>NC_044575.1:12463844-17463844 GCF_901933205.1 Camarhynchus parvulus | reverse complement strand
CTGAACAGTGTTCATTTACTGGCTTCAAAAGAACAACAGAAGACCCTCCTGGAGGTACATAACAGGAGTAAGTAACTCCTGTGTTTTGGTTAATGTAGAGCAACAGGGTGATGGAAAATTTGTGATTGAGGCTGGAGTCCGAGGTCTGTGCTGTGGTCTTGTGGGCTGAAGCATTTTTTTCATACTTTGAAATGCCTTCAGCCCTTCCTTAATGGGAAAGGAGAAAGGGGAAAATGAGTGAGAAGGAACCACGAATGGATTAGACTTTTCTCAGTTCTTTAAATACAGCTGGCAATGACAGTTCTCTGAATCACCTGCAGAGACTGGGGAAAGCAAACAAGTCTCTCTTTCTCAGTCCAAGGTAAACTGATGTGCTGCATGAGTAAGTTTTCTCACAGTACATAATGAGGTCCAGTTGGCAGGAAGCACATGAGACATTGTCAGGCTGATTCTGTACCTTCCTCTTGCTGGTTTAGTGTTTTGACTAGAGACGTTTCACTATTTCCTTACCTCCCTCAGCTTCCAGATCCTCTCTGGGTTACAGTGTGTCTGAGGATGGTCCCTCATCCACCACGTTCCTTGCTATCCCTGAACAATTGCACGAACAGGATGGGAAAAGTAAAATTACATTAGATGTGGTCACCTTTGCTTCAGTAGTATTATCAGAAAAACTTCTTGTGGTTGCTTAGAATTGTTTCCAGTAAAACATTTCTGTTATCTTTTCTTTGGCATGCAGCAGGCACTTCAAATGCCTGAAGTGAGGTGTTTTTGTAGCCTGCAGAGGTGACTTTTGTCACAGCTCTTGCTCAGTGCTGGCTAAATGTCTTCTGTGTGACTAAGGTACAAAAGCTTTATACAGCCATCAGTGGAAAATATAAAGCCTTTTTTATTATGAAACTATAATGACGATGATGATGATGATGATGATGAAGAAATGGCAGCAGCCTGGCTCTGACATCATGTGGAATTTGCCCCCTCTGCAAACTAGAAGAAATTGCACAATTTCACTGCTGTGAAGCAGATCTTCAGCAGCACCTCAGGGAGCACAGTAGGGGCACTGTAGGTGATCCCTTCCATCCCATTTACCAACCTCTTTTCTGCCCCTGCATGTCGATGTTATCTTCATTGCACTGGCTGTTGAGGAGGCTTTACTGGATGAACAGTCTTGGTTTGGGGCTCATCATCTCGTCTTTTACTTTGGCTTCCTTCTGTGATGTTGGAGAAGTCCCCTGACAGCCTCATGCCATGTACCTCTGCCATGATGCCAGGGCTAGCAGGAGTGTGTTCAGGGCAGGGACCTAACACCCACCTGATTCTCGCGAGATTGCTTTGGCATCCTTCCTTTTCACCAGCCAGCTCATTAATGGCACTAATGACTATTCTCTCTAATGCTTACAGGATTTGCCAGTTCCCGTATGCCAATGGGAATCGTGTTCTTGCTCCTTGACAGTGCTGTAGTAGAAGCTGATGCTCTGAACAGGTATGTTTGTCACGTTCCTGGTGAGAGGAAGAGGGGCTGCATATGGCCAGGGTGAAATGTGTGCAGGGTTTGCCTGATGGGTGTGGAATGGATCCTGTGGCGCAGACTGCTCTGCAGTGAATAGTTATTTTTTCCATCCAGAGGTTTTGTGAAAACACCCAGGCAGAAGATAAGGTTTGCATTTAGCCTTGCTGACAGCCCTCTGAGGAGAGGGCTGGAAACCAGCGTTGCTGCAGAGCAGCCCGTGGGAGGCCATGCTCCTTGCTACCACAGGCACTGCCTTTTCCTTCCTGGAGCACCAGCTGGGGAATCCCGGCCGGGCTCGCGGCTGCGCAGGGGCTGCTGCGCCTCCTGCTCAGCTGCCCTTTGGCAGCTCCCCCGTGGCGCGCGTCCCGAGCGGGGAGGGAGGGAGCTGTGTGCCTGTTCGTATCCAACCATGAACAAATCTGCTGTTGTTTTCTTAATGTATGGCAAGAACAGCCTGTAGCAGCTTATTCCTCCCTGGATAATTACTGCTCTGCTCTGCCACTGATTGCTCTCAGGAGCAGTGGAGTAGTGCCTCCCCTGCGCTGCTCTGTGCATCCTTTTGCCTGAGTTATTTGGTTTGTTATTGCTTTAAGGCATCAGTGCTCAAATGAAAAATCTAATCTGCGCTCTTTGCAGCTGTTTGACATTCTAAGTGCATTGCCTAAGTCAGTTGAAGTCCCTGAGATGCCAAACATGCTTTCAGTGATGCCCCTTGCTATGCTACAAGCAGGTCTGCTTGCATCTCAATTTCAATTTCTGGATTACTTTGAGGAGGGGAAAATATAGGGCTGGGTTGCAGTCTACTGTTGTATTATCTGGAATTGTGTTCACAGCTGATCAGAGGTGTGTGTGCAGCTGGAACTGGAGTGGAATATTTAGCCATCTGTGGTTGCTCGGGGGAGGTCTGAAAAGCAGGTGCATGATCCTGCTGTGGGAGTGTTAATGGGCAAGGAGGGTTGGCCTGGCACACTGAACTGAAACCTTCAGTTTGCCCTAAGAGCAAAAGAAGCTCCTTCTGCAAACATCTATCCCTCATGGATCTCATAAAAATGGCATTGCCTTGCATTTAGCTTGCCTGAATGGCCCATTTGATTGTATAAGGATATAATCGCAACTTGCTGCATAATGCTTTCTTGATCCCTAAAAAGTGAAATGGATTCATTATGGAAAGATATCTTTCTTGAAAACCTGGTTCATCCAGGACTGTCTGGGCAGTGCTGCAGACTGTAGAGGAGTAGCAGTCAGGGTGGAGCTGTTTCCACCTAATTCTCCTGTATTTCCTGGGGTTTATCACAGCAAGCAAGCAAATGTGCCCTCCACTTTGGATGTGAAAGCACAGCTGGTTAGTTGAGCACTGCCTTTGCTTCCCATGCCAGTCTTCTCCTTATGCTTTCCTTTTCTTAATTAATTTTCTGCTGTAAAAGGCCTCTTCTTAGAGGGAAAACCACAATAAGAAGGGAAGCAGCAAAGGTAGGAGTGCCTCCGTTTGCTAGCAAGCTGTTGCAGGTGTGTCTGAGTCAGGAGAGCCAGCACTGAGTCAGTGTCCCAGACTCCTGGTGACTCAGGTGGCAAAATCCCATATCATTCTCTTCTCATGCCTGAATTGCAGTGGATTTCCTGTAACAAACTCTCGCCTTCTGTAGTGACCATGCAGGGAATGCCATCCTCTCCCTCCCAGCTTGGTTCACTGGGGATGCAGGCACAGGGTGGTGGTGGCACTTCTCTTCCTGCCACCACAGGTGGAAAGTTGATTTATCTCAGCATCCTCAACCTTACCTCACTCCTTTCACCAGACACCCCCCCACCCTGTTTTTTGTTAAGATGGGATAAGTCACAGGAGTTGCAGCTGCCTATTGAGCTTGAGGAGATTCTTATGCAAATGTGGAGGCTGTGTTCTCCTGGCAGATCTCCTTGCATGCATTATCCACTACTTCATTGTACTGGAAGGAGGTCTATTTTCTGCAACATGGTTTATTTTTAGTCAAGATTTTCCCTAACTGGCAAAAGTTCAGCATTTGCAGTGGGATTTGCAAAAGAAGCAATTTTGCCAAATCCTTCGACTGGGGGAAGGGAGAGGAAATGTTATATTAGCCAGCAAAAAAGCTAAATGCTGACTTTAAAAACAGCTTAGGACACTCTTGTGAGAGCATAAGGGTTGGGTAATGCAAGTTGAGAATGGTGTTGTGTTGCTGCAGTGGATAACTCAGTCTGGGTTACTCTTGCTTTTCCTTTTGATGGCTGCCACAGAGGTTAACCAGCAGTGGGTGGGGAGTGCTGCTCAGGGGCAGGTGGTCAATTAGCCAACCTTTTGACCTGACCCTGAGCAGTGAATTAGCAAAGTCACCTTAACCACAGCATCCATGGGAAAAGTTCTGTCCCTGCAGAGCATTGCGCTGTCCTGTTGAAGCCCTGTTTGGGGCCACTGGAGGCTCGCTGAGGGTTGAGCTTTTTGATGATGTGGAATGTATCATGCCCGTGTTTGAGTACCCTTGTCAGATACCCTGAAATGAATAGGGTGGCACATGGGATGTCCTGGGGCAGTGCTGCAGCTGTCCTCTCCTCTCTTCCCCAGCTGCTGCTCCAGGGACAAACTGTCTTCACATGCCTCATTGCTTTCACCAACTGCTTCTAACTACTCTGGGTCTTGTACTGGTTTCTCTATGAGCAGCAACCTTTCAGGGGTGCTAGGATATTTTCTTCTTGGTCTTGCATCTCCTCAGACATTTCCACCACTCCTTTTACAGGGTAATCTTTGTTACCATTCGCTGGTAGTGCTGCAAGCACCAGACATCGGAGAATGACACCAGAGAGTCGATGACTGTGTGCAAAGCCTTTGGTACTTACTCCTCTGGAAAAATGAGAGTTGATTCCACATGTGAGCATGTAAATTATTTGTTTCCTGCTGCAGGTTAGCTCCAGCAGTTTGCTTTATCTTTCTTTTTCTTCCTGCCCCAATTCCCCAACAGACAATTGCATAGCAACTTTGTCATGGTTACATTAAGAAAACAAGGAGAAATACTTCCAGTTTTTTTCTGAATGTTTGGAAACCAGAAAAAAAAGAGAGGAAGTAGGAATTTAGGTGTATTCTGCATTTGGAACAAGTGGGTATATGTTGCTTGCAGGTAACAGACCTGCAGGTCTTTGAGAAAGGATTGGGGATGAAACAAAATTTTAAGCACTGTTTCAGTCATTGGGGAGAAGCACCTTGAGAATCAAGGTAGGAGCACTCATCAACTGCCTAGAGCAGTAATCTTCCTGAAGGAATTAATCTAATTTAATCTGATAAAAGAATTTATGCAGTGGGGGAAGTCTCTACCATTTCCTGCCGAGCTTCCTGAGAAGACTAGGAAAAAGTAAGTGCCAAAATGACACTCTTCTCTCCATGGGGGAGAGGGCTTATGTCTTCCTAAGGCCTGTTGTTATCTTTCTGTTAAAAACCATCTGTATTAGCTGGCAAATCAGGATTGTTTTAGCTATTCAATTTTCCCTAGTTCCCTGGGGACTTCCTAGTTGCAAACCTATTTGCAAATCCCCTGTCCATCTGGGATGCAGATGATCTCGTGTGCCCCAGTGTTTATAAAGAAGTAGGCCCCATGCTTGCCATACACCTGGTGGCCTGTGGATGTAGAGACTTCATAGGTTTGAAGCTGTTCCTTAGGGAACGTTTGTGGGTGGTTGGGTTTTGTGGTTTTTCCTTACATTGCTAATTATTTCAGGGAAATTCCTATCTTATTAGTGCTTTCTCCCCAAAAGCAATTCTCTTCCTCTCTGTCTCTTGCCCTCAGAGGCTGGAAAAACACTGATATGTTAGGAAAGCCAGTCTCTGTTTTAAATGGCCTTAAGCATGTCAATATTCAGCCCAAATTCCTCATACAGTGGCTTGCTACAAAATGAGCAGGAATCTCAGGGCACTCCTGGGTCAGCTTTGTTTCTGATGCTCAGGAAGGTTTCGTTCCAGACAGGTGAGTTTGTGGAGAAGGAGATGTCCACCTCGAGTTTTGCGTACTCTGATAGGAAAATATTTTTTCTATCAGTGAATTTTTGCTGATATCATTGAACTATGCTTGAAGTATGTGGGCATATGTTGTAATCTGCTGGCAAAGACACTGAAAATCACTGTCCTGGGTTGGCCCAAAGGTTCATGTAAACTGCTAGTGTCTGAATCAATACCCTGTCTCCAGTGGTGTGACAGGAGCTGCTCTGGAAGGACTTGGATAGAGGCTGAGCAGCCTAATTGAGCATTCCATCTACTCTAGCTTGACCCTGTGCCTTGTGAATGTGCTGAGTTTTAAGGAGGCTGAGAGCTGAACTTGGCTGGCAGCCTCCAGTCCCAGGTCCTGGGGCAGGTGAGGAGCTGCCATGTCTGTGGCTGAGTGCTGGAACCCATGTCTGCATGGGAGGGTGCAGCAGTGGGAATCCCAGCAGTCTCTGGGTTACCTGCAGCACAGAATGGAGCTGACTTCAGATTGCTGTTTTAAAAACCTCTCTTTGGTGCAGGTGAGCAGTTCTGTGGGCATTCCATAGCTTGTGCTTACCCAGCCCTCCCAGCAGGGCTGTGCCAGTGTCCTCAGCTTGGTTTCACAAGCAGAGACCTCATGCAGCCCTCATGGAGGGTCAGCATTTGGTGACTGCCTGAACTGCTGCTTATCCCCAAAGGTGCTTCTGCTCTGCTTTGCTCTGTAATTACTTGCCACACGTTGTGTCCTCCCCAGCAGCTTTCACCATGGTTTTTAAAAGGGAAGATAAGGAACAGTGGACAGATGGACATCTGGGAGGACTGCTGGTAGTGGCAGGGGAGTGGTTTTAGTCCTGGTATTTGCATGCAGCATACTCTCCAGGCAGATCCCACTGTGATTCTTGATGAAGTTTCCCTTTTCTTGGCTGGCTCATTGGAAAACCCTTTTCACTCCAAGTTTTGTTTGGAAAGAGAGACGCCCACACAGATGGCTGCTCTTCAGTTGTCATTCATGTTGGGATTTTTTATGTTCCTTTTTGCATTACCCTCAGGTGAAATCCAGGCTTACCAAAAACACATATCCCAGATCTAGAAAGAAACTAAACAGTAAGAATATTCTGCTTCTTCTCTCTAAGCTGGGGATGCAGTGGGCTATCTCATATTTTATCCCTTCACAAGAGATTGTGTTATTTTTTTCTTTTTGGCTGAGCTTCCTTGTAGTTCACTTGTTAGTTTTCCTCAGAGAAAAGGTACAGCTTTCATTAAGGGTGGTTTTGGCTATATTTTGCTCCTTCCTTGAGATTGTCTGAGTGGTTCCACTTTTTCCAGACAAGTACCAATGCTCTGCTTTTCCAGGCAAGTACCAATGTCCTGCTGGTCTCATCTAATAAGGGTTGGGGTGTTTTTTCCTCCTAAGTGGCTCTCAGAATTGCTGGATTGAGAAATAATTAGTGGTTTTGGGTCTTTGAGATATTGTGGCAGAGAGGAAGGGGAGGAGAACAATAGCATTGCTGGAAAACATGGGTTTGGTATGCTGGTGATTTATGAGACTGAAGTTACAGCCTCTTGCTTGGACCCCTTGCTGGGTTCCAGGATGCTGTGGATGGTGCAGTCCATAACACCTGAGTGGTCTTGCATTGCTCCTGGCCTTTTAGCTGTAGAGAAGAAGAAGAGTTAAGTCACAGCTGGCCACTGTGCTGCTGTGGTTGGACTTCAAGTTCCCTGGAGAGGATGCTGGAGGGTTCCACACCAGGGTGCAGGAAGATGAGGCTGAGAAAAAAGTTAGAAACCTGAAATGGCAAAGGTTTCTGTTAGGTTTCTAGAACTGTGGCTTGCTGTCCATTTCCTTCGTTATTTTTCTAACCTTGCAAAATTGCTGTGGCAGGGCTGGTGGTAGGCTTTGGGAGGCTGGAAAAATGTCAGTACAAGGAGGTGGCTAGTGCTTCCTTCCAAGTGTATTAACTCATTCCTGAAATATGCATTTCTTCTAAAAAAAATTTCTAGGGTAGCTGTTGTTGGACCCTCAGTGGTCATGCTTTGAGTGGAAATGAGACTGTCAAAGGGTTCTTTAGGAGAGCAGGGCCAGGCACATGCATAGCCTTCAATGGTGCTGACAGTGCTGCCCCACATGCTTCCAGACCTCTATGTTGCATGGAGCACACCAAGGAGAAGTGTAGTTCCCCAGGGATTTAGCAGGTTGCATCTCTATCAAAGAGGATATTTTTAAGGGATAGAAATCAATCCTCCACTCCTTGTTTTTTGCCCTGGCATGGTGCCGGCAGCCCAGGTGTGGTGGCTGGGCTTGTCCCGCATCCAGGTGGAAACTGTGGGAGCATTGCAGTGGGGAGGATCAGGGGGTGGAGCCCTGCATGGTGTAAGTGCCAGCAGCTGCCAAAACCCCTGTGCGAGTTTTCTACTCAATGCAGTTCTGGATTAAACTAAGTAGAAACCAGGCTAATGGGAGCCAGGATAAATGGCTTGACCATGGTGATTTTCTTTTTGGTCTTTATTTCCTAGCATGCAATTGCTGTAATTCTTCTGTGTTACTTTCATAATTTTTGATTTCTGAAAGTATGTTTTCCATTTTTTGTTCTTTTCGTGAGGGTTTTGGGCAGTGTTTTCCAAAGCTATTGTGGTGGGTATTTCCCCTTCTCTCTCAGAAGCAGCTTTCATTTTGGAATGAATAGCTCAGCATTGTTCACATTATATTCCACTTTTATGAGCTTTTTTTCCCCTTTGGACTTTGACAAAAGGGGAAGGCAGTCTCCTAAATACTTCTGAAGTCTTTTGGGTCACTTTGCAGAAAATATTTCTTTCCTGTTACAGAAGGCCTTATATTCAAAAGCTCCGGGCAGGAAAGCTGTTTGCAGCACTCACACTGGAGTTTCTGAAAGCGTGGTTCTTACATAGCTTTTGCTTGGTTTTGGCCAGTTTCAGTTAAGATTGTGCTGAATTCACCTTTGAGCAGGACTTTGTGACCTTGTGGGAGTTAACTTTCATTGAAACATTTCTAGCAACGTAACCAGCCACTACTGGTTTCTACAGAGCATCCCGCTTGTTAAACCTGTTCCACTCTTCCAGACTAATGCCTATTTTCAAACTCCCCCGTTCCCTGCAGAAATACCAGGTTATTAATAGGATCTTTATGCATGTGTTTACCAGGCTTGACATAGCTTTGCACCAAAGTGTCTCTTTATCTACATTGCACTCAAGCTGAACCCTGTGGTCAGCATGATGTACATCTGCAAACCTCCCTTGGCTTGTTCGGAGCGTGATGACCTGGCTGTGCAAACACTTAAATTTGCTTCCCTAATTTAAAATGAGTTGCAATAAAGAATTTATCCACTCAGGTTCTTATGGAACTAAATATTGTTTATTTGAGATGAGGGTTGATCTGCATTTTTGGGTTTTCCCCCTTCCACTGAAATAGCAGCGAACAGCTTCGGGTAACATCAGCCCTGGTATATGGTACTTGTAGCATAGCAGTGATGTATCTTCTCAGCTGCCAGTCCTTACCATGACCTTGCAACCTTTGCAGTGTGTGATCTGATGCTCAGGAGATGGGTTTCCTGGGTGCTATCTGTCTGAACATGCAATGCCAGGACTTGTTGCAGCTGACCAGCCAAGTTGGATATGCTCTGACAAACAATGTGCTCCTTTGGCTATAGTTCCCCTTTAGATGGTGGGGGAAAAATAGAGGGTGGAGGCAGAGAATGGGGCACATGTAGAGATTAATAACCTCTTCTCAAGTCCTTGTCCTCTTTCATCCTTTGAATTAGCTTTTTTCCGCCTAGTGTGACAACAGAATTTTGTAATAAAATCCACATGGAAGAAACCAGTGGTGTATTTTCTAGTCAAAACAGGCTCCATGACATCTGACTATTCAAATGGCAATAGAGAAGTGTTTGGATTAAGAGACTAGAGGCTGAATGCATGTTGAACGAATTAGTTTCTCCCCTTTAATGATGTAATGGTGATGCTGTTAAAGAAATGACAAAGGAAGAACCTTTCTCAGAGCATCTTTTCTGAGTTCGTGTGTATAAACTGCAAACTCAAGTCCTTTTAATCTCAGTTAAAACTGTTGGGGCTTTTTGGGAGATGCTTTTTATTGGTTGGCTTTTGTGGCGGGACAGCAATATGTGCTTGCTCTTGGCAATGGGTTGGTCTCAGAGCAGAGGAGCTTGTCTTCCTTTTTCAGCCCTTGTTCTCCTTTCAAGTCATGCCATGCTGTATCAACCCCTCTGAGGAGATTGGTGATAGATGTGGAGGGATAGTAATTATTTATCTTCAAAACAATGTTGATGTATGAAGTACAAAGAAGACCATTTTCTTCACAACTGTTTGCTTATATTGACCTGGAGTAATATTCCAAGCATGGTGATGATTTTTATTTCCATAGGAAAAGATGCATTTTCTTTCCTTCTTTAATTCAGTTTCCCTTAAGGTTGCTTGAAGCAGCTGTTCCTTTGGCTGTTTTCAGATACCAGCCAAAAATACTGGTGTTCAGCCTTCGGGAGACTTTATGTGTAGGTTAAATGAAGGGGTAATTTACTAAAGGACCTAACGCTGGCACGGCAGCATCCCTTAGGTAGGTGTAGTCATCATTACCTAAAAATGCCTAAGGTACAATAAGAACTTGATTATGCCCCTCCTTGAAAAATCTGGTTAGAATTAGAGGTCAATTTAAAAAATGTGATTTTCAGAAGGACTCATATTTTACATTTTGAATATTATTTGTGAGTGAAAATGCTGTTTCCTTCTCTTTCTGGCACTGAGAGGGAGATCCCTTTCAGGCCTCCGAGGCAAGAGGACTAGTGGACATCTCCATGCTGCGGTAGTGTCTGTCTTTGGCTCCTTTTGCCTGGTGTATTAAAATCCCTGCAGATAGCCTGGGTTGTGTTTAAATTAGCTTATTCTCTACCTTAACTACAAAGCTCTCTTGAATATTTTTTATTGTTAGTGTTGAGAGAGAATGTTTCTGTAAATAGCCTGATGCCAAGGCTATCGGTATGTTAATTGTGAGTAAAAAAAAAAGAAAAAGGAAAGAAGATCTATGGACTATATGCCTGAGATTTCCAGCCTTGGAGGTTTGGCAGGCGTGTTGTGAAAGAGACTCCTGCTTTCCTGATGGAAACCCTTTGAATTAAACTTTTTTTGAGTCAAGGGACTTTGTATGTCTGTGTATGTATGGAAAAGCCTGCAAGCACACTCATCTCTCGGCATCTGTGGAAAAACCAGCTGCTGTGTCTGCCTGTCAGTGTTTGTCCTGGGGATCTGCCCAAAAAACTGTTTTTTCCATTGCTTGAGCAGAATATCAGGCTTGGCACACTTTGTCATGCAAAGCGATACGGATAGGGTAGGCAACTGGCGCAACTTTTAAAGAGCCTGTTATTATAATCTTGCCATAACTCATTAATTGTGCTGTTGAGGTAATGGTAGTGGTATACTAGTCTAGCTAAAAACAGCTCCTATACAAACCAAGGTTCACTTTGGTTCTGTCCTTCCAGTTTGGCATGCTGCAAAGGTACAAGGCAGTTTTGTTCTTCTGTACTTCCTCCCTCATCTATGTATTGGTATCTGTGATAAAATAATCCCATGCTCTTCCTAACCAGGTTGCAAAAGCCGCAAGGATGATGCATGGGAAAACAGACTTGGTGTTAATAATTTAGCAGCTAGATCATAGAATCAGAGTGGTTTGGGTTGGAAGAGACCTTGAACATCATCTCATTCAACTCCCCTGCCATAAGCAGGAACACTTTCTACTAGACCAGGTATAAGATGCCTAATGCTTTCTTAATAGTTGGAGTTGTACACATGAAAATATGATTCATGTATTGATAAGAATACCCTGCCAAAGGTATACGGTGTGGTAAAACTGTTCATATTTATAGATGTAACTGTTTGTAGATGTAGATGTAACTGTTCATATTTAGATGAACAGTTGATGTAACTGTTCGTATTTAAACTTAACTATGAATTTATCTAATGAAGGATTAGATATTGGACTGCACTTGAAAAGTCACAGTGGTTATGCTTACTGAGAACTCTAGAAAACTGCATTGATCTGTAAATTGGTCAATCACCTCCTATTTTTGTGGAAATGTGACCCTAACAATCAGGTAAGTCTTTAGATTAATTTCAGTTACATACCGTTTTCCTTCCAAATCTGGAATTTCAATTTATGAAAGTAATAGAAGAGCAGAGGCTTATTTGATGTTCTTGAAAGGATTTTTGGGATACCATTTGCAGCAGAGAGGCAAGGAGCTGTCAGCTTTTCCCCTTTGCTGCACTTGTCCCCTGGTGTGCTCTTATCTACAGAGCAGATGCCAGAGGGCACCAGCTCAGTGCAAGCTTTGCACTAAAATGCTCTGCTGGTCTGAGGTAAGTGTAATTGCTGTGTCTCTTTCCTGGGGGCTGAGCTATTCACCTTCTCTGGAAATGAAAAAAATCAGCTATATTAGCAGATAAAAAAAGAGCAATCTGCCAGTCTTCCTAATGCACAGGTCACATCATGCCTGGAGCTGGGCTTTTTGTTAAGAACAGCTCAAATAAGAAAAGCAAGCAAACCTCCGAACAAAACACAGAAACCAAAACTAACAAAGGAAGCATCTGCTATTCAGATGAACTGATATAGGTGAGGGAGGAAAAAACAAGTCATCAGAGACTTCCAAAGGCTTGCTGCTTCAGCCAGGAATCTGCAGCTTGGAGATGGCAGGCAGTTTATAGTTTGATGGTGATGCAGATGCTTCTATGGTGCTATCCTAGGCAGAAGCAGGCTGGGTGATGAGAAGTGGCTGATGATGCTGAGCTAGGATGCAGAGACTACAAGGCCAAGACTCTGGTCTTTTTCTGTTCAGAAGAGTTGAGATGTGCCTCTCCAGGACAGCTCTGGTTCTCTTGTGGGCAGGCAGGAAGGAAGGAAGGAAACTTTGTCCCAGCATTGGCCTCTGTTTTCACTTTGCATCTTAAAGTGGAGTGTGGCACTGGTTTGTGGCAGTGCTGAGGGACTTGTTTGGCCACTCTGAATGAGCATCTCTCCATGGCAGCAGGAGAGGAGCCCTGGTCCACAGGGCACTTCAGGCTGAGATGGGTTGGTTCATTTGAAAGTCTGGCACAAGGCAGTGACTGTTTTTATTACCATAGCATTTGGAATGCTGGGTTAAGGATGCATCCCTGCAAGCACAGGAGCAGGAGGATTGTTTGTTCTGGTTACACTCCCAGTTGCCAGAAGCCAAACTGGTTCAAGGTGAGAGAAGAAAGAAGAGAAGGGTTGTTGTAGCTGGATGCCAAATACAAAGAGGGGGTGTAATGTGCCCGCAGGCTGCATCGTCGACACATAAACCTAGTGAACAGGAGAGAGGACAGACTGCTCGTATTGGCACTGCTGTCAGCTCTCATTTTCTCACAGCTGGGGGACCATGAATGCACAGACCCCATTGATGGCATGTCCTGGTTTTAACCTTCTCAGCTGAGGGATTTGTCAGCCCCAAAGCATAACATGTTTGTGTGTGCACCTTTCCAGTAGCAAAGGGTTTCACATCCTTTGCCAAGTGTCCCTTCCAGCCCCAGAGCTGATTAGTGCCATATTGCTTATCTGCACTTCTCTGTGGAGCACACAGAGACAGGCCCACGGTTTCTGTGATCATCACTCTCATTATTACTGTCTGCAACATCCACAGAGCTCAGTTTTTTATTTAATCAGCAATTGGTGAGAGAATCCTCATGAAATTTTGCTAACTTATGATTTTAGTTCCTTAAAATTCTTGGCTTCTTCTAGTCAGAAATGAGTAACCTGATGTGAGAGTACCTCAGTGCTCTTAGTGTGCATGAACACTTGAAGCAGCTGCCTAGGATGGGAAGCACGACAGGAGCACAAAGAATCAGAAGCATTTTGTCAGCCTGGTTGGAAAGTAGCTACAGCAGTGAGCAAACGATTCCTTTTATGTGCACATGCAGTGCCTGACATCCAGGCAGAATGCTGACAAGCTGCTGTGGCTTGGAGGACAAGTTGAACGATCTGGGTAAAGTCCTTAAGATTTCCTGTCTTAAAGCAGAAGTGGCTAAAAAGCCTTCAGAAGAAGAGGCCTGTCTGATTTTGTTGTTCATTTATTCTGGAGGGTTGGTTGCCACAAGGAGAAGGATCTCAGCTCCAGGTTACTGGTTTTGGATCTGCTCCTGGTTCAAGGAGATAGAGGTGTCCTCTGTGTGAGCCATTAACCTGTTTCCTGCACCTTGCATTCATGCATCTTCTGACAGAGAAGCCTTAGAGTCGAGTGGATCAGCTTCCTCCCTGCAATGAATATTTGCACTGTTAATGAAAGATAGTTTTGTTTTGGAAGCAAAAGACACCCAAAGACACCCTGGCAGGTTTGTTTGTGCCAGGTTTTGACTCAGATACTTAGTGAAACAGAGGAACAGCTTTGAAAACAGTGCCCTGGTCCTTCAGCTGCCTGAGGAGAAGTGCAGGAGTAAAGTGGCTTAAAGCTCCTTCAGTTCACAGTGTGCACAGCACCACCTTCCTGTTCCTTGTGACCACACTGATTTTCACAGCCTTCCAGCATCAGCTACCAATTAATGCCTTTTGGAGGGTTTGCTGTGCCTGGGAAAGCTGTGGTGAGATAGGTCATCTTGCTGTGTCTTCCTGGAAGTTTGTCGTGTCTGGTGGTGCAAGAGGTTTGTAAGCATGATCTGCTTATTGCAGCATCTAAGATTGCAGTGGTCTGTGTGGCAGGGATGTCCAAGCAGATAGAGATGCCTCTTGCCCTCAGATTTCCTCTACAAAGTTTGTGGCCCATTAATCATGAGGTTATGTGTCTTTTCCAATGGGCTTATGGTTGTAGATGCTGGATAAATTCTGTGTCACACATTGGGGATCTCCGTTCCAGAGTGTGAGCTGCAGCTTTGAACTTTGAACGCTTGCAGCCTCTGTTTCAGAGTGTCATGTTGTGGAGAAGGCAGGACATGCTGTATCTCACTGCTTGGGGCTCTGCACCAGAGAAAACATTTCCCTCTGAATCCTCTGTCCAGGAAAGATGTTCTCTGCAAGAACAGTTGGAAGTATCTGTGATCCCCTCTTGTTCTGCTCATATTTCAGAGCCCTGTCAGAGACAATCTCTTAAGATGCCAGGTCAAAGGGTTTAAATGCTGGAGCCCAAACCTTTCTCAGCTCTGCTGTAGTGCCTGTGTGTGGTAGCTCAAGAATGGAAGACCTGCCACACTGGCTCCAGCCAAGGTCCAGATTGGCCAGTATCCTTCCCTAGTGACAAACAGAGTGAATCCTCAGGGAAGGAGGAGTCTCAAGATTTAACAGCTGCACTGGTGTTGTCCTCCTGCAGTTTCCATGATACTTTGCAGACTCTTTCTGTAACTCACTCTGAGTAGCACAACATGCCACAGCACAATTCTGGGTCACTTGGAAGTATTGCCTCCTTCTGGTTAACTCTTTTTATCTGCTGTCTCATGGTCTTTCACTGTGAAGAGTTGTTTTTTTGCTCCTAACATGGTTTGTATTACACCAGTGGGTCCTGCAGGTTGTTTTCTTTCTTGCCTCAGTACATAGGTACCTTTTTTTTGTGATGCCCACAGCTTAATAATTCATGATGATCCACTGTCTGCTTTGATTGTGCTACTCTGGAGTCTGAATTCAGGCAAATGCTTTGTGGATGCTTTGGAGGGAATTAGAACTGACCTCTAATTGAAGAGAAGATGGAGTAATGTTAGACTGAGTTGCAAAAGCATTCTGTGCTTCTAGCTGGAAGAGTTTTTGAACATACTGAAGAGAAGGAATTTAGAAACATGCCCACATGACCCCACATCTATTACTCAGCAGGCATTTTTGTTGCACATCTTGCATTTATTTTCTTACTAAAACTTCAGGCAATTTATCAGTGTTGCCATTCTGTAACTGGACACCCCTTTGCACTGTCTGCCTCTCCAGCCAAAAACGAAGTGAGAATGATGTTAGCTAACGACATGATCTCAGCAATTCATCTAGATGAAGACAGAAGTTGGCTGCTCTCTCCATTTATTCGCTTAGTTTAAAGTACTGAAAGCCACAAATGAGCTCGTTTCAGTTTTCCAAATGCTGTGATAAGAAAATAACCAGCCCCATTTTCTAAAATTTTCCAGAGCTGATGTCCATGCACGTAGAAAAATCCAGCACATCCAAAGCCTAACTCACAGGTTCCTATACAAGAGCACCAGTGCTTGAGATGGCTTGATGAAAATAATGATGCATCCAACAAATTGATCATCATGTTCTGCAATAGATAGTACACTTAACAGCAGTCTAACTTCCAGTTTTATCTGTAGGTTTTTCTGATCTCCCATCTGCAAAGATTTGTATTTGAATGTTTATGGATTTCTGTGTTGTGCATATTGCTTGGTATGGACTTTGGGGGCAATGGGAAAACTGTGGCAGCTCTTGCTCCAGGTGAGGTGAGGAAGGGAGCAGCCCAGAAGTTAAGCCTACAGATTTCTACTTCTCTGCTAAGCCTTGTGTTTTTTCTGTGCTGGCCCGTGTTGGAGGACTGGAGATCCATCAACAACAACAGAGTAAAAACTGTGTGGTAACTCGTTCTGGTGAAACTTTCCAGTGTGTCTTGGTTTCTCTTTCCAATGAAATTTCCTTGAAACTCTCTCCCCATCTTCTGGTGCCTGTTCCTGTGTCAGATTGAGAATGGCCTTTTTCCATGGCCAGGGCTCCTAAGCACTAAGATGACTAATTGATGAGTCTGAGCTGAGGAAATAGCTGCTTGCCTGATCAGGTGCTGATGCCTGCCTGGTCACTGTGCATTGTTCTTCACCTGTGACCGGAATATGATTGGTGTTTCTTTAGGAATAACAGCAGCAGAACCAGGTAGCTGTCATCTGCTCTCCAAAAAGCATTTTGTTGCTGTTTTCTCTTATGCTACAACAAAGCACTGCAGACTTCTGTCTTTTGCTTCAAATGCAAGTAGCTCCTGAAGAACCTTGTGGCAACACTTCACCAAAATTCTGCTGTTCAAGTTGAGTTCTGCCATGGCCATATCCTTCCCTTGAAGGGAGGAGCAGAGCCTGGACCACAGGTGACAGATGTTACACATTAAACAAGGTGACATGCCACAGTCTGTCTGGCATAAGTGGTCCTGGGAGCTAAACTTTTGTGGGGCTTGGTGTGCCCGTGTGTCCTTTCCACTGTGAGATGAAACTTGGCACAGTCTGGCTTTGCAATGCAGAGTAAAATGCAGTTGGAGAACTTACTGCTGACCCTCTGCCTTTCAGCTGGAGCAGAGCCTGCCGAAGAGAGTGCCAGCCTTTGTCAATCTGAATTCAAGAGGCTGCTGTCCCCCAGGGTGCAGGGGATGGAGAAGCCTTACAGCAGGTTGGGAGCAGGGAGCATCTTTGGCTGTGTGAGTGTTCCGTGCTCACGTGGCAGAGTGTCTGTCAAGGCATGGGTTTACAAACAGAGGAGCTCATTAGTTACATCAGCCGGATGGTGTGGCAGAAGGCCCGGACTTGGGTACGCCTTTGAGCAGCTACTTGAAGGAGGAGGCAATTGCTGAAACATTCATAAACTTAACTGTGAGCAGACTTCCCAGTTGTCTCATCCTCAGTGGAGACAAGGGAGTGCAGCCAGGACCTGCTGTACTCATCCCAGGAGAGATGGCAGGGAACAGCAGGCTCCAGAGGTAATTCTCTTCATTAATTCCCATTAAAAATTTCCGCCTTCAAAAGCCTAAATGTGCAGAGGCCTGCCAGAGCAATACCCTGAGTGGTAGCTTTTCCTATTTTTTTTCCTCTCATCTTGTGAGGTTCATATGGAGGAGAATGCTCTTGGAGACTCAAGAAAAATAGCAACAAAACAGTACTAAACATTGGCTATAAAAAACCTACTTATTTGGTGCATATGTTGAAATGTGACAATGGGGGCATCTCATGCAAGCCCCTTGTTATTTTAGCTTTTACTCTTTGACTCATATGTAAGTTGTAATACTTTTTTTAATATTATTCCCTTATATTTGGAAATAAGAGTACAGTGGCTTAGCTTCCAAACACCTTCATTTTCTGCATGTCTCTCAAGGCAGCCAGGTGTGCTGTACCTGGTTTTATGGCTCTATGTCTCACACAAGCTAGGCTGACCTAGCTGGTTGAGAGCATTTTCCCACACTGTCATCTTGTTTTCCTTTTTAAGTTTTCTCCTGTTTTCCTCCTGAAAAGTAGCAGTGGGTGGTGTGAGGAGCAGAGTCAGGAATTCAAGGATAACTGCTGCACTTGTCCTCAGTTCTCCCTCTCACGTCTCTCACCACAACAGCCTGTGTTAGCAAAGATGACAGTGTGTTAGCCAGAAGAAATACATTTTTGCTGTTTGAGGAATTGGCTAATCATTACATGCCTCAGTTTCCCCATTTAAGAATGTGTTCTTTAAAACTGCCTGTTTTCTCCCAAGTTTGTATCTCTTTCAAGCAGACATGAATTTTGTTATAAGTCCTCTGCAGCAATGCTGTCGTGAATCTGATGCTGCTTCCTCCAGAGAGGCTCAAAGTGCTTCTGTGCATCAATTAGGGAATGGCCTCCCTAACAGGACAGAATTTGAAAGGGGTTCTTTTTGGTTTGTTTTGTTTTGTTTTGTTTTTTTTTTTAAGGTACTTTTGCAGATGTTGTGTTAAAGGCTTCTATATTTAAAACCCTAAATCTTGGAATGTGGCTCCATAACAGTATGTAGTGGGATGTGGAAAAAGTCTGCTAAAATTGTATATGAGGAATAGTGAAACAGTTAGGTCATGTTAAAGTTGTTAGACTTTCTGGTGCTACTGCATGCCTTTTGGGTTTTTTTTAAATGAATGTTTTTCTTTTTAAAAATACAAATAATGGACCTTACATTTCAGACAAATGTCCCTTTTTTAGGATGGTGATATTTTTCCTAGTAAATGGCTTTTTAGTGGGAGCTGCCTTGCTCTTTCCATCTGATCTCTGTGCCCACATCTCTGAATGTTTCCATAGCAGAAAGGAAGAGGATTATGGTGCCAGCAGGCAAACTTCAAAAGCTGCAGTGCAGGGAAGTTCACAGTTCTGAGGCATTTGGAATGAGCAAGAAATAAAACAACACCAAAACCCCTTAAACTTTTACTGCAAATCAAAAATAACAGAAAAACTTGCTTCTTGGTTCCTGTAGTCCATGTCATGCTGAAGTACTGAAATGGAATAATTCTGTCATCCCCTAAAACAAACCTGAGATGTTTAGGAGCACCCAGTAGCTTTTAAAGGAAATACGATGTTTTATCCGTTGAATGCTGCAGTCGTGCTGTTACGCTTGATGACTTAAAATGGGACTTTTGGGTGCTGTTTAGATGCAGGACACAGGTAATGGCTCTCATTGCATGTGGGGACATTGACTGTGTTTGTCACAAACACAATGACTGGTGTTTGTCACACCACAGACCTGAGTGGTACCCGGTAGTTGTGCTCACCCCTTTGCCCAGCATCTAACTCCAGCCATCCTGGTGGAGCTGAGTTTGGATTAGGCAACATTTTGCTATCCAAGCCTTCTAAGAGCCTATTGAGAGGGAAGGGGAATGGCTTTTCTTTCCAAGAGCAGCTGAATGCAGTGCCCTAGTTACCATGGTTTTTAAATGGAGTACTTCAGAGGATGTACAAAAGCATCTTTAGTACTTGCAGTACAAGGAGAATGAAAGGACCTAGATTGTGTCAGCAGTGTAGCAGAGGCTTAAGTGAGTATCATTCATTTATTGTTAGAAGATGACCCAATTTGGATTGTATTTATGGAGTTGGAGGGGAGAATGGACCTGTTTCAGATTACTTTTGAGCTTTAAATGTACTTACAGGCTTTGTGTAGGAATTGCATTGGCTCCTGCTGGGTAAACAGAGCCTTTCCCCATGAGGAAGCAACATGAGGGTGTTCCCCATGTAGAGGAGCAGTGATGCATCCTGGCTTGTCTTGTGCTGCCAAAATGGGTTGATTAATGCCACATCTCTCCACATGGCAATGTACTGGATGGGGAAAAAAATGAGTTGTCAGACGGAACCTGCCCAGTTGATTTTTATTTATTTTTATTGCATTTTCCTGCAAGAATTTTAAAGCCCCCAGTTACTATATAATTTTCTGGCTAGTTCCAGCTAAGCAGATCCTTAGCTGAAGGCTGTGGCCCTGCAAAGGACTGGTGAAGGTAATAGGTTGTGAAGTCTGCACACAGTGAGATGCTTCTTCTGGTTGGGTTTCACCTCCCCCCCTTCCCCCTTCCTGTAAAACAGTGGGTGGTCTGTTTTATATGCCACCTGTCATGATTCATTGGCTCCTTCTTTTTACCTGGCTGTGATGGCAATATCTGCATCTCCTCCTGGGAGTCTCCTACTGTTCTTTAAACAGTTTAGGTACTGCTGAGAGGAACATGTCATCTGCAGATCCTGTGAAGGATGTAATTTCTTAAATTTTTTTTTTTCTCCTGCATGGGTTCCTGTAGTCATTACATTAAACTCAACCCTGATGATGCAAACTGCTTTCAGAAGAGTCCAGCAGAAGCTGCTGTGCTTAAACCCATCTGCAAATTTGAGAGGGGGAAGTGAGAAGATGAGCATGGAAAACTCACAAGGAACAGAAGCTTGGTAAAGCTCGGCTTTTTCAGCAAACACTACAAGTTAGTTCAGATGGACCTTGTGTGAAGAGCAGTGGAAATTTGAGTTGCACTGTCAATTCATTAGCAGCATTCACATTCATTTCAGTGGAGCCAGGGTTGCAATCTCCCACTAAGTGATGCTTTAAGTCTGGAGGGGCACATCTGGCTCACATCCTCTGCAGCCTGCTGTTAAAGGGAGCCCTTTCCCCATGGAGAGCGGGAGAAATGCATCCATCCCTTCCTCCAGCTGTCCCAGCCAGCTACAGTCTGGTCTGCTCCAAAGGGGGGGGGGGGCTGCATTCCTGCTCTGGAGGTGTACGGCAGGGGGAGGATGG
The DNA here is from genome assembly GCF_901933205.1 of Camarhynchus parvulus. Classification (NCBI taxonomy): domain Eukaryota; kingdom Metazoa; phylum Chordata; class Aves; order Passeriformes; family Thraupidae; genus Camarhynchus; species Camarhynchus parvulus. The sequence goes on along the minus strand of NC_044575.1, from coordinate 17,443,435 downwards.
TCACTGGGACACCCGCAGGAGCAAGAGAGGCCTGCAAGCACTTAGAGACTGTCTGGACTTGTTCCTTTGAAGATACCATCAGCTGCAAAGTCTGGATGCATCCAAGCACCAGTGCATCCATGTCCAGGCTGTGCTGGCACCACTTGGCTGCTGCATGAAGGAAATTGTTGCTCTGTAAGAATCAGCATCCAATGCTTTTAGGTTTACAGAGAACCTGCTGGCTGGAAAAACTTTTTTGTTTGTGTGCCAAGGTACAAAAAATATGTTAAATGCAGGTGTAGTGCACAGCTGGAGGTGGGGGCTGGCAGGTGGTCTCACAGGGTGGGGTCCCTGGGGTCTGCCAGCACACCAAGGTCATAGCAGCACCAGGTTGCCGGCAGCAACTGCAGAATTGAGCATGTAGGGGCAAACTGGCATTTCCTCATTTTCCTGGCTTTCTCAGGAGTGCAGATGGTAGGTTTTGATAACTAAATGCTAGTACAGAGTACAGAGAGGTCTGTCTAGTGTGGGATATGTAAACCTCAGTTCAGGCTTGGATATGTTCCTTTTCTGTCAGTAGGAGGTATAGGCTCATTATTCTGTTCTGTTCCTTTTTCCCTTCCTGTTGGTTTTTTTTTTTTATTTTATTATTTTTCACTCCAGTTTCATAGTGCTGGTCCAAGTAAAGGGTAATGAAAATTAAGTGACTTGGCCTGCCTCTTACACAGCTACTGCTGCGTGTAGTTAGCAGTTAATGAGAAATGAGGCAAGGCAGAGCTCATTTTGCTCTCATATAGCCAAACTGGCTGTGGAGGACTTAGGAGTAAGATGGGATAGTAATCGAGTGTGATGTTGTGGTATTTAGGGCAAGATCACAGGAAAAGCATTGTATTCCTTTGAACAGGATGGAGCCTTTCACGTGACTTTTTTTTTTTTAATTTTGTAATCTTGATCTGTTATCTAAGAGCAGGAAGACATCCTAAATTTGGAAATGTATTTCATCTCCTTGAGGAGCAGAAGATTCCATCTTGGTCTGTCTAGGGAGCACTGGTGTCCCCCTGATGTGGGGCATCTTGTTTGGCAAATGCTGGGGTTTGCTGTGCCCAGATCAATGCACTGAGAGACCTTTAAACTTGCATTAGGGCTGGAGGATTTTTCTCTGTTGCTGTTGGCTCATCTCAAAGGTATGTTGTGGGCTGTGCAGTGCTTGCCCACACAAATGTCCCTCAGACTTCCCCTTCACTGTGTCTCTCGTGCCTGAGAAGTCACTCCAGAGCAACTCTTCACTGGTGCTTCCCACTTGGTGAAATCTGCCTGTGTGGGTTGTCTGTCACTGATCTGGCCTGACTGGTAGGCTCACTCCTTCTGAGCTCACTGGAGTTTCAGAAGAAATAAAATAATAGCTGTCAGTAGCTTTGTGTCAGGAGGTTTGGTTACTGCTTTTTTATCCTGCTAGCTTTTCTCCTAGACTTCTTAGGCATGTGCAGATTATAATTTAATTTCCTTTTGAATTTAATAACTTTGAAAGGACTAAAATCAATAGCTGTTCAGAGTTGTGATTGGGGATGCAGAAACTTTCATGCCTTTCTCTCCTACAGCAGATAGTGCTTCAGTTGCGAGGGGAAGCAGAGGGCTGTCCTGTAAAGAAATCCACTGCATGTCTGCAGCCAGAGTCCTGTTTCAAGCCCTATGGGGTAATGTTGGGATACTCTTTTAATCTCATGTGTGACTCTCAGCTTTTAAAGAGCACAGCTGAGCCTGCTTTTTTATCTTGGCAAGTTTGAGTCCCATGTGCTGTGATCCTCAAACTTGGGGTCCAGAAGGTGGCTTTTCTGCTGCTGCACTTCTCCCTGATGCTTTTAACCTGGTTTCAGTGTAACATCCCTGTCTGCTTTCTCCTAGTAACCTCTTGCCCCATTTCACCTCGTTTGTATGGAGTAGAAACCCTACAGTTTATTTTCTACTTTCTGGGGAGATGCAGTCTTAAGTTAATTGAGGGAAGACAGATGGGACCTGCCAGCTTTTTGTATGCCAGCAGCCCATCAAGGCTAAAACCTAAATGTCTGATGGCTTGCCAGGATGAGCTTGTTAATGTGCTGCCCCAGGGTGGTTAGGACTTGAGGGACAAGTCCTTACAAAGTTGGGCTGCAGTAGCTAAAGTGTCCACAGAACAGATGGCACACATGCCCCATTCGGAGATTGCTGGCTGGTGCAGCCACCCAAGGACCCGCTGCCTGGATGGGGGAGCCTGCCTGTGGATTGGCCATGATGTGACATCCTTGAGCATCCCTACTGTGGCTGGGTGTGGAAGTTCCAGGGTTGGCTTGCTCATCACCTGCCTGGGTTCCACTGCTGCATCCTTGAAGCCCCGGTGGGAACTGAGAGCTCTTTTCTTGAAAGACAAAAGGCAAAGTGCTACAAACCACAACAGCTTCCACGCTAAAAATACCATAAAAGGTTGTGTCCTTAGGAGCTGGGCATGGGAGCAGTTCCCACCCACATTACTGCAGCATGAGTCACCAGGCTATTGCAACTGCTCTCCGTGTGGATGCCCGGCTGAGGAGGAGGAAGGGGAACTGCTCCGTAGCGCTCTGGAAGTGATGAAGAATTATGAAGAAGAGGATGACGTGCGGGCATATGTGAACACTCTGCTTTCCTTTTGTTAGATTTTTTTGTATTTCGTGCGGTTTTCGGTCTTTTTTTTGGTTTTTTGAAACTTCCAGCAAATGGTATTTGCTGATGATTTGAGCTTAAGGCATTTGCAGCCAAGAATCTTCTGAATATGCAGATACCCCCAGTTTGCTTTTAGGAAGCACAGTAATTGCCACGTGATTAATATGAAGCTGGAAAACCCCTCTGACATGGAAGTACGTTTTATTTACTCTCTTTAAGCAAAGGTTTTTTTTCCTCTCACTATCCTCTCTCCTCATCTTCATCCTTTAACCCCCTACCCTGATGCCAAAACAGGCTGTGTGTCCTTGTGACAGATGGTGTAAAAGCGCATCTCCCTTACATTGTGCCCTGCTCTTCCCCATGCTCTTTATCCACCAAGCAGGTATTAGGGACTAAACTTGTTTACGTTGTTTGGGTTTCTTTCCTGAGACACCACCCACCTGTCCCGGCCCCAGCAAGGCTATGGGTATTGTTTTCCCTTTTCCTTCCCTTCTGCTTGACGTCTTGGCCTTTGGGGTTTACCGGAATAAGTTTGTCAGTGAGAAATTCTATAAAAAGCTTCCTTTATTTAGACACCAACCCACTAATGACATCATGAGGGCATGGTCTTCCAAGTTCCTCCAGGCTGAACGGACAGAGGGAGGTGGTGGCTGTGAATCTGAGCCCTGCCCCTTTCCCAGTACACTCCTGTAGTTGTGTTCAGTGGCTGTCCTTCAAAATAACCCCAGTCTTCCTCCTCCTTTGGGGACAGGGCAGGGAGGCCCCCCCAACACACTGATGCATCTTTAGCAAATGTTTTAGCAGTAGAATATAGCTGTGGTGGTCTGTCTGTCTTCCTACTCATCACTTCCAGGTTAGTCCTTTGCAGTGCTCTTTGGTGGGTATTCACCTTGACTTCTCAGGAGAGCAGGAGGCTTGCACACTCAATCTCTTTGATGCTACCAAATTTTGCATCAGGCCAGTTTCAAATAACTTTAACAGGGAAGCAGGTGAAGTGAAGTTAAAAAAGCCTGCATGGACAGACAGAAAGCAGTGGGAATGGGCACATATGAGATCTACTGCTTGTTTTATAGTGGAGGAAAAGAGGCATTGGGTGGGGGGCAGCAGAGCAGAAGTTGGCCACCAAAGTAATGCACTGTCAAAATTATTTTGTGAGTGATTTCTTTAAAAAGTATTGGTTTGAGTATTTTTGAGTGGGGGAAAGGTGTATATTTGCTAAGGGTTAAAAAGTAGTGAGTGTGATCTGGACAAGGTTTGTGAACCTTCTGGAGAAGTTATTCCTCGGTTTTGTTTACGTCTTTGGAGAAGAAAGTATGCTATGGTGTGCTAAGCTTCCCCTTGTATGTGCTCAGTTTGTTAAAATGTTATCACAGGTGCTTTCGTAGTGGCCTACAGTAACTCCTGGGTGATTTTTTATGTGATCAATAAACCAGAGCTTATTTAATGGAAAGGTATAAAAGTCTGTGCTGAGCGAGTTTAACTGACTTCCTTGATTCTGCTCATCCTACTGTTGAAGTAAGCCCTAGGGTTGATATATATTATGGCTATTGCTCTTTAGATCTGGGAGACTTTGAGCAGTAGACTTACTAATTCAGTGTATCCATAATGCAGATTTTTCCACTCCTGTCTAGAATTTGGGTTAGATGAGTGGCAGTTTCCAGCCCTGTGCTGATACCTGCTCTGCACTGCTGCTCCATTTGTTGTCCTTCCAATAATGACCTCCTTGATACTCTGAAGTAATAAAATCTCAATAAAATCCATATTGCACAAATACTCTGCAACATTGTATGAGTGGCCAAAATACTTTGTTCTCTTTGGAAAGTTATTTTTCAAAGTTAGGCGGTGTTAAAAGAAAATACAAATTTGCAGGTGCCAGTTTCTGAGAGTCTTTCAATCAAGTAGCACAGAGAAGTGGGATCTTTGGGGATACTTTCCTGGGGTGTCTTGTTGTGGTCTCTGGCAGAAAAAAAAAGAAAAAAAATCCAGTATCCAAAACACAACCTTAATTAAAAAACAAATATGTTTTTACTATTGGGAAGTGACATCTGATAATGTTTTCACTAAAGATGGTGTGTGGAGATAGGGTATTTTTAGCTGTGGCTATTCTCAAGTTGTTGTTTTGTGACCTTCTTCTAATAATACATTTCTTTAACACTTTCCTTAGAGTTTTTTTAGAAGCTTTTTCAGATAAAGATGGGGGAGAAGAAAAGGGAGCAGCAGCCCACTGGTAGAAGAACTACGGAAATCTGTGTTCTGATGGATATTGGTGCCTAAGAGGGGTGCAGTGTTACAGTTGGGTGTACCTTGTGAAGAACCTTTCCCAGGTCAGAGAGATGGCTTGGGATTCAGCTTTCCCTCTGGCTGTAGCAGCTGTCTGATTGACACTGCCTGCTTCTTAAAAGCAGATGAAAACAGGATCAAGGTTTAAATAGCTGAAAGAGGAAATCTTGGATAGAAGAATGATGTGCAGGTAGAGATGCTGTAGTGCAGGAATCCCATGGAAGGGCAGGTGTAAGAGATAGCAGTTTAAATTTCAGTCTTTATGGTTTGGGGTTTTGGGGTGTGGCTGACTGTCTGGAGTCTTTTGGGATTTACCTGCAAGTGTTGCCTCTGAGATAAGAGAGCCAGTAAATTCCCTTGTGAAACCTGAAGTTCTTCATCATGCAGGAACTGCTGGGCTTCTCCTCACCTCTTGCTGGCAGACTGAAAAGGAAGCACAGATCTTGAGGGACCAGTGAGCTGATCCTGGGTTTTTGTGAACATCAAAGGTGCTGTGAAAAAGTTTCTCAAAGAGTAGTGATATCAAAGATAGGAGAGAAGAAGCATTTTCAGTTCTGGGTTACTGATGTTGTCTGTATCTCAGTAGCTACCCATGGAAATGGTCTGGCTCTCCAAAGGGAACAGCAGTTATGTGTTTCCCCAGGCTTGACTCTGGTGGTATTGTGGGAGGAAAGCAATTTAGCTGATGGTAAATAATAAACACACGTGAAAGCAAACAAGCTGAAGGAAGGACAGGCAAGAGTGGTCTGGCTATGCTGCTCCATCTCAGAGGGCATCAGGAAAGATCTCCAGAAAGAACCTCATGGTGGGTCTGGAGAGGTGTCTGGCTGAAGGGATGAGGAAGGTATTTAAGTGGTTGTTTACTTCTTTATATAATTTTTTTTTCAGAACCCAGATCAGTGATCAGTGGTTTCTGCTAATTGCTAATCAATTAAATGAGCTGAGGCCGTTTTGCTTTCCAGCAAATCCTTTTATGCTGTGGTGCCTTTTTAATGATCAGAGGCACAGTCAGAAATGACAACCCAGTCTACTGAAGGTGTTAAGACCACATGTCTAGCCTTGAATCTGGAAAAAGGTTGCTGCTCCCCAAAATACCGAGCCCACATCCTGGGCCACTAGCTGGGGAGAATGGGCTGTGTGGTGTGGGGTGCTTGCAAGTCCCACACTCTCTGGGGCTGGGCAGGGCTTGCCACAGTAAAGGGGATCTTGCTTGAAAGAGGTTATGGATCATTCAGCATCACAAACGTGCCAAAGTGGACCTTTCTGCACCACTCTCCCTGCCCCCATGTTCTTGGACCAAGAAATTACTTACTTATTTTGAAGCTCATATTTTTGAAATCTGTATTCAGCAGGTCTTATGCCAAAATGAAGGCCAGAGTTAAGGCCTCCTGAGAGCTTTCATCAGGAGATTGTGCAGGGCTGATGCTGAGCTCCTGTAGGTGCTGGTTGTGCATTTTCCCTTACATCAAATTTGGGACACAAAGTCGTTATCTGGGTAATCCTTTCATTGCAGGGAACCCCACCTGTGGATGAAAGCTGTTTGGGCTTGGCATTGGCAGTCACAGGCAGGTTTCAGTCATGAGTCTGCAACGTGTCAGCTTGGGTGGCCAGAGTTGAGCATTTCATATCCTGAATAATACTTGGACTTTATAATAATACTTGGTGCCCTTCTTAGGTTTAGGACCTGACATTTGATACACTGGTTGCCTAAAAAAAGATTAAATTAAATATAAAGAGTGACTGAGTAGTGCTTTTTTGGGAACTGTAGTCTTGGTGCCCTGTTTTCATGTCACACCTGGGTTTAATTCATCATAACTCAATAGCAGAAGTGCCACGGGCTTAGTGCCTGGTGTGAGAATGTTGCCTTTGGTGAATAAAGGAGCAGCACCAGCAAGAGTGGAAGCTTCATCTGTGTCGTTTGGGGATGAAACAGGGTGATAAGGGATCTGGCAGGAAGGAAATGCAGTGTGTGGTGAGAAGAGCATGTTCTCAAAGGAGCATATTTAGAGTACAGCAGATACTCGGGGTGGGCACAGTGTCTTCTGGGGATGGTTTGTAGCTGGAGAACAGGGGCAGCCACTTGAAGTGGTGCAAAAGGGGCCCTGTCTCTTCAAGCCATGCTGCTGGAACATAATCTTCTCCACAGGACCTGTGAGGGGATGGAGGAGGTGCTGGATGGAGCTGGGAAGGGCAGCACTGGACTGTGCCTGGTCTGGGCTGGATTTACTGGGCGGGCTCCAAAGGGCCTCTGTCTTAAATCACCCCCTGCTGCTTTTTGCTGGGAGTGAGCTGTTACTCTACTGAAAACCCTTCTGAAACGAGGGGAGCCAAAAACAATCTGGGAAAGCAAGTATTTTCTGATAACAGTGAGCAACAAGCTTTTGTTTGCTGTCAATGGAAGGAAGTGGGAGAAACATGTAGTAGCTATAACACAGCACAAGATTACTGCTGGTAAAGAGATTTAGTGCACAGATTTCTCTAGCAGGGGAGATATCCTTGAGGAAGGGCTGCTTAAAGTGAGTGGGAAAGGCATGGCTTTTGTTTTGCTGCAGCAGTGCATCTGTGTGAAGCAGATGCTAAAGGAAGGTCTGTGGCCAAGATGAAAATCTAGGTCCAAGCTTTCATGTGAAGTGGGAAAGAGGGAGATGGAGTCCTTAATTTGTATTCAGCCAGGATAAGATTGAAGCAACTGCACTTTAAATTAAAGGGAGGCCCCTGTACTCAACTGACAGTGATGATAAAGTGTGAACCAGCTCTGATCTCTGTTCTCTGGAAAGATCCTTCCTGCTGAAGAACTTGATACTTTGTTTAATAAAAAGGCAGAAGCTCCCATGCAATATTAGGTTTAAAGTCTTATCTGAAGGCCTGCAGGCATGTTCTAACTCAAGTAGGCATTTTATACTTTGTGTTGGACCTGTTTTTTACATTAGGGAAAAAAAATTTCTTTCTTATCAAAAGGCACTTCACTGCCCTTAGATGCTTATTTATTTGCAACTTCCCTTTTCCAAGCTTTCCTGCACAGTGCAGAGTCCAGCTGCCCTTTAGTAGAATGCATTGTGGTCTCCCAGGTTTTGATCTTGGAACAGGAAGATCCATTTCCCAAGCTGCTGAGGAAATCATCATCCTGCTTGCAAATGCCTTTTGTAGCAGGCAACTGAAATTTTGTGTGTATAAGTGAACTGTTTAAAGTGAAACGTCTAGTTGTTGCTTTGTGGGATAAATGTTAAAGCATTTTTAAGGTAAATGCACCTTTCAAGTTCAAAGTACCTTTTTTTTTTTCTTCAGCTGAGCATGTTTTCAGCTAAGTAGAACTGCATCTTGAATTGCAATTGATACTTGATTTGTGTTTGTTTGTTTCCTGGAGAGAACAGCATCTGCTGCTGCTTTTCTGGACAGCCTTGCATGGGCCTCCATCGTACCAAATGCTCGTCTTTATAGAATGGCCACAAGCTCTCATGTACTTAAACTTCTCCCTCTGCTTTTTTAAACTTTCCCCTCTGCTTTTTATCTCATCCAAGAAAAGGTTTTGTGAGTTTTTTAGATCTTCCATTCATACTGTTACTCCCTTCATGCAAGCTCTGGCTTTCACTGGAAAAGCCTTTTCTTAAGTATTTCTGTCGATAGACTTGAGCCTGCTCTGGTCCCCTCTGACTTGCTTTTATCCCACTTCCATTGCTCTCCATTATTCACATCAGAAGTGCTGAGGACATGCAAGAAAGTAAATGTTGGTAATAGATCCACTGTGGTTCTCAGCTCAGGCTTTTCTGAAGTTCTTTGTGTTGCTTTCTCAAGCATGTTTGATCAAAGGTGCTGAATGCCTCTGAAAACCTAGAAATGGAAAGGTGGTATCTGGTTTGATGTCTGTCCATGTCACCTGGCTCCCTTGGTTGTACATCCCCTTGGATCCTGGGCTCCACGGTAGCAGGCATCCAGCACCAACCCACCTGGTGTTCTTCCACCCTGAGCATTATTTCATTGTAGTTACAACTTAAATACAGAAACTGCTAGTGAAATAATATGGCTTGCTCCAAAATGTTGGTACCATTTAATTTTTCCTGTCTGGAAAGCAGTGTTTGTCTTTCAGCCTCTGTGGCAGGTTTAGTTTTATATCAACCACAGTAAAATGCTAACAGCCAAATACACAGCAAATTGTGAGATGTGTTTTGAAGCCCTGACCAAATGGGACAGAAGTTGATTTCAACACTGTTCAAAATCACAAGAATCCTTGAGTTATTTTCATATTAACTCCTAATCTGAAAAGCTGCTTTTAACAGGGTATCTGACATGACCATTGCTGTTTCATAAGCTAAGTATTACCTCTGCTTTACCTCTTTACCTATGATTGGATTTTATAAACATGTTTTCCACAAAGAGAAGAGGGGAGGACTTCTTGTGTGGACAATGCCCCCAAAGGGAAGGCAACCACTATGAGGAGGGGAAAGTGATAATAACAGATCTGGATCAGGCCTAGGTACTTAGCAATTTCTTTGCTTCATTCTTTGTTGGTAGTCAGGCTTTCCATGTGTCTCAGGTGGGACTGGGGGGGTGAAGTCCCTCCCAATGTAAGCAAAGAGCCACATTCCAGACCATCTGGTGAAACTGAGTAAGAACAAGTCTATGGGGCCTGATGGGATGCATTCCAGGATTCTGAGGGAACTGGGTGATGTGGTTGGCAAGTAATTTTCCATCATTTTTTGAAAATTCGCAGTGGTCAGACAAAGTCCCTGATGACTGGAACAAAGGGAAGCATCACATCTGTTTTTAAGAAGGATCGGAAGGGGGACCCTGGTTACAAATCAGTGAGCCTTACCTCTGTGGCTGGGAAGATCATGGAACAGATCCTCATGGAGGCAGTGCTAAGGCACGTGCAAAAACAAGGAGGTGATCTCACAGCCAGCACGGCTTCACTATGGGCACATTGTGCCTGACCAACCTGGTGGCATTCTCTGGTGGAGTGACTGCAACACTCAACAAGGGAAGAAGACCAACCAGTGTCATCTCCCTAGAGGTCTGTAAGGCCTTTGACTTGATCTCAGATGACACCCTCATCTCTTAAAGTGGAGTGATAGGGATTTGAAGGGTGGATTGCTGGGTAGAAAAGAAATTGGCTGGCTGGAGGTAGTCAGAGAGTTGTGGCTAGTGACAAGTGATGTCCCTCAGGGTTCTGTCTTGGAGCTGGCTCTTCATGAGCCAGCAGTGTATGCTTATAGACCAGAAAGCCCAAGCATCCTGGGCTGCATCCAAAGCGGGATGAGGAAAGGGGTTCTCCTGCTCTACTCTGCCCTGGAGTGCTGTGTCCAGCTCTGGAGTTGTCAGCATGAAAAAGTCAGGACCAGTTAGAGTAGTTACAGAGAAGGGCATGATCAGAGATGGAGTAGGGCTGGAGTACCTTTCCTATGGGAACAGGTAGAGAGAACTGGGGTTCTTCAGTCCAGAAAAGAGAAGGTTTCAGGGATACCTTAGAGGACCTTCTAATAGTAAAAGAGGGCATAGAAAAAAAGAGGGAGAGTGACTTTTTACACAGGCACATATGGATAGGACAAGGGTGAATGCTAAAAGAAGCTAAAAGAAGAGAGATTAAATGTTAGGAGAGATTAAATGTTAGGAAGAAATTCTTTACTCAGGGGATGGCGAAGCACTGGAACAGGTTGCCTGGAAAGTTTGTGGATGCCCTATCCCTGGCAGAGTTCAAGGCCAGGCCAGATGGGGCCCTAAGCAACCTGGTCCAGTGAATGGCACCCTGTCCTTAGCATGGGGATTGGGAATTAAATGATCTCCAGGGTCCCTTCCAACCCACACCATTTTATGATTCTATGATTTTTAATAAAATGTTGTGTTTGCACATACATGCACCAAAAAAAAATCCTATATTTCTTAAGTTGGGGTGATTTTAGGAGTTAACAACAAGCAGAAAGAAACAGAAAAGTTATGTTGTGATTAAAAAGATTCCTTTAATGGAATTTAAAAAATAATGTATTCTAATGCTGTCCCGCACATAGTTCCAAGGCTGTTAAAAAAAGCTTTGGGAGACGTTTTCTCAGTACTTTCCGGTGTTGGATCAAATACTTCTTGTTTCCCTCAAGTTTTCTGTTACTGGATTTGCTTGCATGGGGCTTTGATAGAAGAAAACAAGTTAACAAAAGCTCATGCATTAGCATTTGGAGAGGCTGTTTGAAGGTAATGTAAGTCCAGGATACTGCCAGTAAAATGGTCAGGGAGTGTCCTCTGCAGAGGCTGCCAAAGACAAATCATTTCCTGCAAGGGTTCTGTATTTGGAGGGAGAGTGAGCTGATTAAACTCATTAATGTGGTTGAAGGAATGAGGGTGGCTCCTAGGGGCTGGGCATTAGTTGGGGTCAGGCTAATGGCTGAAGATCCCTCTCTCCTGAAGAAGAGGTGAAGCCAGAGGCTCTGGAATGCAGTGTAAGACACACAGAGTCTGCATAAGTCTCACTTCAACTTGTGTATCTGCAGCATACAAGTAATTTGCCTCAATAATTATTTTGGACAAGTTTTTCACAGACAAGCTGCATCTTGTTAGTGGAGTTTTAACTTCCTACTCTTTTATTTCATTGATTGCTGTACCAGCAACTTTATATAATGGTACATTTGTTATTTCCTTGTATGTGTCTAAAAAAAGATGCTGCATGTCTGTGCCAAAGAGAGCACAGGGTGCTGGCAGCATGGTAAGTTATGTTTGCATCCTTGTTCCTTTGGTTTTGGCTAGGGAACATCACTAGCTCCACAGTGCCCAGGGTGACATCTTGGGTATCAGCCAGGACACGTGTCCTCACCCTGCTGCTTTGGGCACATGTTGGGGGTAGGTGGCCTCTAGCTGACTGTGCCCTGCCATGCCAGAACCAGGGAAAGTTTTAAATAGCAAAAGAAGCCTTTAGCTTACCCAAAATTGCCAAGTATAGCTGAAGGCAAGAATGACAAGGGAAGAGTAGTGTGTCCTGTAGTGTTGCAAATGTACCATAAAGAATAAAATACAGTGTTTTAAGAGGAATGCACATCTAAGTGGAGAATGCCCATCATTGTGGCTTCCTTTCGTTTATGGTTAAAGAAATGCAAACAGCTTTTCCAGTCTTAAACAAACAGAAGAAGCCCGTTACTAAGCTCTGTGTTGATATAGTTCCCTTCCAGGTCAGTGCACCACCCGGAAAAAAAGAGATTTTTTTTTTCCCCTCTGGCTTTTTCTTTTTTCCCCTTTTTATAGACACTGGAATAAAAAAAGGAGGGAATGCAGAGAGAAAATTAATCTTCAATTCTTCAATTCCCAAAAGAAGCATGTGGACCTTTGCATTCTTCAGTTTGCTTATTTTTTTCAAATGAAAAATCATTTAAATAATGATGCTTTTAAAAATTCTCAAGCATCTTTGATTTTTGTGCAGTACTTTGTCTGGATTTTTTTTTTTTTGCTATTGTTGTCTCTAGAAGATGTGCTTACATTAGAAAGAGTTTAAAAAATATTTGGGTGCTCCTTTATTTCCTGTGAGATCTCAAAATAGAAGCTGACAAATAATTGCTTATAGACTCACTGCTCTGTTCAGAGGGTTTAGTCTAAAGCAGCATCTTCTGACTTTGCAACAGCTGAGCTGTGCAGAAGCACCGAGGCTGGGCTTACTGAGCATAAGCAGGGAGGAGACCAAAGCTCTTTATCAGCCCTCCTGTTTATCTCCTCCCAGCTCCATCCTTGGGGAGAAGAGCGCCAAGGCACAGCACCAAAAACGTGTGTGAGAATGAGAGCGGGGTGTAAGTACTGGGAGCAAAGGAAGATGGATGGTGGGGAGAGGGTTAAGAGAGGTTTTATTTATTGGTAGTGCTGCTCATGTTGAGGGGGTGGATAGCATGTAGTTGCAGTCATACATGGCTTTTTAGTTATTTCTATAACTAGAAGACTTGGCCAATTTATTTGGGTTTCTTGATATTGCCATAATCTAGCAGCATAGTGTTGTCATTGTTGTCACCACAGCTTGCAATTGTACTGTAAAAACTTGGTGCAGATTGGGACAATAGAGGCAAATGTGTGTAATCTGCATTTAATGTGTGTAAAACACATTATCATCTACTAGATGATAACATATATAAAATATAATCTGTGTAATGGGTTGCTTGATTATAATGGTGGCCACCTCTGAAAGGGTGTGAGGCCTTCTGCACCTTAGGGCCTCCAAGTCATTATATCTGAGTGCTGGAGAGGTGACAACCGGGAAATTCAGCACAGGACAGCTCAGGGTTGTGTGGAAAAGTCCATTTGCTGGTGTTTGTGAGGGGATTGGAAGAGAGGTGGTGTTATTAAAGTGGTGGTTCCTGACAGAAGTGAGCTATGCTTTCTCTGCCCAGTGTTTGCTGACTTCAAGCAGTGTGTCATGCTTTGGGATGCTGTCTTGATTTCACACTTGTGGAAGTAGTGTGTTGCTTCTCTGAGTTGCTGAAGGTGAGAACTAAAAAGTTGGTTTCTGTAAGTGATAGCTCTGTGTTGGGCTCTGCTGACTTTTGGACTGTGTAGCTGTTTGGATGTATCAAGGAGAACTGCCAGTGCTGGAAGGTGGCTCAGGTGGCACAGCTGGTGCCAGCTCTTCTACCGTGCAAGTCAGTGATGTGTCTTGGTCTTAACCGGACCCAAGCCCTGAAGGAGTGGCCTGAACCCTCCATTGCAGCCCTTCTTGGGGGCACCATAACCTTAGATTAGCTGGGGTAGAATGTAATACTGTGCCTTTGGCTCGGGTAGGGGACATCTTCCTGCTGAGCTACCAGTGCCTGCTGGTATAAAGGTGTGTTGGGCTCTCAGACCTTCACAGGACACCCTGTGACCTAACCAGGGTGGAAAATGGCAAGAAAAACCACACCAGGGTTTTTTTGCAATGCATACAAGTGTACTTTACCTTCTGCCATTGTATGCCCTGCAGTTACAGCCTATTCCTTCCCCACCAGCTCCATAGGAACCTTCCTTTCCTCTGTGTTCAAAGACACCTGTGTTAGTAGAGGTGCTTTTGCTGTGCCAGAACTGGAAAACTGATCAACTTCTTATTTCCTTTGCAGTGAGCCTGGGGGACAAGAAAGTGTGGATTGCCTCCTGCCTTGCCTCTTCTTCCAGCTGCCTGCGGTGAGCTCTCACGTGCCAGAGGACGAGGGTGGAGGAGAGCAGCCACGTGAAGCTGGGGCCGTGGGGGTGAGCCAAAGGGCTTTTGGCCGGTGGTCTGTGGCAACTGGGGGTCCTCAGCACCCTGCAGCAGAGACCACTGGCTCCTGCCAGGTAGATGCCTTCAGGGGAGTGGACAACTCCAGCTGAACTGATGAATCTTGGCACGTGATACAAGGCTCAGGTAAGGGCACATTGCTTGGAGCTGGGTTATGTTTTCATCCTGTCTTCTCCAAGTTCATAAACTGGCTCTAGAGCAAATGAGAATCACACTGAGAGCTGTCATATACAGTGGTTACATATGCTAGTAAATCAGCAGGATCTCATCTACAATGATGCTGGATGCTCTGGTTTCTTGGGGTATTGCTGGTGGCATCAAAGTGAGTTGCAGTGGAGGTTCTCCCTTGGTGTTCCCACTGCCTCTGCTGAGGGAGGTGCTGTGGTTTTATCCAGCGCAGCATCCAGTGCAGCTTCAGATACAATGCAAGTTTACTAGGACAGGAGGTCATTTGAATTTTCTGTAGCACATCTGTGATTCATCTAAAGTGATCTATGGGCAGTCATTTTCAAAGACCCCAAGACACTTAAACCAAACCTTCCTGGAATTTAGCTGGCAGCTGATTTAGTGCTCCTTATGCTCTTAAAACAAACAAACAAAAAAGCTTGCTTGTGTTCTCCTGGGTTGTAGTCAAGGAAATAAATATGCAAACAGGATCTCCTGTATCTTGGCTCATCCTGCTTGATAGTAATTTCATTCCTGAAGCCGTAATTCACTTTGTGAGTGCAGGTCTTGATTTCCTTTCTGGTAGCAGGGATGTAATTGTGTGCCGGAATTGAGCTAAGGTCAGGGATGCACAGTCCAGTGAAGCATTTTGAAGCTGGTGCTGGCCAGGATGGTGCTGGCCAGGATGTTTGCAGTCTGGGCTTGTTAATGAAAGAGAATCTGCACAGGGGGATCAGCAGAAGTCCTTGATGCAAGTGCACTGAATGTGTTGCCATTTTGGAGTAGAAATTGAGGGGTCTAGTAAAAAAATGCTGCAGCAGCTGCAACACTGCAGATGGGGATGCTGGCCTTTCTTGCACCACTGCCTGAGGTGAAGATTGGCTTCTGCATGGGCCTGGTTCTCACAAAGCAAAAGCTCTGCCTACAGTCAGCAGCATGTGGCCATCACTTCCTCCTTGGCTTGTCACCTCACGGCCACACAGCCAGGCATGCCCGTCCCCACCTCTAAGAGCCCACAGGCCCTCCTGGGTGCCATGGGGCCTTTGAGGTTTCCTCAGGCTGTGGTGGAGCAGTCCCAAAGCCGTGATCGCTTTGGCTCTGCATGGTAGGTGTGCAGTGGTGTAATGCTGTGGCTTTGCTTCTGAAAGGCTTTGAGCGTGTGGGAAAAGAGCCTCTGATGACAGCTTCTCTTGGCTTGCAGCTGCTAGCTGTCCCCCCACGTTCTACCAGGCAGCCAGGATGGGCAGGTTGCTTCAAGCCCTTTGCCTGTGTGGTTTGAAGTGTGCCAAGGTGCCTGTTTCATGTACTTAAAAAGTCTTTATGGGGCTTACTCAACTTCTCACAGCTTGCTTTAGTTGTTTTCACTGCATGGCCAGGTTTATTCCAGGGCGTGCCAGTGTGTGAGTCACTGTTACAACTAGTAGAAGCTTTACAAATGAGTTGTAGCTTTCAAAGTGCTTTGCTGGGAGGTGGTGCAGACTGCAGGTGTACTTTGTGAGAGGCTTTTTCCTCTTAGCAGTTGTATAAGCATTTTCACTTGCATAGATGTATATGCTTTTCCTTTAAAACTGTTCCCCTAAAGCAAAAATTGCAGGCTGGTACCATAGATGGCTAAAGACATAAAATGCTGTGTTTAAATGGGCTTTTAAAATAGAACATGAAACAGGAACAGTGACTTGTTGTGTTTCAGCAGTGTAGTAAGTAACCTTTTTTACCTTATTCCACAGCAGCAGTTTCACTCTGATAGAGGCCAGAGTGGTTGCGATGTACGGTGTGTCAAAACTTGCCTTTTTTTCTTCTCCTAGCAGCAGTCTCTATTTAAAGTTAAGTGGACATAGTCAGAATGAGAGCACACATTCACCTAAACCCATTTCTGCTTTTTCAATGACCTTCCATCAAATAGAAACCAGCTACAAACATGTAGTCTTAATCTCAAATGGCTTGAGTAGATACTGTTCTACAGTACAAAAGATTTAAAAACTGGGTTCCAGAATATCCTCAAATCCAGGCTGAGACTGAGAACATGTTGCTATGCTGTGTTTCCTAAGAAGAGATTTTGCTGATATTTTCATTTCAAAACCCCATCTGTCAAGTACTGGCAGGGCGATTGCTGATGAATTGATAAGCGTGAGACATGGTGTTGTGGCTGGGGGTGACAGGGGACATGTGTGTGTCCTGGGCTGTGTCACAAGGAGCACTGCTGCTGGGCCATGGGAAATGCTCAGTTCTCCTGGGCAGTGAGCAGGGCTGCAGAACTGGGCTCGTGGCTGGTGGACAGAGGTTCCCCTCTCCCAGCCAGGCTGGTCCTGGTGGGTGCTATCCCATGTGGGGCAATGGGAGCTTGGCAGTTCTGACTGGAAAAATATGGGGCTTGTGGGAAGCGTATAACAGTAAATCTGATTTATGGAGAACAATTTTGACATGAAGTCTTGGATTTTTGATACAGATGCTTTCTTCTTGCTGCCAATATTTGAGATTCCAGCTGGTGAATTAATTCAAGGAAAGTTGCTTTCATTCAAAAATTGGGTATTTTATTTCAGGTTTGTTGATAGCTAGATAATGTTCAATGTGGGTTGGCAGTAATGTGCATTTTCATTAAACATTTTTAGGCTTACTGTAGTTGGTATTAATTTTTACTCCCTTAAATTGTAAACTGGAAGCTGCAAGTCTTAGTGTGAGATGACAGATTGTGGATGTTTTCAACTCATTCTTTTTAAAAGGAGCTAGTTCATAACTTTGTTTTGGGGTTGAATTTAAAGGTGCATGGTTCAGGGCTTTCTGTTGCTTATATCCTAGTTAATTATCTAATACCATTGTTGCATAGTTCACATTTTCTTACTATTCCTGTTCATGGCAGCTTCATCTTGTGTGTTTGTCATGGAAAAAAAACCTCTTTGCTAAGAAAATACAGTACTCTCAGGAGAAAATTGGGTGGCAGGGTTGAGAAAGTAATTTGAGTGGTATATTAAAAAAAGTAAGTATGCAGTCATACATAGGTATATGAAGAAGCATGGCAGGTACAGTACAGTCTGTTCCTATTTATAGGAGGCCTGTTTACATCAAGTAAAAAAATTATGTGTTTCATCAAATCCTTCAGAAAATAAATCTCAGTAGTTTCCATGTACATGAGGTGTCATTTCCCTCAAACAAAACCTGTATAACATCATGATGTCAAAACTACCCTGGAGTTTGAGCAGAATTAAATAATAAAAATACCCTCTTCAGTATCTGCTGGTACAGAGCTAAGCTACGTTCTGTTCCCTCTCCAGAGTACTTTGACAACCGTCTCGTTGAGCGCAGCGCTGTCTCTGTGCTCTCCCAAGCAGCAGCACTGTGGTCACACCCCAAGGCCAGTGAAGCTGCTTGCCATTTCCAGCCTTCCCACTGCCATCAAGCATTTTCTCTGCTTTCAAGTTTTTTCCTAAATTTGGTCTTTTGCAGTTTTATAGAAAGAGAAAACAAATACGCATATTCCAGGAATGAGATTAAAAACTGGCTCCTTTGCACAAGTCTGGTGTTTCTGGCTGCAGAGAGGCTTTTGCAGAAATGAATGCCAAAATATATATGTTCTTGCTGTGTAAATCCTCCCATGGTACCAAGCTACTCTTCCTTTGTTATTCTTTTAGAGTGTGGTCAGAGATGCTCAGAATAGTTTTCACTTTATAAGTGTCTTGAAAAATTGCCCATTTAATCTGACATACAGTTTATTTTTCCCCTGTAGCCTGAAGAATATTTGTATTTTTAGCAGCATGTAAAAGACGTAATTGGATTTTTTTTTTTGCCCCAAAACAACAGCAACAACAAAGTCAGAATTGGGGGAGTGAAATTGCTTATGAGTTTCACAGGAGATGTGAGAAGCAGGAGATGCAGAAGTATTAGGTGACACGGTGAGACAGTTACTCAGACCTTGCTACATTGGAAAATTAAGCTGTGATTAAAATGTACTGATCAAAGTTCACATTTGAAATAGGAGCTGCAGCTTGGAGAAATAAAAAAACAAAATACACTTTAATATTTCTGTCCTTGCTCTGTTTTGATTGTGGAGTCAGTAAGACGGAAAGATACACCAATCCTGGTATGAATTTGAAGAATTTGCATTTTTCCAGTGTCTGAATGCATGAGTGTGAAGTGGTGCCATGCCTGTGCTGCTGTCTGATAGCGGGTCATGAAAGAACCCTGATTATATAACCCCCTTCCCTGGGGGTTTTGTCTGCCCACGTTTTCTCCTTGGTGTGTTAGTTCCACCTTTGGTGAACGAGGAACTAGTTATGGCTTGACAGGGAGGATGCTTCTTTGGGCTCGTACAGGACAACACTCAAGTTGTGTTTGATGTGGGCGCTTACCTTGCTCATAAGTATGTGTATGGGATGAAGCAGAGCAGTGGGCACAGACCCCAGGGACCTGGACTGGGTCTTGTTTAGACCAAGACTGGTCCCTCTCAGCATAGGTGGGGACATCTTGCTGCTGTGTTGTTTTCTTTTGGAGTTGTATACAGAAGGCAATCATCTAGAGGCCAATTAGCTTGTCTCATGCACACTTCAGTAGGCAAAAACTTTTTTCAATTTCTTCTTTGAAGTTAAATCTGCCTCTGGATGCCCCTACCGAGCATCTCTTGGCTTCCCCTCCAAAGCCAGTGGTTTGCTGTCATCCACGTGGGTGCTGTGCCAAGCAGAGCCTGGCTGGCGCCTGTGCTGTGCTGGGCCAGTGCTCTGTGGCTGCTTTGCGTGTCTCCATTTAAAAGCCATGTCTTTCACACTGCCATGTGTGTGCCTGGAACAAAGGCAAGCCCCCCCCTTGCTCGGGCTGGGCTGTCCCAGTGCAGGGAGCAGGGAGCTGGCAGTCCTGCTGTGTGCAGGCAAGCTCCACAAACTCTGTACAGCGCTGTGCAACCTCAGCCTAATTTTAGCTGTGGGATATGGCTGGAAGCTAAAATTGTCGGCAAACGTTTTTTGTATTAGCCCTTTCCTAAAATATTTCACATGCTGTGTACACATTTACTTATCTCCTTTCCCCTCCCTCCTGCTTTTTTGTTTCCCCTTACAGCTTCTGATATGAAGAAGGATATAGAGTCTTTAATAGCCCAGGAAAAAGCAGAAATCGTCGCCAAGTATGAGAAGGTACCACCTTGTGCCCCTCCCCACCATGCTGGCTGGGGCTGAAGCTGTTTAATCAATTAGGAATGCATCAAATAAGAACTTTTGCCTCCTTGCAGGCATCGCCCCAGTAAGCCTCATGCCATTAGGCTTCGTGCCAGCTCTCCCTTCCTATACATCCCCTCTCACTACATTCCTGGAGTTTACTGAGGGTCCCACGTGTGCTCAGCATAGATACTGAAAGGTGCTGAACTTCTGATGCTTCAACGCTCCCTTAACATCAGGAACTTATGCCCAACAACACTGTTTTTTCTGATGTACAGCTTTTCCCAGCCTCTAGCAGAGGCACACATGGAATGCTGGATAGGCTGAACTTGGCATTTCTCTCTGCCTTGAATTTGGCTCTTTAGTGCAGGTTTTGCTCTCCTGGTTCTGTGCCTTTTATCATTCAGGAGAGAGGGATGTGGGCTTTGGGCGCAGGATGCAGGCACTGGGGCATTCCTGATGCTGGGACCAGCTCACAGGTGTCCTTTCGGCTTTCAGGGCAGACAGGAAGGAGCTCAGATTGACCAGTGGGAAGATGCCGATTTCACCCTCTACAAAGTTACGGACCGGTTTGGATTCCTGCAGTAAGTGCTCCTGCCCTCTCCTTTCCTCTCTGACCTCTGTGTGTGTGTGGAGCATCCTTCTGCACTGAGCATGACTGGCCCATAAGCTGCTCTTTGGCTTGGCTTGATCAATCCCAAATGCAGGAGGAAAGACTACATGGGCCTCCTTCCTCAACTGTGCATGTGCAGACACTGATGCTTTGCATCTGCTGCAAGACAAGGCTCAGAAATGATTTCCTACCACAAGCCTTGTGTTAGAAGGTGCAGGCTGGTGCTCCTGTGCCTCTGTGGTGTGCCACAGAGGGAGAGGCCCCTGTGTTTGCACCTGATGATTCAGGGAGGTATAGGAAGAGACCAGAAAAGATAGCTGATCGTCTTTGGTTCCCTTAGGAAACCTTTCCTTTAGAAATCTCCATACTAACCAAGGCACACATGAATTACATACCCTGTGCCTGGGAAGAATGCTTAAAAAGAACTATTTTTATTCTGATTCTTAACAGAAGTTACAGTAGTAGGTGTTCTGTGTGTAGGAGGGAGGTTTTAAGCAGTTGCTGTCTAGAAATTCTGCTTCCCCACCCTTTAAATTGCTGATCATGTCTGTATTGAAGAGGAAATATGTGCCCAGGATTTCTAGTTATGTCCAGTGCTCGATTACCCCCTAGAGCTCCTGTTGGGTGGTGGGATTTTGGATGGTGCTTTCCCTGCCTCTTTCATACTGGGGACAGCTGTAGGAAGGGCACAAAGTCCCCAGGACATACCCCTCAAGTGTCTGAGGTGGTCCATGAACTGCAGCAGCCTGTGCTCCCCCACACCCTTTCTTGCCCATGGAGTAACCAGTGACCCCTTGCTTTTCCAGCGAGCAGGAGCTGCCAACCCGCACCGCCTTGGAGGAGAAGGTGAGAGCTGCCAGCTCTGTCATCATAGATGTGACATCCTTTTCACACCAGCTGGGGAGGGAATGTTTTTTGAGGAAACAAGTGAGCAAGTAAGAGCAAAGCAGGCAGCCAGCACCCACTGGTCACTGCTGCTCGCCCAGAGGTGGGGACTCTGCACGATGCCCAGCTGTTCGAGCTTTTATTTTGCTTGGTCAGACAACTTTCCTCCTCCACATGGCACTGAAAAAGCACCTCTTAAAGCAATATTGGGCTTTTCCCTCTGCTTTGGCACAGTGCCCAGCAGCTGTGGCTCGTAAAGGGGACTGCATGTGCAAGGGAAGATGGAAGTTGTAGGTAACCATCACTTCCATCCTCATCTCCCCTGAGATGTGAGCATGTCCTCTGGTAGAACAGATGGGACTAAATGGGACTGAATCACATTTCTTATGATCTGATACAGTGATGGGATTTGAGTCTAGCTGGACCTGCAAAGATTTTTATTGTCAGGAAATACTCCTGGGAATGCTTTCTTATGTTAAGCCTGTGTGTCTTGTCATTTTCATCAATGCTGCTTTTAATTACCAAGTGCTGAAATTACCAGTTTCTGCATGTGCCTGTGGATTATTCCCATCCCTGATGTGAGGTCTTTGCATAGAAGTTTAAACCTAAGAGAATGAAGTTTTGTGTTTTCAAGAGGCATCTCCTGGGGCTTCTTTTTCTTAAATTTGTCTTTTCTTCTCCCTTGCACCAGCAAAAACAGCAGGAAATAGAACGTGTGGACAAGTGGCTTAAGATGCTGAAGAAGTGGGGCAAATACAGAAACAGTGACAAGGTAAAGAAAGAAAAAGAGTGTATGGCTGGAAGGGTGCGTGTGATGGATCCTTACGATGAGTCAGGCTTTCAAAAAGTCAACAGAAAAACCAGAGATCTCTGGAACATTGCCTGATTCTACTTGTTATCTTTAATATTTTAAAGCTTTCCTAGAAATTTCTGGGTTACCAGTCAAGGTAAAAGTCCTGTTCTGACTTACATGTCTCACTCTTAAAAAAAAACAAAACAAAACAACAAAAAAAACACCAACCAACCAAACAAACAAACAAAAACAAAAAACACAAAAAAAACCAAAAAACAAACAACAACAACAACAAAAAAAAAAAAAAAAACACCCAACCAAACAAAAAAAAAACCAAAACAGAAACAAAATCATCTTAATAATGACAGCAGAGATGGTGTGGAGGTGGGCTTGAGGTTTTATAATCCTTCTGTTCACTTCAGGGTAGTTCTAATTATTTTGTTAATCAGTGCTGCTCCACAGGCAAAATCAGAGGCTCTCGTGTGACTTGGTTCTTTCTAATTAGAAGTTAGCACTAATTGGTTAGTGACCTTGTGGGTAAACCACCAAATTCCAGTGGGGTAGAGGGAATTCCTTCGGGTCCTGGAGGGTGTTTGGGGTGGGTAATGATGAGTGGTTTTAGCACACCTTGGCTTTCCTGGGTGAGATGGTGAGGACAGGCAGGATCCAGCATGAGTGATGGGGAGCAGTGATGAGTGGTTGCTGTCTGTTTTGGATTTCCCTTGATAATTATTGGGGTGTTGAGCACACTGTAGCTGATGTCACTCAGATCTGCTGGCTGGCGAAAGGTCAGACTGACAAGTGGGTTTTGAGGGTCTTGGGGTCAGAAAATGAGAAAGCTCTTGTAGTAGAATAAAGGATGTTATGAATAACAGCCTGTAAATGGTCAATGACTCTTGGACACAGAGGTGGCATTGTCCCATGCTGGGACACCGGAAATGGCCATCCCCTCTCCCAGCAAAGAGAGAAGCAGTGCTTGGCCCCAAGCGGGGAAGGAGCAGTCTGGTGACCCTGGGGAGTAAAAAGGAGCTTTGGTTTCAGTCCTGTCCAGCCTAACACCCGTTGCCTGGCACCAAGGCAAGTGCAGGCTGTAAGGTCTGTAGCAGCCACACACCATTAAATGCAAAGACACCGAGAGGCACAAAAGAAGTGTGCCTTCTTTTAATAAAAAAAGTAAAATCAGGTTTTATCCTACACTTAGATGTGAAACCGCATGCTCTTGTGTCAGGAGTGTGGAAGCTACTCAGATATTCCTGCTGCCACAGCTGGATGCAGTTCAACTGTGGCATTTCAAGGACCTTATGCTGGGATCACAGTCATTTCAGAGGCTGTGTGTTTTGCTCTAGCTAAAGTAAATGTGACAAGCCCTTGATCTGATTTTTCTAAAGTAGAGTGGGTTGATTTTGTTCCCTCTCTGAGCGCTCAGGCTGCCACATCTGCATTGCATGTTTCCTTCAAGTTTGTTTTCACCACTTGGCTGACATGATAGAAACTCAAATGTCACAAGACAGCCACTCTGTGTTATTTTAACAATTACTGAGGTGTCATCTTTGAAAAAATCCTCTTACTGAAAACAAGAACCTTCCCTTTGATGTTAATTTTGATATGCTGTGCTTTATTAGAGGGGAAAAAAAAATCTTGCTGCAGGAACCGCAAGCAGTTTCACAGGGAAGTTGCCCTGACTTTGACTCTGCTTGAATAATGTAGAAACCCATCTTATTTTCCAGACTGAGACTTCCTGGACTTAAGGGCCAACCTTTTCAGTCCCTGTTCATGTGCTGGAGCTGGCAGATATCTGATCATATCTAGTGCTTGATGAAGAGGGACTTAGCAAGCAAGCCTTTGTGTTTTACATCATTTTAGTATCTGATCGAGGCTTAGGTTGTTGTCTCATCTTCTGTGTTGTGAAATGTCAGCAGGAGGAGTGAGGTTGTGTATCCATCCAGGGCATTGACCCCAAAGCAGCCACCTGTCAGTGGGCAAGCAAGCAGCTTTTTCAGACCCTTGGCATGAGCCACCGCCAGAGAGCAGCGGGTTTGGCTTTTTGTTCCCCCACCTGCAGCCTGTGTGCATCCTTGCATGCTGCTGATGGCAGTCTGGGTCTTGTGACTGTCACTGATTATTGGAAATAAAGCTGAAAAAAATAGTGGCACCTTTTACAGTTCCTTGACTAGAATGGCCTGGCTAGGAACTGAAATAATTTCTGGCATAACCTGTTTCGGGATGAGCAACAAATAGGATTATCTTAATTAAAGTAATGCCCTGGGGCTCCCTGTGCTCATCATTGCCTTAGATCTGTCTCCATCTCTGTTCTAGATACATTTTGTAACAATATGATTTAATTTCAAGATCAGCAAAGAGTGACATTCAGCACAATTCCTCATATGGGTGGGGTTAGAATGATGCAATGGTGCTTTTTTCTGGCTGAATTTCCACTGGGAAAGGGTACGAAAATAAAGGAGTCCATGAAAGGATGACATTGTTTTGCAGAGTTAAGGTATGTCAAACCAGCAAAGAAGTGCTAAACTGCGTTATTCAGGGTTCAGCACAGGGAGGCTCATGTCTGTCTCCTCTTCACTGCTGATTTGAACCCAAGTTTAAACACCAGCCTGACTTTGCTTGGGAAGGTTAGGAAATGGCTGGTGCCTTGTAAGAATCTACACAGTTCAGGCAGCACAGTTTTGCTGATTAAAAAAGGCTGTGGTGTGTGTGCTGCAACAGCAGGATAATTTATTCATCATAGCCCTGAAATGGATTTCAGCCAGAAGCATCAGTCATAGGAGGAGGATATGACCTCTGCATGATTTGCAAGCTGCATCTTGCTGCTGGCCATGTGGGATGGGACCTTTAGAGAGGGATGTCTCTGGTTATAGATGTCTGGCTTTTAGGCAAAGCCTGCCTTTGTGCAGGGGGGTAGCTTTGCCTCTGCTAAGGTCATGGGAGTGCAGAGCACTTAATCCAGTGCATGCTAGCAAAGCGGTTTAGGATGAATCGGGGATCTGTATGAACTGACACAACCCCCAAGAGTGAACTGTCTGCTAATGCCAGGGACACCAGCAGACATTTGTCGTGCCAAGGCTGGCTGAAGTCAGATCTCTTGCCTCAAATGCCATGGGAGGGAAGGGGGATTCTGTCTGGGAGTTGCAGGGTGGCTTTGCCTTCTTTTTTTTTTTTTCCCATTTTGGAAAGGCAGGTAGCATTTTCCTCTCCTCCAAAGGTAGCCTGGGCAATAACTGTAAATGCTTGCCCATGGCTCACCAGCTTCAGGATTTAACTTTGCCCCTGCTGTGATGGTATCCCATCAGGAATAGCTGCATAGGCTCCAGCTGCAGGCACAACAGCTGAGTTGGGATCAGTCATTAAGTCAATGGAAAGAAAGCCATGCATGCTGATGTCCAGTCTCCCAAGCATTCTGCAAGGCCACATCATCGGTCAGCAGGTTTTGTGGTACTCAAAGGAAATCTTCCACTCCAGGTGAGGATTTGCACAGCTCAGTTCTTCTGGCGCATCACTGGTAGAGGATGTGAAGAAGTCCTTTCTCTTTGGGAGGATTACTCTTTGAGTCCTAAAGGAATTGAGGAAGGTGATATCCCTTTCAAGCCCTTGTATATATCCAGCATATGTCTCCAGCACTTTAAGATGTTGGAGATATTACCATGGATACCCAAAATTTGGGCATTGCTCCTGCAGTCTTTTCCTGGTGATCCATGCACATGACTGAGAAGTTAACAGTGAGAGACTCCAAAGTGTGAAGGTGAACTGCAATGTGTATATTCTGCTTCAAAAACCAACCCACCTCTCCCAAATCTTTTTTAATTTCACTGTCTTTACTACTTCAAAAAGATGTTCTGTCTTTAAAGGCAGTGACTCCATCCCTCGTATTCAAGACCTGGAACAATTGGTTGGGTACTTCTCAGAGGAGATTGCTGGTGCAGGAGAATGGAGCTCAAGTCTGTACTTCTATAGTCTTCCCCATCCCATCTACCTCAGAGAATATATGTGGGCAGGGGAGAGATAGGGATGGGGTGATGATGGCCTCTGTGCCATGAGCTTTGTATTTTAAAGCCTGGAGAGGGAGGATGATCCTGTGGCAAAACCTGGAGCAAGTTTTAGACACTGTGGTCTCAGTCTTTGGCTGACACTGCCTTTCTACAGTGTCTCAAACCATTGCTATGACCACCAGCACCTCCTTTTGTGAAGAAGAATGGTGTTTGTTCTTCTTGCCTGTGCATTGGTCTGTCAGCCTGCATGGGACATGATCCAGATGCTCTCTTCCCATCTGTAAGGGCTGAGTGGTTTAAAAGAGAGTGACCTTGAGGGTTGTTTTTGACTGTCATGTGGTACAGGAGTTATCATCATGTGCTGCCTTACCTCCGTCTTTTCATCCCATCATAAATACGGCTTGTATGGTAACTTCCCTGTTTTCCTTCAAGTTTCATGATGAAGAAAAGTTGCTCATTTTTTTCTGGGTGACTCACAGCTCTGAGGTTTTATCACTTGCATGTCTGGAGGTGGTGGGAGGAGGAAAGCCCGTGGGTAAATAAAAGGAAGGCATTTCATTTCAGTTCCATCTCAGCATGTTGTGTACCTTCCCTGTTCCTTTAGCACTTGTGTAAAGAAAATCATTAGAGACATTACTATATGCCACTGAGGGTTGCACTCATTAAAGTACAACAATACCAGCTCTGAAAATTCAAAACAAAATTATTTCCTTCCCACGAACCTGAATATCATCATATGCCTTGGCAGCTGTCAGTCAGTCTCTTGTAATCCACTGGAAATAAGTAATGTTTTCAGAATTGGTGTTCTTGTCAGAATTGGTACATATTCTGGTTTCTTGATTCCGCCTCAGCTTTTGCTTCATAAAGGCATGAGTGCTTGCAGGAGCCAGGCTTTTGTGTGAACCTACTACTTGGGGATGTGGCTCATCTAATCCTGTTGCTTTGTGTCTCTTGATGCATTGCACTTCTTTCATCCTGATTTAATGACTCTTGGGAAATGGGGATGAATCTGCCCCACATGGTATGAAGATTTGCTGTCCTTAGAAGCACCTCCTTCCATGAGCCTTTGGGTGTGCAGATGGTGAATTAGTGATGTCCCACTTGAAATGCAGCATGCAGTTGAAGAGGATGGTGGCTTTCCTTGGGCATGTCTTGCTGGCGAGATTGCTTTTGGAGGGCAGCTTTTATTTGGTGCATACAGAGGGAAGGGCAGGATCTGGTAAAGGATTTCTGCAGGATTTCATCCTGGCTATGTGCTGGACCTTCACAGCTGGTGCAAAGCAATGCTTGGGGCAGAGCAAGCATTTGGGGAGTTCTGAGGATGGCATTTTAAATGTTGAATATCCATTACACTTTTCAGGATCAGGGTATGTTGCAGACACTTCCTCTGTCAGCAGAAGTACTGAAACATTTATTGTAATGGAGTAGAAAAGCATTCTCATAAACATCTGGTTCTCCTGGTCCTACAGACTACAGAGTTATTTTACATACTTTTTTTGACTGGGATAGTGTTAGTTCTTTGCTGTGCCCTAGCCTCTCTGCTTGAAGCCCACCTCTTGTCTTACCTCCTGGTCTTGTAAGTCTTTGGGACAAGGACCACCATTCCTGGTTTTGCCCTCAGTAGATGCAATGCTGCATGCAATGCTGCCATGAAGACAGTAAGGAAATAATGAGTGTCAGTTTGTGTTCATGGAGGCCGTGAGCCAGCACAGTGCCATGGTTAAGGTCTTAATGTCCTTGTGAGAGGCTGACCTTCAAAAGTCAGGTTGGAAATAAAAGAGCTGGTGGTGCAAGGTGGGTCTGAAAGGCAAGAGAAGCAGGTGTTCAGCTGGGTGGGGCAATGGGAATGTGGCAAGCCTGCATCCAGAAAACCTTCTGCTGGGATCTTGTGCTTCCCTGGGGATTGCAGTTCTTCTCTTGCCATCACTGTTCATTGCATGAAGCAGAACACCCTATGGAAAAAGAAGAGGGATTTTGAAGGTGGTTGGATGCATTTGTACCAGGTAGTGACAGTAGCTCCAGTTGATTGCCTGATCAGGCACTGCCCTTCTCAGCTCCAAGCTCATTCTCATGACAGGAAATCTGGCACCTCTGACCCCTCCCAAGGAATTGCCTGGTTCTGAGAGAACACCATAAGGCAACATAAATACCCTCCATGACTGGAGTTTGGGCATGTGCCACAGGTCCTTCAGTGTACCCAAGATTCCTCAGGAATCCGGAGGAGTGCTACTGTGGGTTTTGTAGTGCAGCTGCAAGGCATTTCACAGGTGGGATGAATGAAAGGAAGGAAAGTTTTCAGAAAAGGATATTTTTCTTTCTTATGAAGCTTTTTCTTTTAATGGAAGTAGTCAGCAATGAAAAAAAACCCTTTTTTTTTCTTTTCTGTTTTCCATTGAAATTTAATGGGAGGTTTATTACAAGAAAAAGGGAAGAAGCATCTGTGAGATGAAGTGAACGAAGACCTCTCTCCTATGAAGACAGGTTGAGTTGTTCAGCCTGAAGAAGAGAAAGCTCTGAGGATACCTCATTGTGGTCTTCCAGTACTTAAAGGGGGCTTGTAAAAACAAGGGAGAATGACTTTTTACACAGGCAGATAGTGATAGGACAAGAGGCTACAGTTTTAAACTAAAAGAGGGCAGGTTTAGATTACATGTAAGGAAGAAATTCTTTACTGTGAGGATGGTGAGGCACTGGCACAGGTTGTCCAGAGAATCTGTGGATGCCCCATCCCTGGAAATGTTCAAGGTTCAGGCTGGATAGGATTAGGAGCAGTCTAGTATAGTGAAAAGTGTCCCTGTGCTTGGCAAGGATGTTGGAACTAGATGATCTGTAAGGTCCCTTTCAACCAAACTGTTCTATGATTCTCTGGTTCAATGATTTTGACTGAGTAGTTGTCTTTGATGGATGCAGGTACTCAGCTCATCCATCAGATCGGAGATGCCCTCTCCGTGCCAGCACAGAGAGAGCAAATGAATGCCTGGGGTGTCTGCTCAGATGGCTGATTATCTGCAGCAGCAAACCATGCAGAAAATGTGTTTGCCACCAGCAGGACCCAGCTGACCTTGCACATGTTTTCCTCTCTGCAGATGTGCCGGCGTGTGTACAAAGGGATCCCGCTTCAGGTGCGAGGCCAGGTCTGGTCACTTCTGCTGGATGTTGAGAAGATGAAGAAGGAGAATGAAGGAAAATATGAGGTATGGGCTCTACCTGGCAAAGACAGCAGTAGGAGGATGATAGGGAAGTTAGATTGGTTGATGAAGCTGGTTTGGTGAGGACTGAAAATGCAAAGGGTATCACTTCTTTGTCCATGGGTT
Organism: Camarhynchus parvulus; assembly: GCF_901933205.1. Lineage (NCBI taxonomy): Eukaryota > Metazoa > Chordata > Aves > Passeriformes > Thraupidae > Camarhynchus > Camarhynchus parvulus. Next base: position 17,414,392 of record NC_044575.1, on the reverse strand, counting down.
TATATTAAGCTGGGGTCTGCTAGCATGTTAGTTGGCTGCTTTCTATAATATGCTGCTTCCATTTATTCTGCTGGAAGTTGGGAGCAAAGCTGCTGTCAGTGTTACTGCTTCTTTAGAGAAAGATGCAGGGAAGAGTGAGGGGAAGCTTTCCATAGGCAGCATGTGGAAGCCCTTGGTGGATAATTAACTTTTTTTCCAAGCCTATATTACAATTTATTTTGCATCATGTACCAGGGCGAGGATCAAGGTGTTGTGGAGACAATTATTGTTCAGAGGCAGGAGGTTGAGTGCTGCTTCCAACAGGTGTTTCTAAAATTCCCTGCCTATTAAGCAGGGCAATGCTAACACTCATAGTTAGCCAAGCGTGGATGTTACTGGCGAGGTGCCGCAGGGATGGAGGCACACGCAGGGGCTGGGGGAAGGCAGGCTGGGCTCACCACAGTAAGCACAGATAAGGAGACTCTCCCAGCATGCAGATTAGAATTGTGCTCCCTCCCTCAAAGCTGTGCTATACAGGCAGGGAAGCAATCCAAACAAATGAAAGTCACAAGGAGTTATCTGTGCTCCAGAGGGGTCTGCGATAAACAGGAGCTTCAGGGCTAATAGGCTTTGCTGGATGCAAACCCTCTACAAGATCATCTTAATCTACCTCTTCTTTGGTGCTGCCTGCTGCCAGTAATTAGCTCTCCCCTAATTTCCTCCAGGAGAGGCTCAGTGCAGGTCCTGGATGAGGGGTTTTGCTTTGAAGGGGCTAAGCCTCAGCCTCAGACTTGTGTCCTGAAGGAACTGGTTCCAAGGCCACCCCATTTCTCCCTGGGGTATGGCCCATGGCACAAAAGCCTGAAGGCTACCATGGGACATCCACGCTTTTCATGTAGGTGTGATGCTCTGCCTCTCTGGGGTTTATTAGCTGCAGCCAGAGGACATGAGGGGAGCTTGAGAAAGCAGCAGGAGAAACATATTGGCCATGGGGCAGAGCAGAGGTATCCTGGCTTTTACCCACTACTTTGTACAAGGTCTTTGGGATGGGACTTACAGCTTTCTAGCCTCTGCTCTGCCACCAGCTTGCAGGACTCACAGCACTAATGAGCTCAACAGAGCATCTGTGGAGCCCCCAGGTTATTTACATTAGGGAAAAAAGGAGAATAACCCATCTTGTGTTTCTTTTTTAATGTCTGCACAATTAGTAAAGCCTCCTGGGTCCATGGAGTTGACAAAGTCCTATGTGACCTACCTGCCATTCACGTGCAATGATTTAAAAATACCCAAAGTAAGGTAATTACTTTGGGAAATTTCTGTGTTGTTCTGGCGGGGAAAACAAGAGGGCCTTTAGCAGGAAAATTTGAACTGAAGTGACCCAGTGCACATGAATAGTCATATTCTCTCAGGTAGTCTGTCTGCTTTATAGAGGGCAGGGAGCCACAGAATACAGAGACCTCACTATTTACAGCAGGGAAATTATGTTGTTCATCAGATCTTCATTCCATCACCACTTTTATCCTCACTTGTCCTGTGTAGGCAATAATTCAAAATAGCCCCTTTACTATTGCCCCTCCATACAGCTGCTTTCAAGGTTGGTGTTAATATTCCCAAGATGCTGTGATCATCCAAAGTATTGGCTGTGCTGGACACATGTGGGTGCTAATGACCTTCTGATGTTCACCAGAGCTGATGTGGCCACCTTGGGAGGTCAACAGCAGCCTGGAGGCGCCTGGTGTCAGGCTGATAAGCATTCATAGGATGGCAGCTGCTGGAGCAGATGATAAGTATCTGTGCAGATGTTCTATTTTCTGTCTCCTCTGTGAGCCAGGAGGGGTCCTGACTCTGAGCTCAAGGCAAGTTGGGCTTGGTGCTTATCTCTGCTGCCTTCAACCTGCTGTGGAATCTCAGTGTGCCTGAAGACAGTCACAAAATGTATTTTCTTCCTGCAGTTAACCCTGGAGACATTAAAGGAGGAGGGCATGATCACTGGTGGTATCTAAAGGCTGTGAGATGAGATGCTTAGCTATAGCATAGTGGTCCTTGCCTGCAGTACAGAGCTGAACCAGCAGGTTGCAGATGGGACTGCAGTGAGATTTGTCCATGGAGCATCTTCATCTTGGGGCTCTTAGGGCACAATTGGATGAGGTGGTCTTAAACTTTCATTTGAATTTTCATTTTTTTGCAGTGGACTTAAATCCTTTTTCCGTGTGATGCTGCCTTAAATGATTAGCCAGCCTGGGGGGAACATGGGGATTCTTGGCTTTGAGATTAGCTTCTGTTCCAGACTCTACCAATTTCTTAAAATTTGTACCAGTCCAAGAGAATATTCCAGGACTGCTCTTCTTAACAGTGGAAACTCCTTAAACTAAAGATGACTCTCTTCTTCAGGGAAAGTAGTAGTGGAGATCACAGAGTCTGTCATAACAGTTTGGGCTTTATTATGATTGAGCTTCTGAAAAGCTGACAGTGCTGTGTACATCTGTGTATTGGTTCCTTAAGGATCAACAGAGCTCTCAACGCTTTATGACAGCTAGCCAGGCAAAGAAATCAAAATAAATGAGAGTGGAATTGAATTGTAAAGGTTTTAGATTCTGAAAACTCAGTATCTGCATTGGAAGATGGGCAAAGGCTGGGTTGGCAGCTGCTGCTGTCTTAGGAAGTGAGTGTGGGGTCATCCCCTTCTCCCTGGGCCAGCAGCACAGACAAGGGCTCAGGGGCTCACCTCCAGGCTGCAGTTCATTGTTCACTGCAGGACAGCAATGTCCCCTGCTCTGGATAGCTCTGTGCAGCTCCCAGGCTGCCACTCCTGCTGCAGGAATCCTGCCTTCTCCCTGGTGGAGAGAGGTACAGGCTGAGATGGTGTCTGATTCCTGCCTCTTCTCTGCTCCTCTCCCTTCCAGCAAATGAAAGAGCAAGCCAAGAGTTTTTCATCGGAAATCAAGCAGATAGATTTGGATGTTAACCGCACCTTCCGAAACCACATCATGTTCCGAGAGCGCTACGGAGTGAAGTGAGTCTGGAAGGCTTCTGTGGCTTATATGGGCAGTCCTGCCAGTGCATTTGTGAGGGATGAGCTGGATCAGCAGCCAGCAGTCCCCTGGCTCAGAGCAAAGCCATCTTTGCCTTCTCCTCAAACTATCACCACACAGTGTGACCCACAGGTGCTGGGGCTGCTGATTCTTTCTTCAGAGAGGTCCACCCTGGAGCAGGCTCAGCCCCAGTTCTCGAGCCAAGCAGTGCCTTGTCCCCCAAGGCTCACAGTTCCAGAAGGCTTGGTTTGGGATGGCTGGGATGATGGGGTGGGCCCATCAGGATCTGGGAGGGATGGGGTCTTCATGACACATTGGGTTGTAGAGGTTTGAAGGAGTGACTTTGTCACTGGGGTAAGTCACACCTGGCTGCCCTACCCAGTCTCCAAGGAACGAGCTTTCTGGTTCTGTGAGCCCTGCTCCTTGCAAAAGTGTTAAGTACCAGCTGGTTGGGTGTTTTCAGAATCTTTGCTCTCTGTGTGTATGTACTGGTGTGTTCATGAAGCTAGAGAGCTCATGCTCAGGTGTTTTAATGTCCTTCTTTCTCCCCAGGCAACAGGCACTCTTCCACGTCCTGTCAGCATACTCAGTTTATAACACTGTAAGTAGCAATTCCAGTTAACATGAAGAGCATTGTGCTTTATATATATTTTAATATATATATATATGTAAAGATTTAAAGAAAAGCTTTATATGTGTGTGTATTTGTGTAGACATATATATTTTCATGTGTAAATATATGTAATAAACACACACTTATTTAGCCAGTGGTAATTCCAATTTTAAGTCCTAATAGTGGGTTGTACAGAGAGCTGCAAGAATCTCTGGCAGCACAAGACTCTTTCCACAGTTGTTTCATTCCCTTGTTCATTTTGTCACCTGGTAAATGACATCTGGCAGATTTAGAGTGTCAGCAAAGAACAAGGGATTGCCCTTTGGCTTTTCAGCAACACTAGTTTTCTGGCAGTCTGTCATGTTTCTGACTTCTTGTCTTACACCAAATGGTATCCTTGTTGAAAACACTTATTTACTACAGCAAACCAGTAATTTTTAGCTGAAGGATACAGGCAGAATAAGCTGAAATTAGCAGCTGAACCTACTGTCTCCACCTCCAAGAGGGGACAGTTAGAAGATGCTCAGGGGGTTAGTTAAGGAGCCTCCCTCATGCCAGATAAATGTTTACCAGATTTATTTACTGTTTAATTACTTCAGTGCTCATATGGCTGAAAGAATGCAAAACAGCATTGGAGCCACATGCTGTTTGTCATCCCAAAGATAGATTGGCCATAAGGAAAACATTTTTTTAAATGGTGAGGCATGGAAATAATTGCTCAGAGAAGTTGTGTATGCCCTATCCTGGAAGTGTTCAAAGTCTGTTTGCATGGGGCTTTGAGCAACCTGGTCTGGTGGAAGCTGTCCCTGAGGAGGGTTGGATGAGATAATCTTCAAGGGTCCTTTTCCAACCCAAACTAATCCATGAGTCAGTAACATAGTAGGTGCTGTAGACATATGGGAGCTGTGAATTTGGACATAAATGGTAAAGACTTTGAAATGAGACAGACCTTGGAAGAGGAGAGGGAAATACAGGCAGCTTTAGCATTATGGTAGGCTCTGCCAGCATGGCAGCACGTGTGCCCCTCTTGACTGTTGCAGGAAGTGAGCTACTGCCAAGGGATGAGCCAGATTGCAGCCATCCTCCTGATGTACTTGAACGAAGAGGATGCGTTCTGGGCGCTGGCGCAGCTGCTCACCAACCAGCGCCACGCCATGCATGGTAAGGCTGGGCTGGGGCAGGGTGTCTGCCACAGCAAGGGAACATTGTTCAGCTTGGTCGGTAGAGCTTTGTTTCTCCTCACATATTGGTTTAATTAAAGTGGGTGAGGCTCAACTACTTGTGCAGCCTGACTGGCGAGCTGAACTTCACTCTTGGAGGTAGACAAGCTCTTATCAAAAAAACCCGAGTTTTACCCACCTGAGCTTTAGTGCTCAGTAATTAACACTTTCACAGAAGTGCTGTCCTGCCTCCAGGGTTCCTTGCCCTTAGCAATCAATTAACTCAAGGTTATGAGTTTGTAAGAAGTCTCACAGAAGTACATCCAAGAGTATCCACACTAACTGTAGATATCATTCCACTAAATGTGTGATGTATTATTTTACTTCAAACACATTAGAGATCCTTTCATCTTACTTGTGGTTAGCAGTAATCTATGCACAGAGAGTTATTTCATGGGCAGAGAGCTAAACCTTATGGCTTGCTAACTTTGGACAGTCTTAAATGTGTGTCCCACTAGATTACAGGGCACTGAACAAGCTTGTAGTGTTCAAACATCTCCAGCTTTCCTCTGAACCTTGGTAAGCACTGAGGTGTGTTTGGAGAGCTCTTGGCCAAGGCAGGCAGTGGGAGCTGGGTGAGAAGGACCAGCTGGTCTTGGTCTGAGGGTCCTGTTGCCCAGATGTGGTGAGGGGTGACCTCTGGAAAGGAGGGTGAAAGGGAGGTAGCTGGGCACCCTGTTGTTCAGCCAACTTCAACAGGCGATGCAAGAGATGAGTTTATAGAGAATCAGTCTATCCCTGTCACTGCTGCAGAGCTTCCCTGATGTTTTTTATTTCTCTTGTCTTTTCTTGTTAAGGTTTTTTCATTCCTGGGTTCCCGAAGCTGCAGAGGTTTCAAGCCCACCACGAGCAAATTTTAAACAAACTGTTCCCCAAACTGAAGAAGCACATGGTATCTCTTTACTGTCAGTCTTCCTATAATAATGCCACATTTTAATGATAAAGCAGTTCATATAGTGTTCTGCCAAACAGATTCACAGCTGAACATATTTCTAACCGTACAGGACTGCTTCAGCTGCAGAGGCAGGCATTTATTAAATGGGTTGCTCAAATCTTGCTGAGGTGAATGGTAATCATTTGCTTGCTGATCATCATTAGTGGAGGGACTGCTAAAATGTAAAGGCTTCCAGGAGAGCCAGGAAGGCTTACAGAGCCTGCAGCAGGAGGAGCAGCAGTGTGGCTGGACTGTGTGCTTGCTTGTACCAGCTGCAAGGCCCAAAGGCTGATGCTGGTCTGTCTGGAGTCTTATTTCAGTAATTATTAGCTCCAAGTGCTTTGCTGTTGTTTTAAGTCAGGAGGCACATAAGATGTGCTGGGTGTTTTGTTGCTTGGGCACATCCAGTTGCTTTTCTCTCTAGCAGATGGTACAGGCCCATTTGGTGGCTGCAGGAGCATCTGCAGGGCACACCAACTCCAGTCTTATGTCCAGGCCACTATTTTGCTGCACCTGCTTTCTCCCTTTTTTTCTTTTGCCTTGCCCCCCTTTGCATTTGGTGTAGACAGCTGGTGTTCAGTGGCCAGACTCCTAAAGTTCTCTTACGCTCCCAAGAGGCTTGGTAACCCCCATCTCCAGCAAAAGGTGTTTGTATTACCATCATCTGCAACAGCTCTTGCTTCATGCTGCAAATAGCTGTAAAAGTGAAACAGAGCCATGATAGGTTTTCACTTAATTATAGTCATGGGCAGGGGAGGGGACGGGAATAACTCAGAAAGCTGCTCATTCCTCCTGCTCCTGAAGGCTGTCCAGGCTTGCAGGTGCACAGCACCAGCCAGAAGCAAAGGCTGGAGCTGGCCATTCATCCCATGGGCTTCTTTCTCTTCCCATCCCCACTGCTTCATTGGCTTTGCAGCAGAGGTCATGTCAGCTCTGCACACATGCCAGCACTGGGCACCAGATGGAGAAATGTTAGACCAAGGTGGTGATGGTGAGGTTTCTAAGTTTTCCTTAGCCTGTCAGGCTGTCCTGCTCCTTCAGCAGTCATGCCATGTAAACCAGGTGATGCTTCCAAAGCCGCCTTGACTGTGCTCCAAGAGGCTCACATGGGAATTGCTATGGAAACAAAAAGGAGTTTCTGCAAGGAGTGAGTGGTTTGAGTTCCTGGAAGGGTTTTATAAATCCCTGGAGTAGGTATTAGGCCAGAAAAGCTTCTCCCAGAAATCCCTTTCCAATACTATGGCTGAAGTCTGGCCACATTGAGGACCAGGTTCAGTGGATGTCTTGGGCAAAGGACCAAAGCAGGGCTTCAGCACTGGTGTGTAAAGCAGGGGCTTTCTTGGGACATGGGAGATGAACCACAGCCATGTCCTGCACCCAGATCCCGGAATAAGTAAACCAACCAACTAACCTCCCCCAAAGCCTTATGAGCTGCTTGAACCTCCAGTAATCAGCCTGATGAAATGCCTGTCTCTCTTTGCTGTCTTCCCCCAGGACAAGGAGCAGATGACCACTGGGATTTACACAACCAAGTGGTTCCTGCAGTGTTTCATTGACCGGGTGAGGATGCTCTGGGGTTTTTTTGCTGCTCTCCTGTTTGCATGTGTGATTAATCTGCCTGTGTTTTTTTGTAAATATCATACTTGAAGAAGATGTTAATATTTTATAAGGCGGGATATTATGCACACTCTCATAAAGGAAAAAAATTAATAAGGGAGAAGGTAAAAAATAACTGCATGTCACTGATGAGAAGCCAATTCCTGCTGCCTCATCACAAGCAGTCGCAGGGAGATGGCTCAGCATCAGCAGTATAAACTTCAGAGTCAGGAGAGATCTTTCTCTTGCCCACTGGCACTGCTGCAAAGGCAATTAACCTCACTTTGGCTCTGGAGACAACATAGAAAGAAGAAGAGCTGGGGGCACAAACCTTGACAAATACCAATGCAGCAGCTGCAGGCAACGAAGCAGATTGGGACTGGAAAGGTGGAAGTGAAAGAAAATTACCCTGATTTGTCCAGAGCTAATTTGCTAGTTCTGAGCCAAGACACTACTTCATTTTTAGGATCAGCATTGTGCCTACTGAACTTGAATGCAATGTCCAGACTTGCTAATATTTAGGACATCTGTGTGCTCCAGTCTCAATTTTCTGCTGCCCTGTCTTCTATAAAACAGTGGATGGCCCCTTCTCCTTGAGAGGGAACTCACTGCTTTTGCCACTGAAAGCTGTATAAAATGCACAATCTCTTTAACTGCAGTAGCATGTGGTACAAGCGCTACAATGGTTAGTTGCGCAAAACGCTGGAGAGTCAGTGCAGTATCCTAAATTTGAACCTAAACATCTCAGTAGGATTAATATTAATTTCTGTGTTGGTGAGGTGCCTTAGATCTTTGGTGGGAGGTATGGGCTGCTCCATCACTTTGGGCATCAGTTCAGTCCTGTTTGTCAGATTGGGTCTGGGTGCAAATGAAAACCATTTGCAGAGGTGTTTTTAGCAGGCAGAAATAAGCCTGTATATAAGAAAAACCTCTTCTTTGGACACCAGATGAATGTTTTTTTAATGCTTAGTGATGCATCATTGGGCTTTCAGACCTATCCCATAAATAGCCCTTCTGGGAAATCTGGATGGATACAGGAGTTGTTTTTTGTGCTCACAAGGCTGAAAGATGATGGTACTCTCTCCAGGGTAGGGGAATCCACATGCTAGCATGCTTGTGAGGGAAGTTTCTCTTTTTTCTGCATTCATGGATGGGTTTTAAATATTTCTCCAGCCACCCAAGTTCATTAGCTTTAAGGCAAAGCCATAGACGCTAAAAGACATTTTTGTGTTTTAGATTAATTCCTGACTTGCAGAGCCTAGCCCTGTTGTGTGATTTGGTCCAAGGTGATGCAGTGATGGCAGCAGCCTCTGTTTCATCATGCCATTTGTGATTTGTCTGTGTGTTTAAAACAGACCCCATTCACGCTGACCTTGCGGCTGTGGGATATCTACATCCTGGAAGGGGAGCGGGTGCTGACAGCCATGGCTTACACCATCCTCAAACTGCACAAAAGTAAGGTCCCACCTGACTGTATCCCCTGTGGGTCTGGTGGCACCATGCTGGGCCACCCTTGTGCTGCTGACCTGAAAAGCCTTGCTGGCCACTTCCAGCCTCTTGGTGCCTTGCACTGGCCACAAGAGGCACATTCCAGGGGAGGAAAGGAGATGCCATAAGGATTGACTTGCTTTACTCAGCACACAGAAACCACACCTGAAATGCTCCCAGCTGCTTCTTCCTATGTACTGTGCCCCACAAATTGCTTTTAGGGGCAATGCAGACAGCAGCCCATCTGTCTGCAGAACTTTATGTGGTGGCTCAACTGAAAAGTCTGTAGAGGGACAAGAAAATCCACTAACACACTTCTAAAATTATCAAAACCTGGTTGTCTTGCATAACACTTAGGCAGTGATGTTTCTACCTCGAGATCTTTGTAACTTTGAACCCCTTCACTCCCATAAATTGATAGTCTTGTTGTGTCACTTGTTTGGCCTTCATCTGGGGCAGGAGTGTGTGATGAGAGCCTTTGGGCAGCAGAATTCATGGGACTGCATGTGTTGGCTTCTGCAAACAGCCACCCTGTTCTTCCCTCAGTTAAATGAAGAACAGGCTATCCATAAATAAATCTTGAAGTATCCTATTTGTCTGCAGCAAATGAGAAACTGGCAGGCAGGCAGATGTTTCAGTTTGGCTGTAAAATCTCGCCTCCCTGAGGAATGTGTAGTGCAGGTTGACATCTCTTCCTACAACCCATTTCTGCCTGTATCCCATCCCTGTCTGCAACCTTTGTAAGGGCCAGCACCTTTTCCTGCATCCCTGCTTGCTGGTGCAGGTTGGCATCCCTGGCTGGTGGCGGCAGCTGTCAGCAGTGGCTGTTCAGCCTGATGCTTAGGACCTGTCTCATGGAGCTTTTCCTCCTCCTAGAGGCATTGGTGAGAACTTCCAGAAATGGCCTAAACCCTGCATCTGCATCAGCACAGCTCCCAGCCCTGCCATTGTCCTGCCACTGAGAAGCTACTGCTCAGGTGGTATGGATATATACATGTTTTGATGACCCTGAGCAATAGTGGGAAGGTGGGAGAGAGGCAGAAGTGTTCAGACTGTCCCACTGTGGAGTGGGAACAGCAGCAGAGTCCCAGATAAAACCAAAGCGTGGTGTAACCCACGCTCATGCTACCCTGAAATTTGTCTGTGCCACTGCCATTACTCCTTTCTCCCATCCCCCAGAGCGCTTGCTGAAGATGACACTGGAAGATTTACGTGAATTTCTGCAGGAGAAAATTGCTGCTTCCCTGCAGTACGAGGACGATGCCGTCATCGAGCAGCTGCAGGTGTCAATGACTGAACTGCGCAAGATGAAGTTTGACCTGCCCCCACCAGGTGGGTAGAGGGGAAGGTGGGCAGCCCAGCAGGGACCAGAGCATCCCACTGGTGTGCCTGGGAGCCAGGGCAGCCCAGAGGGGCTGCCACCTGTCGTGTGGAAGCATCTGCCTTCCTTACATTCAAGGCATGCAAACACAAACTGATGCACAGTTTGGGTTTTATTTTGTTTTCTCTGCTTCCAATGCAGCAAAGCCTGAGGAGTTTCCAAGGAAACCCCTGGGCCTGGAACTCTCCCTCAACCCAGTAGCCATAAAGGAAAACCCAGCAGCCAATGGCCAGAATGGCCAGGTGGGTGAGCACACTCCAGACAGGGAGCCCCAAACCCACAGAGCTCCTGGCACACCCGGAGGAATGACAGCGGTGGAAGCGAGGAGTCTCACCTTCCAGGGTAGTGAAGCAGCTGAAGCAACGAAAGCGCCTGTTTCAGGTGGGCAGCCACCAGATGAGGAGGGTCAGGTGGAGCCCATCATGGACGGGCAGCCATCATCTCTTCTGAAGGCAAGCGAGACACAGGCCCAGCAACACCTCCAGCCCACGGTCCTGCCTCCAGAGCAGCCTCTTCTTGCTCCTGGCTGTGCCGTGGTGGACCATGGAGTCTCCCTCCATGCCCCAGCTGAGCACAGCTCCTTAGACTCCTCTCTCCAAAACAGGCCGGCTCCTCCTGACTCCAGCACCACTGAGCTTTCCGCTATGGACCAGGCAGCGTGGCAGCCAAATCCCGCTGCCCTGCCAGCAGGAGAACAGGACCAGGCAGCATGGCAGCCAAATCCTGCTGCCCTGCCAGCAGGAGAACAGGCATCTTCCCTGAGCAGAGACGCAGTGCTCAAAGCAGCCCCCCATCCTCTGCCAGCCGGCTGCCAGCAGCTCTCCCGCATGTCACAGAGCAATGGCTCCCTGGAGAGCGAACGCGGGGAGGAGGCGGCGGATGACAGGCACTGCAGGGCGGTGCTGCCGGACAAAATGGGCCTGAAGCGCTCGGCATCCAAAGCTGCATCCACAGGAGAGCTCCTCATCCTGCAGCACAATGGGCTGGGCAGTGCCACCAGCACCACGCGCTGGCCTGAGGCTGTGCTGCCCACGCACAGGCAGGCAGGGGGCAGTGTGCCTGTCTTGTCCAGCAGAGAGCTGGAGGCAGCAGGGCTGGCCGAGGGCTGCCCCGCCCAGCGGGCACCGTCCCCTGTGGTGGAAGGGAACAGCCCCTATGTCGTTATCAAAACCACCACTCCCCTCCACCTGGCCCATGCGACAGAGCAGGACTTCTTGAACAGAAAGCAGGTGGCATTGCCTTTGTCAGAGACTGGACATCCTCTGTCTACCGCCACCATGCCACCATCTCTTATGCCGGACCCAGAGGAGGTGGAGGTCCAGAAAAGCCTCCAGAAACCATTAAATGCACTGAAAGCCCCACGACCCCCACTGAGCCCCAAACCAAAATTACCGCCACAGGTTGCCAAATCGCGCTCAGAGAACAGTTTCCTTTCAGGCTCTCCCTCCCTGGCAAAGCTGCCCAAATCGGTGACGTTCTAGTGGGGATGGGGAAGGGAAAGTTAAGGGAGAAGAAGTGGGTTCTGGAGAAGCACCCTTGCCCCATTTACAGGATCACCTTCTGTCAGCAGGGCTGTCAGGGTGACAGCACAGCACCATTGCACGTCACGCTGTGCTTTGGTACGAGCACCCAGCGAGGAGACGAAGCGGTGGCCACCAGCGCTAGGAGACGCCAGCAGATTGGATTTGCATGTTTCCTATGGACAAATTGGAAAATGCTTTCATTTTTTGTTCCTCAAAGCTCCCCAAGTCTCATCACTTGGGGGAAGAGGCAGGGCTGGTGAGTTTGTTGCGTGTTTTCTCCTGCTCCTGTCTGCTGTGGGAACCCACGACCAAGCAAGCAGGCACAAGGTGTCAGAATCCGAAATGCTTTCTTTACAATGCCCCATTGGCGCAGCTACAGCATTGCTTTCAAAGGCCTTTGTAGCAATAGATCTTTATTTCAATTTCCGGACCTGCAGTTGTAGGCAGCAGAATTTCCAGGCAGTGCCGTGGCATCCTGGCAGGACACAGGCAGCCCGCTGCCCCCTCTATGCAATTCCACAAAGCAGTGCGCAGCTGTATCTAGCTCCTGCTGCCATGGTGGATGGTGTTTAGGAGGACAGATTTAACAGCTGTTGAGTCCCTTGGACATCTCCTTGGTGTCACCCCAGTGGGGGGCTGCCAGCAGAGTGGTTCTTTCCCAGGTTCTCAGAGTGACAAGGACAGTGATAAAGGTGGAGCCTGGTCTCTTGGGCTGAGTGCCCTTTCTGCTGGCCTTTCCTTCCCAGGGCCAGCACAGCGAGCAGGCTCGCTGCCTTTCTGTTCCCCAGACAGGAGAAGGGGCTGCTGGCTCAGGAAACCTGCCTGCACTACCAAGCTGCTGGACGCGTGATGGCATCTAATCACAGTGCCCCAGATAAGTCCACTTTTGAGTAAGTTAAGTGTCAGAGTGGAAAGGGCATAGGAGTTGGGGAAGGGGGAGCACATTGCCCAGAACCTGATCTTAGTCTTTCTGTTGAGCCTACAGAGAATTAACAACAGGAAGGAAACTTGGACATGATGGGTACCCACATGCCCGCTTGCCCTTCATGCACCAAGGCCTAGAGGTCTGTCCATCTCCTCCCCATCCAAAGGTGCAGCTGCTGCACAGCCCAGGCCATTGGCTGGAGATGTGCAGGGATCTGGGGAGACACCTCATAGAAAGAGCTGGTCCAAAATTCTGATTCCAGCATCTACTTCACCCTTAGAAGGGACTTCATCAGGAAGGCAGATCAGTGAAAAAGCAGGAAGTAGTCCAGATATGCTGGAGTTGACTTTGCTGTCCAGAAGGGGTAGCTGCAAGTGCCACCTTAGGTGGGACTGCAAGGGGGATTCCCATTCCTTCAACAGAGATCCTGGACAAAAGCTCCTTTAAGTTCTAAGGAGACTTTGAAAACTAATTTTTTTTTTTTTATATCTCAAAGGCTCCTTCAGTTGCATAACCTGATCTAAAGCCTACCTGAAAGCCCAGCAGAACACTTCCACTAAATTACTTTGTGGGTTCCAGGAGCTGGACTTGATGATGCTGGTGGATCCCTTCCAGCTCAGCATATTCTATGGTTCTATGATTTATCAGGGTTTATTTTGCCTTGTGTACATGTGGTGGTTTATGTTTGCAGCAGGGAGTGTCAAAGGGAGCACTGGATTTTTGTTCGGATGTAGCCAGCCAGACCACAGCACCCTCAGCTTTCATTGGAACCCCAGCTCTGTCTCAGACCCCATCTTCTTCCACTGAGCCTCCAACCTTGCCCATCCTCTCCCTCTGCAGAGCAGGGAAAACCCTATTAGCTACCTCGCAGGGGTGTTGTGAGGAATCAAGCATTGCTGTTTGAGGAAAAGTGCTCTTTGAATGTTCAGTATTTGTGTTTTGAGACACCACAGGTCCTTTCTAGGACAATGGTGCTTGAATTGTTTTTAATTTAGAGTATGTTTTTCCATAACTGTGCATAGTTAAATGTTATTTGTGTGTTAAAATACCTGAGCAGTATTTCAGGACAGATATCCATTGCCTTTTGCTAGCAGCCCGCTGGCCACAGGAACTTACTGGGAAGCAACAAGAAGCATCTGAGAGCTGTTGGTCACGACTTGGCTTCTGTAGCTTGGGGCTCTGTCCTCTCCTTGAAGCCCACAAAGGACTCCTTCTAATGCATCTGGGCATCACGCATGCAAGAGCTGAGACCTCTTTCCCCTTGTTTTAACCCATTTTCCCTCATTTCAGGCACACAGCCTTTGCACATCATGTTGCTTGTGCACCCAGACTCCTCACACAGTGTGTCTGGGATGTTTTGTAGTATTAACATTTAAAAAGGTGGTTTGCTCTAATTTTGGAGAGCTGTCAAATGCACAGTACTCATTGCATGGCATTTGGTGCATGATGTTCAACATGAATTTTGATGGCGAAAGGGTTGGGAGTTGTCTTTCTCTCCAAGCCCTAATGGGAATGAGCAGTAAGGTCCTCAGTCATCTTCAGGCCTGGGGGAACCACCAGCAACATGCATTGCTGTCCTTGATGTGATGCTCTCACTGGAACATATCAATGCATGAGGAGATGCCCACTCCTGTCTCCTCTGCCTCTTGCTGCAACAAAGCTGCAGCCATGGTGGGTCTGCAGCAGCAGGGCCTGGCCCAGCCTCAGCTCCTTTGCTGGGATTAGGAAGGGAAGGAGCAGGATGAGGGTGGCAGCTCAGCAGGACAAATTACCTAACCAAGCCACTTGCAGCCCTGCCCAGCCCCCTGCAACAGTCTCGACCCCTCAGCAAAAACCACTCTTACTGTGAGCAAACATGGGAAAGGAGCTCCCCCATCCTTGCCCTTGCAACCCTGACACAATGGTGGCCTTGCTGCCTTCCATGTAGAGGTAAAGACCAATGCTGTGGGTTTGGGTTTTTTAGGTTTAGTTTGTTTTTCTTTGTGTTGTTTGTTTGTGATAGAGCACTTTGAGTGGCTGCAGCACTGGCAGACAGCAGGAGCCACAGGACCCAGCTCCAGCAGGGGCCAGAGGTTGAGGTTAGGGTTTCTTGGCCATGCACTTTGAGAGCCTGGCTACCGTCTGCTTTCCTTTTTATTTGCTCTTCTTGTTTACAGCGTGGAACGCTTCTTTCATGACTCTTTCTAATGTATTATAATTATTACTTTTAAGAAAAAAACGTTTATATGTCTGCTTTTTTGTTTGTTCAGTTTGGTTTTTTTAAAGGAAGGGTTTTTTTGGGAAAAAAAGTCCATCATTCCTTTTTATGCTGATCCAAACTGTCCAGTGTTTGATGCTGTGTTTTACATGGTTGTAGTAATAATGGTTAAAGAAGTTTAGCATAAATTCAGACTCCACAAGGTTTCTTACAGTAACAGAAGCTGCACCAAGACTGGATGCCTTCTCCTGATGACTTCTAGCTTGGTTCACTGTGTATGCTTCAGCTGCAACAGGTACATCCTGCTCCATCTCTGCTTTCCTCCCTGATTTTCTATTGTAATTAAATACAGGCATCCCCGGCAGCAGTGAAAAGCAAAATGCTCTTTTCTACTTACCACTGTCCTCTCCCAGCTGAGCAAAGGGCAGCATCCCTTCTCACACACAGCTGCTGATCAGCAGCACTGCTGAAGCTTGTGTTTTGGCCAAGATTTTGTGTTTGGAGTTTGTTTTCCTGTCTGTAGGCAGTGTAGGGAGGTTGGATGGGAGGGGGAGCGGGTGGACACAGCTCCTGGCACAGCAGGTGGGTGGGTGGGTGCGACTCACACTCGTGAGTCAGGGCTGAGCTGAGTCACGTTTACAGCAGCCACTGGGAGTGTGAGGTGGTGCTGCTGACAGCTGAAGATGCATTTTAAAAAGCTGTGCGTGAGCAGTACCTCTGACACACCCCAGATTTCACAGCCAGGGCTTCCTGGGCTTAGATGACGATGGTACAGCTGCCTTTGAGGTGTTAAATGTGAGCAGTGAGCAGTGTTCTGGCTCCCCCGAGAGAAAGCTGCCAGTTAGTGCTAAGCAGCATGTTTATGGTAAACACAGGGTGTCTGTCTCTGCCAGAGTAGCACAGAGGGCACAAAGACTGACAGCAGATGGAGGGGTCAGAAGTAGCTAAATGGCACCCTAGGATTTAAGAGCAGTGCCTGAAGTTGGCATCCCCATGTGTCTATCACCCACTGAGTGCTGTAGGCTGGGTTTCCTGCTTCTATTCCTGCCCTGCCACACTTAAGAGGCCAAACAGGAACAAAAATTGTTCTCCAGTGCCCTTAAATTAACTCATTTATATTAACAGATTAAAACCTGGTCTGAAATACCACAGAAAAATAAAAAGAAAGCCCCAGCACCACTGAACACCATAGTGTTTGCTGTCACAGAAGCAGCATGAAGATGCAGCTCTTGGCACGCCTCCGGTGCCATTTCACTGGATGCCAGCATAGGGATGCAGCACTGTGACCAAGGGTGAGATCCCCAGACTGGAGTGAAGCAAACCTCAACCCTCCTATGTTCCAGGTGCTCACAAACAGCCTCATTGCACAAGCTGCTTTGTGTCACCTCCCAGCCACCAGCTCCCGTGAACCTGTTGGCTGTCAGGCAGTGCCAGGTGGGACCAGGTTTGAATTTCTGCCACAGTTACTTACGTGACGGGCAGTGCAGGGTTTAGAAATGGCATTTATCCAACTGCTAAAACAGCATCCCTGTCAAGGAGATTGCAGAAGTGTCCAGAAGGGCAGCTTCCCCAAGGGAAGGTGAGTTGTGCTAGGTTTGAGGGTTATGTTCCTCCATTAAACAGCCTTGGTTCACTTGGTTGTTGAAAAAAATGGAGGAGGATATTGCTTATTGGTATCCTTGATCCCCAGGCTCCCTGCATTTGCCCAGTTGTGGCCTTGTGGCTGTGGTACTCTCACCCTGTCCCTGCAGGGACCAGGGACAGGCATGGCTCCACCACCTCCTCTTACAGCATCCCTCCAGCTAGTGTAGGAGCCACAGAGGTACCCAGCCTTGAATTGGTGCTTGATGGGGCTCTCAGTTATGGTTTTGGGGTGCCAAGCACCCACTGCAGAGAGTCCTTCCCTTCCTGTGCCCCCGAGGGCCTGACTGCTGCTGGCAGGGGACAAAGCTTAGGACAATCCCAAAGCCCAAGGTTACAGATAACCACTCGATGAACAGCATTGGGATCAGCAGCAAATGATTGTCATAGATGATGTTGAGGCTGCTGCTTAAATCCTAGTGGTCTTAGCCAGGGACTGGTCCTCCCACTGCCTCTTCCTCTGCACTTGGTATTTGCCAGTATTATCATCCCCCTTTTCCAGGTGGAGCCACTGCTGTCCTCACAGCAGCTCTCCAGCTCCCAGGGCTGGTCTCCAAGGCAGAATTGCAAACTCCCCAAGCTGTGCTCAGCTTTAGTGCCCTGGCAGCTCTCTGTGGCTCCTGTCCTTCCTGGCTCAGGAACAGCCAAACCAGCAGGCCCAGGAGCTGGGACAGGCAGGAGACCAGGTCTGTCCTCGCTGCTTGCTGCCTCTCAGCCAAGCCCTGGCTGTGCTCATCACCATCCCTGCCCACCTCCCACGACAGGGAAAGCTCCTCAACTGCTGCATGCCTCCACAAGGCTTCAGCCACTTGGCACTGAATAATTGATGCTAAGTGGAGCCTGGAGCAGAGAAGTTGAGGGAGGGAGCAAGGCTTTGTGCTGCTTTAGGAGGCTCTGCTCCCAGATATAGCAGGGGGAGAGAGATGGGTGTGCTGTGTCTGGCAGCTTTGTGCCCCAGCCAGTTTGGCAGATGCAGGTGGGGTTTGGGTAGGCCTGGGAGCATTCCTCTTCTTGGCCTTGCTGTGCTGCTCACCTGCTGCTCACGTGTTGCTGTGTCCTACTGCCATGGTGGTGCTGCTGTGCTGTCATCTGTCACCTGCTGCTGTGGCACCTGTGGGAGCTGCATGCTGCTGTCATGCTCCTTGTGTGCTGCAGAGGGGCCATGGCAGCAGTGGATGGGACTTGGGGAGCAGAGCAAGGGCAGACCCAGCAGCCCTTGCTAGGGCTGGTACCATGGCTCTCCTACGCTACACACCCTGTACTCAACCCATAGCAAGAGCAAAGCGACCTTATCGCTCTCATCAGCTTCCTGAAGGGTGGCTGTGGTGAGCTGGGCGTCGGTCTCTTTCTCCGGGCAACAACAGACAGAACAAGAGGACACAGTCTCAAGTTGCACCAAGGGAGATACAGGGTAGAATTAAGGAGGAGGTTTTTCACAGAAAGAGTGGTCAAATACTGGAATCATCTTCCCAGGGAGGTGGTGGAGTCACCATCCCTCAATGTGTTTAAAAAAAGACTGGATCTGGCACTTGGTGCCATGATCTAGTTGAGGTGTTAGAAGATGGGTTGGACTTGATGATCTTAAAGGTGTCTTCCAACCTAGAAATTCTGTGATTCTGTGAAAGCAGTTGCACATGGGGCCAAGCCCATCTGCCTCTTCCCCTTCACACCAGCTGCTGGGGGCCAGGATGGTGGCTGTAACACCATCCTCTGAGCAATGTCACCCCCTTCCTACAGCGCATCCCCAGGTATAAAGCAGTATATGGAGAAAACAACAGCCTGGCAGTTTAAAGAGGCAGGTCTGACCACTTCCCAAACCATCTCCCAAATCCTACTGCCTCAGAGGCTGAGGAGGCCCACAGGGCACACACCAGCATCCTCTTCACCTAGAAGGATATGGACACCAGGAGACAACCAATCCACAGCTGAACTATCTCCCCAGGAGATGCAGCAGGTGGACCCATCCCACAGGCATCCTTACTCACTGGTAGCAGTTACAAAAGAGCCCAAGATGGGGATGCAGAAGGCTTAGAAGGCACACATGAAGATATGAGTCCAAGGGATTGGGATCACTAAAGCCTGGCTATTCTTCCACATAGTAAAACAGGCTCCTCCTCCTTACTAGTTTACTTTAGAGAAAAGTAAACTAAGAAACTAAGAAACTTCCAGTTTTGGTATGAGCTCCCTTAGAGGTACCTGTGGCTACATGGGATGCAATATCACAAGACCCCCTTCCAGCCATCCATTAAGAACCTGGGCCACTCTGGTGCCCCGGAGGCCACTCAGCCTGGCCTCACATCAGAGACCTGCTCCTGGAACATCTAAGCCAACAGACTTGGGGAAGCTGTTTCCTGAGTGGCTTTGCTTACCTTTATGGTGAAGGCAAGAAGTGATACAGAAGTACTGCTTAGGCTGGAAAGGTTTGCAGCAGTGGCTGTAGTCCAGAAGGGAAACCTGGTCTGCTCCTCTACCCAACCACACTGAGGCCAGCATTTCACCAAAGCTGCTCTGTAATACTCAGCCTTTCATTCAGCTGCCCCCACCACCACCCTCACATCTCAGGTCTCACTGCAGCACTGAGTCATTGCTGCCAGCTCCTGCTCAACCCAGGTCTTTGCCAAAGCCCTCGGCAAGCACCATGCACTCACCTGCTTTGGAGTCACTCTCTGTGCTGGCTTAGGAGAATGCTCCTGTGGAGGCCCTCACAGACCAAAAGGCATGAGATCTGTTCCAGCACTTGATCAGCATCTTTAAGGACTTGTAAGCAATTGTGGCAGTTGACTCAGCTGTGATATCTCTGGAGCCCGAACCCCTCTGTAAGAGGGTGTGGGGCACTTGAATGATGTGAGAGGAGAACATGTATTATATGCCTGTCCTGAGACATCTGGACCTGACCAGACTAGAACAGACCTTGTCAGCTATTCTGTAATTTAAGTACGGGTTCGAAGGTGGCCCTCCTCCATCGTGGGATATGCAGCCTCAACATAATCAGCAGGAGGCTGACCGAAGCCTTCTCAGAGCTGGTT
Organism: Camarhynchus parvulus; assembly: GCF_901933205.1. Lineage (NCBI taxonomy): Eukaryota > Metazoa > Chordata > Aves > Passeriformes > Thraupidae > Camarhynchus > Camarhynchus parvulus. The sequence continues at coordinate 17,394,837 of NC_044575.1, read as the reverse complement.
TTCACACTGGCTGGAGATCCACAGCACAGCACAAGTTTAGTTCAGCTTTGCCATGACCAGCTGAAGAGATCACAACAGCCAGAGATGAGCTGACGTACTCAAATAGAGCAAAAAGCTCACCTCTGTGGACTCCTTTCCTGCTTCAGCTGTGCAACAGGAATAATCAAAACACATTCTGCTCGCCTGAGCTCGTGCCTCTGAAGCAGAACTGAGGTACAGAACAGACTCCTTATCATAAGGGAAACAACTGCAGTGTCTGACAACTTCATCTTCCAGTCTAGGTACTTCTAGAACAAAAGTGCCTTGAATAACTATGGGGGAAAATGAACTCCAGACCCCTCCATTTCTTCTCCAAACCTACATTCACTCCAGTGAAACTGAAATCCTGGCATTACTTTCAGACTCGAGAAGTTCAGCTAGCACATCAGAACACACTGTGAGCTCATGTACCGACCTCCTGCCTGTCAGGGGCCAGCAAGATGATGTCCTGTCCCCATATCATCAGCACCAAAGTAACAAGCGAAAAAGCAAAGTCAAGAGTAACAACTCCACCCGAGAGAAGTGATACAATCTGTTTTTTGCCAACAGAAAGATCAGACCAGATCACAGCTGATGTATGTATCTTGATCTGTCATGATTTTCCTCCTGGAACAAAGATGCAGTGTGACAATACACAATTAATAGGTGGTTTTTGGAGAAGATCTGTGGTGTCAAGCTTTTAGCACCTCCTTTTGCTCCTAACCTACCTCCAGCTTTTAGCAGGGACTTGAACAATGACCTGAGTCTGGATTTCTTGCGATCCAATTACAGCAAAAAACTAACCAGCTCCTGTGATGGTCTGTTACTGACCAGGACTGTCTGACAAGATTGCAAATCTTACCCTGAGTGCAAAACCTCTCTGAAAGGGAGATGCTCTTACTTCAGCTTCCTGCTCCTCACCAAACTCTTCTAAGTAGTTTGTATTCTGGCCAGTGCTGTTCCAGCAAATCCTCACCAAGATGTGCCAGTTTCTTGGAACTGCACCTATTGCCTGCCCTGTGAAGACACCTTGGCCCTGGCACTCCCTGGAGCTCCTCAGCTTCCTTTACCACAGCTCCCAGTACTTGACTGTGGCATTTGTCTCCCAGCCAGAAATGAAAGGAGACTCTCAGTGGTTAGAGCCACCCAGTCCTTGAGAGAGCACCAGAGTGTTACTTCTCCTCTGAAGGCCTCCAGATAGATCTATCCTATCCTTCACTGGGGAAGAAAGGGCTAAGTCCTACTGCAGATGAAGAGCAACAGGTTCTAGTGCAGTAACACTACCAAGCAAGGGTCCCTGTGTCATCTTCTAGAAGGACAAAATACTGCTGTCCTGTGGCCAGTTGTGCACAAGATGCCAACTTTAGGAACAACCCCCATTCTTCCAGTCTTCACACCTGGAACAACTCAGAGTGGGAAGTTTTCTGGGAGTCTCTGTTCAGTCCCACCATGTAACACTAGGTTCAGCATCTTCAGCAATCCTCCAGCACAGGGACAGACTGCTGTAAACAGCACTCCCAGCTAAAGGCAGGACACTCTCCCCTCAGGCAACTTCTCCCACTCCAGGAGCTGGTATCAGTCCTCCTGCAGGAACAGGGTGCCAGGCAGCTGCAGCCAAGGTGGGGGCTGTGCCCTACAGCAGTTCAGAGCAGGCATTTACAGAAAGCAAGCCATTAGCACAAGTCCTCTCTTGCCCAGGCCAAAAGCAAAGGCAGTACCCCCACGGAGCACGAGAGTTGAATTCTGTTGCTTTAATTCTGCTGCTGCCTGGCATGATGGAGGATAGGGAGTGGGATGGGAGATTGCTTGCAAGGATGCTGGGAAGCCCTGGGTGGGCTGTGGCTTTGTGCTGGGGATGACCAGGCTTTCTTTACTGGTTTTGCCATGTGAAGCATGTGACTCACACACCACCCTTGCTGCTCCCAACCCAGACCAACCTTGGCTGCCAAACCCAGCACCTCTTCAGGCCTGGGCTAGCCCACGCAGAACAGCTCCCTGCCGCACTCAGCTGGATCACCTTCCCCCTTTGATGCTTCTAATTCTGGACGCCCGGTAAATTAGCCTGTGCAATATCTTGGAAGAGGGAAAGACAGTGACTACCAAGCTACCCACTGCACTGAATGCAATGCCTCGTCTTGGGGCTGCAAGTAAAATGCATGTAGGTCAGACCTCAGGCAAAAATCCCAAAGGAGCAGAGCTGAGCAAAGACAGGGTTCCAAACAGATGAGCCCTAATCCAAAACACTCTTACCCACTTGAAACCCAGGGACTGGAAGCCTGAATTCTTTAGTCTTAGTTGCTGAGCAGCCTGACAGCTTCTGCAATGCAGGAGAGCCCTTCTCAACATGCTCACCAGTCAGGAAGCCGTGCACAGGGCAGACAAGGATTTGCTTACCTGTACATACTGGAGCAGCCCAAGCTGTATGTGCTATACAGGTGTCAGCATAGCTAGGGCTGGAAGGGACCAGGAAGCCCCAATTCTACCTCTAGAGCACAATACAGGAGGGAGGTCTTGTGCCAGAAAGAGCTGACATGAAAGGAATCAGGGAAGCAACAAACTGGTACCAGCTGAAGTGAAAGCAGCTCTCGAATATCCTCGCTGATGCTTCTTCCCTTCCAGGCATTGCATCTGAGGCCATAAATCCCACAAGGACTAGGCTGAAAGCAAAGCACTCAAGGGGTGCCAAGGACAGGCTTGGACTGGTTGCACTCTTCCACCCTCCCAAAACTTGGGGCCAGCAGAGTTCCAGGTGGGCTGGGGAGGACATGACCAAGACTTGCTGGAGACAGAGACAAGCTGTCTTGCCGTGAGAGCTTGTCTCTCCCACCCCGATCACCTCCATGATATACAGCGTGACCTTGGTCTGTGGAGGGAAAATCTCAGCACCCTTTCCTCCCCACCATCCCACCAGCGATCCTTCCAGAGCACCAGGAGCAGCAGCCTCTGGAAGGAGGACACAGCCATCAAGGTGATTTGTTGAGACGATCAAATAATAATTTACTGTGATTCAATCTGTGGCTTTGTACAGTTGCCAGGGTGGGAGGAGGCCAAAGGATGAGGGGATGGGGATAAAAAAAAAAAAAAGTTGTTTGCCACAGGCTTGGGTGAAGTGCGAGATAGTCCTTGGAGGGCCTCATGCTCCCCCTGTCCTCTTCGTCCTGCTCCTTTCCCCCCCCTCAATACTCCTCCTCTGAATCCATTTGCTTCTTCCTTTGCTTCACCTCTTTCCTTGCACACTGCACAGTGGGAACCTCGCCAAGACACGGTCCAGACAGCTGAAACAGAAGAGGACACTCATGAGCACCCATTCCCCGTCAGAACAAGCAGGGCTGTTCCCAGTACTCACCTCTCACATTTTGGGATGACCCTGTTAGTACCCACAGAGCAAAAAGGCTACACAGGTCTTAGAGTCTGGGTCTGTCTCAGCAAAGCATCTGTACATCTCCTGAAGGGAACAAGTCTTGGAGTCGGTGATGGGTGAGCTTTGGGCACCTCACCAGAGCTTCTGCCTCTTTCTGAACCTCCTTGTGGGAAGGGGCACTGTTTGGCAAGATCTTTCCACCTCCTCCAGGGATGATGGGAACCACAAAATGAGTCCAGGGCAAATGCAGCCAAATTTTGTTGGCCACAATACCCACCCTTCTTCTCCCCAAATCCCAGCATGTCTTTGCCTCACTTCTCCTTTTGTGCCTTGATGTTCCTCCCTCTCTGCTCTTGGGCACTGCAGCTAGATTAAGCTGGGATGTCTGGTTTCCAGTTTCTGCCTGAGCAGGAAAAGACACAGGCAACTCACAGGGCATGTTCTCTTAACAGAGAGGAGTGTTTCCAAGTGACCCTTTCCCAGCCCTACTTGCCCAAGCTGGTGCTGCCACCAGGCTGTGCCAAGGATTGGGCTCCTGGTGGTAGGTGTAAGGAGCAGCAGTGCCTGCCAAGCCCATGCTGTCAGCTGTGAGCCAGAGCAGGAAACAAGCCTTGAGCTCATATCCCCATCCGGAGGAAACGCTCCTGAACATCTGGAGGACACAAACATCTGGAAAATCTCCCTTAGCAGTGATAAGTGTGCTGGGCACAGCATTCAGCTCGGCCCCCAGCCGACCTCACATGCCTCAGCTGGGAGGGAGGGGTGGGGCTCTGGGGTGGGTGTTTGCTCATAGGAAGCAAACGTTGCCAGCACTGTTTTGTTAGGTTTTTTTCCTTGGGAGTGGGGGGCAGGAGGAAGAGCTCTGCTGTGCTCATGGTTTCTAGTTCAAAAAGCATCAGAGAAAACCTGCTGTTCATCTCCACCTTCAGCAGACCCTCTTAACACCATCTCTGGATACAGTGCACTTCTCTTTAGGGCTCCAGCAGTTATTTATAGGGCTGAAGGACCAGTCCAGGTGCTTGAGAGAATCCCCAAAAGACATTAAGGGCAATGCTCATGCACACATTTGTCCCAGTCCCAGATGTCCTTAGATAGTGATCTCCTTGGTGGACTCATCCCTAGTTACCCCTCTCTAACTTTCTGCCATGAAGGAGTTGGTTACACAGACAGATGTTCCCAGGCCTTTCACTTAAAGCCAGCCAGCACATAGAGAGACAATAATAGGAACTCTCCCTGACTGCTGTCCAGCAGTGTTTTAAATAAACTCATAATTAAAAAAAAAATTGAGGAAAGAAAAACAGGCAAGTGAACATAAACAATCTGAAAAATACTGTTTCTGGCTCCAGCACACACAATTTATAAAAGCAAACAGCCCCCTTATGGCTAATTCTCAACATTGCATCAGTTCCAAATAGCCCAGGGGATTTATCTAATGGGGAAAACTCTTCTAAGGAACACAGGACTTTTCACAGTGAGACAGGTCTGCTCTAAAGCTTCAGGATGAGGCAATTTATGTGAGTGCATTAGGAGGTAATGCACCCAGCCAGCTCTTCATATGAACCCTTCTAGAGCCAATCTGGTGAGCATGCAGTGATCTGTACACCTTCAACACCAGCTTAACTCCTCTTTCAGAACAGCAGCATGGGAAGAAGCTTTCCTGGGGAAAGCACAAAAAAATAGTATTTTTTTAAATATTCAGTTGCATAGAACTTTGTTGCACAAAATGAGGGGGAGAAATAAACAACCCTTTCCTGCCACACACTTCCTGACGGAAGTGGGAATTTTGACTTACCTGTGTTTTCACAGAAAAATGCTCCATCAGTCTGAAAGGAGCGTTTAAACAATTCTCGAATTAAACAATTCTTGCTGCTGAAATTGATCCTGTTGCACTTGTTTGGCTAGTGCATCTGCACCCACCTCCTGCCCTGCTTCCAACGTTCCCCCACTGCACCTCATGTCCTGCTTCCAGCACTTACCATAGTCACGATACCACACATTTACAGTTCATGCAGCCAGGGCCGCTCTCATCCGGGGGATTCAGCTTGCGCAGCTTGTGCTGCCGGATCTCCCGCACCAAGGTGTAGAAGGCATCCTCAACACCCTGGGGAAAAAGCAGGGCTTGAAGCAGCTGCCCACTCTGAGGAGGGACAGTGGAGAGAGGAGAGGGCTCTGCTCCCCAGCACGGTGTCCCTAGCACTGTCCAGCAGTGAAGACTGCAGAGTTAAAGGTACAGAACCAAGCTGGGAAGACTAACAAGGACCTGAGTGTGGCCCTCAAACAGAGAGCAAAATTGAGCAACCGTCAGGATAAGGATCTCTGAAATCCCTGAGATTTATCAGCTCTCAGCAGTCTGAATGAGGTCTACCACCCAAGAGAAAAGCCACCACTAGACCACTGAAGGGGTCAGCTCCATTTCTACCTCTGTGCTCTGGGAGCTCCACATGGTTCTTTCAGCACTGGTATGTTCTGCCAAAATAGACCGTGAATGAGGTTAACCAAGTGACCTGAGCTTAGCTGACTTGCAGTGATTATGGTGGTTATTCCAGAGCCTTGGAGAAGGCCCTGAGAAGGCATCTTCTCTTCACTGCTGCCACAGCATGATGATGCACTTCTTGTGATGGGAGGCTTAAGCCTGGACTGGGAGGGAACATTTAGCCTTGAGGAGGCAACTAAGCCCAGCCCTCACACCCATCTGTCTGCAAGGTGGTGCCTGCCCATTCCTGCCCCTCCAGGGCAGCAGTGGAGGAAAGAAGAGAAAAAGAGCCTTTTGTTTAAAAGTCTCCTCCTACCTGTCTGGTTTTGGCAGACGTTTCTATGTAGGGGATCCCGTAGCTCCGGGCCAGGTCCTGCGCTTGCCGGGTCTCCACTGTCCGCGCAGGGAGGTCACATTTATTCCCCACCAGCACCATGGGAACATCATCTGAGTCTTTCACCCTCTTGATCTGCTCCCTGCAAGAGGAGGAGGTGTGAAGAAGTGAAGGAGCAGATCCAGAACATTCCCTGCCAGTTTCTTTGTTAGGATTTGACAGCTACCCTCGCTCCTGTTGAACGCCTTGTGTTGAGCTTTCAGGAAAATGTAAATAACTATGGCACACAAGTGAGTAAATAGCAAAACAGGGCACTTCTGGAAATGAAAACTAAACATACTTCTTCTCTTTAAATGCAGCTATTTACAAGACAACTTGAATTATGACAATCTATATTAAGACACGAGCTTAAGTTTAAGTTAAATAAAAATTAATTCTCAAGCAGTTACCTGTGCTATTTCCAACATTTTAGATCAAGTAATTCCCCCAAAATAAAAAATCACCTGCAACCAGAATTTGCTGAGCTAATAAAGCAGCTTTTGGCAGCTGTAACCTTTTCTGCAGATGCACAGGCAGTATTTGCTCCCTTTCAGTTTAGTTCAGGTCACTCACCAACTGGGAACTAAAAAAGCTGTAATGCTCACTTCTTCATTCCAACATTGGATCTAAAACTAGGTGGGCGAGGATGAGATCTATCACTCCTAAAAATCTTGAAGGCCATTATGACCACAAAAAATCCATTCAATTCCCTTCTGATAGACAATAACTTCCTTTGCTTAATAAATCATTTAACTTCAGATGCAAAACAGCTTTTTTATTTTTGCTCATGGGTCCAGAACATTTAATATGGTTTTAATTTAACAAATAAAAGATTTTAAATGCCGATTTGTGCATTTTAATTGCAAATCTCCATCCAAAGGCAGCTGGACATTCATGCGCAAAAGAATCAATCACCTTTTTCTAATGTAGTAGAACATAGAAATGAAGTCTGACTATATGCATGATATGCCATAAAGCGATTTAAATGTTCTGTGTAACATCCTGATCAGCAAATGCAAGTAACTAAATTTAGTGCACAGGCTACACTTAGCTGAAAAGAGATACCTCCAAATGGTTACTAACCAGGGAGAGCAAGCATTTCTCTGAGGAATATTCTTTTAAAAGTGCAAACACAAAGAGCACAGGCTAAAGGAGATGAAAGCTAGTGATTTACATCATGATGACTTGAAATCAAGCCATCCTGCAAGCAATTCAGGGGCACCAGCCCCAGCACAAGGATGAATGCTGCTCAATCCCTCAGGTGCTTTAGGAAAATCCCATCCTTTGTCCTTTGGTTCAGCTAAAAGAAGCCAAATTAGTGCACCTGTGCAGCTATTACACTGAACAGCCTTTTGGATGAGACTGAAACATCTCAACAGCTCCAAGCAGCGCCTCTGACTATGGAGCAAGGAAGGCATGTGCCTGTCCTCAGAACAACAGGATTGCTGGGAGCCTGGTTTATGATGAGGGACTGGGATACACAGTTCTTTGTGGGCCGTGACAGAGAAGGGACAGGCAGAGCCATATCCTGCATCCTCTGCAAGTGCCTGCCATCGCAGCCAAGGCTCAGAAAAAGGCACAAGCAGAGTCCCTCCCTAAAGTAGCATGGGGGTAAACAGGGAAGATTCCTGCTGTGTTTACATCACCCCCTTGACTCTTCAGCTCTGCAGGGATGACATCAACAGAGAGGAGAATTGGGATGGGTACTGGGACAGTGTCCCTGCTTTGTCATCACTTCCCCATACATCTGCTTGGGCAAATCACCTCACAGGAGCCCTGACTCCCCTTCTGCTCCATCTTTGCTCTGGTTGAAGCCAAGCTCCAGTGGGGCAGGAGTCTCTCCACACGTGTGCAGCTGGAAGATCACAGCCTGGTCATGTCAGTGGACAGCAGGGCAAGCAGCTCTCCCTGTCCTTCCCAGCCTCCCCTCCCCGCTCTGGGGCCAGCAAAAGTCTCAGAGATCGATTGCGCTAACAAAGCAATTTCACTAATTAGGGAAAGAAGGGAGGGGGGTCATACAGGATCAGCTCTCTCTTTAGTCACCATAAACACTTAAACATTACATTACCAGGTCCCCAAAGGCCACAAGCAATCCCTTTGGAAGGGTTTTATTGGAGTCACTGACATTAGCCGTCTGCACTGTCTCTTCCCTGGGGAATGGCCACTTGAGCTAATTGTCTTTGCTGGCAGTCTGTGCTTCCACTATGGGGCCTGATCTAAAAGGGTGGGCAGGAGAGTGCAGCAGCAAGGCCTCTCCCTTTGCACAGGGCAAGAGGGAAAGGGCCCTTCCCAGGATACTGACCTATACTGGTGAATATCTTCAAAGGACTTGGTGTTGTTGATGGCGAAGACACACAGGAATCCTTCCCCCGTTCTCATGTACTGGTCTCTCATGGCACTGTACTCCTCCTGCCCTGCAGTGTCCAAGATGTCTAACAAACAGGTCTCTCCATCGATGACTACTTGCTTTCTGTAGGAATCCTGCAGGCCAGGAGAGGGAAAGGAAGGAGGATGCATTAAGGGAGGGCTTGGATCTGGCTAAACAAAGGGATGCAGCGAGTGCATCCCTAGGAAGATGCCAGGTCATGCTCTGCCTGTGTTCAGCTTCCATTAGAGACGACTCAATCTCTTTCAAAAATGGGAGGGAAAGGAAAAATAATTAAAAAAACAAAGGAAAAAGGGAGCAGCTAAGCAAGTTTCTCCTTGTGTATCAGAACCACAGAGAAGACAGCTCCCAGCTTGCTCTCCCCATTCGCAGCCTTGCCGCTGGCAGACCAGGTGCAGCTTCATCTCCATTACACCACGTAGCCCTCAACAAGTATTTCCTAAGCATTGTTTAGTCTCAGCTCCAATTCCTTCTGCTGGATGAGGAAGGACACTCAGGAAAGGAGCTCTGGCCAGCCAGGGCTTCCAGTCACTATCTGTGATCTGCAGGCCTGGAAGGTGTTTAAGATAACCTGGAAATCCAGTGCCTCCAATGCATCTCAAATCAGGCACCAGAGGCAATACTGCCATCAGTAAGATTTCACTGAGTTTGATGGTAAATCTCTTCTTTAAACATGAGAAAAAAATAAAATAAAATCACACAGTGAACAGGGTGTTTCCCACAACCTCTCTGTGCCCAGAGGGCTCCATGAGAGGTAAGAACTATCCAGGCAGGTCCTTTGAAGTTGGGGGTTTTCCCTGCAGCAAAGGCAATCACAACTTGTCGTAGATGTGAGAAGGTCTGGAAATCACCCAGAGCATCCCTCAAAAGGTTTCATTTTCACAGCAGGCTCCTCAAAGCACTGCTCCTCCCCACTATGCTTCTTCCTGAGCTCAGTCTCATCAGCAGCGATGCTGTGGGGCAGCCCTGCACGGAGGACATCCCTCTCCAATAGCCATCCCCTGTGGACAGTGCAGCATCCTCAGCTGTCAGCAAGAGCAGGAAGCCAAAATGAAAGGTATGGAAAAGGTACAAGTCAGCAGTACAAGCACACAGTGCTTTGCAGCCACTCGCCATGGCTGCAGTTTAAAATTAATTCAAATGTCAGCTGCTCTTCCAGCGACCACAACAATGTTATCAGATGAGCTTTGCAGGTCTGCAGACAAACAGCTGACACAGCAAAGGGCACCAACAGGACCGGCAGCAGCACAGAAAGGGAATAGGGCCAACATGGCCTCTATCCTTTGGTTCATTACAACAACGTCATTTGCTGGGGCTAATTAAAGTCTTTCCTCACCTTGCAGAGAGGGCTGTGAAATCAGAGATGAGATCTGTTCTGCCACAACCTTCTCAGCTATGCCTTCCCAAAAAGTGGACTGCTGACCCATCGAGAATAAGCATGGAATGAAAGGCTGGCTTTCAGCCAACTGCTCTGAAGGCAACTGGCAGGCTGCCCTGCAGGAATGTGCTCCCATTTCTAATCAATAATGTATCTCTGGAGCCTCCTCTGTGCAAGGGGACCTGAGTGCCTTCTCTGCCCCACAAGCATCCTCCCACCTCTGCACCTTGGCTTGGGACAGAGGACCAGCCTCTCGGCACACACGTTCACAGTGAATTGCCAAGTCCCTAGTTCCGGGATGTTTCACCAGCACCCAGGCATGCTGACACAGAAGAGATCCCACACCTCAGCTCAGGTCATCAACAGGATACCCATAGGGCCAGCCAGCTGGCTTACAAGGCAGAGACATAAAACAATCTTGCAGAGGATGCTTTGCAAAGGAAGGGGACAAGCTCTCTCCATCAATTCTTTGTGTACAGCTTCATTCGATCTCCCCCTCCCCAGGAAGCTCAGGATAGCAGCTCAGCTGTCCTTGCCACACAACCAGGTTACATGGCTGCCACTAGCCCACAGCAGCACCCTGCAGCCTCAGCCCTCCTCTGCAGCCCTACATGTCCCACCCCACCCTGAGCAGAGGGGAATGCAGCCAGACCCAGCTGTGAAGTGCCAGGCAGCAGAAACAACATCTGTTTGGGGTTCAGACTCAAGATCCCAAGCAGATGCCGGGAGCATCCCAGCCGTGCTGGGGGACCAGACCAAGAGGCCCATTTGCTAAGCACTACAGTCAGGATATGACCAGAGGTTTGGGCAGCCCATTACTAGCTAGCTGCTAAGAGCTGGAAGATGAACCAAAGAATTGCTCAACAGAGTGAAACCCTTTATTCCATCCCTGCTTATTCACCATGGGACAATGCCAGTGGCATACCTTTCTTTGCTACCTTGGCCCTCCTGTTCCCAAAACAAAGGTCCTAAGGCTCCTTGGCAGTCCAAGAGCTGGCCTGTGAGAGTGTGCTGTAGTGGGGTGGACAGCGTTGAGTTACAGAGCCAAACGTTTGCACTGGTGAATCAGGAGGGTAGGAGGAGAGCAAATACCCAGTCAGGGTCTCTACCCCAGACAGGGGACAAATCTCCACACCTCCTGCTCTGGGGAACATCTTCTCAGTGCACCCCAATCTGCTGGCACCCCCTTTGCAGCACAGCCTGTGCTCACTCCATGTGGGCAGCGGGCAACACCTTTGCTCCATGCACGTTATCATCTTTCCCCCCACTTTTATCCTGCTCTTTTCAGCACTGCTGTGCTGCTTGTTAGCTGGCTGAACAGTCATAGTCAGCTCCTGGGCATGATCCAAAGCAGCTTAGTCACAGGAAGGTGGTTTGTTGGTCACATTTGGATGGCTGGCAGGTAGCTCTCGGTCTCTTAAATCCCCATAAAATGAAGCATAATTAAAAGGAATCACCCTGAAATGAATCAGTAGTTGGCCAGGGTAGCAGGGAAAGCAGGGCACAACCAAGGGAGCTGCAAAGGCATCAGGGCTGGTGGTACCTGCAGGTGGAAAAGTACCAGGGGTAAGAGGGCTGAAGAGCAGCTTGTGGCAGCTTTTGGAAGAGGAGAAGAACAGAATGGGGCTGGAGTGAACAGTGGAGGAGAGAGCAGGCGTCTCCCAGAGCACTGCAGAAGTGCGTAGGGTGAAGAGGGTGTGCTGGGAAATGCCATGCAGGGTTTACATTCCCTGCTGCCTGTTTACATGGAGAAAATTCCCTGCAGGGTACATACAGGGAGCAGGCAGCTGGAGAAAAAAACCACAGGATGCCAAAACCCAACACATCACTCGGTAGGAGTTGCCTCTGCCCACCTAAGGTCCAAGAGAGGATGCTTCCTTGCAGATGTCTCCCCAGGGAGGGTGCTCTCCATGAACACTCTTTTAGCAAAAACAACCTGGAATGGGTTTCTGAGAAAAGTATACAATACTAATGGGGACAGCTACATGAGGGGAGAGGAGGTGGGGACAAAGGCAATTGCATCCATAAACAAGGAGGCTCAGGAGCCCTAAATTAAATTCCAGTCTCTGCCATGGACGTTCTAGGTGACCTTGGCCAAATGATGTAATAGCACGTGCTTTTTAAGTGCTTTCTCTCCTTCCCATCTGTAGGACTGTAAAACTATTTCTGCCTTTCTACCAAGCCTTGTCTTGCCTTGTTTATGTAAGTTGTAAGCTCCTCAGGGTGGGGACTACACATACAACACCTACCAGAATAGATTTCTCATCCCAGCTGGGGCCTTTAGCCATTATGATAATAATAACTGCAGAAACCACAGCTGCATTTATACACATCTGGTAGAAAATCCTTTAGGACTGCAGACAGGGAGGTTGTTGTCCAAGAGGCATGAGAGAGTTACAGTTTGCCTTCCCAGGGTGGACTTTACTCCTCGTGCAGTGCAGTGGCTACTGCCTATGTCTCGCCCAACAAAGGTGTAAGTCATGCAGAGGCTAATTAGCACATCACTAACTATGGTGAAGCAGATGGAGAATGGAATATATTTTTGAAAAATTAAAGAAAATAATAATATCACAATGGATATTGAACACTGAATCCCCCTCTGCCCCCATACAGCCTGTGAAGACCATAGGGTCCCTGCCTGCATCTTCAGGCAGGGTGCTGAGCTAAACAGGTCAGTGCTGCCATCCACACCGACTGAGACACACACATCCGCCTTTAACTCCTTGTGAAGAAGCAGAGGCAGCATTCTGGAAGCCATAGCAGTTCAGCTGCTCAGCACATCTTGCTCAAACTGCAAGACATACATAATACAACCAAGCTCTGATAAAACCCATTTCATCAGTAAAGCTCAAAACATCCTGCAGAAAAAGTCAATACATTTACTCTGATTTCACGGGAGGAGAAATGGAAGCACAGGCACAAAATGGCTCTTCAATTCTAAACCTTTAATCCCTCCCTACGTTGTCATCTCATCAGAAAAGAAGACTTTTGTGCTGCCTCTCAGCCCCTGTCCTGCTCTGCCTGTCTCTGCTGCCTCCCATGTCACCTCTCTTCAGCAGACACCACTACCCTTCTGTGGGAGATGTTAAGTCAGTCTCTGCAACCTCTGAACACACACAAAGTGACTCAGAATAGTTCTGCAAAGCAGAGGAACATCCCTGCTCAAGTTCAGACTTGAGACCAAACTGAGCATGCTCTGCATTGGAGACAAGGTGGAGAAAAGCAAGTGGAAAACATGCAGACAGACAGACCCCATGCCCAGAGCCACTTACCTCTATCGTGGGGTCATACTCATCCACAAAATGGTTCTGAATGAGCTGTATCGTCAAAGCACTCTTCCCAACACCACCTGCTCCCACCACCACCAGCTTGTATTCAGTCATCTTCCAGCTGACCCCAGCTCAGGACTTCCAGGAGCACCACCACCTGCAAGGACAAAACATGGTCACTATGCTAAGAGAGGTTACTTGAAAATGGGCAAAATAATCCATTAAACCAAATACAAAAACTGTGTTCATCCTGTGGTCTGTTGCAATCCTTCAGCCTGACCATCTGGATGCAAACTTCACAGGTTCCTTGAGCAAACTTCAAGAGGTAGGAGAGCATTACTGAAGAGAAAACAAGAGCTACAGGCTGTGTACATCAACCCCTAAAGTAATCAGTTTAAGAAGTCTGGTTTTACCTTATCTCAAGCTGATGATTTGAAATCTTTAAATAGATTTGAAACCCTTGGCCAACGAGGTTGGGATGTCAGTTCCCACAAAAGCAGGGGAAAAGGTCCAGCCCTGCCCAAACATGCTGCTGCCTCCATGTCTTCACCCTCACGGCTGCGTCAAACCTCAAACCACACTGTAGGGTTGAGACGGTGGCACATCCACACCCTCTGCCTGTCCTCCAGCTAACAGTCCTACTATTGTGAGAGGAAGGACTGCAAAAGGGGCATCCCTGCTCCCTGAGCTCAATTTGGCACACCCAACAAGTGGGAAAGAGATGCTGTCACAAAAGGTGCTGACTGACAATGATGGTTAGGGTGAGGATGAGCAAACCACACTTCTGCAGTACTGTGTGCCTCCCATGGCCCTTCAGCGGCAGAAGATTCACATCCCCCCAGCTCCTCCCTTAAATTTCTGCTCCAAGTCTGCTGAGAAAGAGGAACTAACTCAGGAAGATTACAAAACCCAAAGGTTTAAATAGAAATCCACCCTCATTGGACTGCAGCCCCTGCCCACTGAAAGTCACTCAAGGGTCAGATACTCGTTCTCAGCCACAAACTGCAAGCTCTGGGGAAGCCACCCAAAATGCAGCAGGTAGCAGGAAGACAAGCTCACAGTTCCCCTTGTCAGACACCCTTCAGTGTTCACAGGGATTAGAACCCCCTCCTCCATCCTCCCACCTCAGATAGTTAAATCACTCCATCCTCCTCCCCAGGCTTGTCAGCCGTGCTCCTAAATTCTAGAAGCTGCCACAAACTGTGCCAGCAAAGGCTGCTCTAGACCAAGACCACAGCTGATGCGTTTGTTAACACAGCAAAGATTTAATGGCAAGAAAGCCAGAACTTTTTGCCTTAAATCCCCACCTGACTGCAACCCTAAACCACCCAGACAGTTCTATCTCCCTCTTGAGCAGGGAGCAATCAGACACAACCGCCTTTTGCCAAAGCCCTTTCTTGAGCTGCTGTCTTGATAGCAGAAAGGTAAACAAAGCTCAAGCCCTTCTCAGCATCCAGAATCCTAAAGAAGGGCAAACGAGGGGGTGCAGAAGAGCAGCCAGGTGACAAATATGATGCCAAGCAGGACCTCTGGTTTGCTGTGCTGGAGAAGCAGGTAAACACGATGGAAAAGTGGTGATGGTGGGGGGAAATGAAGTGTAAGTAATGTCATAGCCTAGGTACCTACCTGAAAGTGACACTGCTTCTTCTCAAAGTCCAATGTGCCTCTGTTCTGGCAGCCAGGGAAGAGTTGCAGATTGAAAGCAAGGCTACAGGAGAGAATCTGAGTGATCTCACTAATTGACTGTGCACACACGTTACTCTGCTCCGTTAATGCATGCCCTCATGTACATGTTGTTCTCGCATGCACTGCTGCTCAGGGGCCAGAGAGATCCCCACCCCAGGCTTCTCATCTCTCTGGCAAGAGACAGGATGAAAAGGGGACTGAGGAGCAAATGTGGACTGACCATCTCCACCAGCACAGCTGTCAGGGAGGGAATCACTCCTTCAGCAAACAGCTTCACAGCTGAACACACAGGGGTCCCGGGGATCTGAAGAAACACCGCTCCTACCTTTCATTACAGAGCAAGGAGATCTCCATTCCCCAGCAAAACACATAGACTTTGCTCTGCATCTGAAGATGAAGCAGGTGCCATGAAGATGCTCAAGGAAAACAGCACAACTGCCCAGGCATAACTGCAGGACTTGCTGAGGGCAGTGAGAAAAGCTTTGACTGCCCCGGGGAGGAGAAGACATAAGTTCTCTAGGAGGGGGTTCTCCCTCAAGACCAGCCCAGTGGAAGACACTGCATACTCCTCTGGAAGGCTCCCACAGCCATAGCAGCTTTATGGTCCACACTGCAGCAGGAGGTGGGGGACAAGGTGGTCACCCACATTAGCTTGAGTGTCTTCCCCTGCTCCCAACGCCAGCTGAGCTCCATTGCACAGCAGAGGGGCAGCCACACACCAGCAAGCCATGCATATCATCACCTTAGCACAGAGTTTTAAGGTCTGGCTTCTCCACAGAAACACAAATCCACATCATCTTGTCCCACACACACCCAAGAGGCAGGGAAAATGAAGGGGGAGAAGGAACTATTGCTACTCCCCACTTGTGGCCCACACATGGACAATTTACATGCAAGAGCACTGCAATGCTGGTGTTTGCTCACTGACACCATCCCTCAAAGGTGCTGTCACCTCAGCTAACTCTCCACTGCTCTGCCATCCTCGCCCCTGTAGTGGCAGGAGAGATTCTGCAGCTCGCAAAGGAGGGCAGGTCCAGCCTAGCTGCTCCACACCATTGCTGTAAAACATGTCCTAATGCAGAGTGAGAGCATGGGGAATGATGGACAGCTCTGGGCATGAGAGCTGCCCCAGTTAATGTGGGCTAAAATCAATGCTCAGGGGAGCTCGCTTCCTTTCCCCAGTGCAAGCTCCTCACAGGCAGCGTGCAGACCCAAAGCACACCAGGGCATGGGCAAATTCCATGCAAAGAAGTAGCCTAGCCAAAGGCTGCAGGGAAAGCAGAGATTTCAATATGGCCAATCTCTGCCACAGAGCTGGGCAACTGGTCCTATCCTTAAGCTTACCAACACCATCTCATAACTCCCCCATCACACTTTTTACTCCTGAACATGGGAAGAGCAAGGCTGCTCTTCGATGCACCCATAGTGTCAACACAGGAATGGCTGTTACTCAGTGCCACAAAAACATCATCACCACCACCACCACCACAGTAACAGGGACTGGTTCAAGGAACAACCATTCCAAAAGTAACGTTTCTGGCTTCCCATAAAACAGATGCAGGGAAGAGAAAGTGGGGTTCGTGTCAGAGAGACAGTAACAGACACCCCAGTTTTCATGCTGGTGACACACCGGATGGAGGTTTACAGCCTGTTGGTGGTTGTGAAAGCTTCTCCTGATGCGAGGATTTCCAGTTTCTATTGCTCAGCAGCCAACACAGAGCCCAGACACAGCTGACCACAATAAAACAGAGTGAAACACAAAAGCACAGCCTCCCAGTCCCACACAGAGCAGGAACAATGCTTCTTCCATCTTCTGCAAGCTCTTCAAGATCTGAAAGTCTGATCCAGGTCACCATCTAGTGTTTCCCTATCCAAATTTATCACCTCTGCAGCACTCCACTACTACACCCCCCAAAAGCCACACACAGGGCTGTCAAGCAACAGTTGAGAGCAAGGAGGAGAGCAGTTCCAGGAGCACCGTCTGGAAAGAGGAGGGCTGGGATCCGCTTGCCAAGCCAAGAGCCCAAGTGTGGAGCTGGAGCTGCTGCTCCTGTATTTCCTGACCTCGTGGATTTGCTCCTGTAGCGAGAGGGCTCCTGGCTCCTGTTCAAAGCTGTCTAGGAAAGCCTTGCCGAGTGCTTCCGCCTGGCAGCAGCTGCTCCCAGCCCAGTAGCCAGAGCCACACAGCTCCAGCAAACAGGAGCCATCTGCCAGCCTTGAGCAGGAAGCAGGGAGAGCAAGCACCCAGCCCTGCGGACACCAACATCCTACCTTTGTCTCACAGGGAGGAGATAGAGGCATGGGTGAGGGCAGAGGGCACAGCACCTCCCCTGCCTGCACATGCTGGGTGGCAGCATGGAGGCCCTGCCTGCAGAAACAAGGACCAAGATGCTTGGCAGAAGCTGTCACAGGGCTAAGACCTAAAGTAGGCCTGAGCATCAAGGCTACAGATGTTACCCAGAGATTCAGCTGCGTCCTGCAACAAACAACCTGACCTTCTTCATGGTCCCTATTCTCTAGAGAGGTGGTTTGGGAGACCTGACTGTGAAGCCTCCAGAAACTCACTCAGAAGAGGTAAGGAACTCAAGGGGCTCAGCCCCACCAGAACATCCCATCTCACCATGACAGTTCCCACAAGAGCTCAGGTGTCAAGCAGAAGGGATACACAGAGGGTTTCCAACACATTCACCACAAGGGAGCCTCTCTGACACCCTTCCAAACAGAATAACTCACTGAAGGAGCTTTGTCTGTGTCCCCTGTTTTCTCCCATAACTTTGTTTCTCTCCCAGGACAGACAACAAGCCAGCTAAACAAGTCAAGAGACAGATTTTTGCACAACACTGCTGTAGTAAGGCCAGCCATGCCAGAAGTTTTACAACTGTTCATTATTGAGCATTCACTACCACTGCACCTGCCCACTGGGAGCTTTTGCATTTAAAGGCATCAGAAGTCTGTTTCAACTCTGCAAATTTCTTTGGGCTCATGTCAGACCAGACACCCTTTCCTCCAAAGACCTGTCCAGAGGAGCCATATGACCACAAATGCCACTGTGTTTGCTTCTGTTTCCCTTCAGCAGCGATGCCCCGCAGGCAGAAATGGTCTGCAGTCCTCTAGGAGAACAACACTCATGCCAGTCTTTTACCAGCAGTCATCCACACCCACACATCACGAATCCTACTCAGTGATCTCTGAGCATTGATAAACAAACCTTGTTGGCTTCCCCAGTGACTGTTCAGTCTCCTCCATTTGCTCATGCACAAGACTGTCATCAACATCAAAAAGCACAGCCTGTGGAGGGACTGAAGGGCCTCTCCAGTGGTGTGAAATGCCACCTTTTGTTTCCACTCAAGGACCAAAATGCTGATGTTCTCTGTGGCCTGTCCAGCCCCAAAGAGATTAGGAAACTGAGGCTGGCAAGCTAATGCTCTATTATGAAGCCTATCCAATGCTTCATTTTAATTTGCTTGTTGCTTTTTAAATCAACAAGTGAGCTACAAATCTAACCAATTGTGCCTGTTGTTGGCTTGCTTGTATACCTGCAAACTCAGACTGTGCACCTCACAGATGAAAACAGAGAAAGGGATGCCAAAGAGAGAATAAAAGTTGCAAATACTGGCCCTGCTTTGGAAAGATGACTTGGAGATAATAAATGTCTTCTATTAGGGGCAAAAAAGGAAAAAAAAAAAAAAAAACAAAAATGAGCAGAATGCCTTCTTCCATCCTCTGCTAGCTCTTCAAATCTGAAGGAAAAGGCAGCCTGTCCCAAGGGACTGAGCACAAAAATACTGCTGCAGAGGAAAGGAAGAAAAGGGGTAAGGAATGACATAATGTAGGAGGCTCAAAATACAGATGCACATTCAAGGAGAAACTTGTGAGGAAGAACAGCAGAAAGCTGTGGGCACGTCCAAGGGATAGGCAGGTCTGGAAGGGAGGGAATGCTCTCCACAGCAGCCATAAACATCTCCCAGCAGCAATGTGCAAGCCTCAGCTTTGCACAGAGTCTTGAACAGGCAGGGACTGGTCACTGCACCAGGCCCAGCCCTCACAGTTCCCAGTCAAAGCACCTCTGGCAACACAACCCCTCTGCCAGAGACTACCCAACCACAAAGGGCATGGGAAAATATGGAAGGGCAAAGGTAAAAAAAAAAACAGTATCATCCTCTCCAAAGCTGCTACCTGTTCTCTGCTCCCTGGTTCCTGCTTCAGCTGTCAGACATTTAAGGAAAAGACAAAGCTGTGCAATCATCTGCTGTTAGCAGTAAGAGAGTCCAACTACACTGTTCTTGCTTTCCCTCTCAAAAAGAAAATATTCTTTAAAAAGTTCTTTGTTGGCAGCTTATTCCAAGAAAAACAACTGGTAGGTAGCTATAACTACCCAAAACAGCAAACAACCTAAATCAGTCAGTAACACAATAAACCCAGAGAACAAACCAGCTACACAAGAGCTTTCCTCTGGATGAAGAAATTGCCCATGCACCCCACTCTCCACACCCAATACAGGCCACCAGAATTACTATTTTCCAAAGAAAGATGAGCAGGCCCTTTATCTCAGAAACTTGTAAGTCAGGACTGCTCATGCCCATGTCTCCAGCATCATGAATGGCGCACGAGGAGCAGCATGGTCAGGAAACTCTGGAAGGTGCTGGGATATACTTGAGAATCATGGTGGGACCTTCACCTCTCACCACCAGCACTCCATTTGTCTCCCTGATACCCAGTTACTCATCCCACCACAGTCTCTGCAGAAGAACCAACCCTTTCAGGCTAACTTCCACAGAGGGAAAACACTGCTCTGTGGGTTAACTGCTGCCAGCCCACAGAAAGGTGAAAAAACAGGCAAGCAAACTGTACATCCCACACCACTGCTGAAAACAGACCCTTAAAAAAAAATAATCTCATGCAGATAGGAGAGACCACCTGTGCTAGCACCCAAGTCACAGTTCTCTGCATCTGGCAGGGCCTGTGATGTGAAAAAACTGAAGGCAGTTTTTAAATTACACTTGTGATTTATGATCCAACACTTCAGTGCTCTTTGAGACTCTACATGAGCAAGAGGAACCTGCATAAGGAAAGAGACTGGAGTTGTGTCTCAAAGTTGGTAAAGATGGATAACAAAGGCATGAAGAGGCCACAGTGCAGGACAGGACAATGTGAGACACTTAAAAATCTTGGACTCCTATCTTGCAGTCAGGACTCAGGGCCTAGTGTTGAACATACCAACATATGTGGGAAAGCAGTGTGAAGGAGGAAAAGCTCTCACTGTGGAGATGCAAAAGGCTGCAAACTGCCAGGACTCCTCCACTTTCATCTCCTCTCCAGCCTCCCAGGGCTGAGCAGGTGGTTCAGAGGCAGACACTTCCCTGCCTGGGTTGGCAACCCTCCACCTCACCCTAGAAAAGAGACTTCTCTCAGGCCTCCCAGCGTTTTTCAGAAAAACCAATGGTACTCTGTACAACAGAGCTCAAGAGAAGAGGCAACTTTTAACCTTCCATTAAAATCCCACCTATAAGCATTAATGGGATGCATGAAAGGCAGTGTGATATATCTTGAGTGTGTAAAAACATGGACAGGAAACTTTAAAGCAAGACCCACATTACAGATGACAGTAAATGTTAGAACACATGGTACACAACCACGAACCCAGGCTCTGAACAATCTCTTGACTTGCCAGTCTCAGTACCAAATTGTATTGATTTTCCCACAAGATATAAGGAGCAATGAAGTAGAAACTTGGAGCAGATGAGTATGCAGCATCAGTGTAAGTGGATCTCGGTAATTACAGCTAATAGAGAATATCAGGCTTTGGGGAAAACACTGCCCAGTAATGGTGTGGAATTACAAGAGATGCTGTCTCCAGGCTGGTTTCCTAAGGTACCTGGTATGTCCTGCCTGGTCCTCCTGGTGATGAAAGGAGCAGCTGCTGGGGAAAGGTCCAGCCTCTCCCATGCCCAGTGGTCCTGTCATCATGCTAGGGCAGGTTGCAGCCATCTGGCTCTGCTGCAACAGCACAAGAAGGGACAGATTCAGATCTCACTACTAAGTTGCAAGCGATGGAGCGCCGAGTGCTAGAGCTGGAGGCAGCCATGCATGAACAGAAACACGATCCTACTCACTGCAGGGACAGGCAAGGGGATGCAAACAAGCCAAGGGACTGGCCCAAAGCCATCAATGGTGGTAAAGCTGGGAACTAAATTCAGGCAATGTGATTTCCCATCTGGGGTTTTCACCTGAGACAAAAAAAAAAAAAACCAAAAAAAACCCAGAAGTTTTGGATGGGAAAGCTGTTGGTCGCCTGCTGAGTCTTTGTGTTGGGCTGTCAGAGCTGGCAGCTCATCCCCAGCTCAGCTTCCCAAGGCAGAGCCAATTGGGGAAGCAGGGTACATCAAGTGGGAAAGCACAGAATACTGTAAGAGAGGCCCTGCTCTCCAATTATCCTGATGAAATCACAATTAGGTCACCGGCACAGGCAGCCAGCAGAAAGGCAGATGCTCTGATCCACAGATAAGCACCCAGCGATGCAGGTAGGCCTGAGAGCAGAGGGGCAGGCTCTGCTGTTTTCCTCACCTGAAGCCCAGCTACAAGAAAGGGGCAAGTCACTGGTATAAGGTGGCCACCTACATCACTTAAGAACAGGGCCTCCCAACCTGAGCACCACTAATGCACAGCAAAAAAAGTACCCCAGAGTCAAGAAATACACACTCCCTATGAGCTTTCTGTTCTCCTTCCCTTCCCTATCCTTCCTTATTCCTCCCAAACACCTGTTGACAAAGAAAAATTAGGAAACCAGTTTCAGGAAATGCATACAAGCCCTTTTCACTGAGAAGAATTTGCAATGGAAATAGGTATGGTTGTTCAACTTCCTGCTGGCTTTAAATCCTAACACATGTATTTTATATCCAGCAAATACAGGGATAAGGAAACAGGGTAGTTGCATCTGGGAAGTTTCCAGAATTGTTTTGCTAATGCTTTTAGGTGTTTGTGTTGATTTTTTGATGGTTTTTTAGCATTTAATGGTTAAGAGATTTTTTAAAGGCCAGTTTTTGGAGCAAAATAAGATTTATAAGAATTTGAATTGCTGAACTCTAGTCTCCAGGAATTGAATGGTTCACACAGCACATGTCCTGTTGCACTACAGCTTCTGCAGCAGAAAGTTCCAGACAGCCAGTGGCATTGGGTTTGGGGGATACAAGGTGGAAGCTGTTGGTCAGCAGCATAAAAGCAGACAAATGAGTATCCTGGGACAGTACTAGCCCAGTCTGCCTCTGCCCATGTGGCACTCACCCTCTGGATGGCTAATGAGCTTCCACAGAGAAATAGGGTCCTCTCTTCTGGGAGTGGTTCAAGTCCCCCCTAGAAGAAGGAATACAGAGCAGGAATGAGAGGGATCCCTCTCTGCCAGGACAGACAGTTCCAGCTGCTTGGACTTGGGCAGATCTCGGGACACACTTGGGTTAGTACCCAAGTTGGCTTCCCCAGCTTCCCTGAACAGCACTTAGGATCTTGTACTGAAAGAAGAAAAGCAGAGCCAACCCCCATCCATCCTCTCTCACGTGGTATTTCAGAGGCTGCTAATCATATCTTGCAAAATTTTATCTTTTCCAGGGAAAGGTGGTACAGCACTTTTCTTCCTCCTCATTTTTCAAGACAGAGGGTAAAGCAGCACAGGTGCAACAGCATCTTCTCCACAGGTGAGCTGTGGGTCAGGGACAGTCCATCTTGGGATGTAGGACCAAAACTGAGTTTCCTTCTCGCCCTTGCAATCCCAATGGGACACCAATAAAAGCTCATTCAAAAACAGAGCTCAAAGGAACAGCCAAGACCAGATACTTACAGAGTGTCTTTTTATTAGGAGGCCTTTTTCATTTACATGCTCAAACATAACAATCATCCTCTTGTGTTTAGTCCTTGCAGGGCCTTTGCAGGCACACACCTTGATTTATTAGCAGAGCAGGGATGGAGGGGAAGAAGGCACCACAACAAAAAGCAAACCTGCAGGGCTTGCTTTAGCACATCTGGGAGAAGCAGCTGGGGAAAATACACTAGAAAAGCAAGAGAGGGGGTATCTTAGGGAGCCAAAGACAAGGTGGAAGCAGAAAGAGGAGCTAAAATGAAGCAAGGAGGCACCAGCTACTGGGACTCTGTCCCTGCTCTCCTTCTCACCAAAATAAATTATTAGCAGGGTGACACAGTGTAGCAAACATGAATATGCATCAGTCATTATGCAGCTGATATTCAGGGGCACGCTGCTGATTTATGGACCTGGCAGCTGCAGCATCAGCCAGCTGCAGCCTAGACGGATGGGGACAGTGAGCACGGCTGGCAGAGAGGTCCACAGAAGACCTCCAAACCCAGCCCTTCAACAGCCATGAATGAATTCATCACAACCAAGTCTGATAGCCATGCAGAGCCAACCAATGCACTGTGTGTGCAATGATGGGAAACCATCACACAGCCTGACAGAAACAGAAACGTCCAAAGGTTATGGTGCAAGATTTAAGTTTGGATCAGCAGAACTTTATTTAGTTAGAGTCCTGAATTACCCAAACCTCACTTCACTGCTTACAGTAAATCTCAGCCACATCAGATTTAATGCTCATATCCTTTCCCTCTGCACAAGTCTGGATTTAAAAAAAATCCAAGCATTGTTGCCGTGAGGGAGTTAGGTGCATCACTGTCAATCACAGACCTGCTACAAAAAAGACTGAAGATGTGAGGATTGCAGCTCTCCACACTGAAAAGGAAGGCATTTCCCTTTTGGCTCTGGAGCAACAAAGGCATACTGTCCAAGGACTCATCCTGCTTGTCTTGTAAGCATCACAGAATGGACACAGGAGACCTGCTCCTTCAACTCTGAGTGGCCTCCACACAGGTTCATATATTCCACCCCTCAGCAACACATGACTGGCACAGCAGATAAAGGAAGAAGGAACTCCACCCTGCAATGAAGAACCCACAACAATTAAGTGACTTCCTGACAGTCACAGAGGAAACTTATGGTAAAGCTGGGGATTTCTGTTTTCCCACATTTGAGCTTTTGTTATAAAACATGTGCTCATCAGAGGCTGTGGTTGAGTGTGCAGGGTACAGGAGCACAAAGCCTTCTCCACCACCTCTGTCGCAGCCTCCAGCATCTGCTGGCAGACCTGCACAATCAGCAAAAGCCAGGGGGGGTTTCCTTCCAGGGCTTCCTTGGGAGTCCACAGCAACGATGACAAGCAGGATTTGGGTGGGCTCACAGCCAGCATCTGCAGGCCAAGTAAAGCTGAAAAGAAACCACAGAAATGCAAGACACCAAGCCTGTGTCAGATGTGGTTCCTCAACACTGGAGCTCAACAAGCTGATGCACAAAAAAGAAAGCCCTTGAGAGCAGAAGAGTGCTTGAAGTCCCTCTGATCGTGCCTAAAGGTTAGATGTACCTACAGCTTTGTAGAAACCCTCAACTTAACCCCAGTCCTATGGACAATCCTGGTACAGGCACTGAGTAGATCCAGATCTGGCTTTGGTACTGCATTTCACATGGCCATAAAACTCCAAAGACCCTGCCCAGCTTAGGTATTCCTCTACACAGATCAATGACTGATGGAGAAAAGAGCAACACTGGCCTCAAGTCCTCACTTGCAACAGGCACAACAGAGTGAGCAAACACTCCAGTCACACGAACCAGACTGGCTTGATTGAAAGAGATACAGATAGGAAGCAAACCATGCCCTGAGCTTCAGGGATGACATCTTGCTGTGGAAAAGAGTGTCAGAAAGTCCATGAAGTGAATAGAAAAAGAGATGAAAGGGAGCCTGGACACAATCCCCTAACTGCAAACAGAAAGAAGAAAACCTTTAAGTCTTTAGACCAAGAATGTCTTCAGTAGGAGATGATGGCCAGAGACCAACACCTGCATGCAATTGGTACTACCCTGGCAAGCACCTGGTGACCAGACAGAGCTGGCACTTGTAACACCCTGTCCTTATCACCAGATTTATCCTGAGAGCACAGAAAGAGACCATGCAAAGCACAACCCAAAACATCTGCAACATGAGCTGGAGGAGTCACAGCTTGGGAAAAGTAAAACAGGTGCCCTTCTAAGCTGAAGCATCCTTTTATCAGGTATGACAACACAACCTCCATCAAAGATCAACCTCTGCATGGCAAAGTCCTCAGGCAAATCCCATGCAGCAGCAGGAAAGCTCCTGGACATTTGAACAAAAGCAAACCAAACAAAAAACCCCAGAAACCCCCCCCCAAAAAACCCAAAGAAAAAAGCAAAACAAAAACAAACAAACACACTAAGAAAAAGGGGACTTGTGGACTTTGAACTGTATTGCACTGTAATTCCTATGATATAACTTCATTAGGGCAGTGTAAGCGATGGCTGGGCATCAATTACATCACTGGGAATTCTCCACGGCCCAAAACTTTCTTCTACTCTTTTCAGTGGAAACCTTCTCTGGTCCCAGAGCATGGTCTCATCCTACCAGATTATCTGAAAAGCAAAAAAAGGAGGCCCCTTTCTCTTTGGAAAATGTCTAGCTCTGGTTATCCCTGCTGTCCATACAACACTCAAATCTTTATCTTCTTAAGCCACTGACTTTCCTAACACCTTGCAGAAATGAGATACCAAAACCATAAACATCACTTGTTTTTACATGCATATATATGGCTTCCCATCTTCTTTCCTGGTGTCCAGCTATCTCCCCCAGCCTCTCAAGATTTTCTGTTGCTGCTGCTGAAGCACAGTTCTGCAACACCAGGGGAGCACACATTGCAGAGACATTTAGAAACACAGCAGCATTCACTGGATGAATTCTTGGCCTTTGTAAGGCTCATGCAAATACAGTTCTGCATTTGACCTGAAAAAAAATAACCACAGAAGGCAAACTCAGAACTTCAAAGACAACTTCTCCTGACAGCCCTAAGCCATTATCTGCATGTAGTATGGACACAGTGCAAGTGTTTATAGCTTCCCAAAGGGAGGAAGGGGACAGCTCAAGCCAAGGAGTAAGAACCAGACAAGTGAGTCCCACAACTGAGATCTCACCTTGAAGGTTCATCCTAAGGAAAGGGCAAAAAGTAGAGTCCTTGCATTGATGCCACTAAGGCACAGACAATCGACACTGGCTGAGGATCTCACTTGGTCTATTTAATTTTCAACCTTAGCCCATTTGGAGCACTTATCCCACTCTGCATCTTGAGACAGCAGCAAGGCAGACCGACATTACCTTTGAAAGCACAAATACGCCTTTGTTCAGCCAGGGAGGCACACAGAGTGCCTACAGAGCAACTATAAAACTCAGCCATCATAAAGTAGAAGAAGAAAAGAGGTGGCAGAGTTGTTTCCTCCTTTCTGGAGATCTGGCTGCCATGAGGAATTGCATATGGTGCTGGCACGGAGAACCTGCTCCTGGGATCAGCAGCTGAGTGTTTTCCCAGGACCCTCTGCTAAGAGGCTTTCCCATACCACTGGCTCCCAAGCATACGCAGAGGCTCCCTAAGGAGCTTCTGCAACAGGGTGACAAAAATAAGTCTGCAGTGTCTGGGTTCATCCAGCCTTGTGTGGGTACAGGCATCTGTTAGACAATGCCTGGGGACCACGGCACAGGAACTCCAGCAGTGAAAATCACACTGACTCACAGTTCTTTGGCTTTGGTTGAACATATAATAAATAAATAAACCATAATCAGAACCTCCCTTCAGCCCACTGGGAAAAATCCAAGCATCTGCCTTCAATTCCCCAGTGCATAACAATACAACTTTATTATTACAAGTAAAATTATTATATTTTCTATATGCTGTTCTATATGTTGTGTGTGTGAAGATCTGTTACATGGCCTACATCACTCTGCAAATCCCTGACTGCTGGGAGTATTTCATGCTATCACCCTTTGCCATCAGCCCCCAGCAAATGAGTCCTGACCTTTTATTCAGTTGGCCATCCCTGCCCTCGCAAGCACCAGCAAAGACACAAGAACTGAAGCTCTGATACTTAAGCCATGATCTCTGGAAAGGGGATTGAAAACTGGACCAAAAAGCTGATGCAACTACCTCCTGGGCTACAGCAAATACTACTAAAAGCAGCTCCAGGCAGGGCTGGGAGGACACAGGGATGAGATGTGCACCAAAAGACCTAAGTTTGCTCATACTGGTGGCTGCATCATCCCTTTTCACACCCTCAGGCTTTTTTTGGTCTGCTACTATAAATACAGACTGTAAGAGCTAAGAAGGCACTGTTCAAGTAGTGGGAGCCTAGTCCTGTGCATGACCTGAGGTTCCTCTCCAATTCCGCCTGCCCACACCCACAAAATTTGCCCTTTGCTGACCATTCAAGATTGCAAGAGTGTTTGAGTAATGCTAAATGTCACAAGGCTGCTAGGGTTTTATTTCTTTCCCCAGTGGTTTGGAAAAAGCAAGAAATGGACAGGTGATGTGAACTGGCACTATTAAAGATGATCCAGTCCAATAAGATCATGTGAACTTCCTGGCTCTTGTCATGACCCCATCTCTCTTGTGGGTTTTGAGCTGGATTAAAGAATTGTGCACAAGCTATGAAAATGATCCCCCTGAGGAAAGAGTCATTTGGAACAACTACAGAAAATCTTCACTTTTGGACAAGAACCCCTTTCAGAGTTCTGGTGGTTTGGGGTTTGGCTATTTTTCCTTAAGGGAGGAGAGAACCACAACAGTATCTGCAGTAAGAGGCTCTGCTCTGTGGGTCCGTATTATCTCCTCAGATCCTTGGTATGACAAAATTCTCTTTCCTTAGAAGAGTAACTTCAGAGCTTAAACTTGAACTCTGAATTTTACAGTCTTGCCACTATTGTGAGATCTCAAACATGATCATGAACCTTCAAAGGAGCCTGGCAGAGACAAGCCACCAGTTAGATTTTGAGCAGGGGTGATGTGCCTATAAAGCTCCCTCTTCACTTAAGGGAATGGAGCTCACCGTGT
The DNA here is from genome assembly GCF_901933205.1 of Camarhynchus parvulus. Lineage (NCBI taxonomy): Eukaryota > Metazoa > Chordata > Aves > Passeriformes > Thraupidae > Camarhynchus > Camarhynchus parvulus. The sequence goes on along the minus strand of NC_044575.1, from coordinate 17,366,954 downwards.
GTTGTTTTTCAGGGCTCCTAAGTAACACACAGCAGTCTCTCACTCTTGTACATCATTCACACCTAGCTAGAAATAAACTGCTGCTTGGTTTCTCCCTTAAAATCCTCTTATTTTCAGAAGGCAACACCCTGAGGACCATGTGTGTCCCTGCAATGAACCTTCAAGGCCACAGCATGGTGTAGTGGATACAGTTCCTACAAAGCTTTCATTGTTCCCACACAGGAACTTCAACTGAAGAAATAAAATTAAATTAATTCATCAAGTGTTTGCAAAAAGCTTTTTCTAAAAATGGAAAAATCCCACAGAAAGCCACCATCTCACAGGCCAAACCAGCCAACTTCAACCTGAAGCACCACTCAAGCAAAAAGACAAGCTGCAATGTTTTGTAATGCGAGTATATTAACACAAGATAAAAATTCCTGTTTCAACAGCAAAGAAAAAATAGATCTCAGAAGACTGAAAGTTTGTCAATTCAGCCCATCCTTAAAATCCATCAATTAAAATCCATCCTTCAAAACTTACAGTAGAGCTTGTCTCGCTCTTAATCAATGCCGTCCATCAAAGGTTGATTAGGCTCTAGGATTTACCATTATTGCCTTTCACCTGTAGACTTAAGATTAGGACAGAGAGGGTGAAGACCTGCATTGAAGGAAAATATAGGTTAGTATTTCCTGCCCAAATGGAGAGCTTCCATAAAGAAACTGTTCCCAGCGGTGGTTGCCGTTCCACAGGCTTCATTTTCCCTTACTTCCTCAGTTTTCATCAAACTCAGGACATACTATGTCAACCCCAACAGGAAATCTGAATTAAGCTAACAGCCAAAACCCTGATCAGATATAAAAGTTTGTGTAGTTGGCCTTTTTTTCCTCCCTTTAAGTGGCTGCATGGTCACAAGACAACACCAGTGTGACTGGCCAAGGTCATTGTGAAACACACAGCCAATGGCCCAGGCTGAGTTTTATAGGGTGACCACTCCTCCACATCACTTTAAACAAGTGTTTTATTCTTTATTCTACAGCCTCAAAAGGAATTGTTGCTTTTGCGGAGCACAAAACGAACGCAAGTTCAGAGAGTATTCTGAAAAACACAATGAACACAGATTTCATGAAGTTCACTCAAAGGTTTTCCACTGTACCTAAACATGAAGTGTGCTCTCTAGGTCTAAACTAGATACCTTCTTTTAAACCCATGGAGGCAATTTGCCCTCTAAAGTAGCCACTTTTCATCCAGTAGCTCAGAAGAGAACACACAAGATATCTCCGTGAGCTGTGTGGGTGCCTCACACAGCTGTGACAAGCACACTTCATACAGCTCTCTTAAGATAAGGCTGCCATAGCTAAACGAGGCAGAGAAAAGGTATGTACTTGAGGCAGGTTCTCATTCCTTTGACAACATCCCATCGTGTGAACTTTGCTGCTCTTGCATGGTCTGGAGCAAGGCAAGGACTGGCCTCTCCCAGCCACCACCAAATGAGTGTGGGAACGCAGTGGGAAAGAAGGATCCTGCCACTCAGCTGGGCTGGCATCCCCTGCCGCCAGACCAGGCTGGCAGGCTGGGCACCCACAGCACCACGTGTTGTCTGTGCCCGGCTCACAGCAGCTGCAGCGCCAGCGGACAAAAGCTCCCACAACCTCTCCAAAGCTGAATTTGCAGCAACACGTTGCTCCTTAAGGAAAAAAACCACAACATGCTCTTTTCAAAGTAGCCAGCTGGTGAAGAACAACAACATGGAGAGAGGAAAAAAAAAAACAAACACACAAACCACTTAGCACCACTTCCCTTTCTTTCTCTCACACGGAGTTGAGAAGCTTATATTAATTGCAAAGCATGAGAATCTGAACAAACACCCTCCTTGGGCAACCAGGGCCAACCCCAGGCAAATATTTCCATCTATGGGACGTGCAAGTTGTGCAACCAGCAAAATATCAAGACAGATAAGGCAGGGACCTTTCGTTAGGATCTACAGAAACTTCCAACTCTGTATTGCTGACTTAGGCTAAGACAAGCTACTTTAGTCTTCTCTCCCTTGCTCTAGCCTTCACAGGGGAAATATCAGCCAAATTCACATCCAGTCTAAAGCCACTAGACAGTATTTGCAGAGTTGAATCAGAAACCAAAGCAGCCTTTGGTGGACTACCAGAGGGAAATGGGTTTCCTGAGATGGGAGTTCTCTTCCCACCCTAAAAGTAAAATCTTAAGGAAGTTCGTGGTGCAATAAGGTTGGGTCGACCATGGATACAAAAGGCAACTTGATGGTATTACACAATTTCCCATGCCCAAGGTTTGATATGGCCTTGTCTGCCTAGATTTAATTACATATATATGTTATTAGGGAATCAGGAAAATTATTTAAAAAGTCATATAGTTACAAAACCTTTGTGAAAGGGATGGATGGATCCTGGTTTCTCCCGCCAGCTTTCAAAGACCTGTATGTGCCCCTGTTCAACCAGGAGAGCAAACAGCTGAGTGACACTGCTGCAAATCTTCCAGAGACCTATAAAACATCTCCTGTTGACAAGGCAACCAGCATGCTGTCAGTGGCAAAAATTAACAAGTAAAAAGTTCTGTTTTGTCACGGTGCATCCAGCCAGCAGCAGGATGCTGCCAGCAGAAGGCCAGTCCTAAGCACGTACCTAGGAATGCACAGGACATGCAGGACCCGATGCTGTGCCAGGTACCTCCCTGTTGGGACACTTCAAACACTGCTGGCTGTTTACTGTACCAAAGGTCAGAGAGAAAGGACAGCAAGGAAAGTATCAGAGAAAAAACATATGGTAACTGCAAGCCCCGATATGCCTTCCTCACTGAATTAAAAATCTCCTGAGGGTTTTCATACTTGCGCCCTCTGTTTCCTAGAAGCATGAGATGAAAAGTACAAAAGTTTGTGGTGGACACATGTAGCCAGGAAAGACAGCAGGGAAAGATCAGACGCATTGTGAAGTGAGGAAGATACGCCATATAATGGAAAATGAGGTATTTTTTGGCCTTCTTCTGTAGCACAGTATGTGTGTTTCCCACCTAGGACCAGTCAGAAATTTCACCCCTAACAGACTTCCCGCTATTGTAAAGTCTGAAGTGACTGCAGTGCACACACCAGAGAGACTCACCAGAGCGCCTTTTAATGGGTGTCTGAAGTGATGGGAATTATAGCATGAGTATCAACAACAAACAAAACCGAGGTATAAAACTGACTTTCTTTCTTCACGTAGCATTGAATCATGCTGACAACACAGGCATGAGATGGAGGGTAAAGACTGGCATGGCACCACCCCCTACTGAGCAGGCTTGCAACCAGCTGTTGGCACAGGGACTCAGAGGCTGAGTTCAGGCTCTGTGGGCTCCTGCTGCAGACAGGTTTCTCACTCCCAAAACACCCATTATACTGCATTTCTGCCACTGGGCTAATTCTTCCCCAGCAAAAGGCATGATGGAACAAGTGCTCCAAATCAAAGGGGAAACTCAGCCAGTCAAGAAAATCCTCCCCAGGCTTTGAGGCTTTATTCCTTTCAGTTGGCTCAACTTCATTTTTCTAGTTCCTTCAAGCCCAGCTCTAGATCTCCTTCAACCTGCTCTCTGCAGACCATGCAGGGGTCTTCAGAGAAACCATAAAGGTTCAGGTCAAACAGGATACAATCTACAGAAACCTGCTCCATCATCCCCAAAGCCACAATATAGCATGTAGCTTCAGTGTATAGCTTCAGTGTTAGGAAAAAGGCTCTTTTTCCCTTAACAGAAAGAGTTTTACCCAGTAATCCTAGAACACCCAGACATGAAGCCCTTTTTGAGGCACTGGAGGGCTGCTGCTGCTATCACTTGCTGGTTTGCAATCTGAAGTCTCCATGCCATTGTTTCAGCTCTAGATATAGAGGTCTCATGTCTTCCCCCACTCCAACACAATACCTGTTTGGGCACATGCAGGAGGTCAGGAGCCCCTGAGAAGTACCCGAGTAATCCCTGACCTATGTTAGCAGCTACTTGGCCTCAGCATGAAAGGATGAACCAAGGACAAAACTGTTCCATTCATACCTACACTTTCTGCCTTCACTTGGTTAAAATATCCCTTGCTCCAGAGCTGGGACAGGACTGGAGCTCTGTCCTAGGAGCACCTCAGAGAGGTGTTTAACTCAGTCTTCCAGTTGCTGTCTGGATGGCATCCCTCTCCTTCACTCTTGGCCAGCTTCTTGACCAAAGGAAGATGAACATCCTTACCAGATCAGACAGCCAAGGACAGACCACATTCAACAGTCTTGCCTCCTTTGTGTGCTACCCCAGCATGCTCACTGCAGCTAGACAAGGTGGGGCTGAACTCACCTACAGCACAGATATGTCCACAAGAGCCCATCACCCAGAGCCTCTCTAACCTCAATGAGCAGAGACAGGCACAGTCTGTCTGATCTGTTTCAGGTATCCACCTGCATTACAATGAGGTGGAAGTGCTCAATTCCTCTGCTGCCTGTATAGGGGGACTGAGGGGCTGGGATGTTAGATGCCAACACCTGGACAGAGGAACTGCACCCTGATGTTCCCCATCTTGCACATGACTGGTAAGCTTTTCAGAGAGAGACTATCTCACCCTGCACCTAACACGAGAGCACTTCAGTCCCTAAGGCCCGAGGGTAACACTACACTTCAAGTGGGAGATGAGAGGCCCAAGCCCTTAAGTGTTTACCATCAAGAAAACTTCACAACACCTTCCCTGTAATGATGTTCCAAGTGGATCCAAATAATTTTGGGGGATGGCTGAAGAGAAGGCAGAGCTGCAGGTCTCAGCCTGCCTCAGTGTTAGCAGGTGAAGAAAGGAGAACATCCCAGGCACCAAACACTTTGTGCTGTGAGAACCCAGAGAGCCTGCAAGGCTCACTTTGTGCCCATCAAGAGATGCACCATGACAGGCAGGGAAGGATGAACACATGCAGCAGGACTACGTCAAGGACAAGGACATGGGATATGACTGCCATTTCTTTTAGTAGAGAGACTTGGGATTTGCAGGCCAGCCTTGAGGACTCTTCTCCTTTTCATGACTTCTGATATACAATCCTTTGGGGCAGGCAACACAGGAGCTTGATGCAGACAACTGCAAAATAATGAGTCTAGGGGAAGGAAGTCAAAGCAGATGGTGCACATTAAATGGAGCTGTCATGCTGCTGGGCTGGCCAGGGGAGAGATGGAGGAGGTATTCTGAGATCTGTGAAGCCATCAGCCCTCGTGCTACAGAAAACAACAAAATGAAGCTCAGACAGGAACTCCAGGCAGAATAACTTCCCTGATAACATGATGCATGGGGGATAAGTTGCTACAAAGGGCCCTCAAATCAAATGGGGGGAAAAAAGCACGGAAGAGACTGCACAACATTCACCCACAGCAGGACTGAAGGGTTCAGAAGAAAATGAGAAGTTTAATTCAGCTCCCTGAAAGTGTGACTTACTGTTGGCAAAGCTTTTTCTTCTACCCCAGAATTCAGTTGTCACCAAGCTCACAGGCTCCTACCTCAGATTTTAAACATTATTTCTTTGCATTCTAATCCCAACAGTATTTGCTCCCAATGCCCCAGGAGAGCAAGCCATGCTGAGAAAGCGTGACTGCTGGTTGTCCACCTCCTCGCAGCAGCTGCCAGTCACATCCCAGTTCCACAACACAACCTATTTGATTATTTTGATCTGTTCAGGTGGTAGTGCTCTTCTTTTTCTCCTCCTCTGGGATTTCTTCTGTAATTGCTCTAAGCTGCAAATTGAATAAACTAATTCCAGGCACAGAGACTTTAAACAAAGGAGATGAAAACCTGAACTGACCTGAGAGATGCTGCTTTGCCCACCAGCCCAGCCTCTGCAGTCAAAAGAGTTCAACCAGCTTCAGTTGAACCTGAACAAGACCTCACAACCCTGTTGCAATGCAATTGCAGGGCTTGCCAAAAAAAGCATGTACTTAGTGGCATGCTCTGAGAGAGCCCAGCCCTCTCCTAGGCATTCAGCTTCCCACCTCTTCACAAGGAGCACACTTCAGATAAGCAACTCTATACATCTTTTTTTTAAAACTGTACATCTTCTACTAAAACTCAGGAGGGCTTTCCTTAGCCTTCTCAAGAGCATCCTTGTTTTCCCTTTCCAAGGCAATTGCCTTGTTTTTTCTTTAAAACAGCAGAAATGTCAAGCCACCTTTCACAGCTCAGTTTGGATCCACGGATTGGTGACTACAAAATCCAGCTAGCTGCCCTGGGCCTGTACAAATTCCCAGCTAGGGACCTGTACCTTATGGGCTGTAATCCGCTCCCATTTCATCTCTAAAACTGGCTAGTACCAGAGGCTCTTTCTCAGAGAATCACCACCAAAACCTCTCTTGCTGCCACAGCAAGGACTCAGCAACAACTCCCCTGTTTAGAATATCTGAACAGTCTACAGCCCCATTAGAAACAAAGGAGGAAGACAAACCTAAATCCCAGGAATTACACCTCTGCATGGGCGGTTTCATCTCTTTGCTCATCCCTTTGCTCACCTCCCATCCTGAACAGGTTTATCATCCACTCCATGGTTGCTCTGAATTACCCCAGAGGTGTGCATATTTCAGCAACAAATTAAACTGTCACGATACATTCCTTTCTACACCATTTTTTAAAACACACATGAGCCCTGGCTGCCAGAGATTTGTTTTGGAAAGATTAGATTAGGTGCCTCGGAAACTGCTTTGTAAAAAACAGTAAAGTGTTTTTGCTTCTTGAAGAAACCCACCTTTTTTTTTTTTTACCCCCTGGGAAGTTTGTTTTATTTTTTAACCTCAAAAATCTGGTCAATTAACTACACCTTGTTTTTTAGATCTTTCCACAAAAAAGTGCCTCGGTGCAGATGACCAATAGGGAGATTGCTCATTTTGTAATCATCTACTATCAACACAAATTAAGATCCTAAAGCCCTCTGATTTTTAAAACAATTCCCATCCAGAGGCCTCCAGCATTTCTATTCAATTGATCAAATCTTCTTACTGTTTCACCAACTCATAAGAAGACACTCAGTTTTACCAGGGGGTGTCTTCCATTTCTTTGGACACAAGCCCTACTTTCAGCCTGGAAGACTGACATGCAAAGCACTGCCATCCCAGCCCTCCACTCACATCACTTCTAAGGCCAGACACCTCAAATATTAAAATAACAGTCAAGACAGCCTTGGTTGAAATGATAAAAGGAAATAAACCCCCACCTTCTCAGGGTTCATTGTGATAAGAAAACACCTCTCTCATCAGAAAATCGGCTTAGCAACATGTCAATAGCTGGGTGCTGAATCTTTTGACGCTCATCAGTTACCAAAGGAAATGGGAAGCTGACCTTGCAGTCAAAGTGCCAGACTAGGACAACAATTTCTGTTCTCAGCTCTGCTCTAGGCTCCTCCTGTTAATGTGAATCTTCATTCCCCAGTTCCCAGCTGTAAAACAAGAGGTTGCAATAATGTGTCTCCTCTCCCTACCCAGTGGGTGCCCCAGCTATAGGCACTGGTAGATGCTTGGCAATTTTTCATTTTCTAGCAGATATGAGCAGATATGCGGCCAAGCCTGGGCACTTCATAGATTAGAAAAGGGTGGCTGCTTGAGACACACCCCAGAGAGGAAGAGGAACAGCAGAGGTATAAACTGGTGTCTACTGAACACAGACTAATGTGTTTATCCTAGAAGGAATGTGAAGCAGAGGACATCTTGTCCAGCCCCTGATAATCAGATGCAGTAATTGTGGGGTCAGATGATTTTAATTTGCTCATGAATCAGAGATTTCCACCCTCATCCATCTACCTCTCTGCTCTGCCACAGACCTGGTGAGACCCTGCACATGTCCCTGTGCCTATGAGCCACATAAGTACACAGCCTTGTTTCTGTGGAAAAGCAGGGGCTGAAGCACCTTTCCAGGTCTAGATCTGACTCTCTCACACCTCTGTTTTCTGCCTCCACCATGGTCATGGTAGTTATTTCTTTCAGCGGATGTTTTGAGAAACAGTACCTTCATATTTGGAAATTATAGGGACCACCAGAATAGCTGCAGAGTCATCAGCTGCAACTGAGTAGCGCAGAATGGAGGAGATGCAGCTGTACTCTTAGGAGGAGACAGAGCAGATCTGACTCTCAGACTTCAGTACAGCCACCACACACCCCAGGAGAACAATGAGGCAGAAAGTGAGGCAGGGATTTGTGTGCACCTCCTCATTCATCAGCAGCTACACTGACTGCCAGATGGGAGGTGACACCAGCAACCAGCAAAGCGATGTCCTCCCCCTGCCTAGCCCCCAGCAGTTATTCTCACCCTGCCTCCCACATCAGTGGAGCAAGAAGCCAGCACATGCTTGTCAAAGCAGGTCAGGGAGCAGACCACTCACCCAAGGCTGCCTGTGTGGAAAGTGGGACAAGCCCTCCAGAAAAAACCAACTGGCCTCTTACAATATCATGCAAATCAGGAAAAGGCCGGGAGAAACAAGACTGGGAAAAACCTTGCATGACCAAGGTTATATTGTAAGGTTATGTATTCATCCTCTGCACAAAAGGGGGGAAGCAAGGGGTGTGCATGCAAACACCAGGCAGGAGGTACCTCCTGCTTTCACCAGCATTTGCTAGGTTTGCATTTACAAAGCAGAGTTGTGCTGTTCACAGCAGGAGTCTAGCAGAGTGGGACCCAGAAAGAGCCATTGCATCTACAGACAGAGATCCAAGGGGAGACAATGAAAAAAAATAATAACAGAATTAGCATACACACAAGCCAGGATCAGTCCCATACAAGAAACAGTTTTGTTTTATTTACTTAACATAATCAATTACTGTTTTATCTATTTATCATACCAACCTGGTTTCTCAAGCCCAGCCTTTTCGTGGAAAAGGAATTCCAGTCCCTCACATAACATTAAGCCCCTGACATCCAATGCAAAGCCATCAGCAGGGAAGGAGCATGGCTGCTACAATCACTACAGAAACAGAGAACCTAGTGCCACACCAGGAATACTGCTCTGGCTCCTGAAGTGGCTATCTGGGGTGGGATGGAATCCATCATTTGAAGGCTCCAAATTTATACATTCAAGCTTATTCTACACACATGGTTTGAAGCACGCTGAATAGAGCTGGATGTAAGCCACAGAACTGCTGAAGATAGCACGGAGTGTCAGAGTGCTCAACGTGATCCTGGAGCAGGCCAACACTGTGGCTGCCTGTTACCCCAAAAATCTGCTGATGAACAGAGCCCACTTCTCAGCAAGCCTCTAAACAAGATCCCAGCTTGTCTCAGGCACAAGCACTTGCTGGCCAGACTCTGGAGATTTTTCACTGCTTTGCCTTTCTCAGGGAATATGGCCCCATGCATTTCCACTTCCAGCCAGCCATGGTTCAGCCCTGACCAGCAGGAGAGCCAATGCACACTCTGCAAAGCAGCAGACTCCACAATGCCTTTTTCCACTGATCTCCTCCCTGCTTCTCTCTCTGCAGAGCCTCACCCAGGGAGAACAGGGCAGCCTGGAGCAGCCCCCACTGAGCACACCTGCATCCCTCATTTCACTCCTACTCCTTGGCTTTTTAGATTTTGCTCCTCTTCTTCTCCCAGTAAGAGCACGACATCCTCTTCATTTCACAGGCCACAGCTTCTCCCTCACGTCTGCTGTTCTCTCAAGGATGCTAAACAAGCAGAAGACATACAGGCATTTTCCCAGAGACATCGCACCAATGTCTCTTTTTTGTATTCCTCAAGTTATTGCTCCCACACACACATTTAAACTCAGCTCCACCAGCTCTCGAATTTAACTTGCATAAGAGCAGTCTGATCTATAATGGATTTAGCTAAGCAAAAGGAAAAATCCTCTTCAAGTTTGGCCCATAGCACAGCACTATACAAGTACCTGGGCTGCCACTGCCTCTGCATTATCAGAGTGCCTCACCCAGGGCATCCTACCCCTTTGGCAGATAGGCTGAATATTTGCTGGTTATCTGCTAGGTCAGTATCCCCCCTAAAGAAAAGTCCGGTGAGATAAGCAACCAGCTTAGCCAAGACCAGCTGGGGAGTCAGGACTCCCCAGTTCACAATCCTCTGGCTTTAACCACAAAGTCATCTTTCAGCAGAGATTAGCTGCTCCAAGATCCCACATTGCTGTCAGATGGGCACCACAGGCAGGTCATGCATTAAGACAGTAAGCACGGAAAGACTCCTCTCTGTAGGCATTCAGGTCAGTTAGCACCACACAGAAGAAGCTATAGAACCTCACTGGTGAGAAATTGATAACAGGGTTTTGGTTTTACTGAGCTGGTCATAAAACAGTGCTGGTCCCACATTACAGAGAAATAGCTAGCAACACACAGAATAAACCAGATCATCCTGAAGTATTTACCTCTGGATATCTGTAATTATAAACCAAACATCATCAGCTTCTCTCTCTCCCTGCAGTAAATAATTAACTGCAAAAGAATATTCCTCTCGGCTCCATCCTCCCCAATCAATTCTGCTTTGCAACAATGTGCTGCCTGGATTGCTCTCTGTATCAGTGCACCCGAGTGTTCCCCAAACCCCCTCGGAAGACAGAGGTGGAACTGTTCACTTCAGTACAGCACAGACCTTTCCTTCAGGGTACAAGGGGGCATCATGGCATAACTCCCAGTACTTCAAGCAGTCAGCTATGACATACACAGCTTAGCTCATGCACTGCTGCAACATCACTGCAACCATCAGCGGAGGCGAATCACGCACTCTGAGCACTCCCATCACACCCCTCTGGACTGCCTGAGCTTTATTGCCATGGCAGAGCAAATTTCCTCCCCTGAAATACAAGGTTTTCTATTCCTTTCATTGTTTTTGAATTATCCTCCCCACCCCTAGATCTCATCCAGGGGTAAAAAAAGAAAACCAAACCACCAAACAAAGTCTTCTTTATAATAGAAACGTCATTTCTTAGGAGACTTTCATTTTTGTATACTAGATCAAAGTTGAATATTGTGACTGCTCAGTCATGCACGATAACCTGCACAATGACCTGTTCACCTCTTGCAACCTACCCTCATCAACCTGAATTTCATACAGACTCTGCAAGTAATAGGTAAACCAGAAAACATCCAAGCACTCGTTCCTTTTGCCCTACTGAAAGACACCTCCTGGCTGTAAACCCAGTGGGGAGGAAGGATGATGCCAGGAGGAAAGGAAAACTGCCTGGCAGGAAGGCTGGGTTTGGTCAGACAGCAGATGGAAGCAGGTTGCATACAGATACACAACCAGGGAACAACACAAAGGCTGCCATTTGATCCTGGTTGCTTTCTTAAGATACAAAGTCAAATTCACTTTTGAGAGAGGCATAAGGAGAACACAGGCAAAAATGAGAGCTGGGGAAAACCACCAGAACTGCAGGAATACCCTTCCTGCAACAGCCAGAAAACATGGGGAGAGGCAGAGAAGCATTACCACCAAGCAAACATGTTCATACTCAGACACAGTCTGGGTTCAGTTTTACATTTTTATGGGTTTAAACACATACCAGATTTAGATGAGCTGACTATGAAGTGCTCAATAAAAAACTCCACCAGGAAGGTAGAGAAAAAGAGGAAAAAAGGCTAATTTAGACTCAAAAGCGTAGAAAGAGAGTTTCAAGAAAGAGACAGAAGGAAGAATGGAAGGAAAACCATGACACAAAAGAGATAAATGAAACAGATACCAGGGACAGTTCAGGAAAAGATCAACCATGCAAAAATGGAATCAAAACTGGAAGAGAAAGATAAGAGAACAAGGAACATGCCATAACAGATCAGCTGAATGGCAGTTGGCAAATAGATCATTAATTTAATCTCATCCATATTTGTCAAATAATTTGTTTGATTAACACTATTTTGTGGTCTTCAGCCAGGTACAGAGCTGATCAGATATCATGTCATTAATATATTATTAGATTAATACAAGTAAAATTCAAATATATTCCACATTTTTATCTGCTGCTCAATAAGCTCTGGTTCTAAGTTTACAGTTCAAAAATGTTGAAATAGAAAGCTGGGGATAAATTACAATTAAAGATTACTTGAAGCACAACCATTTTGCTTTTCCTAGACTGACAAAAATACAGTATACTGTATAACTCATCTTGAGAGACAGAAGAGAATCACCACCCCCCCACAAGGAATCCCTCTCTATATGCAGTACTTTTTGTCTTGATTTTATTTTGTTGAATGTTTTCCCCAATTTTTCTACTCCATAAAGGTTTTTCACCCCAAGAAAATCTGGTAAGCTCCAAGGGCAGCCTAATAGAAAGGTAAATTTGGGGTGCACTGGTAGCAGGAGAGAAGGCAGTGGGAGCCATATCCAGCCTGGAAGCAAATGCTTATGTTTGAACTGAGCTTTTCTCCTCTTGAAGGAAAGTCAGGTGAAAGATGAACAAAGATACCCCAGGATCTCTACTCTCACAGGGAAAAGTCTCCCACATTATCAGCAGCCTTCTCCAAACCTCCCTGGGAGAACCAGGAAAAGAAAGGTCATTTGGCAATTTTTCAGCCTGTTTTTATGCCCCTCCCCCAAGACAATAGCAAGGTCCCCTTGAGACTCGTCAGACCACGGGGTGAAAGCCATCAAAGGCAGAGCATCTCCACACATGTGGTGGCAGGGCTGCCAGGGAGCCCTGGGGAGCAGAACCAGGCTCAGTAGGAAACCGTGGCCATGGCTTTCTAGGCTGACATCAGAGGAACACGAGGCTACTCCCACTGCTGTTCTACCTTCACCACTGGCAGCAGCCAAGAATCAAACTCGCCACAGGAGAGAACCACAACAAAGGCAACTCCCTGGGGCCAGAAAAGTGTCCCTCAGGTCATAAGTCCTGTTTAAATATCTCAGCAATATCCCAAACTGAGATAATTCTTGCTAATTACAAGATCATTTTTATGTAAACACAAAGGGTATTACCACACATACTTCATCTCTTTTTAATTAAAAGAAGTAAGAGGTTCGCTGAGATAAAAAAAAGACACGCTGACAGCTCCCACCCAAAAGCAGACTTTTCTGCAGTGATAACACCCATCAGCTTCCAGACCCACCGAGAAGACTGAACAGGGAAATCAATCAGCATCAGCCTCCCCAGTGCTGAAATGATGCAGTTGGCACATTATTAATCACACAGGAAAGACATTTTACGAGGAGAAGGAAAGGACCAGACACACAGAGGGGTGATACACATGGATTCAGACATGGCTGTCTTAAAAACACTTGGGAAAATCACACAGATCACCAGCAGCAGAATTAAAATACTTCAGAGCCATGAAGGATAAACATATCAGCAATTCTGACTACAGCAACTCTTTTAGCTGAGCACACACCAAACCTCATGTGTTTTCCTCCATTCAAAACCAGTTCCTGCTCCAAGCTGCACATCCTGCCCATGCCAACCAGACTGAAGTACATCTTGACACAGCCTCACCAGGAGTTCGTACCCCTTCTGCATTTCAAAGACCTACCCAGGAGCAACCTGCACATCACAGGCTACAAGAGATATGACCATCCAACTTAGGACACTGGAATATCAATGGCTTGACTTGCCATGCAATGGCTTAACAAGCCATTCCTGCTGCACAGTCCTGTTTCCAGCTGTCCTAAGCATTTCTCCAGCAACTCCAGAGTTCGCCAGTCCACTCTGACTTCTCATCATCTCTTTTGTCTCCAAGCTCGCTCCACTCCTTGAGGTAATTTTAAAACACATTCCCACTCAGGACCTGTATGGGCCAAGCGAGCCATCAGATGCACCTTCACCTGGGGTGAAGACGCTGCAGCCCCCGGACGCCGCGACACCCTTTGCAGGGCAGCAGGGCGCAGGAAGCCTCGGCACGCCGCAGAGCCCCGGCGGCGAGCGTCCCTAGGAGGGAGGGAGGGAGGGAGAGGAGGGAGGTGTCACCAGCTCCGCAGAGCCGCATGCTCGCAGAACGGGGGACCTCGCTCACTTGCTCGCAGCTGCACACAAATACCTGCGCCTCCACCACCTGCCTGCCCCCTCCGCGCCTCGCTCCGGGCCTGGCACCGCCATGGAGCTGCCCTCTCCGGGGGGGTGTCAGAGCCCAGCGGGTACCTGCTTTGGCAAAGAGTGGGGAGTCCGGGGCTCCCCCTTTGAAGCATCACAGGAGCAGTGTGAGGGATGCAAGGGGATGAGGGAAGACGGGTGCAGTGGGCTGCAAACTGGGGGCGCGAAGAGGAGGTGAACACGGCTGCAGCTAAGGGACACGGAAGGGAGCGGGACGGCACGGGAGGGAAGGAAAAAGGGCTGCAGCTTGGGAGGGGAGAACAGGAGGAGTGCACAGTGGGTGCAAAAGGAGGGCAGGGGCTGGAGGGCAGAGAGCATGGAGGGCAACCCACCACCCTCCCACCACCCTCCCACCCCGGCGGCCTGCCGGGGCTCGGGTCGGCAGGCAGCGCCCAGGCAGCAGAGTCATGGCGCGGCCAAGCGAGCAGGTGGGTGGCCGCCACCGCCCCCAGCACCCAGGGCCCCGCCGCCGCCCACTGGGACGAGGGTCCGTCCCTTTTCACCGCCGCCCCGGGCACGGCGGGGACAGCCCCAGTACGGTGGGGGTACAAACTTGGCGGCGGGGGAGGAATAGCCCCGCTAACAGGTGGCGGCGGCGGCGCTGCCGACCCGTCCCCGCCGAGCTGGTGGGCGCTGCCCCTGCGCGACGGCGCGTCCCACCCACCGCGACCCAGCGCCAGCCCGCTCCCGGCGGTCACTCACCGGCTCGCCCACCCCGCCGGGCGGGATGCGCGTCCTGGACAGCGGAGCGCGGAAGTTTAAAGCCGGGTAACAGTATTCGCTTTTGCCCTTCCAATGTAGGAAAAACCAAACTAGACGAGGCGCCCCCCCAGGCGGGCGAAACCCCGCTCCGCTCCTCCCCGCCGGGGGCTTCAGCCGCGCGTCGGCCCGGCGGCGAGGGGAAGTTTCCACCGCGGTGGTGGAGGCGCCCCCGGCGTGCCGCGCCCGCCCCGCATTGGCACGGGGCGCCGGGGCGCTGTGCCGCCGCCGCGCCCGGACAATGTGCGTGCGGGGAGAGCGGGAGCGGAGCGGGAGCGCGCCCCGCCGGCGGCCGCGGCACACGCCCAGCCCGCGCCCCGCCCTCCCGCCGCTCGGCGCCCGCCCGCCGCCCCTGATTGGCGGCCCCCGCCGCCTCCGCCCTCCGGGTGGGCCGCGCCGCCTGTCAGTCACCGCCGCCGCCCGCCCGCCGCGGCCCGGCCGCGGGGCGGTCCCTGGGGCGGCGGCGGTGGCTGCGGGGGGGGCCGGGCGCTGCCTCGCTCGGGCGGGTGACCCCTGCTGCCTCCGCGCCCCGGGAGCTGCCGGGATCGCGTCTTTTCCCCTCCGGGACTCGTCTCCGCTCCCCGCCCCGCGGCGGCCCCTCTGCAGGAGCGCCTCGCACCCGAGGGGAGGGGAAGGCCTGGCGGCCGCCGCTCCCGCAGCCCGCCCTTCCCTGCGGGACTGCCCGGGGCTGCGCTGCCTTTGTCGGCGCCCCACGGAGGCGTTCTGGGGAGAGGACGAGAGCCCCCTGAAATGTAGCGTTGATTGCCGGTCACGGTCCTGCCTGATAACGCGATGCGCTAAACTCGGCTTGCAGGGTGCATTTATGTGCCCCCTGGAAATGCCTAGAAAAAATGATTACTCCAAATTATTCAAGTGCAATTAAGGCCACAAAAGAAAAGACACCTGAATTGGCTCTGTTTAAGGCAGATGGGGTTCAGTTAGGCTTAGCAGCAGAGATATGCACGGTCTGAGCAGAATGACTGCAATTTCAGATGAAGGTCCAAGCATGTCGAAAGGCTCTCGTCTGATCCTATTTGGGTGCCACAAGGAGCACCGCTGAAGCAGAGCTAGTAAATATTGATGGACTCAAGCTTCATGCCCTGAAATCGGGTCTGTCAATGCAGGGCTTCCCATTCTGTCACAGTACACCAAACATTTTCTACTCTGGGCACTGTGATTCCCCTATTACTATTTGGAAACTGGATAGAGTGGATTGCATAGTCACTGTATTTTCCAGCAGCTTGCAGAAGTAATCAAGCTTTGATGCAGAATACGATGCCAAATAAAGTACACGCTCCTGGTACTGGAAAAGCACTGTTCTCTCTGACATACGTTTCAAGCACACTTTCACAATTTATTGTTTCCATTAGAAAAGCATCTAGTAATCTGAAAATCGATCTAAAAACCATTGTTCTAGATACTATGCTTGACACATAATAAAAAGAAAGCTCATGCCCTGCAGAGCTTGTATCAAGAACCGATTAAACACGTTCTAAGGATACCCGTAGAGAGAGTTGTGCAGGTTTTCTCAGGTCTCACAAACGTGTTGCACCAGCACAAACAAACCTGCCGGAGCACTTTTCCAAAACCAGCACGCTAACAGACGGGTCCAAACAAAAAGGCTGAAGCTTTAACCTACCTCGAAACTCTTCCCTTGCTTCTAACAAGCCCTCCTGACTCTGAGTGAGCGCTCGGTTCTGCAGGGAGGCGAGGGCCGCAGCTGAGGGAGAGCCAGCATCGCTCCGGAGCGAGCCGAGGGCAGAGCGGCGCACACGCACAAAGGTGAGGGGCTCCTCCGCAGGCAGCCACACGCACGCACCGTGCGCCGCCTCTCCGGGCTACCTGTCTCGTCTTGTTGTAGCCGTGTCTAACGAGCAGGCAGGGTACTGGAGCATGCAGGAATCTTGCTTTTTGAAGCACCCTGAAAACAGGCTTCTCTTTTTTGGTACCTAGGTGGCCCAGAAGAACTTGTCAGGAAGCAAGCACCAAATAGGTAGTAAAATAGGCACAGCTATGGCCCTCAGTTTCCTGCTTCCTGGGCTTCTCAGTGACCTACAAGAACCAAGAAACACCCGAAGAGGAGAGTGAAACTGCCTCTCTCTTGCTCATTCTTCAGTGCCAGATCACATCAGGCTGTAAGATACCCGAGGACTATTTGTTTGCAGGCTGCTGGAAGACAGAGATGGAATCACCTATTGGTGAGTCACAGCCACACAATGGCAGGAGGGTGATGGCACAGACTTGCAAAGACACAGAGAATAATAATAGCTTAAAAGTGTCTTCTTTCCTCTTCTACTTTTTGATAAAAAAGCAAAATACTGAGATTAGAGCCTCAGCTGTGGCAAAGTAACTCCATTGCTTTTGTCAGGGCACAGATTTACACTTTCTGAGGTCATAGCCCATTCTATTTGTAAAAAAATTGTTGTTCCTGAGCAGATTATCCCTTCCTTTCTCCAAATTTGAGTTGAATTCTTGGAAAATGTCTGGCTTGCAGTGCTCTAACTGTTGTGAGCCTTGCTTGACAGGAAAGGAAGGCTAACCAAATACTGGGTCCACTGGCATGCAGGGCAATGAAAAGGAAAGTGAGAGTATCTTAGGTCCTTACTGCTACAGTAAAACACCAAAAACAAAATGTGCAGTGGAGTTGAAATACCTTCAATTCCCACACCTTCAATTTTTCATTATTGTTTTCACCAAACTGAATGCAGCTTGCAGTTGGAAGGCCATAACTCATTGACATGCTTATCCTGTCATGGCTTTTTGTACCAGCACACTAAATTCAGTCTGTAAAGGTACATTACTGATTTTTATAGGTGCTGTGACCCAAAATTACCTGCTTGATATTTTCATCCCCTCTTTAACTTCTGTAAGAGGGGAATTGTAGACAAGACATAAACTTAGAGCTGTCCACTGTGTGACATACAGACATGCCAAGAGCTTAGTGAGCAGCTGGACTTCCTCATCAGCTACAGATCAAAGCTACATTTTAAAAATTAGAGTCTTTTTTGGAGTGATTTTTACTAGAAACACCTAAATTGAATTATTCTTTCTTTCTTTCTCCCTAGTAAAAAACTTAAAAGAGTATGAAAAGGTCTTCTTGTGATCCTCCAAATCATCAGCAAAGTAGGTAACAGTAATTTTTCTAGCTTCACAAGGATACATACTTAAATACATCCAGATATCCACCATATATTTTTTATATACTGGAGGGTTTATTAGTTCTCAGCAGACACAGAGAGTAGATTAGTGGTGTCAGTTGCTATTGTTGTTCTGGGTCTCCTGTTGTCACTATATCTACAAGTTCACCTGACTTTTAATCATGCAGATTGCTTTCTGGTTCTTTCCATGGCTTTTGAGCTTACCCTAGCCTGTTTTCCTGAATGCATGCTTTTTCTGTGTGACTGAAACTTTACTGGAAAGCGTTTGCAAGGAAGGCTCTGTCACTGTGCTCCCTCTGACAATGTCTCTGACAGCATACTGAGAGAAGCAGAGATCTTTGTGAGTCTTGCTTCCCCATTGCACAATATTCTTCATGATTTTTTAATTTAATCCTCCTGAAGATACACTAGACTCAAGAAACCTGCAAGTCCTTTTCTCATACTGGGATGTTTTCTTGCCCATCTCTCCCTGAGCTTAGAGGATGAGTAGTGCCATGGCAGAAAGCAAACTGATAAGTAATCAACTTTGAAAAATTTCTATCTTTCTAGGGAATGCAAATTGTTTCCTTGTAGTATCTGACAGAGTAACACAAGTAACTTATCATGGCAACCAGCTTATGGAACAGAAAAAATATATCATTACAAGGTGCTTTGTTACTATAACAGGGAAAGAAGCTGAGACCTTATCAGTTTTGTTCACTTGTGTGTCATGCATCATCTAGGTAGCAGAACCTGTCAGTAGAAGTTTGTGTTCAATTCAGCGCAAGTCATCTGCCTTGTGGGCCTATCTGATACTTTGATCAAAGCTGAAGTGCATCAGAAGGAAAGAAGGAAGTGTTCAGAAGAATTGAAAAAAGGCTGGATTCTCAGAAACACAAAGACAAATCCATTTCCTCCAAGCTGATGCAACTCTGAAGATGCCAGTAAAGGATGAACCAATTCTGAAATTAATTTGGCTTGCATTCTCTGACAGTCTCCATTATTTTACTGTCCTTCTTTATTCTTTTTTAAGTGAAGTAAGTCAAACCCATTCTCTTTACAGGGATGCTTCTGCGAAGGACAGACTCATTTCCACTCAGCTTGCTTGGGTTAGTGAGTGAGTGTAGAAATGCCAAAGGGAATCAGCTGAGGGCAGAGAGGGGAAACTGTCATAGTTACCACTTCAGGAGGAAATAAAAGCTGAGTTTATTAGCTCAGAGGAGGACAGTTTTGAAAACTGTTGTTTGCGCACAGAGGCCAGCAGAACTACCCTGTGCTGAGGATAGGCTCATTTCTAGATCTGGAGTGGGTCTAGGATATGCTTTACTCTGGAGCTGGAAAGGATGTCTTCTGTGGGACAGATTTGAAAAGTGAAGGAAAAGATGAAAGTTTCTTAATCCCTTGACTACTGATTTGAGCCACAAGTAACACAGTTCCAACTGTGTGATGGACTGAAGTGTATGTTCCCCCTTCTATTTTAAAAACACTCTCTCCCAGTTAAAATTTATGCTGTTCGTGCACTAGTACTAATGCTTGAGAAACAGTGGCCAGCTTTCTGAGCTGCCTGGGGCCTAGATGAATGCACAGGTAAAATTCTCGTGACTCATGGACAATTCTCTTCTAGTTTCCTGGTGAGGTTGTAGAGAAAATGCTGCTAGATAACAAACCCTGACAATAGCATGACTTGGAAAGAAGCCTTTGAAAATAAACTCTTAATGTATCAGATAAATCTATGTGAGATGCAAAGCTAGAGTTCACTCTTGACAATGAATTCTTGTACTGTGAGTGACTGACTATAAAAAGACTTGGGAAAAATCTGAGTCTCCTGCAACACAAAGAAACCTTGAGATAAATGAAAGTCATCTCAAAGGAACCAAGCTAAAACTGTTCAACACTGTAATTTAACACAGTTTCCTAGAGACTGGGAAAAGTCAGTGGGCTTATCCTTACTGCAGGTTGTACCAAGAGAGAGCCACAAGAGACATCACAAGTGTTAAATGCCACAAATGTGTACTGTCATCTCAAGGGCCTGGGAATCTTGGAGATACTTAAGATTTGGAAACAGCAGTCCAACTGCAAAGGGTTTTTAAGACTGACACTGAACTGGAAAGATCTCCTGGAATCATCAATTAACAAAAGAAAACACTGAATTAATTAATCAGTCCTCAATAAATCAACAAAATCTTCCTCTATATTATCTTCAAAGGCATGGCATTGCTTCAGATGACTCAAGCAGTGAATGGGACCACTTTGTTTTTAATCCCCAAAATAATGGCATTAATATTGAATTAAATTCTACTTAATAATTGTGCTCAGGTTTCTTTCAACCAAACCATTTGAAATGCTGCAGAAGGTTCTTGTTGAGCAGAGCAAAGTCGTCACTTCTGGAGTGTTATCTGATACAGGACAAGACCTTTCTTATGATGGATTTCCTTTTTGAAATAAGAAAGGCAGCATCTTGCCAAGTGCCTGGCTCAAGCCCCACCAAAACTAGAGAGAGAAAAGATTTCTGTTGACTGAAATAAATTTTGCTAACAGTTGGATTTGGTCAATTTTGAACTGAGAATAGAAACTTGCAGAGACGATGCTCTGGTATCACAGAAATGAAAGACTTTGTAATCAGAGCTTGGAAGTGGAAGGAGATTCATGTTCCATAGTTTAAAAATACAGACAGCTGCTGATTCCTTTTTTTGCTATTAAAAACCCCACAACCCAAACACACACACACAAGACATAATTCAGAGACTGGTCATTTCCCAGTCAGACTCCTTCTAGAGGCACTGTGGGAATGAAAAGCTATCACATCTCCCTAGATGTGGTATGCAATAGTTGGTAACATGAGGCCCTCCCCTGAGTGGATAATGGGATGGTTGGGCTTCAGATTTTGCTGTGTGGGGTGAACAGGGGGGAGAGATGAGATAAGGGTTTGATCTCTGGGTATTTACAAGCAGAGTGGCTTTCTACAGGTGCCTGATAATTTCAGTCTGATCTGAAGCACACTGCCCTCTGCAGTGTCCCGTTTGTTCCTGTGGGTGTTTGCTTAAGCCCCCAGCAAATGTTCTTTTTGGCTATTTGTGCTTTTTCCAGGGAGTTGTAGCTGATCATGTGCCGAATCTGGAGCCTGAGACACTTAGAAATGACACTGATTCTTTCAAGAAATGCCCCCACCTCATCAAGAGCTGCCAGGGTTGGTGAGGTCCTGTGTCTCCTTCCACTCTGCTGTGCCTGCCAGCGTAGATCAGCAAGGGTCAGCTACAGTAGGAGGCCTGGTAATGCAGAAATCTGCAAGTTGGGAGCAACACTGATTTTCCTGGCAGTGGCTTGCTGGCATATGTACAGGAGCTTTTGTTAGCTGTCAGCCTGAATGGAATGTCAATCATTCCCTTGGAGCCTGATCTTCAGATCACTGCACTCTGAGAGAGGGCTTTTGCCTTCGTCTTCATACAGCAATAACTCAGGTCTGTGGAAGCTGGAAGCCTTATGTTTTGTTCAGAAGCCCTTGTGCTCTTTAGTCCCCATGTGATTTTCTTTTTCAAACTCTACAGAAAAGTTTGAACCCTTTGCAACTGATATGCTACCATGTTTTTTTATGGGACAGTTTGGATCACTTGCCATGCTCTGGGTCATCTGTCACTTTTGCTGGCAGGAGCCAGATTTCCAGAGTGGAAGTGGGATGAGTTGCTAAGGGATGTCTTGTGCTCTATATCATTTCTGCATTCACTGATGTGCAACAGATTTATCTGTGTAGTTCAAGGCCTCTCTGTACCAGATGAGTTTCTACTGAAATCTCAGACCATCCCACATGTTCTCCTGGAGAAGACACAAAGATTGTTGGTATTCTTTTTAAAATACTCTTCTTCTTCATCAGCTAATGCTGTTTTTCTTCCCCTTAGCATCAAAGAACAATTGCTCACTACATCTCTTTCTTGCAGAAATTTCAAAGCAGTGTTGCACAGCATGATTCAGGCATGCACACATGGTAGAACTAGATAGGATTAAAGACATTTGTGTTTATCCAGTTAAACTACTGGTTCCTTTTCCTTTGACTGTTTTTAATATACTGGCCACACATTGTCTCTAACCCTACCATGCAGCCCTCCTTCTCATCATCATGCTCAAGCTGCTGAGCCTTTTCTTCTCGTCTGTTAATTCCCTCACTAAATTCTGGTTTTCATTCTACTGTAAGGAGATGCCCTGAGCCTTGGTTCCTATCTATGCAAGCAAGTAAAGCTGATGTGAAGCAGAAATAAAATAAAATAAAATAAAATAAAATAAAATAAAATAAAATAAAATAAAATAAAATAAAATATAAAATCAGACTGGAGAGGAGGATAGAATCCAGCCTTCCCAGCATCTCTCTGCTTCTTAGTGTTCTTAACACACCAGTGTATGCTCTATTCCTACCCAACCTTAGTAAATCTTGCTAATTTGGTCCTTTCCATTATGGACAGGTGTTTTCCTCTGTGGCAGCCTCTTCCTGATGCTCTTGTGCAGTGTTTCCAGCTCCCCCTCCATCCCTATCTATGATTTCCTCAAATACATGCTGCTGCAGTAACCAAGTCCATAGGTGACCTCAGCCTTGAGGTTATTTATAGCAGAGGTAGACACTGTCCTGCAGTGTGGCTGCTCATTGTCAGAGCTAAAGATCCTGAGTTATAGAGCTCCCTGGGACCTTATGGTGGTAGCAATATTCCCACATCAAGTGAGATCCAGGTTAGATACTGAAAGGTTTCCTTGGCTGTGAGGCTCTGCTCTTGTGTCATTATCCTGTCTAGGCTGTCCTGAAATCCCTAGTAAGGGTGAGGGCATAGTCCTCTCACACAAATGCCTTCAAGAGCAGCACAGGGCTAGAAATCATCCCTTCAGTCAGAGACAGGACATAGTTGACCTCTCCAGGGTATTTCTACACCTATTTCACACAGATTATCTTCTTGCTGGCAGTTACCCCTTTCCTTATTACAGAACTTTCCCACACCGAAGCCATAAAGTTGACCACAGCATCTTGGTGTTTTTGTCTGCAGTTTGGTCATCCCCTTTCTGCTGCTGCTTCTCCATCAGGGAAGGTGAAAAACAGAAGAGGACCAGCAGTCATTTGCATCTTGCAGGACTGGTGCGTGTCCATTTCATGTTCTAGGTAACCTTTCAGGCAGATGTTCATGAGCTCAGCAGTGGTGCAACTGTGTGTGTGTGTGTGTGTGCAAATCACCCAGATACTCTCTGAGGGCTTTCAAGGGGCCCTCAGTGCTAAACATTTCAGAAGTCAGACCTCCTGCAAAATTCCTAAGCTGAGATGCCCAAAGCAACATATTACAAATTTCTTTTCTGGTTTCAGATTCACAACTTTGTGTTTCCTACTTTCAGTCAGCAGACTTCACTTGGGGAAATACTGAGGTTAGCGTACGAAAACACTGATCACAAATGTTACATGAATCCAAGTGACTGATGGAATTTCAGCCATTGACTATCATAGCTTGTGTTAATCTCCAGATGTTGTATTAACACTGGGTGATTTCCCAGTTCTCATCAGCAGTATGCTTTGATGGGGATAGAAGGTGTTAGCTGTACTTTCCCTTCAGTGAGCTGTTTAATCATTGGAGCTTACTAGCAGTGGGATTTGGGGGACTTAGGTGATCTCAAAGTGAATTTAGAGTAAAGCAATACCCTCCCTCTGGCTTCTCTGGGACGGTGAATAGGTGAGGGAATGGGTTCAGAACTGCTCCCTTTCCTCTTTTAAGCAGCGCTGGTGTGCTCTGGTGAGGACGAAGCAGGAAGCTGCTGCCTTCTTAGTCAAGATCTTCCTGGTTTTCAGGAGCACACTCAGACTGGCTCTCCTGCAGATCAGCACATGCCAGTGAACTTGTTGTAGCATGTTTAGCTGCACGTTCTTGTTGGCTTACGGAGGTCTGATCCAAAGCTTACTGCAGATACAGGGAGGGTTCACGTACTTCTTCAGTGGCCTTTGGTCTACTCTGTGGAGGCAGAAATACAACTGTGATAGATACATGGGTGAGTGAACCCTCCATTACCACCACATTTCACTCTGAGGAGATGGCAAAAGGGATTCTGCAGCCCGACCTTGTGCATCCCAGAGCAGTAAAAGCAACATGAATCCTACTTAATAAGTAATTCAAAAGCACTTTCTGGTTTGTGAATCATCTGCATCCCAGACTTTCTGAGACTCTTGGGTAATGAGACAAGAACAGTGCAGCTTCTGTAGTCATTTCTACCTGCTCGCTGGGCTGCTAGCCTGCTCTGGCCCTAATTTTCAGCTGTTCCTTTAAACTGCTCTCTGCAACTAAGCAATTCTCATCTAGAGATCTCAGACATGAAGTAATCCTCCCAGCTTTTCTATTAAAAAAGCCAACTACCATTAAACCTGTTTTACAGGTGGGTAGGCTGAGGCTCAGTCTGCCTGAGATCACAAAGTGTTATTTAGGGCCAAACTGCCTGGTCTGACACATTGCTGCAGCAGGGATGACCACTTTTCTTAGAGGAAAAGAGTGCCCAGGTGGAGGGAGGGCTGGCCTCTGTTTGTGTATGTGCTTTGCACACGACTGTGAAGCACATAAAGCTCACTGGCTGCATGGCTGGAGTCCAGGTGTCCCTTGGATGAAGATGCATGTGTAGGGTAAACTAAAATGCCGTGCTGGGCTCTGTGCGCTGAGCCGTCTGGCAGGTGGGAATGCACAACTCTGCCTGATTGCTTATGCCTGAGTCACCTCCTTCAGCATTTGCCACTGCCTAGCATGTTAGCATGCTGCCTGCTGGATAATAAATGACTTCATCTGCTGCAGCAGTGAGGATACTATTAAAAATTAACCCTGGGAAATGGTCCCACATATTTTTTTCATTCAGACACAGACAAGGGGGAAGAGGAGAGGAATGCTGTTGAAATGGGATTTGCAGAAAAGGCAAGTGGTGAGTTTTTAGTAATGAGGATGGTTCAGGCTTCAGTTTAATCACTGCAGTTGTTGGCAATTGATGATCAAAATTCAGAGGGCTTAAGGCACTTGATAAAGTTAAAAGCAGTGCAGGTAGAAAAGACTCAGTAGGCATATTGCAGAGGAGGTCAAAGAATGGGATAAATGGGGATTACTGTGCTGACATATAATTTATGACCTGTTTGCAGAAATAAATTAATTCATCACATGGATGATATTACCACTTTTAAGGAATGATGCTATCTGATTTCATCTGTAGATGAAACACTCTCAGTTTTGGTTTATGTATTGCATGCTTTTCTCATAGTAGCACACTTAAAACCACACCTTACCTATTGCAGCATGCAGAGTATATTTACAGACATGAAGGATTTGTATTAAATGTCTCAGGAAACAGTGCAACTGACAGACATATATTTCATTTTCTTGGCTTCTTTTGCCTCCAGCACCCACACAGTATCCATCAAATTGTCTGCAGTCAAATCCTCACAGGCTGCATTTGAGGCTTGGGCAAGGAGCCAGCCTGGTTTAGAGAGCAAAGTCCTGTCTGTCCGCACACACTTCCCACTGTCTGTGTGCTGCAGTCTGGAGCAGGGGAGCTCAGCCTTAGGTTCAACAAAAAATACCCCTTTAGCTCCCTTTGCATTGTTCCAAGAAAGGGATTTGGTGTGAAGCCTGCAGACACATGTATTAATGATTCCATTGTTGACACAAAAACTGCACCTTGTTCTGAGCCGTCATTCAGCTGGCTTTGGTACAGCAGCAGGCAGCACGTCCCATCCTGAGCCCATCCTGAGGGATGTCCCAGCTCCTTGAACTTCTCCCTTCATAGATGGTTGGTACCTATAGATGGTCTGGATTGCAGCACAGGCTGTAATGCCAGGTGCACTGACTGTGCAAGCAGATCTGCCCTCTGGCTGGCATGCTTTTTTCCAGAAGCATATTGTAGCTGTTGGTTTCACAAACATACTGTGATATGACAGCACCTATCCAAGGGCCAAGATGAGGTCTGCATGTTTGTTCTGAGTCACCTGCTCATCTCTCCATGGCAGAGGTATTTTAAAATGTTGGGCTTAAGCAACACTTCCTACTGCAGCAGGAAGAATTATATAAAGTTCCTTCATAGACAGTGTTAAAAATTTGCTGGATGAAAAGTACTCAGATATTGCTATGTCCAAATTGGAGACAATTCCTACTGTAAGATCTTTCCTTACCTTTGATATTTACGGAACCATGGTTGAAATATTCCTCAGGCTAATTCCTTTATTTATTGTCTCTCCTTTCTCTCTCCATCCAGACAGAGCTTTGTCATTACCCCCAGTCCCTGGTACCTACAAATAGCTCTTGCTGCAGCCAAGCACACTGCTGGAAAAAGGATCTTATTTTAATGCTTACTGACCAGGAGTTATCACAACAGTTGTCATCCATACAACACCAATTTATAAACATGGTCTTTGTGGAGCTTTTGGAAAGCCCAATAGCTTAGAGTTAGTTTGGCACCTCTTTGCAGAATAGATGGTGCATGTTGAAATCACTTCCTTTAACGTCAATAGATTTGAGATCACACCCATGGTGGGGTTATTTATTTCCCTCCCCTTCACCCCCACACCCCCCCGGGTCTCTGTATTTCACTCTCCAGGTTGCCAAGGGCTGTGTGTGTTGCTCATGTGTTGTGAAGGGAGTATCTCAAAGAAGAAAGAAGTGACCTGTGCAAACAGCTGTAGGCATATGTCCAGCTGCCCAATTCTCTAGAAAAGGAAACTGTGATCTACGCCTGGAAAATCTGCTTCCACAAGCCAGGAGTTAACCAGTAAACAATGAATATATAGTTGTGTCCTAGACACTTGTGCTTCCACTGGCTTTTAAGGAGAATGAGAAGGAAATGTATTTTTAACAACAGCTCAACTTGCAACTTGATCTGCTACTGCAGGGAGAAATCAACTGATAACTTGGATATTAGCCAGCTGCCAGTGTTTGGTACACAAGGTTACTTGGAATGGTCTGTGTTAATACAACCACAGCATGGCATAGGAAGTGGCCATTGTAGGGCAGGACAAGGGAAGCTTGTGTGTATTCCAAAGAAGATAGGTTCTCCCAGTGGTGATGTGTCAGGAGTGTTGGGGGATACACATTTCACTTTCTCAAAAGTCCACCTCTGTTTCTAACAGCGAGAAAGTCTAGGTATGAAAGGTTGTCTTGGTTTGGAAAGACAGGAGTCTGCTAAGGAAGGCAGGAGCCTCCCCTGAAATTGAGAATGTAAACCCTCCCCACCCCTCCGAATTGCTACAATTTTAAATTAAAGGGCTCTCAGGCAAAGATATGGGAGCAGGCAATAACAGTTCTTTAATAGGGAAGAAATAAAAAGAATAAAATAAACAATACAGTCCACTGGAACAACACTGACAGAGTCAGAACCCAACCTGACACCCTGTTGGTCAGGGTGTTGGTGGCAGTCCGATTGAAAATGTGGCTGCAGTCCTCTGAAGTATCAGGTGTGGTTCTGTTGGAGCAAGGGGGTTCTGTAGAGAAGGATGTAGTCTTCCTCTGAAGATCCAGGAGGAAAAGGTAGCTGCTGTTCCTCTGGGGAATCTCGTGGAGAAAAAACTGAACTGCAATTTCAGAATCTCGGAGTATATGGGGTAGCAGTGCTTGGCTCCTCCCTCTGGGCGGAGCATCTCACAATGGGATGTTATAGTTCTTATCAGTCATGCACCGATATTCAATAGTCTGTTATCAGCAGAGGTCCCCTCCCGAGGAAGGTGTGAATGTGGTCATTCAAAGAGAGAGATAAGGCAAACTGCTCACTTGACAAGGTAATCAGCCATACAGATGGTAATGGAAAACATCTTGCATGCAATCTTCAACAAAGGTCTTTGCTCGGACTGTGAAGGAAGTGAATGAAGGCAAGTCGCAGTACTATAGGAGCTTCATGCTCCTACAAATACCACTAGTTTGTGGACATGGGAGGATTACCATTCTGAATTTCTGTCTTCCTCTGAAGGGATTTGTTCAGCCATATGCCCACCACCCAGCTCAGGCACCAGGAGTTTCTGCTCAACCAATGTAAGGGTTGACCCGGAGTCTCTTCTAAGATGTTTCAAGAAAAGAGGATGGAGTGTTTAGCCAAAAGAGCAGGCATTCAGGCCAAAGAGCAGTGATAAAGTGCAGCTTTTCATGGCCAAAGAGCTGGCCTACAAACACAGCTGGAGTCCCCTGTGGAAGACAATATGCTGTGGTCACTGCCATGTACTGTCACCAGACAGTAGGGCTGCTGACAGATCCAGCCTTGAAAAGGTTGTTAAGTGAGGCTTTTGGGGTAGGTGTGAGATTTCTGTGGACTGGGATGTGTTTTATGGTTTTCAGTACTTGGAAACACTACCTGAACATCTGTCTGGGTCTCAGCCAGCATGCTGAGTTAGGTAATGAACCTGAATTTTTACTGAAACTTTTAGACAGTGCATAAAACATACAGAAGCATACCAATAATACATCTTTTCTCATCACTATTCTAACTTAGCTGCTGGAATGTAAGTACACAGTCCTTTTTCTAAGCATACATTATGCAGAATCAGAGCCAAGGTTGTAAAGAGAGTGCCTGGAAATCAGGTCTCTCCTGTCATTTTGGGGACAGGGAAACATTCTTCATTCTCCATGAGGATGGGATTCCTTCTAGTAGTCTAGAGGAAGTTATACATGGCAATGACCCAAATATAGATGAATCCCAAGGCTTTCCAAAGAGGCTATCCATGGAAAAGGCAACCTGAGCTGCTTAAATTCTAGAGAAAATCCCAGTATGGTATGGTGGTGTGTGGCATCATTTTACATTTCTGTGCGGTATTTGGTGAACTTGACTCCGGGCTGCCTGCAGCAGAAGGAGATGTGTAGGGTCAAAGGTTCCTTTGACAGAGCAGAGAGGGCCATTTTTACCTTTGCTCAGTTCATTCACTGATGCTGAGTCAGAAGGAAGCACAAATCGCCTCGTAGACTGTGGAGCTGAAACAATCCTGGGGATGGCAGGGCACTTGAGGCAAAAGGGGGACTTTGGCTCTTAGAATGTTAGGACAGGGAGCCGTGTCTTCAGGCTACAGGTGCTGGCCCTAGGATTACATGGGTGAGCACAGGGATGCACAGGGTATACAGTGTTTGTTCCAGTCTGCAGAACTGCCTGGCTCCATTTGTCTACCTGCTGATCTCCTCCCTCCACCTCTGCAGACTGCACTCCAGCCACCTTATTTCCTGCCCTGCAGGACAGGGATTTGTTGAGGACTTTTGCCAGAGCTGTTGTCTGTCTGGCTCACAGTGGTGCTGTTCTGTGATGGCTGAAAGCCCCGGTGTACATGAGTTGCATTCAGAGTAAGTTTTGAACTGTGCAAAGTGCATGCAAACTAGGGGTGTAATGGCATGCAAACTGATGCTTTGACCTGATTAATTTTTTTTAAAACTCAAATTTCTCCCCTCCTTCACATCATATGTTGTCACACTGATGGGAAGTGAAAATAACAACCCCTTTCTGATTTGGTAACATTTTATGGTGGCTTTGCATTGGCACAAAAAGCAAGTACACATTGGAAAGCTGCTGTTTCCCCTGTATGAAGACAGCTAGATGAATTTCACTGCTAAATCCTGCTTGGAAAAACAAACCTAAAAAGCACAGTGAGGCCACAGGTTCCTTTACACTGCAGCAAGCGATGAAAAAGAACAAATGCTGCTCCTGAAAAACTGTGGAGGAAGAGTCACTGACCATAACTCCTTTCCAACATCAATTCATTTTCCCCTTACTTTAATGTTGAAAACAAAGTTGTAACTCAGTCATTGACTATGGAATTCATCCCAGAAGAAATGCAAGGACCACCAACAATGTGGTCCAGGTGTGGATTATAAATATCATCAGGAAGAGACATTCTGTGTCCCAGGGGCGTTAGTCCTGCAGCCAGTGCTCTTCCTTTTATATTTTAATTTTAAGTCTACCATTTTTAAGGCTTCTCAAAAAGACTTTCTCTTGCAGAGGATTCCTACCACAACAATCACAGTGGTGCACGTAAACTGAATGAAGCCCTGTAGTGGTACTACAGTTGTAGCAACATTGCGGTTTATACCGCAATTCTTTGATAAAAATTACCATCTGGCAGTTGCAGAGAAGCTTTGGACTTGTCCCATACCATGGGACAGGATACCATACACTGGAAAAGCACATCTGTGCAGACAGCATCCTTGGGCTTTCCAAAACCAGGCAATAGTTTGACCCAAAAGAAACTGAGAAAGGTAGAGGGCCTTGAATAGAGGCACAAAATAATAATAATTTATACACAGGCATTTCAAGTTACCATTTATTCATCTGGAGTCAGGAATTAAATAAACAAGGGAGTATAAGCATACTTTTCTGGCTCTCAGTATTTTTTTCCAGTAAGAAGCTTTTGTTTCCTTTTTCCTGTAAAAATGTAAAGGGAGAAAAATATTACATTTACTAATTTATTTATTTACAACTTTTCATTATACTTAAGGGAGAAATAGGAAATAAGCCCTTCTGGAATTAGGCAGTCCTGGCTCAGTGGCTCAAATATTAATACATCGCCCTATCTCACCTTTGCTACCTCATGTCTTTCATCCTAATCAATCATCTTGACTGCACAGTAATGCAACTACTTCTGAGTAGAATCTCTTGGTCATGAACCAGAATCTGCTTTTCTAAAGCAATAGCACAAAGGAAGGAAAGATCTCTCTAGTGTGGCATCCGCAAAGGGTATTGCTTTAAAGTAAGTGGGATTCTGCCAGAGTTCTTCCCTCCCAGCAGAGCTGAGGCAGGATTTAAGCTAAAGAGATATCCCAACACAATTGAAGCCTGTCTTAAGCTTACCTTTTCCCTAAGAGACCCTACACCATGACAAGGTACCATTAGGTGGTTTTATTGCCTTCTAGTACCCCCAAAATTTACCAAGCCAAGGAGGGTGTTCACTTTCCTTGAGCGAGCATGCAGCAGAGAGAGGAGACAGATTCTGTCACTCAGCACTGGCTCAGGACCTCAGAAGTGTGTGGTCACCTTCAAAGGCCACACACGGTTTCTGTGTGACTTTGGTGACATCAGTAGTTTGGTTTACTTGTTTATAGAAGCAAGGGCAACATAAAACTGTGAATGCCCATCTTGCAGTGTGAGTTCAAACACTCTATAAAAACTGTTATCAAAAGTTTTTTCAGGTCTAGTTCAGTTTGAAAAGATACAGCTTTGTATAAAATGCCAAATGTTTCCTGATGAAGCTTTCCTTTCTGATTGCAGTTTATGAATTCACATAAGCTTGTGAAAAGGAGCAAAAACAAATGCCCAGATTCATTGAATCAGAGAAGATGTTTTATTAACTGGATTCTCTCATTGCCCTTTCTTTTCATGCCAGGTGCAGTAGCAGAAAAATAAATTCAATTTGCAGACTCCTGTCATCCTCCAGATCTTTGGATCGGTCTCTCAGCCTCATTCATTGCTTGTGAGGATGAACTTCTCAACACCTGCTGTGGTTGAAACTGTTCTTACATCATCTCCTGAACACAGTGACTTCAATCACGTGAAACCATGAGGTTAATGCCACAGTCGAGACTTCAAAGCTGTTTCTGCAGACCTGAGCTGATTTTTTTTTTTTTAATGCTACAGTAGCTGCTGGTTCTTAACCAGCAGAAGAATTACCAAAGTTGTCAGTGTTCTGCTTATCATGCAATACAAGAAGATGGGAAAATTTTCTAGCAGAACTGCAGTCTGGGTGGGGGTGGCAGTACTGTAGGATGAGTTCTCCACTTAATCTCAGATTAGTTTTGATTTTTGTCTTTTTGTATAAAATGGAGATGAATATCCTTGTTCTGTATTACCTACTTGAACCAGATGACCTTTAAAAGGCTCCTTCCAACTCAAACTATTCTATGATTCTATGAAATTGTTAGTTGTGCTAGAAAAGGGATTCTCACAAGAAAAAAGGTGATTACAGGGCTTACTAATGAGGGTAAGAGATCAGGCTACAGGGGGAACTATCTTTAGAGAGACACTTTGAACAATCTTTCAGAAGGGGGGAGACACTGATACATGTCTAAATGAGTCTGAGTTATGTGCAGTAGCAGAAAACTTTCCTCTGACCAGAAAGTTCTCTCTGGTTCTGTGTTTCTGAGTTGTAGGACAATGAAATTCTTAAATGTTAATTATGCAAGTAGCAACAGCGATTATCTATTGATCAATAATATTAATTATAGACTGGATTGATTGGATGTTGCTTGTGACTGAATAAAACCAGAAGAACAGACAAATCTCTTCTTGTAAAATAAGACTCCCAAAGGAAAAGCAAGTTTATCTAGGCTTGGCTTTTAGAGGAGGCTTCACCCAATTCCTGTTCATTTGGGTAGCACCAATGGAATTAATCCAGAGTAACGCATTTTTTGGAGTTCCTGTGAAGGTGAGATCAGAAGCAGGTCCACTGTCTCCAGGTAGGTCCAAGGTATGCTAATTGTCAATACTAGGATTCTAAAACTTTCTTGGATAAACTGAAACATAACTTTTCTTTACTATAAAGCTTCATGAATGTACAACATGGTTCCTGCATAGACATCACATCAGCTCCACAGTTATTAATTTACAGATTTCTCACTGACCTTAGCTCAGCTCTGGGAATAGTGCCAGCACAATTACAGTAACTCTGAATAAAGAGACATAAAGCTTCTGTATCCACCTTGAAATTGTGCCAGAATTTTTTCTTCCTCAGTGATGGAAAGATGCATTTCTTCAATTGGTTTCAAATAGTTCAGACTGTGTTGGCCATAAGTAGATTATTTCCAGCAAAACAAGGAAAAGAAGAAAATTGCCTTGCAGATGTGTGCATACACAATACAATACATGTGATCCACAGATAATCTTTGGGAAGTGTGTCCCAAGAAGGTGTGTGTTGGGAAACTGAGTCAAGGTGATTTGAGCTAGTTACCTGGGGAAAAAACGGCCGAGTTGGGAATAAAAAGCCAGGGGCAGATATTTGATTCAGTATTGTTTTCACTGAATCACGCTACCTTCCTGGAGCACGTCAAGGCCCATTGCCTTCCTTCCTGTGAAGATGGGCAGCTGGATTGCAATGACAGCAGGTGGAGCTGAGTGTGCTCATCACCTTGGAAAATCAGGCCCCTGGTGATTCTCCCTGATGTTAATTGACCGTCAGACCCTGCAAGAGGGGAGTCAACACATTTCCTGACCTATGGTTTAAGTGTTTTCCAAACCCTAGAGTAAATTGAATGTAGTTATAGTGGAAATGCTGATGCAATCCACCAGCAGCTGCTGCCCTCCCACATCCTCACAAAGAAGGTGTGAGGGGGTGAGTTGCATGCAAGCAGTGTAGTCAAAACCCCAACCACTTCTACATGGTAGGCAGGACTCTGTGCCTTCCCTCCAGACCGCTTGCCTTCCTGCCCCTGAGATAAGCACTGCTGAGGGCTGTTCCCTAGAAAATGCTGGGGACCATCCTGAAGGTAAACCCCTGAAAATGCAGGCTTTTCATGTGGGACCACTGAGCACGGAGGAGGATGTAATAGGAATCCTTCCTTGCTGCCTGATTTACAAATCCTGTATTGAAATGTGGAAATGTAGGTATCTTCTGTGAGTGAGAATGGTAAGAGCTGCACTCTTGCACTAAGATGTTTAACGATGTCACCAACAAAAGTTGAACCACATCTGTTGGATCCAGATTAGTACAAACTTCATTCTTACGTGTCTAATCTTTTGACAATTCTGGTCTGGAAATTTATTATTTTAATCTGTTTGGGTTTTAGTTGGTTGTTTTGGGGTTTTTCTTTTTTGTTTTTTGGGTTTGTTTTTTTTTTTTTAAGTGCGAAATCATTTGGTGAAACCAGCCTTGTTATCTGCAACAAGCTGCATTTCTGCATTTTTGCACACACTGCAGGAGTGTGGGATCACCTTTGTGCACGATGATGTCATTGGTTTTTCACGGGTCGGCAAAAGTTTTGCATATTGCGTGGAACGGAGATGTCTCCAGCCCCTTCTTCAGCCGTGTGATCACAGGTCACCCAAATCCCGCACGGGTCCTACTGCCTTTCCCGTCCCGTTCCTGTCCTCAGTTCCGTGCCCACCCCTGCTCCCCCCATTTTGCTCCCGCTGTTTGCCTCGCCGCTTTTCCCACTGCAAGCGCGTTGCTGTGCTACTCCCAGCCCTGAGCCCTTCCAGCCCCAGGAGCCTCTCCAGCCTCTCCTCCTCCTCCTCCCGGCGCGGGCAGCGGGCGGGGCCGCTGCGAAGGGAGGATGGACGGACGGACGGACGGACGGATGGGCGGGCCCGGGGGCCGCTCCAGGTGCCGGGGCCGCGGCGTTGCCGGGCGACGGGCGGCCGCTGTCGCTCCCTCCCCGCTGCTCTCCCGTTCTCCCCGCGGCCCCGGCACGGCCGGCAGGTAGGAACCGGCCCGTGGGGAGAGACGGTGGGAGCCCGGAGGGGCCTGTGTGTGTGGCGGGGTGGGCCCGGGGCTGGGTTCCCCTCCTTTCCCAGGGCTTGTGCACCGCGGTTAAGGGGCGTTGGGAAAAGGCCGTTGTGGGGGCCACGGTGTCCGTGTGGGACACACTGCCCGGGGTGGGACACGCAGGCTGGAGTGGGACACGCTGTCCGGGGTGGGACACCTCCAATGCTTCCCAGGGTTTGAAAACCCCAGCAAAGCATGTGCATCACTGTAGCAATCCAGCCTACGTGCCGGTGGAAAGCACCTGAGGTCTGAGATTGAAAGTCTGTTTATGTTCTGGTAGATGTAACAGCGTGTTTAAATTTTATGTTTTTGTGGAACTCTGAGAGAATGAAGTTAATGAATAAATAATCCTGGACAGGTGTAAGTTGTAGAAGTATCCCCAGGTGTTTCACCCTGAGGGGACCGGCTCCTCCATGGTGCCCCCTCAGCTGCTCTTGAAGGGCTGAAGAACCTTGCCGGTGCCAAACTTACGGCTTTAAAGTTCCTTCAGCTTCTTGCAGAAAGGGCTCAGGTGTGGTCCCTGCCCTGCTCATGACCCCTCTGTGGTATGGAAAATTATTTCTGTCAGCAAGAAACTCTCTTTGCCCCTCATAGTTTTAGCAGTCAGTAATTAGTTAATTGGATACCTTCAGTGCTCCCTTTGTCTTGTCGGTGAGGCCTGTGCTCTCCTGGCTCTGCACCTGTCTCATATAGCTATTGATTCCTGATAGAAATGTTCCTGCTCACCTGTTATTTTCCATTTTGACTGCTTTTACATGGCAATATTTTCTGACAACTGATACAGCGAAAGTATGCTAAATATTGACATTAAACTTTTATCCCATGCTACCCCAATGGCGATGTTTTCTCTAACACAGAATCAACTTACTCCTACCAGAAAATCAGGGTTCCTTTTGATCAGTAAAAAGCTTATTTTCCCCAACTATGTAGATCCTTCTCTATCAAGTCCTTCACCTTCTCATGGTCTCTTTGGGACCTCTAATGAGGTCTTAACTTTCATTAAGCTCTTCTAGGCTCTACTGCTTCATGTCCTGTTCCACTTTTAAGCCCTATTGAGCATGGACTTCTGCTGCTACAGTAAATAAAGTACTTCTCTTTATTAATTGCTAAGTGCTCAGACTCTCTTGGGTTTGTTTTGTTGTTTTGTTTTTTGTTCTCTTGAAGACTGTGTTCTTACTGTTGTTTTAGCAGGACATGGTACAATTAAATAACACTATGAGCACCTGTCAGTCAAGATAAATGAAGATAAACAGCTGTGACTACTAAATTAAAATCTCTGTAGGAGAGGAATGGGAAATGATGCAGAACAGCAGTGGCATTGGAAGAAAAGGTAAAGTAATTTAAAATGTACAAATTACTGAAAATGTTTTAGAACCTTTTAAAATTACTCTCCAGTCTAATGGTATTACTTTTCTTCATGTTATTTTGTCTGGTTTCGACTTGCCTAAAATTGTGGATTAAATGTACAGTGTTCAGGCATGTCACATCTCAGAGTTGCTGGCGTTAACAGGTTTTGTTGTGGAGGTTTTTTTGGTTGTGGTGATTTTTTTTCTGGATTTTGTGATCTCTCACTTGGCTTTTATACTGAGGGTGACTATGCTCCTGTGGGTCTGACCTCTCAAGGAATTGATAGATGGGCACACCTACCTGTGGGCAGCTCAGTTAGTTAGTTGTACACTGCTGTCAGTAAAAGAACGGGCTCTGCCCATGGCCTGGGATGCCATCAGCCTGTTCTTCCACAATTCAAGGGACCTGATCCCATATAAAGCAGGATGCAGATTCCATGTGAAACCAGATGTGAGTTTAGCATTGGAATGGAATGATATTATTGATGATGATGATGATGCAGGTGCTTTTCTAGCTGAAGTTCCTTAGGGGACACCGTTAAAGGAATCACGTTTATCCTCAATGTTTGAAGTAGTATAAAAGTGCTGCAAAATAGTAACATTATGTAACATATCATAAATTTGGGATTGCTACATTTGTCACTAATGGGAATGGATTAATATTTATTTGTGAGGAACTATAAAGAGGTTATTTTTTAAATAAGAAAATTAATGAGCTTTTAACAGAAATTATTTAGAGATATCTGCATGATTTTAATTTACTATTCTAATGGTTAGTGTTTTTATACCTTCTATGGAGTACATGTGGGCTTGAAAAAAAATTGGAAGCAAAACCTATTTTATATCAGTAGGGTCACAAGTACTTGCTATAATACAAATCAGAAGACCATGGCAGATGCAATAAATACTAACATGTCTGTATTAAAGGGAAAAGATTGTGGCCTCTGGCTAGTTCACAGAAACATTATCTGATATTTAAAAAAAAATTAGAGAGCACACCTTTCTTTGACTACAGCTTCTCACATCTGGAAGCAATATTCAAAGTGTAGCAAGCTGGCCGTTTATCTTGCATATTTTACATCTTTAGTTTTAAATTATTTTTTAGAATGGAGTTCTAAAACTACCTTGGTTTTCTTTTTTTTTTCAACGTTCCTATGTGGTGATTGGGTGTGGTTTTGCTTTATTTTAATGGAGTACTCACCCAAGTTCAAAGTGGGGAAAAGAAACATATTTAGAATGAAGGGGCTTAAGTAAATTATTGATACTTGGAAAAGAGCGTTTAGCTATTGTGTTTGTTATCTGAAAATATAATTTTGCAGCTGGTCAAACAGACAAACAGTGTTAAAAATTCTGAGAATAGGGGTTGAAAACAGTGGAGGTTCATGTACTGTCTCTGTGGTCATATATTGAATTTTATGTGCAAAGCTGACCATCCTGGAGGGTAAATGGCAGAACTGAAATTCTCTCCATGAAATGCTTTGGAGAGAAGGGGAAATGAAATGAGGTGATGCAAAAGAAAGCTGTAATTTAATGAATGGCATGGACAGTTGGATGTATCCTACATAGTTCTAACTGCTGTTGACCCAATTTCTAATTTTGCCTCCAAGCAACCTATGCCCGTCTTCCACAATTTAAATAAATACAATGCAAAAATACACTTTCTCAGTTTTTAAAACTGCTTCCTGATGAAATTTCTGTGTCTTCTTTAGTCATTGGATGGCTATTTGTCATGTCCTGAGACATGACAAATAATTACTCCCCATACACCTCCCCAGAAAAAGAGGATTTTAGCTAGACCAGCCTCATTGCTCCCTTATTTAACGTCTGGACACTGTTGGATAAAAGCTTGTGGTCATGAAGGGTCAGATTTGGTTTCCTGATCCCTGGCTACCTTGATAAATTGGTGAGGGACTTACTGTTATCTAGTTCACTGACACAATTTAAGTGCCTTTGGCAACCTTCTGAGAGTGAAAGCATTGGTACCTTGGAGCTCTGTTTTGCGTAACCCTGGTTGTTTACCAGCTATCCCCACATCCTGCTCTCTGCTTTGCTTTTCTAGGGCTCATTGTGGGGACAGATAGCAGAAGAGTGTCTTGAGATGTTTTCTTACAGCAGGAAGTTCACCTATAGATGGAAAAAACCCTCAATCTGTAGCATCTTGCAGTATCTAAGGATTTAGATAATCCATATTCATCCATGGCCACTGCCTGGAGACTTGCAGTAGAGAGAGAATCAATGAACATTTATAGCCAGCCAGAAATTACCACTGACCACGTTCCACCACAGGACTCTAGAAACTAAAACCAATTGATTAGACTTCAGTTTATTTTTTCTTTGAAACGTAATAGAAGATATAATAGAGAGTGATTTGCTTTTATATCCTGCTATGAGGACGTTTTGTTGACGAATACACTTAGAGCAGGTAGCTGGGTATGCAGCTACAGTGGGAGCTGCAGGTTTGTGCCCTGGCTGGAGGACACAGTGCTTCGCACAGCAGAAGACATGTGCCAGCTCGAGCTGTTTCTGTGTTACTGCACCACAATTAAATTGCTTTAGGGTTCCAGACATCTGGGACTCTGCCATGGGAAACCCAGGGCTGAGCCAGTGAGGAAACCCTGTCTGACTGTGCGAGTGTGCAGGGACCAAGAGGGACACCCCTGGGGTCACTGGAGTCACCCGCTCTGAAGAGACTTTGGTCCCAGCAGTTAAAGTGTAGGGTGGTGGGAATGTGGATGTCAGAGTGGCTCCTGGATGGTCATACAGGGAAGTTTCCTTAAAAATTTGGCAATCTAGCTCCAGAATTATGTAATATGGGGGCATTGCCAGCTCATATGATAAAACATTTCTCATCACCCTGCTCAGCAGGATCTCAGGGGAAAAGTATTATATATGCAATTGTAATGATGAAATTATTATTTTATGTATCTACATGGAATCTGTAGATATATAAAGGAGAACTTCGTGACATTTAAAGGCATTGCCTTTTTATTATTACTTATGTTTTTAAATAATATTAGACATCTTTTATCTCAACTGTGTCTGGGTTGTA
The DNA here is from genome assembly GCF_901933205.1 of Camarhynchus parvulus. Taxonomy (NCBI): domain Eukaryota; kingdom Metazoa; phylum Chordata; class Aves; order Passeriformes; family Thraupidae; genus Camarhynchus; species Camarhynchus parvulus. The sequence goes on along the minus strand of NC_044575.1, from coordinate 17,328,261 downwards.
GCATGCATTTTCTTCTCTGGGATCACTCCTGCTTTGAGTGACAGCACAGTTTGAACTCAGCTCCATGCATGGGGGTGTTACAACGTCCACAAAGCTCCCAAGAGCTCTCCCTGAGGAGTCTGTGCGACATAGATCCCAAGGCTTACCTGCCATGGTTGTGGTAAGTGTAGAGCAGGATGTTTATTTAATAGCAAAGAACTGTCAGAACACTCTTATAGATTTAAAACCATACATAAGGAAGGTAAACAAATGAGATAAATCAGTACACTTGCTTTATGTGCACATTTGGATGCTTGAACCAAGGCCTCAAATTGACTGAACCAGTTACACAAAATATCATTGTAAGCATTCGAGTCATTCAGTGTCATTAAAGTCAGTGAGTTTTTAATTATATTAAATATCTTAATATTTCAGCTTTCCCTTAAACGCTTTTTTTCTTTAGTGGGACACAGAAGGGGAATCTTTATGAATGCTCTTTGCATGATCCCTTGGTATTAAAGTAGCATTACTGAAGTAGGCGTTACCTAGTTCTGCTTAACAAAACCAGAAGATTTAAATCAGATTGTTTAGTCATATACACACACACACACAAAAAAAAAATAGTATTAATAACAGGACTGATGGCTTATTTTTCAGCTTTTTAGAAGCTGCACCTGCTAAAATAGACTGATGTGTTGCAGGATGCTTTATATTACATGAGTGTTGCAGGAACTGTTTTTGCCATTATGGGTGGATTATTGTAACAGTAGTTTCCTGATGACATCATAGTAAATTCCAGCTGCCCAAACAGTTATTTTCCAGAAGAGGTTATCTGCAGTGCACTTGTGCAAAATTACACTTAGAAAGGGAACTCATAGTTCTCTTGGGACTTGTAAACCAAACGTTTTGTCAAATCCGTAGTAAATACAGAATTCTTTGTTTTCATTCTGTGTCACTGGTAACAGTATGGGCACTACTGTAATTTGTGGTTCTGAATTAAACAGACAAAAATTATATTATGCAAGACAAGAGAAATGGAAGTCTGCAGTGCAAGCTTCCTGTCATGAAAGGATAGATTGCACAATGGCTCTCAAATGAGCTTTTTTCCTAGAGAATGTTTTGGCTGGTGACCAAAAATTATAGATAAGGGTCCAGGGATTGCAGTCCCCCCACTGAAATGGCACACTTTGTGTCCAGTGAAGGCATGAGTAGCCACAGAGCAGGAGAGGATGGTGGATGAGAAGCTGGCCTGAGACAGTAGAGATTACTTTTTGTATGGGATGTTAATATATAGAGGTATATGCCTTTCCTAGAGTGAATTTTGATTAATTACCATTGTTGGGGGAGGTTGTTTTGTTTTTAAATGGTAGCTTAATTGCTTGGACAAGCTGTTTAGGTAATGTCATGAAGGCTCCATTAGAAATTAACATGCCTAGTCACACAGTTTAGAGGTTCTTTCCCAGTCTTAAGAAGCTGTAATTAATATTGAGTCAAACATTTCTGGCAATTGCTGAATTTGAAATGAGTATTAATATATATTTAATGAAGAATACACCATCCTGTCACTGACTCTTCGATAAATCTTGTAGCAGGAAAATAAAATCTTGGCGTTTTACCAGATTGTAAGACCCTAAGAACATCAAATAACTATTCTCTGCCAATTTCTTCCTAGCAAATTACAGTATTCTGAGGGGATTTTAAATAACATGTTGTTCCAAGGATCATTTAATTTTAATAATGGTTTTTATTACTGGTATTTATATATGTTGAAAGTGTCCTGCAGTTTTTAATGAACTGTCACAACATGTCTGTGAATTGAATAACTTGCCATGATTACACACACTCACTTGGGTAAGGAGAGTGGCAGCATTGGAGGAGGTTGGCAGATTAACTCTTTGTAGAATTCAAAATCTTCCATCTCACTGCTCTGGTCATTGATCTCTCCTGCACTCAATGACTGCTTCTAGTTATCCACACAAGTAAGAGCCTGTCAAGGTAAGACTTTTGATGCAAATCCTGCAAAAACTAATTTATTAGTTTATTTCCATCTTTTATTCTTCTCAGTGTTCACATGCAGTATAAAACCCCATTATTTTCCAGCCGTTTTCCCTTAACACACTCATGTGCTTACCAGTACTGCTGTGCTGTCCCACTGGATTCACTGCAGGTTTGTGCTAGGTGCAGTTAGCTTCCATCCTTGTGTGTACCTCAAAGCACTGTAGGAATGGTTCTGTTCAGCACGTGGATCCAACATACATCCAGTGCAACCACCTTGTTCGTGAAGGAAATCCTCAGGTTCGTGGCTTTTCAGACCTCTTTAGTGACAGCAGAAGTCTTTGCAGTCCCTGTGAACTGTCCCACTGAGGCTAAGACTCATTTGGGGCAGTGTTGGCTTGTCCTGTGTGTTTGACAGAGCTGTAGATTCATCAGATGGACCTGATGAAAATAATCAATGCGACTCCTGTGTCTCTAGGAGAACAAATGTGCCAGGGCCCCTTCTTGCTCCTACACTGTGCTGGAGATTTCAGAGGTTCATGGATTTTATTAAATATTGGCACCTCACCACTAGGATTTCTGCACTCTTAATTTTTCTACAATCTCATTTCGAACATGTTATTTTGATCCATGTTCAGAAGGAGATTCTTTTGTCTCTGGAGAAAGCTTTGAAGTGATAGAAAAAAAAATTTGCTTGCTGACAATAATTCAACTTGATCCCGAACAATTTGTAATGAAAATACTTCTCACTAATCCAATGTTACAATAATTACAAGAGCAGATCAATAGCAGGAAGTATAAAACAAAGTATTACTTCAGATATTAAGCCACAAATTGATCTCCTTCTTGTCAAGCCTAAAGTAAATGCTGTATCAACATGTTTCAAAGATTTGAGGATGTTCTGAAATGTGATGGTGATGGCCCAACAGAGAGAGAACAGTAATTTGTTTGATGTAAGTATGTTAACTTTTTGCAGCCTGAATCTACAAAATCCTGCTGTTATCTCATTTTGCACTCACACATTACATCAGTGTTCTCTGACTACTGTTCCACTTGGCTCTGATAATGCACAAGATTATCTCTGGATAATAACAATCTTGATTTGAATTAGAAAGAACCATCAGTACTTGCGCACAATCCAACACAAGTCTTGTGCAATTGACAAAGGGTTCCAGAATTTGTGTGACAAGAATATTCTATTCCAAATCAGTTATTGACTGAAATAATTCATTCTTAGGAAAACAATGACAACACCAGAAGGTCTTCATATCACAGAAGATTGTTTAATTTTCTGGGACAACTGATAACTCTTGCAAATCTATACTGACTAAATCACTAAATCATACTGACCTGTTCTAAAGAAAGTAGTGGAAAAAAGTCTGAGAATTTCTAGAATTCTTTAGAAAAAGAAACACGTAATAGAAATCTGTGTATTGTAACTTTTCTTCTAAAATGCAGGACACAATATTTTTGAGGTCTCTTTTCCCTCTAACTGGATGAAGTATGGAAGTTGTCCTTACACTACTATAGGCATATTGAGGTTTTAGAAGCTGCAAATATCACTACTTAATTCACTTTATGGTGGTTATTTTATAAGACAGTAAGAAAGATTGAAAGGAGTTCTGTGACTCTGAAGAATTTGTTCCTGAACATGTTTTTAAGCATTGAATATTGCTGTGGCTTAGGTGTAGCACATTTGAGCAGTCAGCTTGTCCTGTAGGAGTGCTTGCCAGGTAGGTGCACTGACCTGGAAAAAGCAGGGTTTGCTTTCTGTGGGCTTCTTCTGCCCTGATGAGTGTACAGAAGGAGCACTTAGGAATCTGAGGGTTTGGTTCCTCCCTTTAGAGTGTAGTAGATTCTGCAGGGAGGAGTTTGGTGTATCATCAGTTTTTTGTTGCTGTTTTTGTTTGGATAAGGGCTACTGTTTTTTTCTGACAGTACAGAGTCTTTTGAATTTTTTTTCTTGTGCAAGTGAAGAATTTTGACTGCACTTGAGCAGTCAAAAGAAGTCTTTCTGATCCAAACTTCTTTCACTGAGTCAGTCCACTCAAATAGAGATGACCAGCTGAGCAGTCAGAGCTCCTATTTGTCCTAAAAGTTACTCCTCTGTTTAACTGTTTATTAGTCTGAGGAGGAAGGAAAGTGGTAATTCTCAGGTCTTGGCCACCACTGATGCTTTGTCAGCCAGTTACGATTAGCTTGATCATTTAATTACTTTTCCAGCACTAAGAATAAATATTGCTTCGCAGTGGAGAACAGAACAAAACTGCAGGTGTCCCTTCAGCAGAGCAAGACAGCTTTTCTCTAGTCTACTCTTTTGTTGTTAGAGCAGTGTTTCCAGCTGTGATACTTCCTTGTTGCCAAGTAGTAGTAAATAGCTGTATAAATCACAGTAATGCTTGTACCATTTGGGTACAGCTGATTGCTTTTTTACTCTAATGGTGTACATATGCTTACTCTCATATTTCAAAGTTAATTGTTAATATTTATGTGAAAGTGATATCTTTGGGAATTGAAGAATGACCACATCTGAAGTGCTTCATCTTCAACTTTGTATTTCATTCCTCAATTGAAGGAAACACAATTTTGTTTAAATTGTATTTTTAATTTATTTTCTCCAAGACTGTCTTTAGAACTAAAAGTCAGTAGTCATTGCCTGCCTAACCTAGAGTCAGTAACAGTGCTGGGATGTTTGATTTAGGACAGCAAACACAGACAGGTTTTGTCCATGTTACCTGCAGGCAGAGCTCAAAATGCTTGAGAGGTGGTGTTGCACCTCGGTACTGGCACTTGCAGTTTGGAGTCCAGCAGAGTTTTGCTGGGTGTTGCTCCTGTTTCTCAAGAGGAAATGGGTAGGCAGGCAGCCTGTGTGGATGGGAAGCTCACTAACGCTGGAGAAGGATGAGTGGAGTAGTGAGGAAGCTGGAAAGGTGTCCTGAGTTGTTTGTTCTTAGCTTTCTTCTTTGTACAGAGCTGTAGGCATGGCCAGCTTCTTGTGTACCTGCAAACACAGTTTGCTATGGAAGCTTACACTCAAAGCTGAATGAGGTGTGAGACTTGGGTAACTCTTGAGGGTGAAGAAAAGGAGGAACATGTTATGTAATGCATAGCTTTGGGTTTGTGATGATAAAGAAACCTGTATCTCCACAGGCATTTTCTGTCTTGTAATAGGAGTCAAAATAGATTTTACTGACAGGAAAATAATAAATATGGGTAGAAAAATCCGACTGCTTGTTATCCTTTTGTCCAAAGCATGTTGAGATGGACCTGAAGTGGAATCCTGACAGAGTTTCTCATCCAGGCTCATCTGAAGACCAGGAAACTGATTTGAATTGGCAAGGCAACCCAAATCCCAGTCTGCTGATTAAAGATGATGGAGAGCTGCTTATGGATGAACATCTTTCCCCCAGGAAACTGGTGAGTAGACATCCAACTTTTTAATGAGGTGGAAGAGACATATACAGAGCTGTATTAACCTTCCAACTGCTATTGTACTGGTTGTGGATTCTTGCCTCTCTGACATTTAGATTTCTGAGTAAAGTAGATTCTGTCTTATGAAAGTGTATCAAATGTTTGTCCTCCTTTCACCTTGTTTCCTATCAAAAGTATTCCCAGCATGATTGTGGCTGTGTTTATTGCTAGGAATCTTGAAGCAGCATGAAGAAAAGTACAGGTAGCATAATTATGGTCTACACAGATCTCATTAATGCCATCTGGAGTACCTTGAATCTTAGCATTAGAAAAGAATTTACGTTAATCTTGTTCTAAAGATTGGAAATGTAACTTTAAAAGCACAAGTTTTTTTTTCCCTCTGAGTTAGTGAAATCCTCTGTCCTCCTAAGAAGCCAATTAAAATATTCTGCAAATGATAGAAGTACTTTCTATATGTGTCAAAGTAGGAGGAATTTCAAAGCATATTTGAAAGCCATGTTCCTTTTAGACTGGGGGAAATGATTTTGCTATGCAGCCTGTTGAAAGAGAGTCACATGCTGAAATCTTCATGAAAGAATTCACTTTGTGAAATATTTGTGAAAGACTACTTGGTTGCACACTGGATTGTACTTGCTCAGGACTAATTAAGGGTGAAATCCTGTGGGATGTGTACGAGCTGACCAAATAACATCACTTTTCCACTCTAAAGGAAGGGAGAGTTGACAGCAGAACTTGAGGAGAGAGGCTTTCTGTGTTGCAGACCTACAGAAGAATCTCTCCTGCTGGGGAGCCTTTGTGAAAGACAGATGGGGCTGCCAAGGCTGTGGTTCAGGTGCTCCCAGCAGCCAGGGTGGTGATTGCAAGTGTCCATAATCCCCCGTGTATCCACTGCACCAGTGGGGAGACACGAGCTTCCACAGGAGCATATTCCAGCTGTGGGTTTACACCACTCCCTAGCCACTCCCCAGCCACATTCCAGAAACCATTTTGACCATGTGCTGTAGATTAGGCAGAACTATTGTTCCCTAATTCGATAAGTCTTTTAGTGTTTATAAAATGGTTGAAGGTGCAAAAACCCATTTCTGCAGAGTGAATATTTTAAGCATTCTGGAGAAAAATTGCTGCATGGTTGTATGATCTGTGCCATTCACTTTCCTTGGGCTTATGAGAACCTCTGACCACTTCTTGGTCTTTTTTTAAAACCTGGCATAGAATTGGATCAGTCTAATGTGTTTGTGGGCTACAGCAGCCTGTATAAATCTGATGGGAGCCTCTCAGATTAGTTTGTATTGTTAGGGCACGAACCAAAGCCCATTAGAGTAACCAAACCAGCTGCCCTCTGATTCAATCAACTCTGAATGAAACCCTTAGGAAGTTCTTTCATTGGCATGAAGTTCTCTTTCTGAACCTCTGCTGCTTTTAATTCATAGCAAACTGTAAGCAGAAAAGTATATGTAAGGCAACATTACCTACATCCCATGAAGTTGCTGTTTATTACTCTGTAACTTTTTTAAAAATGCAGATAAGAAGTTATATAATTGAGTTTTGCCTTTTTTGAGATTGTGGGTTTTAACATTTTTAAGGAATCTCATTTCAAAGATTCTTTTAAAAGTACACTGTCCTGCTAATTTTTCTGGACACAGTTATTTCCTGTCCAGCATTTGTGTTGGCATAGTTGGGATACTTCCTGCTCAGAGGAAAAACTACATGACATTGTCAAGGAAACATTTACAGTGTTTATAGCTTGTTTTAATAACATACCCCATCTATCTATTCTCTGACCTTTATGTTGAACATATGCACTGCTGCCATAAATTAACTTCCTCTGGATTTGCAAATGTTCAGAATGTTCAAACATTTAATACAAAACAAGTTTTCACATGCATAATTCTTTAAGGACCCACATGCCATTGACAGTCAAATGGTTTGAAAGGTTGTCTTGCTTCAATCAATACAATTGTAGTATCTTTTTGATTGTTTTATTGATGTGAATATTTTAGGAGTTAGTGATTGTATCCATTGAAGTGCTCTGAGAAGGAAACTAATAGACTTTTAAAATACAATTAAAGTAAAATTGTTTTACATTCAAATAAGGGCATGGCCCACACTTCTGTAGTGTTGTGTAGGCAAATTTTGGACACCTTGTGGATGTTCCTGAGGAAGGTTTTTTCCTGAGACACATACTCAGCTTTACTCCATGTCCTCACAATGGTGTGTCTTGCACCAGTTTGGTTTGAGTTTGGGGAAGCTGTGAAGTCTCATTGTGCAGATTCTGTGTAGATTTGGCATCTTGAACTGCAGCCTGATTTCTGCCTGCACATTTGAGTTATTTTGCCCTTTTTCCAGAGGAATGGCTGTCTGTTTTGTAGTGAAACCATTATCAGTCTGCATTATTAAGAACTCCCTAAAACTTGTGACACTTGTGTTCCTTCACTTTTACCACTTACTGCATTGTTTTCCTCCAAAGAGAGGAAAGTTTGGCTTAGACTGATTTTTATTTTTCCTTTCCTTTCTTGCCTTCTTGGACCATGTAGAACAAAAGACAACTTCTACAAAACCATCGGACCGTTGCCCATTTTCTTCCTCTCCATTGTGGATCCCTTCATTTAGACTTTATGCTCATTCACCGCAGAGTTTGTGGTCTTCTGTAGTCTTGTTTCAGCATAATATTCAAATCCTGGATGATTCCACACTTCCATTATGTTAACACATCTTCTAGTTTCTTCTTGCTGCCAGCTCTCTTGCTGCACTGTTGTGTAACATCTTTTTATATTTGAATGTCCTTCATCCAAAATACAGGTCAAAAGCTTTTGATGCAAGGGTTGGTATCATTAGATGTCATTTTTTATTCTTTCTGCTAATATCAATATCAATTTTCTGGTGTTCTCTTTAATCTTCCTCTATATGAATAGGCATTCTTGCTTTTCCATTTGTACCTGTCCTATTACTATTTTCAGCTCTGTATTTTCCTAGTTATTTTCCTATTAATATTTCCCTGCTCTGCCCATCCTTATGTGTGGTTGTCAGATATTGTAGAATACCAGGGTGAGCAAATTCTCACTTTGTTCTGTAAACTGGCTAACAATGGGCAATTAATTTTTAACTCTATTAGGACTGTGACACAGATTTTTCATTAAATGTGGAGAAACTGAAATTAAGGGCGCCACCTGTCTTTAATCACAGTTTTATTTTGTTCTATCAACCCCCATCCTCTCCCTGCTGTTTGCAAAGGATCTTTTCCTGACTTCCACTAAAAGCATTCCACTTCTCAGAAGAAACTCATTTTACAAGGTCAAATGATCTTCTAGACATTGTCACATTATAAAACCCAATCACGTTTGTGTGTGATCTTTAGAGAAGAAAGGAAGTATTCTCTAATTTTGCTTTTTATTGATCCTGCTCCAACTAATCGTGTTTTCCAAACTTGGGAACACGTGTTCGGATGTGGTGTTTAGTTTTGTTGCTCAGGAGCTTAGGGTGTATTTCATATGGTATGCACTCATCCTCATGGGAAAAGGAAAATGCTGGAGGGTCCTGGAACAACAGATTGGATTCTTGCTGAAGTGGCTCAATTGTTTCCTTTTTTCTTTTGCAGAAAGTTTTCCTCACAGCTGCGAGATAAATGGATTTTAGGAAAATAACTGGACATCAAGAAAGTGCAGAATCTTGATAAATTAGGTAGAGTAAGGGAATGGAAGGAACTGAATTTGACTGAATTTGGATCTGCTGAATCCTTCATTATGGATGAATCTCTTCATCTGAGCTGAGAGAAGAGTGTATTTATATGTATATGCTGAAAGCAGAGAAATACAGCTAAATATTTTAGTTACGGGCATTTGCAGCATTTATCCCTTTTGAAAGGAAGTTTGCATGTAGGGCCACAGAGAAGTTCTGTTCAGTTTTATTGTTTTATTGCATCACTTAAGGCCTATTAATTTGCCAGTATTTTTCTTAGAAGAAATATTTTGTCATACTTTTAGCAACTTTTTTTTTTTTGAAGGAGAGATTATACCTTGACAAAAAAAAGGCAATAAACACATGAATGGACATGAATTTAGAATTTGCACACAGGTGTAGTATTCAAAGAGAACAAACTCACCACTCTGGAATTCCTGTCTTAGCCAAATTAACCAGGATCAGCAAAATAAATGCACAGCTGGAAATATTTCTCTGACAGCTGCATGCAACTTGTTCTTCAGCAACATGCCTACTTTTCTTAGAGTATGTGAAAAATCTAGGGAAGAGAGAAGACATCAGTTGTGTGTGCCAGTTTGACTGAACAGATATTATTTGTCAATTAAGGAATTTACAGATAGCTGCAAGTGGGATTTGAACTGGATTTCCCAGCATCCCCAGGTGACTGCTCTGCCAATTGGGAAGCTCTGCAAGCACAGAAGTATTTCTCACTTGCAATTTTCTACAGAATACTTACTGGCTTTTCTTGTCAGTCAGAAAAGAAGCTTTCCAAGCCAGTGCACAGTCCCCAGTTGGCCGGACATTTTGCATGGTGGGAATGGTTTGTGAAACATCATGGACTTGGTTCTTAAAATACTGGCTAAATTATTTACCAATAGATTCTTCATGAAAAATAGTTTTACTCCTATTTTGAAGAAGGTGAAAAAATGTAAAGCGAGCTTTATTCATCTTTGTTTTACTTACCGTGTATACAAAGCATCTTCAAAGACTTGTGCAGTGCTTTACCATGGAAATGTGTCTTTTCAAATAAACAAATTTACAGTGAAGTGTCAAACTGCTGCTCAGGATCAACCTTTCAGGCCACCTTCTTGAACATGATGTGCCAGAAAGATTTTGATGTTTGATTTTTTTTTCAGGTAACATCTCTCTCTAACTGATACCTACCTTACAGGGCTGCAGTTGGTGGCAAGCAGAGTCCTCTCTGAATACCAACACTCAGCTTGGAATTATGTTGGTTTTTCAAGGTATCTTTTTGATCTAAAATAGCTGTGAATATATCCCACTCTGTCTAGAACAGATCCTTGGTCCCTTTCTGTTTGCTCTGCATGGAGGCTGAGCAGCTGGAAACAGCCAAAGAAATACTTGGATGTACAGCACCTTCATGTCTGTAAGCGTTCCTGGGGCACAGGCAGAGACATTCTGTGCTTGGCTGGCAGAACAGCCCATTAAGCTATGGCCAGGCAGTCATTGCCTGAAACCACAGTGGGACAGCTCTGAATTAGGGCAGGAGCCTGTCCTAGACCTGGAATGGCCTAGGAATGAAGAGAGACAGAGCATTGAGCATCACTTATATCCACATGATGTCAGACATCACTCTGTCCAAGCTGATGACCCCTTCAGTGTGCTGGGTCACGATTTTTTTTTTTCCTCCTGCAGAAAAATTAATCCAAAATATCCCTTCTCTCAAGTTTTGATGGAGGTTCCCGTGCTTTGACATTAAACAACAGCATAAAAAGACGATCCTGCTGAATAGGTTTCATCTTTGTTTAAATGTTTCCACGTCCTTCCCTAAATGTCCCCATTCCTGGTGTCAGAATTTTAGCTGTGACATGAGAAGTATCACACGGGCAGGTACATCAGCATGCCAAGAATGGTGTCTGGAGAGTAGCAATGTCCTAACAATCTTCCACAGGAACCATTCCCCACATATCCTCCTCTTGAACTGCTGCTCTGTCCTTTGCTTGCTGACTCTCTTGCAGTCAGCATCTGGGGTCTCAGTGCTTTAGTGCCTTTAAATGAGCTCATATCCTCCACCCAACAGCATTTCCCGTTTCCTTCATGTACTACGCTATCTTGTGCATCCCACAGCAAATTGGTTTCAAGCTGTCACAGCATCTCCTCACCATCAGCAGATGGAAGGACAGTGATTGTCATAGATACTCTTGGAAATGCAGAACAGGGAGGTGGGCACTGAGAATATATGGAGTTTGTCTCATCTGGTTAGCACATGCTTCAGGGCAGCTATCTATAGTTCAAAGAGCTGGTGCTAACAGCCGATAACCCTTTCCAGCACTGGAGTCACAGTTCTGCCTATTGCAGTACAAAATATGGGTGCACTGAGCAGCTTATCTCTCAGACAGTGGGAAAGGTACAAATAGTGGATCAGCAAGAGGAAAGGGAGGGTAAGGAATGACACTGGTAATCCCTGGTATGAAAAAAAGGAATAGGGAACCCTAGACAAGAAGAGAATATAACTTCATGCGGGTTTTATACTTGGATTTTGGAAAAAAAAAGATCAGGGAGCAGAACTGTGAGGGGAGGCTGTCTGGAATACAGCAGGGGGAGGACGGCATGGAGGGAACTTGCAGACAGCAAAGGAGAAAAGGACAAGAAAGGAACAAAGACTCCTCGGGATATCAGGACCTTTTGCTACTCAACTGACAAAGTGTGTGACCCTAAGCTTATTACTTGTTCTGAAACCTCTTCCTGTTCTGATGTAGGCTCTTAAAAGTATTTTGATGGCAAGCAGGGAGGTATTTTTCAGAAGCTTCTTCCTTTAATGACACTGAGCTTGCATCCACATCCAGCAATCCAAGTGCATGGTTTCATGCCAGGACATCAGCTAGCTCTCATTTCACACATAATCTCGTGCTGTGTGACAGACAGTGTCATCTGCTGAAAAGGGGTGTACTGCAAAATGTGCCTTGCCATGAGGGATCTTGTGTTCACTTGGAGGGAGAAAACTGTCTGTAGCTGTTGAGTTTGCTGCTTTTGCAAGAGCAAAACACATTTTGTGGTGGCTGCATGTGGGGATAGAGTCTTAGAAGCTTTCAGCCTGTTCAAAATCACAGTTTAAGATGAAAAAATAATTTTAAACATAATGTTTTTAAAATAGTTCAAAAGCAGTTGAAGATACTAGATAATACTGTTTCTTAGGAGTACAAGTCAAGACCTTATAAAGGGGGACAGCTTTTCAAGAAGGAATGCTCAGCATTTTCTGGAAACCATGTCCTTTTGAACTGCCATCTCAGTTACACTGACTAGTTTTAGTCCTTTGTAAGAGGATGTGGAACATCAGTGGAAGTTGCAGTCACTTGTGCACAATAAAAATATTACCTAATGAGCAGGAATGTTGCAATCACCATTTTTTCCTTGCAAAATTAACTGGATATTCTTGTGGGTTTTTTTTTCTTCCCAAAACTCATAAGTAGAGGTCGTCCTACACATTCCCTTCTAATGAATAAGTTCTCCCTTATTTAAAAAAACCTAAAGAATGTTGTAGCTTTTTAATAATGAGAAAATTTGTCTCCTGTATGTGGTGGTTACTGAATGACTTTCTGCCTTCATCTTAAGTAAAGGCCCTAAAGGTTGGTGACAATACTTTCAACCCCTGCTCTTTGTTGCATCATTGAGGAGGAAACTGATGCCAGGGGCCGACCTTTCTTTGAAGTGGACATGTTCAGCCACACATCCTAACTCTTTTGACACAGAAAGGTGAAAATTTATAAATTTCATCACTATGTATAGCATCAACAATTTCAGGCAGTTAGCATGACAAATAAACTTTGCTTCTCGTTTTTCAAGGATTGTTTCAGACTCCTCTATGAACCACTAACCCATGAGGAAGAAAGGATATGGTTCTTATGGTCTGTTTTGTTGAATTGATGCAACTAGGCTGATGCAAAGGAGGTGGTGGGATATGCACTGTGAATGAGGGAAACTGGGGAGAGAGAAACTGGATCATAGCAGGAAGAAACAGAGGATGAGCACAGTGGTAATGTGAGATTGCTTCAGCTCCTTGTGGAGTTGCAGCCTGGCATCTTAGGATTTCACAGCCTTGCTGTGGTTTTCACTGGTAGTCTTAGAGCTTCCCTCTCTCCTCTGTGTATAGCTTCTGCTTGTTTTGTCCCTCCTGCTTACCTCTGCCATGGCAAAATGTAAATGAATGATACACATGGCATGTGTATCTATCAACACAGACTTTAGGATGTTAAGAAAGATTAGAAAAGAGTCTGCATTCACACACACATCCTTGCTTAATGCAGTGGTTCATCCAATTACTACAATTTTGTAAAAATAATGAAGGATTTGGAAGGCCTCTATTTGCATTGCCTTGCTACTTTCAAAGAAATTAATAATTCTTGTAATTAATGTAGTCTTCTGTCAGAAAAGTGAGCGGCTTGAGCTGAAACCATGTTTCTTTTTTATTGTTTTGGGTTAAAAGGTAAACAGTGTGCTTTGTTGCGTTTTACTACCAGCACTTGTTGAATTACAAGCGATGTTTAAAGTTAAGACTTTCTATCTGCTGAGAATTAGTGCAAGACTTGTGCAAATCTTAAAGCATAGACCTACTGTTTAAATAAAGCTAGCTGGCATGTAGGTCTGTTGTTGGTTTGCAGCTTGAATGTAACCCTGAGCCTTGACTTTTTAAGCAATGTATAAGTTTTGGGAGACTAGAGTATTTTGGGGCTACAAGGAAGAAAGGTCTTTGAATACTGCATTCATTTCAGTGTGATTGCACATCTAACCATGTTGACCTGAAATATATGTTGACAAAACACTGTTTGAAAATCTTTCTACACCTTTTTGCTGCTCTGATATCTGGTTTATTGCATGAGGGTACACATATATTTCTGCTTATCTTTACAGAAAATTTTGGCAGGGGTAGATGATCTGCAGCAAGTGAAGGCCCTAGAGATGCGAGTAGACACCAGAGAGATCAGCTTGGGGAACTTTGGTAAGAAACACTTTGTTTTCTGCTCGTCATCTTGAATTTTCCTTTATGGTGTCTTGACTGGGGATTCACTAACCAACAGCCAGTGAAAATTACTGTCCTTCTCAAGAGTTCTTGAAACAGGATTTCCTCATACCTCACACTCTTTGATCTCTATCTTCTTGTGTGAGCCTCTGAATAGGACTAGAAACTCTGGCAATGGGATGAGTGACATGACTTCTGTCTAAAGCAAATTAGTTTGGACAAATTTTTCTTGTATGATATGATAGGCCCTAAATGAGCATTTACTCTTGTCTTTAGTGAAACAGGAGCCAAAGGTCAGCTTCTCTCCACTGTGAGGTTTCTCTGTGACCAAGGAATTGCCAGTGCTATCAGGTGGCTTCTGCTTCCAGCAACTTGTCTTTGCACCCAGCCTCACTGAGCTGTGCTGGAAAATGAGCTGGAGGCAGGTCCTGTAGATACATCATTTTGATGAGCCCCAAGCAGCCCTAACACCTGTCATTTGTTTTTATGGCATCATCACTGAACCAGGGAAGTGAGAAGTACCAAAGGAATTCCCTCTGTAGCAGAGTTAATACTGAGAATATAAAGCCTTACTTTTTTTTCCCCAGCACCGGCAATCATTTTCTGTCATGTGGATTCCTACCACACCCAAGTCCATCTTCTTCTACATTGAAGCTGAGTAACTAGTGCAGGGTAATATTTTCTGTGTTGAAAAGGAGCCATGTCCCCTAAACTGTGTGCTGGCACTTTCAGACAAGCAGTTAATTTTTCATATGCAAATGACTAATGTAACAGCTGGCTAGCTTTAATGGGTCTTTTGATGTCTATTTGTCAAGAATGGTTGAGCAAGAACAGTGAAGGGGGCTTTTGTATATATAGTCCCTTTGTATTGGTTATTCTGTTTATTTCATGAATAAGTCTCTTTCTCATAGGCACTTGATAATTTAAGGTAAGTTACATCCATTTCTTTCAGAGATGATAATCTATTCAATCATGTTTCAACTAATCCAGTTGATAAGGAAATCTCATTATGCCATTTCTATTATGCTCAAAAGTGGTGCTCCCATTCCTATGCCATTTTACATTAGCTGTGACAGGCTAGCAAAATGTTTCACCTTCATCACTCTCTTCTTCCCTTTCCATTACTGGAATAAATCCCTTCTCCTACCTGTGGTAAGGCTTTTGCAACCTTTACAGAATACAAAATACAGAACACTATGTCCATGATGCAAATAATTTCCTTCTTGTTTATCTCCCACTGTTCACACCAAGACCTGGTCCTTGAGGGCCATAAAAACCAGCACCTGCAGGTCCCCACTGCTTTTGAGAATAAGAGAACATCAAGACCATTGTGAATTTCCTTCTGTTTTTTGGGGGTTTTTTAAGGTGCATTTCTGAGTTTTCTTCCTGTGAAAATCTCTTTGCAAATGTCAGCAGGTGGCTAGGGCAGAAAGTTTACTTTAGTTTCTTTCCTTTTTTTTCGCATGGCAGATGATTTTTAGGCACATGGAGTAGGGCCTAAATGTGTAGGGGTTTTGCAGAGCAGTTTGCACCTCCACTGTGAATGCTGCTGTTGAAGATGCTGGGCTCATTGCTTGCTCCCTGCTGGCTGCCTGCCCCTGGAGCTGTGCTGCTGACCTGCTCTTTGGTCACAGGGGTCTGGAGAAATAGCCTGAGGAAAACAGTAGGGTAAGAAGCAGACCAGCTGGAATGACAAGCATTCTAGTGTGACAGGATGTAAAGTTTTCCCCCTATTAGGACAGTCAAGCAATAAGAGTATCCAGAGAGGTTTGGAGACTCCATCCTGGTAAGTTTTCAAGTGGGTGAAGACCTGAGCACCCTGATCTCAGAGACAAACTGGCTCTGAGCAGGATGCTGGGCTTGAGACCTACAACTGTTCCCTCTAGCCTGGACTGCTCTGTAATTTGGTGCTTCTTTTGAATTTCAAACCTGACTAATAAGATTTCTTTATACACATATTAAACCACTTCACCTTGCTCTCACTGTATTCCTTAGTTGTGGAAGGGAGTAAGAGCATCTTTATCATCAGCAAATTTTTTGGATGATCAGTCCGCACCCAGTAAACAATATTGTTTTGACTGGTTTTATGTGTAAAGATAAAATAGGCCAGGCAAGGTCTTAAATGGCCAGGTGAAAGTGTTAAAAGCTACAAGACTGCCCATAACTCTGAGTCACCTGGAACCTTGCAGCACTCAAATCCCAAATTTACACCAGTTTTCATTTGAGAAACATTTCAAGGTTCACAGCCTGTGTTACAGACTGTAACACAAACACTCCTCAGGGCCTAAAGATTTCCAGAGTGATTTAAAACTTGTTGCTTGATGTTTTTCTTGAGACCATTCCACTTTGGCATGGGCTACTCTTTAAAGCACCATCCTGTTAACCTTGTCCAGTTTGTCAGGTCTGCCTCTACAAAATGGCATGACATGATAGGGGGGAAGAGTACTTTTCTTAGGGACAAGGCGTGGACTAAAACATGAAAAGACTGATATTGAAATATTCTCATGCGATCAGTTTTAAAATTTAAAATGAAAGGCTTCATGCCAGAGCTTAAATCTGAATCTTTGCAGGGCTTGGGGTAATTGCTGAATTCTCTAGCTGTTTTCAGTGCACCTTGCTGAGTGATAGATGAAACCCTGAATGCCCTGGCAAGTCTTGTATCCAGCTTTACATATCTTGGGGTTGATTTCTGTGCTCCTCAGCTGCATGTAGACCTCAGTTTATGTTCAGAGGGACTATTTCCTTTTCATTAGCTTATCCCTTCACTTTTGATTGCTGACAGGTATGGAATTGCATTTATGACCAGCTCATAGAAATTCCTGTTGAAAATAATGGTGGGATAGAGTCATTTAAGACACTACATAGTCCTCTTATTCCTAAGTAATTTTAATAGCTCCAAATCAAGTTACCCACAGTGCTGTTCGCTGGCCCTTATTGAATTGTTGCCTGCTGGTGGCCAGACTAAGTTGATTACATGTCTGGAGATTGCCACTTCCCTTGCAGGCATTTGATCAAGGCAAAGCTCTGCCAAGGATTCAGAAGTAGCCATGTGCTATTTCTCATGCAGGGCCATCATCTCTCTTTCCTCTTGGCCTGCTTGTTGGCACTCTGGGTGCAGAGCTGGGACACCTTTGCTGGCAGCCCGCATGGCAGCAGCAGGTGCTTGCATGGCCAGGGAGCAGCACAGAGGCTGGCACGGGTTTTCCTGCCCAGGATGGTCATGGCTTAGCTGGTGCTGACAAACTCACTGAGCAAGGCTTGGACAAGCCCCACAGCAGGGCTTGGGCAGGCTCTCCAGGAGTCACAAGTATGCACTGGGGCAGTGTGCTTATGTGAAACCCTGCGCTGATGTGTTTTCTGTGAGATTCCCATCTCAGGGAGCTCGACTGCAGCTGCCTTGGGTGTGCCTGAAAGGGCTGTGCTCTCACCTCCAGTTGTAGTGCCCAGTTCATCCCAGAAATGTGCCAAAAAATGCTTGTGTAGAAATAGCATCAAAGTGATGTATCTTGCTTGATCAAGCACAGCTCAAGTGAACTAAATAGACTCTTTAATTTGCATCTCAGGTTGCTCTTGCTAGAAGAGTACAACCTGTTTTGATATGCCTGTTTTGTGTTGTAGGATCAACAAAGCATGATGGTTGCCTGATGCCAATGCAAGCATTTGTCAGTAATTTCTTTTGTTTGTTTTTCACTAGTTCATGTTCCAAAAGATGCAAGTCAAGCCACAATGATTTTTTGTTAACAATAGAAAAACAAAGATATATGATGCTACTTAAAGAATACTTCATAATGTAAACAGCGTTAGAAGTGTTGTAACTTGTAGAATATCATAAAACCAGCATTTGGGCTGCTTTCTCTTTGCTCCTACTCAGTTTTCTAAATGTCACCAGCTGTACCAAGGCACCTTGGAAAGACATCTACACTGCTGCCCTGCCTGTGAAGTGCAGCACTTCAGGCTTTGTTATTGAGTGTATGTGTCTATCACTTTTATTCACCTAACTTGCACTTTGATTTCTTTCTGCCCTTTCATTTAGTTTTGTTCCACTGGTAGAGTAGAATAGTTTAACACTAGTACATTGTTGGTGGTTAGTAATTTCAGAGCCATGTAACAAAACCAGTCTTTAGTGAAAGGGAATCCTAGACAGATGAGATAACACTGCTCATCATTCTGAATTCTCAGCCTTGTCCTGCAATCATCAGCATTTCTGTGGCCCATTCTTGTTTTTAAAAATCAAAATTACACAAAGGAAGGAATAAGGATAAGGAATCTACTGCTTGTACTTCTAAAATTAATATTATAAATAATTACTATTGTATTTTTGAGTATTTTTATGTTAGTATCATGTGTCCTTGCTCTGAGGAAAGATGCCATGAGGATTAGAATTACAAAAATTAGAAATACACCTTTACATTGGAATAAGTATCTTGTCACCTTCATTTTACAATTTTCTCTTCCTAATTTAAACTTCTGGCCTCTAATCTATTTATAAGTATTTGAGACTCTAAAAACCAGAAAAATCAATGGAACAATGAATTCTTAGCACCAAAGAACAATTACATATTGATATAAAACTTAGAGGAGGGAAAAACCTGCAGACTTGCAGGAATACATCACAGAATATCACTGGCAGAATTTTGCACTACCACACATTGTATACTTCTATTTCAAGCTCATAAACCACACATTAAAGTGTAACACTGTACAACTTCCCAGGGATACATTGCGCCAAATTGCAAAAAAAATCTGAGATGGAAGATCAAGTTACAATAATGAACTAACCAGATGTGAAAATTGTATTATCAGCCTGTCACTCAGCCTCTTTGGATCCTTTAATAGTTGCTTCTTTCCTGAGCCAACCCTAAATGCATTCAGTGAAAAGCTTTTTCTTGAGCAAGTCTCTCCATTTCTCTTGACTCCTCATTCAAATCTTGTGCTTAACACTAGTCCTTAAAACTCCTTTTCTTTGCAGTGCTTTGCATCAGTCTTTGCTTGGTAACCCTTTTACATCTCTGACTGAATCCATGGCACCATTACTCAGTTTGGAGCTGGGACTGGGGAGGCTACTGCATCCCTCTCATTTTTTCCTTTAACTCTTCAGGGGATGACATTTAATCTCTCCATCCTTGTCATAAAGAGGATAGAAATTTTTTAGAATCTAGATTTTTTTTTGAGGGAGGGGCGAATTTCTAGGCCATGATTTGTAGCTGAGGGAGTCTTTGCTCAGCAGCTAGTGTGACTGCTGTGAGTAATTAACAGAGATCCTAATATTTCCTCTGCCAGGACTCCAAATTATTTTGTTGCCATATATACATATAAACATATAAAACTTGTTTGACATGAGAAAGCATACCCTGCAGGACAAGGATTGTGTGTTCTAATTTGTTCTTAGTTTTTGTGGGTTGTGGAAAATGCTTGAAAAACAAGGTTAGAAAATTGCACAGTGTGTTTTGAATTTTTTGTATTTTCAAAAGTGCTTGGAAAAGACATGAACTTAAAAACTTGCAGTACATCATGAAGATCAATATGTGCATTATGATCACTCCAAAATAACATGAGATGTAGCTAATGCTTCTATTAAAACATGATTTATTAAAATGTTTTTGACATAAATGCTCTTGTTCTCTTTGGGGAATGAACAACATGACCTCCTTTCTTTGCTTTTGAGATCCCACTCCCCTTTCTTTTTTTTATCCTTTGCAAAGCATTTGACTGGCGTCCTTCTGGACATTGGTAAATCACCCTTGCCAGTGGTTACTCAGAGAACTCATAAAAATATTTGCTGAGAACATATTTTAATGTTTCAGCAATGGTTCAATTTGTCTAAAATTGGGATTACTTCTACATGGTTGCATGTTATACTGGAGGATGCTTACCAGCCTTGAGTAAACTCTGGTGGTATGAATGGGTAAACATTTGCTACTGTCCATAAGAAATGGTGTCTGAGACTTGAGCTTATGTGTAAGTTATTCTGCAACTTGGAGGGATTTGGTATATGATTTTGCTTCAGAAATACCATTAGAGTAAATCTAAAAGGCAAATGTCTCTCAGGGATACAAAAAAAAGCACATTAATTAAATTAATAACAAAAGCATACTGAGGGTTTTATAGGTATGAAACTTGTGCAATTCAGTGGTAAACAGTTGTATCTAGAAAATTAAAAGAAGAAAGCAATGCTTTGCAAAATGTAGCATTTGGAGGACCTGTGAACTATAAAAGATGATGTTGTTACTATGGATCATTATGTGGTTGCTGTTTGATCGAAATTTATATTTTGAAATAGTGTTACTTGGCTGTGTATCCAGTAAGTCCATCACTATTTGCCATTAAATAGGTCATGGGATGCTGTACTCCAAAGTATGCCTTAGCTCTGCAGAATATCACTCAGTTAAAAGTCAATCAGGATGGGGAATCAGACTAAAGAAAACAGTCACACATCAAGCCAGTTTCTTTTCTTGTCTGTCTGACAAGGTGCCATCAGAATTTCCAGTGAGGGGTTCAAAAATTGTAACTGGGTAGCCATGCAGACAATACCTATATGTTTCAAAAATGCAAAGGATGAAATGGTTTCTGAGTGAAATAATATAATTGATTTTCTTA
Source organism: Camarhynchus parvulus (assembly GCF_901933205.1). Classification (NCBI taxonomy): domain Eukaryota; kingdom Metazoa; phylum Chordata; class Aves; order Passeriformes; family Thraupidae; genus Camarhynchus; species Camarhynchus parvulus. The sequence continues at coordinate 17,307,584 of NC_044575.1, read as the reverse complement.
GAAGTCCAGCACAGGCCTGCCAGAAACAGCTAAGAAATACTTGTAAAATTAGATGCTTCAACTTGTAATTGTCATAATTTTCCTTTACTCTAATCCCAAGTCCACAAAGTGATTCTTTATTTTGTTCCCACAGGTGTGCATCTGCCTAATCTGAGAGAACTGAAGTTGAACAATAGCTTGCTTGTATCTGTGAGGTAAGAAATGAATGATTCTGTGAAGTAAATACAAAGAATAACAGCCCTCAATTTTATTTAAGTGATAAAATCTTCATTTGTGCTGTTTCATTCCTTCCATTTCTCCATGCTGTGATAATGGATTAGGTCATGAATATATGCTCCAGTACCACAGAAGTTTAAGGATGGGACCTAATCTGGAATAAATCAGTGTAGCTGAAATGGTGCCAATGAATTAGCCCTAATTTGCCACCAGGGAAGTTCCTGCTGTGCTGGAGTCCACAGAAATTTGTTGCACATTTGAAAGGAGTTCAAGTTCCCCTCTTATCTATGTCTAGGTGCTTGGATTTCAGTGTTTCAGCCTTTGGGCTTTTACTGTGCACAGTAGCCTGTTCTGTACAGGTCAGACCAGTTCCTCAGCTGATGAAAATCACTTTGGCTTTACTGAAGTCAATGCAGTCAGGTTTATGAGAGCTGCTGTGAAGCCTGCATGTCCCTGGCTTGCTGAGCTCCATGAAAACATCATTTTCTCCCAGACAGTTGGGGGGAGTTGCTTGGTTGGAAAGGTAGAAGTGAAAATCATCACAATGAGGAGGCAGAGCTGTCTTCTCTCTCCTGTGCTGATATCTGTATGATCCTTGCTAATTAATGTAAAGTAGAAAAATACAGTTAATATCAGAAAAGGGCTGTATAAAAGACCTTATTTTAAATAGGACTGCTCTCTGGCTTTGTATGGGTATCTACTAAACTCATAGGGTAAAAAGGAGTGGGTTTGCCAATTCTTTTTAAGAGAGCATGTTCTGTCATAAGAAATGACAGTAAATTCTTCTTGGTCTGTCTAAAGTATCTAATGAACTTCAGTTGCTACACTTTGATTTTATTCACCCTTGTTCTGGTGATGAGATGGAGTATCTGCAGTCTAAATTTTGTTTTCCTTGCCTTCTAATCCATAACATGTAAAAGTGGTGATTCTACCTTGCTGCATTTATTTTAATAGCAACCAACAGTTGTCATAAGCATGAAATTGCTCCATTACTGCAATGGAGAAGTAAGTAGTGGGTGAAAAAATTTAAATTTTGACAATATTAAGAGATATTATATTAAAAAGAAAAAATCTAAAAAGTGGGTTTTGGTTTGATCAAAACTCCGAATTCTCTTAAAATGTGTGAATGGAAAACGTTTTGATCAGCTCTGTTGGCACTGAATATAAGAATGCTGTTCAGGAAAGCTAAACTGCATGACTCATGGTTTTAGCAGGATTTTGCACCTCTGTATTCTGAGACTCTAATTTCTGTCATGAAATGTTCTGGCAAACCATTTTCTTTGACCTGACACCCTTGTGGGCCTTGATGCAGGGGATGCTTGGTCTCAAGTTGAGCTTTGATTTGATCTACTCTAATGTAAATATGTTTGGGCTTGGATATCAAGTGTAAGACTGTGATGATTCCCAGGCACTCCAGCCCAGGAGGAGCTACCTGCTGCTCCTTCTGTGTGGCAGTTAAATGCAATTGTCAGGGAAAAGGTAAGGGAGGAAGAAGAATTTTGTTGGCTCTCCCAGACGTGAGCTCAGTGTGTAGTAGCTTTGCTTTATTAATTCTCATCTTTGACAATCCGTCATTGATGAACACAGATCATTTAAGGGCACATCCCATGCAAGCACACCCTCGTACTTGAACTTTATTTTTCAATGTCTGCATCATGTCAATTTAATGCCCATTAGAGCGGCATTGCTGCCACAGCAGCAGTGATGCCTGCTATACCTATTGTAACATGGCTGCTGCCATTTACTCCAAAATACAGAGTCTTATTTCTGAATTAATCTTGTTGATATTTGAATTCTGTCCAAAAAGTGATGATTTTGTTTTATTCAACCAAATCCTTGCAAATGGGGCTATTGAGGATGACAGAAAAAATTGTTCTTCCTTCTTACTGAAAGTAATTCCCACAGATTTTGCCAGCCATAAGGTCAGAATCATTGTGGTTATAATTTGAAAATAGGCAGCAGATAATAGGAAATGTCTTGTAAGGTCCAGCTGGAAGATTGGTTTCATTTACTGAAAAGAAGACAAGGACAGAAAAGCAGGAGAAAAAATAGAGGGTGTTTTGTATATACTTGGGATGCTAAAAGCAGACATTTTCATTCTGTTTTATGTTCTAAGAGCATATTCTGGTGAATCATTATGAAGTAAAGTCTGTCAGTTTGCATGCATGAGTGGGTAATAAGATGGGAGACTTTGTTTTGTCATTTTATTTTTGTTTCATCTTGTTTTGCAGAGTAGGATTACCTAATTGTTTTGGGATGAAATGAAATTAAAATTTTTTTCTTTTTTTTTTTTCATTTTGAAAACGGAAGAATTGGCTTGGTAGATGCCAAAATGAAGGTTTATCATCCTGACTTTAGTTACTGATTTTTTTTGAGGCATTCACTCCTGTCAATGTCGCATAGGAACTTCAGATGTGAGGATGCTGAGGTGTGCATTGCCATGCGCTGTTCAAAGGAAGTAAAAGGAGTCATGTTCTGGCAGTGAGGAATCAAGGTGTTCTTGTCTTACAGTTTTCTATGGGAGTGCAAGGCTTGCCACTTCAGTGAGTTTGGATATTGGCTTCTCCTGGTAGTTCCTCAAGAAGTTGTGATTCCTTTGATGGGGAATGTGTTTGAGCTGCCTTATAAATTCGTGGTCCTTCCCCAATCCTCCTATCCTCCTAGAGCTTGTGTTACTTTTGAATACTTGAAACTTTGAAATGATATCATTATCAACTATTTAATTTAATCCCAAAGGAAAATATATCCAAGTTTATTTGCAGATAATCGATCTTGGTGGTTGAAAGGGAATTTCTTTCTTGGCTGTTTCTGGATTTTGGTTTTCTACTGGCCGTTTGCTAAAGGGAACATCTCTGGAAAATCCAGTGCACTGTGAAAAGAAAATAGTTCATATTGTTTTAAATTTTCTAAATCTCAATAACTTCATTATGTCCTTGTTTGGTGACCTTCACAAATTTGCTAGCAACTGAGAAATTCTAGATTTATGAACTGATAATTGAGGATGAAAAGTCTATTCTGAAGAGTACCTGCTAAAATAAGCTGATTTTGGGGGGTTTTCGGGGGGTTGTTTGTTTGAGTAATTATTTTTTGTTTGGCTTTTTGTTTGGTTGGTTTTGGGTTTTTGTTTTGGTTCTGTGTTTTGTTTGTGTCTGGGTATTTTGTTTGGTTGGGATTTTTTTGTTGTTTTGGTTTTTTTGTGATGGCCATGGTCCTTATTTTTGAAATGCTTCCAGTAAAAGAACTATATTCCAAGGCCAATGAATACTGCTTCTGCTTTGGCATGTAGCCTGTGCATTTTTTTATCAGATTGCTTTTATTCTCAATTCAGGGATGAATGAAAAGATCTGTTTAAAAATGTTTAGATAAATATCTTTACGAAAGGGCTTTTAAATCAGATAGGGGAATCTTGGGACCTGGTTCCCATAAGTTTCCAGAAGAAGCTGTTTCAGCAGCTGAAGTTCATTTCCTTCCACTCAGCACCACACATTGTACCCAGCAGGAGAGTGATCTCCTCTCAGAGCTTCTCAAGCAACTGCTTCTAACAGAGAGAGGCTGTCATATTTTAAGTGAGATGAAATGCAGAGACTGCAAAGTGTGGGGACAAAAGTGAGTATGGAGGGTATAGGGAAAGGAAAGCAGGTTTTCTTCATCCAGATTGAGCTAACATTTCATTGCTGCAGTTCTTCAACTGGGCTTGCACTATTGCAGAAGCATCCCCCAGAAGGGGAGGGAAGTAATCCTGGTCTGTTTCAGTTAGTAAAATCCTCAGGAGGTTCAAGGTGCAGAGTACATTCAAAATCAACAATTCTTATGCTTTTATGAGTCTTAGGTTTTTGTCCCAGAGACAAGACTAGCAACACAGGAGTCTCTGTCCTCACATTTTGAAGTGTTTTGAGCCCTCTTGGCTGTGAAAAAAATAACTGTAAATATGAGCCAAGTGATTTGAGTAAAGATTTTGCTGATCATTTTATGACTTTAAGAAACCAGAACCAAACTAATTCTTTCTTAATTCAAGGTAAGGGCTCTAAAGTAATGTTTTAAAGTGTTTTGAGACTTCAATCAGGACCTTTAGGTATTTTAACTTAACAATAAACCTCCTTTTTACCCAAGAAAGAGTTTAAGGAAATAAAATATCTTGTGTTTTTGAAGTCACAAGAAGTTTGCATTCAGTAGCATTGCTCACAAGCTGAAAATTAAACATTAGTCCTATTGCTTTGCTGGATCTGGATCAAGTTACAAGTTACACTGTCTTGTATAAGACTGAGCCATGACACTGATCACCCCAAAATTTGATGTACTGTTGATAGTGTGTCTAGGCACCAACTATTTTCTGGATAGTTTTCCCTCAAACAAGAGGAACATGGGGGCATCATTCCCCTAAATTTGCTTTTTTTTCCTTGTCATTTTTACTTATTCCTTTATTCCTTTCCTGTCTGTTTTTTTTTTTTAACCCTCAGGGTTTTTTCCTCCTTTTTCTTCTGTTTGTCATTTCTAATCTTTGGCAATTAATGGATAACTGTGTTTGTTGTATAGTAACATGTACCGAGGTACGCAGATATCGCATGTAAAAGCAACAGGGTTTGTGCAACAAGGATCAGCATTGCTGTTATGATATTTAAAATCTCCAAATAGTTTCTCAAATCAGTTATTTTGCATTACAGGCGCAAATGTTTGTCAACAGATGATGTATTTGTGTTATAGCAGTTTCTTACTGTGTCTAGCAAGGAATCAGGGTGCTCTTGCTCTAGGTTACTCTTACCCATGCAGTCAGAGAACCACTGCTCTGATTTGGCTGGGGTGAATCCCTTCATGTCCTTGTTTCAGCACCCAGAGCATCACTGTTTACTTTCATATTCACATTTCAGGATGGGGAAAGCATTTAATTTCACATGCAGGCTAGTTTCTGTGGGAAGTGTTCCTGTTAATTCTTTTGTGTAGATGGACTGAAAGTCCTTCAGCAGTTAAAGATGCTGTGAGGTCTATGTTAAGAACATGTTCTTTGAGGACTTTGAATGCTTTCCAGGACCTAGGAAAGCATTTAAATTGAATCTTAATCTCTATATTAATGAGTCCTCTCTGTATTAGTGCCTGCAGATCCCTGGGAGTATTACACACCTGGGCAAAAATGCTGTGACCTCAAGTTTTATTTAGCATTGATGGTTTTAAGGATATTCATATTATTGATAAAAAGTAATGATTTTGGGAGAGAAATACAGCATCTTTTAGTTGAGTGGATTATTTTCAGAAAAGCACAATCAGCCTGTCTGCCTTTGGCCCTAGGGAAATCTGATTGCTTTGACCACTTATCTGTCCTGGGTAGACCTCTGGTTTAATTTCACTAGGTCCGGTGCCCAAAAAAGAAAATATGTCTTTGTGACCTTAGATATCAGGGAATCTGACAGGCTGATTCCCCAGCAAGGGAAGCTGAACTTTTTCTGTACAAATGCACAGATGGAGCTCAGGCTCCATTCTGCAGCAAGCACAGAGGACGCCAAAATAGGTTTTTGGCCCTGCAATGTCTTTCCATGGCTCTCAGCATCAGCACCTCATTTCCTGAGGCCTTCCCCTGTAGGGGGATACAGTATGGGTAAATGAAGGTGGTATAGAATGTAATCTTACCCCCTAAAGAGTTGCTGCTGAACCAATTACTAAAGATTAGGAGCAGGCCTGATGTTAACAGCCCACACGTGTAGCCAATAAGAAGAGTGTTATAAAAGAGTGGATTGGTGGGAACTGGAGTCAGTTGGCTACTGTGAGGCTGGGAGGAGTCAGTGCCTATAGGAGTTGCCTACAAGAAACATCAAGGAGGTACGAAACTCTAGCAATGTGGAACCCTTGCAATATAATGATAATAGAACTCTTGCAGTATAATGACAACATTCCCCAGCTGAAATTCCCCTGCCTTGTGTTTCAGACAGGTACAGGTATACTTGTAAGCAAGGGGATGATGAGGTAGGGCCTGCCCTTGCAGCTCCAGGTTTGAGTCTCCTGGCTGTGGCAGGGTTGGTGAGGAGGGTGCAGAGCATCCCTCTCCTCATAGAGCTGAGAGGATCTGCTCTCCTTGTCATCTGAGCAGTTCCGTGGCAGCAGGTTTCTTCCCCCAGAACACCTCTGTCACGTTTCTATTTTGTGACTGCCATACAATGCAGGGCACAAAAACCATCAGAGGATCACCACAGACCACAGCAACACTTTGTGCATTGTGAACATGGCTAGTGAAAAAGCAAAGTAAATAACTAATAGTTAATGTGTCCAGGAAGGATGCCAGTAAACTCCTGCAAGGTAAGACAAGCCCATTACATAATTGTGTTCCTTCTTTGCCCACTATCTGAATAGGCACTCCACTTTGAATTTATTTGGTAAAAGGTGACCTTTCCTTTCAGAATGTTTTCTCATGCCTTGCACCTCTCCAGCTGAACCAGGTCATAAAAAGAAGTACCGCTCAGCCTCTGGGTTAGCTGTTGTTTCTACAGCATCCTGGGTTAGCTGTATATATATGCTGTATTTTCAATCTCAGTTGCTTATTTTATCCTGGGCAGACACAGTCTTCTGCATGAGTTGTGTATAAGGCTTTGCTTAATGGTATCATGATCTTGCTTGTATGCTCTGGATGGATATGATAAATAAAACTGTCAGTAATAAGTACTGCCAGCAAGTAAGTACTTATGTGCCTGGCTATTAGGCAGTTTGCAGCTGCTCTGTTTCAGCTGTCAGCCTCAGGGTTCACATATGAAAATTTACGCCTAAATATTAATTTTTTTAGTGATGAGAAAAAAATTGTTATAATCATGGTGTGCGAAACACCAAAGAACAGGGCTGGGAAGCAACAGTAATTAGCCCACTGGAACTTTAACAGTGGAACTATTAAGGAAGCTTTCCTGTCTGACCATCCAGGAGCCACTCTGGCAGAAACACACCACCCGAGATTTTCACTGCTGGCATTGAGGCCCCTTCACAGTGAGCAGCTCCAGTGACCCCAGGGGTGCCCCTCTTGGCTCCCTGCACACCCCACACTCACACAGTCACACAAGGTTTCCTTACTGGTTCAACCCTGGGTTTCCCACAGCAGAGTCCCAGATGTTTGGATCCTTAGAGGAATTTATTTGTGGCACAATAACACAAAAACAGCTCAAGCTGGGTGCCTCCTTCCTGAGCAGTATCCAGCTGTGAAAAGATTGTCTTTGTGGAAATAAGAAAATAATCAGCATTAGTTTAATGGGTTTGTAGGTTGTTTTGATTCTCTCCTACAAGGGAATTGCTTCTCTGAGGCTTGTTTGATTTTTTTTTTATTGGAAATAATTATTTTCAGTGGGAAAATACTTTCTTGGAATGCAAGGTAAATCCTGATTTTCAAAAAAGGAAGGAATAAGGTTGCAGGGGAAATTATGCTAATAGTTGTATTTGTCAGTTGTAACTGCCAAATGAGAGGAATAAAAATGAATAAATAGATAGAGTTGCAGTGTACAATCAGTTTCATTATTTAATTTCTATAGAATATTCTCCACGCAGGAGTTGATTTAGTTGTTCTTATTTTTTACAGACACGTTGCTGCACACAAAGGGCCTTGTTGCTATTTTTCCCCTAAAATACATTCACACTTCTTTTTCTCTACCTATGCTCATCATTTGCTGTGTGGCAGAATTTTATCCTCCTATCATGAGAGCTTTAAAAGATGCATCAGATCTCTCAGATGCATCCGCAGCTGGATCAATAGCTGCAAGAAATAAATACTGAACTGCCTTTGTGTTTTAGGCGGTGAAGTTGTGGTTTCATCAGCAGGTGTAGTGTGTGCACATTCTTCACCCTTTGCCATAAGCTGCACTGTGTGTTCTTGTGGGGGTAAGAACCTGAACACAAAGGTCTGATAATGAAACCTGCCACCCACACTTTTGGTAACAGAAATTCTATTAAAGATTATGTGTTTGAAAGACCATTTATGGCATCTCCTGGCTTGAACTTCATCAACCTCACAATCCTCCCACTCCACTTTCTGCTGTTTCATCTCATAGGCAAGAATTTAGAGAGGTTTGGTTTACTCTGCTTAGTGTTGTAGCTACAGTTGCCTCAAGAGCAGGATCAAGATGATCTACATCCAGTTAACACACCTGCACCAGATTTGGGATGTCTACTGCTGTGCTGTGAAGGAAGTGCTGAGGCTCCGCCTTGTAACACCCTCAGTATGGAAATCTGTAAGGTCCTGTCTGTCCCAGTAATCCTGTGATGGGCTTTGAGGTCCCCCAAGCTTCTCTTCTGCATCTTGTTTGCTTGTTGTAAAAGAGCATCTGGAGGCCAGTACAAGCGGAGAAAATCTCACTTGAAGTTGTTGTTTAAGGAAGAAGTCTTGACTCGGGATGTATGGAGACAAGTCTGTCAAGATCTGTAGTGAACATCAGAGGCTTAGAGAGGAAAGAAATTTGGAGGAAATCAACAGCCATTCACAGGTCCAAGTTGTACCTGTATCTGTTTCTTGCAAGCTTCTTTATTTTTTTTGTTTTCTCATTAGATGTATGCCCAGATAAAAAAAGAAAGAAAGGAAAAGTTACAAAGAAGAAATCTCCATCAGCTTCAGAAGGAAATCATTAGTGTTATACAAGTGTGCCTGATCTAAAGGATCTCAAGAACATGCATTTCCACCATTGTATATTCAGACTGAATCACTTTAAGTTACATTTTCTCTCTAGGTTTTCATATCAATCCACTTCTGCAATATTTCAAGTATTTTTTTACAGTGGAAACACTGTAGTCGTTACCATGACAAAAATTGAATAGCTACTCCAAGCTGATCCAATTCTGTAGTTGTGTGTAATCAATTAATCTGGAACTCCAGTTTTTCTGATACACAGAAAAAGATGTTTCAGGGACTTGTGTTTTTTTTGGTGGTGGTATGTGTCTTAACACCACTGAATCTGTCAGATGATTTGGATCTTTTACAGAATATTCCTTCTGCTTACCCTGAAGCATTAGAAGTTTAAAGTGTTGATTTTGAAGGATGAGATCTGTATTAAAGCAAAGTTGGAATATGTCTGTCTTACTCTGCCAGAGCTCAGACCTGGAACATATTGTGAAACAGGCACACAACATGTGGGAGACTGAAAAGTTATTTATGCAGGAAATTTCAAAGCACTATGGGATTCAATTGTTCAATGTAAGTAACTCATTCTGTAACCACAGTTTCATTATCCTTTATTTTTTTATATGTAAGCTTTCAACAGTGAGAATGAACAATTGCCCAAGCTATAGGAACTGTCAGTATCTCTGGGGTTAAATTGAGGGGCAATGGTTCTGTGGGTGAGAGAGTTTTACTTACTGTGTGTCTCAACTTATTCCTGTTTGAAAATCCATTTGATCTTGTGGAAGATGTAGTGCCCCCATTGGGAGGCAGCCCCGGTGTGTTAGGTTTCTGCAGTTTCGCTGGGGTGCAGCTTTATGCCAAGGGTGGGAGCTGAAGTAGGGTGGAAAAAATGTAGTCAAGGGCAAGTCTTGTTCGACAGGATCACTCTTTGGCAATCTCTGTTCCTCTCAGATTGTGGGAGCTGAGTTAAAGCGACTGTTCTTTCATTGTGAGAATGCTACAGCAGTAACTAAGCTGACAAGCAGTTTTAATGATCAAAAGAAAATTAACACAAAATTACGTTATCCTTCCCACACATGTTGTATATCCGTGTGTTAAGGAATTGCTGTTCCTGACTCCATCAGCGTTGATCAATCCCATTATTCTGCTCTAGGTTTTTTTTGACAGCAACTGAAAATGAGAGCACTTGAAATTAAAGCCACATTTCATGTGTATTAACTTTAACAGAAGTAAGCATCTCAGTTACCTTAGGCACAAGTATGATGAGTTACAGAAGTGTATGTATCAGCACTCTCACTTCTAAATCTCTCTCTCCTGTTGGTTTCACAAAGCACTTTTTGTTTAAATAAGATATAATCTGACATGGAAAATAAAGTTCTTTCAAGTAATATAGTGCTTGATGTAATATTGCAGTTGCTACAGTGGTTTCAATGAGGCAATGAGAAGCAACAATGACAAGTGAAAAAGTTATAAATCAGGAATAGCCCAGAGATGTATCTCGTTGGGTTTGGTTTTTTCATCTGTTGTCATCTCCTGTATCCAGCTACCATCCTTGCCTGGCAGCAGTGGAGGAGGAGGCAGGGAGAGGTGGGCACTGGTGTTAGTGCAACAAGGATTTCTGTGCAGTGTCTCTGGTTGAAGCACGGCCACAGATGTGTCCATGGCAGTGCTCAAATACTCTTATCAGGACCATCAGAGTGGTCATTGGCTCCTGTCCTGGAAAACAGCCAAAGTGCCTTGGATAGTTTGTGGTTTTGGCTGCTGTAGCCAGGTAGTCTCTTGTCCTTGTTTTCAGGCTTTTGCTTCAGTGAAAGTGCTGGCCAAAAGCGCGTGGCTCATTGATAATTGTGCTTTTTCTTAGTAGGCCCACAAAAGCTGTGGCAGGTGTCTCTCCCTTTGGCATAACAAAGATTAAAAGGCAGAGTCACAGGCTGGATGAAATGTGACACCTTGAATGTTCTCCCTGATCTATTCACCCCTGGTGCAGCACCAGGCAGTTGCATTTCCTCCCAGACACCTATTTTGCTGTCAATTAAGTGATTGCAGCAGAGATCCACAGCTAAAAAAAGCAATATATAAGATCTTTGCCTCTTTCCAAACTTGGAACTTAACACATAAGCAGCCAACAAACAAAAGAAACCCCCACAACCCTAGAATAAAATAGTGAAATTTGTTTGTTGGGAGAAATATTGGCAGGGGCATTAGCACTGCAGCCCATTTTGAAAACAGCTTCTTATTCATAGTAAGGTTGCCTCAAAAATTTGGGACAACAGAGACGTGCTACTGCAAAGGCCTTTGGCAACAATAACTTTTTGTTCATTCAGAAATTCTTCATTTGCATGTAAAAGGGAGTTATGAAAACAGAATTTTACAAACACAATTTTTGTTTAAGAGGACATTTGGTAAATGCATGCTTTCTGTTCAGCCTAAAACAAGCTAGCCTTCCTCTGATGTATTTAAGAATTACATAGCGAACACGCTTTTTGCTCAGTTTTTGAAGTCTCCAGCAACATGTCTCAACAGGATTAGGAAGTCTTTCTTTTGAAAATTTGCACAGTTCAGAAGGCAGAATGAGAGCAGATTAGTAGGTACTACATTTCCATGGTATTTCAGCCTGAAAGTGGCCTTCTGGCTGCAAAAGATGACCCTTGTTATTTTGCACCTTGGGCCATGGTTCACTCTGGCCCAAGGAAGTGTAAGATGCTAAAGGCAGCCTGTGTGTCATGGAGGTGTAAGATGTGGGACAGAGGAGAGCCAAGCCAACAGTCCTCAGCCTATTGCTACTTGAATTTTGAAGAGCGAATACAAAGACTGCAAAGACTGCAATGCTGCAAAGCAAGGCAGGTCATCACATTCACATGACATTTGTTCAATTGTAAAAGGACACTGCAGGGACAATAAGGACGTGGCCTCAGCACTGCTTGCAGAGTTGGGGGCTGTGTCGTGGGTTTCATCAAGTATGAGGAACACATGCATACAATCAGTTTTACAATTTTGAATACAGCTATTTGTGAAAACAATGAAACTTTTATGTAAGCTTCCTATTAAAGCATGTGTTACTGATTTAAATAACATTCAGGCTTTAAAAGTTTTTGTTTTAGATGTCAGAATTATCTGTACAACCAAAGCATTGTGTGCTGACATTGGCCATATAGATGTTATCACAGTGCAGCTTGATAAATTCCTCTTGATTTCTGTAGATCAGAGATGGGATTCTTTTATGCCTTTATTTTGTAAGACTGTAGTTTGGTCACTCCTTTACAGTCTAAATTTCTCTATTTACCAGTGCATTCATTTTCAGAGCAATCTTTAAAATAAATAAAACCTGCATCAATGGCTAGTTTAGATGTATTGCTTCTGAAGATTTATTCGTTATCAGTTGCAGGTGTGCTTTGAGATACTTCTTGCAAGTTCCATGGATTCCAGTGCTTTATTTTTAGGTAAATGATTCAAAACTGACTTCAAAAACAAACGACAGGGCTCAAACTGACAAATGTGTTCAGGGTTTTGCTGTTGTGTTTACTGGGTAGCTTGAGCTCAGTGGAGCAATTCAGGATTTATTGTCATGAAACCAAGAATAGGAATTGGCTCTCTAGGTCTGATATTCATCCAGTAAAAATTTGGCTGGATCAAATCAGTCCCTGAAGAACAAGGATGTTGGATTAATGGAAGAACACATTATTTCTCAAACTTGTTATTAGGTGCTGTGAGCCAAACTGTTCATTGCCCCTCTGCTCTCTCCCCAGCCTGGGGGAGTGATGACAAGATGGGAGCATCAGATTTCATGGGAAAAAATACTAAATGGTTGTGCACAAGTGGGGAAGGTATTGCCAAGACCCTCACAGAAGCACTGGGCTGTTTGATGAGTTCCCATCCCTGCTGCAGTTATTTTGAGATAGTTGGAACCCAAGCTTCAAACCCTTTGGTTTATTAATATTATTTCCTCAAAATCAATTATAAATGCAAATTTTGGGGTTAAAAGTGAAACTAGGGGAGTCTGTGTTGATTTCTTGGTGCTTTGGGATACTAAAAACATGATCTGATATTCAGTGTGTGTTTTGCAGGCAAGCTGTGTGTGTAGGAGCACATGTGGAGTAATTACTCAGGAGGACTCTGGTTTGGCAGCTCCAGGGGCTGTAGTCCTCTGTTTATCACAATCAAAGGTTATGATATGTACATCACCACCCCATGCTCCATCTCTCTGCCTCAAACTTGTCTTAAATCAACCATAGCAGGGGTGAGCAGGAAATATAATGGCTTTGGTTATTAATTCTTTGCCTTTCCTGTTAAGTTCCCAGCTTCCACATCACTTGGGACGGGACACTTTTCCACTGGATTGGAATTATTCGTTGTATTAATGGGAGCTATGTTTCTTCTACAGTGTCTTCTCTTTCCTTCTGTAAGCTCTTTGTTATTTGCACATCACTGGAGCACTCCTGTGCTGCATCTTATGACCAACTGCCACCAGCCTTGTACAGAGTCTCATCTTTTTCCTCTCAGCCATCAAACTTTTCAATCCTACTTTCTATTTTTGGAATAGGTGCTGTAATTTTCTGTATGTTTATATCATGACCAATGCAGGAGAATCCTTGTCTCTGACATGTGTCTCATTAATTTCAGCCTTGGTCAATGATTATTTTGGGGGAGTGATTTGTTACACTGCAAGTATAATTATAGTGAATTTTCTCTCTTACTACCCTGATAAATTGGTTTTAAGAGTTTATTACTACATTAAAATAGTCTGCCCTAGTAAATCATTATCAGAGTGCAGATTCCCATTAATTCCATTTCAATAAAAGTCAATAGTTGTATCTCCCCAGTTTGGGCAGATCTCACCCTCTGCACTTAACACAAATGAAACATGCCTGTGTGTATACTTGCACGCCATGGTGGTCATGTGTAATCAAACAACTCCTCACTTTGCTCTCACCCCCTCCAAGGTGGATGTGCCAGATGCTCTAGAGCTGGTCCCAGAAGAGACACTCCCATCTCTTGCAAGCTCTTAAGTTCTCGTCTCACCAGCCAAAATATTTCAGAAGAATTTTCAGAAATGCAGGTGCGTGCAGTTGTGAGGAGCAGCTTACTTTGAGCTCCATGGCTGTTTCACCTTACAGCAGCCATGCTCTCAAGGGCAATTATCTCTATAGCAATTAACAAGGGAATTTTCTCTGATGCTACAGCATGAGTCATGCAGCTTCCAAAAGATTAGTTTGTTAGTTACTGAATAAAATGTTTGCAGATGTACTTTGCTATGATTACATCTCTGACTAGGGATGACTCATTACAGATGCAGAAGTAAAGATCTGCAGGGCCAAAATGTGACTGCATGATCCAGAATTTTAGGTTCCTCTAGCAGCTAGCACGACCCCAGTGTCAGCAAGAGGAATTTGGTTCTGCAGTAGAGCCCAAAGGGTAAAAAGTCTTTTTGCCTCTTCTCCTCACTGCCTCTACATTAGCAGGGAGGAGAGGTGACAGTCCTTTGGTCTTCACAAGAGCTGGAGTGCCCTTCTTAAGGGGCAGGAGAAGAGATCTCTTGGGCTGCTGTCTCTTCCCTTAGAGACAGCAAAACTGGGCCAAGTCATACCAAACGGTGCAACAAAGTTCATGCTTTCTTAGTACTTTGTTTCTTGAATTAACGATGAGCTTTGGGACAGCCAACTTCAGCCGTATAAGAAACCACTTCCCATTAGCTTCCATATATTTTTCTATTCTGAAGTGTCTGTTAAAGCATTTTTTTAATAACAAGACTCTGCTATCACACATTGGGTTGCATTGCAAACGTGCAGTGGTTCTGCCTTCTTCAAGTACCCAAGACATGGGATGTACAACCTAATTCTTTCATCTGGAATGCAAATCCTCATCAACTTTGATTAGTATTAATCTTGAAAGTGCTACTCCTGACTCGTGCCAGTTAGCTGTAGGAGAGTCAGAGCTGCAACCCATGGATGAAACTGGAATGGATTTGAGACTAAACTTAGTAGCACAAATTGTGAAGAGTAAGGTAAATAGGCTTTAGAAGTCATTTCAGTTAGGGTCTTCTGATGGTGTGCACAGCAGGAGAATGCTTTAAGGACTTGTTAGCTAATAATTCCTAGTGAGTGCGCCCCATGCATTAACTAGCGCAGTGTGAGTAGGGATTGACCCTGTGTGCACTGGGTTTAACCACAGCCAGCTCTGGAACAGAAAACTGTGGCAAAGAGAAATAAGATTTAACTGTGGAAGTCCTAGACTTCTGACTGTGAGCAGGGAACTGCTTCCACAAATGCATGGAGTGATCAAGGACTAGAGGGAATAACTGTTTGTTCTTGGGGACCTGTGTAAAAATTGCTTGAGAATTAATCCTCTGCTTTGCTTTGGCATTGTTTATATTGACAGAGAAACATTAGGAACAAGCATATTGTGGCAATCTCCTTCTGTGGCAAAAACCCTTCAGTTAAAAATTCAAGATAAATAAAAAATGGAAGTAAAGTCCATTCACCATATCTTACTCTACCATATGTAGAGTAATCAGGTTAGGATTGTCTTCAGTTTTGCTGGCCTAATAAACAGAGCATCTATCAGAAACACTGTTTCAATGACACAAAAACAAGAGTGACTACTTCCCTTTATCTCTGTTCAGTGGTTTACAGAAGAGAAAATTCTGCACCAGAATTAGCCCAAATTTGAAAATCTCATCAGTGCTTGAAGAGGGTCATGAAATGAGCAGTGCAATCCCTTCACGTTATTCCTAATGCCATATTTGTGTTTAAGAGTGTGTTGGCCTTGCTTCATGGTAGGTTCTGTTTTTGTAATTTAATTTAATTTCTTTCTTATTATAGGCATGCAGCTTGCAAATCTAATAATAAATTTTCAGTAAATATTACTTTGGGAGGCATCTGTTCCTTGAGGAAGCCTTAGAACCAGTTTTTGTTTTATTTAGAAAATATGCACAATGTAAATAGACCCTGGAAGATCTTGTGCAAGGCCAGGGATGTGGTGATATGAATTTGGCTTTCTTTATCCTTGTGTCATTAGAGGCAAGCGTCCTGGATGCACAAAATTCACTGCAGGTGTCGTGGTTCATATCAGTTGAGAATTTTCTCCTGAAGGGAAGAGTAGCCTTAGATGGAAAGAGATGTTCAATGAGACTGAGATTTTTCTTTTTTGTTTAGTTCTGGCCATTGAGTCAGCGGCACTGTTTGCACCTCAAAGGCTGTAAAATGTAGCATAAACACATTGTGTAGTGTGTCTATTGTGAGCTTATTTAAATGGGCAGCATCCAGGGAAGGGGTAGTTAGAGACACCCAGTGCCTGAGGCCCCTGCAGTGGTAGGGGATGGATGAAGTCAGATAGGTCTGAATTATGTCCATGGACATACCAGTCCCTAGGAGGCAGAGGGGTGGAAACCCCCAATTTCACCTGAAAACTCCCATTCAGCCCTGTATTTGGCCCCTCACAGAAGAGAGGCGCCTGAGGATATTTCTCCTTGCACTTATCCTCTGTTCAGGCTTACACAGGTTCCTTTCTCCTGACAAGGCCCTTCCCAAGTATTCAGATGGTAGAGAAACAACAAAAAATACAGATAAGAATGTGTCTATCCCTGCTCATAAAAGCATTCCTTCCTGACCTCTGGGACTGGCTTGGATGCCCAGTATCCCTGAAGCAGGCAGCTTGACTGCAAGGGATTGCTGTAAAGCTGTATCAGAGCTGCATGAGGGACTCAGAGGGAAATGCAAAGCTGGTCTTGTTCCCTGTCATCCACAAAGAGAAGACATGAGTACAACTCTTACCTTGATATTTCAAGATTACAAGGGCCCCCATGACTTCCATCTTCTGCAATTTTCTGTAGAAAACTTACTACTCTCTGTATTATAAGAATGAATATTGTGAGAGATAGCTAATCCAAAATTTTGAGGTCCAATAATCTCTATTTAAGAGCTATTTTAGCTTTTTATGTCATCCTGAGAAGCTTGCCTGGCTTGAGTATGGGTGTTAGACAAGATGGCCTTCCTTCCAACTCAGCCATTACTGTGTTTCTGTGAACTCCATGCCAGTCTCTACCTCCTCTGATAAACTGTCTTTGAATTTAGTTACCCACTGTTTAGTTCTCTATTATTCAATACTCTGATATCTGGCTACAGTCAAAAATTTCTGAGCTTTGGTTGGTTTGGGATTTGATAAAGTGTTGTATTTTGTTTATGTTGGGCTAGTGGCTTTATGCAACTTAATGTTACCAAAGGTGGCAGGTGATTAAGGCCCCAGTTTGATTTGCCACCCTTTTTGTGTTATCTTTGTATTGTGCAGCACTGTAATGTCAGTGGGACATTATGTGTGCGTGGACTCAAGCATGCCAGTGTGTGATTTTTCTGGGTTATGACCAGAAAAAGTTCATATAAGTTATCCCTTATTGACATTTTGCTATGCCCAAAAGGTGGGAAAATAGGATGGAAAGGATTATAATTTTCTGCTGATTTGACAAAAGTGTTATTCCTTTAACCTGCAAAACCAGAAGAGAGGTAACTCTGTAAGAGGGACAGAGTGAGACTGACCATGCAGTCAGCTCAGACGTGTTAATTTGGGTTATATGAGTACAGCCAATGATGCCAGCATAAGAAAACCCCACTTAATTCTTAGCAATTGCCTGTGATTTACAGGCAGAATTACCATGATGTAGCTCTTGGAATAATCTTAATCAAACAGGACTGGGGTGACATGTTGTCATGCAAGAACAAAGGTGACAGTGGGATAAGTAAAGAGGGGTATCATTTTATTCCCCACCTTCAAGGGTGAACATTTTTAATGGAATATCTTGTAAACAATGTGAGATGTGAAGGAAGTAGCAGTGGCCTAGTCTTAGGAAAAAGACAGAAAGTCTTGATTTTTTTCGCTCATTCAAATAGAGCTTGAATTGTTTTTTATAAGGGATCTTGGAACATCATTGTCCCATCTCCGTGTCCTGTGGATGGCTCGGTGTGGGCTGTCAGATTTAGATGGGATCTCTTCCTGCAGCTCTCTAAAAGTAAGTATAGATGTGTCCTGCCAAGCGACAATCTCAGATCTATCTTCAGTTGATATTCTTTACTTTTAGTCTTCATTCTCCTCAGCTCTTGCTTTTCTGGCTAGCTTTGGTTTGATGCCTTGAATTGTGTGAGTTAGTTTAAAAGATGCTACAGTATAACTTTTTAAAATGAGGTGTAACATTCAGGTCTGATCCTGAGTACACCTAAAGCAGTATATGGTCAAATTAGCTCTTATTATTAAAGGCTGCAACAGCCACACTTTATAAAATGTTCACTATCTTGCTAGTTTCATCCTGTGACTTTTAGTATTTCAAGTATTAGAAAAGATTTTGCAAAGCTTCAGTGTTACTTGTGCAAGCCCATGGTTTACATGTTTGTTCTGTTTACTTCTGCTGAGGAACTCTACATTGCTTACAACAATATCTCTGACCTGAGCCAGCTGACCTGGCTGGATCACCTGGAAGTTTTGGACCTGGAAGGGAACAATATTGAGGACATCAACCAGGTGCAGTACCTGAGACTTTGTTGCAAGCTAAGCCACCTGACAGTGGAAGGCAACCTTATTTGCCTGAAGCCAAATGCAGAATCTGCAGAGGTGAGGACTTGGTTTGCACATATTGTGTTATTTTTTTGTCAGTACTTTTTAACTGTGAGTTGGGAATGAGAAATGTTTCTGCATCTTCCTATTGCATCATTCTCAATGATGCCGTGGGATGCATTTCCCACCTTTAATTTTTGTTGATTTTGTGGTCTCATCAGTATGGTCTCCAGGATGACCACAAGTGAAATACAAGACTTCTAGTAAAGCCTTAGGCCTGTTTCCCAGCAATATGAGGAAAAACTTCTTCTCTTGGAATATGAGCACTGGAACAGGTGTCCCAGGAAGGCTGTGGAGTCTCCTCCCCTAGAGATACCCTTTTGGATGTGATCCTATGCAGCCTGCTCCAGGTGAACCTGCTTTAGCAGAAAGGCTGGACTGGGTGGTCTTAAGAAGTCATTTCCAACCCCAACCATTCAGTGATTCTGTGGTGAGACACCAGTTTTTGAGGGTTTTGCATTTCTTTTGGAGGCTCTTCAGTCCAAAATCCAAAAGAATGCCACCATGCTCAGATGTTAAGCCCTCAGAAAAGCAGTGCTTGAGGTAACTGGGGAAAGCTATAATGTTGGAACTGCTTATTGGCCTTTCCCCTGAAAGCTTAAAATCAAATGACCAAAAAGACCTTCAGAAAAAGTTGAAGATGCAAAAGTGACTCACATCTTACATACTAAAATGATGGAATAGTTTCTACTGAGGTATTTTGTTGAAGGTATGAAAGAGCCTCTGTGACACAAAGATGAGAACAGAGTAATACATTATCTGATTTCGGTTTCAGGGCTCTCAACAAGCAAAGCAAGGGAGATCTAATTCTACATGAACAGCCTCAGAGCTGTATTACTCTCTTTGACTTTCTCGTTCTTCATAAAAAAGCATTGTTGGGATATTAAAACACCAACATATTGCCATCCAGGTCTTTTGGAAGGTCTGTGGACACATACAGAGTTATGTAAAACACAGGTCTCACTAAGGATGGTGCAATTCCCAATGGCACCATAAACAGCTGATAATGCAGGTCCAAAATCAGAGCTGATGCTGTTATCCCACCGTAACATATTCTATAGCTTTTCTGTGTATTTTAAAGAAGTTATGTTGATGCTGTTAATTTGCCTAAAAGATTGGGTTTGATGTTTTTCCTGGACTTAGACTTGAAAACACTAAAACTCAATCATGCAATAGATAGATATTTTAAATCTTAGCACTTCTTAAATATACGAGTTAATAGCATTTTTCAGATGTAATTGTTGGCTTGATCTTATTGTTCAGTAAAAGGGGCCATGGAAGGTAGCTCTTTAGCTGTCATAGTTTTCCTCTCTGGAATTCAAAAGAAAATATTATATACTTGCCTTTCTGGTTTAAAGTGGTGGAATTATCCTTAAGGGACCACATTGTAACTGCTTGTAACCAAAATAATTTCTCCATTTTGGAACATTTCTCCCTTATGGAAGATGTAATCATGAGAGGGAAAACATATTCCTGCAGTAAGGAAGCACTGCCTGCTTGTGATGGACAAGGCATGCCTGCTTACTCTTTCTACTCCCATGGAGATAAATTCAGCTACTGACACTTCATATCATAGCTTCCTACTATGGAAATGGTGCAGTGTATCCTAACAGCACAGAAGGTCTGATTCTACTCCCTTGTTGCTCCTGCTCAATGAAAGTGGGATTTTTGGAGGATTTGGCATCTTCAGTCTTTAAGTGTACTTGTAGTGGAGAAATGTCAGATTTCCCTTGGTCGGTTCAGGTGAAATGAGTCCTTGGGATGCTCTGCATGTTGTCCCATAATGGAAGTACAAAGAGCAGTGGTATGTGGTGGTGTGCCCTCCTGCTCTTCTCCATGCAGAATGGCTGTCTCTACTCCTGTGCAAGTAGGTGCTAAGATCTGATCAGTGAGAGATGCTTCTGCCCGAGTTACAGTGCAAACCTTATGCCAAAGTCAGTGATACAGATTTTATTTAACAGTAAATGTGAGGTAGAGAAATAAAAAGAAATAGAAAAGAGAGGAGAGAGAAGAATATTGTCACCACCCATGGATCCAGTGGCATCCCTGTTGATCATTCTTCAGCCTGGACTTCTTGGTGGTAGGGTCCCAACGTCATTCAAAACTTTTCATTCTTTACCCATTTTAGCAAACAAAGGAATTAAGCATTAATTGGCTGCATGGTTCTCTTATGCTATTGGGTAAATGATTATCTCTTGTGTCTAATGCTAATTAGTCCACATGCTTAGTCTTTCTTTTCTTTTGAGCCAATGATCACAAGGTTCCCCTGTCAAAATTACCTTTTTCCCAGTGGGAACTGATTTTAGCAGAGTTGCTGGTTTGCCTTTCCTTGTGGCCTGTGAATTCTGCATTTTTTTGTTTCCATTATCAGTGATACATTCTTCTCAGCTTTGTTAACCTTGCCCTAAGTGTGAGATAACACCCAGACAATAGCACCACCTTTATCTTATCTACAGTCCAAGTTCCAGGTATCCACAGAGGAATATCCGGGGAGGCTTCAAGTGGTCATTGGTGGTTGCAGATGTGAATTTGTCCAGGCAATCAGCACAAAGGTGTATTTTACACTGAGCTGTAGCAGAGGCAGACTGTGAGTTTGTTGTAGTCTCCCACCCAGTGTCTGTGTTGGGAAGATGCTTTGCTCTCAGGTGGTCATAAGCAGAAGTCTTTCTGTGGGGCCTGCCATTCGCTGCTGAGAGCTTCTCCATGGACTTTGTTGCTTTCTTGATTTCAGTGGATGTTTGCAATTTTTTAGTGTATAGAAAAGCCATTTAGAAAAGAGTATATGTGGGCTTTGGTGTGCCCTTGATGGCCAACTCTAATTCCTCAAGCTCCTTCTTGTAGTCTGGCCCTTGCTAAAGGTCTGTAAAAGCTCTCCTATTTATTTACTTTTAATCTACAGAATGGTCCAGCTAAATTTACTGCTCTTTCTTCAGATGGCCTGTTTGCTCCCTGTAATTTGATTTTCAGATGAGCTCATCTTCCCCTGTTATCTAAACCAAGAGCAACAACTTGATGATAAATGCTGCAGTCTCTGTAGCTGTAATGTAACATGAGCGTAACATGATTCTTCTCTTCAACAGGACATGGCTGGGAATTGGCTGTAGCTGAGAATGGTTGACTCAATTTCTAAATTAAGATTAAAGACTTAGTTTGCAAAAATTAGTGTCTGCCTCTTAACAACAACTAACACATTTTATTTGGTGAGTTCCCTCTGCCAACATCAGTGCTGCATCATGCAGTGAGAGGGAGCATCCAAGCAGCCAAACCCCACAGAAAGATTTCTGTTTATGACCACTCTGTGTTGAATGAGGACTTGGCTTTGAGGGGGTTTCTAATATTTCATGCATTGTCCTGAAAAGCATAAGATCTGCCTGGGTGAAGCAATTGATTGGTGGGTAGCTGTCCATTTGTATTCTGCTGCCATCAGTGCACTTGTGCTTTATACTTTTTTTACTGTGTGCCTAAAAACACAATCCATGGAAGTGCTCTTTCTTTCTCCGTCAGCAGGTGTATCAACACTCATGTTTTCAAGCCTTTCTATCACCTGAGTATTGAGGCAAACACCAGAGAATCACAAAAGCAGGGAGACAGATTGGTTTAATACTGAGGGAGCCCAGGCTTTCCATGGGCATCCATGGCCTTTTTGCTTTTGCACATTACACATAATATAACAAAGACAAATGGCAAAGTCTTCAGTGGGTAAGCAAAAAAGGAGCCTTTAGGTGAAGGCCGTGTCTTTGCAGTCCTCAGGACATTTTCATTATCAGTTCAAGTAGAAATTATGTGAGGAGCATTTCAAATTGTATGGCAGTCATAGAAATTGAACAGTATTGAGTTACTGGAAGTCCACAGACTGTTAAGTAAACTGACCACTTTCTCAATTTCTCCAGGATCCAGACTATAATTACAGAGCAGAAGTAAAAAAACTCATTCCCCATTTGAAGTATTTGGATGGGATACCAGCAAGCCAGACTACTCTCCTTCCTTCCAAGAAGGTGCATGAAGATTCTCTAATCATCAAGGAATCCATCAAGGAAGGTGGTTTAGCCAAAGACATTTCATGGTTAGGTATGACAGGTTTCTTGTTGGGGTTAATTTTTCAAGTTATGATGTGAAAGAAAAGACGAAGAGCAAGGCAACCTCTTTAAAGCCAATCTTTACTTATAGTGAAGGGACAAAGGATGTTGTTTTCTTCACCTGGGAAGTAAGAAAGCTGGAATTCAGCAGAAAACAGTTCAGATTTAAATGGAAGTTGTCCTAAACTGGGCATCAAGATCAAAAATTCAGACAACTTCTAGAGCATCAAGCAAATATAGCAGTAGCTGGGAGTCTGTACTTAGGGCTTGTTCTGCATGATGGGAAGAAGCAAAACTTGGAAAGGAATGTTTCAACAACAGCTGTTCACAGCTCTTTCCACGGTAACAGTCAATCCCATGTAGCATGGATGTGGTAGGATTTCCTATTCCAGTTTAATAATAGGAAAGGCAATCTGGTTACCACCCTTCAGTGGCAGCAACATCCCAGAAAGATTGCATGGTCTTGTAAGAAATCTGTTCCACTTTCTTTGTTATTAGATTAAGTTCATTACATTCATTAGTAGAGAATAAATGGTTTGAAAGTAAATCTGTTGTCCCCTTGCCTGCAGCCTTGGTAATAGTTCAGATGTCCATGCTTTTACGTGTCATGCTACATGCACTTTATCACATACTGTTAAATATTGCACAGTATTTCCTAGAACTGCTCATGTTGCTTCCCATTAATGTGGGCAATGCAGTTGGCTTCCCAGCCCCCTCCCCAGGTTGTGGTTTGCCTGCCAACTGCACTCCATTAAAAATTTAGTTTGTTTTGGAATAAGTACATACATTTGTCATTTATTGAATCCCTATGGGTCCAAATCATTAGTTGTAATAGTAGTCATGGTAGGGAAAAAGTCCATTAAAATCTGATCCTTCAGTGATTGTGCTTTGGCAACATCACCTGAGGTTCAGAAAACTAGTTAACAAAGTTTGCTGACAGAAGCAGTAGGGGCAGAGCACAAAATTGTGAATTCATGTAATTCCCTGGTGTAACCAGGCTTATATTCTTGCTGGCAGCTCTAAACCAGTAAGTTCATACAGTCAGAATCAGACATCCCAGTACATTTTTCTTTCCAGTAGCAATGTTGATTTGGGTACTTTTCACATGGAGTGTATTTCATGGGTTCATGTTAACAGCTATGTCCAAGATGTATTAAAGGTCCCTAACACTCAACTCTTAAGGAGGTGGCCATATTATCACAGAGCTGATGCCTCCCTTTGGAGGTGCTCAGCACTTTAAAAAGCACATTATTCATCTGGGCACTGGAATGAAATTCTCTCTCCCATGGGTTGTTGGCTGCATATGCTGCTCTTAGAGCTGTGTTGTGCTCCCAGGATAGGCAGCAGTTGGGCAGGTAAGAGGCCAAGGCTCTTTCTGCCTTTTCTAGTTTTTGTATAATCCTTCCTGTCCTACAGCATTACAAAAACAATTTTCACCTTTCTTTCTGTGGCAGAGAACTATCTGTCTCTGAGGCAATACTGGAAAAATCTATCATTGCCATTCTCAGATTTTTGTAACTCCTGGTACAGTTTCTCCTGTTTGACTGGTGGCTCTGGTAAGGTGTCCATCACCATCTGCATTGTGCCAGGGCATTTAAGCAATGTATTTTAGGACTGGGGCCTAGGCTGTGCCTGCAGCAAGTCTGGAATGGTTTCCCTGTGGGCAGGTGGGCAGCAAATGAGAGGCAGCTCACAGTTATCCTGGGCATGCAGGCAGGGAAAGTAGCAGAGCCCTGGATGTGTCCAGGCTCCCCTGTGGGGCAGCCAGAGGTGGGTGGTGAGCACAGAGCAGTTCCTGACCCATAACCTCAGTAGTCTGTCTCTGGTGCCCAGAAGCAGAAGAAGAGTGGGAAGGGATATCAGTTTAGTTAGGGATCCCCAGATTCTGCCATGACTGTACAGCACTGGAAGACCTCCTTCTCTGGGCTGGACCCATTCCAGCATGTTTCTTGTAGCTGCAGTTACATATGTTTTTGTCCTCTATAGCTCCAGGTGTGCAGCAGCAGTCACCATATTGGCAAGGTACAGTGATGGTGTGGTTTGAAGCCTTGCATAACTGTGCTTGCACTAATGAAGTCTCTCTTCTAGGTCCATATCTTGGAGAAGTAGCAAAGCAGTCCGAATGCAGCCCAAAAGCCCCAACAACTTCCAGACCTGGAAATGCACAGTGTTCTGCTAGTGCAGGGACTTCTAGTGATGCCAGCCTCTTGGGCGGTGGCTGTCCTCTTCCAGATCCCACTGTTTTTCCTGATAAGCTGTTCTCAAAAGATGACTCCAGTGATTTGACACATGGTAATGTATGTTTTTTTAATCCTGTTCTTTCCCACACCTCCACCTCCTTCTGAATGTTATTGCTGATGAAAGCCAGGGTGCTTTGAATACCACCCACCCATGCCACTGCTAATCAGGTTTAGCATATGTTATCTTCCACGAGACTCGCCTAGGCTTAGGCTTTCCTAAGCATAGGCTTTCCTTTATTTCCCCGTGCAGCAGAAGGTGCCAGTCACCTGCACTGCCCATCCTCAGCCCCCTGCCCCCATGTGCTACTGTCCCTTTTCACAGCCCCATACTGCAGTGCTGCTCCCCTTTCAGACCTCTTTGCAGCTGTCCTGCTTGAGTAACACCAGGGCACGTCCTGTTCAGCCATGGGAGCGTGGTCCAAGGCAGTCCTCCAGAGAGCTGTGGTGATGCACATTCTCTCCCCGCTGCATCATGGGCTCAGACTGTATGTACTGCAGTCTCATACTGCAGCAGCATCACTGCTGGCAATGAGCACTTGGGTCTGGGTTTCCAGAGGTTGGTCCTTCAGCAAGAGTCAGTTCCTTGACTTCACATTCTGATCTACAAGCTAGTCCAAAACACAGGTCTACCACTGCCGTTCTTGCCCTAGTCACTTGGAAATACCACCCATCCTTCCCTGACCCTGGAAACACCATGATGGTGTAACTCCACCAGCCCATGGACTGCAGATTAGATGTCATTTGTTTCCAGGCATTGTGGGCTGCTTTTCTCAGATGCTAGTCTCTCCTCAGTTCCCTGCCTATGGGTAGGACTCGGAATGATGGATTAGATGAAGCAATGCAGAGTCAACAGCTGAGTGCACATTTGGAAATGTACATGGAAACCAAGTACAGCTTGTCAGGGAATGAGACTGTAGTTTTACGCACACTTTTAGGCAGCTAACACTACTGAGACAGTTTCACCCAATGTTCACTGCTTCTTCTGACCCTTTGTCGCCTTATCTCTTTTTAACCTGATTTTAATCAAGATCCAGCTGAAAAATAATCCAGCACAACAAACAAAAAAGACTCCCCAAAATAATATTTTTTTTAAATCTGAATTTGTTCCCTGATCTGACTGACCATGTACCCACACAAATATTTGCACCAGCACAGCTAAGGAGGCAGGGCAGGGTCAGAAGAAGACAGATTCTGGTGGAAGCAGAGAAGCTGCCTCTTAGCAGCAGTGTCAGGCCATGCCAGCTGACACTGTGAACCTACACCATGAATATTATAACTTCCTGTCTATGGGAAATTGTATTAACTGACTTCAATGACAGCACTGTTTGTTAAATGCTGGAGTAAAATGTTTTCTCTTTTCCTGTTTTTCTTAGGACTCCGTCAGGTTATATGTGGGAACCCTGCCAAGGCCCTCCATGTGAGGAGGCAAAAGCTAGGTGTATGTTTTTCTTGTAAACTTCACATTGCTGCATGGTGACCCCCCCTAACTCCTGGGATAAACTGAACTCCCAGTGTGGCTTGTAGCAGCTCACTCTCTTCTGTAGCCCAAGAACCCCCAAGATGCAGTTGCCTTGAGGAGGACAGAGGGTCCCTTGCCATGATGTTGCATGTGCCCATGTGTTAGCAGCAGTGGACCATCAGCTGCAAGGGAGCAGTGAAAATCACGTATCATCCTCCTGCAATGAGCAAAGTACAAGGCAGGCTTGCAAAACTTGATAGTATTTCTACAACAGCTATTAAGAAAAAGACTTTTTTCAGCAGTGTTTCTTTGATGTTGGTGTAAACAGCCAGCTTGCTAATGCTGCAAGGTCATTCCTATTGACTGAACAAACACAAAGCCAAAGTTTGTTCTTCTTGGCAGTGGGGTGGTGCCCCTGCCCTGTGGGTCAGCCTGCTCAATTTGGCTGTAATTCAGTGAGAGGATACCCATGTGTGTAAAGGGGAGCAGCCTGGCTTGTCATGGTCAGCTTTTGTTGGCCCTGAGGTTCAACACAGCACAGCTACACATGAGTAGATTTAAACAGGCTGGGGTAAATCAGGGAGATGCACAGGACACAGACTTAATGCTCACAACAGATGTTAAAGAACTGCAGGGAAAAGATGTGTACTCCCCATGTCTTTCTGCTACCACAGCCTCAGCATAGGAAGCTTTTCTGAAACAAATTTGAACATTTTAGTGAATTATTGTGTGCTAAGAACTGGGATGTGGAATTGAGCTGTGGTCATATACTGAGTGATGCAGTTTCTGTGGTACTGGTCTTAATATGCTTGTTGGTGTAGGTGCTATAGGCTTATATCCAGTGAAATATAAATCAACAGTTTTGTCACTGCTACGTTGGGTTCCTCAGGCTGTAATAGTACATGACTGGGAAGTGAGACTTCTCAAAACTGGGGAGTTAGAAAATGATGAGGGATGATCTAAAAGCTCAGAAACAACAGTGGGCTTTGATGTATGCTGAAATCCACATCTAGAAACTGAGCTGGGAAGAGTTCCCATGGATATCTAGATAACTTGTGTCATTTCCACAGCCACCTGCTGTGAGCCCTTTGAAACTGTCTGGTCTGACGACAGAAAACCTTTGTGGCTCTGGAGGAGGAAGAGATCTGCACCAGGAAAAGGTGTCCTCTGACCTGGGAGCATGGACAGAGCAGCACAAGGGGTGAGACCGCCGGGGAAATCTTGCCATGCCATAAACTGTGCATTCATTTTCTGCTGCAAAAGTAAGATCAGCGCTTTGGCCACCTGCTGGTGGTTTCGAGGGATGGTCTCGGCCCTTGCCTTCCTGTCCTTGCTTTGGGCGGCAGTCCTCCCACCTGGAGCATCTGCAGGATGGCAAGGAAGAAGAATCCTCTTCCTTCTCTCTGGAGCACAGGCAGGATGGGCTCACTCCTTAGCAAGAGCAAAGAAATCACTTTTCATAACTGGTGAGCTGTTCTTGTCCCTGACAGTGTCTAGTAAAAGAGCTGAAAGGGGATGAGCTTTTCTGCAAGCAGCACATTGGCCTAAGCAAACAAAAGGCTAAAAGACAAATACCTCCTTGCTGAGATCTCATAGATCTCACAGACAGGTAATGGTTATTTTGGAAGTAAAAATGTTTTTATTTCTCTAAGCTTACTTCACTGGGTAGTATTTTAAATCTGCCCCACTTCACCTGATTAACTTTAGGATGCTTGAGATAATCAGACACAAGCATCTTAGATGGCTGATCCAATTAAAATGAGTTTTCATATCTCCTGGTAGGTGTGAAGTAACAGTGGGTAACTAAATCCACTGCTGGGGTGTTTACCTGAGTGGCTGCATTTGACCAGCTGCATAAACACAGTCAAAAGCTAATTAAAGGTGTGATACTTGATGATGTCCAGGTGCCTGCAAACAGGTCAGCAAGGACAAGCCAGCCAAGCACTGAAGGTGAATAAAGGTGAAGACTGGAGCCCGACTGACAGCTTAGAAAATGAGTTGAGGGAGGCCTGTGATGAGGACCTCATTGAAAGGATTTCACTTGACTCTTCTTCCCACTCCTCCTCAGGTACTGGACCTAAACCCCTGGGGGAGAGTTGGCCTTGGGCCAGACACGTGCTGTTTGTAGATAGGTGCACGGGTAATCCAGTGTTCTATGGGATCTGGCATCTGTGCTCCAGGGCAGCAACTGGAAAATGCCATTGCAGGGCCAGACCCTAAGCAATCCATTCCAGTTTTTAAGCAGGACATTGTGGCCAGCTGTGTTGACCATAGTTGATATATTTCAGCATGAATATGTAGAATTAAGAGGAGCAAAGGTGATCCCACACTAGCTTAGCATCAAGTGTAGTAGAAGGACAGGTCTCTTTTACTTTGTGACATTAATTTATGACAGTGGCAGGTAAGTCTAAAATGTTGTCATTCCTACTGAGCTGTATTTGAACCCAGTTGGCACTGATGTAAATAATGGCTGAGCTAGTGATTAAGGTTTAACTGAATTATTGGGAATTCTGGAAAGATACACAACCAAAAGGATGCATTCAATAAAAGGTTTAAAAATGGAACATGCTCTTCTACTCAGGAATAAAGCCAAAGGCTTCTCAGAAACTGCATTTACGTGAATGAAAGCAGAATTCCCACTCTTCACTACTTGTTGAATATTGTCTTTAAGAATATTAAAAACATTAATAATGGTTATTCCAAACACATATCAAATAGAGGACCATATATAATTACAACTTCAATCTTTTTTCTATTGTGAATCAAAACAACTCCTTTTTTCTCAATATGTGAAAGCATGTGAGTTTTCATTTTACATTTCTTTCGAGGGTAAAAATGGATCTACTAAAATTTAGAAAAATATAATATATTTTGAAAAAAAACTGGAAATATCATTAAATTTTTCAAAGCCTCTACGTGTATTAACAGTACTATAAACAGTATCTCCCTAACAAGAATAAAAGCTGTTTGGAAAAATCTAAAGGAATGGCCTACTGTCCAGTGGCCACAGAAGTCTTAGATTATGATCTCATGATCTCTTTAGATTTAATCTGATCTTTTTAGATTTTATATGATTTCTTTACATTGAGTATGATGGTCTCATCATCCTTCTAGATTGACAAGACAATGTCACAAACATCCCACAGTGTACCATTGTCCTGCCCTATAGTACTGTGAAAGTTAATGGTTGGGCATGGATCTGTCCATCTTCTAACTAAATCTGCAGGATGATGATGGAGTAGTTTGAAATCTAGAATTGTCTGAGGTGGTGGGGGGACTGACCAGGATCCTAATGACACTCAGAAGTGTGTCCAGTCCAGTGTGAGTTTCTCACAGAAGAACTTGTTGCTGGAAGCAATCCTTCTGACCAGAAAAGGACAAGTCATCTGAGCAAAGCCACTCTTACATAAAAATGTTTGCAGCATCAGATCCATATAAACTGCATTTTTTGGAAGGCGTTGAATGTTATTTCAGGCTCTTGAGTCAGACATACCAGTCTCTCAGAATGGCTCTACTTAAAAACAAATATGAAGTTTGGACATTTTAAAAGCATATCATATGATACAAACTGTTCCATGAAAACTTTTTATCAGCTTTACCTAGGCAGTAAAATACATCCTCATCAGCTGGTAGCCACAGAGATGAACTTTCTGGGCCTGAGTTTTGGTGGCACATTCTTTAGATTATGTTCCTGCCCTGGACCCTGCACATCAGGCACTTAGGTACAGTTGGGTTCTTTTAATAGACAAGAGCAATTGGATCCCTGCTATTTATAGAATGGTTGGTTCTTTCAATAGAAAAGGGCAATCAGATCCCTGCTATATTTAGAATGGTTCTAAGCATGTGTGCATGATGGTTATATTTATAAGTCAGCAACAAGTTTTTTCTTCTCTGTGTGTTGCACATATTGCATGGAGAGAATGACATGGCTGAAACACAAACAGCCAGAAAGTAGCCCTGCATGTAGTGCAATATTTTCCCCAGCAGTCAGGCACTTATTATGAGATTCCATAATCTCTGCCTCTGATTTAAAAAGTGGATCTGCTCATCTGTGATTACTTCTCTGCCTTGCACTTCAGATCACTGGAAGGAGCCTTAAGGTATTTAGAGCAAGTCAGTGCAGACACTGGCAGGGAATGATGCAGGTGTGATCCTGCCTGAGAACAGGAGGGCAGGTGAGCTCGTGGGTGCCCTGTGAGCTCTGCCTGTGAGCTGTTCCTTACTTGACACATCACCAGCAGTGCTGGCAGGGAGGCTGACAGTGAACCAAACCAACTGTCAGAGGAAACAATTCAACACGGACACATCTGCCCACCCAGCTCCATCACACAACATCTCCAAAACCTTCCACTCCCTGGGTTAGTCATGTACCAGTCAGATGAACTGGTAAATCACTGTGCTTTCCACTCTGTTTCAGGTTCATCACAGGCTCAGGAGGGTGCAGTGTTCTCCAACACAAAACGTTATCTAATTCCATCCCCTCCAAAAAACCCTTCACCTGCCTCTGCAGTGGATGTTGCAGCAAGACCCTGGAAAACAAGGAATCATAGGGGCATAAAAATACCCAGCCAAGAGGAGGACAGACAGTGTACACAGAAATACCAGTCAAAGGCTCATGAAGAGAATTCAGCCCAGCCTCTGGACAAAGAACCTGCTCTCCTGGGCCTCCACAGCACGATGGCTGCCTCTGGATCCCAAGGGCACTGCCAGCCTGTGGGCTGCACCAGCCAGCCAAGGCCCATTCCAGGACCAGCAGCTGTTGGGTCACCAAGGATCAGGTATGTGCACTGGAATGCATCTGGGGAAGGGACTTCATGGCGGGAAAAGGCAGATTTCTGTATGGTCTCTGGGGTCTCCTGCTTCTTCTGTGAAATCAATTCCTTTTATTTGTGCTGACATTTACCTTTGACTGTCTAAAGCTAATGAAACATTTTCCCATGCTCCTTATAGCTTGAGTATTGTAAATTTTGTATTTTCTTGAATAATAGCCCAGAATTTTGCTGCTTTCTTACTGCTCCATTCTCATGTTCTCCACCCAGAGCCAATGCTGTGTCTGTTGCAAAGATCTTGTGGCACTTGTTCAAAACTCTCCTCCAGTACACTCCAGGAAGGGTTCCTGACATCCCACTTGGGTTTTTTCCCTGACAAAAATTCATGCTAGAATGAGCTCTGGAAAATAAAGTAGGCATTACAGAAGTGTCACATGTACCAAAACCTTTTTATTTCTGAACCTGTTTGCTGTAAATTTAGCATCATGTTGTTGCTTCTTTGAAGAAATACAACAGAGGACTTGTGACATGACAGCTTGGGTTTGAGTTAATGTGGTCATTTTGGAGTCAGCAAAGGCAGAGAGCATGTGCCTTGTGTGGGGAGCTCATGTGCCTGGGGCTTCTCCCAGGCCCAGCAGCTTTTGGTTCAGTTTTCAGAGCTGCTGAGGAGAATGCAGATATTAAAATCCAGAGTGCAGTCTCACCACAGAGTTTTCCTCTTTTCCTCAGGCCCATCATGGATGAGAGCCCTTCTAAAGAGATCAACCACCAGCATCCAGCTGCCTGCTCATCCACAAAAGCCTTGCAGAGGTTCAGGCCAATGAATTCTGTTTGGCCCCTGACTGCCAGGTCCATTCTACAGTCATTGCCACACAAATCCAGTGCCACAAAAACATCTCAGAACAGAAGTCCTCAGTCCTAGAAGGTACCCAGTTGCCAGCATGTGTTGGAGCCATGTACACGGTGCAGCCGTGAAGGATCAATGCTAACTTGCAGCTTCTTCTGCAAGCTAAACACAGAGCAGTTCAAACAATTAATGTGATTTGCCTCAATTCAGGATACAGCTGGTCCAGAAATATTTTAAGAGCAACCACTGATCAACCAATGAGCTATAATGAATGTCTTATTACAGAAAAATGTGGTTATTTTTGCAACCTATACACACTAAAACAGAACAAATCCTATCATACTTCCTCTCATCCACACCATGCCCAGCTCTGTGAGTCAGGCAGGGACACCAAACAGAGCAGAGCATGGAGCCTGCTGTCTGTGGAGAGGGCTGGAGGATGTGACCTACCAGCAGCCAGCAGTGTGCCTTTTGCAGTCCTGGATGTTAAACATGCAAGGGCCAAAACCAAGGGCTTGAGAGGAAGTGTTGACCAGAGCAGGTTCTAAGGGAGGGGTTGCTGTGTTGCCTGAGGAAAACCTCAGAAAGGCTGGGTGGTTCAAGAGTTTATGCTCCCACAGGAGCTCACCCTATTCACAGGCATTGGAGGTTCTTGTAGGATGCATTGCTATGGGAGCAAATGCTGAACAAGTGGCTTATCCCAATATTAACATGTTTGTTTGCTCCATAGCTACCTGGAAGGATTTGTCTCACTTCCTCTGAATAGACATGCATTCCACAATTTCTCTAGCAGAGCTGACTTCTGTCACCAGGTGTCAGAGCATCCTCTGCATGTGCCTTTCACCTCCATCCCATTTCTAGCATTCTCAGATCAAATAGACTTTCCAATTTGTTATAATTGGATAATTTTAAGTGATGATGCAGCAAAGCAGGGAAGTAAGGGAATAATCTCTTTTTTTTTCAGTAGGGCATTTGTTCCATGTTCAGGTAAGATCCAAAACATCTGTTTTAGTGACTGCAGTCTGTGAGATGCTGTTCCAAATGACTGTGTCTTTCAACTTTATTGATGTTGCAGTCTGACTCCAAGCATCATCACATTTTTTCAGGTTAAATTACTATGTTACATTACATTTTTTAAATCAGTTTGTAAAACAGTAATTACATGATGAATTAATGAATTGGTTTATGCTTCCTTTCTGCTGGCCATCTTAACTTAGAGAAGCAGAATAGACCCTGAAACTTCCTTTTTGTCATGATGCTCCTTGCACCACTTTATCTTACAAAACAGTCTGGAGCTTGAAGTGAGTTTGCCCAGTTTTGGTGTGTCCTAGCAGAAATCATCTATCAAAAATAATTTAAAACTATGTGGTAAGTGATTTTATGCAATACTATGGATGCAGGCAGGATTTCACCCAGCAACAATGCCTGTGCCCTTAAATAGGCTCCTAAATCTGACTTTTTGCCAGTGTCACTGACAATACCATCACACACACACAAAAAAAGCTGGCCTTGTAAAAGAAAGAAGACGCTGACAGCGCTGACCCTTCTCTATATCCAGGTCCTGCTAGGGGGTGATGGGTAGAACTGTCTTCTCCAGATATTCAGAGCCTCCTTCTCAATCGACATCTTTCATTTCAAAGGGGTGGAGGGGAAAAAAATTCAGTGGGTCTGGACATGAGCATCTGCAGAGACAAAACTCTTGGTACAGATCTGGAAAGTCTCTCAAAAGCATCTGTGGTCTCATCTCGCAGCAAACTCCATGTGGCTCTGTATGTGCACAGAGCAAGAAGCTTCTCTGAGCTGGCAGAGAGGATGTGGAGAAATGCTCAGAAAAAAAAACAGCTCTGCCCTAGTGTGTGGGAAATCAGTGCCTGAGGGCTTCATCAAAACCATTTAACTCATTGTTTCCTGTTGTACCTTCCCATCAGACATCCCAGTGGTGACTCTCAGGGCTGTGGGCCGTGTGTCACCTCCAGAACAGCCACCCCACCCCTCATTAGTGAGCTGTGCCCCACTGGTGGCCTAACCAAGGCACTCACATGCTGCATGGTGGTGTGGTGTGTTCACAGGGGCAGGAGGAGGTGTCCAGTGTGCCTGTTGATCACTGCTTGAGCTGGTGGCCCATCCATCACCCCCTCAGGTGCCTATGGATAGGGACACATGTGTGCAGCAGGCTGGGTGCCAGCTGCTCTGGTGTCTGTGGGGATTTAGCCCAGAACTGAGTGGCCAGCCTGTCATGCATGGAACAGCAGAGAGGCTTGCTAAGAGAGCAAGTTAGTGATCACAGCCCAGGCTGATGGGGGAGAAGGATTGATAGCCTCCTCTCTTTTCTCTGCCAATACTTGGTGCACCTCATTTCTCAGAGCTGCCATGCTGTTGTCTGTTGCAGTTTCCACGGCAAGGAAAATAAGCAGGGCCATTGCTGTCTGGACAGCTATAACAGATCCACGGGGAAAATTATTGTCCTGGCTTAGCCTCTGCTTGTTCATCTTCTACCTTTTTCATCTAGAAAATGGAAAAGCCAGCCAGGTCTTTAATAGGCTAATTAGGAAATGCAAGGCATGATAGGCTGTTTGTGAATTCAGTTCTCTTGGCCCAAAAGGGAAAAAGGGGAGTTTCATTGTATGGGCTTTTTGTCACCATTTCCTCTGTTAAAATCACACATTGGTCCCTTGAATATAGACGAAGTCCTTTAATGAATGAGGTTATTCCCATCCCTGCCTCTGCAGACTCTTAATGTTTGTCTCAGTAGGATCTTTGCTTCCAGTTGGATGTGACCAGTTTCAGATGTACATGGGCCGGGAGCTGCTGATGCCTTTAAGTATCTCACTGCCTTAATGGGATTTGCTGCTGGCTGCCAAATTGATATCTAGTGTGTAAGCTGGAGAGAGGGGCGAGAACTGCTCCCTCACCTATTAATAATCAGCACTGCAGGGAAGAGTTTTCTGCTGGGAGCCAAGTCTCACCAGTACACGCTGCTAAGGGAGGGGGTGGTAACATGAGAACAGCTGCCATGCAGGGAGCTGGGCTCAGAACAAAGGGATTTGGCCCAATGTGACAATGCTACAGCATTAGCAGAAGCATGATCCATCCAGGAGGCCTCTCAGCATCACTTAGCTGGTGTCCCACCAACAGCCCTGCTGGAGTGACTGCTGCTGCCCTGCATACTGAAAGGCTCCACTCAGCCAGAACTTAAAAAAAAAACATGGGAGAAAGAAGTAGGGAGCTGTGTGCCAGCCAGTTTTTTCAGTGGCTAACAATCATCCCTCCCCTTAAAGGGAGCATGTCTGGGACAGCATCCCACCCAGCCAAATAGGCGCTGACAAGCAGAGGTGACTCCTGCTCGGCCTTGGATTGGGTTCTGCACCTCCCAGCTCTGCAGAGCCCAGCCCATTGTGGATACCTTGGCATTCCATTTAGGAACGGGCCAAAGGAGGTGCTTACCCTGACCAGTGTCCCCATGGCAGCTGTGTGCACAGCCCCAGGGCTCATGGCAGTTGTGCTTGTTGCCAAGGCCATTACTCTCATTGAAGGCCTGGGATTGCTTTGCACTTGGAACAAATTAATATTCATTAAAGGATGAACAGAAGATATTTTCTTTGGCTGTCAAGGAGGAGAAAACACATGAGATGTTCAGGAAGGAAAATGCCATACGTATCCCTTCAAATACATACAAATGGCAGGCCAACTCAGGATCATTTCCTACATGGTTCCTTGGCTTGTTCAGAGCCTGACAGGCTTGTCTCCTTGCCATGGGCAGTATCTGCGCCCATAGTGGAACACAAGTGCTTCTGGGCTATGATGAGTCAGATGGTTCATGCTCCATAGTGTCAGTCTCTGCACTGATCAAACAGGGTTTGTGATGATGGCTTAGATGTCTGCTTGGTACCATCTGTTGCCAGGTGAGATGAATCCTGCCCTGCAATGGCTTTGTCATTACACCAGAGAATCCTGGCCCTGTTTTTATTGTTTTGTTCCTCTAAAATTACCCCAGGAGATACTGGAAATGTCCTGGCTGAGACAAAGGGTCAGCCTTGGAGAGTGGAGACAGCGTGTGAGCACCGGGGCAGCGTGCCTCAGTGCACATGGCTCTTTGAGCTAGTCTGGGAAGCTTTTGTACCTTCCAGAGAGGCACAGTGGGGCAGGATAGCTGCAGGACACCAAGGAGGGCTTGTCCTGGACTGAATTCAAGGTGCCAGAGCAGACCGTGAGCAGGTGAAGAGCTGGCGTGGTGCAGGTGCATCTGGGAGGGCTGGTCTGCTGCCCTGTCCCTAGGAGAGGGGAAGGTCTCTCCTCAAAGAGAAGGATTATGGCTGTACTTTTGGAAACCAGTTCAGCCAGCTGGGAGGTGACCCAGGTGATGGAGATCCTACCCTGGAGGTCTCTTGCTGTCACCAGAAATAAAACAACCTTTCAGTGACAGCCTTGATCCAGCCTTAGGGGCACTGCAGTAATTTCTAATCTCTGCCCTGGTTTCCCACAGCCCAAGGAGAAATTTTGTTATATGACAGGAGATATGGCATGATTTTACACATGGTCAACAAGTGCAGGGGCTCACTCTCACCCATCCCTCAACAAGGGGCTCCTCTCCACGCTGCCTTCATTAGCCTCGTGGCTGTGCATCCCCAAGTGGAGTTCAGAGTGATTGTGCTAAAATTAAGGTAGTAATTGAGATAAATTTTTAAGTTGCCAGGAGACAACGGCCTTGCAACAGAATCCTCCTGCATGGCACAGCGTAAAGCAGAAAAAGAAAACATCGGATTACTGGGTGGAGAGTTGTAGTGTCATTTTTCGCCTGAGGAACAGAGCGAGTGCAAATGCAGGCAGGCAGGCGCCGCTTTTGCTGGGTTTGGCGAGCAGGAGGAATGCCTCGGAAGGGACGCTAGAGGGAAGAAGAGAGTCTCACAAGTGCAACTTCAAAAAGCAAAAAGACTCGAAAACCAAACCCAGTCAGCTCCAGGTAGTTCAGGAGGCGTTTGGCACTCCGTGGGCTCAACATTTTCTTTTTACCTGTCCAGTATCCAGTGTGCTGGCCTCGTGTGGTGCCCCCAAATGCACTATGCTGGTGGTGGCTTGCTGTATCACACACCACTTTGATGTATTTTCTTAGGAAGCCTGCAATGCCCACAAAGTATAGTGGAGAACATCCCAGACCACTTTGGCACTGGAAAGCTGAGGTTCTTTTGGGGTGTTATAGGGCATGTCCATATAATAATGCTGTGTGCAGCGTGTCTTAAAGATGTCATTATCACAGCCTGTAGCTCCGAGTTGCAAACAGGCTCAGCAGGGATCTTGGCCCTCTTCCTGATGTCAGGATAGCACTGGAAGACCCTGGCAAGTCTCAGGGGCTGGTGCCAAGGCCTCAACGTCTGCCACCACCCAGCCCGTGTAATTTCTATCCCAGCCCCTTCCCCATGTGGAAGCTGTCAAAAATCAACGCCTGCATTCTTGCTGCTGCTTTGTGGGCAGGGTCAGACCCTTCTTCCCCAACAGAGAGCACTACCCCAGTTCCTTCTCCATCCCTGAGCCACTTTGCTGCTTCAGACTCCCATCACCTGCATCATCCACACCCCTGGGGACACTTGGAGCCATGACAGGGACCTGAAGGTGAGTACCACAGCAGCTGCTCTCTCCTCTGCAGCCAAACCATCAGCCCTGGCTGTGCTGCCTGCAGGGACAGTGCTGAGCTGTGCTGCCTCTTGGTCCTGCCCTGGAGCCATCACGGCTGCCCAGGCCGGGGCTGTGCTGGGCTTGTGCTGACCCAGGGTACAGCAAACACGGCTCTACTGTCTCCCATGTAATGGACACACAGAGATGTCAGCTTCAGGGCAGAAGGAAGGGGTGGAACTGCTTTGGCGGGGGAAACAGTGGAAGCCTTTGGGAGGTGTGTCCCAGCAGGAAGGCAGAGGGGGAAGCACCCTCCAGTGGGCAGCACAGGGGAGATGGACACACCAGCAGCTGGGGTCAGGCTGGGAGCACCAGCAGTTCTGTCACAGCAGGAGAGGCTTGTTCTGCTGCATCAGAGGTGGAGGCAGTAACCAGGCTGGTCTGATTGATCCCCCTCCAGCCCCCTCAGGAGTGGAGGGATTAGAGCAGATCATTTGGGATATAGCAGATATTTGGGTGCCTGGACCACCCAAATGACTGCTGTGTCTTGCCAGGGCAAGCACCTTTCAGGGTCAGAGTATGGACCTGTCAGCCCTTACCAGAAAAATGCTGCACACCAGGAACAAGAGTCAGGATCAGGACAGGTCATCTTGCCCAGGAGAAGGGGATTTCCTGAGATTAGTCACCAAATCTTCCCTCTTCAGAAGCTCAGCCCCAAAAGCTGCTAGGATCCTCCAAGGAATGTTTCCTGCTACCTCCCCGGGTGGGGATTCACAGTAATAGCAAGAGATTAAAAATATTTAGAGGTCTTGTAGGGTCAAAGCAACAAACACTTTTTCCCCCTGGATGATCACTAACAAAATTAGTTTTTAAGTAGGGGGGGAAAAGCCATCTCAAATCTTATATTTTCCCTGATTTCTCCTATCCCTTTTATCTAGTGTCAGTTTTGGTGGTTTTGAAGAAGAAAAAGAGAGGCATTACTTTTCCCTTTCAACTGCTCTTGCCAATCCTGATTTTTTTTTTATTTAATTATGAACAGTCCAGGGGAAGCAGGAATCCAAACACAAACCTGTGGATTAGATTAATGGCATGTAAAAACAAATGAGAGGCCCTTGCTGCTGTGGGAAAAGCAATTACCCTAAGATCAAGCAACTTTGCAAGTGATGTACAGAAGAAAGGAGAGAGATGGACGGGGCTGCCATGTCATGCTGGCATTTGGGAAGGTGGCCAAAAATGCAAGAGGCAGATCGTATGTGTGCAGCTCTGTGTGTGTGTGTGGATGGCTCTGGCATCACTGTCACCCTGTCCTGAGACAAAGGCAGAGGGCATGGGAGTTCAAATGAGAGCTGCAGGATTAGTTTGGGATGCAGGAATGTTGCAGGCAAAATGGAGGTTTAAGACAAGGTTTGTCATGGAGACCCTCCCATTGAGCCACAAGGGTCAGAAAGGACCCCCTTGATTTCTAAACTCCTTCTCAGAGAGGAGTCTGGATCCAACCCTTGGTCAATGGTTTCTGCCTAAATAATGATATAGTGTGTAATTGAGCCTTTATACAATTTTGTGCTGCAGAATTAAGGATGGCTAACCAAATATATTTATATAAATGAAATAAGTGTTTTATTTCAATTGATGATTATAATGATTAGACTAAAAAAACTTTAATCAGAATTGTTTACTACACAATAGTTTTAACTACTAGTATAATGCACCATTTTTTATAAATATTGAAGCAATTAAAGTTGGTAAAATAATTATTAAGTAGAGATTGATGTTACCCATTTCAATGAGTGTGGGTAAATCTCTTTTGCTCAGCATTGAGGGGTGTCTACGCTCAAGAGTGGGATCTGCACACAGACCCAAAAAGGGGGGTATTAGAGGACCCTGCCATCAAAAAGCAGGACTGAGTTGTTGTAGTGTGATGTGATTGACTGTCAGCCATATGTTTGTAGGCCCCCTGTGTCAGCACTGCAGCCTTTAGCTCAGCACCATTAGATAAATCATCAGTACTAGCACTTGTTGGTTTCTTTATCAGAAGCTTTGTCTGCCACCTCCTCACCAGTGCCAGTTTCTGTCAGGAAACATTGTTCTTCACATCCTCAGAATGTTTAACTTTGGGCTTGATGAGTCAGCCTCCTCTCAGCATTCTTCTGCACCAAAAAGCAGCCTGACCCCTCCTACTCCATTTGCCACTGATAGCCTGATAACTTTTGCTAATAGGGTAAAGTCTGAGCTGTTTTACCCCCACCTAGGCAGAGCATCCTGCTACAAGGAGGGCTTAGCCCCCAAGACCCTGATGGGGTCTGTAGCTCAGCCACTGCCAATTCAGGGTGAGTGTGGAGATAGCAATGAGCTGCAAACACACTCCTCCTCCATTTGCAGCTCTTGGCAGGCTTTTTGTCTCCTCCTGGATGCTTGAGCCAGCACAGTCTCCCAGTGAGTCTCTGGCACAAGGACTGTGAGAATCCTTTCATTCTAGATCACAGAATGGTTTGTGTTGGAAGGGACTTTAAGGATCACCTAATTCCAACCCCATGCCGTGGGTAGGGATGCCCCAAGCTGTGTCCTACCCCAAGGCACATTCCCCATCTGCCCTATCACTGTCCTTCCCTGCTTCAGGTCACTGCAGAGAGGAGATGAGGCCCAAGCAGCTCTGCAAATCTCAGCATTTCTGTTTCCCTCTGTTCTGGGGTGTCGGTGCAGTGGGGAGCACCTCCATGTTCAACACCAGCAGTCACCCCACACGTCTCAAGCAGCATTTCAGCCTCATGATGAAGGCAGCAGAAGCCCTTTTCTGCCCCCTATGGCAGTGTCACCCAGGCGAGCACTTGAGCAGCAGCAGGGGTGCATGGGCAGGGTCAGCCCTTCTGGCAGGGCCAGTGGTTTGGAAAGCAGCAGGGCAGATTTCCAGCTGCTGCAAACGGGTGCTGCCTCCCTGATTTTCACCCAGGCTAGCTTGCTTGTATGTGCTAGCTGCAGAGCTGGTCCTTCAATCTCCAAGCACCCTGCCTGTCTTGGCCAGGATCCTGGGGTGCTGGCAGGGTTTGGCTGGTTTGTTTAATGGGTGCTGGGGCTGTTGTCTGTCACACGCCATTCACTCCTGTTCTGGATCACAGCGTTTGAACCATCTCCTATTTCCAATGCTTCTGTCACAGCTTTGTTTGCAGTAGCAGTGCCTTCAGCAGCTGCCTGTGCTGCATGGCCAAGTGGGCTACCAGAGCTTGAGGGCATCTCCCAGGCTCCCATGAGACCAGCACCCATGTGTACCTGTGTCCTGCTGACCTCTGGGAGGCACTGCTCCAAGCTCCTGGCTCAGGTCTGGGAATGGTGGTGTGCTTTGATCCTCACACATCAGCCCAGTGTGTCCAGGGTTCCCCATCTCCTGCTCAACATATATTGGTGCTTTTCACTGGAGCCACAAGCTCTTCACAATGGGATCAGGTTGGCTTGGGATGAGAGACCCAGGGATGAGCTAGAGTTCACCAAGGTGAGCAGGCAGGTGCCAATTCACCTGCTCTGAGTAAATTAATGATGCTGCCAGGGAGAAAGCAGTAGTGGATAAAAAATATAGCTGAAAAGCAGGAGAGAGGGGAGTAGAAAAGAATATAAAAATCTCTCTGTTAGAGTATATTCTAACCCCTTAACCTTTTGTCCCTGGTTCTGCATAATTTCCAATTGTAGCCAGTAACAGATGCCCAGGGAAAACCATCAGAGCATAGGAACAAACAGGACAAGTTAACATCTCTTCCTCATCTTGCCTCACCTCTATGGTTGTGTTCCTGTTGCACAGGACAAGTAAGCATCAAAATGGGCCCAAAATGCTCTCTGGCTTTCAGGAAAATCTGTAGCTCAGTGGCTCTGAATTTCATCAGTGAACTTAAATCTTTGCATTTAATACACAGCAGATATGGTTAGATTTTTCTCCATTAAGTCTCCCAAGCTTTTTGCAGGGGTGGCATCCCCTTGACACTCCTTGTC
The DNA here is from genome assembly GCF_901933205.1 of Camarhynchus parvulus. Classification (NCBI taxonomy): domain Eukaryota; kingdom Metazoa; phylum Chordata; class Aves; order Passeriformes; family Thraupidae; genus Camarhynchus; species Camarhynchus parvulus. The sequence continues at coordinate 17,266,226 of NC_044575.1, read as the reverse complement.
CCCATACTGGGATGCAGCTGGTGCAACTGCCAATGGCTCCACATTTCCAAGGATTTATTTCTATTTTTCTTTCTAATATTGAAAGCCCAGAATACCAACTGCTATGAGGGGATACAATGTTTATTTTGCAAGTGGAGTAGAATTTAAGAGAGACTGTCATTGCTACTTATTCACAGACTGTTACCTGAATTTCTCTAGTCTCCCTCATGCTGCTGCGTGTCACCTCTTCCTTGCTCCACATATTTCCAGGAGCAGGCTCTCTCATGCAGGGCTTGTCTCTGAGGGTTCCCCCATTGGTTTCCTGGGGCACTTTGTGCTCCAGCATCACTTGCTGTGCATGGCCCTGCATCCTTTAAATTACAGAGCAAGCAGTAGGATTGTGCATGGAGAAGGGACAGAGGGAGCACGCCAGGGTCCATCCCTCTGTAACACCCCAGCCACTGTCATCCTCTCCCCAGCATACCCATGCTCCTGAGTGGGCAATGGGCATCCTGGGAGATGAGTGAGCCTCTGATGCTGCAGGTGCAAATATTTGCACCCAGGCTCCTGCAGGGGCTGTGGAGGGGAAGAGCTGTCCCCCGATGCCCTTGCCCACCTGATAGGGACCCGCCACAGTGCGAGTGTCACTCTGCCCGTGGCTGAGCCCTGCGGCAGCCCGCCTTTTCCTTATTTGTTTTTCTCCCTTTGAGAGCTATTCTTTCCCTCCCATATGCTGTAATAATTACAAGTGATAACTTAACAGCTGCTCTGCTATTCTGGGCTGAGCAGAGCCACGCGCCTCCACCTTCCCTCCCTCCCACGGCTCTGGGTCAATGTCTTGGCTCCAGCAATCAGGGATTCCTGCAATTTTTGCCACTCAGGAGGATCTGGACTCTTTTCCCCTCCATTGCCATCTGTCTCCCACCCGCCCGGCCCAGCATCACGAAGGGGGATGGGACTGTGACATCCATCTGTTACCATGGAGAAAGCTGAGCCAGCGAAGGGACGCACCCTGCATCCTGGGTGAAGGCCAGTGGAGAGGGGGTGAAAGGGATTTTCTTGTGTATCTGTTTTATTATCATGTGTCTGTTGTCACTCATGGGGTCTGCTGCAGGTGACAACCGCCACCCTTGGTCACAATGGACCTTATGATCCCCTCAGCCCTCTTGCTGGAGAAGGTGGTGACCTTAGGCCTGGTGTGGCATCCCAGATGGTGGACCAAGTCCACATCGCTAAAATGAACCATTTGCCTGCCTTCCTCCTGTGCAAGAGTGGTGGTGGCTCCCAAGGAGATGATAGACCCCCAACAGCAGCCCTGGGCTCAGGGCAGCACCCAGGCTTCCCATTTTGGATGTGAAAGAGTTTTTCTCCTTTTACAAGAGAATTTTGCCTCCAGTTTTTCTGACTGCTGAAAGCCCAGCATGAAAAAAGTCAGGATGAGATGTTTCTGCCTGCACCCCACAAAGGAAATGCTGCATCCTTGAGCATTCCAGTCCTTCCCCAGTCAGCAAGGCTACCCAGGCCAGAAGTGCCTCTCCAGCACAGGTGACGATTCCCAGAAATGTGTAAAGACAGCCCAATGGTGGTAGCGAGAGACACACAAGTCTGTGTCGGGCAGTGTCATCCATCCAGCCCACAAAAGGCTGCATTCTGCTTCCCAAGCACTGGAAATCTGACACCTGCCTGCTTGCTCCTGTGCAGTCCCATGCTGGCCACTTCCCATATTCCAAAGGCAGCAGTGCCGGTACCTCTGGTTGCAGCAGGCTCGAAACTGGTAGAGCCCCACAGAGCAACCTGAGAAGGTTCTGCAGCAAGGCTAGCATCTGAATTCATATTTGGCAATCTGCAGTGCAGGCAGGGTGCCTGTGCTTCCTCCCTTATGTGTGCTGGCCTTTACTGACATAGTAAAATGCTGGGAATTAAGGACAGGATTTTACCTAAGGATGGGATTTGCCAGAACCATCAGCCCACAGTGGTCTTGGCTCTTCTCACCCGGCACAAATGTCATCTGCACATCTGATACATATCACAGCAGGTGACATCTTCCCCTGCTACCTGCCAGCTGTCCTTGTAGGCAGCAGATCTCACAGGATACCTAGAGCAGGTCTTTCTAAGGGCAGTGGTGGCTAATCTTCCCTGTGGTCCTCCCAAAATTGTAAGTGGGAATAAAAATTGGGAGTGTGCAACAAGGTGGGCCTTCCCAGGAATTTCACTTCCCAGACTGGGAATTCTGCTGCTGACATGACTTCAAAGCAATGGTGGCAAGGTCAGGGTCCATGGACAGGGGTTTTGTGCATGCAGACACTTTTCACACATCAGGGTGACCACAGAAATTGCAACCCTTGGCTTTTGGGTCATCAGCTGCAACGCTATGCCTTGAATTGTGCCCCACCCAGAGGGCCTTTGGAAGAGTGATGTGGTGCTTATCTGAGCTGGCTTTGATGGTTGGCAGCTGTGCAGGACCACCAAGCAAAGGCTTCAGTGGTGGCACTGGGACACACTGGAGGAAAGCTCACCAGGGGAAGCAACACCTGCCTCGCTTGCACCTCCCACGCAGGAGTAGGCAGCCCCAGGAAGAGGCGGCTTGGAAAGCCTGAGACATCTCCTAGGGAGAGCTGGCAGCTCCATCTGGCTCTGCTTCAGAGGAGCTCTCCAAGGAGCTGCTGAGGGTGGCCAGAGCGGGGCCTGTGGGTGGTGTGCCAGGAGCAGGAGAGGAGGAGCAGAAAGAGAGGGAGGGAGTGGGTGGGATACACGTGCCCCACACTGCCAAGTTTCCCTTGCAGCAAGGTAATGCTTCTTTAAAGCAACTGCTCTGGTCCAAGAGAAGGGTGGTGCATTTAGGGGCTTGTGTGTGGTGTGATGCTGGTATTCAGGTGCAGGGGAGGTGCTTCTGCACAGTGACCCCACAGCGACCTGGGGACACGCAGGGCTTTGTGCGCAGGAGCTTCAGCCCACAAGTGCTCGAAGCCACCACGTGCATTTGCTGCATGGCAAAGTCTCTTTGCACCTCTGCTCATTTTCACGGGTCTCGTGCCTTGCTCTTACTCTCCAGAAAGGCAGGCATTCTTTTCTTGAAGATAGCAATGTGCTAAGAGAGCTCTCATTGAAACAGGGCAGCCATGGTATTTGTTAGGATAAAAACACATGGGGTTAGCACTGTGCTCCTCACTTCTCTGAGCCCAGGCAATTGCACAGCAAAATTACAGTCCTTATCTGCACCCAGGTTTTGCAGCAGTGTAACTGCAGCCATTTGGCTTTTAGTTTCTTCATTTCAATCTCTTTGATCATGTGCCACGATTAATCTGATCTCTATGAGGCGGGATGAGTAGGAGTCAGAAGAAAAACTGTAATCGTCTGTGCCTTTGGCATGCAGGAGCGGAATAATTTTGTAGTCTCATCTCCACGCTGGTAGCTCTAGGAAAAGTCTCCATCCCTTCATCAGCTAGCAACACCGTGCAAGGCTAAGGGATGCTGATCTAAATGGAAATATTGAGAGTTAGGTACCATCACTATTCCTTGTTCCCTAATTTTTCAGGCTGCAGCATCTACATGACGCAAACCACATGGTCAGTGACTGAAACGCAGCTGGCAACAATGAGCTCCAAACACAAAGATAAATTCATTATAAGCTCCTTGCTGCTGTTTGCTCTCACCTGCCTTGTCATGACACCAGGCTGCTAATTCTCTGTGTTGTTTCCTTGCCTGAGTCAAATGAGACATGAGGTTTTGTTGGGCTGGGAGGAAGGGAGCAAGGGGAAAGGGCATGGGGAGGTGACATCATGCTGCCCAGCCCTGTCCTGACTCTCCTGACAGTTTTTCCTTGCCAGTTCCCACCAGTGCAGCACTGGCACTGTTTTTTGCTGTCCTGACAGCTACACAGAGGTGTTTCCCCCTCCTAGCCCAGAGTGCCCTTGCCCCCACTGCAGAGCATTGCTTTAATTCTGTCTGCACCAACCCTGGTGTCCATCGCAGCCCTTTCTGTTTTGAAAGCCCTCCCTTTCCTAGGCAAAATGATCCAAATTCCTTTACTAGCACACCTCATTACTTGACTCCCCATCTGATTGTGCAGCTCTCTTTGAGCATTGCTTACTTTTATTGAAAAGCATTACCAGCACAGAGCAGAGATAACCATGTAAGGGACCCGTTTTAAACTGTCCAACAAGGCATTATTAACCCATATCACAGATTATAATCAAAAGCATCTTTTCTATAGAAGTTGTTCTTCTTGTCCTATTGACTATTCCAGCAAAAACAACTCACTCTGTCCTGCATTTGCCCAAATGATTATCCCATGTCATGTCACCTGTACTTCTGTTGAATTATGTTTTGCATTTTTTTTTCCCTTCCCACATACCCTTAGGAAGTGAGCAATTCCTTTCCTAAGCTCCATCAGAGATCAACAGGTGCCAGGGAGGTGGGAAGATGCTGAGACTGGAGGATAGAGAGCCCAAAAGGGCCATTTTTCTGCTCAAGTGCATCTGTCCACAGCACCAAGTTTAAAGAAAAGGCCTGGATGGATTATCACTGTCCCCAAGTCCCCTCACAGACCCTGAGGGCTTCTTAGCTGCCCAAAGAAGAGAGAAACTCTCAGGTGCTTCTGTTCTGGTGCAATTATGACAGGCAATTTAAAAGCAGCCAAGAGCTGTATTGACAGTGTCATTTGGAACATAATGGACTAATGGTCCCTTCAATTTAATTAAGGATTTTTTTCAAATTACAAACTAACCTAAATTAAGATGAGAGTGTATACAGAAAGACCTTAATGTGGTTCCACTAATTTAGATTTGCAGTCTTAATTATTTGGATTAATTTTCCAAAAGGATACATGACATTTCTATTGGTGTAAAGACCCATAAGAAGTGTAGCAGGTGTTTTGAAAGTGAAATAGTGAAAAAGGTGAAATTGCCTTTCAGGGGTGCAAGTCTTGGTAACACCTCTTTTAAGAATCTGTATAAGTACCTCCTTCCCAGGCAAGAATAAGCTACGGAAACGTAAAGGATCATGCTTCAATTTTACATGTGTGTGTGTGTGTGTGTGTGTGTGTGTGTGTCTGCACATATATATTTTTGTGTGTGTGTATATATATATATATATATATATATATATATACACACACACGGGAGTGGGTGGGGGTGTGTCTGCCTGTGTCTATGTAAAAAAAACAATGGCTGGAAAAGTTGTTCCACTTTGATTACTCCAACAGCTTTAAATCAATGTAACATCTGAATGATAGCAAGGCTTGAGGCAGTGGCCAGAAGGTGATGACAAAATCATCTGTGGTGGTTTATGACTTGTTTTTCCTCCTGTTTCTTCCCATCTTCCTCCTCTCCAAGCTGCTCAGTACTCTCTGGCTGCTCAGGATTGATGTGTCCATAGCAGAGGCAGTGGGAAGCATTGGGAAACAACTTCTCCTCCCCATAGCACACTTGACTGGGTTTAGCTTGGACAGCCATGATTCTGAAGTTCCCTCACTGCCCAGCTGGATCCCTTTAAGAAAAAAGGAAACCCAAGTCACTTCTCTTTGCAGGAGAAACTGCCCTGGAGCCCCCCATCCAGTGCATCCAGTGTTTGTTGGAACATTGCTTCAAAAGGCGTGTAGTAATTGAGTCATCCAACTCTGCCTTGCAAAAAGCTCCTTAAGGTACCATGTTTTGCTCTGCTGTCCTTAGCACCATTGATGGGAATGGGTGGTTTTGGGAGCAGGCCAGGGCAGCCTCCGGCCCTCTGCACAGCAGGATGGGGGCAAAGAAGCCACTGTGGTGTTTGAGTTGTGGTACCACCCAGATGATCAAACAGAAACCACTGCTCCTTTGGGAATGTCACTATCTCAGCACGCACCAGAGGAGGATCAGGGGAGGGTGAACACCTTTCCTTTGCTCTTCTCCTATGGCTTTGGAGAAGAGACACCGGAGCCAAGACCTTGGTTACGCTTCTGCAATAGAAGGAAATCCAAGGGTGGCTGAGTCAGGCTGTGAGCAACACGCCTGGCATCTCCCAGGATATCAGCTGCAGAGTCAGGAGCTGAAGCCTGCTTTTCTGCACACAGATCAGGTGCCTGCAGACACTTACAGGTGTGTAGGTGTGAGCTAGTCCTGGGAAAGGGAGACCAGTGGACTTCAGATGGGAGAAGAGCCATGGCTTGCCGTTCCTCCCAAATCCTGAAAAAGGATGCTCATGGAAAAGCAGCATCCAATCTGTCTTTCAAACCCAGGGCAGTTTCCTTGCAAGAAATGGAAAGAGACAGGGAAGAAAGGAGAATTGCCTTTTTGAAAATGTTTGCTTTAGGTAACCCTCACACTTTGGGGTCTCAGGACTGAAAGGCAGGAAAAAAGGGCTTGTTGACCTGATGTTAACCTTCAGCTGTCAGCCATTCAGCTCCATGATCCTCACATGCCGCTGCTTAATCCAGGAGGAAAAAAAGCACAAAGCCTGCCCAGAGCCTGTGCCATCTCATTAACATTTGGCTTAGGCAAGATTTCTGTCCTGCACAGGGAATGCAGCAGCTCCAGTTCAAACAGCTCTCCTCTGCTGTGTCCAGGGACAGAGGTTTGTCACACCTTCTGCAGTGCTGTGCTTTGGGGTCCTTGAGCTGACAAAACATAATTCAGGCAGAGACACTGGCATTTTTTGGCTTATTGAGAACTTGAACAGACATTTCTGTGAGGTCCTCCTCTGTGCCAGAATGAGGTGGTTCCCAACAGGCACAAGACACTGACCCAACACAGGTTTGGCTGGTGCCTGGCACCTCTTATTGGCGGTGGGGGTCCCACAAGGCCATAAAAGCCATACTGTAGCTTCTGGTTTGACATCACATCCCACATCCCCATCATGTGTACTCAGAGGAAGGTCATAGGGATGGTTGAAGAAGAAATAATATGGGAGGGACAAGGAGCACATGGGCACCTTGACCTACAGCCAGACATCTACTGCCCCCAGGCCCTTGTAGTTTTCACTTGATTAAACATGAAAGCTCTGTGGTTGCCTGAGCTGGCAAACATGGTTCAGCACACCTGAAGTTGGCAGGGAGACCTGCTGCCCTGGGGTTGGCATGGGGTTGGCAAAGGTTTCCTCTTCCTATCTGGGAGCTGGCAAGAGTGTGTTCCCATCTGACAAGCAGGTGGGAGGAGGAAGGTGGGTGGCTTTATGCTGACTGATGTGAGCAGTGTGCTTTTGGTGGTGGAGGAACACGGCCGTGGCCATGGGCTGAGTGGATCACATGAGCTTGGAGGTGGAGCTTGAACCGTGTGAGAGATAGATGATTCTTTGGAGACACGGTGGGATTCTTCAGTGGGAGGACCTCTGATCTAAGTATAACAAGTCACACTTTAGAAATAAGTTGGTTGAGGCTGTGGCTGAGTTTCTTTGATGTAGGCTGAGGTCACACACTACAGGGAGAAATCACTCAGTGTTCTGCTTTCCTGTTGATAAACAGCTCTGATCCTGGGACAAGGCTGTGATCCATGGGGCTGTTTAGCCATGAGGAAGTAGAAACTCCTGCACTAAGCCAGATCAAGGGTCTGAATTGCTGAGCATCCTAAGGCTTCAGGGAGCAGTGAGTGCTCCCAGGGGCATGTTGATTAGGACTCCTTCAATTCTTACCCCTTGTTACTGCCTCCAGGAGCAAGGACTACATAGCTGAGTGTGACCCATATGGCCCCTCACCATTTGCTACTAAAACAGGTTAAGAGCACAGTCTCACAGGCTTTGTAAACAGCATTTGTCTGCGTTTATTAATCCAGATTATGTTTTCTACATCTACTGGTTTAATCTTCTCTTGAACTCATGCAAATACTCACAGCTGACAGCATTCTTGGGCAAGGAGTTCCCCAGGTCTGACCCCCACCACATGAGGACATACATGCTCTGAATTAGCCCCAGTTTTTGCACTGGGAAGAGGCAGCAAGGCCAATCCCTGTCAGCCTTCTTTGGGCCATGCCTGACTTTGTAGCCCTCTGCCATAACCTCTCCAGCCATGTCTTTTCCAGACTGAGAAGTCCTGCTGTGCACAAGTCCTTGCTTGCAGGAGGGCTCCTCCAGACCTTTGATCCTCTTTCATCCCTTTCTCCGTGTTGCCCTATTGCATTTTGGATTCGAGGCTTCAAAGAGGTGCCTTTTGGGGCACAGGTCAGCACAGTGGCTTGGCAGGCGTGCCTGCCCCACAGCCCTGGCTCTCTCCAGATGCTGCTGTTTCTTGGCCACAGGCTGTGCCAGCTCCTGTGATCCCGTTTGCGTAAGTAATTGGCAGTGCATACCACGCATAACCAGCTCTGAGTTTGTGTTGGGGTTTTTTTGATCCAGGGCTCTTTCTCTTCTGGAAGGGTAGATGTGTTGTCTGGGTGTTTTTATGAGTGTTGGGTCTCCCTGCTGACTGCAAATCCATCCTCCCACCTTGAAATCTGCTTGGCTCTCCTGCAGAGACCCATGGTGTGTAAGGGGCTGTAGGTGAGAGCCTGGCATTGTCTGAGACCTAAAGGGAATATTTTCAGGGCTGTTCCAGCTCCCTTCCTTTGCTTTTATCCCAGATAAAAATGTATTTACATGATAACATAGAAAAGCATAATAAGCAACCAAACCTCACTGTGGTCAATTCACTCCCAGCCTATTTCATGCTGATAAGACCATGATGAACTCAGATTGGAACTTCAAACTTCTTTGAAGGCATTCAGCCAATTGCAAAGGTGAGAACCAGCTGCACAGTTTGGGTCCCGAGATGAACTTTGTTGTAGGTGAAGCTGTAACATGAATTTGTCATGTGAATCTATCTTGAGGAATAATAACTCTTTGTATTTTTTATTGGGTTTTTTTGCTACAGTTTTTCCTTCCTCCTGGTCCCACCACAAATCTGCTCTCACTCTAATCTTTTCTTTGGCAGCTAAAACTATTATCTTTATTGTTTCAGGGCTTGGCTTCTTCCTGTTAGATCTCCTAATTGGATTTTTACTCTCCTATCCATTTAGTCTCTTCTGTGCTTTCACTAAAACCCTTTAACCCTTTGGCACCAGCTTTGCTAACCAGTTACCCTGGAAGGTGCTCCACTCCCTGATTTGCACAGGAACAGCTTTCCTAAGCCATGGGTGCCGCCTCCAATGTCACTGTCTGTACACTGTGTCATCACCATCATCTCCTTCACTCTGAAGACTACAAAGGCTCACTGGGTTTTAACCAAGAATAACCAAAACAACCCACATCACCCTTTAAAAGGAGGTCTGAAGTCACCATAGAGCCAAAATAATCCAAAAATTATAATATTTCAGCTGTGGCTAGGAAAAGTTTTCAGCTTTGTCCAGATTCACCTCCCACCCAGACCAGGTGCCAGTCCTGTGTCCCTGGCTGTGTCTTAAATGGGTTAGCAGCTACAAGAGGGTGAAACAGCAGGGGGGCTGTGACCACTTCTGGCACTGGGGTCACTTAACCCTTCCACTCCTCTTCATCCTCTTTGGAAAATGCTGTTCACAAAACATGCTTTCTTCCACCTCTCATCGATTTTGTTGCTTTGGCCTGCAAGCTCTGCTGGACAGGCCAGCCTCTCATAACAGTGCCAGAGTCTTCACTGAAGGCTTTGAGTGTGCCAGGAGTGCCCTGATTGCATTGCAGGTGCTTTCTGTGCAGCTGGAAGGACCTCTGGTCTCCATACCAGCAATGGTCTCTGTCCTCTCCATGAGTAAATCAGAGCTTTGGTTTCTCCAGCTAGCAGGTACAATCCAAGCTGTCCTTGGAGCACAGCAAGATGGTGATGGAATCTGCCATGGAGGGGGCTTGGGTACCCCATATCCCAAGAAGGGGCTGCTGGTTTGATGGCTTGAGCCATGCAGCTTCTCTTAGAGGAGGAGGGTGGAGCTGAGACAATGGCATCTCACCATGGGTCTGGTTTTTCCATCAGACCATGCAGTAATGCAGCACTGTGATTTTTCAGGGAGCCAAGATCTTCACTTGTAACATTTCTTTGTAACAACTTGGAGCACAAGGAAGGAAGCTCTCCTCCAGGTCAGTCAAGCCCAGTGCAGACAGATGATGGAGTAAGACCTCCCCGTAGCAAGATGTTAAGTACAAAAGGAAATGTAAATACAAAGGGAGGAAAAATAGGGAGAAGAGGTACCAACCCTACTAACTGGCTGCTCAACCCAGATCCAGCTGCCTGGCCTTAAACAGGCCTCAATGGACCCAGTCCCTCTCCTCCTTTTGTTCTTTTTTTCAGCCTTTTTACAACCTCAGTGCCTTTGTGTTTGTGTTGCTGAAATGCGTTGCCATGGTTAAAATTGTTATTTTCAGCAGGGTTTGCATCTTACCTGTAAGACAGATAGATATGGAGATGGAGATGTGCATGAATATGTGTGTTTACCTTCATTTCAGTTCCCACTGGCCATGTGGAAAAACAAATCTGATGGAAAAGGAGGACCCTTCAGGGGGAATGAGGAGAGAGGGAGAATGCCACCTTGGAGGAGTTTCTCCAAGGAATACATAGGCTAAGCCAAAAGCGTGGGATATAAGAGATGATCACTTGAGAGCAGGGGAGGGCAGAGATGGACATAGGTTTGTAGAAGGTGTTATTGGACTGTGGAAAACACACAACTTCAAGTCAAGCCTATTTTAAGGGTGCAGTGTACATGTGGAAAGGTGGGGATCACAGTCCCCTCCCTGCACACTGTTCCCACACTGGCAGTGCCAACACAAAATTCATCCTTAGCCCTGTCATTTTACTTGGCTCCGGTTGCTCCAAGTGCTGAAAGGGGTTTGCAATTGTTATTTTTAAATTATTATTATTTTTTAATGTTCTTATCAGATACATGTAGTAAATTTTACTTTATTCCTCTTCTTTTATAATATTATTTATTCAAGGAACTGATTCTTTGGCACATTCCCATAGGTATTCTTCTACAGAGGAAAATGATAACAAAACCTTTGGCTTTCAGACTTTTAGGATTTTTGGCTTTGGTGTATCAGGCCACAATAATTGTATTGTTGTTCCTCAGGGAATGATTCAGAATAATAGATCTGCTAGGAAAGATGGACCAAGTTCCTGAGTTTTTTGGCTAATGTTATTATGCCAGTCTGAATTGATGGAACAGTTCTGAATTGCTTCACTCAAACAAGCATTGAATGAAGAATTGAATCAATATTTGCTGGGCCCTCTTCCAGCCCCTCCAGCTCTCTTACACAATCCACCAGTGCTGCCCTTGCCTGGACAAAATGTGTGGGGCTGGTCAGAGGTGGCTCCTAGCCAAGAAGTGAGGCCCAGGCCCTCTGGAGTATTTTGTTATCTCCCATCCCCTGATTCTGCCTGGAGGCAGGACTCCTCTCCCATCTAACACGAGGCCCTGGCTGTGCCTGGCTATACCTGGCTCCTGCCGCAGCGGAGGAGGAAGATGGCACCTCCAGGGGCTGAGTCAGTCGCCTGAGAGAGAAACCACTCTCAAGTGGGATTTTTCCATTGACTGAGAATCTCCCCAGGCTACTGGGGCCCAAGATAGGCTGCCTGAGTTAAAGCCTGAGATAAGAGATGATGAACTGGGGAGCTGGAAGTTCACTCCTGTCTCAGGTAAGGACCGAAAGGGTTGGGGATAAAGGGGAGTGCTTCTAAATCATGTGCAAGTTCAGAAATTACTTTTTCTCTGTGGGAGAAATGCTGGTAACAGCCCCAGCTCAGTATTTCTGACAGCCTTATCCCCAAGCCCCACTACTGGACAAGGCTGCTATTTGCCTTTGTCATGGGTGTTGCTACACCATGGCAGCACCCAGACAGCCAGGTCTTACTGCCTTGTTCAGCCCTTGGAACCTGCTGCTAAAAGCACTGACAGCACTGATAGGGATGTCCTTTCACATCCTCTGGGCTCCACACTGACACACACCTGATCTCCTGCCATTTTGTCTGTTCCCTTTGGGAAGGCTGCCAGAAATGTCAATGTTTTCACCCTCCTGCTCTGTATGGCAGCAGAGCTGCAGCCCTGCCTGACAGCTGACACCCTCCCCAAGCTTTGTAATTGGGGTGATGGAGCTAATGAGGGGATGAATCCATCCCATCACTTTCTGTGATTGTCATTCACCTTCTTCTGCCCCATCAAGTCACTGGAGAAATCTGGTGTCTGAGCCAAACAAGGGACATCTGTAAACATGGTCTAACCAGCACTGCTGGAGGCTTGGTCCTGAGGATGAGCAGAGCAACCTCAGAGCCACAGGAACACCTCCCTGTGCGCTTGTCTGCTCTATAGTCACCACAAATTAACTGCAGGTATGTCCTGAAAATTAATGAGTTCAAGACCTTTACAGGCTCAGACGGGCCATCTTCTGCAGAAATAGTGTCCTTAATTAAATCATACCTCCTTCACGAGGACCTGTATTGAGCCCAAAGACAGGGAAGGCAGTCAGACTGCCTGGTGCTGTACTGGCAAGATGTGGGATCACTGGGGAAAGGCTGCTACAGCTCATCCACATCCACCTGCAGGGCAGAGTGGGGGGAGGAGCCAGCCTGGATTCGTTAATTGCTGGCGTGGGGTGGCAAGGAAACCAGCCCAAGTGCTGGCCACAGGGGTGCATAGCACCTCAGCAGCATGGCTAATTAATGGAGTGAAATGGGTGTTTGTGACGTGGTGTAATGGGGAAGTGAGTCAGGCACAGCACCACATGTAGCTGATCCTATGGTTCCCTCCTCCAGCACGCTCAGACCCCTCTTCAGGTCACCTTCTCTTGTGAGCTGGCAAAACCTCAGTGGTCTTCTGGGGAGAATAAATGACAGGGAGCAGGGTTAGCAGAAGCCAGGTGCACTTATCCCAGAGGCTCAGCATGTGGTGTGGCTGTGGAGGATGTTGTCCTACAGCTATTTCCTGAGCAGGAAGGAGATCCACATAGATGCCTGGGTTGGAGGGTCTAGGGAGCTCAAGGGGAGAAGTTCTGCCAGAATACGTGGGTTGTGGTTATCTATCCCTCTACACCATCACCAAGGTGATGGGGAGATCTCTCTTCAGAATCTACCCAGGCTCCTGTACCTTGGGAAGGAGCCTGGCAGGTTGGGAAGAACCCTCTCTGGCTGTGGGGAGCCAAGATGCACCAGTTCCCACCTCCAGCGCCACAGGAAACAAGGTGATGACTGCATCTTTCACTCAGGTGTGCACCTTGGCAGCAGCTGCACGTGTGTGAGCAGAGAAGCCAGCACCAAGGTGTTAAGGAAACTCCTGTCTGACTGTTTGGGAGTGTGATGGCCTGAGTGCTTCCTGAATGGTCAGACAGGAAAGTTTCCCTAACAAAATGGACTGTTTGCATTGTGCACCTGAGTCCCCTGTGCTCATAAGGGGCTTAAGGCTCCAGTTCTGGGCTCCATAAAAAACATCTTGCAGGGGCTGGCTGGGAGAAAAAAATGCCCCTGGCACTGCAGCCAGGCCAGAAAGCATCCATGGAGCCGCGGGTCTGCGGGCCCGCACCCACGCTGCGCCGTCTGGGGCAGAGCCAGGCAGGTGGAAGCGGCGCCGGGGCACAAGGAGCGCACTGCCGGTACTGGCTGGGGAAGTGCCATCGCTCCCGGTAAGGTAACCACCGGGAGGCTCTCCCTGGTAAGGTGACCACCGGGACAGGGGCTGGAGCTGGGACGTGGAGAAAGAGGACATGCAGAAGAACCCAGGCTTGCAAACACAGTTCTGGCAGCTGGGGAGAAGTGCTCTTTTCCCTTCCCTTCCCCACGTCTCTTTTGTTTTCCGCAGCCCGACAGAAGAGGCTTCCAGTGAACGGCAGGGGTGGGGGCAGAGCCCACCCGCACAAAGGCAGCTCCCCACGGGCGCTGTGACCGCTGTCACGCTTTTTCGCTCAAATCAACGCCGGCAGTGGATGACGTGGGGCTGGTGCTCCCCAGCCCCGGGGCTGATTGGTCCCAGCTCAGGTTTGAACGCCAAGGTGTCCTGGCAACGAGAAGCAGAGGAGCCAGACTTTCCCGTCCCCACTCGGCTCCGGGAGCACGGCGGGTGCTGGGAAGGGACGGCATCGCGGCGAGGAGCAGCGCGCAGGGCCCCGGCCCTCCTGCAGGTACCCTGGGCGCCCTCGGGCCGTGCCCCAGCCCGGAGCCGGGAGCCGGGATGAGTTCCAGCCCCGTGGGTGTCGGCGGCCGCCGGCAGGGACTCCGCACGGCTGCTCAGCGGCACCTGTGCTCCGCACAGACACGGCAGCGAAGCTGGTCTCAGCTGGGAGAAAGGATGGGGAAATCACCGGTGTTTGGGGGCCTTGAAAGTGACCGTGCAGTGGGGTTTGCGAGAGGGATGCCTGGGGAAAAGCTGCGCAGGGACCGGGGAGTCAAGGGGCCTTCCCACAGTTGTGTGGTCAGCTCTCCTGCCCCAAGAGGAACAAGTGATTCTGGCTAGTTTTGGGTTCTCCTGATTAATCAAACTCACAAATGCCCTGCAGGGCAGCCGGGGCTCTGAGATGTGCTAGAAGAAGATGGCTTTACACTGAAATGAAGCAGCTTTTCCTGCTGATAGAGTGCTGCTCTGCTCTTGCCCCAGCGTAACCCTCCTGCAGCCAGGCCCTCTGGAGCTTGGGGGTGAGGAGGGAAGGGCGCCTCAGGGCTCAGCCCTGTGCAGGAAAGCAAAGGGCACTACAGGGCTATGCTGTAAAGAAAAGGCTTTTTCCTGCACCTGGAAGATGTGAGCAGAGATGTGAGGAGCTGGCTGGGGGAGGATGTTTGCCAGCACGGGGAGGCAGCACTCAGCACAGCCTATTCTGCACCTGTCAAAACTAGCAGAGACATACCTGTGAAAAGATGTGCCAGCCATTAATGACAGGGCACATCCAAGCTGTCCAAGTTGAGAAATCACCTCCACAGGGTAACAGCCATCCCGGAGGAGCTTCCTGGCTCAGTAGCAGGGGGTGAGCTTGTGGAAGGGCTGGTGTCCTGCATGGATTCAGTGGCGCACGTTGAAAAGCAGCACCACGACTCAGGTCTTGCTGCTGCAAGTGGGGCATGAAGAGGGATAGCAATACCAGGACCTTTTGGAGCACAGCTTGTGTTTATTAGAGCACAGGGCTGAGGCCTGCCTGAACAATTCTTTCCCACAGACCTAAAGGCGTGATGAGACTTGGAGGTCTCTCCTAGTATCATGCTCATAGTAGAAGAGCAGTTCCTCAGCGTGCCAGTGGCGTGCTGAGGAAAGGCAGAGGGACATCACAAAATGAGCAGGGAGTGTTCTGCTGGCAGCATGTTATTGCTGACCTGGATTCACACTGATGACCTGGAGGGGTGAGATTAGCACAGTCAGCTTGTCCCAGGGCTGTGGGGGGATTAGAGAGAGGGAAAGGATGTATGTTGTTACATACATAATTTTTCTCTGTTTAGCACAAGTTATCAGTTTTTTAAAAAAATATCCTGCATACTGAAATGTTGCCAAAGTTTACAATCTTGGAGTGGTGGGCTTACAGCAGTAGAGGCTCTGCCTAGAAAACCCAGTTACTAGATCTGTGAGAATCAGTGATGCTGTTTGTATCTAAATGAAAGCCAAGAAAAAACATCTGTCTCATGTTGTAAGAAGAGGTTTGACCTAGAGGAACCTAAAAACAAATAAACATGAAAATTCACTAAAGGTGAATTAAACAAACTGGGTATTTTAATTATTTTTTTTGACAATCATGTTTTTAAATTGAGCAGCTTGGGACTGGATGATGTTCCTACTTGAACCAACAGCTCTCCCTGCTCCAATTAGTTCAAATAAGACTTGTTTCTCTGAAGGGTTAAGGCCAGTACATTGTTCAGGCTTTATTAAACCCATGAACAGTAATGTCAGTCTGAAACCCAAGAGAGGGGAAAACATACCCACACCTTGCAGGCCATAAACAGGAACAAATTCAACTCACTTTGTATCTCCCCAACAATTGAGCTGAGGCAGTTTATGAACTGGGAACATTAGCTCCAGTGAGGCAGGACTTTCCCAGATTAGATAACATGTCAGTCATTAAATAACTTATCTTTCCTGGTATTTTATGGAATACACAGTGCCTGTTGCCTGCTAATAGCGTCTGCTTTTATTTGAGTGGGATTGTATTTTATAACAATCCTT
Source organism: Camarhynchus parvulus (assembly GCF_901933205.1). Lineage (NCBI taxonomy): Eukaryota > Metazoa > Chordata > Aves > Passeriformes > Thraupidae > Camarhynchus > Camarhynchus parvulus. The sequence continues at coordinate 17,250,219 of NC_044575.1, read as the reverse complement.
CTGTTCAGTTTGCATGTTTGCAGTGACCCCAGCAAGCAATCACTCCATGGCTGATAGTAAATTCACTCCCAGAGGTTTAATGATGGTATTTACTGTAGGAGCTATGAGTTATAGGGCTGTAGTGATTAGGGTGGGTTGATGGGACACAGGGCAGTTGGATAATTGCTAGTGATGAGCCAGTGAACTCCCAGGTAATTGCACCTTACCTGGAGAGGTGTGCTGGCATGAGTGGTGTTTTAAAGACAAAGCTGTGAGGAGGATAAAGAACTGTCATTGTCTCCACATGACTGCGATGAATCATGAACAGGAAATTATCCCTTCTCCTCACCAAGAAAAATAATGCTTTGTCTGTTTCCTTTCCTGTTGCCATCTTAAAGAAAAGACAGGACCTGTGTGCCTGTCAAGTCTGTGCCCCTTCCTTCTCTTCATACCATTTAAACACTGTTGAGAAGTAGAGATGCTCTGCTTGAGGGCACCGTCAAGCGTTGTGAAAATGGGTTTTGAGGGAAGGAAAGACAGACATACTCACTGACTGACCTGGGAAGGCCTGGCATAGACCAAACCTCAGTTAAACACCAGAGAGGCTTGGTAACAGAGGGACCCTGGCAAAGCTCACTCACCAGAAGGCTTCAGCATAAGCTCAGATTTCCTCCATAGATGTGAGGTCCAAGCAATCCTGGTTCCTAGGACAGCAGACATCATTAATAATGTTATTAAAGGGAGATAGTAATTTTACTTTTAATGAATGTGGGATCTACATAAGTTGGTGTGGTCACTTGCTAGAGCCCTGTTGGCCCTCGGGCAAGATTTCTCAAGTCCCAGCCATTTCCATGTATGTTTGGGCTCCTCAGGACATTACTCAGCCTGCATGTATGTGGATTTGGTAGTCCTCACCTAGCCCCAGAGTTTGAGGCTGTCTGCAGTGCTGCTGCAGGCTCCCCAGCGCCTGCGGTCTCCAGCCTTGGCACTTTGTGTTTGTTTGCCCTGCATACCCAGCAGTGGAGAAGCCAAAATTGCTTTGCCCTCCCTTCTCATGAAGCAGAGGGTTGGAGACTTGATCCCTGTAATTGCCAGCCTCTCCTACTCCAGAAAGGAGTAATCCTCAAAGTGATGGTGACACTGGAGTCCTCTAATGCTTCTTGAGTATTCATCAGCAGGTCCTGGAGGGCTTTGGGAAAGATGCTGTATGCCTCACGTCTATTTTAGATCTGGGAGGGTTGAAGCAAAGCAAGGGGCAGAGCCTTGACACACAATGACAGGAATAGAGCAAATGGCAGGTTTAGGCAGAGGCAAGGGGATTGATAGAGCAAAGGATCTGACAGTGGTGCTCTCACCTCACCCCAGAGAGCTTTCTTGGGACCAAGAAAGCTCTCTTTATCTGCTAGAACCTTTTGATTTTGCCTCCTGATTAAAAGACAAAGATGGGGAGTGTGTCTCTGTGTTAAGGAGCTTTCCTCTCCCTCTGTAGCAAGAGAGAAAGATTGCAGCAAAACCAGCAAAATAAACTCCATTACAAGACTGTTCCACTGATTGGGAGAAAATAAGTAGTTTGTGGACCCAGAACCTCCCAGGAGAGGGGCTGCTCTTGGTCCAGCAATGATTTAAGGGACTTAGTGAGTCAGAAGTGCCTTCAATAAAGCTGTGGCAGGGTTATCAATATATCAAGAATTTTGGGCAATTGGACCAGATATATCCAGGTACAGCATGATAGAAATGATAATGCTGGTCCAGACTGCTGAAGCTCCATTGACATGCCTGGAGCTACTCTATTGTTACGGTTAGCAATGGGAAAAGGAGTTTAAGCTGTTCTCATTCTGCAGCCTGATCCAAGCACTCGCTGCTCCACCTTCTTCTTTGTTGGCCCAAACATTTCTCCAACTGCTTGATGCAGAGGCATTGGTCTGGCAGAAAAAAAAAATCAAACATTTTCTCCCCTGGGGATTTTCTAGAGCTGGACAGTCCTTGATCAAGTCCTACTCTCTGCACCAAGAGTAGTGCAGGCACAATGAAGAGGGGAGTGCAAGCTGTCAGTCCACCACTGCCTGCTTTAACCAGTCCAACAGCAGCTTGGGTGAATGGAGGAATCCTTTCCTTCTCTTACATGTGGCGCTCTCAAGGGAAACATGTGCTGACCATGGGTTTGCAAACCACTGCCAGATGTTTGAAATTACATAGTTTAATTGTTGGTGCAGGACCACTCAGTCCAGTGGGAGTGACCTAAAGGAAATCCCTTGAAACCTGCTCTCTGGTACCAAGAAGTACCAGAGAGGCTCCACAATACCAGCTTTGAACCTGAGGTAGTGAGGTACCAGCAAAGATCAGAGCATCAGATTCAGAGGCAGGAACTGCTGAGTGTTGATCCTGGATCTACTGCCAGCTCTTTCTGCTCTGGGGCAAATTGTTTAGCTTTCCTTTTCCCTGATCCCCTTCCATCCCCTGTCCAAATCCTTTGTCATATGGGAGTTGGGAAGAAGCTTGCAAAACACCTGCTGAAGTGCTCTGACGACAGAAAGCAGAATGCACAAATGCTAAGTTGTATGGGCAATATAAACAATTCCAGCTATACGTTTCCCAGGCTAAATGGGAAAGGAGGAGGGGTTATCTGGTGGGTGGCACCCGTGTCCTAATTACAAGGCTTGTCTCTGGATCCCTTTGGTGTGAAGCATCCTCTTGGCTGAAAAACAGCTGATAAAGTCACACCTGAGCGGAGGTGGGGGAGGAAAAGCTTGTCACACAAGTGAACCAGGGTGGGTGGAAATTTCCTTTGGCAGGAAGGGGTTAAGTGTGGTACCAGCAGTGGGTTGGAGATGGCCTTCAGGACCACTGGTCCTGCTCTACCTCCTCATGCTTGTCTGGTGCATTTTTCCAGGTGGTTGCTATATGGTTTTGAGGGTCCTATGAGATCCAGGAAAGTCCTTCCTGTAGCTGCCATTGTCTTCTCTGACACCTGATTCGGGGGATAACCTCTGGCATTTTAGTAGTCTCTTTGTCCCACACCAGTTTGCCAACTCAAAAAGCAGCACAGCCCCAAGGTTTAAGATTTAATAAGTAAATTGTGAGTGCACTTTGCTTTCTGAACCTTTATAGCATTTCAGGGTCACATCTCTAGCATGTCTTTGCAGCAGTGGGAGTTCAAACCTGATGGTGCATGTGTATGTGCTAAGAAAAGTGAGATATCCACACAAACAGCTACTGTTGAGGAGACAAGAAACACAGCAGATGCCATGAGGGCCGATAGACCTTCCAGGCTAGGCCCCAGGCAGATGTCTTGGGCCTCTTCCACAATACCTGTGGTTCCCTCCTTACTGCTGCTTTTTGCATTTCACTTGTGCTTATGATCTTGCCCTAAATCTAGGTTAGTCTTGCAGGTGTAGCATGCTCTGAAGATCACCTGGAATAGGTTTTCAGGTCTGACCCCTTGTTTTTGCCAAGTGATTTCTTTGTGATCAGGGAAGTGCAGGTTTAACAGCCTGGGAGCCAGAAAAGTGATTGCAACTCACACCTCTGCCTTTGATGCTTTGTAGCTTGGGCAAAAATCAGTCCAGTTGGGATCAGCTGCATGAGGACATATAAGTGCCTGAAGATGCAGGTTGATATCTACATGATGTTTATTTTACATTTAAGCTGCATCTGGGAGTTTTGTTTCCTGACTGGGAAATAGGAAGAGGTATTTTTTGTCTCTCCTTTTATTACTGCTCTCCAGCCTGAAAGCTGCTGGGGTTGAGATGTCCCTGTGTGTGTGTGAGTGTGTGCTGCAGGCCCTGATCTCAGCAGGAGACTCATGTTGAGCCCCCCTAAGCCAGCCCTGGAGCTGAGTGGCCGACATGCTCTCTAAGCCCTGCAGAGCTGCATGTAGGGCAGGGTATTTTTTTCCCCAAGGAGCATTTGATTCCTGCAGTACTATGGGAAAAGGGACATATCTGCACCACCTGGGTGCTCCTCCATCACTTGTTGGGGCTGAGCAGCACCTGCTTATAACCAGTGCTTTGCCTTGGAAGCCCCTGAGAGCTGCTGAATGTATCTGCTGCCTGGCTTCCCCCTTAGTTAGTCTGCATGTAACAGCCTGGGAGATTATTGCCCCCACCCATGCAGCTTGCCAGACAGATGTTAGAGATGGTGAGGGAGATATCTGCTCTCAGATTAAAAAGCAGTTTAAAATGCATCCCCTGCCAGCTGTGGCCCCCTGGCCTGTTAGCTTTCAAGTGCTCTCTGGAAGAAATGCTTTCAGATTTAACTCAGCCCTAGCCTTTCCTGCAGTCTTCTTGTGCTGTTCTCTGCCTGGCAAAGCCCCAGCAGCAGCCCCCAGGCAACGTGGCACGTGTAGTGGGAACGACTTTGGCTGACTGGGATGGTTTTGCAGGGAGTCCAGGTGCTGTACACAGTACAGCGGGGAGGAGAAGACGCCTCCGGATGGAAGTTAGAGATCTCTTCCTCCTCCCTTTTTTCTCCTGAACCCAGCAATTTAGTGGTTGTGTCAGCATAACTCGATAGCATGGGGATGGAGAGAAACTGGAGCCTCCACAGCATAAAACAAAAGCCTCAATTTGCTCTCAGTTGCCTGTTGCAGGAAACTCTGTCTCCTGGTGATAAAGGGAGAAAAAGAGCTGCATGGGGAGGACACCACAGGACAACTCTTTCAGGGGGAGAGTGAATGCATTCTTCTCTGCATTGGACATTTGTATACCAACTTGTCGTGCCCTGATGTCTCTGCATGGGTAATCTTGCCCTTAGCATGGGTTTTCCCAGCTTTTCCCAGGGCCCTTGAAAGCTAGTCATCCCCATGCTGCCTTTCCAGGGCTTCTCATCCTGACAGGGCCTGTAACAGCATGGGCTGTGCTGAAGGTCTCATTCCTTTCCTCAGTTTGCCCTGCAACAGTGGCAGGGTGTGCTAGTGACTGCAGTCAAATTAAAGGCTGGTAAGCTGCCCTTTTGCTGAGGTGGATGTAAAGGTCTAAGGGCAGCAATGCTCAAAAAAAATACCTCCTCTCTTGGTAGGAGATATGGGTGAGAAATTCTGTCCTGATGCTGATGCTGTTGGGACAGGGATGCTGGGATGGCAGCCTTAGTAGGAGATGGCTCTGCCTGCATTAGTCATGGTGGTGGAGGGGAAACCCGTAACATAAAAATATCAATTATATATGTTCAACAGATACACAAACATTACTTCTACCAGCACTGTAAATCAGGCCTATCTCCCTACCTCCTCCCAGATTTTACCAGCCTAATCTGGAATTTTCTGTGCAATATTTATTTTTCATTACTAAGTCTTGAAGGAATTGTATTTTCAAGCAGCCAGTGACTTCTTTTTGTCTAAAAACTTTGTTTTCCCCTGAAGTCAGCTCAGAGCACCTGTCTCTTGGACAACCAGGCCCCTTTAAGATGTCTCAGGCTGCTTTGAATCACTAATTGCTTCTGAATAGGCAGGCCAAATGTTTTATCACTTCAAACTCCCATAGCAATGCAAATCTATACAGCTGAGAAGCCTCTTTCCATGCATGGGGGTGATGGGTAAAGATAAGGATTAAAAATAGAAACAAATTCAGCCCGGGGGTCCTCTTTGTTCCTCCCTGCCCTCGGTGGGGTTGCCAGGGCTACATTTGTTCCCCTGCATCGTTTTTGGATGAGATCCAGTGCCCCTTAAATGCAAAGCTGAGAGGTGCAGTGGCGGGAGAGGGCTGGATGAGGTCCTAGGTACATACATATTTCATTGCCCGTGCCAGGCTCTGTGTTGTTTTCTCTCTCTGGTTTCACAAAGGTGGTGTTTTCTAAAACTCCCACTTGTTGAGGGCGACACAATCCAGGCTTCATCCCGTCTAAAGTTTCTGGCTTTTCAGTTGTTTCCCACTCTGAATGGCAGCCAGGCATATTTCCCATGGCTGGGGGGAAAAGGGGGATGCTTGGTAGGGAAACAGGACTTGCCTGAGTGCTGTTTGGAGGGAACTACGTGTGCTGTGACATGTCCCCCTCGGGGTTGCTGTGTGTGTTTTGGGCTGTGCTGGCTCACAGACCCTGCAGGAGATGAGCAGCCCTTTCCAAAGCCTCACTGGTACAGGGCTGGCCTGGCTTCTTTAAGTAACCCACAGCCTGAAGGCAAATATTGACTATTAAGAGGTGGAAGATCTCAGTGAGCAAGGGCAGTCTAAATCCTCCATTTTGCTTAGGTCGCCTGTTATTAGAGCTGCCTGCTGTGTGCTGAGTAGGGCCATGCTCACAAATTGCCAAGAGCTCAGCATTATGGAAGCAAAAGCCAATTTACTGACTTTCCAATAGAAAGGAAGATACATGCTGAATGTGCATCTGTTGGATGATATTTCTGTTTCAGGCATGCCACTAACATACAAATGGAAAAGCGACTTTGCATGATTTATGTAGTTACTAGGAAAACCTGAGTCAAATGATACTTTGTAGAGTATTGGGCACTATTTATTCTTAGCAGAGTAGGTTATAAAATCTATTTTCTATTTATCTCCCCAAACAAATTCCAGTTGACGTTGCCTATCCTACTCTGGACGTGGAGAGCAGATAAATATCCTCACAAAAAACATCTTCATGTAAAATCAATAGCTAATAAGAAATCAGTCCCTTGAAGATGATAGCAATTTATCTTTAAAATTAAAATAAAGACTGCAAAATTTTGTGAAAGGTGAAAACAAACAAACAAATCTCTGTTCTTCTTTGTTTAGGTATTATTTGTGTGTTTCAGGCGCATATAGGACCCAGTTAGGACTTGATCAACTAAGAATAACTATTGTTACCTTCATTGTACTTTTAAAAGAGACAGCTGCTTTCCCGCCAGACTGGGATTTCCAGGGAGGCACAGAGGAACTGGAATAATTTTAGGCCTTCAATCCTGTTCTCCAAAGACCTTTGACTCAACAGGGCTGAAACTCAGGCTTAAATCCTGCAGGGGGTTAAGTCTTCAGTGTTGTGTTCCAGCTCAGGGGTAATTATCTTACTGAACTGGGGTCTTCATACATAACTCTGGTCTTCCTGGCAGGGAAAAAAATTTAAAAAGAAAGGTTTTGAGTCTAAAAGGACAATTAGAAACAAGAAAGCTTGCTTATACTTTACGAGCTTATGTGTAGAGGTGGCCTTGTATGTCCAAGTCAGTACCAAAAGCAATCCAGGCTTGGGACTCTCCTTATTTCTGCCCGAGGTCTCCACTTGGGTACCAGCAAGGCACAGAGCTGGTGCAAGACTGTGCTCTGCTCTGACACCTGGCACCAGCAAAGCGAGGCGTGGGAGAGAACCTCCAGTGCTGGTGCTGTGAGGGGGCTGTGAGGCTGAAATGTGGGGCTGGCTGTGTAATGGGGGGATTCTGAGAGCACAACCTGGCAGGTGGCTTCTAAGGCATGATGTTGGAAAAGCAATTAGGGGCCAATGGGAATGGCACAGGTAGAGAGCAAGAAAAGGTGTCCTAAAGGGTGGAAGCTGTGCCAGGCTCAGGTGCCCTCCCAGCTCGAAAGTGGGAGCCCAGGCAAGGAAGGAGGGGGAATAGCTGGAGCAAGAACCAGAAAAACCTGCTCACACCAGCCCGGGATTCACATTACTCACACTGCTTTAAAACAGGTCAGGTTTGCTTTGGTTTCCAGGCAAAGATGGCCAAAGTGCCTAAGGACTGTTTGCAGCTCAGCTTAGAGCAGTTCCAAGCTCCCGTGTGCTTGCCCACCGTGTCACTGTGCCCCCTACCCATCACCAGTGCAAGACCCTTCCTGGGATTTCAGCCTTTCTAAGCAAAGGCTGGGCTAGGGGCAGGCACAAGGACATTTCCCAGCTCACTTGAGGGGTGGTAATTGTGAGTGGTGGGATCACATCACCCTCACTTCCTGACCTGCCACAAGCTTTGGAGCTCACACAGCAAGTTTGCTGCTTGAAGCTGGATGGGAGACTGGTCTGGGGATGCTCCCCATTGAAAAGGAAAAGTGGTCTGCCTCCCCCAGATGCTGTCAGAGGTGAGAAGCTCATGGCAGTGGTGTGAGCTGTCCTGCTTCAGGTCTCATCCACAAGCACTAGGGTCAGCCTCAAATGGTTTATCAGGTTATTATAGACAACTTCAACTGGGCATGAGTAGCAAAGATGAAACCACTTTTTTGTTGGGAAGGAGGGGAAAAGGAGCTAACAGAGTTAGAAATCAGATTGTCGGAGGCTAATGGCTGTGTCTGCTTATTAGGCAGCAATAACAGTAATTTACCTTTGAATCGCAATAATTCATCGTAACGCTTCCTACCTACCTCATGAACCCTTTCTGCTTATCTCACCCCTCTTGTTCAGGGATCTGAAAGCATTTCATAAACATTAATTAATTATTCCTCCACACCCCTGGAAGCAAAGTAAACATTATCCCAATTTTGCAGCTCAAGAAGCTGAGCTCACCTAAAGAGATAATAACTGAGCAGGGGTGCCGGAGCCCAGAGCACAAGCGCCTATCCCAGCTTTGACCAGAAGCACCTTTCAGCAGAGTGCTCTGACATGTGGGCACTGGGGGAACGATCCAAGGTAGCTCAGTCCTTCATCCATGCACATTCCCGTGCTTGCCACCATTTTCAGATGGCAGGAGAGGTGTAGGAAGGGTGAGTGTTGCTCTTGCCTTGGAGATGTCTCACACTCATCACTATCTCATCACCTTCAAGCCTCCACCACAGGGACCAGGCACCTGCCAGTGTGTGAAGCACCTGCCATTATTCACAGTAGGACTCTCCCTTTTTTTAATGACTACGTTAATGAACCTAATCTGTCGGTGTGAATGTGGTTAATCCCACAGCTCCAGGGACTAGAAGTTCAGAGATGTTTCTTCTCCTGCCTTCTCTCACCTCACTTTGCATCCTAACCTAATGCTTCAGCACTGAGATGAGCTGGTGAGACCTGTGCTAAAGCAGAAGCCGCCCTGTCCTGGCTTGAAAATCGGGCTGCTGTGAGTAAATATCCAGGATAGAACAGTTACAAATCAGGCCATCTCTCTCCAATGTCTCACCTAAGGGAAATGAGCGGTATCCTGAAACAAGATGCTTAACGTTAAACCTGTGCTCAAGTGCCTTGATGGATCTTGGCCCTTGAGGAGCCTGTCACCCTAGATGTGGTGGCAAAGATGTACATTAGGGGGAGGATGTCCCCTGCAAATAATGAGCCTTGGCAGTGGAGGGAAGGATGAGACACCAAAGGTCCATGCCAGGCCAGCCTGTTGGGAAGGGGGATTTTTTCCTCCCCCTGAAACCAGCAGTTGACTTTTGGAAGCCAAATGGGTTCCAGCATCAGAGCAGGAGGAGGGTCGTGTTTCATAGACAAGTCATGGTGGATTAAATGTAAATGAATCTGCAGTGTGATGGACAAATGGGATCAGTGCCGGGAACCCCAGCTCCTGGCAGGGGATGGATTAGTAATGGGCACTGGAGGGTTTGCAGCAGGGAGGGAGTGAATGGCAAGGCAGGGAGGTTTCCAGCATTGCCCTGCCTGTAGCACTGAACGAAAGAGACATCTCCAGGCTCAAAGAAGAGAGGTCAAGCCTAGATAAACACCAGCTTGGTCTCCCTTCAGAGAATCACTGAGGCATGAAGAAAAACTTTAACAGCTGCAATGCTGCTTTTGAACCTCCTAGTAAAAGGGAGGGTCAGGAGGTCAAAACTTTCAATGCCTCTGGGAAGAAGAGGACTTTTCCCCACAAGCCTTTGAAAAACCGAACTAAATTAGCATGACCACACTGCTAAATGCTTGGGAAACCTGAACGGCTCGGGTCACAGGCTACCCGAGCAGCAGAATGGCAAAGAGCTGCTGCATTCCCATACTCAACAGCCATAATTAATGAGGCTATTTCCTAGGTGAAAAGCAGGTCTTCTGCCCAGCACCTGGACGGGAAACAAAACCTTGCAGGATGTGCCCTGGGCATCTTTTCTTCTCCTGATACTGTTGCCTTTTCCCCTTTCTGTTTCTCCCATCCATTTTCTCTCCCTCACTTCCATCCACCATTGTTTCAGCTGTTTTTTCCTCCCCTGCTCCCAATGTCACACAGCTCAACTTACTGTTTGAAGTGGGGAATGGCAATGAAGTTGTAATGATCTAGCCGTGCTCTCCCCTGGGGTTGCTGAATGGGAATGCAGGAGCTCCAACCTAACTAGATCACATTTTTTTTCCTACTTTTTATTCCAAAAGCGACATGTAAGAGCCCTCCTCCTCATTGTGAGTTATTCACTTCCACTTTAAAGGAAGATTTTGCATTTCTGGACCTTTTGCAAGAGCCATTCTAGCAAAGACCAGGCAATGCAGACTTCTGGAGGACGTAGAGATCTGGAATTTTTGGCTCTGACTTTATCATGGGTTTTATATTCATCTTGTACTGTGAGTGTGCTGGGCGCCACTTGTCATGAGACCCTTTGCAGGTCTCCCTTCACAGCTCCCACCACCAGAGGTGTGGAAAGCCGAGAGGCATGTGCAGACCTTGCAGGGACTGTCAGTGCTTTTGGGAAAGGGCTATGTGCCTACACAGGGCAATCCAAAGACCCCAGACTAGTGTAGCCAAAAGGTTTACTGATCTGGACTGCAATCCTGCAGGCTGCTCCTGACCATCCCCATTCCTTGCAGCCACAGGAGACCAAGTGCCCAGCAGCTTTTCCAGGCTTGTTGCAGAAGCAGAAGGAATACTGAATAAAGTAGGAGGGCAGGAAATACATCCCGTTTCAGAGGCCAGAAGGCCTGCCCTTGAAGCACAACAGCTCATCTATCCACCAGACCGAGGTCTCTCCTTCCTGCGAGCCCGGGCCCAGGCAGGATTGTGGGTGGAAATGAGGGGATGCACTCTGTAGTACCCTGGCTGTCAGCTGCAGGGCTCTGCAGTGCCAAGCCTCAATTTGGCTTTCCTGTGATGCTGCAGAATCTTTTCTTTCTTATGTCTCTTGTTGTCCTAGAAACAGAGGAAAAAATTCTTCCAGAGAAGCCCTTTTGTTACACTTCAGGCAGCATCTTCTGTCTCTCACTAAAACAGTGTATGGTCACAAAATAAAACCCTTGCCAGAAAATATATAGTGAGTTCAAAATCTTCCAAAGAAACCTGGAAAAACTTAAGACCCTCCAAACACTCCAAAAGGCCTAAAAGTACTGCAAGGATCAATGGGCACTTTGTAACACTGCTACAAATGTATGTTGAGCAGCAGAAGGCAGTACTCTTGTGTGTATATATATACATATGTATATAAATATTTTTATAGATGTAATTATCTGTGTTATTTATACATATTGTTGAGAGAGAGGTCCTCATTTCTAGCCTTGGATTACAGCTTTTGAAGTAGAAGGTGTCTGCTGGAAGAGAAAGTCAACATGCCCTCTGGTATTGGCAACTTTTCTCTCCTGGTGCCAGGGCTTTCCTGGAAATGCTGGGATTTTGGGGGCAATTGTCTTTATTTGAGAGGGAAGCTCATGTTGTGGGGAAAATGTGCCCTTCTGTGTGCTCAGTGAGGCAAGAGATGCACTGGGTAATTTCTCTGAGGCACATGAAATGTTGTAGCTGTGTCAGGAAAGGATAGTGACTGACAAATTTCCTGAGGCTTGCAGGATCTGGAGGCACACTCCCAAGGTGTGCCTCAAGGGGTCCATGGCAAAGGGAGAAGGAGAGGAAAGCAGGCAGGAAGATTTGACAGCCATGATGCTGACCACCTCCAGCTCCTGAGGGGAGCAGGAGATGTGGGGCACCTCTGAAAATCTGGCTTCCCACTCTTTCCTTTTAGAAACAGGCCTGAAAATGAAACTTTCCTCTTCTTTTCCCTCCCAACCACAGCTCAAAGGGTTTTGGGTTTGTGCCAAAAGCCAAAACCCAACAGCTCTGCAGATTCAGGTGCCTCGAATTCCCATTTTCCTCTCAAGCCCCACACTGACCATGGACTGTAGCACAGACTAACACTGCTGGGCTCGGGTGGCTGTCCCAGGAAAGATGTGCTCTGCTAGGAGAGGCTATAGGTGGTGACCTGCTGCTCACCCACAGTAGGTTTGTACTCAGGAGGGGGTTTTGTGCAAACATATTCTGTACCTTAAGAAGCCTCAGAACCAGGACACTTGTGCTCCTGAGCTCAGCAGTGAGACAGCATCATCTTCTTTGGGGAAACTCAGATAGGATTACTATCTCATCTGCTGCTGGAGAGACCAAAGGACCTGCTTGGTGATGATTCAACTGCTCAGGATGCTGAGACAGCATTGTTCTCCTCCCTAAAGCAGCCTGGCTGCTCAGTGTACAATGAGGACATGACTTTTCAAAACTCTAAGATACACCTGTAGCAATCCCAGCATGGAACCAGTGGGCACAAACCCAGAAATCAGCTCTGTCACTATTCCTGGTCAGTCCCTGAACATGGCCTCAGCACCACAAGAGCTTTAAATAAATCTGAGACAGAGAAGATGGTCCATGAGCCAGTCTGGCAAACTCACCAGTGTGAAACTAAACATTGGACATTTTTATCCATCTTAATTGATGGAAGGTGTGGAGAACTTCTCATAGGATGAGGAATCAAGGGACCATGCAGACAGCGGGACAGAGTCAGTTTATTTATTTTTCACAGTAATAATTTTACAAGTGAAAAGAGATTTCAGATCTTTTCACAACCTACTTAAGGTAGAAAGATGTAAAACTCAAAATCTTTTCTTAAAAGAAAGGCAACCATCCTTGCTAGTGGCAAATGAGCCTCTGCTCAGCTTGCATCTGATTGGGATCTCAGAAGACTGTCCAACCTATTAAATAAGATATGTATCTCCTGAGAACAGCCTTTGTTGTTTTCTTTTATAGATCTTTGTTCCTCCTGTGCTGTAAGGTCTCCAGGGCATGGCCTGTGTTACGGAGCACCAGATGTACTATCTGATTTTAGGAGATCCTAATTATGAGGAATATGTCAGAACAACAGAAAACTTCATTTAAAAATCCAATTAAAGCTGCCGAGTGACAGCTACGGACTTGTGTGTTGCATCACCTCCTAATCCCAGCAGCTTCCATGTGGAGAAGGGAGTAGTTAAAGATATCATAAATCCTAGACAAAGATATCATGAGGCCTGCATGAGATGGGGATTTTTCTGACCATAAGTTAAAATTGGCACACATTTTGTGGTGGAGCAGCAAACCTGAGATCTGTTTTGGAGCAGTCACCTCGGGATCCAGGGCCTGATGGGTGGGTTATCCTTTCTCGTGAGTAGTGGGACATTTTACAAGACATTCTGGATAAAGAAATATAAAGGTAACTGTGTGTCTGGCACTGGGGTTGCACCAGCCCTGGCCTTGTTGGAGCACCTTCACCAGTAGAGACCTTGAGGATGGGATTCTGATGCCATCACAGCCATCCCCATTGCTTGGGGGACCATGGAGGAAGGACACTGGCGTGCAGGGTTGGGGGGTAGCTTTCAGGTGGGTTTTTTGAGAGATAGGATGGGAAAAGCTGGAGAGAGGAGGTGAGAAGTTTTCAAAGCCTCCAGCATGGCAGCAGACACCTGCTTCTTCCAAAACCGGCTGAACCTGTCTCCCTGCTGTCATCTCTCTGCGGGTTTAGGGCGTTCTGAGCCCCCGGCTGGCTGAAGGGCACAGGGCTCGAGGGCTGCACCCTCCTCGTGCACCAGGGCAAGCTCTTCTCTCTGAAAAGGAGTTGTTTTCTCTGCTCTACCCAGGGACCTGCTGGGGCAGGTGGAGGTCTGGGCCCTGCTGTGGACAGGCTGAGCACTTCCAGACGGGAATGAGCCTGCCCCTACGGCCCCAGAGAGCCAGGAGTCAGGGATAGAGAAGTACAGGGTGGTTTTGCTTGGTTTCTTTTTAGGAAAGGAGATTTTAAGTCTTCTTTTAAAAAGCATGATAATGTTTTCAGATTTTTCAAAATATAAATTAATAACCTTTCTAAATAAAAGGAGAATTCAATACTTTTTAAAAGTTTTTTTAAAGAGTTTTATTTTTATTGGAGAGTGTAAGACTTCAGGGGAAAAATGTAGAATTTATGAGTTCTTAAAAAATAAGAAGGAGAATTTAAGGGTTTATTTTAAAAGGAGAATTTTAATCTATTTTTTAAGAGAGATTTTATGACATTTTTAAAGAGAAGATTTTAAGGTTGTTGGGGGAGGTTTTAAAAGAATTTAAGATTTTCTTTCTTTTTTTTTGTAAGTAGAATTTCAGACTTTTTTTAAAGGAGAATTTCAGACTTTTTTTTTAAACAGCCGAGGTGATGCGGGGGAGTTCCGTGTGTGGGGCGGGGCTCACCTGGCGGGGGCGGCGCTCACCTGGCGGGGCGGGGCCGGCGGGGCGGGGCGCTGAGGGCGGCGCTGGGGCCGGCGCGGCTCCGCTCTGCGGAGCGGACGGGAGCGGAGCGGCCGCCGCTGCCGCCGCCCAGGAGAGGAGCCACAGCCGGAGCCGGAGCCGGAGCCGTGGCCGTGGCCGGGCCGGCGGCAGGTGAGTGCGCACGGACGCGGCGGGGCCGGGGCTGCCGCTGCTTTGCAGCACCGGGCGCGGCCCCGAGCAGGGGGGCTGCGGCTGAGGCGGGGCCGCTGGCCCCGGGTGTCCGTGAAGAGCGCCGTCCCCGGGGCAGCCGGGGCCTCACCCGCGGGGGAGGGGACAGCCCCACGGGGCTGCGAAGTGGGGCAGGGGCGGCGAGCAGCTGGCTTGGGGCAGGGCGCCGCAGTAACCCCGGATCCCGTAAGGAGAGCCCGGGCTGCGGGGACGGGGAGCGGCGTTCGGCACTGGCGAGACCCCGAGCCCCGCTGCCACCTGCCCGGTGCCGCCCCTGTCGTGTCCCGGTCGGTCGAGCCACCGGGTGGCTTTGCCTCCCGCCTGCCCGAGGCACTCCCAGCAGCTCCGGCCACCAGCTCGGTGCAGCCGGGCCCCGCTGGCAGGAGCGGCTCCTCGGCCCCGCCGGCGTTGCAAACGCTGCCCAGAGCCCCCAGCGGAGGAGCCGAGGCGGCGTGGAGGTCTCAGATGGCCGTGCCAGGAGCCTCCTCCCCTCGCATCCGTGGGGCAAAACCGCCCGTCCTTTCCCCCTTCAGAGACGTCTCCGTCTCCCCGGGGAGAGGGGTTAAATTCCTCGATAAGAGCCAGGCTCCAGCCGCATACTTCTGATGCCTTCCGTGAACTCTGCCGGCAGGTTGGCAGGTTGTTTCGTAACTCCACTTGTGGCCTGCTGCGGGGAGGAGGAGGGGGGAACGGGACACCGAGCTCCTCTCCTGGCTTTTTTTTCCTGCCCTGCAACAGCACTTTGTAATTGCAGGTTAAAATCCCAAACGTGGGTTCAAGGGTATTGTACAAAAGAAAGGGTCACTGCCGTGCGCCTCTCACTCCGAGTGGCTGCCTCAGGCACAGCCCATGGCACTCCCCTTGGGATGGCTGTTTCAGGAGAAATCAGGCGGAAACTCGTGAGAAATGGTCACAAGAGGCGAGACGGGAGCTGTGGGGGCTCCTCGCCGTGAGCCGGGGCCAGCTCCCCGGGATGCCGGTGCTAACGGGGAGGGCCCGGGCCGCGCTCTGCCGGGACTTGCCGGGCAGGCACCGGGCCCCGGCGGCGTGTGGGAGCACGAATGGCAGAGCGCCGCTGTCAGATGGCGGGGCCGGACGGCTGCCGGCGTGGGGCAGCAGTGCTGCACACACCTGTCAGCTCACCTCGAGGGGCAGCGCTGCGGGGAGCAGGCAGGAATTGCAGCCCTTCCTAGGGAGGCGAGAGCAAACCGTAAGCACATGCTGTATCTGCAGTGGGCAGGAGTGGGAAGCGTCTTCCAAACGCTGCTTGTTTTCCTTATCAGGCAGTGCCGGTGGTGTCTTCTCAGGAAGGGGCTGTGGGGAAGGGGGGATGTTCTTACCTTCTGTTGATGCCGTTGGGAATGCCAGGAATCCTCCCACATCCCGGTTATCTGCTGGGGGAGCCTGAGCACGATGCCTGGACTCCCTCTCCACATATCTCTGCTGGCTTCCCCATGCCTTCTCG
Organism: Camarhynchus parvulus; assembly: GCF_901933205.1. NCBI lineage: Eukaryota > Metazoa > Chordata > Aves > Passeriformes > Thraupidae > Camarhynchus > Camarhynchus parvulus. Next base: position 17,234,302 of record NC_044575.1, on the reverse strand, counting down.
AAAGAAATGGCATGGAAATCCAGAAGCTGCCACAAGTGCGCACATCTTCCTGAAGCCCTTCTTCCACCGTGTTGTACAAAGTTGTGAGGCCAGGGAGTGCTGCTTGCAGCACCTGTGGGTGCCCAGCACTCACAGCTTGAGCACTGCAGTTCCCAGGGTCCTGCACTATTTCCCTGCAAGGGCATGCCAGTTGCTCTAACATATAAAACTCTTTGCAAATGAGTGTGAGAGGGACATGGAAATTAGTTTTATCCAGGTCTTAAAGAGGCAGACCTGAGCACTAATCTGGCAACATATGTGTGCTGTCCACCTCCACAGTGGAGATGTGTCCTGTGGTTGTTTTCACTGTCACCACGTGCTGCAAGGAAATATTGCTCAAGTGCATCTGCATGGTCCACACTGGATCGTCCTTTTCATGGTTTTCAGCATCTCTCTGTCCTGTCTTGTTCATGTCATCTTCAGTAGGAAAAACCTCCAGTGGTGGCACAGAATTGACCTACGCCCATGTTCTGTTGTTTCTCCATGTGCTAGGGAGGGAATGCTTTGGGAGCAGTTCCAGACAAAGAGTTAATCCTTCCTGGCTGGGAGGCAGTGATGTGTGTGCCAAGGCTTCAGAGCAGAGTATTTTCTGGAGTCATGCAAGGTTGGGTGCTGTGGTGAGCTAGGGAGAAATCCAGGTGCTGTTTGACAATGGGTTGCTCTGTGCCCAAGTTTAAATAAAGGCATGAGGGACACTTTGGGTGTCAGCTCTGTGTGTATGCATTGTTTTCAAGAACATCTTTTTAAAGGATGTTCTTCCATCTGTTCCAGCTTGTCTGTGCCCTTGCAAATCTGTGTATTCAAATTAAAGCTTAAGCTTGGCCCCACTGAAGGTTTTTAACAGAATCCTGTTATTGCAAAGGACTGCTAACATTTTTATGTCCTTCCATTTTTCAGATGCCAAGTTCAGGAGCTCCTAAAAGTGGCTGATTGTCTGGCTTTTTATGGGCTGGAGTCAGCACTTTCTTGAGGGTTGGGGTGCTTCCAGCTGCCCCAGGCTAGTCATCTAGAATAACTTGTTGCTTAAAAAAAAAAAAAAGGAGGGAGGGCACGGGGAGGGGGGGAAATAACCTGAAACACTTCTTAACGAAACACATAGGTGGAAACTCCAGGATAATTGCATGAAGGCTTCTTGAATTGCCATGAAGGCTTCTTTTGTTGCTACTTCCTAACCCTGCTTCAGTTCACAGAACCTGCTGGAAGTCTTAATCTCTGAAGCCTCATGCTCAACCCTTCCTGTGTCCTCTCAGGTGCCTCCTGTATGACAGTGTCACAGTGCTCTCAACAGCCCTTTGGGGTCCAGAGCCTCCCATGGATGTCCTTGTGGTATTAGACCTAGCATTGCACTCCTGAGCACAGTGGGGACTTTGGAGGCACCTAGAGCATCCTGCAGGAGAGTAACTGTGCTGTCAGGGAAGCCCAGTGAGTGGCAGCCTCCCCTTTGCTCCCTGTTATTCCTGCCAGCCCGGGTAAACCATTGTCACCCAGATGGTGTTGTGAAGCTGTCTGACAGGGAGAGCACTTGCTGGTTTAAAGATTCCTTCTGTGAACAATGCTCTCCCCAGGAAATGTGTGTGCAGCAGGGAGCTGGTCTCTGCCTCTGGATGCTTGCCTGAGGCAGCTGGTGGAGTGCAGCAGGTTGGATAAACACCATAGGCATCTCTTCATAAGAATAAAGATGGGTTGTGTTGGTTTTTTTGGAGGCTTTGTGGTTGCTGTTTTCACTTGCCAATTTTTATTTTCTTTTCCAAGTTCTGGCAATGTTTGGAGGTGTCAGCACTCCTTTCTGCTAAGAGCCAAACGTACTTGTGGTGGGAATGCTGGGTGGACCTCTTTGCATGTTGTGATTGGTGCGGGCTGGTTCCTGCAGCACAAACAAACACACTCTTCTCTGAGGAACAGCTTAATTGTCAGAGAGCAGCTCGTGGTCTCCCTGGACTCTTGACCAGTGTGCCCGGGTCTTTGCTTGATGGTTTGTGCCTGTAGAAAGTTAGGTGTTTCTCAGGCTTGCTCTGAGGTCACCTCTCCCTCCTCCTCTCCCTGCCCTGATTCCTTTGGGATGGGACTTTCTCAGGGCAACTTGTCAAGTCCTTGGGGTCCCATCCCAAAGGAGTGGGTCTGTGAGGCTTTCCCAGGGCTAACCCAGCCTGGGCACAAGGCTGCACCACGTCATATGTGATCCAAGGTACTCCCACTTGTCCACCATCAGTGGGGAAAAAAAGCTGAGACACAGCATAGATGTTTGTGCATAAAGGATTCCTGTAGTTAAGTGTTTTTGTTGGTTTTTTAAAGAGCTTTCTATTGCTCTTTCTAGTATTTTAAAAATTTTGCAAACTCACCATTATATGTTGGAAAAGGACATTAGCTCTCCCACTTTGAAAGGGAAGCATCATTGGGACCCAGGAGTGGAGGTGCTAGAAACATGGCTTTGAATCTTTGATGCTGCATGCTGAGGACTAGCTGTCCCTCAAAACTCCTTCTCAAGTATTTTTTGGACTGCCTTAATGCAGTTTGAGGATTGCCTAGGCTGAGACATTGGATTTGGTATCGTCCTCTTTGAGTTCATTTGGCTTTGTAATGACCTACTGTGAGTCTAAAAAAGTTGGGCTAGGAAAATCAAAAGTACTTATTTCCCCAAAGCGACCCCATGTGAGTATTAGCTGCATGAGGATTAAGCACCTAAATGCTTCAGAAAAAACAATGTATTTTTATTGAGTCTCCCACTCTGTGCAGGCAGGAGTGCTGGCCCAGTCCCCAGCTCATGTCCCAATCCCATTTTGATCCTTCAGGTGTCATTAAGTGCTGGACCTATGTGTGGAGCAAGAGATGGAGCCCTTTGCTGGCATTAAAACCCCTTCAGCCAAAAGTCCAGCAAGACAGTTTGGGGGATTAGTTGGTCATACAGCCATGATTTCCTTCACTTGTTGTAGGGCTGTGATTTGTACCCCTGGATGGATGTCCCAGATGCACTTGCCTCTCCAGAGATATTCCATTATTTTATTGCTTTAAAGAGCTTATTGTCTCTGGGTGGGTTCAGGCAGTGATTGATAGCACCTCCACTAATTAGTCATGTGCCAGGTAGTGTGAAAGCAGAGACTTCTAAAATACCCAAGGGTCTTATCAAAGGTTTCAGCCAGGATTCATTCTGAATCTCTTGTTTATTTGTCTTTGTGTCTGAGCATGTAAGAGAAAGGAGCCTATTCAGCTCTCTTCAAAGGGTCCTTAAAATCCTTTTTAATCCTACAAAGTTATAAATGAATATCCATGACAGCATGCACCTGCGTGTTCATCTGTGCATCCTCTACTCTGGACAGCCAGCAGTGTGTCCTTGACATGTGGGTGCTTTCTGAAGCAGGGTAGGAAAATGCAAGTAATTCTGGAAGTGGAGAATAAAATCTGGAAGGTTTATGCCTGGTTGTGCATTTGCTAATTTGTTAATTACCTTCTCCTGTAGGAGGAGAATTGGAATGGAAAGAGGATTGCTTATGGCTGACACCAGCACTTCTAAAGGAGGCTGGAAGACAGGTTGGAGGGAAAATATTTGTAGGTATTTGCCTTTTTTGTGTCCCAGGCCCTACTTACAGGACAGCTGCAGAGCCTGAATTTTCCTGTATTCCTATGGGGATGAAATTCTTGATTCGTTTGACAGGAGACAGGGAGAGTGCCTGTCACTGCTCGCATTATAGGGGGTCAAGGCTCATCCCCTGGGCTGGACTGGGTGAGCATCTCAAGGAAGCTGCACTTTGAGGGTCCTTTCTGGCTCTTCTGGAGGCACTGGGAGAGAGACTCATTGGTTGGGTCTTGCCCTTGAAGGTGGGGGGAATGGAAGTTCTCTTCCTTGGCTGAGGAGGAGTATTTCCCGGGCTTAAGCAGGCTCTTGCCTCTCAAGATTGCTCCTGCATTCTGCGTGGTGAGAAATCCCGACTTAGGGAATGGACTGTGTGCAATAACTCACAAACTGCATCGTGCTTTCGCTGATGACTGACTGCTGTGGCAGATGAGCACAGCAGGGATTCTGGACCTGCTGCCACATGAGTGCCATGGTTGTGTTTGTGTGGATGCTTGGGCAAGTACCCCTCAGAGCCTGCCTTTTAGGAGCTGGATTCATCCCCTAAAGATGATGAACCTAATCTAGATCAGCCTAGAGCCCCAAGATACCTAGACCTAGTCTTGCCCCTGTACTGGAGACAAAGCTAGGTCCATCCTGGGCATGGCATGAGGATGCACTCAATTGCACAAGAAAGAAAAGAGCATGGGAGTGCAAAAGCCTTTCCTCTTTCCCCTCTAATCTACACACTGTTGCTAATTTGCTTCTCCCCCTTGGGAAGAACCTACGGATTTATTTCCAGCTGCTTCCATGAAGTCACTCTTCACATGTGGGACTGGGGGTGATGGTAATGGTTACAGGAATAGCAGGTGCTGCTAATGGTGCCCTTGCAAACCTTCATGTTTAGGGCAGACTTTTTCCTAGGCAGCCCTGCCAGCTCTCCCCCCATGGACAGTAGCCATTAGTGCTGCAAGGGAGAAACATAATGCATGCAGGTGTGAAAGATGATCCTTCCGCTTCCAGGCTGAAGCGCTGTAATATGAGTGTGTTTAGTAGGTGGAGGGGTGTTTTTGCTGCTTTTAATTTATAATGAGCTTTTGGTTGGTGGCTCATCTATGAGGTGGACTGACTAGTAATCATCCCTAAAATGTCACTGGCTGTGATTCTAGATGTTTTCATATGATTCTCAATGCTGACTTGGCATGGTCACAAATCTTAATCTTGTCTAAGAGGGAGAAAAGGTCTCCCAGCTTCTTCACAGTGCTGTTTGTGTTTCTTCTGTTTCTGTGTGGGTCTGATGCTGTAGCAGGCCCAAAAGCTTGGGTTGAAAAGCAGAAATCCTGGCAGGTGGGGGTGGCATGCAGTGAGTATCTTTGACACCAGTCATGATGTGAGCCTCCCTCCCCTAAATCCCTGCCAAAGGCCATCACCCTGAGGACTGTCCTTGTTCTGCGTCACAGCCCTGGGCAGGATTTGTACCTGACTCTTCCTGCCCTGCTCAGCATTGGCCAGCCTCCCCAGGCATGTTAGCATGGGTCTGTAATTTTTGGGAGGAAGTGGAGCAGAAAATCTCTAAGCCTCTGTTTTTCTCTTAATGGGGTTTTGCTGGTGTGGTGCTTATGGCCCTCCAGAAATCTCTCTTTGGGCAGTTCCTGCAAGACTGCAAGATCCTCATGTGGGACATGTGCCCCCTTGGATTGACAGAGGATTTTCGTGGTGGTCTGTGATTTCTGGCTCAAATCATGCTTTAGCTCTCAAGCATGCAAATGCCACAAGCCATAGTTTTCCTTTGATCTCCTTCAGTGCAAAAAGCCCTTGAAACACAGATGTAACTTTTGCTGATGCCAAGTGTGCATTATGTGCTGTAGGATGCCCCCAGCAGAAGCTGCTTGCTATTGGAAGGCAGCAGGCCCTTGGGAGGTGTTTGGGCTTGGGTCCATCCACACATCTCTGGTAAAAGTGCACCTTCAGATTAAATTACCATTTTGCTAATTTGCCAATTTTTAAGGCTTTCTGTCAGGCACAACATGTCAGAGTAGGGAGCTGGATGGGGGATGGTGGGTGAATTGAGGATATGGTGCTATTATGGCCACCCCTAAATAGGCTGCTTGGGTGTGAATTAGAGCCCCATGCTGGCTGCTTACTTGCTCCTGGGTACTTGTGGCTGCCTTGTGTAAGAGCTGGTGGCTTCCTTAGGCCTGGGGTGTGAGGAGCACTTGCACACCCTCCCTGTGATGGTGGAAGGATGAAGAGCTGCCTCTCTGGGCTGTGACCACTCTGGTAGGACTTGTTTGTCACCTCTGAGCTTGTTTAACCCCTGTCAACTCTTTGTGCTGGGATGAAGTAACCCATCTGCTGCTCCAGTTTGGAGCTCTGTGCTGCAAGCGTCTCAGCCTCACCCTGTGCTGATGGCCCCTGTGCTGAAGGACAGAACACTGCTGCCTTTGGTAGGTGACCCTCTTGGCTGCCTTGCACTGGGCCAGAGGATGTGTTCCTTCAGGATCCTGGGGCTGGCATCCTCAGGACAAGCTGGAATGGTGGAAAGGTCATGCACCAAGTGGCTGGGGCTTTGCCTGGTGCTCCCAGCTGCAGTGGCAGTGACCGTGGGTGGTTGCCAGACTGTGCTGCACCAACAACTTGTTCAGACATGTGGATGGTCATCTCTGCCCAGCAAGGGAACTGCCAGCCTGGCACGTGCCATGGCATCAAACCTTGCCATAGCTGATCCGTGCTCAGCATTGGACCAGCCAGCGGTCAACCCTAACCATGGCATTGCCTTCTGTCCTGGGATGGACATGGCATGGAGAGCCCAGCACAACTGCTCAGTCCCTGTAACAGCTCAGCCAAGGGCAGGTGATGTCACTCCAAAAGAGGGTCCTGAGGCAGCAGGACACAGTTCATGGTGTTGAGGGAAACCTGGACCATGTCCCATCCCCTCCAACCTGCTGCAGGTGTTGTCAGGAGGCTTCAGTTATTTATGGATCTTCTCTGTGTTGGTCACCAGAGTAACAGGAAGGCTTCTGCCCCACCAGAGGTTTCAGCAGGTGGGCAAGTACCATCTCTGCCCTTTGGTGCAGGAGCTGGGCCCAGTGCTCAGAGCAGGGAGAGCCTTGAGGAAGTATTAAATAGCTGCTGGATGTGTCACTGCAGCAGTTGAAGCAGGGCAGTGAGTCACAGCCAGCCTGCCAGTGCCCCAGCACAGAGGGTGGCAGCACAGGCCAGCCCTCCCCTCCCCACCTGCTGCTTACTCATGTGTTGGGTTGGATTTTTTACTGGGGTGTCTGCACACGGCTGGGATGAGCATCCCCCTGGCACTGGGTGGGAGAGGAGCCAGAGGGTCAGGTTCAAAGGAGAAATAAAATGACTGAGAGTACCCAGCATTTTCCTGGGCTGCATCCAGAGGGATGCAAAGCTGCTAGTCCCTATGGACACCTTGGTGCTTCATGGATGGCAGGCTCATCACAGCCTGCTCTCAAGTACTAATGCAGTTTATTGAGTCTTTATGACCCTACCCTCAGCCCAAACCCTGATACAAAAGGCTAATCTTCTGGATTCCTTTCACTTTTAATTAGGCTTTCTTGGAAGCCTTCCCTGTGGTGCTCCTCTCCTGCCACCTGGCCCTGTACCCAGCTCCCTGCCAGGGGGTGGACACAGGGAGGTGAGTGAACCTGGAAAAATGGGTGAAGCCTTAGTGCTGGCAGGTTGCCCATATCAACCTGTTGGTCCCAGATGGTCCTTTTTAGGAGCTGTGGTAGAGATGTTTGGGGTACTTTGGTGTTTGGGTTGCAGTAGGCCTTGCTGTTGGGTACAAAATGGGTGAGTTTTTTCTGAAACAGATTTTGATTTTTTTAAAAATTATTATTATTGTGTGTGGCAAAACATATTAGACAGACTCTTGCAAAGTGCTTGCACTCCTTGGCTGGAAGGTGCTGTCTCAGCTTCTGAGAGACCCCATAGGGGACATGGCAGGTGGCCCTACATATAAGGAGTGGTCTTCACTTTTGTGAGGAGGGTGACTGGCCAATATTCTATTATTTCAGGTCCAGGGGAGGTCACCAGACCCTTGTGAGTCCCAGCAGCCGTCAGGATGGCAGTTTGCAGGAGCAAGAGGTGCATCCTCCTGCATGTGCAGAAATACTCCTTCATCTCCACTTCCTTTAGCCTGACAATTTCAGGGAGGCTGGGAGACAGCAGTGCCAGGAATCAAAATAAAGCTGTGGGATCTGAGATTTTTAATTTAAAAAAATATTTTTTTCTAGTGTCAGCATTTGAAATTCTGAGTTTCAGTCAGGAAATCTGTTGAAGTCATGGCATGAATCATCCCTACCCTCAATTTTAGGACCCATCACATGGAGAAAGGGAACAGAAAATTAGTCATTTTGTTAATCTGCTTCCAATAAAAATTATTTAGAATGAAATGAGCGGCCTTTGGGAGCAGCAGTCATGTGTCCTGGCACCCACAGCCACCTGCTGGCTTCCCTGGTGCTGTTTTGGGGCAGGGGCAGGGCCTGGCAGCTGCCTGCCCTTCGGGTTCGTGATCAAAGCGACCTCCTGGGACAAATACAAACACAGGCAGCTGGAAACCTGCCTTCTGCTGAGAAGCTGCTCTTCCCCAGGAAAAGTAATTCTTGCCCAAGAAAAAGGCCATTATTTCTCCTACCTGGTGGTGTAACAAGGGCATCCACTATTAAAGCAGGGGGTTGGCAGAGAACCCCATTAAGAGAGGGGTCTATTTGCAAGTGGGGCAATGTGACCCACCCCCAGCTGCTGGGGGTTTGAGTGATGGTAAAGAACTGAGTAGGTTACAGCAAAGGTGATGCTTGGGGCAAGGTGAGTGTTTATAGGTTTATTGTCTCATGGGGTTTTATGGTGGTTTTTTTGTTTTGGTTTTTTTTTTTTTTTAACTAGGTGATGCTGTCATGGTGGAGTATTGGGGATGAGATGCTGAGTGCAGTCTGTGATGTCCCTCCCAGGCAGGAACTGAGGGGATCAGGGAGCATTGCAGGTCCCCTCAGATAAGGATGAACCTTCATCCTCTCTGCTCCCTTGTGAGGCCAGGAATTTGGGGAAAGAGGGGAGCGAGGCTGGTTTTGAGTGGGAGCTGATCCTCCCCAGAAGGCAGGGGGAGGGCAGGCAGGGAAGGGAGCAGCCCCCAGCCCTCTTCAAGGGGACAGATAACATCCTGTAACTGGCTGCAAGCTGGACACAACTCCCAAACCCCCAGAGGTTACAGCAAGGACCCCCTGTGCTTGCAAGGATCTAAGGAAGCAGTAAAATCCATTGGATTTTGGGGTGCTGGAGAATGTGATGGGGATTATGCCCTGGCTGCTTTCTGGGGGTTTCTCCTGCATGAGGAGCAAGGCTGGCGGCCTGTCTCCCAGCCTGTTGGCAGCGCTGTGCCGCAGGCCGGGCTGCTGGTAAATGATTGCCTGCAAGGCCAGCCAGGGCGGGGCCAGAGCTTGGTGCCTGGTTTGAACCCGGACAGGTGCCCGGGACCCGTGTGCCCGCAGCCATCCTGCTCCCACAGCTCTCGGCAGCCCCGCATTTTGGCAGCAAGGTGAGACTGTTCCGTGTGACTCAATGAGCTGCCTTATTTTGCTTGCTTATTCTTAAGCTCCTGGCCCCCGTATCCTGGGTCGTGGCACAAGAAGCCGGATTTGAGACTAGCTTGGTCCCTGGCCAGGGAAGGGGGGTGTAGGGAGTGCTCTATGGGGTGTGTTGCTCTCCAGTTGTGGTGTTAGGGTGCTTCTGAGGGGAGGTTGGGGGGATGAACAACAGTGGTTTCAGGGTGATTTGGGTGGTGCCGCTGCGGCACCTGGACTTTGCTCCATGCCGGGGGACAGTGGCAGCCTTGAATACACAGGGCTGGGGAGTGGTGCCAAAACGCAGCTTCAAATTTATATCGTGCAAATGTTAGTGGTTTGGGGCTTACAGGGAGGTGGGCCGAACCCAAGGTGTCCTTCAGCCCCACAGTTTTCCCCGGTGGCTCAGCCAAGGCAAACATGAGCTCAGCGCTGAGGTATTTGTGACGGCTGCTCCGTGCCCGTGTTTTGGAGGTGGGCAGGGAGGTGGCACCAGCAGGACCCGGCACCTGCGCAGAACGGCCTCACCAAGCCGTGTCCTCCTTGGTTTCTCCTTGCCTTTCTCACACCACAATTAAAATTCCTCATCACCGGAGACAGGACCCTTCAAGCCCTCCCTTTGATTACTCGAGTAGACAACAAAAAATAATGAAGAAGCGGAGTTTAACCTAAGGTTAAACACAGCCTGGCTGCAGACTTGGGATAGCTGGAGCAGAGGGAGGCGCTGTGACCAGCCAGGTGAAGCTGGGAAAGCAGTTTGTGACCCCCCTGGATGGAGGGCCTGAAAATTTAGTGTATGTTACTCCATCCAGGACTTTCAGACAAGACTGATAGTGTCAAACCAGTGTTATAGCAGGGAAAATAGATACATCTTTGCATGGTGTTTGAAAACTCTGTAAGCTTAAATATTTGAGTTCTTGACGGCTTGTGCTTAATTTTTTTTAATTTATGCCAGTTGCAGTTGTTGAGCTGCTGGAAGAGACAGGAGTTGGGTGTGCCCAGGCTAAGAGATGTTGTTTTATGGTAGTAGTACCCACTGGATGGGAGTTGAGCTGAGCCCAGTGTTGGTCAGAGCCTAGGCTTTGTCATGGGTGTTTATGCCTGGCTACCCCTCCCAAACCCTACCTTTGGTCATGCTTTTGTTCAGAAAGAGGCTTTATTTTAATTTCTTAATCTCTGTCTGATAAATTGAGATGGATGTAAATATGAAAAGATTAAAATGTGCATTATCTGCACCTTCCCTCTATATCATTGCAAAAGTGGGCCACCAGTAGTTCATCTGTCTTTTCCAATGTTGTTTAGAAAATCCCTCAGTGCCATTGTCAAATTTCCAGAGAAATTGCAGTGAAAGTCCAGAAAACCCATAAAACCCATTAAAAGTCTGTGCTCACAGCAGAAATAACCTGATCATCTTTTGGGCACCACACAGACACACAAACCTCATCACTTCCCACCACAGGAAGATCTGGACCCACTGTCCAGACATGAGGAAAAAAAATTTCTTTGCAGATGAATATCAGTGTTTAATAACATCAACAAAAGTGCAATTTGTGCACAGGGTGGCAGCGAACAACTTCTTGGTCTGGGGTTCACCCCATGGGATGATGATTTAATCATCACTGCTTTCAAAGTGTCTTGTATTCCTTGTTAGTGGCTTGGGATGGAAACCTGGTTTCTTTTCTCCCCACAGGCAGCCTGTCCTGCAATGACCCAGAGCACCTGAGGCCCGGCAGCTGTGGGGATGGAGCTGAAGGTCTGGGTGGATGGGATCCAGAGGGTCGTGTGTGGAGTCTCGGAGCAAACCACCTGCCAAGAAGTGGTCATCGCCCTGGCACGGGCCATTGGTGAGCCATCTCCATCTGCTGGGGGGTGCCCCATCTGCGGGCTCTTCTGGGAAGAGGAGTCCTTGGGCAGGTGGAGGTCTTGCTTGGTGGTGGTGGGGATGCCAGCAGCACGGCCTGTGGGGCAGCAGCCTCAGCACGCCCCTGCTGGCCTCTGCTTTCCGGATCTGATGTGCTCACCTCCTCCCGGCAGGTCAGACGGGCCGCTATGTGCTGGTGCAGAAGCTGCGGGAGAAGGAGCGGCAGCTGCTGCCGTTGGAGTGTCCCCTGGAGTCGCTGGCCAAGTGTGGGCAGTATGCCAACGACGTGCAGTTCATCCTGCGGCGGACGGGCCCCAGCATGGCCGAGCGGCCCTCCTCGGAGGGTGCTCCCCAGGCTCCCGAGAGGACGTTCATCCGGGCCAGCTTGCCCATCAAGCCCAGGCTCACCAGCATAGATGGACCCCGTTCCAGGGAGCCCAAAAAATCCATGACCTTCAGCCTGGGTCCTACAGGCTCCAGCGACCTGTTCACCGTCAGCCGATGGAGGCACCAAACACGGGATGGGCTAGACTTGGAGGCTGGTGGTGTTGTCCAGCCCTCCAAGGAGGAGCTTTTTAGGAGAGTGCTGCAGCAGCAGGAGCAGCTGCATTCCTTGGAGGCCCATAGGGACACCCTAGAAATGGACCTACGGCTCTGGGAGCGCAGCCGGCTTGCTGGGCAGGAGAATGAGATCCTCTATCTGGAGCAAGTGGTGCGGAGGAATGAGACGGAGCTGGGTGAGGAGGAGTTCTGGCAGAGTGAGCTCCGGCTGGAAAAGGAGTGCGAGCGGGAGCGACAGGAGCGAGTGAGGAGCCTGCGGGCCAGCCTGGAGGAGTACACCCAGAGGATCTATGAGCTGAGTGTCCGGACTGAAGCCCTGCAGGAGGAGATCCAATGGGAGATGGCTGAGAGGGCCAAGAGGGGGAAGGAGATCTCTATGCCCAGCCCCATAGAGCTGGAGGACATGGCCACCAAAATGAAAAGGGACTTGGAGGCCAAGGTCAAGCAAGGCACCCAGCTGGAAAGCAACTTGGCCAGTGTGGAGAAGGCCCTGGAGGAAGCTGAAAAGAACCTGCAGGTAGGTAGGACTGGGTTGAGCCACCCCATGGGATGGTAAGACCTTCAGAAGGGGGTGGGACCAGCTTTCCAGACACATTAGACCTATGGGTTGAGTGGGGTTGGTTACTCCACCTGCCCAGTGAACTTGGGACTGGGTGCACAGCTCTCTGCAGCAGTGATCACTGACAGAGGGACACCACCACTCTTGCCCCACTGGCACGGGGTCCCACACCCATTGCTCTCTGTGCAAGCTACAGTCTGGGCTAATGCTCCTTCTGACTGGTGCCCCAGGAGCTCAGCATCACCTCACTCCAGCACAGACAATGGTACTGGAGCAAGTGGTCCACGTGTGGGGTTGATGGCATTGGCACAAGGGTCAATGTCATCTTGGATGAAGGAGTCACAAGGGGCATAGCACAGGTCCCCGTGCTGCCTGTGCACAGTCTCTCAACCGTGCAGGGCTTAGGCTCGTGGTGGGGGGCTGTGCAGTGTGGAGATGGCAGCTCTGGGAATGAGCTGTGATGCCCCCCCAGCTCTCCTGTTGCAGCCTCCCAGCATCAGGGGTCAAGGGGCTGCATGACTCCCGCCTTCTTCCCACCATGTCCCTTTGGAGCAAAACGGGGAAGCTTTTATCCAGGCTTTTCCCAGGCTGTCCCTGCTTTCAGCATCCTTCCTTGAGCATCTCATTTGCATTTGGCATCTCCCAGCACAGCGGCTGCCGTTTGATGGCTGCTCGCACCCTCTTGTGGAGATGCAGCAGAGCAGGGCTGTTCCCAAACCAGCGTCATCCTCGTCCCCGTTGCCTGGGCACCTCCCTTCCTGCAGCCCTCAGAGAGGGGCGGCTGAGCTGCAGTACCCCTGAGGTTCCCCGTGCTGGCATCGGCAGGGTGAGCCCCAGCCGGGGGGAGCAGCCCCAGCGGATGATTGCCGGCCGGCTTGGGGCATGGGGGGAACGTGCGGCTCACCCTGTCCCCCCCTCGGTGTGTGTTTTGCAGGCCCAGACCCAAGAGCTGGAGGAGTTAAATAAGGAGCTGAGGCAGTGCAATTTGCAGCAGTTTATTCAGCAGACGGGGGCCACGGTGACCGTCCTGCAGGCCCGGTCCGAGGAGGACGCCCAGCCGGAGCCGAGCCCGTGCGAGCTGCCAGCCTACCGGAGAAACGGAGGTCAGCACGCTGCCGCTGGCTCGGCCGCGGGGGCTGCTCCGTGGGACCCTGCCCGCTCCCTGCCTCCCTCTCCGAGGAGTCAGCCCCAAAGCTGACCAGTTCTGCCCTGGGCACTGAGATTAGGCAGGTGGGGGTTTGTGTGCTGACATGGCAGTCACTCACCACTCCACGGGGTTTCAGAGATTTTTCACCCCTGAGGCTCCTTCCTCCTCCCCATTGAAGCCTGGGGGCTACTAGTAGACGTGCACGGGAATCAGATCCTGCATTGCTGCTTCTGGGGCCGAAGGGGCTGCAGGGAGCTTTCCTTCACAGCCTTGTTCATGTCACCACAGCGGCTGCAGCAGAAGGCAGGTGGCTGAAGGCCAGCGTCAGTCCCCGGGGGCTGTGGGCTGGTGGGGACATCCTCTGGCCGCAAATGACCTTTCTGTGTTTGGCGAGGGAAGGGTGGTGCCCAGGGCCTTGTCTGCATCCTCACAGACATGAAAGGAGGTGGCAGGGGGGTTCTTATGGAAAGGAACCTGGTCATTTCTCCTTTGGAGCACCCAGAGCGGGTGACATGACTGCCCTGTGGCACTGCAGTGGCTGTGCCCACGAGGCTGGGAGGCTTGAGCCCTGCCTGAGCTGGATGTTTTTCCCCATCCTGTAGGTTTTTCTCCCACCGCTGGTACAGACTTGCCTCCCCAGGTCAGCACCAAGCAGCTCCTTGGCCATCCCAGGACCCTGCCGGAGCCCCTGGTGTCCAGCCTGAACCCCGAGGGTGCGTATGTCCCACTGGGGCCCTGGGAGCGTGAGCTGCTCTGCAGAGGATGGGTAGGAAGAGGGGAGAGGCTTTTGCTGCCCAAAATGGGCTGCAGAGAGCAAGCGTGTGCTGGTGGTGGGAGGCCAGAGCTATTTATAGATGCCATTAGGAAGCGCAAAGCTCACACTCTGGCAGTCTCTGCTGTGCTGCCAGGGGCTCACACACTGGCAGCCTGGCTCTCTGCCCTGCCAGGAGCTGTGGAGGATGGTTCTCATCTCCTTTCCTGCCACTCTGTATCCCCCAGGGTTAAGGCCTTGCTCAGTTAGGATGAGGAGGACTTGTCTCCTGTCTTGTACAGGAGCTACTTTTATTCCATCTTAGTGACCAGTTCATCCCAAAACCTTTTCTACCTCTTGTAACTCTTTTGTCACCTTGCACCTGTTTTTTGGGTGCAGCAAAAAAGAGCTGTGGAAGAGACACCTACCTGCTGTGGTGATGCTACCTCCACCCTGGCATCCTACTCCCACCCATGCCAGCTTTGCCCCCACAAAACCCTATTGCCATCCTCTGCACAGCCCAATACATCCACCCCCATCCTTCAGGACACTGCAGCAACTGCATTCCCATCTCCCCTTGTGCTCACATACATCCTGTTTTCCACTCTCCTTTTTGCAAGTGCTCACCCACCATGGTGGGATTGCTCAGGTGGTTTTTTTCTCTTGTCTTGCAGTTGTATCAACCAGGCAGAGCATCTGGAGGTAGAAAGGTCCCAGGCAGTGGAGGATCAATTGTCTTCAAAGTGTAACTGTATAAATAAACCATATTAAATATATATATATATATTTTATATTTTTTTTACTGCTTTATATTGTGAATGGATGTGGATGGCCAGACAGAATATTTTTACAGACTGTAAAGTAAAACTAGAGACTGATCTCACAAAGCAACCCTCTTCCTCTGAGGATGAAAGCGACTCCCTTCTATTTTTTTAAGCAGTTTCTATATTGAACAGAAAACAGCAGTGCACCCATTCTGCATCTCCTCGTCAAAAGATCCATCGTGCATTTGGAAAAGTCATTGTTGCTTTGACTAGGAGAGCAAAGGTGCAGTGGAGACCCACGAGGAGGCTCACCTGGATGGAGCAAGTTAACAGATTTCAAAGCAACTCATCACTGCAAGTGGGGCCATGACAAACAGCCTCTTCACTGGCGGCAAGGGAGGCCCAGAAACAGTTTTAAGACAAATTTCTGGCCCATCTTTTTTTTATGTATATTATAAGAAACCTGTAGGAGAAACCACTTTCTATGGTGCCGCAGACCACGCTTCAAGGAAGCACACAGCAGGAGTTGTTTTTCTTAAATTCATTTAATCTTTCAACTTCTTTTTAAAGTAAAAAATTGCAGAATGAGCCCTTCCCCGGTGGTGGTGTGAGTGGGGAGCAGGACCAAAATACTGTTGGTGACATTTCCCTGATAATTTTTTTTTTAACTCGATGGCCAGTAGTTACCATTCTGTTCATCTGTCGTGGCGGGGCACCTTGTATTTTAATTGCAAAACCAAAGCGGTTTGGGGAGGGGGTGAGTTTGTCTGGGAGATCCCTGAGCCTGTTTTCAGTGTGTCGTATGCGGAAATGTGACTTGGGCGCAGTGTTCCCGGTGAAACCCCGCTTCCCCGTGCGAATGTAAATCCCGTGCGCCGCAGATCCAATTTTCAATAAATCTTTGGGAAAGGATTTGAGCAAAGCGAGTGTGAGTGTGCTCTTGTGGCCAGGGTGAGCCATCCCTGCCGCACGCGTCCGAGTGGTTTGCGCACCCCGCAGCTGCCTCTTCCATTTCTGAGCCATCTCTTTCTATTTGCCGAATTAAAGCTGTGAGTATTTTATAACTGACTGACTCTTATGCACACAGTGCTCTTTTCTTCTTCTTTTTTTTCCCTTTTTTTTTTAAATTGTGAAGTGCTTTACAGCCAGGGGATGCAGCTTGTCTCCGGTGAGCTGCGGCCATCTCTGGGATGAAACATGGCAACATTTTAATAATGCACAGCAGCAGCAGCTCGGAGCATTTTAGGACAGGAGGCAAAGGGGGTGGTGCTCAGCTGCAGACAGGAGCAGGTAAGGGGAAATTTCCCATTTGCCTCCAAGCCCCTTTGTTTGCACCTGGATAACAGCAGCCAGGAATGTCAGCTCTTGCTGTCCATCACCATCTCCCCTGAGCTTCTGCTAGGCTCTGGTCCCTGGGGGCATCTTCCCCTCTCAAAGCTGATTTTCAAGGTGTCACCACAGTCCAGCAGGCTGATTGAGTAACATTACAGGATTAAAGTTTGCATTTTGGGGAGATCCACTGATACTGCTGTGTCTTAGGTTATGACCAGAGAGCTGCCACAGTGGGGAGATGCAATTTCAAAGCTGCCTTTTTTGAATTGGGGCTTTTGGGGCTTTTTGGGTGGGTTGCTCCTCAAGCTCCTCCTCACCCTCCTCCTTAAATCATGTATCTCAAGGAAAATTAGTTAAAAATGTGTTCATTCCATGCGGCTGCATTTGGTTTCTCCCCTGCTTGTTGCTTTTTGGGCTGCATATGCTTTTTTTTTTTTTGGACTCTTGCTTTTAAAGATTCTGCCTTGCTAAGAAGGGGGTGATGGACATTGTAAAAAGAGCATTTCAGTGCTGCTTGGGGAGGGGAGGGAAAAGCAGGTTTAGAAAACCCACTTGCCTTGGACATGGCCAGATTTCAGTGTGTCATAGGACATCCTTTATGTATCCCAAAAAACTGACCTCTGCAGGTTTAAAACTGAATCTTCCATTTTTTGGGTTACATTTGTAGCCTTGCCTTTTGCAAAATAAACAGGAATGAAGAGAAAAGGGTCATCACCTATGGTACTTCCAAATGGGGGCAGAAAATTAATTTGAATGTCTGCGGGATTTTTTTCCCCTCTGTTACGATTATATATTATTTATCAGTTTTGTAGGTTCAGTCATAATTCAGTCATAATCATAACAGGCCAAACCAGCACCAGTCTTTCCTAGAGGGAGGTGTGGGAGGGTGTGGAAAATAAGGATTTAAAATACATATCACAGCAGATTTGGCCCTTCAGCTGATGCCCTTTGGCTGGCATGCAGGATTTGGAACTGTTGCATGGGTGGGAGACAGAGTAAATCAATTGTGTCCCCCACTGATAACCTGGCATGGGGCTAGCAAGAGGGCCGTGACCAGGGGCTAACTCTCAAGACTGTGGCTCTTTGCAGATTTTCTTCATTTTGTGTCCCACCCACCATCGCCCAGCTGCTGCCTAGGCTAGCAGTGTTTTACAAGGTAATAAATTACTTTGATTAACACCTCTGTCCCTGCCGTGGTGCACGTGGGGCAGAGGTGGGTGGTAATAAACTACTGTGTTACCTCGGGAGCTCCCAGCCCAGGGTGACCTATATTCCTGGGGCGCGGGGGGCCTGCGCGGGTCCCCGCCTGTTATTTAACGCAGCGAGGCTCGATACCCGCTCCCCCGCCCTCCCGCTTTTAGCTGCTCTAAAGCCTGTGTCAATAATACATTTCTGCTATTGAATATTTTATTGATGGTTTGACTTTTTTGCTGCTCACGATTCCCATTTCAAGGCTGCGTGATTGTTCCTAATTAAAATTTTATGCCCTGGGACAAGCCTTCTTGCTACAGTGGAGATGATGCTGTCCTTTTCTAGGCCACTACAGAGTGGTAGGAAGAAATTACCATTACCCATTGTTATGAGATTAAAACAAAGCAAATAAATTATTGTTTTTTCCCTTCAAAAACAAACCAGCAGCCCAGCGTACGGCGCGTACTGGAGAGGGAACAACTGGCTCGCAGGCAAGGCAGGGATCCAAGCGTGCAGGGTGGCTCGAGGATGCTGTGCCTGGCTGCGCAGGGACCCGTGTCCCCGTGTCCCTCAGGCGCCATGGGCAGCTTCTTCCTTCCCTGGAGTGGGCAGGAATGGGCTTCAGAGCTTCTCTCTCCTCAGATGCTGCTCCTGGCTAGCTCCAGTGCCACCCGAAAATCACAAAGTGAAGGATTTACCTATTTTTCACTGGTGAGCAGTCCCGCATTTTTGTTGGCTTTTTTTTTTTTAATAAATCTGCAGGTTCTGCCAGCACAAGGCACCATTCAGAAGAGTATTTCAGCCACCTCCAGCCTCCCTGGCGCCCTTTTCCTGGCTGCACTCCCTGATATTTTTTTAGGTTTGTTTTTTTTAATATTGTGTAAGAAAAATGGCCCCCAGCTCCTCACCCCTCTATCCTGGACAGTCAGCTCCTCACCATCCTCATCAGATGGTGGTCTGGGTGCCAGCACTGCCCCAGGCCAGTGCAGTTTCTTCAGGGCAACACTGCTGCAGACACTTGAACCATCCCCAAGTGCAGTTACGTATTGGTACAAGTTCCTGGGTGTTTGGGTTTGGGTTTTTTTTTTCCCTCCCTCAATTTCATCTAGAGTGCTAGAAGCATTTGTGCTGCCTCCCAGCCCCTGGACTTGGCAAGCAGCTTTTAAAGCACACACTTCAGCACCAGTTACATAAGAAAAGGTGTGAATGTCTGGAGGAGAAAATGCCTGATGGTTTTGCTCCCCAAGTGGTGTACAGATGCTCTGCTGCTTGCTCCTGGCTGCACAGCTTCTCCCAGCATAGCACACTGCAGATGAAGAAGAGCTGTTTGAACCAGCGTGTGTGTCCATGCAGGGAGCATTGTCTGCTCTCCTATGATGATTTTTCTTTCTCCATCTCAGAGTGCAGACTGACTGCATTCTACCTTGCCCTGAAAAAAAAAACAACACCATAAAGCACTAGAGGAGGCTGGGAAATTTTCTTGTTTATGGATGAGCAAGTTTCTCTCCCAATGGAACCTCCTGCCAGCAGAAATCTTTCTTTTTTTTTTTTTTTAGGATGTATTATATAAGTCCCTGCTTGCATTTAACTAACTGACTTCCTCTTAAACAATTCATGTACTCCTTCTATTCCTCATAGAGCAGCTTGCTCCTGCGGTGAGGCTCACCTGACACTGAGACGTGTTATGGACAGAACACAACAGGCGCTTCTTCGTGTGGTGCTTGAAGGGTAAGGCCTGTTCCCTTCCCTCCATGAAGAGCTGAAACAAGAACAAAATCTTTGAAGAGCACAAAGAGTCCCTTCAACTCAACAGGCCTGAAATTCAGCATCTTCCCCTCCTGTAAGGCACTTCCCTGCCTCTCACCAAAAATCTCACAGTTCAGAGTGAAAGCACACAACTACTCTTCTAACCAAGCTAAGTACCATCTTACAAATCTGTTTATTAGCTACTGAAAAACATGAAATCAAGGGGCATCACAGCCCTACTGTATTTTCTCACTGCTCAGGAGCACCCTGCAGCTAGGCCAGGACAGAAGGGCTGATGCTGGTCTTTCTGCCTGGGGGACAATGATGTCACACCCTTCTGCTCTCCTTTTCAAGCCACCTTCACTGGCCACAGAGGCAAAATAAGATCTGGGAGGAACCAGGCATGCAGTGCAATCAGAGACATCACTGAGAAGGCACAGCTTTCCTCTTCACCTGGTCTGATGCCCTGGATTACAGTAATCAGCACTCAAACACTGGTTTTGCACATTTATTGAAGACTTCAGGTGACAGCACAGCAGGTTAGTTTTGAATCATGCCAGAAGAATGTTAAAAACAGGAATTGAGCTGGATGCTCCCCCCGCTTACTGGAGACACACACAAAAAAGGCAAAACCAAACAAACTTCACTTCAACCCCTTCCTTTTGCTTACTGGAGCTGAACAGGATGGTTCCATTGGTGGCAGGAAGTCGGAAGCATTCATACCATAGTGCTGCTCATGGGAACTGGGACAGGCCTTGCCAGGTGACCTGCAGAGCTGCTCCTGCCAGCGGCATCTCCCGGGGTTAGCTCATCAGCCAGCACAGTCCCAAATGCAGGGCTGTTCATTCAAAGAGAAACAAAGCACCTTTATTTTCAGACACAGGTTTGTTACATGCATGGTCACCTATAAAATGGGGTGGCAGAGGGACTGTGGCCCTCAGTTTCAGCTCTCAGCCACACTTGTACACGGATGGATTTTGCACCAGGTTTCCCTCTGTCCCTTTCTCTGTGTGGCTACACTGTGCCCCTGCCTGCTTGGGACCAGCAGTGGGATGATGCTGTAGGTGCAGCTAGGAAAGAAAAAAGCAATCTGGGCCTGAGACAGCTGCAAACTTGTCTGTCCCCCCAGTCCTGTCCCCCCATTAAAAAGAAAAAAATAAAAAGGCCCATTTGGCTTCTGAACAAACATGAAAGCATCTTGGGCAAATTTGGTTGGTTTTCCCATCTTCCCAGGCTGTTTGAGCACTACGGAAACACAGAGTACAGACGCAGCTGAGTTTCCTTGTGAAGAGCAGATGTTCCTCTAGGACCCAGAGGCAGAAATGATAAGAGCACGAAGGAGAGATAGGGACAGGCAAAACTTCTCAGAGAGACACTTTACCAACAGAGGACCTTGCTCTGCCTTCCGTGCAATTAACTACTTATTGACGAGAGCACTGCCAATTCCTTCAGATCAAGCCTTTACAACAGCCCAGGGCTACATGAGAGCAGCCCCAGGAGTCGGGGGAATATCTGAGCCCTTCCAGGGAACCTCAGCAGCTGCAATGAATCCTAGCTGGTTATTAGGAACTTCAGCTGACAATGAAGCTGTGCTGCTCTTCAGAAAATACACTTTTCAACTACCCAGCTTCTTCAGCAGCCAAAAAATCACAAGAGATAACTTTGTAGGAGAAGCCATCTGCTTCGTCACTTCCTCAGTTTTTAGTGACAGCCACCGTGGGTGGCTGGAAAAGTCCCTGCCTGGCTTGCCTTCCTGTTCCTCGGGGCCATGAAGTCAGAGTCCCCTGCGTGACATCACAGCACACTGGGCAAGGCAGCTCTGCAAACGCCCAGCCAGGGCCGGGCCGCCAACAGAGCCCTGGCACAAGATGAAGAAAACAGCGAGCAAAGGTGAGGGGTGGGATGGAAAAAAAACAGCAACAAAAAAGGAAAGTGAAGCTCGTTTCTGCTTTTCCTTTAACAGACTAGAGAGTCTCTGTTTAAATGTGACTCATCCGGGGCAATACTAGGCAGAGTTTCTTCTATTAACACACCCTTGGCAATAGCAGTTCAGTTAGTCACTGACCGGCTCTCAAGACGTCACCGGCCGGGACGATGCGTCTCTGACTTGGTACGGAGTCCGCTAGCATTTATTTACTTTGGAGAAGAGTAAGAGAACAGAGAGAGGCACGCCATCCCTCCTGAACAACTTTACCACCAACTACTCGCACCCACATGCCGAGGCGGCCCGTTCCCTCCATCTCCCGCGGACACACCGAGCCCCGCTGCAGGAGTGCTCAATCCTTCCGCGCTCCCCGGAGCGAGTGCGGCCGATCCTGGCCGATCATCGGGGGGCCGCAGGGCCGAGGATGGGCAACCGCTGGAGGCAGGACAGTGACCGATGGGGGAGCCGACTCCCTGGCACGCCGGAGTCCCTCACCTGGCTGGCCGAGAGCGCAGGAGGGCGTCGAGGCTTCGAGGCGCGGGTCCGGGGAGGCGAGGCGGCCGCACAGTGATGTCCGAGGAGCAGGTTAGCCGCTGTCACACGCACAGTGGAGTCGCCGAGAGCACAATGTGCGTTAGTCAGTGGCTCACCTGCTCCTGGAGGGTGACGGGGGGGCGGCGGGGCCCGCCTGCAGCATAGGCGACACCGGGCAGCGCGAAGGATGGGGCGCGGGAGGGGGGAGCCGCGCCGTGCCCGGGCTCCGCGGCGCGTGGAGCTGCAGCTCCACACTCCCACCCCCGGGACAGGCTGGCTCGTGCGGCCCCGGGGCCGGCGGCGCCCCGCAGCTCCGGAACGGGGGATCCCTCCCGCCGCCGCCGCCGCCGCCGCCGCCAACTTCTCGCTCTGCCCCGGCCCGGCCCACGCCGCGCGCCGCGGCCCCTCGCTCCGCCCCCCCGCGCCGCTCCCGCCAATAGCGACGCCGCGCGCCCGCCCGCCGGCCCCGCCCCCGCGCCGCTCCAGCCAATGGCGGCTCCGCCACCGCCCGCCGACGGCCGCGGCGGGGCGGGGCCGGGCGGGCAGGCGGCCCCCGCCCCC
This sequence comes from Camarhynchus parvulus, assembly GCF_901933205.1. NCBI lineage: Eukaryota > Metazoa > Chordata > Aves > Passeriformes > Thraupidae > Camarhynchus > Camarhynchus parvulus. Next base: position 17,212,203 of record NC_044575.1, on the reverse strand, counting down.
CGGCGGTGACAGCGGCGGGCGCGGCGCGTTCGCTTCTGCACGTCGCTGCTGCTGCGGGGAGGAACCATTTGTACCTGTTGAGCCGCCGCCCGCCTCCCGCTCACCCCGCCCCGCCGACCCCCGCCCTCCCCGCCCTCGCCGCCCCGCTCGGGCCGGCGGCCACCGGCGGCGCCCCCCTGCCCTACCGCCGCCGCCCGCGAGGAGCCCCTTGCCCACTGGACCCCCGTGGCCCCGGCACTCGTCTCCCCCTTTCCCCTCCGTCCCCTTTCCGCCCCCGCCGGAGCCCGGCCCATGGTACGGCCCGCCGGGGCCGTGCCATCAGGGCAGTGTCGGGGCGCACGTAGGCGGTGCGGGAGGGACGGGGCCAGGGGGCGGGGGGAGAGTCGGGGTGTCCCCGGCCGCCCCCGCCACTGCCGCCTCTCCTGTCGCTGCATCAAATGTCACCGTGTCACATTAATTTTTTGTATGTTTTCCCCCCTCCGTTGTTCTCCGCTGGGTTGGGCGTGCGGCGAACCCGAGTGCCCCTCGCAGTGGCAGGGGGTGGAGGTGGTCCCTCGGCCCCGGGAGTCTTCTTCCAGCAACTTCCCCCCAAAAAGGGACGTGCAGTTGGAGGTTTTCTGTACACCCTCAGTAGAACAGCGCTCAACTTCTCATGGGGTGAGCTCGCTCCCCCTCATCACCCTACAAGACAAGCTGCAGTCAAGCAAACAGCTGGAATGCTGAAAATTTTAGTGCACCTCAAGGAGGATTTGCCAAGGACCAAAGACAGAGCTATATGGATGGGCGCAGCGCTGTCCTGTAGTGGGAAAAGTCTTGTTTGGAGACTCAGATACCAGGCGTCGAGTCTGCAGGCTGGCTCCCATCCGCCCGAAATCACACACACGCCCTCCTCGAACAGATCGGAAACCAGAGCGCGTCTGGGGCAGCGGGCACGTTTGTTGTGACCCCTCCCGGTTCATTCAGACTGCTGTTGGGCAAGCAAAAACACTTCGGGTACGGATGTGGCCGCTGACAAACAACAGCCACACGGCTCATCCCTGGTGAACTGATAATGCATGCTGTCCGGCAAAAGGCACGAGCTCTGCATCCCTTCTGGAAACTCCCTCGGCATCAGCTGTCCCGGCTCTGACGGGTGTTTTGCAATCTGGAGCAAGATTTGGAAGCAAAACTCAGCGTGGGCTCCCTGATAGCTGGTGGCAATTCCACATCGAAAGGATTTCCTTACATGCTCTGCTGGAGTGCTTTAACACTCATCCGTGGCTCTGCTCTCCCACTGCCGGTGTGGAGGGGGGATGGGGGAACAGCCCCTCTTCTGCGTGACAGCCCGCACAATGACAGGCTGTCTCTGTTGTCATTTTATGTGCATGCTATGTGGGGTTTTTTTGTTTTCACCCAGCAGCCGTAGGGGAAAAGTCACGTATATTACATCTTCCCCAGCACAGGGCTGGTGCCTGGATTGGAGAGAAATTGTCTGCGGAGCACACCGACCCCTCCACCCTCCGGGCGTGAGCCAACACAAAAGAAGGCAGAGCCATGGAAAATACTCTTTTTTATAAAATCGGTATTTTTGTGGGAAGTAACATGGCTGGGTACTGCCCTGACACCTCCCTACCAGCACTGCTGCTTCTGCCAGGGTACAGGACACACGTGCTGTTGGCTCCTGTGCTCCACCAAGTCCCTCTTCTTCCAGGCAGTACTATACATTCCGGGTTTTACTTAAAAAAAAAATCCTTCAATCCTTTTCCTGAGTGTAAGCACACAGGGACTGTGTTTTGAAGCGGTCCTTGCACAGCTGGCTGCCAAGCTCTGGATGTTGCTCGGATCTCCCTGAGCGCTGTGTTAAAGCATCCGGCATGGAGCAGGGCCGGCGCCGAACAGCTGAGCGCAGGCAGCGGGCAGAGGATGGATGCGCTGCTGCGGCGGGCGAGGGGCGCACCGGGCCCTCGCTCCGGGGGTGCCATCGTCCGAGTCGTTAAAGGAACCGCCCGGCTCACAGGACGGTCACTACTGCCCTGGCAAGGCCCTGGGCCTAGGCGCTTCGCTACAGCGCTGCTGGCTTTGCCCTCAGCCCCCGCTCCCCCTCCAGCTCCAAACAAGTTCGTGGCTCAGCCCTTAATCTCTGGGATGAAATGTCCTGCTGACACGGCCGGTGTTGTCCCGGGGAGAGCTCTCGCTTATCCCAGCCCTGCAGCTCTTCCCTTTGTTCCCAGCTGGCTTCTAGTCCCCGCGGCGGTGCCAGAGCCACGATGTGTGCAGTGACAGGGAAGTGCATTCGCGGATGGCGGGAGAGCGGGCTGCTCTCCGTACCCGCCCGGTGCGGTGCCAGGGCCCCTGCGCTGCACCCATGGACTCGGGGAGGAATCCCAATGGGGGAACATGCCCTCAATCTTATGCCTGGAGGCCGGCAAGCCCCGCATGAACTAAAGTGCAAATCAGAATTTGCCTCTCTGCAGCGCAGATCTTGCCGTTTCCAACACCAGGCAGTGCGTGTCACCGGCTGGGGCATCACCAGGGGTTTCACCCCGGTCCCTCCCGCTTCGCCCCTTTTCAGGCCTCGAGCAGGCAGGCAGCAGCAAGGCTGGCGCACGCTTTGTCCCGCTCTGTGTCCTCTGGAAAAGGACCTTGTTTTCTCCCCGGTACCCGTCCGATTCCTGACAATGCCCCGAGTGTCTGCGAGGACACGCACGTTAGGTCTGGGTCACGTCCGCCTGCAAGCAGAGCCTGGGCTGCGCTCGCCTTGCCGGCGGACAGCCGAGGACAGCCCGGGCAGAGCCCCACGGCCGATGGAACAGCGTGAAACCAGCCCTTCCTCCTCTACGTGCGTGCGCTCACCCAGCGCCACGGGAACATTTGGGTCGGGCACAGCCGAGAGTAGTTAGAGGGGGAAAAAACCGCAGCGGTCTGCGAGAGGCATTGAGCACTGATCCGTGTCCTCACGGACCGCACGGGGCTGCGCGAGGATGCTCCCAGCCCCGAGGGGAGCGGAACGGAGCATCCCGCGAGCGCAGCCCCGCGCTGGCCTCGCAGCGAGGCGGCCCTTGCGCCCCGCTTTCCCTCCACAAAGCCTGCAGACACCGGCGGAGGGATGCCGGCCACCCCCGCCAACCCTGTTTCCATGGAGCAAACGGAAGCGGCCGGAGCGGGACCGGCGCTGCCCGTGGGGACCGAGCGGTGCGGCCCGGTCCTCCCGCGGCCCCGCAATGGTACAGCCCGCGCGTCCCCTCCGCAATGGTTCGTCCCCGCGGCCGCCTTCCCCCCGTCACCGAATGGTTCGCCCCGCCCCCCCCGCCGCCGCAGGCGCGGTGGTTGCGCCCGCTGCCGCCCCGTGACCCGCCAGTGTTTCCACAGCGCTTCCGGGGGCGCGGCGGCCGCGGGGTCCCGGTTGCGAGCGGGCGCCGGGCGGCTCTGGCCGGGATGTGAGCGGGGGCTGCTCCTCGGTGAGTGCCCGGGCCGGGCGGGGCCTGCGCGACGCGGTGGGGGCCGGGCCGGGGGGGCCGGGCCGTGGGAATTGGCGGAGCGGCCGACCCCCGCCCCGGCGGGGAACTGCCCCCGTCGCTCCCTCGGTGTCGCTCCCATAAACAGCAACGACGGCAGCAGGTTTATTGCGTTGTTCTCCGACGGGAGGGCAGCCCCGGCTCGGGCTGGCCCCGGGTGCTCCCCGGGTTCCCTCGGGAGCGTCCCGCGGGATGCAGAAGGGCCGAGCGGGCTCGGGAGCCCCTCGGCTCGGGAGCCATCCAGCTGCCTTTGCTGCGGCAAAGACCCGAATAAATGTACCCAGTGCGTGTATGAATACGGCAAGGGGACTAAACAAAACCCCCAGTGCTTCCGGCGTGTTGTGTTCGCGCCTCTCCCTTTCCCCCGTCCCTTCTCCCTCTTCCCACCCGTTCCCACTGCTGGTGTGCACACACGGCTGTTGGAGGAGTTATCCGCTGTTTCAGCAAGTACAAATCAGGAGCTGCGTGCAAGCTTTTTTTTTTTTTTTTTAATCGTGTATTAGCTTATCGCAAGGCCACGTTTAGTCTTAACTTTGCCTTGAGGGAGCTGTGCCTAAGCTGTGTCACCGGTGCTTTCCCTTGGCTGCCCCACGTTTGGTGACAGTGGGGTGGGTGGGATTTTTGTAGTTTCATTCACTGGTTTTCCTGCAGGTTGTTGCCACGTAGTGTGTTGCTGGTGTGTTTCAGGGGTGTCTGTTGTGTTATTTCCTTTCCCGTAGGGCTGTGCACAGAATATGAAAGTGTGTGAGCTTTTTGTTTGGGTTTTCTTGTTTGTTTGGGTTTGTTGGTTTTTGTTGTGGTTTTTTATTTTCCCACAGTCATTCCCATAAACAGCAGGGGAAGCTGTAGCTAAAGATGGGACTGGTGTGAAAGACTGATGCTGAAAGGGAATTCGCCTTTCCGAAGAGTAAGGGTGACTCTTCCTAAGAAAAGAAGCCTGTTAAGAAAGAGGAGGATGAGCAGAGTTGGGGAGTAGTTAGTTCACAGCTGGAAACAGAGCCAGTAGCTGCAAGGAATTGGAGGCTGGGAATTCCATGCAGCTTGGCTGCTGCTTTGAATACAGAGGTGCAAAATGCTTAGCTGCTCCTCTGGGTAAGATGCTGTACCTTCAAAATGCTTGTGCAAAACCTGTGTGTTGCTTTGTTTGCATTACAAACTCCCTGAAGAGTGCAGTGTCAGCTCCTGGGGAAGCTTTGGTGGGCAGTTTTCATCCTGGAATTCAGGGTGGCTAAATTTAGGGCAGGGCTAGGATGGGTGGCAGATAAGCACTTCCTTACCTACCTCAGGATTAATTTTCTGTGACTTACCTATTAGGTTCTTTGGTGCTTCCACTTAAATTATTGCATAGGCAGTTCTGATTCGTGGTATTTTAGAGTTTTTGTGGGTTTTTTTTTTTGTAATTTAAACAGGGATCTAAATTTAGATTTAGGGAACTTTTTTGAAGCTCCCTATGCATGCTGGATTGGCAGTGCACAACTCTGGGCTGTAGGAGTGTCTTGTTAATCTGAATTATTTCCTTGCCAAGTTGTCTTAATTTACCTTTGGAATGTGGTGATGGCAGATAGTAGTCACACCATAACCAGATTTTTTTTCCAGCTGGGTGCAACAATGATTTTGACAGCTCTTACTTTCTTTTCACTGACTGTAGCATATGAAATTGTAAACAAAGTTAAATGATTTCTGATGTGTGACATTGCTTTTCCGGAGAGAACTGAAGTATTTAGTTGATTGGGGGGAAAAAAAACAAGACCAAGAAAAAACACAACCAAAACCCCTCCTCCCAACAAACCAATAAAGCAGATGTGCCAATGAGAACTGAAAGCCCATATGTTTGAAAATTTAGTAGGCTTAAATAGAGTTATGTGTTCTTTAGAGCATGATGGCTCAGTAGTGGCCCATGTAATTAGATCAGCATTCAAAACTACCCTGTGAGTAAATTCTGTGAGAAACTTTTCTTCACCTGTGAATAATCCTGAGTGTTACCCAAGGAGGTGAAAGTAAATGCCATCTGTAGTAGCTCTTCTATTTCTAAAAAATGTAGAAGCTACCTAACAGTTGGTGGAGGAAGAGATGGGCTGGTGCTAGGAGGGAAAGTGCCTGTGGCTGGGCGAGGCAGTCGCTGTTGCAGAGCTCGGTGGGCTTTGTGTCCGGGGAGGTGGAGCTCCAGGGTCCTTTGCAGGCTGTGCCTCCTCCTGATGGCTGGGGACCTGTGCTTGCCTTCTCGCTGGAACATACTCCAACAACATTAAAATACTGATCTGTGGTAATGCATAACGACTTCAGTTCAAAAAGCTAAATGTTTCCTGAAGTGCTTGTTTGATAAACACTTGTTCTGGAGGAAGCACTTAATCTTCTCTGTTGTTGAAGCCAACAGAAAGCCCTGTTGCTAATAGGGCTTGAAGAAGGTGTTTGTAATTGCTCTTTGACTGTACTACTAAAATGACTTAAGGCATCTCTGTGTAAAAGTGTAATGTGTCTTAGTAGCAAAGCCTGGGCTTGCAGCAAGTCCTGCAGCAGAGCCTGTGCTGCCATAGGGACACAGCACTGTGAGCAAAGCTGGCTGGGCCGTACTGAGCTGAGCCTTGGGGAAGGAAACATAAGGCAGGGGAGAGCACTGGTGCGAGTAAAGTGATCAAACACCTGCCATGCACTCGTTGCTTCTGTGGTTTAATGTTTGTGTAGGGTACCCTAAATGAGAATTTGAAAACAGGGGATGTTAAGGAGGAGGACGGTGACTGCCTTCAGCCAGCCTTGTGTGCAAGCTGTAGTGGACACTGGATAGATACACTGTGCGAGTGGGTGAGGCACCTGCCCAAGGAACTGAAGTGGGGATTACTGAAAGCATCAGTGGTATTGAGTACGAGGGATCTCTGGCCAGATTACCCTGGATCTGTGTTCCATCCTAAATTCCTCTGAACAGACTTACAAAGTGGGATGCAGAAGGGAGGATTGGTGCATGTGAGAGCTGCTATCACCTGAAGTGCTGTATGGGGAGTACTGTACACCGTGGCAGTTTCCAAGTGACCTAGCAGCAAGGGGTTGGGTGCCACAAGGGCACATCCTTCACAGCCCCAAAACTAAAAGCAGGGGTAGTTGCCTAAGTCAAATGGTCTTCAGGGATAACTGGCTGCTTTTTAGCAGTCTAGCCTTTTGTGTTACAGAAGTGCAGAGTTGTTTGCCTTGGAGGAATGACTACTATCCTGTCCTTAACCAAACTTCTTGGTTAACATAATATAAAAATGCTTTCCTTCTATTTTGTATTTGCTAGGTCTGGCTCAGGGGGGTTAGAAAAATTCTGATGTGGTAAATGCTGGAGAAAACAGGGCTTTTGTACAGGAGGGTGAACTCTCTGAAGTATATCATGAATGTGTTTGTGTTTCACAGTGGGAATTTGTTTGAATTGTCTCCCGTAAAAAAACCCAGCAACTGGGAAATGCTGCTTATTGTTCTTAAAAAATAGAAGGAGCCTCTTGTATATAGGTGTATAGTCAACCTTCTTTGTGTAGTTTCCTTCTTTTTTTCTTCAGAGCAGCTGCTCAGTTTGGAAAAGGTTGTTTGTAAAGTAATATTTGTGATGTGCTTAGAAATCTTAAATTCACTTCATCTCTTCATCACTTGGTTTCTCCTTGTCAGTTCCCAGCTAGCCACAAAACAGACTTTTTTTACTGATGGGATTTGAAGACTTGATTGTTTGCTGCAATACCAGATTTTCTTTAACTCAGAGTTTTGCCTCTGAGCAAAGTACAAGCTTGCATTTGCGGCATAAATATGTCAGTTCAGATAATCAAGTCACAAGTGCTGATTTGTTCACCTCTGTGCCTAAAGGATAGCTTTCCATGGGGTAGCAAGGCAAAAATACCACGGGTAGTGGTTTTATTCCACTACAGTGAAGAAATGCATGCTGGAAATGTAGCTAGGTGTGTGTTGGTCAAAACTGTGGCTTGTAGGAATCACTTTTTGAAACAACGGTCTTTCCTGCCCTGTGCTTATTGCTTTGCTTTAAGGAAGACTGGAGACCAGGGAAACCAAGGTAATGGCCATAGTGAAGTAGAGGCTTATCCATGTTTTTTTTTACTTGCTGTGGCTGTGGTTGCCCTCCATCATCCTCAGTGGCTCAGGAGTGCTGTGGCTGGCTGGGTGTGGCAGCGCCAGCTCAACAGGAGCCCGCTCTGTTCCCACAAGGTGTCCGTGGAGGAGCAGCCCAGGTTCTGCACAGCATCCAAGTACACGGGTGGAACACGTGCCTGCCACTGCCCTGCTGGGGGACTGGTGCTGCCAGTCCTTCCCTTTTTGTGGCCTGCCTGTCACGTCACCACAAGTTTTGCATTGCTGTAGCTAACTGAGCTTTTGGGAGGATATTATATAATTGAGTTTCAGCTTGAATAATTCATATATACGCACTGCTGAAACTTGAGAAATTCCGGGTGTTTCTTTGTATTTTTTTCAATTGCATCATGGAGTGACTGGCTTTTGATGAGTCTGTGTATTTTCAGCCAGCAGAAATTGTTTTTAAACAGTCTTTTAGACACTCATGTTAACAGCCACAAATTTAGCTGAAAATGTAAACCTGTCTTTAGGCAAGATTCTTACTGAAGTTAGGCGAAGTCTTTATAGGAACTTAGTTGTGTTGAAGCTCAGTCTTCTTTCTGTTGAGTTTCTTGGGTTTTTTTCGCTGAGCACTGAAGACTCCATTTGTAGTTTGGTCTAGTTTAGTAGAACCTACGTTTTTAAGGCTCTCTGGTGCAAAGCTGTGCTGTGTGGCTTAAAGAGGAAGTGTGCAAAGGTACAGATTAGGAGCACATGAATAAAACATAGTGTTTTTTTCCAAAAAATCTCTTAATATGCAAAATATGTAAGGGAGAGTGGGAGAAGAGCACCTGATTGAAACTTCTTTACCACTCTTATAAAAGAATCCTTTTCTTTTTCATCTTGAGATATGACACCTAGCTTTAAGTGTCTGTTAATTATATATTTTCATTACTTGCTTATAGAAGTTTGCCAGGGGTCTGTCTGCCTTAATGCTTTGTAGCATTATGTGTTAAAAGCTCTGATTTAATTGCCATTATGAATTTGGATCATGCAACATCTCCCAGTATCTGTCAGTTTTACTGCCAGTCTGTGCTGATGCACAGCAATTAATGTGATTGCATTAATATGCACTAAATCAGGTCTTATCTTTTCCATGGAATAATGGTTGTGGGGTCTTCAACTTCTCCATTTCTTGACAGAGCTGTGCGAAGGCCTTTTTTTTTAATAAAGGACCTAAACTATATAATCTTTATTCTTCTTTTCAGTCAGGCAAGATGGAGTATTTTGATTTAAAAAACATATTGTCATCCTGTGAGGCTTTGTTCAATGGGCCTGTGGTTCGTTCAGTTTTGCAGTGAATTGCTGGTCCATGGGATGGTCTTAGTGTTTGTAGGTTTCCTGTTGCTATTTTCAGTGGGGAGTTTTGGTTATATCTTCTGCTGTCATCCAGGAGCCCAAGATAAAGCTGAATCTCTCACCTGCACTGAATTCACAAGCAGCTGCTTTCATCCAGCTCAGCAGGGCTGTGAAACCTCGTGGAGCAATAGCTGCTTGCCTGTGGCCCCCTGTGAGTGGAGGGGGAAGGCTGCTCAGTGGTGCAGGAGAGCCCTGTCCCTTCTCGCACTCAGGTCTCACGGATGCGCCGGACGCTCTGTGCCCGCCTGGTGCCTGCCCTGCCCCGTGCCAGCCTGCCTGCCCTGCTGCTGTAACTGCTGCACTCCCTCCTGCCTCTGCCTCTGCCACCTGCAGGGGCTCCCATGTCCCGCCATGGATGATGACAGCCAGGATGAGCTGATCAACAGGAACGCTGCTCTGGGAAAGGGCAAGAGGCAGTGTCTGGCCCTCCTCAGCGAAACAGGTAAATGGGGCTCTCTGAGTGTGCACCTTTCTGCTTTGAGGTTGTAGAACCTATTGATTTACCCTCAGAGGGCTGGTAAAGATCTATTTGTGACCGTTTGTCACCTCTTTCCCATGACAGTTTTTTCGTTGTGCTTCACTTCATTGCTTGTGTGTGTATCAGACTGCTGGCATGCTTCCCTGGAGTTTCTCCAGATGGGCAGCTTTGATACCACTGCAGAAATGTGGGAGTTCACTTCATCCATAATGGCCTGATAAGGGGCTGTTCTGCTTGTCCATCTGCATCAAATAAGTATTTTTTCTACTCATCTCTTCTGTTCTCTTTTTAAGAAAGCAATGGTGGAAATAGCTGGGATTCAGAAGATGATACTGGTAGTGAAGAGGAAGATAATGACACTGAGGAAGAGGGAGGTGGGGAGGACAAGGAAGAAAGTGAAGATGAAGAAACAGAAGGTAAGGTCTGTTCATGTGCCTTAACGGGCATCTTGTAATAACTGAGAAAGAGCGAGATGAAAGCTGTTCTTCCAGAAACTAACAATGAAATATAAATCCACAGATGCTGCTCTGTCAGGCTGATGCCAAAATCCTACTGTAATAAGCAAACAAATAATAGTGCCCAATTTCTAAGCTTTTAAAGCATTTGCACGTTTGAAGATTATCTGCTGTCTGTCCAAAGCAGTGGACTTGTAGTCAGCAGGAGTGAACTCTGCCCCAGCATGAAGAAGAAAAAAAGTCAAAGTTGCAGCAATGGTTCATGCTTTTTTTTCACTTATGAAAAGCATGTTTGTTAGTTTGCTTTGGCATGGGGCTCTAAAGTGAATACTGTGGTGGGGAGTTCTGGAAATAAATTATTATTGCTGTAATACCTAGGGAGAATGGAAGATGACGTGACTAATTTTTTTTGAAAAAAGAGTGAATGTTATTTGAATTTGTTAATTTTACTGAAAACGTACTCTGGAGATACATGGAGATACATGTACTTCTGAAACTGCTACTCTCAAATTAATATTTGGATAGACAAAAATAGATTTTTATCAGCTCTAAAGCTTGTTGAGAAGGCAAGAGCACAGTTTTCCGAGTTACTAGTTAGACTGATGTAAACACAGACTAAAAAATTGATACCAGGTGCCAAAAAGCTTTATTAATCCATCATTCAGAGTATTGTTTGTTATGTCCAGACAGGAGAATTCAGTAGAAAAGACAAGGGTCCCATTCTTGTTAAAAAAAGCAGCCCAACGACAGCCATCCCCAGTCCTCCCTCAAAGTGAGTTGGGTTTTAGGTACTTTTTGTTGCTTCTTGAAAATACTAGCTTCATTCTCAGGTTTTAGGGAAAGACTAACACATCTTTGTATTTTGTACTAAAAATAAAAATACCTTTCAACAATATGTGCTGGGTGTTTAATTTTGCTCAAAATCAAGCTTCTTTAAGTGGTCTCTAAGGCACTTAGATCCCTTGGCTCAGAAAATCATATTTTACTGGTGAAATCTTTCATTTGCTGTTCTGCAGTAGAGTGTGTTGCTGCTGCTTTTCTTCTGGAATGTCTCTTAAAAAAACAAAAATTGCGTACATGGTAACTTTCTTATAACTTTATTTTTTAACTTCATTGTTCAGTGGTAGCCTAACCTGTCTTAACTGTCTTGTTTAGATAATCTTTTGCTTTTCTGGTGTCTATGCTTTTAATCTCTTGCAAGACTACTTACATTATCAGGCTTTATTTTTCACCAGAGTAATCCATTGCTTTTTAGTGAAGGGATTTAGGAAGCAAGAAAACAGCAAAAATTATTGCCTTAAACTGGGGAGACTGTGCTTGACCCCTGCAGCCCCATAAAATAAGCTTACTTGGCATTTTCTGTGAACTGGACCCCTGTCCTGCCCACCCCCTCTGCCGCCATTGCTGAAGCCCTGCAGCCCATACAAGCTGTTTTTTATCTCTCACTTCTTAAGATTGCGAAGATGATGAGGAGGAGGGAGAAGAGGAGGAAGACTGTGAAGCCACTATGGAAGGAATGGCTGATTCTCTGAAATCAGAGCCACACTTGAACGGAGTGAGCCTCTCCTCTGATGAGGATGGTGAAAACTGCCCCATTTGCCTCAACACATTTAGGGATCAGGCGGTTGGGACTCCTGAGAACTGCTCCCATTACTTCTGCTTGGACTGCATTGTGGAGTGGTCTAAGGTGAGCTGTTCTGTCTGTGATGTCCTGTGGCCTTCTGGTGTGCTCTGCCCTATCCCCTGTGATCATGCTGTTCTGCTATAATGAGAACAAAACACTGTAATATTGCTATTTGCTTTCTTAAGCTTTTTTAAACAGACTTGGGTTACTGCTCTGTTTGGCAGGATTCATGTTTGTAGTTTGGATCTGTTTTTCTTGTACCTATCCTGATTTGTTCTGTTGTCTGCAAGCTGTAAGGTCATAAGCAAGTGTGTTTGTGGGCATCTGCAGTTCTTTTGTTTTTTCAAGTTGAGGTACTAATTTTTCTCTGTGCTTGAATATAGCTGCATATCTGTCTTTATATTTTCTTGAATTCCGTATTGTGACCATTGGATTTGGATCTGTTGTAACCCTGAACATCTAAGCATAGAAAAGATGTAAAAGAATACTGACAATCAGGAGCTTACTGTGAATTCAGTTTTCAGTCAGAGTTCCTTGCCATCTGTCTAGTTGCCATAGTCATAATCCAGGGTGAGAATTACAAAAAAACTTACACTGCATGCAGAAGTAGCAGTGGTGATTAAGTTTTTAAAAAGCAAATGAATCGCTCTTACTGAATATGTTTTTAAACCATTTCTAGTTGCTCATTTGTCCAAAGGAAAGTAAATGCCTTAAAACATGAGCACTATTTCAAGGCAGTGTTGGGAAGAACTTTGTTGCTTTGATAATTGAGTAATAATTAAATTGCTTCAGTAAAAATGCATGTTTAATAGAACATGTTGTTTGTAAACCAGATAAGTCAGTTTTAAGTACTTAAAATGTCAAGATCAATAGCTGTTAAAACGACTACTACATTAATTTAATGCTTATTAGATTAATAATTTAAGATTACTTTTAAAATTTTGAATAAAGTGATGCACTTATTAACTGTATTGGGAATTTTTTGTCCTAGAATGCAAACTCTTGTCCAGTGGATCGAATCCTCTTTAATTACATTAACATTCGGGCACGTTTTGGTGGTAAAATCTTAAAAAAGGTAAGCCTTTACTGTAGCAAACAACCAGCCCATTTGGCACAACATTGTTATTCAAAAGTTTACACTTCTAGGCTCTTTATGTAATGCTTGCTATCTGAACGAATTATTTTTTTCTTATTTTGAATTTGCCTTTTAAGGAGCTGTGACATTTTTTTTTCCTCCTTAACCTTACTTTCTGCAATACTGTGTTGTGGCATCATTTGTGGTGGTAGAAAAAGGGTGTTTTTTGTAACTGCCTGTTTTGTATAATGGACATTTGACTGAAAACTGTTCTGCATTAATAACCCTGTCTGCGTGTGGAAAGTGCCTTGTATTCTTCAAGTGCTGTTATAGGATGAATAGGAATAATCTGGACTCTCCATGATCCCTTCCTTATGTCCTGCTGCCAGCAATGCTGTGTAGCACTTGGGTTTGAAGGGGGAGAGAGGCACAAGGCAGTAGGAGAGCCCTGAAGGGCGCTGGTTGAGTGTGCCAGTCGTTGCTCTCAAAAGAACATTAAAGAGTTGTCACTGCTCTTAATTGATACCAGGAGGCTGTTGGTTTCTCGGGGACATTTAGGGGTTTGAAGCTTTGTTTTCATAAACTGATTGTTTATTATTGTTTGCATTTTAACAGAAGTGAGAGTTAACATTGAGGTAATAGGGGAGGCAGCAGTTTGCTCTCTTCTTTAGTCTCGTTTTTGGCATCTTTTTGTTTGTTTGACTACTTTTGATCTTATGTGTGGATTTTTGTTTTGCCTATTCTTAAAATGCAGTTTTCTACAGTCATTTGTGCCTGACAGTAGACAAGTCAAGTAGATGTTGTCAGGCATTTGATTGTGCCCTAGGTATGCTGAAAGAGCTAAGTGAAGGTTCAGGTGTGTAACAGCCATTTGGGTTCTTTCACTTGTAGATTTTGCTGCAGGTACTATTGTTAGTGTGACGATGGGTTTTAAAAAGTACCATGTTCTGCATAAACTGTGAATCCCTGTTTTATTTAGATTCCTGTTGAGAACACAAAAACTCAGGGCACTGATGGAGAGGATGATCCAACCTTCTGTGAGGTTTGTGGCAGGAGTGACCGCGAGGATCGCCTGCTGCTCTGTGATGGCTGCGACGCAGGGTAAGAGGCTGAAATGAATGGAGCACCTGCATGATTGCATGTGACCAGAGTGTGGTCCACAGGCACTGTCTGGTATGCAGGCTGCCCCTTGCTGCTCTCTTCAGGCTCACCATGTGGCCAGCCATGTATCCATGTGTTCTAGTGCAGACATCCATCCCCATGATGTGATGGATCCTTTCCTGGTCATTTAGCAATGTATGTGTGGAGAGCCCTGCACGCATCAAGGCTACAGGGCACCAGAACAGATGACCACACCTTCAGGTGATGGTGTTTATGCTCATCCATGCAACATCTGGGTGTGTGAAGGGTAGAACCTTACATCTTTTATATCTCCTTGAGGAGAGGATGCATGACGTGTCCCAAGTGACTGGGTATCAGCACTGTGCAGGAGAAGTGCTTAAGATCCACAGTTTTGGGAAATGTTGAGAATTTTCTTTACAGCCACAGCTCTTAAATGATTCTCTTACTCTTGCTTACTACTGTTTCTGCCCCCTCCTTGATTAATAAAATTAATGTTTAAGTAGAGTCGTGAATATACTTGAATACAACTCTGGCCCTGCAGTTTTCTGCTAGAATTTAAAGCCCTTGGGCTGCTTAATCAGTCTTCCAGCTTTGTGAGTTTAAAGGTGTCAGAAGTTACCCACTGAACAGAGAGAGATGCTAGTAATGACTATGTAAAATAACTTTTCAAAAATTACTTCTACCAAGGTAACTAGACATCTGGTAAGTCTAGTTTTTCCTTTGTGTTCTATGTCCATACCCACTGATACCCTGTCCATACACACATATACACTGATTCATCTTCTGGGAAAAAGACAACATCAGGAACAGTAAAGATTGTTGAGGGTATCATCAGAACACTGAGTTTGAAATATTAAGCCAAAACAGTATTTCATTCACGTCTCATATTCAAGTTCTTTCTGAATTTCCATAAACCTGTCTCAACTCAGGATATTGCTTCAGATTTTACTTTGTGATCTCCCTACAGTTACTATAATTTTTTAAATGTATAGTTATTTCTAGTTTGATACTAGGTGTTTGATTTTTGTTTCCTTTTCCTAAAGTAAGTTCTTTATATATGCTTGATCTCTAGAGTTAGCAGTTCCAGAAGCACTTCCTGATAAAAGAACTTGCAGTCTTTACTAGCTCTCGATGGCTGAGATTAACTCTAGAAAAATGTAGAATAGTTGCTTCAAATGCTCATAAGTACAATCACTGTTAACACTGTTGGTTCTGAGGAAGCTGATGATGTTTCCTGGTGCCTGTCTCCCCAGCACCTCTGTACTTCTCTTGCCACCATCAGTTTTGGCTCTGCACATTTCTTGCAGCTTGGGTTCAAATGGCAAGTGATTCACCACACAGTGAGGGGAAAACACTCAGTTTTCTGAGATTTTTCTGAGCCTAAAGTGATGAAAATACCATCTAGAACTGAAGACCCTTGTATAGCTATCAGGTAGCATTGTTTCTCTGCAGATTGGTAGAAGCAGATGCATGAACCATAGTTTCAGGCTTAAGAAAATGAGTCTGCCTTCTGTAGCACTGGATAGAGGTGAAATGCTGTCTTCCCTTGGTAAGGAGCATATTGTTTGATTTTCCTTTTTTTTTCCCTCGAGGTATCACATGGAATGCCTTAATCCTCCTCTGAGTGAAGTCCCTGTAGATGAATGGTTCTGCCCTGCCTGTGCCCCCATGGGTGCCAATGGTGCTGCAGGTAAGGGTTTTGTGGTAGCCACTCGAAGTAAATATTTTTCTCCCAAGTTAGATAATGTGAATCATGTGGTGTTTTGAAGACATGTTTAACCTCCTGGCTTTATCTGTTTCAAGTTGTTTTGATAAGCATTCTCTCTTGAACCTTAAGATTAGACTTGAACTCTTGACTGGTGAGAGGATCTTGTTTAAGAAGATTTTCATCTGCAGTTACAACCTGTGGAACTGCTTCTTGTAAGCATCCTTTAACCTTTCCAAGGCAATCCCAGCACCATAGTGTGACTGCACTGTGTTACATTGGAAAGAATTTATTAGTGTCCTGACCTCAGATTGCCAAGGTAGCAGCAATTTCTGTTACCTAGAAAAGTGTTATACTGTGATAACAGTCTGAAGCAATGGTGTCTGTGCTCTTTTCCTTTCGAGAGGGTAATGGCCGCCTGCGGAGGTGATTGGTTTAAGAAAGAGAATGCTGATTTTTTTTTTTGTCTGAAATTCTTCAAATTATTTCTCCTGTAGAAAGACAAGTAACCTCATCCTGTTCTCGTTGAAGATGCAGATCATGTCAGTGAGGAGGAGGTGGCTGCCCTGATGGCCGATGTTGTCCCCACCACCAGCAGGCTCCGCCCTCACGTGCGGACGCGGGCCATAGCCAGGACTCGGCAGAGCGAGCGCGTCCGCGCCACAGTGAACAGGAACCGCATCACCACGGCGCAGCAAATCCGGGTATCACGGGCACTCTGAGGGGCCTCTGCAAAGCCCTGGGCAAGGGTTACTGAAATAAGCCCCCGTTTCAGTAGCTCTGCTGGCTGTGTTGACTGTCCATAGCACAGTGGTTAGTAGTTGTGGAGCTCTTTTAATCTGAGACGTGCAACATGTGCAAGTGGAGTATGGCACATGACCAACATGCTCTATTTTGAAATGCTGCAGCAGCTTCCTCTCTTAGCCTGCATTTTTATCACCCCCTGGTGTGAGCAACATTTTATTTTTATTCCTAGTGGCTATTAATACAAAGTTTGTGTACCACTTCTGGTTTTTTAGCATGTTTATTTGACAGTTGTTTATTTTCTTCTGTCCTCCTACCTCCTTGCCCATAGCAGTAGAACATGTTGACTGCCTTCAGTCCAATTGAAGAGAAAAAATTTGCATTTTTAAGTTTCTGTGTTTGTGAAAATCAGTCCCTTGTTAGAAGAGGAAAAAAACAGATGTTAGTGTCCTCGATAATGTGGCCACATGAGTTCAAACACATTAACTGTACTAGAGAATCTATGCAGGAGAGTATCCCTAATACACAGGGTCCCTGTCTTACTGTATTAAATATAGTTTGAGATAGCTGCCATGAACTAAGATCCAGCTCGCCTTAAGTTTTTGTCCCATTTTCCCTTGATTTAAGGACTTCCCAGAAGGCTTTAGCAGTTGTTAAATTCATTATGTCCTCCTTAATGGAGATGATCTTATTTGACTGCCAAACCCCCACTGTCTCCAAACCCAGGTGTTTCAATTTTAACTTTAGAAGAGTTAATAAAATAGAAGAAGTTGATGAATTATTTGGATCATTGTTGTTAAGCAATTAAAGCTGAGTAGTCAGGGCTATATGTTGAAAAAAATAAAGAGAGGAAAGTGTTGTTTGAAGTGAAAGGCTCTGCAAGGTAACTGTTATTTTTCTTTCTTTCCCTACTTGTTGTTTTAGAAGTAGTGTGGAGTCATTTCCTGTGGGTGAGAGGGGTGGTGCCTGGGGACTTTACTATTCCATGGTCGTGTAATCCTGGGAACCCAGCACTTCCCATTCAAGAGCTGTTCCTAGCTCCACTTCACAATGTGCAGGGATGGTTACAAACTGTGCCTAGAAAGGCACTGTTGTTTATTGCTTTTGTCTCTGAACAAAAGTGCATCTTATTTTGGCTCATACCTTGAGTTGACTGAAGCATAATTCCACTGTTTGAGGGAGTGTAAGTTGTCCTCCAAGCACAGTGAGAAGTTGGGAGCATGCATGTAACTCTGAAGGAGGCTGAACAACAAGATCCTTAATATGCCAGTCAGTAAATTTAAAAAGTGACATAATTGCTTAACTGGCAGCTTGGTGATGGGAGGGGTTTCCTCATTTGAATCTCAAATCCATTTTATAAGTAAAAGTTGCTGAGCTTTAGGTACCTGTATGGTGTAAGTTCTAATCCTCCCCACAGCACGTGCCGGGGTACCTGATGTCCTCTCTTCTGGATGAAACAATTGAGGCAGTGGTGGCAGGCCTGAACACAGCCATCTACCAGCGTCCTCTAGCACCACGCGCTCCCACCAGGCAGAAGAGGAAAACTGGTAAGGACATCAGGCACCTCAGGGGAGCCTGAATCCTGCAAAGTACATCAGCTGTATGCTGCCACACCTGCACAGCTGTGGAGGTATCCCACGTGCATTTTCTTCTTTCCCTGTACCCTCTCTGCCTAAAAGTGTCATGAAGGTTGTTTTTAACTGAATACTAAGGATGTCACTTTTCCTGCTGTGCTGTTGGTGGCATGCTGTATGTCTCTTTGAGCTGCTTTGTGTGTCATGGGGAGACAAGAAGGGGAGTACAGTGTAAAATACAGTACCAGCACTTAGCCAGGTCATTGGTTTTTGTCCCATCAGGAAGGCGGAAGAAAGCAGGAGGCAAAAAAAGAACTCAGAAGAAATCTGCTGCTGGGAAGAAGAGTTCAGGGGCACAGCTGAAGAGGCGCAAGCGTCTGACAAAGAAGAGAAGGGGGAAAAAGACGAGAGTAAGATCACGTGTGAGTGAGTTTCTGCCAGTCAGTGTCTGCCTTTTTCAGCCCTCTGTAAAAGCACTATAACATGGGGTTCAGCTGGAAGAAATGCCACCTTTCAATGGTAGCAGGCATGTTTCTTTCTGGTGGGAGTCTGTGCAGGATGTGTCCATGGTACTCCAGAAAGATGCTGTATGTGAAAGTAAATAGCAACTTCCAGGCAGGCTTGCTGGCTATGCTGACATATCCTGTTACCTGGACTGTAGGGATCAGATTGTAAAGCATGTCCTGCAGGCTTTGTGTCCTGCCTTGCCATTCAGCTGTAGTGTTTACTTGGTACTGATGCAAGCTCAGTTAAAATTGCCAGCACCTATTCTTTGTAATAGGCTGTGGGTCTTTGTGGCTGTGTTGTTGCAAACCCAGCTTATTAGCTCTAAGAGCTCTCAAAATCCCTTTCAGTTGTGGGTAGTATTCTCTTATAAATTACTCTGCAGAATAGTCTGCACCAGCTTGATTCTTTTTCTCAGCTACTTTAACTAGAGTCTACACCTTAGAGCCAGAACTCCAGCATTTAATAAGGGACCAACAATTTTGAATTGACAATATTAAAGATTTTGAGAAGTTTAATTTATCTGGTCACTTGTATCTGATGCATGCAGTCTGTGTTTGAAGTGACATACAGGCCATAGTTACAAGTTTCATAAATGCTTTTAAACAAACACAGACAATAAATGCACACCACTTGTGCTGCTGATGGTAGAAACCTGATGACTGTACACAGCCTAAGTGAAGAATTTGGGCTGTAAACACAAATTTACCTGCCCTAACATAAAAATAACCCAATCTCTTTGTCTATGCAGGGAAAAAATGAGGTTACTACTCGCTCCCGTATTGCAAGAACCCTTGGTCTCAGTAAGCCTGTGCGTGGGGCCTCACTTCCTTCCATGTACAAACCAACTGAGCCCTCACTGGGGCTGATGAGAGCAGATATTGGTGCAGCTTCTCTCTCTGTGTTTGGAGATCCATATGAGTTGGATCCTTATGAAAGGTGAGATACCTGGATTGTGATCAGGGACCTGGTAATTAAACAGCTGTTGGGTTGTTTGTGCACACAGCTCCATGCAGAGTGTGAATCTCACATCTGAAGGCAGCTTTGGGTATACAGCCCATGGTAACACATAATGGCCTGTTCTTTCTTTCCTTCTGGGCTGAGTTACTAAACTTGTAAGGAATCAGCCTCCTCTAAAGTGTTTTTCTGAAAAGCCTCCTGAAAACTTTCAGTAAGATCTATGGGGTTCTTGAAAGGTTAGAATCTGAAGGAGTCTGGTGCTAATCCGTTGCTTTTTATTTATTTAAAGTGAAGACAGCTGACCTATTTTGTATACAGTAAACACAAAATTAAATGGACCACTGGAATCCTCCATGTTTCTCCTTTTCTTATCTTCACTTTTCCAGACACTTCAAATTCAGGAGACATCCTACTATGCCATAATTCATGTCACTCATAAACTTTGAATTTTTGGGGAGAGGGCATCTGAAATTATTGTTGGTAAAATTTAGTTTTCCATTGAATACTTCTTTTTGATCCTTTCATAAAAGAAAATTGTCCATTTAACATTTTAGATAGGAAAATATACACTTTAGTCTCTGCTGTTTGAATCAAGCTGTTCTGTTTAGGCAGAACAGAAAATAAGTATATTGCACAAATATTTTTTAATATATCATGATAAAACATATGATACTCTCTAACTGTATCTGTCGTAGCGGTATCATCTCTTAGATGTGAAAAACATTTCAGACAATTTCAGGGTTCATGTTTTATCACAGTAATGAAGAGGTTCCAGCAAATCCAGATTCACCAGTGAGTGCCAAAAGGAGAGTTCTCTCCCAGTCAGCACTGAGGTCTCACCGTCCTGTAGCTAGACCCGTTTCTGTGGGACTTCCCAGGTAAAAGCCCATTCCTATTTTATTATTCTTAGTTGTCTAATGACCCTAACAGAAGAATAAACCTAGTGATCCTCTTTGTTTAACCCTTTTCTTACCCTGTCTTCTAAAAAGTGCATGTGTGTACATGCATGCCTGCACAATTTATTATAGATAAATTTATTTATTATAGATAAATAACCACATCAATTTGTGCAAGAATTCTTTTTATTTTGAACACATACACTCTTTCATCATACCTTTAACATTTCTGTTGAAATTTAAAATTCATATTTCCACCCTAATCCAACACTTCTTACTGTGTGTTTTGTGACTATTTATTAATCCCATTAGTATGTTTTAAATTCCAGTATCATTAACCTTTAAAAAACCACTTGCTTCTTTGAGAGGGCTGGGGAATCCAGTTGCATATCCTGAGGAGGTGAGGGCTGTACCCACCTCGCCCAGTTCTGCTGTTTGTTGGAGCTCAGAAAATTGAGGAGAAGCTTGCTTTGATCCTGCAGTTTAACAGTGGCTTTGCTGTGTGTTGCCAGGGAGCCCTGGCTGCCCCCCACTGGCAGCCACAGTGAATTTTCAGGGCTGAGGGGTAGGACACAGGGAATTGGGAGCATGATGAGAAGAAAAGGGATGAGGATAGTCACTGCGGCAGGTACCAGTAGAGTCACAGAAAACTGCAAGGCTGAGTGAGCTGAAGAGAAATTAAGGGAGCTCAGCTTAAGTGGTTAAAGGTGTGAAAGGGTTACATAGCTGCCCTCTAATGCATCTCACTTACAGTGAAGGTTGGTTTCTCAGGATTAAGGTAGTCTGTTTCTGTGATAACTTATTTTCAGTCCTGAAGGGAGCCTTTCAAGAAGCTTTCCATGTCCTCAGAGTTATTTGAGCAGCATATTGATTAGAAGATAGAACTCTTTCACTGATACTCAGCTCTTCTAAAGGCTCCATTGGTCTGGGCTACACTGAGTTTCCTGGTCTGGCCTCAGCAGCTTATTCATTTAGTGTTCCCATTTTGCCTCTCTGTTATATGTTATTACAGGTGTTTGGTGTACATTATTTTAATAAAGTTTGCTTTGTTGTCATACAGAAATGAAATTTAGCTCCCTCAAAGAGCTGGGTCCCTTTGGAAGTTTTTTAGCAAACTCAAACAAAACAACTCCCCAAATCCCATCAACACAAAAGCAAAGAGAGAAAAGCTGAAATACCAGAAACACCTTATCAGTCCATATTTCAAGAACTGACAACTTAAACCATCTTCATAAGATTGAGCAAAGCACAAAGGAGAGTGTTTGTGCTGTCCCATGTGTGGGAGCATTGCACTTGGGTTTCAGTGTAATTTCTCTATGCCATGCTCTTAGCTACCCCCCCAGTGGCACCTTGTGGTTAAACACTGGTTCAAGCTCTGTCCTTTTTTTTTAGTTCTAAGTGTAGGCCTGAGGAATACATTTGTGTTTGTGATTTAGTGGGGGCAAGAGAGGCAGCTAGGATAGAAATAGCTCTGAAGTGGTAATCAGTGCTTTAAACTCCAAAAATGCATTTTAAATGCACTGGAAAGTTAGTCTTGATATACAACACAGTGAGCACCAGCATTTGCTAACCAAAAGTCTCAGATATGATTACTTTCTTATCTTGTGTTATTCCTGTGGGAAGTCAGTAAAAGCTTCACCTTCTGTTTGTCAGAGAAAGATGGGGACTGAATGACTCTAGTGAAGCCAAAACTACAAGTGAACTTCCCTGGCTGATCTCTGTTTATGCCCTTGACTTTGGTTTCTTTTTAATGTAATGTGTGTGTATAGAACAAGTGCTGTAAGGGTAAAGGAAATGTACCCCCTCTGAAATATGCAGAAGCAGCGTGCCTGCCTTGAGTCCTGATCAAGAAGCAGAAGCTGCTCCTGTGCCTGATCTGTTGGGAAGTATCCTGTCTGGACAGAGCCTTCTCATGATGAGCAGTTCAGATGTGGTCATCAACAGAGATGGTTCACTGACAGCAAAGAAGGAAGGTAAGGACTTGGCACGTCATAGTGCTATTTGCCTCATTGTTTCATCCATATCTGCCCTGATCCTATAGGCTGCATAGCTTTAAGCTTAGGGATGCTCTTACTGAGCCTTGGAATATGGAGGATATATTCAGTAGCTGCCAGCAATAATCTGTTTTATAAGATGGATGTTCTGAAATAGTGTTGCGGGTCTGTGTTTAAATGAGACCTGAGATGATACTGGAGGATTTTATTTTAATGCATGGTTTTCTTCTTTCAAAAGAGCTGCGCAGTGATTCCATGCTTTGCTTTGTTATAAAAAATGTAGGACTGGATAGACCAGAGTTATCTTAGGACCCAGATTTTCTGGCTTGTGTCATGCACTGCTGCCATGCCTGTGATCTGTACTTCAGTTTGAAGAGCAGGATGAAGGACCTTAGCAAGAAATTTCTTTGCAAAAGTAGAGTTCTAAATATGTGCTATCGTCTCCAGCTGTGTCTTCCCTTGGCATGGCATTGCTAGAAAAGAATCTGTTCAAATTGAAACTTAGAGCTTTATTCTTAAAATAAGTACCTCTAACATCCTCTCTTATAGTCATTTCTGTCAATCAGCAGCTGCAGGATAATAAGCACTAATCAGGTGATATCTACAGAACAGAATCATTTTTTTCCTAAACATTAGTGTTTGCCTCAAATATGTGGTGTCTGGCACTAAACTGTGAGTATCTGACCGAAAGAACTGTTGGACTTCCTTATTACTGTGTGGCATGTCTGCAAACCACAGTGGAACTTAAAATAATTAGCTTAGTACTTCTGTTAACATTGGCAGAAAATGTCTGGATATGTCCTGAAAAGCTGAATTGTCTGTTTGTGTGCCATAGCTCCATTTCACAGAAAATCAGCCAGTGACTGCAGAGTGGAGGATGGTTCAGGGCATAACAGCCCCCCAAGTGCAGCGCTTTCAGGGACCACAGCAAGCAGCTCCATGGCCAGACCTTCCATCTCCTCGGGACTGGGTACTCGCTCCACACCCTTGTTCTCATCACCCTCACTGAGCAGGAGCGAGTCTGCAGCAAGCCCTGCACAGACTGCACCGGAAAAGGCAGCTGTAAAATCAGAATATTCAATGACACCCAGGTCTGTTCAGACTCAGAATACAGCGACTTTGAGCAGGCATGGCTCAAAGTTAGATGAAATACCCAGATTTAATGGAAAATCTAAAAACTTTGTACCAACTGATTCGTCTTCAAAGCCCCTGAGCTGTAACTTGAATTCTGGCTCAAAAGCTGTAACTGTGAGGCAGCCAGTAAAACCACCTTCCCAGAGAATTGACATCTTTGAGCTTCCCAGGATACCAAAGATTAAAAAAGAAACCAGCAGCAAGCAGGTGGAGCCAGAACCTGCAGGAAGCCAAAGCTGTAATATCCCCAGCTCCTGTATAACCCAGCTGACTGGCAAGGAGAGCACTAATCAGCCAGGAAAGGGTAGCAGGGTTGAAAGTCAGAAGTCAAATTCCAAGGAACCACAGCAACAGGCACATCCAAGCAGGGTGTCTTCCTCCCCCCATTCCAGCGGCTCTAGCAGTTCATTGCTGCTGGGCACTTCGAGGGGCAAAGGCTCAGGCTCTTTTGAGAGTTTTAAAATCAATATTCCTGGGAACACACGACATCCCAGCAAGCTGTCTAACCCAGGATTTTGTAATACCTTCCGCCCTGTGGACGATGAAGCACAGCGGAAGGAGAGTCCTTCACCACTTTTCTCAGTAAAGAAAAAGCAGGTCAAAAGTGAAATCTATGATCCCTTTGAGCCAACAGGATCGGACTCGAGTTCAGCAAACAGCAGTCCTGAAAGGCTTGGCTCAGGGATCCCACTAACTAATATCACCAGGACTATTTCCATTGAAAATCCCAAAGTTCAAACATTTCAAACTGTCCGTCGTTTCACCCCTTACAGGGTAGAAAATATATTTGGATCTGGGACTGACTCTGACGTGCCATCTGGTAACACAGAGTCTCGTGATGAGGTGACAGTGGCAAGCAGGATTGTAGAACAGATCTCTGATACAGAGGAACGAGATAATGTGGATGAGGAAGATGTCCTGAGCAGTCCTTGCACTTCATCTGCTGTTAAGGAAATTTCTAATACAAAGTGTTTAAAGGAGGAAAGCAGAGAAGGACCCAATGTCTTCTTCAATGCTGAGGAATTGATTAGACCTAATATTAATGTGAAAATAGAACCAGATAGTCCCTCAAAGAGTGATGAGCAGCAGAAAGTCCAAAAGGTAGAACAAGCAGAGAGGCGATCACGTTCTAGATCCTGTTCAAACTCCAGCTCCCGAAGCAAGAAGAAGATGAAAAGGAAAAAAGCACTTGTCAAAGAGCATAAGAGATCACGTTCAGAGTCAAGAGACAGAGCACACTCAAGGGACCGAAGCTCCAGATCTACCTCTTGGTCAGGTGGGGAAGAGCACAGCAAAACACACACATTAAAATCCAAGAGCAGGAGGTCTTCTACTGACCGTTCTAGCAGTCACGAACGATCAAAAAAAAAGAAAACGAAGGATAAAACCAAGGATAAAAAGGCAAAAACTTCTTGTTCTAGGGACAGAAGGAAATCTAGGTCACGTTCGGGTAGTCCTGGAAGTACTTCTGATTTTTATGAAAATAGGAAAAAGAAAAGACGCTCTCGCTCGAGATCAAGGCGGAGGGACCGCTCCCGGTCTAACAGCGCTGAGAGGACTAAAAGGCGGAAGCACAGGAGGGACAAAAGCTATGAGAGGTATGATAAAGAAAGTAGTTTGAAGTCAAGGGACAGAAAGAGATCAAGATCCAGATCTCGGGAGAGGAGAAAGTGGAGGTCTCGGTCTCGGTCTGCGTCTCGATCATGGGAGCACAAAAGCAGCAAATCGAAGGAAAAAAGAGTGCGATCCCGATCACGTTCCAAAGAAAGGAAACACAGATCAAAAGAGACCTTGCTTTCTCCTGCACCAGAAAAGGATCAAAAACCTCCAGCTGAAAATGTGACCAGGTGTCTGGAGCCACCCCATTCTCTGAAACAAGAGCCGAAAGAGGAGCTAGTACTAGAAGGGCTTTCCATAACCATCCAACCAAATGTCAAACTTGAGGAAATACAGACGGAGACCCCAGTTCAGCTGAGAGAGGTCCAAGAAACTATAAAGGCAGAGCCCATCTGTCAGGAAGTGAGCAGTGAAACTGCATTCCCTGCACCAGAGATCACAAACATTTGTGCCCCAATTGGCGATGTGGATTCTTTTGCTGAAACAGACTTAATGAATAGTACCGATGCAGCAGTGCTTGGTAGCTGTAGCAATACAAACCTAGAGATTACGGTTAAAATAGAAAATACTGCGTTATGTCCATCTCTGATGGAGCAACCCCCAAAGAAGGAAGTTATCATGCATGTTCCAGCTGAGGCTGCACCGATTCAAAGCTCATCCAAAAGCAAAGTTGCAGATTGTGTGAGGGAGGTTAAGGAGGAGTGCCTTGTCTCAAATGAAAATACAAGTGGTTTCATTAAGCCTGAACTGGAAGTGGTACCTCAGGGTCCTGCCTTGAAATCAAAAGCACCAGTGAAAAGAGTTACCTGGAATCTTCAAGAGGAGGAAAGTGGCACGTTGTCTGCTGGAAAAGCTCCAAGTAAGTTTCTTTTGGAAAACAGCAGTTGAAACAGGCTGTATAAGGCTTAGGGTTTTGGTGCCTGGCCAGAAGTGGTTGTAGTGTAAGAGCTCTGTCATCTGAGCTGGGATGATGCTGTGGTTTGCAATCCTGAGAGCTGGCATTTTGCACTGGTTGAAATCACGAGGTGAGTTGTGTTAATGAATTGGAGAGGACGTGCTGTCAGCACAGCTCAGCCAGTGGCAGCTTGTTCGCTCGTGAAGCGTGTGCAACAGCCCCATCTCTGAGCTGGCAGCCCATGTCCCACCTTTCTGCACTTAACTAGAATGCTTGCTTTGCCTTCAGACTCTATAAATGTTTCTCAAAGCCAAGGAGTATGACAGGTCTCTGTAGCTCACTCCTGTGAATGCTGCTAAACCAAAGCTGTCAGAAACAGTTTGGCTTGGGAACCTGTGCTGTTTGTGTTGACAGAGTTGCTTGTGTTTTCTTGTTGGTTACTCTCAACAGAGAACCCAGCAGAAAGCAATTGCTGAAGGGGATGAGAAGTTCTCTGTTATCAGAAGCTTTAAAGTACAAATGCTAAAAAAATCCTTTTGTTGTTAGTTTTGTTGTTAGATGCTTTTTATTTTAATTCTTAAAATAGAATTGGGTTTGAATCTTTGACCAATTATTTTGTTCTTTGTTAAGATGTTTTCTTTTCCTTGGGATATCTAGGGATGCCATTTTACAAACTGCAGCGAGCAAAAGAAGGGGCCTGGAAAGCAGAGGACTTGAACCAAACGTTAAATCAGGTGCAGTTAAATGAGCCTCCTCCAACCAATTATATGATTCCCGAGCCTATGTTTCCTGATCTAGATTCCTCTCAGGTTGGTTCCTATTCCAGCACCCACATGTCATGGAAGACATCCCATCTCATCTGTGCCCTCGTTGTGCAACACTCTCCTCTCATGGCAGTGTGCCTTCCTCTGTGTGTGGTACATTTCATGTAGCCTCTACACCTCAGCAATCTTCCTATCATTTAATCTCTCAGGTGCTCCTTACAGTTGAAGAAATGTATCATCTTTTAATTCTGCTCTGTACCTGCAGCTTCTGCTTTCAGCACTAGCTTGCAGAAGGACAGTGCTGCCTGAGAAACTGAGCTTCTTCCTGAGTGTGATGAGGCCGTAAATGTTGGCTTGGTAGCCTTGGTCTGAGCCATCAGTCTGTGCTGTCCACCAGCTAAAAGGGGACTGGGGCTGCTGGTAGCTGGTGGTGGATAAAGGTGCTCTGAAGACCCTGCTGTGATGCTGTGTGTTGTCAGCACAGGCCTTTACAGAGAGATGTCTGTTCCACAGGTGTACTGCCAGAACATCCCTCTGGCACCAGCCCTGCCCTCCAGCCTGCCCCCCTACGCCCCGGTGAGCCAGCCCACGGTTCAGTTCATCATGCAGGGCAGTCTTCCAGCTCTGGGCTGCGTGGCAGGACAGAGCCTCACCCCAGAGCCAGGCAGCCTGGCTACGGCATCTGAGCCAGGAATCCAAGCTGCTTCTGTTGGAAGTGCAGAGGAGAAGATCAAAGCACCCAGACCTCCAGTGGATAAAACAAAAAACGAGGAGGTGAGTGAATGCATAAAACTAATGAGCTGTTTATTTGAACTTTTTCATTTGGGAGATTTTTTGGCTTTCCATACTGTATGTTCCCAGCCCTGCTGGTTTTGGTGACTGACTGTGCTAACCGAAGAGCAGCAGGCAATCCTCTCTTTGAATTCATTTGGGAGTTATTTCATTTGAGGGTTCTGCTTTCTATTGGTTCATCTCAATAGGACAGAGAGGGATTAAAACATCTGAAATACTTTCTTAAAGTTCTGAAACTTTCTTATGTGAATATTTGGAGGGGACTTTCCAGAAACCACAATGTCCAAGTTTCTCTAAACACTTGGTTTTCTCGTTTCCCCTCCAGCTTTGAAATTAATGTCCATTCTCATAATAGTCCTATAAAGAGGTAGGGCTGTATTTTGTTCCTTATCAGCACTGAAAATGCAAAGACGGTAAAACAGTTTGGAGATCTTTCAGTGCAAGTCCCTTGCTGCTGAGTTTTAAGTTTGCTGTACAGACCATCTGCTCTAGGCACAGCGGATGCTAACACAAGAATGAAAACAACTTAGGCTGTTATTTTGCTTCATACCAGAAAACCAAATAGTAGGATGCATTTCACTCTGAGCCTCCAACTTGCTCAATTATGAGCAAGTTTTTATAAACTTGTTTTGGTGGCACCTGTAATCATTACTTCATAGGCAACTCTGCAATTTTCACATTGTCTTTAGAGTTATCTGAAGCCTTATATTCACAGTTGTGGTTTGCTGCTTTTAGAATCTGATGCCTTTGGTTGGATGTATGTTTAATTTAGAGCTTTTGGAAGGAAGGGAGGAGACCAAAAACAGGAAGTCCACATTGTAGTCACTTGCTTAAAACACATTCTTTAAGATACAGAATAAATGTTACATAAAGCAAAGGCTCCTCATAGCACAAACTGGTATTTGTTTCAAGACAGTAATTGACAGTAAAGGAAATCACTTTGAGGTGGTGATCACTTTGGGTTGTTAAAATTGTGAAATGAGAATTCTTGTTGTTTGAGCGTTTCTAAGAAAAACAGATTCAGAAACCATTCCCAAGACAGCACAAGGTAATGAAGTTCTCTTTCCTGTGCAGTACATGAAGAAGCTTCACATGCAAGAAAGGGCTGTGGAAGAAGTGAAACTTGCCATCAAACCTTTTTACCAGAAGAGGGAGATTACAAAGGAGGAGTACAAGAGCATCCTTCGGAAAGCAGTGCAAAAGGTGAGGGCCCAGTGAAAGGAAGTGGAGAGGAGGAGCTGGGCAGGACATTACATACGTGGCAGTACTTCAGATTGCACTTGCCGTTTCAGCAATTCCATGCCATAACTGGGCTAGCAGATCTTTGGACCCTGACTCATACTCTGCACTCCTGTGGTAAAGCAGTAGTTCCTTTAAGCCAGACTCTTTGGTGCCATTGATGAGAGCTGTCAGTCTGTTCCTTTTATGAGGTCATGTTTTCAGTGGATAAGAACATTGCTAAGCTTCAGTTGCATGAGCTGAAATGTTACATGTTATCTGCCCTGGGTGAGAATGGTCAAATCCCCCTCACTAGAACCTTCAGCCAGAATTCTAACTGTTTCTGATAAAGTGAGAAAATGCTTTGTGCAATAGGTCCTTGAGCATCTGTGGTGTCCCTGAACCTTGAAAGAGGGTCTTGCAATTTTGCTGAGACTAGCTTTTGTCTCAAATCTTAGTGCTGAGTAGATCATGGCTACAAAAGATGCAGTCAGTGGTCAAGGCAGTTAATTGATACCTTAGAGAACTGTAATTTCTCCCTGCTCTGCATTCTTGCTGTCTATGAGAAATTCCATCATAAATAAAAATCCCCAAGGTAATGGCTGCAATTTCACATCTTCTGTGTGACCCATATGTTTGTGAAAGAGCTGAGCAGTGCCAATTGCTACTGAAGTTATTCTGAACTCCTCCCTGAAAGGAGATAAAGTAACTTCTGTAGGGTCTATTCTTTCTTCCCTGTCTCAAAATGTGTTCTCAAAACTGACATTCTTTTAATCTGAGCATTGCTTCTTCAAAAACATCCCAAAACTGGGATATCAACACTTCCTTGGTTACCACATGTTGTGTAAAACTGGATGGATGGGTGGAAAAGCCTGTAGTAAAAATGAGTCTTTTTGCTTTGACATGCCTCTGCCTTCAGTTGGTGCTCTGTAGATAAACTATGGGCCATTCCTGAAATGCTTGAAGGACATACTGCTCTTGTCTTTGTTTTCTGCTTTGTGTACCCTGCTGTGAACCTTGGGGGTCTGTGCAGGAATTGGCTCCCCTGGGCAGCTTAGGGCCTCTCTGCCACTTGCCTGAGCTGTCATTAACCAAGTGCCCTTTCTGATCCCCTGCAGATCTGCCACAGCAAAAGTGGAGAGATCAACCCTATGAAGGTGGCTAACCTGGTGAAGGCATATGTGGAAAAATACAAACATATGAGGAAACATAAGAAAACTGATGGTGAAGACACACGTGAAGTGGAAAACTGAGAGCAAGCCACAGCCAGCATGACTTGGACTGAACTTGTCCTAGCTGTGGACACTATGGGAATAACAGACCTGCAGTTGCATCCTATTGCAAGCAGAGTGCACAGAAACAAGATGATAATAGACTTTATCTATGGAACCTTCTCTTGAATTGTTTCCATATGGGAATGAATTTAGGATTTTTTTGGATTACCTACAGCTGTAGAACTAAATAACAATCAAATGCCTCAGACCAGCAGAGTAATTCGAGGGGAAACACAGAAGAGATTCATGTTTGGAACTCCCGGATTGCTGCAGTTTTCAGGGTTACTTGATCACATTTTTGGGCTGTGCATTTGTCTTGCTAAAGTTTGAAACTGGACACCACTTTTCATACAGTATATTGAGAGCTGTATACTGTTTCCCTTGTGTTTATTTATCAAAATATGGATTGTCTTTAGAAATTTCTGATTTAATACTTGAAATGTTGTATTTTTAGCCTGTTGGATGGTGAGCGAAGCTTTACTCGCTCTGGCATTTGGGGATTGCAGAAATGACCTAACCTTTATAAACTGACTTCAGAAACACTGCTCAAGCTGTGGTGTTTATTTACATTCTCTTGGAAGTACCTTGTTAGTGAAAAAAAATTAATTTTGGGGTGGGAGATTGTGTTGCACTTGTGTAAATAACGCACTGATGGCTGGTTTTGTGTCTGCCTTTCAGGAAAAGCAAAACAAAAAACAAGCATTGTCAATTTTCCGTAACAAGCCCGAAGGATAAGGTTGAACTGATGTACAAAGCAGAAATGTGACAGAGTTTATAAAGTTATTTTGAATGGTTTTTGTCCTGTAGCAGGTGTCATTTGTCTTGCATTTGCCTTTTGGCCTGGCTGTTGCCTGTAAACCTGCAGGCGTGGCTCTTGCATAAGGAACACTGTGTTTGTGGAAGAGAATTGCAGTTGGATTAGTAATTGTCCCTCCTCCTCTGCAGGAGAACTGCAGATTCCTATCAAGAATCAAAGGATTCCAGCACACATTCTGACTTCATCTCAATGGCTTTAGCAGAGCTCCTTGCCTGCAGGTACTGCAGAGCAGCAGGTCTTTTAAGTGACCATCTGAAATACAGATGGCCCTTAAATGATACAGAGCCCTTGAACCTGACTTGAATCATTCCCCATCAAATCCTGCTAGGGTGGAGATG
Source organism: Camarhynchus parvulus (assembly GCF_901933205.1). NCBI lineage: Eukaryota > Metazoa > Chordata > Aves > Passeriformes > Thraupidae > Camarhynchus > Camarhynchus parvulus. The sequence goes on along the minus strand of NC_044575.1, from coordinate 17,181,284 downwards.
TTTCACAGGTAAATTAAAGAGAAAACCAGTAAGCTGTAGCTCAGAAACTGGCTTTCCCTTCCCAGGAACTGGTTTGGATAAACAAAACAAGCCTATATACTAGTAGTATATGGACTGGCACAATGCTTCACTCCTGTCACTCACTGGGCTAGAGGAGTACTTATGGATGAATCCTGAGCATTTTGGAGTTAATCTTCATTGGTTCTGTATGCTTCCTCTATGGAAGTGCAGCCTGGATGGACCATAAGAAAGTGATAACTTTGGAGTTGCTTTGCAGATTTTTGGAAAAGACACAATACTGACTACAGAAGAACAGCTGGCAGAGAAGTTACAGTTTTCAAGCTAAACTCAGAATACATATGTGGAACATGGGTGTGGGCTTGTAAATACAAACACAGCTGATAGATTTCTTGAAAAATAAAAATTCAGAAACTTTAATGGCACTGTTGGCACAAGAATGAGAGAATGTGATCTAGTCGTGCATACATTTAGGCTGGAAATTGGACATCTCTGAATGTCTCAGAGGAGCAATTCTGCCATAACCTGTCTGTATACAGAATGAAAAAAGGTAGGTTGTGTGAAAAATAAGGCTTGACCAAACAATAGAAGCAACTACACTGTTTACCAGGAAGATAGTGTCAGTCTGTTTCATTCCTCAGGCTGTTTCACTGCTTTAAATTCTTGTTTAATGTTACCCTTGAACTGGCAGTAAAGATAACAGCCTGTTGCAGGATGTGTTAGGAATGCCTGCACTGTAAGGCCTGTTGAATTTGTTACCTCTGCACCTGCCATTGCCTAAGGAGTGCTGAGACTGAAAACTACACCTTCTGCATGAGCTTTCTACTGAAGTTACATGAACAAGAATACTGGTTCTTTCATTCTGTCTGCCATTAAAATAAAATTATCAAATTGTAAGCTGCCTCCTGGGAGAGGCAATGAGAAACATACCTGAAAATACCTCTTCTGGTGTGTTCTAGAAAACAGTATACTCTCTATACCGAGTATACTGCTTGGTTGGGTTTTTCCCCCTTTCTGGTTGGCCTTCTTGGATCAGATGCTGTTTAAGGGAAGGAATCTTATTTATTCAATACATGCAATAGTTTGGTAACAGTATAACCTCTTTTTAGTGTCCTTTCATTCCTGTGGAAGTGTGGTGATGCTAAAAGCTTGTTCAGCACAGGCAGGGAGGGATGCTGCGCCAGGAATTTGACTCAGGACCTACTCTGCCACCATGGTTGTCCCATAGGTGACCTCCAGTACTGCTTTTGGGACATAACCCTGGCCCTGCCATCTGGCCAGAAATGTTCAGGTTCTTGAGAGCTGCTCTGAGGTTGGATGGAGAAAGAGAGGGTGGGGTTCTCTGGCCGAGCTCGGGGAGGCGGGAGCGGCACAAGAGGAGGAAGCGAAAGGGGGAGGCAAGCGCCTGGAGGATCCAGCTGGGGCCACGCTGCAGTCATGGCCCAGCCCAGAGCCTGTGAGTAGCTGCCCTGGCTCTTCACTGCTCAGTGGTGGTGGTGGGAGTTCTTTGGCTTGTCCCTGAGGGAGAGACTGGGCATGTGGGAGAGGGTGAAGGCTTGCTTTCCTGCTGGGCTTGGAGCATATCCCACGTTTCAGTGGTGATGCTGAGAAATGATGAGTCAGTCCTGAGCTGGGTGCATTGCATAAGGGGATGCCATGCTTGGCGTCATGGGAGGAAGTGAAAAAGGGAGAGGAAAGCAAATCTAACCATGTTTTGCTCTGGTATCGTGTGATCCCCATCCCATTGACGCTCTCCTCACCTGCAAACCTCTCTTCCCTAAACCCTCTCTGGGGACATTCTCAGCCATCACTGAGTCCCTGCCTGTGTTCCCTGTCTGTTGGGGAACCCCAGCATCCCTGCATTATTTCCCCAGTCTCTCAGGGCTGGGAGTATCCCTGCAGGGAATCACAGCATCATCTGGAGGCGGGAGGATGTGATAGAGGAAGTGTCTGAACTCACTGGCCCTGGCCTCTGTGCATCCCCATAGCTGTGGTCGAGCTGTGAGTGGGCTGGGCGAGTTATTTGGGGAGCAGCTGTCCTGACGTCAGCTCTGCCCCTGCAGCCCACTGCTGGGATTAGAAAACCCAGTTTTGGGGTGGATGCATCTGTGGCTGGAGCTCTTGCAGGGCTCAAAGCGTGAGAGCAAATCTGTTAACATTGGGCTGCAGGTCAACATCTGGTGGGAACTGTTCCTGCATCTTCAGTCCCAGCCAAGATCCTCAGCTTCAGTTCCTCTCTTGAGAGGACACAGGAGCTGTTCAAGCAGTATTTGTGATTGCACGGTTCAACCAGCTCCTCTGCTTTTCCTTGCTGGCCAAAATTATCCCAAAGTCATGCAAAAAAGGAAAAAATGGTCTGCAATTCCAAAGGTCAAAGTCTCTTTTAACCACCTTCCCTGTCCCATGTGCCCAGGTCAGGAGCCGGAGGACAGATTGCATGAAGTGAATCTCTCTACCCAGAGGCTGCGTGTGCTCCCTCCCTCAGTCCTGAGCAATTCCACACTGGAGAGCCTTGACCTCGACAGGAACAAGCTCAGGAGCATCACTGGCATTTCTAAGCTTTGCAATCTCAAGAAGCTGATACTGTCCAAGAATGAGTTTGTGGACTTTCCCAATGAAATCCAGAGCCTGGTCTGTTTGGAGAGGCTTGAGCTGAATCAGAACCAAATCCGGATCATCCCAGAGGGGGTTTTCTCCCATCTCCCCAGGCTTAAGCACCTGCGGCTGAACAACAACCGTCTGTGTGCCCTCCCCAGGGACCTGGCAGCCTGTGGGGGCAGCCTCCAGTACCTGAACATCTCCAACAACTTGTTCCGCACCTTCCCGCAGCCTGTCCTGCAGCTGGCACGCTTACAGGAGCTCCATGTGCAGAACAACGCCCTTCGCCGGCTCCCCAGGGAGCTCTTCCAGGGACAGTCCCTGAAAATGTTTAAGGCCAGTGGGAACCCTCTCCGGGAGCCACCCAGTGAAGTGTGTGCTGGTGGCATTCGGCAGATCCACAATTACTTCAACCAGCTTCAGCATGGTTCGGGGCAGGAGGACAAGAGGGTCAAGACCATGTTCCTGGGGGCCTCGCTGGCAGGGAAGTCCACCATCTGCAGAAGCCTGAAGCAAGGGCGATCCAAACTGGTGCCCAAGGAAGAGCGAACAGTTGGGATAGAGATCAGTGAGTTCCAGATTGAGGACTTCACATTTCTCTTCTGGGACTTTGCTGGCCAGCTGGAATACTACATGACTCACCACGTGTTCATCACCCCACAGGCGCTTGTCATCCTCGTCATCAATCTTCACATGTAAGTGCTGAGCAGGTTTGGATTCCAGGTGGAGTGGGCAAACTAAAAAGGAGCTGGGGAAACTTTGGACTGCACAAATTCACACCATTTCCATTGGACATTGAGGCCTGGTCTTCTCACCATTGGCATAGATGGCTCTCCCTCTCCCCATTTTTGCAGATCAACCTTTTAATCCACCAGCTCTGTCATCGCCTTGCCAAAGGCTTCTGTTTGGAAGGGTTGAAATAAGCATCAACTCCTTATGTGACAGCTGAACCCCATCTAAGTGGACTTGCTTTCTGCAGGAAACAAATACCTGTGATCGCTCCTGTATCCTGTGGTGGTCCCTGAACATGGAGGGAGTATCAGGCTTGGGTTTGGTGCTACAGAGGGATGCTCTCGTTCACAGCACGGTTTTACTCTGCTATACCCCTTAGCTTAAGGATGGGGAACTGAAGGATGAGCTTGAATACAGCCCATGTCCGTAGGCTGCATCTCAGATTCTGAGATCTGAGCTCTTGTCCAGTGAGCTCCTGGGACAGCACAGTGCGTGGTCAGGCCTGTGCTGGTGGAAGCTGGCTGGAGATCCAGAGGGTGAGATGTAAATTTGGGATTTTCTTTTTCTCTCTTCCCCAGGTACCAAACTAATGACAAAACTTTCAAGGAACTCGTTGGTTTCTGGATCAACAACCTGTCCATGCGAGTCCCAAATTCAGTGGTGCTTCCTGTGGGAACCCATGTGGACTGCTGCCAGGAGCAGGAGGTAGCAGAGAAGACACGTGACATCATGGCCAGGATCACAGCCATGCTGGCAGAGAGAAAAAGCAACCTTGCTCACTTCATCGACAACCTGGAGGGCAGTGAGGAGCCCAAGTTTTACGTGGACCAGTGGGAGAGGCTGAAGGAGATGGAGAGCTGCACATTAACCGTAGGGCTGAGATTATCCTGGGTTCTGACTGGCTGAGGTCACCCTGCTGTCTCTGGCAGCCCAGTGTGCTGCTGGCTAAGGGGACCTGGTGCAAATGCACCAGGCTGGGTGGGCATGGTAACCCCTGGCTGTGATCTGCAGGGTCCTTTCTCCTTGTAGGTGATGAGCATCTCCTTCTGTGGCTTGTAGCAAGTGCCTGAGGAGGAGTGTGAGGGGTGACCAGGTGATTTTCAGGAACTGCTGTAGAACAGAGGTGTGAAGGAAGTGCCTCTGAACTGAGCCAGTGGCTTCTCTCACTCTGGGTCACCTCATGGGCATTAGGTCCTTCCTTTACCTCACAGGCTAAAAAACTCCTCTGGATGTGCTTTTGTCAGGTATGTGCTTCCTCTTTTCCAGATCTTAAACTTAGTTGCTGTCAACTGCACGGATCAGCATGCCATCAGAAAGCTCGAGGCCACTATTTTGAAGCATGTGAGGAATGAGGAGCTCTTCCCGGAGGTTGTCCGAGTGCTGCCGCCCGTCTACAGGCAGGTGGAAGCGGCCATCGCGGATATTGCAGAGAGCGAGGAGGTGGCCGCCCACGGTGAGCGCTCTGTCACCTCTGCCACGCCTTTCTGGGAGGAGCTTCTGTCCCGGCCTGCGACAGGCTCTCTCCAGTGCTTTCCTGAATTGGGGATGGGCTCCCCCGTGCTTGCTGCACCCTCTGGCCTTGTTTATGTGGCAATGGAGTCACTGCTCAAGACCTTGCAGTGTTCATACTGAGCACACCTCACAGGTCTGGTTTCTTGCTTTCCAGTGATGTTTTTTGTTCTCCCCTTTTCCCTGTAAAAGCAATTAAAAACATCTTTCAAGAAGGAGCTGCACAGCTTTAATGCAGCTATGTGGTTTTCAAATCTACATCCTGCTAACCTTATTTAATGGTCCCTACCCTTTCCTAGACCCTTTTTCCATGTGTCCTGTGACTTAGCAGAACCAGCAGGCAGCTCCAGCCCCTTGCTAATATACCTAAAGCAGGTATTAATTCCACCAGTTCCCAGTGACATCTCTGGCCCTTCTGGCCACTGTAAGATTAGAGAACGAGGAGCAAATGCTTTTCTTTTGTGGACATAAGTCAGATTTTGTTGCCTGTCTCTCTACATTGCTGAATGGCACTCTGAGGTTTAACTGGCAGTCTGAGGTTTTCTGGCTAGAAACAAACTTGCTTCCTCAAACAATAATAGAAAAAAAAAAAAAACAGTATTAGCTTTGTTTTTCAGAAAGTCCTGGCAGGCTGTTCCCACTGCTGAGGCAAGGCAAAGTTGTGGGAGCTTCAGGGTGGCAGCTGGACAGCTGAGGAAAGGCAGAACATTTTTGGTCACAGTCACCAAGCACACTGATCCCAGCTACTTCCCCAAGAATGGCATAGGTGACGTGGGTCTTTGGTGGCTCTCTGAAGCATCTGCCTTGGAATGCTGTGTCTGATAGATGCATGCTGATCTCCTGCATCTCCCTCTAGGCATGATGGACCTCCAGTACCTACTCAGCAAACTCTCCCAGCACAAGAACTTGGCCAGCCTGAGCAGAGAGCTCCTCCAGGACATCTTGCGGTACCTCCACCGCATTGGGCTCGTCGTGTGGTATGAGGAAATCAAGCACTTGGAAAGCACCGTCTTCCTCCAGCCTACATTTTTAATAACCATGTTCAAGGTGAGTGTGGGGATCAGGGCCATCTCTGTAGAGCCCAAGTTCTGCAGCTTTGCTGGGCTCCTCTCACTGCCACCTCGTCTCTCCTTCTCTTCCCATGCAGCTCCTGGTGCGGCACCAGCTCGTGCAGCAGCTGGAGAGCATCTCTGTGGAGACGCTGATTGGGGAGCACGCCACCATCAGAGACAGGGCCAACTGGGTGTGGACCTTCAAGTCCAAGGCAATGCTGTGCCACCAGGCTGTGCGTGCCTTGGTGAAGCACCAGCTCTGTTCGGAAGGCATGTGGGATGTCTTTGAGGAAATCATGGGACACAGGCCTCACAGAGGGAGAGGGAAGCTCTTCAGCCTCCTGGAGCACTTTGAGCTCTGCCTGGAGGTGAAGCACACTGGGGCACTCAACCCACAGGCCAGGGAGTTTGTGCCTGGGAAGCCATGGGAGACAACACAGAGCCAAGGCAAGTCCTGGTACTTGTTCCCAACCTATCTGAACCAGACAGAGGAAGTGTCTGAGGTCTGGGGAGGAGATCACCCCGAGGACCTCCACATCCGTGCCTACTTCTCACCCGAAATACCTGAGGGCTTCTTCCAGAGGTAAGCACTGGTTTCTGGCCATCAGTGAGGTGGGATTGAGTTTGCTCGGTGCAGTGCCAGGATGAGTCTCAGTGAGTCCTTGGCTCTTGAGACTGTGTCTGCTGAGGCCTGAGGCTGGGAGCCAAGATACCAGGCTGGCTTCTCAGCTGGTAGGGCCACACACGTGTAGGGCCCTGGGTGAACCCCTTGCGATGTTCACTGCCTGGATGTGAGCAAAGGCCACACTCCTTCTGGTTCCCCTTTCATCTCAAGGGGTGTTTGGCTAATCTGTGTCCATCCAGGCAGGCAGAGGTCTCAGTCATACCCAAGAATGTTCTAGTTTCTATGGGTGTTGGAAATATACCAGTTTTTGGAATGTCTCCTGGTTTTCTGGACTTGTATCTAGAGTTTTATCTGATGGTGTTGTGGTTAAACCCCAACTGGCAACCAAACACCACAGAGCCACTTGCTCGCTCTCCCCAGCTGGACTGGGGAGAGAATCAGAAAAGCAAGAAAACTCATGGGTTGAGATAAAGACAGTTTAATAGTTTAAATAAATTATAATAATAACAGTAATAGTGATAATAATATTGTAATGAAAAGGAAATCAGCAAAGAGAGAAATTAAACCCAAGAAGAAGAGGTGATGCAAATAAAAAACAATTGCTCAGCACTAGCCAACTCATGCCCAGCCTGTTCCCAAGGAATGGTCTCCCAGCCAGCTCTCCCCCAGGTTTATATGCTGAGTGTGATGCCACTGCATATGGGATATCCCTTTGGTCATTTGGGGTCAGCTCTCCTGGCTGTCCCCTCCCAGCCCCCTCGCTGGCAGGGCAGCCTGAGGACCTGAAAAATCCTTGACTTGATGTTAGTTGCTCAGCAGCAACTAAAACATCAGTGTGTTATCCACATCATTCTCATCCTAAATCTAAAGCACGGCACTGTACCAGCTATTAGGAAGAAAATTAACTCCACCCCAGGCAAAACCAGGACAAGATGGCCAACTCTGGGAGGATCTCTTGCTTTAAGAGGCTGTTCTTGCTGCTTGAGCTTTCAGTAGGGAAAGGTCCTCATTTGCTGTCTGTTCTTACTGAAACTTCGTTCATATTTTCAAGTCCATCCAGTTTTTCCAGCATTAGGGGTAAGCTAGGAGAAAAGTGATGAAAGCCATGGGCAATTTCCTTGCAGGTTCCTGGTGAAAGTTTGCTCCTTCTATTCCACACACTGGGTGGCCAAGGTGACCTGCCTGCTTGTATGCAATGGCAAACCTCTGCTGGTCAAAGAGAATAACCAGAGGGCCTACAGCTACCTGGAGCTCCGCAGCAGAAAGCCATCAGAAAGGACGGGTAAGATCCCTGATCCATATTTCATGACTCCCAACCCCATGTCTCTCCTTAGCTCTGCTCCTGCCACCTCCAACCCTATGGGAGGTGTCCCAAGAGGCCTCTGCCACATGCCCTAGTCTGGCCTGGGTCCATCAGCAGTCCACTTCCCCTTTCTCCATGGAATTCTGTTCAGGACTCCTCTAGAGGTATCACATGAAAGTGGAAAGCCAAGTTTTCATTCTCATCATGGAGCAAATGGGTTGAACTTCCCCAGAAGGCCCCAGCAGAGAACAGTCTAAGGCTGGATCTTCAAGTGATAACCAAAAGGGCCACCCAAGTTGGGAAGCTCTTCCAATGTATCATTAAATTCCTTATGGACGTTTGGTTAACTGGGGATGGAGCCAGTCTGACAGTTGAGGTGTGGGTTCTGTGGTCACAACAGAACCCTGGGCTGCTGTGGCTGGAGGCTGTAAGAAAGTGAGACATTCTCCTTTTTGCCTGGAAGGGTTCCAGTTTGCCTGGGATTTCCTCGTGGCAGTTGTGCTCATCACCCAGAAGCTCGCTGAGGAGTGGCCAGGGCTGCACGTGTGTGTGAAGTCTCCCTGCCGAACCTCCGGCTGTCCTGCAGAGTTCCTCTGGCCAGACATGGATGGCACAGGCGCCACGTACGTACACACTGTGCCCCCCCAGCAAGGGTGGGGCCCAGTGGTCACTACTGCAATGCTGGTGAGGCTGGTCAGCGTCTAAAAGCCACGTGAAATTAGTCATGAAACTCACCAGGCACCACAGTGCTCTTAGCAGCTCGTGTCCCATGTGGTGTTCACACTTACTGGTGTGGGAAATTGGAGCATGGGGGGAAAGGTGAAGAAGCTGAGACTCTGGGGCTCAGGCACATAATGCTCACTCTGGACATGTCCCTGTTTCATGAGGAACTGAAGGTGCTCAGGCACCTGGGAGGGCAACGGCTGTCCCACCAACAGCTGCACCTCAGGTCAGGGTGGGAAGAGCAAACCTATTCCATTGCCTTGGCATCACATTCCATGGGAAGTGCTGAGAGCAGCTCCTGCTCCTTCTTTCCTGGGCTTTTTCCTCCACAGGACAAAGGAAGATGTTAAAACCTGCGGGACGTGCGGGCACCGCTTTGGTGCAGAGCTGCTCCTGCCCAAAGGTGAGCCCAGTGTCCCGAGTTTGTGCCACTGCTGTGCTCAGGGGAAAGAGGGCTGAGGGTTTCATGGGGCTAAGGGGCTAAGGGTGCCCCATTCGCACAGTACCCAGGGCACTGGAGGAGCCCCCAGCACAGCCCTCTGCTCACTATTACGTGACAAGCTACGGCACCACCACCTTTGGGCCCAGCAGCATCCAGGTCACTCGGCAGGTAAGGACACTGCTACCTCCCCTTGCCCAGGGACCAACAGTGATGGTCAGGCTCCTGAAATGAGGGGGTGCAGTTGCCTGCAGCCTGGGGAGGGCACACCCCATCTTCAGGCAGCCCTCTGGTTTCCACACTCCTCCCTGAGATACCACCCCCTCTGCACCTCTGAGCTGGTGGTCTGGGTGCTCCATGTTGTACTTACTGCCTTATTTTTCCAGAACATCTCCAGTGAGTAGCTCTGGGCAGTGCTCAATGAAGAATTACTTTTGTTTAGCCCAGGCCAAGCTGTCCTCAACACATTCTGCTTGTGAGTCATGTTTGAAGCCTTAATGCATGAAAATAAATGCATTGATAAATGCATTGATAAATGCATCCCTTCACACTGGGAAGTCACCTCATCCACTGAAATTTAAGGGGAAGAAGGTGCTGATAAAGCTCTCTGATACCAGCCCACCCCTGCCAGCAGGGACTTTGCAGAGACAAGGCTGGGCACGGGCTCCCATGGTTTTGGGGGTAGAAGGGAGTGGTGAAGATTTCAGACTGATAGCAGAGGCAGATATCCAGGCAAGAGAGAACTACATTTCTATATATATATTTTTTAACTTGGAAAAATTAAGAAAAGAAATCTGTAAATTATCACACTCCACAGAAACACACACTAGAAGCTGACAGAGAGGAAAAGCAATGTGTGAGCTTCAGGACTGGTCATTGAAATTGTCCTTGGGTTGGGGGGTGGTGGTTTGCAGAGCCTGGGATGCTCAGTGGTCCTGCGCCCGTGCCAGGGCCATGGGGAGCGGGGCAGGAGGGCTCAGCCCAGCTGCATGTTGCACTGCTCGATGAGCTCCATGAGGTCAAAGGAGTTGGAGAGCTGCAGGCTGATGGTGCGGCTGTCCAGGGAGGAGGCTCCCTCCTGCAGCACCTGCTCGTACCAGTACTCACAGAACTTGGGCACCAGCTGTAGCAGCAAAACATCAGGGTTAGGGGCAGCTGCCTCATATAGCTGCAAAAACCTGCATAGCCCTGTCCTCCTGAAGTGCAGGGAGGAGATGTCTGGGGCACCCTTTGTCTGCCCCAACCCCTGAGGGTCCCTGTCCCTGGGCAGCTGCCTTCCACACCATCCTGCCCAGACCCCGAGTGCTCTCTGGCCCATTCTCCACCCATGTTTTCTTCCCTGGTCTCCAAGGGTTCCCTCCCTGGTCATGCAGCCCCCCATGCCACGAAGAGTCCCCCTCCCTGTCACTTAATTCCCCCACCTCTCTCAGCCCCCAAGGTACCCCCTCCTTGGGTATCCAGATGTCCATCTGCCCCAGATCCCGAGAGCTCCCAAGTCTCCATCTCCACTGCACACAGAAGGCCTCCCTCCTTGTGCACCCAAGCACTCACCTCCCCTGGCCCCTGAGGCTCCCCCTGCCCAGTCCCTGAGGAAACTCCATCACCTCTCTATCAGCTAGGAGTCCCCATCCCTGAGCACCCAGGATCCCACCTGCCTCAGTCCCCAGGGGTCCCTCTTCAGGCACCCAGACCCTCCATCTCCCACCCAACTTGACCTTGAGGGTCCCCCTCCTCAGGCACCCAGAGTCCCAGGTCCCCTGGCCTCCATGAATCTCTCCCCTTCCCTGGGCAGCAGTGGGATAGGGTTTTGGCTACTGCACCTTGACCAGGATGAGCTTGGACTCCTTAGGCTTGGTCTTGGAGAAGGCCTGCCCAAAGCAGAGGTAGATGGTGAAGTCAGGGGATCGCCGCCTTTGGCCATTGCGGAAGTCCCTCAGCTCTGTGAGGCAAAACAGGGCTCAGTTTTGGGGTGAGCCTGGGGGCACAGAGGGGCTGGGAGGGTTTGGATGCTTGTAACATCCTGGGGCTGGCTCCCATGAGCCCCAAACGAGGCTGGGCAGAAAACAACACACGGGGAACTACGTGACACCCCTACTCACCTATGCAAAACTCATTGAAGTCAAAGATGGGCGTTTCCTGGTCCCGGCAGAGCAGGTTGGGTGGGGGCTCCTCGACCCCCTCGAGCTGCCGGGACAAGGCCCAGAACACCTTGCACTTCTCCCGGCGGGTGGCAAAGACCTTGTGGGCGCGATGTTCCAGCTGCAGCCCTGCCATGCCCAGCAGCTCCTCGGTGATGCGCCGCTGCTTGCGGTCGGGCAGGCCGGCGGGGCTGGGGAAGCGCACCACGTGCCAGGGGTACGGCTCACCCAGCAGGCTGGGGCACTGGTACGTCAGCAGGCAGCGGCTGCCGCCCACCACCTCCCGGTGGAGCTCCTTCCCCCGGTAGTAGATGGTGATATCCAGGATGGACATGATGCCATCTGCACCAGGAAGTGATCAGCAGCCACATCCTCCAAACCGAAACGTTCCCCCTCCCCAAAGCAGCCCCCATGCATGTTTACTGTTAATTACTGTTAATTACTGTTAATAATAATTTATAGCTATTAATAATTGATAACCCTCACCTGTGTTATCCATCAGCAGCCGTGGCTGTGGCACAGGGCTGGCGGCGGGCATGAACACCGTCGCCTCTGCCACGTACTGCATGGGGACCGTGCCCTCCGTCAGGTGGCACGGCGGTGGCATGGCCCCTGCAGCAGGAGAGGAGCAGCACTGTATCACCATTCCAGATGCCACCCTGGCCTGTTCCCACCCCACTATGGCATTCCCATAGCCAGGGCCAGATCCTGTCCCATGGCACCCACCTGTCTCCTCTGGTGGCATGAGGCCTGTTGGTTGGTAGGTGTCCAAGGTGGGCTGCTCCACTGCGGGCACCCATTGTGGAAATGTCGTGGGAGGGAAGCAGCTGTTTTGGCTGGTGTCTGCATAAGGCTGGAGCAGGGTGTCCTGGTGAGGCTGGAGCACAATGTCCTGGTGGGGAGTGTCCCCTGCAGGGAAATCACCTGTGGGAAGGTGCTGGGATCACTCACCCAGGCAGTCACGAACCCTGCATCCCGTGAGCAGAGCTGGTCTCACCTGCGGGCACCCAGGATGGGGCCAGTGAGCCAAGGTCACGGGGAGAGATGTCACACTGCTGCAACAGCTCCTCCAGAATCGAGAGTTCTGCAGGGTCGATGCTTCCTAAGGGGGAGCACAGTGGGTAGGATGTCTCACAGCCACAAAATCAGTCCCAGCTGAGCCTTGTGGGTGTCCTCCCCCAAAAAAAGGTTGTGGGACTAGTGCTTACCTGGGACAGCAATGGCTGAGGCCATGTCTTGGGGGTGGAGCTCCAGCTGGAAAGGGAAGGAGAATGTGATCTTACTGCTGTGGTTGCCAGGCACCCAGCCTGTCCCAGCCCACATTTTGGCCAGGTGCTGGGCTGCAGCCTGGGAGCAATGCTTGTTGAGTGGCAGCAGGAACCCCCCCAGCCTGCTGTGCCCACCCAGCTACCTGCAGCTGCTGTTGTGCTGCCTTCTGGTCCACCACAGGGTTAGGGATGTTGGAATCTCTGTCCTTGCCGTCCTGGAGGGTGGCTGAAAGGAGAGCACTAGGAATGGGAGGCCCTGAGATGGCCCAGCCCATCCAACACAGCCCCTCCATGGGGCGAGGCTCACCTGAGACAATGGAGAAGACCTTGTGGGGGTCATCACCACGCTTGGAATGGTCCTGTTCCAGCTTGAACAAGTGGGTGCTGCTCAGGGCACAGCGGAAGTTGGTCTTCCACTTGGCCGGGTCCTCAGAGCCTTCCTCATACCGCCCACTGACCTTTGCCCAGCCCTGGGGGTGCAAGGAGGGAACATGGGGTCCCTGGCTCCATGAGAAGGGAGGTTTCCAGGGATGACTGGTCTTTCCCCATCTCCCCAGCTCCCACCTTGAAGACCTCAGCTTGCTGCTGGTCACCATCCTATCCCACGCACCTTGAAGACCCTGAGGCTGCTGCTGGCGACCGCCACCCCGCCCACCTTGAGGATCTCCCCGTCCCTGCTGGCGACACTCATGCCACCCACCTTGAAGACCTCCAGGTCACTGCTGGTGATGTCCTTCCTGGCGTTGTGCTTCCAGGGGACGCGGAAGATGGTGTGGGCAGAGTCGATCCAGCGCAGCCCCCGGTAGCTCCCGCTGTTGATGGCGTTCAGCAGCCACTGTCCGAACCGCAGCTTCTGGGCTTCCCTGCGGGCGGGGACCGTTACCGGGGGGAACTGGGGCCACCCGGAGACGGCGGGCCGGGGGTCCTGGGCGCCGCTTACCCCTCCTTCTCCGGCGCTGCCATGGTGCCGGGTCCGCAGAGCCGCCGTGCCGTGCCGTGCCGGGCGGCGACCTCGGCGCTGGGGGCGGCCGCCTCTTTCCCGATCCTTTATCCGCCCCTCCCGTTTTCCTGGAAATCACGTGTCCCTTCCGAAAGTGAAAGTGCCGCCGCTCCCGGCGGGGCGGAGTTGCCGCTGCCGGGGGCGCCCGAGCGATGCTCCGGCCCCGGCCGCGCCGCTGCGCGCCCCGCGCACGGCCCTGCCCGGAGTATGTGTAATTAAAATCCATAAACTGGACCTAAAGCTGAGCGTGGGAATCCCGCAGCGCGGGGCTCGGCCGCACCCGCTCCAGCCGGGGCTTCCCGGAGCTGGAAACCCCCGGGCCATGTCCAGATGTTTATTTTAATCCTTCTTCTCCCTACTGCTTTGGCTTGCACGCCAAGGCCGTGCTGCCAAAAATGACAAACCAACAAAGGCCGAAGTGCGAGCACCGAGGCAGAGGCGAAGCAGCCCATGGCCCCGACAGGAGGTGGGTCGAGGGTAGCAACAGCGACCGTCCGGCTCTTCCCTGAGCCCTTGGAGCTCTGTGGGGAGCAGCAAAAACAACCCAAACTCCCTGAGAGGTTTTTCCAGTTCCTTACCCAAGGACCAGGAAGGGGTGGAGGGGTCAGTGTGGCTGAAGCATGGGACTGCAGCCTTTTTCCCAATGTGCACCTTGTTTTTGAGGAAATTTCTTTTTCCAGGAACTCCCTACTGCCTACTAGGCACTCTACATGGTTTTTCAGAACACTGCCTGTTGTTTCCCAGGAAATCCCCCACTTCCTTCCTAAGAAGTCCCCCGTTGCTCTCCAGGAAATTTCCCAGTTGCTTTGCAAGCTATTTCCTCCTTGTTTCCTGGGAAATGTCTTCACTGCTTTCTAGAGTCCTCCATCCCTGTCTACGATTTTTCCCTCTGCTTAGAGGATGGATCTCCATTGCTTTCCTGGGAAATTTCCCCATGACTGTTACTCCCTGGTGAGAAGAAAGCTCATGTGTTTACAAATATTTGCTGGGTGAAGGTTGGATGTTAATGTTATTGAAATGGGTCCCAATGTCTCTGCTGACTTTGGGCAGCAGGTTTGTAGCAGAGTTCAGGCAGTTCTGCTCCTGAAACAGACAAGGGTCCGCACTGCCGGAGTTTCTGAACTTTAGGGTAAAATGGTAGGTTCAAGGCGGGATATGTGGGAGGTGGTTCTGGAAGGCTGAACCTTCCTGGTGCCTCAGCCAATGGGGAAAGGGAGAGGGCAACAGGCAGCCGGGAGTTCAGGATAAAAGGAGGGTGCACTCTTTGAAACCTCCAGAGAGAAAACACCACAGGTGTCTGCCCTGGTGGGGTTTCCCACTTTATTCGAATAAAGTTGAAGAACTCCTCTGCCTCCTTTTTGGACACAAACATCTGGTGTTTGTGGATTTTCCTCACACTGGGAAGCAAGAAATTATTTCCCAAGAAGTATCATTCATCCTCTCCAGGCAATTCCCCTTTTGCACCACCAATTCCTCCTTTGCATTCTGTGAAATTTCCCCTCTCGGAAATGTCACTGTTACTTTCTTACACAATGTCACTTCTGCTTTTCAGGAATTTCCCAGGTATTTGAGGGAATTTCCTCCTTGCTTTCATGGAATTTCCCTACTTTTATTTCTAGGCTATCCCCCCTATAGCCTTGTAGGAAATTCCCCCATTGCTTTCTAGAAATTTCCTGAGTATTCCCCCCTTTGTTTTCAATGACTTGCCCCTAGTTCTCACATGGAATTTCCTACATTGTTTTACAGAAATTGTCTTGTCCCCTTTGTTATCCAGGATATTCAGCTTTCTAGGATGGTTTCCTTTTGTGCTCCAGGAATTCTCCTCTTGGTTGCCAGGATTTTTCCTTTTATTTTGCAGGAATTTCCCCCCAGGGTTTTAGGAAATTTCATCTTTCTGTTGCATGAAATTCCACAAGCCAGAACTGGCTCAAGCACCTGAACCCAGGACAGGGGCATTCAGCAGATCCAGCAAAATGTATTTAAGGGCAGTGAACACCATGAAACCCAAAGAGGAGCCAGGAGAGCCAGCTCAGGGTGGGAGCAATGGACAAGGCTGACATGGGCAAGGTAAGGCTGGAAAGGGCACAGGTGGGTGGAGGGACCCTCTGCCAGAGGAACAAGTGGGAAGAACAAGGAGTGGTGCTGGCTGCTGGCTCCTGCCCCAGGGACAAGCAGCACCTGCAGGGAGGGGAGCAGAGGCGTGTTTATTTACTTTCATTCCTCAATGCTGCAATCAGTGCAGAGTGGTTTCAGTTAATAGGTGATTAATTCAATTGATGGGAATTCTCACATTTAATCTTTTTTTTTTTTTTTTGCAAGCAGGACCCTGCCTGCCTGGAGAGGGGGGTACCTGTCCTGCACAGCCACAGCTGTTATCCCCTGCCACCTGCCTAGGTCCTGCTGGCTCAGGGACATGTCCAGGAAGCTAAAAATCAGCGTCATTTAGGTCACCAGCTCCTGCACAGTGGAAGAAGAGCTGGAGATTTCAGGAGAAAGAGTCAGTTTTACAAAGAGGTTTTTAAAAGCATTCTGAAGGACAAGGAGAGCTTTCCCTGAATCTCAGCCCTTCACTGCACCAAATTTTCCTCCAAATTTAACCCCACCAGACAAACCTGCACCCCACACACATTCCTGTAGCCACAAGTCACCCATTTTCCAGGGACAATCCTTGCAGGAAGAAGGGCAAGCTGAAACCCCACGAGTTTTATCATCAAGGTCTCTTTTGGGGACCCTCCCTGTAAATCAAAAAGTAGCAAGGAATGGGGCACCTTAAAGAAAAAAATAAAATAAACCTTTCTCTTTTAATCCACCCAAGGGAAATCCAGAGCAAGAGCAGCATCACAGCACTACACATAGCACAGACATCTATCATTGCCTTTGCACAGATTCCTTCCCAGATACACGGAGAAGTCATTAAGAAAAAAGAAAAGAAAATTATTCACATATGCGAAGTGACAAGTAACAAATCAGCCACAGAACAACTTTTTCAAAGAGAAAAAGAATGCATCAAGGAAGAAGGCCCTCAACAATACACGTTTCACAAAAATCTAACCAAAGAACGTTGAAACAGAGGTGGTTTTCTTTTAAACATTAAAAACAAGGATATTTAAAAAATTAATTTAAATACACATTCAAAACACAAACACCAAGCAGGCGCCTGGAGAATAAAGCAACAAGAAGGAATGAAAAGTGAATTCAATCAGTTTAATTTCAACACCAAAGTTGGGTGGATCGCACCAAATGGAATAAATAACGGAGAAGATCACACTGGGTTGGTAGATCTCACACTTAAGATCATTTCAGCTAGAATTAATTACACAGCCCAAGAGAGTACTGAATGAGGAATTCCTCTGACAAGTGATATTAGCTGGGGCAGTGTCCCTTTGACAGAGCAGGCTGTAGGTGTGGATTTGCCCCCTGCCACCCACCACTGATCCCCACGCAGGGAGCAAACAGGCTGTTCTTGTGATGCACGGGACTCACCCCCTCCAGTGATGGACACACAAACAGCTCTCTGCTCAGAGAATGTCCACCCTCTGCCTCTTCCACACCCACTGGCTCCAGCCACACCCAAGGCAAACATCAGAGCACAACCAGACCTTGTGTTCTCACCTGGCAGGGTGAGCCCACAGGTGCAGCATTTCTACTGCTGCTTCATGGGCTTGGGCAGTGCCAGAACTGGAGCCAGTGCCTCCTTCCACACACCTGGGGTCAGGCTGGGAAAAAATCAGATCAGCTGATCTACACCTGCAGCCACAGCTTTACACTCTAGGGGTGGGCAGACTCACGGAATGTAAGTGGCTTCTTTTTGTTTGGTTTTTCCTCCCCACAACCCTGAATAAAAAAAAAAAAACAAACAAAACCCAAACAGAAAAAACCTAAAAACAAACAAACAACCAAAAAAACCCCAAAATAAAACTAAAGAAAATCCCCACAAAACAAAACAACCCCCACAAAAAACCAAACTAATAAAACAAAAACAAACTAAAAAAAAAAAACAAAACTAAAAACAAAACAAAAACCCCCACCCTTAAACAAAAATAACTTGATCCCAAGTTCCTCTCCCTTCCGTGCCTGTAGCCAAGCAGGGAAGCACCTTTGGACATTCATGTGATCCCACAGACATGTTCCCTACAGAGCAAACACCTTATTTCCGCACCTCACCCAGATGTGCCTGTGACACCTAGTTAGGAGGGACATCCCTTTGTTTTAAAACAAAAATAATTACAAAATCAATAGGAACAGTCAGAATTCATTTAAGTCCAACTAGTTTTTAAAAAGGGAGAAGAGAGGACTGAAGGTTTCCAGGCCAAGGAACTTGCCAGAGCCAGCATCCCCCCCACCCTTGCCTCCAGCAGCAATGAGTTAAGCCCCCTTTGTGCAGCATTCACTCTTGACCCGAGGTCAGCAGAGCCGAGGAGGTGCTCAGGGGACACAGCTGCCCCTCCAGCTCCTCCTCAGATGGCTGGCAGCTCCAGGTAGAAAGGGAAACTGAGGTGGATGAGACTGAAGTTACTTCTTTCCCATTTCTCCTCCTCCCCAAGACTGAGAGGAGACTTCTGGGTCTGCACGCCCAGTCTGTGCTTACCAGTGTCCTTAAGAATGACAATTTAAAACCAAAAAGTGGGAAATTAAAAAGAGAGAGAGGTTGAGAGAGAGAGAGAGAGAGAGAGGGAGAGAGGAATAATTAAGTATTGTCCGTGGAAGGAGCAGGAGGGGCAGGTTCCAGAGGCGGCAGAGAAGGGACTCTCTCCCTCCCCAGTCTGCCCATGTGGGCCCCAGGTCCCTTGGCAGCCCTGCCGAAGCCTTTGTGCTGTTGCTGGGACATGGATGGACAGGGATGGCGAACACGGGGATGGATCCGGCGCTGCAGAGGGCAGGGGCACAGGCAGCCCCGCAGGGCTAGGCCCGGCGCTTGGGGAGCAGGTCCAGCAGGAACTCCGCGATGCCCACGAAGTACACGACTTGTGCAATGCCGAAGAGAGGAGCAATCACCAGGGCTCGGCAGTAGGCCCCTTTGAAGAAGGCCGTGGGCCCTTCCCTCTGCCAGATCTTCCTGGGGAGAAATGGCACAGACAAGTAAGTGTCCATCCCACCCCCCCACTGTGCCAGGAGAGCCCCTGGCCATGCCCTGCCTTTCTGCCTCCCTCCAGAGACTAAACCTGAGCAAGTTGCCTGGCACAGCCCCCATGGCAAATCACCCATCACTGCCCACGTGCTCTGCAAGTGGCCATGCAGACATCTGCCCCATCCCTGCATCTGGCTAGATGCAGGAGTGGCTGCCTCTGTCCAGAAGTACAGCTAGGACAACCCCATGCTTGCATCAAGAGATCCCACTGCTCAAAAGCTCCCTCAGCATGGGACAGAGACAGATGGCAACAGATTCTGGCTACCACTGGAATACAAAAGCAGAAAAGTTCCTTTGTGTTTTGAAGCAGCCAGACCATAGTTTAGCAAAGGATCTGAGGATAATTCAGCTGGGGGCAGCACACTCTGGCAGTGTTTCTGCAGACACTGTGCAGAGCAGTCCCAGGAGGGATACGAGACTCAATACTGTAGGATTTTCCAACAGTGGGGCCTTGAGACGGACTACAACATTGCCTCCCTTTGCAGAAATAAAATCTCAGTGTTATGACTACTGAGGTTTGGACAGAAGTATTTAAATATAACTGCTATATTTTTCTTGCTCAATATAGGAAGAAGTTCTCTTTAATAAAACTATATTTATACATCTACTCATATATCTATATATATCTCCAGATAGACAGATAGATTGATAAAACCACAGGGACAGAGGGAACATGAAGCACAGCTTCTGGTTGGGTCTAGAAGCTGCACTGCCTGCCTGGCCAAACACCTGATGTGATGCCTCTGGTCCTGAGGAACCTTACTTGGTGCAGTCCAGGATCCCCGAGTAGGTGTCCTCATTGACTCCTCTCTGCAAGGACTGCAGCCGTGTTTTGATCACTGGGAGGGAAAGAGAGGGGAGACACCGCTGAGCACTGGAGGTGTAGCAGGCAGGAGCCACCCTTAGAGTAATGTCTTTGAAATGGCCAAAACAAAATTACCTAGAATACAGACCATTTTCATACATTTATCAGGGAAAACAAACCCATTCCTTTACATATGGATAAAAGAAACACAAAGCCACTCAAAACCCAATCCCTCCCTCCCTCCCTGTGATCAAGGTTTCAAAAGCTGACTTAAGCTTTAAACCTTCCAAATCCAGATATGTCTCTGCAAAGTGGGAACTTATTTTCAAATGCTCATCTCCTTCAGGAAGAGGTATATAAAACACATAATTCTGCTCCTACATTTCTTCACATCTTGGAGCATGTGCAGTGTTGGGGAAAGAGCAATTACTTTCTGGTGTTTTTCACAGGAGAGAAACGAAGGTGGTATTTAAGGCAG
This sequence comes from Camarhynchus parvulus, assembly GCF_901933205.1. Classification (NCBI taxonomy): domain Eukaryota; kingdom Metazoa; phylum Chordata; class Aves; order Passeriformes; family Thraupidae; genus Camarhynchus; species Camarhynchus parvulus. The sequence continues at coordinate 17,161,468 of NC_044575.1, read as the reverse complement.
ATGCTGTGGAGCAGGAGAAAAGGCCACAGATCTGAGGCTTCCCCTGTTTGTCCCAGACAATTTTAAGTCTGCTTGGTCTGTATATTATTGCTCCACATGGAAATGTGCCTTTCCTGCCAAGAATATCTGAAATGAATGACACTCTCTTCCTGACACAGCTAGTAAGTGCTGCAAACCTGTGTGTAAGCTGTGGCCCAAGTTGTAGCACAGCTGAACTCAAACCATCAGAGCTGGAGGCAGCAGAGCTGTCCCTTTCTGTGTGCTCATGCTGGAAAAAGGCTGGCACAGTCATCCTCCTGCTCACCTGGCCCAGCCTGGGCCTCTGAGTTCTGTCACTTGGCACCAGGCCAGCGGCACAGGCTGCTCAGGACTCACCATCACAAGGATTGACAGCCACTGCAGCTGTACTGCCAGCCACACATCCAGAGAGGAAGGACACGTAGAACGGAGCCTTGACATTGGGATCCTTCTGGCCCAGCTTGTTCAGGTTTGCAAACAGCGGGAAGTAAACAATGGAGAATGGGACATCCCTGCAGTGGGGCAGGAAAAAAGGAAGAAAAATCAAGGATGAGCGAAGTCAGCACGGGACACCAACAAACGGAGCAAAGGAAGGGCTGCAAGCATCACACATTGTCAGCAAAACCACGTGTGCAATGCAGATATCCTGGCTCTGTGACTGCAGAGCAGACAGGAGCAGACACTCTGTGGGACAAAAAAGACTGCACAAAGGAGAACAGGCCCATGGGAGGCATGCAGCCCTGCAGGATCAGTGGGCTCCCTCTTTTCTGCAACACTCAAACCAAAGACACCAGCACATTCAGAGGTCAATTGTTTTGACCACTTTTGTTAATTACAAGAGGTTCCATCCTGCCCTCCATCACCCTGGGTGCTGCTTTAGCTCTACCTTTGTTAAAGCTACAGTGACACTGTGAAAGCCCAGGCAGAGAGTGTCAGAGCAGGCACCACTCCTTGCATCCAACATGCTCTGTGGCCATCTCCCATTGCACACCCCGGGATCTCAGGCTGACAGTTTTACTTTGCCAGCTCACAAGGACTTATGTACAGTGTGAAAATACAGACTGTGGGGCACACAAAAACCTTTCACAGAAAGCAGCAGAATTAAATCTTCCGGGAACAAAAATATACTCTCCATCACTTCTCTGACCTTTCCTTCTTTAATGTACAAAATCTTTGCATGGAAAACGAACTAAACCAAGCCCACACCCGCTGAAGCCAACACCTTTGCAGGCTCATGCCCGGGATGGGTGGTGCCTCAGACCCAAAGCTGGGGGCGCCAGTGCCCTTGGCTCAAGCCCACGCCATCCGACCTTAGCAGCCACCCTACCTTAGCAGCCATCCTACCTTAGCAGCGTGGCTCCCAGGCCCTTGTAGAGTCCGGCAATGCCTTTGCTCCGCAGCAGCTCCCTGGTTATCTGGGTCGCTGTGGGGCGCCTTTCCACAGCAGGCTCGGCCGCTGCCGCCGCGGGGGAGGAGGAGAGCTGGGCCTGCGCCGCCATGAGCTTCTTCTGTGCCTCTGGGGAGCAGAGCACCAGCCCTGGTCTGTGGGTGCCGCACAGCAGCCTCCTGCCACCCGTGCCCCACAGCAGCCTCCTGCCACCCGTGCCCCACAGCAGCCTCCTGCCGCCCGTGCCCCACAGCAGCCTCCTCACGCCTGTGCCCCACAGCAGCCTCCTCACGCCTGTGCCCCACAGCAGCCTCCTGCCGCCCGTGCCCCACAGCAGCCTCCTGCCGCCCAGGTCGCGGGACACGTTGCCACAGGGGCAGCACAACATGCACACAAAGGCCAGGCAGGTGCCCTGCCAACTTGTCCCCCAGTCTACCCATTCCCTCAGCCTGTCCCAGTCCCTGGCAGTGCTGCCACAGCACAAGGCTGTCGGCTGCGCTCTCCCACCGGCTGGTTTGCCCAAGCCTGTCCCACACCATCTCCGCAGTGCAGAGAACAGGAGCTGCTGTGAGCAGGCAGGGGACAGTCCCTGCTTCCAGGTGTGTCTCTGAACTGCCAGTGTAACAAACAAGATGTTCATAAACGAGACAGTTTCCCCAAGTTCTGTTCTTTGCCTCCCTCCCCTGAAAGCAATCATTAACCTGGGGAGTTTCTCAGTCACATTTCTAAATACATCCTGGTTCCTCCCCCTTTTCCAACTGATGCACTTCGGCCCTTTGGCCAGAAGATGGAGAGCAGCTCACTCTGTAAGTAATCCTGGCACACAGAGAACAGGCTGTTCACAGCATCAAAAACCTCTCCTGAACCCTCAAACCACGGCTTAAATCCTTCCAACATTTTAAAATAATACGCACAAAGAGGATAAGGTCTGCAGTAAAACCAGCGAAGAGAGAAAAGAAAAAATAAATCCGTGATTACTCAGAAATGCCACATCAAATGAGAGATTAAAGGACAAATTGGCCCGTTTTCCAGGAAGGGCCATAAACATGGTATCTAATAGTGTCATGCAGGGCTCCTGGGAAGTGGGGCCATAGCCCAGACTGACCTGTGGAAGAGACTAAGGAAAGAGCAAGCAGCTCTTTCCCCCAGAGTCTCCATGCCAGACTCTGGTCTCACCAAAAACACTCCCGTGTTTCAGCCAGAAGGCTCACACTCCCTCCTGCCTCTGCCTGCCAGCTCACGCCCACAGTCCCAGGAGTCTGATTCCAAATCTCGTTCAAATCCAGTGCACTGGGAGAATTTTATTTACTGTTTCAACCAAGACAACTGCTGTTTTTGTTGGAGAGGAAAAAAGAGTACAAAGGGAGACAAGTAATCTGAAAATAACACATCCCCTTGGGAAGCTGTTAGGGAGGTGCTACAGAGGGGTAGATGAGATTAAAAACAGACATCAGAAAACATGCAGTTGGAGGAAGCAGCACAGGAAAGGCACTGGAGGATGTTAATCCCTTCTTGGGTGCACAGGATCTACCACAATCTGACCACTCAGTCATCTCTCCTGTCTCTCCACCCACCGACAGTGTTTGCTGTTTCACTTGCCGAGTCTATTGCTTTAGCAAAAAACCCGCCACCTTTTGTAACTCCAAAGCCAGCTGAGCAAAGTGTGGGGGTAAGGAAGCTGGGAGGAGGAGGAGAAACCTGCTACATCTGTGGTATCTCTGACGTGGGAGAGCAGGGGGAGGGAAAGGGTTTTCTCCACTCATCCTCTCAGCTCCGCCTTGAAAGCCCAGTCCCAGCTCCTTCCCCTCTCCCTGCCAAGGGCACAGGGAAGAAGAGTCCACGTACCAATGCGTCCTGCATCCTGCAGCTGGATTTTGAGCATCTCCATGGGAGTGGTGACAATCACCTGGCAGGTACCTGCACCACAGCCTGCCAGCATCTCCCTCAGCAGTGTCAGCTTTTTCCTGCCCAAAGAAAAGAGAGAGTCCATCAGAGGAGGTGGCCTGGAATAACACTTGGCCAGCGGGGTACAAGGTTCAGGGCACATCTCTGACCCTGGGGGTTACAGGAAAGGCAGCCAAGGGGACACCAGAACCTGCTAGGCCTGACAGTTCAGTACAACCCTGGCTTGGCATCTCTGCCAGCACCACCTGACCTAGAGAACAGACTCATTTTGTCCCCAGAAACAGAACATTCAGAAAAGCCACAAGCCCCATCAGAACAGCCCCAGACAGGAGCACACAGCCCCCTCTACCCATAGCCACAGCACTGCAGCTTCTTCCAGGCTGATGGTGCCCCTGGTCAGGGCACAGCTTTCAGAAAGGGTATCACTTCAGAGGGCAGCAGAGGACCTGAGCATTAGGGGGATAAGCAGCTTTCCTCCTGCCAGCCTAGTCCTTTAAAAATTGTCAACAAACACAGACCACAGGACAAGGAACAAGGAGGGAAAATATTCATCTTGCTGCTTTGGAGTTCTCTGAGAAAAGCAAAGTAAATAAACAGTGAATATGAATCAGGGAGGCAGTTCCTCTGTGGTTAGGAGCTGTTTCATGTTACCAGGTTTTCCAAACCTGAACAAACAGCCTTTGCACTAAACTGGTTCTCCCTGAGAGACAAAGGATGGGATGGACCTCCAGCAATGAAGATCTGTGTATTCTCTGCACTACAGAGCAGGGACTATCAGCAACATGTTCTCATGCAGCAAAATGCAGCATTTCATTGTTCCCTCCATTTCAAAGCTATGACAGAGCCCAGCTAAGGCTAAAAAGAGGAATTCAGGATACAAAATCTCAGAAGAGTTTCAGAAAGTGATGTGTTTTTGCCCTGTAGAAAAAACTCGCACCTTGGCACCAGAAAACATGGACTTGATTAAAAAGTACGCCTGACCCGCTCTTTTCTAAAAGGGTTTAAAAAAGAAGTGTGTATAAATCACACAGCCAGAGAGAAACAGCCTCCTCTTTTTTCTGTTTCAAATGCAAGTACCATTTTTACCTCCCCCAGCCCTGCTCTGCAGCAATACCTCATCTTAACCTGCTCAAGGCACAGCTGCACACTGTGGCAGAAGCAGTCTTACAGTGATACTCCCCCTTCCCTTGCACAGCCCAGGCACACTCCCCTGCCAGGGGTTTCCCAAGCACACACACAGCACAGCTGTGGGGCAGTGGGCCAGCAAAGCAGTTTCATTGCCAACCCTACAGGAAAGGGAGGGCAGATGCACAGTAATCCTGCTGGCCTACCACAAAAGCTGGGCCCATTTCTCCACCTCTCATCTTCTCCGGGGAGGATATGAGAGCAGGGGATTAAAGGCACAGAGCCACAACAGAGATTACCAGTGACTAAATATAGAGCTCTCCTAGGAGGCAAAAAGAAGGAATATTTCAGTCTCCCCTTTCCAAATTTCCCCACAGATGAGGAGCTGCAAAGAAAAATCCCTCCCACGGAGTTACCCACACGGGTGCTGAAGTGTGCACAGCAGGCTTTCCTGGAGGTGTGGGGGGACTAGGGTGTGTGAATCCAGAGGTTCCCACTGCCACTGCCACTTGGAGGTGGCCAACTTGTGCCTTTTGGGTGGCCTGAAGCACAGCACCAGTCTCTGAGTGGCTCGATACAGTCAGCAGCAAGGCTGCACAATCCCCAGCTTGGCTGTGGGAGGAAGCAAACCACCCAAAGGAGCTGGCTGCCAGAATCTCTCCTTGGCACAGCAGAGCATCTCCCACTTTAGCAAGAGCCCTGGAGCATCCCTAGAGTACATATCTTCTGGCTTTCATCCAGGGTGACTGCTTTGATAACCAGTTCAAAAGATCAGGAAGATTTGGCCTACATATTCACCTTGGACCATTATCCCAGCCAACTAAAGTCAGCCATGACTTGACTGAACTCCATGGAGCTATGCCAGTATGGCCCAAGGAAGGATTTACACATGCGGGTGTATTTTAGAGATGTCAAACAGGTACATCAAAAGCATCTAGAACAAGGGCTTTCAGCTTTTGGTTTGCACATCCTGGGAACTGGGGAGAGTCCAAGAAAAAAAGTAGCTTAGGATAAGCAAATCTTTTGACAGGAGGTTTAAAAGCTGCCATACAGGGGTCAAACTGCCTTTGCAAAACCTCACCAGTCTGCACATAAAAGGAAAGTTTAAAAACTGTTCATCTCTACACAACAAAGGAGTTTAAATATTTAAGGCACCACTGGCCTTATCCTCAGTGGTTTAAAAACCAGCACATCTCAACTAACTTCAAAAGCTGCAACACCAGCAAAGATCTGATCCTACAAATCCAGAAACCATCTTTTATCACAGCAAGAGAGTGTTAAATATAACATATACACAATAGCCTCAAATTCTGCACTGGCAGAAATCAGTTGTTCTACATTTTTTACTCACATACTATTAATTTGTGACAAGTCAAAAATGTCAAATGGGAAGGGGAAGAGATACATGCTTGATTTAAATTAGAATTTCAAACTAGACCTGAAAAATTAAGTCAAAAACAGGAACTAGAGGTTTATGGAAGGGTTTTGGAGAGCAATCAGTTCAAAGTTAGGATCTCTGACAGCAGTGATATATTGATGTCTAATAGGAGCAGTGTAGGATTTTTTCAAGTTTCTCAGAATCTTGACCATGTGGGAATTTACTGTGTTTGGGCAGGGACCAGAACCAGCCATTCTAGAATCAGGATGACAACATTTCCAGAGAGGAAATCTCTGAGCTAAAGAAACATCCATCCAAAGCAATCCATTTCTATCTCCTACCCAAAAGGCTACTGTCCCCATCTTGGGCACCACCTTCCTCACTCACAAAATAACCTCTGCCTCTATCTGTCAGCCCAAGAGGCTGCAGAAAGCTCCCCAGGAGTTTCAAAGCAGACAGAGCCAGTTCCTTTCAAACAATTTACATTATGGGTCTTTGATATGGATTAGAAGACCAACACACAGGAGTTGCCCTTCAAAGGAAGAGCTCCCTCTCAGCCACAGTCACAGGGGGATGTGCACACAAACTGCCCTTTAATCCAACCCCTGATTTTCCAAGGGGGAAAAAGCTGCACCTCAGAGAAGCTGGAGCTATGATGCTGGAAATGTAAAAGCAATACAGTTCCCACTACAAGCTCCCTCTCACTTCTAGTGCCAGCTCAAAAATGCCTCAGACAAGCCAAATAAAGTACTGATGTGGAACAGATACATCTCAAAGTAACACTGCCAGATTAAATGTTGATCGGAAGTCATTATTCCAGGAATGTACAGGAGTTCTGTGCTGCATGTTTGGACTAAGTCAAGAAGAGACTGACTCTGTACCTGCATCAGGTTTGCCCTGGCAGGAAATTCCAGGTGTTTTGCTCCAATGTGAACATTTGTGGAAGTGAACAATGGACAGGGTAACACGACTGAGCATGTTGAACACAGACACAACCCACGTTTCGTCCCAAGACATGTGCCTGGAATGATGACAAGGACAATGCTCCTCCCACGGGTGCATTCTGTGATTAAACAGCACATCTCTATCTCCCCCCAGATTAACAGCTGAAAGTGCATTTACTTTTTGCTGACCTTTGATGTCAACAGCTTTAACCCACTGCAACTGCCTGGCCTCTGTGTGCTAAATAAAAGAGCTCTCCCCAGACAGCTGTTCCTGAATTGGCACAGTGACATGATCAGCTCCTGTCTCCTTCTCAAGGGGAAGGGAGAGATTTCCCCACTTCCAAGTCTCAGTGAGTTGGATGAAGGCTACCTACACTAAAGAAGTGTCTGAGTATCCAGTGGGTAACTGCAGGAGAGGCTGCCTGGGCACACAAGTGCCAAAGAAAGACCAAGCAGAGTCGTGTGCAGGGTGATACAACAGCTCAGTACCAGCAATAGCAGCAGCACTCCTTCTTCCTAAACTGAGAGCCTCACTTTACAGCCTGACTAAGAGTGTTCTGCAGATCAAGGATCATCCAAGCCATGCAACTGATACTTAAACTCATACCACGAAAGAGATGGTCCAAGTATTTTAGGAGAGCCTGAAAGAAAAGCAGATGAAGGAAAGAACCCTGGGGAGATATATAACTTGGAAAGGCAATGGACAGCAAGCTCCAGTCTCCACAATTGCATAAAACTGAAGGAAAAATACCTTGCTTGTCCCATTTGGCTCTTCCCTGTGCAAAGATACAAGACAAGAGGAAGCAGAATAGAAGAAAATTTTCTAGCATCAGCAGAGGCAGAATTAAGTCAGTCATGCTGGTCTTCCTAGGAATCTGAGCTGTTAAGACAGCAGATTGCCAGCCTTTGCTTCGGAAAACAAACAAAATAAAGGTCAAGATTAAAGAGGACAGGATGAGTAAGGGAATAACACCTTGAAGAAGAGCAGCAAGAAACTCATCCAGGGACCCTGGAAAGTTTTTATGAGCAACAAATTGCTTATGTAAGAAGGCATGAGACACTTTTTACTGCAGCCAAGGCAGAATATTTAACCAAGAACCTGAAAAATGAACAAAACCTGGCAAACACATGCCCAACAAAACGGCTATCTGGCACTCCACACTTTGGAGATAAACACAAAACCTTGTAGAACACTTTAAAGGAACTAGTTTTATGAAGTGTTTAACACCCAGATTCAAAGAGGATATAAGAAGCAGGCAATATTTAAATCAATCAAAGAGGCCTCACACACTGAGCACCCAATAATCAACGATATACTTTAAATGCTGGTGTACCATCAATCTAAACTGCCTTCTCAGCTTCACAGCCATAGTCAAGCACTTCACTTAGCCCTGGTGACTCCTCACATCCTCTGCTCTGGACAACAAAGCCACTCCTATTTTAGCAGCAGCCATGAAACTGAGTCCCTCAGCACATGCAGCTTCAAAAAGCCAGAGTTTAAAAAAATCCCATCTGTTTCCAGCAGCCTGAAGACCTGGTTTCCCCTCTCTCCACATTCTGCCTTCCCCAGCCTAGTGAAAACTCTTCCCCACAGAATGACACAGGAACAAAGACCTGCCTGGAGACTCTTCTGTGGGCCACCTTCTTCTCCTGGGAATTGCAGAGGCTCTTAGGCCAAAATCATCACAGGAAATCACTTGACCTTATCACCTTTGTCAATCATGGTCATGGGGTGCCCTTCAGGTTTTTCAGTATCTTGGTCTCCTTCCTCTCCTCCATGGCATAGCAAGCATGTCTTCAGCACTCACACAACTCACTCAGGTCTTCCTCATTCCTGAATGACAGGACAGCTTGGAAGGACCAACTCAGTTTTGTTTCTTGAGAAAACAAAAAAGCTGTAGCTGTAGGCTGTCAAAATGGTCTTGACATTAAAATAGAAACTGGCAAAGAAATAGAAACTGGTAGAGAAGCAGAAATGACGTCCCCCAGCCTCTAAGCACACATGCTCCCTGCACCAAAAGGAGGGGAAAAACATGGTACAGGCAGGAGTGCCTCCCTGGGTTAGCCTCAGGCTGGAGAGAGCTGCAGGAACACACACCTGCACAGTCAGGGAGAGAGCTGCACCAACAAGGACATGAGATCCCTTGTGAGGACCTGCTGTCCCAATGCTCTACCCCCAACAGTGTCCAAGGGCAGAGTCAGGGAAAAGGGAGTCTAGCACAAACCTGTAGTGCTAACATCCCTAAAATACTCTTCCAGCAATGCGCAGTCAGGAGCTTCCTACACCACAGGTGCTGTTTTCAGTCTGGCCTTTCAAAAATAGGCTTTATGCCACTTTTTTATACTGGCAGTTTAAAAGCACTTTCAACACTAAGTTTTTCAAAGGATAAAAATAAATACATTAATGCACACTGAAAGCTGTTGTTTAACTTGAGGCTACTTTGAGTCATGCTGGAATTGCCACAGTCTCTCTGGTCCACACGTGCTTCCTCCTCTTGCACATTGAGGTCTATTTTAATACCACATATTTTAATCAGCAAATACTGGTAGAACATGCATATTTTGTAAGAAAAGGATTACCAACTCGTGCAACATATTTCAAGCAAGACAAGTGCTAGATGCTTAGCACAAAGTTATTCAATGTAAACAGGCCTAGAAGAATTCTGCAGCTTTGAGTCAGAGCATCCTTTGGGATACTGACCTAAGGGCACATCATCTATGAAAACACACAGCAGACAGACTGGCTTGTGCAAAAAGGACTTTGATGGAGCTGAACCAAGATCTTGCTGATCCAGCCTTACATTGATCCTAACCCCCTCACTGTGCTTTGCCTTGACTCATGCAATTACACATCAAGAAATGAAACCACATTCATGTCCCAGGCAGCTCCAGGCTTCACCTTTCTAACCCCAAGCTATTTTGTTGTTCATAACTAGGCTTTGGCTGGAATTATGAAATGGGTGGCCCAGCCTCGTGATGTGCTAGCAGGTATGCACCCAGTTGGGTCCTGGGTAGGAGAGATCTTTAAATTCCAGCACTGCTAATCCTGTCCCATCTTGCCAAGGCAACTGGGGAGGGTGGGACAGAAGCATCCCAAGGGAGAAAACTGCCAGATCCCACATTCATAGCCTTTACCAGCCACAGCAAACCTGCAAGGCATTTTTCTTCCCATCATATTTTGCATGACATTTCTAGGTAGAAACACCTTAAATCTTCTCCCACAGTCGTATCAGGGCTGTGCCTCTTTGTCCAGCTCACACTGGCTACCCTCAAAAGCACAGCTGACTAGATTTCACTCATCCAAGCACCCCACGGTGGTTAAATGAGAAGAGTGACTCTGACTCCACATGCTGCTGAGTGCTCTTATCACCTAATTGTGGCTCAATGTCTCTTTTTTCTAAAGGAACTAAAATGCTCTGTGTTGAGACACAAAGACATCCCACTACCTGGGTGGTATCATGCTCCTGCTCTAGGTCACTGTAATGCCAGACTCATCAGTATGTAAGATTTAGTAGAACAGGGTGTCTTGCTCTTGGAAAAATTCTTTCGCTCCTTTATTCTGAATTAAGTGCAGCATATCATCTATGTCATGTGTGCACCAGCCAGTGACCCAAAAGTCAAACTGGAAGAGGTCTGAGTGAAAACCTCAGCTGCTCATGGAAACAGCTGCACCCCACTTACCCAAAGACCTGTTCAGAGCTGGACTCAGCACTGAGGCAGACACACACACTGGTCCTCTGAGGAAGCCTTTGCCTCTTGGTGCAGGACATCGACTGACAGGCATGTCCCCTTTTAATGGCTGAAACATCACAGAAGTGATTGCTCTCCCAGAATGCCAAATATGTTGCAATGCTAGTCTGATTTCTTCCATGGAACCATTCCCTTAGTGGCAGTACAAGGTGTGGCAGCTTGGCACCTTTTAGGGCCTGTATAAGCTACTAAACCCCCACTTTGTAGGTGGTGGCAAAGAGCTGTTGTTTACTGCAGTGCACCAAGGTGTGCTGGGCTGTCTGCTGCATGGATGAGACACACCACTTGGTAGAGGACATCATTACCTCCCACTGTCTGAGCAGAGCACAGAAGAGACACTATTCAAAGACTTGAGTCAGAAAATCACGAAGAGCTGTGAGCCGATGAGTCACACGGACATATGTTAGCTGCTACTTTAAAGGACTCCAGAACAAAAGGAAAAAGAAAGAAAGAAAAGGTACAGGGAAAAAATGGATTCTCAATCTGTGTCAGTCCACAATGCCCACTGAAGTTGTTGAGACGCTGATCTGCAGCAGTCAGGACTGACGTGATATGTTTTGGGAAGTTGTTAAGCCCAGTAATTGTGCTGGAGCTTTGCATTTTCACTGAGGCCCCACCCCATAACTGTTGATAGAAATTGCTGGGATCATATCCCAAGCAGGCTGTCATTTTAGCTACCGTCACTGGGGACTGGAGACAATGCCCTTGTCTGCCTCTGGGGAAAGGCCTCTCTTTGATGGGAAACACAACTATTTCCCATGCAATTTGGAAACATCTTGGTGAAAGCAGCATTAAATATTCAGGATCCAGCTCCTCTCAACTGCTCCAGCTCATGCCTTTTACTCACATTTAATTCACATGAACCAAACTCCACTTGCAAGCTGAACCAGTAATTTTATTCCTTCAGCATTTATTTGAAGGTCACTGCTGCAAGTGCCCTTTGCCAATTTACCACCCCTCTAAAACTATTTTCAAGGTACAGAAAGGAGAAGAGGGGTGCTAAGTTTGGGGTCTACAGAACTTGACTTGATACCTTTTTGAGCCAGAAGCATGAGAGGATCCAATAGGATGCTGAGGACGAGAGTCCTCCCAGCAGCTGTTTGAGCAATGATAAGTGACACTGGGTTCCTCTCAAATACTTAGACTACACATTCTGGATCTACTAACCTTGGCTTAAATCTGGGACTATTTTTAGAAGCTTGAATAAAGAGCAGTCATCCAGTGGAGTGCTTCATGCTTCCCATTTTAGACATTGCATCCTTAGCCTGAACGTAATCACCAGCTGAGCTGTTCAAGGTCAACTCATATTTCAGTCACTGCACTATCCCATTCCACCTTCTCCTGATGTCTCACCAGACGTGTTGCAAGACTCGGTGTCTTTTAAACTGACTGCAGAAGGTCAATTCCCTACTCACCCATCTTTGGAGAGGTGATGTCGGAAGAAGTCATTGGCTGCCAGTTTGATAGCCTTTTCTGGTGTCACTAGAGTCAGGTTCACTGCAGCCCCTGGGCATGGAAAAGAGAAAAGGGCCATTGGATAATGAGAATAATGGAATTGTTAACTGGATCTTTCAGGAATGTGTTTTAACTTCTGCACAAAACCACAGACAGAAGCAGGAGAGCTCCCAATGCACCAAAGGGATTTAGAAATACAAAACACCTCTGAAAATTAACAAGTGTTTCTGCCTCCCAGCACCTTCAGTTTGTGAAAACATCCCCAGATGTGTTTCTACTCCATTTGCCATATGTATTTTGTAATTTCTTCAGCTTCACTACTACCTCCCACCATGTATACATGCATCCTTGTCTCTCATCCAAGGATGCACTCCTATGAATTCAGAAGGATGTAGACCAAACCTTCAGAAAAGGAGTACAAGATGGTTTAACAACCAGTCCCAACTCCTTTGCAAATATTTTGTGATACTGAGAAGCAAAAGACCCCCTGCCCCGTCTTCTCAATGGATCCCTTCCCTGCTTCCTCCCCCAAAAAACACCTGAGCAGCTTGAATTCTAAGCAGCTCAGCAAAGGCAGAGCCATTGAAAGACCTGGAGGCTGGCTGAAGTCACCTGGCTCATCTGCACAGAACCAGCTCTAGACCAGCCCTTAGAGCAAAGTGGCTTCCCCTGTGTGTCACCACTGGGTGTCACCCCCAGAACAGCCACCGCTGAAGTGGCTTTTTGCCCACCACAAGCTGCAGCACACAGAAATTCCCCTCTGAGCTCCATGGCAAGGCTTGCTGGGGGACCTGGGATATAAACAAGCCTCGGCTCCCTGCATCCCCCAACCGCTGGAGTGCCCTTTTGTCAGGAGCAACAAACAGCAAATCCCTGTATTGTGCCTGTCACAATGAAAGGCCTGCGTGGCCTGGCTGGCTGCTGTGGGCCTGAACACCGGTATTAGTGCAACATCAGTGCACACAGAGGCTGGGAGCAGCTTTCAAGCTGCCCTGGGGGAAATGGGGTGAGGGAAGAACCAGTCACTTCCCAGCAGAGTGAGGTTTGCACCATTAGATTAACACTCCAGAACATTCCCCTCCATTTAAATACTACAGCCTCAAGCTCTCCCTACCTGCACTGAAATGTACTGAGCTCCAAGCCCTCCAAAGGAGCTACACTTTAGACTGGTTAATGGCCTAGAACACCTTTGTAAGAACAAACACAAATACAGACATTTATGCTTGTCTTTGAGATTTAAACAATTTATTCCAAAGATTCATATTCCAAAGGAAGCAGCCAGAGAAGTCTGTACCCCCACGAGGCTCCAAAGACCTGGTGGGGTTCATTTTCAGGACCTTTGAACCCAAGCTGACAGGAGCTATAACGGCTAAACACACCTAGAGGAAGTCAGCTCAATCCTTTATTCCTCGGGATGGAGTCTCCTCTCTTCAAAAATTGAAAGACATAAGTTTAGGGGGACTTTCCTCAGATTAGGAAGCAAAGTCACAATGGGACTTCTGGGACCACGACAACAGGGAGTGGGACACAGGAATCCTTGTCTCCACATCCTCTGCTCAGAAGACACACCTCCACCATTCAGAAGACTGCAGCAAGAAAAGACAGCCTTTGCTGCATGGGCCTGGGCGGCCCAACACATCTTCCCTCCTTTCAACTCCCATGTTCAGATTTTGCAGAAAATACAGAGTAGCACTGCCTCATAGCAAGCCAAAGCAATGCATTCATTCCACATTTGTCATTTGTTTCATCCAACAAATGCCATCATCTTTCACAGTACACAAATCAACTAGCAGGGAGCAGGGCAAGCCTCTCACACTTCTGGTTCTTTGCAAACTTTTCAGGGCACCAGTGATTGTGCTGCTTCAGTTTGATATTCTTCCAACACATCATGTCCCCTCTGCCATGGCTCTTGCACACAAAGAGAAGCCACACAGAAATCACACTCCACATCCACCTTTTAATGCCAATCATATCAGGATCTACAGAGCAAATCCACACAGCCTCATTTTAAGTGGAAGTGGCTACCCATGAAGTGTTTCTTCAAAGGCCAAGTTGGCAACAACTTCAACAACACTCCCAATGGCTATGAAGTGTAACATCTGTACACTGACACAGCATGAATAACCCTTTCCTTGGAAAAACAAGAAGAGAAAGGAAAAAAGCATAAAGCTGCTACTCTTAACACCAGTGCAAAGGGTTCACTGAAAGAAAGCAAACAAACTCCAAACTATCAAGCAAGAAAGGTACACAAGAAGTACACTTCCACACTCTGACCTCCTTCAGGAACCAAGAGGCTTTCACAGAAGTTTCTCTTCAATTGCAAATAAACAGAGGGTAAAATCACGCAACATACAGGAAAAAAGTTAATGAACCTGAGTTTTCTCCTCCATCTTTGATACTTTCAGTAAAGCTGCTTAGCAGAGAACGGATAATCCCTGTCCTGAATAATCCATAACAGCTTCAATTTACTGGAGGAGGAGATATTGGATACTCCAGCTGCTGGCTGTATGCTTTCCACAGCATTTTCTTCTTTTTGTAAAATCTCCTCAGTTCTGCCCATGCCAATGGGTACTTCCCTAATTAAAGCCAACCTTGGCCTACAGGCAATGCTACATGTACCACAAGCAAAGACAGACAAACAGAACGGAAAAATAAACAGGAATAATTAAAAACCAAAGCTTTTTGAAAATAAGTAAGGAAGCGCTACAAAGAACAATATCAACCAGGGGCAAAACTAGCTGTTTGCCAACTAAACTTGTAGGCACCCTCTTCTCAGCAAGCCTTGTTTTTTTTATTAAAATACATTTCTCACAGAAGTCCTTATATACCACCAGCAACCTACATAACAGGGAGACTGAGTCATCCCCAGCGCAGCAGTGGGAGATATTATTAGGAGAGGCCAGGGAAGGCTGCCACACTACTGCAGCTAAGTGCAGCTACCCTCCAAACGTCACCAACAGCAAAGGGAACTTCCTCAGCCTGATCTGGGCCTTTGGTTCCTGCCAGCTTGGCTACACACTTGGTCTGCAAACAGCAATGGGATTGCTCAGAACATGTGCTGGGATCATTAGGTGGCTTCTGGCTGGACTGCAGTAGGAAGCTGAGAGAGCATTTCTCCAAGATCCCCTATCACTGATGCTCATGGGGATCAGAAGCCCACAGGGACTATGGATTCATTCACTTGGCATCATGTTTTAAGGCTGCACACCATCAATTCCTTGAGCACAGACAGGGCTGGACAGCACCATCCAGCATCAAGGCACTGCTGCTATACAGACACTATGGGAAAAAACATGAGGGAACTCCTCTTCTTCCTGTCCAAACAAATCCAAGAATCCCTGTAAATTTAGGGGAAGAACTTGAGAGAAATGTTGGGATTGCCTTATACATCACACAGTTTGCTATGGGCTACGCATACAAAGCAAAGACTGTTTGCCCACACAAATAACTTAAGAGGTGATTTGCAGAAAAGCATCCTACAAACACAAGCCACTCTCCTGTCTGCACTGAGGAGATTTGATTTACACATGAAGAAGCCCTGAAGTCACCCAGCAGGAATGGCTGTGCCCAAACAAACCCTTTCTGTCCTCTGATAGAGGCCAAAGGATCTGCAGGGACAACTGATGTGCTTGTGACTCCTCCATGGGGAGCAGCAGCTGCTACTTTAGCACATTAAGATATAATCCTCCCAATTTCAGCTTAAAGCCTGCAAATAGGAGCTTGTGAGTCATTCAGCAAATTCTGCTGGGGAACTAGGACAGCTGGAGGGAGCAGGAACCAATCCCACCACCTGATTTCCATCTTTCTCTGTCTGCAAGGCTGAGATATCTCTTTACCTTCTTTCCAGAAAACAACTCACAGTCTTCATGGACCATGGATGTATTTTACCCACCAACCCTCCCCCTGAGAGGGAGGGAAGGGCTGCTCACGTCAGCTTACAGAAGTGAGGCACAGAGACCAGGACTGCTGCTCTTTGGAGTACTCACATTTGCATCATGGCCATGCTGAAGTATCTGTAATTTTCTGGAAGGAGTTGGAGCTATTCAAAAAAGGCCTCTCCAACCCAGCTCCCTATTTAATAGTCAGAAGTAATTTCAAGCAACTATCAGCACCCTGAACAGAGTCAGAGACACGGACCAAGCTGACCAGACTTGGGAAAGGTTGGGAAAAGAAAGAGGTATGCAAAACCCTCTGTACCCTTCTGCTTGGGGATGACAAGTGGCCTGGAGATCCACATCTTCTCTACCACTCTAAGCCTTAAAGGCCTAGCTGTCTCTCCCAAAAGCCCTAATTCTCACAAAAACTCTTGGTCCTACAGTCTCCCCTGTAAGTTTCCCCAAACAGTTTCTTCCTTCTTCCTCCTGCTAAGCAGCCTGCCAGGGTGCATTTACAGCCAAAGTTAACACAAGCTCAAAATCCTGGCTAGGAACACAGCAGCAGCCAGATTCTGGAAAAAATCAAAGGGGAACACGTCGCTGCTAGCATTGAAGATGGAGCTTGCCAGGGTTCCTTGAGGTTATTTGTCTTGTTGCCTGCTCCCAGGAAAGCTGATGCAAAGCAGCCAATCCATCCCTGCCATCCACCACACTCCCCTGAAACGCCCACCAGGAAGTTGGGCAAGAGACTCTGCCTGAACATCCAATGCCTGCTCCTGGGCTGGCCAGCCACAATGCCTGTGTTTCCTTAGGAGCAGGGAAGAAGCAGCAGGAGACACTATACATGCCAAGAGCAAGGCGACAGCATCTTTGGACTTTAACTTGAAAAAACAAAGAGCAAGGACTGAATCATAGCAGCATAACTTTAATCAGGCTTTATCAGGGACTGAGTGCCACCAACAATGCTATCTAAGCACCCAGCTAAAAACTGCATATGCAGGCAGGTGACTATCAGGATACAGAATGAACCAGAGCTCAGGGTCAGTGAAGCCAGCTGGACCATGCTGCAAGCCAAGAAGGTATTCCATGATTTCCTCTGCTACAAGTAAAGTCAGGATTTGGCCTGCTGGCCTCTTCTCCTCAAAATCTTTAAAAACTTACAGGGATTTTGTGTTTAAACTATAAAAGGTATCACGTCAGCTGAGGAACTCGCTGCTGTAACAGACAGCCAGAACCAAGGAGCCAAGAGATTTCAAGCAGGTCACCACAAAACAACCAAACAGGTGAAGCTCCACCCTGAGCCAACCTCTGATTTTCTTACCATCCCAAGGGAGCTTTTTGGGAGAGCAGGTTATTTTATTTTTTTTTTAATTGCAGCTTGTCTTAATGCTTGAACAGGGCACTTGGGCATGCTTGAGACAGCAGGCCTGACCATGCCGGTGGAGGGTTTTGACATAAATTCAATCATTAACCACAGACCTTCAAGAGCTGGTTTGCTACTGCCCCTCTGTCAAAAGCTACCATGCCCAAGCTGGGAAGCATAATATACAGTCCTGAAACAAAGTCCAGCAGCTTCACTTAAACTGCTGGTAAAGATGAACTTCACTAAATGGTAAGGTTTAACACCAAAACAGTCATTTGGAGGACTCAAGTCCTCAGTAGTAGGTATCTGAAGAGACACCTGCATGGAGTTTATTTTAGAAACAGCTGCACTGTTCAACCTCCTAGGATATTGCCAAATTATTGCTTTATATGCCAGAGAACAGAGCTTTTCCTCCTACTTACGCACCAGTGCTTCCAACGCAAAAGCTGTGCTGTGCCTGAGTCAGCGGTACTCACCTCGGTACATGCCAAAGTAGCCTTCCGACCGAATCGTTTTAATGAGGCAGTCAGACCTGCAAACAGGACAGAGGGAGATGAACCACAGCACCTCAAAGCTGGGTGAGTGCAGAGAAAAACAAATCTCTTGGAGTGGTTTCCATTTACATTCTGTCAGCGAAACCCTCAGCTGAGATGGGAACCGCATCAGCCCCTGAATGTGCCCTTGTTGAGGCCTGAGTCCCATTTCAACCCCTGAGTCACAGGGGCTTTGAAACCCCTGGCTCACCCTGCACATGCTGTCTGCTTTCTAGAAACACAAAAGGGAGAAGTGTCACTGCAAGGGCTGTTTATCCAGGGTCCCTTGTGGCAAATGCACGTGAAATGCTCTAACAAGCAGATTCCCATCTACACATTTTTAAATCCAGCTCTGGAAGGGAAATGAGGGGGGCCAAACCCCCCATGCTGATTTGTTTGTCTTACTCTATGAAATTTGACACGAGGCACACAAAGATAAAATGACTTGAACACTCAGTCATCTGTGGCCTCCCACAAAGATTAAAGCATGCACTTTTAACACATCAAGTCCCACAGCAGGCAGCAAGCACTCAGGCTCTTGCCCTGAGGACAGCGTGGCAGGGTATTGTGCTCCAAGGGAAAAACTGTGCTCCAAGGGGAAAACTGTCACCTTCCTTGTTGCAAACACATTTACTACAAATGGGGAAACCCTGCAGAGCACTGGAATGGCTCAAAGGCTTTTGAAGGCACAGACACACACATCCCTAGCAAATCCAAAGTCACAGTTCAGGAAGGCTGCATAGATTCCCTGGCAGAGTTTCCCTCTCTGGACCACAGCTGCATGAAGCTGGAATGCTGCCTTTTTGATCTTTGGGAAGAGACAGGTACTTGTTCTAGCCATAGAGGAAGGGAGAGGTGCACATGCATGTACATGTACATAATTTAAGGAATAAAAGGCTCTTTTAAGCAGTAATAAGAGAAGTGTGGCTGATGAAAACACAAATGCATTTTTAAGAGATTTGGCAACACAAGGAGTAAACTTCTTCTCAGCTCTGCAGTAGCGCTGAGGTGGAAGAGGAGGAAATACAGAGCTTCCTTGAGGGCTTTATGGCCATGGGCAAAGACTGTTCTAGAGTTATTTGTGAAGAGCCCATCCTGCTTTGCTACCAGTCATGGCAATGAGTTTCCCCTCTGCTGGAACTCCTTGAATCCTTTGGCATCTCATCTTTCACACATTCCACCCTAGCCCCTGCAACTTGTACATGCTCATCTCCTTCTGAGCAGCCCCTCCAACTCATCTGCAAGCCCCAGAAATCCCACTGCACCTTCCTCCTATCCCTCCCATCAAGTTCTCACACTGCAGTGCTGGAGGCAACACATTTTCCCTGAGCCAGTGATGCTGCTTTGAACAAGCTGCAGCAGGGAGAGGAGTGAGAAGAGCTGCTCCCCACCATATTCATACAGCCCTGCTGCATCAGGATAGAGCTTGCATGTCACTTAAAGCCCCTCAAGCTGCAGCAGAACAAGATGCAGCCAAGGCCACATCCAGCTTTCTTCTCTCCCTGGAAAAAGGGAGCCAACAGCCAACTAAAATTATACTAAAATGAAATCTCCACAATAACACACCTGGGGCAGCACAGCCCAGAAGCCAAGTTCTCTCCATCCCTCAGAAGTCCTCCAGTGTCTTTGTCTTTTTAAAGTGAAAGGTTCTCCTGATGCCAAAGATCTCTTGAGCCAAGCATAAGTAAGGCATGCTATCTTAAAGTAAGAGAGCCAACATTTTAAAGTAACTTGCTGCCTTTCCTGGGTGTTCAGCAGACACCAGGTAATTGGTGGAATCAGGAGATCTAGTACTGATGGGCACACAGCATTTCCAGGAAAAAAAGCTGCTGTAACAGAGGAAACTTTCTTAGGAAAGCTCAGCCCTTCCTATTCTTAGAAGCAGCCAGTTCAAATATACAGTGTAAATCTTATGTATTCCTTAACAGCTCCTTACCTCACAGCAATTCCTGGCTATGGAGCTGACTTTCACTTGACTGCTGGAGGTTAAAAGCCTCTCTCCTACCAAGCTCCCTTCCAGGCATGAGACATCCTGGCATGCAGCCCCAAGGGGTGCCTACAGGTCATTTAACCTGCCTAAACTCCTCCTGCTGTCAGGTCACGAGGATAAATGATCCTCAGGAGGTGAAGCAATCTACAGCAGGAGCAGGACACAACAAAAGGGGACGCAAGGTAATATGGGCAGTCACATCCTGCCAACAAGCCAGGGCACACTGACAGTGCAGGAGGGAGGAGAGAGCACAGGAACTATCAAGAGAAGCACTAGAGCCTACAGCCTAAGCTCATGTCATCAGCTAGAGCAAGGAGGCACAAAGACTAAAGCCATCAGCAGAGAGAGCATTTCCTTCCTATTCTTCCTCTGCCTCAAATTCTCCTGGGCAGGAAAGAGGAAAAGATGGTGTGGAGGAGCAGGGATCAGGTTACACCAGTTCTAAACAAAGTGGTAGGAGGACAGTCCCTTCTTCCCCTCAATACCACAAATTCTTTTGGAAAACTAAGGCTGGTCTCTGGTTCCCAGGATAAAGCATCTTGTGCTAAGTGTGGTACACATTCTTACAGGAGATATACAGCCCTAAGCACTCAACACAAACTCCAAGTGAATTTGGTGGGCTGGATACACTCATGCCTTCTTTTCCTACAGGTGCAGTACCTGGGGTTTTTTCAGACACTGGATGGCTGGTCTAACTATAGCATGTGTCAGCCTGTGATCCTTCAAAAGGTCCACATGCAATGCTCTAGAGTGGGAATGCTTCCTCTTTTAAAAACTGACACAGCAAAGGAAGGATCTCCAATATCACAGCAATGGAAACAGAACAGAGGCAGAAACTCCCTCAGGCACCTGACCAGCTCAGCAGACTCCTTGTGTTCGGGATCAGGTGATTGGGATTCCTTGTGGTTTGGTTCTGAGCCCTGGCAGTAGTGAACATGCTGCTGCCAAGCAAGGGATGCAAACAGATGTGCCTCTGCAGAGGACTCCCCTGCTCAGCTCAGCAGCCTCAAGAGCTGCTCTATTTGCTTTATCTACTCTAGCACAGCTTGGCCCCAGACTGTCCCCTGGCTTTCCTGAGGACAGCCCAGTTCCTGGAGATGCTGAGCTCATCTGAAAGAGGTAACAAAGTGGAAGGACTCCCCGTGGAAAGCCCCGAGGGATGGTGCCCATGTGGGCAGTACTCACAGGCTGCTGTACATCCGTTGGCCATTCTGCTGGTTCTGCAGGCGAGTTTTTGCCAGGTCAATGGGAAATACACAGGTGACCCCAATCAGCCCAGCTATCCCTCCATTGATCAGCTTGGCAGGTAAACTGTAAGGGGAAGAGACAGAGAGAAACAGATGTCTTAGCACTGGGTAGTATCAGGGAAGGGAAAGAGGAAAGAGCTGAGCTCTTTTTCATGACCAGAGTTAATGCATCGCTGTGAGACAAGGCTGCTCCCCCCAGCACAAAGGAAGCTCTTCCACAAAGCAAAGCTTGGTTCCTGCTGTGTATATGGAGAGGCATAGAAAGCAGCACATACCATCAGCACAAACGGCTGATGAGTGGAGTGGAGCCAAACACCTAACCCACACATTACTAGGAGCAGGGAAAAATCCTGTGGCCCAGGAACTGGGGATTTCTGTTGTCCCTAGAGGAGAAAAGATTGAGTGCTGGACCATCAACCATGTGGACAGCCTTCAGTTAGGGCCTGATGGCATCTGAGCCAGCAGGTTTACTGACAAACGCTTTCCTGCACCACAATCAGATCCGCAGCTAATGAGAGGGTCGTGATACATCAGCTGCTACCATCGTGTGGGAATGGGCCCAGCAGAAGCACCCAGCTGGCAACCATGGAGCAGATGGCTGCAGCTACGGGAAACTGCTTCCTGATCCATCTCCCAGGGCCAGGGGAGCACACACAAAGCAGCAGCCCAGCAAAGCCACCGGGCTGGCAGCCTGCAGGGCTGCAGATGTGGAGACATGAGCTCATACCTCTGGGGGAAATCAAACCTGGCTCGCTGCATGCGTTTCCGAAACACGGGGCTTTTTCCACTCCCCTCTGTCCCCACAGAGAATTCCTGCAAGTGGCACTGAGCAAAAGCCACATCAGCTAAACATGGGTTCCCACCAAATTCAATTAAGAAAAATGTCCTGCACTTACATGCTCAATAAACCACTGCACACAGAGACAAAGAAAGCCTGTTTGAGTCAGCTCCCTCCAATAAAGCACAGGATATGGCTCCCTGTACACAGGATGTGTCAGATATTAAGCTGGTGGCTGACAGCACTCCTAGGCTGCAGCTGGGTGAGCCTGCAAGGCCTATCCTCCCACCAGGGGAACTGGCACACTGCCTTTCATGGTGGTGACTTGCTGTCCTGGATGGGGGACAGACTGCATTACCCTCCAGAGGCAGCAGTGCTGAGGCTGGCCGAGGCATGGGGGGGGAAAGCCCTGCAAACATTTTCCCCCCAACAGCACTCCAGAGCACTCTGCATCAAGGGGCAAATGCAGAAGGGATCAATAAACAGCCATGCTTCAGGGAAAGGCAGGATATGGAGACTCAAGGTTTCAACTTGAAGGGTCCCTGTGGGAAGCAGACAAATGAAGGATGGACGAAATATAAAAGACTTTGTCCACAAGGGCTAAGCATGATCTTGACACCTCAGGACAGACATACTGACATACCCCGACACACTCCTTTCAGCCTCTGCTGCACCCAAAGCTCTTTCCTCCTCAACACCTGCCAATACAACACACACAGCCCCAGAGCTGGCACAGCTGGAAGAAGAGGTGCCAAGGATAGGCAGACAGATCTGAGCTCAGCCTACAGCTCCAAACTAGACAGTGCTGACTGAGATCAAATCAGCACAGTACCTCAGGAAGGCAGGCCCAAATCAATGCACAAGCTCAGTGCAGAGCCAGGCTTTCAGACCTCACCAGCTCCAGACTGTTGCCTCAAGGATCTTTGTGCCACAGTCTGAGAATGGAATAGATTTGCCTGCAAACTCCTACACTGAACTTGTTCTCAGGACATGGGAAAACTTCAAACAGTAAGCTTCACATCATTGTGTTCTCCTTATCCAACCCACAGTCACACTGGAGGAGGAGGTTAGAGACCAGATAGAAGTGTCCCAGGATGAAGACACCATGGACAAGGAAGGTGTCTGAAGACAGGATCACCTCAGCCTCCCCAAATTCAGCTCTGAAGTCACTGTCGGCAAGTCACAGACTGTGAGGCACAACCAGTGCCCCCTTCCAGCCTCAGCACTGTCATCACTTAAAGAAATGTCCCTAAAACACCTGGGACAGGCAAACACTTGCCTTTCTCAACCTGTTCCAACAGTGAAATCAACCCAGGGTTTATATCAGGTGGGACTGAGACACAGACACAAAGGTCCTGCTTGCTGCTACTGTAAGTGTGAGAGATTCCCCAATTTCAGCCCAGACCCAAGCAGTAAAGGGGAATCATCTGATGCGCCTGGGCAAGCCAAAAATTCGAGGCTGCAGACAGCTTCTCCCTCTGCCTGTGGGGGAAAAACCCTTGCTCAATATTCCCATCACACCTGAATCTAACCATCCAGACTTCCCCATGAACACTGCAGGAGGAAACTAGTAGGGATGGACACGAGGCAGTATCCAGTGAGACACTGAGATTAAGTTCCACATGCACTGCTGCAGAAATGCAGCGCCCTTGATCTCGCCATGCAGCAAACCACTGCCATTGATTTTAGTCTTTTGCTATCAATCTTGTTCTACTAAGGGGTGTCAGAAACAAATCTCCTTGGCTTGGCTGCCTGTGACCACTGCAGACACATGGTCCCATCAACTGGAGAGATGAGCAAAGCAGGAGAGGTGAGGGATTTGAGGCACAAAGAAGAACACAGAACAAAGACCATTGCACCTGAATCAAATGCTTTTTCCCCTGTGACTGAGTCATTCCACTTCACACATCAGTGCTTTCTGCTCTCTCAAGGGATAAGAATCCACTGTGCCTGGTCTCTCTGTCCTATTTAGCTTCTGCACAGCTACTGCCTCTCACTACCTACGTGTGCAGGGCTTAGTGAAACGGGGACAACGCTGGCTAGCATGCAAATGAAGCCATTTGCTCAGTTTAATACAAGAAGGGATACAAAGGCATCCCAGTTCTCCTCTTCTAGTGCTCCTCCTCAGCCCTTTTTAACTAGTCCCTGTAGCCAGCAAGCTCCTGCTTACACCCCAAGACCCCACTGGAGGAGCCAGGGCAAATCTTGTAGGACACATCTCCTCTTGTAGGACACATCTCCACTTCCTTCAAAACACCAAGTCAAACAGCCATAGACGTGTGGTCATTTTGCTTTGCTGAGGTTATGGGGAACATAGACCTGCCAGGCTCCATGGAGGTGAATCTCAGCATGCCCTTCAAGGGTGTGTTGGAAGAGTTCCAAGTGTTCTCCAAACTGGGTAGTGGATGATGGCCAAATCTTGGCACACAAACACTCCACAATGCTGTACTTTTATCAGCACAGCTCAGGATTGTTTACATTTGCAGAAGACAGGCGTACAGGAAGATATCCTAATCATGGCAAATGCTAAGAAGGGGCAGCCCTCTTGCCTGCAGCATTCAGGCACTGCCAAGTCCTGTCCCTTTGTCTCCATGTTTCATTCACCCACTCACCCCACCTGTCCTGAGCTTGTAACCTGGAAAAGTAGATGTTAGAAAAGCAACATGAAAAACCCCATAGGAATCCCACAGCATGTAGGAGTCACTTAGCTGGGGCAACTTCACAAGCAGCAGAAAGTTAAACCCACGTGGAGGACTGTGCAGATCCACTTGACACAGCTCTTAGGAAGCAAAGGGTAGAACTGTGTCTTTCCAGGAAATGAATCCCAGTTCATTTCCAGGGAAGACTCAAATCCAGCTTTTACCAGAACCAATACTCTTAAGTTTCCACTGTGCACATAAGTGTCCTTAATCATTGTTGGTACTTCATATTCCTGCTATCACTCAAGCCTTGACTCTGTAGAGTACGGGCACAAGGCTGCACAAGGCTATGTGGACTTTGTCTTTACAAGTACTGCATCCTTGGCTGGTCAAGGACCTGGCTTTGCTCCCTTGATGCCGCAGCTGAAGTCAGCAGGTCAGGGTGACCTTTGAAAGAAGAAACAAAAAGGAACAGACTCATGCAGCATAGAAAGCAGAAGGTAGAAAGAAAAAGGCAATGAGAAAAAAGAACAGAGGAAAGCAGAGATGTGGCAACATGGCAGAGACACAAAATAAGAGAAGGTTCAAAAAAAGAAGAGAAAGAATCAAAACTGTTAAAGGCTGGAAGAGGTGATCAGGTGATTTCCTCCAACCTCCTGGATCCCAAACAGAAATAAGTTTGAAAGATTTCAAAAGAAAAACCTAAAGCACAATTAAAAAAAAAATTAAAGTTACCTGATCTGTTTATCAGCCATTTAATTCAAACTTGATCTTGTTAAGAAATGAATCTGTTCCTTCCAATCGTTCTTTTTCAGTTACGTCTTTCTCTCTTCAGTTTCTTCCTGGGAAAGGACAGAAAGACACCAAGAACACAAAGTTGAGACACACTCTCCTTAAAGCTCAGGGGCTCCTTGGCAGGCAGGCTGTAGGGTTAGGACAGCTGAGGAACAAGTGACTTAAGACAGCACCTGATCTCCTCAAAGAGGAGACTGAGCT
This sequence comes from Camarhynchus parvulus, assembly GCF_901933205.1. NCBI lineage: Eukaryota > Metazoa > Chordata > Aves > Passeriformes > Thraupidae > Camarhynchus > Camarhynchus parvulus. The sequence continues at coordinate 17,136,085 of NC_044575.1, read as the reverse complement.
CCAGAGGGAGCCTTATAAATGTATGTCTGTAAATATAAATATACAAGGACATATGGAGGGAAGAGTTGCCAAGGTCATTGGGTTCTAGCAGCATATGAGGAAGGGCAGCAGCCAGGCAGGGCACAAGCTCTGCCCAGAAGCCAGGACAGCCATGTCTGTCACTTCTCTCCAACTTCAGAGAGTGTTTCACACCATACCATGTGTATCCCCAACCCTCTGCAGGTCCACCCAACCAGCCTAAGAAAGTCAAGCGTCATCACAAGACTCTTTTAGCACTTCCCTTCAACACATACATGCTGTGTCCAAAGGACAGCCTTCAAAACACTCCTCTTCCAGAGGTTACTATCCTTCCCCTATTTCTGAGCTTAAACAGACAGCCCATGTTCAGTCTTGTGCCAACCCTGCTTTTTAAGCAATGTCTCTCCCTCCCCAAGCTACTGATGCCACTTTGCCCTTTGGACTGCTCCTTTCAGCTCTGACAGACTGCAGGAATCAGTTCTAAGACTCTTAATTGTTACTGTTTAATGAGAGCTGTTAGAAGTCACCACACAAAGAAATTTGGACACCAGAGAAATTTTCAGAAGCAGCCACAACTTTCAGCTTTCTGGAGATGCCTTCATCTCCTCACCTGCAGCCTGGGAACCAGATGCCCTGTGCTCTCTGCACGTGTCTCAGCAGTATTCAGCCAACTTCCTCCCTCTTCCCTTTCACTTGCCACCTGGATGCTGAGCCAGAAGCAAAGGAAGTACCTTTGCCCTTTCCCTCTGGAATGAAATTTGCTCCTTTACTGCAGATTTCCTAAGCCACACAGAATCTAACATCCAACAGAGGGGCTCACAGGCCAGCACTTCTGCTCTGGAGATACCTCTGGGTCCCAGTGCATTCCTGAGAATAGAAGGTCCCTGAAAGTGTGATGAGCTAGTGAAGGTGCAAACAGGTATGGGAAAGAGTTCATATCCCCCTCCTGTTATATCAAGTGCCAAGGATAGGACAGCATAAAACCATTTGTACATTCCCACTCCTGGACAACATGAGACTGAAACTGCCTTGTCTGCAGCCCCACATTCAACTAGAGCTGTGAGAGAGCAGCACAGGGAGCTCCCTAAGGAAAGGCACTCCTCCTCAAAACACTGCACACAAACCTCACCCACTGCACCATGCTGTTATACCTTCTGTGACCCTCTTCAGACAGTTCACCTGATCCCAACTGATCTGTGGCTGCAGACCTTAAAAAGCTCCAGATCAGCTAAGTCTGCACTTTCCAAGGGAAAAGTGCAGGGTATCACTTATACCCTTCATTACATGTGCTTTTATATGCATGTCCACAAGAGCAGCTTGGTTTAGGTTAATCTAATTTTCTATCAAAGTAACCAGAACAAGACAAAAATATAAAAATATAGGAAGACCAGTAGCTGAAAGCCTGGAACCCTGCCATAAACAAGTTGTGAATCGTGAAAACTTGCTTGATAATGTCTACACCCTCAATAAACTTGTGTTATCGAGACAGGCCTGACAAAATACATGCACCAAGTGGTCCTAACAGCCTGCTCCAAGCTCTGGCAAAACACCCCCCCTTGTTGCCTCTGCTGCACCCTTCCATGCAGAGGGGCATTCAGGAGGACAGACATCCACCACAAAGGGCAACAGCAAGGAAAGACAGCAAGGCTGCCAATATTCACCACAGCCAGGTAGCCAAAAAAGTGAGAGACCAAGATGGACAGGCAAATACATCACAGGGCTGTTTCTTACCTGCTGACACAAGTAGGGCAATGGAGTCCCTCTGCACCAAGAGAGACTTGGGATAGCTGAGTTTAGTTCTCTCTGGTCGTTTTTTCTTTTGACTTTTGGCTTCAGCTCCCCACCTGCCCAGTAACTACAGAGTCTTCCACAGCTGTCTGATCCAGCTGGAAAAGTGCTGCTGCTTCCCACCAGGGAACAGATGCTCCTGCTGCAACTGCACAGCAAGACAGGGCAAAAACAACCTTCCTGGGTTTAAAACTGGGCAAGGTTACAGGTTTCCTTGGTGCTGGCTGTGCAGCCAGCAAATACCAGGACTAGTATCATCTCCCCTAACAAAAGCCACTCAACTCGCGGACGAGCGACGGGAAGCGAACAATGTGATCATTTTACAGCAGACACCAGCACTTGATAACTGTTTAAACAGCACCTGGCACTGCAGAGGCCTGAATGTCTGTGGCCAGGGGATTTTAATGAATTAAGGGATTTTAATGCAATGAAGTGGAAAGCTTATTTGAGCTCTGTTTGTTTAAACAGAGCTCCAACGAATGATCATTTGCAAAACAAACCCTAAGTCACCCCAAGCTCTATCTGACCACTTTGCTGTAATCTACAGAACTCCCCGAATCCCTTAGAAGAGGTGAATGATGAACCCTCCAGTGGTCTGGTCAGGGAGTTTCTGAGCTGAGCCAGACCCCAGTCACTACCAGGGCAGGAAAAGAGCTGCTACAGTTCTGCAGTCTAAGAGGGGGAAAAACTGGCTGGGAAGAGAATGCCAGGAATTTTATAGGACTTTTAAAAAACAAATCCAGAACAACATTATACATTTATCCTAGAAATGAAAGAGATTAGATAAAGACCGAAGTATATCTTCCCAGGAACACAGTGCTCTCAGGAGCCAAAAACTGCACATAAAAGCAGGCAAGCATCTGCAGCCAAGCAGGGTGTAGCTCCAAGGCTTCCTGTGGGAGAACTGTCAGGGAGCAGGGTTTGCATCTTCCTAGGAAATCTGCCATCAGGACCTGCACTGGGGCAGCAGACAAGCCAGCAGCACCAAAAAGGTGCTACGCCTCAAAGTTTTTGTATGGTTAAACATCAGGACAATGGCACTGCTGGAATTGGGAATCTGCATGGAGCTGAGGAACTGAGAGGAAACTGGTTTAAGAAGTGAAATAAGAGTCACCAGAGAGCCACCTGAAAGCCGAAGAGGCTGAGCAGCCTTCGTGGAAGGGGATCCTAAATTGAACATCCCATAATTAAGAGAGTGAGAACAGCATGAAAGTATTTCCTTTCTAGAGTGCTGTTAACACAGCTAGGCATGGATTAATGCCCCATTACTTGCACATCAGGACATCTCTTTTACATTTATTAAAATGATCAGGCGAATTAGTTTCAGAGCCACACGCACACCGAAGCGGTGCAAATGGCCCGAAGCTCATGCTGACACATAAATGGCCCAGAAGCCTCCTCAGTCCTGCCTTTCCCTTTTCTCACCTCCCAGAAGTCAGCTCCAGACAGTGACAGAACAGCCACACTAGAAGTACCACAATGCAGTCCTGGATGTATCTGGTCCTCACGGCCTAAGCCACCAGCGAAGTGGTGCTATTTTTCTCCCCTGCCTTGCCATACATCTCCCACACAAATCAGACAGTGAGGCTTTCTCCAGGAAGGCCAACCTTTGTATCTGCTCTCCTGATCCCATGGGGCATGGTGCTGAACTTTCAACCTCCAGTTTTTGCCTTATCACCTGAAGGAAAAGTGCTTACTAGAGAATCACAGCCCAGCATGAGGCATGGAGGGGAGACACAAACATGTCTCGTTAATGCATCACTCCAGTAAGCTTGGATTGGAAATACAGGCACCCAACATCTCCACAAGCCAGGACATCACAGGACAAGAAACAGGTTAAACTTACCCATAAGTCTCTGACCTTGCTGATTGCATTTAGTGCCACCTAGAGATGTGGGCTGCCACCTCTACTCCCAGATGCCACTGCTCTACCCCCAGTCTGAACCTAGTACAGCACCCTTCTTCTCCTGCTCTTCCCCTGCCAGGCTGCCAGAGCCACAGCTGCCATTCTCCCAGGCCAGCTGTGGGCTCCCAGTCCACCAGCTCCCCCAGTCCGGCCAGCAGCACCCCCACCCTCCCAGAGGTCAGCTCTTCCCTCCTGCCCTCTGCCAGCACTCCCATGTGCAGATCCCCTCCCCAGCAGCCCCAGTGGAGCTGAGCACATCCTCTCAGGCTCAGGCTGCTGCACATGCTGATTTATCTGAGCACACACAGGCTGCCGGTTTGACAGAAAACCTTTAGCAAATGTCAGCTGCTGCGGCGGCCGAAGAAAGCAAATCTGTCTTCTCCCTACACCCAAACGTGTTCCCATCCCTGATTTCATGCCAGCGCAAATATTTGTGCCGGGCAGTCAGACAGGAATGAGACAGAACTGGAGGCCAGCACATGCTGGAGCTGTCACTGAAAGCCAACTTCTAAACAACAACCTTGACTTAAGAATAAACAGCAGAATGGGAAGTCAGGAGTCCCTTCCACATATTTCTATTTGTCTTGAGAGCAGACAAACTCAAAGCCCCAGTGAGAGAAGCTGATGTCAAGAAACAGAGCTCAGAAGGTGAGCAGAGGAAACAAAGCTGTGCCAGCATCCATTGTGTCAAGAGGACACTGCTACACAACCATTCACAGTCAGGGATGGCAAGGGGAAGGAATCAGCAACAAGTGCCTGCTGGGAGAGGAGAAACCCTCTGGGATCAGCACACTTTCCTTCACGGCACAAACGCATCTGAAGGTGCAGACACTGCCAAATTTTGTTAATGACAGGAGCAAAGCTGTCATCACAATAAGGTTTAAGGAGTGCAAAATAAAACTGCAAATATTTCCTGAGAGAAGCTGCTTTCTAGATGCACGATAGGCACAAAGTGCAAAAGGGAGTTGGCACCAGGTAATGTCACCTGGGGAGAAGCTGCCAATTTGGTTCTTGCCTGCTCTGGACAGTTTGGGACAGAGGGTTTAGAGAAAAGAGGTGGCAGTTTAATCTGCTGCCTGCTTGCCTTTAGGCCCTTGAAAGCAGGGACTGCCATGAATTTCCTTGCAGGACGTGGCAAGGCATTAGTCCTCAAGAAAACAAAGCAGCTCTCAAGCATGCTGGTGAATGCTCTCCACCGTCACAGTGTCACCTCTCCAGCTGCACAGGGGACAGCACGGCCCCTTCACACCATTCTGCCACCAGACAGAAGCCCCGGGGCTGCGCACACAAACTCACCTGCCTCGTGGTCAGCAGCCAGCTGTCCCTGTACCACTCTGGGCTGTGAAAGCACCAAGCCAAAGGCAGCCTTCCCCCTTGCCTCAGGTGATAAAAGGCCAAAGTACCAGCGGGGAGGTGCCATGCCAGCCCCCCGCACCATTGGCTGCTCACACCCTCTAGGGACAGGCTCACTGGCACTGCGCCCACTCAGCTGGCAAGGCACGGGATGCAGAGCCTCAGCAGGCAGGGCACTCCTCCCTGATAGCCCCTGCAATGACTCTCAGCTCCAGCAGTCCCTCCCCATCCTCCACAACTGACCTCTGTCTCGTGCAGCTTCCTCAGGCTGGTCAGGATGGGTTCCCCCCCGCCCCCTCCTATCACCATGAGAACAGTCAGGCTGGCACCCTTGCAAAACTGCAGGCAAACTCTGCCCCCATATCCAGCCTGCACTGTCCCTGCACACTAGGGAGCCTTAACTGCATGCTGAGACCCCACGATAAGAGTACACCTCAAAGCACCTCCTGTGTGCCACAAAGGGACAGGAGAGTCCCCTGGCTGGGGGTGTGTTGCACAGGTGTTTGGCTTTGCAACTGCAGGTGGTGCAGTAGAGATTTACCTGAATGCCCACAGAGGGGAAAAAGAAGAACAGAACTCCTGATTAGCAATGAGGATTCCTGAGCTCGCATTCCAGCTCCATCACTGACTTGCCCTTCACCTACAGAAGGATTTCAAACCACAGTTGGCAGCCTGATGAACACCCCGTGCCTATGACAACATTCCAGCTTAGGAAAAAAACAAGCCTCGAACAAAAACAGTCCAACATCTTAGCAGACACAGTTACCCACCACATCCAAACCAGTGCAGTCACCCATAATGCTGCAACAGAAGAGGATTTACCACAGGGCCATGTTGGAAGTGTCACAGGGACAATCCCTCAAGCCCCTGGGACTACAGCAATATCCTGCATTCTGATACGGCATGCACACTGTTGCAACTATCCTCTCCACCAGGACTGGAGATTCACACAACAGTAGTCAAGATTTGCCTGGTGCCCTCAGTCACCAGGGTCACCTCCTGCAAAGCAAAGGAGTTACCAAAGACATCAAGCAGAGCCTTGACTGCTCCTGGCAACTGCCCCTCTGTCTGCCTGGTCTCAGGCACACTAGGAAAAGCCAGCATAGCTGCTGACTCCAAAGCAAAGATCAAAGTGAGTGGAGCAGCAGGTATCACTGGAAAGCAAGGGGACAAAACAGTAGGGAAACAGGTGGGGAACTTCCTGCCTCCAGGCAGTAAGAGTAGGAGGAACACACCCAGTTTTCCTACTCCCTCCCCTTTGGGCTCTCCATCCTGCTGGAAGCAGAGGAGGGCCTCCCACTCCCAGTACAGCAGCATCACACAACTTTGTCTGCTTTGTTGAGAAATCTTTTGCTGTAAGTAAAGACAAGAAGACAACAAGTACCTGCTGTTACCTCTGTGAGAGCTAAGGCTTGGAGCAAGGCCTCCAAAAGGCACTGTGAGCAGCAAGAGAAGTGCCTTCCCGACTTGGAGAGCTTCTCCAGGCCAAAAAAAACCCAGCAATTTACTTAGATTAGAGCAGAAGCCATTTGCCCTATTGCTTAACAAAAGGAGTCCCATGGAGGCCTCTTCTTGCATCAGCATGATCCCTTTAACACTGAGATGCCAAGCCACCTGCCAAGACAGAAAGACTTGGGAAACAGGCCTGTGCTGGTCTGGAAGAAACATCAGATACACCCTTCAACTCTGCATGTCTTGGGTAGAGACTGCCCTGGATCAAGAGACAGAAAGCTAATGCTCATCTTGAAGCTGGGTATGGTTATGAGTACTGCAGCACACCAAAAGGCCCCAACACCCACCTGGGATCTGTCATTTTAGGGTCTGCTCTGACCTTCAATCAAGGCAAGTCCCTGTCCTAGAGATTTTGCAACTGAGCTGCAAGATGGGATGAGTAAGGACAGCCCTTAGGAGAAGTGATTCACCCAGGGCTCACATGGGAAGTCTTGGTATCAAAGACATTGGAGATGATAAGTTGAAGGAACTGGAGGGAAGGTTTCAGCAGGACAAATGAGCTTGCAGTCATGTTATTGAGAACACACTGCTCCACTGAAGGACAACACATGAAAACACTCTTAAGGCAGAATCTTCCCTCACAGGAGAGAGACAACAGGTCTGAAAGTGCTCACAGGCCCCCTGGCAAGACAGAGGGGAGCAAAGGAAACCCATGGGAGCTGCTGGCACTCTTCCCATCTCAACCTGCCTCCTCTCAAAGTCCTCAAAAAGGCAACTGGGTCAAGTCTCAAAAGACCTGGTTCTCCTGCTCTGCACAAATGCCACATCAAGCATGCTGCCCTGCTGCCCTGTCACTCCTCTAACACTTACAACACAAGTAACAAGCCTCTAAATTTAGGACAACTACTCATGCTCAGAGCAAATTGTCTTGGAGTAGGTGCCAGAGAGCTGAAAACCCTTTCCATGCATCTCATCATAAAATCTTCAGTGATGTGGTCATACGAGGCCAGGGCATGGCCATGGCAAAAATTCAGGCCGAGCACTTACTTGCTTGGAAATAGTTGTGGATTCCAACCTTTGGTCTGTAGAAACCTGCAAGTCCCTCCACCAATTCAAAAGGATCTGTAAGAGGTAGCTGCAGAATAGGTCATCCATATGCAAATACAATTTTTTATATATATATATATATATGTATATGTAGGAACTTTTACATAAAATGGTTATTTAAATTAAGATTATAATGGGCTAGGTTATTCTGCAGCTGCAGAGGCAGCAGTAGAAGCACAAGCTAACTGACAGACAGTAAAATAGCCTGCACATGATCATGCTGGTGTACAAGCAAGTGCACCTTGGATGTTACTGCACAAACATTAAGTGGGTGCTTATTGCCAGTAATGCTCCTTTCCAAGTGCCACCTGAGAAATCACATCACATGCTGAACTGATGCAATTCTAAATATTTTTAAATCCACCTTCCTCTGGAACTGCTCTTTACACCAGGTTTTATGAAATTACAGCTTCAGAGACATGCAGCATTAGCTGGAGAGAGAAGACAACTTTGCTGAGCTTTTGGGAGCCTGGTAGATGGGAGAGAGAGCAAGGAGAACAATTAAGAACTTACACACAGCACTCCTTTTCAATAACCTGGGGTGGTCAACAAAGGCAGAGCCAGCTGACAGTGACAGACAGACCAACCCTTAGAACTGGAAGGACATACCATGGAGAAACTTGGTGCAAGTGCCTCTCTTGGGTGCTCTGCCAAGAGGCTGAGTAGAAAAGAGTTCTCCCCTCCCAGTTTAGAAAATAACCACCATGTACAAAGCAGTAATTAAAAACAACCAACCAAGAAGCCCAAGGGGAAGCTAAAGGTTGGATTCTATCTCACTCAGTAGGAATGAGGTAGAGCACTGAGCTGAGCTCCTGGGGCCTGAAAGGGACCATTCATTCCCCACCAGCAATGAAACCAGGGCTATTGGCTCTCAGCTTTCTCTGCTGAAAGAAAGGGGTGCCAGTGACCCTGCTGGGAGGAATAAGCATCTTTTCAGGCCAAACTGCAGCAGTACCTCACCAGAGCAACACTCAACCAATCACAGAGATGTTCCTGTTGGATGCCTTAAAGTGTGTGGTCCTGGGATGGGCTGGTTTACTGTGGCCAAAGCAGAGGCTGCAGAGGGGAAGGACTGACAGCTCAGGGCACTGCTGTGCCCACAGTAGACTCCTGGCAGCCCTGCCCTGGGGCTAGCATGGAGAGTGGCTTGGTGAGCTGCTCTGCCAGCTCCATCAGCACCCCTGCCACTGACTACCGCCTCCTGGATTGCTGGGAATCTTTTCTGCTCTCCTGGATTGCCGGAGATGTTTTGTGCTCTCTCTGTCCCTGTCTGCCAGCTCAGGGGGCCAGCTGCCCTATGGATATTCAGTTTTACTGGTAAAGACTGAGACAAAGAAGGCATTAAGCATCTCAGTCGTTTCCTCAGCCTTTGTTGCTGTTTTCTCTGCATCCAATAAAGGATGGGGATTCTTTTTAGCTTTCTTTCCTGTTCTTAGTGTATTTATGAAAACACTTTTTATTACTTTTCACAGCACTGGCAAGATTGAGCTCTAGCTGAGCTTTTGCCTTTCTTATTTTCTCTCTACGTGACCTAACAATGTCCTTGTACTCTGCCTGAGTCATCTGCCCCTTCTTCCAAATGTTGCAAACCCTTTTTTTACCTGCCTTGGTTCCTGCAAAAGCTCCCTGTTCTACAAGGCTGGTCTTCTCTCCTGCTGGCTCATCTTTTGGCACAGAGGGACATTCTGCATCTTTAAAATTTCCTTCTTAATGTATGTTCAGCCTTCCTGGACCCCCTTTGGTGACCTCTTCTTTACTACATCAATAATTGAAAACTCTGTAATTTCATGGTCACTATGCCCAGCCCAGACTGCCTCCAACCACCACATCTCCCACCAGCCCTTCTCTGCTTGCAAACAGCAGGTCTGGGCTCTCTGACTAGCTGTGTTAGAAGTTATCTTCCATACAGCCCAGCAATCTCCTAGGTTGCCTTCTCTCTGCTGTGTTGAGCTTCCAGCAGACATCCAGCAAATCTCCCACAAGAACAAGGGCTGGCAATCATGAAACAGTTGCTCATAGCATAATTCACCTGTCTCTTCATCCTGGTTGGGTGGCCTGTAACATACTCCCCCCAGAGTGTCTTCCTTCCTTGCTAGCCTTCCCCCTAATTCTCACCCACAGGCACTCAACCTTATCATCACTACCCTTCAGCTCTCAATAGCCAAAACACTCCCCAACAGACAGTCACTGCCTCTCCTTCCTTGACTGTCCCTTCTGAGGAGCATATAGTCATCCACTGCAGCACCCCAGCCATGGCAGTCATCCCACCCAGGTTCCACCATGGTGCCCATGTCACAGCTTTCCTGCTGCCACGCTCCCTCACAGCCTCTTGTGCACCTCCTCACTGGCACAGCATGGGAAACTGAAAAGTCCTTGATTTAGAGTGAGCAGTACTTAGCAGCAACTAAGATATCAGCATGTTATCAACATTGTTCTCGTACTAAATTCAAAACACAGCACTGTACCAGCTACTAGGAAGATTAACTCTATCCCAGACAAAACTACAACACTGGCTAAAAAAACTTTTCTGGAAAAAGCCTCCTGTCTTGGTGTGTACTAAGCATTCCACAGCTTTGAGCCAGCATGAGCCAAGCAGTATCCCTTCCTGCTCCTGAAACAAAGGAAAAAGGAGGAGGGGAGGGAAATCACCATCTCTGGGCAGCATCTGAAGGTACCCCAGGTATTTATCTTCCCCCAGACTTTCTCTGTTTTTTTTCTCCCCCCTGCAATATACCTGTTAGGAACTGCACATGGGCATCACTGCAGATCCTCACCCCACACACCACTCACAGAGCCTTCATTACAACATTGAGTTCTCCTGAGAACGGGCTCTAAGAAAGTAGAAATTAAATTTATCTGCTTCAATCTGCTGCAGCAATACTTGTGTGCATCCCTGGCCACTCCATGGAGATCTCAGACTTGTTTTCCTTCTGTGCCTCCCAGGAGGTCCAGGTTCTCAGCAGAGATGCAAGCCAGAAGAACTCACCATCTCTGCGGGAGCCTAGGGACTGGGTCCCCTGCCAGATGCACCAAGAGGGCACATTATTACAGTACATACACACTTTGGTCCTGTTTCATGGGGGTTTCATCATCCCTTTGACTGTAACAACTTCACCTTCTCAATGATGCTCCTGCACAGGCTCATGATGGCCAAGAACAGTTCAGGCCTTGCAAGCCCAAGCTTACTAGGCAGAAACAGCAAACAGGTAAAATAAAAAGAGGGAGTAGGAGCAGACAGGACACCTGCATCTCACCCTGTTACTTGTAGGAAACTCGACCAAAACAGCACAAGCACATCAACAGCTCTCCAGTACCATTCTTCCTGCTCCTCCGCCCAGCTCACCACAAAGAGCACAACCTGTGATTATTGAAGAAGAGGAAGAAGAGAAGAAATGCAGGAAGTCTCCTGTGCATGCATAGCGGTCTTGGCTGAAAAAGGCCCCCAAAATGCTTAACTCACTAGTTTTAGAATCAGTGCAGGACTTTACTATCCCACATGCAGAACTACTGGAACAGAGATACATATCACCATCCTGGACTCACAGACTGCATCATTCCGGGAGGGTGGAGCACAAACCATAACCTACAGCTTCTGTGAAAAAAAGGAAGAAAAAAACCCCAAAACCAACCAAACAACAAAACCAAAACAAACCCCCCAAACATCTGGTAGCAAACATCCTGGCAGCATTCCATGGGACCTACATAAGTGCTGTGCATGGCAAGACCCCAAACAGTAAAAGGAACCAAGGACCACAGTGCTGCAGCAAATGAAATTAATTGCAACTATCTTTGTCCTTTTACAAGAATCTTGCTCTTTTGCAGTCTCAAATATGAGCAGCACCAGAATACACTAGCCACTTCCTCTGCCTCAAAATCACCAAGGGGAAATAGGATAGACAATGAAGCAAAATTACTATCAGTACCTAGCACATAACCTGATTGGAGCAGAGTTCAAGCGTGGGTTGCTAAAGTTTATTTCTGTAAATTTCCGCCTCCCAGTCTGTGTCACATTTCGCTGATTCATTCTACAGATCCTTTTCTACCGACAGCATAGAGCATAGGAAATATCCAGGGCTGGTTGTTTAGTAAACCTGCACTGAAAGTTCCTCTCCATCTACTGCGCCTGCTGCTAATTCCCTTCACAGCTCTGCTCATTAATAAAAATACAACACAATAAAAGAGAACCGCACACATACACACCTCGCCCAAATTTCCTCCATACTGGCTAGTCCTGAGTCACCACCAGTGATTAACTGTTGCCATGCACTAAGGAGGACACGGTTATTAAATTAATAGGGGCTGCTTAACCTGGCTACAAATATACATGAGTTCTTTGTGCCTTAGTGAGCTAATAAGGCATGTGCTAATTACATTAATTCAAACAAGCCCAGCATGCCCTGAGGGCAAAGGGAGAGAAGGGTGCAGCAAACTCAGGCTTTTTCATAACAGCTGTGAGACAGCAGAGAGTACTTGCCTTGACACAGCTTTTGGAGAAGCACAGGAACGCTGTGGCTGGCACCCTACAGCTCACTCGGCCCAGCTGCTGCCTGGTTCATGTGCAAAATCCCTGCTCATTCACCCAGCCCTTGGTGCAATGACAGACACAGGATCCTCTCTCCGAAGGGCCAGCCAGCTTGTCTGTTCCTATCTCTGTGGCCCAGAACACATGGCAAGCCTTGGGATGACACCGCGCTGCTTTGGGACTGTGAGCCTGGGACACTGCTGGCAGCCCCCTTCCCACATGGCACCAGCAGCCTCCAGCCCTGGAGCAGCACCAAGGGCTGCAGGTCACCCATCATCCAGCCATGTGATGCTCCTCATACAGTCCCATCTCCTCCTCACCCCCAAAGTCAGCCACGACAGCTCAGAGCCTGCAGTGGGACCTTAACCAAGTAAGGCAATCCCAACACATCCCTCAACCTATCTGGCAATAGGCAGGCAGAAGGGACAGTTGCACCTCCCACATCAAAATGGCAACAGAGCCTTCAGAAATCTAACAGGCTGCAGCAGGGAGAAGCAAGGAGAGAGACACACAATCCCAGCAAGGTTCAGATAGGCTCAAAGAGGAGCCTCCCATCTCTCCAGCCCAATGGTAAGCAGATCTCTAACCTCTGCCACACCTGGAGAAGAAGGCTCAGCATCAGCTATGTTCACACTGAGGTGTCTGCTAGGAACTGTCACCACTTCCTGGCATGCAAGGGAAGAAAAGGAAAGGAAGACGAAGTTGATCATATTTTTTGGCACCTCCAAGGACACATGCTCACCAAGCACTTTCTGAAGGATGTACTTTTCCTGTAAGCACTAGGGGACTGTGCTGGAGCAAAGCAAAGTTGTTGGGTTTTTCTTCTGACTCTCTTATCACTTCTTCCTATGCATGCCCTTCTTCCTTGCATCTAGCAGCACATCTTAGGGCCATCCCTAACAGATGTAAAAAGCCACCACCTTTCTCTGGCTGCTATGCTATGTGAATTTTAAGCATTATAAAGACATGATGGTGTCTCTCTGCAACAAAGAGAGAATCTACAACCAGGCACCAGGTGAGAGCCAGTGCTATGGAAGGGTAGCACAACACCATTTTTTCTGCACAAAGAGGAACTGGTACAGGCTTGATGCAGTCCTGATGGTGTGTTGGCGGAGAAGGTGCAAAGATTTTCATGAAGGGAACAGCACCAGGGATTTTTAGCCCCTGGAAAATGCCACATGATTTACTTTCCCAGCAGAGACTGTGGTTACTCAACCACTTGTCCGGCATAACTTCAGACTACTGCTCTTCCTTTCCCCAGCAACTAAAAGAACTCACTTTGGCCCAGGCCTATTCCCAGGTCACGTGTAGCTGTGAACACACAAATGCTTGTGTTGACATAAGCAGAGAGAGGCAAGAGTGGAAGCAGGACTGTTCCTCTTGGCAGCAGCCTGCAGCAGCTTGCCGAGTGCACCGATGAAGTAAACCAATATACAACAATAAAACAGAACAAGAATCCCTCCAGGGAAGCCTAGGAGATAAGAGCTTCTGCGCCCTTAACAAAATCATTTAAAAGGCCTAGTAACCCAGACCCCTGTGGGTCTGTATGTCAACTGATAGCTGTCACTCAAAAGCCCCAAAGAGGGACTGTTGAGCCTGGCTGGAACTGCAAAGCATCCCACAAACGCCGCATCCTGTCCCTGTAGCAACGCCACAGTGCACTGAGAGCATCAGCCAGGGCCATGGGAACCAATGCTAAAATACCACAGTGAATGAAGCAGGACCTCAGGGTGTGAAAGGACAGATCCTTCCTGCACGACCCTCTGGAGTCAGGAGCTAGGCTCCCCCTAAGGCAAGGTGACAGAGAAGCATCGAGCAGGAGCCACCACGTAAGCATGCCCACGCTGGTGTGCAGGCTGCAAGCTCACCTGCCTGCTAGAGCCAAGGCCTTCTGTACAAGAGACCAGACATGGAGAACTGACAGGATAACAAAAGGACATTTCCCAGCCTTCCAAACACTTTGCAACAGCAGGTAGAAACCCCTCTGAAGAACAAAGCTTATCTCATTACTTCTCAGTGCCAGAGGCAGAATTTCACTAGTGCTCCCAGTGCACTGGAAGAAATGCCACTTAAATGTCATGTTAGTCAATATTCCTTGCCTCTCAGCCACAGGACACTGCTGCTGACAGTCCCTTTGCTGGGGGGGAAATACGAACACAACTGCTCCAATCCTCTATTGCCAACAGCCCTGCTCTCCCACCTCAGCTGTTTTGCTTATGCCAAAACTGTTCGGATCACAGCAAAATGGTTCCTTGCTAAACACACATCAGCAGCCCCACATGGGTCAGGCTGCTTCTGAAGAGGTTAGCCGCTCCTCCAGGGAAACTCATACACACTCTGTGAGAAGCAGAGGAACTGTCAAGGGGACTGCAACCACCACCTGATGGCTCAGGAGTCTGCAGCATAATCCATTCACCAGCACCCTGCTCACCCAGAGTGCTGCGAATCAGCAGGCTGCAAGGCAGGCAAGGCATTCCCAGCAGGAAGACAATGTATTTTGGAGGCTACAGGTAAATGAAAACACATCTAGTCCTGCTCACCTAAACAGAGTGCAGGGAGATGAGTAACACAAGAAAGGGAAAAGAGGAAAAATTGAAGTATATCAAACCTGAAAAGTCATTCTCTGAACATCACATGTCTCACCTGGCTACTCCACATGTGCAGGGCAATGCTGCTACCTGACAGATGTATCCACAAGATTTACGTGACACATCCCCAGGGGAACAATTCATCTTGCACTGCTTGAGAAACTGTTTTCAAAAAGTTTCCAAATGAAAAACACCTCACAACTCTGCTCTAATTACCAACTCTGTCTCACAAAGAGTGCATGGCAGCAACAGCAGGCAGCAGCAGACACAAGGAATTGTCATGCCAGTGAGCAGTGGAACAGGCACGTTGCCTCGAAGACTAGCAACAGTTTGGCAATGCAGGAACTAGACACACTGTTCTGCTCCAGAGGTCCTTGGACAAGGACTTCTGGGCTCCAATCTATAACCTAGCTGGAGTCAGCTGTGACAAGTGACATGGGAACCTGCCTGCCCCAGAGCAGAGCCCACTCAAGATGTGATGCAGCACTCTGGGGGAAACATGTTCTCCCTCCCCAAGAGCAGTAATTTCATTGGAGAGAGGAAGAGGGGAGGCTGGCCACAGCACAGTTCATCAGCGTTCCCAACCATGACATGTAAACCCTTACCCATGCCCTTTCAAGCTGCCAGCAAGCTTGCCAGCTTACATATATGCACACGTGTGTCCAAACAGCACATGCCCTTTACCACAGCTGATCCATTTGTTTTCAGCTCCACATCACCTCAATTTGCACTGACACAGGTCCAGGACACTGCAGCAGCACGAGGGACAACCCAGTGTCAGATGACCCTACAGCCTTCCTACAATCTCAGCCGTGTGCCAAGCAAGATGTCACAAGCTGCCCAGCAGCTCTGCAGCTTCTTTCCCACAAGCTGACTCTGTGTGTGCAAACTGCCCATGGCTCAGCTCCACCAGACCAGCCTGACAGGCGGGCACAGCTGAACCTCAGCACAGGGCAAATGGGACCTTGCTCTGCACAGGGCCCTGTGGAGCCACAGGCACTGAGTCAGAGGAGCCTCCTGAGCGCAGGGGCCGTGGGAGCAGCCGGCTCAGCCTCCCCGAGCGTGCTGGCAGGGAACGCTGCACGCAGGCACGCGCCCACACACCGCTCAGCAGCGACCTGGCATTTCTTCCCCCCTTTCCAAAGCCAAATTCAGACCATCTGTTGAAGTATTTCTGCAAATCATCCCTCTTTTGGGAAGGGCCGGGGGCTGAGCTTAGTTGTTTATATAGTGTCTGGCATTTCTGCAGTGCTTATCACTTCAGTATCCAAGCTATTTCCTTCAAGCTCTCCATTACTTTTGAAGAACCAGTGTGAGGCACCACAGAATCTACATTGTAAGTTCTGCAAAAAATAAAAAGGGTCATCAAAAAGATGACAGCTGCTCAGGTCACGCACACATTTAGCTGCTAATAAAGCAAGTGGGATAGTTCAGGAGAAAGGGGACAGGCCAACACAATGAGTTTTATGTCCTTTAAAGAAACTACTACACTTACAAAATAGCCTTCATAAACAACAAATGCTCCTGTTGCCTTACAGAGAAGAGCTTGGCTTGCCCAGGGCATGGAAAAGGAAGCTAGCACTGCTATCCTTGAGTAAAAAAGGGAGGTGAAACATCTAAAAGAAGAGACTGTTTACTAGATCAGGTCATACTTTCTGCAACATCTGCCATGGCCATTTTAATTGGCAAACCCCTGGAGTGCTGCTGCTCCCACTGCATTGTAAAGGAAAGGATCAGAGACTTATTGCTTACCCCAGGTCCTGCTCTAAATCTGTAGCAAAGGAGAAAGCAGGACTCAAATCCACAGTAAGCCCCCCACACAGCCTGTCCCTAAAACACAATTTCTTCTTTTTTGTAAATCCTTAACTATCACAGAGCAAAGAGAACAGCACTGAACAGGGCACAAACAGACTCCCAGTCCGCGCATGGCCTTGAAGAAGGTGTTTCCACCCCATCAGACCCACCAGGACACAGGGAACTGCCCTTTTCTCCACACCCATTAAGGGCAGTAAGGTGTCAGACACCACAGTGACAAGAGATGCAGCAGCAACAGCAGAAATGAAGATGGTCTGGCCCAGACTAAGCACACCACATGCTACAGCTTAATTCCAGGTACTTACCCACACAAAAGCCAGCACTCATCCAGCTTGGAGCTCTCACAGCACACAGCACAGCCCTTGGTCAAAGCAACAAGGCTCCACTGAAAGCTGCAGCTGAACTCAGAAACCAAGGATCATGGCTACTGGGCTTCTTTCTGGCTTGATCCAAACCAATTGCTCACTTGCACAGCATCTCTTTCCTACTAATATCATTTGCTGAAAGTCCCCTATCTTTGTGCTCTAATTAAAAAAGAAAAGCACATAACTCTCTTCCCAAACACCTCCTCCAAGCCAGTTACTCAACCAGTGCAGAAGCATCACTGTCATATATAAGAGGGGAATATTTCCTTCTCCTTCCCTCTCCCCACCCTGTCTACAAAGGGCACCAACCATCCTCATAGCTGGGACAGCTTTTAAATTGAGAGTATAAGCCCCAAACATAGAGTCAAAACTCCAGGTGGGGCAGGCACCGTCTTTGATGTGACTTAGTCATCTCCAGCTCCTCAAATTCATGCTATTTGGGGAAACTTAGCTGGGTCAAAACCAGCCTCTCTCCTGCTGGCTTCTGGATAAATGCCTCAGACACAGGAAAGAAAAAAAATCCACACAGCTCTCCTGATATGCCATACACCAGCATCAGTGCCAAAGGAAGGAGCACAGCACAGGAAGGTTTGACAAGACAGTCACCCACCCACAACAGGACTACCAAAATGAGAACAAGCACCAGTTACAAAAAGGTTTAACAAAACAGAGTAAGAATGCATTCCTGTGAACAGCTTACCACAGGCTGTACTAAATTATGATCAACAGAGACCCCATAAATTACATAAACAGTAAATTGTCATATTCTTTCTGATAAACAACAAGCATTGCTGCCTGGGTGCCTCTCCCTTCCCCAAGCATATAACCTCCACCTAGACAGCCCACCTAAGGCAGAAAATGTTCCAAGTTTTTATATTTGCAGATGTGTAAGAGGAAACTACCTGACAGAAATCCAAACCACCCAGAGTGACCAGGTCTTTTTATTAGGTTTGTCTGGGATTTTGCCTTGTTTTCTGAAGCTTTTGTACCTCCTGTTACTTTATCTTCACAGTAACTCAAACTACCAGGCAATCAATACTGCAAGGTTAAAGCAACATCCAAGTTTGGCATTGGACAGATCAATCCAACTCCTCCTTGCTGCTATCTCTGTGCTGGAAGGCAAACAGAAGAGGAGAGGAAAATATTTACCTGCTGTTAGGATTAGCTGGAGCAACACAGTGTTAGCACTAGCAAGCTGCCACTGTTAGCTGGATATGGCCAAGTGACAGCACCCAAACCAAGCAGGGACAGCCAAAGGACTCAGCCTTGCTGAAGGAGGATGGCTTCATTACACCATGGGGCCAGAGAAGCTGAAACACATTGCCCTGTTAGACCTCAGACACCTCTCTGGAAGAGAGCAGGCACTTGCAGTCACATCCCTGTTGTCTCACTGTAGACAGACAAGGCAACTGTCTCCAGCAAGGCTGGAGTCCATGCAGCCATTTATGAGGAATGCACCACGGAACACAGGCATGGTGTTCAACATGTTCAAGAGTAACAAATCAAAACAATGCACTGCCTACAACAGGCAGCATCTCCAGCTCATTTGCCATGATAAGTAATCAACAATTCCAAATCTCCCAACCTGTAGTAGTGCAGATGTTTGGTCACTTCTAAGAGAGCCTGAATATACAAACATGGGCACTAAAGCAGACTTTTGCATTTCCTGAAAACACAGTTAAGGATTTAGGAGAATGCATCATGGATGTAAAAGGAATAATTACCAGTCCTTATGTACCTGAGCAGCAGAAGGCAGAATGCTATCAACAGGCAGATTCTTCCCCATCCTGCACTGTTGCTGTAGAAGGAGCAGAACAGACATTTGTCCTACACAGCACTGCAGATTTTAACAGGAGAGCAGAGGCAGCTGGGAGAAAGACAGGTCCAACTGGACCTTAACATAATGTCCTGTTAACAGGACATTAACAAACTTGTAAGTGACAGGCTAAACAGGCTGTGGGACCAGACTCCTCCTGTTGCTCGAGGGCTCCCACATGATGCTCAAACTCAGCTGGTGCAAACAAAATTTGCCCCACTGTCTGCCAGAGCTGTATCAACTTACTCCAGTAAAGGGTGAAGGTGCTTAGATCTAGGACATCACTGAAGGGTCACTGGAACACCACTGATGGGCCATCAGCTGTGTAGAAATTTCATTCTAGGGAAAAACAAAGAAACAAAGGAAAAAACCACCAAAACAAAAAACCCCAAACAAACAAAAAACCCAACCAACAACAAAAACCCCCAAACAAAACAAACAAAACAAAACAAAACAAACAAAACAGACAACAACAGGGAGGGAAAAACTGTGAAAAAGAAGGCCAGGAGAAATTAGTCTTAGGAAGAAATACCTCTCTGTTCTGAAACAGCCTAGAAAAGGGGAAAATGTAGAAACTCCCTTCACAGTGCATCAGCATCCTATCATAACACACATGAACTGCAGCACTCAGGATCATTTGTCCCAGCCATTCCAAACCTGGTTTGGTTACATATCATCTCCCCAGCCCAGGCTCTCCTAACAATGGAACAAAAATATTTTGCATTTTTCCAACCCTTTTCCTTTCACTTTGGGGCCTAGTTCAAAGCCCTCTTATGTCATTCCGACAGCACAATATGATTTTAGGCTGATAAACCCAGCCCATTAAGAGATACGCCCTGTGCAAGACATCTTGCTGGCACTGGAAAGTTGGCAGTGCAAAAGATTTGCAGTTCCCTGCCTGTAAGTGAGACCAGGGATCAAGTGACAAAAGCAAGGATGGTGTGGAACAAGGCAGACCTGCTGCTACTCAGCACCAGGGGACATGAGTCCCTCTGCAGTTATGGTCAATGCTGCTAAACTTTTCTTCACACCACACAAACCTTCCATCCCTCGGACTTCACAAGGACATCCCACCTTCCAGTGGCTACTGTGAATCTGGCAATATACCCTCCAGAAGCATCTTATTTCCACAGTGGGATGAGAGTCCAGAGGCTTGCCAGCATCTGTAAAACAAGTAACTGCCAGCTCATCAGCAAACACAAGGCCTGATCCTTTGGAGGACCGGAGATGGAGACCATGCATCCTTATTCCACACCCAGGCATTCCTTGCTGAGGAAGAAGGAACACTCATCAGACACCCATCTTACAGCCTCCTGGCTGCAGATTATTCAGACATAACCCAGAATGTGTTAAAGAAACTTTCCTGTCTGACCACCCAGGAGCCACTCTGTCAGTCACACTCCCCCCATTCCAAGACTTTCACTGCTGGGACCAAAGTCCCTTCACAGCAGATGGCTCCAGTGACCCCTTGGGTGGCCCTTTTGGCTCCCCGCACACCCCACACTTACAGTCAGACAGGGTTTCCTTACTGGCTCAGCCCTGGGTTTCCCACAGCAGTCTCAGATGTCTGGATCCTCTAAGTAATTTAATCGTGGTGCAGTGACACAAAAACAGTTTGACCTGGTGCCTCTGGGGAGGGACTCCTAACAAAAGCATTCCTGGGCTTTTATACTCTTACAGTTTGTGCACCCAGACAGTCTGGGGTCTTCTTGCTGAGTCACCAGCTCCTGCTGTATCCCCGCGCCCTCTGCTGTGCAAAGGGTCAGCACCAGGTCACAGCCCCTTTCCTGGCTCCTGACATTTCCCCCATCCAGGGCACAAACCGTAGTTCACAGTGCAGCTGCACACCCAGCTATCAACACTGGGTGTATTCCTCAAGAAGTGCCAAAGACATTTAACTATTTTCACAGCATTGCATGATCATCACACACCCTGCAACAATGATGTTCCCTAGATTGGGAACATTAACCTTCAAGGAAAAGCTGTTCTCACAGGAATCTGCAGAATTGGGCCTCTGGTCAGGGATATTGGCTGTACACACAGATTTTATTCTACCTACACACAACACAACATTTACTCACCTGGAAACACAGCTGCCCTACTCTGGGAAATTTCTCCCTCCTACTATTTCACAATTCTCAGGATGACAACAGTTACGCAAGAACAGCTGTATAGATACATGAAATGCTTACAGCTTCTAAGCAAGACTTTCCCCAAATTTCCCTTATCAGACAGCTCCAAATCCTATGGCTCCCAGGTCTCAAGGCACACCAATCAGCCACCAGTCACCGTGCCTCCATCACACCTTTGCCCTGGCAGAGACCTACAAGAAAAAACATGATGCACAAGCGAGCAGGGGGCTGCTTCCACATGGACATGCTGCTGTCACCTTGGCCAGCCAGGCAGGCATTTCCCCCATCTTGCCCACTAATTTAAATCTCGGCAGGAAAAGGGGAGCAAATGGCCTTGACAGGCTGTCAGTGATTTCTACCTTTTAGTAACTTAATACAGCACACTATCCCTTCCTAAAACGGCAGCAGGAAGATGCTCAACGGCTCTGGCATCCTAGTAAGACATTAACAAGATTGCTGGGCACCAAACAGGACTGCAGACTTTCCTTCAAGAGCAGGGCTTCAGTTTACAACACAGATTTGATCCCTTTTCCATCTCAGCCATCCATCTGTGCCACAGATCACCACCACCCCCAAAACATAATGCTCCTTACTATGACAGGCATTTGATGAACAGATGAGCCCAAGGGCACAGCACCAGGAGAAAAACTGCACCTGTATGAACAACTACAAGTAACAGCATGCAGTTAAAAATCCTACAGGCAAGACATTCAAAGGGATACACCCTCATTAAATCCTTGTGTTTATTTTCTGAGGAAGAGGTTAGAGGAACTCCTCCTATTAAACCTTGCCTACTCTGTTTATAACAGCCTGCAAAGCAAAACAGAAGTAGAGGACAAGAAGACAACCACCACCCGAGTGCCGATACATCCTTATCAGTACCACTCTAGTTCAGTTGCCTTTTGCTTGGCACTGCCAAGAAGAGAGTTCTTGAGAAGCAAGCCACAGTTACTTGCAGTGATCAAAATCACTGCAGATACCATCCCAACAGCAGCAACAGCAGCACCACGAAGTCAGATCCTAACAGCAGCGAGACTCTCAGAGATTAACACACTATGGTAAAAATACCCACTATTGAACTGTAAACATCTAATAGCCAAAAGACTTCAGGCCAAATAAATATATCTGTGATCCTGCCCTGACACCTGGCAAGGTATATACCCTACAATCTGAGAAGCCTTGCAGGAAAGGGGCTGGGGCACTGGAAAATCTGATTTTCACAACTTCACCCTCACCCAGCAGCTGCAGAGGGTGCAGCAAGAGGATGCTTGGGGTCCAATTCCCAGGGTGACCTTGAGGAAATCCCACAGTCTGTCCACATTTCCACTCTCCCCGTCCACTGCATGAAGAGCACAATAACCTTGACCTATCTCAAAGAGGCAGGGATCTGGCTTAGGAGAGTCTGGAAGGAGCTCAGAGGGGCTTAGATGCAGGACCTGCGCTGCCACCGGGGCGGTCAGGGAATCCTACGATTCGCCCCAGAATCAAAGCCCGGAAACTCGTTAATCGCTTTCAGTATAAAAAGCTGCAGCTCCGGGGCACTGAAGGGCTCGCTGGAGCCGCACACGTGTCACCGCAATTTCCCCGGCGCGGGCAGGGCAGAGGAAGGCGCGCCGGGCTGCATCCCCCGCGCCCGGCAAGGGCAAGCCCCGCTCCACGGGGAGCAGGGCCATCAGCCCCGAGCCCCCCACGCAGGCACAGGGAGCCAGCCCGGGGAGGAGGGGAGGGGCTGGGAACACCTAAAACCCCAAGGGTGAGGAGGGGAAGTGGCGGCGGGTAAGGGGAGTCCGCAGCTCCGGGGAGGGGTGCGGGTACGTGGGGAGCCCACAGCCCCCCGGGGCGAGGCGACGGCTCTTCGGGGCCCGGGGCGCCCGAAGGGCGGCCGGCACACCCCGGAGATGAGGGGCCGGGGTGAGCGGCGGCGGGGCCGGTGCAGCAGGAGCCAGGCCGGCGTGCATGGCCGAGCTGCATCCTGGCGGCAGGAGGGGTGTCGGGACCCCCGGCGGCCCCTCCAGAGGGCTTAGGAAGGGCCGTGCCCACACTTACCGGGCGGCGGCGGCGGTTCCCGCCGGGGCCGGGGACGGTGCGGCGCGGGGTGCGGAGCTCCTGCGCGGCGCGGCCCGGCCCGACTCAGCTCTGCCCCCTCCGGCCGCGCTCGGCGCAGGAACCGCCGCCGCCGCCTGTCCCTCCCCGCCGGGGCGGCCGCCGCGTCCCCATGGCAACGCGGGCCGGGGCGCCTGGGCAGCGCCGCCGCCTCCCCCGGCCGGGCGCGGGGGCGGGCGCTGCCCCGCCGTGCCCCGAGCAGCCCCGGGCCGTGCACACAGCCGTCCTGCGAGGCCGCTCACGGCAGGACACGGCGCGAGCGGCGGCGGGGGAGAAATAATGTCTGTCACCTGTACCCGAGGGAACGGCCTGAAATTGTGTCAGGGCAGGTTTAGGTTGGGCATTAGAAACAGGTTCTTCACCCAGAGGGTGGCTGGGCACTGAACAGGCTCCCCAGGGAAGCGGTCACAGCACCGAGCCTGACAGAGCACAAGAAGCATTTGGACAATGCTCTCAGGCACATGCTGTGACTCCTGGGGATGTCCTGTGCGGGGACAGGAGTTCCTTTCCAACTCAGCATATTCTGTGATTCTCTTCAGGATACCAGCCAGACCCACTGTGCCCTTTGGGTCAACATGCTGTGCTGCCTGCACCCCCTCAGGAAAGCCACCATACCACTGGCAGGCCTTGATTTTTGGGGCTAGCAGGCTCCACTGTGAACCTGTGGCGTTCTCAGGAGTATTATGGGACCTAAATCCTTGCTGGGACAAAATATCCACAGAGACTGTATCATCAGGCCTTGGAAATTAAGTATTTTAATGGTGAGGAGGACAGCGGCAGCCAAACAGATCCCTATGCTTCTTGGAATGACCAAGTTCTTTGTGGTGAGGGTGGTGAGGCACTGGAACAGATTGCCCAGGGAAGCTGTGGATGCCTCATCCCCAGCAGTATTCAAGGCCAGGCTGGATGGGGCTCCGAGTAACCTGCTCTAGTGGAAGGTGTCCATTAGAGGAGGATAGAGTGAGATGATCTTCAAGGTCTCTTCCAACCCAAACTATTTTGTGATTCTGTAACATCCACAGGTGTGCCACCACCAGGGAAAGAGGTGAAGATCTCCAGGGGAATTCATCTCTAAGAGCATCCCTCATTGCTCACACACACCAGGCCCTGTGAGTGTGGGATTACCAGCTCTGTGCCAAGGGCCCATGGAAGCCGGCAGAGCATCAGTGCACAGTTATCCTGTGCAAGGAATTGGGGGTGACTAGAAAAGAGTGCCTACAAGGATGCTCCCAGGAGCATGTAGGGCTAATGAGGACATGGTGTACACAGGAGAAGTGGCAATTATATGGAGTTGTGATGGCGTTGCCCAGAAACCTCACAGTTCTTCACACACCTGAAAACAAAAGGAGCTTGTTATCACAGTCAGGGACCTGGAACCCGAGGTGAGAAGAAGCTGTAAACCAAAGGCCAGTGAAGCATCAGAAGCCAATGGTAGTGAGTTGGATATAGGTGAAAAGGAGATCAGCTTTCCTCATGTGCTATTCAACCCGGGCTGAGCAAAGCATGAGAAGATACAGCACTGGAGGTGGAAAGCTCCCTCCAGAAGAGAGGTGCCTGACCAAGGGAGGAGGCCTGTGTGCTGTGGCCATTTTGTGGGCATATATTGGACGAGCATCCAGCATAAGAGAAAAATGCCAGTGCAGTGGGCAGGGAGATGCCAGAATAGCCTATCCAACCCCACAGTCCTATCTCCACCATGTCCTTGGAAAAACAGGCAGCAAGGCCTGGGTTGCGGGCAGGCTGCTGTGGTGGGCACTGCTGCAGGAATTCCCAGTTTGGGGAGCAGTGTGGGGGCGTTGAGGTCTTCTTACTCCCCAGCTGCAAAATTGTTTCCCACCCCTTTCCTTGGTGGTGGCATATCCCCACTCTGCCCTGTTTTGTAAAGGCATCAGTGGGTTTCACTGTGCTGTATCCTCTCAGTCAAAAGCTGAACTGAACTCAGTGTGGCTTGAGGTATAGATGTTACTGTTTATCACAGTGTAGACGTGCTGGCAAGACATTACTATCCCCTGGCAAAGAAGAGGTTAACACTGTCCATCTTAGTGCTGCATCTCAGGAGGACTGCAATCACACATTTTTATTTTTGGTTCTGCTGCATGAGAACAACTGCTCTTTGTAACCTCCATGGCACAAAGGACCCGTTTCTTCCGGCAGCATTTAAGAGAGGGCATAGAAAAAGGAAGCAGAGGAAGAAAGTTCGTATTCAGCAAGTGCCAGGTTGTCAAGGTTTCCTCTGCTTTCAGACATAATTTTTTTCTCCTGACAGACACAAAAAAGATTTAAAACTGTTTGGTGCAAAACGGAGCTTCAAAAGCAGCGCTGTGTCTGACAGAAGGTGAAGAGCACAGCTCAGGACCTCCTGTACAAGGCAACATTGTTGTCATCGTGGTGCACACAGGAGCATTAGACCAGGTCTGTGCTCTCCTTGTCACAGAGCTTGTCCTGTGTGAGTCTCAAAATCCTGCACTGCTTTCAGCCCAGCTCCCAGAGGGCTGTGGGCTGGTTCAGCCCTACAAGGACATGGGTCAAGTTCAGTCTGCTGCAAAGAAAGAGGCTGTCACGAGGTCTCACTCTTCAGTTTCCTTCCCTATTTGTATTGTTTTCTGTTTTAATAAATTGTGGACTGCCAGTGAAATCCCTAAGTGCCTGCTGAGTGTGGTTATTAAACCAACGCTTACAAAAGTAAAATTGGGCAAGCTTGGTCACTGCTCCCTTGGCCTGGACATGATTCTCAGAGCACTGGTAGACAATTCAACTGATAAATATTGAAGAGGCAGCAATGCAATTAGCACCAGTCAACACCGTTTTCTGGAAAAATCAATCCCAGCCAAGCCCGATCTTGTTCTACATTGAGACCACAGGATGCGTTGCCAAAGGTAACAGCACAGAGGTGTTAGGAGAGGCATCCAGGGTATAGTCAAACAGAATGAGTAAAATTAACAGATTCACAGCTGGCCATCAGCTGGGATGGCAGGAAGCACCCAGAAACCACTGCTCTGGTTTCATTTTCTGTGCAAGTACTTGATATTACAGAAGTGAGAGAAAATGTGGATGCAGCTGGAGAGTGCAAGAAGGGGACAGCTTAACCCCAAACCCAGCTCTGTTGTTCCCAAAAGCTCAAGCTGCAAGACCACACTAGTGAGTCCAATGTATGTGGTCTGTCTGTCCTCTCTGCCTCTATTACTCCTTGAAAAGAGGCTGCAGACATCTTCCTTTTAAAGTGACTTTTAGAGCAGCTGGGTTGACCCTGGCATTCTAATGAGTAACATGTCATGAGCTGGCTTAAACAATGGCCCAGCTCCTGCAATACCTCCTGCAGGGCTGGCAGCCTCCAGTAAGCACCAGCATCTCACAGTGCCCGGTACCCGTGGGGCTCCAGCCTCAGACTGCCTGACACCCGGCAGCCCCGTTCCCTGCCTGGCCACAGCATGTGCCACAGCAGCAGCACCTCAGCTCCTTTGGCAGCCAACACAGGCTCCCACGCTCAGCGCAGACAACACAAGGCAAAGCAATCTCATGCCGTCCATGCTTATCTCCTGGATAAAACAGTGAGGCACTTTTGTTTATTGAGTGCCGATGAATGGCGCTGTCTTGGCTGTGAGATTGGCCTGCAGATCCCACTCCAGGCACAACTGCTGGCAGGGAGCCACCTATTGCCCTGGGAGCCTTTCAGCAGGGTGCTGTCCCTCAACCCAGGGACAAAACGACCAACAGCTTCCTATCATATGCATCTGTCCCCATGCAGAGGTGGCGTCAGATTTATGGGGCACTGATCACTCTTTTCCCCTGCAAGTATGGCCCAGATGGGTGCCAAGGAATGCAGTTTGCTCGAGAATTTTTCAGTATTCCTTACTGTGACGGTGGTCACAAGGGTTTTTGGGTGAAGGAAGAGACGAGATCCTTGACTCCATGATCAGAAGGCTTGATTTATTATTTTAAGATATATACATATACTATAACTATACTACAAAGAAAAAGCAGGAAGATTTCCAGAGGCTGCTACCTAACCTAAGAATAGAATAGTAAAGAAGGATGACAAGGCAGCTCTCTCCGACTCTGTCTGAGAGAGTTCCGTCCCGGATTGGCCATCAACCATAAACATCCAAGCTGGGCCAATCCAGATGGACCTGTTGCATTCCACAGCAGCAGATAACCTATTGTTTATGTCTATCTCTGAGGCCACAGCTTCTCAGAAGGAAAAACCCAAAGAAAGGTTTTTTCACAAAGAGAATGTTTGCGACACCTCACCTTCTACAGCTCGTTTGTTCATCTGCCCTTCCAGCAGCTGACAAAAAACTGTGAGGAATGTGCATTGGCAGTGACCTGCATGGCTGTTTCTTGGGGGGCAGGAAGGTGAGATGGCTCCGTGCTGCCAGGATGAAGTGGATGATGAGGACACTGTCACCCTGCCATGAGTGAAACAGCTGGACCTCAGGGAGAGTCACAGATCCCAGGCTTGCCACCTCACCAAGAGCTGCAGCCAGCTCCTCCAGGGCCATGTTATTTTAGGACCCCAAAAAGCTGATGGATCCATTTGTGACTGCCTCTGCCTTGCAGCCATCATTCATGCACAGCAGTTGTCACAAAATAGCCTGTTTAAGCAGCAGGACTTTCTTTACTCTGCCCAGACTGCAAAGAAATCATCTCTTGTAAGGGACTTTTGAGGGGGAGACACCATGTGTTCTTGCTCCTTTCAATGCATCAGGATGAAAGCCTCACCAAATCATCTGTTGTGGGGATTTTTGAGGGGGAGGCAGTGTATTTTCTTGCTCCTTTCAGTGCACTGCAATGAAAAGCCTCACCAGGACTGTCACTCAGCCTGATGTTCCTGCAACACTTGAAGGCTGTGCAGACACCAGGAGACAGAAACTTGCAATGTTGAGAGGGAGCAGCTACAATCAATATCACAAGCCATGCTTGCTCTTAGCTCTGACCTTGGGGAGACGCTAAGAATCACAACAATTTCCATTCTTCTCCAACCTGGAGGGAAAAAAACCAAAAACATTTGTCCTGAACCATTGCTGCTTCCAGAGGAAGTAAAATCTTCCGAGGATGTGGCTGAAGAAGCAGCAAGGTGAAGATTCATACCTAAGCTAATGTCCTCCCCCAGCTATCCTGTTATACTACCTCCTTCATTCAGCTTTCCTGTCCTACTTCTCACTGTAATCCAAAGCTTCTCTCCATCAGCCCAACAAAGCAGAATTAGAAGCCTAACCAGCCAGGCTCATCAGCAAGGTCTCTTCTTCACACGACAGGGAGAGATGGGTGACTCCATAGGGGCTGCAGCCACCCTCTGCAAAAGTCCCACTCTCTTCTGGACATGCAGATTTGCTGTTTCTAAAGCTGGTGATGCTAAACACCTCCAGAAGACCAGGTCTGGCCTGTGGCAGAAACCTGGCAGAGACATCATGGCTGGGACACATCTG
The DNA here is from genome assembly GCF_901933205.1 of Camarhynchus parvulus. Taxonomy (NCBI): domain Eukaryota; kingdom Metazoa; phylum Chordata; class Aves; order Passeriformes; family Thraupidae; genus Camarhynchus; species Camarhynchus parvulus. The sequence continues at coordinate 17,107,694 of NC_044575.1, read as the reverse complement.
GGGTTACTCACATCACTGTGTGATCCTGTTCACACCCAAAGCTTTAAGTTCTTGCTGCTGCCTTGGAACTGTCCCACGGGTGAGCCTGCCATACCCTGCTACCTCTTTTGATCAGGAAAAAGGTTTCCTACATTAGGATGAAAAACTCAAATAATTTCTTAAGGTATTTGAGGGGTCTTTTAGAAATTCCAAGGTTTACCCTTGCTGCTTCAAGCAGAGGGCTGGCAGGGTTGTAGAAGCATGGAAACTTAGGACAGCTTGGCAGCTAAGAGATGACAAATATTACCTTGCTGTTTTCCCAAGTCACTCACTAAATGTCTGCAGACAGCATACCTTAAGCTCTCATGTCCTGTTAGCTTAATCAATGCTAAGCCCAGCTTCATGGAATCACACAATGGATTGGGTGATCACACAATGGGTTGGAAGAGACTTTAAAGATCCAACTCACCTGCCATGGGCAGGAACACCTTCCAGCTGACTGTTCTGGGTTGTCTTCAGTCTATCTTCCCTGGACTCCTGTGACCCAGCAGCAGATGACCATGCAGGGCCGGCCCCAAGATGTGGCCCCACCAGGTGACCCAGCACATGGGACTTTGTGTACTCAGCCTGAGACACAGTGAAAACAGGGCAGAGCAGACGTTTTCAAGTTTGACATGTCCAGAGTAGAAATTCTGTCTCCCCCTTTGAGCAGTGCTACATGCTTTGTTTTGGGTCACCACTGGAATTCTCAGTCCAGTCCAGGAGTGAAGCTCGGCCACATGGCTTTGAGGAGAGGTTCCAGCAATAGCTGCCTCCTCCCACCCTTGCAAGTGTGGTCTCCTCTGATCCACAGGGCTTCAGCAGAAACAAAATTTGCAGCCATCCTGCTTTTCTAGAGAAAGCGAGTAGAGATGTCTGATTGGCTTCCTCTGCCTGCTTTGTTTCTCCACATGCTCTGTTGCTGCTGTCTGATCCAACTCTTGCCTGAGAAACGTAGCCCCAAATCTCTTGCTCCTTCCACGTGGGAATGCATTCAGCTTTCTGTATTTGTTTGCTTTTTAGAGGATTTGTTTCCCTAGTAATTTAATCAATCACTTTCTGACACAACATTTATGTTTGGTCTCAAACCTTCCACAGCAAGGAGTCAGCATTAGAACTACTCAGAGTGGGGGGGAAAAAAGGTACCCACTTTTGCTAATTTGCAGGTGATACTGGACTATTTCGTTTGGTGCCACCTAGTTGAGAAACAGTGGATGGCAACCATGTATTCACAATCTTCATCCTTTCCCAGGAGATGCAATACTTTGCTGTAAGAGTTAAAAATGCTCTGTAGTACTCATCTCTGAGCATCCGTCCTGCCCCTCTTGCACATTTTCCTGTTCTACCATCTCCTGTGTGGAAAAGATAATAACTGCACTGGTGTTCAATGAGCAAACCAAGAAGAAGGATCTTAGCTCCAGACCCCCCAAAAGAAACTTCTGGATGGGTTCAGCCTACAGACCTACTGTGAAGAGGTCTACAAGAAGAATAAAGGCATAGTCTTATTGCCTACCTGGTTTCTATATTTCCCAGTCACCGAATTCTTTCAAGGTACCTGGAAACTGGAACAAGGGTCAAACTCTCCTCATGGATTTTCAAGACACAGATTTACAGAAGAATGGTCCTTTAGGAACACAGAGTTTATTTCTGTGAAGTTCAGGAAATGAACACACACTTAATTGCAGCAAATGATGTTTTCTTCATTTTAACAGTACCAACTGATAAGCATGGTGGGCTCACTTTGATGCAGCTCTGGGCTGGGGTTCTGATGCTCTAGTGACTGAAAGCCAGCCCAACTCCCTTTCCCAGTGAAAGCTACTCTTGCTTTAAAGGCTGAAAACATAGGGTGATCCTCCCTTGGGAGGAAAACAGTGCATTTAAGGACCATCAGATTTCATTTCCCTTTTTAAAATCCCAGCAGTATGACACTGTCAAGTATGGACATGAGTGTGTACCCAGTAGAAGGAAATCTTACAGACTGGGTATCTTCTAATATTCTTTCAGTTTTGGCATCAAGCTCAGTAGGTTCGTGGCTGAACCATCCAGTCCTCAGTGCACCACAGAGATCTCCTTTCCTTTATTACAGCAATCCTATGGATGTGCTGAGTTTTACAGCATTGCTGCCTGCCCAGAGTAAACAGAGAAACTGGACACAGTGCCTGTGGGTTCACTCTCAATTTCATATTTCAGTCAGATCTTTTACTGGGAGTTATACAGCATTTTACTGACAGGACTGTGTAAACTGTGTAAACAGTTTAACCCCCTGCAGAACATAATCAGGCTTTCCTTTGTATTTTTTATGGAATTAATAAACTGATTTGAGTTTTGTCTGGGCTTTCATTTCTTGGGGTTTTTTTATTAATAAATGTAGGAGCTGGAAGCATCTTACCTGGATCTATCTCCTGGCAGCTAGAGGACTGTCATGGTTAGAAAAAACCTTGAAGTGGTATGTGGGAAACACCCAGGTAATTTTGCTGGAGATCTGCAAGTTTGAAGTAGAAAAGGGTTTAATTATGACAGTTAAAGAGTTATAAATGTTACAGCCAAAAAAGGAGGAGAAAAAATGTTCCTACTCACAAACAATTTCTTGCTTTACTTTTAAAAATCTTTGTAAGTAGGCTTTTCCTGGTAGAAATTTATTTGGGAGAATTTTGGACATATCGGGATCATGCACGGTAAAAACCATAAAATCTGACAGATCATCTGTAGGACACTGTAAGGTGCATATTAGGCAGCAGGAAAAGCCAGATAGCTGGAAAGGGAAAGATACTATTCCAGTATGTGATGAATTCATGACAGAAGTCAGAAAGGAATGCCATATTTTGATTCAAAAGATAAATGCCAGGTTAGTTATTTCTTCTACTGTTTCAACCATCTACTGCAACTGTTATCAGCCATAGCAGTTATAGGCTTATGAAAGACTTACTGTGCCTCAAAGAGATTATTGATAAAGATAACACACCTCAAAATAATGTTTTCCATTGACTCTCTTCCAGCTCAAATATTTGCTGCCAAGTCAGCTGAGGAAAGAGGAGTTGAACAGTTGCTCTGATTTCCTGCCAGCACCTCAGTGTCCTCAGCTGGGTGCTTGCTTTGGTGTCACTTCAAGGAGAAAGCCAGATACACACAAGGAGGCCCAGCCCAGCAGCTATGGCTCAGCAGGAAAGACTGGAGATAACATCCTTGTCTGGGGTACAATACTTACCTTCCCGTAAGTTATCAGCCCAAACCCTGAAGAGCTGTCCTACCAATGGAACTGTCATGGGTTTGGTATCTGCTGTCGCCTGGCCTGGCTGCAGCCCACTACAAGAGTAACCTGAACACCTGGCACTAACCTTCCTCTCTCTTGGCACCAAACTGTTTTCCAGAAGAGCTGTAGCTCTGCTGATGCCTGGATGAGTCCCCCACAGAGTCAGTCCAGCCTACCTACCCTTTATTCCAGCATTGCCCAACTCAGCTCTGGTCTGACTATCACAAACCAAGCTTCAACCTGTTGTAGCTGTGAATGCTGCCTTGTGCTTCCTGTAGACTTCTCCTGAACCTTCACCAGAGGACAGGCTAACCCTACATGCTGTCCCTTCTAGATTAGCCTTGTTGCTCTCTAGATCTGCTCCAGCTGAGCCTCAGCTCATTCCCTGAACGTTGTGTTTCCTGGCTTAGCCCCACTGCAGCAAAGCCACCCTCCAGGGACACCATTAACTCAGCTGCAGTCCGTCCTGTGCTTTGCAACTAGCAGAATCCAAACAGGAGTTTTCCTCCCATTTCTGCACAGCACAGCCAGGCTCACCTGTGTTCTCCTGCCAGCAGGTTTAAAGGGACCAGTCTCCATCTCACTCCAGGCATTTATGGAATAGCAGACCATGCTGTGAAACAGTTAAGTGCTGATTTTATTCCCAGTGAGAGCAATATGCTCAAATGCATCTCTCCAAAACTGGAGGAAAGAACAAATACCTTGTTGGTATCCATGAAAATTACAAACAATAACATATGACACAGAATACAAGATAAAATGTACATTCAGAAGAGCACTGCTGACTTGAACCCAGCATGAGACTTGGGGCAACACAACCTAAGAAACCAGATCTGTGGGAGTCCCTGGGCCCAAAGTGACAGCTCAAATCTGCAAGTCGTTGTCAGTGCTCTGCACTGGACAGTAAGCACTCTGTAGCCTGAGATGTTAGAACAGCCTTAAATTAGAGAAAAAGCAGAATGATTTTATGCCTCTCATTCAATAATACTGATGGCAGGTCTGAAGCAGCATCAGGGAAGCCACTGATGATTCTTCACGAGGGGAAGAAAACACCAGGATTTATCCAACCTGCAACTGCACTTGACTTTGGGTGGTGCAACCTGGCATTTTTAAACACACTTTTGTTTTTTCAGACTAAGAACAGCCCTTTAAGTAATGTTTAGAGAGTTATGCTGAATTCAAACCTGTCTTGAAAGACTCGAGTTTATTTAAATGACAGTAGTCTTTCAAAAAGCTTGCATGTAATTTTCCACTGTCATTAGTGGGTCATTAATTGAGGGCCATTATCAGATGGGGAACAGAAAGAGAATGGCACTTCAGTAATAAATCATTGAGCAGCTAAAAAGCAGCAAATGCTTCCAGCCTTATACAAGATATTCAGGCTGAAGAACTGGGGAGTTAGCTCAGCATGGCTCATGCCAAACACACAACAGTGCCTTATTTCACAGCTGGCCAGACCAGTTTTTAAAATGCAAATTAAAGTCACGATTTTCACCCAACTTCAGGAGGGGTCACACCTTCACCACTACACAGTCACATTTTCACTGGGAAGATGTGAGAACTACCCCTTGGAAACTGCAAGGGAAATTTTAACTGCACTTACATTAAAGTCTGTCTCAGAAGAGGTCATGGATTTTTACTTTTTTTTTTATAAAATAAAACTGGAACTTTGTCAAAGATCACCAGTATGTAGGTGTCGTCTAAAAAGGTACTTGCAGGTGCAGCATGCTATTTGTTTCATGATAGCTTTTGGAGCAAAACCAAAAGAAAAAGAGCAATTTTTCTAGAAATCAGTTTCTTCTTTCTTCCCCACAAAAACTTAGGTTTTGTTTGGACTTAAGGGAACTGGAAGAAATTTGGATTTTCATGGGGAATACAGTTCACATCTTCATGTGGGCAGAACACTTCATTGACAGAAATGGCTGAACAGTCCCCACCACATCACAGGCCTTCATCACAGGCCTTCATAACATGACTGCACCTCCACTCTCCTATCAAACACTAGTGTACAAATGAACCCAAATGCTCACACCCAGTGTTTCCAGCAGCGTTTCCAGTTTCAGGAATAAGTTATAAATAAATATATGTAACATGACTATTAATTCATCAAACATTACTTAAGCCACTACTCAGCTGACAGACAAACACTTCAGTCTCTAAATTTCTCCACATTTCTGAAAGCTAAAGCTGAAGGTCACAAAGTGGAAGTAGAAAAAAGGTTCATAAATGCACTCTAAACTTCCTGGGATTGGCAGAAGTGGCATGTGAGTACAGACCAAGAGAATCAATGCCCAGCTCCTCAGGAAGACTCAGGCCCTTGAGGAGGGAGCAGTCCCCAGGCACCATCACTCTGGGTACACAGAGGGGTCCCACACAACCCCCATTTTTCTCTGCTAGGTGCTAATCATAGCTATTGCAGAGTCCTCAGTGCTGCTCTCCTGCTCCAGGCCCAGCCGGCGGATGGACTCGCTGTATTTCTGCCGCCCCAGCTCAACGATGGCTTCAACCTCATCAGCGATGTCCTGGCGGCCACTCTCTTTCAGGGCTCTGATCAGCTTGCTCACACAGTCAGGATCCTCTGAGTTCTGCTGAGCCCATGAGAAAAGCATGTCCAGGATCTGCTTATTGAGGTCCTCTCTGAAGAAAGGAGGAAAGCCAGAAGTAACCAACACGCTCTCCTGAGCAGCAAACCAAAGAGACCTTACCTAAGTCCCAGCCACAGCTGGAGCCTTAAAGAAGCTATCCAGACACACAAAGCACTCAGTGGGCCTGCATCTTTTCTACCCAGCATACAGGAGTTGCAGTTCCTGCATGAATGTTTCTCTATAAAATATTTTCCTAATAGAAGTATCAAATTAAGACATTCTGCTTTGGAATATAATTTCCTCACAGGAACACTAGTTTGATTATAACAAGTCTTATTCTCTCCCACTGTTTTGGCTTTTTGGTCAGACTGCATGTCCCGTGATATACCACACGCTCTTTTTGATTAACAATGATATTCACTATTAAAGACATAGATCATTTCTCTTTGTAAGAGATGGAGTCTGGCCAGGAATCTGATCATAGAACAGAATCGGAATGCAACTCAGCTGAACTACAAAGCTCATCAGGTTTGTTATTGCCCGATTTTCTTTTTCAAACAAAAAAATGTATTTTATAATGGCAAGAGAACATAACCAGTTCCCATTATAAAAGGCATTCTTTTCAGAAGAATCATTAGTCAACCCATCTTTAATCCAGTGAAACAATTACAGTGGAAGAACTTTCAACCAGCCAAGCATTGATTTATACTATTACACTGCAGATAGATGGACAGACATATATAATGCATCACTGTTGGTTACTGTGTCCTGTCCTCACCTGTTATTGTATCCTATGCGCTCAATCTGCTGGTAGGTCAGGCCCAGGTTGAGGCCGATGCTCTGCCAGTCAGCTCCCACGCGCCTAGCAATGCTCAGCAGGTTTGCCTGTGTCAGGTAGCCAGTCTCAGCATTGCCCAGGTTCAAGGGAGGGAAGGAGAAACCATACAGGGGAGTGGGGTTCTCATCCCACCGGGGTTTCAGTTGCTGTGTCACAAAGAAGAGAGAAAGAACATTCTTTCTTTTTGTAGAGGACAGTGTCCAGCCACTCAGTCTCCACAGTGAAATCTCCTTCCTTCTACTGGGGAGAAAGGAAGTACTTGGGGCTGAAGGGTCAGGCTGTAAGAAGGAAGGAGGACTTACACTGACAGTGACCAGCAATGCTCACTGCCTCAGGAAAATATCAAATTGTAATGCTCACAGTCATAGCTCACATCGGAAATTTCCTTTCCTGCATTTACAGAGCAGTTGAAAATAAGCCACATCCCTGAAGCATATTTGCCTCAGCAGTAAGAGAGCACTTAGTGTAGGTTCATAGTTGAGGTTCCACGTGTCAGAAAGGGATGGGAGATCATCACACGTGATCGGAAGGGAAGTATTCAGCCTACCGAGGTATTTATTGTGTTAGGCTTCTCAAATGTCACTTAAATTCCGTAGGCAAAAGTTGCATTTCTCACTGTAACCTACAATCCAGCCTTTAAAGCTCACAGCAGAATACCTGCACTCAATGTCTATGTTCAAATCCAGCATAACTACCTCATCCTATTCCTTTCTTTTCTCCTGCTGCATGAGCTGTGTGACTAAGAAATTTATAAACAAAACAGACACTTCCCTTAATTACAACAAGCTTCCTTGCATACTACATTCTCATTTATTCAAAGGATCCACCCTCTCTGACTCTCTGACCACCCACCCAACAAGCCTGTGCTTGACAAGCAAGACGAGCAGGAGAGGTGGAGACCACTCCCAGCTCTTCGTGTTCTCGTTTCAGAAGAACTCGCTCACAGGGAGTGCAAAATCTCCAGCATGACATGGCTGGGCAGCTATTCCATATGCTCATTCATTGCATACCTTCTCATGGAGGAAATAAAATTAGCTGAGCAGAAATGCCATGTTCTTACCCCATCTAGATTAATTTTTCTGTAGGAGACAACTTACAGGTAGTTTGATGGGCAGAGTAGCAAGCCAGAGGGAGTCTGGACCTTTTCTCCTCCTGCTGGCATCTTCAGGGATGCTGTCTGGAACTGCTCCCCGGTAGAAAGAGACCTTTGCAAAGAGAAAGATTGCAGTGAGGCTCTGATTCAAGCACAGTGGCCCAGCCTATTGGCACCATGTCTTTTCCGTCTGGGAAAGAATGAATTCAGCATTCGCATCTATCCTCAGCCCACAAATACAGCCTCTCAATTATGTGTAACTGGGAGGAGCACTGAGGTTCTGCCATAAAGGCTGGACTTTCTGCCAGCACCCCAAAAATTAATGGCAGGAATGTAAGTCAGACAGTTAAGTGATGAGTGATCCTTCGAGATTACACTTCTTGACTGTTCAGAGTTTAGTCAGTGAAATGCAAAGCCAGAGAAAGAGGGTAAGAAAAGAGTCATGCCCAGCACTCAGAGATTATTATAATGATTATTGTAAAAGCGATGATGAAGGAGGAAACAAGAAGTCAGTCTAACTGGTTGTTCACCTGGCCTTTTACAGCTTGGCCTTTTCTGTCCACAGGGGAGGTCACATAGATTTCCTTCATGTTCTTCAAGTGGGAGTAAAAAATAAATGAGAGACGTCCATCCACGCAGTCAGGGCGATCTGTGCAGAGATGCAGGAAGCGTTCAACTTGTGGAGAAAAGTGTGCAGAAGCACATCAGTCATAAAAATAAACCCACCTGGCTATTGCCCTCTGCAGGTTTACAAGAGCATGAGAAGAAATGAAAGTCTGCAAACAGCACTTTCATAAGGAAAAGTAGACAGAAAAGTTATGTGACCAGAGAATGTGACAAGTTCAATGTCCAGGGGCTGGCTGCTGTGAGTAGTGGGGGAGCTGGAGGCAGAGAGGAACACCATGGAGGAGTACAACCCACAGCAGAAACATGTCTAGGGCCAGAGCAGGACAGGAGGGAGGGAGGTAGGAGCAGAACGAGCCCAGTACTGCCATACCCATATCAATGCTGATGCCTCGCTCAAAAGCTGCAAAAAATTGCTCTCCCTCGAACATCTCCACCATGTCAGATGGCTCAGGTCCTCGATAGCGGTCCTGCAGCTTCTTCAGCACTGGGTCAACCTGACAAGGACAACAGTGTTTGGTCAGAAGCACATCTGTCCCTCAACCCATGTTGCTATACCCATGATGTTCCTCTCACCTTCAATAGGGAAGACTAATTTACATGAAAAGGATGTGAACAAATGAACAAAGACACATTAAAAAAGCATTTCAGCACTGTCTCTGTCTTTTTAACATGTCTTTTTAACTTCAAAGACAAGGAGGGATTTACTTGCTACCATATCCCACTCACTATTCAAATACCTTTTCTCTGCAAAAAGACACATGCTACAATAGCACACAGCCGAGGACACCAAAAAGCTCATTTTGGCTTTGTAGCCTGTGATCACAGTGGCAGTGCAAGAGTTGGGTTAGATTCTTCTATTTGTAACAGTAAACTTCTCTCACTCCATGACCGTTCCCAGCAGGATTACAGACACACCCAAACAACCATCTCACACTAAGTGTCATTGATGCCTCATCTGGAGACAGTTTTAGCCCACAACCCAATATAAAAAATCCTTGCAGATGTTTGTGTACACAGGTCACTTCAATACAGGAGCACAGGTAAAGAGAAGGAGCAACCAGAGCAGAGAATTATGGAGAGCTGGATATGCAGCCCATTAGTGGCAGTCTGATAAAATAACCCTCAGCTCACCAAGCTGCACTGCCTGCCAAGGGACACGTTCTCCACAGCTGCACACTCATGCTCACACTAATCTGAAACAATGCTGAGGGCTGATACCCCTAGGAAGAGGCAGCAGAAGAGAATGTGTGAGCACTTCCCATCTCCTTCTTGACAAAATCAGCCAGATTAGCTCACATTCATTGCATAAACTAACCTGATGTTGCATTAAAGCAGACTAAGGAGTGCCCATATGTTCTGTTCCCGTGCTTGAACTGAGAACAGCAAGGAACATAAGGAAAATTACCATTTCTAACCACTCCAGCCGAAAACAAAGCAGTGCTGCTGCCCATACCACTAGCCCATGTCAGACAAGTGATGTGTAAACTTTGACTTAAATTTAAGGCAACGTTTTACCTCATGTTTGCTGGATTATAATAGCATATACATGGCCAGTAACTGTTGTTCAGCTGATTTTAGCAGGCCAGTCCTCAGAGTTTGCAAGGGAGGAAATCAATGCATGGCATTGGCCACTGCAAAGAATGAGTTTTTTCCTTCCCCCAGCTCCCTGTGAGTCAGTATCACATCACCAACAGTGTGGTGACACTGCTGGTCACTGTTTGGTGCACTGCTGCCTTTGTATCCTACAAAGGGAAGCCTGGGAAGCTCAGGAGCAAGGCAGTGCAAAGCAGATCAGACCTTGTGCTTGGGGACACACTGTAGCAGGACTTGCTCAGGATCCCTCTTCCTCTGCAGCGCAATGAAGTTCACCTGGTACAGACGCAGCCGCTCATAGACCTTCTTGGCAATGCCTCCAATGTAGGTCTTGGTAGTGTACCACAGCCAGTACCTGGAGACAAGGAATTAAAAAAAAACATGAGGGACCTACCCAGAGAAAGGTGTCTCTGTGTCACACCCACATGATTGGGAAGAATGACAGGTAGAGACAAAGTGCTACACTGGGCCTGACTTGTAAAAGGAAAATGGAACAGATAGAGTTAATGTTATGGCCTCTGGTCAGAGTGTTGGAAAAGCAAGGCAGAGGAACATCCCATCTTTTCCTCAGGACTAATCTTGCACTTACCAGGAGAAGTGAGTGACTTCAAACATTGCATAAAGATGGGTGAATTCCAGCACCACCTCACTGGTGATGTCATTCCAGGTTTGGCCCTCCAGGTCACCATGGAGTATATGCAGCCTTGACCGATCCAAATTTAGCCCTAAAGACACCAATGATCAAGAGATACTATAGGCAGCAGAAACCTTTATTCATGGCTTTACAAACCCAGCCACAGATTTGGGTGATTTACTTTTTAAAGACACCAAGTATGGGTTCACAGCCTTCTTTTTAGCATCCAGGACTGAACTTTGGTCAAAGAAGAGCAGCAATAAAAGGACCAGGCTATCCCACTGCTTTTGGGATATTCTGGCAAAATATGCAGAGTTAAAATGATAGTGTGCTCATTCCCACCAACAGATTCATTAGACAATTCTCATCCCTAAAATCTAGGGTTATAAATTAAGTTCTATCTCTTTCTAATGTACATCTCACAGACTTTTCAATCCTGATACACTTCAGGCATACAAATACCAGGTAGTGTTATAATGAAGGCCATGTATTTCTTTACAAGAAAACCAGGAGAGGTCAAAGAAAATAGGAGTAAGGACACTCAGGGCACTCAGCAAACAGAGGAATCCTTGGCATGACTGAGGCTGTTTTTAGCAGTTTTCAGAGTGGGATGTAGCTCAGCATACAATCGTATATTTCTAAATGCAGTGGTTCAGCACCTGATTGATACGCAAGGAAAAGAGAAGGCAGACCCCTGGAGGCAGCATGTTCATTTCTTGCTTCAAGCTATTCCCAATCATGAATCAAAGCTCTTTTACGATGCGTCTCCTCAGTGGGCAAGAGTGCCTCTCCAATCCACCACAGCAAAACCAGCAGTTAAAATGCACATGTGGTTTGGCAGAGAAATCCTTTTGCCAAGACCATTCTCCCAGCTTGTCTGGTCTGTGAACCCCAGCCCTGATCTGATGGACCTGAACTACCTTCAGCTCCCACCGCCCTGCACCACCACGCAGTCAGCGGACACGCCTTGCTGTTCCTGCAGGAAAAGCAGCAAGCTTTATTAACAACAGAAGAGGCAAATAAAATTCTCTCTTGCCCTTTGTGGTTTTCCAAATATGGCATTTCCCTTTGTCAGTTTTGGGAATAAGCTGACCTGTGACCCCGGGGGGAAGAGGCAGCTGAATTCTCACTGGCTTGAGAAAATCCACCATGGAGTCCTGGGAGAGGTAGAGCAGGGGACTGGCTCTGCACTCTGCTTGGGCTGTGATTTCCTGTATCTCTTCTGCAGAGACTGGCAGCACCTGGATGTGGCAGACAGCACAGTGAGCAGAGCAGTCAGGCACCAAATTCCCACACTGCTCACTCAGTCCCTCCAGCACCCAGCAGGCAAATGCTGCTCTTGCTGCAGGGCCCGTTGAGAAATAAAGCACAGTGAACTTCAGCTGAAGTCTGGCAACCTGTCGGGCTGGGATGGACTTAAAAGTATTACAAGAGCATCTCACAGCTCTAGAGAACAATTCATTTTAGTGGGGTGATTTTAGAATTAGATCCCCATTAGATTCCTCCACCACCCCCAATTCTCACTGAGCTGTTTTCTTAGGGTCAATTTTGCAAGGGAAAGAGAGGCAAAATCTTTTTGTGTTCCCTTCACAGCAGCTACATGCTGGTCTGCTGGAGATCCCCTTCCCACACAGGGCAGCACAGAGCAACGCTCATGTTGCAGGGAAGTAAAGAGAGAAGGTGATCTGAGATGGGTCAGCCCATGAAGCAACCACGTCTAGACATGAATTGCCCTAGCAGACATCTCTGCTCGGTTCTGTACTGAACATGAGAAAACAGCTGCACCAGAGCTCACCAAAAAGCATGCATACCTGCAGCTTGACACTACGAGGCTCTTCGGTGACTCCAGGAGGAAAGATCACTTTGATGTTTGGATCCACACTGGAAAAGAGCAATGTCCCCTCTGCTGGCACTTTGCATTCATTTTGGACAAGTCGAGACACAACAAGGAACCAAGAGAAGTGAAGGACACAACAGTGGGCCACACACTTCTGTGACAGAAGACAAAGAAGAAAACATATAGGTATATAACTTAATACAATAAAGGCAGGAAAATGAGTACCAGCCAAGTAGAAGAAAGTACTAAATCAGGGATGAAACATGGCAGGATGCAATTTATCAACTCTCTACATGAGAGAGGAAACCTGGAGCTGAAATCCACTAAATTTTATTACAGCTGGTCAAAAAACAGCTCATGAGATGTTTCAAATAGGTTCACTCTTGGCTGGGCACAACCAAAGAGGGGAACAGGAACAAAGTGTGTTCCTGGTAATTTCAATCTGCTCACCTTTGATCTTCTCTTCTGCTTCACTCTCGTTTTCAGATCATTCCAGCTCTGCCCACTGAAGGTCCGAACCACCACCTCATGCTGGTGAGGGGTTTGAGGTGAGATATATGGCATCCAGATCTGCACCTCCTGGCAAAAAAGCATTCCTGTGAGAGACACCAACTGAAAGGATAAAACCAAGGCCAGCTCTACTCTGTGGCTTCCTATGCAGATGAGGGAGGGCAGAGCATGGCCTGTATGCAGGGAATGAAAGAACCTGCTCTGCCCTGTGGTCTTTGGGGAGATGACAGGAAATGTCAGGTCTGCTATGGACTTTGATGGTGGGAAAGGTTCAGCAGCTTCTGAGCAAAAAGAGCAAAGCAACCTTTGCAGTGAGCTGCTGTCAGCCATGATGGGGCTGGTAGGGGGTGTGGGAACTCCCCAGCTTAAATGCAAACCACATAATCAGACTCTTAGAAAAGGATGCAAACCATTCTCCTTCCAGGCTAAGGCCAGATGCTGGACTCATCCTCTAGTAGAGCAGGGGGGTTGTGAGTGAGAAAGGTTCTAGCTCAGCTCAATCAGGAGCAGTGGGCAAGGCAAAGGTGCCAGATCAGCACAGTATCAGAGAAGCCGGCTGCCTCCTTTCTCTCTGCATCAGGGCTTCTTTGAGACGGTGCCCTGCAGCTACTTAAAAGCACCAGGGATGGGGGTAACTGTCTCACAGGTCCCAAAAGGCCTCTCAGAAAACTCTACTGAGCTACTGCAAAGGCAGATTCATCAGGAAGTAACGTGGGTGTATCCTTACCTGCTGGAATTGGATGCCATGAGGCTGCAGCTCCAGGACTCTACTGAGCAGGACATCGTGGTGTCTCAGCTTTACCCACTGTGGATCTGGCGTGAGGGATCGGAAGTGGATCCGCAGGGGAGCAGAGGCAGCCCCCGGAGGAAAGTAGAAATGGATGCCACAGGCCAGGACCACTCTGCAGCCTTCAGAGGTGACAGTAAAGCTTCCAGAAGACATGCATGAATTTATGACATTGTGCAGTGACTTCAGCCCTCCAAAAATCGACAGAATCATCTCATATTTGTGTTTCACTGGCCTATTGAGACTATAGGCTCCTATACATTCCTGCAATACCCACCATGCACCTTGTCTGTAATGTAAGTTCTTAATAACAGCGGCTTACCTGCCCTCTCCTGATGCAAGGAAGTGTCTTTTTAGCCTTCTGGTACTGGATTTATCTGTGGCAACAAGAAGACTTAGGTAGGAGAAGGAGACAGAGGTTACTTAAACCAAGACAAAGAAAGGCTGAACAGTTTTGGCTTAATCCTAATCTGACAGAAATTGCTAATGGAATCCTGGTCACACTGCAGTGGGCCCCAGAACACACTGCAGCAAGAGGATGGCATGTGGTCCCGAGGTCCCAGGACATACTGAAAATGCTAGCTCTCCCCCAGGGAAACTCAGAAGCAGAGGGAATTTGAAAATATTTCAGTTTACCTCTGCAGCTCTCAGGGCCATGTTTGATTGCCTGGGGCCACCCCGGGAATCAGTGCTTGCTCCTGTGAACATGAGCACCACTGGGAAACCCTGCTCAGATTCCTGCCCACTTCATCACCTTCCTCTAAGAATAAGAGCTGCTCCTTTGCAGCCTGTGAACCTCAGGAAGGCAGGAGGTAACTGCACAGCAGAATGACCCCTTGCTGTTCTCTGAGGTTCTAGCATGAGCCATCACAGCCTTAGGGCCATGCAGCAAGTCCAGGAACTGGGGCTCACCTCTGCTAAAAAGGTTGGACCCCTTTAAGGACCTCTCCTGATCTGTTTCCTGTGAGTCCCATTTTCATTTCCACTGTAAAACCCTACCAAGAAAACCCAGTTCCAGGGACCACTGAGCCCTTCAGACTGGGATAGGCCTCATAAAACCATAACTAATACTGTCTGTATCCTTACAACTTAATAATTATTCCAGTGAAATAAATGCTGGTCTGATTCCCCCCTGCTTGTCTTCTCTAATCCAAACCCATCTACACCATGCTGGGCTGAGTGAGGGAACAGCTGGGCAGAACACACAGCAGCAGAAGCCTTGCAATTACCAGCCTGTGGGGATGGTTCTGTTTCTCCCAAGGGATTGCCTCGGACGTGCACAAACGGCAAGGCCTGGATCTCAGCAGGGATGGCACGGAGGCAGTTGTTCTGCAGATCAAGTCTGGACAAGTTGGGCAGGCTGGCAAGAGAGGCAGGGACTGTCACCAGGAGATTGCTGTGGAGATGCAGCCGACGCAGAGACTTCAAATTGGCTGCAGGTTGGAACAAGAAGTGACCCCCCATCTGTGCTGTTAATTGCATTGCATATCAGCTCGAACCCTCCCTCTCCCCTCAGCCCATGTAAACACACACATAATGAAGGAAAAGCACAAAAGCTTAACATCCCTTTAGCTCACAAAATAAAGGAGTGCAAGGAATTAGCTGAGAGGCAACATAGCCTCCTCTGTCCTCTCTTTTCAGCTACAAGTAAGACAGCTCTCTAACAGCATCAAAAACGACCTTGGTCACAATGTAATAGAGGACCCAGGAAGCTGGGCAGCCAAAGTCAGAGCCCAGTTCTGTGGACTGGTCCACACTGGACAGTGTGATTTCAAGCCCAGATTTTCACCCCATCAAACCTCAGCTCTTCTGCTACCCAAAAGCAGCCAGGGTAGATCCTCAGTCCTTGTAAATTGTATTGAAATCTCAGCAGTGTCACTGATTCACAGAAATAGAAAGCATAGTCCAGAGAGTTGTTAATGCTCAAAGGCACTGACTGAACGAAGCACAATCATTCTGGATACCCCTTCCATTTGGCTCCAATATAAAACGGTTTATGCTAACAACTCTGGGGATAGAGACCAAGGGTCTCAGAGGTTGTACCAAAAGCTTGGCAAGCCCATGTCCTTCTCTTCCCCAATAAAATACATACCTAGGGAGTCTGGGATGCTCGATAAGCAATTCCCAGAGAGATCCAGCTCTGTGCAGTTGTGCAGATTCCCAACTTCTTCAGGGAGCAATTCCAAAGCATTTTCTGAGAGATCCAGATCCTGCAGCATTGACAGCTCCCCAATGCTCTGAGGTAAGTCCTTCAGCTGATTTTTCATTGCAGAGAAGAAAGTCAGTTTGCTCAGACAGCCAAAGTCCTCAGGAAGTGTCACTAGGCAGTTGTGGCTCACCAGGAGCACACGGAGGCTGGGGAGGTGGAGAATGCAGCTCGGCAAGGTGGAGAGTCTATTGAAGCTGAGATCCAGGTGGGTGAGACACCTGAGGTTCCCAAAGTCTGGTGGCAAGCTTGTCAGGGAGCCATGCTGATAGGAACCAAACTTATCCCTAGCATGGCCACCTGGGTGGAGGGAAGTGGAAGAAGAGGTCAGTATGCTACCAGGAGAGCTCACCAGCCTCATGTGAGACTCAGCTCAGAGATCCACAAGATGGGGAGTTACTGATAACAACGAGCAGCACTAATCACAAAGTACTCAGAGAAGAGAGTTTTCTGCGCCATGCCTCAGTTTCCTATCATTGAAAGGGGTGTAACAGTGAAGAGCTGTTATGAAATCAGGAGATGCCACAGTGAACCACTACAGCTCTGCTAAACACATCCGGAGTCAAGAGAACGAGCCAGGCCACCACGTTACCACACTTCAGCAGGGTGGCCCATACACCTCCAAGATCCCACTCTCCTTCCCCACTTCTTCCTCACTACCAGTGGCCAACAACACTTTATGGATCAAGGAAATAGTCCTTGCCCTCAAGGATTTATCCATGCTGCTGAGAAGCAAACAGCCCTGAGGACTGAAATCTGCCCTTGCAAGACTGGAAGGCATACCTGAAGAAAGAGGAGTGAAAATGTGGGGGGGCAAAGTAGGTAATTCAGTATTTTGTAGGCAGACATGAGGAAAGCAGTGAAAATGTGGGGAGGAAAGTAGGTAATTCAGTATTTTGTAGGGCAGACAGCAAAGAGAGGGATTAATTAAATTTCCGTATCCCAGCTTGTGATTCTCAAATTAGAGAAGGGCTGCACCCCTGGAAAATAACTTGAGCAAACAAAAGGAAACTTCCAAACTTTTCCACTTATTCATTGTTTCATACTCCTTCTGTACTGTTTTCTATTTATATCCATATACAGCAGAGGGCACCAAATATATAATTTTTTTTTTTTTGCTGCATAATGGTACAAAATGAGAACAACCAAACAGGCACATCGCACTTTGTACATAAGATTTTACTGAACTACTTTATTGCGCTTCAGGATGCTCAGGGTTGTGTGTGCATCTCACAAAACAAGACTGATAAAAAGTACTGCTGTTACTGCCACCTTACTAAAGGGGGGAAAGACAAATCAAATTATTCACAAGAGAAATTTGTGACAGATATAGAAACAAACCTCAGACTTCTCAGTTTTCACCTGGAACCCTGAATTCTACCCCAAACTCCCCCTTTTTGTACTTATTTATTTTTAAAATTCTACCTCCCAAAGAGCAAATTATTCAGTCTGATACAGAAATTAATACAAATTGTACTGATATCATACCACAATAAATAGATGAGACAGTCAAATCATGGTCTAATATTTATAGCTCCAGCAGTTATTACACTTTGCCAAATTACCTGCACAACCTGTGTCCTACTTTAGATAAAATGTTGAACAGCCTCTTCTGGTCTGTCTTGAACTTTGCTAAACCTACAGTCACTGACAGTAAGCAAGGATTAAGCATGGATTGATTCAGACAGAAACACAGCAAATACAGCTTATTATACTCTCAAAAATGAAATAGGGGCTGAACATTCACCAAAAGATTCAACACCTTTCAATCCCCCTCTTCTTGCATAACTCCAAAAACGCTCTTCTTCTAGAGAATGGCTACAGAAAATGCTGCAGCATCAACCCAATGAGACTCCAAAAACCCAGTCCCCAGGCAGATGTAAAAACAAAGGGAGGAAATAAGAGTCCAGAAGCTGTATCTTGTTGAAATCTCTGAGCATTCAGCTCTGAGCAAGGTTGAGCCAAAGCTGAGGTGAGGGGCACTGGAACAAAACACTTCCAAGGGCAGTTTGTCCTGCAGATGTGGAGAGAAGGATTAAAAAAAATCTGAGCCTAGAAAAGCTGGATGGTGATGGGCCCCAGAATTTACCTTTAAGCACCAGGGATTTCAGGTGCTTCAGATGAGGAAGGTTGTCCAGGGTGGTGTCAAGGAGGCAATCGTTGCTGCTGAGCCGGAGGAACTCAACCTGGACCAGCTCTCCCTGTTGCTCCTTGAACAGCTGGAGGAAACGGCGGCAGCCGTCAGGATAAACATCCAGGTTCAGTCTGTTGTCAGCAAGGCAGGAGCCAGCCAGGGCAGGAGCCCCCAAAGTCCCCTCCCCGCACTCATCCCTGAGCCCCAGCAGCTCTGCCATCTTCTGCATCTCATCCACAGGGTCCAGACATGCTCTGACTTGCCAGGCAGGCAGGCACTGGCAGCACCACAAGGCAGCTGGGACAAGGAGATGAGGAAAGATGGCTCTGAAAAAGAACACAGTGCACAATGAAGGCTCCTGCCCCAGTCCAGAGTGGCTAGAAACAGTTCATAACCACAGCAAGATGGTAGGAAAGATTACATGCATGTTACTGAAAGCTTTGGAGGCAATGAGCACAGAAATGCAGCATGACAGATGTCACAGAGCCTTCTCTTCCTAAAGAAAACCTCTGAATTTTGCCATCCAATATCTCAGCAGAGAATGGAGCAATTATGCACCATCAGAATAAAGACCAATATTAACTTTAAAAGACATAAATGTAAATGCCTATGCCTAATGCAGATCTCAAGGTGCCTTAGTACAAAGCTTTACAAATAGAGAAGAAAACTGGGGCAGGGAGAGCTGAGCGAGAAGCAGAGCCCAGATGTGACAGGTCCAATCGAACCCGGTTGTGAAACCCAGTGTCAATGGGATAAAAGCAAGTGGACAAAGGGCAGCAGAGAAAACGTGTCAGGGCCAGTGACAGGGCTAGAAAAGGCATGTTGGTGGTGCAGGAGCAACACCTCCTGAGCTTGGCAATTAAACTAGGTCATGGTGTGAATATCAGAAGTTCTTTGTAAACCCTGCCATGGATCAAATTGATAAACATAAGTTTCCTTTGAGTGATGCAGAATTAGAACAAACTTAGCTCCAATGTCCAAGGCCAGCAGGCCAGAAACAAGATAATGCCCCAGCAACAACGTGAGGAGCAGTGCTTTTACTGTTAGCCTGTGGGACACAGCAGCACTGATGTTCCCAAGGCACAGTCTGGGGGAGGCATCATCTCCTGAAAGGGCAGAAATGCCTCACCCTGAAAGGACAGAAATGTAAAGGCAAGAAGAAGAGGAAGCAGAACCCAGATGCAGCTCACAAATTGTGCTGGGTCCTCGTTGAACCCGGTTTGTGAAACTGAGTGACAAGGGGATAAAAGTGAAACTACTGCTTTAGTATAAAGGTGAGCATTTCTTACAAAGGCATGGTGCACAACATGCACACAGCCCCCTCATAGACATGTGTATGAAAAAAGTCCATCAGCTATAGCTTTGTAAACCTGTCAGTGGTGAAGGAACCAGAGGGCAGGTCCAGAAGCCACAGAGGCAGCCTCAGGGCCAACAGACGTGGATAGACGTGGTGCCACAGACACTCTGAAACACATGCCTGCACATGGACACACAGCCCTGCACATGGACACACACCCCCGCACATGGACACACAGCCCGGCACATGGACACACAGCCCTGCACATGGACACACACCCCCGCACATGGACACACAGCCCCGCACATGGACACACAGCCCTGCACATGGACACACAGCCCCGCACATGGACACACAGCCCCGCACATGGACACACACCCCCGCACATGGACACACAGCCCCGCACATGGACACACACCCCCGCACATGGACACACAGCCCCGCAAATGGACACATACCCCCGCACATGGACACACAGCCCTGCACATGGACACACACCCCCGCACATGGACACACAGCCCCGCACATGGACACACAGCCCCGCAAATGGACACATACCCCCGCACATGGACACACAGCCCTGCACATGGACACACACCCCCGCACATGGACACACAGCCCCGCACATGGACACACAGCCCTGCACATGGACACACACCCCCGCACATGGACACACAGCCCTGCACATGGACACACACACGGCCCTTCACATGGACACACACACAGCCCTTCACATGGACACGCAGTCCCTCACATGGACACACAGCCCTGCACATGGACACACACCACCGCACATGGACACACAGCCCTGCACATGGACACACAGAACCTCATGCATGGACACACACACATGCCTGCACATGGACACACACCCCCGCATATGGACACACAGCCCCGCACATGGACACACAGAACCTCGTACATGGACACACACACGGCCCTGCACATGGACACACAGCCCTGCACATGGACACACACCCCGGACATGGTCACAAACAGCCGGACCGGGTTGCCCGCAGCCCCCTGTGCCCCGGCCCCGTCCCCCAGGCCCGCTGTCCAGGCCCCGGCAGCAGCCGCAGCCGCGCCCCGTGCCCGGCCGAGCACGGCCCCGCTCGTCTCACCCCTCCGCACCGGCCCCGGGCGCTCGGCAGCCGGGGCTGGGCCGGGCAGGGCTCTGCCCGCCACTTCCTGAAAAGTTCTCGGGAGCTGCGCCGCGATCCGGGGCGGGACGGGACGGGGGAGGTGCCAAAGGGAGCGGGACACGGGCCGGAGCTATGGGGAACCATATCCAGGCGTCTTGCTGCCACAGCAAGGGCACGAAAAGAGATTTTTTCCCCACACGGCCACGGCCCTGGCACCGCAGCCGGTCCCGGTTCGGCTCCCCTGGGCTCCAAGGGAGCGGGAGGCACGGGCAGCTCTGGGTGTTGTGCTCATTCCATACAAATCCAGGGAGAGAAATGGAGCGGAGGCTGCGAGCCTAAGAGGGTGCAGGGCTGGGGCTGCCCTGAAGGGAGATTGTAGCCAGGTGGGGTCAGCCTCTTCTCCCAAGCAACAAGTGACAGGACAAGAGGACGTGCTCTCCAGCTGATGCCCAGGTTCAGGCTGGAAGTCAGGAAGAATTGCTTTACAGAAAGGATGGTCAGGCATTGAAATGAGATGCCCCGGGAAGTGGTGGAGTCACCGTCTCTGGAAGTGTTTAAGGAAAGTGTTTAAGGAAAGACTGGACATGGCACTCAGTGCCATGGTCTAGTTGACAGAGTGGTGTTTGGTCATAGGTTGGACTTGATGATCTCAGAAGTCTTTCCCAACTTATTGATTCTGGGACTCTGGATGCAAGCTGCACATGGCCCTGAGGGAAATTTCTCTTCCCACAGGTAGTAGACAGCAACCACTGACTACTGCTCCAAGCTCTGGCTCAATTATAACACCCTGAGCCTGGTTGTTTTCTGAGAGCACCTGAACTACCAGAGAAGCCCCAGCACACTGGGGATCTCTGGGGCACCCCCAGGGCAGCACGGCAGAGACAGCCACAATCCACACACAGCCCTGCTGCTGAACCAGCACTCCTGGTTTGTTTGGGTCCAATGGGTTTAAGCATAGTGTTAACTTTTTACTTCTATTTCTTTCCCCAGTGCAGGAAATCAAGTGAACAAGCATAGGTGGTGACTCCCATAATCCCATGGCAAGACCTTGCCACAGGATTACCACCTCCCAGCCTCCCAGCACAGGAGAGCAGCCCTGTCCCTCCTGCAGAGAGCTTTGCCTCAGTGTGCTGTCCCACAAGTGTGTTTTGTCACCCAGTGTGGAAGAGGCCAACCTACACACAGAGTTGAGGTATTTCACAAATATTTCATTCAGATTCGAAAAGACCTCCAAGGTCATTCAGTCCAACCCATGACCAGTAGACCATGGCACTAAGTACCTACCACGTCCAGTCTTTCCTTAAACCCCTCTAGGGAGAGTGACTCCACCATTGCCCTGGGCAGTCCATTCCAAAGTCTAATCACCCTTTCTGTGAAGAAATTCTTCCAAATGTCTAAGCTGAACCTTCCCTGACACAGTTTGAGGCTATATCCTCTTGTCCTGTGCTAATTTTCTGGGAGAAGAGGCCAACCCCTGCCTTTCTACAACCTCCTTTCAGGTGGTTGTACAGAGTGCTAAGGTCACCCCTGAGCCTCCTAAACACCCCCAGCTCCATTGCCCTTCTCCGGACACATTCCAGCACCTCAATGTCTGTACTGAAGTGTGGGGCTCAGAACCGGACACAGGGCTTGAGGTATGGCCTCACTTGTGCCAAGTACAGAGGGATGATCACTTCCCTAATCCTGCTGGCCACTCCAAGATCATCAAGTTCCACAACTGACCAAACACCACTGTAACAACTAGACCAAAGCTAACTGGTATGTCCAGTTCTTCCCAGAACACCTCCAAGGACAATGGTTCCACCACCTCCCTGGAGAGCTTTTTCCTGACCAGCCTTTCCATGAAGGAACACACAGAGCGAGGCACTGGCTTTCTGGATTCATCACCCATTGCCTGTCTCTGCACTGATATGAAATAAACAAACATGAGGGCTCTGTGTGTGGATCTGTCTCATGTGCACCTGGTGGCAGAACCCAACTCATGGGACAAATGGAGGAGACTGTGCTGACCCTACCAGGCCAGGCCACGCCAGGGCAGGGCAGGGCAAGATTCTGGAGGTGGAGGACAGTATTAAGCTGTGCCAGGGGAGGTTTAGGTTGAACATCAGGAGTAATTTCTCCACAGAAAGAGTGCTCAGACATTGGAACATACTGGTGGTGCAGTCACCGTTCCTGGAGGTGTCCAAGGAAAGACTGAATGTGGCACTCAGTGCCATGTTCTAGTTGACAGAGTGGTATTAGGTCAGAGGTTGGACTCGATGATCGCAGAGGTGTTTTCCAATGTCCTTCACTCTGTGACTCTGTGATTTGGAGAATCTCCACCACCCCAGCACAAACGATAAGGCCGCACGGCACGCCTAGCATGGGCACCTCCCTCTCTGCGCATGCTCCACCGGCCGCGCTGGCGGCGGCCGCACCCGCGGCTCGCCATTGGTCTGCGCGCTGCCCGCCGCTCCGGCCCAATGGCAGCGCTCGTTGTTGAGGGGTGGCGGGAAGAAGGCGTTGCCGAGGCCGCGCCCCTTCCTTTCGCCGCCGCTCTGCCCTCGCGCGCGCACGTCCCAGGCCGCTGTCCCGCGCCGTCGCCGCCGCCCAGGTAAGCGCACGGCGCGCCCCCCTCCGCGGCAGTGGTGCCGTCCGGCCCGCGCGCGCCAGCTCCGCCGCGGCCGCGGGGCTCGGGTGAGATCACTCGGGCCGGGGGGGAGAGGTGGCGCAGGAGGGGTGAACGGCGGCCATGTGCTCTCCCGGCCTGCGCCTGGGCCGGGCCTGGCGGAGGGACGGGACGGGCTGAGGCATGGGGACGGGCTGAGGCGGACGCCAGGCCGGCAGTGCCGCGTTGCCGCTTCCTTTCGGGAGAGATGTGCGGTGCCGGCGCGGGCGGGAGTGTGTGCGGGCCCCGTGCCGGCCCAGCCTGCGGAGCGTGGCCTCGCCGGTCGCGGGCCCTCCTTTGGAAGCGGAGCCGAAGGATCGTGGCTCGGAGGGAATAGGCTCCCTCCGAGCACACGAAACTCGGCCATGCTGAAACAGGAATGGGCTCCCTCCGAGCGCACGTAACTCGGCTATGCTGAAACTCTCCTCTTGCAGGATGCGTTACGTCGCTGCTTACCTGCTCGCCGTGCTCGGGGGCAACGAGTCCCCCACGTCCAAGGACTTGAAAAAGATCCTCGACAGCGTCGGCATCGAGACGGACGATGAACGCATGAACAAGGTGGCGTTGCCTCTTAATTCCAGATGTCCCAGCCAGCGCCAGACACTGGAACCGTTTTTTTGGCTTCAGTGTTCCCGTTGCCTCCCTATTGATGTACCCTTATGCTATTCAGACATTTGGTGATCCTTACCAGTGTGAATTCTAAACACTGCTGGGCCAATCATAAGTTCTTACAACTTTTGTTGAAAGTCTGGCTTTCTTATTCAATACCTCTGCAAAGGTGTCTGTCAGTTGTTGCTGACTTCTGGTAGTTCAGGCTGATCATCCTCATTGAGATGGTGGCTGCATATAAGGATGCACTGAAAATGTTCTGGTGCATAGTCTGCACTGAAGGTTCACTTCTTATTTTCGGTTAGTATTGATTCAGAGCTAACATATTGAAGGCCTGATACTCAGTAATACATTCTTATTTAGTGTGCTGCAAAGGGGCATTTGTTTCCTCGCCAAGAAACATAGGCAAGTCTAACGTGGAGATTAAGGTATTTGAGGATATATATATGAAGATTTTGGAAATTAATACGAACTTGGTTGTGTTAAAAAACAACTTTGAAAGAGTATCTTAATTAAAATGTTACTTGTGATATAATAGATCTTCAGCATTGTGGACCTAAAAATATTTGTCAATGGGGAAAAAAAAACAAGAACCAATAAAATGATCTTATTTGTCACACACTCCTATGTGAAGTGTTTCCAGAGAAGTAAAGATGAAAAGAAATTATTTTCCCAGTATTTTACCATAGGCCAAACGAGACTGTGGATTGGCTGAGTTGACAGCATCCTTACTATGGTTTGGAATGTTGGTTTGAACTTGTGGTGCTGCTGTTTAAATGCCAGGTCTTTTGGTTTTGGCTCCTTTAGGTTTAATACCTTAATGGATTAATTGCTTTATTTGATCCCTCAATATTCAGAAAGCTGTTCTGGAATCTGTTTTGGTCATAATTAATTTTTGGATTGTCTGTGTCTTAAGCCTGTGTAAATAAAGTCTTAGAAGCACTTTTCTCCTGGATGGAGCAGTCATGCAGGCACATAGTTTCACACATCCCCCCTCTGTGTAATGAGAAGGTGCCTATTAAAAAGCTCTTGCTAAAGTCCTTTAACTTTGGCCACTGACTCCTGGTAGCTGGGACTCATCAGTAAGCTGTGGAGCATTATTTTTAAGTGCTTGCTTTAGCAGTTTTGGGGTTTGTGTTTTGCTTTTGTCATCTCTGGTTATACAACAAAAGTCCTAAAATTAAAGTTGGAACTCTGTGTTCCAGGGCAAGGATACAATAGCTTGGCTTTTAACATGTGGTAGGGCTAGGAATGGGACCCTGTGGTTTTGGGTCCAGAACCCAGTGCTTCAGAGCCTCCCAGGGGCTGTTAAGCAAGAAATGTAAACAGTCCCTCAGTGACTTACACTGTTGGTGGGGATTCCTAATTGGTTCCACAACATCTCTGTATCCTCTTTTTTCCAAGTTCATTGGATTAGTTATGAGTTCAGTAACAGATTTCATGAAAATACTTAAAGTATTGAAGACTTAGCTGAAGCTTTCATGTCAATGTTCTGTTCCTGGTACTTAGAAGTAAGGAATTTTGGGGCTAGATAAGCAGCAGGATGGAGGCACTGCATATGATGATTTATCAGTACTTGTTTAAATGTAGGTTATTCTTATGGTGTTTGGAAATTCTAACATTGTAAATTTTACTTACAGGTTATTAGTGAGCTGAATGGAAAAAACATTGAAGACGTAATTGCCCAGGGTAAGTAGAGTCTCCAAGTGACTCAGGTAATTGCCTGTGTTACTTTGATAGCCTAGACCTGAGAATATGGAATTGCTGCCAAGTCACAGACTCTTTGTCTGTTCAGCATTGTGGATCACAGCTGGATTGAGTGGAATCAGGTCCATTCTAATTCCCTGCAGGTCAGTGCCAGTACCTGCTGGGTTTCGCTTGTGGACCACATTAAACTGGAGAACTGAAACATGTATGAGCTTACTGGAAGTCTGCTCATGTTGGAGTTTTCTGGACATGTTGATAAGAGACTGAGCTGTCCTTCAGGGTCTCTAGGAGATGTTTTGTGTTTCACCCACTTGTGTGCACCAGTGATGTAAAGCATGAGGACCAGGCAGTTGGCATTGGGGGTGCAGCTCCACCCTCTGCCATGAGCACAAGCCTCTCCAGTGCACATCTCTTAGAGAGCTCTCAGAGTCCAGCATTTCCTTTGCCCTGAGACAGAATTCTGAGGGCTGATTTCCATAGAAATTTGTGCTCTTATTGAGGCTGGAACTTTTTACATGAATTGGCTGGGTCGTAGGGCTGAAGTAAAGCAGAGCTGAGGTAGTGCAAAGGTTTCTGATAAATGAATTTTTATTTTTTTGCAAGTGTATAGGCACAAGGGAATTTGCAGGCATATTTTTGTTTAAAGGTAGCCAGAACTTTGTCTGGCCTTGCTGTCAGGAGCAGGCACTGGACATTTCTATCCATGTGGTTTGAAAGACCTAAGAGAGCTATTATACTTGTGGTTACAACACACGCTGTCTCTTTCTGTAATACTTTAAATAAATCGTTTCGTAGAACATACATGCATATGAAACATGTTTGTTTACTTTGCTAGTTTAATTAGATCTTGAAGTAACAGGGAATTATTTAGAAACTGATTCTCAGAAACTGTAATACAGACAAACATACTGTGTATGTGACCTTTGAATGTCAAGGGAGCCTTGGTATGTGAAAGGCAGGAGGCCAGAGAACTGTCTGCCTTTCCAAATACGAGCAGAAATCAGAAGTCTCAAAAGAGATGCAATATAGGGTTCATAGGGTGCTGAGGAATTTGTTTAAATACTGTACTCTTTGCCATAAATAAATCAGTCTTTCCCTTTCTCTTGTGTGATCCCGTTATGCCCTCAGAGTTCTCTTTACCCTTTAAAGGGAAAAAAAAGGAGCAGGAGAAACCTGTGCTGGTAGTGTTACTTTTGAGGTACATTTTCACTTTCTGGGCTACTGTGCTGTATTCAGAGAACAATGTGGGTGTGCGAAATTGGATGTGTTCACTGCTATTTTTATGACAGCTTTTGGAAGAAAGTGACTTTTTGAACAGAAGAAAACTTAATAATATGCTGCCAGTGTTCTTGGGATAAGCCTTTGTGAATCTTAAAACTCCTGAGTGTTTTTCACAGAACCGCTTATATTTATCATGAATGCAGCCTCTTGCTCCTTTCAGCAGATTAGTGACAGGTTCAATCCATGAGACAGGATCAGTTTTTTCCTGCACTCTTCCATTTCCCCTAACTTCTGTGCTTGGGATGAGCGTGTAAATAAATCCTTCTCTTGTGTCCCATTCAGGTAATGGAAAGCTTGCCAGCATGCCGGCTGGGGGAGCCGTGGCAGTCTCAGCTGGAGGGGGTTCTGCTGCTCCTGCCGCAGCTGCGGCCCCTGCTGCCGGTGAGTGTGAATGGAGAGCTGTGGCTCCAGGGCAACTCCTTTTGTCTCTGCTAACAGCTTAACAGCTGAGTCAACGTTTCAGGGCTTCTCCGCTTCAGCAGTTCAGTGATGGCAATGTCAACTGAACAGTTACTTTTCCTTTGGACAGTCAGAAGCATTTGCTCTTTGTCTGTCTGCCTTAGGATTGGTCTTGCTTAGAACCAAGAATCAAAGCGACTTGGTGGTGTAAAGCCCATTCCTGCAACAGTCATGTCTGTATCCATTCGGTGTTACTTGGTTGCTGAAAGGGAATGAGATGAACCCTGCAGGCTCCAATACCAGTAGGCAGGGGAGCTGAAACCGCCAAATCTTGTATCTTGGAAATCTGTGGTGCAGTGTGAATGCTGACTATTCACTTGGTCTTTTTTTTTCTTTAGCTGAGGAGAAGAAAGAAGAGAAGAAGGAGGAATCAGAAGAATCTGATGATGACATGGGATTTGGCCTCTTTGATTAATTATTTGTTATAGAGAAGTTATTAAAATTCTTTGTTTTAAATGTTTTTGTGTTTATTATTGTTACCATGCAAGTGCTCTTGGATTCAGCTATTCTTTAAATAGCTCTGACACAGCTTTGATTTTTATCTCTGTCTGCAATAGGTGTGTGAATTTTCTGACACACTGTCGGACTCAGCTCTGAGAGTACTGAGGAGATAGGGAAGCTTGTGTGAACCTGGATGCTTGTTTTGACACTACTGTTTCTTAAACAGTGTGTGGAAACTGAATCTTCCTGATGTTAGCCACCTCCATTCTGTTTTGCTCTTGGTTACTCAGTGAAGTGGCTCATCTATTCAGCAATAAAAGGTCTTTGTTTTCCAAGATCTGTTTATTCAATTCCAAAATGTGAAACTGGATGAACAGCAGGCCTGAATTAGGCCAGTATCATAATTTCAGAGCTAATTATAGTAATTTGGTTTTTGTATATTTAAAAGTACCAATTTCATTACTGTCACATGTCCAAGATCTAGGGACAACACTGATAAAATGGTTGACTCAGATTTCCTGTTACATCCATATGCTTAACAATCTGTAACCAGAAAAAATCCTAACTTCATCCTGCTGTCGTAAGACACGGATCAATGCAGAGGCACCCTTCGTGCTGAATGGCTGTTTTGGGCTATCAGGACATAAATCGTACCTTGATCTGAACAAAGAAACAGTGGTATTTATTTTCAGAGAACTGAAACATCTCTGGCATGCCAAGAACATACCAGCTTGAGAGGGAGGTAAATTTTCCTTTATTTATGAAGTGTCTACTGCTAGAAGATGGTTTTGGCAGGCAACTTAACATGGTTACTTGTAGAAGTCATCTGTCATTGTAGGTAGGTAGAGTACAAATTGCATGTGTGATGATCTTCCTGTGATTAAGTCTGCACAGGTAGAGTCAAAAAGATATCCCTCCAGTGTGTATACTGAGGAGCTTTTCTAGTGTAATTGTTTTTGGGGGAAAAGCAGTTGCTGATACAGCTGTGTTCATATGAGTCATTGGACAAAGCATGGAAAGTACTTCTGGGAGTAGAGATGGGTGAAATCCAAGTAGGAAAAACTATTGTATCTCTCTGGTGTACTGAGAGAACACCCAATACTTCACAGCAAAGCAAAAGAGCAGTTGGAAGTTAGATTCTCAAAATGGCCATGATTTAAGCAACTAACCCTTGCTGCCCTTCTCTCCCTGATGCCAGAAAAATGTACAGCAGTAACAGTGGCAATACCTTTCATCTACTTTGTCTCTTAAGTGCCAGCCTGGTGATCTGGTAGTAATGGAAACCATTGTTCACGTGGTTCTCTGTCAGACCCATAATGACAGTGGTTCAGCCCTGGGCACAGGGGGGTTGTGGTGCTTTTCTTGGTGATATCTCCATTTCAGGTCACTGAAAAAGAGTGGGTTTTGGATGTGGTTTTAGCAAGAGGTGCCTCCCCCCTCCCCAGTAGTGCCTTGCTTTGCTGCCTCGAGAGCACCATCAGTGTTTACACCGGAAGGGATTGCCCTGGCACACCACTCAGGGTTTTTCCATGCTAAAGGAATTTATTTGAACAGCACTGAGCTATTCAATGAGTGTGCTGTGCCCAGGCTCATGGGACGAAACAAACCTGTGGTGCCAGTTGCTGGCTACTGTGATGAGGGGAGGAGTACAACTACACCTAGACTAATTTTTTCATCCTGTTTTTATCTTCTTCATGTGACCTTTTAACCTTGAATTATGGGCCTGGTCATGCCGTGGGTGGCCTCTTACAACCTTTAAATTCCTTTGCAAAAGTGCAAAGCTGTCAGTTAATCTGCTCTGAGCAAAAGGATGGCTCATTGGTAAAATGTTCTGAGAAGAAACTTCTGGGGGCAGCTCTCCGGGAAAGCACTGAAATAGAGCTCTTATCACAGGATTCACAAGGATTCACAAGGAGTCAATGTATCATAACTACCTCGTAGGTTTTTCTTGAGAAGAACAGGGCATGGCTTGGCTCTGCTTCAAGATTTCACACATTTTGCAGAATTTGCTAAGACCTCTTCATAGTGAACATTTCTTCTGAATACAAAATCAAACCTATTAAGTTTACTTCCCCCTTCCTTACCTATTTATGAAACTTGCCACCTGATGGCTTTGTACATGAGCAGTGATGTGCCTGGAAGTCTATTGCACGCTTGTTCGGTGCTCTGCATGGAGTTCACTCTGTTCTGATTTCAATGAGCTTCAGCTGTGAAGGAGATGGGATCCCTGCTTCTGCTCTGTAGTCACTGTTCTGAATCTTCAAGTCTCAGCAATGCCCTTTCTGACTTATCAAAGGCAAAGGTACTAGTGGGGTGGGTGCATTGTATTCCATTATTCTCTCAGAGGAGACTAATGCCTGCTAATACTTGGACTTGTGGCCTAGTCTGTCCCCCTTACAGAATCAATTTTAGCTAAAGATTTTTCCTGAATTCTTCATAAAAGATGGGCTCAAGGGCATTGAAGAGAAAGGGAGGGATAGTCTTGTTCCTGGAGATTACACTAGTAACTGATCATTACCAAATTGACAGCAGGGGAGAGTGATTTAGTCATAGGCTTGACGTTAAAACATGCAGGCTTTCCTCACTGGTACACAAATGCTGTGCTGTCACAAATCAGCTCTCACTGAAAATCATTCCTTACAAATACCATGGGGCAGGGAGAAGGACAAGGCATCTCCACTACTTGGAAAGCAGGGAGAATGTCCTGGACACTACTGTAAAGCAATAAGCAATGGCTCCCTGGGGCCACTCTCAACTGGTTTCACTCTTACTACCAAGGCCCAGTTTTGCAAGCTGCTACGGGCAGGCCTGCTGAACTCAGTAGGTTTGACTCACGTAGGTGCAGAGATAGCTGTAGTACCTTTCCTAGAAGAAAAATTCAGTCCCAAAGGAGCAGGAGTGCTCTTCTGCCTCAGGACATGCTCCTATGAAGCAAGTGCCAAGAGTCTGCCATGCAATGACCTGCCATACACAAACATCACAGGTAAGAAAAAGACATTTAACTCCAGCTTTCCAGTGATGTTAAGAGCACTTGGGTTGAGCTTCATGACTGGTGTGCTTTTCGTGCTGACTGTGGACAACAATACTAAAGTAACATTCTGGAAACAACATTGTAACAGGCTGCCTTTGGTCTTTGAATTCCCAATGGCTGGCAAAAACACAAGGTCTTGCATGAAAAAGCAGAGATTTTTTGTCTGTATTATTATCTTACAGGTACTAACAGCTCACCGTTCATTCGGCTAGAAAATAAACACAACAACGAGAGATTGCATGTGAAGCTGTTTCTGTGGCATCTCAGCTTGCAGGGGCACTAGTGGGTTTGAAGAGTTTCAGTTGAGTTTAACATGCAGGAAAAGCTGCCTTGTAAATCTCACTGATCTGGCTTACTGCTGCATCATGAGCAAGAGCAGAACTGTAGCACTTTCTTACTGGGGGGAAAGAGATTAGTTTTGGGGGTTAATTATTTTTGAGAAAAGCACAGTTGTTTGTCAACTTGCTAGTGCCAGTACCCAGGCAGCACTCCACAAGAGATTAGTGTTCACATGGTTCATTTCATCGACCTGTTTCAACAAGGCAGCATTAACCTCCTCAAATAAGTAACCTTGAGGGCCAAGGCAGAGTGATGTAAACAACTCAGGATGAGATTGCTGTTGGGAAATCAAGTGAAACTAACTCCAGCATTGTCGCAGCATTTTTGTTTCTATTTTCCAGACATGCTAGGAACATTAAGGCTTGTGAAATGCTGGAAAAAGAGGGAGCAGCACTGGCTCCTGAATGAAGATGTTCTTGTGATTACAGATGTTTGGGAGGTATCTGCAGACAAGGTTCAGTGGTTAGTTTTGCCAGACTTCTGCTCAAGTCACAGCCCAGTGACCAGTTCTTCTGCAGAACAATCCCTGCTCTGGAAAAGGCGAGTCACGATGTTTCCTTTGGGGTTGACTACATGAAAATACCTTTCTGTGTCATCAGAAGCATGGGGTGGAAGCTCCATGATGGCCTTGGGGTTAAGGGCCTGTAAGAGAGTCTTAGCTCAGGTGTGCTAGGGCTCACCTCTCCAGGTGGAGACGAGGGTTATGTAACCACACCAAATCCAAGGGAGGAAGGAAATTACAAAAGCAATTAGAGGTATGAGAGGAAGGGAGAGAAGGGTGGGTATAGAGAGAAGATTAAGGTAAGCAGGGTTAATTATTTATGTACTCCAGGATGTTAATATATATAAGGGGGAGTTCCTGGCAGCTAGGTAAGGTGGTGGGCTTGGGGGCAGGAGCTGAGAGGAAGATAAAGCTGTGCTCCTGCTTGTCTGATGAAAGAAAAGGGCAAACACTTAATGAAAAAGTGCTCTGTCTGTAGAGGCTGGAGTATGATGTCTAACTTGAACTCAAATATTGGATTTGTGCAAGGGTTACCTGCTGAATTTAGCTTCCATCACGTGACTGTGAGGCAGTAGACTGAAATTGAGGCATTAAACAGCTGTTCTTGCAACCTGCATGCCACTCTTTAGGGGGGGTATTAGCCTGCCTCATGTCATTTGAAAGGATGCTTGGAGTGGAAGGAACAGGAAGAGGGGCTACTTGGATAACCTCTACTAGCCTAAATGGTGAAAGAGCTGTTAAGTACACATATAACACTATCCCAAGTGAGAAACTTCTGATCAGTTATAAGAAAATGAATGCAAATTGCTTTATGCCAAGAGTAATGAAGTAGTTTTTTAAACTTTGGTAGAAAGTGCTTTTTGCCCTATGTTGGTTCCATTAAAATTTATGCCTTTTGTTTTGTATCCCCCAAACCTCCCTCCTGCTGATCTTGCTTCCTAGCTTTGAGTAGAGCAGCTGTTTCTCTTGTTATGCTGATCTTTTTGATGTCTCTGTAAACTTTCATACTTATCTAATGTTTTGGATGTCTGTAGTCTGTATTGTTTATGGCAAGGGGATCTTCACAGCTTCTGAAATCTATTTTGATGGTCTACTAGCACTGGCCTCTCACCCAGGGCTGCTCTGTGGCGACCATGTGCAGAAGTACTGCTGAAAATCACAGTTGCCCTGACTAAATGTAAGCATTTTGCTGAGCTTAGAGGCATGTGGAGAAAAAAATGTTGAGAAAAGGTTAGGAAAGGTAAGCAACTGTGTGTGTTTTGGTGATTTGTGTACAACAGTCTACAACTTCCTCATGAGGGAAGAGAAGAGGCAGACACTGATCTCTTCTCTCTGGTGAGGAATGACAGGACTGGAAGGAATGGCCTGAAACTGTGTCAGGGCAGGTTTAGGCTGGATATTAGAAAAAGGTTTTGGATATTAGAAAAAGGTTCTTCCTGCAGAGGGTGGTTGAAGACTGGAACAGGTTCCCCAGGGAAGTGGTCACAACACAAGCCTTAACAAGAGTTTAAGAAGTGTTTGGACAATACTCTTGGGCACGTGGTGCGACTCTTGGGGATGTCCTGTGCAGGTCCAGGAGCTGGACTCGATGATTCTTGTGGGTCCCTTCCAATGATTTTATTAGTTTTGAAGGGGGACAGGGATAACCCGGTTCTTGCCCTATTGCTGTGACAAGACTTGCCTCCTTCTGACTCCTCAGCTTTTTGTGAAAGGGGAAAGCTTTTCCTGTTCTCTCACGTTTCTCGCCCGATCCCTGAAAAACAAGGGAAACCCCAAGGACTTGGAGCAGATGCCAAGAATCAGGATGTTCGGCGAGGGAAGGACATCCTGCTGCCCGGGGACAGGGCGAGGTTTGGGGCGCTGCGAGCAGCCGCAACCCTCTCGCTCGGAGAGGCTGACTCGGCCCCTGCCGCTCCAGGGAGGCGCTGGCACGGCCCCGCCATGCCCCGGGCCGGGCGCGGGTTCACCGGAGGAAGGGGTGGCAGGAGGGGCCGGGCGCTCCCGCCCGCCCCGCGGCTGCCGAGGGGCGGCGGCCATGTCGGGGGCGGGCCCGAGGGCCGGGCCGCCGCGTATAAAGCCGGCGGCCGGCGCCGCTCTTTCAGCGGCAAGTCGTGCCGTGTTCCGTCGTACCCTACTCGGCGGCAGCGCTTCCCAGCTGTCCCGCCCGTCCCGAGGCGGTGCGGAAAGAGATCCGCGGCTTCACTGCTCCGCCGCGGCTGCTGCTGCTGCTTCCCCCCGGCACCCTCCGCCTCCAGCGGGGCGCGGAGGCCATGTTCCCGCCGGACTCCACCTGGAATATCTCCTTCGCCGGCTGCGGCTTCCTGGGGATCTACCACGTCGGCGTGGCCAGCTGCCTGAAGGAACATGCCCCGTTCCTGGTGGCCAACGCCAAGAAGGTGTACGGCGCCTCGGCCGGGGCGCTCACCGCCACCGCCCTCGTCAGCGGCGCCTGCCTCGGTAAGTGTGGGCCGAGCCCGGCGCAACTTCGCGTGTTCCCTTCGCTACTGCTAATTTGTTAATTAGAGCACCAGCGAGGGGATGTGGGTGTATCTATGCATGTGCGTGTAAATAGCGCTGCGCCCGCCTCCTCCCGAAGTGCGAGCGGCGCTTTGTTTTTAAGGCCTTTTCCCCCGCCGCGGTCCCTGACGGGTGGCTGAGGTCATGGGGGCCCCTGATGGTAGAAGTCAGCACAGGGCTCCTGGTTCTGATACCACCTACACAGACATCTATCGCGGGGACCTGCTGCGCTTGGTTTGTGGGTTTACCTTGCTTGGGTGTAGGTCTGGTGGGGTTCTAGGTGAGGAGAGGAGCCTCTCGCCATGTGGGCACTGGCTTTTGGTGGCTGTGAACGGGAGGTGAAGTGGCTGGAGATGGAGACCTGGTGTTTGTGTGTGCAGATGGGAGCTGGGCAGCATCTCTGAGGAGCACAGCCTTCAGTCTACGTGTTTGTTTATGGAAGAGTTATTCCTTGGGATCTTGGGCACTGAGGAATTCTCTTGCCCTTTGCAAGAGCTAGATCTCCAGTTTAGTTAGATTTTATCTATGTTTTCAAGTTACAGAATAAGCTTAAAAAGTTATCTCTGAAGCAATACAGTGTGTCCCCATGCCTGGGGAACAGCTGAAGAAAATGGTCTGTGATGCTTCCTGACTTTCTTGTCGTTTTATATATGGGAGGAAGCTAACAAACACGTGTTAGAGTCTGTACTTGGAAGCTTTTATGTTGAGAATAACAGATGCAGAAAAAATTTCTTAAGCTTGAAATGGGATTGTAGTGTGAGAGAATCAGGTATATCTGTTTAGTCTGAGAATTATGAGCCTCTCTTAGAGATAAGGACAGCCAGAGCTGTTTATTGCTTGAAGTTGTCTCACCTTGACAGGTGTTTTTCCACAGCACTCCTTTCTGAGATGTAGCCCTCATGCAGCAAAAGTTAGTATTTTCTGTGTAGTTCGGTTTGAGGTTTCCCTTCCTGAGCGTTTTGTTTACAGAAATGCCCAGTGAAGTGCACCTGTAACTTCTGGAGCTCTTAACAGCTGTTCAGACCCCAATCTGAGCTCTCGAAGGCTCTAGTGACGCCTTCGTGCCAACTTTTACTGTGGACAAGGGATAATAATCCCTAATCCCATCTTGTGTAGGGATCCATTTGCAGGTAGCTGCCAGGGATCCAGTTGTTTAATTGCTGTTGCTTCTGTTGAAGAGGTGACTCCCCAATTAGTTCCCTAACTGGGTGATCCCTCTGCCACTCAAAGGCGTGGCACAAGTGTGAGACAGGCTGACGGTAGTGCCCAAATCCTTGGCCTTGCTCAGATGCCATCCTGGGTGGTGAGCAATCCTGTTATCATGTTTACTTTGTCTTAGCTATTTATATGTCCAGAGCATCCATGATGTGCCAGGCGCTGCCCTGAGGGAGGGAGGCATCCAGCCTGGTAGAGAGCTTTCTGTGAATCAGAATAGGTTTTCCCACTCCCTGTGAGGTACAGTGGGAGTGTAAGAGGACTGGGTTAGGGGCCACCTTCTGGGAAACGTTTACCTACCTCCTGAAGGAGGGCAAACCATGCTCTTTAAAGCTAACCAAGGCTTGGGTCTTGGGTGTTCCAGTTCTGTCTTCCATTTGACTTCCCTGGAATTGTTTTCTTCTGACTCACCTGCATGACTGACATGTGTCTTGGGTAGAGACCAGCTCTAAGGCAACAGAGTTGACTTCTGAAAGTAAAAGCACATTGGGTCCGTGGCCGTACCTTGTCCCTGTCATAAACCCTTCTGACAGTGCAGCTTCCAGGCAGAGGTCCAGAGGTTAGAATGAAATCATAGGGCTAAAAGATGACAGGGCAGAAGGTACAGCTAGGCCTGAACTAGGAGAGCCGTTCATTCTCATACAGGCTCTTACAGGGTCTGTACCTGTGTTTCCTGTGCTGCTGAGAGCAGGTGGTAGCCCAGGGGCTTTGAATCCTATGGCAACTGCTGCTCTGCACTGTCACTTGCCCTGTCCATGAAACTGGAATGCTAAATAGTGTCTCTTGATGAATAACAAAGGGGGAATTTTGCAGAAAGAAGCCTTGCTTATTTGACTGTGTATAGATAAAGTTAGTGTCCTCATGCCTGTGAACTCAAGAAAACTCTACTGTGCAGAGACAAGTACTTGCAGGGGAGGAGTGGAAAAACCTCTTCCTTGGAGGTTTTTCCATGAGTCCAATCTTTTGAGAACCTGATCAGAGAGAGCAGAAGTCTTCATTGACTTCAGAGAATAAGATCTCACTTAGGGGTTTATTTTCCAGCTTTTTCCCTCTGGCCTTTGCATCTGTTCAGCTTGTCTATGAACTCATTCTGCCTTCTCTGTTAGCTGAGACCTCACTGTCATCATCTGTGTAGGACAGGAAGGCTTTGCTATGGGCTGACACTGAACTGAAAGCCCTGACCAAGTGATCAGCAGCCTTTAGAGCACACTGTGGACTTCAAAGGCGTGCTTGAGAATAGCAAAGAGAACAACATTGTTGTGCATATTACTTAGGCAGGGCACCTTATATTTATATAAGAGATCAGGAGGTATTTACAGTCTGATATGACCTTGCCTAGCTCTGGTTAAGCACTTTACCATTAAGTTGTAGGGATCTTGGATTTGTTGTTCAAGGTTACAACGGTGATGTTGCCCTGCATCTGAAGTGCTCTCTCTCCAGCTTTGAGATTCTCTGTTTGCTGGTGTGAAAAAGCAGTGCAATTTTCCACTAGCACAATCTGTATGGCTGTCAAGGTGCATTGGGCAGTCTCCTGTGTTTACAAGTTACTTGATTGTGCATGGTGCAGTGGTGTGGCATGAATAGCTTCTTGCCCCAAGGGTATTCTGTAATGCCTATACCATCTCTTGGGGCTCTTGGAGTCCAGCACGCCAGGAAATGCACCTTTATGTGCCTAGCAAGTGGAAAGTTCTCATGCTGGCATTGCTCTCCCCTCTTTGTGTGTACCTCCAAACCTGCAGCTTTTCACAAATTCTAGGTGTGGAGCTTTGAGGATGGTCCCCTGTCTGTATAAATCTGAAAGTCACCGGCCTGGATGAGAAAAACTGGCATACGTGACGTGGTGAGACTGTCCTTTTTCAGTCAGGAGGAATGCTAAAGTGCAGCTACTGCAGGATTCTTTCATCCCTAATACTGAGTAGGGAATGTAGTTTTGGTAAGGTCTGCAATGATCTTACTTTGGTGAGCTGTATGGGGTTTGTTGTGCTTGCTTTGGAAGCGTAGCAGTCCGAATAAATGATGAGATCTGAAGCTGTATTTGCTGAAAAGCTGTCTTTGAGCTGGTACTAAGGTCCCTCTGACTCATAGTTAGCCAACAGCATCTCAATTGTCTGCATGTGAATGTTGTCCTAGACAGTCCTATCTGAGGGTGGGTTGGAACTGCTGAATTGCTTCTATTTTGAGGGGAAGGGGTGGGTTCTGCTGTCAAATGCAAAGCTGGCTATCAAACCCCATCTGTGGAAGTTAGCTGTTCTCCTAAAGCATGACAAGGTCAACAGAAAATGAAAAAGCAAGCTGAGGAGATGCTTTTAGTACTAAGAATAAAGCAAGGAAGCCATGTGTTGCTAGATTGAGTAGCATTGTTTGGGATGCTCTTTGGAGAGCACTTCCTGGGTTGCTTACAGCATTTTAAAATTTAATTATTTTAAATTGCTATCTTAACCAGGACTCTGTCTCAGGCTTGACATGAGGTGACATAACAGTTATTTGACATTTGGGT
Organism: Camarhynchus parvulus; assembly: GCF_901933205.1. Classification (NCBI taxonomy): domain Eukaryota; kingdom Metazoa; phylum Chordata; class Aves; order Passeriformes; family Thraupidae; genus Camarhynchus; species Camarhynchus parvulus. Next base: position 17,069,898 of record NC_044575.1, on the reverse strand, counting down.
TTGCTTGTCAGCTGTCACCATGTGACCACCAGGAAATGTGCTGCTGACCTGCAGAGACGTTTTCCATTGGGTAGCAGGAGCAAAAAAAAAAAAAAAAAGCCCAATGAACAAAACCTTTTGAAACTGAGATAATTAGCAATATCAACATCTTAAATGCTGTGCTTCTGCAATTTGATTATGTGCATGCAAAGGCTTAAGAACTGATCATGGAGATTTACTTTCTCTGTGTTTGTGTAATCTTAACACCAAATCCCAGATTGATGGAGAGAAATAAACCAGCTTAGAGTCTATGGAATCCTCAGAGCAATGCCAGTTTATGCTGGCCAAAGCATGAATCAGGATGTTTATCCTAGGGGAAGTATATGTGATGTTGTCTTCTGTGGCTGTGTGAAGAGAGCTATGGATCTCCACAGGGACACAAAGGAAAGTTTTGTAGCATCTGTGGTGTCTCAGTAGTTAGGTCCCTCGTTGCACAGGTGATGGGCACTTGTACCTCCTGCAGAGGCCCTCCCTGGAGAAAAAGTTGTTGAGGTCAATAGTCCCAGCCCAGGAAAGAGGGACACCTTTATGTACTTACATTGAAATACTGATATAATTAGTGGGGAACCTTCTGGTGCTTCTTGGAAATGGTAAAGCTTTCTGTGGTGGAAATAGAGATGGAGGGGAGGATGTTCTGTGCTGACATAGACGGAAATGTTCACTGGCTTGGTGGAGAAGCTGCTGAGCCTGGATCAGTGCCCTCAGCAGTCACAGGGCTGTGGGATCAGGTGTCCGGAGGAGTAAGCTGGCAGCCAGAGCACCCTGTAGGACCTCTTGATGGGAGGGAAGGAGCTTGTTCCTGCTTTCTGCCTGGCTCTAACAAGAAAGCTTCTGTAAGGAAAGGTGCTCTTGCAGACATCTCATTGGATGAGTGCAAGGGAAGCCAAGGAGCCACTTCTAGCAAAAAACAGTGCTAGCAAGGCATCTGTTTGTTCTTTTGGCACCCCATATAGACAGCAGGTGTGCAGAGCAGCTCGGTGCCCAGCCTTGCTGTCAGCAATGGCAGCAGCTGTGCAGTGTCACTGGGAACAGCACAAGAGGGCTTTGGTCATTCTTCTGACCTGTAGGTTCAGCATGTCTCTTGAACTTGCAGCATGTCTGACCTGTTCCACTTCTTTCTGCCTCTTAGCTCCCCAAACTCTTCAAGGCAACTGCAAGTCCTCCATGTAAAATGGGAGAAGCTGTTGTGTGTTCTTACTGGTTGTGTTTGGAAGCTTAGTCCTGATAAATCAAAAAGCCTTCCTCAAATGTCTTGCTGTGTCGTTCAGTTCCAAACTCCTGCTGCTGCCTCCATGTCCAGTAGCTGGTGGTGGTGCTTGTTTCCTGTCTGTTGGGGGGGCTGTGTTACCTTCCAGTGCAGTGAGCTTGGGATTGGATGAACATGTTTGGCCCCTGCTCACTCTGCCTCACTGGAGTCATCAGTTTCTCCATGTTTCTCTCTGTGCCCTCCATTAAGCACAGATTAAATGCTCCCTGGCTTGGCAGGAGAGGATTTCCACCTCTTCTGTGCTCACTGAACTTGAAGAGGACCATGCAAGGGCTGGAACTGGTAATTAGTCAGCATTCCTTCTTTCTGGAGATGGGAATGGGCAGGCCTTCTAATTACAGGACCTTTGCAAAAGCTCAGAAATCTTACTCCAAGGAGCAGTGTGAGTGGGTGACTCTTTGTTCACCTTGCTCTTTGCAATATAAACTCTACTTGTGGCTGAATGCCAAAGTGGCCACCACTTCTCCATTGAATTCTCTGCACTTCCACACTTTGTTGCCCAGCTCTAATACTTATGCTCTTCCTTTCTGCTAAATGTTCTTGGGACTTGAGGTGAAAGTCAGGATGTGTCTTCAATTATGTGGGAGTCAGCAGAGCCTATATATTTGTTTTGGGCTGTGTGCCTTGTCAAGCAAGTAGAGTGAGAGCTAGTGAAAAGGAGGGGTAGAGGAAATGATTCCACGGAAGGCCCTAAACAAGTCCGTGTCCCTGGGAAGAGGCAGAATGTGTCCTTGGAGTGGTAGAGTCTGAGGCAGTAGAAAATCCTTTCCAAGGAGCACATAGGAGAGAGGCAATCAGTGAGCCTGGGAGTGTAGAAATGTTGCTGGACATTGTTTTAGCCCCTGCCATTTGTAGCTATGAAGGCCAGAGGAATGGAGGAGAGAGTTTTTGTCACTTGTGATACAGCAGCTGCTTGTGGCAGGCCTGATCCTGTCCCTGGGGTTGTGCTGATCTGTGGTGCAGTGTGTTACATCAGGTGTGGGAGCTGGTAGCTTTATTAGAACCCAGGGCTTTGTGCTGCCCTCTGGCACTGTCCCAGAACTGAGCTGGTCCTGTTTTTGGTACAGATAAAGGCCAGATGACTTCTGCCTGACAAGACCTTTGGAATCTGCAAGCTTCATGAAGTGTCTTCTGCCACTGTTTCCCAGGCTTTTAACTGTGCTGTACCTGGAGGATTTCTTCTGAGAATGAACCATTCTCTTCCTCTTCATACACTGAAGTTTGTTTGGATGGATATTGGTTTTGGGGGCCTTTTTTAGGCTTAGAATTTAAAGGATTGAATATCATTTTAGCATTGGAGGTTCTGGCAATCTCTGAGCTTGCCACTCCTGTGGATTATCTAGTTTAGCATCCTGAAGTAGAGGAGGTGACATCTGAGGGTGTAAATGAATCAGGAATCCCTTTGCCTATGTTAATTACAAGGGCCAGTCTTGCTGGCTGTATTGAATGCTGCTGATTCAGTGCTGGGCTTGGCAAAAAAAAAATAATTCCAGTGTATTATGGAGGCAGAGTGTGGATTCAGGCTGCCATAGTTATGCCATGCATGGAAAAACTTTGAGTCCTGTTTCAGAGTGGGCTGTCAGCACAGAGATTTACACTGATTTATCTATCTTAGTGTTCTTACATAGCAGGATTGGTAAAATAATCTTTAAGGGAAGCATTTAACTACTAGCTACATTTTTGCACACAGGTCATGTGTCAAAGGTTCATGTGAACATCTGTCTCTTGCTGTTCTTGTTTGTGTGCTCAGCCCTGCAGGAAGGGTTGAGCAGAGGCTTTTTCCCTGCTGGGGTCTGTGCAACCCTCTGTGAGCAGCTCCTATCCTGCTCACACAGTAGTTTTCAGAACTTCAGTTGTGTTTTGGCTGGGGGTCCACTGCTGATGTCTCTGGGAGAAAGGTAGCATTAGTTTCTAGATTTTGCCATGGTTCCCAAGGTATGCATCCTAACCTTGTGATCTGCCTGATGCTGCTCCAAGAAAACAAGAATCATTCTAGAGCAAAATGCCAACACCCCTTGCCAGAGGACTGCTTTGGAACTGAGCTTTTGATTCTCAATTCCTTGCTGGAGTCTGCCCTGCTTGTGCCAGGCCAGTGGGGAAGAGTTTGGGGTGTAAGGTGACACTTGACCTGTCTGAGAAGGGAGGGCACAGCAGGCCCAGCAGGCAGTGCCCTCACAGGGGCACAGGGAGGGGCTTGGCGTGGATTGGAGTGCTTGGTGAGCTCTGTGAGCATGAGAGCTGGGCATGATGCAGGCTCAGAGCCAGTGCAGGGTGTCAGGGCTGTTCCTCTTGTCTGTGTTAGGGTTTTAGCAGTCACACAAGCGTACAGTGGAAAGGATAGGGAGGAAGACTGGCTGCTGTGGGACAGAGCCAGCCATGTCTCTGGTATCATCTCTGAACATGAAACAATTGCCACCTGAAAGCACACAAGAAAGCTTTCTGCAGGGCTTAGGCTGATAGCTACCAAAAGCCACCACTTCTGCCTCTGGGCAGACCAGAGAAGAAAGGCAATTTCTCATTATGACATGGGTTTTGGTCTCTTTCTCCCCTCCACTAGCTTTCTCTGGATGAGTACTTGTTTTTGAAAACATTGCTTCAAACTCAGTATTACTTGGTCCAAAGTGAGAAGCAAGGATCTGAGCTGCACCTTGTCTACTCTTTGAATTCCCTTTTCTTGTCATCCCATGCTGTCTGAATTGCACTAGAGCATTGACAGGGATTGATGCATGGATGAAGATGGAACATGGCTTTCATGGGGGTCCTCAGCAGCTTTTCCTTTTCATGCACTGTAATGTCATTTAATTTCTCTAATGCTATGAACAGAAATGCAGCATTGAGCCTCGTATTAGGGCATTACAGTAGGGAAAGCTTAGACTAGTGGGTGTTGCTGTTGTGGTTGTGACAGAGGGATCCTGGCTGGCTGCCTGCTCTGAGCTGCCTCTGCCCTTCCTATCAATTGTTTCACAGCAGCAGCTGCCCTGTTTTTGGTTTTGTGTTGCAAAAATAAGTGCTCCTGTCCTGACCGCAGAAACAAAGCGAGTCTCAGCTTGCACAACAGCAGTTCTGGCAAGGCTTTGGTGTGCCAACACTTCATCAAGTCCAGTGCAAAAATTTAGCTGGAGACCTCATCAAGCCTGTGAGTTCTTATGCCTGCTCTCCCTGTTTGCTTCTGTGCAAAGCAGAACAATGAGCCTTAAGGTGAGGTATGAGTGGTGCATCTGCACTTGGGTTTGCAGGAGGGTCCTACCCTGCAGGTACCAGCTGATGGATGGGCATGTGGCAGTCACCGCTCTGCCTCGTGAGCTGCTCTGTGCAAGAGGTAAAAACCCTGGCAACTTAAAGCAGATCCTCATCTTATGTTCCTCATATCTAGCATGTGGCAATAGCTCTGGTTCATCTATTAACCAGTATCTAGAGCACACTAACCATATCTTTTGGCTCAAATGGGAAAAGTGTCTCCTTTTGGTTTGGCGTTATTTAAACAGGTAGCATAACTGACAGCTCCCCCTGCCCCAAATCCCCCAAGTTGAAATAGAAAAGCAAACATCTTGGGACAAACATGTTAAGAGGGAGGCTTCTGGTTCTGAAGCAGTTGCAAATGATCTGAATTTATGTAGCCCTCCTGCTGCACAGTGTGTCCTGGGCTAAACAGTTTGTGTCTCTGGTCTAAGCAATGCTGAGCGTGAAGAATCTGAACCAGAAGTATTGTGGGCTGAGCCCTTCTTTTAGTATCTGCCTCTGGCTGCAAGAGCTGGCCTTTCTTGAAAAGCTGTCTTTTTCTCTTGGTGTTCGCCCTTGCCCTACCTGTAAGGTCAGAATAGGTATTGCTGACTGTAGTCTAACAGGGATCCCTAGGAGTTGTTCCAGTAGGTATCAGTGTCTCTCATTCCCGAGCAAAGGGGGAGAAGCACCATTATGTACCCCTGGTGGCCAGGCTTTCCAAGAACTCTCCTTTACAAAATTGTTTGTTTGTTGAACTCTGAGGTTAAATCCCTGCACAGAGCCCCTGATCTTGCCACAGGGGAACAGCTGGTCAAGCAGTAGGACTGTCTGTAAACTGAGTGGGTGTGGTTGTGAGGGGAGTTGTGTTTACCTCCTAGGTATCCCCAAAAGCAAAAGTAAGTTTCCTTCCTGTATGTCTTATCTGGAGCCAAGTGAGCTGAACTGTTTCTTACCTGATACCAAAATAGTTGGAGAGGAGGATTGACTCAAGACCTTAAATAAAATAAAAAATATACATCAGAACAACAAAAATTAGGGAAGTCCCAGAGGAACAGCTTGTTCTGGTACATGCTGTTTCTCAATCAAACTGGCTTACAGGAGGATGTGCACAGATGAGGAAAGAGTTGATGCTTTTGAAGACTTCACTGCTAGCTGCCATCCCCCAGCCTCCAATGTTTGAAAATGGGTGCTTTTTATTTGTGTCAAATAGTGGCAGTTGTACAACTTCTGGCCAGTGAGGGATATTCTTTCCACAGCCACTGTTTTTAGGTGTCTGTCCAGGATTTCAGATGGAAGTTAGAGTTGTCACCAGCAATGGGGTACACCTATCACCTGAGCATTTCTAACAAGGGCAGGTTGTAAAACATTGCTCTTTATTTCCTGCTGGCATGGATTTGTCTTTGGGGCCCCCTCTGACATCTCTTCAGCCTCTCTGATGGACTGTCAGAGAACATCTTGGGTCAGGTTTCCATTCAGGACAAGCTGGCCTTTATTTAGCTTGGCTGAAATGTTGGCTGGTTTTTGCTCTCATGGGACAATAAGTGGAAATCAGCTTGCTTCAGCATGAGTGTGGAAAGTGGAACAGAAGTCTACCCAAGCAGTGGGATCTTTCACAAACTGAGGTTATTGCCCACAAGAATTGGGGTTGTCCTTGGGTCACTGGCACATTGCTGTGCACTGCTCCTTGGGATGAACAAACAGGCACTTCATGATGATCTGAGCTACCCGTGAGGAAACACCCAGTAATGTTCTCTGTTAATTATTTTGTAGATGTCAGTTTGAAAAATTCTGTTTATAGTTTTGTAGGTTTCTTTTGGGCTGGTGACAGGAGTGTGTTGTAATTAGGACTGTATCATCTCCTGGGAGAGACCAGGCAGGAAAGCATGTGCATTGCTTACTCTTGGTACTTAGAAAAGAAGCAAGTGCAAGAGCTGTGCTTGCTGAGCTGGAGCAGCTTAAGGATGTGCCCTGGAAGAACATGGGAGAGCTCTCCTGAAACCTCTGCTCATTGTCAGAGACTGACTTTTAGCTCTTGCACATATGTGGCACCGAACAGCTGCCAATAGCAAGAGATGGGCAACCAAGATAATTTTGGGGAAGATCATGCTAATAAATTCCTTCTGACTCATCCTATTCCTAAATTTACATCCAGACTGGGATCTACCAGTGGGATAATGAGAATTCCAGCAGTGTTCAGCAACCAGCTGCATTGAAAGCAAAATGTGAAGATTTTAGCTGGGAACTCTTGAAAGGGACATCCGTGCTGAGTATCACACAAACGTCCCTGGAACAGAGAGCTGAGCAGAACTGAAGGAGTTCTGGAATGAGGTCCCTGGTTACAGTACACAGGGCTGGCAGGATTCCTGTCCTGAAAATCTTACAGTCAAAATAGCTTGGTCATGTGATTCCAAACTGAACAAGGCATAGGGCTGTCCAGGGCCTGGGGGAATAGCAAAAGTACCTGTGCTTCCTTCTGCTACTTGGCTTCCTTTCGAAGCTGTTGGTGTGTTGGACCAGTTGGAGCCCTACCTGGGTAATGGGAATGAGGACGGAGGAGTTGCTGATGTGTAGGAAGGAGTCCATTTGTTGGTGCTGAATGAGAAGCAGGTTTAGTGAGGATCTGCAGTTTCCTGCCTGCCCCACTAGTCCAGGCAAGTTATGGCATCTGCAGTCTGGGGTGTGACCTCTCTGTGCTTCCTGCCAGCAGGGACAGAGTGCTGCCCCTATATCCACCAGCTCTCTGTGCTCTCTGGCCTTAGCTCTCCCTCCCTGTGGGAGAACTTGTCCTTTAGGCTTGTATCCTATTTACTGTTGCACTAGGTAGGGAGTGGGAATGTCCATGCCACAGGTGATCTTTGTGCTGACACAGAGCTCTCCCAGAGAGACCTGCAGTGTCATGGGTGAGCTGCACGGTTGAATATTCAGAATGCCCTTCCCCCTATTTAGCTTGCTCTGCTCCTATTTTTGTCCGTGTCTTAGGCACTTTTTTCCATTTGAAATACTTCATGGGTCATCTGTGATTTTACTGGCTGGCAAATAGATACCAATATGATCTAACATGTGGCTTAAGAGGAGACCATCATGGTGCCCTTGGTGCCAAAGCCCTGCTGCTGCTGATGTCAGTCTGAAGAGACCTTTCTTCTCCACTTCTCCTGTCGAGCAGTGTTTAGGCTTTGCGATGCTCCTCGTCCTCATGCACTGCACAGGTTTGGAGTAGCCTTTCTGTTCCACCCCAGAGCTCTTAACAGCAGTTAAGGGTCTCCCCAGCTGCCTGGCTAGCAACAGTTTTAGGTGATCCATCTTCAGATCTGCTGTCCCAGGGGCAGAATAACAGCAGGCTACTCTGCTGGGGTGTTTGTTTACAGTTATAAATAGCATGTGTTGCTTGAATGCTTTTCAGGTTAGAGTTTAGGGGCTGCCAGCCAGTACAGACTTAGTTACTGGCTTATTTTGGAGTTGAGCATGACTGATAGAGATGAAAGTCAGTTGTTAAAGGGAGCAGTCTAACCCTATGTCAATAATGTGAGCCTGGATTGATACAGCTTAAAAATGAAGTGTGAGCTAGCAGCTGCCTTCAGGCTTTTCCCATGGGTGCCACTACCTTGCCCCTTGCAGCCACTGCAGATGACAAATCAGAAGAGTGGGGAGCAGCTGGCCTGTCTTTTCTGACAAGGGACATGTTAGGGTGTTTCAGGACATAACTGAGTGATGCTCCTTTGCGTCATCGCAGCTGAAATTCAGATAAGGGCAATAGCCCTGCAGTACTTGGGTTTATGTATAACAACACCCAGTGGGGCACTGCTGGGGGTGGGGTAAAGAGGAATGTGGGTTTTCTAATGAAAATGAAATATTCCACATATATTATTGCAACATTTTTGAGGGATATTGCCTTAATAATATAGGGAAAGGTGTTGAATTAATTGGTTGGTGTGAGAAGAATGAAATGTTTTCACAGCAAACACTGCTAACTGCTAGGGATTGCCTCTGCCCCGTGGTATATACCTCAATAAGGAAATACAAATTTAATTCAGCTTTTTCACATGACTCTGTGTCCTGAATCACTAGATCCATAAAAAACAATGAGAATCTTTCCTAAGGGCTGCATCTGGCACTGGACTAGTCCTAGAAATAATTGAGAGCTGTTGGCTGACCCCTGTTGGAGTTGTCTCTCTTGACTGCCTCTAATTCAGCTGCTCCTTCTGACGGACTGCAAAGAGAATTTGAGCTGGTTTTCCTGGAATAGCACTTCTGGTAGTAACAGGATTAAAACACTGTCACTTCTTTTCTCTCCTCCCAAATATACTTCCAAGAGGACTTGTCATCTGTCATGGATCTTGCTACATAAACCTGGTTTCTTTGGCTGACCCCTCAGCTGGCCTTATTTCCCGGAAAGCTGGTGGTACTTCAGGCCACCCTGTGCCCATGCCTTCCCACAGAGCAATTCCACATCCAGCTTTGGTGCAAGTGATTCAGCAAGTCCAACAGAATCACAGATGTCTTTAAACAGAAGTGCCTCAAAGCTCCTGTGGGTATGCATGTATGCACACATGTATAAAGGGAACCCAAAACAAAAAAAATCCAGAAAGTATTCAAAGAATGAACTTGCTATTTAGCAATAATCTCACTTTACCCTCCTGGGTATGAAACACTGATAGAGCAGGCAGCTGCAACTCGGGGCTCCCCTCAAATGCTGTTTGCTGGCATAGTCAGGACTTTGCTCTCCTGTTTTTGTTAAAAAAACCCAAACCCCTTCCAGCTCACTTTTTTTTCAGTCATTAGTTGCAGTTGTTTTCAGTATTGCTGTCACATCTTTCTGCACACTGAGATGCCAAGCCTGAAAGCATCGTTCCCTAAGCAAGCACCATCTCCTGGATAATCCACACTCTCCCCAGTACAGCTTTTGCACACAGGGGTCTCCCCTCAGCTGCATGCTCAACACTCACCCCCCCACAATGGGGGTTTCAACCAAGCCAACAATTCCTTGCAAGGCACTCAGTGCAGAGGATTTTCCTTTATGGGGTTGTGTGAGTAAGGTGCTGGGCTGGGATTCCTTCAGTTTTTGCTTGATTGCAATTTCTTTTGGTGTTTTTCCTCCCCTGACAGACATGAAGGTGTCTTAGGGAGCGTTTTGAGTGCGAATGTCTCAGTGATTATAAAGTGTATTTCTGTGGGGCTGACTTCTTCCGTGTTAGGAACGATGTTGAACCATGTGGCTACTATCTGAAACAGGCTGGGCTCAATGGCTTACTGCTAATTGAGTAAATAAGATCAGAATTAGACTGCTAAACATTGCTCTAGGACAGAAGACTGGGATTAGAGGGCTAAAAATTGCTTCAGAGGGGGAACTTTGGCTTTTCTGCTAAGTTGCTACCTCACAGTGCCTAAAATCCTGACCTCAGAATCTCTGGTCATGTTCAAGGGTCCAGTTCTCTGCGTGCTTGAGCTACTGGTGTTGGTGGGTTTCCTAAGCCCAGAATCACGTTCCCAGGCTGCATTGATGGAAAACATGTTGCTGGCACATGTGTATTGCAAAAGACTGGGATGTGTCAACATAGCATTGAGGGTTGTTGCTCTTATCTCCATTGTATTTATTAACCTGGGTCTAACTTGAGTTCTTTCATTTTGCTGCCTTGTTTTGCAATTGAGAAACTGAGTGGGAGAGCGAAATGAGGGGACTTCCAGATGGCTTAAACTGGTAGTCTTTCATCCTTTTCCAGGAAATGACCTCCAGTTTGATTGGAGAGGAGTCTTCATTTGTAAAAGCATGCTTCTTTTCTCCTGGTTTCTCTAATTCTCTCCCTCATATTCTTCTCACTTGTATGTTCCTGACACTCCTTGGAATGCAGTGATTAGCTAGTACTTAGAGGAACTATTGGATCTCATCATGGCTGGATGTATGTGGAGGCAGCAGTCAGTCAGTGGAAAATGCTGGGTGCTGTAGTTTTGTATTTTTGCTTCCTTCTATCCCTTTTTTCTTATTTTAGAGCTCTGATGTGCTTGCCAGATGGAACTCTGAGTGACTGAGATAATGGGCTTAGCAGATACCTTCCCTTTTGTGCAGCTGGGATGTCTCCTCTTCTCAAACCCAGCTGGGACACTGTGTGAAAGGGTAAAGCAAGCATTCCTTCACAAGACCTCTTGCTATCAGGGCCTAGTTTAGTGCTGTGAAATTGGATATGGAAGGGATGGGATGCCAGAGCCTCTGCAGGAGGAACTAAGTCTCTGATTCCCTAATGGAGCATTAGTCCCTCTTGCTCACTTGAGATGTGGCTGACACTCACAGCAGTTGGGATCACTTAGCTGGAAAGCACCAGCTTTCCTGTTCTGGCACTTCTGCTTACTGGCTGATGATTTGTTTTCCTGTCAGGAAAAAGATGCTTACTAGAAAAGTTTTATTGGAATATGTTTTGAAGTGGATTTATCCATAAGCTCAAAACTGTAGAAGTATCAGCCTTGTTTTCTTTCTCAGTCTGTTTTCACCAGCCCTGCATTGGCCAGTGCAATGGAATCTAAAAAGCAGTGTGAGGCCTTAGTGTGAGAAATAGTCAGATGCACATGATCTTCCTTGACTTCATCAAACATAAGTAAGAGGAGCGTGGTTCTTTGTGATAGGGGTGTGTGAGGCCCAAGACAGCAGACTTCCATGACTTCTCTAACATCCCCTGTAAATAACCTCTTGGTTTGAGTTTGTATTAACCAATGGGAAGAAACCTCTGGGGAAGGCTGGGAATGAGGCTTTCCTGTGCCTAGTTTTGTAAAGGAGAAGACTGGTTTGGGTAGCATTTCACGGTGCATTTGTCTCGTTGCAGGTGAGGCTGGTGCCAGCATTATTCGGGCGTCAAAAGAAGCCCGGAAGAGGTTCTTGGGCCCACTCCACCCCTCTTTCAACATGGTGAAAACCATTCGGATGTCCGTGTCCAAGATGGTGCCAGACAATGGGCATGAGGTTGCAGCAGGACGTTTGGGTATTTCCCTGACACGGGTCTCTGATGGGGAAAACGTGATCCTGTCAGACTTCAATTCCAAGGAGGAACTGATCCAGGTGAATGGACTCTTACTGCAGAGGGCTGGGCAGGAGCTCTGTGCAGTTTTGTTTTGCCTTTGTCTCCAAGTGTCCTTAGTACTGGAGTATAATTGTCAGCACATGCCAGCATGGTGTTCTGAGAACAGTAATAGTTTCAGTAGGCTTTGATCTGATTCTTAGATTCTGGATCTCTTTCTCCCTCAGGCCTGTATCTGCAGCACCTTCATCCCTGTCTACTGTGGGCTGATACCTCCAACCTTGCGTGGAGTGGTAAGTAAGATTCTAAGATGATCCTTCATTAAATTACATACTAATGAGTAGGTTTTGACAATGTTATTGCCTGCTGGCAGCATTTATCTGAAGAGATGCAAGAAATTCCCAAATAAACAACTTCCAGCAGTGGATAGGCCTTCTTTCCACTGCTGCATGCAGTTGACTATAAGTGTCCTGAAGACCAGTGGATTTAACATATAGTAATAGATGCAGTCTGGGGAAGGGCTGGCTGGCTTAGCAGAGTGTTCTCATGGCTGTATGGTCCAACACTTTCCATCACTGAGGCTCCAGCTGTCTGCATGTGGAAAGAAGTTTGGCCCAGGATAAAAGTCATGAGTGTAGTCCCTCTCCCATGTCCTGACACTTTGTGCAGGGCTTTAACTAGTGGTGTGGATACTGGCCCTTTTTTCCATGGAATTCTTCCTGTCCTTTCTCTGACAATAATGCTCTGCTGCATGCCAGAGCTCTCTTAGAATTGTGTCCAAGGCTGCCCAAGAGCAATCTCTCCCTCTGTGTTTGCATATTAGAAATGAAAATACGTGAAAGCTGTGCAGAGCTGCAGCATTTCTGGATATTGCAGTCATGCTTTAAGGGTGTCCTGGTTGAACTTGGCTTCCCTTGTCTACACAGGTTAATGAACACATTAAAAGGCAGGGATTTTGCAAACTACACAGTCAAAAGTGAGAGAGAGAACTGTTATAAAATATGTGCCCTGATTTACCATAAGTGATCTGACCAAAGTGTCTCTGTCTGTCAGAGCACAGCATCAAATCTGTTCTGATTGCTACCTGTGTCCTAAAAGTGAGGTCAGTTTTGCTCCTGCATAATACACAGCTTGGCTGGTTTTGTCTTGTGCAAGCATGTTGGTCAGGGAAATGACCTGGAGGAGATGTCCAGTGTTATCCAGCCCTTCAGAGAAGTGACAGAATCAGTAATAGTTTGGTATTTGCTCAGCAGCTGCTGCCAGGGCTTTTTCCCTTCAGCTGGTAGGACCATGGCAGTGGCTCTTGCCTTGCACCCCATTTGGGGGCCAGTTCAGGTCAGTGTGCATCAGGAAAAAATCTCACCATTCCAAAACTGTGTACAACATCAGGGTTTCTGGAATGTGCAGCTGCCCTGGCACACTGAGGGATAATCACTTCTCATGGGAGAAGGTGGGGAGGAAATATGAGATGAGGAAATTTAATTCCTACCTCTTCCCCAGAAAAGCATGGCTCTGAAGGGGGATTGCGGATGAGGTGAGAGGCTAGTTTGGGTTGGGTATGAACTTGGGAAATGGTTTTGAAACAGAAATGCATGATTCTCAGCATGCCTGTGGTGACTGTATTTGTCACAGAATAAACTGACTGGCCTGGCACAAGGCAGTGTTTTTTCAAGGCAATGTTACTGTGTGCAAGGTGCAAAATCCATATTTTGCCTTCCTCCTAAATTTTTTCCAGTGTTCAGTTCTCTGAGATCTGGTAGTCTCATGGAATGGTTGATGGAGATGGGCAGGGGCGTTTAAAAAACCCCAACAACTTAAATATTGAGAAATCGAAAAGTGACCTGTCAGCACACACAATAGCTGTGAATTATCTGCAGCATGAGGGTGAGATGAATCCCTGGCAGGGGTCACAAAGCTGATTGTCAAATCATGTGAGTGAGGGGCCCTGTGCACGGGATGACATAAGGGAATGGAAGTGGGCACCCCAGTCTATGAACCATCCCCTAAAGCTGCTGCTGCTGCGTGTGCTGCAGGCAGCTGGTGGCTCCAGCCTGTGGCTTTGGGCTGTTCTGGCTTTGCAGGAAGCTGGAGAGTGGTTACACTTGGGCTACTGGAGGTTCAGGCAAATCTAAAGTGGCAGCTGAACTCTACTGAGGAATGTTAATCAGCATTGCTTGCAAGCAGTGGACCGAAGAGTGGGGTGTGCAGGTGTACTCCTGGATTTCCATGGAGTCAGAAGGGTTTGCCAATCAGCTCTGTTGGAGTTGAGCCTTTTTTCTAATGGCATCTGTGCAATCATGCTGCCACCCTCAGGGAAACGTGTCTTCTGCATCCTTACTGCAAAACTAGTGTTGTCCAACACTAAAGCTTACCTCCTTTTTCTCGAAACAAAAGTGCATGCTGCCTGCTTTGCTCTGTTCTGGTCCCACTCAGCATGTTGGAATCTCATCCTTGCAAAGGGAGTCAGGCAGATGTCTCCAGCTCTAGCTGTGCCTAGTCTGGCTCTCAGTGGAGCAGCTTTGGGAAGAGGATGACAGTGGCAGTTTGCTGTGGTTGCTTTAGGCTTAGGGAACTGATGTCCACTTCAGAAGGGGGAGGGAGTTCTGTTGATTGTTGGCATCTCTGTTGTCAGAAAACATCTTGAGAGCAAGCTGTGTTAGTGTTTCTGAGAGGATGTACTCTACCCTTGAGTTTAATCTGTCCTGTCCTTCCACTTTCTTCACTGTCCAAATTCAGGTGGTGTAGGAGTCTCTAAGTGCCTGTCTTGACACAGTGTTTGGTGAGCAAGGGCTGCCATGAGGATAAAATATCCTGTCCTCTGAGTTTGGGCTGCTGTAGCCTACCACTGTAATCACAAGCTGTCTCCCATGAAGCTGTAGGCTCTTTGCAAAGGTAGCCCCGAGGTTTAGTTTTCCTCCCAAGAAGGGAATGTGCAGTCCACCCTGACCCTATTGCATCAATGGCAGCTGGCTTGCTATAGCTGAATTTAGTTGCTTTCAGCCCCTGAGCCTGTGAACTGTTCCCCAGGCCCAGAGAAGCTGATTGAGGTCTCTGTCTTGTCCGCCATCCAGAGCAAGAGAACAAAATGCAAAGCAGCCTCCAGGCCACACATCTGATGTTTTCCTAGGCATTGTGCAGCAAAAGAGCAATGTTGGTGGTCAGTCTGCCTGTGAAACAAGAAGAAGCAGGCTGCAGAATGGAGCACCTCCTCCTTCAATCAGCATTTCTGTGCTCTGCCTGGGTTTAGCCTCTACTGGCTCAGCTTCTCACCCAGCAGAGAGCTGAAAGATGTTTACAGCTGCTACTAGTGGGGCTGCATAGCCCCTGTATCATGATTTATGTTTGGGTAGGAAGGAAACAGATCCAGGCAGCAAATTGCAGGATCAACCCTGATATGAAACCAGCAGAGCTCTTCGGTAACTGAGGTTCACAAGAGCTGGAGTTGTTGCTCTGCAAAGACCCCCAGCTTCCTTCTCTTTTGGCTTGACCAACATCCTTTTCCTGTTATCTTTTGCATGTTACTTACTCTGCCAAAACCTGTGATAGGGATCGTCTTGCTCAGCTCCTTATGCAATTACAGTAGCCAAGGAATGTTTTGAGAACCTACTACTGGGGTTGCCCTTCCTGCAAGGGTAACACAAATGTGTTTATGGTACAGAAGTACAGAACATTCTCTGATAAGAGAGTGCCTGTTAAGAGCAAAACCCAAGTCCCGTGTGCTCTGTTATCACATCACAGCAAGTAGATTCCCAGTGTGTATGCATGTGCTGGGATTGCTGCTCGATAAGCCCACTAGCAACAAATCAGCTGGTTTTACTCACAGGTAACAAACCTGCTGCCAGTGGGGACTTGTGTCTGAGCTTATTCATTTTGAACACAAGTGAAAAATGGCACAATGTCACAGTGTGACAGCTTAGATCAGTGCTAATTTGCACTGCAGGTAGTTGTTGGTGTGTATTATTATTTAATTGGACAGCAGTCAGACCACATAGGAGTTGTAAGTCAGCAGTCACACAAGTGAATATGCCTTTCTTATGGAACGTTTGTGAGCAGCACACTCAACCAAGAAAAAGCACATAGCAGAAGGAGTTGTTATAAACAACACAGCTGTGCTATCGCTGGTTTTTATTCCTCCAGTGCTGGGGGATGTATTCCATTCCTTCCCAAGTTGTTGGCACAAACAGGAAAAGGAGTAAAATAGCTGCTTGATCAGTTGTGAGAATGAAGATTACTGCATTTGTCTTGATTTCAGAGATATGTTGATGGAGGGATTTCTGACAATTTGCCCCAATATGAGCTGAAGAACACAATCACAGTGTCTCCTTTCTCGGGAGAGAGCGATATCTGCCCACGGGACAGTTCCACAAATATGCACGAGCTGAGAGTCACCAATACAAGCATCCAGTTCAACCTTCACAACCTCTACCGCCTCTCCAAGGCCCTGTTTCCTCCAGAGCCACAGGTGAGTTTCCTGGCCACACCAGAACTTGGGGACCACGCATCTTGGGCACTGGCTAAAGTGTGTGCACTTTGGCAGGAGAAGATTCCAGACACTGTTAGTTTTGTATCTTGTGCTTTGTCTTTAATCTTGACATTATCAACCCAGTGACTTGCTAAACCTTGAGCACCTGCACAAGGGTTTGTCTTCTTTTTCTACTTGAATAGCTGGAATTCAGGTGGTAGCAGTTGCTTGGAAAGTATTCCCATGTTGCTCTCTCTAGAGTAGTCTTTGCCTGGAAATCAGGCTCACTGTAAACAATAAGCATGCATTCATGTGCTGAATTATTGGGCAAGTTTTTTCCCACCTCTTCTCTAGTCTTAGCTGGTTTTATCTGCAAACTCAATGGCCCTTCCTGGCATCTGCAGGGAAGTGTTCTGGGCTGCTTGTCAGAGTGACTGACTGAAGGCTGCCCACAGCAGCATCAGCTGTAGATGGGTAGCTGCAGTCTGTACCCACACTTCAGTGGGATCCCAGGTGTCCTTTCCAATTGAAATTGTCCTGTGATTCCCATAGCCAATGTATTGATGCTGTACCTCCCATTCCTGCTCAAAGCCCGATGAGCAAGGCTAGCAGGAATGAGGCTTGTTCTTGGGATAGCTCAGGAGTCAGGAGAATTCCTCTGAAGCCAGCATTGTGGTAGGTGTTTGCTCAGCCAGTTTCCACATGAAACTTTCCTTCCTCTGCCCACAGGTGCTGCGGGATATGTGCAAGCAGGGCTATCGAGATGCACTGCACTTCCTGAAGAGGAATGGTAAGGCGCTGGCTATTTGTAGGGTGCACTGACTTGTCTGTTCTGTGCCACACTTTGTGCCTTGGCTTTGAGAGTAGTTGATGGTGCATATGAAAGGAGGAAGGGAAGAACTGAACTGTGCCTCAGATACTAGGGTATGGAATTCTCATTAATGAGCCTAGCACTTCAGGAAGGAGAGGTGGAGTGTGACCTTGGCAGTTACCAACACAGTTGCTGGGCAGCAGTGCCATTTGTGCCTCCTGCAGACACCCGGCTGCTCTCCGTGTGCAGCTGGGTCTGTGTGCTGCTGCCCTCAGCGGTGCCGGACACTTGGGCGCTGCTCTCCTGCCTCCAGCCGCGGCAGCGCTGGGTGTGCGCTTGCTGCCACCTCGTGTCCGTGGACAGTGATGTGGACCGGGATAACTGGGATTGCACTGCAGGAGGGAAATCTTGCCTGCAAGATGGGTGACTGGCAGATTATAGCAACAAAACTCTGCAAAACAGCACCCTGCAGAACTTAAAGGGGAAATGTGAGAACTGATGGGGAAGGAGAGAATAAACTTAAACCGGCAAGATTTGTATCTCCTTGTGGTAAGCATTACAAGAGATGTAAGCTAAAGAGGCTGGGCATGACCTCAGCGTGAGAGGAGTTAGGGTGAAGCAAGGACTGGCACTCTGAAGGCCAGGCAGGGCAGCTGGTTTGTTTCATCCTTACAGAATAACTTCTCTTCTCAGGTCTCCTTCATCGTCCAAGTCCTGCCCGTCCTCTCCTTGCCATAGAAGCACCTCCAGGAGAGAAGGAAGAAGAAGAAACAGAAGCTGAGGACCAACTAGAGGACAACACTGCCCTTGCTGTTGTTGAAGAGCATATCTTTGAACACTTGCCTCCCAGACTGAACCAAGGTATGATTCAAAGGGAGAGATCACAGGTAATCTTCCTGTGCTGCCTGGTCTGCCTCAGAAGATTACTGGGCTATGTGGTTATTGTTTATAGCTGGGGTTGGTCATGCTCAAGGATTGAAATGACACCTGCTGAGGGTTAGATGGATTGGCGGGATCTCAGATAAAGTTGTGGCTCATACTGTGGAGGCTGGACTGGAGAGGTTGATTCATTTGACAGTGTTCTGCATGGTAAGGAGAGGAGAGGGTCTTGCTGCTCACTCCTTTAGAGTCTGATAAAGGTGAAAGCTGCTGGTTTTAGCTCTGCTCAGGGAATTACTAACCTGAGCAAGACCTCCTTAGAAGTGGGAGGTAGCTGCCTCAGGCTGAGTAACTTTTGAGGTATGACAAGAAAAGAGTGTCCCACTGGGGCTATTCAACCATGTTTTCTTCTGCCTTCAGCTCTCATGGAGGCTTGTGCTGAAAGAAGAAGTTTCTTGACTGGCCTGAGCAACATGCTGCCTGTGCGTGTGGCCACAGCCATGATGGTCCCCTACATGCTGCCTCTGGAGTCTGCAGTTTCCTTCACTGTCAGGTAAGCCTTGGGCTGGTCCCTCAGTGCTGCTCTTCCCAGTGCAGACAGGTATTTGATGTAGCTGTAGTGTTTGAATGGCCAGAAAGCGGGATTCTCTCTAATTCTGCACTGCTGGTATTCCTGGGGAAGAAGCTCTTGACATTTACCAGACATGACTAAAAAACACAACCAAACAAACCCCTACAAAACCAGAAAAACCCCAAGAACCCCAAACTTTTCCTGTGTCATTTAGTTACAGCTGCTACTTCTAGCTTGAAGAAGATTGCTGTGTGCTAGAACTTGCCCCAGAAAGTGGTGATAGATTTTTTGAGCCTTAAGAGAGACTTTGGAATTGGTGCTCTTTTAATCATATTCCCTTGTGTGGCCCAGCTAATGGTTGTCTCCTGTCTCTTTACAGGTTGCTGGAATGGCTCCCAGATATCCCTGAGGATATAAGATGGATGAGGGAGCAGATGACAGAAATCTGCAGCTATCTTGTGAAGAAAGCCAAGAAGAAACTGGGCAGCCATCTTTCAGCCAGGTGTGGCTGCTTTTCTTCAGAGCACTGTTCAGGAGGAGCCCTTCATTTCCCCTTACACCTTTGAATTCTAGAGACTCTATTCCACTGGAGCAGAGCAAATAAGGCACAAATTGACCAGAAGGAATTAGAACTCAGGCTGAAATACAAATCTGGTCCAGGGTTTCTTGGCTTTCCTAACTGTTGGATAGACTCAGCACGTGGTCCCTTTCCTTCGTCCCATTATAGGGTACAAAGTCTAACTGTCCCCTATTATGGGGGACATGGCCTAAAGTCTGATTAAAACAGTATGCCAGCTTATTTCATGCTCCTTCTAGAAGACAGAAGTGCTTGTCTTTGTGGCATTTGCTGGTCCAGGATCTCCAAGAAGTATTTGTGTTCAAATGACCTCTTCTACCTCAAGCCTGGTTTTTGTGGGGAGGGAATATGGTACCCAGGGAACACCAGAGAGTTTCCAAGTGAGACCAAGTGCTTTGGGCCTGAGTGTGTGCATGTGCTTCTGGACTGAACCCCTGGTTTGAGGCTGTGGCAAGACTGTTATGTGGATGAGAATAGGAAACTCTCTCAGTAATAGTCAGCGGGTCCCAGCTGTGATGTGATCCAAGTACGAAGGTGTGATTCTTACCCAAAAGAGTTCATAGTCTGAATAACTGAGAGATGTGAGCGGGGAAAAATGGGCACACAGAGACTTCTCACTAAAATCATGTAGTCAATTTAGTACAAAACAGGACTGTGGTAGTGGAGCTCTAGTCTGGTGACCTGCTCCAAGTCTTCTCATGTACCGAGTCTTTGCATGTATTTGCCTTTCAGGCTTTACTACCACCTCGAGCTCGGAGGGCCCCAGAAGCTGCCAATTTCTCCCCCGGCACCTTGTGGTGAAGCACTGCCCATGTGGATGAGGAGCCACCGCTCGGTTTCTGACGTCATGATGAAGTGGGAGGAGTACCAGCGCCAGCTCATGCTGGGCTTGCTCTGCATCAACGTGGACATGCAAGCCTCCCTCTTCCCTCGGGAAGGGTTTCAGTTAAAGCTTCCACCTCTAGGCTGTGCAAAAGAGTGCCTGCCACTCTTCTGAGCCTGCTGCTGTGAGGGGATGAGAGTGGGTGGGAAGGAGAATGGACACAGGGTGGGACCAGTCTCATCCCTCAGCAGCAGGCTGCCCCATGCTCCTGAATATGTTGCCATGGGGATTTCCCCAGGATGGACACTGGTGGAATTGACTGTAGACTTTTGTTGCCCCCTGGGCCAAGCAAGGGACCTTTGTGTTCACAGCCACACACAGGCTGATTCCTTGCTCTAGACTTGTGGTGAGGCCTGGCCATTGCCTGTGGCCAGGCTGATGTTGACCCAGCTGGGCTCTCCCAAATAGTGCACTTTGAATTGCCACTGGCTTTTTACCGCCAAACAACCAGGATGTAGATGACGCTCTCAAGTTCATACAGCTTTTACCTCCCTTGGTTTTTCAGAGCATATGTCTTGATTCCTCTCCTTAAATCATCTGACAACCTTTAGTTCTTTGTGCTACTGAAAGATGAAGGAGCCTCTTGCCAAACCAATTTTTGTCATGGCTTTCAAATCTTCTCCTGACTTTCTTCTTTGCTGAAACCATGTCCTTTCCTCTCTCCCTTAATTGCATCCACACCAGAAGCCGGAGCTGGTCCTGCAGCAGACTACACTGGAACTGCAGAAGTGTAGAAAAGTTACCTGTTTTCCCTGATTCATGTTGTCCTCATCTCTCCCTTTTTGATTGGGGTCCTCAGGGAGCTACTGTAACTTGAACTCAGAGTGTTAAGTGATTGAGCTTATTTGAAGAAGTAATTTTGACAGATTTTTTTTCCAGGGAAACATGTTGAATTTGAGGCCCTATTCCTCACTCTATGAATGGAATTGGTGTGGGGTTACCCTGAAAAAAAGCTCAGCCTGCTCATCTCAGGATCAATTTAGCAGCTGAAGCAATATGAAGTGGTCATAGGAAGATGAGAATTGTGCAGGGCATGTTATTTTTGAGAGGCTTGTGGTGGAGTGTCACAGCAAGTGCTGGGGAAGTGGCTGCCTCTGACAGGGGTCAGTTGGGCTTTGCTCCTTAAGGGGCTGTACAGCTGAGGCAGATTCTGAGTGGGTGATACAGAATGGATCTCCTGCCAAACTGAGGCTTTTATCTCTCTTTTGCTCAGAAAGTTTGGTTGTTGAGGCTTTGGAGCGAGAAGGATTTAGGCTTGTAGCTACACCAGCATCCCAGCTTGCCTGTCTCATGTTATGGCTCACAGGTCCTGCTCTGCAGCTAGCAATAGCAGGAGCATGAGAAGTGAAGACTGTTGAGGCACATGCAGCCCCTTGGAACTGGCTCCTCTTTGTCTTGCCCCTTAAAATCCAGAGCTGTAGCAGAGCAGGACTCTGCCTTGAGGCACTGCCTTCTCCACAGTGGTCATGGCTTGTGTGAGAAATATGAACCCCGTGTTCTCCACAGGGTGAGACGTGGCTTCCTGTGGGGATTGCATGGACTTAAGCTTAGGTCTTCACACTCTGACAAACCCAGCTCCTGGTATCTTTTTCTGCTGCTTGTCTTGCTACATGAGGCGTCTTCTACCTCTCCTAGCACAAACAGTGTGCAATGGCCAAAGCAAACATACGCTGTCTTTGCTGGGGAGCAGGACAGGGTATCAGAAGCTGATTACGTAGCCTATACATGGAATAGTAATTTTTAATAGACTGTTTTGCACCTTAGATTTAGAAAGGGAAAATAAACCCAGAAGTTGCGCTAATCACTGGAAAAAGTAGTAAATCTTCATGAGCAGTGTGGGTGACAGGGTGGGTGCTGTTTCCTACGAGCACAGCTGTTCACTGGGCACAGGTTTGGTGTTTGTGTGGAGATGGATAAGCATCAGGACTCTGCTGCAGTGGCTGTGCCAAGCTGGGAGGCAATGGAGTGGCCTCTGCCCAGGAGGCAGTGCAAGAATGAACTTGTGACTTAGATTGTCACCCCACTGCCCTTGCTGGATGAAACCGTGTAACACAAGGGCCTATGCAATTTACAAAGCAGGCCTGCACTTAACGCAGTCAGATTTAGTCTTAAGCTTTGCATAATTAAGTCAGGGAACAGGGAAGTCACTACAGGAAGAGGAAAAAATTGGAGGATTCTGAAATCAGGATAGAACATTCAATTACCAAACAAGTTGATCTTCTGGTTGTTTAAAGCCCACACTAAAAAATGCTAGATGCTAGTGGAAGTGAACCAGCAACAAGCTACTGTCACTTAGAGGGAGCAAGATGAATTTGATGAAAATTGGAACTGAGAAAAGGTGTTCATTTAGTGGGTTGGTATGGGATTTCTTTTCTTCCACTGTTTTGGACTACCTTCTTAGGGGGAATGGCACACGCACAGCTACTTAAATTGCTAAATACATGTCTCTTGTCCCTAGTGCACACAGAACAATTGGCAAGAACATAGAGATATTTAGTGGCAAGAAATTAAGGCATTTTTTCCAGAAGCAAAACATCTGAGGGGCAAAACTGCATAAGGAAAACCTTGTGTTTAGAAGCTGCTGCCCTTTTGACCTTTTTTTTTTTTTTAGTTCATATATGGGTGGAGAAAATGATGCAAGTATTTTTTTATCCCTTCTTCCTGGACTGGTAAAACCACTGAGTGATTATGTAAACCACTAAACTATGAAACAAAATACTCCTGGCAACAGAGTGTGCTAAGTTGCAGCTTGGCACCCTTATCCCTTGCCTTTTGCATCAGAACTGACTGGTCTGGTGCTGACTAGGCTGATGCCACTGTCTTCCAGTGCTCTGATCCAGAAGGCTTGGAGATTTTGGCTCATGCATTTGAGGAGACCAACAGCTGTGCCTGGTAAAAGGCCTGAGTTTTGTTCTGTGTTTCACCTCATCAGTAGTTTAATTTATTATATTAACTTCTCCACGAGAAACTTTTGTACATTTCAAACTATAACCACAAATCAAAGCCTGGCTTTAAAAATAAAGGTCTAATTCTTCACAAGGAAGTTCCTGGTTTTCCTATGCTAATTTGCAGGGTGTGAAGGATACTGGGAAAGTACCACTCTGTATTAACCCTTTCTTTGCCTCTTTTTATTTCCCAAGTGTTACAATGGCTATTGTGTGATAGCCTGTTGGCTTTATAGATTTGAGCTCTGATAAAGGAACTGCAGATCTGTTAAAAATACCTGACACTAGCCTCATTTTCCTTTTGAAAAATTTCACCCATTTGCTTGAAATTCTTGCTGCTCATCCATCACAGGATCCTTGCAAGGATCCATCACAGGATCCTTGCGAAGGATGAAGGAATTAGGGAAGATCACCTTTCTCACTGATGTAGAAAAAGGGTTGTGTCAGCTTGTGAATAGATTTTTGTTATGCAGTGCTGCCTTGTCTAGATGAGACCCCACTCTTTTTGAAATCTCTGGAAACCTTGTGATATCCACTCCAGAGCCTATGGAGGGCTTTATTACAATAGTGCTCACTGGAACTGTTCAGCCCCTTGTTCTGTGTGTACCTCGTGGTGTACAAAGTTATCTCCTGGGCAGCCATTGCTGATTAACCCTCACTTGCCAAGTCCATAGGAGCAAGGTCATCTGTGGCAGTCAGTCCTTTCTGCTCCAAATGGTGTGACTGGGCAGCCCAGCAGGGCTCCACAGTGTATGGTGAGTGGGAGGTCAGGTTCCTGGACAAAAATTCATCTTGTAGTCCGTGTCCAATGGTCCTTAGAGCATTCACTGGATTCCTGCAGGAGTCCCAACCCTTGCCCTTTCCACTGTTTCACATAAAGGGTCTGTGCATTCAGGAATCCACTATTTTTTCCTCCTTCCTGTCTTATTAATTGCTGCTTTTAACAAGGCTGATGGTGACCTTGTTGTGCACCTAACCAGCCCCTAACCCACACCACACTGTAGAGTTGTTTTGTGTACAACAGTCTGTGCCTATGGCATGCTCTGTAACCCACAATTAGTGTGTAGTGTAATTGGTTTGGTTTGCTGCCTGCCTACTGCTAATACTGTTGCAAGCTGATTTTCAAGGAATAGGAGAAAATACTGACCACTATGTACAGGACCTAGGAATTGTTTTTTCATGGCTTCTTGGAAGGCTGTGTACCTGCAACACTCAAAATAAAAGAGAATCTGCTGTCTGCCAGCACTGGGGTGTCCCTAGTACTTTTATATTCCCCAGTGGTTTTATTAATTTATAAAAATTATCTAGTAATTCACTACTTCTTTGGAGAAAAGAGCTTTCACTTTTGCCAAAGCAGGTGTGGGAGAAATACCTGAAGCTCTGTGTGTGTTTCTTCCTTAGGGGAATAAACCCATAGTAAATTTCTGCTAAATATATGCCAGATGTGATGGGTGGCAGGGCCGCCAAAATCAGAGGGCCTTGCCAACACTTTTCTCAAGCTTTGTTTCTGTCTTCTCCTTAAATCAGTGAGAGAATGGACCACCTCACCTGGCTGCCATGTTAGCCAGCTTGTTTGTGCCAAACACGTGCTGTGCCTTTACAGTGGGCTCTGGCCTCCTGTCCCTCTGGTGTCCGCCTTCCTGAGTGCAGCAGGACTCGCTCCCCTCTCCTCTCCCTCCTTCCCCTTGCCTGTTGGTGGGACATTGCTCCTTTTCCAACTTGCAGGCAGCTCCACTAGGACAGCCCCTAACTGCATCCACCTCAATCTTTGGATCCACATCAGCCCTCCTGCACAGGGAGCACAAAACTCTAGTTCCAAACAAATAACAAATGTAACTGAAATAAATACCTCTCACTTCTGGGGTTTTCTCTTATTCTTGAAAACAGCATCTAAAGCAGCTCTTTGAGCTTTGTGTGTCCTGGGACTACTCCACTGCTGCCACTGAGTTAGAGAAGACCTTGAAGCACACAACACATGTGGAGGTCCTTTGGAAATTATTGGTGTCAGAGCAGCAACTAGACCAGCAATAGCATAACAAGTTATGTATTTATGTGGCAATGTCACTAAGTAGTGTCCACAGTCACTTTAAAACTTCAGTATTAAATTGTTGAAGCTTTTTTTTCTTCCTGTTTCTATTTTCTAATGTTTTGCTGAAGAAAATGTAACTATTTATTTTGGCAGAACTGTATCTTCTAATAAAAACTTTCTCAGTATATTTACCTGGCTCTGGTAGGCTGCTTCTCTTGCTGTTTAAAGGTTTATTAAATATTTTTTGGATGTGCTGTATGATGTGGGTTTGTTTTGCTAGGCCCAAGCCCATTCAAGTTCCTCTTGGTGTCAACATTTATCAGTACACAAATAAAGGGGGCATTCATCTAGAGGTGCATTTTGGTCCAGTTCTGATTTACTCAAGCCTAAATGCCTCAAGTGCTATTAGCCTCTGTTTATTGGAGATCTGTGGCAGACACGGGTTTCCAAGAGGAATTAAGCACCTTCTTGTGGGAATAGCAGGTGTTTGGCACCTGTGAAAGTGTTAGTAAAACGTTATTCACAAATCTGAACCTTCTCCATTACGGGACCACCTCTTGAGGAAAGTGACCTGTCTTTCTAGAGAGTTTGTTTCCTCGCTGGTGAAATAGACGGTAGTGGCTGTTGTGTGTCTGCCTGTTAGGACAGATACCGAGGCCTGCCCTGGTTACTCTCCAGCTGGAGAGCATGGAAACCACCGGCCCTCGGGTTCTCGGGTTTTCCTTGGTGCCAGCCCAGGGATCAGGGCACGATCCCCCGGGGCAGGGACAGGAGCTCACACGGGCTGGGGTTTGGCGCTGCGCGGCTCTGGGGACGCTCCAGGGCTCGGGCCCCTCTTTGTCCCGGCTTTTGACAGCCGGAAACTTTAGGAAGAGACTTTGTTATGTGCTGTCACGTGACGGGGACAAGTGCTGGAATGCTGGAATTTGCATTATAGGATGCAGCTGGTAAAGCAAACAGCTCTCTTAACCTCTAATGACTGCAAAATAACAAACCCGCCAGCCCGGTGCTGTTAATCAGTGACATGGATCCTTCTCCCATAAAGTCGGCCGGGCGGTGCCGGCGGCTCCGCCAGGGGAGTGGCCGCGAGCGGGGCTGGGTGCGCGCTGAGGGCTCTCGGGCCCTCGGGGGTGCTCGGGGCGGGGGCAGGGCCGCCCATCCCGAGGGCCCGGCCCGGCTCCCGCTGCCGCCCGCCGGGTTCGGCCCGGCCGCCCGCCCGCGGCCCCGCTCATTTCCGGCCGGGGCCGCCCCGGCGCCAGCGGCGGCTCCGCTCCCGCTGGGCCGAACGCAGGTGCCGCTCGCTCCCGCCGGGCCGGGCCGGGCCAGGTAAGCGCCGTGCGGCGAGTGCGGGGCGGCAGCGCCGGCAGCGGGGCGGGGGTGCGGTGCTCCGGGGCCGGTCCCCTCGCCAGGGCAGCTGCCGGCTCTGCCCGGCCGGGACCCGCAGCCGGGGCGCGGGGAGCGGCTGCCCCAGCGAAGGGCCCCGCCGGCGCCTTCACCCGCGCCTCGCCGGCCTCCCCTGGGCTGTGGGGAGAGGGCAGCGGGGGGCTGGGGGGCCCTGCGTGCTGCGGGGTCCTCGTCTGGCCCCTGCCACACACCTGTCCCGTCCGTCCCCAGCGGTCCGAGGTCCCTCGGTGGTGACGGACAGGTACGGAGCATCCCCGTTCCTGTGCAGCGCTGCCCGCTCCCGCACACAGCGCTCCTGAGGCGGAGCTGCGGCCGTGCCGCGGGATGGGGAGCGCTGCCCTGGTGGCGTCCGCCACGGGGAGCTGCTGCCGCTTTTGCCTCCTCTCCTCTTCTGTCGCTGGGAAGTTTGCAGGCTCCTTTGATATGCGGTCACGGAACTCTGGTCTTTCTTGTTGAACCTGAGTGGAGATCTTGTTATTTTTTCCTTTTCCCAACATCCTTTGTTCATGGAATATTCTTTCTTGCCATGGTCCAGGTGCAGATGACACTGCACCATATAAAGATGCTGCAGGTTCCTACAGCAGCTGTGTTGGTGCTGCTTCTCCTTCTCTGGAAGGAAAAAAGTACCAGAGCTTTCCCTCCCCTAAGACTGTGGTTGTAAGAATCTATAAAGAGTCTTATATTGGTGGGATAGAAAGACAAGCCTCAGTGCAGCAGAGCTATAGATATTGCTGATGTTGGTAAGATTCTAGAAAATAAACGGTTCCGACGCATCCATCAGTAGTCCCGTCCCGTCCGTGTCTGTATATAAACTGCCAGCGCATGTGGTGTCTTTCTCTTTAATATCTTGAACTCATGGGATGCGCTCTGGTGAATTTGTGTGTTGAACCGAAGTCCTTCCTGTAGGACTTCCTGAAAACAGCTGAGGGGAAAAGCGTCTCAGACACAGGGAGATGGCTGTGCTCAGGAATATCCTGAGGAGGCAGGATAGTCCAAACACAGCTTGCTTGTTTAGTTGTGACCTGCCAAGTTTTTTCTTATTCTGATGGTTGTTCTGCATCAGAGGGTGCTCAAAATACCATAATTTCTAGCTTTGCCTTATGCAGGCTCAGGGCCAATTGTATCTTATTTTTCATGTTCTTGAGCTATATTTATTTCTGAAGATATCTAACAAGCTATGTGTAGATGAATATATATATACATATACATCTCCTGAGGGCTATGGAAATGCTTTTCTTGATCAAACAGATAATCTGTTTGGTCTGTCCTTTCACTGTCCAGTTCAGGTGGTCCAGAGGAGGTTCTGAAAAGCTGCAATGAGCTGGGGTGGAAGAATCCTCTCTTTTCCAGGACACCCCGCTCCACAGAGAGTGATGTGAGGCCTGAGATATAAAATTGTAGAGTCCTTCATAAGATGGTATAAAATATCTTTGAAGCTACCTTGCTGGGCAAAAAATATGCTCATTTCCTGGAGCATCACTCTTCTCTTGGCTTTTTTGTGGCAAGCTACAGTGGGAGTATCAACTATCCAACTGGAAAATCTGCTTGGTCATTTTGTCACCATCAGATAGGAAAATTTCTTCCCCACAACCCAGTTTGATGCATTTGATGAATCAAGAGCCTCCTGTCTACTGACCTGAAGATGGTGCTGCAAAGGAGGGCACAGTGTGGGGCTGTCTTTAGCAGCACACAGACAGTGCTGGGGAACTGCTGTTCCTCATGACTTTGCCAGGCCTCAGAAAATGAACTAATGGGACGAGGACAATTGACAGCAACAGAAATCACATGGGCTCAGCTGTGTGCACAGTGCTCTTCATGGTCAGAGAGCTTTAAGGAAATTGATCCCTATGTACAGCAAACTAGGTTTGGTTTCTGTAATGCAGCTACTCACTGTCTAAATCTTTTTGATTTCATAAGGCTGCTCTGGGGACTGAATCCTCCCTCCTCTCCTCCCCTGCTTGCAGGAGCTCGTCTTGGATTTAAGGACAGTGACGAGAAACTTCAGCTGTAGCAAATGTGTCATCTTCCACTGAGTGGAGCAGCATCTCCCTCCTTCTGCCAGCTGCCTTGGCTTGCTGTTCTTGTGAAGGCTGGGCTGGAAATGCTTGGTTGATCTATGTCTGAATCTCTCAGGATTCATTTGCTGTCCTACCAGACCACAGAATTGCAACAATCAGTAAGAGCTTCTGTCCTTTGTCACTGTGTACCATCCTTGGAGGTACCCCTAGCCCAGCAGCTTCAAAGAGAGGTGCTCTGGATGTCCTGATTGACCCTCCTAATATTTTCCTAGGAATGTTCTCCTTTCCTCATCCTGTATCCTTAGCCTTTAATTTCTTGGCTGTTGCTGAGACGAATTTCCCTCTGCATGGCCCTAATGCACTTTTGCTAAGGAAATCTGACCTCTGCAGCTGTGCAAGGAGCACTGGGGTGGATCTACTAAGTATTCCCATGGGCTTCTGCTGTGGCTAGGAGCACCAAGTGTCAACCCTAAGCTTTTGAATACTACCAGCCACACATTAAAAAAGCCAAACCATAAAATGACTTTTTTTCCCTTTTAAGTCATGTTCTTAATTTGCTTTTTCCTGCTTATTTCTGATTGTTCTGGAGATTTCTGCATGTCTGTATAAGCTGCCAGGAATGCTTGAATCTCAGTATTTCACCTGTCTGCAGGACCTAGGTGCCTCAAGCAGAATAACAAATATTGTGAGCTTTGGGAGAAAACAACACCCAAAGTAGTGGTGGGTTGTGGTACTGTGGACTTTGAAATGAAGGCTGGAGTCATGCTGGGCTTTCCTCTGCCTAGTTCAGGTTGGAGTAACATGGGAAGCCCTGTGGACCTTTTAATCAAATGTTTTTCTCTTAACCTTGTGTGACAGAGCACTAAAGCAGCAACAAATACTGTCTTGTGTTCTCAGAGACTGTGGCTTTAATCTAATCATAGGTTTGTTTTGGAGGAAATAAGATATGGTGCACTGCTTTGGAAGGGTACAGTGTTCTTATCTGCTTGGCATAACTGGAGGAAAATCTGTCAAGTAAAAAGAGTGAGAGCAAGGAGGCTTGTAACATCCCTGCTTTCTATCCAGTGGAGTGTGTGATTGCAGTTAATTTAGCAGAGATGTCATCTGAAGGAGGAGCTCTTGCCTCTGCTTCTGTGCCTTCAGTCTCTGCTGGTGCAAGACTTTGTATCACTGTTCTGCACCAGTTGCTGCCCCATCCGTGTGGAGGGGACTGCCTGGTTCAGAAGGATGTCTGAGGATTACACATACCTGACAGCCCTGCAGGAAAGGCTTGGGGTGTTCTGGGGATGGCAGGAGAGCTCTGAAAATGTGCCTGGGAGCCATGAACCTCCTGAGATTTGCTGTGATGAGCTGGCTTGAGCTTGTGTTGTTGGTAAGATCCTGGCAGGTGTAAAGGTGTCCCTGCTCACAGCAGGTGAGGTATCCTGGGCTGAGGCAACCTGTGTTTCTGGAGGGATGAGACTATGAATAAGGGGAGAGCTCTGAAGACCTATCCTACAGCTTTTTGAAAGAATTAGCCTTTAGCACATGTGCTGGATGAAAGTAAAAGCAGTGCATAAAGGCTTGAAAAAAGCCTAATTTTTGTAACAGTGCAGTAAAGGTACCATACCTACCTGTTTATTGCTTCCTACTGCAAGCTCTTCCAATGACTAGCAGGCAGGATATCTGCAGACCTTTGGAGGAGTAGCTGTGTGGTGTTAAAAATAAAATTGCGGAATGTCTAAATATGTCATTTAGGCTATGGAAAGCAAACCTTTTGGGAAAACTTCAGCTATGTTTGACTATAGCTAGGTGAGTCAAGCCTCTGGAAAAGGAGACAGCAAACTTGCAGGCTAGCTGTGAACCCTTGGCTGAGCATGGTGGGAGCTGGGCAGAGGTTCAAGTGCAGGGAAGCAGATCTAACACATCCTACAGGAACTTGGTGGCCCTGACTGTTACAGTAGCTGAATTCCTCTCCAGTTTTTCAGCATAACATCTGTGAGTAAGAGTAATGCTTTTATCTGCCTATTTTCCCCTCTTCTTCCCTCTGGAAAATGAAAAGGAGGAAACCAAGCTCATCTCCAGCTGGGAATTGAAGTGGTAGGTGACCTATAGGTTGACAGCCTAACAGATGTTGAAGTCTTATCTACAGACAAGATTTCTGCCTCCCTGTAAAGCACTACTTTGTCTCCTGGCAAGGAATAGTGGGGCTGTATGTGTCTAGGGAAGCTGAGCTGTGTGCCTGTGCCACCACCTGAGCTGAAGGTGGGGCAAGAAGTGTACGTATTGCTGAGCCTTATTTTGCCCCTAGCCCTGGTTTGTGGACTAAGTGCCCATTTTTTGTGGGGTGGGACAGGCAGGCCAGCAGAGCCATCTGCTCTGGGGTGAATTGCTGCAGGCTGAAACTCCTGGCCCCTGCCCAGCTCCCCTCCTCAGCAGGTGCTGAGCTCCTGAGCTTTGCCCAAGAAGAAAGACAAGCGTCATCATTGCTTAGATAAGATAAAGCATGACCAAAACCCTTGGCAGGTGTGGCTAGATGCTGACTGGAATTGGTGCAGCTCAGAGCCGGGCTCTTCAGCTGCGGGGAGGGTGGCAAAGCCTCTTTAAAACATGGAGACTTGATGCTGGAGCCCGACAGAGAAGGTGAGTGCAAGGCTGTGAGTGAAGGAACAGCCACCCAGTAACCCTGTGGGCAGGAGGACTTCTGCTGTGTGTCCCTGTGGCTGTGTCCTGTGCAGACTCTGGTGTGGATGTTGCTCCATGGCAGCTCTGTCAGCTTGGTGCCCTCCGAGCAGGGCTGTGTGGGTGACCTGGTGTCTTGCAGGGCTGGGAACCTCTTCAGCAGCAGTGTCCCTCTCTCTTCTCCTTTGGTTTTTGAAGTTGTGAGATATCTGTTGTCCTGAACTGTGTCCTTCCATCTGAGATCATGGGAACTAGGAAAAACTTTCCAGTTTATTGGGGGGAGAAAGGAGATATGGGTGCCCCCACAAATGTTCATGCTTCTGTTGCACACTTTGCTCCTGTGCTTGAGAGCTGCCTTCCTTCTTCCTTAACCTCTTTTCCTCTTAAGGAGTTTGCAGGATGCCTGATCTACCTTTCCTTTCCCCCAGACATGTAGCCAGAGGCGTAATCCTCTGCTCGGCAGAGGTGCTCAAACCCCTTTGATTTAATGGATTTCCTATGGCTCAAAGTCTCTTTCGCTTCCTATGCAAATCGGGTGGCTCAGTCAAAGCCGCTAAATGCAAATGGACCACTTGTAGCGGTTCCCTCTCCAAGAGTGGTGTGGGCTTTATGCAAAGCATGGGGATGAGCCCTCAGGAGCTGGGAGAGCAGAGCAATACATGGATTTGTGCTGGAGAGAGGTCAGCATGGCTGTAGTTCACCTGTTCCCAGACTTGTGAGGTGGGATACCAGGCAGGATATTTCAAGCTGTCGGCATCAAATGAATGAGTGTTTGTAGGAATGGGTTAACACCTGCTGGTTATGGGTGTGGGGGGCTTGGCTGGTTATTGTCTCCCCTCTCCTCTTACCGAGTCCCTGCTGCCTCTCAGTGCAGAATCTGTGCTGTGATTTGGTGACTCAAGCCACTCTGACGCCTG
Organism: Camarhynchus parvulus; assembly: GCF_901933205.1. Classification (NCBI taxonomy): domain Eukaryota; kingdom Metazoa; phylum Chordata; class Aves; order Passeriformes; family Thraupidae; genus Camarhynchus; species Camarhynchus parvulus. The sequence continues at coordinate 17,038,212 of NC_044575.1, read as the reverse complement.
GGTCCCTTTCCTCTATTCAGGCTGGGCAAATAATGTTCAGTCTGTAATCATGCTTGAGAGCTCTTGCTATTGCCCTAGATATGGGGAGCTGGAGTGATGCTTAGATTGGCTTAATCCAATTCCATCTGAAAATCCACTGCTCTGAACAATAAATGTTGCGTGTGGGGGGTGGTATTCAAGTGTCTTTACTAAATCAAAAACCTTTTAAGCATTGGTAGATGAAGCCTTTTTCTTTTCAATGTGTACCACTAAATACACAGGATGTGCAGTATGGTTGAATTAGCATTACTTTGGGAACCATAACTTTTTGTATTTCCTAGCCTTTATCCGTGTAACACTAAGGACTCATTAATGTGCCTCCAAAGTGTGGGGTTTTGGGTTTTTTTTGGTGTGTTTTATAAGCTTTTTTGTTGTGGTCAGTACTAAGAGAACCTTTATAAAGAACCCCAGGAGGAGATTAGAGATAGAACAAGGTGCAAGGTGCAGGAAGGCAGTTTGCTCCCTTTTTTGTGCTCTTCTAGCAGCATCCCAGCCAAGATCATGGATCAGTGTCAAGCAGGACTTCTGCAGCAATAGTGAACAAAATGGTGAGTAAATTCTCATGCTTGGAGGCAGATACCTCACTTGGTATGGGTTTGTTTGGTTTTATTGTGTTTTTTGCCACAGCTGCACTGTTAGAGCCTGCCCCAGGGGATCTGGGGTCCTGCAGCTGAGTCAAAGCTGAGCCTGTGAGGAATGGAAAGGTGATCCTCATGCCCTCTGCTAGCACAGAGACCTCCCAGATGCTCAGGGGAACTCACTGGCCCTGTTAAATCTCTAGTAAAGACAGCTGTGATTGTTTATAGTAGGCTTCATGTCCATTTTTTTAGTCTGGATTTTGAAATAACCATCTTAAAATAACAGGGAAGGATCCGTCTTTGCCTTCTGCAGGTACCATTTGCTTGTTACTGGGAGAATGGGGCTATTTGGAGCTCCTCTCTTTGCAGATTAATGAGGTCTCTGCTGTTCAGACACCAGCTGGAGTCTTCTCAGTGGAAATTTGGTGGAAGAGGGGGTTTTCCTCTCTGTAGAGGGTAGGCTTGTCTGCTCAGGATTTGTATGGCAAAACTTGTTTCCTGGGCAAAAGAGGCATTTGGGGTAGGGGTGGGAAAAGGACACAAAACCTTAACAGGTGATGAAGAGCCAGCCTGCCAGGGTCTTAACACTTTCCTTTTTGTCTTTCCTTTGTCACCTTTCCTGAGAAGACCTCAGGGTTAGCCTGTAGGACCTGACACAGCTGAGAGCATCTTTGTGCTGCCTGGAAACTCTGGAGCTGCCACTGAGCGACAAATCCCCATCAGCATCTCCAGCTGTCAGCAGGCGGGGATGGCTTTGCTTCCTTTTGGGGATGCTGTGGGATAGAGTGGTGCTCTGTCAGTGGCAGGACAGAGGCTGGCACTTCTGGCTGCTTTAGTGAGACAGTCCTGGGATATGCACCCCACCCTTTGTGTGTGTTTTATGATGCTTTGAAAACATGCTCCTTGTCCCGTCATTTTATGCTTTGCTTCTCTCTTTCCTGAGGTCTCTGTGCTTCTCTCTGTGAAAGCAGGTTGCCAGCCTCATAAAACTGGAGTTAAACTTGAGGCAGGATTCACGGGGTATTTTCCAGCCCTTGCCTGGTGGAAACTGGTTGAGGGCAAGGCAGCAATCTAAGTAGAAACACAGCTAGGGTTTTTCAGGGAAGGTAAGTTGATGTGAGATGAGAGATCATCTCCTTCCTTACCCCTTCTTCCCCTCTTGCCTAAGGCAGCCCAGAAAGCCCTTCACCCTCGCAGCTGTGCACAAGGCAGGATTACAGGGAATTTACCTTGGAAGCTCAAGGGCAGGGTTTCTCGTGCTGCCCTCTGAACCGAGGACTGCGGGGCTGTGTTGGAAAGGGGCTGAGATGCGTAGGGAGCAGTGCAGACCACACCTCCTGGCTCGGGCCGGCTCTGATCCTCTATTTACAGTGGCCGTGCTCCTTCCCCCGCTAGCTTTGTGCTGTGGAATACACTGCTGCTTCCAGGGAAGGGGAGCAACACTGTCCTGCTGCTCCAGGTATCTGGGGACACCTGCAGAGAAACAAAATGGGGTGGAGGGGAGGGAAGAACGTCTCTCTTTTGGGCAAAGAATTGTTTTAGCAGGAAGTCTGGACGAGTTTGTGAGTTACTCTGTCTCAGCAGAGTTTCTCCCTAGGAATTTTCTGTTCTGACTTCCTGCTTTGGCTTTAAAGCAGCAGAGTGGAGCTCACTGAGTGCAGTGGCATTGTATATCACTGCAAAAACCAGTTGTTAGTCCTGTGACAGAGGAAGGAAGATTTATTGTTTGGTTTTCAAGAGCTGGGGGTGCTCAATTAATTAATGCTTCAATTTGGATCACTCGAGGTCTTTGCAAATGTCGAATTGAAGAAACTTGCTCTCAGTTCTGATGTGGTTCTGAGAGATGCTTAACTGATTCTAGTGACTTACTGATTTGGGAAACTGCTGATTTGGAGTAATAGCTGAATATTAGAATGTGTGAGATTGTATTTTTTTTAAAATTCTTTTTTAAAAAGGAATTAGTATCCTGTGCTGATCTGACTAAGGTTTTTCCGCTGCATGCTTTCTGAGGACAACTAGAAATTTTTCTTTAAAAGCATTTGGCAGGAAATTTCCCACTATATTTCATAAACATAGCTATTCCTCTATTCTTCTCCACCCTCTTTTGTAATCCCACGTCATTGTTCCTGCTGTGGGCTTCTGACTCAGTGACAGATTTTGTCAAAGACAGGAATATCCCCCCAACCCCGCAGTGATTTTACTTTTCCTAGAACAGTTGTACATGCTGAACAAAAGCACCTCTCAAACAGCATCTGCTTCCAACTTTGCTTCAAATGCTGTTGCTTGCTTTTAGTGCTCTTTGCACTAAGCTGTGCCTGGCATGCCAGGAGCAGGTGCCCTTCATGTGCCAGTGTTATCCTGCTTTGTGGAGGAGAAGCTCAAGGCTTGTGGCTGCTCAAAACATTCTCTAGTTTTCTGTCTTGTAGAAGTCTGAGGCTTTCAGTACTTTGTTGTGATTGTCCCCTCTGAATGAGAAAAGGAGAGGATATTTCTGGTATCATGTACTAGATCCTGGAATTCTTGTACATTCAGACTGATCCTTTCTTCTTTTGGGAGGGGGTGGTGGTGGTATTTGGATTCAAGACTTTACCTGTGCTCCCCTCAATGATCTGACAGCCAGGCAGTGTCTCTGCTCAGGGCATGAACTTCACCCTTTTCCAGTGCATAGGTTACACTGTTATTTCAGGAAAGGTATTTTGCACAGCATAGCCAACACCTCCTGAGCTCACAGGAAGGAGTGAATTTTTACCTTTGCCTTACTCTTGGCAAGTAGATCAAGAGGTGAGAGAACCAAGTGTCAGACACCTGTGCACAGGCCAGTTTTCCACTTTGGGAGGCAGAGAATGGGTTAACAGTCTTCTTGGAAATTGGCTTCACCCATCTGTCTCAGCTCTGTTTGTTGTTCTAACAACATTTGCAGAAAGGTCAAACTGTCCATGCATCCCTCCTGGGCAAAACCAATACAGCATCAGCTAGAGAGATACTTGTACAGGGAGCTGTGGTGCCTAGAAATCCTATGCATACTCATTCCTACTTGTTAATATTTGCAAACCTTTTTTGTTTTTTAAGTGCATCTTGCAAGTTCAGAACAGAGAGGTAAAGCTTTTCCCGCTGATCCCATCGCTAACATGTAGCCTAGAAAATATTATGGGGGTGAGATAGTGGTGTTCAGTTCTCAAAATATTGGAGGAGAACTTCTTGGGATGAGTAAAATATGCTTGAATTTCTTGCATCCCCCCAGCAGTTGTATCCAGCCCTCTGGGTAAGGTTTTAGGTTCTGTAGAGAACTTGCTGGCTCAGCCGGAGAAGAAATCACTGTTTACCACATGTATTCAGTAAACGATGTGAATGTTTTGCCAAAAAGAAATTTTTCCTTTGAAAGGGGAAAGGAGGAAAAGATTGAGCAGTCTGATGTTGTGGTTTGATATTTTATCTGTGTATGCTGGGGGAGCAATCTGAGGACAACATAAGGCTATGAATTTTTGATGGTGTGAGGCTGATTTCAAGACAAAGGCTCTTGATCAACAAAGGTGAGGCTCTCTCTTGCACACTGCTCTGAGCTCACACCTGTGCTACTCCAGGTGAGATGGATTTTTAGCCTTTGTACAAAGGATTTTTAGCCTTTGTACAAAGAGGGCTCTGAAGTGGCTGAGGAAAACTTAGAGCTGGCCAGGAGGGACTTGTGGTCAAGTCAGTGGGTAGCTGTTGGGAAATTTAATGAAGAAGTGGTAAAACAGGATTGGGAATCACCTGCAGGAAGCCATGAACACTTTTCTTGTTCAGCATCCTGAGGCTGGGTGGCAGAAAGCCCATCCTCAGTGAAGCAGCACCAAATGTTTCTCTCTCTTAGAACAGAGGTAAAATACTCAAAAGAAGCCTAGAGAGTGTGACTGACTTAAACAGTCTCACTGGGTGAGGGTGCATATGTACCAGCAGCCCAGGAGGGATCCTGCTGAGGCCAGACAAGGTGTGAGGCTGTCATGGAGAGATTCAGCTTCTAATTGGAGAGGAAAATCTTTGTTCTGGTATGACACAGGCAGCTAGGATCTGAGGACTCAAAGGAAGAACTGGGAGGATTTCAGTACCCATGATGGCCATGACAGCTGTGGGGAGAAGCCTGGCCTTTGGCTGTTGGAGCACCAAGTCCCGCTCATTAGACTTTTTGCTGGTGAAAATTCAGCAAATGCTGTGGTACTTTAGGTCAAAGATTTTAGGTACTTTGAGGTGGGTTTCTGCAGATGTGAGAGCAGCCTCTATTCATGCTGAGGAACAGGCTGAACCAGCCCCGTGTCTCCTACATCAGCTAATGGGTGATACCCTCATCCTCCCAGCATAAAAATGGGATGATACTCTCCTAGGGCACTCTTTTAGCTATTTGTGGAAAAGAAAATTTTCCCCAAAACAGCTGTTTTTTGTAATAGTCCTTCATGGACGAACTCAGAGCAGAACAAAGCAGCCACTTCTGCAGCTTGTGAATGCCTGTGACATTTCAGCATCTCATGTCAGTGAGATGACACGCTCAAAGGGTTTGTAGAGAAGTGCTTCCTCCTGTTTGATGGGCAGGTGCCATCACCAGCTTAATCTGAAGCTCCTGGATTCTTTTCTTAAAGGAAGCAGTGACTGAGGACAATTCTTCACCATCTCTGCCATTCAGGAATTGGTTACACAGGCAACTCCACAACATCCAAATTTTAGCATTAGAAGCTTTGTGTATCCTTTAGAATCTTTTATCCATTTATTAAACAAAAGGCTGTTTCTGCATAATATTGCCTTAGACATACTTCAAGAACACTGATGAAATGTGTCTGGCCCTCCACCAGCAGAGGACTGAGGTGTGCCTGCTTTCAGCCTCAATTTTTGTCTGCAGGACACAAGCATGGTTGCATTCCTGAGGGCTGGGGAGGAGCCTCATGTACCTGGTGCCTCTGCTGCTTGCAGGGTGTGAAAGGAGTCCCCTCAGCAGCCTTTCTCTCTCCTGATGTGTCCCTGCTGAGCTGCAGCAGCTGAGGTCCTTTTTAGCTGGATGGCCCCTTAGCTGTGCAGTAAAAGGTGCCATGAGCCCAGCAGAAGGGTGCTGAATCCTGGTGGTTGTCTCTGGTACAACCTGCTCTGCATGCAAGAGCTCCCTTCTCTAAAGGGGCAGGTAAGGCAGGAGGGAGTTGCCACTCATGTCCCATTAAATGAGCTCAGGATCTGCCCTGGATTTGTCATTTCCTCAAGAGCTTTAAATGCCAGATTAGGTTTGGATCTTGTCTTCCTTATGGGGCATTCCTACCTGCCTCAACACCCCCTGGAAAAGAGGAGTAGAAGAGAGCAGGGATCTCCTTAGCCTGGTCTCAGTGCTCAGTTTTCACTTTGAATCAAAAATGATCCAGCGTATCTGATGTCAAGTGCCAAGTCCTCTCTCTTCTATCCTCTTTTTCCCACATCTGGGCTGGCAAATAAAGTTTCTTTGCCTCCTGCCTTGTCTGTAGGTATCCCTTGCAGAGCACATACTCTGTTGTCAACATACATGGTGTTAGGCATGATCTAATTTCTGATTGCTGAACTCCAAGCAGCATCTACCTCCAACTTCACAGCACTGCTAGTGGTGTTCAGCTAATGCTGCAGTATATAAGATGAATTCTTATGTGATGCAATGCTCTGTTTTGTCTCTTTAAAGAAAAGTTTCAGGAAACTTGTTAGCCTTTACATAAAGTAAAGGAATTAATGAAAATGACTCGTTTTTAAACTAGCTGTTGTTATTTGTCATGTCTTATTGCAGGCATGCTCTTTATTTTCTGAGAAATCTGCTGTGTGCTAGTTACACTGACAGATCCAAGACCATTAGCTGTTTATGGAAAAAATGTGGTTTGGTTTTTGTTTTTAATTGCTGAGAATTAACTCTTGGCCCAAATATTATTAGAGGAAAAATTGATGCTTTCTCTCTCCATTCCCAAAGCTAAACAACCCAGCAAAGCCAAATCCCAATTAGTAGGAGAGGTTCCAGTGCAAACACACTCCCTCACTGTTTGCCGTGCCAGTGTGAGAGAGCTGCAAAATGCCACTAGCTGCAATGCCAAAGCTGGGGAGCAGCACGAGGGTGTGATGGAGGACTTGTGGCAATTTCTGGGGTGAAGGATGTTGTTTTGGGATGCTGTAGGCCCCTATCTGTGTTGCAGACTGCTTATGTTGATAGTGGTTGGCACAGTCGGTGGTTTCTGTTGTGCTGTTGAATCGGGAAGCATGGGTGAGTGCAGATTTAACAAGTTTATTTGTTCACCTCTTGAAATGGAAAAAGAGAACCATTACCACTCTCAGGTTGCTTGGTAATAAGAGAATAGAGTCTGATTCAAACAACTTTCCCCATGGCAAGATTTTTTTAGCAAAGATCAAGAAGCTGATAATGAAGTTGATAATTCCTCTTTGATGAGCTTTGGTGAGGGAAGTAGTGAATTGCAGCAGAGCCTCTTTTTAAGTTGCTCTTCAGAATGATGAAGGCTCTTGAACCTGTCGGTGTTTGTGGGATATACCTCGGTATCCTACTGGCATATCCCACGATGAAGTCATCCACGGTACGGCAGCAGGGGTTAGCTCAGGGCTATCAGGCTGGGCTAATCCCCTGCTGAATAAACAACTCAAAGGTTCCTGGATTTGTTCCTGTTTCCTTAAAGGGATATAGTCAAGTGCAGGCAATTAAAAGAGAGAGAGTAAAGCATAGCTCTAGATATGAACACCTGATTTCAGGCTTTCTGCCCAGGGTGTGTGTGGGTTTCTTAGGTTTTTTTAAAGAAAAAAAAACTTTCACAAAACAATTGATGTTTTTCTCATTTTTCAGTGTATTTCTTTTCCTGCCATTCCCTTTGGGAAGGGAGAACCCAACAACCACCCAAACAAATTCCAAACAATGGAAACAAATTTCCCAGAGAAGGGAAAGAGCAAAATTAATTTTGAACAAAGTACACTAGAGAAATAACTACTTTCTTTTTGCCCTTCTCCCAGACTTTTCAGGCTGAGCCTTGGCAGAGCCTTTAAAAATAATTTTCATCAAGTGAGTACCCAGTTCCTTTGAGCAGCTTTTGGAAATTCAGCATCTGTGGAAGTCGGTTTGTCACAGCAGTCAGTGTCTTTCCCTGGCAAGAGCTCTGCTCTGCCTTCACCTGGTCAGTTTTGTATGCCTGGGATTTTTGTCAATGCTTACATGCTTTTTGCCTGCAACTAGGATAATAACTGTAAATGCCTATATTTGACCACTTAATCTCACAGTGCTATAAAATCTGGGATTTGTAGATGTGACTGTGACCTACAATGAGCACTTTTTATAGCAACTGCTAGCTTTCAAAACCTTGGGAGCAAAAGGTAGGTAGAACAAACAGAGCAAGTGGCATATGTTTGATATAAATTGGTATAAGGACCTGTAAAGTTTTTAATGCCCCTTTCTTGTAAAACTTACCTCGTGTTCACCTGCTCCTGAGTGATGCTTCCATTCCATGACCGAGCAACAAATGTGTTGCTGCATCTTGGCCTGCTTTTGTTGTGCATTTGTAATGTGCTGGAGCAACAGTGATCACTTCTGCTGCAGTGATCCCTTACCCAGACCTTCATCTCCTCTTTGTGTAATGACTTCTCATGTATGGAATCAAACCTGTCTCATCCAGTGTATGCACCAGGAGTGTGATCACTGTGTGCCTAAACACCTGGAGAATTCCTTCCTTTGGAGTTGTAAGACTACTTTTTCTGCATCAGGATAGAAAGGAAAGGGTGTGTGTTCTTCTGAATTGTTTAAATAAATGGCTTAAATATTTAGCTTTAGTATGGGGGTGGTTTTGTTGTTTCTAATAATATTGTCTTAGGCAGAGATACAGGAGGATGTCTCTTGGGAAACCTTCCAGCAAGTATGTGAGCATTTCAGTTTGTGGTACACCTATACACTATTCTTTAATTTTCCCTTCTACCACTCTGTCACCAAAAATTCAGTGGTACAGCAAAGCTTTCCCTTATAGGTTCCCTCTACAGGACCCAAACACTGGCCTTGTTCCGAAATCCTGGGTAAGCCACTCAGCCAGTTGTGCTTGGTTTTCCCCTCCTTCATTAACTGTTGCTTCATTGTCTTGCACTGGGGAGCACTGCTAGGAATGCAGTGTATTCAGTGTATGCACAATGCACTGCAGTAACTAGGGTCATCTAAGGACCAGCTGTGGAAATTTGGCTGCACTCCTCACTTTCCTTTCCTCCTTCTCATTGGGCCGTGGAAAAAACCCCAACACCCCAAAGTTGTCATGTGCACATGGTGGTCAGGATCACCTAGATAAGGGCTTGGCTGTTGATAGCATTTTATCCATGACTTTCCTGTACCTCTTTAACTCTGCTTACAGCTACAAGAGGAGAAGTTTTTTGAGGCAATAAATTGGAAACGATGACCTTGTAGTGCTACCTTGAAAGCAGTACCTCCCTTTTCCAGGAAAAGCAACTTGTCTGTTCTTTCTGTTTGTTGAAGTTTGCAGTTTCTGTGTTCAAGTTTTTCATTCTTCAGCTTTGAGACTTTGAAACTATTTGGATGCTTGAGTTTCACATGTAACTATCAGTCTCCAGATACTGAATCTTAAAGTGCCAGCTGTCACAAGCATCAGGAAACAAACTGCAGGAGCTGACAGTCTATAGGCACAGGCAGGTGACGTGACTTACCCACGGCCATATGGCCAGCTGAGTCAGGATTAAAATTCAAGCCTTATGATTTTCCTAAACAATGCCAAGCTCGTGGGAGCCAGCTGACTTTCTGCCACAGTTTTGCAGAGGACAAACCTCAGTTTATGTCTTAGGTAGTTAAAATAGTCATGTAAGACTGGTCTGAGTTTCCTCAGTGTAGAAACACAGGAGCTGGTGCTAGCTGTCTTTATGACAAGCAATTTCCTGTGCTGTGTCTGAGAAGACCTGTGCTTTCCATGCTCTGGAAAAGTTGCCTTTCAGGAGCAGGTGAATTTTTGCTTGCTAACCCCCACACATACTATGGCAGGGGTTACCTTGTATAATCCATAGCTCTGGATCAGGTTTTTGAGGTGTTGGACACTGCCCAAACCTGAACTGTGCAGTATCCGAGCTGACCTTGAGCATAGGCAGCCTGAGCTGTGGGGTGGGGGAGGACAGGGCTCGAGAAGAACATTGCTGACCAGGGCAATTGGAGCCTTCTGGAGCCCTGGCACTCCCATCTTCCCATTATATCTCCCAGGCCCTGGGAGAGGAGTTTTTGGTCTCCAGCACAGTTTGCAGAGGTGAAGGCCTTGTTTGAAGTTAGGACTCCATCCCTCGTGGAGTTGATGCTGGTTGAACTGTGTACCCAGAAAAGTGGAATAGTCCCATGAAGCTGTGTCAGCTTCCACTGGCTGCAGCAGGCACCCTGTTTGTGTCAGTATGTTTATGGCAACAGTGAATGCTTTCATACTGTTTCAAAGGGTGGCTGGAAGTGTCTTGGAAGATAAGGAAGGACCCAGATGGCTCAGGAACTGCCCCAGGCTGGCAGTGGCTGTTAGTTGGCAGGCGTCTTCAGGGAAGTCTTCTCTTTACTTGCCCTGCTGTAACTCTTCCTTCACCAGCCATTCACAGCCGCTGTTGAGGGCAGGATGCTGGGCTAGACCAACTCTGCTGTGACCCACTGCACACCTTTTTATTATGGAAATCAACAGCTCAAGATGCAGAGATTGTCCTGGCTCCAGATTAGATGTGGAAATTGATTCTTACTGGTGCTGACCTTTTCCTGCCAGAAGGGACCTGGAAAAACTAATCCTGGCAAGAAGTTTTGGTAAAAACCATTGGCTTTGTCACTGGAAGTGGCTTGACTTCATCTCTCTGGCAGAGCCTGACCAAAAGCCTTAGCTGCCTGTACATATTTTCTCTGCCTTTGCCCCTTGTGTTAGGAAAGCACGGTTCTTCCCAAGCTGATCTTTCTGCACTTAAGCCAGCTCTGCTTGTCTCACTTTTGGATGCCAGTCTGCAGTTCTGATACTCCAATGACCTCTGTCTCTTTCAAAGTGGTCCTTCTGTGATGTTGAGCATTGTGCTAATGGAGCTGCTGCCCCAGTCCTTTGCAGTGATGATCTGTAACTAGGGAAGGTATGACAGCACTTGTTACACTGAGATCTGCTTTGTGCCCCACCTGCACCATGCAGAGCCCTTACAAACAGGGACAGAGAGGAAGAATTTCTCAGTCACAGGCTTCTGGGAGAGAAGTCCATGAGAGCTGCAATGTCTTTTGCTTCCTGGGGCTCTCTCTTATTTGCTGCTTTGTTCCTCTACAAGTGCTGTCTCACCATTGAAAAAGCCACATCTGGCTTGAAGCCACTTGAAGCAGCTTGGACAAGAGACTTCCTGCTCTGAACGCTGAATTAATGGGCTTGGTCTTTTACACGAGTGAAATCCTTTCAGACTTTTGTCCGTGTCAGGCTCCCATGTCAGCTCTTCTAATTAAGAGGCTTTTAACTCAGCCAGTGTTTGGGAGCTACAGTGCAGCTGGGCTTTTGATAAAACGAGGAAATGCTAGAGGTAGGGATGTAATGGGTTGGATTTCAGCTTCAAAAAAATGTCTCTGAGAAAGAACAGAACATCCTCCTTGCACCACCTTTTGTTTGCTGCAGCAAAGCTGGGGAGACATCAACTGTGTGGGCTGCTCTAGAACTGATGAAGCTGATAATAAGAAAGTAAGGTCATCTTTACTCCTGGGGTCCTCAGTGTCTCTTAGGCAGCTAAGGGATGTTTTAGAAAACTTTGCTTACTCATGCCTTTTCTTATTCTGGCTCTTTTCTACAATCCTGTCATGGCTCTTGCTTTGAAATCCCTTTTGCTTTCCACCCCTGCTGCTGTCTGGAACAGGGTGCTGCTTGTGCTGAGGCGGTATCTCTGCAAAAGGAATGAGTCTGGAAAAAACCTTCTGGAAGGTGGCCTGTAGAAGGCAGCAATTATCATTCACCAGTGTGGCCGTTATTCCTCACCATAATCACCTATAAAATCTAGGAAGCATAAGAAATTTGGGTCCTTTTTGTTTTTCTTTCAAGGCCAGCTTTGCCACTTTTACTTGCCCATGAAAAGTAAGCTGGTGTTCTTTCTGACTTCTTTACTACTTACACACACAGATTTGCCATCAGAAGCAAGCTGACTGTCCAGCGAATGTATAGAATCTAACTTTAGTCTCCAAATTTTGCTGTGTTGGCTCCATAACTCAAAAAGTGCTTGGTAGGAGGGTTTGTTTGAGAAAGAGCAGAAGAGAAAAATATGGTCTGCCTCCTTATTCTTTCTGCTTTCTCCCTTTCCTTCCTCTGCTGTATTCCCCAAAGCTTGGATCCAACTCTGTGTCCACTGCTTGCTGGGGATGTTTACTTGACTAGAAACATATAATAGTCCCCATTTATAGGTAGTCTTCTGCAGAGCTGAGTGTCACTTGAACAGATATTTATTTGGAACAGAGGTGCCCTGGAAAAGCAGTGATTTGAAAGGGGAATGGAGCGTTCTGCTTGTTCTGTGAAGCAGAACCACCCGCTGGCTCACGGGCCAGCAGTAACAAACGGAGTCAGAGAGCGTGGGGCATAATTGCCTTCTCCTTTTGTGTCAGCTTCATATTGGTCTCACACGTGACATTCTTCCTGGCCATCATGCTCTTTATCCTCCCATTGTACCAAGAGTGCAAACAGAATTAGTTTGTTTGTTATCGTGGCATCTGTACGTGGCTTTTAATTTCTTGGAGGTTAAAAAAACGCAAGCAACCCAACCCTCAAGCCCTCTTTGTCCAGCACTGTTTAAATCTGCTCTCAGCCTGCTTGCACAACTCACTTCTGCCCTGCAATGCAGAAAACAAGTCTGCGGACAGAGAAATCTGAAGCAATCAGTGAACCAAGGCTTCAAAAATGTGGGGGTGTTGCTGAAGAGGAGCTGTCTGGAGAAGGTGTCTGATTCCATGAGATCAGTAAGTCAGAAGATGGCTTGGTGTAGGGATGCATTGTAGGCATTTTTACAGTCACAGTGCCAAGCTGAAATGGGTGCTCCCCTTCCTTTTTGCTTTAGGTACTTGTAAGTGATGGGAAATATTTTCTTTGGCCTCTGAAATGTCTCCATAGTTTTGTGGTTTCCTTCCTATAAAGGTGAATGTTTCAGATTAAAATTCTGTTTGGCAGCTCATGAGTTCTCAAAACAGACTCTTGAAGGCAAGAGGTCAGGAGTGCCCAGCTTATTAAATTTTTCCCACTGTAGGAATTGTCTGACCTTTCTTTGTACTGTAACAGCATTAAAAAAAAAAAAAAAGATGGAGCTACTATTTGGAAAGTGTTAACAAGAAAATGTCAGAAGTGTTAGGCCAGACAGAAGACCTGGCTGGGAGAGGGCTGGGAGTGACATTTCTTCTCTTTCTTCTGTCACTTGCACAGATCATCCTCCTATCTGCTCTCATCCTGCTGTGGGTTTTTGCAGTTTTAATGCAGGTTTGGTGCTCGAAGGTGTGGTGCAGAAAAGCAACAAGAGAAGGAAAAGTACATGTTATTGCCAGAGGAATCAAGACCAGAGAGGAGCAGCTCACAGTGTTTGAGCCCCATCTTAGCTGACATGGGACTCTCACTGTGTGCTTTAATGTTCCCTTCCCACCTCTTGTCTCCACTGAAACCTTCCCTTGGCAGCTGGCTTTCACCAGCAAAGAACTCTGACCAGACTGTGGGTCTGAGGCAGAGGAGGAGAGATGGCAGCAGAGCTGCCCTGCTGGGTGCAGGGTGGAGGGTGACAGAGGTGTGGAAGGCTTAGCACACCCGTGTTACGTGCAGGGTTTAATCTAAATGTTGCTTGTGCCTCAGTGTGGTGTGTCTGTGACACAATCTCTCTTCCCTCCTCTGCTCAGTTCATAGAACCATGGAATACTTTGGGTTGGAGGGGACTTCAGAGGGTTTTTTGTCCAGATATGGATGCTGAATATTCTGTCAACCATCGAGGCATTTAACTATATCATGTGAGGCTTGGAAGCTGAGGGTCACATTTGACTGGGTTTTCTCTGTTTCCTGGCCCATAGCTCTTCTGTTTGGCCCTGCCTGGGGGAAGAAGACTTTGAGAAGATGGAGAACCAGAGTGGAGTGCTCTTGGGATACGTCCGCTGGGAAAGGAAAGAGGAAGGGGGTGAGGAGGATGGGGTGTCTCCTCGTGTTTCTCCTGCCAGCCAAATGAGCAGATTGGAAGATGTGCAGGTGGAGATGCTTGAGAAGGCAAGGGAGCTCTTCCAGCTGTGTGACAAGGATGAGAAGGGTTTTATCACCAAGGTGGACATGCAGGTGAGGGAAAAAAAATCTTCCTCTGTCCTGGGAGGATCTGTAAAGTCCTGGGTGGCAAAACAGGGGACAATGTGGCACGCCTCCACTCTTGGCAAGTGTGGGCGTGCATGTGGCTTCTGTCTTATTCAGATTTCTAAGGACTAAACTCTGGCACAGACACCTGCTAGGAACTAAAATTCCCAGGAGGGCCTCACACCTCCAGGGAATTCCTGAGACAAGTGGGACTGCGATTCAAAATTTTTAAGGAATGCATAAAATAAAAAAAGTTATGACTGTTCTTACAAACATCAAGTATGTAGTGGATAGGAAATCTGGAGGGGGAAAAAAAAATCTTTGGTCCAATTTAAAAAAACCCCAAAACAAGCCTCCCCAAAAACCTACACAATGAACAATGCATCAACCTCTCTAAAAAAAGTTGAGATGACAAAGTTATGCGATCATAGTTAAAGCCTAATGCAGAAAATTCACCTTAGACCTGAACTATAACTTTGCTCTACAATTACGTGTTTTGCTGCTTTCTGTTACAAAAGTACTTGTTAACAAATTCCCTGTAGTTCTTAGTGACTTTTGCTTTAAAAGTTTATCAGAAAGGTTACATGTGGATTGTTTTTCTCCTGCCCCATCTCTCCCCACATCTATAAATAACACTTGACAGGTTCATGCCACTTTAAATATTGACTCATTTTGCTTTGGTGTGATGCCTAATTTTTATAGTTATAATAATAAATTTTTATTAAGTTTTTATGTAAAGCTGCATGTTTAATGGACAGTTAGGAGGTTTTAGCCTACATCCCTTTGTTATTTGTTTCTTTGGGTGTCCCCCCACACTAGGTACTCTGGATGTGCATTATGAAGGGGAATTGTTTTGCTCCTTGTCCATGGGAGTAGTGATACAGTCCCAAGCAGGCAGAAAGTGACAGAGCAAAGCTAACTCACTGTTATGGACTGGACATTTCCTTTAGGATCTGCAAGAACTTGGAACTGAATCCAGATACCCACCAGTCTGACCTCCCTCCCTGGCCAAAGAGATGGAGCTGGTACCTGGTGTGCCCAGAGCTCTCCTGGGAGCAGCAGTGGTCACAGGAGGCTGGCAGTGCCACCTCTGAGCAGGAGTGGAAGGAGTCAGGCAGTGAGCTAGAGACAGTGGTTCTGTAGTGGGGGAGGAAGCGGGCTGAGCTTTCTCCAAACAAAATAACCTGAAATTCCCTCTCTGAAGTCCTGGTTGTATCATCCAGTAATGGAAAAAGTCAACATATCAATGCCTCCAGACAGGTGTTTGTCATCACTCAGCTCTACAGGCAGACTGTCACACCCTGGGCAGGATGCAGTGCTGAAAGGGCACACTGCTGTGGGCTAGAGCTGAGGATGGCAGGGACACTCACAAGGAAGACTTGAGCAGTGCCTCAAGTTTGTGCATTCTTTTGTCTTTGCAGCGGCTCCAGAGTGAACTCCCCCTAACCCCTGAGCAATTGGAGACTGTTTTTGACAGCTTGGAACAGAATAACAAAGGATACCTGACACCTGTGGAGTTCAGCATGGGTCTAGGTAAGGACTGCACAGAGGCGGAGGAAGGAAAAAGCCCACCTGTGACAGGATGTTTTTTGTTGGTAAGAAAGACAGTGCAGTGGTTGTGCTGAAGCTGCACCAGCTGTGCAGGACAATGCCCCATGCTCATGTGAGCATCATTGGAGAGGGTGGGTGTGCATCCCCCTCCTGGAGGCTTTGTGCTGCCTACCTGGTAGAGCCAGCCACAGAACATCTCCTCCTGGAGAGGGTACATGCTGCAAACTGTGCCTGGCTATCTGATTGGAAAGTTGTTCATCTGCATGGAAATATCCCTCTTGGCAACTGTCCCCAGCTGGTAGTAGTGTTGTTCAAGGGCATTAGTAGGAGTCTTGTTGGTAGGCTAGAACACTGGCAAATAAGCCTTTGTTGCCTTCTTACTGCTGTCTTTTCCGAACACCAGAAGAATTCTGATCCTTGACCAGAGTCCTCACCCAGCAGCACAAGTGCTCATCTGCTTTGTCAGCTCTCAGAAAATCTGCACCTCTGAGTGCCTTCCTTGGACATGCAGAGGTGTTAAGTGGATCAGGTCAAGGCAAGTGTACATAGGTAGTCTAGGGGTTTCAGAAGTGATGGAAGAGGCTCCTGAATTTTGCTGTCCTGATTGCTCAGATTGTATTTGCTCCTAGCTTTCTCACAGCTTGGGAGGGAGGGCTTTTTAGTGCTGCAGTTTGAATGGTCAGAAACAGCCACCACGGGAGGAGAAATTGCAAAGATTTCATTTAAATAAACCCAGTAAAGTGTGTCTTGGGCCAGCCTGTACAGGGACTGCTTTATTCCACTGAGTGCCTGCTGACTACACCTGTTCCTGCCCTGTGCCTCTGTCCTTCTTGTCTGGTTCCACTTCTTTGGCAGAAACAAGAGTCCTGTCAGGAGTGGGGGCTTTCCAGTCCATATATGTAGCAGGTGAATGGGCACAATTTGGGCACATTGGCATCCACAGTGCTCTCTCTGTTATGACATGGTTCCTCCCAAAGCTTGTTGTATGAGGCATTTGTCCCATGGGCATCATGAGGGCCTTTGCCTCAGTGCCATTGCTGGGAGAGGTAGGCAAGTTTTCTCTTTGTGTCAGGTACCACTCTGTGCTGGCAGCCTGGCTCCACGGCACTTGCTCCAGTCTAGGCAAAGCACTTATTTCTGCATTTCTCTTCTTGATGGTTATTCTTTGTGTCTGGCATCACGGAAATCCTTTTCAGACTGACTTTGGCCCTAACTCAAGAGTTTGGCCTGGCTGTCTCTCTTATGGAGTGTGCAGGAGCAAATCAAGGGAAAGCAGTTCAAGCTGCAATCAAGTCTGCTTCTTGAGAGGGCTCCTTACTCCTTCTAGGATATCACAGCAATCTTCAGATCATTCTCTACCTCAATTTTCCCATCTCCATCTCAATTTTCCCGTCTGTAAAAGAGAAATAATGAGACATAATGACTCTTTCTCAACTGCAGACATCAAAAGTGCCAAATCTAAACCATCCTCCTTAATTAACTGTCTGATCATCAGGTATTAACTAAATAGGGCCTGGATCTCCACACTGCAAGCTTTTTACAGCACATTTTAAGAGTGGGAGAGAAGCAGCTAAATTCTGGGTTTATGGAGGTAAGAGGTAAAGTTGAGTCCTTGAAGTATAATAACGATGGATATTTTTCCCCTTAGAGTAGCTTCGTGTTCTCATCTATGCTCTATGAACATCCTTGACTCCTGGTCTCGTAGTTGGGATGTGATTTCTGCCTTTTGAACCAAGCAGATTATTTTGGAAAGGAAGAGTAGCTCCTGCTGAAGGCCTGACCTCTGTATATGGATGAGGGGCTGTGTTTTGAATAGGATTGCTTGGTTTGTTTCTTTGGGAAGGATTTGTTCCCAGCACCGGTATTTGTCACATGCCTCGCATAGCAGGAGTTTCTCGTGGCATTCTCAGCACGGAACAATCCCGATAGCTGGAGGCCGTCTGGACGTGGGACGGGGCAGGAGGAGGTGCTTGGAGGGCGAGTTCATCCTGCTCTACACAATCCTAGCAAGAGGCAGTCCTTGTTGCGCAGCGCTTGGCTCAGAGCAGAGGGTAACGGGCCCCTCCTCTCCTGTTTTTAAGCGGAGGAGCGGCAGCATGGTGCAGTTCGGGGCCGGGCACGCAGGCCGGTGGGAGCGCGGCTGAGCCCAGAGCGCCGCTCCGCGCAGCGAGCTGCGGCCCTCGGTGCTCTGATGTGAGCGGAGCCCTGCAGCCCGGGCCGCTGGGTGATGCTCATCTGCACACAGTTGTGAGCGGAGCCCCGCAGCCCAGGCTGGGCTGGCGGCCAGGCTCAGTCCCAGCACTGCGCAACGGACACTGACATCACTCGGGACGTCAGAACGGAGGCACTTCACTGACCGGGAGCTGTGTCCTGCACCGGCAGCATGCACGAGGCTTCTCCTGCAGCTCTGTCGGGCTGCCATGTAAATAGCAGCTTATTCAGTGATGTCCAATTTGACTTTATTTATTCTTCTTCTCTTCACCTTCCACCAGGAAAGTTAATAGGGATTGAATTGTGTCAAGGAGCTGGGAGAATGGATCACTCCAGACACGAGGAGACCTTTGAGTCAGGCTGGTCAGATGACTTGGACCCTGCAGATGATGATGATGATGAAGAGAAACGATTCTGTTCCATGATGGAGCAGCTTGGAGCAGCCCAGTTGTTTGAAGAGTAAGTAGGGGAGTCATATGGCATTGCTTCCACCCTGTTTTGATCTTGCAGTACCAAAACTTCAAAGTACCAGAAAAGACCAAAGAGGTGAACTGAGCTGCTTGCTCTCTGAAGCACTGCTTGGGCTCTCTGCACTGGGTTTTCATACGCTTGGTAGCAAATGCCCTGTGGTCTGGGTTTCCTCATCAGGTACCAATTACTTTTAGCTCAGTGCTTTTCACAGTTTCCCAAATTCAAGTTGATAACACAGCTTTAAAAGGTCATAACACAGCTGTAAAATGGAACAGCTGGTTGCATACAAGTCCAGCACAGGCAGCAAATGAAAAGAAGCATGTGAGGGTTAGCTGAGGTAAGGGGGATGAGTGTGCTCTCTCTTCCAAAATGGTGTGTGACTGTTCACATATTTTCAATCAGTTCCAAGAGTCTCTGTGAAGGATCTGTGCTCAAGGAGCTGCTTGGGACTGTGCTGATCTTGAAGAGTGTGAAGGGCTAAACTGGGCAAAGGGGTGCTCCTGTGAGCCTTGAGACTTGGTGCTAATGTCCTTGCACGTAGCCCCAGTGGAGTCTGCAGGCCCCAGTGTCATCCAGCCTCTTTTTAGGCTTCCCAACATGAGGCATTATGCATAACTGGCTCTTACTGATGCCCATCTTCAGGGCCTGGGGTGCCCAGCTGCATCTGTGGCTGTCCTCCCTTTCAGGCTTAGTACTCCAACTGTGTTGCCATTGTGCAAGAAGCAGTCCAGGTTAGGGAAGGAGGTGGACAGGACTGGAGACAGAAGCTGAAAGTGATGGAGTTTGCTGCTGTCAGAGGCACATCTGTCACAAAACAGACTTTTTTTTTCCTTGTTTTCATTGTGATACAAAGCACCTGCATGTTTTAGTGATAAACAACTTCTGTCTGGAAGAAATTCTGGAAAGCTGTTAGGTTTCAAACAACAGGATGACACTGTGAAAGGCCATATTACTGTTCTGGGAAAACAGTCTCCACTGTTTATAACTCTGCTTTGAGAAGCAGAAGTGCAAAGTGGAATTATCTTGTGTTTTATTTTGACCACTTACTGGCAGTTTTATGCAGTGAGTTTAGTAGCTACTACGTCACATCTTTGTGCCAAACAAGCTGTTGTAAAGCAGTAATATCAAACAGAAGCTAATTGGGGTGAGAACAGGAAGATGAAACATTTTCACTGCTTTTTCTAGAAAGAAATAGTTTCGTTTCCTAACACGACTCAATATGTTCTTTTATTTCAAATATGAAGATCTGATGAAGTCCTATAACTTTTTAAACTTGGGACAGAAAAAGAAGGCTGTCATGCAGTACTGGCAGAGGAAATCAAAAGCTTTTTGGTTGGTTTGTTTTGCTTGTATGTTTCCCCAAAGAATACTAAGGGAGAGAAATACATAGGCAAAGAAAAATAGCTATTTGGATACTGACTATGGGTATAATTATTCTGTATCTTTCAAGGCAATTTTTCCAAAGTGTTTAATGATTTAAAAAAAATTAAAGAAGCTCTTCCCTAAAAAGAAACATGAAGTGATGTCTGCAGGCTTACAAGACACTTTGGGAATGAAGTTGGGAAGTGCTGTGTTCAAGTTGCAATGAATTAAATGTCAGAAGAGTGTAATCATTATTGCAGGTTCAGAAAAAGACATCTTTGGTTTTCCAGGGCTTCCTCCGTTGTTATCCTGATGTGATACTTCAGCAAATTTGCATCTTTTTTTGTGCCTCAGTTTCCAAACCTGTGAAAAAAAATGAGGACTGTAGCAGCCACCAGTACAGTCTGAGTGTAAGAAAAACACCAATGACATGTGATGTGTGCTAAACTTTGTGTGCTATAACAGTTTGACCGTAACACACAGCAAATTTGCTGAATATTCATTTCTCCAAGTCTTGATGTAGATGCCAAATGTGTTATCAATGAATACTTAGAAAAGCAATCATTCCGTGTTTGCTTCCTAGATTATTTTTCTTTCTTTCTTGCAGATGACTTCTTTTATTTTGACCTCACAATAGATCCCACTCCACATGCATGTTCTGTCACTGTCCAGTTTCCCTCTCTGCTGTAATGGTGTAACAGAGATCATCACAGGAGAATAGCAGTCTGTCCTGAGTGCATGTTGGAGCTGGAATAACAGTCCATGAGATGACACAGTAACTCTCTTGCTTCCCTTCTCTCCTGTGTGCTTGCTGCAGCCCACATGAGATTCGGGAGCTCTGGGCTCGCCTACGGAAGGAGCGTCCAGAGCTCTTATCCAATTTTGAAGAGTTTCTGTTGCGTGTTTCCTCGTACATAAAGGAGGTGAATCATGAGAAGGAGTCTATGGAGCAAGCATTGAAGAGGTAAGGAAAACATCATGGCCACTTGCTGCCAGGAGCCAGCTGATGCTTGGATCCTGCCTCAGATGCAAGGAGAGACTGGGTTACAGGATGCACCAGTAAAAAAAAATATTTCTTGCTGTAATAAAATGACTCTATCTTGGTCTGTTCCCATGGGTTTTCTCTGCAGCAGTGCTCACCCATAACATTCAGTCTGGTTAAAATCCCACTCAGTGCTTACACAGCTGTTAGTAGGAATCTGTTTCCACCCTCCTCTTTCCTTTCTGTACTCTTTTTCTCTCCTGACCTGCGTGCTCCTGTGTTTTGTAGGAAGGAGTCAGATCATGATCGAGAAGTCAGGTGCCTTTATGAAGAAATGGAGCAACAGATCAAAGCAGAAAAGGAGAGGCTGGTCTGCCAGGTACTTTCTCTCTCTCTTGGCTTGGAAGCAACCTTCCTTTGTTCTGAAGTAGAGGTGGTGGCTCGTGTGGCCAAGGAACAGCTCTGTGCTGGGTGCTGTGCGCAGCTCTGTGTCTTTACTTCTGCAGGAAGCACTGAGGCATGACAGGAGTAACCTGCTCCAGAAGGAGCTGCACAACAAAGAGCAGGAGCTGGAGAAAATCCTCTACCGCCAGAAGAAGGTAATGGGATCCAAATCCTTTCTAACAAAGCACATCCCCCTCTGCTTCTTTCTGCTCAAGCATTTTCTGATGGAAAATGGTGTTTAGCTGCTGAAGGTTTGGCACTAGGTAATTTGGCTCTAGCTAGTGAAGTCCTCTCCTGTCTCTGAAGGTGTTGAGATGGTTTGTCAAATAATTGGTTTGTCTTCAGCTGCAATGCTGTTCTGTGAATGTTTTGTTCCTGCATTTTCTTACCCGCTTTGTGTTCTCTTGGCACAATCTTCCTATCAATTGAACAATGCTGGCAAGGAAGATGGGTAAAATTTTGAAAGTTGTGAGTTTGAAGCTTTTTGTGGTGTGTAAGGAAGATGTGTGTGGACATAAAAG
Source organism: Camarhynchus parvulus (assembly GCF_901933205.1). Classification (NCBI taxonomy): domain Eukaryota; kingdom Metazoa; phylum Chordata; class Aves; order Passeriformes; family Thraupidae; genus Camarhynchus; species Camarhynchus parvulus. Next base: position 17,016,770 of record NC_044575.1, on the reverse strand, counting down.
AGCCAGATTTCTCTAGTTTTTGTATTCTGGCTACTCCAAAATGAGCCGGAGTGAACAGTTCTGTGACACTTAAAGAGCTACATATTGTATACTTGCATTTGGGCACTTGATGACATTCCGATTGATCAGTCACACAAAAGATCAAAGCACAAGCTTCCCTTTAGCCTGCCATCCCCAGCATGGACATTTGTATGGGATGGTCCATTCCAGATGTCTTTTTCCTTGGTGTCTCAAGAACTGAGATGTGACCCCACAGAAACAAGTCATGGCAGGTACCTGCAAGATGCTGGAGACTGGGGTTATCCCAGTTGGATACCCAGCTGTGATGTGGATGAAACAGGACTTCTCTGAAATCATCAGCTCATTGTCTAGCAGCAGGAAAAGCCAGCACAACTGAGGTGCCATCAGGAAGGATATTGAGAATAAGATAGAGGATGTGGTTTTCCTGCTGCCCACATCTTTGATGTGCCTCAGTGTGTGCAGTTCTGGTCTCCTCTATTTCCACTGTGTCCTCCTCAAGTATGAAGGTACAGAGTGCTAATATTAAGAAAAAGGAACATACGCCTCAGGAAGAGAAACCAGGAAAGTCTAGACTAAGATTTTGGAGAGAAGGAGACTTTGAGGGAAAATGCATGTGAGCATTATGAACTCAGAAAAGTGATGGATAAGGTCCACACCAAACTTATTCCCCAAATCCTGCAACAGCAAAGGTGAGGGACCCTCAATGAGACCAGTATGAATTTGATTTAGAAGAACACACTTCTTTATACAGAGATCAGTGCTGGACTTTTAGCCCCAAGAGGCAGGCAATATCAGCAGTTCAAAAATGATTTGGACAAACAAATAGGCTTGTAAATATTCATTGAAAGGAATAGTCGGAGATGTGGCCTCTAGCATCCCTAGTCCAGGGACCACGGATGGGAGGGGTATATGAGGGGAATGGACCATAGTTAGGAGCTCAGGCATGCTCTTCCTAGGTGGCATCTGCTCTTGCTGAGGGTCAGAGTAGAACTCTTGGGCTGCATGGACACTTGCTGTTACTCAAATAGTCAGCTCTGGTGCTCTTAACGGAGGCTTGTACTGAGCTGTGTGGGTAATCGGGTCCCTCTTGTGGCCTAAGACCAGTACTGTGAGGGTGCTGTTCTACAGCATCGCTTCCACATAAATGGGAGGGTTGAGAGTGATGGAGGCTTTTTAGGGAGGGGCTTTATTTAAAGCTGATTCCTTGGCTTATTGAAAGATCCCATGGCTGTAAGCAGGGGTTGCTGGTTTTCAGTCTCAGCTCCACTGCTCAGCACATGTAGTCTTGCTGAAATATTCCCCAGTGTCCACAGGAGTCGAGGACTCCAGCCAAAGCTGGGTGTGGCTTGCCCTTCTAGCCTCAGTGAGGAGGGAGGTGAGGCTTGTGTTTCAAGGAACCTAGGAAACATCAGATCTATTCATTCCTGCTTTTGACAGTTGTACATGTGTGCTGGCAGAGAAGGGTAGCAAGAAAAAAGTATTTTATCTTCTGCCATGGTGTGCTGCTTTATTTTTCTTTTGAGAAGGAGAGAAAGTAGGCTGAGAGAAAAGGCAAGCTGAAGGTGTAAATGTGGAGGCTGACTCTGCCACCTGCTACCCTGATCAGACCTGATTCCTGGTGTTTCTTTCTAGTTATAAGCGTGGATTGCCTGCTTTTATTTTGGGCTGTAAGTTCTAAGATAGATACTGGAGTTGCTGTGTAGCAGCAGCTTCAGCAGAGGGCCCTGGTTAGCTGGTGTGGCTGTCTGGATACTGCAGTGTCACTATGATCCCTCTTGGAATGCCCTCCATGTCATCTGAGATGGGCAGCTTTGGCTGCTACATCTGTCTGTCTCTTTCCCAGACTATGCCAGCCATTTGTAAGGAATTGAGTCACTGGCTGAGTACATGGCAGCAGCTTTGAACTTCCTAAATCAGGCTTGGTAGTTGTGCTGGGGGCTTGTGCTGCCTAGAGTGCAGCTGCGCCCCGGTGGCATTTAAATTGCATCTCTAGCCCAAGGTCCTGTCTGTAGCAGGCCACCCAATCACTTCACTTTCCAGGAGTAGTGTGGGATGCCCCTAGCACCTCAATATATCCTCCTTTCAGCTGCCATGGGCTCAGGAAGCCCCTGAACTAGAGGATGAACTTCAACAACTCTGCTTAATAAGTCCCAACAGACACAACCCTACTTCCACCCAAATTTCTCCAGTCCTCCTTTGACCCCCATTTGCACTCTGAGTCCTACAATGCCTGACAGCATCAGGCTGCTCCTGCTGCCTGAAGCACTTCCTCAGCTGTGCCTAATTGCATTGCTTGGTTCCCCAGTGCTGACATGATGAGAGAGAATTCCTTCCAGTTCACCTTCTCCATGCCCCTGGTGGCTCTGTAGACTTAGGGGTTTTTTACCCCCTTCTGCCTCACTGTTTACATCTGCTTTTTCAGCTTGTTTTTACAGTTGTGATTGTAGCACAAGACCCTTCCTCTGTGTTTAACCCCTCCTCTTCCTCGTCTGCCACTGCAGCTGGAACATCAGCTACAGTCACTGAACTCGGAGCAGCTGGAGACGCGCGTGCAAAACGAAAGGCTCCGGCACCTGAATGAAAACCTGCTGGAAGAGCTGGAGAAAAGCAAATGGGAGCTGGAGGCAGTGAAGGGACAATTACAGAAGCTCCAGAAAGAGGCTCAGATTGAGCAAGAGCAGAAGGACAGGTGAGAAAAAACAGGAAAGACCTGGTGTTAGAGCAAAGACATGGACAGAGAAGGAGAAGTTGGGCATGCAGTTAAGGAATAATTATCGCTAGTTAAGAGCCTTGGTCTCATTAGAAGATTGCCTGTCACTTTTTGGGGAAAAGAAGAAGCATCCCAATGGTCTCATGGGCCTAAATAGAGAGTGATATTGCTAACTCTTGCCTACCTTCTGTGGGAAATGAATATATTCTAGAAAACCAGTACAAAAATACAGATGTTCCTCAGCCTAAAGGAGGCTTCTCCATGTATTTTCTAGTTCACTATCCCTTCTATAATGTTCTCTTTAAAGATCTTCTAATCAGTTCTGTTCCCATTTCTGGGTTAAAGCTAATAATACCTATATAAAACATTGAGAGGTTTCAGATCTAGATGGCAGTGACCATCCTTCCCATTTCCAGCAGCTGAGGAAGTGGAGAGGATGAGTTGCCTGCTCTCACGTTGGAGGAGAGCAGGAGAGCTCTGGTACAACCCAACCATCCCAGCTCCCAGAACAGTGCTGCTTCCTCTGAATTCTCCTAAGCATAAGGCATGCCCTTGTCTTTGAGAATGCCATGAGTGCCCCTGAGAGAGGGATGTTTGCATTTTCTCTCCCATTAATTTATTTCTCCTTATTTTAAAATACCTTTTGCCCAGGGATGTGTTTAGAGTCTCCAAGAACATGCAGAAAGAGAAACAAAGCCTCCTTCGGCAGCTGGAGCTCCTCAGGTGAGAACTGGTGAAGGCTGGAGGGAAATGCTGAGCTCTTAAGCCTGTATGGGGCTGAGGTTTCAGCACTGTGCTCATTTCTCCCATGGAAAGCTACAGGATTGTATTCAAGCAGCATTTAGACTCTGCTTGTTTTTCTAGGTCCAGACAGAGTTGTGCAATTTGGCCAGCTCTGGCACATTACAGGCTATGTTATTTCAGGAGGTAATCCCTCCTCTGGAGCAATTCAGTCTTTCCTGCTGGCTAAGGCAACCATGTAGAGCCCATGACCTTAGCTGGGATTCATGGAAATCCCAACAAGTCTAGCTATAAACAACATCTTTATCTCTGTTCCCAAGCTCTCTTTCTGTTCTCACTTTCAAATGTTGGGGTTTACTTAATTTTTGACAAGCATCTTATTGTGTCTTTCCTGTGTCTTCCTTTGGAGCAGAGAAATGAACAAGAAACTTCGAGATGAGCGAGATGCCTTTGAAGCCAAGAAGCTGGTTAGTCTAAGAAAGAAAACCTTAATTCCCAACCACCCTCCTCTCATCTGCTGCTGTTGCTGTCACCACTCGGGGGCCTGTCACTTCCACGGGGGACAATGACAAGAGCTCTCGGGGCCTGGTGTTGTGCTTAATACAGACTTTGCAGCGCCTCTGTGTCCGTGCTGGAGGCAAGCTCTGCTGGTTGCTGCTGCCGGCTGCCTGGGTTTAACCCAGGGCATGTTGGCTGGGGACTGTCACACAGCCCTGTGCAGGGCTGCAGTGGGTGCTGCCTGCTGCAGGTGTGAGCTCTGTGTCTTGTGCCAGGCACTGGGCACGTGCAAGGAGGGGAGAGAAGCTGGATGCATCCTGGAGCTGGGTGGTGAGGAAGAAGATGGATTCTCAGATGTGCTGCTGGCTGACTGGGTGGTACAGGAGGGTTTTGGAGTTTTTCTGACCCCCTGAGTTTGTAGCAGATGTTTTCAGAGGTTCCCCTGGGGAGCTCCCCATTCCTGTGAACTCTGCTGGGTGCAGCAGTGAGCCTTGTGCCAGAGAACTAGGAGAAAGCAGGATCTCTCTCATCTGGAACTGTCAATCTCTGGCCTTTCCCAGGCACCAAGATAAGCACAGATATGTGGTCTATTTTTAATTCTTACTATTTTTTCATTATAAAGCTTTTGTGTTCTCAAATGTTGCTTGCACAGCTGCTCTGCCCTCTTGGACCCATCCTTGCTGCCATGTCTTTGCCTGCTCTGGGATCATGCCCCACCTGAAGATCTGGAAGTAGGTGACTTGCTGGGATGACAGTGATAGGGTGTGATAGGTGCAAGAGCTTTTCTGACTGCTGTGTAAAGGACTCTGGAAGGAACCACAGGGGTTGTGCCTGTATGGGAAACAAAATGCCCTGTTCAATCCAGAGGTTGGAGTTCTCCAGGTGGAGAGCTGTATAAAATAATGTCAGTAACAATTTTGGATAGAGGTGAGGTATGTGTGTTTCTAAAATCTGGAAGAGTGTTTTTCTTCAGTCTTCATTTTTTAAGCTGCTAACTATGTGGATGTACACCAGAGCTTCCTGCTCCTTCTTGGAAAAGCCATAAACACAGTCACTCTGTAGCAGGGTCCAGTGCAAGCAGGCAAAGAAATGGTTTCTTGTCCTCTTTCCATGTGTTGTGCTTCCTCAGCTTGTGGGTTCCTGTGGGTGGGCAGGTGGTCTGAGGAGACCACAGCTCATGTCTGTACCTCTGTGTATGCAAAGCTTGTCTGCTTCTCCTCTGTTCTCTCCTGCTCCCTGCTAAGACCTGCTGCTGCAGCTGGACCCAAGAGAGGGCCCAGCAGAGAGAGTCACAGCACAGAGGGGCTGCTTTCTCCCTTCAATAGGGAATGAGGCACAGGGTGAGCACCAGCCACCATTGCTCATCTGGCAAGGCTGGGTCTTGCTGGGCAGTTGAAGCCTCTACTGGAATAAGGTTTTTTCCCTTTGGCTGCTCTCGTTTCAGTCCACAGGGAAGCAGGGCTCCAAGGGCTTGCAGAGATGCTGCTATCATCATACACCTGCAGAAGGTCTGCTCCCCAGCTGTCTCACAGTAAGGGGGGGAAAATGGCAATACTTCCCTACAGAAGTAAAAAGGAGAGTCCAGCCTTCTAATGGGGATCCCTAGTTGTATGACACACTCTCTGCCAGAGACTAGCAGTGCTTTTAAGGCTAAAAAGAGACCCAAGGCCTTAATACCCTCTTTTAGTGCTGGGAAGAGTTATTTCTGTGAAATCAAGGTGTAGTGAACAGAGGTTCTTTCATAGCAAAGATTTTGAAGTGGTTGGTCGGAGGAGTTGGGCTGTATGTGGCTGATAGCAACCCAGTCACTGCTCCTTTGCTCTTCTCAGTTCCCAGCTTAATACCTTGCTCTTCATAAGAGTTTCCTGCCTTGCCAGCGTGAGCAGACCCTGGCCCCACTGCACTGTGGGGCACTCTCCTGTTCCAGGCAAGAGAGGCTGAGCCACAGATAGGGATATGTGGCTATTTCTGTTGATGTGCAAACCACTGATGGGACCTAGGGGTTGCAGGTTCAGTTTCACACCCATGACCCATCTGGCTATGGAGTTATGCCTGTATGCTTTATGTTGACAGAGCAAATTTCATGTCTGTTCATCATGAAGAGTGTTTTGGTACTTTGACTACTTTTGACATGTATTTTTATTCCACTGGTAAACCAGAATCTTTCCCATCCAAAATGCTTGTACATGTGCTGTTGTGGAATCCTTGTCATCATGTGTTACACAGCTGTGATGTGGCATCTGTCCCTTTATCATCCTGGTGAAAAGCCAAATGTTACACAAACCTGGCAGGCCAATAAAGCATGGCAGAACCAATGGTAAAACATGCCCCATTGTTCCTCCTTTCTTACCCAAATCTGTGCTCTGCAGGCTGTTCCTTCTCCAGGTAAGGTGATGGCAGCGCAGGTTGTGTGGGAGTCCTTTTGCTCCACAGGTGACTTGAAGGTTGTAACTCAGCTCCAGTGGCCTGTAACACAATTTCCTCCTCCTATGTGGCTAGAGAGTGCCCTCGAGTGAAGCTGCTCAAGCACTGAAAACTTCCCCTTCTGTCCCTGCTGGAGAACCCCTGGTTGTCTGTACCACAGCCTGCCTGTGTTGACTGGGCAATTATGCACTTGGGGGTCATTTGCCTTGGGAGATTTGTGCTCCACCATTATAAGCCTCTCAGTGCTGGATTGTTTCTGTGCCTGGAGGTTCTTTTGAACATCAGTTTCATATGTAAAAATTGTTTTGTTCTTTCCCTACAAAGCTCCTAGTTGGGTCAGGCCCTCTGTGGAGTCTGGAGTCTCCCTTTGTTAGACTGCATTTTTGCAGTAAAGGTGTTCTGGGAGTTCTGATCAACAGAACAGCTTCCTAATTTTTTTGCCTTTTAAAATAAGCCTTCAGTAAGGATTATTGAAGAAATAATCTTTGTAGTCCCCCAGGCTCTGGGAAGCATGAAGGAAGGCCTGTCCAGAGCTCCCTGCAGGTGTTTGGTCAGTTCAAAACTGCTATAAGAGGCAGATCTGGCAGACTGCAAACCCCTTTTCCTCCACCTTTCCCCCAGAAATAATCAGTAAGGACGTGTTAGAAATCTTCAGATTCGCAGACTGAATACCTCTCCCTTTCCCCTAGTGCCTATGTGAGTGGCATCTTTCCATGCTGTCCCTCACTTCACATTTTGTGTGTGGCCAGAGCAGTGACTCTGCTGGGAATGGCAGTGCTGCTGTATGGGTGGAAGAGGGTTGGGAGAGAGGTTGTCCTGCTTTCTCCTTCTCTGAGCAGCTGGTAAATACTGGCTGTAGGAAGTGTTCATTCTGTGGTAAGTAGCAGGAAAGCATGGGGAGGGATGTTGGTGTAAGGCAGAGTATGTACAGTCCTTTGTAGAGCTGCCTCCTTCCTTTCCTGTGGTTCATGTGCAGCTCTAAGTGAGTACAGGTCAAGGAAGGGTACTAGTGTCTTCTGAGGAAAGGGCAATTGGTCTGCCCCACAAAACATCAGCATAAGAAAGAGGCAAGTGGGGAAAGAGAGATTCAGCTGTGAGACCAAGTAGAGAACAAGCCAGAAAATAAAAACTCTGGCTGGCTAGAGGAAGAATTCGGTTTGGGACATCACCATTTTGATGGATTTTTAAGTGAAGGAGAAAGCAGCAACAGTGATGGCTTCTTGCAGGAATTGAATTATTTGAACTGAGAAAAGCAAGCCCCGTGCTTACCTCTTTCAGCCTTCCAGTGAGGCACTACCACTGCATGGTGTGGGGCTGCCTGGGCTCCAGCCTTGCCTCCCCAAAGTGCTCTACAGAGATGGGGAGAGCTTGAACTGGGGCTGTAATCACATTGTTCATTCCTTCTCTTTTCAACTTCCAGGTGCCTCAGAACAAAAATACCCTGTTGAAGAAAGGGTCAGTGCTAGGCAGTTACCTGCTGGAGGACAAGCCTGTCAAACGGTTAGATGGGTGTCTGTGTCGTGTCCATGCTGTCAGTCCGTGCCCACTGCAGTACCCTGTCAGTCAAGCTGTGTCCTGGGTCTGGTTCTCCCACCTTGGGGCTGGTTGGTTGTGGGAGTGTGGTGGGGTGCAGCTTTTCTGTGGCTTTAGCTGTCTCTTGGCATCAGGTGGTGTTAGCTCAGCATGAAGCTGAGGATACTGTTCACTAATTTCCACAGGGAGGTGGCCCTGCTGCTGCTTATGCCTGCAGCAATGGGGGAGCAAATCTAAATATCACTAGAAGGTCTGGGACTGTTAATGGGATGGGAGTCACAAAGGCTGCCTGTTTCTGAGTCAGACAGCTCTGTTGAAATGACTGGATCAACTCCCAAGTGTGCCAGTTTGTCCTCAGGCACAAATCCACTGGTGCCTTGTGCCAGAGTCCATATCTCTGGGGCATGGGAGAGAGAGAGCAAAAATTGCACAAGGGTTGGGTTCTCTGGCAGCTGAAAGCCTCAAGGAGAGGGCCTGGCTCCAGATGGGTTCATCCTGCTCATCCCCCTCTACACCTATGCAGATGCTCACCTGGCACACCAGGCCTCCCTTCAGCCAGGGCAGGCAACTCATCTGTGTGGACAAGCCCTTTTATTTTTTTCCCCACTCTGCATGCAGAATATACAATGACCTGGCTTGGAGCTGGATCTCGCCTGCAACTACTGGCCCCAAACAAGTTTTAAAGGCAGCACATTGCCCTGTTTCTTACCAGGTCTCTGCAGAAAGTTCCATTGCTGCCCGGTTTCTCCTGGTGCCAGCCAGAGACGCAGGTCTAGGCTCAGTTTCTTCCAACTTCAACTCACCTTTAATGCTTGCAATTCAGGTGGTGGCATTTAAGGATTTAGCTCAAGGCTCCTTGGCTCATGGATTTAGGGAAAATCAGGTAGACTCTGGAGAAGGCTGATTCTTTAGCCCAGGGTAGGAGGTTGCCTGTTGAGGTCTGAGGCAGAGCTCCTTCATGGTTGTGTGATTGCCACATTCTGTCGATTGAATTGGATAACCAAGTTCTCCCATCTTCCTCCCCAATTATTTCTTGCAAAGATCCTTCTAGCTGCTACTGGAATAAACCTCCTGGAAAGGCTTAACAGCTGGAGAAGTTTGGCAATGAAGGTGATGAGAGAAGGGGAGTAGTTGTTTGCCTCATCTCTGTCCCAGTGCTGTGTCACACCACATTGCTTGAGAAACATGAAAAGAAATCCATTAGATCTGGGGTCACTGTTCAGAGTTTTGTGTTTGTCCCTTTGCTCCCACTAAAGAGAGTCTTGAGAATCCTCATTGTGTGATTTTGCCAGTCCTGGGAGATGGGCACCATTCCCCAGAGCCTGAGACTCTGTCCATTTTCAAGAGGGAGGAGTTCCACCTGGCCTGGCTCTGGACTGGCAAATGGGGCAAATGCAGGGAGGGCAACCAGGAATGTGAGCTCCCTTTCATAGAAAAAAGTGTAGGCATGGCAGCATGTGGCTTTTACAACCCAGATAAAGTGTACTTGCTGGAGTGAGAAAGAAGAATTGTCTGGATTCCTGCACTAACAGAAAGAGGAAAGTTGCAGAGGGGATGGGATGTCCTGCCTCTGAGGAGACTGACTGTAGTACACTCTGGTCACTCTAATTTCCTTCCAAATGCAGTCTGCTGGACAGTGAAAGCAATGGAGACGTCAGTGGTGGATAAATATCTTCAGCTTAATTCTAGGTCTTCTCATTCCTTGCCTAGTTCTTTAACCATAGAAAACCAGTGATGCTCCCTTGCTCCTCAGCAGTGATTCCAGTACTTTAAATTGGTTATTTTAGGTGTTCTTTTGGAGGTTGTTCCTCCAACTACCACATCAGCTCTACCCCCAGTGCATCAGCCTGCTCTTGTGTGGGCACATTCTGTTATTTCTTTTTGTATGGTATTTAGTGGTATTTAGTAACAAAAATACAGGGGTAATTATTGCTGCCTTTTTTTTTTTTAAGGGGCTTTTGTTTTGTATGTTTTGCCTCATTTTTTCACTGCTGGGGGAAGCAGTAGGCAAAGAATTCTTGAAAAATCCAAAGTGGCAATTTTTATTAAAATTAATTAAATGTTTGTCAGCACATGAGAGTACAGCACAGCTCTGGTGAGCTCTGTCTCTCTTTCCCTTCCCAGGGGAGCCACTGATGCTTTGGTCACAGGGAGTGTGAGGAGTGACTATATAGAGTTCCTTTGAGAGCTTCATGTATACTAATTGGATTGCATTGGTTGGTTGGGAATTTGCAACCTCCTTCTTTCCCTGTGTTCTCCCCCCCTCCCACCCTATCTGTGCTGCCTGTGGACTTCAATGCAGACAACTGGCCTCTGCGGACCTTCCCTTCACCTTCCCAGTGGACGTGGCAGTGGAAGAACCCAACAGAAAGAACTGCAAATACTTCCCAGGCAATGGGGTTTGGATGAAGACAGGAGAAGGAGGCAGCACAAACTTTGGAGAGAACAGCAGAGATGAGGAGAGATGGCCCTTGGCAGCAGATCCTGAGTGGTTTAAGATGACTTTGAAGGGTGACTCTGACTGCAGAAAAAATGCAGATGGCCTAGATGCTGCTCTGCTGCCTCCTCGAGCCCAGCCTGTTGGCACTGAAACCAGGGTGAGTGCAGTTACCTCTGGGGTAATTCCTCAAATACCTGCTAGGGTTGGTGTCTGACTCTCTTCCCATCAAACCCCAGATTTACAGTGCAAGGCTCTAATCCCTGAATCAAAGCACTGCCTGCAGCTGGGCTCTTCAGAACCTCATGCCTTTTTCCATTGTAGCTCCAAGCACTGGAAGCAGCCAGCTATTCCCCAGATCGCATCTTTAAAGTGGTGTTTGTGGGGAATTCTGGTGTTGGGAAGAGTTCCTTCATCCACCGCTTCTGCTATGACAGGTTCTTGGCTGAGCTCAATGCAACCATTGGTAAGTAATAGCGTGCCTGCTTCATCTGGATAAGGAGGGTGGGAAAGGCAGCCTGGGAAAATGCTCTTTTGCCTGTATTATAGCCCAGCTAGAGGGTAAAGATGGTCTCTCTCCCAGTATTGAATCAACCTTGCAATTTCCTTGAACTAAATGGAGTTTGTCTGGCCATTGTAATGGCAAGGGGCTCTCTCCCCATCCTACCTCATAATCATTGTCACCTTCCTGACAGGTATTGATTACCAGGTGAAGAGTCTAATGGTGGATAACACCCAGGTTGCCTTACAGCTGTGGGATACAGCTGGACAAGAGAGGTAAGCGATTTCTGACGCGCTCAGTGGAGGAAAGGCAAAGAGTGCATGCAGCTGGTTTCTGTTCCTGGGGAAGCTATCAGCCTCAGAAGGATCAAACAGGTCATGACAGCTATTCCAGTCCTGAACGTGCAGCAGGGGTCTGTTCCAGAGACTTCTAGAAGCTGTGACTGTGAAGCAGGGCCTGGGGAGATCACTCTGAGGATTGACAGAAAAGTAGTTTTCCGTGTGTCTGACCTGCATGCTTGTGGCTCCAAGCAATCCATCCATAGATGTATGTCATGGGGTTCAAAGGTTGGAAAGGACTGTGAACCTTTCCAGATCTGATTCAGCTGTCAAAACTGGCTGAATTAGCATGACCTATGGGGAAGGTGATTTGAACTACCCTGCTGGACTCTGTCAGTGAGGTTATTGGCCCCTTTCACTGTCCCTTCTGCTGATAGACTTGTGGAAGTGATAATCCTTGGTAGAGGGGTTGTGCAGCATTCTGTGACAGTGAACACTTGCTCCCCATTTGAAGTCCTCTAGTTTTAAAAGCATGGGATATCTCTAGATGTTACCAGCAGTGTTGGTGAGGACAAGAGTAGTAGAGGACACATTTGACCCTTATCTGCTACTAGAGATGAAGGCCCATCACTGGCTCCATGTAAATTACATTTTATGTAGGATATAATTCGAAACTTAAGATGAGAAGCTATTTCAAGAGGACCATGAACCTCAAGGGCCTGACAAAAATAAGCACTGGGTGTTTTGAGCTAAATATGTTATGGGGGCAGGCCTTCAGGGGGCAGCCAAGGTCATGGGAATATTCTAATCCTAAACTGTGCCAATGATGCTGTCTATCTCAGGCAGCTAGACCTTGCAGAGCTGGTGGGAATGTACTAAGTAGGAGTATCTATTGAAAAGCAACTCTCTCTTCCAAAATTAGGCTTCATGCTGAAGAAATAATTATTTCTGAGGGGACTCCTGTGGTTATTTTGATGCTGAAACTGAGCAGTAAGGGGAGTTGCTATGACATAAAATGTGACATTTTATTGAGGCCAGATTGCAGTAGAGGCCAAATTCAAGATGTTGTCTCTGCAGAAGGACCTTTACCACAGGCCCCTGCAGCACTAGCAGGTCTTAGATATGTACCCACAAGAGAGAGCTGGGATCAGTGCTGATACCAAATAGGAGACCTGGGAAGAAGAAAAAGCTTTTTCTTCTTCTGTAGGAATATTACTTCTAAATAGAGGTATTCAACTGTAAATATCTAAGGAAGAGATGGAAGAACCCCTTGGAGCATGCAAGGAGAACTCATTGGAGACTTCCCTGAGACTTATGCATGCTACCTTTGATGGTTCTTCCGGAGCATCTTGCCTGGCTGGCAGTTCCAGAGGTGCATCTTGATTGCCAAAGATACAGTCTGTGCTTTCTCAGTTGGGTAGGTGCCAGAATATTGTAGTGAGAAAGAACAGGCTTCAGGCAACTATCTTAAGAGTACAGAAGGGTAACAGCTGTAGGTTTTCTTGGCTTGTAAGAGTAGAGTTTGTTGCCATGTGCAGGGACATACACAGCTGAAATACACAGCTCTCTAGTGAGATCTCAGGACTTTTGTTACATTTATTAATTCCCAAATTACATTGTTAATTCCGTCAGTTTGCAATCATTGTGGTTATATCATGGCTCTGTCACAAGGTGCTTACAGATTCCAAGGTTTGGGTTTGTTGTTTTGGTTGTTTGGTTTGGGTTTTTTTGTTTGGTTTGCTTTGGTTGGAATTTATTCACAAAATATCAGCCTGTGGTTTTAAATGGTACAGACAACAAAAAGTAGATGTCTGGCAGAATTTTTTCCTGGAAATTGTGTCTAGCTCCTGATTTTTTATGTGTAATGCCATTGGTTTATAGATTCAATAGTGGAAACAGACTTACTGATGCTGAGTTCTTAATTGCTGTTTTGGCAGCCCTGGGGCAGGCATTACGCATGCCTAGTTTGTTCTGTGGTACAGCTTAGTCTGCAGATTCTTCCAGACTATAGAGAAAGATCATGTTTTCTCCATCAGTTTCCCTTTTAATAGGAAATTACTTTTTCCTATCCCACCCAAATAGATTCTTCTGCTTCTTTCTTCCAGACCTGCAAAGGTCTTCCTTCTTGCTTTCTCAGCACCATGCATTTGGCAAGATTCCTACCTATCCGCAGCTGCCTGGCCTGTCTCAAAGGTGCAGGGATCTGTCACCTGTGTGTAGACACCAGCTCTGAGGGACACATCACACACAGGTGCTGCCAGGCCCTGCAGAGAGCCTGCGCTGACAGACAGACAGACAGTCCCACCCTGTGGTTCTGAGGGTGCCTTTGGTTTGTGTGGGCTCAGGTTTCGGAGCGTCACCAAGCAGTACTTCCGGAAGGCAGACGGGATCCTGGTGATGTACGACATCACAGCCGAGTGCTCCTTCGTGGCCGTGCGGAACTGGATGAGCAGCGTCCAGGTGAGAGCGGGACCTGGCCTCCAGTGCTGCTGCTGCTGCTCCCTTGCTACCACAGTCTGCCTGGAAGGGACGTTTTTCAGTGCCCCAGGAAGTCCTGTTGACCTTGTGAAGCTGAATTATCAAAGCAGATGCCTGTGCTGGTCAGTTTGGAACCAGAGGCTTTGTGTGGAAGGTAACAAAGGCAGTGGTAGCCCATTAAATCAGGGAGGGCTATTGCTGTGGCTGAACGTGGTGGGACCTCCCAAAACAGCGGTGTGGGTTTGTAAGCAGCCCATGTGCACTGGCTACATCTTCTAAACAGGGTCACATCCCACCTGTGCTCAGGGAGGGAGATCTCGTGGTGTCTGGCCTATGCGCAGGAAAGGGAAGTGCTTCTTTTTATTTCCTTTTTTTATTTAAGATTTGGTAACACTGTATTAATACTGCTGGGTTTCACCCTGTTTTTTATTTCCAAACACTCACTAAAAGCATTTATCTGTAGCTTATATCTTCTTGGGGACACAAAAATACCTCTCTTTAAAATTTAAATTAGTTGTGTGTAGATGATCAAGAGGTGAAGTGAAATTTTCAAGGGCGGTTTTGTTTTGATTGTGCTGAGTCTCAAAAAACCCAGATCTCAGTGGAATGAGTAAGTATAGGCTGGAGGATTCTAGAACTGTTAATTTCCACGAGCCTCTTGGGGAAACAAACAAACAAAAACCACTTATGTCTTTGAATTCTAGAAGATCAAATGTTAGGATCTTCAAAACTAACCAGCCTCTGAAAATCAGGTTCCTTTCAGGAGGAAGTTTAAACTGAGTGCACAGAAAATCAAACCACATGAAATCTGTATATTTTAATCTCTGTCTTCTTTTCCTCTCCCCATCTGTGTGTTTATTTTGTTTTGAAGCTGTTCAGGTTTTGTATGCCATGCAGGGCACTTGAATTTGGAAATAACTGAGCCCTGTTCTTACTGTGACCGTGCTCTAGTGAGCCAGTGGAACTATAGAGAGTTTGACCAGAGGTAAGGGGCTCCAGGAATTGCCTAGGAATAACAGTCCCTACAGAGACAGCTTACAAAGGGTGAAGGTTGCTTAACTTGTTTGGCCAGTGGATTTGCAGCAAGGGATCATTGAGTTTAGGACAGCACATCAGACACTGTACTGCACATACAAAAAATTACTGAGCTTATTTAGAAGATCTGCCAGATCACAAATTCCAAAATGCCTATGGGGCAAGCTGCTTTTCTTTAGGCTTCTTATTTTCCTGAGAGGCACTTATGTCCTGTCTCCCCTCTGTCACCATCCCAGCTCAACATACCAAACATTTGGAATGTTGCCCTGGTTCAAGCTTCCTTTCACAAATCCCTGGGGCTATTGAAGGAATTACCCTTCAATGGGCCTGATCCTGCTGCCACTGAAGGTCTTGTTTGCTTGGGCTGAAAGGATCTGCTCTGAGTGGCTTGGTCTCTAGGGGTCTTTATTTCTTTTGCAGGAAGGAATAGAGGATGGAGCTGTGGTGTTTCTGCTTGGAAATAAATTGGATGCTGTGCAGAGAGAGACGCGGAAAGTGCCCAAGGTGGAGGGGGAAAGGCTGGCGAAGGTGTGACTCAGTGCTCTGCTGTTTGACTTGCTCTGCAGCCACCCTCCAGCTGTGAGCACGGCAGTCTGGCTGCAAAAAGCCCTTCCTGGAGCCCTTTTCCAGTATGGTACCTTCCCTCTCCCTCCTACCCCGTTTCTCCAATGTGGACAGGTCCCTCTGGTACAAGGGAGGATGAGGTGGTGGCCTGGATGTGGCAGACAGTGGCCCTTGAGCAGGCTCACTCTTGGGGCTTGATATCTCATTACAGTTTTCTGAGGGGAACATGCATGGCTGATTTCCCATTTGAGGGCTCCCTAATGCACCATCATCCTGCCTCTTTCCTCACTCCCTTGTCTGCCTGCCTGCTGGCACCTTGGCCCCTGGGTTGGGGGAGACAGGGTTTCAAAGGCTTCCTGCCTTCTGGACCTGCAAAAAAAGGTAAGGGAATCAAAGTACCCTGGACAGATGTTTTCTCTTCCCAAACAACTTCCCCAGTGCTCCCTTTTGGACACTCTGACTTGGCCCTCAATGCTGAAAAAGCATCTCCTCCTCCTGGGTTGGTGAGCAGGGTGTGCACCCAGCAGGGCAGCAGCCACTCTCCTGGCTCCATCCAGTGGCTCTTGGCAGGGTTCCTGGGGATGAGGGTGGGCCAGCTCCCAAGGCTGTGGGTGAGTGGTGATGGTGGAAAGCTGGGAGTCACCGTGGGTGCTTGCTGTGCTCTCTGGCAGGAGTACAAGGCTGTGTTCTACGAGTGCAGTGCCATGACTGGCTACAACATCATGGAGCCCATGCTGCACATGGCCAGGTCAGTGAACACGAGCCGTCACCCTGGGACACTTCCCCAGCTGGAGGTGACTGGTGTGGGCTCCCCTGGGGAATGGGCAAGGAGAGGGAGGTGTCAGAGACTGACTTTCTGTCACAACCCAAAAGAGACTCCCTCCAGGTCCTTGTCTTTTGTGCCTGGAGAGCACCAAGTGTAGACTGGACTCTGCACAAAAAACTTCACCTGCTAGAACTGGCTGTTGCAAGATTAGGAGTTCAATTTGAATATTTCATCACAAAAGCCTTGCATACTGTCCCAGATTTTAAGCTGGTGTTTTCAGTTTGAAGTCTTCAAGCAGCTCTAAGAGTTCTTTCTCCCCTATCTTAATAAGCACTGTACAGACTGAGCTATTTCAGTGGCAGTCATTTTAAAAGGAGGTAAGATGCTGTCAGCTGAAAGAAATTTGCTCTAAAATTTTTAGTTTTAAAAGGTAGTTTTTGGAAAAAAATTATTTCAAATCTTGCAAGAAAACTATCCTTTTGCTTTCTTTTATCTCTTCACTTCCTCCTGCACCATGTGTTAAATCCACAGCAGGATTTAGCTGTTCATTAACTGGGTGGATTTATTTATCAGCTAGGTGAATCACATCTCCCATAGCACGTGCCTTCAGCATGCTTTATTACCATGGTGCTGCCCAAGATGGCCCAGACAGGTGGAGCAAACAACCCAGAATTCTGACAGCAATAGGGGATCTTGGGGATAAGGCACAGGCCACTCACACTGGTGCTCAGATTACTAAGCCATGGTACCCCCTCTTGTATGTGTCCATTTTCTTTCCCTGTTCTCTGGAAATTCATGCTCATTCTCTGTGTGTGATTTATCTAGCCCACCTTCCAGAGAAGTCCAATCTTTGGGCCTATCAATTCTTGCAATCCTAAATGTAAATCCTAAATGGCTGGTGGAGAGCAAAGGGCAGAGGCAACTGCCTTGGCAGGAAGAGCTCAGTAACCAGGTTGTGTTCTTGATCTGTGCTGTTCTTTCCAGGTTGCTGACAGCACAAGAAGACAGGCAGAGGGAGAATGCCCTGCAGCTGGAGGATATCAGCAGGAGGAAAGGGTGCTGCACATAAAGCGCACCAATGTGTCAGCAAGAGACACATGCCAATGCTGTATCATGAAGCTGGGGGTTCCTTTCAAGCAAGCTGAATCTGATGGTATCAGCTCTCTAGAGGCTTTTCCCAGTCTGTGAATTTTGAGGCATAAATCAGGCTAAAATGTGCATATTGTCTGCACTGATCTACTTCCAAAGTCTGCATGCAGCCCTGGTCTCAAGAGGCCTCTGCTTCTTTGGGGGAATTTGGCTGGTCTTAGCTAGCAGCACAGACAGGGCCTTCTGTCTGGAGAGGTTGATTCCCTCTAAAGGGATGAAGTCTTGTTCCTGTTCTTTCTGGCAAAGAAGCGGCCTAGCAGCAGAGGACACAGTGGGTCTGTATTAAATAGAATTTCCATGTAAAAGACAAAGATATTATTTTAAATTTGGGCTAGCTCTAAGAAGTGATCCATCTGTCTCAGAGGGAAGCATCTCCTCTTGGTTCTGCAGCGGCAGTGCTCAGCTGAGAGCCTGCTGTGCTGAGTGAGAACACTTCCACCCCTTCCCGCAAGATCTGGATTGGGCCCTGGATATACTGCAGCATTTGGCTGGACTTGTCAATATTGTAGTTAACAGATTCCATATGTGATCTGATAGAAGGAGTCATCCCAATGGCTTTCATTGCTTTGTCACCCTTATGGACCTTTTCACTGTCCTGTTGTATGTTTACGGAACACAGAGCTGCTGCCCTGGGACCCGCAGGCGCTGGCATGTGCTGCTGATTCATAGCCCATTGCAGGAGCTGTCTGTACAAACCAGGGGAGCCATATATAGCCTGTTTTAAGGCTGAATGCTGCCTGTTTCCTCCCATTCTCTTATCCTTTCCTGAAGAATCTCCAGCAATTTGGAACTGCCTTACCCGCAGTCCTCAAAGATCCCACCAGAGCGCTTTCAAATGTGCCTGGATGGAGGCATAAGGCAGCTGCCTGTATGAAATGTACCTTTTTCTCTTGCAGGGACCTCGAGCAACAGCCTCACTTGACTGGTGAAGGGCCTGAGAAAGAGCCAGACTGAACCTGTTCCCATTGGGAAGGGGCCTTTTTGTCACTAAGGGGCAGGGCAAAGCAGGGCAGAGTAGGCGCTGTCCCCAGAAGTGCTCCTGTCACCAAAGCTGCTGTGGTGCCTGGGCATGGAGCTTCTGGGGTGCGATGCTTTCTGGTTTGCAGCTCAGCAGCTCTCAAAGCCTTGGGATTAAGTGAGATTTTTTTTTCGTTCCCTTTCCCCTTTTGTCTTCAAGGCTGTTTCTATATGTGACTCTGACATTGTAGGCACAAGATGTGATACTGCAGCTGTGACACAGCCCCCAAACCTTGTGGCATAGGGAAGGCCTATACTTGTCCACAGTCTTTCCTCTCTTGGGATGAGGCGGTTACTCTCAATGTCTGTTTATTGCACAAATTTTGCTGGGAATATCCCAGGCAGGAAAAGTGCTCTGAGTCACCTACAGACATCAGCATTACAAAGAATTTCCATGGCACCTCCTAGTGCCCTTCTGATAGAAAACAGGAAGTTTTTCTCTGGAAGAGCAGGATTTCTGAGTAAGAGCTAAAAGTAGTGAGATCCTGCTTAGTCCTTACTCTTGGCTGTCTGTGGCTCACACTGTTTAACTGCACTGATGCCTTCCAGAGACTGGGAATCAGAAAGCTACAAGAGGCCCTGAAGGAACCAGGGTAGCTGGTATGGAGCCTGGAGTAAGACCTACAGTGCTGCTAGGGGAACTGCTTGTCTTTGCAAGAAGTGATTTTTGGGAAGGGGAGTCCATGCTAAGGTGTTCTGAACCTGTGCCTCCCACGCTCTGTACACAGCACACCCCAGACAAAGGTGTGAAATACAAATATGGGCCAGTTCTGTGTATTACCTTTATCAGTGCTGTCATACTGCAATGGCAAGAACCAGCAGGTTCTTTCAATGTACAACCTTAAGTATGTTTTCTTAGTGTGCAAACAGTACAGGCAATAAAGAAATGCTGTCTTACAAGTGGTTGTGTTGAGAGATTTTTTACAGGTGCTGCAGGAGATCAGCCTCCCATTTTCAATCGCTGATCCTAGTGTGACCTTCCCTTCTCACTGCTCAGCAAGTGGCCTGTCCCCCATAGTGGTACACAGGGGGTCTTACAAGCAGGGAGAGAGCTAACCAGGAACCCATGTCTTGGGGGCAGCTCAGGAGAAATTAATCTCCAGTCTTTTTTTACCTCCTTTAAGCAGCCAGAGTCTGTCCAGCTGATTAGGGAAGGCAGAGCACAGAGGAGAAAAAGGAAAGATACTTCCCCAGTGTGTGGGGGTATAGTGCTTTCAGACAGGGATGGGTTCTCACCTTGTTACCTGTATCCATAGAACTAAACCTTTATTTTATTAATGTCCCATGCATCCTTTTCACTAGAGTTAAGAATTTGGTTGCTTTTAATCCTTGTGCCCTGGCATGGCTCCAGCTGGATGTCCATGCATTACAGAACTAATCACTCTGCAGTTTTGACCAAACAAATTATTACTCATTTCCCCTGCTATAAACTGATAGCACAAGTAGTTCCTTGTAACATATATTTTTTGTAAGCAGGAAAGGGTGGATTTTTGTTTCAAGGATGACAAAGTGGCACAGAATTTGAGTAGGCTGAGCTTGGACAACAGTAAGCAGCAGGGTTGGGGTTTATTACTGGAAGGTCTTTTGTTCTCTCTTGGCACAATCATTAAGTGTCCTCCTGGAAGACCCAGGGGTATCTTTCTAGTTTTTAAACCTGTCTGTTATCAGATCTAAATGAGACCAGAATTTCCAAAAAGTTATTCATTTTACGACATCCCCCTTTTTATCAGAATCTCTCCTGCCTCTAAATGGAAGCTCTGGGAGCAGCCACCCTTTGTAAGTGACTGCTGGAAACTGTAGCATAAATGCAAATAATGAGATATCCTGAGGGGGCATGAGATGAGGGAGGATGCAAAATAAGACTGCCTGGGGGCTTATACATTCACCGTCTTGGCTCCAGCCTCTTAGTGAACAAGTGATTTTTTGCACATAATCTGTAAGGTATTTTGGAATCATATCAGAAGAAAGTACTCTTACAGCCTGGGAAGCCTTATCCTGGCACATGCAGCAGTGCACCTGTGTACACAATCAGGTGTAGGGGCAAAAGCAAAAAAGCCAGCTGCTCTGATAAGTAGCCATGCCCCACAAATCCCTGCAGGCCAGCAAAAGGACCTGACTCTGCTTTGCTTTCACTTGTCTGTTTCTTGTCAATATGCTAAGGGTAAGCAGAAGAGGATTAGGCTGACAGCATCTCTTTGAAAAGTCAAAACAGGGCTAAAAAGAGAGCATTAAGCCACAGTGTTAAATTTGAAGCTTTTCCACAGGACAAATGCAGAAATTGCAAATGTTTGAGATGTTGTTTTCTAGTACCTTCTTTATTCCAGGTCCAAGGGACCTTTTCCATTTACATACAATTAACGAGTTCCTGTTATGGGGATCATGCAGTCACCCGCACATTATTATTTTCTGTCTTGTCACCTTCTTCTGTTTGTGTCATTTCATGATCTTTTTACTTGTTGATTGCTTAGACTATGAACATATATATTTGTTGCATTAATAAGTAGATGGGACTCAGTTTCTTCAGGAAGAAAAGTCAGTTCTTTATTCACAAAGCTTATATTTATAGGAAATATCAGAAGGCACTTAGACCTAATTGGCTAACAATACACTGACAGTTTATTGGCTGGTAAATGACTAGGCTGTACATCTGTCAAATCTCTCTATATTTGGTTAGTTTACATATTTTGTTCACTGATTCCTATGGGACAGATTTCTTGTTTATTACAGGTGCAACTTATTTTCCCTCTCTAAGAATAAGTTGTTATGCAAACAGATTCTCAAGATTTCTTCACCTGGGAACTTAGCTAGCTGCACTTAGAAGAAGTAACAGGCCACAATATCTTTACCTGCATGTAACATATATTGACCAAGTACTTCATCTCCAATTATAAATGTATCTCACAGTCCATTATGCACCTTCAAATGCTCTGTTTGGCAGTCTCCCATTCAGTGCCAATAGATCCAGGCAGAGCCCTGCAGTTCAGAGCTTTGTTAGGAGATGCTCATTACTTCTCTGGCTATTGATGAGTCACACGGAAATTTTGGTTGGCACGGCTACAACAACCCAGCTCCAGCCTCTCCAGCCTGCAGGGCATGTTTATATACATATATATATGATGCTGCAAACACTGAAAATACTAGTTCACAGGAGACCTGACCAGGTAAAATTAGTCTCCTCAAGGTAAACCAGTATTTGCAGTAAAAAAAAAAATAATCTATTACTCCAGAAATAAACTGAGGATGCAGAGGTGGGGGTCCTGTGGTGTATCTCGCCTGTACCTGCAGGCTCTCCCAAGCATAAAGAAGCACTTGTGCCTGGTCATGCCCATCTGCTGACCCAAATCTGCTGGGGTGGGGAGGTTATGTGATTTCCTCTTTGGACATGAAATCCTGGACATGGCAAGAAGACAGTGGCCCAGTGTGGTGGCTACGCAGGGCTCCACCAAGGAGGGGCAGGACCCGGGCAGAGGCCGGTGTTCTTGTGGCTTCCAGGTTCTGCCACATATTCCCTGAAACAAATCTGTCAAGTGTGCAAGCAAGCTGATCCCCCAAGGCTCTCTCTGTTTGACCACTTGGTTCTCTGGCAGCTCTGAGCTAAAGTGAGCTTCCTCTTTGGGACGCATGAAGTGATTTCTGAGTTGGGCACATGCAGAAGTTAAGGCAAGCACCCAGGAGGTTCTAAACTGGCCTCTCCATTCCCTGCCAGCTCTCCTCTCTTCATCCCACTCCTGAAAAGCCATGCGAGGCCGCTCAGCCGTGGAGAGGGCGCGGGAGTTTTCCTGGGAGCATCCCTCGCACAGGGCTGCTGCTTAGCACAGAAGTATGCGGGCTGTGGCTCAAGTGAGGTAATGGGAGAATGAGGCAATGTGCCAGTCAGGGCTTGATCCTGATTTACAGGGTGTTTCATGGAGAACACTTTTAACAAGCAGGTCTGACGCCTTAAAAAAAAAACAAAAACAAAAAAGCCGTTCCATCTGGAGTTCGCTGTAACGTGTCGCCTGCGGCAATGGAAACAGAAACGTGCGCTGCAGGAGCCGAGAGCCGGGGTTGCGAGCGGCCCCGGCCAGAGGGCCGGGCCGAGCGGGCCGAGCGCGGCCGCCGGGGAGGCGGCCCGGGCTGGGGTGGGCCGGGCCGGCCGCGCCCCCCTCCCGCCCTCCTGAGGGTTTCTCCCGTCCCTCCCCGCCTGCTCCCTCCGCGCAGCGCGGCAGGTCGGGGCGTGCGGCGGCGCGGAGCGGCGGCCAAGGGTGAGGCGGAGCGCCCGAAATGGCGGCACCGGTGGGACGGGGAGGCGGGGGGCGCGGCGGCCCCGGGGGAGCGGGGCCGGGGAAGGGGCCGGGGCGGCAGCACGGGAGAGCCGGGCACGGCACGGCACAGCCCCCGGGCCCCGTGTGCGGCAGCGGGGCCCGGCGTTCCGTCCGCCCCTGCCGGCACCCCGCGCCCGTGGGGACCTGGCCGCGGCCACCCGACCCCGGCTCACCGCAGCACCGCTTTGCTTCCCCTCCAGTGCCCTGTGCATTGCAGGGGCTTGGCCCTTGCACGCTTTGTTGGTTTGGATTTCTTTTCCTCAGAAAAGTGTTTTAACCTGTTGCGGGTGATGTCATAAACTTTGCACAGCCCGCGGAATTAGTAAAGGTGTTCTGAATGTTGCCATACATCTCGTAAAAGGATTATTACCCCCCTCCGCCTTTTGTTCACGTGAATTTCCCTGTTGTACAAATAAAGAGTTGGCCTTTATACTGGGCTTGCAGGACCCTTGTAGGCGGAGGATTGGGAGAACGAGCGATTGTTTACCACACAGTCCCGGCGATTTTCTGTTCCCTTCTTTTTCTGGAAGCTGCATCAGATGGGGAGCTGATGGCAATGGGTTATTTCTGCACCGTGGTGTTGCTTGCCATGAGGAGTCTTTACTAGTAGCGTCTTCTTCCTGTCCTCTCATGAAGAACATAAAGTGTGGGAATTTTTTCTTTTTAAAGTCTGACTTTTTCTGAGGGCTTTTGTAATCAACTTGTTGCAGTATCCTGTTGAGTTTTAGCAGTGACATGTCTTTATTTCAGGCTACTCTATAGCGTCTCTTAAATTCTGCCCTGCTTCACTTCCTTTGTCCTCCTACAGTGCTTCCTTGGCTTTCTCTGAGGGTTCATGCGGTGCCCTCTAGAAAAAGGGTTGATTGAAATATCATCACCCAACAGTTTTGAAAGATGTCTCCTTTGAGAAAAGACGTTTCCTTTGTGACATGCATCTCCAATGCCAGAGCTCTTAGGGAAGCTTTGGGTGTGATGGATGGTCTTACCAGCTGGTATTGTGGAGGCCGAAGAGTCTCTTAGCGTGCCACCAGTCCATCCCAGTCCTCCTGCCAAAGGACTGTCTGGTGGAGGGAGCAGAGTGCCTGTCTTGGCTGAGCTGTTGCTGAATTCATGGTAACTAGAAAAGTCAGTGCAGAAGTTTCGGTGCATTTATATTCTCTGAAGCATTTTGTGTGCCTAGGACAGGCAGTTCCCAGTCTGTGGATTGTTGGAAGCTGGGGTAGCATCACTTATGCTTTATGCATCTGGTGACAGGTCCCTGTCTGTCAAAGGCACGGTGCTGGCTTGCACAGGTGGGCTCTGGTTTGCTGCAGCTGCTCTGGTGCCAGCACTTCTGTGTCAGATGCCCTTGCTGGCAGCTTGAGCTGCGAGCTGGAGGAGGTGGCAGCTTTTGAGCTCCTCCATGTAATTCACCTAAGATCACATCCTTGCTCTGTAGTTTGCTGATGATGTCTTTGAGTTCCCAGCCTGTATTTACTTCTGGTTATATGCTGTATTTCTGCAAAAAGCATGTTTCATTCCAAACTTCCTTGTGTTCATTGTCCTGTGGCTTCTGCAGTGGAGGAGAATGACTCCCCCAGTTGCCTGCTAGAAGTCCTGGCACTCCCTGCTGTATGCTGGCTTCAGGGATCAATGAGAAGATGCCTTTTCTGACTGCTTGAAATAATGTCCCATGTGTGACACTTCATTTTCCTCAGGAGTCTGAGGTAGTTAATCCCTCTTGTGGTACATTTTGTGAGAGTTTAACCAGCTTTATTTCTCCTAACTCAAAGCAGATGTGTTGAAGGGGTTTTATTTGCTACTTGCAGTGCAGCGTCCGAAAGTTTCTCTCTTTGGGTGTGATACATTCTTCAATAAGGGGGTGGAAGAAAACTGCTGGTATTCCCTGTCAAGCAAAAATGCTTCGTGGGAGTGGCTGTGAGGGGCTCTCTTTTCCCTTAGGAACTTTCCAGCAGGCTATCATTCCCAGCAAATAAAGCTTGTATCATGATTTCGGCTATTTCCTTCACATGTGCGAGAAGGCAACAACTGCCTAGTTCTTGACACAGCCCTGAGGGTGTTGATTAGAGGGCTGTGTCTCTTCTAGCCAGGTTATCCCGCTGGCAAATTCATTTGTTCTCTCTGCATAGTTTGGCTTCTTAGCTCATGAACGCATTGAACTGTTGGTTATGGATGGAAGGAGAATGTGTGTTTACATGTGTTTGTTTGTGTAACATCTCTTGTCACCATGTGTGATAGTCTGCTTGTGACAGACTATCCTGTCTGGCATTTCCAGGTAATTTGATCATTTATAAAGCAATCATACTGTCCCTCTGTTCTTCTTGTGCCTTCTAAGGCAAAAGCTTAGAAAGAAAAAGATTGACAGCTTCTGAAAAACAAAAAGAGTGGCTGTGCTTTTTCATGTCCCAGGTTACCATTACTATCCCCAGTGGCCTCATCAGCCTTGTTCCTTAAGCCTCCTGAGAGGATGTTCTACCCCTCAGCTCTACTTTCTGCTCTTGAGCTCAGCACTGGGTTATCTCCAGCTCTCCCTGGGTGTGTGCACTCACAGCTGAGGTAATGGAAAGCCTGAGGGAGGGGTGCTCCTAGAAGTGACAGGTGATCTCAGCTTCTCTGGCTTTGAGGAACAGAAGCCTGAGTCTCCCTGGTTGTTTAAAAACCTTCAAGATCCTAAGAGTACAGACCAGGTCTCCTTCTGTCTCACTTGCTCATCCTGCCTTTCAGACCCTGAATGTGGTTTTTCTTTTGCCACAGCAAAGCTGAAATGAAGTGTCACTATAAAACCATCCAATTTTCCCATCCTTTTTTGTATGTGTATTTTGACAGAGCTTTTCCCCAGGGTGGTGACCATCTTCCCGGTCTGTGAGAAATGTGCTTTTCCCTACTACCCTGTGTCTGAAGCCAAGGTGTGGAGGGAGAAATGAGGAATGGCAGGTGTGTGGAGTGGAGATGAGGCGTTCTGTCAGTTCTGTGGAGAGTGCCTCGTTCCATCCCTCCCCACAGCACAGAAGCTGTTGGCTGCCAGGCCCTCTTGGCTGGGATCTGCCCTATAGTAGCAGCACTGCTGATGGGCATCTCCCTTCAGTGCTCCTTTCTGTCCTGCCTGCCAGATTCCTCTGGTTGTGATCTCAACAGCCTGGGATCCTGGGGGGTGGATTCAGGGAGTCCTACTAAGTCTTGTGTCCTGTGTGCTGGCAGTAATAAAACTCTTGGCAAAATGAGCATGAGGGTAATGACTATTTTCCACTTTTGGAATTTCATGGCTGAGTAAGGGATGTGTTCTGGGGTCGGGGCATTTGGGTGTGGCCAGCTTGGTCCATGTTTCTAGCCCGAGTTTCTTGTGCTGGTTGGGTGGTTATGACCCCAGTCCAAGCTAGAAAACTGCTATGCAGCTCTGTGTGGCCAGAGTGCAATAAGCTCAACATGGGACTGAAAGTGTGTCCAGATCCTTAGAAGGATGCAAACATGAATGGATGTCATGACATGCCAGCTGGGCTTTTCCTGGAGTTACATATATCTGTATATATGTGTGTGTGTGTGTGTGTGTATTTCATGCAAGCTTTTGATGCCAGTAGTGGTGGACATTACTGGAGGCAGGATACTGGTTTAGTGGGATAAGGAAGGACATCAGGAATTCTGTTCTGCAACAGTTGAGGGAGGGTCCTTGGCAGCTGTTTAAGTTCATTTGGGCGCTGATCTACAGGCACTGTCTGCAGGGTGCAGCCAAGCCAATACACACTGTGCAGCTCTGATGGACGTTGCATTGCCTGCATCCCTGTAGGCTGCCATGGAGCCGCCTTTCCTTCCTGCTGAGGTGAGTGCATCCCAGAGAGGAAGTGTGGAGGATGTGGGGTGTGGCGTGGCCTCTTAAGAGAGGTGGAAATGAGATGTGTGGGAGGTGCCAGAGAGGATGTTGCTCAGACCCACAGGTTGTTCCTGGTGGTGGTAATGAGGCTTCGTAAAGAAAAGCCGAGGCAGAAGTTGGTGACATAAAATGTTTGGCATTGACCGTTGTTTCTTATCTGTGGTGGGTGCCAGATCTGGATACAAAAGGAGCAAAGTTCACTTGTTCAACCCAGGTTTTCTTTTATAAGAAAGAAAGCAGCAGTGGGGAGCTGGAGCAGTGGGAAGAGTTGTAAGGGTGAGTGCCTGTGCTTTGGTGAGATCTGTCTTTGTAGCTGTAGTGTGGAAGATGGACGCTTTTAAGGCACGGTGGAGTTGGGCTGAAATTTGCAGCATGTTTCCCAGATGTCTCTGCCACTGTAGGAGAGGGGTAGGTTTAAAGGAAGAAACACCCTCTGGAGATACTATGGGAGAAAGATCTGCTGTGCTGTTCAAATGGACAAGGTGAAAACCTGTCTGATACCTCACCCTGGAACACTTCTGCTCCTATGGGGAAGTGGACAGGAGAAAGATCAAGCAGATTATTATTATTTTTCACTATTGGCATTGCGTGGTGGACTAACAGGTGTGTTTTAGAGTCTGGGCTGCATTTGGATCTTGCTGATCTTGCTGGAATGTCCAGTCCCAGCCAGAAAAGTGCTGTACAGCTCTGTAGGTGCATCTCAGACAGGAGTGCAATCAGCTCAACACAGACTGAAAGTAGACCTTGGCAGCTCTTTCAGTACAAGCATATGATTTACCATAGCTGGAGGATGAACAATGGATTAATTGGCTCATTCACTAATGAAATTCAGTTAAAACTGGGACCTAGCGTGGTTTGGGGTAGGAATTACTGTGGGAGGTAGGAATTAGTGTGGGAGAGGTTTCTGTTTTGTCTGGAGTGAGTCACTGACCTTTTATCTGCTAGAGTAGCAGCCACGATGCCTCTGTGGTTTTTAGGGAGTACTCTGACCCTCACTGTCCATCATGGTGCAACAATAAAGAAAATAAGGAGGAAGGATGGTTTTGGTGAAATTTATCTCCTATCAGAGCCAACTGGCAGATGGCAGCCATGATGGCATTTCTGACATGCCAGGCAGTGAGCACAACTTTTGTAGTGTCTGACAAGGCAGGCGTGAGTCATGGCTTGTGAATGTCAGTATTTCTTCTTAGCTTTGGTGGAATCCAGAAGGGAGGAATTCATATCCCACATCTTACCCCCACACTGCCCTGGGAACAGAAATGGTTGGCTCCTTTTCTCCATGGTCACTGCTGCATGCAGAGCTCCCAGGGAGGTGGTGGGGAGCTGTGTGTGCCATCACAGGGGTGTACAGTGAGTGCAGAAGCCACAGAAGGCACATGGACACGTGGGAGCAGGAGCGAGTCTCATGGTTCTGTGTCAGGTGCTGTGTGCAAGGAATGCGTGGATGGGGAGGTGTTGGGCTTTGTGCTTGTGGTTTTGGGTGTTGAAGCAGAGAAAGGGTGAGTCCAGTCCTGTGTGGAAGTACCACTTGCTGAGGAGTTGACCTGTGGTTGGTTGCAGGTTCCCCCTTGTATGTGGAATAGCCCTTTTCCATCTTTGCTGGGAGACTTGGCTAAAGGCGAGAGGTCTGCTGGAGGTGAGGAGACATCTGGTGTGGTCTCCAATGTGCCTTGTCCACTTGGAGGGTTTTTTAAAGGACATAATTCTTGTTATTGGGAGGACCTCCTCCTATATTTGGGGAAGAACTGTCAGGCTGGTTCCTGCAACCTTTAGTCCCTGTTGTCTGGGTTTTTCCCTTCTCCTGAGCAGGGAAAGAGTGCATGTGTCCGGCTGAGCTCATGTTTGAGGAATGAGGCTGTGCTCAGCCTCAGAAATGGGCTCTCGAGAGACAAACAAAAGCCTGTTCTGTCCATTGTGCACCCCACAGGGCTCACCTCTGGTGTGTGCAGTGTCTGAGACAGGAAGAAAAAAGGGAGCTTAAATCACTGTGCTTAGACCGGGACAAGATCGTGGTTGCTGACTTCATTGGGCTGTTTGCCCTCAGGCACTGTGGAACCGTGCATCCTTCTCACAGGTGTGCTGCTAGAAGCCTGGGAGGAGGGAAAAAAGACAGTTGCAGAGGAAAACCTCTGCTTTCACTGGCATCGTGAGCTTTACTTTGGCTGCCACTGTCTCCATGTGGAAGAGAACCCCCTTGTAGGAAAAAAGGGTTTTATTGTTTGCTACTTCATCGAGAATTTTAACAATCTTTTAAGGGAAAAAGAAGGGAGGGGGAAGCCAACTTAGATGAGAGCAGTGAGAGTAGCCAAAATAAATTCTTGTAGTTACATCAATGTGATTCTTATCCATAACACATTTACAGGGGAAAAGTGGGAAGCTGATTTCCCTGTGTATGAGGGCACAACTGCTGTGGGTCATCAGTATCCTCATAACTTTTGACACTGATAACCATGTGTGGCCAGCTCTGGTCTCCTCTCCCTGCATTGTACTGCCCTGGGCAGTCAGAGCTAGAACACTCTTTTGGCTGAGGTGAGTAATAGGAGGAAAATTTTCTGTGCTAGAATTGACCTGGTTATCTCCAGCATGGATTTTAGGGTTTTTCTAAATTCTTCAAAAGCAAGAGGTAAGTTTTGTTTTCTGGGTTCCTCTATCCTTGTCTATGCTGGAGGAACCTCATTTTCACAGTGGGCATTTAGTATTGAAGATAGTGACTCGGTTTCTTCAGAAACTTTTGACTGTTGTTCTTAGATTTTCTCTTGGGTATGTTTTGCTTTTAATACTTAAAGACTTACTGAGAGTCTTAACCTACAAGTGAGCTTGCTTTCCCCCTCCTGCTCACTAATGGCATTGGATGAATTGAAAGATGGATAATGAGTCTGCCCAGCAACGGAGAGCAAAGTGCTCTGCTGCTTTCTGCTGAGCTCAAAGAAGTCTGGATGCTGGGGATGTGCCAGTTATGTTTTTAGAGGCTCCTGAGGGAACAAAGTATGGTTTCTCCCATCTCCTGAGGTATTCTTGAGTCTTCTTGGTATTTGACGGTTATTCCAGGGTAGAATGTGCTACTGTAGAATATAGAGTGGACTGCTTCTAGACTTTAAATGTTAAGCTTTAAAATAACAGGAGATCAGATGAGATGATAATGGTTCCTCCTGACTTGAAAATTGACCTCTAAGGTGGATGGGGTGGTTGTGGGGAGGATTAAGTTTCAAAGTAATTTTAGGCTTTCCTTTGTTGAAGCTTCTTCATAGAGTCCTAAGTTAACAGGAGGGTGGTTTGGTGGAGAAATCCCCTTCAGCATTTTCCTGCTTCCTTTGAAGTCCAGCTGTTTTGTGCTGGCATCTGTTAGAACCCTTTCCCACTTTCTTTTCCTTGCCAGCTCTAAATGAAGTGGATGATTACACTATCATGGTTTAACCCCAGCCAGCAATTATGTACCATGGAGCCACCTCTCCCTCATGCCCCTGCCCTGTTGGAATGGGGTGAAGAATCAGTAAAATATTATAATTAAAAGTTATGGATTGTGATAAGAACAACTTATCAACTGAACAAATGTAAAATATAATGATAGTAGTAATAATTTTAATAATAACAATAGTACTAATGAAAAGGAGAGCGAGAGAGGAATAAATCCCAAGAAACACAAATGATGCACAACACAACTCTGTAGCCTGTCCCACAGCAGTGACCAGCAGCTCCAGGCCAGCTCCCCCCAGTTTATATCCTGAGCCTGACATTCTGTGGCATGGAACATCCCTTTGGCCAGTTTGGATCTGCTGTCCTGGCCATGGTCCTTCTATGGCATGGAACATCCCTTTGGCCAGTTTGGATCTGCTGTCCTGGCCATGGTGTTTTCCTTCCTGTGCACCTCCTTCATGGCAGAGCGTGGGAAAGGGACAAGACCTTGATCTAGAGTAAGCACTGCTTAGCAACAACCAAAACATGTTTGTTATCAACATTGTTCTCCTACTAAATCCAAACCACAGCACTGCACCGGCTACTAAGGGGAGCACCGACTGTATCCCAGCCAAAACCAGGACGTCCACTGAGACAGACTGGCCCAAGTTGCTGTGCTGATTATGATGGTTCTGTAACATTCACGGAGAGCTGCCCTTTGCCTGTGCCTTTGCTCGAAGCTGCAGAGAGGAGCAGAGCAAGCCCAGCTCCCCGTGCCACCGGCACAGCCAGGTGTTTCAGGGAAGCCGTGGTTGCCGTGGGGCTGGGGGATTTCTTTGGAGCTTAGTGGTGCATGCTGTGGAACCAGGGAGTTCTTTGTAGCCTGTCTTCCCCTGCCAGCCTTGGGGAAGGGCCCGCCAGTAATTGCCTGGAGGCAGCCCTTGCCTCCCAGTTGTTTATCCACATGCTGGTGCCTCCCGGTCAAGTTAGCAGGCTGCTCCAAAAACAGCTGCGTAAATGGTTTTGTTGGAGTCATTAAAACGTGCTGCACAAGGGCAGGGCGGAAGGGGGAGGAATGTTTTATTTTTGGCTGGGAGTTGTTTAATTTTACTGGAAAAACGATCCTTTTCAAGGCAGCCTTATGCAGCGTTGATTGAGCATTGTTTCCAGCACTGCTCCTATAGCAACAGGAGAGGGCTCCTATGAACTTCAACTTAGAGCTCTGGGAAATGAAACGTCATTTAATTGCCCTTGACTGTGCTTGATATTTGATCTGACTCTAATAAACTGATTTTAGCTGTGGAGAGGAATATAATTCCTCAGATCGTTCAGTGACCACTTCAGAACACCTCCAGAGACAATGTTACTGGGGATATATATAAGGACTGATGGACAGAAGAGATTTCTTGTCCATTCCTGATGCTGCTGTTAGAAAAGTGGGTATTTCCAGATGTGAGTGCTCCCACATGAGGATATTCTGTGTAGAAAGGGAGGCTCCTGAAGTTGTCACTGACATCTGTGGCTGCCATGATGAGGTGAGAGCTGCTGTTGCCCCGTTCTGTGTCTGTATGAAGTTCCCTTTTCTATGTGCCAGGGCACTGCAAAGTGCATCACCCCATTCCTGGTACAGCAGGTACCTGCTCCACTGCTGGCATGCTCAGTTTTTCTCTGGCATGGCTGGCGCCAGTCCTGAGCTAATCAGCAACAGGTCTGAAGCAGTAAGAATGTTGACCTTGGTTTCCACTGCCAAATCCCTTGTCAACTGCTTTTAAAATATGATTTTAGTGGAGTTCACTCTGAGGCAGGCTGCCTGGGAAAGATGTGTGGGATGACTCCAGAGACTTGCTTTCCTTCTTTGCACCACAGAAAGTGACAACAGGAACAAGTCACTCCAAACAAAACAAGTTTTGTACAATAGCTAAAGCTGGTGTGGATTTTTGTGCACCTCTTGCTTTGTGCTGTTTGCAGTCAGGTGTCTTGGGCACAGGCAAGGCAGTGAGTGCTACCAAGTAACTTGAAAAACTTTATGGTTTATAGCTCTGTGTTGTGCATTGGTCTTCCAGAAGACAGGACAGCTTGGCTGCTGGAGGATGGATGTTGAGGAGGGCAAATTCACCCCTTCTCTCTGCTGGGAGAGGCACTTAATCTATCTGTGCTCCTGTTATAACCTGCTCTCTTTTTTCTTTATTGGGGTTCTTTGAGGAGGCAGAGGATCTTTCAGGCAGTGAGATTATAGAACACTGTGTGATTGAGAGGCTAGAGATGTACCTTGTGGTGGCACACAAATTGCCTGCTCTCTCTTCCAAATACTGCTGCATAGGTTTTTAACAGTGGGATTTTAAGCCCTATGATTTGTTTGTGAGTTTGGTGCAGTGAAGATGACAATCTGCCATGGGATATGCACCTGACACTGTGGGGAGTTAGAAAATCTATTGGCTTTTAGCTGAGCACCTTTTCAATGTACAGATTTATAGGGAACAAAACTGCACTGAGACTGCAGCCAAATTTTGAGTGACTGTGTAGTAGCTACAATGCAGCACGTGTTCTTTGGTTAGTCTTTGCCCTCAGCACAAACCACCGTGTAAAAACCCAGCTTTTTGCAGAGAGTGAAAAAATGGTTATCACTGCTACATTATTTGGAGAGTGCTTTGAATAGGCTTTGTGGAGGCTGGGAGGGTTTCTATCTTCCCAGGACTTTTAGTGCTTATTGACTTGGTTCTAGTACTGGCATGGCTACAGGGCAGGGAGGTTTTGTGAGCACTCTCTGAAAACACTGAGGACCCAGTGGCTTTGCTTCTGAGCGCTGGGCTCAAAATGAATGGGATGAATAGGAAGATAATGAATAGGAAGGGATCAGGCAGAAAGCTGATTTGGCACAAAATGTTTTGTTTAGAAATGCTACTGGTAAATTCTCCAGTGCAGACAAAGCCCTGCTTAAAAATTAAAAAAAAAGGAAAGAAAACCCCAAACAATGCCCATAAGCAGAGCTGGGAAAATAGAATTTAAAATACCAATAGTGGGCTGCAGTGAAGAGTTTGCCTTGTCTGTTGGCTGACCCTGACCTATCTGAACTATTGCTCCTTGTTGTGTCAAGCCCTCATTGCTATGAGCTCTCTGCAAACACAGCTAGGCACTGATTTCTGCAGCTTCCAGTGGGAGAAAAGAGAAGGTTATTGTTCCTCTCCTCAGCTCAATGACGGGTGAAGTGGTTCCTGTGTATAAATAGCGTGAAGTGCTTTGGGATCCTTCAGGATAAAGGAGGCCTTGTGGGATACAAGAGGAGGTTGTTTGACGCAGAAGGAGTTTCCCCTGGTCGCACAGTGGGTGCTGGTCTCTGCCTGCCTTCCAGCTCCTGATGGGGACTAGGTCCTTGGAGGGGCTGCTTGTTTCCCTGCTTTCCCACTTGTGGGAGCAGGAGACATGGGCTTTGTGCTCTCACGTTGTGGCTGACTGAATGTTTTGTCAGGGAAGGGCTTTTTGTTTGCTTTGTAGTGAAACAGTGCTAGGGTACAGACACACAGTCCCAGGCACGCTGGATCACTCTTATCTTTCTCTCTTATGCTTTCTTTTCTTCATGATTGTAAAATTGGTTTTATGCCGAGGTCCTTGTTATCCTCGAGGATCCTGCAGCCAGGCATTGCCTCACTCAGTTTGGCTAACCCCCTCATAAAACACTTAATTTGCAGGTATGTGGGTGGTGCTGAACATGTAAATCCTTGCTGAGTTTGAAATTTATGCTTGTTGTTATTTATGCTTCAGTAAGCCCCTCCCCTGGGGGAGTAAAGTCTTGAAAATATGAGTGAAAGGTCTGAATGCTCTTCTCTGGAGAGACAGTCTTGTCTCAAAGAGCAGGTGACTGCTCAGGTGTATTAGGCATGCAGCTCCTCTCTGGATGCTTGGCTCTTATCAAAATGAGCAGGAATTTGGAGGCTGCATCTCTCTTGAGGAGTCTATTCAAAACACAGCACCTTGAGCCAGGGCAGAAGAAAGGAGGGATTTGGCAAGCATTCTGAGGGGTGACAGCAGGGCTGTCATGTGCCCATGGAGATGTTGCTTTGACACAGACTGTTGATAAGAGATCCTCCCAAACTCCCAGAATGGGAACAAATCTTACCATCTCTCAGTTCTTTGGAAAAGTGCTCTCCCAGTCAAGAGGTAGGGTCAATCAGGATCTGCCAAAGATGTCAAGAAGGAGAGATTTTGACCAAAATCTGTTCTGTGTGCCCGTCCCCCCTCTCCCCCCTGAATTTAAATGACAATTCTTTAGAAGGAGCTTTTCCTCCTCTGTGGATGCCTGACTTATGTTTTGCATTCTCCCCAGTCCAAGGCACAAGTACTTTGACTTTGCAGCGCGTTCCAAAATGCTGAGATGGAAAACAAAGCATTGAGCTTTGTGTCCTGGGTCAGCTTTCCCCTCTGAAAAGCCAGGAGTGTGGGAGCTGCATGAAGCAGATGAGGAAAGGGCAGGGCACTAGGGCTGGTCTTGGAGAGTTTGGGCCCAACCTCAGGAGGATTAAGAACTATTGCTTGCCTTCTAGGTGACTGTGCCTTTTCTCCTCTCCCTAGCTCCTCAGACAGTTCCTTTATCTGACCTTTAATTAACAAACCCAAGAACTTTGTTTGGCCTGCTTTCCAGTGGTGCAAGAAATGGAATTTCCACTTGTTTATCTGAAGAGATGTTTTTGTGGTCTTGAGGCTGTGTAGTGATGTGAATCAGCAAGTTTCTAGCTCTTATTGGCATCATTTTTCATAGGGAATGGAAGCAGGGGTAGTCCAAGCTGGTTATAAATGAAGGTTGCCCATACTGTGCTAGTTTAGAACCCTCTACCTTAGAAAAACAGGGGAAAGAGAGGATGCTAGAGGCCATTTCCAGTACAGATTTATGCAGCCTAGCTGCCTCCACAGAAGTGACAAGCCATGGGATGACACACCAAGGTCAGAGGGATGGAGTGCTAGCAAGGGCCCTCAGCCTGTTGCTCTGCCATGTGCTGGGTACACTGGAGGATATTTCTAATAAGGTGATGTGGCTGACAGCCCAGTTGAGGTGTCTCTGCACTGGTACACTCAGTGTGG
Organism: Camarhynchus parvulus; assembly: GCF_901933205.1. Lineage (NCBI taxonomy): Eukaryota > Metazoa > Chordata > Aves > Passeriformes > Thraupidae > Camarhynchus > Camarhynchus parvulus. Next base: position 16,981,982 of record NC_044575.1, on the reverse strand, counting down.
GCAACAAATGGGAGGACCTGGAAGCCACTGTGCTGCTAGAAAGCCACAACCTACTTGCCATGAGTGAATCTTGATGGGATGAATCCCATGACTGGAGTGTGTCTATCAGTGGCTACATGGCTTCATCAAGGGAGAGCTGAGGAAGGAGGGAGGATGGGGTTGCCCATGACCAGGTTGAAAACTTGATCACTTCATGGCACTAACACCAAGAAGGGCTTTGCACTGCACAGAAGGGTCTTCCTGAGCTTTCTCATGGAGTTGCTTTCAGGCCTTTTCCACCAGAATGAGCTGTCATTTTGTGTACACAGCCTTGACAGAATTGATGGCAGCATTACAGGATACAGCAGTAAATGCAAACCTGTTCTGACAGCTTTCTACCAGCAGATGATGTTCCTGCTCCCCCCTGCTGCATTAAGCTCTTCCCTGTTATCCAGTGCACACTTTGCACTTTAATCAAATGCATTCATGAGAGGTATTCTGAAATCATGTGCTGTCTACTTAAAGGACTTGATGGCAAAGCATATAATCATATATTGATTTCAGAATAGTCTTCAGAATAGTTCATGATTCTCTGCATCTCTTCTTTTTTCCTTTAGCTTTCTGCTTTCCTAAATCCAGCAACAGACTAGAGCCGGCAAGAAGAGAGGGGGTGGAAAAAAGCCTTTGAAGAGGACTGAACGTTTGCACTGGTGCTGTCACCTGCTTTGGTGGTGAAAGGTCAGTGTCAAGACTGCTGATCCATGTTGCCTGTCAGTTTGAGGTGGCTAATGGCACACAGTGTGAATTTGACCTCTTTACCTGCAAGCTTTAGAATTCCTCTCCGGGGAAGGCTTTACTTAAATTACTTTTAGCTGCTTTCTGGCAGCTGGAGGCCCTTTCTGAGGATGTTCAGAGGGCTAGGTAAAGTGTCAGTGGTAATGTTTTCATCTTACAGAGAGGGAACTCAAGAGAGGTCATGCTTCCAAAGGCTGGAGTTTAGCCTTGATGAAGAATGTCAGTGAGTTTGCTGAAGATTAAAGTTCTTGGCCCACACCTGCACTGCACATACCAAGGGAAGGATGTCTGCTTTGTTTGCTGATGGCTGCCAGGCTTATCTGGCCCAGCTCACGTCATCTCCAGTGGAACATTTCCCTCCAGGCCAGCAGTGTGCCCAGTGGTTGCACTTTTGTTACAGCATAGGTGCAGTGGGATTTCCTGCAGCAAGTCTTTCTTATGTGCTTTGGCAAAGATGTTAGAAGTTATCTAAGTTGTGGTGTGTGAGTTATCTGTGGAATAGTTGTCACTGATGTGTTGGATACCAATTTGCTTGCTATCACTCAAAAATCAATACTTTTAAATAATGATGCTTTTAATGGCCTGGGAGCTATTCATTTTCTTTGGCATTATTTCTTCCCCATCTGTCAGATGCTGCTTTAGGGCAGGTTGTGCAGAAAAAGCCTGGAGGCCTGGCTTTCTTTGCTGTTTAATTAAGTGCTGTTACTGTGCAAGTTGAGGCAAATGTACCAAGCAGTGTCTGGGATGACTAAATGAATGTCTATCCAGCAGGAGTGTGTGTGTGTGCATGTCATATGCTTTCTGAGCTGGGCTGTGTGTGCATGCTTATGTGTGCCTCTGGGTCTGCAAGGAAAAATACAGTGGTGTGGTGTGGAATACACAGAGCTAGTCCTGCCATTGAAATTTTAGGTTTCCCAGGTGTCTGTGCAGTGCTTGTGTTCCCAGATGCTCAGCACCCAGAACTGGAGCCATACTGCTCAACTTCTGGTGAGCTCTTGTGGTCTGGTTTGTCCTAAGGGTTCAGTCATGGTAGAATGAGAGCCCAAGAAAATCAGATCATAGAATGGTTTCATGTTTGATGTGATCCCAGCCTTGCTGGCAGTCATGCACTGTATATTCTTACCCTCCTAGGAGGCTGTGGCTTGCAGTCACACAGGACAGGATGAGCTCACTCTTTATCTCTTTTATCTTTTTGAGATGTTTGCATAGGTTCCTCCTTGCTTTGCTGTTATTCCACTGTTATTCACTGTTACTTGTATATTTCATTGTTAGCATCTCTCAATGTCTGATGTATTTAAACCAGCAAGCCTTATAAATTTTTGCCAAAATCACTTTACCAGGCATTCCTCTCATTATAAGTAGGTATTTTACTAATCATAAAAGAGGTTACTCCAGTTCACTGGCTGAAGTAGTCTTTGCAGGCAAAAGCACTTTTGAGTCTGTGAAATCGTGTTGCTGTCGGGCTTTTGCCAATTTGCCAGTCACCTGGAGCCTGTCATGCCTCTCTGCTGGCATTCCTCCATCAGCTCAGTGCAGAGCCTCATAAAATCACTGGGTTTAGAGAAAGATGAGGGTCTTGCACTGGGGAGGAAGGGAAGGCAAGGGTCAGACTGAGGGACTTGCCAAGTCTACGCACAAAGTCTGTGTCAGAGTGGGAAGCTGGATTCAAGCTGTTCAACTCCCAGTTTCTTGAATTAATCTTCAGACTGTTACCCCTCCTTTTTATCTACAGGTTCTGTCACTTGTTTTTACCTCTCGACCTAATGCATTTTGTTTTCCCTAGAGAATTATTTCTCTCTGTCATTTCTGTTGCAGTGTGTGTGTGGGCATAGTAGGAACCTCTTGTTGATTCTTGTGACTTCCATAAAAATACTTCTTTCCATTGTGGGACTTAATTTCACAGCCTGCATTCCTTGATTGCTTGCTGAAATTTAACTTGCTGGTGAAACTACTGTCTGTTGGACTGGACCAAGTAAACTTCATTATGGAAATACTTTTAGTCTTCTAACCACTTTTTCAGTTAGCACAGTACTTCCCATTATGAAGCTCATGTTTAATTAATATGTTTTTATATAATTGTAAATATACCCTTGTGGCAGAGCTTTCCATTTCCTGTTCATCAGAGAGCTCATGTGTAATTATTGATAGTGATTCAGAACAGGTTTTTTCCACAGTGTTTAAAATAGAACAGAATTATATGTGTTAATTACTGTTGCTGCTCCTTGTCCGGTTTCAAGAGTGATTCATATCAGTTCTGAGGGTTTGTTATAAGGATGGCTGAAGGCAAGAGACCCTGGCTATGTCAGTGAATTCAGGATGAGGCCCTCATATTCATCCTGGTGCTGTGACACTGATCAACACCTCTCTGCTTTTTGGGACCATGAGGCTCAGAGCCTGAAGTGACCCTAAGCCTGGGAAACAGATTGTGGTTCCCCCCTCCCACTGCCAGGGCTCCTTGGGAATAACATTTCACTGTAGTGTCCTGCCCTCTCTTGCTTTCCCTGAAGACCAGGATAGCTCCCTGAAGCCTGACTCTGTCTTTGCAGGTGATGGGAGGCAGCAGATCACCCTGTGTGAGGCAAGGAGCACAAACACCACTTCCAAAAAGAGGGTCTGCAGAGCTGCCTTTCCCTGAATAGTTGGCTGGGTGAGTCATTGAGCAGTGCAGCAGCAGCCAGAGCCACCACCTCTGCTCCTGGCTAGGAAGGATAGATCAGACAGGAGACAGCCCTGATTGCTTTCTGATTCATGGTCTGCCATCCCTGGTGATTCACCCTGCTTTATAAACCTGCAGCTGTTCCCTGCCAGCTTTCTGGAAACAGGCATATCCTCTCCTGCCAGCAGCAAAGCCAGGCTGCCTGAAAGGCCTGTACCCAGTGCTGGGTGGAGCAGGACGTGCAGTCTTGAGGGGGATTTCACACTGTCTGTCATCTGATGCAAGTGCAGGCTCAGCTGTGTGTCTGCCCAGTCCTCACCCTGGACTGGATGGAGCTGTGACTGGGATTTCTGAGCTCTTGGATCAGAAGGAGGGACAAGTTAGCATCCCTTGCTAGGGGCCAGCACCTGGTCTATGGCAATATGTAGGGGATGGATGGACAGATGGATGGAAGGAAGGAAGCAATGAAGGAAGGCCGGTTCCTAAAATCCTCAGGAACAAGAGGGAAACTGAGCCAAGGAGCCTAAGGACAGAAAGCATGGTTAACATCCCCTGGTCAGTCTCTGCAAGGCTGCAGTGCACATTCCTCTACATGCAGCCCTGATATTAGAAGGGGTGGCCAGAAGTCCTGTTACTGGAAGGCATCTCTCAGATCTGGGCTGAGGTACCTGTTCGGAGTTGCGCAGGCGTGTGTGGCTGCCTTGCTGCTGCCATTCTTGTTCTGTGGCTTAATGAAGCCTCTGGCAACTATAAATCTGTCACCTTCCATGAATGCTGTGTTCTTGGGGCATTCTCCGTTCTTCTCATGGAGAATTTGCAAGCCTGGTCAGTGCATGCAGTACCATCAGCATCCAATCCTTCCCAAAGCCCGGGGCACTTTTGTGGCTGCAACATGGTAATTAATCTGAGCATTGCCGGAGGTTATGATCTCTTCTGGAGATAACTCTGAAGAGTTGCTCTCCTTGATCTGTGCCACCATCTCAGAGCTACTCCCTTTGCCAGTAAAGCACCATTCTGCTGCCAACTGCTGTTGCCAGATGTTATTCCAGAGAAAAATGTTTTCTTGTGAAATGGTGAAGGGGATGGGCATGGGTGGGACTGTTGGCATGTTCACACTCTTGCTTTTCTTGTTAGCTTCATTTGTTAGTTTCTAAAGCAGGGGCCTGGCTGGGGCTTTTGAGTGGGCTGGCATGAAGCACAAGGAAATAGTTCCTGCAAATAAAATACAGTTATGCTGCAGAATGGGCAACTGCTGTTCCCGGCCTTGGTTCGTCTGGCTCTAAAGCCAGACACTGGAAGTGTGGTGGCAAAGATAATGCTGATAGTGAGCTGATGTGCAGCCTGGCTGTGTGTACCTGTTTCTCACTTTCTTTGCTGTCAGGTGTTTTGCCAAGGCAGATGAATCTGTACTGCATGGCTGGGTGTAGCTGCGGTGGCTCCCTGGAGGGAGTTTGCATCACTTGTGTGAAGAAGTTTTGTATATTAACTAAGCATGAACTCCATGCCTCTGGAAAAACGTAGAGGCGGTTTGCCTTCCTGCTTCCAGGGAAATTGCTGGTTTAGGAAAGCAATGCACTCTGATGTTGGTGCACAATGTTTGCATCATTCCTTGCTGGCTGGTGTGGGAGGAAAGAGATGATTTTTAATTGAATGCAAGTGGTGAGGATGTGGTTGCACTTCTGCATCCTGCCTCACATAGGTGATGCTGGCAGCAATACTCTGTGCAGTGCTTTTGCCTGTCTGCCTGGTCAGGCAGTGATGAGGATATTTTTTTGAGAGGTTCAGACTTTGGGGTCTGAACAACAAGCAGAAAAGTAACATGGAGCTGTGCTTGCTGCAGACCCATTTGTGGGAAGCCTGCTCCAGGGTGCAGCAGGTCTGTAACACTGCCCTGGAACTGACTCACAACAAAATTCCATTGCTCACATATCTGCAGGGGCATTTTATGCCCTCAGATGATCTGAAGCCAAGGGTTGTGTTTCTTCCTCTTAGTAGCTGGGACAGTCTCTTAGTGCCCTGGGGGACAGCCAGCCAGTGAGAAGGGCCATGGAAAGTAAGCAGTGAAGAGGAGAATTAATTACTCCAACAGACTGCTGGGGTTCAAAAAGGATAGGACATCTTAACATACAAGAAGTGTGTTCCCAGTTACAGTTGTAAAGATCAAAAATAGCCCAAACTTAGAGAAGGATCTATTTAAGGCAGTTGTAACTAATTCCAGTGAGAAGATAATATTATTTGGAGACAGATTATTCCATAAATATCAGAGAACAGGGTTTCCGTTGCCGCCTTCAAAACAGCAGCTACAGGCTGCCGTCAGGAGCCAGGCTGGGGTTTTCTGGAGAGCAGGTCTGGGATTGTGCAAGATCTTGTGTGTAGGTCACCCAAATGGATAGGAGAGCTCTTTATCTGAGCAAGCACTGTCCTGTGCCCCTGAAGTCAGCTGAATGGCTTGTTCACCAGCTTACTTCACAGGGTTGCAAGTGTTAGATCTTGCAGGAGGAGGGTAGTAATGCTGGCCCTCTGGGAGAAGTGGTGTGATGACTGACTCAAGCTTTTCTGGATTTGGTTTTTTTTAGGAACTTGGTGAACCAGAAAGATGCGTGAGTATACAGAAAAGAAGGAAACATGTGGGACCATCTGCCTGAAGTACCTTCTCTTCATCTTCAACTTCTTTTTCTGGGTAAGAAAACTCAGTCTATGTCAGAGGCAATGAGGTGGCACTGCAATTTTGGGATCAGGGATGCAGAAATCTTGGGTATAATGAAGTCTTTGGGAAGAAGTGCTGATGTCAGTAGGACACAGCCTTTGTCCTGTTGGGTGAAATGTCACCCCTGGGGCTTGGCTGCTCAGGCTGCAGAAGTTATGGTTTGACACTGTAGCATGTGGCTGTTTCTAGGTCATGTTACCAAATATAGAAAATCACAGGAAGCCTGAAAATAAGCCTTGATTTTTCACCTGGTTTACTTTTTCCAGAGCCTGAAGGCTCCACTGTCTTGCTAATCCTCCTCTCAAAATGGTAGAGGGAGTGCTGGCAGATGACACACACCTTCTTGCAGCTGATCCGCTTTAGAGCTTCTTAGAGTCATACTTTCCAGCACAAAAGTTACTGATGCCAAAGGATTATGTTTTACTTCGGTGCATGGGACAGAGCAATGGAGTGTCCAGATCAGACTTTTAAGAAAAACTGTCTGAGTTTACCAGAAGCTGCCTAAAACCTTCTGGAAGCTGAAGGCTTACAAGGGGAGAGGGCACCACTAGGGATGTGGTTGGGTTCTCTGTGTTCACTTGTCACAAGGGTTAAAGTTTAGCCAGCCAGGCTGGTCATACAGATTTGACATGTTTTATTTGCCCAAAACCCAGTGTGGCTACATTTGGGAAGACTCTGGTCTGAGCATGAACTGCTGTACACCGGTAGATGGTTTAGATAGCTTCCATCTCAGGCTGTCTGGGGTGCTGAACTGGATGTCTGGAAGCTCAGGACCTGCTCAAGTCCCAGTGGGTCCATCCTTTAATGTAGATCATCTTTGGCTAGCTGAGGGAGCTGTGGCACATCCTGCTGTCCCTGTCCAGCTGCTCTGGGAGGTGAGGAAGTTCCTGCCTCAGACACCCTTCATTGCTTTCTTCTCTCTCTCTCTCTCCCCAGCTGGCTGGCGGGGCCGTGATGGCAGTGGGAGCCTGGACCCTGGCTGAGAAGAGTGACTACATCAGCCTACTCTCCTCCAGCACATACTCTGCAACTGCTTATATCCTGGTGGTGGCTGGGGTGGTGGTCATGGTCACTGGCATCCTTGGGTGCTGTGCCACCTTCAAAGAGCGGCGCAATTTGCTACGAGTGGTGAGTTTTGCCTGATTGTTTTATTTGGGGGAAGCATCTTGGTTGTGTTGTGCACCAGCCTTATTTGTTTGTCCTAGAGCAGATATCACTAGGGTCTCCAGCTCCTGACAGCAGTGCTGTCCATGTCCCAGGGGACAGGAGCATTTTGTTTCATCCACACAAAGAATGTGCTGCATGGTTCAAGAGTAAAAAATGTAGTTGAAATACCTGTGCTTAGTGTGAGAACATCTTTTGGAAATTATTCAAAACAAAATCTTGTGGCTTTTGTATCTTTCTTCTTCCTTGTCCATTCTGTATTCTGTTTTGGAAAATGGGAAGAGGGAGGAAAATATGAGAGACCTGTAACGAATGACATTAGGTTCAATTTTTAATGACATTAGGTTCAAGCCAGATTAATACACTTTTTCACTTGGTTGTCAAAGATCAGGACATTTCCAATATTTTTTTTCAGTTGCAAAAAAATTACTTTAGTCTTGCTTCCACAAAGAAGAGCCATGCTATTTTGATAATCTGCTGCTTCTTTTACAGCTTTCTCTGTGTTACTTCTTGAGCTCCCTGCTCACCCACCTACACTGAAGTTTTTTACCATCCCTGAGGTTTCTATTTTGCTTGCTCCCTCTCAAATCTCCCTTTCAGTCTGGAGTGTAGCAGCAGTCTGTTCTAGTGTCTGGGCTGCAGTGGTGAGTGCAGTGACTGAAATAACAATCAGTGGCTCTTGGCATTCACAGGTACAGAAAAAAATACTTCAGTTACCAGCTCCTCCCTTTGCAAATCCTTGTTCACCTGACTGACCCCATTTCTCCTCTTTAGTTTGGATAGAGGAGCAGAAATAAGAGTTGTGAGGAAGCCTGATGCTTCACTGCTATGCAGACCTGATAATCCCTGTAAGAAGCAGAGTAGGGCCAGGGAGGGAGAATAAAATATAGAGGGAGACACAGTGAGTGCATTGCTGATGCTTGTTCAGTGGTTCCTGGTCTGTAGCAGTTGGTTTTGGCCTTGGTTCACTGACTCTCCATGGCAGAGAGATCTCCCTTTGTCTTTTTTCCTCAGCCAGAAGCTACATATGAAAATCCAGTGGAGTTTTCTTTGTTATTCTGCCATAGAAAATGAATAATTTTCTCTTGGGAATAAAAGGTCACTCTGTCTCCTTACACCACGCGTCCTTTCGGAGTGGCTGGTTGTGACAGACCTATTGTCTCTTCTTGCTCGTGCTCTGCTTTGGTTGCCCTGAGTAATCTGAGACAGGGCTGTGCTTGCCAGGGCTGGGTGAGCCTGGCTGGGGGCCTCTGCCAGCTCTGAGCTCAGACAGTAATCCTGACAGCTTCACAGTCACCCCAGGGGCTGTGCCAGCCAGTCCCACTTTCCCTCTGTACAAGAGACCCATGTAAATGTGGGAGGGAGCAGTATAAGCAGCACAGAGCTGTGCTCTCCCCACTGCTGCCTTGGTGCTTTTAAGAATCGATTACTGACAGCTTTGGATGATGTTTGTAAAATACATATCTGGTTTTTAGTTTGTTTTTCTCTTGAAAAGTTGGGAAGCTGTGAATTTTTTTTTCTGCCTTGTATGTAATTTGAGTTTTATGAGCCCACTTCAAGGATTTTCATAGTATTTCATTGCTCATCACTGACAGCTGTGCTACTTTTTTGTCATTTCTTACTGGCCTTCCTTAACCATGTGCTGTGCTGAGCCTTGGGCGGCAGAGGTGGAGTTTCTCTGGCTCCATGAGCAGGCGAGGCAGTGGATCTGCAGCCTGGCTGGCTGTGAGGCTGCAGTCCAGCTCTTTACAAGGACACAGACCACTGTTAGATCATACTTCAGTCAAAATTCAGCAGGAGTCCCAGGGAAAGACCTGTCAAATAGGAGACCTTGCTTGTAAAGAGAGAAGGTGATTTTTTCAGGCCTGGCCCCTCACACTGCCTTTTCTAGTCAGCTACCTTGGACAGGGAGAAGGCAACTCACATGGATTAGGATTTCTGTTCCTGCTGCATTTCAGCTTGGAACCCTCCCACTGAAGTGAGGTTGCTGATTTAGGATTATTGTTGCTATCTATCTCTTTTTCAGGTAGTAGAAAGATGTCTCCAGATAATTATTTAGGTTGCAGGTGGGTTGAACCATTTTTTGTATTATTCAGAGAAAACACACTTAACACTTGGTACCTCATGCAAAACTGGATGGAATTTGGCTCTTTAGATCTTGAAGAGACACCCAAAAGCCCTGACTCAGTCTTGGAGCCAGAGCCAGGGTAAATTTTGCTGAGAGCCCACCCAGGTCCAGGCATGTGTTTGCTAGAGAGGTTCTGGTGATCACACATTTCTGACTTGAGAAACAAGTAGGGCATGTCCCTACAATTCCATGCCAGAGCTGCCCTACTCCTCCCATAGCAGACCTCTAAGGAAGCCTTGCAGCCACAGCTGAAGAGCAGGGAGAGCTGCCCTGTGCTCTGTGTGTGTCCAGAGTGAGAGCTGCTGCTCCCCTATATCAGCATGATACTTAGAAGTGGCCCTGAGGGAAGGATGAGAGTAAGATAATGGTGGAGTGTATCAGCAGAGACAGGTTGGGTTCATGGGTGGTAGATGCACTAAGCTCCCTCACAAGGTTTTACTTGTGACTCAGATTTGTTAAGGTCTGCTGGATATGTGTTTGTTTCTATCCACTGTAAGCCAGCACAGTGAGCAGAGAGCTTGTGGTGACATAACTTTAGCTCTACCTGAATGCATCTGACATTACACAGAGCAAGGAAAAATAAATAAGCTTTCCAGTCCATTGGTTGTTTTCAGCTTCCTGCCCCTCCTTGGCAGAGAAATTATGTCAGGTCAGTTAGGGCATAACAAGGTCCCAACAAAAGAGAGCCAGCCGTTGTGTCAAGGCCTGCCAACCCTTTCTCACCCTTTTTCAACCTCCTGGGAGTGTTGGGAGCAGCCTTTAGCTATCCTGCACTGCAGTGTGTGACTCATTGCCCTGGGATGAATGGGTGCCTTGTACAGGCTGCGGGGATGGTCGGGATGGCTGCGGGGGAGAGCCTGGGGCAGGGGAGTGAAAGGCCGAGATTGTGTGCTCAGATTAAAGCCTGGACTGCAGATAAAACCCAGCTGTCCTTCCTTTGCAGCTGCTGAAGCCCGGCAGGGTTCGTGAAGGAGGAAGCCTGAGTGTTTGTGTCATTTTACTTCTGCAGAAGGGGCTGGGAAATACCTAATGAAAAGAGTGCACAGTGGGGGTGTAACCCTTGTGCAGCAGAAGGCATCCTTGCTGTGTCCACATCTTCACTGTCCTTTTTTGTGCAGGTTTGATGTCCAGTTATATTTGTAGGGAGCCATTTGCTTTATCTCTTGGTAACAGAACTTTCTTAAGGTTGAGGGTAAAACAGAAAACGGAGATATTTTGTTTGTTCTGTCCTGGGGAAGCCAGCTCTTACAGGAACCTAGCTTGAGGTCCTTGTTATGGCTGGAACTGGGGTCTCTTCAGCATTATCTACAGGAAGATTAATTTAATAGCAGTCACAGAACAGCCTGGATCTGTAAAGAAACTGTTCATTGCTGACCATGAGCAAGGCAGGGGCTGTTTGTCAGGAGAGGGGTTCTCCCTGAAAAACTGTCTTGGACTCTAAGCAGGAAGTGGATGCATCACCCTGGCTTTTCAGGCCAGCCTAGTCCTTTTAATCTACTGCATATATTCCTCATGGGTTTGGCTTCTGACTTGTCTGTGAATAGAACAGGGCTCCCAGCCAAAGTTTTCTGTACTGCCCATTTGATTCTCCTTGTGGTAAGCAAGGCTTTTACCCTTTTCACTTCATTGCCACTAAGCCCTTTTAGGAAATAGTCATGTTCTCCTATTAGTCTTCTAAGAGTTCTTCTCACTTTGCTTTTGAGATGCAGAGCTTTTCCATCTGGAGCCCAGTTCAGGAGCACATACAGTCTCAGTGCTGAGTGTGAATCAGTGCTGAAGTCCATCCACTTCTACAGTGCCCCTCAGCCTGTGGCTGAGCCCTGCAGAAGTCACTGGGAGCACAAATGATGCTTTATGCTTAGCTGCTGTGCTGTATATTTGGTGAAATGGGCCCTCTGTGGTTTTATTGAGTCATCTTTATAACATATATTGTTCCTTAGTAACTTGGTGAAATGCCCTAAACAATGTCAAAACAAGTAAAAGTTAATTTTTTTTTGTATTGATGTCAGAATCAGATACTTTCTATGATAATGAGTGTAGTCATTAGATTATCTGTCTAGGTTTCTTTTGTACAGTGATCTTATCTTGGTTGCCTGCACTTTTCCATTCTCTATATCCCTCTGGCTCTGTGAGTTAAACTCACACTTGCTGCTGCTTGTCTTCAGTTATTCTGTGGTTTGGTGGTTTTTTATTAATCTGTGGGATTGTTCCTTTCCTACCCTATTGAAGTCTTAATGCCAGCACCTGCTTTTGAACACTGCTGCAGAAAAGCATCAGTGAGGACAGAGTCAGGCATTTTACCAGGTAAAGAAAAGCTGCCTCCTGGCATCTCCTTTCTAATGTCTTTATTCTCCTATTCTGATGTCTTTTTCCCATTATTTTACAGTACTTCATATTGTTGCTATGCATCTTTCTCCTGGAGATCATTGCAGGAATCCTGGCCTATATCTACTACCAGCAGGTGAGTGGACATTAGTCCTTGGAGACTCAAACAAGGGAGAGAGAACAGCTTGTTATCATCCCATTTCTCCAGCCAAAATTTGGCCTTGAAGTTTGGGACATAGGTCTGTTTGGGTTCACCTGCTCACTCCTCTTCATATACAAAAGACCTTGTATTATTTACTGATTTTGGCAAAGTGGTGGTCATTACTTGAAGGGGCTGCTCAGCCCTGGTGCTTAGCTCCTTCCTGTGGTGCACTTCATGCCGTTTTTCTGCAGAGCCTTGTAGAAGACAGTTTTTGAGGCTGTGTAGATCTAGGAACTCTCCTTACAGTCTTCAAGGCATAGTGCAAACAACTGAAATCATGTTAATGCCACTTTATCATGCTCAGGACACAGGAACAGTTCCTGCTGCATCCAGGTAACAAATGGATCAGCTGAGAGGTCCTTTCAGGTCAAGAACTTTTGAGAGCTTTACTTGAGCAGCACAGCTGAGGGGCAGGAGACACAGGACAAGCTCCCAACAGCTGCAGGTCTGGCTTGGCACTTCTTGCTGTTGCTGAGAGCAGAGCTTAATTCATCACTTTGCTTTCAAAGGGAGTTTAACCGCCAAGGCACAAACTGCCTGCAAAGTTGCTCTCATGTCTGGAAATTGATTGGAAGTGGCAAATTAGGATTGTTATCAAATGGCTGCCTGAAAAGCAGCTGAATATCCCATCTTGTTGACTTCACTGCCAGGACTCCTTGCCATTCCATTTTCTGTTGGACTGTCTACGCTTTGCCTTGGATGGGCGCTGGTGGTTTGCAAGGAGCCAAAGAACTGTACTGGCTCCTGCCAGGAGGGATCTGGGGTATGAATGTGCATATTTAACAGGAAAAGATCAATCCTGGCAGGCATGGCAGGAAGCCAGGATCTGTCCATCCGTCTGTGCAAAGGCATGAGGTTCATATGTGACAATGGATGAAGAGGAGCTGATCCCCGGGTTGAAATAAGGGGCAGCATATTCAGAACTGTACCCTTGAGTGTTTTAGATCACTTGAGTGCATCTCTGATCAACAGCTGCACGTCCCTTTGCCCTCTGGCTGATAAATCCTGCTTCTCTCTTGGTTGCAGGCTGCTTGCTCTGTTTGCCACTGTTTTTATTTCAGCCCTTGCTTTGGTGTCTAAGGCTTGCATGCATGTGTCTAAACTGGTTCTTTATCTCTGTTCCATGCTGCAGTTCTTCCCCATGAGCCCACAGGTAACTGCTTTTCTCCCAAGTAATAATTCTGCTAATGGACTCTCCTCTTTATTTGCCTCTGCCTTCCAGTTGCTGAACCTTTTCCTTTCTATTATGCTAAGTCCTTTGCATTTCCATAGAGCTTCCCAGCCCAAGATCTCAAAGCATTTTTCAAATATTAATGAATGATGCCTCATATCATCTCTGTGAGGTAGGTGTTGTCCTCATCTGACACCTGGGATTGCAGAAGGCAGTGTTTCAAAGGGAGAATAAATTCCGGGCTGTATTTTGCACAGTTTAGTATAACCAGATGTTTGACCTCTCATTTACTACTTACTATGTAGAATAAAAGGTATATAAAGAGGCTGCTCAGTTTATTCCATTGACCCCATCTAAAATGCATGTTGGCATTGTGTATATTGGTTTACATAGGAAACTTGGAATTTCAAAGGTGTTGGACTAAAGCAGTGCTGCTGCGTGAACCAGTATGAAAAAAAAAAAAAAAAAACAGATGCAACCAGGATAACAAAAAAAAAAAAAAAGGATGTGGCTCTTTGGCACTTCTTGGCTGTCACCAAAGGGTGAGAAGAATTCAGCTAGATTAAAAGAGTCTCCACGGGAATAAGTGTTTGAATCTAATCACTTGAACCTGCCAGTGGTTTATGATTATGCTTTTAGAAATTCTGCTCTTGCAAAATCAGACTTTGTCTCTCTATTATCAAGAAAGGCCTTGCAGTGATTTTTGCAATCACACACTTAATTCCCTCCTGTGGCATCCTTTTTCAAGATGATACAAGAGCTGTTTGGTCTATGTGGCTTTAGTCTGTCATGCCAAGGACTCTTGATTTCTTCCTGCTCCTGGACAGAATGACTTGTATTTTTTACAAAAATAGAGTTTTTAGTATTTTTTTACAGGCTTTAGAGGGAGAAGACTGCACATGGTCTCACAGGCATATTCATGTTTAAGCAGGCACACTTTTGTATTCCCTTTCACTGCAGGCATGTCTTGGCAATCTTGCACATGCAAGGTGAGAAGCCATGTGGGGATGTGTAACACAGGTTGAAATTTGATCCCGAAGCACCTCCCTGCAGTTATTAAAACAGAGGTTTGATCTGTAGTCATTTGGAAATAAGGCTGTCCAGTCCAGCCTTGGAGGATGGTCTAGAAGGAAGCTGCAGCTTCCACTAAGTTCTCCATCCTCCTCTTGGAGCAAAAGCAATGGAATTATGCAGGGCTTTGGGTCATTCTGAGGAGTGAGTTTGCCTTGTGATTTGATCCCATTTGTCTCTTCCATTCAGTTGAGCCTGGAGCTGAAACAAAATCTGAAGAACACCATGACCCAGAAGTACCGGAGGGAGGGAGAAGAGAGTGTTACCAGTGCAGTGGACAAACTGCAGCAGGAGGTGGGTGGCTCTGGAGGCAAAGAGAATTAATGCAGCTTCAGAGCTTAAAACCAGGCACACAAAAGGCATCTCTTGACGTCCAACCTGCAGGTATTTCTTTTGTAAGCTGAGTGTATGTTCTGATTCAAGACAAAATTGGGTGAAGTGCAAGGCCTGAGCCGTGCAACTGGCAGAATTGCATGGTGTGATCACTGAATTGCATGACCAGTAGCATTGGGGAAATGATATCTGAACTGCTCCCAGTGAACTGGAGCTGCCAAGTCACTCTGACAGCTGCTTCTGCTTTCCCAGTTCAAAGCTTTGGAGAAATTGCTGACATTTTTCATTAAGCTTTTCAGCACCCTAGAGAGCTAGATGTAATGAAAGAAGAACTCTTCTGCCACTGTTGCTTGCTGTGCCTGGCTCAGGGGTGGTTCAGGTTAGGGCTGCCACAGTTCTGACAGGTTTTCCCACAGAGAAGGCCCTTGTGCATAGGCATTTTCAAAGCACAGGGACTGCTCTTTGCATAGTGCCATAGCAGGTGCATTTGTGATGGTGACTGGTAATTAAACTTATCCTGTTGCCATCATTAACACGCAGTTATGAGCTGAGGCAGCTGCAGGTGCACTCTGGTTACAGTTTGTCCCAGCAGTAAACAAAAGTCACAGCTGCTGAAGGATGGATGAACTTGATATTTAAAGGGACATTTGGGGAACTCTAAACACAAAAGTCACTAATATTATTAAAAAAAAACCAAACCCATGAAATAGCTAAAGGAGGGTGAGGCCCAGGGCTTGATGTGGGAGGCTGGAGGAGAAAAAGGTTGCAGTGATTGTAGGCTCAGCCTTTGCTCTCTGTGTGTGCAGTTCAAGTGCTGTGGGAGCAACAACTACACGGACTGGGCCGACAGCCTGTGGATCAGATCTCCAGAGGCCAGTGGGAGGAAGGTCCCAGACAGCTGCTGTAAGACGATCACTGACCTGTGTGGCAGAAGAGACCATCCTTCCAACATCTACAAGGAGGTAAAGAGAAGAAGGGTTTCAGAGCCACCTGCCACAAAGTGTGTAAAGGAGGTGGGCAGAGAATGATGGTGTTGGGTTATTACTGCAAACTGTCAGTAGGCTTCAAGGTCAGTAACATTCCTTGGAATGTAGAATTCACTTCTTTTGCTGAGTGTTCAGCTCTGTAGACTGCTATTAAATATCTTGATACAGAGGAAAATAATTATTTTTGTACATCAATTTTGGGGGGAAGCAGGAGAGGTTGTTAGTTCTGATAAGTGATTTGGATGCAAGTCCTACATTTGGCACAGCTTCCTGTGGTTGGAATACTCCATGAGGTGCAAATGAAGATCCTTCTGGTCCTTGATTGACAGTTGGCTTTCCAGGTTCATACCAAAACTCAGTAACCAGACTGTAATAAATAGCAGTGGGAAGAATTTACTCTTAAAAGGCTTGAGTTATGTTAGGATGCACTCAGCAGCATTTCCTTGGCCTTTTGGCCTCATAGGAGTCAATATCCTCTCCAGGCAGGAGCTAGGCAGTGAGTGAGTGAATCTTTCTCCACATACCTGAGAGAAGAATGACACTGTGTGTGATGTGGTCAGTTCTGCATTTCTCCTGCACTGCCAGCAGCCACCTTGGGTTTGTTCAGAGGTTCCTGAGCCAGCTGGTCCTGAGCAATACCAGGCATGATGCCGTTCACAGTTCACATCATCTGCTTAGCTTTTCCAGAGATATTGGGGGAAGAGATGGCTCACAGACACCACTTTTTAAAGTGCTGCTTTCAAGGATCACAAACATTGGGTTAAAATGAACAAGTGGTTAAAATGAAGTTGATTTTCCATGTCCTCCCTTTCACCCTGCAGAGTGGTTGCATTACCAAGCTGGAAAACTTCATTCAAGAGCATCTGAAAATTATCGGGGCAGTTGGCATCAGCATTGCTTGTGTCCAGGTAAAAAGGGCTGAGGGGAGTTTTGGGGTGCTGTGCAGAAGTTGAAGGAGCTCCTGAGCTGAGAGATGGAAATAAAGATATTTTATTGCTCTTCCCTGCCTGGCAAGAAGTTGCCAGGTACTTCGGAGACCCGAGGATTCACCAGGTCCAAAGCAAAAGCCTTTGTGCCAGTCTGGTGAATTCCCTGCAGGTGTCACATCCAGCAGGGCCGGGGAAGGAGTTGTTCTCCGGGGCTATGGGAGGCCATGGCTCGGCAGCTCGAGGAAGCCCTCCTGTGGCTGTGTCCCATAACTGCCTGCCCTGCAGCAGGGATCTTCCCACCCGGGATCCTAAGGATTATCTCGAGTTACCCAGAATTTTTCGTTCAGCTGTGTCATGTTGTAGAACAGCCCTATGGGTCTGCAATGATTTGCAAGAGGGTGACGAATGAAGGTGTAGAATGTGAATGTCTTGCACTCTCATTTTAAGAGGGGATGGCAGAGGATATTCTTTTTTCATTATGCAGATGTGTCTGGGAGTTCCTCATCTTCCCCTTTGTTCTGGCAAGCAGCCAAATTACACCCCAGGAAGCTACTGGTGGTTAATTACAAGGATTAGCACAGATTGTTTTTTTCCTGCTGCTTATTGCAAGCTGGAGTGTGTTATCCCCAGGCAGGAGCTGACTGACACTCGTGTGGGTCTGAACTGTTAATTTGCAAGTTGCTGACTCCACTGCATCCATTCTGTGGTTTTCATTTATTTCTTTCTTCCCTTTACACTGTAGATCTTTGGGATGATTTTCACCTGCTGCTTGTACAAGAGTTTAAAGTCAGAACCATATTAATAGCTGTGAGAGCTCTGTTGCTCCCCCTCTGCCACTTCCCTTAGCACCTGCCAAACCTGACCACTCTTCACCACCACCACCACCAAAGTGTCTGTAACTTGAGGACTGGGCTCTGCAATTGAATGCCTTTAGAATCATGCACTGCCTTACCTGCCCCTCTGGGGAAAGTCACCCTCCTTGTTGTGTACAAGGCAGCTGGGAGTTCAGCGGCTCCTCTTCAGCGTCAAGAAACAAAAAAGCTGCGCATCTTCTGCTAGAAGCTTTAGCACAACAGTCCCTTGCTATAACTACAAAGCAAGATTTATCCAAGGCCATTTCCCTTGAGGCTTCTCCCAAGCCAACATGAAGCTATCAGGATGCTGTACAAGAATCATGGTTTGCTCTCCTAAGAAGTGGCTCACAGGCACTGACTGTGAGGACAGATGATGGTTCTGCACTGAGCTGGAGCCAGAGCTGAGTTTCTCGTACATGGAAGATTTCTCTCTCTCCCTCCTCCCAAGTGTGCATCAATGTCCTAACACAGCTGTTCTCCACCAGAGAGGATGCCTGCCTGCTTACTGGGGGCAGGAGCTACTTGCCCAGCTGACTGGGAGCACAACTTGGTGCAGCTGAAATCTAGGTGTGACACTCATGTTGCCAAGATGTTGTGGGTGCCTTAGGATTCCTCAGCAATTCTTCTTTCTCTTCCTTGAAGCCTCCTCCAACACAGTGCCATTAGGAGCCACAAGAGGCCTTTTGCTTCCCAGCAGTTCTGGAGCAAAGATGATGGACTGCCTTTTTTGGGTCTAGTCTGTTTTATTGACTGGTTTCCAGCATGAGTGAGGACTCTTATTTCCACCTCCCTATCCCCTGATCAGGTTTGGTGAAGAACTGGTCTTTTAGTGAGGCTGCCATATCTTGCTGCCCATTGGCCTGCTCAGTTAGTGGAAGTACCTTTTTCACCTGTTACATCTTGAGATGTTCCCTTGGTTTGATTTTTCTAACTAAAACCTCCAGGTTTACCTCCCTTGACAGGAAATGGATATACACCAATGTTTTTCAGCTTCCAAATAGCTCGTTAATGAGCTGAGGGTTTTCTGGCTTTGTCTGGAAGCTCACTTTACTGGTTACTGCCAAGAAAGTCAGGAGAGTCAGTTCCAACCAGTTGCCCCAGTGTACTTGGTAATTTGGTAGTGCTGGGTTAGCTGTTTGCTGCTGAGGAATAGGTTTTAATTAAATATTGTCTCTGCACTGGGGTCCTGGATACATGCAGGACACAGACATTTCCATGGACTTGATGCCAGCAGGATCATAGCCTGAATTCACAGGATCCTGTGTTCCTCTTGTCTTGTTCCCTCCTTCCTGGTATGCCTGTTACACTCATGAAGCAGCAGAAAGGGGAGTTTGATGTTTCTGAGCAATGAAGACAAGCTCAAGCCTTCATAAATGAATTTCTTCCCTCTTCTGGCCTTTTAGCAGTGCTGGCTGAGCCCCTGGCAGCAGACAGCCAACATAAGAGTCATCCAGACCAGTAAAGGGTCTTGCAGCATCGTGGGGGCTTTGGTTCATGGAGCAGAAATTGTGGACTGGCACTAAAGGGCAACACTTAAAATTCAGGGCAGGTCAATCTCAAAACTCCTCCATTATCAGTCCTATGAAATAATCCTCAACTAATGCAGAAAGAGAGTGGAGGAACTGAGGTGTATCCTTGGTTCCACAACAGTAAGAAAGAGAGGAAAGAAATCTAAATTATTCTGTAATGATCTAAAAGGAGAAATCTCTAAATTATTTCTTGTTTTATTGTAAAGTTCCTTAACAAGTATTGACTACTAACTAAGAGGAAAATATTGAGCATGTTGCTTGAAGCAATATTTCTGATTTCTTAAATATATCTTCATAGCTGCCTTTGCCCATTCCCTTCAAACACATTGTACAGGGTTGGGAGAGGCCAGGAAGAATGAGACATAAACAGTACGTTGGCTTGTATCCACTGAGTTGTTTTATACTTTTTTCTCTGTGTAACAATATTCATTGCTTTTGGTTTTTTTAACCCAGTTTAAGTTGCTGGCCAATAGAAAAATAAAGCTTAAGACTCTGTACTGACTGTGTGTGGCACAACTGAAGGGCTACCATGAGCCAGGTGAGTTCTCTGGCTTGCTCAGATCCTGCTGCTGAGGAGCCAACTCCTCGAGAAGATGAATGGAGGGACCAGGCAGGGAAAGAAGCTGGGGGGAGCCTGCTTCACATCCCTGCCCCTGCCAGCCTGGTTATGATGTGCTGTGGGGTGCTGCAGGCTGCTGCCCCCTGAGAGCTCAGGGTGCAGAACCTCAGGGGTTGCTCAAGGTCACAGGGGTCATTGGAGGCCCTGGTAGGGGTTACTTAAGGGCATTTGGGGCTCTGATAGTTGATGAAGGGGTCAAATGAGAACGCAGGGCTTAATTATGATGAGCTTGGGCCTGATGAGAAGGCACAGTTTGGTGTAATGGATCAAAACCTGCCAGTGCAGTCCAGGGGAGCTCAAGGCCTCAGGGTCACCCAGTGGCCTGCAGTGTCACCCATCATTTGTCCTCTGTCCTGTCAGGGTAGTGACAGGGGTGGTTATTAACTTTATTAATATTTATTATTAATTAGTATTTGTTTATTTTATTAGTGTTTATTATCATCTCCTGTAAGCATTAGCATTTATAGTATTGCTATTAGCTATTAATACAATTATCAAAAATTCTACTGTTGTGATCTATTAAATTCTATTTACAATATTATGTTTTAGGATTCAGTAGTGTAATCACCTATTGCAACCTAAAACTATGATTATTTATTAGAATGAATAGCAGATTTATTGGTATTGATAGTTATTAGTGTATTATTAGCTGCCACAGGGCAGCTAATAATAATAAATATAAACGTGTCCTGTTGGAATCTCCAGGATTTTGACCTGACCAGGGGCAGGTGAAAAAGTGGGAGCAGACCGGTGCCGTCTGCCACGGTGACCCTTGGGGACGCAGGACCGGCGCTGCCCGGTGCCCGCCGAGTGCCGGCGCTGCCCGGTGCCCCGCCGAGTGCCGGCGCTGCCCGGTGCCCCGCAGGACCGGCGCTGCCCGGTGCCCCGCCGAGTGCCGGCGCTGCCCGGTGCCCCGCAGGACCGGCGCTGCCCGGTGCCCCGCCGAGTGCCGGCGCTGCCCGGTGCCCGCCGAGTGCCGGCGGTGCGGCCCCCGCAGTGCGGGCGCGGCCGCGCGGTGGCGCTGGGCACACGGCGGTGTCCCGGCCCCGGGAGCGAGCGCAGGGAGCGGCGCCTCCCGCCCCGGCGGCGGGCCCGGCCCTCGGGCTGCGGCACCGCGCTGCTCTCACAGGACAGGCCGGCAGCCTCGCCTGGCCTGTGCCCGGCTCTGAGCGGAGATTTCTGCCAAATACACCCGCAAGCGTGTTTGCCTTGCAGGGGAGACACAGCCGGCTGGCTCGGGAGGGAGCCGGTGCCCCGCTGCGGGATTGCTGGGCATTCCTGGGATGCACTGGGTAAGACAAGAATGTGACTGTGTATATTTATGAGACCTCCAAAGCCCCGTTTCCAGGAGAAGTGAGTTGAAGGTGGAGCACAAACCGAGAAGGAAGGGCTGTCCTGGTTCCCTCTGTGTCCTTAGGAGTGCAGTGTGGCCACAGCCACCCTTTCCCATCTCCAGAGGAAAATCAGCACCCTTTCTGCAGTACTGTCCTGGGGTGGTGTCTGGGACGTCTGGAGCAGTGTTTCTAAGCATGAAGCTATTGCTTTAAAGCGATTTATCTTTCTCTTTGAAAGGGCTTCTGCAGTGTTTGGGATCAAGGTGCAGCTGCCATCCTGCAGCATCCCCACAGCCTCAGGTCTCTTGGGTGCTTCCCCCTCTCTGGAGACAGGAGCACAGGCTTGTCTTGCTTTGGACCTGGAGATTTCAGCTGTACTAATTGTCCTTTGCAGCAGTTAGCTCAGCTCCTGGGGTGGCCAGGTGGTCAGCACAATTTGCTCAGGAACAAAGGGAAAAACAGCTGTAGTGGTAAGCAGTTTCTGCAAGGGCCCAGCTTTGGGCATGCTCTCTGTTCCTGCCGTTTCAAACAAGATGAGCATTTTATCCTCCCCTGCAAGGCTGCTTTTAACCCTCAACCAGTTCACAGACATGCCCTTTCTTCTGCCATTTAACTGGGGGAATTTTCCCCCTAGGGAGGCCTTGGTGCCCCTTTCTTTTGCCATTTATGAAGCCTCCCTTCAGTGGTGATTGTAATGTCCTTGTTTTCCTGATGGGCTGGGACTGAGCACGGCTGCAGCAGTGGCTCAGAGGCTCAGGCAGTGATACTGTCCTCCCTGGTGAGACAGGACAAATACAGTCTGCTTGGGAAATGGCAGAGGGGAATGCTCTCTCCTTTCCCAGCTGGCCACGGAGGCAAAAGGGAGCAGATTCATGTGGTGCCTTCAAAGATGACAAATTCCTTGCGGGGAGGGAGTGTAATGCTCTCAAACGAGCTGTAATCACATGAGCAGCAAGGATGCTGATGCCCCCCCAAATGCATTCAGTGAGTCATTCCAAGTGCACCACTCTGGGGTTCTGAAGTCCTCTTAATGCTCTGCAAAGGAGGCTGCTCCTCCTGCGTGCCAGCATTAACAGAAAGGAAGCTGCATGGGCTGAGGCCATCAGGATCAGCAGCTTTCCCTCTTCTGATTACAGCTCCTCTCTGCAAAAATGAGCTGCTGAGAGTAAGGCATTTCCAGGCTTCATGTTTCTGTGTAGTGAACTGTGTGGCTGACAAGAGCAGAGCAGTTTTACCCACACAGAGTGTAGGGAGAGCCCCGTGCCCTGGCAGGGCCTGATCCTGCCACTGGCTGCTCTCTCCCAACATTGGGACAGCAGCAGCCAACCCTGCCCCCTGCAGTCCCCAATGTCGCTTTAACAGCTGTCACATGTGTTCCTGGCAGCCATGGGGGGACCACGAGGGTCACACTGAGCCCCTTGCACCCCTGGGGTCAGAGGCAACCAAAGCAGGCACTGACACTGGGGTGCAGAGGTGTGGGGGGTGATGCTTTATAGCTCTGCCCTTGTGTGTGTGTGTATGTACACCTGTAGATCTTCTGCCATGCTGGAGGATTTCCACTGCCCACAGAAACCCTTACAGGTGGGGTTTGTATTTCTTATTTGCTCAGAAAGGCTGGAGCCCCTTTATCCCAGAAGTCTGACACCCGAAAAATGTGCTTGATCCTTCCAGACTCATTGTTCCCCTCTCCCTCCTCCCGAGTTCCTTCCTGTTTAACACCCTTTTTACCCTCCCAGGCAGTCTTTACTGGCTAGTTGCTTTCCCACGTTGTTTTACATGCTTTAATTCTTTGCTGCCCATTTTGTGATGCAAAATTAAGCAATGATGACCTGAAACGTGAGGCACCAGGCTCGGATTTTGGACTTCAGCTGCTGTCTTCACTCCTGAAGGATGTCAGCTCAGTTCCCTCCAGACTGAAATAACAGCTAATCTCCCTACAAAATGATATCTGCAGGCATGTTCCTCCACACCCAGCTCCTGTGGTTCTTCTCTTGCACGTTATTCCTCTGTTATATACTGAGCACCATCAGGACCTATTTTATATTCACCTAAATTAAATCTTGTCCCATTTGAATGTTCCCAACTGTCTAAGATATCCCAGGCTAATTCACATTTTGTCCCTGTGTTTTCCATCCATCTTCCATCATTGTTCCACAAACATGATCAACATTATAATTTATTTCCTTTTCCTCCTTCTTCCCTCTCCCACCGCCCTTTCCCAGGTTTTTAATAGCAGCCAGTTAAAGGCTGATGTGCTCTTTCCTCTGCTGAATGCCTCGTGCTCTGTGGAGGGGCTCATGAATGATTCAGTTGTTTAGGCTCTAGCTGGCAGTTGTGGCAGGATTACTCAAAAGAAACATTTGAGGTTTGTCTACAGTTCCAGATTGAAAAATCCTGAACCCCAAAACAGGGAGCAGAGCCCTGCATCATGAAACAGTGAAGAAGGTTGCATATGTATTAAATACATTTTTCACGTATATTTTCCAGTTCACTTACCACAGGTAATGTGACAGGATCAGGCTATTAAAATCATAGTTACAACAAATGTGGGCTCTTGGCCCCCTTTACACCAAAAAACCAACTCTGCCTTCAGGGAGTGAACTGAATTTAAACAGACGTGGGTGAGGAGAGGCAGCATTTCACCAGCAGAGCAGTGCGTTGGTGGGGATGTGGTTACGGCTCTGACTGGAATACAGGAGTTGTGTCCCCTGTCTGCCTGCATGCTTGAGGACACCTCTTGTACCAGGGGTTTTGGCAGAGCTCATGACCCCTTTGGTGAGATGAGCAGCTCAGATTTTGCTGGTACTGGTGCTGGTACTGGGTGGGAATGGCGGAACAGACAGCAGTGCAGTAAAAGTCCATCCTGCACCTCCTGAGTGAGAGCTGAGCTCCTTCTTACCTTCAAACCCCCCACCACAGCCTGCTCAGCACGATGGACAAATGAATTCCTAGCAGTTTTTTCCTTTTCCTTGTCATCTTAGATTGAAAACTTCCTTTTAGTGTCTGTTCAAGCTGTGCCAAGCTCCACAGAGCCCCAGTTGCAACTGCATCTCTTCAGCTCTGCCTGTAATGTAAGTAACAATAAAAATACAGCTCCTAAGGAGTTATGACCCCACAAAACTGCTGAACTCTGGTGGCACTCCTCTTCTAAAACCATTCTGGTTTAGAATCACTCATTTTTTTTCTGGTTTCACTTAGCCTGGAGTTCAGAGTAAACTTGATTCTGTTCTTGCAGGCAGAGGTGTCTGGAATGTAGATGCAAATAGCTTCTGCTCTCCATGCACTGCTGCTCTTTTTTCACTGCTTTAGGATTCAGAGTCTTTCTCAGAGACAGGGTCCAAGGATGCTGCTCATCTCCCTGGGGAGGACCAGGTGCTGCCAGCCTGTGGGTTAACTGGCAGCAGGAACTAGGCTGGAGCAGAGAGGGAGTTTGGGGTTTGGGGAGAGGGAGCCAGTTCCTGTTTCACCTGTTTTGAGCCAGTTCAGGGGAACAAGTTCACCATTCTGCTCCAGTTTTTAATACCACTTTTCCCCAGGAACAGGTTGGAGGAGGCAGCAAGCCACAGCCCCCTCAGGTGCTCCCACCTGCTCCACACACAGACCCTGCAGGTAGGGGTAGCCTGGCTGACATCACCTTCTGGGCAGGGGTCAGGAGCAATGGGCTGTAATTAAAGCAATTATGGTTTTAATAAGGCATAATTGATCTAATGGCTTTTTTTTCCCCAGTCTACATCCTGGATAACTTTAAAACCAACCTCTGAGCTTGTTTTTGAGGCTTGTAGGGGGCAAACATTCACCCCTTATTTCCTCCTAATTAATCCTGTCCCCAGTCCTGCTAGAGGTGGCAGGAGATGGCCCTGGTTGCTCTAAATGAAGTCAGTTGGTGCCTGAGGGTTATTTGAAGGCTTGAAGCTACTCCCCAGCATCTCTTTGCAGGGCTGGGTCTTCCCTTCTGCTCCTCTAGTCCAGGAGAGGGGCTCTGGCACCAACCATGTGGTGGCAGATGGGGAGCCACCATCCTCCCCCCTGGAGCAGCCTGCAGGACGAGCTCTGTGCTGATAGAGGCCAGGAAGCCTGGTGGGCTTAATTTGGGGCTCCTGTTTGCAGCACTGACAAAGCTGAGGCTGGGGAATCACCTGTGAGTGAGGTCAGCCCTAGACCTGGTGCTCCCAGCTCTTGAGTTCTTTGTGGTGGCCCAGATCTTGGTGGGAATGCTTCTTCCCACTGGGAAGCTGGTGGTGGCTGCCTGCTCCCTCAAACCTCCTTGCACCAGTTGCAGGGGCAGCTTGGTGGTGACCCTCTGGCATGTGCCAGAGGCTGGGGATGAGCAGCAGAGGCAGGACCAGGCATGTGGCAGCTGGCCCAGCACCCCATTCCTGAGCTGTCCCTGATGGCTGCTGAGGAGCACCACAGCCACACTCTCCTGCCCTCGCAGGCAGCTCCCAAAAGCATCTCAGCTCTTTCTAGACATGCAGCCCCAGTCATCTGGTGGGATTAAATCCAGCCTGTATTACATCTCCCTAAAAGTTTCCTGGGGACCTGGGGCTCAGCTGCTCCCTGGAGTAGCATCTCACGGTGTCTTAGTAACTCAGGTACCAACATGACTTTAATACAACTTTTTAAAGTATGCATTTGTATCTTGTAAGCCCTTGAGTACAGCAGAGTCCCTTTTATATTGAAATTCAGGATTCTCAATAACATTTTATTATGAGGATTGCTATTTTTGGAATTGCTGTTACTCTGTTATGAGCAAGGCACCTAACATCCTTCAATATGAAATCATTAAGGGCACAGCAGAGTTCATTACAGGGGCATTTCTCTGGATTAAGAACAAATCAATACCACACACTAATATCACAGCCTGCTACCCGACTTTGGTTGCAAACAGCACATCCAGAGGCAGATGCTCTTCTTTTGGCCTCTTGTGCTCTTCTTCCAATATCTTACTTACTGTTTTCCCCCAAGCTGTTGTGATGGATTTATAAGCAAACAAAATCCAAAGGTTGTTTTTTTCTTGAGCTACCTGAATATTGTAGCTTTTAAAATAAAGAAGAAAGAAATAACCAGCTTAAGTTTGTGATATTGCAATAACCTCATATGCAATATGATTTCCCTGCTTCTGGAACCTGACTGAGGGAGCTGGGGCTGTTTTGCCTGGATAAAAGAAGCCTCAGGGATGATCTTAACACTCTCCAGGAGTGTCTGGAAGGAGGTGGTAGCCAGGTGGGGGTTGGTGTCTTCTCCCAGGCAACCAGCAACAGGACAAGAGGACACAGTCTAAAGCTGTGCCAGGAGAGATTCAGGTTGGACAAAGGGAGGAATTTCTTCACAGAAGGTGATTAGGCACTGGGTTGGGCTGCCCAGGAAGGTGGCGGAGTCACTGTTCCTGGAGGTGTTTAAGGAAAGACTGGATGTTGCACTCAGTGCCATGATCCTGTTGACATGGGGTGTTCAGTCACAGGTTGGACTTCATCCTCCTCACAGATCTTCCAACCTAATTGATTCTGTGAACCTCCTGGATGTACAGAAGGGAGTGAAAACCTGAAGTTCTCTCTGGTTATGTTTAGATGATCACATTTAGAGTTTAGAATAAGTTTCAGATGGTTTGAGTTAGGAATGTGCCTGCAGGAGGTGGTATGGGAGGGAAAAAGGATGATAATTTATAAGAAGTCTCCAATAGAAGGAAGAACTCTGCTGTCCAGGTATCCCCTGGAGAATTTCCTTCTTTTGTGGAGATGTGCCCTGGTTGAGATGTGGAAGCAGTAGGAGTTTTTTGGCCTCCTAGGCATGCTGCCCAGGCTGGGGACAATGCGGGTGGGGTAAACACCACTGTTGTGGTGAGTCTGGGCCAGTTTGGCCCCAGCCACTATGAAGGACCTTCAGTCAGGCAGTGCATGACCACCTTGGTCCTGGGTGGAGGCTCCAGCTTTGTTCTGGACAACACAGATCCCAGTCCTGGACCTGTCCCAGAGCAAGTTTGCCCATTGGTGGTTTGAGATGAAGGCAGGATAAAAGGGGTTTAACTGGGGGATGCCAGGCTGGCAGGAATCACCAGCTGCCCTGGCTGTTGCTCAAACACCAGGAACCATCTCCCAAGATGTCTCTGGCTGTAGCTGAAATGGGAGTTTCTCCATGGTGCTGCTCCCAGCTCCTGCAGCACCACATCCATTAGGTTCAGTAGCAGCTCAGGTCTCTGACATGAAAGCTGCCACAGCCAATGGCATGTGTCTCTCTTTATTTATTAGAAGCGATTTTTCATCAGTGGAATTTAATTATTAGTATTTTGCTTTTAAAAATGTTGCTTAATGGAGGAAAGCAGCCATTTGTCTAGGCTGCATTTAATGCTGAGTGGATCCAAAGGGGCTTTTCTTTAAGCTGTTTTGACAATAATATTAAAAAAAAATCAAGTTGGTGAAGTGTGGAGCTGTAGGCCATCTCTGTAATGATCTGAAGCACTCAAGCCCTTATTAACTTAATGCTTTCATTTACTAGCTCATTCCTGAAGGAAGACCTCCTAGTCAAACTGCTATTGCTTTTTAAAAAAACTAAAGTTAGTAATTGCTTCAGCTGCACATCTCATTATAAGGAAAGGCCTACAGCCTAGAGCAGCACACATCTGATTTTTGTTTTTAAATTTTCCAGGGGAATTTCAGCAAAACCTCTTGTTATACCTCCAGCCCAAGCGTTAGCTATTGCATTGCTGCCTATACATTTATAAACTCAACTGTAAGAGTTCTGAATTCCCACTGTCTTTGGAAATGAGAGGCTCGTGGGCTTGGCTGTACCTGTTATGGTATTGGGTAGGAGCTAGGCAGAGCCCATCAGCTGGTGGGCAGGGGCTGCTCAGTGCAGGGAGGAGCACATCCCATTTCATCAGGGCAGCCTTTAGCCCCGAGTAGGTGCCACTGCTCTGATTACCCTTTACCCCCTTGTTCCATAAAGTGGATGTTTCTCCCTTCTCCCTCCTATCACTGCCTGGGAAGGAGCATACTTTCACATACACTGCTGGAAGGAAGACTTCATTAGAAAGGAAAAAAAGAAGGAGGGAGGCGCTTTAAGGCAGCTTTCAGTAAACAGCTGGGGATAATTGGGCTTTAGCTGTGTTCTTATAAACCTTCTGGATTGCTGGGTACAGTGATGCTGCTGATCTCTAAATTGCTGCAAAAGCTCAGGGCAGCAGCTTTTCATCAGCAGTGGGCTCTGCTTAGTGTCAAAAAGTGATTTTTAAAAACCTAATTAAAAATATTCCATTAGGATTTGAGGATATATGATAGGGGTTGCTGATAAGGATGCAAGAAGACACCAGGGGTTGGGTGAGGTTAGGCTACTCCTTGTTGCTCATCTCTGATGGTTTCTGAAAAGTGGGATGGTTCAGAAGTTCTGAAAGGGAAACTGAGGCATTGCACTGGTTGCCCAAGGCTCACATTAACTAGGCTGTATGTTCTTGTCAAGGCCTGTCCCTGAACACACACCATGAGCTGAAGCCTTTTTCTGTCTTTGAACGACACAAGCAATGATGTTACACGGAGATGGGCAAAGGGAGTCTCTGCTGCTGCTGCGGACCAGCCTGGAGAATGCAAAGAGAGAGCGGAACAGGATGGACCCAAAGTACTTCAGGAAAGATTCCCAATGAGCTTCATGCACTTGGAATGAGTCTCTGGAGAGATGTTGGCAAGGAAAGTGACATTTAGGTAATCTCTGAAGAAATTCAAAGCTTGTAGATACAGCTGGGGTGAACCACTAGAAAATGTGGAAAGCAGCAGCTCATGAAAGGTCAGTGTCTAAAAGTGGGTGCTGAGCACAGCTGTCCTACTCCTGGCACTGATTTATTTAAACTTACTTAATTTCTTGGAGTTCTCCAAGTAGACTTGCTTTTAAAAGAAGGAGATCTGATTTTCAAAGAGACAGCATTCAGTATTTATTTCTCCTAGCTCTAAATTCAGCCTGTGGGATGGGCAGTGTGTTATTTCAAAATCATTGGTGCCCACAGAAAAGCTTGGCCACAGGCTTTTCCACTTGCTTTGTTAACTGTGAGGGATCTTGAGCTCCCTAAAGTCTGTGGGCTTTTAGCTTTTTGTCAGCTGTTCTGTGCCTTTCTTTGATCTTTAGTTGTTCATCTTCTAAAGAGCAGGGAATAATGAACCCATTTTATTAAACACTTGCATCGTATTTGAGGGATAGAGAAGGGCTTTCCTGCATGAATTTTCAGGCTTGGCTGTTACAAGACTCAGTGTTAAACACAGGAGCAGGTGTATCCTGAGAGTAATTATGGGGAAACCTGTGTGGTGCTTGGGATCACGTGGCTTCACCCCTGCTACCTGTGCCCTACAGCACAAGAGAAGGTGGAGCTCACCACAAAGGATGACTGACAGAGTCTGGAAGATGCGTCCTTGTGAAGAAGGAGAAATTAGATTAGGGGTGCAAGCCCTAACATTTTCTGCATGACTTGGCTCCACATTCCCTATATATTTTTGGAAGGGAGTGTGAAGGAGAAAGCAATGAGGGTTTAAAAAAGACCTACTCCCATGTGAATATTGTGCTGCTTCCAAGCACCAGCCCAAAGAAAAGCCTTGCAGCTGCCCCTGAGTGGCAGGAGTCACTGCAGCCAAAGGTAACTTCTTACCTTTTATTTTCCTCTGTGGCCTTATGTGCTAGAGGTGCACATGGTTGAAGTCTGCAGCAAGATCTGAAAGTTCTTAGAGTGCCTAATGCTTGGGCACCTCAAACAGCTTTTCTTAGCAGAATTTAACAAAATGAATTAATCCTGGACACCTGAGTGGTGTAGGGCACCACAGGTTACCAGGTCATTTTAAGTCACACTGAAGTTAATGAAAAGACTCCCACAGACTTCAGTGGGCGACACATCAAACTATCCAGCATGGCAGAGCCAAAGGCTTGGCCACATGCTCCCTCTCCTGGGTTTTCAGACATCTTTATTGTGCTGTCCCCACTGAGCAATTAAAAATGCTTTCTCACTGGCTGGAGAAACTGAATAAAAATTGGGGCTGAGAGCAAAGCCACAATGCAAATCGTGGTGCAAATGCACTGAAGGGGAAAGCAAATCTATGTTCATATTCTGGGCAGTCAGAGTCAGGTGAAAGCAACATTGTCTTGGAGATGTCTCAGTTGAGAAGTTTCAATAATAAGAAAATCTCGCTGGCTAATTGAGCTCAAGTGGATGTACATGGGTCTGCTCTGAGAGGGGTCAAAGTAGAGATGCTGTTTTCTTTCCAGGATCCATACTGAAGTTAGAAACTACTTGGAATTACACTGATTCTAGAGGAAAATAGGCTGTTTGATTCTGGTTTTGTTTGCTCCTTTTTTTGTCAGGGCAAGGATTGATTTTTCTTGTAGGGCCATTTGCAGGGAAAGAGGTAGCTCCTGTTCTGGATTCTCACAGATTATTATCAGTGAAATGTAGCTTTGTAGCCACAGGGCTAGTTAGACATCTTGATGGAAATACACTGCTATGGGGGTTTGTGTAATGGTTTTAATCAGGATTTTGAGAGTTTTCGTATTTCTTCATATAGACAAGAAACATATACAAGAAGTCAGACTTCAGTATCTAATTCCAGACTGCATTTAGGGAAAAGTCATGGGAAGAACAAAAGCCCAGCACACATCTCTCAGTAAATCACCCTGGGGCGAGACCCTCACTAGAAGTGGTTTTTCAGAGCAAAATTCCTTTTGAGATATAAAACCTGAGGCTCATTACAGATCAGCACAAAAGCATTTCACTTCCTTCCTGCAGATGGACTCAGAATTATGATCAAGAGGTTTTTTTTTGTTTAAAATTGTCATTTCAAGAAACGTAAAGCTTTCCAAGCACACACAGCTTGGTGCTGATGCTCCAGGTTGGAGCAGGAGGCTGAGCTCCCTAAGCAGCTCCTCTGTACTTCCATGACCTCAGCTCCCACCGTGTGTTGCAGGCACTGCTTCGTTATTCCGGGATGTTTGTGATGTGTGTAGGGAGGCTGTGGCTTGGGTGACAGAGGGTCTTCTGTCACACTTCTCATTGTGCCTGCTTGCTTTCCCAATGCTAGGTGTGCTGGCTTTGGCTGGGCTAGAGCTAATTCTCTTCACAGTGGCTGGTATGGGGCTGTGGTTTGGATTTGTGCTGAACACAGGGTCGGTAATACAGAGATGTTTTTGTTATTGCTGAGCAGGGCTCACACAGAGCCAACGCCTTTTCTGCTTTTGGTACTGCCATGGTGGGGAGGAGGTTGGGGGTGCATGGGAGGGTGGGAGGAGACACAGGCAGGACAGGTGACCCCAGCTGGCCAAAGGGATGTTCCAGACCAAATTATATCAGTATGTAAAGTGAGGGGGAAAAAGGGGGAAACATTTGGAGTGATGCCATTTGTCTTCCCAAGAAACTGTTACACCTGATGAGGCCCTGCTCTCCTGGAGATGTCCAAACACCTGCCTGCCCATGGGAAGCAGTGAATTAATTCCTTGTTTTGCTTTGCTTGTGTGATCAGCTTTTGCTTTCCCTATTAAACTGCCTTTATCTCTACCCACGAGTTTCCAGCTTTTACCCTTCTGATTCTCTCCCCAGAGAGTCATTCCTGCTGGTGGGAAATGAGGGAGTGCCTGTGTGGGGCTTGGTTGCTGCTGGGGTTAAACCACAACCAGGGTTAGTGTGAGCCCTGCAACAGCTTTTCAAGACAAATTTGAAAAATTTCCAAAATGTTTTACATGTAAAGTGAATAAGTGACTGCAGAGGAGTGGTGGGATTTTCGTATTTTTCAAAAACCTTCCAACTGACAGAATTCTTAATGTAATTAAGGACTGCATATTCACTACCATTTATCTTCTTTTTTTTCCCACTGCTGCCTATCTGTTGATTTTGTTAAGGGCTTCTTTTTCTGGTTGAGGGAAAACGGAGGCTTTTTTATTTCTTTTGTGTATACATATCTTTTACATTGTCTTGAAAAACTGTAGTTGTTGTGAGCATATTTAACGACTCTTCCCATAGACATCTGGCAGGTAAAAGCAGATCCAATACTCTTATGTTATTAACTGCTGCAGAAGGTAGCACAGGGAAAGTGACAGCAAAAAGGGAATTACTTTCCTAGTTACCAATGAGCAGGGGTGAAAGATGGGATTTATAGAAATCCATTGAAAATTTCAGATTCTTTCTGCAACAGGATTTAAGCTCTGCTCCTGCTCCTAACCCTCCCAAGGACAAAACTCTCGAGATAACTTTTCACATGATCATGATGAACTGTATGCTTTGCCACATTACAGAAATGGCTTGTTTTGGTTAATGCTGCATTTGCAAACTCCTGAGGAAAAGCTGTGGTGCACATAGGGTGTCAAGGGCTGCATGAGCTAATATTAGTGCCTACTGTGACTTAGTCTTGCTGCTCAGGTGCTTTTGCGGCTCCTCGGGTAACATCTGTCTGAGGGAGTGATACCAGACTGCCATTGGCTTCCACTGCACCCTGGTTTCGAGAATAGTAATGAGAGCAACCAAGGTGGGTTTTTCTTTTTTCTTTGCATTTTTTACACGAGACCTGCTGTGTTTTCGCAGATTGCATTTTCATTATTAAGTATTTAGGAGCCATAACTTTTAATGTCAGACAACTTGGCACCCGCTTTGAAAAGAAATATGTTATTCTGAAGCAGAAAACGAGATTAGAAATTTGCTTTTGCAGATAGAAACCAAGTCCTGTCAGCTCATCTAATCCAGTTCCTTGGCAGTGATGCAGGCCAGCTTTCTGCACGGCATTCCTGCACGCTGCCTCTGCCAGACGTTCCCGTCTGGGCTGCTGCGCTCCCAGCGCGGCTCGCGGGGCCCGCCGTGGATCTGTGAACAGGCTGCACACAGGACTGTGTCACACCCCACTCTGACAGGGAAAAGTATCCTGCATGATTTCACTGGAGAAAGGTCATCCTCTAGTTCAGTGTCCCTTTTACAAAATAGCCTGCCTGAGAACTGAGGGCTTTTTTTGGTTTGTTTTTATAAAGTGTGTTCAGCTTGCTAATATGGCAGGCATGCAGAACATAAGCTACCCAACCAACTATGAAACAAATGCTAGAATTAATTGCTTAATTCTCTTTGCATTAGGGTAAAGCACAGGTTTTAAAATGTCTTCAGTGAAGAATTGCTGAATATGAGAAACATCTACTACTGTCTTGTAGTAAATTGAAAAGCAAGTTCAAGTGTAAAGATTGGTTGGGTGATAGCCAAAGGCAAGCAGCAGTCCTGCCTCTTATTTTGTGAGACAATCTAGTTTTAAGCTTTGTGGGTACAAGTTTGACCCAGTAAGCACATTAAATAATGACTATTTCTGTAAACCCAGGGTTTGTTCAAACCAGATTCTTTGTTCTACAGAAAAGAATCCACAGAGATACTTCTTACCCCGAAGCTAATACACGAGTGCCAAGAGTTTAATTGCACCAAAGAGCAACAGACTGCATCCTAAGGAATTATCCCCTTTTCCAGCCCATTCTCTACTGGGCTGCTGTAATGATGAACTAATGCTGCATTTGCACAAAATCCCAAACCTGCACAGGTGCAGGAATGGCTCTTCTTCACTCTCAGGTAAGATGGGCATGTCTGCCTGTGCCATGCACAACAATGCATCTTCTGCATGGCAGAAAGCAGAGTGAAAACATGATCCAACTTACAAGCTGATTGTGCAAGAGAAAGGTGAGACCCCAGGGCAGGGTCAGAGCCTGTCACCTGGATGCAGGTGACCTTTCCCAGCCCCGCAGTTCCAGCTGCCCTCTCTCCATTGCAGCCCCTCTGTCAGGCCAGGCAGCACCGCAGCACACGCGCAGCGCAATGTGAAGTCACTGAGACGATGAGTGGTGGAAGTGTTTGTACCAGCCACAGAGGGGTGCAGGTGCTTGGCAGCAGCAGCACTTTCATCCTGTTCACACCAGCACGCCTCAATTCTCACATCCAGTGCTCTCCGTGGAGACACTCAGACATGTTTTGCTTAAATGAAGGCACTGCACCATCTGAATCAGTGTTTTTGTGATACAGCAGCCCCAGTGTTTGGTAAGGATCGGGGTAGAGAACACAAGTTGATTTTAACTGCGGTAGGGAGTGTTCTCTGTGGGCTCCAGCAGCTTTCGGGAGCAATGCCTCACAAATGTACCCACTTCCATGCCACTGGAACCACATTTCAGCCCTGCCTGCCTAGTGTAGGACACTGAACTGGGTACTCAGCAGTACCTCTAACCTTAAGGTAACCAGCAAGCTCCAAGCATACACTTTATCCAGAAACTGTAGGAAAGCTACAAGGGAAAAACCTCCTTTATTTCAACATTTTAATGAAATATAATAGTTTTTCTACATGGACAAACATTTGGTTTTACTGGCAGAAGCATCTAGCAGTTCACAACTCCAAACACAGATTTAAGAAGAAGCATCCAAACTTTTAATCTCTAAATCTTGTTTAAGTGGACTTCATCATTCCTTTGTTTCCTTGAAAGAGGTTAGTGGCTTGGGGCAGTATTTTATCCAGAAGATAAACATCTCTTGATGGTTGCACTACAGTTGGCTTTCATTCTTTACTGCCTGAAGTCCAGTTTCAAGTTTAAATTAGAGATACGTTCCACATGGCTTGCAGCACAGTGCTTTTTCCATCTCATTTCTCCAGGGGTGCATAATTCAAAAGCTTCTCAATCAGATCCACATGGGCGAGGAGCATTCTGCGGCAGCAGTATCTCTTCAAGCCAAGGGCATCCAGGGCATCTCTATTAACGAACAACAATTAAAAAACACAACAGATGAAGTGAGTCAAAACCACTTGTAAGCGTTTCCTAAGCAACACACTGATTACTTTGAGCTCAGTCATAGAGGAAAATTTGTTTGCAGTTCAAAGACAGACAGAAATTCAGCATATGCTGTTAATGCCCTTTTCCACCTAGTGCTGTTGAGTGTGTTTGTCCATTCTCCAGCCGGCCAGAGCACAGATCTGCTGCTGAGAAGGGTCTCCAGCTGCCACCCCTTTCAGAGGGCACTGTTTTAACATGTTTCTGTAAACTGAGGATGATTCTTGCCTATTTCACAAGATAAATTTAAGATCTGAGCCACACTAAAAAGGTGAGATATACAGAAACTAAAATAACTGGGAACGCAACTTCCCCCACACAGGGATGCTAATTCTGAGGATGGCTACAATCCTTGCTAGCTCCCATGGGAGAAGGCACTTGATTATACAACCTGCCCCCCACATACATACAAGTAAGTAGGTGCAGACTGGTCAGAAATCAGTGTTTTACAGTCTTTCCACTGAATTCCTTCAGAGTGGCTGCTCCAGATTCTTATATTTGGGTAGAGGATGTTGAGTCATCCCAGCCTGAAGCACTGTGGGTGTTTTCCATGGCTGTGGCTGTCACCCCTCTAAAAGGTCACAATGCTACCACGATCTTCAGCTGGAACCTCTGAACCATAAATCAGACTGATACTCCTTCAGAATGTGACATTTGTGAGACATGACTGATCTCAGGTTTTTATGATGATACTGATATAATGCAGTGTAATAAAGCGTTTACTCAAAACAAACTTAATTTCCTGGAACTTGTAATTCTCCTGCAGGAATAAGCCAATGGATACTTTTCTAACATACAGAGGACTGAAAAGAAGCCTCTGCCTAAGCTGGACCATGGTAAAAGGTTGTTTAGCTTCAAGCAGTACAGTCTAACTGCAGGAGCCAACTTCCAGCAGCTTCTCTGATGTCAATCAGTCCTTGCAACCACTGATTGTGCGGCAGGGCTGCTCGTTCTAGGACAGCACCTGCAAAACTTGTTTTAGACAACTAAAAGTACACTGAGGGACATTTTAAAGAATGTTTATAAATAACATCACATGATGCCTCAATTTTCCAAAACACTTGAGAACAAAAGCCTCTGATGTCTGTTGATATGTAAATCTTAAGAGCTATCTGGAGAATTCTGAACTCTCATCTGCAGTTATCAGAGATGCAAAATACTAACATTAATCACAATTTCCAAAGTCATACTATATGCTTTAAGACAATTTTAGTTGTATTTGCCTTTTCCTCCAGCTTCCAAGGACTTGTGGAAAAGGAGCACTTCTAAGGGACAAACAGAAAGGTGTGGGTGTCTTTTTAAACTACTGATTCTTTAGACAAGTATTCCCATTTTGCCCATCCATTTCTTAAGCTACCATTAACAGTGATTCCAGTACTGCACTTTAAGATTTTAGCTGTTTGATATCTGTAAACTCTACTTCTTAGCATAATTGCATTAGTTTGAACAAGCACCCCAGAATCAAGCCAATGACTGCAATTGTTTTCAAGTGAGCATTTGTCAATGACAACACAAAACTCCTATACAAAAGCAGAGGAATAATAAAGATAGGGAAAATATTAAACCGCTAAACACTTCTTAAACTTGTAACATTTTTGCCTTCTCTCCCTTTAAAAAACTGATCACGTTGGCGTCAAAGTTGGGTATATGGAAGGGGAAGGGAAGAAACAAGCAAATGTGTACAGAGTTCCATATTTGGGAACGTTTCGGGTACAAGGGCTATGATTTGGCAACTTCCACACTGCTGCCCTGAAAGATTCAGTGGGAAAAGAACTACTTTGTTCCCTATTGCAATTTCTAACCTTCGGTTAAACGATCTCAGAATGTATCTGTAGTTTTCAGCCTCTCTACGTCTCTTTCATGATACCATGACCCTGCACTTGTGCCTCTGGCCCTGCCTTGGCAGGGAGGCTGGCCGAGATATCTCCAGAGCTCCTTTCCCAGCCCAACAGTTCTGGGATCTTGTGCACTGTGGATCACCCTAAGGCGCGAGTCAAAGGACACAGAAATAAAACCCACCCTTCGGTGTACTCCGCCTGCAGAAGGCCGAGGTAGGCTTCCCACTTGTTCCCCACTATTTTGCCGCACGTGAAGCACCTGACCGGGATGATCATTTCTGCGCTGTGCCTGCAATGACACAAACACCGCGTCAAACCCCGGCCAAGCGTCCGGACACCGCGCTCCGCCACTGCGCGCTCAGGGCTGCGCTGCCCCGCGCCGGCCCGCACCGGCCTGCCGGCGGCTGTGGGCTGCGGGAGCCTGGTCCCGAGGGCTCTCTGGAGGCGAGGGGCTGATCCCGATCCCGATCCCGATCCCGATCCCGACCCTGGGTCCCACTCCCGCCCGGCACCCCCGCAGCCCCGCGAGCAGCTCCCACCGCGCGGCTCCTCCGCTGCCGATGGCCGCTGGCCGCTACCACCGCGCCCGGCCGGGGGAAACCGCGCCGCCGCCGGCCGGCCCGACACGGCGAGGGGGCGTGTTGAGCGGCCCTACTCCCCCCACCGTGTACTTGATGGTAGCGGCCCGCGGTACGGCGTCCCCGGCGGCCCAAGAGAGCGCGCGAGCGCGCGCGCGCGGGGGGGGCGGGTTCGCGGCGGCGCCGGGCGAGCGGCGCGGTGAGTGGCAGCCGGGGCGCCCCGAGCGCTGAGCGGCGGCACCGCGACCGCCCCCGCGCCGCCTCCTCCCGCCGCGCCCGGGCGGGCACTTGTTGCATTGCGAGAGGGCTTCGGCAGCGGGCGGACTTGTCATCCCGTCCTGGCTGAGGTACCGCAGCGAGAAGCGCAACTGGTGGCTGCGGCGCGGCAGCCGCCCGCCCGGTCCGGCGGAGGGGAGAGGGGAGAGGGGTGAGGGATGAAGGGTGGGCATCCCGGCGGGCAGGGCTGAGGGATGAGCCGGGGCGCCCCGCGGCAGCCCCGCGCTCCGCCGCGCCGCGGGCAGGGGCTCCGGCGCGGTGTGTTCTTCGCTCCCCCGGGGCAGGGGAGCGGTGGGACCCGCCGCTGTCGCCGTGTTGCTACCCTGTCAGCGCAGCATCGCGGCGTCGCTCGGGGCCGGTTGCCCGCGGTTCGGCGGCTCCCTCGGGCGGGAGGCGGCGGCACAGCCCGCTCCCGGCGCTGCGGGGCTGTTCCGCGGCTCCGTACAGCCCGGACAGGCGATGTCTCTCCGCTGACACTCGCCCTCGAGCCCCGGCCAAGTTGCGGGCGCTGCGGTGGCTGCGGGCTTGCCGAGAGTTTCCAAACTCCGGGGCCGGCTGGGACGCGGCGCCGTCCCGTTAGCTCGCGGTGCCGCTCCGCCCTGCGCTGTGACCTGTGCGTGGCTGGGCTCCCGGAGGGGTGCGCTGCCCCCGGTACCGCCCGCTGTGGCGGCCGTGCCCGCGGCGAGAGCAGCCTTTCGGCTCGGGGACAGTCAGCGGCTGGCGGCGGGCAGCGCGGCCGGTCCCGCTGGGCACCCGCGCCGGGGAGCTCTCGTGGCAGAGGATAATGCATCTTGAAACTGCTTGACTCGTATCTCATTAATCTAAGGATTGGGGAAGCATTAGGCACGGGCAGTGTGTGCTTAGCGGAGGGAAGCGCGCTGCGATGGGTACAAACTTTGGGGACGGGCACCGCTATTCTGGAGACTCTGGGATGAAGCATTCCTCTGTCAGTCCTTATTGCTCTCTCGTTTCAGCGTTAGCGTTATGCTAATTGTCCTTGGGAGAGTAGAAATTCTCCCAAAGTGTTGTTATTCCTGCTAAAGTATCTGTGAGTTGATACAGTGCACAGCGCAGAGCCATTAAAGTCAGGCATATAAATAATTGTGTCTTAATGCACAGCTTATGTTAATACATCTTTCGTGACTATTTTTTGAACGACTGGATTATTGACCCTCTGCACAGAAATGCCAGACCTAACATGAACCGTAAAAGAGCAAATAGTTTTGCTTTAATAAATAAGGGCTTGTGGTTGAAAGCATTTTTACAATTCTATTGCTAGTGAAAAGACAGTAATTTTTGCAGTCCCAGGAATAATTATGCACAGTTGTGAATGGAGCAAATTGACTTGGCATGGAGGGTAGATGAACCTCCTGCGATCTCTAGATTATGATCATTATTGTTATTGTAGGCCAGTGGGAGCAAAACTGTGTCTCCTTTTGATCCTTTGATTTCTTTCTTTTTTTGGGGGCTGGAGGGGGTGGGGAGTTGAGAATTTGAAGATTGTGCTTTGATGTATTTTCAGTACCAGGGCTCCAAAGTAATTTTCTTACTGAACTGTGTGGTAAAAGGCATTTGTGTTTGGAGATGGAAATTTGCAGTTGAGAGTGAGAAAGAGGGGCTGGAGCTGGGCTTCATAGCTAAGCCACAGCATTAGACCTAGGTTAGCATTTTATAGCTGCCTTGTAGAAACGTGCTTGCTTGTTTCTTAAAAACAAAACTGAGCTCTAACTTTTGGACCTAGTTCACATATCTGACTTTGCTTAGCGTCTTTTTTTCAAAGCAAAATGTACTCGGCTTGTTTGCACACCATTACTTTAACTTTGTCATGTCTTTTTGGGTAACCTGCCGTGGCTGGGTGATGGACCTAATGAACTAATAGGTCTTTCATGGCCATAGCTGCTTTGATCCTAGAAGTTGTAAAGAGTTTTATGAACTATGACCTGCAGAGACGGCTACATACCAAAACCATTCTCTGCTTAACTTCATATATCCTCTGCTGAATCTGACCATTTGCCAAACTGCAGAAGTCTGTTTAGAAGAGCTGTGGGGGAATGTGCACACATGTGACTATTTGGGAATTAGTCAGTGTTTTATGGGCTGTTAGCTCACGCTGATTAGGACTGCAGCTTGAGCCATATGTGGCATTGCCAGCTTTCCACTCTTGTTCAGGTGAGCTGGGTACTGATGGCACTCAGCTGTTAGTGTTTAGTGAAATTTGATCTCTTCAGCCATTCTTTTGAGGAGGGCAGAAAGAATTCAAGAACTGGGTCTCTTTAAGCATCCTTTGAAGAAGAATTGCAAGAATTGAAGTCCCAGCTCTTAGAACTAGAAGTGCAGCTCTTTCTCACAGTAAGTTCTTACCACATTTCTGGTCTCTTGCCACCTTCAATAAGCAACAGTCCAGAAACTGCTGATTCTTTGGGCCTTCAGGCAGCCTGCTGGTCAGAAAACCCACTGGAGCCCTCATCAGCATTAAGCAGAAGAGACTGCCCTAGAATTAATTGAGTTGAAGAAAGCTTGAGAACTGTGGGCTGCTTTCTTGATGTGCAGCTGGAGCAGCTTGAGCAGCCTCTGTCACGTGGATTTGTTGTGAGGCAGTGCAGATAAGACACCCGCCTTCTTCCTGTGATCTGAACAACTTCTGAAAGCTGACAGTGTTCTGACCCACCGTCACTGTTGGGATGAGGCTCTTTCTTGGCATTTTTGGGTGGATTTAGATCTGTAACATGCAGCTAGGCATCCCTGCTCCATGGCATTGTTAGTGTGTACTGAAATCCTAGGCTGGTGATTAAGGAGTTGACCCTGCTTCCGTTCTCCCATCCACAAAATGCAAGGGAAAATATTGCTGCTTGTTTAAAAAACAAACAGAAATGAAGTCAGTTAAGTGACCTGGCTGACTGAACTACTCCTAAAATACTTCTGTAGCTAGAGTGGCCATATGACCTCCTGCAGCTCGTGCTGGCAAATTGTGTCTTTTCTGACCTTGTCTCTGTAATTAGGGCCGAGGAAAGACTTGTGAGATCTCTGCACTTGCACTGGTAGTGTGAGAAACTGGTAGCTAAAAGATTTTTTTTACTTTGTTGGCTGCAGTAGGTCTGGTTTAGGTGTGCACCCTCACGAGTCTGGAAAATTTTGACCTTTCACCACTTTTCACCTCCTGTCGTTGTTCCCTTCTTCTGACTTGGCTTATTCTGTGTACGTGTAGATAATGGCCAGGACTGAAGACGTGGGGTCTTTTAAGATCTGACTTGCCAGTGGTATTCAAGGGTAGTGAAATGTTATTTAAATACAGGACTTTTTAGGGCAACTTTTCCATGAAGGATTGTTTTAGTGCTATTGATCATGATGCAGACTTCTATAAAGCTGTGGGTAGCCCTGTTGGCCCTGCTTGGAGTTAAAAGCTCCCTTCCCTGTTGTTCCCTGTGGTCATTTAGAGCAAGAATGTTAGCAATTTTCTCTCCATCTCCAACCAACACTCAGAATCCTGTGCTAATGGGAAAGCACCATATTCAGTGTTTTACTCCTCAGATCCCAATGAGGCTAGAGAGGGAAGAATCCTGAGAGGAAGAGACTCACATTTATTGTGAAATGAGTGGTTAAATAGGGCATTAGTCAGGAACTGAAATGTGACATGGAAAGTTTAATGTATATAAATAATTTTTACATAGCAGTAGAGAGTCAGAGGAAGAGGGAAATATACAAAAACAAACATGCAGGAGGAAGCTTGGCTGTTATTTTTTCAGGCACATTTTCCACCCCAGGTTTGCTAAATCCTGCAGACATGCTCCCTGGTTTTTTCTAGCCCTGGTTAACTACTCAGAAGTGTGTCATTCATCCTGTTCCACAAAAGGTGAAGGAAAGTGGCTCCCTCTGGAGCTAGCTGGTGTCTTTGGAAGTCCTCCTTTCCCCTCTAAAGCATGAAGGCTTAAGGAGCAAAGAGTGAGGTGGAATATAGATTTGTTTTCCCCTTGATTATTTTTTTTAAAGTATTTTTTAGTCAGTGACTTTCTTCCCCCAGCTCCACAGTGCAGTTGGGTGTAGTGATGCGATGGTGGGGAGGTGGAGAAGGCAAGGAGAGGCAGGGATGATGGAAGCAGGAAAGACTTGGCTGCTCTGTAGAGCTTTGTGTGCTTGGTTGCCCCACACACTGTTTAAGAGCTGCTCAAGCCCCTGGATTTAGCGAAACAAATGCTGAAGCTGCTAAGCAAGGAGAAATGAGGAGAAATCTCTCTAAGCTGGGGATGTGACTGCAGCTCTACTGTAATACCACACAAGCCTGATGCTGCTGATTTCATTAAAAGCATCATTCAGGGCCTCAAAGCAGGTTTTAATACTTGCTATATGTTTTTTTAAATATGCTGACCTTATCTAGTAAGCCTGTAATATTTGTTGCAATGAAGAACAGCTGCTGCATAAATACATATATAACATCAGTTGCCAATTCTGTAAGCTGTGCTGAGACTGTGACTTGTTTGAAGTGGGGTTGCTATTAAAAGGCAGGTGGCAAGATGTTTATTTTGCACCTTGTTAATTGCTTGTTTTTCCTGCTGTAATTGGCTTCCTAATGGGGGCAGAATGTGCTTGGTTTTGCACACAAAGCTTCATTAGTGACAACTGATGGAAAGGATTCAGAGGGTGGGATTTAGATGAAATATATATATATTGAGTAACAGATGTCTCTGCTAAATAGAGTGTATGAGGAAGTCCTGTAGATGCATCCAAGAATGCAAATGTTTTCCCATAAAATGATTTAAGATGTTGTAGTGTTAGGTATAAAGATTGCTGCCTATTACTCGAGAAGGGGGCAGAGATGTTGTTATTTATGTTATTTTTGTGGGGCAGAGATTTTGTTCTGCTTCACTGAACAGGAGTTAGGATGCTTGGATGGTGCTCTCTGCTCAGGACTCTTGGCATCTAGGTATTCAGAAAGAGATCTTTGAGGATCTCTATGGCATTTTTAGAGATAGCTCCTGCTGACAAACTGGGAGATGGTGAGCAATGGTGGAATTCTGTAACTTTCTAAGCTTTGTGGAGCCATCCCTGCCTCCTATGTTCAAGAGCTGTTCCACTGGGCCCTTGCAGGCAGGACATGGTGGTGGAAAAGCATAGCTGGACCATCCATGGTCCTGGCTGTGCTTACAAGTGAGAGCTGAGGCGGTGTTCTAGCTGAGGATGGATGCTCCACAAAAACAGTTCTTGTTTCAATAATGACTTGGTTTTTTTTTGATGTGGTGTAAGAGAGTGGTCTGAGAGTCATCAGGATGGTCATCTGACACCATTGTGTTGGAGGCCATCAGATTTTTGTGCTGTTCAGTTTAATATGCTCTTGTATCTGTAGAGGCTTTATGAAAATTTCACCTGCTGTAGGTGAAAGGTGAATGCACTTGTGTATGTTTATGTATGCATGTGTATATAAAATGAATAATGAAAGGGTAAGATGGCTCTTCATGGAAATGAAGTCCTCCTGTCCCCTCCTTTTTTTTTTCTAAAGCACTGTGATGGGATTGAAAAATAGACTTGTCTATTCCCTACTTTTCTGCTTCCTCAGATGCCAGTATTTAACTAGTTTAAGACTGGATTTATCTGTCATGTTTCTTCTTAGTAAGGTGACTTCAAGGCAAAAGTATTGCCAGTCTTGGATTGACAAATTTTATAAGAAAAAGTATTTATTACATGAATATATCACAGCCTAATTGACTGTTTCATGTTGGAGGGGGAGAGTAATATCCTGAGGCAGCATTTTAATCAGAAACATCACAAGACTGCCCATCAGCTCTACTCTTCCATGTAAGTGTCCTCAGATGACAAAATAATCCCCTTTCTTGGGATAGTGCTTTTAATTTCTGCAGAATCTTTTTTCCCCCAGAGGGAAGAATGGACTGTGTAGTTGAGGTGAGGGCAGGACTTGTCAATTATTAATGCTTGAGGGGAAAAGCCCCAAGGTGGTGTTCTTCCATGGAGAGAGGACTGCATATTCCCTCTGAGCTCATGGATGTGCTTTTGCCTCTGATGTGCTTCCTGCCTTTGGCTGAGAACCCTTTTCTCTGGCTCTGTACACAGGCCCCCTCCCATCAGGGTTTATCTCTAAAGACACTGTAGGGAGCCATCCCTCTTGTAGTACTTTACCATGGCATGTATGAATTTCTGAATTCCAATGAAAAGGAGCAGGGGGGAAGATGTTCTAACTTAGTTTTAAGTCTTATCTCTGAGGTTCTCATAAGTGGTGATGGATGTATTTGGAGTACAGGATTAAAAAGCAGGCTCTGCTGAATGCTGTCCTTTGGGGGATGCTTATGTCTGTAATCAGACTTGGTGCTCAGACTTTTTCTTCCATTTGTCTTCTGCCCAGTCTTGCACCTTGCAAGCCTTCATGGGAGTGGGAATAGAAAGTGATTGCTGTAAGTAGGAGAAAAGATGCATCTTGCTGAGTACTTTATCTCTTGACAGTGGCCAGTAGTGGCTGCTTAAGGAAGCAGATAAACTTAAAGCAAGTGTGCAGTAGTAATGAAGTGAGATGCTTGCATTTTGTATTTCATGTCAGTCTGTGTCTGTAATCTTGTTCCAGAGCTGGGCAAATAGGGAAGAAAATGTATTTTTTCTGATTTAAGCAACTTCTTCAGCTTGGGCATGTCAGCCTGTTGTGTCCAGATTAAGGTGCTAGGTGAAAGCTGGATGTCTTAAACCATTTCTAAAACTGCCTCTGCTATGCACTGTATTCTGGTGAAAGACAACTATTTCTGGAAAAGTCCCTGGCAGTGTGCAGAGCCTGAGATCTCCCAGTGTACAGGCCTTCCAGCATGGATGTGGGGAGGAGGACAGACTTGATGCATTGGCTACGACGTTATCACTCAGCAGAGTGGGCTGCTGTGCACCTATCATAGTGCCATCCACAG
Organism: Camarhynchus parvulus; assembly: GCF_901933205.1. Taxonomy (NCBI): domain Eukaryota; kingdom Metazoa; phylum Chordata; class Aves; order Passeriformes; family Thraupidae; genus Camarhynchus; species Camarhynchus parvulus. Next base: position 16,937,824 of record NC_044575.1, on the reverse strand, counting down.
GGAATCTTCCATTGCTTTGTTTATTGAGCTGCTGTTTTTAAAATTAAAAACAGCCAAATGTTTCATAAAATATTAAGAGATGCTGCTTTAGTGCCTCTCATCAGATTAAGTATGTCACTTTCTGTGTCCTTAGGGTGATGAAGCCCATCAGCTTGGTCGTTCTCTCACCTTAAGCATGCATTAAGGTGACATGCTTCATCTCACAAGGGATGCTGAAGCTATCACACTGCAGAACTGGGAACCGTAGGGGTCCTGCACTTCAGCAGTGGCTTCTCAAATGAAATTTTGCAGAAGTAATAGTTTGCTTTGTACCAGTGAATTCCTTTTTGTTAGGGAAGTGCTTTTTTGAGCAAAAATATTGAGGTAATACAGTGGTAGACACATGCACAACGACTGCGCTGCAGGAAAGAAAGAAATTGCGGCATGTTTTATATGAAAGACCAAGCACTGTTGAGTTTCAATGGCTAAAAGAGAGAGGCCCTACATTCCTCAAACACTTTTTATGAATATGGATTTTGAAGTTGTTTTGCTTGCAGGTGAATTTCTTTTTTATTCAAGAGCCAGTTCTAGCATTTTAATCATAGCACAGTGGTGCTGGTGTAGCGGAGCGTTGGGAAGCTGTGGGGAGTGGTAGCCCCAGGACAGAGGAGGGTCTCAGCTTGCTGCAGAGAAGCCCTGAGGGCTGCACAGTGGTGGAACACAGCGTGGTGGAGCTGGGACCGAGCCACAGGGGGCTTGCTTTCAATGAGTTTTCCATCATCTCTCGCCTCTACCCAGCAGTTCAGCACTCTTTAGCATTTGTATAGTGTTTGGGGATGCTGCACCATTACTGGGTTAAATAGTCTAGAAGTTCTAATAAATTCAGGATACGAGACCAATTTGACTTCTGAATTTCCTGGGTTTGGGTTGCGTTGCTTCTTTAAGCTCAGTCAGTCATGGCACTCGTGGCTGGTTACTCCAGTGTTCCTGCTGTGTGCAGCAAAGTCCCAGCCGTGTGCACATCAGGGAGCTCTTACTCAGGAGCCTGCTCTGAAGGGCAGCAGCTCCTCTGTCTGATCTGATACCGCTGCTGCAGCTTTGCTTGATCGTGGTGCGAGGGAATAATAAAGTACAGCCTTCAATCATGCGACCTGATCAGAGGGGGTTGTCTCTGGTGATGGATAAGTCCTCCTGGAACAATAGGCTGCTTGAGCTGTGCCCAGGGACTGCTGTGTTTGGTTGGGGTTTTGCATTAATTTTTGGCCTGAATAAAAAGAACTGTGAGATCAAGGTTGCAGTTTTGTTTGCAGCTTGCCTTCAAAACTAAAAATCCAACCTGATCTATAAAGGTCCTTTACTGTATATGTCTCTGCTCTCCCCAAAACTATCTGTAGAGCATTTTCTGCTTCTCCTTTAGGATATGCTGAGTATTTTGGGTGCTCCCAAATTATTTTGATTCCTTAAGTTTGCCCTTTTCAAAATAGCATAAACAAAGACATCTTTTTGCATTTCACCCTTGCGAAATGTATTTCACCCACCTGGCCTGATGACTGACGTGCTGAGAGCACAGACATGGGTTCTTTACCCTGGGATGTCCCTCCAGCCACAGCTTTTTCCTAAAAGTCCCCTGTATGACCTTGTCAAGGTGCTTCTTTTCTTCATTTATCACATTTGCCATTCTCAGTAGAGAAGCTAAAAAGCTTAATATTAAGAAAGTGCCTGTATCCTGTGAAAGATAGCTTTTTCTGTTGGTATTGAGAAGCCTTGGAAGATGAATGTGTGTATAAATTCTGTTTAGCTCTGTAATAACTGAGTTGTGCAGCGGTTTATCTGCAATGTGGTGAATCTTAGCCATGGGCAGCGTTACACAAAGGATGTCACCTGTCTGCAGTGGGGCCAGAGATGTGTTTGGATGTATTTGCATTTCTGCAAAGGATGGGTGTTTTTCTGCTTCTCTGTTGAGTAACATCCTCAGTGTGTGGGGTCAGTTTAAAGCAGAAATGATTGTTCTTCTTAAAATACTTGCTGAACAAATATATTTTTCTTCTATTCTGCAAAACATAATGGTATGTGGGTTAAAGAAAGGCTTTTCCCCCAGCACATGCAGCTGCTTTATGGATCGCAGAACAGTCTTTGGAGCACAGAAGAGCTATTGCTGCTGTAGAGAAGTGCCAGCATGGTGCCCTATTTCCAGCATTCTTAACTTCAGTCGTGGTGGTGGTGGGCTGGAGCTGTGCTGCAGCGGCTCTGCTTGTACTGCTGCTGTTGTTTGGGCATTCTGCCTTTGTCAGGGAATCAGGACATCTGGAGAAAAGGGATTCTGGGATGACTAGGACTTCTTTGTCACACACAAGAGAATTTCTTACTTGGAGCATGGATAATAGAATGCCTTTATAGGAGAAAGCGAGAACTGCCCAGAACATCCTGGTCCCCTGCTAGAGGTGAGGACACAGAGAGTTATGCTCAGAAGTAGAAGAGAAGCTTTCTTCATCTAGATGCACTGTTAGGCTTTCTAAAATTTGTCTGTGATCTCTTACTGTTCTATTGAGGTTTTATGTTACTTTGCTTTCTCTGTCAGTAAATGACCATTTCATTTTGGCAGTGCCCTACAGTTCAAATTATAGTTGGGACCAATTTATTGTGGATCTGTTTAGCATCAGTTTTATTGTTTGCCTGCATTCCTGCTCTGCTGTGGGATTGTCATTACACTGCCTTTTGGGTATCCTTTTTTTGCTGTCACTGGCCTGACTCCTAGGGCTTGAAAAGCTCTTTGAGGATTCCTCTGGGAGCCTAAGGGCCTTATTGGAAAGAAATCAAATTCTCATAAGTTTCTGAGAAAGCTGTCATAAGCCTTGTGGCTGCTGGGTTATTGCCAGGTCCTTAATTCATGGGGCACACGATGAGCCATTGCTAGACAATATTGGTTTCAGGTTCTTTTGTACTGTATTGTGAAAGGAGAACCACTTCTGGGCCATTGTTTTAGCCAGTGTAAGAACACACACGATTTTCTGTAAGGAAGTATTTACAGTTTATTAAGCATTGTTTTCTGACTTTTTTCTTTTCCTTGCTAGAGTTCTTTCTCTGTGCACCCAGTTCACCTCTGCAGGTTTCAGTCCTAGCAAGGATTCATCCAATGTCAGACTGCTTTTGCACTCTGTGGCTTTTGGCAATGGAAGCGCCGCTGACCATGCATGGGACTCAATTTAAAGGGAAGTGCTGCTGTAGGTGAGCCAGCTGCCCTTTACTGCTGTCTAAGTTGTCTGTTACGGTGAGGAAAATGTTTTTGATGACCGTCCTGATAGTATTTCCTTGTAGGTATATAATTTGTTGTGGCATTCATATTTTCTGGAAAGATCCCTTTGCCCAGGATTTTTCTCCTGGGAAGCTGAGAAGCCTCAGAGAAAATGGAAACCAATAATTATCTGATTTGCTTCTCCTGTGTTTTGCTGCTTTGGAATGTGTTTGGAAATGGTTTACCAACAGGTGGTTATTTAATTGGTTTTTGCTGTGCATTGTTTTGACTTATTGGCCAACCAATGCCAAGCTGTGTCAGGACTCTGAAAAGAGTAATGATTTTTCAGTAGTATCTTGTTAGCCCTTTGAAAGTATCCTTTCTGTATTCTTTAGTATAGTTTAGTATAGTATTCTTTAATATAATATAGTATCATAAAATAATAAGCCTTCTGAGAACATGGAGTCAGATTCATCATTCCTTCCTGCCACGGGACACCCCATAAATACAATAGTTGATTCTTTTGGCAGGCTTTTGATTAAGTTGCAAAGTTGCTCTGATCCTTCATATTTGCTCCACGTTCTCAAGGCATTTGGTAGTTAGTTGTCCCCTTCTGTGCCTCTGCAGTGAAAGGGGTGAAAGTCAGAACGACCTTATTTGCCTCATGGAGTCTCCTTTTGCTGCTGACTCATGGCTGTGTCCTGCTCATGGTGAACAGTGTTTGGTACAACCAAATTTTGAATAGCTAGTAATGAAATTTTAATTTCCCATGGGCAAACAGTACTCCACCCAAAGAGCTTGCATTCTGTCCTGGTGCAGTTTTCTGGTTTTAGTTTAGACCCACTGCCCTACACTCTACCCATGGGGTGAGAAAGGGGTGGATTAAAAAGTTATCCAGCAGAGTATTGAAATGTCATGAATGTGCTTTCAAAGTAATTTCAAATACTTAAATTCAAAATGAAATGTGTCAGTGTGTTGAAATTGTTTGATACATCTCTCTGTTTGGGACTGAACTGGGATGGAATCCAAACCAAGCCATGAAAGATCCCTGGAGGGAAAAGTGCAATGCAAATTGGAGGTAGAAAAGTCAGTCTGAGCTTTGGTTTGGCTTTGTCTTTGTAGTCTCTGAATGTGTGCCAGCTATGGATGAACAGCAGTAGGACAAATATTTAGGTGCTGCTGTACAGCCTATGGAAGTTTTATTCACTGGCATGCATTACCAGATCTGAAAAATTGTGTTTCCGTCACAGCCCACGCCACTTAATTTCAGCACAGTGTTCTGCCAGCCCTGAAACGTGTGTGTATTTGCTTCTAGAGAGCTTGCTCAGATACAGGGCTTGATTCCATCTATTTCTCTGTTTTCTTGGCTTGCCTTCTGCTGATAAGATAATAGTAATAATAAAAAGCCCCAGAAAAATCCTCTCCAAAGTGCTGCTATTGCAGCTGATATACTGATGGTTTTAGCAGTCATTTAAGTTGTTTGTTTGGTGTCCCCTTTTTTCCCCCCTTTTTTCCCCCCTTTTTTCCCCTTGATATGGATCATCTTATTTTGATTTGCCAAATGTGAGGATTTACATATGACAGTTCTACCATGGAGCTGAGCATTTGGTGAGCTGCATGGATGTTTTGGCAAACAGGACCTATTTCTGAGCCACAGTTTGGAAGAGCTGGTGTGTAAGGGACTCACTGAAAGCTGGAAGTATTGTGGAGAAAGGTTTTCTGAAATCCAATATGCCAAGCTGCCTGAGTGTTAAGACTTAAGGGTCAGAGTGGACAAAACAAATTTGAGGGACTGGGAAGTGAAGAAGTCAGTGCGGTTGCAATAAGCCTGGCGGGTGTTTTGTACCTGTGAGTGCAAGTGCATGCCTGCGTGCCGGTGATAAGAGCAGAGTGTGACTGCTGGTAGTTCTAGATTTGAACAGTTTGAATTGCCGCAGATGCACAGAAAGTTGTTGCTCACTAGTCTGGCCTTGATTTGTCAGCAAGGGTTGATGGATTGGGATGAATCTGTTAGGTTCTACCCAGCACACAGCCTGCAGCTTGTCCGTGGCGTGGACAAGGAGGAAATGATGTCAGCAGGGCGGGAAAATCCTCCTGTGACTTTTTAGGGCAGACTGCTGTGGAAATATAAGGGAATGGGTAGATGATAGCCAGGAAGGGAGTCAAACCAGGCTTTTATGTTGATGTAACGGCGCATGAATTATGAATATAGAAGGCTGAAAATTCTGACTGTAGATGCTTGGTTCATCTCCTGAAGGCAGGGGTCTCTGTTGAACGGTTTCGTTCCAGGACAGGGTGTGTGCAATGACCGTATCAGGTGTATGAGTGAGTGTGTTATGACTGTATGAGGTGTATGTGTAAAATTGCCTTTCACAGTGTCCTGCTGCTGCAGGGTGGGTCAGACTGGCTCTCCTTCTCTGCTCATGCCAATGAAAATAAATTGCCCCATCATGACTTGTGAGGAAAGCAGCGTTCTGTCATCCTGTGTATAATGCCACCAGCCAGCAGTGTTGGAAACAAATCCAGCCTTTCCTGTGGTTTTGGACGCTGCTTCTAGGCAGGTCAGAGAGCCAGCTGGGCAGGGAGGTAGCAAAGCTGTCACTTCTGCAGTCTTCTTACTCATGGCTGCTGAAAGGAGCTCTTCTCTGAACAGTGGGCAGTGTGTGTTTTTCCTGACCCTTTCCTCTCCCTCCATCCCTTGATTACATAAGACAGCCCTGTTGCTCCTGCCAGAGAAGGTGCTGTTTACTTTTGCAGCTCATGGAAGAGAAGAGGCATAGTGCATTCGGTATTTTGTACCAGACACTTTTTACACCCCTCCCATTTAATTTCATTTCTCTTTTCTCTTTAAAAACTTCACAGAGAAAACAATGATGCTTTAATGACACAGGAGGAGAGGAGAAGAAGGAGCCTTCTCTCTTAGTTTTTTGTTACTTATGTGTGCCACTGATGAAGTCAAGTGTGTGAGTGTCAGTGTCTCTCTGCACAGTGGTGTCGAACAAGTGCCTCAAATCTGAGTTATACTGGGGGTAGCTGAAGGGGAGGGTCATGGGCAGGGCTGAGGAGAGGCAAACACTGAAAACTGGAGCTGGGAGCAACTGAGAGAAGGGGGCTGCAGCTGTCCTAGTTCTGTCCCCTGCCTGTTTTTTCTTGTTTTATTTTTGCCAATTCAATAGCAGAGCACAGGAGCAGATACCAAGTGTGATTTAAGGGGGCTAGCTGCCTTCTGCTTGCAAGAGGACCTCAAGCCTTCTGGGCTTGTTTGTGCTCTCATTTCATGCTGGTCATGCTGTTCTCAGTGATCAGCCTTGCCTGCCCCCGTTTTCTCAGGTTTATACAGCTGCTCTGTCTGAGTTTTCCTGCATTGCTGGAGATTTCCCTCACCACTTCTCTGTGTGTTTAGGGCCAGGAATGTTGGGACATAAAATCTCCCTGTGCTGTTTTCCTTGTCATTGTTATGCTGCGATCAGTTTGTGTTCTGAGAACACCTATGGTTATCAGTCATGTTCATGAGTAGGTCAAACCTCTGCTAAAAGAAGCCTTATATTATGAGATGTGAGGAGTGAGGCAGAAAGTGAGGTGCCAGCAATTCAGCGTAAGGAGCTATGGCTTGAGTCCAGGTTGTGGTGCCATATTGCATCTGCTTGGCTGGTCCGTGTCCTGGTTGTGCCTTTGTTGTTTCCCCTGAGCATCTGAGTTGATTGAGCAGGAGTGAGTCACTGCAGTGTTTCTGGGTTACTAGTGCTGCCTTTCTGAGCTTTCTGCCGGGGAATGGAACTGCTCTGAAGTCTCTTACGTAGAACGATCACAGTAAGGTCACCCATTCATGCCTTTGACCTGTTACTTTTCCCTTGGTATGATATTGTTGCTATTTCCAAATAGCAATGTTTTCTTAGAAAAATTGCAATTCAGTTCTTAAAAAAAAAAAGAAAAAGTTGTCTTTGCTGGAGACTGGCATTTGGGTGAAGCTTACATTTATCCTTGTGCATGTGGTATGGGCTGTAAACAAGGTTTATCCTGCTGTTTTCCTGAAGGAGTCACAAAGCAGCTTTAAACATAGATTTCTGTGTCTCTCTGGGAAGTACATTTACTTTTATCCAAATTGAGCATTGCTACTCAGATTTAACAACAGTACAGGCTAAGTAAGAGAGCATAATATTAATCCCGTCTAGTTGACCATGTGTAGTTCAGCTGTTCCTTGTACCTGCCACTTAGTTGATGGGTCTGAAATACAAGGTGCAGAGATGGTAATGTCTAGATGATGACTTCCATCTTGGTGGTAAGAGATGTCCATCCTTCTGCATTTCCTTTAGAAAAAGCTGACTGTGGTCATCTGCTAAACTTCGGTATTTAATGAGTGCCTAAAGCTGGGCTGGATGGAATCAAACCTAGTGTTGGAGAGCAGTGCATGGGAGGCCTGTAGTGCATGTCACTTTCTGCAGCTCTGGTGCTACTTGGGTTAAAGAAAACTCTGCTTATACTTCTGTAGAGCTGCTAAAATCTGGTTTCAAGTTGAATCTATTTCTCTCTTTTTTTTTCTAGTCCAGAGCCTGGTCCTATGCTGCTAGGGATATGAAGGGAGATGCCTTTTGTTTTGCATGGTTAGCAGCTCAACAAGCAGCATTTAGCTGACATTTGACCCTCAGTGTGGCATAGCACTTGCCTCTATCTCAGGCCACTGGTAATGATTACCCAAACTCAGGCAGAGACCTCAAATAAGGCAGAGTCTTGACCACAGGAACTTCCTAAGAGAGGCCAGAGGATGTTGGTAACATCTACAGCAGAAAGACAATGCATGGTGTGACACCTTGCCAGTTCCTATTTTCCCTGCACTTTCTTGCTGTTTGTCACTTGTTCAGGATCAAGCCTCTCTTCTAGACCTTCTTATCTATTCCCACACCCGGTCTGAGGACTGGAGTTGAGCAGAGAAACATTGTGTCAGCCCAAAGTTGTACTAAATAAATGAACAGAGGGGATGCTTTCCTTAACCTTTCCACTCATTACATCTGCTTGTGATGTACCACTCAACCACTGGGTGTCTCTGGGCCATGCACAGCTCCAGGCAGCATCTAGTCCCTGGAAAGCTGGCACTGGTTACACTTGTTTTGGTTTGTGGCTGCAGTTTTTGTTCTTGTTTTGAAGGGCATCGTGTTCCTTTCTGGACTGTCCACCCAGAATGTGTCTTCCCCACCCCTGACCATGGAGTAGGGCGCACACTGTGGGAAGGCAGCACCCTGGATTGCCAGTAGCTCCTGTTCAGAGGCCAGCAAATTCTCCAGCCTGATTTTGCTCTGTTGCTGTTTCTGAACACCATATGTCTTACTGCACTGGGCTGTGTGGGGGTCTAGAATAGGAGAATGTAAGCACAGCAGCTTTGCTACCTTTCCCTTTTCCCCTTAGTTGTGACAAGTTTACTCTTGCATGCACACCCAAGTAGATAAATAATCTGTCTCTCAATAGAGCTCTGCTAGCCACAGTATTTTCTTCAATTCCATGGAACGAGTTAGTTTTTCATTATGATGCTGAAAGGTAAAAGACAGACTATTCTCTACTTTAAGAATGCAGTGATAGAAGGTAAAGCTTTCATTAAACATGCCTGGGAGAATTTATATACATAAGTATCTGGACCGTAGCTAATATATTTTGAACGACAAGGGAAGAACACAGCTTTGTAATAGCCAGCATTTTGTGTTTGGATGGTTAATCAGCAGTACAGAAAAATAATTGAATTAATTCTTTCATGGACTAAGTGCAAAAAAGAATTCCAAACTATTAATGTCTCTTGCTGTAGGGTAGTTCTTCTCTTTTTTCATCCTACAGCCATCTAGGGTTGACATCTCTGTGGTTTGCAGGTGATGGTATCCATGTTGCAGCTTTCATTGCTGGTAAACAGCTGACCTGTTTCCTGCTGACTTGGCTTTGAGTTGGTACCTGGTTATGCTGGATGGTGCTTTGTCATTAAATAGATAAATTCACCAGCAGTGGGATGCACTGTTTGGTTCCAGCACTTGCTTATGTGCTCTTTGCATAAATGGTGAGATAGGATTTTGCTGGTCTCAGGCTGGGATTTGAGCCTGCCTGGGGTGGGTACTGGTAAGTTTTGGGGGTGGTCAGGATATTACTCGGTGCTTTGCTGTGGGATGTCTGGCAGAACAAGTGCTGGAGCTGGGATTAACTGATTTTATAGATTTCAAGCAGTCATTGAAGTAAGATGAGCAAAGGTGAGTATGTTGTGTTCAAGACTGAATAATAGGAGTAATATTTTTTTCTGAATTGGTTTGATGGCAGCACTCAAGTACTGCAGTGGATAGAAGAAACACACTGCACATAAGCTGCTGGTAATAACTTGCTATAGCATTCAGAGCAGCATGCTTTACAGTTTTATGAGAGCTGAAAGTTCTAACTGTACAGACATAAAATAATTCTGGTCAGCTGCTTGTGTACAGGGCTTAGCCTTGCACAACATGAACTAGAGCTCTGTCCATAAATTAAGCACTTGGGTGCCAAAGATGCATTACCAGCTTGGTTACAAGCTGCTGTGTAGAGACAGCTATAGTGTTTGGCTTGGATAAACACCCCACTTCTGGATATGTGAGAGGGATGGCTCTGTGCTTGCCCAGATCATTGGGATGTAGGATAGTGGTTCACAGTCTGTGGCAGAAGACCAGGAGCTGGGAATCAGGACAGTGCTGTAGTTTCCATACTATGGAGTCAAAAGAGGATGTCTGACCAAATAGGATGGGTTACCCAGGACTTTTGGAACAGTCAGGGTTGAAAACCATGAATCCAGTAATTGTATTGCAATTAAAAAAATGTTTATAAATCTGCCCCTTGTCTTGCCTTGGAAACTCTCAATGCTCAACCACGTACAGGTACAAATACGAGTTACAGATCTGACACTGGTTTCTGTTTATTCCTCCTCCATTTTCAGTCTATAGAAGTTATTTCACTTCCATGGAGGCAGAAGCTTGGGTTTTATTGGCACCAATCCATGTGGCTGTGTGCCGCTGTATTGGGGAGTGAAGGGTCATGCTGCTGTATTTTCCTGTTACCAGTGTGTTTCAAAGAAAGGACCAATTTGCTTTTGGAAGGTGCTATATAAACTTCTTTAAGTAGTCGAAATTGCCATATAATAGAGAGAATGTTTATCATAAAAACAAAACATTCCTTGTATCACTTGCCAGACACACGGTAATGGAGGAGCTGAATGGAACAGGCCCATATGGATGTAACATGGATAAATTGCTGCTGCTGAGGCGGTGAAAAAAGGGGAAATGGGCAGAACTTTTCAAAGAAGAGAAAGTAAATATCCTGTATCATTTATGCTCCTGTAGTCTGGATCTCTATTCAGCAAAGTACTGACAAATCCCTGTTCAGCTGAGCATTCAGAGGTACATTTCCAAAAGTTTTCAAGTCTATGAAGGCACTGAGAGCAGCACTTCAAAGGGCTTTCAAAGTGTATTTGTTCTAGATACCTTGTACCTAAAAGGTCCGTGGAGAATTTCCTCCTTAGTCCTTGTTAGTCCCTTTCCTTGGCTCTGAGATCTGTCTTGCATGGGTCTGCCTTAGCCAAGGCAGAGCAGCGTGTGCCAAAGAATTTCTCTGAACTGAGGCCTTTATGATATCACAGATCAAAAAAAAAGAATGATGAGGAGCAGAACCAAGCAGAACAGGGTTGTTAGTAGGGCCAAGCACACAGATAAGAGAGGATGCCAAGCCCAGTGGTCCTGCCCCCATGGGCAGCAGCTCAGGAGCTTGCACTGGGCTGGTGGGGCTGTTTTGCTTCGTGCAGGCATTCTGTGTGAAGTACACTGCAGAGATTTGAAGGTGTCACAGCCATTAACTAAGTGGGAACTTGAATGACAAAACGCTCCCCTTACGCTGCTTAGGCTTGGCAGGAGGAGAGGTGTCGGGGCGCTGCTGCTGCTGCGGCGCCTTTCGGAGCCGTGGGAGTTTGTGACAGAGCGGAGCAGGTGTGAACACTCCAGATCATGACTAAGTGACGTCTCGGCTGATGAAAGAGTGCTGTTTTCTTCCTTTCCCTTCAGTGTTTTCTTCCAAATATAATTTGTCTCCATTATGTATTTTTCTCTCTTATTTACGGTTACTGATGGCTTGCAGGTTTGTCAGCCTATTCCTGCTGCAGGCATGGAAAGGAGGGAAATAGTCTTTGCTCCTTTGGTTATCAGAGAACCCATAAGCATTGAGGCACTCACAAGGGAAGAAAGCTCTTGATCTGGGGATTATGTCCTCTGAATGGAAGAAGATTGGCAAGGTCTGTCTCTAGCATACTTGGAGCTGGGAATGGAATCCATGTCTCCTGGGTGCTTAATCCAGATTCCCAGGTTCTAAAAGGCACACTGTGTGGCAGTCTTTGCTGGCCTGCTGGTTTTTATTTTTTTATGTGTTATATATTTTAGCTGCTGCTTTCTGGAAATAACTATTATGTTGTGGCAATTTCAGCTGGGGAATTTTACAACTCGGGTGTGCAAGTAAATGGAATGAAAATCTTTAAGACCTGAGGTTCCTAGTAGAAGCTGGGATTCTCCTCCTGAAGCTTGTGGATTGACACAAAGTCTGGAGGAAGTAGGCTTACAAATCTCTTACTTAGGTTTCCAAAATTGCCCCCGGCTGCAGATTTAACTGTTTTTTAAAAATGTGTTTCAGTATTGACTTCCCATACAGAGCAGCCATTAATGCTGCTGGCTTCTATTTTCCTTATGCCAGGGAAAAACAGAAAAGAGTAGGATGAGGAAGACCAAGGATTTTTCTTGCCCTTTTGGCGTGCATCCATTTCTTTTGTAAAGTACCAACTCATTTCTTAATCCATGTAGGTTTCCCGACTGTTCCTCAAGGCACTGGATCAGGGTATTTGGAGCAGCTGGCACAAGTCATAAAGAATAGAAGCTCCTTCATTACACCTGCAGTTGGGATTTCCCATTGCCTCTCAAAGGTATGTTTGTATACAGAAATAGGAGATGTTTGACTTCTGGGTAAACAGAACTATACTTATTAGATGAGGCTTTTTAGTCATTCTTATTTTCCTCATCTGAAAATATCTGCATGAAACCACTTGCTGTTTTAAATGTACTGAGTTTGTGTGGCCAGGTTTCGTATTGGTAGGAGGCTACAGGGATGTCTTCTGTGAGATGCTGCCAGAAGGTTCCCCCATATCTGACAGAGCCAATGCCAGCTGGCTCCAGGATGGACCAGCCAGAACCAGCTGTCCCAAACTGGCCAAAGGGATATTTCAGGCCATGTGATGTCTGCTCAGCAATAAAACCTAAGAGAAAGGAGAAGCAGGGTGGCATTTGTTACTATGACAATTGTCTTCTGGAGAAACCTTCTATACATACTGAAGCTGTGCTTCCTGGGAAGTGGCTGAATATTTTCTGCTGATGTGAAGGAGGGAAATAACTTTTATTTTCCTTTGCTTCCATGCACAGCCTTTGTTTTTTCTTTATTAAGCTGCCTTTATTACTCATAATATTTTAAAATCCTATTTTCTTCTCCCTGAGTCGTGTTGAGGAGGGAATTGATAGGGTAACTTGGTAGGGACCTGGTATCAACCCACCACACTGAGACTTTTCGCCTTTAAAAGACAGATGTTCTTATTCAAGTGTGCAATTTAAGAAGCACTCTGTATGCTATAAAGTACATTGTACAAAGTTTGTCCTGTAAACAGTGAGGGCTCTTGAAAACGTGACCTTTAAACATGGAAATAAGAACCTGATTTTCAGTTAATAACACCCAGTGCTATACATGTGAGCACAAACCTGATCCTCACATACTATATAGTATAGTGTATACTACTAACCTTGAGCTTTGGGTAGGAAAGTGTATGTTAATGTTAATTTTTTTTGTTGAGTCAGAGTGCACACAGAATGCACTGGCATTTGCCTTAAAGCCTTTTTTGGCAGAATTTCCTGTAAGGAACCCAATCAATGTATCTGCCTGGAGGACAGGGCACTTTATATTACCATAAAATAAATTAGTAAATTAGCCAAAATGTTGCCTAGTTCTGCAAATAAAACAGTGGACTGGTGGCTGAAGATTTATCTTTATTCAGCCTGACTTCCACTTACTTTGCCTGCTTATTTCCAACCTGAATTTGTCCCCTAAATGTGTTGCAAAAACGAGTACTTCTACGTAATAAAAAATAAAAATAATTCAGATGCCACTTGTGTGAAACAGTTAAAATATACTACTTGGTATAACTTCTTTCAGTCACTTTTGAACAAGCATTTTGGAAGCGATACCAAACCTCTTGTGTGTTGGGGATTTTGAGCAGATACCTACATTGTGGAAATTGAGACAAGATTTCTTTGGGTTCAGGTTGGCTTGTATTGCTTTCTGCAGAGCATCCTTGCACCTTCCAAGTATGTAGTACTGGCCCTTTGTAACAAATGCAATGTGAATTCAACTATGGGCTGCTGTTCGTGCGCTGATGTTGGACAGTGAAATTGCCTTATGGGTATGTTTTTGAAACTAATTCTTCTGGTTATCCCACCTTACTGCACTTGGTTAATGAAGTAGCTTCAGAGTATTCGATTCATTTTTGGATAAAACTAAACTGGGAGCTCTGTTCCAGGAGCACATATGTCACTAGTCTGGTCCATGTGCCGCATCTCAAACTGTGAATGATGTGGATCATGGGGTCCTTGGGAGCAGCTTCTTTGCTTTACAGGTTTGTTCCTAGACAGCTTACTTCTCTTTCTGGTTGATGGGAATGACTTGTGTAAGGTTGGTGGTGCTCAGCTGGGCTGGGAGGACAATGCAGGTGCTGTGAACAAGCAGTGCATGGAGCAAAAGTGCATTTTGCTGCCATACATACCTGAACACAAGGAAGGTTGAGGATGTAAAAGCTGAGTACAGCCTTGGTTGCAGTGGCTGTGAGATGGAGCTCAGGATCCCGAGTGGAGGAAGTAAAACAAAAAGCGGGATCACATTTCTGGACTTGACATGAAGCACCACTAGATGTTTCTGGAGCTAAACAGGGTTTTGATTATATACTGAGCAACCAGAGGAGATTACATTGAAAACCAAATTTGCAAAACCTTCTAATGTGTTCATATTTGTGTCTAGGTCATAGTTTTCTTGGGAGTGCTATTCTTTTACTACTTTCTGCCAGAAAATCCTGTTAGGGCTTGGGACAAAAGACGTGCTTTATTGGGGTCAGATGCATGTGAAAGAGGGTGCTGGCTCTGGCTGTTGCTAGGCTACACTTGTGTGCTCACACAATAAAAGAAATTCTTATATGTTGGCAGTGTCAAAGTATTTCACTTGATGCATGATGTCAGTCAATGCTGTTGAATAATGAGTAGATGTGGTTAATTTTTCATGTGATTGGCAGTAGCTGAACTTGCTTCCAAGTTAGTCTAATGCCTCGTAATTGAAGGTAATGAAAATACTTCCTAGAAAAGATATTTTTAAGTAATTAATAGATGTTTCTGAATCTGTGCTTTAAAGGGAGACCCTGCTTCTCACAAACCAAGAGAGTTTGTTGATATTCAAGGATTGTTTCCTTGAGGAATGCATTCTGATAAGCAAAAAATCAGGCAAAGGGTGCAAGAAACCCGTGTGTGTGGAAAAAAAAGAATAATCATTACTCAAGCACAAGCAGGAAATACACAGGAGATGGAAGCAGGGTCATGCCACTTGGTATTAATATAGAGAGGTTGTCAGAGTAAGTAGAAATGAGACAAGGAAGGCCAAGGTCCATCTGGAATTAAATTTGGCCAAGGATGTCAAGGACAACAAGAACGGCTTCTTCAAATACATCAATAATGAGAAAAACTAAGGATAACATCAGCCTGTTACTGAATGGAGGAGGGACCCTGGTTACAGAGGACACAGAGAAGGCAGAGATACTGAACATCCTCTTTGCATCAGTCTTCACTGACAAGATCAGCCCTCAGGAGTCTCTGACCCAGAGACCAGAGTTAAGGGAATGCTGGAAGGAACGCTTTCCTTTGGTCAAGGAGGATTGGGTTAGAGAACAGCTAGGCAAGCCTGACATTCACAAGTCCATGGGCTCTGGTGGGATGCATCCACGAGTGCTGAGAGAGCTGGAGGGACCATAGCCAGGCTGCTCATGATCATCCTTGAAAGGTGATGGAGATCAGGAAAAGATCTGCAAGAAACCTGTGTCATCCCCAGTCTTGAGAAAGGGCAAGGAAGACCCATGGAGCTACTGGTCAGTCAGCCTTACCTCAGTCCCTGGAAAGGTGATGGAGCCCCTCATTCTGGAGGCCATTGCTGTCCACATGGATGGCAAGAACGTGATCTGGAGCAGACATCATGGATTCACTTAGGCTCATCCAAATCATGCTCATCCAACCTGATTGCCTTTTAGAATGAAACAACTACCTGGATGGATGAGGGGAGGGCTGTGGATACTGTCTGCCTTGACGTCAGCAAGGCTTTCAGCACTGTTTAGGAGGATGTTGTGACAGACAAACTCAGTAAGTGTGGCCTGGATGAGTGGACAGTGAGGTGGGTTGAAAACTGGCTGAGTGGCAGATCCCAGAGGGTCATGATCAGCAGCACAGGGTCTGGTTGGAGCCCTGTCACTGGTGGTGTCCCACAAGGGTCAATACTTGGTCCAGGATTGTTTAACTTAATTCACCAATGGTTTGATGAAGGGGTAGAAGAGCTTCCTCAGCAAGTTTCCTGCAGACACAAAACTGGGATGGTGCAGCCCTTCAGAAGGACACTGACAGGGAGCTTCTGAAATTCAACAAAGGCAGGTGAGGGTCCTGCATGTGGGGAGGAATAACCCCTGCACCAGCATAGGCTGGTGGACAAACAGCTCAGTGGGCAAGGGCCTGGGGGTCCTGGTGGACAACAAGCTGTCCATGACCAGCAGCACCCTTGTGACCAAGAAGACCAATGGTACCCTGGGGTGCATTAGAAGAGCATTGCCAGCAGGCTGAGGGAGGTGATTCTGCCCTTCTGTTCTACTTGTGATCCTGCCCCTGGTGAGACACATCTGCAGTGCTCTGTCTGGTTCTGGGCTCCTCAGTACACGAGAGACATGGAGCTCCTGGAATGGATCCAGAGGAAGGCAGCAAAGGTGACTGTGAGAGGGCACCATCTCTCTTAGGAAAGGCTGAGGGAGCTGGGGCTGTTCATCCTTAAGAACAGATGAGTGAGAGGCGACCTCATCAGTATTTTATTAGTACCTGAAGGGAGGGTCTCAAGGATCAGCCAGGCCCTTCTCAGGGGTGCCAACCAACAGGTCATAGAGCAGCAGGCAGAAACTGATGCACAGAAATTTTCATCTGAACATGAAGAAGAACTTTACTGTATGAGTGACTGCATTGAAGCAGGTTGCCTAGAGAGGTTGTAGAGTTTCCTTAACTAGAGATACTCAAGAGCTGTCTGGATACAATCCTATGCCATGTGTTCTAGGACACAGCTGGTTCAGCAGGGACATTGGACTAAATTATTCACTGTGGTGCCTTCCAACCTTTACCCATTCTTTGATTGTGATTCTATGCAAATATCTTCATTCACACTCTGAAAGTGAATAATGCATTTTTTCTGTGAATTTGCATTTCTTACGAGCTCCAGGAATTTAGGAATAGCAGCAATTGTGAATAAAGCAGATCTATTTTTATTAAAAGAACCATGAATTGGATGTCTCATTCAAAACTTTAAAGTATTTTATATAGAATGTGTCATTGCCTGTCCTAGCTTCAGTATGAATCAGCATCAGGATGTGGATTTTTAGTGTATATATGTATTACTGCTATTTGTGTCTCTGTTCAGGAATTCAGAGTAAGGTGAGGGCCAGCTTGCATCCTTTTACCCCTGACAAGAAAATGGAACAATGCATAGAATGCAAAAAGAGTTTCAGCCTTGTCTCTGAATGTTCTTTCATCACATGTTATTGTCCTTGAACATCTATTCTGTGTAATCACTGGAATACTTAGGATATTGAGGGGTAACTGAGCAGTCCTGCTTCCCTAATTCAAATGAGCTGCTCTGCTCTCAGTGCAAGTCTCTCACTTACAGTGCATGCGGATAAATTGAATGTCTTCAAGATACTGTCCTTGTGTCTGTCCCAGGAGAAGTCCAGGTGATTTCTCTGAGCAGTCTTATAGCACTTTTGCTTTTTGTTTCAGCCCTGTGTTGATGGGATTATGAAAGGTACTGCACGTTTAAGCTAAAAGCCACATTAAGAAATACCTATGGGCTATGCCACTTATGGAACAGTATGGTTTGACTTCTCTGGGACTTCTGGGCTTTTGTTCTGTTTGTAGGCTTGATGTCTGTCTGGAATCAGACAGAACTTGTTATGCTGTGAGGGCAATAATTCAGGAGGCACAAAACCATTATGTAACGCGGATTTCTGACTCAGAGAATATTAGGATTGGAATGGACCTTAAAGATCATCTGCTCCCAGCCTGCGACTGCCATGGGCAGGGACACTTCCCACTAGACCAGGCTGTTCAGAGCTCCATTTGGCTTGGCGTTGAACGCTGCCAGGGTTGAGGCATTCATTCTTTCTCTGGGCAACCTGTTCTCTTGCCTCACCATCCCTAAAGTAAAGAATTTCTTCCTGATATCTAAGCTAAATTTCCCCTTTCAATTTGTACCCATTACTTTTTGTCCTGTCACTACAGCTCGTGACAGATTCCTTCTCTGGCTTCCCTGTAGGCCCCCTTCAGATACTGGAATGTTGATGTGAGGTCTCCACACAGCCTTCCCTTCTCCATGCTGAACAGCCCCAACCTAGCTCCTTACAAGGGCTCTTGTCTTACAAGGGGGTATTGTAGCTTCCCCATAGGCTGTACATCTATTCATTTCCTGCTGCTTCTAAATCAGGTGGTGTTTTCTTGCTCTCAGTAATATAATTTGGCTTTGAATTTCCCCTGCTGCAAGGCTAAAGCTCTGAGTCTGTGGAAACTATGGTGTATCTCTTGTTCTTGCTTAATGCACCTAGACAAAATGGGAAATAACACCCTGTCTAAGGAGTTGTGTATTGCTGCTCTTGAGCATCAAGTTTCTGCTTTTGCTTGTGGACTTAGCTGAACCCAGAGGTGACATCTAGAAGATATTTCTCAAAGCTTTCGTCTGAGCACTGCAGTGCTGCTGTGTTTGCCAGTGAAAGCTCCTGGGGAGGTAATGAAGGACTGTTAGAAGCATTAAGTGCTCTGTGGGATAACAGCAATACCTTGTGTGCTGATGAACATGTAAGCTAGAAGATCAAGTCTTTGCTTCCCCTGCATTTTAAAGAAGGGCAGTGAGCAGGGAATCCCTGAGAAGTTCAGCATCATGAAGGAAAAAATTCAAGTAATTTCCCAATCACTTTTGTCTGTGTATTTTTTTTTTTTTGTTTTTGATTTAAAAAGATAGCAAGACCTTTTTAAGGACACAATTTCTAAACTATAAATATTTTTGTTAAGTAAGAATTTTTGTCTTAAATTCAGTTTTTTCTAATTGCTGCCTTCTGGTATGAATAGAGGGAGAGTAAAATGACAGCTGTAGGAATTTTGCTAGAAGTGACATTTCAAGTGAATTTTGCCTATGAGGATGGCTAACAGCTGATCCTCATGCATTGCTTGAGAGATAATGGGACTGTCACAACATTCATATCTACTGCCGTTTGTTTTCATTGTTTAATGTGCATGATCACTGGAGCTCATAATTAGAAAATAAGTTCCTTTTAGGAATATGCCTTATAAAGCAGAACTCAAAATTAGTATCATTATGAATACCACCATGTGTATGACTCCAACAAATATGAGGACCTAGCCATTGTTTGCTTTTTTTCATTTGCAATCATCATATTATTCCCCTTGTGGCCCTTAAATGTTGGCCTGATTTTGACTTCTGTAGGTAATTGTCTAATACAACTCTTTTCGAATGGAAGCTAACCTCCAAGTTAATTTTGCTCTCTGAAGTGTTCAGCTTCTTAGGCAGATGTGTATTTAAAGGCTTGGGTTCTTGCTGCAATGATTAAAGCATTGGGGAATATTGTATTGTACTCACGGAAGTGAGCACGTTCACTCGCTCACTCATTCTGACTAACCTCCTGGGGAAAGATGAATTTCAAGATGCTGTGTTCTCGTGGCTTTTGTCCATCCTCTTTTGTTTAACAAGTCACAGTACTGATTTGTGCTTTGGTTAATGTTTGTGTAGGCCAGACCCCTTGGTAGTCTGATCTGTGCCTGTGACTATGTTGGCTCACTGGTTTTGTGTGTGTATTTTGACTGCTGGAAATTCTCTTGGTACATGCATTCAAATCTACTCTGTGTTGCAATTACTGTGTTGGCTCTTTTGATGAGAACCAAAGGTGTCCCGTGGGGGAAATTTTGGCAGAGGGCAGCTCTGGATGCCTGCAGCAAGGCTGTTTGTAGCCTAATTCCCCTCATTTCCATTTGATGGCACAGTACCAGGCTTGTTCTAAGACTTTGATGGTCAATTAATTTGTTCTTTTCTGTTCTTGAATTGGAAGCTAATTGAGTAATTGTGAAGGGTGCCAGATTAAACTCTGTTTTTGCTTGGAGTGCCAGTGAAAATGCCTTTCCCTCACCTATTTCCATGGGAAGCTTGGGAAATGCCTTTCCCTCACCTATTTCCTTGAGAAACTACACTTGAAAAAATGGGCTTCCATGATCAAGCTTTTTGTGAGGTTGTCAGGCACATGCAGACAGTTACCATATGCTGGTAATGCTTGACTCTGTTGGACAATTTTAATCAAATTTGTCTGAAGGTGGAGGTCCCATCTTTTCACCCAAGTAACCTCCTGGCATCCTTTAGCTTGGTGAAAGAGCTAGCCTTACTGCAATGGTGGCAGCATAGAAAATCTAACAGGTGTCAGTGTCCTTGTATGTTTTGGGCATGAGAGACTCAAAGTTTGACTCTCCTTGTGAACATGTTTTATGAGTGTATGGTATTGCTATTTTCCCCCTCCTCTTCCTTTTTTCAAAATACAGTCTGGGCTATAAGGAAGAGATCTGAGGCTGCAGTTACTTGAAATATTAAAGCAACATTTTTTGACAGCATTTTAATTGTGTTTTCTTGCTGCAGTGGTAAAGATGAGTAATTTTTGATTGTGGTCTGCCATAAAAGGGGGGAAAACATTTTCTTATTCAAAGCTCACGGCAGTATTGGTCTGCGTGCTTTAATTGAGGAAGCTTGTAACCTGTTTTGTTGAGTGGTGATGACTCTCTTGGACTGTCAGGAATAAAGTTCTCCCTCTTGCCTCATGATAAACAATGTTCTCTGATTTTCATGGAAGTCAGCCACCACTTTCTTTTTTTTTCTGGACCACTGGCTTGTATGGCTATGGGACAACAGGCAACGTTTGTAGTCCAGTGCTGAGGCCAATCAAACAGTTCAGGAATTGCAGGATTCACATTTGCTCATACAGACTGGTCTGCCTCCCTTGCCAGCTTCATGGGACACGTGGGAGTACAGACTTGGTTGTCCTTTGCTTTGGTGAAATGTGGAATTATGGTTTGGATTTGGTGTTTTGGGATGAGAAGAGGCTAATAAACTGCAGGGTACATTACTGTGGAATTGGGATACAGTCCTGGAAAGGGAAATGCAGCCTTGCTAGGAGGCAGTGGGCTGTTGTGGTCTGCCCTCCCCCATGTTCCCCCTTGCATCACAGAGGGGAATGGACGTGGAAGGAGGGAAGGAAGATGGTCAGATTTTCATAATCTGATAGGTTTTCAAGAAAAATCTTGTACTCTGTTAAATATGCAATAGTTTTTCTTCTTTGCAATATGTGACATCCCATTTCTTGACCTCCCTCTCACCACCATGCTTACATACATTAATCTTTTTGCTGGGAAGTCCTGGCTGTTGGTTGAGTTTTTGTTTTTTCCCCCCATTTAATGTAAAAATTTTTCCTTATCTGATGTTTTATTGCTATTACTTTAGGAAATGCTTGAAAAATATCTTGTTCACTTAAAGTACCTGCTGTTGTTTAGGATTATATGAACAAAATGGAATAAAGAGGATACATATTGCCTTCCTGCTTTCTGAAGAGCACTGATCTATTTTGGGACTTTGGCACTCCACCATCAATACATGAATTCTGTATCAGTTGTCCAAAGATACCAATTGAAATCTTTTTGCACCAATATATTTCCTCAATTTCTGGGCTCCTTTTTCTTTTGCTTGTGAGAAAATAAGGTCCTTTGTACAATTTTGTAAAGGAAAATGTAATAGGGGACCCTGAGAACTTTGAGAAGAGGCAGATGTTAACTTTGGGGATATCTGTGTGTTGCTGCTAACTTACGGATTTGCAGTTCCTCTTCAGATTTTCCATGGGGCAGATGTGTATTTCCCCGCTCCTGCTAATTGCAAACTCTTTCTTTAGGCCCTATTCTGGGGAATTGTGTTCTGGGGAAGATGCTGATTTTAACAAAACAGGAACACATGAGCAGCCTCATGAGGGAGTGTTTCTGGGAGAGCATGAGTGAAGTGCAGAAAGGGAAGGAAGGGTCTGTGCTTTGGACAGTGGTGGCTTGCACTGGTGCCTGGAACGTGCCACAGCCATGTCTTGAGTAGAATGTGCCTCTTAGGAGGAGGTGGTAGCAGCTGTCTAGAGCTAGTTATGGTGTCTTTTCCATAGCATTGTCTACAGGGACTTCCCAAAGGAAGGTTGCTTCTCTTAGCTTTGAGATTGTCCGTGGGTGTCAAGGAAATAAATAAAGGTGCTTTTTGTTTTCATAGTTAGAGGAGGTTGAAAAGCAGAAGCTGCTATGGAGGTATTGCAATATGACCTTAAGAAAGAAGGTGGCAGGGGAGTTTGTAGTACCTCTTCCCTTCCCCTCTTCTCCTGTGTTTCAGAGGTGATGTTTCCTGGGCTGCCTGCTGGGTAGCTGGTACGGGATGGCGCAAGAGTAGAACAGAGCAAGTTCTGTAGAACAGGGCAAGTTCTGGCAGCTGGTGTCAAACACAGCAAGAAGGCAGTGATTCAGGAACAACCCTTCTGTCTTAACCACGCATTTCTCCTGAATTCTTGAGTGGTGCAATGCTGATACTGTTGGTTCTTAATTCATGTGATGTTCTACCAAGCAACACAAGAGATGACAAATGGCGTAGTGGGGTCTTTGTTGACCAGTGCTTATTGCAGTGACTAAAACGGCCTTGCAAGCTCATTAACTGGCTGGCAGATCTTGCTGTGTAGCTGCATTGCCTGAGTGTGTGGCCATGCAGGGTTGCACAGCCCAGGGCAGGGAAGAGGACTGCAGTGCTGTAACTGGGGAGAGCCTGCTCCCATCTTGTCTTACCTGATGGTGGTTTAGCTTTGGGCAGTCATGACTGTGCTGAGGTCAGAGTGACAGCTGACTGGATGTTTTCTATAGAACTGTCATGCTGTTGGTTTTCTGGTTGTCCCCCAGGCAGACAGGGTGTTGGGTGTGCAGTCTGACTGCTTGTTCTTGGCCTGGTGTCACTTGTTAATTACTATGGTGAAAGTTTAGAGGAAGAAGAATCTGGTGGTTGATGTATGAAAAGTTGTCCCTAGGAAGGTAGATGTGAATTCCCAAGTGGAGCCTACGTGCTCCATACCTGACTTGTCACTAATACAGCAGACAGAATAATGAAACTCTAAGGCTATTTCAGTGGAGTAGTTAGAATATGAAGCAAGAGCTGATGAAATCTAATAAATAAAGCATCTTGATCCATTAAAGCCTTTGCCTTCACTGAAAATATTCATATTCTTAAGTTCTTTGTTGGATTAGGGTAATATCCTCTAAATAACCTGGCTGATAGAACAAAGGAAGAGAATTTTAGGGAAGTATAAGCAATCAGCAGTAATAGAAATTTTTATTTTTTTCAGTTCTCTTCTGAGGTTAAAGTAACAGGAACCAGATGTAAAATAGCAGATATGTTTAGGACTTGATTTCACATTGTCAATTACCATGTCGTGTCTCCGAGAGAACGGAAGGCAGAAAGAGCTGCGTGCTCTGCCAAATGGGCAGGAATTTTAAATTCTCTTCTGTTTCTCACTTTTGAGAAGCTGAATCCAAAATACCTGTTGCTTGCGCAAGTATCTCTGGCTCATCCACTTGAAGATACTTTCCCAAAGGAAGAGTAGCGTTTATAGTTATTCTCATTAGGTATTGTGCAGTGCTTGTTATCTACAAGTAATTGAAGTTATACAAATGTTCTATAAAACATAACTTTAGAAAAATCCCTTATTTTCAACAGAAACCTTAAACAAAAGCTGTATTAGGCTACTATTATATTAATGATACTATAATTAATTTGCTATTTCCTGACACTTATTTAGAAGTTGGAAGCTCAGCAAAAATGCTTTTGAAAGATGAACAAAAGGGTTTGATTTGCCAAGAGACACGACCTCTTTTGGGGCAAAGAGTGAACCATCACTTTTCTGGAATTTCTCTTGAAACACACTTCCTTCTCATCGCTATAGGTCTCACTCAAACTACTTTTCTGCCTCCTTCTGTTTTGCTAGAGGCTGTTTGCAAATTATGACACTTAATAAATTTTAGCAGGCTGGAAAGGAGGGATGCTGATGGAATTGTGCCTGTCAGTGGGATGTTGTGAAAGTGTCTCTTTTAGGACTGTTTACGTAAATTTTTAAGGGATATCCCAAGAAAAGGATGATAAATGTACCTTACACAGAGAAATCTTTTCCCATTAAAAATCTATGATGCTTGTCATTATTTGTATACCACAGCAAACTAGAGACCAGAAAGGTACTGACAGCATAACTTTGGTGTGTTGTTTTGTTTTTAAATCAGCTCCCTTTCTTGGGAACCTCTGAGTTCTAATTAGACTGAGTCCTGCATGAAATGCAGGTGCTACCAGCTGGAGTGAAGAAAGACATGGATTTGTTTGCAGGTGTTGGGCTGACCACACCACGGTGTCTCTCTGGAGCAGCTAACTCTCCGTTTGACTGACAATTTTGTTTCTTGGCTTTCTTGGGCTTCCACCAGCCCAACTAGAAAAATTACAAAGTTGAGTCTTACTGAAGAACAAAATGCTGCTGAGTGAAATGATTTAAGTACATGTGTTACAGTTAGGCAATATCAGGATGTGAGGGAAGAGGGGAGCAAGAGTCAGTTCCTAAAGAGAGGTGCTTGCTTCAGTCTTAAAGATTATGTGAGAGATAATTTCCTTTCCTAAGGGAAGGAAAGGGTGTCTCTCTGAATCCTTTTAGCTGGAAGGCAGGTGCTGTGGAGAAGCTCCTTGCATTGGATAAGTTTGTGTTCTGTCTCTGCACAGAGCCCTTCCAAATCCTCTGTGTATGTGAGTTTGTGTGAGATGACTCTCAGGGGACCTTAATGTTGCGGTTACCATGGGAGCCAATTCAAAGTGGATTGTCATGCCATCAGAGCTAAAAGATATGTGTAAATCTGTGCTAGCATTTTGCAGATGTTTGGGATTTTGAAGATTTCTTGCAAGAAAAGTATTTCTATTATTTATGTAGGGATATTACTTCTTTGCATGTTAAGCATTTCTGAAATCAGCCTGGGTCTGTGGTAGACAGGACAGATAGACAATCCAAAGTGAGTACAGTAGAAGAATTTTAACTTGAGATAGATGTTTCCCCTGGGAATTGTTCTGTTTGGTTTCTGAGTTACTTCTGTCCCATTCCTATAGTGTACTCATTGTAATCTAAGCAGAATCTTTTCTCCTTGCATATCTTCATCCTTTCCACTGTCCTGTTTGTGTTGGCTGACACTTTTACCTGCCACAATTCTCAAGAAAAATCCTCAGCTGGGACTTGGAGGTGCTCATTCTAGAGAAGACCACTGTGGTAAGCACAACATGTTATGCACCTTGGACTTGTTTTTTCATCCATGGAAATCAAATGGTTATTCATGCTGGACCCCTGCAGTTTAAAACATCTGCTTGTCGCTAGAACTTGCTCAGTCACTTTGGACTCAACAGCTTGGGGGCTGAGCTCTGGACCTCCAGGACCTCTAGGTTCCTGTGCTGACAGTGCTTCCAGCACTCACAGCATCTCAGGCCATCAGCATAGCGGAGATGGCAGATGTGCTTCTTTGGAAACTTTTTTGTGTGAAGTTATATCAAATCTCTAAATTTTAATTGCTAATTTATTATAGAAAGAGCAGTTTGTCTCTGACCTACATGTGGGACTCAAATGTGACTTTCTGTCTCTTAGAAGACTTTTTATTGTTGAAAATTTGAAGTGGTATTAGGACTACAGGGATGCTGTTGTCTCTTTCTTTGTAACTTTTTTTTTCTTCTGGTGGTAGTGTGCACTCTTAATTCTTCATGGAGAAGAAAGCTGCATCAATAGGTGGAGAGTTAGGAACTGTTTTATCAGTTGCTCTTTGTAGGTCCCCTGGGGAATTAGAGGAGAGCTCTTTTTGAGCAGAACAGGTTAGGGTTTTATTAATGCCCTCCCTGTAGGATTTTTTTTAATTGTTCTTGAGGTTTTTTTTTTTTTTTTTCAGTACAGAAAAAAACTGGTCTGTGAAAAGAATTTTTAGTATTGAGGTAGATTTTGATGACTTCTCAAAAAAGAATAAGAAAACCCTCAGTCACCTCTGGAGACCATTCTTGTCCTATGCAAAAGTTATGCATTGAAAAATCTAATTCTTTGTTCCAGTGTTATTGGAATTGTTTAATTTAGTTTTCCTCATTTCTTTGGAGGAAGTGTTTTCTGTGCATAAGCTATTACGAAAATTTTACTGTAGCATTCCCTAGATATATGGCATATTCATAATAACATTACTATCCAGGCAATTTCATTCAGATTTTATCAAATACTCTAGGCAGGCCTGTTTCAGGAGCTGGATGTAATGATAAAGATGTGAACACCTCCTTGGTGAGGAAGCTGAATTACAGTAAGAAGTAGAGTATTGCTAAGGAATTGGAAGAGTTGTTCTTCTTCAAGAAGTGTGTAAGCTTTTGTTGCAGGTGACGTGAAAATGAGGGAATCTCCAAAACAGAGAGGATACAAAGGCTGATATCCTATATTGGATAATAAACTGATAGTTCCTGACATGCAGGAATTAAAAAGTGAATCAGTGAAGGATCCGGTTGTACAGTCATGGTGTAATTCAGCAGTCGTATGTCTTGTAAAAACTTCCAAGGACATTTATGGTAGCACAGCTGTTGATGAACAGTTCATGCCCAGGGACATGGTTGTGTCCCCATCCCTGGAGGCATTTTAAAAATATGTAGATGTGGCAGTGCTGGGTTAATGGTTGGACTTGATGATCTTAGGTCTTTTCAGCCTAAACTGTTCTGTGATTTGGTGTTTAGTTTAGTAGAATATTGTTCCAAAAAGATAAAGCCATTCTTTGCAGAAGAGACTGTTTTAATGGAAGGGAGAGGAGGATATTGGTCCTAGTCTGTGAAATGAACTTTTATTGAACATGATGTGCATGAGCACCTTTCATTCAGGGCACACGATTTCAGCTTCCAGCAGAAGCTGTTTGTACCTGTTTAAAAGCTGTTGCCTCAAAACAATGCATACTGCTGTGCATATGACTCTCCCTCAGGGAAGAGAGAATAAACAGAGCATCAGATATTAGCTGCAGCACTTAGTGCACTGCTGGGAGGCACTGGGATACCACAGCGACACAGGCAGTGTCAGAAGCTCTGCAGCACAGCAAAGAAGAGTCTGTGCCAGCAGATGTGTTTGATGTTCACCACAGTGTTTCTCTAGAGCTATGGATAAGCACCTGAGCCAAAAGCATTTTTGCTCCACAGCCCCCAGCTACTCTGTAAATACAGCTAGACCACCTTGTGGCTTCAGCAAAGGCCAAAAAGCAGAGAGGTAGCTCTTTTTAAGATTGAGGCAAGCCATCTCTGCCAGGAAAATTCACCTCAGCATAGCTGGCAAACTTCTGCCTTCCCTGTGCTGCTTGCTGCTCAAAGCAAGCCTAACTTCCTGAGCTAATACAAAACAATTTCTTGATTGATTTTTATGGACAGGATTTTTACAAAACTTGCTTTGGGATTTAGGAACCTACTTGTCACTGGCTTTCCTTGGGGCACAAGCCCATTGATTCACTGTGGCTATCTGGAGAGAGGCTGAATGCTATTACAGCATCCTTCTGAAGGTGCTGGCAGTGCTGTATAAGCAATTCATGAGGCCTTACAGGCAAGGGAGAAAAATGGTTTGCTTTTTTTATCAGTTGTGTATCTGTGGGGGTAAAAAGGCTGCCTCCATAGTGCTGACAGAGTAGACTGTAGCAAGGGTTTGGGGTGTGCAGTGGCAAATGCTGCCAACTGAAGAATGATTGTTGATATTGCAAGGGGTGTTGGTGACAGAGTACCTGCCTTATAAACCAGATTTTTGGTCACTATTTCTTATGTAAAATTCAAATGCTTCCTCTAAAGTAAACTGTAGTTACACAGTTTTTTAGAGAACAGGAAAGATGTTAAAAGGCTATGGGTTTTCCATAATTTTTTTTCTTTTTTTTCCTCTTTTTCTATTTTTTCCCCTTTCCACATAACAAAGCTACTCTGTCCAATCTGGGCTTTTGATTTTCAAATTAATTTCTGAAAGGATTTCCCAATAGAGAATTTCTATTCCTAGCCATGAAAGTCTGAGCTTTAGAAGTAGTGTTTTCATTTAAGAAATTTGATCTGCAAAAATGCTACCTCTGCATGGGCACTGTATGTTAGCACTTTGGGCACGTTCCTGTGCTGATTTCTTGTAAAAGATAGTCTTTTCCCTGTCTTGTTCAAAGAGTCTTTTACTTATTTTTCAGGCCTGAAGCCAGTACTGGTGTAAAATATGATAATGTCTTCAAACTGACAATTACCTGGAGATATTTTTTCTTGGATAAATTTCTCTGCTGTGACTTTCCTGTCCTGTGTGCAGAAAAAAGGCAGCAGTACAATTCTTACCTGCTTTGTTTTGTTTAACCCTGTTTTATGGAAACTTTTCTTCAAGGATCACAGTCATGCATTTGAATTGGGACATCTGATCTCAGCTGTGCTGGAAGGGCAACATAAAAATGACAGAAGCGAGACAAAGTGTAGTGTGAACAAGCTCCAGTAGCTTAGTTTTGGAAAGCTTTGTTCAAGGTATCACATAAATATGACATTATATTGTTTTATGGTTTAAAAAATAAAGAGAGAATTATCTAGGTAATCTTTGCAACCTAGTAAAAATATCATAGTACACAGAAATCGAAGTGCTACAGCTTCCTATGATCTAAATTGGCATCTAATCTTAGTCAGTAGGTGAAACAACACTCGAGCATTTTGTTTATAGTGATTGCTTTTTTTATCACTTAAGAACAAAGTGGTATTTTGAAAACCTTCATAATGTGAATCTGGCAAATAAGGCCATTTAGGTAATAAGTAAAATCTCTGAAGATCAAGGAGACTCAGTGCTTTACATCATATTTATAATTGGCCCAGACCTTTATTTTAATGTTCTGGCTCTGCATCTGACAACTGCTTTGCAGGGAAGACTTACTTGGACCGAAATAATTTTCTGTTTAGAACCT
Organism: Camarhynchus parvulus; assembly: GCF_901933205.1. Lineage (NCBI taxonomy): Eukaryota > Metazoa > Chordata > Aves > Passeriformes > Thraupidae > Camarhynchus > Camarhynchus parvulus. The sequence goes on along the minus strand of NC_044575.1, from coordinate 16,909,177 downwards.
AAACCTGTGTTTTGCATGTTATCTGGGATTTTTTTCCCTCAAATCCAGAAGTTGCTTTTCTTTAAAGGAGATGCTTGACTTTACAGGGCCTGTGGTATCTGTGGAGCAGTTTTTCTCGTCAGTGTAAAACCTTCAATTTACGTTAATTCTGTGTAACTAAAGCTGTCTAAGAACCTTGGTAGACATCTGACTAGTCTTTTAGGGCTTTCTTCTGCGGGTGACAGGGGAAACAAAGGGAGATTCATCCCATCTCAAATAGGGCTGTTGAGGAATGCACTTAGAGCAGGTAGCTGGGTGTGCAGCTGCAGTGGGAGCTGCAGGTTGTGCCCTGGCTGGGGGATGTGGTGGGAGCCCCAGGAAAGGGACTCTGAACTGGTGCCAGCCCTTTGCGTGACAAAGTGTGACATGTGGCCAGGTGACTGGACTCAGCAGGATGACACCCTTACAGTCTGTGGGCTCCATAACTGGGCAAGTAAGGAGTGAAGAGGGGGTCACTGGAGCTGCCTGCTGTGATGGGACTTTGGTCCCAGCAGTGAAAATCTGGGGTTGGTGGGGCTGTGACTGCCAGAGTGGCTCCTGGGGCGCCAGGCAGGCCAGTTTCCCTAACAGGCTATACTGGAGTTACTGGTTCTTTCCTGTGGCTGTACAGGGAACTCAGACATCCCTCTGGGACTGACTGCATTAAGTGGCTCAAGTTGTGTAGACGTGTTTGTGCAGTTTGAAACCCAAGCACTGTCCTTTGAGCAAGAACCTTTTGGGTTGCAGCTGATGTTGCTCCTGGTAGCTCGTCGTTCATTTGGAAGGTCAGCCATGTGAGTGAGTGCTTACCTAGCAGTTCTGCCATTTTTTGTTAGTGTGGGTGGGTACATTCTCACTTCAGGTCTTGTGTCCTGGAGCTGGTTAAAGATTGCATGAGGGGCCCTGCTATAAAGATCCCAGCAAATTCAGCAGTGTTTTTTTACTGTCTCATTTGTGGTTTTTTTTCCCCCCATTATCTTCCATTTCTTCCTTTTTTCTCATCCAACTATTTATTTTTAAATGAATATATGTTTAAAAATGAATTAAAGAATTCCACAACTGTGAGATATATAACATCAAAAGTCAATGTCATGCAGCTCAATGCTGAGCTGCAGACTCGCTGTTTGACTTTGATAAAGCCAGCTGATCTATGGTATCGCTTACCTGTCAGTGAAAGACAGACAGCTACCTCCAAGGGGCTTCTGAAGGGAAGCACAGTCTGGATTTTAAATTCATACTGAGTGCTGACAGCAGAATGGAGAAAGGAGAAGGTATTGCGTGTTCCTGTGTAACCAAAATGTCCAGTGAAAAGTCACATAGAGTAAGTCCTGCTTTCTTTTCTCCTTTTCAACTTCAGTGCTTTAGCTTGAAGATTCTGCAGAGATTTCACTGACAAATTATAACTTTGAATAGAGACGAAAACTCACTTGTTTAGCTTTTTCTGTTTAAATTTCAAAAAGCATCATGGTATCATAGGCTACTAAGCTGACAAAAGAAAGGTCAGTAGGAGGATGAGTTTTCTCTGGGCAAATTTCCTGACCCAAGACAAAGGCAGCAAAGAGCTGTCAGAATAAGTTTTTGTCACAGGAACAGAAGAGGAAGACTGGACACTTATCAATTGGTCTTCACAAATGGGTTGCTCTGAAGAATCATAGAAACATTCCAGCTGAAGACTGGAATGAGGCCTGGAGTCATAGTGTGAAAAGATTGGTTTTGGGGCTGTCATATCATCCTTGCTGTTCTGGGTGCTGGCAGCGCAAAATGTCTTGATGGCGGACACAGAAACCTGATTTTTGCTCTGGAATGACCAACAAACGTGATCTCATTTCTGAAAGAAGAGTGTCTTTCTCTTCTGAGTTTTTGATGGATGAATTGAATTTCTACAGAGCCTTTCCACCCTCACCTGTGACTGTCCAAGCCAATCACTTGCTCATTCATGTAGCTACAGAGCTAATTCTGCTTCAGCTCTGGATAGGTTCTGCTGGACCTAGGCTTGATTACTAGCTCTGTTTACCACAAGGGAGCAGTTATTAATGTGCTCTCATTTTTAAGCCTGTTATAACTCCTTCACTTTGATTAATTTCATTGTGGAGCTCTTCACTCTTTTAGCCTGTGTAAGATGTAATTCTGATTGTAGAAGTGCTTCCGTAGTTTCCCTCCCAGCTGAAGGAGGAGGCAAAAGGGCTATTGATTTTTATATAAAGATGAGTTTAATGAGACCTGGGGGTTGGGCTTGATCCAAGGCTTAGTGGAGTCGGTGGCCATCAGTCATTAGGTTTCAGTGGATTTCAGGCGCTGGTATCTGACTTACTGCCATGATGTTCAGCTGCCTGTGTAGCAGGGGTTTTGTGGGTCTTCATAAATCGTTCAAAAGCAGCAAACTCTGATAGTGGGGGAGGGCAGGCACGCTGACCAGATACCTAACAGCTTTTTCTTTTAATCTTGTGATCCGTTTTCTCCTATTTCTGTACGTTTCAACCTTGAATGTGTGGTCGTGGCACATGTGATAGCAATTTGTAATGGAGCACACAACCCCAGATAAGACAGCAGAGCTCTAACAAGGAGCTTTTAGAGAGAAAAGATTATCTTTAACTCTGAGCTGAGTTGTAATTTGGTGGATATTAATGCATAGATTTTAAAAAATGAATAGTGTAATTGGCGATAGGAAGGGCATTAAAAACATAGGCGTGAGCTATGAGGGATGCAACTCAGAGGTTCAACTGTGTTAGCAACTGGGCCAGATCTGACCTGAAGGCCAGTCATACTCTGTTTTTCTTTCACACATTTGCACATGTTGATGCTTTGCCTATGAGCTTCTGCCTTTTCCTTGAAAAAGGAAAGATTTCTGTTGCATGCACCAGAAGACGGCCCGCTGCACTGCCCCAAACCAGCTTGTGGCAGACATCCCCAAAATACCAGATTATCTTCTTAGCCATAATTCTCTCTGCAAATGACTGCAGCAGCTCAAGCTTCATTTTTCCTCCTCTCCCACTGCTTTTTCTCTACTGACTTTTGATTGACTGGTACTCTAGGTCAACCAGATGCCGTCCATTTCCCCTGATATAAAAGTGTGGAGCAGTGCATTGCTCTTACCTATTCAACCTGCAGGAGCCTGTTCTGTGTAGAAGCAGGGTTTCTCTATGGTTTGTTCCTGCAGATGTCATTTTCCAGGCTTCTTCACTATACAGTGGTAAGTAATGTATTATTGGCTGGAGCAAATTGGTGTGGCTATCCATTAAAAATAAGAATAAATGTATTATCACCACAAGATGCCATTCATAGAAATGGGGAGAGGAGAAAGTTTTCAATGCACCTGACTTGTAAGGAATCCAGCTATTGCTAAGGTCTTTGTAAAGACAGATTTAATCTGTATGTCTAAAATATAGTAAACCTAAAGAAAACAATGAAATAGAGTATCCTTCTTGGAGCTTACTCTTTTTTTTTTGTCAAGTACACAGAAGGAAGATAGATTTTTTTTTTCCATAGGGGAAGGATCATGAACTATTGTTTATCTGCCGTGTTTACTCTTAGCAATGTAGCTGTACAAATAAAAGGAACAGAGTTCTTGTATCCCATGAGTGGTAAATGGAAGTAGGATCTATATAATAGCTATTGTAAAATCCATGTCTTGCCTTGGCTTAGAAAGCTGCCGGTCACTCTCTTAGATGTATCATTCAATTTAGTGATGCTGAGCATCTGTTTAAACAAATAGCTGTAAAACTTGTGACAGAACTAGTACTTTGTCCTTGACTCTTGTCTTATCTGTAGCTGTAGCACCCAATTAGTCCTTCTGGGCTCTTCTTTCTGTTGTCATCAGGTGCCACGTGCAGTGCCATCAATGGACAATGCAGCTGGCAGGTTTCTCAGACTTGCCTGCCTTTCTGCAGAGGCTGTTGTTACTCTGCACCTCAGTTTGGTTCAGCCTGCAGTGTCACACAGCTGCCCAGAAATGCACTGGCTGTTGTGCTCATGATGGACCTGTTGAATCTCTTCAGGCAGCCTCATGGCTTGCACACACTGACTTGTGTTTGGATGAAATGAAACAATAGGAAGAGACCTTTTCTCTCACAGTAAATTTAGTTAGGTGGGAATTTGAAAATCTTAGCCCACCATTTCAATTTTGTTATGCAGAATTCCTGTTTGGTACTATCTGCCTAATAGCTTTGTGTTGGCATTTGTTGTTCCCAGTTTACAGGTGCAATAACTCTGAGGTCAAACTGGAGGAGAGGAGGGATTACCAAGGTCTTTCTACATGCAGCTTGTGAAAGTGAGATGAACAAGGCAGCTTGAAACTTTCTGACTACCCCAGAGGGTAGAGTATTTGTCTCCTTGTCATTTTGAGGCTTGCTTTAGAGTCATGCATTTTGGTGTAGAGGCTGGATATACCTTACTGTAGGTGCACAGTTTGTGGTAATTGGGAGTGGGGCTGTGGCTGAGCCTCATCCCTCATGGGTACAGCTGTGAGAAGCACAGTACAACAATGAGCCATGGGGCCTCCAGGGACACTGACCAACCACCAAAGGGAACAGAGGGCACACAGCTGCAATGCATCAACATGAGGGGTATAAAAGGTTGGGCTAAAAACCAAGAAGGGCAGATGCTTCAAGCCTTCTAAAGGGGTAAGGTGTTACTCTGTATGGGTTGAAGCCTTCTGAAATTGTATGATGATACCCTGTGTATTGTGGCTATTTCAACTTGATGTATGCTGCAACATATTACCTTCTCTCCTCTGAAGGAAAAGGAGGTAAAAAGATTGTAGAACGGAAGAACAGAGAAAAAGGGGGGGGTTGAATGCTGGCTCAATATTTTTTTGGCTTGATTAGAAGATCCTGACAAGGATGAAGTAGAGGGCACCTGTGGTCACCGAGGTTTTGTGTACATGCTTGGGGATGTGTGTAATGGTTTAACATGTTGAAGACCAACACACAGTGTATGTAAAAATGGTTGTGTGTTGGTCATTTGTATGAGGCATTTCTCTCCTCAGAACTGTGTGAATGTTTGCAAGACTGCCTATTTTCTTGTGAATGTAAAGGGTAGCAATCCTGGACATGCATTTGATTTGCTCTGGCTGCTGAGCCTTTGCTGAGAACTCAAGTTTCAGTTTTCTGTGAGTGAGAGTGGGAGGAGGCTGTAAATGCTGTTACGGTGTTTAACTGGGGAGGGGAGGACAGAAAGGAGGGCTGGGTGATTCCCAGTCTGTCCATAGCTTCCACATTGTAGACCAGCTGCATGTGACCTGCATAGGACCGGCCAGTGCTGCTGCTGTACAGTGCTGAAAACCTTCAGAGAGGGGGCCTGTGGCTGCTCCAGCTGCCTGAGCTGCCCAGCCCTGCAGAACAGTGTCAGAGGTAACTGAGGACTTGCTGAGTGCTGCTAAAATCATGTCACTTCCAGCCTTGTGCGACTTTTTACAGTAAGAGCATTGGAGAGTAGGTTCCCTTATGGGAGAGTATGTTTCCTTATGGGATTTCCCTGCTTCCCACATGTGACTCCTGCTGGCTCCCCTCAGTACTACCAAGGGCAGAGCTCCTTGGTGGTGCTCAGTTCTGCATGTGTGCAGTGATCCTTTGTCCTGTGGTGGCCTTGAATGGCAGTGATTACAGAATGAAGGAGGGGTGTTGGGGTAGAAGCACCTGACTGTCTAGCAGCTGGTTTTTCTTCAGGATGTGTGCTGGGTGTCTTATTGAGGAAGTCTGTCCATAATATTCCCTCTGCTGTGCAAAGCTTTCCTGGTGCCTGCTGGGAGCAGGGACAACTGTGTGTGTTTTACTGTGTTTTGGGTCCAGAAGTGCTGTGTGGGTGGTAGAAAAATGGCAGAAATGCACATGTGCTTTTCTAGAACTTGCACTATTAATAACTGTGTACTTAATACTGATCTCCGAGTTTATACCCTATTATGGATTTATTTATTAAATGCACTTATGACAAGAGGCCTCTGACCCCTTGTGCTGTTGATATCTTTTTACAAAGTTGGTAGAAGTAGAGATAAACTGACATCTGGAGGCACATGGGTGGTGATGGCATAGTAGAGCTGAAGCTCTTTCTTAATGGGCTCGTGCTCTTTCTGCAATCAGAATTGGCACACATGACAGTGCTGCTGCTGTGCTTTCTTTTGGCCTAGTTTTCTAGGTGCTTTTGCCCATACAAATTTCTGAGAATTGATTCTTCCAGGGCCTCCACAAGCTGTGCTGTGAGCTGTCACAGAGCATTTTGCTCATTTGTTCTAGGTGACTTTGCCAGGGTCAAGGTGAGTCGATAGCTGAGCCCTGAATAGAACTGAGAATGCCAGATTGCTGCTTGTTTGACCCCTGGAAGCTGCTTTGATAGATTGCTTTTTTGGGTAGTGGAACACTCGGTATTTTGGGTACATTTAGAGAACTTCCACCTGTGGCTTGTGGTACTGGCATGTAGATTGTTTTTTCTTTAGGATGGGAAAGACAGGTGAGAGGAGGATGTATGATTACACTGGGTGAGGTTTTTCAGGGGTTATTTTCCTTCCTCCCATTATTATTTACCATATGGATAGCCCTTCTTCCTAAGAACAATATTATGCTTTCAAAACCTTATAATCTAGACATACATTAAAATACCCAATGTTAGGAAATCTTCCTCCTTCCTTCCTCTCCAACAATCACCACATGCATCTCTTTCCTTGCCAGTAAAGGCTCAGTATTGAACACTGGTGTCAAGGCTTTTATTATAATCTGAAAAGTGTAAATTGAGAAGATGAAGTAGATATCTGTGTAGTGTATTTTCTAGGTTATTCTTAACTTGAGAACAAGATTCGTGCTTTATTAGTTTTCTCTCTTTTGTGCCCTGATATTAACCAGATGAGGATATTAACAAAAACATATAAAAGAAATAATTAAAAAAATAATAAGCAGAGTTGCAAAATATCAGATGCAATTTCATAACTAAACGTGGGGTGGAAATTAAAAGTCTGGAAACCATACTAGAGCAAGCACAATGTCAAGCTATGACCTTAACAACATACTGTCAAAATTAAAGTGGTGTTTTGAGAGTCTGCCCCCAAGGATTCGTATCTTTGGGAGAGTTTGAACTCATTAGTGCTTAAAGGCTACCTTTTCATATACCTTTCTTGTATATGAAAACATTTTTAGAGCTATTCTATTGTCTTCTCTTTTTCTGTCTTCATACAATAAGTTTGGCTACATAACATTCTCTGTGCTCCTACCATCTATGGTGTGGCCCCCCCTCTTCTCTCCCCATTACTATTTCACAGCTTTTCTGCACTTCACAATGATACTGCTTTTCCAGTAATGGTGTAGCTTGCAGAACTACATTAAGAAATCCCCCAGATTTTCCCCCAGAAAACAAAACAAAAAAAAAACCCAAAACAACTCTCTAAAACACCACAAGAATTGATTTCATTTGTGTATAGAAAGAGGAGTGATTAAATGTGTGTGTTTAAAGGAAGAAGGAAATGTCTCTTACTGATTTGGAGTTGAATTGGAATACTGTGATAGATATTGAGTTTTACTGATGTCTTTGAATATGTAATAAGGGAGAAAATATTACTTTTTGTATTAAGGCCAGATGTACTTGAAGAAAATGAAGACTCTGTTAGAAGTTCCTGTTTCTGGGATTTCCCTATAATTGTACATGTAAAGGAGTTGCATGCACTACCCATGTAAAGTCACATGATTTAACATGCAGCTTTTTACAGTTTGTTCCCTTTCTCCTCTGCATGTGTTTTATTAGCAACAAACAAGCAAACTGATCTTATGCCAAATGCCAGTGGTTGGCAAATCCCTCTAAAATCAAATTGTCTTCCTGCAACTCATTGGGAAGCGTTAGCTATTAGTGAAGCAGGGCTCTCGAGGGAGTAATATTAGCATTCCCAATAAGCAGTGGAGAAGTATGGAAGTGTATGTTATAAACATCAGGGATTATATTGTTTTCTCTTCTGTGTCTAGGACTGATGTGGTTTTTTCCAGTTGACATATTTAAGAGGTTTTTTTGACCCAAGATGAAAATGAGAGGTCACTTGTTTAAGTGGTGTAAACACCCGGAGCTACAGAGAAGACAGACACTCCTGGTTTAGCCAAGCAGATAACTGCAATTTTTTTGTTAAGTGTTTATATTGCCCTGTTGGCTGAAATGAGTGTGCTTCAATTTTTTTGTTTTCGTATGTGAGGATCTGGCACCGCAAATTCAATTTAAATTCTAATGGGAGTGTGACTAGAGCTGCATAAATGACATCTGCCTCCACATTAGAGTGGTCATCCATGGCAGAGATTTCAACGTGGATTCTCACCTTGAAATGAACATCCTGATGACTGGCCATGAGTTCATGTTGGGTTTTTTTTTCCTGTTTTCTCTGGCTGCCAAGTATAGAGTTGTTTATGCCAAATAGCTAATTTTCTCTGGGGGCAATTTTGAACCTTGCTCCAAACTGCCCACTTGCTAATGTGCTCTTCTAAATTGTGGCTCAGATCCCTGCTTTGTGTTGATACGGGAAGGATTTGACCTAGGTGTTATGACTCTTTTGGCTGTGGGAGAAGAATCAATTTTATCCCACTCTTTGGGACCCTTAAGAATCAAAAAATGAAGCACAGCCGGGATAGAGAGGGAGGGTCTCTTGCCCAAGGATAGTTTTCTTTCTAAGTCAACAAATTTAACCTAAATGCTTCAATAACTTTAAGTTAGTCAGATGTTCTTTCACCTTATTTTGGTGAAAGCATTCATTGTTTGCCTGAAGCTCAGAGAGATTATGCAGGTTTTGTACTTCTCTGTAGAGAGTTTCCAGGAGGACAAGCACAAGGGGAATAGCAAGAATTCTCATCCTTAGCTTCGGACAAGGATACTCCAAGATAGTTTTCTGTCTTCAGTAGAGGAAAGTCTGAGGTTAACTTTTCCAGTCACCAAGTAAGGTGACTGGTGCATCTGCACAGGGATGTGAAAGGGAACACAAATGTAAATGTATGAGTGTATCTGTTGTGTTTTATTACTGAGAAGTACAGTAGAAAATACTAGAGGAGGATTTTTATTTCTTTACAAATATTCTGTATTTCTTTTAGGTAAAAGTAAACTTCTACAAAATTATATGAAACACAGCTGCACCTAATGAACTAATGCAGGCTCTAGTTATATGAGACTATATTGTCATCTTTTTAAAAAGTCTTTATATATAAATATATCTATCCATACTGTCTTTCTATAGTAATGTTGATACTCTCAGGAGGTGTTTATACTTTCAGGAAACAATGTCTGATAACAAAGTTCTGTAGTTTGGTCAGACATGCTGACCCATAGCTGAAGACTGAGTTGGGCAGAGCACAGGGACTTTCTGTGTCTGTGTCCTGATCTGATGAACTGGCATGATAAATCATCTTCTTCCACTCCCTGGAATTCACCAGATATTAATGAAGATTTATATGGGTACACATGGTATGTTGGGAGATAAATTATTGCTAATCCTCTCCTGTTGCAACATTTGAGGAAGGGTAGGTCCTAGGGAGCAAATTTTGGATTTGTCTGTTGTCTCCTGTAGAGAATAGGAGCAGATGTTGATGTCTTGGCTACAGACAGTTCAGTGAATTTCTTCACCATGCTGAGGGATCTAATTGAATGAGGAGGGCTAATGGGAGGGTGGAAGTGTTTGCAGTACCATGGGAACTGACAGACTTCTGCTGCTGCCATGTTGGTGTAAACTGGCAGATTCCTAATGAAATTAGTAACCCCATAATCATTCATACACTAGAATCTGGCCTACAATGGATCTATGCACAGGGTGTGCCGTGCCTCTCAGAGGTTATGTAGTTCCTCTTTGCAGAAACAGAGTTTTTAATTGCTTTAATTGGTCTAGACTGTAGATATCTGATTCTACTAGTATATCTGCTGCTAATGAAATCTGTGGTACAGAATTGTTATTTATAAGTAGTCTATTGTTAACGGTGCTGCTGTAACAATTTAAATGTTCTGAGCTCTGTGTACTCTGATGGGCTTTTTGTGTATGTTTATTATATGGGAACAGCTGGGTATTTGAGAACACAATTTGTTACCAAGGTTTCTCTGGGTGGTAAAACTATATGACTGTTCCCCTGACTCCTGAAGTTTGTTAGGGAACCAGACCCTGTTGTATCCTATTCATAAGAAATTGTCAAAAGGGTATGTCATTCTCCTGGCTCAGTAGCCTTCTCAGCCATTGCTTCTCTACATGTTGACCTGACATTGTGGTTGGAGAGATACCTGAAGGAGGTGGTTGCTTGTTGCTCACTCATCTCTTTGTAGGTTATCTGTCAGGTTTGTCAAGAGCAAAGACGTTTAAAACATAATTTCCTGCAGAATGATGAATTCTCTTCTGTGCTCTGGGCTATTACCTTATTTTTGTTCTCTTTCTGTGAGCAATGTGCTTAAATTGCAAGGTTGGAAAGCCACGTTTGTAGAGTCTCTTTTTGTCCTGATGCCAGTGCAGGGCACTGTCTCCTTGTGTCAGTTTGCAGATGTGGAGATAGCAACTGCATGAGAATTACTGCCGTGTAACAAAGTTTGACTAAAAATTACAGCTGTCTAATGTTAGCTTGTAGTGTGTGATTTATGGGGCATGGGGGCAGTGGCAATGTCCTCTGACCTTTTCCACTGGGAACTGTGTAACCGTGTGTCCTTACTGCCCTGAGAGCTGCTCTTCCTGCTGCCTGCCTGGTGGATGCAGATGCTATCACAGGGCTTCTTTCCTGTGCAGAGTGTCCAGCAATCATGGGGCTTGAATAGGCATGGAGAGCATCCTGATCCAGTTGGGATGCACATGTTATGAATTGTCTTGAATTCAGTAAGCTTCACATGCTTCAACCCTGCAGGTGTTTTGTTGCCTGCCCATAGCAAGCACCCAGGAATGGAATGGTAGAAATTACTTTGGCTTTGACAGGATTTTGGTTGTTTCATTGCTACAGGATTTCTGCTGCTGAGTTCTGTGCTAACGTGCATCAGCACAAGAGGTCCTGACTGAAAGGCTATCATTGCTGTCTGAAGGCCTGTACAGGCTAAATTACAAATGGTTATTGTTACAAGTTTTGGAATGAGAGGAGCAGAAGCTCAGTAAACTACTCCCTACTTTTTTTTTTTTCCAATTAAAAATCCCCAACACAACAACTACACCTCTGCAAACTTCTCTAAGTGAACAGAGAAACACAACATGTACAGTGCGGTTGATTTTCTTCTGCCTTGCTCCAAGGCTTATCTGATCATCATGTTCTCAAAGATATTTTAAAACTGCTGGCTGTTATTTAAGGATGATATTAAAGTCCTTGCTTTGGAGAGTTTGGATAAATGTAGAATTTAATTTAATTAACCTTCATCAGTCTTTCTTTCTGCATGAAAAGGTGACCTTTATAAAATGCCATTTACATACCCAAGAGCCTGGTGCTTGCATTTTTCTATGTCTATGTATCTATATATAAAGGCATATTAAAACATGTTTACATATGTTTTAGGCATTTAAGGACCATTTATTATGAACAGCAGTGTTATATATACAGACATATATTGAAAAACTGTCCCCAGTGGTAGGCTCAGGTTATTCTAAGTGCCAGTTCTCATCAGAAAATGGGTTTAGAGCTGATGGATTAATCTAGGAATCAGCTTGTAGCAGAGTGTTTAGAGGCATTGCTAGAGGACATGAAAGCTATGGACTAGGCCCTGTGTATATACAGGAATAGAAATTCTCTGATCCAAAAAAGCCTGTAAGCTCAGCAGGCTGAAAAATGTGAGAAGACAGTGGCTCAGAGTGGGAAGATGACTATCCAGGTCACATTGCTTCACTGCATTTCTTCTGAACCCCAGTAGCAAGGATGCTGTCCCCTAGACTGACCTGTCCTTTCTTGTTCTTACATTCATCACTCATTCACATGAACAATTTTTCCAGTTTTCTCATGCCAGGGAGTCTGGAAGAGAGACTTCTTAAAAGCTTTCTTCAACTAAGACAAGTGTGAATAAACACAGTTTTTGGAGACTATGAAGTCTAGTATGCTTGTTAAGTTCCTCAGATTGAATTTGCCTTTAATATGCTCTTGGGTTAGGTTTCAAATGTATTTAAGTTTCCAAATATGTGAACAGATGCTTAGTAAAATTTTCAAAGCTTTTAACTTGCTTAGGTGCTTTTGAAAATCCCTTTAAATGTTAGTGTGCCTTTAATCTCCTCAATAAATTTGCAAATCCTTAGAGCCTGATGTTCAGCATTCAAGACTTCAACAAGGTCTGGAGTCTCTGCCTTCTGTCTGTATTTCTGTAGCTGTATTTATTGCAGCTGGGAGACTTGCATGCTCACTGGAACTTTGTAAATACAAATGGGTGCCAGTCTTAAATCTGACCCTCAGTAGTGCAGGTGTAGGATGTTCTCTGAATAACTGTTTTAGACACAGAAGGCATGTGGAGTTTGTAATGAACCTCTGTCCTGTTGCAAAGACAGTGTTCTGCTCTCACTTTTTAACAAAATCCCTTCCTTGAACAAAGTTTGTATAAAAAGAGGTTCCTTTACTGTTAAAAATATGCTTGCTCTGATTTATAACACCACACAGCTCACACACAATCATAAGGTCACTTTCTCGTGCCAGGGGATGACATATGATAGTAACCAGACATGTATGTTAGAGGGAGAGAATTACCTTAGCGTTGGTATCTCTGTTTCTTGCCTGCTGAGTAACTTAACAGTGGAGATGAATGGCAGAGCTAGTGCAAAAACAGTGCACTAATTTATCCTTGAAGTGTAGCAAACACACTGACATTACTCAGAAATGTTCCTCCATGGTTTAGAGCTGGAATTAGTCCCGTTATGATGATAGCTCAGGGGTAGAGGGAAAGAGCTCTTGAGTTTCAGGCAGAACAAAGTTGTTCATGGATTTAATTCCATTGCATTTGGTTTGAATAACTTACATTTGGGCTACTCATTTTAGGACCCATTTCCCTTTTAGAACCTGGTTTTGAAACCCATTAGCTTCAGTAAGCTTTGGAAGAGATTGCCAGAGTAAATATGCAAGAAATACTGCTTGCCAAGCAGTGAGTATAATGAGGTTTGGTGTGATAGCTGGGAGCTGATCCATTGCTTTAAGGAAGCTGCATCTCATGTTAGAAACTCTCTCCAGTGTTTCTTATTGCCAAATAAGTTTTTTTGTAGTTGTTGTTGTTCTTTGGTAAATGAGTACAATAATGATGTCACTAAGGATCATGGAGGAAATTTTAGCAAACTTACTGGTTTAATAAATAGGGTAAAGGATTTCAACTTCTAGAACACAATATGAATTTTATTTTTAAAGTGATAATTCTAAGGACTTCACTGGCAAATGGAAGCAGGGTATGAATAAATCTTGAGAAAGCTGATATGCCAATTAAGCTTTGAGAACCAGTTGCTGTTTTTTCCCAGTGATTGTTTTTTTACATTTTGTAGAGCTCTGGTTATGTAATAAAATCACTATTAACCCAATGCAATAAAACCTTGCAAATATTAAAATGATTGCCAGAAAATAACTGTCTCTGAAATTTGTACCACATACTACTTATTTTGTTCTGACATTTGCTCCATCATGTCTTATGGGTGCTCCTTAGAGAAAATGATATTACCCCCACCAGTTAGCAGTAAAAAGTAATGTATTCCTTGTCTGGGGCATGCACTAGATGATTAAAAGAGAGACCTTTGGAGGCTGAATTCAGTGATGCTCTAGCCTTTTTTACTTCTGATGCTCTCTGTGTCTCTCTGAGACATTATCTCATTTCTCCATTTCTGTTATTGCGTAGTGGTTTTTATCTGTAGTATCTGACTCTGAGACTTTTTGGGAGTTGCTGACAGTTTTTGACAGCTTTGGAGAAAAAAGATTATGGTGTCTGAACCGCCTGGAGCTTTCCACTGACTCCTGCCACTGCTGAACTTCATGTTAGGCCCTGGAAGGGACCTGTGTGGGACCATTGTACTTGTTCCTGAATTGTGCAAGGTGGGATAAAATCCTGGCACTGAAAGGAGTCTGTGTGCCACTTAGGCTTGTGTTGTCTCAGCAAGGTCTTGGAAGCTCTGCTGCCCTTAACTGTGAGGTGACTGTTGTACATTGTGGTGAGGGGCCAGACTGGAAAAATGCCTTGTCTGATTGCAAGGGACAGTAAATGCAGGGAGTGAAGGGGTGGGAGAGAGGCTATAGGAATATTGAGCCAACTCAGTCAGAGCTGTTGGGTATTTATACTTTAGGGTGATGTGTTTTTTTCAGTAAAGTCTCATCTGATTTCTGTGTAGTATCAGGTAGCTTGTAGCTTTTCTGTTTCTGAGACTTTGATAAGCACATTGCTCTGCATACACAAAGGTATTGCTTTATCTGGGAGTTCACCCTTGCATAGAGGAGAACTGTTCAGACTATTCTGCTCAATGTTTTCTAGTTTTCTGTAGCCTTTCTTGTGAAAAATGGTGATTTTTTGTTTTGGTTTTATTTGTTTTTTAATTTTTTTTTACCTTTTGCCTGTCCTCACTTTGGTGGAATCCACTTCCCTTCTACCTTGAATTATTCTGTATAGATGCCTTGACTTCAGATCCTGGTGCCAGGAGTGGGATACTGCAGGCTGTCACCAGTATCTCATCCCTATGACATTGGCACCTTGCTGGAGAGGCAGGTCTTGCTGATTGAGAGCTGCTGTTCTGGTTCATCTGCCTGCCAGTGCAGTGTCCCTCCATCCAGGATCTTTTTCTCAGCTGCCTGCAGCAATAACTTTAGATCTGCCTGCCATCTGGATGGCACTTCCCACAATATAACCTAGTGTTGATTTTTATGTTGGTTTGTTGTGTAATGCTGTAAATACATATGGCTGTGTATAACTTCTGCCTAACTGCTGCAGCTGTAGCAGTGAGAATGGGGGTTTGTGAGGCTGAGCAGATTTTTAGCTCTGCTCCTAATTTGCTCTGTGAACTAAGGTGCAGGATGCTTGCTCACTTGGAATGTAATTTTTTTGGCCTGATTTGAAAACTCTTAAATCAGTGTAATTTTTTTTAAAGTTTCTAAATACATTTTGAAAAAGGGGCCCTCTGATAATATTCCACTCAGGCTACCTATCTTCGTGTTGATGAGAAGTGTTTAGAAGCAGCTGCATAATATGTTCACGGTATGCTGAGAAATTATGCATGTGCCCTGCAACGCCAGAGAGAGATTTGTGTATCCTAATGCAGCTGCAGATCAGGGCTCTAGCTAAGATGGGAGTGTTTCATCCCAGCAGGGGTGACAGATTTACTGCTGGCAGTGTGATCAGTCACACTGATGGCAGAGGGCATGGGTCACTGCATGTTTTACTGCAAGACACACATAAAAGCCAAAATGCTTGTATTGTCATAAAAGCTGTCTGTTGAACTTTCTTGTTTTTCTCTTGTGCTAGGTTACATCCCAGAACACTTGGGAAACATGTGGTTCTCATTAAATGTTTCTCAATAGCTCAACAACAATCCCTGACCGGTGGAGGTCTGCGGTAACAAGCAGAGGTTGCCAAAGCGCTTGTGGCTGACAAAGCCAAAGTGCTGCCAGGCTGGGAGCCAGCTCACCTATCACAGTCCTCTGCTCTGCCAGCCTTGGAGATGTGGAGATGTCATTTGCTCCCCATTAGTTTGAGATGTTGCTTTTGTTTCCTCATGTCTTGGTGTCCAGCATGGGAATGGTGTCAGATGTTAGCAGCAGCAGGGAAATCACGAGGATGCAGGAGGTCCATTCGTGCCTGGTTATGCAACCATGGGATGAGTGCATGATTCTAGAAGTGAACCGTGTCTGATCCTTCAAGGACACCGGGTTGTCCTTCATTTTAATGTGAAACATATGGCTTAGTTTGAAACTGAGGACAACAATTCAAGCCAGAAAGACAGAACCCCGATGGTGGCTGTGATCTCTGGTGGCAAATAAAAAACTTCAGCAGCCCCTTTAAATCTTTGTTTGCCGTTTTCAAGTAACTTTGTCATTGGTTGCTATAGCTGAATTGATTAGTGGTGATTTCAACACGTTTGAACACTGAAATGATATCCATTCAGTACTTTAATTTTAGTTCCACTCTAATTAATTTTTGCTGTGACCTTCTCCCCTCCCCCACCTTTACTCTTCTGAATGCTGCTTAAGCAAAAGGGGGCTGGGAGGAAGATGGATTTATCACATTGTGTCCTGTATGTAACATTATCTAATTTTTAAACAGAGCCATTGCTAGGTGACTGGTTTTGGTCAGTGAGAGCTTTGACTTACAAAAAATTTTAACACTAAAAGATGCAGCTAGGCACTATTTTAAAGAAAAGAGAGATCCTATGACATTTTGGTTTATAGAACTGGTGTGTTTCTGACTTTCCCACCTTTTTTGTAGCTGTAGAGCAGGAAAGAGAAACAAACAGTCCTGACTTTTCGACTCTGTTTTTCAAGTGAACTATTGACATTTGGGGAAAATGCAAATAGGAGCATTCACACTTTGGTACTTAATGAAAGCAGTATTTGACACTCTGCTGTATTTGTAAAGCTTGAGTTAACCTCAAAAGTCAAAGCTGCATTATGTGTGCAACTTTAAAAAGAACCTTCTGTCACTGAAATTTGGGGCGGACATTGTTCTCTGGAGTACTTGAAAGTTTACTTGAACGTCCTAAATAAAATATGGAAGAATTAGGTTGTAATATGATTCCTTCTAAAAATCCCCAGAAACTTAAAACTAGGGTCCCCTTCTAAAAGTAAGAAGTAGAGGTACTTCGTGTTGCTTTAAGGAAATAAGCTAACTGCCTTTTACTGGTTTTATGGTGAAGACCTTGTTTGTTTGTGTTTCAGTACAAGCTTGGAGGGGAAGAAATAACAAATGCCTGTGTCATGGCTTCAGTTCAACAAGATATATGAAATCAACATTAAAAGCCAGTACATCAGTGGCTGTCTCTGGCACACTGTTCTGTTCTCTGAGGAAACGGGTTTCTTCCCACACAGGGAAGATGAATTAGCTGTGTGAGGAAATGGGTTTCTAGGATATTTTTCTGCAGTCAGCAAAGTGAAGTGAGATGATAGCATTCAACTTGTTTTGCTGTATCTAAGGTTTGGAGGTACCTAGAGCTTGAAATACTCAACATCCAAATAAGCTTGCAAGGAGCTGGTTTGTATTTTTCAGGCTCTGTTAAGGCGTGTAGGGGGAAATCAGAGCCACACCAAGTAAAATATCTTCAGCAGGGACAAATATTTCCTTTTAATATAATCAGAGCACTTCATGCACGATGACTGCAGCAGGATGTAATCTGCAAAAGTATCTTGTACTGCTCCTTGTCTGTAGGTCTCTTAAAAAATTGTTTGCTTGGATCACAAAGTCCTGCCCTAGTGTGCCAATGGTGTGGTTAGGGATTTTCTATAATTCTGAGCTATCTGAGATGTTGGACCTAATTACAGAAAAATCTCCATTGGAAATATCTTGTTTGCAACTTCGCATAACTGATGATCCTTAGTGAAAAATATTTTTCCTTTTTTTCCTGCATATATTGACTGGAGATTCTTAATCTACCTTTTGGAATGTTTATTGCTGGCCTGGTTTCAGCTAGGGTGGAGTTAATTTCTTGTCAGTAGCTGTTACAGTGCTGTGTTGTGGACTTGGAATGAGAATGGTGTTGGTAACACACAGGGATTGTTTTGATTTTTTGCTAAGTCGTGTTTATCCTAAGTCAAGGACTTTTTTTCCTTTGCATGGGTGAGGAGGTTTGCAAAAGAAGCTGGGAGGGAGCGCAGCGGGGACAGGTGACCTGAACTGACCAAAGGGATATTCCACACCATAGGACATCATGCCCAGAGTATAAACTGGAGGGCTTTGGCAGAAGGGGAGATCGCCTGGGTTCAGGAAGGGAGGTTGAGTGAGCAGTCACTCAGAGAACCCTTCTGTTATGGGGTTGCTGAGGGTTGAAGTTACGCAGTTGGCAGAATCACACCAAGCAAGGCTCCCTGGTTCCTGTCCTTATGGAGATTTGGCATCTGGAGAGCCAAGGAGTGAGCAGCAGCACCCGTCACACTTTAATAGCCCCACATGAGCAGTGCAAGATCTAATGGAGAGTGGAGTCTGAAAGCCTTATCATAGCCTGAATGAAGTCACACTTCCATGTGGGATGTAGAATCATGGAATGTTAGTCTTGGAAAGTGGTCTGTGATGCACCTCACGGGGGAGTAAGGCTAAAACTGCATGGATGTTGTCACAGAGTCAGCCTGGTCCACTTTGCAAGCGGGCTTGAGGTCTCCTTAGTGTTTGTAGGCATTAGAGGATAGATGCTATCCTTGGTATGTGCTCCTATAATTCTGTGTATTCAACAGAAAAATGTCACTTGGTGGCTGTGCTGTGTGATGTGTGCCTTGTGCTGTCAGCAGAGCTTGCAGATATATTTATAATGCAAGGGCAATCAGAGGAGTCACCCACACAACTGAAATGTTTTCAAGAGATAAAGGCTATTAAACTGCTTGAAAAGACCGGTTGGGTCTCTAGAGGGTGAAAAGCCAGTTTTGACCTTACAGAAATTTTACTTGCTGATTTTACAAAGGAAGTGTTAGCGGAAGAAAAAGATAAATCTATAATGGAATTACTTTCTGCTCTACAAAATGTGCCCAGTAGCAAGATCCACAGAAAAAAGGAAACTTTTTTTTTTTTAAAAAGCATGCTTTTTTCTCTTCCCCAGCGGTTGGGTTTTGTGGAATCCAGCTCCTCACATTCAACATTCCCTTGGCTGGCAGTGGGACTATCCCACGACATGTGAGGGTGATTACATCTTTGATTAAGGGGGAGGTTGGAAACTCTACTGAACAGACTATAAAATTTGTTGTCTCAGAGTGTTTTAAATGTACTACTGTAACTTGTAGTACTACAAACTGTACCAGTTTCCAGCATTCTTATTCTGGGATAATAATACCAATGGCTATGAACTGGAAAGCTTTTTCAGTAAAATGTTACTTTGCTGTAGTTGGACTGATTCCATCAGTGCAAAATGACAATCTTGTTTAAACATGGCTTATTTTTTTATCTGAAGGAAAATACTGCCGTTTATTTGATCTTTCTATGACAGTATCTTTATTTAAACATATTGATGCTTTTCTGAAAGGGCTGTTTCTCATACCCATTGCAATCCTTTTGCTTCATTCCTGTGATGGCTCTTATTGAAGAGAAAAGACCCCTGTGTGTCATTACTGGCACAGTAGTTACATGGGTGCACCTAACAGGGCAGTGGAAGTGTTTTTTTTCAGGAAGTATCCTTGTTGCTTGATAAACTGGCCAAAACAATGCCTGCTTTTGTATTAATTTCCTGAGAAATCCTGCTAGCCAATGTAAATATAATTGTTTAGCTAAGTAAGAGATGAGAAGAGCTCGATGAATTTGTTTGATGTTCTCTCTCTGCTCTGATTTCCAAACTGGAGTTGTTGACATGAGGGTAGAGCTGAGGCATGGGAAGTGTCTCCAGTTGGTGACTTGGGGTGTGTGTATGAGGATTGTTACTCTAACCAAGCCTCTGAAAAGGAAAACACTATGAAGCAGTGCATTATGATTTTTACATTGTCTTGTAGATGCTTGCTTAGAGAAGTTGCTTGCTTACAGAAGTTGTTCTCAAGTTTGATCATCTGCTAACTACATTCCCATTTCAAAACTGGCTGACATGTTCTCTGTATAAGTTTACATGTAATTAAGGCCAGCTAGAGTTGCTGAGAGGCTCCTGGGTATGGAGATGAAGAATGTACTACACTGCCTGCCTAGTCCAGAATATGAAGTGGGGTGGCTTGCGAGTACCACAGCAAAGGCATTGCTGGTCAAGCAGATTCCTTCAATTTGACTTCTCTTGCAGGCAGGAGCAAAGGGATGAGAGCTGTAATTAGAATCGCTTCCTCTCCCTTGCAGCAGGCTGCCTTGAGCCATAGCTCTGTAGCACAGGATTTATGCCTTTAGTGTCTGTTGCTCTCGCAGAGGGGGTTAGGATGTGTGGCATGAACCACTGCACAAGTCTTGTGAAGTTGTTTTTGAGCTATGAAATCACAGGATGAGAAGAGCTGTCCTGAGCTGCAAGACCAGCTTCCTGCTGCGTTCCATCAGCATGATAAAAAAGTGGCAGTGAGCTTCAGTCTCCTATTCTCTCACTGCTTGCTGCTTCTTCTCAGAAAGGTACCAGCCTTGGCTCCCTTCAGGTAGCCTCCATGAGGGGATAAAAGCAGGGCTTTCTCAGCTTGTTTTGCTGTGTACTTTTCCCACTTGCCCACCCTGTCTCCCTTGTTGGTTGGTGTTTTCTTGTCCATTGAACCATTAGACTGTTAGTTTATTTTATCTTAATGGGTCTGAAGGAATTTTTTTCACTGTTAATCTTTCTTATATGTGCCTCAGTTTTCATGTATTGGTATATATTCAAATCCAGTAATTCACAAGGCAGACGGTCAGGGAAATGAGTCTGGGATGTTTTTGTGAGGCTATTTCTTAGACTACCCAAGGGAGCTGTTACCACAGGTATGAATAGGACAGGCCTTGTTTTGCTGTAACTGTTAATGTACGTGCATTCAAGTAATGAATTCCAGGAAAACATCATCACTTCTCCTCAGGTCAGGGAGAATAAGGGAAAAATCTCTGTCTGCAGCTAAAGTCCTTCTTGACCTCACATGCTGAGAAATGACTGGACACACTGCTCTTGAAAGGAGAGATGTTACTGGAGTCATACTAATGAATTGAGATGTATGAGTTCAGTTCTTCTGCCATAAATTTCTGTGATCATGAGTAAGGTTCCTAGTCTCCTGAAAACCTATAAATGAGCTAAACAGTTTTTTTCTCCCAGCCTCATCTGTTTAAATTGTGATGTCTTTGAGGCAGGAACAATACACATTGTGCAGATGCACAGGAGGTGAAAGTGCCCAAGCTATCCTGTCCTGTCTGCTGCCTTTTGCTAACACTTTTGTGGTAAGTAGAACAGCATGGATGTGGTAGAGACTGGAAGAAGCAGCCAGGTGGAATGACATTTTTGAGGAAGATATATAGAGGGGCATAACAGAAATGTCTTTAAATGTTTAGATTTTGAGAGATTTTAGAAGGTGTAGGAAAACATTTTTTCCCCTCATGAATTCAAGCTATGCCTTCGTTCACATGGTTTTTAAAAGTAAGAGAAATTATAAACATTATAAAGGCAGAAAGGAAAGCTGAGGGGTTCATAGAGGAGGCAGGGAGGATGCCAGGCTTTTTACTTTGGGGAAAATAAGGACAGGAGAGTGGTTTTTGTGTCTGCTTTTACTGAAGGCACTCCATGTGGACTGGTGTTAGCAAAGGCTTTATGCTGTGTGCGTCACTGCTTTGTAAATGCTGGCAAGTTACACTTACTGGCTGCTGGACTCTGTACAGAGTGCTGATCTATAGATGGTTTTTCTTTTTCTGTAAAGGACACCTCCAATGCTAGCTGTATTTGAAGGCATAGAAAGTAGATTTGAAAAGCTACACACAGCAGCTGTCATAATTTACTGTAATATCCTGCTGTTTGGGATAACTAATGAGTGCGTCGGTTCCTTGGATGTGTTGAGCCAGATCGTTAATCAGTATCAACTGCCCTTGCTGCATGGAACTGGGGGACTTCCATATGAGTTGATATGCATTGCCTACATTGGGAGATTAATGTCTGGAAAGGAGGTGGTGTAAAACTGCTGGCTGGGTTTGTGTTCATTGGAGGTGAAATCCTGTACCTGGCTTGGTGTTGGGAATATTACAGTATTGGCATATCATGGAAAGCATGGACCAGTTACAAGAAAAAACCTTGTATTTCTAAGTTTGGGTGTTGTTTCTTAAGCTGCTCTCCTGCTCTGCAGAGCATGAGCAACTTGGATCATTTAATTCTTCACAACCTGTCCTGTAATGAGAAATTATTTCCAGACAGGTCCAGAATTTGCTTGACTTCCTGTGGCTGACTTTCAGCTCTTGTTCCCATCCAGCTGTGAGGTATCATCCTTCTGCTTTATCCTCCCATGAACTGCCTAATGTTAAAGCAGATCAGAAGTGAGAGGATGTTATCTTCATAGTAGGAGTTTACTTATATCTTAAGTGATACAAGGTTTTGATACAGCCACAGCATATTTCTTTAGTGTAGTCTCAGTGTAGATAGCAACAGCAGCATTTCTTAGAGTTGCAAATTCAATCTATGTTTTCAGTAGAGTAGTGGGTTCTAGTGTAGTAATGGATGGGCATCAGCCAAGCGTTGGGTGCAACACTGGCTGTACAAAGGGAATAACAACATGGATGTATGAAGTATAGAATAGAGAGTAGTTTTAGACTGTGCCAGGCTGAAGGTGAGTCAAAAGAGCAAAGGCAGATGGCAGAAGCTGCTGGGGAGAGGCAAAGACAAGACATCATCATTGTTACTGACTTGTGGGCCTGGCACGAATCTAACAAGAAATATGCTGGTTAGCTGTAATGCTGTGAGACTACTAGTGGCCAGAGAACAGCTGTTATCCCTGCAAGTTCAATTTCCACCTATAGCATTTAATCCACTTTGCCAGCTCTTGTGTGATGTAGCAAGTTGCAAGACAGAAGGACAACCAAAGCAAAGTGCTTTAAATTTCTCTTTTCTCGGGAGTGGGTACTTCTTTGTCTTCTCTGAATTTCTGAAGTTTCATGTTCGGCTCTCTGTCTCATCCTAGACTTGTGTGGAGCTTTGCTTTTTTAAAATACATAATTTTATGTATATGTGATTCTTTTTTTCCTATTTCCCCTCACTTTTTGAAGTATATGCAAACAGCTACTTGTATGCTGTACTGGCCAGTCTGCCTCAAAAAACCCCAGAAATTTCCCAAGGTAAACCTAGTAAAGAGGTATTGTGATGGATGGATAGATGGATTTGAAGAGAAGATCTTGGTTGCAAGATGGACCCATAAGTTGAAGTGTTGTCTCTGTAATGTGTGAGAACTGAGGGGCAGAGAAGTGAAGACTCAAGCCCTGCTGGTAACTGCTTTGCCTGGGGAATAGGGATCAAGTCAGGAGGTAAAGAACTGCATCTACTGTTAAAGAAACTAATATGGTGCAATGTGGCTTTGCTGTAACTGATTCAGCACAAAACTTCTGAAAACCATTAAATAATTTCAAGTTGTTGATTCCAAACCCAGGTAGGGTCTCCTGACAGAGTGTAAAATATTCCAATGTATTTGCAGCAGTTTATGCCAGCCTACATTTCTACAGTGGAACTTAAAGCAAACGCAGAAAGTGTGTTTGAAAGTAATGTTAATTTTTGATGAGGTGCATTTGGTTTTCCAGAGAGCCTAGTGGTGGTAAGGATCCCATTAAATTTGTTTCTTGAACCCTTCTCCAAAGGGAAGATGTTTGGGGCGCCAGCAATAGGTATAGTTTTTTAGTATCTTTGGTATAGAAACTTAGTACCTAGGTATTGATTTAGATGCTTTCTGAACTGTGCAGGTAAGTGTGGGTTGTAAACTGTAATTGATCCTGTTCGAAGGTGATAATTTGACTCCAGTATAGATCACAAATTTTCAATGTATTCTGTGCAGTTTCTCTATAATAAGTCTCTCATCTTGTCACCAGTTCTGGTACTGGTGTGTTTGAGAGCGTTCCTCTTTGGACGGTGTGAATGCTGCTGTCCTGGCTCACATGGACCTGTGCTGTACTTCCCACTCTGAGTGGGTCACATCCAACACTGTGACCGAGCCCCAGTGCTCTGAAGTTGCTGCGCAGCATCTCTGCTGGCCCAGCAGTGCTGCCATGGCCCGGCCAGCAGCGTTATTAGTAATGGCTGGTGGCTCTCAGCAGTGCTGCTGCTCTGCCAGCACGGGGGCCTGGGGCACAGCCAGCTGCTCTGTGGCCAGATGGAAGAGCAGAGCAGAGGGAGTGCTGCAACCCGAGATGGAAACTCACTTGGATTGTGTGTTTTGGATGGTTGGTTTCAGAGAGCAAAAGATCAAAACTTGCCTTAAAACTACAAATGTGTTTGTGGTAACTTAAAGTTAACTGCAAAGAGCAAGGATAGGAGAGGTATGTCTTCTCCCTGGAAGTACCATGGTAAAATTTGTATGGTGTAATTTACTGTTTTGGAGGTTTTCTGGTTTGAAAATGTGTATCTTGGTGTATCCATGGCAACAAAATTAAGGTAGCAGTTGGTTTAAGTCACTAGCTTAAAAGAATAAGCTTTAAAAATCCCCCCCAACAAGTGAATACTTTGCAGATATTACAATACTACGAAACTCAGAATGCCATGTCCTTGAATGAGTGCTTTACTCATTTGTTGAGGTAGGAAATTAAGTAATGTGTAAACTGTTGTTGTTAGCATCAAAATTTCCTTTGCCATCACTGGTGGATTTTCCCGTCTACCTTGCTCCTGCACAGGTGCTTCTAAGTGTTTGCTCAGGGCATGTCTGTGGGGGGGCATTTACCTGCTGCTCCCTGTGGAGCTGGGTGCTCACTGGGAGCATGGTGGCCCTTGGTTCAGCTCCCAGCTGTGCAGCAGACTCCTTGGGAAGGTCACTTCTGTCTTCCTGCTCTCTGTCAAGTGTTGTGGATGACCTCAGGACAGCTTGAATGTTGCTGTGAGTCACTGTCATGCCACAAACACCGCTGAAAGAATGTAGTGTGACCCTGGACCTAGCTAGTAAATAATCAATCAGTTCAGACACTGTTGTACTACCCTTGCTCAGAGGGAGCTGGGAGGGTGGGGAGGATCCTGCACTTGCTGGTTCTGCCATCCTCATGGTGTCTCAGGTCCGTACCCATAACAACATGGGAAGAATAGTTCTTAGGCTTATGAGGATGACAGAGGGACGAGTGTGTGTTATAGTGGGATACTGTAGGAGATGTATCAGCTCTTTGGGAATTGGAATATTTCCTTTAGAAAATACCTTTGATCTCTGTTTAAAGGCTTACAGTTGGCTATGTTCACTGGGAGTATATTTCTTGAGCTAAGTACCTGTCATATTTTAAAAACACCCTATGTTTCCCAAAGCCCTGGAAAAATTTTAAGAATCATTGGATGAGTATTGGAATCAATGCATTTAAACAGTGCTATGTCTATATTTGTTTATGTGTATAATCATAGATATGCAATTAAATGTATTGTCTGAAAAGAAACCTCTTCAATGGTAAATTTGAAATAATGGTAAATCAGGTTGAGATTTAAATGTTCCCTAACCATTTAATAGCATCTAAATTAAGAAATATTTGCTAGTGCAGGTTTGGCTAGGGCTTTAAAGGAAAATGAAAGTGCTCGAACCACAGGAAATCAATGGCCTAATCGTCTGGAAAAAGAGTTCATTGCAGTGCCAGGATAACCTGTAAGAGCAATAGCCTATTCTGCAGGTGTGGGGAGAATGTTTGTCATTGAAGTTCTACAGCAGAAGCAGTTCCATGACAAGTAACTTGTTTGTGAGGTTGTGAGACTGATGGGGAGTTGAGAATGTCACATACAGCTTGTGTCAGGGAGGGATTGGAGAAAGACTAAATGAGGAATGGTGAGATAGTCTCTTTATTTTGGTAGAAGCAGTCACATTTCCTTACTTTCTTTCATTATAGAGAATACTCTTTTAGAAACAATTTAAAATGCAATTTTAAACCTGCTTTCTTCTCTTGTTGAGTGGGAACTGCGGGTTGTGCTCTGGGTGTGGGACACAGTGGGAGCCACAGGCAAGGGGCTGTGTCCTGGTGCTGCCCCTTTGCACAGCTGCCCACTGTGAAGGGACTTTGGTCCCAGCAGTGACAGTCTGGAGTGGTGTGAGTGTGACTGACAGTGGCTTCTGGATGGTCAGACAGGAAGGTTCCCTTAACAAGAGTTTTCTTCCAAGGACAGTAAAAGTTAAGCAAATAACAAATCACAGCAAAACAAAGGAAGAAACAAATAAAAAAACCCCAAACCACCCCAACTTTAATAAAAAGCAAATCCACATCTAAAATGGGATAAAATTAAACTTGAATGAATGTGTTGTTTATTGCATATCTTCTTAGTTAAATGAATGGTGTTATATCTTAAAAAATTTGCATGCTGAACTTTAATGTGTGGGATATTTAAATCTGAACATCTCTGTGTTTTACAGTTACTGATCAGGGAGAATGAGCCCCTTTTTTAGGCATAGCAGCTAAAACCAGAAACCAAGTTTAAAGCTGTAGACCTTAATTATGGTTTCATCTTTTAAACTTATAATAATTTTGAGTTAATTATGAATTTTGAAAGTATTACTATTATGACCTGCACTAATAATTTATCTTCGTTATGAATGAACAATCAGCCTCAGGAAACCTTTCCTTCTTGACAGGTACAGAAGGGTGTCATGGGAGCTGCTCCTGTGCTCTCTGGTGAGATGTAGCATGTCCTGCAGAGATTTTCTTGGAATCTAGAAACACTAGATACAAAGGCAGGCCTTGAGAGTTCTGTGACAATGAAGGAAAGCAGTGATTGAAGCGGAGAGACCTTCAGGGACTGACGGTGTTCACTCCTTTGTTTACCTGCTTTGAGGAGTAACTGCCCTAGACTGCACTGGGACACTCTCATCCTTCCCAAGGGATGGGTTGTTTGTGTTGCTGATTCTATCTACACTGCCTTGGGTATGGAAGAATGTAAAGCCTCATCTTTTTGCTCTGTGTATGTGTATAAAAGTCATAAAAGTGAAAGCTGCTCTGTATGAGAACAGGCTTTGTTACCAATTAGACTGAAACTTGGGAGGAGCCAAAGCAGGATCACAGATCTTGCAGCTATCAGTGCTAAGTGCTGAGCATAGATGACTTTGCAAGTAGAAACACAGGATGCAAATATTTAACAAAGCCTTTCTCAAGCTCACAGGAGGGATGCAGAGAGCAAGTTGATGTTTGGAGTAGAATGCCTGGGTGACAATCTGCTGTTTGCACTATCTCAAATAGAAGTTACACATGCTCATCAGTTTAAGAGCTGATATGTAAATGGGCTGCAGTTCCATATCCTGGACTATGTCAAGAATAACTCCAGAAAGTAAAATCAATCCAGTGGTTTCCAGAGACAAGAGTGAACTAATGTTGTGGGAATATGGTTGTCAGGGTTAATGCTGATCTAAGGAGGATAAGAATAGCATAGAATTCAGGAAATCCTGAAATAGGAGTGGGAAGGGAATAACTATTTTTATATTCCCCTGTGTTTTATATATATCATATATATAAGATACCAGCTGGAGATAGCTTATCTGGCAGATTTGCTGGGGCTTGAGTACATGGTGATGGCTATGGGCATGGCAGGAGAGTAGTCTTTCCTGACAGTGTGAAGTTGTCTTGCATCAAGCAATAGAAATGGAAGGAAGAGCTTTCAAATGATTGCAAGTTGTCAAGTGGGGTTTTGTTTGAGGGGAGACCATGTGGGAAAAAATTACAATGTTACTTTAATTTAAAAAAAATCATAAATAAAAAAGCAGGAGTGGTTAGGAGACTGGTGGGTGGTGGTACAGAGAAGACTCTTGCTGACATTTCTTTTTGGTATTTTTCCTCTTAAAACAAGAACAGGCAGTCAAGCAGTACTCATGTCTGCTTTAAATATATATTTAATATATTTTCCACAGCCTCTTGTGTTTAGTAGGACTTCAGAGAATAGCTTTTTTCTTTTCTTTTTCTTTCTTGTTTTAATCTATTTTTTTCCTTTTTTCTTACTTTTTCTTTTACTTTTTTTTTCTGTTACAGGCACTGTGTGCCAATACAGGAGTTCAGTCAGTCAGCAAATTTCCTGAATTAGTTGCAGTAGTTGAAAGCAGAGGCTGAGAATGGCCCCTTGCCACTGGTGAAGGTGACTGTGCCTAATCTGTGTGGTGCTGGCAGTTTCTGTGTGTTCTCTTCATGGCAGGGAAGTTGAGTTGTGCTACACATGTATGTCCTACGTGCTGCTGTGACACAAACTGGAGCATTTCTCTGCTGTCCTTGTTAAAATCTAACCCTGGGTGTCTGTGACTGCTGGCAAAAAGAGGTCCCATAGTAAGGCCTCATGGGAAGACCCACACAGCAAAGCCTTTTCAGGACCAACATCAAATGCCATTGATGATGTCTCTGTTGGTAATGGTTCTGTTTCTTAGGATTGCTGCCCAAATGACTGCAGCTTGGAATTTATTGCAGTTTGGGTGTTGCCTCAAAGTAGGAAGGATAAAGCTGTTTTCTGGTTTTAGGGAAAGAAAAGATTGTTGATTGAGCTCAGATGAATGAAAACCCAGGCAGTATTAGCACATCATGGTACCAAGTGTTTCCAGCCATGTCCACCCTTTGCCTTCAAAAAATCCAGTAAGTCTCTCACCTTTGTGCTTTGCAAAATCATGGAGCAGATCCTCCTGGAAACTGTGATGAGGGACATGGAAAATAAGGAGATGACTGGTGACAACCAACATGGCTTCAATAAGGGTAAATCGTGCCTGACAAATCTGCTGGACCTCCATGGCAGTGTTACAGAAGGTGGTAGAGGAGGGAAGGGTGACTGATGTCATCTGCCTGGACTTGTGCAAAGCATTTGTTAGTGTCTCACATAACATCTTTGTCTCTAAAATAGAGAGAAGTTAATTTGATGGCTGGATCACTCAGTGGACAAGGACCAGCTGCACAGATGGGCCTGTGCAAACCTCATGAAGTTCAAGGCAAGCACAAGGTCCTGTGCGTGGGTGGGGGCAATCCCAAGCACAAAGACAGAGCAACAGTGGGTTGAGAGCACTCTAAGGAGAAGGGCTTGGCAGGGTATTGGTGGATGAAAAAAAGGAATATTACCTGACAATGTCTGCTTACACTCCAGAAAACCAAGTG
This sequence comes from Camarhynchus parvulus, assembly GCF_901933205.1. NCBI lineage: Eukaryota > Metazoa > Chordata > Aves > Passeriformes > Thraupidae > Camarhynchus > Camarhynchus parvulus. Next base: position 16,880,464 of record NC_044575.1, on the reverse strand, counting down.
TGGTCCTGGACTGCATCCAAAGCAGCGTGGCCAGCAGGTCAGAGAGGTGCTCCTTCCCCTCTGCTCAGCTCCAGTGACGCTCCACCTGCATCCAGCTCTGGGCCCACCAGCACAGAAAGATGTGGACCTCTTGGAATGGACCCAGAGGAAGACCACTAAAATGACCAGAGCATCTGGAGCATCTCTCCTTTGAGGACAGGCTGGGGGTGTTGGGGTTGTTCAGCCTTGAAAATTTTATAGCAGCTTTCTGGTAGTTAGCAGGTCAACAGGAAAAATGAGCAGGGAGTGTAGTGATAGAATGAGGTGCAGTGGTTTTAAAGTGAAAGAGGGTAGATTTCAATTAGATATTTAGAAGAATCATGATGATTAGACAGTGGAACAGGTTGTAGAGAACTTATGGGTGCCTCATCCCTGGAAGTGTTGAAGGCCAGGATGTATGGGGCTTTGGGCAGGCTGGTCTAATGAAGGCGAATTTGTCCATGGCAGGGGGGTTGGACAAGATGATTTTTGAAGTCCATTCCAACCAAACCATTGTGTGATGTTCTGAAGTAGCAGCAAGCTCTAGAAAGTACTAGAGCAGTGAGAGGTGTCCTGCATCTAGAAACCAGGTTCCTTGACCAGTGTGCAGATAAATACAAGCCCTAAGGAAAAATTGTTCTGTATTACAGGAAGAAGTCACTTTGATCTCTGTATTTGACAGGAGTGCCAAGGGAGGAATGGAAGAGTGAGTATAGGTATTTCAAAGCAAGGAAATTGGAGAGCAGGATTTTCATCTAACTCAGAGTGTCCAAGTTCCTGGAAAGCTGAGCTGTCTATGGCAGATTTTTGATCAGACAGTTTGAATTTGACATTAGGACTCAATTCACCTGTTCTTGTCAAGCTGTAGCTTCCCCCACTAAGAACTTGTGAAGTTAGCCTAAAAAAAACCAAAACCTAACCTCTTAGATGGCTGGGAGTTGTCAGGGAGTTTTTTAGATGGACTCCAGGTGGTGTGGGACATGCCAAAGAGCCTGGAAGCATTTGACACAAGCCAGGACAGAAAGACTGAAAACATGCCTCTAGTCTCTGGAGCTGGATGTCTGGAGTAGCTGGATTTGAGGGGGGTCTTGTAGCTCTAATTAGAGTTCCACTGCAGATGAGGTTTCTGTTACTAAACTTAAAGCTTAGAGGCCCATTGTGCTCAGCAGCATATGATAACTAGATATGGATATCTTGTAAAAGAAGAGACAGAAAAAAACCCAGCCTAAGAATAGAGGTGGGACACAAGCAGACAAAAATGTTTTGCCTGGGGTTATACAGCAGGTCATGTGTGGAGAGGGAAGTGGAGCTCTCTGCTGGTGGATGTCTTCTAGACTTGGGGAGTAGGTTTGGTTGCAACCTACAGAGGTCATGCAGTCTGATCAGCCCTGCCTCACGTGGCTTTATTAATGTTGTTTAATGGGCATGATGAAGATAGGGTGGTACTGGGCTTGATGCCTTGAGAGGCTACCTAGAGCAGAGGCTAGACAGTGTTAAAGGAATAAAGTAGGTATTTATTAAAAGGACCTTCAAAGGATACACCTTGGGCACTACAAGAGCCCAGCCATGGCTACACCCAAGATGAACAACAGGTCACGAGTTTTTGCTCTTAAAAATAAGTTTTGGTCCATTTACATGTTGGGGTTAATTGTGCAATTACAGCTCCAGGTTATGAAGTCCCATCCTCCCAGATTGCTCTCCTTAGTTTGCTGGTGTTTATGCTTTTGGGTCTGAAGCTGCAATGGTGTCCTTGGCTCTCAAGTTGGAAAAGGATTGTCTGACTAAACTGTGAGGAGAACTTGCTAACGCTTTATATGAAGTTCAGGGTTATATACTAATGCAGTAGAGAATCTGGAAAATCTAAAAGCTAAAATGTTAAGTATCGGGCTGTACACAACTCCCCAGGCTTGCTGCAGGCAGTGTTGTGTGCATGCTCCAGCAGCTTCTCTGCCTTATCTCTTGAGCTGCTCCTTAGCTCTGTTGAAAGCACGTGTGACTGCCGTGTGGATACAGACTTCCTCCTGCATTCCTATAGAAAAGATAAGGCGTGCAGTGGGTTCCTGTGCATCTGTGCTTGTGTTTACTGCACTCTCTAGGGATGCAAATGAATGATAAAGGCTGGGTCAGGCCAGTGGTCTATCTAACTTGTTTTCTTTTTTCATCTGCCAAGAGCACCTGCTTGAACTAGCCAATATCAGTCCACAAAAGTCATGGAGAAAAAAAGGATTTGAATTGTTATTACTAGAGCTTCTACCTTGTTCTTACTTCATGATTGAGTTTGTTTTTATAGGAAGAATCTTTGGTGTTATGAGTCACTCTGGCTTAAAAGCAGGATTTTGCTTTCAGATGCCTTTTGCCTTAAAAGGTGATGTTGCTCCTGGTATTTGTCAAGTTTAGGGAAAAAAAAAATAGAAAAATCATCAGGCTGCTCATTCTTCTCGAGAAACACTTGAAACTTCCATAGTTCTTTGTTTTAGAAAAATAAAAATAAAATGCATTCACAAATGCTTAGTGAATGCATTGCTGATGTCTCTTGCGGGCCACCTTGATTTATTTAACAGTAAAATATCAGACAGTGACACTCCTGCATGTAACAGGGATGTAGTCTGCTTGCTGGTGTGTTAGATTTCTAGACCATCTGGAAATTAGTGTCATTAAACACCTGAAATAACAAGATTAAAAACCCCAGACAAACAACAGCAAAAAGGTAGGAGTTAAACTATGGCAAGCCAGGCACAATTGATCTACAGACCTCATGTCTTTCAAGTGGGTAGATAAAGCACAGTCTCAGCTGTGTGTGGTCACCAAGGATGGAACAGTTCTTTTTTAGAGGTTGCTTTTTAACCCTACATAATTTACGGTGATTAATTCCACTGTGCTTAAGTATAGAATCTATCTGCAGTTCCTAAGTTAATGCTGAGGAAATGTGTACACTACCAAAAATCTTGTGGCAAATAACTGTGGTGTAATTCATTATCAACTATAAAGCTGCCATAGAAAAGGAAAGGATTGTTCTTCTCAAAAGGTTTTGGCTGTGGCTCTGACCTTACTGCTGCTTTTGTAGGTAGAGCTAACCTGTTACGCATTGGCTGACTATGCATTTAAATGTTTCTATGCATTTGAATATAGCTATATACTCACTTTTCCCTATGCAGCATCATTTGGTGAAGTTTTACCACTCCCAGCAGAAGATGCTTTTTTTTCCTTTGGTGGGTATTTATTGCATAAACTGCTTCCACAAAACTAAGCTTGATTCCTTGGCATTTGTCAGTCTCAGAAACTTGAAGGTTTACAAATATTTACCAATTTCACTTTTCCTTGCCATGACCTTTTTTCCCTGTATAGGAAACAGAAACCCACACTCTCTTCTGATTACTTTCTATGCATTGCTCCTTGGGACCCACAAAGCTTGTTTCTTGTGCTGCTGGTGGACTGTAAGTCACATCATGCTGTTCTGTAGACACTCTTTACCTGGACTTTTCTCTGCATGCCCAATGTGCCTTATTCTCTTGCCATTGCATGCTCACTCTCACATCTTACTAGTTTGTAAGTGGAGTCAATGATAAAATCACCTCTTTTTAATGTTTTTTTTTAATTCTGTATTGAAAATGTGCAAGAAGAGATTTTCTCCAGTAACTTAATGTTTATTTGGTGACCCAAGTTTCATTTTAGTAACAATCGTGGCTGAGGTTGGAGAGTGTGTGGGGAAGTAGGGAGGTGAGGTGAAGGAGATAACAGTAATATTGGATTGAAAAGTTTGTTCCTGAAGTAACTCCTGATGACCACCTCCCTGTTTTACTCATGAATCTCTTGTTTTGTGTTTTGCAGTGGCATCACTGAAGGGGCCAGCTGTTACTGCTGTGGGAGATCAAGAGCTCCTTCCAGTTGCATCTCCTCTGTCATCTGCAGAACCTCCAGTTACAGTGAGTTTCTCTTGCACACAGTTTCCTCTAGTGAGGATTTGTTAGCTGTAATCTGTGATAATTATGTGCTTCTCTATTTATACTTTGTCGGTTCCCTTGCTACTGCAAAAAGCTTTGATTTATGACTCCCAGGCCAAAAGAATGCATACACTTCTTATCCCCCCAAACCTCATACTTGAAGCTCATAGTTGCAAATTCTTCTGGCCAGCTGCATACCCTGTGAGGGAAATGATCAAAGACTATGTGCTTTGGGTGAGTGTTCTGATTATTCATCCAATAGCCAAGATGAGAATTGGACAAAATATTTTTTCCCAATAATAGCTTCAGAAAGAAAAGCTTATTTAAATAAAAAATGGGAAAAAAGTATTACTTGAGCAAAGAAGATTATACTTGCTCAGAGTGCCAAAAACACATCATACCTGTGTGACATCTAGTCATGGGCATGGCAGGTGAAAATAGAGGGTGACTCAGTGTTGGAGTGTTCCTGAGTCTGTACCTAGATATACTCTTAAAATGAGATAATGGAATTTTCTCTGCAGTGCAAGAGAGCTACCTAATTCAGTGCTATTTGGAAACTGAATGAAAACTCTTGAAAATCCTCATTCCTCCTTTTAGTTTCCACCTAAAGGAAAGGAAGAAAATGCTTCCCTAATCCTACCAGCTGTCTGTGAATGTCCATGTATCATATAACTTGCCTGTGATTCTTTTGTCAATAATTCTCTTCTGCTAATAACTCAGTAAAACAGACTCAGGTGATTTCAGTATTTTGCATAACAATGATAACAATTGCTTGCAAGGCCATCTCCAGTTTTCAGCCAATTCTGACAATATTTACTTGTCTTCTGAATTCCTGTGTGGAATCCATCTGCAAGACTAAAATGCTGGGAGCACGTCTATGCATGTGGAAGTGTTTGTTTTGATGAAAACTTGAGGACTAAATTAACAAAAAAACCCTGTGAGTGCTTCAGGGGCTGTCAGACACTTGTACAGTTAAATGGCATTGAATGTTGACATGGTCTAGATTTCGAGTTGTGAAGCTGAGTGTACAGGAATTAATTGTACTGAGGTAATGGATTCTCCTGAGAACTAATAGCAGTAACAAGAGGAACAATGCCTTAAGAGGAAAATGCCCTCAAATCTGTGGAAAGCTTTTAGCAAATGATTTTGGCACGATGTATACTTCTAGCCTGTGTCAATATTGCAGATGTGTAAATTATACATGACTTACAAAATAAGAAAATTTGCTTCTAGGGAGCTCTTGTGTTTTGCCTGTAAGGATGGAGCCAGCCTGCAACATATGTAGAGAATATTACCTGTCAGAAATTGAATATTGAGTGAAAGTAATCGTTTTAATCAAGAGTAGTTAAAAGTGAGGCTGAGTTGAAGGAAAAAAACAACTGCTCAGCTGGAAGACTGCTTCCAGTGCTGCAGACATGCCCTGAGATGCATACTTTCTGTATTAGGAATATTGATCAGGGCCATGGTTGTACCTTGCATTACCACTGTTCTTCCTGATAATTGCAAATAAGATTTCTGAACTCTTTGAATTCTGCTCTTTTCTTTGCACCCAAGTTGAAAACATGTGGTGCTGGTGTATTGGATGAAGGTGAGCACTGCTCAAAGGAGCAGTTTCTTGGTTCATGGATAGATATATGGCAGAATCTACTGGCTGAGGCAAAGATATTCTGGCTTATATCAATTTGTATTCCTGACAAATCATCTGTAGTAATTGTGGGTGTTTTCTTAGGAGAGTTGCTGTAAAGGGATGTCATTGAGGGCCGTGGCTGTATGCACAGTCTGAGATACACTGAGCTGAGTGCTGTAAAGGAGCCTGAGACTTTGTGTTTCTGCTAAGAGGCGCCCTTGGCTGGTTTTCTTTAAGTGGTTTTTTTTTTTTGCTTTTAATCAAAAACAGGATTGTTTCCGCACGTGTTGCCTGTTCTCTATTTCTCTTGAGTCTGTGTCCATTTCCTTCTCCTTCTTTACAGTACCTTGGGAAAGCTGAATCCCTCTTGAAACCAGGGAAGCCACTTCCAGTTAAAACTAGCTGACAACAGAGGGATGAGGTTGCAGATGAGTGATGTCAAAGACATTTGTGTGCTACAACATTTGGCTACTGCATCCTTGAGAAGGCAGAACTGTGCAGTTGTAGCTACTTGAGCAGGTCTGTGTGCAGAGCACGTCAGCTCTGGTGCAATGCTGGGTGCAGAGTAGATACTGGTAGCCCTGTGGATGCATTTTCTTTCTTAACCCACAGCAGTCTTGACTTTTTGCTCTCACTTCATTGTTCCTTTGTTGAGCCATCAGACTTCCTGAACAAGCTGCACAAGTGAATGCTGGCAGATATGTCTGTTGGAAGGAGAATGGTCTGGTAGCTATCTTAGAGCTCTGCAATTCCAGTTTCAGCTCCATGATCTGCTTACAGATCCCCTCTGAGAATTCAGTAATATGATTCAGTCTCTGTGCCAGTTTCCTGTCTTTTAATGGACACTGTTGACTTTGGGTGGGAGCTGAGGGTAAACACGGAGCTAGTGAATGCTCCAGTAGAGTGGTTGAAGAAGTAACATAATGTGTAACCAGGATGTCTTTCTCTAATATTTCTGCACAGCCTAAATAATATCCCTGAAGTGTTTTTAGCAGTCAGGGTGAGAAGATGAGCACTGTATGTGGATGGGGAATGCAGGGTTGTATATCATGGTTGTGATGCTGATGAGCGTGTGAGATCCCAGTGTGCATTGTCCCACTCTGATCGCTGAGGATGTCTTGCCTCTCTGAGTGAAAGTGCTTGTTTGGACCTGGGACACCAGATGTTAGCTTGGGTTCACACCCCACCTGGGATTTCACTAGCAGGTGCTACCATGTTCCACATGTGACTTTGCCTTGTGTAGCCTCATCTGCTTAACTCCTCTGGCCTGCCTGTGGCATGTTGGCTTTCAGTATTTACTTTAGGGTCATAGTAAAGTCTTTCACCCTGCTTTCCAAATGTCACTGGGCAAAGTCTTTTTCAGAACCTGGCTATTTCATGGCTGTACAGCCTACCTCAGAATATTTGCTGTCCCTGATCTGTGAACGAATAAGATCTTTATAGGATTGACAGCTATAAAACATTCCCTCTGAACTCTGAGATGAAAGTGAGACATTTCCTCTCTCCTTCCAGAGGGCTCATCTGCTGTAAGAGGAGGGAGGTGGTTTCCTTTCCTGAGATGTAACTCCTATCAGGTATCATAGCAGTGTCTGTGGCACTCCAGGGCAGCATGCTCTGATGCCTCATGCTATGGGAAACTGGGAATGAAAGGCAACTCTGCCAAGAGGCTTCTGTCTGCATTGGTGGCATAGCACACGTGGCTCCTGTGGCATTACCTGGAGCTCGCTGGTGATACAGTGGAAGGGAAAGAAGGGAAAATTAGGTTTGGGTTCAAATATTCAGATTGCAAGGATACTCCCTGGAGCTGATCAGCTTGCTTGCTAATGGCATACCACAGGAAACAGAATAAAGAGTTTGTTTGGTTTTGCACTGCAAATACATAAGCCACCCTTGCTTTGGCTTCCAGCCCAGGGTGAAAAGGCTGGCTGATCACCCTGCTCTTTCAGTGTTGACAGCTGCTGTTGTCAGGGACAGATGTGACTTGGGTCTAAGATAGGGATAACAGTGTGAGTGCTTTTACTGGCAAGGTAGATTTTTAGGAGATAATGCAGTTTGTCTGTTGCACAGTTAAAGGAAACGATAAAGGCTTTTCTGTTCTCTTGGTGGATTTTTTCTCAATTTTTTTCATATTGATTCCTCTGATGCCAGGAGATTTGCTCAAATATTCTAGCACTTAACAATCCTAGATTATATCTTTGGTTCATTCAGTTTCAAACCATTCCTCCTCATTCCAAAACCAGTTATCTTACAAGCATGGAAGCAGGCAGTTCTGGGATACCACTGGTTCTGCAGATCTAAGTCTCTGTGTTTGATCCTTAAAAAAATGTTTTGGAAAGCAGTACAAGAAAACAGTGTAGGAATTTGGTGGGCAGATAAACTGCATTCCTGTTTCAGGCTGTTTATTCATAGCTTTAAGGCAAAAGTAGGCTATTTTTAACTTGCTTTTTTTCCCTCCATATTAACTAAAACAAATTTTCCTCTTGAAGGAGAGGGTGGAGTTGGGAGGAAGGAAGGGTGGAATTGAAACTATTTCATTAAATCAGTTTAAATATCATTAACACACGATTTTGTTTTTACAGTACAGTTCTGAGCACAGAAGAGTCTCTTTACACTTTCCAAAGAGGGGAAGCTTTGTGTACAGAGGGGGGCGAGTGAAGGCATTGGAGACAATGAAGTGGTTATGGAAAGCTTATGACTTTTGCTTGGGGTGAACTGTCAGGAGGGTAATGCAGCTCTCCTGACTCCTGGTGTCTGTGTTTTGATGGTTTGTGGTAAACTGCTTCTGAAGCAGAGAGAGCAAGAGCAGCTCCAGCAATTTTCTTACTAGGTAGATATGACTTTGGCTGTAACTTCCATGATTACTGACTTCACTGTGCTGCAGTAAGGGTGGCTGAATCCAAGGCCTGTGGATCAGGTTTGTAGAAGGAAGAATAAATACTTCATACTTTGAGACTGAATGATAACCCAGGAGCCGGTGCAGAACATTGCTGCTCTCTGAATCTCTTGCACTTTGATGTTGATTCTTCAGTACCTTTTAGTTCTCCCTCCCTCTGCTGATAAGAGCTGAACGATCTTGACAGTGAAACATCTGTGAAGTTCACCTCTGGTGGTGGGGTGTAGAGCTCCTCATGCTGTCCTGTCTGACTGCACATGTTACTGAAGATTAGATCCTAAATTGTCTCTTCTTGCAATGTTTTACTCCTGCTGTGTGTTCTCCCACACTGTAGGAAAGCTGATGTAAAACAGAAGTTGTCTTTGTGTCTAAAGAAAAAAAAAACTTTCCTGTTTGAGAAATACACAGGAAACCTGCCCCAAAATATGCAAACCCCTCTCATCCAGTGATAGCATGGTACCAAGTTGTTGAACTCTGTGTGTAAGCTTAGACCTAGAAAGACAACCTGATTTTCCAAGCCTGAGTCCCAGGGAAGACTCCCTGCTCCTGAGAGATCAGTGTGGGGCAGGAGCCCTTTCTGTAGACTCTTGGGTTCTCTCTCTATCTGCTTGCTTCTCCTCTTTGACTTCTCCACTGGGAAGCTGCTCCAGATGACAGCTACTTCATACTTGGATTTCTCTGACCTCCAGCCAAGAGGAGTTTGTGGTTGGTTTATCTCATTTCTGCACCATGATAATCCTGTGGTTTAAACGTCTCTTTGCATTTCTTGCAGCTCCCTCTCCTCAAGTGTGTTTGCAGGCAGTGACCCTGTCCTCTATTGTGCTGTGTTTTGTCAACTTAAACAAGTCAAACTTTCCTGAGATAGGCCTCCTAGTCTAACCAGCACTCCCATGCACCTGATTTCAATTCAGTAAATGGTCTTTGAATTTTGCTGTGACCAGAAGAACAACTCGCAATAAATGTCTGAGGGCTGCTTGCATTAATGCTGATTTCAACATCTAACTGTTAATTGTGGCTTGATTATAATATAAACATATATATATATATATATGTGTGTGTGTGTGTGTTTGAGCAGAATCTTCTGGTCTTGCTTTGAGGACTTCAAGTAATGGTGACTCTTTCTGCCCTTTCTGTACAAGGATAGTTCTGTCAATGGCTGGTTACTTTGATGTTTAACTAGGTACCTTAATTTGAATATGCTGCCCTTCAGTCACTGCATCCTGAAATGCCTTTCCTTGTTAGTTTACAGAGGTTTTTGTTATCACAAATCTGATTTTGCTTAGAAGTGCTCTAATACTTGTAGGCTATGTAAAGCAATTAGTAGATTACAGTAGTTTGTATTTCAGAAATCAAACACTCTTATTCCAAGAAAAAGTCCCTTTTAAGGTGTGTTTGAGTATCCAGAAATGACTCTCTATCAGCTTGCATCTCCAGATGACACTAGGCACTGCATCAGCAAGAGTATATGCAAAGAATGAAAATAAAGTCCATTATTTATGACTCTCTCTCTGAGATTCCCTGGCTTATGTGAGAAAAGTGGAACTGCTTGGAAATACTTTGCTTCCCCCTGGATTTCTGGCTTCTTTGAAGGTTGTCTTGATCTTTGTGAATAATCTTGGGTTTATATGTTTGATTTCATGCCAGCAAACTAAATCTTTCTGTAATGTGCATTCCTTCAGGCTTTGTATATCATGAAGATTTGAGGGATATCTCCCACTGTTTGGTGTAGTGCTGTTTTCCTTCTGCTGACACCAAAGCAAAGCAGGATGTGGTTGTGAGCAAGGCACAGCCTGCTGTGCACAGCGTCAGAGTTTGTTACCTGGCTGTGCTGCCTGTCCGTGAGCAAACTGCACAATTGCTCCCTGGGTCTGCTTTAAACTAGGGGCAGTGACACTGTGCCTGGCCCTGCTGAGCTCTTGGACTTCCTAAACCCTTCCAAAGACACTCTCTCTCACACCTTAGCCATTGGGCTTACAGGGATGGTAACACAGGGCTGCTAGTGGAGATTAGCCTTGCTCCCCAAACCCACCTGATCTAGCAAGACAGCACTCACTGCTGGGAATACTCCTTCTTAGGATGCTGGTCAGGGGGTCTGTGACTTTCTTTTTCATTCTTTGTGCTCTCCCAATATCTGGTTTTTGTTCCACACTGTCTCTTGTAATATACTCTAAATTAGTGTCTTCCAACCTTTTTGGAACAACAAACACAAAGTTTCTGGCAGGCTGAGCTCCTTGTTTGTCATACCTCAGTGTTCTCACATTCAGAGTGCAGTAATTTTGCGTATTGGAGAGGCTACAAACATTTATCTTGCTTCTGTGATATTCTAATGGGGGAACCATTGTGTTGCTCTCAGCATAAGGACTGTTTTCTTCTGCTTCACAGTGCCTTCCTCTAAAGTCTTGATTAAAGGTGCAGTAATACAAATACATTTGTCCTAAAATCAATTGAGTGTATACCACATGCCTTTTAAAAAAACCCCAAAACCCCAATGAATATAAGTTGCCTTCTGAATTTAAACTGAAATCCTACCATGAGAAAATTAATTGGTCTTTCCTTGTCTGTTGGAGCTTTAGTCCAGAGCTAAATGATTTTGGCAAAATACTTTCAGGCACTTAACTTCAATAATCATTATTTCATTTATAATTATTGATAAATCCTTTCACAATGACACGGTTTTGCCTTTAGAAAATGCCTGTGGGCCACTCCTGCTAGATTACTCTGCCAGTATGTGTATATAATTTATCAGATATGTATGTTAAGAGAGTAGCTTTAACTTTAAGAAGGTGTCTTTAACTGGGTACACCTTCTCTTAGATGACTACCATCCTTGTTCTCTGGGTATCCTTTACATCATTTAAAGACTATCATAGATAAACTCAGCAATTAAAATAAAGTGCCATACATCCCATTGTCATTGAATAATTTTTCACTTATGCAATTATAGTGTCTTCTACTTTCTGTTTTCATGTTTTTCTGGAGGGAGAAAGTGCTCTTCTGCTTTAAAAAGTATTCTTTTCCTGCTTTGTCAGAAGTGGTGTTAGTTCATTCTGCATTACTTTTTTAGTCACTTGCTCTAGTCCTTTAAAACTGCAATTACATAATTCATGTAAATTTAGAAAGGGAAAGATGAAGATCTCTCACGTCTATTTTTTTTGTCCTTCTTGGAAGCTAGGAAAAATTCAGGTTGGGATTCTGGCAAGTAATTAGCATTTGAAATGGAGGTTAAGGCTGGACAGTTTCTCATGTGTGATGGAGGAGATGATTCTGGAGTTTGTTTGGCTTTCACTGGGAGAAGTAATCTCTGTTTTAATAAATGACTGGTTTTGAGTCCTGAAGCAGCTTCCCTGTAGCTATGTTTTGGGTGGGTTTTTTTGTTTGTTTGTTTGTTTGTTTTTTTTTTTTCTTGTCAGAGAAGGTCAGTGTCTAGTTTGCTTTGAATTGAGAGGTTAGTCAAGCCCTCTGTGTTAACCTAGAATGTGGGCAGGCCAACAGCCTCTGCTTTGGAATTAGGCCTGAAGAAGGCTGATTTTATTTGTTTGTACTACAGCAATGTTCACCACCCCAGGTGGCAGCTCCTTCTGTGTAAGCACTGTGCAACTGCAGGACAAGAAATAGTTCCTGATCAGAAGGCTTCAGCCCATGTGGGATAACTGGTCACTGTGTTAGTAAATGCTCCTGCCTCTACAGAGACTTCCTCCTGGCTGTGCCCAGCCCTTCCAGGTGGAGGGAACACAGTTCAGGGTGAGAGCTGTACTTTGTGCATGCACAGTGCACTTGGTCTGTGTAGGGTAGCTGTAATTGTTTCCCAGGTGTGAAGCTTGGGAAACATCCTTGCCCACAGGCTGCTGCTTTCCCTGAGTAGCACCTGGAGAAAGACAGTGACCAGCAGTGGGCTGCTGGTGTCCTGGTGAAGGCGGCAGAGTCCTGCCTGTGCTTTTCGCAGAGAACCCCTTGCAACTGAACAGGGAGAGGAGCTCTGGGCTGTGTGCGTTGTTCTTGCAGCCCGCTCCTACCCATCTGTGTTATGGGACAATTCAACACCTGTCAGGAGAGAGATAAGGGAACAGCTTAGGGTTCAGCTTCTATTAGGGACTTGTCAGTTTGGGCTATATGAACTCTTATGCCAGGCTGTATATTAGGACATTTGCAGTCTACATCATTAAGTTTTATTTAAGGACTCATTTGCCTTGTTCACTTTAAAAAACGGTTGTTTTAGCCGAAATCTGGGGTTTATCATCTTCCCCTCTGCTCCTGAAATCTGCTTTTAAACCCAGGATTAGGAGCTGATGGACAGCTCTGATGACATGAATCTAAGGGAGAATAATTCAAAACTGTCAGTCTTGTGAATTTTCCTACAATGCTGGTGAGCATTCACTAAGATCTATTTGTATCAATGTAGGCTCAGGAATAGTGTTGCTTCCACTTGCATTTTCCTTGCATTTCAAAGGCTATATCTACAACTATAAGGGCTGCATCTTGACCCATTTTAAATGGTAACACAGATTGCATAGAAGCCTGAGACTTGTATTTGCATTCTCCAGAGTAAGATTTCCAGTCATCATAATGAGAAGTGGATTAATTGCTGCAAACTCCATGTGTGTACTTGAATCTCATCTCTGCAGTCATTTTGATGCTTTGAGCCCACCATTAGCTTCAGATGCCTATAGCCCAGCTGTCTGCCCCTGACTGACTTACATGGGCTCTCCTTCCAAACAGGAAAGGGAAAGAGATATTTTAGAACGTAGTTCATCTGACCCTGCTTTAGCCAACTGCTTTAGAAACAGATGAATCCTGTCCTGCAGGTGACTGTTGCTCTCCACTGGCTGTAGTGTCAAATGTTGATGTCAACATTTGCTGAAATGAATCCTGTATGAGATATATCCAGTTTTAAATGTAACTGATCGGGCATTTTCTCTGAAGTGTAGTTCCCGGCTGGCAAACACGTCCTGGTGCCCAGAGAGCTGGTTGTGTGCTGTAACTTTCTCTACTTTTATTCTCCAGCTCTTTATCTAGAGAATGAAAATTATTCCATCATGACAGGAACACTGGCCTTTAGAAAGCTCCTTTTATCTACACAAATACTTTCTGCGGTATTTTTCCACTTTTGCTTATCCATCTTAGAGCTGGATTAACTTCAGAAAGACCTTGTATGGAACTCTGAGGCACATTTATTTCTTTGACCAGTAAATCAGTATTATAGTTTCCTGGGGCCTGGAAAAGAGGGTATTATTATGGAGTTATACTAAGTCCACTTTCCTGAATGCTGAGTTTCCAAGGAAAAGATATAAATCTCCCCTTTGCAGGAGAAGAAGCTATATGAAAAAGACTTCAGGTGCCTTAGTCTTTTTGTGTTTATGCTTGCTTGCCTTTCTTTTCTACCTTCCTCCCTTTCCTCAGGTGTTGCTATATATTACTTAATCTCCTTTGAGGTAAGTATAGCTTCTCTGTCGCTGTGTGGAACACATTAGTATTCAGAAGAGCCTTTTTCTGTGTCAGAGCCAATATTTTGCTTCTTTGTAACCCTAACCTTCTTGGAACTCTCCAGCTAATATTTTTCTTTCCTTCTGTCTTTTATTGACTGTGGTACATTGAGTATTGCTTCCCTCCCCAGTAACTTTTTTTGTTTTTGGCTCATGACTAATACATCCATTTTATGAAGGCTTGAAACCTATTTACAGAGGAGAGGAAAGCAAAGCTGGTTGCAGGGGCTTGATGGAAGTGACAATAAGGAAGCACAGGCTCCCGAGTCATGTGTTTTGTATAGATGAGGTCTAGCATGCAGCAGAGAGGCACAAATTCTGTGACTCCACAGGATCCTTCTAGCTGTGTCCGGTCTGTGTGGGAAGAGTTGGGTTGAGGTTTGCTGGCAGGGGTTTAGATGAGCAGAGAAGGTGACAGTGGGGTTCCATTCCCCCAACTCATGCCAGAGGAGAGGAAATCCCAGCTGCTTTGCACCTCTGTGTCTCTTCCTCACAATTTTCTGTCTGCTTGCACTGCAAACTGTGTCAAGAAGAAAATGTATTCTTCCAATGCCAATACAAAACACAGCATGTGGAGCTTTGCATCCCATCCCCTGCTCCCCTTTATTTTCCTTTCCTCTGTGTTCTGCTGTCATTTTAGGAGACACTGAAGGAGTTCCAGTAACTGAAGCTAGTTCTCACATAACTTTTCTCCCCTTCCCTCCCCTCCTCACTGTAGTCATATAGCCTTGACACAATCTCATTGTATGCGTGCTTTAGCAGGCTTGGAATTCTCATGGCATGCAAGGGATGAGGGATGACTTACCTGCTTTGCAAGTATTTATCATCATCATTTTCACATGTTGAAGCTCTCAAATAATTTTCTGCCAGGATCTTCTCATCCACAGCAGATTTTTGGACCACAGAATTGACGTATATGGGGCATAATAGGCTGTGTAGGAAGACCTGGGTAGTTTTCTAGTGTGGAGAGGGGTTTCTCACTGGCTGCTTTGGTTCTGGTTGGGATCCCCTGAAGTTCTAGGGAGATAATACTTTGGGTTGCCAAGGTATTCTGGTAGTGAGGGATTAAGAAAAGTAGACAGCTGATTGTGGCTGTAAGGAAAAACACTTTTTATTTGTTTGGGAATATTATTCCAGATCACCCTTCCTTTTGTCATGGATTAAATGTGGTTGTAGCTTCTCTGGTTTCATCTGACATGCTCAGGGCCTGAAATGCAGACCTGTGATTCAGGGTTGCAGCCCAGTGTTTTAAGTGTCTGTTCTGGCATCTCACTAGCAGAATTGTCTTGTTCACAACTGGTCTCTTAAAGGATGCAGCTAACTTGTCACATTTAGGCCACCAAGTCGCTGGTTCAGTCAGTCAGTGTTGTTGGTTATTTGCATTTGAGTGCAAAACATACCTTCAAATAATTTTTTTTTTGGGCAACCCAAATTTTGATAACTCTCAAGCTTCTCTATAATTTGCAGATGATCTAGTCTCAGGTTTGCACCTTCCCTTTGGTACTTTCCCAGCCTTTTGCTGTCCAATCAAAACTGGTAATGGTCACCCATAAACTGTTCAGAAACTTTTGATTCTCTGCTTTAAAAGTGCTGTAAATCTAGTTCACAGATGACAAATCTGGTCACCTAGGCAAATAAACAAAAACAATCAACACACCAGAATTTTTCAAGATGAGGTAAAGCTCTGACAGGAACAGAGCAGTAGGAGAGAGTTGGTGGTGGGGAAATCTGACAAGTTAATTTATTTTTGGTGTTTTAATTGGATCGGTTGGGAGACAGAAAGAAAAGATGGTGCAGGAGACAAGAGTCGTGGAGTCCTGGGAAAGGGGAGCAGGGAAGGAACTGTAAACATGACCAGCAAAATAATCCACTTTGTGTGCAAAGTCCATTTAAATGTAAATTACCCAAAGTGATTTTTAGTGGAATTTTTTATCAGTGCAGTGTAGAAAGACAGAATTATTTTCCCCCTTGTTAAAATACGTGATGCAGACAGCCGTAGAGAGCTATAAACATCCCTCATCTCTCTACCTCCTCCCACCCATTTCTTTCCTTTAGGCTCCTTGGAGCTGTTCCCTGCAGCAATGCTTCCAGGTAGTGACAGTGTGGATGTTCACTTTAGTCACCAGAGCCCTGTCAGGGCCAATTAGCATCCTAATGACTGGCATGTACCATCTTGGCAACGCTCAGTCTGTGCTCTGCACCAGGGGACCACTCCTCTTAAGAACCCATCTTGCCTCATCTGGACCGTCCTGGTCATAGAAACCTGTAAAAAAAAAAAGAAGAAAATTTCCATTTCATCTTGTCTTCAGAGTCCCAGGGGCTTCAGCACTGAACAAATATACTGTCCTTTCTTTTTGCTGAAAATGATGAATCTTGGCTTCAGGGAGGGGAAAAAAATCAAACCACTGCTCTTACAGGTACTGAGGACTTTGGGCTGAAGCTTCAATGAGGCAAAGTAATGCAGTACTTGTTCTTCAGAGCTTTGTTGAATGAGAGCAATCAAAGACCAGCCACATAGTCTTTAAATATTGAGTACCTGGCCAGTATGAGGACTAAAGTGGTACTTTCCTGAAATTACTGCTACCTGTTGTTTGGTGGTCTGCTGCAAAATCCACTTCAGTAGCATCTGCTGTCAAAACGGTGCTTTTGTTGTTCAATCAAACCAGAGCTGAATGCAGTGCAGAGATCTTTTGGGTGGCACAGGCCAGGGCATGCAGGTGAGGAGATTTAGGGGAGGTTTCACAGCAATTGAGTGCATAGTGGGAGTCCAAGGTGCCCCTCAGCACCCTTTGTCAGTGTGGAGATTGTCAAGGCTTTGTATCCTGCTCTGCCAGACTGGAAGAGGAACATGTCTAGCAGCAGCAGAGCTAAATGCTGCAGTATTAAATCACCCCATCCCTGTGCTGGGTTTTATTGTTCAGTGGCAGTGTGCTTTCAAGACAAACTCACACATCTATCCTGATTTTCAGCCCTGAAAGTCACTGTTTCTTCTTGTTAATATGGCACTGCTGTCCAATCCTGCCATGTCCTAGCTCTTCAGTGGCTTAAATGCAGTGTTGTGATGCCAGGGCCAGCTGGTTGGCACAGCTGGCACAGCCAGACTGGGTCATCTGGACGGAGAGGTCAGCAGTTTAATGGTCCTTAAGAGGAGCCAAATCAGTGGCAGTGCCAAAGAGCAGCTGAAGGGCAGTGTGTTACCATGGCTGGACTGAAGCTGCAGTGGGGAGGATTTCGGTTTATGGGGCTGTGGAGGTGGCACCTTACACTGGTAACAGAACACTGTACTACTTGAACTGACATTGCTAACATTCTGAGGACAAAAAAAATTTTCTTCCCTGTAAGGGGCAGCAAATCTTGAATGTGAATGCTGGAGAGTGAATGAGAATTATTATTTTTAAGGTCATAACTATTCTTAAAACACACACAAAAAAATAACCCTGCCATCCCCTAGCCCAGTGTGCAAGGCTGAAAGACAGCACATTAACATATCCACATGGTGCATATGCTATTTTTAATGTTGCTGTGAGAATTTTCCTGAATTTTTTGAATGGTGTTTGCATTTACTATCAGAATGCTGTCATATTCCTATCATGACTTTTTAAATCCTAAACTTGATGTTTTCATTGATCTTCTGCAATGTCACAAGAGCTTGATGGCCAGGAAGGCTGCAGGTACATAGACAGGAGCACTGTGTTTGTTCAAGTACTTGCCTGCACCTCTTCTCTTTTCTGGATGTGTCCCCAGAAGACCTAAACCTGTGCCCTGGAGCCTTTTCTCAGAAGTGCCACCTTGAATGTCATGGTATCTGCTTCAATCTGGTTTGTAGTGCACTGAGCCAGCTCTCATGCATGAGGTATAGTAAATCAGCAAGGCTGACTGACTGCATGCTCACGAAGTACCCAAACAGAAACCCTCCTAAAATGGCCCAATGATTTGAATTCTTCCTTTTGTAATCTCTTTTATGTGCATGATTTAGTTTGTAGATACTTCTGAGACTGATGCCCTTTATCCCTCCCTTGTGGGTCCCTGACCATCCCCAAATCTGACATTTTAGGCATCACACAGTCACAGATAGCTGCTTTCCTAGGGCATCTTGCATTAAACTCTACTGAAGGTCACACTTAGTTTTTCTTAACAAACATGGAGGCCAAATATTTAAGATAAAACATAGCCTCTAATAAAAGTGTGATTATTGTATCATGATCTCTCTTGAGAAGCTTAGGTGCTTAGTGAAGTGTCAAGTATGAGATGAAATGGAGAAAGTTGGCAGAGCTGATGTAAAAGATGGATAACAACAGGGCAGGTTTTCCCACATTAGTCTGCCTGTATTCCTAATCCTTACCCAGAGTTGTTCTACCTCTCCCTTCAGAGTAAGGAACTAACCAGGTTTCTGTGGCCTGTTTAACAAGAGGACAGTGCCCTGCTGCTTTCCAAAATGTGTGTGGGAAGAGAGCATGCAAGCTCCCAGGCAAGGGTTCGGGGGGCCTGACACAGATTTTTGGCAACTAAGCACACATAGCACCTGGAAGCCAGGGGCTGGGTAGTTGTCTGTGCTGCAGAGAGGGGCAGAGCCGTAGCATGAGCCAGCCCTCCTGTCCCAGTGGAGCTCCACAGCCTTCACAGCCAGCTGGGTTCTTAGGACTGCAGCCAGAGACTGAGAGTTAGGGGTTCAGGACTGAGGCTCGAGGGTGATCCCCACTGCCCAGGAGAACATAAACCTCATTGGTGTGATTATAGACAGATCTCGTGTGGCCAAATCTGCAAAAATCATATAGATCTCTTAACTCCCACTGATCTTGAGAGGATTAGATGCCTACATGACTTTGTATGCCAAAACCGCCTGCTTCACTTCTTCTTTTGCAGAATCAATAGAATACTACATCTTCTTTTTACTTCCTAGTCTGGCTTTGTAAAGATGCAAGGGATTTATCCTGAGGATTTGTTTCTAAATCAGTGGGGACATGCTCTCAGTGGGGACTCTCATCACAGGGTAATTATTACTTTATGTCAGGGCTACAGAGCTGTCACACACAGTTTTCTGCTCAAGCACATAGTCAGACATCAGTCTGCAGCTCAGATATGGTCAAACCAATAATCTGAGTACTCGGTAGTTTTCTGTAGTGCAGGACAATTCCCAGAGATTAATGTAAACGTAAGAGCCTTTCTAATGGAAACAAACTGCAATCCTGTGATGGCATTAGATGTTTCAAATGGCTCTGTAAAGACTTGGCAACTATGTATTTTTGAAGCACATTTATTCTTGGTATAGCTTAGATCCTAGCTCAGTGATGAATTACTTTAAACTTTAAAATGAACTCCTTGTCCTGATGTCAGGATCTATTGTAATCTAAAGGTGACTTGTAAAGAAAACAAATATGTATTTGGCTTGTGATTTTTTTTCATCATACAGTAGGTAAAAAGAACTCAGAGCAGACACTTCTTGAAAGCATCAGTGGTGGCTGAAGGAATATTAAAACAAAGAGCATTTCCAAATATCAGATCCCTGCAGTTCTTTCAGATTTGTAAAATTTCTTTTTGATTGAAAGTTCCTTTTCTTTCAAGTCCACTTCAATTAACCACTGGAGAAAAACCTCTGTATTTGTTTCAGAGTTTCAATGTCCTTTCCAGGTAAATTGCAGGAGCTTGCAGTGTCTGTTCCCAGGATACTTGTGGAGGAGACTTGCAGTTGGCTATGCCAGTTACAAAAAGCTGGATGCTAAAGAGGTAGGAAATGGAGAGCTTAGGGTTAAATTAAAAGATTTTCCAAATACTTGGAAGGAAGAAAGCTGCCATCTTCTTGCCACTCACAAAACTCATCTTTTCCAATTGCTGAGACTGATTTTAATCCCAGTTGTGGTCTGTATTTGTCTGTACAAGTTGTTTTTTACCAAGTGACTGATAATGTCTTGTCTCAGCATCATGCTGTAAATCAAAACCCACATGAACTGATATGATAACTGATTTTTGTCTGGAAGCAAAATATCTCCCCTAGCATTTGCATTTTTTGAGTACAGACTATGGTGTTTTGCTTATTTCCCACTCTACCCTTGTGTTTACTTATTGTTTTCACTCATTCTGTATCTGTATTTAAGGGGTTTTGATCAATCTTTGTGGAGTTAACTGGTGTACCTTGTGTTTATTAGGATAAATGTTTTTTCAGCAATAATCTTGAATGCTAATAATGAATTTAAAACTTCTGCTTGTGACTTACTGCATTTGTGGTCTGCATCATTCCTAGTGTGACATCATGGCATGGTATTTAAACAAAGCCTTTTCATGAGGGAAATTTGGTCTCTGTCTGCCTTTGAGTTGGGCTTGTTGTGGGCAGAGCTGTGGTGACAAATTCCTGGTCTATCCAGCTGTAGGAGTCCCTAGATTGTCCATGGCTTAAATCTGTGGCTGCAGCACGTTGAGGGGACGTGTGAAAAACAACTGTGTCAGCACACACACTGTAACCTGCTTGATTTACTGTAACCTGCTGGTGGATCTGATACCCTGACCAGTCACTTCTGTGTTGCATTTCAGGGTCTGGGACTACTGTGGGAAGCAGCAGTTCTGCAGTGCGTTTGTGTGAAGTAGAAAACAGAACTGCATTTGGTGCGGCACGAGCAACAAGTTGCTTTTCTGTTAGAATATATTCACTCTCTGTTTTGAGTGTTGTCAGTTGGCTGCAGATTTGTTGTGAAGCAGTATAATGTACTTAAACACTGTGGCCAGCAAGGAGAGGGCTTCTGAGTTTGGTTTTGGGACCAGTGTCTAAAGTCTTTGTGCCAGGGTTCTGGAATAGGATTGATAGCAGGATTGTCATGCACTCTGGATGAAGGGGTGTCAAGATACCATAGTTATCTCACAAGGAGCTGCAGGAAAGATGGTACTTCTGTTCTGCTGTTCTCAGGCTGCTTGAGCTGTGTCTCATTCTGACCAAGGAGTCTGCAGAGCTGGATGGACTCATTTCCAAGCCTCACCCTGTGCAGCCCTGGGTGGCTTGAGAAACAAATGTGTAGTGTGGGGGAATAGTGGCCAGAACATGAGTTTTGAGGAGCATGCTCTATTGTTGCAAATTAGATGAAAGTAGGTTGGTTTCTTTTCTGTGCCTGGGAGGGACAACTACTTAAACGTTGTCACTGGCTGCCTGGAAGGCAGCTGTGCCCTTCTGGTCCATTGTGGCTGGCTGACTGCAAGCTCAGCCAGTACTTAAAATGCAATCCTCCCAGGACTGCCAGGGCACAGTTCTACAGCAGTGATCTGCAAAATGTCTGCTTGTGCAGTTCATTCTGGCCTCTGTGGCTCCCGAGACAGTTCATTGTCTGTCAGAGCTGTATGTTTTCTCCCTGTTCCAAAAATGTGGTTACAAATACTGTGTTTCTGGCTTATTACTTTGAACATTTTTTCTGCCAATTCACAGGGCTTCCTTTTCTACCACCCAAGTGCAAAACACTCATCTTCGTTGTCAGCTCTTCATAGCCTACCCTGCCCTGTGTATTTTGTCCTGTGCAGTGCTGAGACATCACCCCCCATCTGCTCTGTCAGCCTTGAGTCTTCATTTGCCATGCAGCTCTGGAAAAACCTCCTTCATGTTTTCTTCAGTGTCACATCTGGCAAGAGGAGCTCTACTTAAAGGTCACCAAAACTGACAACTTTTCTCATTCTCAGTCCTCCCATAGCACTCTCCTGTGCCAGCAGCAAGCTGGTAGATGTGAGACAGCTGCTACATGGAGAGTACCTGCAAAGCTCGAGGGAGAAGCTGCTGAGTGACAGAACTGCCCATGTCGCCCTTTCTTTGCCCATGTCAGTACTCTCTTGCTGCCCAGGGAGGATTGCGGCATGGAAGGAGGGAGAGCACTGCCTGCTGGGGCTGGCCTGGTCCCTGCTGAGCCACTCTGCTCCAGCCCTCCAGCAGAGGCAAGGCTGCCGCTGCCGCAGCGCTGCTCAGCCTTAAGGTTAGGGGTGTCTTCCTAAGGAGCTTTGAGTTGGGGGGTGATGCCATCGTCACAGGCCCCTTCCCATGTCTCCCTCACAGCTCTGTGAATCCCCCCAGGACAAGTCCTTTAGGACAGGGACAATGTCCCTGTAACTTTGTGCCCATTAGATGCTTAGCAAAATATGCAGGAATGCCCAGCAATTCCTTCACTACTTCCACTGCTGGTCACCATAAGCTTGTTTAAGGTCTGTCCTTCTGTCTTGCTGTGGAGAAGCCCAGTAAAATTTGTATTTTGCTCAAGAGGGAACGCACATTCTTTCAGCAATGAGAGAAATAGTGCTGGCTGTGGGTTCAGTACTAACAGCAACCAAAGCCCCCCTCCAAAAGAGAATTTTTCTCCGTTCCACTCCCTTGGTAGACAATTTTATGGGCTTTCTGTCTCATTATGTTTTATTTGCCCCAGTTGTTTGTATATATAAAGAGACTAAAGTAGAAATATTGAATGAAGTCCCCAATGTTGAATCTTTGTTTCTCATGTATGCCTTCACATGGATTTTTAAAATCTTTGTTTATAAGACACTGTGTATTGTACCCTCTCCCAATGGTTGCACTCCCCCAGAGGAGCTAGAATATGCTTGTAATTATTTTTCCTTAACTGACTGTAATTCTGTTCTAACCTGGGAAATATTTCCTTTTTGTGTGGCCAAACACTACATGCAGCTCTGTTACTTATATACGTGCATCACACCTAAGGGTCTGATTGAGAATCTGCATGGGACTGTGAATCTTTCATTGATTTTTTTCCATAAGTTTTGACTGTACCTCTAATTACGTACAGTTCTCGGTGAATCTGTGCTGCTCTGTTTACTTTGCTTGATGAGATAAGGATCCTTCTGTTCCTTGGTGAGATGTATTCCCAGGGGCCTTCCTTTTTTTCACCTGTGCAGTGATCACTTTATATTTTAGCAGCCTGATGCTAATAAGTGCTACAGCATTAACTGTGCCTTGGAGACAAAGCCACTGTAATACAGCCCTGATGTGCCTGTGGGTTTTACACGTTCCTCTCAGCCAGGGTGTAAGTGGGTGACTGTGGCTGCCCTTAATTTACGTCAAAGCTCCCCCAATACCATGTTTGTGAAGGGATGATATGGCACTCTGTACTTTGCTTATCTTGCTCATCTCTTATGGTCCTTCCTTGTTAATCCCTTCTTGCTATAGTGAGTTTTCACTGTGCTCCTCTTTACCTTTTGTCCCACTGATATTTTTGCAGCTTCTTTTTGTGTATGTTTGGCTTTTCTATTCCCATTTTTACCAGTGATTTCTATTCTTGGCTATGTGGATGTCACTTTCTATCTTACTCCTTGGTGTTTTACAGCTTTTCTTCATCTCATGTGGCACTGGACAGGCAGCCAGTCCTCCTCTGTGGAGGTGAGTGGGTGCTTTTGATGTGCGTCTTGCTAAACAAAAATCATCAACTCAGTCTTCCCTGACAGCTGGGAGGAGGATTATGGGAGCAGGATTTGTATCAGGATGGCTCACTGATGTGGCCACAATTCAGGCATTTGGTTAGGTTAGTGTTTATGGGAGCAAACTGCAGCTTGGTGAGCCTGAGGAACCAAGCAGCTAGACCAAAGGAAAGACATAGAGCCAGGGACATGTGCTTTGCACCAAGATTGCAAAGTCCTTGCTCCTGTTTTGAACACAAGCACTCAATTTCTGCAGAATCTGAATTTTATCTATAGCCCCACATTAATTTATTGCATTCATGTATTGAGCTGGCTGCATTCAGTATGTTGATTGAATGGAGAGGTGATTTAAAAACATGAAGTGTTCTGGAGAGAGATTAAACTGTTTCCTTGTTCAGTATTTCATATCTCTCTATCAGCCATGAAAATTGAAACTGGAAATATTAATAAATTAATTGACACATTTGCTACTCTCATTGTAATGATGCAGCCAATCCACAAGCAGTAATATGATGAGTCATCTCTTCAGAAGCTGGAGATATTTTTTAAATCATGAGGTTATTTCACAGTATTGGGTTTTGTTTTTAATTTGTCTTCTGCTTTGTGAACATTTATGCTTCTTATTAGCAGGCTTTCTTCTGCAGTCAGGAGGAGCAGAAACTTAGTTTGTCTTTTTTTTTTTTCCTTAAAATGACAGGGCACTTATGATCAAGAGGAGACCTACGATAATAGTAAAAATTGACATTTCTACAACTTCCTCTGTATTCTTTTACTTGTGATGTAAAGCACTTTAAAGATTCAGCTTTCTGTGACAAGCAATGAATAATGTTAATTGAAGATTTTTGACAAACTTTATAGTTGGCACTTCCCTCCTGCCCTGTTCTTTCTCTCCCCCTCTTCCCCTTTTGCCAAATTTAGAAGTTGTTGTAATAACATCAGCCATTGTTTTCTCAGTGTCAGTGACCATGGTGCTTTGGACAGGAAACCTTAGAAGGGTAAATTCCTAAAACTTCCTCAAAGATCTTGTTGCAATTTTTTTGCCCTAGTTCAGCTATTTGTGTGGGAGGATTATTTTCATAATGTTTTTGATGGCTGCGTTAGAGCTGTAGTACTTTACTAGGGCCTGATACTAATAAATCACAATGGTGTCATAAAAAAAAAAATCACAGTAGCCAGATTTGAAAGCACTTTGAAGTGTTGTAGTTACTTTCAATACTGAGTGGCCAGGTGATAAAATTACAGTTAAAATGAATCACCCCTGAATACACAGTATATCATGTAAAAAGAAAATAACCTTCTTCCCTTCCCTACCAAAAACCCCACAAAATACTTGAAGGTAGTGATGATGAGTCATACGTCAACTAATGCTGCCTTGGGAAAGTTGCTCCTAATAAGTCTTTGGAAGAGTAAGCACCGTGTTCAGAGGTGATTAAAGAGGCAAATAAAATGAAAGATTTTTTTTCTGCTGTGTGTGAATTCATCAATTTCTAGATTCGTCAGCCTGGAAAAGAGGTAAATTAGAGGTCGCAGGAAAAGGCTAATGAAATCATGAAGGAAAAGGAGAAGATAAATTAGGGAATGAATGTTCACCTTCTCATAAATAAGGCATTAAAAACTATCCAATTAAATAAGAAGTAGATATTAAGTAAATGAAAATATATTTTCCTGAGACATGGAACAGAGCTGTGGAACTTATTGTTACATCGTGTTGTTGAGTGTAAAAGCATACACAGACTGGAGAGATTCATGGGCTGTAGAACAGAATAGATCAACCCCAGCCTCTAGCTGAGGAACCATGAGCTTCTAATAGTCAGCTGGAACTCTTTAAGGAAGGGAAACGTACACCCTCGTTAAGGATGCACCAAGAGGAAGGTAATGCTGCCTTCTCCAAGCTTCTGACTCCAACCATCTTCACTTCCATGTTCCTGTGGGGCTGGTTTCTTGTGTTTGTGTGTGAGTCTATGTCTCTGAACAGGCCAGAGTCACAGGAACACATTCCAGTCCCCTCGTCCTCACATAAGTGTGCGTGTTTTTCCTGGAAAGCTTTTACTCTGTAATTGGATTGCATCTGTGTTATTTCAGAGAAACGGGATCTTGGTGCAGATTACATCGTGCAGAAAAATCCACGGCTGAGGATGCACTGAGGAAAATCTCCACTAGTTGTCACTCGATCCCCATTTTAAAGCTGACTTCCAAGACCAGTTCGAGCTTCTTACTCTGAGAATCATGTCCTGGGCCCCAGATAGCAAATATGCTGGGACCGGTTTTGCCATGGAGTCTCTCTAAAATGTGGTGATAGGAATAAGTTTAAATCCAAGAGATGGCAGCCCATGCAAGTGTTGTTCTGTGGGTTTTGGCTTTCTAAATAATTGCCCTTAGCAGGGTGTTGTCCAGGGTCAGAGCTAGTGAGAGGCACGGTGTGGGAACTGCTGGCCACATTCTGCATGCCAGCTCCTCCCTCTGGAGAGCTGATGATCCTGATGGACACATTCCCTCCAGGAGGACAAGTTACAGAAGAGTGAAAAGGGTATGGTGATGCCAGGGTTGGCTTGTGATCGATGTTTTCTTGGGTTAGCAGGACTGAAAAGGACTGTGGCAAAAGGGTGCCAGCAGTGATGAAGAAGAAGCGGCTCAGTAGAGGTATTTTGCAGCTTATTCCCAGGATGGTTTTCTTTCTCTGGTTTCATACTGAGCCAGCACCTGGACTTTTAACTTGAAGAAGATAAACTCTTTCACAACTCCATGTTTTGCCTCTTTGTATTTCTTTGGTACTTGTATTCAAAGCCAGCATGAGTTTGAGAGAAATGTAAATTTCATAAACTTGATAAGCATCTTTTTTCCTCTTCTATCTTTAGCTCCCCCTGCCATGGGTTTAATTTTGAAGCTCATGTGTTTTATTGTTTGTGTTGAAGTAGTGTTGTGTTGAACAAATAAGGTTCTGCACTGGTTGGTGCTTGATGCTGTGAAGGGAGGAAGGAAGAGCTACTGGTTGTCTAGAAGAGTTTACTCTCTGAGTAAATCACAAGAAAATGGAAACATGACACAATTCAGGCTTTTAATTCTTTGTTATATTTGCAAGGTACTATTAAGTGATGGAGCCTGGGAGCAAGAGGAGTCAGGATGTTCTGCACCCTGCTCCCACGTGCTCGCTCTGTAAGGACCATCATGTGCTCTACCATGTGTACACAGGTACACTGGAGGGAACACAGAGCAAAGTTGCTGTGGCTGGAAAGGTCTGGCATACTCTTGTTCCTACAAATCAATTGCTGTTTCCAGTCTCTCAGTGCTTGAGTAGAAACAAAGCTTGTTTGAAAGGGAAGAAAACCCCAGCTAACAACAACAAAAAACAAACAAAAACCAAACCAACAACAACTAAAAATTGCCCCCCAATTCCACAGACAAAATCAAACCCCCTCCCATTTTTCAGGATTTAAAGAGATTTCCTTTTTAAAGTAATGAAACTGAAAGAATTTGTTTTTCAAACTCTTGTTCACTGTAATGGTAAAAGTGTTATCCTTAGTTACTGCTATAAAATTTGATTGAAAATGTTCTGCAATCCATTCTTCTCTTCTCTTGAAAGGAGTAAAGAAAATCAACTCAAACTGAATTGCTTTCAAGGCATTTCTTCCAAGTTAGAGAATGTTTCCTGCTCCAGCTACCCATTTCCTTTGAAATAATTATATTTTGGAAATACCGTGAGCTCAGGCCACCAAAATTAATGTCAAGGAGACAAAGTTCTGTTTGAGACCAATGGGCAGGGTGTTCATGCATTTGTGTCCCAAGGCTTACTATGTTTTATTTTTATACTGAGAAAAGATGGGGATATTTATTTGCATGACAAATGAATATCTTTTAATCTCTATTATATCAGCCGATAATTTGATTGCTTTGTTGAAACTTTTATTACACATCTTTGTCTAATATTTTCTTCCTCCTTTAATTTTCTAAAAGCCATTTGAGAACCATGGAGATTAGGCAATCCCTTCCCCCACATCTTACATTTTAAATGTAAGGGAAAATAATCAGAAACTTCTCATTGCTCTTGATTGCCTTTTAATTATTTTATGCTTTAATTAAGTCTCACCATTCCTCATTAAGGCTATTGTTCAAGAACTGTTTTAGTAATCCTGCACAAGCAGCATCTGTGAAAGCTTTTGGTAGCTGTTGCCTTGGTAAGGAGAATTTTCACTTTTAAAAACATGTAGCACATGATGAATTTTGGTGCCCTGTGTCTCCTGGGGAAGCTGTGGTGCAAAAGACAGAGCACTAGATTTATAGAATGCCTAGGAAACAAGTTCCTGAGGCTGGAGCAGCCTTGCCTGGAAATAATGGTTGTACTAATAAAGTGACCGTTTTCATGGTTTATGCAGGACAGTTCAGAATCTGTATTAGCCAATTTGATGGTGTTCTTGATCCAAGCTTCTTTGTAATAAAATTAGAGGTGCCAGACAGTGACTTCTTAGGTGCTTACATCATTGTCTCCTGTGGTAGCAATAAGTCTGAGGCAGGGGTCAGTGTGTTGGGATGCATGAGACAGCTCACACCTGCCTGCCTGCTTGGTGTGAGAGGAGGGAGTTGCTGCCAAGGCCAGAGATGCCAGTGCTCCCTGTGACACTGCTGTAGGGACACCTGGAGGGTCTCTCTCCTTCAGCTCAGTCCCTGACTCTTCAACTGCTGCACTGAATTTCGTTCTACTGCTGCTAGACCTGGAGCTCCAGGGAGAAAGTCCTGGGTCACTGTCCATGCTAAATTGAACAACTACAGCTGAGAGTAAGTCTGAACTGCAGCTGCTTAACTAAATTTAAAGTTTAAGGATGACTTTGAAGAGAAGTTTGAGGAGCGGTAAAGTTTTCCAAACAAGGTCCATGCTATGGGAGTGCCTAGATAACTTGGTAGCAAGGTGAAAGAGGCCTGGGAAGTTGCAGTAGCACTGTGGGAGGTTTTACCAAGGTTTTACCAGCTTGTCCACTATACTGCATGTGCGTTTAGTTTGCAGATTTGTCAAATGAAAGTGCATGTCCATCTGCTGTAGTTAAACTCTCAGTAGAATGAGCCTCCATCTCTTTGGCTGACACCTGTAGAACATCATGCTTTCGCCGTAAAACTCATGTAGATAACTTAGCTCAAGGGATTGCCACGAGCATGGTATAATTTGGTTGAACAACTTATGGTGATCAGCCTCGTGGGGGGTGTCAAAAAACCCCAGGTAGTGTTGGTGTACACAACACTTCAGGGTTGAGGTTGTGTACAGCACTGTCTCGACTCTAGCTGACTGACATTTTCGGTATTCAGCTGTGGATAAATGAGAGTCTGCCTATCAGTTCATCAGGGAATCTGGTAAATGAGGAACTGTCGTAATTAAAATCGTGTTGGTGTGAAATCCTACTGAAAATACTTAGCATCTGCCATGCAGCAATCCTTAAATACTTAACAAGCTTTTGACTTTCTTATGAGTAGGTAAACATCAGTATCTCCCTTGCTCCAGAGACTGGTATGCAGAAGAGTCAAGTGACTTCTTTGTCATATGCAGAGAACCAAAGCAGAGTTCTTTGATTAGGATTTAATATTGGAGGTCCCCATACATGTAGTCACAGTTATTGCAAATTGTAGAGCAAAGTCTTACCTGTTGTAGGTAGAATATGAGCTTTAGGAACTTGTCAATCAAGGAGAGATCAAGTGACTTTTTCTGGAAGAAATGAACAGTCTTATGCTGTTGTGGAAGAAAAGGAGCTCTGCCTGTAAATCCACCTCTTTCTTGCACAGATTCTTTTTTCATCAGTGCAGGAGCAGAACTGCTTGGTTATTTAAGGAAAG
Organism: Camarhynchus parvulus; assembly: GCF_901933205.1. Lineage (NCBI taxonomy): Eukaryota > Metazoa > Chordata > Aves > Passeriformes > Thraupidae > Camarhynchus > Camarhynchus parvulus. The sequence goes on along the minus strand of NC_044575.1, from coordinate 16,851,305 downwards.
AAATTTTTCCTCAATTGAGAATATAAGGGCACTTTGAAAAATACAGGTTAGAGCCTAATGTAGCATGTATACTGTATCAACACGCTGTATGAATGGCTTATTGTAGAAGCAGGACACTTGAAAGCAGATCAGTAATAAAATGTAGCCTGACCAAGATCCCTTTAAAGAAGGAGTTGAATAATTGCTGCACTTTGTAAAATATTTAAAGTGGAACGTAGAAGACTCCTTCACCTTCATGGAAAAGAAATTGCCTTTCACATAAGCTCCTTGAGACTGATAGCCAGAACCTGCCTTGAAGCTTGGAAGAGGTGACAGGGCGGAAATCTGAGATGAATTTGGGGGTTGTATAGCCCAGGGTATATATTGTGAATAGACTCTGAGAGAGTCAAACAGGCAAACACTGATGAAACTCAGGTGAGAAGGAGAATTATGAAGAAAAGGAAAGAAATTTAAATTTAGTCTTAACAGAAGTTTCTGCTACTTTAGTGTATTCTGATATGCTTTTTTTGTGGCATCCTGCTTACCAAGGTGTATCTGGAAAACCAAATTGTCCTTAGAGAAGTCATCTGGCATTCTGCTTTGATGAATGTATCTTTAATTCTGACTAAAACATTTGGTCAGAACAGCTTACACATACAGGTATGGTATTCCTTATTCTTAGCTCTAGGTTTGCAAACCTCCATTGCAACACCATTACAAGATACATAGAATTGCCATGTTTTCAACATGAAGTTGGCTTTTTTTTCCTACAAGAAAGCTGATTGTGAAGTCACTGAAATATGGGTTCTTTCTAAGAGGGCATCTCACTATTCCTAATTCTGCAGATTAATTAAATGATCGTATACTACAAGTATTAACTGAACAGGCAGCAAAATAAATACAAGCCAATAAAATTTGCTTATTTTCCAGCTGAAATGTAGCTGTGGAGGATGGCTGTGATATTCATTTTGGGTAATGCAAGAAATTATATTTTATTTTTATATATATATATATAAAATAATGCAATAAAGTTTGAAGGATAGAAGGAGCAATTGATAAGATCCTTCTGTGATATTTGAGGAAGAGTATAAGCAAAACCCATATAGTAAATTTGTTATTATTTATAGACTTTTATTTAAAGGTTTCTAGGTGGATGAGTTCCAAGACTTCTGTTGTCCTTAAAGAGTTCAGTCTGGCAATCAGCAAGTGTGTGGTGATGATTCATCAGGTGTAGTGAGCTTGAATAAATTTTTGACAGATGCAATTAAGCTGTGCGTCTCAGCAACATTTTTCTTAGCTACAGGTCAATGTACTCTCCATTTGTTCAGGGCTTTCTCTTAAGTGACAAATGGTGCAAGACAGCTGTTTTGGAAATAGGACTCATTCAGTGTCAGAGGTGAGAAAACACTTTTTATTGTGTGTAATGGAAAGGCTAACACTGGGGTTCACACAGAGGGAGCTTTAGGAAGCACTACAGCTTTATACTGTGTGGGAGACCTATAGGAAACCTTTTACTGGGGGGGGGGAATAATTAATCCTTTTTCCCTTAGTCCTTGATCTCTGGTAATAGAGAATGAAAGAGGCATTCCTACAGCATGTGATAATTTTAGCAGGAATTTATTTCCTCTTTTGCTTAGTCTGTATGCATGCTGCACACTGGGAGATGTGTAAAGCAGATGACTTTAGAACTCATGATGGCTTTCAAATAATCTTCTGTGCTCTTCTGTAACAGACCAATATAAGTATGCAGAAGATTGCAAGGTACAGAGGAATGCATGTCCTCACAGAGCCTGTGTCTCAATAGACATACGCAGGAGTTAGCAATGGATGGATTTTTTATTTATTTATTTTTAGGAATTCTTTTTGGAGCCATCTAAATGCACAAAGCACAATTTGGTGTTGATAATTGGAATGACTTAAAATGCTAAGCTTGTAGGAACTGTATTCATTGGGAAGGAAAAAATGCCAGATGTTTCAGGTATAGTAGATGTTGAGGAGAGATTAATTAATAGTTTGTGTAAGTGTGTATTTTCTATGACTAAAGCTCACACACTGAGGAAAAAGTGATTAAATCTGTTTATTAAGGATTAGTGTACAAAAGTTGTTGAAGAAGTGGCTAATGAGTTTTCAGTGCACTGTTAATGAATCACATAAGCATGGTAATAAGCATAGTGAATTGCAGCTTTTAAGGTGTCATTCACTGATTCCCATGATCTTGTCCTGTAGCCTTTAGGTGTTTACCTAAAATATATATATCTATTTATATATGTGTGTATATATATATATATGCTTATATGCATATATAAAAATAAGGTAGAGCAGCCTCATAGGTCTCTGGCTTTGTAGACCAAAACAGTGCTCAAGGACTCACGATGTGCTGGCCTGCACTGTCTGCTGAGGCTGCTTGTCAGTCTGTGTGGCTGTAACCCCTGTTTGAACAGGAGCAGTGACAGTGTAGGTGTGGTGTTTTCAGACAGGCACCTTGGATAACACTGCCCTGTGTCTCTGGGAACATTTACACAGCGTGTACCTGGACAAAAAGGCGTGCTTATTCCTAGTACAGTCCTTGTTACTCAACAGCTGATGCAAGCAGCCATCTCTGAGACAGACCAATTGTATTTTAGTGCAAAACTGCACATTTAGATGCTTAACTTCACTGCTTTTGGGGTGTTTTAATTTGAATTTTTCTTCTAGAATGTGAGGCATCCTCATTTCACGGTTGGCAGCTTTGTTTATTTTGTTAAATGTGGCATTTCCTCTTAGAGCTTTCACAGGCTGCTCAGCTGAAGGAACCTGCATGTTCTGCCTTCTGAGCCTTGGATGCTGCTTTGAGTATGACTTGGCTGAGGTTTTTGTCTGTGTGAGTTCATTTATTCTATTAGTTAAAAAGAATCAACTTTAGATTTTGATTTTCTGGGATTTATCCTTAATTCATTTTAGAAATTGGCCCACCTTTCTCTTGATCCTTGTTTAAAATCAGTTGATGCAAAGAGATGTGGAAATAACCATGTGGAGGGTAGAAGGCCAGTTTTCTCTGGCATTTGGAAATTTGTTGAGGATACTGCTTCCTGCTGACTTGGAGCAAAATCTAAAATTGTTGAGACTCCACAAAGGGGAACTCCATTGCCTCACAAGTGTGTGTAGGGAGATATTTGAGTTACAGGCTGTTTTGTTGTTTCACATTTCAAAACTAAAGTATTTAATTTAGATTGTGTCATCTGAAATGTAAACGTAATACCCATGGGGGAGAGAAAAAAGGATGGGATTTAAAATAAGGGAAAGTAATTTAAAAATGAAAAGTTGAGCAAAACCCTTTTTCTTATGGAATCACTATGAGGTTCTACAGCATGTATCCTGGGTTGCTTTTTTTTTTTTTGTTTTTTTTTTTTTTTGACCACTGTCAGTGTTGCTTTGATGTAATGAACACTAAGATTTTGGTAGATATGCTTATATTGAAGAATTGTGGATCTTTTGAAATACAGTGTTTTCCTGTTGTTGCTGTTGCATTACTATGATGCACAGAGGCAGAATTTAGATTAGATCTTCGTAGTGTTGACTGGAATCCTCAAAACTGAGAATATTCCAATAGAGTTAGCGTATTTCAACACAGCTAATCCTGACCCTCTTAATGTCATTGACAAAACCATAGTGAACTTTCCCCAGCTGAGAATTTCATATGAAGGATTTCAAGTTTTGCTTTCTCTGTAAAGCTAGAGCTCTTTATTTTTTGGGCAATTGATGAAGTGACTTTGTCTGTGTTTGTTTAGGCTTTGCTTTAAAAGCTGGTTTCTCACTTCTGTTACATATCTTTGTTTGACTTTCCAATTCTGTTTTCTCCTTCACTATTGAGTCCAACTTTAAGTAGGGAGAAGGCAGGAAATGGTTTACAAATGAAAATGAAATGAAACTTAGCACCCCACACAAGTCCACCAGCTTCATTCACTTCCACAGCATCATGTCAGAGCTGGGAGTCTATGCCTCTCCAAAGGGGCCTGTCTCTACATTGGCAGTTTCCGGCCCCATAACACTACACTTGAAAAACCAAACCAAACAACAACAATAACAGCACCTCACCAAAAAACCCAACCAAAACACTCCAGCCCACAGCCTCTGGGTTTTGCTTCTATATGGTCAAACACTCTGGACCTTTCCAGGGGGGAGTCCCTTTCACCCAAATCTAACCATTTCAATGTCTTTAGAGTCTAAATGCTGAAAAAATATAATTAATAAATCTGTTGTTTCTTATGGCTTATGTTGTATCTGGACTTAAATAATATTAACCTTATGGTACCGGTTGAGGCTCTCTGGACAAGAGTAGGTTTTCCACTGTCCCAGAGTTTGCTTATAATAGATTACTTCAGTTTGCTTCTTGAGGCTTGTTTAGAAAACTTTCATTAGAATGCCAAATGACATTCAGTGAGTTAAATGCAGTTGCTGGCTCTTATTATCAGAGGCACAGTTATCTAGGAACAGTTGTGGGATGCCTGATTGTAACAACATCTTGCACAATATCCATGCTTGCTCTCTGCAAATGACAGTTTCTTCCTGAAAAGCGTTGTAACATTTCCTAGTGCTCACATATGACCTTAACCGGAGTACAGGATAAGTTGTCTTGGGGCAGTTAACTCTAAGATGTTTGGGCAAACACCTGGACTGTACAATGTAAGCTGTAATTTTGCACCTATGTAATTTTGAGAACTGGGTGATTCTGCTGTCACTTTGGCTTGAAGGCATTGACAGGCCTGCCATGACACGGCTTGATGGCCTTATGCCCAGTCAGGATCTCATTGCACTGTGCTCCCTACAAACACAGTGTCAGTGATGCTGAAGGATTTAGCATCTTGGTGGGCAAGATGGAAAGGAACTATCACTATACTCCTTTCAGAAACAGGACTCTAAAAATGGTAGGCTTGAGTCAGGTCTAAGGGAAATTGGCAACTGCACCCAACTCCAGGTCTCAGGCTGAGTGAGGGTCAAGGCTGCATGTCCCTTGCGCAGAGCTCCTGCCTGGTTAAAATATACATTTCTCCCATATGTTATTTCATTAGTTATTTGCCTTTCCATCTTGTTACATAGCTTCTAAAAGTACTCAGCCAGATGGGCTGTTTGATTTGCTGGATGTTTCACTCTTTTATGTTAGTTAAGTCAATACATGTCAATTTTTCATCTGTGAAGGAGAGCTAAAACTCTCCTATTTAATACAGTGCTGTAAGGATGAATTAGGAGGTTCGTTTCTCATTTGCTGTGTCAGGAAGAGAGTTAATACAGTTTAGAGAATGGAAAATAAGTATTTCAGATCCAATCTTTCCTTCCTCTCTCCCTGTATTAAATATACTGTGTATTTGAAGTTTTGGCTCACACCTACCCTTTTAGGATGTAAGTAACACATTTTAAATGGATTACCTCTTTTAGATTGCATTACCTCTTTTGGATTGCACAGGTTAATACCTGCATAGTTCCACTTTCTCTGACCTTGTTTCATAAGCGTGAGGATGTTGGTCTTTGTAGGCAACTTATTAATATAACTCCTTAATTATTATGAGTGTTGGGCATGGTGTGTGACTTGAGATCAGGAGTCAGGCTGTAGTTCCCAAAGGGAAAAAAACCAGTCTTGTGGTTAAGATCAAAGGCTGTAGATCTTGCATTCAGTCCTATTTTTGCACATCCTTCAGTATCCCAAAGTCATTTAAGTGAGGGAGCTTAAATCTCCCTGTATAGCCTAGGTGTTGTAAGAATAAATTAATTGGTGGAGATGAGTCAGTCAAAAATGCTCTGGGACTATGAGTTATTTAAAAGCCTGAATTTATCACTGAGGCCAGACTTTTCTAAAGGGCTCAGCTTGGCTTGTAAGCTCATGCCAGTAGTTGTCTTACCACAGTCATTTAGGATTTGTGTCACAGTTTTGCCTAGAAGTCCACATGGACATCAATAATGCATTACACAAAGGCTTATTATCCAGGAGTTCTTGCCCTAAAGTACTTGCAGTCAAGTCAGAGGCAACAAATGGATATGAAGAACATAGAGAATGTAGAGAATGTGCCAATGGAGTACACTCTCCCTCTGCCTGTCTGTCTGCCTATCTATCTATATATCTATCTTTTGGCCTTTTTAACCTGATGAGATCCCTGATAACAGCAGGAGGCAGTGAGTATTTTTAACATTGTGATTGTAGCTTTAAAGCAGGGAGGAATCTCTCTGGCATAATTTGAAACAAGTGTAAGGAGAGGTAGAGGTTTCAGTAGCAAATTTCCCTGCAAGATCGTTGCCAGATTAGTGTGCGGGGACCGGTCTGTCTGTGCCCTGCAAGGTATATTTCTGCCCTAAATTGAATTATTTTAGCTGTCAGCAAGTGCTTGATAATATAGTGATCTGTGCTTGGGAGATTCACTCTTTATATTAGTGTTGTATTGCATTCAGTGTTGAGGCTAGACAGAGCCACTCATCTTTACCTCATGCTCCCACGTGGACTCACTTAGCTTAGTCATGAGTGGGCAATTAAATAACAAGAGAGACCTTGTCAGCTCCAGGCATTAATATATATATTGGTGCTTGTAATACATTTACATGGCTCCCCCAGGTCTATCTGGACTTATAATCATCTCTCTTATTCACAGATCTTCTGGGATATTGACTGCTCGCTTTTGCTTTGTAGTTCTCTGAATCAGGATTTGGCACAGGAGATAACCAGCAGTAAGTTTTTGTGACAGGCACTCAGTGAGTATAAACACTTGCCCACTTTGGTGTGCACAGGCATTGCCTCAAGTAATACTAAACACTTTTCTGGATAAACAGGGGCTCCTGCTTAGCGGGCAGCAGATTGATTTTACTCACCAGTTTCTCTTGTTCAGATGCATTTTACCTTTAAATGGCTTGGAGATTTCAGAGCCTCATGGCTGATATGAGCCCTTCATAAACAGATCTGGTGATCTTTTTATTTAGAAAGTGCACATATCTGCATCATAAAGCCCTGAATGAATGAGAGGTCAGTGTATCTGTTTCTTACAGAGATTTCATTAAAAGCTTCTTCTTAGTTTCTTTACCCTAATCACCTGGAGATGCATTAAGGATATAAGTAGTAGGGCTGTGATCCCAAAGCAGACATGATCCACTAGTTAAGATGGCTCTTGTTATATAAAAGCCTTTGCTGATGATCTTGTGGAAGTTCCATGACCTGAATGAGGCCAGGATTTTGATTTACCCTGGAGGAACATCTTACAGAAGGAAAGACAATCTGCAGATGTGCTGGAACAGAATAGCAAAAATGTGCTGTTTGCGCTCTGTTTTTCTCAACAAACAGCAGTTTTCTATATTCAGGTTGATGAGCTTGCCTTGTAAACATCAGTAAAGTGTCTATAAAATCACACAGAAGCAGAGAAGGATGCATGGCTGGAGTCTGGTATTTGTTGGTTTTCTCATGCAGCCTTAGAAAATGCTTTTTAGATCTCAAAGTTAGGCAGAGCTCTTCCATTCATTGCTGTTTCAGCACTGTTGTATTACTATAAATAAATAAACACTGTGGCATAATTTTATAAGTAATCTGCACTGGGAGGTGGGGACTTGAGCCTTCATTCTTCCAAGCAGATGCACATTTTACTGGCTTTTACCAGAAAGATTGTCCAGCTGCTGCAGAGCCTTAAAGGAGGTGTCACTTCTGGGACTTCTTCCCTTCTTTCCTCCTTTCCCTCCCTGGGCAGTATCCTCCAGAGCAGCTGGTAATGTTGCCAGGTATTTGCAGCTCTAGTGTAGATGTGTTCTGAAATCCAAAATAAACTTAAGAGATAATCTTAGCAGAATCAAATGTTGTCAGAGGCTGATGCCTCTCAAGCTGTCTGTAGGGAATTCAGGCTGTCAGTGTTTAGTTTGATAGCAAGAGACATGGATGCTGTGACAAAGTTTTGTTCAGGTGACTTTTTCTGTTACACTAAATGATTGGTGTGGGTTTCCTCACTTCAGCTGATGAGTGTTGGTGCAGTGGCAGAAGCTGCCCACTCTGTATCTTTATTGATATTCTGTTTTTTGGGGTGTGTTAAGAACCAACTTATGTCAGGCTGTCATCAGTTACAGACCAATTGGCTCATGACACTAGAGGACTGGATGGGTGATGGCAGCCAGGGCTTGGCAGCCAGTGTGTTTGTCAAATGCAGCTTTTGTCAGCATGTGGCTGGATATGTTCTTTGAGTGGCTGGCAGAACCATTCCGTATCCCTTTGGACTCAGTATTGTCCTTGGGTGTATGTGAACCATTCACAGTCAGTGGAGGTGGTGAGTTGTGTATGTACACAACCGCAAGGGCAGAAATTAATTCAGTCTTGTGCTACAGCTGAGTGAGAGCTGTTGGTGAGAGAGTCAAATGGCCTCAGTTGCTTTCTATTTTATTACCTAAACCACTGTGAACTTGCTGTGCTCCTTGCCGTCTTTCTCTCACCATCTTCACCTTCTGTTCATTCCAGGTGAGTGCTAGTACAAGTGCCACACAATCTGTTAGAGCTTTGGGGTAACTCAGAGAGAAACTGCAATGTTAATTGAAGACAGAGCGTCAAAGGCTGGAAACACTCCCAATTTATGAAAGATTTATGTATGTGCCTGTTTGTGTGCATTAGCCTGCCTGGTTGATATATTTTTTTTAAGATTCAATTTGGATGATGACCACAGAACACCTTCTATTTCTGCTATTGCAGAGACTTATTTACTGCTGAAACTTTTATGGTGGCAGTCACTCAGTAGTACATGTTTCAGAGTATTGCTTTGCTGTTGACTACAACCTTCCAAGTCTTTGTTGTAACAACCACAGTAATAATATTTTCCCTTTTTGTACTGTGTCCATTGTGCTTGAGGTCAGCTGCAACCTTGCTAGCAGGTCAGAAATACTCTGCCTTAGCTGAAACATTAGATGGAAGGGAGGTTCCCAATACTGTGAACAGTCTACCTTTAGTAAATGGATACAAATTAATGAAACCTTCTCTTTTTTCTTGCTCACACTTTTTGTCCTTTCCTAAAGGAAGGTTTATTGTCTGTATGCTGAATTGTCAGGCTCAGAGCTCTTTCTTGGGCACTGTTTTGTTCCCGCAAAATTCTGAATCCCAGACAAGGAGTTCTGCAGGGATGCATGCAGTGCAGACATTGCTGCACAGGAGGCTGTATCCACTTTTCTCTCTCTCTAGAGGGAGAAGATTCAATACTCACCCTGCAGGTGGGAATCTATGTGAGATATTAATATTCAAGACTATACTTTGTATTTGTTTTATCATGCAAGTGCTTGACTCCTGCTCTCTGGGACTCATCCATTTTTCCCCCTCATCTAAGCTTCAATATGATCCTTACTCAGAGCTCTGGTTTCCTCTCATGGGCAGTCCTGTTAATGGCCATAGAGGGTCTTGGCACTAAAGAGGCCCATGAATGTGTGGAGGGCAGGGACTTGCTGTGTGCTGAGGCCCCAGTGTGAATGTGCTGCACCTTTTTGGAAGGGATGATCTCAAGGGAAGATGCTGTCATGCTAATACTGGGTAAACGGAATTTTTATGGCTGACCCATAAGTGAGTTGTCCGCTAACTCAACAGAGATGCAAATAAGTGATATAAGTTATATTTAGAATGTGCAGGGAATATTTAATATAATTAATTAATGTGTAATGTAATTTGAAGAGCTAAAGATAGATTTCTGCCTTCATATTCCTTCTGGAAACTTACAGCATAAGAGATTTGGTTACCCACTGTCCTCAGAGTACTGGGCTTTGAATATTCATCCAGCCAATCTTCCTGATTGACTGACAATCCCAGGAGGCTGCATATACACTGACACCAATTCCTGCAGCAGGTTTCCTAAACTCTGATGCTACCTGCCTTTATCTGCAGGTGAGGAGCCTCTTGTCTTTCATCTCCACTAGAGGACCATGTGAGGGGCTTCACATCAACAAAAGGTTAAGACACAAATTGTGTAATTTCTTCATCTTTATGTAATGGAGTGCTCCTTTTGAGATACCTTGCCAGCAGACTAACATGACAGCAGAGAATCAATGAGACTCAGGAAGTATTCGCTCTGGTCAGGAGTTGGATATTCACAGGAGTGAAGGATTTATGCATGCACCTGTTTTCCCAAAGGCAACCTCTTCTGCCTCTTTTTCTAGACTATTTTTTGTTGCAAGCCTATCTTCTTGCAGTGTGGCCCTACAGCTAGTGCCAAGCCACTTTCCCTTGAGCTCTGCTTCTGTCCCTGTCCCTTTGATCAGTTAGCAACTTTTGTGTACCTTCAACTTACAGCTTCTCTCCTATCCCCATCAAATACAAGCATTTTTTTGCCATTTTCCCTGCCGTTGCCTGATGAGTTGCAAAATCCTGCTCTCTTCTTTATTCCTAAGTCTTAGTTTACTTTTTCCCCAATCCTTGCTGCCCTGTACAAGCTTTTAAAACTGCTTGTGCCTTCATTGACCTGTTTGGCACTCTCTGTGGGTGGTGTTGGACTCCCTTCCCAGGTTCTCATGCTGCTTTCTCTGCTGCAGTAGTGGCAGGGAGAGCTCAGAGTACTCCCATATGCATCTCCCACCTTGGCAGTGCTGAGCCCTGGGTATGTCCCAGCCTGGAGCTGGTGTGGCAGAACATTCCACCCAGTTCCTCAGCCTGGTGCAAGCTCTCTGCTGCTGCTGAGCTTCCTGTAGGTGCAAAGCTGCAGGTTAGTAGCTGGGTTATTCAGGAGTGTGTAAATTAGTCATATTTGGGTGGTTCCTGGCTGTACTTCTTAAAAAAAAAAAAAAAAATCTGAAATGCTTCAGGTATGTAAAATGTGCTACTGCTTTCTGAAGTAATGTGGCACTCTGGGGTGCTGTTAGTACGTTGTCTTGTTAAGACTGACATTCCTTCTCTCCCCCTTCCATTTGAAGACTGAGAACCTCAGACAGAATAACTGGTGCCTAAAACCGTCTTTTCCTCCTTTTTCAAAATAAGATGATGACATGATAGCGATTCTTTGAACAAGAAGGAAGATGATGTGAGGCTGAGTAGTGAAATCAATTGATATTAGCCCAGTGCATGGAGAACTTCGAAAACTATCCTAAAAGAAGGAAAAAGCTCAGGAATCAACAAAAAGGCTGTTCCCAGAGAAAAAAAAATAGAGAATTGCTCTTATCTGTGGCAACAGGCAGGAATTTCCTGTGACCCCTCCTTAGCCTAAGCAAAGATGAAAGTTCAGCGATTCCAAGTAGAGATTTGCTAATGGCTAATATGTGCCTTGGGAATGACAGTCAGTTATCCAAGTTGCTGTTGGTCCATGGGCTTGTGTAAGTTAAGGATCTTTCCAGCACATTCTCTTTTGGAGTGAGATGTAAATGACTGAAGAGGAATTTAATGGAAGGGCAGCTGCAACCAACCTGCATCCTCTGTTAGTGGCCGTGTACTGCAGTCAGGACTGCTGTTGCCATGGGATGTATCTTAGAAGAGCATTAAGCCATGACAGGAGTCTTAGAGATTAGGGGGCCTTCTCAGACCCAGCCAGTTTCTTGTTATTATAATCAAAAGTACCTTCCCCACTGTTTCCTCATCTGAGTGAATCAACAGTGACCCTTGGTGGTTAGAAAGGCTCAGTGCCTGCTGGTCTGTTATGCATAGCCAGGCCAACCTGAGTATGTCTCCTGAGAATCTGAGTAATGTGAGCATTGACTAAAACATTGGGCATCTTATTTCACAACTGATCCTGCTGATGTTCTAGGACAAAAATCTCTAGACAGCCCAGTTTGCATGGAATCTTAGTTTCTAAATGGAGGATTTGGGGAGGACACTTAAATCCCACTCTTGGACTTTTGGGTGATCACTTTGATGTATAGATTACCCAACTGCTAATCTGACTGTAGATCCACACTATTGTCCTGTTTGAAGGAAAGCACAAGCCTTCACTCCATGCAAAGAGTTTTGGGAAGAACTCTTTAAGGCCAGTTTGAATTCATAGACTGGCTTGGTGAAATTTAGCAACACCAAAATCAGGCCATAACCTGTCATTGAGCCTGATTTTCTTTATAGAAATCTCTCAGCTGAAACAGATTTCCTTGTATTGCTGTGCCTTGCTGTGGCTATGAGATGACTGAACCCTCACAGTGAGCTGTTATTCTGATGGGTATAACTGATGGCAATGATGATGCTGTGTTTTTACAGTTCAGCAGTCGTTTCTATTCGTTCTTGAACCTGGGCTGTGCTTCAAAACAGAATTTAAGTAGAGTCACCACCTGTTCATTTTTCAGCCAGACAATCTGCTTTTTAAATATTTCAATAACCCCCCCCTCCTTCCCCCCCAACCCTCTTCAGGAGAAGTCAATTTGTTTTTCTGGCTGGCATCTAATTCCTGGTTCATTTTCTAGCCAAGTGGCATCTCCTCCATCTCCACCTCCTCTTTACATCTTTTCTTCCGGCTGCTCAGTGTAACACTTAGCACATGATGTGGCATCAATGGAAGCTGTGTTTAAACTATTTGAATTCAACCATAGTAGACTGGGAGTGAAATTTTCAATTTGTTCCTACTCTTCAAAAATAAGTTGTTAGTTAATGTATGTAATACATCTGTATGTTGCTAGAGATTATACTAAATTTGAGGCAGGGAGTGGCTAAAAAAACCAATTCTGCCTTTCAAACTGATGGACAAGTGAATTATTTTGGAAAGCTCTCAAATAAGCCTAAAAATAAGGACATTAGTGCTTCATAATTTGGAGCTAGTTCTTGTTATTTTGTTTGCAACATTTTTTTACGCTTTGTTCTAAACTCTCTCTGCTGAATCTGGCTATGGATGGTGGATCATGAAATGAAATTACGAGTTTGAGGACTTTGTTGTGTAAGAGTTATATTGCAAACTTCTGCTTGTGTTGTCCCATAAAATACTTGTGCTTTTCCCGTGAGTCCAATACAGGGGTCTGCAGAGACCTCTGAGTGTGTCCTGTATAATGTTTGAACTGGGATTTCCAAGCAGTCATTTGGAATTTATAATTTTGTTGGCCTTATTTTTGACACAAATTGTATTCTTAGAGTCATAGGATCTATAGGGCTGGAAAAGACCTTCAGGTCCATAAGAGTCCAACATTTGACCAATCACTATTAATAAGGCCTCTGTGTGGCCTCCGCTAGCCTCAGGAGCCCTGTTCCTCTGGAGAACAGAACGCCCGAGTGCCCGGCGTAGCTCGGCATGGCCTCAGGGCTATTGCCAGCAAGCATAAGTGATTGTCAGCTCTTAGTGATATTCAGCTCAGGATTTCAGCTGCCTGCTTGGTGCAATTAGCCCAGGCCGAGAGGCACAGTGGACAAGAGAGAGGGAAGAGGCGACGGAGGTTCCGCAGAGATGTCTTTATTGATGCGAAGGGTCCGGTCTGCACTCGTTCCAACAAGTGGGCTAAAATGTGCCCCTTTTATAGGTTTTAGGAGGATTGAGATTTGGACCAATGGCAAGGGGTTAAAGTCCTAACCTATAGGGTTACAGGGATATGCTCTAGGGTGGGGGTGAGGAAGTAAAATGCTGATTCAGTTCCTCCAGGGAGCCCTGGTTGTGTCCATAGGGACTGCTACAAATCACCACCTTGCCAACTAAACCATAGCCCTAAGTGCCCCATCCAGTTGTTTGCTGAATACCTCCAGGAATGGTGACTCTGCTGCTTCCCTGGGAAGTCAATTCCAGTGCTTGACTGTCCTTTCTGCAAAGAAGTCCTTCCTGATGTCCAACCTGAGCCTCCCCTGTCAGAGCTTGAGGCTGTGTCCTGTGCCATGTTTTTGGTTGCCTGGGAGAAGCAGCTGACCCCACCTTGCTGCAGCCTCCTTTTGGGCAGCTGTGGAGTGGTAAGGTCACCCCTGAGCCTCCTTTTCTCCAGGCAGAACAACCCCAGCTCCCTCAGCTGCAGTGATATGAGTAGGAGCCACTTAATTTTCCAATCTGTTCTATCTTAGAAATAATACTTAGGCCACAACTAAAATTGAACAGAGAATGGGTATTTCAATGGAAGTTAAACAAGATAAAATTTTAAAAGCCTACAGTGATGTAGAAAGTTTTGTTCAGGTGCACTCTTAAGGCTTTTAGTGGTGAGTGGGAAGTGCTTTTATAGAACAGTGCATATGTTAGTTGTAGAATGAATCCTTCATATTGAAGGTAATGCCTGTTGTCTAAAAATACTTTACAGAGGTGATCAAGTCTTTTGCTATAATTTTAGAGAGATATATCTTACCCCAGATCACAAAGCATGTCAGCTGGAGTGACTCTTCTCTCGAGGATGTGAGGTCCATTCCCACCAGTTTATAATTCCAAGGCCTCTCTCTGGGCCTTACCTCCTTGCTGTGTTGAGGACAGATGACACGTACCAGCGCTGACATCCCAGTGTGTTGGAACAGGAATTGCATGCTGCACCTGTGCAACAGCTTTCCATGGTGATCCCTGCCAGCTCAAAACATTAGAGCTCCCTAATCTCCTGCATGGTGTGTGCAGTTGTGAAAAAGCTTAAATTTATTTTGAATGATCTCAAGAACTGTTGAACCATAATCCTATTCAGTTCAGGAGCTCAGGTCAGATGTGAGCTGGTGATGTGACATCTGTCAAATGAGATGTTTCACTTTCAGCCATTTGTGCTCTTGAAATCACCCAGTGAATTTTAGCTTTCAAAGAGATAGGTAAATTATGAGACACACTAGCCTTGCAAGTCCACGTACTGAGACGAGAACTTGTCATTTGGCCTCACATGGACAAGTTGATGTGTGGGCTTTCAGTAAATTGATGAGGTGCCCTTGTAAGACTGTTGTCCTTGAGGGAGTTCCTGCACTTTCTCACCATCTTCAAACAGAATGTGCCTGAAAGAAATGTCAGTTGAACTGAAGCCCCTCCAGGGCAATGCTTTTGTTTATTACAAAGCACTGATGTATGAAATAACAGTGCTATAATCATCTGTAAATGAACCACGAACAAGGAGAACATCCACGAACATTTTATAATGGGATGTGTTCCCTAAAGTTGCGGTTGGCTGGAATTAATCAATAGCCCATGGAGTGCATTTTTATTTTAGTCCTAAATGTGCAAAAGGCAGTTTTAAGTGGCTCTGCTTTTGAGAGCACAGACTTTAAAACTTCCTGACTCCAGCCATTTTCAATGCCTGAAATTGTGCACTAAGTAAGTAGTAATAAATTTCCTGAAAATGTAGTAGGCCTTTCATCTTTATCTTCTGTGACTTATTCAAAGTGGGAAAATAATTACAGCTCCATGTTTCAGGGAGCATTGTTCTCTGTGCCAATGTTTAATGATTTTTTTTGTTAAGTACTGTTCCCAGCTCATCACTTTTGAGCCATTTGTTGTTTGTCCAAGGTGCTTATGGAGGAAGGAAGAGAAGAATGAGATGAAGTAGAAGTAGCACCAAAGTCTATGTTGATGTTTCAGCAGAAAGCCTGGACAGCAGAGGAATTACTAGTTTTTTTTTGCTTTAGACATCTGCCAAGAAGTTGTTAAGTCATAAAGAGCGTGGAAGAAAAGAATCTCCCAAACTGTCCTGTGAACAGTGTTCAATTACCATTTCACTATCTCTGCAGGATGAGTACCTCCTTGCAAGCCATCACACTTCTCTGCTTATTGTGCGCTTCAGCTGCTCCTTTCCCCCATCCTGTGCCTTCACACCACAAACTGCTTCCCAAAGCTGCCTTGGTCTCTGTTGATTCATCTGTTCCTTTCCCCATCTCACTGGAATACGGTCTTCCCATTTTGCATCTCTTTTTTGCAAGCCATCTTTGCCTAGGTCTGGTGAATCCTTTGCTTTTCATTGAAACTACATAACACCACTTGCCCTGCTCCAAATTCATTCTGCGTGCCGTGTACCAGGTTATTAAATGTTTCCTGTTCTAATGAACACGGTTTCAAAAATATGTTGCTTTACTGTTTTTGGTGAAACTGTAAGGATCTCTTTTCATTTGCCTACTTAGGATCTGCTGTTGGTCTGTGGTGGTTCTCCCTTGATTGTTGAAGTCCTCTAGTCCTTTGAAGTTTAAGGGTGTATGAGGTTTATAGTAAAGGTTGTGGCAAGTTGCTTCTTGTCTAAACAGAACCCCCTGTTTGGGATAGATTTGTTACTGCTGTATTCTAGCTGGGAAATGTAAGTCAGAGCAAGGTTGCTGATGACAGAAAAAATCAATTGATGACAGAGGAATTTATGGTCCATCATAAAAAACAGAATGGAAGCTGTGATTTATATATTTAGTTGCTTTAATCAATATGAAAAAATAAAGTGTGGCATTATACATAGGGCCCCTGGCAGTGAGTGATGATGGTGTAATCTGTAATTTCTGCATTGTAGATGAGTCTTTCCTGGGAGGAAACTTGTGGACAATGGGCAGAATTCTAATCATAAAGGTGGGTTTTAAAAATGTGTATGTGTGAATGGTGGTTTTATGACAAAATACCTTGAAAGTAGATGTAAGCACTTTTGAGTAAAAGATGGATTACCTGTTTCTCTTGGTGATCCTGCTTTTGTTAGTTGTTGGCCTTTGGTGAAAGCCACTGTGTGGTTCCTTGTTCATGCTAGTTTTGTCATTCCTGTGGCACGGAATGTCATCACTGAGACAACATACTTAGGTGTTTAAGCATGAACCAAAAAGCAGAGGAGGTGGAAATTTTTTCTCAGCTGGCCATAAGAAAATGAAATTGCTCTGATATCAAATGGGAAACATGCCAGCCCATGGACACAGAATACAAATGGACAGGAGGGACTTGTTGCATGGACGTCTGTGTGAGGGTTGGCATCCTTTTGGGTCTGGGCTGTGCATACTGTGATGTGTTGTCACTGTGGAAGATTTTGGGACAGAACATTCCACTTTGGGAGAGAATTGCAGCATCGCTTTCCATGTCCTTGGTTTCTGTTCTGGTATATGGGCATCATACCTGGCTATTGCAGAGCAAGGGTTTGGGGTGGGAGGGAGTAGGAAAGGAGGCTTATGTCCTCCTAGCTCCCTGTCAACACCAAACACACCATCTGCTGACTAACTTGGCCTTTTTGCACTGTTGCTGAATTGCAAATGGAGAAATGCCTGTGATATAGTACCATACCAAGAATGGAGGGTATGAGTTCATGTTTCCAGCTACATACTAGGCTTGATATAAGTTATCATACCCAGGTTTCTTGGTAAAATATAATATATTTAACCTGGCTTTTCCTAATCTGAGAAAATTTGGTATTTTTTGGCTCATCTTTGTTTATGTCCACATAAACTGAGAAGGAAGAGAAAGTAGGGAAAATTATTAGGTATGGTAAGTGGAGATGACAATAAAATTGTATGCTGGGAGTCATTCTCAAGTGCTAGATAAAATTTAGTCCTTATTTCCTCTATGCTTAAAAGAAATAAAGCACTTAAACTTCACTGATACCTGCTGTAGTAGCAGTTGGTAGTGATCTGGTGTTTTATTTGGGAGAGAGAGAGGAGAGCAAATACAACAACCTTCATTGAAAGGAAAAGGGAATGTTTTTGTTAAAATGGAATGATCTCAAAGAATAAGGGACATTTCAGTTGATGTCTTTGCATATTTTTGGGTTGTCTTCAATAGCTATTTTTAAGTAATAATGACATCAAATTCCTTCTGAACTGAGTCTGCAGTTTCTTGAGAGCTGCCCATGACAGATATTTATTCTTGAAGTGTCTGTAGCAGAGGTTAACACATGTTGATACCTCACAGTCTTCCAGACGCTCTGCTGCTGTGGTTCAGCAGCAGGACTGTTGTACTACATTGCCTTGTCTCTCACTGGAGATGGGTAACACTGAAACACCTTTATTAAACAACAAACAAAAGGCAGGGGCTGGTACTGAGAGAGCAAGTTGGGCCATGGGGCCAGTCAGCGCCTTCTGGCTGTGACAAGCTCTCAGAACGGTTTGCTGCAGCAGCCACAGCTTTGTCACACACACAAGACCACATCTGGACCCTCCCCATGTGTTACTGTATTTCCTGTGGTGCCTTCTGGTATTCTTTGTCTTGATATCCTACTGGCTATAAAGATTTACTAGCCTGCTGTACCCTGGGATTAGAGGGAAAAAACATGTGCTGGCCCTCTGGCATGAAATGGGACATTTAACAGGGGCCATTTCTAGTACTGATGCGTAGTTTTATCATCATCAGGACAGCTGAAGTTAAGGAGAGCAAGTGCTGCTTTTAATTCTTGATTTGCAACCAGTTTGAAGGTTTAGGACTTGCATGACAGATGTAACACTTGGCTCTTGATAATAAAAATAGTGAGGACAGGTACCTGCTCCTTCTGTGTCCAGATTTGAGCTGGCTGTGTATCCTCTTTCATGGAGCACTTATTTTCTGAAGAGTGATTCCAGTTATTACCATTGTTAATGAGATAGCTGCTAATTGTGGATCAGTCCCATCCCTTAGCAAAGAGGGCCTTTCGTGTACTGCACATGGAAAATATGGATGTGAGCTTGGAGATTTCAAAGGCTAACTCTGAGATGCCCCAAAAGAGCTGATATTCTCAGCTTTGTTCCATAGCAAATGGCTGAAATACTGGAAAAGTCTCAGCATTTAAAATCAACACAAATGTTATTAATAGATTCTATTTTGTGAAATCTAATCTTGCACACACTAGAGCAGATATTACTGTTTATATGTTTGATATGTCCCTGGACAACTCCAGTAAGGAGAATGGGTTAACTTGTGGCTAGGCAAGCTGGGGTTCATATTTTACACTTCCATACACTGTGTTGCTTCTCTGCTTGCTATACCAAAGCTTTAATACAGTGGAGTGGACTTGCCTGGCTTCTCCTTTCTGTACTAATTTAAGAGACGCAGCTTCTGAATTGCCTTTCCTTTTGCAATAATGTTTGTAAAGTACTTAGTCACACATTTACAGTCACTATCTTCTTTAAATTTACATATTTCCCACTCAGATAGTCACAGCTCAAAAGTCCTGCCCAAGGCAAAAGCATGCCATAAAAACCTAATGCAAGATAAATGGGCCCTCCTGGATGCTGAGTGATGAGAACTGGATGTATTTGAATAGTTCAGAGACTGCAATTTTCATTGTCTTTAGGCATCTCTTAGAGATCTTTCATTCTCCTTTTTCATAGTTACTATAGTTCAAAAAAAGTTAACCTGCACTTGCATAAGGGGAAGAAACAACTGAACACAAAGATTTGAGTTCCCCTAGGAGCTTTGACCATGGCTGTTGTACACCTGGACCTGTGTTTTAGTAGCTGGTTTTGCAGCTGACACCAGTTAGACTAACCTAGCTCCTGGGTGTAGGAGATAGGATAGCAAGGTAGGGATAGGTGTTGCATGCCTTTCTGTATAGTTAGAGTAGTCTTGGAGATAACTAATGGCAGCAGGCTGCCCGAGTCCATGTAGCTCCTCAAATGTGGGACAGGAAGGTGACCAAGGTTAGTGTTGGGAAGAGCCAGGTGATCAGTGCTTTCCAAGCAGTGGACAACTCTGCATATACTTCATCTCTTTCTCCCCTTTAAATCTCAGTTGATGCTGGTACTATTGGGGAAGGATTTTTGAAATTTTTCATGAGTGTCTCCTTTACGTTTCTGTAAAAACTCTGAAGTTTCTAATTGCTAATCATTAGTGAAAAACATGACCAGTAATTTTAAGTCCTAATAATCTTGCTTTCCCCAGACTCCTATGTGCACAAAATAATCTGTTACCAAACTGATGTGGTACCATTAACAGACATTTTTTGTGCATTTTTGTTTTATGTATTTGTGGCCTTTCACACTGTTAGTGCACACGTGGGTGCTTTTGATGAAGCAGGCAGCTGTCTTTGAACTGTTTGAAATAATTGAGCAGATGTATGGCTCTGCCACACATCAGCTCAGTGCAAGGCATCCCTCCTGTGCAGTATAAATCAGGAGACTTGAGGAACAAATACACAGTGCTAGACTTCATTTCCTCATTTGTCTTTGCCACATTGTACCCCCTTGGGGGGGATAATATTTTGATGGGTGCATAAAGTACCATTAACTTTAACATTATCATCAATCAACATGACAAAGGAGGACAAGTAGTCTTTGTACTGGTCTTGCCACTTGTTTAGTCATCAAACTCTTTGGAAAATGAGTGTAAACCACTTCTTTATTATGGCTGTGGTTCTGTGATAGAGTGTTTTTGACAGCAATACCTGTTTAACCTACTGCTGCTCTACCTTGCACCCCTAAGGCATAGCAGCATCTCTCTCTGTTCTGTGCAACTGCACATGCTGCCACCTTTCTCAGGGCTCCAGCTTGCCTCACCTTTTTAGAGAAAATGCATTTGCAGGGGGGCAGGTAGTAGGAAGGTGGTGTTTTGTTTTTGGTTCTTTTTCTTTTTTTTTGAAGCTTCCTCAGTTCCTCGATTCCATTTGTACCTTGCTTTGTGAAGAGCTGACCCAGCACCCCCTGGGAGGGGTGGGCCTGGCTGAGGGCAGACGTAGCTGTGGGCTGGGAGAACAGGTGGAGTGGTTTTAAGTCACCATTTTCAAAAAAGCAGTGAACTAAAAGCCTGTAAACTAAAGCCTAAATGAGTAACCAGTGTAAGTGTTGGCAGTGCTGCAGTAGCAGGCATGTAGAGTAGTCAGGATTCTTTGTTGACAGCTTCTCTAATAGTCCTTTAATTTTTCCCTTGTTAAGATGACTTCCTGAGGTGGGGGGGAAATCATCAGGAGAAGTGTGGTGTGTTGCACAGCAGCAGGGCATGATAAGGATGTAGGCCAGCACTGTCAGAGGAGTGTCAGATTCAGGGTTGCACTCCAGGTCTGCTGCTCAGCTGAGAATTGAGGCAGCAGCAGCCAATTTTTATCAAGTGACTTTCTCAACATTAGCCTTTCCTGATGACATAGGACAGTGCATTCTTCCAATCTCTTCTCTTTTTGCTTTCAGGAAGTCACTGCAGGTGTGTCAGATTATGTCTTTGCTTTTCAAAAGGATTCCTGTACCTCACAGAGCGATACTCACTATCAGCATTAGGTTTTAATTTTTTTTTCATATGGATTATAATCCTGTCTCTTCCTCAAGCATGATTTTCCTCTCCATTGAAGTGGGGCAGCTGATGAGTGGATGGTACTGCCTTGGTGTTTACTAAGTTGCTTCTTAGAGGCAGTTTTCTTGCTCCTTGGGTGCATGTGGTATGATGACAATCTTAATTAGGAAATCGATATGTCCCACATCACCATGTTTCTTCCTGGATAGCATTATTTTGTGTTCATGTATGTTTTCAATATACACAAATGCTTAGAAACCCATGCAGCAGAAAAAAGACAACCTCAGAAAGAAATGTCAGGCTTGTCATGCTATTACTTTCTGCACACTTTTTCTCCCTCTCCCCTTTTTCCTTCTCTGTCCTTCCTCCCCATGCTGATCAACTAAGTTTATATTAATTCTTCAACAGTGAGTGTTGAAGTACATGAAATTGTTTCCTGCTGCCTTGTGTGTCTGGACAGTGCGTGACAACAGCTGAACAGGTTTTGAAATCTGGAGCACTGGGAATTGAGTAGAACAACTTGATTCAAGGGAAATCTGCCAAGAGTGAACATAGGATGTAATCTGATGGCTTTGAGCAGCATTTTCCATCTTGGCTGGTTGAGTCCTTCAGAATTGACCCAAAAGACAGGACTGGATCTGTGCCAGTTCTAAAAAATCAGAGGGAGGGATTTGCATGCTCAAATGTGGGTGTTTCAGGCACTAGAATTTCTACTTTGAAACTCATTATTTCTGACTTAACCTGCATGAGACCTTATAGCCAGTGTCTGTCTGAGCACAAATTTGAAGCAAATTATTCAGCACATGCAGATCCATCACATGCTCTCAGCATAAGGCACAACAGAGCATTTTGCTGTTGCAAATCAGTATAATCAGTCCTCCAATACCCAGCCTCCTTCCTGCATAGCACAGTTTAATGCACAGCAGAGAGGCATTTTCTTCTCCATGAAGACTGGGAAGCAAAACATTGGCCTTGCTGGAGGTGCATGGGCAGTGATCACAGCATGTGGGTGTCTCTCCAGTCCTCTATGCGTGTACACCAGGGGAAAGCCTGGCAAGCATTTGCCCGCATTTAGATTCTGAACCAGACTCACAGCCATTGCAAATGGATGATCCCAGTCTCTGGCTGAGCTGGCAGTGATTAATTGAAACCCTTGAGATACAGGACTGAGCAGATACAGGAGACCTTAGGTGACACAGAAATGAAACCTTATCTGCATCAAAGAGAGGGTTCAGCTCATCATTGTCTGCTATTACCAACAGCAGGAAAAGAGAAAGACACAGAAACTAGCCCAGGTAAACTTGATGAAAAGAAGGCAGCTAGAAAGAAGCCCGCAATATATTTTTTATTTAAATCCAACAATCAGAATGTTGACAAACATTTAAGATGTCACGTGGCTGAGAAAAGGTGGGGGGGGGTTGGCTATTTTTCCTTCAAGTACTCTTTCCCAAGGATAGTCTTTGCTCTGTGCCTCTTTGTGCTTTGTCATTTTTCAGTTTTCTTGCAATCCACTGTCAGTGTTTCAGCTCCTGCTTTTACCTTCTCTTTATTTACCCTGATGTGTTTAGGGTCTGCACACACAGTGGTTGTTACCCAGATTACTGAGTTGGTCAGTTAGCACTGGGCACTGCAGGCTGTCCTTTATTCACAGGCAAGGAAAGAAAAACTTCCTTTTCACTCACCTGCATGTCTGGGCTTTACCTGACAGAAAATAGAGGGATTCTCCTAAGTTTCCAGGTATGGGAATTGTCTGTTACTGCATGTGCTTATATTTGAGCTAGTATGTTCAACTGGACTGGAGGTAGTGAGTACAAGAATAAGGTAGAAAATACAAAGTGCCACTTTCTGGGCCAGAGATGTGTGGTACATGCACATGGACTCCTCCTCCAGTGGACGAGCCTGGTTTGTGTCTTGGTTTGTGTGTGTATGTGAAAGAAGCAGCTGTGGAGGAATCACTGCAATACCTGAATCACTGGCATGCAAGTATTAATACATAACAGTAACTTCAGACTTCTGGGTAGTTTCATTGCCTCATAGAATCTTTCTGCAGGCAGAAAATTTGGCTCAGGCATAAGGATTTTCAGGAATGTTCTTTTTAATGTGTGTGGTGGAAACTGTAATTTAATTTGTGTGGCCGTCTTTCCTGTGGCTGCTGGAGATTGTTGCTTATTTCCCTGATAGTAGTGCCACAAGCAGTGCTTTCTAGTGTTTCCTTGGATGATTGGATTCCTGGCAAAGGCTGCCTGGGATAGTAGGTCATAGTGAAGTGAGATCTCTCTTTTTGCTCTAATCAGAAAAGGCTGTGCCTAGAGGCTTGCTTCAAACAACAAGAGAGGGAGAGCAGAGGATAGACTTGAAATGTGAACATGACTGTGTTCAAAGTGGAAAATGTTAAAGGACAGGAGTGTCAGGAAAGCGCCGTTGTCCTCAATGGGTGATTGCTTTTCAGCTATTGATCATGCAGAAGTACATCTCCCATAGCTATGGCACCCTGTGCTTTTCCGCACCCTTGATCTGAGGAACTCAGAGCTCTTTGAGCACAGATGAGTTAAATCTGCAGCGGTTCTCTGGTGGAGGTGCAATCACCTCGGCTCTACAGATGGAAGAGAGGAAGAAAAGTTCAGCTGCTTACCCAGAATCAGTAAGACAGAAACAAAGGTAGGATCTGAATGGGAGCTGTGGCTCCCAGTCGAGCATGCAGACAGCAATGAACCACACAGTGGCTATTAATCTTGGCTCTGCCTTTGCTTATGTAGTTGAACAAATGAAACTTTTTTTCCTGAAGCATTGAGCACCCTGTAGCTCCTCTGGAAACCTGCTGGAGCAGTGGTAGTTCAGCTGGTTTTGCAAATCAGATTCTTGAGAAGAGAGTATTGCACAGAAGAAACAGCCTCAAGAGGGTAGAGCACTGGCAAGCTTTCTGAGGTCATTTGGAGTGCATTGAGCAGCACAGGATCAAAGTTGAGCAGAAGAGATGGGAGATAAGGAAAAGACTGGGATGAGAGTGAGAAGGACAAATGAGAAATACTGGAGAATGGTGGCAGAAGAGGACAGGTTTGATCTTGGAGAAGGAAATAATGGGAAAGTATGATAGCCTGGAAAGAAATCCCTGCCTTTAAGCAAGTACAAAATTATGTAGTACAAGAAAGAAGAGTTTTAGAGAGGCAGTATAAGCATTAAGATAGGAAGGCTACTCAGGAACACAGAACCTTGCATTCCTCTTGCCTCCTCTCCAGGGATATACTACATGTTGTGCCCTTCCTGTGTGATCTTGTCCAAGCCCTCCAGATACTGATTTAATAAAGTAAAAACAGTAATTTCCCTTAGTGTGCAATCAGCAGACTAAAAAAAAGCAGGAGAAAGAATAAGAGGTGGGTGAGGACTATGTAGCTTTGGTTATGGTCTTTATTCTTATAATCAAAATTTTACTCTGAAAGGGTTCCAGAAATGAGTCCTTGTCAGCAGATAAAAAATGGCATTGTTTCCCTTTTCCCCCTGTATCACTAATATGAAGCAGATGTAAACAGAGGACAACATCATAGGGTTTAATATCTGACAGGGAAAATCAGGTATTGACTGATTTCAGGTTCTGTTTTGCCATGACCTGCGTAGGGTTGCATAACCCTATCCTTTGTGAAGATTGTTGGAGAACTCTGGGTATGTTCTTGATGTTACTACTACTACTATTATTATTATTATTATTATTATTACTCTTAAAAGTAAGTAAGTGTATTTGTGTGAGAAAGAGAGAGGAAGAGAGACTGGGTGAATGTGTGTGGGGGTGGAGGAGGAACTGAAACCTGTGTTGTTTGTTCCTGCTGGTGGGTCAGGGTTTGGCTCTTGGGCAGCAGTGGGAACCCTGAAGAAACCTCCTTTGAGGAATTCCTATTGGAATGTGCACAGCATCACTCTGTCACTGGAAACTTATCACTTGCATGGAAGTCCTGTGTTTCTGCTGCACTTTTAATAGATCCTCTTTCTTACAGTAGAGCTTTACTACCTGGGAGCCCCTTTGTGAGAGTTACTTACTAGGCAATATTCAAAAATGTGTTCTCAATAGAAGTGTTTGCAAAACAGCTGGGAGTGGCATTTGGGGATGTTGGTTTAAAGGTGAACACAGTGGTGGCAGGTTAACAGTTGGACTTGCTGATCTTAGAGGCCTTTTCCAACCTTAATGATTCTATAACTAAACAGCCTCAGGAGAACAGTTGTAGTGCTGACAATGCAAGAGCACCAATCCAATATTTTTATGTTGCCACGGGATTTCCCACATGGCCTTGAATAATTCAGATGGCCTCTCAATACCTCAGGTTCTCAGAAATGAGATGAGGAAAGTAGCACTACTTGACTTTGTGGATGTAGGCTGATAAAGGTATTGAAACTGTTAAGGTATCTAAAGGTAAAAGCTTTTATCTGAGGCAGTAAATATGTCTGCCTGCTCCCAAGTTGCTTATGGTGTATGCCTTATGTAAGTTAGGCATGGAGGCTTTTATAAATCAGTCCCTTGCAACCTGTAGAAAATCCCAGCAAGGCAACAGAAAGCTGCTGAGTGGCTCCCCAGCGTTCAGTACTAGTGTTGATAAAAAGCCAAGGGGATTTCCTGCAACACAGTTTATTTTCTTGGCTGTTCACATGTGGTGGACATACAGTTTATTGTTCTGGTTAATCCTGCCTTTCTAGATGCACCTCAGAAAACAACTTCCAGCACCAGTGATGAATTACAAGGGAGCAGGAGGACTTGCTGGTCGTGGGGATTAAAGCTCAGGGGCTTCAAATGGCAGTTTATCCATACACCAATATTGAGAGTCAATCCCTGAGCATCCTCAGTACATAGGGATGTAATTGCAGGTGATCCTGAGTAACCCAGGATGTGGGGAACAGGCATTTCTTCAGATCATTACTGTCTGATTTTGCAATTTTATCCTGGGGCTACCCTAATTCTGGCTTGCTTTAAGCCTGGATCTGAAAAGTACTGTGATCTATTGTGGTCTTTTAGAGAGCCAACAAGAATTCCAACCTAGTATTTCAATGCACTGAAAAAGAAACCTTTGCCCTCATGAAATTAATTCAGAACACAAAGTACCTTTCAGTTGACCACTTCTTTGCACAATTGTGCTAATCAGTTTATCTTCTTAAAGTATGGTCAGATGGGATTTTTTAAAATTCCGTTTCTTACTAAAAAAAAAGGACATGACCCTGATTAGTGTCATCCCTGGGGAATGAACCTAGGAACTCTGGATCAAAAGGAACAAATCTGCATTGCTTGTGCTAGTTGTGTATCTGTGAATGTCTGTGTATTATCCAGAGGCTTACAAGTGTCTGTGTTCAGCCCACCCTCTGAAGAATGAGGAGCTACAATGAGGGAGTTTGTTTGTGTCTCCAGCTTGATTTCATGAGCTTGTATCAAACCTTCATCATCCTGGGTGCCCCTGCTTTGTTGGTGGAGCAGATGCTGACATGAGCCCTTAGAGCTGGAAGTCAGGAAGTGTTTCTGTCTAAGCCAAAGCATAGCTGGTGTGGTGACAGCTCATTCCTTAGCCCTGGCATGTGTGCTCTGACCAAGTGCAGAGAGTGCAGAACAGGAGTGTAGGACTTGGGAATGATGGTAGGATCTTTTGAGCCGTGGAATAGCAGAGGATACAGTGAAAAATCATAGTGCTTTCCAGCAGGATCAGAGGTGCTCAGTGCCTCTTAAGAACAGTTATGCATTAATAGAATGTTAACTGGGTAAAAAGCTGGCTGGATGGCCAGGCCCAGAGAGTGATGTTGAGGGGAGTTTCCTCCAGCTGGGGGCACTGAGGAATAGAGTGCGTGACTCCTGCAAATGATAGCTGAACCTGCCAGGTCATTTGGTTTTACAGGTGAATTGGGAAACGTACCTGGGCCTCATAATGATACAGAGGGCATCTGTGTCCCTCACCACAGCTTAGATATTTGCTCTCTCAGCTCCTGCAGTGTTATCAGGAGCTCAGGCAGCTCTGGAGGTACTGTAGGAAAGCTGAGCAGCACTGAGGTATAGATAGGAAATCTGGATTTCCTGTGGCCAGGATTTCTGACTCTGCTGCAGATCTGTTGTGCCACCTTAGGCAGATCTCTCTATTCCCCTGAATGTTTCTTTTCCCTTTTATTTATTCCTGTCATACTGCCAGGAGGGAATTGCATGGAGCCCTCTGTTGTACAGCACCAGGTTGTACAAGCAGCTGGGGTGTCCCAGCACATCCATCACACTAATAATGATAGGAAGGAGAGCACCCATCAGAAATATTTCCTTACTTTTTAGTTATTAATACATTTTCTTTTCTTTCTATTTTTTTCTTTATATTTTTTACTTGCTTGAAAAGGGAAAATAAGTCAGCTATCTTTTGTTCCTTTTAAAACAAATTACTCCTGACAGGTCTGGAAATGTGTTTCCTGCAATTACTTCATGCACACAGGGGTCATGCTGGCTCATTATACACCCACATACCACAGCTCAGACTTTTCATTCGCTTGGCCTACATCTTTTGTTTGTAGTGATAGGCACATGAAAGTACAACAGGAATAGGGCTAGGGAAAAGAAGGGGGAAGAGGATGCATTGCTGCCTGAAAGTTGCTGTCTCAGTGTTTTTATTTGTTGCATATGCAGAACAGTATTTTTACTTTTTTTATTG
This sequence comes from Camarhynchus parvulus, assembly GCF_901933205.1. Lineage (NCBI taxonomy): Eukaryota > Metazoa > Chordata > Aves > Passeriformes > Thraupidae > Camarhynchus > Camarhynchus parvulus. The sequence continues at coordinate 16,823,740 of NC_044575.1, read as the reverse complement.
TTTACCAGGAGTGCAAGAACTGATGTGGATGCACTGTGGCCCGGGTGGCTCCTTGTGCCACTCAGACAAGGTTGGTTTATGGTCTTGGCTGGCAGAGGAAGGGAGAAGAGTATGCAAGGGGTTTTCCTACTGTTCAAGAGTAAGAGTGTACCTTGAAGAAAGGAGCGTGAAGCAGGCACTGGGCCAGTCTTCTTCTCCTCACCAGCCTTGTCCCTGGTCCCTTTAGCTTCTGGGAATCTCTTCCAGCAGGAGCTGTGTGTGCTGGGACTGATGGCTGCGGGGTGACAGGCAGGAGGAGAAGGTGGGGGACATGCTGCTGTGTGATTTACATGCCCTCAGCAGGGGCTGTCCTTGGCCAAGTGCATCAGGGTGTTTGTGTGAGAGCTGAAATGCAGTCAAGGCTGGTTAGATCAGCATAAGGCTAATTTTAAATCCCAGATACGCTGCCAGTTTTGTTCTGCATAGCTCCAGCCCTCCTGCTCCCTTTCATCTTGCCGCAGCTTCATCTTCCCCTTTCAGAGTTGTCCCCCTATTGCAATTCCTGGGCGACTGGTTTTTTGTCCCTAAGCCTATTAGTGTGTTTGCAGCTCATGTCCTGGAACTGTTTGCCCTTGTCAGATCTGTCCCTCTCACACAGCCAGCTACAGAGTCTGGCAGCTCTAGGCCTCCTGCCAACGCTACTGTGGCGCTGTGGTCTCTCACGCAAAAAGCCACTCCTGTCTGTAGTGGCACAGGCTGACAGATGTTTTGACTTCTGCTTTTGTCCCGCCCAGCTGTCCTGGAGACACAAAAGGCACACTGGAACTAGCACAGATGGGAGAGATGTCTGCTGAGATCTACCAAAGGTCACACACAGACTGTGGAAGGAAGATATTAGTGCCGTGTTTATTCCATCCCCACCTCCCTGTGCAGGGAGCAGCCATTCCTGGTGTGTCCAATCTTCATAATATAATCCAGCTTAGTTCTGTCCTGGCTCTTCCTTCTGTTGAAGGTTCTGTAAGAAAGCCTGGGGTTTCAGGGTTAGCGAGCAGCTCTGAGGAGCTGGGACTATTCATGACTGTCCACATGGCTGCCCCAGAGCTTGAACTCCTCTGCTTAGTAAGAGCTTCTGGTAATTTTAGTTGAAGGAAAGAACCCAAACTCCAAACACCCACTAACTAAAAGAGCTGTAATGACTTGTGTCTCCTGTGATTACAAGAGGACCTAGAACACACCCCAGAGAGCAGGGATTCAGTGTTGCTCCAGAATCATTGCCATAGCTCACACTGTTTAAGTAATTCAAAGGCAGTTTGTTACCCAAAACCTTTGGTCTAGTGAATACAGGTGAGGTATTTTGGATTCTTGTTCTGATGTCATGGATAGGATCTACTATGTAGACACATTTTTGTGTTATTTTCTTTGACCTAAAAATTGCTGCCCAGAAAATCAACTTGATGTTTTTGGGGTTTTTTGTTTGTTTTTAGTTTGTTTTATTGTTTTTTTTTGGAAGCTTGCACCATGGTAAGAAAATTAATAGCAGTGTTCTGTGCAATGCCACGGATTATTTAAGGTTCTAATGCCCATTCAAAGCTGCTGGTTAATTGAACATCACAGAGTTATAGGCCTGAGCTGCCAAATGTAAACAGGGTAATAGTTTATATTTATTTCACAAGATGAAATTCTGATCATCAGTCATGTTTATTGACTGTATATCTCGGGGCTCCGTATTTTAAGATTTTACAGTAAATTATTAACATTATGCTGAGGAAAAGGGGGATAGGTAGGAGTCTTAAAATACTTCTCTGTTGTGACCACATCATCCTTTTGTACTAATGGCATTTACTTGTCGTCATCCTTGCAGGAAAAGTATGTATTCAGCAGATGTCTCAGCAGCACTGAATTGTATCAGGTCCATTGCTCTTTGCTGGTCTTTATTCTTTAAGGTGGGAGACAAACGGTGCTTAAACCTTTGAATCAAGGAACAGTTTTCAGAAGTGCTTAAATGATTTAAGAGTGTGGTTCACTCTGGCTTCTAGTCAAACTTTGTGCTCTTTAATCTTCTTAAGTTCTTTCTTTCCCTCCTCCAAGGGTTTGCTGAATCTCTCTCCTTAGCCCTGTCAGGGCCCCTGTAACTCCTGTGTGAGTGGTGTCCAGCCTGCAGTACACTGCCACATCAGCCTGGTGCAGGAGGAGATGAGCGTCTCCAGCTTACAGCGGGGAGTTAAGGCACCGCGGAGATGGAGTGAGTTGCCCCAAGCCACACAGGGATTTTGAAGCAAGGATATCCAAGTCCCATGCTAAACCCTGAGCCTGATTGCTTGGCTTCTCTTCAGCAGGGGGGTGCTGAGTGTTCCCTGCCAGGCTTTGCGCAGGGCTTAGGCTCTTCCTGCCGTGGTCTGCTTGTCTACACATGCAAGTACTTGCCAGAACTGCTGAGGTTTTGCTGTAAACTGAAGTGCTGGAATTGAAACCTCCCAGGACTGTGCTCTGATGAATTACTCTGTGTACTGAGAAAAGCAAGATAAGGAGCAGGCAGAGCAAAAGGCATTTAAGTACAGTATCCCACATGTATCATTTATTATTTCCCTCATGATGTCTGACAGTGGAAGAGCATACAAAGTATAAATTTGCTGGTGTTGGGCTCTTTCTCCAGGTAGCCCCTCCATTAATGGTGGCTCTGTTGTAAGTTTGTGTTTGGTGAGCTTTGGACCACCTCTGCACTCTCACCTGTATGTATAGGGCTCACCTACAGGGTTTGGGACCTTTGAGCATGGATGGGCATTATAGGGGATTTAAGCAAGCAAAATGTGAGCTTGAAAAGATGCTGCTATGAATGTTCTTAAAATCTTACTTCTTTGGATAGAGTGATGGCTTGTGTTTGTTTGGGACAGCTGTAGCTATGCATTTAGGAGAAGTGGGTTCCTGGGGTGAATGCCCTTTTGGGGGCACAGTGAAAGCCTCAGCACTGGCCTGGGTTTTGTGCCTGGTGTTTTCTTTCTATAAATACTATCTCTCTGCAGCCACAGCAGTTTGTGCTGTGAAGAGGTTTCCCATGGGGAAAAGGACTGAAAGGTGCACAGGAACATTTTTTCAAATGAAAGCTTTTTCAAAACTATATAGAAGAAATAATTCTGAGAGTTAGTTATTTCTTGGAAGTTTTTAACAATGAGGACAGTGTTCAGCATTTTGGCTGTTCTGTGCTTTTTTTGTTTTTCCCCTTTAAGATTTTGTCTGCTGCTGCTGTTTCTTTCTCTTTTTGTTGCTGGGTCCTTGGTTGTCCACAGTGTTTTGTGTGGGCTTAACAATGGTGGGTGTCTCAGGGATCCTGTGTTTCAGTTATCTGGTCTGTGCCAATTGAACAGCTGTAGTCATCTGGCAGGTTGTGTTCCTGAAATGAAAAATATGGTTCTAATATTTTTTTGTTTATTTTAAAACCTGATTGGCAGTCACTGTACAGTCAACACTGTATATCCACCACATTCTAATTATGGAGAGTGGCAAAACTAATAAAACCCCAAAGTATATATATATACACTTACATATATAAGTATATATTTTGTTGTTGTTGTTAAGGAAAATATTCTTACTGTCTTGAAATATTTTAGCATACCTTTTGTCTGTTTTAGGTTGCTTTATTTCAGATGATCTAATTTACTCTCCAGAAATGATCAGGAACACTTGCATGCCAAATGTCAGCCCATCAGGTGGGTTGGTGGTGTCTCTGTTAAAACAGATTTAAGAAAGGACAAAAAACACCATACAGGCAGAGGAGGAGGGGAGAGAAAAAAGTGAGAAAGAACAGAGGGAGCACCAGTGTCAGGCAAGAAGGAGTAGATGCTCTAGGCTAGACAGGAGCAGGTACTTGCAGCCTGTGGAAGACTCAGACAGGAGCTGATGGATGTTCCCCCGGTGTCAGTACAGACTGTGTGGGATGAAGGGGCTGAGGGCAGCCTTGCTGAGAAGGACTTGGCAGATGCAGAACTGAATATGACCCAGGAATGTACTCTTGCAGCCCAGGAAGGCAGTCCTGTCCTGGGCTGCATCAAAGGAAGTGTGGCCAGATGAAGGAGGTGATTTTGGCCCTCTTCTCTTATGAGACCCCACCTGGAGTTCTGCATCCAGATCTGGAGTCCTCTGTCCAGGAGAGACATGGACCTATTGAAGTGGGTCTAGAAAAGGGACACAAAAATGATCTGAGGGCACGTTTTCTGTGAGGACAGGCTGAGGGGGTTTGGGCTGTTCAGCCTGGAGAAGAGAAGGCTCTCAGACCTTACTGCAGCCTTTCAGTACCTAAAGGGCTTTTAAAGAAGATGGGGGTAGACTGCTTAGGGTGTGTTATGATTACAGGAGTATTAGTATTTTTTTATTATTTCTATATCATTACAGGATTATCTTACCCCAATAGGACAGGGGCAAATGGTTTTAAACTAAAAAAGGATAGATGCAGACTAGATGAAAGAAAAAGGTTTTTTGAGATGAGGGTGCTAAAATGCTGGAAGAAGTTGCCCAGAGAGGTGGTCAATGCCCCATTCCTGGAAACATTCACTCAGGATCTGGTCGGATGGAGCTCTGAGCAACCTGGTCTAGTTGAAGATGTCCCTTCATATTGCAGGATGTTGGACTAGATGGTCTTTCAAGTGCCCTTCTGACCCAAATCATTCTGTGATTCTATGATCATAACTCCTAACTGCTGTGCTGCTTGGGGTGAGGGGTAGAGTCTTGAGAAAAGCAGTGAAGTTGAACCTGGGAGAGGGGAGAGGAAAGGTGGTATTTTAACGTTTGTGGTATTGTTTCTCTTTACCTGCATCTATTTTACTTTGCAGTAAGTAAATTTCATCAAGGGATGTCTGTTTTGCCTGCTTTGCCTGCAACAGTAATTGATAAGCAATCTCCCTGTCTTTATCTCAACCCACAAGCTTTCTCATTCCTATTCTTACTAATTTCTCCGTATCCTGCTGAAAGGAGAGAGCGTGTGAGAGCCTGGGAGGGCGTTTGGCTCTTAGCCAAGGCTAACCCACCACAGTGAGCAGGAGGTTTAATGTCAAACTGTGCAGGTCTCACACTTGAACAGTGCTGGGCACTGCAGCTGTGAGCTGCAGCTAAGCGGCCTCATTTTAATGACCAATGCAGCAGTTTGAGGCTCAGTGCTGGCTTCACATCTCCACCTGCTTGGGTGTCCAGCATGCTAAGTGGGTTTTTAGTGAGAGCAGCCTGCCTCTTCAGCCTTTTCCTCCTCACCACTAATACAAAGTACTTCCAACAATGTCTGAATCTGCTCACTTCTCCTTACGGTATCCTACCGTGTATGTGCAGACATTGTATTTGTTCCAGGGGTCTTATGCTGGATGCAGAGGAGAGACTTGTGGGCTTTTGCGCTCGCAAATAGGAGAGGGAACCTTGCTGGCTTAGTTGCAGTCAGAAGGGATGCATCTCTCAACCAGGTATTTTGTAAGATGTTGTCTTTGATATGAAGGGGGTAGAAGCTGCCCTCGGTTACTTGGAGACAGGAGTTGGGTTCTGTAAAACATTGCGTATCTCAAGAGATCAAACTAAATAATGAGGTTCTTAAAAAAAAATCTTAGAAGAATATATCTTGAGTTTAATGTCTCTTTTGACCTTTATGCTTTTTGGCAGGAATGGGAGAGTGGGAGATCCACAGTGTGCTTGTGAGGGCACGTAAAAATGTGTTCACCTTCATAGACTTCCCTGTGTGCTGAGACAGTGACTCCTCCATTGTTCCTCTTTCACAGCTAAAGTAATCACCACCCACCTTCCTTATGAGTTTTTCCTCTCAGCCTTTCCACTTTTTCTCCTGAATGGCCCTTTGGTATGCAGAATAAAAATAATGCTGGAAGAAAACTGAGAACATTACGGAAGTTGAAGAACAAGAAATGACAGAGCTTAAATGTGGTGGGCACAAGGTCAGTCTTAAGATGGAGGAAAATACCTTCACGAGTCCCTTGTGGAGAAAAAAAAAATCTTCAAGTCAGATAATTAGGGAGTATTTTGCTTAAGGGTCCTACATAGAACTCTGATTAAATTAGCAGACCTAAAAATAATAGAGCTGGAGGAGCTGCTCACTTCACATCAAGGACTCTTGCAATGTCCTGCAAGTGCTAAATGCTGTGATCAGTGAATTTTTTATGGGAGCTGGCAATGCTGTTACATCATCGTATGAATCATGTTCTCTGTACTTCCTACCATGCTGTGGCCCTGCAGGCAGGAGAATGTAGCCATGTACATGATCCGTATCCAAATGGGCATGTTTTTTTCCTGGTGAACTATATTGATTTTGCGAATGTGCGCTTAAATAATGCAGTGTGCAAATTCTGAAGATGTTTATTTAGCTGTGTCCTTGCTGCTAACTTTTACAGCATGGGTTGTGCTAGGAATTGGGTGACTTTTGATTTTGTATGTAAGCTATACATTAGGGCCATTGTAGACCGGGTCTTTATTTTCTGGATGTTTCTCTGTTTTCCTCATGAAAAATACTGATTATTTGCTATACTGCATTCATTCCCCAGACATCAGTTCCCTGACTCAGATTCATGAATGGCTTCTCAGTTTGGATGCCCAAAGGCTTAGATGCCTGTGCCTGGCAGCACTGCATGTCTGGTTGTTCCTTAGTTGTCAGGAATCTGTGGATGCTGAGCTCTGACCATGGCACTTGAAGTGACCAGATAGTTGCAAGCACCCCAAGTGTGTGAAAATTTACTTGCCAAGTATTGCAGGTGCTTTTGCAAGCCTTAAGCACTTAGCACGTATATGTGTTTTGTTAACATTGAGGTTAAAAGAAAAACCAAACCAAACCCAGTAAAAAATAAGGTTTGTATCTGGTCAAAAGAGAGGAAGAGCGTAGCTGTTCAGATAACCAAATGCAGTCAGCAATTTCATTTACTGGGGTTACTTTTGCTTGTAGCAGCATTTGTGCCATTGGCAAAGTGACAGTCCTGTCACAAGAAACAGCTTCTACTGAGTTCTCACCTGGGTGTGGGTGGGAGTCCAGAGGTACCAGCTGTGTGAGAGCAGGAAGGCCAGGAGCAGTTTCAAACTCAGCATTTAGGTGTTCCCATGCTCTTCTGGAATGGCTGCTGTGCTTTGTAATGCTGTGGGATTGGCACATCATGAAGAACGTTGAGATAATTTGTGTGTTTCTGATTCTTTACTTCGTTTGGATTTTAAAAATTCTTTCATGTTTGCAAAATAAAAAGAGCTGTACGAGTTGTTGAATAGCACTGAAATTGAGCAGAGTGTTATAATGTGTCTGGGGAGGAAACCTAAAGTCACTCAGTGGATGTACATATTCTACTGCAGCCCTGAGTGCTGAACCCCATCACGGCAGGGTTCAGTTCATCCAAGTGGCATTCATCTCATCTGTTCTCTGGCTGTCTAAAATTAAAGCATCCAGGCCAGAAAGTGCTTCAGTCCAGCTATTCCGTGTGCCTATTTTAGGGTGGATAAGTCATGCTCAGATGAAGTGTGTCTGCACTGGCTGCAGGGCACATAGAGAACTAGTTTGGATGCTGTGTCTGCGTTCAGCCCTGGAGCAGCCCCACAGTCCGGGAGAGCTCACAGCCTCATGGTGTCATTTAAGACAGTAGTCGTGTTGATAAAGTTTCTACTCAGAAGAGCACTTGGGAACCTCCTTTTCCCCGAGCAGGCATGTTTTCCTGGAATCAGGCCTCCAGCTCTTAGCAGATGTCCCCTTTTGGCTCCAGCTGTGTCAGCTAGAATGTCACTACCCGTCACTGCTTTTCAGAGCTGGTGACGATCCCACAGAGATCCAACAGCAGGGCAGTCTGTGGGAAGCTGAATCTATCCATTTCTTGTAAACAATTTGCAGCTTTTGGGTTGATCTGTCCTGATGGATTCTACCCAGAGCAAACCCAGCAGCACTTGCACAAATGCTCCCACCAGCAGAGTGATGGCAGCAACCACTGGACAATAACTCTAGTGGCGCTGCAGCGTGCAAAGGGAATGTCTTCCTGCAGTTCCAACCCAGGACACAGGGACTCTCAGCCTGGGTTCCATCCTCTGGACTGGGCAGTTCTCTGGCTTGTGTCTCATCTCCAGCCTGCAGTGATGTTCAAGCACTGCTGTCTCTCAGCTGTGCATGTGTGATAGAGCGCTGACCTTGACATGTTGTGCCAAGCTGAGTAAGGTGAACCATGAGGGAATGTGGTGTGCTCTGGGGGCAGATGTAATGGATAGCAAGGAGCACTTCAGACAGGACAGCACTGAGAAGGACAGTGTCTCTCAGAGGCAGTGAGCACATACAGAGAGCAAAGAGGTGGTTGTACCGGGGGGATTTGTGACGAAAAATGAGTTTGCTGTAGGTGTTAGCAGATGATTTCTATGCTTGCATATATTCCTGCAGAGCCATTCTGTTTTCTCAGCCTTTACAGTCACAGATGTGGTGAGGCTATAAACATGGTAATCTTGCTGCTCCTTAATTCAGAATTTGGACTCTTCCTCGCTCCATTAAATCTCACATTTAACTTTATTTTGAAGAGTTTTAGTCATAGGAACGGTGTTGGGGACAGAAATGGTACATTTAGTTCTGCTGAATGGATAGGGTATTAGATTGACAGTCTCTGTCAGTGTTTAATTGCAGATTAATGGGAGGTAATATGTCATAATGGCAGCTCAGTAGCACAAGTTTTGGAGCTGCACACAAAGTCCAGGCTTTTTTTTTTTTTGTTAGAGGAGGCTACTCTGACCCACCTTGCACAATTTCCTCTCTGTTCTCTTGTGGCAGAGAAAAGGAATATTTACAGTTCAGGTACTTAATGACCCCAGGAATATGATGCAAGAGCAGAGGTGTAATTTAAAGGGTATGAAGAGATGGGGAAGATCTGATACCATATAGGAACAACATAATTCCAACAATATGCTACAAGGAATGAAGTATCTATGAAAAGCTTTATGCTGTGAAATGAGCAGCTTTCTGCACAACATCTGCCAGCAGATACAAAGGTATTATTTGTTTCCAAAATGGGTAGATCTATTCAGCTTTACTAACCACACTGTGAAGTCAAGGGAGGGACTATATTCATGGGGTGGAAAACGAGAGCATTCCATAAATGGGTTATTGAAGTAAAGTTCCCAGTTATTGCCTAGTTGAGCCTCTATCAGCCAGTACTTTAATACTTCATGTCTTGCAGCAGATGCCTTATGCTGAGCAGGTTGATTTGGAGCTATTTTTACTGAGGACCACCTTGAGACATTTACTTCCCTAAAAAGTACTTTACATTATAAGCAGCCCTCCTTATGTCTGCAGAAAAAAATAATGCTATTTGGGAATGGAAGAGGTTGTGTTTTGGCCCTAGGGAAGGAGCCGAATAACGTGTTAGAAAGGACTTAATCACTTTAAGATGTAATAGATCTCCTTCAATTTGTCTTTCCTTGTAAGATAGCCTGTCAATGTTGCTGTGCAGGTACCAGGCACCTCCTCAGCAACCAGTTTTTCTTGAACTCCACAACTGACCATCCTGCTTGTGCAGACTGTGCAATGTGGAGTGTATCATAAGGTAGAATGGATGTGTGGGGTTTTTTTGTTTGTTTTTTTGGGGTGGGATAAGGAAAAGGTTCCTGTGTAGCAACAGGGAGAGGAAGTCTTTAACTCTTCCTGTCTGACTGGAGTCGCATGAAGGAAATGTTAGGAAATGTTAACCATCCCAGAAGGAAAGATACATCTTGGAAACATCTGTGGCAAGCACAGGACTGCTTCTTCTGTGATAGATTTCAAGGCAGCAGTTGTAATGCTGGTTAAAGGAGAAGAGGGAGCCTTCAGATGAGGAGGTGTAGATGTGTGTGACAGATCTGCTGGGAATTTTCTCATGCTGTATGAAGTATGTCTACCACCATGTTTGCTTGTGATGCACCATTTGTTTATGCTCCTCACCCTGGCATTTTACCTATTTAACTATTTTGCGTGTCTGAGTTGTTCTCTGCTGCTGTAAAACTGGGAACTGGCAGAGCTTGGCAAAGCTTTACTTGGAGGATAGCAAGTCTGTTACTGAAGCTGCTGACCCAGATGGGCCAGGGATGCTTCTGTATGGAAACAACAGGTGTCTTAATGACCTGATGTAGTTTGGCCTTAAAGGTCCTTGCATGTGAGAGTATTTTGGACTTGTGAAGTTCTGTGTGTTCCTGTGCAAAGAACTACCCTACCATGCCCAAACTTCTGTGTCATAGTAGCAGCACAGGGAAGGCATTGCTGCAGCTGCTATTGCTCCCAAATCCTTACAGATAAGAGAGCATGCAGCAGCTAAATTTGGGCAGTGGGGTAGCCAGGCTCTTCCTCCTCTCCCTGTAGGCCTGTGTGCCTAAATCACATCTGGGGAGAGAACCATGAGCAAGGCACCGGGGCCGAATGCAGTGCCACCATGTGGGAGCAGAGGTGCACCCTGCAGGGTCCCGGTGTGCTCCTTTGGGTCTAGCTGAGCTGGAAAGGAGGTGACTGTGCGCAGCCACCTGGCAAAGGTTGCTGCCTCCCTGGCCTGTGGACAGAGCAGTATGTCTGAGTACTTCCCTATCTCCTCCAGGCACAATCAAGTTGCCTAGCTCAGGTCAATGATTGGTGTTGTTTTATACTGATAATTTATTTTTCCTAAGTGTGAGTGTGTGGTTTTGACGAAAAGCAGCTCTTCAGGCAACACTGTGGGGAAACACCCAGGAAGGAGTTGCAGCGAGTAGCTGAAAGGTGTGAAACTCTTTTAAAGGTACACAGGGATCTAGGAAAAGAAAGTCTCTGATGGTCTCAGATTAGTAACCCTCTGCCCTTTGCTCAGGACTTATTTGACAGCGATGGGTAAACAAAGTGTTAGTGCATTTATGGTTTGCCAGTAGAAAAAGAATTCTTAGATGTAATAAATGCAGGTGGCTAATACCACAGAATGACCAAGCTGCTTCAGAAGAGTGGTAAGATCCTGATAATGCCGTTGTTTAAAAGGACTGAGACACTATCTCACGCCTGGAACTGAGGAAAGTATTTATCATTAGTACCATGCTGCCAGATTTAGTAGTGTGAAAATAATGCAAACAGTCATCTGTAATGCAAATGTTGATGTCTGATTAATAGACAAAATAACACAAGCAATTAATCCACAAGGGAGTAGATCATTATAAATGTAAATTAGATCATCAAAGGGTAAGCCACACAGAAATAAAACTACCCCATAACATGATTAATTATTGAAATTCCAGTAAAAAAGGCATCTTTAACAATAGAGTCCTTGGAAGACATGTCATGTGGTTCATCAAGATTCTGGACAGGGTTATTTTACAATACAAAAATTGATTAGCTTCATTACAAATATGATTGGGACATTTATTCCATCTGAGATAGCATTCTGTTTTAGTAACAGAGCACAGCCTTAGCACTGAACTGACTCATTTCTGATTTGTGCACACCCAGTTTTTGCTACAGAACATAGTTTGCTTGGGTAGCTCAGGAAATACCTGCTTGCTTTCTTTTTCAGAGATAAGCATAGCCTTTACATAAATAAGTATGCTGGTACCTGCATATGATCTTAATCACCTCAAGATAAAATGTTAGAGGAAAGGCTGTCTTTCTGGTCAGGTCATAGAGATTTCTTAAAAATTAGTTTCTCTTCTTGCCTCTCAGAAAATTTTTCAGGTGACCTTGGGCAGATCACTTTATCTTTGCTGTGCTTTGTTCTCTATCTTGGTTTTGAATGTTTCAGCTTAATGATGTATAACATGAAATTATTTAAATGGTCTTCATTTCAGGTAATGCTAGGAATCTACCCTTGTAAAGTCTTGGTCACTTTTTAAAAGCTCAATTAAAGATGTTATTCTTTTCTAGCAAAGCAGGGCTTGCTGCTCTTCAAATGCTGTTAAATGTTCAAGTGAACATTTAACAGCATTTGAAGATACACAGTATTTTAGCATTGAACATTTAACAGCATTTGAAGATATGCAGTATTTTAGCACTGTTTGTAACATTAAGGGCTATGATTGTAATCTGCATCTTTCCTGAGGTTAAATTTTACATTTTCCTATTATTAGAGACCTACTTAGAAACTTGGCAGTTTTCCCCCACTTTCTATTCAAACTAGACTCAGTGTGCTTTACCACAGCAGTTTAAGTGCATTTTGCATGGCCTCATGGTGGTGTACTGAACACCCTGCAGAACTGGCCTTGTGAGGCACCTTGCTTTTTCTGCAAGGCCAGTTGGAGTTTAGATACCAAAATCAGCCAGATAGAAACTTTCTAACAGCTTTGAGTGTTAGCAAACAGAGCATTTGTCGCTCAGGCAATCCTTCCTCTAATTAATTGAATGCCCTGAGTGTTGGCTAAGCAGAGATTTTATCATGTACTCTGGTTACATATTCATTAGCTATCCCTGCTAACTTGATGTATATAGTTTACTTTATTTTGCATAGTCACACCCCTTATTGGAAGTCCTTATGTAGTTCTTTGGCATCCTCTTGACTTCTGTTTTATCAGTCTCATCTATTTCTAAGAGTAAAGATAAGAGTAAAATGTAGTTTGTTCTACTGTCCGTATGAAGTCCCCCTTATCTCGAGACTAAGTTCCTTGTGGGAACTAGTCTCTTAATAGCTGTTTTTCATTTTACAGCATAATGTGTTACAACAAGCAAGCTAAAACACACATAGCAATTATTGTGGTGACAGTTATAAACACATATTTTAACCAAGTCCAGCTGGGTAACCATGAAATAAGTTTGGTCCAGATTTCTTCAGATCACCAGGAGGTGTCTTCTGGAGCTGTGTCTTGTAAAATCTGAATTTGTTTCCAAATTTCCTGGATATCCGTAGACACTCTACCACTTTGATAGCAAAACAAGACTTAAGCATCTTGGGTTTTTTGATTACCCGAGGGGATTTGGCACTTTTAGTTCTGGCATAATGTACCTCTGATTTTACTCTGCCCAGTTTCAATGCAGTTAAAGTTGTCAGTAGGAGCTGGGAAGGTCCCCTCCATTTTGCCTGGAGCAGAGAAGTTCTCCAGTCTTTTAAGTAGACCCAGTCTCCTGGTTGGGACTCATGCACTGGTGTATTCAATCCTGTCAGTCTGGAGATCACCTTGCTTGCTGTAAATCCCATGAAGTTTTATGAAGAGAAATGAGATAATTCAGGTTGACCCCTCCTTTTAGGTGTGTGTCTCCTGTAATGTGTGACAAATGGTAGGGCTGACCGTATAGCAACTCACAGGAGCTTATTTTCCTGGTGTCCCACAGCTGAATTCTCATTTGTAGTATAGCAACAGGTAAGGCTTGGACTCCTGTCCTGGAGGTTTCCTGACATATTTTACCCAATTGCAATTTGTGTAATTCATTCAGTCTACTTTGTCACTAGCTTGGGGCCTATAAGGAGTATGAAGATGCCAAGCTATTCCTTCCAAGGCTTTCCTAACCTATTGTACCACTTCTGCATGAAGTGGGAACTACTGACTGATGACATTCCCAAAGGTACCCTGAATCTAGTTATTATTTGCTTCAACAGTATTTTAGTCACTTCCCTAGCCTCGTTGGTATGACAAGGAAAGGCTTCTGGCCACCCAGAAAAGTTACCCACCAGAACTAGGAGGTGTTAACACCCCTCTTTTCTGGGTAATTCAGTGACATTAATCTGCCAGTATTCACCTGGAACATTTCCAGATTTCATAGCTCCTAGCACTACTTTTTTAGAGTTGTTTCTTTTATAAACTATACATTTGTTGGATTCTTGATTGTACAATCTGAGCCATTTTAAATCCAATTATAGGTGTTTACAAATGTTTCAAAAGTTTTTCAGTACTCTTATGAGTGGCTTTATTTTCACAATCCACTATTTCATGCAAGATTGGTTTTGGGAGTATTTGCCTGGTTGGAGTAACTGCTCTGCCTCGTGGATCAAATTTTGCTTCTAAGGTTTCAATTAATTGCCAGTCCCTAGCACTATACTCTGATTTTTCTACTGGGAGAGGTATCTCTAGCAGGGGTATTAATGATATGTTTTCTAACGTGCCTTTTTCTGCAGCCTCTTTGGCAGCCTCATCAGCTGAACGATTCCCCAGTTCCAGTTTGGTCTTACCTGCTTGGTGTGCACTGCAGTGCATAACAGCAACCTCTGCTGGTTCCTGGATACTTTCAAGTATATCTGAGATTTGTTTTCCATTTTTGATTGATGTGCCTTGAGATGTCAAAAGGCCTCTTTCTTTCCAGATGGCCCTGGGTGCATGCACACTCCAAAATTTTTGTATTTTGAATCGGTCCAAATGTTAACTCATTTTCCTGTACTCAATTCCAAAGCTCGAGTGAGTGCCATTACACACTGGAGGGAGTGCCCATGATTCGATTGCCTCATGGTGTGTGGTCACTGCATATCCAGATAGTCATTTCCCATTTTGGACAAAGCTGCTCCCATCAGTAAACATCTCTCAATCAGAACTTGCCAAGGGTCTGTCTCCCAAATCGGGTCTGCTGGAATACACTTCTGTAGGTTGTAAGCAAATAAAGCAAAACATAGTCATACTCTGGGGTTCCTTCCACTTATTGGGCAGATAAGAACACAGCAGGGTTAATGATAGAAGTTGTTTTGATTGTCACATTGTCTCGCTGCAGCAAGACTACCTGGTACTTCAGCGTCTGGCTGGGAGGAAGCCAGTGGCCCCCTTTTTGCTTGAGTACTGACTGCACCATGTGCAGCACAAAAATAATCCCAAATGACAATCCCAAAGTCAGTTTTTAAGCTTTCTGGATCAAAGAACAGTAGCTGCTACTGCCCTCAGACAACTAGACCAGCCCTGGCTGACATTTAGGTGCTTTGTAAAGCAGGCCACAGCCCTCCTCTGCTCCCCAAGGAACTGCAGCAGCACTCACAGTGCTGTGTAATGTCTTTCATAGGTAAATAGTTCAAACAGGCACATGGAGCCCCCCAAAGCAGGACCTGCATAAGGGCTTGCTTGAGCTGTAAAAAGGCAGCCCATGAATCATCAGTGCAGACTAGAATGTCCTTTTGAGCTGTCTTCAAGAGCTCATATAGGGGCTTTACTAGCAGCCCACAATTGCTAATCCACAGGAGACACCATCCCACCATCCCAAGCAATGCATGTAACTCTCTTACCGTTTGTGCCAGTGGGCGTTGGTAAATTGCTGCTTTTCATTCCTGTCACAGCCTCCCTTGTCCTTGGAGAATTTAGAATCCCAAGTGGGTTACTGTGGTCTGGAATATTTCTGCCTTGTCTTTGGATCCTCTGTATCCAGTTAGTCCCAGAAAATTCGGCAAGGCCACAGTCTGATCCGAGCATTGCTGTTTAGTTTCAGTGACTATCAGAATGTCATCTGCACACTGTAATGAGACTCCAGTAGCATTCTGATTTTTCCATTCCTCCAGTTCTTTTGCCCATTGATTTCCAAATGTGGTGGGGCTATTTCTTTGTTTGGATTTTCGCATTCAAAAGCAAATAGCTCTTGACTCTCAGTACTCAAAGGGATGCAGAAAAAGGCATCTTTCAAATCTTATAGTCTAAACCATTTTAATTTTTCACTCAAAGTTGCTAGTAAGGTATAAGGATTTACTGCTTCTGGGTGTATATTTTCTACTATCTTTTTTATGGCTCTAAGGTCCTGTACCAGCTGGTAAGCCTTTCCTTCAGTTTGCATTCTTAACTGGCAGACTAGAAGTATTAAATTTGGATTTACATTCCTTCAACAGGCCATATTTTATACATTTTTCCACAAGGGGTTATAACCCCTTATGACTTTCTGTTTACAAAGGGTGTTGCTTTTGCCTTACTGGTCCGGCTCTAGGTTTCAATTTAATTCTTACAGGCTTGGATCACCTGGGCGCCTCTCCAGCCCAGACTATCAGGATCCCTGCATCCTCAAGTGATACTGGCAGATGTATCATGTCCAGTTTCAGAGGCTGTAATCGAAAAATAGAGGCTTCCACATAATTAGGTTCTGGAATAATAACCAGTATTTTGCCATTTTAAAATTTGATTTCAGCATTTAGTTTTTCCAAAAATTCTCTCTCAAGGAGAGGCTTTGGCAAATTGGGTAGATGCAAAAACTGGTGAGTTGTCCACTATTTTCCTAATTTAAAATGAATGGGTTGAAAAATGGCCGAGTTTGTAATTCCCTGTTGCACCAACAATTTTTAGAGAATCATTACTCAAGTTTCGTCTTACTGTGTTTAGCACTATGTTACTAGCTCCTCTGTCTACTAAAAATCCAACCTCCTCATTTTCCTCCTTGTTCCCCAGCTTAGCTGTAATCAGAGGTTCTGCCAGGGAAAAATCCTCCAGCCCCCTCAGTCATCGCCAGTGACAGTCACAGCTTGGTCGCATCCTTGTCCCCTTGCTGTCCCTGGGGGCACCATTCCTCTAGAAATTCCTTCATTAAGTCCAACTACTTTTTGTTTAGTTATTTCTTGCTGGTTTTCTCTGTTCTGAAAAACTCCCCAAGCAACATCTAACAGCTTCCCTAAATCATACTGGTCTTGTCCTTGAACCTGTTGTAATTTCTTTCTAATATCATCTGAGGATTGCCTCACAAATATGGGGGCTAATTGAGTTTTTCCTTCCTCTGTTTCAGGATCAATATTAGTATATTTTTGAGCCATTTCTTTCAGGCAATTTAAAAATTCACTAGGTGATTCCTTACCATCCTGCTTAATTTCAAATAATTTTGACATATTGATAACCTTTGGTATGGCATTTCTAATTCCATATAGTATCCATTGTTGATATCTATTTAATCTCTCTCTAAACATGGGCACATTAGGGTCCCACTTGGGATCCTCAGCAGGAAAATTAATGTCCAGTGTACCTGACAAGTTACCTGTCAAAATCTGCTCTTCCACAAACCTCCTACTGGTTTTAACAACCATCTCTCTTTCTGTACTGTCAAACAACATTTCTAGTATAGCATCTATATCCTTCCAGTCCGGATCCTGAAGTTTTATCATCATTTCAAATGCTTTTGCCGTTTTGTCTGGGTCATCTTGATAGGTGCCAGCCATCAACTTCCAATTATTAAGGTCTGTTATTGAAAATGGAACTTCTACTGTAATTGGACCACCATACCAGCTGCTTGATGGAAGCCAGCTGCTCTCACATCTCTGTGTTTAGCTCTAGCTGTCTCTGCAGTCAGACTAAAACCCTCTGTTCCTTGATACATCCTCTCTATCTCTTCTGTGTCCTCTGCTCCTTGATACATCCTCCTTGTCCTCTCTATCTTCTCTTCTAGACCTGATAAATCCACCTCTTTATGTGCCAGTTCTCTCATAATATCAGTCTCAGCAGCCTGGTCTTCTGTTCCCCCATCTAACCTGCAGTTAGGACTGACCATAACATTTAAATCATCCTTCATACTGGGGAGATGTTTAGAACAAGTTTGTCCTCTGCTGCACATAGAACAAGAACGTTTTAACCATTTTCCTTGATTCTCCCTTTCAAGAGCCAGCTCAAAAGGGTCTGAGGGGGCTGGATTCAAGCCACAATCTTTCTGCCATTCAGGATGATTCCGTAAAGTGAAAAACATATCAGCATACATAACCTCATCCCATTTCTGTTCCCGTCTTAAAAACAACATTAACTTTAACAGTGTATTATAATTCAAGGTTCCATTTTGTGGCCACTTTTCTCCAGAGTCTAGTTGGTACAACGGCCACCGCTGATTGCAACACTTAATCAAATTCTCCCTGGTCGCTGGTCCCCAAGGGGGGCCTCCAATCTTTTTCCAATGTTGCAAAAGGCAACCAAGTGGGGATTTTTTCACAATGCCCCTTTTAGATTGTCCACTGCCCATCTCTGAATAGTACACCCAAAATGCTACAATACAGATACAAATGCAAATACAAAGCAATTATGGATTGATAAAACCAAGTAAGATAGCAAATTCTGGAATATCAAATAACCCACCCAATGCCCTTATATGGGCAGGATTCCCAAAAGAATGCCTTATTATCAAATAGGCTCTTACCTGTGTCCCAGACTGGTCCGGGGATCTGTGGTCTTCTCCAGGAAAGTCCCGGTGCCGGCATGAAGATCCAGAGATCCCTCGGATCCACGGGAGATCAGGCAGAGTTTCCCATTGGGAGTTGCCAAAAATGTTACCGAAATCGGCCAGGCAGACACTTTCTAGCACGGTTTTGGGTGTTAGAAAGCAGGCATTCCTCACAGCAGTGCTGGGCACTCAGAGGCTCCAGTGCACTGGGCATCGGGTAAGCAGGCTTTTTATTGTACACACTGATTACACATTCATTAGCTCTCCCTGCTTACTTGGTGTGTAGGGATGACTTTGTTTTACATAGTCACACCCCTTATCAGAAGTCCTTACATGGTTCTTTGGGGTCTGTCTTCAGTGCTGGGTGTGCTTTGTAGGGGGCTGGCCCTCAACCCCCACTTTTGAGTAGCTGCAGTGTGATTGTTTTGCATAACTTTACTGTGCCAGCCTTGCAGAGCTGAGCTGGCATCCTGCTTGTGTTTTGCATGACTTCTGTTTTGTTGGCCTTATCTACTTCTCCAAGGCTACCTTGTTCCCTTTATTTGATAAGAGTAAACTGTTGTTCTGTTCTGCTGTCCTTATCATTTTGATATCTGTTGCTGGAATGAGTATTTGAAAGAGTGTCAGAGAGAAGAAAAATGCAAGAAGCATCTCTGGTACTGGCAGGCAGGCCTGTGAGCAGTCAGGACTAGTAGCAGGGGTCCAGAAAGGGCTGACAAGAAAGGTTTGTATGCAGGACAAGTTGACAAGAATGTTGAAGCTGAAATAGAATTTGAACAACTTTGTCTTGCTGTTCAGTTTCTTTTTTTTTCTTTTTTGTTTGAGGAAACAAGATTTTCTAAGTATTATATTGTGAATAGATATTATCCAGGACATGCCATATCTTTCCTCACTTTCTCTTATCACAAGGAAGAGAAGCCCAGTCTAAGTTAGCCTCTGGGATAGCAAGTGGCTCAGAAAAGGTTTTGTGTGCTGTTCTCCTTAGACTTCCATATGCTGCTTTGTCTGTCCACATCTTTATCTAACCTTCTGTATATTCCACCTGGGAGAGAGTCACAAGTCCTGGTTATGTCAGAAAATTACATCACCTCTCTTGAGCCCCAGTTTTTCTCTTGCTTTGGCACCTTACTTTTCAATTCAGTTTTGCTACAGTCTTTTTTTTCCCTCTGCTTTGAAAGACAGGAGGTTGAAACTCTGCAAAAGATAGGCCTCCTTGGAGCCTCTTGGCTGTTAAGCAGCACTGAGTCTTGCTGGTCCCACACACAGATTGGTGTCTCAACCATGGTTTGAAATTGTTATCCAGAAAGTTTTCCTTCACTACAAGCCACAGTCAGTAGTTTTTATTGCTACTGAATATTATTTTCAGCTCTGGCAAACTTAGCTTTAGAAATAGCACTAGAGTGCTGACGCTTGTGATGCAAATTTCTGTAGCTGAGAAGGCCACCTGATGGTAAATGTTTCTGCTTCTTCCTTCAGTCAAATGGCTTTGAGGCATTTCTTAGAGGAACTTGGTTGGAATATTGTATTAGGTACCTTTGTGCTTTTGAGGCTTCAACAGCTAGATTTAAATACTGTAGAACATATACAGAAAACCCAGGGAATGAGGAACAAATACCTGCCAAGAAAAAGCACTTTTGCATTTTTATACTGTCATTATATTTTAAACCCCAACCCTTCTGGCCTGATTCCTGTGTACAGCTCTCCTGTACAGGAAAAAAACTTGGCTTTGACTACCCTTTCATTTTTTGCTCCTGAGCCTCTGGTGGTACCAGCAAGTCACTTCTGTAAGCATCCAGGTTTAAATAGCAGCCTTTTTAGCCTGTAGTGGAAAGTGTCCCACCTGCTCCTCTTCTGCCCAAGGAGAGTGAGTACAGTGCCTTGCCCTGAGGAGCTGGGAACATAAACGGTAGAAAATGTGTTTTCCTGAGTTCCCATAAGGCTGTACTGAGAACCCTGGAGGGAGAAAGGCAGCTGAGAAGAAATGAATGTTGGTAAATGCTATTAAAAGCTACTAGACAGGGAGACAAATGAATGCAAGATACATAGGGCTGTTAAGTGAGGGAGACTGCAAACCTAATTTTTGCCAGCGGCATGAGGAATGAAACAAGAAAGGTGGCACTCAGTAGGGTCGCTTGGCTCCTCATAAATTTTGAATTGTCTGCCTTTCCTTTTTTTAATATCCTGTAGAATGAAAAGCTGGGATCATTACAAGATGTGCTGGTGAAGGTGATAGGAAGTGGGAGAAGAAATTTCTGTATTCTGGCCTTAATTTCTCTGATTGTCAATGATTTGTTAGTCAGTTATCTGGGAGTCAGATACATCTCTAGTTTGTTAAAGTGTAGATTATGTTGTTCAATTTATCTTGCCTGTATCTTTAGAACCACAGTTGGCAGGACAATATTTTGGACTCATTCCAATGAAGAAAAAGATTTTAATTTTTCAGCACCCTCTGTGCAGAATGGCACTTAAGCTTCATATATTTCTACAATTTTAGTGGGAATGTAAAGAAGTTGCTGTTTAAAACAAACAGGATAGGGCCTAATAATTTTAATTAAGGGGAGGAGGAGAAAAAGAAGGAAAGGCAGCCCTTTGGTATTGGGCTGGGACTTTCATGTGTGGTACAAAATGACTGAGTGCTCCCAGAGAGCAAACACTCAGTGCTAATGAGAAATTACCAGTGAGGTGTGAGCAGCTGCTTTGCAGAGCAAGACCCATGAATTGGTCTTTTAAACTTTGTCAGTCCCTTCTCATTTCATCCTCAGCTGACTTGCAGCCCTCTAAAAAATGAGGTCTAGGTGTATTTGCCATAGATTTGTCAAGTGCCTCGGGAGGCCTGTAGCAGCTCTGCACATTGTGTGCTGTGATCCATCCCTGTGGGAGGGTGGTGGGAGCATCAGCATCACATGTGGATTTCTTCTGCTTGTAAATAGGTTAAGGCTGTGTCTTGTGATCTGATTATAAATTCTCTGGAGGTCAGCTGAGGATTTTGGTTAATATCTTGGCCTTTCCACAGGAACCTTCACATTTGAAGTGCATTTTTTTGGACCAATCCTATGTGATCCCTAAGAGTGGCCATTCTCTTTGGTGGCACTCTGAATTCCAGCCAGATAAAGTCTCAGCTTTTCATTGCTGTCTCTGTTCTTCACATGAGGTAGGTGTTTTTCAAGAAGGTGTTTTTAAACTGTGTCTGTCTCCATAAACTTTCCAGGCACAGTTGTCT
The DNA here is from genome assembly GCF_901933205.1 of Camarhynchus parvulus. NCBI lineage: Eukaryota > Metazoa > Chordata > Aves > Passeriformes > Thraupidae > Camarhynchus > Camarhynchus parvulus. The sequence continues at coordinate 16,802,561 of NC_044575.1, read as the reverse complement.
TTACAAGGTGGGAGAAATGTATATTTAAAGGCATTATTTAAAATAATTCCCAGACAAAATGAACTTCATTGAAGTGTCCTTAGGCAAGTACCTGAAGTGTCTTAAATTCAAGAAAGACACATAGGCCAGCCTTCTTTCTCCTGTCTTTTGTGGATGCCATCTAGATGTGTGCTTCTTAAAATGCTGTATGCGCATGAGTACTCAGCTCTCAGTGCAGTGGGGTTCTCAGCCTGTCCCCTACAATGTACATATCAGCAGCAGTCACATTAATATTGGTGGGAATAGTGGGGAATAATTTACTGATTTCTGCACCAGTTAAACTCATTTAATGGAAGGGTGAGTGTTTCAAAGCTGGATATATCAATGTCTGAGTTTCATTCCTCTGGCATCACGGTTTTTTGAAAACAAAAGCTATGTACTATCTAGAGAGTTTTCCGTTGAACTTTCCATAATTTTGTGATCAGGTGCTGTGCAATTCATCAGGTAATTGGTCTGTGTCCAACCCAAAATATTTCAACAGGAGTATGTACATGACCACCAGTTTGAACTAATTAAATAATTGCTTCCATTAAGCTGAATGTAATTAATGCAAATTAGATAATAGAGAAAGGTAAGTGGGCAACTTAACTCTGTGGTTTTGTTACAGAATTTTCAATGATTTGCTTTGTGGCAAAGAGGAAAGTATTAGAAAATATTGCTACTGAACAGCTCAACTGAAAAGGGATCATCTAGCAGTATGGATGGCTGCATGTTAGACTTGTGCTGAAATAATTTTATACTTCTCTAAGGTTGTATGACAGGTTATAGTTAGAGCTGGGAGGGAGGAGGCTTTTTTTTTTTTTCCTAAAGGAGCTTTTAAGGCCTAGAAAACTCGAATATGCAGACAAGGTTGTGTCGTTACCTGAAATGGCCCAGCAGTGTCCATGGCCCAAAAGGCAGTGATCCAGTGCTTGGACATGGGGCGGGGAGGCAGAGGGCCAGGCACAAGACTGTGTGACCAAGGCAAGGCCCAAAGGGTTTGACCTTCATTACAGCTCCATAGCAAATAAATGTGTTATTCCTGAGATGAGTATCTTCTCACTTACCAGGGCTTTGGTTGTTCTTGGCAGGGATTCTTTTCCTCCATTCTATTTTTATTTTTTAACACCAGAAATGCCAGCCTGAAACCAGAAAAACTTTATGAAAGTCAGGAAAATTATGAAACCCTCTTTATTTGAATTTACCTCAGTGTTTTTGAGTGTTGTGTGTCTTCACAGGAAAGAATGTGCTCATCTCTAGCATGGTACTTGAAGAGCTTTAAAAAATGTGAAATTTTCTGTGTTTTAAATGCTCCTGTCTCGTCCCAGAGCAAAGAAAGCCCAACTGAAGCAGGCATAGCTGGGACGGGATGAAGTCTTGATCACCCATCTTGCTGAACAGAGCCCAGCCAGAGGTGTCCCCAGGCACAAGCAGAAAGCATCAGAACTCTTCCATTTCAGTGCCTTGTATATGAGGATTTCCCTGAAAACTGCTGCCAGCAGCAGTGCTGGATATTGGGAGACTGACAATCAGTGAATTCCTGGTAATTTTGTCCTTGCCACTGCTGCTATTAGGGATGAACCACAATAGTTCAGTTGTCAGTGAAAGCTAGGGAGGAGGGCAGGTGTGATCCTACACGAATTTCCTCCTTATTCTCACCTGCATAACTGTCCCTGCTCTCTGAAGTCATATGCTGGAGTACAGAATTTACCTTCCTTGTCCTGTTATTTTAAACGTCTCCTAAGAATCAGATAAGATCAAATCCCCTCAAATGTGCTTTAGATAAATGGCTTGCTCTTTGTAAGCAAAAGCAAAAGTTTGAATTGCCTTGACATTTTATAATCTTTCTGATTTCACGTGCTGAAGTTGAAATGCATTGCAAAAGGCCTTTGTCATTTTTCTGAAGTCTGCTGGGTCTCTGAGGACAGGAGTAATATCCTCACTTCCTTGCAGTCTCGTTTCTGTATCTGGTCCTGCAACCTTCAGAAGCTTGATGTAAGGTTTTGTTTTCCTCAGGACTGTGCTGGCTTCTGGACAGTTTAGGCATACTTGTTGCTAAATTATATCTGATGAGAAAATGTGAGAAGATCAAATAGGGATTTATTCTCTGGAATACTTCAGCTACATGAGTTGCTCCAGGGTGAAGCTGGGTGACTTCTCTTCAATCACTACTGTCCTATTCTCCATGGTACTGATCTCTGTTTGAGCTGCTGGAATTTATTATTTGGGGAATGAGCTTTCCCAGCCTTGGCCTCTAATCTTATTTACTTGTGAACAATCTGTATACAGCATTGACACAAAAATTTTCTGTGCCAAGCTAATATGCAGTGCAAGGGATAACATATTTAGATGTCTGTGTTGGATTTGGGAGGCTGTGAAGCTCATCTTTCCTGCCTTCTCTTATCAAATAGTTGACTGCAGCATTCTGCTACCGTGCAGCCTGTCAGGAGTAGAGTTATTTCTGTCAAGGGAAAGAGAGAAAGACAATTCAGTCCTTTTCTCTTTCTGCTCTGTTGCTTCAGGAGATGCAGAGCAATGTGATCCCTGAGGATCTCTGCAAATAGTGAGATGAGGATATATAGAGAAGGCAAAAATCAGCTACAGGAGGCCATGCATTGAGAAATTGCAGATTCAATTGATTTTTGATACCCCAGGCTTTAAATTGCTTTTTGGTAGTAGGCATTATAGATGATGCTGTCTTAAGGAGGCAGACAGCACCATCAGGGCTCTTCCATGGACACGGCAGGGGTGGGGAGGGCTGTTGTCAATGAGCTGTCAAATTCCTACACCAAAATGACTCTTTTGATAGTCACTTTTTCCACATAAATGTCAGAATTAGTGATTCTTTATTGGTGGTAAAGCATTTTGTCAATCATTTCTCTCTTGAAATGAAAACAATGCAATTAATAATGCTGAAAAGAAATGTTTCACAAAGGACTTGAAGATGTACTGATTTTGAGTCCTGGCGAAAAACAGAGTCTTCAGTGTGCCACTGTTTTTGAAAAATTTGTTTTCTGACAAAGCTTCTTTTGGTAAGGAGTGTCACACATCAGGGGAGATGAAGAGGTAATGAATGGCTGTTGGGTCCGATGGGTCTGTGTGTGTGATGTGATCCTCCTTGCTTAAAAACACACTCACAGGTGAGACCCACCTGCAAAGATTATGCTCATTAGAGCTCTCCAGCTGGAAGGACAAGGACTGTGGCTCACATGGCTGGCATTCATGTATTTTCTAATCTGCATTTAGAGAGTTCCCCAGTCTTTCAGCTGCCTGGCTGTCCTTGGCAGCTGAGTCAGACCTGCTCTTAATCCCAAATTTCAGCCAAGGCTGAACCTTGTGTACCAAGGCATGGAGGTCTTGAGCTAGAGATGTCTTCCCTCCCAGGACACAGACTGCCCTGTTTGTTGCACTTAGGACATGATGAAAATATAATTTATTTAATCTAATATGTTTAACATTGGCCATACAGCCACTGCCCTTCAGCTATCTGGTTTGTGTTTGTGATACTTTTTTTCTTCCCCCTGAAAACGGAGCTTTTTGTATCAGTTGAAACAGCTGCAGAAGAGCAAGGAATTTGCCTTTGTATGAAGTTTTCAAAGTAATTATTTATGATTCTAAGATGATTGGATATGTTTCAGTGTCAGCACCAGGTATGCATTTTTAAGAATGCTATTGAAACTTTCATACAAACAATCTACTATATATGTTCCTAGGATATTATTTTATTTGATTAAAGAAAGTATTGACTGCAGTGCTATTGAATAAACTCTCATTTAATCTTTCAAAACATCTACAGCACTTTCCTCCTTCCAGGACAGGCAGAATTTAAATGAACACCAAGCAAAAAAGAGGACAGGAAGATTTTTTGACGTTACACCCCTTTTGCTTTAACTGGGACTAGTTAGGCTGAATACATAATCACAAGTTCAGAAGCTTAACTTTTTGTTGAAGGGAGCTTCTGTAGCAAGAGTTTGAAAAGTCTCAGTGTGATTGATGTCAAGTAAGCATGAAGTTGCACTGGCCTTGAGCTTGTTCAGTGCAATAATGTGAACTAACCGCAGTGAAAAATCAACAGCTGCAGTCTTGGGCTAGCACAGCTTCCGGATTATGACAACAAAGAGACCTCGAGTTCTTTATCCTTTGAGAGTTAAATGAAAAAGTTAAAAGGAGAACTTTGTGGTCAGTGTTTTGATGGGGTCAGTATGGTTTTAGACACTTTCAACAAAATGGATGCTGACATTCCTTGTTATCTAGTTTTCTGGCAGACATGAAAATTTAAGTTAATAAAACAAAAAGATTAATGAAAAGGGAAGAAATCTATTTTAGATTTTAATAATGGTTTCTATGCTATTTATTTATTTATAGTAATTTTATAATTAATTAAGTTTTAGATTTTAGCATTGCTGCCCATAGATATGTTTCGTTAGGTGGGCAAAAGAGCTTCTCCTTGGCTTCAGGTAAAAGTTCAGAAGGCTATGTGTCTGGTCAGTTGTATTTTTATATGTAGAACGCTGTGCTAAAATGAGGAAGAATTTGCAGTGAAAGAGTTGAAGTCGTGGTGATCTCTAGGAGAGTTCACTAGGTCAAGCAAATTCTCTCTCTATCTAATGCTATAAATCAAGCTAGATCAAGTATACAGAAGACATACAAGCACTTTCTTGGCTTGGAAACAAAGCAGAAACATTGCAGAAACAATTCACCTATAAGTTTACTCAAACTTTTGTTGGTTTTGTTGCTTTTGGTATTTGAAACTGGAGCAAATATGGGATTTTCTTCTTTCTAATAAGCTGGAAACAAAAATAAAGACACATTTGTCCCGATGAAGTCCTTTTTACTGCATAGCACTCTCCCAAGATGATTTCCATTCATGCCTCACTTCTATGAAGTCCTCTCTTAAAAGCTGCTGGGAAATAGACTTTGGATGCATTTTCCCAGTTGTGAATAATCTGTTCCTGTGGTATGGATGTGATTTGGATAAAAGACATTATGAGGGAGAGCAGATTTTGTACCTTGCATGGCACTCCAGGCTCCGTGCCTGACACAGTAATGCTGTTCTAGGCAGCAGAAGTGTTCAGAAGTGAGTAGGGACACATTGATGCAATCAGTAGTTCATAGTCTCCTTTCCCAACTAGAATTACTTCTTTCCTGAAAGATCTTCTAGTGCTGTATTTGAATTGTTTAATGTATGCAATAGATTTTTTTTTTCCTTCTTGGTATGTCTCCTGTACTGTGTGCTTAAATGGGAAGGAATGGCCTTATTTCTTCTGACTGTCTAATTAATCTGTTTTATTTATTCAGTAATTAGACCATGCAGGTTTTTTTTTTTCAAGCCATGAAGTAGAAGATAGGAGTGCTGAACATCTGTGTTTGTTCCTGTGGATTGAGTCTGGTTGAATAAAGGGCATCCTCCAGTGTCATCCTCTTTACTTGAAAAAGGTGTTTGAAGTTCACCTTTTTGGATGAGATTCAACCAAAGGCAGGGAAAGCCTGCTGGTAAAAGAGGCATCAAACGCCTTGCAGGCCTTTTGAAAGAGTTAGATCTCTCTCTGATCTCACTGGTTTCAGTCAGGCTATTTCCTTTTGGCAAGGGAAATGAAATCTTGCGATTTCAGTGGGGATCAGTTGGGCAAGCTTTGGTCCTTGTCCCTGCACTTCATGGCATCCCATGCCTTTTAATGGCTTTCACTTTGGTGAAGATTTTTTTTCCATATCCGTGCCATGTCACTCATATCTTCCCCTCAAAGTTGTGTCTTCCTCCTTGATTTTTTTGCCCTGATTTTGCAACATCTGTGAGGTTAGTTTTGGCATCTTTTGGTCCTTTGTGCTGCACCTCATGTAATCCCGGTCGATTTTCTTGTAGTCACTAAATGTCACAAATTTCTGTGTTTTTTGCATTTTTTTCAATTGCATTTCATTTGATCATATGTCCTTTCCAGAGTGTTTATAAGTCTGTATTTTCTGTTTCGCAAGATTTCATTTCCGTTCCTGAAAGGAAATTAAATTTTCTTTATTAGGTCTTTAAGCATCTTGTCTTTCAGGATTAATCTGTGCTCTTAATTGTCCATTCCCGGTGTTTTTTGTTTCTCCAAATATACTAATTTTGCCTTAATAACTATGGAAGTCATTGCATTGGCATAAAACCACTTGTTATTCTACTTATAGCATTCTTTGCTTAAAAGCCTTCCCTTCAAAACCTTTCAGCCACTCCTTAATTGGCGTGGTGGGGGATGAGAAGCACGAATAGAGCCACAGCACTTGGTAAATCATTTCTTCTCAAGGTCTCTGGGCTCCTGGAAGAAGGGAAGTGTCACCCTGTCACCTTTTTACTGAAATCTGCTGGTAACAAGTTATTGGGGTGTTGATTCCCAGGCACTTTGCATTGGGAGGGGATCTAACATCTGCACTTGCCAAGTCTCCTGTGGGCTTTGATGAGACTTCATGTGCAGTGGGGAAGCAGTGTGCATTTGTATGTGAGTCTCATCATGATGTAAGTGAAGTGCCACAGAGATGAGTAATGGAGAGGGGCTGAGATGAGAGAGCTGGGACTATTCAGCTTTTAGAGGAGAAGACTCAGGGGGAATCTTATCAATATGTATAAATAGCTGAAGGGAAGGTACAAAGAAGATAGGAGTAAGGCTCTTTTCAGTGGTGCCCAGTGACAGGAGCAGAAGCACAGACTGAAACAGTGGAATTTCTGTCTGAATATCAGGAAATACTCTTGCTGTGAGGGTGACTGAGTGCTGGCACAGGCTGCCCAGAGAGGTTGTGCAGCCTTGTGGTTGGAGATCTTTAAAAGCTGTTTGATACAATTCTGGGCAACCTGCTCTTGAGTGCCCCTGCTTGAACCAGACAGTTGGATCAGATGTCCTCCAGGGCTCCCTTCCAACCTCAACCAGCCTGAGATTCTGTGAAGTTCAGTTTTAATACAGGGCATCATGTGGGCAATGACCTGATCTGAGATGGAGGTTTAATTTTACATCTGCCTTGTCTCGTCCAGTGCTATGTGCAGTTACTTCATTCTTTTGTACAGTATAGTCCCACTAATGATGCCTTTTGCTGCTATACGAATGGGGTTCTTTTAATTTTTTTTTTTTTATTTAATAAGTTTTATAAAATCTTTTCAATTTCTGTATCCATGAGATTTTGGGAAGAGCTCTGCTTTCTTTTAAAGCTATAAATGAAAAAGTAGTTTCTGTGGTTATACAAAAAAAAATCAGAAGTATCCTTGAAAACCAAAACAGTATGCAAGACAGAGATTCTAATGCTCTGTGTTTTATGAAAATATTTTGATTTTAGAAAGCTGATTTTAAATTTTTCTTTTCAGTTTCTTGTATTTTGTTTTTCAGTGAACTTCCCCACCTCCTCTGCCCCCCAGTATTGGATTGATACATTATATACTCTGGATGTGTAGAATTTATGTACGTGTTTTCTTTGAATCTCAAGTCCATGAAGTGCTCATATCTGATCCAGTGTTTAATAGGATTCAGATTATGCAAAGAAGCTGATAATGCTGCCCTGTTCTAATGAAGTGCTTGGGCATGGGGCTAAGTGGAAACAAGCTGTTTGCGATGTTCAGAAGTGCCCATGGGAGAAAGGAGCTTAAATCCCATTGAGAGTGAAGAACATCATCCCACCAGCTTTAGAACATGATGTCTCCCCTTGTTCTGCTCCTGCTGCCATTGGTGGGTGTTGTCATTCTGACAACTTCAGGAGCCAAGCTGTGGTTTCATGCACCATCCTTTACAGTCACACCTTGCCAGTTTTTCTCTATTAGGTTCCATAGTTAATGGAGGGGGAGGTCTCTTTTGTCCTTCTCAAAGGCACTGTTAGAAAGAGTTTTTTTCCTTGTATTTTGTAAAAGATGTGCAACTTCTGACACACAGGCCTTGTTTTGCAGGTCCCCAGTGTGCTTGCTGCAGAGAGGCCACCTTGTCAACTGGGATCACATCAAGTGCTCTGAGCTCCTGTTCCTCCATTAGGTACGTGAGCAATTGTGATCTATTTATTGATTTGAAATAACTTTCTGAGTAGATAATTACATTTCAACTGCAGGCCTCAGTGAATGGCTTTGTAGAGAGCAGAAATGACAATCTGCAGAAAGTAGTACAGTTAATATAATGGATCAGACTGGTACCAGGAGATGTTGCTTACTGCTGATGTGGGTTGTGTTTCCTTCTTTCCCCTGGGGTGTGGTGGCCTGGAAAGACATTGTAGTGAGCCCTTTGTGTGAGGGGACTGAAGTGGGAATTGAATTATTAGCCCAGGATCCTCTGTTTTTTCTTACTGGCAAACTAGCTTCATATGATGTGGCTGCTGTTTACCTGAATACTGAGCACAACTGTATTCCTTCATACTCAGATCACTTTTTTCCTTGTTTGTTTGCTTTATGACAAATGCTGATATGAGAATCCACTGTTCGAGAAAAAAAAATGGAAATAATAGATAAAAACCAAAGTCATGCATGAAATCTGCCAATCTTCATTCTTTCCCCCAAATTTAAATTTTTTTTGCACAGCATATGTATTTTGAATAGGAAAAAAAAACTAGGTCAAATCCTTGAAATCATGTTATAAAAACAGTGAAGGTGTAGAAGAACGCACTGTGGGAAGGAAAGGGACAGATCAACAGATTAAAAAAAGAGGTGCTGCAGCACCTGACAGAGTTGCTGTACCTATATAGTTGATCACCCAGCAACAAATGGCTGAGAGACTGAGATATATTTGTGATTATCTCACAGAGTGCAGCTCCTGAAGTAGGCAGAAAGGAAGATGACGATGCATTGGTGTTTATGTTCAGTCCCTTTGAAAGCCCTGTAGGGAAAAATATTTCTGAATCTTCTGGAAGACTAAAGCTGGAAATAAAACACTGTAATAACTTCCAAGTGGGTATATCTGAAGTGGTGAAGCTTTTCAATAGAGGCTCAGTATTTTCCCTTTATTTTATTTGAATACTTCCTATTTTGGATTCTTTTAAGCAGTTACAGGCAACAGAGTGACCAGTCCCAACCTGAGGAAAGTCAGATTTTGTCAAAAATCCAGAAAGAAAAATAATTTCTGGCTTTCAGTTTAAAAGAAAGTACAGGTGATAGCAAATAGCAAGTCCTCACTGTTTGCAAGCTACTGAAGACACTCAGAGAAACAATCACCATGACATGGTGTCCCTTTGCACTGGGAATTGCAGGTGTTTATTTAAGTCCATGTAGGTTTGTGGACTTCTGCAGCACAGGTAAATTGAGGATTTGATCAAGGTCCATAGTGTGAAGTGGAATTGAAGTCCGTTGATGTTAATTGATATCAACTTTTGACTTGGTTAATCTCACACCCTAAAAAGGGTGGCATCTCTCTTAGGAAGTTTTGCATTGCTTGATTTTCAGTAATTCTCCTTCTGCTCCTACATATCTAGGTCTTGGATTGCTTTGGTTTTATGGTGTTTGGGGTTTGTTTGTTTCTTTGTTTTGGTTGTGTGGGTTTTCCTCCCACTTTTTTAAAATGTATTTTTTTTGTTTCTGATGTGTATCTTTGAATCTATAACTTCCATGTTAAGTTACTTGTGGAATTAAGATCTGTTCTATGTTGTTAATCTTACCCTGTGTCAATCAAATTGAATGAATAAATCTCAGTGATTTATGCTAGAAAATAACTGTTTTTGTTACTTTTTCTCCCTTCATTTGGTCTGTGAAAGCTAAAGTACCTGTTGTTACATGGGCGCCTCAAAAGGGCTTTTCTGTCTATTTAGGTTTTGCAATTAAATGGAGCAGGTAGTGTAGTTGTTGGTAGCGTGGCCATAATTTACCCGCTAATATAGTCTTTAATTGGACTAGGGTTTTTTGGTTTTATTTACTGAATTACTGTGTCAAAACTTGAACAACTTTGCTTTCAACTCTCAAACTGAATTACAGATTTAGGCCAAGGAGATGCAGCAAGTATAAGCCTTCAGCAGTTGGACTGACCCAATTTTATGCATTGTTAGTGATTTTGTTGATTTTGTATTGTTATATATTTAACTCTACAGAGCTTCCAGGCAAGGTTTGAAGAAGAGTGGGAGGCTTTGTTTTCTTTGTGACTGTAAATATTCACACAGGATGACTGTCTGGTTTGGAAGATACAACTCTTAAGACCATGTTTACTTGCTCATCCTTACAGCATTGTGCACAGCACTGCTTTATAAAGTGTGCAGGGAAAAAAAAATCAAGCAAAATCTGTTCCTCTGCAGAAATTTCTTAGATTGAGTCTTTAAGGGGGGGTCTTTACAGACTAAGGAGAAACACTTATTTCTGGTGAAGGAGAAACAGTAATTTCTGGGGTAGAGCTTTTTGGGTAAACATGGTGAATGAGTGCTGAGGGCATCTCTTTGGGCTGACAGTGAATGTGTTTGATTATGCACATAGTAAGTGTTTGTACTTCATACAAAAGAAATGTGAAAATGTGAGTCTCCCAGGTAGCATTTCACCATGGAAATCAGGTAGTGTGAATTGTTATCTCAGTGTGCTGTCACTGGGAGGTGAGATTTAACCAGAATAGTCACTTCTGCTGTGCAGACAAGGAGATGACCTTGTGGAGAAGTGGCACACTGTGGTGTTCCTTTCCTGACACAAAGAGGGGGGAAAGGCTGCCTGTGTCAGTGTAGTACTTGCACACAGACAAGGAGTCTAGACCAGAAGCTGTCAGGTTGTAGATTCTGAAGGATTTAAAAGGATCTTTGTGCCATGAAGAGGCTTTCTACCTGCATGCCTGATGTTAGGAATGGAGTTGTTGTGGAGAGGAATAATGCTTCGCTTTCCCTGCCAGCGTTTGTTTTTCTTTAGCTCTTCCTGCTTCTCATCTCACTGCTGACAAGGAGGCTGGTTTGCCATACTAAACACCTTAGGGTTGACAGGATGGAGAAAACCTACAGGCTCCTTTGACAGCAGTAATCAATAAGAAGTGAAAAAATCTCACTCTCAGAAGCCCTTTTCCAGCTGTAAATGGCAATGGAAGTCCTGAAGGTGAAACTCTGATTTTTAGCCCAAATTGTGAACACAAAGAACCGGGAATCTGGGACCAGGGAAAATATTTGCAAATCAAGAGTTTCTTGCTGCTTATCTGTGTGCACTTCAACCAAGAGGGAGAACTGCATTGTGCGAGACAGTCCTCAAAAATGCCTTCCTCAGCCCGTGGGCTGGGGCTTTGCTTACTGCATCCCCCAGCACTTAGACTCATAGAATTGTTAAGGTTGGAAAAGACCTTTATGATCATGGAGTCCAACCAATAACCTGGCACCACCATGTTCACCATTAAACCATGTCGCTTAGGGTGCCTCATCCACACATTTTTGAGACTTCCAGGGATGATGATTGCACTTTCCTAGGCAGCCTATTCCAATGCCTGGCCACCCTTTAAGTGAAGAAGTTTTTCCTACTATCTAATCTAAACCCGTCCTGGTGCAACTTTGGCCATTTCCTCTCATGCTACCACTTGTTACCCACCACTCACCACCACCTCTGGGCCCAGCCATCTGGTCAGGTTTTTACCCAGTGAGCAATGCACCCACCCAAAGCCATGAGCAGCCAGCTTCTCCAGGACAATGCTGTGGGAAACAGTGTCAAAGGCTCTACTAAACTCCATGTAGACACATCCACAGCCTTTCCATCATCCACTAATCAGATCACCTTGTCTTAGAAGATCAGGCTGGTCAAGCAGCCTAGCAGCTGCTTTTCACAAACCCATCCTGGCTGGGCCTGATCCCCTTGTTGTCCAGTATGTGCCACATGCTTGCACTCAAGACAGTCTGCTCCATGACCTCCGTGTAGTTCCCCCAAATCCTCCTTCTGACCTTTCTCTAGATGGGCATTCCAGTTGCTGACTGCAGTCAGCTGGGAGCCCCCTGGTTCACCAGGACAGCTGACAAATGGTTGGAAGTGGCTTGGCAAACTCTTCCAGCAGCTCCCTCAGTGCCCTTGGGTGGATCCTATCAGGGCCCATAGCCTTGTGTATGTCTAGATGTGTAGCAGGTCACTGACCTGTTCTCCTGAATTATGAGGGCTTCATTCTGCTCCCTATCTCTGCCTTCCAGCTCAGAGGGCTGGGTACCCTGAGGATAACTGGTATTATGAGAGGCTTGCTGCAAGGGCTTTCATTATCATACTGCAAACTTCTCCAAAGTTTCCACTTGCCTTTGAGAGATGGTGAATTTCTCCAATTCTCTTCAGAGCCACTGGAAAATGAGGAAAACTTAATCAGAACTAGGCAGAAGGAAGGATCAGAATTAGATTTTTAACCTAACAGGTCTGGTTTATTTTTAAATATAAGTAAGTCATTTCTATGGAAGAAAAAAAAGTTTTTTTTCTTTCCAAATAGATTTAATTGTGAGCAAGTCACATTGAAAATGTCAATAACAACTAGTAATTACAAATGGGGATAGACAGAAATTCCCAGAGCACCTGGTTAATCAAAAAATAGAGGCTGAAGAGTGCAGTATTTTCATGCTGTATTATAGTGATAATGGGAAGTCATTCAGAGAGCACAATAGGAGAAGTTAGGTCTAGCTGATATATTCCAGTTTTGTGACTCTGAGTAATTGTTAATACGGGCTCTTACTGTCGTCTTTGTTTTGCAGGAAGCAATGCAAGCAAAAAAATATATCTGTATCCCATATTGCTGTTTTACTCACAACTTTAGCTGCTTATTTGGTTGATATGGAGTTTTTATTCCCTTTATGTTAGTTGTGCAGCTAGGGAATTTGGTGGTAATAAAAACAGAGCTCTTGCAGCACACTCTGTGCTGATACATCTCAGTGTTCCATGAAGCATGCGATAATCTCACGCTGCAGATATGGGACAGGGAAAGCAGTTTGCCCCCATGGTCACTTGGCTGGTAGGAGAGCTGGGATAAGGATCCCTGGCCTTGAGTCTCAGCACAGGGCTCCCTCTGTCTGGCCATGCAGCCTCTGCTTTGGTTTTTTCATAGAACTGCTAGTGGTATCATTCCTCCTAAGGATGTGGGGAAGGTTTTAGATAATAAGCAGGTATCTTCCTGTCAGCACTAAATTAATTTTAAAGGGGAGATACAAAAATAGCATATCCTTTTGTATTAGATATCATATGTCCTCTGGGATCATCTTTGCCAAATGCTATTAATGGCTACTCAAGAGATTCATTCTATTATCTTGACTAGCTTATTTCTAAAGTAGTTTGACATTTTATTTGTCTGGCTTATCTGTTGTTGTAGGGAGATATTGGTTTATTACCCTTTAGAAGGCTGAAATGTTAACCAGGAAATATGGGAGCTCCTTTCATTACTTTTTTACTGTGAAATATGAGCTCTCAGACTGGAGTGTCAGCTCTGCAGTAAAGGAGAATTCTGGCCTTGTGCTCAAGATTTGACTACAAACAGAATCCCAGACCCTCTGTGGGAAGCTGCTTCCCACAGAAGCTGTGGGAATTCTTCAATCCTACAAAGCAGTTTTAAGCCCTGCACACCTTACCTCTCAAATGGGAGATGGAGGTTGAGCTTTTTCTTCCTCTGGCACTGCCAAGATCCCAGTGTCTGCAGTCAGAGTGAACAAGCACTGCAGGAAGGGAGCTGGAGTGAAGTTGGGTACCTGCTCCCAGAGCAGACCTAGCTGTGAACAGTAGGACAGATGTAATTTAAAATATTCACTGGTGGTGCTGCTGGATGTCTACTGTTGGCAGTGTGAACTATAATGGTACTGTAGTATGTTAACAGAAAAACCTTTTACCTGGAGGAATTAGAGCCATTTCACATGGTCTTCTTTTAAACTGGACTTCTTTCTTCCTCAGCTAGTCCAGACACGCTTGCCAGCAGCTGAAAGCTCTTAAATTTAATGGCTTTGGGTGATTTTGTATGACTCTTCTGGTGTCCAGTCCTCTCTGCTCCACAATTTCCTGATTCCGTCTTCGTGTGTGCACACTCCATTCAGGAATGCAAGACAAATATTTGATTTTATTATGATCTTTGGGAGACACTGTGAATTGGGGGGATTTACTGAGAGGCTAGGAGACAGCATTGGAGTCTGATAAGCAGGGAAAACCGGTTGAGATGGATTTGAAGTCTTGTGTGTATGAGAGCACTATTTTACTTTGCATTACCCTTTTGAGTCAGAGAAGATGAAAAACATCTGGTTAATAGAAGCCTGGATGAAGACATGTGCTGCTACACTTGTTTTTGGAATCTGGTAAGTCCTGGGCTTGGCACATTAAAAATCTGTCCTTTCATGAAGGAGCTTTCCTCATATTAGAGAAAACTGTAAGGTAAATGAAACAAATAAGTAGAGCAGGCATGTATTATTAAGCAAGTTTTGTGTCAGTGGGTGAATACCTACATTTTTAAAAAGACTCTAAAACTAGAGCCTGCAAAAATAAATTGCTTTGTCTGAACAATACTTCTAAGAAGGCTTTTGCTTTTTGAGGATAAAATAATAGAAAACTTTAGGCCTTCTTATAGTAAAGATAATTGCACTCTTGCTTATTTTAATTACACTGTTTTAAGTAGGTCACCCACATGCTTAAACCTGTGCAAAATTTAGGAAAGCTTAGCAACCTGGCATATGGGCAGATTCAGGGGACTTTATTTTACAGTGCCTGTATTGCTCTAGCATTTTAGCATGGACTGCCTGCAGTCAGAGAGAACATCTACTTGTACTTGTTTTTTTAATCTAGACTGGTGTTAGCACTTCTTTTCTGGGTCAACTGATTTCATTACAGACATGTTCTTTGCAGTCAGCTGTCTTGTAGCAGCAGTGATAAAAAGATAAAATCAGGTTTCTAAAGCAATGGTGACAAGATTGGCTCAGAGTGGGTCAAGAAACTAAAAACAGGAACAACTTCATGTGGTCAGAGATGGTACTGAATATTTGCTTTCTGATTTAGGATGTATTTAATGGCTACAGAAGAATTAGGCAAAAGTTACCAACTCTTCCTGATTTCTTAAATGTGTGGCTCTGTTTTCCTGGTGCTTAGGATGCTGTATGTCCCTTTGGTACTGAAAAAGTCTGACCTTTGGTTGTCATCTCACGAGCAGCAGAGCTCCAAGCACATTTCTAGCAGCTCTTCCCCTCTTCAGCTGCTTAAGTGGTGCACCAGAGCTCCTCTGAAAATTTGAGTAAAGGGCTCTTTTGAAAATATTTGGTTGCAAAGATAAAATGTGGAGAGTACTAAAAGGAGCACTTGGGTCTGAGCTGGGTTTGTAGTCACTAATACACAGAGTAGTGTAGCTACAGGATGGTCTTTAAACTCCTTGGAGAGACCCCTGTAGGGAGATAGAATGTAAGAAAATAAGGATAGTGTAGAAAGTAATCTTACCCCTAAGGAGTTGCAGCTGGGCCAATTAGCAAAGATTAGGAACAGGCCTGACTTTAACAGGCCACAGCTGTAACCAATGAGAAGAAGAGTGCTATAAAAGAGTGGGGTGGCTGGTTGAGAAGGGAACTGGAGTCAGTTGGCTGCTTTGTGAAGAAGAAAGAGTCAGTGCTCTGAGGAGATGCCCACGAGAAACACCAAGAAGGCATGAAACTTTTGTGATAAGGAGACAACAGTGTGCAACCCCTGCAATGAGATGACAACCACCCCCAAGACAGAAGGTCATAAAGATGATGCTAGTGGGTATAAAACATTTGGAAACTGCTAGGATTTCTGACATGATGGTTTTTCCAGCATTGCAAGTGTTACCAAAGGGAGTTTAGTGGGATTGCAGTACACAGAACGTCTGTTTCAGAAAAAAATCTCTTACCTCTGCTTTTTACTCATCTTGTATGTCTTCTGTGGTGAATTGTGCCACATTGCCAATGTTACCACTGCTATTTTTTTTTTCTGCTGAATTCCTCATGAATGGATGTGTAGCAAGAGGTCTGTGAGAGAATGCTTTGGATCAGCATTTGTTTGTCCTCTGGAGCTTTGCCACTGTAACCTGGGGAGATTACCATGGAGTTCAGGAGTTCCTGGAGTTCAGGAAAAGGAAAGGAAAAAAAGCTCTGTGCTCTAAACAGAGAAGTTTGCACAAAGCACACTCTATGGTGGAAACAAATCAGGTGGAAAAACAAGTCATGACCAGGTGGTTAGCAGTGCAACTAATTCTTCCTTTCTTCACTATGAAGCCCATCTTCTTTAATAGAAAATGGCAGTTATTGGCAGTTTGAACTTAGTGGTGTTCAAATTGATAGGGTTTTATAAGCATGAGATGTGATGTTTTCCTTCTGTTACAATAGCAGATAAGCTCTTCTCCCCCTAGTTTGAGCAGGACTTGATCAGGCACAGAGAAGAGGAAGCAAGATAGTAAGGAGGCAGAACCTCTCTTTATATTCCTTGGCTGTTGGGTGTAGTCTCACAGTGAGGGATAGGAGCCACATGAAAGCCCTGATGCACTCTTTTCAATTCAAAGACTTTCATCTATTTAAAGAGATTTGAAACAAACTTCAAACCCGTCTCCTTCAGTTAAGCCCAGGTCAACTTGGAAAAAAGAGATTGATATTATCCTGGAGCACACCCTCTCTTCTGCTTGCTTGGTGTTGAGTCCACTTGTGTTACAGCTTTGTACATTAACTCCTTCCTGGTGTCATGAGAGATCTCCCTCTGGTTTCAACCCACAGATTGTTGTGGCTGATTGCTGGAGATGGAAATGCTGTACTCTATAGCCCTGCCTATCTCTATCCCCATTTCTCCTCAATGCAGTGGATAGTTTTCCTTTTCTGGTTTCTTCTTTAAGATCACAGGTTGTAGTGGAAGTAACCCAAGTAGCCAGTAAAGACTTGAAATGAAGTTGAAACAAAATGAACAAAGCTGTAGGGAGAGTGAATTGGATTGGAAAGTTTTCACTGTGTGATCAGCTAAATCCTAAGATCTGTCTGTTCCTGGACTTTTCCCCAAACAAGCTACTTTAAATTAATTATATAGGTAGAATCCCCTAAGAGGACATTTGTTCTGGGGTAAGAGTGTCTGTGTAGAAATTGAACTCTTGAAATCACTTGAAAGTATTCTGCAGTAACTACTTTGATTAATTTCTAAGCATATCAGGACCTACAGCAATTACAGCTGGCATTGCTTCTGTACCTCACTGCTTGCCTAAAGTAGCTCAGACTGTGCCCAGTAACGAGTCAGGTTCAGAGCTGTGGCCTTTCATTTCATTTTATTTAAACTAGCAGAAGCAAACAGTCTTCTCAATGCTCCATCTAAAAACATGTTGCTCCAGACTGAAACTCTGCACTGTGTGTCTGTGTGCTGACTCCACAAACCTCCCACCCTTTGCCACTATCTCTTTCATAACTCTAGAGTTTAAATGTGGAAACATCTCTAAGTCAGACAAGGATATTTGGCTCAGAAAATGAGAGGAGGAGGTCAGTGCATGCCATGAAGTGATACATGAGGGAATGAGATGTGTCTAATGGAAAAGACTGGAAAAAGGCAAGGTAAGAGTACTGAAGGAGAGAAAATTAGAGGTAAAGGGAGTGGACACAGGGAGAGGCTGTAAGGTTCTGATGAAATGAAAATGAGTGGTTGCTAATATACAGGAATTGCTCTGTGACTTTGGATAGGCTGGGCTCCCTGCTTCCCTGGCTGTCCTGCCATGCTGTCCCTGTTCACTTCAGCAAAGAACTTGGCCTTCATCACTCAGAGGCTGCCATCTGTCACAGTCACCCACTGGCCTGTGAATTATTTGTGCTTGTCTAAAGGCATGAGCTGAATGTGTGAGCTCTGCTGTCACTCCAGGATTGATGCTGCAGCTCAGCTGGAGGCCAAATGGTAGAGTCTCAGCCCCCAAAAAAGCCCCAAAGCAGCTCTCTCCAAGGCTCCCAAAGGAGGAGTGCAGGCCTCAACTGTGCTGTAGCCAAGGCTGAGGGCAGAGTAACAATATTTAAAACTGAAAAAATATAAATGCTGTTCACCTCTGTGGACCTTACGGTTTCATTATTGTTTGGATGAAGTTCACAAAAATTTGGTGTGATAACTCTGTTATTTCCAGTATATTTAAAACTATCTGCAGACATGTGAGTTCATCCTCACCTTTCATTCATGCTAAGGGGGAAGTGTGATACATACATTAGACTATAGCACTGACCAAAATAACCCCAACACTTTGCACCCGGTAGGCAGCTGATGAATGTGATGGTCTGTTTCAATGCCACTGTCTCCCTGCAGTCAGTGTTTAGACACAAATACATTCCCCAAATTGACAAAGAGTTACAGTTCATGAACAGCAGAGGGTTAGATTCAAAACTGGGGAAGTTACCCTAGCTTCATTAAAGTTTCATTTATTTATGTTTACATTATTTTATCAGCGTGATTCCGCAGCTCTAGTTTATAGTGTGGCATTGGGAGTAACTGAGTCAGTTTAAGTAAGGTGGAAGTGGACTCTGCTGTGAGGAGACCAGAGCTGGGAGGGAGAGTTAGCTCTCTTAAATCAGTGTACAGTCAGTAAAAATAATTATGTGGAACTACAGCCTTAATAGAGTGCTGCAATTTTATACCAGCTCCTGATATGGCTGGTAAATTGTAGCTAAAGTTTAATTTAAACACCACCCCCTGTTCTTCATGCTGTCTGTCATAATTATGAAAGCTGCTCTCATCTTATCACGGCCCTAAGAGTTAACAGTATGAGGACACTAAAGGTAGGCTAGGAGTGAGTCATCTACTCCATATCGTGAATTTATAAACTATTTATGCCAGTGGAATTATCAAAGAAATTTGGTGTTCTGGAAGTACTTTTCATAGTCCAAGTGCATGTTATGCTCCTATTAATTCAATAATTTAAGCTTACCTTTTCTGAAAGTGTGTTGATGCTGTTTGTAGGGGTTTTGGAAGATGCAAGGTCTGTTTACAGCCTCAGTCTCATCATGTCTTTCTGTTGTTACAGAGCTGTTTGAAATTTTGTTTGAGGTTAAATCCATGCAATTCCTTCGTATCAACTGAATAATGCTTCTAGTGTATTGAGAATGGGGTCTTGCTAATTTTGCCAAAAACTGTATCTATTGCTTTATAGTTTATTAGAAACTTTCTGAAGGACTGAAGAGAGCTTCACAGTATTTTTTAAAATTTTCATAATGTGCAAGTGGAACATACTTGGGTTGTCCTGGCTTTTGGAGTTTAGGCAGCCCTTTAGTTAGTATTTCTGGACATGTCTGTGGCACAGATTTAGATTTCTTTGCCATTTTGAATTTCTTTCTTTTTATTTCAGCAGGTACTAAATCTAATAAGGGCAGAGAAGTCACTATAAAATTGAAGCAGAGACAGGAAACAGGCATTTGTCATATGGATGAATTTCAACAAGCTTGATTTCACATTGCTTTTTGAAAAGCAGCCTGATAGGATAAATGACAGCAAATTAAATTCTGTTTAACAGTTACTGACCTCTTTTTTTGGTAGTATTCCTGCAGAAGTTGCGGTATTCAAGCTTAAATATAGAAAATAGGCTGCAAGCATGTTATGAAGCTTTCCATAGGTATAAAGACCATTCTCCAAAGTGCTTTGAGTAATAAAGTCTTGCTAAGTTTGGGCAATTTTGCTATTGTCTAGTTCTGTTACAAATGTGAAGGAATGGAAAAATGGAGATTATCCAGGGAGATGTTAGCCATGCCCCTTGATGTACATCTGGGAAGCCCTTGGACTTAACTTGCAATATCCTCACATACATTAACATGCACTGGTTGATCAGTGCTTCTCTGCCCCTTGCCTTGGAAAAACACAAGACTGATAATGTTTATTGTCTGATCACAATGGGAAATCTCTGTAATTTTAGAAGTATTTATTACCAAGGTCAACATGAACTGGCATGCCGGCAAAGCCTGAGGAGGGCAGTAGATCTTATTGGGAATGACAGAAGAGGATGGCCAGATTCTTTATCAGGGAGTCTTTAATTTCAGATATCCCTGCTAATAAGTCTCTCCTGGTATAGCAGAGCTCTCTTACAGTGTCTGGGTTACAGAGGATAAAGCACGTATAGGAGGGTATAGTTTTTGTCTGCTTACCTAGTGCATGTGGGCAAAGAAATCAGCGAAGCCCATGGAGCTGCCACCTCCTGCTGAACCACCTCTGAAATCTTTGGGGCACATCATTAGATGCACATTAGCAGAAATACATTTAGTAGTACAAGGATACAGAAAAACATGCTCATGAAGACCAGTCCTTCTGAACAGAGAGAAGTCCAAGCATTCTCTCTGCCTCCTTGTTCTGTAGGAAATCTGTCACAGAGCTAATTGTGACAAAACAGATTTTTTAACCAGTTTGATATCACATCTGGAAAAATGTCAAGATACTTTACTTGTAGTCAAGCAAACATAGAGGAGAAATTGGTAGAAGACAGCTTATTCTCTTCATAATGAATTTGTATTTATCATGTGTATATACACATATTTCTACTCCTATAGAAATGCAGACTGTGGAAACACAATGTTCATGTCTCAGAATCCTTGAGTACAGTGGTCCCTCATACCCCTAATAGTTTCTGGATGTATTATTTCTTTTTTTTTTCCCCCATTCTCTTTTGTGCCTCTAAGAAAGAGGAGCAAAGGCCAACTTTGGCAGCAGCCGCTTTCCTTTTGAGAACCTCTGTTCTTTGCTTCATGTCAGATGGTGTTAGAGAATAGTTTCTAAACCAGATTAATTGAGTTCAAACAAGTTTCCAAGCTTTGCAGAAGCTGTCAATTTGCGTTTTTATTTTTATTTCCTTTTTTGACACAATCTAGTGTCAAAAAGAGTTCAAAATCCAATATGACAGCATGATGAGAAGGTGTTGTGCCTTCTTTCCAATTTAGAAGAATTGCCTTCCAAGTGAGAAGATCTCCAGCATCTCCTAGTGCTGTGAAGAATGCAGCAAGTACAAAGATACTCTGCAATAAATATCTCCAGGAGGCCTGGTGAAGCCTGAATTTGGACATGGCTGAGCCAGTTGAGACCCTCCCCAGTATGAAATACCTCACAAGCTGGGACTGTGAGGAGCAAGTATTCTGCTGTTGTATCTAATTTGCTGACAAGAAAACTGTTTGCTGATTTTTAATGACTTCTTGCATTAGATTTCCTTGCAAATCCTTGTCTCCTGTCTAGTATTAGCTTCCTCTTGGGAAAGCCCTGAGAATGAAAGGAAATAGAATTCCAGATAAAATATTCTGGCTGATTAATTCTCTATCTTGGACACAGTTGCAGAGCTGCTGTATTCTGTTACAGTATTTATTCCTACCTGTTGTTTGGAGCGGGGTTTGCTTCCCTCCCAGGTTGAATCTCCTGTTCATCCCTGTCCACCTACAGTTGTTGGTGTGATGAGCCATTTGGGCTTAGTCAAGTTCCCTGAAGGAGTAAAGGAATAGCTTCCTACAGGTTTTGTCAGTCTCTTGAGTACCCTCCACAAGCTAACTGCTCACTTAAGGTAGTGTTTCTCAGTCTGTAGACAATTTGAAATTACTTTGGCTTCAGATCTGGGTTTCAGTGAAGCTGTGTATGCAATATCTTAACCTTAAACTGTTGTTTAAACTTGTACTTCCCTAACAGAGCACAAAACTAGGTACTTAACTTTATGAATGTGCTTGTAGGCTTGAATGCCTACAAAGTACCAGCAGGTGCCAGCTCTTGCATTTGCCCCATTCAGTATTGCTCAGTATTGTGGATGGTGCAGAACCTGCTGTGAAAATCTTAAATCTTTGGTTTGGCAACAGAAATGCCATGCAGTTAACTCACTGCCTAGTCTCTGCTATGCTTCATCTACTTTTCTGATTTTGTTTGAGATTTGGTAATACCAGGTCTGCAAGTGGCAGTGACAGCCCCAGGTGTTTGTAGGCATGTGGCTACATATGTGTTTAAATGCATGGATGTCTGTGTGCACACTGAATGCTTATGTAACTCCATTGCATTATGAGTGACCATCATCACTGTCAGTGGGCTGCTAGGGTTTTATTTCCTTGCACTGACTCTCAAGGTGCCCTAAGTGAAGAAGAAATGACAACGCCTTGGCTGGGAAGGCACACATCCTAGAGATTGCACAGGAGGAAAGCGCTTGACTTGGCAAGTTCAATTTTGAAAGCAATCTTTTCCAGGGTACTGAAAGATAACAGGGGAGGAATCCTGCCCAGGAAACGAGACACAAAATTTACCAACTGTCAGACAAGTGGCATTGACTTTGAACAAAATGAACACCAGACTCTCTGAGGCTTGAGGTGTCAGTGGAGCCCAAAAATAATATACACATATTTGAATGATGCAGACGAGTAGCCTTTGTATGGCAAGGTTGCTTTTATCCCCTAAAGCAAAATAATGGCATCAAATAAAGGTGACTTTGCTACAGGGAGGACTTCCATGCATCTAGATGTTGAAACAAATATCTTGAAGATGTGTTGAATAATGAATTTTAATTGATTGTATTCCTCATTCCATGGGAAAACTTCTTTCTATATTTTATAGCATGTTTCACTTCAAATGCTGATCCTGTTTGAAGGGGTTTCCAATAAAATAAAAAGTGATGAGTGTTGAGAAAGATATAATGTGTAATAGATAAGCTATTCTGTCTTTTAACCTTCATGAAGTGCTTTGAGGATTAGAATTAAAATCCACAAGTTCAGAAAGGTTTATTAAGTTGTTGAGCTAGAACAGGCAGAAATGGTGGTCAGAGTTTACAAACATGATATCAGGTGGGATTTTTTTGTTTTGTTGTTAAAGCCTCCGCTGTCCTGCTGCTGTGTTAGATCTGTGTCAGTTTGGTTAAGCTGACAGGTTTATACTTTCCAGCTTGGAAGCTGGGTCTGTGCTGTTTCTGCCATTTAGAGGATTGTGAAGGAGCTGCCAGGCAGGTGCTTTGCAGGGCCATGAGAGGTGAGAGCTGCAGGGAACAGCACACTCCAGGTAAGGAAAGCTGCAGAATGGTCCCTTTCCCTCCCTGCCCCCTGTGTCCATGGGACCTGTTGCTCTCACTTTGGCCCAGTCATGCTGCTCCCAGCACATGCCAGGCCTGGGATTGAACATTATTTATTGTGTTAAGTCAAACCATGAGCTGAAGCTGAGTGAACAGTCACAATCTGCCTCAAAAATGGATCTAAATGTACTAATTCTGCCTGTGATGTTCCTTGAAGATCAGATTTCTCCAACAAAATGAGAGATTTGCCACTGATTTGCCCCTGCCTAGCTCCACCAAGGACAATGACATTGGTGTTTCCTGGGGATATCCCCACGTGTAGGAGAGGAGTGGAACCTGGAAGGGGCTGTAGTCAGGTGGGGGTTGGCCTCTTCTCCCAGGCAACCAGTGACCAGATGAGAGGGAATGGCCTCAGGCTGTGCCAGGGCAGGTTCAGGTGGGACATCAGGAAGGGTTTCTTCACTTGAGGGGTTGGCCAGGCATTGGCATGGGCTCCCTAGAGGTGATGGAGTCACCATTCCTGTAGGTGCTCAAGGAATGGCTGGAGGCAGCACTTAGTGTTGTGGTTTAGTTGACACAGAATCATAGAGTATTCAACCTAGAAGCATAGAATGTTGTGGAGTTGAGATGGACTTTAAAGATCATCTGGTCCCAACCCCCATCATGGACAGGAACACCTCCCTCTAGATTGAGTTACTCAAGGCCTTATCCAGCCTGGCTTTGAACACTTCCAAGGTTGGGGCATCTATAAGCTCCCTAATCAACCTGGTCCAGTGTCTCATCAACCTCATGGTAAAAAAATTCTTCTAATACCTAACTTAAATTTTCTCTCTTTTGATCTTGAAATTATTTTTAATTACTCCTTGTCCTGTCACCACAGTTCCTGCTGAAGAGTCCCTCTCTGCATGTTATTAGGTCAAAGGTTGTGCTTGATGGTCTTGGAGGTTTTTTCAATCTTAGTGATTGTGTCTTTCATGATTTTAAATTACAATAATGCTTTAAAAATTACAAATAAAATTATTTTACAAGATTAGCTTTTAATTACAAAGTCAAAACAAAGCTGACAAATCCAAGGGGAAAAAATGCATTGTTCAGTGGAAATTTAGATTATACTTTGATTTTGATACATTCCTCTGTTTCCAGCAGGAAAAAACCTCCTACTCACTATGGAGGAAGGTGATTTTCAAGCCCTGTCTTGCAAGTTGGAAATTTAAATGCAGCATCACTGTGGGTGCAGGTGGCACTGAGAAAGTGAAACAGGGCTTAAAATATGCATATAAAAGACCCCTTGTGAAGTAGAGCTAGGTAAAAAGTGAGATTCCAATCCTGTATGCTGCCACTTAGATCTTCCTTCTGATAGGGATTGCACCCTAGCAAATTCAATGTTGAGATCAGATTATGATCTATGGGCTTTAATTTGTTTTACTATTTCAGTCTACGAAAAGGGCGAGAGGGAAAACCTGGGGGTCTGCAGACCTGTTAGTCTAACCTTCTTCTGGAAGAAAAGTTAGTTAGGGATGGAGAAAATGGTACTGGGTGGTATTGAAAGGCACTTAAAGAATAATGCAATCATCAGGTACAGTGAACATGGTTTCACAAAGAAAAGTCCTGTTTAAGTAATTTGATCTCTTTGTATGGTAAGGTCACCTGCCTAATGGATGAAGAAAAGGCAGGGGATGTGTAATTTTTCTGGATTTTAGTAAGACATTTGATACTGATGTCTTCCCAGGATCCTTCTGGACAAGCGGACCAGCTGTGGGATGAGGGAGTTTGTGCTGTGCTGGGTAAAGAACTGGCTGAAGGGCAGAGCTCAGAGGGTTGTAGTGAATGGGGCTTCACCTGGCTGGCAGCATTCACCAGCAGCATTGCTCAGGGTTCAGCTCTAGGCTTGTTCAGTTTATTTATTCTGATTTTTTTTGAATGCAGCTTTGACTGTACCTTTGGCAAATTCACTGGCAATAGCACAGTGAGAGGCACTGTTAGCTCTCTGGAGGGACAGGAGGCCTTGCAAGAGGGATACAGATATATTGGAGCATTGGGCTGTCATTAATGGGATGAAATTTGGCAAGTTGAAGTTTAGCTGGATGCTGCGCCTGGGATGAAGGAACGCTGAGCACAAGTACAAACTGGGAGAGGAATGGCTGGAGAGCAGCAGGGATCTGGAGGTGCTGGTTGGCAGCAGCTCGGCAGAAGTCAGCAGTGTGCCCTGACAGCCCAGAGGTCAAATTCCATCCTGGGATGCATCAAGCACAGCAAAACCAGCCCATCAAAAAGGGTGATCATCTCTCTGTGTTCAGTGTTGGGGCTGCCTCAGCTTGAGTACAGCATGCAGTTCTGGGCCCCACCGTTTAAGAAGCATCCTTGAATGGATCCAGAGGATAAGAAACCTGGTACAAGGGCTGGAAGGAATGTCCTGTGAGGAGCAGCTGAGGACTTTGTGTTTTTCTAGTTTGGGGAAAAGGAGGCTGGAGAGGCAGCCCCGTTGCTCTCTGCAGCTTCCTGAGAAGGGGAGGTGCTGATCCCTTCTCCCTCGTATCCAGTGACAGGATGCATGGGAATAGTTCAAAGCTACACCAGAGGAGGCTTAGACTGGACATTGGGGAGCATTTCCTTACTGGGAGGATGGTCAAACAGTGCAACAGGCTTCTAGAAAGGAGGTCAGTGCCAGTGTGTAGAAGGTGTTTGGACAATGCCTTTAGCAGCATGCTTTGACTTGGTCAGCCCTGAACTGGTCAGGCACTTGGATCAGATTGTTGTTGTAGCTCCTTTCCAACTCAAATAGTCTGTTCTAGATCCTTCAGACATTTCTCTCTGCTCTTACAGGTAAATCTGAGAGATGCTTTTTCCTCAGTGCTAACAAGAGCACTGGGAATAGAGTGGGAAAGCATGGGCTGGACATCAGAAGTTAGATGACAGGAGACTCACCCTGCTTGGGTTTTGAAACTGTTAAGATGGTCAGAAATGGGGAGATACATGTTGCTTGGGATTTGAGTTTTGCTTGAGTTTTGCTTTGTGGACCACAAAGTCTTTTCTTTTTTTATTAAATGGATGTGGTTAGGATGTGACAACTGTGACATTGTTTTGTGAAATATAGCCATTAGACTTCTTTCTG
Source organism: Camarhynchus parvulus (assembly GCF_901933205.1). Classification (NCBI taxonomy): domain Eukaryota; kingdom Metazoa; phylum Chordata; class Aves; order Passeriformes; family Thraupidae; genus Camarhynchus; species Camarhynchus parvulus. The sequence goes on along the minus strand of NC_044575.1, from coordinate 16,776,608 downwards.
AAGGGATTAAAAAAAACCCCTGTCTTGATTTATGGGGAAAAAAGTGTTAGGCTGTAGATGACACTAGCAATGAAAATGTCAGGCTCTGTGTGTGTAATACATAACAGTGTGCTGTGTTTTCACTATATTTAATTGTTATGGGAAAATACCAGGACTTTGGCTCTTCTGATTACTCATGTTGAATGCAGCTTTTCTCAAGATAGAGACAGTTTCATATTCCTAAGGAGCAAAGTGCAGCCATCTGAACAGCTGCAACCTTTGGCCTTCCTCCACAGAAGTCAGTAGGATTTGGTCATCTCCTATGGGAGAATGATAAAACCTTAAGAACATGTTCAAAAAGGGCATTTTCAGCAGAATTTTTTTTTTTTGCATCAGCTAGCCTGAGCTATCTGCTGGAAAGCTCTTCTCTCTTCTTGTTTATAAGGGATGTCCTTTAATTTTCATCCAAAATATATTTATGTACTACCAAAATATTTTGTCCTTCTGCTTTTACTCTTGAAAAAAAAAATCACAAGATTGAAAGCTTTGAACACAGAGACAACTGCAAGACTATTTTACTGAGGAAGGATAACTGTGGCACTCCTAAGTGATTGCATGGATGACTTTTGCCGAGCATGTCTTCTCTTTTCAGCCCCTTCTTACGTTAGGACCAATGCTGCTGAATACCTTTATTCTTTGTTTGCCCATTGTCCTGCTGTTAGCTGCGATGGTTACTTTTCCTCATGGTACCTGGCACAGTGCTGTGTTTTGGGTTTAGTACAAGAAGAATGGTAACAACACTGATATTTTAGTTGTTGCTATGCAGTGCGTGCTCTAAGTTAAGGACTTTTCAGTTTCCCACACTCGGCCAGCAAGGAGGTGCACAAGAAACTGGGAAGGAGCTTGGCCAGGACAGCAGATCCAAACTGGCCAAAGGGATGTTCCATACCACAGGGTGTCAGGCTCAAGATATAAACTGGGGGGGGAGCTGGCCTGGAGCCACTGAACACTGCTGAGGCATGGGCTGGGCATCAGTCAGTGGGGGGATGATGCACTGTGGATCGCTTGTATTTTGTGAGGCTTTTAATTCCTCTTTTTTTCTTTCCATTACAATTATTATTATTGCTATTATTATTAGCATTAGTTTGATTATAATATTTTGCTTTTTTCAGTGATTGAAATGTTCTTCTCTCAACTGAGGGGTTTTATTTATTTATTTATTTCAGCTTCTCTTTCCAATTTCATCAGGGTAGTGGTGGGGTGGGAGTGACAGGCAGCTGTGGGGTACATGGCTGACAGCTGGGGTTAAACCATGACACCTGTACGTTGACAGATGATGAACAACCCAAAATTTGTTTTCCCTGGGAAGAAGTCTCCATGTTCTTCAGCAAGGACTGAGGTGGCTTATGTGAATCAGGTCATTACAAGAACTTGCATTAGGCTAATAGAAGATCATGAAATTGGCTTAGCACTTCAGCAGTTTTATTACTGGAATTGCAGAGCTGAATGCTCAACAGAGGGATGAGATCATCCTGGTCTTGCATTCTGCCTCAGCATCCACTCAGAGATGGCAGAGCATTGTCAAGAGCAGGGGAAACGGCAAATGGATGTGCCAGAATATCATCATAGCCAAGACATGGTGCCTGTGTAGGAACAGGCAAATGACAAAAATACCGCCAGTAATAGTGGAGTGATTTTTGGAGTCACTTCTGACTCTCATCTGCTGACCTCATGGAGGTTAAACCCGTTAATGGATGGCAAGTTACATCCAGCTGACTACTAACATTGCTGCTTTAATTTGTGGCATTCCCTGGTTGTCTTACATGGCTCTGTAACTGCAGTAGGACGTCTGGTCCAGCTGTTCAATATTTTTGTATGAGGCAGTGTACACAGTGTCACCATTAAATCTGATTTATCCAGTTTTCTGTTTTTAATTTTGGTGTTAAACCACTGACACACAGGTTCAGTTCTGTTTGTTAAACCTGGTTATGATACAGGAGCTGAGTTCTAATGAGCAACTTGGCTGAGATGATTTGCAGACACTTTCACTGGAGTAAAATATTGGTTGGAAATAAAATTTCAGTCTCAGGCTGCCACGGGTCAGTCATTGTAAAGACAGTTTAAAAATAATGAAAACGTTCTCACTGGATAAAAGCTTTGAATGAGGTATATGAATTATAAATGTTAATGATGGATTTCCAAAGTCACAATCAGATTTATGAAGATACTTCAGTATCTAAAGGTGCAGGTAGATGTTTTATGGAAATAACAAACTTAAATGTCATTGAGGGCCTCAAAGATGAGATTTTTTTAAAGCTATTTTGGCACTTTGCCTGAATCTTTTAATGAGACCCAGTTTGCTAAGGGAAAAGGAAGTAGCACTTTTGAAAGTTGAACTCTGCAAAGTGTTTGAAACTGTTCTTGAAGAATGGAGAGATCTATTACTGCTGTACTTGTTTCTGAAAATTGTACATTTAAGGCACTTCTGTAAAAGGCAAAGGGAAAGTTGTATCCTGTTAGAATTGCAGGAGCAGGTTTAAGACCAGTGGGAAAACTTGCTTTGAGATAGTGAAGAGTAGTGATAAGATCTGCCAAGCTGGGAAATAGATAAGATTTCCTTATTCTTTTGCCTAAAACAAATGTTTGGATTTATTATCATTTTATTGATTAAGCTGAAAGATTGGAGATTTTTCTCTTTTGTAATTTCAACTCAAACTATGCAGTGCAGCCTCTGAATAGAAAGTAGAATAACAGAAAATAGGTTTTAAAATAATTTCCAGATAGCTCTATATACGCACTAAAACCAGAAATAAAGGAGATTTTATAGTTTCACAGTAGCATCAAGCAATGAAAATCAATCAATGTGAACCAGGTTTATAGTATTAAAGCCCATCAGCTCATAGTTGGAAGTGTAACAGGTGCAATGTTCACAGTAAGGAAAGCAGATGGAAAAGAATGAGAAGATTAATGGGAATATTTTAAATATGTGTGTGTGTCCATGATCCTTTATCACAAGAGAGAATTCATTAAATTAAGCCTAATTTGTTCGTCAAAGTCCAGTTATATATGTCACACAGTGGGAATGTGTGCTAGATTGACCCTGGCCAGCAACTGAACACCCACTGGCCAATTGCTCACTGCCTGCAGCCCCTCTCCAGTGGGATAGGGGACTGAATTGGGAGAGCAAAAGAGAGAAAAGATCATTTTGAGTGAAGCAAAGCTTTGTGTGCAAGCAGAGACACCAGGAGCTCCTTCCCATCAGCAGGCAGATGTTTAGTCCCTCCCTGTAGGCAGGCAAAATGCTTGCTGGGAAGGCAAATGCTGTAATAGCAAACAGCCCTCCTCCTTTCCCTGAGCTTTTATTGCTGACCACAACACCATGGGCTGTGGGAGATCCCTTGGTCACTTGGGGTCATCTGTCCTGGCTGTGTCCCCTCCTGACTTCCTGCCAGCGCTCCGGGTGAATGTTGTCATTGAAGAGTGATTTTGCCTGGTTTTCCTCCAGTGTTGATGCTGCTGGAATTACTGTGCCTAGTGGCAACTAGAAGAAGGTGCTGCTGGTGACTACAACTGCTGGAAGTTTCTGCAGCACATTGGCATCTTTCACTTGGCCATTTTGCCAGAATTCACCGTTTTCTTGGATCATCTGCATTCCATAATAAGTCCATCAAGACATATATGTCTCTGGTCACAAGTTGGAGTTGTGTTGCCATTTTCTACTGCTGGAGAGGCTTGATTTTTGTTGCTAATTTATTTTTACTGACTGAAGTTCTGGAGTTCTGTTAGAAATCAGTTCCCAGGGTGAACTTTGCTCTTATGGAATGGCATCTTCATCCCTTCAGCTGTGGCTAAGGCCCTCTGTCTGACTTTAGTTGAACCCATTTCAATTGTACCTAAGGGTTCTAAATCCTCAGCTTCTTTGTTGCCTTTATTTGGACATGATCAATTCCACATGCATGTGAATCTCTTTTGGAATAGCTTAATTTTTGGTGTTGCAAAGTTGCCTTGTCTTTCCAATGGTGATTGCTGCTTAAACCAGAGCTGGACACTCAGTGGGCTGGGTAGTTTTGTTTCCAATGCACAGGCTGTGATTTCAGTCCAAGTGGATGAATTTTGGTTTTTGAATCAGTTTTGCAGATGTGCAGGAGGCAGCTCTGTGAGTTTACATGTTGACATTGCATTTAAATGAGGCTCTTGCTAATTTTTCCCAACCCTAATGGTTGCTTTGGTTCTAAGTATTTGTATTTTTTTTCTTTGAAATTAGTGACTCTGTTATATATCTCTGTTTTAACTTGAGTGGACATCTATGTCTACCTTTAGTTTGTTTCTTCCTGAAAATTCTTATTTTAGAATGATAAAAGCATATAATAAAGAGTGATTATTTGTAACTGGTACAGAGTATCTCTGAGAATACCATAAATATGGAGATCTTGAGAGTTGAGAACTATTTTGTACTATAAACCTACTAATATCTTATCCCTGCCCACACTTTTAATGGAGGCAATCTGTTTTTAAAGTTTTAGAGATATGTTTAAAGTTGTTATTTCAGTCTACATTTTCATATTTTCCTTTGCCTGAAGCAGCTGATATCCCCTGAATCCTGAACAGGCTATTTGTGCGTGAAGAAGCATTATGGCTCTGCCTGTGTAAACAGAATTTGAGTTGCTTCTGAATGCCCAAGCAGTGCCAGAGTTAGGTAAATAAACTAAGTACATTAATTGCTCCTACATCCCTTGAGTGCTTCCACTTTGTAGGTTTTACAGTAATGTTAATGTATTGTAATCCATTATTATTTGCAAAATTAAAATTTTCTTTCTTTGCCTGCATCTGCCACTGTTAATTCAGAAGCTCTAATAAATGCATTAAAAGAGGGAAGTAATAAGCAAAAGAAAGCCCCTCTGGGAATGTATAATTTTACTCTTTATGCTGTGTTGGAAGAAAATAAGCAGTGTAAACATGCAAAGTTAGCATGCTGCTAAAGTGAGACTACAAAGGAAAGCAGTAAAACCCTTCTGTGGCTGTTGCACTTGCGTTTGTTATAAAAATAGGATGAGAGTAAGAGCAGTGATGTGCTGAAAGCAGGTGTCAGACTTGCACCGAAGGATGGGCCTGTGGAGATAGAAGCTGTGAGCAGTGTCATGCATTGGGATGGGAAGCTACCCATTGGGACACACTGGATATGTCATTTTATCAGGGAAAACAATAAACCATCAGAAAGCTGGGATTCATCAAGGAAAGAGGGAAAACCACAAAAGGACCTGTATGTGGACACAGCATATCAGTAAGAATAAAGGTGGCTGAGTGGGGAGATGAAGCTTGGCAGAGTGAGTTGTTTTGATTTGAAAACAATTGCCTTACTGCCTTTTGGGAGCTTGCTGATACTAAACATGCATTTATTAACTTGAAGTGCCAGAGGGCAGCAGGAGATGTCAGATATGGATGTTTTGTTTAGCCATTGTATGTCTTCAAAGGTGAGCATGAGATAGTCCATGCTCAGCCCAAGCTGAGCAGCTGGGATAAGTCAGAGATTCACAGAGATTCAGGCAGACTAAAGGAAGAAATTAGTATTGGAGCAAGATGGTGGAAAAGAAAGTGAACAGGGAGTGGGTGTTTTGGGAAGCCCTTAAATTGAAAGAGTTTTTTGCAAGGCTGGGCTCAGGCAGAAATAGGAAAAGCTGAGCAGCATGGAGGAGAAGAAACATTTGTGTGTGGCAGAAGAAGCAAATTGCTACCAGAAGGCGTTAAGCACTTGTGCCGTATCCTGCAGAGGCTCCCATGGAGCTTCAGGGGAGATGCTGGGCTCAGCACCTCCCTGCAGGTGCCACACCTGCGTGCTGTGAGCTCCTCCTCAGCCTGGCCTGCCCAGGCAGGCCTCACAGGGTTCTGCTGTCCCCTCTGCCCGGGGAGCAGCTGCAGGAGCACTCGCAGGCAGCAGTGCCAAGGCACAGGCTCTGCAGGGCAGCTAAATAGCAACCCTGGGGATAGGAAGTGAGCCTTTCCCAGTGGGTAGGATGTGACAAATGTCCTGTTGTTTCAATGAGATAATCTTCTCCCATTAGTCTAATCACTATAATTAGTCAAACTGTCCTCCCTGGTGATGTCCCCTGGGATGTGTGTTTTGAAATTTTCCTCCTGTTAGTGCCTGGAGGGTGCTGGATTTGGGAGTAAAGAAGAGCAGCACTGTTGTTATCCAACCCACTAAGAGACATCTGAGCAAAAGGGGCAGTTTCAGAGTATGACTTTGAATAATCACAGTAAAAGGATGTGATGTAATGATTTTTGGTGAAGTGTGGGTCAATGTTAGGAACGGAATAAGCTCATTGTGCTGAATGGGATGTATGTATTTGTACAGGGGCAAGGAAGCCTCTGTTGGGGTATTTGTCTCGTGGTTTCTGCCCTAAGCATACATTCTGGTGGAAGACTGTCAGTTTACAGCTGTTAGGGCACTTCCAATCCAGAAACAGGCATGCTCAGTAACATAGTTTTTATGCAGGCATAAAGCAATTGCAGTAAAATAAAGTAGGTTCTTTGATTTCTTGAGGCTTAAAAATGTGTATGGTCCACAAGGCCGCACAAATCCCTCTTGATTTTCTAATGTGCAGCAGCATTGGGATTTGCAGAATAAATGGAGCTAATCATTTCTAGGAGCTGGTCTGATCCATTGCTTGAGAAGCTGAGAGCTCGGGCTTGTTCCCCTGAGTCATTTGTAACTCCTTTCTTCTGTCTTTAAATGTTAATATGCAGAGCTGTGGAACTTCATGGCTTTTGTAAAGCTTTGAGAATTGCTGCAGTGAAAGATTGTCCTCCATAAAGTATACAGTGTTATTCCTAGACTCCTGTGGGGTAGAGTACCCTCCTTTTGTGTGTATTGGACTGAAGGGCTGAATAGCAACAGTTGAAGCTTTGAATATTTGCAATGAATTATGGAAGAAGAATGGAAGAGTAGATAACTTTCCATTAATGTAGGTAAGAAACAGATATGCATATAAGTGAACATAAATGTGTGTTTGCCAGGCTTTCAGAGAACATAAAAATAGCTATTAAAGCAGAACAAAACAGTTTTAACATTAAGTAGAGCTTCTGTGTAGGAATAGGATAAATATCAGACTGTAAGTAGCTGCAAAGCCCCCCAAAAAGCAGGGCTATAGAAATGCACATGTGCCTTTCCACTCCTGTCCCACATACATTAAAAAGCATCAAATGCTGTGAATCTGCTATCAGCAACATCTGTTTCCTGAGTTCTGTTTAGGAGATGCTGATCTACATTTAGTTATGTTATTGTCTCTCATCCAGAAACATCACATTTTGTCTCCTTTGAAGAGTGTACCAGCAATGCTTCTTGTTCCAGAGAGGTACCTCATCATTCTGTAGCTTCTCTGCCCCTCCCACTGGCTTGTACATAATGATACAAAATGTTTCTTCCAAGTTCAACAACTACGCTGGTTTATGTGCAGACTGAAAATTTTAGTAGGCAGAGGAAGTGCTTTTAAACTGAAGCTCTGATTTTTAAAAGCAGCTGCAAAAATGTCTCCCAATGATTTCTTAGTTTAGCCAGGAAAAAAAGAAATATATTCTCATCCTTTTAGTGTGTTATAAAAGTTTATACTAACATAATTCTAATGCAATCAGTAACAATGCAGAGCTGTAAAATAAGTATAACACGATGGAAACAAGCATAATGGTCCTACTTACCAACCCAGAGCTAAACTGTCAGTGTGAACATGAAGTTTGGTATTTTTGGTCCATCAATAACAGTATTTTGTATTTAAAACTTTTAACATTAGAGTACTATAAAATCACTGTGACTCCTTTGCATATCATTAGCATTGTAGAGATCTACTGCTGGTGTCTGGCTGATGGATTAGACACTTTGAGATCATCATTACATCTCTGCCGTCGCTGGTGCTCTGTATCTGTAAGAGTAATTCTGGCAATAAGCATTAAGTGATATCATCACTCTTCCAGATAGTCTCTGGAGAAGCCACGCAATGATCTCATGTCTAAGCAGTCCTTTAATCCCAGATGTATCTTTTAATGTCCTGATTTACATGTGTTTCTGCAGTAGTGTGAAGAATCACATTCTACATCAAAGCTTAATGGTTTTTTTTCCTTTGGCTGTCAATTTTTCAAACTCAGCAGCAGAAGTCCATACTTTTCAAGAAAAACTGCATTTTTTAGATTGAAGTCTGTGTAACCACATACATATCATACACAAGTATGTTAGAATTAGCTTTTGTAATTTGGCTGGTTTTCTCATACCCATGTCCCAGTCCTAAAAAAAGCTTAGATGAGATTGTCAGGAAGGTTTCTTGGATTGAGTTTTGTTGTTGCTTGTTTATTGTTGAGATTTGTTTGCTTGCTTGTTTATTAGAACTTTTCTATGCTAGTAGCAGCCTTAATTCAGTTGCATTTCAATTGCCAGAAATGCTTTTCCTGGAGTAATTGACTTTTTTCAATTCAGCACACTAATATAAATTATACCAACAAAAGACCATGTCATTGCTATAGGCTGTGCCTATGATAGCATTAACTGCTTCAGTTGTGCCAAGATGGGTTGTACTTGCATAATGATACCAGCAAACCATTTCTGAAGCAGACCTTGCCTGAGGCACATGCTTAACTTTACATAATGTAAATAATTTCACTGATTTCTGAAATTATTTATAAGACAAAATCTTGGCCCCCTCATTCCACAGACTTCAGTGGAGCTAAAAGCCACCCACAGGGCATAAAACATTTTCAAAATCTGGACTAGAGCTGATAGAATCCCTGGGGCTGCAACAGAATTGATCTTTTGATATTGAAGAAGAGATGAGACTTGTGGGTAAACCATGGAAAACTTAAGAACTTTAGATGTAACTTATTATTCATGTGAAAGAGAGAAGGGAATGAGCAGAGGCTTGCATAAAAGTAATAACATTGCCAAAGGGATGGTCTAGGAAAATGGCCTTTAAAGCAGTATTTTGGATAAATAACTGTGGAACAAGATTGAATCTGTCAAGAGAGTTTTATCTCTGCAGATGACAGGATGCTATGGATGGCCTATTAGCGACACTATGAGGAAACCATCTGCCAGGCTAAGGTAGAGCTTAGATACAAGATTCAAAAATCAAGAGCAAGCTCCAAGATGGAGATGATATTCAGGTTATGGGCTGATGCAATTGGAAGATTGTTATTGTTCAGAAGTCATAAGGAAAGGAGATAATGGGCAGGAGAGTCTTTGGAAGAAAATTAAGATGTCTGCTTTAGTAATGATGAGTTTGTGGTAATTGCTAAACACACACATAAAAATATGAGGAAAGAAGCTGAGATTTCCATTTGAACAGACGGTGTGGTGTTTTGGAAGTCATCAGGCAAGCTGAAATTGTGTTTGCAAATGAGAACAAATGTGTAAGGGAAAGAGAAGGAAGAGAAAGGTCAGAGGCTAGTGAAACTACTAAAGGAAACTGAAGTGTGAAGCAGGAGGAGAGTCCAGCAGAGGACACACCGAGGTAGCACTCAGGGAACCAGGAGGAGGATGCAGAGAATGCTATCTCTGAAGATGTGGAAAGAAACCAAACAGCAGGAGCATGAGCAAAACTACTGAAGTGCCTAAGAGGCTGTGGAGTTACTGTTAGAAATATTTCCCATTAAACTATAAGAGCATAAAGCAGATGTTTATAGACTGGCCTTTTTGGAAATGAATTTTAAATGATTACTGTGGTCATCTCAGAGTGGCTGATGTGTTTTGGCATGGGTTTTTCAACATGGGAGGTTTGAAGTTTGTATTGTGAAGGGAAGGGTACACGGAGAGAAGGTTGCAAGGAAGATCTGACACCAAGGAGATCTCCTTCATAAACAGAGTTGGTTACAGCAGGAGACCTTTTTTGTGCAATCATCAATGAATGATCCCTTGAACAAGAAAATTAATGACCTGAACTGTGACTGAGACAGTCACATTGGTCCAATCATGTAACTCTGTGGCCTACAATGTACATTTAAGAATTTGTCCCTTTAAATTTGACTACTTTTTATGATCTGTTTGAGTCAATGTGTGTCCAACTCTGGGTGCATTTGAAAGTTGTTCATTCTGCTATTTGGAAGGCATGATTGACATGTGCATGAAACCCTGGGGGCTAAAGCAGGGTTAGAGCAGTGTCTTCCTGATGTCATGCATCAAATATTGCATGGGACAGACTGAGCTGCTGCAAATGCCTCATGAAGCTCTTAACCATGCAGGAATTATTCCATGCTTTTCTGGTATGAGACATGTGTTCATGCCTCAGCTGAGAATGCTTGTCCTGTGCCCCAGGAGACACAGGGCCCTGGTTTTCTGCAGCCAGTCTTGCACTCCCTTCTGCAGTATCATTGCTACAAGTTAGTTCACTTATTATGCTGCTATGGTCCTTTTAAAAGTACCTTTTGGACAGATTTAACTAAAATTTTCATCGCCTCTTAACACAGTCAGCTGGCTGTGTTCAGATGGGCCAACTGAGGTATTGCATTGATACAGACAGGGACAGAGGCTTGTTGAATGATGGCATAATGTGAGTGGATTCAGCTAATTAGCACCTGTGTTTCTGTTCCTTTTTACTTTGTCCAAGTGAATGCTGTAATGGGCTGTCCCTGAGGACAAGTAGATAGCAAGTGTTTCCTGTCCATAAACACCTCTGGAAATGCAGTGACAGCGTTCAGCTCTTGCTGAGCTGCTCAGCACCTGTGAGCAGGAGTGGGACTTCCACGTGTGCTTCAAGTGCAGTGTGCTCTGGGTAGCAGAAACCCTTATCTTGCACTTCCACATTGCTGCATGGAACAAAGGCCAGTGTAAAAACAAACCCACCCCATCCCTCCATGGGTATTTTGTTTTGCTTGTCTCTTCATGAACGCTAATTTGCAGTGAGACAGCCCAAGGCTGACAAAAGAGAGTTTTGTTGCATTCTGCTAGCTTAAAGAGTGACTAGGAGAGACTTCTTGACACACTTGCCATCACTGTCCAGACCTTTTCTAAGTTTTATCTTCTCTGGCTGCAGAGTTTGTGAGGTGCAAATCACCTCTGCTGAAAATGCCCTAAGGTCTCCGTAGGATGAAATCACTCACTGCAGGTTAGACTAAGACTCCTGATTTACAAAAGTGTTGCTGTATTCAGGTGACTTCAGACAACTTTGAATTCTAAAAGCTGTGGCAAATACCAGTATGGGCAAAGAGGCCAGCCTGGGCACTCACCTGCCCTGTACTGGGGTTTGCTGCCCTCCCTGTTGTGTCAGTGGGACTGTAAGTGGGGCTGCACCATGAAACTTGAGCATCAAAATGATGGAGAGTCAAAAATGTGGCAGAAAGTGAAAGTATCTTTTGATCTTTAAGTGACCAGTTCATCATGTGGTCCCACAAAGCCTTCACATGTGTGTAGTTAAGGTGCTAAATTGCAGCACAGGGAAGTTAATGAAGGAGCAGGGGCTTAGGACGCCCTTACACACAGCAGAACAACTGACAGATCAATTTCCTACAGTGCTATTTAATTCCTCTAGGGGCTTTCTGCCAGCATCCAAAACCTTGTAAGCCACCTAATTCAGGAGTCAGTTTATTACAAATACTGAAGGATGCATTTGAAACCTAATCCCTGTACCTCTCTTGTACTGTGGCTTGAAACCCAAACTATTTTTGTAACATTATAAGGTGTGAGTATCAGTAAATGAGATCTTTGAAAAAACCCCAACCACCCTACAGAATCCCTTGGGAGCAAACTTGTCTATATGTGGGTGAAGCTGCAGAAGTTGACAATGTCTGTATAAATTAATGGAGGGAAATGCTCTGGAAAAAGTTTTTTTCCTTTATGAGGTGAAATCAGTCCCCCAGAAACCATGCATTTGGTGTGGTTGTGAGTTCTCCTTATTCTGGATGCTGACAGTCTCTTGGGACTGAAGTGTAGTGTTTGTTCACCCATTTAGTATCAAGATGTGCATCACATTGATGGTTTTCAGAATGAGGGGAAGCATGGGGAAGGCAAAGAAAATGTTTTCCTTGTAGGTGTCCCTGTGGAAAAAAAAGCCATTATGTCTTTGTTCTTCCCTTGTACTTTCCGCAGGCATCTTGTTTGTGCAGTGTTTCTCAAAACATTTCTAGGTCAAATCAATCTTTTTTGTACCAGCTTTGACCTCACTCTTATTTATTTATATGACCAGCTGCTCTCTAGATAAGTGATACAAAAGAGGTAAGGAAAGGAGAGAAAGAGCAAAGGCAGGGAGCAACAACTTTTCTGTCTTCTCTGCCTCTGTGAAATATATATGCAACAAATAACCTGAAGGATTGTTTTTAATTCTCCCATTAACTAAGCTGCCACCAGAGATGAGGGTAGCTGACATGAGTAATCACTTGTGACCACAACTAGCAGTATTTATCTCCTTCCATTGTTGGGAATGGAAGGTCCACAGCTGTGCAGGGTCCTGAAGATGCTTTCTGTGGAGCACAGCCATTATATTCTTGCCACTGGAAAGCCATGGGATTATCTTGATGCTCTTCAAATGTTCCTCACATGACATTGTCATCAGACATATCATGCTTCCAGTTAAAGGAATGTGTTTGGAGTGCATAGTCTCTTCTCCACATTGCAGAACCAGGTTCCTCCTCAGTCTTGTATCCCTGGGGAATGTATCTTGAAAGATTCAGCTTCCTCCTACAGAATTTTCATGCAAGTTTGGTAGGGTTGGTAATAATGATAATTCTTAAGATTAGAGCCAGCCACTTATGATGGTTATCTTAGTAAGTAAGTAAGGAGAGTGAGCCTCACTAGACTTCCACAAAAGCCCAGGCACCTTCAGAAAGTGTCAGTTACTCTTTGTGGATGGTGAAAGTGACCTCCAGAGAACAATGTGCTGCCAAAGATTATTTCTGCTATCCAAGATATCCTACCCTATTCACAAAGTTTAAGAAAAAGTAGTAGGATTATCCCAATTTTACAGATTAGATTGGAAGCAGACTAAGTGTTAGTTAAATGTGTCAGAGCCAGAATTTGAATCATAATCATCTGAATCTCAGACTGGTGCTTTAGTCTCTAAAAAGGACTGATGTTCTGGAGAGAAAAGGCTTGCAGCAGTCAAAGTTGCAGCTTTGGGGAAGTGACTGGCCAGAAAAATTAGTGTTAGCCAAATGTTTTTCATTTCCATGTTTGTGTGAGAGAAGCTGTGCATGCTAATTTGGTAAAAATTCAACTTCATAATTTAATTAAAAGTAGTTGTTATCTCAAAACTTTGCAGCACTCCCACATTTCTCCTGACAGCTTGGGCTGTGTGGCACAGACAAGCTAGGATGGTTTAAATGTCAAAATATGCTTTACATTCTTGTGTGTGTATATATATCGGTGCATTATTGAGTAAAATAAAACTATGCAGTGTGACAGATTACGTTTCTCTAATTGTCATCATTCTTTACATGAATTTGTGGCTGTCAAGAGAAATTTGCACTTCTGGAAGCATGAGGAACTTTGGAATCATTTATGCTGAAAATAAGACCAGGCCTTGCCCTGTGTAGCTCTTTCTTGAACATTGCTGGAAATGGCTGAGCTGATTTCAATACATTTGGTTTTGAAAGCTTTCCCTTGCTTTGCTAATTACATACCAGGCTGTATTTCATGCAGAACTCTGACCATTTTTCTCTATTATCAATGATTTTTACTTTTTGTGGGAATAAAGAAGCAGGAAGCTTGTATGCTGAGGGAGCTGGTTCTTCCTGTGGTCCTGCTGGATGGCCCCAGCTGCTGTGATGTTTGTGGAGCGAGGAGCCGGTGCACCCCCATGAGTTAAAGAAGGTTTGAGTTCTCTTTTTGGAAGTGGATGTGAAGCTAGCAGTAGGCTAGAACTGGGAATCTGTTAGCTAGGTTTTGCTTAAACCGGAGAACCTGGACCAGTTTAGCAGAAGTTAAAGAAGCACTGGATTCTCCTGGAGCATTATTGCTGGTGGACAAGGGGCTGACATGACCCAGCACTTGCAGCTCAGAAAGCCGACAGTGTTCTGGACTGCATCAAAAGCAGTGTGGCCAGCAGATCCAGGGAGGGGATGCTGCCCCTCTGCTCTGCCGAGAGCCCATGTGGAGTGCTGCATCCAACTCTGGGGTCCAGCACAGGAAGGACATGGACCTGTTGGAGCAGGTCCAGATGGGGCTACCAAGATGATTAGAGGGAAGGAGCACCTCTCAAACAAGGAAAGACTGAGAGAATTGGGATTGTTCAGCCTGGAAAAGAGAAGGCTTTGAGGTGGATCTAGTTGTGGCCTTCCAGGACCTGAAGGGAGCCCACAGGAAAGATGTAGAGGTACTATTTACAAAAGCATGTAGAGCCAGGACAAGGGGGAATGGCTACAGAATGAGAGAGTGGGTTTAGATTAGAAAGGAGGAAGTTCTTTGCTTTGAGTGAGGGTGATGAGGCACTGGGACAGGTTGTCCAGAGAAGCTGTGGATGCCCCATCCCTGTCAGTGTTCAAGGTCAGATTGGATGGAGCTCTGAGCAACCTGGTCTAGTGCAAGGTGTCCCCACCTGTGCAGGGGGCTGGAACTAGGTGATCTTTAAAGTATCTTCCAATCCAAACCATTCTATGAATCTATGATTATTGTATTAGGTGTGTGTTAGGCAGGCTGAAGTGATGCATGCACATCACCCATGGATATACTATTATGAGGTTGCTACAAGGAGCCACTGAAGAGCATGAGAAAGGGAATGAAGTAATTAAAAGAGGCAGATTGAAACAAAGATGACTCACCTGATACCTTAACCATAAATGTCACCAATAATTTCTAGCTAGGCAGAAATCAACAACTGCTGTTCCAGCTGGCTTTCCTATTTCCTGTAAAAATATTTAATTCTGAGTTTTGTTTACTACGCAGGAGCAGTCTTTTGTATGCTGTATAGATCTAATGCCATATATTGTCACTTAAGGGGACAGTATCCCCATCAGGGATACTGGAGGTGCCAACCTTGACACTAAAGTGTCTACTATAATTAACAAGCTCAGACCCTGGAGACCTTAAAACTGTGTGCTCTGGTTGCCAGCTGGATCTCTGGGTTGAGAGACATGGTTCAAATGGCCAGTTGCATGTAGGAATTTAGAGACAGACAGCAACAGGGGCTTCAGCAGTGCTTCAAGTTCCACACACACACCTAGTCTTTTTTTTTTTTTGTAGCACATGTATCGCATGAGCCAGGGATTGCTGTATTGGTTTCCTCAGATTCCTTTACCTGGTTAGATACACTGTTGCTTTGAGAGAAAATCTGGTATGGAATGCCACAGGCAGAATGCCTTTTCCTTGTCCTGCCCTTCTGGATGCAGATGGATGCCCTCTGTACGCTTGCAGCAGCAGCAGCCAGGCACACCAGTACATCACACCACTTTCCTTCTGCCTAAAATGAAGGAGAGCCTACTTCTGATTAAAATTCAGCCAGAGGCTCTAATGCTGTAGTATTAATAGCAGTCCTGGCCTTGACAAAAATAGCTGTTAAATGGGGAGTAAAAAGCTTTCTATGTTTGCCAGAGTTATAATGGAAATGGTGGGGCTGTCATAAATACGATGTTCGTAGTTAAAATTATTATGGCTTAACAATTTTCCGATGCATTCCATTGGGTTATTTCCAGCACATTCAGATCTCAGAGTTGTAAAGGCTTAATAGAAGATCTTGACAGTGAGTCTTCATCAGTTGCAGAGGAAAAGTAGGCAGTGTTTACGAAATACGCTCACATTCTTTACTCATCACCTTGATGTTGCTGCTGTGCTCGTTTGTTGTCATCTTTATATGTGTCAAACTCTGTCAGGAAACGCTTGAACCAGTTTATGGCTGTGGATTGCTAAATTCAGTTGCTGGTGTGGTGCACGCTATATGAGCCTAACAATGCTCATGGCCTTTAAATTCACAGGTTGACTCCTCCTTATCCTTGGTGTTCCACAGAAGTGCCTGGAGCTGGGCCAATCTACAATTCTTGAAGCCTGAGCATGATGATGCATCACTGATGCAAGTTACTACTTTTAGGGGAAAAAATAGTGTTTAGAAGGAATCAAGCATGCATGGGTTAATGCTGAACTGTGAAGCATGGCCAGAAGTTGCATTTTACAGATCTTTGTAGATGCCAAGGAAGTCAGGGAAAATTCAAATACGAGCCTGTGTGATAATGGTAGAACAATAGTAGCTGAAGAAATGTACAAAATATTTTTTCCCAGCAGTAAAGTGAAATACTGTTCATTTATGATCCACACAGTAGGAACGTGCATTTGCCTCTCTGTAGCTCCAGTTTGTAGCAGGAACTTGAACACTGGATGGCTCCAGCTTTCATTAATTGTTAATTCTGTTTCTTGTTTCTCCAGAACAGAGGCTGAACCCTCCTCAGTATTTTTTCGCTGATTCCTAGGGGGCTTTGTAAGTGGAAGGAGACCCATGTTTAGAAGTTCTTCTGCTGATGTGCAGGAATATTACTTTCTTCTCATTTTAGTGTATTCTGAAGTAAAGGGAAAAGAACTATTAATTTATCCTGAGGCCAAGAACTGCTCAAACCCTAGCGTGGCATTATGATCTTTGTAACTGTAGAGAGCATGTTGCTGAGTATGGAGGACACCCCAGAAATACTGGACTGCTAATACTTGGTTGAGGTTGCTTGTTTATCTCATACTAAAGAGACGAACTAGGTCTGGAGGAGCATTCCCATTTGCAATTAGTCAGTGTACCAGGAAATACCCTGCTGTTTATCCCTGGGTATCTCAGCTGACAAAAGAATGCAGCACAGCCATATCAGACAGCAATAGAGAGCTCCCTGAATTCTCACCTCTTGTTTTGCAGGGTTGTGTATGAGATGAGGCTACTCAGTTGCTTAGTTAAATATATCCTGAAGTGCCTTTCTGAATCCATAGCCTCCTGTGTAAATTACTTTTATGAAGAAATAATAATAATAATAGTCCTAATAAAATATTTCTGCACTACTGTAAAAATAATGTATTTTTTGCAGAGAAGGTGTATGACTGCATAAGCAAAAGAAATGGGATGTGTATTTTATTGCTTATAGTCAGTGGTTTTTCCAAAGCTTATAAGCAAGCTTGGTATATAATGCCTTTGGGATCCCTATGTAGGCAATAGTGTTTGCTACTAACACCTTGGTCTTTGTATTTTGGTAGCACTGGTGGTCTAAAGATTTACAGGCAGGGCTGTAATGTTTTACCAATCAACAGCTACACCTGCAGAAACTCTCTGAGAACCAGTAAACTTGAGGGGGAAAAAAAAAGCAGTGGAGAGTAATTATGATATGGGCACTTTGAGAAGTGATGTCCTAAGAACACTTTGGTGCAGTGGGTAAACAGTTGGGAGACAAGAGCATGAATGTACAGACATGTCAGAGTAAGCAGCATTTAAACTGCTCTTCTGCTGGTGGTTGTGGTCTGTCTAGGTGAGGCTGCCATGCCCTGTGACTGTGTGGGCTGTGGGCAGTGTGGACAACCATCAGGTATTCCTTTCAATACCTGCCTCTCCTACCAACTGCTCTTTTCCAGGTAGCAGCTGCCTGTTAGATCACCTGAGCTGTCTGCTGCTGACTCTGTCTTGGATCCCACCCCTGAATGATCAGACTTCTGCAAAGTCTGCTGGATGCTGGATGTGCCTCTCAGATTTCTTTCTTGGCTAGTAAGGTTGCCTTGTGTGCTGCTGAGGAAGTGGCAGGATCCAACCTATCCTCTTAGAGAGATGCCCTTTCCAGATTTGATCTATCACCTAAAAGATAACCTGCTGTGATTAATCAAGGCTCGGCTGTCTCCTTTGATCAGAGCTTCAGTTATTGATCCTGTGTCTACACTGCGCGTAAATCATTCAGCTTTCACAGAAAAGAACATCATGCACCATTCTGGTGCCCTTTGGTCAGAAAGGAGGGTGTTGGCTGTCCTGGTTTTTAGCAGCATAGCTGAGAACCCACAAAAAAGCAGAAGCTGTGAGCTAACAAAGCAATGGCTGTCTCCAGTCTTCGAGCCTGCTCTGAAAAATACAGGGCTAACTGGATGCTGCTGTTCTTGCTGTGCATGCTGGATGTGGTTAGGACTCCCAGGTGTGTGGCAGCCTTGGGTAAATATGAAATATTCTGCTGGATTTATCTGGGGAACAGTTGAAGCATGGAAGTGCTGCACTGAATCAATGGCTGATACTCACAAATTCGAAAAATGTGTTGCTTTCTTAGTCTTCCTCTCTGGAAAGCCTGGAAGTGCTGAAAAATACTTTTGCATAGCTATTATTATTTGTAAAAGAGGGCTTTATTGTAAGGAAGGCACCTGCTATAAGTCACACAAGCTAAATAACATTTTAATATCCACTGTTCAAAATTGAATTACCTGAGGAAGAAGAGGGTTTTTAAAATTCATTTTCTGTTGAATCATGTGTGTGTGATTCCATTTAGAGAAGTTTGGAAGCTGAACATTTGTGTTACTGTCTTGTTATGATTCTATTTGGTCCTGCATTTCCTCCCAATTTATGTTCTAAGAAGAATTACGAATGTGGTAACACAGGAGACTATTACATTGTTCAGTAGGTGCTATGACATTTCTTATTTGTATATGTATTTTAACAGAGTTTGCTGACATTTTAGCTCGTGATCTGGGAATGGGAAATAAAAAGAGGTGATCAGAAAAGAAATTACAAAGATGGGAAAAAAACCAAGGTGTGATCTAAGAAAGTCTCCTCAAATTCTATCTACAAGAACTTCTGAATGAAACCCTTGATTTGATGCATTTCACATTATCTGACAAATAGCATATATTAAAAAAAAAGAAGCCAAAATTAGAGGTAAATACAGGAGAGGTGGGCTGCAGTACTGAATTTAAAAGGTTGGCAATTTCTGCTGTTGGTTTGACATTTGATTGTTGCAGGGGATTTGGTGTTTCTGTTGCAAGTAGAATTAAGGTTTCCTGTGAACAGCATATACAACACCACGACATGCCCTCCAACTTCATTGATGGACAGTGTTTTGTACCCAAAATGAATGTCTTTAATATTACAAGCACCTACAATTTCAATAGCTGTAGCTCTTTTTGGCAGAACATTCAGATGCAGATTAAATAGCTGTGTTGTAAGGTCTTGAGTTCAGGCAGGAAGGCAGTTGTGAGGCAGAGCAACACTAGCACAGCATCCTTTTTCAGCAGTAGCTCAGAGCAAATGCTTAGGAAATAGTAGAAGAAATAAGACATACAGGGATAATTGAGTGTTCTGACTACTTAGAAGCCAACAAGCAAAGTGACTGCATTAGTGCAAGCCCGAAGCAGAGGCTCAGAGATACTGCTTTCAGTTCTCGTCTTTGGAACAGGATACAAATATCACACTTGGAGATTTTCCACATGAGCAGTCTGGATTTGAATCAGTGCAGGGGGTTCAGTTTGAGGCCTCTGGCTCCCAAGTGGGGCTGATCCTGTAAGCATCCCTGTGAGGTGGGTAAGACTTCTGTTCTAGGCATGGTGCTGCAATGACATGAACAACAAATTAAGCCTTAAGGTAGCAACTGTCCTGTGCTGAGATTGCAAGGCTGGCTCACGGTGGCTGCCTGGGTGTTTGTCCTTCTCATGCCTCTGCATTTTGGATGAATAGCGATAATAACTATTGAGGATTATTAGCTCTCGAGGCTGCTGAAGAAGAGGAAAGAAATGTATATTTGTGGGTGTCTTTTTGGGTTTGGTTTCTGTCTGTATGTGAGTGCAAAAGGTTTGCCAGGCACTTAGTTTGGGATCTAAACTAGAAATACATCTCCTCTTTAGGAAGCTCTCCCTTTCCCCTCCTTCTGCTGCACTCACACCAGAGCAGTGCTGCAAAGTGGCAGCAGCTATTTCAGCTGTCAGGTCATTCCTCTCACTCGCTGTTCAAGCAGGATCCACACAGCCTGGCTATACTTCTTGAAGAGTAACAGAAAGACCTGAAGATGCCTCCGAGTTTCTGCATTATAACTGCTATTTAAAATAATTTGATGTTCTCCCTGAAAATTGAAACTATAAAGTTGATGAATTGGTTTCAGATTCTTTTTTTCTGTTGGTCTTCAGTTGCATGGACTGTTTAACACCAGTGATGGATAGTTTCATTACAGTTCTTGTCCTATAAGCATATAGGATCTTTATGAAAAAGTGATTTAGGATTTCTTCATGATGCCTGAAAATGTTATAAAATATACCTTGCATGGTGCTAATCCTCAAAAGTGAGATGAGTAGGATGTTTTTTTCTGGAAGAACAAAAACTTTAAAACCTGTTAGAATTTGGCACCCTAAATTGCTGCTTTTTAAATCTATTTCCTCTCCATCCTCCTTTCTCATATATTAAGGCCTCTCTGGTAATTGTGATGGAGACTGCTACAATACTTTTTGAGATGTATTTTTTGACACTGAAGAATTTTTTCTGTACTTCATGTAGGGTTTTTTCCTTTTTCTATTTGACCATTGAATCCAAGCCAGGCATAAAATTGAGTACAGAAGGGAAAAGCTTGTCTTTCTAAGTGGCAAATATTTAAATAACTATTTTAAACTCTTCATTTAGAAACAAACCAGCAAATGTTGAGACCCTCACAGATGGCCTCATATTGCTACTCCCTGTTTTAGGCACTCCTCTGGCCATCCCTCCACATTGCTGTATGAACCAGTGAGTTCACTGGGAGAATGGTGAATAATTTCCTGTCTGGTGTTAGCAGTCTCCAAAACAGCCAGATTAAAAGTTCATGGAGGTTATCTTGACTTTTCACCCTCTGGTTTTCAAAGAACTTGAAATTTGCTGAATAAGGTATTAAAAGCAGAAGCTATCATCAGACAGTCTTGGGTTTGTATTAGTGTATGGTTTTTCCTTCCTTTTGAATTCTATTTAGTAGTATGAAAGGAGAACTTTAAATATTCTGTTGAAAAGGAATGGGTTTTATGCCAGTCTTTTTCACTTTCTCTTATTTGTGAGAGCCAATAACTTGAGGCACTGTCCTTGAACTGGCAGTAATTTAACAGGTAGGAAATATGTACTTCCTAATTCCTAGGTGAAAAGTGATAAAAACTGTGAAGTTACTTGCACAGGGGTTTTGTTAGCTAGACTTATTCTCTCCTGGCTTTTTGTAGCTGATAGAGTTTCTGGCGCTCACTGCAAATGAAAGGGACTTCTGGAGAGTCAGCTCATTGCAGAAATAGCAGCAGGCTGGTCTCTGAGAATAATCTCTCACAGAGACATTAATTCACAGCAACAGTGTTTCTTCTGCTTTATTTCCCCCAGAGCTGTGTTAAAGTGGCTCAGCCTTCTGGATGTTACAAGCTTGTATTGCTCCTTTAACCTTCTCTGAGCTTCAGGTTGTTGGTGTCAGATCTGGCCCACTTTAAGATATGTTTCATGGTTTTTTTACACACTCTAATTTAGCTTTCTTCTTCCCCAAGTGGTGTCCTTCATTTCTGTTTTCCTTGCACTCTCCACCTACACTTTCTCAATAGTCTCTGTGTAAGTATGAAGCAGCAAAGGGTGGATTCCCAGTACCAAGGTCTTGCTTTAAAAGGAACAGATCCTTTCAGAGTTGCAGAACCAGTATGCATGATGCTAGAGGCAGCCAGTTGTGAGTGATGTGAAATAATCCTGTAATTATTCCATTACTTTTTCCTAAACAGAATATCTCCAGAATGCCAACTGCCCCAGCTTTGGGTGTATCTGGTCACAAAATTTGTCTGTAAGTTACACATAGCATTAAGGTTACTCTAAGTGTTTGTGTGTACTGTAGCTTCCATTGCAGCTGCCTTTTGAAGGGACCTTACAGAGGGGTTGCTGCCCCAAAACTCATTAGGAAGCTTGGTTGATTGTGGCATTTGCTGCTTGTTGGTGACCATAACTGTCTTCCTATGACCTTGGCAGTCTCAGCCTTTGCACAATATTTTTTATATTGTCCTTGAAACTCCAGATGGCATTTTGTGTGATGCAGTGCTGTTGATTCTTATCTCAACCTTCATGTGCTTCCACAGGTTAAGTACTAATAATTGACTGTTGTCAGTAGGTCTGTCAGTTTTACCTTGTTCCCCTTGTGTTTTAACCACATATTTCTGAGAAATGCCTACAGTTACTTTTCATTGTCTAAAGCAAAATATGAGCAAGTGAGTGAGTCTGCTGGTTCTTAGGTATTTGGACCTTATATGTATGTCCAGCTATACACCTATGGACTGTTCTCTGCTTAAGTGATTATATAATGTGTTGATAATAGTTGATTATGTAAAAAAAAAAAAAAGTTGGTTTTTATTGTTATTTATACCTCCAGTATTTTTTATTTCTGAAGTACACTTGTAGAATCCTGTAGGCTTGAGACAGCAGAGTTGGGAAATTTCAGGTGGTCAATATTCTCTGTATAATCTTGAAAAGTTAGTTCAGGTGTTTGCCTTTGATTTATTGCTAATTTTTTACGTAAGATAATTCCATATTTTAGAATGTTTTATATAAAAAGCCATCTTGGTCTGTTTTGTGAATTTTTTGGGATTGCCTGACCTTGTGATTTTTCTTAAAGCACATTGTGATTTTGTTTGACACGTAATGATTTTTATGTGTGTCTGCAGCCTGTCAGCTGAAGATCTGAGCACGTATTTGTTAAATGCAGGCTGGGGTTGGTGGTGTACAAGACAAACCATATAGACAGTCATTGCTCTGAGCTAATCTTATCTCCCAGAGCAAAGCATTTCTGAGGAATTTCTAATTTTGACAACTGGGATCAAATGTCTGACTTCTGAGGGCTGACAATAATGCCAGGGGCTGTGCTGCTTTGTCCTGTTGGTAGCAACTGTGCAGTTAAAAACCCCACTAAATGCCAGGGAACCATGCATCTTAGCTGGTCAGGTTCAGGGTGGGTGTGTGTGCAGGGTAAGGCATCGGCTTCAGCAGTCTTTATGGGGCAGAAATGCTGTGGCTGCTCAGGGGTAAAAATAGTTCTGGGTTTTCAATGGCTGCATTCCATGGCTGGAGCCTGAAACCATGAATCAGGGCTCAGCTCTCGGTCTGAGCGAGACCAACTGCGAGAGGGCTGCAGACACCCCGAGGGGAGCAGCTGGCTGAGATGAGTCTGAGCCCAGCTCCGCTGATACTCTGGGAAGGACCTGTGCTGCTTGTACACTCCCAGCAAGGTATTGTACATTCACGTTTTGATTTCCAGTAGGAGCGTAGTTACTTGAGTGTGAATAATTAAAGATCTACTGAGCCGTGCAAAATTTGCCACTCAACCAAAGGCAGCTTCTAAAATGTGTCCGTTCTGTGTGAGTTCAGCTTCACAGAGACTTGTAGCTTCACACCTTACAAGCTTCCAGAGACCCGGGATGATATATTGTGATTGGAAAGGCATGCTGCTCATTCCCACCTGAACACTGTTTTGTGTCAGTGTTTGTCCTTGATTTTTCATGGCAGTTTTTTTTTCAGAAATTTTCCAGCCTGGAAATTCCTGGGAATTTAAATATGTAAATAGTAGTCCTTTGAAACCCTTCTGCGAGAGTGCTTTTTAAAACTGTATGTAAAACATGGCTGCTTAACTCATAGATCTCTTTAAAGCTTCATGAGATCTGTGCAGGTTTAAATTGCCTCTTGAAAGAATTCAAATTACTGTTCTCAGCTATTTAAAACATGGCATAATTTCATGAGAGAAAATTTTGTATTTACAGTCAGGACTTTGGGTTGAAAGTGTTACTTTAAAACTACCAAGCTTTTTGTGACCAACTTTAGCTTTGAACGGGGTAAACAAAACCCTGTTGTTTTGGTGGGGTTTTTTTTGTCCCTGAGACATTTAAAATATGTTTTGCTCCAGGCTATCGCTAGTAGGACCTTGAGAAATAGATGTTCCTGCAGATTTTGGCATGCCCTGTGAGTTGAGTAACTGTGTGATCCTCCTTCCAGAGCGAGTTGCTAAATTTCATGCTGCTGGAAGGCCGTGTGTGCAGATTGTCCGTTCCATTAGTGCCCGGGGCAAAGCCGTGCAAATCCACGCATGGTAACCCTGCCACAGCGAGGCCACAGCGCTCAAGTGCATTCTCCTGGTCACTTTCTGGGCCCTGGGGTGCAGGCACACACACTTGTCTGACCCTCTGTGTATCTGCTCTTGCTACCCCTGCGTGCCTGGAGCAGGGGCAGGCACTGGCTTCTGCTCTGCTGGCACTTTCCATGTGACATGGGCACCTGCAGCTGTGATGTGCCCCTGTACTGCTGGGTGGGCTTCTGTTGGCTTAGCATGGAGCTGGGGCTGGGGGGTCCTGCTTTAGCAATCCAACTGCCAAAGCTATTGGCGACTCATTTTCTTCATTTCTGGGTGGTGGTACAGCTTATTTCCCTGAGCATTGCTGGTATTCAGAGCAGAGGATACTGTTTTCTCATGCACTCCCACATTGTGAGGCTGATCTGTAACATAACCAAAGTGAATTTGGCAAATCTCACTTGGAATAACAGCTTTGGAAAGTGAGAAGCATATTGCTCTAAGATCAGGAGTAAAACTCAGTAAGTCAAAGTAGCTCCATGCTGTAAGCTAAGTTAGTGAGGTGTTAGGTTCAGTTATAGGATGATTAGCAAACATAAGGAGTTTAAAAATCTATCTTGTTTTATTTTCCTTGACACGTCTTAGTGTGGAAAGCACTGGGCTTGGGTGCAGGACCTAGATTCTGTTGCAGACTTGCTGATGGAATTCAGTCACCTAATCTTCTTGCTTTTCAGTTCCCAGTTTGTATAATGAGGATTAATTTATAACAGAGGTATCATAGGAATAAAATCCATTTATCACAAATGTAAATGCTAATGCCATCTTTGTCCCTTCAGAGCTGCCCAAATGAATGGCCAGTGCACCACTTTTGGGAGGCCCCTTCCACTTCTGAAAACAGTTTTGTGTTTTTGTTAAAAAAGCTCTTTTGAAGAGAGTGAATATGGGTGTGGATGGTTAAAAGTATGTTCCGAGAGTTGTATAAAGTCTGAGGTCAAGACCAAATGCTTTAGTCCTGGCTACCTGTGTGTGTTCTGTGTGCTGGCCTCACTGTATGCTCCCCTTTTGGGAGGTTCAGCAACAGTTACAAATACATTGCAGGGCCTAGGTTAGCCATCAGCATTGCACAATTATAGATGAATGGGTATTTTAAAGAAGTGACACAGCAAAACTGTTAGTATAATTGTACCAATAGCAGAGCTGCCTAAAATAACAGAACATGAGAAAGTGTTTTCTAACTTCAGCACTTTATTTAATGCTATTTTTGCCAACTGTGGATAAAGCAATGAGAAGTATCTCAAATATTCAGTCAGTGGTCCCAGATATTATGTGCTCTTTGTGTTAGGAATTACAACACTTCCAACTATTTGCCAGAGTTGTTAGATAAGGTGAATAACTGAAGATTTGGATGTTTGCCCAAGCTGTCTGCGTTTAATTATTCTGTGAAACCTCATTAGAGATGAGCTGCACCTGTGATGTTAAGAAGGACCTATTTTGAAGGTAGTTCAGACCTTGATTCATAGCTCAATTTAAAAAATACTCTTTTAGAATTTGAAGGTTTTTTCATCCTCATGTACTTTGTTACAGCTACTGTTCAGTCTTGATCTAATTTTTTGAGGGGACAGGGAAGACTGATAATGCATTTGGTAGCCAAAATGATGTTGACAAACTGGAGACACAGCCTGAAATAAGTGGATAAATGCAATATATTTCACTTCAAAAATATTCAACTGCACAAATACAAATCGGTCTACAAAGAGAAGATCTGGAGTTTATTGTGGTCTACAAGGTGAAATTATGTCCCAAATGCTGTGTTGCTTCAAAAAGCAAAGCCATCTTGCAACATAAAACCAAAATATACCGCTTATGAAACCTGTAAAATGATCTATCTCCTTTACACTAAGTATAGCCTCAGCTGGAATATAGTTCAGAGTTTGGGAGCTACAGTTGGAAGACGGGGATCAACTGGACAGTTTGATCTGAGTGCAGTGGGAACGATCGAGGTCAAAATAAAATCTCAGGCGAAGATTTTGTGAATTGGAGTTCTTTGGTTAAAAAGAGATGGGTAAAGATATTTAACAACATTTTGCAGATGTGTAAATAGCTGCTGGAAAGAGGCAGGGAATAGCTCTTCTCTGTAGCTGTAGGGTAAGAAGTAATGGGCTTCAGTCACAGAAGGTTCAGGTTTGTTAAATGATGAGGTGTTCGTCTGGGGGGACGTAGGCACAAGCTGTTCTGCTGTCACCCCTGTGGTCTTTCCAAGTTTCTCCCAATTCTATGATTCTATAATCCTGCATGATTGCATGCTTTGAGTTGGAAACTAATGTCCTTAATCCTCTGCAGCAGACTCTGAACTCAGTGTCTCGCAGAGAACCTGTTCCTGCAACTGTGGCTGATGCTGTTGCAGATAGGAGTAGCTGGGCAGAGGGAAGGGTTGGGTGCACGTGTAGCCTTTGGCAGTCAGTCAGCATGGGGATATGAGTCTGGAATGCTTGGTTGCCTCAGTTTCTCACAGTACAAAAGCTGTAGGACAACCTCTCAGACTGCCAGGTGGTAAATGTAGAACAGGTAAGGACTGGGTAACCTCAGGAGCTTACTGCTGTTGGATGTGTTGGGTTCCAAAAGCAATTAGACAATATTATGCCAGCATATCTGTCAAAAGCATTTAAACATAAATATACCAGTTCTAGCTTCAGAATTTCTCAAGACACATGTTGCTGGAGGCTGGATACCATGGAGGCTATTTCTAAGTTTGTGCCCTGCTCTTATACTCTTGGCACTTGCAAGTGGTGACTGTCAGAGTTTGAAGGGAGACCTGGGTCCAAAATTTATTGAGGGAGGGTTTTCTCTTTCTCCAGTCTGTAGTGCACAGCCTGTAGTGGCGTCCACATGCCTGATGGTCAGCACATTTAAAATAGCCTTTTGCCTTCAGGGTCTGAGAAGAGCCCTGACTGGGACGACTTCTGTTTCCATCTGAGAATTATTCTGTCAGCACTCCCACTTCAGTCTGAGAAGTGCAGTGGAACAGCTGAGATGGAAGGAGAAGAGGCAGCAAAAATTCATTCCCACTCACTGGGCACTCTCATGTCTTTGCTGGGAATTGCAGGGCATTTGCTTCCTAGATTATTTCCAGCCAGAACTGTGCTGTGAAGTATCAAGTCTTTTTTTGTATGGATGACTTAGGAAGCCCCATCATGAGGGACATTTCTGAGTAGAAAGCTTGGCATGGCTTACGGGAGGAACTGCAAATAGTCATGAGGCATGTGAGCAAGATCCGATAAAAACTACATAAATGCTATGGGTCAATTTTTTTTCACTTGCAAAATTGCCTTGTCTTTAGCAGGATGATACTATGAATGATCCTTAAATAATTTCACAGACTCACAGAATCATTAGGGCTGGAAGGGACCTCTGGAGATCATCCAGTCTAACCCCTCTGCCAAGGCAGTGTCCCCCAGAGCAGCTGACACAGGAACTTTCCAGGTGGGTTTTGAATATCTCCGTAGAGGGAGTCTGCACAGTTGCCCTGGGAATCCTGTTCCAGTGCTCTGCCACACTGAGTGCAAAATGTTCTTCCTTATGTTGAGGTGAAACTTCTCATATCTTAGTTTATGGCCATTGCTCCTTATCCTGTTGCTGGGCAGCACCAAAAAGAGTCTGGCACCATCCACTTGGCACCCGCCTTTGAAATATTCATATGCTTTAATGGGGTCTCCTGTCAATCTTCTTTTCTCTAAACAGGCCCAGCCCCCCTTTCTCACAAGAGAAAAAATTCAGACCCCCAATTTCTGTAGCTATTGTGCTACTATTCTGTTAGGGTTATGTGTAGTGAGGACATGGCTCTGTGGGATTGATATGCCAGGAGGTGGCATGCAAGCAGCAGGCTCTTGGTGCTTTTCTGCCTTTCCTCTGTCAATGCTAAAGCCACTGTGTTGACAGGAATAAACAATGAATTTACCTGTGGGGCGAACAATTCAAAATGTTGACTGAAGAATATTGAGTAATGTAGCAGAAGCTGTCTGATAAAAGAATGCAAGGGCAGAAAAGGCCATAATGAGAGCTAAGCCCCTCTGGTCATGTTCAGCTTGTTACCGAAGTGGGTCTGATGGGTCAATGTGCTGGAGCATACTGCTAGAGAGAATATTCCTGTGTGCAGATTGATAACAAAAAGGAAATCTGGCAGGATAATGTCCACATAAATAATCCTTAGACCAACAAAATATATCTTCTAGACTGTCTTCTAGAGCACAATGCCTTGGTAAGTGAACAAGAAAGACTGGTGTTGAGATTTGGAAAGGTCTTGTGCTACTTCACTCTTTTATTAGGAAACTAAAAATACCTTTACAGGTCTGGGACAAGGCTATAGGAGCTAAGAGTCCTTGGAAGGCTGGCTGCATTGTAGGGCAGTTGTACTTGGCCTGGAGTAATGGTTGAAAATCATTATTTCAAGTAGAAAAATTGTATACTTGCCAAATCCTCAAAACATCGTTAATGCTGAGGTATCATCATGATCCTGTGCTCACTTTTGCTAATGCCGAAGACAAAGCAAAAACATCCCAAGTATCTCTTGCAGACCCATAACCTACAGACCCTGAAAAAAGATTCCTCAAATTAAGACTGAAGAAAGAAAGAAAGGCTTTAACATTTCTTCAGCAGATTTGACTGCAGCTGGGTCCCAAATAATTTTCTACATATTTTGAAATAAAAAGCTGTAACATTTTCAAAAGGGCTGTACTTTTTAGGCATGACAAAAATTATGAAAGCATTGACTCAGCAAATCTGGATATTGTCTAATATACTGCACAGAGCAGAAGGCTCTCATTTAGTAGTTGATTTCTTTCATACTTCAGAAATAAATTTTAAATCTTATTTAATATAAGCATGAATGTCCTCATGAGCCACATAGAAGTCCAGTTCTAGTGTACATCCTGCAGAAGATTTGGAAAGGAAGGCCTTTGAATGTGATCCAGTAGTGTAACTATAGCCAGAACTGATGAAGCCAGAAGAGAAATTTTTATCCTTTGCAGAACTTAGAGCAGCCTGTGAACTAATTTAAATTAATGCCTTTGGAATTAGTAACTGTAATGGATCTCATCACAGACTAATCGACTCAACAAACCTGAGCAACTCAACCTCCTGTACCAGGCCTGGCTCTCCTTGCCCTGTTCCTGCCCTTAGCAATAGATACCCATTTTGGACCATCCATACCAGAATGATGCTGCCTGGAGCAAAACATGCCAGATGATAAAAAAATCACTATTTTGTTTTTGTAGCAGCTTTGCACTTGTTTTGTGTATTTTTACCTGACCTTTTATGGTGTTCTCATGGGCCCACCTTAAAAAAAAAATCACCCTGATGGTTAACAGTAGTAGTAATAATAATAATAATAGCATTTTTGTGCAGCCCATTTAGGTCCCTTTGCAGTGCTTGTGGAAGTGACCAATATGCTCTCAGGGTTTGCATTATAAATTGAGTGTTAGATCCCCCTTATAATGAATATTCTAGGGTCTATTCTACTGTAGTTATTTCTGAAGTCCAAAATGGAATGGGAGATTTTTCTGTTGGATTTCATACTTGCTGCACATTAATTTCTTCTGAATTCTCATCTGCTTTGCTGAAATGGAATTTCCTGAATTTGCCTTCCTGATATTGAACTAATAACATGGATGTGTATATGTTTCCATTAGAAAAGGCTGGTAGCCACAGAGCAGAACTCAGTTGTAAGGATATTCAGGTTCTTACTACGAACTACATCAGGTTATGTTTGTTTTGCTATTAGTTTTTTTTTTCCCCCTGGAGCTGTATTTAATTATGTTTTAAATACACAAAATTTCCACTCAAAATGAAGCACAGCTTCTCTCAGTGAAACATAAAGAAATTTCTCCTTATGTTTTTGTTTTACTGCTAGGATTTCTGCAAAGTTTGTTTGAAGTTGTTTGTCCCCCAAAGCTATTACATTGATGCCTTTGCCAAAGCTAAAATCATTGATCAGATGAGAGGAAAAATACATATTGGTACAGTGACGTATGTGCAGTGATATCATCTGCTTCATGGAGAAACGCCTTTTAGTTCATGCTGTACATCTGTATCCTTAGCAGCAGATGCCACTGCCAGACAATTCTTCAAAGTTAATGTGATTGCTGGGAAATGCTAAAGCCTTTCTTTTTTATTGCTGTGGGAGGTGATGTCAAGAGCTGTGTTCTCTGTGGGAGGGAGAAGAGGCTATGCTGACAAACAAGCTGGAAAGGTGGACTTCTCAAGTCTACTTTGTGGTGTATTTAGTGTAAGAAAACAGGAGTGTCCTGTGATGGGGAGTGAATGTGGGACACCTTGTCTCAGCAGGAGATGGGAGCACAAGTTCAGCATGAACGGGGCCATCTGGCAGGTGATGCAGAATACACCTACAGGAAGGACAGGGCTGAGAAGTGAATAGGGATTTTTTCCAGTTGAAATGCTGCCAACTTAGTCATGCCATGAGCAGAGGCTGGACATTTGCATCCTTCCCTTGGCAGGCAGCTTTATAAGCAGTGCACGCTGCTTCACAGATTGTGCTGGGCAGCTGTACCAACCCAACCCACCCCACCCCGCCAAGTTTTTGGCTTTCTTACCTGTAGCTGCTGGTGCCTACTAACTGGTAAGCAGCAAGATGTGCTTAGATTTGGCCTGTCTGAACTTCTGCCCCACTCTGACAAACCTAGTCTGGAGACCAGTGGGAATTGTGAGTTGGTGTATGTGTACCTGAGTAGGAGGGAGCCAGGTTGGGGAGGAGGGAGCCTGGAGCTGTAGTAAGCAAACTCCAGGAGCACATGTGCTGGTGCTAAAATGACAGATGACTCAGAAAGGATGCTCTGTGAAACAAGAGGGTGGAAACATTGGCACAGAGCTAATCTACAGGAGAAGCAAATGGTACAACACACACAATAATAGAGTTGATGACAACAAATTGCTAGGAATAGATATGATCAGCAGGCATGGAAATGAGGAACGACCAAGCATGTATGAATGTAGGCATGCAATACACAGTCAGTCCCTTTCATCAGAAGTGTACAATGCTCAAAACCAGGAGAGATCCTAATGCTAAGGAGGACACAAGTTTAGGAGCTGGGAGGCTGTATCCTTCCCTCTCTCCATGCAGCCGCATCCCCTAAGTATCTGTGTGATGTAAAGGACAGCTGAGGTGCCTTTTCCTTACATCCACTCTTTTATGTACAGAAAACAACAGCGGTGAAACATCTGAGAAGCTGAGCATGAGCTAACACAGGTGGTGGCAGAATAGCAATGCTTGGTAGCTCAGAGAATGCCAAGCAGAGAACAACTCAAACTGAATAGTAGGGCAAAAGTGACCACGGAATGGTCTCTTTGGAGATCTCTTTGGAGATCTCAAAAGCACTCATGAGACAAAAAGCTCAGGTGTGTTTACAGTGATACAAGTAAGCCCCCAGGACTTGCAGTATGATGGGATTCATAAACCACACGATTAATAGATTGGGCTTTACGGAAAATATGTGAGCAGTATCACCTTGCAATTCTGCCACACACTCTGTGCAAGGCCACAGCTGACTCAGGAAACAAATTAGTCTCAGGGCATCAGATTTAAATCCTATAACCCATTTTAGTTGCTGTTCATAACCAAACTTTTTCTGAATTCTATGGTAATGCCACTGCAATGTTCTTTCCTGTGTCCTTTGTATAACCTTTCCTGGTCCTATTTGAAATTGGGAAGTGTATGTAATAGCTATGGAAATTGTTCAGTTTATTGATTTTTCTTTTCATACCCTAAAGTGAAAGGATACCAAGACAGTAACTTGGATTTATGAAACAAAGATTTGAATTCTAATTTGTTCAATGTTTTAGAAAAGTTGTATTCTCCTTTTTGTGGCCAGTTCCTGGCTGTGTTTGAAGCACAGAATCCCCAATAAAATAAACCTTGACTTCCTCATTGCTTTGTGATTTTAAGTAGATTTGAGGTGCTTAATAGTATTTGCTATTTTGTCAGGTGTAAGTTTTGTTTTCTGAAATGGCCTATAGCTGGGATTTTGGCCCCAGGGGTCCAAAATCAAACTTTTGTTTTACATAAAGAACATGAGTGAGAGAAGACCTTTCCTTTTTTTGAGAAGGATCAAGAAGTGATGCATCACCATTTGCTGAAAGTGGAACATTATTTATGAAGGCTGCTTAGGGCTTCAAGCGTTGGTCTTGTGTTGAGTAGCATTTGTTTGCGCATGTATATACCATTTCTCCCCCAAGTTCTATTAATGACTGGATTGAACTTAAAAAAGATCAATGTCTTAATACCTTTTCACAAGTATCAAATGTTAGGGGTGTCTCATTAAGGCAAGTAACAGCATTCTTAATGGTAAATTCATCCACAAGGTAGGACAGGTTTTATCCATCCACTGGTAGAATCTGACCTTTAAAGAAGTTAATCTTTTCAAGTGTTATGTATGCCACAAATTATTGATGAGATTCTCATTGAATTTCAGTTTTTTTCCTACATTAGATTGCATGTGAATACTGACAGAGTTTGCAGAGCTTTCTTTTCCTTCTAAATGGATTCTTATGGCCAAATAATGTAGCACAAACAATTTGGAATGCAGGAAGCAAAGTAGGGGTAGGAGATGTAAATTCAGTTCCCTGGCATGATTGAAATAAACAACTGAAGCACCAGAAGCCCCGTAATCTCGCTCACATGAGCATATGTTTGGCAGGATTCAGCGTGGTGGGTTTGCAGTCTCTGCTTATCACAGAACCAGGACTGTATGCATCACTGCCACATGCTTCTCTTCTCCTTCATCCCAGGGGAACTAATCTTGTCAGGAAAAGAAAGTGGGAGGAGGAAATGTATCATTCCAACACAGGCTGGATACAATTCTTTTGCTCCCTGTTAGCGGAGGCTGGGAGATGCCTTATATCTTACAGACAGCCTATTGCAGATTGGAATTTCAGTGTCTGGTCTGACTTTTAGTGGAGTTTTTTTTTTATGTGCATGAATTATAAAGCTATTTTCCTCAACAGACTCGGAGACTAAAAAGTTTGGTACTGCAGCGTCTCTTGTCTGCGTGGCCTATAGAAGTGGCTCATTAACTGTATTACTGTAATTTCTATTTTATCATAAGAACAAGACAGACATTTTGGCACCAGTCGTCCTATAAAATTTACTTTAAATTTATTTTAAGATGCCTAAAAGTACTATTAGTTTTGGAAGCATTTCTCTTTTTCTGCAAGGGAAGAAAATCTTCTTTTTATTAAAGTTCCAATCCTGGTGGTATATGATGAATATTAATATAAATAGGTTGTCAGTTGTCATATAAAATAGTCTATCCTGTTAGCCTCCTTAGAATGAATGTTCAGTCCTTACTATCTGAGCTGTAAAAAACCAGGAGTTCCCATGAAGTGTCACAGTAATTTTGATGCAGAAGTTTTCCACATGGGATAACCTGCAGAGAGTCCGACGTGTGAGCAACTCTGAGATTGCTGAGGTGCTCTAAATACAGGATGGACAAACAGAGAATGAGTTTTAATTTATGAAGGAAACTTCATAAATTGCAGTTAGAGGTTGAGTCACACAGAAATTGTGGGTAGAAAATCAGCATGACAAAATACAGTTATGTATTTATTCCCCCTTCTGGAAGGGGAAAGTAGTATTTATTTTAAAAAAAAGTCTTCCAATAAGCTGATTTTACCTGCTGATGCTAACTTTGTTATAGATTTTGTTCATCTGCATTCTTGTACAGACATACCCATGTCCCCAAAGCTCTAGAAGAGGGGATTTGGCAAGGATCAGTTGTATGTGATGCAGAGGACTAAGGATGCCAGATGTTCAGTTTCTGGGGTTCTTCCTGATGTAACAAGCATGTCTTTGGAGAGATCTTTTGTGCCTTTGGGATTCAGCAGCAGTTGCAGAGCTGTGGTTTCCTGCAAATCCTTGCTTATGTCATCGTCCGTAAATCCTAGGCCAGTTTATCACCCATTTCTTGTTTTCCTCATGGGCTAAGGAAGATAGGAACAGTGAATGTGACACTGTCACAGCCTTGGTGTGGTCTCATTAGCAATACAGGCCCTTTTTAACACTGTCCTCCTGCTTCTTCTGGTGCTTGCAGCTGCATATTTCAGTTCAGACTGCATTTATGCCAGTATTCATATTTCTGTAACAAATATTTTCAGGTGTAATTCTTAAGGGCATCCATTGTTGTTGAAACTTTTTTTGCATTAAAGTTAGGAGTAAAGTTTTTGTGGATGTGAAAGAGAGACAGTGATTTCTGTCAGTGCTCAGTACTTTGAAAAATAAAATCCTTAGAAATGCAGTTGTATAATACCACCTCTCCCTAAGTGAGGTAGCCATCCCCAGTGTCAAGTTTGGACTAGATAGACTATTATTATGACCCTGCTGTATTTCTAAAAATGCATCTTGCATGAACACAGAGAAGCATTTTCCTGAAATTAAAAATATCTTGTGTGACAGTTTCCATGTGGGACCTGCTTTAAAGTTTTTATTGCGTGGGAACAACTTTCTTCAGGCTTAGCTGAAAGATTTGGACCTTCAGAAAAGTGAACTTTTCTTTGTGGTTACTGTGCTGTCAGGGCCCAGCACCAAACTGTTTATTCATCCACAGTGCTGTGCATGGTTGCTGCCTCTTGTAGGTGTTGTACCCCTTGGCTAACCCCTGGAGGTGACCTCAGTTTTCTGAGGATCCACAGAACAGGTGGAGGAGAGAGAGTGCTCCTCAGGACAGCTATGACAACAAGAGCTACTCGAGAAGAAGTTTTTTCCAAGAAATTATCTAGTGATTGTTTCATGCCTATGGAGAAGAGGCACTGACCTTGGGGTTCTGGGAGATTTTCCTAACCACTCCTCTCTTCCCGCAATTTAGCGTCTCTTGTGATGAATTAGCATTATGAATAGTAAGTTTATCTGCACAGTATAGTTAGCAGTCTTCAGGGGAGAGTACCTGGTGTTTTTATTGCATTACTATTCCAGCTTTGGCTCAGCATATGTGAGTTTCATGCACTGGTGGCTTTTGTCACAAGAGTGCCTGGTTGTGGAAGCTGTCAAATGGGTCTACCTGCAGTGATTTGAATGCTTGATTAAAACTTGTTTCGATTCCCCCATCTGAACTATCAGCAAAGAGTCCAAAACACTCCAGTGGAATGAGACAAATGGAAATGAGAAGGGAGAAGTGGAGAATGAGGATAGGGCCAGAAAGCAGCTGCTAAAACATTCTGCAACCACTTACAAGTACAATTTAAAAAGTAATATAATTTCCAAGCTAAAAACTCTCAACTTTAGCTATGTTCTGTGGGTGTGTATAAAGAATAGTGCCTTTTAATAATTGACAGTGGGGTTTGCCAGAGAAGAGGATATAGGAAGCAAGTTGGTTTTGAATGCAAACTGAGGGTTGATGAGGTCTCTGTAGCAAAACTACCATGGACAGGATTAAAGGAATATTAAGGGAGATACCAGCTTTGAGCTGGGGTGCTGCGCTAGACTACCTGATTTGGGGGACAGGAGTATGATTCCCTTTTCCCCACAAGCTGAAGAAAATGCCAAAGCTTGTGGAAAAACAAGGGGGAAAGGAACCAGAAATGTTAGGAGTGTTAGGGGAAGACTTTCTGCTCTTTTGCACAATATCCTTCAATATATAACCCAATCTGGAGAGAAAATTATTTGGTACTCAAGTGTCAACTCTCTGGGAAGCAGCAAGTTTCCTAGGTAGTGAAGAATAATTTGGGCCTTAGCCTGTGGAAGCATGGGTGTGAGGACTCTGGCGAGTTCTAGTGTGTCATTCTACCATCAGAGCCCACAGAGCAGGTATCAACGAGCTCTTGCGTGAAAGAGTTTTCACAAGAGTTTACATAACAGTTTGTTATGTACTTGCAAATGTCTGGCTTTTTCATCCTCCTGCACCTCTCCAGATGTTTTCCTCAGTGCAGCACCAAAGGAAACACCATTAGAGTATCACCCAGCAGTTTTTGAATAAACCACTTTGGAGTGGTGAACAGCACTGAAATCTTATGACATAGCTAGTAGTGAGCTTGGAGCATAATGGCCAAGCCATTGTGCTGTCAGCTCCTGAGGAGTCCTGGGAGCAATCCTGGTCCTTGTACTTCATCAGGTCTGCTATGGAATCTGACCAACCTTGCTCTGCCCTCTTTGTATGAACTGGAAGATCCCAGTCAGAGTACCAAGGAGCTCTGGTTTCCTTGGGAGCCTCCTGCTGCCTTGTTTACAGCACAGGATGGTGCTTGGAGCAGCAGGGGAGGGAGAGCATGGGATCAGGCCAGCCGGTGCCTTGTTGCCAGCACTCGGGGGTGCATGACTGAGAGTTGATGGCAGAGACAAGCCAAAAAGCTATTTTCTTAGCTCCTGCTGTGCCCCTCCTGCATCCTACTCCGTGTCCATCAAGTGGTGAAGGTAGCAGATGGGCTGGCCCAAGGTGACACACGCTTACCTGCCGGGAAGAGAGAGCAGCTCCTGTAGCACGTCCCTGGTGTAAGTGCTGCTGCTGGCAGGCAGGCAGCCCTGTTGCTTGGCAGCAGGCCTCAGAGAGAAGATTACTTTGTCCTTGTTCTTAGTCAGTTTGCCAGGTTCCCTTCTGATTGCCAGGCTGGTAATGCACGGGGGAGATAACCCTGGTTCAGTGAGCAGCAATTCAGTCTGTCATCAAACAGAAAATACTTGGCCAGAATCAACAGAGCCATGTGCTAAGCTAATTTGGTATCAGCCTTGTGGGTGTGGTTCTTTGGTACGAGTATTTTTGTGTTTGTCTTTCTGCAGAAAGGACTGAAATCTCCCATCAGAATCTCCCTCTGTCCCTCATGGGCCTGTTCACAAATTGCAGTCCCTCTTTGTTCTCTTTACCTGCCAACTAAGCTGCTGCCTCTTGTCTCTCTCCAGCAGCAGCAGGTTTGTTCCCTTTTCCCCAGCACTTCCATCACCAGTTCTGCAGACCAGGAGAACTTGTTTCTGCTCTCACTCTCTGTGGCTTACTGAATTTCCTGGATACTTCAGGTAGTCCTGCCAGTCTGGTCCTGTCCCTCCCAATCCCTGACCTCCCCCAGCAGAAGGAAACATGTCTCTCTGTTTTTTGGCCATCCTAAGAGAGCTTCCAAAGTTTTCTCCAGAGTTTCAATTTAATAAACTAGTTAGCTGGTTTGAAGTTATGAAGAAGTCACTCTGCCCTTGCCCTCTTCAGTAGGTATAAAGCAGCAGATGAAGAGAGAAGGCTGGATGTGGAGGAATGTGAAGGGTTCTGATGGCTGCATGGGGTGTGATGGACAGCAGCAGGGTTCAACAAGGAGAGGGGTTTATAGCACCACAGCTGCTGCCTGCATCTTCCTGACGCTCAGGCCTGGGTGAAAATCTCTCTGTGCACTCCAAAGTCTGTCTGTTGCTGAACTTTGGGAGGGCATCATGTTCAGGGACACTTTATTTATGTGCACATACCAGGCATATAGAGGGCATGAAATTGCTAATTGATCAAAGCAGATCTTGCTCCTGTACTTCTTCATGCTTTGGCCGCCTAATAGTGGGGAGTTTTTTTACTGCTGTTGTGTTTTCCTATACCAGTTTGTGGCTGAGCTATGATTTCCTTGTCACTTTGGGAGAATTCTCAGATGCACAAGGGCCAGCATTTTCACTCAGAAATGCCACGCAGGAGACACTAACCCAAGAAGAGAACAAGGGTGATGGGCAGTCACAATTCTCCTTGTTAAAATCTGCTCTGGCAATAATTTTCTAATTTGGCACAAAACCAAATGTGCAAAACCAGCCAGATTTCTTGTATAAGGCACTGGGTCCATTTGGCATGTTTAATATACAACAATAATGGTGACTGCTCAGAGCTGTGCTGGCTGGCCTATGCAATGTGCTATTCTGTTTCACTGCAGCAGGCACTGAGGTAGTTTTAATGCTGTCCATTTGGTCAGTGTCTGCCTAAAATATCCCAGACCACTGGGGTTCTAGCATTGAAAAGTCAGGCATTTTCACCTTTGTGAAAGACAGTTTGCTTTCTCCTTTAGTTGCTTGCTGCTGTCTGCTCTCCCATACAGCCACTGCTGTCTGTGTTCAGCTCATCCAGGCTGACATTGTCCAATTGTTTTGACAATGACCTTAATCTATTTGTGCAGTTCAAAGCAAAGGCTGTGTGGCCAGAGATGGAAATGCATGAGCTTAGGCAGCTTGTAATGAAATAGAGTCTTCAGCTGCTTTGAAGCCACTGCAAATCAGTTGTTGGATTTGAGGTGTCTTCAAGGATGTGAGATGAATTTAGTGGCTTCTAGCTGGTTGAAGTGAATCAGGTGTTCAGCTCATGAAATGCTCCAATATAATCAGGCTTTGTGTATGGCAGCTTTAGCAGGTATGCCAGTGGCTATATCAAACTGGTTGAAGCTTACTCTACTGACAGGGATTTTTATAAACTAAGTTGTAGGCAATTTAACAGACAGATCATTGAGTAGGAGCTTCCTTCTGTGGTTGCCTGTACTTGCACATGTTGTAGACACAGAGGAATGCAGGACTTTGAGTAAATGGCGCTGCAGTGCTGAGTTAGGTGGCAGGATCAATAATTTCCTGCTAGCTGGGATCTCTTGGCACTGCTGGCGTGAGGGAACTGCCTCAGTACATTGTTAAATCAAAGTCAGGGCTATCAATATATTGCCTTTCAAGAGCAATAGATTCAAAGCAGCTGCACAGAGGAGCAAAATACAAAGTTGCCCAAGAGAAACCAAACTGTTTCTGAAGAATTTGAAAACACTTGATTTGCCTTTGCCAAGGAATGGGAGCATATTGTCTGGGGTCAGCACCTTCCCAGTAAAATTTGTTCCCCCTGGGAACACTGGCTTGGGGGAAATGGCTGCAAATCCTCTCTTGATGCCACACAGAGAAATGTGTGTTGTGAGGAAAATGCTAGAGCAAAGCACACTGCCTATGTTATATCGATTTTTAGATCAACAGTGGCTCTAACATGTAGCCAGATGCATTATACTTTGGAACATGCTTTTGTGCAGATCCCAGGTCTTTCTTTGGCTTTTTAATGGAAGTAGCTGTGCACCAAATATTGGCGCCAGAAAGCTCTTGTCATAGGCAGCAGATGCACAGCTTTGCATCCTTGCCTGGCAGATCTGATTCTTTACTTAATGGCAGAAGTTAGAAATAGCACCGTATTAATTTCCTTTTGTCTTTTTGGGCATGAATTCTTTGTGACTCTGTAAACTAATATGTAGCTCAGCATCTATTTCCAGAAGTCATACATTTCCCTTGATTTACATTCCTTAATCAGTGAGGATGCAGTAGATGCATAGGCTGTGAACAAGGAGATCTTTATTGCAATCACTGCAAGTTCAGCTTTCAGTGCAATTATAAGATGAATTTATAGGTGTGTTAAAATGCCTCTGACTTGTTACACTGATAGTCTTTGCTTAGGCTGTTTTCTGTTATTCTTTGCTTGTGAAAGCATTTCCTGCTAGCCACAAGAAACATAGATATGTAAATTCCTCTCCTTCTCCTTCCATTGCTGGGAGTCCAAGCCAAATGAAGAGGGATATTTAAGTTCTGTTTACAGATTAATGTGCATTGAGCATTGTGTGGTGGAAGCTGTTCCTGTGTTACACAAACCCCACTAAAAATAAGGAGTTGTTGATCTGCTGTGGAGCTTTTCAGTATCAGTGCAGAGGACAGAGCCCAGTCATATGGGAGGTATCAGTATGCATTGGATGAAATATAAATGCAGCTTTAGCAAGCTGAAAAGGTAAGCTGATGCTGAACTGTCTTCAGTCTGGGTCCTTTGTGGGTCGAGACTACTAACAAAAATATGAACAATAAAATGTGTGTTGATCTAATGAGTAAGAAATGCTGCTGGGATACAGGGACTCATTCCATTCATATCTTTCTCACTGCTCTGCTGAGTAATCTTTCCTGATTTGTGCCCAGTGCCTTTATCTGTCAGATGGCAATAACAATAAAAAACCTCTGTTTTAAAGCTTGCTGGGCCATACCAATGAAGGGCATACAGAGGATCTGGACACACACTTTTGGGTTTGTTTTTTTTTTCTTTACCACAGGCCAGGAGTGAGGGAGGGGAAGGCATAGTTTCTACCTGGAAGATGAGCATCAAGGACTTTAAATGCCTTCTAAAGCATTTTAGAGCTGCCCTGTCCATGACACTTTTTTGAGGACTTGAGGTTGAAAAGTATGCCACTTTGTATTGTGCTACTGTGATATTTCTCCAGAAGATTTCTGTGCTTTGTAAGCATCTGTCATTGTGATTTGGTCAATTGTATCTGATGGCCATTCCTTGTGTTTTGAATCACTTGATTCTCATCAAGTGGAAGAGGTGAATATGTGACGAAATGTTCTCTTTCTTCCATTTCTTATGGTGACTGTGTCTCATCCTTTACAGATGCTTTGGGAGTGAAAATGACTGAAAAACCCTGTGATACTTGTATTTTCTTTTACTCTGTGACTCTCTCTAATCTATGGTAGTATTACTTCTCTCCTATTTTTAAGTTATAATTTTGCAGAGCTATCAGTGCACAATACTTCTTACTTTGTCAGTTTTGTGCTTTATATACCTGTCAGGTCAACTAAAGTACATCCATTTTTTTATCTGACCAATATCCTTTGGGCCTTATCCTGCATTCAGTGTGTTTGGCTTTTCTACCATATATCTAATTTTTTAGCTTAACCATATATATAGCCTGTGCCTCTATGGCTGTACTCTCGATGTCCCTTCTGTGACAAGCCACTTATAATTTGTAACCAAGTTTCCAATAATTTTATAAAAAGTCTCTATATGCCTTTTCACTGCTGGTTAGGTCTGCCAAAGTATCCCTTGCTGTCAGGTGACTTGCGCTCAGTAAAAATACATTCCTCATTTAGTGTTTGGAATGCAATCTGGGACACAGTAGGCTCATCTTCCATCTCCCAGGCAGCCTTTTCACACTCTTCTTCCAAAATGCTGTGATTCTGGTCGTGTTTTAACTCCTCAATGTGCAGTCTGTTTGAGAACAATGTTGTTCTCTGTGTGCAGCTTGTTTGAGTTCTCTTACTGTGTTATACAGCCCCAACTTCCCTGTAGATCATGGAATTGGAGAAAAAGTAATGTTGGGGTCATTTGGTCTCATCCCTTGTACTAAGGAGCAGATTTGAGGTTATATTGAGTTGATCACTCAGAGCCTTTCTAATCTTAAATTTTGTCTTCATCTCCAGAGGTGGAGATTCCCCATCTCTCAGAGACCCCATTCCAATGTTGAACTACCTCCCAGTGATTGCTCCTTTCCCCCTCTCCCTGATACCTAATGAGAAATTTAATTATTACAAGTTACTGCGGTTGCCTCTCCCCGTTACTGTGCAACTCCGGAGAGACTCTTTATGCAGTTGAAGCCAGAAATACCATCCCTTAACCCTCTGTTCAGACTGCTCAAGCCCAATTCTCAGCCTTTCATTTGTCACATGTTTTAGTTTCTTAATCATCCTGGTGCCCCTCTGTTCAGACTGCTCAAGCCCAATTCTCAGCCTTTCATTTGTCACATGTTTTAGTTTCTTAATCATCCTGGTGCCCCTCTGTTCAGACTGCTCAAGCCCAATTCTCAGCCTTTCATTTGTCACATGTTTTAGTTTCTTAATCATCCTGGTGCCCCTCTGTTAGTCGCACTCCAGGAGCCCTGAGGTGATGCCACAATCTGCAGGCACGGTCTCAGAAGTGCTGAGTGGAGCATGTTAATCTCTTGCATTGATCTTCTGGCTTCCTTTCTCTTCATACAGCCCAGTACACAGCTGATCTGCACTCTTCCAGGCAACTGCTGAGTTATTTTTAATGTGGTAGCCACCAGGACCCCAGGTCCTTCTCCACAAAGCCATGGAAAAGAATTTACTGTGGTAAATGATACAGAATTAAATAAGATATGTTATATGTTCATTGTCTTAAACTGTATTTTGTATCCTTTGTTTCCAAGGGATCAGTGTTAATTTTCTGTGTAATTTTTTTTCAGTACTTTTTTATACCTTCATTTTTAACCCAAGGCTTAGTAAATACTTTTAATATCCAGCACAGTTGTTATTCTCTTATGAAATATTTTAGAGCCATTATTTCCCAGGCAATAGTAATTGTTCTATAGAGCACAGTTTCGGGACATACCTAATAAATGCTTCTCAATGTTTGGAGTCCAGTGTGACACAACTTAGCAGGGGCCTGTTCAGATTATGTAAAAATGTCCTGAAGACACAACATTGGGTTTTACTCAGGTTTTATTACAGTGGTTTTCCCCCCATTTTGTTACTGCTGCAGAAAAAAAATGGAACTAAATGAATCAGCTGTATTTTGATATATCTTATGCTTATTTTCTGTGTTTATTTCCTTAATTCTAATGTGCTTATTTCTGTACAAGTCCCTTGAAATCTGTTAGCAAGAAGGAAAGAACACAGCTGGAGTTTTGGGGCTCCCACAGTAAATTTACAGACTTTGGGGAGTGAGATTCTCTTTCTAGCAAATTGAATCTGTTTGATTTGAAATTCCATGAAGAGCATCAGCAAGAGAATACCATGGAGCTGCTTTAGAAGCCTCTCCCTGTGTAGTAGAGATGCAAAGCTTGGAAATCTCCAGGTATCCCCATGCTGGCAGGAAGGCAGCAATCCAGCATCTTTGAGTAGAAAATGCTGTTTTCCAGATTTCCTTAGAGGATGTTATTCTTCTTTACCACTGGTGTATTTCCTGGAGTCTATTTTGTTAGTGTCAAAATGAAGGTAAGCTGCTATTCGTATTTGAAGTGACAGCCCTTCCTTTCCTACCATCCCTTGCATCCTGGCATTTCCCATGTCAAAACTCAAATATCTTTCTAGTATTGTGCTAATGATCATGGGCTCCACTTGACCAGATGTGAAGATTGAGTTGATTTCCCCTCAGGAAGCAAGGCACCTTACCAGTTACTAGATCAAACAGAATTCTTACCCTACCCCATCCAAAAAGCAATTAAGTGTAAATATGGCAAAGGATGACAAAATTAAAATCTGTCATGCATAAAGGTGCTAAGCTAGTGCAAAGTCAAAAAGGCAGCCCTGTTGCTGTCTCTATTGCCAGGCCCATGTTGTCAGCAGCTATTTCTTTGAGTTCCACCATGGAAATGCAGAATTATCTCCTTCAGGAAGTCAGTGATCCCTCCAGGATATGTATTCCCA
The DNA here is from genome assembly GCF_901933205.1 of Camarhynchus parvulus. Lineage (NCBI taxonomy): Eukaryota > Metazoa > Chordata > Aves > Passeriformes > Thraupidae > Camarhynchus > Camarhynchus parvulus. The sequence goes on along the minus strand of NC_044575.1, from coordinate 16,733,545 downwards.
ATCTGTATTGTTAATTGTTGGTCTGTTCCGATACATGGCTTAGTTGTTAAGGTGGAAGCGAAACATAACTTTGAAACATCATCAGACACAATCTGTGTGACAACCTGTCACTTAAAGGTAACAGTAAAGGAATAGCAATTCACAGCAGAAATATCAAGGAGCTGTAACGTGGCTTTTGTCTGTACCAGTTCCTAGTAACTTTTCCAAATTCTTAGTGGATGGCTAAGGGGCGTATTGGAAATAAGGTGGTCATTCCATCATGCTTGGAAATCCACTGATTTGGGGGAAAATGGGTAAAATAACTCAAAAGCCAGCTGTCACAGTTGATGCTGTTACAGCTGCAGCCCTGTGCTGTGCCCAGGGCTGGGTGGATGTGGGCAGGGTCTGGGTGATGCCTGCATGCTCCCTGTGACAGCAGCGCTGGGTTTTGTGAGCCAGCACACCCAGGGATGGGCACTTGGCTGCTGGATGCCGTGACAGGAGGACGGCTGGGTTCTGCAGCCTGTTAAGGAGATCCTCAAAGGAAAACCCTTTAGAAAGAGCTTTGCAGTTTAGGAACGGGGTGGGATTGTTAGTAATACTGACAGGTGCCAGCAGAGGGCATTTGGAAACTTGGCTTTTTTCTCATTTATCTTCCGACAGATTAGGGCCCCTGTGCAATTTCTGTGTGAGGCTGATGGTGCCTTCTCTGTTGGTACAGACCTATGGTGAAGGCAAAACTTCGGGCGTTACTGTTTGTTTTGGTTTGGGTTTAGTTAACATACAGAATATCAGCAATAAAATATGTATTTCAGAATAATTTCTAAGTCAGAAGAAAGTATTGAACCAGAAAGCCAGGAAGCTCCCACTTTTATCAGAAGGGGGTATTTGGAGGTGAGGTAGATAAAAGGCCAAGAGAAAGGAAGTGAAGAAACAGCATATTATCTATTCTCCCCCTCGTTTGTTATTTGTGAATTAGCAATCTAAACTGGAAGCTCATTGCTTGATATGAATTATCACATTTAGATAGTAATTACAGCTCTTCTGCCCTAAATCACTATCACAAGGCAATGATTTTAGACCAATACTCTGTCTTGAGTACCAAGAAAATTGCATGTATAGGCATAATAAAAAAAAAGACCAAATAGTGACTCTTTGTGTTCATGACCAAAAATCCAGTTGCATTTCTATTGATTAGGGCTTTTGTTGCTTGCAATGGGTGGGGTATGTGACATGGTGCAGTACACAAAAGGTCTCTGTCCAGCAACAGGTTTGGAAAGAGCTGTTGTTAAAGCCCAGATCAATGAGTAAAAGTACAAAGACATTTAAGCATAAGATCATTTAATAAAAATACTTTTCTGTTCTCGCACTTTGATCAAGTAATTCCCATCCATCAGCTTTGATTCAGGCTCTGGCAGCCTCTTTCTTGAAGAGACTTTTATGGGACTTTTTAAAAAGACTGTCTTATGTGGGGTGTGCTGGTGAAACCAACTGAAGTGCATTTCTCACCCTAGCAATAAGATAAAAGGCTCTAGGACTGTGAGGCTATGAAGGCTTTCAGCTTTTTTACCTCTTTGGAAAAAATTAATAAAAACTGGGAAGAAGTATATTTTAAGCTGTGTAAAGATACATTAAGTGGACTTGTGTGTGGTTCCTTTATTTGCTGCTGTGCAGACTGAAATTTTACTGATGTGAATTTTAATATAAGGGATGGCTTTACTCTATATACTAAGCAACTACATTTGGAAATAATTTCCTCTAAATATAATTTGTTTAAAGGTAAGATTTATGCTGCAAATAGGATTTACGAAGCATGTCTTGAAGAAGTGGTTTGAACAAGATCTTTCTGTGAGCCAAAAAGATGCTTTTTTATAATATAAGTGTCAGTAGCAAAGAAAGAGTAAAAGGAGCAGCTGGAGGGTACATTTATTGATACTTATTTAATATATACTTTACTTGCTATAACATCCACTGCCAAAATCCACCTGACATGTCCTTGTATTTTGTTGTATCCCTGTGGCAGAGCTGTCCGTTGGCCTTTGAAAAATGCTAGCTTGTTAGTGAATGTTTGTACTGCAGTACCTGCCTACACTGCATTGTCCTTCCACATGCACTTGTTATAAAATAATTATTTGACTTCATCTGAAAAAGCATGCCAAGCCCTTAAACTTGATTATTAACGTTTGGGTGGTTGGCTTCAAAGGTGTTTGTTTGCACCTTTTCGACATACATATCTATCAGCTATAAAGAGTGAACGCTTCCTTTGTGGACATTTGTCATTGTGGCTGAACAACAACTTGTTCCCTTCTTGCAAACATACTTGAATATGTTGAGAGAGGGGCTGTTGAGAGAGGAAGGGCAGAGCAGGGCTTGGGGTAGACTCTCTGCAGTTTGCTCAGACCTTGGACAAGTGGCTCCAGTGCTGTGGTTTTGCATCAGCATGATAGGGATAAAGTAGCTGCCACTCTGGAAAAGCTGTATATCTTGGAAATATGAAGCTGTTCTGTACTGCTTGCCCAAATCCAACAAAATTCTTGGCTTTGACTGTGTGGCTAGCAGCTTCTTTTGCTATGTGATTTTTTTTTTAAGCGCAGCTAAAATACTGTATGTGATGACAGCATGTCTCACTCCTTTTCACTATCACCACCTGTCCATACTGTGTTTTCCCATTTCTGTGGTGTTTTCTCTCACTTCTACTGAGTGCTATCTGTTAGTGAACTACTTCAGGACAATGCCAAGATAATAGAAATGTGGGAGACCTCCATTTTCAGACCTGTCTCACAGGAATCAAATCAACACATGGGTTGTAATACTTGTTCTGGTTGAAGTGCGTTTTCATCCAGATGGGGTAATGATGGAGCTCAGAGTAAGTAACACTGGAGTGACTAACTGTATGTAATTGCTCTTCTAGTAAAAGCAGAAAACACTTTAGTGAGGACTAGTAGTTGTTATAGTGGTAATTAACAGTAAAGTTAGAAAAGCTCTTTCTTGGTACCCATTAACACCATTAGAAAGCATCTTAGCATACATTATGTGTTAACGAGTTCGTGTTCGTGTCCCTGTGCTCATAACCATATGCCAGGTGTGTGCTGGGTACCTCCTCCGTGTCATTATCCTCATGCTGTTCTTGCTACTGTCATACAGCATGCCCATCTGTAGTAGTGGTGCACTGCTACCTAGAAACCTCAAGAAGCTGATGAGAAATAGTATAAACAACAAAGGGCTGGAGAGCAGAACTGAAGCACAGGGGTTGAATTATGTACCCAGCACTGGAGGATTGTGTAAGAAATGGAATGGCTGAAATAGCTTCACTGTGAAAGCCTCTGCAATTTTTAGGGACAAAGTCTTAGTCCTTTTTGTTGTTTCATGTGCAAGGTGGACTGACCCCCAACTTTCCCTTGCTTATTTTCTCAGAAGGTCAGATCTAATCCTCTTGTTCAGCACATCGAGAGGCACATCAAGGTTTTTGAACACCAGAGGATCAGTATAGAAGGGCAGCTGTCAGTAAAGTAGCTATGGATGTCTGATATTTAGCTCTTTCACATCTATAGGGAGATGACTTTGTTATTCTCTAAATGAAAAGTTTCTCTAAGGTTTGCCTATGTGCCCTTCACTCTCATAGGTAGATCTCCTGCTGACTTCAGTGTGTGCTAGACTGGCCCACACAGGGAGAAGGAAAAGAACATTCGAATTTTGGAATAAGCGCTAGCTAAGCTGATAAATCCCAGTAGCTTTCTCACTGCCGTGGCTGTGTTGGTCCTTTCCCTAGGGAGCTATTCTTCTTCCTCCTCTTATCTGTTTTAGGGAAATTTCCGTGCGGTATTGCACAGTGCCACTGTCCTGGGCAGTCTTCATTCAGATCATGTACCTTCTAAAACACTTTGAAAAACATAAAACAGAGCTTTGATTAACAGCCTGATATGGAATAAACTGTGATATTCAGTAGCAATGGGAAGCTATAACAAAACATATACTTGGCAGCAGTGTTGTGCTATCCTTTTGCCTGGAAGGAAAATTAGATCTAAAAGACAGATTCTCAGATGAAGCTGGCTCTGGTACGTGGGTTGTCAGGTAGCAAATAATAGTGGGAAGTGACTTCTGGCTCTTCCTGGCTGCTTGCCTTGAGAGGGAGAGGGGATGGCTGTGCTCCCAGATGGAGGAGCAAGAGGGAATCCAACACTGTGACATGTGAGGGTCCCCCATAGATGCTGGGGCCGGGCTGGCAGCTGCTTCTGCAGCGAGGGTGGTGACAGCTCGGGGGAAGAGCATCTCACCTGTGCCCCAGCAATATCAACTCTGTGAGCTGAGCCTTGTCACACAGAGCTCGACTGAAATGGGTAAACAGAGCCCATACTCAAAGAAAGGGAAAATTCTAAGCAAATCCCAGGCCATGGTTCAGAAATGCTGCTGCAGATATTTCTTACTGCATTAACAGGAATGAAAAAGGCAGCATATCCATGGGGGAGAAATACTTCAGCAGTGGTGCTTACCTGAGTGGAAGCCTCTGCAATTTTAAGACGGTTGGCTGGGTTCTCAATTGGTGTAAACATCCAGTGCTTTTGATTTACTTGTAGTTAAGTTGTTTTGCAGTGTCTGAGAATCTTGCTTACACGTCTGAATCATGGCTGAAGAGCTTGGGCCACTGAGGGATTCGGATAGAAATTCAAAGGTTAATTAGCATACGGTGTTAAAAGCAGATGTAGTGTAAGTGAACAGTGCTTCAATGCTCTTATCTAGAGAGATGTTTGATCTTAATTCTAAAGAAGAAAAATGAGCTGGCAAGTTGCTGCTCAACTCTGACAAAGCCCAACCCCAAAATAAGTTTTAAAATACATATAAAAACCTTTAAATTAATCATTCCTCAGGGACATCAGTGAAGTTCTTAAGAATCTAGCTTTTCATGAAAGTGTATTCACTGACACATGCTTGTTAAAATATATTCATTATAAGTGTACATCCAGAACCAACCTGAAACCTTTGAAAGGTCCAGGGAGTAAGCCAGTCCGGAAAAGAAACTGCCAACCAGTGTATCATAGAAGAATAGCAAATTGTGAAGCAAATATTTGAAACAGTGGTTTCTACTCTACTTGTGACAGGTAGGTTTTCACACGCGTAGAAGGAAAACAGGCACCCAGCTTCCACTGAAACCCATCTTCCCTATTTATTTAGTACATTCCTCAATTATTTTTTCATTAAAACTGAGTCATCTCATAGATAATCTGTAAATGGTAGCATAAGACTTTTAGTCACCACAGCATGTATAGTAATTGGCTGCACTGAAAATCTGCCTTGTAAATACAAGCTTGTAGTTGATTTGTTGTGTAATGAATTGTTTTTTGCCTGCAATGCCAAAAGCTGTTGCCATGAACACTACAAAGTGATGATTTGCTTGCTGTCAAGTCACTCTGGGTATTTACTATTCTGAAATCCTTGCCTCCCTATCCCTCTCCTTTGCACACAAAGTGAGAAATCTGAGAAGCGGGAGCACTGTTTTCTTACCCCAAAGAGGGGAGAGCTGTGTGAGTGAAACTGATTTCCACAGGCAGCCATCAGAGGAATACAAATGGGGTGCAGCAGCTAAAGCCCTTTGCCAAAACTCTTCAGTGATTGAGGAGCAGCAACCTTTGGGGTTTTTTGAAATTGAAACATGGGGAGTTTTAGAGGCAGTCCACTTTTAGATCTAGGTGGTGTCAGACGTGCTGGGCCTGCTGACTTCTGTACAGGAACTGACCTGCCTGTGACCTCTGATGTGGTTTGACCGAGAACACCTCTTCTAGCTCCAGTGAGAGCAGGCAGTGGTTCTGGTCTCTTTCTGCTTCATGGTGGTCGCGTGGAGTCTGGAGCAGACCCAAATCCTCCTGTGGTCCTCCCCTCTTGGAAGGGGATGATGTCCTGATGATGGATGTGAGGTACAGATGCAATTAAATAGGTCCTTTCCCCCCAGGGTCTTTTCTTTCCTTTTCAGTCACAGTTGTGAAGCCTATATGGTTTTCTTGTTGGTCCTGTGGTTTCATGACAGCTCAGAATGTTATGACAATAGTGATGCCTGTTCCAAAGTTTCCCCCTTGTAAGATCCTTATTTAAAATCCTATCCATCATGCAATCTACTTAGCTAATTGTCAGAGCTTGTCATGCCATGTAATTAAGTTTTGGATAGCATTCAGATGCCTCTTCAGGAGTGTGTAAGGGTGTGTGTGGAACTGCATCTCTTCTTCCCTGTTACCACAAAAAAATGAGTCATGCTTCTGGCTGGCTCAGACAGAGCTGCAGACATCATCTCAGTAGGTTGGGGGGAGGATTTAAGACTAGGAGTTCTGTAACCTGATCCCATAGAAAAGCCCTAGCCAGCCTTGCTATTGGTGTAGGGATTTGTTCACAACTGGCTGGGGATGACCAAGGAGATTCTTTTAATCCCATCAGCCTGCTGTTAGGAGCTTGCTTATTATAGCCTAATAACTCTGTCCTGGAAGCACAGGCAGCCCTCAAATTAAGATCTCTGTGTTGGCTAGGAAGGATAAGGCTTCAGCATCATGGATTTGAGAGAGCCTTGCTGTTCGCTACTTCTGATGCACACACACAGTTCAGGTAATCAAACTCCTCCTCAAATGTTCACGCTCTGCACAGACCAGCCTGTCTCTGCCTCTGACTGACTGAGGTGGGAATAAACCCCAGAGCTTCGTTGATTTTGCAAAAAAAGAAAAAAAAAGTGTGTGCATACACAGGTATATATTTTTTTCTGGGAAAAATGCCAACACACTGCTTCAAATTTTGAGGCATTGCCATCCTGAGTACATTCTATTGAATTTTGGGGTTGTTTTGTTTTTAAAGCCATGTTATAGAAATTAATGTCAACATGAAAAGTGTTTTTGTTTTTTGTTTAGATCGTAATAACAAAAAAATAATCTTTGAGGTCCTTTGAATGCTCAAACATTATTGCAGCGTCTGTGCTGTCCTGATTCATCCTAAGATTTTCAATAGCAGCCTAATAGAAGTAGAATAAAGCATGGCCCTCACTAGAACCTCTCTTCTGTCAGAGCTCAGCATGGTCAAAAAAATAAACTTAAATCATGGAAAGCTGTTGAAGTGAATTCCTTTGTGCTACTGTCAGACTGGGAGGAAACAGTCCTATAACATAGACAAAAAAATCTTCATCTGCTTTTATGGTACTTCAAGAAGCCTAGACAAGCAGTGATCCAGGACTGAAATGTTTCTGTTAGAGGGATACAAGCTCCATCAACAAAGTCCTTGTGTGGATGATTAAAATGAGATTAAAGCATGCCAGAAGCAGGTTCCCTGCCCAGTCGTTTCTGTTTGTTGTGTACATCTCTTACTAAATGGTGGTTTTGTGCCCTTAACTGTGTGCCTTTCTCTGCAGTCCTTTTCAGGACTGGGGAGACCGAGGTGAGATGGCTGTTGGGTTACATACTCTGCCCATCATTTCTGGGAACCAGAGCTGCTGGTCTTGGAATTTCATTGTCTTTGTCTGTAGGAAGTGACCTTCTTTCACTTGATTGCTCTCCAGCAACCTCTGATTGATCACATCTCAGATATACCCAGGAGTTTTTGCAGTTGTCTCTTCTGCGTTTGATTTAAGAGAACACTTGTAAGTGCAGTTCATCTTCTTAGGTGCCAAGTAAAAAGGGGAGACAGAAGCAGGCTGTGCCCTGAAAAGTGAAAAATCTGAATGGGGAGGGCAGAGGGAAAAAATGCTTTTCTTGTTGCTAAAAGCTTGGGGCCATGGAGAGATTTACAGCTATGCTCTGCAGTTGCATGTGGAGTCTGGCAGAGGGCTGGCTGAATTTCTTCAGTAGCTCCCATTGATCTGAGACTCCAGGTCTATCTACCAGCCACAGCCTGTTGTTGTTCCCAACAGGCAATGCTCTACCCCTTCCTCCCTGCTTAGTGGCTTTCAGTGGCTCCAGCCGCACATAGATCACTTTCCAGCAAGATTTCCCTGCCATTTGTGCTTCTCTGGGATTTCTTAGGAACTTTGGACATCATTGCCTCACATACTATTTTAGGAGTCAGTTGATAAGAACTGAAACACATTGTAAGTTTTGATGCAAAATAGCATCAGAGCATTGATAGGTGGGGCCAGATGATCTTGACATAATCCCTTTGACAGGGTGGGTAAATCCCACCTGGTGCTTGGCAGGAGCAGAGGAAAGCCTGCAGCTTGGCATTTCCCTGCTGGGGAGAGCAGCCATAAGGGAACATTGCCAGGCTGTGCTCAAACCAGTTATCTTATTATTGAAAACCACTGGGAGTCCAGGAAGAAAAGAGGATGCTTTTGAAGTCAGGCCTGTCTGTTTATGAGCTTCACAAAGCAGCAGAGACCAGAGTGTCCCGAGGGCCAGAGAAAGGGGAACCTCTTGTGTAGTTCCTCTGATCTCTAGATTTTGTTATGTGGATTTTGTGATCTGTAGTTTAGGATTAAAAAGAACAAAGACCATTTAAGTATGGATTTCATTCTACTGATTGTGTCATCGTCCACAGATGTGGAGCCAGCCAGAGTGTATCAGACCCTTCATCAACTAATTAACTTGAGTTGTCAAGCTGCAATCAGTGAACTGCTCTCATACTAAAATAATAATGATAAATTCCTCTCATCTGAAGCTGTCAGCTTCCAGCTGCAACTGGCTTGAGTTTGCAGGGTCTGTAACTTACTCCATGAAGAAAAATCAGATTTGCACCTCTGTCTTGCCAAAGCCAGCTTTGGCTTGGTTCCCTTTCTAGCAGAGTTTGCTGTTGGAGCAGCACCTGAGGCCAGGCCAGGATTATGCTGGGCTTGTAGCATGACCAAATCTGCCATCAGACTGCCACATGCAGCACTGTGAGTCATTTTAAAGGGACATTTTCTAGTTTCAATTGCTTATCGAGAAGCTGGTTTGGTTTCTTTTTGGGTTGCTTTTAAAAAAATTTTAAGGGGTATGTTTATCTTGAAATTCTTCCTGTTGTTGTTTTGTTAGGTGAGAGAGGTGCTACACATTTCACTGTAGGACAGGGTCTAAGAGCTGTCTGAAGGAAAAGGTGTCCAGGATGCCTTTGGGACTGCTTGTCTGCCCCACAGAGCTGGCAGGCCAGCAGGGAGCCCTTGCAGGCTCTGGTGGGGATGTCAGCCCTTCTTTCCTTCCAGTTTTTGGAGCTTTAGTGCCCTGTCACATCTGTCCTGTCATACTTGTCACACCTGTCCTGTCTTAAACAGACCAAGAAAGAAATCCCATTCCACAGTGGTAGAGGGAGTCTTGGACTCAATCCTCCTGCCTCTGTCTTGCATAAAAAATTGAATGCCACCTCCTCTGAGTATGACCACTCATAGAAATGAATTTTTTTTTTAATTGGCTGACCACATAGGAATTCCAAAATGGAAGCAAACAAAAATTACTTGTTTGGCTTATCCAAAAGGACTTGGACGAAGGAATTTGTGTAGCCTTCTAAGAAACAATAACTAGCTTCTGTTGTAATGAATTTCTTTGTACAGTTTAAACATCACAAATAGAAATTAAAAGTATAGCATAGGTTTGGGTGACAGTTATAAAAGGCTATAAAGCATCTTAATTAAAGTTTTATAGGCTCATAATCATGTGTTATTTGAGATAAATATCATTAGCAATACCAGAACTATGCAGAAGCTTGATATGCTTTAGATATCTGGAAATACATGTAAAATAAATATTTTTCTAAGGAGGTCTTCTTTCCCCATCAAACAAGAAATCCTGCTTAAAGGCGGGAATGCAGAATACAGAAATCAGGAGGTCTGGTTTTTCTTTGTGCATTCCCTGTCATTTCTGAAAACCATCATGGAACAGATATCCCTTTTCTGTGAAAAAGCTCCTTTTCAGATGGCTTCTTGGTGATTTGATGCAGAATAATTTTTTAGTGTATAAATCTGCCTTCATAAACATCCTCATAAATATAACACAGCAAACAAACTGCTTGGAGGTCAGACTGCAGAAGAGGTTGATCTTGCATTTTTAGCAGTTTAGCGTATGCTAGAGCTTAGATTTATTTAGCAGGATTAAATTTTGCAAAGGTCCTGTGACAAGTGTTTCTTACAGAGTGGGAATGACTGAAAGCCTACTACAGATTAATAGGAAACACTGAGCACAAATGCTCAGGTGCGATTTAGGCACAAATTTGGTGTTGATTAAATGCAGAATCTTAGCCAGGTGATGACTTTAAAGACTAAACAGATACTTTGGTAGTACCTTTGCAATGAGCATCTTAATTCGGGCACCAATTATCTTTCATTCTGTATCATTAAAACTCTGATTTCTGTCCAAACAAAGTCTCCATGATGAAAGTTAAATAGCATTAAGCACCTTAATAAATAGGGATGAGTTTCTTTGAGCTTCTATATTGTTTTGGTAACTGAATTTAGATGTGTTTTGCAGAAAGGATATGACATGTGTTCTGCCTTAAAATACAGGTGCCTCTTCATTTTGTGTAGATGTACCCTTAGGAACATTAGTTTACTTACAGATTTTGACAGTGACATATAAAAAGAGCTGAATTGTGGTGATGTGAAGAAGTAAATACAAATATATGCTTTCTAGTGCCGGTGATACTTTTTATTCCAAAAGAAAATTTTTATTTTAAGCATTAGCACTATTGTACTCACTAATATGCCTATTAGGACTATAAATCCTAGGCTATTGTTTTAAATTGTTTATTTGTATGTGTTTGTTTAAATATGTATTTAAATGTGTGTCTGTTGCTAGCAGTCCCCAAGTCATTTTGACTGTTCACTGTTACGAATACTCAGAATAGCAAATCAAAAAGCCAAAGCTTGTGCTCCTGCCCAGAATTTTTTTTTATTATTATTTTTTAGTATCAGAATCTCCTTTATTTTTGCTTGAATGGTTACAGAGATGGCAAGGATAAGAGATCCACTGCTGTTTACTTTTACTATGTGGGATGATACAACTCTGGCGATTCCCTACAGTATTAAGAAAAGAAACAATAGCTGTTAATCTTATATGTAAGAAGATACATGGCCACTTGCATTTTCTTTGTACAAGTTCATTACATTTTAATCTCAATATATAATTATCACATAGTAGTTTTGTGTATTAGTCCCTTTCAAATACTCTTAATTTGTTGGAGGCTTTTTTATACTTCAGTTTTTAAATTTTAAGCTCTCTCCAACACACCTTTGGATTTTGGAAGGGGAGTCTAAGGGAGCTGTGAGCAGGTTGAGGACTTTTGGCTAGGAAGAGATGGATGCAGGCCCAACAGTGCAGCAGCAGAGATCACTTCTCTGGCTGGCCCTGGGGTCTTGGTGTGCTCCCTCACATCTGCTGACTGAGTTGTAGGTAGGAGAGCACCTCACCCCGTTTCAAACCTTGTTCTTTTGGCTGAAGGCACATCCCAGCCAGCAGATCTGTGGGTCAGCAGCCTCAAAGGTGTGTGCTCAGGGAGGAATTCCTTCTGCTACAGCAACACGTGCAGAGTCCAGCTTGATCTGAAGCCTTTGAAACACTGCATTTCTCCTGCTTATGTCCAATCACACTCATGAAATCATTTAATGTATGCTTACTATTTTAGTCCATGAATATCTCAAAGCAGTGAAAACTGTGGTTGAGTACTCAGTTGAAATGGGCTCTCTGTGACCTGATTCTTCAATGTGCTGAGCGCTTGCTGGGGTGCCTGTGAGGTCAGTGAGTGCTTCTGGGCCTTCATTGCTTTGGAAGTGGAGCTGAAATATGGTGATGTGAACTTTGCTTCGTGCTCATGTGCGTGCAAAACCTTAGTCCTGTTTTTAAGAATGCAAGACAAGAAGAGAATCCATTTTGAGTCTCCAAGGAAAAAATCCATAAAGATGTTAAAAGGCAGACACTAGTTAGTGAACATTATTGAATCCTCGAGTTTTTCTAAGTCATTGTATTGTTTTCTCTGCTTCTGCTTTCACAATAACTTTCTCCTTTCATTAGAACTGTGCAGTTGAAAGATGTTCATGCCTGATTACTTTATACTTGACAGAAAAATCCTGAGTACCACATGTGTTTGAAATGGTGTTTCTTTGAATGTCAGCTGATCTCTCAGGTTAGAGCAAGTAACCTGATTTTAAGAAAACTAGCACATAAATTGCATCTGTGCTGCTAGGACCTGCTGACACCACAAAGATAGGTCTTGACAAAAGTTTTATTTGGGCTACAACTCTTCTTGTATGGCATGTCAGATGGGTTCTTTATTTCTGCTCTTTCATTCTTTATTACTGAGGGCATTAGTAGGGAAGCAGGCTTTCTGCTTCTTCAGGAATTTGCAGACTGGCACTGCTTGTCTTTTATCTGCAGCAATAATCCTCTCTGTGTAGGTCTCAAATATGCCGAATTTCCTGGGGAAACAAGGAATCTCCTTACTCTAAAAATTTTAGTATTGGACAAAAGAAATCATTAGCAAAGAACAGGATGACAAAAGCTCAGAAAGAACAAATGGCAAGAGAGCTCTGTGGTGCACAGGGTTTTGGAGGCTGATACCAGATAATTTTAAAGATATTTTATTTGTTTAGTCTGACTTGGCACCAGCTATTCTGCATGTATGTACACTCTCAGCACTATTTGAGCACACAGATGCTCCAGTATGGGTGAAGGAAATGCCCTCAGCCTGAGTCATGCATGTAGGAATAGAAGTCAGTCTGAATCCACAGGCAGAGGTGATGGCAGCAGTTATGCAGATGAGAGCACGTAAAAAGGAATGAGGTTTCTGCAAAGTTACTTGTGCACAGGCTTAAATAAAGAGCATTGCAAATCATACCTAGAATATTTTCTCTGTGTCTATGATTATGTTATTTCCATAGCAACTAATTATGCCATAAACCAAAGATCATGACTTCAGGTGACATGTGAGCAGAAGGAGATGAGCTATTAAGTACTGAAGATTTTTTTTAATGCAAATTTCCTTATTTATAAAGAAAAAAAGAGAAAGAAAATGAAAGAAACCAAACAAACAGCAAACCAACCAACCCTGAAGTCTGCTATATAAGTGAAATTGCTTGTGCCTGGAATGTGTTTTCAAAGTTTTGTTGGAGACATCAGTAAATATTTCAAGTAGTTGTAGGTACAAGTGTGAATATCAACAGATTTTTGTATTAGCTGAGGAAATCTCTAGAATGTCTGACTGTATTCTCCTGCCCATGCAATCCAGGGCTCAACCCTTTCCAGCAACTCTAACCTTTTACAGATGCTGAAATTGCTAATGGACGAACAGGGATCCTGGAAATAAAAGAAAAGGTCTGGGTTCTTAGGTATGTGATAAGCTTGAGGTTGCAGTGAACCATACTATCTTCGGCTTCACACATTAAAAACATTCCTATTTCTTTTGAAAACAAAAGATTCTAGAGATTTTCTCAGCTTACAGCCTCATGGTCCTATTCTTTGAGCTGAAGGACCTGCAGCCCAGAGTAGAACTGATATTGCTCAATTTACCTGTTTCTTAGGGGACTGCTTTAACATATCTGGTGTTTGGTTCAGGAGCTGGCTTTATAGCTCCCCTCCTGACCCACCTGCACCTCGCTTAAAGTCTTTGGCAACATGTGCAGACTCATTGCACCATGTGAATTTTTAGGAGAGAGCAGGATTGAGGGAGGAAACCTGTTGATTACTGCTTGAATTGACCTGGAATGTTTCCAGGGATGGGGCATCTACAACCTCTTTGGGCAACTTCCTCCAGTATTTCATCATCTCATTGGAAAAAAAAAATTCCTTTTATATATATATATAGTCTGAATCTATTCTCTTTTAGTTTAAAACCATTACCCCTTATCCCGTGGCTACAGGTCCTATTAAAAAGCCTGTCCCCATCTTTCTTTAAGCCCCATTTAGGTACTGAAAGTGTGCAGTGAGGTCTCCCTGGAGCCTCTTCTTCTCCAGGCTGAACAACCTGAACTTTTTCAGACTTCCCCATTAGGGAAGGAGTTCCAGCCCTCTGATTGCTTTTGTGGCCCTTCTGCAGACCCACTCCCAACAGGTCCATGTCTTCCTTGAACTGAGGACTCCAGAGCTGATGTACTATTCCACATGGGCTCTCATCAGAGCAGAGGGGCAGAATCACCCCCCTCAACCTGCTGGCCATGCTGGCCAGTACCCCCAAGTCCCTCTGGGCAGGGCTGCTCTCAATCCCTTCATCCCCCAGCCTGGGCTGATACTGGAGGTTGCCCCAACCCAGGTACATCACCTTCCACTTGGCCTTGTTGAACCTCATGAGGTTTCCGTGGGCCCACTTTCAGAGCTTGTCCAGATCCCTGTGGATGGCATCCCATCCCTCAGGTATGGTGACTGCCCCGCTCAGCTTGCTGGCATCTGCAAACTTGGTGAGGGTGTGCTGGATCCCACTATGTCACCTATAGACACTAAACAGTACTGGGCACGGTTGAGCAGAGACTGAAAACCTGTGGCAGCGTGAGGCTGACAGGTTAAAAATCATGTTCTCACTCTCTTTGCTTTGCTCTTTTAGTCATTTATACTCATGCAAAATGAATATACAAAAGCAAACAAATCAAAGACTCCATCACAAGGCTTTTTTTTCCTCCTAGCTGAAACAGCCAGCTTGGCCCTGAACTTTGGTTCACCCTCCAGTCAGAAGAGATGTTTCTCTTAGACTTTTGGAAGAGCTACAGTTTTTATAAAACCTGCATCACTGAATCAAACATAACCAAACAGTAGCTGCAAAGAGTGCACTGGGTGAGGAAACAAGGGATTTCTCTCCAGACATGTTGCTGAAGAAAAAGACAGGCAGGGCCAGACAGGTTTGATTAACACTTTTCTGTGGTGATCTCTGTACGTACATGAAATTAAAAAGTTGAGTATTCAGAGTGTATTCACCAGTTGATCACCTTTAGCTGATTTCAGTGCTGTGGTGGGAAGCAAAGCTAATAACTCACAAGAAGATGCCACTCTTGTAGTAATGTTTGATCTTAGTCATGTTGTTCACTGAAGCTACTGGGACTGATGTCACCTGTCACATGCATGCCTTTGCACACTCTTCTGTTGCAGAATGGGAGCAGTTGTCACATCCATACTCTGTTTTATATAGTGTATTTCACTAATACCTTCTAGCAGGGTTCTTAAAAATTTTATTTTCTGGGTCACTTAACAAAGTCTACTGAGGTTAATTCAAAGTGGGTTGTTTCATTAGGATGATGGAGCAGGTATGCAGAATTTTGAAGACAGTGGCAAGAGGCATTAGTAGGGGGAAAACCAGTGCAACCATTAAAGGACTTATGAGACTAAAATTAATGAGGAGGTAAATTAGTGCTGCATTTTGTCTGAGCTGAAGTCACTGATGTCTTGTGGTCATGAGTGTTAAATCATGGTGGAAGAAGAGAAAGCAGTATTCAAAATAATAAGGGAGGTGGTGTGGGGTCTGTGGTGGCTGCAGCTCAGGGTGAGGTGCAAAGTGTGGGCTGGGTGTCTTCAGGTGAAAGCCAAAGCTGTGGCTGCTCAGAGAGGGTGTGAGAGATAACACAGTTAAGAGATCTGCCCCTGATGCCCAAGCCTTTTACAGTTTATTGCCTGGAGTTCACCTGGTGTCATTAGAGTGAGACTGCTGCCTCTTCTCTTTCAGGGCCAGGGTTTTGGCTGGAGTCAGTGAAGGGTTACCAGCACTCCACTCAAAGTGGCAGGGACAGAGTTGTTATAACCTAAATGGTGCGTGCCACCAGAATCAATACAAATTGAACCTCTGCTGGCGAGACTGCACAGTGCTTGCTTTCTTGTGTAGAGGAATCAATATGAATTGGCCACAGGATGGGAATATAGAGATGCAGCTGGGGAGAGAAAAAATAGATGTTAAGCAGAGGTGAACAGAGATCTCTAGGTCCACACCGTGATTTTAGGCTCAGTCATTAACAAAAAGTTTTGTGACAGCTCTAATTTGCCTGTCCTTTGGGTCACCCTTTAGACACAATGCCCCAGTGATGCAATGCTTCCAAAGCTTATTCTTCTTGGTTCACACATCACTTTATTGTTAAACAGCTAAAATGCCAGCATGGGTCCCAGCATGCCCTTTCCATTCACTTCACACCAGAGATGGGCAAGAGTAGAGTTCACCAGACCTTCTTCTTTTGTTGATTTCTCTCAGTCCCCATGCAGGACATCACTCCCTCATGTGAGCATGTCATCCAAGCTGCAGTTAGCCTGTTGGTGCAACATTGCTTTCTCAAGGGTTTCCCATTTAGGCTAGAGATTCTGACTGGGTTTCCTGGTGTGGAAGATTTAATAAAAGAATGATTGTAATGCCTGTTTACTAAATGACTCTGTTTCTAATTAGCTGTTGTTGTTGTCATGAGAAAGAACAGCAACTACTTGAGAACTACATTTTATACTTAAGTGCCTTTAAAAAGTTGTCATTTCCATGAGGTGTGCTACGGGATGAGGGTCAAAAGAGGCTGGAGAAAAAGTACCCTTTATTGTAAGGGTTATACAGGACCTCAGCCTTCCTCATACATTTTCTGTGTCTGAAATATATCCACTGTGTGTTGATGTTTATTTTTATTTAAAATAAACATTTAGAAATTCTTCCTTCTACCTTAGATCCTGACTTTATGAATTATTCCACTGTATTAAGGACTTCGTTCTCTTAAGAATTGATGATTTCTCGCCTTCAGGAAAGGGGAAAGCAAGTGATTTCTAACCCTTTTCTTATCCAGATAGCAATGAGCTGCCTTTGGGCTTCAGTTGTCTAGTTTACGGTAAATATGCCAAATTCTCCTCTGTTAAATGCAATACCATGGGCACCCTTGTTAAATCACAGTCATCTGACTTGTCACTGCTTCACCATAATTTGTGTGCAGAGCTCTACCCAGTTTTTCTTTCACGATTTACTAGGATGCTCCGTGCACAGGCATTTTTACATACATTTACATACGTGACAGAAAGCGTAGAAAATATTTGAATCATTTTTGGGTTTCTGTTACCAAACTGGTCTAGTTGTAATACAGGTGAGGATAAAGGGTGGGGGCAGAACTCTTTGGTAGCACAGGAAAAATTAACAGTATATTGGGAACTCTGAGAACAGATCTGCTTCCACTGGACCATCTTTATTTGCTAGGGAAGGAAGATTCCTTTAAGGGGGCAGAGTTCATATTGTGCAGGAAAGGGAGGGGAGTAGAAAACTAATTTTGGAGGTAGGGAAATCAAAAAGTGGAAAGTTGTAACTCATCAAAGTTACTGAAACAGATGGTGCAGGAGTTATTATCCTTGTGTTTTGTGCTCAGGTTCTTTCTTTCTAAAGCTTGCACCAGGTATGGTCAGTGTATTTATAGTTTGTGGAGGAAATGGAGAGAAATAATTAGACTCTAAGTTTGCAGTTTGTAAATTAACAGAATTAGAGGGTGGTTTGCAGAGGCGAACTGCTTAGGCTATGCAAAACCAGCTCATTTTACTTTTACTAATTTGTTCTTTAATTAATTGGAGCCCATGTCTCCTGATTTATGCTGAGACTGGCAAGATGCTTCATGAAGGAAATCTGTTTTCATCTTGATTAATTCTCTGCTGGGCAGGCGTTTTAAAGAAATGTTAGCCAGCCATCTTTTGACGTAGTTTCAGCAGGTTACAGTCAAAATCGAAGGGCAAACAGAGAGGAGGCAGACAGATAAGGAGGTGGCACATACAGCGACAAGTGAATTACTTGCACAGGGAGTTTGGGGCAAAGATGGTAAATGAGTCTTGCTTTCCTGAGTATTAATACTGTAATTGACGCAGTTTCAGTAGGATATTTCCTTCCCGAAAAAGTTGTGTGTGGCACATTTTCCACTCTTTCCTGCCTGTGGGAGCTGTCAGATTTTAGGGAAGTGCTCCCCAGCGTACGGAGCTTGATGCCGATCAGTGCGTTCTGACAGGGGACAAATGACCTGGCCATACGCGGTGCTGAGTGATGATTCCGTGGGACGGAGCGAATTAGGAGCATCCCGGTGATGGATCTGCAGTGGAATAAACGAGCCTTCCGGCAAGGGGAGCACGGTGTGTTCTGACCCCGCTCCCCGCGGAGCATCCCCAGCGCTTTTACGTACGAATCGTTCACTGCACGCACTTATTCCCGTTCCTTTCGGCAGCGCCGCCTGTGCATCCGGGCAGCCCCGCAAAGCCACCTGCGCCCAGGTTGGGGCTCCGCGCCGTGCTCGGAGTTTGGGGGCGGGGGGGAGCCGCGGCCCCGGGCGGGGCTGTGAGGGCGGGCCGTGGGCCGGGGCCGGGCCGGGCCGGGCGGGCGGGCAGCGCCATTGGCGCGGCGCTCGGAGGAGGGGCGGCCGCGCCGGGAATGGAGCGCCGGGGCCGGCGTTCCACAGGCGGCCGGAGCGGGATGCGGGGATGCGCCGAGTGAGCCCGGCGGCGCGGGGCGCAGCGATGCGGCCGGCGGGAAAGCGCCACGGCAGCTGCTCGCCTTTCGGATAATCCCTGCCCCTGCCTGCCGCGGGTCCCGGGCAGCGGCACTCTCTTGTCTGTGTGTGGCATGCGGAGCCGGGGTTTTGTATGGCATTTGCGAGCCGAGCGAGGTCACGATTCCTTTTTTTAAAATTCTTTGCTCTGGGTACAGTATATCTCTGTCTGATTTTTCCTTCCCTGGTAGCGGGGTGGGCCGGGAGGGACGATCGTGACAGTGACGGGAATGTTTACTTGTGCAGAAGTCTTTCTGATGTGGAAGCACGCTGCTCCCTAACTTCTGGCTAAGCAGACTTCAGTTTACCAACTTTGCTACCGCACAGCACGCGTAACTCCTTGGCAGGATGGTAGAAGAAAGAACAGCTGGTGCAAAGCAATAGGGGATTCCTAGCGAGGAGGAGGAGGAGGAGGAAGGAAGGAAGATCATCAACCTTTCACCGACGGCTGTCAGAGCAGCAGGAACGGGACAGCCGAAGCCACCATGCGCAGGTCCAGCACCGATGAGTCCACCTATCACAGGAGCCCTTCCCTGGACAGCAAGGATTACAGTTTCCCAAATGGCGCCTTCCGTCGATACAGCAGCATGTATGGTGGCCAGTTTGGGGCTGCCAGCAACTCTTTTTTTGGATTTCATACCAACCCTGGCCCGAAGGCCACCAAGGCTAAGTACACGACCCCCAAGGGAAACAAGTACGTTGTCTTTTACCTGGATCTCTCATTTATTTTT
This sequence comes from Camarhynchus parvulus, assembly GCF_901933205.1. Taxonomy (NCBI): domain Eukaryota; kingdom Metazoa; phylum Chordata; class Aves; order Passeriformes; family Thraupidae; genus Camarhynchus; species Camarhynchus parvulus. The sequence goes on along the minus strand of NC_044575.1, from coordinate 16,714,462 downwards.
CTCCTAGAACTGAAGAGGTGCAGCATGGCTCACAACTGCCTGCAGTGTATCAAGTACCTAATGTTTGTTTTCAACCTTCTCTTCTGGGTAAGTACACGTTTGGAACCGTGAAACGGTTTTTGTGTCTGTTTACTGAGATGGAAGGTGAACTTGTTGCTGCTTTGAAACTTAGGAGTTGAACAAAGTCGTGTCTAGGCTACTGCTTTTGTGGCCTCATTGATTTGTGTAGGTAACCTGTCGAGGGTTTTCTTCATCCTCTCATTTCCTGGCCTCCAGTTGCATTTCAAAACTGTGGTAGAAGATAAAAGAGCGTGTTTAGAGAGGTCAGTTGCATGAATGCCTTCATCACTTTGTTCCAATGAGAGGTGTATACTTTTTTGTGCCCTGATCTTTCATTCTTATATGTTTGCCTCAAAAGTTATGCATAGTCCTAGAGAAATCACTGAGACCATTCATGGTTGTGAGGTTAAGCACATGCTTACATCTGTTGCTTTATTGCAGATGGCATGATGTACATTTGGTACATCAGCACATCAAAGCCTGTATCAGGAATCTCTAGGTAATCATTCTCTGTTGCTGTCAGTGCTGGGTCCTGGCATTGCCATTCCCTGTTGAAGATGTGGGTGGAGAGGGACCAGAGTGCTCCTCTCTGCTTCTGGTGCTGCTGCTCTGTGCCAGGAGCTTATCAAATCACTGTGAGGCACACGTGTGTCATCATCTTTTTAATAAATTAAGTGGCTGGGCACTTCACTCCCTTGTAATGGAGTGTAGGCTGTAGCTGAGACTAAAGAAGCGAGTGGGGGGGACCCACGTCGCAAATGTTCTCAGTCCTGTGAAAAAGGGAGTAGCATGTTTGCTAGGGCAGGACAGGATTTCTAGTTCAGTTTCTTGTCCAGAATCATGCGTGGGAAGGTCTGTTACACGATCCTCAGGAGGTGCCTTTAGAGGGCTTGTTCCTCCCAAGTGGCTTATTAACATGCTGAGGGAAATGAGGAGTATTGTGAGGTGACACCCCTCCTGTCCTGGCACTTAAGGAGGGGCTGTGGATGTGCAGCTGGATGTTACTGGGCCCTGTTACTGATTGTCTGTGCTCTCCTGACTTGTTGGAGGTGCTCGGAGGGCTGTGAGATGGAGAGAGCTGTTCTGTAGTGTGCGCTGCTGTACAGCTGTTCAAAGCCAGGCATGCTGCAGTGCATCAGAAAACACAAAGTGCAGGCAACTCCTGCTGACCTGAGCCATACCCAGTCAGGATGTGACAAACTAGTGCAAGTTCCCTGAATTGGCACAGCACTAACCGGAGCTGTGAAACACAAGGAGGTTGTTCTCTTTGCATCCTAGGTGAGTTGGTAGAAAGAGTGCTGTTAAGGCTGCATTCTGTCTTTCAAGGCTAATTCTGGTTGCTTCTGCTTCCCTAAAAATCATCTAATATTTATTGCAGCTTACTCCAGAGCTTTCTGAAAAAGACAAACACTATATTTCTTGCTTTTTTAAGTTTTGTGCCACTACTGGCTGTCCCTGGTCTTGATTATAGATAGCACTGACAGTTAGTTGAAGTGTGAGCTAGAGAAAAGAAGTAGGGTGCTGGCATTAATAGCTCTTTTCAGGACTATGCACAGCACTGCCTCAAAGGATACAGGCATTCTGATTTCTCTTGCAATATTAATCTTCCACTGAAACATATCCATGTGGTGAGAAGAGGTACTGCTGCAAGTAATGGGTGTGTATTTACAAAGGCAAGGTTGCACATAATGATATATCTTTGGCATGCTTTTCAGTAGAAACGCCTTAATATTTTGGGAGAGAAAGAGATGTTTCTGACTCCCTCCTAAAACCATCAGAGCTGCTCTGAGCTATACTTGGAGGCAGAGAAAAGCCAGGGGGCCCAAAAAGAGAATGCCTGTGTGGCCTCTGGGCTCTAGGTGAACTGAAGCATGCGAGCAGGGCAGTGGGTGGCGTCACATACTGACTGCAGCACGATCTCTGGTTTGTTTCCTTTTCACATGCTACCTGCACAGCAGGAGTGATGGAGATCATCATGTCCAAATGAGGTTTGCACAGCATGGAGTTGTAATAGATGCAGCTCTTCACCTTCTCACAGCGAAGAAAGTAACTGAAAAGAGATGATTTTAAAAGGTACTGGCTAGCCTCTCCTTAGTAAAAGGAGAAAAAAATTTTCCATTTCTAGTGATCAGAAATCTTAGAATGATTACAGGTTGATGATGCTGTTGTTTTGTTTTTCATGTTGTTTTTAGTTATCTATCATGTTTTACTTTGTGAAATTAAAGGAAAGCATCTCTGCAAGAAGATGGAATTTCTTTTTGCATACATGCTCAAGGAAGTTTTGCTGGCCCCAACTTTCCTCTCCACCCTTCTCTAGGTAGCTGGTTAGTAACAGGCAATAGTTCAGGTAAGAAGAAGAATTTATTTCTCATGTATTGAGAGCAGTCATTGCATTAAATGAATTAAATGCCTATTATAGCCTGTTCCTGCTCTTGATTCTGTTTTGAGAAAATGCTTTGATTTCTGTCAGAAATCATATTTTCATCTTCTTCTTCCTGTTCCTATTCATTAACTCCAGTACATTTTGTGCATCCCTACAGCCTATTTCCCACTACTTTCAGCTGTCTTTTCCACAATGTGGAAGAAAACAGTCCTCAGCCCTGTGCAACTCCAGTGGGATTTGTGCTGCCTTTCTGAGGAAAAGATCCTTTCCTTACAATACTGGTGAATTTATAGGTAGCAAATTCTCTGAGACCTTGATTTTAAATGTTCTTGGCAGGCTTTGTTGGATTAGGTGCCGTGCTCATGCTGTAAAATTTTTAAAAGCTGTCATATAACTGAAAACAGAGCAAATTTCTCCTCCCCTTTCTGATGGTTAAAGGGAGCACCAAGCTCCTTCACAAGTGTCAGAGGCTGAAGTACCTTGTCAGTGTTGATGCTGAATCAGTCCATTGGTACAGCAGACTAGCAGCTATTATTGTAGAGAAAAGAATTGGATACTCCTAAAATAGCTCATTTCTCCGTGAGGAACCCTGTGCAAATTGCTGTTGGTGCATTTGCAGCTACTCTGGGGTATTAAGGTCCTGAAGCACGGGCAAAACAATATTAGAGAGCAGCACTGCTTCTCTAATGGGAATTTCCATTGGAGGCCATTCCCTGGAACAGTGCCAGATGCAGATGAGCCATCATTGTATCACTGCACTCGCTGGTTTGTAAGCTCCCAAAATAACTTTTGTCACCTGATACAGAATACTTGCCTGGCTTCATTCATTTTTATTGACTTAGATTTTCATTTGTTGAATTGCTGAACCCTTGAGACTGAAGATCACCTCAGATGACTGCAGAGCAGAATATTTTTATTTCATAATGAAATATTTTTATTTCTCTGTGACATACCCAGGGAAGAACATTTGTTTTCCACATTCTCCTCCAGACATCCAGCATTTCTTCGCAGTCAGTAAAACAAACTCTTCTCTTCCTGTGCTTTTAATCCAAGGCTCTGGTGCCTTCTCTCTTTTTTTTTTTTTGGGGTGTGTGTGTGTGTGTGAAAAAGATGGGATATATCCTAAAGGCTGAGAGAGTTCTGTAGAAAGAAAAGCATCATTCCCTTAATCTCCTTGACTTATGCAGCATCCCTACTTGTTTCAACTTCTAGCTCCCAAACCTTCGAGACTCAAAAAAGGAAATTTGCTAACTGTAGTTCTGTTGCCAGTGGCTTGTGCTTTCCTTAGATCCTGTGCTAGGGAAAACCACCTAGAGAGGTAGCAGTTTGCCCTTCAATTAACTGAATAGCTATAGCTGACTCTTCAGGTAATGCTTTAACCAATAGAGAAATTCAACAGCAAAATGCTATTGTCAGAAATCTAGTTATAAAGAAGAGACGGCGACAAAAAGAAAGGAGGCAGAGAAGTTTATTATTCATCAAATTTACCATTGGTTATTCCTGTGCATGTGTCTCCCTTCCATTGGTAAAACATACTACATTTTTATGCACTACAAAGCAGCCAAAGCTCTCAAAAAGTTTTGTGAAATCTCTAATTTCATTGGGTAAGCTCCCGGTGATACGGGGAATAGTCTCTGCTCTCTTGAAAACTTGGGAGTTGCCATCTGCTGGACACACTGTGGCTGAAATGAGCATCTGGAGCTCTGCTTTCCACCTTCCTGGATGAAGAGGTGAGGCAAGGCACTTTGCTTTCTTTTGTCATTTGGTCCATGTTAAAATTCCCAACTGATACAGCCTTGGAATTGTGAGACACAAAGTGCAAATCTGAATTGTAAGGAAACACAGACCCAAGGAAGTGGCAGGTAGCATTAGTGAATGCACCTGGATCTATGTGGGAAAAACCCCAAGAACCACTTTAATCTGATTCAAAGGTGCAGCTCTGGGTCTCTTCCTCTGTCTTTGTTGCTGCCAATAGTTTGTGGACCACAGTTTGAGAAGCTCTGCACCAATGAGTACTCCTGGCCTGGTGCACTGATGATACTGCCAACATTACTCACATTTAATTAGAAGGAGAGGAAGTAATGAAAATGAGAAATCCCTCATTACTGGCATCATTTTACTTCCTTGCACTCCAGCAGCACAGGTTGTCTTGTAAGAACTATGCAAAATGTTTATAATATGTGGAAGACTGACTGCACAGGACAGCTGGAGAAGGGAACAGCTTGGTCTGAAAATGCACCATGGGGTACTGGATTGTGTTCAAGTGATCCTGGCCAAATTTGGCCAGAGGGTAAAGCTAGAGGGGTGTCTCTTCATTTCACTGTGCCTTGTTGGGAGACCATCTGACATTAGTAGCTTGAGAAGAGCTGTTGGCTGGAAGGTGGAGAATTCTGTAAGAGAAGCAGCTGATTTCATTGAAGTGGATTCATTTTCCTTCATCTGCATCCTCCATCAGTCAGCTGAATGAGATTGATGGTTAAAACAGCCAGAAGCTCTACAGTGGCTGAGGACAGCAATCATTTTGTGGTTATACTTGGCTGCAGTCTTAAGTTAGTGGAAAAAAAATTACCAATAGAGCAGTAAGCCATTTTGAAAGCAGGTCCCCCATTTCATCATCATTATATGCAGATGTTCTTCTCTGATGGGCAAGGGCTGCAGCTCATCCCGTGGGGCTGAGCTTACCAGTTGCATCTGCTGGGTGCCCTTCTGCGCACCTCAGTCACATCCCCACCAGCCAGGCACTGCTGTGAGAAGAAAGCTTGATTAGAAGTAAGTCAGGCTGTGTGTTTTCAAATGTGTGAATGTCACATTTGCTTCTGTGCAATTAAAACATGGGAAGTTTACCCCAGAAATTAATTTTCTCTAGCTGCCTCTGAGTTTCTGATTCTCCTTTGTTACTTGCCCCTTCCAGAAACTGCTCAGTCTGATTGACATCCTTCTGAGGGTTCTCTGAGGATGTATTTTTGAGGAGCATTGCCTTTAATGAAAGGAGAATCATGTGATGTGGGAATTACAGACTTTAAAAAATGGCATTTCCATGAGAAGCAGAACTATTGAGGGCCGATCTCAAGCGTGAGAGAGAGAGCATTGTATTACCTGATGTCTGATTTATATGGGCACCAATTAGAGCTTTTTCCAGAGTGGCACCATTCATGCTGTCCCTCTGCTGTGTGGGTCCTGATGTCTAATAGGGACCAAGGATCATGCTGGAGTCATATCTCCTGGTGAAGGCATTGCTGAGGGCTACATTTGCTATTTAAATGCATACCTTCTGAAAACTTTTAGGGAGTTAATGACTTTAGAAGAATGCATATTTGTTAGATCAAGCTAACAGTGGGAAATGGGCTCATGAGTTATTCATGGGATACTCAGCCAACACTGTTCTTTTTCATAATCTTCTTTTCCTTAGGAATCCAGGTTCAGAAGGCTGTTAATAGAGGAAAAAACTTAATTTAAAATTGACCATATAATAGATACCATTTTCAAATTGCTTACTGCTTCTGTGGCTCAAGACAAGAGCAGTTTCATAGCATTAGGTATGTTTGCTATCACATTGATAAGCAGTGAGTAGGCCCCACAGGATATGGCCATGTTGCAGGAGTGGACAAACTGGCCTCTTTAAAGCAATGAGGCAAAAGGCTGCAGACATCATTCCCTCTTCTGGACAATGACAGCTACTAAATCTGTTGCAGCCAATACTTTGACCTCCGCAGAGAAAGAAAAAAGACAGGTGAGGTAATTTTTGTCATTATTCCTCTTCCTTTTTTTCTTGGCTTGAAGACTTTTGAAGGCTAGCCAGTTCTTTCTTACACAGGATTTCTCATCACTGGGGCTATGATCAAATAACTGCTACAACATATGCTGTCACTTCATAGTTCATTCTGCCCATGTGTTACATCCCTTTCACCCCATTTGGGTCTTTATTTTAGAAGAAAAATCCCCATACTTTTTGGCCAGGGTATTGTTTGCAACTCTGTAACCACAGAGCATACAGGAGGATGAAATACCAATCTCATTTTGTCTCCAGACACTATTTTTAAATCATTATAGCTGTTATTACTACAGTGTGATTTATTTACTTAGAATGTAACTTTTGGCTAAGGTTGCAAATCTGTACAAGTTTGAATAATATACAGTATCTATATAAAATGTATAAAGACACTTGTTTCTGTTATTTTTAGTGTAAACTGAGCACCGCGGGGTCAGAAATGAAATGTGGTGTTGGGTGGAATGAATTCTGCATATTCATGAAGATTGGAGACAGTAAATTGTGTTCTTAGTACTGTCCTGTAATTGTTTCTCTGGGAAATGTTAAGCCATCATGAGATGCAACAGAAGTAAATGAAATTGAAATTGCAGCCTGTAATTAGACTGTCATACTGAAACACATCTTAGGTCTGTCTTCAGTATTAAAACCTCTTCTCCAAAAAACCCTTCCTGCCTGTGTCAAGTGTGAATGCCTGTAGAGCCCTATAATATATTTCAACTGAGGTTTGTTCTAAAGATGAACATTGAACATTTGAAATAGTGGTTTGAATGAGGCACAAGGTTTGATATAAAATGACAAAGGACCAGACTGACTTGGTCTTTTAAGTTTTTATACACAGACCTTCAAAATTTTTGGACGTTTGGGTTTTTTGGGTTGGTTGGTTGGTTGTGGTTTTTTTCCCCTGCTTGCTTTTCCAGATTGCTCACGTAGCCCTTTTTACTCTTTCCTTGGCCATAGCAACTTTATTTGTTCTCAGGTACTTTAAATAGAGTGCAGCTGCAGCAGGTATTGATCTGTGTCATCTTAATGTTGGAGTCTTTCTGGTCTGTATGGTTTTGAGTGAGTCTCACACAATCACAAACAGACACACAGTTAAACACTAGGTAGCAGCCAGCAGCTGCTGTGGCAGAATTAGACAATGGCTTCAACTTATTTTAGACTTTCTCCTTCCTTCTTCAATTGCCAGTTGTTTTATCCTTGGTGTCTTACACAACATTTAAAGGGGAAAGCACAGAGAAAATGTTATATTCTCAGTGAATGCATTCATTCACTACTCTATGAGCACTAAGGCTAAGTTCCTCTGTGCTGCTGCACTTGGAAAGGCTCAATGGCTTCCTCCATAGGAGGCAGTTCTGGGCCTCAGAAGTTCTAAGAGACTTTTCCCCTGCCGTGCTGTGCTCTCCCATTAGTGGTACTTGCAATTTCCAGTCTTGTCACAGGTCCTGGGACATGCTAGAAGTCACCTGTAGTAGTGGCAAGGCTGCACATCTCCTAGGCAAGCACCACACATGAGTGTGTTTGGTTTTGTTGAACATTGGATTCTTCCCTAGGTTATCTTGCTATAGAGCATTTCTGTGACATTGCTGACATTCTCTACTCCCTCAGTATTCACCACTGGCTGTTTTAAGGTGTATACTGGGGAAGATGGACTTATAGCTCTTCTGTAAAACATAAAACAGAGCTCCAGTCTGTTGAGAATTGCTGAAGCATTCAAATAATTTCTTGGTTTTCTTTCAGTAACAATTTTTTCATATCCTCTTTTCCCCAGTAGAAGCCAGAACTTTAAATGTGGTTATTTGTGGCCAGTTTATTACTTTGCTTTTGTCCTAAAGTCCCCCTACAAATTAAACTTCAGTTGTATGCTTTCCATCACATTGCTCCTGACAAGTTTGTAAATGTTTGTAAATAGACTGCCTTCATATTGGCCAGCTGAACATTTGTACTCTTGTTTTGTAAGTCACATTCATCCAAGGTTGTAGGACAAATTGGTTATTTATGTCTCAATAAATCTTTTCACTAATTCATCTGTAGCAGCCTGGGAAGGAGCTGAGGGTGACATATTCAATAACATTTTCTTGAACAAAATAACTGGAACTCTGGATATTAATTGAGTTCCACTGCCACTTGCAGTCTGTTATAAGTTCCAATCATTGAAGGCCAGAGTTTTAACACATCTACCATCTGCTTTGTACTTATTAATGCAGAATACATTAATAGTTTTACAATGACTTTGTAAACTAAAATAAAGGAGTGGTCAATATGTCCTATATACATTTGCTGCCACTACCAAAAAATACACTAAAGCATCTTTAGCATGAAAAAGCAGACATTATTTCATTGTTTATTCACGGGTCATTTCAGGACCTCCTACCACAAGACATCTTCAGTTTTGCAGTGAATTAGTACTTTCCTGGTGTTTGCAAGCCCCAGAGTGTATAGTAATAAAAGTCTGGTGTGAAAAAGGAGAGACCCTGTGAGCTTTATGGCTCCTCTTTCAATGCAAAGAAAACCAATTTGAGTGTGCATGAGTCCATTAATCTCAACCATATGTATTATAACCAGTAAGAGCTCGTTTTCAGGTTTTCATGGCTCCCTGTCCTTTGTCAGTGATGGGATTCAGTTTGTACCATGGAGAATGAGTTGCCTGTGTCTTGTGCTGCTTTGGTGCCCCTGCCCTCCCTGGCAGATGTGCTGAGGGATCTCCACATGCCTCTTGGTTGGGGTGTTAGAGCTCCGTGTCACGGCTGGAGCATGCAGCTCCACTGCTTCTCTTCAGTCAGGCTTTTCCTGGTGCTCCTTACTGGGTAAAGCTGAACCTAGAGGCAAACTTGAGCACAGTGGTTTTGGCAGCCAAACTGGGGAGTGTCTTTAACATTTCCAGCTAAACTCTTTCCTCCCTTTTCCATGTCAGCACTGTTGCATTCTGAAAAGCTGTAATAACATGGCAGCAAACAATACATGTTTCAGGGGATCATAGGGCAGATAAAATTCCTGCTCCAGTGCCACAGGGAGATCTCAGATTCAACTCAGAGGCAAAGAAGCAGTGTAGTAAATTAGGATCTATTTATATGAATAAGCATCACTGAAACCCTGTGTGTAATTTATGATTACTTCCATTTTTATTATTTGGGTAAATTTGCAGGACCTGAAACATTTTTACCATATTCTCACCAGTTTGTCTCCTTGATTATGCTCTTGTGTATTAATTACAACACTTATCCCTTCTCTCACTCCAATTTCCCTTTGTAAGTATGTTTTAGGTAGATAATTCTTGGAGAAACATCAACTAACAGTCACTGAGAAAAACATCCTGTACCTAAGGAGAGCATGTGTCTCTACTTATGGTGTTGGTTACATTTTAATCCTGAAAAAACATGGACTGGACAGTCCCATGGTGTTTTCTGCTGCTGACACTAAAGGGATGTTTCAGTACTCCAGTAAAGTACTCAGTAGGGTTTCAGGATTAAGGCTCTGGTCTTTCATCAAACACAGGTCTTGTTTTCCTTTGATTTCTTAGCTACTGGTACCTTTCTCTTAAGTTCTACTTGCTCTACCCAGAAGTTATTATTTTCAGGCTGGAGCTTGGAAATGTTCTTTGTCACTGCAGTTGAAATTTCTAGAACAATATCCAACCTATTCAGTTCCTAGCTTAGTATTTTTAGCACAAGCTGCTGACAGTTACATGTTGGCTTTGCTGCCATGGCAGTGTGGATTTCCCTGTGCATGTATTGGGAGCGCTCCCTTTGCAGCCAAATCCATTTTAGTAACTTCCTAATTCTGATGTGAAATTATGAAAACAGCAGAAGGCCCTTCATTATAGATCTTACTCCACCTAGCTGGAGGAGTATATATGTCTGTCTGTATGTAGTACTTTGTTGTCCCCTGGGCTTGGCACTTGTACCCTATTTTCCATGGGCTCCAAATATAACTGGCCAACTAAGAAGTACAAAATTCTCTGGCACATTCTTCTTCAGCTGTTTGTACTTTTTCATGTCACTCTATTGCTTTCTGAAAGAATATGATTTTAACTCCAAGAGACTTTTACCACTTCTGCACACATTGCCACTTTTAAAATTTCCTACAGGGTTTAGCTTTGATCCAAGCTTCATTTGTATTATGAAATTGTTTATGACACTGCAAGCACACCATGACATTGCTCTGTTCATGGCATGCTTTTGTCCAGGAAACATTCAAGTGATGATATTGCAGCTCCTTGGCATAGACATAAAATGAAAAGTTACTGAGCATAAGAAAGAAAATGCAAGTTGAAAGCAATAAGGGGTGTCATACTGTAAACCATTTGCTGCAGCATGTGCATTTGTCCTCATCATGTGGCTGAGCAGCTGCACGAATGCTCCATATTGCTGGTGAGATCTGAGCCAGACCTTCATGCTTCAGAGTCACATTTGATGCCATCAGTACCTGTTTTTGCATTGCTTGCCTTTGCTTATTGTTTGTGGGTTAATCCTCTTTGTGCATCATCTCATTTTGTCATAACTGGCAATGCTTTGTTAATTTTTTTATTTCAGCCACGTTTTGAGCTTTTGGGATCTTTCCCCTTCTTTTATTATGGCTATAAAGGTGCAAGGGTTCTGTGGTCACACAGTGTCAGTGGGCTGGGAGCTCTGTAGGATTCACATAGTCTTGGCATGTGCTTTGCTGTCTGCTGGTATAACAGGAGCTGTTAGCTTGCACAGCAAGTTACAGGCTCAAGTTCCCAGTATGCCCAGTAAAACAGCCATCTTTTTCTCATCACAGACATCATTAGCAGTATGGACTGTTTCAGTTGCTCAATAGAGTTGTCAGATCTTCCCCTGGTTTACCAAACAGGTCCATTTTCCCCAAGTATCAGTCCAGTTTAACTTGTGTTCTGGCTGTGTGTTGGGTTTCTCACAGATGCAGTGCTGCACACAATAGTTTTAGTTGAATTTTTGGTTTTGTCTCTGCAGCTTCACCTGCTTTGTTATGTTTCTGAATTAGTCTCTTGCCCCTATTGCCAAATGCTTTATCCTTTCTTTCTAAGCAGTATTTGTAAAGCGGGGGAGCTGCAGGGGCACAGCTGGTTTCCCTACGGTTGTGCTGTGTTAATTAGCTCCAAACCTTTAAGCCTCAGCTACCCATGGACTCTGCTGCAAAGTTTATGTGGCTTGTGCTGCCGAAGACAAGCAGGCAGTGCCAGAGGGCTCAGATGGTGCTGCAGAGCACACGGAGCTGTCCAGCCTGGAGCTCCTGAACCCCGGTGCTGTGCGGTTCCTCCTGCAGGAGGAGGTCCGGCAGCAGGAATGCCCGTGCCAGCAGTGCTTAAGGGAGGCTTTCAGTGTTGTGGCTTTCAGGCTGGAGACACGTCCCTGTGCCAGTCCACACAAGACTGTACCTCTACTTCTGCACAGGGAATGGGGAGAAGGAGAGGGAACAGAGCTTCTCTGTGGGATTGCAGTTACAGGATCAAGCACAGCCTTTCTTGGTGCTGCTATTACTGATGGCATTTGCATGTGGGGGTTTGGTGGGAATGTGGAGGGGGGTACTGGTATATGCCAGCATCGTGGAATGAGGCTGTTCTCCAGTACATGAAGAGGTAGGTTTCATCAGGAAAAGCTGAGCTTCATAAAAAGGGACAGTAAGAAGATTTTACAAGTTTATCAAAGTCCTGGACACATTTTCTGAGATCTCCAGAGCCTTCCAAAAGGTTTGAAGAAGTTTTGTTGTGACAATTCAGTGCTGTTGCTGATTTTGTCCTGACCTGGACAAGCAGATGCTTAAAAGAAACCTATGGAGAGCTATAAGAAACAGCAGCTGGATATTCACCTCAGACATGCTCTTGCTTTGTGTGAAATGTAGAATCATTTGTTTTATCCAAACCATTTCATCACTACGTGCATGTATGTGTGCATGTGTTTGAGAGGGTGAGATAACTGAGTTTTTGTGAGTGGGTGTTCAGTTTTGGCTAACAAGATCCTGTTTCCCTTAGAATTTGGAATAACAAGTGACAGCAGTGGAACTTAGAGATCCCTCAGGTTTGGAAGTTGTAATGATTACACCAAAATAGTAGGTGTATATATTTGGATCGGTGTATTTTGTTCTAGGGGGGAAAATACGCATTAACTTATATCAATATTTAGGGACATTAAGAGAATATCATATAAATTTTCATTAAATACATAGTACAAGTTAAGAGATGAGAGGCACAGTGTATATATAAGAGGGATATAATACAAAGTAATTACTTTACCAAGATCCACAGCTAATGGAATAGAAAGTCTCAGTAGACTCTTTTGGTAGGTTAGATTTTAGGGAAGGAATTCACAAACGAGGCTATTTACTTACTGTTACCTCTTTGAAACTCTTTTTGATAAAATAGAAGATTATCACTAACATTACTGGGGCAGTTTCAAAAGATTTAAAACAAACAATTTCCCTTTCTATCCAAATAAAAACAATACCTGAGGCATGAAAAAAAATGCTTTTGTTCTCAGAAAACCACTTGAGCAATATCATAAAAGAAAATCCTTGTTTCTATATAGCTGCTCTAAGATCAGTACAGTGAGTTCGATGAAGGCCTCTACAAAGCCACCATCACCATGTTTGTGCTGCAGGACCCAGTGCTCATCTCCCTCACTGGAGAGTCATTTTGCTTATGTCAGACAGCTTAACTCCATGCCATTGATTGTACAATTCTGTTGTCTATTACAGACACTGCTTTTAAAACTTTGAAGGAGATTAAATAAAAACCAGTAAAATTTTAGACTGGCTTTGTTTGCAGGATTTTCTTAATTTACTTTTCTGTTTAAAATAAAATGCATTATTTAAAAATAATTCTTATATATTAATTGGGAAAATATTCAGGAGAGCAGAACTTTTAGTCTTTTGGAAAACAATATCTCCTTACAAAAGCAATTATCTAACAGCAGCCATTCCAGGCTATTAGGTGGTTAATAGCTGTGCCAGAAGAGAAAAAAATTGTCAGATATTACAGCTGGAACTGAAGACATTCCAGAAGAGTTGTGCTTTGAGTCTGTGTCATTTAGAGTGTACAGTTATATACATACAGTAGGAGGAAGGAAAAAATAGAATGTTTGAAGAACCTGTGTGTTTCTTTAACTTCTTCAAGCTATTGTCACTTTTTGGTCATTAATTACTTTATAATTTCTATGATTGGGGATGACTGAGTCATCCACACTGGGGAGATTTTATGATAGTGACAATTTTGAGACTTGTGTCTTCAAAAGCACTAATGAGACTTAAATATCCATGTCCTGTTGAATTTCTATTACAACTGAATGTGGTTTGAATCCTTTGAAGTTTTATTCAAGGCTCTCTCCTTTGCCTGCAGAAGACAGGAGAAGCTTTGCCCTTGAACAAGGCAACTGTGACATGAATTCGAGAAAGTGTGTCCTCACCTCTCTTTTTTCAGACTCATGTGATTCTCTTAGCAAATGTCAAGCCTGAGCAGAAGTGTTAACCAGGCTTGGCTTGTGTGTGGTGTCATATAATCCAGGATTTACGTGAAAGGCAGAAGGCTGAAGCAGTTTCAGTGGTCTTGGATGCTCTGCTTCTAATTGTCTGCTTACATCCCTTTTTTTCAAGTGAGAAAAGTCCTGAGAATGGCACAGCAAGACTGAGTTTTCTTGTAACACAGTGATAACCTTTTGTCAGATTGCATTTAATTTTCGCCTCCTACCTCTGTGCCTACTGCTGCATCTCATACTGGGTTTGCTTTTATGAAAACTACAAAATAGGCTCTGCTTAAAAAACAGCTGTAGAGGGCTTGGACTTGTGTCCTGAATAATTTTAGGGACTTTTGTAATCTGAGAAGAATATATCTGCAATCTTACAAATCACCTACAAAGAAAAACTGCTCCTGCCTTGTTTCTGTGGTGCTGGTGGGCTAGCAGGCATCTTCTTACCCCTCCACAAATCTCTGCTTTGGAACTTGCCCTTTCTGACCTTTGTTTTTGCTGTTTTGCCTCTGTTGGAGATTTACTCTGTCTCTGCAGGCACACACTGATGGGTTTGTTCTTTAGATGAATATTGCATGAATATTGTTGTGTAGACAATGTTGACAGGGATATTCTGGTATTATTTTTTCTTATTTCATTCATATAGACTGCACTTTCCTGAGTTTTGAGAAGAAGCACCTTGGATCATTGGAACTGGAGGACCTGTGTCTTCCTAACAAGATTTTGTTGCCAAGGAAATATTAATGAGCTGTCTCTTAAGTTGTCTGCTCTGCCCTGGTTATTTGTCCCTAATTGTTAGGTGCTCTCTTCTGGGAAGCTGAAACTTGCTGCCTGCTTCTTTTGAAAATACTATTAATTGAGCAGGAAGTTTTATTACCAGCTTGAACTTTTTAGTTGCCCTTGATATTCCAGAAGATTTGTGCAGTGATCTAGATAGTGTTTATACATGGCAGTCTTTTTAATTACCTTTGATCCTAAGTTCTTAACTGTTCCTTTTAATCTGCTACCTGTGAGCCTGACAGAAGGATCATACAACTGGGAGAGTTTAATTCTGCTATCAGGCAGAGCTGAATAAGCTATTAAAAATGTTTACTCATGACTTAGTTGACCAGGTTCATAAAATGTGAAAGCAGCCCTACAGAAACAATGTAAAATGTAGCATGAATTTGGAAACCTGTGCACTTACTGTGTTTTAGAGGAGCACATGCCTGTTAAAGAGCATAGCTGACTCAGAGGGGCAGAGGCAGCAGCACTGTTGTATTTTGAGTGAGTCTCTAAGAGGTTCTTAGTTTTGATATCTTAGCAACATTTGTTATAAACAGAATTGAAGGTGCTTTTTATTTTTCTGCAAGTCAAAGTGGCTGGTGATGTGCCCAGGGCAGCTTCCATTCTGCCTCCTATGGGATTTGTGTAATTTTTAGAAGCTGTGGATCATTTGGTTGAGAAAATTATTTGTCTTTGAAGGGTTACACATGTCAGTTCCCGTAGAGCATTCTTCCCACTTCTTGTAGTGGTGTCATATCTGATGGAGGTGCTATGGACTGTGATACCAGACACTCCTGTAGTTGCACGTATGATGCTACTTTGATTATTGAGAAATTATGTCACCAGCCATCACTCATTGTCTGAAGAAACTTGGGAGTAGCAGGAAGATCTCAAGCAGGTCCAGGCTTAGGAAGTGAGGAAGGACAGGAGTGCTGATGCCCTGATTTGGAATTTGCATGTATCATTCACACTTTAAAAGTGTAACTTTGATTTGTGTGTCTTACAAAGCACCCTTCTTATTTATCGTTTTCAAACCTTTAATCAACAGTACTTAGGGTAGTTTTTGCCTGCACTGTGATTTCCTCTCAGCACATAACTGAGGAGAACCAGTGCCAGTCTTGTAATCCGCTTACTGCTCTGAACTGCCTTGATTCTGTGACTTCTACCCAGCATTTTCCCTACTGATTCCAGCTTCTCCTTATATTCTTTAGGGAAGAGATCCTAAAGAAGGTTTGCTACTGATTCTGCCTTTGCAAAACTGGCCACTCATCTGAATGTCTCCCTTCTCTTTGTTGCAGGAATTGAGCTAAACATTTCGTTTGGATGATTTTATTGCAACTGATTTTTAGTATTGTTATTATGATTGTTCTGAATCCACATCAGCTATATCCTCAACCTATTTCCTTTTATTTTTGTGGCATTGATTTTTTCATCACACAGGCATTACTACATTTGATTGGACAAGCATTGTCTTATATGAACCCTGTGTCATACACCTTGGAAGAAGGTGCAGAAAACCTAAAATGGGCAATTATTCCAGTCTGTTGATGGCTATCTTAACTGGGAAGGTTAAGAACATGTATATAAAGCCCTGAATGGTGTTTCAATTCTGTTGAAACCAGTGTGACTAATTCCACAGTTTCCAGCGAGATCTGGGTTTCACTGGCATTTTCTGCTTGCTCTGAAGGTTAAGATAGTAATTTTTCTCAAAGATATGTACTCCTACAGCTCTAGTTTCAAAGATGCAGTTTCCTGTGATTACTCAGTATTGTCTTTGTAGGTTACAGGGATCTTTCAGTAGAGTAACCTCTCCAGTGGATATGCCCTTATCAGTCCTTCCTGAATGGCACATCCCATTGATTTTTGTCACTCTGCCATGCTCAGGAAGTGACTCTTGTCAAAGCCCTCCATTATTGGCAGTTGTTCTGACTCATCTGTTTTAGCACTGGAGCTTCTCATATTGATGAAAGGCCTGTATTGCTTCTGGTTTTGGGCTTGTAAACTTTTTAGCCCCTCCCCATTTCCCCCTTTTTTTCCTTAAAATTTTTAAATTAAAGACCTCTAATACCCTGAAAGTGTGCAAGATGTTCCTCTTCTGTTTTGGCCTATTTTTCCTGTAGTTCAGTTGTGGATATTCTGTCCTTCAGTTATCTCTTAATTATTTGCTTAGAATTCTAGAAATTGTCTTTTCCTTAACATTGCATGGTAGGTGTTTTGATAGAGAATGTTCTACTCATTCAAAATCTTACCAACTCAGCCCTTAAAAGTGGGTCTGTGCTAGGGAGAGTTTTATCAACTCCCTAGGAGAGCCTATTTTCCTGATTTACACAGGAACTAGTGAGTTATCTGAGAGAGGCATCCTTCAGTTGTTTGAATCAATTGCTACATTTCTCACCTTCAGACTAATTGGACCTGGTTTGACATAAAGCCTAAAGCCCATGTGTCTGGAACCTAAGTCCAGGATGCACAGGAGAGGTGGGCTGGGGAGGATTGTCCACAGTGGATCTGATTACTACATGCTTTTTGTCTTGATCAGGACTCCTGGTTTTATCACAGGGCTTGTGATTAATATGTTGTAGTTCCTTATGTGTAAGAGAGCAAGTCCATGCTGGCATTTGTCCATGCAGGCTTTTATTGTCAGATTTTCCCTGTTACCATCTGATATGGTTTCACTAAATGCACTCAGCTGTAGAAATATGCTGGGTATTAAGCTATGTTTAAGCAATGGTGAATGTGCAGAATCCAAAGACAGTTCCTTATGTTTCCTTCCTCCTTTCTCGCATCTCTGCTTTCATTAAGTGTATCACTGATAGGTGTCTCTGCAGTAAATAGCAATTAGGCACATTCATCTGGTAAGGCAGTGAGCTCCTGATTATGCAAAATGCTGCAAGTCTGTGAAATTCCAGGTCGTGCAAGGACTGCCAGGCTGGCAGAAGCAGCCCATTTTGTAAGGATGCTTCCATAGTGCTATTTGCCGCCTGGCTGGGGGGGCGGAGGCTTTTCTTTGGCAGCTGCCAGTCCTCCTTATATTTCAGTCTATAATGAAACTGCATGTCAGAGTGCACTGGAATGTTAAAGGTTCTCCAGAATTCTGCAGTATGTACAACTCCAGGTGGCTGAGCTGCCTGTAGCCACAACAGGCTGGGTAAAAGAAAAGCCTGAGACTCCTCCTTTCTTGCTGCTCTTTCATGCAAGTGATACCAGCTTGTAGGAAACCTAGGTGTTGTCTTCAGCTGTTCCTTATATCTGTGTTTCCATTACAGTGAGACTGTGTCACCCAACAGACTAAAATACTGTAGTTTTATAATTGGATGTAGTTGGAGGAAAAAAAAGAACCATAAATTGCATAGTCAAAAATTAGTCTGTGAGGAGTTTGGGGTTTTTCTCCTAAATTTTTATAGCAAACTTTATCAACCACTCTAATAAAGGCAGTATTTTTCCTTACATTCTTGGCCCAGTTGCCTCCTTGTATTATTGTGACTGTTTTAACCTTTTTATTGTAGTTATACTGCTGCTTCTGAATAGATAGATAAATTGATGCAGAAGTTGCTCTGCAACATATTTTTCCTAAACTGAACATATCACCCCAGGGACTCATCCAGTTTTCCAGAAACATGTTTGTCAGGGTCCTGGATAAGCAATCTCATTTTCTCTAGATTATACTGCCTAAAAGATAACATAAGAAAAACTCTGCAGATGCTTTCTGCATTAAATAAAGAGCTTTCTCTATGAATTTAAATCTCCTACAGCTTATTTTCTGTGATTCAATAGTGAGTTATATTTGGTTTATATTTTGTAATTAGAGTGCAGAACAGATGGCAAACCCTTGGTTTAAAGTGAAGTGCATTGAATAACCCCCAGTGCCTGGTGCCTAACTGGAATTCAGAGAAAAGTTGCATTCACTCACTTTTTCTGACCTTGCTCCCAGAGCTTTATGGGAAAACAGTGTTAACAGAAACATTTACCAAATCTCACTTAATAGCAGCAACATGCCTGCTGATGCTTAGGCCAGTGAACTTAATCCACTTCAGAATAGCTGGGGGAGAAGTCATGAAACATCAAATACCATAAGCAGAGGCATCCTTATGAGACAGACACTATAAACTGTCCACTTGGGCAGCTGAGAGACAAACACTTCATCAGAACTGAAGGCCTTGGCAAAAATGCAGGATGATCTTAGAACACTACAAAGATACTTAAGTGATAGACTTTCAGAAAAAGAATCATCTTGATCCTTGCTGAACTTCTGTATGTGATACAGCTTGACCACTTCAGTATCCTTTTATCTTCCAGCTGCATACAGAATTTTCCATTCTTTCTGTGGTGCTGTGTTGTTTGTTCCATGGAGTATGTGCAGGCAGGACTCTGGTTCAGCTGTAGGTGAGCGTGCACTTTCCCCTGCTACAGCAAACTGTTGTGAAACTTCTATTTATGAAATATTTGCTTTTACTTCTCCTACAGAGAAAGTGTAGCAGGGCTGGTAGGGTATTGGGTGCTGTCACACCTTGGTCCTGCTTTTTGGAAGCGGTGCCAGATGGACACATTCCAGAGATGTAGGCACTTTCCATTCCAGAGCAAGCAGGGGCAAAGGAATGGGAGAAGGCAATGAAAAAAGTGTGAAATAGAATTCTTTGGTGTTGACTTCCTGAGATCCCTTTCCCTTATCACCCATTTAGAAGAGAATTTATCTGATGTTGGCTGTAGGTCTAGACAAGTGTAGGCAGTACCTGGCAGATAGGAATTACTACCAGAGATGCTCCTGCATTCAGAGTTTACCTATGGGATAAAATAAAGGCCAATTCAAATCTCTCCTTTCTCTGCCCCTTTGAATTCTTTTTTTTCCCCTCTCATCCTGACATTGATCTGGTGGTTTCACCACCATCCATCTATAGTATCATGATGAGAATTCAGAAAAACCAAGTGTTACTCTGTACTTCCCCGCTCCCTTTCAATCTGCTACTTCTCCTTCATTAATTTATTTTTCCTTTTCTTATGCCAGTCTTTCTTTTGCATCCAGCTTCCCATTTGGTATCTAAGCTGGTTCCACTTTGAGCTGGGAGTTGGACCTGGTGGCAGTCTGTGTCACTCTGCTCACTTAAAAGCGTCCTTTCAATTGCAGAGTCCACCACCAGCATTGCTAAATGTAATTCTTTTATGGGGAAATAAAAGAATAGACTTTTCATGTCACTGTACACTGGTCCTGTTAAAAGACAAAACTCCCCAAACTTGGACTTTGCCTTGCACCTAGGTGGCATTTTGTTTTAAGAACAACAGTGTAGTTAAACGCTATACATCACTCTTGATATCCTAGTGGGTTTTGTATCAGCTGGGTGCTGCTGATGGTCTCTGTCTACATTTATAATCCATGATGTATTTGTGTCTATGTTTGGGAATGGTACTTCCAATTCAGCGCTCCCACTGAGACTCTCCCAAAACCAGGCACTGCTCTTTTGCTTCACACTTCCCTTTTCCCTTCCTGTTCCAGGGATGGAGTTGAGAATTGGAGGTGCAATAAGTGAAAATCACAAGTTGAAAGAAGAACAATTCCTGGAAACAGCAGTGAGATAAGAAAAAGCCAGAGAGTCCCTTTCTCTGCCCTGGCAATGATGTAAGGGGGTATCAAATAGCACTAAGGCCCTGGCCCAAACTAGGACAATTTGAGGTAGTCCTGCTAAGCTTCACTCATACTGAAAAATTAATATTTCTTGAGGTTTCTCTTGCTGAAAGCACACAGGCCTTATCACAGCTGATGAGTTGGCAAGTAGTAGCCGTTTAAACCAAGGTCATTTTATTGTGGATTGAGATCTTGATTCAAAGATGCTAGGATGTGTGTTTGGAGTTGAGCAGTGTCTGGCTTTCAGCAAAAGGATTTCTATGGATAGATACCATGTTTCTTATTGGTATGGAATAATGCTGTGTTCAGTTTGTGGCCCTGTTGATTTTTGCAATTTTGTCTCTAGTGTGGTTTACTAATCTAGGTGCAAAGGCATTAGAACATGGTCTGACAAACCGAAAGCAGTAGTGGAAGCCTGCCTTCTTCTTCCAGCCCATCCTTGAGTTCAAGACTGATGCCACTTTCCTCTGAAAACAGAATATTTGCTATGTTTAAGATCACAGTTCTTCCAGACTCCTTGCTCAAACTGCCTGGTCTTGTTACCTTAAAAACCTAAACCACTGACTTAATACACACTAATAAGTGAAAAATGTATCTCTGAACACCCTTAGCCTTGGACAGGAAGCCATAAGGAACTTGTCACAGTAAGCAGGCATGGCTTGGGAAGTTGATGCTCCATAATTTCATCCCATACAGCACTTCAGTAAAAGTGTCACCCTTGTGTGATTGTGCTCACAAATTGCACTGCTGCTGACAGGCAAATACACTTTTTCCCAGCTGCCTTGTGCTGCTTTTCTTTTTTCCATGGTGGGGTGGAGTGGGCAGCAAAAGGAAGAGGTTGTAGATGCATCTCAGTTCTGGCATTTGTGCAACTGTAAGAGCTGTGCTTTGCTACGTCCTCTTTTTGCATAACAGAATCACAGATTCTCAGAGAAACTGGGGAAACAGAGGAGTGTTTCAATGATTAATTATCACTGCTGGGCTTCAGGATGTCAGACTGCTCTGTAAAAGAGATTTAAAAAAAAGGAAGAAAAAAGAAAATATTAAGGATCGTTTTCTGCTGGATGCCTACAGGAAAAAAGTCAGCTTTTCAAAGTTGTTGAGGAATCAGAATACAAAGTAGGTGTCTTCATGTCTATGTGTATCTTTAGGCGCATAATTTTTTTAAAATTACCAATCCTTTTTCACTCTTGAAAGATGCTTATTATCCTACAGTGATTACAGAATTAAGTAATACTTTTGACTTCAAAGACTTCTGTTCCTTTTTTTATGATGAGGAATCAGCAATAAGGAAATCCCTGTTATTCAAGATGTAGGCAAAAAATCCACAGATCTGGACACAGACTGAGGAGCTGAATCCCTAGCAACATGCACAGTTGTAGTGATCTTCTTAAAAGCAGTGATACTCTGTTCCAAATGTAGAGGCACACTGCCTGTGTTTTCAGTGTGTGCATGTAAGAGTGCATATGACTAAGGAATGAAAATGGACTTGCATGCTCAAACCTTCTTCCTGTAACAGCACATTTTCTGCAGTATGAACTGGTTAAAGAGGTTGGAAAGCAGTTTTATTTATGTGTTCTATTTTTAGCAAGTAATCTGAACCAATTTTTTCTCCTTGATAAAGCAGTGTGTAAAAAAGAGGAGAAGAGGCAGCCTAGGGGAATGTGAAGCATCTTACTAAGGATGTAATTTATTTATCTGGTGGTGTTTATTTTTGGTGATGTTTCCATTGCCCTTCCTTCTCTTCATTTCATTAAAGCCATGCTGCTAAATACTGCTGCTGATCAGCATCCTGTTAGGATCAAAAGTATTGCAGGCTGCAGGAGTGTGATTCCAACTGTAGCTTGAAAGTTTTCTGTGACACCGTTCTGTACAGACTGCAGTTTTGTGAAGTTGATCTAACTTCCAGGACAGAAAATCTTCTGTAAAGGTGACAAGCTCTCAAATGACTCCTGAAGGTGTTTAGGATGTATGATGCCTTCCAAGTACATAATTAACCGGTGAACAACTGCGGACACCCTGGTGTTTCCTGCCAGTTGGAAACTATTCAGGGATGAGAGAAAGAAAACTGCTTGTACTGCAGTTTTGAATGTACCTGGAAGGTGTGGGGCTGCTCAGCTCTCTAGAGAAAAGGCACTGTTCTCTGCTTCATTACATTCATTAAATTTTATTACAGACCTTAAGTGTCTGTAGGAATGCCAGGGAATCAATATGGCTCTGTTTCCTCTGCAAGAGTCATTTTCTGAGCTGTAGTGCGCTCCACAGTACCACAGACCTAGTCCCAAAAGGGTAAGATTAAGGGTACTTAATCCAACAATTCTTTACCTTTGTTGGTCCCCACTAATCATGAGGGTCACGTTCACTCTCAGGTTAAAGACCGAGTTAGAAGATAATTTCTTTGAAAATCCAGCCATTGCAGAGAATCAATTTCACCTGCCCTTCCAGAACCGTGGGCTTTGCCTTGGCAGGGGCATCCTTCAACCCTGGCAGAATCCCTTCTACCTGTCTTGCTCCCCTCCAGCCTCCCCTCTGACTGCAAAGCTCTTGGTTTGTGTGATGGATAGCGCTGCTCTCAGCCCAGGTTTCCCCTGCCTGTGTAATAAGCAGCCACTTAGTGCTGGTGACAGCGGCGGTCGATGGCTGACGCGCGGCCCTCGCTGCCCCCCGGATGACCGCAGCCACCAGTACAGATGAGCGGAGTGAGTCCTTGCTGTGAAAGGGATTTGTATTCGTGTGGCCAGAGAAGAATGCACTTGGGAAAGGGTGCTCCTTGGGGTCAAATGATGTGACTGTGGATCTGAGAGCCAGGAGGTAAAAGGGCTAAACAAATGAGCCAGTGTAGATTTGAATGTGTAACCACCTACCATGTGAGACTCAATGGTCTGTTTAGGAAATTGGAACAGAGGGGTTGAAATCAGTTTTCTAGGCTATAAGTATGTGAGGGTGTGAGTTTGGATAAGGATTCTGGTGCGAGCACTGGAATGAATTCAAGGGTTGTTTTCTTGGCACAGCTGACGTGGTGTCTGTGGGTGTGAACCTTGGAGAATACAGCACTACATGTTCCTGGTATTCCTATGAATTCAGGGTCTAGGTGGCTCTAATGATCCATTATGACCTCTACAAATAAATCTTCATGCTCACTGCTAGAACTGCATGTGATACTGGTCAGCTACTTTATGAGGAAGGAGAGCTAGACAGCAGGGTTCCTCTCAGATGGAATAGATTTTATTGATACTTCGATGCCATTAGATTATTTCCATCTGGTTGAATACTTGTTGTGGAAGAAAAAAATCTTTCAATCTTCACACAAAGATGCGTTCATCACTGCTGCTTTTTTAGCTCGTGCACTAATTCCCTTATTCCTCCAGACTGATCCTATCGTGTTGGATTTTCTTTTCCCAATACATTTTCTCTCTAAGCTGTTTCCTCTCTACTTACCCTGCTGTAAAACTTTATTGTTCCCTTAGGTTGTGATTGACTGTCTTGCAGCAAGGTGATTTACAACACTTCACAATGAGCGTGTTATATAAAAATCAATTCTGTATTCTGTTCTGTGGTTTGAGTTGGGTGGGTTTTTTTGGTTTGGTTCCAACTTTTCATTCTTCCTTCACCTTCTAACCCATTTGTTGTACAAAAATAAAAACAAGTGTGAGTGCATATTATCCACTACAGATAAGTTCTTGTGCACTTTCTTGTGGACTCTAGCAAACTATTTCTTTCATCTGTACAGTATAGATTGATTTTGTTCTTGTCTCCCAGATTTTTTACTTGACTTGGGGATCAATCTAATCTCTACCTTTTCTTGTACTCTGTTCAGTTTTTCTTCAGTACTTTGATTAGATCTGACTGGGGCATTGTTCTACAGTGACACACTGTAATTTCATACTCTCTTGTTTTTGGTTTTTTTTCCCCCCCTGAAATACAGAATAATTTTCTGTGAGGTCTTTACAAGTGGCTACCATGCTGTGAGCCAATAATTCAGCTGAAAATAAGTATGCCCCAGAGCTTCCTTAATGCATATTAATGCATATTTTAACCAACACAAGGTGTCATGACATATCAGGAATTCACTAGAATGTCATCAACTTTACCTTAGATTTTTTTTGTTCTTGTTGGTTAGAGAGATTGGCATGTAAATATTTTCAAGTCCCTTGAAAGCACTTTTCCTCTGTGATATTACCAGAGAGTGCACTTTGTGTTACTGTGCAGTAACTGGAAGTAACTGAGACTGCTCTGCCAGATTGCACAGGCTCTTTAAAGACTGTGCTGAGTAGTTGAAATGCACAGGGTCTTATCCTTTCCTTGGCTATAAAGTTTCATGGAATGGGGGAAGATCACAATGACTGTATTTTACTAAATGCCCTGCACCATTCATTGCAGAGCTTTTCTGAGCAGCTCTCCAATAGCTTAGGGCAGCTAGAGCAGAAATATGTTTCCTCTTCCATTAGATATGCCTGGATTTCTGGTGGCAAAACAGCAGATAACAGTACAGGTCATTGTAGATTATCTTCCCATCTTCTTTCTTTTTTGATTATATACAAAACTTTGTCAAGAATGTCTTTGTGTTTGTTTGTATTGTGTTTAAACCAGTGGGGTTTTATTCTTGGTTGGTCCTCAAGGATCACTGTAATGATCCTGGTAATTAGGAATATTAAGATCAAAAAGCTAAGCCTCATCAAAAGCCAGTTAAAAGAATTGGAAAGAATCTGACTTAATTGGATTTCAGTAGGCCCTTCTCTAAGACTGCTTATCCACTAAATAAGAAGTGGTAGGGAATAGCACTTAGGGGTAATTTTCTTTTTTCTCTCTTCTTTTTTGTTCTGGCCAACCATTTGCAAGTGGCTACCTGTCCCAACTGGGTGTTTTGTCATTGCCACTTCCTTTCAGTAAGATTTATAAACCACATACAGATTTGCAGGAGGGGTTCTCCATTTCTTTTCCCTCCTGCTGAAACTCTGCAAGTAAAGATAATGTAAACCACTATGTTCCCCATCCTTTACATGGTCCTTTCAAAGTGCATAGTGAATACTTCAAAGACAATTGTTTTATTTCATTTAATTGATTTTTTAATGTATTCTAGAACTACTGAGACAACTACATTAAGGTTTTGATGCTGCAAATCAGTAAAACTGGTTGTGTGCTTGCATGCTCCTGTAGAACCTAGAACTGTCAGGGCTGGTGAGAGAGCATCTCCCCTGCCTGCAGGAAGGAAGGATTCTGTTTCTTGCACTGGTGTCTCAAGGAATTTATTTTGGGGCCTAGTGTTGCACCACTGAATTAAAGGACTTTTATTCAAATGCTTCAGTGGGTGTACGATTATGCATCACCTTTAGATTTTGTTTTCCTGCACTTTGGAAATCGCACTTTCCAGTGCCTCCATTTTCACAGTGTAGTCTCCTCCTAAATAGTGAAAAAGGGCATGAGTGGGTATTTGGGGTACTTTACCAACTCTTTAAGACCTTATGATCACATTTTAAATGAGGCAGATTACGTTTTAATACCAGGCATTTACTTGAGTAGGATTATTACAGGAGTAGGCTCATTTCATGGAGGTACACGTTTTGATGATTCCAGTGGGATGACATTTTTGTCTGCTGTGACAGTTTTGCTTACAAAATTGTATTCCTAATGTCTTTGTCATCGAAATTCAGCTAAGGAGTTGTCAGAAATTTATAAGGCAGAAAGAAGATCCAGTTGCTCTGAGAGCACTATATTTAGCTGTGCATTAATGCATATAATGAATGAAGACTTGTTTGTACCCATGAAGAAGCAGAGATGCTTCAGAGACGTGCATGGAGCAAGCATATGGAATTGATTGTTGAAAGTTAAGTTCTGCTATTTTCAATAGCTCATGCAATAAATTATCTGACAGTATAAAGCAGATTTTTTTGGATCCTCCAAAAGCATGCTATGAATCTTTTTAGATATGAGTGAATAAACAGAGCTCTAAGTGAACATTTTCCACACAAAACCAGAGACTGGGAAGTTTCTATTGCTGATAGCAAATTGACTCTTCTCATCAATATTTTTCTTCATCAGACGGAAGACATATTTCCAATATTTCATGTTCTGGCCTTGTAGTGGATGTATATGCAGTCTCTGTGTGTTTGAATTGTTATCACTGACTGGATCCTAGAGCACAGGAAACTGAAAAGTCCTTGAATTAGAGTGAGCAGTACTTAACAATGACTAAAATATCAGTTTCTTATCAATATTGTTCTCATCCTAAATCCAAACCACAGCACTGTACCAGCTACTATGAATAAAAGTAAATTTATCCCAGTCAAAAAAAGGACACAGCTGAATGAAAGCAGAAGTCTCTAGAAATTAATCTATTAGGTTACCCAAGATCTGCTGCACCTTAGTGTCTGCAGAAAGAGCATCCCTAACAGAAATGGGGAAAAAAAGCCTTCTAAGTTTTTGGAATCAACAGCATTGATTTGTAGGAAGTGATGTTGTTACTCAGCCCTGGAAGGCATTGCCCAGGAGGAAGGTTGTACCAGGGCATGTAAAGCACGGTCCAGTACTTCAGAAAGAGGTAGGATGGCCAAGACTGTTTTCACATGAAGACAGCAAACCTCATCTAACTTCTTTAAGAAAATAAATAATGTTCCTTTCTTATTGGTGGAATCTAATTAAAGTACTGCACAAGAGGAACTAAAAAATTCCCCATAAGTGGATTTGTTTGCTGGCAATTTGATATGAAATCAGGGGACTAGGAACAGATGATTAGCCTTTTAATTTTTATTATTATTTATTATTATTTTGTGTTTAGTTTAAGAGATTAGGAACTACAAAATACATATTACAGACTTCTGGCATCATTAGCAATTCCTCCAGCTTTATTTTCCTGTCACTCTGTAATGAGTAATGAACTAAGCTGGTACTAAAGCCAGCTTAACAAGCTATTGCTTTTTAAATTGCCAGTCTCCTGATACGTCCTTCTCGTTATTATTAATTTTAAGTAATTCTTATTTTTGTTGCTGTATTTCTGTTCCTTTTGAGTTTTGCATAATGTTTGCATTCACATACCTTCAGTCCTCCCAGTAAAGATGCAGTGATTAGATGCATCTCTTCCTCACCAGCTGCCAAGACATAAGAACAAAGGATCATCCTAGGCAATGAAAAGTCAGAAAAACTATAGTCAAAGTCAGAAATCTACTTTAGGGGCAAGAAGGTCTCAGAAATTCACAACTACATTGAAGTTGCTGAATTTCCTGAAAGGCATTTAATGTCTATTAGCATCATTTATAATTGAGCTGCTGAGAGTAGTGATGAGAGCGAGCCAGAAATTTATCTTCCTTGAAAGCTGTCTCTGGCCACTTGGCTGTAAGGAGGATGAGGTTGAATCACTGGTCCTGTTCAACTCAAATGCTCAAAGAGAGCATTATTGATGAATTATGAAGATTATTGAGATCAAAAGACGTTCTGGTATGTGAAGAATTTAACATAGTTTAATCAAAGCGTGTGTGGCAAATGTAGGGCAGAATGATGAATGCAATATCATGCGCTTGGCTTTGCCATTTCCCATAAAGTAAGAATACATGCTGTCCAGCAAATGTGGAAGTTCATTTTTTCAATGACAAAGGAAAATACTTCAAAATTAACCTACTTGTCCTTGTTATCTTAATGAAGATAGAAAATCTATTTGTAAATATGATTTTTGGGATCTTGTGTTCCTCTTCTTTTTCCAAAGGCTTTGACATTGAGGTTAGTTGGGTTTCTTGAGTGTTCTTCAATTCCTGGACATAATTAAAATCATATTAGTGTGTTAAGAATTAAAACTCCTATGGGTTTTGGAAGATGTTTTCTAAATTATATTATATCACCGAGTGTTTTGCAATTTATATTGCCGTGTCTGAAGTGTTTGACCCTGTCAGAGATAAGAATAGGTGAATTACTGGTCTAATTTGAAGATTCCATTTCTAAATACATAGTGAAGCTAGGAGTGAAAAAAAGTGCCTTTCTATAAATGCAGCTGAATTAAAAGTCAAGACTTTTAAAAACACAGTTATTTTTGGATGCTTCTTTTTTGTTGTGCTTAACCCATGAGCCTCCTTGGACGGTCACTGATGTCTCAAAAATAAGACACTTGTATCTTGAATATTGCATAAAGTTCTGGTGCCTCTCACCTCAAAAAACCCTCAAACAAAAAAGGTAAAATGTGCAGAGAAGGGATTCAGAGAATCAGAGACAGGGAATGAGTTCCTGATGCGGGGTAGTTAAGTAGACTGGATCTCTTCAGTCTAAGGAACGGGTGACTTGAGGAGGGACTTGGCAGATTCTGTGAGCATAACACTGGGGCTTGATGGAAAAGAGTGATTGAGGAAGGCTGTCTTGAAGAAGAAAGCCTGTTGTTGTCACAGAACATACTGGGGGCAGCATGAGCTCAAAAAGGAGAAAATCAGGACTAAACCCTATAAAAGTCTGTGAAATAAGAAGACACTTAGGACATGCTGAGGAGCTGGAGTGTGAGGAAGGGCTCTGGGGAAGTGTCCCTGTTTGTTGCCTGTGTCCTTGCCTCTTCTCTTTCCTGTGGTATAAGGTGTGGTTAGAGATTCACTGTTGCTCTTGATAGAAGATTGCTCTGACTTGCAGCCATTTCTGAGTAAAATATTGGCCTCCTGCCTCTTGAGAAAAAGGCTGTGTAAAAACATCACCATTTAGGCACAAAAAAATTGATGGTTTCAAGTCCCTCTCTGCACTTCAGGACCTAAAATGCCAGTTTTTAGAACATTCATTGCAAAGAATATCACCTTGCTCTGTGCCTGACCTCAGGAATATGGCATAGCTTGTAGATTAAGGTATTATTTGCTGCAGGAAGAAGGATTGAAATTTAGACATTATTTGCACAAAAGAGAATACTTCATGCCAAGTGACAGTGTTAGGTGAGTGATGCCATCTTATTTCTTGTTACGAGTGTAAGTGTAATCCCATCTAAATATGATTCTGCGGGATGGAGCTTAACGATTTCCGAGAGGAGTCATTACAGACAATCAAGTAAATAGAATGTATTTAGAAAGAAAAAAACTCATCAGCTTGAAGAGTTATTTACCCAATGGCTTAGTGCATGTAGGCAGAGGAGCGGTTATTCTGTCAGGCTTCCCATGTACCTGTCAGAGTGTTTTCTGCTCCGCACTCCGCATATTTATACTGTATGATTGAAGACTTGTATGCGAAAGAGCTGTTGCCAGCTGTGATATGTGGTATGTGCTCTCTCATGGCAGGAATATCTTTTTAAATGGGAAAGCAACTCCTTTAAAATATGTGAGGCACAGACTTATCTTTCACACCTGTGATGGATGGACCTTGGCTGGATGCCAGGTGCCCACCAGGCTGCTCTGTTACTCCCCTCCACAGGTGGACCAGGGAGAGAAAATATAATGAAAGGCTGGTGCATCAAGATAAGGACAGAGAGGGATCACTCACCAAGTGCAGTCATTGACGAAACAGGCTAAACTTGGGGAAATTAGTTTCATTTACTGCTAATCAAATTAGAGTAAATAATGAGGAATAAACCCAAGTCTTTAAGCCCTCTTTCCTGGTGCCTTCCCTTCTTCCTGAGCTTAACTTTATTCACAGTTTTCTCTCTCTCCTCCCTCCAGTGGCACAGGGGGACGGGCAGTGGGGACTATGGTCAGTTCATCACATGTTGTCTCTGCTGCTCCTTCCTCCTCAGGGAGAGGATTCTTCATAATCTTCCCCTGCTCCTGTGTGGGTCCCCCATGGGATCACAAGTCCTGCCAGCAAACTTATTCCAGTGTGGGTTCCTCTCTCCATGGGACCACAGGTCCTGCTGGCAGCCTGCTGACGTGTGGGGTTTTCATAGGGTCACAGCCTCCTTCAGGCATCCACCTGTTCTGGCCTGGAGTCCTCCAGAGGCTGCAGGTGGATCTCTGCTCCTCCATGGGCTGCTGGGGCACAGCACCACAGGCTGCAGGGGAATCTCTGCTCCTGCGCCTGGAGCATTTCCTCCCCTCTTTCTTCACTGACCTGGGTGTCTGCAGGGCAGCTCTTCACACATACTCTCCCGTTGGCTCCCATTGCACAGGGTTTTGCCTCCTCTTCCTAAATCTGCTATCCCAAAGGGACTACCATCATCACTGATGGGCTCAGCCTTGTCCAGTGGTAGGTCCATCTTGGACCAGGAGCTGGCTGGCATTGTCTTTAGGGGAAATGTTAGAAGCTTCCAGCAGCTTGTCACAGAAGTCACCCCTGTAGCCCCCTGGCTACCAAAACCTTACTACACAAACTCAATACCAAAACTTTAGGCAAACATGAAAAGGGAGGGTGAGAATTGGAGAGGGGGGGTTACTTTAGCAGTTCTTGGCAGAGTTCCCAGCTCTGTTTACTTTGGTTTGCCCTCAGGCTAACAGAGCTTTCCCTGTACAGCACCCAACACCCAAAATGCTTTAGGAGGGTCAGTCGTCCAGCAGTGCCTGCTGAGGAGAAGGACCCTTGGACTGATGTTGTGCTCAAGGATTCCAATTCTCACCCAGCCCTATGAGGTTAAATAACTTGCCTAATTATCAAAAGGGAGCATGTTCCAAAGACACCTTTCATACAGGATTTGAGCACGATGAACAGGCAAGTGCTTGTTTCATGTTTGCTGTTGGATGTAAGCAAAGTAACCTTGGCACAGCAGAACTGCTGACATTGGAGATCTAACCACTGACATTGATCCCAAAGGCTCTTAGGAGTGCTTGGCCTGGCACCTCTCCTTGCATCATTTTTCTTCACTTTCCTTAGGTCATTTGACAGGTTGATCTGAGTCACAGTCTCTGCTACAAAGAACCTGAAGTCGTAGGAAGAGCTGTGAACCTGCACGGAGTGTTGTCAGCAGGGTTGTATTTACAGACCTGCATAAACACCTCTCCATGTTCTTCCTGGGTACAGACACTCTCTTTGGTCTCAGGCTTTGCAGAGAACTTAAATCCACTCCCATGGAGAAAAATACACAAATGAGAAAAACAGGAAAGTATCTACTTATCCATAAGACAAATCAATAGAGGTCATTAGTAATAACAGTTTAGCTTCGCTGTGGTGCTGGCAGAGGCAATCTCTTTATCTCCAACCTGTATCAGAGTGAATTCAGAGGCACAGGGCTGCACTGTGGGTGACAGTGACAGCAATCTGCTGCCTGGGCAGCCTGGTTGAAAAAGCAGCCTCAGAGGTGTACATGCTGTGTCCAGACTGGCTCTGGCCAGTTTTCCCACCTGCCACTGCTTCCTGTTATTGCAGGGTTGTGTTAATATTTGTATTTACTGACTTTCTGTCCAGATATTTAGCTACTGTACAGACTCCCTTCAGTGTTGCTCTTTCTGATGAGTTACTTGCTATATTTCAAAGACTTTTAGAGCCAGAGAATATATATTTTAAAGTGCGCTTTTGATCAGGGAAGCAACTAAGTAAAAATAACTGTTCTGATTTCAGAATGGTTCCCTAGTGGATTTTCAAGACACTTGATTATTTTGACAAATAGGAATCTTTATGCTGCAGACCTTATAAAACTATGGAAGGGTGGCCTGCAGTCTTTTCTGCCTAAAGCATCTGATACTTTAACTCCTAGGCACAGTCCTGAATATGCAATTCAGAGTCTTTATTGCCTGTGCTGTTGTTAGAGACAGGAGAAATGTAGCATGATTTTTCCAGTCTCAAAACAGTATTTCTGAACTGTCAGGGGAGCCCATCACTGAGTTGTAAACTGAGCAATAAGAGAGTGAGTGCGGGCTCTCTGCTGTCACTTCTCTGTAAGCTGCCTGCTCTGGTGGTGGGCTCCTACTGACAGCAGAGCAGGAGGCTCTCTGCTGTGCTTTTTTCACTCCTGCCACATACTGCTTAGGCATGCTGAGGCTTAGCTGCTGTGCTGCTGATTTGAGATGGAGCTGAAATGTAAAATCTCAATTTCAGCCTGAATTTCAAGCCCCCTGAACTTGAAACTCCTTTGATATGAAGGGTTTTGTTTGAAATCCTAGCACAAGTGAGACACAGCTGTAATGTCCAAGGGCCTTCTCAGTCTGAGCCTTAGTGTGACCCTTCTGTCTCTGTGTGAGCAGAGAGAGACTTGTGTCTTTGTTGGCAGCAAACCTGAATCCAAGACTTCCTGAAACTATTAATAAGTGCTCATTTAATTTGTCTCTGGTTACAGAAGTTTGGGACTTTTTTTCCCCTCTACTGTTTGAGGAAATTGTTTCTGAGAGTTTTGCAGGAGCTGGGGGAAAGGTGGGGATGTGAATCCTACATTGGATTGAGCCAACTCAACTGTAAGTGCAAACCAGGGCAAAATGCAGTGATGCAGATGTGGAGAGGAACTGTTTGCTTTAATTTTACCTTCTGTGTTGCCCCTAAACTCTGAACTCAGAAGCTGGTTGAGAGCTTGTTCATCAACATTTGGACATAACAGAGATAGGATCCACGCCTCTTGGACCACCCAGACTCCTTAAGGAGCGTTTCCTACAGCTGGTCAGAAATGGTTTTTTGTTCTCATGTGCAGCCTCAATATAGGCCAAATGAATTTTCATTTACATTTTCTGTCCCAGAGTTTTCTTTTTGAAAAGGTGTGGGAAAAGGATTTTTTTGTTACACTAAATCTAAAAGCTTCCTTTTTTAACTGTGGCTTCATGCTTTGCTGTATTCAGATGCAAACCAGTAATGAAATCTATACAATTTTGCTACCTTCCTCTAATAGATGAACACCACTGCCCTGGTACTCTTGCATCTATGTGGTTGTGAACAGAAATCCACTTCAGACCATTATAGAAACAGAGGGTCCATCAAGCTGAGATGTGTGCTTATTACTTAATGGGTTCTCTGAAGTTGTCTGAAGTCTTTAGGGATTCTGACTGTCCTGATGCAGGGATTTGGAATCTTTCTCTGGGAGGAGGATTCCAGATCTCAGTATTCAGATGACACTTGGTCCCCTGAAGTAACTAGTGCTACTTCAGGGAAATGACCTCACTCATTTAAGGTGTATTCAGGGAGCAGACTTATGAAAGGGAAAGGATCAAAATAGAAGCCACTATTTTTCTAAAGGAGCCTCTGATTTGGGGTTTTTATTTTGCCTATGATCCTAACAGCCTATCCATCTGCTTCTCAGTGATTCTTTAAATGTTAGGAACTGTTAGATTTTCAGAGAAATCAAACAGAAGACAGATTTTCACTCATATCACTAAATAAATATTTGAAAGGAAGGGGAGAGGAAGAGTTAAAAGAAATGGAGATGACATTACAGATTCGATTCTTTCACTGCTATTCACTATTATATTTTTCCTGATCATTATAGAGAGTCCTTTTCAGTTTAGTACCACTTGTTTCAAGGTGAAAGTTAATTTAACAGCAAAACAAAAATAATCTGAGATAGATTTGATGCCAGCTAATTAGTTTAGCTGAAAATCCCAGTCAGAGACCAAGACCTCCTCAGACCAGACTTTCTATACCTTTAATAGAAAATCAGTCTTTAACTCAAAAGAGTTTGCAGTAAAAGTGTCAGAGGAGAGAAAGCCAACAAAAATGACAGATGGAAGAGTGTGCAAAGAAACAGCAAGCTAATTAAGATTAGCATAATAAGCAATGCAATGAGGTTATTGTAATGCTCAGTAATTACAGACAAGTAAGAAACTGATGGGTGGTGAATTTCTTATTTTCTGCTTGAAAGTAATTGAATTCTTTCCTGCTGTTCTCTCTGTGTGCAGGAGTGTATTTTCAAAGCCCCTTCCTGCTTTTTGGTGTGGTAACTTCACTACTACTTGAGCATGTTTCCTTGGGCTGCCAGATACCTGGAAACTGTACCTAGAACTATGGGTGCTCTCAGTGTGTCGAAAGCATTTCCCAGTATGATTTCATACATCCTTTTGAGGCTTGTGTTTCAGCTTTTGCATATTTTGCCTACTTGCAAGTCAGTGTTAGCGAAGATCCGAAGAACCTGTTACTATTGGGAGAGGAGTGAAGTACCCAGAGTGATGATGCAGAGATAAATGCTGCCTACTCTGAATGCAGCCCTCCTTTCATAGTTGCATTTGGTGGTGTGATCTGCCAGAGTAGTGTTCTGCTCAGGAGGCAGCAGGTCCAAGAAGGGAGGGCTGTCCAGTAAATGAGGCCAGGCTTGTGAGCGACTGCGATCAAAACATGCTCTTTACTCCACAGACAGGAGCACAGATGGCTCTGGAGTTTATGAAATCAGGTAATAGTCTCTCGTTGAGAGAAGCACATTAAATGTGTCAATCAGCCACAGCTTGGAAAGCCCCCATTTGACTACTTGAATAATCAGAGCAGGTTTCCCCAGGGCTGACAAGTTGAAAATCTGTCATTGTTTTCTCTAGGGAGTATGAAGTATGTGGTAGTAATAAACTAAGAGGGCATGTTTTTTGGAAGAAAATGAAAGTACAGTGATAGTTCTTTCAGTATGTATGGCCCTGGGATGAATATCCTTATGTCTATATGCTCTGCTGTGGACCCAGCAAAGCCTGACCCCTGATATTTGAAGTTCCTGCATTCAGGTTTTAAGTTGACCTGAGTTCCTTTGAAGTAAGATTGACCTGCATTGGTTTAGTGTCTTCCTAGTCTCCATGGCTATGCAAACTGTGCAGTTTTTTTGGCTGTGTGCTGGAAGAGAAGAGTTTTGTGGTTGTTTTTTTTTTTTTTTTTTGAGAGAGAGAGGGAAGGCTGTTATCCTCTATTTTTGGTAGTATTCTTGTACATCTAGCTGATAAGTCCCAGCTCATTCCGTTTTTACATCGGAGACCTCCACTGCTGGAACCTCTGTCAGCTGCTAAGCTACTGCTGTTCACAAAAAGGAGCATTTTCTGAAGTTCAGCAAGGTTATAGATAGAACAGGAGTTCTCAAAGGAAGCCCCATTGTCTCCAAGGCAGGAGTAATTTTCTTTTCTCTGGCAGCAGACTGTGCCTTGGCATCAGGTACCTGCCTGCCTACCAGCTCCCTGCAAGCCAGAGCTATATGAGAGACACAGCACACAAACTTCACAGGGCAGAGTCACTTGAGAATTTCCTGCTACTGTAAAAATCACATCTGAATTATACTAGAGGTTTTCCTTCTCACCTTCTGCCACGTGAGCACCTATTTTATGCGGTTCTTTTTTAGGACAGAGCTTGGGCTTGTTTTATTCATGGCATGAGTGTTGGGGTGCAGCGAAGGCACCCAAGTGCCTTCACACAGCAAGCTGGGCAGGGTGCATCTCCTCCACCATATCCCAGCAGGGCAAGCAGGGCCAGGCTGGGGAAGGTCACCAGGATCACTCAGCTGGGAGTCCAAATCATTGAACACATCCATGGTGATGAGAGCTGTTTGAAGTCCAGCTGAGAACACAGGTCAGGGGCAGGACCACTTGCAGTGACGCTGGGCAGGTCTG
Organism: Camarhynchus parvulus; assembly: GCF_901933205.1. Lineage (NCBI taxonomy): Eukaryota > Metazoa > Chordata > Aves > Passeriformes > Thraupidae > Camarhynchus > Camarhynchus parvulus. The sequence goes on along the minus strand of NC_044575.1, from coordinate 16,679,049 downwards.
TAGTGGTGAGTGAAGCAGTTCTGAGGTCAGGAAGATAGGATGCAGAGCAAGGGCCAGATCAACATGGTCTACTGCCTGGCACAGACAGGGCTGGAGCTGGAGACAGGCACATCTCCACAGCAGCTGAGGCAGCGACTGGAGGCTCAGGGCTGAGCCCCTTGGGCAGAGGGCTTGGGGGAGGCCCTAGAGTAGTCAGGGTGACCCAGACCTTGGCCTTGAACTTGCACTGCAGCCCTTTGTGTTGGAATAAAGCAAATTGTGGAGTCTTTGCAGTTGGAACATATGCCACAATTGTCCAGGTGAGAGGCAAGTGCTACTCTTAGTCTGGGGAGGGGATCATTCCTCTACACAGACTGCCAGTTGGCCACATCAGGGTGTTGGCAGAGCTCTGCTCTCTGAGATGGACCTCAAATTGTCAACTGGAAATTTATGTGAGGTACTTCTCCTTTCATATGAAACAAACCTCCCAACAACAAACCGCCTTCCAATCTCTCCTCTTGCCACAGCTGGGATAGTGTGAATGACAGAGCTCTTTTTCAGCCAGTTGTGGTTTGAGAGTGGCTTTGAAGTGCCTTCATGTGCTGCTGCAGCAGCAGCTAAAGTTGCTCCTCCGTTTCCATTCATCCTTCCTTCAGATGTAGGAATATTTGTCTAGCAGCTGAAGCAGCATTTCTGTGGTTTGCTGCAGGGGAAGTAGGAAGTGTGTGTGTATGTGCTGCCTTTTTGGGGATCCTTGGTAGCTTCATGTTGCTGTAGGTGTTGACTGTTTTGGCTGAACTGAAGGCTGATGGCTTTAGCTTTACTTTTTTTTTTTTTAAGAGCCATTCAGTATCTTCTTCTTGTTCAATCTTTTAAGAAAGAGAAAATACACTCCACATGCATGGTCTGTGGCAGAAAAAAACCAGCTATAAATTGCTTGATTTCCTTTCAGAGTAGCTGCTTATGCATAATTTTGCAAAGAATTTTGCAGGGGCATGAGGAGACAGGGGCCATACCCGCACTGTTTCTGTAGCACAGAAACATATTGGCCTTCTCCACGAGTGAAGTGCTAACTTGCATTTTGTTGTGCCTTGCTTGGGAGCTGTTTGCACACGTTTTACAAGCCCCAGGTGAAAGGAGGCAAACTATAGTCAGATAACATTGAGACAGTCAGCTCCAGCTTCCTTTTCTCTGTCCAACCTACAAGCCCAAGACTGGACTGCATTCACTTCTCTTCATTTTGAAAACATTACTCTTTCAGGGTCCCTAACAAATTTCACTTGTCTTCAGCATTTTTTTTCATGTGAATCAAGAGGCAGGGGGCAAATAGAGGAGGTGAGGGGAAAGTGACAGCCTGTTGCCTGGGAGCCTCTGCTCTTCAGTGCCTTTGCTCCATCCATCCTCAGGGTTACCAAAGAAAATCACCTTTATTTTATATTTTTGAAAGAAAAGACTTGTCAGGTGGAAATGTGACCTAAACCAATAGCTCATTCACACAATAGGCACTGCACAGCAGTTGGTGTGTGAGCTGTCTGAGCCCAGTGTCAGAAGCTGAAAATGGGAAGTAACCCTCCATCTGCCAAGAATTCAAGGGGGGAGGATCCCAAACATGACTGTCTTCTGGTATCTACTGCAGAGATGGAGAAGAAAACTGGGCAGGATCCATGGGTGGATCTGAAAGATGTCTTCTTGTGTTTTACAAGGTTTTCTTTTGTTAAAGTAATTGTGCAATGAAGTCTGCCTTGTGTTAGCTGTAACCTGATGATGAATAATGTTTGGTAATGCAGTCTTGTGACAGGTACAGTCGCAGGTCAGGTTGCATTAGTCATAAGAATCTCCATTCCAAGCCTAATTTACCTATTCATTGTGAATAAGGAGCTAAAAAACCTCCATCCATAGCTACAATTTAGAATAAAAATGTCTGTTAAAGAGTAATGATGTTCAATAAGAACTGTACTTTCACCATCCCTATTGCTTCAGGGTCATGAAATCATGCTGGTTTAACTGAATTATGCTACTGTGGTCCAGTGTTTTTATCATCAGTCAATGCTTTTAAATGCTTAACCCATGCATGCCTGTTGGGCTTCAATTGCCCAGTTCAGGATGCCAGGCAAGCTCAGACCACCATGGGTAAAATATGTCTGTCTCTGACACTAAATGGAATCAGCATGTTTTCACTTCATTGATTACCTCAGATAGGACTAAGTATCCTAAAATACAAATGGTTATACAGTGATGTTCTTTCGGTTTCTAAAACATGAGGTAATGTTAAAATTATATGCACAGAACGTGGTCTGAGTGGTTTCAAAAGGAGGTTCTACTCGCTTTTTCAAAGTGCAAGATGCCCTGTCCTTGTGGAGAGCTACAGTGGTACAGAATCTAATAGGCAGGTCTGATGTTTTTGAAAGGAAAACCATGTTTATCCACAGAAATACCACTGGGAGAGGTTCTTTATGCTTCAGAGGCATCCCAAACCACATATCAGATACTACCTGCCGTATTTGGCTTTTCCTTCTTTATAGCACCTGTCATTTGAACTGGATGCTGAATCTTTGGCTAGATTTATGGAAATAGTTTTCTACCTTTTATACAGCAGCAGCATTGCTTTCCCTCGTGAAAATAACTTTTCCTTCAAACATTTGCTCCTGAGAAGTATGCTTGAGGCACTTAACACCTGCCTCATATTTGGGAATGGCATTTACAATGCTCTGTTATTTTCTTTGGAGTGTGGAACTATTTTTCAAAAGGAAAAGGAGTGACTATAGGTGTGACCACTTCTACTTGCAAAGCCTGAGAGATGAGAAGTGTGTGCTTGTGTCTGATGGAATGCCAGAGGGAAGAGCTTCAGCCCAGAGGCATCTTGAGAAGCCAGAAGATAGTCCCAGGGAGAGCCCTTAACAAGAAATGCAAAATTCTGCTTTCTTGGGAGGTTAGCTCTGGTACAGGCTGGGAACCAGTGTCTGAGTAGCTGTGCTGCTGAGAGGGCCTTGCAAGCTGTGAGGGATATTAAGCTGAATGTTGGCCAACGTGTGACCTAAATGAGAATGGGTGAACCAAATGCTGGGCTGCATTTGAAGGACTGTGGCTACCAGATTCAAGGGAAAATATCCCTCTCCATTTGAGACTAGTGAGGCTTTGCCTGTCATGCTGGGTCTAGTTTTGGGCCTCTCTTCAAAAAGAAGGATGTCAAGATACTGAAGCAAGACCAACAGAGACCTGCTGGGATGAGTAGGAGCTGAGCATATGAATTGTGGGTAGAGTTTGAGAGGAATGAGTTTGTGTACTCTGCTGAGGTCGAGCAGAGGACAAATCAAATAACAACCCACAACACCTTAAAGGGAATAAGAAAAATGCCAGAGCCAAACTCTTCCCAGTAATTGCAGGTGGTGGGTCAAGGGTGCAGTGGCCAGAAGTGGCAGCTTGGAAGCTTCAGCTACTTAAGATAAACTTTTTCATTTGTTGGGTTCTGCATCTCTGTAATAGTGCTATAATAGCACCAAACTGCAGTTTAGTACTGAGCTCTGGAGGTCATGTATCTCCATTCTTGGACATTTTGAACACTAAGATAGACCGAGCCATGGCTGAGCTGTTGGCAGTAGTCCTTCTTGGGAAATGACATTGGCCCAGAGACCTGCAGAGTGCCAGCCAGCCCCTCTGCAGCCCCCAGTTCCAGGAGAGCCCCCCAATCTGAGAGTTGTGGTGCAGTGGGAGCAGTGTCACTGGAGCTGGGCCCAGAGCACTAAGTTGCTCAGGTTGGGTCATGGATTCGGTTGGTAAAAGGGTGAAGGTTTCTGTTTATCTCTTGGCATCTTGGTTTTTTGACATGAGCCATGCTTGTTGCTGCCTCTGGATGAGACTTCATTAAAAAATACTCAGCTAAAAATAGACTATACTGATCTAGAGATCCTTGATTCATCTGAGAGTGTTCCCTGCTTCCACTTTTTGCCATCGGTTGTCCTTTTACTTTTAATTACATTTGGGTTTTATATTTTTAAATATTTTTTCTCTCTCCTGCTCCCTTCCCCTGAGAATTTCATGTCTGTACCAGAGGGCTGAGTTTCTTCTTTAAAAAAGCACAAAGTTACTAGCTGATACATAGTGTTTTCCACCAGCTATGATATACTGTGGTTTCTGTCATTCAGTCTCTAAACTTTTCTGGACTTCAGTGCTTCTTGAAACTTCCAAGAGGCTGTCTGGTTCAGTGACAGAGTTAGAGAGTGCCTTGCCTTGCTTTAGTGTGTCTGTGCTCAAGTATTTAATGGTGCTTGTGACCAGCAATTTCAGCTGAAGCAAAAATCAGTTTTTCTGGTTATACTGACTGGTTCTCAGTTGGTTAGATTACTAATGTACTGTGAAAAAAATTGTATCTTTAACAAAAATAAATAGGACCTTATTCTCTGCTTGGTTAAACTGCCACACCATGGTTGATTTCAGTGAGGTCATGATGGTACAAATCAGGTGTCTTTAGCTCTGTGTTGCATGTTGGATGGCATGGTGGGGAACAGATAAATGGAGCAGTTGCTAGAGTCCATCAGGTGGAACAATTTGCTGCATTGTTGTAAGCTGGATTAAAAATTGTTGAGAGAAATGCAGGTAAGTGCTAATAAGCAGGAACTTGGTATTACTTAGGTCTGTTGTTTTCTGTTAAGTTTCTTTATTTTCTTAATAAATAATTTGTATTATTTGATATCAGGAAGAGTATTATTTGTCAGTTCCATTAGGTATTTGGAAGAAGTGATAAGGAAAACAGAAGTTCTGAGGTCCATTCAATAGTTAGGAAGAAGAAATATTTTAAAGAAACTTGGAAGGGTGAATACGAGTAAGAATGAGAAAGAAATTAATCATGACAGAATCCAAGTGAATATGTTTAATAAAATAATTTGTACTGATGCTTGAAGGAAATGAGTAATTTCACAAATGGTAATCAGGATAAATCAGATGGTACATGTCTGTAGCATGGTATGGCACTAGAAAGCACAAGGAACAGTGCAGGCAGATTTTGTTGAATAAATAATTATTATTTTGTTATTTATAAAAACAAATATATTAATTTTTTATTTATGATGATTGGTTTGTTGAATAAATACTAATAAATACTCCCGCAATAAAGCGGTCAGGACTTCTCCTTTATCTGCCTTTCAAGTAAGATCTATCGTATCTGGTGCTGAACTCTCTGATACCACTGGGCTTTCATATGGGAGAGGAAGTGGAGGGTCTGAAAAAACATTTTAGTTGTGAGCAGCATTTTAAGAATCTGGTAGAATATGGTGAAGGAAAACAAGTATGGTAACATGAAGGGTAAAATTAGAGAAGAGGGAAAGAAATCCTTTAGACATTAATGAATGAGTTTTAGAAAGCATGAGTTACTGGGGAAAACAAAATCTCCTTTTCATCTGCAAAAGGCTTGGTGGTGCCATCATGGTAAAATAAAAAAAAAAAAAAGCTGGATGACTGAGAGGTAAAGTGTATTTAACAGTTCTGCAGCACCTGGGAAGTCACTTAAGGTGAATTAAATTGTGCAAAGTGAGTTCAACAGCAGAATTCAAAGTTAAGGCAGTAGATACTCAGAGAAGAGTAAACAAATGTAAGATGTGTACCTTGCCATCTACACATAAGAATTAGTTCTAAATTGAGTCTTTGTTTTTGACTTTTGACTTGAGGGCACTAGGTCTTGCCTTTCTGTGAAGAGGCAAAAATAATTGCAGATCATTTTCCAGTCTGGAGCACTGTGACCTACCTTCTATAGATTTGGTAACTTAAAATAACTCCCAGCTCATTACATGCACTTTAGTGCTGTCCCAGTCTGAGAGCACTTCTTGGTCTTCACAAACTCCAAAGAGGTACTTGCTGCTGCATTGAAAACATCACATTGGCACTTGGCATTTATCCTGAGTTCTCATGAATTTTCACACACTGAAAACTGTCTAGGAGATGTCAGTCTACTAAAAGTGTAAATATTTTCTACTGAAACCAGATGATGTGTTGCAGCTTTGCTTCACATGAAGTCTTCCTCTACATTCTTTACGTAGTGTGGTTCAGAATGACTTTGAAAGGGACTAAGTGAATTAACCACCTATTCTTCATAGTTTCTGCATTTAATCTTTCAGTTTATAATATTAATCATTAAGTTTCTTGCACATACAGAAGGTTCAGAACACTGCAGTTTTTTGCTCTGTCAGAAAAAAAGTATATGTAAGAAACCTGAAGTTTAGAGTCATAATTGAGGCACTATAGAAACATTATTTAATTTCACATGTTGCACTTCATTCTGCCTTATGCCTGTGAGATTTTTGTATTGCTATTTTTTATTTGTCCGCTCAACTTTTCAGAAATGGTTTTGTCATTTCATTCGGCATTTGTCATTTTCATTTCAGCACATTTCATAATTTTTCCTATTTAGGGAGCCAGATCTGTGTCCAACTGAATTCTGTGTGAGGCACTGAATGACTCCAACAGGATCCAACTTAAAGAATGGAGGCAACCTCAGGGCCTCCATCAGCACAAATGACATTCCCCTGCCATAATAGTAGCAATGCCACTCTGAAGCTGATGGCTTGAGGAAGAAGTGCTCTCAGTTGCCTTGGGCTGCAGAAGAAGAGTGTAAGATAATCAGTTACAGAATTGCAACTGGATTCAAAAGGATCTCTGGTGACTGTATAGGTGAGCTGAAGGCAGGTCTTAGTAGATGAGGTTATTCCTTTGCTTGTCCAGTCAAGTTTTAAGTATCTTCAAAGATGGAGCTCAGGCTCTCTGTGGGCCCCTTCCTGTGTTGACCACTCTACAACAAATTAATTTGTCTTTATTCTGTAAATACATGTCTGCAAAAGAATGGTACAGAGAAAAAGCTTGGTCTGAGGCATTTGAAAATCTGATGGAAACAGAATGACAGAATGACTTTTTTGCTCTTATCATTCCCCGCTGTAAACCAATAGTAACAAGCTGGCTATGAGGCACAATACTCACAGTATCTTCACTAATTCATTGCTGCATAATGGTTTTTTTTTGTTCCATCACCATTTATCTGGATGAAGGAGTTGAGAAAAGGTCTTGGGTGATTTTTACAGTCAATATATTTTTTCCCATCCATTCTACAGAGTCACATAGGGGTTTAGAGAGGGGGAGAAAGCTCTTGCAACTTACACCTGTTGAGACAGAATCAGCAAAAGCAAAATCTTCTCCACACTATGAGAACCTTCCCCATGATTATGGGCCAATCACTTGAATTTGATGTCTTAGCCTTTTCATGGAGGTCACACTGCTTGGAGTTCATTTGAAGTAGTTGTTGTTGTCTTTATATATACTGATATAAAAAATAAATAGTGGACCATCTAATCTGATAGCCTGTACATCCCGTCTTGAAGAGTTTCACCAAAGAGCTCATGCTTCTGTAAGTTAGCTGTGAAGTGTCTGAGGCAAGATGGTGAGAGGCCTTCTAGGTGTCTTGCATTTGCAGTTCCTCAGTGGCCCACAGAAGCAGGGGGTGCCTGATCTAATGCTCTCAGTCACTTGCATTTTTTGATTGTTCTTGTTCAGCCATTTCAGCAACTCGCTTTCTCCTTCCTTTGCAAATCTCCTTCCTTGGGCAAATCCTGGAGTCTCTGGCTTTTGCTTTCATCTCCACTTTACATTAAATGTCCTTTCTTTTTTACACAACCTAAAAAAGATCTGCTTGCAAACCTGTTTAATTATATTACTTGTTAAGCCTGATTAACAGTATCTTTAGCTTGTGGAATTATTGGGGTTTTGGTCTCATGTACATGACTTCATTAGCATTCACCATTTTGTATGAAAAGTGTTAAGCCTGCATTATTATGGAGAAGGATCCAGGGTTGATTTTATGTGTGATTCTGTGCAGCATAAAATGTTCCTGGTAAGATGGAGACTTGAAACCCACAGCCAGAGATGAGAGAGAGAAAAACTAAGGATGAACCTTATTAATACTGAAAAACTTAGGAGCCAGGTTTCCTGCTGGCTGATGGGAAGGGGGAAAGGAACCACATGAGTAGAAAAAAATGGAAAATCTTTAATTAAAGCCAAATAACAAAAACAAACAAGCAAAAATTCTCGATCTGTTATGTCTGATCTCTATATATGCTTTTTCTATATTTTGTTTCTAGGATTTCCCTACTGCCCTTACTGTTCTGCAAGATTTCTTTTTTTTCTGAGATTTGCATTTAGAATTAAATTTTCTTTCCTTCTCCCATGTGCATGCAGGAAAGCAAACATTTTTATTGCTATAGCTGGTGATATCTGCTCATCAGTAGGATGTGAAAGGCCTTTCATATTTGGTTTGCTATTTTTTGTTTCCCCTGCTACCTCTCCTCTTCGAATGTCAGATTTTCAGCTGCCAGAGTGTGCTGGTGGAAGAGAGTCTGCTTGAGGGAATTGTGACGTGGATTAGGATTGAATTCTGCATGCTAAAAACTGTCCTGCAACCCTGGAAAAAATCACTCCAGGTAATTTCCAGTGCTGGAGTCCTTTCCCTTCTCTACCGCCAAGAGTAGCCCTGGAGAAGACGGCATAGCCAATAAAACCAAATGTGTTCTCCAACTCAGAGAGGATTTTGAAATTTTATTTCTGTTCTGGAAAATAGCTGTGTAAAAGGTAGATGCCTGTATTTCTTGGACTGTGTTGCTTGTGGCATCAGAATTTGAGCTGCTGAATACAAAGAGGCATTCTTTTCTTATACATCTTAGGAGACTAATGTAGCAAAATTCCACAAATTCGTGGAATTTTCTGTAATACTTGGAGTATTAGCTATTTTTCATAAAATCCCAATTTTTGCATGTTAATATTTCAGCATATTAGTTTTAATTTTTTCCTGTGAGCACATTTTAAACTTCGTTTTCGAGAGGAAAAGGTGTCACTCAAATGTCATACTTTCTAGAGTCTGTCAAATGTTCTGGAATATTCAGACTCCCAACATTCCACAAAAGAAATGCATCCTGAATTTTAATCCAGCCTCACAGTTTTAGGAGTTTGATTCCTGATTTCTCTATGTATAAGATAAAATGTATTTAATTGAGCTGGATTTTATTCCTTTTGTATCTACAGCAGACTAGAAATCTAGTGAGCTGACTCAACCAAAGTCAGTTTTAAATCAGAAGAGACTGTGCGAGGTGGTGAGGTTGCCCAAAGATCATTTCAGGTATAATGGGAAGTTGTCAGGGCTGTCTCGTTACCACTTTGGGTCAGCTACATGACTGATAATGTAAAGGATGATTGGAAGATGCTGTATATTCTTAAACCTTCAAGGAGAAAATGTCCAATCTTCCAGAATCAATTGCCAACTGTCCTTTTGATTAAGAGAAGTTGAGACAAGTGGGGGTAATGTTGTGTCACTTTTGTGACTTTGTATTTCTTGACACAGTAGCAGGATGACAAATCCCTGTGGTCAGTTCCATCTTAGCTGTAACCTGCTCCAGGCAGGGTGATGGTTGGAGTCAGGAGACAATAAATTCAAGGAAGCCCTTCGTTGACGCTGGACTTTAACATGAATAAATATTTTAAGCAGAGGACCTGGCTGTGAACTGAAGTGACCAGATGCTTTGCTGTGTATTTGTACACACTGGTTTTATCTTTCTGTAGCCACCTTGCATAGAATAGTATAATTCTTGGCCTGCTTATTTTCTTTTACTATGTGGTCCCTGGCTTAGACTCAGCTGTTCCAGAGATTTCTTTGGCCTCCACTACAGTGGTTGGGATCCCTGAAAGTCATTAGGACAAATTCATCTCTTGGATTACTCACATGCCTTGTTGCTTTTGTCCTGCCTTGACTAACAAGTTTTGACAAGTAAATTATCAGATCAATAGCCCTTGTCAGACAAGGCTGATGGAGAAAACGGGAAGCAGCTTCAAAGCACAAATGGTTTATTGTCTCAAGAAACATAGCAGATCTTCAGGGATGTTGAACCCAATTATCCATATCCTCCTTGGATAATGCTAAGCTGTTTCAAGCTAATTACCCAGAGTTTACACCAATCTGGATATGAATTTCATCTGGTTCTAATGAACTTTTATTCTTTGCTGTGCTCATCTCAGCTGAAGTGAATTTCACTTTTGAGTTAATGTTGGTTTTGTTTTAATTACATTGCAGCAGACTAATTGGATGGCTCGGGACTAGATGCTTAATAACTTGATATTGCATATTATTAGTGCTGTCATTTAATATTAGAGGATGAAAGAAAGTTATTACTAAGTACAGAGGTTTTGGACCTTATTCTTCCAGGAGAAGCATCCTGGATTTTTCCACTACTTGGTTTGCTCTCCTTTGAGTTAGTGGTTGATAGAGCTGTTAGAAAGGTCTATAAAAAGATTCCCATTGATTTGAATGAAACTTTTATAGATGCTGATTTAGGTCTCAATTTAGAAAAGTACTTTAGCAGGTGAATAAATAAGTTTTCCTATCAACAGAACTTGAGTATATGTTCAAAAAAAAGCACTGAAGCATGAATCAAGACTTAAAAGGGTAATTTATTCAGAAATGCTTACCTTCCAATTTACTGGAAGAAAATACTAAATCATTTTAAGGGCGGGCTAACCTTCCTCTTTTAATTTTTACCTTATAGTTATGATGGATTTATCTTTCACATTTTTGCTTTGAGAAATTAGGGAGAAACCTCAAAACGTATTTCCAGTATGTCTGCTGCTTCATTCACTAACAGCTTGTATTTTTCAAGTCCACTTCTGTTCTCCCTTACTTCTTTTAATGTTGGTTGAATGGCATTTGATCTATCTAAACTGAGTGGGAGTACTACTGCTTAATTCACTAATTAAGAGATTTGTACCCACCAACTTCAGAGAGATGGCTCATCTTACACAGCTTGATATGAGATCAGAATCAGGTCTTTGGGCTACTGGGCCTCCATTTGAGCTTAGTCTTGCATTTAGCAAAGCCCTGGCAGTGAGGTTTACCTTTGAGAACTACCAGGGAAGTCAGTGGGACTGCTCATCTCCAACAAATTTAACATGCCGAGATGTTTTTAAATATGGTATTGTCTTTACAGGACAGGACTATATTCAGTGCCTGATTTTTGCGTCATTCAGATAATGTCATGTCTTCTAATGACATTCCAGTGTTTACTGCCTCTGGCAAAGCACATAATTATGCTCCTAACTGTTTCAGGTGCTACTTCAGCATCTCTGTGCAAAGTGCAGATGGTCTGAAGGGAAGGAAGCAAGTGAGAAGAGTTGCACATTGCAATGCTCTCATCTTTGTTTCTTCAAAATTTATGTGGAACTTTCATGGTTTAAATGGAAGTTCTTATATTAAATCCTTTTTATTATTATAAAGTAGTTAGTTATTTTGTTTAAACTCGCTTAGGTTTTGGAATGACTGCATTACTAGCAGTCATTAAGATATTGTTGGAAAAAAATGCAATAAAGAATTGCTCTATTGCATTGCTTTCTGCTTTTCTCTTAGTCTAAGGTAATAAAACCTAATGGATCAGTTATGATTTTTGGGACTCACTAGATCAACACAGTGTAATTTATTTAGAGTTCTGGAAATAGACTGTATTTTGAAAAAATCTATTCTCATCTTGAGGGAAAAAAGTAATGTTTTCAATCATGTGAACTTTAATAACCTTTCTCTTAAATTCCCATCTGCAGCTCAAAACTTACAATGCGTATTGAAACATGAAGATACAGTTAAGTGGAATTTCAAGTCCTTCTATACTTCTCAGCTGGATGGAGTTTACATTTTGTCAAGGCCAATCACAAGCTTATGTTGCAGTTTCTTTAACTTAGGGTAATGAGCAAAGGCTCAGCTTATTTGGGGAGTCAAACATTCCAGTCTCTACCTAGAAAACAATGAGACTTTAAACAGAGATCTGAATGCTTTTGTTCTTGTTTTGTTAGGTCTAAAGTTTTTTTTAGCTGTTTTTTGAAATGATCGACTCTGAGTAATTTTTATTGTTAGCAGAGACTCTGCTGTTACCTGTGGTTCCAGAAGCTAGAACTGCAAGAGAAACACTAAACAAATTGCAGATAATAATCTGAGTTTTTCACAATCTAACTGCAGTTAATAATGCTGATAAGATACAAGACTTATAAATTATTAGAAACAATGGAATTTGTAGTTTTACACAGATAGTGCTATGCCAGCCATACATCAGCTTTTCACTGGAGTGAATTTATTACATATGACTCTGTTGCTGTTATATTGTTTTCTGCTGGCCATGTCATCTGTACCTAAGAGGGAATCTGAACCTGTATTTCTAGACTTCCTTGAAGTTGTTGTTGTTTGGATGCAGTAACACAATGGGATTGTGAATAAAACATCATGCAGACCCCTGCATTTTCAAGTTTAGGTGCAATTAGAGTAAGAAAGATTTGCATGCAGTGCCTCAGAGCTGTGGCTGAATTGCAGGCAGCTATTTAAATGTTTTGAAAAAAAAAATTAAAAATCTTGCAGGCATAAGCTAACTAGTTTAAATGAGATAAAATGCTGCACTGCAGAGTTATTTCAAATAGGAGGAAATATGAAATGCAATAACACACCTTCTGAATGTTCTCTCTTAGAGATTCTTGGCAGGTAACACACTGAATAGAATGCAGATAAGTCTGGTTTTAATAGTAATCAATCGATTATTGTGTGGGTGTGGAAAAAATTTGCTGTTTGGATCTCACATGGTGATTCTGTGCTATGTACCTATTGCTTTTCTTCTGTAAAGTCCCATTTCAGTGGGAAGCCACCAGATCTGCATACAAATGTGTGTTGAAGTCACATCCAACATACAGCTCAACATATGGATGTATTGCAAACGGTGTTTTTTACCAGTGTCTCCTCGATTGTAGCTAATGTTGGAAAATCCTTGCTTTTTGAAATGATCATATTACTGAACGTTACTCCCAGGCCTGTATCAGAGCAGTGTTGACCTGTGAGCTGCTGTGGAAACACTGTTGTGCCAGCCAGAGGCTGTATCCCACGTGAGGTCTCAGGAGGGCCAAGAAGTTGCCCCTGTGCCTTTTGACCTGAGTGTGCCAGCACTGGGAACATGCGGGTGGCAGAGACCTGAACACATTTCCCTGAATTGTCATTTTGTAGGCGAGGTCTTTGGTGAAGGCAGACAAAGAGCAAGCTTGGTTAGCATTCATATGTATGCAGCTATATGGCTGCTCAGCAAGAATGAAAGAGGAATTAGGTAGAAGATAAATAATTAGGAAATTCTATATCCAACAAAGCACAGGAAATACATAACAATCAAGTATTGAGACCTAGTTTTATTTTTCTCAGTCCCCAGGCCAGTTATTTTTAACCAAAAAATAATATTAATATCTATTTCTTTATAAAACATCTAGTTTTTTACAAGATAAACAGCATTAGAAATTACTCTTGTGTATCACATTGTAGCATGAGTAATAGTGAAGCCTCTAAGACCTTTTTTAATATGCCTTTCAAAGCATAATGGGAGCAAGAGTAATTTTCCAAGAAATTGTATATTCACTGCTGTTACTTTACTTGTCTTTCAACTGTTATTACTAGTGAATTGAGGGAGATCAAACCTGTTCTCTACCTTTTTTTCTTTTTACATTATAAAGCAGCAGTAGCTATAAAAGATGTGTACTATGAAAAAAACACCTAATGTTTAAAACAGCCAGCAAGGAATCATAAACTGGAATGCAAGTTTTGTATTTCTGAGAAAGCAGCTATTGTAAATTAAGTCAGGTTTATTTATGAGACTTATTAATTTGAAATATAGGCCTGGTCAGTGTACTGTGGTTTTCACAGACAGCTACTCTCTTAAGAAACAGGGTAATTATGGTCATAAATACTGTGTGTAATCCTGATGGTTAGAAAGGGGAGGAAAGGTTAGAAAGGAAAGGCTGTGAAAGGATTTTGAGGGGGCGTGCTGTTGCCACTCTGTTTGGAAACCTGATTAGAGGTATGAATGCAAAAAAATCTGCATCACCAGCAATTCATAATTACAGACTTCTTACTAAGTGTTTGGGGAAGAAAATGCTGTTTGAAATGGGGCTGCCTCAAATGAAGGCAAGGTATAATTATGTTTTTCGGAGGTTCTCAGTGGTGACTGGCAGAGCCCTCATGGGAATCACCCAGCGGGAGCCTGAGGGGCCCTGTGGGCTCCTTGAGGGGCCCCAGCAAGCGCTGGCTGCGGCCTGGTGCCCTGCAAGTGTAATACAGTTTTATACAGCTTGCTGGTGCCCTGCAAATGTAGTACAGTTTTCAGAGAAGCAGACAAGTTTGTTCAGACCTGGCTGAGGGCAGTAAGGAGAATTAGTGAGCCCCTAATCCAATAACTTCAGTTCTGGTCCTGCTGCTGCGCTTCTTGCCGGCTCTAAATGGGCCACACTCAATCTCTGTGCAAAACATGTAGGGAAACTTTTGGAATAACTCCCTGCCACATTTTGTAGATGCCTTTCAGAACAAAGCTGCTCCACCTGCACATGAGGCATTTTGATGGGCACAGGGCACCAGGAGGCCCTGATGGCCCTGCCAGCCTCCTGCTGCAGTGGGAGCACCACAAACCACCTTTGCTGTGCTCAGTAAATGTCACACTCGAGAAACAGGTGAGAATGAAGCTTGGCAGGAGTTCCAGTCTGTGGGTGCATGTGTATATTTGTACCCCTGAGCTGTGACCTTTCTGTGATCTCTAGGTGTGGAGATAGCTCTTGGGTTCAGCTGTTGCCTCAGGTACCTGTCAGCAATCAGTATCACTGTTGCAGCATCAAAAGTGCTCATTACTGGAAGCCTCCTTTTGTGGCTGTCATGTTGTTTACTCCTACTGCCTGCTACACAACAGCACAGATGTTTTCAGGAGATGCATTTTTCCAAGTGTTTGTCAGAAAAGACCATGTGCTGGGGAGGAGTGGGGGCTACAAATACATTAGAGTAAATGTATGCAGGAGAAAGGGTGTTGTAAAATAGAAGTCTTTGTATGAGAAGGTAGTCACACAGGAGGTGCTGTAAATCTGACTTGTAGAAAAAAAAAAAAAAAAAAAAATTTTAGCAGCCTAGCAGCCCTTGAAGCTCCCTACAGTAATGCTGCCTCTTCCAGTGTGAGGTTGTTTTTTCCCTTGTTCTGCTGGTGGGGTGGCTTTAGAATAGCTGGACCATGATGGTATGATGCTCCCTATGTGCTTCATCCTTGCATTAGTGCTGCTTTTGGATGGGCATTTATTTGGCACTAAGTAAATGCTCCTTACAGTATGATTTATTTACACAGCATGTTACTTAAAAACTAACAAGTGACCTTCAGGGGATAACAGAGACTTGCTGCTGCTTTAGACTCAGGATTTGGTTTGAACTGGTAAACCTGCAGGTGAGTGACTCCTGTGTTTTTCAGCCTGTTTCATGCCTTTTTCCTGGCTTTCCAAAAAGGTAGGGGAGAGTAAGAGCCACTGAGGGCTCTTGCTAGTTGACTACCTCCAGTTTCAGTTTGTTGCTTCTCCAGTCCTCTCATGGCCCCTGTGATACCATTTCATGCCAGATGTTTTCTCTCAAAAGGAGCATTGTCAGTGTGGCACAGCTAGGTTGTGATGCATGAGGAAATGGAGGTAGGGGAGCAGTAGTGGTTCTTGATGTGCTTCCTGAGCAGAGCCTGTCAGCAGAAGCAGGCAGTGAGGAACCTGCCACACAGCCATTAAAATCCCAAAGGGGAAGCAGCTTCAGGCAGAAGAAAAATCCCCCCTGACCTGCTGAGTGTGTGGCAGGTTGTTAATGGCGCTGTCCCCCGATGATGCAAATGTGTACAAAAGTGCAAACTGTAGCACAGTAAATACTTTGGGGCATAATCTGATTAACAGCTGGGATCAAGCTGAGCTTTCTCACACAGGTTAGTATTACAAAGGGCTGTTTGACATAAGAGTGCAACAGTGGCTGACTCAGGATGCTGACACTGGTGTGGATGGGATAGGGATGCAGGAATAAGGATGATTGAAGCTCACACACCTGATAGATGGAGGCAGAAAGCTGGGTTAGTGGTTGTGGCAGTCATGATGGGGTGGTCTTGTTGTCTTTTTGCTCTGGCAGTTATTATAGATGTTAGCAAGGGAATTTTTGGAAAGAGGAGATGGGTAGCAGATGCAAGGTCTGACTCATTAGCCTGAGCTTGCCTTGTGTTCTGCCAAATACACAAAACAATGGCAGAATCTGCTCAGCTTGCAAAGTTTGCCTATATGTTATACAGGTAGCATATCCACATGGAACTGAATGGGCTTGGAGTGCCTCTGTGATGGTATTTGTGGAATGGACTCTGAGGCCATCAGTTACCTTTGCTCCTTTCCACCTCCCTTTTCTGTACCTCCCAAGGTGAGATTAAAATGCCACATCACTTCCAAAGCCACCCAGGACAGCAATTTCAAGGTGAGACCTGACTTCATGAGGATAGAGAGCTTTTTAGAACATGGGACTAAACACTGCAAAACTGAAAGTTAGATGAGCATCTAAATAGCAGCTGTCCAAGCTTCACTGAAGGCACATTTCAGAAAATTGAGGCTTTTATGATGAAAAAAAAAATCATAGGAGAAGGGCAAACTACTGTCCTTACACACCACTTAGTTTTGCCTTTGAAATTAGAGGAGGGAATTAGCTGTGATTATAGCTAGGCAAAATTTGAAGTTTTCATCACGGTGGGAATGCCTGCATTTCAATATTTGAATTTGGTCAGGTTGGTACTAAAATATGAAATAGGACATTTTAACATAGTGGGAATTCCAAAATTCTCCATTTTATTTTTCTTTAATTAAAATGAAATACATCAACACTTTTCAGGTTGAAAATGCTTAATTTTTATTATTGTTTAGCTCTGCAGTATTTCATTTTGAGCCTGTTTCGTATTTCAGCTACATACAAGATGAGGATTGTAGTTAAGACACATGATGTGTTTTCTATTCTCCCTTCTGGGTTGGCCTGCTTTTCTGGACTGCATCTCCAGAGATTATTCAAAATTATGCAGTTTCTATAATATATCATACAGATCCCTCAGAGGAAGATCTGCATTGCTTTACAGGAAATGTAATTTTCTGAGCCATTCAGTTTATGTTAGAAAATGTGGGCCCCTACCTCAATTCAAAAAAATCAACATGCTGTTAGGAAAATACAGTTTAGTAATTCCTTAATGCAAGTTCAAAGAAAGGTTTTTTGTTAGATCACATGAAAAATAAAGCTACAAACACCTTTTGAGGTAAGGAACTCTGAATGAAGTATTTTACCTGAAATTTCCTTTGATGGCAGTAGTAATAATGATTAATGGTTTTCAGTGGTAAATACTGGGTTTGCAAAATTGCATATTTGATTAGCAAGCTGTAGTATTCCTAAAATTCATATTTCTAGAAGTTTTGTTCACTGACTGAATGAATAAACCCAGAGGTCTTTGCTGCTGCTGACTGTACAAATATACCAGTCAGATACTATGAAATTTTGCCATAGAGATTCTGTAAGTGCTTTTCTGCACTTTGCTATTGCCTTCCAAGATATACAGGCCACCAAGATTCAGTACTGGTTCAGTTTACAACTGTCAAACCACGGAATAATAAATCTAAAATACCTGCAGAACAGGGTGCAGGGATAGTGAGGGTAGTGGTAACCTGCACTGGTCAAGGTTTTAAAGTAGAGAGTGCCCGTGAGATTGGTTAGGGAGAAGTGTGGAGAGAACAGCTGCCATCTGATTAGGTATCTGATTATTATCTAGCTCATTTTAGCCTTGTTAAGCAGCTTATCTTAGGTATTAGTGTAGTCAATCCAGTGAATGTATAAAGAGAAGCATTTGGGGATGTCTTAAAATTTTTTCACTTCTTTTCTTCTTTTCTTGTTGGTTTTTTTTTTTTTTTGGGTTTTTTTTTTTTTTTTTTTTTTGCCCGTGAGTTGTCTTTAAACAAGGCACTGGCCGACAGACATGGAATGGTGGATAAAATAATCCTTTCAGCTTTTCAGAGTGTCACAAGTTATTGGGATGAGGTATCCCTTAACTAACTGCACTCCAGTATTCTTTGTTTCAAATTGCCTTTGAGTGTTGTGCTGACACCAGTTTTCAGATGAGATTAAAGAGGGCTTTAATTTGAAATGAAATGTGGTTATCACTGCCTGTGTTGGCAGAGGATTTCCTTCTCATTCAGTTTTTTCTGTCTTTTAAAAGTGTAAGTCTGAGGAATTTCTTTCCAGCACAATTATGTGGCAGATGTGCTTGTACTTATACGTGGTAACTTTTCTGAAGGTTGTCCAAGGTCACTGTTCTCACAAGACTAACAAAAACCTACTGCTTCCCTCTCTATGCTTTGGGAAGGATGAGGTATGCTTTGCAAGCTTCCTTATGTTAGGATAATAATAGGAAACAATAGTTTGTTAATGCAGGCTTTGCCATATTGAATTAGCTCATTGCCTCCTGTGGCGTATTAGCACATCGCCTGCAACAGCGATGGAGCTGGCTCAAGGTGACCCATAGCTCCTTCCAGTAATTTATCTAATCAACTGTGCAGTAATTTACTTAAGGTTGAAAAGGCAGAGGAGTTACTTCATGACCTTTGTATCTGTCAGTTCATACTCCAAAGTGTGATATATTTTTTTTTACTACCTGTTTTATGTGAAGTTGCATAATGATAACACTGGGTCCTTCTTAAAATTAATTCCCTGCACCCGTCCTTAACAAATTCTATCAGTTTTGTATTCCATGAACTCCCTCTGTGTTGCCTTAAGAAGTCTGCCTTTGTATTGATTTTTAATTCACTGCCCTTTAGCTTTATTGATGAACCTAAATATTTCAAAATATAGAAATGCAGATTGTACCATCCAAGCATACATAAACCTTATGGCAGTGCCTGAGAGCACTCTTGTGTCAAATTTATTCAGACACAATAAACAAGTGTAACTCTCGTGACTACAAAGGCTGGGCCTAGCAATTGCATTAAAGTCATCTAAATGCATGGAAATGTTCTGAATAAAAGCCCCATTTAACTATTTCTTCACCTTCAAATTAGCAAAGTAATAATTTCCAGAATTCATTTAGATCCTAGATGCCACCACTCATACAAGTGTCATTAATCACTTAATGAGGCTACCTAGGCAAATTTTGAGGCTCAGTTTATGAAAATAAGGGCAGTTCGTGAATGGAACAAAAAGTTGGTGTGATGATGAAATGTAAATCAGAAATACAGACACAAAGGCAATGTTTTTATACTTAATGAAGTACTCTGTACTTAATAGCCTACTTCATAGTGTGCACTTACCAAAACTATGGTTTCAGCACATCTCAAGTTGCGTCTGGCAGGAGTTCTGTGAGCACCCCCATCAGAGAAATCCAGCACCACCTCATGCTGGTGGTGCCTCCCCCAAGGGCTCAGCAGCTGAAGTTCAGTTCTCTTCCAAATCTCAAGGGCTTTGCCAGTCCCTGTGCAGTGGTGCGCTGTGTCTAATGACAAGGGACTGTTAGAAACTCACCTTTAGGGTGCTGCTTGCTTCACTGCAACTTCAGAACTCTGACTCCTAATAATTTTTCATCTGCACTTAACATTTCTCATTGATAAAGTTGCATCCTTTCTTAATGGCATCTAGTCCCATTGGGAGGTGGGTGGGTGTCATGGTGAGTAGGTGAGCAGCAAATGGCAAGTGAACTCAGCAAGTGCCTAAGAACCAGTGGCCCTTAGGCCTGTGTGTTAGATAACAGGATACACCATGTGTGCATGCTTGGAAAAAATGTATTCCTCATAGTGCAGAGGACTAACTCTGTGTGTTTATCTGTTCTCTCCTCCCAAGCATAAAGACATGCTAATGAGTCAAAATAGTCTAATTTGGACACAACACATAATCCCTTGCAAGAGGTTATGGCTACTGTCCCAGTACACTGCACCATCTGAGAAAAGACAGAACTGGCTCCTGGCAATAGTTTATCTTGTCAGTAGTCATGTGCACTTGCTGGAGGGGGCAAAGCAAAACTGCATGGATTCAGAGATCTCATGTTCCCTCAGAAGTACAGCTCTTAAAAGTTGTTGTTCAGTTCTTCAAAAGCACAGGGAGGCCCTTTCTGGTGCAGATCTGCCAGGTCAGGTCCTCTATGGCCTGGCAGACAGGATATAAGTGAGATTTTGCCCCCTTAATCAGTTCAGGATAATAAAAATGATAGGCTAGTCTAGACAGAAACAGAAGTTAGCCAGTGAAGAGTAATCACTGCCCAAGCTTTTGTGGAGCCATTCTACTTAATCAGAATGTTTTAAGAGTGTTATTGTGCCTCTTAATCTCTCCTTGCCCCCCTGTCCAAAGGGGAATGGCTGTGGACCTGTGTGTAAATACAGATGATGGGGCACTTAAAAACAAGTGGTGGGAGAGGAGAGAGTGCACATCTTGGTTCTGTATTGCTGAAGAAAGCTGTCTCACGTGAGGCTTGGAAAATGCTGTGTTAACCCCAGCTCCTGGCTTTTCATTACCTTTGTATCCTCCAATGTATTCATATTAAGTGAAAGTGGGAAACAAAGTTGGTAAGTGAAAGAATGCCTTTGTTACAAAGTGCATCTGTCTTCTGGCTGTATTTCCCACAACCTTGCTGCTCAAGTGTTTCATTAATATGAAAGCTTTTGCTTTATAATTTTTGAGAGGGTGCAGACAGCTGCCAA
Source organism: Camarhynchus parvulus (assembly GCF_901933205.1). Taxonomy (NCBI): domain Eukaryota; kingdom Metazoa; phylum Chordata; class Aves; order Passeriformes; family Thraupidae; genus Camarhynchus; species Camarhynchus parvulus. Next base: position 16,658,505 of record NC_044575.1, on the reverse strand, counting down.
AACCACAAGGAGCTGTGCCTGGGCAGTTGTGCTATGTGTCTATTTCTGAGTTGCTCAGAGGCACCAGGCAGTCTCTGACATTGATGTAGAGTGGTGCATCCCTGAGCACCTTCATTTTCACTTCAGACACGCTCCCACTCTCCCATTATGGCTGGCTCCAGCAGTTTTTGTTATGATCAGCATTAGCACCTCATTTCCTCCTGGCCTCTCCACCTCCCTTCAAGGCTCCATAAAATCCATCTCATGTCTGGTACCTGACAGATATTTCTGGGCACCTTGAAGCACTCTGCTGTGAGAGGAGGGCAAGGCTCAGGTGTGTCTGCCTCTGTAAACCAGTTAAGGGCAGCATTAACTCCATTTAAAACCTGTGAATGTGGTATCCCTCTGTTCCTCCCTCCAATTCTCTGTCTTCTTCAGTAGTTTCTTCCTTTTCTCTTATTGCTGATGGTTTTTACCTTGCTTATGGAGCCTCTTAAGAGGTTTCTCCTTTATGCAATCAGCAGGTAGCTCAGTCTTTGCTGCAGAACTTTCTAGCATTTTTCCTGCACATCTATCTCAGCTTATTCCTTTCCTGCTGTTCCAAAAACCTCTGTATTATTACTGTAATTACTTATTTTTATGGTGTTAGTGCCAGGAGATGTGCAGATAGTGTCAAATCAGGCTACAAATGTTAGCAAATGTGGGCTTGTAGAGTAGGTGTTTATTTCTACTGAAACAGGCTTGCAAGCTGATATATATTGACTCATTTTACAATATCTTAGCCTATGAAGTTGCTTTTTACTTAGGATGTGTTATAAGTGATCAAATCCGTAGCCAATTTATCAAAAAAATTAACAAAAATTTATTAGATCAAATGACAAAAAAAATATAAATTTTAAATCTTACCACAGCCAAGTCAGCTATCAGTCCCGGGAGCAGCAGCTGGGTGCTTCGGGTTCAGGCTGACAGGAAGACAGCCATTCCCCCAAATGCACACCGAGTGCTCACTGGGGCCAGTTTATATACAGTTTATTTAGCCTAGGGCAAGGATGACCACATATTTCTTTGTGTTTCTTTACATGTAAAGTTGGGTCTATACGTGTGTAGAAGTATACAAAGGCAGAAGTCCGAATTCAGATGGATGTCTGAGCACTCAGGCCGAAAGACGTATTCACATGGAATAGGCAATGTCCCTTCCTAGGAGCTGTCTCCAGGTGCAGTGTCTCGTGGATTCCTTTCCAAATCGTCTATTCCGGGAATGTCTAGATAGCATCTCTTCTTCTGCCTAGTGTTACAGGAAATCTCTGATACCCCGGGTTGGACCCTTCATATGTATTTCTGGTCCGGGAAACAGCAAGCTTTGCCAGGAAATCTCTGGTGCCTCGGGGCTGGTCTCTTCATATGTATTTCTGGTCCGGGGAGCTGCAGTCTTTGTCATTGGAATGTGAAATGAATGCCTTCTCTGGTCTGAGCAGTCCCTCACATAGAGTTTGATTCCTACTTATTATAAATATATATCTAATTCTATTGTTAGAGCATGAATTAACCTATTACATATATAACAGATGTGCTTCCTTTTGCTCACTGTAAGACCCATCAGGAGCAATAAGGGTCATATATTTATGCCCTTAGTTATTCTCTCCAACGTTGCACAAGTGTAGATAGCAAGCAAAATTCCTGCCAGTGGCTTTATCCTCTTGTGTCAGATGCTGTTGATAAAGTTAATTTTCTGCTGAAACAGGACAGTATCCCTGGTCCAGAGGGATATCCAGATATGAAAACAAAGAGGGGGGAATGGTCAGGGAGCCTATGCCCTGTTATTTCAATGAGGTATTTCCCCCACATGGGAGAGGAGGTAGCAAATAGGCCATAGAGGTAGCAGAAAGCAATAGAGAGAAGGGAACAAGCAGGCTGCCATGAAAGATTCAGTTACACAAGAAAATTATGCCTGGACTTGTGCTTCTACTGTCAGCATGTTGACTTCACTGCTCTTCAGGGTAGTGACAGCTCATCCACTGCTCAGCACGTGTTCCTGGCTAATGCTGCAGAGACGTCAGCTGTTCTGGGGAAAGTGCATTATTCCATTACTCTAAGGGGGCAGAAAAGACCCCTCCAGAACCAGCCTCTGGTGAGAGGAACAGTTGATCTCTCAGATATCTCTCTTTACTGAGCTCTGACATGAGGAGAGGGAGGTCTTTTTTTACCCCACCTTCTTTCTGTTTGAGAGTACAGTAAACTCTTCCAATTCCATTAAGTCTTTGGGTGCAAACTGGGTTTTTGTCTATTTTTTTGAACTGTTTTAGCAAACAGATTTACATTTTGCGTTTCCAGTTCCAGAGGAAGAAGAGGAATAATCTATTTATGCAATGGTGGGCCTGTGTTAAATATTTGAGTAAGTTGCTGTGTACAGATATCCTCTGGATTTCATAGTGGGAGAAGGTTGAGGGGGTTCTATGATTCTAAATTAGATCTGAAAATGTGTAAATGCTGATTAAAGTATGATCAGAATGGCTTTCATCCATAGTCTGGATCTCTCGAAGTGAGGAGCCTCCACCAGCCAATTTAGAATAGTAAATCAAAGTATGTTTGGGGATTTGAAATTTGCTATTGTCAGCTGTTAGGTATGTCTGGTCAAAAGTAAAATATGCCCATAGTCAAAAGACATTGTTTAGTGTAAAGATAAGCGAGAAAATTTCCACCCTTCAGTTATCCTCGTATTTCAGCTGCCTTGCATGGGACACAATGTAGCTTTCTCGTAGGCTGTCGCTTTAGATCCAGCCTTGTCAACTAATCTCATGAAAATGAAAAGTGTGCAGCTCTCACAGAACATCAATAACATTTGGACATGTGGTTCTCTTCATCCACCTTGGAAATCTCTGCTGATTGCAAAGGCCGTTTGCCATGTCCTCATGCTATGCAGGGAAGGCTGTGAATTAATACCCCTGTTTTGGTTTTGGTTGGTGGTTTTATTTGTAGAGATTCAGATAATTGTGTATTGTGTGAGCTATATTTGCTGTAAACTGAACTTCAGAAGTAGGGTAGCTTTTAGGGGAGCAGATTGGGTGCATGCCCTTCTCTACATGACCTTTTAAAAAGCAACCAAGCGTCCAACCCACCCTTCTAGTGCCACACATGAATTATGAAGAATATATTTTTCAATTCTTTCATGCTGAAAACTCATTTGTCTTCTCTGTCCTTAATCAGACCTACAGAAAAAGAGATATAACTTAAGTAATTTACTTTGCAGAATGAGGCACTGGCAATTTATTTGATTAATGACATGCAGTAGCTTTTGCTCTGAATTTGAAATCCCACAAAAATCATTTGACCTCTTTTTTACAATTAGCTCTATGGTGACAAAGGAAGCCGAGCCAAAAAAATGTGTTCAGGGTTTCTGAGAGTGCCAAGGGTTTCAAGGAAGCTTCCTGTTTCTGTCCAAAATAGCTGATGGGTCCTGTTGAGCCAGGCATATTTCTGCTCAGTGGTTGCCTTTCATACTGTGGTTTCTTTTAAGACTACAATCATCTTAGCCATTAAAAACCAAAGGTGAGATGTTGTTTGAATTTCTCTTCATTTGTTAGGTCTGTGACAAAGCAATGCCTGAAAGAGCAGTATTTTATCTGTTACTAAGCTTCTATTTCAGTGTGCATTTTTGTGCCAGAAACTTCATAATCTAATTAATTGAATACAAACAGAGCAAAAATATTATTTTAGATTAATTAACGGGAAGCTTAAAATAAATGCAAATGAAAAATGCTCCAGGATGTTTGGGCAGAGAGAGGTCTTGCTTGTAGAGGTTTTCAAGGATTCACGGTTACTGGTTTGGACCAGCACTTTGGCTGCTGGGCTGAGATGCAGTACAGGACTGATGGTACCATGTTGTGTTCTGCTGTTCTCCTCACTTAAGGAGTATGCAGGTCCTGAATTGAAGGAGACTGCTCTAAAAGAAAATAGCCTCAGTTTATGGAAAGTGGCGTTTGAAAACAATAAAGCTATCTCTGTTTTTCACAGAAACTTTGTTAGAGCCATTGTGCACCACAGCTGGAGAGGAAGATCTCTAAGGCCCAGTGCTTCTGGCCAGGGAAAGAAGTTTTCTGCTTTTCTTCCTCAAATTCTGACTTACTTACCTACCTATATCTGCCCTAGGATTACCTCTGATTGTTTCTAGCATGCATGTTTCCCCCTTCATATTTGTTCATTTTAGCATATGGGCTCTAAGTTAAGTAATTAAGTTAGAGGGGTTAAATTTTGTATTCGTTATCCAACATCTAATTGGGGCAGGTCAGGAATTAAGATACTAGAACACTAGTTTTAGAAATTCAGTAGGTTTAGTTGTATTTAAATGGCTAGAGTATCTTCCAGCTTGGAAGTCTTTTGTGCTCTGCCTAATTTTTATGTATCAATGAAAATTGCTAAGGAAACTCCTGTAAAAGTAGTAGTCAATAACAGAGGACTTTTAAAACCAGGTAACTACATATTTCCCAAAACTTCAGCTGTGACTGAGGTTTGTTGGGTTGGATTTTTCGTGTCACTCATTTTAATGACAAAATCCTTTCTGTAAAGTAAGGAGAACTAAGTGCCTCCTCTTGGACAATCAATAGGAAATCACAAATCCCATCAAGTGCACAAGAGGCTGCTGTAGCTCAAATCCCTTTTATTTTCACCTTTAATGATGTAGAAAGTTTTTCAGTTGATATATTGTGCCCTGGCCTTTTCCCTGTAATTGACCTGGACTGCTGGGCCATGCCTTAATAAAAGTGTTGTATAAAAGGAGGATGAGATCAGGAGAGGAGCAGTGAGTTTTGTCTAGGCTTGTCTTAGGGCTCTAGGTTTCCTCATTAGTTATTTCAAGGATCCTTCTGCTCTGAGCAGTTTTGCTATCGTAGTGTAAAACTGACCCAAATACAGTTTGATTTGACTTCTGGAATGTAGTTTTGCTTTTGCCAGAGTTGCTGTATGTGCAGGGCAGTAGGTATGGTCTGCTTGAGGACACAGTGAAGATCCTTGTCCTTTCTGATGGCCACTGTTCGTGGCAAAGGACTGCTCTCTGACTGCTCTGGAAGCTTACCTGAGCTGAAGGGGAAGAAAGAATCACAGGCTGTTTTCCATGCTTGTAGACAGCCAGATTGCAGGATAGGGGACTGCTTGCAGGAAAGGTGATGTTTGTCCATACCCCTTTAACCTACTGCCTGATGGGACTGGCAGTGGACAAGCTGGTTTACTGCCTTCCTCCCTAAGCTCAGGTGCCTCCATGGTTCCAGCTGTGATCTCAAGCTCCCTCCCTCCCATTATGGCTCAAACTGTAATGGCTTCAGTTTCAGAATTTTTCCTGGTTAACATTGTCCATTGGGTGGCATCAAAAAGCAGACTCTTTCCTGTCCTTTAACAGCAAGAAATGTTCTTCCCAGCAGCTTAGCCAATAATCAACTGTAGGTGTATTTCCACAGTAAAAAAACCCAACAAAACAATCCTGTTTTAAAACCACAGAGTTTGGTGGGAGGTTTTAAATGTTGATTCCATTTGAAAATCAAGTTAGCTGTATTTATATACGAGTGCAGAGACTAGAAAAGAGTGTAACTTAGGCACACTAGGTGTTTTCAAAACCATGTTTGTAACTGAAGCACTTTAATGATTTATATACCTTTGAATATGATGTGCTCTGTTTGGGAGATCTTTGTTAAAGCATGCTTCTTTGAGCATAAAGTTTACATAGGAACGTATCCTGTTTCAAGCTAAGCAATGCCTCTCTGTTTCAAGATAAGCAATGTCTACATTATGAAATATTAGTCAGTATCTGTATAGGTACATTCAAGTGTTGACTTTTCAGTGTATTGCTGGTGTTTCCATGCACATGTGTAACCATAACAGTACTTAAAAGTGCTAAGAGCTGTCCTAAGACTGACTGTGGTGTAGAGGGGATGTCAAGCCTCTCTACAAGTTGGTGAATTGTTATTTTAAATCTTTTTATTTTTTTAAGTAATGCATAAAAATCAATTTCAGAATGTGATATTGTTATTGTTTCACACCTCCTGCTCTTAAAGCTTTCAGCAGCTGCATCTTTCACATTGGCTCTAGGTGTAAAAACTGTAAATGCTCGAATATATGTGGCTGGCATGCTTAAGGACTTGGGTGTCAGACATCAGCAGAGGAGCTGGAGATAAGTCAGAGTAGCCAGTTTTCCCATTTTATAAATATTTTATTAAAAACTCTGAGACACATAATTTTCTGGATTAGTTTGCTTCTCTAGCTGGTTCATTTCCCACCCTTTGGATTGGAACAACACAATTTATTTTTGGTAAATATTCCCTGTCTCAGAATAAAGGCAAACAGGATGCTTTCAAGCTGTCATAAAACTGTGCATAAAATACCATCAGTCTCCATATCTGTTTATGTGCCAAAAAAACCCAAAGGAATCTTAATAAAATTGCAAAGTGCTTTAAAATTAGGAGACGCTAGAACTGGAGTAACTTGACATTTTCTGTGTTAAATGACTTACGGTAAAGATTCAGTAGTTACATCCTCTAATAGTGGTGATCCTATTGTGCCTTACTAAGGAAGATGCTTCACATTCATCGATTTTCTACCAATTTTGTTAATGGGGTAACTGAAGTATCAGTAGCTTGGGGTTTTTAATGGAAATAGGAATAAGACACACGTATTTTAATATGTTGGAAAGCTATTTACTAACAGGAAGGGTATTTCTGAAATGCTGAGATTCAAATTTTAGATTCCATTCCAAGCTTTGGAGGTCCATAGCTTTTTTTAGCATACATAAAAGTTTCCGTATCTCATCTTCATAAATTTGGATACTTCTCTGCTTTCTGTTCTGACCACCCTCCTGTGCCATTTTTCCCACCCAGCCAAAGCCTGAGGAGAAACAAGAAACTGTTTATGTGCTTTTGATGCTGAGGCTGAGAGAGGAATCTGAATTTGTAGGAAAACCTTGGCTGCCCTCACACAGCCCTGGCTGTGGCCTGCTCAGGGGAAATGGAGTTTTCAGCAAAGTCAGCTGCAGCAAACTTCAATAACTTTGCTAAGGAGCACTTGGCTCCAGCTCATCTGATGGCTTGTGTGTTCTTATTCTTCCTTGCCAAGTTGCACTTCAACACTGTGTGTGTAGAGCTTCTTAAAGAAAATATTATTTTTCTTTGTTTTTTAAACATGAGCAAAACAACATGAGTTTCTCTAACCTGCTCATGGGAAATGGCTGAACTGTCAAGTCTGAAATTTTCCAAAACAGCATAGCTAGAGGCAATGCTCCTGGTGTGGCAGAGTCTCTGGGGTTTGGAGGATTTTTCCTTTGGTCCTAGGAACAGTCCTGTCCTGTGCAGGGTACCCTTTAAAAACATCTTAGCCTCAGCTTGCTTCTGCCGACATTGTCTGTCAGAAATCAGCTTGTCAAGGCAAATTTTGTTCAGTTAAAATTGTTACTGATGCTGCTGTATGCCTTTCTAAATATGTAAGGCTAAATGGCACATTGGCCTTTCGCAGGAAAACTATCATTTTGACCTTAATGGATTCTTTATTCCCTAAGACATTTATTTTCCCAACAGAGCAGAGGTCTTGCAGAGGACATAAGCAATCAGTCTGAAATTAAAAAGTAGCTTCCTGACCAGAGTACACAATTCACAGTCAAATCAACAGATGTTATTAGATAAAGAATCTTCAAGTTAGAGAGGATCGTCATAACTATTCAGAAATAATTTCATGTTTCCATCATCCTTACATATATTTGTTCTGCTCACTGATTTCTCTATTGCAGTGTGTTTCTTTTGTAGATATTCTCCTCTGTGTCTTTTGTGCCTGCATTTTTCAGCTTTACCATTACTGAAATCTGATAGTTCTTCCAGCTTGCAGAGTGACAATGCTTATTTTTAGCTTAGGATTCATAGTTCTGTTGTTTTGAGTTTTTTTATCATATCAGTACTCATATGTGAGCTAGAAAATGTACTTTTTTTTAAATAAAGTAAGGCTTTCCTTTGAAAGGAACTACCAGAGTGTAAAGGAGGAGTTGTGTTTGTGGAAGCATTCAGAAGGAGAAATTATTAATGATGAGTACACTTCAGGAAGACAGTCCATCTTTGTTCTCATCTTCCCAAGAGAGTCCTGTGTGTGTCTCTGTGTGCCTTTATTACCCAAGAGTAGAGAGTGATATTAAAGTTTTTTCTTCTACACATCTCTGATTATGTAGTTGTATTTTTAACATTTTGTGGAATGCATCAGAAGAGTAAAATAACAGTATAGATTCATCCTGCTAGCCTTTAACCAGCTAATGAAACAAATGGTAAGGTCAATAAATCAGTTTCAATAGTAAATACATTAAATTCAGCTGAGTAAAATATTTTTGTTTATAGTAATTACAGATCTGCCCTCAAATTTTATCTGTTCAATGAAAACCTACACGGAAAAAGAATTTGTATGAACAACTATAAAGATACATTTTGAAGTACGTTACCCTGAAATTTCAATGAAGCAGTGTCAAGTAAAGTCAAATTTAATTGTGTTCCACAGACAGGAGTGGATTCACAGAAGGACAGATAGCTCAGAAGATGTGCCTGCTGTGGTGGCCTTAGTGCTTACTCTGCTACATGTTTTTCTCACCTCAGCCTTTCTGAGCTTTTCTTAAGTGTATGACATCAATTCTGTGCAGGACTAATGTTTTTCGCTCTTCAGGAGAGGGTTTTATCCTTCATTGGCAGGTACAGACATTTGCTGAAAAGTGATGTTGCAAATTGCACGTGTAGAGTGACAGCAACAAAAACGTCTGTCCATTAAAAAGTGAAGTAGATTAATAAATTGGTAGGAACTTACTAAATTTTGCTAAGTATAAGGAGCTGTCCTGGGATGTTAGAACATGTTGGCAGCTATTAGGTTTGTTTTTATTCAGTGTTCTGTAAAGCTGGTGTGGCTGGTGTGCTCTAGTGACAAGTGGGTTTTTTAGAATAGATCTTGTTTAGAATATGTGAAGTGTTTATAAATTACTATTTGTCCAGTCTCTCCAGTTTTGATTACTTTAATGACACTTTCTACAAGCAATTTACTTGCTTAGATTAACCCTCGTATTTATTTGTTTAATTAAATCTCTTTTATTTACGAGTGTGTGCATCTAGAGATCACAAGTATGCCATTAAACTGAAGAAGGATGCTGGCAGTTGCATTTGGCTTTGACCTCACTTTCCAAGGTGATGAATAAACAGTTTCTTTGAAAATGGAAACAGTGGAATTGCCTATTTCAAGCTGTTAATTCTTCAAAAGGAGAGTTGCAGGCTTTAGAAAAGCTGATCAATTCCTGATATCTCTGATGCTCTATAAAGGCCATCTCATAAGAGCCATGTTTGTAGTATACCATCTTGTGCCTTGCTCTCTTTAGTCCCCACTGCTGGTTAAAACAGTGCTCTAGATTATAAGAAGCTTTATTCCCAAATCTGTACATCTTCTGTGACAGAGGAATGGGTGGACCAATGTGTGTCACACCAGTTGGAGTCCTTGGTAGTAGTTCTCAAACCACCGACGTCTTTCCTGGCTCACCTGGGGAATTAGTGAATTCTGAACATGTAGAATCTACACCTGACACACCCAAGCAACCTGACAACCTGACACAACCAAATTTAAGCAGAATAAAATAGATTTTGTCTTACAACATGGTTACCTCAACATTTGTCCCTCCTCTCCTTCATCTGCCAGGATACTTTATTCTCTGTTTCTCTCACCCTGCCTTTTTGCCAAGAAACACATCACCATTTCTGAATCATCATGACCTTGTCTGATTGATGAGGACAGAAGAGCTTAATATTTTCTCCTTTTTGGTGTGCTCCAGCCTGACATTTACTGAAAACATAGCTCATGGGGGAGAAAACAAAGATGCTTCTATGGTGAGGAAATCTTGCTCTAATGGGGCTGCATCAGCACTTCTAGTGCATTAATATTTTTATTAGACTGTATAGCAAATACTGGAAGTAAATGCATTAGTGTGGATCAGCATTTCTGAGCTATGGGTGTGTTTTATAGAGGCTATCAACAAGACAGTGCATTTGAAAGCTTTGTTGATCTGGATCAACAATTCAGTGTATCAGTGATTCATGCAAATACTTAGGCCCTGTAGCCCAGGGAGAACAGATATGTGTGTCACTAATTCAAGGATTATTAGCCTTTGACTTGAAGCTGAAGTTTAGAATTTGATGGATATTGATCATCATGTGAAAACTTTCTTGTTGATGAATTTATTTCACAGTGAAAATGGGGGAATGTGCATGGCAGTAAGTGATTTTCTTTCCTTTTGAAATTTAATTCATTAAATCTTTTTGGAGGAAGATAAAATTCAATTCTAATAGCAGCTATAAAAATCCACTCAGCTCTTAATGACTGTATATGGCATATTATCAAATGGAGGCAGAACCAAAAGTTAAAAAAGAAATGTTTCCATTACATTGAAACAGCAATATAGACCCGATGTAATCTCTAGTTTTCCATGTCTTGTCCCTCTGACCCCACGTTTTGGTCTTCTGCTTGTCTATCTGAGAGCACTTGAGGCAGCTCAGACCTTTCCTTGTGCTTGCTTTCTGAGGTTTTGGTCTCCCAGCCTTGATGGGTTTTCCATGTCTCCCTGGTCATCGTTCCCTTTGGATTGTAACTACGTTGGAAATGGAAGAACACCAGCAGTGAAAACCACGGGAAGTTAGGCTTTGGTCTTGAAAAGGGAAGAAAAGTAACAAAGCAGCACAGTTAATGTGGGTGGAAGGAGGTACTGAATGGAGAGAGGTAATTGTTAAGGTCCAAAATTGAGGGGCAGGGCTCTTGAGTTTTGTTTGTCTAGGAGAGAGAAGATGCAGAGAGGAGCAAAGCCTCAGTAAACAACAGGGTATAGGGAAGGAGACAGAGGTGAATCCTGACCAAAAAAACCCTGGTTTTAATTCACAGTATTTATTTATTGCACAGTATAATTGTTTACATCATGTAACAAGTATATTATAAAGTATAAATATAATCTTTCTTTCCTCTGTTAACCAAGAAATGTGGTCATAGAGGAGTGGGTACTTGAGACCAAGAGAAACTAATAATTTCTCTTTCCTGAGGTAAGAGATGTGGTGCGCTTTTGGGGATTCAGGGATGCATTGCACTGTTCTGTCCCTGGACGTAGATGTAAAGGCCTCAGTAATGGGAACATTTTTGTTCATATCCGAAGTTATTTACTGATTTTTAAGAACTACAGCATTTTCTTCTGCTTTTCCTAATGGCTTTGACATATTCGGTCTCTGTGAGCATCACACTGGCAGAATGTGATGTGAAAGAGAATAAAGTCCACTGAGAGTGACTGCTAAAGATCCCTCATTCTTTGCCTAGCCAGATGAGAGAGGATGCACCTGAAATTTCAGTACAGATTTTCAGCACAGGAGAAAAAGTAGAGGAAATAATTTCCATTTCATTATTTTCCTCCTTCTTCAGTCAGTTCTAAAGGTAACGTTGCTGTATTCCATGATTTCTTCAGAACTGAAATAGGGTTTCACCTAAACTCCATTTCACCTTGTGTTGAAGTCCTGGTAGTGTCACGGGATATCAGTATGGGTTGTAATTTAAACATGCTCACATTGCCTGCTCTGGCTCCTTTTATCAAGTCTATTATTTAATACCTGCCTATTACCTTATTTCTACCCTTCCTTTCAACACACAGGTGAAAAACAAGAGTTAGTTGGCTTGTACTTTGTCCATATTCTGGTAGCAGAAACAAGTACATGAGCTTTACATCCTTTTAAAACTTTCAAGTTCCTATCATACAAGGGAAAGGAAAATGTGTCAGTGCTGTAAAGAAGACATCTGGGCAGTCAGGTCAAAGTGGCTCCATGAGTATTGCTGATCTCCCAGATAATCTGATCCTACTGGGTACAGATTACCTTTGTGAGTAATGATCTAAAGAGGTGCCTAGCACAGGTTACTGGTGGAGGATTTGGGAAGTGCTCTCTCAGGTGCCCATTCTAGGGCACAGACATTTAGGTGTTTCGCCGCTTTATGGAAAACAGAGAGCTGATCTGATGGTCTTGGCTCTAAAGCAGCTGTCATCTGCTTGTGCTTTTTCATGTCACCAGTCAGATTAAGCAGCAGAAATGGCAGTAGCAGCAGCAACACTGTCACTCTCTCTATTTATTTCTCTCGGGCTCCTTTTACTGTGCTTTTGGGACATAATTTTCAGATATGTATTGGATATCCAGAGCAAGATATTCAGAAACAGCATGTTTGTTGGCATGCTCTTCAAAGCCATAGAATGAACTCATGCGCTTGCTCCCATGAGCGTCTGTATGAGCACATTGCCTGCCTCTGTGTTACTAAGTCCTGAACAAAATTAGGAGTGTTGTTCTCTGGTTGTGCCTTGCAGCCCCATGGAAGGGTCTGGCTGGGATGTTGATGGTTTTAATGTGCTCACAGATTGCTGCTGCAGACTGAGAGACTCTGAGCACCCCTCCCTCTGGTCTCTTATGTTTGGGCATCTCTCTGTGCAGAGAGACTGCAAGCAGGACACGTGCAATTTAAGCGTACACAGTGGCAGTTTATTGCCTAATGCATGTAGTAGTCAACTAGGATCAAAGTGCTACAATGGTTTCAATGTGCCCTCCATTGCAGATGCAGAGACTTAATGGGTGATGGGTTAATTGGCAAACTGGCATCAGTCAGCTGGAAAAGGGCTCTCTTCTGCTGCTCAAGCTTATTCAATGGGCTAAATTGCTGTCTTTTAATTCTCAATTTTTTTTCTTAGAGCTTCTTTTGTCACTATTTTTGTCTTGAACCACTAACTGGAACCATCTGAATAGTTTAATTTCTGTCTGCTGTTTTTTCTTGCTTGTCTTTAGCTTATGGATTGTCTCGCAACTCAATAACCGTTTCTGTGCAACAGAGCTGAGCCAGATTCTCATGGCTGTTCTGCAGCATGCCAGGTGTCAGACAACTGAACCCCAGGGATGTGGCTGGTCTTTAAGGAAATGCTGATAATCATCTGTGATGGTGGAACTTTTATTTGGAAAGGGGAGACACAAGTGGGGTAGAACAAATTTTCTCCCTGGTTCAATTTAAATGTTTTCATAGAATGGAAGTAAAACTCTTTTCTGATACCAGGGATGTGGATGATGTGAGCTTTTGGTGTTGTACCTGCCTGTGCAAGACACAGCTTCTGCTCTCCACCCAGACTAAGAAAACAGTCTGTCTACTTCCTACTGCTATCTCAAGGCATTGGAATGTTACACATGTCCTTTTTTTGGGGGTGGGTGGGGGTGTGGGTGTTTGGTTTGGGTTTTTTTTGTCCCCCCCCCCGTATAATCAGTTCGGCAATATTTGGGTAATAGAGTGTTCTTTTAGTCATTGAAGTTATTTCCTGGTAAGTGTGTTCTTGTTCTCCTTCTAAGTGAACTAAATCATCACACCTCTGCTGGTCTGTGTGGGAGATCTGGGCTCAGTCTCCAGAAGGAACAAACAGGTGGAGATATAAATGGCATGAATATCAATAAAGAGAATGAAAGAGTAAAGTTTAGCACATCATGGACACACATAAAAAGGGGTGCTTTAAAGTGTGCCTAGAGCAGTGGGACAGGAGAGAGCCTTTGAGCATCTCAGCAAGAGTCCATTAGAAGTGTTCAAAGACTTGAAAAGGACAAAACATTTGAGGTCCTGTGCTTGCAGGAATCTGTCCTGTGTGAAAAGTCTGAGTGAAGGGCCTCCAAATACAGAAATCAAAATCAAACCTTACTTATGTCTTCTGGGTTTTGCCTCTCATATCTACTGCTGTATTTTAAGAATGAAAAGATACAATGTCTTTTGAGGCTGGAGGTGACCCTGAATACTTAAGCTCTTTAGCATTCTAGTTTATCTTTGCCATCACCCACACCTTGAAATGAATCTCCCAGATTAATTTTTTATTGAAGCAGGATTTGCATCTTTTGAACCAGGATTTCCTGAAAAGCTGCCCATCTTTTTATGTGTTTTCTTTTTAGTCCTAGTACTGTGACAGTGATGAGTGCAGCCTGCTCTTCCACGCTCTGGAAATGTCAGTTTTTCAAAGGCAGCTCTCTGGGGTCTTCACAAGCGAGAGCATTCCTGGTGCTGATTATCTTAGGGGAAATGTTGCCAGTCAGTCACAAGGGAAATGACGACACAGAATAATCATAGAATCCCAGAATGGTTTTGGTTGGAAGGGAGGTTGAAAGTCCTCCAGTTCCAACCCCCTGCCCTGGGCAGGGGAACCTTCCACTAGGCCAGGGTACTCGGAGACCACACCCCATCCAAGCTAGCCTTGAACACTTCTAGAGATGGGGCTTTCTTGTAGGCTTACTGTACATACTGAAAGGGGCTCTGACGTCTCCCTGGAGCCTTTTTGTCCCCACACCGAACAACCCCAGCTCTCTCAGCCTGTCCTCATAGGAGAGGGGCTGATCATCTTCAGGTCTCTCCTCTCAACCCACAGACCTGCTCTTCTCAACTTGAGCAGGTCCGTGTCTTTGCTGTGCTGAGGGCTTCAGAGTTGGATGTAACACTGCAGGCAGGGTCTCACCAGAGTGGAGTTGAGGGGGAGAATCACGTCTCTCACTCTGCTGGCCATGCTTCTCTTGATGCAGTCCAGAGTATAATTGGATTTCTGGGCTGCAAGTGCATGTTGCTGGATCATGTTAAGCTTCTCATCCTCCAGCATCCTAATTCTCCTCAGGATTTCTCTCAATCCATTCTCTGCCCAGCCTGTGTTTGTATTTGATATTTCCCTAACCCAAGTGCAGGACCTTACACTTGGCTTTGTTGATCTTCATAAGATTCTCTTGGGCCCATGTCTCCAGCCTGTCCAGGCCCCTCTGGATAGTGTCCCTTCTCTCCAGCATGTTGACTGCACCTCCCAGCTTGGTGTTGTCTGCAGCCTTGCTGAAGGTGACTTGATCCCACATCCCACGTTGCTGACAAAGATGTTGAACATTGCCAGTCCCAAGAACTCCCATCACGACAGCATGACAGCTCTAGGAAGTGTGTGTGAAAGAGGCACTGAAATCCTGAATGAAAGACAAAAAAAACAGGGCCTTTAATCGGTACTGCCTGTTTTTGGCTGCACTTAACACATCGGTGACAGCTTTGAGCTGATTGTTTGGCTTGGTGGGAATGAATATGCCATAGCCAAGAGCCTGAAGCTCATTGACATGGGTAGGCACAATCACAAATACTCACATGTGCACACACAGAGCGTAATTATTGTGAGGTGATTTTATATGGGCAGGCAGGAGTTAATCACGGTGGATATACAGGATTACAAGACTCAACTTTATTGAATGCCTAAAGCTAGACAGTGTGAACCATTCTGCAGATAGACCAGAAAGGTCACAGGGTTCCAGACTATAGACTGGGAGTATGGTTTAGGAGAGAAAAGGGACTGGCAGCCCACAGAGGCAGATACACTTCCTGGGCTTGTTTGATTGGTATATCAGATCTGAGTAACTGCTCTTTGCTCTTTCTAACCACTTTGCTAATACAGAGAGCAAATAAGGTACCCAGAAGGAGGTAGATAACTTGAATTGTGAAACAGTGGTTCTATTCAGCCCAGTCTGTTGTCTGGTTTTTATGCTGTCTGTATAGTAAATTGAGTGTTTTTTTGTGATCAAGAGCATGAAAGAAAAAATGAGACAATAAATATCATGGTAAATCATCTTGTACTCAGATGCTCAATCAGAATTCCTTATATTAAGTCTAAAGTCCAGGCAGATTGAGGAGTTGCTTTTCTCAGGACATTAAACTGTGCTCCTGGCAGAGAGCAGCAGAGATGAGAACTGTATTAATTAAAATATGTCCACATGATTCTAACAGGCAAGCTATGCATTGTGCAAGGGACATAGGCAAAAAAAAAATATCCCCTGAGCCCCTTGGAAGTTTCAAGATCACGTCAAATGATCTGCATGCTTCTGGGCATCCAAGCAATGCTCCCCAGCCAGCCCTCTGGAGGACTCCTCTACAGGAGAAGAAGGACTCTCCTGCAGAGCACAACAGTGACTCTTCATACAGTGCCCACAACTCCAGCTGCAGCTGCTCTGATGCCTCAGACCAGCAAGAACTATTAGTCAAGGAAAACTCTCAGTCTGCCTGGTCAAACATGCAGGTGATGGAAAAATCTTTCCTGCTTTCCTCCACGGAGCATCCAAAGCTGTACACTGAGTTTTGACTTTACCCATGCTGCAAATAGAGAAATGCAAGATCAGGATGTGGAGAAAATTTGGTCCATTTTTGGGAGAGTCAAGGTCAGGAGGGTTCTCCTGGAACACTTAGACTTTATTCTTTCTTAGCTAGGTCGACCATAAAATCTCTTCTAGAAGCAGTATTGAAATACATATTTTAAAGTCTTTAGATCCAGTTGAAATACATATTTTAAAGTCTTTAGATCCAGGTAAGTCTATCACCTCTTCTGGTAACCAGTTTTGATAATTATACTTTCCCTAGAGATTCAATCTGTCTCATGTTACCTTTCAGTCAGTGGATCTTGCTATGCTATTGACAGCAGGATTAGAAAGGCTACATTATTTGATCTCTTTCCTATGAAAAAAGTGTTCCATGTTTTTCATATCAACTCCAGGTTTACTCTTTAGTACACTAAATTTATCAAAAATTCCTTAGTCCTTGCATTGTCATGATGGTTTTGCCCGTTCCTGGGACTCTTTTATGATCCTCCTTTGCATTTTAAGATGCCCACAGCCACATTGTTATGTATAGGTCATGTAGGGGGATAGAATATAAGAAAATAGAGATAGTGTAGAAAGAAATCTTACCCCTAAGGAGTTGCAGCTGGGCCAATTATCAAAGATTAGGAACAGGCCTGACTTTAACAGGCCACAGCTGTAACCAATGAGAAGAAGAGTGCTATAAAAGAGTGGGGTGGCTGGTTGAGAAGGGAACTGGAGTTAGTTGGCTGCTTTGTGAAGAAGAAAGAGTCAGTGCTCTGAGGAGCTGCCCACGAGGAACACCAAGAAGGGTATGAAACTTTTGTGATAAGGAGACAACAGTATGGAACCCCTGCAATGAGATGACAACAGGTCAGAATTGCACACTCCAGTCTTAAAATGTTCTTTCCAGTGCTGCTCACACAGGGCCAGGAATTGCTTCCCTGAGTGTTGTTAGGGCTGAACTTACCCTTTTTATAAGTTTGCTGTTCTCACAAGTTTTTGGCAAAAGTTTTTTTTTTTTGTGGTTACTCTTCCTGCAGAGAGTCTCTCCTGATGCAGGTGTGGCTGTATTTGTTGTTCCCATGTGCACAGTGTTCCTCGAGGTCATGCTGAATGGTGACCATTTATTTAGGTTGGCAGGAACTCAAGATCCTATGCAGTCTGGGCAAGTTACTGGCCCAAGAAGACAGCCTGTGCTGAGCTAGAAGTGAGGCTCAAAGAGTTGTCTCCTTTCCTCTATGCCTAGAGCAGAGCTCCTTAGCAGCTGGCTTAGGTGAGGATTAACTGGTTGTCCTCTGTTTCTTCTGTGACAAATGTAGAGATTAAAGGATAGAAAAACAAAGCAACACACATAAGTCAATAAAGTGAAACTGCACTTCTATGATGCTGGGTAAGCCTATCTTCCAGGATATATATGTACCTTTTAAAAAAAATAGATGAAATAATGGGGAAATAGTTGGAATGAAAAGTCAAACTCATTTGCAAATCAAATATTTAAAGGTTTAACAGATAGGAAAATTAATCGCTGCTCAAATTGACTTACCCAAAGCTGTAAGCATCATTTATGCAATGATGACACATGGGTGGAATCAGTGATGGAGCAGAGATGTAGTCTGCCAGATTTAATGTAAACACTGAGCAAAAAAAAAATTCTGTGCTAAGAATTTTTTGATGTGCTCATTATGTTACAGTAAAATAGAATGGTCACAGGTGTAGTTGGAAGCACTGGCTGGCTGAGCTAGATCATACTGATCCCAGAATCTTTATACAAGGAACAGGAGGGATATATAGGTTTTGCCAGCTCCCCACATCCTCTTGTGTTTACCATGCCATCCAGTGTTTGTGGGTTTCTAAAGAATTGTAGGAAACTGTAGGATAGTGTTTTTGTGGATCTAGTGAGGATGTTTCTTACATTATTATTATTGCCTAGGAAAATACACTTACTTCACTTTTTTTTGAAAGTGGCAATCATATAAGAAGTTGATGGGTGAAATGCACCTGTGTAGTAAATATAGGAATTTTGATTCATTGTCTTTGCAGTCTTAGCTCACCCTCTCTCTGCTCATGCACTATGCCAGAGTCTTGAATTAGGTGCTGATATTCTGTTTTGTTCCTCGTACACCATGTGTGCTAGGCCAGATTTGCATAAATGCTGAGCATTCCCAGCTGCAAGCGTGAGGCTTGGATCTGTGCTCTGCATGTGTGGGGTGCCATAAAAATGGGAAGTACTTGGGAAATATCACACTCCGGGGGGCTCAAGTTTGTTCCTTAAATGTAGAGTTTTGGCTGCTTCGGCTTTGCTAATGGCTTTAGTTTCATGTCTGCCAGAAAATGTTATAATAATGCCAAATGTTTTAAGACTATAGAGGCAAAAGGAAAATTTTTCTGGTGCTAGCTAGTGTAAAAAATAAAGACTGATAGTGTAATGCAGTTGTTTAAGGTTTATGGGTGTACAGAAACAATATGTGAGGCAATGAACTGAATGTGGAGGTTGAGAAGAACTACCAAATAACTATAAAGTCACAAAATTAGCTATAATTCCTATAGAAACATGGGGTTTTTTGCAGTGCATCACTGTGTATGTGCACTGCAGAGGAACCTGAAGTGCAACAGGCAACTTGTTGTTGTCTGGAATTGCAGTCCTAGCTCTGATGTGCTGGAGGGCTTTTTGGTTTGTTTTTCAAATTTAATAAAAATATGTCACTGCACTTCAGCACTTATTTGATGGGAAGTGAAGACATCTGAGCTATTAATGCCCGTGGCAGGCCAGGTGTGGCTGTGGAAGGAGGTCCTTCTCTGTGAGCCTAATGAGTCATTCAGGGAGATGACTGTACACTGTGTCACTCTACATCACTGCTGACGCCTGGTGGAATTAATCATACTATTTATATCAATAAGATTAGCAGCAGATAGGTTTAGGGTTATTAATGGTATAATTAGCAACTATGAATTTGTATCAGTGGTGTGTGTAGTACCTTCTACATTAGCATGTCATAAAAGCTATCACTGATAGTAAGGAGATGTCAGCTGCTGAGTCAATGAAATGCTTGCTTGCACATAATTGTAATTTAAGCAGCCACATTTACCTTGGTGAGTGTAATCTTTTCTCTCTCTAGGGCTTACCATAATGCCATGGAGAGCAAAGACAGCACCAGAAATTGGAAGCATCTAGTCAAGCTCCAGGGTTTGTGCAGGTCTTCTCAATGCATCTTATGCACTAGTATTGATTTTACCAGTTCTTGAATATTTTCAGTAATTGTTCCTAGCCAACATCCCTGGAGGTGCTATTCACTTACCAGTTATTCTTTTCCTTACTTTGCCAACTTACCTACCAACTTCTGAGGCAGAACAATTCCCATCTTTCATTTATACATTTATGTTATTGCCTTGAAGATATTTATAGATTGTGATTGTCCTCCCCATGAGTCATCTCTTTTCTAAACAATTAGTTCCTCCAACATTTCTGTAAGTGTGACCTGTTTTTCTAATTTTCTGGGTCACTGAGGGAGAAGGGGAGCTGCCAACAGTTTGTAAACAGGGTGTGGGTCAAAAGACTGTATCAGAATTTATACCTGAACTTCCTATCCCAAACCTTTTTATTCAATTCCTGCTGAAATTATTGTAAATTTAACTTGGTGTCTGGTGGTTCACACTCCTGGTTCTCAATATAGGGAAGTCAAACATTAGATGAACTTCAGTCATTTAAGTTCATCTGTATTGAAATAGTAGTCCACAGCCACATTAAACTCAATTAAATGGTGTACTGAAGATAAACCACCATAAAATCACCTCATCACCTGCTCAGGACTGTAGTTCAAGAGTTAACTTTGAACATCTGCCTGTTGGGCTGCGAGTGTTAAATACTTTGCAGAAAAAATGTAGTATAGCTGGTAGGTATCGGATCAGGCTTCTTATTACTTTGCTTGTATTCCAGCTGCAGTGGATCTCAACACAATTGAATTTGTCTGGAGTGGAGGTACACTGCACATACGTATATGTACACACACATTTGCACTATAGCTGGCTTTATGTTGGCACGGAATGTTTTGCTGAAAATAAATGGTAGCTATACTATGTAAATAAAATATGCAGAGGAGAGGGTAAGATCTAATTGCCTTGGAAAACTCAAATTTTCGGGCACATTTTAATGTTTCAGGATATAATAATTTACTCTGGCATCCTGTCATTGTGTCTTCACTATATGCATTCACTGTGTTCCAAATAAGATCAAAGAAAAGCAAATCCCTATCATCCTTCAGTTAAATAAATATTTAATTTGAGAAGAATAGGACAAACAGTGCATTGAGCATGTCATTCAGTCTGAATCTGATGACCTGACCTAGTTCCTTGTTTGCACAAAGTTCTACTTATGGAGCATCCTAAATTACAAATGTTCTTCACTTGAGAAAACTCTTCAGTGCAGTATCATGTTAAGTACAACAAAATAATACAGCTCATATGAGATGAAGGTGTCTTCAGGGACTCATAGAACAATGTCTGCCATAACATAGACTCTCTGCCCTTCCTTTAGTTCTAATCTGCTCTTGCAAATAGATTGAAGGAAGTTTGAGTGTTTGCGTACCAGCCAGGTAAATTACAACCTCTATTTACAGCTGGCTCTTTCAAAATGCTTGCTTCAGCTCATGCATCTTTATCTTAGAAGATTCTCCAAGTGATATTTTCTTCGTATTTATAGCAGAATATAAAGTAACTTTTCCAGCTGTGGCTGTATAAAATATTTCATGTGTGGTAGAAAAGCTGTCTCACTTGTGCAATAATCGGCGTTGGACATTACCGAGTGTCATAATCCTGGTACTTGTGGTGTCTCTCAAGCAGTAACAGCCATTGTTGTCAAAACCATTCTGAATCCACAGTATGTACATAGAAAACCAAATGGCTGGTAACTGCCCCATAAATTTTATGTCGATTGTCTTTATGTTAGTGTTTAACATAAGGGGAAAAGCTCAAAATACTGGAATATTGTATATTGGAATATATAACTGGAATGAACAGTTCTGTGTTTTGTCAGTTGCTTATTCTAGCACCTAGTAGAGCATCCACATTGTTTCTAGAAAAGCTTTTGCTTTGGTAGGATGTGCAGTAGAAGTCAGAGCTTGTCTGAATTCTAGCTTCTGTATAGACCCTTACAGCTGACATTTCTTAAGGACTGATGGAAGAGAGAGGAAGGAGCCTAGTGAGGGCAATGTCAGTGTAGCAGCACAGTTTGTGAATTCCTGAGGGGACCTTTGGGGATCATCAGTAGAGGGAGTAAGGAGAAGTGCTTGGTTACACAGCAGTGTAACTGGAGAAGCTTTCCACTCATTAATCAATGTACAAGCAATGTCCACTTTCACATAGGTGAGACAGTAAAATATAGAGCCAAGAAATTCAACTGCATCACAAGAATGCTTCCATCAATAAAATATTGCAAAGATAAATAGCTTTAAATTCTCCTCAAAAATCTATTAATAGGGTTTACTTTTAACTGAAGCATTGATCTTCATTTCTTTAGGGATGAATTGTCACAGCCTAAAAGTCCATGTAAGTGTGCACTGTGTATAATGAGATACAAAATATACATCAAAAACAAATACTGTATCCACCCTCTAGATCTTACCTGTTGTCTGTTAACTTCTTTTGTCTGTTAACGCTGTTTGTGTCCTGATTATGGGTGCAACTTCATAGTGATTCTTACACAGGTTAAGATCAGTCAGTGAGGAAACTCCATGGAAAAACTGCACGCACCACCAAAAAAAAAAAATTATAACAAGCTTCCACTTGATTCCGCTACCCTCAGAGGCAGAGTAACGTCATAAAGTGTAGCCTGCTTCTCTGAATGTTATTCATAGAAAAATATCACAACTCTTCACATTCTGTTATATACTGTGTATAAAAACATGCCTATTTTAATTTGGATTTTCTCCTCCTCCTCCATCAAAGGAAAACTAGATTTTTGACAGCCTCTTCTTTTTACCTACTTATTAAAATACTTTAGCAAACTTGAACACTGTTGTAAACAAACTCATTTAAGCCTGTCTTCTCCTGATAAGGATTAACACAAGCCAGACATTCGTTCTCTGTTCGCAGCTTCCTGAGAAAGTCGTCTTTGTGGCAGACCTGTAAACCAGTGATTCAGGCTGCAGGGTGCTGTATCTCCCACTGCATTCTCTAAGACTCAAGTCTGTAAACCCACTCCTGCTTCTGCAGAACTATATAGAGTATTACCTTTATCTTTTTCAAGAACAAAGTGGATCTATCAGCAGCCCAAGCCAATAGAAAAAATATTGAACAAATAAATCCAAGCAGAACATAATTATCTGGAAGGCAGCACAAATCCAGGGATCTGAAGGTGTGTGTGTATGTGTGCATCTGTCTATCTATCTAATCTGTCTCTGCACAAGCATTCACAGGTGGCTCCCTTCTGAATGAGCTGAAACTGTTGAATGGCCTTCATGTGCAGCACATTGAAATGCTCAGGCTGAGGAAGTTTGGACTCTTCTTGGAGAAGAGAAAGTTGAGTGTAGACCTCACAGCAATGTTCCAGTATCCGAAGGGGACCTGCAAGGAAGCTGGAGAGGGATCCTTTGTTAGGAACTGTAGTGATAAGACAAAGAGTAATGGGCTCAAACTGAAAGAGGAGAAATTTAGGCTAGGTAAGGGTGGTGAGGCACTGGAACAGGTTGCCCAGAGAGGTTTTGGATGCCCCATCCTTGGCAGTGTTCAAGTCCAGGTTGGATGAGGCATTTAGCAACCTGGTCTAGTGGGAAGTATTCCTGCCCATGGCAGGGGGGATGCGACTGAATGTTTAAGGTCTGTTCCAACCTTTAAAATTCTGTGATTATTACAGTCAATTATTGACCTTGTCAGTTCTGCAGAGGCAATGTGGATGCAGGATAGCAGCAGGTGAGAAGGCTGGTAGGTGTACCTGGGCATCTCTTGATCATTAAAATGTGAATAAAGGGCTTAAACATTTCACATAAACTAAGCCTTGATGTTAATCACCCAGTGCAGTGTGTTTCCATATTGTAGTGCGAGTTCCAGTATCCCTCAGCAGCAGTTGAGGCAAAGCTCAGGAGCCCTCTGGACACAGAAAACAAACAGTGAGGTGGGCTGAGTCATCTTTCTGATATCAGTGGTGTAGCAGATTGGCCACTCCAGGGAGCTAGAGCTCCTCCATCACTCCTGTTGTCCTGGAAAAAAATCCTGCTGAGAAAGAATATGGATAAGGGGAAGGCAAGGAAATAGCCAGGAAATTTTACTAAATGCAGTTCGTTTTGTGTTGCTTGATCTTAACAGTGCAATGGCTTGGAACTCCCACCCAGAAGTTAAGTGTGAGCAAGAAAACTGTGTTGCCTTTGTATGCTGGCAGACCCATGTGTCTTCAGTAGCAACTTTCTTTTTAAATCTGAAGGACTAAGGTCACTAGAACCCTTCTCTAAGGTGCCTTTGTGGAACTTTTCAATACTTTCAAGTCTCTAACAAGCTCTTCAAGGCACTCTAGAGATGCGTCAGTGAAAGTACAAATCCAGTAAAATAAGTGGGAAAAAAACTGGATTTAATTAGAAGTTGTAGTGAGAAGGTAACCGGCCTACATTATATTCTGTAAATAATTGCTTTTATCCGGAGCAGTCATCCTCTTAGGACAATGAAATTCCAGATAAATTGTATGGGACAGACAGAAGCAAAGGTTTTCTTGCTGTTTTACACTTTCAAGAAGTGTGTGATAAGTTGTTGATCTGAGAAGAGAGTGAAATGGTTAGAATCAAGCTCTCAAAACCTAATTCAAACCTTCTGACCACTGCTTTCTTTTGGTGCAGCAGAGCAGCACCTTCTCTGGGGTGAGTTGCAAAGGGGCTAGAGCAAGTCCAAACAGCCTGGAAACCTCATGCATAGACTGTAGGACAAGGAACATGGAGGCCACCAAAGGGAGGCGCTGCTAAGCAGCATTCTGCAACATGGCCCCTTAAAAATGCCAGGAAGATTCCTTACTCACTGATGACAGCAGAAGGCATAAATTGAGGCATGAAAGACTCTTTGTTCACTGAGCAGATGGAAATGTTTGGCCATTTTGTGGATTTCTTCTTGCAGTCTGGACTGGAATTACCCTTGTTTTTGTACCATCCAGCATTAATGTTTCCCAGAGTTGCCCCTTAAACAAAGCAAAAATACTCTACAGCATATTAACAGTGTGAGCATATCACAGTAAATGGTTTTATACATAATACAACATGGTCATTAGCCAGCTGTGCACATAAAACATCAAGTGGAGGCAGCAGGATGCAAACCAGGTTCTTCAGCTCTGAAGGCATTAGGCACAGAGGGCTGAGGGAGCTCTCCCAGCCCAT
This sequence comes from Camarhynchus parvulus, assembly GCF_901933205.1. Taxonomy (NCBI): domain Eukaryota; kingdom Metazoa; phylum Chordata; class Aves; order Passeriformes; family Thraupidae; genus Camarhynchus; species Camarhynchus parvulus. Next base: position 16,634,015 of record NC_044575.1, on the reverse strand, counting down.
GTGTTGCAATGGAGAGTGCTTTTCCATCTGCACTAGTTATCCTTCTCCAGGGTGTTTTACAACACTGCAAAATGCCTATAAGCCATGGGCTAGCTCCGTGAGAGCAAACTAATTACACAGCAGGCAATAACTCCTCTGTGATAATCATAGATTTATTGGCCATGATAAGTTTTAAGCCTTCCTAAATTACTGCCAGTCAGATTTGGACAGGTTTATATCTTGTGATGTACCACAGTTAGAAACATCTCACACTGGCCTAGCCTAATGTCTGATTCTACCTGCTCATCATATTACTGTATTTCTATATAATTAGAGAAAATATTTGACAATATAGCATAGAAGGATTTTATTAGCAAAAGTTTATGGCCACAACTTTTATTGGCTAAAGTTTATATCCACACCAAGTTACGTATGTCATCCTTAACAAGGGCAAGTAAAACTTGTATATTGTGCCACATACACTGTCATGTATTCAGAACATGCCTCAGGACCATTTCTGTTTTAGTGTCTGCATTGCCTCTTTGACAGTGGAAACAGAAAGACATGGGCGTGATGGTCCTGAAAGCTCCACTGGTGAAAACACAGCAAGACACTGATGTGGGCTCCCCATTCTCTTTGCTGCCTATGTATTTGGTAGGTCTAGGAGTACCTGGTAAGGACTAGTGTATGCCATGGTGACTGGCTGGTTCTGAAGAGTGAAGTTGTATTTTCTGTTGTGCAGTGGGAGGATAGAACCAGGCAAGTAGATAAGTTGATGATGTTTGATAGACAGATTTTCCACTGCTATTTTGTCTTGGTCAGTTATTGCTTACAGTTGAATTGCAAAGAGTCAAGGAGATTTGTTGCTGTTGTTGTGAGCTCGGTGTAAATTGAGGGAGCAGTTAAATAGCATAAGCAGATTAACATCTTTTCAGGGGCAAAACAATTTCTTGATAAATACCTGTAAGCAATTAAGAGTGCATCAGTTTTCTATAAGGCCTAACCATAGCTACTGTGAAGGAAATGAAGCAAAGGCTTTGTTCTTCTTTAAGGAGTACAGATGATTCGCCTTTCCCAGTTTACACTGTCAGAGCTTGTGCAGTGCAAGTGAAAGAGGAGAGTTCCAGATTTCTGGAACATCTGAATCCTAGACTTCACCCTAGTATGAAATAAAGGTGGAGTTTCCTAACCTTCTGCTATGCAAGGGCTCTTGTTTTCACACCTGAACTGCAGTGGAGTTGGGCTGGGTGGAGTATTTAAGTTTATTTCAAGCAAATACCCCTCTTTCTCTTGAGAGAAAGAACAAACCCTTGGAACTGCAGTTTCATGTCAGTCTCTGAGATACCTATGCTATATGGGATCACTGTAAGAGGGAGAAGAACACAAAGCAGGAGCTGGCTCAGAGATTCAGCAAACATCAGCAAGCTGCCAAGTGATCATTTTAGTGCTGCAGTTGTTTGTCTCTGCAACATTTCAAGGACACCCATCAGAAAAGCTTGATGGGGAAAAATCCTTTCAAGAAGGGGAATTCTGTGGTGGCAGTTTCATTTGGAAGAGGAGACAATGCAGTATTTCTTTCATAGGAGAGAGAAAAAGCAGATTTGATAATAAACGGTTCCTATATTTACTCTGTTACATTACCTTTTGTGAAGCACTCCCATTTAATGTTATCTCCTATCAGAATCTGCCTAAAAACTCTATAGATGCCTGAAATGGAGTTTACTGTGCGTTCACTGTATTTTTGTATCTGTTCTCTCTTCCCTTGAAAAGATAATGACAATAGTGAGCAGCTTTACAGTAGGAAAGCTGTTGTGCTTTCTCATTGTAATGGCAATATAGGAAAAGCATTCGAGAAGGGTAAAACAAATGGCCTTTTTTATTTAAAGGGTAGTGAATACATTCCCCCTTATCAGTGGTAACAGGTACTGCTTAGAGAGATTTCCTAGTTGAATGGAATGTTTCCAAAGGACATGAATATGACTAAGTTGTAACTCAGTGTTCCCTGAAAACTTTCAGCCCACAGGGTTTGCATTATTCTTTCTGTTTTACCCTATAATACCTCTCCTTTTCCTAGAATCGATGGGCTGTTATGTTCTCATATAACAATGTCCTTTCAAAGCCTGTGATCATCTGACCAACCAAATATTTGTGGCAGAACCATTTAATTTCAAAGAACTTGTACACAGAGTCATAATTCAACCCTGGTTCACTTGTGTTTTGGCTGAGGCAAGGGCTTTTCTCAAAGCACCAAGTGATACGAACTTTTCTTCCCTCAGTCCTGCTCTCTTCAGATGCTTGTTCTGATGCTGTCACCTCTGCATTAGCTGGTGAGTGCTGAAATAGAGCAGAAATAATGTGGTGCTTTACTGTGGCAACTTTACATATAAATAACTCACAATTGGAGAGGTTATTACCTGACATTATACATTCAGTTGCACTGTAAGTATATGCTCTTGGACATTTTCCCACAGCAGTTCTGATGGGAGTGGGGTAATGGTACTATTTTGGTTTGTTTTTTCATGCAGATGTGGAATTTGCACAATAGAACTACTACAAAGAGTAGTTTTTCAGATATTATAGCTACACACTCTCAGGTTTGCTTGCAGTTATGGGAAGGGAGTTGCAAATCTGCAAATTTTGTAGTCTTGGGGCCAAGGACTATAAAAGATTGATTTGTGTTGTGAAGAGTGCAGTCTTTGCTATTGATCTTGGTGCAATGTCCTTGTTGGCAAACCAAGAGAGTATAAGACTCCTCTCTTAAAGTAGGCAGTGGGCTGGGTTAGGTCTGCTTAGGATCACTGGATGATAATTCACAATTAATTGTCTTGTAAACCCCTTTTTGCAGAGTACAGGCAGTGTCTTGCTACTGCTAAACTGGTTAATCATAGATGAGTAAGAATCTGGGCAAGTAAGCTTCCAGAGGACACTGACATCCTATTTTATACAGCTACTGACTTCTTCTGATGCTGGAAAAGGAACAAAGACTCCTTTCAGAGCAGCAGAGGAATCAGCTGGTTTATCTGTAAATTCTGGGACTTATCCTATTCAGACCTTGTCTATGCCTCATCACACGCTCATTTTTCTGTATCACATTTGCCTGGGCAGCTACTTCAGTGTGCAGCAGCTGTCTCCATCCTGCTGTTCATCCCTGTCAACCCAAGCAACCTTCTCCTCAAACCCAGTTCTGCCTTTCAAGGGTCAGGAGCTGCTGCTGAAATATTCTTTCATAATCGTCAATATCCTCTTATTGCATCTCACTGTACTAACAATTTAGCCTGGGCTTTTGCATACTGAGCTTGCTGAGATACCAAAAGCGGAGATTATGGGGCACCATGTGGCAGTGGTAGCAGCAGTGACTGCAAATAGCTTTTGACTCCATATCAGGCCCTGTGCAGAGGCAGATGGTTAGGAGCAGTTCAGGCAATATTCAGTTTTCTCGAGAGGAAAAGATGGTCATCCTGATTCCTGTTTGTGTCCTGTGGTTTGGGAACAGTTCACATAGCCACAGACACACAAACACCTCATCGCAGGTCCTAGAGACTTGGACTGGCAGTGCTAGAGTTTGCAAAAGGAGAATTACAATTTGTCCCCAAAAATATTTCCTTAGTAAGTCAGTCTGCTAGATTTCACAGAAGTTTTCCTTGCTGCCACAATACTGTGTCATTGAAAATATCCCAGAACAGCTTTATTTTATGTCTCTACACCCCAGCTCTCAGCTCCAGTTTGGTACAGGCACAGACTGCTAATTCATGGCATTATTGCCAGCTCTGTTGAGGCCCAGAGTCATCAGTGATGAGGGTGTAAAACAAAGCAATCAGGCAAATTTCAAATTCTGTATTAGAGCAGGAATAAAAAAAGGGAAGCATGTGGTTTTTTATTTCTTGCATTATGATATTTTACATTAATTTTAATTATTCCCTTTTCTTTTTTGCCTACATCCATTTCAAAAATGTGGTAGGGATGAGTGACAGCCCCAGTATGCTGTGTTGGAAAGGGCTGGGGTAATTAAGAAAACAGATTAATTGAAGCTTCTGGTCATTGGAACAGCTGCCAGTGTAACTAGGCTGAAAACCCTGAAGTACCATCTTTTTAAATAATCAGAAAACTTATTGAAGTGCTAAAAAATGTCCTGGGCCTGAGTTGAACTTCTTTGTATTTGATGAAAGATTGACTCAAATTGGACTGTGACGGTGTCTTAGTTCCTTTGCTTGCTTTAAGAGTAAACATTAATCTCATTTATCCAGACCATTTATACTTTGCTTAGGAGTGTGTTTGGCTGACCCCTCGCTGTCCCTTGTATTAAAGCAATGCTTATTAAATCAAGTGTGATTTTATTAGAACAAGAATATTTAGACAGAATAGCCCTTGACATTAATGTTCCTTATCATATGAAGGCTGCTTATTAATTTTGACTGAATGTGTAAACACTCTTTCAAAATTTTTTTTCTCTATTCTTGTCCTGGTATGGGGCTAGTGAGGAGAGAAAGAACATTATTTTCTTTTCTTTATAAGACAAGTATTTTTGAAGATGTAGAGAAAATGGTGCAGTTACTGTTTTTAACATGAGCTGTTGGAAATGAGAGGCTTTATCCACACACTTTTGAACAGTCACAAAATACCTGGATGCTTTTCCTCAATAGTGAATTAAACATTGGTAATATCTGTCTCAAGAGCAGATTTTCATCTGCAGATAAGACTCGATGGAGCAGTTGATACCAAATGCACTTTAAATCTTATTACACAAGGCTGAGGAGGGTAGAAAAACAGAGGCTGAGACCAAAGAGATAGTCAGCTGTTTCTGAAATCTGGCTGGTTGTGGTTTCTCTGAATTTAAAATGTTTCTTTTTTGTAATAATTGGAGTTTTTTCTGATAAGTTACTGATTTTATGATCTTTATGAAGAACAAGAATTATCTGATATTAAGAGTACAAATTGAGAAGAATTGACTTTAGTATAGTTGAAGAGGTATCCTATAGTTTCGTAGAGTATATGAAACATGTTGCTGGGTGGTTTTGTTCTGTATTTTGTGCACGGACAGTTCAGTAAAACACTTCCATGTATTACAGTGTGGGGGCTCTTTCCTTCCCCTTGGCATCTTATTGATTAACAGAGCCTTCTGATATCATGAGACAGACTTAGTGCTTCAGATCGGGCCACAGAGGATGACCAGACCTGGTGGAAAAGAAATCAGAAGCAAAATGGTAAAGATATGTCAAAATGAAATGAAAATTTTAAACCCCAGACATATAAGACTGTGAAACTCTGGGCTGAAGTAGTTTTTGGACAGCACGTCCAATGCAAAACAGAAGATCCAAATCATTGCTCCTAGTTGACATCCTGTTGAATTTTCTGTCTCCTTTCTGTGTGTTCCTACTGTGATCTAAGGAAAATGTTTTTTGAAAAAGTCTAAAGATGTGGCTGCCTTTTTTTGTATTTCAGGATACATCTCTTGTCTAGTTGAAGTTGATGTAATTTACTCAATGCAGCACAGTGATATCTGTTGCTGTCAGGCTGAGAATATGTATTTCTGTCCACAAGGGAGATACTTTTCTCCTTACAGCGAGGCACGAGAGATAAGATGCAGGACAATGTTGACATTCCCAGCTCTCAGCAGAAAATGAAGACTTGACAAAATAAGTCTTGTTAGGAGTCAGGGAATATCTTTGCAGGGTGTTTTTTGGATGAGATGCACAAAAGGGGAGATGGTGTTAAAACGATGCTGTTTGAAAAGGTGCTTCAGGGAAGAGAATAACAGAGGTCTGTTTTCCACTATGCTCTAGGAGAAGGGATAAGGTGTTCAACAGTGTGTGTGCTGTTGTATTAGTAGCATGAAGATTATTCCTTTGAATGATGTTTAATGTTGCAAGCAGCAGCATATGCTGTCATTGCAGCACAGAGGTGAATGCTTGCATGCAAGAGTACAGTTTTTGAAGAGGAGTAGCCTAAAAAGCCCAAACTTGTCCTTGTAGGTTTACTGGGACACATGGTTGATGAACACTGCATGAATATTTAAGATTACTTTTATGACATCCTTTATAAGCTTCACTGAATCTGCAGATGAGGAGAAAAGTGGTTTTGGATTGTGTATGCTAACCTACCCAAAGTATTACATACAGATCTAACATGAAGAAAATATAATACTTAAAGTAAACAGGTTTTCTTGCCCAGCCAGACAGTAGGGTTTCCTGCTAGCCTGAGCCTAGCACTGTGCTTCACAGTCCTTCTTTCCTCCCCTGGCAATTTGGAATAAAGATACTGCTGAGATTTAAGCATTCTCTCTTGTTTCTCTTACCACTTCAGTCGGGACCCTTGCCTCTGCTTAAATGCTTTTGTGAATCAAAGGTGCCATGCAGCTCGTAAAAGCAATCTCATTGCAGAAATGGCATAATTTTCACAGAAAAGGCTTCTCAGCTTTTTTTTTATTGCCTCATTTAATGCTTTTTGCATAGTGAGACACACAGCAAAGGCTTGTTCCTCTCTCCTCTTTGGCCTTGTAAGAAGAGAAAGGTTTCAATGTGAGGTTGCGTTTTGAGTCCCATGAAGTTGCACTGGCTGTGACCATCACAGTCTGTGACCTCCATGTGCTGGACAGAGCTAGTTAGCAGGGTCCCTCAGCAACTCTGGGCCAGGATATCTGGTAGCAGGGCTCAACATTGGGCTTTTAAGTTTCCATGCTAGTCGCCAGCAGCGCAACCTTTTTCTGCCATAAGTTTTAGAGTTATTAAACTAGAGGAGAAGGTCATGGAGGCAAAGCCCAAGCAGTGCTCATTCAGGAATAGAGTTGTCATATGCTATAAGCATCATTAAAAATGAAGGCATCAGATGATAGTATGTTTGGATCCCATGGATGACATTTATTTGGATTTTCACTCTATTTCTACTTGCAGAAAAACCCACCCCTGAATGCTGTCTGCTGCATAGCAGACTTTTGACAATTGTTTGAATGAACCAGTTGAGACTTTCCATTAATTTCTCAGGATAACAGTCTGCAATCATGCTTTTTGACAGGCTGTGTGTTTGACCTGTTTAGTCTCAACTATTTCACTCATGTTTCTGTAAATGGTGTGGTTGAATCAGGGGAAACCCTTGAGCATGGGAGAGAAATCACACATTCCCTGGACACCAGCTGAGAAGGAGCAAGGGGAGGGGCTTTGGGAGACACTGAGTATGGGATGCAGGAGAAGCACTGCAAGGAACTGAGAGTAGCATCTCAGGGAACAGAGAAAACTTCCTAAAGACCATGTTCCTTAAAGACTCCTTACAAAGTGGGCACTGTTTACTGCAGAAAGTGACTGATGGCAGGAATAAAGTTTGAGGACAAGGACATGCTTCTCAGGAGACCATGGGTGAAGGCAACATTGCTTTTAACCCATCTTCATTTCTTTTCCATTTACAGTGGTCTTTTAAATTTTTTTTCTGTTGCTCAAATGCTAACTATTCTATTTTATATTTTTAACAAAGCCTGACTTTTTTATTTTAAAAGTCCTTTGGTCTGTTTTGCAGAACTGTCTATAAAAAGAAGGTTTGGGACCTTTTCATACATTAAATATCACATTAAATAAAGTTAATCCTTATCCCCATCCCTGCCTTCTGCCCCATGGCAGTATTAAAGGGCAAGGTGGAAAGGGATAAAGCGCCTTATACTGCAAAATGTGAAACAGCTTTGACCTTACGCTCAGTAATTCCCCCAGCAACTCAAGCACAAAAATCAGCAAAATTAATACAAGTGTGCAGGGTTAAGTATCAAGCAAATCCTGTGAGGACAGAGGAATTCAAAACAGTGTTCAGTGCTCAAGGTCCAGTTAAGCCCTTGTAGCTCAGTGGCTGCAGTGGGCATCACAGGAGGGCTGGGCAGAGTGCCCTGGTGTAAATGCCATCCATCCCATTTGCTTCAGGACCCTGCACTCAACATGGGGTATGCACAAGATTGCATATTACACATTGAATCTATTCAGTTAGTTTCTGCATTTGCTTGGAAATGTTAAAGACTTCAGCAAAAGACATGATCAGTGCTACCAAAGCTTTGCATTTTTCTTTTTTGTTACCTTTGTCACCTCTAGAGTCTGCATGCCCTAAGTTTCTATGTTCTTTTGGATTTCAGGAGGGTGTAAATGTTTGCAAGGGATCCCTGGAGACAGGGCAAAGCAGTAGGGTTGTAAAGTTGTGCTGTTCTGATATGAAAAGGCAGAAAGCCAAGTTACATTGACAGGATAAGTGCCAACAAAATAATAAACTAAATGCAGATTCTGTGTCCATACCTCTTCTGATTTCAGTTCTCACTGGGACACTGTTCCAGTGCCCTTGTTCTATTTGATTTTCTTGCAGAGAAATTGGACAGTATCCAGTTTTTAAAATTACCTCAGTTTTAATTTATTCTGGTTTTGATGTTTATTGCACCATATAACTAATGGTACCCAGATTTTTTCCTCAGTCTTTGAGTCTATAATTTACCTGCCCAGTGTCTCAAAGGCAGTTGCCACTTACTTTAAGTTATGTATAATTTTAATATGTGTATGTTTATATAATGTATGGGGTTTGTGGGGTCAGGGATGAAGGGAGATGATTTACACTTCATGAACATTTCCAGCCATTCAAAAGAGAAGTGAATTTCAGTTTTACAGAGGCATCTTAGCAGAAACCTGCACAGGTCCAGCATATTTAATGTAACTTACACTAAGCAAAAAAATGAACAAGCTATTCTCCCTTAAGACTTAGTACCAAACTCACAGAACTAGGCATGATCCGATTAAATGTATTCCTTTTCCATGTTAGGGTTTTTTAAAGAAAAATGCAGAGATGGGGGTTTCTGGGAAAAAGACACATGAATTATGAAGCACTGAATTTTATATGTCAAGGCTTAAGAGTACTAGATTACTGTTTCCACTGAGGCATCTTTGTGTAAACCTGGAAATGCAATGGGAAATCAGTAAAACAAACTTGTAGTGCTTGCTAGGACCCCTCTTCAGAACAGATTAAATTTAGATAAAGCTCAGATCTGGAGCTGTGTTTCTCCCACGATTGCAGGGCTCTAGGAATGGGAGTTGATATATATAAGTAGAAGAGAATGATGGTGAGAATTATACTCAGAAGTCTGGGCATGTAAGAGCACAGAGTGGCTCAGGAAAGTAAATCTGAGCAAGATGTCCCATGATTGCAGAGCAGCTGGTGGAAGTGAGCTCTGGGCCAAGGCGAGTTCCGATTCCAGAGCCCTGCGGACACTCACCCGCTGGCTGCCGCATCACCTTTCGTGGCTCCCCATGGCTGGCCAGGACAGAACATGGACATTGATTTCCTCCTGCATCTAAGCCTGGTATGATCTCTGTGTGCTCTTGCTGTTCTCCTGGCATTAAGGGGTTCAGACATAGTGGAAAAGGAAATTGGCCAATTTGCTGCAAAGCAAGTTAATGTGTCTTTTGTCACGCATCTTCCAGTTTTAGATGTACCATCTCCTCCTGTTTTCGCTTGCACATACGTGCTCAGGCAGAGCCAGAGGTGTTGTAACTTTCTTAAAGCCTGGTAGAGGCAAAAAGAGCTATAGGGATCTGGAACCTTGTCTGATGTTAAGAATTCTGATCTGATTAGAGAAGCAATGTAATTTAGTGTCTATTAGCAACAGAAACAAAACTCCTCTTAAGAATTAGACTTGTATCTCTATTTCAGTCTATGCTTGAAGGAACTGGTAACTTTCCTTACTGTCCAAAGATGATAGTTCTTTTTAGGGGAAAGAGGGGGTGCAAAGACGCTGCTTACCTCATACCTGCACTGCCCAATAGGTTATCCTAAACAATGTGAATTGTTCTTTTGTGTGTTTCTAACAAGCTTCTTTCTGCTCCTTTTCTTTTATCTTGTGTAGGTGATAAAGTAGATTGACTCCAGCTCTCCCCTCCTGGCATGCCATATGTGCAGTATGATACCCTTCTTTGCTAGATTGTTCCAGGTTTGAGGAGGTGGGAATTTATTCCTGGAATCATTCCAGTGTCCAGATCACTTTCATTGTCTTTATTCATATGGACTGTAGCCCATCATCATTGAGGAGAGCAGTTGGTAGGGAGCACATGAGATAATTGCCTAAAATGAACTCTGCCTCCACGGGGCACAAAATCACTCAGTGGCGTTGAAGTATTCTTAGTCTGGCTTAAGTCACCTTTCTCCCTGTAGGTAGTATCTGGTCCTTACGTATGTAATGGGGACCATATGCTCAGCCTAGACCCAGTCCCAGGCTTAGGCCATCTGCCTATAAAGCGGTACACTTTTTCTTTCCTGTGGACCTTTCTGGGTGGCATCTCCATCCTTCAGGTGCAGGATGGCTGGCAGCAAAGAAATAAGCTTTTCTGCATGCTCAGTATTGAGCAAAGCTCAGTGGGTCCAAAGGATCAAACTCTTCCCATCTGGTCATTCCCATGCCTGGAACAGCTCTGTGCAGTAGAGGCAGCCTCTGAAATACTGTTATGCCTCATGCAGGTGTATATGGCTTCCATAGAATCATTTAGATTGGAAAAGACCCTTTAGATCTTCAAGTCCTCCGCTAAACCATGTACCTAAGCACACCAGGTTTTATAAATATTTTCAGGGATGGCGACTCGACCACTTCCCTGGGCAGTGCTTGACAGCTCTTTCAGTGAAGAAATTTTTCCTAAAGTCCAATCTAAATTTCCTCTGGTGCTGCTTGGAGCCATTTCCTCTTGTCCTGTCTTGTCACTCGGGGTAATTTACATGATTTCACTGTTTTTAAAATCTCTTGTCAAGTGGAGCTTTCACTTGAGGTTCCTTCTTGAAACATAAGCAAAGATAAGAAGTAAAAAACTCTCTTCTCATGAGTAGCACAACCCTGCAGCATTTGTGTGCCTTGGGGCAGCTGTGTCCCATCATAGTTTACTATAGCAGCTGGAGGGCCTCTCTCAACCCTTTGAAGGCAAGAGAGCTTGGGGAAGAGAGTTTGGCTGTTTGTTAGGCTCTTGTCTGGCCTCCCCCAACTTGAATTTGTTTGGTTACTGAGGAGGAAGCTCTTGCATTCTGGACATAAACATAAAACTGAACTGTAACCATGGCCTGAATTAGAAGTATCCAGACAAGGACAAAACCTCATAAACCAGTGAGGCCTTTTACAACCTACTGTAAATGTTTGTTTTACCCTTCCAAAACCACACATCTCTTTGCCACTTGAGTGAGCAAGAAGCTTTATTAGGAAATGTTTCCCTGCATTTGCATCATGCTTGGTTCCGATTAGTTAGTAATTGTTTCATTAGTGTAGAAATAGGTGTTGTGTTACTTTTTCATGTTGGTTTTTATCCCACCCTGTTGTTGTGTGAACATTTCTTACAGTTACTTGCTGCAGGGAAAATGTGATACAGGTTGTACAACAGAAGGCAGAAACAGAAAAATTGCCTTAGCTTGGGAAGAGCCTTGCTTCTTGTCCTCCGCTGGCATCAACAAGCCCATCAATATTAAAGTCAAGTGCAAGCCAAAACGACCCAGCTTTACAATTATAAAGGAAAGGGGGAGGGGGATTGAACCGGGGCAGATTAAAAGACTGAAGAAGAGTAATGTGGAGCTTTGCACTGCTGAAAGCACACCGGTTTCTAGTTATTACTGGTTGAATCAGGAAGGAGTAGAAGCAGTGGTCTGTTTAGAGGGTCCTTTGTCTGTTCATACCTCCACTCTCTCAACTGCTAGTGCTTTCTAATCCATGGATCTCCAGCAGGAATCTCCTTTAATTTGGCCTCAGCAACAGGATGGCGCAAGAAGGCAGTGTCAGTGGATCTGTGTGGTCTAAAGTTTACAGAGTGGTGCTGGTGCTACTAATGTCTGGAAGAGCTCCTGTATTAACCACTAGTCAGTCCAGCTCAGCACAGAGGACATAGATCCTAGCTAGATATGACTTTCTGATCGGAGCTGGTAAGAGATGTGGTATTATTTTTGGTGAATAAATACTGAATAGTTTAATATATTGTGTGCTCATCCTGGAGTGATGGAAATTTAAAGGTGTGATGTAGGGGTGAGAGAGGACTTAGCAAAGATCCCCTTTTCTCATCACCTGACAACCTAAAATTATCTGCTGCAGCTGGGAGGAGAGATATGGAATACACAGTGCTTTTGGAGAAAATGTATTTGAAGAAGAGATGTGAAAGAGAGGTTGAATGAAGAACAGGAGGAAGCTCCAGGCTTTTGCAGTTGAAGGGAAAGGGAAGACTCTGTGCATGTAGATATAAAGGTTGTGTGCTATTTGGGTGGGGAGGAACAGGCAGGTAGAAAACAGCAGTTAGCAAGTGTCCAAAAGCGATCTGAGGCTTTACAAAAGGCTAAAAATAGTTCAAAAATCATGATGATCTTTGTGTGCAGGATAGTCATGCAGTAACTCTGCATGATGCCACTGTTTCTTTGGAAAAATACAGAACATGTTGCTGGAAGTGCATCTCTCTCTCCTTTGCCCTGAGCATCTTGACAGCAAAGACTTTGAGGCTTATGGGTTTTATGAAGGATTTTGGTTTTTTAGCAGAATTAAGGGGCAGGCAGTATAACCACAGCTTTCCTATGAGAGAGTTTGGCTAATATCCCTGTGACCTGCTGTGGCTTGGTCCCCTTCTGGACCTTGTGGTCATGGGGACACTGCTGATGCTTTTGTTTTCATGGTATGTTGAAGAACCCAACAGCCACATTGAAATTCAGGTGTAGTTTTGATGTTTCAAGCAGAGGTTGTACAGACACGTTTTTGCCCCAAAGATAACTTTAATGCAGAGAAAAGAGCTGCAGCAGAGAGATTTGCACATTAAGGAACCGCTGAATGATACATGAAGGACAGCAGCCTGGTATTGGCAGTGCCTGCTTTGTGAGAGAAAGGGAGTGACAGTAACAGCCTGTGCTGTGCATTAGTTGGGGTTTATCTTGCTGGGGCAGTAATGGGAACTGCTGGGCTGGGAATGAACAATGTCGCTCCTCCTTGGGCTGTGGAGGCAGGACAGGTTATTGGGCAGCAGGGACAGAAGACTTGCTTTGAGCAAAGCAGGAAGAATGGCAAGAGAAGGGCAGGGAGGACATGTCAGTTCTTGGCAGGGCTGTGCTGAAGAGCAGTGGAGTTGCTGCTGGGTTGGCAGACCCAGCACAGGCACAGTAAACTCTGCTGTGTAATGGAACAGTAGGACCAACACCTAGAGCATCATGTCAGGCAATCCATGCTGCCCAGGCTTGCTGTCCTGCAAGGCAAAGGTGGAAGGAGAAGGAGGAAGCAGTGGTTAAAAAAAAAAATCTCATTAAAGGTGAAAGTTGACTGCAGAAAAGTAAAGGGGTAATACTCTGCAGTGCTTTAATGTGAAGCTAGCTCTGTATGACAGCAGACTTGTGGAGTTCCTGCATGTCAGAAGCTGTGAGGTAATGCTCTATAGGTAGCTGGTTCAAGTGTTTTGCCAAGAAATTAAGCATCCTAGAAGTTTTCCAAGCCTTTGTGATTCAGCAGCAAAAAGAAATTACTACCCTTGCTGGCAAGTTGCCACTGCATACTTCTAAGGCAGTTACATTTTTGCAGTGGCAGTAGCAAGACCTTGGGTTTCCTTGTAACTGTTTGTGGTTCTGTCTAAGCCAAGTCAGCAAGCTTTTATCCTTCATGCTGGGAGAGTATTTTCATTCTCAATTTGCATATAGAGAGACTGACATGAAGAGAAGACCAGTGCAGCATTTTCAGAAGTGTCTTGCATTAGGCAAACATTTCCTACGATTTTCAGAGGCGCTGATCATGTGAGGCATCTCTGGACATCAGCTAAACTGCTGTTTATGAGACTGGAAAGCATTGATACATTGATAGCACAAAACTTGAGGCTACTCTGGAAAGCATTGGCCTAGGAGGCTTCCTTGGGCTAAAGGGCTCAAAAGGAATCCTGGACATTGCTGTGTTTAGTACTTCTCTGCTCCTGTACCCCAGATTGTTCTTTATACTTTTTATTCTTTAGACAGTGACTGTGTTTGCCTTGGCCCCCATCTTCCCAGGTTCTGTCAGAATCCTTTATACGATGAAGTTGTGTGTTTGAGTCTTGCCTTTTGGAGTTGTTCTAACTAACCAGGAGCAGCACAAACAGATGTTTTGTTTGAGCCTCTCACTGGACACTTGGGTGTGGAAGAGAGACCAAACCCCAGGATACTCAGAGAGAATTTTTACCCATATCTGGGTTCCTCCTGAATTTCAACTTACAGATTTTCTCAATGTTAAAAGTGTTGATTAAACAGTTTTAACAAAATGGTTGAAGAACACTGATCAAATTGGGAGCTCTCTTGCCAATGAATTGGCAAAGCTTTGGTTCTGACTCTGCAGCGTACATGTGACATGGCAGTATTTCATTACTGTATTTTCAAGCAGTGTTCATTGAATTGTTTTATTTTATATTTATTGGTGTGGGTATGCACGAAAAATCAAACCACCCTTCTTAACTGTAAGCAGAAAAAGAATTATTGTACTTTAATTGTTTTCATTTTTGGCAGAGCTACTTTCTAATGCAATTATGCTTGTGCCTAGAGGCATGTGGGTTTGGAAGATCAGGTATCCACCTTCCTGCACTCTTTCAGACATCTTATACATAAATTGTGTGAACCCTTTGGGAACCACACTGTTATAAAAGTGGTAGCTAGCAAAAATCATCACTGTTGCAAACAAACATACTTCTCTTCAGAGCCATTTAGTAGACAACTTTACTTTTTATTAATCTAAGTGCTTTGAATATGGACTTCAGAGTTCTTTTCAAGTAACTTCTTATGGTGATGTTATTTTGTGTATGGGGACAAGAGGCAGCTGGGGAAAATATGAATCACCTATTCTGGCCAAGATTGAAAATAGGAAAAGGGGGAAAAAAAGTCTTTTGGGAAAAGTAAGTCTATTAGTTGAAGTGCAAGCTCTGGTAATCCTTTTTCAGACAAGGCTTTTATTATAACAAGGTTAATTTTCCACAAATAATCTTTGTTTGCAGTGGCTTTTTGTGTTTTCTATTTAAGTTTTTCAACACTTTATGGAAGCTGAGGTGTGTCTGATGTTTCTGTAAAGATGCCTAAACGGGAGGTACTTGTTGCAAGGAAGAAATTAAGGCTGGTATCATATGCTGCTTATGTCAGTTTGGCTAAGATTTTTTTTTTAAGTATTCATTATTAAGGAAAAGGAAAATTTTCCATTCTTATCCTGGCTTGTCCCTATTTCTCAGATGATCTAAAGTATTATAAACTATTTAGAAGTGCATGCACAAATTTGTTTACAATCAGTTAAGCATAACAGCTTTGCTCCAGATCAGTATGAATTTACTCTATAGATTTACAGTAGTAACTTGTAAACAGGGGCAATACAAAATGGTTTGACCAAAGTTCTGGGAGTCTCTAAGTTGAGGAATGCAGATGTTTTGCCATGCAGAAACTTTATGTAAAATCTGTTTTAAAACATGGTGGTTCCACCTTCTTTAATGTTGCAATTGGTACAAAGTGAATCAATGCATATCCACATTTTCCAGTATGTGTCTGTCTGTATCTCCATATATATATATCTGTAGCTATAGAGATCCCTCCTTCTTTAACCAAACAGAGATATGGTCACTGAGTCATTTTGTGTGACTGCCTAGCAGGTTATTCCTTCATTATTTCTTACCAGCTTTCAAAGATCTTGGTTCCTCTGTTTTAAATGTAAAACACTCTTATTCTGTAT
Source organism: Camarhynchus parvulus (assembly GCF_901933205.1). NCBI lineage: Eukaryota > Metazoa > Chordata > Aves > Passeriformes > Thraupidae > Camarhynchus > Camarhynchus parvulus. The sequence continues at coordinate 16,618,369 of NC_044575.1, read as the reverse complement.
ATGTTTAGTATATGCTCATGGTTAATAAAAGATATCTATTTCTTCATAAGCCAGGCTGATGATTCAGGGTCAACATTCATTTGTTTCTTGGACAGAAATTTTCCCTTCTGCTGCTGGTCCAAACGGAGCTTTTATGGCTGGATCTTTGCTTATACACATAGGTGTTCTTGTGATTGCTGAAATTATACTTGATTATTTACCAAAGGATAATAATATGCACTATGTGTAACCTCTTCCCTTAGCATTTATTTGAATACTAAAAGGAGAGAAATTATCTGCCTAAAGAGGTTTCCTTTGTGTTTCCTGTCTCATCGTCTCTCTCTTTCAGAGGAGAAAAAAAACATAAAAAGCCCAACTGCCGTATTCTCTGGCTAAAACCCATTCAAACAAAGGAAGTCTTAAATCCATATTAATCACCGCCACCTTTAATTTTTCAATCACTGCTTGATTAAATTGCTGCCTAGATTTGTCCTTTCACTCATAAGGCCTGGCGAGTGCTCTGCAGTGAACTCAAACAGAGAAGTAATAAAGTGCTTTCTGTCACAGGCACTCCCCAAAGTGCCAGACACAACACAAGTTATTAAAAAAATATCAAAGAGTGAGCTCTTATAAACTCTGCATAGAGGAAAAAAATTATTGTCCAGGAAAGGGGAAGAAGATTTTAATTTCGCATCTGCAATTGTGAAGGCAAATACATCTGTATAGAGGATATTTCAAAGTCAAAAAGAAATATGCAAACTTGCATGGCTAGGCCTGTGTCAAGAAACAGGTTTGTAATGGTTTTACCACTGTCAGAATCCAAGTGCCTGTTTTTTTTCCTTTCAGTATAAATTTCAGCACAGAGCATGTCTATCAGTTAGTAAACTCACACTGATCCACAACCACAGAGTCACAGAATGGGTCAGGCTGGATGGGGACCTCAGTGGGTCCTCTGGTCCAACATCCCTGCTCAGGCTGGGCCATCCCAGAGCACATAGCAGAGACCTGTGTCCAGATAGATCCTGAATACTTTCAGTGAGGGAGACTCCGCACCCTCTCTGGGCAACCTGTTCCAGTGCTTGTTCCCCTGCACAGTAAAGATGTTCTTATCTTTACCTGCCTTTAAATCTTCCCTCTGAGAATGCAGATATTCCAGCTCTGATTCCAGTGAAGGTGAGCAGGGTTCTTTACAACCCTTTTCCAGTGCCCTACAACCATTACAAAATGATTTGTGTTGCTCTAGGATGCAGCAGTAGCCCTGTGGGTCCTGAGCCGCCTTCCCACTACTGAGCAGTCAAGGTGCCATTCCCATGCTGGGCCATTGTTTGGAGTCTAGTGCTGGAACAGAGGTTCCTCTGTAGCCTGATGTGAGCTAGCAGGTCTTTTGTGGTGACTGCCCTCACTCTGGAAGTGAGCTGTACAGTTGGCTTTGGTGTTATGTTCTGATAGAAGTGAACTTTGTCCATTACAGCACAACTGCCAGTCAAAGCAGTGTTAGGGTATCCTGGTGTCTCAACCCTGGGGATAGTTAGAATATGGCATTTTACAAAGCCCTGTCCTTCATCTGAGTGTGTTGACTGCCAGCACAAGCAGTGATTATCCAATAAATAGAGAATAAAATGGACAAAATGAAGCAAATAGCTGGGGCTAAGAGTGCATGTTTGGCTTCCTGGTTCTAGTTTAGGAGAAGTAACGTCCAGATGAAATGGGTGATTTTCTTTAAAATAAAATTGAGTTTTTTAGATATGAGCATCCGCTTGGCTTTATCTCTTGTCTTTGACTAATCTTCAAACTTTGATGTTGTTAAGGGCATATATTGAACAACCTTGTTCCTCTTGTTACAATGTTTTGTGGGATGTGTGGCTCTGTTCTGACACAAATATTTTTTCTTTTTTTTTTCCTCTGCTGTGGCCACAACCCTGAGTCAATAGAGATTCAACATATGCTCAGTCATTATAAGTCAATTCTAAACCAATTCAAGAATGTCCATACTAGGGTTTATGTGAACAACAATTTAGTGAAAAAATCAATGTTTGGCATCATCTGTGTCAGTTTAACTAGCTCACTTCCCATTCAGCTTCCAGCCAGTTGATAGTTGGCAAACCTCTGCAACATAATGTCTTGGGCTTACATAATCTTCATTGGTAAAAGGATTTTAGAGGTTGATTTTCCTCCCTTAAGTTTATATTGTGCAGATCTTTACCCAGCACAGGATGTGCTGGAGACAGCCTGTTTCATGCTGAGAAAGCCTGTAGCTGCAGCTTTTTCAAAGCAGATGTTTGTAGATAAGATACCAGAGTAGGATTCAAGAGAGCCAATTGCTCATTTCTTCCGTTTCTATTTTATCTTCCTATCTTTTCCCTCCCCCAAATAGGTACAATGATACAAATCTCACATGTGGTGTATGTGCTTTTTTTTAATAATTTGTGATTGTGAAGTTTTTTAAGAGACAGTGATTACAAAGGTAGTGAGACTACTAGTGACTGTGGTCACTGAGTGTTTGGAGTGGTGCTGGCCTGTTGGTGATATTCTGCAACCATGCCTGCTTTTTTTATTGATACGCTGTGATGTAAACCTGAGGCTGCTGTTGCAGTGATGAGGCCGATATAAAGAAACCTGTCATCACACCAAACTTCCTCTAGTTATTTAGCAAGGGCCTTTGAAACATCAGAGCTAAATATGTGTTCCTTCTGGATAATAAGGATGTGATTTTTGTGGAAGATACATTTCTTCCCTTAGTTTTCTTGTACTGTTAAAGGAATTCTCCTAGCATGGTGGTTTTGGTGCAGTGCTGGCCATGATTGCAGAAGCAGCATTGTCTCTATAAGAGTTGTAGACTTGAAACAGGGTCACAACATTAAAATTCATGTTTCTTTTGCTAACCTGTAGAAAGATTGAGAAGTGAGGTGTATTTCTATTTTGTGGTATGGTTACATATTCATTGGTTGCCCTACATCAGGCTTCATGGCCTTCAGCTTAAGTTACTGCCGTGTCTGTGATGTAGAGACAGGGGGCTTGGTAATTGCTGTGGTCTCTTACTGCATGGCAATGTATGTACCCTGTGCATCAATGAACAAGCACATCTCATACAGATCTGCAGTAAATGCAGTCATCCCACAATGAGCAATAACAATTCAAAAGCGTTTCATAAACATTCTGTTTAAACAGCAGCAACCCCCTTCTCAAAACCACAAGACAACAGTGGTATTTCATTTTCACAAAATTACTTGGAGAGCTCTTTGTGGCCTGTACTAGAAATGTTATTGGAGCAGTGGGCTGGAGGCTTTCCTTCCCTGCTATCTTTTCCATTTAGCATCAAAATATGTTTGGGCTTCCTTCTCTAATATGATGCTGTTGTTTCCAAATCTGTGTTTCATGTTGGTGCTCTGAAACCCTTCCTGAGACATCTTGTACTGTTAGCTGATTGTTTGAGAAAAGGATCCAGGGTTAAAGCCTTCCCAAAGGTGGTAGGTTGGATATAGAAAATGTCAGCAGGATACCTTTGTGCTTACCACTGTATCTCAGAAAGCACAATCACAATTCTTGATTTCTGCATGTCCCTGAGTGAATACTACTGGAAAAAGCTGATGAGGGAAATTGTTTCTAATCCTGCAGCATGCTGTATCCCTTCACTTGTCTAGTTATTATTGTATTGTGCCAGCAGTTGCATGCCACATGTTCATCACTCCTCTGTCCCATCATGTGCCACAATCACTTTAATCCTTCCACTAGAATAACACAATCACAACCATAATTTGCTGAAGATTTCTCAGTGTCTGTGGATACTGAAGTCATTAGGCAGGCATGGGGCTGACCTTTGCTTCCACTGTAATTTTATCAGCTAGTGGCAATTATTAAAAGACCTGAAACACGAACTTCATAAGAGACAATAACTGTAGACAGGTAACCTCTTGGGCTTACCTCAAGTAATTAAGTCTTAGAACTGAATGGCAGATGCCCACTTTATTAGTGAGTCATTAGTTTAGCAGGGAGATGGTGTTACAACACATACGATTGCTTTACTGCATGAGCAGAGTAGCTTCTAATTTCAGCAGATGAATAATTAATAGAAAAGGAGCTTTAATAGAAGTAAGGTCATCTCTTTTCAATTATAAAAGCTGGAGTTATTGGTTAGATTGGGAAGGCACAGCATAGAGGATGTGTTGATCCTTCAGGCTTAGATTGATTTGCCTCTTCAGATGAAACCATTAGAAGTAGAGAAACTTGAAGAGCCAGAAAAGAGGGATGTGAGGATTTTCATCATGAGCATCCTCACCCATCAAATGACAAAAGAGCAAGTTGTGTGAGCATGACCAGACTGTTGGTAGAACATCTCTGCTGTGATCTTTGATTTATGCATCTGTCAGCAGGTGGCCTTTTGGGCAGAGCAAGGAAGTCTGGAGTAGTGCTTTGTCAAAATATACTATTGACCAGCTACAGTGGGCTGGTCACTCAACTCCCCAGAATTAGTATTTCAGGGATAGCAGTCCCTTACATCATGTGTGATCACTATGAAGGGCAAAAGCTTAATCTTTTGCATTTGCTTGACAGCCTTGTGATTGATAGCAGCTGTTGTTAGGATAACACATGCTGTCAGCTTTAGTTGTCTTCCTTTGTAATTTTGACAGACAATGTTCCCTAAATGTGTGGTATGGAGGATTGCTTGGTGAAAACTGTCACATAACAGGACAAAGGAATTTTAAGAAGTACAGCAACAAGTAAACATTCATCTTTGGCAGACCATCACTATAAATCCTTTGAGAAGAGATATAAAAACTGTAATCAGAGTTTTAAGGATTGCTGTTGTCCAGAATGAGGAATGTGATTTTAACTGAGTAAGGCAATTAAGTATAATGCAAAGGTTTGGATTATTTTGCCTTCCTCCTCCATCCTCCACCCCTTTTTTGTTTTGGTTTTCTTTTAATGTTTTCCAAACAGATAAGGAGGAGCTGAGCAATGCTGTAAGGAAGATGCGGGTGGGATGAAAGAATTCGACAGGATGCAGAATATCCAAGAGGTGGCAGTTGTATTTGCAGATGGTAGGGGAACAGCCAAGAAGATGAGACAGAGAAAGCTCATTTGTACAACTGGGAACTGCTGATTTAGATGGACACAGGAAAAGATACAGGCCTGGAACAGAAACTTTTACTGAAAAGCAGCTTATAAGCATCAGTGCCAGACCTCAATTTGCTGAGTCTGTGGAGCTGCATGATTTGTGCCTGTGAAACATCTTGCCAGTTAGGTATACCTTTTTTCTTTTGCCCATATGCACACACATGAAGATTAGGTTCATGTTTTAGGGGACAACAAGCAAGAGAAAACCCATATCTGCCAGATTTCTTTAAAATTTGTATGTTAAGTATTAAAGAGTATCAGAGTTATTTCAGGTTTGTTGGTTTCCGTACTGTACCATCTGAGTTGAGAGCATGGCATTTACTGAATGGCAGAGGGCTTTTCCAAGTCTGTGAAAGGACCTTTGACTCACTCAGCTTTAGATCTTTTTTCACATAAAGCCTGAGTCTTTGGAGTTCACAGCTCAGTGACACTGGTGTCTGTCCTTGGACACACTAGGTGGCTAAACTTGGGCATGCAGAGAAAAGATGCAGGTCAGCTCTAATTTTGGCTGAATTCTCTTCTTGTTTTATTGTCATGCAGTAGTCTGTGAGGGTTTTTTCATTATTTTTAAAAATGCCATTGTTGTGGCAACAAAATGAAGAACCCTTGTGGCCCTCCCTTACTGAATTGTTCTTTTTCTAGAAGGCAAAGGAAATAAGAAGTAGAATCAACAATTGTGAAAAATCAAGATAGGAATAAAACCACATTATTATTTGCTTCTTTCTCTCTTCCTCAACTAAAAGAGAAGGTGGAGCAAGGCTGAACAGACTCTGCCGTGCTGTGGGGAAGCACAGCAGCCTTTGTGGGCCTGTCCACTTTTATAGCAAGCAGTAAATAGTCATGAAGCACTTGAACACAGTGTATTTATTTGCAGATAGGTTCTGTATTCAAAAGTGACAAGAATTTGTGTGGTGGTGGGAGTATTTGTTATAAAATCTTCAGAGGAGCTTGTCTCAATTCAGTTATCTGAACCCATTTCTACACCTGAAAAACAACCCTACCAGCTGAAATTGTTTGCAGTGACAGGAGGAAGAAAGAAAGGCATTCTAGAAGTTTTCTTCAGAACTAAGAAATCTGTCTCCAGTGTCACCCTTTTATTTTTCAAATTGTGGCTTTGGAAATACTACATAGTGTTGTTGGGACCATAAAGCATTACTAAGGTTAAACTGCTGGGAACCTGAGCCAGAACTCTGAAATCAGATGAAGTTTGGGAATAGCTCATGGCCAAAAAAAGGGCAGGGAGTATAGCATTGAGTAAGGAAGATACATAATTATGCACAAAAAGCCTTTTTCTTAGCACCCATCTTTAAAAACTGTATGTTTAATCTCAGTAATAAAATTTTATAGTCAGAATTTCTGTAAGCATGTCGCTGTTGCCATGCCAGTCAAAACTAAGGCCTTGGCTACATGGTTTTGCCACATGATACAAAAGAGACCTGAAAGGCCAATGTGGGCTTTTCCTCCCTTCCTCTCGCTGTGATTCAGGAATTCAGCCAGAGGCACGATTGGTGAAAAGCGCTGAAAAGGTTCATTCCTGGTACTTGCTCTCCCTGGCTGGCTCAGATATGCTGTTTGTGTGTGTGTGTGTGTGTGTCAGGTTTTCACACCTGCTTTGAAACAGCAAGGGAAGATAATGTGAGAAAAGAGGGAGAACTGCCTTATTTTTCCTTTTGTACCAGGCTAATCCAGGCAGGATTCTTTCAAAAGACAAAACTCCTATCAATAGCCAGCTGTGCTGTGGCTTTTACACTTGGCATTATAAATTGGTCCTCTGCTTTGGATTGATACTCTTCATCAACAGATCTGAAAGTGGAATTCAAAAACAAAAAGAAGGGATTCAATTATTTTAGCTTCATTACACTTCATGTTCCTGCTGCTCCTCCCCATGGAGAGGCTCTCTGGCTGTTTCAGACTCTTCTCATTTACAGAGTGTGATTGTTTGAGTTGACCAAATTTTCCGAACCATTGATCTTGCTGCAAATGCTCTGCTGACTTGTTTCTGGCTTATGTGCAAAAAGTTCATGAGTTGGGTGGAATTTTAATTGAAGAGTCTGTGTTTTGCTTTTCTGCATTACTAGATGCTATATTCCCTACACATTGGGTGAAAGGGGGACTTAAACCATGTAGGAAAGGTTCTGCATGTTTGCAAAATTGCTTACAAGTCAGTGCTGTTTGTAGGAGCTGGGTTTGGCTATGTCATGTGACTCATGCCTGTAGGCAGTTGGAGCATTTTAAATGACATCAGAGGTTTGGAGATGAATACCCTGTTAGAGGTATGCATTATACACCATGCATGTGTGAATGGGCATGTATAAGGGCACACAGCTTTTTCTTTTTGTTCTTTTTTTTTTTTTTGCTTTTGTAGCAATTCTTTTCTCTCTCCCTTAACTCCTGTTGTATCCTAAGTGGCTTTATCTGATGTTTTCTGCAGCCCAGACAGACTTAAACTGGTTTATTTCTTTCTCTGTCATCTGCTCTGCCTGGCTGCAGGTTTACCCCGTTTACCCACAGCAGAGGCCATCAGTAGCAAATTAGGATTGGATAAACTTTCCTGTGCATGTTCAAATCTTATCACATACTCATTACAGAGCAGCTGCACATCTGGGCAAGGGAATTTCATTGACCAAAGTCCACCTAGTGAGCTCTAAACTTTGTGGCCTGTATCTATATTAATCCTGCCTCACTGGCAGCTTTTCTAAGTGGAGAACAGAGTGCATGAAAGTGTGTGAATGTAAAAACTCTTTCACAAACTCCTCATCTGCCCTTGCCACAGAAGACACCATGGGGATGGGAGGCGTGAGGAGCGCGTGTGTATAATTTATCTGTGAATAGCATCTTTGTAAAAAATGCTGATATCAGAAAGGTGGATGACAGGTCTTGGTGCAGGACATTTTGTATAAAGTGGTTCTTCCATCTCACTCTGCCCATCTGGCATCACATAGAAGTCATGTCCTCAGAGCTGAACCTGTTGAAGTGTCTCGGATGGGCCAGATGAGGCTGCAATTGCTGCAAATGCCCTCTATCTCTTGCTTAGCTTAAATATTTTTCCCAGTTTATGCTAGAAGGACTTTGGCTGGCTTTGCATCAATCTGTTTGCTGTGGGACAAGTGGTGGTAAGCCATTGTGGCCCCCAAGTGTCAGCCAGTGCCATCAGGAACAGACTGTAGTGAGCATTTGTTGGAGGTACAGTTTATTGGTTGAGGCTGGATACTGCAGAGGATGCAGTGAAACAGTCTTTTAATGTCCCAGAGCATAACAACCCTGAGGTCTGGGGAGGCAATGAGTGCTCTTTGTTCAGCACTCCAGCTGCAGAGCTGGAACAGCCTCCCACTTCCCTGTGGCCATTGCTCTGCAAAAGGCAATGCCTTGGGTTTGCAGAAGGGTTTGTAGGGATGTAGGGTTTCTGTGTAACCCTACATCCAAGTGCTTCTGCCGCAACTTCTGTGGAGAGCTGTTGAATATGTCAATACCTTGAGAGGCACCTGGAGAAGTGTTGATCTGTTTTCCTGCTAGAACCTTTGAGAGTTCATTTTACAAAGGAGGGCATTTGGAGGGTGATGTTAGAGAGGGGAACCCTTTCTCATTGGCAGCTGAGCATTCCTCCTTTTCATACAAATATTGCCACTATTTAATTCTGCAGCTCAAGATGGCATCAGCAATAAAATCAGCAAGCAGATGCTTTGCAGAGAGAAATTATTTCCCTGACGTTGGTTTTCTTGCCCTGTAGCAAAGTTTTATTGTGAGTAGATTGTGTCTGCAATAAACCTGGCTTTCTGGGAGCTGCTCTCGGCTAGGAGACATGAAAGTTTCCCTTGTCCCCTTTGTCAGAGTTATTTTCCCATTTTTAGCTGGCTTTAAGGTAAGGATATGCTTGTTTTGACAATTCAACAGTGAGGGAAGCCAAAAGTTTTACTTGTCAAAAGTCCTTTTAGGGGAATGCCCCAAAGTGTGCTTGGTATGCTAAGTACCATGTGCTGGAGTTTTGGGGGTATTTTAGCTGCCTGTAGTAGCTGGCTTGTTATGGCTGAAAGAGAAATAACCTGATGTTTAATCTATTTCTAGTAATACTAAGCAGTAGGATTCCTGCCTGAGTCAGGGTTGTTTTTCAGGCTGAATGCATTATATTGCCTGAAAGGCTGTACTGGACTTTTGTACTGAGTGAAAGCAAGTGTGACAGACTCAGGCCTGTCCCAAATGAGACCATCTTTCAATGGCAGCAGTGGCTGGGAAGGCACTTCTGCAGAAAGGGTCTCACTGTGCAGCAAACTGTTTCCTCTTTCACTCTAAAATCTCTTCTTCTCTGTCTCTTCTAATGTGTGAGTTTGTGTAAGCATATAGAACATGTGTAATTGTACTCACCAAGGTGTTGGGGAAGATAGACTGTGCTTTCCTTGGGCTTGGCAGAGCAGGAGGATGTTTTACACAGAAAACCTGAAGAGAGCTGACCTTGTGCAGCATTGAGCTTACCGAGAACAGCATCATACTTTGAGCACAACTCCTTGGAGGTCCTGACAGAAGTATTTATTTAAGTATTTCAGAAACTAGCTCTAGCTGCTTGCACCAGTCATAGCTATTAAAGATTACAACTGAGGATAATTATTCTTTATAAGAACTAGTTTTTATTAGAGAGGACTAATACAGAGCTCTGATAGTGCCATGAATGTCTTGGTGGCGCTTTAGCACTTCCTCGTAATCATTCATACTAATGCTGCCTAACTGAGCAAATCCCATGGCCATTTTATCCAGATAAAATGGAGAAAATAGATGAGCTTTTCACTGCCCCTGGAAGGCTGACAACAAATCTCAGGTTCATTAGACCAAAAAGGAAGCAATTACCCATACAGCAGCTTGCCAACAGCAACTTTTTCCCTTAAAATAAAGGGGTACAATGACATCATATTTTCATCAACTCTCCCTGTGCTGCTGCAGTGAAGGGAAGGCAGATGCTGGGTCTGAGAATGCTGTTTTTTCCTCCAGAGCTTTCCTCTAGGGAAGTGTTTCCAATCCCCAGTGTTCTCCCTGTGATTTCAGCCCTCTCTGGCTGTGCCATACCAACCCTTGGCTTCTCTACTGCAATCCTCTTGGTATCCCCTTGGCCCATCAGTTCTTTCTTTCCCCCTCCATAGGCAAGTCAGAGACCACAGTCATTGAGCAGAGAGCAGACTTGGTTCACTGACCACAGGAAGTCTTAAAATTAGAGATAAATGCAGAATTTCTGTAGAAGAAGAAAAATTGCTGAGATAGCATATGTCAGGATGAAGGTCAGAGCTGGAGAGGGAATATTCATGCAGATCACTGAGTCTAGAGGGTAGTATAGTTAAGTAGTATTAGACTGTTTACTCAAAGATTTTTCCTTCGTTTTTCTGCTTTATTTTTCCATTTTTGTTAGAGGACTCTCATTCATCCTGCTATCCTTTCCTCCCTTTTCAGCTGTGTACTTTTGATACCTTCCTCTTGTGAGAGAGAATCTTCTTACTGGCCAGTCATACCCTCTGAGGCATGAGGGAAAGAGAGGAGCTGGACTGAAAACTAGATGGTTTCTTCTTGTTGTTTTTGTCCTGGCAAACTTGTTCTGCTCTGACTTGTGATGTAAACCTCTCTCCATCTTGTGAGAGTGAGAAAGGCCAGGAATAATGTTGAAGTGAATTCTTCTTGGGGATTCACTTCATCATCTAAAGATGAGCGCTCTCTGCCCCTTTGGTTGTGTTTTGCCTGTGAAATTGTTAATGGAATGGGAATGAAGGTGGCTGAAATGATCCTGAGACATTTTCTTCATATAGAGCTGTTTATTTACAATTTTAAATCAGTCATTTAGCATTAAGTGGCTACAGGTCATTAATTGTGGGCAGGTTCTCTACAGCACAGCTGCAGACTCCAAGTGGCCTCATGATTCTCGGGGTCGGCTGCTGTTCTCTGCCCCCGAGGTGAGTTGGGTGGTCTAGGGAGCGACTCCAGGCTCTGAAGAATGAGACTGGACTCTTTGCTGTTCGGTCTTCAGGTTGTTTATTAAGTCTTATCTACAAAATTTTCTTCTTGCCAGACAGAGGTCTGACTAGCAAGGCAGCTACGATGCTCTCTGACTACTCTCAAGGCTGCTCCGTCTCTTATACTACAAATTACGTATATCATATTTACTTTTACCTCCCAATACCTATCACTTATGTTGGACAGTGCACCCCTTCCCTAAACTAATCTCTGAGTGCCAACACCACAGCAGAAGATGGAGAACAAGAAGAAGAAGGAAGAAGGATGAGACACGCCCTGTCCCCTCTATCTTGTCCCCATTACCTTTATACAGAAATTTTTAAAACTTATATTTCTACTTTGTGTACACTTTATAAAAACACTTTTCAAACTTGTGACACTTTCTAGCTCTCATACTAAACTGGCAATTCACTTGCAGGATCGAAATCTAGCTACTAAGTGTTCTGGGCATCATGCCAAGATCTCTGAGCTCCCTGACGGGGTTTCGGCTCTCGACGTGGTCTCGGGGGACTTCTCACATCTGGAGTGATGTGCAGAGTTCTCACACATGATGAGTTTCTAAATAAGACTTTTCCCTTTATTGACAAATATGATTTTTAGCCTGAACTTCACTGTGAGATTTGATACTGAGTGTCCCACTGCTGCCTTCCACTTTCCTATCCAGAAAAGCTAATTTTGTAGTTAATGTGAGGATATGGTTTGTTATCCAAAATATCTTCTTGTTCTTCTTTGGATAAAGTTATGCTTCTCAAAGTTTGCCTTTTTTTCCTAACCTGCTCCCATGTCCGTCTCTGGTTTTAATCTCTTGTCAGACCTGTCCTGTCCAGCACAGACACATTCCATCATCTCTGCCCTGAAGCTCATTTATTCTCTTGCCTACTAAATTTGCATGAAATTTCAGTGTTTTGTTTTGGGGGACATTCTAGAATTAGTGCACACCCTGGTGTCACAAGGCCATTCTCTACATTCCCTCCCTTTGCCAAAGGCAGAAACATTTATATTTCAAAGCTTTTTATTATTTCACCTATGGAATTTGAATTGCAGTGCACCCTGTGGACATTTCAGCTTTGTCAGCTTGACTGTTATTAAGCTGTAATCATTTATCATCATTGGCAGTGATTTTATGTCTGGGTTTTTTTTTTTTTAAGCAGGTATTGCAGAACCTTTATTGGTAAACTGCTGTGAGCGTGCAAAAACTTAAGATATATAATTTATGAAGTCATATTTATGTAGTTGTGGTTTATGGTGGAAGGATGTGCTGAGGAAGTTTTGAGATGACCGTTTATTTTTAGATGAGCCAGAAGACTTTGTTTCCATCTCATTTCAGGCCCTGGCACAGAATGATTGAGGATCTGCAGAAACCCAAAAGCTTTTTCCCATCTAATGGCAAGAAAGAGTGTGTAAATAAAACTGACAAACATAAAAATGCAATAAACTACAACTGTTTCATGAATTTATAACCTGAAGGGGCAAAGTAATAAAAAAGCTATGAATTCATGTCAGTCATACGCCTTTGTTCAGAGCTGCTGAGCAATAATACACGTAAGGGGCAGTGCAAGAATGAGAGTGTATGTGAATGCTTTCCCTGAGCATTAGCTGGGACTTGCTAAACTGAGCTAATTTAATTCTTCAAGCTCTCTTTGTGTATTGGACCACACATGGGAGTTTAATATCTATCGCTAGCATGTTTTTATAATAAGGAATAAAAAAAAGCAATTTGTACTTTTAATTAATAAGGATGGATGACTTAATTTCCAAATTACCTCATGAGTGGATTGTAAAGCTTCACAACCTGACCTTTGGAAAGAGAACCATCTTTTCTCTCATTCAGGTAACAGGGTAAGGACTTTTTGTTGTCCATGGTGTTCGTTCCTGCTACTGCTCAGTGTAGGTTTCCCCAAGAGTCCTTTGGCCTGGATGCATATTCTAGAATAGGCTGGAGTGAACTTTGAAGATGCCTATTTCCTTTCACTGACAAGTGGAAGAGAGTCTGGGCAGGTGGATTTGAGCTATGAGTTGCCCTAACTCCAGGCATCTGGGCTGCCCTTCTGTTCAGGGGAATTCTGATCAATGCTGTTAAGGGTGTCCAGGGAGCTATTTAGCTGACCAAAGGCAGGCTTAGACCATGGTGAGCCATGTTGATTTCTAGACACCCCTAACAGCATTGGCATCAAAAATCAGGTGACCTGAATGCCACCCTAGATGTCTAACAGCTGATGGTACAGACCGGAGGTCAGAATAAATACTTGCAGTCTTCCTGTGTTGTCTCCTGTAGCATTTGACAAGAGAAGATGAAGTTTAGTCCCAAAATCTTCTGCAGTTCAGAAGTGTCAGCAGTACTTATGTGACCAGAGGCATACTTAGAGGAAGTGCTTAGTGTAAACTCCTTGTTTGGACAGTCCCAGAGGGAATGTTTACATTCATTTTTATGTCATAGTCTCATTTTCTCAGATCCACGAAATAGAAAAAACCAAACGAAATGTGCAAGCAGGGCAATCTGTGGTCTCTCCTGTCTGTATGTTGCAGTGAAGCTGCTGATCACAGATCTGTTTAATTCGTTTTTTCCAAAGGATCTGAAATGCTTCCATAGCAGATATTTGGTTGGTGATAAGAAGGGACTGTAATGTTTCCTTTGGGGATAACTAGTGCAGAAAAAATATTATTTGAGGTGGCATTCATTACTGATGGCATACTGCCCATGCTTGCAAGTAGCTTGGGATACAAGTAATTGTGTATAAATAGCCTCAGATGTGCTATTGCATAGCAAAGCCTAATATAAGTAAACAATCATTAAAAATTGCTAACATAAAACAAGGGAATAGTCTTTGCTTTCTCTTGTACTCCTACCCAATTAGAATAGCTTTCTTGACAAGGCATTTGAGCTATTGAAGTGAGATATGCTAGTCCAGACATTATGCTGGTTTTGTTACAAGGGACTGCTTACATGGAATTTAGGCAGTTGAGGTAGTAGTAAATACTTTGTTTGCTTGTACAAATATTATTAACAATCCATTAAAAAGAATCCATAAAAGATTCAGAATGTGTTTTGCTTAGCTTTCTGATGGAGTTAAGTGAAAGAAGATGAGCTTTGTGATGTGAAGCTATTAGAGTGTGATTATTGCTCACAAGCCTGTTATTGATCAGGGGATCGATACTGAACATGTCAGAAATCCTATGACCATGTGAGCTGTTTATTGATGGGAGTGTTTAAAAAACCCTTCTCATTATAAGCCAGCTGTGGTGTACAAGTTTAGTCATTTTCCCCATCCCCTTGAAAAGTTAAACCTCAGGAGATGAGATATTGTGTCCGAGTCCTACTGCTTCCCAAAGCCTTTCTATCCCTGCTCACAATTGGCTCAGTTCCTAAGCAGGGCTTGAGCTCCTCAAAAATAGTTGGGCTGGCCAGAAATCAGCCTGAGAGTCCTGTGCTCTTTAGAGAGACAAGAGTGGGAAGGGGCTTCCTATGATACAGGATATGTGTCTGTCCTCAGGTGTTGTCAGTACCTGGAAAAAGAGCAGGATTCAGGCACAGTAGCAGTGGTGGCACTGAGGAGGGGAATGCTGCAGTGCTGGTGTTCCCACTGACCCTCACCTCCAGCCATCTGCTGCCAGCTGTGGGGTGGAGAGCAGTGTTTGGTAGTGATCCTGTATGGATATACATCCTGACACTGACACTGGCTGCTGACTGCCGTTCAGAAAGCTGAATGGGAGCAGAGAATGTGGCATAGCTGCGCTGCTACCAGAGGAATTGGACAAGACCTATTGTGCAGGGTATGTTTGCAGAGGTCTCCATCAGGAAAATTAGCCATAATCACAATGGAATACATCAGCACCATCTGGGACCTGAGAAAGAATCCTCAAAATCAGCATTGGTATGTAAAAAGTCTGATTTGTTGGGAAATACTACCTGCCCTCAAATCCAGGACTGAAACCAGGAGCTCTTTTAGTGGTCTGGCTCAGCTTCCAGAACTTAACTTCTGCCACTGGGCACCACAGGAGATTCTTTGTGCAGGATATTTAATCAAATATTGGTTTATAGAGTGGAGACTTATTTTTTGAAAGCTTTTGTGAGGGAGGGCATCACCTTTAGCTGTTACCTAGTTGGGTTTTTTTTACAGTATCACCAGATTTTTTGAAATTCACAACTTATTTTGCATTTCAGCTATAGTATCTGTGTTCACTACGGGTGTTTCTGTAGCAACCGGTCTTGTGTTATCTGCATACCTCTATGGATGGATTAAACTTACAATATAAAATTTGGTTTAATTTTATTTTTCTGCAGATAGTACTTGTTACAACATGTTTCAAAAACTTTGAAGTAATATGAAATAGAATGACCCTCTCTGTCATCTTTGTGTTCTGTAAGGAGCCTGTTTGTTTATCTTTGGTTTTCTGTGGGATTCATATCATTGTATTTCACTACCATTTATTCTAAATCGATCCAGTACCTCCAGGGGAGAGAAAAGCACTAAAGATACTGAATAATCTGCACTTTATCTAATACAGGAAATCGGTGCTAAACCAAAGAACTAAGCTGTGGCCTCTGGAGTCACTGTTTGAGGCTTATTATTCTGTTTCTTTCAGTATCTCACCAAATAGTTCAGGTAAAATTTTCTGTCAGCAATCTGCTTTACAAAATCACAGAGTTTGTGTTGTATAGCCCCCCCATCCCCCCAAACTTTACAATTATATTTGCTTCTATTGCTTTCAGTATTTAGTGCTAGGTATGTGGCAACAGGTGACTACAATTGCATCTAGAGCTCCAGATCTGGTCTTTTCCCAGGTTATGCTACAAAGTAATTTTAAAAGTTTTTTATTGCTGTAGGGGTGGAACAGAATGCAGACTCCTGGTCCCACCCACTTTCCTTCCACTGCTGCTTCGCTTCTTTGTTAAATGATTGTCTTCATTTGATGGATTCTGATTCCAGACCTCATGCATGTATTCCTCATTACAACTGTATCTGTTTCATTACAGTAATCCCAGGTGGATTTAGAAATTATATTTGAGGAGCAGATGAAAAAGCTTTAACACTTTTAGTTTGGCAGCGGTTAAGGCTAGAACCTGGAAAGAGTAGTGGTAGTGTATTCATCCCTTTTCCTTTTCTAACTCATGCGTTTGCTCTGTTTCAGTAAGTTGTCATTACCTCACTGCTTTCCTCAGAATCTTTAATTTGAATTACAGTTTAGGCAGGTTGCCAGATTAGATGCTTGTGACACTAATAATCACCACTTTTTATTATTCTTTTATTATGTTTAATCTTTTATCAGCAGTGCTGCCTTAATAGGTCATTCTCAACTGTTCTATTTCTGCAAGTTTTTACATCTTTGGTGACAGAGCTTTGCAGCACAGGGCAATTCAATGCGCTACAAAAGGGCCTAATTAAGGTCAGTGGCAGTTAAGCACATTCTTTTATTGCATTGCTGAATAAGGATGCAATTGAGCACACATTTAAGTGTTTCAGTGAATTTTGAGCCCATGAAGGGAAACCATCACTTTTTAGGTTGGAGGTGTTAACTCATAAATGTGGCAGTTGTTCTTCTGTACCTGTAGTTGATAGCTGGCTGTTATTTGGAGGAGCAAGTGTGTAGGAGAATGCTACTCATAAAACAGCAGGGATTACCTGAATGACTCTTTATTCAGTTTTCCATTAACAGGGTGTCAGCATGAGATTGTCTTTTGACATCTTCAATTGTCCCAAATTTACTTTAGTTGTATGATACTGCAATTTAGTGGTGGAACTCAACTGAGAAAGAATATTGAATTTCTTGGGGCTTAAGTTCCTGAGGCTTAATCCGCACCAGGGTAATGGAAAATGCAGCATTTTGAATGTTTCCATTATTGACAGTATGAAAAGGAATGCCATTCTTGGGATGGTTCTTTGCCCATGTAATTTACAAACAGGACTTCAGAGCTCCTTTTAAGCTTGAGAAAATCACTTGGCATTTGTCAGGCTCATGCACTGGGAGGAATATCCTAAAACAAAGCCTGTTTGTAGGAGAGAAGGGTCTAAAGGGAAGGAAAACAGCAACATGAGCTACTGATATGTGTTTCTTGTAACCTTTGACAAGACACAGTGGAGTTAGAGGGCAGTGAGGGCATGAATGCCATGCTGGCAGGCAGAACACAGGTTGGGATTGTAGTGCTCAGCTACCTGTGCTCATGTAACAGTTGCTTGACTGTCACGTAGGATATCAGGTTCAGGCTCATGGAAGATGGCACAGCACACCTATTCTATACTTTATATATACTTTATACTATATATTACTTAAATTATATTGAGTGCTACGTGCTGTGTTACACTCCTGACAGGACACTGGCTTGTAAAGGAGAGGCAGGCAGGATATTAATTCTGGAGAAAATGTCCAGGGGGACGTTCAGGCTGGATCCTTGACTGTTGTTGCTCAGAGTGGTGACCCGTCAGCTGTGCTGTTGACGCCAGATGGGGATGGAGGCCTGCAGCTCTTGGAGGTCTTTGGCTGCTGCTTTTCTACATAATGGTCCATTTGGCAACGTGAGATTTTTGTATTCAGAAATAATTTTTAAGGAAAGTGAAAAGGATGTGGGGTGGCAGGGCCAAACAACTAGTTTCATAGAGCTTTTAAATTTTTACTGCTTATATGTAGAGCTGAAGAGAATGGCATTTGAAATGCTTTGTGCTTTACTCAGTTACACACTCACCTTTCCCTTTCCCCTTCATGAGAGAGAAGAAGCTGAACAGGATCTGCATGCTGACAGGAAAAGAAATACAGCATTTGTAGGTCCAGTGGGTCTGAGAGAGATAGGGATTTTGAATTTGTTTCTAAATAAGATAAATTTGATGAATGAAACAAATCTTTAAATTTTACATCAAAATAAGCTATATATTCATTGATACAAAATGAAGGATATGATATGTAGGTAAGGAGAAACGGGGATTTAACTCCTTGGTTGGTGTCTGTATCTATAACCCTGTCTCTGAAAGTAGGCTGATGCCAAGTCAAACAAGCAAAAAGAAAAAGTCAAATTCAAACTTTAAGTGAACATTTAAACTAGTGGGGGAAGAGGGTGAGGTAAGGAGAAAAAACAAATGCCCATAATGTTGAAAAGGTTTTATCTAGCTGATTACCCTAATTTTGGTCATGGTCAGGGATGCTTAGAAAGAATAAAAGAAAAAAGGAGGGACAAGACAAGATATTTTAATCAGCTCCTCCAATTAATAGTTTAAGGTCTTCCCCTGTAAGTGCTGCAGGTAAAATATCGTTTATAAGAAATGCTGGGATACCTTGCTCTCATTTGATTTGTGTAATCCCTTTTTGAACCTGCATATATTTCAACATCCACAAAACTCTGTGGCAATGAATTCCAGAATTTAATTAAATGTTTTGTGGAAAAGTGCTTGACTTTATTGGTTTTCAATCTGCAAACCAAATAACCTCTAGCTTTTTTAATCTTAAGAAAAGTTAATAACGACTCTCTATTCACCTTTCCTATCCCATATTGGTGTTTAGGGAGTGCTATTGTTCCACTCTCTTCACTCCCACGAGTGTGGTCCCTACTAACTGATCTCTTTTCAAGTGGGGTTTTTTTTTCCTAGTTCTTTTTGAATTCTTGCTGGAAGGGCACAGCTCAGATCATGGCCATTTGGATGGAATTTGTGCGTATCCTTTAGTTTTACACTGCAGAGCTCTACACTAGAGACCCTCAATACTCTAAGGGTAGAAATGTGCTTCTACCATCCCATATATGTTAAATTTCAGGTCTCTGGTTGGTGAAGGAAATGCAGCTTCTGCCACACTGAGGTGACACTCCTAGTTTACATCTCATGAGCTCTGCCAAAGAGTTGATCCATGTGGGGGGACACCACCTGCAATTTCAGTCCTGCTGCACACCAGCAGTGGTCGTGGTAGTGTGGTGCAGGTGGATGGCTACAAGGGCTTAGTAATGGCCAGGAACTGCCTCTGGAAGGTGTTTTCCACAAGTGGCCAATGTGTTTGAAGATGTATTCTGTGGGTGGATAGAATGTAAGAAAGTATAGTGCAGAAGGTAGTCTCACCCCTGAGGAGTTGCAGCTGTACTAGTTACCAAAGATTAGGAACAAGCCTGCCCTTAACAGGCCATGGCTGTGTCCAATGAGGATGACTGCTATAAAAGAGTGCGTTAGCTGGTTGGGAAGAGAGATGGAGTTTGTTGGCTGTGGTGTGAGGAGATGCCCATGAGAAATCACCAACAAGGTATGGAACTTTTGCAATAAGATGACTGCAGCATTCCAGAAGTGGCCACTTCCTCCTGGACGGGCAGCAGCTACAGGGACAGGTCATTCACAGGGGTTTATGGAGAGCGCTGCAGCCTCTGCACTTATATCCATGCTCCTGCTTCTCCATATAAAAATCTTGATTCATTTGATCCTGTCAATATTCATATGTATTCCATTTCCACCCCCTCTCTGTGTCTAGCTGAAAGCAGCAGTAGTTTAAGTGTGCCTGATATTACAAGAACATTTGCAGGATAATGTTCACATCACAACTGTTGATACTTAGATGCTGGGTTTTTTTCACTGTATACTTTCACTCCATACTTGGCGGGGGAGGCATATTCATGCAAGTGGGATTGAGAGGATTGAGAGAGCCCTTCTAGTTTAAATATGTAGAGACTGGGGGAGAAAAATCCTCCAAGGGAACTGGTCATATCATCTACTTGGATTCTGTTATCAGTGGATTTCTTAACACACAAGGATTTTTTTTTTTTTTTGGCTAAAAGAGGAAGTGTGATGCGTAGATCCTAATTAGAGAAACAATATGAGAAACCTCAATTAGATGCATTTTCCATGTAATAAAACCAATAAAAAAACCCACTTAAAGACGCCAGCACCATTATAATGAACAACGAGTCAATTTCTCCTGCAGTATTTTAAGTGTGTAGCTGTAACTTCAGAACAATTTTCTTCACCAACAAGCATATATCCAGGGCTGTTTGGGATTACTTTGATTATCATACTGTAAGATCAATTCTAAATGTAGGCACTGAAGCCTGAATAATTTATTTTCTAGCCCATTAGAACAATTTGGAGGATCTGATTCCATAGGCAGCTTTTTTGCCAAGAGAGCAAGTGCACGCCTCTGTGCATCTCTTGGGGAAGAACAGACAGATAATCTCTGCTTTTAGAGTAAGACACCTGCTGTACTGCTTGACTCTGCTCTATAAATTTGTGAGGAATTTGTCTTGAGCAGAATATTCTGCTACTTCCACAGGCAATTGCAAAGGCCGGGGCTTGCGAAGATGTCACTGCTTCTGTCCTTTCCTCACAGTTTTGCAGCTCAGGCACAGATGCACCAAACAGCTCTTCCAAGATTTACACTGAGGTCTTTCCTGGAGCAAACACCTGACTCAAATATCCTATGTCTTAGGGCTGGGACAGTATTCCTTCTGGTGTCCCACTGTTTTGACCTTAAAATAAAAGACTTTGCAAAAAAATATGCAACATTTATTGGGAAAAAAAGGTTAGAGAGAACTGCATTTTGTTTCAGGTTTTGCCATGAGCTGCCTTGCTTACAAGAGAGTGGATTATCATGAAAAATTAGGCAAATAATGTGTTAAACATTTCACAAGGGAATTTTAAAAAACACTATTGTCAGTAGCCTGGCATCTTTGAAGGGGACCTTTTTTTAAATTTAAAGTCAACTCTGCACTCACCAAATGGAGTTAATACAGACTCTCATTTGGCTGCCAGTAGATCAGGTTCAAGCTGTAGATGTCTCTCAAATGTTTTTGACTTAATGGTTTCTCTTTTAACTGTGACAGTATCACTGTTTGTGCAGAAGCCCCCAGTTTGTCAAAACTACCCCTGTTAATGGGTTTGGTTTTGTTTAATTTCGCATATCAGCAAGCCCAGAAAACTGTCAAAACTTCTCATTTCCTCACTATGTTTCTGACACTCTTTGACATAAAAAAAAGGGCTGGGGATTGGGGATGGGGGTAAGGAGAGAAAAAGTGGAGGAGGGGGAACATCGTAAATAACCATTTAAAATTATCTATGCCTTAGATAACAAGAGGAGGAAGTAAAAACAGACATGCAACATAGAGCCAACTACAACTGTTTTCTCTTGACTCTGATCCAGAATAAGTAATTGTGATGCCTCTAATGCCAGGGTCTCAGACTGGGAATTACATTCCAGTTCAGTTCAGAATGGAGGGCAGAGGGGATGAGGAGCAAACTTTCTGAATATTCTGGAATAGAAAACATTTGGCTATTGTTGGAAAGGCTCCTGTGGCTGTCTTGATGGGTGCTGGTTCTTTAAATATTTCCCTAACTAGATGCTTGACTGTTAAAAGGCTACTGGATGGAGACTTGCAGGTGTGCTTTGCACCTTGGGGAAAAGGGGAGCTTTAAAGAGCCGTTAAGTCTAGAGCTAAGGACAGCCTCTGTTTCCTGGGTGTGCCTGGTGTGATAGTGTAGTAAATTTATTTGGGGACCCTGAGTAGATATTCTGGTGTGGGAAAAGGAACAGAGCTGAACAAAAGTGGAGCAGTCTTCAGTAATGTGTGCTGACGTTATGAAATCCAGTTTGAGCTGGGTGATTTAATGTTCAAAGGATTCCTTTGTGCATTTCAAGTTTGGTCAGTCAACCTAAAGAAGAGCTGTGCATTAACTCTTCAAAAATAGGAATGTAATGAGCTGGAGAGCCGAGCATCTCTGAATCAAGGGCATTGTAGTGAGATACTCCTGCCGAACTGGTGACCTGAAATATTCATCCCTGATCTAAATGGCTGCAGCCCCAGTCGTGGCATTTTGCATGAACTGTGTCCTGGTTTTCTGATGTTTCATGCCACTGGTGAATTTCCAGAGAATTTCCAAAGAATGACTTTTGAGTCAGAAGATTCTGAATTCAAACATGCAGGTAACAATGTCTCAAGCATTAAGCATTGTGCATCAATAAGAATTTAGTGGATGATGGAGGAGCAGGCAAGCAGGTCTTGCCTTTGCAGCATCCTCAGTGAGAGCCACCTCCTGCAATACAGGTGATGGTTGTGGGTGTTGGTACTGCTCAAAGCAGTGTAGCAGCAGGGGGAGCATGAAAGGTGATGAAATAAGCTGCCTCTTATTGGTGCTGTTGAGTTGCTTCAGAACAAAGAACTGAAGATAAGAGCTAAATGTATTGCAAGGTCATAGCTCTGCTGCTCTTGGGCATCTGCCTTCATTAGGCTTAATTGGGCTGTTTGAGCAGCCTCTGTGTGCCTGCAGCTCTGAGGCTGATCTTGAGGCGAACATCCACCAAGCTGAAGAGGCAGAAGTGCACTTCTGCTTTTCATCCCATTCCTCAGCCAGTTTAGTGCTATTCCTGACTGTATTTCAGCACTGCGACCTGTTTGGTTTTAGCTTAGGTACTTCTACATCTCCTTTGATGCTGTTCTGTTCAGTAGACCTTCAGAGTTTTATTTCCTCTTTAGGGAATTTGTTCCTATATTATGATTAATTTTTTTTTCCTTGGGCTATGGTGATAGATTTTCTTTATATCCCCTCCCTTAGCCTAATGATTTTCTGTGGGTTACCTTCTCTAGGTATTCTTCCTCCTCCTCTCCCTTGGTTATTCTTTAATAATTTTGGACAGTGTTAATGATCAAGCTCTGTAAGTGGGAATAGAGGGGAGATATTTCCAGTGTGCCAGGTCAGGGCATGGACTGTCCCTCCAGGGCACTTGTAAGAGGGTACTTGTGAAAGGTTGAATACAGTGATGTGAGGATGCCTGAAATATGCAGACTCCTGAATGAGGGGATTTGAGTCCCTGGGCCTTGGAGTTTGCTTTCTCTTAGTGGAGAAACACAGGTTGGTGCAGCTGAGGTACACTGATGTGAGGTATAATTTGGTTCCTTAGCTCTGAACAAAACAGACTGGTTTGCAGCTGGGGTGAGGAATGCTGCCTTAAATCACAGCTGCCTTTATTGCCTGTTATTTGAGGAGGAATTCAGTGGCATTAAGAGACAACTTTGGTAATTAGTATAAGAAATTGCTTTGGCTTTTGTGTTTCTCCTCTGTGTTTCATTTCTGAGGTTTAGCTCTGCCCCAGGATTAGCTCTGTCTTTTTCCTTCCCTGGTTCATGAGCTGCCTTATGTTCATCCACTTTATGCAGGTATTTAGTGGATATGCTCCTGCATATGTCTGGCTTACTAGTCTATGAACACAATTTCATTCCAAGCCTTTAATTGATTTGGATAATAAAGTGCAATTATAAACTCAATAAAAATTGGTTATTTTAAGGGGAGAGCAGGAAAGAAAGAAACCTAAGTGATGCTGTGCTGTGTGACTCAATAATGATGCAAAATCCTCTTTGCCTTACACTTTAAATGCTCTCTTGTTTCCAGGAGAGGCTCAACCTTAGACAGGAACTAAGGAGTGTGAGATGTCCTGGCAGGGGGCTGCTCTGGCAAGGTTTGCTTATGAATGTGTCAGGGTGAGAGACAGGGTATTGGGATGGGAAGAATGGGGAATCAAAAATGCTTCAGCCATTCTGGGCAGTTCTCTAAGGCCCCTAAATAGGACAGGGATTTTTCCAATCCCTTCAAGAGCTGACCCTTGGGGAATTTATCCTTTATTCAGCATCTGCTTTTTAACTAGAGAGCAAAAGACCTGGTTTGGAGGTTGTGTCTTGAATTGAGGAAATCTGTGACTTTTTGAGTGTTGCATCTTACTGATGACTTCTCTATATTTGTTTTTTCCTTTCTCTTTTGTTTTTCCTACTGAAAATGTCATAAGGAGAAATCATTTCTTACTAGGTGTGACTGCTGGTTTGCTCTACTGCCATATTGACATGGTTTTATATCTGGGGTTGCTTGGATACAATAACTGAGTTTCTTTGTTTCTCTTTGTTTTCCCAGTTGGGAGGTTGTGGAATCCTTGGTGTAGGCATCTGGCTGGCTGTCACCCAAGGGAACTTTGCCACCCTCTCCTCTTCTTTCCCATCCCTGTCAGCTGCCAACCTGCTGATCGTCACAGGGACGTTTATCATGATCATTGGCTTCGTGGGCTGCATAGGTGCCATCAAAGAAAACAAGTGCCTCCTGCTGAGTGTGAGTATTGAGCTGCTGTAGTGTTTGCTGTCTTGTGATGCTTGTGCTATTGCAATGCATGCTGCAGTGACCTGCATCTCAACAGAAGCTGCCCACTCGACACAGATGAGACTGAGTCGTGTGTGAAATGGGCTTTGATAATCGTGAGGAGCTGCAGGTCATTCCTGACCATGCTGTCCATGGAGGATGAGACCTGCAGGGAGGAGTTGTTAGTGGTGGTAGAGGTTTCCTTGGACTCTTCAGAGAAGAGGAAGAGTTTTGTGAAGACATCTTTTGTAGTGTGTCTTTAAATTCTTTTTCACTCAGGTTTGATAGCAATCCACTCCAAATGTTTACCCTAGTGGCACTGATTATCTGAAGTCCAGGGCAGAGACATCAATGCAGGCAGGAAACAGGTTGATTCTGAAGTGGTTGATTCTGGTTTAAATTGAAAATTAAAACCGTCAGGTTTGACAATGCTGGTTTTTCCAACTATTAACTCTCCAGAAGCTGAGATGTCAGGAGCAAAGGTGCCAGCACATGGAGACTGCTGTGAAATCAAAGATTAATAAGATGCCAGCTGTCCATGATTTCACAGAAGCTTGAGCCACATCCCTGGTGTATTTTATCAAAATGCAGTTTGATGCCACTTCAAGGTGAAATTTAGGGGCAGTGAATACCTCCTGTAGTTGGCATTAGTGTGTATTTTGCATCCTGTTCAGATGAGGACCAGGAAGTGAGGTGATCCTCCTGCTCAAGTCTAGGACTTCACCATGGGGTTTGGCAAACCTCAGAGTGAAGAGGAGCTGTGGTTCAGCTGGTCATCTGGTGATTCCTCTGTAAAAGGCTGTTCCTTACTGTGCTTCACATAATTATTTTCCCTTGGAAATACAGAATGAGTTAAGGTACACAAGCACTCAAATCCTTAAGTGACTGAGGTTCCAAGCCTCAATAGAGGACTTTTTCCAGGCCCTTGCCTTAATCAGTTGTTTCTGCTGATTTTTAGGCAGTCAGAACTAGTCAGTCTAGGCTAGTAAAGGCTGTGTATGTGGCTTGAAATGAAAAGGAACAATATAAATGGAAATTAAGGCAGTTATGTGAGTGAAAATCTAAACAGGGAAGGCTGAAGTCAGAATCTGAAGCTGAAAGTCCTTGACATTTTTAACAGTCCTATAAATATACACTTTGTGGAGGAAGTGTGTGCTCAGACAGATGTAATGGATTACAGCAACAATGCCAATGCAGCAGGAGCCCACAGGGTGCAAAGTCTAATGGTATAGCTTATATGTGCAAAATTAATCACCTACTTTGTGCTTTCCTGAATGCCTAGCCCAGGTGTGACAGCAGTGAGCAGTGCCTGCTTGTGTGTCAGGATCAGGTCAGGATCTGGCAGGCAGTCCTCAGTACTGGAGGAGTTTAAGGATTTTATCTCTTGTGGTTCTTTTTCCTTCATCTTTCCTTTTGGCGAGGGCAGAGACTCCCTTGGTCAGCCATCATTGCCCAGGTAGGGTGAATGCACTCAGCCCCTGCAGCTGGGCATCCATGGGAGATGGAAATGCTGCAGGTACTGCTCCTGCTGACATGCACAGCACTCAGCATCCAGCGTCCCTCAGTGCCTGACGTAGGGACTGCACTTGATAGATCAAGTTAAGTAATGCAAAGGAATCCAAATTCATTTAGGAACTCTCTGCACAGGAAAATTGGGAAGCTTGATCTGATTTGGTACCCACATTTCACTCTGTCTACCTGTCCTTACCTTTCTGTACTGTAGCTATTCAGTGTGGCCTCTCTTTTACTCAATTTTCTTCAAAATTGAGTTATGTTAGAGCTGATTATAGCTGCTTTAATTCTGAATAAGCCCAACTGTAGAGGGTTGAAATAGGGTTTCATTAGTCCATATTGAATTCAGTTTTTATTTGCTCTAGAGTAACTTTCCACATTGCATTGCATTGGTACTTTCTCACTGTCAGTCAATACCAGGGAGATTTTTGGGTTCTTCTGCGTTGTTTTTGTTACGCCTATGTCTTTGGAAGAGAAATGGATGGTGGTAGCAGCTCCTGTTTCTGGGAGCAAAGCCTCATCATGCAGGTTTGTCCTTAGTCTTCCTTTCCCCGGATTGCTGGTTCTATTTGACCTGTGTTTGAAAGTATTTTCAAGTTTAGAGCTGGGGCATTTGGTTTTGGCCAGCTCCCATTTTTCTAGGTAACACAGATAGCAAAACAAATTCTTTCCTTCAAGAAATTGCTGAATATCAAACCAGGGCTGCTCTTAGAGTGTGTGGTTGCTACATTCCTTCATCTTTTTCTTACTCCACAGGTGTTCTCAACACAGTGTTCTGCCACAATGAAAATTATGTCTTCCTAGAATATCTCTGGATTTTTTTCATGGCCCTGAAAATGCTCTGTCTGCTTTTTTTAGAGGCTTGTTTTGTTGCAGCTGGCTGGCGGTCGGATTTACCATCTAAATTGTAAAGGGAAGGCTCCTAAGTGTTCCCAGCCTTGTATGTCTGTGACACACACAATGTTTAACAATTGCTTCTGGATCAAGTCCTTACACTCCTTTCGACATCTCCCTGGCTGCCACTTAACATCTGGCCTTGGTCCTGGTAGTAGCTAAGGTTGCTTTTGGAACTGAATTTATATCTCCAGAAGGCATTGCCACAAATGTGACAGCCACTCATGGAGTAAGTTGTCTGGCTCCTGTGTGATGCAGCTGCCGTATCTCCCTATGAAGCATTTGCTTTAGCTAACTTCTTGTAATGTTTTATTCCATTTGGAAATAGGAGCTTTGAAGGTAGAAATGGAGCAACTGAAGTTTGTTTGCACAGGTGTTTAAGCGGGGAAGATGGAGGCTGTTTGGTTGTGTTGTACTAGTCCCTAGATAATGCATTTGGGTAATTTGCCTTCACCTCCTGATATTTGTCGAGCCCCAGCACTAGAATCCCAGAATGGTTTGAGTTTAAATATCATCTAATTCCAACTCCCCTGACATAAGCAGGGACACCTTTCACTAGACCAGGTTTACTCAGAAAACTAAACAAACTTAGGGAACTGGGATAGGCAGGAGTTAACGAGGTCTGCAGGCAGTTGTAACAAATTTGTAGTGGGCTTAAAAGCATGGAAAAGTTATTAATGGAAATGCGAAGAAAAGGAAAGCAAGAAGTAGAAGCTAGAATGTTGCATACATTGTGTGTTTCAGCAGTCTGTATACAATAGTCTGATGAAGTGAGGCTTAGGAGTGGACAAAAAAAAGAGCAAACGGAATAAACCAAGCTGGGGGAATAGCTAGGGATGTTATCATGATGGGTTGGCAAATACTTATGTTATATCCTGCATATGTGAGATCAGACATCACTCCACTGAGCAAAACATTGCTGTGTGTCTCTGAGTGAGTAGCAGTTTTCACTGACCTCCCCTTTTCCTTGACTCCACACAGCATGGCAGAAAGCTTGGGATGTTAAATATGACCACAGACAGTACTAAAGGTGATGTGAATGCTCTGCCTGTGCTGTATCCTGTTGCAACCCACTCTGAAATCACATCCTTAAGATCTCCTTGAAGACACTTGTGGCATTTTAAGCCCACAAACCACATGGTCAGGCCTGGCTTAACCAAGAGCAATTTGGACCTCACTTTACTCATATCTCCCATAGTGCACCTCATCCTCATGTGGGGTTGTTGGGAGTCTGATCTGCAAGGACTGGAAAGACAAATTTCCCATACAACAGGAGCACTTCTTGCTCTGCTTCCTAAAAGCAGAAGAAGGGGGAAAGCCTGTGGCAGTTACTAGCTGAGGGCATGTGCTGCTGTTGTTGCGGTGGGCAGCTCGGAGGAAGGAAGATATTTGAGATACTGCAGGAGGCATGGAGCACTGTGGGGATCCTAAAATGAACTGAGGGGAAGCAGGACTATCTCAGCCCACCTACATTGGAGGAGCAGAAGTTTATGTGATGGTAGACACAGGATATTTGTGGAAGGTGTTGCCTTAGGAGTAGTGCTTCTGTTTGATGATGTGACAAGGGATGAGTTGCCCACAGAGTTTGCTTGAGTGAATGAAAAGTGAGCAGTATTAGAGAGACATTTGAGCCTATTTACATTTCATACACTGAGATGCAGAGCAGATGAGACTCTGATCATGTATCTTTGTGTTCTGCACATATGACATTTGTATTGGTTTGTCAGAGCACACCTGTAAGCTCTTTGGTATTAGGCTACTGTGGTGTTAGGTGTGAATGTTAGTAATTACTTACTTCTGGCATTTACCAATGACTTCTGAAAGAAGGGAGAGCAGACCAAGTGGTTTGAGAAGTAGAGGGCAGGTGGGAAAAGGAGATTGAAAGCAGAAGTGAAGTTCACTTTGTAAATTACAGTTTAGCACAGCTGTGTGCAGTAGTCAGGAGGATCCACATTAAGTCTCTGAATTGAGAGTTTAGATGGTCTAAAGCTTCAAGATTTACTGACTTGAAAGGAATTACCTGGTGTCCACTGCAGATATTCTTTACTCAGTAGCAATGTACAGTCAGGAAAATGTAAAGTCAGTGCTTCCTTAGTCTCTTAAGAAACAGACCTATTCCTATTTCTCTGCATTCAGAGGAATAGAATAATTTGAAAATCTAAGAGTGTAAAGAAAAAAAATAAAAGGAACCATCAACCATTTTATGCATTCTGCAAAAATGCATAGATGGGGCAAATTTTATAGCTGTCATTCTAAGATGTCAGTGAACAAAAAATGGATATTTGCACTGATTCTTATTTGCTCCAGCTACAATGTGAAAGAAGATAAACTTTTTCATTATTAGATTTCCCTAGGGAAATCAAAGCAACAGGCATTCTTGAGATAAGTATGCAACCTGGTATATATAATCTTACATCAGAATATAGATGCAAATTGTTGAATGAAATAGGCAAACAGTGCTTTCCTGCTTCAGTAAGACTTGTTTAACATTTATTCAAGTATTGTTGCTCGAGACTGTATGACTGAGGTCCCTCTGCTACAAGCTCAGCTGTAGTTAGAAAAAGGCAGCTTTATTGTAATGGGCTGGGTCAGTGGCCTGAACCAGTGACAGAGAGAATAAGCCAGGAGTCTGACTTGAGCAGGTTAATTTATGGACTTCCACTGATGTTTTTTCATAGGTATTTGGTCCTGCATTTCTGGATCATGTAGCTGTACTGCAAATCTCTATGGATTATCTTGACACGAAATTAGGAATCCATCTTTGCTGGTTTTCCCTTTGGAATTGCCATACATCTCTGATGTGCATCAAAGCTGTTAGCCATATCCATCATCTTTGTCAATTTTACCAAAACGTTTGGCTTGTGTGCTCTTAACCCCACTGCACTGTGCTTTCCTGCTGAGGGCAGGTCCTTGTAGGAGCTGAGACACCACTTTGCTCTGCCACTCAAACACAAAATCAGTTGTGGTGGCTTGATCATAGTGCTGACTTCAGGCAGGTGCTGTAGGTGCACCTGAACAGACCATTTCTTTATGCTAAAGAGATTTATGCCTGATTAAGTACTTCAGTGCTCAAATGTTGACCCAGCTGATCCTTAAGGATCTGTGTAAACATTATCTTTTAGGTTAATTGCTTAAGATCTATATTTGAGGAGCTAAATTGCCTGAATTCTCTGCCTTTTCGACATGTTTAGCAGGTATCTATGTTTGTATGCTTGCCCTGAAAAAGGTCATTCATTATTCCCTGGATAGTCCAGGGTCAAAGTCTCAGTGCCTGATGTTAAATCATGATGGGTTATGTAATTTATTACCTGTATTACAGTATCCCCTGCAGGCAGCCCATGAGGATGCTCATTCTGTATAAAACTCCTGGGAAGCAGAGGTACCTGACCAGTAGAGCTTACTGTCTAATTAGATAAGACAAATGGAAAATATTATTATTCTCATTAGACAGAGAGCTGCAGCAAAGTGAAACTAAGTGCCTTGCCTAGGTTGCACTGGGAGATTGTGAGAGAGCCATGGAGCAAACCCAAATTATCTAAATCACAACTCAGTGCCTTCATCATCTTTCTGTGATTATATCAGAATGTATCTAGCCATCCTGTGTGCTTCAGTGACCTTTAAAAAGCATTTAGTCCATGTTTCTATAATAGTAATGATAATTCTGATTTCTTTTATCATATGTATTGTGTCCAAATGAAAAATAAATCTCCCAAAGCAAAATTATTTCTCAATTTTTTGTTTTGTTGAAAATGATAATTGGCAGCCTTAGCTGTTTTCTGTGGGCAACACTGTAGGCTGTCCCAGCTGAGCTGATCAGCCGAATTGCACCACTGCCTTCAGTTAAATGTGAAACAGAACATTTAGAGAAGCTGCTGGAAAGGATCTGTGAATGTGGGCTAGTGTGTATGTTTTTGCAAACAGGGACTTTTGGTCCAGGAGATCATAGGAATACTGGTAAAAACCAGTATGGGGCCCTGTGTGAAGGGCATCTCTATTTGGTTGTTACAGCACACACAAATAGATACAACGTTTCCAGACACTTGAAACTTAAATAATAACCTGTGTCCTATCAGGAGGTAAGATTCATAGGTAGTTCTTTATTTCGCCCTCAGATTTTGTGGCACTTTTTTTTTTCCCTCCAATGATTTGGTGCCAAGAACACCATCTTCTGCTTTGGTTGGGATGGAGCATGGCCAATAATCTAGTCAAAAGAGGATGAGGGGATCCTTCTCCACACGTTACCTACATGAGAATAAATTAAAAAGGGAAAGGGCTTTAAACAGCCAAAATGTTGATTCTTCTCTGATTATCTGAAGGCAGCTGCCTTCTTATAAACCACCAAGGTTGGGTATGTTCCATCACATCAAGCGTTAACAAAATTGCGTTAATTAACAGGATTAACAAAGTGGCTTAGATGTACCCAGTTCCCCTTATTCTGATATATCCTGATTTGTGGATAACTCTGATTTTTATTGTAGAAAAGCTGAAACAATGGTTAATGAGAAGGGGAAGGAAAATAATCATTAATAGGCAGATCTGTATGTTCAGTTTAATTGAAATGATAACTTTGTGTTAATAAGCAAGTAGTTCATCACAGCTGCTGGGATGAATAAAATGAGAATTAAAACTTGATATTAGGTCAGGACCAGCTGTGGAATGCACTGATGCTGTGTGACTATTCAGATATCAAAAGATTCTCATTTATGGAATAGTCCAAGGGGAAAATGAGTGCCCATGGTGTTTTGTACTGTGCAGTTGAGATTTTTCTGAACTCCAGCCAGCTCATCTGTAAGTGAAACAGCCATAAAGAAAATAAGGAAAAAGTTAATGAGTAGGAAGAAAAGGAAACTAAAAAAACCCTACTGTTTTCAGTAGTATCACTGGATCCAGAGAGCTGACAGCTGAAACTTCATTGGTGACAGGGAATTTATTTCAAAGCAACTAAATGGGAAAGAAACAGCCTGTAAATGACTTCATCTCAGTAATTTAATGCTACAGATCAAGCAGTAGATTCCCATTCCAGTTTAGCACTCGAGCTGATGTTTCAGCAATCAAACTAGCAAAATCAGGGAAATGCTGGCTGCAGCCACAGCAGCAAGCAAGTGATGCTGAGACCAGACAGATGCCATACATACAGTCTGAGAGTGTTATACATGGTGTATATCACTTCTCTGTGCAGTGCTGTGTTGCATGTGAAATTCCAGCTTGCTGCCTGCTTGGACTGGAAGTACTGAGCACCAATCTCCCCTAGTTTGGTTGTCTCTATTATGAAGAATCTGCTCCTCCTTGTCTTTCATTTTTAGCTTCTTCCTCTTGGCTGGTACTGAAACTTGTGAAGGGATGGAACCTGTCTGAGTCCTCCCCTTCCTCCCTTCTTTTCTTCAGCTCTGGGAGCACTTAATCAAAGGATCTGGGAACTGAAGAGAGAAAGAATGAAGTTTCCTTCCCACCTAGTTTTAGACTTGACCCTAGGGTCAATGTGTAGGAAGGGCTTACCTCATAGGGTGTATTTAATTTTCTAATACAGGCTGATGCCATACCACTAATGCCTGTTGTGCTTTGAGTTACAGAATCACACAGTATTGAGTTGGAAGGGACCCATAAGAATCATTGAGTCCTAATACCTGCTTCTTGCAGGACTACCTAACTAAACTAAACCATACAACTAAACTCTGGCTGGATTGGAGACCCAGTTCCCTGGGGAGCCTCTTAGGTCAGGGAAGAACATTTATCTAATGTCCCCATTTCTTTCTGTAGCACCAAGACACTGCTTTATGGTCATCACAAAGTGTGGCAGCACCACACCCTGCAGGAGTCAGGGGAGCTGTACTAATTTAGGTCAGGTGAAGATTTAATCTGTTTGTTTAATGGCAATCAGTGTTTGAGTTCCTAACTCCTTGTAGGTTAAAGTCTACTGGCAATGTCAGCTTCTCTGGCAGTCTGTGCAGGCTCAAGCTCTCCTGTCACCTACAGTGTCCCTTCTCCCATCTTTTGTCTCAGCATTCAAACAACTCTCATGTGCCAGAGGTTCTTCAAAAGAAGCCTGGCTCTGAGCCATTTCCAGATCCAAGGATCCACCTGGGATCATCTGCAAGAGCTGAAAGACAAGAGAATTAGTCCCATTTTGAAAGTAAATGACAGGTAACCTGTGTGTTCCTTACCAGCCCAGACATTCATGTCACTTTTGAGCATAACATTTGTTATTTTTTTCCCTAATAATAAGATTATCTCCTCGGATAGAACACAATAGGCTTAGTAAAGCAGCATGTGTACTTTTATTCCCAATCATTCTCCTGTTATTTTTAACCACCTTAGTAATGCAACCTAAAATGAAGAGCAACATTGCCTTCTTTCTCTGTAAGGAGTAGAATTACCTGAAACTCAGAAAAATGTAACTCTGGAGGTAAGGAAATGGAGGCTAGTTTGTGTGAATCACTGATGCCACACAAGGTACAGCCAGAGTTGATTTGATGTTACAAATATTTCAGACCCTCAGTATTACCAACTAAAAGGCAGAATTAGATAGGCCACACTGCCTGCTTCTTCATTTTTTAAGCTACTGCAAGACTGACATGCGTGCATCTGATGCACCTTCTTCTGTGTAGCACATTTCAGAACCAAGGATAAAACCAGCAGCAGAATTTAAATACAGACAAAATACTGTACTTTGTCCTTTATTTTCTCCTTGCCTGTCTTTTTCTCACCATCTCCTTCACTTACACATACTTCACAGTTTCTAGGCACTGTTTTGACACTTCTAGATAAGAACATTGCATGACTTTACCATAGATGGAGTAGGTTGGATTAAACCCTAGCCAGAGCCTTTTAGTTGTATTGGCTGTATCTCTTACCTGTGTTAGATGGACTCAAGAGCTGCTTTGTCATGAGTGGAGTGACATGGGGACTACTCTGATGTTTTATTTTCTTCCTCATCCACTCATACTTCACAAGTAAGATGAGTTTGTCTCCTGACTGGTATAAAATCACACTAGATCATGTCACACTTTGCATTAGGTTTGCAGAAGAAAGGAAGCAACCCTTATAGAAGTCAAAGGCCAGTGAGACCTTTATTAGTGCTGAGGAATCTGTGATCTGCTAAAGGGCCTACACCCACCCTCTGTTGTGATAGGAGAGTGATACCTGGCTACTATTTGATGACACTTCATTAATTTTTGAGTCAGTTTTTGCAGAATATGAAAAAATATTAGAGATGCCATAAAATACCACTTAAAATCCTTTGATGCATAGTATGGGAATATCAGGTCTCTCAACTCTCACTCACTAATGCAGTAAGACTGAACGATTCCAACTGAAAGCAGTAATGAGACTAAAATGAAACACTGTTAATGTGTTAAGGCTGCATATGTTGTATATTTTCCCAGAAATAATTACTGCAGATTTCTTTGAGCTTTTTTGATTGGCAGGAGTTTTTTGCACATTCATAAAATATATAGTCCAAACATAAACAGAGCTGTACTATATATCCAGCAGGCATAAGGCATGAAAGGCTTTGTCACAATCAGAATGAATTAGCCATTAAGGCTTTCAGAGAATAATAGCTGATGAACCAAATTTAGATACATGACGTTTTCATAATGGAGTTTCTGTTCGTGAGTTTGCTCATATACATTACTGGCTTTTTACAGTTTATGAGCAAACTTATCATTTTTATGCTGAAAAAAATGATTGTGAGACTAAAGAGATTTACTTCCAAGGAAGTACTTAAAGAGCTAAATATGCACAACATGGGGGAGAGAAGGCTCAGATGGGACCATAAATCCTCAAATGTTCAAGGACTATAAATGTTGTGGACAGAAAGGAAGCATTTGTGGTGCTGCAAAGAGTGCTAAGTAGGAGCAAGTGCATGGAACTAACAAAAGGAGTGTTCAGACTGAGTGTCAGCAAAACCTTTGGTACTGGGATGTGTAATCAGAATCCGCTGTGATGGAAATTGGTAGAAACAAACTGCCCTTTCCCTTTGGCTCTGAAGTTCATGCAATAGATTAATACACTGGGATTTTGTTGACTGTAATTCCAGTTATTGTTGAGTCTAGGCACTGTCCTTTCATTTCTCGTTCACTGCTCTTTTTCTGTAAAAGTCTTCCAGGCTGCAGAGGAAGTCACTTTTAAGTACAATTTCCACTGCACTTTCTCTTCTGTTCTCCTCTCCTTGCTCAGTACCTTGGAAAAGAAAACCAGAGGAAATTTAAAAAGAAAAAAAGAGAATCTTTTGTAATGTTCCTAGTCCCTATTAATATATCAGATCAAGATGCCTTCAGGGAATTATGTTAAATCAAACTTCTTGTGAGAACTACTGATACATTGAATACTTTTGCTTTCAAAAGTGGAAGAAAGTTTCATTGGGTTTTTTTGAGTGCTGACAAAATCTGTACCATATGCATTTTTATTCTGTAAAAGTCAAGTACCAATATGTTATTAAAAAGCTATTCTGGGAAGTCTGAAAATGCTTGAGGTTGAGCTTCATATTGCTCTGCTTACAAAGCCAGATCCAACAATGGCAAAAATACAGGACCTATATAAAGAGTGAGTGGTTCTCCAGTACCTGGAGTTCTTTTTTTCAGTATCTCAGCAGCAATTGTGGCATTGATTCAGATTTTTTTAGGTGGCTTGAATTTTTCCAAAGTGTGGAATATGCAGTAAATTTGTCAATAGTTTATAGCATTCAGAACCTCTGACAGTGTTAACCTTTTTGTTGCTTGACTAATGCATCAAAGTTTGTTGATGCTTCTGTTGTCATAATTAGGTTGGGCATGGAGATGCTACACTTCTACAGGAAGATAAAAGGTTTTAACAATGCCAGCCATAGTAATGAGACATCTTCACTCAATCCATTTAATAATATTTAAATATAAATTACATAACCCATTATAAAATTATTGAATAATTACAAAGCATATTAAATTTGAGGAAAACTTTAAATTTTCAGCAGCATGGTAAAGTATGGCTCTTATAAAATACATTAAGTTCTTCTGACTTTAAAATAGAGCTCTGCGAATTTTTAGGTGTCCTGGTTTCAGCAGGGATAGAGCTCATTTTCTTTCCGTGACAGGAGGTAAAGTTTTGGCATAATTTATTCAAAAAGGACAGACACTATTAACACCCTCAGTATTAAATATAGGATGAGAAGGGAAGGATTTGTACAGGATGTGAGGTTACCTTTGACAGTATTTCTGTTCATATCAAATTATAGTCTAAAATCAAGCAGAGATCTTTCAAATGTACCTTTGTCTCAAATCAGAATAAAATTATAAATGTAGTAATTGGGTCTTTCTGGACCATACCAAGCCCCACATTCCCTTACATTTCTTGACATGGAGAAGCAATGACACCTTCTTCCAGAATAAGAAAAAGCTACATCTAAAGTGCTTAACCCAATTTAAAGCTCCCCAGTAGAAGAGACACATGAATACCTGAAGGGAAGGGATCCGTGGGGAGCCACTGTGAGGATTGTGGGGCACATGATGTGCAAGGACAGACTTGGCTTTGAGAGGCTTTCCATTTGCGCGTCCTCTGAGCGCTTGAGAGAGCTGGCTTTGTTCTGTCTTAAGAAATTAAAGCAGGGAGTATATTTTATTCATGTCTTCAACTCCTTGTAGTGCAATATAAGGAAAATAGAGCTTTTGGAAGGATTCACAGGGATTATACAAGAGATAACAGGCACAGGTCAAAACCAAAGGAAATTCCAATTAGAGGTGCAGAATATTTTTGTTATTTTTTATCATTAATATAGTCAAGTATTGGAAAAAGGTATCCAGTGAGTCTGTGGGTGACTGTCCATCTTCATCCTTGGAGATGCTCCTAAGGTGACTGGACACAGCTCTGTGCAGCTTTGTGTAGCTGACTCTGCCTTTAGGAAGGGGTTGAACCAGGTGGTTCCCAGAGGTCACTGACACCCTCTGTGTGATTCTGAGAGACTCTGTCTTCCAGTAGCCAGAGCTGGTTAATTCTTGAGCACCAAAGTTATATATGTACACATCAGGACCAGGCAGATTAATTAATAATCCTTCCAGGCTATTAAGACCAACTATTTTACCCCAAAGAATTGTCTGTAATTTCTTCTACTGGGGTGTGTATTCATTAGGAAGTGAAATGTAGTACTGAAAGATGATCAGTGAGGATTTGGTAATCCAGCCTCACTGAAAGGCAAAAGGCTTGTATCATTTATATCATCACCGGACCAAACTTGCAGTTAATGTTACAGAGGAAGGACTGGCTGTAAATTTTCCATTTGTTTCTGTCTCTTCATCCTGGGAGCTGGTGCAGGTGGAGGGCAGTTACTTTGCTGGAGCATTTTCCAGGAGCCCCCTCCCTGCTCATGTGTTGTACTTCATAGTGTCTGTCAGAAAAGAAGCCCAGCTGTCCACCTTGCAGGCTGTTTAAATGTGATGGAAAACAGCACAGGCTGTCTGTTGAAGTTATTTGTTCAGTTTCTTAGGAAGGTTATACTAATTTGTATGCAGTTTGGTGTAAGCAATATATTTGCTAGGCCATGAACTTTAAAATTGTTTTGGAAAGTATCACTGTTCAAAAGAAACAGCTGGCTCTCGGGTCTTCCTACTACTTTCATGTTTGTTGAAAAGGATTTGAATAATTTTGTGCAAGAAGCTTCTGTCTCCTGTCGTGAGCTAAGTTGAGAAACACTGAGATCCTACTGTCCCCTTCTGAGACAGCCCCCCATCAAACTAAAAGCACTGATCAGCAAGCAGTGGAATCAGAGCAGTCTGGAGTTTACCATGAGTTATATCACATTTAGTCTCACAGCAAAGTGTGAGGAGGCTAACAAGACAATCACACCTTGGTTTTCATTGTATTGGGTCACTGTTGCCTTTGGGAGACTGAGAGAAGGTCAGCCACTCCTGCCATGGAGAGATGGGCAATTTGAGCAACATGATCCTGCTATTGAGAAGATTTGGGAGGGAGAGGCAGTGGGGAAGAAGATGACCCAATCCTGTGTATTAGAGTGTGATGTTAGTCATCATGCAGAGAGACAAGTGTCCTGAGCATCTGAGAAAGCAGGGAATCCTTTTTGTTTGGGAGGGAAATACAATTAACTTGTTGTTCTCTGCTTGTGTGAGCAGCAATGGAAACATGCTTTAAGTGATGTACACAGGGTACAGTTCTTGATTCTCCAACTGGTATCAACAGCCTGAATGAACAAAACTGGGAGTGAGTCAAAAGCCTGGTACAGATCCAATGGGAATGGAGTTGAAAATTGGGACCTTGTCTCCTCTAGCAGACTTTTCTCTCTGACAGCAGGAGGGTGATACATATCCATGATGTAGGTTTGGTAGCAGTTGCATACTTCCTTTTCCATCACCTTTAATGAGAATCTGTGGGAAAGTCAAAGGCTTTGTAGAATATAAAGGTAGCTGCTGAGAGACTGGCTTTAGTTTTCTTAGGGATTGGAAATCAGCAGTGGTAGACAGAAGGGTGTTACCTTACCTCCCTCCTCATCAAAGCTTCTAGGGGTTATTTCAGGTGTAATTTATGAAAAGCTGAGCAGTAGGGACCTCTCTACTGAACCTCTGCTGGGTTGCATCCCACTGTTTGACAAGTAGTATGGTAAAGCATTTCTCTGTACAAGGTCAGATTAATCTTTTTTTATGGAGTTTCACATGAATGCTTTGCTTTGGGATTGTTGTTTCTCCATGCATAAATCTTTATTATAGCAATAGCCTACAGCCCCAGTGAACCAAACAAAACTCAATTTTATTCCTCTCAGTATTTATCACCACAGTGAGAGAACTCCATTGAAAAACAACTGTGAGAGTTTCCAGCAGGTGTGCTGGGGGTTTAGGTGCTGTGAGCCTTCAATGAGTTCATGTTTCTTCCTTCTAAACTGGAATGGTATATGCCAAGCTGGGTCTGGCCCTAGACTGGGCATCATTTCCTTTGGGATGATACTGAGGATGGAAGTGAAAATGGCCTATTGGAAGGTGCTGTGGACTAGAGGAGCAGGCTGTGCATGTGTCCATGCCTGCACCTTAGTCTGGTGAACAGCAGGATGGGCTGCAGTGTACAGGGCTTGCTTTGCAGCCAGCACAGGCTGAAGCCTTGCTGCTTTCCAGGTGTTGGTTTGGGTTCAGGTACAGCTCTTCTTTAGAAGGGTGATAACAGATGAGCTGACATGCAAGTGCTTGGAGCTTTTACCAGGTGATGAGGGTGAAGCCTCTGCGTTGAGGTTGAGCTCACTTAATTAACGTTTGTAATGAAAGATACAGCACAGGTCTCCACTGTCTGCACATGTGGGGATTCCTAATACTTGTTAGCTATCTGTGATATAGCCACGAGGGCTCTGTCAATGCTTCCAAATGTAAAAAAGATAGAATTAGCTACTTTATACTTTTTTTATAAAACCGAAATATTTTTCTATAGAGATAAAGGATAATCCTTATCTAGGTTTTGACTTTCTGAACCATGTACATTAGTTTTGGTTCACTGTCTGGCTTCCAAGATTTGCAATGCATGAAACCAAATTCCCAGCTTGGAGGACCCTCTCAGCCTGTGTAGGGAAAGACTTAGACGTGATACATAACCATCACTGAAAGGATTTATATTCTGATATTACCTAAATTTTGACTGCTTGACTCCACAATTTTAGCATCTTTTTTGATGTCAGTGTCCTGCCTATTTCTCTAGTATGACCTGAGGAAGGCAGGAGCACTGTCAGGGTCTTGCCAGAAGGTCCAGCCTCCTTCATTGGACACAGTGGCAGAGCTGGCAAGAGCAGTTCTCTGCTCCAGTCTGAAGCTGGTAGCTTTTAGCAGAGTTGGTGTTGTAGGGGGAAATACTCTTGAGATGTGAAATTTCACTGCATTTGTTACCAATTAAGATGAAATTTTAATTACTGTTCCTAGTATTAAGAAATAATGACATACTTGAGAAAACACTTCTTGAGAAACTTCCCTCCAGACGCCTTTCCTACCCCCTTGCCAGTCTCCAGTTCATTCCCTGCACATTACACTCAGTCATGGGGATCAGTGCAGGGTGTTTTTCTTTTATGGCCACTCTTTATTTCTTGCTCTGTTTTTTTTTCCGTGGCTCCAACATGGGGTCTTCCCCAGGCCACCATCCTCTCAAAGGCCTCATTCCTCCTGGGTATCCATGTACACAAGTGTCTCCTGCCTGGATTGTCTGCTGCTTGTAGGTCTAGTTTTTCTAAAACTTGTAGCCAGATCATATCCTAAGCCAAACCATTCCCCATCTGCTGTTAAAAATGTTCGTAATTGGGGCAGCCTTTCTCCTGCAGTCACTCCCTGGCTTCACTGTACTCTCTCCATGATGCTGCATGCAGAGTAGGGAGGAAAAACTTTCTTGAGAGCCCAGGAAAAACAGATCCCTAAGTTTTATTCCAGTTCCTGGGCATACCCCCTGTTCCAGGCCATGTCCTGTGACGTGGGGCTGGAGGTTATTGGCTTTGGGGAGATGGCAGAAAGGTGCCACAGGAGCAGAAAAGATCTGTGGGATGGTTTGTGGCTTGTCTGGTTGTGTGTGAGCATGTGGGTGTACAATTTGCAGGCTTTAGCTGCTGAGCCCTCTCATCTCTGTGATGTGTGAAATTCAGACTCTTGAAAGTGAATAACTTCCCCACAACAACAATTCATAGCTGGGTAAGACAAAAGGCTGAAATTTCTGTGCCTGAAATGGAGCTGCACTGTGTCAGGCCCCTGCTCTGAACACTGCAATATGAGAGGATTTCAAATTAAAGCCCCAGAAATTTAACCTGGGAAAAATAGGATACTTTGCCCTGCTTCATTCTTAGAAGTAATTGGAGTGCTATTTTTGACGTTCTTCCAAAAACTTTTATCCTTTTGACAGAAACAAGCACAGAATATATCAGCACAGACAATTAAGGTTTGGCAAAATGATAAGCTAATGAAACTGAGATCCTCTGGTAGGAAATGCTGATCACTGTATACAATGGGTAACAAACAGTCTTTCTCCTTTGTTCTAGAAATTGTCTCATGCATTCCTGTCTATGCCAGGGAATTTCACAGGGAGAAAATGGTGTTTGCATGCACATTTTGGATAAGTAGTGCTTTTATGGATGAGCAAAAAAGTACTCTACAGCCAAATAGATAGAGCAAAGTGTCTGTGCATCTTTGCAAAAAAGGACATGCTTTGTCCTGTTCCAGTTAATGCTATGCAGCAGGCTAAAACTGTAAAAAATAAGCAAGCTGCACCAAGACAGGTTTGCAAAGCCATACAGAAGGTCAGTGTTGGATGGTAATGGTATGGAAATCAGCTTGGATCATGGGCATAAATGAGGTCTGTGATTCAAAACTAGGCAGTAATAGGATCCAGTATTAGGGTCAGGCAGGTGTGAAAATACTGGTGATGAAAATCTGAAAATAAATAATTTAAGATTCATGGAGCAAAATGCAATGACTTCTGTAGACACAGTAATTGTACCAGGGAAGAAAAGTATTTTCCCCTTTGTGACTTTTTGCCCTCCATTCAGTCACATAAATCCATAGGTTCAAAGGTTTGGTTTTGGCTTACCAGGCAGTGCAGAAATTCTGA
The DNA here is from genome assembly GCF_901933205.1 of Camarhynchus parvulus. Classification (NCBI taxonomy): domain Eukaryota; kingdom Metazoa; phylum Chordata; class Aves; order Passeriformes; family Thraupidae; genus Camarhynchus; species Camarhynchus parvulus. The sequence goes on along the minus strand of NC_044575.1, from coordinate 16,577,270 downwards.
TAAAGGCTTAGTAGCTATTAAACTTTTATAGGTTTGCAGCCTTGTGGTTGAAGAGACAGTAATTGAGTTTTTCTCGTGGGGATGGGATTCCAATTAAGCCGGTGTTGCTCAGTATTAGAATTCCACCCTTACAGGTTGTTAAGTGTGTGAATTTTGTGTTATAGGGAGCTGGACCTTTGCCTCAGCCTAAAAAGTTTCCAAAATTACTCTCTCCTTTACCTATCTATGCAAAGCTCAGTTTCATTCAGTGCTCTGATAGCGCTCGCTCTAGAGTCTGCAAGTGCTGTGTTGATGCTGCTGCAGACCCATCCAATGTGGTAACAAAAGCAGAGGATGTGGTTTCCCAGCAGCGTTTGGCATTGCCAGCAGTTCTTCTCACTGAAGTCATCAAAAAAGAGCTGAGGGCTTTAGAGAACTTACCTGAAATCCCTGAGTTAAAAGTTTTTTATCCAGTCCTTTGAGCTTTTAACTCCTGGGTCTTAGGCAGTTCCATGGCTTATGAGAAGAAAGAGAGGTGTCCCAACTTTGCTTTGATGTCTTCAGTACAAATCAGCCCCTTTCACCTGAAACTCATGGGTGCTTTGTGTAGCTCTCTGAAACTGCTCATAAAGCTAACTTGGTACACCTTTGATCCCACCATTACCCTTGAAAGGAGCTGTGACTTTATGGCCCAGGCTACCTGCTCTTGCCATGGGAAGTTAAGCTGTGGATTTCATGGATGTCATTGGATATCATCACTAATATCCCATGGGAAAAAAAATAAAGAAAACCTAGCATGGGAAGAGTCCTCCAGGTGTGCTGTCAAAGACAGCACTGGCTTGCTCTTGGTGGGGTTTTAGGCTGTTCTGCTGAAACCAGTGCTATAAATGAGCCATGCCTTTGTCCAGACACTATGGTGTTGCCTCACTAGTCCTTTATCTGCTTTTTCAGTTGCAGCAGCTTTGTATCCTGCTGCCTGTATGACTCCCACTCCCCATTCTGCATGATCTGCTGAATGTACTTGCTGTGCATCCAGAAAAAGCTGAAATAGATGTTGATGGCTTTTGCTTTTGTTTTATCCCCTGTCCTTTCTTCTCTTGACAGTTTTTTATCATGCTGTTAATTATATTTCTGTTGGAACTCACTGTTGTGATTCTGTTCTTCGTCTACACCGACAAGGTAAGTCAAATTCTTCATTTTTCTTTCCCCTTCAGCAAATTTATATGCCCCTTTTCCCTATAAATAAATCATAAAGCTCTTGGCTTGGTATGCACATCATGCTTCTGTCTTCCTTGAGACACTCCTCTCAGAAGGAGCTCTCTCAGAATGCATAAGCAGCCTGGCAGGACTAGGCTGTCTTGCTTGCTCAAGTGTACAACTCAAGGTCACAGATGCTGCCAAGTGCATCTGTCATTAACAAAAGAAAAGGGAACAAAAACCACACAAAAATGCCCACAAACAAAAAACAAAATGCCTCACAAAAAAAAGCAAAGAAGCCAACAAGCCTTACTAGGAGCATGTAGAAAGAGATACCCATCAGAGAGAGTATGATTTTTAAAAAATGTTTATGGTTTAAGAGCCACTTTTATACTGTTAAAAAGGAAGTGTCCTCAGCACAGGCAAAGGCATAAAATTCATTATCTTTCCACACTGCTCCTTGCAGCACATGTGTACTTAGAGCCTACTGGAAAGCCAGGGTAAATGCATGAGAGTTCAATAAACACAGCTTTTGTTTACGCTTTCACATTTTCCTTATGTTTGACCATTGTTCCTTCAGTTGTAAAGGCAGTATTGCCTACCTGAATTATCTTTATCCTTTTCTTTAAAAAAATCTTACATTAGTAAATCTGAAACAAGGACATAATTAAGTACCACCTGCTTATTCAATCAAAATCAGAAGTCCCTTACAATTGAAGACTGAGGGAACTTAATAATCACAGGGAAGGTGGCAAAATTTTACCATGAATTAACATTCATCAGGTACATGAGTGGTAAACACTTTCTTTAGGAATGGAAAGACAATAGCAAAAAAAAAGACCCCCAAAACCAACAGTGTGTTCATTAATATATAAATTATTAATATAATTACTAGTATATTAGTGATATGAGAGATTATATATTAGTCATATCAGTGAGTGATTGTCAGATGCACTTCTGATGCACTTCTGAAGGACTTTAAAGAGCTAGGTTCTGTAGCATTCTGTAGCTGGAACATGGAATTAACTTGCCAGATAATTACAGTAGAAGGGACAATTTAAAATTCCTTGTATGCATTATTGGATTCTGAATTACTTGTCAGCTCTTGGCAGAAAGATCTACACATCATACAGGAGTAAAGGCATCTACTTAATATGCAGTGGGCCTCCAAAACCCAAACACAACACTTGGTTATGTTTAGAAATAAAATCAGTTAGAAAATGTTATCATATCATTGTATAACAGACCTGCCTCACTGTGAATATAATGTTGAGTTTTGGTTACACAAATAATGAGAAGTGCGAGAAAGATGGAAGAGAGTTGTCATGAAAAGGAATTATGGAGACAACCTAGATTCAGTTTAGGAAATGAAGGAGATCCTCTGCTTAGGAGATCTTACAAAGAGTAATTATAGTAGTTTCTAAAATAATGGCATATCTAAAATAAAGACCTGTCCTGAACACAGAAGAAATAAATGGAAATGTTTCTGATTAGGTTAATAAAATAAGTATTTCTTATTTTCCAATTCATTATTTGGTAGAACTCCTGTTGTTGGCTGGTGTTGAGGCTGATAGATCAGTAAATGTGTGGGTATGGAGGAAAGAAAAGAAACCAATGAAGTATTTTTATTCATAATGCAATCAGTCCTGCTAGGTTGACAGGTGTGTCACAGAGAATGTTCATCCTCACTCTTCAGAGGTTAAAACAGTGAAAAAGTATCAGAAGGATTCCCTCCCTCCTTCAGCCTGTTGGTTTGCAGTGGGTTTTATTGATTGTTAATAAAGAGATCAGGAAATTAACTTTCCTCTGACTCACATACTGCAGGAGGTAGTGCCCTGCAGTTGTCTGTAAGATCAAAACAGTCTAAAATATGGGCTCCAGTTCAAGTGCAGTTTTACTGAGTTAACAAATTGCTGTAGTCTGGGTATTGCAGATGATCAAATTTGAGGCTCTTAATGTTCCTGTATGACTTTAAATCTTATACTGAGAAAATCAATAGTTCATGTTACACTTGCAGTCCTGCCTACTGCAGAATAAATAAACCAGCTGCAGCACAAAACTAATATTTTCATATAGCATGTGTAGAATTTGTGTGCTGGCTTTCCTGATGTGAAAAACAATATTGCCACGTGTATGGGAAATAGTGAGCCCAGACAAGTCCACCCCAGTACTTCAGTTAATGTAGATCCTTGGAAAATCAGTGGATGAACATTCTACACTGACCCCTGTCCATCAGAAGAAAGTAGGGTTAGTTTTGTGTGCAGGGGAAAAGGACTCTGCACATGATCACTTTGAGCAATACCAGCCGCAGGGAGGGTGTGCATCCATGTGTGTGTGGACACAGTGTGTGGGCTCCCAGGCAGTGAAGCAGCCTCTCTGTATCCATTGCTGGGGCTGTTGCTTTAGTGCTCTGTTTGTTACTAAAAAGCATCATGGCAAAAAGTTCTTTACAGCCATTCTCAGATAGTTTTTTGGCACAGGGCTTTTGTTCACTTGCTGTGGAAGGATGTGCAGCTGTGGAGGTGAACTAGGACTCACAACAGCCTCAAGTGACCTGTTCTCAACTGTTCTCATTTCTCACCTTGGGAGAAGCCCAAAAATTGCCTCTACCTCTCATTCTACTGACTTGGTCTTCTCTGAGCTTTTAAGCAGCCAACTTGGTCTTATGCCCTAGGACCAAGGGCATAAGAAGAAGAAAATATTTTCTTTTCTTGGTGGATAAATGATATAATGAGATAAATGCTGCCCTGAAGTTGAAAACTCTTTCTCTGAGCTGGCTATCCAGTGTGATATTGTGAAGAGAGGGGGACTTGGAGAAAGCTCAGGAGTCCACAGTGTAGGAAGGAAAAGGTGTAGTGCCTTGTCTCGTGTAACTGCACTGTTACAGCTCCTTGGCAGAGCCTGAGCTCACACCTTGTTCAATATTCTTCCGACTGTCCTGACTAGTTGTGTTGCAAAATACAAATCTCTTAACTTCTGCAGAAGTGAATATGGGCTGTGATGGAATGCATTCCTATGGGATGATTGTCAGGAAAAACCTATAACCCTTTTATTTTGTCCTGGCTGTTCCCAAAGCAGCAGAGGAACTGGTTCATAGGCTGTCTTCAGCTCGATGTGAGCATCTGAGGCACCTGGAAACTCCTGTTGGTATTTGCACACATTCATATAAAAGTTCCTAAAGTGTGGCTTTTAAATTTTTGAGGTCAGAAGAGCCAGCCCAAGAGTCTGGGTATTGAATGGAGTTGGTGTGGTTATAGAACTAAGGCAGGTTGTTATCACTCTGAGTGTAGTTTTTTTTCAGGCTACATTTATGCCCCCATTTGAAGCAGTCCAAACTCCAGTGACATTTCTGGAGTCATGTGGATGGTTATGTGCATGGCTACCTATCTATAGGCAGAATATTCTCTTCAGTATGTTTTATTTTGACTCCATCAATGGAGAGCAGCATTTGGCATTTTTATACACTTGACATTTCTCTGTGGGGTTCTCTGGGTATTTATAACAGATCCACAGAGTACTGAGAGAGTTAACCTTAATTTTACTGTGATAAGGAGAAAGCAGCAGAGCCCTATACTGTTAGAGGTTGGATACTCATATTTCTCAACACCAGATTGGATCCTGCTAGAATGTAAATTATGCTAATAAAATGCACAGTCTTGTACCAGTTCTAACTTGCACAATCCTCCTGGTTTTAGTGTCTGTATTTATTTTTACTATGATGTTTCTCCTGGAAGCATAGAAAAAGAAAAGTCCATATTTACTTTTTTGCTGCTGTAATAGGTGGAGTTTTTTCAGTAGATGTCTGCATTTTATATGATTTAGAGACAGAGCTATATAATACCCACAAATGAAAGAACATAACTAAACTGCCATGATGTGGGGTTGGCTTTTGTGTCTGTTGTGTTTGGGGGGGGGGACGCTTAAGTTGTTGGGGTTTTGTTTTGTTTTTCTTATTTTTAAATGTCAAACATAACATGCAACATAAGTAACGTAAGTCAGGAAAAGAACAAAAGCCCTGAAGAATCGCTGACTATGATATTTGATTATGGGAGCAGTTACTGCTATTGGCAACTTGAAGTTAGGATGAGAATTTTCAATAAAGATTAGGCTGTTAACTCACTTGGGTCCCTGTGAAAATTACAGCCGAAATTCCATGCCTGCTTAGCTGTGTTGAAAATGGCCCACAGAATAGCCCCCAGAGGATTGAAAAATAATGGCTACTTCTGTTTTTCATGAAATGTGTGAAAATGTTCTTGTGTTCCATGCTGCTCCAATATAGCTTTTGCTGCTATTTTATAAAAATATATATTCTGTAGATTGATGCATTTCTTGCTTTGTTTCTGAAAAGAAATTGAAAATTGTTTTAATTTCTGATTGATATTTTGCCTCGTCCTATACAAAGACAGCAGGTTGGAATTTAGTGGATGTGATTTCAAATATAGCTCAGACCTCACAACCTCTTACACATTTGGCTTTAGAAAATGGAAAAACAGAATCTCTTCCACTTCGTGCACTCATGTGCAGTTGCTCACAGAAATGATCAGATCCTGCTGAGCTGCTCACTGGTGTGAGGGAGGGATTCACAAAAACCTGATGGAATTATTCATATATAAAGTTTAGTTCAGTTCTACTGCAGAAACTTGTTCTCATTGGGCTTCTGTCAAGAGAGCTTAAAAGTTTTCCATGTTTGCCTTTGACAGTGCAGCAGAAATGTCTCCTCAGGTAATGAGGTGTCTCATGTTCCCAGTCAGCACAGCCCACAGGGCTGTCCAAAATGCACACACAGGGCATGTTAACATTGCTGAAACTGGGGAAACAGAGCCTAAAGTGAAGAGACAAGATCACCAAAACTGTGTGCAGTTTTAGAGATGGTCTTAACCTACTGGAAAACAGCAAGCTGTGGAAAATCCTGCAAAACTGGCAGATTGGTCACTGCACCACTCTTCAGTCAGATGGCCCTTTTCTAGCAGTGTTGCTCCATCAGCATTTGACTTTGCTTACACCATCCCTCCTCACTGTTGGAACTCATGAGTAGTGGTAGAATTATTGGGTGTGTGTATCCTCCTTTGCCACGGTGAATAGGGCTGTTCTTGCTGCTGTGCAGGGCTGAGGTAATTTCAGAACAGAATCTGTGTGGATAGTGTGCGCACTTGTCAGTATGCAGGGAAGGCTCTCTAGAGGACAAAGGCAATTTGAACTCTCTCTGGTATTTCTGTGAGGATGTGCAAGTCCTGGCATATGTATGCAATGGTTTCTGAGCAGTCTGTGTGTTAATGCTTTATTTTCTAGATAAAGTTCCATTTGGTTTGTTTGTAAAAGGTCTTTAAAATTATCAAGTCCACCAGTCAAGCACTTCCTGGCATATACTTGCTCTCTGGCAGTGTTCTGGAATTTGGGTTTTGCAGTGAGTGCTGACATAGCTAAAAGCTGTTTTTTCAGGATCAACAGCAGTAGCAGTGCAGGAATCTATAGATTGCCTCCTGGATGGTGATGCACTGCAATTACTGCTCTGTGAGTCAGATGTTTTAGCTCTGGTCAAGTATTTTATTTCTCTAATGCAAAATAATGTTATATAAATGGTGGTATAAAGTAAGAAAATACTGAAGTGTCTCTGTGGTTTATTTTACTTGGTAATAAGCTTAATTTTAACTAGTTTATTAGCATTTCAGTACTGGTGTCCCACAATAGGGAGTTGCAGAAATTTCATCAAAAGAATTTAATTATAGCCAATTTACTTTGGCTTCTTTTCCTCAAAGCAGTCAGGCATAGGTTTAAATCTCTCCCTGTTCAGCACATAACCTAAGTGCATGCTTGAACCCATGTGACTGATTTAATCATATGCTCAAGTCTTGTTAAAGTTGATTTGCACCTTATGGGTCTTTAAAAGAAATATTGCTAGGAAAACACTAATGACAGTGAAGAATTTTGGAGTGTGTAAAGAGGCATCACATCTTTCATTCCATAAGGAATTTAGTGAAAAATAATGAATGCTTGCTTTAAAGCATTATTAGTTAGCTTTTCCCATTTGTTCTGAGCAGCTTTCCATTTAGTATTTTGAACTCCAACACATCCCTTTAACCTTTTTTAGGCAGGAGGAGATGAGGGGCATGGCATCTATTTGCCTGTGAGACTGAAAAAAACAAACACACCAAAGGAAATCCCGGTAGTTTCACTAATTCATTTGTCTAAGTAGGACTGCACTGAAAGTGCACTTCCAAAATGTTATTAACAGGCTTGTTGAAGGATAGCACAGTATTGATGAAAAGAATTAAGTGCATGCTCAGAAATAGGTGTATTTAGGAACAATAGCTGCAGATAAAATGCATTAGGGCTCCCCATTGGGAACTCTCGATCAATGGTTGATCAAGTCCTAATTGATTTCTTGAATAAAATGTTAGCAGGGGAATAGGTGCAGGGAAAGGAAAATCAAACTCTCCTAAATTAAGCTCCATGCCTAACACAAATACCCTTTGTAAAGATCAGATAATGCAGCAGCCTGCCAGCTCTTTATGCCTCCTGTCTTCCTACTTTGTCTGAGTCCAGAAATGAAGACGAAGGTGGGTGTCTCATCCTTGCCATAATGGATTTATGCTCATGCTGCAGAAAGTTCAGTGTTTTCCACAGTGTCCCACTGCACAGGAATAGTGCTTTTTCCTCAGGAGAAATCCAGTCCTGACCTCCACCCTGGCTAACTGGGATATTAATTCCCCTATCAGTATGGATGAATCAGACACAGGTGTTGCTGCCATTGTGCCTGACTTAAAGACAGCCGGATCTATCGTTTATTTCCTGACATCCCTAAATCCATCAAAGAGTTTCCTAATGAGTATTTGGTAATATATCAGTCTAGAGCGGGAAGATATGTGATTGGGCCTCCTTCTTGCTGGTTTGCAGTCTTTAATTGCAGGCTAACTCATGATCTCAGGAGGATGTCAGATTATGTCTCTGTTGTGGAGTACTTTTACAATGATCTGTTTCCCACACCTCAGGTTTCAGGTTTCATAGTAGACAAAATATAAGTGGTGCAGGTGTTCAACCAGCTTCTCCCAAGGAAGACTCTGGCATACAGTAGTGGTGGTTTTTAAATACTTTGCACATTTGTATGCTTTTCATCAATCCCTTAAAGGTCATTACAAGAGGTGAGTAGTTCAGTTCTGCTTTTGCTGACTGGGAGAAAAGATATTAAAGGCCAAATCCTGAGGGTACAGTGTATCCTGGGGAATGTGTAGTGCTCTCATGTCTGAATTAATGGAATGGGACCTTACTGTTCCACAAGACAGGTTTTTACTCAGTTTTGACTCACATGTGGTCACATAAGAAGCCATTTCAGCATCTGGAAGGATCTGGAACTGAGTGCACACCAGTGTTGTGTACTGACAGAGGTGGAGTGAGCAGCACTGGGTTACACACCTCATCAACATCAGCTGGTGACTGACTCCAGCTTACTTCTCTTCTGGCACTGGTTTTATGCAATTTTATTTGACAAAGGGAAGAATAGCAGAAGGAGAAAGGAATGGTTTAGAAAGGCGATTAAATAAATAATTAAGGCAGCTTTAGGCATTTAAATACAGGCCACATCAAATGCTGAGGGATGACTGAGGTGGTATATTGAAACAGACAGCACATTTTTTATTCATTCTATGAACATTTTTGATGTGTCACAATGTATATCAGGCAACATTAGAAAATGACAGTAAACTAAATGCTTAACATTTTTTACATATTAGAAAAAGAGGGGAAGATGACTTTTTGTGTTATCAGACTGTAAGCAGGCCAATAGCAGAGTCTTGGATTTGTCAGCTGCAGTTGAAGAGTGATGAGCTAGGTTGACCACTTTATTAGGCATAATTTTCAGCTGAGGTTTCTTCAACTCCTTCCTTTGATTTAACTCAGCAGTGGTAGGCAGTGAACTAGTTGAGACAGGGATCTGTTGATCAGCAGCTCCAAACCATTACCAGTTCTGGGTTCTCTTAAGGCCACAAATCATGCTTGGGGACTTTGTATTACCCAAATTCCCAGATATGTCCAAGGCTTCTCATTGGAAATATTGCTGCGCTGCAAGGTGGTGTAGTCTTTTCCACTGATAATTTTGTGGGTTGAATTCTTGCTGTGAAGTTCAGGCATAAGGAAGGAGGTTTAGCAACATTCTGGATGCCAACCATTGTAACTTTTGAAATCTATTCCCCAGACTTAGAAAACCAGCATAATCAATAGTGATTACCAGTCAGTGGTCATCGACACCCACTTGCTGAAATCATGTTTAATATGAACTAATAATCTTTAATCATTTGGGATCTTGGGCTCCCTGAATCTGTGTGCAACAAAATCCCTTATTGACTTGATGGTAGGAAGTGACTGAGCTGGAAGATAGAGTAGATTTTGTGTAAAAGGATATGTCTTGACAGGAAGCAGAATAAGAGCTTTATTTTACATTTTCTGAGTGCACACATTTCTTACTTGACATGTACAGTGCCTCTGATAATTTGGATGATGGTAATATAAAACAATTCCACTGCAGTGTCCTGGCATTAGCAATGAGTGAGGCTTGTGCAAAAATTGTTTTAACCATGGCACAATCTTAATTCATTTTATTGTACTGCAGTCATTTTGTGTACCCTCTTCAATGCCTTTAAATTTCTGGGAAGGCATCCCTGAGAAAAGAGAATTTTCAGAGAGGCTGTTCTTGTCAAAACCCAAATACTCCCCTGCTCCTGCTACTAATTGTCTTTGATACAATTTCTTAATGAGTTGATTTCTGTGGTAGCTTATGGAATTATTATACAACAGTGTATGTTTTTACTTTCTTGCTTTCTCCATTTTGCACTTTACTGCCATAATCCAAGGGTGGTGATGTTCTCCCAGACGTTTTTGCCACTGCACTTTGCCTCTGAACCACGGGAAAGCAGAACAATGCATGTCATCTTGTTCAGCAGTGCTGATGTTGCCTCTGTTGACAAAGTCCTAACCTCAGCATTTAGGAGACATTTTCAGAGGTCACCTTGAAGGGCATATTGACGTGCAAACTGAATTGCATGTTAAATAGGTAAATTATGTAAATGAAGCAAAATGGAAAAGATACAAAAGATCATTGAAGATATTTGAGGAACTGCTAAAAGTCTTTATCCAGAGATATAATGAAAGCAGAAAGTCACAAAGCATGTAAGATTTTGATTAAGAACCAGATGTTTGTCAGATTTATCGCACAAGACATCTAGTTTTTCTTTTAAAAATTCAGGACCAAAGAAGTTGCAACGAGATTTGCATTAATCAAAATGGTTGCAGGGATATTTAAGAGCTGTGAATAGAAGCAACTTTACTCTCTTTGCAATAAGCATGCCCAAGGAAATGTCCTGTAGATTTCTTTCAGGTCCACCTTTTTCTCTGTGAATAGGAAATGCATTGTAGTTGGCACAAAAGCAGCTGGATCTGTGCAAACAAAGAGAGAAGAAATGGTTTTTTCAAGGTCGGTCAGCTTGGGAGGGAAAAAAAAGAAAAAAAATCTTTTCTTTTGAGGACTGTGAAAAAAATGGAGAGAATGTGCTGCATACCTTGAAGAGGGACTGATATTTCAGTAAATGTCAGCAGAGTGCCCTTGCTGCTGCCACCACTGCAGGTGACCATTCAGCAGCCAGGTGTGGCTTCCTGGGGCTGGGTGTTCTGCTGGAAGCCTGGTTGGTGCTGGCTTTGACACTGATTTATGTACAGATGGCAGGGGCAGCTCTTTCATAGTGACTGTTGCCACTGAGAGCTGTGAGGATTGCTTCTCCCACTGCCTGCCCTAAGTGTTCTCTCTTTCAGCTCTGTTCGTGGAGGTGTCAGTTTGCATGTGAGAGCTGCAGTGAGAGGTGATTAGATGAGTTAGACTAGGACACTGGGACTGCTGTTGGATATCACAGTTTTGCCATATCCATTTAAAGCCTTTTAGGAGTGTATCTGCACGGTGCAGTATCATGTGTCAGCACAGAATGAATGCACAAGTCACCACTTGGTATATGGTAAAATCCTGCCCTAAGTAAAGTCAGTGGGAGCTGCCTGTTTTCTTTCATGAAGCTATTATCCTCAATTTTAGTGTTTTTCAATCTCTTTCCCACTTCCCAAGTTAGTGATCCAAATAATGCTCACTTGAGTGTGTGGAATGATGCATTCCAGTGCTGTAGGAGATCCCACTGCCTGGAAGCTGCAAGGATCAGGGAGTTTTGTTCTCAAACATAATGTCTTAATCTTGTGATGCAGAATATGTGGGATGCTGTTGTCTGCTAAGAAATTGGTTGAATTTTGGCTACAGAAAGATTACATATTTCCAAAAGAAATTGAATTAATGAAATATGCATTCTTCTGGATGTTAACCTCATAATCTCTGCTGTGGCAACTTGGCTTTTCCATGCGTGTTCTCAATGACTGTGCAGCATCCATGCTAGGGTATGGAATTCCAGAATTGTTTAGTTTAGGAGGGACTTCTTGAGATGTGGTAGTCCAAGCCCCTCTTCAAGCAGGAACAGTGAGAGCAGGCTGTCCAGGGCTGTGTCCAGTTGGGTTTTGACTACCTCAACAGATGGAAGCTCCACAATCTCTCTGGGCAACCTGTTGCAGTGTTGGACTACTCTCACAGTGGCCTTGTTTGCTAGAAGAGTGCATTTCTGGCTCATGGTCAACTTAATGTCCACAAATTCCCCAAGGTCTTTCTCTGCAGAGCTACAGGTATCAAAAGCTGTATAAAGGCAAGGGAAGCAGCATCACTGCTCCCCCCTCACCCACAGAGCTGGTTGCTGTATTTTGGAACTGTCATGTTAGTTAAGCATGATTTCCCCTTTGTAAACCCATTCTGACTGCTCCCAGTCATCTTCCTCTCCTTCAGGAGTTTGGAGAGGGTTTCCAGGATTGGCTGCTCTATCCCCTTCCCAGGGACAGAGGTCAGAATTCCAAGCTCATGGCTCCTGGATCTTCTTGATTGCCCATGTTGAAGATAGGAGTGGTATTTGCTCTCTTCCAATGTTCAAGAACTCTCCAGCCTCTCATGGGACAGAGTCCTCTCTTGTCATGTATGATACTGGCATTTCTTGTTCAGAACTTTCCATCATTGTGCTGGCAAAACAACATCCCAAGTCTAGTGCCTGCCAGGGCACTGCATATTCTGGAGCAGATGAAATATTTATCTGTTAACACTCCCATTTCAGCCTTTTTGTCTCATTCTGGGTATTAATTTTGGGCATCTGCTGTAACTAGTTATCACTTTTCACAGAAATTATGGAAATTGAGTGTATCTGAAATCTGCATATCTACCAACCATTTGACTTCATTTTTTTGGTTTTATGGTAATTTGTTGAAGGCATATAATGGCAAAAGCTTTCCAATAACAAAATGCTCCCACTGGTGCATACCATAAGTTTGAAGTGATTAAACAAAAGGAGAACATTTGAGTTAAAACTGAACATGCGACTTAAAGCTTTTCCTCAGTGATACTTACTGAAATGTCTGCTTTTCCAATTAGGCTTTGACTGTCAATTACTTGGAATTACTTTTTAAAAAATACTTTGAATTCCTAGAATATGCTTGATATCAAACTGCTTGGGGGGAGCAGGGAGAGACTTCATTCCACATCAAGCTGGAATTTTTGAGAATTTAATATATCCTTTTTCCACATGCTTGTTTATTAGATTTTGTGATTGGTTATGTTTATATTTTTGTGTTCATCTTTAAGTATCCGCTATTGCTATGTATGGTAAAATGGAGGATTTGGATTTTTGCTTTTCTGTAATTAGTGAGATCCTGCAAATTCCACAGGAGTCAGATTTTGGAATCCTGAGGTTCCTTGCTCCTGATCCCAGGGCAGCTCCTAGCACACTCCTTACACACCTCAGAACTGTCAACATTATTGTGTAGCTCTTTGAGGAGATTGGATCAGGCTCTGAGATGCACAGCTCTACTCCCTGCTTGATCTAGAAATAGGTATGAGAGACTTTTCTGATCCAAAGGCATTCCTCTACCCATTCCAGGCATGTTTTGAGCAATGTTCTGCTGGAGTAGTTGGCCATTTGGAGTAAACCTGTTTGCTGTGTGCCTGGGGCAGCTCTATTCTGCCCTGAGAGGCTGGAGTGGCATTCTCAAGTGATTTGTGGCGTGTCCTGGTGTGAATTTGCCTCTGAGTGGTCCCTGCTATGTTCTGTGTGTCAGGCAGATGCCAACAGCCAGATTTGGAGGGGACATAGGAATCTTTTTCAGATGTCTTTGTGAAGCAGTTTCAGTGCAGGTGAATAACATATTTTAAATCATAGACTGTGCATGGAGCTTTTTTCTGGCCTCAGCAGGATGCCATGCAGTGGTATAGTATGTCAGGGTCACTTGTTAAGTCCTCATCTATTCCACAGCTTTTATGTTTAGGGTTGATACATCTCATTAATCTTTTTTTTTTTTTAATAGCACATTAAATTCAAGGATTCCAGTATTACTCTTTCTAAGTATTTTACCATATAAAGTCTTCTAGGGGAGATTAATTTATCAGAGAAGTGTTGAGTAGTCTGTTCTATATAGATTTTCTTTTGAAAAGTGGCACATTTAGGGACTGAGAAACAGAGCTGATGAGAATGCAGTACTTGAAGCATGTTTCTTCAGTCACAGAATTATTCTCTTTCTCCTCAAAGACTGTTTGCCTTGTTCAGCTTAGCACCATGAATCCACAATTTAAATAGTGTGAATTAAGAGGATCAAGTTTCTGATCTCTGAAAGCTTGCGATGTCCTGTTTGCTCTAACCTTCTTAGAGAAGAGGACACTGAGAGGTCCCCTTGTCAATTCTGGCTTGCCCACCACTTCACCTTCAGTCCTTGAAATAATTTCCCAGTGGGAATTTTAGGTTGCACGCTGATAACTTTTGTTCTGATTGAACAGATTTAAGTGGAGTCAAGAAAGCAAGCATGCGATACTTGTTACATAGGTTGTTTTTAACCAATTTCTAGGTGCTCTTTGAAGTGGTGGTAGAGTCTGATAAAGAGAAAAATTAATGCCAAAGGAAAATTATATTTGGCAGATGCTTAAGTACATCCTACATAATAAAAATGTGTTTTTAAGCTGAGAGTGATTTGGGTGTCTCTCCCTTGTTGACCTGCTCGGAGATAATTCAGAGAGGCTTGAATTTGGAGAGTTCCTGAAAATGCTGGGATGTGGAGTGCCCAGAATCCCTCTCATGTCTGCAATCCCTGCATCTCTGAGGTGCAGTGACCCCAAACAGAAGCACAGTGGTGGCACGTACTTCAGGGCACTGCCCACTGCAGCAACTTGCTTCACAAGGGAAGAATTCCCTGGGTGAGAATGAATCTTAACATTCTCTTTTTTGTGTCCTGTGACCACAGTGCTGAGCCTCTCATATTCCCCTTGGAATAGGGTTGTACATGGAGGGTAAAAATGCCTTCATGTTATTAAGCGTGTAGGTTTGGATCACTTCCTTTGTTTTATCAGGAACTGCTGGCTTAACTGGTCATCCATTTCTAGCTGAAATGGAAGAATAAATTAAGCAAGGCTTTTATCTCAGCAGATTTTTATAAAAGTGAATGGGGAATGGAAGATGGATTGCATTTTATGAAGTAGGAAATTAAATTGTCCTTCCACTCTCTAACTTAAAAATCCAGGAAAATTCAGCAAGTGCTCATTGCTTTGTGGATGTACCAATATCCCTCCTGAGACCTGGCTTGTCTCAGAATGTACAGGAAGGGCTTTAGGATTTGGGAAGGGTGGCGGTATAGGTCTTTTCCTGCAAATAAAGCTGTTTCTCATAGTGTACTCAGCACCTGTAAGTGAGTTGGTTGCTGTGCCCCAGACTGACCCTGCAGTGCTCTGTGGCTCCACCTCACCCACCCGGGCTTCATTAATGGTCCTGGGGAGGGATGAGTCCTCCCCTTTTCTGACCTCTCCAGTCAGCGGCTCTGGGATTAGGTGGGAGAAAGGGAAGGTTTTATGCTGCTGCCTTTTCTCAGGGAGCACAGACTGTTTTCCCTTTCCTGCATCATGCCTGGGTCGAAGGTTGGAGTAGCAGCTGAAGGGATTGAATGAGGAGCTTTACACTTTGCTAGAGAAGAATATGAATATGATTGGTCCCCTAGCTGGGAGTAATGTTTCTTACTAGACATTACACAAATTGTGGCAGAAATGGCTGCTCAGGATTTTCCTGGCTGCATTTGTTCTGTCCCTCTGTCCTAAGGAATGCAGTCCCATGGCCCCAAGTTATTTAAAGCGATTAAAAACTCGCCCCTAGTGAAAGGAGTGATGAGGGGGATTCTTTACTTATCCTCCATTCGTTCTGAGCAGGCTTGACTCATGAATCCTGTAACCTTGGCAGCAAGAGAATCCCCTTTTGCTTCACTATCTGCAAGGAAATGAATTACACAAGCATAGAAATTCATGAACAGTGAATGCTGCAATTAATTTTGTTAAACTCTCTTTATATATTTAGTTTGAGAAGAGGAAGGAAGGAGAAGCTTATCACCAGCTATGAGTCTGAAGCCACAAATCTCACACAGCTTTCACTTTGAGATAAAAATGAATCTATAAGGAATCCAAAACGCTTTTGTTTACTTTATATATTGGAAGAATGAGAAATGATGAAGGCAGTAATGTAAAGTAGTGTTAACATCACAATCCCCATATTGAATTGATTAGCGTGGAGGAAGCACATTAATAGCTTTTTTATTACTATTCTGAAAACTTTATAATAGCATTTATTGAAACAGAATAGAAATGTGAATGGCAGAACTTAATAAATCTCTGCTCATATGTGGTGGCCTAAACAGTGTCTGGAAATGTTTTTTTAAAAAAGTCCAGACTTTGAAGCTTTCCACTTTTCCCCATTTAATTTTCATTTGTACATATTAAGCAGGCAGTCATGGCAGAGGAGAGACTGGATGTAAAGCTGAATGTATTGAATTTGCAAATTTTTTCTCTTTATGGCCAAAACAGGTGCATGTAAATGTTTCATCAGCACACCCATTAAGTTCCCAGTGGTAAATTTAGCCACAAGCATTTGAGAGGTGCTTACTTTGCATTTAATTTAGAGCTAAAAAAAGAAGTGGGTTTATTTAAAATGCATTACAGTCAGCTTATTTAGTATTCTTATTCTCATATATTCTTATTCATTATTTATATATGAAAAATAAATGAGAAAGCCACAGAAATACTCATGCAGCTCAAAGTGATGAGGGTAGTTATTCTAAAACAGGTAAAATCTGGCTTTGCAGCCAACCAATCATTTCTTGATCATGAGTTAAACAACCTCACTGAAGTCAGAGAGCATCTCCCAGACAGAGTAACCCTGTTATCCTCTATTTTTAAATAGTACCAAATATTCCTAAATTGTCATGTTGTTGCATAGTGTTGTGCTGTAGGGAGTTCTAGCTCTGTTTCATCCTTTTTCCTTTTTTTTTTCTGTGGGCAGGAAGTGTTAACTCTTGTGGCACAGCCTGACTTTGCCACAGGTAAGATGCAGGGATTTCTGCTTGTGCATCACCCACCTTTCCCTGAGAACAGTGCTTTGCACCTCATTTGGAGTTGTGTTTTCTTTGGGAACTGCACTGATGTCACTTGTGTGTGAATGGCTTTATTTATCATATCTGTTCAAAGTGGGTGGCCAGAAATGGTAATTGCTGGACAAGGGGAACAATGGTGTGGAAAATAAAGTGCAGTAAACAGACCTACTATCTGGAATATAAAAAGAAATAAATCCCTGTCTGTGTGGAAAGCTGCACTGAAGGGACGGGGCTACAAAGCATGAAGGAGATTCTTTGTGGTAGGATCAGATAGATACAGGCCTCTGAAAAGTGTGCTTGGATGCTGTTTGTTTGGAAACAATCTACTTGGTAAAGTTTGGAATAACTACACACTAAATCCTTAAATATGAATCAAAATAGTAATCATCTTACTACTGTTTCAATGTGTCCTCAGCAAGAATCATGGGACTCAGTTTGGTGAGGGATTAAGTGTCTGAGCTTCTCTGTTGTGTTTTTCATGCTTTGGCAAGCTTTTGTTTGTTCCCTTGCCTTTCATAGGGTGGAGTTCTACTGCACCCCATCCTTACAAGACCTCTGTAAACAAGAAGAAAACAGAAAGCTTACTCCTTACACTTCTTCTTGATATTAGCTGTATTGCCTTACCCAAGTTTTAGAAGATAATTTTAACAACTTAAAACCTCTTCATGGATCGTTCACAGTGACAGGGGAGAGAAAAACTAATTTTTTCCCTCTCTGATTTTTTTCTCCTGATGAAGCAGGGTTTTGTGGCAAAAAGGAGCACTTCTTTCCATCCTAAACCCTTCCTATCTTGTTTCATCACAAGTCACACTGCATTAGAGTCTCAATGTTTCTATCAATAAATGATGGATTTGCCAGTGGTGATTTAAGTTTAAAATTACTTGCGAAAACTTAATGAAGCCTGCAAATCACAAATTAAATCTCAAAGAAATCATCTCTGACAGTTAAAAACTACGGGGCCAACGTAATTTCAAGGGTGGCATTTTTCTCCCCTCTATAAATTATGTATCAGGGCAAAAGAGAGGTGGCTCTGTAGGCATTATTATGAGAGTAATAGCAAATAGCAATTTGTCTCTTACTGCCAGAGCTTTCTCTTACTGGTGTGTAGTGGGATGGGTGACATGCTCCTCCAGAAATAGATTAATCTCTGCTGCAACTAGTTTTTCTAAGTGCCAGTCTGCTTCTTGTCTGTTTGGGTTTGTGGGTTTTTTTTTTGTCCAATTGGTTTGAATGATGTTTTCTAATCCCACTTCCCAATCTTGTGTCCTCATTACCAAACTGCTCAGACTGCTTGTCTGCTGTGGACAAAAATGATACCCTGAAGCTCTCAGCTATTGTATTTTTAAATGAGGTTATATTTTTATAACCCCAAGTCTCCTTTGCAGACTTAAAATGTCCCTTTTGGCCCCCACTTTGCCTCTGTAGGAGAGGATGCCTGGTGCTGTTTGCAGTTTCATGAGAATTGCTTTTCTCAAAAATGCATGTGGGGGATTTGCTATTGCTTGGAGCACATTCATTTAGTTAATTAGATTTGTGAAAGAAAATTAAAAGTTTCCTGTCCTAAATTCCAGATGTTTAATGCAATTTGCAAATGGTTATAAATCTATCTAAAATAGCCAGAAGAGCCATAGTTATCCTATTGATTCTGTCCTTTCTTTTCCCTCAAATCCAAGGAGATAAGAGTTGTTAAAGCCTTTCCCAGAAAATGGGATGGATGAGCAGAGTTGCTTCTACTGCTTTAATAATCTTGCCTATAGACTTCTTCTCCTATGTGTTCCTTTTGTTTTAATTGACCCTGCAGATGAACCCTTTTTTCATCAAAATTTGGGTTCATCTTTTCCAGTATTAACAATTACATTGGGTGTTTCAGAAATTGTGTGTAGTTTTGTGCCCTCACATATTTGTTATGGAACAGTACTCCAGTGAACACACAGCTTTCTTAGTTTTGCACTCTTTTTTTCTAATTTGTTAAATTATTTTATTTTTCTTTCCCATGTGTCTGCATAAGTTATCTTGGTGGGAAGAAATTCACCCCTGGCTGATTAATCTGAGCATTTCTGTTGTCCTGTTTATGTTGTAGAAATAATGGTGAGCACAATGAGGTTTGTAATTGAATCTTGTTTCATTCCTCTCATTTACTCCATGTATGCTGGGTGTCATTTTTCATCTGCAAAGCTGCTTTATGCAAAAGCTGAATATCTGTTACTTCTGATTTGCATGGTTTCACCTCTATTTCCAAGATTAGATTGTCTGTGGCACATTTATCTATCAACAAATTGTTTGTCTACGTGATGAGACATTCCCTTTGGCAAGATGGATATGGTTCTTCCCTGCTCAGCCTCCAGGTTACAGCATTTGTGATTCTTGACTGAATGTTTCTTTCACAGACTTGGTGTGCATTTGGCTCTAAGGCCAGAGGTACCACTAATGTGAAGTTAGCAAAGAAATTATTAGTGCTCAATGAAGTCTGTACATGGGGATGTGGCTTTGCAGCTTCACAACAGTAGGGATCCAGACCCTGTCCCAAGACTTTCTGTAGTGTTGTTGGAGCCCTCCATGTTTTAGTTCTGCGGATCTCTCAGTGGTGCTGATGAGCCCTGGCTGTGCTGGCAGCAGAGACCACTGGCACATTTCTCTTTCAGTGGAAATGTCTGACTGGCATGTTTGCCTATGGTGTCACACAGCCAGTTTCCCAAAGCTTTTCATCCTCCAGGGGCACTCTGACTCCTGTGACATTTTCATCCCACATTCTGTCTTGGTGATTCCTGAGTCTTTCCTCCTGTCAGAGTTGATGCCACTCGATCTTTTGACACAATGGGGTTTGAGAGTTGTGGTTTTCCTTTTCACTGTTAATATACTGCAGCACTTCCAAGTGATACTGATGGGTTTCACCATTGTTAGTTCTCTTGATGACTTCCAAATTTTCCAAAATTCAGAGATAAGGATGCTGACCGCTGACCTGACCGGCACTCCGAAGAGTATGTCAGGTTTTTATATCCCAAAGCAACACTAGATTGAATTAGAGTCTTCTGAAAATCCAGTCAACATGTTTTCTGTTGATTAGAAATATAATTGGAGCCACTGTTTTTTTCTTGTTGTGTTTTTCTTCTTGTTTTTTTGGTGGTGGTTTTTTAGGGGTTTTGTTGTTTGTTTTTTCTCTATTTGTCTTCACAGATGTGATGGCAAAAATTTCAGCAACACTATGTCAAGAAGTGTAGGAATATGGAAAAGCACCTGATCCTGTATCATTCTTTTCTGGTTTTGAAAAGCTATCATAGATAAAGAGATCCTAACAATTTTTTGACTATTGCATTTTCCAGCAGTCAAGCCCAAGAAGGGTGAAAGTTGGCATAGCAAAGACTTCCCCATCTGTTGTCAGATTGTTGCACAGTGAAGCAGTTCTTGTGTGACCACTCGAGAGCTCCTGCTTGTCCCAGGTACATAGCTGATGGGATTTGGTCACTGCCTCTTGTTAAAGTGGTCATGCTTTATGAAAAAAAAAAAATTAAATAGAATCTGATTGGGTAAAAAAAAAACCCAATCACCAAAAAAAAGCTAGGTGTATCATAAGAAGGAAATGGTCTTTAGTAATTTTTAAGCGCATTTTCATGCTCAGGTGACAGCACTGTATGTCCAGTACTTGTTATTTTGTGAGATTCTGAACAAGTATAAATAGTCTACATAGCAACAGCATCTGTTAAATAGTCCTATCATCAGCCCATGGGGCTGTGCCAGAGCCTCACCAGAGCTGGGAAGCTGCCAGCCTTCACTGGGTGAAATCATGCGAGAGAACAATGGCAGCGAGGCAGAATGACAAATACAACTCTTTCTTCTTACTGAGCTGGGGGGAGGGGACTTGCCTTTTGCTTTTCAATATTTTAAAACTTTTAGCATAAACAACAAGCCCTCAACATCTTATAATAAATCTTTTTTAGTAAAAGCCAAAATTCCAACTGCAGTTGCTGGATTCAGTATCTGGAGTATTTTACAAACTCCCATGCCAGCATTATGGGATTTCTCAAAGTGCCCCAAAAGCTGGTAGCGTTGGTAGAAGTAAAAGGTTGCTCCTTTGGATTTAGTGACTTGTGCAGACTAACCCCAGCCTGCAAGTTTTTTTCATGCTGCTGGGTTAATTTGGGGGTTTTGTGGGGTTTTTTGTTACTTACAGGTTTTTCAAAAAAGCATTCTCTGACTCTTTAGTATTTAATATTTAGGTTCTGCTGTTTGTCATCCTCAACCAAGCAGGCTGTTTTGCACTCCCCTGACAGAAGGAAGAAAATGTGTTAAAGGAAAATGATCAATGATGAATAAACAGCAGAACTGCTCTCAGACAGATTTTCATTTTTGCTAAAACTGCCTTTTCCAGCATCTATATGCCTGACTTTATGAGCATTAGTTGGGTATGGTCTGAGGAGGGTACTGGTGAACCCACACCCTGCCAAGCCAGTGCTGCGAATTCTCAAGGAAGTAGTTGGCAGGACAAGTAAAGTACAAAGGATGGGTAAGAGACAGAGTGTTCCTACTAAATTTAAAGAGCCAAAAGAACTCAGTTGTTTGGACTACAAAATAATCATGGGGCATTCATTGCTCAAAGTTAAATTGGGGGCACCTTTTGCTCTTTATC
This sequence comes from Camarhynchus parvulus, assembly GCF_901933205.1. Classification (NCBI taxonomy): domain Eukaryota; kingdom Metazoa; phylum Chordata; class Aves; order Passeriformes; family Thraupidae; genus Camarhynchus; species Camarhynchus parvulus. Next base: position 16,555,960 of record NC_044575.1, on the reverse strand, counting down.
TTGGGGTCCTGACTTTTATATAAGAGGGACTAAAATGTGCTTGCTTGTACCAGGGGAGTTAAGGCAACACATCTTGGAGCTGTGACTCCTTAGGCTTGGCCTGTCCCTGCAGGGTCCCTGTCCCCCACAGTCCTGGGGGCTGTGCAGGCTCCCACTGTAACCAGGGAAGGCACACCAAAGCAGCCTCTGAGATAAATGCCGTGGATGTGCTGCAGGGCACATGAGCCTGCTGCAGATGGTGGCTCTGGGGCAGCTGGCCTCTGTGTGTTGGATGACACGGCTCCCAGAGGACAGTCAGGGCTGACATGGACAAGGGAGATGTGAATTTGGCAGATGGAGAGCTCATTGAGATAACTGAGGCTGTGACTGAGGAGAATTTGTGCCCCAGATCACAAGTGCTAGTTTAAAAGGAGCAGTGCCTGAGTCCCAGGATGGGGTGCCCTGGAGAGACTGAGATGTTTGCTCTCAGCTGTTCTTTCAGGATGGATTTGAAACAAAGGTCAAACTGCAGGGTATAGGTGACATAATCTGGCATGAATAATCCAGGCCCTATCCATGGAAAATTTGTGGCTTGCTGGGAAGATTTGTAAATTTTAAGACCAGACAAGACAGTTACAGTCCCCTATGGTCCATAGTGCTTCAATCAGTATTCTTGTCATCAAACTAATTACACCTGAATTGTAATTTTAAAAAAATTCTTGAGTCTTGGTTTAAAGGCACCATTGACTGCATCTTATTGCTCAATGATTTGTTCCAAGGATTTATTTTTGCTTCATGGATAAAATTATGCCTTGTGTCTATCTTGTATTTGTCTGTCTAAAAAGCTCTAACCACTAACTCTCATTATGTCACTTTGTGATAGAATTAAGTGCTGTCTGCTATTGAGAGCTGCTGCTCCATGTGGGTACCTGAAGATTGCAATTACACTGCTTTTTGACCTTGTCACTCTATTAGTTTTTCCAAGAATGTTAGTCATGTGAAGGAAAGCACACTTCTCAGTGATGGCTTTTTATTGTAGGTCTTCTCTGGAATCCTTTCAGATATTCAGTAGATTTTTGAAAATACGGGCATCAGTTCTGCAGTGTAGAAGTAATGACAATAACCTGGCTTTGTGCAGCTGGGGTTGAATAAACCCACGACTGTTGCCTCTGTGAGCTGGGAGTATTGCCCTCAGAGCATGTTTATCTCCATTTCCTCAGTCCTTGCACAGGTTTCCTGCTTTCCAGAATATAGTTTCCAGTCTCGTAGTATGACCTCACATGTTTTTTCTTGGATGTCTTTTCTGGTATTTGTCTGGATAAGCCCTGAGGCTCTGTAACCAAGCAGGACAAGTGAGATCAGCAGATTCTTTAATGCACGGCAAGTTTTGTGTGGTATCTGCAAAATTTCATTACCTGTGATTTCTATGCTTCCTTCAATAGCATCAGAAAAATACCAAATAACTTTGTTTCAAAAACCCACTAAAAGCCCCTCTGACAGAATCCCCTGTTTTTAAACAATGGGATTTTTTTGGTAAATTTTACTTTTTAAAATACATTCAATGTGGCTGCAGTGACTTCTTTTTTCCTCTTGCACCCCCATGACCCTTGACACTGATAGAAAATTTCAGTCAAATTTGAGCTCTTCATAGGTGTCAAAACTACTAAATTTAGGTAGGTAGAGAGACCCAAATGAATGCCCTATGGAAAAAAATGTCTTGGAGCTATTGCAGGCAGTGTTAATGACAGAGAATCCAAGGGGGATGAGAGGGAACAGACAATTTCCACTTTTAAGGAGAGACTTGGGATTAATACTTCTCTTTTGCAAAACGTCAGTCTCTTAATTAGGAAAGAGGGGCTCATTTTGAAAGGTAGAAGCATGAACAATAAATTCAAAATAAGCCAGAAGCAGCTGAGGAGCATCCTCACAGGTGTTCTTGGGACTGTTGTCACATGTGGCAGATTTAATCTTTCGCTTTGGTTTCTGCTCATCTCCAAGGGATAACTCACGGCTCTGACAGAGGCTGTTCCTGAACAAAGCAGACCATCATGGACAGTGGCTTATTCTGCCTGATTTGCTTTGAGCACCTTGGTGCCATTCTTAGAAGGGGCTCTGGCACATGGCAGAAACTCATTTGAGGTCCCAGGCTCAAACACTGCCTTTTTGAAAACACAGCACCTTTGGTGCCACTTAGCAGGATGGCTGCTGCTCCTTTGGTAAAAGCCACCTTTTCTGTGCAAAAACAGCACATGCAGTTCTGTTCTGTGTGGAACAACCAGTCTCTCACTAGGTGAAGGCACTGTCACTTATCTCTTATCTCAGGGTATTGACCATATTTCCTTCTCCATTCAACTCTTGTGACTTCTAGTGAGAAATGTGGCTTTGTTCTGACAGTATGGGAAGTAGGGAGTGTTGGAAACCTGCATTTGGTGCCATATAATTGTGACTGGCAGTTTGTTTATTTGCTTGTTTTCTGTTATTATGGAAAGCAATCTCCATGTAGTTTATTCATTTGCAGTGACTGAGTCCCAAATCATTCCATTCACGATTAAATCTGCTTTCAGTGAAGTGCATTGAAGAGCTGCAATTGTTGATTTCATTAAAACAAGGGAGGCATTTAATAGCAGTTATTCACTTCTGTTGCTTTGGTTATTTACCAGCTTTCCAAGACATCTTGTTTACCAGTTTATGACATCATCACTGAAAAGCTTACCTGGGATTAGACCCAGTAATTCCAGTTGCTGAAGGTCAGAGCACCTTGGTGTCAGGGTTGTGCGTTTGGAGAGGGAATGGTTTCCAAGCTTTTGTACACCCTCACAGAAACAAGGGTCTGAACCACTGGAGACACCATGTGAGGATGCCAGGTTACAGAAAAAGTGAGCAACTCCATTGTCAGCAAGATTCCTGCCAGCTGATGAGCTGGCATTTAGCAGATCCTTTGTTCTTCCAAATACACATCCATGTGATTGGAAGAAGATAACGTTTTTTCAGGGAAGAAGAGATAGGTAAGGGGTTCATCACCTTCTCTGCTCCTTGGCCAGGCAACTGTGCTGGTTTTGTTGAGTTTCTGCCAGGTAGCCAGCTGTTCCTCCAAAGACCACTGTTTTTCCTGGATTTTGGATTTGTGCTGCCCTCTCAAGGAGTGCATTCTGCACTTTTCCTATTTCCAGGCTGAGCAGAGACCATGCTGCCACAGGAATGAAACCCACTGGAGTGTGCTTGACTGCCTGGTGCTCTGTTCCTTCCAAAGGATGATGGTAGTTCTCCTCACAGCATTATTTATTTAAAGTAAGTTAATTTCAGAGAAAGCTTATCTTAAGAATAATAAAGCAGGCTGTGTGCAAACCTCACTTTCCCCTAAGGATTAACGTTCCCTGGATCTAGGAAGACACAGCTTTCAATCTGTTTCCACAGAATCACTCTTTTCAGACGAGTTTCTCCAGGCAGAGTAACAGATTTTAACCCTTCAGTGGGTTTGGTTTGGTTTTTAAATGGGTTTTTTAGTTCCAGCTCAGAGAAAGATGGTTTATAAGTAGACATTTGATTTCCTTGTTGTAAGGAATTGGGAAAATTTCTACCCCTGAGGAAATTAGCCAGCTCTGTCCCCCAGCTTTGCAGCTTGCCCAGTTGTTACTGATGCCACTGGAGCTGAGATCTGTGCTCAGCAGAGCAGCTCTGACACCAAGAGGTGGCAATGCCCATGCCTGCAAATAACCAGAGGAGCTTAGAGCCTTCCCCATGGCCCCAGCAAGGCACAGGTGACACCAGAGGCCCAATACACAGAGGGTGTAATTGTTTTGATGTTTGCAGAGTTGTTCTTACCTTACAGTAGTGGACAAATCTGTATTTTGGCTTGTATTTTTCTACCAAAGTCATAAATGTATGAGGAAATTAAGTTAACTGGATAAATGGATCTGCAGATAGCCCACATTTACACAGTGTGGGGGGCCTCATTCATCTTCTCTTACCACAGTGGGAGCACAGGGCATGATTTGCCTTAGTTATCCCTCCTCCTCTGTTATTTTAGTAGTGCTCTCTCTTATTTGAACGTGCTCTCATTCACCTTTAAGCTAAGTAAATGACTATGGTAAATAATTGAAGCCAAGTTTGATCCCATGGGACAGCTGCAGCAAATGGCTCAGTGGGCAAATGGCCAAGTTCTTCATCTCTGTGAACAAAGTGCTGCCTTCCCTTTTCCAGCCCACAGCGTCTGCAAAGGATTATGTGTCCAATGTCACTGGTCCTGGTACCTAATCACAGGGGGGTCATTCATTCCTACAAGGGAAATGCTTTGTCTCCCTGCTTTCACTTGCCCTGCAGTCCTGAATCCTTTGTGGTAGCTAATTGGATCTAAGGCTCTATTGACACATGCATCCCTAGGTGGATGGGGGGTGTGTGTGCTCTTTTTTGGGTCTGCATAGTTGGAGATAACAGGCTGTGTTAGCACTTGAGACACAAATGCAACCCACCTTTCATATCTCTTGGCAAACAAAGGCTCAACTGCATGTATTATGTTAATGAGCATCCTTCTCATTTTGCTTATCTAAGGTGATACTGATGACTGTTGAGGACAAATGAAAGTGATTATCTATTTTACAATTTTAATAGAAAACAAAAGGTAAGGAGGCTAAATACAGATAACCTGGAAATATGCTCAACATAGGTTTTAAAAAGAATGTTTCCCTTTTCCACTGGCTTGGATTCAGTGTGCGTGGGATTTCAATACATGAGCATAGTTCAGAGGAGTCTTTATGCCCTGGCACAGGTGTGCTCCTGAGGCCGCTAGAGATCAAGCAAAAATTACCATTTTCTGGGAGAGGAGGGAAAGGAATGAATCAGGCCCATGTGTGGGGAAAGACGATTGAAGTGAGTAGCAGGGGTGGCACAGGAGCCAGATGAGGGCTTTGAGGGTAGTTGGGAGATCTGTGGAACACGAGGCTGATGTGTGAAGGTGGGGGAGGCTTGCTGAGAGCAACACTTGGTGGGAAATGTAACTGGAGAAAGGGAACAGAAGCTCTTTTGTGTCAGTCAGCTTTGGAGCAAGTATATGAAGAAAACCTGCTGCAAAGGGAGTTTCATTGTGGAAGAGAAATGGCAGAGTTAGACCATGATGACTCACAGCTTTGCCAGTGTCACTGCTGTTGAGGATGGGTTTTCCCAACCAGCTTAATAATCTGAAGAGCCTCTTTCTATGTAAACAGAAGTTTCCTTCTACAGAATCAGCAGCAAATGTATCCTGAATGCTCTATAATTAGGTGTGTCACAAAAACCATGCACTTCAGTGTTCACTCACCTGAAATTCCTCCAACAAGCTGGTGAGATTTTTGTCACCAAAATCCATAATTGTTAAGAAGAATTGACTTAATAACATGGTAGTTACTTTGCAATGTCAGGCTTTTGAGTAAGCAATTGATTTGATTTACCTGCCTAGTTTCACCCAGCCCTTTCCCCATGTCTGCTGCAGCATTCCACCTCCTTTAAAACAAGAAGCAGTAAGCCAAGAATTCATATTTAAAGCTTCTACCCCTAGTTTCACTAAAAATAAAGAAGATTGAGGGTTTTTTAAGGATGTCTTGGACTATCTCATTGGGTAGTACCTGTGCCATACTGACAGACAGCTGAAATAAGGTGTTAGCTCTGCTACTGGCTTCATTCTCTAAATGAGCCAAGAAACTGCACAGCTGCAGCTTAACATTTTGAGCCTGTGTCTCTGAGCTTGTTATGATGTGCTTTATTTAAACAAACCTGGGGACCTGACTCACAAGTAATTCAGCTGTTGCTGTGCCTAAGAACAGGTTACATGCTGTGGCCTCTGGCTACAGAGCAGTGTATTTCCCCCTACACGAGCAATAACAGGAAGCTAAACAATGATAAAATGCCTGTCTCCCCCTTGGACCTTAAAAGGCATCATTTAGACAAAATCTGGTGCAGTTTGCTAGAAACATTTGAATTTGCTCTTGCATGAAAAATTTTGAGTTGCAGACTCTTGTGACTTGCCATCCTTGTGATCTCCTGTTTTAAACAGAGGAACTAAAGCTGCTGTGGCATTCATTGGCATTTCAATAGTATGAAAAGTACAGGGATGTTTCAGTGGCTCCTTCCTGCAGCCTCAGCTGGTTGCTGCTGCCTGCACTCAAACAGAAGCAGGTGATGGTGTGGAGAAGACAGTGACTGAAACTGCAATTAATTATATGCACACACCATGGTCCTGGAAACACCCAGGACCCAAGTTCTTTTTATTACTTTATTATTAAACACCATTGCAACTTCTTGGTTCTTGCCAGACAACATAGAGGGAGACTCTTTCTCTTATAGTTTCACCAATTGCCTGCTCCAGGCCAGTGCAAGATGTGCTTTTCCTTCCTTTTGCTTCCTGATGAAGCTCAGTTTTACCTCTAAGTGCTGGGAGGGCTCCTCATTCTCTCTCTCTCTCTCAGCTTAGAAAATCCATTAATTGTCTCAGTTTCTGTACAAGTGCTTCATCTTCCACGTTGGGTTTGATATTCAAATGCCTACTGCAAATTATTTATTGTGTTATTAACTTTATGGCATGACTAGAGTCAGGTTATTCCTGTTTTACAAATAGCTGAAACAAGAGAAGCAGTGGCTTTTCAAGACTCTGTAGAGAGCCTGTGGCACAGCCGACAGGTCTTACCTCAGCTGACCTAAGCCAGTAGGTTTCAGAAACATTCATTCTTTCTGCTCCCAGACCATTTCCTTTGATCTTCTGTTCCTGTATTCTTTACTCTTCTGAAGTTGCACAGCCAGTGCCAGTGCATCTCCCTTGATATCAAACACTGCTAGAGCAATAAGTATTTCAACTAAATTATTGAAGTTTAGAAGATCTGTAAGGTGATGCTTGATGTTGGCTTTTGCAGTCAGGTTAGGAGAAGATAATTCACTAGCTAGTGGGTTTCTGTGTTAAAAGAAGCAATTACAAAAAAAAACAAAACCACAAAACAAAAAATCTAAACATTAAGTCCTGAAGTTGTTTCACATTTAGGGAAAAAAACGAGGAAGGGAATCCCAGAGCGCGGAGTGAACTGTTCTGGAGATGTGCGACATTTATGATACTGGCAAGAAATTAGCATATTGTTCCTTAACTGCCAAATACCACCAAAAATCATGCAGTGTCTCTTATTTACTAAAATCTCACAAGATTTCTATTTCTAGGCAGATGGTGTAAGGAAGATTTCAGTGGTGAGGAGAGCATTTATGGCTCTCAGCTTCTTATAGGCAGGCTCAGGGACATCTCATTTAAACAAGCCTTAACTGTTGGTACAATCAATCTCATCTCTTCTTAGCAGGCAAAGGCTCCCACAAATGACCTTATAGATTAGGCACTTTCTGTTTACATTTGATTTCCCACTGCCTGCTATTTGTAGAGAATGATTATCAAGGCATTAAATTAAAAGTTTTGCCCGGTGGGAAACTATTGGATATTTTGTCATTTCCTTAGAGCCTCTCCTGTTCTGCTGGAGAGGCACAGAGGTAGGGGAAGCAATCACCAGAAAGGTCAAGAATATTTGCTTACCTATATTGGAGCACTGCTGATAGGCTTTCTCCAGTTTAGGGGACTTTTTGGGGAGAGGTTTTGTTCAGGTTGTGGTAGAAAAGCATTGAGGCTTGAAATTAAAAGTCTCCAGTTGCCTGCAGGTTAGAAAGCTGGCATCCTCTGGCCTTTTCCTAAAGGCTATGCCCAATCTAAGTGACATCTCATGCTTTCAACAAGTTCAAAAGGAGTTAATAAGGATCTCCCCAAAGCCTTCTTTTGACCTTTATTCCAGGGAAGATTCCAGCAAAGCCACCTTCCCTCTCAGTGTGCTGGGACAGGGGAAGGACTCTGTGCCTACAGTGTTGCTGGAGCTTCAGTTTGATCAAAGTCGTGTCTCAGCTGTAAATACTGATAATACCCCTGTTCTGCACAGACACAACTCTCTTGTTTGCCCAAGATGTTTTGCTCAAAGCACTTCCTCCTGCTTATCAGAGGCAAAATTACAGGGCTGGGCTTCTTGAGGGAACAGTATTTGTCTTCTGTTTCATGCCTTAACAGTAAGTACATAAACTCTGAAGCCTTTCATTTAGACAGAGTGAGAGGTCTGTGAAACAACCCCTGGGAACTGAGAGGGTCCCTACAGTCCCCCATCTGTAAAGCAGAGATGGAATTAATTATGAACCTGGTTGTTTGCAGTGCAGAATGTTCATGTAGTGCTTTCAGCATGCTTGTGCTAAGCAGGAGTTTGTTGTCACTGTTGTTACATAGTTTTTATCTCATCCTCAATTATTCTTAGCTTGTGTTATTCAAGGAGACAAGGTGGAGTCTGACAGCCCCAGGTCCTCTTGAAGTGTGCTGGCTTCTCCAGCTGGGCTTGTCAGCCAGCCAGCCACACTTCTGCTCAGAGGCTCTGGATTTCTGAGGCAATGAGGGGACAAAGCTGACAGTAAAAGCAGCCTTACGTGTGCATTGCTACAGCTTAAGTAGCTGCCTCAAGGGATTGCAGATTAAGAAGGAAACGCTTTAATTTGGCCTGAATTTATATGCAGGCTGGAGTAAGATTTTTTTTAGGCAATGTTTTTTCCCAGCTGTAGTTTAGGTGAGGCTCAGATAGATCCCTGCCCATTCTCTCTAGCTGCATCCAGCTTCCAGCCACTTTTCCTGACCTCTGTGGCAGGTTCTCTCCAGTCCTGCCACATCTCTTGTAGCTTTCCCTTCTGCAATTCAAATACTGAGTTTCCTTCATTGCCTGAATGTCTCTGGACATGGCTTGTGCACCTTAGATTAGTATATATTTTTTAGAAAGTCTTTGTAATAGGACAGTGAGAGATTTAAGAGTCCCATTAGGGCCTAATGGAAATCAGTGAGGAAATATTGCTGCTCTTTGCAGTAGGAACAGGATCTTAATTTAAGTAAAGTGCAGCAATATGCATGCTCTGCTCTAAGAAGTGCTTCTCTTGAAGGCATGGATTGTAGTGGATCACCACACTGGGACACATTTAATGTACCAGAAACACCACTGGAACCTGATGGGGCTGAGAAGCATGGGCAAGGCTCCAGTGTGTCTGTGAAGCCAGGGCTCACAGGAATTTACATGGATGGCATGGATGCCATGCCAGTTTAAAGCTTTCATCTGTTGACCAATGAATCCCAAGGAGGAAAAGAACTTTTCTCTTCTTTAGTAACATATTGATAAAAGGTTCTTGCTGCCAAATCTTTAAGAAGCTCTTTAGTCTAAAGAAATCCCTGGTATTCCACATGTCTAAAAACAGGCACTTCATTTGGAGCAACAGTTTGCCTGCAGAGTTTTTGTTATTCTTCTTTGTGCTACTTCACTAAAGCTCTGATTTGTGAAGGGCCTGGCTTGTGTATGGAAGAATGCAGCAGATTCAAATTGCAGAATATTAAATATAATTCTTCAGTCCTGATTTGAGATAGACATTTTGCCTGGCTGAGGACTTGTAGCTCAGAGACAAACAAGGGAAGCTGACAGATTGGTGAATATTGGGTAGGATCATTTGTCAGGAGATGTGATGAATCACTGTGGCGCAGCATTTCATTTTCAGAAAGATCATTTTCTGAAAAAATTAAATTAAAGGCAGAAGAGACAGCTGGGGGTGTTTTGGGAGTTTTCATTTAAATCAAAGTTACAATTAGAATAAAGGCATATTGAAAAGTTCCTGTTATTCTAAAAATATTTTGAGGAAGAAAAAGAATTGAGGTTAGAAGGAAACAGGAGGACCTGGAAGAGCACTTGCCAGCCATGCCCCACAAATCGGCTTTGGGTTTTACTTACCCCTCTCTAGTCAAAGCCAGTGGGAATTGTATGTCTAGAGCTTCAAGCAGTGCTTCAACTGGGGGAAAAATACCCATCTTATAACCTTGCACACAGGTTATTTGAGCAGAGGTCAATGTGCTTGTAATAGGATTGCACGTAGAGACTGAGCTGCTCTCAGTGGGAATGAGAGCAGCCCTCCTGTTTGATTTTGTCTGGGCTCTCAGCAAGTCCAAGGCTACATCACACTGATTAATTCGTGCAAGGTAACACATTAATAACAAATGGAAACAGGGGAGACACAGAGAGTGGGGGGCTTCCTGCTGCTGCTTCAGCTGCAGACACAAGTGCCAGGAGGCCAAGGGCCAATCCCTGTTCCCCCTTTCTCTTGGAGCCCAGTCGCCACCCACAAACTCAGTCATTCTGTACAAGGTTATTCCTAGGGTTTGATCAACACCTTTCTGACCCTAGTGTAAGCAAACAGAAGAGTGTGAATGCTTCAAGGAGTGGCTGTGTCTGTCTGACAAAGAGATTTTAAATCAGCTGCTCTTCAGAGAGCAGCATACTGTTGTATGTACAGCACACTTAATTAGAAGGTCAGATGGAAACTTTAGGAAAACAGAACTGTGTAAAGTCCTACCTTTACCATCACTCAAATCAATATAAAGCTCTCACTGTGTGTGTATGTGTAAAACTGGCATTTCCAGATGCCTTCCCTGTCAGTGGACATGAAATAAAAAGGTAAAACAATCTGGCAGTACTGTTCCACAACATGTGTTTGCCTCTTTCAAAGTTGTAGCCTGCATAGAGATGAGAGATAAGGAAATGAGACACATGCGTGGTGTGAGATTCTAAAAAACATTACATCCTCCTCCAAGCAAGATTCAAGCAGGCACTTTATTTTTAAAACAACAAATAATGATGGGTCATACTGTGTGCAGGATTTGATGTTGAGGCTTTGTGAAATAACAGTGGGAGAACTGGTCACATAGTGCCTGTTTTCTTGACTAATGCTCTGCTGGTTACTCAGTTTCTGAAATATGGAAATCTGATGCCAGCTGTGTTCCCAGTATAAAGGCCTTGCACTCTTTGTGCAGGAAAAGTGGTTAATTTTATGAGGAAGCCTCAGCAAGTCGCTTGCTAGTGAGGCTTCTCCAGGTAGAAGGAAGATCAGGAATGCTTGGTGACACAATCTCTTGAGACCATGTTAAAGCACACATGGACTAACAAAACTTTGCTCTTGATCTTCTGTGAATGTTAAGTTAATAAATTATCATGATGTTAGTATCCATCTCAAATAGGATGTCAAGATTGCAAAGCAAAACTTGAGTAAGGAAGTGCAAACTTTGCATTTTGCATCCTTTTAACATGGCATTTACCCTTCAGATAAGAATTGCTGTTTTCTCCCTTGTTCTGTATTAGTGCTGATATGAACCTAAGGCTGGTGTGTAGCTCTCTCACTCTACAGGGCAGATAGTCTCAGGTGAGATAAATTAATATTCAAAATAAACCTTTCTCTTTCATCTTCAAGGTAACAGATTGCCTTGCTGGATTTCTGTCCCCACCTGCCCTTAGTTACCCTGTTCCTCTTCACCTCTGTCAGTTTCTGAATAAGAATTAGTTTTTCAACAATTAATTTACCTCACTGCCTCTGTAGGACATTAACTAAATTTCCAGGCCTCTCTGAGACTGGCATCACAACCTTCCCTAATTGATGGCACTGCTGGAGATCACAGCAGGTCCAGTTGAGACACAGGGAGCTGAGGGTAAGTGCAGAGCTGAAACACAGTTCAGTCTAATTCTTAAATGAATGCTAGGAATCCCCAGTACATATAACTTTATAGTTTATTGCCTGTAATTTTCTCAACTAATTCCAAATTTAATGACAGCTTTCAGCTTTGGTGTTCTCTTCTAATTAACGTACCAGTGACTGTGTATAATCTCTGTGCAAAGCCAAAAGCAGCTTACGTGATAATTACAGAGGGATCACAGCACCTACTGTTTAAGGAAGGCATCCATGAGAAAGGCCTTGCATGATAGTTAAGGTGCTGAGATTAAGTTGTAATTAATCTTAACTTGTGCTGTTTCTTGTACTGCCTCAAAGCTTTTTTATTACTGGCTCAACATGATGCTGGTAAACTTTCAGGAAGGAAACAAAAGAACTGGACAGATCAAGCACAATCTTTTGCACATACAGCAGAGGCTTCCTGGACTTGGTGAGCTTTTGAGGTCAGAGTATTTTTGTAGAGTCATACTGTTGAGTAACTTTATATTTTTCCCTTAATAATTAGGATGTAGTGGGTTGAAAATTCCTCTTTTACATTGTGCAAGATGCTTTGCATCCACTTTTTTTTGCAGCTGCAGTCAGAAAGCAAATCTGACTGCACAAATCAGAAGTGAAGCCAAAGTGCATGGCAGAAACAGAATACCTTTGCTGCCTCTGTTAACTCAAAATTAGCATTGGTTACATCATTTTAGACAGTCCCCCCCCTTTGGAATGATGAGTTCCAGAGGGGCAATCACTAGGGAATGTACCATGTCTGTCTGTTTTCCACTGTGGAGGAGTACACATTAATGCACTTGGTCCCAATTAAATATACTTACTTTGCTAGTTATGTGAGAAGGGAAAAGAGGTAGTAAAGGTTTCTGTGATAGGAAACAGGAACATGAGGTCAGAAGAGGAACTCCTCATGTTATTTACAAAATGTTGGTTAAACTTTTATTCATTTCAGTACAGGACTATTGCCCAACAGCTCTATGCTCCATGCTTTTTGATTCTGAAAGGTGGTACTCAGCAAATTTTGAGTTCTGTGTCTTTTGTTTGTTGGTTTTAGATTGACAAGTATGCTCAGCGGGATCTGAAGAAAGGACTTCACTTGTATGGGACAGATGGAAATATTGGCCTCACTAATGCATGGAGCATCATTCAAACAGATGTAAGTCTGAGCTCTCTCTTTTACCTCTTCCTCTTTACCTTCTGGGTTCTGTAACAGCATGTTCTGGGCGGGAACCTAATTAAACCTCCAAATCCCAAATCACTCTCTCCCACCCAGTCAGCACATTAGCAACCAAACTCTCTGCTTTTTGTAACAAGCAGTAGTTTTTATTTATTCTTTGACAGGAAGTATCATCTTCCTTTCAGAAGGTTATACTAAGTTGATGCCTAAATATCATGTAGCTCTGTGCTATGTGGAGTGTGAAGGAGCTGGTCAGACTGGAAACAAGCTGTACCTTTTCTTTAAAGTCAAAGAGGTGGTTTATGTTGGGATGAAGAGCATAATAGCAAAAAACCTCTTCAACCACTTCTTCATTTCTGTCCCGTCTCCTTTCACTGCTACTCTTGTTCCCACTAGTGAGTCAAAATGGAAATAGAGCATGGTGTTTGTAACCTCCTCCTACAGTCAATACATTTTCCCCAGCAGAATTTAATCATCCTCCATCACAGGTGGACTGGGAATGCTTTTTGCTGTGTTGTCACTGCTGTTCCTTTGCCCGGATTCTCTGACAGCTCTCTGCCAGTGTTCATCTGCTAAGGACTGGTGAACATTTTAACTGGCTTCCTCCTCTGTCCTTGTCTGAGAAAACACCATCACTGATAGTTCAGGTTTATTAGCTCTGTACCTGTTTCATATTCAGTTCAGTCAGTTCTCCTGGGGGTGATATTTGTGATTTCATGTTCTCTGTTCTTGAGTGGAAAAGTGCTCCAGCTTTTTTCCTGCTTTAGGCAGAAGCACTTGCACTGAATTGGCTTTACTCAAAAAATCTTGCATAGCCTTCTCATTTTCTCCTCCAGAGGTGCAAGTGTGATACAGATAGGAGGGGTTTAGTCTTGCCTGATGTCTTAAATGGATCAAAGACAGTAACCTCTCCCAGTGCTCCCAAGTCTCCTCTTATGGACAATACAAGGTAACAGAAGCAACAGGCTGCTAAGAAATGATCTGAGAAATGAAAACCTTGATTGCTAACAGAACAAAAGAACTGATTGGCCAAACTCCTTGTGCAACTTTGGGTCTGCAGGACCTGTGTTGAGTGCAGTAGGTTGCCTACAACACTCCTGTGTATGAAAGACACACAGCTCGGGTCCAGGAAACAAGCCAATTTCAGTCCTGCATCCCAACAACTGCACATGAAAAGTTCTTTCAGTTACCTTTAAAAGGCCTCAGCATCTTGCAATATTGTTAATAATTTCCTCTTCCAATACTTTTTCCTTTTTCCAATACATCAAATATGAGAAGGCATCAGTTACTGACATGAGAAATGCATTTGGTGGTGCTAGCTTGAGAGCAAGCCATGCAAAATACAGATAATATTTTTAATCTAATTGCTTATATCCAACAGTATTAGAAAGTTTACTCTTTTACAGTAACTTAATTATGTGTAGTAAAAATGTAGTAAAAACTACTAGTATTAAAATATTTGTAGTAAGTATTAATCTGCTTTCAGTGACACCCCAAGTCTTAAAAGCATATAGCAAAGGTGGGGGGAAAAGCAGTTTTTGGAGGTCTCATGACATATAAACACCATATTTCTGCTCCCCTTTGTGTAAAATAGGTGTAAGAATATATGTAATGTCTAGTTCATATAGTCACACATTTTCAAAATCTTCATGAGTTGACTGGATTCAGAAAAGATGTAAAAATAAAAATTTTGGAAAGTGACATTATGGTGAGAAATTTGAAACACATTATATAATCAGGCAAAGATGAAGTAGTGATGTGATTGCAGTGCTTAAAAAGAGAGCAGGAAGGAAAAAGGGTTGTGAGAGAAAAGGGCTCTGTAATTGATCCAAGAGCTAAAAACCTAAGTTAGATGGATCTGGTGGCAGGATGTTGTTGTACAGCAGCAAAGTAGATTCTTTTTCTCTAAAGAATAAGACCTGGCTTTTTGCTTAAAGGAAATGGTCAGGTTCAGTGACCAGCTTGGGTTTGAGGCAGGACTCAATAGTCTGTGGTTTGTGTAGTGCTGCAGATCACGGTCATTTGTCCTGGTAATTCTTTTGGTCTTGAAACCCATTATAGTTTAAAGAGTGCCTTATAAGTTTCAGATGAAAATCATGTTAGCTAACTCCTCGGAGCTCAGAAGATGACAAGAAAATGCCACTCCATGGGCTGTGTGCAGCCAGGGGACATAATTCTCTCATGGCCACTGTGAAATTACCATGTGCCAGTTTGGCAGTACCACAAAGTCATTGTGCTCCCCATGCTGGGCACTGAGGAGAACAGCAAAGAGCTCCCACAGATCCATTTTTGCCACTCTGCATAATTGGTTCTCACATGTATCTTTCAAAACTATGTGGGAATAGACTATTGCAGAGGTGCAGCAAAGACAATCTCATCATGGTTAATTATGTAAAACACTTTGCAGTTGAATGGACCTATTGAAATGCCAACTTGGGGGGTTTCTGTGTAATAATCATTATCTCTTACATCCCTAATCAGTAGAATGTAATCACTGTTTGGAGGATTAGGGTGATGCAGGGGATTTTCTGCAAGGGAAATCCCAGCCCAGGCTTGCTATTTGCATTCTGTCTCCTAAGGCTCTCAACAAAAGTCACAGCAGAGCTACCATATTTACATATAGGACAGAGTTTTTCCTGATGGGAGACATCAGTCATTGGCTGAGCCATGGGCTGTGTCTGTATGTGGATGGAAAGCAGCATTCTCACAAAAAAAAAGGGCCATGTAAAAAACATGACAGTAACAGAAATCATAATGAGCCCTTGTCCCCTCTGCATTTGCATTCCTTTCTTTGTAAAAGTATTTTTCAGAGCCTGAGCAGTGGTTAAAGCAGTAGCTTTCACACTCTGGCATAGTTCTTAATTCCTCTCAAGATTTAAGCTGGAGACCATCCCCATCCTGCATTCATTAGGTTCTATTGTGTATGTCAGCTTTGGCTGAAAAAAGGAGGAAAAAGTTTTTCCAAGGAACCACATTTAGATGGCATTTGACTTTTGTGGGACTAGCCAGTCACAAATCAGTGGGGAGTTTTGACAGGGAGTGTGGATGCCCAGTGCACACAGTGACTTGTGAGTGGTGATTGTCTAAGTGTGAAAGGCCTGATCACCTTTTGAGGAAGGTTTTCTTTTCCAAAGCCTTTGTGCCTTGAGAAATGGTTTTCCTCTTTTTAACGGAAGCCTACCATTTTCAAGAAACTGGAAACAAAGGGAAAAGAGAGTTTTTCCCTTCCTGTCTTTTAAGAGGAAGTTGCAGTTTTGGCTGATGCCTGAGCTGCTCACGTTACTGATAAAGGAATTGGGTTAAGCTGCAAGCCTGCAAAGTGTTTGAGAGGGAAGGCACTGGACTCATTTTGCAGTCCTAGTAAGCCTCTAGGTCAGGGAGCTGTTTCAAATCAGAACATTCTATTGATTTCTTTTTAATACCTTCAGCTAACCAAACTCTCAGCCTTTCTCAATAGCATTTCAAACCTTAAAAGGATCAGAAACACAAGCAGATGAATTCTGTGTGTTGTGACTGAAGACTATGAAAGCTTACAAAGTGATTTTCAAACATGACTAAAATTCTGATAGTTTAGGAGGTAAGTTGCCCTGAATTGCATTAAACTCCTTACCCACCAGGACTAGTTAAAGTCACAGGTGGAGATCATTAGAAACTGAGAAACAGGCATTAATTTTTAAAATGTTGCTTCATCCCCAACATCTTTGTGATCAATATTTGAGCACTTCTACTTTTAACTAAGTGGGCAGTAATTCGAGAGGCATGCAGAAAACCTTTTAGCTTCACCAAAGTGAGCAAATTCAGCTCACTTTTGCTGCTGTGTAATGCCTTCTCATGTCTGTTTAGACCACTGTAACTGAGAAGAAATTTGACCCATCTCCCTATTCTCAGTCATTGATTCGATTAGATCAAACCGTACTTCAGAATTACTACTGGAAACCACCACCCATTAAGCATGATTTTTAGAACAAAACTATATTATTCATCAGTTTTTACAGTGTTGGTGGAAAAAGGTGTATAGGAGGCCCCCTACTCTGTCTCTAGTTCTTTGCCCCATTCTCAAAACCAGAAAACAAGGCTTTGCTAAAAAACTGTCTGCAACAAGGATTGAGTATCTGTTTATTTTCACAAACCCTATCCCAGCCTGACTGAGTCTGCAGGAATTTGGCAAAGAACATAAGGCCTACTTAGCCTTCAATATTGGGAATAATGTAAAATATGTACAAGCGTCCAACTCCTTTTCAGGAATTGCACTGTTGCACTGAGATGGAAACGTTTTTAATAGATTACTCCCTTTTAAAATGTGTTAGTCTGGGTACTCCAAAATAAGCACTGTTAGTTTGTAATTATTTCTAAAAAAATGTAAATGTTGAAAGTAGGAACAGAAGTAAGCCATTAGGCAAACTTGTGTAATTTTATCACTTAACTTGTGAAGAGAACAAGACAGGAGTGTAAATGTGACCAAAAAATGAATGTGGTTGTAGTAAGAATCGAGACTTCAATG
Organism: Camarhynchus parvulus; assembly: GCF_901933205.1. Taxonomy (NCBI): domain Eukaryota; kingdom Metazoa; phylum Chordata; class Aves; order Passeriformes; family Thraupidae; genus Camarhynchus; species Camarhynchus parvulus. Next base: position 16,538,753 of record NC_044575.1, on the reverse strand, counting down.
CTTTCATGCCTGGCATTGGCAGAACATCAACCTTTGTGGTAGAAATGACTACAACAAACTGCTGGTGACAGACGTTGTCCTTCATGTGCCCTGAGCTTTCTCCAGCCTCCAGGTGTAGGCCTGTCTCCAACTATCCCTGCTTAGAAACATTGCCAGTTTTCAAGATAACATTGCTCTCGAATCTAAAAGGACTCAAAAAAAAAAATCCTCCATATTCCCCTTTCTTCTAATGGTCCCTGATCTCCCTCAACTGCTGCTTACTGTTTGGCTGCATCAACCTGGGATAAATCAGTTGCTTGTCACATGATCCAAAATCACTCCTGCACTCTCTCTTTCCTGCTTGGACATCCATAGTGAAGTCTCTGAGTTTATTGAGCTCTCAGCTTATCTGCCTTTCTGGCTTCTAGTGGACCCCTTTGCTGGATCTGAAGTGGTGATCCATTCAATACTGTTGCTGCTTGTTTCCTCATTCCTGCATCTTTGACCATGGATCAATGCCCCTGCTCCCTATGGATGCCAGTGACAGGACTTGGCCTCACTGAGCAGTGCTCCCCCCCTTGCTTCTGCACTCTCAGGTCCCTGTGGTGTTAGAACTCTGCTGTATTCATCACCTCCTCTTGATTAGGGCTATGGATCATCCCCTGCTTAATCCCATTGCTCATCCCTCCTTTGTCTTCCAAAGATACTTCTTCCAGTTATAGTTACAGACATTATTTCTTCCAGTCCCAAGGCCATTGATCCTGTGTTATGTCCGTTATTTTTACCTTGAACTTCTCTTAGCCCATTGCTGTGTCTGCTATGCTCTTGTACAGAGAATCTGTGTGGGCAGGCAGTGTCCAACTGCAGCTCGTCTTTGCGACTGCATTGCTTCCTATTCTCACCTTGTGGCTTACCAGGAATTTTATTCCTTGGAGTCCCAATCCTAGCTCATGGCCTAACCAGCTCCTGCTTCATAGGCTTCATAGGAGCAGCTGTCCTCAACCTGTTAGTGAGCACTTGGCTACAAAACCGGGGCTTCATCTTCATCTCCTTAGTCTGTCAGACTGACACCTTCAGCCATGCATTATTATGAGAAGAAGGAGTCTAGTTCTGATTTATGCAAACTTGTGTCACTTGTGTTTGGCCAGAACATCACTCAAATGTCTCAGCCCTTACCGCTGCACACTCTACATCACAGATGAGCCACATTTTTAAGGCTTGCTGTTTACAAGCTGTCACTTCTCGCTGTCTATCAAAGAGCTGCCTCCTGACTCTAATGATGACAGCCTGCAAGACCTTCTTCTTGTTAGATTTCCAAATAAACCAGCCTTCCTCAAATGTATGCCATGTATTTCAGGCTGCTCCTACTCACTTTTGGGACCTGTTACACATGGACCTCCTGTTTTCTGTGCAGGAGCATAAAGGAAAAAAAGAAAGGCACAAACTTTTTTTCTAGTTTCATGTCAGTTTGTAGAAAATGAAGCCTGTAATCTTAAAAATCAACAATTGCAAGTGGAGGATTGAGTCCTGCCACAGACCAAATCAAAATTCGGAGCAGAAACTTGGAAGGATAGATGTTAGTGCAGGAAAGTTTTCTGACTTTTCCTTGACAGAAGAAAAACTGCTGTGAGCACTGAAATGTCTCTATCAAGGAGTACTTTCTGAGTGCTTGAAGCATCATAAGATGCATGAGGCAGCATGTGACACCTCTGCCCTCTATGGGTGTAGAGTGGCACATTTTGTGTGTGCAACAAGAGCTGAACACTACAACTCTACTACAGCCTGAACTCTACAACTATTATATAACAAAGGAAAACTCTCCCTCAAGCCAGTGTAAACATCAGGATCTCGGTTAGGTCTTTGGGCCTGGTGATGCAGATGTCTGCATGATTATGAGTCTCTCAGAAACAAGAGAAGTGGTCTCTACAGGGATGCTAAAAACACCCTTCAGGCTTATCTAAACTCACATTTAAAAAAATAAGATCTTGGCAGGTAATTTTGGGACTAGGTAGGTGGCTGGCATAGCCCCAAAAAAGTGTGAGGTACTGTGAATAGCAGAGAGCAGTTCTGCAGCCCAGTGTTGTCTTGTTCACTCATTGGTGCTGAAGCATCTAAATCCCAACAAATTCATACTTTTGCATAAGGGCGACAGATGGTGTATACATCTATATGATAATGAGTCCCAGCTTATTTCCTATCACAGGAATATACCAGTTCCCAAGGGGAAGATGGCCACAGAGCCATTCCCTCTACCACTGTGTGTTTCTGTACCTTTCATCCCGCTACCAAAGTCAAACAGACCTTCTGATTTAGCAGTGTTGTGATATCTGCACACACTGTATCGTTGTAGGCGGACACTTAAGGCACAACTGTTAGAGCATCATCAGATGATGACATTAAAGACCTGCACCACAGAGAGAACAGGAGGAAATGCACCTTTTGCTGATAGGCAAAGACTTTCAAAGGTGATTAGTAATTAATAGCTTAGTGAGAAATTTGCCTTGTTTACTCCAATCATGATCCCAGAAGTAGTGTGCTATAGAGATCACATCTCTTGGGTGCTGTACCTGTATCTTTTTTCTTGACAAGCTGCAAACAACTGTTAAAATTCTGGTCAGTCAATAACTCAATCTCAGTACTTGTCTGAGGTTGTCCAGTTTCAGCTCCTGCAGTATCTTCCCAGTGCAAATAGGAGTCTTTCCTTCTTGCATCAACATTAGCTGCATACAAGGCCATCTTTAAACTTAATAAAAAAGAGTGGAGAAGGGGGTCTGTTTTGAGTAAAGCTGAGGAAGTACTGTATTCCTTTAAAATGTAAAGCCTCTGCTGATATGATCAAAATGCACTGAGTGTCAGGCTCCAGGAAGCAAAGTTAGAAGAGACAGTGATGGATCACGCTTACGGTATCACCTCGGTTCATCTTTTTCCAGTTCAGATGCTGTGGAGTCTCCAACTACACGGACTGGTTCGAAGTGTACAACACAACCCGGGTGCCAGACTCCTGCTGCTTAGAATTCAGTGAGAACTGTGGGCTCCATTCCCCAGGGACCTGGTGGAAAGCGGTGAGTAGCTCTGCAGCACACAGCAGCAGCTGCCTTGCAGCCCAGGTGAAGGGCAGGCAGTAGTGATTTGCAGGGCTGCACAGATGATAAGCTGTGCACCTCATTCTATCCTAATTCACCTTTCATCAGGTGCTTTCAGAAGGCTCCTGTTGAGCTGTGGCCTTTGACCTCCAATGAAACCCCCTATTTAGTTATTTTTATGAGCTGATTTCCTTTCAGTAGGCTCCAAGCTGTTGTTCCACACTGCAGACAGGTCCATTCCAACACTGAGCTGCAGCACAGACTGGTGATATCAAGCTAGGAAATGGCAGGAATGCCCTTTTTAGTGTCCCACCTACTGGGGGCAGGTAGCAATAAAGGCAAATGGTTCATGCACACACAGGCCCTGGAGCAGCAGCTGTAGCTTATCACAGCCCAGGCAGTCCTGAGGCAGGAGGACTGGGAGAGCCTTGAGCACTCTTCTCCCACCAGGAGCTCTCATTTGGGGGCCTGCACTGCACAGAAGAGTGGGAACTGTTCCGCTGAGTTGCCAGCAGCACTTTTTTTTTAGTTTCTGCACTTGCCTGTAATCAAATTCAAAACTCCATGGGATAATTTCCCTACAATGGCCTCAGCAAGATCTTTCTGGAACAGATAGAGCCTAAATATGTCTCTGAAATTAGCTCAGCAATTCTTCGTGCTAATTACAGGTAGTGCAATTACACAGGAGGGGTGTAGGCCACCTGATGAAGTGGAATTATAACTAAGTTTTGCTGGTTCTAATGGTTTGTGAAGACAATGAGTAAAGCTGTCTTGGCCACTTTCTAGTGAGATTTCATGTGCATGGACTTGTACTCACAGAGGCTGAGTTCACATCAAACACAGCTTCCTTATACTTCTTGAGTAGCTCTGGGTAATTTTTTTAATTTAAGGACTGAAAAGTTCTTCTGTTTTATTCAGGGTAGCAAGAAAATCAGTGCAGGTTAACCCTCTGGCTTCTGATGACCATTAATTGTTCATCCTTTGTACATATGTAAAAACCCCTAACTGAAGGCTGAATGATTCTTGGCCATGAACATTTACAAGACAGGGGGCCCTGTTTTTGCACAAGGTTGTCTCACAGACATTATTATTTAAAGAAAGGTTTCACTTGGGCCAATTCCACCTTCTCCAAAACTGGACCAGTAAAACAGGGCTACAGCTACTGCAGAATTTGAAGCATGAAGAAAATAATGGAGGAGTGCCCATACTGCAGTTTGAAATGGTTGGAAATGGTATGAAATAGGCCCATGTGCAGCAGGAGCAGCTACTGAGCCACTCACACTGGGACGGTTTGATTTCATGTATCTGTATGTATTATAAGAAATGTTTATTTTTCCTGAAATGTGGAAAAAATGAAAGCCTCATTATAAGGTTCTAACTGCTTCTGGTTGGGTTTTAGAGAGCAAACAGGACCCAAACCCAGTGCTTGTTTAGTTGTTGTGGTTTAACCCCAGCTGGCTACTAAGCCCCACACAGCTGCCTGCTTACTTTGCCACCAGTGGGATCAAGGGGAGAGCAGGAAAGTAAAAGTGAGAAAAGAGTGGGTGGAGATAAAGACAGTTCAGTAGGGAAACTAAAGAACCATGCTCTGTGTAACCCCTGCTCAATGATAACAAAAAATATCTCCAGATTATCAACCCTGTGTTCAGGACAAATCCATAACACAGCCCCATACCCATCACTGTGAGGAAAATTAACTCTACCCCAGCCAAAACCAGCACAATATTTTTAGTTACTGGCTGAATTCATATGGAGCAGTGCTCATGCAGCATTTTGGAGGTGCATTTTGTTGTGTCACTGGGATTAGTACTCCATGTTCAAGTTTCAACCCAAAAATGCACTGTAGTGGCTCCAGCACTGAAATGATAATCCAGGCTATCTGGCATCTAGGTCAGATCCATTTTTTCTCTGGCTGTATATTCCAGGGAGTGTAGAGCTGTATTATGGCCAATACAATATTCTTGATTTGTTTTTTTTTTTTAGCCTTGCTATGAAACTGTGAAAGTATGGCTCCAGGAAAACTTACTGGCAGTGGGAATCTTTGGATTGTGCACAGCTATGGTGCAGGTACAGTTTAATATCAATTTTCAAATCCTAAATAATTGTAACTAAGTAACCACAGATTCAGATATATACTCTGCCTAAGCAGGTTTTAAATCTTGCAGAATTTTTGTCTACCATCATGCGAAAGTATTAAGTACTTTGAGTTTTACTTTAGTTAAAATACTGTGTACAAGACATAGAACTAGGAATACTGCACAGTGTTTTATGATGCACTGCAAAGAGCTGGCACTTTATCAAGTGGTTTATATAAGACTGAAACTGGACTTGGGACGGGAGACTGGACTCTAGACACCTAATCAGGGTAGGATGAACTGCCTTTAGGGTGCCTGCATTTGTCCAGTTATTCTCCAGAGAGGACTTAGGCTAAATACCCAATTTCAGCATAGTCTAGAGAAAGCTTAAGTCTTCAACCTCATCCCTCAGGCCCGGGGTAAATTACAAATCAGGATGTGGTGCCCATTAGTCAACCCTGCCAATAAACCTATGCTCCTTTACTATGATTGGCATAGACATGCCTATCAGATTTTTGAGTTGCAGTCCTTTCCACTGTGACTTTGGTCAGAGAAGACTCTGTTGTCCACCACTTTCTCTTACGTGCCTGTGCCTTTAACCCAGCCTGCTGTGGTTGTGCCAGTCTAAGCACCTGTGGCACAGCCTGAGGATACACGGGTGAAAGTTGTGCTGGAGCTCAGGCTGGTTCAAAGTCCCTTTCCTAAATTCAGTGAAGATCTAGCTTTAGTTTCCAGCTCCCCCTCTCTCACACTAAACGTGCAAGCACAAAGGATGGCATTGCTAAGCTAATTAACACCATGTAACTGCAGATTAACTCATGGTTGTTTGGTTTGGTTGTTTGTTTTTTTTTAATTTGCCTGGTATGCCACTAGCAGCAGCAGGAGAGAGCCTGCGATCAGTATTCTACTCACATTCCCAATAACAACAGATTAGGCAGAATGGCACATATCTTACTCTCTCATATGTCATTTATTGGCTGCAACTTATTAATGCAAATGCCTGATGCCTCACAGGCCCAAATTCAGAGTTTTGGGGTTTGTTCCAGTATAATAAGCAGATATGCTTAGAGAAAAAAGCACAAGATCATATGGCAGACAGGCAATTTATGACTGTTGTTAATACATTACCATGATTAAAAAAAAACCAAACCAGCTTTTGAGCATCCATTCAGGATTTAGGGTATCTTTATAGGATACACTAAAAACCCCCAGCAGCCTGTGGTCAGAGTCCTTCTCATAAATACCCTAAGTATATTAAATTTCTAAGCCAATACTATCTTTCTGGCAGAAAGACATTGCTAGTTTGCATGGGAGGAAGCACTTCAGACAATTTAAAAATGCAAATTCACATTCCTAGTAAATGCTGTGCAATGCAGGGAAAACACCTCAGAACACAACAGATTTTCAGTCTGCCTTCCAGCTGCCTGGTGTGATTGAATCTACCTGATGACAAAAGTTTCTGTGTGCTGTCACCTGAAATTAATTGGGCCCCCTCTCTTGCTGCTGTTTCAGTTGTGTTCTGGCCCATAGCATGTGGCAGTTTTTCATGTTAGCATCTCAGACAATCATAGAGTCACATAATTTGAAGGATATAACAGCACACGCAACAGAAGAATCTTCCTCAGTCGTGCATGCTTCAAATTATAAACCAAGTTCAGCCACCACTGTTTTGTTACGTAGCTGTCCCTGAAGGTGGAGACTTCCAAAAGGCCAGTGCTTGCTACAAACAGCACATCAAAACCTAATAATCTGATTTCACTGTGGAAGAGTGAGACTTGAGGAGGATTAACAACTTTATAACCATTTTTACTTCATAAATATAATTTTGTGTGTGTGTGTGTATTCATATATGCTTTCAAAGTACTCATTAACAGGAACTATTACTCATGTAAAAACTAAATTTGAAGTGGTCAAATTAAGTGCTTAAAACAGAATTCATACCCTAAAATTTTCTAGCTGGCAGCCCTTCATTTCAGTGACAACTCTTACAGTGGTGGTGCAAAGGGAAAGTAACAAGCACTTAGTACATTCATATAGGTACTTCAGCTGGAAAGAAAATAAGACTCTCTCCCCCATCCCCTTTTGATGAAGTAATCCACCAGAGACAGCACAACAGGTCAGTGCTTAGCTGGGAGAAGAACCCCCACCTCCCTGCTGCTTCTCTTGAATAGGCTGAGTAGAAAAACACATCCATTGTTGATGAGGCATTGATGGCCATGATTAATGCATGTTCAGTCTCCAGTGATTCCCCCACAGGGACCTGTGCACACATACACTTGGAAAAGTAAAGTACAGTCAAGTAAACCACAGCATCTGTAGGGCCAGGGATTAACCCAATGTCTTTCAAAACAACAGGTACAGGGACCCCCACAGAATACCTACACAACTGTGGATTGCTACTGTAAAATATTTTCAAGCAAAAGGCATCCAAATTTTTTTCAATATACCTCTTTCCAGTATCTGTGGCTGCTTTTGATGGAGAAATCAACTCTCCCTTGCTCTCACTGTCCATTCTGTAAGACAGCAATACAGATAAGGACAAAAGGCAGACAGACTCTAAGAATAGAACAAGGACATGAACAGGCAGGAAAAGCAGTATGTGATATGTCCTCCTGTGTGTGAACAAAACTAGTGTCATGCTTTTCTCTTTTTTTTCTTGTTGTTTCAATAAATAGGGGTTTTTTACTTACTGAAAAACGATTGTTTGTTGTTTCTTTTCTCTTAGATTCTCGGACTCACCTTTGCAATGACCATGTATTGTCAGGTAGTCAAGGCAGACACCTACTGTGCATAGATACCATTCCCAATCTTTCTGCTTCTCCTCCAAAGGACACAGGAGAAATCTCCTTCATGCTCATTCATCTGACCTTTCCCCACCCCCCTTTGTACTATAAACTGTGTATAATGCTATCTTTCTGAAGATTTTGTGAATCACCCCACTTTACTGAAGGAGGAAGAAAAGAAAAAGTCAGTACTTGAACTGGCACAGGTAGGAAGCAGCCTTGTCTTTAAGCAGAGGAAAACCAAAAAAGCAATGGTTCCTTTTCCATGGCCTGTGGCGAGGCAAGAGAGGCTGCTTACAAGGGGCTGACTGCAAACCTATGTTAGGAAAAGATGGCACTGAGGCAACCTCTGCAAAAGCTGCCGGGCTGCCTTCCTGCATTTCCCAGTCTGGAAGAGAGGACGTAGAAAACAAATGTTCTTCAGCAAAAAGATACAGAGTAGCTAGGACTGAATGCAATTGTAATTTTACTACAGTTTGCACACAGCTAAAATGTCAAGATCAAGCAGCCCTGCCTCCAAGTGTCTCAAGATGATTTTGTAGCCAGGAGAGGATCATCTTCAGAAGTGCATTGTTTTAAAGGAGTATTTTTAATCTTCCGTGCCGCAGAGTCAGGCTTTTAATCAGAATCTGTACAGCGAGATCTTGGCTGTTAATGGAAAACAATATTGGACATTGCCTCACTTCCTAATTGCCAGTGGCATGTTGATGGTTGACTGCATATGTTATATATATTACATTCATAAACACATACTTTTCTGAAAGGAGGTGAAAATACCCAGCATCTAACCTCAGAAAGAGGAAACCTTCTATCCTATTTTACATTCCAACTGAAATAACCAAGTATTATTTCTTGTACAAGGCACTATCACTTATACCTCTGGGAAACAAGTAATTACTTTCAGCTGTATCTTCATTTCAGTAAACAACTTGTGAGTGGGCTCTCTCTGTCAGTCTACTATGGTTTTATTTATCATCCCCGTTTCAAGTAAGTCTGCCAAAAAATATCACTCATTTCCATGCTTGAAGATGTGTACAAAGCTGTCAGCTGTTCCTTCCCTGAATGTCACCATTCCATTAATTTACTTTGGGATAACATCATCTGCAGGTATGATAGAGTTTGCCTTGCTGAGGAAAAATCTTTCGCACATTGCTCATTTTTCTGAGAGTTATTAAGACTTCAGATGCTTTTATGCTTACCTTGTTTTTTTCCTCCCAGCTGCACGCTGACAACAGCCAAGACACATCAGTCTCTGTTAGAACTGGAGTCACTTCTCAGTGCTCTTTTTTCAGATGCATTTTTCTTCACCTAGCTGCTGGTTAGAATATAATCCACACTTTCTAGAATATAATGGAATCGCAGAAATATGCAGCAATCAAAACCATTCCTTTCCTAACTAGGGAACAGCCACTCATTGATAACTGAAGTAATTGATGTAGTACCCTTCTATGCACGTCTTCTGGTGATGAGGTTAAAAGCCAGATGTGTCCTATTGTTCAAACAAATAATTCCCTGCCAGCAAACAGCTCCAGGTAGTGCATGTGTGCCAGGGAGAAGCTGAAGCACCCCAGGGAAAGGACAGAGCAGGGACCAGGCAAACAGAGCAATGCAGAGGCCTGCTCCTCTCAGCCAGCATTTGTGGAGCTCTCAGCCACTGTCACTTAGAGCAGAGAGCTGTCCATGGAGCACTATTTTCCCAGGAAGCTGAGTGCAGCCATTCCTGCAGACTGGAAGCATGCAGCAACCTCACAGGGAAAGTTACCTTGCTTCCAACAGCAGGTGTCAGCTCTGGGTGACATTTTGCATGCTTTGATTAAAAGGCAAAGCACAAAGCTGGACTTGCCAACCCAATCTCCTTTACACCCATTACTAACACTTTTCTGGGTTTCTGCATTATTTGACAGATTCACTCTCACTCATCAGATTTGTCTCTGCTGATTTTTTGCAGTCTTCTCACTCTCAGGCATGAGCTACTCCATATTTTCTGGGAAATTGCTTAGGACAGTCTGGTGTTTAAAAGAGCAATTATTGTCCAAAATTTTACCCCCATGGGGCATTTAGCTGTACAGCCTAAGGTAAAAGTAATGTATTCTGTGCAATTTTTGTGGCTTCCCAATCACTATCACAGCAACCTCCCCCCCACTAAGGATTTTACTGTCATGCAAACAAGCCCCAACATACCCAAGCTGAGCAAGTAGCCCACACACAGGTGCCCTGTACTCCAAAGCAAGAGGCTCACTCATGTTGCAGTCACCACAGTCTCCCTGCTCTCTGCTTCTTGAGCCCAGACTGACCTGCAGACTGTCCTGCTCTGCAAAAGATGGTGTAAGTGTGTTCCTTCCCTCTCTCTACTCTGTTCTTTTCTTAACCTGCACAGATACAATTCCAGGTTAGCTGTACCATTAGTTCTTGCCTAGTTTGTACACAGGGGTGCTTCTGCTGACAGCTCAGAGTTCCTACCACTGAAAAGCAGCATGACACAATGATGAATACATTCATAAAACATTGATTTTTTTTTTTGAGACAGATAAAAGGTAGACAAGTCTATTTGTAGTGATCCCTGCCATTAAAAATTAACACAGAGACAGCAGGCTGATGATGGTTCAGTTGATGGGAGCAAACCATTGTGCAGAACTCCCACAGAGAGCAACTCTTATCAATTTGCTTGATGGTGGTGTAGAGAAAAGAGAGATCACAGACCCTTCTCCTGTGAGTCTCACAGTAATATCTGCTGAGCTCTTAGAGAATGCTTCTAGACTTCAGCTAAAGCTTCAGTGGAAAAAAATAGGAGAAGCAGACTGGAGACAAGTCACATTTTGTGGTTTCCTCTAATCATTTTCCACAGTTTAGGTGTCTTTACAAGATAAACTTCTTTGGTTTTCAAAAACAAGTACCTAAAGGGAGTATAAGCAACCCTCACTTTGTAAATTCCAGTCACTGCAACAAAAACAGTTAGGGGTAAAAACCAAAACAGAACAAAAAACCACAAACAAACAAAAAAAAAAAACCCAAGCAGACAAACAAACAAAAAAAAAAAAACCCAGATCACATATTGCTGCTAATAATTCTATTTAAAATACTCTTCTTCCACTACAACTGAGATGCTACTGCAACTCGTTCATAACTGGACTGTTTTGTATATTTGATGTTATTAACTCTCTCCACACAGACCAAACAGCTGTTACAGTGCTTACAGCATTACCAGCACAATCCAATTTCATACCTCTGAACATACTGCATATAACAAGCCTCAGACTTAACATATTTTCTTAAGATCACTGCATCCTTTCTCTGCTGACAAGGTCAGAAGATTTTGTGATGTGTAACAGCAACAATCTTTAAAAAAAAAAACAACAAAAAGCCAAAAAAAAAGACAGTTCCATTTTACACATTAAACTGGTTGATTATATATAAGTAACCTGTAGTACATAATATCCATTTGAAAGGCTGCTGATATTGAATGCAGGCAGAGCAACACAGAAGTCATTCCAATTGCTTCTATTAGTGTCTTGTCACTTTTAGTAAAGCCTTTTATATTATTGTGACTTCTTATCTTTAAACATGAAGGAGGACTCAACACATTTAAATTAAAGACAGAACCAAAGGCAATAAAGGAGCACTCCTAATTTATTCTCATGGCTGTTTCTGCTTAATAACAAGATATGAAGGCACAGGGCATATGAATGAACCTACTGAATTCAGCAGCATCAGGATTTAGCTTTTTAGATTCAGCCCAAATATACTTTTGGCTTTTCATTTTCACAATTATTTTAAAAAAAACTCCCCAAACTGTATATTTAATAGAATATGGTTTATTTTCCTGTACTGTCACTAGCAGCCAAATCTTATTACTTGTGCCACAGAATTACTTAGCTCCTCATCATACAGTGCACGATCACTGCAATACACTTCAGTTTCTGTTCTATGAATAGTTCTTTGGTCTCCCCCTCAAATTAAACAAACTCATAAAAGTTTATTCTTTGATCAATAATTAGCATTTAAATGCAGCATTATAGGATTTATCATATGGAGAGGAAGGGACTGCACAGAAGCTGTAAAAATCCTCTGTCTTGCATCATCAATAGGGCTGCTTATGGAATCCACCCCAACCCTCACTTCTCACAAACTGATGAGAACTGGTCACACAGAGTACACACTGAGTGACTGGGCTGCCTCTTACACCTTCCCAGGGCAGGACAGGAGGTTTTCAGCATGGACAAAGTCACAGCCTTTCGTTTACCCCTTGGCTTTGGTGTTGTGCTATAAATGCGGCACCAAAGGTAAGCAACAGAAACCAGCAGTTGATTGTGGCATTATTTAAATCCAGACTCCTTATTTACTCTAATTTATCTACAAGAATTTGCTAAGTGTAAATGATCTGCATAGATACTGAGTTAGATAATTAGAAAACACGTTGGGACTTGCCATGGGAAATCTTGTTTGGATTCCATTGTGAATTCTCCTCCCTTGTCACTGGTCTCTTACCACAGTGGGCAGTCTCCTCTGTTCTTTGGATTTTGTTGCTGCAATTACAATGGTACATTTTTGTGCATTCATATAAAGAACAAAATTTAAAATATACCTTTTATTTTTTAAAAGTTATTAAATATTCTTTAAAGTTTACAACAGAATGTCTTTTGTATTCTTTATAAGCAACTGCACTACAAGCTGAACAGTGATTCTATACAGACCCAGAGATGTGTGTGTGCGCGAGTGGGGGCAAGTACACACACACATACTGTATGCAATTTAACAAAACCCTACAGCTTTCTACTTCTTTGTAATTTCTCATTACTTTTGATTTGACCTATCCTTCCTTACAAATTTATTATTATTATTTATGTGGCTTACCTATTTCCAGTTGCATGCACACCTCTCTTTCCTTTTAAGGGCAGGCAACCCTTTATTTATCACATAAAAATTATGTGATAAGCAATTCAGAAACTGCTGGGAGATCAGGTTTAGTGTTAAAAAAATACTCAGACCCACACCAAATTATTTTGTGTTCACAACTTGTCTGTTACTGATAACTTTGAAATAAAAGGACTTCTCTTTTTCTGAGGTAGTTGCTTACATTCAGAAATTACGTAATAAAACTTGAAAAATTAACACCAGAATGTTTTTAAATGGAACAACTAGGACCTTGTACTGTGTCAAATCAGAAGAATGTCTGGTTAGCCAGGTACGTTATCTGCAGTCATGTCTAACACTGCCTTTTTTTATACAATTTGTTGTATCCTACAGGTCAAATATCTTTGCAAGTGAAATTGCCTCTAAACTGTACATTCTGAACAACACAAGTGTACTGTTGAAATTGTTATGGAAGAAGTAGAGACCCAGGGGTTTTAGAGTTTATTGCAGGAAGCATCATAAGGGATAACTCACATATTTGATGGAAGTTTCTTACAGCTCCCTCACTTTAGGAGAGATGTTTACATTAGTTGAATTGTCTTGATCCTATTAAGTGCACCACTAGGTGGTCTCATCAGCCACATCTATCTTTAATCCCTTTCTGACTTGGTGAAACTTTACACTTTAGTCCTGCAGTATAGCAGTGAATTTCACAATTTCTTTATGTCGCATTTAAAAAAGAATCCTTCTTACATGGATTTTAGCATTGTTGCCTTTCAATTTCATTTACTCACCATTGGTTCTGTACTTTAGGAACGATAACTTAATGATGCTTACAGAAATACATGGGCTCAGAGCAGCAGTATTACCTTTACAGCTTAATTTGCCTTTCCAGTAGAGCTTAACCCTGGGTAATTGAGTACCCTATTGATTTTTAAGATCCCATTGTTTCAAACAACTAAGCCCAGTGTACCTTCCCCCAGTAGCTATCCTGTCTGTCTTTGCTTTTGTACTACATCTTGGCATAGACAGAGCGGTTCCTACTTTAATCAATAACCAGATGAGTATTTCACCCCACAATCTGCTATTTTTCCAAAGTACACTTAACACAACCTGGAAATATCAGGCCTAGCTGATTATCCTGGCTGTGTAAAACAAAGTACTTTCTGTCTGCATGGCAATAATTTTCAAAGAAATTTAAGGGCAGCTTATGAAGCTTCAGCCAAAGTTTTATCTTGACACATTAAAAGTGCAAAACACAGAGCCCTATGTTTCTTATCTTACCATGCTAAAACCCCCAAGCAAATAAGAAATCTGTCATTAATAACTCATCTGGCAAATACCATTTAAAAGACTGTTTTTCTGAAATCCCATTAGTTGTCTAAGGTAGGTCACTTTACTCTAGGCCTTGCTTCCTTGTCTCCCCCTGCAATCAACTCTTTCCCCATGGAAATACTGTCTGTTCACTAGAAATCCTAGGGTTTGTTGACCTGCAAGTAGAGCTCAGTTTACAGTCCTCCCTCCAACAGCCAGAAAATATTCACTACCAAATCTACACCAGTGTGTGTTAGACAGCTGAACAGAAGTTCTGTGTCTTAGGATGAGGGTTTTTAATGAAGAAATAGCTGATCAGTTGAACTGATTTCTCAAACAAGTTCTTAGTATCTTTTATGTAGAAATCATTTAGGCAGAGCAGAATATTTTGTTACTACAGAATTGCTTAACAGACACTTCCCTGTATTTGCAATTGAAGAATAATTTGAAAGGATGGGATAATTATCCACTATAAACTTCCCCTTATATTCCATGGCACTGCTACTACAGAGTATAGTTCAAATCACAGGCAACAAAATAAAACATGTAACTGTATTTAGTTAAATACATAGAAAACAAAAATCTATGTAAAGGAAAGTACAGCATAAAAAACTCCCAATGTTAATGTATATTGCATATGTCTATGTCTCATATGAACTGTGACAAGAGTTTCAGGTGTAAAACATTCATCCTGAAGATTAACTAAAATTTACTGGAGAAATACAGGGATTTTGGGAACTAGTTTCTCAAAGTTTATTCAGATGCACCTCATTATCTCCCTCCTCCACAAATGCCCTTTGGCCCTTAAGCTTAAGTCCATGATTGCTCCTTCCACCTCTACCATTTAAATCTGCTTTTCTGCACAGAAAAATATGTTGTCAGTCACAGTACCAGTGTGTCAAGTGCAGAGAGGATTCAGTTGTTTGTATAAAGTTTAGTGCCCAATGCTAAGACATGTTACATGGCTTTACAAAATTCAGGTTTGATACTGATTTAGAAGACCACAGTCTCTACAGAACAGAGCAGAATAAGTATTGTGACAGAGAAATTCATGCAGCCTGGTTGTGGACCTATGTAGTGACTGAATCTGAATTGCTCTTAATGTCCTCAGTTCCTTGATGCAAGCCTGCAAATGGCTAGACAAGCACTGTTATCAAGCAGAACTGTCACTGGCTGTTTAGCACGCTCCAGACAGACTAATGCTGCAGGCATTCTTTTTCCATTTTTTTTTAACCCAGTTTACCTTGGAAACTTGTTCAGTGTTATTGTATCAGCCACAGATGCAATTAACGGATTCTGATATTATATCTCGGCTTGAATAATAAGCACCCAGGATACTGAGGTAAAAAAATGCCTCATCTTAGAAATTATGCATTTTTTTGTTCTTTTGAAATGCTCACCTGCACCCATACACTCTTAAGGTGACTGGGGCAGCGTATGCATCCCCACAGTTTGTACTGTGGCAGCCCAACTGTCCAAGATAACTTCTATTAAAAAATAAAAAAAAGTAAAAGTGTGTTTGTGTAATTCTCAGATCTCTGATTTTCAAGCTGTCATTTCTCAAGGAACAAACCCTCTCCCACCCTTAAAAGAGTTAGAGCTGTTTGCAAACTCAATTAGGATGAAGCATTTGCAAATACTCCAGGAAAAGAGCACTCCTGTGTGTTGATTCTAATGCTTTTTTGGCACCCTACCTCTCACTCCCTAATCAAATACCAGGTCTCTTATCACAGTCAAGGTCTCCAAAAGCTTTGTTGTAATCTCAGAACAGCACACAGCCTCCCTCCCTCCCCCCCCCGCAATGGTCCCCTGTGTTAATGTCACTTGAAAGCCAAACTGGCATTAGTTGAACAGGGAGGCTGGATGGAAGCACAGGGCAAGCTCTTTGGGTAAATTCTTCATGCTGTAAGCTCAGCTGCAGGAACTGGACACACAAATATGTTAGAAATAGTAATATAACCCCCTAGAAGCCAGAGGTGCTTTGACTATGCTGGTGAGCAGCTAAGTTATGGTCTCTTAAGGGCAGAGTTGCCTCAAAACCTCATGACTGAAAACACTCCTGCTTTTGGGGGAAAACCAGAAATTGTGAACTCAGACCTGTGCACAACAGAAGGAATTATGACTTTGCAAATGCAAATACAAGAGAGTACATAGACTGAATTGATGTGTCATATAATTACTAACTCACTTTCCCTAAACAAAATAATTCACCAGCTTGGAAGTACAGCTTGTTGTCATGGAACTTGCTTGATATTTGGTGCTAATAAAAATTGAAGTTTTAAATCTCCCTGTGAAGTCCGTGCATTGAAGTTCTTCCCTATTAAACACCTTCTTATTCCTGACTGTGCACCACAGCTGGTTACCCTGACACAAAACATCTTCATTATCAAAAGGTCCTTTGAAATAAGTGCTCACAGGTTTCAAAGAAGAATTATCACAGGAAAAACCGGCACAATTAAAGGCTTGCTGCAGATCACACTCTCTTATTCCTGATGGAATCAAAACTTAATGTACATTTGGAAAATATATGCGCTTGTGTTCTTCTCCAAACCCAAATATTCCAATGTAAGCAATCTTTGCAGTGGGTGGCACAGGATTCCAATTTATCCAAATATCTGCACCACGAAAGGTGAAGAAGAAAAGGGAAAGTAAAAATGACAGGTATGAAAAAACCATAAATGAAGATTAAGAGAGAAGGTTGGAAATGGACAAAAGATCTGAGGAGTCTGGTTTTCCCCACTGTAAGGTACAAAGAGCAGCATCCCATGAAACATGTGGTGAGCCCATTCAGAACAGGCCCTGTGTCCTGTTCCAACTACTTTCCTGTTCTCTTCAGACTGCAATCCCATCTATTCCCCTCCTAGGTGCAGCAGGTTCACCAAGCTAGTGAAGGACACAAGAATTCTCAGATGATGAGCAGCTCTAAAGGGTACAGAGCTGTACCCTTTACCCTGTGATTTCTCTTACATCCTCCAAATTTCAGTTCTTCCAGCCTAGCAGGAGATCAATCCTGTGCAGTGGCATTGAATTTATATGTAATTTAGACAGTATTGAAAAATGTTGAGGATAACGGGATACATCTGTAGGTCCTGAGGAAACTGCTGGATGAAGCTGAGCCATTATCCATCATATCTGAGATATATAGCAGTGCAGTGAAGTTCTCACTGACTGGAAAAGGGGGAACATAACCCCCATTTTTATAAAGGGAAACGTGGGATTCCTGGAGAACTACAGGCTCATCAGTCTCACCTCACTCCTCAAAAAATCATGGAGCAGATTCTCCTGGAAAGTATGCTAAGTCACATGGGAAATAAGGATATGTCTGGGGGACAGCAAACATGGCTTCACTAAGGGAAAATTACACCTGATAAATCCAGTGGCCTTCTCTGATGGGCTTACAGAGGTGGAATAAGGGAAGAGTGTCTGCCATGACATACCTGGACTTGTACAAAGCTTGACACTGTCCTGCACAACAGCCTTGTCTCTAAACTGGAGAGACACTGGTTTGATGGATGGACCACTCAGTGGATAAGCAACTAGCTGGATGGTGACTCTCCAAGTCCAAGAGGAGACCAGGGAAGAGTGGTGTTCCCTGGGGGGTCCAGGAGGACTGTTGGGACCAGCACTATTCAACATATTTGTCGGCAACATGGGCTGTGCGATCGAGTCACCCTCAGCAAGACTGCAGACAACACCAAGCTGTGAGGTGCAGTCAACATGCTGGAGAGAAGAGATGCCATCCTGAGGGGCCTGGACAGGCTGAAGAGACTGGCCCATGGGATCTTCAGGAAGTTCAACAAAGCCAGGCACAATGCCCTGCACCTGAGTCAGGGAAATCCTGACAGGCTGGGCAAACACAAATACAAATACAGGACTGAGAGCAGCCTTGAGGAGAAGGAGTTCAGTGCTGTTGGCAAGAAGCTTAACAGAACCTGACAATGTACTCTTGTATCCCAGAAAGAAAAGCAGGTTGAGGCTGATTCTCTCTCTACTCCACTCTAGTAAGATCCCATCTGCAGTACTGCATCCAGCTCTGGGGCTCCTGACATAAAAAGGACGTGGACCTGCTGGAACGGGTCCAGAGGCGGCCACAAAGATGCTCAGAGGACTCAAACACAATTCCTGTGAGGATGAGGCTGAAAGAGTTGGGATTTTCAGGCTGGGGAAGAAATAGATATTAGAAATAAATTCTTGACTGTGAGGGTGGTGAGGCACTGAAACATATTCCTCAGAGGAGTTAATGGATGCCCTATCCCTGGAAAGTCAGGCTGAATGCGACTGTGAGCAACCTTATCCAGAGAAAAGTGTCCCTGGCTCACAGCCAAGGGATTGGAACTAGATAATCTTAAAGGTCCTTTCCAACCCAAATCATTCTATGGTTTAAAAGAATTCAGCATGTCACAGGTGACCTGTCACAGCTGCTCTGTCACTGTTACATGGAGTACAGTATCCTGCAACTGAAAAAACTTTCTTAGTATCAGTGCAACTACACAGAACACAAGAGTATTCAGCTACACAGACCTAGTGCTGAACAACTGACTACTCTGGTGCCTTACATGCACAAGCAGCTCTGGTGAAGCATTAAAGAGAAATTCAGGATAACACTGCCACTCTCAGTGCTGATGATGCAAGCTTATTTCATTTTCAATTTAATTTAGTGAGCTCTCACTGAAATGAAAGACTCCCTGAAAGCTTTATAGCATGAAGTGAAATGGCAAATTAAATTGAAATTGAGATAATCCCCAGAAATGTATACAAAACTAAAGCAACTCAAAGTCTAGACACCTTTCAGACTGTCAAGTTTTTATAAAAATGAGAAAAAGCAATCTCCTATAATTCTCAAGCTTTTCAATCTGTCTGAGGACATCCCAGAATGCACCACATTGTGTCTACACTATCATTGCAGCGGGACTATGCAGATCTCTATCACAGAATGAAGTACTATTGAAACGTGAACCCAAAGCACCAGAGAATTTCACACACAGGAGTTTACAAAAACCTATTTCCTCTGTCTACTTTATTGAGATCACATATCACAAGCATCCATGTAGTTTGCACTTCAGTATTTTCAAATAGCAGCATTTGCTTGTTTGAAAGCCTAAGCAAGATCTCTGTTCAGGTAGGAAAGTTGCTTAACTCTGCAAGTTTATTTTTTTAAGTCTGTGTAAAACTGTTTCTGCAGCAAAAATACAATAAGTAAAAACCCACAAGGAATCACACT
Source organism: Camarhynchus parvulus (assembly GCF_901933205.1). Lineage (NCBI taxonomy): Eukaryota > Metazoa > Chordata > Aves > Passeriformes > Thraupidae > Camarhynchus > Camarhynchus parvulus. Next base: position 16,519,447 of record NC_044575.1, on the reverse strand, counting down.
CTGGGTGTACAGATGTGCACAGAAGGAATATAAGACCCAGGAATGAAAGTAGATTTCCCAGTAGGCAAAGTTGAGCTGTAGTTTCAGTTAAGTCTTCAGTGAAATTTTTGAAGCAGAGAATATGATGATTCCCCAGGGAAACCGCACAACCACAATGCCTTCGCATATTTAAAGATTATCATTCAGGGCTTTTAAATCGAGCTCTGTGTTTCCATTAATCCACTGAGCTGCCAGCCCAATCTCACACTGGCAGGCTCACTGCTCTCTAACAATTGAGAGCTTATTAAATATTAAGGTCTTAATCTTAAGTACTTCTGTTTGACTGAGAAATTCTAAACAGTGTGCAGAAGATAAACATTTTCTCACTAATATATACATATATATATATACACACACACATACATCTACAGAGAGAGAACAGTATTAGATAAAGGCAAATGTCCCCAGAATAGCAGGAGAGTTGTGTAATAAATCCATTCATTTTAAAGCAGCCCATGTATCCCCACAGTCACATCCCCTTCCAGTTGTCTAGATCCAGCTTTCACAGGTTTACCTCTGAAGGACAAAAGCTCACCTCTTTCCTGGCCTTGAAATGCCAGCTTAGGAATTAGAAAGATAATCACAGCAGGATTCACAATACTCTAACAATGCTACACTACAGGTAAAGAGAAAGACAAGCAGTTTTAAATGTACCAGGACCAGAAGCATGTCTGGTACTTGACTTTCCATTCCATTGTTTTCAAAAGCATTCACCTAAGATAGCTTTTGCTTAAAAAATAGGCTAAAATGCATAAGCTGGATGTGCGTCCAGTACAAGCTTTTCTGAAAAAACATTTTCTACCTAACAGGGACAGGGGTCATCTAGTCAGATGCTTTACTTTCCTCTTGTATTTTAGAAGGATCACTTTAGATCCAGAACAACTTGGGGTGGGTTGTGAGAAACCGGGACAGCTTTTTTAGCTGATATTTTTAGATTTTTCATACTAATAAGGCTTTCCAACTAGACCCAACAGTAGAAGAGATGGTGACTGAGAAAATGGCCAGCAGCAAAGGAGGGTCCTGTTTCAGGATCTGTCTTCTGAAAAGGATGCTGAGTGCTGAAATGCCATTTGCCTCTTACACAGATCTGTATGCGAGCACTGCCACCCCCTGAAGCAGGCCTGTGCTATCACAGGAGTGTGGCTTGTTACACTGTCTATAGAAAAAAGACTTTCCCAGATCACAGAACTCCTCTGCCTTCTTTCTCTGAGCACCTCTCTCCAACCCAAGTTCTCTGCTGGAACCAGACCTGCTCCTCTCCTCACAGCATCACCATTCCCCTGAGGGCTGGCACGCTGAAACCTCTCTGCCAGCAATCAGAGCCACATCAGCTTCCCTACAAACAAACTTCAATTTCCCTTTCTAGACAAGCTCAGACATCAAACAATGGTCAGGCAGGCATTACACCACAGGAGCGAAATGCAGATCTTGCCAAGAAATGAAAGAAATACGGAGCTTAGAGCCTGTGTGTAACATGCAAACCTAGAGATGAAACAAAACTAGAATAGTGGAATTAGTGCTGAGGTAAAACACAATGAAGCAAAACATCAAGCAGCTGCCTGAGGCTCTTTCAGCAGAGAGCTCAGCACAGGCTGGTGGATACCCTGTCCTGCTCTATGCCAGTGGACACCACTCTGACATGGGTAGCTCATGGGCACTGTCATTCCCATCACAATATTTACACATGGGCCCAAGAGTAGTTGCAAAACCAATATACTCACAAAAATTTTCCATTATTTTTGTCAGATCTCAAAATGCAAACTACCATTTGGATCCATTTTGGCCAGAGGTTTAGCTGAGACTCAGCCTCATGTTTCCCTGACCCATGGCATCTACAGGGCCATCAGTATGGGACAAAGTACTTTCAATTCCTGATATCCACAAATAACATTTCAGAAAAGCAATTTCTGCAGTTAAAGTGCAATAAAGTAACAAGGTACTGAGGGCTAGAAAATACATAAGGCTTCAAATGCCCTGGAACAGATAATACAGTATGCAGAATTATGTAACTCATTTTGTACTGCAAGTCAATCCCTTTATTAAAAGGGGATTACAACAACCACAGCATTTGGTGTCACTCAGACACACATAACCCATGTATTAACTCCTGAATATGCAAAACTCAATTTGATGATATGCAGCTGCAGTCTGCTTGTCCTGTCTCCCATTCCCCCTCCCCCAAGCTTTTTACCAACAAGAATGTCAGTAGCTCAGATTTAAATTTCTAAAGAAATGGGGGTTTAACATTTACCCAGAACTCTGTGAATGTCTGTCCTTCCTCCACTAGTGGCCCATATGGCCAGAAAATTGTAAGGTCTGTAGTGAGACAAAGTTTAAAATAAATAAATTATATTCCAACTCCTTTGTAAGACCTACAGGCCAGTCCTCGAAACAACACGGATTTGATAATGAAATGTTCTTCCATTTATCAAGAGGATCTTTTTCCCCCTGTCATCTACTTTGGACTGTTCATGCTCTATTCCATACTTGAATATCTATTTTATAAAGACAGTCTTTAGAAATACTAACTACACATGTTTACAAATGGTTCTTTATGCAAAAACACAGAATCTTTTTAATGAATAAAACACTTGAGGTGAAAAATCGCTTGAAGAAAACTAATGTGCTATTTAGGTAAGCACAGAAAGGAATTATTCTGATAATCTGCAGAACAATCCATGACTCATTAAATAAAAATAAGCTTTTCAGCTTCTTTCTAAATAAATTCTTTTATAATCTTGTCTCTTCATAAGTAAGCCAAGTTTCCCTTGCCATAAATTCTATTCCAATAATAATGGCAAATGATTGAGACATTTATCAGGACACAGGTAATCTGGAAGCTACACCAAACATCCCTCCTCAGGGTGATGCACATTTGATGGGCTATTAATGGAATCTTTTCAGCTGAGCATCCCAGGTTTTACTGTCTGGCAGAAAGCAAAGTTTTACAGTGGAAGAAAAGCACTGCATAGAGAGATACTCCAAGGTCTTACCAGGTGCTGGTGCTTTCAGTGCTGCATTTCCAGACCGCTCCAGTACAACCAGAAATTCAGAACCATTTTCATGTGCAGTGAGTCAAGCTGCTCTCCTCCTGCTCTGTTAGTGGGTGCAGTCAGTCTGAGGAACATATCCCCATCACCAGGAAGAAACTGCCCACATTTAAGTGCCTGACACCTGCACTGTAGAATGCTTCATAATAAGCAAAGCTTTCATTATTTTGGGGTTGCCCTGAAATAAATAAATTCTTTCAGATGCTACTATTTACTTCTAGAAAAGCCCCAAGTGAGTTATTTAATGCTACCTGCACAAATAATCTTAAAACCCTTTTTATTACAAAAATAGCATTTTCAATAAAATCCGGCTAAGCTACACAATTTCATGGCATAGCTCTGTTCTCAGAAGTGTTTTCATTGTGCAGAACCAACATCTACTCCTCCATTCCAAATAATGGTTTTAAACTTCCTGCAGGATGGGAAAAAAGCATTACTACTTTCTTTATTCCTCCTATTCTTGCTGAGTCTACACAAGATGAAGCAGAATTATGTTTTCATTTGAGATTCATCAAAAGAGCTACAGTCAAGCTGAGCTGCACGGTTAAATTCTGTTTTAATTAGAAACGACAAAAATCCTTGAAAACAAATGGGCTCCCAAATATGCAAGTCAGTGGCAAAATGGTCCCTGAACACCAACAGTGACTGAATGTCAGCAGAGGAGAAAAAAAAAAGGTAAAAAAGCTTTCACTTGCAGAGAAAACAGCTTGGAAATGAAAGCTACCAGCAGTTTGACTCAGACATGAAAACACAGAGACCAAAAAGTCAGTCTTGAAAGAGAGAAGTACATTCTCTGCAGCACATACACAAGCCAAGTTTAAAAAGCACAAGGTTAGCCTTGCAAACATGATACACTACAGATCCTGCTCCTTTCTGTCTTTTTAGCTTACCCAGACAACATGCAGAAAGACCAGGTCGGGATGGAGAGAGGATGCCTCGGAGGAACAATTCACCTTATGACAGGAGGACTAACACACCATTATGCTCCTTTTGAAGTGTGACACCATGACTAGGAAAATAATCAGGCCTTTTAAAGATCCAGCTACTCTCTGTGGCTCCATGACTTATTGCAATACTTATTTCCTCCACCTGATTGCATGCTGTACAAATTACTATTTCCATTTATGCTTTGCATAACAACTTGTCTCTGTATCTACAAGCAAAGCCATTTTTCCTCAGTGCGTCATGGTGAGGGGAAGGACACATCAGTTCTCACAGAACCATGGCAGTGTGCTCTGTTCCCTCTGACATGCCCACAACCTCAGCTTGTTACCAACAGATTGTTCTGCAGTGAGTGATTTTGAGAAAACCCTCACAGTGTCAGTGATGCAGGGTCCTTACTTTGCTCTGGCTTGCTCAACTCAGCAGCAGGGTCTAGCCAGCATGTGGTGAGAGACAGAATCACAGAATACCCACAGCTGAAAGGGACCTACAAGGATAATTGAAACCCAACTCCTGTCTCTGCACAGCACAGTCCCAAGAGTCACACCATGTGCCTGAGGGTGTTTTGCCCAAATGCTTCTTGAACTCTGTCAGGCTTGGTGCCATTACCACTTCCCTGGGGAGCCTGTTCCAGTGCCTTAACATGCTCTGGGTGAAGAAACTTTTCCTATTATCAAACCTAAATCTCCCCTGACACAGCTTCAGGCCATTCCCTTGGGTCCTGTCACTGGGCACCAGAGGGAGGACATCAGGATCTGTCCCTCTTCTTCGCCTCACAGGGAAGTTGTAATTGCAATGAGGTCTCCCCAGGCTGAACAGACCAAGTGACCCCAGCTGCTCCTTGCATGGCTTGCCCACTAGACCCTTTACCTTCTTTAGATGCTTTCTAATACCTTTATATCTTTTTTATATTGTGGCACCCAAAAGTGCCCCCAGCACTCGAGGTGAGGCTGCCCCAGTGCAGAGCAGAGCAGAGCAGGACAATCCCCTCCCTTGCCCAGCTGGCGATGCTGTGCCTGATGCCCCCCAGGACACCCAGGGTAAAAAGCCCTGGCTCCCATTTGACTTTGAGACAGATTTCCTATCTGGCACTGCAAAAGTAATTTTCTCTTTTCTTTCCACTTAGTTCTTTGTCTGCCAGGTCTGTTTAAGGCTTGGAACACTCTCCATTGTACCTTTTTTCCCAATGCAGTTACCCCTAACAACCAAGGGCCCTGAGAAGGAAAAGGCTTCTCATACAACCCTGATGATTTCTTCTCCTATCCAGTTTAATACTGCACACACTTGAAGTTCAGATTATACACTAATATGTGTACCTGGGAAGGCAACAAGTATTTACAATATTCATGTTATCATCTGCAAAATTCACACAATAACTCTCAGCGCTCTGCTAATAAGCACTGGGGAAAGCCATCGCAAAGTCACCTCAGTTTTGACAAATACATATGCCAAGGACAGAGCACAGACTGCCAAAATATTTCACAGTCCTAGGGTCCAAGACAGACAATGCTCAAAAATGCAGAGGGATCATTGTGGAACACAGGGTTTTGGGTTTCATCTTGCTAAGTCTATCTCTCTGCAGGTCCTACAAAAGGAAGAAAAGGAGGAAGTGCTTTTTTTCTGAAAGGAATTGTTCTGCACCATTCCCTCCCTCTCAAGCAGCCATAAACGCTCTGTTTCTCTACTCGACCCTGCCCACCACCTTAAGAGACATGGGTAGATAAGCTCACTTGCTGCAGTCAAGGGGAGAAGATGAAATCTGAACACAAAACTGTGACCTTGCTCAGAAATCAGAAGTTTAAGCACTGTGTATTAGACACAACAGGAAAGTTTTCATTCTGGGGAGGATGATTATTCTCCCTGCCACTTTATATATTTATTTAACTCTCACTAAAGCTATTCAAAAAGCTGGTTCAGTAAAAAAAAAAACACCTCTTCAAAATTACTGATCATTCCCTCTTTTATCAAAGGCATTAATTCCAAAACTTAAAGCAAATGTTAAAGTTAAAATTTAACAGTCAGTGCTTAAAAATAGTTAATACACTGCTAAACCAGGCTTTCAAGACGTGCTCAGCCAATCTCCTGCGTGCAATTGCTTCATCACACCAACCACAATTTCAGGGTTGATGTGAATGGAAAAAGGAGGAATTAGATGGAATTTAAAATCCTGACCCACTGTTTGACTCAGAAAGTCCATCTAAAACACTTCCCAGCTAACAGCAAATGCAATTTCTTTTTAGCAGAAAGTTCTGAGCTATAAATCAGAAGTGGGATGCAGAGGCCTCATACTGCAGACAACAATTTAGTGCTGTAATTCTGAAAGCACCATTAAATAAAACACTTTATAGTGTTAATTCCAGCTAATTATATCAGCAATATACCCAGGCTCGAAAAACCAAGGATTTTAAGTTGGATCTACAGTTGTAAGATGTGATACAATATATTTGTAAAGGGAGACTGCTTGTCATTTATGAAGAGACTATTTACTTATGCTAGCAGAAGTGCTCTGCAGAAACTGTGCCAAACACCTCCACCTGGTTCCTCAGTAGCTCCAGCTCTAATGCAAAGACACTTTGGCTTTCACTTAGCCAGGATGATCAGTTGTTTTAATGAGGAAAATGAAAAATATTATTAGCACAAAGGTTTTTCCATATTAAGACATGAAAGAGCAGAGCAAAAATAACACAACCACTTGTTTTACACAAAAGCTCCCAGCACAGCAACTGAAACAGCACCTATAAACAAGGGGGAAATCAGCCTAGAAGTAGCTGCCATAAGCAGAGCTGAGCTATGTCACCCTTCCTCCCACAATATCACTCTAATAACTGTAGGGATTAGGGAGCCAGCTTTACAAATGGCATAAATTACTCTCTCCTCCTCTCTCTCAGTGTGGTCACACAACACTCCCAAGGCATCTTTTCCCTAACTTCCACAGCACAAGGATGCCAATTTGCTACTGCTGGGCCTTCATATACGCATGATATACAAACATGTCTGCTGACAGAATTTATTGTGTTCAGCCCCCAAAGGAAAACACAAAAAGATTGCAAAACCTGTAATAATAGCCACATCATCTACAGCAGCTTCTCTAGCCCACATGAGTTCACCTAAAAAATCAGAGAAGAAGCTGTAAAGATTGGGTGAAAATGGACACACACAGTCCTAAATAATATCTTACATTGGGCAGTAATTCTGTCTATTGGCTATTTTTAGTCACAGTCCCATCCTCCACAGCTGCAAGCAAACACAGCATATAATGGAGTATATGCTTTCCATCAGTGCACTACAAGAAAACTGATTGCAATATATTGAAAGTCCTACCTAGACCATTCCTAAATGAGACTGTAAGGAAGAATAGAAAAGTAATGTTTGCTGAAAGTTAGCAATGTTTGTATGGAGCTTTTTTTAAACTGCTTTAACACTTAAAAATAAAGGAAAACAAAATTCAGTATTACCTTTTGGAGAAGGATGAGCAGCAGAGGTAACCATAATGTGTAGACTTTACATACTGGAGGAAACTGTTGAAATCCCATAATCTTCTATGCCATCTGCACTAACCTTTGAGGAAGGTGAGGCAGAACACTCAGCCAGTCCCTGCTGCAGCCATACACAGAGCAGGAACTTAACAGTAAAAGATGACAAAGCTGGAAAATTAGATATCCCAGCTCTCAGAAAGTGCTCATGGATTTGCAGAAAAATGCAGCAATCTGGGAAGCCTTACAGCAAGTCACTTATGCAAAAAAACCCCATGGTGTGCAGTCTAGACATGAGAGGGTCTGTGCCCTTCTGCCACTATGGGTATGTCCACTGAGATTAGTGGCTTCTGGTAAATGAAATAAGGAAAGTTAGGAGGTCTCTACAAAGACAATATGCTGCTTATTTACCCTAAACATTTCCACATGATCCTCATTACTGCTCTCAAAAAATCAGGTGGGCAAGGTAATAAATGCCCTGTGATTAAACTCTGCTCACACCTGTGCCCAGCTGCGAACTCACACACAAAGGGGCAGGGTTTTAGTTTATGTTCTGCCTTCCCACACTAAACAATTGCTAAATTTTACTTTATTTGAATTCCACACAATGATGGAATAAAATATGATAATCTGTGTGCCAAATGAAGGCAGCTCGAAAGTGACCATCTGCTTTGGTCTCAGCAGTTAAATGGAGAATAAGTTCTAACATGCAGGAAGTCAGAGTAAAAGCTGACTTTAAAAGTTCTAAAAAGCTCTTTAAAAGCTTTAAAAGGTCTTCATTAAGAGTTTGTAAGAAACTTCTTTTTTGTTTCTAGGAAAAATAGCATACAAGTTTTCCTACAGTACTTTTACTAAAACAATTGTCAGTTACACTGTAACCAATTAGATATTGAAATACATCCAGAAAAGGTAACTGATATAAGTAGGAATATAAAACAACAAACTGTTTCAAGTTTTGAGTCTTAGATTCCATTCACCTGTATTTTTGTGCAAAATAACATTTTGTTACAATGTTCTCATTCCAATAGAATATATTTAAAAACACATTTTGCTTTTAATTTCATATACTAACAAGGTAAGTGATGTTAATTATTTTTGCAACTGTTTGAGTAAATAGCATTAATCCCGCTGTATTCCAGCTATTTTTTCATATTATGCTGGATTTTTTTCTAAAGAGATGATGTTTTTCCACAATGCAGACTATCAAAGTGATTGCCTGGCAGACTACAAAACACCAATTCAGGCTTACTTAATTTGCACTTATTACATATAAAAGCAATCACTGAAGGAATGTTGTTTTCAGCAAATAGTTGCATACAACCTCTTCAGGCTGCAGAGGTAGAATCCATCTGCTTTGTGCTGCCATTTGTTTAACTGACGTCACAGAGCTGTACTGTGTATTAATCAAAACAGTAAACTTCAAAAGACATGTCCCAAATTCAGGAGAGACTGTAATTAAAGTTCCTGTGAACATCCATTAGCTTTGCAGTCTCCACAGACGAGCATGCACAAAACACTTCCCCTACTTTTACAAATAATTACCACTGGTAGCTCACAGCAGAAATGAAAAGAGCATTTCATATTTTTGCTTGAACCTATAAACACTGAATTGTTACAACTCACTCAACAATTCTTTATAACTAAGAAGTGGTTAGAGAACCTGTTTTAGTATTGTCATCCTTTGGTCTACCTTATCACATTTTCTCTTCTCTTTCTCTCCCAACTTTCTTACCTGGAAGCTACACTTGGTTCTGCAGTTTCACACCTATATGTGGTAAAAAAAAGAAACTATAACATGAAATATTATTGCAGTTTTTCTTGAAGAGTAGCACCTCACAGTGAGACAAGTGAAACAACTTACATTCCACAATTCTCTGTTAGATCTTTGTCATCTCATTACAAAGATACTACGGCAGGTCAAGTTTTCAAGATGCACTTACCACAGGAGATAAGATGGGATGCTGTTCTCCCACAAGCATGGTCCATGTGGTCTTACAAGCACCCAGTCCTCTTTTCTGTCTCAGTAAGATACTTAGTTGTATACAGATACAACCCCTGCCCAATACCTGTTATAAGGATGTGTGTGATGATAACTGACAATAAAAATACCAGCTTCGTATCAAAGGCCAGCTGCAACAGAATCAGCTGCTTCTTCTTTTTCTCAGTGAATGCAATAAAAATAGTGCAGAAAAATGTATTTATCTTAACCCTGTGTTGTGACAGTGGTCACAAGGGTTCTTGGTTGAGGGAAGAGATGAGAATGTTGACTCCATTTTCAGAAGGCTTGATTTATTTTATTATATATATATTGCAACTATAACTATACTAAAAAGATTATAACTATACTAAAAAGAAATAGAAGGAAAGGTTTCATCAGAAGTTAGCTAAGCTAAGAATAGAAAAGAAAGAATGATAACAAAAGCAGCTCTCTTGGACTCTGTCCGAGATAGCTTGGTCCTTGATTGGCCATTAATTATAAACATCCAAGATGGGCCAATCCAGATGGACCAGATTCCACAGCAGCAGATAACCATTGTTTACATCTGTTTCTGAGGCCTCAGCTTCTCAGAAGGAAAAATCCTAAAGAAAAGATTTTTCATAAAGAGATGTCTGCGACACTGTGTAAGTCTCACCCAAAAAAAGAAAATCATCCAGAAATACAAGAGCATATGTCAGTTGGAAAATTCTCCACTTGGCATCAGGTAGAGAATGTAAAGATACCTTAACATTCATTGTGCTTGAGATCTTATACAAATACAAGGAAATTTTTCTTGCAACAAAGAATTTTTTCTTGCAACAGAGCCTGTATACAGGAAACCATTTTTTTTAAATGCATCTGAGAAAACTTAATGATAATATACTGTGTTCAAGCAAACACTTCCATTTCACTGCTTACTATATTAGGTGTAAGTTGTTTTAATAGAAACACTAAATATTTCTCCCCAGTCATACCCTTGATCCTTTATGTCCAGTATCTTTGGCCTTGCCCTGCCAAGTACCTCATTTTAGGAACACCTGCTTTTTTATCTAGGAATAAATAATGAATTACCACTTCAGCACTCCCTCCCACCTTCTGCCCCTCATGCAGTTTTCCCCACTTGTCATAAAAGGAGATGCTCTGCAGGACCTCCTTTCATACGAGCATCTCTCTCCTGTGTTGAGGTGCAAATTTCAAAAGAAAGCTGTTTTTCTTGTGGCTCACTGATTTCTCCATTCTCTGTTATTACAAGACAACCTCACATTCCCACATGTTGAAAAATTAGGGAAATGCAAGACCAACCAAGAAGCTGTTCTGCATTCATTCTGGAGCTCACAGCCCTTTTGATGCTCATTTCTTTTTTTCTTTTTTCTTTTTTTTTTAACAGAATTTAATTATTAAGAATAAATTCAACTTTGTTTCTTTTAGAATATTATTTCTAATGCAACAAACATGTTCTGCCTTAAGAGACAAAGGCAACGTTCTTGTCCTTAAGCACCAATATACCATGGATGGCCCAAAATTCCATCTGGTACTTCTTACCTGGTATTTATTTTTCAGGAAACAGAAGGGGTTATTTTTATCTTTTTGAAACACAGAGGTATTTTTTTCTACCTCTAAGGATGGAAAAGACATTTCTTTCTAACACAGCTGTACTCAGAGACAAACAGGAATCATGTACCTCACAAAAAATCATCACAGAATATAAACAAAATGAAAATTGTGATAAATTATGTATATCTTTTCTAGAGAAGAAACAAAGTAAAATGAAATATCATTTTCTTCCCCACATCCAATTTGGGAAGCTACCTCCTAGCTAATATAAAAACGGATGCCATTTCAGAACACAACCCCTCCATTTCTGAATATTTTTTTCTGAGACATTGTGGTTCAATAGTGTCACTGAAAGTAGAAAAAACAGTGTAATAGAATTTAATTCTTGTGCTATTCTAGATACCATTGCCAGAGCGACTTTAAATTGCTTTTGAACGAACTAGAAAGTTCAAGTTAATTGAACACAAGGATTCATGTAGCAAATTATCTTACTACTAATGGCATGGAAGAAAGAAACCTGATTAGTTACCCCAGCTGGATACTCGCAATGTGAGAAGTTGAGAGATGCCAGAACTAAATCAGAAAGGTGAAGATCAATAGTTCTTTAATCAATGGTGGATTACAGTGGGATTTATTCTGCTGAAAACAGCAGGGGCAGATAAATTCCCCGCTGAGATTAATTACTGGGAAGGGTGGATGTGAACAGAGGAGTGCAGTCATCTTTGTGACTATTCTAAGTGGCAAGAAGAACACCAGTGGGAGTACAGAGCTCTTTGCCTGAGTCTCTGCTGGTGACCAATGACACCCTCATCAAATTCCCAGCACCTCTTAGTTCCTTAGAAGAAATTGCCTTGAAGCCTGTGGATTTCTACAAACACAAATACTATAAACCAAGAGGCAGGGACACAATTTCTTGGCTTTGTTTTTAAACTGATGGGTTTTTACAGCTATTGGGTTCCTAAAAAATCCATATTATGGAGACAAAAGCACCAATGAGTGCAGCTGAAGAATGACAGCTTCATGCACAAAGGTGCTGATGACATTTACAGAGCCTGCTTAAAGTCAAGGGGTTGTCAGAGCTGCTGGGGACACAGGATCCATCATGTCCATGGAATCCATGATTACCATTAGAGCCTTTATTGCTGAATGTTACAGTTCCCACAAACTGGCCACTAATGCATCAGGCTCTAAGGCTAAATACTATAACTGAGCCACCAAGCTGGCTAAGCAGAGTAGAGAAATCACAGAGCATCTCTTGTACCAGAACTGATTTAGAAACAGGTCATAAATTGAAATTACTGTGACTTTGAACTACTTAAGGAATTTACTAACATGACAAAACAGAGCCAACAGCTTAGCTTGTCAGTGATTGATTTTCTACCAGCTTGAGGGAAAGTCTTGGTCTCCCCTCCTGCCATTTTATGTTCACTTACCTTACCAGAAGACAGCAAGATGCAGAGTCCAGCAGATTTTAAATTTGCTGGGTGGAATATGATGGATTTATTTGTTCTCTTACTTTGGTTATTACCAGTAGCTCTTTGAAAGGTCTCCATCTTAAACTCTGATCAGATGGCATCAACTTTCCCATTTTACTTCTTGTAGAAAACATTTCAGAAAATATTTTCAACTCTGACTCCATCCAGCTATGTTGGTCTGTTTTCAATGACTTGGAATTCAGGTGCTTTAAGAGAAATTTCTGTGGGTTTTCACTCTGAATTTTATCAGATACCAACAATCATGTCTGTGTGGCAAATCAAAAAGGATTCTTTATTGGGAAGAAAAATGCAAGTTTAATACAGATACGATATAAATTACAAAAACTGTTTTAAAAATCACCTCTCCAGGATGCCCAGATTAATTGAAGGTGGAGCCTCAGTGAAGCAAATAAAGTCTTTCTAAGATCATCTCTCATTTTAAAGCAGATCATAAAAATAGTCCAGGCCTTGTCCCAGTTCCCAGATGGATATTCCAGTGCCCAATTCTTTTGCAAGCTCCAAGCGCAACTGGATGGACTAAAAGACACATAAAGCAATCATGTCTCAGTCAGAGATATCAGACACTCCATACTGCCATCTCTTCATGCCATTACCAGACATTTAAAAACATCCACCCTTGAACCAGCTACTGAAAAACCTTGTCTGTATTTCAAATACTCTCTGGTTAGCAAGCAATCATTCAGTCAAAGACAGTTAATCGTACCAGTTAATTCAATGACCTAATAAAAGATTACCAGCTAAATTGACAAAATGCCACAGAAATAAATCAGATTTATGAACTATGCAAAAGACTATTCTAATTTAGGCTATCATTTCACAATGTACAGAAATTCTAACTCTTCCGAGAAATATCTCAGGGGTAAAATAAAACTTTATCACTGAAGACGATCAGAACAATTTGTCAAATACCATCAAGATCTCTCCCCTACCCTTGCCTTTTCCCAGGACAGAGTCACAATTTACATTACAAAAATTCTATTTTAAAGAGCTTCTTGGAGATAATAATTAAAAGTATCTCTATTTGATCTCCAGCCATTGATTTAGAAGAGTTAGTTTAGCCACTGGTTAACAAGGGAAGCAATGCCACAATTCACATTCTGCCTTTTTTTTTTTAATTCAAACAAAAATAATTATTTTTCAATCTTTTGCTCTCAGGTTTTCCTACTTTGAACTACAGCACTGCAATGTTTAATCTACTCACACTAGGGATGTGTTTAAAAATCATTTCCATGGGAAACAGAATAAAGTATCACAGCATCATTAACAGATCCACTGGGCCTGGCATTCATGACTGCTTTTAACTAGTCATGAACAAACTAATTTTGAGCAACCTGTCAGTGAGTATAATGGTAAAAGAGGAAAGAAGCACAATTTTCATGAGGTAATAACATTCAGTGTTTCCCAACCATCATGACCAGCAAACAAATCTCAAACTATTTCATTACAAGAATGTTGAAAAGGGAAAGAAACCCCATTTCCATGCATTCACCAATCACCATAGTTGAGTGGTGATCTGTTAGAGAGGAAATAATGAAAGAAATTTACAGGAATGAGTTTTCTTAACCTGGTTAGTACTGACAATGGCAGGGGAAAATCCTTCCCCAAGGCTGAACAAAACAGCCTAACAGCACAAGCTATATTTTCCCTGATACATTCACAATGCAACTTTCTAACACTCTCAGACACACAGCACTAGCAAGAACATAGATATGGTAGTTAATATCCAATATGTGATAGTACTTCCACCTATATTGAATTAATGAGGGGAAATATCCCTTTACTCATGGTGCTTAAGATAACAATCCAGGAAAACAGAGCCTTAGATCATTTCATACTAGTTTAACAATAAAAAAAAAAGTCTCTGGTCTCTGTAAATACAATGTAGTTTCACTACAGAAGCAATTCCCTTCCAGTACTAAATGGCAGCAGAGGTTTAACACACTGGCTTTTTCGGGTTTTTTCCAGTTTAATTTGAGAAAGTCGAAAGATAACTTCCTATGAACTAAGGCTGTAATTAACCATTTTATCCTGTATTCTGCTCTACTGCAGACTATGGTGTAGAAGTTTTCAAAACACTAAAGTATGTTCCACAGAGCTGAAGAAAACAGAGTGATGTAGGCTGACAGAGAATCAGGACCCTGTTACAAAGGAAGGCAAAAGTTCTCCAAGCTTCCAGCCACCATAATGAGAAGGAAAATTTCTTTTGTATCTTGTCTGAGAATCTGCTAACAACATATCTGATAGTACATGAGCTGTGCACTTGAACAGATCCTCTACAGCACTGGTTTGTCCTGGTATGTCTTATCTCTAGGCATGCTTTATCTTCAGAGTTCCCAAAACCCCACTATTCATGAGAGAAAAAACTAACTTTCTTGCACAAGCAGCTGAATCTTTGAATCATAACAATTTACATAACATTTACATGAGGGCAAACTTCTTTCACAAAAGCCTAAACCCAGTTAAACATTTTCTGAAATGTCTCAATAATGAAACGGGTCAAGTAAAGATCTCTGTCCTCTTACAGCCCTCTGACCTGAGAAAGTGGCACCTACCTTCAGTGTTGGGTAGAAGACTGCATGTTTTCCTCCCTTATTTCTGCAAAACAAGAAAACCAAATAGTCACAGTAGCTTTGATAGATAACAAGATTTTCAAGACTAGAATTCAAAACCAGGTTTGTCCCTTCCAAACTTAAGTATTCTGAGATTCTGTGATACTGTGAAAAGGCTGACAGTGAAAACAGAGGATTCAAGAAGAGATCTCACAACAGAGATGGTTTGATACCATATCATGGTAAACACTGAGATATTTTGTTGCAACTGGATGACAAAACTGTCAGATTGTAACAGGCAGTTGTGCCTGCTAAATGCACATCTGAAAAAGATGAAGACATTTGGTTTTCTGATGCAAACTGTGAAATATTTTCTCCAATTCCCTGAATTACTATCTTTCAGGCTAAATTAACTGCCAGCAGTATAAAATATACAGACCGGGCAAGCTAAACCGGTATAAAATATACAGACCGGGCACAAATACCAAGGTGGCATTTTAACCCCTAGTAATGAGAAGGATGAGTTACAAGGGGTCTCACAGCACCACTTTACCACTTAGGCCAGGAGAAAAAGTGGAGTGCATGGACAGACCAAGAAGGAATTGCTCCTAAAATCTCACAACTTACAGAAGTGAATACCTGCTTGTGCACTGGGAGAAGTCTTCAGATTTCTGCAACTATTTGTAATAGACAGTCTCTGCCTGCTACATGAAATCATTAGCTGTGCTTTGCTTAAAGATTCATGATTTCATTTCTCAGCCACTGCAGACGCACAAGATTTCCAGGTGAGAGGCTTCACCAGGGAAGCATACATATTTCAGGCCTGGCTGCCATCCCTGTCCAAGATAATTGAACCTTTGCAAAACAAAGTGGTAACTGAAAAAGAGTTCCTTAAATAACCCTCCCCTGCAGCCAGCTGAACCCCTCAGCTGACCGCCAAGCACAGCACAAGTGAAGTTTAGAGTGATTTTCAGACAGAGTGGGCTTCATGCATCAAAAGTTCCTCCAGGAAGGCCCACACAAGAACCTCCAAAGGTTGGCTTCAAAGAAAAAAGAGGAAGTACTACTGACACGCTATCCCTTTGCAACAAGTTCATTTTGCCATGTAAGAAATGTGATTCAGACAGGAATCCCAGAAGCATGCCATTCAAGCAGAGTTACGCTTTTGAGAGCAAGTTTTCATCTAGTGCTCATTGTGTCTCCAACAGGATTAAAGATCAGTAAAACAGAGCTTCTGATTTATTCCTTTTTAGTTAACACAAAAAACTGTAATTGCTTGGTACAAAGTAATTTTGCAACAGGATACCAAATAATTAAAAATGAAGGTATACAGAACCCAGTCTTTCATACAAACACATGAAAAAAACCCAAATTTAAACACTGCTCAACAACAGATTTTTTTTCCTGATAAATAATAGTCAGAAGAAAATTACAGGCTGAGAAACACCTTGAAAATTAAACTAAAAATACAAAGGTAGGTGATTTGTAGGTTTAGTTTTAATTTTTGGTTTTTGGTTGGGTTTAGTATTGATAAATATTTTAGACCAGATTGTTTCGGAAATAAAGAAGTTTTGATTGTTTTTAATAAAAGCTTCTAAAATGTGTTTTACTCTTCCTTTCGGTTGTGTATCTTCACATTAACAATGCATTGAGTAATATAAAAGACACAGCTTTGCAGTAGTAGGATTTGATTGTATCACTTTGTATATTTTGATATTTTTGCATAAAAATAGCAAGTTATCAGACGATTAATGAGATGCTGCTGGGTTTATTTATTTGAATCTATTTTAAATGGATTCTTCTAGATCAGGAATCCTCTTGTCGTTTCACAATGAACAAGGGTGGACAAAGAACGCTGTTGCCCTTAACGCTCTCAAAAAACTTTACCTGGAAGTCACTTAGTTTTACTTCTATTACATTTCTCTACAGTCCATTCCATCTAGTGGAAGTTTGTCACTTAAACAGTCTTAGCAGTAGGATTTGTGAAACCAGCCTCTTGTACCATAGATTGTTCTCAGAACTATTTTTGGATGAGTTATTGGTAATCACCCGACAGCTCCCAGTACTCATCTGAGCCTCTGATTAACTGACACTCAATAGATAACTTTGATGGATAATTTCTAAAGATATGACCCACCAGACTTCTCTTCTAAAGATTCTTCTAGTTTATGTAATTTCATGAATCCTTCTCTGATTTTCTCCTCTCACCCAAAACACTCTTTTATGCTGCAGTTCAGTGTTCACACACAGATCACAATCAGAAGAATTTCCATTTGCTGAATTCAGTTGCATACTACAGTCATTGGCCCATGCCCAAAAATATTTGCAGAATGGTAAGTTAATAAATATAACTCACTTTTTGTATTCAAAGTAGTGTTCAGCAATTTGTTCATCCCAGACAATTTTTGGCTTGTGTTCCTTCAAGGTTTCAATGTACCTACAAATTAAAAACATAGATAAGGAATTAACTTTTCTAAGAAGCAGTTATGAAATTACTTTGCAGAAATTTCAAAAGAGCAGTTTTACCATGTTTAGATATTGAGCACAGTATCAAAAATATCTTCTTGTTGACAGCTAATTTCCTAAACCACTTTACGATTTCATGTTTGCATTTTTAGGCTGTTTTTTTTCTAAAGTGTTGCATATAAATATCTGAGGGGAGGGTGTCAGAAGGTGGTGCCAAGCAATAGGACAAGAGGCAATGGGCAGAAACTGATGCACAGAAACTTCCACCTGAATATGAGGAAACACTTCACTATGTGGGTGACCAAGCACTAGAACAGATTGCCCAAAGAGGCTGTGGAGTCTCCTTCCCTGCAGAAATTCAAAAGGTATCAGGGCACCATCCTCAGTAATATGGTCCCTGGAGCAGGGAACTTGGACCAGATGGCCTCCAGTGGCCCATTTTTGATTCTGTGATTGTGTGACTCTGTGAAATGATTAATGTTCATTGATTGACAAATCTGTAAGGACACATGGAGGCACTGTTGTAATATTTCTACAGTCTGAAATCCATATGCCAAAGCACAGGAACTGAAGTCATCCCTAGGCTGTACATGACTGTGTCCTCCACTATGAGGCTTATGTCATCAGGAAAGTTCTTCTAGGTAAGGGGCTTAGCTAATCTTCTAAAACTGAAATTGTCAAGGAAAGTTCACTGCTAAGTAATTCTGCATATGGATTTTCCCCATCACTGGCTTATTGGTATTATTTTCTTGCATGGACATTTTGAACATGGGATGACCTATCTCCCCTGACACAAAGTGAGGACACAGTACTACTTGGACCCAAAACCCTGGGGTAGAAGAGCTGGTATGCTGTAAATTTATAGCTCATAGTATCCTCTCAGTGCAGAGACAGTGTCCGCATTTCTGACAGCAAAACAGAAACAAAGCTGCTGGCTGCCACACATCAGAGGACCAGAAGATGGCAAACGACTGCCAGCGATAGAGGCCACACAGGTGTCACACAAAAATGGGAAGTCTCATTCCCCTGTCTCTTCTGCATTTTTAACCTGCATCTTTGGCCATCTCTTTTTGAAAGGTCTATCAAAGCCATCTCCCACAATTGGTCTCATTCTTGCAGTAATTTCTCTGCTTATGACAGGATTTGGATGGAAACATTTCCTTCAAATCCTCTTATTTCTTATTAAGAAATTTCCATCAGCCACTATCCTGACTGCATCAGTGCTGAAATTCCACGTCACTATTATACAACAAGAAACAGAAAAATTTTGTGTTGGTCAGTTTGAAAAAGATTTGTTCTCTCATTTGGTACTATTCTAAATGCAATCAAAATATTCAGCACTGCCAGGATCATCTTCTCTCTTTTGCTGTGGCTTGCTCATTCATATATTGGCAAATTGTTTCCTAGTGCTAGTAGGTTTAGAAAAGATTTTATTTTGTATTTATGTCAAATGAACCCACGCCAGGCATGGATTTATGTACATAAGCAAACACACAGGAACATGTGACCCCCATGGAAATATGAAGAGCTCTTGCACTCTCCCTAACACACACATGCCCTGGAATAATGGACCTTTTCAAATGGGGTAAGTTAGACCTTTGGAACCTGCCCATTCCTTTTTAAGACATACAAAAATTTTAAGTTGTCCCACTAGAAACATATGCAAAGTGATGTAGTTTTGTAGATTTAAAATTTAAGGATGGATTTTAACAAACTGTCCCATTCCAGTAATGACAGGAGACTACATTGATATAGAATATGGTACCAAGATGTTCGAGAGCGGAAAACAAAAATTACCAGCCAAGACATCCTGGCACACAGCTTTGTTCCTGAATGTATGACTTTAGATGGGAAATCTTAATTCTGCTAGCTAAAATTCCCAACACAATTAAAGAGTGCTCAAAATACTTTCAAACAAGCTTTAAAAATAGAAATGCAAGTGGAACCAATTATTATACCCTTTTCTATTAAAGATATATTATTATTATTATTTTAAACCTTTTAAGGCATATACCACATTTAATGAGCACTCATCCTGACCATGCACAGAGGATTTATTTCCTTTTCTTCTGTCTCTAGGCATTTATCCCCACAGTATGTAACAGCAAAAATGAACAAGTTCATCTTGAAATCACATCTACAGTAATGAGACTAGCTACAAGCTTGAGTTGGGGAAAAAAGAAGTATTAGCCCCCAAATTGTCATTGCTTAAGTTGCAACTGCATGCTCAATGACTATGAAAATCAAGCTTTATCTTTTTCAATGAGACACAAAGTTGCTGTGAAGAGTTGGGAAGAGGTGCATCAGCAAACCACATCTGTTTCCCATGGGTTTTCTATTGCCCTAACTTGGGAATAACCCATTCCCTTCTTGTAGTCATTTCCCCTTTACTTGATTCCTTTTCTTTCAGTAAAAGAAAGAAGGTAAGAACTCCAAGAGATGCCATATTATCCTATTATCTTAGTAGTATCCTACCATGTGCATCATAAGTGGAAAGATTCCTGTGTAAAACTGCAGCAGCTCAATCACAACACAATTGCTTGACTCAAATTAATGCATACCAGGCACTCTTCATATATTATCTCCTAGCTGGGGCAGTACTTGACTCAACAAATATTTGACATGCACTGGTTAAAATAAATAAATAAATAAATAAACAGAAAAGCAAAATTTGCCATTGCACTGAACAAGACAAGGGATGTCAATGTGTCTGGGATAGCAGAATTGTAGATAAATTTTCAGGTTCTCAAAGAGGAAAAGAAAGGGGCAAGAAGCTCACCACAGCCAGCTTTCCTTTTTTTCACCCCTCATTTCACTCTATACCTTTCAACTCATACTTACTGCTATTTTTTCATCCTCTCTTTCTAATTTATCCCTCTTACTACTGCCTCTGTGCCAGTTCACTTCTGCTTTTATACTGCTATCCAAACTAATTCCTCATCCATCACCTCCTAACTTACTACCTTTCTTCTTTTACCAAGCTGCCTCAGCAGTTAAGAGAATGAAAAACACTGAAAACTCAGCTTCACAGCCTTGCACTACATATTTCCTGGGAAGTTTGTGACCATTTTCAGAGCAAGTCATACTGTTTCTGTGGTGCTAGCCTGAAACAAAGTCAGCACAGATGAAGTATCTGGATTATTGATGCCAGCCTCTACTGAAGCACCAGTGCAACATATAGAAATGACAGATCTGCATGGATCATCAGCGACAGTAACAAAAGGCCAATGTCACCTGCATGTCCACCTTGCAAATACATGTTCTGACACAGACAAGTGCCATTCTGGCTCACTCAAATTGCCATGCCTTTGTCAAAATGGGCACTTCCTGGTATTCACAGAAGAACAATTATTTGTGTGACAGATACTCCTGGTTACAAACACTCTGGGTTAAAGCAAACAATCCCTTCTGCAAAGTAAAGGAGAAGCCAAAACATACATATTATGGAGTTGCTGTAAAGTCAGGCCTGCCAAAGATGTGTACCTATGAACAACCCTAATGTGGCTACACCTACACACTACTGCACTTTACTGCTTATTCAATGAATAAATAAAGGAACCAGATGAAAGTTTCTCAGGATTTATGCCTGGTGTTCCTTTTCTTAGAGGCTTTTCTTCCAAAACATGAAAAATGGCATGGCCCTGGAATATGTTACGGTAAAACCCACAATCTTTAGTCCCCCTGAAGAAGCTATTTATCTTCATGGATAATGCTTTTTTCACTGAGAATATAAAGAAACCAGTCTCTAGTATATCTTTTGCAAAAAAAATTTACATTCTAGGAAGAGATAGCTTTGTATTTAATTCTTAGACTAGGATTTATTTATGAAGTTACACTTTTTAATCTTTGGGTGTTTTGCTTTACTAGTCCTGAATCACTCTTCAACCAAAAAACTTCAGTGAAAAGGAAACCACTGCTGAGCATACATTGCATTTTAATGCTCCTTTCTAACACTTTATATTTTTTCCCCAGTTCTCACATGAACAAAACTCTGATTAGAAGCAATAGCTCTTTAATCAGAATGAAGGATCATTTTCTCCTGCTACAGAAAATTGAGTTTATCTTCGACTGTACCATATTTGAGAGATTCAGTCAAAGAACAAAAATACTACTCAGCTTGAAGATCTATACCACACATTTTCTTTTCAGTTTTCTTCAGTTACAATAGGCTTAGTTATTAAAATGCGAACCTACCAGGAATTGTATCTCCATAACTATCAACAGTGCCTATGCATGGCAAGTTTTAGACTCAGCTGGACAGGGCCCATCTTCCCTCTTTATAGGGAGCTGTATCTCTTAATAAAAGTAAGAGAAGTCACACAAAAGGCTGCATTTTAGAGCTCAAGAGTTCTAGTTTCTGATGCAAAACAAATAGACAGAAATAGCTCCAAACAGTTTCACAGGAGTACTCCTAAGATCATTCTCAGTACATATCTTCCAAAAGAGTACCAGTCCATTTCTCCACTGCTCTGTGTACATCAGGACATTCTGTGAATGGGAAGATACTCATCTTCAAAACAAGATTTTTCAGAGGGGTTGTATATATAACCTGTAAGTCAAACCCCTTTTTATTTAATTTTAGCTACCTTAACACTTACCATTTAAGGTTTTTCTTAAATTACTTCCTTTTAGTTGAGACAAAATGTCAAGAAACAATACAATCTGGAGACATTTTTAAAAAAAGGTTTTAAAAGTGGGAATTTTTTGGCCTTCTCTGCTTCTTAGAAGACAATTTCTAAAAAACAAATGCAAAAATTATGAATATCCTATAAGCTATTGAATGATTTAGTCATGAAACTAAGTTTTGATAAAAGATGTCTTCCACGATAATAAATAGAAACACAAAAAGAAAAAATTTGAAAAAGAAAAAAGATTTTATACAGATTTTGAGTTCTCAATCACTCAGCCCCTAAAACTGCAGCTTGCAAAAGGCAGAGATGCCCTATAATTTAACCATCTTTATATATTAGCCTTTAAAATACTTTTGAAAGCATTCATAAATTTATGAAAAACCTAGCAGAGTCTTTAACAGCATAATGTTACTTATATGTGTGTGTGTATATGTATATATATACAGCATTACACAGTACAGTAAAAAAGGTCAACAACAAACTGAACAATTAAGCTTTCACCACACTGGTTCCATCAGGATCACTTAAGAACCGTCTCACTCAACTCCTCCCTCCACTCAATAACATCATATTTACAATTTATATTCTTCCAACTTTAAAAGGTGGTAATGTTGCATAGCACTGTATCCCTTGCTTGCACATTAAAGAATTCTTGTTAATAAAGATTTTATTAACACATATCCCCACAAGTTCTTTCAAAAGCAAATAGGTTATCCAGGAAAAAGACAGCTACTATGTATGTTCTAGAGAATCAAAAGTATGAACTAACATTGAAATAATTTTTACTCTGAAGATTTATGCATCTGAGTGGAGAGCACACTACAAGCCTGTCTATAGGCTATATTATTCAAAAATAATTGTTAAGTCTTTAGATTATTTAATGTAAAAGAACTAAAATAGGCAGTTTGAAGAGAGACATCAATTAGCTGTTAAAATATCCAAGTAGCAGCCTAGAAATGAAAAATCTATAAGCAAGCATCATCTTTCTCTAGTAATCGCTCTGTTGCTGCCTGAACCTTGCTCTGTCAGTTTTAAAAGTAATGAAGAATATTTTTACTATTTTAATAGTAAGGTTTGCAACATAGTAGTTTTTCTGGGTGTATTGCTTTCAGTAAGTTTTATAAAATCATCCTCACTGATTTCTTCACAATACTTCATTACTGACTCGAGAGATAACACTTCTCAGCACTTCCACCCCAACCTCACACAAACCCACTGACCCTGTACTTCTGCCATGATGCACCAGCCCAATGAAAACAAGCAGAAGCTCAGTGACATTTCTATCATTACTCTGGGCTCTTCAAAAGAACATCTTGTTCAGCATTCCCAAAGTAATTTGGAAATAAGAATACTTTGCTGGACGCAACTGCAGAGAGACAGAAAATTGTTCCTAATTTACAGATTTCAGCAGACACAGTTGACAACGTCAAGCTTTTCAGAAGCACCTCTGTCTCAAGAAAAAACGAGCATCAAAACTTTCTTGTGCATTACTGTGGCTACAGAAGAAAACATAAAAAATACATATTTCTATGTAGAGAGCTTTTACATGTTAGTGGTGGCCCTTATTGTCAGCTTCACAGAGGTTTTATAGGGAGATTCACCTGAGAATTTACACAATGGTACACTGGCAAATAATCCACAGGAATGTCAACTACAGCTGAAAGCAATACAGTGCATGCTGCAATTCTCAATATAACCAAAAAGGCAGCTCTTTGCCAAAAAAAGAGATAGAATATAAGAAAATAAAGATAGTGTAGAAAGTAATCTTACCCCTAAGGAGTTGCAGCTGGGCCAATTATCAAAGATTAGGAACAGGCCACAGCAGTAAGCAATGAGAAGAAGAGTGCTATAAAAGAGTGGGGTGGCTGGTTGAGAAGGGAACTGGAGTCAGTTGGCTGCTTTGTGAAGAAGAAAGAATCAGTGCTCTGAGGAGCTGCCCATGAGAAACACCAAGAAGGCATGAAACTTTTGTGATAAGGAGACAACAGTTAGCTATTGATCTATTAATAGAATTAATCACACATAAGGCAGAAAGGTGTGAGCATTTAGCTATATATTTAAGATTTTAACTCAAACTGATGGATTTGGACGGATATATGAAAATCTCCTTAAAGAAAACAAGACCTTGATTTTTAAGTCAAAAACTATTTCTTAGACAATGAGGACATAACTAGATTGAGGCAGAAGGTCTGCTTATCTGTTTGTGTGCCTCCAGTAACACATTGCTGTTCAGCAGCACAACTGTTTCTAAAGGAAAATTGAAAATATGTATTGTTGAGAAGCCAATGTGATTCTTTCCTCAGTTGGGGTCAAACCACTGCACTGACATTACAGAAGTTTAATGCCCATCCTTCATAGAAGAAACACAGGTCCTAATAGATTCCTATAAGGCAATGTATCATCAAGAAACAGTGAAAGTATTAGTGCTTCCTAGACAATACATAAAAACTTACATTCTGCTTCAGTTCACCCAATAATCTGCCTTAGTTTCTGTCTTAGAATCCCAGACAAGACAGAGTGTTTCTGCTTAAAAATACTTCTCAACATGATGAAAACTAATGTTTGTTTATCCCTACAGGCTTGTTTCAAGAACCAGCAGGTTCACCCTAAAAATAAAATCTCTGAAGATAAAACTGCTAGTTTAAGGGCCCATTTCCTGAAATGTTTAAGTAACACTCAATTGAGGTTGCAGCATTTTCAGATCCATCACTCCAAATAAAATACTGTGCTCTATTCTTCTGAGAACTGACATAATAAGCACTACATTTGAAAAAGTGGGGCTATTTATCTTTGGATGTGAGGCTGAACAAAGTTCAGGTCCACCAATATATCTGCTGCTCAGCTTCAGCTGTAAATAACAAAAAACTAAAAAACTATGCTACTTCTGTTGTGTGTCAGATTGGGTTTGTTGGGATTTCTTTTACTCACATCACAAAAACTTTACAGACTTTCTTCTTGCTCAAAGTACACAAATCAGCTCTATTTATGTAGTGCTACACAGATTAGCAATGAAAACTGTTATACTGAATTTGGAGCCTGGTCAGATGCAGTTAATCTTAATTCAGTGTATAGGAGATGAAGTTTGATCCACTCCAATATAAAAATAAATTTTGAGTGCAAACTCATCTACTTTGATATTCTTAATTCTTCTATACCTCCTTCATTTAAAAAGGTACACATTAAAAAATCACATTTCTTTTCCATCCACTTCAAAAAGGTCAGATGATCTTAATGCAATTAAATACCACTCTTAGCTCTCCCAGTTGCTTCTTGTATCTCTCTTCAACCATTCCTGAATTTAAATCATCCCAACACAACACAAGGTCAATAGCAATGTCATCCAGCAGATTTAAGAAACACAAAAGCCACCAGGGACATCTTTTTCTCACCCTGTGTCAGGAAGGGAGCAGTGCAGTTCTTCCTCCAAGCCTCCACCTCAGCTAGGCAGGTGCTCATGCCCTGTTTCCAGAGGGTCGCTAAGATGCCCGGGTTGAGCCCCATGCAGGGGCAAGGACACACTTAGTAGCAAAGGAGAAGTGAAGGGAACATGCATTGGGGAACATGCACTGGGTGCAAGCAGCAGAAGGCACCAAGGGTGGGACAAGGACACGAGTGAAGAGGAAAATCTGCTCCCAGGTGACTTAAGTCAGGCAGACCACAAAATTTGCAGCCTGGAGGACTCTGGGGAGGTAAAACTGACCTAGGTCAGCAACTGCCTTAGGAATGAAATGCTGCCTCTGGTGTCTCTCCCAAAATAGGAGGTCACACAGAAGCAGAGCTGTCTGCAAGGAACCAGAACTTCAGACAATGAAATAAACGAACTATAGTAGGAGACTGTACCCTGAAAAAGCTAACCACTATTTGGATTCCCTTTGCTTCTGAGAACAAGACATGGAAAAGTATCTGCACTTCCAAGTAGCCTCAGAAGAATGTTCAGGTTCCTTAGCTGACAATCACATCAGGCCTACAATTTCCACTACTATCATGAATGAGTGATTTGGCTGCTTAAAGAAACACCATCAAAGGTATTGGAAGAAGGAGGAGCTCAACACCAAACACCTTCTATAAAATAAAAGAAACACAGCTCAGGAATAGTTTTTTTGGCATGTAGTAGTTATAGAAGCACAGTAATAAATTAAGGTTATCAAGCCAAATACAGCAGACAGTTTCATATGAAAGAAATCATAAATTCCATCCTTGGCAGGGAGGATTGTAACTAGAGAAGTTAACTATCCTAAAGGAAAACCTATGGCAGAGCAGTAAATTTTCCAAACCTCCAGTGTCCCATAAAGATATGAACTATACACTCTTTTCCATCTATTGGGACCAGATGAAGTGAAGAACAAAGAACACCGCTGCTGACTTCAGTTAATTTATCATAATTGGCAGAGGGATCTTTCTCCTCTCAATTGACTGTGTACACCAACAGAACTAATGTAAGACTTTCAGACTTTGTTTTTTGAAAAGACAGAAGATGACAAATTCATGCAAATGAGTATTAATCACTCATAAAAATGCAAATCTCAGAAGGTTAATACATTTTTAACATGCCTTAAAATAATCTAGATATCATATAATTCCTCAATTTTTGGCATGACTTGAACTGAAGACAGGCTATGAAGTCATAAACTATCTTTTAACCAATGAGAGTGGAAGGTTATGCCCTTTTAAACAACTATCTTTATCAGGGCAGTTAAGTAAATATTTGAGAACATGAATTTTAAATCTCTTGATATTTAGTTAAACTAATGCATATTCATGTGACAGTGTTCAGTTTTAAAGAAAAGCCTGGGCACTTTTCATCATGAAAAAACAGCAGAACATCTTCCTTATCTTTGCATAACTCCAAAAACTATTTGTATATTCTCATCTATTTAGTTTCTGCTGAACACACATATCTTCCTTCTGATAAAATCTGCTAAGATTAAGACTAAATTTTAAAGCAAAAAGAAATATGCATGAACTTATTAAAATTTTTTTCCAAAAGAGCTGTTACTTAAACAGTAACACTTGGATTGCAAATCAAAGCAAAAAATGATGGCCACCACATTTTTGCCCCCTTTAAATTTCAAAATGCAATACTATTTACCTCTAACAGGCACGTAAATAATTTTTTTAAATCTTTAATTAAACAGCACTTATAGCATTAACCACTCAAAAGACCTTTGGTTGGCTCAAGAAATTGCTGGTTTAAAGGAAGAATGAAAAGGGCATTATACTCAGCATATGTGGGATCTGTGTTCATCTATGTGACGGTGTTCACAGGGGTTTTCAGGTGAGGGAAAAGACGAGAATGTTGACTCCATGTTCAGAAGGCTGGCTAAGCTAAGAATAGAAAGGAAAGAATGATAACAAAAGGCAGCTATCTCGGACTCTCTCAGCTCGGCCTTGATTGGCCATTAATTATAAACATCCAAGATGAGCCAATCAAAAATCCACCTGATGCATTTCACAGCAGCAGATAATCATTGTTTACATTTTATTCCTGAAGCCTCTCAGCTCCTCAGGAAGAAAAAATCCCAAGAAAAGGATTTTCATAAAAAGATGTCTGTGACACATCTAAATTTTGTTAACATCTGGGGAAGTTAGAAAATAAATTCTTTTGCTGTGCTTGTATGACAGAAGTTTGCTTTTTGCAATTATTTGAACAAATTCAGACAGTAGGTGTTGACAAATTATCCTAGTACACTGCTAAAGTTAAACAGTCAGGCATTACTGTCTCCAAAGTTGTTCTATATGCAAACATATTAAATTGTAATAACACTTTCAAAACACCATCACTTTGCACTACCTACACAAGTCATCCAACACATGGAGCAATCACCAGTACAGCTGCGCACTCAATAAAAGAAGAATGTCCTTTAAACACTTACTAACTGTATAGCTAAGCAAGTTAAATATTAAGATTATGATGTGCATGTAAGAAAGGCAAATCCAGAGAGTCGAAAACAAGATTAAAAAGCGAAAAATACTCCAAAGGATCAATTTCTAAAAGCATAGTGGCTGAGAGATGGATACAATGTGGAATGAAGAAACATCTTTTTTTCTTTTTTTTAAAAGCACAATTCAGAAACAACTGCTGGGGAAAGAAACTTTTATTTTCCTTTTTTCTTCTGATTTCATCAGTGAACATTGCTTCTTCCAGAGGCCCAGAAAAAGCATTTGATTGCTTTAATTAAAAGAAATTGTTACTGGTGAATTATGTCTGACAAGGTTCTGAAAGGTTCATACCCACAAACAAGTCAACTTTTCTACCTTAAGGCAGGCCTGAGGGGAGAAGTAAAGCTCTACTTTTCATGGCAAAGAGCTATTTCAAAACCATATGGCAGATGTGCCACCTGGGAATAACTCCCTGTGCCCTACATACCTAATTAACACGAGCTCTTGTATGCACAGAGAAGAGGAATGAATGACCTTGTTAGGCGAAGACACATAAAAAGAGGATGAGAGCAAGGCTTGGAGATTAAGAGAAACAGATGGGACTGTCAGCTGTAGAGCTGCGAAGCCCTACAATGCACGAGCATGGATAACATCGGGAACATTACTTGGATTAGACAAAACAGTTCCAACTGCAGTCACAGGAAGACTTACTGACCTACATTTGGGATTGGTAAGGCTTTTGCTGCGTGATATTTTAGTTGTACTTACTTTCACATGAAGTGGAGGGCTGTAATCTGTTCCTCTCTCACTCTGCATTGCAGCTACTCCTGTAAGTGCCAGTACTGCCTTACACACTTTGCAGTCTACGCACAACCACTGCACCACTTCAGAAGCTCTTTAATTTCAATCTCCCACCCCCCCCCCAGGATGGTACAGTTTTCTCTTTAAGTAAAGAACCATTACTGCCAGAAAATGGATTCTGTATTCAGCATCAAAAATGCTTGGTGATCAATTTCAGAAGTCCTGAAGATAAATAAAAATTATCTCCTCACACCATGAAAAAAGTACAGGTTCTTGTCTTAACAATAGGCTCTAATTCCATAACTGAGATTGTTCGAACTTGTTTGGCTGACTGATTCGGGCACTTGCTGATTTGAAATCCCAAATATTATGTTGTTAGAAATCTTTTCCACAAAGCTCTAGATTTGTGGATTATGATGACTGCTGTCTTTGATGAAATGCTCAGAAAGTTTTCAAGCAGAAGACCAAACTTGGAGGAAAACAACCTGCTGCAACACATGACTGACAGCCAGAATACAGAGAAATGCCCTGAGAAGTCCGAAATGCATTTTATTGGGCCATTTGTCTATGTGGACAGGGCTATCGCATACATCACACGTTACAGACTTCCTAAGAGGACAAGAACAAAAGAAAAAAATTATTGAGGACAAGAGGTAATTTTTATCCATTAATATTTCCAGCAAGGAACAGCAATTCAAGTATGCTAGATACATTTTTTTGGATCCTGGGGAATGAAGAGATAGATTACTAGATCTATTAATTTACATTCACAAAACATATTCCAATTACAAGTAGTTTCTGACCATTTCTGGCCCCACAGCCATTGCAAGAACCTCCTTAATTACTTGCCTTTTTTGCAATAAAATACAATTAAGCAGCACTAATTACTTGACACAAGATATTTTAAGTATGGAAGAGGCTAACCAGTTGCTATAACAACATAATTTAATGAACCTGACTGGCAGGTACTATATATTCTTCTACAGCAGAACAGTTTTGTTCTGCACCTTCACTTTCAAATGTATCATCTTTGCTCTAATTTATACCTACAATAAAATAAGAAGATATTGAATAGAAGAGTGAAAGAATTCACAAAACCATCACATTATTACAGCATTTCACACCATGCGATAATGCATAAATATTAAGCAATTATGATAGAGGTGAGAAGATCATGGATTAAAATAAAAAAACTATATGGAAACAAGGTCTTCTTCTGAGGACAGAAGTCTGGGATAATATTATAAATTAGACAGAAACAATACCAATCCAGTCAATAATGATAAGGACTTTTTAATGATAAAACAGTGACTTATCGGTACATGGCCAACTAAAGATGCCATGATGTGGCAAAAAATACTGCAACATCATTAAAAAAATTGATTTAAAAAAATCAAGTCAGATATCCACAAATTATAACAACTCTCTAAATTTCTTTATGTGATTCCAGATAATCCTCATTGTGTTCCCCAAAAGGTCACAGAGGGAAAGGGAGGCTAAGACATTACCAAGTTTGCCTAACTATATTACACAACAGGATTGGGTAACTTCAGGAGCACTTTTCTCAATGTTCAGAACTCAGGATAGATTGAGTACATAAGATTTAAGTACCAACATAGAAACATTAGGATTGAAAAATAATTAAAATAGCAATAAGCCTGGTTACTAAAATATCAGTACTAAAAAAGTCAATATACTTACCCATCCATATAAAAAATGGAATAGAAAACAACGTCATTCAGTGTATCAGATATGAACAAAAACTACTCAATTTACATCATGGATTATGTTTGTAGAGACAGAAGAATAAAATATTTTTTTCATTACCCTAGTCATAGGAAACATTAATATGTAGATTGTATGCTGAAACTTGCTGAAGTTCATGATGATTTTACAAGGTAGATGAAGTAGATGCTGAGAGCAAGTTTTGCTCCCATCAGTTTAGTAAATCTAAGTGATTTAGTAATGAGGGAGCAGGACCTAGGGATTAACTCACAGACCAGTTATGAGTTGAAAGTTCTGCTGCTGGTTTGCTACTCCTACCTCTCTTTTATGGTCACAGGCAAGTAATTTATCAACATGGAATATCCCCAACATAAAACAAGGCTGTACTTGCCTTTACTAGACACATTGAAACTTCACACTTGATATCATGCCCACATTAATTACTTCCAACATTATTTTAAAGCCTTACATAAAGAGACTCAGGTCTAATTTGGATGTACTGTTCATAAAGAAATTCTGAAATTTTAGTTAACATAGGAAAGGGCCATGGAGGATTCAGCAACAACCCTTGCTTGGTGGAAGCCTGATTTCACTATGTTCCTCTGCATGAGCCAAATAATTTAAAACTCTTTGCATTATGTAAATGATAAGCTAGTAACCTCTAGAAAACACACTCAGCTAAGCAATGAAGCTGGGGAAGGATCTGGAGCACAGGTCTGATGAGGAGCAGCTGAGGGAACCGGGGTGTTTAGCCCACAGAGCAAGCACGCTCAGGGAAAACCTTATGGTGGTTTGTGAGTTAAATTTCTGAAACAGAATGCCAGTACAGAAGGTTGAGCAGAAAATAGAAATTAGACATAACAATTTATCTGCTTGCTCTCTGCTACTTCCTTTTTTCTTTTCAAAAGCATTAGGAATCACAGAATGGCTAAAGTTGGAAGGAACCAACCAACTCGTCCAACCTTCCTTCTCAAACTCTACAGCACATTACTCAGGGTTGTGTCCAGACAGCTTTAAATAGGTTAAATACCTCAGGAAAAAAGGGCAATGATTAATGCCTAAGATAATCTTTATGGTAAAATACTTGATGGGTGTAAAGTTTTTCTTTTGGCCACAATTAGCTAACTAGAGAATCTCTAAAATTAGCATTCAAGAACAAGCTACCAGTTGCTGATCAAGCCTTTCACAGCTGGAGTTGAACAGTAAAGGGACCTGGTTTAGTGCACATGCAGAGCAGAGGGAAAGAAATCAGATCCTCACCCCACACGATGCAAAACACAATGAGACAGCAAGACCCTTCTTACAGTACCTCCGAGTGGTCCCCCAGATATTCAATATGCACTGAATGTGAAAATCAGCTTTAGTTCTTACAGAAAATTAAATACATCTAAGAAAATGCTGATGAGTGATGTTTTGGTATTGGCTGTCCCAATGACGCATGTTAGCAAAGAGAATTAAGTAATCTGCGGAATGCTCCCCTGCTGAACCAGCAGAAGAGGACCTTGTAAAGGGAAGTATGTGGTCTGTAAAGGCTGATGTGTCAGACAGGACAGTTGTTGAATTTAAATGTCATTTCAGGAGAAAGAAGAAATTTCTTGGGAGGGCACACCGTAGTCCAATGGTTACACTGTGTTAAACGCTCATTCTGTGACAGCATTAGTTGCTGTATTTGAAGTATTTGTAAATCAAAATACCGGGCAGTTTCCGTGCTACAATGAGAGTACAGTGACTGAAAGGAATATTAGTAGTGTTTTCAATAACAAAACAAAACAAATTGTACATCCGCACAATACTCCTGCACATCTCATTTTATGTCATAAAATTAGATGTACAGGAGAAAGTGAACCACCACATCTACAACTGTAAAATTCTCAAAGCCCAGAGAGAGCAGTTTAATGCAGGAGAGAATAGCACTGGAAGAACCCTGGTAATTGAAGGAGTGTATAGTTCACAACTTTGAATCAGAGAAGAATATAACCATGTTAAAAGCAATAAGTGATAAAGTAGTACACCTGTAAATCCAGCAAAATGTCTTGCTGAGTTATTTCAGGCAAATCATCATGGTAAGTCTCAAATGGGCAGTGGTTGAAGTGTACACATGATCAAGGTAATTCACGTTAGGAAAAACAGAGCAGTTTGAGGCTGCTGCAATGACAGCTCAGCAAGCTGAAAGAACTGCATCCTATGGTTTGCAATTGACTGTTTCAAAACCATGTGCACAGTATTCAAAGAACTGACAAAATATCAAGTTTTCCAAATAGCAGCGTTTAGGAAACAGTGTCTGAAAGACGTACTTGAGGATTTCTCACAGGGAAAACCTGAAAACTTATCACAACCAAATATTCATCTCACTTTTTGATTACTCAAAATGGTACTCTGTAAAAATCTTCTCCTAGTGTCCTATTTATAAACAAATGCAATGGTAAAGCATATAAATTGCACAAAACAAAGCTAGAAAACCTAGAGCTGTGCTCTTACAAGAGACATGAATGAAAGTCAAAAGCAGTACGCAGCTGCTCTTGTTTGCCATTTGGATATAACAAACCAGACCTGACAAATTATGATTTATTACTGGTGTTTCTTAAGTCTAAATTTCTATTCCTTCATGTCAATTACAAAGATAAATGTTCTTTTATAAAAATCCTGACTATAAAGGTAAATTTACAAGGCCACGAAACACAGATTGAATGCTTCCATCTCAAATTGGCACATAGCACAGTAACACAAAATCTGCATGCTAGGTCTGACCCTCTAACCCACTGAGCACTGCCTTGCAGATGGTCAAGCACAGAGCCTCAAACATTTTCACACATTTTCTTTCTATTAAGATCCTTTGCTACAGAAGACTTCAGAGTGAACTAAGTGCTCAAATGCTTTGGGCAACCTGGCTTGCAGACTGCAGAGATCATATCTAAACTGATGGGGAAAAGAGAAGGCTTAGGCCTTAGGAGTTCCAAACCTATAATATTTTCTTTCAAGAGCTGGTAAGGGACAGAGTGGTCATCTGTCATGTCACTTAAATATATCAACAAACTTTAAAAAGCATTGAAATGAATAATTAAGAAGATCATAAATTTTGCACTACACACAAAATGAGTGTACTTTATGTTTTTCAAATATAAAAGAAATGCATATTTCATTATAAAACAACATGGATTGTTGGTGGCAGTAAGAGCTGGATTTATGCATTATTCACTCCTGAAAATACTCATTAATTCAAAGACTGTCTGATGGTGTTCATGCCCTTCTGCAACACTAAGCCCAAAGGGGAGTGAAGGTATTTCAAACCCAAAACTTGTGTCACATGGTTTTGCTGGCAGTGCAACTCTGGGAAATACTGGCACAGCATCCAGTCACTGCCAGTTACACACTGACCTGCAGCTTACAGAGGGATCAACTGAAAGAATATGGCAAAGCTATGACTGCAGGCAGTGTTTGTCCAAGCTTACCAGCTCAGCCCATACATGGGAAAGCACTGCACAAGCATTTGGCATGACCTGAGCATTCCCAAGTTCAGCCCCGGGCAGGGTCACTTCCAGAGAATGGCAGTGCAGGGGTGTGGTAATCACATATCCTCTGAACAGAGAGAGACATAGGTGTCCCGGGAAAATCTTGGGAAGCTGTGAGAAGCTGTGGGAAACTTAGAGAAAGGAATTAAAACAATTATTATCTCTCTTTCTGTAACTGTTTATAGATATAGTTCTCCAGAGTGTGCTATTCATAGTTCACCAATAGTGTGAGAAGTTTTTACTTTGACACCAATCAAATCTCATGTCAGTGAGTCACATTATAAAAAGACCCTCTACTTTCATTAAAGTAACCTTCTAATTCACCCTTTGAAGACTGGAGTCTTTCATTCAGTCCCTGAGTCAAAGCGTCACACAGGTGCATCAGCCCACAAGTTTCTGTTATCCACTTTCTACCGTGGGTAAGTGGGAGCAGAGCATGGCTGCAGATCTAAGTGTGAGCAAGTGAAATGACAGCATTGGAAGACAGCAACTGCTCTGGTGCAAGGGGACTAATCTGTGTGACCAAAGGATGCAGGCATGTATCTCCTACCAAGGGCAGTGCAAAGGCAGACTGGAAGTAAACTGGGCATACAAATGCATCCCTTAAAGAGAGAACAGCTGTTACATGATTTTTTTTTCCCATAATTTTCTACTTCTGATGTCTCAGAAGCCTGGATTTCTCTGACTTCAAACCCTCTCAAGAGGGAAAGAAGATACTAGTAGGAATCCATAGTTCTGCACTGAATAAGGCTTTTTCATCAAATTACTAGACATATGGACTGTTTATCTGGCAACAGTAAGTGGTTGTTTTCACAACAGAAAGAAAGCATAACATTTCACAAAGATCCGTGTTGTGACCTCTGCAGTTCACTCCATATACAGAAAAATCTGTAAAAATTAGCAAGGCTGCAAAATTTGTTGATGATATGAAAATGCTCAGAGCCAATTAAAAACTAGACTTGACCGAAATGAGTCACAGAAGCTCAGAGAAACAAATTATGTCACAATAAAATGGCAAGTAAAGTTGGATGCCAATAAACACAAAATAGTAAGTATGAGAAAAATACATGGGCTCTGAATGAGTTTCCATCATCCAGAAAAATGACCTTGGTGTTCATATAAGTTGTTCTCTCTCAGCATCAGTCTAGCACTCAAAAATTTCCAAGAAGTCAAACAAAATATTAGAAATTAATAAGAAAGGACCACAGAAACAGAAACTACAAGTGATAAACTGTTTAAATAACTACATAAAGTATTCTGAAAGCAGTTCTGGTGTTTGGAAGCTCATGATATCAAGAACATTTCAACTAATTATACAGCAACATTCAGCCAAGGGTCACGTTTAACCAGCCTGGCCAATTTTCAGCCAACACCACTGTCTGCTACACATTCCTTTGAACCAGAAAATAAATACCAAACCAGAAATCATTTGTATCACTTTGCCCATAAGTACTGTAATCAGTGAGGTCAATGTAAAACTTATCGTGGCTTTAGCACCTATTTCAATTTTGTTTTCCCACAGGGCAAGCATGTGCAATTGCAGTAGATGAGGGAGAAATCTAGGTAAAAGAAAAAGTCTGGGACAGTTCCACCAGTCATGGTTTAATCTCCATACAGGAACAAGCATTAACAGAATGTGTCAATCACCAGCAAAGTTTGTGGCTCAGGAGGAATCAGAACAAAGCAGATGAGATACTGAATCATTGTCCAACAAGTGCTGGTTTGGTGCATAAGGCTTGCCTGGGAACATACAAAACTCCAAGGTGACTCTAAGTAAGTGTATTAATTTTACAGTGTTTAGAAAAGCATTAAAAATAGAACAAGGTTCTTAATGTTAATTGCAGCAGATCTGGCATCTTACTGCTCTAATTTGCTCAGATAATTGCACAACATACTTAAAGGATCACATGTTCTGAAATTTGGTATAACATTAGTTTTTTAGAAATATACACCATGCATGTACACTGAGAAATGCCTTAATCAGAGAGTAAGCCATGATTTATCATTTATATATGGTTTATATATATATATATCATTTATATATGGTAATATTAACTAGCCATTAAATATGATAATATTTTTTTCTGAATTCAAGTCTGTTAAACCTTGGAATGTAAGAACATTGGTAAAATGGCTGTTATTTTTAATCACTGTTACAGTATTTCAGCAAATCAACAGAGGTAAGCTACATTTTCTAGTAATTTGTTATTTTTTTCACTTGTCCTATTGAGAGCATATTAATTTTCAAAACAGACTGCATACCAGCTGGCTCTGCCAATGTAATGTCAGTTAATACATGAATGAATTTGTTACAATGATTTTAACTTCTCTGTAAAAAAAAACAGTTACATCAGAATTATTTTCCAGTCACTATGATAAAAAGGCAGCAAACACATTATTTGCAAAACTCTAATCATAACTTGAAGAACATACTAGCATACTGTGGCATTCTAAAACTTTACTCAAGCAACCCAATATCATAAATGTAGGTAGTACTACAATGGTACCATGGTTGAATATTACAATTGGAAGTTCATTGAGATTTGCTTCAGAGATTTCATATGTGCAAGTCATGAGCATGAAAGATAACACTTGATGCTGTGAAAGAAGTGCAGACTGATAAAAATGCTGGAAACTTGCAAGTGAAAGTGAAAGATGAGAATTCTTTACTTTTGTAATGAAAATAAATTCCATAAATAACAAGCACTTCAGAGATCACGAAGCACACATATTTCTTGCCAGTTTGCTGTTTTAGGCTATAATACAGGATAATCTTGGTCTTCCTGTAAGTGCACAATCCCTCAAAGTTTCATCTTACAATAATAATTAACAAAGCAATACTTCAGGATAAGACATAAACCCATAAAAGACTGAAACTGTTTTCCCTGTCAAGAAGATGAGGCTAATCTGTGAAATAGTTCATATTTAAACAGTCATTTGGTACATCACAATGTAACCCCACTTTGTGATCCCTCCAAAATGAAAACACACCTATAGGACTGACCAAGATTTTATTGGCAGCACCTGAATCCGCTACTTCATCAGAATAAGTAAAATGGACAAAAAGATAAATTAATCTGCACTAGAGTTTTGTCAGCATAAAGCTTTGCTAGTTAAGAAAATAACTTCTATCACTCTTCTAGTATTTTAGGCAACTACCAACCAAAAGATTCTATGTCTTCATGTCCCCTGGAGTAACAATTTTTGCATCAGTTTTATCTCATCTGTGCAAATTATGCAATTTAGATAGAATAGGAAAAGGATGAAAATCAAACTGTGTCCCAAGTGTAAAACTGAAATACTTCAATGCCATTCTCTTTTCTCTATTCCACTACAGAGGTGTAAAAAAAGACCAGTGCTTTGAAGCCCCTTTACATTTTGTGCAAGTGAGAAGAGTAACAAAATAGTTAACTATGTAAATATAGAAAGTTAAAATTTTCGAAATACAGAAGTAGAATTTACAAATGTAAATGAAAACCTGAACTTGGGCAATCCAGTGCACCTAATTTCTTTTCTGCTTACAGCAACTTAAAAAAAAGATGTATGCAGTCTGTCTCCCCATAATTTCTAAAGACTTAAGCAAAAACAGATTCTAGAATCCTAACATTGACCAACTACGTTTTGTAAAAGTCACAAAGTCTGCTTCTTCCACATCCATGTCTTAGCAAATGCAGTGTCACTGTCACTTGCATTAACAAGCCTTTGCATTGCCATTCCATCCACGTTCTATCCAAAAGCAACATCACAATGAGCTTTTCACAACTTTTTTCTGCAGTACAGATCACACAATGTAGTCTACAATAAATCTTTTAAATATCATTTCTTCAAGATGCATTTCCATCAACTACCTCTGACAATTCTGAAAATGTCACTAAGTTATGAATTTTGCTTAAGGTTACAAAAAGGTGGCAGCAGTTATGGCCTCAGGGCACAGTTCTCTGTAAGAGCAGCATCTGCTCTCCAAGGCCAGCTGCAATAAACAACCATTTGCTGACCAGCTACTCAGAGGGAGCAACCTTGGACGAGAGCTTGCAGCATAAGACAAAACTCACTTCACTTTTAACTCTAAATGTACTAGTGAACTGGGATCCTCAGACAAGGCTGCCTGGGAAAGAGAGACAAAGGATTTTAAAAGGAGGAGTTACACAACAGCTCTTTGGTGGGAAAATAGCAGGTGGACAATATTTTGTTTCTTAAGCAGAAGGGCAAAAATTTTGTGCAGGAGGGAAATCATGAACTTCTAGAGGCTCTGACATTATCTTCAAACAATACTTTACTGAGGAAAATAAACCCATAAGAAATACACAGACATTTATTATTATGCTCTCTGTATATATTTCCTTTTCTAGCTAAAGTGGAAGGGTGTTTGTTTTCTTGGACCCATTAGCAAAACCCAGCGGGTGTTTATTTGTTCATTTCTCCTCTAAATAACACAAATATCCAAAAAGACAAAATGCAAAATGAAACTGCACAGCAGGGGCTAAGGAAGAGTCTGTGCTAACAATGAATTTGCAGGATTCATGCACATCTAGGAACTTAGACAGTTGCAAAGTACAATCCATTAAGGATCTGCCTCCAAGAAAACTATCAGGGAACCAAGTGACAGCCCTGTTACCAACCAAGACCCAGCAAAGGTATGGGTACAAGGATGATGGTGAACTTCAAACCCAGCAACCTGCATGCGCAGCAATGGAGCCAAGTGGTGCCCGTGCCACACTTTCATTACTTGTCCAGCCTTTTTTCTGCAGCTCCTGCAAAGACTGTTCTAGGTAAGACCCAACTACAGGAACTTAATTTTTCTGTGAAATCCTTGGAGAAATCTCAGCATGTTAACTAAAAGCGCTGCAAGTTGAAAGTAAACATATCAACTGATCTCAGAAAGTTGTGTGAGCTGATCTGGAAAACTTAACCTATGCACTGATTCCATACCATAGGAACAGGATATTACAGATGTATTTTGGTGATAATTCAGAGACCCCCATACCCCAGATAAAACATTTGGCTAGAGTCCACATGAAAAAGTTTAAGTATTTGACTGCACAGCAGATGCAAATCAAATGACCACCAAGTGACATTTTACATGATGTACTGTTTTGGATTTATATTGTTTTTGTAGTGGCTTTGGAACAAGAAAGAGCTGCTGAAGTCAGGTGCAGCCAACATTTTACTGGTTTACCTACAGTCCTTGTATTGGTTCTTGTTTATTTACCTGTTGCAGATAAATCTTAAGGGGTTGCAGTAACAGATTTCGCTTAAAATGTTACTTAGTAGAGTGGCTTTTATTTATTATTTATTTATACTTTCAATTAACTCACGGCCAAGAAACCAAAGGTAATTTTCGAGCAACAATTGCAGTGTAATTGAAGTTTTTGTTGGGACAGCCTCGATGGTCATAGGCCTGATTCTTGTTGCAATGTATCTCATCTACTAAGAGAGGGGTTTTTTTTTTGTGGTACAGTTTCTTTCACATACTTTACACTGGGAATGTTTTCTCTGGTAGCTATACCTGCAAATATTTTTATTGCCAACTCCAAACATTTGCAAACTGTAGCAGATGCTTATAAAGTGCTCAAGCAAATATTTACAAAAAAAACCCGAGGTCATTAGTTACTTTAGGTGCAGAAAATTTCATTTACAATGTTGTACCAAAGAGAAAGATAAAGAAAAACACTCCAGGACATGAAACAATTCTTTTTTTAGAGAGTTGAAGTTGAAAATTTTTGTGCAAAAATTTTGTACTTGAAATCTTAATGTATGGACTTTTTGTTACACTGAGGTAAGTGCTTTTCATGCATGGAGCTAGAAAGAGGACCTATGTTAGGCAATATTATTTTAAATGCCCACTTGGATGCGTGTGCTTGGATCATGGCAATTTCCCTGAACAGCAATCTGAATCTTCAGCTGAACTGATATTTTTGTAATAGTATGATGGAAATAACAGTACTGGACTAACCACAAGAAAATGTGACATCAGAAATTAAAAAATGCAAACTACTAACATTGACACTGCTCGGAAATTTGGTAAGAACTTCCCATAAATTCACAGTTCCAGCTTACATCAGTCACTCACTCAAAATCCTAGCAATCCAAATGAAATTATCCAGTAATACTGATTAAATACTTCTTGAGTTCTTTACTATGTTTGGTATTTTAAAACTTTTTGGAATATCTCATCTGTCAACATTTTACTTTCTACAATTTCTTAATCCTTAACTATCTCCCTAATAGCCTTCTATGTTTTATCTTAAAAAAACCTCAAGCTGCCAGTGTGTAAGATTAAATAACCACTTTGGTTGAGAAAAATAACATTCAGCCAATCAGATAAAAAACAGAGTACCAGGCAAGTAGTTACTATAGTTACTTAAGTCCTGTGTTTAGGAACAGCTATTCCCTAGAGATGGTTTTGTATTACATAGAACTGCAGAAAATCCTTAATCCCCTCAAACCTTCCTGTTTTTCTCTATCAGTTTTTCCGTGATTGTGCTATAGTCTGATGGTTGGAAGTCTCATCCTTGCCTTAATAACATGAAAAGCTAAAAAGATCCCCCCAGGCCTTCATTTTTTAAATGCTGGTTTTATCTGCTGAAGTGAATTATAAACATTCCCTAAACTATCAGAATTCATTTGGAATGCTGTCTCCACTTTTACCTTTGGCATATAGTCCACTTACTCCTTCCAGATCCCAATAATAAGGCTAGTTAGAATTAACAAGTATTGGTTATGATCCAGCCTGCTAATAGCAAGATTGATCCATGGGATGTTTTATAGCTTGTTAAAAGTTTATTAGCTATTACAGATCATCAATAAAACCTGCTTAATTGGCCACTTGCTACAGCTGCTGCAGTGAGCGATGCCTGTGATTCTTTACATGTTTAGAGCAGTGTGTTCTCCCAAATTCTGCCTGTCTGATATTCCTTTTACAGGAGACTCTTACTGCAGTTTTGTACCCAGTGATAACACACCAGTTTCTACGTCTTAACAGTTCCTATGAGGAGCACTAGATTAAGTTACAGCTGCAGTCAGAAGAATCTTTCTAAAATGTGTGGAAAATCAACAAATTTAAAGCCTTTCAAGTGTCTTCGTTTGATAAGTAGTAACTCCATAAAGTCAGTGCTCTGAAGGGCTGACTAAGGATTACTATTTTGTTCAAGCCATTTCACCATCTCACACGGCTCAGCAAGTATTTGCACTGAAAAACATTCAGCAACCAAACATTTGGCCAGCTGGAATTAAAAGAATGATGCTATTTCATAATTATTATTAGATGCAGTGTAACTTTATATGAATTCTATTTCAAGAGACAAAATTATCATATTTAATGTGCAGAAACTTCATTTTCTACATAAACCACTTACTCTAATTGCTTGTAATATGAAAATTGTGTTTAAATACATCATGGGTGCTCCCTAAAACAGCTCTTAGCTGCTGCTTGGGAACAGCTGACTGCCAAGATGTAGTACAGCTGTCTATATGACATTACAAATTCTTCCAATGTTCTCAGAGCAACCCAGAAAGTCAGTGCAACATAAGGAATATTATCTGAAATTTGCTTGTTAGAACCTGTTGAATGCTGTGTATATTTCAGGGTTTCAGACCTACATTAACCAGAGACAGCCACTCACCAATATGCATTTGGGGCAGCTGTGCTCAGGCTTTCCCCAGCAAAGAGCACAGGCCAAGTGTTCTTCTGAGAGGGGGCTACACTTGCAGAAATTCCTAAGAAGCAAATGCATACAGTGTTTACTTATTTATTCATCCATCTATTCATTCATTCATTCATTCATTCATTCATTCATAAATTCCTTCTGTAGCTATTCAAACACTCTATGCCTGAATAGATAGAAGTCCTCAAACACTGCCCTAAAGTATTTCTACAGGACACCTCTGTATAGTTCTAAGTGGACAGCAGTACTACAATAGCTGAGAACAGCTTGGTATGCCTGGGAATTTCTTTACCTGCAACTGTGCAAGCTCAGTAAAGGGAGGGAGGGTGTTCTTAGCAACAAGTCCCTCTAGACCTTCCAATTACCCTACTGTCTAAGGGTAAGGTAAGATAGAAAAGCTTACAAACACACATAGAAGAGGGATCTAATTCCAGATATTGCTATAGTCATCCTAGGGTAATTTTAAAACTGTACGTCCCTTATAATGGAATTTTTAAGGTTCAAAAAGACCTTTAAGATCATCAAGTCCAACTTGATATCCCTAAGTGCCACATGTAGATGTAGTATCTTCTGAACACTCATGGGGATAGTGATTCCACCCCTTCTCTGCGCAACTTGTTCCAATGACTGACCACTCTTTCAGTGAAGAAACTTTTCGTGATAAACCTGCCCTACTGCAACTTGAGGCCATTTTCTCTCATTCTGTCTCTTGTTGCCTGGGAGAAGAGACCGACCCCACCTCACTACAACCTTAGGCAGCACAGCTATGCATTCCTGACATTCAAATCCATCTTACTTTGCCTTCCAGTACTAACTCAATGTTAATACAACACACAAATATTACGCTCTGAAATGCAGCAACACATGACATATTATCTTTGCTTGCTGAACACCAACAGTGCTGCTGTGAAAACCTTTCTCTTGCAGCCTCTCTCTGCCCTGGATTTTGCGAGATATGAGCACAATGGTTCTGTAGCAGAGAGTATCATCCTAGCAGATTGTTAAATCTGCTCACTAATTATACATTAAGCATTGATCAATGCTGAAAGCGAATTAATTCATTACAAATACATGACATGTATCTTAAGCTACTATTAAGGCTAGTCTTCTGAATAATGAATGAAGTTACAACCACAGAATGAAGTTCTAACCACAGTTCAACGGGATAATCACATTTCAGAATAATAGTTTATGCTACAAAAGCTTAAGTACCTTCAAAGCCAGTATGAGCTCATCAAGTCACAAAAAACGAGGTCAACTGCAATTCATTCTGCTGCTTTAGAGTTTTACACATATTCTTTTAGATCA
Organism: Camarhynchus parvulus; assembly: GCF_901933205.1. Taxonomy (NCBI): domain Eukaryota; kingdom Metazoa; phylum Chordata; class Aves; order Passeriformes; family Thraupidae; genus Camarhynchus; species Camarhynchus parvulus. Next base: position 16,476,382 of record NC_044575.1, on the reverse strand, counting down.
TCTTTACCAATAAACTTAGGTATTCAATTTTTAATCATGTTTCAGTATTTCTTACCTTTCAAAAAGGCATCTATTAAACTGACCTACATAGAAAAGAAAAGGAAGGGTAAGAAAGATGTAGATATCTGATAGAGATCTGATTAGCCACCTGTAATATTTAGATAAAAACCCATTCATTTCTCAGTGCTGAGCTGCTGCTTCTACTCCAGACCCTCTTATATACATTCAGTTGCTTTCTGATAATTTCCTGTAACCCCAGCAGTTCTGTGTATAAATTCACGAAGATCCTTAAAAATACTAAATCCACATAGAGGCAATGTATGACAACCTGGGAAGAGAATATTGTCTACAGTTCCACCTCTCAATTTGAGAAAACTCACTTTCCTGCATCTCAGTTCCATGTCTGAGATGAGTAGAAACTCTGAAAGCTCCAAGAAGCTGTGATGGTGGCTAGAGGAATTCATCCTGTGCATGGTACCAATGTCATGGGGTACCGTTTGGGATTTTTGGGATGCCAAATGGCATCCTCTGTTCTATCCAACCAAAATAACTGAAAAAGGTATGTTATACTAAAAAAATTTAACTGGTCTAGAAAATAAATCCTAAGATAAAACATATAGCTTCCTTTCCCCTTATTCTTTGCTCCCAAACCTCATAGTCTTGATATTCACAGACATGCAAAAGCTCTAAAAACAAATTTGAATGTTAGCTTTTGATTATAGCACATCAATACTGGGATGCAAACAATAAATAAATTCTGAACCAATATGATGGACAACATAATTTTCTTAAAGTTAAATAAAAGGTCAGAATATTTACAGATACATGGCAAGGCTGTATTAAAATAATATCTAATGCTTTGTGGGGAAATCTGAGGAACAAAAATGGAGAAAAAAGAATGTAATTTCCATTGACAGCTTTTTTTCTAAGACAGAATTGAGAGGACATGCCTGCTATGCATCAAAGACTGGGGATAAACTCAGGTCAGCGCACACAACCACTCACTCACTGTGTGGGTTACATTGCAGTCCGCCACCTCTCCTCTTAGGGCAAAAACTCCTAGAGCTTTGTGATTTCCTAAATCTTTTACTAGTGAACAGGAATCTAAAAACAAGGATCTGACAGACAGCATCTTGAGATGGAACAACCAACCTCATGGGAGGTGTCAGAACCATGGTTTTGTCAAATCAACTTTTAAATCAAATTTCTTAAGAACAAGTGGTGCCAAATAGGAAAGGACACAGGTAAAATTTTCTCCTGAAGTAGCAATCAGTAAGTAATTTGAAAAATGACACTGAACTTCTTCTAATACCATCTGTTAATAAAAGATGAAGATGAGACTACTGGGTTTATGCTGGCAGTGTTTAGTATGGCTTCATGTATACCTCAGTAAACCCCACGTGCTGGTTAAGGACACAGCCTACCTGCAGAGCACTGAGTAAGTCCAACTGGGCTGATCAAAAAAAAACCCAAATGGGGGAAAAACTTTCTGTGCTACTGTAGGTTTTACAAGGCTACTACTGTTTTCCTTTAATGTAAAGACCTAAAAGACCTAACAAGATTGGAAACGTGAGCAAAACCACATGCCAGTCTGGAACAAAGATGCAATGAAATGCAACAAGGTTTTGTTTTGATTGACTGAAAGATAGTTCTCATGCCGCGTAGTACATGTTTCACACACAAGATGGCTGTTCATACAGTCCTCTACCAGGAACTTGATCCATTATATGCTGATAAACACCAGCTCTTCATGGTGATTACCAGAAACTGGAAATAATACCTCTCTCAGATGTAAGGAAATTAGCACTGTTGGCTGCTACAACAGCTAATGCTGCATTCAGTATTACTACAGAAGGGTTCTGGAATAGACTTTTTAGCTATTAACTCCTAATACAAAGAGTTACCTGCTAGTAACAACATTTATCTAGGGAAAGAGAATAAATCAAGCATTTCCCACAACAGGATTGTCAATGCTCTTCTTCTAAAATGTTGATAATGATTAAATTCACTGGCACCTTTACAACTTTACAACATCATAACAAACATAACCAGGAAACATAATTCAGTCAACCCCTTCTGAACAACCCTTTTGGCAATCACAGCAGGTATGATATTAACTGTTTGCTTAGAAACATTACCACAACATAGAAACTGAATATAGATACAATGAATACTGATTTTATGAGCATGTTACAGAAGATTTTCCATGCACCAGACTAGCAGCATTTAGAAGAAAAGCCTAAAGTATTATATTTGGGTGCTAAGTACTACCAAATTATACTTCAGTGTGAGAAAGATCACTGTCATTCTTGGTTATGAAAATGAATGTGCATGTATTCAAAAAGAGTCAATTCTGATGTATAAACATCCAAATTACTCAGCAGTTTATCATACAATATCAGGACAGAATCAGCACAAACCGTTAAATCATCTTGATCTAAAACATGGGTTAACTTACACGATCTGTTCATAAAATCAACCAACCTCACAGGAATCAAGTTTCAGTTAGTATTTATTAGTCTGTAGAACTACAACAGGTTTTTGTTAGAGTGCAAAACTATACTTCTACTTGACTGAAACACTCAAGATGGTATTTTTCAGTTTATCAAAGAAGTATTATATCACTTAACACAATAAATTAAATTATACCAATCATTATGTGTGCCCCAAATATTTTTATTTGCCATACTCTAAGTTTTTGTATTACTGAAACTCCTTTCCACCTGAGAAAGCCTTGGTGTCCTACATAGTAGGATGGTCTCACCAGCACTAAATGGTCACTATGCAAAATGCTGCCATCAGCATTGTAATATCCTTCCATGTTAGAATGTCAAAATCTTCACATCTAAACAAACATTTCGGGGCACTGACATGTTTCACAGTTTTTGCACTGAGGGAGGGATGGGGAACCCAACTTCATGCTCAGATGTCAGGTTCATAGCTAGAGCACGAATTTCACAAATTAAAGTAATTTGAGTTGGTTACAATTCCCTGTGCAAGCATATAATTAATAAAATGGGAATAAACCTTGCTGTACAATTTGTGCCAGCACTTGCTCTAATTTCCCAGACAGCCACAGCCTCATTACCTCCAGATTTGTGCATCTCATTATGATTCTGACACTCACACTTGTGCGATTAGTGATGAAATTACAGATTCATCCTGATTTAGTGTGGCCTTTATTGCTGTTAATTAGGCAATGAAATGTGAAAACTGTTACGGCATTTTAATTATCTGAATGCAATGAGATTTGTGTATTAAAAAAAATACATAAAAAAACAACGCAAAACATGGAGAATGTTATCTTTTCTTAGAAATAGCAGCTGGTTTTGATGGAAACAGCTGATTGAGGAGATTTGAAAATTTATTTTGCTGCTAATTGAGGTGATGGCTCCTGTCTATATCAGCCATGTACAGTTTTGTTTTCTGCAGGAAAAGAAATATGCCTTCTTATCAGAGGGCATCAAAATGTGCAGTAACAAAAACTTGAATGAAATATGGACAGATGAATTGCTTAATCTCAGTAAAATTTTTGTATTTTTTTGCCAAGATACTTCAAAAAACCCCTAGAGGAAAACCACCAACAGGCACAACTTATGTGCAGAAACAAAACCTCAAAGGAGGCAGCACAAAAATCCAAAGGAAAAAAAGCACTGAAATCTCACCCTTGTTGCTGGACCTAGGTTGAAGTAATTTTATAATTACTGATTGTTTTATAACAATTTATGCTGGATGGTCATAAAAACCCCATTCTCATCAGATGGGTGCCTTCCGGCAGTCAGCTGGAATGGAAGGTGCATGGAAATAAAACTTCCCTTGTGTAGCTACAGCACGTTAACCACAGCACATATCTGCAATTAGTCCTGTATGAGTGATGTATGTCTGTCTCTCCTACTATTTGATCTTCTCACTGTTGAAATTAATGCTTCACTAAGCATTATTGCTTTGCTTCACTAATAAACTAGTTATAACTAGTTCGTTAGATTTTGCTAACATATAGTAATTAATCAATTGTCATAGCATATTTTGAAGGAATTTGGTTTATGGGCAGAAGGCAACTTTAGAGAGATGGAGAGCCAAACATCCTTTCATGCTGGCACCATGTCTGCCCCAGGACAGCTTGCAGGAGAAGGAAGGCAGCCAGGGGTCTGCTGATCTCACCAGAAGTCCTGCTGTGCACCTCTGGGCTTCCCTTACTGAAGTGGCACATCAGGCAGGCAGGTCATGTGTGGGCGCTTACAAGGGCACACAAACACTCAAGTCTGAGTCCTGAGCTGCACCACACTTTTTGAGTTTCTACTTCTGTTAAAACTTAGTTATAGCAGCCTGTCCTCACAAGCCCTCACGAGAATGCAGAGGCTGGCAAGCCTTCAGGCAGCTGCTCATAACACACGGGTGGAATCTGTAAAAAGAACTGTTCTTCCTCACTTTTTACTACAGACTCAAATTTGCAGGACATTATTCTCATTGTACCCATTTAAGTCTTTCTTAAACAGTATAAACTATGCGTTATTGTACTTGATTATAAATAACTTTCTATGCAAGATACTTTTATTTTGGTAATTCTGATTAAGCTACATTAAACCTCTTCACTCCATCATATATTGGATAGAATTTCCTTGGGGTTTTTTTACAAGATCATGCAACAAAAAAATTAGTATTAGGTTTCTTTGCAAAAATGAAATTGAACTGGTGTCACAGTTTCTCAATAGGCACGAGATTTTAAATAGATTTTAAACAAACAAGCATCAGGAAATTTTAAAGTAAGGCTCTTAAAGAAATGTCAAATTTAGTAGATTTTATGCATGTATATCTCACACATATGCATCTATTAGTAGTTCATAACATTAAAATATAATTGGCATTGTGCTGTACTGGGAACTTTTCTGATTTCTCATTTACATCCTCATCTTCATTTATGTACATTATACTTTCTTTTTTTAAATGAAATAGCTATGGAAAATATTCTCAAAAAGACTATTTTTTACTGTTCTGTATACCTCCAGTGAAGCCAAATTCACAACACTATGGTGAAAACACGGAGAAGTAATAGCTACTACAGACCCACTAATTTTCATTATACAAAAATACATCATTTATCTATGTATTTAGTGCAGAAAGAATGAAAAAACCCTGAATGTTTCAGGGAGGTTCCATCCATTGTTTCTCTCATGCCTTCTCCATCCTCTGTACTTTTAACACCACAATGAGTTCCCTGAAAATAATTTTGGGAATTGTACCAGAAAGAAAATATTATTGAATGGAACATGTGCTGGAGGAACTAAATATGGAAGAAATCCTAGAGTGATGGGCTCAATATATAGAAACAAACATTAATTTATTCAGCAATTTTTCACTCCAAAGCAAGCTTCCCCCAGAAGCAGTGTACAAAAATAAGTACCAGCATTTTTCAAATACTAGAAATGCAAATATTAGGCAATTTGCCAAAGGCAACACAAGTCAATAAGGGAATTATGAGCAGAGTCCAGTTCCTGGCTGAATTCTGAAATTAAACTGCTCATCAGTAAAGTCCTTAAAGTCAGGGGAAACAACACATATCGCTAATAGAAGCTCAGAAATTATGTTGACAGAATATATATATAGTACTATCACACTGAGTGTGTGCACATATATAAATATGTGCACACACTCAGTGTGATAGTACTACAGTCCCTTAAGCTTCTTGAAAAAGCAGATATCAAAATCTGTAAAAGTAGAAGCATTGCTATTTTACTTTCTATTTAAAGACACTGCATAGTCACCTGTTCTGCTTCAGAGTGTTCTTAAGATCACCCCTTTTTGCATTATAGATCCTATCATCCACACCCCACACAGCAGAAGAACTTAGTGTGTGCATTCTTAATAAATATCCTACTACCTTGGAATTATTTTGGTTGCCAGACAACCTTTCCTTTTTTGACCATTCATTTGAACACACAGAAATAACAAAAAATCTCCAGCTGGATACACACACTTCAGGGAAAATTTTACAGCTGTCACAAAACAATAGAAAGGATGGTACTAGCTCCAACAGGCCACCTGAGTGCCCCAGCTCAGCGCATATGTTCCCAGAAATGAATCTTCTGTGAATATGATCCTTTTGGCACACAAGTACAAGTGCAGCCAATTAATGTAAAGCAGTAAGACAGACTCCCAAGTGTGAAATCAAATGTATTGGAAGGTCTAACCTGACCAGCTTCATTAAACCATCTCAGAATAAGGAACACCTTAAAAGTGAAAAATTAATTAATCCTAAATAATTAACAAAGTATATTTTATCCATAACTTTGTACAGCCTTTTTCAAAGGCAACTAAGGAGAAAAGCAATTAAGTTATTCCTGCTGATCCCCTTACTTTTTGTCTCTGTGTGGAGAATGAGACAGTAAACTGTTATTTCTCTAGCTTAAAAGGAAAAGGTTAGTGTGTAACACTGAAGTCTAGAAGATGCTTCTGCCAATAAATTTGCAAGTTAATGACTTATGTATCCATAATCTAGCAGACTGCTATACAAGTAAATTTTCCATACAATAGTATCTAATCAGTACAAGATGGTGCATTTCATTAAATGTTTTCAAGTGACTTGAGGATGGGGGCACTCACATAAATACTAAAATAAGCACACTGAAATATCAACAAATTGTTGAAAAACCCTACTGTACTACCTCCTAAACATCACTCTTCCTTTAATCCTGACCCAAAAGCTCACTTCTTCTCATTCATCTCCAGGCAGAGCTCCAGCTCCATGCACTCCAGCTGCTTATTAACACAGAGGGTGACACCTACTCTTCATCTCCTGCCTGTGCTTCCTAAAGATCCGCTGTTCTTCCATTCCAACACTCCAGTCATCTTGATGGCAAGAAGATCATAGCCCTGCAGGCATGCACATCTCTACCTCCTCTTGCTTATTCCCCATGCTTTGTGTGTTTGCACAGAGGCATTTAAGCTGGGCCTCCTTACTGGCTGAAGTGTCTGCAATTCCTTTGTGCTGCCCTGCAGATGGTCTGCCCACCTGCAATCCCTCTCTAGGCTCAGGGCATTTATCAGTGGTGCTGGCATCAAACTAGTAAGAGTAGAAGTACCCCTTCCCCAGCAATCTTATTCTGAAACCAAGCATATGATGTATAATACAAGTGGGGTTTGTCACTAAACACTCCATCTCCGAGCTTATCTTATTAGATATGAGGTGTCCTTCTCCATATTCTTTGTTTGCTGAAACGGACTGGTTATCACAGTGCTTAGAATAAAGGAGGACGGAACAAGAGAGATATTGTACAGGAAATCTGTATAATGGAAGAAGACAAATTTGCTGAAGAGATGTCAAGACTTTTACTACAGTTTTCTGCTTAGTAGTCAGGACTGTGTTGGCCTCTTGCAACAGCTCACAGAGCCAGACAGTGCAACACTAACTTGACCTAAGATTACAAAAAGCTCTCCACAAAGCTGAAGTACAGCAACATCTCAGCACTGCAAGAGAAGTATAAAAAAAAGAAAGAAGCTGTGTGCTTTTACCCAGCACTGATACTGCAACTGAACACTGAAAAAGCTCAAATTAAGTGTAAAACAGTCCAATTTTAATAATGGCTGTAAATGATGTTTTTTCAGCCTTTCAACATTATGTGCCAGCATCATCAGTACAGTACAGCACACTCATGCATGGCTGATAGAATCCATATCTTTCCATCATCCAGTACCCCATACCCAGCCTGTGTTTACCCAGCAAGGAAGGCTGCTTAAGACTATTTTAATTTCTAGGCGTACTTGTTCTACCACTTGTCCTCAGCCCCAAGATGACTGCTACACCTTTCACTGAATCTATGAAATTTTTACACAAAAAGAGAGAAGAAAAAAGGCACATGATTTAAAAAGAAAAGGCCCAAAAGAGGTGGGGAGGCTGGTGAAGAGTAGCCAAGCATCAGCACATGACGCCAGCGATGTCAAGGCAGCCAAGAGGGTGCTGAGAATACAGACAGACAGCAGCAGTTATAGAGATGGAGTACATGGGAATTCTTTTTGGTAGTAAGCATCACCTTTAGATCATAAAGCAAGGGGTAATTTTCTCCTGAATCTTTTTATGAACAGATTAAGGTACAAAGGTTACTCTACAAGAGCACTGCATGACTTAGAATACATTGAATATGTATCGCAGACACATGAAGAAAGAAAGTCAAAATGTTCTCGCCCATACAATGTTTACATGCAATTTATGGCCAGTGTTATTCAAGAGAGTGATTCAGGTACTAGAACTTGCTCTCTCTGGTAAAACATTTATTACCTGAAAGCAAGCTAACTCTCATCATACAGAAGTCAAAATATTATGCCTTAACAATATCTTTTAGATTTTGAAATACTCCCTTGATATAAGACAGTTATGCTTCTGTTGGTCCATCACAATAATTATACCTTTCTATCGAGTGCTGGCTCTTTGACACCACCCAAGGTACATCTGCTTAACATTATTTAAGAAACGCTGAACCTCACTTCCCTGGATATCACTTTCAAAATTATATTGTCTTGAAAGAACACATAAAAATTGAAGCATACCCTCTGCTAATAGGCACTGTTAAGGAAAGTATACTTATTATCCAGGGTAATTAGCTACAAGCTTCTGAATGTCAATTCACCACACAGAGCTGAATGTCAGCAGAACAATCAGCTTGACCACTGAGGTCTTTATGAATTGCACACATTAGCAAATCTCAGTAAGAAAATACCCTGAAGTATGTACTTGCAATTTCCCTGCTATTAGAGAGTATTAAACGTTATTCATATGCCACAGCTAGCACAAGACAAAAATAGAAAGCTTACATAAGCTCCTATTATGAATAATGACTACTGAATGTAAAAGTAATTGAAAAGGAGATTGTAGGCAGACACTGGAAGGCTAGACTAGACTTAGCTCTAAAAACTAACAATAATGTAAGGGACATATAGCTGATGCACATCCATTTATAAACACTGCATGTGATGTGCTTACTGAGATAATTACTGTATGCATATATGAATGTGGTTTAGTAAAAGAGCTATAAAGAAACTGTACACAATCATTGGATTAGCAAAAATTGCCAGGTTATGAATGATTCAACCAGAAAACATTGCTAATGGAAATACTGGATGTCTAGAAGCTCAAAGCTGCAACAATTATTTTGCCAAAGTTGCAAATCTAAAGGACACTAAACAACTAGGAAGCAATTCCAACTTTCACCTAGGCAAAGCACATTGCAGAGGTCTGCTGTGCAATCACAGTTTATACACAAGTAGATCACCCAGCACACATTTTAGAAGCAACTCCTCCTACAGGAAGATTATATTTAGAAGGAACACTCAGTAAGACTAGAAATGGCAACAGAAAAACAACTAACACACAAGTCCTGACCAAGGTATCTTTAAGGAAGTGCTTCTTTCAGGTAGAATGCGTATTTCAGGAAGTGTGCTAAAATTTGCCTTAGGAAACATCTACCATTCTCTAGCATTGTGTTTTCAGTGTTCAGTATTTTAATATGGATTCATTAGTATGAAGTCGTCATACAGGGACTTAAAGTTTTCTTTGCAATGAGCTTAAACACCATGCCTGTTAACATCAATAGTTCTAAGCTTGTCTAATACTTCCAAGAATATGTGTGTAAAGAAAACACTGGTCTAACAATTACTTAAACTAAAAAAAAAACATTTCCAAAGGAAAACGCTTTTTTCTCCAACCTTCCCAAAAACTTGTTATACAGAGGTCATGATGCCCACTCACATGCATGTAAAGCAGACAGAGCTCTCATAGCAATCACAATATATGATCCAATGCTTTCACCAAATTACAGTGCTTGTTGTTTAACATCCATTAAAGAACCTCCCTAACCGCAAAAAAGTGCCACTAAAATAATGAGGAGCTAGAAGGAGAAAGAAAATTGTGTGGCCCTGTGATATTAAGAGGTCATGGCAAATTTAATCAGCAAGTGTTGCCAACAGTGCTATATCCCAGAGTTCAATCTATCTGGAGAGAAAAGAATATAAAATGAAAGCTAAACTGTAACTGAACAGAGAGATTGGAAACAACCTCCTTTCATTTTCAACTGGCCTCTTAACCAAATATACTGTGTACAATGGTGACCTTACCCCCTGAAGACAATGCACTAGAAAATTGGCAATTTTTTTTTACAGCATACATTTAAGGAACCCTTTTTGCCACATCCTTCAAAGTGTATCACTAGTAGATGCTGGCCCTTATGAGAATACTCACTGCAATTCCAAAAAACATTTATTCATCTCTGATATACTGGTTTGCTTCATATGAAACAGGAAAAAAACCCTAAACCTCTAAAACACAACAGAGAATCCCATCATCTTCCAAAGAATTCTTCAGTTCCAAAAATACAGACGTAGAGCATCAGCAGGTATTCACAGTTAAAGACCTTTGAGACTTAAGGTCCTTAAAATCATATCAGCAATAATGTCATTCAATACTGAATCTCAAGGAGGTTTAAAAAAAAACACTCTGAAATGCAGCACATCTGTGCAAAAGAACACATTAAAATAACATAAAATCATGCCAGCCCTGGGAGAAAAAATACTGCTTACATAATTCTCCAGGATAATCTGTGTGAGTGGAGAGTGAGTTTGCTTTTCAGGTTCGATGGAAGCTCCTGGTAAACTACATTCTCTAGAAACTTCCAAAGTGCACCCAAGTTTCTACTTGTACATAAAACAGACAAGAATTATTACACTGTGAACAAGTATGATTTTATATGTCATTATTTTTAAGCAACATGCTGTATTACCTCCAGTATTTAGCACCAGAGAAAGCAAAAACCTCTTGAATTAAAACTCCTCACAAATCTTATGGCAGTTCCAATTGGTTGTACAAAGGAACATCTCAAAGGGGGCTTTCAAATTATGCAGATCAGGAATTCCACATACTGAAAAGCAGAAATGCAACTAAGAACCACCAGAACACAGAAGTGGTCTGTTCCCTTGTAGTTATTCTACTGAACAGCTGCTCTTCAGTTTAATATTCTAAGGAAAAGTTTCTTGGTTTTTTGCAAAGAATAATAGTAAAGCTATCCTTAAGAAAAAACAAACCATAACAAACCTGAAAATGACCGTCCCGACAAATACCAAACAACTGAACAAGGAATTTTCTAGCTTGTGCACAATAGAACCCAAATGTATCTCAACAAACAAGGCAACTGAGAGGTATTTTCATACTGGCTTTCTCAAGATGTACAACTTTCTGTTGCAGAAATCAACTCTGTGTTATTTCACTAAATCTGTAAAACACCTGAATTCCTGTCAGGCATTTTCTTTTAAGAAAGCTATTCTAATATGTTAACTTTAATCATAGCCCAAAACTTTAATATTCTCACATCCAACTCTTCAAAATAAAACATTTAAATTGCCAACAAAGCCCTGAAATTATACTGACAATAGTGTATAACTGGAAAATATACATATAGAATATTTCTTCTCTACTGAGTGTGATTTTGGAATCATGCAAGCATTTTTTTGAAAAAGCACTTTAAAGACATAATGCTGTTGTTAACTACTTATTTTGTGCACTGACTGTTTTGTTCTTATTTCCTTAGTGACTACCATTATACATAACAAAGACTGTTTAATTTCTCTACAGCTGCATTTCTTTATTGATCTTTTGAGGCAATTTTTCAGGTGCTTTCTAAAAGGAGAAAAAAAATCCAAATCTAAATTAAATTATTACTTGTAACATAGCTCCTCCTAACAAATCCTGGAAGCAAAAAGTCACAGTTTACACTTACAGAAATCATAGTGGCTATCTTTCTTTATTTTAAAAAAAATATTTTTTCAAGTGATGCTGATACATTTAATTCCTGTAGAAAACACTTCTGTAAATCCATTAGTTCTATGTTTTTCATTCAGATAGTTGATTCAGGCTCGCCCTTCCAAAGACACCCCACTCAGTAATCTCACCAAAATATATATTCTAGACTGTTCCAGTGGGTGAAGATAAAACTTCCTCAGGGGAGACTGCAGTGGTCTTGTTCTGACATGACTAAAACACACACAATTGCAGGACTGACATTCAGCTGGAACCAGGTCCCAGTGGCCAAAACACCTACTGTCACACAATGATGCAGCACACAAGGTACCAAGTGTGCCATGGGTTGTAGAAATGCTTGTTCACATCATTCCATGAGCTATTCCTCACGGCTACCGAAGTATCAATATAATCTCACACCATTCCCTTTTTTTGCCTTCCGATATTGCTGCCCACAACTGAGACCTGAATTCCCTTACAAACCATGGCATCTCATTTGATTGCCCTTGGACAACATGTTGCAGCTTTGTCATTGCCTGCATGGAGGAGCAGTAATGGGTAACAGTCCGAGGGCAGCACTAGCCTAAGAGCTTTCCTGGCAATGTCCTTAGCCCAGGCTGCAGGGAGGCAGAAGCCTTCCCTGCAAGGAGGGTCTGTGCAGCACACTGGACCCTCTGTTCCCCTCAGGAGGGAGTCACCTAGCACTATAGCCCATCTTTCCTTCCTCGTGGAGGTGGTCATCGCTCAGGTGCCAGTCCTTTCTGCTCAGCAGTATCTCTGGTGTAGATGGGCCATCATCCACATCATCCTCTGACTCTGACTTACCTTTCACATCCAGAGCCTCATCACTGCTGTGTACAAGCATATGGGGAGGCAAGGTGGGCAAAGAGGGAGTGTGCCTGTTGCTCCAAACAGGGACTTGTCCTTGTTCACTCTTTTTAAGTTACTGCTTTCTGCATGGCAGGGGAGGAATACAGGATCCCCCTGATCCTGTGTATTTTGTAGCTGTTCTTGTTGCTGTCTCAGGGAGAGCAGAGCACAGGTTTGCCAGTTGAATTCTTTCTCATCTCCCTACTAATGACGCCGTGTTCCACTCTTGTACTTTGAAATAGCAGCAAAATGTCCTAATAATGGTGGCTGATAAGCGTGGCTCTGAATAACAAAGTGCAATGTCTTTGAAAATACTGTTTTCCATTTCAAGTAATGACATTAGGCGATTCAAAAGCATTATTTCATGCTTCTTATAATAGCCACACAAAATGGAAATTTCTTTTTTTGCTCACAGTAGCAGACAAATACACATAAAAATGTATTGCTAGTAAAGGGTCATTTACTTCTTGTTTTATGGATTTTAACCAGCATTCACATGAAGCCTGAGCAGAAGCCATGTAATATGACTGCTGTAGAATGAATTCTATCTTACTCAAATTATTTTGCAGTCTGTATTCTCATTAGAGAAGAAAGCTCCTGAGGTCAAAAGACAATGGAAATTATATTTCATTTTACCTTAGACTACAAACTCTGGAACTAAACCCAGTGCTGGAATATCTGGATGCATTTAGACCTGCTCAAATAGGATTTAATATTCTTCTATAAATAGCAAACTCTGTATAAGTTATCACTAGTACAGAGATAACTCTTGAAAGCGTTATATTTACAGCCAAAAAGTATACCACATTCTATACATGCAGTGCTCTCCACACACATATGTAGAAAATGTTACAATAAAGTAAGCATTTTTATACTGCAAGTGCTTCTATTTCTACAATCATGAAAGCTTTTTTATCAAAAGTTTCTTTTTTGATAAATAAAATTTTTTGCTAATTCTAAAGGGAAAAGCACCTAAGAAGTTACCGCATCAATGAAATGGAATGGAGCCAAATGGGGAATATACTATTAACTTCTAGAACACAAAATGTTAATTCTTTAATGTTAACTGGCCTTTTGGGATTTCTAATAAGCTGAGTCTAGCATGCTGTGGGATTTTAGCATTGACATGTTTCTAATGAGAGGTTAATGAATCTAATCTCTCAAACCATGGTAAAACACAAGAGTGGGAATCAGGGAGCCAGTTCTGACAGTGTTTGGCTGTGTTCCAGTGGGGTTCACTTATTCATGAAGAAGCTTCCATCAGATACTCTGCTTCTTACTGAAACATGAAGTGAGCTGGAAAAGAAAGGTCTCTGTGGTGTAGAAGGAACTGTCAGCAGCCCAAGGAAAAGGCCAAATTAAAATTAAAATTCATTAACCTTAGCATCTGTCAAAGAGTTTTGAAAGGAAGAAGGAAAGAAGAAAAAAAAAGAAGGGTGAACACAGTAGTCTGAGATAGAAAAATTACAACTTTTTACCTGTTTACCAGAAAACTGCCTATTACATCAATAGCCTTATTTCTCCAAGAACAGTGTCTTTGATAAATAGAAATGATGTAACATAGCTAAGCACCATTCTTCCCCAACAACTCATCTACCTGAATGTGACACATTTGAATGTGACAAGAATACCTTTCTTGGTCCCAAATTTTTGTATGGTCAAGGAGAAAGCATACCACCAGGTAAGTCTACTCATCAAAAAGCTACTGCAACATTCTCTTCAAACCACAACCCAAGAATCAAAGGGAGAAATGCAGAAGCATAACTTTGAACAAAATAAGTACACAATGCACAGCAGACAGGAGAAGCGAAGCTTCCTGCACCTTGAGCAGATGAAGTTTCCTACAATTTGAACTTTACATGATTCTCTGGCAACCAGCAACCAGCTTATGATAGGGAAGCTTACTCTCTTCAGAAGCCTAAGTTAGCTTTGCTATATTCAGAACAGTTTTCATATCTTTGAGAGCTTCATCAAACATGGTTTAAAGTAGTTCATATATGCAAAAGGCACCAAAAAGGTTGTAGAGGACAACTGCATGAACAGGCTGACCAACAGAGGCAGTAAAAATTTATTTTCTTAAGCAATTTAGGAAAAAAAAATCTGGATGGCTAAGTGTGGAATATTCAGGATATGAAATTTACCAAATAAAACCAAACCATGTATTTGAACACTAACATACATGAAACATGTATAAGCTTCTCAAAAGCAAACAGAACTCAGTGAAACTTCATGCACTTCAGGAAGAACTACTATTTTTCACTGGTAGTTCAAAAATTACTTCTTAGCATCTCAATGCATAATTTACTTAAATTCTCTCCTCAGAACAGCCTTTTTCTTTTTTTCACACTACTCTAGTGAGTACCTGGATTTTGTCTTCATACATTTTACAATTCCTAGCAATGGAAAGCACAATTCTGCACTTCAACAGTGACATAGCATGGGTAAATAAATAAATACATTTCATGCAATTGCATCAGCCAGTCTCACTACTTTTCAAATACTGCAATATTTCTATGCAATTGTGAATGATTACCATCCCTCCTTCATCCCACTCTGTTTAGCTCTCTTTAACATTTGTTCCTGCCTACAATATAGACCTTTTTTCAATACAAGCAAGTCAGGATGATCAAAAGTCCAGTAATAGTCACAATATTTTATCTGTATCTCCAATTTATTTTCAGATTAACATGCTCACTTTCCCCCCAGAGAGATCTTGGATTCAATACTGGATGTTAATCTAATTCACTTTCTTTGCGAACTCTGTTTCCTTATTCAGATTAGATAAATCCCAACTCTGGCACCAGGAATATTCCTTTTTGATGCTGGAACAGTGGGAGAAGGTTTAAGTGGCTCTGAAGGCAACATACTCACAACCTGCTTGAAGCATTCTTATTTGAGAACTTTCAGTGTTTCAGAGTTAAAAATATATAGAAATTAGAATTATAAAGAGAATCACTTTTTTAAACTATGTTTTAGCACATAGTATGACAAGAGACACATCATGGGTATGACAAGCTTTCCAGGAGACGAACATATAAATTAAAATATGTAGTAGAAGTATTAGAGATTCTGAATAAATTGTTGAAAAATCACAGATCAAATAGCTAGCCTAAATAGAGCAACTTGTAATGAGATTTACAGCACACTGGTGATGATATAGGACTGTTATTTCTTTCCAGAATAGAAGAAATCCAGTAAAATGGACCTCCAGTACTGGTAAAAGACAGTGTCATGTATCCTTCTCCAACAAAGATTATCCTTTCTTGGATGGACAACATTCAAAACTTTTATTCTATAAAGTAAAATAGAAAAGAGGGGAAAAAGGCAAATAACTTTGAATCTCCTCAAATTAATTTCAAAATAGGTGAAAATATTATAAAATATCAAATCATCCTTGAGGTAGCTTTGAGATAACCAGCTCCTTCTACTACAACGAGGACACTGTAAAATGAGTTTAGTTATAATGGAGGAAAATGCTGCCAACTGATATTGTGAGGGAAGATAAAATATCAAATGCCAACATTTTCAGAAACACGTTTTCCAAATCCAAACCAAGATCCCTTGCTGTACAGTATTACTGGATCGTTCTTAGAAAAATCACTTGACAAACTTAAAATTTATTTCATTCTTTTCAAGGCTCTAAAAGGTCATTAAATCTCCCCTTCAGTAAGCTATCAAGTAAGGCAGAATGTTCTGATTTCCCTTTATTTATTCTCTGGCAACATAAAGAGAAGGGGACAGAATGCTATCCACTGGAAGGCTGGAGAAAGGCTGAGTTCTCTGGCTCATTTAATGAGATGATTCTTGCACTGTCACTTGCATGATAAAAATTATTTACCTGAACCACTGTTAGTATCAAACATGTTTAGGAAGCAAAAGTTCAGTTTGCTTCCCATGAAAGTGATTTTTTTTTCCCCCAGCAATCCTGGTAGAGGTTTTGCTTGTTTTACAGGCTCCATATTTGCTATTTTCTTCTCCTGTCAAAAATTTGACCTCCACACAAATTGTCTAAAGAGAAAAGGCAAAGTGACTCCATTCATGAAGACTGTCTTAGTTTGTGGCTAAAAATTAATAAGGATTTGGAGCTGCATGACACAAGGCAGGAAGTGAGGTTAATAGAGAAAACCTTTAAGAGAAATCAGAGTCTGAAATCAGGAAGAATGAGAGAAAATGTTAATTAATTAACTGACTACATGTACACTCAATTATGATCAATTAAAACAATTCAAGAAACTGGAAATCATTGAAATCTATAACTGGGTAAGGTGAAACACATTTTTTCCTTTAGTGGAAAAATCAGATATTCCTTCCTCAAAACCAGCAAAACAAAACAAAAGCACAGCCCAGCTCAGGTCTCCAAGCTGACAGCCAAATATTTATTATCTTCTTACTGCAGAGTGTTCTTGAATTTTGCATTACTTATATTCGCCATAGCTCAGAAAAATGCACCACAGATTTTTTAATTTTAAGTGGTATCTTTTCAATTTTAGATACACAATCACTACAAAAGCACAAGCTGCATATTGAAATTAATGCCAAGCTGTTCCATCACTACTAAAAATCTTAACAGTTGCCAAAGTTCGAATGCAGATCTCTTACCAGTAATACTCCTGGAAGTAAAAATCAAACACATTTGCTTTTCTAACAGCTCAAATAAAGAGAAAGAGGTTAAATAAGCTGCTGAGGTTTCACAGTGAAGTCAACAGCATTGAGAAAGGAAATGAAAAAGAGCAGGTATAGATCTGTTAAAATTTCTGCCTTTTCACCATAATATTTGTTTCCTTTCCCTTTAGAAACATAACTTTGATTTTTTTCTTTCTCACTAGCTAAAAGAACAGGGATGCCTCTTCTGAATAGGTTTTCCTATCATTTGCTTTCCAAACTCTACAACAGTTCTAGTCTCATACAATATTTTGCTTTGGAGGATGGGAGGCTTTGCTGCCCCTGACATAGCACAATTAGTTATCAGGCATATTGAAGCATATTAAATACAGATTTAATAAAAATAATGACAAAGGAAAGGGAAATATTTGCACAGTACTGGTCTCCTCAGATACCATGCTGGCAGTAGCCAGTAGTGAAAAACTGCAGGCCTCAGTCTGAGTGTCCCAGCAAAAAACATTTTGAAGGTGGAAAGTCCCATGTCCCAAGGTCAGGTTGTTCAAAAAATAGCTTCAATTTGGAATAATTAAAGCTGTACTTAAACATCACGAGACATTGCTTGAAGGAGGCAGAAAAGGCAAGCTAAAAGCATACCTACAGGCAATGAGATTCAGAAGTTCTGGTCAAAGGTCTCAAATCCATCCCTTTAATTTGACAAACTGAGTATCTGGTGTCATTCTTTTTTGTTAAAATAGTGGAACAATAATTCCAGATAAGGATTCCATTGATAAATGATTGGTTGATTATTCTATTAAACTTGGAGACACAACTACAGAAGAGTAGTTACTAGATTACTACTATTAAAGTGGCAAAAAATTGAAGGCAAGAAAAGAAGGACAAAAGAGGAGATTTAGTGTGATTGCGCTAGAGCAATACAACATGGTCACCCACAATGTATCTCACACCCAGTACCTTAATACTACAACCACCTGGGGTTTAGGCATCCTTAAAAAGATAAATGTTTAAAGATAAATATTAAATAGCAAGATGCTCCAAAGTTTAACAGCTGTGAAAGATTACATGCAGAGAATCACTGTGCCACATACTGGAATGAGCAGCTATATAAGGAAGTTAAATTCAGAATTTGAGCATTTTTCAGTAAATAAGTATATAATTCTATCACTTATGCCACTATTTCATGGGCTTTTTTTTTTCCTTCATGGCCCAGAACCTGTGTAGAAACCATCAACCTCTTTTTTTTTTTAATCAAATACAACTCAGACTTATTTCTGCAAGGATTTTTTTCCATGTATTTCTACAAATATTGCTAGTTAAACTTAGCATTAACTGGGTACCAGAGAATACAATTAGATTGTGGAAAGCAAAATCAGCTTCAAAACTGACATAATAGTACTGAATAAATAAATATACCAGAATTTTTCAAATTATACATTTATATAAATGAGGAAAGGTTAACTTCAGAGGCCTTCTGTCCCCTGATCACTCTTCTTGTCATTATGTGTGATTTTGTGCCAGCTGAGGACTCATTTTCATGAACAAGTAGCTTTTCACAGGATGCAGGCGTTACGTGTAAAATATGCTAAAATAGGTAAATATCAAATGTGTTTCTCATTCCTAATAACAATCAAAAAATTATTCTCAGTTGAAACTTTAATGTGAAAATAACCTCTGGAATAAATTCATTATCCTGTGAACAAAGAGTTTCCTTGTATAAATCAGCATCTTAAAAAAAATCAGCTCAAGAAACATTCTATTACTAATATTCAGATACCCAAAAATTAAAGCTGCCAAAATACTTTAATTGCAGAGATTTCCAAACTCATGAAGGAAGGAAGAGAAACATTTAAACAGCAGGTAATTTATTGTCAGAATCCAAGAAATACTCAGAACAGTGGCCAAAATAAAAACAATCAAGCAGCAAATATGCCCTAGATTAGCTAATACTACTCTAGTGGTCTGTGAACGCATTCTGGAATTTGGACACTAAGGAGATGGAACAAACAGTTTTGGAAATAACTCATTCTTAAAATTTTAAGCTCTCCATAAGTATCAGAGTGAATTACACTGGGTTGCTTTGGTGGTTTTTCTGCACAGAATGTATAGAAATAACAGCACCACAATTCTAAGGATAACTTCCAAACAAATCCATGTGAACGGAAACAGTAATTTCACATGATAGCTGTAAATATGTAGCAGAGCAGAAGAGGTGATTGTAAATTGCGTCCAATGCAAAGAATGGAATTCTAGTAAATAAGTGCAGTGAACTTAGAGAAAGTGAATGGAATTGTTTAGAATGGAAATCTGAGCAGCACATGTGAAAATATGCACACTAATGTCATTTGAAACAAATAGCTCCAGGTAATTTTCTCCGGGTCATTTTTTTCCATGCTGTAAAACTACAATTATTTCTGATGACATTTATTCTTCCTCATTGCAACTAAAAAACACATCTTTTCCTGCTCAAGTACAAGATTTCCAAGTTCTTCAGAACAAATTGTTTCATCTGTTGCCACAGACATCCTACTGTTTAAATCTATCTACTAATGCACTTGAAGATTTTATGTTCCTAATCCACTCCTATTTAAACATCTCTTTCTCACAGTACTATAAAACAGATTCTAATAAAATACTATTTATCCTAGAAGACACTCCTCTACATAGCAAAGGATGCCATCAGTCCTTCATTATGCAGCTTGATAACAACCATTTCACAAAAGACTAATGGCAAAGGGTTTCTTTGCAAATTAACAGCGGTTTACTTTAGGCAAGCTCATGATTCAGTATCAGACTTCTGCTTTAAAAACGCACAGATCTTCAACTACTCTTAATACACCTGCTAAATAAATGCTGCCAGTCAGCTACAGAGTTCCAGGCACATCTTATTCTTAATATTACCTTTTATGGATGTTCTCAAGGAATACTCTAGGGGTAAGAAGCAAGATGAAAATTCTTCCTTTTTGGAAAGAGGTTTTCGGATCACATTGAACTGTATCGGTGGAGCTCCCTGCAAGCTTGACAAATTACCATCAGTGGTACGGGGCTTTTTTTTTTTAATTTGGGGAAAGACTAAATTTACATTATATTTAGCAAGCACCTTCTCCTGACTTAAATTTAACTTGGTTTTCTTAAGACTATGCTGCTTTTGGTGGATAGTTTTCACCACCACATTCATCAGATTTCTTTCATGGTGAGATTTGTGAGGAAGAATAAAAAAACAGCAAAAATACTCCTGAATATAAATCAGAAAAAGTGCCCCACAGATACTGCCATACTGGCTTATGCCTTTAAATAGAAACACTGTGTTTGTTACCCTTATCAACTTATAGTTCTAGAAATCCTAAAAATGGCATCTTCAAGCAAGGCTTACAGAGACACTGACACCTAAGATTTAAACAGTTGCAACATGATACCCACTTTACACATAGAGATGGTTACAGCTCTGGTGTTCAGGGTCAACTGTAAGAGAAATTTACACATGGCAAACAATTTCCCATTCATCTCTAACTATTCTACCCATTCTCCTGTCTCCTAATTCATGTTCCCAAGGATGCCTGCATCAACAAAAACCAGAATTGTTCAGGAGTCCTTCAATATGCAAACTCAAATATAGAAACAAAGCCAGGATAAACTAAACAAGAATGCCTGGACTCAGCTAAGACTTAGTGTCCACAAAAAGAAAGACTAAAATTCTGAGGAAAGTAAAGCTTTTAATTTGAAAGTAAGCAGCAATCAAGATGATATGAGACCCTCACATCATATTTATAACTCAAAATTACAGTGGTGACTGCAGAGACACCATGCTCCCCTAATGCTTTCCTTGTGTATTCGCTGGGTAATGAGGGCTCAGTAAAGGCAATGATCATATTGGTTTCCCAGGTTTGGTACATAAAGGGCTCCCTAAAGACGCAGGACCCATTGATTTCTCTCCATATGCTTACAATCCACAAATGCTAAAACCTAGGACCAATTCAATAGATTATTATTATTATCAACATGCATCTTCACTTCTGCTGTCAATACTAAAATACATTCCACTTCTATATGGAGTTTGCTCAATACTGTCCAAAACTGTCCAGTGTCTCTTTACTATAAAATGCAGAATCCAGTGAAATGTAACTACACATTTATCCATGAAAATGCATTCAAAGAGGTGCATGAATATGGAAAGCAACAGCTACATTGACTTTTACCTTTCTGGATTTATGGCTGCAAGTGAACAGTATATGAAGCAGTGTACCAATCTCTAACCCACAGCTTCTTCTCAGCTGGAAACACCTCATTTTCTTAATTTAGTGGGGCTCAAAGCCCAGGACTCAGGGACATTTGTTTTCACTCACAGGAAAAAAAAATTGTTTAATACTAATGTATCTAAATTTGGTAAATACAAACAAACCCTAAATTTAAGACAATCTTCTTTAGGTTTTAACCATTGCAGAAAACGATTTTATATTCAAAATTGCAGGCATCATCTGCCATCTACACCCCCATCCTGTATTAGGGGCTGGTAGTAGGACTATCCCCAATCTCACCCAAACTGGGTCACAGAACTTTTGAGTCTCCTCTTTAACCCTCTTGCCTGCTCAATATCCTCACTCACAAGCAGCGAAGAGGATGTACCTGCTCTAAGCCAGGCAGTGCAGTTACCTTGAACTTTACAGGAAATACCACTCTAGAGGCACCTTCTTTTTCCTCCCAAACCTTATGGACAGCTAAATAACAAAAGACAGAAGCCACATGCAAAAGGTTTACAAAGATGCAGTATATGGAGAGATTTTTACTTTTTTCAAATACAGTTTCTTTCTAAAATAGTGTAACAAAACCAACATTTGGTTTAAAAACAAAAATTACGTACCTAAAACTGTAAGAAATGGTTAACTATACGGGTATACATGCTAACTAAGGTATATATTTAAAATATATAGATATATTTTGGGCATATTCTAAATTTCACTGAATTTCCAAATAACTAATTTGTAATAATTTTCATTATACTATATTTTTAGTAGACATAGTATCAAAGACTGCCTGGATTTCCATTTTAGTCATGAACAACACTGCATTCCAGCAACATTCTGAAATGCAACTCTCCTATTTTTAGAGCCCAAAACCGAAAAACTTATTTTAGGTAAGATTTATTACTCAACATTTTTAGATCCATTCTCCTAATGTGGGCATGAATTAATTTGGGGTGGAAAAACCCCACTCTGTTTGCTGGTACTACTAATATACTGAAATAGCTCATAAAATCATAAAGAAAAAATTTATTGGACATTGTACCACTATTGAATGTTGTCACCAGAAGCCTTATTCAATCATCTGCTGTATAATACCAAGTATAAACAAGCTGTTTGCACAAATCAAAAGCTGTTAATGTTGTGGAACACACTTGCATTTCTATTACTTCAAGGACTGTATAGCTATATGCTCCATTACTACTTCCTGTAAGCATTACTTCAAGGCTTCAAAGCTATTGCTAAATCTTATCTATTTCCACACTGGCTCTTCACTTGGATATTGAGTCCTTCTGTTGGTAATTTGATCACTCTGAATACTTTGCTGGTGTGATTGCTACTTTTCTCTTGAATTGCAATAAACATGCACATTTATTCTTGCCCTCTGAAAGAACTCTGCACAAAAAAAAACCACAAACCTTGAGAAATGTAATATTATTTTTAGAGGAATTTTTTTTGCTGCCATATGCAAAGAATAATGTTTTGTAACTTTACCTTATTTTCTTTTTTCATCGTACTGTTTAAAAGCATTGCGCCAAAATGAAAGGAAGCATTTAGGTTGTGTGATTCTGCCTATATCAAACTCCCAGTCCATATCAGGATGGAACTTTTACACTAAAAACTAGAACCAGGCTTTAGTTTGCACTGTGGAGCAGTCTCAGAGTGCATAAAACAGATGCTTTTTTTGGATGAAACAACTGGAGCAGCACTCAAACTGCTAATGAGTTCCAGCTCATAGGACCAGCTCATAGGACCAGACCAGAGTCACCTCAGAGGAAAAAGCCCCAAAGACTCACTGTAAGCACTGGGTCCCCAGCACCATTTTTGTGGCAGTCAGCTCAACAGCAAACACATAGCCAAGTAATAAAGACATAACTTCACACACAAAAAAAAAAAAAGAAAAGCAAAGAGCCATGCTTTATCAGGGACTACTTTATGTTTCACAGCTTGCTAAATAAAGCTTTGGAAAGGGTGCTCTTTAGCAAATGAAGGAGTATATAGTTGTCTTCCTATAAATTCAACCAACTGAAATTACATTTGAGTTACCAAGAAAGTTCATTTCAACTTTTAAATCTATGCTGATGACATTTAGATCAGTTTCAAAAGGCCTATAGAAATTTATATAGAAACTTGAATTTAATTCTGACTGCTTCCCCAACAATCATGGCAATTCAATTCACTGAACAGATTTATGTTAAAATTAGATAATGAGGACTGAAAAATCAGTTTAAGATCAGAAAAACTCCAAGCTACTTGCTTTTTAAAGAAAAGCTTGTCTGCTAAAAAAACCCAAGCATACCCTACACATCAAACAATGCACCTACTTGAAAAAAATATGAATTATCTCACTACTGCCAGTTTTTAATTGCCTAAAGACAATAGGCAATTAATCTAAAACTCCAGCATCTTTTTTTTGTTTCTTACTTTGGGAAAAGGTCCCGAACTCTCTCTGTTTAGAAATAAGAGTGAAATATATCCAGCTGTCTGGAGCCAACACCTTAGCCCATGCTTCCACGTCAGCGGTGGACCGGTCCCAGTGTAGCTGAGAAGCTTCATCCAGGCTGCTGTCTTTTGGCTCCAAAAGAGGATGCCATGCTTTCAGAATCCATAGATTCCCAGAGGAATCTATCCTGCACACAATCCAACATGTGAGCACAGTGCATTGACCCAGCTCTAGGTATAAAGCCACTCAGCATTTTCAGGAGGTCCTTTTCACACTCATTCCCAACAGAACTGCAATGGAACTGAACATGAGGACTATCTTGTGACGGAACAGCCAATACCAGGCAAAATTAATGATTACCCTTTCAGCACTGAGCATGAGAGAGGATGGGGCAATGGGAGCAAAGGGATTCATAGTGGAGTGAACTGGATACATACATGGTGCCATCTGTTCTATGCTCTTTGTTAATCGTCATGTACCTGAAGACATTCAATCTGAGCTAGGACTGCCTTTAGATCCACCATTAGTGACCTCACAAGCCCAAAGAAGGCTACCAAAGCAGCAAGTTTCTTTCACTTCACACTGTGCACAAATGCCCACACACAATTCTAAGGACGTAAGTAAATTTAGCTTACAGTAAAGGTTTCTGGCTCTTAGTTTTAAACCACAGAATTATTTTTCCTAATTTTATCATGCTATCTTCTAATGGCTGGAGTACAACAAGAGAGTAAAGAACGATATCCTTATTATTTTGTCAATATTTAACTGCCTAAATATTGCCTGTAGCAAATTTACTATTTAAAAACACCATGGCAGATGGAGAAGAGCATATTTCACAATAATATGCCCACCATTTAAAATGAACATCACAACTGGCCAGTCTTTCAAAGCAGATTCACTGAGATATACGCACTCAACCACAGCCAATGCCATTGTACAACCAAACCTGGGAACCAATCATTTGCCTAATAAACGAAAGCCACCTTTCCCTCATTTCAAAAGAAATAAGAATGTGTTTTACATAAAAACAATTGTAGCATATTTTTTATTTATCATCACAAGGTAAATTTGGATAAGCTGAAATACGCCCCTTAATTTTACTTTGTAAGATGCTCTATCTACCTTACATGAATTAACTAGTCTTACACTTCCAGCTAACAGCTGAATTTCACCTTCCATTCCTAAAGGGAGGGAGGGACAGATATACCATGGAATAGACACATACAAGAATATTGTAGAGCGAATTTAATAGAATAAAACTTTTCAAACACTCCCGAAATATTTAGACATCTGTAATACAGAAATAACTTCTGATTCCAGGCCCAATTGTAACTTCCTTCTATCACTGCCATTTTACCATCTGACCCAGCAGTACAATTTAAGAAGAAATAGCTTAGCAGTTTCTTCAGTAAAGAGGAGAGGTGGACAAAAGGTCAAGCTGTTCAGTCCTACAAAGCTAATGGGTACATTGGTTTTTTGAAACATTAGTATCTCCCCAAAATACTGTGAACTATGAACAAAATAGATTAAATCAGGATACAGAATCCTGGCACACAGGCAAGTAATAGAAATCCTGAGAATTACAGCACGAAGAGAAAGGTTGTAAAAGCTTTGCTGCTTCAAGAATAAAAGAGTTCCCGGCACAAGCTTTTTGCTAACTTCTATAATACAAAATCATGAGAACAGTTGGCCCAAATCTTAACCTGCTGCTTATAAAGACACTGACATGATAATTCAGAGAAAAAGTTCATCTCTAACTGTTTCTAAGTACCACATTTTATGTGGTATTTACAGAATGGCAGGCAGCCAATGAAATCCTCAGTAGAACTCTACTATCCTCACACAGCTTGCAAGTCATCTTATTTTCTATCTCTAAACAGCACAATGCATTGTAAAATTAGTTTCTCCCTTGCTTCAGCTGGCAATTTACTATATCAATCTTCTTAAATGTTTAAAATTAACATGAAATTCCTTATTCAGATTACTTTAAATAAGATAAGCACACACAGCATTGTTTCAAAATAATAAAGTTATTCACATATCTATTTTCAATGGCTACATTTGGAACAAAAGCAGCTTGCAGGCAGAATATATTCAAAAATTACACAGAGCCAGGTGAAACATTAGAGATTGTATCTTCCCTCTTTCAACACTATAAAAAAAGACAAAATGACATTATCACAAGAAACTTAGCAGGGAGAGGCTCAATAAAGAATTTTGATTTATTAAACACAAGTGACACCATTGCCACATGACAGCCTTTGATTTATATTGCTTTTAATTCACAGCTAGCAATGAAGTTTATCTGTTCCCTTTTCACCCAGGTCATAATGGACATAAATTTTAGATGACATAGAATGAAAAACACTGTAACACTGCTGTGCAACCTCCCATGAGAAGGCAAAACAAAACTGCAACTGAAATTTAATGTCCCAATGATTAGGAGAGATTCTGTAGAACAGATAGCTAAAGGCAGAAAAAGTACATTGGAAGTCAGAAGCTCATGAGATTGAGAAGCTTGCTGACCTACTGCAGGTCTCAAAAAGGACTCAAAGGTAAAGATCTCTCAGAAAGACTAACCCATTTCTTCAGCTTCAGAGTATACTGAAAACATTATTTACCCAAGACATACACTTGTGAGGTGAAGAGGAAATACTGTCAGGTCACAGTATCAACAGAGGACGTGCTGGAACAAGGTGATCACTAGAAAAGCAAGGAAGCAGCACCAGATGGTTATGTTCTGACAGGATTTTAATACAGTGGAAAGTTAGAATGAGCGCTCCTCTGCATTTTAACAATCCAGACACCTGATTCTTGACAGCCAGAGGACAGAAAACATTGCCAGAAGCACTACAGGTGATTTGAAGAATCACAAACAGAACACCTTTATTTCCAGCTTAGGATTTCATAAAAATTATGTCACAATGAAATATACTCAAGAATGCAGCTTCCCTGCAGCTAACCAAACAGTACTTGGTTGATTAAAGCATGAGAAAGTGCTGTAATCTCTGTGATTGACTCATTGTATTAATAAGTAATAGTTGTAACTGAGCTTTAAGAAAGAAATTGTTGCTGCAAATATAAATTGTAGTTCTTATTGTAACAACTCCCAAGGACAAACTACATTGTGCTGCTGCAAGAGAGAAATTGTTTTCATTTAATTTAATCTTGAGATATATCTATATAGATATATATGTATATGCAAGCATATACATATATACCTATTACTTCTTATTGTCTGTATGAAGGAAACAGGATATTACACGGAAAGGCTGTACATCTTTGCAAGTATACCTTCTACCTTCTACCTTTATATTACATTCTGCAATAAAAAAACACTGCCAAATAATATGTTATGCAAATTGTATTGTAAGTTATTTTATGAATTTCTGGACTGAAAAAAATATGTAGTGAATGAAATCCACCTATGTTCAGCATCTCTTTCCATCACATAATTCCTATCCTAAAGAAAAACATTAATTCGAGAGCAGCATAGATTTCTGCATTCTGCATGCAATTCTTTACACTTTGCTAATAATCAATTAAGATGCACAATACACTGACATCAAACAATTTGAGAATACACAGTTTGCCAGTGAATCTTTCAATTCTCCATCTCTCTTCTTAAAGAAGATCAGATTCTAATGAATATGTTTCAATAAGAAATGGTGCACCTTACTGCGTGCCAAGGAGCACTGACATGCTGGAGACTTGTACTTGCAATAAATTTCATATGCAAAAACTTGAGCAGAAGTCTACAACAAAGAAGCTGACACACACCAGACTGCACTTAAATGAATAGACTTTGAATTAATTTCAATACCAGTACTTTAGCTCAGCTTCACTATCACTACATCATATGGACAGTGCCTTAAAGGTGAAATGCATCAATCCTTCAGCACTTTCTGCAGGTCAAAAGACTTCCTTACAAATGGCCTGATACCAAACAAGCAGCAGAAAGCTTATTTTACACTAAAAACCCCTTTTTTTCTGCTCTTTATGTCAGAAGTTTGGCCTATTTCGAAGCTATTTTACTTTGAGTCTATTCTACTTTTACATTATTACATGACATATACAACTGCGGATGCTTAGAGCTATATTTCTGGAAAAAATAAACATAACCACTGACCAATGGGTAACACAGCAAAGGGAAAAGTGATATGTTTTATGAATAAATTCAAAGCCT
The DNA here is from genome assembly GCF_901933205.1 of Camarhynchus parvulus. Classification (NCBI taxonomy): domain Eukaryota; kingdom Metazoa; phylum Chordata; class Aves; order Passeriformes; family Thraupidae; genus Camarhynchus; species Camarhynchus parvulus. The sequence goes on along the minus strand of NC_044575.1, from coordinate 16,448,249 downwards.
CTTAAAGACTTTGTCCACAACCTTGCTTCTGGTAAATACCTGGAAAACTACAATCTCATGATCTGTCAGTGAAAAATATGTTAACAGAATCATACTGTGCACCAGTGTCCTACATACAGGGAAATATTCTCTTTCAGTAAAACTTAAAAATCTTTTTTAAAAACTAAAACTTATAAAGCTTAAAGCTTTATACGTGACTCTTGGCTAGGGTATTTTTGCCATTAATTAAAAAGCAACATGAATTAATATTATAATATAGTCCAGAAGAATCTACAAAAAGTAAATGCCATCCTAGTGCACAGTGTTTTTCAAGTGGAAACTTAATTTCAAAAGCTGCAGTTCAGAAAAAAACAAGAACCTTTTATTCTTCTAGATAGTGCTACACTCCATTTGCAAAAGAGCTGTAAATATTACAGCAAAGCTACATTATTTTGATGAGCTTGTATAATTAAGTCTGTAAATCAACAATGCTTTGATTATTGAGTATTCTTCCTGCCTAACCATCACCACCAATTTTTCAGAAGTCATTCTGGAGTACTTGCTAAATACTTTTCACTATAAACAATGGCTTTATTTTCCCCTTTTCTGTTATTCAGTCTGATTCAGAGATCAGCACTGAAAGATTGCTGTTGGAAACCAGTATCAAATTTCAAAGTAACAAGTAACAACTTCAGGAGCTGAGAGAGAGAATCATTAGGACAACTGCAGGAACCCCCAAAATGATGCAGAGCATAAGAGAATACTGCAGAACATTTTTAACACAAAGATGGCAACCTGCATGTATAAGAATGAATAGAGGAAAGAGGGAGAACTACACAAACTATTTTTGCATATGAGTTCTGACAGGATAACTGTGCCATCTATCTGCATTTCTGTACAGGGAAGAGAAGTTACAGGTCTTATCCTAACTGGTGAACTACTATTTTATGTGCAGATTTACCACTTTTGCCATTTCTGTGTTGCTAACTCATCCATATTTCTAAATAAAAATACTTGTGAATTTCTAATTTTTCTAAGAATATATCATACAGAAGTACCTACAATCCAGAGAAGTCATACCTGCTGCCAAGGATTGGCTCCCCAGAGGTTCCCAAAGCAGAATAGTCCATGCCATAGAAATTCAGTCCTAAAAGTATTTTATTCCTCCATTTTGAATCAGGATCCAGTACTTCAACACAAGCTCGTACCCAGGGAAGGGGGGAATTTGGACCAGGTCTGTCAAGTTAGCAAAAAATCAAACAGATTGTCAGAAAAAGTACATGTTCACACTCAGCCTTCTCTTTTTGAACAGTAATTGTAAAAGAAAACTTTGGCACACAAAAATCAGTGAGGATGAACCTATAATTCTATCAATGTTAAATGCACATTCTTCTGTAGCTTGAAGCGCTGATATGCAAAACATGATTGCCCCACTCTTGACTTTTTGATTCAATTCTAAAGTGAAGAGACACAGAATTCCTTCCTAGAGGTAAGAAAAGGTTTCCCCCTAGCACATTGCTACTGGGTCTTGCACAATGCATATGCTATAATTAAAAATTCTATATGACTTCAGGTTTTTTTCTCAATGTTTTTAGAGCAATCTGGCAAAATATACTGGGACAAAATTGACCATTTACTTGCAGAAGGAACTATAAAATTAGTGACTGATAAGCAAGATTGTGTAACACTTATTTATAGGAAAAAACCTACAAAGTACCTAACAAAAACCTACAGGAAGAAAAAGAGCATAGCCTTAATACACAGAGTAATTGAATTGTCATGTAGGTAACATCAGGATATCGTGCTCATTCCATTCCTATCTCACTGGAGAGGAGAGCAGGCTCTTCCTCAAACATTAACATGACAAAAGGCACTCACTAGCATGGTAACAGGAAGAGGATATCCCAGCCTTAAAAATATCAACATCTGCTACTCCCTACTAATTATCTGCCTCAAAGCCTTCATGATACTTGTGCCATTAAAACTCAACATGCTAATACAGCAGAGTGAAGTTGCTGGGAACTGTGCTCATATTTAAAGGCAAATGAAGTATCAATTGTTTAAAATTAATTTGTTTGACAATGTTATTATTATTAGATTATTGCAGAACTGCGCTAAATAACTCAAAAAGAGTTATTTAGCCTGGAAAAGAGTAAGTTATCCTTTTAAAAGAATGCCTTTTTAGCTGCAGTACAGTCTTTCATAATATCCAAAGCCCAGATACACATTGCTGTTAAAAATGTACTTAGTTGTCAGCTTCTGGACAAATTGTCTATTTTAATTACTAACCCAGAACTTTAGTATCATACAAGAACAAAGCACTATCCACTTTATTAGAAAAAAAAGAATTTGTACCATAGATTTACCAGACCTCAGTAGGAATTAGCTCCTTCAATGCTCTTTCTGATGTCAGATGGAATCTTACCGATGTGGTGCTGAATAGTCGTACGTCATGAGACTGAAGCTGTCTACTGCCGAGGCCAACTGATCAAATTCTCTCTTTGTGAACATTCCTGGCTGGTTGGTCCTTTCAAAACAAAGCAAAACAGAAACAGGAAGAGATAAATTACAACAATGACCAGGCTTATTCTCTCATTTAGGTTTCATACCATTTGATCACATAAGAAAAATCTTTCATTCTGAGGTGGCCAAAAAATTAAAATATGCATTTCAGTGCCATTTTTGTAATAAACATCTAAGAAAAAAAAATTCAATGCTATGTAGGTGGCCAGTGGGAAGAATCATACTTCCACAGCATACTTACCAAATAAACATTTCCAGCATGGCTACAATAGTGATTATAAGGGTTGTGGACTAATCAAATTGCCTTAGGTAGCAATCAATTGAACTCTAAAAGCTTTTACAAAACATTTAATTTCTTGGGCTGTTGAACTGGTTTTGACACTTACAAAACTAAGGCCTACTTAAATAAATGGGTGGGTGCAGCTGTTAATAGAAAAATATAAACCAAAGGTAATTTTTTTATTAACCTCAAAAAGAACAATTTCAGTTTATACCATACTTAAGAAAGAAAACCTGTTTTCTTTAGACAAAAACAGGTCCATTTATTTCTTTGGGCAGGCGAGAAGAAAGAAGAAATCCATTCTATCACCATTTCTAGACAAAAGTCTAGTTATGCCTTCAGCACATCTTGGTATGAAATATGGAAAACCATTCTTCCCCCTTTGTCTTGCTTACTCTTGATTTACAAAATATAGACCTGGATTAATATATACCTTATCTTCTGGGTAAGGAGGTGTGTATTTTGTCTGTTTTGGACTCAGAGAGGCTATTGACTTCCTTCAATCATTCAAGATGGAAACAATTAATTCACACAAGCTGCCCAAAAACATTGAATCTCTTTCAAAGAGAATTTGTAATTTCAAAATAGCAGCACAAACAGCACAGCAGGCAACATAAGGCAACCTAAATCACATTGCAAAGATGGGACTGGACTAAAAGGGAGAAGCTACTGCCAGAAGAACCCTGTCCTCAACCAGAGGGCTCTGAAGCATGTTAACATGAGACAAACAGGTAGAGAAGCAGGATATTGTCCCAGATAATCTGGGACATAGGGGGACATTGTAAAAAAGAGATAAGGGGAAAAAAATGTACTTTAACAGCTAGCAACTCTGTGGTGCATCTCTGCCATTGAAGAGGCAAACTTATAGGATTGTACGAGATTCCTCTAGAGAGCAGAGGAGAGAGACTGGAGAATCCAGACTTTCCCAGTAGTACCAGAAACTGCTACTTGAGCTGGAAATTAGAAGCCAAATCTTGTCTAGGCAAGGTATGCTTTTAAAACCACTCACGTTCCATCTTAAATGAAAAAAAAAAAAGATGCTCAGTGACAGATGCAAGTAATAAACAGAAAAATCACATATTTTGACCTTTATCCTTTTTGGATCAGCATGTAAATTCTACATCCAACAATATGTGTGGCATGGATCACCAGAGCATAACAGTGTTCATTTATCAGTTTACAAGGACACTTTGCGTTCCACTGCATAAGGAAAGAGGTGAACAAAATGCAGGTTACAAACTAGGGCAGATTAAATCACATAACACGCCTGTCAGATTTTCAGAACTAGTGATATACTGGTCACATGAAGGAGAAATCCCATTCTTTTCCTTCAAGGGTTGTAACAAATTTTTTTAAAAACTTCACTTCTGGAACCTACTGGTGGACCTCAGGCTTTCTTATAGTCATCTGCTTGTGATGTACTGCAATTACAAACTACAGTTGTTCTACAAGAATTAAATAAATACATCTTTGAAACAATGTTATGGCAACCTGGATGTCTGTGGGCAAAGCAATTTCCCAATGCAAATTCCAGCAAAACCCATTTTCAGTAAATTGATTGTGATTACTCCTGAAGGGAAAAACATAAAAAGTAATTATAATGTGTATTAGATATTAGGGCAAGTTGGATTGCTTTATAGATTTAGCCAGGTAGTACTTTAATGAAATTTGCATGTGTAACTTAAGAAACCCACAGGTTAAAGTAGATATTGCCATCATTTTCTCCAAAGCAATTTTGTAACTCAACTACTTCAGTTACAAGGGAATGCCATCTGAGTGGCAAGGGCACAAATTTCCAACTTGGAACAAACCCAGCAGCAATGAATATACTTTGTCCGTTAACATATAGCGTTAAAATAGTAGCATTCTTCAAAAAAACAAGCACCACTCACCAGTTCACTGAATAGTCAACTCTGCTCTAGTCAAGCACTTTGGGAAACTCCACTGGAACCAAACTAGGACTATTTGACTCATGCCTTTAGAATAGCTCTGTGTCAAGAAAATGGGCACTCAAGAATAAAACCCAAATATTTTTTCAACAGCTATTATACTTCAAATTGGAGGTTTTTCAATCATTCTGACATTTATGTAAACTTAACTCAAGGGCAGGTATGTTCTACTGACTACTTTGTTGAGAAATCCAGCAGGGAAAGTCAGGAGACTTGGCACAGAATATGCAAAGTCCATGAAAGTAATACTTTCCAAGTCTAAGTCAAAAGCTTGTCATTCTTCTAAACTTTTAATACCATTTCCAAAATAGTCAGTGAAGTGGCAGAAGCTTCATCATCATTTATTAGCTCTGTACAATACACATAGAATCACAGAATGATCAAATATGCTAAGTGGGAAGGGACCCACAAGGATCATCAAGTCCAACTCCCTGCACAGGACAGCTCTGACAATCTCCCCATATACCTGAGAGCTTTGTACAAACACGTCTTGAACTCTTCTCCTACGGTTCCAACCTAAACCTCCATAAATACAAAAAAAGAGCTTGTACTTACAGTTACCCTTGTTTGCTAAAACACTCAAGCCTAAATCCCACTGTCTTGGAGAGAATTTGGCATAACTTACCCAGTTAGCTGAATATTTCTAGTCTGCTAAACTGGGGCAGATTCCACTTTCACTTGGGATTATTTTTTAAACATGGCTTGTTTAATTTAAAACTTTATGAAGAAGATTAATAGACATTGCAGAAGGAGAGACAAGTGTAACAATTGAGTTTTCTCTGCAAATCTGCTCTTAAAACTTCCACTGGTCTAGAGCAAGCCAGGGCTCCTCTCAGCCTGTTTGCAAAACCAGACCCAAACTCTTCTACCAAGATCCTGAAACCCTCCCACAGCTGGGAGAAAGGTAATGATGTAGGAGGGGAGGAGAAAGAATGAAGACAGGATGGAGAAAGGGTGGCACAGCTGATACTCCCAGCCCCTCAATCCCCAGCCCTGGAGCTCCAGCCCCCCCGGATCGTCCCATGCCAGCACCAGCCCCCTGGGGCAGCACTGTTCCATGGTGCAGGGGTACTGGGGAAGCCACACGAGTGATGGGCCTGGTGACATTGCCCTGACCCTACTGGAGCACAGGGCACTGGGATGAAACCAGATTCAGCTATGGATATCCTCAGAGGGTTGAAATTCCCCAGCATTCCTGCTAGTACCAACTATAGCTATTCAGCATCCATGGAGGTTTTCAGTAATCTGGATTGAACAAAATACATGAATGTGAATTATAACCAACTGAAAAACTGAACTATATAAGCTGAATCTACAACCAAGCCTGCTACTCAGTGCATACCCCAATGAAACAGACACTGGGGAGAAAGGAAAGACAAGAGGACAAGACTGATTTTTCTGGGATTGCTGAAAACCGTTGCATTACACTATTAACAAGAACCTTTTTTTTTTTTAATCTGAGGTACTTGAGGGTTTTTTACTATTAAATAGGCCTTAAACTTACTCAGGCCTCATAGTCACAGGTTTGGTTTGCATTATTATAGAGAAAGCACTGGAGTTTTTAGCTCCTTTCAAATGAGTTTCAATGTGGCAGTGCAATATTATGTCTCAACCTATGCAACCAGGCATTATATTGTATTTTTATGTCTTCTTTATCCAATCTGCTTTCCATGTTTTGATGAAAGAGCTTCTCTGGCAATGATAAATGCTCTGGTGAAAAGCAGATGCAAAGCTAGGAAGCGTTCAGACTTGAGTCATCACTCAAACTGCTTTTCTGATTGACAATTCAGGATCCAAAAATTCATCTTACACTCATGGTCTACTTTCAGTAGAGGGTATGTGGTTTATTTTTTTTGGCATGTATATTTCAGGCAGGGGAAATATCTAAGCAAGACTATACCAATGCAAAGTATGAAGTGCATAAATAAATCTCCATAAGAAAAGACATGAAAAGTGTGACAGGTATCAGTTCTGTCGCTTAAAGAGTGACTTGAAAATGCTCAGACACTGGCAATGAGGATGATATAAAATTCCACAGTAAAAGGAAAATCAAACTCTAGCCTCTATCTTATAAAATTAATATTTTAAACTAACAACTTGTGGTGAATGTGTTTTCCTTGCTATTGAAAAGGTAAAGCATCTCTCAAAGAAATGAAGCTTTATTTTTTTTCTTTCGGGTTTGAAACAACTGTTAATAAGGAATGATATTTATCCCATATATTTCAATTTTCTGTTCTTAACAAAAATCTGTAGGATTCTATTTCTAAAATACCAGTCAAATGTAAACACTCGCTTAAATTTCTTGGACCAACAAAATTTTCTAATGGATACAATATCTGTTCTTTATGGTATTTAAAAATATTTATTAAAATTTGTAAGAAATATGGACTTAGCCCTGTAAAAATACATATCTGGAATTAATCTAAAAAGTGTCTGTCACTCCCGCTCAACATTTAAAGGATAAGGCACCATACATCAGGAATTCAGAGAGGTAATTCTCTACAAAATCTCTACAAAAATTTCTACAAGTAGAAACTATCAGTGCTGGGAAATGATTAACACTAAGGATAGGAAACAGAGCATGAGACTGCTGGGTGTGCAGAAAGGGGGTGGAGGAACAAAAGGACAGTGCAAAGAGAAAATTAGAGTTTTCCTTTCCGGTTAATTTCTGTTTTAACCTTAAGTGGACATTTTTTATGCTGTTATGCATTTTCCTTTTAACAAACAGTAAAGAAGCTGCCTTACATAACATCCACAGAACTCCTTCCCATAAAATGCCTCAGGACAAGTTCTCCCTTCAAATAAGGGAGCAATGGCAACCTGGCAGAACTCACAGAACGATGATTCCCCTGAGAGCATAAGTCTTATTTGCACACATTCCTGAGAATCTGTCAACATTTCCCAATGGCACACTGCCACATGTATATACAACATCCCCATTATTGGGACAACATCACAGATCTAGAAGAAACCACCTGTTTTCCTTGGTATTTCCATATACACAGCCTAGAATTCCACAGTCTCTTTTTAGTATTCTATCTTTTAATGTCTAAAATAACTGCAGGGGGGTTTGTTTCACAGCCTAGAATGTTTATTACCTGAATCTTCCAAATTACATACAGTTATATGTCTCAAAATTCCCAGTAACGCTTTACTGATAAGTATTTTTGTAAGGTTTTGAGTTTGTAGTCTTTCATATTGAAAGACTGGAAAAAAATACTTCAACAATGAAAGCTGCTTTCATTTACTTTCAAATGAATCTACATTCTCAATTACTTCTTGTCTCACTACAATGACTCTCAAAATGAAATAAGGAGAAAAAAGGTCTTTTAACTGACTGCTATTCCCTGCAAGTTCAAACTGCATTCTTGTAGGGTTACCTCACCTTCACCCTCCTTTATAAAAGAGAGGTTTCCTGTCTCCTCATCTTTGAATAGCCTTCATAATGGAAAACTGATTGATTTTCTGTTTCCACTATGATTCCATTTTAGAAGTCAGCCTCTCAGTAATGACTTAATTTTCTTGTCATGTATAATTTTCTGTAGAGCAACTGTTTGCAAAGCTTTCTTCATCTTGAGATATTATTGGTTTTCATAGCTCGTTGCAGGTAGGAGCACTACAAGATAATGCTACTGCATTTTATGAACACAGACCACTGAATTCAGTTCACACAAAATCACTGAATAAAAATTCACTGTTTCTTCCTGCATGAAGTCTGTTCTATAGAAAACAGAAGAAAGAGCTAAATGACTACTCTGTTCATCACACAATTATAGGCATTGATAATGAAACAGTCAAATGTGTAACCAAGTTCAATCTGAAACCATTTCCTTTTCCGAAAAAATCCTTGACAGTTTTGTAACTACCCTTTCTCATGTCAGGTTTTTCAAAACTCTCAGGATGACCGCTCACTGAAGTAATTTTCCACTATCAGTACTTAGAAAACAATTCTACATGAATCCTGGTTTCCATGGATTTTTTGCAACTACATTTCTGGTGTCCTATAGATGTTTCACTTACAATGCCCTCTTACAGCTGGGTCTAGGGGAAAAAACAAAGATCTTTTATCTTCATCTGTCCAGGTACATTTTCATAAAGTAACAGGAACCTGACTATTAAAATTCTATGCCTATCTCAATTTGGCTTGAAACTGGTCAAATGCCAAAGCAGCTTTAGCAGAGAGATGAAAAGTGTAAGAGAGAAAGCTTACAAACACCTTGTTACCTCAGAAATCAGGCTAAAAACAGAATTAAGGTCTGTCTACAACAGCACTGTATGAAGCAGCCAAGTCAGCAACAGGACCTTGAAACAATACTGCTTTTCAAAGCCATGAACAATAATTACAGATGTAATCCCTGCTGTCAAAAGAACATGACCATATTGAATGTTTAACCAACAAAAAAAAGATCCTCAGGTAGACAAGAGCAGACTTCTACATAGTGGGAGATGAATTCCATGCAGCTGAATGCAGACTGTAAAAAGCACAGCATGTTCTCCATCTCTGACTTCTCTCCCACAGTAAGCACATCCTCCCAGACAACAGATCAAGGCTTTTGCAGAAATGCATGTTATTCAGGCATTTCAGAAAATGCACATGCTTACTGCAAACTCAAGTACCTTCTCTAGCCTCTGAAATACAGATTTTTTTTTTCTCTAATTCCTTTCTAAGGACAAAATGTTGCAAGAGGTGAAGCATGATCCAAACACAGTATCTGATCTTGTGGCCTACAAACCCAGGTCAATATGACAAATCATGGACTGTACATTTCAAACCCAAAAATGTCCATTGAACCACAATGTTAAGGTCAGTCCATTTCAGGAGAAACAAATAACACAAATGCCAAGTTAGTATAAATTTCTCCTCACAACTTTTTAATGTATTTACAATCTCTGTACAAAAGTCTTATTCCTCTTAAAATAGAATTAAAAATCAAACTGAAAGGTTATTCCATAAAACCAGTGTGATCACCTCTGGACACATACACTCTTCCAGTCATGGTTATTCATCTGGTTCTACTCAGAGAACACTCTGCCAGTTTCACACACTAAAGTGCTGGAACAGATAAGGGCAGAAACAAAAGCAGGAGGCTGCCTCCCCTCCCAATTAAAGCCCATCTTAACATCTCCAAATCTCATTTTGCTTACATAGTATGAAAGGACATCTTATTGTTAATAAGTCAGAGAAACATCATCCCAAGAGACAAAAATTACAAAAGAATGAGCAAATGAGAAAGGAGAATTTTAATGGAAACACAAGAGTTTAGCAGTTCATTTGATAATGATAATGATTCTAATGCTAACTGCTTTAGCAAACCTGGGCTAGACATTAGGGAGAACCTTCTAAAGGTGTAGGTAGTCTGGGAGTTCTGACATCCATTCATGTGTAGATTTTAAGAGTTTTGCTAGATAAACTTCTAGTAAAATTAATGTAGTTATAGTTTATTTTGACTTTTTAAAAATTATTTGCACCTTCCAAAACTACTACTTGCACTCTATTATTATTCTGAATATTATTATTCTGAATAGTAGCTTAAATACAGAGGTAAAAACCTGCAACCCTACCTGTGCACTGTCTTTTTCTGGTGCACTTATTTCAGCAATGCTGACACTCAGGTGCCTTCAGAGCAAAAGGGTTCTTTTCTGCCTTCAGAGCAAAAAGTCCCTTATCCACAGAAAATATCATAATTTAAAATAAACAACATCTCTACTGAAGACCACAAATCACATTACTGAATGTGTTCAAAGTTTCTCAGTGGCAAAAATCTCTCTACCAAATTCTCAAATAAGGAAGATTAATATAGGTATTTTAAAACCAACAAAACCTAGACAGCTCAAAAGCAAGAAAAGTGTAACTGAGTGCTACAGATTCACAACACAGAAGCCCTGGGAGTGGCTCCTTCATACACTCTGAGTGCTTCATATCACTGGGGGACTGTGAATTTTAACAGACTGACAAGTGAAAACTTGCTATATTTTTATCAGGAAGCAGAATGGTATCTCTGTACCTAATGAATTTTTTGCAGAACATTATGGGCTGGCACTCTTCTTTAATACACACATCCCATCCCAGCCATTGTCTTTGCAGTCCTTGCTCTTCAAATAGGGAGAAGCACAGATCTGTTCTTGCCATGGAGTAGCCTACATAGTTTTCATGAAGCCAAACTAATTACCTGTAGCCCATCTGGTTTAAACCAGTAACAGAAGTCAAGAAGGGGAAACACGCCAAGCAATATATGCCCTGAAAAGAAAGCATGAAATCTCAGCAGGCTAGGGACAAATAAGCCTGAAAACTGCTGTCCTCAGAGCTGAAGCACACTGGCAGACCAGTCACTTACAAATTCTTAAGTCAGAGTGTAACTTTAAAAATACAGTGTATCTAAACTCTGAAGTCAACATAAGAAATACACATCAGACAAAAACAGATAATCTAACTACCAAATAAGAAAAAAATAATTTTGACACTTGCTGTATTTACCAGTTCCATTTTTTGGGAAAGTCAACTCATCTCCTTTCACTCTGTTTCCATTACATTGCTTCAGTCTCTTCATAGGAGCCATTTAAGAAGGACTATGCACAAATGAACATCCACTGTGTCACCATTTGCTTCTCCTAATTTCCAAATTATTCTAGTGCATTTCATGCCAGGGCTGAGTGCCCAGGCAAGCCATGCTCCAACAGCAGAGCATCACGCAAAGCAAGCTTGTACTCTGGAACATACGAGTCTCATTTAAAAACTCTAACACACCAAATGTAGCCTTAATTCCTCCTTGCATAAAATGCTCACCATTTTTCTTCTCTTTGTTTTTTGGAAAGTTTTCCAACTTAATACTGAAACTTGTGTAGTAATTGCTCTACACCAGCTGGCTCAGAATTGGTAGAGCTACAAACGACAGATATGCAGAGGAATACATTCCACCCTTCTTCTCTTTGGCTGCTGTTAGCTGACCTACAGATTATTCCAATGATTCTCCCCAGAGGGAATTCAAAACCAGATGTGTGCACTTGCTTCAGAAGATGTCAGTAGAGTCAGACCTTCGCTGCGTTGATTTTATATTGTAAGGTATAATCTTTAAAATAGTCTGTTCTAAGAATAGATTTGTTCCTCTTGAGTCCTTTCTGAATCTATGCAAAATGCATGGAACATCTCATGGCTGCAGTCAGAGCCAGGCTGTACTGAGCTGGCAGCCCAACAAACAGGACCAAAACCAGGGAAGTCATCAGCAAGGGAAACAGATGTAGTTTAGGGCCATTAACATGCATCCAGACTTACTGTCACCAACAGAATTCGCTTTAAAAAGAGAAATGACTGACAAACCTATACTTTGAGCCTTTTTACAGGGAAAAAACATGAGCCCAGTAGCATGAATGAGTAGGATTTAATAGTATTACCATAATTTGAAGACATTATTAAACTTGCTCCAGTAACTGTTACTCAGTAATCAGTAATAATTTCCTACTGAGTCTTCTGTTCCCCTCAGTATAAATTCATATCTCAAGCTGTATCTTGTGATCCAAATCAAACATATTATACAGGTTCTCTAACATGCAATAAAAATGACTACACCAGTCAGTTAGCCTAGACAGCCCTCTAAAGAGTCATTTCTGTGCCTTCTTGAGTGCTGAATTTTATGCAGATGGCCCAATTGCAAAACTTCTTGATATGTAACTGTACTCCCCATATTCCTGACAGTCCTTTTTTCTTTTTTAGGATACTCACAGGAAGATGGACAACCATGGGAAGAATAGAGGGCAAAGTGTTATTACCAACTAGGCACAACAAATATGAAACTGCATATCTAACTTTCAAATTTTCCCTCCCAAGTCCCATTTTCTGTATACTGCTTGTCCAATGCAGAGCATATATGATACATACTTAGTAACAGTACAGTAAATTAACACCATTTTTAGAATTACTTGCTTTTTTGTGAGCTCATTTGTCAAATTGGAAAGAAAAGTCAGAAAGATTAGACGTGGAAAAATTAATCAACAGTATTAGTAATTCCAACAAAATAAGATTATTATGACCAGGTTTCTCACAAATATTTTAACCTCTCATAATTATAGGTATATCTATTGGTAAAGCAAAATCCTACTTAATAAACAGTATTCTACAAATTTGGTTGGTTTTCTAATATACTGTTATTTGACAATCTGGTAATTGGAAACTTCATGTGGAACAAGCAATATGTTTCCTGCTGGTTTGATCCAGCACTATTTACTAACCAAAATTTCAACATTCCACATTCTGTCCCACATAGTCCTTCCTGAGAATGATGTTAAAAGTAAGTGACAGTTCCCATTTCACTCCAAAACAGACACATGTTAGAAGCTGCTTATAATTTCATTGAATTTGTTTATCATACATTATCATAAAAATTACCCTGCTATTTACTTGTATATTCTACATCAGAATTGGTACTCGCCAGAAATACTTATAAGGGAGACAGTGTGTATATATACACTGGAATAGCAAACCAACAAACACATCATTCTGTATACACAAAGTTATGGCAAGGCAATTGAATCTGCAGCAACTTCTAAAGATGACAGATTACTGATATAAAACAAAAATGTAATTACAAGCATCTGTTCACAATCAGTTTCTAGAACACCAAAGCACCTATTTTCTTTATGCAAAACACTGGTCAATTGTGGCATGCATTAGGCTGAGGAAGTGTGAGGTCGATGAGCAGCTATTCATTGTGTGTTCTTCCTGCTTTTCAGTCAAATATGTAAGTGTATTTATAAGAAAGTCAGAAAAGAGCATGACAGCACAAAGAGAAGGGACAACATGTCTACCCTCCTGCCAATCTTTCCAAGAGGCAGAGTAGCAAAACCAAGCTGGTATCAACTGCTACTGGATAGGAGTAATGAAGACTGCATAGATTCTGGTAATTTTCATTGCACAGCAGCTCTACAAAGAAAAGGCTAAAGTACTTAAGACAGTACTTCACATCCACACTGTTTTTGCAGCAATAATAAAGAATAAACTGAGTAGCTAAAATGTTAATTTTGAAGAAGTGGCAGTTAATGCTGGAAAATACTGATAAATACATACCTATAGAAGTTTTAAGTAACACAAAGAGGAGCTGTAGATTTTTTTTCCTTACATATGCAAATATGAAATCCAAAGCTGGGGATGCTTGCTGTGTTTTGATGAGACAAGAACATACATTATGTTCAAGTACTTGAAGATAGAGAGTGGTTTGGGTTCCTGTAGCTTTAAAATGAAAGCAGCTGCACTACAGCTGTGCATCTCAAGAAGTCAATAAAGACAGAATTTTTTCTAGAAGCTGTGAAGCTGTGAGGTTAAGTGTACCTTTTATCAGGAAGAAACATGTTTGGTTTTAATTTAAATACTGCTTTGATATATGCTGTCAGAAACCAGTCAGGAGATAACAAATTATTCCAGCTAAACTGTATGCAATTTGCCAACAGCAGCATTTTTTGAGAATGTCACGAGGACAGCAACAGCTCCAGCAGTTTGTTTACAAAGTGCTTCACTCTTACTAATAATCCCCAACACTGTGTCCCACAAGGCTGAATGAAACCATCTTGCTCACTGACCTCTGCTTTGTACTGGCAGGCATGTTATTAAAACACAGCTAAGAACAGCAGCTATTTTGCATACAATTACTTAAATCAAGGATCAAGGTTTGACATATCTGGTTATTATTATGCTAGACTTGACAAAATTACTGAAAGTATAAAGCTACTTTGTGTTACCTGAGGCTTCTTAAACAATTGAAACAATCTCTTTCTAACACTGTCTTCCATGCATTTTAATTATGATTGATACATACAAAGCTCCATAGTTTTAGAGATTTTTCAGCAGATTTTTGATATTTTTTCTCAGAAATGCAGCAGTAGCTACATCTGTAACTCTAAAACTCTTAAAAGTGGGGAAGGTGGGGAAATGACAGAGAAGATGAAACTGCTGCAACAGGCAGGAACTTGTCACCCTTGCCCCCTATCCCTTAAGTCACATGTTCAATCAGGTGGAAAGATGACAGGCAATCTTTTGTGTCATGTGCCCTGTTTGCCTAAAAGGTTTCTACTAGGGAAGGTAGGATGTGATTCCTGTAATCCATTTCTCTCTTGGACTCCTGGAGACTCCTCAACCAATTCACCTCCTTGTGGAGTTCCTTGAGGGCTTTCTAGTTCAGGAAACCCCCTGGGCAGCACTAGAGTGCCCCACCACAGATCATGCTGGCAGGGCAGCCTCTCACCTCAGCACCTGAGTTTACTTGTTTACTTCACAGTTTACTTTCTCTCATTTATGAATTCTGTACAACATTAAGAGATAAAGAATCATCTGTTATTCAAGAAGCAGCTACTGTCTTGTAGCCTGAAGAGATGTTAAAAAGATATCCATCACACAGAGCAAACTGCCTAGTGCATATCCTAACCATCAAAATGTCAATAAAGACTATAGTGTTATATTATGAAATGACACAACCAATGCCATTTTCACTTCTACTTTGCCCAAAGCATTATCCTTCAGGGGATGATAAAAGCCCAAGGAAAGCAATCACTAACAACCTAAATATAGGGTTATTTAACATTGTGTTTAACAAAATGAACAGCTTTTAATGAGTGTATACTGAGACTTAACATACTTATATCACATGTCTAAAGTCTGTAATAAGCTACAAATACCAGGAAGGCAATGGTTAAGCAGCCATGGATAGATTGAGAACCCCTGTGAAGAAAACACCATACCTACAGCTTCCAGAAACTTTTTGTCTTTGTTCTTTCTCACAAGACAGCAAGAAACAGAAAAATTACTGATGCTCCCTCCAATGATAGCTTATGTATATAAACCTTATTTTCTTTACTCATTATTTTCTTTATAGTAATTGGGAAACACAGTGGAAAAAATGGTTGCTGAACCTGGACAAAACATGCAATAATCTAGTCAGATAAAACTCAATTTACTTGCACATAGAAAAGAGTTACGACACAAAGTTTCACTTTTTGCTTTGAGAATGTTTCTAACATTATAAAGCATTTAAGTACAGAGAAACAAAATAACCGACCCAATGCCTATGACTTATAAGAACAGGTGCAACCAAATTTCAAGGTCCATTTGCCATATTTATTTTTCCCCCCAACACAGTTATGCAAGTGCATATTTTGGCATAAAGGTAGTTTACTCCAGCTCAGATACCCTATTTGGAAAGAAGTTTGTGAAATCAGTATAAAAACATTCATACATCTTTTCCCAGTATAAAACACTGAATTGCATATACTTAAGTCAGGATTTTAATCAAGCCCAGGATTAGTAGGACCAATGGAGTTACTCACCATCAGCAATGGACAGAATATGCCTGGCTACCCACTGATCTTACTGAAATGATGCCCATAGTTTATACATGCATCAATGTCCATGCACATTATAAGCAGTAAAATTCTAACTTTTTGAGACATTCTGTTGAAAGACAGAGTGGAAGTCTTCAGCCAATCATCTGCTCTAGCAAGCACTTAAACACCACTGGAATCCTTGCACATCTCTTCAGACATCTGCAACTGCAAGACTCCAATCCACAAGGGAGAATTACATACACACACTTCATAAAGAATAGCTTTGGCTCCTGCTGTTCCTCTCTCTTGTAAATCATTAACATTTGCAGGAAAATCATGCAATTCCTAGACATCAGGTGGATGAAAACACCATCTCAATCTCAGTTTTCTACCATGGGAGTTCTACATGCATTCTCTGTGACAGTAAAGCTTGCTAGAGAGATTCCTGCCTCCTAATCAACAACCAAATACATTCCCAAGTCTTGATTACCCTTGATTATGCCAGCTCAACTGCTTCTGGTTAATGTTGTGAAAAGCTATAAAATGTGTGGATTTAAAAAGAGTGAAGTTTTCTTTTAGACCAGAACATTTTACAAACAAACCAAAACCCAAAGGCACCACTGGAACCTTCGGTTACTAAAGCAAGGTTCAGTAGAGGATTGGTCTCAGTTTTTGTTGCAAAAGTTGAATTTGAGAAGTTAAACAGATGATCCATGTTTTCTTCCTGCATCCCACACTTGATCTCATGTGCAGTGCTGCATTTTCCAGATGGGTTTTCCCTATGCAAACTGGTATTTTTAGCTCTTAAGTGTCTCCTTTCAGATAGCATTTGCTGAGAGACTGCTTTGATCTTAATGCATATCAAAAGAGTCTAAATTACAATTTCCTAAATAAACTGCTTACATTTGACTATGCTCTCTTTAAATTTTAATCAGGGTAGAACAAAAAAGGGACAATGTTTCAGCTCTTAACATCCCAGTTGGCTAGGATATTCCACACACTGCTCATGTCTCCTCTATCAGTCTATTGCCAGCTGCTGAACTCTGATCTATTATTTCATTCTTGATGGTACTTATTTCCATGCCTTTTGCTGAATTTTTGATTAACAGTCTACAGTGATTCCAAAAACTAAAGAATGTAAGATGCATTAAAACACACTTTCAACCATGGGGAAGTGTTAAAACCCAAAATTAATTTCAAGGCACTAGATATTTAATACACAGTAGGAGGTGCTTTTCAGTTGAAGCCTTGTATCCTATAAATCAAATATTTTAACATACAGCTGCTATCCAAAAAGTCAAGTAAGGTAGAAAGAAAATTTCAGAATTCTGATTATTGATATCATTAAACCAAATATATTTCTAAGCTTTAAAGTGTACATGGCCATTGTGAGTGTTTTAGGATGTTTCTGTAAGTTGTGAATCTATTTGCAACAACCTATTTACTCAAAAACTTTGAGGTTTTTTTTCTAGTTAATGCAATAAGAACACACACAGACAGGAAGACACAGACAGGTGGCTTATGTAAGATTATTGATTGAAAATAATGTGATTAATGAGTTCTCCTGGGCCATAAAGGTCTGTGGATAAATCCCCAAAACTTTAGGAATGCATAAAGATATATATAATTGGTTCAGAGGAATGAGACTTTCTTTTATATAAACTACAGCTGTTATTTCTCACAGTTCTTCTACAGACAGGCCATTTAGGAACAGGCATGTAAAACTTATTTCAGTTTAAAAATTGCACTTTAGATAGGCATCTCTTTCCAGATCTAATAATGCATCCCTAAATCCCAGTTCAGAAAGGTTCCAGAACTGTGATCTCACTATTGTGTCAATATTCAGGACAGCAGGAGATAGCAATGACAACACAAGATCCAAACTTCAGTGTGGTGTTCAACAGAGAAATAGTCCTGAAAGATAGTTATCTTAAAAATTCAAATTCTGGTCCAGGCAAAATGTGTTTAAGAATACAGAGGTTTTACAGAGGCTTCAACTCTTGTTTAGAGACTTAGGTAAAATAGACTCTAGGGCTCCACATGACTTACAGAGAAAAAACAGACTTAGGTCCCTCTGGCTGCCCTTGGTAATGTCAGTAGGTATCACAATGAACAGGAATGAGGAATGTTGAGATTTATGCCATTCTCCACTTTCTCCCTACACCAAAAGCACAAATGCACTTCAAACGTGAACATTGTTTATAGCAATTACTTAAATTCTACCAGAGCATGCATTAGCATTTTAAAAAGCATCTGTGTGATGCAGTGACTGATAAGGAATTTTAGAAAAATGTTTTGAAATGTTCTCTTTTGCTTTACCTGTAATAGACTAAAACTGATAGCAACAGAAAATTACTTTTTGAAGCAACTATCAATTGGGATGAGATGCAGGACGTAAGAGGGCAGCATGAAAGACTGGAATAAATGACAGCCAGGAGATAAGACATAATAATTTTGCATTATTTTTGATTTAACCATATCAGAAGAAACTCAAAGTACTTGTTAGCCCCACTGAAAAGTCATATGACGCAAAGGCATACCAGCACACAATTTTCCAGAGAAATCTGCAAGAAATTAGAGGATTTATGATCCAGAACCAAGGAAAAGCATAGATCCTTGAGGGATATGAAGGAATCTCCTCAAAATGCAACTAGGCCTTCAGTCCTTTAAGTAAAGGACTCTGCACAGGTAATATTTTACAAAACCGTCTACTTTACCAATTTACATGGAATTTATTGTTTTCTTTTACCACAGTCTTCAACACATTGTTTCTCTCTCCCTATCAAAACTGCATGGCCAGCCCCACACAGGAAGCAAAGGGATTTTTACATTAAACTAGCTATGAAAGCATATAAATCAGTTATAGCATGCAACAGAGGAAAATATAAAGAAACAAGAAGTACCCTCAAGTACATACTTTACAGAAAATAAACTGCAATCAGATTTCAGACAGCTATTGAAGAACCAAATTATGTAGATATTGTTCTGGGCTTACAGTCTTAAGATGGTAGGAAATATCTAAATTCAGGAATTGGTTTGGATGGGGTTACATTAGTAACCTACAGAAGAAGTGACACCACAGTTATAAGGCAGATGCTAACAGACCTCAGCACATGGACAACCTTTTAGTCACCTGCTACAGGATCCCTGAATCTTTTCAGCCAGATGCATTCAAGTCTGCACAGATAGCTGTAAGCAGAAACGCTTTATTTCCCCAACATGCTATAGGACTTCCTTGTAAAACTCAACAAAAACTTGAGGTCATTGCAGAGAGAAGTCCAGCCACAGAAGCAACATTTACCAGACTGCTCAGACATTAAATTTTCTCAGCCTCTTTGGCACTTTGAAAATGAATGTACATTGAAAGATTTGACAGCCTACAAGAAGTTTAGGAGGCTGTACAATGCTGTCCTGAAACTGTGCTGTTGAACTGTCATAATCTGTACTGGCTGTGAGCATATCCATACTGCTGTACAGCCCAAAGCAAGAAAAATAAGAAATTGTCATATTTTTCATTAGCTGTCTACTGACTCGCATCTGAAAAAGTACCTAAAAATGCTTCTCTGTTTGACTTACATTACTGAGTTTTTATATGCAGGCAATAGGGTTGCTGAACATCTTAAAGGAAGAAAGGAAACTTGGGGGGAAAAATATAATCTTGCATTGCCAACTATGCAATGGTTAGCCAACTGTGCACTTGCAGCTGGGAAAGGCAACCACATCCTGGGCTGCACCAAGGGAAGTGTGGCCAGCAGGACAAGTGAGGGAATTCTGCCCCTCTACTCTGTTCTCATGACACCCCAACTGGAGTGTGGGGGAGAACAAGGCCCAGCATAGAACTTCTCCTTGTTGGTTCCTCCATCACATCAAAAAATAAGAGGTATGTATGAACGTACAGAGTTACCAAGACTAGCCAGTGCAACATGCATGGATAAAGGACTACCAATCAAACGCAAATAATTTCTTCTTCTTTTAAACTGCACAGCTTTAAACAAAGCTTTGGACTTACTTTTTATCAGACAAGAAAGTATTTCTCACCTGGAAACTGCCATCTAAAGAGGAATACTCACCCTGCTGCAACTGCAGGAGGGATGACCAGTATGAATTTAAGTTGTGCTTCATGCAGAGCCTCAGAAAGGTGAGTGAGCAAGTGAATCAACTCCCTGAAATAGAAATATACTATTAGAGGGAAAGGCAGGAAAACTGCTGCTTTATATTGACAAGAACAAGTAACAGTAGTAATTGAAAAGATGCAGCTGGCAAGGGAGACAAATGCAATTTGTTGCAAATTATCATAGCAGAAAAAAACAATTAGGAAGACTGATTAGGTTTACTGTCTTTAAGGACTACGAACACTGTACTGCTTGAGACAGTCTTAGTTTTATGGGAACTGGTGATCACCCTGGGGTTCTAAATGTTTCTTAGTTTTATTTTTCTAATTATGCATTGTTAGCGTGTAAAACAAGCCAGCACGCTTTATCAAAGCAGGTAACTTCTTGAGGTCATTTTTGGTGAAAAAAATTAGATCAATAGAAGAACCAAACACTGTTCTGAAGAAGCAAATTTTGAAGAAAATAAAGTTGCCACTGTGTTGCTGCACACAAAAATTTGTGAAGATACTTTCACAGCAGAACATGCACTCTTCAAGGGATATTTGAGGCCTGTGTTTAGAAACATTTCTTCTACTGTTTTTTTCCTGTATAAGTAATCCTTTTGTTTCTCCATACTTCACTGTATACCTACAAAATACACGTCTGACAATGTCATATCTGGAAATAGCACCTTCTGTCTGCATCATTTAAATAAAGACTTCCACAAAAGCTGATTTTCATATCCATATTCTTGGTATTTCGATAGTAAAATAAACTTTAAAATTCTTATGCAAACTGGTTTTAGCACTCCTAACTGGAAGGTTGATTTTAATAGAAAACCCTTTAATCTGCAGAAACTAAGTTTAATGTCATCTTAAGAGGAACCCAAGAATACTCTAAATTTGCACTACAAATATGGCCCTTCTGAGTGCCTTTCTTAAGTCATTTGATTTTTCAGAACAAAGTTAACTTTCCTGTTTTTCACCTGGCCACAAGGACCCACAAACACAGTCAGATGATATTAGTACAGAACTCTAGATCTGTTTAGGACTATACTTAAACCAGAACCAAATAGAAAGCAACTTCACTATCCATTGCAGGAGGATGAAAGTGCTTAAGCAGGCAAGGCAGAATAGACAAAAGCCACCATCCAAGCTGTTTGCCCCACTTAAACTGGATTAGACCTGAACTCTCAGAAACAACATCTTGGTACTGTCATGCCTTTCAAGGCAGTATGATCCTAGAGATATTCTCCTGAAGCTATTGCTCTTCCTATATATTTATCCATCACAGTGATTATGCTTGAAACACTATCCAAAGGTAACCAAGTATTTCCATTTTCCCTGAAATGGTTTGATGCCTGCTGAAAACTTCCTAGGGCCTACAAAAGCCATTACTCTCAAAATCCTGGCAAACAAATAAAGCACGTTTTATCACCTTTCCAATACCAGCAATATTTTCTGCTTACAATTTGAGACCTTGCTGTGCTGAATAGCCCTTAACAATGAACTATCACACTGCCACCTGTATTTCTCTTCTGGGGGAAGACATGGGATTACAGGAATCAGCTTTTGGTCTGTCTGCAGCAAGTACTTCTACCATTCTTGCTTTGGGAAACCAACACTTTTCCCCCTGTTACTTTACTACATGCATTTCATATTAGGAGTGTCACTATTAAGAGAAATCAATCATAGCAAAGAAGAATCCCTCTCCATAGGAACACATTAAAAAATTACAACACTAAACTAAAGACATTTATTGACACAAACCCACACATCTATCACAACTCCCACATGACATAATCTTATAAAAAACTATAATCAGTATTAAAACTAGGTAAGCAAGCTTTCCCACTGATTTGTATCTCGTGGCTTAGTGACCTTTTTAACTAATTATATCTGAACTACAGTATAACTCAACTTTTATTAGATGTCAGAGATGCTATATATAAGATAAATTTGACCAAAGAATCAATTCCTCTCACCTTGAGATTATTCTACAGTGTTCATCAGCAGGGATCTCTCTTCTCTGCCTGGCTGCCTTTGTTAGCTGCAGGAGCTTTAAGAACTCTACTCGATGCAAAATATTTAACTCTGACTTTAACTCTTCAGAATATGAAGGGATGAAAAGAAGGATGGGATAGGACAAAAAAACCTAGCATAGGTACAGAACAAGATAACAAATTTTCCATTTAGAATTGTGGTTAACATCCTCCCTCCCATTCTGCACAGGCAAAAACTGATCCACAAAGAGAGTGACATACCCACAAAAAGAGTGACTGCACAAAAGAAGTCATATTTTGAAACTTGTAAGTGTAGAACCATAACCTACAACTGTAAATGCAGGACAGATATTTGTGGTCTGAAAAAGGGGTGAGAATGTAGTTTGGATTGTTGGTGCACTCATGACTTTAAAACAGGCTACATCTAAACAGCCACTTCCTACCCTCCCCCCACAAAATTCAATCAGTATTGATCTGGCTGAAAAATAATTACCTTCAACTTGAAGGAGGTCGAGAAGAAAAAGGACAGCCGGACAATTGCAGATTTTTGCTCAAGAAACCCAAATTAGTATCTATTCACTAACCTGTCAAGCCAGGGTTCTGGGTCCTGAAAACCTTCTGGCAAATCAGGCAGGATTAATAGCTAAAGACTGAACTTAGGCTCACTTCCATGTGCTGGCCAAGACAGATGAAGTAAATCAAATGTGCACTTTTCCCTCTCCTCCAAAGAGCAATAGCAGAACATTCATTTATTGTGCTATAAATTAAAACTTTACTGTGTCCCAACAGTGTTTTCCAGTATCTTAAATGCAATATTCTCCAATGTTACCATTGGCAATTTTGAAAGAAAAGCTACTGACATTTTAAACATTATAATGCGGTACAGGAAAGTAGGAACAGAATCAATCTTTCTAAAAAAGCTTCATTAAATATTTACCAGACACTACACTGTAGTCAAGTTTACCTTCAGAGTAGCTACTACAATATTGGCAACTTTAACATTCTACCTTGGGCTAACTAAGGTCTGCTTCATTCATGCTATTTCAGGCCTTCTCTTATCACTACTATCTGGTAGGTCAATTTTCCAAATGTTTATGATTTCAAAGTATCTTGTCCCCTATAAAGTATGCAGACCTCCAAATTTTCATCAACCATAGTTTGTGGCAAGCTTATTTTTCCAAAAATCACTTTTTCCAGCATTGCTGTTCTACTGTGTTTTGAACACCTTGTAGAACAGTTTACTTCAGTGCACAAGAGTGTGATGTCAATGCATTTTAAAGGCCTGGCAGAAGATATGAAAGGTTTTCATACCCTTCCCTTCAGTTACACCACCCTTCAAAGCTCTGCAGCTTTCCAACTTCAGCCACCTTTCTGCACAAATTGGGAGTCACTGCTACCTAAAATTTATGCCTTGTCAGGAAAATTGGACAAAATAAAGCTGTCTACTTGAAAAAGAAATTGCCCTTTTCTGCCATTTCACTGCCTAGTTAATACCAAGAAACTGGAGTGAATTATGGCAAATCTTTGATTAATAGATTAATTTTTCAGGGACTAACATGAAGGATACAACTACCAGAAGAGTTTTTCCTCCTATACTCCTACCAACATTAATAAGATGCCTGAAGGTCATCTTCTGCATAGAGTGACAAAAAAATTCACGTTTTTCAGATTGATTCTGTGTGATAGCAGTGCCATCTGTCAAGTAATGCTGAGCTGATCAGAACATTGTGTGCATTTTCATGTAGCCTGTGAGAGTATTATGACTATATTATGCCTTTTTCACAACATATCCAGGTCTCTGGAGAAAAATAACCCACCCAGCAAACCCACAACTGAGATTAGTAAGTGAGACATGGTCTTGTCTAGCTGTTAACTAAATAAGGAGCACAGCCTTTGCATGCTCACATCTCTCAATATTTCTGCCATGTACATTTCTAAACTTAAATGCCATGAGATTAATAACTTGGACTATTTTATTGCAAAATCAGGCAAGAAACTTTTAGAAAAAAAAGTTATTTAAGAAGTAGGTTTAAACTATAAGAAACTGCAAAACAGATTAGAATTGAGGTATCATCTGCATAGGATATCTCAGCTCATTTAGATTTCTATTTGGAGACTACTTTCCTATGTGTTAGGGTAAAAGGTGGGCAGCTGGACCATTTTTTACTGTGCAATGATTGCTAACATGAAAGGAAGCAGCATCACTTAGATGCAGCCTTTCATCTCCCATTAAATGTGATGTCACTGGGATTTGTATATTAATAATTCTATTCCCAGAAAACACAGGGAACAAGTAGGCACCAGTACTACAGAGGGTACTTCAAAGTATCTGTATTAGACATGTGCAAGAGCCTGAAGTGGTCACTATAAAGGCCCCAAAACAGGCCCACACAGAGGTATCAAAGCAATTCAGGTTCTGCAGATGGAACAGGTGTTATTTCTAAAATTAAGAACCTAACCAGAAGACCCTAATGCCATTTTAAACATGTGAAAGTACACACACCATGCACTGCTGTGTAGGACTCAAGGCACCAAAGTTCCTACATGAACAGCCAGAGAAGAGGCTGCTCAGAATATCTAACATGAAAGCAGGCAGATACATTTAGGCACGCAATTCTCTTATAAAAATTGATAATGCTGATAAATCAACATTTAATGAATATGCAAAATAAAGCAGCACAAAGGACTTATATAATTTAAGACTTTTAGTCTGCTAAGCATTACAGAACAATTCTATAACCCCAAACCAGAATAATTGAAAAATTTTTTGTTCTAGAAAAAACCCAAACTAGTTTGAGTTAGTTCCACTTAAGAAGACATAAAACAGAAGGTATTTAGTGAGCCTGAAACCACAGAATTTCATGTTTTAGTGGATGCCAGCAATATAACTTCTTAGCAACATCTCACCTCATCTGTGATGCCAGCTAGAATAAACAGGAAACTGAAGACTCTTGGATAACTCCTTGGGCCTCAAAGGAAAATTTTTCACTCAGTTCTAAAGTTGACTTGAGTACCCCAAAAAAGAAAGGTTTTCTAGAAAAATGCAAAGGGCTGAGAGAGAAGTGTCTAAATTTACCTATTTTAAAAGTGCTCAGTGATTACAGGTTTTTAAAGAGGCTGGTCAAAGGATTTATGTGTTACTGAAGAGCTAGCACTGTTACCCTGTTAGATGAAGATTCTTACATAATTTAATCATCACAAAACTTTTAGGCAATTTTTAAGCCCCTACATCAAGGGAGAACATGTGTTATGAAAATGCCCACCCAATATTCAAGTTCAGCTATTGAAAAAAAGTATCTCATGGGGACACTTACACACCTGAGGTCAACTGAGAAGAGACCTTCAGCTGCAATTAATCCAGCTTTCTGGTATATGAAGTAGTTTTTAAATCATAGCCCAGTTTCTTGGTGAGTTAGGACACTAATTATCAGGTTTTCAGATTCTTTTGCAGACTCACCTGCTTCTGGGTGCACTTTGCTAGAAAGTATCACTGCACATTGTCTGCAGAGAGTGGATGCTGATTTCGTAGCTGAAACACTTTATCAGGCACAAATATTCCATAAGCAAATTCCCCCACTGTCATTTTAAGCTCGATAAAGAAACTTATCAAGTGCTGTATCAAGTGTTCCTGCACCACTGGCAGCGCATTGGATGGGATCTCAGATCTTTTCCATA
Source organism: Camarhynchus parvulus (assembly GCF_901933205.1). Classification (NCBI taxonomy): domain Eukaryota; kingdom Metazoa; phylum Chordata; class Aves; order Passeriformes; family Thraupidae; genus Camarhynchus; species Camarhynchus parvulus. The sequence continues at coordinate 16,422,446 of NC_044575.1, read as the reverse complement.
ATAGTTAAAAACATCAGAGGAATAATTTCCATAGCTTTCCCCTCAACACAGATATATGAAGTATATAGAATAATTGAGTACCATTTATTAATTTAATGGCTAGGTATGCACTTAATTTAGGTTTTGAAAAATGAAAACCAGAATGATTCTCTGTGAAATATTTTTCCTAGATTGACACCACTGCTCTAACATTGCATAAAGCAAGCTGGCGGCTGCAGGGTATACCCACACATTTTTATGCACCTGTGCTGAGTTTCAATAACCTGTTGCTAACTGCTTATGTGAGATTATTCCTTGTATGTCCGGAAAAAAGGGATTTTTAAAAATTTTATTTTAAACTAAAATATGTTCACATTTAATAACATGAATAAACTGTACTAGCTAGACAGGTCTCCTTGTATTGTCAGACTGCTCTGAAAGGAGTTCAAAGGCAAAATATCTGTTCCCAGGAGCATCATTATGATTTTTTGTCCCTTTAACTAGAAGTAGGTTAAGCTACTTCCAAGCATTTGACCTTGAAGGATCTGAACCAGGAAAGCCTACACTTCACCTAACAGTTACGAGAGATGCTTTATTTGGAGCATGCACAAATACTGTCCTATAAGCACTTCACCTCTCCAAAGGATTAGGGTTCGCCTCTGTGCTGACATCTCCTGCGAACTAATCCCCACCTTTCCAAGGTTAAGAACACGCGTTACTACCGGTGTTTGCCACTTTCGAAAGAGACAAGCTGAGGGAAGATCAAGTGTGACTCACGTTACAATACTGCCACGCTGTGGGCTAAAGGAGGCATTGCACTGCTCCAAATTTTCTGACAGGAACAAGCGAAGCAAAAGACCACCCATGCTTACGCAGAAAAAACTCAGCTCTGCTACTCAAAATGAAATTAACTGATCCCAAAGTAACAGCACTCAAAGTTCAACAAAAATACATACTTGCCAACGTAACAAATTCACTTAACTTTGCCCCTTAAGATCTGTTCTAAGAAGTTGTTCCCTGAAAAAACCATTATTAGGGAAAACTCCTGGACACTGGATAGCCAAGCCATTGAGTTTCAAAGGTAGTGATAGGAAAACACAATCTCAAAATGAAGACAACGGTTGCACAACTTAGAAGCATCATAAGACAAAATTACCATGTAATGATGTGAGTCTCCTACATTCACAAAACAGCTGTAACTGCACACTGAGCTCAGCTTCAGCTTTCTGTCTGAAATGGCATAATTCAGAATGCTGCAAGCCCAACCTAAGGTACTGTTCAATTTAAACACCCTAACCATTTCTAGGGACACAGCAATAAAAGGACGAAAAACCCACTGATGAATTTCCAATGAAGCACTTGTATCAGGTCTTGAAATGGAAGAAAACCTGCAGCTCCTAACTTCTGTTTCCCTTTATGCTTTTGTGGCAAACTATCTGAGATTTAAGTTAGGATAATCCTTAAGTGTTGTTCACAGTGGCCACACACAACCACACATTACTAACCCAGAGAAAAGGATCCAGTTACCATTATACAGCGTGAGAATAATCCTGTCCTTTTCAGAAGTTATGGAAAATACTTCCCACTCCTTTCTATGAGTAACAGACAGATAGTGAATGGAGGTGGTGCTTCACCTAAATAACACTCAGGTAACTGAAGGCTGAGACAACTAAACAGCATTATCTCCTGTAGTACTAACAGTTTTTATCACAGCTGTTTTTCATAGTGTCCTTCTGGACAAAATGTCCAGCACACAGATAAACTGTGCCATGGAAAGGGTCCTGTTTATGGGAAGCTGGATCTGACTCAGCAGGGCCCTGGCAGCCAGGAGGACCAACCCTGTCCTGGGGGCATCAGGCACAGCATCACCAGCCAGAAAGGGAGGGGATTGTCCCCCCTGCTCTGCACTGGGGCGGCCTCACCTCGAGTGCTGGGGGCAGTTTTGGGTGCCACAATATAAAAATGACATGAAGCTGTTAGAGAGTGTCCATAGGAGGGCCATGAGGATGGTGAAGGGCCTTGAGGGGAAGCTGTGTGAGGAGCAGCTGAGGTCACTCGGTCTGTTCAGCATGGAGGAGACTGAAGGGAAACCTCATTGCAGTCACAACTTCCTCCTGAGAGGAAGAGGAGGGGCAGACACTGATCTCTTTTCTCTGGTAACAGTTGTTGCATCAGAGGAGATTGGATATTAGAAAAAGGTTTTCCACTCAGAGGGTGGCTGGGCACTGGGACAGGCTCCCCAGGGAAGTGGTCACAGCACCAGCCTGACAGAGTTCAGGAAGCCTTTGGACAACACACTGGGGCACATGGTGTGACTCCTGGGGATGGTGCTGTGCAGGGACGGGAGCTGGACACAATGATCCTTGTGGATCCCTTCCCATTCAGCTTATTCTGTGATTCTGTGAAACAACACTGTTTTAAACCAACATTACTCCTGGCAGAGAACAATATTTTTATCATGCCACAAAAAACTCACCCTGGAGCTAATAGAAAAGTATGCTTTGCTCATGTGTTTCATTTGCAATACAGCACTTTCATGCCAGTGTGTTTAAAATGATCTTCAGTGAGTCTTACAACAACAGTTACACAGTCTGTCTTATATCTGTGTTAACTAATAGGAAAACTATTGATTTCACTTAAATACAGTAAGCACAGTAAATAAAATGACCACTACCACCCACTTCTGACTGGCAGTTACTAATTGCTTCAGACACCTTCTTGGCTACTTTATTAAGACACTGCACTAGGTTCAGAGCTCAGGATACAGATAAGCTCTTAGGAACAACCTGGCAAATTATCTAATTATAAGCAAGAGCATACAGCAGAAGGATTACTCATTGCAGGGCAATTGATGGAGCCCTTTATAAAGCTAAAAAATATTTTGCAGTTTCAAATTTTTGTTCCCAAGTATTAATTTTATAGGGAAAAGCTAGGACTGCTAACAGTAAACTCAGTTTGAGAAGTAATTAATATATGCCATCAGTCAGCAGCATTTGCCCTAACCAGAATAACCTAAAGTAACCATTTTTTGAAAGGTGAAAGCCTTCCATAATGAAGTCTGCATTCTGTGCATCTTTCTTGAAGCTATTTTCCCCCAGACATTTTAGGCAACAAAGATCTGTAAGAAACACTGTGCTTTAGAGAAACGGATGCCTGAATTTCCCGAGAAACTATCAAAAAATCTTCAGATTCCTGCACTGAATCATTAATTTCACCACCATATTCTGCCTTTTCCTTGTGAAGCAGAAGTTTGGCGTTTGCCCTAGGTCTTGAAAGTATCACACAGTTCAAAGCCTCAGCCAGTAACTCAAACCAAACACGGTTATGATAAAGGCCAGGGCCAACATAGGAGTGAGCGTGCAACCGAAGTATCCTCTATGTCCTCATCAAAATTATATCATGCAAAACTCAAGAATGAAAGACTAACACAGCCTGCTAAACCCACTGTAAAGATTATGATGCAATCTTTGAACTCATGTAGAGTGAGGTAAAACCGTCTCCTTCATCTTAAGACAAGCAGAACAACCTTTAGTTGTTCTAGAATTAAGTGTATTTATTTATAAAGACATACTCAAATGAACATGGACAAATTAAAAGGATGCTTTAAAGGAGCTGATTTTTAGGAATTGCTTCCTAGAGATTTATACTCACGTTTGCTTTTGATTTCCCAGTTGACTCCACACTTCAACTACAAAGCCATCAAAATTTTCATTCTAAATAAAGAGAATTGTCAACAACACACAGTTAATGACCATGCAGTTATTTTTCTTGTACTATTACAAACTGAACATGCTTTGTATTCTTACACCAGATTCATCTTTAACAAGCATTTCATGGAGAAGTCCAAGAGAAATTTAAATCATTTAACAAACACAAACATGCAAAAGTTGAAAATCTCTTAGTTATCCATTATATCTACTTTTACAGAAAAAGCCAATATTGTATTAGGAAAATTCAGACACTAATGAAAGGTGGTTGTTAAGCAAATAATTTGACACACTTTTACTTGTATATCAGGGAAAAAACTCATTATCTCTTGAGTCTGAAGACGTAAATGCTAATTCAGCATAGACACGATTCCAAGTATCTCCCATAATTAGTCTCTCTTTTGATAATTTTGATAATTCCTAGCATGATCAAGGATAATGTTGTACTTGAGTTGACATCCTTAAGAGGTCAAGTGTTACTGAGAACCTAAAATTGACATATCGGTTAAAAATTTTAAGAAATTACTCAGTTTAATTGAGTACATCCAACTTCCTCTAGAGTACTGTAAGTTTTCTTTACGTCATGTAGCAAGTGACAACTCTTATTCTGACAATAAATAAACAGGCTGCCATGAATCAATCACTAATTCTGAATGTCTTTTGGGTGCAGCTTGTCTATTCTCACACATAGGATAGCTCTAAAGCCATTAGGAAAGGGGTTGGCCAGAAACCTTAGTAAAATTCCTCTTCTCCTCTCCCTAGTCTCTTAACATTTTGAGGAAACTGGTTGATCAGACCTGAACAAAACTGTTCAGTAATGCATATCCAGTGAGTGATTTTTGGTATTAAAAGTGGTTCCTTCGCTTTACAACACTGAGCCTGAACGCATTCCTGTACAGAAAACAGCACTCATTGCACCCATGACTCTTTTTCTGCCTATCAGAAAATACCACTAAGCAGTATAGCCACAGCTCAATAATTATAATTCTAATAGAAATGTAAAAGAAATTTAAAGCAGGCAAAAATCACAAGTGCAGCTGCCAATGACAACAAGGTTATGTTGATCAGACTGATGTAGTCCCAGGTTATACTCATAGTCACCTGCACTTAAGTGTTGCTACATTTCATATTTACAGGAACTGGACACATACTAAGATACACTATCAAGAATCCTGCCTCATTATTGCTTTCAGCAAATTCTATTTCATAGAATGCAAAATCACAAGAAATGAGAAAACATCTATTACAACAGGAACCAAGTATCATCTCACACAATTTTATAAACATCATAAACAGGTTTTTTTACCTTGGCTAGCAGAACCATGTTCTTGGAAAGCTCCTCTATCTCATCTTCACTGCCAAAAACACTCTCAAAGTCTTGGTAAGTCCAGCCATCAAACAAAATTCGAGGCACTATCAGGCAAAGTAGTCAATCAGTAGAGAAGATAAGGAATTTATTATCTACACTGGAATGTTTCTGCAGAAACAGAATACAGCAGATACGAGCAGAGATGCCACTAAAAATCATATCCCATGACTGAGATCATTGCTTTTTCACTCTGACCAACTTCAGCAACATAGATGAATTGACACTGTGGAACATTTTCCTTCAATTTAAGTTTAATTAATGATCAGCACTGATGGAAGTTTTAAGAGAAGATACTTTCATTTGATTGAACGATCTTAACTGAACTACCACTCAGGGCCTCAAGTAGAGTCTTAAACCAGCAACAACACAAGACACCAATCTTTAAGTTGTGCATCTCTTCTACCACAATAATGAGGTAGAAAAGTTCACCTCAGACTCTAATTTACTTCATAAACCCCCTACATCACTTCACTCTTCTACTCAACTCAATGCCCTAAGACAAATTTTTACTTTTGGAAAGCACTTGAGCCTGTGTGAATTTTTTTTCTAAAAACACAAAACATTAAAAAATTAGTCAGGAAAACTGCTGTTAGAAGAGTTGGAAATCATGCCCACAGGAAAAGGCAATGGATTTTATGGAGCTATGTCTAAGCCCCTTCTAACTACCTTGGTTGTAAAAGAGTGTTTTAGAAGAGTATAAAGAGATTTCAAAGGCTTTATCCTCTGGCAGCTGAAGTATATTGAAATATCTGACTGAGCATTCAATTTTTCTAATGCATTTCAAATTTCATACTCTCTTCTGAATCAAGAAGCATTTCACAGTTGCACAGAATTCTTGCTATAGACAAATGTAAGAAGTCTAGCACAGCAGAATCTCTGGCAATGTTTGCCATTTTCCCTAAAGACACACACTGCAGCATATCCCATGAGTTCCCAGCTTCGAAGGGAGAAGAGACAAAGCAGGACGTTTCTATCATGCAGTCTGAGTGACTGACTCAGATTTGGATTTTTTTTCTTTTTAACTACACAGAACCCCAAGCAACAAGTTTGAAGACTTCTTTCCCCAGGGAGGCACACAGTGTTATATACTCGTATTGCTCCATGGAGGGCACTGTAACCCAGGATTTATTCAGAGACAAGAAACTAAGGCAAAACATAAAGGCATCAAGAGGGCCAATACGTCAGTTACTTAACTATCTACAGTTAACTGCTTTAATTTTTCTTCTCAGACATCTTCTTCATACAGCTGTGCTACGGTAATCTTCCTTCCTCCCATACAGACCTGGAAGAAAGTCTTACTTTCCTCTCCTAGAAGCTAAAGAAGATAAAAAGCAAGCAAACAAACATAAACCAGAGGCTCACCTATTTTTATGTTTTTGGAGGTTTTTCTCACATCTTTCATCCAGCCTGTCAAACAGTATCAAATAAGACAGCTGATAAAATATAAATGATGTTGACAATGATAACATATTTTTAAGCATTCTTCGAATGATGTAGCATAGCCTCATTATACACATCTTCCTGCCACAGACTAGGACTTCATAATCCACCCAGACAGAACAACCTGTGATGCACAGAATCTGAAGCCATGAACCTGCACCACAGCATTCACAATTGTACAGCATTACAATAGTCCCCACCCAGCCCCTCCCTACTTAGTTCTACCTCACTATGGAAAGCTACCCCAGTGCCTACTCAGAACAACACTTCTGCAGCCATTAGGCATCACCTGGGAGGAATGTCTGACTTTCTTCAGATGGTACTTTAAAGTACTTTGGCAGCCATGGCACTAAGATGAATTTGTTAGTAGGCACTGACATGGTAAGAATTATAGCTATTTCAAATGAAATTTCACAATCAATCAAATTCAAAACCATAAACTAGTACATACTAGCTAAAATTTAATCTTGCTGCCACTTTCCTCGCAATGAAGGGAAAATATTTTCTTCAAATTAAATTTATCTTCCCTTTCTAAATAAATTCTCCTAAAGGTTTTGCAAAGGGAAAAAACCAAAACCCACAACAGGTAAACAACTGCACAATACAACACCAAAGACTGCTTTTCCCTGTACAGGATCTTTGTTCTTTCATTTTTTTTTAAGAGGGGTTTTGTGGACAGCATGGTGGAAAAGCCAATCTTTCTACTTACATTTTTTGACAAATAAACTATGTACACATATGGAAGCAGGTGAGGACAGAAAGAAGTTCAATCTGAAGAAAACCCAAAAAAATGTAATGGATGAAAGTACTTCACCATGTGGCAGAGCCAGCAAAACCCACCTAGTATGTCAAATCTACCCAGTCTGCAACAATACTGCAATTCATATTCAAAGGAAAAAAAAACAACACCTTGATCAGCGTCATGGAGCCCAGTGAACTGGAACCTTTCCTTCCCTCTCCTCTTCACTTGTAACCAAACTGGTGAGATAAGTGTAAATTTGTTTCCAAATATTTTAGCAATGTCATAGCCATGGTTGTTCCACTTGAAAAACAAAGGAGACAAAAAAAGTGAGAGACTCAGAAGTAAGATACACAGTTCACTTCACTTTTGACCAATATAAACTCTTTAACAGAAATGTAATCATCTGCTAGATCCCTATTTGTTCATTTGAGGAAACCTGTTGAGATATTGCTTTCATTTAAATAAAAAAGTACTCCTGAACTACAGCAACTGGCTGGTAGCTTCCCACACAGTTTTGAATTTATAGACTCTGAATTTATGTTCAAGAGAGCTTGAGAAAGGTGAAAATTTATAGGGCACCTATTTGTCTTTTGACCAGTGTAAGACAAAAATGAGTGAAAAGTATCCTGTAAAAAAAAGGATTAAACATTTATCATTCAAGAAAGAATGCTTTGAAGGAGACAGGACAGCAAAAGACATCAGTTTGACATCAGTTTGGCAGCATACAATTGTTACTGTTAATTTAGCAGGTTCGAGTTGCAGCCCTCCTTTTCTGACTTCACTGCAACTTCCCTTGACTCACCATTGACAGGAGAATACTCTCATCCATGTCAAAACCAGCATTAAGGGAGCTTCCCTGTCTGACCATCTAGGAGCCACTGTGGCAGTCACAACCCCACCACTCCAAACTTTAACAGCTGAGGGTGACTCCAGTGACCCCAGGGGTGTCCCTCTTGCTCCCTGCACACTCACACAGTCAGACAGGGTTTCCTCACTGGCTCAGCCCTGGGCTTCCCATGGCAGAGTCCCAGATGTCTGGAACCCTAAAGCAATTTAATTGTGGTGCAGTAATAACACAGAAACACCTCAAGCTGGTGCCTCTGGAGAGGGACCCCCAACAAAGGAATCCCCAGGTTTTGTACCCTCCATGGCTGTGATAGTCTGGGGTCTTCCTGCTGAGCCCTTGGCTCCTCCTGCGTCCTCGAGTCCGGTCACCTGGCCACTGCCACAGGTCCCTGAGCCCTTTGCTGTCTGAAAGGTCAGCACCAGGTCACGGCCCCTTGCCTGGGGCACCCAGACACAACCTGCAGCTCCCACTGCTCTAAGTGAATTGCTCAACACCAGGGAGAGGAAAATAATATATATCCTCCTAGAGGACCTAGACATCCTCTAAGAGACAGATGGGAGAACAAGGGTTTGAGACCACCTGAACCCCAAGTCATGTCTCAAATACTTCTCTGGCTATTTGACTGTATTTAACTAGCAGCCCCCATTACTATAAAAATACTTCTAAAACAGGGATGCGAACTTGCAGCACAGTCTGCTGCATATTCATTCAAAGCACAAATTTTATTCATTGTATCAACTTACAGGAGTAATATATCCCAGAACATCTCCTGAGAAATGTCGTTCCTTCATCTTCTTGGAGCAATAACTTTTATGTTCCAGTATGATATCCTTTGCTTTAGGATCCACAGCTACCAATCCCCTGTCCTGAACATTTTTATCAGAATGCAGCTTCTGTAGAGAGAAAACAGTTATTAGAACCAGTTATATGAAACAGCCACTTTCAATGGCAACAGACTTTAAAAACAACAGCAAAACAAATCACTTCATTAAACTCAGCACTCCTTTTAAATGATGCAGAGCACTTTGATTTGAACTGAAACATACAAGTCCTCAGAAATTGTCATCATCAGTAAACTTACTTCGTTTGGAGGGTAAAAAGCATATAAACAAAAACCAAAGCCCAAAACATTATCAGAGTAAAGAACATAATTTATGACAGCTGATGGTGCTCTGTTTTCTAACCAATGCTTTCTGTCATGTTACCCCCAAAATAATAAAAAAGGGGTTAGGAGTTCTTAACCAAGAATTTGAAGACAGCTTTTGAACTGGATATATTTTAGTCTGATAATGCTGCACTGTGAAGGCTAAGATTTTAAACACTCTTCTTTAGGGAAGATGCTTCAACTGACCCAGCAGATAAAAACAGAACGGGAAGACCTAATCAGATGTTCATGGTGGGTATGCAGAAGCCATCTGTTGATTCATTGTGAGGAATTTAGGGATATGGCCTGCCTTAACACCTTGTATTATCCTCACTACCTAGAAATTTGGTAGATGTTGAGCAGTGATACAGTGACAGGTGTACATGCATAATGACAGGAAACAATAACATGCTCAGCAAGTGAAGAGAGACTTCAGCATGCTGGCTGTGCTTGCCCTGATTATTGTGGGACTCTGAATCATTTCTGCCTGCAAAAGAACAACTGATTAGAAGGCTCTTCAAAATCCTCCATCAGGATACAGCCTTCCCATTGGCAAGGCTCCATTCCACCAGTAAATGACCTAGAGCTCTTGCCCCAAACTACTGTTCCCCACCCTGGTTTCCAAACGGATGGAAGTGTGTTCCCTGAGGGGACAAAAACTTCCTGTTTCTGCAACTTGCATAGAGGATAAAGCTCCAGAAGTCAACATCACATGTTTCGAGAAGTGAACCATTTGTGACACACATAAAAGCTGAAGGAAAGGACAGTTTCAAGTTTTATCTGTGAGTATCAGCTTCAGTGGAAATGCATTAACACTGTTTTAACAGAGGTAGAGGCCATTTACCAAAGTTCAATTAATTCACTACACGTTAGATAAGATAAGAATTTCAGTTATTTCTCTTACCTTTTCCTCCAGTTTTTTTGTAGCACCTTTCTTTGCATCTGTTTTTGACAGGGTACCTTCAGCTAGCCAGCATACCATGGCAAGAGAAAGGGATGCGCAGAGAAGTCTCATGGTGTTTTTCCCCAGGTCAAGTTTCTCTTCTCCTGAAAACATAAGGGTTCAAATCTGTGCGAACAAAGGAATATAACAGTTTCATTTGGTTTTCTTGTCTAAAAAAAGTCAAGACACTTTCTTATTTTGTCCCATTTAGAATCAGACTTATTAAGGCAGTGCTTCTGCTCTGGCAACAAAAGCAGTGCATTGTGAGAGATTACTTCTAGTCTCAAACACCTTTTTTGTCCCTTGTTTCAGTAGCTGTATCACAGACGAAGTGGGTTGGACCCTTCCAGCTTCCTTTTTAAGGATAACATTTTTTTCTGCTCCTACCTAGCCTGGTAAGTGTGTCATAAACTAATTAACAGATATATAAAAATATAGCTATATGCTTACAGATATGTGCCTTTACTGTAACAGCTGAGACCTTTGCTTCCAGTTCCTTGCCAAGCCACTGATACAGAAAATGAAAAAAAAATGAGGGGGGAGGGTGGGCATGCCCTTTTCATCTAGAAGAATAACTTTGACAGTTTGCCCTAGCTCCAGATAAAGGAACTGAGAATTAGGAGACAACAGTTCTGTTGTGTGTTTATCTATCACATCTTGTATCTGTAGGAAGACTTTAAAAAAAAAAAAAGTCAACTACAGCCAAAGTTTGTTTTCCAAGAAGAAAACAGAAAAAAAAAAATATTTGGCATTTGGGGAACCAGGGTTCTAGATCTGTATCAAGCTGCTTCTCATAAATATGAGATCCTGATCGAGAAGAAAATTGGTTCTTTCCAATATTCCGAATTTTTGTTGAACTTAAAAAACTATCTTGCTTTTTATTCTACTCTACCACTCATTTTGAAGACCTACAAGCTCATTTCTACAAATCATATTTATAAGATTTGTTCTACTGGCACTGATAACAAGTGCTGCTCAAAGTTTGAGTACTTTGTTTCAAACTTTCAAAACATCAGGTGCAGATCCCACAACACGAGACTGAGCCTCTGAGTACTGTGGCAGAAGGAACCTTAAAGCTTCAAAGGAAATGTACTCAATGAAACAGACATGAAATCAACAACTCAACAGACTTGCTAGTATTTAGATGTGTCTGCCTTGGCAGTGAGATTTTAAAAACCGGAGGTATCTATTATAGGATTCAGGGATTCTGCAGGAAAAGAGAAGAATATTTGATTAGGCAACAAAGTAGAAGGATGATGGCAGAAGTGCTTGAAAAAAACAATGCCAGTATCACCAAAGAACATAAAAAACCTCCTGTACAAAATTATTTGAAGATTTTAGTCAAGTCTTTTATAAACTGCAAAATAAAAGCAGAAAGCCTTCTAATATTTCCTGGATCCATGGAGTGTGGTAAAAGCTGAATTGCTATAAAGCTTGAAATTCCTATTATGAATAATTAAGGTCTTATGCTTCTACTTTGACTTCAAGGTCACTGGAAACCCCCATGTTTTCCACATTCTCAAAAAATGAGACAAAGCATGTTGCTTTTGATAGTATCTCCTATGTTCCATCTAGCTTGGCAAGATCTATAAACCATCACAGAGAGGAACAATTGAGAGCCTGAAGAGTCAATACAAGTCTTAACTATTTGGACAGGATATCAATTCTCCCAGAAGCTCGTATATATCGATTTGGAGGTGTTTGATTTCACTTTCAGAAACAATTAGCAACAGCATCACTTCCCTGAAAAGAAGATAATATCTAACAGCTGAAGAACAGAAGCTTAAAAAACCATCCCTGAACTCTAATTAGACATCAAAATGTGCTCATTTCCTTGACAGGATCATATCCATCTGTCAATTATTGTTAAGTCAACATCCACTCCTAGATTTATAAGAAGCACTGAGTCTGTGGCAAATTGGTTTCTGCTACTGACAGTCCAGTATAAACTCTTGGTTGGACACTTTTTTTAATAGTTTGTTCTTTAACAGCATCAATGAAAATAAAGTAGATGGGATCACTGTAACACAGAGGATGAATTGGTCAAACTTTAAATGCTCATTATGGATAATATATGCATGCATTTTGCAAGCTTTACAAAACTAAATCCTCATCAAACTTTTCTTCTATGAACTCTCTGCCATTTTTTAACATTACTCAAATTAGCTGAACTCAGAAGAACTGTCTGAGCTTGGCACTCTTTATCTCCTCTGTCACTGCAAAATGCAAACAGAATTGAAAACTGCCTCTATGTGCTTGTCCAACTGATACTATGGACAACTTAACGCTTAAAACATCTGACAAACTAATTTGGAGCCTAGGTTTCTCTCCTAGCCAGGTCACAAATTTTGCTTAACCCCACCTCCACATGAGGTAACATACTTTTGGAAAGCTGTTTTAAATTTATCTTAATTTTTAAAAGTAAAGCTAGCACAGATTTAGGCTGTCCGAAATAAGCAAGCAAAGAAATTAAATGGATGGTACACGGCACTGAGTCAATGTTTATAGTTTATTTATAAATAAGAAACTAGATTCTAACTACATTTGCAGAAAGAACCTGCATCACTTAGCAAAGGAAGGCCAGCAGACATTCTGCTGATGCGTTTTTAAATGAAAACAATAAAAGCGATACTGGGGAGTGAAGAGTGAGAATAAATCCGTTTCTAACCTGTGTAAACATTAAACCCTCCCCTCTTGTAAAGCGCTCCACCTTGGCGTTCAGAACTCCCTCCCACGCTCTCCCGACTCTCGAGATACCAGGGAGCCCGCACGCCTGCCATGGCATCAGCGCCGCTGCGGCCGCCCCGAGCTCGGCCCCGGCGGGGCAGCTCCGGCCTCCCCGGGCTGCCGCGTCACCCCCACCGCGGCACGGCCAGGCCAGGCCCCCGCCCCGCCGGAGCGCGGCCTCACCCCCGCCCTTTCCCCGCTCTCCGTCCCTTCCCAGCCCTGCCGGGCCGCGGACACCACGTACCGCCCGCCGCCGCCGCGGAAGTGCGGGCGAGCGGCAGCGCCCCGCCCCGCCGGCTCCGGGCAGCGCCGGGGCGGCGGGAGGGCGCCGGGCTGCGCCAGCATGGCGGGGCGGGAGAGGCTGCGACTGCGGCTCCCCGGCGCTCCGGGCCGGGCCAGCGGCGGCACAGCCTGGCCGGGCCCCACCGACACGGGCGCCACTGGGCTGGACTGGCCCGGCCCGGCCCGGCCGGACCCGGGACGCGGTGCTCTGGGGCTCACCAGTAGCTGAATAAAGGAATTGCTAATAATGGTGTGATTCTAAATTCCCATAAAGAGCCTCTTGGTTTAGCCCAAGCTATAGAAAATTGATACAGCTCCAGGTCTAGCCTGGAGAGGAGGGAGTTCAGGGGTGACCTTATCACTCTCTGCCAAAAAATAGGCTGTAGTCAGGTTGGGATCAGCCTCTTCTTACAGGCCACCAGCAACTCAAGAGGAAATGGCCTTAAGCTCTGCCAGGGGAGGTTCAGGTTGGACCTGGAGGTCCAACCGGGAGGAATTCCTTCACGGAAGGTGATAAGACATTCGGAGGGGCTGTCCAGATAGGTGGCAGAGTCACCGTCCCAGGAGGTGTCTAAGAAAAACTTAAAGCCATGGTCTAGTTGACATAGTGATGTTTGATCACAGGTTGGACTCGATGATCTCTGGGATCTTTTCACAACAGTTTCTGTGATTCTGAGAAATAGTGTAGGTAAATCAGGATCTGGGCTAAAATGTACACTCTGACCTGGAGGCAAAATGATCATATAGGTAATGCTGTGAAGAGTCTGCAGGCAGTACTGCTGACTCTGGGTGTGCAGAAAGGAGGGGTCAAATCTGATGGTTTTTAACAGACTCTAAATAAAAGATCGTGTTTATAATTGAGTTGTTAATTTTCTTCTGCTCTGACCTTCTACGGTTTGTGTTTTTGCATGCAGCATGGTTTGTCTTACCGCTATTTACTGCAGCAGAAGTTTTGGTATAACCCTGTTATTTCACAGGCTGCTTGCAGGGACTAAATACCCTATCAAAAGACTTGATAAAAAAATGGATGTGTTATACCATGACGTAGAGGCAAGGCCAGCATATCCTAGCAGTGCACTTCCCAACAGAAGCCTTCCCATGGCCTGCTTTATCTCTTGGTTACAGTTTGGTGCAACCTCCTAGAAGCTGAACTGGAAGGTTGCCTTATCTGCTGAACTGCCCTCTTCTTTCATTCCCTCTTGTGTAATGAAGATCTTCATGAGCATTCTTCAGCACTGAAAAGAAAAATGGAAATATATTTCCTCTGAACAAAAGTCTTGTCAGTGAAGCAGGTGCATGGTCTTCTATACCCAGATCCATCCCAAATTTCTGTAAATTTAGAGTTTCATGTAGCCTAACTTTGTGTTTTCTAGTGTTGAAAGCAGCCCATCTGATACTCTGGCATGGCAGAAGGCATTGTGCTCTCTGTTACGGGATAATGAATGTTCAATATCAAGTGTAGAAACATGGTAGTGTGTGTGTGGTGGAGCCACAGATTCTCTTTAGTACTGAGTTCTTTTTGGTTCCAGTAATGGCTGGAATGATCATGAGGAGCAGAAGAAAACAATAACTGGTGAGATAAATATGAGAGAAGTAACAAAGGGAAAGGAACAATTCCTTTTTTGTAGTTCCCACAAATGGATCCTCACCAGCTGAAAAAACTCAGAATGGTGATAGTTTTATGAAGGTCAGTACAATTATTAAAGCCTTTGTACCCAAGTGCAATGAAATTCTGAAAAAAAAAATTTAAAGTAACTCCCATATAAAATGGGAAGGGGGGGACAAACACTGTGGATTTGTTAGCAAACAAATGTGATGCCAAACATTTTATGTAATAGGAAAATATTTATTGGCACCATCTCCCCTTTAATGCTGATTTTTCAGTAATTATAAATGTCTTAAATAATCATAATATCTTGGGATGGATAGAACCCCTTCTGGTTTTTTTTTTAGGCAGCCTGGTGTTTTATAGATGTTAGACTCAAACCAAAATTTTACAGAATTACCAATTCAGTGTGTTTGCAAAGGGTTGTGCCTGGTGCAAGCTCTGCGCTGAGTAACAGCTGGGATCATATTACAATGTTTCTTTCAGCCAGGATGCATCTAGAGACCATTACAGACTCTCTTTCCTCTGGATACCTATTATTCACATAAAATTTCTATCTTGTCCTTACCAAGACATGTGAAATGCACTACTAAGTTTTAAGTTACGAGGCAGTTAGGATAGACATGCCTACACATTTGTCCTGATTGCATGCCTTTGTTGAGGCAAAAAGAGAACTGGGTGAGTATAGTGAAGCCTCAAAAGCCAGTCAAATGAGGTTGACATAAAATAATCAGGGTATGTGTACTGCACACTGAGCCCCTTCAAATGAAACATTTAGCTGTATGTGGCAAAACTAGAGTCATGCACATGTGTTAACCACTTGGATATTTTCCCAGTTCTCAAGAAGAATTTGCAGCTCATGCTTAGCTTTGTACTGCCACAGCTATTCTGCTGGCAGTATTTAAGCCACTGCTGAAAAGGCAGTTGGATACCTGCATGACTTGCAGTATTGACAGGAATACAGCCAGACAGGACTGACAGACTGAGCCTTTAGGTGTCACTGTGCTCTTAGGAGTAGAAAATAGCTCATCATTTTGGCTAGCTCAAAAAAGCTTTCTTTTTTTTTTCTGATTGCAGAAAAAGCCTCATTTGGTGACATGGGAAGATTTCATCTTCAAAGGTGCATGGAAATTATTATTAAGCATCAAAATCTATTTGTAAAGCTGTGACAAAGGAGAGCGCTCTTCATGGAAGCCTACAAATAATGTGAGTTGAATAATAGACTAATTGTGCACGACTGCCTGTAGTTGCACTTGGTCTATAAAATGGATCCAGGGACAAAGGGATAATTGCGTGACTACCGCATGCTGTTATCCTGCCTTTCTCATAGAGACTTGCACCACTAAAAAGTACTCATGTAACCATGTATCCTGAAAACACTCAGAATAGACCCTTGAGGTATACAGCCACTGTCAGACAGATGGCATCAAGTATTATGTAGATCTTTATGAGAGAAAAATGTATCATGAAATTAAAGGTACTGGAGCTTGATGAATCTAAAGATGCAAGGTCTAGACAAGGAGAATTAACCATGGGAGCAAACTATCCAGGGCAACAGTGAATTTGATTGTATCAGAGCAAGACTCAGTGCCTTTCTGGAAGATAGACCATAGCTAAAAGCTAATATTGGGCTATGTTCACTGGTGTAAAAAACAACAACAACAAAAAAACCCAGATCAAATGAAATGGCTTGAAGTATGCTGAAATAGAGGTGAAATGACTGTTTGATCTCCAGTAGCCCTAAGCCCCATGATTCTACAAGTCATTATTCTCCACTAAGCATACTAATCCCTTGCATCATGACTGAAGCCCGCAGCACACTTTTGGCTAGGCAGTCTAGGCCAGTTTTGAGAACATTTGAACCTATTTTCGGCTGAAGATATTAAATGCTTTGCACAGTCCCACCTCTTTGGCATGTTTAAGACAGTTTAACCTTGAAATGTTTTCAGTCTTGGGAGTAGATGTGGTGTGGGACTGTGTCACTCTGCATGTTTACAGCCATCAGGAGGAACATTTGGCCCTGGATGTGTACGCCTGCATGCCCAGGAAGTCAGAGAGTGGGAATCTCTACATGAACACAGAGCAACTGCGCCACTCACACAGCCGATGGCAGGCTCACAAGGGGGATCTGCCTAAGGATGGAGCTGCACACAGTAGCCTCCGGCCTTGTCAGTGCTCACAGGGTCTGTGCAGGATACGTGCAGTAGATCCCGTGCACTGTTTTGGAGTCCCTTTTGAGGAGGAGGATCAAGGCACAGGCTCCTGCAGTCCACCCTGTGGAAAGCACGTTCTTACAGACTATACCACTGAGAGTCTGTACCTTGCTCTTCACATTTTAAAATTAAGATTCCAGATCAACAGCCTGCTCAAAGCTTAAGTGATGAAGTGAAATTCTCCAGTATCTTGATCGGCCATCCCTCTCCTTCTCCCTCAGCAGTTACATCCTCTGAGGTGCCTGAGAAGCCCGGTATTTCACCTTCAAAAATCATCAAACTTCTCGGCCATTAGTGTCACGATGAGAGGAAGGGATTAGGCTGTTCCCGAGCAGGGGGCGTGCAGTGAATTCACCCACGGACACAGCGGCTGACGCTGCCCTGCCGCGCCTCACCTCGGCCCGGGCCCGTTTGCCCTCACGGGCGGTGACTGGAAATCGCGTCCCAGCAGCGTCACGGCCGATCCCCGGGGCCCAGCCTCCAGCTAGCCAGTCCTTTCGGGCCGCAGGGTCGCAAGGGGGATGCCCGGGAGGGGGGCACATCCCGGGGAACGGGCGGGGACCGCGCCCGCCGCGGCTGCGGCACCGGGAGGCGCAGGGGGCCCGACGCACCCGCGGCGCTCCCGCCTCCGCACGGCAGGTGGCGCCCGAGCAGCGCCCGCCCGGCGGCTGCGGGGGCGCGGGAGGCCCGGCGGCGCCTGCGCGCTGCGGAGGCGGCGGCGGCGGAGCGGCCTGAAGCAGCCCGCGGGGAGAGCGGGCGGCGGCTGCGGGGATTCGGTGTGTCGCGTCCCAGGGCGGCCGTGATCGTGCGCCACGATGCCTGCGGTGTCGAAGGGCGATGGCATGCGAGGCCTGGCGGTCTTCATCTCCGATATCCGCAACTGTGAGTGGCGCCGGGGCCGGGGCCTGGGCTGGGCCGCGCCGGCCGTCGCCATGGGCTGGTGCCCCGTGGGGCCGGGGCTTCACCCCTCGATCCCCTTCCCAGTGCTTCCCTCTTGCCCCTGACCCTCGCAGCGGGCAGCTCGGAGCGCTCCTGTCTCACGAAATGGCGACGCGCTCGGGGGGGCGGCGCGGCGGGGAGGGGGGGCAGCATAAAGCGTTTGCCCGTGGGTTTGTGCGTTTTGGGTGGGTGGGTTAGGGTGTTTCCCTCCCCCTTCACCCCCCCTGTCACCCCCTCGCCTGTCCTTGAGTGTGCGGTGGCCGCCCCGGCCGAGGGGGTGCCGGGGGTCGGTGCCGCCGTTGTTCGCGATGCGCCGGAGCGGTGCCGGGGCGCGGGTGGGTGTGCGGCGGGGCAGGGAGAGGCGTCCTGGGCTCCTTCCAGATCCCTGAGCGGCTCTCGGTTCATCACGTCACTGATGGAAAACAGGCCTCTGTAGGCGCCTGAGAGCAGGGCCCTCAGTGCGTATGTCTAGACTTGGCTTAAATTGGGTTGAAGATTCTGCTTTGGTGCAAATCAGCGCTTGGGATCAGTGTAATTAAAAATGGGATGGAGGGGGGTGCGAGTAAGTCCCCCCTCCCCCCTCCCCGAGAGATGTGGGGGAGCGTGTCCGTGAGTGTGCAGTGGGAGAGGAGGAGTACGAATCTGCTGCTGCTTGGTGTGGGGGGAAGGGGCATGTGTGGGGGCACACCTCAGTGCTCAGTCTTCCTTTTTGTCCGAGAATTGCATACAATAGTTTAATATTAATCAGAGTTAAAGATCTAAGTGTATGATGTGGCAGGAATTGCCTGGGGAAGGGCTAAGGTCGCTGTGGTTGGTGTGATGAAACAGCTCTATTTTGTCCACCTGTGTGTCTCTGTAGATCACTTGAGGCTATTTTAAAAGCAGTGGAGGAATGGCAGTAAGGTCTTCTCTCTAAAGATATAAACAGATTTGGAGAATTTTTTAATGCAAATTATGTTGTTCAGACTGGGCTTGCATTGGGATTATTTAACCACACTGGCTTGAAAAACTTCATATTGATGATTTCTAATAAAAAACCTGGCAAAGAAATTATACTGGTAAAATGAGACCATTTAAATGTAGTGTCTTTATAATCAGGTGATTTGGACATCGAGACGTGAACAAATTCAAGATTGGTAATCTTCCTTAGAGCAGAAGCTGTTTGAATGAGGGGGTTTTTCTTCCTCAAAACAGAGTTGCAGGTCCTTAGGTTGCTTTAGACTTCACTCTGGTATGTGTAGAAGATAGCTTATAAAATGTGTAGTGTAGCAGTTCCAGGTTACACAAATGCTCTTGTGCTTTGTCTAGTTGGCCTTATTGCTATTGCTATTTAGTGAACGTTTTCCAGTGTCCTGGTGTTCTGTGCAAGCTTCGTGTGTAACATAGTCCCACTTGGTGTCATAGCAGTTAAGACTTGTTAAGCACTTTTTAAGCTGTTGTATCTACCCAATAAATTTCACAATGATTTTTTAAATCATTGTTTTCATTGATTTAGCTAGAAACAGTATGACTTGATTCATCAGTGTTTCATGTCTCACAGTTGGTTAAATTTGTCCACGCTTGTTTTCAGTGGAATTTGCTGGAAGTAAATTCAAGAGAAGCATTCGGGCTCTGATGTTTGTAACATGTGTTCAGGGATGTGAAATAGCGAAATTTAATGTGATAGGATATAACAAATCAGGTACTTATTTCCCCACGAGGCTGTGTGGGAACAGAGCTGAAGCTGCCTTCGTCCATATGGGACAACAAACCTCTTATGCTCTAGTTATCTTCAGGAGACACAAAGATGTAACCGACTGGTGATACAAATAGAATGTTGACACTTTGACTCTTTAAACAAATAGTGGTATATCTCAAATGTTTTGTCTTTGTCCAGACAGATGTTTGGGAGCTGTAATTGCTTGTGTATCTTTCTTGTCTTCATAATGAAAAAAGTAGCAGCATCTTCTGAGCAACTGCAGAAGAGCTGGTATTCCCAGTAGTAGGTGATGTATGAAGCTTCCAAATAGCTGTGAATGGCATTTGAGCCTTTCCTGTAATGGAGCTCTGAGTGCTGCCAGCTAACCCTGGGCTAGCGTACACAGAGTAAGATTCACAAAAGTGCTTCCTGGAGTATTCACAGAAGTACTCTCTGGAGACTCTGGGCTTTGCAGGTACTGCTTTCGGCTGAAGCTCCCTCTTTGCCTCTTCAGTGAGGAGCTAGATGTTATCAAGAACAAAAAGTAGCAGCTGTTAGGTGAACAGCATCTTTTGACTAAGCAAAGAAAGCAAGTCTTCCTTTTCTGAGAACGGAGGGAAACTAGACCATGTGCAGCTCATGATCTCTATTTCTAGCCTTAAAATTGGACTAAATATCTGATAGTTGCAGTAACATGGAAAGTTCTGCTCGCATTCTTAATTTCAATCCAAATTTTGGCTTTGCTGGACTCTTGTATCTATTTTGAATACTGCCACAAAGGCTTGGCAGTTTTAGTTTGCCGATAGCCTTTCCAGATTATGAGTAATGGTGAAACATGGTGTGTATGGGGGGGTGTTTGCACAGATAAGGATTCTACATTGTAAATCTTGCTGAAAAATGAAAGTACAGTTGTGTGCTGACTGTGCTTGGATGGATGCACAGCATGTGACTTCAAATAATTCAAGTAAGCTAAACTTCTGGGGGGTACTTCTGTAAATTTTGACTGTTTACCTTTGGAAATGCTTGATCTCCTTACATCAAGATTTATTTTTTGGACATTGTGTCTGCAGCACTAAAGAATGCAGGATTCTCTTACAGGTTGGATATATTACTGATTTGTGAGTGATGCTTGTCTTGCTTATCTTTATACCAGTCTGTTACAGGGTTTGCATAAGTCTTACTTGATAGCAGTTTTCAGTGTTTACAACTGTAGCTGATTGTGAACAAGCAGTTCGCACTACCAGCCTGTCTTTAGTACTAAAAAGCTTGGTTGTCACTTCTGTGTTGTTTAGACATCTTTTTGGCACATGGTTTATCTATTAAACTTCTTGATTTTTGTCTTAAATACTTCTATGTCAGATGTATTTTTTAGAGCAGACTATTTTAAAGTACACTGATTTCTCAAATGTCTGTGATGTTTTTCATTGAAAACAGTCGGAATACTACTTGCAGCAGCAATTGTAAAATATTTCAAGGCTAAGAGAGGCTTCTTAGCACTTTGACTTTGCTCTAGTCTCTCTGAAGCTGTCATATTGAGTGTCTTCTTTCAAAATGAAATGTTCTTTATTCATACAAAGATC
Source organism: Camarhynchus parvulus (assembly GCF_901933205.1). Classification (NCBI taxonomy): domain Eukaryota; kingdom Metazoa; phylum Chordata; class Aves; order Passeriformes; family Thraupidae; genus Camarhynchus; species Camarhynchus parvulus. Next base: position 16,401,250 of record NC_044575.1, on the reverse strand, counting down.
AAGTGAGTTTTTGAAGTATGATAATACAAGAAAATGAATTATCCTTCAGTTCCTTATAGCTCTCCAGAATTTTGTTTCAGGGCAGCTTCTTATTGTAGGCTCTGCCTTTTGCATATGGAGATCCTAGTGCAGATAGCAGATAAAAATATTTTTTAGAATATAACCCTTTTAGATATCTGTCAATTTGCCAGTAAATGCATGAACTTTTCTAAAGACTTGTTCATTTGGATTGTTTTGTAACATATATGAATTACTACAGTAAGTAGGTTTTTAGCTTATCTTTCATAGACACCAGAGAAGAGACAAGAAAACTACAGGTTGAAAGCCAAACTGCAGTACTTGATCAGGATAGCCCATTTAATGAGTGCTTGGTTGGTGTGACTGAGAAAATAGTTAGGTGTGGCTATGCTGTACAAAAGATTGTGGTGGAGTGGAGCTGAAAGTTCTGAACCCTGTGGTTTGGTGAAGTACTATCCAAACTTAGGAGTTCAGGTCAGAAAGAGTCCTTGTCACTGCATGGATTATGTGCCTCATGAACTAAAACCTAACAAGATCTGCATATGTTATAAGCATATGGATTCCTGCAAGAAATATTTATTCTTAAATAGTATGTTAAGTCTTTTCTTGTGTATGTACTGCAGAGCTGCTGAAGCAATTTGCTTATGCAAGATGGTGCTTTATAAACTCTCCAGCTGTCTTAGCTGACACACAGAGCATCAGGAGTCTGTTTTCATTTTTTGAGTACAGCTTTATGCTTATCTCACAATGAAATACTTTTAAGTCATTTGTCACTCAACCTATTCTGCTGCAGCACCAGTGCTCTCTGCTATTCACCCTGAAAACCAAGAAAGCTTGCTTTTCTCCTTTCATTTGCAGCCTGTAATGTCAAAATAGTTTCTATTATAGTAGTAAGTGTATTACTGGTAACCTCCTGCTCCACATTAAAATTGGGAAGCCAGTTCCTCTTAGGTTGATGAGATGTGTCTACACAGAGGCAAAAGCTGCTTTTGTCACAGGTTTGGAGGACAAGACAGTTCTTAATTTCCCTTGCTTGGTAACTGTCTTAACTTTTCAGTTTTGCCCCAGAAATTGGACAGGCAGAGGAAGGATTCCTGAGTTTGTTCTCCAAATGTTTATTGTATGTTTTCTTCCAAGTTACTGTTTCTTTTTCCTCTGGCCAAATTTTTTCCTTAAATACAATCCAACAAATATAATGAACAAAGGTCCATCTCTTCTCACAGGATTTAATGCATTAAATTTTCATTGTACTGGACAAGGGATAGTGTTCTGAAGCTGAACCTCCCAAAATGTGTCTTTGCTTCGCTGCATTGGGACTGGTGCATCAGGTTACAAATCAGCAAGTGGGCATTGAAAAAAGATGGTTCATTAAATTCATCATATGATGATCACCTGTTTGAGTGGATGGTAGGGTATGAAGTGCATTGCAGGTGTAGGTAGGAGGAGCATGTACATGGATTAAATGACTACATGGGTATGTATAGAGTTCTTTTTCTCTGTGAAAACAGCCACCCAGTGAAACAAACTTCACAGAGAGTGAGTTGAGTGCATACAGCTGGATTTAGGTACCTGTAAGTAATTATTATATGTCAGTAATCAGCTGTCACTGTGTTGGCTAAAGCTTCTGCGTTGCTCCTCTAAGGTGTGGGTTCTTGTTTGCATTGCATGTAGTGTTAAAGCAGGACTTGAAATACTTCTCTAGACAGAGACTTTTTTTACATGTATTCTTAGATTACTGACCTTTTTGAAGAAATTGAAGGCAAAGCATCTTGGTTTGCTCTCCTGTTGCTCCTTCAAGGCTGTGGCAGTGCATCTAATATGGTCAGTTTCTGGCCTGAAAAAACAGCCCTAAGAACATGCTATAATAAGCACTAAGTCTTGCATCACTTGCTACTGTTTGCAGGAGAGTGCTTTAAGAAAAACACAATTAGCATGAGATTAGTCTGAGGAGGATCTCTAAAGCAAAACTGATGTTCTTCCCATGGCTTCTCTGTCTTGGCTTGTTCCTGGTCATTTCAAAGAGCTCTGAGGGGCTGGGATTTTTTTGTTAGTGTTTTTTTTAATGTTTGTTTAATTTGTGCATGTTTGGCTTAGAGGAGAGTAATGGAGGAGAGATAGTAAAGAGCTAGAATCTTTCATGTGACATCCAACCTCTCTATTAGATACCCTGGACTGATTAATTTGAAATCCTTTGGATAAAGACTGCCCATCAGGACTGATAAGAGGAAACCAAGGACTATTGGAGAGGCTATTACATATCTGCATTAGTTAATGAACTCAAAAGTATTTTAGGGTTCCTGAAACAGTAGTTAAGAAGTGATAGCTAAACTAGGATAGGCCTCAAACTGTTCATCTTTTTGAACATGAAGTAAGGTAGAAGAGAGGCCACAGTGACTTGTAGTAAATCAGTGCTGATACTGCCTTATCTTGTTGAAAGGAGTGTAGCTCTACACTGTGAAAAGACTGGTCAAGGAAATGACTGCTTGGATGCTGCTCAGTCAAGGAAGGAGGAAGAACTCCTTTTGTACAAGCCTGACCCTGCACTTACTGTTTGCATATCTTCTCAGACTAAAGCTTCTCTTTTGATAGGAGTCAATGTTGTTTTGCCACCTGAACTGACAGATAGATGTTCTGTATGTCACTAAGTCACTTGGATATGAGCTTCCAGTACACTTTCGGTTATTCTAGGCAAAGCTCTGGTCTTAAGCTAGACACTGTTACCTGGTTACTTCTCAAATTTTCTCATAACTTGTGGTGCTTAGTTAAGAGAAAATAGCCATGGTAAGCATCTAAAATCATTAAACTTTTATTAAATTGTTGCATTTTATTCCATCTGGATTGGAAAGCTGCTTTTGTGCTCTTATTTCTCTTCTCTTATGAGGACAAGGAGTTAATGGATTAGTGGATTACAGTAAAGCCTATGACTCCCTTCTGTTTCCCGAGAAGTGTTGTTACAGGGGCAAATCTCTAGTGGCATAGTGGAGGAAGAAGTCAGTTCTGTGGATAGTAGTTCACTTACTGTGCAGAATATTAGAAATGCCCTCTACATAAAGTTCTAAAATATCAGTAGGTCACTGGTCTCTGTCTTTAGATATCTAATCACAGCAGGATGTCCCAAGACACAACACTCCTAAACTGTCTTTGTGCCATTCATGATCTTCAACATGACAGGCACTTCTTTTCTTCTGATCAAACAGATCTTGTGGAAGGACAGCATGCACTCCTGTTTTTGTTTATAACAGGATGTTAGCACGTCAGTAAACAAAAAGCTTCTTGTTCTGCAGACTTGAACAGGTTGATGTGTGAACAAAAGTGAAGCTATACTAACTTTTTTTAAAGGTATCCAGTATTTTATTGTAGTCTCTCTGGATTAGTTGTGCAGTTTGTAAACAATTGCACCAACAAGCTCCTTCAGACTCAGATAGAGGTGGAGCTTGCACCTCTATTGTAGCCTAGATAGTTTAACCAAATGAAGGAATTTATGTAGACAGACTGACAATGTGAGGATGAGCAAGCAGACCACTTTAATGTATCGCTATGCAACCTGTCTGCCTTTCTTTTGCCCTCTTCCCTGCTGTGCTGAAGAGCCAGCTGAGAGATTAGGGAGAGCTGGAGGATGGATTTGGTGGTTTACTTCATTAAGATCATGATCTGCATAGCAAATGGCTAATCTATCCTCTTGTGCTGTAATATGAGTATCTGTCCTGCTGGCAGGTAAAAGTAATGGTTTAATTTACTGGTATGAGCAAGTAAAAAAGCTCTTTCACAGAGGCAAAAATGGAGGCACTGATTACCTTTATGTGCATGTTTTCCTCTATCTCTACCATTTTTACAGTGGAGATGCTATTATTTGTTTTGATTTTCCATCTTTCAGCCAGTTTCTTTCTGTGTTCCCTGACAGCAAGGTTCAAGAATGCAGTGTAGTCTTTGCATCATGCTTGCAGGCTGTTTTAGCAGTAGAAAAGGCAAGTGGGTCATTTGATTGCTTTATGCCAACTGAAGTGTGTTTAGACAGTGAATGGGTGAACTTGTTCTATACCTGGTCATGTCTTCTGCTGGCACTATCACTTGTGGCAAAGCTGGTATGATTTAGCCTTAGCCCTAGCCTTAGCCTAGACTTGGCCTATGATTTAGCCTTAGCCCTAGCCTTAGCCTAGACTTTTGGTTGTTAGGCTCCCAAACTGACTTGCAGCAATACAAGGTAGTAGCAGGAATGTGTGTGCTGGGATGAGAGCAGTGTTTAGGAACTATCTGTAGCTGTCTCTTAAGAAGCATAGCCTTGAATCAAACTGACTCTCAAACTATCAATGTTTTGCTCAAGGGAAGCTGGGTAGCAGTTTGGCTGTGCTGTCTCTCCCACCGAAGTGGCCAATCAGCTTAGATGCTCCTAATGTAGAGGCTAAGGAAAACATAAGCAGAAACATTCTTACCATTGGAAAACACTGAGTCACAGCTCTCAGGGAAGATGTCTAACATCACCTTTGAAACTGAGAATTTATCTTTTGTGTGAGAATTTAAATGTTCTTCCTAAGTAAGTTTTCCTAGCCATTGAGGAATTCAGAGAGGTTCCTGCTCTTAACCTTGGTAGAATTTGTATTCTCTTTCTTAAACAGAAAAGTAGACTTGTCCTCTCTTCAAGGCCTGTTTGATAATTGAATGTGAACAGAGTTCATGTTATATTAGACCTATGATAGTGCCACAAAGTCACTTAGACTACTACTGGCCTTCAAGAAGCATGACAGAATTGTGGCAGGCTTTTTCCTTGTGCAAAAAGAGCTCCTATCCTCTGCTTTGTAGTTCATGCCAGCTGAACTATAGTTGTGCATCTGTAATCATAAATTGTCAGATGGCCATAGGGCAGGTAAGGCCAAGAGTGTATCAGTTCTCACCTGTATGTAAATTCAAAACAAGTTATTGGCTGGGCTTAATTACACTGACTGCTGGCCTTAAGCAGATTGGAGCCAGATGAGTACTGGGAACAACTAAACTTTTGTGATTTATTTATTTGTTGCCTCAGATGTTGACAGTATGCCTGTGTTGCAAGGCCTTGCCTGCAGAAATCTACTCTGCTCAGTATTTGTGTAGCTGCTGATAGAAAAAAATGCTTCTTTCTTCCTTTGGGAAATGAATGTATGTATAGGCTTGGTCAGAAGTATATCAAGTGGTTTGTATGAAAGTTAAGACCTAGTAGCAGTTCTAGTTAGCACAGGTGGGTTGTATGCCTCAAACTTGCCTTTAACAATCTGCAGTTAGTATAGCAACAGGTTAATCCTGATGGAGCAGGTCACTGTCTGAGTGAGCCAAAGCAACCCACTAATTCTAACCTTGAAGCCCTTCCTTAACCTTGCAATCCTGCTGCCAGGTTACTGTTAAGATATGTCAGGTTTTTTTCAAATGAATGGACTCAACAAACCCCTTTCCTGTAACCTCTGTTTTCTCATTCTTTAGGTTGTAATGCAGAGCTCTGAACAGAGGAATGGAGGTGTGTTTGTGCAGTACCGAAATGCTGACTGTAGCCTGGATTACTGGGAAATACAAGAATAGTAGTTGGTTCTTTGATGAGCTGCGTGACTTACGATGTTCCCTACTCTATCTTTGTTAAACAAGATGGTAATTAAAGATAATACTGCTCTGCAGACTAAATTTACCTTCTGTAATGAAGGCAGTAGGCAGTATGATGGAGTCTGAACCCTGACAAACTGCCAAATATGAAGTAATCGCCCATAAGCACCTTGGACTGTGTTGTGGCTGGGTACCTGTGTGCTCAGTACCCATCTTGGAGATGATGAGCAGCACTCATGCAGTAGGGCTGTAAGGCTACAAACACTACATGTCTTTGCTGGAAAACAGCAACCAAAGCTTACTGACTTGCAGATATTTAATGGTAGTCTGTTAAAATGGTAAAAGTCTGAGTAAGTGAAAGTGAGAAGGATACGGCCTGAACTCATATGGAACATAATCTTCTTGTGCTCTGGCTTAACTACTGTCCTACCCAGCAGTCTGTATATATGACGTGACCTTTATTAAAACCTCTCCAAGCTGAATATGTGGTTACAGAACATTTTGTTGGTATACAGCTCTGATAATTTCATGAGACTGGGGCCTGGGTAAGAGCCTGAAAGTGTGGTAGAGCAATTGCCTTTGTTAGCTCTGAAGTGTAAGCCTTTATTCCTGCAGCATAGCACTCCTTCAGCTGTCATCATCTGTCTTTTTACTGTCCTAAAGACTACTTGAGTGTTTCTAGTGATGGTAAAAATAAAATATGCATATAGAAATTATTCAGTGAGTGCTGGCAAGTCACAGTAATGTGATGAAAACTTCAGTTAATCAAACACATTTTAACAGTGCCCTTCCACACTTAGTGGGACAGAAGATGTAGCTAGAAATTGGTTCTTTTTTTATGATACTTCTATTTTCTTTTGTCCTTTATAATGGAAGCAGCCTTCCACTGTGAGGTTTTGTTCTGCTTTGTCATCCTCTAATATAAGCAGTTAATTGTGTTTGAATAAGGTTACCATACAATATAAACTGCTGGAGTTGAGGAAATTTGGGGTTAGATGCTTCAGCCTGGTTTTAACTTGTCATTTGTCCTCAGCATTGTGTGATTGCCCTCAGTGACATTTAACACTTGGTATGCTGGTGCTGTTCTTTAAAACTACAATTTCAGGCTTGCATAGGCTGTAATTAGTAATAAGGTGAAAACTTAATTGTTTAAATGTGAACTCCAATATATGAGTTAAAACTTTTTATCACCTGCTAATTGCTATGCTGTTTATGTTTGGTCATAGTCTGGATGAGATCATATACTGCCTTCAAAATAGAACAGCCTGAAGAAATTATTTGAAAAAGACTTCTGTTCATATGCTAAGTGAGATTTAAAATTTGAGATGATAAACCTTCAGATGATGTGAGTCTGGGTGTTCCTGTCATCTCACTGCTACAGCTCTGTGCATGGGGGTGGGATTTCCATGTTTGTGTTGCTGAGCCTGCAGACTATTTCTACAAAAGGTGCTGACTTCACAAATTCCTGAAGTATTTTAGTCAGGCTTTGCTTAATGGTCTGTTGTTTACTTAGGACACAAAGAACCCAATTCCTAGCAGTAACTCATAATCTGTGAGTGTAGCAGGTAAATAATGCTGCTTGAAAGGCTTGCTTGGGAGGTTTTGGTGGTTTTAAAAAAGTAAAAGATGGCCTTGGTTTCATCTTGGGTTAAGAAAAGCCAGCTGATATGTTTTCCTTTCCTCACACTATTTTTAACATTTTAAAATTGTGATTATTACCACACTTGCTGAGGTTAGAGAAACAATTGCCAATAATTCAAAGTAAATATTGCAATTCACTTCCCTTACAAACATAGGTTAAAGATACAGAGTAAAGACCTAGTTTCTAAATTTAAAAACTCAGGCTAGCAATGTCCCAGACTGAGCTCTATATTCTCTGCCCTGTTAATGTAAATGAAGTACAGAATCTCCAGACTCTGTGGTTATGTCTTAATGAGATGTGCTCTTCCCATGTTAAAGGGGAAAATAAGCTAATAGCCTTAGGAGATTTAATTTTTCATCAGAAGCAGATTTATGGCTGAAAATAAGGGAGGTGTTTTCAAGTCTTTAGAAATAAATACTTACAAAATTGGAGTGTTGTTTATTTACATAAACATTTGCACCCTTTTGGGGTATGTTACTGTGGCCCCTGTTCTCAGAGCGGTGGGACCCCAGAGCAAAGACTTGCTTCAGTGTAGTAATGAACTCCTAATGCTGGCAAGTGCCCTAGAAGCAAACATTTGAGTATCTCTGCTGTGTGCTCAGGACAAATAATCCAATTAAGACAAATCTAAAATCTATAAAGGAAGACACTTCAGGTCTTAGATTGTACAACTTGCTGCTCATTTATACAATAAATAGCTGGTTTTAAAGTAGTAACACTTTCTTTAGATTGACAAGTTAAATTAGAACAAAACTCATGTGTTGCATAATATATTAATGAAAACTGGTTAGACTTTGTGATTCCAGCAGATGCATCTTTATAAAGGGAGGGAACTATACTGTGTTCTCTAGCTTTGTCATTCTAGAAGTTAATTGGAATTTCTAGGTCAAATTGAAACTGTGGACATTATCTTCTGCTTTATCTGGAAATCAAGGTGTATACAGATAGCAACTACAGTTTGTTTCAGAACGGGAATTGTAAATGATTGAGCTCTGAAGTTGTGAGTTGTTTTTTGCCCTGTGGAGTGCCTGCCAAGGCACCCTGCACTTTTAAGACTTTTGAGCAGCAGCCTTTACAAAACACTGCTGTAGAATGGAAAAATTGCATTTGAAATGAATATGTGGGGTCTGTAGGTAATTTGTTAGAAGGACAAGGCAAACTGAAGTAGTTGCTTCTATAGTGGGCCTAATATTTCTGTTTGTACAGTGTGCTGTGGCTGCTCTCTTGTGTTGTGTCTGTTGTGGCCATTGTTAGAGGCAGATTAATACAAACCCAGTTTCTGCATCTTATGCAAGAGTTGGTTTCAGAAGTGCCTAACTTCAGTTTATTTTTTTGAGTCTAAGTCAAGAAATTACAAAACCTAGATTCATTTGTACTTGGCAAGGGATTCCTGTATACTTTGCTCTTAAAACTATCCTAAGGCACTTGTTTCCTTGAGTTACTTAGTCACCTTTTATAGGGCCTGCTGTAAATTCCTCAAAGGAGTAGTAAAGGGAGGATTAACAATCCTAGGATGACACCAGTTTTTGGACATGCAAATGTAGTGGGATATTTAAATACTGTGAGATGTTCCTGTTGAAGAAAGGGGTGAGATTGGAGGTGCTTTGGAATCCTGGTCATGCTCTATACTTCAAGCCTTGTCACATCCCCTACTTGCACATTCATAGCTGTAGCTGTGATCCCAGTGTGTGGGGAAGTGTGTGGTGTGAACACAGGGCATGTGATCCCCACGACTCATAAAGTTGGACTAATTTGAATCAGGGCTAGGAGACTTTTACTCATAACCTTGTAGCAAATATATGTGATGAAGAGGGAAGGAAGCTGTCATTTTTCTGCTGCTAGTTGATGTTTGGAAAATGGACAAAAGTTTTAGACTTGAATAGGTACAGGTCTGAATTAACTACAGAACTAAATGGCCAGATCTGCATTGCTGAAGTGTACTTCACTTGCTTCCCTGAATGACAGGCCGCTGATCACAATGCCCGAGCTGGCTGTTTTACCCTTCTGTGCTCCTACTCATGTAGGAGACAATGAACCCAGATGTCTGTACAATCTCAGTCACCAAAAACTAAAATGCTAAAGAGTAATAAGCTGTTTCGGTTTGGACAATGCGAATATTACTTGAATAAGTTTGCATTATCACAATTTAAACTGCAGCTGTTTCTCTATGTAACTTGAATTGGTACTAGAAATCCCAATACCTATTCTTGAAATCAAAATTGATATGAAATACTGATGGTGCTGAGAAGCATAAGCTTGCCAAGTCATCTAATAAAGTGTGAATTTTAAGTATTTCTGGTTTTCAAATGGCTTTCATGAGGTACATTGAAAGTCTGAACTTGTATCCTAACTGTGTGAGGTCTTGAGCCTTTGGACTCCTTGTGAGTTTACTGTGTTTCCTCTTCAGAGTGTTAAGAATGTTTTTAAAGCTGTTGAACTGGATGACTGTTCAACAGAGAAATAATAAATTGGCTTGTCCGTAAGGTGAGAAATAACCTGAGCTGCTTGTTTATAAGATTGTGCTTAGGAGACTCACTTCTTCAAAGCACTGTCAACTTAGTAATCACATAGGAAGTAAAATTCACTTTTCTCTGGGCAGTTTCAGGAACAGAAAAACTGGAGCATTTGTGAAAGTCAGTAGCAGTGGCATCTCAGGTTATATGCAAGTGACACTGTCTAAAGTCTGCAAAGCTTCTTGAAACAGGGAGGTCCTTAGGAGCTTCTCAAATTCCTGTACAAAGTGCTGCTTAAGTTACCTCTGTTTGCCTTCAGTTCCAGTGATGGAAATGGAGAGTTATAACTCCTCCTATTGTTTGTATGTTCACAAATGAATGTTTCTGTTTGGGTGAAAAGATGCTTCGGGTGGCAGAGGGATGTCCAAAGCATTGTGTCCTGATACGTGTTCTTTTCATTTCAGGCAAAAGTAAAGAGGCAGAAATAAAGAGGATAAATAAAGAACTAGCAAACATTCGGTCAAAATTTAAAGGTAAGTGACTTGACCATACTATACTATATATATTTCCATAAGACTTTCTTTTATGGGGTTTTGCTTTTACATGCTTGGACATCTTTTGTCAACTGCTGACTCAAGCAAAATGCTGGAGTAGTCTATTAGAATTACTGATGGAAATGTTCTCTTAACTCTAGAACCTTCTGACAGTCCCTGTGATTCTTGGCCATAACAGAAGCAAATTTCCTCCTCTATCAAAGAATTGAGCTACTGGTCAAAAACTATTTCTAATACTTTCCCTCCTAACCACGTGACTGCTCAGCTTGTTTGTTTCCAGAAAGCTGCGAGGCTGTGAATAGTTTGAAGTAAGATGGATGGATATGATTATTTCCAGTAAAACAGCATCTGTTTAAGCTTTTCTTCCTTCCTCCCTCTTCAGCCCTGAGCCTTTTATGGAAGTAATGGGTTAGGCTGTCTTCTAGCAGAATTAAATTAAAATGTGTAGTTGCTGAAGCTATACATCTTGACCACAAGCAACAGCAGTACAAATTATTCATATGAAACAAAGTATATGCAGTAACTAATTTCAAGAGGCAGCAATTAACTTTTAAACAACACAAGGTAAAACTCATGCTGTTAGCTGTATTCAAGTTGTGTATGTGATTTCAAAGTTTAAAGATTCTGAGGGGTTGTTGGGATGTTTTTAAATAGAATTATAACAGTTGTGGCTGTGGCAGCTTTTGTTTAAATAGTTCTGGGGCAGTGTGTGTGGTTAGATACGGTATTGCAATGTGGAGATCATAAGTGTGCCTTCAGAATCTGCTGGATTTGTAGTAATTCATTTACCACAAATGAACTGGCTATCCTGGCTTAGAGTAGCATATCTGTTTGGTATACTCGATGCATTAACAAATAACTGAACAAAGTTCCTGAACTTTGTATGATCTGTGGCTATATTTTAAGTAGTATGTCTCTTAAAGGTGTACAAAGACCTGTAGACCTTTAGAAACCTGAGTGTCATCAACAGCTTAGAAGGGAAGAGTTAACCACAATGCCAGACACTTAAGAAATTCTTCAAAATTAAAAGCCATCACATGCCTCTTTGTTTACATTTTTTTCTTAGAAAAATAGGTAAAAGTACATGAACAGTTAATTCTTCTCTGCTTACTCATGATCAGGGGAGAAATTATCATAGGAATCTCTGGCTATGTAGAAATATAAATCAGGCAGTGTTCAGAGAATAGAGGTGCTTTCAGCAAAGTAGTGTCACAACTTTAGCCTGCATACCTTATGTAGCATCCTTTAAGCACTATTTAAATAGTTTTGAATAAAGGTCAGTATATGCTCATTCAGTAGCTTGAGTGGAAGATGGCTAAACCTTCTTGTAGCTGATCTTCATTATGGTTTCTTACTATATCTGTATGGATTTTGAGTGGAAAATTTTAATTACCTGAAGACAGTAACTTGATGAAGCCTGAGCAAAAACGTGTATGTCACAATTTGTAAAAAGTTGTGTTTAGACAACTTGTTGTGTAACTGCTTGAGGCCATGAGAGTGAGGAGCTGATAGCTGTGTTATCTTTCTGCTGCAGGAGTCCCTCATGGACTTCATGCTTTGTGGTTCTTCCTTGCAGAATGGTTATATAAAAATTAAGAGACCTTCATATGCATTTTACTCTTAGTTTAAATGGCAATTACTCAGTTTAGCCTAGTTTCTTTTGATGCAGCTCTGACCTGAAAATGTTTTTAAATAGTTTGGATTAAGACAAATGTGTAATTGTGAACTTAAGATGAAGTCCCTTGTTAAATAACTGTGGTGAATACCGGTGCCCTGAGTTAGTGGTCCTTCCTGGCCAAAGATGCAGCTTTTGGACTGGCTCCATGGCTGTAATCAGGGAAAGGTCCAAGAAACAAGACGTTTTGACAGAGAAGTTCTTGCATGACACTAGTGTAGGAGTCTGGTCTTCCTCGGGGCCTTCAGCACACAGTGTTGCATTACCTGGATGCCCATCCCATGTAACTTGCAAGGTGTATTCTTACACTGTTGCAGACAGAGCCTCAATATTTCTACCTTTGTTTTAGCATGCAAGTAGCTGTCAAGCCTGATACCTGCCTTACCTTTGGGTAACTTGTTGTTGAAAGTACTCTTGTATTTAACAAGTTGGGATAAGGTTTCACATCTCTGCACAAGCAATACTTTCCTTGGAAACAGATGGAATTTGTGCTATGGCTTTGGGTTCTGATCCAGCTTTTGTGCACCAAACTCAGCAAGAATTTAGAATCTCTGTACTTAAGGTGACTGTGTCTCTTGTCTAAGCATGAGGAAGCTCCATTGCTGAGGTCACTGTGTCCTTGACAGTTGCTTTAAGTGCTTCTGCATTAACTGAGATAAGAAGAATGTACTAGAGAGAAGCTACACTAGTGTGATAAAGGAGAAGCTGTAGGAGTAGAGTGTGCCGAGATGCTATTCCTTCTGTTTTACATGTTCAGACTGTAAGCTGATTTTGCTCCCATGCTTGAACCAAACTAGAAGTCTCAGTGTTAGAGCAGTAACTGCTTTGGGAGTGAAAAAAGTTTATTAAATTGTTGTGTCACTTTGCTCTCTCAAACCATAATTTGTGTATTAATGAAGCTACCCACAAATCTGTAAGCTGTTTCCGTGGTCAGAGGAACTTTGTTCTCTGCCTGATTCAGGCTTGTTCTTTTTTTCCTGCTCTGGCATTAGAATTTAGTTTTGTTCTGATTGCTTAGTAGGGTTTGTGTTACAAGAGTGGCTGCTAGATTTCAGACATGCTTGTGTATCTTCTTTTTGGCTTGTGCAGAAGTACCCCAATGTGAGTTGTTAATTGTTGCTTTTTTTTTGTTTCTTTTTTTTTTTCTTTTGCTGACTTGGTTTTCCATATTTGAGCAAATCTTCTCTATTATCCCAAAATACACAGTAACCCTTTGGAGGAGGTTAAGATAAGGCTCTAAGTAGCTGTTTTAAACTGAAGCTGTGTAACTGTGAACTCAGTAAATTGCTTTCCTGGCAGGCTGTGAAAGCACAGGCTTTATATTTAAGATGGGCCTGCTTAGTCACGCTGTCTTTGATCCGTGTGGAGGCAATTGCACAATGAAATCATAGTGTCTTCAGTGACAAACTGAATTGTTGGAAGTAAAATCAGGCTTCAAATATGACAAGTATGAGTTGTAGGGCTGATCTTTTTTCTGATGCTAGTAGTATGGTAAATAAATACTAGTTTATGGATTTGTATGGGTTGTTCAGCACAATTATTCAGCATTTGATGTAGAGGGCTTGGACTGTCACCCCTACAGAAATACAGATCTTGTCTCAAAGTATAGCTACATTCATAAAAATCAAATTCAGTCCTGTTAGCCTCTAAGCTAGTAATAGCCTTCTGATACAGTATATCCCTGGATTGCTGCCAACTGCATGAACAGAGGTCCCTGTAGGAAGGAAGCAAAGAAACAGTGTTGTCCATTCTGTTTTGCAAAAGGCATTATTGTGGTTTCAAAAGCTACGATTTTAAGGCCATGTGAAAGCTAGTGAGATTAGACTTGTCAGGCTTCCTTATCTACCCCCAGTGAACATCTCAAGGACTAAACTGTTTTTCCTGGACCCCTCTTGCTGGTAGCAGGCTCAGTAGCAGTGCAGCACACTGGCTTTTCAGTACACTGAGTTAGCTTGAAAACCAGGTGCTGTTCTTTAACTTATATTCCAATCTAGAGCTGGAAGCTGCTGCCTGAGAACCAAAAGGTCTTAAAATACTTTCTTGCCTTACTTCTTTTCAGAGGGCTGTGTGGTAGATATGTATGAGCAAGGAAAATCAAAACTTCTGGTTCAAATGCTAGGGAGGTTATACATAGAAATTTGGAAATAGTAATTATTTCTTAATAGTACTCATTGTTAATCAGCTGTTAATAATTTCTTTCTTAGCCAAATAACTAATAAAATTTTCAGGAAAAGCAAGTAGCCTTTGAAATGCCCACTGTGCTGAAAACCTGCTGACATGTATTGTGAATCCTTCCTGTTTCTGCTGACTTGATTTGCAGCACTTGCAAATGTTCCCAAAAGCATTTGAAAATGAGCTGAGTTAAAAGAAATGATTGTGTATTGCAATAAAGATAACAGAACATGTGACATTTCCTTCTGCTCTTGTTCAGATGTTTGCTTGGGACTGGGGGAAGCTGTACTATTTTGGCACATACTTAAGCAATGAGACTTGTTAGTAATGTTTAAAATAGAACCTTTAGAACTCTCCATAAATGTGACATGGAAGCGAGTGGAATAGTTAAAATTTCAATAAGAATCAGAGTCACGGACTTCTTCAAAAGACAGCTGGAGTTAGACAACTACTGTGAGACCTTTGACTGAAGTTCTCTTTTTTCAAATTCTCAGATAATTAAATAATTAAAAATTTTAAAACCCCTGATATTCTGTTATTGCTGGGAACTAATAAGACTTTGAGGAAGAGCTGTAGGAAGCTAACTTGGCCTAGTTTATAAACCTGCCTGAGAACTCTCACATTGCCTTCACTTCTGTATACAAGGAACAGGAGCTTTTGAAAGCAGTCAGTGTAGCATTTTTTCTGTCTTTGGAAAAGGTGTTTCAGGTACCAATTTTACAATATTTTTCTTTGATACCACATGGTGGAGAAGGAAGCTGCTTGTTAGTAGGATGGTGATATGTTTTGTGCTTGATTCCATGGTGTAGCTTCTATCAAAAATTCTTCAAATACCCTGAGATCCAAGGACCTTGCTAATCTGAGCTCTTAAAATACTGGGATCTTGGAAGGATGTAATGTTTTAAATAGCTGGGTCCTAAACCTAAAAAAGGAATTGCTAAACTCTGACAAATAGTTTGTTGTGCAAGTTGATGTGGTTCAAAGTATACATATTTTCATCCTTTATGTTCTTCATTAAGCAATTGGGTTGCAGTGTTCTGTACTCCCCTTTCCTTTCTGGTATCGCAAAGTCAACACCAGTCATTTGAGAATATAAGAGATTAGATTTAATACTTGTAACCTTTGTATATTCCTGGTGGATTGTACACTGACAGGCAGCTGCAGTTCAGCCTCTTGGCCTTCTGGGAGTTTGGTCTTGGAGACTGGTTGGGGTGTCTTCACTTGTGGTGATGTTGATGTGAAAGCTACTTTCTGATATCTTTTGGTGTATCTGAATCTCAGAGAAGCAACTCATGATATTAATGCTATCCAATAATTACAGTAACTCCTCAGTTCTGTAGAGCTTGGCCACTAGAGTTAGACTGACTAAAATGGATTCAGCTTATTTAGTGCTCCCTTCTGTGAGTCACAGTAGTATGGCAAGAGCATCACCTCTTCCTTTCATCAATCCCCCTAGAACAGCTGGCTTGTCAGGAGTTAGAGTGGTTTTTGTTGCTAGGTAATGTAAAGACCCACTGGTTTGTTCACTGGTTATTTCTTTTCCTTCTGGATCTCATGTAAATGACCAATTAAAATCAAATCTTAAGAGTTTGTAGAAACTCTTCCTAAGCAGCTGAAAAAATACTAGTAAACTAAAGCTGTCACTGCCTTTCCTGTGTTTTGTTTTTGGGTTTTGTTTTCCTTGCTTCTCCTAAGGAAAGGTATCTTTGATCTGCATCTCCTTGCCATGGTGGGATAGGAAGAAGGTTCTGCTCTTGAGTGCCATTTCATTGGGAAAATAGTACAACAGGAAGTATTTATGCAGAATACTCCGTTGTTGCTTACACTATAGTTTGGAGGTCACAGCAGATAAGCAGACATGGTGAATTATCTTCTCTTTCCTCTGGCCATATTGCTTCCAAAGAAGGGGAAAAAATATATTTCCTACTGGATGTTTTCCTCTGGTTCATCTAACAGTAATTCTGATGTCTAGGAGAACAAAATTCCCTACATTTGTTTGCTGACTCAGCAGGGAAAGAGCCTTACGGCAGCAAACTGTAAAAGTGACTTGAAGAAAACATGTCTTTAGACAGCTTTCTGCGGAGCTGCCTGTTGTCAGAGGATGCTCACAGGATCCAGTACAGCAGAATTTCACTGCTGTGGGTATCTTCAGTAGTGCTGCCTCCTGTATTGAAGTGAAATGTGACATATATTGGCTTCTGCAGTATGGCCCTGAAGATGACTCCTTATTTGCACGATGTAAAAATAGCTTTAAGGTGAAGCTTTTTAATGGCAACTGATGCAGTGTCTGTGCCAGTTTAAAAAAATCAATGGGTGCCTAAAAACCCAAATTAGAAGGGTATCATTGTCTGAATTGAAATAGCAGTGTTTGCTTAAATTGATCTCAGTTGAAATAAGATTAAATAGAATAATTTTTTAGGGTCAGAATAGAAAGCAACCCCCAAAATGCAGCTTGTAAACATAACCTTTTAGCATTGTGTACTTCAGTGGGCCAGTATGCTTTCTGTTGGTTCACTGTTACATGTCTTCACACATAGATGGTAGTCTTCATTCCTTCACTAACTGTAAGTTTAGTAGTGGTAAAGTTTCCTTGGTTTTTATCCAGTCTGTGAATGTAATGTGAAATCCAGGGGAGCTGTAGATTCATGTGGCCTGGCAAATTTAATATGCCTCTGTGTCAGTTCATGAGAAGGAAGAAGGAGCAACTTCTGTACTATTAAGATTCTTTTTAAACTTCAGATTTATGTAACAGACAGCTAAATATGAAATAAAAAGGCAGCTTAGAGCTTTTATTGGCAAGGGCAATGAGTAAGGGATATCTTATTGAAGCTTTAGTGTATGCAGTGCTGTTCCTGGCTGAGCTTGCCCGTCACCAAGAAATACACATTTGATGTGACAGATCAGTTATTGCAGGCCCAGAATGCTGAGGTGAAGGAGCTTATATAGTCTGTTAGGCAGCAGTATATATCAGAGTTTTGCTACCCAGCAGTCAGTCTTGCCTGATTTACTGGATACCCCTTTATTTCCTGATTTGAGATAAGGAGGGAATGTAGCACAGAAAGTGTTATTTTCATAGGTAGCTCCTCCCTTCAGGAAAAGCAATGGTCTCCTGATGAACTGGAAGCTGCACTGCTCCATGTTGTTTCTGCAAGCTTCTAAAATCAGCAGTACTGCAACATATGGCCAAACCTATTTAGAGTGCATTTTTCTTCTGAAACTGGAACACTTGTGAAAACTTTCATTTTACAAAAGCTGTAAAATTCTCATGATACTCTCATTTCATGTATTTCTTCCAGTCTTTGGAATAGACCATTGTCACATGAGCTTTGTAAAACAGCTTGCTGAGGTTTTTTTTGTTGCTACTGAGTTCTCTAAATTGGTGAACTTGGAAAAGTACATTAACACTTTTACTGAGATAAAGGTTTGATAATTGGTTTCAGAGGAGAACATATATGGAAGACATGAATGTTCTTAACCGAAGCGGGAAAATCAAAATGGAGCGAGCATGGATGTGCTGCCTCTTAGTAGGAACATACTCTAAGGACACTGCAGGATAATTCAAGGACTAGATGACAGCATTTTTTCCTGACCATCCTTTCATCACCATCCTTTAGGATATAGATAATGGTAGATGGAATTATCACTAAGTAACCAAGGTAAAAGCTCAACATAGACTTAATTGTTTGTTTCCTTGCTTTTCAGGTGACAAGGCTCTGGATGGTTACAGTAAGAAAAAATATGTCTGCAAACTGCTCTTCATCTTTCTGCTGGGGCATGACATTGACTTTGGTCACATGGAAGCTGTAAACCTGCTCAGTTCCAATAGATATACAGAGAAACAAATTGTGAGTAACTTGAGCTCTAAAAAAGATAAACTGGTCTGTCTGATATCCTGCCTCAGCTGTGGAGTCTATAAAGAATTTTGCTTCATTCCCCCTGCCCTGGCTTAAAGCCTTATTTTGGCTCTAGGAGTGATTCTGAAATCTAAATACTTTTGTACACAGGGAGTCTTGAACTAGTTGCAAAAAATGTGCATTCTATATAAAATTATTAGTCTTATTAAGAAACTGCCTTGAGTCATGCATTAAAAGGTAAGTACCTTTTAATTTTCCAAATGTCTCTTTCCATCTCCCTAGGTAAGGCTGTATTTATCAGTTGCATGTAACTTATTAGTATTTGAATAATAAGCCAAAATCTTGATTGGTCCCCATCCATCTAAAATGATCATTTGAGTATATGCCAGAATAGACTGAGAAGACACTTAAAACCAGATAATTAGGGTAACAGTGAACTTACTCAGTTTTGTTTAATTCACTTAATCTTTCTAGCCTTCACTCTGTCTAAATGCCCAGTTCTGCCCATATGAAATTGGAGAGAAGTGTATGTGTCAAAGAAATAATAGTTCCTGTTAATGCCACAATAAATGAAGTCAGCTCAAATAGATTTTCCATGTTGTGACTCACAGGGCTATCTGTTCATCTCCGTGCTGGTGAACTCCAACAGCGAGCTCATCCGCTTGATAAACAATGCCATCAAGAACGACCTGGCCAGCCGCAACCCCACCTTCATGGGCCTTGCTCTGCACTGCATTGCCAATGTGGGCAGCCGGGAGATGGCGGAAGCATTTGCTGGAGAAATTCCCAAAATTCTTGTGGCTGGGTAGGTGTGATATGCCTCTTTTGAATACAACACCCATAAACCTTTCAGCAACTTGGTTCCATTGCAATACCTTAAGCTTGGGCTCTACAGCCCGGGGCTTGGCAGTGATAATGACAGTTCCAATACCTGCAGGTGCTTGCCTGCGTGCGGAGTTGCTTGTAGGAGTGTAAGACTAGAGTGAAAATTAAGAGTTTTGGTGTCTTGAGCAGGCTTTTACAGCCTTGTTGTGATCTTATTTTTGTTTTAGATACATCTCTGGTACTGAATACCCCTGAAATGCATATGTTTTACTTTCCTTACCTCTCCTGATAAAAAAATAAATGAACTTAAATAGATGCTTATACTACAAATTTTGTTATAAACTGAAGTTCTTATGTAAATATACTGAATTCATAAGGAACATGATAATAATGATTTGTGAGTTTTCTTACTTCCTCTAGTAACCATGTTAAGAGCACTTTGTGAAAATGGCAGTCACTACCAGCTTTCTTAATTTGGTATAGGTGAAAGTTTCTAAACAGACCTGGCAAATGTCTGAAACTATAGTTAAGTCAATGTAAAGTTGGACCTGGGATTGTAGGGCTAATTTATTTTGAAACTTAAAATGTCCAAGTGCAAACAGTGCATTTAAACTCTAGGGATATGCAATGTTTTAGAATATACATGGTTCTTCTTATAACAAGTAACTGTCTTACATTAATATAAAAAGTGGCATGTGGTGTAAGAACTGTATTCTAAATGTCAGGCCACTGTCATTGCCAGGTGCTGTTCTCCATGTAGCATAGTGGAGACAATACTGCAGTGATGAGTCATGGGGTTTTAATAAGATAGCCTTAAAAAATTCCAAAAATATCACTTGGGGTCACTAATTGCAAACAGAGCACAGCATCTTCAGGTCAGTGTTTAAACTTCAAGCTGTGTTTATGTTTTATGAGATCACTCTTCAGGGTCTCGTTCCTTCTGCATTTCTAAGATAATGTATATGAAACACGTTTGTGTGCCTGTCCTGTCTAAGTGGCCTGGGCAGAATGAGCATGGTCAGTTGCATTTGCCAATTCATTGTAGCTCTCTTGCCTCTTAAAACTCTTACTGGTAGTGCTCTGTACATTTTATAGCTGTTGTCTGTGCGTCACACAAAATGCTTAATAATCAACAACTTTGTGAAAAGGAGTTCACTGAATTAGAATAGCTCCTTGCTTGCCACTCTTAAAATAGTCCATTTCTGTGCCAGCAGCTGAGATGGCAAGTTGAATAGATTTGTAGGTTGTGTGCTTGTTGACAGCCACCTTACATTCTAGCTGTAGGTGCTGAAGCTGTTGAGTAGTTCATGATTTATATCTGACATGCAGGACCTATCAGTAGATCCAGCTTTAGTCACATTCATAAGGTAGTATCTGAACTGTCTGATTTCAGTCAGCCTGGAAGAAGCTTGTTCTTGTGATCAGATGAGATGAACTTTCAGTTCTCATAAAAGATGTGAAATGTCACTCCACTTTGTAAAGAATCATTACATATGTCTTGTTGCCTCTATAATAGTTGAAAACTTGACTAAGTAAACTTACTGGAAAAATTAAGAAGAACAAATACTTCAGCATAAGAAAACTTCACTGACCTTCTGTTGAAAAGATGCAGCCTGGGCAGGGATGCTGAGTCAGTGTGAGATCTGGCATAAAGCTGTCCTGCAGGTATTGCTGTGCCTTAACCACTGTATTTTAAATCAGTGTGTATGTCTTGCAGAGACACAATGGATAGTGTGAAGCAAAGTGCTGCTTTATGCTTGCTGCGTTTATACAGAACTTCTCCTGACCTTGTTCCCATGGGAGACTGGACATCTCGAGTGGTGCATCTCCTCAATGACCAGCACTTGGTAAATCAGCCTCATTATGCTTCTTGGGCCTAGTGTGTAAAGAGAATGATGTGACTTCTGCTGTTCAATACACAATTTATTTCTTCTTGAGTCTTTCAAACAAGTGGCTTGCTGTTGTCTTCAGGCTTTGGGAAAAAAATGGAAGGAGTTGCCCTTTTTTATTTGCTGTATTTATTAATTTTTAATAAAGATTTGTTTACTTTTTCACTGTAGATACGAGAATAGTATGTTAAAGTTCTTCTTTTCCTCTGGCTGTAAATTAATTAATCTTATGCCTTATTACACTAAGTTACATTGCATAGGTGTAATATTAATTGCCCTAGGCCTTTTAAGGATAGGTCTGCACTAAAGATTCAAGACTTGATTTGTCATTGCTTAGACTTCCTTGTCAGGTGATGTCCATGTCATTCTTACTTTGATGCTTAAAAAATCCTCTTGCTTTAGAAAGGAGACCCTGTTTTTTCCCCCAGTCCAGTTACTTTATGGAAATAAGGCTATTAATACCTGTGCCTCAACAGTAATGAGTGATTTAGTCTGCAGTAGTAATATCCAGTGCTTGTGTTATACAAAGCCCTCTCCTCATGCTGGGTTGTAAGAATTCTGTCCTGGATGATCTGCTGCATTGAATTTCTTCTGCTTATGCTTCTCTTGTATAGTAGGACAATTTGTGTCCGGGCTTAATTTTAATAGCATGGCAGTATCATGTTGTTGAAAACTCTGTTGGATTCTGCAGGTGTGTAATTAGTCTAGCTGCTAGCCAAATAAGAGTTTTTTTAATGTAGGGCTTTGTAATGGGGATAAACAATTTTTTTGTATATTAAAAAACAGTTGAATTGAAAGGTGTTAATGGGCAGTGTCGTAAACTGATCCAAAACTGAACATGGTTTTTTTTTGTGTTTGGTTTTTTTTTTTTTTCCTAGGGTGTGGTTACTGCAGCTACAAGTCTGATCACCACTTTGGCACAGAAGAACCCAGAAGAGTTTAAGACTTCAGTCTCCTTGGCAGTGTCTAGATTAAGCAGAGTGAGTCCAGTGATAACCCTGATAATACTTCACTGTTGATTAATTTACTCAGCTTTCTAGAGCAGGTTAGGTTCCTGTTCAGCTTTCTAGGGTCAGATTAGTTTACTGTACCTTGAAATGTGAAGATGATTCAGTGTCACTTCATGTGGGTGCTTCAGGTAACCTCTAAATGCTTATTGCTTACCAGGACAGAAAGCTGTATTGGCTTGCCCAAACTTTCTTGGTTTAATCCCTGCTGTGCTCCAAGTACTAATCTTCACTTTGTTGCTGTAATAGCAAAGAATAGTTGGATCAAAGACTGATTCTACAGACTCCACATAAACCCCTCAAAAATACAGATTGTAGCTTTAACTTTATCTAAGGTTCTTACAAGACTAATTGTCTTCCTATTCCTTCTTTTGAGCTGCTGCTAACTTAATAATCATAAGCATTGATACTCTGTAAATGATGTAGGTAGTTAAGCAGGAGCAGGGAGGAGTGGGGACAAATGTCTGTAAGTTAACATTTCTGTGCTGGAAAACTGATGTCACTGTTCTGTTTGATTTTGTTTTCCCCCTCCTTTTGGAAGGTGTGCAAGACTAGGGAGGCTGCTAGTTCATAAATGTGTTTTACACCCAGTTTTACACAGTCTTATACCCAGATTACTTGTTTGCTTTCTTTTCAAATATGAAGATTTTTTTTCTAATACTTAAGGGAGTGCTGATGGAAGTGAAAGGCTGTTCTGTAATGGAGCAGTAAGAATTAGGTACAATTATTTTGAGCAAAGCTAGTGCCAAACTCATGGTTACCCTAGAATAAAAGGGGTAAAATTAATCTATTAAGAGGGGCAATCTAATCTAATCCTTGCCACATTTCATTATGCATATAAACTTCTTCTGTGAATGCTATCTCTTTTTTGCTTTGCTGTATGGATGCTACTGAAGGTGTTAGTTGATCCTTCTGCTTTAGGTCTGTCTGTCATAGCATCTTGTACTTGAATTGCAGGCTCACGTGTCAGCAGCCAGCAGACTGCTCGCTGAATCTGTGAACTGCTAGAACAGAGAAAGTCTAACTTCTGGTTAAACATTTTGATGTTACAAGATGGTTGTCTTCATTCTTTACAAAAGCGAGTAGGCTTTCAGAAGAGACTGTCTAGACTTCTGTATCTACAAAACTGGATGTCCATTAGTAGCATTTACTGTGGTGTACTCATAGGATGACAGCTTGCACCTAATTAATCTACTGAACTAGACATTGCTAGTGACACAGTTTTTTAAGCTTCTGTCAGAGGTGACCTACAGTGTTCTTTGGGTCCTTTTGAAGCTTGTGAATCAACTTCAGCAGCTGACATGCTGGCTGTTTGTTTTACAGATTGTAACTTCTGCATCAACAGACCTTCAGGACTACACATATTACTTTGTTCCTGCTCCCTGGCTATCTGTGAAACTTCTGAGGCTGTTACAGTGCTATCCGCCTCCAGGTAATGCACACATCACAGCACTGGTCATCTCCCTTACGCAGTACACTGGCTCCAAAGAGCTACTGCACTGCAGTGTTACCATAGCTTGGAATGCAAGCACATTGTCTTAAGGTAAAGACACTGAAGTTTGTACTCCTGAGTGTTTCTAGTAGCTCTAAGGTACTTGGCCTTTTGAGTTATGTTGTGTTTAATTTTAACAAAATGTCTAACCAGTGTGCATTTTACAAATCATTGGCAGCTGCCATTTTAAATATTCATTAATACTATCAACTATATTAAAGCCTCCAAGTATATTGTAGTACAGATTGTTTGTCTTTTCTTCTCACCCAAATAGAACTGTGGCTTGGAGTTCTTTTCCCACGTGTATGTTGGGGAGTGTAAATGCTTTTAATGTCTCAGAATAATTTAGTTAATTTGGATTCAGCCAGGGGAAAACCTAAGGTAGGGATTAGGGTTTGGAGCAAAATGAAGTTGTCCAACGGCTCATTGTTCTCCAGAAGACCCTGCGGTACGTGGCCGTCTGACAGAATGCCTGGAAACCATCCTCAACAAAGCACAGGAGCCACCAAAGTCAAAGAAGGTTCAACACTCAAATGCAAAGAATGCTGTCCTGTTCGAGGCAATAAGCTTAATTATACATCATGACAGGTGAGCTGGGACAATACTGTTATCAGAGGGGCTTTTAAAGTGAAAAGATGGGGCTATGTCTTTAACAGTTAATCAGATTTTAATGTGGGAGGGAGTGAAGGGGAAAAGAACACAAAGTTGCTCGCTGGATTGGAACATAACCACAGCAATGTCACTGAACAGTGTTCATGAGCTGTGTAGCTTTGGGTTTTGCTGCTTCTTTATTTGATGTTTTGTATTGACCCCACTGCTCTAATCCAACAGAGATTATTTGCTCACAGTATCTGAATTTGCATTTCACTAGCAAAGCATTCTAGCAGACACTTTGAAGCATTTTAAGAAATCTCCACTGCAGAAATAGTATTCTGAATTGAGTGTTCTCAAACCTGTTGCTTTTAACCCTTTCACTTTCTCTCCTGTTCTGTGCAGTGAGCCAAACCTGCTAGTCCGTGCCTGTAACCAGCTAGGTCAGTTCTTGCAGCACCGAGAAACTAATTTGCGTTACCTAGCACTGGAAAGCATGTGCACGCTTGCCAGCTCTGAATTCTCACATGAGGCTGTGAAAACACACATAGAAACAGTTATCAATGCATTGAAGGTAAATATTGGAAGTGTGTGGTCTGGTTGTAAGTGTTGTCTTCTCCCCTGCCTCAGTGCCCTCTCCCCCACTGCCCCAAGCTCCTTGTCCCCAGTTAAGTTAATAATACTTAGGAATCAAATGAATTATTCTTTGATGTCTACCTCAGTTTACCTCAATCCAGCAAAATCTTGCTGTGCTGGTAATTACAGTGGTCAGCTTTTGTTGATTTTGCACTTTGCTGGTAAATCTGATACTTGAAGCTGTGTCCCCTGTAACACTGGTATCTGCCCAAGTGTAGGCTGAAGATGAATAATTGTTTAAAAATGTGGAATTTCAAAATTGAGAATGATGAGAAAACAGTTTTATTGTTGTGTTGCTGTATTAGCTCATGGGGAATGGTAGAGCAGATCAGCTTGCATTACAGAATTGTAAAGACCAGAAGCCAGAAAGACATAATCCCAGGCCATGTTTATGTGACAAAGCAGAAGTCAAAAGAGTAAGACTGATTTGCATGTAAATGTACTTGCATACTTGGATGTTGAAATGCTTTGTTTTCTTCCAAGTTTGTGCTGTAGCACATACACATTTGTCTAAGTTCAAAATATGTATTTGTTCTAGCTGGACTTCAGTTGTTACAAGGCATGCCTGACACTAAACCTGCAGGTAGCTAAATGCTCATTGGCCTTGTAACAATTTAACAATTTCAGCCAGTTATTGGTGCATTTGTGGCCACTGGTACCAGTTACTCAGTGCATAGTATACTACAAATTCACCCACCCTACTCTGCGTAATACTGAAGTGTTCTGTACAAACTCGTCCATTCTTTCAGCACCTGCATAGATTTGAATAAGTGCACTACAGAAACAAAACCTGATGATTTGAATTTTTGTGATAGTCTTTAAAAGCAGGAAGCTAAGTCTCCACTGAGCTTTTCCTAGGTGACTGAAAATGAGAAATAGTATAAGAAACAGCTTATATAAAGGGTATATCTGAGTTCATTCTGCATCTGAAAAATTACGCAAATTCATTTGTTTTAAATTTCACCGTGTATTATACTAGGTTTCGTCTCTTAAGTTGTGTGTACTTTCCAAGCAAAGATGAAATCATCTTGACCTTTGTGTCTTTTTGCAGACTGAAAGAGATGTGAGTGTACGACAAAGAGCTGTAGATCTCCTGTATGCAATGTGTGACCGAAGCAATGCCCAGCAGATTGTGGCTGAAATGCTCAATTATCTGGAGACTGCTGATTATTCCATTAGAGAAGAAATTGTAAGCTGTTGGTGTTTTCCTTAAATATTTGTTTTGTAGCTGGATTTGGTACCATAAATATAATTTATTGATTAGGATGCTGCATGGTCTGTGATAGAGATTGCTTTTCATTGGGGCTTAAAAAAAAAACCCTAGAGAAAACTACTAAAACAAACAAAAAACTCCTAACTTTGTAGTGTAATAGCAAAGAATTTAGGTTCAACTAATCCAGGGGGCAGGGGGGAAACCTTGGAAACTTAAGAATTTTAAAAGCTGATCTTGGCCTCAGGACAGTGTATATAGAAAGCAAAATGAATTTTATATGTGAGCCACTAACACATTCTCTACATCTGAGGGTTAGGTCCTACTCTAGTCAATTGTTCACTAGCTTCAAACATTAGTGGTGAATGCTTATTTGTAGGTAGAACTTTGTATGCCCTGAGAATGTTCAGTCTAAGGGTTCCCAAAACCAATACCTTCTAATCAGCTAAGAGGCCTGATATTTATCCTCTTCCTACTAGTAGAATAAAAGTTGAAATACTCAACTTCAACCTTTTTAGGATGGTAAACAAAACTTGTACTTAGAGTAGTTATTTAGCTTAGGTGCTGAAGTCCCTTGCTTGGAGAAGTGAATGTGTAGTACACTGTTGATTTACCTCTTGTGCTGTCTGGTTGCTGTTGGCAATGTCCCCTGACTTGGCATATAGTGAGAATTTCATTCTGTTCCCTCATATTGACCTGTTCTTTTAAGAGTAGCAAATGCAACTGATAATAAACTTTTTGGAGTCTCCCCTGAAGCTGATTGTTTGCTTCAGGATGCAGAAATCTGAGTATGACCTGAAAAAGTCAGCTGTGCTTTGGTGACTCTATTTGCCTCTGCTATCTTGAGTTTTCTTTTGCCTTTTTTTGAGAGGTTTCCAATTTCCTATTTGATCCTGTCTCAGTGGTAGTTTAGACGGTGTTTTTCTAGCAAACAAAAAAATGTTCTATAAATTGCTCTTGATCACTTAGGTACACAATTGGAAAGTTACAAAGATACAACATACTTGAATGCATTATGGGGAAAGCAATATGTGCTTGGCAAGTGCTGTATTCTGGCACAGCATTTCAATGTTCTCCTTTCACCTTAGCTGTGGGAACAAGTGAACAAGCTCATCCATCTGAAACTGAGGCTTCTGGGCCAGTGTGGGGCATCACCAGGTGTATACAGCTCGTAGTAAAAGCTAGTCAACTTTCTGTGATCTGTTTTGTGTGCTCAGGTTCTGAAGGTTGCAATTCTAGCTGAGAAGTATGCAGTGGATTACACCTGGTATGTGGATACAATCCTGAATCTCATTCGCATTGCTGGTGACTATGTCAGTGAAGAAGTGTGGTACCGAGTTATTCAGATTGTCATCAACAGGGATGATGTGCAAGGATATGCAGCAAAGACTGTGTTTGAGGTAAGAGTAACTGTTTTCAATTCCCTTTCAAAATGAGCTAAGAATTAAGGAAGCACCACGTGACATAACAGGGGAAACTTAAGGAGCTCTATCTGTTATCAAAAGTCCACAGTACTGCTAGATGGGCCTAAGAATGCTCTTAATCAAGTAATACTCACATTAGAGTCTTCTGTGAAATCATACCACCCATGATGGTTTTCTCATAAGCACTCTGTAGTGCCTAGATCCACAGTCTGCTCTTGGAGGAAAGTAGATGAGAAACAGGGAATGGAAGTGACAGAAAAGATGGTTCTTTTTGTACATTGCATATCAATAATTATTAATGTGTTACAGGCCCTTCAAGCTCCAGCATGCCACGAGAATCTTGTAAAAGTAGGTGGCTACATCTTGGGAGAATTTGGAAATCTGATAGCAGGTGATCCAAGATCAAGGTAAAATACCTTCTAAAATACTGAATTGAAGTAGTAATGGTTTTTGTAAAGAATTTAATTCCTAGCATTCCTAAAGGCTAGTTAACAACTCATTCAGCTCTTGTTAATAATGCAATAATGAGGATTATCATATCTACAAAAACTGAAGAAATTTCTTTTTCCTTCTTTCAAGTCCCCTCATCCAGTTCAACTTGCTACATTCCAAGTTTCATCTGTGTAGTGTTCCTACCCGAGCTCTGCTTCTGTCTACCTACATCAAGTTTGTGAACCTGTTTCCAGAAATCAAAACTACAATTCAAGATGTGCTGCGCAGTGACAGTCAGCTAAAGAATGCAGATGTTGAGCTGCAGCAGAGAGCTGTTGAGTATTTGAGGCTCAGTACTATTGCTAGTACTGATATACTGGTAGGTATAAAGGTTTATTTTCTTTATTATGCAGTACTCTGTCAGGAAGTTAAACTCAACTAAACCTTACCTGATTGCTCAGAAATCTCAGCATTACAATATGGATGCTGACTCTTTTAGTCTTCTTAATTCTGCTGTAGTCATCTTTAATTTAGAGCTAAATTCCAAGTTGTTATTGCTGTAGTGGGACATATGACCATTAAGACATGTTAATCTGGAGCAGAGAAGCCAGGGAAAGCTGGCACAATAGAGGCTCCTAGAGAATTTAGATACCAAAAGGCTGGGGCTTTCTTTTGAGGACTTACCTGGTGGTGGGCAGGAAAAGTGTAATTTTTTATCTCTAGAATTTCAGTGATTTAACCTGGTGCTCTCAGGTCTGAGCAGGGCGTTGCACATTTGGTTTTGACATCTAATAAATGCTTAGGTCTGGGTAGAAACTTGAGTATTCTCTGTGGTTTAGGCCTAGGTCTGCTTGATTTAAGGACCCTTAGGTCTGCTGTGATCTAATTATTTAAATTTTCTTTTTTAAAATTTAATAGCACTGTTTCAGAGAAGTGATACGCTCCTGTTTTCTTAACCAAGTGCTCTGGAAGGACTTCAGAAAGTTTTAAAGCATTTTTTCTTTCAAAAAAGCAATCAATCCCTCACTACAGTAAACTGCATAATAATTTTCTGTGTGGGTAACTACTTCTGCTTTTGCTTTATGCAATCTATAAGGGTGTGTCTCTTCAAAGACTCAGAAGCTTGTTTGGCTTTTTCTCTGAAGTTTAACTAATACTTTTTTATTCTATGGTAAGGCTACAGTGTTGGAAGAAATGCCTCCCTTTCCAGAGAGGGAATCTTCCATTTTGGCTAAACTGAAGAAGAAGAAAGGCCCAGGCACAGTTACTGACCTGGAAGAGATCAAAAAGGAGAGGAGCTCTGATATGAATGGAAGTGCTGAACCTGCCTCTGTCAATGCCAGTGTTGTTGTGAGTTTAAAAGCTGTTATTTCACTAATTTAGATGGTGTGCAAGTGAGAAAAGGCTGGTTTTATAAAGTGGCTTTTTGGGGATTTAAAACCTCCCACCTGAAACTTAAGGCTGTGGGTGTTTGCTGTAAAGCAGGGGACATACAGCTGCTTTCCCCTTGCTGCATGGTTGGATGCAGTTTTCCTTTGGAAATCTTACGTAAGTGGGGACGAACTGTCTGCAGTCTATAAAACTCCCTTTTACGTTGTTATTTGAAAAATGTTGCTGTTACTTTAGAGATGTGAAGGTCCTTGTTGATGAAATTGCACTGAGGGTGGGTTTATAAAATCATATTTAAAAGGCGTTAACTTGAATTTCAGAATATCACCTGTTTTTTCTGCTTTGTCTAACATGTTGTTTTGCATCTTGTTTCGGGCTATTGTTTTTAATAGAAGTGGACAACACTTAGCTTCATCAGGATGTCCTTAATATAAAGTTGTTACTTTTTATTTGACAGTACTATTTGAGTTCTGTTGTGCTTGACAAGTCCACATGATTTTTTTCTTCTGAGCTGAAACTTCTCATTTTATTGTCAGTTAAAGCTGGTAGGATCAATTTTTCCCATAATGTAATATTTCTTTCTGGTTTTAATGCCTAGAATAACCTGTAATTAGATTTAACATGCCATTGAAGATTATCTAGAGAAGGAAATACTGTAGCATGCTCCCTGCCCAGTTTGTTATAGCATAATAATTTACTACTTAGTCACTGCAGTGTATAAGAGTAGCTACTCCAAGTGCAACAGTTTTGACTGGAAGAAATCTCTTTCCAGCAGAAAAGTTGCAAAATTTTCTTTGAATGCCAAATTGAAGTGACTGGCAGTTAATACTGCATTGTGCTTTACGAGCTTCACTTTATGGGTTGTGGCCATGTAACAAACTGCACAGTGTTACCTTCACCAGTGGCTTTGTCTCGTTTGGATTGCAAAAATGTTAAGAAATTTGAGGTCCATACTTTGTTTTTAGTTGGTCTTAATGATTGGCTGCTTAAAGTCTTTTGGCAGTATGGAGTAAATGATAACTTGGAGTTGGCTTACAAAAACAAGATTTCAGATTCATCCAAATGCATCTCATGACTCATCCTCAGATTATCTCGCATAGTGGAAGCTGCTAATGTCTAATACATGGCCATTTTGATTAACACTCTGTGCTTTGTACTTGCATGCGACTTGGGCAGATATATGCAGCCTCTGTTGCATGATTCTGTGTCCTGGCTGCTTGATTTGTTCTATTTGAGGACAAAACACTTCAAACATCTTGTCTCTTCCTCTAGTGTTTGCAGCTTGAACTGGCTACAGGCTCTGCTATTTTTGCTGGTTGGGTTTGCATTCTTTCTAAGATTTGCTAGGCTTCAAAAACCCAGGATTAAACTGATAGTCAATTTTAAAGATGCTGTGATGACCTGTGATTTAGCTTTGTGTAAAAGCCACTTGCTTTCTTGATGGATTCTTCACGAAAGAAAAGCAACATGGGAATTTTATTCCCTACAATACTTACTTTCCCTTGAAACTAATGGGAAAAGAGAAGGGGGGAAAAACTGTCATCTTTGTCATTTTTCTTCTGCAGAACCAGATTTTA
Organism: Camarhynchus parvulus; assembly: GCF_901933205.1. Lineage (NCBI taxonomy): Eukaryota > Metazoa > Chordata > Aves > Passeriformes > Thraupidae > Camarhynchus > Camarhynchus parvulus. The sequence continues at coordinate 16,370,848 of NC_044575.1, read as the reverse complement.
GACAGATGAATTTTGGTTTTGCTTTTATTTAATGGTTAGATGGACATAACTCTCTTCAAAGGAAAAAAAGAAAACCACACCTGTAAATGACCTTAAGTTGAAATTCAGCGTGGCAGCTGCTGCATTTGTGAACCCTTTTACATCCATTCAAACCTTGATTTGGGGTGGGGAGAGGCACTGTGCCATAGCTTATTTGTCTATGCAAACGAGACAGCTTTGTTGTAGTTTTGTTGCAGTGTAACACCGGAGTGTCTTGTCTTCCTTAGTCTACTCCTTCTCCATCGGCGGATCTGCTGGGTCTGGGTGCTGCCCCTGTCACCAATTCAGCTCCCCCACCTTCCTCTAGTGGTAGCCTGCTCGTGGATGTATTTTCAGATTCAGCTTCTGCAGTTGCACCTCTTGCTCCTGGTTCTGATGACAACTTTGCGAGGTAATTAAGTCACCCTGAAAGGAATTTGAAGGAGAATTTGTCTGTTGAAACAAGATTGAAGGAAAAACACACATAACTTTTGGTTTTGTTCCAGCATATTAAGTGCATTCCTGGGTGGTAGTTTTGCAGCAAGAGAGGTGTTCTTGGACACTGCTGGATGTGCTGTCTTTATTGAATATCTCTTCTAATGGAAAAACTGAGCCTGTAGTACTCAACCTGAGGATATTTGCCACACAGTAGTGTCTGGTTTTCATGTTGGTTTTGCTGCTTTGTTGAATTAAGCTGCTTGTGCATCTCCATACATCTTGAAGTGGGGGTTATCTGTCCTGATATGAATACATTTATTCTTATTTTCTTTTAATAAAGTATTCTTGTCTCTCCACTTACGGCAAGCTGCTGCTGAAACAGTGAGATGGATTGTATCCAGGATACTGCTTCCCAGATTTTAATGCTACACTTCAGTTGTTCTACTGTCTGACAAAGGGGTGTGAAAAGGGGGATAAAGAACAAGTCGTTTTCTTTTTTTTTTTTTTTAAGGGGATTTGATACTACAATTACATTAGTAAGTGCAGTGTAGCTACAATGTGTTATTAACCCATTATTATTAAAAGTCCGTGTGGCTACTCTCAAATGTTATTTGGCTAAATTTTTGGGAATGAACGGCATAAAATCACAGAATGTCTTTAAGATCAGTTGTCTTTCTGGATAAGAATATATTACTGTTTTCAAGGACCAAATTTTGAATGTTGGCACAACAAATTTTCAGTGCATCTTAATATAAAAGACAATTAGGGGAACTGATCTGCCTGGATCATTGGCACTTTCATCAAAATTTTATATTGGGCAATGCATTGTTGCAGGTTTGCAGTGATTAATACTTGATCCTGTGCTTCTGCTGGAAGGTCAGTAGTGATACTTGATCATACAACACAAAACCAGGGCTTTAGGAAGCTACACAAGCTTGTTCATGCTTTTTTTTTAAGAGGGTACAAAGAGGAACCAATGCTAGTAGTTTCCTAAGCAAATGTTACATAAAAAGAGTTTTCTCTCTCTGCAGAAGAAAGTATAGCAATGCCCAACTCCTTGATCTTTCTGTAGATTATTAAATGCTTCTCTAATGATACTGAGAAGTTGCTTTTTACAGTTTCCTGCCTTTTCTTAGTGCTGTTGTCACTTTTGTTTCTAATCTGTTGCTTGGGTAAGTCATTCTCTGTGTGCCTGTGTACTCTTGCCTATGCTTAATACTTGTGTGTTTTTAGGTACTGATTGTGCACCTGTAATTAGAAGGGTGTCTAAGGTTGATGAGGCCTCTGCTTTTAAGCACACCTTTGTAGTAGTCAATATGCAGCTTACCTTTTTGATTTTCAACTTAAAACACTTTTGCTGACACAGTTAAACACCTGAAAGGACTTGGTTCTGTAAGAGGTTTACATTTACTGAACACCTTCAGCTGTCTTCGTGAAGGATTGCTGTTTTCTAACAGTCAGGGTGGGATGGGGGAGAGAAGTGGGGGAAAACATTGCCTAATGCCTAAAACCTTTCTAGGGTACTGAGCTAGGGCAGCTAATCAATTTCTCGTGCATTAAGCTCAGCAGTGCCATTTTTGAGGAAGGAGGTAAAAGAAGTAACTAAGCTCTAAGCTGTCTTTACTAACTCCTGCTGTCTCTGTCGCTACTGCCTTTCTTCCTTTGTGCTGCCTGAACTAGCCCTGACCTGGCTTCATCTGAGGTAGTTTCTGAGGAACCAGCTGATACTGTGCATGATGCTGATGAGCTTTTTCACAAGTAAGCAATACTAAAACCTTGCAAGGCTGGGCAATTTCCAGAATATAGTTATAAAGCAAAACTATATTGTTCATTAACTTAATACCAGCAAGACTAGAGAAACATGTACTGTCAGACTTGTGACTAGAACACCTCTGTGGATGCTGTGGATTTTGTGACAGGCTCATGAATACACAGGTTAGAGTCTTCTTTACAAGTCAGTGCTATCACACACTGCTCTAAAATGAGGCAATGCCAGTTGTATGTTAAGTTTTTGCAACTATTTGGAAATAAATAAAAAACAGAGTACCAGTCAAAAGTACTAATATTTGGGAATGTGTTTTAAGTGCCTTGGATGCCAAAGGCAGATGTTTGCTGACCACTTTTAAGTGAAGGATGATAGAAAGGACTGAGATCACTGGAGAATGGGCTTCCTCTCTCAAAATGGAAAATGTACATCTCTAGTTGGCTTAGGTGATACAGAAATGATAAAACAAGGAGGGTTTTTTTCTTTCAGGTTTAAACAGTCAAAGCTTCAAACTTTTCAATTCTGCACAAACCTAATGAGTTTCAGAAGTTCTCCAGACTAAAAAGAAAAATCCTGTTGCCTGGTCCTTTATTAGACAGTGTGTGTGCATATAGCATATTGTGGTTTCCTTCATAGTTTCTCAGACAGCCTATCAAATAAAAATGTCAGTTCTTTTAGTGTCCTACAAGTGGTGGTTCTGGATGTAAAATTGTCTTTTCTAACTGCAGTTTTCTGCAAAGGCCTCTCTCACAGATTGATGCATTCTAGGTTAACCGCAATCTTCATCCTCTGTGTAAACCCTGATTTTTGTGGTTCTAAATATTGTTTAATGTGGCTCAATTTAAAACATGTTTTCCCTCTCTTCCCCTAGGTTTGTGTGTAAAAATAATGGAGTCTTATTTGAAAATCAGTTGCTACAAATTGGCTTGAAATCTGAATTTCGACAGAACCTGGGTAAGATCTGTAGTGCTGTGGTTGGCTGTCTGCATTATCAATCACAATGCTAGCATGATATTCCAGACAGGACTCACTTTTCAGCTACTGAAGAGGGAAATAGCATTATAGGCCTAAGCTGTTTTACAGCTCCCACTGTTGTGCATCCCTGGCTTTTGTGTGGGCTCTTGCTTCCTTGAATTTTTTTTATTGTTTTGGTAGCTGATATGAAATAGGGGTGTTAAGCTCCAGCATTCCAGCTCATGCTGCCTGTTTGTATGGCTGGTGCAGCCAGGTTTATAAAGCACCATTCTTCTCAAAATTTATATCTTGCAGTATGGCTTATTGTTATGATATGAAACACAATACATTTCAGATGAGATTGAATGCACAGGATACTGGAACCATCTAGGAAGGAGATAGAATTTGAACACAGGCTAGCAATAGAATTTCTTGCTTCTCCCTTTCTGTAAAACTCTTGGTGACATAGTAGCATGTTAACAAAATTCTCCAACAATTGAAAGACTTCACTGATGATTTAACTGCCTTTGTGACAGCTACTGTAGGAGAAATCTAATGGCTTGGTTAAATTGCTGCATTTTGAAATGTGAATGTGTTGGTGAGATAAACCATGTAAACTGTATTTTGTTCTTAAAAGTGGTTTTAAAGAAAGGTAGAAAGACAATTTGTTAGGGAATTGAAGCATGAGTAGTTCAATGCAATTACATGACCTGAAAACTCTGATGTCTCGTTCTTCTCTTTCCAGGGCGTATGTTCATATTCTATGGTAATAAGACATCAACACAGTTCTTGAATTTTACTCCAACAGTAATCTGCTCAGATGACCTTCAGTCAAATATCCTTAAATGTAGTAGCAGTTGTCTGTTCTTATTAGATTTTTGTGGTTTATTGCTGCACAATATAATAAATCTGTTGGATCAAGGCATGGTGTCCTTGAACGTGAAGAAATGAGAAACTTGCTGATAGCTCTCTGAAGTTCTCATAGGAAGATCAAGTCTTGAGCAGGGATGGAAGATTCTTTCCTTAAAGCCCTGGATATAGACACAAATTTTACTTTTGATAGAACAAGAAGTTAAGCTGAATAACTATGTACTGGAACTGTAGCTTTCGCCACTGACATGAAGCAACAGAGGTAGAAATGTGTCCTTCGAGTACTGCATTAGCAGATAACCTAAAACTTGACATGGAGATGGAATACATGTATGCCAAGGTGATGGTACTTAATTCATGGCTGGTCCCTCATGCTTGGTGTTGCAAATTTAGGATTTCTGGGAGATTAAGTAATCAGGCTTGTTTGACTCAAGGCATCTCTGCCATGTTCAACATAGTGCTGTGGCTTTTATTGTGAAGTCTCTGTGCCTTCACACCTTTTTAAGGGCATCTTTCTTTAAGAATATCCAATTAACTGAGAATTTTCAGAGTTATTGCTTGTATATGTGTCAGTATGAAAAACCCCACAAACTCTTTTCCTGTACAAAAAAACCTGAGCTTTAAATGTTTAGTAGCACACAGAGAATAGGTGGAAACATGATGTTAATTTCTCATAGAGTTTCTTGGAAGATTTGCATTTTTTATATTATCAGTTCATTGATCTGTTTCCTTAACAACTTTTCTACGCCTGAATCTTCAGACAAAACCTGTTGACCCCACAGTGGATGGAGGTGCACAGGTTCAGCAGGTTGTGAACATCGAATGTGTGTCAGACTTCATGGAAGCTCCGATCCTGAACATTCAGTTCAGGTAAAACAAAGGATTCAAATGTTAGTGAATTAATTGGATGAAAGATGTTAAATTTGGCATGGCCCTGTGACCAAAATGCAAAATATGGACACAAAAAGCTCTCTTGGGTAGACAACTTGAAAATTTGATCTAATTAAGCTTTAAGGTGCTAGGGAGAATCCACTTGGAACAATGTGGTTTAAAACCCCAGACAAACCAAACAGTCAAGAAGCAGCTACTGATAAAATGTCTCCATGACTTCTGTCTCTGCTATCTATATAAAACAGCAGTCTTCCTGTTTGTTTAAGAAATCTTGACAGGAATATATGCAGTAACTTCTCCCTTCTGGAAACCAAGAACATTTCTGCAAATAACTTGGCCTGGAAGTGTATGCAACCAGAAATAGACTCTTGTTCTGTCCACTCAACATCAGCTCAGCTTTATAAAAGCCTGAGCTCTGAGCTACATGCTGTTTTTCTAGTCTAAACTGGTTTTTATTGGTATGTTTTCACAAGGATGTATTTTTGCCCCTTAGGGTGCTATCTACAAGGATAAACCTATGCTAAAACTGAGAACCTTATAAGCAATTCTGCCAATTCATCTATGGCCACCTAAGGAGAGAAAATAAATGTATTTAACAGTGGATTGAAACTGTATATTAGAAATGTCATGTGCAGTTGATGGATTTTGATCATAAACAGTTCCTCAGTTGCTGTGTTGATTTCTGCTGACACTGCTGAGGCTGCCACATATGCACTGTGGTTTTTCTCTTCCATCTGCAGGTACGGTGGAACATTTCAAAATCTTTCAGTAAAATTACCCATCACTCTGAATAAATTTTTCCAGCCAACAGAGATGTCTTCTCAAGACTTTTTTCAGCGTTGGAAGCAGCTGAGCAAGTAAGACTCCATACTGGGGCCTCTTGTGGTGGGCAAGGGAGGAGGAAGGCATATTGTGAATGTAGCTGGTGCAGTGCCTCATCCCATACTCAACCCTGTAAGCCATGAGCTCTCTCAGTAGAATTAATTGCTACTGGAAATGCTGTTCATAATGTATTTGTCTTGCCTTGTCTTGCAGTCCCAAACAGGAAGTACAGAATATCTTCAAAGCAAAGCACCCGATGGATGCAGAGATCACAAAAGCAAAGGTGGGTGGTGGTGTGATATTTTTAATTCATAGTGTACAGGGCAGTAGCAGGTCATGTTTTAACCCCAGCTGGCACCTAGCACCACACAGACATTTGCTGACTCTTCTCCAGTGGAATGGTACAGAGAATAAGGGTAAAAACGTGTGGGTTGAGGTAAAGAGAGTTCAGTAGGTAAAAGAAAAGCCATGCACACAAGCAAAGCAAAGAATTAATTTGGTGCTTCCCATTGGCAGGGAGGTGTTTGGCCATCCCCAGGGCAGCAGGTCTCCATTGGGTTTAACAGTTACTTGGGAAGGCAAAACAACACCACTCTGAACATCCTCCTTTCCTATCCCAGCCTTATATTCTGTGCCAGCACACCTTACAGTATGGGATATCCCACTGTTCAGCTGTCCTGGCTGTGTCCTGTCCCAGCTCCTTGTGCATCCCAGCTTCCTCACTCATGGGGAGGAGAAAAGACCTTCCTCACTCTGAGGAGCAGAAAAGACCTTGGCTCTGTGTAACCCCTGCTCAGTGATAACTAAAACATCCCTGTGTTATCAACTCTTTCAGAAATCTAAAACACAGCCCCATACCAGCTGCTAAGAAGAAAATTAACTCTATCCCAGCCCAAATTAGCACATGGTATAAGCAAACTTTATGCATTTTTGTTTATATGGCAGTTGGATCATCCAGTGAAAGTGACTGGTCATGGCAGTGCTGAGTTGAATGGACAGCTTCTAGCTGTGGTTTGAATTAGATGCAGTCTTAAGTGGCAGCTGGAGACTTGAAGCTGTTTAAGAAAGCACTGTTTCACTGCTTAAAACTGAATTGGCAGATAATTCAAGCCTTAATTTATACTTGAGGTACTGGTTAGAAAAGGAAGTGACTTTTTGGCTGTGTTAGGCAAAACGGAAGTGACTGTAACAGCAATGTGTAACAGGAACGGTGACTGTGTACAGGAATGGCTGTATCCAAACTGGGGAAGACTGATGTTAAATCTTAACTTGCTTCTCAGTTGCTTTTGAAAAGAGCCTTATTTACAGAATAGCACACTTATCAGGGTCAACCTTCAAAAATTTGTGGTAACGAAGTAGTCTTGAAGACTTCAAAATTAGTTTCCTCCTTGTTTTGCTATTTGATGGTGACTGTTTGTGTATACTTGGTATTTATGTCCTCCTCTCCCCACATCTAAATCATCTTGGTTTCTTTCACAGATAATTGGATTTGGATCAGCCCTGCTTGAGGAGGTAGATCCCAATCCTGCTAACTTTGTTGGTGCTGGTATCATACACACAAAAACCACTCAGATTGGATGCTTGCTGCGCCTTGAACCCAACCTCCAGGCACAGGTATCTGTGTAACTATCTCCAGCTTAGATACAAGTTCTCATTTCAACTAAATACCTCTGTGTATCTGAAACTCCTTTAAGATATTTAAAAATCACTATTGCTATAGCTGCTTATGACTGCAGACTCCAACAAGAAATTAAATTGTAGCAGCTGGTCTCGGCCCAGCTGGGTAAGCTGCTTCTTCAGAGTAATTCTCTTTTCCTCTTGGAAGAGATGGTTATAATATTCCAGACTGTCTTGTGCACTTTGGACCACATTAAGTATGCTTCCTTTTGCTACTTTAAATGATTAAAAGAGTAATAGGCTAAAAGATGAAAGCATAAGGCACTGAGTACAATGTTTAGAGTATTTTTACTAAAGGTTTTTTGACAGAGGTGTTACCAAAATGAACTGAGGATTAAAAATAGGGTTTGGGTGGTTGTGTCTTCTGTTCCCTGAAGAAGTGGTTGTACAGGGTCTTTAGACTTTTCCACAGCATTTGCTCCTCTTTAACAGATATTCTGGACAACACCTTTCTGTTAAAGCCCAAAAATACTTGAGTAACAGTAATTCTCAACAAGGGTTTGAAGATAGGGTTGGTTCAGCCATTCTCAACAAGGGTTTGAAGATAGGGTTGGTTCAGCCAGTGGTTTGGAAAAACTGTGATGCTCAGTGGCTTGCTGCCTCTGAGTATTTTGAGATCTTTTTCCTAACAAAGCTTACAGAGCAAGTAAGAGGTAACTGTTAGTTTTCACTGTTGACTGTGCATTCCTTTAATGCCAAACTGTTTAAATAGTATTTTATGTTCTTTTTCAGATGTATAGGCTCACACTACGAACAAGTAAAGAAGCTGTATCTCAGAGATTATGTGAATTGCTGTCAGAACAGTTTTAATATTAACCATGTCAGTTTTGGTTTTTCCACTTATATCACTGTCATCATACTGCAAATAAATGTCTTGTACATCACTGTCTGAGTACTGCAATGTTAACCAATACCAGCTCCCTGCCTTAATAGGACTTGACCCTTGTTTGAAATTAAGACTATAAAATGTACAGTACAGGGAAGTGACTTTTCCATTAAAAATGGCTTTTAGTGTGTTACATAAAGGGTGGGAGGGCTGTCTTTTGCTCCTTTTTTTGCAGAGGTCAGGCTTTTAAACTTGTTGAAGGGAAATGGTTTTCGTTGTGGCAAGCAAGGATTTCAGCTCAAAATAGCTCAAAAACCTTCTGCTTCAGTACCTTTAAGAGATACTTCCTCTGCTCTGAGCTGAAAGAAAACAGTGTACTGCTGCTCAGGAAGGTTAATTCCCATGCTAATGTAGAGTCAAAACTTTGTAAAGTTAAACATTGCCACGAGTTGTGTACTGGATGGAAGGGCAGATTTGAAGATGTGTTTGAATCTCATTAAAGTGAACATTTATGTTGAGTCACCAGTCCTTGTATTTGAAAAATGCCACAGGACCAGAGTCTTAAAGGTATTAATCGTGTAATATTTTACATCCTAATGTTTTCTGATCTTTGGATTGAACACAAAAGCTATTCTTAATCCTCCTGCTTATCTCCATTCATGAGGTGAGCTTCTCTGCTAGGGGGTGAATGAGTATATACTTGTTCGTTGTTTCTCAGTGAAGTTAAATATTCTGTTCTATGTTTTTTCTGTTTGCCATCAGACTTGACAAGTAATAGTCCTAATCATGTGATACAATTAACTGCAGAAACTAGTGTTGTATAAAAGAAGTGGGAAGAAATGGGCCCTTGAAGGGCTGTAAGGCATGCACTCATAGGTGAAAATGTAATTTAATCAATATCTTTTCCCCAGTGTATATTAATGTTCAGACCCAAGAGTTGAATAACTGATACCTAAGCAGTTTCCTTTCTGTCAGTGGTAAAAATGTCCAACATGGTATAGAAAACTTCTGTTGAAACTGAAAGTAGAAAACCCAAAAGTGTCCAGCTTTGTAGAGGTTTCTACAGCCGATGTCTTTATACCTTGTTTCACATCAAACTCTTTGCAGCCTCTCTGCAGAAGTCAGTGGACAGAAACTTTGGCTCACGCTCCTCAAGCCTTGAGGTGCAACAGAAGCTGCTAAACCAAAGCAGGTGAGGTGGCCCAGTTAGAAACCCTGGGCTGGTGTCAGCAAGAGCTACAGATCATGGTGAACAAAATCAGCTCCTGCTGACAGGAGAAGGGAACCTCAGGTCAAGATTTCCTCATGGTCACTGAAAGGAAGCCTGGGACTGCTGTGTCAGAACACATACAGGCAAATGTGCCCAGGAAATGAAGGTGTCGAGTCATGGTGGTGACACTGAAAATACATTTAAATGGGGCTGCTGTCATGCTGCCCATGCTCAGCAGGGGACAGGATTCTCCATGACTGAGTGTGCCTTGCTTTTTGTCTTCAGTGCTTTGAGCTTAAATGATGTAACTGGGAGATTATCACTTGGTTTGGCTGAAGGCTCCTGATCGTACTTGAGTAAAAGAGAAAAATGAGGAACAAAGGTTTGGCTGTGATGTGTGGATTTTGGGGGATGTGTTTTGTTTTTCCAGAAATTGCTGGTAACTGGATATTATGGCTGAAAACTAGGCTAAAGGCCTGGTCTTACTGCAAAAGTTCTCTTGAACAATTGGCCCCTTTAAGGCCTTTCAAATTCTTCTTACTTAAGACTCTTAAATCATAAATATTGTCACTGAAAATCTTGGTGAGTGGTTCCTGCGGTCAGGCTGGGCAGTTGGCAAATACTGATGGAATACCTTTTGTTTTGGCTTCATGATGTTCTGTGTCTCATTATTAGTCCTGTTATGTTAACCATGTTCTTGGCTGCTCTGTTAAAATCTGATGTGCTGAACTAAAGGGAGTCTTAGCAAAGACAGAGGAGGAGGTTCTCTTTTGTATTTTCCAAATCCTGTTGTATATCTGTCCCCCTGAACAATGTTCTGTGCCCTCATTAAAGGACACCTTGAGACACTGCACTACTTTATTTCACTTTGCTTTGGTTCAAGCTGTGCTAAAGTGTGCATTAAAATGTGGGAAGAAGGGGGGGTAAGGGAAAGTGTCTTTTCAGTGGTGACTGTGTTAAGCTTATGACTGTTCACTCTTTGTATTCAGTGTCAGCTCAATGAAGCCATGAGCAGAAAAGTGAACAAATTAAAGACAAATACTTGATTTTATTTTTTTTGTGAATGATGGTTAACTTACCAGTGATGTATCCTGTCAAGCAGACAAAGTAATTTCTGCAGTAAACAGTGTTATTGTTTTTAAGTGCAGTATTTTCAGGCATTGACATGTGAAAATAACTGAATAGCAAAACAGGTAGCCTATGTTCATTCTTGACCTACACTCCAGTATGTAACATTTATGGTGATTGTCTTATTTGTATAAAACAAAGTTCTGTCAAATTAAGTGGAGAATTTTCATATAGAAGACTATATATTAGACTATATTCATCAGAAGAACATATTAAGATTAAATAAATGATTAGACCAGTGATGAAACTGTCCTTTTTTTGTCTGGGGGCATGAAGGCATAAAAAATACTCTTGTGGAATGGTTGTTGTGGAACACAATTGCTGTGATTCTTCTCTGAGAAACACTAGTGGGTTTGTTCACTGGAGTCTTACCTGCTCTATGGATTTCTGCTCCTCCAGTGAGTGAGTTTGATTTTGCTCTTATTTGGTTACAAGTTATAAATACTCTATTTTTAAAAAGCCCCAGGTGTCAAATGTTTCTCCCTAGAGTGTTTAACAGCAGTAAGTACATGAGCAGTGCTTGCTGCAGTAAACTGCACTAATAGTGGGGTTGAGGCTAAGCAGCACACACATGTATTGGATGCAGGGTTGATGGCACTGTAGAAGAAGAGTAATCTAAACTACTAAATAACCACATAAGCTTTAAATGTATGCTTCAGGTTCTTCTCTTACATTTGCTAAAAGGGAAAAAAGGGCACTCTGAGCTCTTCTGCAATCATATAGCTTTTTAACAAAGTAAAGGTTGTCTGGAGTTGCAGCAAGTAGAAATTGCTTGTGACTGAACCACTTGTATCCTGGAAGATGGGTGTGGGCTTTGATTTCTTGCCGAGAAATGCCTTCAGCTTCCTGCTTTATCCCAAAGCTGCTCCATGTGTGTGTTAGTTACCTTTCTGGAAATGTCCCACCATACTAAGGGTGCTTGTGGAAACCTCACCATTCACCTTTGGGTCGTGTAGCACCTTGCTTTCCAACCCTGTCATCTGTGGATGATGAGACATGCTGTGTTCACCTTCAAAGGCAGGGAACAGGTCACTTCCCCTCTCCCACTCAAGTAGTGTGCTCTTCCACAGGGTCAAATTGACTGTAGTGAACCTAACAGACTATTTTTCAGTTAAAATAATTGGTCAAATAAGGAGAAAGAAGTTAGCAAATTCAGTTCCTTCTACTTTATTTGAACATCAAATTTCTGATACTGCCCAGTGCATGGGCCAGGTTTTAGCCTCTGGTTGAATAAATCACTCTGAGCAAGGCCAAACAGTTTCTTGTCTTCCCTCCTGATTGCCACCCTCAGCTTGTTCTTTATTTCTGTGCCTGTTCTTTCTTTCCTCCTGTGCACCCCACCCTGCTCCTGATCAGGAATAATTTATCTGGTGACTCCATTGGTAGTCCAGGCAGCTGCTCAGGCAGTGTGACAGCAAGGCTGTCCTGTGTAATCAGTACAAGAGAACCCAGCAATGAGCTGTGGAAGGATTAACTTGTGATCAGGGTTTAATTACAAAAAATGGTATCTGCAGCCATCAGGTCTGGCTAGTGTGTGCAACTGTCGAAGTTACACACACAGCCACTAAAAGCAATTATTTCTGTGGTCAGCCTTCTTCCAGGGTTATCTGGGTCTTGGCATGGCAGTTGGAATTGCTTCTTAAGAAGTTCAAGTGGCCTACAGCAGCCACATGTTGTGATGACCATCATCTTCTCAACATCCAGCCTGTGTGGAAGGGAGGGATAATCAGTTGGCATTTGTTTACAGCATTTTAGGCTCACAGCCTTTCAAGTGAACTTCTTTCAATGAACTTCTTTCTTTCCTATGGTGAGATGTTTAGAGGAAAGAGCACAGCCCTCAGTTGAATGGTTCTGTCAACTGCAAGACTACAAATAATGTGGGAAATGATTCCATTTTAAGTTCTCATGACGCAGAAACTCTGGTGTACTCAGCTGCTGCCTTCCATTTTAGAACAGGATGAACTTGATGATCCTTGTGGGTCCTTTCCAGCTCAGGCTAGTCTGTGATTCTATGATCTCATCATCTGTTAGGCCTCAGGCCTCACTGGAAAACTAATAGAATTTGATTCCCCTCGTCTCTTTTTGGCCTTCTGAATATTTGTAAAGTACCTAGGAATTAAATTTGTTAAAGCTGTGCACTGGACTACTTAGAGTTTACAGAAGGTCTCTTTTGCAGATGCTGAATTGTGTGTGTTCCTTTTGCAGTTCACAGAGCAAAGAAAACCCCTTTCTCCCACTGCACAGTTAGTGCTGGAATCTGAGGTGGTGGCTGTATGATGCCAGTTCTGAGTTTGAAGTCAGCTAACAAGGTAGAAGACTTGCACTTAATTGCTGAATTCACAGCACAGGTAGGTGAAGTGAGAGCTTGAATAGGCAGGTAAGGATTTGAGTCTGTCCTTTTAGTACTGCAGTTCTCAGGCTGTTGATTCCTGGCCATGTTCAGCCTCCTGCTGGCCTTGGTTCTGCCTTTCTCTGTCAGTGGGAAACTGTTTTGGTAACAGGCCAGAACTCAGGTATGGGGAAAAGTGAGTTAAGGGAAAAAATGTTTTTTTGAAAACCCACTTTTGAAACGGAGAAAAGTTTTCTTGGTTTCAGTTAAAACTGGGTTTTAACACAACTTTCTTAGCAATTGAGATAAACCTTAACTCTAAAAGTCTTCCTCCAGGTTTCACAGCCCTTTTGTCAACTCAGCATACAAGGTCAGTCGCTCAGTTTTCAAAATGCTGGGGGATGCTTGAATTTGCTTTGAAGGGGACAATTTTTAGCATAAGGATTAATTTAAACTAGTTCCTAAATTAGTTCTGCAAAAGCAGAACCCTTCATTGTTTTCCATTCTTGAACATTGTATTGGCTTGGATTGTTGGGAATATAACTTCCCCCCCAGCCCCCAGTAACTGAACTCTAATACTGCTGCAATGTTTACTTGTATTGAAGCCTTGACTTCCTGTCAAATTCTCCTAATGGGGAGCAGAACTGCACAGGCTCAGATAGTACCCTTGTAGTTATAAAATATACCTGAATTACAGTACTAGGAGCATGTTATGAGACAACTGAAGTGGCATTAGTTACCTTAGATGAAATTTCTTACTTTACTACCTTAGCTATTTGAAATAGGTATTTATAAAGTCTAAACCACTTTTTCAGTCTTTAAAAAACAAACAAACAAAACCAAACCCCCAACCATCAAAAACAACAAAATAGCCCTCCAAACCTGGAGTATTGATGTCTGGCTTTTTTTTAAAAGCAAAACAACAAAAACTTAAGGAAGTGAGATGACCTTCCTTGATTAGATGTAAATCCCTGCGTAATTAATGACCTTATTGTTGCTATTAACCAGTTTATACAGCAACATTGTACATTGCTGGGTGGATGCTAACCACATTTTCCTCCCTGAATTATAAAGGCACAGTTGTTCATGAATTTCCCTACTTAGAGATGACCAAATAAGGAAAACAACTTTAGTACTGTACAGCCTCAGTTATCCTTACTTTGTTGAAGAGGGACATGATCCTTCACAACGGCTCAAAGTGACATTTGTGGAACAGCCTTTGTAAGTTATTTCTTCTTCATATTCAACTTCTCGACAACGCTCTGTCAAATGTAAAAAGAAAAAATTTCTGCTATAATTCATCTTGGTCTTCTTGAGTGACCTTTGTTAGGTGCCCAAAGCCTCCATATTTGGTTTCCTGGGAAACCATTCTTATTGCATGAGATAATTAACAAGTCACAAGTGAGCTACACAGCAAGAGAAGATTTTAAACTGGGCACTAAAGTTTCAGGAGAGGCTTACCCTGGAGGACAACAAAAGAAAAGAATAAATTTCTTTTTTAAGAAAACAGAAGTTGTTGGAATTACAAATGAGCAAAAAAATCCAGTTAAGAATATAGTACACATTCAGTCCAGCATGGAAAAACTAATCCTATGCTGAGAACACAAAGATGCAAAGAGAAAAACCAGCTGGCTCATTCTGGTAGAATTATTTCTGGTTCACAGACTTTACTTATTTGAAAACTGCTTAATTTACTCATTTTAAGGATATATTTATAGGTAGCCAGAAGTTCACAACTTGCCTTGTTAGGGAGAATGTGTAATGCTACATGTTAGATGACAATTCTATGTTCAGTGTTATATTTTCCCCTGCCTTGAAGCACCACACTAAGCACTTTATGAAGCAGAAAGCTGACTGAAAACACAAGTTTTCCAATGAGTTCAAAGACAGTGTTTGAAGTTTATATTAAGGAGACAAAGATGTTGAAAATTATGAAGGCAATTCATACACTGCTCACACCTGATCCTGCACAATGATCTTTTAAGCACAGTCAGGCCCTCTGCTGAGAGAAAGGTTATAGATTATTGAACATTATTGCAGGGGAGGCTCAGTTAATGCTGTAGTATGACTTTGGGATTTTTTTTTATTGGAAAATAAGAGAACTACTAACTGGGCAGTAGACTAAGATGCTGTATCTATATGCCCAAGTGTGTAAAGCATGTGAGAGCTAAAAGGAAGGCTGCAGGGTAATGAGGGGATAGCCTGTTCCAATAAGAAGTTTCTTACACTGCTTTTTAAGATGAGAGTGAAGGTTCTGTGGCTCTCCTGAAGTGCATCCTGTTAGACTCTTTAACTCACACTTCTTAATGTTTAAAATATTGAATAGCAGGGAACCTATATGAAATCTAAGAAGTCAGACAATAGAAAAGTAACTGCAGAAAGGACAAAAAAGATGAGCCAATGGGTACAAACATGATCATAGTCAAAGGATACATAAAGAAAATTCATACACTCATCAAAAAAAAAAAGGCATTCAAAGCAAATCCATGACAGAGGAAATGATATGGGGATACACTACCGTGTGGCACTGTTGATGGCGCAACAGAGGACAGGGATGTTGAAAGTCCAGAGGTGAGAGGAGGAGATGATGTCGTGCGGGCAGTGGTCAGTGTTGTTGTTCGCAGGGAACTCTGTTCAACTGACTTTGTAGAAGCTGTCGTGATAACATGGGGAGCAAAGGTAGTAGTTGTAGACAAAACAGTTGGGATCAACGCTGGCCTAGACTGGGCAGAGATACTGGTAGGGACAGTGAAGGAAGATGTTTTGCCATGTGGAGTCGATGTGGTGTTTTGGAAGTAAGGATGTGTAGTGCTCTCAGCAGACCTAAATGCGGAAGTAGTCAGGGATGTAGGCACAGACGTTGTGCTGATGGTTGAGGCCAAAGCAGAAGAGAATGGAGATGTGGCAGTGGATGGCAGCTGGGTGCTGAGTGGGCTGCTGGGGGCAGGCAGAGAGCTAGGATTTGGAGAGGTTTCCAGAGGCACTTCTGTGGAGACTGAGGTCTTGGAGGTGCTGCTGATGGAGGTGGTGGCTGTGGTCTGGTGCGTGGTCACAGGTGGCGCAATGTGTGGCACAGTTGACTGTTGATGGGTGATGGCTGCCAGGAGGAAGGCACAGGTAAAATTGAGAATGCCCACCTGGACACTTCTTCTCTCCCCTTGCTCAGACATGAGGAGAGAATCAGAAAAGCCAAAGCAGGAACACATACGCATATCCAGAGAGAGACAGATTTCCGAAATGAAGAAATTAAAAACCAAATGAGGATCCACCTATGAGATGCAAAGGCAGTCACTCACCACATTGCACCACTTGCCACTATCCAGCCAGTATCCAAGCAATGGCTACCTGGTAGTAACTGCCCTACTCTCCCACTGTACAGCTCAGCATGATATTCTGTGGCATGCAGTGTCTCCTTGGACACTGGCTTTGGGCCAGCTATGCAGGCTGTGTCCCTGATGGACTCGTGACCACCCCATGCCCACTCTCTGGCTGGCAGAAGGACAAACAGAGGAGGCCCAGGGATGGAGCTGGCACTCCTGTTCAATCACCAAAGCACTTGTGCGCCATCAACACTGGCTGGGACTCACATCTGAACACAGTACCAGGAAACCTGCTGGGAACAATAATGAGCTCTGTCCCAGGCAGACCAAGTGCACAAGCCCAAGAATACATTGGGAAACCAAACTGGTCGATTGCAAAGTAATGGAGGGGTAAGCAGCCACACAAATGCAGAACTGGCATGTGGTTTTTGAAAGAAACAGTGGAAATAGGGAGGATCGGTCAAGTGACAGAAAGGAGGAGAGCTAGAAAGAGCAAGGAGGAAAAGGATGCTTAGGAAGAAGCCTTACCAGGCTGTGAGGAGCTGAGCCATGTTGAGGACACAGTTGAGGAGGGAGAAGAAGCAGGTGATGGCAGCGTGCTGGTTTTGGCTGTGGTAGGTGCAGAGGACTCTGTGACAGGAGACTCCTTTGCAGCACTGGTTGTTGGGGAAGAAGGCCTGGGCCTCAGGGTTGTAGGTGTGGGCCTGGGGCTGGTGCTGGGAGCTGCTGTGGAGGAGGCTGTGGAAGTGGTGGCAGTGGAGGGCAGCCGGGTGCTGAGTGGGCTGCTGGGGGCAGGTGGAGAGCTGGGATGTGGAGAGGCTGTTTCCAGAGGGGCTTCTGTGCTGCTTGGCGGGCTGGCTCCTGTGGAGACAGAGCTCTTGGAGGTGCTGCTGATGGAGGTGGTGGCCATGGTCTTGTGCGTGGTCACAGGCGGCCCGATGTGTGGCACAGTTGACTGTTTGTGGGTGATGGCTGCCAGGAGGGAAGCACACGTCAGTTGTGGATAAGGGCAGAACGGGAAAGCAAAGATGGTTGGTTGAAGATTCAGACTGTGAGCAAAAGGAAAGCCAGATCTCCTGTACTGCAGTGACTATTCTGAAGTTTGAGGGAGGACTAGAACTGTGTCTGTCCACAAGCTGTTCCTTACATCCCCCTTGAATGGGATAAAATGGACAGGGTGCCCTCCTAGGGGCAAGATCTCTCTTCCTCTTCCTGGAAGATGGCCTTTCTGAATGTTCATGTCCTTTCAAGGAACAAGAACTGCGTAAGGACTGCCTCTCCAAGACTGGCAGGCCATGCTACATGGGAGTGACCTTTTCCGGGGCCATAATGAAGAGAATGGTCATTCCACTATGCTGATGCAAAAAGAAATGCGAAAGGAGAGCAAAAAATAAAACAACTTTGCAAGCAACCTGCTCTGATAGAAATGAAGAGATGAAAATGGAAAGCAGCAAGGAGCATCAGGATGGATCGGAAGGAGCCTTACCAGGCTGTGCGGAGCTGAGCCATGTTGAGGACACAGTTGAGGAGGGAGAAGAAGCAGGTGATGGCAGCGTGCTGGTTTTGGCTGTGGTGGGTGCAGAGGACTCTGTGACAGGAGACTCCTTTGCAGCACTGGTTGTTGGGGAAGAAAGCCTGGGCCTCAGGGTTGTAGGTGTGGGCCTGGGGCTGGTGCTGGGAGCCGCTGTGGAGGAGGCTGTGGAAGTGGTGGCAGTGGAGGGCAGCCGGGTGCTGAGTGGGCTGCTGGGGGCAGGTGGAGAGCTGGGATGTGGAGAGGCTGTTTCCAGAGGGGCTTCTGTGCTGCTTGGTGGGTTGCTCCCTGTGGAGAAAGAGGTCCTGGAGGTGCTGCTGATGGAGGTGGTGGCTGTGGTCTTCTCTGTGGTCACAGGTGGCCCAATGTGAGGCACAGTTGACTGTTTGTGGGTGAAGGCTGCTGGAAGTAAAGCAGAGAGGTTTTGAGGATGAGGGCAGCAAAAGTTGAAATGGAGGCGGTCAGAGGCCTCATATTTAGGATATGAACAAAAACAGCAGGGCTGTGCTGCACTGAGTATTCCCTGGGAAAAAGGGAGCACTGAGACTGTGTGTCCTGTCTACAAGCTGTCTGGTTTCTGTTTTAAAAAGGGAGGAAATGGATAGAGTGCCTTCCAACAGGCAGCATCCCACTACCAATTCCTGGGAGAGGACCCTGTGTGAATATGCATGTGTCCCTTCAGGGAACAGGGAGAGCTTAAACACAGTCCCTTGTGAGACTGGCAGTTCAGACTCCATGGGAGAGACCAGTGTCCCAGAGCACTAACTAAGCAGAGCCATGCCAGTGATCTAATGCAGAGAGAAGGGGGAATGGTAATCAAAAATTAAAACAACTCTGCAAGCAGCCTTTGCAATTGGAAACTAAGAAGGGAAATGGGAGAGCAGGAGGAAATAGCAGGATTGGTAGGAGGGAGCCTCACCACGATGTGCAGAGCTGAGCCATGTTGAGGACACAGTTGAGGAGGGAGAAGAAGCAGGTGATGGCAGCGTGCTGGTTTTGGCCGTGGTGGGTGCAGAGGACTCTGTGACAGGAGACTCCTTTGCAGCACTGGTTGTTGGGGAAGAAGCCCTGGGCCTCAGGGTTGTAGGTGTGGGTCTGGGGCTGGGAGCTGCTGTGGAGGAGGCTGTGGAAGTGGTGGCAGTGGAGGGCAGCCGGGTGCTGAGTGGGCTGCTGGGGGCAGGTGGAGAGCTGGGATGTGGAGAGGCTGTTTCCAGAGGCACTTCTGTGGAGACAGAGGTCTTGGAGGTGCTGCTGATGGAGGTAGCAGCTGTGGTCTTCTCTGTAGTCACAGGTGGCCCAATGTGTGGCAGAGTTGACTGTTCAAGAGTGAAGGCTGCCAGGTAGAAAACAGGTCAGTTGTGCATGATGACAAGAGGAGGAAATGGAGGTGCTCAGAGGACTCAGATTGTGGATAGAATTTAAAATGGAATGCTAATGCTATAGTGAGTATTTCTGGGAAAAAAGGAACACTGGGATTGTGAGTCTTCTCCACAAGCCACTGTCTGGCTTCTGTCCTCAAAAGGGAGGAAATGCTTATAGTAGCTTCCAAGAGGCAAGATCCCAGTACTTGTTCTTAGAAGAGCACCCTGTCTGGATATGCATGTCTCCTTTTAATAACAAGGAGAGCATAAAGACAGTCACCTTTAAGACAGGAATGCTCCATGGGAGAGAGAAGTGCCCCAGATCCATAACGAAGTAAGATGATACTAGTGTTCGAAATCAGAAAAAGGGGGGAATGGGGAGCGAAAAATAAAACAATTTTGCAAGCAACCTTTATGTCTGGAAAGGATGAGTGGAAAAGCAAGAGGGGGGAAGCACCAGGATGGATAGGAGGGAGCCTTACCAGGCTGTGAGGAGCTGAACCATGTTGAGGACACAGCTGAGGAGGGAGAAGAAGCAGGTGATGGCAGCGTGCTGGTTTTGGCCGTGGTAGGTGCAGAGGACTCTGTGACAGGAGACTCCTTTGCAGCACTGGTTGTTGGGGAAGAAGGCCTGGGCCTCAGGGTTGTAGGTGTGGGCCTGGGGCTGGTGCTGGGAGCTGCTGTGGAGGAGGCTGTGGAAGTGGTGGCAGTGGAGGGCAGCCAGGTGCTGAGCGGGCTGCTGGGGGCAGGTGGAGAGCTGGGATGTGGAGAGGCTGTTACCAGAGGGGCTTCTGTGCTGCTTGGTGGGTTGCTCCCTGTGGAGAAAGAGGTCCTGGAGGTGCTGCTGATGGAGGTGGTGGCTGTGGTCTTCTCTGTGGTCACAGGTGGCCCAATGTGAGGCACAGTTGACTGTTTGTGGGTGAAGGCTGCTGGAAGTAAAGCAGAGAGGTTTTGAGGATGAGGGCAGCAAAAGTTGAAATGGAGGCGGTCAGAGGCCTCATATTTAGGATATAAACAAAAGGGCAAAGTGAAGGAGATGGGCACAAGCCTTGTGTTATATTGTTAGGGGAAGAAGTTAAGCCTAGTATTGCACTATATTTTTCTGGGAAGAGGAAGGTACAGGCATTTTGCTCATCCATTTAGCTTTTTCATCATGATGGGGTGACCCTGTCTGGATGTGAAGTGCCTATGTTGGCAATCACTCATTTGCTACCACTCGACAGGCATGGGGAGACATTTGGAAAAAGCAAGAACAGCCATATGACTCTGGATGGAAAAAGTCTTCAGAAGTAAAGAAACTAAAGGAAAAACAAACCAAGCTCCTCCCACAAGATGGCTATGACTTACAACTTCTTGCCACTGGACAATATTCAGCCAGTCTCTAAGCAATGGCTGCGTCGGAATAACTGTCCCACTGAGTCCACCCACAATGTACAGCTCAGCATGATATTCTGTGGCATGCAGTGTCTCCTTGGACACTGGCTTTGGGCCAGCTATGCAGGCTGTGTCCCTGATGGACTCGTGACCACCCCATGCCCACTCCCTGGCTGGCAGAAGGACAAACAGAGGAGGCCCAGGGGTGGAGCTGGCACTCCTGTTCAATCACCAAAGCACTTGTGCGCCATCAACACTGGCTGGGACTCACATCTGAACACAGTACCAGGAGCCTGCTGGGAACAATAATGAGCTCTGTCCCAAGCAGAGCCAGTGCAAAAGCCCAGGAATTTACCAAGAACCAAGCTGAGCAAAGGCAGTGGGAATGGTGGGGTGAGCAGACAAAGATCCACAAGTACCGTATAGTTCATTGAGGGTATAGTAATGGGAGAGTTGGAGAAGCTGTGCAGAGCAGGATAGCTAGGAGGGAGCCTTACCAGGCTGTGAGGAGCTGAGCCATGTTGAGGACACAGTTGAGGAGGGAGAAGAAGCAGGTGATGGCAGCGTGCTGGTTTTGGCCGTGGTGGGTGCAGAGGACTCTGTGACAGGAGACTCCTTTGCAGCACTGGTTGTTGGGGAAGAAGGCCTGGGCCTCAGGGTTGTAGGTGTGGGCCTGGGGCTGGTGCTGGGAGCTGCTGTGGAGGAGGCTGTGGAAGTGGTGGCAGTGGAGGGCAGCCGGGTGCTGAGCGGGCTGCTGGGAGCAGGTGGAGAGCTGGGATGTGGAGAGGCTGTTTCCAGAGGGGCTTCTGTGCTGCTTGGTGGGTTGCTCCCTGTGGAGAAAGAGGTCCTGGAGGTGCTGCTGATGGAGGTGGTGGCTGTGGTCTTCTCTGTGGTCACAGGTGGCCCAATGTGAGGCACAGTTGACTGTTTGTGGGTGAAGGCTGCTGGAAGTAAAGCAGAGAGGTTTTGAGGATGAGGGCAGCAAAAGTTGAAATGGAGGCGGCCAGAGGCCTCATATTTAGGATATGAACAAAAACAGCAGGGCTGTGCTGCACTGAGTATTCCCTGGGAAAAAGGGAGCACTGAGACTGTGTGTCCTGTCTACAAGCTGTCTGGTTTCTGTTTTAAAAAGGGAGGAAATGGATAGAGTGCCTTCCAACAGGCAGCATCCCACTACCAATTCCTGGGAGAGGACCCTGTGTGAATATGCATGTGTCCCTTCAGGGAACAGGGAGAGCTTAAACACAGTCCCTTGTGAGACTGGCAGTTCAGACTCCATGGGAGAGACCAGTGTCCCAGAGCCCTTCCTAAGTAAGGCCGTTCCAGTGTTCCAATGCAGAAACACAGGGGATCAAGAGCAAAAGCTAAAGCAACTCTGCAAGCAGCCTGTGTGGCTGTACAGAAAGAATGAAAAATGGAATTCAGGCAGGAGCCTCACCAGGATGTACAGAGCTGAGCCATGTTGAGGACACAGTTGAGGAGGGAGAAGAAGCAGGTGATGGCAGCGTGCTGGTTTTGGCCGTGGTGGGTGCAGAGGACTCTGTGGCAGGAGACTCCTTTGCAGCACTGGTTGTTGGGGAAGAAGGCCTGGGCCTCAGGGTTGTAGGTGTGGGCCTGGGGCTGGTGCTGGGAGCTGCTGTGGAGGAGGCTGTGGAAGTGGTGGCAGTGGAGGGCAGCCAGGTGCTGAGTGGGCTGCTGGGGGCAGGTGGAGAGCTGGGATGTGGAGAGGCTGTTTCCAGAGGGGCTTCTGTGCTGCTTGGCGGGCTGGCTCCTGTGGAGACAGAGGTCTTGGAGGTGCTGCTGATGGAGGTGGTGGCTGTGATCTTCTCTGTGGTCACAGGCTGCCCAGTGTGTGGCACAGTTGACTGTTTGTGGGTGAAGGCTGCCAGGAGGGAAGCACACGTCAGTTGTGCATGAGGGCATAATGAGAAGAGGAGGAAAAAGGGAGGAAAAAGGGAGGAAAATGACATGCTGCTTTCCAACTGGCATTGTGCCTCTTCCTCTTTCTGGATGTGGACCCTGTGTGGATGTGCACATCTCCCAAGCAACAGGAGCACATTAAAGTTTGCCCACTTCAGAACTGACATGGTGGCCAATGTGGGAGTGACTAGAGCCCCAGGGCAGTAGTCACTCCCACACTGGCCACCATGTCAGCGGTGGTCAAATGGCAACCACATCACACTGCTGATTCAAAAAGAATTTGGAATGGAGAGCAAATTTAAAGAAAATATGGAATTGGTCTGCACTCGTGGAAATGAAAAAGAGAAAAGGGAAGCAGGCAGAAGCAGCAGGACAGGTAAGAGAGAGCCTTACCAGGCTGTGAGGAGCTGAGCCATGTTGAGGACACAGTTGAGGAGGGAGAAGAAGCAGGTGATGGCAGCGTGCTGGTTTTGGCCGTGGTGGGTGCAGAGGACTCTGTGACAGGAGACTCCTTTGCAGCACTGGTTGTTGGGGAAGAAGGCCTGGGCCTCAGGGTTGTAGGTGTGGGCCTGGTGCTGGGAGCTGCTGTGGAGGAGGCTGTGGAAGTGGTGGCAGTGGAGGGCAGCCGGGTGCTGAGTGGGCTGCTGGGGGCAGGTGGAGAGCTGGGATGTGGAGAGGCTGTTTCCAGAGGGACTTCAGTGGAGACAGAGGTCTTGGAGGTGCCGCTGATGGAGGTGGTGGCCATGGTCTTGTGTGTGGTCACAGGTGGCTCGATGTGAGGCACAGTTGACTGTTCATGGGTGAAGGCTGCCAAGAGGGAAGCAGAGGTCATTCGTATGTTGCTGGCTTATGGGAAGTTGGGTGATATTGACTCTTCTGGTTTGAAGGTTTTGTGCTTAGTTATGGGCCAGGATGGGAGGCCTGGTTCCCAGTAAATCTGGTTGGTTTTGGGTTTGAGGTTTTTTTCAGTTAATAAAGGTGTCCATTATCCTAAATATGTTCCATCCTGTCCTGCTTCTCTTTCATAAATACTTGCTGTTGACTATTTTGAAGGTTGACCTCTAGCAAGTTATCTCACTCCTTCTTCCTGGAACAGCTGAGTGGGGAAGAGGTATCACTTGTTTACTGGTAGTTTAAAACTGGCTTTCTCAGACTTCTCTGGGAGGGATCCATGGGAGGGCCATGGCTAGTGAAGGGATATGGATGCATTGGCCAGGGATGACTCTTATCTCTTTGATGACCAGAGCACTCACCTGGTACTACTTTAGTAGTTGGTGTCTTAGCTCTGGTTGGCTCCCTTGCTACAAAGAAAGGGATGAGAGAAAAGAATGATTGAGTCTTGGGAAGGATTCTAGGTAAAGCATGTTGTGGCATCTCCCCAAAGGAGTATCAACACTAAGACAAATCTGGCATGTGAGTCTAAGTGAAAGAACTTTAGCCTGGAGTTGAGTGTACACTTTCTTGCCCACCCTCCACTGGTGACTCTTGCACTCAGGGTCAGCACTGGTCCACAAGGTCATATTTGTTGAATGGCACTTTTCATGGATGCGCCAGGGCCTAGGCATCCTCTGGCTGGAGATGATGCCTTGGGTTATGCCTCTCACTCAAAACTGTCCTGAGCTGTAAATTGGACATGTGTTTCTAGTTTCCCTGCCTTTTGTTCACCCCTGCCCCACTGTGCATTCTCAGGGCAGCACTGTAAGAAGAGAGAGGTGTTTTAGCTTCTATCTGATTGGTAGCTGTATGGCAGGAACTCATGGATGCCTGAGCCCTCAACAGAGGCCTGTGCCCCAGAGCCAAAGCCCTGAAGTTGCAGGGAGAAGGATACAGTCAGGGTCATGTGTGGGTCAGGCCCAGGACCTGCTGGTGTCCTGTGGCAATAGCAGGGGGAATTGAGAATAAGTACCAAAACTGAAGCCTTTGTGGGACATGCTGCTTAGAAGAGAAGGGTGGGAGCTGGAAGAAGCAGGCAGAGCAGCAAGAAGGGCAGGGAGGAGCCTTACCAGGATATGATGTTCCCAGCTGGGTTGAGGAGAGGGAAGAAGCAGATGAGGCTGAAGTAACAGGCAAAGAGCTGGAGCTTGGAAATGTCCTTGTCAGCGGAACTTCTGGGCTGGTGGCAGGGCTGGTCTCTCTTGGGACAGAAGTGCTGCTGGTGGATGTGGCAGGGGGGGTCTGTGTCTGTGTCATGAGGCGCTGCACAGGCTGTGTCAAGGTTGTTCTTAAGTGGGTGACAACTGCAGAGAGAAGAGCACAAGTTGATTGAGGTCTGAAGGGTGCCTCTAACAATTTGACATCCCCTGCCTTTTTCTGAAGTTCCTGAGGAAAGAAGAGCCTTGTTGGATGCACATCTTTCCTCTCCCAAGTATTCCAAACTGGGCAAGACCATCATCTGGAAAAGCTGAGGTAAGTGAAGCAGAGTCTTAGGCCAAGGGCATCTCTCTAGTCCCTTTTACTCACCTTCTGGGTAGTGCAGAGTGGTTGCTTCGGTTCCCTCACTCTCTGTGGTGAAAGAATGAATATTAGTAATGGCTGGGAGCTGGTAAGGTTCCTAGAGGGAGCTGTAATTGCTTGCACAAGAAGACCAATATATATGCACCCCAACAGTACTTTGTGGGAGAAACCTGGATTTGGGAAAGAGTGTACAGCTGCCCTCCCACTACAGTAAACTTCCCACATACTATCCCAGCCTGTCAGTTGCTGATGTAGTAATTCATGTTGTCAAACAGCCTCAGAGGACATCGTCCTTGTTTGTATATTGAGTGACAGACATTCAAAAAGGTTGATATTTTTGGGGGGAGTATTTCTTACTATGAAATATATATAGGGGTAGGGGGAATATATGTTCTATGGTCTGTGAGTTTTCAAGAACTCGCTTTGAGGCATAGAGAGATTTTATCTAAATTTGGAGGAACTGTTGGAAGAGAAATTTTAGCTTTAACATCATATTTGGAGGTCAGATGCTTGCTCCATTGGCAAGATAAATTTCCATTTTAATCACATTTCTTGTCCCTGTCCTTTCCTTTCTGTTAGCAATGTTAAGACCAGTAGTAAGGATGCTTGGCTTTTTTTATAAGGAGTATATTGACATATACCTTGTGAGTGATGGCTTCACCTGACAGATGTAAGGAAGTGCTATTTACCTGCTGTTGTTAGTTTAGGCTGGCTGAAAGTTGTGCTCTGAGTTGTGGTTTGAGTAGGTATTGAGGAGGTTGCCATTTCCCTTTTGGTGGTGGTCTTGAAGGGTGGTGAGGTGACCCCTGCTTGTTCTGTCTCAGTTGAAGTAGCAGTTGATGAGGCAGAAGGTGATGAGGGAACAGACTTTGGTGTAGTGGCCATGGTTCTTTTCACTGAGGTAGTTATGGAAGGGGTAGTGATGGTTGTAGTCATGTTTGGTGTGGTAAAAATTGATGTTGTATGTTCTTTTGGAGTAAAGGTAAAAATATAATGTGAGTAACCAATTCATAGAAAAATTAAAACCAGATAAATTATAAAGAAGATATTAATATTTTAGAGATAATTCTTTATTTTTCAAATATTTTCAGTATGATGGTTGTATTCATGTTCTCATAAGCTTACCAAATATTTCTGAGTTTATATTTATTTTCAATTGTCTCATGTCTGTCTCTGTTCTAATTTTCTATATTTTTCTGTATTAGATTTGTTTAATATATAAGTAGTTATCTTTGTTGTCACTTTGGCTAAAGTCCATATGGGCTTTGTCCATTGGCTTTTATTATGTTCCAAATCAGCCACACTTGCAGCTTTATGCAATTTGTATTGAAAAGCTAAATAACATCATACTATAGACTCTCCTTGCCTCGGGGCACAAATAATCTGTCACAATGTCAGCTTTCATGTGTTTTGACTCCTTTGGGACCTATTTTTACCTCTGCTTTCCCTGACAGCCATGGTCCAAGATGGTTTATTGGCTGAAGTGCATGTTGGTATGAGGGTAAATGAGGCTCCACAAGCCACAGAATCAGAAAGTAATTTATGCTGGCAGAGTCATCCTCCAGAGAACAGGACTTTAGAAGCCTGGACAAAGATGCTACACTGATACCTGTGTGACTCTGCTTTGGGGCTTGCTTACATTATTTAGAGTCAATAGACTGGGTGCTCCTTGAACTCCATAAATGAACCAACCAGTGGGAAAAAGGCTGAAGCTGAGCTAATAAATCCAACTGGAGCTGGGCTTGCTCACTGCTTATAGAACTTCTAATTATCTTTCTCAGATGACTCAGTTTTTGGTTGCATTTTTAACCTAATGCCTATATCCTATATCTTTTTATGCACTTTCAATCTACACTTCTGAACATTTCTGGTTTACAAACTCCTTTCTGGAAGCCTGCTTTGCCTGCTTCATGATTTGGAGTCTAACGCTTGGATGTTGTCTGAATTTGAAATGCATTCCTAAGAATGGTATCTCAACGATGCACAGAGGTTTAGAACAAGCTTGTAATAATTTATTTTAGACAATAACACTAAAAACCTACCAGTAGTTGACTTTATTGTGACAAGAGGTTGTGAGGGTGAAGTTCTTGGAACTGTAATTTTTGTAGTTATTGTTGGATTTGTAGTCTCAGGTGATGCAGTTGTTGCAGAAGAAGTCCTAGGTACTGTTGGAAGTGTGCTCATGGTAGAGCTTCCTGTTACTTTAGGCTGCACTGTTGTTACTAAGAGAAAAAAAAATCAAAATTAAAAGATGAGAAATAGTCCTCAATAATCTATTGATAACATATGTATATTAATGGAATTTTTCTAAAGTAAAACAAGTGTTTTTATAGCTATTAGCAGTAGCTACTATTAAAACCCAGTACCTTTTAAATTAAACCTTGAAGAGCTGTTATCCATTGCTTCCTTTGCTATTATGTGCAGTGAATACATTAAACAGGTATTCTTGGAAATGCTTTATACCTTTTTCTTGACTTTAAAGTGAATCTGGCATAAACCATTGTTCCTATCAGCAGAGATGGAACAATATTCCAATCCTATATCAAATAGTATCCATAATTTTATTATTCACACAAGCCACAGTATAAAGTTTTCAAATACCATCTATCTTCAGGGAAATTAATGGAGTTTCTAACAAATTTAAGATCAAGATCTGTAGATTCCTTTCCTGTATCAGGCTATAGGGATTTGGTATGGTCAGTCACACATTTCCATAAAGACTTTCTTCAATTGTTGAAGTGTTATATGGCCAGTCCCTGGTAAGATTTGGCATAAGTTTATGTGAGATCCTTTTCATCATAGAATGACTTGGGTTGGCTTAGACCATTAAAGATAATCTAATCCACTCCCTCTGCAATGAGCAGAGATGTCTTCAACTAGATCAAGCTGCTCAAATGCCTCTCCAGCCTTAACTGAATGCTTCCAGGTAAGGGGATTCAACAGCCTCTCTGGGCAACATCTTCCAGTGTTTTACCAGCCTCATCATAAACAATTTCTTCCTTATATCTAGTCTGAATTTTCTCTCTTCTGATTTAAAACCATTACCCTTTGTCCCATCAGAACAGGCCCTACTTAAAAAGTGTGTCCATCTTTCTTATAAGCCCCATTCTAGTATTGAAAAGCCACAAAGAGATCTCCGTGGACCCTTCTCCTCCCCATGCTGAACAACCCCAGATCTCAGTCTTTTCTCACAGGAGAGGTGTTCCAGCCCTCTGGTCATTTTTATGGCCCTCCTCTGTCTTTCTTGAATTAAAGACTGGACAGAGCATTCCAGGTGGGCTCTCATCAGAGCAGAGGGGCACAGTGCCCTCTCTTGCCCTGCTGGCTATGAAGCCTTTGATGCTGCCCAGGATATTATGGTACAAGGACATTTTTTAACATTTCACCTTATGCATGTGAAACTGATAATGCTGCTATATCACACAATAAGAACATTATTGATTTCATAAACACTTATCAGGACATAGTGTGTAAGTTACACAATTGGTCAACTGTGTAAACTAACCTGGTGAGTGTGAAGATGGTACGGGTGTGGTGGTAACATTTACTTGTCCTGTTACATAAAGGCAAAACAGGTTATATTTGTGAATAAAAGCATATTAAAATATCCCAGATAAGGTACATCTCATTGGATTGGATTCCAAGAACTGTGCTAATTACTGAGCTATTCCTGAAAGTATTTAATCTTACATATTTCAGTAGTCAAAGTCACATCAAAGAACTTAATTACAAAGAAATCAATACATCTCATTATTATAATGAACACTAGTAAGTTTTTCCTATCTTTGTTATGACTTTTATGGCTAAGGGCACCTCAGTTTTCAGGGGTAGTGGAACATGGTTTTGTATGTAAGGGAGATCACTAGCTGAGATCCTGGTTACTCAAGACAGAATTTTGTTTGAGAATTTTGTTCTTAAGGTTTTTTTTACATCTGTATGAAAATCCAAACTGTCCAGCTAGAGTCTATCCAAAACCTGATTTATTAAGATAGGTTTTCATGGAAATAAGACATATGGTAATAAACCTCAAGTTAATTTAAAAAAAATCTAGAAAGATATTTATTGAGTCCAGTAGCTAAATCTGCTCTTCTGCTACACATTTCCCTTTTTTTCCTGTGAAATGTGTTGAATACCTCTGAGACTCACAGCTCTGCTGGGCCTGTGACTCACACAGATTAGAACACCAATACTGTATTTTACAAGCAGTATAGTAATGGGTTTATTTTGAAAGGAAGTTATGTTTAGATCAACACTCCTTTATGGAGAGATACTAGAAAAATATCTTCTCTGAGTCTGTGCAAAAGTTGTAGTTTTCAAGTTACTGTGGACAAAGAAATGCTGCTTACCACATGGCATGCACCTTTCTTCTTCATGGTCAAAGTATTCATCATGAGAGCAGTTGTAACAGCCTGAAGAAAGGGGAAGAGAAGTTTGTTTTACATTTCTCAGAGAAAGGCATTTAATTTACACTATTTATAACTGAATATATTATTTATCTGTTATTAAAAACAGTATCACATTCAACATCATCTATTCAGGTAAGTATTTCCAATGTTATCCTCAGATGGAGGTTTTGTCTATGTAGGAATTTGTTTAGTTTCTCCAGCTACATCCATTTGTTTAATAAAAATACTAATTTCTCTCTCCACATTTTCTTTCCTAAGTACAGTGCATTCTTTTGATTTGGTGTAAGTGAGAATTTCTCTTCCAGACAGTCTGAGCTTGATATAAAGCTAAATTTAGTACATCTACTGAGTTGATTATGTATTTAAAACACTACTAGTAAGGGAAACATCAGCAAAACTTCTTCAAAAATAACATCAATTAGATTATCATTATTTACTCTGTGGCATGACTGATTAAAAAAAAAAACAACAGCACTGAAACAATTATGTTACTGTTTCCTGGTTTACAGTAGTAGAGATTATTACCTTCAATATTGACATATTTGTAGTTTTGATTTGGACAGTTACAAGGCCTGTAGTGCCAGGTGCATTTGTCATCATTGTAGCCACGGGAAAAAGCATCATCAATTCCTTTTCTTTTATGAGAATTGTAATACTCACAATAGACAGCTAAAGAAAGGACAAGCAAGAGAGAAGATTTTTGTTTTTCAAATTACTGGCATGATACCTCCAAAGTACTAGAAGGAAGACAAAATCAATTAACAGTTGGAATAAAAAAGCCTTCACTGCAGTGATTAGCTTCTGATGTAAATATGTATTTTAACTCACAGAAGTCAGATTCTTTTTTGCAAGTACAGTATGATATTTCCACAACTTTTCATACACAATATATTGAAATGTGGAAAGAAATCATCAAAGATGACAACTCTAACATTGATTTATAGCATGTTCATCCTCTTTTTTCCTTTGTATTTGCTGTTTTGGAACACCTTGATGTCATTTTCCTGTTTTACAGTGTTCCAGCCAACACAGCTGTCTACATTCCCTTGACATCCACACAGAAATTGATTTCACCATAGCTCAAATGAAACATTTTTTTTACAATTTCATGCTTTCTCTGCTGGCAAACTCACACTGCACTATACACTGATAGCAGAAGAAACAATCTGCTTTCTGTGAGCACATTATTTTCTCTCTCATTATTCCATGGCAAAAAGAATTAAAATATTTTGGTAAAGTAGAGATTTCAAAACCCAGGTGACTGAGGTTAACGCTTTGCCCACGGACAAAATGCAAACTCGGAGGTAGTTATTACTAAGTTTCCCATGTTGCCAAATGAATATACTGACAATAAAAATCTCTTAAACCTGTTTAAGGAGAGCTTAAGGAAACTCACGACAGAACTCAGGGGTCCTCCAGTCAATGCAGATGCCCTTTTCCAAGCATGCCATGGCATAGACTGCGATGGCGTCACACATGCATTGGCAGTCCCCTCCAATGTCACACCCACAGGAGTCTCGGACGCAGGCCTCGTAGTAGGGCATCCGATTCACCTGCATGGCAAAAGGAAGGGATTCATTTTCCAAGATTATTTTGTGCCTATTACACTCTGTGTATATGCATAGCCACGGCAGCATTAGCCACATTTCTCACTGGTTTTCACCACCTGAAAATGCATTGATCAATATCAGGCATCACGAACAGACTGACTAATTCCTGATTCTTAAGTCTTCTTTTTTTTTTTTTTTTGCTCTTGTAGTTTTAGCTAATCAGTTAATAGCATACTTAGCATTTGTGTTCACAAAAGGGCTGGTGAAGTGCAAATTTAAAAAAAAGAAAATTAACATAAATGTGAGCCATAAACATTTTAATATGTATTTTATTGAAATATTTTGCCAAACAGAAAATTCCCTGTTGAAGCGTGAGCATTTGGAAGAATACAGATTATGCCTATAAATAAAAAAAGAGCAAAAAAATTCTTACCTTATTGTGACAGGCAGAAAAAACCTGGCTGTTGATGACGGAACATGTCTTTTCTGCCCATGCTTTACGATAAGGGTTCTTGCTACAAGGGTCCACTACAAAGTACACATCCCCACAGAGAGGATTCTCTTTCCAAGAGTTGACGAATTCCAGCTCATTTGATGCCACGTACTTGCTTCGAGTTTCAAAGTCATCCTTCATGTTGCCATTATAGTTACCACACAAACCACAGATGGTTTCCTAGATTCAATTAAAGTACCAATACCAATTCAGCAAGTTACAGTTCTCACCTTTCCTTTTGGTCACTGACGGTTTCCTGTGCTTCAGGAGTGAATGTCATCTACAAATACTCTCTCATAACATACTTGTGCATGGGTTTCTCCTCTAAACTGTAAACTGTCACCATTTAGAGATCAAATTCAAATGTGCAATTGCATAAATTACAAACACTTAGCCCAGAAATTCCCTGAATGCAGTACAGAAATCCCTTAAAAGTTAGCCTCTTGTGAAGATCTCTGCTGTTTTGGAGATAATGATAAAAATTAATTGCTGGTAGCATTTCTGGAAAATCTTTGCCATCACAGAGATTCAAGGCAACCATAATCAAATGTTCAATTTGAATGGAGGGACACTTTAAGGAAATTATTCTACAATACCTGTGTTTCTCTGGAGATCTTGATGAAGAAGTTCATGTGCTTATTCCAAATAAGAGTCATGTTGTATTTTCCTGGGATAATGATATCAAACATCAGGTGAAGAGCATTCTTTTTCACTTTGTATCTTATACCAGGATTTTCCCCAGAGATAGCAAAGGTTTCATCTCTCAGTATGATTGTCAGATTCTGGAAGAAAATTTATTTGGAAGTTACAACTTATCAAGTTTCAGTATTTTCCTTGCTGAAGTTCAGCTGCTGTGATACTGCAGCAGGAAAACAGTATTTTTTTGATTGAGCAATTCACTGCAGAGTAAACTTCAAAATTTCCTGGCTTCTACATAGACAAGATTCTTGGAGAATGAAACACAACATGAGAATTAAAAAAACCCAAACAAACAGCTATGGCATTTCCTACTAAAACCAAGGCTCTAGCTTTAGCACATAGATCTTGTAAGTGAAATTTTCTCTTAAGATACAGCTAAAGCTTCCAAAAAATGAAGAAAACCTGGTCTTAAAATCTACTCAGCTGGATAATGGCAGAAAGAAAAGCTTACCCCAAGGTAAATGCTGATGGATCTGGAGCACGTAACTCCTGATTTCCCACAGATGACATTCTCAGTGACAATTTTGAAAGAGGAAATGGGTCTGTTAACACTGCAGCCATCCTAAAAAAAAACCCAAAACAAACCATAAGAATCACAAAGGCTCAGTAGACTGTGCCTGAAGTCTTCCAACTTAAAAAATATAAGAAAATACAGGATGCTTAAAATGTCACGAGTAATTCTGTTTTGGGAGGCAATGACCTCTGCTTTGCTGGTCAAACTGATGTAACTTCCCTAAAAGACATAGTTATCTGGTACAGAATACGATGACTATTTAAACATATTTTTTAAAAATCTAAAATTGGTTATAATTGTATGAAAATTATGTTTTTTTAGAAGTAAAATATTTTCATTCTAAGCATTGAAATAAACATAATATATAGAAACTCAGTAAGTGGTTATAAAGATTCAAAATGCTGTACTGTTTATTGATGCATCCTAGCATATTTTTATTAGTCTTTTAAATCCAGCTGTTTCTTGATGGTGAGATGCTGCTGCAATAACCAGAAGGAAGCAGGTTACCATAGCTAATATGTATTCACAGTTGCCATCAAACACAAAACGCTGTCCATCAAAGGTGGTGATGTGGCCTTCTCCATACAGATTACAGGTGGAGGAACACCTTGTTTTCTGAACACATTTCCATTTGCCTTTTGTGCAAGTGCTGGGAGTGAGAACAGAAACCACACTCAGATTTCAAAGAAATGCCATCTTCACCTGCTTATTTTTAAATATATTTTTTATCAATAACATGTTCAATTAATTGACTTATGTATACTGAGACCAAGTTATGGTTAATATAGGAACCAGAATTAAAATTTATGGACTGCCTAGAAAATGAATTAATAATAAAGAAGAAACCTTTTTGTATGTTTGTACTTTTCGTATTTTTGTACTTTTTTCATTAAAGAAATAGTATATAAAACCCATTTATTTTTGCTCTTAATGAAATCAGAAATCACTGCTCTGTGTAATTTGGGGAGTGTTTTGGGTTTTTTTAATAATAGATTAGTAACTGGAAAGGGAATAAAGTACTTTGAGAATGCTGCTAAAGAGATGGGAATCTTTTTGGGGGTGGTTGCTTTCATCTACAGAAAAGAAAGATAGATTTTGCCCCCATCTTTACTTAAGTGGGTTGTTAATAATACTTGACTTTATATCATTTACAGTCACAGGCCTTACTGCTGTCTTTATTCCTGAACATATATAAGGCAGAAATTATCCCTGAGGCTGGTACAATGACTCTTACCCATACACATATTATCAAATGTTAAGCTTCTCTCTCTTGTTAATCCCTGTACTCTGTCATGGTATTTCTTCCTTTCAGCTCTTGCCATTTCCTACTCTCCAGTCAGTTAAACACTTATTTTTATGTGACTGTACATTTCAGTGAAACAGAAGATTTGCAATGAAAAACCCTGTGATTCTTACCAGATCTCACATTCTGTCTGTATTTGTTCACCTCTTCCATAAGCAAGGCCACCATATTCACATGGACACTCCTCAGCTGGCACACACCTGCCATCAAGATTTTCATAGAGGCCATCAGCACAGACACAGCCTGATTCACACTTTGTGGGTATCTGGGAAAGGCCAACAGATTGCAAAACAAAAAGAAAAGATTATGAGATGCATTTTATCTTGGATGTGAATGGTGTCAAGAGCAAACCTGTGCCAAGCTCCATTTGGGCTTGATTTTAGTTTTGTGATGTTCCTTGTATTAATATGCTGTCAGTTGAACTAGTTTCATTGAAGCTGTAACTTATACTTGTGATCTGAGATACTAAACATGCCTGAAGACTCTGAAAAATTTATCTTCCATCACTACCAGTCTTTCAAAAACAGTACAACAGAATATTCTTCATATCAAGGAAGCTTATTACAATTTTTCCAATTAGTCTGTTTCCTTAATATAAGAAAACCCAATCAGGACAGCCCAGATCTTCACCTAGCCCTGGTTTCCTGCATTCTGTGATCAACAGCAGCAAAGAGTTGAGAAAAAATAGAACAGGAAGCATAAACCCCATATTTCCATTCACATGGAGCCACAGCTTATGGAGTACTGGAGCCAGAGATTATAGCCATGTAAGTTAAGCATCCTTAATGGATTTTTATTCTAATATAATTTAATTCATTATTTCATGCAATTAATTTCTTTAATCACCTCTTAATTATATGTACAATTTTTCTGTCCACAGCCTGATATTTAACTGCATCATGTAAAATAAAATAATTCCTTTAATTTCACTAGAAGCAATGTAGTCTAGTTCTAAGTAACAACTAGAACATTCTACCTCTCTCAAAAGGATAAATATCCCAGAGCTGTGAAACTCACACATTCAATTCCAGTAGCCAGCATTTGACAGGTAGGGGCACATGCAGCTCCATACTTGTCTTCTAAATTGTCAGAACATGATATGTATTTCTTAGGAGCTTTGCAGCTTTCTAGGAAAAAGGAAGAAAAATTAACACTGAGGAGAAATTAACATAGAAGAGAACAGTGAAGTAGTAATTTTACAAAATAAAGGACAGAAAATGTTTCTAAGTAAACAATATCAAACTCATACCTGCAGGATTTTGAGGTTTGCCCGTGCAACTTAGCCTCCCATTAACACAGTAGCTAGGAAGAAAAAGAAAAATCAATGAAAATCTCTTCTAAGAAAGAAATTTTGATTTTTTGCAAAATTGTTTTATTAAAAATGCTTCACTCATGTTACTACCTCCTTCCCATCCTTTGAAGTGGAATATGAGTCCTGAACTTGTCTCTTCACTTTCTGTATTCTAAAGTAACATCATTTTGGAAAGTGAATGCCTGTTATCACTAGTAGGCAACTGTCACTATGAGGATGGCCTATCAAGTTATTCCAAAAGTTGGTCTGGAATATAGCTAAGTGCTGTTGACAAAATCTCCTAGTAGGAAAAATCAGATCTCAGCTGTTATTTTTTATTTTTCTCTGTAACATTTCCAAGCTGAAGGTAAGTAAAATGTTTTCTGCTCAGTTAGAATATCTGTAGTTTAGAAAAGGGCAAAAAAGTTGTCTTGAAAAATAAATTTATGCTATTAAAAATAAAGGAGACTGTATTGGTTCGGGCTGGAATGGAGTTAATTTTCTTTTTAGCAGCTCAGTGGTGCTGTGTTTTGGATTTGTGACCAAAAAGTTGTTGATAACACAATGTTATTTTAGCTGGTGCTGAACAGTGTCCCAGCATTCTTTCTCCTCAGGCTGCCCTGACAGGGAGGAGGCTGAGAAGCAAAGTGTTTTCATTCTGAGCAGAAACTGGGAGGGGACACACCCAGGAGAGCTGACCCCACTGACCCAAGAAAGATTCCATACTATACCACATCAAGCTCAGCAATAAAAGCTCAGGTAAAGAAGGAAGAAGGAGGGATGTTCTGAGTTACAGCACTCATCTTCCCAGCAAACCATTACGCATGGCAAATTCATGTTTTCCTGGAAACATCTGAATGGCTGCCTGCTGACAGGAAGTTCTGAACCAATTCCTTACTTAGCTTTGATTGTTCATGCTGCTTTGCTTTTAAATAAGCTTTTTGCTTATTATTCATAAAGAAATTTAGTAAACTGTCTGTATCTCTACCCATAAGGTTTCTTGCTGTTGTCCTGATTCTCCTCCACATCCTGCTTGAGTGAGTAAGTAGCTGTGTGGTGCTTGTTTGCTTCTTGCAGTTGACCCTTGACAGAGACATGAAGACCCCTCACCTCCATTTTCAGTTTGCTCTCCTTTAAACTTGACACACTTACCAAGTGATCCCACCAGTCATTGTTGACTGGTCAGGCAGGATGTACTTTCTGTCCTCTAAGTAGCAGGGACAATGAGATTTACGAACACACTCATTCTTGTGGTTCAGGTACATTCCTTTAGGACACTGGCAGCCTTCAATAGGAATATCCGTTGGATGGCATTCCAGGGCTCGGTTGGAGAGTGACAAGCATGTCCTGTCACATGCCTGAGTGTTGTAGCTGAATGTTTGATTGCCAGTGCAAGTAATGGCTATAAAACAAGACAAGAGAGTTATGTTAAACTTCATTTACTGATCGTCTTCCTTGTAAAAGATAATGTTCTTTTGCTTATTATGTGCTGCTTATTTTGTGCCAGTAGTTTCATTGCTTAATGCTTCCAGCTGCTTCTCTTCCTGTGGATGTGGAGCTCTAGCAATACTTGTTGCAGACCAAGACTTAACAGCAGACTATGCAGCTGTTCAGAAGTTTCATGAAGGTAAAATACCTTACAGCTTTTTTGTGAATCTTGGAATTTAATAATGCAAAGGGAAGCTTAGTAGAAATATCAATGTATTTTTGAGTAACAGTGAAACCCATGCCTGTGTCTGAGTTGCAAAATAATAAAATAAAATCTGTAGTCAGTTTTCCCTAGTTCTTTCTCATTTTACAGGATAGCTTTATTTTTCTGGCTATTCTATACCTTAATTATCAAGTCCTGGAAGCATCCACATGCTCACCGTAAAGCATATGAATAATCTTTATCATACAGTCTTGAAATAACAACCCTGTTGAGACAGACACTAGAAGGGTATCCAACAGTTGGATATTTGTTACCCAGTTGCAGCTCTTCTTTCTGATTACTATTTCCTCCTTACTCATCTGATGGCAGACCACTAAGAGTTGCTTCAGGCACTCACTGCAATTGTCCATACTGCTCCTCCAGTTCTCAAGGATTAAACCCATGGAGCTGCATGCTCGTGCATATGATCCCAGAGCAGAACAAATATACGGAAAGGTCTCTTCATAATTACAGGCTTGGTAGACACATCTCTGAAACCCAACACACAGAGAGTACTTTGTTACTAGGGACCAGACATTTGGAAGTGCTAAACCCTGAAGGTATTTGAAAGACATGTGGATGTGACATTTAGGAACGTGGTGTAGTGGTGGACTTGGCATTGTTGTATTTATGGTTGGACTCAATGATCTCAAAAATCTTTCCTAACCATTATGATTCTATGCTGAACTACAGAACTAAGTCACACAAGATACATATTACTGCATAACTAAAACTCATGGAAAATATCTGAGTAACTGCATTGCTGATGTAAATAAAATATACTTAGTACCATAAAAAATGCCTTTGTTCATTTGCTGCTTCTCATTTTTAATATTCAAAATGTTTTGTGTAGATTGACAAGTATACTAAACTCAATTATGCACATGGTAAAATCGACACTTTGCACAATTAAAGTTGTTGTCATGGACAACTGCAGCATGAGCAAAAATATTTTCTGATTCACAGGGATGGGACTGGTGCCTGTGACCAAACAGACTTTCAGTGTGGTGGAGACATAATTTTCAAAACCACACCTGTTCCTAAGCTTCTCTGCATTGCTGATTCAATGCGTGGGACACTGCATATGAGTCCAATCTAGTTTATATTTGGACTCCCTCTGTACAACATCCATCATAATAACTTCATACCTTGTAGAAAGGAATAGGGTTCACCACAGCATGGCATTTCTCAAACACTGTACCCTTCTTGGTCAGAACGGAGCAATGAGTCTCAGCAGATATTTCTAATGAAAGTAAACAGTAAACATTAAAAAGGGAAAGTTAGGGGAAAAAATGGAAAAGGAAATTTTCAAAAATTTGGTGTTTTAGGTGAACTTTCGGCAATGATGCACTGAACAATAGGACAATTCCTAGCTTGTTAGCTTTCAGACTCTATTCTTGTACAAGCAGCTCAGTAGAGCTTTTTTTTTCTTTTTCACAATTTCTTTTTTTAAGACCAATAGCAATAGAGAGTTGGGAAGACAAAACCTGGATTTCAGTCTCAGTACTGCTGAGCAAACCTAAGACACTTGTGGACATTGCAGTTTCACTAGACAGATCAAACCACTCTCATTCATCATCTCAATCCCAGATCTGAATTTGTGAGGTTCAATCCTCTCAGTCTCCGTTTCTGTGCAGCTCTCTCATTTCCCTGGTATGGGCTTATGGAAGTGTCAGACAAAGCCAGCTGGAGAGATCAGTTACCACAGAATCATGTACTTACTGTTCAGTTGGCTCAAAGCGCAAGGGTCAGTCTCTCTCTCTAAGGCAGGATGGCAATTTCCTGCCCTCCAGGAATCTACAAACAGGGAGGCTGTCCCTTCAGTGATATCCATGCTAGTCATAAAGTCATCTGTAGTGTCTCCATTGTAATTGCCACACAAACCTGACAACATCAGAAATGCAAGGGACGGTGGAAATTAAAGAATGTGTGCACAGTGGCCTATCATTCTATAACAGTGAGACAATTGATTCAAAAGCTCTACATAGAGTGTCAACGACTACTCAGGTCAAGTAGCCAGAGAATGCTGATTATGTACACATTCAGTCAGTGAGCCTCTGCCGCCTCAAGTTAAGAGTGTCAGCTTCTAATCAATGACAAAATCATAGAGAAGTTTTTGTCTTTTATTCAGAAAAAAGTGGTTTTAAATAATGTAAAAAAGAAAGGCCATGAAAAACTTTTGAAGTTGCATGTTTTCTTATGTATATTAAATGCATAATGACAAAGAATATGCATTTAGGCTTTTGTAAAAGCCAAAGCCTCTCTGTAAATTCCCCATAATCAGAATGCAAAATGCGCTTGTGTGGCTAATGTTGCTGTGCAATAAACATCTCCATCTGGTGATTATCAGCTCAGAAACTTTTAGATTCTTAGGCTCATTGTGTTTACAGTGGTCGTGCACTACATTCAAAGAACTTTGTGCTCCAAGATGCAGAGACCACACAGACCTATTTGTTGCTCCTTCACTGTGCAGTATAGCACATATTGAAAAAGGCACACATAAAATACAGAACAGCACTGTGTTATGTATGAAAAATGCAACACCTTTAGTTTCTTTGATTAATTTTAAAGTTATTAGTGAAAAATCAATTCAGTTTCCAATGTATTTTTTTTTCTTTGAATATGGAGAAGAAAATTGATTTCCTAAAAGATGAATACTAAGTTATCAAAATTATACTTCCTAAATTTCCTCTTTTGCAAGGGGACTTGTTTACTTACCTAGTGTTCTGCCTTTGAATTGTGATCCAACTTTCACATAGGCCTGGAACACAGGTGATGTTTGAACTGCAAGTTCCAGCCCAAAGTTTGTATGCATCTGAACGTACATGGAGGACTGTCTGAAAACAGTGATGTCTCCTAAAGGAACAAGCACGTTTAAAAATAGAGATGTTGGTGATACTGCAAGGTAACGATTTTAACACATATATAAATGTTCTAGCACTCTGTCTACAACTCTTCTCCCACACACAACTCTCCACAGGGGAACAGATGCAGCAGGAGGGACTTTAACCTTCCTCTAAAACCCCTGGTATTAGCAATTGAAAGATTGTGAAAGATGCTGGGTTGTGTAAAAACAGACAATTTAATTTGGATATAACTTATATGCCCCGTTTTTTTTTTTACCTGATCTGTAAGGCAGCCTCTTGAGTTCATCATCATCAGTAAGGAGATCATTCTGAGAAATCACAATTTTGTCCTGTAAGAAGAGGACATGGAACCAGAAGTAACTATCTTTACAGATGGTATTTATATGTTAAGTTAAGCAACTGTACTGTCAATGATCTATGTAAAAGAAAAAAAATAATTCAAGCATTTTCTCACACCATAACATGCTGCTTTTAGCTTTCACTCTGAAAATACCTTCCTGAGTTGATGTAGCAACTGAGATCTTTACTGTGTATACATGAGCAGAAATATATCTTCAGTATTTATCCTCCATAATTTTTAAGTTCAAGCTACCAGCAATGACTTTGAGCACTTATTTTGCTAATCTAGTGATAAAATCCTGAATGGAACCTGTGGAGGGAATACCTACCTTTGTAGATTGGTAAATTATAGCACTAAGTGAGGTCTCAGAATGAGAATACCCAGTCTTTTCATAAACAGCCATTAGGGTTCCATTGTGTGGCAGGCTGGAACTCTGGAGGGAAAGGGAAAAGAGAAGTAAAAAGAGAAGCCATGTCAGTATAACAATGATTTGTAGAATAAATGTGTATCTTATGAAGTCCTCAGTTTGTGTTGCAAAAGGAAACCAAATACTGACTAAAATATATCCATCCAATATTCTGTTGAAATTACCTTCATAAGAACGTAAGTGCAAACCCCATGGAATCGATATGGCCTTGAATCAAACGTGGTAACAAAGGAGCCTCCTTCCAGTGAACACCTTCCAGGGCAGGGCAAGTCTTTGCAATTCCACTGACCCATCACACATTTACTGCAGAAAACAAGAAATTCTGTGCAATATTCTTTTCTTCAGGCTCTAAAAACTCAGCTACTTCCTAGCAATTAAATATGTCATTTTTATAAGTTTTCTCCTTATGTTTTCTATCCTTTGATTTTCTTTGTCTACACATATCAGTCAAAGTTGCTCATCTCAATTCAAAGTTGCTGAACTCTTGTATGGATTGTCAGTAAACTTTCCCAAACTGTGAAAGGTGCTCCCTTTGAAAGGTTAGGCAAAATTTTCCAATGGTCTGGTAAAGGTACTTTTTATTGTCTCATGGAAGTACCTGCTGCTACTCACCAGGTCCTACAAGCTGCGTTCATTGTCTCACCAGGAGCATATGTTTTCCCATTCAGCGTACATGGACACTGGCTAATGTGAACACATGTCCGATTCTTCGAGATATCATCAAGAACAGTTCCTGACAAAGAAGATACAGAAAACCTTTTTCCCCATCCTCACTTAGCACTACAGTTATTATGGCTTGAGTGCTTTCGGAAATTGGCCTGAAAATGCTATTCTTGCACAGCCAGTGTCCATACTCTGAGATGTAACACGCAGGATATTTCCTCCTAATTAAAATGAAACTGAATATTCACAAGTGACAACAGCTTTTGACTACTTTGTCATATGAAAGCACAGTCAATTGTCCTATTTTGAAGTGCAAATGATAGTAATAATCACGATTTCTGTAATGAGTTAATCTTGAATTATTTTAAAGGGAATTTACAAAATTCCCATAACACTGCAGAAATCCTCTGAGGCATGCTACCTCTTCCTGGTGTCTGATCAATGTATATTTAAGTAAAGAACTTTACGCAGATGGCATATCTTTATCCCATCACAAACCATGGTCTTGTGAGGAAAATGTATTCATAGCTCTGTTCTTGTGAAGAGTGACCATCCATCTTGAAGGACCACAATTACTCAAGACTCCAGTTACATTATGTTACCTGAGAAACAGCAGTTCTAGCAGCACAATGCCCTGAAATGCACAGCTAGTTCATTATTAAGCAGTCCATTCCACTTGACTGGATATGTGCAAAAAACATTTGTGTGATCCATTAAGAATATGATGAAATGATACCTTCTGGACAAAAGCAGCCATAGGTACAGTGACTGGAACAGCTGTACTCTGGGTTGGAACAGGTTTTAATACACGGAGAACCACATTCCTCATAGATTTGGTTTGCAGAACATTTTCCCACAGCTGCAACAAACAGTGGGAGTGTTAAGATTTTTAAAGTGTAAACATAGAATATTTCACCTGCTACCTAGCAAGGAAAAGACCTGATTTCTGACACTAACATTCTTTTATCCTGCCTCAATATTCATTTCTTCATTTGAGTATTCTTTGTTCATACATCATCATATATTCACTCTGGCTTTCTTTAATTTTTCTTGCCCAAAAAATTGGAAGCATTTTTTCAGAAGCTTGGAGAATGGCAAACAGGCCATACTGCAGCCT
The DNA here is from genome assembly GCF_901933205.1 of Camarhynchus parvulus. Classification (NCBI taxonomy): domain Eukaryota; kingdom Metazoa; phylum Chordata; class Aves; order Passeriformes; family Thraupidae; genus Camarhynchus; species Camarhynchus parvulus. The sequence goes on along the minus strand of NC_044575.1, from coordinate 16,328,600 downwards.
AATGAAGTACCAAAAATCAGATTTTCTGTAGTACTTCAAGGTTTTGCTTCCAAACAGTCATTGTAAATAAGAAGGTTGAACATCTGAAAAAGGACTATTGAAAATCATCTTTGAATAAAAGGAGCTGTGGAAATTATTAGCAAAAAGGTTCAAAGATTCAGGGGCTATTTAAAAGTGCTCTCTCTTCACTGGCTAATTTTCCAAGTACAGCAATAAGAAAACTGTTCTTAGAACATGCAGCCTCCTGTAGGAAGTTTGAGAAGTTAAACAGTTTTCATTTGGTAGATGTTTATCTGCTTTATTGCCACTGATCTAGACATAGGAGCTATGTTTTGAGCTTCCTTCTTCTTTCAGGTTTCCCTGCTCTCCTTACAGCTTTTCCAAAGAACACTGTTCTCTGCAGAAAATAATTTGTTTGATTAAAGACAGTAGAGACTTTTTAAAATATTCCAGTTATTATCATTATCCCTCTATTTAAGACACAGAATAAGCACAGTCTCTCATGAATAAACCATTTGAGCTTACAGCAGAAGTTTTCAGTTCTCCAGTTGAACACCATTTGGTGGGACATGGCACATTGCCTGGAATACTCTGACAGTGTAGAGCAAGTGCAGTTGTTTTGTCCTGGCTCACTGCAGTCCTGCATATCAAGCTGGCAACGAATGACAAACCTATCCTTGGGCACACTGCAGGTTGGTGACACCAAATTAAGTAGCTGAGTGCAGATCACAGCCTGAATAAAAAGAGAAACAATATTGTTCCTGGTGGTATTTCCTCCACATGAAAACCACAGTGGAATAACACTGCTAGTTATTCCTAGTAATATGCTAGATTTTCTTGTTACTTTGTTTGCTTTTCCCTCTAGAGTTTTATAATGGATATTTGACTTAAAATGCATGAGAAATTCACAGATAGAAAGGAATATAAATTCATTGCACAATAGAAAAAACTTGATATATTGAAATAATTCCACTTCTCATTATGTTGAAAATTAAGTCACTTTCTGTGCCATCAGCCCCCCTAAAAATGGCTGAGAACATTACACACAGGAAATATGTTGTCTCACGGCAAACATTAGACAACATGTTCCGTGAAAAACTTCCCAGATGAGAAGATCACAAAATTCATTCCTCTTGGAGCACACACTTGGTGCATTTCTGTTGCCTGCATGTTTGTGTTGCCTATCATGTGCCTACTGCAGTGTAAGGTCTCAGAGGTTCTCAGGCACACTGATTTTCTTTTCACTTAGAACTGTGATAGCTGTTGATGGTGGCTGTCCCTGTTATCAGTGCTGTTATCTGGCAATATGTCGTAGGCATTGTGAATATCTTCAAATCGGCACAGCTCATAGTATCAGGTCTCCAGGTGTTAAATAAAAAGTTCTTAAAGCTTTACTGGTTTCCATGAATTTCCTGTGATAACCTGCCTGGAATCCCAGAAAGTTCTGAGCTAAATGAGTGATTTAAATCTAGCCTCAAAATCGCCTGTGGCCTTTTATTCAAATGTGGTTTTAATGCAAAGAACTCCTTTTCTTTCTCATATCATGCTATACAGATGTTGACTGTACCCATTTTCATGGAAATAATTTTTATGAAACCACTGCCCCTCTGTTGTTGATTTCTATCTATCTTGCCCCCTGCTAAGAATCATGCTGCAGAGAAGTCAAGAAGATCTTTCTTACATATTTTTTGTGAGGAACAGCAGAAATTGGTATCTCCTCAGACAGGCAGATCTCTGATGGATCATCCATTTTTTGTAATGCAGCAAATTTATATGTATCCAGCAATTTACCTGGAAATTAAAGGGTTATAATTTGTCAGGAAAAAGACTGCATTGATTTGTTTACTTGTTACTGTGATGTAGCAAAACTCAGAATTTACTGTTTGACTGTTAAATGTCCTACTTGTTAATTTTCCCAATAACAACTGCCTCTTGTGGAAGTCAGGAGAGTGTGATCCTTACCACCTGTTTGTAAAAGATAAGGGTCCTTATCACTTGTGTGAGGAACCCATTATATTATGCTTATAGCAGATAACAGAGTGTAGGTAGCATAATCATATGAGGTATGTTGGTGCCCCATGGGACTGCTTTACTCAATTCTGATACACAGCAATTTTATCACAGTATTCAATTTTCACCTTGACTCACTTTAACTTGTTCTTCTCCTTTCTGAAATGTCCTTGTCTCTTACCTTCACGGACAAATTCATTCAATTCATAACCATCGTAGTTCCCACACATTCCACATGTTTTCCCCATGTATTTTTTTTCAGCCAAAACCTAAAATAAAATAGAACAAAATATTTTAAAGGATCACCCTAAGTAAAATTATCTATACAGCAATAACTCTCTCAAACAAATTCAGTGCAAGCACTCAATTAAAAGTGATTCTTCTCATTCATTTCAGTGACTTTTTGGAGGAAGAATTCTGTAAGCAGAGAAGTCTTTCCCCAATAGGCAAATAGTGGTTTTTTTAAAATTAGTATTTAATAAAAAAAACAAGATTTGAAGACATAGGGAATTGAAGGGGGATAACATTCTAAGGATCCAGGAAAAAAAGAAAATAATGCTGAAGCCTGCTAATATCTTTGTCGCCAGAGCCCAATATTCAGGTTTCTGCTCTTAAGAAACTTAAGGTTACAGGAAGAAAATCTATTTTCAGAAGAAGGTTATTCAGTTCTCTGTTGTTCTGGAGACTAAAATGGTAGCATTTGGTATATATACTGGCTACAAACAATGAATTATTATGAAAATCTTAGATCAGAGAAATAAAAACATATTCTTTGTATAGTCAGATTAACCCAACACTAGCATTTTCTCTTCTATATATGATAATAATGCTGATAAATCTCCTAGACAATTTACTACATTTCCTTGTTTTAGTAAACTTAATCAATTTAGAATTCATTGTCTTTTGTGGCAATAATATCAAGGTCACACTGAGAAAATGTATTGGGGATTTTGAAGGGAAAACCTGAGAAGATTCGGAAAAGGGAAAGAGAAAAGAAACTGGTAGAAGCACTTGATATTTGAAATCAAAAGATGTCCCAGGGAAGCCCAATAAAAAAGTCAAAACTATGGCACATACAGTATTAAGTTCTACACAACTTTAAACATCTCTTAAGAAAAAGATTCAGGCTGCTGGAACACCCTGAAGAAAGATTAAAATGTGTGCAAGTATCCACAAATCTCAGCACTGGTGGCTTTAGCTAATTACCAATGCTGCAAGGGAAAGTAATATGCAAAGTTGATTATTTCAAGTGTAATGGATAAAACAGGAAAAAAGAATAAATATCAAAATAGTAAATATATGCAAAAGCACCCATTAAGTTCAGAGTTCTTGCCATTCCAATAAATCAGTGAGAATTTTCTTCTCTGTGAGAACATTTTACTAACCATGAGGTAGTCATCATTGTTCCACATGACCACCAGCTCCATCTCCATCAGCTTGGCTACCAGGCGGATGTTGCGTCCATAAGGTGCTATTTGGATTCCATTGCTGGTGTAAGGCAACTGAATGACACTGAAATAAGGGGAGAAGAGAAACCAACCTCATAGCAAGATTATGCAGGTATTAGTTATTTGTTTTGGATATGATACATACCCAGTCTGAGTACTTGCAGCAACATGAAACAGAATTTTTTTCCTTTTTAACTAAGACATTTCAAAATGCACGGAAGTTGCTGTTGATTGAAAATCCAGATGAACCAGTTTCATAGTAGGATCACCAAAAAATGGGTTGCAGTGATTCTACTACTGACAATGTTTGCACAGGACTTGGCATCTTCACTTAGTTTGGTTTTATTAGAGCACAGTTATTTGTTTCAAGAACCATGAAGCTGATGTGGTGAAACTAATGCTGATTATCCTGAGGAGAGTCTATGGCATTTTAATATAAGAATTATGACTGAAAATTGACAAGATCAGAGAAACCTATAAAGAGAATGTTGTAGAGTATGAGTGCTTGATGGGAAGCAATGGTAGTAGAGTTCAGTTAGGTGTGTTAACTTTAGTAATTTGTTAATTCATTTTTGACACAAAGCAGTCATCATAACTGTAATAACTCCCTGCACCTGTTATATAACTCCTTGCCTTCTCTAAACACTCCATGCCCCATTCATGGGCAGAATCTTACCCAACACTCCTGATAGAAATGCTGCCTTTCTCAACAATGACAACAGAAGGTCCAAGCTCAATAATGATCCTTGCAATTTTTTTGTCCAGGCCACGACGGAACTGAATGTTGAAGTCTGGGCTGGTCTCATCGCATACAGTTGCAAAGATGTAGTTGCAAGTCCCAGTGAAGTCATACTGGTATTTATCAAAGGTTGAAAAATGCCCTCCTCCCCAGGTAGAACAGGAATCCTTGCTCAAAACTACAAAAGAGAAAGAAACATGGATTTAGCATATTTTCTCATTCTGATTAGCATTTCAAATATAAATACTAGGACAAGCTATTAAGCTTCTGCTCAGATTAATTCTGTAAACAACATTCTAGCCCTCTGTTTGGTTTTTTTACTCTTTTGTGATCTCAAAATTTTATCTCAAGTCAGTAAGTGAAACAATATTAGGAGTGAGAGCAATATTCTCATTTACTGTAAGCAGAGGAGAATTACCTAACTTCCTAGCTTGGGAAAAGCCCTTTCAACTCCTAAGGGTAATATAAAAATTTCTCTTATTTCAGTCTGCTAGATCTGTTTGCAAAGGTGACAGCTTGCTACTGGACAGAGCCTTAACATCTCAGGCACAGCATTTACCAAGCTATGGCATTACTCTATCATGATTAACTGCAAAGTCAATCACCAGACACCCAAAGACAGTCTTCAAAGCCCAGCTTGTAATTCCACATTCTCTCAACTGTGTATTTGTGTGACAAAGTTCCAGCCATTTTTATAAATATATGGATTGTTTTAATCAGTTTTAATTTTTAAGAAGTAGTCTGAAATGTTCATCTGAATAGACAGATGTTCATATGTGGAAATGAGTCCAAAAAAAAAAAAAAGAGATACAACTCCAGAACCTGCTGTTAAGATAGTTCTTCACCTACTTACAGCATTTGAACAGTCCCTCTGAAGCTGATAATTTTATTGAAGTACCTAAAATCATGTCCTCAGCTTTGCATTTCCAGACTTAAGATTGTTACTTTCATTTTTTAATTATTTCTGCTTATGGCATCATATGAAGCTCAGGCATCTTAGCATATATCTTAAGAGTTAAAAAGTATCAGATAAGTTTATCAAAGACTACATGCAATTTACATTTATTGTTTTAAAGACAAAACATCTCTTTTAACTGTAAATGAGAGAACAAAAAACTGCAGAATACTACTTGTTTTATCCAGGTCATGCAGAAAATACTGTTTCCCAATGAGCAGTTACCTGTTGGCAAAAAGTACTCCTCTTCCACACTTCTGTTCTGTCCTGAAGGTCTGACTGGAAAATAGGAATTGTCTGATTGTTATCATTGATCCTTCATGCCCAAATCCAGCTAGTTTAATATACTGTGCCTCAGTGATACTGACCACCAAACCCCAGAGTGTGCTAAGGAATGATTACCCAGGGCTGCACAATGGTCAGAGTGCAAGAGGTACCCCTTTCAATAAACACAGGAGCACGGTCACTGTATTTGTTTTTATTTAAATCTTATCAAAGAAAAATAACAAATGGGAATGTCAATAACTCAAGCAAGTTTAAATCCAGATTATGTGTTTGTCTTTTGAGTTCAGCTTTTACTAAATAAAATCTAGGGATTTTCCTTTAATTAATCTATATCTATGCTCTACCGTTTCTCTTGCTGTAGGAACAGACAGCAGACAGAGATGAGTTCCTGAATATTTGAGAATTTTTTGTCAGATTAAAAGTCTTTCAGCTATTTTTACTTTACGGATTAACTCCATGTAGCTTCTCTATGCTTATACTGAATGACAATTCTCCTAATTCAAGCCACTCTCAGTTTCTTCTGTCTAAATAAATGCTTATTATAATAAATTTTCATTTTATATAATTATTTTTCTTCTATACCTCCACATTTACCCCAAATGGGATAAAGAATTTCATTCAGCCACTGGAATGCAACAAGTTTTGAAGTACAGAGAACTGATTTCTAATGGTATGCAGAAGCAAAGCATATTTTTACTATAAAACCTTAAAAATATGAATTACTAGGAAGATTGTCTGTAAATAGACTAGGATAGAAAAAAATTCAGAATATTAGGACTTGTGCCCTTACTTATTTTAGAAAGGATCTTGTGAAAATTTTGTGTTTTCAGAAGGGCCACAGCCTTCTGTATCCTGTAGCAGAGTAACATCATATCCCATAACATATATCATGTTTGCATGATGACATTCATTCCTTCTTGCCATGGACATGGAAAACTAAATGACTATTGAATTAAATTCAAATTTAGAAGTCAGTGCCTCACATTTCTTCAGAAAAGGACATGTGAAAAATGTTGGTTCTGCCTAAGGGTTGATGTAGCTCTGTATTTTATTTCCAGCAGTGACCATTAACACCTTGCCCAAGGGAAGACTATCATCAGATCAGCCATTTATACTTCCACAGATATTCTCTCAGTCTCCAATTATTTTCAGTTCAGGGAATTATGTGAGGCTATTGAGATTTTTCTGCTTGCCACTCCCTTGTGCTCTAGCTTCCAAGTCCTTGTCCACCATCATTTTGAACAGAACCAAAATTTCTTTGTAGCAGAAAATTCCACAATAACTACAGTCAAAATTTGCCATTGAATTTTAATTATGAGTTAACAGTTTAAGGATACCTGCCTTTCCAACCATAGTTCTGATAGCTAATATTTTAAATATTATGCTAATTTCTTTTTTTTGGCATTGCAGATTGTTTTACACAAATAAGACAGTAGTACCCTACTATTTGTACTTTTCATACTCAGAAGGACTAGCACAAATTTACAGTGAGTAGGTGGCTGGAGTTAATTTTGCATACACATTTGGATTTGGATGGATGCACACAAGTCATTCTTTGGAGCTAAGGGAAAACTGCTGGTAAACTACCAGAAGTGTGGCAGCAGCTGGCACAGCTGAACACTGAAGCAGAAATCTGTCCTCCTCTGACCCCACTCTGACTGCTGGCTATAAAGGTGAGGAAGAAGTATTCCCCACTCTGATTGTTCACTTCCATATAAATTTGTTTTAACCTGAAATCTTGAAAATAATTTTCACAGACCTAATCTATATGGAGAATGAGCTTTATTTAGTTTCCTGGATTTTGCAATATCAAAAGAATCCATAACCTAAATTTTTAGATAGTATTAGGCAGTAATATGTAGGAATGAAAATCAAACATATCACACAGATTACCCCAGTAGCATATTTCTAAATGTGGAAGGCTATTAAACTCCTCACAGTTTCTATCCTTAGGCATCAAAACCTCAGCATGGTACACTGAAGCACTTTCCATTTAGTTTAAAACTTACCCCAGTGAGGCAATGCATTTTACAATCTTTTTACATGCAAAGTCTTCTTTCAGAATTTCAAAATTTAATGCTTCAAAACATATGCTCCTCGAGGCAAAGACTTATTTTTATTATGTGGTTTGTACAGCGCCTTCTGCAATATGGACTTGATACTGAACAGAGTTGTCACTCACACTTGAATGGCAAACATTAAAACCAGGTCAGACACTTACTTCTTTGTAGAGATTCTTTCTGGTTTTGGAGAAGAATGGGGGACCAATAATTTCCTTCAAAAGCTGTGAAAGAAAAAAGACAACACAACGAAGTTATCCTCTGAGCAAAAGAAGTTGAATATTTGTATATTTATTTATTTTTAAGCGTGCTGCAAGTCAAAGCAGAGTCAGCACATACGAATTGTGCTCTGTCACACAAATATGAATAACAATTATCATGGAAAATCACATAATTCCTATTACATAATTAGGTAATAGAAAATTCTTCTGTACCAGACAAATGTTTCCAAAATTTGCCAGAAATTCAATGCAATATGAGAGCTCCTACACTTCATACTAAAATCCTATGTTCCTGTTAAAAAAAGTGGGATAAATCTTTCCTTATGTTTTTGAGTTCTTGTTTCACCGTCTGGGTAGAAGTAGTGGAAGGAACAGCCAAAAGTGTGAAAATATGGGGAAAGTATTGTCCTGCGTGCTTTTCACAAGAACCGTGGGATCTGGAGCTGAAGACAGGAAATCCCCAGGCATAGTTGTTGCCTTTGCTGTTCATGTTAAGGCAGAATGATGCAAGCTGTCACCTTCCCCCTTCCACACACCTCTTCACAAAGCCTGGTTTGGTTAGGAGAAGCCAAGGAATGTTGAGCAAATGTTGACTGCAGTGTGGTTCCTTTCCCATGTCAAATGCAGACCTGCTGCATGAGCACAACTGCTCCATGTTCTCACACATACCCAAAGGCTCTTTCACCCAGTATTTTCCTCCAGCACTGCTGAAGTGAGCTCTCAGAGTCAATAGCTGGGTGGTAAAAACCTAAACAAGATGCAGGAATAAAGACCTGAGGTGCTTCAGAAATGTGCTACTCAAATTTAAATTTTCTCATGTCTGGTATTTCTAAGATATCAGGAGCAAGTATCTTGTAGAACCCATGCAATTCTTTATTACCTGTTTAGGATCTTTTGCAACATAGCAAATGTTGTGACAGAAGGTTTCTTTCATCAAATAAACCAGGCCAAATCCACATAAATATCTATATATACACCACAGCTCTGCAGGGTGCTGTTGCTTCCTTGGATACTGCAGTGAGTGGAAGCCTCCAGGGAGCTCACCAGCTGGAGCAGACTCTCAGCCAGTTCCATGCTGTGCTGCTGAAGGCGAGGTAGTATTTGCCATGTGCTACCTCAAGGGCTGCAGGAAAACAGGCGAGGCTCTGCCTTTTATGTAAGGCTAGGTTAAAGCACAAGAGGGAATTTTGGAACTGAGTGTTTCAGCACATCCTTTTGCTTTGGATCTCAGATCCAGACATCTCCAACATTTACAACAGTCTATACCTCAATTCTTCTATGAAAGAGAACTTGCTAAACAAAGATGTTATCTGGATAAACTAATCTAAGTTTTTAAGAGCTAAAATACTATACTGGTAGAATTGTATACAATAAATAGTTAGGCATAAGGGAAATAAATCAAGGATATAAATTCAGTGAATTAAGTGCTCCCATCCTAATTGTTCTAATAGCGTAAAATGGCATTTATCTCAGCCACTCCCAAGTTGTCTGACACACTCATCACAAAATCATTCCAATCCTACTCATGCTGCCTTGCTGTCTAGAACTGGTCAGCACTGGCCAATAATTGTTTGAGATTTTGCCAGAGTTTTAGAAAACCTCCACGGCTGGCCCGCAACTCAGTAGGCATTTCCAAAATCCAGCATGCTCCTTCCAAGTTCCTAGTGAACCGTGCATCACAGTAAGCACGCCACAAAAAGGAATGGTCAGTTTGTGGCTTTCAAGCTAACATTCTTCATGCTGCTGCCTTTTTTGAATGCCTGGATTTTGTTACCTGCATTTGTTCAATAATCTATTATTATTGGCTTTACAGTTTTCCAATCATTATAGCTTAATCCTAAACTTTAAACACTCATGAATGGGATTTAGAAGAGTGTAACAGCTGTCGTCCAAGGATATTAGATTTGCAGGAATTGAATATATGCCTAAAACATTACTTCAAGTCAGATCTATCTAGAGAGCTTGATGTAAAGTAAAATGTCTAATGGACAAATATTTTAGATTAGAACAGACAAATCTGTTCACAAAGCTTGTTTGGTAGCTTTTCAAACTCAAGCACCTAAGTATGGCAAACAAAATTTAATATGCACTTCAGGTTTTGTATTTAGATTAAATTTGAGCATAATAAACATCCTGGATTATATGGACGTGTACAAGTGTTAGATTGAAAATAACTATGGATATGAAATCCACTTTAACTTTTTAACCAAAGACTAGCTAATAAAACAAATACAGAGCCATTTGCTGACTATCTGCCAATCAGTATCCTGTCAGATCAAACTATTATACTAATTACAGTACAGTAACTATTCTCAGCATGTACATTCTTTTTCTCACACTTAACTCTGAAGAGAATAGTTAAATCCTCCTGACAACACTATCAACCAGAAGCACACAAAATGGCAGATTGTGTGCCACAGATGCAGCAAGTACTATGGCTATGCAGAAGTTGTATTTTGCAATCATTTAAGATTTTTTTTTCATTTTAAAGGCTGTCCTAGTGTTAAATGAGATTTCTAAAGTACTAAAATCTTCCTTTCTGACATTTTACTATTACTGCAAGTATTCTGTTTTCCTTTGAGAAATGACATTAAATACTTATTCTGAATTATCTCAACATAAATACTTATTTTGAATTATCTCAGTAGAACTTTACCAAGAGTTTCACTTCTCTTGGATAAAGGAAGGTTTTACTTCCAATTCCCACTCTTCTCCAGCTGGCCAACTTCCTTGAGAATGACATCTGTTGAAGTGCACTTTGTGTGTGGTCAGCCTGTCTAGTTCACAGCAGCAGTACAAACCAGGGAACATGAGGTACTATGAAGAAATAAGTAATTTTGTTCCTATACTCTGATTACTATGAAACACCCCTAAGGGAAAATACAATTTTATGTTGTACTGGCTTCAATCAAAGTATTTCACATCAGATAAAAAAATGAAAACAAAATACTAAAATGAAATCTTTGTACTTCCAACTTGCAGAAATAATTTAAAATCTCTGTTTTGTAGAGAGTTCTGTTTTTCCCTTCTAATTGGAGACAAACAGAAATGCTGAAATGTCAGATGTTCTGGAAAGGACAAGAGCTTTAAAACAAATTATAGAAGCCTAAAATTCAACTTAACACTGAGGGTACTGGTAAAGCTGTAGCTCTAATATGAGTTATTAGTTGCACATGTTCATGATGATTTCTCTTCAGTATGAAATTTTTACCTCCCTTTGTCTCTTGCAAACATAGATATGTGAACAGCATAAATCAAGGTGACTTCCTAGTTACATACTTCATAAGAAAAAGTATGACTGTACACAAACCTCTCAAAAGGATCCATGCAGTTTTGATTATTGAAATAGCTAAAGAGGTGAAGCCTTGATTTAATCAATGAATCAGCACCTCTTATTACAAAGACTAGAACTAACAGTTTTAATCAGGTTTCAAGCTTCTGCAGATTTTTTTTTAACTCAAGCATGTTTACTGATTTTCTTGTTATCACTTTCCATCAGATTCCACATCAAATAGTCAAATATATGTCCTTACAATCAATATTTATATTTCTACCTAGAGACAGACTCAAGGTACAGAACTTGGATGCAGAATTAAGTCCTGGCTTTGGTCAGACTCATTCTGAGGATACAACACTTGGATCTAGAATTCAAAACAATGCGCACTCTGCATCTTGTCCAATTTAAGAACGTACAAATAAACATCCAAAAACTGCCTGATTTCAAATCATGCCTTGACAGAATGAAATCTGCTTGTTTTCACAGTCTCCAATCTTGTGAGGCATTCCAAGGACCTGTTGACACATCCCAAAGGAGAAAACTGCTCTGTAAGAATTTTCTAGATCCTGCTTCTAGGGTTTTTATCTTTAAATTCAACTTAGTCCTCTGTAGAAAAAAGTCTGATTTGGGATGGCCAAGTTTACATATAAAGCTTGTGTCTGAGTAAGTGTCTACAGCAATTTTCTATTTGATTGCAAGTATTTCTATCAATACATCTATTATCTAAAACAGGAAGTCATGTAGATGAAGATTTTGCTCTTGCAGGCAGCAAAATTCGGGGTTAGGACCCATGTTCAGGTACTTGATATTGGTTACAATGGTGCTGATACAGTGAATGGAGTTACACCTGATTTATAACAATACAGCTGAGGTTAGAAATTGGCTCTGAGAGTCTACTAAAGGGTTGAGTTGCTTATATTTTAATTATTTTCATGCTACAGTTTAAGTCAGTGATTTAAGAGCAATAAATGTCCCCATGCAATTTGAACTACATGATTCATTAAATGTTGTAAACACAGCACAGAAGAAATGAATTTAACTTTGTTTCACCTAAAGGAAGTGAAGTATGCTTTACAGCAGCTTGAAATCTTTTATTGAAATTCTAATTGTAATAACTGGGAAGTAAAGCAAATATACAGAAGAGATTAAAAAAAAACCAAAAAAAAACTATCTTAAGCCATGCCAAACCATGGCAAAAAAGACTTATTCTCAAAAAATCCACTGGTAACAGGACAGGAGGAAAAATGAGGCGGCTGAGTAGCTACAGAGCCAATGAACTTACCTATGAAATCTTCCTTCAGAAATTACACATTCATCTGGTATACTGGTGGGTTGGATCAAAAAAGTAAGACAGACTTCTTAGAAAGACTGAAGGATTGTACTGAATAATATATGGAGGAATACGTCAAGAATCATGTAAAATTTTTGTACTAGAACCATTTGCCTGTTTCCCAGCACAGGATTCTTTCACATAATTCTTCAAAAAAGAAATGCCATCACATAGCTCACACTTAACGCTTTTTGCAGTTCACATAACAAAGAAAAATGATTTTGATTATCACTCTACACTGAAGATATACAAAATATATCTGCAATGACATTGCTAGGACACTGGATCATGAACATCTGAAAGATGAAGGCACTCGGCAACTCGGAAATACAACAGAAGCCCATTAAAAATATTTCCTGTAACTAGGGGATGAGTTTTAGGGAAGAATCCAACAAATCAGTGACCAACTTTCTGAAATAGTGAAGAATTAATTATTTTATTTCAGCCATGTATTTATTAAATAATCTGTTGTGTTTTAAGATGAAGCAAAAGAGAAGAAAATATGTAAACTGAATTCTGCAGTTTGTGGGAAAGGAGAACAAAACCTGAACCTCATGTGATGTCATACTACAATTTTCCTTCAAGCCATGTACCAAGATGAGCCCAGGCACCCCGGACTTACCAGCAGAGTGCAGGAAACTGCAGAAGATGAGCAGTACCAGGGTTGGGAGCATGATGCACGCTCTGCCTGGGCAGTGTTCTCAGTGCTCCCCTCTGTTCCAAGCAGGCAGTGCCAATGCTGCCACTTTCTAGGCTGCCCTCTTCAAGCTTGGATGCTTTATATATAGAATTCAATGCCCTCCCTCATTCCCACAGCTTGCAGAAATTGTAACAGCAGAGTACCCGCCAAACAGGATCTCCTCTTTATCAAGTTCACACACCTAAAAGCCACTTAGAAAAAGAAGAAAAAAGAAAATGCAAACCTCCTCCAGTTCATTATCATTCTTACAAGGCTTTTATAATGGCTTCTATTTGTAACAGTTCAAACACTTTTACCTGCCTTCACTGAACAAATTTGGTATTATACCCAAAAGCGGTAAGACAAATAATACACAAATTATGATCACTAGCTGATAAGGAAAGGAATAATATTGGACCAGCACAAAAAGTGGAAGAATGAAGTGCAGGAGTTTTGGAACTGCTGAAAAGATTATGTGAATAAAAGATGGTAAGACATGAATGAACGGAGATACAGATCTTCAATTTTTGTATTAACTCTTCTTTCATTAGCTTCCATTCACTCTCCTGGGTGACTGTGTTCATCTCTCCCTTGTGTGACTTTTTAAGCAAACTAATAAATTTTGCCTAGGTAAAGAGGTCTGTCCATGGCTGATTTCCTGACTGTGAGGGAGCTAAGCCCTTGCCCACCGCCTTAGCATTGCCAAGGACAGAGGGCAAACTATTCTAAAATGGGGCAGACTATTGCACTGCAGTACTTTGGAAACTTTCACAAGATAATCTCCACCTTCCCACCAACATCACAGATCAATTTTACTTCTGTTACACTTGAATCTCTCCACATTAGAGGTGAAATGCTCAATGCACTGGATATGTTCAAAACATCACTGCCACCACTGATTTGACAGTAAAACAAGAACTTGCTTGATCCTGTCATTTTTCATTGGCAAAATATTTGCTTGTGGAAAACACAGTCTCAATATAAGAAAACATTCCCTATAAAATATAAAATGCATAGGTTATCTCTCCATATTAATTTCTTCAGCCTTTCCTGTTCTCACCTATGCAATACTGAGGTGAGCCTCTGAAGAAAGTGGGAATAAATGGGGCCTTTTCCTTGGCAATCTGCCTGCACAAGAGGTGCCTGCTCTGTCATGCCCACCAATATCACAGCAACCAGATCACAAGCCATGCCCACAGCTGTCAACACTGTGTGTGCCCTGGTGCTTCCCTGTGCTTCCAGCATCCAGGGACAGACAGTGCTTTTAAGGGTCAGAGAAGGGAAGGTGAGGGAAGGTCAGGCCAGGGGAATGAAGGGATAGGGAAATTCTCAGAGTTACCTCTTCTGAGTGGTGGGAAGAAGCCCAGGAAAGACCGTGACTTAACCTAATTTCAGCCATAGCTCAATGTGGTTGTAATTAAAATGAGAACGTTAAATTTTAATTGACATGAAGGTCTGCCTTTTTGGTTTTCACAGTAGGTTTTTCCCCCTCACTACTCCCCTATTCTCTCCCCAGCAACAGAAGGTGGATTAAGTATATGGCTGTTGATAATAGAACTGCGACCCTAAATTTAAAATTTCTGCAGAAAATTTTCTGCATCTGCCTTATAAAAGCCCTAAAGTAAATGATCAAAATCACTTGTCACTTCTAAAAATCATTATCAAAGTGAAAAACAGTAAGTCCTCCAAACAGCCTCTAACCAGACTGATACGATGATAAATACGTAATTATGATTTCACAACTGGACCTATTACATTATTTCTGGCAAATTACCTCTAAGTTCTTATTAATGAAATCCAAAACAGAATTTCATTTGTAACACTTCTAAGAAGCATTTTCCTTATGAAGATAAGGGACTGCAGTGCTCCATAGCAACTCAAACTTGATAACTGATAGTGTCAGACAGAAATTTACCTTTCTCTGATGTAAGAGACAAAAAAAATTCATCACTGTTGTCAAATAGGATTTTTTTGTAATATATATTCATAATCTTTCTGTCAAGCAGTAATAAATTAAAACACCTGACATTAATGAGCATTTCATTACTTCCTCATTTAAAGAGCTGGGCACTTTAGAGCATCACTTTTACTATCAAAGGTGGCAGACAGAGACATCATGAAATTAAGATCACTGGTAACAGTTAATTTTCCTCTTTTATTACCACAGCTTCAAGCTTTTCTCTGTAGCCTTTATATTTACTGAAACCTTTTATATCTTTACTATATGAAGCTTACAAAATTCTCAAGAAATGCATATACTGACAAAAGTTATTACAAATATTTACTCAAAATATTGTTGTTTTCAGTTCCCTGTATTTGTAGCAACATTCTTAGCTGAACTCATTCTGTCTGAGAAGTCAGGATAAAGATATTAGCTTCAGCTTTCCTGGAAGGAATTTCAGTCACTCAGTCTAAATACTTATGATTCAGCAAGTTATTATTTTGTGGAGACATCCCATGATGATTTGAACACAGTTAATCAAAAGCATCCATCTACAACTGTATTTAAGTCAGGACTCCAGACAAAGGAAAGAGCATTTGCTTGAGGACTACTGAGCAGTGACTGAGTTCATAGTACATAGATAATTATTTTACATGGAAGAGCTTTGTGAAGAACTGCATGCCCAGCTGTAGTGAGATAATGATGCCTCTAATTAATGTAGATTTTTTCAATTTAATAATTATAATTGGTTTAGAACAACATCATTTATCAGAAACTGCTGTTGTACAGGAGAGCAGAGATTGTTGTGGCCATATTTAGTATCCAGTAACGGGTTCTCAGTATTGAAATATAGTTTAGTCTCCAGCATCATGTATACTTCTGGAAGATTTTTGAAATGTCAAAGGAATTTATGTAAGCCAGATATTATGCAAATTGAGAAAGTCATAACACTTTAACTAAGTAATAGACTATCTTGTCTACAGTTTAATTACTCTAGGAATTTTTAGGTATATCAATTACAGAATATTTTGATGCTTTTATGCAGATTGCTAAGAAAACATTCCACTTCCTGTAATACAGTCATTGTATATTATTTTAGCAGCCTTCATATTTCTTGGATAAATAGCTACATATCTTTATAAAGAGTCAGACCAAAATATAGCATTTGATTACCCCTAGTCCCTGTGGGTGTATAAGTAATTTCCAGCTTTGGAAGCTTTTGCCTGTAAGTTTCCATTGCTCTCAGTGGAATGCAAAGATACAGGCTTTACAGACATAGCAATCTGACACAACAGCTGAGCTGATGGGTTTTGTCTTTGAGCTCTGAAATTTGATTTGCTGTCTAATTCAAATTTTTAATTTAAAATTGAATAATTTTAAGATAAATTTCTTTAATATGACACTATTAAAATCACCTGTACTTTAACTTCCAAACTATTTTAGATGCCCAGCCTTCAAGTAATTGTTTTAAAATATTCATGATTGAATAATATATGTATAATGAATATAACATTTATTGTCTCATAAATGCTGTATAAGAATTATGTAAAATAAGGCTCTTGAAATCAACTGGGTTATCTTTTATCCTTTATGACTGAGATATTCACTATGACTGCCAGGGCAACCTTGGTTTCTATCTACAATACTATGAGCTGTAAAATTTCCGCAGGACAGTTTGACAATCCAGAGTTTTTTTGGTATAGATTGTCTCAAGGTAACACTATTTATTTTCTGTTAGTGGAACTTACCTTACACAAGGTAATTCCATTACCATTCCACTTTTTTAAAATAAATCAAAAGCACAGCGTAACTGGCATTAATGTACTAAACAGAAGAAAACAAGCTCCCATTTTTTTCTTCCTGTTTTTCATCCTTGTCTTTCAGGTAATGCAGCCAGGGAGCAGAGGATCACATTGAGTGCAGCTTCCCTGGGCTAAGCTTATGGCACCCACTAGGGGCTCCTGTCTAGCTGTGTGAGTAGCTGGCAGGCACCACACGGCCAGCTGGTTGTCTCTTTTGCCAAGATGCTTTCCAAAGAATCTGGCAGTAAAACAGATACATATTCTGAGAATGTTCCAATTGTGGTAAATAAGAAATTTTTGGCTGAGAAGTATTCACAAAAAAATCATGACCAGCTTATCCCTCATCCTCAGCCTATGTCCCAGCTTTAGAACTTCCTGGTATTTAATGCTGTGTGCCTTTCCAGGTGCTTTTCTTAAACAGTATGTATAGATGAAAGTGAACACAAACTAAGAAATAACTAACAGCACTCTTTCACTGTTCCAAAAGTAGCGCTCTTATACTGTTCCAAAAGTACTTTTGAACTTAAATGACTGTAGAGTCAAGTTTTTCCCACATACCTGTTAGAAAAAAATGTAGAAAATAGTTTAAAATCATGCCTCTAAAAGTGGTAAAGATTTCATTGATTAGTACTTAACTTTTAATTATAATTTGTTGGGGACAATGGCCTGAGACTTCCCTGTGTTGGCTTCATGCCTCTGGCACTCCCTGTGATGAATATCTCAGATACTGTAGCTGTGGGGACCTGGGTTGGCGCAGCTCACTCGTTATGTCCTGGTAACACCAGAGGCTGACAAAGCTGCCACTCCCACAGTTCCCTGAAGCATATCTGCTGCCCTGAGGACAGGCACAAAATACTTGAAGTGTTTCTGGAGTAAAACCATTTTGGGGGAAAAAAATAAACCACATAAAACAAAGCACGGCCTGCTACCATAATACTGTGTTCCCCTTCCTGCACAGGAACACTGGGAAGACAAACTCTGCTTGCTCTCAGCTCCCACCCTCTTCTCCTGCTTCTGAATCCTGTGTTGCTGACGCTGGACTCAAACTGGTTTGCATTCTGATCTCTGGAGTGGTCTGGGCTGCCCACTTTGTTCTGTAAGAATCCTGAATTCTGGTCATTTTAGCTACAGTGCTGACAGGAAAAAACAGAATAATAGGATTGTGGAAAGAAACCACAGAAGGACTGTTACCTCTATTCATGTCTGTCTCCCTTTGACTTTTTAACTAAAATTTCTCTCAAACACTATGATCATGAACAAAATTCTGTGCAGATTCTCTTAAGGCCGAACTTATCTCCTAGTGATTACGGAATCTGCAGAGGAAGACTGATTCTCTAATTTTCATTTGCTTCTAGTAGAGAGAAAAAAGATTAATGATGACTTCATATAAAGTCTAGAGACAGATCAGACATTGTGCTGAGCTAAATCCAGACATGGAGTGCTCCTTTTTTTTCCCCAAATAGAAAATGCTGAAACCAATTTGATTTTACTTTTATAATTCCTAACCTATATTTTTGTTCTGAGTTACATTAACATGGAGAAAGTTTATCTGATGGACAAAAATTGGTGAAAGCACAGGTCAGGGTTTTTTTCTCTTTTTTGGCCTTTTGGCTTTACCAACTAATCAGTATTCCTTTTCTAAGGGAAATTCAGGGAGTTTCCTGAATTATACATCAGCTCTTCTCCTGGGCAGCATGCACTTTGACTCCATACTAACCAGAAAAAGAATGGAAAGCATTACTTATGAAAGTAGCCGCGGCTCGAATATTTCTAGCTTAGTTAGAACTCAGTTCAGTAAGTTATTTAAAACATCCTAAATTTTCTTAATTGCGGTACTCATAATTGCCACACAACTGAGCTAAACTTGTAGTTTGTAATTAATGTTCAAACCAGACTTGGAAAAATAAAATTATTTGCTCCTTTCTACATCACAGCTCTGTTAATTTAATAATCAGATAGATTTTGTTACCAGATATAGTATGAAAAGCAAATACATTGTGTGAACCAGGAATTCATTAAGTACAAGCTTTCACCTCTACTGGTAAGGAAGTAAATAGAACCTGTATTTACACAAATATTAAGAGCTGGGAACAGGACGTCAGTGGCAATCCATGTTTAACTTGTCCTTTAATTTGTGTGCATTTTAGAACAGATAAGTCTCCAACTGATGCTAATATAATGTATCTGCTAAGATAATAAAGTCAAGCATAAACTTGTGTTTACCCTTTATTTGATATATTCTGATGCTTTTTCTTTTATGCATTTTGGTTGACTTAGATTTAAAAAAATGAAAGAAACCAAACAAACATAAACAGCCACTGCAGTCACTTTTCCAAAGTTCTGAATCTCACAGATGTCTGACTTGTGGTAGAACAGATTTGAAAATCATGACTTATATCTTATTCTCAGATTTGAAAACCTCTTTCCATTTCTAAAGAAATTAAGTTACTGGAAGAATGAACCAAAGGTAAGGGTGGAAAAGTGTGGAGGGATTGATGGAGGCGGTTCCCATGCACAGTTTCAGAAACAAAGGACAGTGTGGCTATTTTCCCCATGGGCAGAGAGCACTCAGTAGGGAGAATCATAACAAGAATGCACTGATAGAAATCATACAAGAACAAAAATTAACAACTTGCATAACTTTTGAGTGTCTTTAAATTTGATTATTCAATCATTACAGAATTGCAGCTGCAACTTTTCTTTACATCTTCTTGGTCTCTAGGGCAGACAGCTGTGTTTGTGTCATGTCTCCCTCTGTCAGCTGACTATTTAATATATTGAGACCTCACTGCATGGAGAGGCTGGCAGCCAGTTTATCTTAATGTAGAATAAAGATGTCAACACTTATTTTCTCACAAAAATTTGAAAATTTTTTCCCTCATTTTTCACCTAAATAAATGTACAAATTCTGTCCTGAAAGCTCTTTGCTTCTGTGCATAAGTAAATGTAATCAAATCTCCATATTATTATCAGTCATAATGGTACCAAAAGAACAGTTTTTGCTCATTATAAAATCCCCCACTATTTGAAACTTCTGTGTAACTAATTTAACATGCACTTTCAATGCTATGATGTTCCTAAGGAAGATTAAACATAATAAACTATGAAGAATTAGTTGGAAAATGAAAACTAAACATGAAATTGCCTTTATGTGACAGTTTCAGTTTGACAAATGCACTGCCCAGTTTTTAAACCCAGCACAATATAGCACTGAATTGCTGCACTGTGCCATGCAGTGATATCTTTATTATCTCAAGCTTGGATTTTCTTCCCTTGGGTCAGGTGGTAGTTGTCTCATATACAAACATACAGGACAAATATAAAGGACTATTTCACAGAGCTTCAGTAGGATCCAGACTTAACTTTAGTCCTTACACTTGTGAGTAGGGCTACTCCCTTGTGTTTTTCTTCAAAGTAATACTTAAATTAGTAGTAGATACTCTCTATGAGTTGTTCTCCAGCTTTTTTTTTTTTTGGTTTTAGACTCTCTTTCAGGTAAATGTTCCACTCCATTAATTACTGACTTGAAATCTCTAGTTTCTCATTGTTCAGTTTAAGAACAAGCAGAGAGGCTAATCACAAAACATGCACATATGTTACCTAACTACAATCCAACATAAGCAAGATATTTGTCAAATGTGTTTTCTAAGGTGCAATGTACTGATTACTAAGAAAATCAAAATATACATTGTTAAATTCATCTCTTATCCAAATAAGTTAGATGACTTAAATGTTGTAACTACTCCAGTGTTTCCACCTGTTATTATTTACTATGTGTATAAATGTATATATGTGTGCTATGTATATACATATTATATGTATATACCTATAAATCCTGTTCTTTTGATTGGTTATTTAGTGAGTCCAGAGAACTGTGCTGCTGTCAGGCTGACAACTGTAAACAGAACTGAAACCTTTGACTAATCAAAGTGCTTAGCGTGGGCCAAAGCATGGGAAAAAATGGCAGGGGCAGGTTTTGTTCCACTGATGTAATTCTGGTATGACACTGGTAATTCCATCTGAGTTAACCTCATAGCAGTTCCAAGGCCTGTGGCTGCTGAGCTCTATATTGAGTACTTTCCTTAATTTCTCAACCAAGTATCAGCAGAATACTTGTTTGTTGAGAATACAAGAACTCAAAATTGCCTGTGGGGAATCTGGCAAGCTGAGCTACTCCTCTGTTTACATGTTTTCAATGAAATAAACTAATACACCCATAAAGGCTGGCTCATGAATGATAAAACTCTCATGTACTTTTAGGGTAATATCTTCCAAGCCTCAAAAGCAGTGGAATATTCATATCTGAGAGGTACCTGAATGTAAAGACAATAAAGAAAATAAATAAATAAAGTGGAACTATTCTTTTATCGTATTTATCTATGTTCCACACATTTCCAGAAAGAATTTCATTTAATTGTGCTTCATTGATCTCACCTGAAAAGCTGGAGCTTACAATGTTTACATATGCTCTCACCAATTACTACAGCCCTTCACAATGTGGTGGAGTGGTGCCTATATAAATGTGCAGGAAATGTCATGTATTCCTTGTCCTCACTGATAAGCCTATGTTTCTGGTTACTCTGGGGCTTGGCAGTCTCTGGATTTTTCAGTAAGAAGCAGACATCACAACGTGAGATGCTTCATACAGTCAGAAAAGAATGGGAAAACCTTCTTAGTGCTGTCCCTTCTTCATCTGGAAGAATTGCAAATACAGGTGTGAGGAAGTTTAATTCTTAGAGCATCCTCACTGACTTCTGCTAAGTTCATATAAAAAAAGTGGGTTTTCCACACACCTTTATTTTGAGAATTGAGTTTCAAACATCATATTGAATTCCTACTAACTGCTACTGCATCATACTTATGATCGTGCTTTCTTCCAGTAATGTGCTACAAAAAAAGACAACACATCTGCCAGGCGTCGGTTCAAACTCTCATTCTTCCCCAAGGTGAGAAAGATGTAGCAGTGGAGCTCTTGTTTAAAGAGCTGATGTTTAATAAAGACCATTAAATGTACTAGGGAAGCTGAGGTCACTGCCGGCACACAATGCGTGACAAGCAGTGAGCATTAGAGCAGTCCTCACTTGCTCTCAGGTAAGCTCATTGAGGTATAATGTCAGCTTATGGAAAAGGCTGCCAATTTGGTAGAAGGGCATTGCTGAGGATTACAGCCTTTTGCCAGAGCTTTCTGAACAGTGAATTCAGACAAGAGAGGGCTGAAAGGCTGGTTCTGGATTTGAAACTGTATGGGAAGGCAGCACAGGTAACAAAGGATGTGTAATATACTTGTAATGGACTGATGAGAAGGTGCTGTACAGCATTTTCCATTTGCTACCATTTCCCATATAATGAAAAATTTGTGTTCAGTTTATTATCCTCTATTTCAGCCAATGAAAAGACCATGCTGTTTGTTGGAAAGATATTTAGCAGCCTTATATCCAATGGGAGACAACAGAAAGAACTGTTTGTAGCCACTCACTGCTATCTGAGAATACCCATTTATTACAGCCTATACTGACAGAGGCAGGTTTTCTGCAGAGGGCTGCAAGTTACAAAGTGTTATACTCAGCAGAAGTACATTAATAACTGTGAAAACATTTCTGCTGGTTTTGTCAGCGCTAATTTTCTCTCCTCTATCTTGTTCTGTTTGCAATGATGATAAACACAAGTGAGAGAGAGAAAATGGTGTTTTCCAGCAGTTTTTTATAATGGCTAAACCTGAATGACCTTTCTCCTCATAACTGAGAGCAGTAGGGTGGCTGCTGTTGAGAGATGGAGGCTTTCTACTGTTTTCTACAATGGCACATGGCAACTCCATGATACGCCAAGAAACTCAGCTAAGGCAACCTGCATCATGGGTGTCCTGGTTTTGGCTGGGATAGAGTGAGTTGCTTCCTTAGTAGCTGATACAGTGCTGTGTTTTGAAGTTAGTATGAGAACAAGGTTGAAAACAAACTGGTGTTTTGGATGTTGCTAAGGAGGGCTTACCCTTGGTCAAGGACTTTTCAATTTCTCACACTCTGCCAGTGAGGAGGTGTGCAAGAAGCTGGGGGGGAACATAGCTGGGACAGCTCACCCGAAGTGGCCAAGGGGATGTTCCACACCAGAGAGCATCATATTCAGCATATAAACTGAAGCGAGTTATATGGATGGGTACAGTCACTGTTTGAGGACAGGGTGGGCATTGCATAGTGAGTAATTGTATTCTGCATCACTTGTTTGGTTGGGTTTTTCCCAAGTTTTATTATTAGTCATTAATGTACTGTGACATCAATATTAATTTTTATCATTAGAACTGTTATATATTTTTTCATTTACTAAACTACTGTTATCTCAGCCCATGAGTTTGCAGGGTTTTTTCTCTTTTCTTTTCTTTTCTTTTCTTTTCTTTTCTTTTCTTTTCTTTTCTTTTCTTTTCTTTTCTTTTCTTTTCTTTTCTTTTCTTTTCTTTTCTTTTCTTTTCTTTTCTTTTCTTTTCTTTTCTTTTCTTTTCTCCTACCCATCTCATGGCAGAGCAGAGGCAAGGGGAAGTGAGTGAGCAGCTTTGTAGTACTTGGTTAGCAGCTGGGGATAAACCCTGACAATGGATCCTTACTTAGAAAGAACTTCGTCTTGGATCAAACAAGATAGCAATTGTGACCATTCTCCTGACAATCTGCGTTGAGGACACTAATAACTTACATTATCATTTGTCCACATAACAATAAGTCCAATAGGGGATCCACTGGACAGCTGAAGGCACACAATGTTATAAACCTGTCCTTGCATGAAAGTTTTTTCCAGAGTCACAGATAAAAGCAGCAAAATATTTCAGACACTGTCTATACTGTTACACTGAGTTGCATCACTGGGGCTATAATTCTCAGTATTTTTTTTAA
The DNA here is from genome assembly GCF_901933205.1 of Camarhynchus parvulus. Classification (NCBI taxonomy): domain Eukaryota; kingdom Metazoa; phylum Chordata; class Aves; order Passeriformes; family Thraupidae; genus Camarhynchus; species Camarhynchus parvulus. Next base: position 16,304,977 of record NC_044575.1, on the reverse strand, counting down.
CTAGATGTGAACATAATATTGTGTGTTGTTCAAGATTCAGCACTTTAATAGTGCTTACTTGTTAAATTATATCCTAAAGGATCAGCAGAAAGTAGTTAAATGACCATGGTTAAAATTCTCATAAGCAAGCACCAAACTCAACAGATCTCTCAACAAGGACATAAGCATGATTCACCACATCAGGATATCCTTGAGCATTTGAGGTCATGAAATATTTACAACATATGTTCTTTAGTGGATTCAAATATAAGAATAGACAAATGGCAGTTGACTCTAGGTTTTTGATTGCTTATTTTTACTGAAGACGCAACATCTGTCCTTTTCATGTTGCCTTTTCAAGTATATGGCCCATTTTGAAGCGTCTGGATTTAGAGAAGTCATGCTACTGGCTCTGCAAAAGAAAGTGTCCATTCATGGCTACTAGCAAGGAGGGAAGGATAAGAAACTCTCATCATTACCAAAGCATGTACTGCTAAGTATCAGCATCTAAAATGTCCATATTATGTAAGAAAATAGATTTAAAAATAACCATAATGGTTTCCCCAGCTGTCTTCTGCAGACCTGGGAGACATGGAAGATCATCAAGGTAATTCTTTCTGGATCTGACAGCAGTGATGATCCACATGAAGACCAGTAATATACCGTGAGACTCATGGCTGAAGATTGCTACTGAGTGGAAATCTCACTGATTCAGGGAACTTTGTCTGATCCCCCGCACAAATGGTACTGTTCACACTGTATCTAACGTAGCAATACAAAGAGAGAACAACAGCATAAGAATTTGTGGAAATTACAAAGAACTCTATTAACAAGGCAGTTATGAAGCATCTGTGACTTATGATTTTACATATGACACCATGCTTTGTTGATAATCTTACTTTAGGATGATCTAAGAAAAAAAATCCTGAGCAACTTTAAGAAGATTTGAGCTATATAACATTCACCTGAGAGCAGTCAGGTAAACTCAACTCCCAGTGCCCCAGAGTCAAAATCCAAACATTAGGCTTGTATACTTTGATTCCTTAATTTTTCGCAGGCTTCTACTTCAGATTTTGGAAAAAAAGCTGAGTTTTTTCCCTACCTCTGTGACACTGAAGTTCTGTGAATACCCATCCATTAACAGGAAGAAGAATCCAAAAATAGTAAGCTCCTGAGATGTGATTCTAATGTGATCCTTTCTAATGTGACAAACCAGGACTTTTGGTGGTCCTATCTCCAATATTTTCATGTGTGACATCCCTACCTAGATGGGCCTGAAGCATTAAAAACTGCTACTCAACAGCATTGTCTCTAACTCAAAAGAATATGTACATGCATACACAAAACGATTCCTCAGTGGAATAAAAAACACAAAACCAAAATACAACCCCATCTCAACTCCCCAAACCAAACCCAGCTGTAATTACAGCTGTAGCAGCTTGTTTGTGGTTGGCAAGGAGTGAAATACACTGCTAAAGAGCATCTCTCTCTCCAATGACTAGTTACCTCTCCCTTTTGGAACCTTCCATGCTATTGAACATTATACTGAACATTGATCATTCATTACCCATGAAAATCTATTATGACTGTGCTATTCTGGTATATTCAGACAAACTAAAGTCTTGAGAATGATTCTCAAAGTTCCAACAGCAATGTGGATTTATGTAGGCATGAAGGGGATGCCTGATTAAGAAACCATCTGGTGAGCTCAAACTATTTTAACCCATTAACTGAAAATGAAATGCCTTTAGGGCAGGTTCTCCTGAAAGAGAATAGCTCATCACTTCAGCTGTGAAATGCAGCAGACCCAGCTACCACACAAAACAGAACTGTTAGCCAGAAGTTGTGTCCAGCAACTCAGAACTACTGAAAAAACACAGCACATTATAAACCATAGAATCAGGTCTCAAGATGCAGCGACACACAAAATTTTTTAGTATTTCTCTGGAAAATTATCCAAACACCATACTCAGTCTATTCTAAACAATTCACAGGCTCCTTTCAGCAGAAAAAAACCCTCACTTTCCTGGTAGCATAGTCTTACTTGAAAACGACTTATGAATTTAGTGTCACATGTACCATCAGCTGTACCATTCCCCATCCTACCGCAATGGTTTGTGATTCAGGATTGTTGAGGCAGCTTTCCTGTCCAACCACGCAGAGCCGCTCCAGCGGCACCACGCTCCCACCGCCTCAGCCGGGCCCCGGGCCCCGTCACGGCGGGAGCTCCCTGCACACCCCACACTCTGTACACAGCCAGACAGGGCTTCCTTACCGGCTCATCCCTGCGTTTCCCACGGCAGAGTCACAGATGTCTGGATCCTTGCAAGAATTTAATCGCGGCACAGCAACACAACTACCAGCTGGAGCTGGTGGCCACCGAAAGACTTCCCGAACTTTTACCCCGACAGTCCGTGCACCCAGACAGTCTGGGGTCTTCCAGCAGAGTCATCAGCGCCTGCCGTGTCTCTGAGTGTCCCCACCTGGGCCACGCGTCCCCGGGCCCTTTGTTGCGCAAAAGCTCGGCACTTCAATGCCCCTTGCCCGGGGCTCTCCCCACACAGAGCTCAGCCCTCGCTGCAGCTGCTCACCGAGCTCCCTGCACCGAACGTGTTCCTCCGTAGAGGGGTATACTCGGCGATTGAAGGCCTTTCACCTCCCGGCCTCGGGATTTAAACAAAAGCAGCTGGGCCTCAGCTTTCAGTACTGCGCTGGGGCAAGCGGAGCCCGACTATGTCAAGGACTTGAAGCGACCTTCTCAGTAAAAGTGAGTTTTCCTGAAAATCAGACTAGAAAAATTAACATTTTAAAAGATAAGAATGGTTTTGATTTAGAAACAAAAGGGAAAGAATGGGAGAAGATTGTAAACACAAACCCACAACATCCTCACAGCACAGCCTTAACTTGGGGCGCATCTTCCTCTTCCTCTCAGCAAGCCCCATGGCCTGAGCCAGCCTGTGCACAGCGCCCTGTGTGTTCTGAGGACTCTGACCTCATTCATCCTACACGCTCCCTCACTTCCATGGAGCTCAGCTAAAACTCTCTTCCCACCTACTTCCAAAATCCTCCCTTCCCTGCGGATGCCCAGCGGCTTGCATGGACGTGCCCTAATGCAAGAGGCAGCTGGTGAAAAGAAGGAGGTAGTTTTCTCCTTTACTACTTAGCTGCTGGTTTTTTAGGCAAAATGCTGTCAAATGCACATAAAATTGCAGGCAATTCGACAGACTGCGTACTGAGTCTTGTACTTTGAAAAAACTGAGTAGGGAGGTGGGCTGATGTGATTTGCCAGGTAGTGTATCCCGCAGACACCTCTTTTGGTGTCAGTGGTCTCCTGTCATGCACAATGCCTGTGCTCAGTCTGTCAGAGCCCCCTGAACCCATCACTCTCAGGGTGAAAGTGGTTCAAAGAATGTGTGCTGGAGTGGGTACACCCAGGGCGTGTCTGCGGCAAGGTGGGAATGGCCGGTATTGAGCAATGCCAGGGGTTTTTTAATACCAAAATATAGATGTCTATCAGTGATGCTGGCTTGTCTAGACCTAATTGGGTTTGTTTCAAACCTGGGTCTATTTTCTGTCTCAGTACTAATAAAACACAAAGGGCATTTATGTACATGTAGTGTATTAAACTGAACTCATCAATTTGGTCTATTTTGATTATTGAAATTTTGATCTTCATGTTCTTCAATTTTTTGGATGTAGTTTGTTCAAAGTTATATATTCTCTGCTTTAAAACCCAGTTACCAGTGAGGTATCAAAACCATAATCTTTTTGATGCAATTTAAATATAGCATGCTAAGGGGATCAGTTCATGAGTTCTAGACCATAAGCAGGAAATGAAATAAAGGGACTTCTTAGAAAAGTTAAAAAAAAAAAAGAGAGGAAAACGTACTTGTTTGTTTTTTAATTTTTCTTGATTATAAGTATTATTGTTTCAAATCTAAGAGAGTCAACAGGGATTTTGTTATCTCTGAAAATCAGGATTCTGAGTAGGTCAGTAATGTCCAGAACAATAATTTTTATATCAAGAAATCCAGTAAAATTTAAAATGTTTACTCTTAACTGATTTTCCAGGACTTTAACTACGCAATCAACAGATAGAGTATGTTTACATATTGGTAGCAGTCAGTGAGTCACTATTTAGTATTTACATTCAGTGATGATGTTGATACCAGATTGTGATATCCCTGCAAGTTCCATATGGGCTTTTTTTGCACTTTTGGTCTACCAGACAAGTTTATCTCATCCTGTACCTACGTATCTAAAGGATATTTCTATAGATTTTATTTGAAGGACAAAATTGTATTGTCTGAAGCAAAGCATACGTGGGGTAAATAGTTGCATGACATCTTTTGGTGGTATTTCTTTGTAGCAAATGCTGAAATTATTGGAGAGTTTTTCAGAGCAAAGTGTTGCCTATCTGAAATAAGAACTTGTGGGTTGACCTTGGCTGGATGTCAGGTGCTCTATCACTCCCCTCCTCAACTGGACAGGGTAGAGAAAATATAGCTAAAGGCTCATGGGTTGAGATAAGGATGGGGAGAGATCAATCACCAGTTGCTGTCACAGGCAAAACAGACTTGAGTTGGATCTGTTACTGAAGATTTACCCACTAGTAAATCAGTGCTGGCTACTCCTGATTGAACTTCCTTGTTCTTCATGTCCCTTAAAATGTATTCCAGGATTGCGTGCTCCATCACTTTCCCAGGTATTGAGGCTGACCAGCCTCTAGTTTCCTGTGACCTTCCCTTATAGGAAATACCAGGATCTCACCTTGTCTATCAGTTGTTCTAAATAATTTGAACCAATTACTTGCAAAACAATCTTGCTAACTGTCAGTTTGATACTGGAAAATCCTAAAAATCTCTTTCTGTGGCTTAGCAGTCTATTTTGATTTGTTAAGTATTGCTTAAAATACCAGCATCTCTGAAATTCAAAAAATGTCCAGAATTATTTGGAGTTGCTCAGAATTGTTTGCATACCTCCTGTCAATTATCTCTGTATTCTCCAGTAAGTATAACAAAAGCAGTTCCTTAAATAGAATCATTACTCTAAGTTAGTAACCATTAGTTATTCAAAGAGCCAAAGCTAATTGCTTTGTATTCTAGTGATCTTTCCTTCCTGCTGTCTGAGGACACAACTTCTGGCACGATCCCAGCAATCCTCCCCCAGATGTCTCCTCTCCTCATTGCTTTCCTGTGCCAGGGCCTCCCTTAGTTCTGGACCATGCTCTCTGCTACTGCCTGCTGTGTAATCTCCAGGCAGAAAGACGAATCACAGGGGGGCAATGAGGAGAAATGTTGGTGTCTCGAGCCCAAGCCATTCTTTCAAGGCACTCTGAAATGGTAAACAGCATTCTGTAGAAGGTTCACACCTAAAGGTCTCCTACAGACCCTAGGTGGATTCTATGACTGAAATCATGGGATGCAGAGGCTGTTTCTCTTTTCAGGTGAGCTATTCCCGCAAGGCCTAAAATGCAGTCACTAATTTGCAAGATCTGGTTTCTCTGCCTTTCCCTGAGTTGCAGAGCAAGGTGACTTCTGCTTTAGGGTAGGGAGCTGTCGTTCAGTCTCTACTATTCTTCATTTCCATTAACGCCTACTTCCAGTGGTACTGATCCTTTTTGCTTCCTAAACAGGGTGTGGTAAAGCTGTTCTGCCAGGCAGGAAGAAAATTATTTGTGCCAATCCAAAGATGAGGATACCATGAGAGATAGAGATAGCATTGGAATTGAATCTGCCTTTACTGATTGTTTGGCTGACAAGGGTTTATAGCAGGACCTCTGTCTCTCAGGGTACCCCTAAAAACCATTCACCAGCACAAACTGACACATCCTTTGTACCAGTCTGTACTACAGAAAATTAGATATGGGTTTATGGTTGTTTTATTCACCTTCAGAATCTGTCAGTCTGAGTGACTGGCTGCTTTATCAATGCCAATGACAAACTTGATCAAGAGGACATCTTCTCTGAGTGCTCTGCTTCTGTCACCTACTCCATGCGGCTTTGCAGTCTCAGCTGTGTAGGCCTTTGTGCAGGCTGAGTAGGTACCACAGAACTGCAGCCATTTCTCCTGAAAACAACTTTGTGCTCCTGGAGGGTAATTGCTACATCTTCCTCTGTGCCAACAACTTTGAGGAAGTGCTGGCCATGTTGAGCTTTGGCCTCTTTGAAGATAAGGAGTATGGCAGCCATTCTGAACAACAACATTTAGAAGTGTTTATTGTGTTTCTTTGGGGCTGGTTTATAACAAAAGCTTGGCATCATTAGAGCAGTACACAATTTATTAAACCCTACAATATTGAAGGCAAGGGTGGAAAGAAACTGATTTGGTGTCACTGCCCCCTCTGAAAATTATCTCCTCTGAGGAGAATGTAATACTGTGCACTTGCTTCCCCTCAGTGAAAGGAAACTCCTAAAACTGCAGGTATAGGAATTCTGGTATGATGAACAAGGAGATAATTTACAAAGAAAATCCTTGCATTAAGCATAGCATACAATACATAAAATATAAAAGGGCAGGATGTATTTTTACTCTTCTGGTCTATTTGCTACTAGATAAATAGGTAATTAAAATGGTACTAGTGACTTTTCAGATTCTCTTTAGGTTGTATGTTTGGGGGTCTCCATTTCTGCTTGAGACACTTGGACAGGACTCTCCCTTCCCAAGCAGCTTATGAGAGGGATGTCACTCCATGTCATGATATTTCATATGAAAATGCTACCTTCAGAAATTCAAAGTGGAAATGTGTGAATGATCTCCCTAATACCTAATCACAGAAATCTATTTGAGCAGAAGTAAAAAGATTTGCTAAATGATATAACAGCATATAATAGATAAGTTGTGTAGCAAACAGCAAAATTGACTCTTGTCTGTCCATGGGCAAAAGCCTCTGGGCTTCCCTCAGCGTGTGACCGGAAATCCGCTATATCATACAGAGAATCCGTGTGCCTTGGCAGTTCTGCAGTTTAAACTTGATTGCCCACCCAGAACTCCCTATTGTAATCCTCAGGGAGACTTGGCTGCTTCTGCATGCACTCCACTGTCCCTTAATTGATTAATATTGCTTCATTTATAAAGTTCCACTGGCAAAAGGTGACATTTGTATGGTTGCATTTGGATGGTGTTTGATATATTGCTGAGTACAGAATGGCTGTCAGATTTGACAGCACAGTAACAGCACTGCCCATGTTTTATATGCAATTGTGCAAGGTGATTTGGGCATTTCTGACTTTGAAAGCCAAAAAATTCTTCTTTGATCTGCACACAAATTAATTATTTAGAAAAACACCTTCACAGGTTTTCCCTTTTGGCTTTACATAGAACAGGAAAAAATTGGACCTGACATACATAGGCAAAATCTACTGCTGTATAGGAATCCTTCCCTGGATTTACACAGGTGCCACATTTATCTATTTGCAAAAATACATCTATTTATATTGATATTTATATTTGTTGATGTAAGAACTGCACAAAAGTGACTGGTACAGTCCCGATAAGTAGTAAGCAAGAGGTTTTGTGTGTTCTATTGGCAGGAGCAGGTGTGTCTAGTGATAGGTGCTTGGATTTTTCTGAATGCCTTCTTATACATGAGCAAGGAAGTTATTTGTAGAATTCTCAGCATGAAATAATTTAGTTTGCCTCTTTTAATGTAAAAGTGTCCATTGTTAATCATGTGGAAAAGGAAATAAATAGCTGTGAGGGAGAGCAAATAAAGACTTTTTTCTTTTGCTTTAATTATTTTTAAGAAAAGCAAATACACAATTTCAGTGAAAGGCTCTATTTTTCTTCTTTTTTTTGTAACATCTTTTTTATATTTAGTGTGATCTTTATGATTTTACCAAAAGCCTTCTTAATATCCTCATGTTTCTTTATGTGGTATTTTTAAAAGAAGGCTTAAAAGCAATGAATCAAGACCTGGTTTACATCCAAATTCAAGTTTTGCAGTCACTGTCTCTTTCCTATTGGACTTTTGGACCCAGACACAACTGCCAAAGGGGGCTGCAGCTTCTGAAGTCTGAGGCAGCCTGGAGTGCCTGGGCCTGGGGCAGTTGGTCTTCCGGCCTGCCCAGACCTGTGAAATCATTGGTGAGCTGTGCCTCTAATTGAAACAGCTGTGGGAGGAGGTCCAAGAGCTGTGAAGAATCTGAAAGGATGAGGAAGCCATCAAATGGCAGTTCTCTGAGACCCCAGCCACAATACTGCCAGGGCAAGGGCGACCCGAGGAGTACCAGGCACAGCTGGAGGGCAGTGGGGCAGTGATGAAGTCTTTGGGGATGGAGATGGTGTTCAGCTTGGTTCTGTCACTGAAGGAAGGCTCTGAGGATGACTCAGATCCCTTAGGTTGTTGCCTTTTCTGAGGAATCAGCATTCCTGGGTGCTGCTCTGGAATGTGGTGTGGGGAACAAGAACAAGTTAAGTCTTAGAGTAGTTACAGAGCTGTCACCTCACTGGGGTCATGAAGGAGTGGTGGGATAGGTCACATGGTTGGAGTGCACCAGAGGAGGGGCCCACCAAGAAAAAATTCAGCTGTTGATGCACATAATTTTCTCTTACAAACCCGATACCTTCTCAAATGAATATAATCCAGTGTGGTTTCCCACTGCTACAGAAGGAGAACTAAGGTTACAGCAAAGATGAGACAAAGGTGGTCATAAATGAGGAAGCAGCAAGTATAAGAAATAAAGGATCAAAATTTGCCAAAGGTATTGGTAAGAGAATGACCTTACTTCAAAAACTTTTTCCTCTGTTCACATCTTGGATATTTTTATTTTTGAAATGTTTAGCAAACATCTTTAAAATGCTGTCATTAATGAGACAAGTAACTTTAAAAAGTAATGAAAAATCTTCCAACCATGTAGAAAAACCCAGTAAATAACAATCCAAAATTATATGCCACTACAAATGCAAGATGCTGAGGCTAGAATGCCAATAAACAATGAGAAAATGCTTCAGAATATAAGTATAAATTGTGAATTTCAATATCTAGTAATGCTAAAAAAATACACAGGAGTGGGTTGCCTGTTTCACTACCAACATCTGATTGAATTTAAAGTAAATACCTTTATATATTTTATCATAAAAATAATAGTGTTATATTTATTGAGGACCCGCCTGTTCATATATTAAGGGGTTTTTTACATGAATGCATGAAGCATGTCACCTAGAAATACTGCTTGGGGTTTTTGTTTTAAATATGCTAGTAGTCTCATGGGTGAGTAATTTCTATTTGACATTTCAAGAGCTTAAGAACAACACTAGGTATCTGGAGCTGATATTGAAAGAGGGTTTTAACCTCTTCCTCATGTGTTTATTTCTGTTGCTTTAACAGATAGTAAACATTCAGTAATCTTGGAATCCAGCGTGATAAGATTCTTTAATTTTCCCTCACCAGCCGGGCCATCTAGCCCACAATGTCTGATTTAATGTACAGAAAAAACACCTAAAAAGGAAAATAAAAGAATTGGATTTGTTTTCATAGTGATAAAGTTTTATGGACAAACTCTTGCTGTGTGTAGAGTTGGAGTGAGCATACTCTATGTGGCACAGTTTTGTGGAAAAAAGGAACGGGCTCTCCCCTGCTGAGCAGTACAACAGATCAACAAATAACCTGCTCATTTATCAGACCTAGCAATGCAGGGGAAGGCGTTCACAGCAAGGAACTCCCAAACTCAGGTTAATGAGCAGTCTTACTGCACCTAGAAGACAGATCACAGATGGGTGTTAAGAGTTTTCTCAGTCTGTTGCATGTGCGTGGAACAAATGGGGGACGTTTAGTTTGAATCAAGCAAGATATGCTGCATTTTTAGCATGTTTTGAAAAGGTGGTTTACAGCATCTGGAAAATGTAGATTTCTGTCAGCTAAGAACTGTGCTATTGCTATTGCTATTGACTAGAAACCATTTTGATGCTAACTTCAGCTCAGCTGAACAAGATTTTAACTACAAATAATAGAAGTAACAATATTCTGCTATGCCTGTTTGTTGCTTAATATGATTAGTAATCCACATCTTTTCTTACTTTCTATGTGATGGAAATTTAGGAATAATGAAAAGAGTGCAGGAACAAACAGAAAATATAATATTCTCCAGTCACTTTAACTACCCCAATAGATGAGAAGGATGACTATTCATAGCGTCAAGCCATACCAGGCAATCTGTTCTGGGGCATAGAATAACTCTCTTGGTTTTTTTTTTACTGATGGGAACATTTGTCATTTGCAATTGCCAGACTGTACATATGTTGGCATTAGATAAATTCTCAGTATGCTTCTTGAATATTTTCTGCCTACCAAATGATTTGTGGCTGAAAACAAATCCGAGGAACTCCTGTCTTCTCTAATAAGCTAATCAGACAGTTCTGTTCCCTCCCCAGTCTGTGGGTGTACAAACCCATGTCTCTTATGGTTCACCAGGGTGCACCAATCACCATCAAACTGCCTCCTAGTCTGTGCAAAAATGCTCCTTTTTACAATCTTATTGATGCTGTGACACTGTGCAGCAAGATTCATGGAGGGGAAATAAAGCAAATGAGAAGGACCAGAGCCCTCTAGCTTCTGGAATAGGGCATTCATCTGAGTGGTTGAAATATATCTTTGTTAGGTCCTGCAAAAACTCCAGCTCAGTAATTTTATGTTATGCTGTCGTTTAAACCCAGGAGTAATTCTGGAAATAGCTGTGTTACACTGTCACCAACATCATTACAATTTCACACGTACTTGGGTGCAGTTTAAAAAGGATTAAATTGTCTGTCCTAGTGGACTTAGCGTAGCACCAAACTAGGGAGGTTCATTAGCAGGGTTCAAGAGAGGTTTATGGCTGTAGTGCTGTGTTCATTACAGACCTTTGCAAAAACAGAAGTGCTAAATGCTTACAGATCTCAATGCTAAAATCCTGAAGCCAATCACTAGAAATATATGTTTGCACACATTTTTTTTCTACAATGACTGATCTAAATGGAGGCAGTGTTTACTTCTATGTGCATTTTCCCCCCAAATCCAAACCTCAGAAAACAGAAATGTCTGGTTACATTTTAAGAAGTGGCTTCTGTGATCAAATCAGTGGAGTTCTGGGTCATGGCAGATTTTACTAGCTCACAAAAACAAATGGAAAACTGATGCACCTAGTTGTCTATAATATATTATCTTGTTCTGTGTTATATGAATAGTCCTGATATCTGTGACTTCCACCTGTTACATACCAGGGAAATCAGCACATGCTAAAGTGCGGTAGAAAATTGTCTTTGTGTCATTTTCTTTCCATCTTCATTCAAGATCAGCTGTGTGGCTGCCTTCTACACTGATTCTCTGAGTCAGTTTTGTCGCTCACATTGCTTCTAATTTTCTCATGGGTATTAATTATAACTTCATTGGCTGGAAGTAGAGTTCGTGCCCTTTTGGAATTGTCATTGTGTTGCTGTCATGATTCCAGAGAGCAAACACTGTGCTTGCGTCCCTCTGGGAGTAGCAGTTCTTTCCTGTTTTGGAGGAAAGTCAGTCTCACCTTTAACCGCTATGGTAGCATCACAAGATTTTCACAACCAGGATTATTAGCTTTTAAGGTTCGATGGTTCCTTTTTTTTTTTTTTTTTTTCCCCTGAGATGTATTTGCCTCTCCAGGGAAACAGTTACTTTGTATTTCTGCCTGCTGTGTCAGGTAGAAGGAGAAATTTAGTCTTCTAGTCATCATTATCCTTCCATAAGTCTAAAGCAAAAATGCATTTGATTGGCTTAAATACTGCAGTTTAAAGAAAACAAAGTAGATTGTGAATTCTCAGCGAACACCATTGAGGTATCTCATGACACTGAATATGAAGGATAAACCATTATATGGGCAAGTGTCTGCAAAGCTTGATTTTGGACCAGTAACAGGCCATATTTGAACCCATTCTGTTATTAGTAATTTCAAGGAACTCTGCATAAATCAGCTTTCCCTTTACCCATGAGTAACTTCCTGAGATAGGCTGGTTGCTGGGGATTGCAACAGGCTCCCGGCAGTTCTGTCTGTGGCTGTAAGGACTGCGAACAATGCCAGGAGAGAAAGTTGGTTAATAAGTTACAGTGCCCTCAGGTTGGTTTATTGTGAGTGACCTGGATCATGGTGCATGCTTTACAATGAAGTAGTTCTCAGTGTCTTGTTTGGAGTGCCCACTTTGAAGTGTGTTGGAATATATGCAGTCAAAAGCCAATGGGAAACCAGCAGCTCATGTAGAAGAGCACATTACTGCAGGAAAGTAAATAGCAAACTTTTAGAGGTCACAGATTGGTCTATTGCTTTTTTTTTTTTTTTCCTGTATTCTGGAATTTGGACAGCACAGTTGGCTGACAGAGGATCTAATTAGAGGTCACACAGGGCATGAGACTGGCAACTGTCACCCTCCTGTGGGAACAAGTTTGGGTCTGTATTCTTTGGGCTTGCCCGGGAATAAAGGGAGCAAACACGATAATGAAGAGTGACTGGTATTGCTATTTGCAGGCTTTGTGTCCTTTGCCCCTTTCTTTGGTCAATGAATTCCTACCAGGGAAAGGTCCTTCTTACTATTTTCCATTTCCTGTGCAATGTCTTTATTTTTTCAGCCCCACCATATGTTGCCAGTGAATTTTGACAGAATACTACTGCTTGATGTTTATTCAAATAGTTTCATCTTTGGAACACAGTGTAAAGGTCGTCTGCTGCTTGCAAATTCTCACAAGGCTGGGACGGCAAATGGTGTTAGTTTTGCTGCAGCAGAAAATGGAGAAGTGAGTCATCCATGATTGCAAAGTTTGTTGGCATAACTGCTAGAGAAAGAGAGCTCTGTTTTAAACTGTCTCTAGAAATGGTTCCTAGCAAAGGAATTTCCCTTTTCTTCAGAAAAATGGAGGTATTCAGTCAGAGTCACTTATAATATCTTTTCAAGCTCCTCCTCTTCTGACTACCCAGTTCCATCCCTAGATGGCTGACATAGCCAATCATCTGCTGTGTGACTTCTGCCTATGGTGATACTTTTGCTATTTGTCTTCTTCCAGTCAACCTTTTTATCCATCTTCATTTGCTCCATGTGCTCACTTTCTTCGTAGCTATTGAGACAGAAATGTACAAAGCAGAGTAGGTGGCTGACAGCACTGAGTCGTGAAGTACATTAGGTGACACTGCTGCTTGACCTGTGTTCTTGGAGACTGGGTGCCAAGCTGAGAAGGACAACTTCCTTCTTCTAAATTTTACAGTTTAGAAATAAGATTATAATTTTAGCAGCCGTGCATTTGCCAACATCAGCTGATCTTTGAAAATCATGTTCCTAGACAATATAATGTAAAAGAGATTAGCATAAAATAACAGATAAATTGTAGGATTTACTGTATAAATTACAATACTGTATAAATTACTGTGTTTTACCTTCCCTTTCCATCATTCAGCTACCACAGCTTCACCAGTTCAATTTATCCTGCCAGTTAGTATCCGTACTTTGCCAATGGCGTGGGGGGGACAAGTGAGAGAGCACAATGGAGAAGTCGTGACTGAGGAGCTGCGTGTGGAGCGGTCCCTGTCGCAGCGGGAGCGGGAAGCGGCTGCTGCAGCAGAGCCGGTGCCGCAGTGAGTCAGGAGCCGAGCGCAGCCCGTCCCGGTGAATCATCGTGGGTATGGGCTACGCCTGCAGATCGCGGCACCCAGCGCCGCCGCTGAGGGATTTCGAGTTCCTATCCAGCAGAACTGGAAGCCCCAGCTCCCGTCCCCACCTGCACAGCGGGTCCTCTCCGTTTGCCGAGAGAAATCAGCGTTGGCTGCGGGAGAGCTCGGACTGGGAGTCTGGGGGGGGTCTCTGCAGCCGGGAGCCTGAGGAGCTGCAGATCTCCCCTCCTGTGTATGCGGACACAGATGGAGCCGATTGCTCAAGCACCTTTGGCCTGCGATGGTCTTTAAACATCACAAATAACATGTTTTCTCTCTAAGTAGTAAATTCGTGTCCCAGTGTAGTGAAGGGGAAAAAAAAAAAGCCTGATAGTGTTCCATCTTCTGGGGCATTATGTTCTTCAGTCAGGCTAATTTTCTGCATATGACTGTAAAATTTCATGTTATTGCCAGAACTGTTTTGTATTGTTGCTTAAATAGCTTCTACACTTCATACCAGGTCTAACTGTGCTCCAGTGGGGGGTAAATAATAACTTCAGAGTGCAAGAATTATTCCTGATAGTTACCTGATATGCCAAAGTGAAAGTAGTAAATGTAGTACTATTGGACAAATTCCAGATATATGGATAAAAGTATGTAAATAGGTTTTGTTGAACTCTTCTGCAGGAATATGTGTGCATATACATATACATACACATTTTTAAAGGGAAAAATGGTGATTAAGAAGCTAATCTAAAAAAAGAGTATGATTTCCCTGGTATTAGCCTAATTTATTGGCCCCGACCAATGCTGAGACATAGTAAACAAAAAGCTTCATTGCAGCTGTGTGCATCCAGCTGTGGAAGCACAGTGCTTCAGCTGCAGTGCATGAATGTGACTTTTTCTGTATTGTACAGTTGGAAAATTATTTCAGTGCTGAAAACCAGTGCTCTCTGTTGGTTTGTTGTATCAGATCTAATTTGATCTGATACAAGCATTATTATAAAATGCTTTTCTGAAGAGTGTAACATAAAATCATTGTTATCCCACATCCTTTTTGTTGGCTTACTAGTTTGCTTCTATTCTGTCTTTCAGAGATTTTTTAAGGCTGAGACCTTAGCACCTCTTCACCAAGCATTTGAAAAAATTCAGAACATTTTAGGATGGCTTTGAGTATTTTCGCAGGCTCAGTTGTAGTAATTTCTCTCATCAGTCTGTAATAGAGAAAAATTAAACGTAAGGTAGTAAAAGGGGTGTAATTTCCCCTGGATTCTCTTTGGAAATGGAGGCAACTAAGAAGCAGAAATGTATGTTTGGTATTTAGGCAATGCTGTGGAACAGCTCCTGGATATTGCAGCAATATTGTGAGGCTACATCCCTAGCAAGACATCAGTTATTCCCAGCGTTTGGCTTGGTAAAGTTATGTTGTCATTTCTGAGATATAGGATAAAGCATTGAAACTCTAAGAATCTAAGGAAAAAATGTCAGCTGATGCTCTATAGATGTGGGAGTTGCTGAAAATAAATAAAGCAGTTGAGAAACTAGATTTTAAAATCTGGATGCAAAATCTATGGAGATTTGAGCAGAAAAGAAAAGGGGCCTTAATTTTTTTTTCAATGGATGCTAACTCACAGATAATTTGTTTTTCCCTAACCATTGGTTACAAGTGTAATAGTATATTTCTTACTCTTTCTCTGTTGTTAAGGGGAATCTGTTCCAGTGCCCAGCTACCCTCTGGGTGAAGAACCTTTTCCTAATGTCCATCCAATCTGAATGTCCCTTGACACAGCTTCGTACCATTATGTATTATCAGGGGTTGTAGTTATGTCTAATAGGATTATTCATTATTTTTTGCATCACTTGCCATCTATTTGCACAAATAGAAAAATTGTTTACAAGTATTGTGATTCAGGGCCTGAGTCCATCTGCACAGGGGAATTTAAAAAAAACTAAAGTAGTTTCTGTATGCAAAAGCGTTATTAATAATTATTTAGTATCTATCAATTTATATGGGGTCTGAATTAGATGCAGATACAGAAATCTCTTTCTGTACCTTCAGTCTATGAACCTTTTTCTCAGGCATAAGCTTCCAGATCTGTAGTGTGCTATTATAGTGAATTTCAGTATTTTCTGTCTGTTTCTCTCAGCCTCCTGGTGTGGTCAGAGGGTTGCTTTTATCCACCGCTGTCCAGTGGATCAGCAATATGGCACCTTTGGCAAAGCATTCTATTTTTAGGTGAAAATAAAAGAGCAAAAATATCTACACAGTGGCCACAGCTTTTGTTGAGGACACAGATCTTTTCCCTTGATCCCTTTCCCTAATAAGAAGTAATGTTGCCATCTGCTGGTAGAGGACGAGGACAGGCTGCTTCTGGTGCTTTCTTTATGAAGCTGATGGGTTCCCTTGATGAGTTACAAATCCTTTCTTTCCCCCCGTGCTTGGTTCATTGATCTTGGCCATATCTTTAACACACCGAGGTAATTATTTCTGTGTGAAGTCCGTGAGTTATTTATGAAGGTTTGAATCAGAAAACTATCTACATAGAAAGTTTTCCTTTCAAGTATCCATTTGCCTTGTCTTAATAAAGGAGTTTATTAAACATTAATGATGTGATCCTCATTATAATTTAATTAATCGGTGAAACAATTTTTTCCTATGAAACAGGGAGTAAATGTATGCCTTTGCTGTAAACCAGAAGGTCTTTTCGTTGCCACCTTCGCAATAAAAAAGAAATTCAGGTCCTCTAATTCAGTCAGAGTCCTCAACAGTAGAACCAACAGGAAGAGACAGCTGGTACCTCAGACCCTGCTCATCTGTCTTTTAATGCCTGGTTCATGAATGAATGCCTTAAAATATTGTCTAGGAATGTTGGGACTATGTTGCTGCTTCACAAGGGTGGGGATACCAGAACAAGATACTGATTCAGTGCCAATTGACACATTCTGCTTTGCTCTTGAAATGTCTACTGCTTAGATACCCCTGACCCCGGGCCATTGTCTAGAAAGATGCAGAAAAAAATCCACTCATGTCTCTCTGAC
The DNA here is from genome assembly GCF_901933205.1 of Camarhynchus parvulus. Taxonomy (NCBI): domain Eukaryota; kingdom Metazoa; phylum Chordata; class Aves; order Passeriformes; family Thraupidae; genus Camarhynchus; species Camarhynchus parvulus. The sequence continues at coordinate 16,288,376 of NC_044575.1, read as the reverse complement.
ACTTTAATGGTCTGATGCCATATCTGGCAGGTTATTCCTAGGACCTCTCTTAGCTTAGCTTGGAAGAGCAGTTCATATTCCTCTTCTCAGTTTGAGGGAAACTTCTCAAGACTGGCTTCACTTTACTTCACAAGACTCCGTTTTTAAATCTTTTCTCTCGAGCCACTGCCCTTTTGTAAAATAACTTTAACTCATTTCTTGGATAAGTTTTATAACCCCATTTTGCTTATTTCCCCAGATATTAAGTGTTAACTCAGTGCAACTCCTGGAAATGTAGGAAAAGTAAAAAAAAACCCAAAACTCAAAACTCCAAACCAAAAAACCCCCCAACTAGTCCCCAAACCTCCACCACCAACTGTGAATGCACCAGAGAACTGTTTCACCTGAGAATATCTGAAATTCTGTTCACAGAAGACTAGCAGATGCTGAGAAACATTAAAAGGAAAATGTACAATACCTGTATTTAAAAGAAAAGTATAAATTTGATCAAACAGCCTTTTCTCCTTATCTGAAACATATTTTCTTTAATACAGTACCATTTGGCTTTGTTGTGTTTTTGTCTTCTGAACACAAAATAATGATACTCTTCTTCCTCTTTTCATAAAACTGCTGATGCTGAGGAGACAGATGGAGAAAATGTCCTGGTTTGACCTTGCTTAATTTTGCAGACTTCATGTGTATTGCAGGAGGCTGATGGTTAAAAGCCCAGGCCTTTTGAAGGCTATGGGAATGCTTTCTCATGAGTAACCACAGAGGGGCTCTGGAGGGTTTGTGATACTACACCATTCACTCAGAAAAAGTGAACAGTTTTTCTGATGTTGATCATCTTCACCAGCTGCTGGATGAAAAACGGTGTGTTTTGGCTGGAAATGGAATATTATAAATTGCTTCTCTGTGCAAACAAATACTATGTCTGATGCTCAGACATTGGTTAAGTGTTGGATATCAAATGCTGTGGACTAGAGGAAGCTGTAGCTTTCCATTAACATGCAAATCTCATAGTATGATAAAGTGGTGAATGTAAATAGCACCGGTGTCTAGAGATTAATCATTCTGACTTCCCGGGATTTTGGCAATTAAAGGCCAATTTGTATTAAATTCTACTTAAGTTCAAGGAAGGATGAGAAAGGAAACATGGCAGGAATTTGCAAAGAACCCTCCCTAGTTTAGGCCTATGCTGATGGCAGTGTGGGCAGATCTTGAGAGATCTCAGATCGCAGCTGTTGCGTGACGTTGTTTGAACTGAAACCTTTCCTCCTTCCTTGTCTCCTGGGAGAAGCACCTGATTGGGGCTGCACATGGCAGAGCATATCTGACATGCTTCTAATGAACAGACTGGTCTTTAGTCAGGTGTATACTGCAGAGAAAGTATTTGTCAAACCTCCTGCAGAAAAAAAGAGGATTAATGCAGAAAATGAAAGCTAATCCTTCCTGCCCCACATGGTTGAAACTGGATCAGAATTTCCATTGCTTCTTCATATGCTCAGTTTTGTGATAGCAGGAAGGGAAAGAGGAAGAGAAGATTCCTTGGATGTAGTTGAGGGACAAAGCTGTCTTCCAATATTTCATCCCTAGGCCCTGGAGGATGGCCTTTGAGGTTGGAGAACCATAGCAGGAACATGCATTGGAGTTGAAGCAGGAAGCCGAAGCATATATAGTTAATTTGGGGGGATGAAGGAGTGGGGTAAAGTGAACAGAAAAGTAAGGAACTGGGATTTGAGAGGGAGGGGACTGGGAGGTAACAGAGGGGGGGACTAACAGGAACTTGGATGACCTGAATTCTAGGGCAGACTTTTCTGTAACCTAGGTTACTTCCTTTAACCTAATTTTATTTGCTCTTTTATTAAATTACAAATCCCTTATTTCTCTGTGTTCTGGAGAGTCTTTTGTTCTGCCATGTCACGTTTGAGTACCTGGGACTTGGGCAAATTAAAGATAGGCCAAAAGAGATACAAAAAACCCTATCCATGAATGTTCTGTGATTTAGGTTTTCAATAGGTCAGCTGACAATACCCTGTACTTCTGTGAACCGACACTGAAAATAAAATCCTTGCATACCCAATACTCCCATTTTCTGCTGCAGCCCAAGAAGGTTTAAACATAAACCTGAGAGTGTCCTCACCACCGAAATTGTGGGAATGTGGTGGTGTAAATCCTTCCATTCCTGCTGAGGCTAAATAACTGTGAGAAAGTCAGCAAGTTAACCCCAGAGGGAGCTCTGATAGGAAAGTGAGATCCCAGTTAGTTTGCAAGTGAGAAACTCTGACCACAAGGCTTATACTGTTTATTGTATCTAATGCCTTCTGATTATTGTGCCTGTGAACCCATCAACACTGTGATTGATGAAAACTAATCTGAAATAACTTTCTGAGTTTCCATGCAAACTTAGTTTCTATGCAAAGTTAGTTTCTATGCAAATACCTTTGAATGCATTTCTTAATCATTAAATCTCTGTGTTTACCATTAGATTTTCAGATTATTAAAAACAGCTGTGTTCCACCTGAGTGGGACTTCAACAGAGCCATAGTTGTGGAACAGTAAATTTTATTTTACTCTGGCCCTTTTTGATGGGTATTTAATTATATTGCATGCAAATACTCAGGATTTGAATTCTCTATTATGCTATCTTAAGCTAGGTTCTACTGAAGAATGATTTGAAATGGACACAAACAGTTTTGATTTTTTTGAAAGTGGTGAAACAAAATGGTAGAATTAGGGTATGGCTTGTCAAGAAAATCTGTTGTTGCCAAAAAAGTTACTACCCCAAATGCCAAATCCTCTTTTTGTATAAAATGTGAGAAGTTTCAAAATATACTATATTTTTGTAAGGGAGATTTCTACCACAGCTTCTTACATGACCTTAGATTTCCAGTTTTCTTCTCTTGCCATATTAATCTTGACTCTTCTGTGGAATTTCTCAGCTTTCAGTCTTGGCCACAACAGCTAAACTGCATTAGCTAGCTCTAACCAAAATACAACATTCACTCCAATTTGGGTACATTAGTTTGTTCTAAAGAGATAAGATTTTTTTCTCCATTATTTGGAATGTACAAAGTAATTTTTTACACAGTGGTGCTAGTTGCCATAAGGTTAACACATTCACATTTATAATGAAAATGTTACCCCTAGGTGAATGCCATTCACTTTAACATGGAGTTTAAAAGAACCATATAATTGAAGGAGAGGTTCTTCCCTGCTTAGCACAACAGGTTCATGTGTGGGTGGACTCTTCTATGCTACTGCTATAGAATGGGAGAACTGAATCTTCGAATGTTCTTTGAAGGAAAATAAATATACTTAGGCATTTAAGTGAGATATATTTAAGTGGTCAATGCATTATACTATTGAACAGAAGCTAAACAATACTTTTTGGGCTTTTTTTTTTCCTTTCATGTTTTAAAATTCTGTTTGTAGCCCTGCGTTCAATCCAGATGCTTGAACAGTCACTTCATTTCAGTGTGATAGTCATAACAAAATGCCCTGTGCAACAGAGTACCTACAGTCGCAGTCAAAATTCATTGACCTGCTCTGCTGCATACAAGCATGACATATTAGCATGTGTGAGGACTGTCTTTATTAAAGTTCCAGGAAGAGGCTGCTCATCTTAGGGAATTCTTAGTAGAATCATATAGTCAAAGAGTTTAAGAAAAGCATTTCTTTAGAAAACCGGAACTTCCTTTCCTTGAACCAGGAACTTGCCATAAGTCAAGTCACAGATGTAAAGATGGGTGCAAACTCCACATATAGGCACTCTCATAATTGTTATTTTTTTATCAGCTGTGGCATGCAGCTGTTGTTAATTCTTCAGCTCCTCCTGGAAAGTGTATTGTTTGTTCCTTTTGGAAACTGGGTGGAGATTAAATAATGAGTGTCTTTACTGGCTGTTTATCTTGGGCCAGGCAGCTCTTTAATGACTGCTGCTCTTTCTCTGTTGTAAAAAGAGTTTTCATTTTCAGAATCTCAGGATTACAGCATCTGCAGCATCTGTAGAATTTAAAACTACTTCAGACCATTCAACTTCTCCTCACTGTTGTTCCCAAAAGTTAGTCTGAGTTTTCTGTACCAAAGTGATCGAATTTAGAGATGCTTTACTCCACAGATCCAGTAAATGAAAAATAAGCATGTCCAATAAACTGAAAGTACGTTTCTATGTTGTGATGAATAAAATATAATCTCCTTGAGCTGCATGCTGAAGCAGCTAATTACAATGCAGTTCTAAAAGGCAAAAGTCCTTTGTTTAGGATAGAGTTGCAGTGTTTGATGAGATAGTTTTACAAGCAGCAGGCTGTATTTGTGAGTTTAAAAGAACACTCAGAGAACAGAGCTGGTAATTATTTTCTAGTTTTCACTGTTCTGGAAAAAAGTGGGTGCGCTGAAACGTGTGGCATATGCATTTTTTATTTGAAAAATTACTTCTGTATTGAAGGAGTAGGATAAATGTTGATGCTTGGGGGTATAAAGCATTTGATATAACCAAATAGTTGATACAACACAGTCAGTGCCTGTTTGTGCTTAAGCACTGTCTCATCTCAGCTTTGCTGATGCAGAATGACCACTGGCACTAATGAAAAAATATATGAATTATTGATGCATTTGATTATGATTTGAATCAGATAAATGTCTGCCTATAGACACTAGAAAGAACACAGTACTTTCTATTTCATTTCTACAACAGAATACACATACTGCTAAAGGTGTAGTGATTTAACCTCAGTACCATTATCTCAGTTGTTTTTTCAATTTCTGGCCGAGATATAAAAAAAGAAGATCCAAACACCATTAACAATTAAGAAAATTATTGGTCTAAAGTGTATGGTACTATGCAAATCATGACACCTCTTTCAGTCTTCATGCTTTTGCTTCTAATGTATTTATATTTTACCCTTTCCCCCTTCTCAGTATTAGAGTTTTACCCTTTTTCCAATCATTCTTACTTTGTCTGATCACTAGGAAAGCTGCAGTTATTTGTGAATGTTTCTTTTCTAATTAGTGTGTGATGAATTAACTATGACTTTAAGATGGCACGTAAGAGGAAAAGACTAAACTGTAATGACATGCTCTTATTTCTTACCTCTTGGACTCTGCCTCCCACTCAATTATTGCTTTAAAAATTGAGGTAAAATTTTTTCTCTGCTAGAAGACAGCTGGTATTAATGGGACCAAATCAGTCAGTCTATATGTCATATATGTTTGGGGTTTTTTCTTATAATAATAATTATCCTGTTGCAGTTCATTCATTATCACATTTCCTCTTCCCTTTGATGGGGAGTATTAGATTGTCCCTGACAATCTATTGCACTGCAGGTATTAACAATATATGTTATTTGCTACTGTCAAAATGTATGTGTTTATTACACCCTAAAGATGGCCATGCATTTAAGAAAGGCATAACTATTCATTGTATCCCTGTGAGTAACTTATGAATAAGGAAAAATTAGAGCTGTAGATTTTTACCAATGGAAATTTAACACTTTCCCAGAGCCTATAGATGTCATGAAATGGAATACAAATTTTCTCTGGAGTTCAAAAGTAAGAGAAGGTGACTATGCAGTGGAAGCTCCTGGAAATGCCATCATTTGAGTAACTCACACCTAGATTTAAGAAAATAAAAAGTAGACTTCAGAAAGTAATCATGTTTGCAAAAAGCAGAGATGATAAAAAGAGCTGTGTGCTTCCACATTCAGATAAATTACAGAATACCTTTCAATCACATTTGTCTGTATTCTTGGACAGGAATTACCAATATGTGCCTAATTGATCAAATACAGCTTTATAGTCAATCTTTCTTTATGTGGCTTTTATTTGTCAGAGAGTCTTTTTTTCTTACAGTTTGAAATAACTCTTATGTAAGAAGGATCTAACACCAGCTTCTATAAAATGATTGTGTACATAAGCAGTCTAGTCTGTAAAAAGGACGCATTGAAATAAAGTAGGTAAATAGAGGTGAGAGGACAAGTCTTGTCTAAGAAATGAACCCTGTAAAAGAAGGCTACCAAGTACTCATGTCTTACATAACATCTCTGCAATGGTGGAAGAGATAGGAATAAGCAGGCAAGCCTTCAGAGTGAGAGGATTAGTTAGTGTTCAAATTGTGGGGCTAACTGGGACTTTTATTTCACAAGTCAAATCCTGGGAGAAAGTTCTGAATATTGATGTATTTTTCCTTTCCTACAAACACATTGTTTTTCTTTAAATCTGAAAGAACAATGCAGATTGTATTTTTCTCTGCACTGAGCAGTGTCTACAACTGAGCAGAAGTCACTGTGCTAACAGAAATCACTGTAGTAGCTAAAGACTCAAAATCCCATCCTACTTTAGGGAAAATGTTAAGAGGAGGTCTCAGAGCACTTTTGATTATTCACGCAACATAGGAAAAGTAGGAAGTGGAGGGAGTAGTCAGGAAAAGAAGAGAAAGAAGACATGGCTGTGAGAACAGAGTATGTGTCTGCTTAGCAGTATCCGTGCACAGCAGTTCAATTTTCAAAAGAACTGGTTCTTTATTTTCTCACAATTTTTTTTCAAAGATACTGAAATGGCTTCTTGAATGCACACACCTGGGAAGAAAAACCGCCCCCACCCCCAAAATGAAAAAGCTTTTAAGGTCTTTTGAAAAAATGATTTGCCAACAAGACATTCTTTCTGGAAAGTATTCACCTTGTCTGTGAGTTCTCAAGCCAGTCAGACAACTATGGGACTGGACTGCCCTCACCTGATAGCAGCCTTGCAGTAGGTAAAGGGGCCTCAGAAGAAGACTGGAGTGGGACTTTTCATAAAGGCATGTAGTGATAGAGCAAGGTGGAATGGCCTTAAGCTGTAGGTTTAAATTAGATAAAAGGAAAGAATTTTTACTGTGAGGATAGTGAGGCACTGGAACAGGTTCCCCAGACACATTGTGGGCTTCCCATCCCTGGAGGTGTTGAAGGCCAGGCTAGGTGGGGCTCTAAATAACCTTGTTCATTGACAGGTATTCCTATCCATGGCAGGGGGGTTAGAAATACATGGTCTTTGAAGCCCCTTGCAACTCACCCATTTCTATGAGGCCGTGATTTCCCCAAGCGTGTGTTTGTGTTCAGCACCATGGCCAGGGCAAAGGTTGGGGATATGAAACAACGACGATGGGAATGTGTAAATACTTGTCATAAGAAGGAACCTTTCCGTGGACTTGGTGGTTGTCTATTCAGATGTATATGGATGATCAGTAGCATATGATTAGCGAGATTTACCAGGTATAAAACTGCTTGATTTCCTCCTTCTCTTGATAGTCAGTCATTAACTGTATGTTTGTTTCTTCTGTAAGTCAGAGCTGACAGTAAGTAAGGGAAATTGCACCATATTTATAAACTCTTAACTACAAGTGAAAGATAATAATGCCTGAAAGGAACTATGGCCATGATCCCTTCAATAGTTCCATGCTTAGCTTCCTCTTTAATACCTCAAGTAAGGGGTTTAAATGTTTATTCTAGGAAGCCTATTTCAAGTATGAGAAAAAACACAGGAAGCTCAGGAAACTCAAAACTGAATCTGAAGGTGTAGTTTAGCTTTAGGTAGTGAATAAATAATCTTAAGGATGTGCATGATTACACTTCTCTTTCTGCCTCTGTATCAAATATAAAAATTACCTTTATAACTCATGCCCTTCCCCACCCTGGCCAATCATTTAGTAATCACTGGCATATCCCCTGCAAGAAACCATTTGTGATAAAACTATATGTGGAATCTTCTGGAAAAGGAGAGAAATTCTTTTTTACAAAACTTCTAAATGAGTTTATTTTATAGTCTTCATTCCTTCTCTCCTGGTTGCCCTTTCACACCCACATTTTGCAAGCATTGAGCTTGGGTTGCCAAGTTTTACCAGGTTTAGGCAGGATTGTTGGTGTGCAAAGCAGAGGACAAGAGACATTGCTGTCGGTGCCCATTGCATTTATTATTTCTCCTTGACTGGCAGCGGCTACGGATCTGTATATCCTTTTGTAGTCTCTGGCTGTTAAGACATGATCATTTGCCACAGAATAAGGCTTATTTCAGCTTTCAGAAATCTTAGATCTGATTACTGCTTATTGCCTGCTTTCCCCTATTTAAGTTATATGTCTTTAGTCTGTTTTCTTGGTGAACTAATGGAAAAGGAGTGCAATATATGACATGGTGCTACTTATTTCCATCCTGATCTCAGGATGCAGGTCTCCCACTGCTAAGTCATCTTTGCTGTGGTCTTAGCAGAGTGCAGACCTATTTTTTCTGGATGCAAACAACACAATTCCACTTTATCCCTGGTAACAGCATCTTGGAAACAGTGATCTTAATCATAATTTTGGGCTGTTCTTTCCATCCCGGTTCTGCCACTTCTTCCAATGCTTACACACATACATATTCTTTTTCATATACATTCCCATTCTTACTACCATCATCTAGTTCTGGGTTTAGTTCTGAAAATCACTGATTTTTCAGTGATTTTTTTGGGTGCAATCTACACTCAGTGGCACTTCATATAGAAGATATACACTTAGCAATGGAGAAAGCGGTGTAGGAAAGTACAGGCAGCCACAGTCATCCACAGTGTCCATAGCGTCCATAGCTGTTCATATTCAATCAATGGGAGGCATTTGAAAGCATCCAGGGTCCTTATAAATGGTTAACAGAACTAGAACTTTACAGGTGAGCATTCTGACCTTTATAGTAAGAAAATATACTTCTTGGAATGGAATGACCAGAATAAGAATTTTGGGTTTTTTTTAAAATGTGGTCCTTCCATGAATGCAATATAGAATATTACAATGTTATTTTGTGCTTTGTTCTCTATACCTTTAATACCACTGTATGAATATTTTGAATGTCACTGGTCACTTAGATGGTATTATTTGGTACTTGTCACATTGGTTTCAAGATATTTTTCCTGACAGCTGGTAAATATCATTGTGCCCTTTATGTGTCTGTAGGAAAGAAGACAGTCTATAAGAAAGAAGGATTGGAAAACAGTGTGGACACACTGGAATTCTTCTTTTGAATTCACACTTTATAAAGGTAGTCTCTGAATTTTATCTATTGTTTTTAACCCTCTCAGCATTGTAGGCTAGTTCTGCAGTTGTCTTTCAGTTTTGTTTTGTCTCTCCTGGATAATCTTGGATCTTAACAATTAGTGTGGCTTCACAGTCACTGCTCTTAAACCTTGACAGAGCCCATCAGTTACTTCTGTCTCTTGGACAATTGACTTTCCTACAGCTTGTTTAAATATCTACAGAATTTGATGACCCATGGGAGCTTGGCCTCCAACTACTGTTGAAATGTGGCAGTTTTGTACTTGAGCTTTTTTAGAAAATATAAGGAATGACATCCAGTCTTGGAAGTCTGTTTACTGTTCAGTTTATCAATTTATTCTAAAATCTCCTTTTTCTTTATTTTGGACTAATATGTTATCTTGTCTCTATTACTGCTATGTCTGGCCATGCTGGTTTTTGTTTTCATTCCTAGTACTTCTAGGTCTGTTTTGGTTTGTACTATTCACCTATTTGAGCCTTTAATATGGTGCCTGTAAACAGCTACGAGATCACTCCTTGTTTTGATTGATTCATTCATGGGAATTTCCCATTTTTAAAGTTAAATATTAATCTGCTATTAATGGCTTTATTACTCCTACTGGTGTAGAATGATGTACATTAAAGCATTATTAAAGCGTCTCATATCCTCATTCCTACATATAGCAGACAAGTCTCCACAAAAACACATTGCAGATCCAGTTCTCTGTGCTTGATACTCAAATTTCCAACACTGTAGTTCTGGTAATCTCTGCCTTATGGAAAATTTTGTTCCTAGCGAATGTCCATGGGCAAGAAAAACAAAACAAAAAAATCTCCCCAAACAACCCCAAACCCTAGCAATTAAAGAAAAAGAAATTGTCATTGCTATAAATGTATTGCTGTAGAGTTTGAGAAACTACCCAGCAAGAAAAGTAACTTCTAAAAAAATGTTGATAATGTAGCTAAAAAGCCTCCTTTACCCTGCTGTTTCAATAGCTGAACAATGTACACCCCAGAAGGATAAGCTTTTCTTGTAACTGAAAGCTGTGTCAACTTCCTGAAGTTGGTGTGTAACATATGGACAGAGGGGTTGGGCTGGCAGGTGCTCTAGGTCTGATTGTCCTTGCTAACACTGTGTCTCTGTGAGCTGTTACAGAGGTATTGCAAACTCAGTCATGGAACTGGGGAGGCACAGAGAGATCAGGCTCTGTCTCACAGAAATTTGTTTGTGACTAGCAATGCTCATGATCTTGTGAATCTTTTTATTAGGTTTTTACAGAATCAAGATAAAGATTCCCAGGAAACTGTGCTGGTTTTGGCTGAGATAGACTGAATTTTCTTCATAGTATGTGATCTGGGGCTGTGTTTAGGATCTGTGCTGAGAACAGTTGATAACAGAGGGATGTTCTAGATACCCCTGAGCAGGGGTTACACAGAGTCTAGGTCTTTTCTGCTCCTCACCCCATCAGCATGGAGGCTGGGGTGCACAAGGAGTTGTGAGGGGCCACAGCCAGGACAGCTGACCCCAGCTGACTAAAGGGATATTCCAGACTGTATGGTTTCGTGCTCTGCAGTGTAAAGTTGGGGGAAGAAGAAGAAATGGAAGGACACATTTAAAGTGCAGTCATTTTGTCTTGCCAAGTGACCATTGCATGTAATGTAGCCTTGCTTTCCTGTTGGTTCATGGCGTTTTACAGTACTGAATTTTTTTCTTTTTTTTTTTTTTAATAGCTTTTGGTTTTTTTACTGTTCTTTTGCAAATTTTACTCATCATACTTAGTGATTTTTGTATTGACACAGTTATGGACAGGAAGTAGTTTTTGTGTAATATTAAATGAGAATATGAATAGTGGTAATGAAAGATACAAAGTGTTTTGGTTGTTGTTTTATTTTTAAACCCAAATGACAGTATTTGGGCAATTTTTTTCCTGACACACAAATCTTGGATTGAATGTAAATATCTGGCATGGATTGTGTAGACAGTTAGAAACTGAAGTGTTCTATTCTTTCAATTTTAATTATGTATTCTGTCATGCTTTTGCTATCTTACAGCTAATCAAATTAGAAAGCTTTTTCTTAAGTCTCATGTAGACTGTGCATGAGGTCTTACCTTACTCATGCTCATGACTCAGTAGCATACACTAATCTTCTGTTCACATCAGACTCCTTTTATATTTTTTACATTTACTTTGTGACATGGGAGTTGCCAGATTGTATGGGAGTTTCTCAGGAATCACACAAAGAGGATACACCTCCTTAGTCAATTAGAGAATTTATTATGAAGGTAAAGCATCAATCACTTCCAAGTTCATCCAGGGGTGCTTTGTTTGCCGACCTACTTTAATATTATTTATATAATCAGAGTCGAGATAACATACAGGATTATATAAATACTGTTTAGCTTCATAAAATCAAATTCTTGTAGTTCAAAATTACTGAATTATTGCCTGCACCTTTCATGAAAATGTCATCTAGTTATCCTAATATAAGATGAGGTGAATTGCTCTTTTCAAGTACACTGTCCTCTCAGTTAAAAATTATTCCTTTTGTGCTTGCAGTTTATTTTGGCTCAGTTCCACATACTAGCTTACATGAGAGAGACCTAACAAGTCCAGGGTCATGACATGAAAATGGCATTTTCAACCAAAGAGAGAGTTTTTTCTAGGACAGCTACAAAGTAGCTCCTGTTAAAACTCAGATAATCCATGTTTTGTAGTCTGTATTTCCATTCATATTCTGTGTGTTTGACATAGGTCTGTTTATAATAAATACTGTCGTTTGTATAAGTAGTAGCAAAATAAAATCTAGTACAGCATCAGTAAATTCAGGGGTATTTTTTGCTTTACTTTGGATGATTCAATATGAAACATTCCTGTGATGACAAAACAAAACAAAACAAAACCCAAATTTAGGAAATGAAACAAAAGAGTTGAAAAACAGGCTTTTCTTTGTCATATCTGTATTACCATAAATTTCTTGCAAAGAAAGGGTATAGTCAACTCCCAAATGCACGTAACATGAACAGAAAACATTAATTTTTCAAGTGAAGCCTAGAAGTATGATTTACATTTTATTTTATTATAATACTCTTCTTCAGGAGCTCATGTGCCTGCCTCAGTCTTTCAATGTCTGTAATATCCTAAGATATGTTGAGCACTTTGTGATAAATCTACATTAAAGCCTGACCATTGTTTAATAATTTTTTTCTTTTAAACACCTTTTCTGAATGAGGGGAGATCTACAGAAGAATGTTCCCCTCTTGTCAGGGAGTGCTTGGATTCAATATCTTCAGAGTAAATGCCTAATTGCATTGTTATGTTCAGTCTGCATGTTCAGTCTAGCCAAAATTACCTGAAAAAGACCTTTTATTAATCATATGGCCCTCTGAGATGGTGAAGAGATGTTTCTGTTGTAATTTATGTACAGGTGTGTGGTACATGGTAAGATTTTGGTAGCAGGGGAGCTGCAGGAGGTTCTATATAGGAAGAGACTTGGACAGCCCTGTGCCAGACAGACACTGGCCAACTGGCTCCAGACATAGCACAGCATGCAGATGAGCCCATCAGCCACACTGGTGGCTTGGGAATATATTTATGTGTTTGGAATTGCATTGAAGAAAGGTTGGAAATATATTTAAGAAAGGCTAAAATGCTGTGTAGCAATTAGAGTGATGAGGGAGAAATATTCTGTTGAGGACAGAGAGTGAGAGAGCTGCTGGCTGAGGGTTTGCAGTCAGCCAAGCTGAACCCATCACAGCTAGAAAAATGAAGATTCTTTGTGTCTAATTACAGATTTGCCAGACTACAGCAACACTTAATGCAACATTGGTGAAGCACTGTTCTGAACTGGAAACTTTTCTCCAGTCTCTGTCTTGGGAAAGTACAGATAAGATATTATCACTTATCTCACGGACTTGCTTTTGATTTAGTATTTTTATTAAGATATTTGCCTTCAGCAAACATCTCTTACCGAGTTTTATGAAATACTTTTCCTCTATAATGTTTCTAACCTACGTAAGCACTGCCAGAAAAATAAGTGTTCTTCAGACTGGGCAGAGAAAGGGGATTGTACTCTGTTGTCCCTGTTCTTCATGCTAGTTCACATTAGCAATATTCTGTTGTGTTATGTTCAGCTAAGCCTTACTTTCCAGATCAAGTTAAGAATTCAGCTTTATTTTTTATAATATTTTTCTTTTCATGAACTGAGAAACCTCTTTATAATAAATATAAAGATAAAAAATTCGGGCTTATATCCATACCAAAGTTTCTATTCCCATGAGCTATATCAAATGTTTAAATGTGGTCACATCTCTCCTCCCTTTTCTCATCAGTGACATTAGATTCTCTCTAAGTTCTGCATTGTAGAGTCATAGTCATTGCTGCTTACCTGGTCTTTGGAAAAGTGAGAAAAAGAAAGTATTCTGTGCAAAACGGAAGTGTTTCAAAATTAGGTGAGAGCCTTAGGGCCCAGAAACTCAGGTATTAAAATAGAATTGATCAGTTATAAGGGACCTAAACCAAACATCTGGTCCAACTGTATTCTCACAGGAAATTACAGACTCATAGAATGGTTTGGGTAGGAAGGAACCTTAGAGATCATTTCCTTACAACCCCGTTACCATGGGCATGGACAACTCCCACTAGACCAGCTTGCTCAAAGGTTGCCATTTAACGTGGCTTTGAACACCTACAAAGATGGGGCATCCACAGATTATCTGGGCAATCTGCCCCAGTTTCTCACTTAGTTTTTCACACCCCTTAAAGTAATTAATTTCTTTCTAATACCTAATCTAAATCTACCCTCCTTTAGCTTTAAGTCATTCCCTTTTGTCCTATCACTACATGCTCTTGTAAAAAGTCACTCTCCAGCTTTCTTGTAGGTCCCTTTTCAGGAAGGTGCTTTAAGGTCTCTCCAGAGTTTTCTTACCTGGTGCAAGCATCTCCTTGTTCAGAATGGTGGATGTGTTATACATATTGGGACAGGAGTTTTGTGGAGATGCATATATCAAAACTATGTGATATTTTGATGCTCTGGATAACAGTTCTTTTGAATATCAATTACCTACAATTTGAAGTTATAATCAGATTTTTTATTCCAAACATTTTTTATCCAGCCCTTACAAAATTTGAACATAGGTAGACCCAGTGGACGCATTGGACTGAATGGCATGGGCTATCAGTCTCACTACTGGCATTTTATAGTGCAGATAAATGACTTCTCAGAACTGACATTTGAAAAAGCAGCAACTGAAAAGGAGAAGGAGGAAGGAATGCTCAAAAGTATTTTTTAGTTTTGCTTTCCTTTTGTCCTCTTTCAAAAGACACCTAGAGAGTATTCTAATTCAAATTTTGAAAGTGCATGGAAAATAAACATATAGTGCAAAATATCACAGAAGTCTCTAAAAGAAATTTTTTCTCAGGTTGTCTCATTCATCAGCTCACAAAGCATTCTTCTATATTCGTTGTTATATTCACAATGTTGCTCTGATAATGTGCTGTATTGACAATATTGTCTTTTTAATGACTCAAATGTTAGTTATAAAGTAATGTTCTTAGGAAATGTGCATGGCAGCTGGAAGACTTGGATACGAGTCAGACTTATTCTCGTGTTTGACGCAGTTACTCCCCATCCTACAATACAGAGGCACTATTAACTACGTAACTGCTGACTTGCATAACAGAAAAAAGTTAAACTTTACCATAACTCTGGCAAGTTTTGCTAGGACAGCAAATTATACCAGCAGAATTCTAGTATTTGGTGGTAAGAAGAGGAAGACTAAAGATTCTTAGCAATTCTTACTTCAAATGAACTCAACTTTTCCTAATGTCCTGTGGAACCATCACTACACCTTTACAATAACTCAGAATATTGCTTATTTCAACCACTTGATATTAAGTCTTAAATTTATGAAAATCTGTTACTTCAGTAGAGCTGTTGACTACAGGCCATAAACTAAGCCATTCCATTAAGAGCTGGGGAAAAATGAGAAAAGTTTAATCTATCAGCCAAGTGACTAGATTGGCCATGCTGAAAAATACAAGAATATACTGTGTTGAGCAGTGATATTTCATAAATTCTTGATTGAAAGCTAAAAATAACTCATAGTGAATGTTGACTTAGAGGCAATATTGATACACTGCTGCAAAAAGGAAAAAAGAGAGTGAAGGGTTTGCTCTCCAATTTTTTGTGACAGTGAGTCTGATTTCCCATATAAAAATATTGAGTAAATGCAAATTTACTTCAGTTCCACCTTCAGTATCGACAGGAATTTTGAGACAAGGAGGTGGTAGAAAATATTAGTAGAGGAAATTTGCAATTAAAACAAATATGCTCAGTTCATTTCTTGTTCAAATTCTTGATATATGAGCTCCATTGAGAGAGAGCACAGGTTTAGGTACTCAGGTTTTGTCTAGAATATTTTCTAGCATCTAATTGAACTGTATTTTCAGAAAAAAATCTTCTCCAGAGGACAGAGGGGAAAAAAAACCACATTTCGCCAATATTTTTCCCCACCTTTTCCTACAGAGAAAATAAAATATTTGGAAAATCCCATTTCCCTGGGGTAAAATTACCAGAGTATGGTATGTGTATTACCAGAGTAAGATGTGAAGTGTAATTCCCTTGGTGCCCTTTCCATGCTGTCTCTTCTTGACTCAGTCCATTTCCCTGTAGTAAATCCCACCGATGCTTGAGCAAAAGAGAACTCTAATAATATTTTAAATTGTCAAGCATTTTTTCCTTGTGCATTGATGTAGAAGCTGCTGTGCAGAGGCTTTTTGCAGACTAAAATTTTCCAGAAGCTAAGTGTTGGTAGGAAAGCGTACTAATTTAAGTTATTTCCTACATCCCTTCCTAATCTTCAGTAATTGTGTGTCACATGTTTATCCCCACTTGTACGTAACTGGAAGAGAAGGAAATGTTTTGCAGCTTTAGTCTCAGAGGATGAGCTGCTGACTTCCAAAGAAGGAAGTACTATGAGTGGAAAATGGGTGCTATTCTTAAAATTTCTATGCCAAACCACTTAAGGAAGGGCATGTAAGAACATTATACTACAGCCAGCATCAGAAGATACCTCATGATATTGTATTTGTTGGAATGAAAAGTAATGCACATAATCCAAAAGCTGCTCAAGGTTACAGTGATGAAATTGATTCTATATCAGTTTTACATCCATCTAAATGCTGGCTCCTTTTGTGTTGATACTTTTGGATTAATCTGTTGGCAGCATGCATGTCGAAATGAAATTCACTCCCATTATTTCTCTGTCATTGCTTTAACACTTTTATGCACTGTTCAGCCTTCTGCTAGTCTCTGTTGCTGGTTAAGTTTTTGTCAAGGTGTGCTATATGGGGCTTAAATGCCTCAGTCAAGGAAATACAGTGATTGTATATGCTACATCTCTGAATTCATAATTTGACTAGATTTTACCAGAGCTATTTTGGAATGGCTGCCAAGGGAGTTCCAGCAACCCAGTTCAGATGATCTCTGTGCTTAAAATAAAAGGAGTGATGTGCAGTTGTATGGTCATGTGTAAGGCTGTGTGTGCTCTGGTGAAATTCTGGCAAGTGGAAGAGTAGGAGAACAAAATCCTATGGCCACTTCTACAGAACAACATTACTGATACAACATTGCTGCTTGGTTTGGCAGCCTGTGATCAGCAAGTCAGGACTACAAAAGCAGATAAGGAAAAGACCTCAGTCACAAAGTGTAATTGTACTTTTTGAGGTATTTCTACAGTGATCATCCTGTGATTGCTGTGGCAAGACTGCAATTAGATTTCTTCTTGATATTTTAACTGATAGAAACAGATCCCACATTCTTGAAAAATTGTTTATTCTTCCTAAAGCAATAAACCCAGTCAGGTCTCAGCTGAATTTTATCTTAAAGTTATATAAATGATACATATAGGCCCTTTTATTCTGCAGTATGATTCAGAATGAAGATAATCTTCCATGTGTATTCTCTTTTTAACAACAAGTATATTGCAAAATAAATATACCCTGTAACTAAATGAACATTAAAGGTTAGCTATGCTGATGGAATGATTGGAAATAGTCTCATAAAAGTTTAAGAGTAGGGAAACAATGCAATGACATAACCATGACTCAAAACACATCTTTTATCTCTGCTTTTGCATCTGCTGCTACAACAAACACACTTGCCATGCAACCAACTTTTCTTTTTTATGCTTTGGATTTTAGCAGTGATCTTTGTAGCACTGGTGTTGGGGCTTCTAGGTCAGGCATATAATGAAAGCTTATGGGAAGTTGTATTGCTACTCGTGGGCTTCAGGAACTTAAACTTTAAACCATCTGTTAATACTCAACTGTGGAACCTAAACATTAAAATCCTTCTTCTTGTCACTAGTTCTGGTGTCACTTGCATAGTGACAGCATGCATAAGTAATATCTTTGGTAATAAAAGCACCTGAACACCTGACCAATATTGGAAAGAGGAAGGTGACTTCTGATTAAGCTGACTAGAAGCAGGAATGGCACAAAGTTCCACAGAAAGGTCATCTCAGGTAGAGATAGAGTACGTAAACTTAGGGAAAAGATGGTAATGATAAAGTCGAATTAACTTTTTTGCAAAATGGTTGGTTAGTTCAGGTTGTCAGACTATTTATGGTAAATAAATTAATGCATACATGCAGATGTTGTCTGTGCATTACCAATAAGGTTCTTTTGGGTTAAAATCTATAGTCCAAAAACGTTTAAGGTAGCTGAGCAAGAAATAAACCAGGCTATGATGTCTAACTCAAAGACTGATTATTTCTGAAAAACTTATAAAACATATGGTGGACAGGATCATTACCCTTCTGTCAATAAGGAAACAGAGACAGTATAATTTAGGACACCTTCTAATGCTAGCAAAAGTACAAATACCTAGGACTTTTGGAGATAAGGATCTGTATTTATTTCTCTTCAGATCATCACAACCATGTAAGCTCAAGTGTGAATTCTGTAAGAGTGGTCTCAGTGCTTAAAGACATGCTAATGTCCCTTATTCTCCAGTTAGAGGTGTCACAGCAAGCCCTATATATGTCAGAGGAAGGGACAATGGGAAGTTGTTGGTCGCTCTGAGAAGCAAAGACTGCAGAAGGAAAATTGTCCTGTGTAGCTTCATAGCTCAAGAAGGAATCATGCTCCATGTACAGGCAGGACGAAGCTGGAGCAGAGTAAATCAGTCTCTAAAATTTGGACGTGCTTAGCTAAAAATACACAGAATATATTCTTCTTCTCCTACACAGAATATATTAAAATTATAAAAATACCAGCATATTGAACTGAGGAATGGTGCAACTGTAATTGAGGGATGATTATCTTTCCCAGTCACAACAAATTAATGAGACTGATTCCATTGAGATCTAGAAGTTTTGTGGCAAAGAAACCTGAATGGAAAATATGCAAGAATCCAAATTACACCTGTCAGCATACATGTATATTTTAACCTAAAAAGGGGTCATGTTTGCTACATACATGGAGTTGCTGTTGCAGTTTGCAAAGACTGTATAGGAATTAAGTCATGGAAACCCTTTTTCTTCTGAGGTGATAGTTCTAGCTGGGATACTGTCTAGAAAAACACAGGAGGATAAGAAAACCTTAAAAAACTAGTCCTTTGGAGATCTCCTAAGTAATTATAGAAAATGCTTCCAAACTAAGAGTGTTGGTGGCATAAAAGACATAAAATGCCAACTGGGGAAATGTCTCTGAGGTATCCTAAGTTAGATTTGGTAAAGTAACCGCTGAGCAAAGTTCTCTGTAGACTGTGTTTTTGCTTTGTTTTCTATGAATGATTGGTTCTAACTGGTTATTACTGAGTTTATTTTTATTTTCCAAGAAGGAGAATAAAGCTATATTCTTACAGTGGTAGATTCAGGAGGGAGAAAAGGGTTCCTACTTAATTTCAGTCGGGATTGTTGAGTGATATGCTATGTAAGGGTAAGAGAAGCACAAATTTGTATTCTCAAATAGAGAAAGGAGAAAATCTAAAACCTTTTGAGATGTATTGAGGGAAAACAGGAAGATGTTCAGATAGAGTCTAGACTATAGTTGAGGTAAAATTATTAAATTAAAAAAATAGCAGCTAAAGAATATTCATTTATGATAAGAGAATATTTCTAGTTGACTAGAGCAGTCAAAAGGGCTAAGTAAAAATTTTTCTTGGTGTTTTGAAAAACATTAAAGTTCTACTTGTAATATGATCAATGCAAGTAAGAAATACTTTAAATGATCAAGAGGATTACAGATTTCTGCATTGAAAATTACAGATTTCTGCATTGAAAATCTGGACACTGCACTGAAAATTTTTTGATGAGGAAATGTAGAGACTGGAAGCAGATGTGTTACAAGATGTCTCGAAGGAAGTGTGCCTTTACCTCAAGGAACCTGTGCTTCATCTCCTGGAGAGAGCTGCAGAAAGACCTTCTAAAAGGAACTTTTTAGCACAAAATAATGTTAATGTGGAAATCCTCTATTTCTGAAGCAGCATTCTGAACTGGTTCCTGATTCTGTTTTCTGCTTTCTTCCTTCTTCTCCCAAGGAACGTCTTTCTCTGCACAAAGCAAAGCTGACCCTTTAGCTTTTGTAGTATCTGATGTGGGACAGCAGGCTGTAATATTATCATTTATGTAGAAAGTTAGCCAGAATGAGCAAGAATGTTTAGGGGGATTAAGAACAGTAATGTTTTTCCATTTACCCTTCTTCTTTTTTCTTTTCCTCTAAAGCTTAATGTTATGTGAGAATCTCTACAACTTTGATGGACATTCTCTTACACCATGAGAAGGTTTGAAAGAGCACTTCTTTTACTGTAAAATCCTTGAACCTACTGTGTCACCCAGTCTCAATTATGTTTTGGGCAAAATATGCAGTATGGGCAGTATTTTGGTTTAGATATTCCCAAGAGCTGTAAAAATCAAAGAAATCCAATAATTGCCTGCAAAATAATTTTACGACACATGATGTGCCATTTTATTTGTAAGGGTTACTGTTAATGACAACATTCTTCACAAGCATCACTTAATTTTTACAGAAATGATTCTATATGATGATGAAAAATGAAGAATTCTTTGGTTTTGAGGCCTTTATTTTAGGGTCTCACCTTAAAATTTATTCAGGGGATTTCTTTGTTCAGCCACCCCAAAATTCATTATTTGTTATGGAGTTTACTGAAGGTTAAACTTAGTGTGAGCATTTGAAGGATTTAAAAGCACAGCATCCTGTAGATGAAATAGAGCAATAAAAAATTACATGATTACTGAATCAATATTATAGTTTCCTGTATGCCGAATTCTTCATTTATGGTGAAAAACGATTGTCTGTTTACTTCTTATCTTCTGCAAATATCACACCTGTTTTTTCACCCCTCCTCTTGCCCCCTCCCTTTGAATCTCCTCCCCTCTGACAGAATCAATTGCCTCAGTGGGTATTATAAAAAGCTGAGTTTCCAGTGGAGTTCCCATTCCCCCACCTTAGCCACCATGGGTCTAAGAGCGGCCAGCCTCTTCCTCCTCTGGCTGGCTCTTTCCTCTGCTAGTGAAATAAAAAAAGGTAAGCTCTAGAGATGAAATGGTAGCAGATTGCCTCCTGGCAAAGAGAAAGAGTTAAAATATTGCTGCGGAGCTAGAAGGAGGCTGTGCATTTAAATAATGCTCTGGAGTTTTAGGATGCCTTAAATTGCTTAAGCTTTCAAGTACTGAGGCTGCATTGCTTGGACAAAATTGGTAGATGCTACTTTCTTTGGAGAGATTAGTGCCTATCTCTAGTGCATTGATTTCTGGTTTGATGTGCTTGGAAAATATTTTCAGTCTTGCTTTTCTCTCCATGCATTGAGTCTTTACTAGGTATGGCAAGAAAAGAACTATAAGGCAAGAAAGGAACTGTGGGACTTTGAGAGGTTCATTATTGAAGTAATGAAGGAAGTGGATGACTGTGTCTTCTGTTGCTTTGAAACAACATAAATTTTTCCTTAAAAATGAATGTCATAACATTGAAAAAAAGCTTATTTTGTCATTTAGGACATTTTTAACCCTTTTGCAAAAGCTCTAACTTACTTTATTTGCTATCAAATTTGAAGTGATGGAATGGAGCACTTGTACTGAAAACTGCTTTTTAGAGGAATAGGTGATTAATTATACCCAGTGATCAGGTTTGGGCTATTGGTCTGCTGTGTCTTGAATTCAGAAATGGGAGGAAAGCTTACCTTGCATTTGGTCTTCCACCTGTGAGCTCTGAGAGGGTCTCTGTGCAGCCTTCCTTCTGAGGAGGGAAGTGTTCCAGCTTGGCTGGATGTATCTGGTATGATTGATACCATCAAAATACAGTAACCTAGGGGTTCTCTTAGCAGTTTTGCTTTCTTATGTTAAATGCTGCAAGAAAATCTTGTGAAATGTTAAGATTCCCAAGAATGCTCAGCTTTTATGATTCACCCCGATCTACAGTATCTGGAGATGGATCAGATATTGTTGTTAATTTGTATTTTTTGTTGGTATAGATGGCAGGGAAAGGAACAAATAATCTTCATATTTTGCTATTGCAAAAACTTTTTTCTCCCCTCCTACCATGGCTATTTTCTGACCTATCTTCTGAAAAATTTCTGTCTTGCAGTAATAGAAATCACTACTGATTTTAGGAAAATAAGTATTTCACTGAAATCTCCTGTTGTGCATAAGCCCTTTCATAACTTTTAAACTATTAGCCTTCCAGAGTAGGTAGTACTTTCTTTCCTACCTGTTTTGTTTCTAGTACATGTTGCACCAGGAAAGAAGATAGTTCTTGGAAAAATTTAATATTGATAAAAATAATACTGTGATTCAGAATAAAATCATATGCTTGGCACAGATGCCAAGTTAGAGGTCAGTATTGTTTCCCCACTTCATGCAGATAAGTTCCTTCACCTCAGTGAAAATTATAGGATATACCCTGGTCTCAGAGTTATTTATTACTATCTTATTCTGCTTTTGAGATTTCCATATTTTCTGCTGAGCTGGCAGATCTTGATCCCGCTTGAAATCCATGGAATCACTGTGAACATAATTGCAGGTGGTTCTTACTGTAAAACGGAACACTTACCATTTTTCATACTAGATCATTTCTTGCAGTTCTTTTCATCTCTATTCCTTTTTAATCACTTTACAGGAAGGACAAGAAGCCATGGCCACTATGTCTGCAGCACTTGGGGAAACAACCATTTCAAGACTTTTGATGGAGACATCTACCAATTCCCTGGCCTTTGCGAGTACAATTTTGTTTCCGACTGCCGAGAGGCTTACAAGGAATTCTCTGTCCACATCCAGCGTGCTCTCAACAGCAATAGCCATCCTGAGATCCAGTATATTCTGGTGAAAATCAAGGATATAACAGTCTACCTCAAACCCAACCTGGTTGTGGTGGATGGGCGAATGTAAGTTCCTTTGCTATAATGGTATTCAGAGAAATGTGCTGGGAAGATAAAAGCAGGATTGATTCTTTACACAACTGTCTGTGTGCCATTACAGAAACTGCTGCAAAGCATTTTCACAAACAAACAAATAAACAAACAAAAAAGCCTTTTGAAATTCAGCATTAAAATTGCTTTGGGGAGGGGCTTTAATACTAATTGTCATTTCTACACTGGCATAAGAGATTATTTAAATAGAAGACCAAATTGTTCTTACAGTTGTGCAGAAAACAGTGCAACTCGTGAGCCAGATTTTTCACTGGCTTAAAATGACATAGCTTCATTTGTTTAATGGCATCATCTTGTGTTTGCCTTAGCAGATGGTCTAGCAAATCCTTGAAAAGAAAATGCATTTCTCTGGGGTCTTTTCCTCTTATTTTCTGACAGAAGAGAGGTAGTTTTTTCTGATTTTCATACATAATTCTTAAAGATCTGATGGCCATTCCTCGAGGGAGTTCAACAAATATAACACCGGTCAAAATTCACACCAATTTATCTGTGGCACTATGTACTTTTTCAGACTAAGCAGTGTTATTTTTCTCCTCTTATAATATGATTACACAAGAAACTCGTTTGACACCATTACTGATGCTAAGTAGTGTCTTAACCTAGTCTTTCCTATCGTTAGCTTATCCTTCTAGTGTGTGCCTTTATACTCTGTATCAAGTGAAGCAACTCATGAGTTAATTAGTATGTTTCAGCATAATTGAAAAAAAGTGAACTTTTTAATTGTCATTGGAGAACTCGGTTTTGCTCAGAATTCAGCTTTTGCTCTAAAGTTTGGAGGACACTGCAATGAAAATATGTTCAAGGATTGAAAGTAACATTCAGTTTTCCAAAGATCATATTAGAATGCATAATAAAATGACAGAAAATTACAAAAATGCATTATTGCCTCAAATTGATAAAGCTCTTTATTGTGCACTAAAGTCTTAAAATAAAACTCCATGAAAAACAAGTTAGAAGTCATTTTAAAACTGTTTCTCTTAAACTAAGCCATTTTTGTCTTAGATAGATTTTTTTGTCATAAAATAGCAGATCCCTGCCAAACTGGTTTTTGCTGCTTTGAGAATTTTTTTTGGTAGAACTCAATTTTCCATATTGCTTCTGAAATGATAAATTATCAATTGTCATGCAAAATAGCATTTCACTGTGCAGAAGTGAAAACGGTAAAGTAGAAAAGTGTATGGATTAGCCTTCAAGTATCTGATCCACTGATTGATTGAATGTCCTACTATTAGAAAAAAAAGATAAATATTCCATGTTGTGATAGCTAAAAGCTGAAAAGATGTCCAACATTTTATGTTTCCCCTCAAGAAACATAATCCCTCAAGACTTCATTGTTCATTGATGAACAATGCAGTCAAAAGCAGAAATAATGATCTCTGAGTTTGCACCTAGATGTATAAGTCATTTGGGCATGTTAAAAAATGCCTGGGCTAAATAGCTGTAAAAACCCCAGAGACAGAAAATCAGGAGATAAAGTTCTCCCAGTCAAGAGGCTAGTTAAGAGATGTGCATACGCATGCATGAATCTTAATGGATAACAATTACATTGATCATCTGTAGAAAAAATAACCAGTTATTTTGACTTGAGTCCAGTTTATATTACTTCTGTTTGAGCAGACTCTAGTTTTTTGGATTTTATAGGATAAGACTGCCTGCCACAATTCTTTTATTGCTGAATGAAATTCAGCAGTTCAGTTTATTTGTAAGACAGACACAAATTGTTATCACACAAAAATATCTATGCTTAGCCCTCTGCAAAGTGTCTTTTGTCACCATTAACAAACTCAGTCCTGTCCACTTAAAACTAACTAACTAGAGAAGAGCTGCTGAATTCCTCTTAACATGCTCCTTCCTTTTGAAAATTTAGTTGGCAGTCCCTGTAACTGCCTGTGCATTCTGAACTCTCTCTTAAAGAGGCAGTTCCTTGCAATGGAACATTAATTCTCTCTGAAATGATTATGAGATATTTTGGTAAAGAAACACTGTAAATTATGTTGTAGCTCCTTTTATTGATGTAAATTATTAGTGAATGTTTGAATATCGTCTCTTAATAACACAATGATGATGGTTTTTCTTTGATTAATTTGAAGACATCTGACATTTTGGTATTTTTTAAGTTGAAGAGCCCAAAGTGTTGGTTAGGCTTTTCCTCTGGAATTGCTTTGGCTTTTAAATGAGTTTTTGCAATGAGTTATTGTCCTGAGTGTCAGAAAGAGAAGACTTTATGCCTCATTAAAACAAGGCACCCTGTGCAGTTAGAATGAGGTAGTCAGACTAGTTTCTCTATTCCTTGGGATATTTGGCTTATTACAGACATTCATGTCAGCCCTTATGTTCCCTAACTAATGCAAAGTCGTGATTTTCTTCCTAGTGTGAAGACACCTTACTACGCCTCTGGTGTCCTCATTGAGAGCAATGAAATTTACACCAAGATTTATGCCAAATTAGGCATGGTTCTGATGTGGAACCAGCAGGATGCCCTGATGGTATGTATGATCAAAGTAGTTTTAATTGGTATTTCCTGGGTTTCCTGGGATATTTCTCTATCTCAGTAGAAAAAAAAAAAAGAAGGAGAGGAAAAAAAGGAAGAAGAAAAAGATAATTCTTTTGTGTTTTTCCTTTTTCTTTTTGTTATTTAGGTGGAGCTGGACAGCAAATTTAATAACCATACCTGTGGTCTCTGTGGGGATTACAATGGCATTCAAATCTACAATGAGTTCATCAAGGGAGGTGCGTCATCCCACCATGCTGACAGATGTCCCCAGAGATAGGCTGACAAGCCCTGTGCATAGAAACATCACAGGAGAGCAAATTTCACTTGAGAGGTTTCTGTGATTGCCCCAGACTAAACATTAAGTTCCAGTGCTGCATTCCTGCAATTCCTGCATTCTCAGTTTATTCTGTTCCAGATTAATCTTTTTGTTCTTTACTAGCCTCCTTTTCCTGTTTCCTCTTTACATTTTTAAGCACAGTTAGACATCATTCAGAGCAGGTACCTATGTCTAACTGGCATATTGGATACCATAGTAACTGTTTCCCTTTATCAGTACAGTTCCAGGAATCAGGTGCTCCTTGTTGTCAATTTTTGGGGCTCTGCAAGTTCTCTTTCTATTTTTTTTCTCATAGATACAAGCTACAACTCAATTACATATGGGAATATGCAGAAGATCAGCAAACCAAATTCCAAATGTGAAGATCCAGATGAAACTCAGGCTCTTCCAAGCTGTAATGAGCATGTAAGTATTTCTCATGGTGATATTCCTTGACATGGATACATGGAGACATCCTTGAGCAACAGGGATTTAATTGCAAGGAGCTGGGAGGACTGTCCCTTCCAGGATATATGGTTATTTTTTCTTAACTGTTCAAAAGACAACAGGGTTTTTTTTTTTTGTAAGATAGGAAATGTCCAGAAGCTCAGATACCTGTAA
This sequence comes from Camarhynchus parvulus, assembly GCF_901933205.1. Taxonomy (NCBI): domain Eukaryota; kingdom Metazoa; phylum Chordata; class Aves; order Passeriformes; family Thraupidae; genus Camarhynchus; species Camarhynchus parvulus. The sequence continues at coordinate 16,262,488 of NC_044575.1, read as the reverse complement.
ATCTCTTCAACATTATTCCTCTTCCTCCTCAGCGTGACGAGTGTCAGAGGTTGCTGACTTCCCCTGCATTTGCTGATTGTCGGCTGCGTCTTAATTTGGAAATGTACATCCAAGCCTGCATGCAGGACAAGTGTGCCTGCAATGGGAAGGACGACTCCTTCTGCCTCTGCAGCACCATCTCTGAGTATTCCCGCCAGTGCTCGCACGCAGGCGGCCGCCCGGGAGAATGGAGGACACAGAGCTTCTGCCGTAAGCAGCTACACAAATTTTACAAAGATCCAAAGGTTTCATGCATGTAGCACCATGAAATTTAAATTCATTACTTCTTTACAAAGCTGTTGGGATGTATTATAAATTTCGTATCAGTAGTGCTAAAAATATTATGGTGTCCCTGTTTTCTTCTTCTGTTACTCTTACTATTTAGTAAGAAATATTTTTCAGCAAATTCTGTTCCCATTAAAAAACCTGAGATTTGATGTTGCAGGAGATGGGAATAATTTGATCTATTTGAAACCAAAAGAAGTAAATATCAAAATAAGGGAAAGCAATTCAGATTTAGATAAACATGCTTTGCCATGTAGAGTGTGGCTTGAGATGCCACTGGCTTGAAGGGAGTAGGGTGTGGTTTCTCAGGAATGATGGACTTAACACTCAAATAACTCCTGGGGTCTTTCTTATTCTTTCAGCCAAGACCTGTCCTGCTACCATGGTCTATAGCGAAAGCAGCTCACCCTGCATGGATACTTGCTCACACTTGCAGATCAGCAGCCTTTGTGAGGAGCACTACATGGATGGCTGTTTCTGCCCTGAAGGCAAGTGTTACTCTAGCTGTTGCACCTTGGACAAAAGCAGGAGCCCTGGCTAAGGAAGTCATAAGAAAATACTACATGTAGTCAAATTATATCTTAGAAAAAAGTTGTGCTACTCATTATTTTCCCCCCTTGAGGAAAATAAAATTTTCTAAGGAGGTAATAATTGATTGATTAATTAATTAATTTATAGGTCAAACATATTAACACAGTGACAGGTAATAGACCTGCTTGTTAATTCTCAACAAGTGGGTTTTGGATACTATATAGTAAATCCTGCTTTTTAGGTTGAATAGTTCTGAGACAATGGACACCATTTGCACAGAGAGTAGCAGCAATGGACAGTGAGTGAAATTCTCAGGCTTGCTGTCAACCTTAGGAAAGATTACAGTGATAGTCTTCACAGCCAAAAAGACTAAGAATCTAAATGTGTCATTCTCAGGTTTTTCTTATTTGCTTGCAATAACCTTTTTATCTGTGTATAGCTATATAAATGAACAGACTTGAATTTTCAAAGCTGAAGCAAAGTGTTTTCCATCTGTCTTATATTACAAAAAATAGAGCCAGTATTCTTCAGAGTTTAGATAATCTTGCCTGTGTGGCAAATTAGAGTTTTTCCTCTGAGGAAATTGCTTATTTGAAAAAGAGCTGGAATAGTTAATGTTGTATTTTATAGGAACTGTGTATGATGATATCAGTGAAAAAGGCTGCATCCCTGTTAGCCAATGCTACTGCAAACTTCGTGGAAAGACTTATGCGCCTGGAGAAAGCATTTCCAAAGAATGTGAAGAATGGTAAGGATCCTGGTTGTTGTACACCTTTCTTTGAATGATTGTAAATGGGCCTGTATTTTTCAAATTTTCACATGGTCATAGGAGATGTTCTGAAAACTCTCTGAATTTAATGTTTATGTTGCGTGTTTATAGGACAAAATTTCTGGTAAGTTTCTATGGCATATGTCAGATTCTATGGCATATGTCAGAGGGAAAATCTCAAGGGAACGATCAAGGACACAGTTTTAAAACACCTGGAGATAGCTTGCTGGTTACCAAATATATGGATACTTTCAGTGCTCTCAGATCCTGTAGTAACTACAAGCATTTTTTGTATTATTTGTCTGTTTATAGCACCTGTAATTCAGGCAGATGGACCTGCAAAGATCTACCCTGCCCAGGCACATGCTCAGTGGAAGGAGGTTCCCATTTTACCACCTTTGATGGGAAGAAATACACCTTCCATGGAGACTGCTACTATGTGTTGGCCAAGGTACTGTGTACAGTGGGGCTATTCTCTTGTAGAGTAAAACAGTGTCTGTAGGCTGATGTGTATCAGCTGGGAGTTATTGTTCTAGTCCACTTCCATGGGCTGAGGGAAGTCGAAATGCTGGAAGTTGTACTAGAAAATTCAGGATTTAGCTGTAATTGCCATACGAGGTAGCTGAGGACTTATTGCAATGGGTGATTAACTCAGTGAGATAGAAGACTGCCTATGCTGTCATTATCCAGTGAAGTCCTTTGTATGTAAGAAATAGAAAGGTCTCAGGATAAGAAGTTCTTGGCCACTTCTGTAATAGCTTTTTCTAAGTCTGAGTGTCAAAGTCAGGTAGGGAAAAGAGGTAGGCAGCTGTTTCATTTATCCCTAAAATATCTGGTGTCCTTTTTTCTAGAGGATGAGGAAAATCTTATTGATTTAGGAAAGTTATTGTAACTGATGAATTTAGTCTTTGTTGTGGAAATCATCTCATGAGAGTTTTAATATGACTAATGGACATTTCTTTCCCTGTGATTGTAGGGTACTGCAAATGAGAGTTATGCTCTCCTGGCAGAACTGGCTCCCTGTGGCTCCACAGACAAACAGACCTGCTTGAAGACTGTTGTGCTGTTAGTGGATAACAAAAAGAATGTAAGTGCTGTTCTGTAGATTCTGCTAGATATGTTGAAAATTAATATATTTCCCTTAATGTGGGTGAATACTTTTTTCTTCTGGAGTCATTATTGTGGATAGATAAGGAACCTCAGACAGGCTGACAAACAGCTCAGGTTTCTGCCTCAAGAATTCAAAATAAACCTAAACTTAAGAAAATACGAGATTCAAAACAACTGACATTTCTCCGTCTTCTTTCCTCTGCTCTGTGTGATATGATTTTTCTCACAGAATTCCAGGCATCTGGGAGGAAGGGTACCTATTCTTCTCCACGTCATATTTTTTTTCTTCATTCAGATATAATTTTATAGTTCTAATTGAGTCTTTTTCAGAAGAAATCCTGTCTTTAAATGGTGATACAATCCAACCTTCTCAAATATTCACTTTAGTATTCTCTTTGTTTATGAGAATATATAGACTATCTGTATACATAATTTACTTACATATACACATTATTTTCCTCACATATTTATGGACTTCCATGTCCTTGACAGCATTACTAGAACATAAGAGAACCAAATCAAAATCCAATATTTTTATGTTTCTGTATGTAGAATAGCATTTTTTGAGGAAATTTAATAAACTGCTTTCTTACCATGTCAGAATCATATTAACCATCACACAGAAGCTGTAGCACATGCTTTAACAAGGAATAAGAACTTCCTATAGATCCTGAAGACCTAATATTTTCTTCTACTTGCTGAAACCAAAGGGCCCAATATAAATGAGTTTTGCATTTCATTATTGCCATGAATTCTTGTAGGCAGATGTAAGAGAAACACTGAATAGCAAGACAAAACCTTAGGCATAATCTCTAGGGCTGCTGCCATGTTAAATTTTCACATAGATTTTTCCTTTCAAAAATTTGGAGTTCCAGACAGAGCCTAAATGTGTAAATGTCCTTGCTGTTAATCTTCTTTGTATTTGTAAAATCTTAATTTTCCTCGGTCCCTTTAACCTCATTGATTCCATTTGCTGTTACACAGGTGGTAGTTTTCAGATCAGATGGCAGCGTGCTCCTGAATGAGATGACAGTGAATGTGCCTCATGTGTCAAGTAAGGGACACAGCCTTGTATGTCAAGTATCACACACCTGGCTTCTCATGGAGGGGTGTATTTTTATAGAGGCAAAAGTGGAAGAGGGGTATTTAGCACTTTCCAAACCTGGTTAGATGGTGTGAGCATGCCCATTTGGTTCTGATCCCAGAGACCAGCCCTTTAAGTAATCAATTTGTTAAGTGTGTAAGCACCAGCATCATATCTAGTTGGCCAGTGATTTTTAAAGGAAAAAAAATATTAATTTGATCCTGGTCTCAGAGATTTCATGCTGGGTGATACATGAGAATCTAATAAGAAGTGTTTCTTTTGGCAGCCTGTGTGTATTGGTTCATTACAACAGTTCATGTTTTGTTTTTCAGCCAGCTTCTCAGTATTCAAGCCATCTTCCAACTACTTTGTTGTACAAACTCCTTTTGGGCTTCAGATGCAGATCCAGCTGTTTCGAGTCATGCAGCTGTTTGTGACTGTGGATCAATCAGTTAAAGGAAAACTTCAAGGCAAGTGTCTATGCAAATGGGAAGCAAAGTCATGCTGTTTCACAGCTGAATAATCATGTATTCTTTATATGAGTGATAACTCATGCTACTTGTTAATTTGAGGGGAGAAAACAGAAAGAAAATTGGCACTAGAAGTGTGGTTTTATTTTTTGATATTGAAATGACCTATCATTGCCAGTACATAGGTGTTTCTTAGAATATTCCCTTCTTTTGTATCTGGTCTAATTTTCAACTATCCACAAAACCAGGTTTTTGGTGTACTTTGTGGTTTCAATATAATCAGAAAGCATAAAAAATTTAGGCTAGAGTAGTAATCTCTTGAAGCACAGATATCTTCATGGTTACTATTCTTGAAGATGTGGAAGATTTAAACCAGGGCATCTAAAACCACAGTATTTATACTATGCATTAAATTGATGTGGAATAATCAGCTGTTTATAGTGTTTGTGATCAGTTGTCCCTTTCCTTTGACCTTTCAGTATGAGACTAAGTAATGCTTATGTGAAATTTTTACCTTGTTCTCAAATAGGTCTTTGTGGAAACTTCAATGGAATGGAAGGTGATGACTTTAGAACAACCAGTGGGCTGATTGAGGCTACAGGATCTGCCTTTGCTAACACATGGAAAGCTCAGTCCACCTGCACAGACCAGGTAGAAAAGCTGGAAGACCCCTGCAGTCTCAGCATTGAAAGTGGTAAGCACATTAATAAGTCAGAGGCTTGGCTTCTGCCAGGATGAGCAGTGTCTGCTGTGCATTACTGCAACAGGCCTGTAAGAGTTGTAGTGGGGCATTGAAGATTTTTTACAGGGCTGTAACATTAATAATTAATATCTGCAAGTATGTATACATACAAGCACTTCATCAAACTGAAGTGAAAATTTAAAGGGTGATTGTAAAAGAATCCTGAGGTGGTAGAATGGGACAAACAGTCATTAATTTGTACTATCTGCAAAGACAGCTTGTATCTCGTAGCATTATGTATCCTTGTGTTTAACTTAAATTTATGGTCCCCAAATGGAAAGATCTGTCACAATTCCATGTGTACAAATTGCAAAACTACGGTGCAGTTTCTGATTTTATGATTGCATGTCTCTGAAGGATTAGAAGTACATGTGTGGTGATTATATGTAGTTTCTCCACTCCCCAAAATGCACACAGTTCTCTCATTCATATTTCTGCACTGCATTTATGTATCAGCATAACTAGGCATGACACAAGGAAGATAAGGAAATGTGATTAATTTCTCTTTTTTTTTGAAGATAAGGAAATGTGATTAATTTCTCCTTTTTTTTTTTTTGCAGCAAATTATGCTGAGCATTGGTGCTCTTTGCTGAGAAACACAAAGGGTCCTTTTGCAAGATGTCACATAGCTATTGATCCTTCAGAATACTATAAGGTATTGTAATTTTGCACTCTTTTAGTACTGCATTATTTCGGATGGTTAACTGTAGACATTTATCATTGTTTCAACATTTGAGACGTCAGTGAGTAACTTGTCCATAAGAGATGCCAAAGTTTTTACATTGGCTGATTCAAGCAACATAGCATCCAAAGTATCTTATGTGATGAGATCCTTATGGACTGCTGCTGAATAAAAATGTACATTTTTTATTTTGCTTTTTTACTTTTTGTGACATGTTTATTGGCTTGGATATTTGGACTGAAAAGAAGACTCAAGAGTTGCAGATGTGCACAGTTTAAGTTTAGAAGCATTAGTTTCTCTAAAGTGGGGGGAAGATTGCAACCATATATTGGTTGGAATGTAACACCAAATAATTTTCATGCCAGAGTCTCCATGAATTCTTTTCCCTCGTGCTCGTCTCTGTTGAGCAGTAAGGGAGGCTCACCTGAGGAAAAGGAATTGTAAAATCATTGCTTATACTTGGAAGTCAGTGTGAGCTCAAATGTTGTGAAGGTCTTCGTAGACCTGGTTAATATTTTGCCTGTATTATTCTAGTTTTTGTGGTTCTCTGCATTTCTAATTAGTAACTGAGAAGGAATGGCATCAATATCCTTTGAAAAATGTGTTCTTAGGAGGCTGACTACTTTTTAAAGGTTCAAGGGACTTGGCTTATGTTAGAATAAGCATCCAAGTATTTTCATTGTGTATTAAATGAAGCAGCACTTTAACTCTCTGGTCTTTGTCCATTCCTTTCACTGTTCTCTGGTCATGGGAATTAATACAAAAAACATCAGGAAAAGCTGACAGGACGTTTTGTAGCAATCAAGTTGCAATTGCCCATTGATTTCTTGTAGACTTATTGACCCTTTGGTTCTTTCTTTTCAGAAATGTAAATATGACACCTGCCTCTGTGAAGACAATGAAGAATGTTTGTGTGCTGCCCTGTCCTCTTACTCAAGAGCCTGTGCTTTCAAAGGGATCATACTGGGAGACTGGAGAAAGAGTGTTTGCAGTAAGTAATGGAACAGTAATCCCTGTTGAAATAATTAACCATGAGAAATAAGCAGGCTCTCTCTTAATTTGATTGTTAGTGATCCATCTCACTGTTAAGGGATTTGGAGTATCTAATGGACCAAAAAGAGACAATGCTGATCATGTTTACTAATTTGTATTATATTCTTCAGATGTAATTTGAAATTTTTATACTTAAAAGTAGAAAACAATATTTTTAACTTTCATCTTCTTTTCCCAGTCTAGCTAATAGGATTCCATTTACTAATGGAATCCCAGCCATCAGGGCTTTTACTGTGCATTTGTTTATCAATGTCTTTGTTTCTGATCATGCTTGCTCTACATCAACAGCTCAGTCAGTTAGAGACTAGCAGTTTATTATATTGTGCTCACTATCTGATTATCAGTATGTGAAACAGATAGGGTTATGAAAGTAGAAACTATTAGTAGCAGTTAAAAATAAATCTTCAACTGGAAAAGTTAGGTTAGTATTACTTGTGACTTCTGATATTTTTCTGATACTTTAATAAGATCTAAGGGAATGTTTTTATCACTACATTCGGCACAGCCAAAGAAACCAAAATGGAAATGTCAAGGCCAAATTGTCCATCCTGCATCCCTTACTTATCAGTTTGGTTTTTTTCCCTCCAGGCAGTGAAGCATCTTCTTGTCCAGGAAATCAAGTCTTCCTTTACAACCTTACAATGTGCCAGCAAACCTGTCGCTCCCTTGCTGATGGTGAAAAGTATTGCTTGCAAGACTTTGCTCCTGTGGATGGCTGTGGCTGCCCAACCAATACATACTTGGATAACCAGGATAACTGTGTGCCCATCTCCCAGTGCCCATGTTATTACAAGGGATCATACCTGGAACCTGGGGAGTATTTCACAAAAGATGGAGAACGCTGGTATGTTTTATTTTGGCTTCTGTTTGTGGGGAAAAAGCCCTTTAAAAATTACTTGTTAGGTGTAAGGTGCATAGGATTTTTGGTACTTTAATGAGTATTTATAATGCATTTCACATCGTCTTCATGCTGAGCAAAGCATTGTTCTGTTGCAATGCAATTTATCAATAGTTGAGAAGTGCGGCTTGCTTTGGAGGTGTGAGTATTGGCCTTCACAGATAAATGTTATTCTGAAGCTACAGTGTTAATAAGGCTTTGTTAGGCAGAATGGTGAAAGGAAGCTAAAGGGCCAACTATGTGTTGTGTTTGCTTTTCTAGCAGACACAGATTGCTAGTTTTCCACTGGAGGAAGGTCCCCTTGATATGTATTCACTGTAACATAGGCTTTTGAAAACAACATTTATGATTCTTTTGTATTTTCCCATGGTCTCTGACAACAGTTTGCTGCCTGAGTCATCAGTGCAAACTGTGAAATGCCTTCTTTCATCCAGCAGAAGAAGCATATAGGTCAACAAATTTGCAGCATATAAATTCAATAGTCATGAAAATACACTGTGTATCCAAATGGAGGCTTTCATTTAAATTATAATTATTATGTGTCATTACTATCTAATTCCTGAGTCATCATAGAACATAGTATTAAAGATTAATAGAATAGCTGTCATTTCTTAAAACATAACCTTTCTGTGCATTATGCCTAAAATCTTGCTACATATTTTCTCCAACAAAAAAATTAATGAGTGTAATTCAATAGAATTGGCCTTGAAATTCCAGTAGAAATTATGCAGGATATCTTTAATAAATACTCTCAAATTTATATAAACAAGTCCTTAGTCTTAAATTGAAGACATTGAGCTTGCTTTTTTTTAATTTCTACTTACTTCACTTTTCTAGTGTTTGCCGAAATGCAAAGATCCAGTGCACTTCAGTGAAATTAAGAATGAGAAGTAAGTGACATTCTATAAACTAAACTAGAATAAAATCCATAGCCAACCTCCCAATCCAAACCTACTTCCCTTTTTGAATTTTCCATTTACTTGTTTTGCATATTTTTTCTCTTTATGTAAAATAGTAACATATTTTCGCTTTGTTCTCTCTTCAGTAAGTCTATTTTTTTCATAAGGATAGACTGAGATTTCTGTCTGAGAAACTACCACCTTTCACTAACATTTCTTTTGCCTTGATCGATCTAAACCAACAATGTACCTTTCAGGTGAAGAAGAATGTTCTTCTAGCAAGACATACTTTGACTGTAATGCATTCTCGAAGTGGACTTCCCAAACACCTCTACAACTTAGCTGTCATACTCCTCAAAGCGATCATGTATGTATTCAACTTTTCTGTGTGTCTTGCTTTCTTTATTCTGTATTCTTTACATGACATGGTGCTACACAGCAAATACAGTTGTAACTAGCAGTTTATTTCTCTTTGGTTTAATCTACACTTTCCTCCCCCCACCCATGATAATAATCTGTTGCCATTTTCACAATGGTTTCCCTCTTCTCTTTACTGTATCTTCACTAGAGTCATAATTTCCAAGCAAAAAAGAATTTGAGTTCTTAGACAATCCAAAAAGAAAAGAAAAACATTAGAAACCTAGAAAAAAAAAGAATCTTATAAAACTAATCAATATTAGACTGTGTGGTTTTAAATGCAGATTTTAAAGTGTGAAGAAGTGGAATTAAGATGCAGCGCTTTGTCATAAGGTAACCATTTCTCCTTATATTCCTTAGTTCCAGACTGAGTGTGTTTCAGGCTGTGTGTGCCCTGAAGGTCTATTTGATGATGGGAGAGGGGGCTGTGTTGAGCAAAAAGATTGCCCATGCATTCACAACAATCAGTGGTATTCTTCTGGAGACAAGATAAAAGTGGACTGCAACACCTGGTGAGTTATAAGTGAATACTCTCTTCTAGAATATATTCTATGCACTATATTCATAGTCATATCTAGGCTTATGTGCTACAGCAGCTGTAAAAGCTGCAAGTATCATCCTTAATTTTCAGGAATACTTATTGCTATCTCAGAAAATACAGATTCTGCTGGAAGTATGGGGGTGGTAGTTACCTCTATTTTCAGTAGGCATCTTTTGTTGCGCAAACTCACTAATTTTTTTAAAATAAATGCTATCAAATCTAAAGATTGTAGCTCACCAGAGTGAAAATCATGTTATAGGCTTAAAAACAGGCTTATCAGTTGAAGTTGAGGCTTGGATATTTTGCACATTATCACATTATATCAGGCAGTTGCTTGGTTTGTTCTGCAGCTTTTCAAACAGCACACTCTTGGTGAGATCTGAAAATTCAACTTCTCTGCTCTCTTCTAGCACCTGCCAGAAAGGGGTTTGGAAATGCACGGAGGATGTGTGCTATGGGACTTGTATGATATATGGAAGTGGCCATTATAACACTTTTGATGGGAAATTCTATGACTTTGATGGGAGCTGTGAATATGTGGCTACTCAGGTAATGCTCATCAGGAGGGCTGAAAAGGAATTTGATTGCCTTGAAAATCTACTTTCCTCTTTGGTTTTGTCATTCCTTATTGTCTGTCATCGTTGTTCCCAAGGGGTTCACACATTCTGCCAAGATAAATTGTGTCTTTTCAGTGCAGGCAAGCTGTGTGAATGAGGCTTTCTTTTTTTCAAATACAGATATCATAAATTACATGCAACATAACTATGTTACAGTGAGAGCTAATTATCATTTGTGAAATAAATCCAAATTCTAAGCTTAGAAACTTGAAACTTTTATTTAAAGATATATTCCTCACTTTGTTTTATTATCCCACTCTTTTTCCCAGGCTGAGACTGTGTTAACTGTTTATATGTATGCATGGAAGTATATATGTATGGCTATGCATCTGTAAAAATATGTGTGTGTAGGATCTCACATTTGAAGAAGCAGTAACTATTTATACACAGTGAAGATTTAAATGATTGCAATTCTTATGAAATTGGACTACAATGGAATATTCTACCTACTTTTCTCATGTTCTTTTTTTTTCTTTTTCAATAGGACTTCTGTGGTGACAAAAATTCCAGCGGCTCATTCAGTATCATCACAGAGAATGTCCCTTGTGGAACTACAGGAGTCACCTGCTCAAAGGCTATCAAAATGTTCCTAGGGGTGAGTGATGTCAGTCAGTACATATCAGTAATCAAGTATTACTAAAAATGTAATGCTCTAAATTCACGCCCCTAAAAGCAGCTGTAACAAGCTTTAGAGGCCCTATCAAATTATTCTGTAAAGGTGTAGGTTCTCAGGTGATAAAAACTCTCTCAAACAGAAGTGCTACACCACTCTGTTTGGAAGTCATCCCAGAGTTGTAGCTACTGGTTTCAGAATGAGTTGCATTGTTACAGGTGTCTAATATTTTGTCTCATCATAGAAATTAGTGTTACAATACTTCTCTATCTTTCAGAAAACTGAACTGAAATTGGAGAACAAAGAGTACAAAGAAATTCAGCGAGATGTTGGTGATGATGTGCAGTATTGGAACAGGACAGTTGGCCTGTACCTGGTTATTGAGGCTAGCAATGGTGTGATGCTGATCTGGGACAAGAAGACTACTGTTTTCATCAAGCTGAGCCCTGATTACAAGGTTAGTGCCTGTCTGTCTTCTTCTGAAGTAGTATTCTGAATAGACAAGGAAACATAAAAGAACATAAATGTTCTTTTATTCTGACTCTATGTCTAATTCCTATATCCTCTGTGCATTAATGGTCAGCTTGTATTGTTAAAGTCACAGCTTGCAGAAGTGCTTCTGGGGTTTCTTACAATATATCACAATGCAGTATATCACAATGCACTGCACAGAGTGCATAGAATGTTATTCCAATAGAGATAAACGTCTCAGGCAATACTCTTGGGTTTCTGAGTATTGATAGCCAATCATCCAGAATAATTAAGGGGATGTGGACTGACTGCACATGTGCTTGGAAAACTACATGCAATCTCAGCCCTGTGTTTAAACCAAACTCCCTATGCAATGTATGGCCATGCTTCTGGTTCCTGAAATTCATTGTGCTGAATTGAAGAATATTGAGGCATTGTACAAACAGTGACATACTGTTACTTGAGGGGATTGGTGGACCTTAAATAACACTACCAAAAATTCACCACTTAGGGCAGATTGATACATTTCTTTTCAAGAAAAATAGGTCCCTGTCATTTCTTTTCTCTGAATGAAGAAATGGTGATCATTATGTTAGAAACTTTTAATAAAAACAGCTTTGAGCAGAAATTAATTATCTCAGGCTTATATTAATAGGTGAGTTATGATAAATTGAGAATGGGGAATAAAAAATTCTTCTCAGCTGTAAGAGGCTTGGGCACCCTTTAATGTTTTAAATTGGATATGGAGACAGAGATATGGAAATACACTAGATATAAATGATTTCAAGGAAGGAAGACATGGCAGCTGAATAATTTGCTGAGGACAGACAAATAGAAATTCATTTTCTGCACAAATGATTTGACAGTAAAGAAGAAAGTCATTATTTACACAGACAGTTATTTGTTGTTTTTCATGTCAATGTTTTGCTCTTACTTTGCCGGAGTCTGTTTCTAATTTCCATGGTATATTTAAAAACTGAATTTTCTTTTCCAGGGCAAAGTGTGTGGTCTGTGTGGCAACTTTGATGACAAGGCAAACAATGATTTTACAACAAGGAGTGGACTGCAGGACAATAATCCTCTGAATTTTGGAAATTCATGGAAACAATCTCCCATGTGCCCAGATGTCACACAAGAGATTAAGCCCTGTGATCTGAAACCACACCGGAAGTCCTGGGCAGAGAAAGAATGCAGCATCATCCAGAGTGAAGTCTTCAAAATTTGTCACTCCAAGGTTTGTAGAAGACAGTAGGTGATGGGACAGCACAGTGCATTTCTGATAATGCAAAACCAAAAAGACCATCAGAAATGAATGAAGAGATGGTTAAATAGATTGATCTTCAATTAAGTCTTGAGTACAGCTACAGGTGTCAGAATTTGCATGTGGCCTTAATCAAAGTAGTCCAAGTCTCTGTCGCAATGGGACTGTGTCAGTGGTGGTGGCAGCCCCAGCTGTACAAACCCATATTCATCACCACAGTTTCACTGCTACTACTCTGCAAGTTAGCTTCAAAAATGTATCCTGAACAGGCCTGTGTTCGGTGCAGTTGCACCATGTCTTGTTGAGAGACAGTCAGAATTACAAGTACTGAAGGACCTTACAATCATCAGATCCATCTCCTGATGGAAATTCATACTAAACATGAAAGGTGGCTGTTGAAGAGGCTACTACTTCTTGTAGTATTCAATCCACAAAAGGATCTTATTAGACATCACTGGCATCACATAGTTTAGACAGACAGCTGCTGGTACTGTGCCTCCAAACAAGCACTGTGACAGCCCACAGCTTTCAGAGTACAGTGCATAGAGAGCACTCCTCTTTATTTCTCACCTCTTTCCCAATGCATGGTAATATTAAGAACAATTTGTTCTTAAATCGCAGTGGAAAGGTCACAAACAATTATTAATTTAATTAATTTGTTATATATTTCCATGTGGTTTACTTCAGCAACAAAAATCCAGTCTATGTTTTTCCTCTTGCAGTCTCAAATGAAAAAAAAAAGCTTTTTTTAATGTGCATTGGATAAACTCCAAAAACTGATAGGCACAAAATTGCATACTTCACATTTGCTGTGAATGCAGCCTTTCTGATGTTGTTCACCATTTGGTTGACAAAGCTTGCTGGAAGACTTCACTGGCATCAATTCAGCTTGGTTTTGGGAGCACTAAAATGGAAATCTATTAGAAAATGTGAGCACTGCCAAGGACTCTTACTTTGTTTTTTCAGTCATAGCAACTTACAAAGGAGCTATATTATTTTGAGTCTATTTTTCCCCAAAACATATTGAGCACCTTCAAGCCTGTAAGTGTTTGTGATTTGGTAACTCTTAGACACAGTCTCATTCCTTCCTAGCTCAATTCCCATATATCAAGAGCTCTCAAACATACTAGTTTGAAAACTAATTTGGAGATGAACTGGAGCATCATTTCTTCCCCTGACAGGTGGACCCACTTCCTTACTATGAGGCTTGTGTTCATGATGCCTGCTCCTGTGACAGCGGTGGGGACTGCGAGTGCTTCTGCTCTGCAGTTGCAGCGTATGCCCAAGAGTGCATCAAGGCTGAGGCTTGTGTTTTCTGGAGAACTCCTGATATCTGCCGTGAGTAACAGATAAACACAACTGTATCTTTCTAGCTGCTGTCAGAAAGCCAGTCAAATAAATCATTAGTACTGTCACTGCAAGGTCATGCTTGCTACTTGGTGAAACCTTTTCTCAGCATATCAGGGAACAAACAGGCTAATAAATTTGTATATTTCAACTGTCTTCTGTACAGCATCTTCTCTTCTCTTCTCTTCTCTTCTCTTCTCTTCTCTTCTCTTCTCTTCTCTTCTCTTCTCTTCTCTTCTCTTCTCTTCTCTTCTCTTCTCTTCTCCTTTCTCCTTTCTCCTTTCTCCTTTCTCCTTTCTCCTTTCTCCTTTCTCCTTTCTCCTTTCTCCTTTCTCCTTTCTCCTTTCTCCTTTCTCCTTTCTCCTTTCTCCTTTCTCCTTTCCTCTTTCAGTTGTTCAAATTACTCAGAGTTTGATTTTAGAAAAAAGTATATAGCTCTCCCATGCTGTAGCCCTGAACCTAATCAGTGTTACGTATATTAAGCGGTGTCCATTAGTGGTGCTAGTACTCATACCAGTACATCATAATTTAATGTAGAATAGTATTTAAATTAATATTACCAAAAAAGCACTCAAATCAAAATTTTGAGATTCTAAGTAGTGGAATTTTTAAAAAATCATTCAGATTAAGAATTTGGACTAATTGGAGCTTTTAAGTGTAAGAAGCCAGTGAAACAAAAATTGCAAGCTTAATTCAGCTCTGAGATATAAGTTGATAAAAACTCCTTCCTCTGTCTCTAGTCATCTAAGCTGCATTTAAGTTGTATTCATAGTGGTTCATATGCTTCCTTTTGGACTTTCAGCCTGTGTGATACAGCAAGATGGAACTATTTTCTATGAAATTGAAAAATATTTAGGAGTTTGCTAGTAGCTACACAAGAAAAATACTGTCAGAAATATACCTTTAATTTTAAACGAAACTAATTTTTAAAAATAGTTTTTCTTTATGATTTGAAACATTTTTACCCAATGGCCTGAATATTTAAAATTTCAGTCTTGGGCACCAGTGTTTTGATGTATCCTAAATTTAAGCAGAGTAGCAGAAAGTCCAGGTCTTTTACCTCAAGAGAAATTTGGCCAGCTTAATTTGTAGATTGATATAGCTTGTACCTTTAAAGGCCTGCTCAGAAGTGCATTCTGGCAACCTTGTTTTTAATCAGCTTCTCTCTTTTCTCATCAGCGATATTCTGTGACTACTACAACCCTCGCAATGAGTGTGACTGGCACTATGAGCCTTGTGGCAGTAATATCACAACCTGCAGGATGATCAATAATGTCAGCACCAACTTTACAGTACCATTACTGGAAGGTAATAAGTTCCTTGCCACTTAATATTGTGTTTCGTATAACTTTGTTCAGATATCTTTTAATGATTATGCACTAGTAAGTCGACTTGATGAGATGTTCCTAAATCTGCTATGCTGAGTTTGCCTCCAGTCTTACATAACTGTTTCCTATAATGTAATGTATTATTTATTAACATCAATGGGTGATAGACATTACATTGCTATCAGCCACAAAACTAGTTCTCTGCTTGGATAATATCCTGAACATGCATTATTATTACATCATGGTTATTTTGAATCCCTTGCAAAAGTATTTTACAAGCAGGAAAATCTTCAATATGACAAAGAAGCAAGTCACTGATAGTTGGGTATTTTTAACCTTATCATTTTTTATGTGTCAGATCATCTTGCCTTTACTAGATTAGTCTGCAACGTTTACCTACCTTTACACTGGAAAATATTTTTTATAGCAGACACACTGATGCTGCTTTATATTGGATTCGTATTGGAGATTCTGTTTCCTTTGCAGATGAGATATTAGTAGGTGACAGTCCTTGTGGTTGGTAATGGAACAGGAATTTCATATTAAAAGGACTGAAATGATCCAAGAATGTGAAAGACTTTACAAGTATCTCCTGGTTTACTACATGGTGAAGCTGGAGAAAGGAGCTGTATTTTTAGCCATAAAGTCTTTTTGGTCTGTTCTGGAAGCAGTTATCTTCAGTTTAGGGATTGGCAAGAAATGCCTTGAATTTGACTTTGCTTTGAACTGCTAGTAAAAAAATTGATAGAAAAAAATCAAACAAATGAAAACTCAAGAGAAACAGAACAAACCAAACCGAACAAAACCAAACAAAGCAAAACAGAAAAAAAAAAAAAAAAACCAAACCAAAAAACACACCAAAAAACCCTACTAAAAATCAACTGAAATCCCCAACCAAAATGTTTTTTAAAAACCCAACAAGCCTCTGTATTTTAAAATAAATTATCTTATAGTCTTAGATAGATAAGATTTGGGAAGTGTCAGAAGGCAGATTATTATATATCCAATTATATTTCTGAATTACTTTTGTTTTTTTAATTTCAATAGAAATTTTGAGCACACCTATTTTTGTTAGGACATCTTAAGTACAGTCTTGCAGTGTAAAGTGACTTTTAAGTACCAGCTAATTACATGGTGCTTCTGTTTAAAGGCTATTTAGAACTTCAGTACAGTAAAAAGAGAACTTCATGTCATTAATAATTGGACTTAATAAGAGGTTATTTGGAGGAAGGAAATATAATAATAATAGTAATAACAACAGAATAATATTTTAAACTGTATTTACATGAAAAATTGAATGACAATTGACAGTCAATTAATTCCTTGCAGTAAAGTTTGGATCACTGCCTGTGGGTAAAGAAAAACACAGATAAATTATCTGTTTGAGGTAGAGATACCTGGTGTATTCTAGGCATATAAACAAGGCCTAATGTTCCAAGAAATGTAGTGGAAAACCTGTTTGTAAGTGAATCTGCTTCCATATTCCGCACAAAAGTATTATTGATACAGTGATCTATACAAAAATTGGGGTGTTTCTTTGTCTTAAAACTACTAGTTGCCCATAGAAATTAGTACGTATTAGGGGTTTCTCCAAGATATTGAACTAAGAAAAAGAAACTTCACTAGTTTTCATAAAAAAACTTCTTACTTAATCCTCCTCACACCAATATTATCAATGAGAACTGTTGAAGTCTTTTGGAAAGACTAATTGTCCACAGCTTGATTTGAACGGGAAGTTTTAGATTTCCTTCACTATGCTTGATTCAGCGAGAATAGTTTACCTTCAGAAGGTACAAAAGTAACTTTTTGTACTTTTTCTTCATCCTTATTCTGTTCTACCTGTCATCAATAGGTTGCTACCCCAGATGCCCTAAGGACAAGCCTATTTATAATGAAGAGACAAAGCAATGTGTGACTGGAGATCAATGTGGATGTTACCTCGAGGATGGAACCTACATACCCCCATGGCAACAAGTACCCACAGACAAAAACTGTACAACATGGTATATAAAAATTACTTGCAGTAATTCAGGAAATAATTAGTGTATGCAGAGTCCTTAATTTACTTTACTGAGCCTCAAACAAATAAACAAATAGAGATGCAACTTCAGCTGAAGGGCTGGTATATTCTTGGATTTCATAATTTTCCAAACCCGTAATAATCCAGATTTTAGGTTGGTAGTGTTATTATAATAAGTGTATTAGCAAATTCAGTAATTATACCTGTCAACTGTCATAAATTTTGTAATGAAACCTCAATGAACTTCTAAAACAACCTTTCAATTCTCAGTACTCTTTGGGAAGAGGGGCTACTCTGCCTTGCATTCTTACTTAAAACTGGGACTTCAAAATCACTGTAGTCTGAAATACTCTTGCCCTGAAAGAGATAGTTGAGTCCTAACTCTTCATGCTTAGAGTGTTAGCAATGACAGCACTTACACCTCTGGCTTCACATGGTGACCAGAGAATAATCTGATCTAGCTGAAAGTTCACTCTGCAAAACAGTTGTTATTGCAGTATTGCAACTCGCAATTGAACTGAAAGTGGTGATTTAGTTTGAAAGAAAAATGGTAGGCAATACTAGAAAATATACCCAGAAAAATATGCAGTAGTGTGAATGAAGATCAAGTGACAAATATCTATGTTTCTGTGCTCTTGATTCTGCTAACAAGTGCAATAAAATATCAGCAACATTTTAATTTTTGAAATTTTTTCTTTTAGTGTCTGTGTCCCGTCAGGATCCATAGAGTGTAATCCAGTCCCAGGTAAATAACGTTTGGTTTTTTCTGGAAACAAAAAGAAAAGCAAATGCACAGAACTGCTCTGTCTGACTTTACAAAGGCTTAGTATTGATTTAGAATAATTCTTTCCAGTGCTAGTGAAAGTTGTGACTAAAGAAAATTTGGCAGCACTTTTTTTGAACTTTGCTGTTAATACTTCTGGTTAAACCTTTTTCTCATGCCCTTTCGGTGTTTCTCCCCATGTCCCATATCCAAACTAATGGATTTCACTACAAGTTAGCACTTCCTGAACATGTAGTTATTAATATAAAACTGTCAGATAGTAAATTTCAATTATTATTTCTCTTAGAACATTTTAAAACCTACTTTCTAAGTCTGTACCACCAGGCATTTTATTCAGGATTTGATTAAATATGTTCTAACATTGCTTTAAATGTAAAGATAAATTAGCACAATATAGTAGATCTAAGATCCAGGAACAGGAGCTGAAAAACATGCGTGACTCATGTAAATGCTCTCTTGTCCATAAGTATTTTGCCTCTGCCTCTCACATGGTAGTAGAAAAATTGCACAGTAAAGCTCTTTCTTGCAGGATGTCCTTGTGTCATCAATGGAACGAGTTATGAAGAGGGTGCTACTGTGGGAGTTGTACAGGACGGCGACATATGTATAGGATACGTTTGTGCAGAAAATGGCTCTGTAGTCCCTGGTGAAGTCTATCCCTGTCCAACATCTTTGCCTACAACCATTTCAACCTCCTCCCCTCACAGTACTCTTACCACCACCACCACCACAGGTAAATCATCAATATAGATGTGATCTAAAAATTGTTTTCTTTAAGGAAAATATTTTAAATATAGAATGTACCATTGTATGGGATTATAGTTGACACAGATAGAGCAATATTTATGGATTGTTTTATCACACCACACTAAGAAAGACTTTTAGCATTTTGAGTTGATTTATTTCTCATGAAAGAAATTTTAAGTATAAATGTATAGGGTGCCTTCCTATTTTTGAAAAAAAATGTTAGCTTTTCAATATCCTAATGGGATAGTAGAAATAATGTTAGGAGTGTCAGCAAAAAAAAAATACTATTATATTTCTTTTGAAATGATAATCTCTTTTTGTTCTATTTCAGTTTCCACTACAAGCCGTCCAGTCACTACAAGTAAGTTATAAATACAAAACCATGTTGTTAAAAATGTCAAAGGAATATTTAAAGGAAGAGTAAATTAAAGGCAATCAATACAGAGGAAAATATATTTTAAACAAAAAATGAATAATTTTTTTTTGTAATTTCAAAAGTGCTGTTAGTATATAGAGAAGAAGGACCTTTAAAGGCTTCAACTTGGTGATTTTATCTTGATGCAAAACTTCCAGTTTAAAGACCTTGTAATACAGAACCAATTTTAAAACTCTTTTCTTTGGAAAGATTACAAATTGCAATGCAGTCCTCTAGTCCTTAATGGAAGAAAATAAAAAATGGATCTTCTCAGGATGCTCTCTGTAAAGTCTGAAACTTCTGTCTTTTCTTGCAGCTCCATGCATTGTCACAGAACTAATCTGTGATTGGACGGAGTGGTTTGATGTTAGTAAACCTGAAGAAAGTGGTGGTGACTACGAAACATATGATGAAATAAGAAAACATGGGAACAAGATATGTACAGCTCCTGAAAAAATTGAATGCAGGGCTAAGGATAAACCTGATGTGAGCTTAGAAGAACTTGGTCAGAAAGTAGAGTGCAATGTTACATATGGGCTAATCTGTAAAAATGATGAGCAAGATGTAACTATGTGGCCACTTTGCTATAATTATGAAATCAGAGTAAACTGTTGTGAGTGGCAAGAAATTCCTTGTGAGCATACAACTACACCTACTATACCTTCAACTTCAACCACCACCCAGACAACAATAGCCAGCACCACTACAATCAGAGCTTCAACAGAAATTACCACCACGCCCATAGACATCCATTCCACAACATGTGAGTATACACCATCAGTCCTCACTCCATTAACTTCAACAGCTCCAGGTATTTAACCGAAAAATACTCTATGATCTTTGCCTTTAGAGAAATATAGGGCTGTTGGCTACTAAATGCAGGTCACAATCCTAGAAAATGTTGATCTGCAAAGAAGTCTTGGGAGAGTTTGGACTTTTAAGTTTCTGCTGGAGACAATATTCCAAGAAGGACTTGCTGTGTGAGAAAAGAGTAGGCCATGCTTCTAACTCCTGTTGCTAGAGGCATTATCTGGGTGGGGTTGCACAGGCTTCCTTCTTCAGGCTGACATGGTCTTGCTGATTTTGTGAGAAACACTTTCCAGCACTATGCCTAATCTCTTCACTAGGAAAAGAGGGCCATGACCCTCTCTGTGCATGGATGTCAAGGATTCTGCTTTCTGGGGCCAGAAAGCGAGGGCTGGTGCTAGGGACCTTTGCAGTGCTAAGGGTGAGCTGACCTCTCTAGCTCTGTGGCAACTGCCTCATGCACAGCTTCTGTTCAGTTCCTATTGAGTCCCACTCATGCCTCTGTACCTTTGTCTGTTTTCTCTGTCCCTGTTCTTTCTAACAGCCCCATCTCCACCCACACCGAGCACACCAAAATCGACAACCACTCCCTCACCGGAGACTCTCACCACCACCACCAGCACCCTGACAACAACAACCACTACTACTGGATCAACAACACCCACCTCGACTACTTCAAGCACATCCTCACCAACACCAACATACACCACCACCACACCAACTCCAGGTACTTCTCTGGACTGTTCTCTGATGTGTTCCTTTGCTATGGGAGAATTGAAGGTGCCTTGGCCCCTCCTTTAGTGTGTGTCCATGGGATTGCAGATTGGAGGAATTACTGTTCATCCCCTCAAGTGCCCTGTGCCCTGTGCTCAAAGCTGGCCTTTCGGCCAGCTGGTTAAGAAAAACAAGGATTTAGGGATTCTGGGGTGAAGGTCGTGGCTTCTCTGACTCAAAATGCTCCCAGGTAAAATTTCATGCTGGTGCCCAGCTTAGACTGATGGAAATTCTTGATTTTCCTGCTGTTGGACCTTGTCCTTCAACTGGCCAGAATGTAGACACTAGACCCACACATGGAGGGCTATTGGAGTGGTACTTTAGTCTGTGACACTGTCATTCTAGGAACAGCTGGGCAGACTTTCTTCCCTTTCTCCTCTTCCTTTGGCATGTCAGTAAAAGTGGATGACAATGGTTCTAGATCTTAGAAGCAAGGATTACACTGAGACACTTTTGGAAACAGTTTTACGCACAAAAATGCCACTTC
This sequence comes from Camarhynchus parvulus, assembly GCF_901933205.1. NCBI lineage: Eukaryota > Metazoa > Chordata > Aves > Passeriformes > Thraupidae > Camarhynchus > Camarhynchus parvulus. Next base: position 16,241,297 of record NC_044575.1, on the reverse strand, counting down.
CTGTGAACTGTAGCCTTTTGCTGATGACATCTGCTAGAACTCTGGAAAGCCTTTCATCAGGCTGACATTCCACCACAGGGAAATTTCATGACAGTCAGGCAGGAATTTATTCCTCTTCACTCTACCATCTCTGACGATGAATTCACTACACAGCTCTTACTGCAAGGATTTGCAAGGTGCTCAGGAAGTGAGGCAGAGATAGAAAGTCCCAGCAACATAAAAAGGCATTACTCCTCCTCATCGCTTACCTGTTGGTAGGTCTCTGTGATTTGGTGAGAGGCGACTTCCAGCAGCATCCCGAGTCTCCTAGCTAGGAAAGGAGGGACGTCACGCTTTCTGTGCATGGATGTAAAGAATTCTTCTCTTTGAGGCCAGAAAGGAAGGGTTGGTGCTAGGGATCTTTTTGTTCTAAGCATAGCCTGACCTGTCTAGGTCTGTGGCAACTGCCTGATGTGCAGCTTCTGTTCAGTTCACACTGAGTCCCACTGATGCCTTTGTGCCTTCGTCTCTTTTCTCTGTCCCTGCTGTTTCCAACAGGCACACCAAGCACAGCATCCCCTACATCGGAATGGACAACCACTTCCACATCACCAGAGACTCTCAGCAGCACCACGACCAGCACCAGCACCAGCACCACCACCAGCAGAGCACCGACAACAACAACTGGTTCAACAACCCTCCACATTCCTCCACGTATGTTCCAAAACCAAATAATTCCCGCCTAAAGCCCCGTGCCTCCAACTACAGTACCAACAAATAATTCTCTGGCTCTCTTGTTGTTCCTGGCCTTGCTATGGGAGTAGGGAAGATCCAGGAGCACCTCCATATGTGGCTCTGGAAGGGATCAGGGATGGGTGTAATTTCTGGGCAACCTGTGGCTAAACCTGGCCCTTGGTCTGGCTGTTTGAAAGGAACAAGTAGTTAGGGGACCTTGAGAGAAGGTCTTGTCTTCCCTACCTGAACAGTGCTCCAAGGAGGTATTTTATACTTGTGCCCAGATTAGACAGATACTGAAGTGATGGGCATGTTGCTTTTGCTGCTATTGGACCTTGTCCTTCAGCTGTCCAGAATGTAGTCACTGGACCCAAGGTGTGCAGTTGGAGCGGGGCTAAAGTTTGTGGCAGTGGCATTTCAGGCTCTGTTTGGGCACAGCTGTGCAGACCTACTTCCCTTTCTCTCCTGTTTTGTTTCTGTGGCCATTGCTGCTACTTTCCAGCTGTTTGGGCTGCAGGATGCTTCCACGGCTTTAGCTGGCAGAGTCTGGGGATTGGTTTCAGAGCTCAGATTGCCACTTTTGACAGACACAGGCTCTGGGCAGCTGGATTCTACCAGCGTTCCTGTTGGTGCTTGTCTCCAGCAATCTGTGTGCTGCTGGGAGGCGCTGGGAAGCACTGGGAAGCAGCTGAGGCTTTGTCAGCAGCGTGTGTCCTGTGCCTGCTTTCCCTCTTTCCCTGTCGTCAGATGCTTTCCCAGTGGTTGGTTTCTCCATGAGATATTGAGGTGATGTGCATGGCCCAAGCAGCTAAGAGAGTGGCAGGAGTCTCTGCTTAGTCCCACCCTCTGCCTCCTGTATGGGCCTTAGGTGTGTGGTTTTTTGCAGATGAAGAGTCCATACAAAGGCGTGTGCCCCAGCTGTGGGGCACACACACATAACTCATGAGTGCCTGTGTCCTGATTTGGGCCAGGAGCATTTTTTAGGGCCAAGAAGGAGAGGCCTGGCCACACCACTGAGCTTTCTTATGGCCAGTGTTGGCTGAGTGCAGTAGCAGCCTGAGGGGCACTGCTGAGTGCAGGGGATGCTCAGAGCACCACCTGTGTGTGAGCTGGTGCCCTGCATTGCTGTGTCTCTCCTGTCTGTTTCTGACTGTCTGTCTTGTTGTCTCCTCTCAGCGTGTGAGTGCATCTGGACAGACTGGATCGATATGACTTACCCAGATGCTTCTGACAGGAATGGTGGTGACTACGAAACCTTTGAGAACATTTACAAGAATTACCCCTCCTGGGATTGTGCGAAAGTTGAGAATATTTCATGCCGAGCAGAGAAATTCCCTAGCTATTCCATTGCAGATTTAGGGCAGAAAGTGGAATGTAATGTCAACGTAGGGCTCATCTGTAACAATAAAGATCAGCAGATAGGAGGTATAATACCGATGCCAGTCTGCCTCAACTACGAGATCAGTGTCTGCTGCACCCCCAACAAACCAGAGTGTCTTCCAATTCCAAGCACCACAAGCACCACAACTTCCACAGCTTCCCCCACAACGAACAGTGTGTCTCCTCCAATATCAACCACCGCTCCAACGTCAACATCAGTGGAGACTCCCAGCCCTACCACCACCACCACCACGAGCACGATGTCCCCCAGCAGCACCACCATTAGTGGCAGCACTTCACAGACAACACCAACTGCTCCTGTCTCAACAACACCCGTTTCAACTACTTCAAGCGCGTCCACGCCCACACCAACATACACCACCACCACCACACCAACTCCAGGTACTTCTCTGATCTGTGCTCTCATGTGTTTCCTTGCTGTGGGGAACTGAAGGTCTGTGAGCACCTCCATTTGTGCCTCTCTCTGGGATCTGAGATTGAACTAATTGTTGTGTATCCCCTGAAATGGCCTTTGCCCGAAGGTGGTCCTTGGGCTGGTTGTTTCAGAAGGAGCAAGAATACAGGGCTGTATGTCCTCCTTTCGTGTGGAGAACTTGATCCTCTTGTTACTGTGCATACATCCTTCCCTGACCACAGATTCCCATCTCAGCTCTTACTCCATGAGTTAGTGAGGTGTTCAGGTAATGAGGTAGAGATAGAAAGTCCCCAGTAGATGAAAAGCATTACTCTTCTTCCTCTCTTCCCTATAGGTAGATCCCTCTGATTTTGTGAGACATGCCTTCCAGCACTATCCCCAGTATCTTCACTAGGCAGAGAGGGCTGTAACCCATTCTGTGTGTGCATGGATGTCAAGGATTCTGCTTTTTATGGCCAGAAAGGGAGGGCTGGTTTTGGGGTTCTCTGTTGTTCTAAGGGTGGGCTGACCTGTCTATGTCTGTGGCTGCTGCCTAATGTGCAGCTTCTGTTGAGATCACATGGAGTCCCACTGATGCCTTGTGCCTTTGTCTGTTTTCTCTGTCCCTGCTGTTTCTAACAGGCACAACTCCATCCACACCAAGCACACCACAATCGACAGCCCCTCCCTTGCCGCCGGAGACTCTCACCACCACCACCAGCCCTCCAAGCACAACCACAACAACAACAACAACAACACCAACAACAGCAACCACGGTTACTGGATCTTCAACGAGTGTCTCAACTCCTGGAAGTATGTTCCCAGCAGTAGTAATTCCCACCAAATTCCTCTGCATCTAACTGCACAACCAGCAAATAATTATCTGGTTCTCCTGTCATTTCTGACCTTGTACCGGGAGTACTGAAGGTCTGAGAGTAGCTCCATTTGTGGCACTGGATGAGATCAGGGATGGCTGTAGCTTCTGGACATCCTAGGAAATGTCATGTGCCCAAAGCCGGCCTTTTGTTCTGGCTGTTTCAGAAGGAACAATTTTTTAGGGGTCCTGGGGAGACAGTTTTGACTTCCCTGACTCAGCAGTGCTCCCAGGAGGTATTTCATTGTGGTGCCTCATCTTGCACAGCTTCTGAAGTAATGGAAAGCTTGTTTTTTCCCCTGTTGGTCCTAATCCTTCAGCTGGCCAGAATGTAGTCACTTGGACCCATGGAGTGCAATTGGAGTGAGACTTGGTCTTGTGACACTTGCATTTCAGGCTCTATTTGGGCACAGCTGTGTATGGTTTCCCAGCTTTCTACTCCTCCTTTACCCTTTTACTGTTAATGGTGTTCAGCTACTCTAGGTGTAAGAAGGAAGGATTCTTCTGCCAGGCTTTTGGGAACAGTTTCAGTCTGCATACTACCCTTTGCTGTGAGCTGCGGTCTTTGGCTGATCAGATCCACTAGTACACTGGGGAGTCCTTTATCAGGTTGACACTGGAAAATCACATGAGAAACGGGCAGCAAGATATTCCTGTGCATGCTTCCTTCCCTTACCACACATTCCCATCTCAGGTCTTGCTCCAGTGTTTAGTGAGCTGTTCAGGTAATGAGGCAGAGCTAGAAAGCTCCAGCAAGTTTGAAAGCATTACGGTTCCTCATTTCTTACCTATTGGTGGATCATTCTGACTTTGTAAGAAGCACCTTCCAGCACCATTCCCAGTCGCCTAGCTAGAAGAGGAGGGCTTGGATGGATGTCAAGGATTCAGCGTTCTGGGGCCAAAACGGAGGGCTGGTTTTGGGGTTCTCTGTTGTTCTAAGGGTGGCCTGACCTGTCTATGTCTGTGGCTCCTGTCTCTGGTTGATGTGCAACTTCTGTGGAATTCACATTGACTCCCACTGATGCCTTTGTGCCTTTGTCTGTTTTCTCTGTCCCTGCTGTTTCTAACAGGCACAACTCCATCCACACCAAGCACACCACAATCGACAGCCCCTCCCTTGCCGCGGAGACTCTCACCACCACCACCAGCCCTCCAAGCACAACCACAACAACAACAACAACAACACACCAACAACAGCAACCACGGTTACTGGATCTTCAACGAGTGTCTCAACTCCTGGAAGTATGTTCCCAGCAGTAGTAATTCCCACCAAATTCCTCTGCATCTAACTGCACAACCAGCAAATAATTATCTGGTTCTCCTGTCATTTCTGACCTTGTACCGGGAGTACTGAAGGTCTGAGAGTAGCTCCATTTGTGGCACTGGATGAGATCGGGGATGGCTGTAGCTTCTGGACATCCTAGGAAATGTCATGTGCCCAAAGCCGGCCTTTTGTTCTGGCTGTTTCAGAAGGAACAATTTTTTAGGGGTCCTGGGGAGACAGTTTTGACTTCCCTGACTCAGCAGTGCTCCCAGGAGGTATTTCATTGTGGTGCCTCATCTTGCACAGCTTCTGAAGTAATGGAAAGCTTGTTTTTTCCCCTGTTGGTCCTAATCCTTCAGCTGGCCAGAATGTAGTCACTTGGACCCATGGAGTGCAATTGGAGTGAGACTTGGTCTTGTGACACTTGCATTTCAGGCTCTATTTGGGCACAGCTGTGTATGGTTTCCCAGCTTTCTACTCCTCCTTTACCCTTTTACTGTTAATGGTGTTCAGCTACTCTAGGTGTAAGAAGGAAGGATTCTTCTGCCAGGCTTTTGAGAACAGTTTCAGTCTGCATACTACCCTTTGCTGTGAGCTGTGGTCTTTGGCTGATCAGATCCACTAGTACACTGGGGAGTCCTTTATCAGGTTGACACTGGAAAATCACATGAGAAACGGGCAGCAAGATATTCCTGTGCATGCTTCCTTCCCTTACCACACATTCCCATCTCAGGTCTTGCTCCAGTGTTTAGTGAGCTGTTCAGGTAATGAGGCAGAGCTAGAAAGCTCCAGCAAGTTTGAAAGCATTACGGCTCCTCATTTCTTACCTATTGGTGGATCATTCTGACTTTGTAAGAAGCACCTTCCAGCACCATTCCCAGTCGCCTAGCTAGAAGAGGAGGGCTTGGATGGATGTCAAGGATTCAGCGTTCTGGGGCCAAAACGGAGGGCTGGTTTTGGGGTTCTCTGTTGTTCTAAGGGTGGCCTGACCTGTCTATGTCTGTGGCTCCTGTCTCTGGTTGATGTGCAACTTCTGTGGAATTCACATTGACTCCCACTGATGCCTTTGTGCCTTTGTCTGTTTTCTCTGTCCCTGCTGTTTCTAACAGGCACAACTCCATCCACACCAAGCACACCACAATCGACAGCCCCTCCCTTGCCGCCGGAGACTCTCACCACCACCACCAGCCCTCCAAGCACAACCACAACAACAACAACAACAACACCAACAACAGCAACCACGGTTACTGGATCTTCAACGAGTGTCTCAACTCCTGGAAGTATGTTCCCAGCAGTAGTAATTCCCACCAAATTCCTCTGCATCTAACTGCACAACCAGCAAATAATTATCTGGTTCTCCTGTCATTTCTGACCTTGTACCGGGAGTACTGAAGATCTGAGAGTAGCTCCATTTGTGGCACTGGATGAGATCGGGGATGGCTGTAGCTTCTGGACATCCTAGGAAATGTCATGTGCCCAAAGCCGGCCTTTTTGTTCTGGCTGTTTCAGAAGGAACAATTTTTAGGGGTCCTGGGGAGACAGTTTTGACTTCCCTGACTCAGCAGTGCTCCCAGGAGGTATTTCATTGTGGTGCCTCATCTTGCACAGCTTCTGAAGTAATGGAAAGCTTGTTTTTTCCCTGTTGGTCCTAATCCTTCAGCTGGCCAGAATGTAGTCACTTGGACCCATGGAGTGCAATTGGGTGAGACTTGGTCTTGTGACACTTGCATTTCAGGCTCTATTTGGGCACAGCTGTGTATGGTTTCCCAGCTTTCTACTCCTCCTTTACCCTTTTTACTGTTAATGGTGTTCAGCTACTCTAGGTGTAAGAAGGAAGGATTCTTCTGCCAGGCTTTTGGGAACAGTTTCAGTCTGCATACTACCCTTTGCTGTGAGCTGTGGTCTTTGGCTGATCAGATCCACTAGTACGCTGGGGAGTCCTTTATCAGGTTGACACTGGAAAATCACATGAGAAACGGGCAGCAAGATATTCCTGTGCATGCTTCCTTCCCTTACCACACATTCCCATCTCAGGTCTTGCTCCAGTGTTTAGTGAGCTGTTCAGGTAATGAGGCAGAGCTAGAAAGCTCCAGCAAGTTTGAAAGCATTACGGCTCCTCATTTCTTACCTATTGGTGGATCATTCTGACTTTGTAAGAAGCACCTTCCAGCACCATTCCCAGTCGCCTAGCTAGAAGAGGAGGGCTTGGATGGATGTCAAGGATTCAGCGTTCTGGGGCCAAAACGGAGGGCTGGTTTTGGGGTTCTCTGTTGTTCTAAGGGTGGCCTGACCTGTCTATGTCTGTGGCTCCTTTCTCTGGTTGATGTGCAACTTCTGTGGAATTCACATTGACTCCCACTGATGCCTTTGTGCCTTTGTCTGTTTTCTCTGTCCCTGCTGTTTCTAACAGGCACAACTCCATCCACACCAAGCACACCACAATCGACAGCCCCTCCCTTGCCGCCGGAGACTCTCACCACCACCACCAGCCCTCCAAGCACAACCACAACAACAACAACAACAACACCAACAACAGCAACCACGGTTACTGGATCTTCAACGAGTGTCTCAACTCCTGGAAGTATGTTCCCAGCAGTAGTAATTCCCACCAAATTCCTCTGCATCTAACTGCACAACCAGCAAATAATTATCTGGTTCTCCTGTCATTTCTGACCTTGTACCGGGAGTACTGAAGGTCTGAGAGTAGCTCCATTTGTGGCACTGGATGAGATCGGGGATGGCTGTAGCTTCTGGACATCCTAGGAAATGTCATGTGCCCAAAGCCGGCCTTTTGTTCTGGCTGTTTCAGAAGGAACAATTTTTAGGGGTCCTGGGGAGACAGTTTTGACTTCCCTGACTCAGCAGTGCTCCCAGGAGGTATTTCATTGTGGTGCCTCATCTTGCACAGCTTCTGAAGTAATGGAAAGCTTGTTTTTTCCCCTGTTGGTCCTAATCCTTCAGCTGGCCAGAATGTAGTCACTTGGACCCATGGAGTGCAATTGGAGTGAGACTTGGTCTTGTGACACTTGCATTTCAGGCTCTATTTGGGCACAGCTGTGTATGGTTTCCCAGCTTTCTACTCCTCCTTTACCCTTTTACTGTTAATGGTGTTCAGCTACTCTAGGTGTAAGAAGGAAGGATTCTTCTGCCAGGCTTTTGGGAACAGTTTCAGTCTGCATACTACCCTTTGCTGTGAGCTGTGGTCTTTGGCTGATCAGATCCACTAGTACGCTGGGGAGTCCTTTATCAGGTTGACACTGGAAAATCACATGAGAAACGGGCAGCAAGATATTCCTGTGCATGCTTCCTTCCCTTACCACACATTCCCATCTCAGGTCTTGCTCCAGTGTTTAGTGAGCTGTTCAGGTAATGAGGCAGAGCTAGAAAGCTCCAGCAAGTTTGAAAGCATTACGGCTCCTCATTTCTTACCTATTGGTGGATCATTCTGACTTTGTAAGAAGCACCTTCCAGCACCATTCCCAGTCGCCTAGCTAGAAGAGGAGGGCTTGGATGGATGTCAAGGATTCAGCGTTCTGGGGCCAAAACGGAGGGCTGGTTTTGGGGTTCTCTGTTGTTCTAAGGGTGGCCTGACCTGTCTATGTCTGTGGCTCCTTTCTCTGGTTGATGTGCAACTTCTGTGGAATTCACATTGACTCCCACTGATGCCTTTGTGCCTTTGTCTGTTTTCTCTGTCCCTGCTGTTTCTAACAGGCACAACTCCATCCACACCAAGCACACCACAATCGACAGCCCCTCCCTTGCCGCCGGAGACTCTCACCACCACCACCAGCCCTCCAAGCACAACCACAACAACAACAACAACAACACCAACAACAGCAACCACGGTTACTGGATCTTCAACGAGTGTCTCAACTCCTGGAAGTATGTTCCCAGCAGTAGTAATTCCCACCAAATTCCTCTGCATCTAACTGCACAACCAGCAAATAATTATCTGGTTCTCCTGTCATTTCTGACCTTGTACTGGGAGTACTGAAGGTCTGAGAGTAGCTCCATTTGTGGCACTGGATGAGATCGGGGATGGCTGTAGCTTCTGGACATCCTAGGAAATGTCATGTGCCCAAAGCCGGCCTTTTGTTCTGGCTGTTTCAGAAGGAACAATTTTTTAGGGGTCCTGGGGAGACAGTTTTGACTTCCCTGACTCAGCAGTGCTCCCAGGAGGTATTTCATTGTGGTGCCTCATCTTGCACAGCTTCTGAAGTAATGGAAAGCTTGTTTTTTCCCCTGTTGGTCCTAATCCTTCAGCTGGCCAGAATGTAGTCACTTGGACCCATGGAGTGCAATTGGAGTGAGACTTGGTCTTGTGACACTTGCATTTCAGGCTCTATTTGGGCACAGCTGTGTATGGTTTCCCAGCTTTCTACTCCTCCTTTACCCTTTTACTGTTAATGGTGTTCAGCTACTCTAGGTGTAAGAAGGAAGGATTCTTCTGCCAGGCTTTTGGGAACAGTTTCAGTCTGCATACTACCCTTTGCTGTGAGCTGTGGTCTTTGGCTGATCAGATCCACTAGTACGCTGGGGAGTCCTTTATCAGGTTGACACTGGAAAATCACATGAGAAACGGGCAGCAAGATATTCCTGTGCATGCTTCCTTCCCTTACCACACATTCCCATCTCAGGTCTTGCTCCAGTGTTTAGTGAGCTGTTCAGGTAATGAGGCAGAGCTAGAAAGCTCCAGCAAGTTTGAAAGCATTACGGCTCCTCATTTCTTACCTATTGGTGGATCATTCTGACTTTGTAAGAAGCACCTTCCAGCACCATTCCCAGTCGCCTAGCTAGAAGAGGAGGGCTTGGATGGATGTCAAGGATTCAGCGTTCTGGGGCCAAAACGGAGGGCTGGTTTTGGGGTTCTCTGTTGTTCTAAGGGTGGCCTGACCTGTCTATGTCTGTGGCTCCTGTCTCTGGTTGATGTGCAACTTCTGTGGAATTCACATTGACTCCCACTGATGCCTTTGTGCCTTTGTCTGTTTTCTCTGTCCCTGCTGTTTCTAACAGGCACAACTCCATCCACACCAAGCACACCACAATCGACAGCCCCTCCCTTGCCGCGGAGACTCTCACCACCACCACCAGCCCTCCAAGCACAACCACAACAACAACAACAACAACACCAACAACAGCAACCACGGTTACTGGATCTTCAACGAGTGTCTCAACTCCTGGAAGTATGTTCCCAGCAGTAGTAATTCCCACCAAATTCCTCTGCATCTAACTGCACAACCAGCAAATAATTATCTGGTTCTCCTGTCATTTCTGACCTTGTACCGGGAGTACTGAAGGTCTGAGAGTAGCTCCATTTGTGGCACTGGATGAGATCGGGGATGGCTGTAGCTTCTGGACATCCTAGGAAATGTCATGTGCCCAAAGCCGGCCTTTTGTTCTGGCTGTTTCAGAAGGAACAATTTTTTAGGGGTCCTGGGGAGACAGTTTTGACTTCCCTGACTCAGCAGTGCTCCCAGGAGGTATTTCATTGTGGTGCCTCATCTTGCACAGCTTCTGAAGTAATGGAAAGCTTGTTTTTCCCCTGTTGGTCCTAATCCTTCAGCTGGCCAGAATGTAGTCACTTGGACCCATGGAGTGCAATTGGGTGAGACTTGGTCTTGTGACACTTGCATTTCAGGCTCTATTTGGGCACAGCTGTGTATGGTTTCCCAGCTTTCTACTCCTCCTTTACCCTTTTACTGTTAATGGTGTTCAGCTACTCTAGGTGTAAGAAGGAAGGATTCTTCTGCCAGGCTTTTGGGAACAGTTTCAGTCTGCATACTACCCTTTGCTGTGAGCTGTGGTCTTTGGCTGATCAGATCCACTAGTACGCTGGGGAGTCCTTTATCAGGTTGACACTGGAAAATCACATGAGAAACGGGCAGCAAGATATTCCTGTGCATGCTTCCTTCCCTTACCACACATTCCCATCTCAGGTCTTGCTCCAGTGTTTAGTGAGCTGTTCAGGTAATGAGGCAGAGCTAGAAAGCTCCAGCAAGTTTGAAAGCATTACGGCTCCTCATTTCTTACCTATTGGTGGATCATTCTGACTTTGTAAGAAGCACCTTCCAGCACCATTCCCAGTCGCCTAGCTAGAAGAGGAGGGCTTGGATGAATGTCAAGGATTCAGCGTTCTGGGGCCAAAACGGAGGGCTGGTTTTGGGGTTCTCTGTTGTTCTAAGGGTGGCCTGACCTGTCTATGTCTGTGGCTCCTGTCTCTGGTTGATGTGCAACTTCTGTGGAATTCACATTGACTCCCACTGATGCCTTTGTGCCTTTGTCTCTCTTCTCTGTCCCTGTTGTTTCTAACAGGCACACCTCCATCCACACCAAGCACAGTGTCCACTACAGCACAATCAACAGCCCCTCCCTTGCCGTCAGAGACTCTCACCACCACTGCCAGTACCACGATGCCCCTCAGCAGCACCACCAGCGTCAGCACCCCGAGCACGACACCTGTTACTGAGTCACCAACACCCACCTCAACTACTCCAAGCACATCCACACCCACACCAACATACACCACCACCACACCAACTCCAGGTACTTTTACATTTTTTGCTCTCACATGTTCCCCTGCTGTTGGAGTAATGAAGTTTCGTAAGCACCTCTTTCTGTCCCTGTATGGTATCAGGGATGGGTATAATTCCCAGGTATTCCAGGAAATCGGCTGTTCCAAACCTGGTGTTTTGGGCTCACTGTTTCATATGGAACAAGAATTCAGGGGTCATTGGAAGATTGTTTTGGCTTCCCTCACTCAACAGGGCTCTAAGTTGTTGTTTCACACTGGTGAAACAGCTTAGCGAGATGTTAAACTGATGAGAAATGTTGCTTGTGCTGGTTTTGGGCCACCCTTCTGCTGGCCAGAATGGAATCACTGGATCCATGGAGTTCAGTTGGAGTAGGGCTTCATCTAGTGGCAGTGGCATATCAGGCTCTGTTTGGGCACAGCTGTGCCAAGTTTTTTCCCTTTTGCTTTCTCCTTTGTTCTGTCAGTGCTAACAGTTGTCAGTTGTAATAGATGTTGGAAGGAAAGATTCCCCTGCCAGCGTTTTGGGAACAATTTCTCTCTGCAGACTGCCCCTTGCTGTGAACTGTGGCCTTTGATGAGATTCACTAGTGCCCAGGGAAGTAATTTATCAGGCCTTCATAGTACCACAGGGATATCACATGATGATCAGGCAGGAATATATTCACAGAATCAGGTTGGAAAAGATCTCTGAGGTCATCATGTCCAACGTTTGCCTGAACACCACAGTGTCACCTAGACGATGGCACTAAGTGCCAAATCCACATTTGTCTTAAAAGCCAACAGACACTGTGGCTCTGCCTCCTCCTTGGGCAGTCCATTGCAGTGTCTAATCATTTGTTCTGTGGAGAAATTCGTCCCGACATCCAACTTAAACTCCCCCAGCACAACTGCCTCAGGCACAGCTTCTGTTGAGCTCATATTAAGTCCTACTGATGCCTTTGTGCCTTTGTCTGTTTTCTCTGTCCCTGCTGTTCCTAACAGGCACACCTCCATCCACACTGAGCACACCAAAATCGACAACCACTCCCTCACCACCGAAGACTCCCACCACCACCACCAGCCCTCCGAGCACCACAACCACTGGTCCTGGATCAACACCAACCATCTCAACTCCTCAAAGTATGTTCCCAAAAGCAATAATTCTCACCAAAACCCCTCTGCCCCCAGGAACAGAATCAACAAAAAATTCTCTGGTTCTGTTGCCATGTCTGGCCTTGCTGTGGGAGTAGTGAAAGTCCATGAAACACCTCCATATGTGGCTCTAGATGGGATCAGGGATGGATGTAACTCCTGGGAGTCCCTGGAAAAGTCCTGTGGCCAGATCTGGCCCTTGGGCTGGCTATTTCATAAAGAATAAGGATTTAGGGGTTCTTGGGGGAAAGTCTTGTCTTTCCTGACTCAACAGTGCTTCAAGATGGTGTTTCATGTTGGTGCCCATCTTAGACAGATGCTGAACCAATGGGTAACATTGCTTTTGCAGCTGTTGGACCGTGTCTTTCAGCTGGCCAGAATGTAGTCACTGGACCTGTGGAGTGCAATTGGAGTGGGACTTGGTCTTGTGGAAGAGCATTTCAGGCTGTGTTTGGGCTCAGCCATTTCTCCTCCCCCTATGCCCACTGTGTGTTAGTTGTTGTCAGCTGTTAAATATGTAAGAAGGAATGGTTCTCCTGCCAGCCTTTGAGGGAACAGTTTCACTCTGCAGATTGCCTCTTGCCGTGAACTTTTGGTCTTTGGCTGACACCTCACCTGGTGAGATCCACTAGTGCCCAGGGAAGCCCTGCATCAGGCTGACATTGAAATACAGGGGGAATCACATGCCAGTCGGGCACAAATATACTCCTGGGCATGCTTTCCTTCCCAGCTTGCTCTCTTATCTCCTAGTCCGTGAATTAGTGAGGTGTTCCAGTAATGAGGCAGAGATAGAAAGCTCCAGACAGATCCAAAGCATTGCTCCCCCTCACCTATTGGTTGGTCTTTCTGACTTTGTGAGAAGCACCGTCCAGCACCATCTTAATCTCTTCACTAGGAGAGGAGGGCCATGATGCTCTCTATGCATGGATGCCAAGGATTCTGCTTTCTATGGCCTGAAAGGAAGGGCTGGTTCTGGGGACCTTTGTTGCGCTAAAGGTGGGCTGACCTCTCTAGCTCTGTGCCAGCTGACTCATGTGCAGCTTCTGTTGAGTTTCTGTTGAGTTCCACTGATGCCTTTGTGCCTTTGTCTCTTTTCTCTGTCTCTGCTGTTTCTAACAGCCCCACCTACAAAGACACCAGGCCCACCAGAACCGCCAAGTACTCCCACTCCAACAGCATCTGAAACTCCCATCATCACTTCCAGCACCACGATGCCCCCCAGCAGCACCACCAGCATCAGCACCCCCAAGACAACAACAACAACTGTTACTGGCTCATCAACAACCTTCTCAACTACTTCAAGCACATCTACACCCATATCAGAATGGACAACCACTTCCACATCACCAGAGACTCTCAGCAGCACCACGACCAGCACTAGCACCAGCACCACCACCAGCAGAGCACCGACAACAACAACTGGTTCAACAACCCTCCACATTCCTCCACGTATGTTCCAAAACCAAATAATTCCCGCCTAAAGCCCCGTGCCTCCAACTACAGTACCAACAAATAATTCTCTGGCTCTCTTGTTGTTCCTGGCCTTGCTATGGGAGTAGGGAAGACCCAGGAGCACCTCCATATGTGGCTCTGGAAGGGATCAGGGATGGGTGTAATTTCTGGGCAACCTGTGGCTAAACCTGGCCCTTGGTCTGGCTGTTTGAAAGGAACAAGTAGTTAGGGGACCTTGAGAGAAGGTCTTGTCTTCCCTACCTGAACAGTGCTCCAAGGAGGTATTTTATACTTGTGCCCAGATTAGACAGATACTGAAGTGATGGGCATGTTGCTTTTGCTGCTATTGGACCTTGTCCTTCAGCTGTCCAGAATGTAGTCACTGGACCCAAGGTGTGCAGTTGGAGCGGGGCTAAAGTTTGTGGCAGTGGCATTTCAGGCTCTGTTTGGGCACAGCTGTGCAGACCTACTTCCCTTTCTCTCCTGTTTTGTTTCTGTGGCCATTGCTGCTACTTTCCAGCTGTTTGGGCTGCAGGATGCTTCCACGGCTTTAGCTGGCAGAGTCTGGGGATTGGTTTCAGAGCTCAGATTGCCACTTTTGACAGACACAGGCTCTGGGCAGCTGGATTCTACCAGCGTTCCTGTTGGTGCTTGTCTCCAGCAATCTGTGTGCTGCTGGGAGGCGCTGGGAAGCACTGGGAAGCAGCTGAGGCTTTGTCAGCAGCGTGTGTCCTGTGCCTGCTTTCCCTCTTTCCCTGTCGTCAGATGCTTTCCCAGTGGTTGGTTTCTCCATGAGATATTGAGGTGATGTGCATGGCCCAAGCAGCTAAGAGAGTGGCAGGAGTCTCTGCTTAGTCCCACCCTCTGCCTCCTGTATGGGCCTTAGGTGTGTGGTTTTTTGCAGATGAAGAGTCCATACAAAGGCGTGTGCCCCAGCTGTGGGGCACACACACATAACTCATGAGTGCCTGTGTCCTGATTTGGGCCAGGAGCATTTTTTAGGGCCAAGAAGGAGAGGCCTGGCCACACCACTGAGCTTTCTTATGGCCAGTGTTGGCTGAGTGCAGTAGCAGCCTGAGGGGCACTGCTGAGTGCAGGGGATGCTCAGAGCACCACCTGTGTGTGAGCTGGTGCCCTGCATTGCTGTGTCTCTCCTGTCTGTTTCTGACTGTCTGTCTTGTTGTCTCCTCTCAGCGTGTGAGTGCATCTGGACAGACTGGATCGATATGACTTACCCAGATGCTTCTGACAGGAATGGTGGTGACTACGAAACCTTTGAGAACATTTACAAGAATTACCCCTCCTGGGATTGTGCGAAAGTTGAGAATATTTCATGCCGAGCAGAGAAATTCCCTAGCTATTCCATTGCAGATTTAGGGCAGAAAGTGGAATGTAATGTCAACGTAGGGCTCATCTGTAACAATAAAGATCAGCAGATAGGAGGTATAATACCGATGCCAGTCTGCCTCAACTACGAGATCAGTGTCTGCTGCACCCCCAACAAACCAGAGTGTCTTCCAATTCCAAGCACCACAAGCACCACAACTTCCACAGCTTCCCCCACAACGAACAGTGTGTCTCCTCCAATATCAACCACCGCTCCAACGTCAACATCAGTGGAGACTCCCAGCCCTACCACCACCACCACCACGAGCACGATGTCCCCCAGCAGCACCACCATTAGTGGCAGCACTTCACAGACAACACCAACTGCTCCTGTCTCAACAACACCCGTTTCAACTACTTCAGCGCGTGTCCACGCCCACACCAACATACACCACCACCACCACACCAACTCCAGGTACTTCTCTGATCTGTGCTCTCATGTGTTTCCTTGCTGTGGGGAACTGAAGGTCTGTGAGCACCTCCATTTGTGCCTCTCTCTGGGATCTGAGATTGAACTAATTGTTGTGTATCCCCTGAAATGGCCTTTGCCCGAAGGTGGTCCTTGGGCTGGTTGTTTCAGAAGGAGCAAGAATACAGGGCTGTATGTCCTCCTTTCGTGTGGAGAACTTGATCCTCTTGTTACTGTGCATACATCCTTCCCTGACCACAGATTCCCATCTCAGCTCTTACTCCATGAGTTAGTGAGGTGTTCAGGTAATGAGGTAGAGATAGAAAGTCCCCAGTAGATGAAAAGCATTACTCTTCTTCCTCTCTTCCCTATAGGTAGATCCCTCTGATTTTGTGAGACATGCCTTCCAGCACTATCCCCAGTATCTTCACTAGGCAGAGAGGGCTGTAACCCATTCTGTGTGTGCATGGATGTCAAGGATTCTGCTTTTTATGGCCAGAAAGGGAGGGCTGGTTTTGGGGTTCTCTGTTGTTCTAAGGGTGGGCTGACCTGTCTATGTCTGTGGCTGCTGCCTAATGTGCAGCTTCTGTTGAGATCACATGGAGTCCCACTGATGCCTTGTGCCTTTGTCTGTTTTCTCTGTCCCTGCTGTTTCTAACAGGCACAACTCCATCCACACCAAGCACAGCATCCCCTACAGCAGAATTGCCCACCACGTCCCTGGAGACTCCCAGCACCACCAGCACCAGCACCAGCACCCCGACAACAACAACCACTGTTACTGGATCACCAACGCCCACCTCAAGTACTTCAAGCACATCTTCACCAACACCGACATACACCACCACCTTATCAACTCCAGGTGCTTTTAAGTTTTGTAGTCTCATATGTTCTTTGCCTTTGGGACTACTGAGGGTCTTTGAACACCTACTTTTTTGCCTCTGTATGGTATTACGAATGAATTAAATTCTGGGCAGCCCCTGAAACAGTTATTGCCCATAGCTGGCCCTTCTGTCTGTTTCAGATGGAGCAAGAACTTATTAGCTTTTGCTGCTGTTGGACTTTGTCTTTCAGCCGGCCAGAGTGGCGTCCCTGGACACATGGCGTCCCTGGACACATGGAGTGTGATGGGGCTTGATTTTGTAACACTTGCATTTCAAGCTCTCTTTAGGCACCGATGTGTTGTCTTTATTCCTTCCCTCCTGCTCCTTTCCCATGTCAATACTAATGCTTCTCAGCTATTATAGATGGAGGAAAGAAGCATTCCTCTGCTATGCTTTTGGAAACATTTTCACTCTGCAGACTGTGACTTTCTGTGAACTGTAGTCTTTGCCTGACAAAATTCACTAGTACTCTGGGAACTCCTGTCATCAGAAAACCACATGCCAATCAGCCAGGAACATATTCCTGTGCATGGTTCCTTCCCTGACCACAGCTTCCCATTTCAGCTCTTTCCTGAGGATTTAGTGTGGTGTTCTAGATAATGAGGCAGAGATAGAAAGCCCGAGCACAATCAAAAGCTTGCTCCTTCTTATCTCTTACCTGTTGGTAGGTCTTTCTGATTTTGTGCAAAGCACATTCCAGCACCATCCCCGGTCTCATTACTAGGAGAGGAGGGGTATGACCCTGTGTGTGCACAAATTTCAAGACAGGGGGACAGAAAGGAAGGGCTCGTGCTAGGCACCTTTGCTGTACTAAGGGTGGGCTGACCTCTCTAGCTCTGTGGCAACAGCCTCATGTGCAACTTCTGTTCAGCTCCTATTGAGTCCCACTCATGCCTTTGTGCCTTTGTGTCTTTGTTTTCTCTGCCCCTGCTGTTTCTAACAGGCACACCTCCATCCACGCTGAGCACACCAAAATCGACAACCACTACCTTGCCGCCAGAGACTCTCACCACCACCACCAGCCCTCTGAGCACCACAACCACTGTTCCTGGATCAACAACAACCATCTCAACTCCTCAAAGTATGTTCCTAATGCTAGTAATTCCCATAAAAACCCCTCTGTGTCTAACCACAGAACCAACAAATAATTCTCTGGCTCTGTTGTCATTTCTGGCCTCACTGTGGCAGTAATGAGGGTCTGTGAGTACATCCATTTGTGGCTCTGTGTGGGATCAAGGATGTCGGTAATTTTTGGGCATTCCAGGTAATGAGATGTGCCCAAAGTTAATTTGGGCTTTTTCAAAAGTGATGAGGATGCAGGCACCTTGTTCTTGTTCTTGTCTTTCTTGATGCAACAGTGCCCTGAGAAGGTATTTCATTTTCCTGCCCAGCTAAGACACATGCTGAGCTGATGGAAAGTGTTGCTTTTGCAGCTGCTGGACCATGTCCTTCAGCTGGGCAGCATATAGTCATGGAACCCATGATGTGCAGTTGGACAGTAATTTTTGTTCTTGGCACTGGCATTTAGGCACTGTTTTAGGCTCAGCTGTATAAACTTTTTTCCCTCACTTTTCCTTCTTGGCCATGTCTGTGCTAATCTTTGGTTATAGATGCAGGAAGGAAGGATTCCTCTCCCATGCTTTTGGCTACGTGCTACCTCTTGTGGTGAACTGTGGTCTTTGGCAGATCAGATCCACTAGTACTCTGTGATGTCCTTTATCAGGATGACGTTGGGAAAATCACATGACTAAAATGTGTTCTGCTGCATGATCCATTTCTGTAGCACAGATTCCCTGAGTTCTTACTCTATGAGTTAGTGAGGTATTTAGGTAATGAGGCAGAGATAAAAAGCCCCAGCCAGATCCAAAGCATTACCCCTCCTCATCTCTTAACTACTGGTAGGTCTCTCTAATTTTGTGAGAAGCACCTTCCAGCACCATCCCCAATCTCTTCACTAGGAAAGGAGGGCCATGACTATCTGTTTACATGGATGTCAACGAGTTTTCTTTCTGGGCTGAGAAAGGAAGGACTGGTGCTAGGCACCTTTGCTGTACTAAGGGTGGGCTGACCTCTCTAGATCTCTGCCAGCTGCCTCATGTGCAGCTTCTGTTCAGCTCCTGTTGAGTCCCACTGATGCCTTTGTGCCTTTGTCTGTTTTCTCTGTCCCTGCTGTTCCTAACAGGCACACCTCCATCCACACTGAGCACACCAAAATCGACAACCACTCCCTCACCACCGAAGACTCCCACCACCACCACCAGCCCTCCGAGCACCACAACCACTGGTCCTGGATCAACACCAACCATCTCAACTCCTCAAAGTATGTTCCCAAAAGCAATAATTCTCACCAAAACCCCTCTGCCCCCAGGAACAGAATCAACAAAAAATTCTCTGGTTCTGTTGCCATGTCTGGCCTTGCTGTGGGAGTAGTGAAAGTCCATGAAACACCTCCATATGTGGCTCTAGATGGGATCAGGGATGGATGTAACTCCTGGGAGTCCCTGGAAAAGTCCTGTGGCCAGATCTGGCCCTTGGGCTGGCTATTTCATAAAGAATAAGGATTTAGGGGTTCTTGGGGGAAAGTCTTGTCTTTCCTGACTCAACAGTGCTTCAAGATGGTGTTTCATGTTGGTGCCCATCTTAGACAGATGCTGAACCAATGGGTAACATTGCTTTTGCAGCTGTTGGACCGTGTCTTTCAGCTGGCCAGAATGTAGTCACTGGACCTGTGGAGTGCAATTGGAGTGGGACTTGGTCTTGTGGAAGAGCATTTCAGGCTGTGTTTGGGTTCAGTTGTGTAGACTTTCCTCCTTTTCTCTTCCCCCTATGCCCACTGTGTGTTAGTTGTTGTCAGCTGTTAAACATGTAAGAAGGAATGGTTCTCCTGCCAGTCTTTTTGGGAACTTTGCAGACTGCCTCTTGTTGTGAACTGTAATTTTTGGGTGATCATATCTCTGATGAGATCCACTAGTGCCCAGGGAAACTCTGCATCAGACTGACATTGGAACACAGAAGAAATCACATGCCAATCATGTACATGCTTCCATCCCTGATTACAGCTTCCCCTTTCAGCTCTTACACTAGGATTTAGCAAGGTGTTCGATAATAAGGCAGGAACAGAAAGCCCCAGCTGGATACAAAGCATTACTTCTCCTCATCTCTTACCTATGGATTGGTTTGTCTGATTTTGTGAGAAGCACCTTCCAGCACCATCTCTAATCTCTTCACTAGGGAAAAAGGGCTATGACCCTCTCTGTGCATGGATGTCAAGGATTCCTCCTTTCTATGGCCAGAAAGGAAGGGCTGGTTCTGGGGACCATTGCTGTGCTAAGGGTGGGCTGACCTCTCTAGCTCTGTGGCTGCTGCCTCATGCACAGCTTCTGTTCAGTTCACATTGAGTCCCACTGATGCCTTTGTGCCTTTGTCTGTTTTCTCCGTCCCTGCTTTTTCTAACAGCCTCATCTCCACCCACACCGAGCACACCAAAATCGACAACCACTCCCTCACCGGAGACTCTCACCACCACCACCAGCACCTCGACAACAACAACCACTACTACTGGATCAACAACACCCACCTCAACTACTTCAAGCACATCCTCACCAACACCAACATACACCACCACCACCACACCAACTCCAGGTACTTCTCTGATCTGTGCTGTTGCTTGCTCCTTTCCTGTTGCTCTGAAGGTACATGAGCACCTCAAATTGTACATCTCAGATGGATCCAGGATGGGTGTAACTTCAGGACAACACTGGAACAGCCTTTGCTTAAAACTTGCCTTTCATCTGACTATTTAAGAAGGAAAAAGGTTTTGTTGTTCTGGGGAAAATGTCTTGGCTTCCCTGACAGAGAGCCTGGTATTGAAAATTTCATGTTGCTGCCTAGCTTACATGGATCCTGAACTGATGGGAAATCTTGCCTTTTTTGCTTCTGGACCTTGTCCTTCAGCTGGCCAGAATTTAGTCACTGCATGGCTTTGGTTTTTTGGCACTGGCATTTTAGGCACTATTTGTACATAATTGTGTAGACATTCTTCCCTCTATCCTATTCCTTTACCCTGTTAGTGCAAAAACGTTTCAGTGGTTATAGATGTAGGAAAAAGGATTCCTCTGCCATCCTTTCAGAACAGTTTCATTCTGCAGACTGTGACTTTCTTTGAACTGCATCTTTGGTTGATCAGATCTACAAGTACTCTGAGAAGCCACTTATCAGGGTGACATTGAGAAAACCACATGCCAACCAGGCAGGAATATACTGCTGTATAGACTTCCTTCCCTGATCACAGATTCCCATCTCAGCTCTTACTCCATGAGTTAGTGAGGTGTTCAGGTAATGAGGCAGAGATAGAAAGCCCTAGCCAGACCCACAGCATTACTTCTCCTCATCTCTTACCTATTGGTAGGTCTCTCTGATTTTGTGAGAATCACCTTCCAGCACTATGCCCAGTCTCTGCTAGGAGAGGAGAGTCCTGATACTTTCTGTGCATTGATTTCAAATATTCTGCTTTCTACAGCCAGAAAGCCAGGGCTGGTGCGAGGAACCATTGCTGTGCTAAGCTGAGCTCTCTAGCTCTCTGCCAGCTGTCTCATGTGCAGCTACTCTTGAGTTCACATTGAGTCCCACTAATGCCTTTGTGCCTTTGTTTTCTCTGTCCCTGCTTTTTCTAACAGTCCCACCTTCATCCACACTGAGCACACCAAAATCAACGACTCTGCCACTGGAGACTCCCACCTCCACCACCAGCACCCTGACAACAACAACCACTACTACTGGATCAACAACACCCACCTCAACTACTTCAAGCACATCCTCACCAACACCAACATACACCACCACTACATCAACTCCAGGTACTTCTCTGGCCTGTCTGTTTCTTGCTCCCTTCCTGTGGTCGCCCTGAAGGTACATAAGCACCTCAAATTGTGCATCTCATATGGATCTGGGATGGGTGTAACTGCAGAGCATCCCCGGAAGAGCTGTTGCTTAAAACTTGCCTTTCATCTGACTATTGAAGAAGGAACAAGGTTTTGTGGTTCTGGGCAAAAGACCTGGTCTTCCCTCACTCAAAAAGGCTCAGAGGAGGTGTTTCATACTGATGCTCAGTTTACACAGGTCTTGAACTGATGGGAAATCTTGCATTTTTTTGCTGCTGGACCTCATCCCTCAGCTGGCCAGAACATATTCACTGGACATATGTGCAATTGTGGCATGGCTTTGGTTTTTCAGTACTGGCATTTTAGGCACTGATTGGACATAACTGTGTAGGACTTCTTCCCACTTTCCCGTTCCTTTGCCCTGTCAGTGCTAATGCTTCACAGCTGTTATAGATGTAGGAAGGATGGATATGCTTTTGGAAAGAGTTTCATTCTGCAGATTGTGACTTTCTGAGAACTGTGGTCTTTGGCTGATCAGATCCACTAGTATTCTGGGAAGCCACTTATCAGGGTGACATTGAGAAAACCACATGCCAATCAGGCAGGAAGATACTGGTGGGCATGCTTCCTTCCCTGATCACAGTTTCCCATCTCAGCTCTTACCTGAGGATTTAGTGTGGTGTTCTAGATAATGACATGGAGATAGAAAGCCCCAGCAAGATCAAAAGCATTGCTCCTCCTCATCTCTTACCTATTGGTAGGTCTCTCTGATTTGGTAAGAAGCACCTTCCAGCACCATGTCTTTGCGAAGAGGGAAGGGACCTTACCCTGTGTGTGCACAGATTTCAAATATTGTGGTTTTTGGGGCCAGAAAGGAAGGGCTGGTGCTAGGGTAGTCTGACCTTTCTAGCACTGTGGCTGCTGCCTCATGTGCAGCTTCTGTTGAGTTGACATTGAGTCCCACTGATGCCTTTGTGCCTTTGTCTGTTTTCTCTGTCCCTGCTGTTCCTAACAGGCACACCTCCATCCACACTGAGCACGCCAAAATCAACAACCACTCCCTTGCCGCTGGAGACTCCCACCATGACCACCAGGCCTCCAAGCACCACAACCACTGTTCAAACTATCACCACAACTCTTGAAAATATTATCACCAAAAACCCATCGGTTCCACCCACTGAGGCACAAAGTAATTCCCAGGGTTTCATGTTCATTGCTGATTTTAGAAAACAGGGCTTATTGGCAGCTTAACATGTGTTTTAGTTTCTAAACTCTGCACTAATGTAGTTGATTATATTTCAAAAACATCCCAGCTAACCTTTCAGCAGCAATGTTATATCCCCTGCTGTCCCAGTTCATCTGCCTCTGTTAAAGGGCATGAAGTACATGAGGGAGTTTGCCTGTTCTCACCCAAATGTAAATTAGTTGTCATTGAAGGACCGTCCTTGTGGGCTGCCTGGGCAGAACCAGTGTATCTTAATTCCTCTAGCATTATTACTGCACTCTTATTGTGTACACAGTGCTTCTCTCTCTACTATGTGTTACTTATGTTATAAAAGCACAAATAGATGTCTCTAACGCTGGTCTGTGAGGGTCATGAACACTTTTTAACATCCTAATCAAAAACTATTTTAAAGGAGTTTCCATTAACAACCATAATGAAAACTGGCCATGTGAAAAAGCAGAAAAGTGTATTTTGGGTTTGTAGCATCCCAAAATAGCTTATGTGTGAGTAGTCTTAAAGGCCTTGGCATTAGAAATGGAACATAGACTACTCCACCAACGGCTCCGTTTCTGTAGAATCAAATTACTCTGACCATAATCAATAGTGATATGAACGTGCCTCATGAAGCAACATAGGGAATAATGGTCTTTCCATAGAATATAGTATGACAGCAATACAGTATTAATCAGAGTTCATTGATCAGTGGAGTCCCCTGGGATCTTGGACTGCTGGACTCTTCCATGCAATATAAACTTTTAACACTGCGGAAGATGTTCCCTCTGACACTGATTGTTGATAAAGTGTTTATATGAATGTCTCCTACGCAAGAGGCAGGATATTTTGTTAATAATCCCTCAGTGATGCAAAACTGTTAATAAAACAATTTCTGCTTTATTTCTATCTAAAGACCCTGTGCTTAGGCTTGTTGAATTACATATACTTAGTGGAAAATGAGATGACATTAGGAAGAAAATGCAATTTCACTACTTAAAATACTCTGTTTTCTTCCTGTCTTAAAGAGACACCTGAACCAGAGACGCTGACAACAACAAGCACTCCAGTTACTCCTTCAGTTACCCCACTGCCAACTACAAGAACAACAGAAATAAGTACTGTGTCTACTGCAAGCACCACTAGTCAACAGTCAACATCACCAGTGTCAACAAGCCCAGTGACAGCTACCACATCTGAAGTCACTGAAACAGAATCAACCACCAAGACCACCACTTCAGGCCCCACACCCTCAAGATCCACCAGCACCACACCAGTAACAGAAACATCTGTCCATGAGACCACTACCACCAGTTCCACCCCTGGCACCACCACAACCTCGGGACCAAGCAGCCCTACAGGAACACAGCCACCCATATCGACAACCCCATTCACTGGAACAGGATCAACCACCAAGACCACCACTTCAGGCCCCACACCCTCAGTGTCCACTCCCCCCACCACCACAGTAGGAACAGAAATGAGTACCCCAACCACAACCTCTGCAACTGTTACTACTCCAACAACATCACCTACATCAACCAGCCCTGTGCCAACCACCACCTCTGGTACTACTCCAACAGAAAGCTTTACCACCACTTCAGGAACCACCTCTAGTAGTTCTATCACAATCAATGCAACAACCAGCATCTCCACAACCTTCAAAACCCTGCCCCCTGTCTCAACTACTACATCTGGGCCTACTGCAACATCAACTGCAGTCACCACTACAGGAAGTTCTACACACAGTGCAACTCCTCCAGTTAATGGCTCAACTACAGGTTTAACACCAACCACTCCCAAAAAAACTTGTACTATTTTCCCTAATGAAACTTATGAGGTGAGTAAATTTCATACTTTCATTGTGCTTTAGATGGAGACTAGACACATAACTTCAATATTAGTAATGTGAAGAGTGAGCATTAATCTGGATAGGAAAGTGTCAGTCTGTTCTATTTCTTTTGTTTTCTTGGGCATCAGCAGGACTTCCAATGATATTTGGATTAATAGCTTACATATTGCAATTAGCTCTTCAAGGATAATTTTTAAAAAGCTTTCTGCAAGGAACTAGATCGCAGTTCAGCATTTGTCCTTGTTGTAGGATGGCTCTGATGAAGAGGAAACCAAGAGCTAAGTTGTCCTAAGCTATCTTCTCTATTTCTGCCTTTGAATAAGTCCAGAGTGGGTATAAGTTGTTTGTGTGTTTACATTGCAGCCCAACAAAAATCCATAGGGCTGGATTTGGAATGAGTCATACTTGTTCACAGACTGGCTTCAGGGGAGGACTGTGAAACAGATAAACAGATCACTGCATTCACTGCTTGTGAAATTTGACTCAGAGTTTTTTGTTTTGTTTTTTTTTTTTTTGACACAGACAAGTTTGTGTCTTGTACATATCTAAAGCCTCATCATAGTTTAGATGCCTACCAAATTGCTCACTAGATCTGCAGGAAATTATACATGTCTGCAAAACTGGTAGAAGATAGAAGAAAACTCAATCACAATGCATGGACACAATCACCTTGGACATTTTTCCCTGAACAGCTGGTATTCACTGTAGCTTTAGCTGTTAATCTATTCTAGGCATTCATGGAAGGCAATTGATCATATATTGGCCATTCATATTGATCAGTGTCTTTCACTGTTCTTTAGAGAGGGTGTTAGAGTGATGACACCTTAGGAGATTAGGTGAGACATCTCACTTTTAGATAGCTGGAACTAGAAAAGATGATTCTCATTTTGGTTTACTGGCTTGATTTTTGTGCGTAATGCTTTCCATTTAGCAACTCTCAGTTGTTCTAGCTCATATTGCAGACCTAGATAGTGCTGACTGATGCACTTCCATCCTATTTTCAGATTTCTGATGGGAGAAAACTTGTTAATAAACATATGTTTTTTTAGAAACCTGCGGAAGATATTCAGGTGTAACTATTGTCAGTCTCACTGCTTCCTAAAGGTTTGTCTCTGTCTCCCGTTCCCCTCTCTCTTCAAACACAGCAAGGTGACTCGTGGATGCTCTGTAACTGCACGAAGGTTATATGTATAGAAGACAACATTGTCCAGGTGATTCCAATAATCTGCAATCCACCCCCGAAACCCACATGTGCCAATGGACTGTCTCCTGTGCCAGTCATGGATGAGGATGGATGCTGTTGGCATTGGGAGTGTGATTGTAAGTATATATTTTGTTGAATATTTAATCTCCTGGGGAAACAATACTGTTGTCAAAACCAACAATATTTATCAGGGAATGAGTATCGTGCAAAGCTGTGACTCACTCTTCTAGTGTTGGTTAGAATGCTCTGTTGATTCTTTTTAGCTAATTGAGTGATTGGCTTAAATTGCCATTATCTCTACATAACTGTTGTGTTAGTAGAGTAAATTGGTCTCCCAAAGAAGGATTTAAATGTCCAGATGCTGATATTTATAGGTTAGAAGTACACAAATATTTGTTACTTGTCCAGACTATTGGTAAGATATATCTATGGTACAGTTAATCCTATTCTCAGTTGTCTGTCATTAATATCAGATGAACTGTGCGCTGAAAGTGCCTGATTTTTATTGATGACTTCTAGCTAATGAGCTCATGCATTGACATATACACTTCATTAAAATTAAAATGCCCAAAGTTCACTGAGATGTTTCCCACATCTACAGATTTTGCTTGTAGTCTGATATGATTTTGTACGTTGCCATGAGAGCCTAACTTAACTATGTTTTTTTTAGGCTACTGCACTGGCTGGGGAGATCCACATTACA
The DNA here is from genome assembly GCF_901933205.1 of Camarhynchus parvulus. Taxonomy (NCBI): domain Eukaryota; kingdom Metazoa; phylum Chordata; class Aves; order Passeriformes; family Thraupidae; genus Camarhynchus; species Camarhynchus parvulus. The sequence goes on along the minus strand of NC_044575.1, from coordinate 16,215,001 downwards.
TGACTTTTGATGGACTGTACTACAGCTATCAAGGGAATTGTACATATGTCCTTGTGGAAGAGATCAATAAGAAAGTTGACAACTTTGGTGTCTACATTGATAACTACCATTGTGATGCACGGGATGTAGTGTCCTGTCCTCGAACACTCATTGTGAGACATGAGACTCAGGAAGTGAGGCTAACAACAGCACAACCAAATACTCTACAAGTAGAGGTACTATTGATTTCTTGATTCAGATACTAATACTGCATCAACAGGATCATTATATTCATAAGGTTTGGGAAAAAAATAATGTGTGTTTTAGATTCAGTAACAGTTTAGATTATAAAATTAGACTGCTTCAGAGCATTTCAAAGCATTTTTTTACTCTGAATCTGGGCAGAAAAAAAATCTACAACTTCCTGTCTTTTTAATTTCAAATCTTTGCAGATCTCTCCTAAATACACAAGTGTGGACAAATTGCTAAGAGTTAAGGATATAAAATAAGTTAATTTATAATTAGCAATAATGTAACAAAGGAAAACAACGTGGAATGGGAGGAAATAATATAAGGTAGACATAGCAATAAAGTGCTGGCCTGAAGCATTTTTTAAAAGTACAATTAGTAGCTTTGACTTGTGTCACCTTTTTAGTTTTTCAGAGTAGGACACATATTTTTATTCCACTGATAAATGTGATGCCAAGGTTTTTGGGCTTCAAAATTAGTGAGAAGTGTTTGGGACTCTTAGCTTTTTAATGTTTGTTTGGTTTATTTTTGTACATTACTGTGTAAGAATATTACAAGTTAGGTTGCAACATATTGTTGAAAATTTACAATATTTAGACCTCTTTTTTCTCTAAAGCAAAGAAATCTCTGCTGAGTGAAAGTAGTAGTATTAGTTTCACAGGTATATCATGGCTACTGTATTAAAATAAATAATACAGTTTAGTCTTATTTCTGTTATTTAATTTTCCTATAAGCACATTCCCTTTATGCCCAGAAACCTAAAACTTTAAACCATATGAATTTAGGTGAATTTTATATTCCTCTTTCATGAGGAGTTGTTGATGCCATAGTCACTCTAACAAGTGTGTTGAGTGTTAGGATTTATCTGGTTTAAACATTAAATAACCTCATTTGTCAGAGGTTAATGGACTTTTTGTGGCTCAGAGAAGAAAAGTTTCACTTTCCAGTAACAAAGGAAACACAGGAACATTTGTTACAAATTAAAAGGATATTATTTACAAAACAAAGGAACAGTCAATTGTTTTGAAAAGTCAAACCAAATTTATGCCTCTTTTCTGTTTTCCTTTATTTATTAGGTGACAGTAAACAACCAGCTCGTGGCTTTGCCTTACAAGAAGTTTGGTGTGAGCATCTACGAGTCAGGCATAAATCGTGTTGTGGAAATTCCTGAGCTGAAAATGAATGTGACATACAATGGCTTGTCCTTTTCTATCAGAATGCCCTACAGCCTGTTTGGCAACAATACCCAGGGACAGTGTGGTAAGGCTCACTCTTCCAATTTTTGCACTCGCAGAAAACCACAGTGACAGCCCTGATGCAAAGATGAATGGTATTTCCTAGCAAATCTGTGAGTGAATTCTTTCTCCCCGTACCACCCTTAGGTACTTGCAATAACAACACGGCAGATGACTGCATGCTGCCAAATGGAAACATTGCAGAAAACTGTGAAACCATGGCAGATCATTGGCAAGTCGTTGATCCTTCCAAACCACAGTGCTCTCCAGGCCTAGTTCCCACAGGTTCACCCAGCACAGCACCAATACAGCCTTGCAAAGAATCATCCATCTGCGAGCTTCTTTTGGGAAGGTAACAATCCTCTCGGTTTTACAAGCCTTTGGTCTTTGATTTAAATGGAAATTTTAGGATTAGTTTAGCAGTGGAAAGTGTCTCTAGCTGTTTCTCCATTTCTTGTATCTTTATGATTTGCTTCTACTCCTTTTACTTTTTCTGGTTATTATTTTTTGCTGACAGTTTCTTTCAACCCTCTGGCTGCCGTATTAACCTTTGTTGATGTTCCCATATTCTTCTACATTCTCTGCCCTACCCTGTCCCATGTTCTTGCCTCCCACTTTACTTAGCAGAAAACAGAGTCCAACTGAAAACAGAAATCTTAATTTTTAGAACATCATGTCAGAACTGAAAAGGAAAAAAAATCAAAATTGCTTTAAGAGATAGCACATGGTTGCACCCAATAATATACCACTCCTGGACTCAAAATGTTGCTGTCAAAGTGTTTTATAGGTGAGGGAAGAATATTTTAAGGTATGTTGGAAGGTTACTATCTGGATAAGTGCTCTTAGCGCAAATCTCTCATCAATAGTCCACATCCACATCTCCTTAATCTCCCGTGTCCACTGTTGCCACATCATAATATGTTAAGCACATTGAAAAAAGATATGAATCATTCAGTAACGAATAACAATAACTATTTCTGTTTCTAGTGTGTTCAAGCCATGCCATGCATTTGTCCAGCCTGAGAAGTACTACGCAGCCTGTGTTTTTGATAGCTGTGTGCTTCCCAACCTAGACCTGGAATGCTCTAGTCTGCAGATCTATGCTGCCATCTGTGCTGATCAAGGCGCGTGCATTGACTGGAGAAAACACACCAATGGTGTATGCTGTAAGTATCTGGACATAAAAATTCATCTTGAATTATTAAGGAAGATTATGTAGAACTGTTTCAGCAGTAATGTCATACTGCTTTCAGAGTAATGAAGACACCAATAAATCACAGACCTGCTCTCCTTAAGTAATTTTGCAGTAATATTTTTAACAAAGGAAATGATATATTGGCCTGCAAAAATATACATGTATTGACTGTGCCAGAAACATCTGTATCAGTACATACTTTTTTTGTATGCAGGAAGCTCTGTGCTTTGCAGGCATCAGCAGATCACTCTCTATTTGGTGACATGTACATTAGTTTTCATCTGTAGTAAGAGCACAAAGGGAAGGATGACACTCCCTTTTGAGAAGTTGTGCAAAAGAGACTAAAACTATGCAAAAAATTCTAGTCAAGATGTAGACTCCTGGCTTTATCACCTTAGTGTAGAGTACAGTATTATATCTTTATGGCTAAATTGCATGAAATTATTCCATTTAGAGACATAAGTCTATCTGGGATAATTCCTCTTTACTTCTCAAGATTGTCATAGATAAATAGGAAAATGAGTAAACAGTGTTTAAGTTCTTGGCATAAGGTCATGGGGCTTTTATACAATATTGTTACTGAGCTGTTCCTCCTTTTTGTTCTTCCATTCCAGCTCATGAATGTCCTTCAGGTAAAGAATACAGAGCATGTGGTCCTATTAAAGAGATGACCTGCAAATCAAGGTAAAAAATTCCTTCACAGTTAGTTATAGCTTGTACAACTATTCAGTCGTATCTAATGCGCAGGTGAATGAGCAAAATCAACCTCCTCTCATGTCTTAAACTGACAGTCAAATTTAGCACTATTCTGTTGACCCTAAATCTGGGTGCCTGAACTGTTTCTGTTTCTGTTGTTTGGCTGTATCAGACACTGCAACCTCAATCACAAATGTGCAGATCATTTGCCACTGTATTTTCAGTGAAAGGTTATTTGACATAATCCTCCTGTATGTGCCAATGACATTAATGGTCTTTCTCTGAACATTTTGTCTTACAGAGGACAGAATGAGACTTCAACTAAACAAGTGGAAGGCTGTTTCTGTCCTAATGGAACCATGCTGTATGACTCTGGTGTGGATGTCTGCGTGAAAACCTGTGGTGAGTGTTACTGCTTCACTTGGATGCATGATTGTTTCCTCTTTGTTTCCTTCCATGTATACAACAAAGATTTGACTGTATGCAGTGCTCATACAATTTTTAGTAGAGATGCCTCCTGTTATATGACTGGTAATGGAAATTTATTCTGGTATTTTCCAGGCTGTGTTGGAGTGGATATGATACCAAGAGAGGTATGATGCTATATGCTTTTGGATTTCAAGTAGAAGTTTGGGTGGGGAGACGAGAGTGGTTTCCACTGGTACAATCTTGTTTTGTCATTTCTTTACTTTGTATTCCTGGTTTTACTTTTGTTCCTTTTAATTGGTTACTATGCAATCACTCATTTTATTGTTTTTCAATGGCAGTTTGGAGAAAAGTTTACAGTGGACTGTCAGGACTGTATTTGCCTGGAAGGTGAACATGGCATTGTATGTGAGCCTCATGTATGTGATCAAAAGAAGGTCACTTGTGATGGAGAAGGCTTCTATGAGGTCACTGAAGTCAATCCTGAAGACTCCTGCTGCCCTCTTTTCACTTGCAGTGAGTTTATACTCTTGTTTTTAGTCTTTCTATACCTCTTGGAAATAGAAAGGAAAAGAGACTGAACTACCTTAGTACCAGAGATCTACAGCAGGGAGTCACAAAATAGTATCTTTTCTCATGCTTTTAAAAATCAACTTGCCTGGTGCTAGGGAAAATACATTTTAATATTGCAATGATTCAGTATAACTGAATTTACAGTTATGGGACTCAGCATAACTAAAGCTATAGATATTGTGTTTAGGGCCACATTTTATTTAAGCAAAATGCAGAGAGATTATGGAATTCTCTGTGGATTTTCATTTTCCAGCAGTTGCCTAAAATCATGGAGAGAGTAGGAGTTGTTCCCTACTTCTTTGTGTAGAATGGTGATACTTTATTAACACAACATAATTGCACAGTAGAAAAAAATTCATAAACTAATACAGTACCCCATATCCAGTGCCTGGATTTATGTGGTAAAACGTGTTCCCTATCTGCAATTTGTTTTTTTTTCAAGACGATCTGGATTGTTTCCTAGCAATAAAAAGTTCATCCTAAGTGCTTTGATAGGTGCTTATTTCTGGTATCTGGGAATTAATGTATTCTCTAGCTTATTATTTTTATTTTTCTTTTCCTCAGAATGCAATACAAGCTTGTGCACAGCTAAAGCCCCCAAGTGCTCACTGGGATTTGAAGTTCATTCTTATATTCCCACGGGTCAGTGCTGTCCTGTATACCAATGTGGTAAGTCCCTTGGAAATACATTACAAAGATTAGCCTTATAGTTTTATTTATTACATAATTTAGCATTACGCTTAATAAGACTGTGCAATAGCCTTTTGAAAGAGATGTTAAACACAGTCAGATTCTACAAATTCACTACTATTAAAATTGGTTATTAGTGCTATAGTTATGAAACTAGGAAATCAGATACAGCTCAGGTGACTCAAGTTCAATTTCCTGCTTATAAGTACATGTTAGAACAGCTACAGAATTAACTGGGATGATGATCTCAGCTTAATCTAGCAAAGTCCCTAGAAGCATCCCCAGTAGAAGACACATTTGCAGTTCTTGCTAACTGGAACAAGGAAGTACTTATATCAGTTAAGTGGACATTCTTGGCTACGAACTGTACTGCATATTTTGGGACAAATCTTTTTCCCTTCTTGCACATGCGGTATTAGTTTTTATACTTTATACATGTCCTATCTGCTACCAGAACTGGGGAATAACCATATGAATTGTGATTCATTGTGGAAGAAATGAGTTGGATTAAAGTGGGTTGAAGACATTTTTAATTCATTTTTCCTATCTAAACTTCTAACTCCTTGCTTATTAACAGTTCCCAAGGGGGTTTGTGTACACGAGAATGCTGAGTTCTTGGTAAGTTCTGTTTCAACAGTCTTCAAAAATGCTTAAAAGACCGTTAGTATACTTGATCAGAAGTGCTATGAAAAGGTTTATCCAGTACAATAAATATTTTATAAATTTTTGCCAGGAGTTTATCAATTTCACAAAGCCTAAATCTTTTTTGGAAAGTTTCCTGGAAACTTTTCAAAAGGAAAGAAATTGAAGAGCTGCATTTATGTCAGTATCATAGATAAATTTGGGTTAAGTGTGCTGGCATTTAAAAAAGTCAGTCCACATTTACTGTCAGCACATTATTGCAGTTTCAAGACTCTGTTTTCAAAAATTAAAAAACATGCAAATAAGTATTATTGTAACCAAATTTAGATTTCTATTTCTCTTGGGTCTAGTAATTGTACCTTTTCTTTTAATATCAGTAAATGTCTGTTTAAACATGTAATAACTCATTAATATGTGGGTTTTTTTCCTTAAAATGTGTAGCCCAACTCCTCAGTCTTTGTTGACAAGTGCCAGAATTGTGTCTGCACAAATGATGTTAACGTCAGCACTCAACTGAATATCATCTCCTGTGAGCGTGTCCCCTGCAACACATACTGTCAACCAGTAAGTGGCAAACTTAAAGAAAAAAAAGACCCCAAAATATCCATATATGTGAACTCCAGTTTGATCAATGAGTGGTATTAAGCAAAGGACAGGGAGTTGAAACCCAGAGACCAACTCCAGCATGGATATCAACTGTTCTTTGAGCAATCTTCTCCCTGAGATTAACTGTGTAACTGTCAGCATTCAGTTCACACTGGCAGAATTAGCTGGGAAATTTCTGTAGACCACCTTGTGGGGTAATATTTAATTATTATGCATATTTTTTCTAGTGCTTTAATTTATTCCATTTATAACCTGCTTGTATCACTTGTCTCCTGTTGGTTTGGAACACAAAAAGGCACGTATCTTGAGTGCACTTCAAAGCATAATCAATTAATGGATTCATATGTTTTCACTTATTTCTCAAAAATTGTAGTGCTATTGTTTTTAATTACTTTTAATTTCTAGGGATATGAAATTAAACCAGTGAAAGGTGAATGCTGTGGAAAATGTGTGCAGACCAAGTGTATTATACAGACAGCAGACAATTCTGAACTCATCTTGAGTGTAAGTGTGCTCTATGTCTTAGTTCTCTACCAAATCTGTAAAGTTTCCAGTTCCAAAAAGGGAACATCTCTTTGCCAGAGACAAGGCTTTAGTATAAATTTGCACCTGAAAGATCAAAATCTCAAAACCTAGCTACAATTTTTTCACCTGAAAGTAGGTCTCATGAAATAAAATTATCTATAAGGCCCTTCCTGGAATGAGAAATCCAATACCATTAGAAGGGATTTTCTTCCAGTGTCTGGAAGCTTCAGCTTTTCTATGTTATTTGATTTCTTGTATGCTGAAAAACGCTATTAAAGCCTGCATATGAAACAATTCTATTGCCCTAGCAGGATAAAGGTTTAGAGTCTTTCTTAATTAATATAAAACAGTCTAGCTTTTTGAAGGCAAAATCCATTGGCATGGATGATTTTGTTAAAGTACTCCGTGTACTTTAGAGACATTTTTCTCTCTTTCTCAAGGAAAATACCATATAAAACTGAAATTCTCTCAATGTAGGGCATATTGCAATACATGTCATGATCTGTATCCCAAATGGCTGTTAACCTAAAAATAATTGACTGGGAAACAAGATGAAGATTATTATCAGAGGGCAATAAAATTTCTGTCTGAGATCCCTTCAGCTTTCCATATTACATTTTGAATTTTACTTGCAGCCTGGAGACTTTAAAAATGATCCTCACAACAACTGCACCATTTATAGCTGTGTAAATGTCCATGACCAGCTTATTGCTTCCACATCTGAGATTACCTGTCCAGCATTCAATGAGGACAGCTGCAAACCTGTAAGTAAAAATGGAAAATTTACCCTCTACTCCATACATAGATTACTTAATTTTATTTCAGCCATCTAACTAACAACAATAGTAAAATTTAGCTCTGATGGCCTTTCATCATAATTTCTCAGTCTTTAGGGCAAAAGTTCTAGATGCATCCATGCACAGCCCTATAGAGTATATAAAATAAGATACCCGGGTGAGGATTCAAGGTTTATGATTGGTAGCTGTCTCTCAGTAGCCAAAATACTGGTCAGCACCAAGATACTAAATCTTAGCTGACTGCTTTGTTTGGGGTTCTGTCTCAACAAGAACCAGGTTTCCTTGAATGTTAAAACACAAGCTGTTCAGTCAGTAAGTAGATTGCCAGTAACACTGTGCATAGTCCCCATTCAAATACAGAGGACTCTGAGAAACCATTTGTTGGAATTGCTTCTGAGCAAAAATTTCATGATGTTAACTGTAGACTTCCTTCAAAGAATTGTTTGTATTTTCACAGTCCTTTGTAAGTTGATAAATTTCAAGTCGGGAAGAGGCTGTTATCTTTGGTTATTTAGATCAATGTTACAGTACAATAACCAGTTTTCACAGGTTATTTACAGCCCCTGAAGAATTGCTCTCCTCAGTTTTTGGCCTTAATGCCTTTTTAATATAGAAAAATAATATAATTTTTTTTGTTTCTTTTTTATTTTAGGGAACTATTTCATTCTTACCTAATGGCTGTTGCAGAACATGTAAGTATGCCAGTGTATCTGAATCAACAATACAGAGAATGAACTGTCTTCTTATATCAGCCCATTTTCCAGATAAATTTGTATTTAAATAGATACTTCTACGTTTATATTTGTCATTCCAAGACTTCGCTGTCTGATCTCCCTGGAGAAGTTTAAACTGAAGCAGAAAGAGCACTTAAGGCAATTCTTTGAGTGCACTAGTGAAGCCCGGGGAATGCTGAGGTGAGAGGGACTTCTGGAGCTATTTCACCGAAAGGATTTTCTGCTCTTTCCCTGTAGGTGCCCCTCTGGACAGCAGCACACCATGCTCTGTGCGCCACAGAAAAGACTTTATCGTCTACAATGGCTGCCGCTCCGTGGACAGAGTTGACTTGACTGAATGTGAAGGAACATGTGGAACCTTCTCGCTGTAAGTAAACTTACCAGACAATGAGATTTAAGTCCTGGTGGCACTGAGCTTGTTTGTATAAAAGGAACAATAAATAGTAGACTACACAATGGTAGAAGACCTGGAACTATCTGCTTCATGAATCATGGACATAAAATCATGGAATCTGTGACCGACGAGTTGATTTGTCGTAATACAAAGCAGAAAAGTGTATTAAATTGTCTTGGGATTCAGACAGCTCTGATAAGGCCTATTCATCCATTAAGAGCTGGCTTTGTGTCAGACCGCCTAGGCTAGAAATCGTCACAAAAGAACATGGATTATTTCCTGTAATGAGAATGAGCCCAGAGAGCAGCCAGACTTGGCAACTGGAAGTGGAAAAGCTGCTTCTCAACAGTTAACAGCTAAAATGAAATACACATACATCTTTCAAAGGGAGATTCAAATATGCACAATTTTTATGCAGTGAAGAAATGAGAGGTTGCTTGAGGTGTGGTATTAGTAGAGTAACTTGAGTATACATTTTTCTCTGAAATGAGAGAATATATTAAAAATTGGCTATAAGGAAGTGGTTAGTAGGACATCTGGCAGTGAGCTACTAAAACACTAGAAAAACAGTTCTAGCTCTCCAAAGAAACTGTCACTTACTGCCTATCACTGAGCTTGCCACAGTGCACCTTACATGGATGAAAATGAAATCTTTAGTATCACATGGAACTCTGAGAAGCCAGGGAGTTTATTAGTATTTTGAAATTCCTGATCATCTTAGGGTCTTGTTGTGGTTTCTTCTACCAAATACAAGAAAAAGATGGATCTTGTCACAGTTTATAGCCTGATATTGACAGATTCTTCAGGTTAGGAATGGTGCTTAGGAAGCTGATGAACACAAGATTGCAAAAAATACTTTGCAGTGAGATGGGAACAGAAAGAGCTGCTGCTTCCTCTTCGTGTTAACACTGCCCTGATTGGGTTAGGCATTTTATAATCACTGCTCTGTCAAATGAGCTTAGCATTTCCATTAGCCACAACTGTGGCTCTTCTCACAGGAGTTCTGTACCTGATTCCACCCTCTCCTATACATTGGCTTCTGGCACCGAGTAACATTGCCATTTCGCATGTTGACAGATACTCTGCTGAGGCCAATTCTATGGACCACAGCTGCTCCTGCTGCAGAGAAACAAGCACCACTGAGAAGCACGTGGTTCTGAAATGCCCTGGTGGGCATGCAGTGTCACACAAGTACATCTATGTGGAGAGCTGCAGCTGTCAAGACACCGAATGCAAGAGGCCGGTGTCCGAGGAGCTGCAGAGCAATTAAGTAAATGACGAGGCGACCACTCTGAACAGGATCAAGAGATCCATCAGCTTAACATCAAAATGAAGGCAAAAAGTCCCTCTGGCATTATTAACTAAAAGGACTGTGAACCATTCTGAGCTTCCTTGACTACTTTTCAACTTTACTTTTCCCAGTAACTGCATCCTGTTTGTTCTCTAATTAACTAACTGTGCCCTATTTATTTGTGCACAAAATAAGAACACAAATTTGTATTCTTACAAGTGCACAACCTCTTGAGTCCTTTTCAAATCCTCTGAATGATTAAAAGCACATCTCAAAAAGCATGGCTTTTGTACTCATTTTTATACAGTCTTGATGAGTTTTAGTTTGAAGAGAGAAGAAAAGTTGTTTTTCAAGTTATAGGAAGTCAAGTGGTTTCCTAAATTTTTGGGGTATCTACTCATGTCTCCTTAAAAGCTGATCAGATTGTGCTGTTCAGAAGATCCAGTCTATAAGGTGGTATAGAAGATTATGCTGTCTACCAAAACAAAGGCAAAGATGAATAATGATCATGAAATTATTCAGATGACTTGGAGAAACTTTAGTTCATAACCAGAACTTACTTTAGCAGGACTCTGTATGTTAGAACTGTCTCAGTTCATTGCAATTATGTATTTTCACTAAAAAAGTAGTCCCTCAGCTATATGAAGATCACTCACAGTGCTTTCAGGATGTACAGTTACTACCATAGTAAGAGCTCGCCAAATTCCAACATTTGCAAAACAGATGCCCATCACCAAGCTAAGTAATCCTAGGCTTCCTCTGCAGAAAATGGAAAGCAGTAGCCATTTTTGACATTTATTTGTCTCTCAACAAAGGACAAATCTAAAGGTGTGCCTGTTTATCTTACTGTAAGGGGAGCTGAAACAGGTAACTGGAAGATGTTCATTTCTCTTGAATCATCTTAGAGTACAATGAGGGTAAACCACACCTGTTGTAGTGGGAAAAAAAAAGTTTTTGGTTTATTTTATCTCCATTAATGAAATCTTTATTGCCAATAGCCAACGTCAATACTGGCATCTTTGCTACCTAAAGGATTGGTGGCACCATTTTTTGCTACTATCAAATGTACTCCAGCTTAAAAGGCAGATAAGATTTCTGCCTTTTTCTAAGACTGATAAGGATGTGCAGAAAATGAAACCCCATATTTTTTTTCAGCATTACAAAACTCTGATTGGAAAGCAGCTTTCTCTGGAGTTGGAGAGGTAGCTGATCTAACAAGAAGGAAGTTTTGTCAGTTTACAGAGCAAGCTGCAGATTAAATGAAGCCCAGTTTCTGCTTTAGTACAGGTTTCTAAGGATTTCTATCTCTACATTCGTTGTAAGATGAGACTGAGAGTTTTCTCCCAGGGCACATAAAAAGTCACTCTCCTCTGTGAACTCTTTGTTATCCAAAAATTTCTATGCTGACACTAGAACCATATATTTCCTTGAGCTTTTTGCAGAAACTGCTTTTCTCAAAATCTGTTGACATTTAGCTGTCTTTGAGATTTTTATTTTTGCAGTTAAATTTGACTGAAGTCAGCAAATAACTTCTGGACACAGATAAAAGGTGTGATCAAATCTGCCTTGTTTCCTATGAAAAAGAGATAAAATATTACTAGTCAGTAGTGAATTTTGCTTCACACTGTACTTACATTGAAATATAAAATCTTCCTTGTTTCATTTAGTTTTCATTTGGTCTGTAGTTTGCACAGGCTCTTTCTGTCCCTTCTAGTGATGGGCAAACTGCTTCTTAATGAGGAATTCTAAAGATCCTGAATAAAAGTCAGTAAGGCTGCAGATTTTGGCTTCACCACTGCAGGGCAGTCTATGGCTGAGAATGTAAAGTCACTTCATACCAAAAAAGCAACTGCCTTGAAAGGGAGTTTTTATTTCATCATGTAGAAGGTTTTATTTCTGAGAATAATGAAATTTCTCTGTCCCCACAGACATTTATATGCTCTTAGTAAGCACTGGAAAGACAATTATTCTGACAGGAATTTACATGCAAGGTGTTATTTGTCACAGTGCTCTGGGTTATGGCAGCCCTCTCAGTTTTGGTGCTGGGTCAGTGCTGCCCATAAGCAGGTTCACAAGCACACACTGTCAGAGAATTCTTACTTAAAAGTTCTTGGCAGTTCCAGGTCACACTGCACATGCCAAACCTCAACTCCATTCTGCACTCTTAGTCACCTTAGAACTTAGTGGTTCAGTTTGCACCTGCATTTCCGGTAGAACTGGATGACAGAGTTGAACAGATTAAACTTTCTCCAGTGGGGAAATCCACTGATAGTACTTGGGAGAGAAAGGAAGAAAAGAAACTTTTAACTGTGTATCCCTACAAAAAGTAGTAGTGGCAGTGAGCAGCACTTTTGCTTCCTTCCACACTGCTCTTGGAAGTAAATTGAGATCTGTATTATCTGATCCCAGGAAGCATTTTGTTTCTTAAGCAAGAGCTGTTTGGTCTGCAGGCCACAAGAAGAGATTCTTCTGAAAAATCCTGAGGAAAATGAGGAAAAAACCCTGAGGGAAAAAACCAAAAACCTGAGGAAATGTTTCTCATCACCCTCTCTGAAAGGGTGATAGCAGCACGTTAGGGATTCAGGAGATTGTGGAACATTCTGATCCCATTGTCGTCTAGGCAGGACCTACCACAAAGGACCCTGGCAGCTCCATAGAAAGCATTAGTGCTGGAAAGGAGTGGGCTTGACTCTCTCTGTCCTCAAAGAATGACTCCATTCTCCAGGAACTGCCTTGTCTTTTGGAGTCTAGCAAAAAGAAAGCAGTAGCAAGAGCCCATGTCTTGTCTGCTTGCCTGAGTCCTGTGTTCATCTCCTCAAGGAGAGTCCAAAGACTGGAGTCCAAGTAGGACTTCCAGTCACACAGCCTTTGAAGGCACCAAAACCCAAGGTCTGAGCTCCTGCTCTCTAAGATCACATGGGTTTCATTCCCACTTGTAGTCTTCTCATCCAAGATAGTTGGAATCTCAAACAATTTCCTTGTAGCTACCTAGAGATGCACTGGAACTCAATGTTGTTCATAGGATTCTTCAGCAACACAGTGAGAACTTCCATCTGCAGTTAAAAAGGAGTTCACAGAAGATTTGCTCATGAAGAGAGCACAGTTTTTTATGAAGCATTACTGGGTATGTGTTTTGAGAGCACCAGAGACAGAAAGGAAAATACTTGTTAGCAATATGGAAAAATCACTGCTGCTAGCTGAGGTGAGGCAGATGGGATTCAGAAAGAGGGGTGAAAATGCATGTAAACCAAGAAGAATTCTTCCCAAAATAATACAAGGTAGGGGTTTCTGATCTAATAACTACCTTGTCTTCTGATCGAACTATGTTCTTTAATAGAATTATTTTGTTCTGTGGGAAGGGTAAGATAAAATTTTCAGTGTGCTTACCATTTAAGTGTACTTTGCTAAACCGCACTTCACTGAACTAAGCACATGCAACTCTGCACCTAAGCCCCAGTGAAAGGACTTTAGCAAAGGCAAAGCCCTAAGTAAATAATCCTGCAGTTACTGTGCTTGTTATATACTGTTGCACTTGTCTGGAAAAGCAAACTCAGATACCTGGAAAAGACAAAATAGACTCACAAACTCTGAGATCACAGAAAAGAACACACTTGTAGTTTTAGGTCTGACAAAAATGAAATCCATTTAAATAACTGCAACATTGATATACAATTTCTGAAATTTCACCTCCCAGTCGAAGCTTTGAGGGGTAGGGCAGTATTTTAAGGCAGAACAAGTTCTTAATTTGGGCCAAATTTCCAAAATTAACTCACTCTTTTCAGGCTGCCACAAACACGCGTGTTCTTAACTGGCAACCTCACAGACTAAGGTCCAAATATGTCCAAGCAGGTTACCCATTTCCATCACTAATATGGAAAAACCCATAAGTTAATTTTCAGCATCATGCTTCTAAAATCTGTTCTGTACAAACTGTATTCCCCTTAATGTTCCAGTTTGTCAGCACTCTTACATGAAATGCTTGAATTCTTTTCACAAACTAGTCTCTAGAACAGTAAAAATCACCACTGTGATGTTTTCATTACTTCAATACTTTGAAAAAACTCAAGCAGAGAGAAAGTATGGCAGAGCTGGCACTGAGAAGGAGCACCTGTGCTCCATGCAGCTTTCCTTTAAGCAGTAACAAAAGGCAACAGTGATCAAGGAATGTGGCTTTACACTGTGCCTGTCTAGCACAGCACTGACACAGCAGTTAAATTTCAATAGGCTTTGAACTAGTGTAGCTGAGCATTTCTTGCCCTTTTTTTTTTTTTTTTTTTTTTTTTGCAGAATCTATGGGATCTGTATGATCATTCTTCTCCTTGAAAGTACAGGCAGTCTGAGCGAAATGTAAGGGCAGGTAAGTTCTTGGGTGGCTAATTCTATTCTCCACACAAAAAACCCTAGGCCAAGGTTGCCTAGATTCCCACCTTAACTTGTTTTCTGCCCTATCTCTTAGCCTTTCTTTTGGTATGCAATAACTTTCAGTCATGGTGGACATGATTACTGGGTATGTATTTAATGTACTTTCAAGGTTATAGAGGCTTCAGTATTAAGCATGCAGTGGCATCTTCTGAATTATCTTGGCACCCAGGAAATTAGAAATTGCTTTTTAAAAAGAGGTAGAATCTGCTCTAGTCTAAACCCCATAAAAGTTTTAAATATTAAAGCAGAAAGATCATATGCTTCCCTTTGTTCTGCTACCCAATATTTTTCCACCAGCAAGGTTGCTTAAAGTAAAACCTTTCAAGTAGAAAATCTCTGGGGCCCAACCTCCTGATGAGATGACTTTCTATGCAGGGAGTCTCTCTTACATGGGGAAGTGCCAATAGGTCAAAGAGACCTGTGTGCACGAACACCAATCAACCATGTCATTACTCCTTGTACGTGGATTTTGAAAGATCTACATCTTAAAGAAAAACAGAAAAGAGCAGCTGGACTCATTCCTTGCAAACAGGAATAACTAATGTCCTTGATTTGTTCACAAAAAGTCAAGGAGCCCTATGGCAAGATGAGAGGTTAAGAAGCTTTGTGTCCACTCTAAGGCAAAATGTAAGAAAACATTCAATCACCTCCTACCAAAACTGAAATACTGGAGGCATTTGTCATGTATTTTAATGGACAATTAATGGCAGATATCCATTCCCTCCTTTCCCACTGCCTGCAACAGATCACCTTATGCTTAATGACATCTGTTTCAAATTGTGTGGTAGACAGAAATCTGATAGATCAAATAAATCTTTAATGTAACTTTCCTAAATTCTGTGATATCATGCAAAGGATTAAAAAGGATAATTCATATTGTTCTTGAATTCTACTGGCAATTACTGATTGTTATAACTACCAGTTATGTAAAATATTTTGCCAAAATCACTTTGAATGTTTTTTTATCATGTGGATTATTGGCACAAACTGCCTGACAAATGAAATTTTTTTCCTAGCTAATATTACTTTGTTAACGGAGCACACATAATTTCTCTAGGCTTATTTTCTAGGCAGTGCTTGTAAAACACCGTCTTATAGTGGATGCTCATTTCATGAAGCAGTACCAGTTTTGCCTGAAATGAATTGGGTTGTTAGAAGATTTCCAAGCTCAACATCCCAGTGTTGAACTGACTCAAGATGGCCATAACTCTCTACAGCACATATGGAATCATCATACCCTTTCGACAGAAGGATATGATGCAAACACAACTGCCAGACTTTAGTACAGTAGCTGGCTATGAAGGCACTGATCCACCAGATACCTCCTGCTTGAGTGTGTCTTTTACCAAGTTCGTAGCAAAAATACATTTTTGTGAGTCACCAGTGTATTACATTAGCTTCATGATGGCTTATCTTCAGTGAGTCAGTGGTGATAAAGAAACTGAGTTAATATTTACCAATTGTATTTACTAAAATCACATACCCTTTAATGGCAAATGATCCATGAAATGGGCTGTAAAGGGGCCAAGAGGAATTGTTCTTTTTGCTAATACAGCTGCAGAAGAGGGAAGGCCTCTTATCCTGCAGGGTCCAATAAAGGGAAGAGTTATTAATCCCAGTTTGTCACTGCGGGGGGAATAGTTATAACTTGCGTGCCAATAGCAATGATTCTGTGGTAGGTGATCAACACAGCCTGTAAGCTCCCTGTCAGTCTGCATTTCCTTCTGAAAAGCTTCCATGTATTTCTCCTGAAAACCTCAGTGTTTCCACGCTTGAATATAAAAACTTAATTTGAATGCGAATATCCTTCCCCTGTCAGTAGCCCTGAAATCACTGCAGAAGATTGAAGCAACCAGTGATTTCTAAGGAGTGTAGCCCGCAGTATCTGTGGAGAAGCCAGAAGCAGCAGCTCTGGTTAGTCATTGACAGAAACTCTGCTCCCCAAGAAATGGCAAAGGAATGGCACAAATGACAGAGCAGACAAGCAGAGGTAAGAAAATGGCTAGGTACAGAGCAACAGGACTGGGTTTCCCATTTCTCTGAGTAGAGTTTTGCTCTTGCTTTTCGCAGGGGAGGATCCCAGACTACTACAATCTCTGCTGACTAGAGCATAAGTGAATGTTGGTTCAATGAATCATTTGTTTTATTCTGTATTTTCATTGAAAAGTTTTAACATGTGCTGTTCATGTTCTTCCCAGGCCCCTAAGTGCTAAGTGGGGCTTACAGGGGGAAATCATGCCTAACTCATTCCTCCTGCCCATCCTCCCATTACCTTGAATCACCACACACAATGTAGAACACAAAGGGCTGGAAGTTGCAGAGGTCAACGTCACTATGTCTTTGTCATCAAAGAACTACTCCAACCTGAAGGGTATCTCTGGCAAGCAGTTATTACATGGTTCCAGCTGCTTTTGTGCAGCTCAGTGGGAATAAAGGGGGCTTTTTCCAGAGTCAGGAATCATACTTCTAGAGTCTGATTCTTCCTTCTACTCTCATACTAAAATGAATTAAATAGGTACTTAGATTTCTTGGGTGGGAATGGGAAAGGAAGAGGACAGTGACTGAAGAAATATGGTCTTTATCTCAGCAGAGTTCTGCATTTGGATTTTGACACTAGCATTGATTTTGGAAAATTAATGTGTTTCAGCTATCCACCTTTACCTCAACTAAGCTCTCTTAGTCTGTATCTGTGGTCTACTGACCAATATGCTTTTCCTTCTGGGCTTCACAGCCCTTCCCCACACTTGCCATTAGCCTTGTTCTGTGTCCTGAACAGGAACTCAGTATAAACATTACCAGGAGAATCTGTTGTATTTGAGTGTTGATATTTCACTGTATTCAATTTCAGATCATTCAATAGATATTTCACTGTATTAAATTTCAGATCATGTATTCAATTTCAGATCATTCTCAATGTCATATTCTCATGGTTAAGTTTATCTACTAGATATTCTCCTAACTTTGTACCTATTTGGACAGAGATTAGGAGGGAAGATGTGCTGTGATTAAAAGGAAAAGCAGCAGCAGTCCATGACTTCCATCACCAGTGCCATAAAGTCTGTTGGTTCTGTATTCCAGCCAAAATGGCAGGGCTTCAAGAGCTGCCTTCCAGTAGTGCCCTGCCTCCAGTGCGACTGACAATGGAATTAATGGGACACGGACAGTGGCAAAGGGGTAACACGAACTCATGTTTCATGCCCTGCACAATGCTCACGCACGCTGGTGCAGGCTTTTCTTTAGAGCAAGGGCAGCAGCAAATCTTCATCTGGCAGACGCTGTCACCTGTGGTTCTGCAAAGCACCTTGTGCCTGTGTAGGGCAGCAGCAGTGGGCCAGCTTTGGGACACTCCACTTTGGCAATAGCACAAAGTCTGGCAAAGCTGTGAGCAAGACCCTGTTCCCAAGGCCCAGCTTGGTGTCTGCCAACCAGATAAAAGGCATTCATATTCATATTCCCCAATGGGGGCATGGGCAGGCTTGACCTGAGGCCTTGCAAGAAGGGGCAAAACTATGTCCACCTTAAACTGTATCTGTGCCCACTTAACTACTTGCAATCACTCTGCTGTTTTCCTAAAGGGAATGGAGCAGCTGGAAGCATGGGAATGTCTGTTATCCATGTTTGATTTTCTGGGAGTAGGTGAGAGGCTTCCTCTCTTGTCAGGAGCAGTTCCCCCATGGCACAGATGAGGAAAAGAAATGCAAGGTCAGTTTGTGTCAACAAAGCAAGTAAATCTCCAGAAGGGACTCTAAAATTACTGATATCAGAATATCCTTGTAGGGTGTCCTACAAGGGGCTGCAGAGCTCATGACTGAGCTCACTGGACTTTTTATGGGTATGTGGTAGGGTATTAAAGTACTTTGACAGCACCAGGGGACTCTTTTGCAGCAGCATAATTTAGGTGGTGAAGGAATGAACTGTGGTCTACAATATGAATAAACGAAATCCTATTGGTGCAGTTGAGGTAAGAATTTTTATACGTTTGGTTTTTTTTCTGGTCTACTGAAGCAGTAAATCCGGCCTTTTTTTGTAAAATATTTTGAGTATACTTCTTAAGGGACAATGCCCTCCTGCCAAACGATTTTGCTCTAAATAAACCATACATTATGCTTGACCTGATAATACTTTTTGCTCTGTTTAGGAGTCGCCATTAAAGCTGCTAGAGGCAACAAACACATTGCTTGTGCTGGGGGATTCTGCTGATGTGCAAGACAGAGAAAAACTCTGAAAGAGGTCAGTGATTGCTTGCAACTAATCAGATGTTATAAAAAAATAAAAACTATTGCTGCCATAGAAATAACTGTAGGAGGAGAGTGAGGGGACCTATTTTCAAAGGAGGAAATTTGAAACAGACAGCTCTCTGTCCCCATAAAGCAATAAAGAACTGAATACCTGTCCTGTCTGAGAGAGAGGAGGTTTCTGGGTGCTAATAATGAATGACTGAAAGAAAATTTAATGAAGCTCCACCTTTCAGGGACCCTGCCATCAGTGTTTTGTTCTCATGCCAAACTCCTGGACTATAAAAATCTGCCTATAAGCCAAGAAAAAACACTTCCCTGAAAGGATTTTCAAGTTACAACTTCATGGCAAGATGGAAATAAAAAACGGGAGATCATTTTGGATCTTCTGCCTAATCTGGAGTTTTTGCAAGGCCAAAGAACCAGTTCAGATAGGTAAGAAAATATTCTAATTCTTGCATTACTTGCTCTCATATAGCTCTCCATAGGTGAGAAATAGAGTTGACAAATGAGAATTTGTCACATATTCATATGAGATGCAGACATGCCAGATACTGTTAAACATGGTACCTTTTTATCCTGATTACCAACCATTTAAGTATGTCTTTTTTTCTTTCATTACTAGGTAGTGTTTTATGTTTTATGCTCTAAGTGACTATTCTTAAAGAGGAGACCCTCGAATGCAGTTTGTACCAAAAAACAAACCAAACCAAACTAAAAACAATGGTGACACCCTTTTCAACACATTTCACACATATTCTTCCTAAAAGAAGTACTTACCATATCACCAGCTAGGCTTGATTGACCAGTATGAAATGCTGCATTAGCAGGAATCACATTTTTTGTGCTCTGGTGCACTGCTACCTCCTGGTTTGATTTTTAATCTCTTACACTTTTCCCAACTGCTTAATACACAGTTGATGTACCAGTTATTGCTGCCTTAGTAATTCCAGCAATTTCATTTCCAGGATACCCAAACTTTCTCACTTGCCCTCACGACTGTGTAGAAAAGTGCTGAATTGCCCTACTCCAGTGCTGCAACCACCTATGACAGTAGCAGTCCCTTTAAAAAGCTGTTTCTGCAAGGACTTACGGGGCACTTGAGTTTGGGCTGCACATTTATAACATAATGATCTTAATTTCTCAGTTCTTCCCTGCTGATTCTTAGGCAGGAATATTTAATAAAATTTTAGAGTTCACTGAGTAAATGAGTAACTTTTAGATTTGATCTGTGGTGGATATCTGTGTTGATAGTCCTAAATATGCTACCTGAACAACACAAAGAAATTTGCCTGTTTCATTTGTCATTCTTTCAGAAGAAATCCTGAAAGTATTTTCTAGTGGGTATGTATAATTTAATTCAAGGCGATTCATGTTTTCTTTGTGAAAACTGCTCAGTGATGTGAAAACTGCTTTCTGAAGTAATGTCTTATCTGCACTTAGACTATGTATCTATACCTTTGACAGAGGTAAAGCTTAGAGGTCCAAAACATGAGTTTTGGTTGAGAAGGAAAACCAAGTACCTCTTAGCCAAAACCTGAGGCTGGTAGCAGCCTCAACCACTGAGATCAGCAGCTGCCACTTTGCTGTAAATTCATGACACCTGTGATATCTCCTGGAAAGCACTCAACACAAAGTCTTGCCTGAGTTAAATGAGATTTAGACATCCAGAATGGGATTCTCATCACTTCACTTCAGATATCTACAGTGCAAATATGTCTACAGCATGAATATAGACACAGCCTTTTTAGACAATGGAGAGATGCATGTGGTTTACAGCATCTTCTTGCTAGGCACATAGGTGAGATGAGAAAGCTGAACCTCTTCTGCTTTTCACTGTTAACTTCTGCTTTTCACTGTTAACTTCAAAGGAGACTAGGCTAATCTGCTCGCATTGCAGGTGTCTCTGTACTTCAAAAGTAATGGACTTCAAAAGTTCAGTGAGATGAAACTGCTTCCCAAAGGCTAGTATCTTCCAGGAGTTATCATTTTTGCCTTTGAAAATCTGCCCCTTTAATGTTTTTCAGCAAAAAAAGGGACAGGCACCTAATATGGGGTGAATTTCTAAGCTCCCCTGCTATGATTTTTCTTTAGTCCAGGTCTCTACTGTCAGTAGGAGTGAATGTGTCACCTGGGGCAACTTCCACTTCCATACATTTGACCACGTAAAGTTTACTTTTCCTGGAACCTGCACCTATGTCTTCGCTTCGCACTGCAATGACAGCTATCAGGACTTTAACATTCAGATCAGGCGCAGTGCCAAGAACAGCTTCCTGATCTACTTCACTGTCACCATTGATGGAGTGGTCCTGGAGGTGAAGGAGACGGGAATCACGGTGAATGGGAAGAAGTGAGTAAAGGCTGAAATGTTGTTTTGAGCTGCATTTTTCCTGCTACATGTTAGGTGGTCTGACTGGAAAGCAGTGGCGGTGTAGGAGATGTATAGCTTTTTGAGCAGGGTATTGTGAAGAGTCCCCCCCCATAGTGTTTGAGAAGGCAAGAGGCATTTAAACTAAACTACATGTCCCAGAGACCAACACCAATAAGTTAAGTAGAGAGCAATGTGTATATTACAAAAACAGAAGGTGTTTTAAGGTTTCCTTAATGTTGCTTTGATTTGAGAGGGAGGGATGAAGGAAAGTACATAAACCCCAACACTTTATTTATGTAAGTTTAGATCTGTAGAAGCTTGGTGGTTTTTCTTTTTTTCTCAAAACATTATTTCTGTGGTACTAACCCTACTGTTTTATGTTGTTGTTCAGGAACAAATGGCTCTTTTAGGGATAGTTTTCCATTTCCAGGTAGATTAGTCTAGAAAATTGCTCTGCTTTGCAGATCACAACATGGTCAGGGATCTTCTTATAAGAAAAGGCAGAATTTTTAGAAGTCAAAATCCACACCTTTAATTCCAATTCAAAGTAAACCACAAAGGAAACTGCAAAGAGAAGGGTAAAAAATATTCCCTAAGTAAAAATCATATGCAACAATAGCTGAAAGTTTGGCACAATATCAAGGACAGTCCCCATGAGAAGTGCAGAGTCCTGCTCCTAGCAAAGAATTATGAAGGGCCTAGGCAACCTTTGACTCTGGGAAAACCCCTCACAATTTTGTTGAAGAGAAAATTGCAAGCATATGGGCTGTCTTGACAGCCTTCTCGAAACAACCAAATATAGAATAGCACCACTCTGTTGTAATTATAGCACTGAAACCCATATGTGTCTCCTAAATCAAAGGGGCAAGAAATCTCCTATCTTCTAGCCATTTTCTGAATTTCTAAGTTTTTACACTGTTGCAAAGTGAACTGTAATTGTCTTGGTAAGATGGAAAAGTAGTGCAGGTCTGAGTTGCATGAGTACATGAGTAACAGAACAGAGTTCTTTGTGAATCCCAGATATCAAGGAGGTCCTGGAAGGATGATGATAACCTGCAGTGTCCTCATGTGGAGGGTCATTTTCCCAATATTGTCATCTTGCTCTTTATAAACTTTATAATGCATTGTGTTATGGATTAAAAGGACACAGTGGACAATGTAATGCATTGTGTGGACGAAGTCTGACCTTGCAAAGAGTGTTCCCATGTCTTATTTAGTTCCTTTTAACTCTAGTTTTCCTTCCTATGTATCTGTAAGGATTTCATCAGTCTTTTTTTCACTGCAATCTGTTTTTTCCCCTCAAATTTCCAGGATTGCCATGCCTTTCAGCTTGAAGAGCATTCTGATTGAGGACACCTGTACTTACTTCCAAGTCACTTCCAAGCTGGGCCTGACACTCAAGTGGAACTGGGCTGACACTCTCCTAGTATGAACAGTCAGTTAGTTGTTTTCCTCCTGGTGAACCTCATCAGTAATAAAAAGCAGGGCTGGATGCAGGCACTCTGTTGATATATGAAATTATGGGTGGGAGGTATCACTCTGTCCATAAACTCAGAAAAATACCAAACTGGGCAATAGTTTCACAGGGCAGGAGCATGGGGGCACAACCCCATGGTATTCCCGCTAATTTTTGTGACAGAAGGGTTAATCCTGGATATAGCACATCTGCAGTTAGCTCCTTGCTTCATGAGGCACTGGCAGCAGCAGCCCTCCAGCTCTGCCTTGCTACTCTGTCTCATGCCCATATTGTGTGGGAAACTGATATGTGTGACCAGTTCAGACCTTGGCCTCTTTCATTCCAAAGCAATGCTATGTGGGAATTCTCCCCTAAACATCTACCCTGGAATATCCTCTTCTGTACCAGTGCATTTACACTTTTGTGTGTGAATCCTTATCCTTCACAATCAGGACTGAGATTAATGAAATGGAAGTTGTGTGTCAAGTCATGCCATTCAGAGAGATAGAGATAGGGTAAAAGGGGAATAGAGAGAAAAGATATCAGGAAGTAATCAAGTGATATTGAAATTATTGAAGTATTTGCTTTCCCCTTTCCCATGTACTAATTAACACCTAAAGTGTTAAAGGCAGTATTTGTACATTACTGTAGAGTGGACACAACAGTAGGAAAAGCACTGCCTTTTTTGGGTGGACCTGA
This sequence comes from Camarhynchus parvulus, assembly GCF_901933205.1. Lineage (NCBI taxonomy): Eukaryota > Metazoa > Chordata > Aves > Passeriformes > Thraupidae > Camarhynchus > Camarhynchus parvulus. Next base: position 16,191,786 of record NC_044575.1, on the reverse strand, counting down.
GTGGCACCAGTACTGTTCCCCAAGCATGTAGGAATGATAAGGTGCAATAGTTTTATCCAGAAAGGCAATAGTGTGCTAACCTGGCTGTTTATTTCCACTAAGTATGGGGAAAATAAGTAATGCTTGGCAGACCCACGCCTAGAAGTACTATAAAATTTTCTATCACCCTATGGACTAGAAAATACATTATCTATGGCTAAAAGTTAACCAGAAGCTGCTTCTTTACAGCATCCAGCATTAGAGCACAGTTATCTGACCTGCCCAGAGAGGAGCTGTGGTATCCTGCAAGAGGTACCAAATGTCTCTATACACAGTGTCTATACTGGGAGACACTGGTCCAGGGATTCATCCAGTATTCAACATGCTTCAGTTACATCTTTAGTGGGTAGGAATGACAATTGCTGGAGGATTCTCTTCCCATTTGAATTCAGTCTGTCTGCAGATAAGTTTTATGAGAGATTTGTGCCAGAAAAGGAGATTGCTACAAACTAGGAATGAGCATTTCTGCCGCTTCACTTTTCAGCTGTGTATCACTTTGCAACAAGTCCTGCTGATATGGGGAAAAGCCTTTCAACTCTGTGTTTCCTCTTTTTCAGCTGGACCTGGAAGAAACATATAAAGAGAAAATATGTGGTCTGTGTGGGAACTATGATGGCAATGAGAAGAATGATTTGATTTTGGAAGGTAGGTCATAAATACAGCATATTTCATCCAGAACAGACCTCCTTATACATGACATGAAACTCGATATCTGTTTCCTTTGAGCAGGCTTTAAGATTTCCTGACAGGCACATGAATATTTGCATATGCAGGAGATGTATTTTAAGAGGTTCTGAGATATTTGGGATTTTCTGCTTTTTTTGTATTTGTAAGAGTCTCCAACCTCTTTGACCAAAGTTAATTACTTGGCTATCATGCAGCATCATTGCCAGGTTCCCCACTGACAATAACATACTTTCAGGAAATGCAGGAGTGCATTTTCTGTTCTTCTATTTTAATCATTCTATTTGTGATTGTTTTTTACTCTATAATGAAATGAAAGCATCAGGGAAAACACAAAGTATCTTTGGAGAAATTGTGGTGCCATCCACTGACACCTTTAGATATTGCAAATAGCTGAGCCTCTAATCCTGCACCAGGTTGTGTGGATGGAAAGAAACCTTCATCCTGGGATATTAGCTGCAGGACTGAATCCAAAGTTATAACAACATCCCTTTATGTGATACCTGTATGACTGTTACACATGTGAACAGAAAACTCTGTAAGATCAAACACACCCAAAACAAAGAGAAATCTGGAAATTATCAGAAGTAACAGAAAGTTCAGGCTGACAGCAGGCCTTGATACAAGCGTGCCAGATTCCTGACTCTAGCCCAACAGAAGGTTATATCAGGCTGTCATCCTCCATAAGATATGGATGCTGGTTAAATTTGGGCATCTCATGAAGTGCATACTGCCTTTGAGCCCAAAGAGTAAGTGCATTTTTGTAGCCCATTAATTGACCTAGGGAATTGTGGGAAGTTACTGAAATGCATCTGGGTGTTTTTGCAGGGTATAAAATGCATCCAAGACAGTTTGGGAACTTCCACAAAGTAGAGGATCCATCACAAAAGTGTGCTGATGTGAGCCCAGATGACCACACTGGAAGACATCCCAGGAGGAAAGACAATAGATGCAGTACATATGTAAGTGTGTGGGACCAAGAAGTACAAATCCTCGCAACCTACAGTGTTGAAGAGAATGTTGAAACAAATCTTAATTACAGAGCATGCACTAAACTGAATTTTTCAGAATTCTACACATGATTTTGAACAAAATTATGATCTTATAGCTGAAAGAATATCCTATTATGGTATTAAAGAAATAGCTATTGGGAAAATGCCCACTTGAATGACAGCTTCCAGTACAAGGCAAAGGACATTGTGGCAGAAAGTTAGACTGGATAATCTCCTGAGATCACTTCCAACTTGAATTATTCTGTGACCCTGGAATTGTGTCATCAAAACTTGGGGTGTATATTCAAAAACCTAAAAGGTGGTAAAATATCAAGTATTGCTTTTCTTTCCCCCTGCTTTTTTTTTTTTAATAGAAAAAAGGATGCAAGAAACTTATGTCCCGTTTTGGAAACTGCCCCAGAGTGGTTGCCTTTGATGACTACATAGAGACCTGTGCTGAGGATATGTGCCACTGTGCAGTTAATTCTTCTCATTCTGACTTGGTTCCCAGCTGCATATGCAGCACTTTAAACCAGTACTCTCGAGATTGTGTCCTGAGGAAGGGAGACCCTGGGGAATGGAGAACCAGAGAACTCTGCTGTAAGTAGCGACTGCTCTGGAGATTTATTTCAGGTTAGACATTTACACAAGTATTCTGATCCCAGCAGAGCAAAGCTAGGAGCTCTGGTAACTGCCTTGAATCAATCTGTGAAAATACTTTGACACAAACATTGTTAATGGAAATATTTCTGCAAATTTAACTTAATTTTGCTCCTTAAATTAGAACCATACCTTGATGTTGCCCACCTCCTTCTTACAACTAAGTTTTCTCGAGTTCTTTTTTTTTTTTAATTTTACTCTGCACAGTTAACTCATAAAGAGCCTTATTTCAACATGGTGACAACTAGACAGAAGTAGTTACTGAGAAGAGCAACATGTTCATACTTATCTTACCTTGTGTTTTCATACTCAGTAGTCCAGTTACTGAGAAGGAAATCTCTTTAAATCCAGGGGGAAGGCTACAGGTAGTTCACCCAAACTGCTGGTGTGGATTGGGATAGCAAATTAATGCCAGAAGTACTGATGCTTCAGGCAAAAAAAAACTGTTATCACTGCCTAAACGATTCTGATGTTCTTTGCTTGTATTGTGACTTCAGGCAACCTTGAGCTAGTAAAGTAATGTGAAATAGCTCACATTTCCCAGCAGCACAGTTTTGTCCAAAAGATAAAGTGGCCATAAAACATTCCTTTAAAACGTTGAACAAACACAACATATCTGCATAGAAGGTCTTGCAAACAAGATATGGAGGAAAGGAGGAAGAAGGGGTTGGGTAGTGACACAACAATTTGAGAGGTATTATAAATACATCATTAACGTACTCCATTTTGGTTTGGTCTTGCAGATCAGGAATGCCCAAACAACATGGAGTACATGGAATGTGGAAATTCCTGTGCTGACACATGTGCAGATCCAGAAAGGAGCAAGATTTGTAAAGCCCCATGTACAGATGGCTGTTTCTGTCCTCCTGGTAAGGCAGGTCGCTTCTGCCAATGATCACACACATCAAGGGACAAAAAGGGAGATTATTCCCTTTCTTTACCATTTCACACAACAAATAAACTGCTTCTTCTAGCATAATTTACCAACTTTCTTCTTGGAAGAGCCAGATTTCTAAAGATCCTGACACTGGAGAAGGGAGGCAAAAACTTCTAAGGACTAGACAGGGAAAAAATGGTGCAGATATGGAAAGAGAAGAGGCGCTCTCTAGACAGTAAGAAAGCAGGTGAAGATGTCTCATGAGATGTCTCCCTGCTATGACACTAAATCTAGCCATAACTTCAGTGACACAAAACATACATGCTTTTCCAGGTATGTGCATGTGTAAATTTGCACATGAAATAGTCTAAGATGAGGCTCTGATTCCTGTTATATTCACTGTTAAAAGGGATGGAAACTGGCTCACACCCTTGCAATCTGGCACTTGATAATTCTGCTCACAGTGAAAGATTTTGTAACAGGAAATGTTCTTTGAGTTTTGCATTGCTTTCATTTGAGTTCTAGTTAGAAATATTACCCATTCATTAACATCTGAAAGGGCCTGGTGTGGTGTTTTTCTTTAAAAGTGTCCCATTCATTTAAAGAAATGCTGAATACTCCAGAGTTTTTTCCATATTCTAATCTTCCTTGATGGCATTTCCCAGACTCACCTAAGGAATATTAACTAGTCATTTTGTCTGAACAGGAACTATCCTTGATGACCTCAGCAGCAAGAAGTGCATCCCCAGAGACAGCTGCCCCTGTACATTTCAAGGCAAAGTCTACTCATCTGGAGGAACTTACTCCACTCCCTGCCAGAACTGGTACTGTTGTGGTCTTGATTGCACTAACAAGGCAGAAGTATTTATTTCAAAACATTGATGAGTGGCATTCTGTACTTTCCTTTTTTTTTTTTAATATTTTCCTGTCATTTGTCTTAAACAACAATTCAAAACCTTGCTCTGAATTTCAACAGTGTAGGAAAACTTAGAGGTATTCCTCAACCACATGTAGTTATTACCCACCTTCAATTGAAACTGCTTGTGAAAACTGAGCTCAAGATTTCAGAATGTAGAAAAATGAGACTCTTTACTGATTAATTCAGACACTTTGGCCACTATAGTGAGGTGTGAAGTCACACCATGTTAAAAAGTGGCACTTCCAACAACATCCAGATCTCCACAAGACTGTTTAAAGGTCAGATCTCAGAAGTCCTGATCCTTGAGAATTATTTGATTTAGAAAAAACCTGTCAGCTTGAACCCATCTCCATTCTCTACTTGTGAAAGGTGATAACATCTTAGGTATATTACTCTCAGAACAATTTCATTTCTTACTCTGTATGTGTTATCTGGGCTCCTGTGACACAACATCATTTTCTAACCATCAGTTATAGTTTTGCTATAGGGAGGAATGAAATGTGGTATGGTGGATGGCCAAACATTCTGCAAGCCCCTTTGGATTATCCTGCATTTTGAGAAAATGCTCCTCAAATCCAGAAATTTTGAGTAATTGAACTTAGTGGGCTTTGTGTGGCTTCCATCTTGCCACATCCTCATTTAGTCCCCTATATGGCTGGACTGTTTTCTTCTTGTGTGCACAGGTGTGAGAATTGCTCATTATCTGAGGCCCTCCACAATTGCTGAAACAATGCTGAAACATCCCATCAGTGAATTGCTGAACAGTTGCATCAGCAGCTCAAGATGTTGCAAGATCCTGCTTGAAGGAGTTCTTTCTTTCTTTAAAAAGTCAAGTAAACAATTTAGGCCCAGAAAACCATGTCTTGCTTTCCCATCTCAGTGTGTCTCTGAGGGAGCCAGCCCAAAGCCCAGTGCAGTTAACTCTCTCACTGATAGGAATTCAACCCTCACACTTTAGGGCCTAATAAAAGGCTTCCACCCACAGGGTTTGAATAAGAAGCCAAGATAATGACCTTAAAACACAAAGAGGCCACATCTGTGCAGATTAAAATGGTGTGTCACTTTTGCTCCCTTGAAACTGTGTTTATTCTAATGGCTGCTTTTTGGATTTTGCACAGTACTTGCAAAGGAGGCCACTGGAGCTGTATCTCTCTGCCCTGCTCTGGAAGTTGCCACATAGATGGAGGATTCCATATAACAACATTCGATAATAAGAGGTTCAATTTTCATGGCAACTGTCATTATGTCTTAGCTAAGGTACAAGCAATTTCTCTTTTCATTCCTAAATCTCCTGAGTAGCACAAGGCTTTAAACTGCTGAAGCTTTATATTACTTAATTTAATTAAATGGAACCAATCCAGCAAAGCACTTCAACACATGCTCAGTCTTAAACCCCATAAATTTTTGAATTTGCAATGGATTGCAAGTCAGTTGCTGATGCTTAGCTTCAAAGCTTTGCAGCTTCAACATACTTGTACTTTTTTTTAATTAAATAATTTTCTTAATGGATTTATTAGTGTTGATTCAAGCATTTCTTTTGAAGCTTTCTTCATGTGTGACTGTCAGAAGGAAGTGGATGGACCAAAATTTCTTCAAAAAGATTGAATTATCTGTGAATGCCTGCAAATGAGATCCCCACAAGCTGATAGCAAGGAAAAGGAGTGCAAAGGAAAGTTAGTGAAATTATTGATTTTGGCAATAAATAGTTTGCAGTTAGATATCAAATACCCCAGTTCTTTCATTACTCCTTCTTAGCCTTTCAGTTACACGTTCTTCTCTTCAAGCTCCCAGCCTGTAACATGCTAACAATGTCTGCACATACCTTTCTCATGTCTTCTCAGAACGCTGATGACACAGTTGTGGTGATTGGGGAGATCATTCAGTGTGGGACTTCAAGGACAATGACTTGTCTAAAGAATGTATTGGTCACACTAGGAAGAACTGTGAGTAACTGTCTTTAATTAGCAATACATAGGAGGTCACTTCTATTTTCCTTACATTGTTTGTATGGTGTCTGGACACTGAGTTACACTGACCCCAGAGGTGATGAGGTTTTGAAGACACTACTTCTCAATGCTTACTGAGGCTTGTCAGGTTGCTCTTGTCTGTCTCACATCATATGCATTCACTACTGTAGCCTTTTTTCCTTTTCCCTGCAGACTATAAAAATATGTTCCTGTGGAAATATCTACATGAACAATTTCATTGTGAAGCTGCCTGTAAGAAAAGGTAAATCCCCTTCCTCGTATCTTCCACAGAACAGCCTACATCTTTTGCAAAAGGATTCCTGCTCCTTTCTCTGGAAAGAACACGATCCTACTCACTGTTAGGTGGATACTAGATCTGGGATTCCCTGGGAATCTGTGTTACTGCATGCACTGGCAAATGGAAGTTCCTGTTTGCTCAGCTTTGTAAAGATTTGCAAGTGCATACAACATGTTTTTCTTTTTCTCTTTCTTCTTTAGATGGCATCACCATCTTCAGACAATCTACGTTTTTCATCAAAATCTTGAGCTCAGCTGGAGTGCAGATCAGAGTGCAAATGAAACCTGTAATGCAGCTCTCCGTAACAGTGGATCATTCCTTTCAGAATCGCACATCTGGTAGGACACATAAGGCTAAACCCTTCCAATGTGCTGGAGAAAATCTCTGTGATGTTTAGTGTGTGCAATCTTTTAGACTCCATCTGTTTCAACAGGCCTTCATCAGAGACTTGTGAAGTGCAGACTATGTTCTTGGTTTTGCCACTAATCTCCTGTTTACACCATTTAAGATTTTTGTGCTTCTGTTTCCAGTCTGTGTAATGGGATTACACCCTGTCTCTCTGACCCATTTTGTTTTTCTTTTGCCATTTCCTTTATTTATAAGCCTTTGGGGAAAATACTCTTTGTCTGCCAGTGTTTACTGAAGCACATTTAAGCAGTTCCATTCCTTGTGCTATCACTAAGTGCTACTGTAATGCAGAAAAATAATAAATACACTCTAAACACAGGGTCCTATCAGATTTGTGGGAACATCAGGAAGTCTCTGAGGGAAAATGGATTTGTCTCAGGCGAGGTCCATTACAGAGCTAAGAGTGTTCATCTAGAAGCCATTCCTTTTTCATCCATCTAGTGATTTCTTCTTTTCTTTTGCCTTTTTTTTTGCCTCCCATGCAAGGTCTTTGTGGCAATTTCAATAACATCCAGACTGATGACTTCAGAACAGTCACTGGAGCTGTGGAAGATTCAGCTTCTGCTTTTGGTAACTCATGGAAGACTAGAGCCAGCTGTTTTGATGTTGAGGACAGCTTTGAAGATCCTTGTTCAAACAGCGTGGATAAAGGTACTAGGCTTTTCATCCCTGGCTTATCAGTGTGAAATAATTTTCACATGATGGATAATCAAAAAAGCTTTAGAAATCTCATAAACATCAAAACCCTCTACCTTTGAGGCTATAACTAGAGAAAAAAATATTGTGTTTTGAAGGTCTTTAAGAGGATAGCTTTGCTTTCAAAACAAAAAGACAGCACTACTGGTGAAAGAGCCAACACATTCGCTGATGACTTGAAAAGCACATGCAGCATAAATGACAGCAATTTAGGCTTAAGGCAGAGCACCCCTGGCTGCCAATATTTAGGCAAGTTCTTCATCCAGTCTAGGTTGTTACAGCTGTGCTGAAGTCCAGAGAAGGAGCTTATCAACAGCGCTGAGTTAAGCAAGCTTTGCACTGTACTAGGCGTCCTGTCTGATTTTTCACTCTGACTGGATTTAGATATATGTATTATTTGGACTGACCTCTCCTAAGTACTGCCACATATAATTAAAGCTGCAGCTCACAGCCACACAACTCACTGATTATTACATGCTTGATATTATTGCTTGACTATAAGGAATTATCTGGCTGTAAAGAATTAAGAAAGTTTGATGAAAAACAGTGAAAATGGGGAGGTTCTGTATATGTTCTGCAAATCCAGCTGCAGTAATATACTTAGAAGGTGAAACCTCTCTTTTAGGAAAATGGCTGGTCATCCATCCAACTATGCTTATCCCTTTGATAAGTTAATGACCTGTATTTCCATCCAGCATTATCTAAACACTTCAGGACATTTTAGTTCAATGTGATACCTGATAAGAATATTGAGTCAGATAGTAATGTGGTTTAAGTGACTATGGACAATGATATTTTTTCCCACTTCAGAAAAATTTGCCCAGCACTGGTGTGCTCTTCTGTCCAATACAAGCAGTGTGTTTGCCACCTGCCATTCTGTTGTAGACCCTTCTGTGTACATCAAGGTAAGGTACTGCTCCAAATGGGTGGTGTAATCTAGTCCAGAGACTGATCCCACATGAAGGTTGTCTGGCCTAGAGGAGTGAAATAGGTTACAGTAGTGACTGGTCACACAGAAGTCCACTGATGCTAATTGGAAAAATTATAAAATAAGAGTTTGTGCAGGATGGGCCTTTTTGGCTACAGTCCCATAAATACTTGACTGGCTTCTGTTGTGTGATCCAGAAACAAAATGAAAAAAATCAGTTCAAGATTTCAAAGGTCAAAGAGTTCACTCTTTGACTAGCAGAATCAGTGTTTCTGAGTGGAATTGAATTGAGAGTTTTACCAGCTCCATGGATTTCGTCTGAATTGGTTCAAAATTCACATAAAGGGAGAGAATACTAATTTACATTGTTTATATCTCTTTTATTACCTCTGAATCTTATTAGTCTCCTTGTGTTTTAAATGCATGAAGCTGCCCATATGTTCTCTTGGTGTAAAGCTCTATAATGCTGCTGAGAAAGCTGTTTGAGCTACAGAGTTGCCACATTTATGTGCATGGTAAAGAAGTTCCTGCAAAACCACAGAAAGTTCATGCCAGTTGTGTGTGTGTGTGTGTGTGTGTGTGTATGTGTGTATGTGTGTGTGTTTGTGTGTGTGTGTGTAAAACAACTTACTGAGAAAATACCTGAGCCTGAACTTTTGCCTAGAACGTAATACGTCTTCAAGTACCTTTACAAATATGGCTTATGTTTTACCTATCCAAGAAGAAAATATATATACTTTAGAATTAATGTAAACTATAAATAAAATAGGATATTCCAATTTCAGTTAAGAAGAAGTAATAACCAGTTTCTTACAGATATGTCTGTTACTCCTACCGATATCATCAGATTTTAAACCAGGATTCGTGAAAGGCTTTCCACAACATCAGTAATGGCAGGATAAGTCACTGTCTAGCCAGTATGATCCTACTGCTCTAGAGTGACTAGCTGTATTTGTGTTCTTTTGTACAGCACACACTATTAAACAAACTCAAGCTTTAAATTCCAGCTATACTTACATAACTATTTCTTAAAATGTCATTACATATGACTGACTCTCTATAAGCCATCTTCTGCCATGCACCTGTCATGTCATTGGGTGCATCTCAGCTGCTTACCAGATAGGTACACAAAGTGCCAGTCATCACTGTGCAATATTTTCAGATTATATATTTTGACAGGTCCTAGGTTGTACATCCTCATAGGAGGCTGATAAAGACATTTCTTTGTGTTTTAATGAACTCTAGGTGCCTCTATCTTTTTTAATATTCATCTGTTAATGAGACTTAGACATAATGTCATTGCAGTTTTTGTAACTGATTTGCTATTTCTCAGGTTTGCATAGTATTTCATTAGCATACATTTTCTCTTAGAGATATTAAGTTTCATTAGTAATAATACTTTTTAAAATATATTGGTTGACTGCTTTTTTAATTGCTACATGTTTTTCTGTTTCTTCTATGAGCTAGACAGATTAATACCCATTATTGTCCTTTTCTGTCCTTTAGAAATGCATGTATGACACCTGTAATGCTGAGAAGAGTGAAGTTGCACTGTGCAGTGTGCTCTCTACTTACTCCAGAGACTGTGCTTCAGCAGGCGTGTCCCTGCAGGGCTGGAGGCAGGGTGTCTGTGGTATGTGAACATAAATTCCTTGGGCAGGGATATGGGGGAACAGCCCCATTTGTGGCAATCAGTGTCTTTTGTCTTTAGTCATCAAATTAGAGAGCCTTTGAAAAACAGAATAAGCATTTATGCTATGAAATTCAGTTTGTGACTGCTTCATGCTCTTACAATGTATGTTCCTTGTGTAAAATCTTAAGTGAATTCAGTACTCAGATAAGCAAAATAGTATAAGGCATATTGCTCAAATCAAAACAGAAACAGGGTTAATTTAATTTAGGTTTAGTTAGCAATTAAGTTACTTTTGAAGACGTGGGCTTCCCTATGTATTTTAATTCAAATAACTTTTTTGCTTTACATTCAGTTCTCTTGTCCCAGACAATACAAATGACATCACTCATTAACCACATTTTTCCATGTTACAGTAAAATAGTAATGTTTTTTTTAATAAATATATATTGGTGATATTTGAGAATGTGAAAATCTTAAAAGGCATTTTCAGCTTAGAATTACCTAAAAAATTAACAAAATCTTCTTGGACATACACATGGTCGCCAAATCCTGAGTTCAGAGTCCATGTATGTATGTATCTTCCTTTGGCACTTCCAGAAATTATTACAAGATAGCATCAAATCTGAAAATAAAACTCACTACCTTGGATTCTGAATTTTGCTTCAACATTCCCAGGTTGTCATTGATGGTCAGACAGTTCAAGTGAGATTTGCCTCTGTTGACATGAAAATAGATGTATGGGTTTCTTGACTAATTGCACATCTGAATAGACAACATAACAATGATTATGTTTGTGGAGCTTGATGCAGCTATGATCTATTTAATTGCCTGACTTAGGAGCCAGCTGGGATACTTAATAGAGGCAAACAATGTAACTGGAGTGACGCATTGCCAGAGGCATTTAAGACTGTGATAAGAACAATTTCACAAACCTGTGCTGAAATAATTCAAACACAGTGTAGTCCACAGTAAATTGTCCTAGAATCCTGCAGAGTTATGCACTAGACAGAGACACTGTTTATTGAAAGCTTTGTTCCCAACATAGAATTACTGGCATTTTTAATGGCAAATCAAGACTGGTTTGCAGCATTGGTTTGGCTGAAATCTGTGTTCTTAAGGCACAGTAGGTAATGTTACCTCAAACAGAGCACTAACCTTGAGAAAAAATGCTCATGTTTTAGTCAGAACAATAATTTTTAGGCCTTATTTAAGAAGAAATAATCTTTTGGGAACATGGCTGTGATAAGAGTAGGGTTGTTTATGACTCACTGTTCATGAGTGAAAGACTAAATGAGCCACCCCCTTCACTCTGTGTTCTGTCCCATTGTGGGGGTTGGAAAAACTGTTCCAGCTCCTGAAGCTGCATCCACTCTGCCAAGCTGCAGGCAGCATCCAAGGCAGGTTGTATCCCAAGCAAATGTCTACACTGCAGTCAGCAGAGTGTGTGAAACAAGCAAATCCTGCTAGTTAAACCCTGTGCATGCCTCTTACACTCTCTTTAGCAGAAGCATGAGCCATTACTGGAGTTGCTGGTTGCCCAGCAGATCACTGGTGTGAGCAGTCTTGGCACTGCTTTTCTAGTGCTCCCTGTGCAAGCTAGCTTGAAGTTATCTTTGGTATGCTCATGTTCTCTGCACTCATGCCTCCAGTTGTGATTTGTCATCTTAGATGCGTGTCACTCCTGTGACCATGAGCACTACAATCAAATAACCTTTCTCTTACCAGTCGCACGCTATCAAAAGTGATTTTATTCCTCTATGAAAATTTTAAGGGAGAAAGTAAGCATGCTATTCTATTGTATTAATAGCTAACAATTGAGACAGAGATAAATTCATATTCAACATCTTTATAATTATCTTTTTTATTTGACGTATTTTGACTTAAAAATACCACTTGCTGTATCTTCAAAGAATAAAAAGTAGGAGAATATGCCTTGCCTGACTTACACAGGGGATATTGTGTTTGCTTCAGCTAGGACCAGAAAACCAAATAGTTTATGGTGGTAGGGTGCTGGTTTTGAATGTGTACACAAGCCTAGCACACTAACTAATCTAAAAAAGTGTGCCATGGTCATGGACTGAAAAAACATACAGATCTTTATTTAAACATGGACCCTATTGCTGATAAGTTCTTAGCATTGCTGCAAAGCTGATTAGCACAGGTGCCCATGATCAACACCCCTGTACCTTCTAGTGCATCTGTGTGTATCTGAAAAACAGCTGCAGGGTTAAATCTGCAGAATTAGAAAGAGGCCCAAGATGACTAGATCTCCAGTTCTCTCCAAATTTCAAAGATATCTGGCTGCCAGACTTTCTTGCAGCCTTAATGTGGGTGATGTTTCCTGACAAAATTTAATGTCATCCCTATGGGTCAGTACTGCAGATTCTATGGCGGACCTTTGATGGTGGTGTATACTGTCAGCCCATGAAAATTAACCAGCTTTTTACTGTCTTACAGGGTTAGTTGAACTCTTTAGATTTTGGCCTTTACATGTTGGGTTAACCCAGAAATTTTAGAAACTTTTGTTTCTCATTTCCCCAGAGGATGACAACAAGAGTTTTCCTCAAGACATCTGTGAGAACTGAAACACCCTTTTCTTGCTAGCATCAATGGATTGGCAGAGTTCCTTGTCACTGCCATTTAATGTCAAATTTCTCTCTTAGAAAATAGGGTCATTTCTTAAGTTATCTCCAGCCAAAGAAATCATTAGTAAAAGTCAGAAAATAAAATTTTAACAAGTCAGAAGTTACTGGCTTCAGTTCTTGGCATAAGATAGAAATGTAAACTGTGGAAACTACAAAAATATACACCCTGCTGAATATTTCAGTGTTCAGTGTCATAAAGTTTAGGCTATGCACGTAGATCCTCCCAGAATCCCAGGAGACAAGGTCTGGTAGTTTGATAAAAGCGTGTTTATGGCTACCAGTGTGCAGAAAGACATGCTAAAGTCATGAGAGATGATTGCACAAAGAAGGCCATACATCCCTTTTATTTCTCTTGCAAAGATCCCTCTGAGGAGTGTCCTGAGACTATGGTTTATAACTATAGTGTGAAGTACTGTAACCAGTCTTGCCGCTCGCTGGATGAGCCTGACCCGCTGTGCAAGGTCCAGATCGCACCCATGGAGGGCTGTGCTTGCCCTGAAGGCACCTACCTTAACGATGAGGAGGAATGTGTGGCTCCAGATGACTGCCCCTGCTACTATAAAGGCAAGATTGTTCAGCCTGGCAACTCCTTCCAAGAGGATAAACTCATGTGGTGAGTTGCTCTGATGATGCAAAGGTTGCTCTGTGCCTGAGGACATCGGGGCTCATGGGGGAAGTCTCTGCTCCAATCCATGAATGGCACCATTTTACAGTTAGGAATAATGGCAAATTTTTCCTAGATTGCATCTTCCCCTGGCAGGAAGTGCAGCCACAGCAAATGTTAAAATCCCATATTCATGCTAGCAAACAAGAACCTGAAAATATGTTTAGTAGAACAATATTTGTAATCTATCTCTTGCAGAGTTCATTGTTGTGTAAAAAATATCCACAAACAGTGGGAGCAAGTTTTCTAGAAGACAGAAGGCTTGGAGGAGTTTCAGGCTTTGAAATGAAAAAGCAAAGTGAAAACCACCACACCATCCTGCAGACTATTTAAAAATCAAAAATGGTCCATGAAAAACAAGACCAAATTATCAGTTTTTAAACTTTTTTTTTATAGAAAAAAAAGAGAGAGAAACTGGGGGGGTGGGGGGAAATAATAAAAATAGTGTATTTAATTTGTATCTGCATTGAAAAACAATTGTCATTATTCTCATTTTCAACTACCTTAGGGCATCAATGGAAACAACCACCAGGGGAAGGCTTCTTTATTATCTTTAGATGTTTACATGTTCTCTCTCTAGCTGTCTTCCAGCTGAGGATTCTAGACTATTTTGTAATCACATATTCATTTAGTAATTTAAGAGATCTCTTATTTTAGAAAGTATTAGTCTTATCTCATGGAGTGGAAAATGAATGCTTAGGAAAAACTTGATTCAGGGAAAACACACAATAAACCAGTGCCAGATGAAGGAAGAGTATTTTAAGAGCTGGGTCTTTTAATCTTCCTTCTGGGGATGGTAATGCATGTCTGTGAAACTGATAGCTGTAACAAATATTCATTTTGATAGGAATTTGTTATTCATGTGACAAGTGAAGCTTTGCAGTGCCTTTCTCCCTGGTGAGAGAGAAAAGTGCAAAGAGCTGATGTGTTTTGTTTTATGGAATCTCTTTAGCAAATGCATTCAAGGAAGATTAGACTGCATTGGAGAAACTGTCTTGGTGAAAGGTGAGATTTTGTTAAATAATGTCAGTATGGTGTCAGCCAGTATTTATAATGTTTTTCTGTGTTATCTCTCACTTTCTGTAACATTTTAGTATTCTGCACATTTTTCCATTCTCCCTGAAATGTGTTAGTTATTGATAACATTTGTCTTTGTAAAATGTCACCAGACTTACTAGACTCTTTAGACGATGAGGATATTTCCCAAAGCTTAGAAGTTATCTGCCTTCTTCTCCCTTCACTGTTATTGGACAGAAGCAAAACTATTAGAAACTTTAAATGATAGACACCTGCTGCCCTCTGAAATCCTCTGGCTGGTTTTGCAATTGCTGATGGCATCCTTATTGCTCTCTCTAAATTACTTCCTGAAATGTTTTTTCCTACTGCAGATTGCCCAGCTCCTATGTATTACTTCAACTGCAGCTCTGCAGGTCCTGGAGCAACTGGATCAGAGTGTCAGAAAAGCTGCAAGACGCAGGACATGCACTGTGTAAGGAGCTCACCTCCCAGCAGGGGCACAGCACAGCAGGGCTGTGCATGTAGGACTGTCCTTATCAGGCACTGATGGGAACATGCCATGCTGGGCACACGCCAACTGCTTCACTGATAACACAGCAGCTGTAGCTAACAATCTACCTGTGATGTTTGTAGCATGATTTCCACTAGCTTGCAATTAAGGAGTTTTTTAAAAAGCCAAAACTTCGGCATCCAGAGCTAGCACATCTCTGCTGGTTCCCTGTTCTTTCTGTGCACTAACAAGTTGTCTTCTCCCATATCTTCTAATGTGCAGTATGTCACAGAATGTGTTTCTGGCTGCATGTGTCCTGATGGACTGGTATTGGATGGCAGTGGAGGATGTATTCCCAAAGATCAGTGCCCATGTGTTCATGGAGGACACTTCTATAAACCCGGGGAAACCATCAAAGTGGACTGCAACACATGGTACGTTATCCCAGGGAGCCTTGTTTTATAGCAAAGTTTGTCAGAACTGCCAGACTGTAGTGCACCCATGGGACAGGGTGTGCTTTGAAGCCTTCCTCTTCATCATGAGAACCATTAGGCTGCTAGTAAAAATAAAAGGGGAAGTATTTCTCTGCATCATGCTGCATGAGCCTGCACTTGGGGAGAACAAGCACCAATATCTTCTGTTAAATGATTTCCATCCTTTTCTGTTTCCCCACCAGCTTCAGAAACATCAACCTTACTCTGGCTGGTGTGTGGTTGCTCATTCAATAAGGGGGAATTGAGTTTGTGTGTGTTGGGCACAGCTGAACCCTGGAAAATGATTGAATTTAGTCAAAGAAGAATTGCAATGATCTTCCCTTGAGACTTGCAGTGCTTCCGGATCCATAGTTCTCAAAATAACTAATACTCTAGTTTCTCAAATTTCTGGTGCCATAGATTTCACTGTTATTACTGATCATGGTGGGTAAAATGCTTTCAGTCCTTATCCATTATTTAACAAGGATGAGACTGTATAGTTCTGCCAAATGGATGCACAGAAAATGAGAGCTAGAAACACTTTGGTTTGATCACCATTGGTACAGGCAGTCAAGTTTAACCTGTGAAGTCAAAACCTGATAAACTGTTGTTGCTATCACAGAGTCATTAAGAAGTTTTATTGCAGTGAGGGCTTAGTTTTCTCATGAGAAGAGGACATACATGGGAAAGAAAATGCAGTCTCTGTATCACGGCCATAACAACTAAATTTTCTGTCTACAGTCCTCCTGAACTAGAAGTGAGGTTTGTCAAGGTGTGGTGGGTTGACTTTGGCTGGACATTAGGTGGCCACCTAGCTGCTCTATCACTACCCTCCTCACAGGACAGGGTTGGGGAGAAAAGAGGATGGTCATGGGTCAAAATAAAGCAAAAGCAAAGGCTGTGTGCAAAAGAAAAGGCAAACAAAATATTTATCCCCTAGTTCCCACCAGCAGGTGATGTCCAGCCCACTTACAAAGGTGTAGGGCTTCAGAAAACAAACATCATAACATACACCACTCTGTTCCCACCCCACCTCCCATTCTCTTAGCTTTTATTGCTGAGCAGACATCACATGATTTGGAATATCCATTTGGCCAGCTTGGGACAGCTGTCCTGTCTCTGTCCCCTCCCAAAACCTTATCCATGCCCCAGCCTACTGCTGAGGGGGAGAATGCTGAGGAGACAGCCCTGATGCTGTGGGAATGCTGCTCAGCAGTAGCCAATACACTGAGGTGTTACTAGCACCTTTGTAGATGACAATGCAAAGCACAGCTCTGTAAGGGCTGCTGAGGGAAAAAAAAATCTCTCCATCTCAGCCAGACCCAAGGAAACACAGAGATAATATTTGTTCACACCATTGTAACAGAACTGCAACATGATCCTTCACAGATTAAAATTCAGAAATGGTTGAAATATTTAGTTCTTCACCTTGAATTTTTCTTCTAAACCCCCACCATCTGCTGCCAGGACTTATTATTTAAATATATATTTGAAGGAAATAATAGAATAAATGTTTATGGGTAGCAAACATGAACTTCCTGATTGATATGGCATCTCATAGCGTGATCTTAGAACAGTTGAGAGGGCACTATAAACAACAAACTTTTTAATTTTCTGCCCCTGTTTGGGGTTAAGGGAAGCCCATGTTTCATGCAAACATTGTTATTCTTTGCATTTTGCCTCCCAGCATCTGCAACAAAAGGCAGTGGAACTGCACGGACAATCCCTGCAAGGGAACCTGCACTGTGTATGGAAATGGGCATTACATGAGCTTTGATGGGGAGAAGTTTGATTTCCTGGGAGACTGTGACTATATCCTAGCTCAGGTATCAATTTATTTTCAATTTCCCATCCATATGCTTTTCACAGCTCACAATGTAGGCTTCAGTCTGGGTAATTAAAAGGCATTCCCATGCAAAATAGCCAAATTGATGAGCAGAGCCTACTCCCCTCCTCTTGCACCTGGAGCTGATAGTGAGATTTTCCAAATTAAACAAAGCAAATTGACTCTCAGAAGTGACACAAGAGGGCACTGTGTGATCCCAAATGATTAACTCCTTGGTTGGACTGCCCTTTCCTGAAGGCATTCCAGCATTTTCAAGGGAAAGGAAAATGTGGTGTTGAAAAGTGTTTCCATCAGCCATCCAAGTCTGACATTATTTTTGTTGTGATGGAAGCACGCAGAGGGTAACGTGTGAGCCTCATATATAATAATTGAATGTAATGAGACAGCACTCAGTGAGACATTTTGTCATCCCTAAGTTACAGTTGGTTTTACTAATTTTAAGAAAATATATTTTTACCTTTTTGGATTGTTGCTATGACAAGTTCATTTCCCCCCTTAGTTTTTCTTTTTGAAAATCCTGGTCAAATATGCATCTGCCATCAGGTCATTTTCCACTAGATACTTCCAAAATTCTATAGTTTTAGTGAATAAACAAGTCAGATCACAGTGTCATTCATTTAGAGCTCCTAAAAATGCTTATGACTGGTATAGTTACCTGACAAGATCTAATAGAATGTTATCTGTTTTTCTAAGGATTTTTGCCCTAATAACATGGATGCTGGCACCTTCCGGATTGTGATTCAGAACAACGCCTGTGGGAAGTCACGCTCCATCTGCTCCCTAAAAATCACGCTGATTTTTGAGGTTTGTCTAGAACTAGTTATAACTAAGGAGCTGTAGTCTTGATTTTGTAGTAATTACTGTATCATTCTCTTGTATTCCATCTCAGTTGCTGCTAAAAGTACCTATGGATGTCAAACAGCCAGCAAGCTAAGGCAGAGAAGTTGGGAAAGGCTTAGGTATTTGATGTTAGCAGGGATTGAACACTTCTGGGCATGAGGGGAAAGATGCAAGGAGTCAACAACACTCTATGAATGTGCATCTGTGTGTGTGTGTGTGCTTGCATTTGTGACAGTAGGCTCTGTGCGTCTGTGGCTGTGGCTCACCTATCTACCAAGATAGAGTGTGAAGATGACAGAAAAATAAGACAAAGAAGGAGAGGCAGAGTGCCAGTGCTGTTGCACTAAGTTTTCTATTTTGTTTTCCTTCCATGCAATGTATCTGTTCCTTTGTAGAACAGTGAAATAAGGCTTTTGGAAGGAAGAATTCAGGAGATAGCCACCGATCCAGGAGCTGAGAAAAATTACAAAGTGGATCTCAGAGGAGGTTATATTGTAATTGAAACAAATCAAGGGATGAACTTCATGTGGGACCAAAAGACTACTGTTGTTGTTCACGTGGCACCATCTTTCCAGGCAAGTAGGGGGTGGACTGGGAGTTATGATTTCAAAGTCAGAGTTATGCATCCAGAACTGGAGCCACAGTTTTTCCAGAGCCTGGAAAAAAAAGGCTTGGAAAAAGTTTGGTTTAGTGGACAAGAAGAAACAGCAAGCAGGCCACATCTTGTGTTTTATTGCACTGTTCAGTCAGAAAAAAACCACTCCGGAATACTTGGGGCTAGAAGTATTGCTAACACACTGGGAGTGTTTAGGTCACTTGAAGTCCAACTTTTTCCAAGCCATTTTTTGCTTTCTGTTTAGAAACTTGCACCTATTTTGCCTTTACAGGTTCTATAGTTTATTTCTGTCAAAGAGCAGGCTGCACTCAAAATAACCAAAGCATTAACTGTGCCTACACACATTACACAGGGAAAAGTCTGTGGTCTTTGTGGGGACTTTGATGGCCGCTCAAGGAATGACTTCACAACCAGAGGGCAGTCCATGGAGATGAGCATCCAGGAGTTTGGCAACAGCTGGAAAATAACAAGCACCTGCTCAAATATAAACATGACAGACCTGTGTGCAGATCAGCCTTTCAAGTCTGCCCTGGGGCAGAAGCACTGCAGCATCATTAAGAGTAACATCTTTGAAGCCTGTCACAGCAAGGTAATCCTGTTCTCTCATCCTCAATAGTTTCACACTAGATATTTGTTGCTGTTTTGCAGCACATTTGCAGCATATTTTTAGTAGTGAAGCTACTACACAGTAGTACTTGGCTACCTCTCTCAAAACCTCACTTCACAGCTGCGCCAAATAAAACCTGTTGCACAGTATTGAGGAAGCAGCAGTGCCTGTTTTGAACAACTGAAGATAAAGAGGATAATAGTTGGCCACCATACAGAAGCAGAAAGTTAGGTATCTGTAAAATGTACAGATAAGTTAGTCTAGGACTGTTTGTGTGGTGATCCTTGGGAAGTTCATTCAAGTTATCTAAAGAGACTAATTATTTGGTTTATTTGAGTCACAAATGGAATTAAACAGAAACAAGGCTACCCTTCTTAATTAGAATGTCTATACAAAGCTTCAGTGCACTTTAATAAAAATTTTTAAAAACAAACTTGGCTTAATTTCCTTTGTTAGTTTATGTTGGCAATGGTTAAAATACAAGAGACATGAAGTTTAGCGGAAATAGGATTTTCTTTCGTACTCAATCACTGTCTCTCAGTTGAAGAGTGCACACACTGTGTAGTTGTGCTAAGCCAAAACAAGGTACTTCAGTCCTGCAGAAATCATACTGGGAAGGCATTTTAAGTGTAAGTGGCAGCATTACACATATAAGAATAGGAAGATTTAGAGTGCAATTCTACCAGGCAGGTGAAAATAGAAAACTACCTATTGTGAAATATCATGGCACCTTCATGACAACCCCAGTCTGTCAACCATGTACATGACAGAAATTTAGAACCCTTTCCCTCATTAAAACACAGTGCAACAGGCACAGCTGTGGTGACAGCTCTATTGGTGTTTTGACAGGTGAACCCAATTCCATATTATGAATCTTGTGTGTCTGACTTCTGTGGTTGTGACAGTGTGGGAGACTGTGAGTGCTTTTGTACCTCAGTTGCTGCTTACTCAAGGAGCTGCAGCAGAGCTGGTGTCTGCATCAACTGGAGAACCCCTGCCATTTGCCGTAAGTACGGCAGGGAAATGCACACAGAAAGCAGTGCCCCTGGTGCTCAGGCACACGGGATACAGAAGAGCAGAACACCTACATTGCTATGCATGTGTGACTGAACAAGCTCTTTTTATCATATTCATCTTATTAAAATCTTTTAAACAAGATTTAAAAAATAGTCCCTGCCCAGCATCTGAGACCTAAATGTTTTTTATTCTTCTATTCCAGCTGTGTTCTGTGATTATTACAATCCACCTGACAAACATGAGTGGTTCTATAAACCCTGTGGAGCCCCTTGTCTAAGGACCTGCAGAAACCCACAAGGGAAATGTGGGAACTTGCTGTACAGTTTAGAAGGTAATTCTTCCTTGACTTTAATGCAGTTTATGGGATTTGCAGCTACTAGTCTGGTTTTAAATGTCTGAAGCATCAAGGTGACTGAAAAGTTATCCCATCTGTCCCAGAAGTTCATTGACCATGCCTTGCTAATTCCCTGTGTGATGGTGCCATTCATAGCATCATTTGCCTGCTGCCTTTAAATATATGAAGAGATAAAATACCATTCAATATAAATTTGTATAGAATAATTATCTGTTGACAAATGTAGTAAATTAAAACTTTGGGTTAGGGAGGTAAAAAGAGGACTTGGAAAAATAATTGGTGGTAAAAAAACCATTAATACTGGAATCACATTCATTTGGGGATCAAATCTATATTTGGTAGAGGTATTTATGTGCCTTCCTGTGCCTATGTAACTCAGACTAAGAATACTTTGTTTAATTTTCCAGGCTGTTACCCAGAGTGCAGCCCTGACAAGCCGTATTTTGATGAGGAGAGCAGAGAGTGTGTCTCCCTCCTCAACTGCACTTCATGGTAGGTCAGTTGATGGTGAGAAAGGTAGAATAGGACTGAAAAGGACAAACTAGGAGATGTTTTGTTAATGTTTATAGGCAGTGGTGATTACCATTAAATCCAGGAGTAGGTTTTTTGTAAAAGTAGGTACAGTTACAGGCACTGTTATTCCATATTCAAATTAATTTCAATAAAACAATTCTTTTTTACTCTTTCTCTTCAGCGATCCTGAAGAGAAACTGTGTGCTGAAGACTCCAAAGGTAACTTTTCACCTTCACTATGCATTCAGTGATGGCAGGAATGCAACAACCCAACATCACATATTACATGTTACCAAACATATTGGTAATAGGAGGCCAGACAGGTAGTTTAGTATGTGAGTGCTAAGCTGCACAGATATACTTCGATAGGCAAAATGCAGCCTTTGACCTCAAGAACTGTGTAAAGGATAATCATGAGGAGGAAGGAGACAGGTGTGATATGCAGGATTCATCTTACACAGGTTAATACCGCTTTTCCACTTTTCCACTTCCTTGGTAGTCAGTGAAGACAGATAAATAGTAGTCTGTAGCAGGCCATTCATGGTACCTCTTTTAATAAGTACTTTTAGAACAGGGCAAATCTTGTAGAAGTGCTGACCATTCATTTAATAAAATAAACTAAGACAGATAGCTTATTAGATACGTGTTTGTGTGCCCAAAGGACACATTTGGTTAAGGTACAGTATCAGTTCATTCCCATATCTGGGAGAAAGCACATCCAGGGTGACCCAGTAGATAACACATTTGCAGTTTAGCTGATTTTGTTACAGTAATATATACACTTCCTTTGGTTCTTACAGTACAGTCCCCAAAATCTGGAGAACTTCTCATATATTTAAATGAAATTGTGTACTACTGCATGCTCCTCATTTGTGGATGGAAATGGCTGTGCAACACCTCCTGAGCCAGTGTTTTGCCACTCAGAAAGGCAATAATCCTAGTCCCTCCCCAGAGAGAGCTCTCCTGTGCTCCATGCTGAGTTAGGCTAGTATCAGTTCTCATGCTTTTACCAACCAGTAATTCCTCCACACAAGCTGACTCCAAGAAACACCAGCAACCAGAAAAATCCAACACACTTTAAATAACTGAGATAGACTCACAGGGCAACTTCTCAAATAGCAACTAAGAAAGTTTCTTAGCCAGGTAATTTATGTTTGATGTTGTGACATTCAGAAGGGTAAATTCAGAGTTTGGTTTGCTTTTCACTTGTATTTAAATTGCAAGTGTCCTCTATTGCCATGACATTTTCTCTTTTGGCACCTCAGTTTGCCTGTGCTGCTACAATGGGAAAACCTACACCTTAAATGAAACTGTGTACAGCCACGTGTCTGGGACCAAGTGTGGTGAAGCTGTCTGTGGCCCTAATGGACAGATCATGAAAACCCTTACTCACTGCAGAACTCCACCTACACCAGCACAAGGTATTAGATTGATAAGGGACTTGGTGGTGATTCTGTGGAAGTCCACAATGGTAATAAGATTTATCCATCCTGGAAAAAGATTCCTACAGCATGTCTAGGATAACAATAGAATTTAAGACTTTTGAAGTTTCAAAACTGAGGGATCAGAGCTTGTGGGTCTTGTGGTGAGGACCAAAACTGCAATGTTATAGATTCTTGCTGACCTTACTATCAGTGAGGTTAAGAGAGAATAGAAAGATTCAGCAATTTTTCATACAATCTTTACAATAAGCTTGAGCATATCACAGTTGATACTCTGGTGTCATTAGTCTCAATATTTCATACTTCTAAATCTTTTTTTTCTCCTTCTTATCACCCATAACACATTCTGGTTTTTATTGTACTGTTTTCTGCATTGGAATAAGTGAGTCTTATACAGGTCACTTTTCTTATGAAAATAAAGCTTCCTGGCAGTTAACTCCTGCTCAAAAGACATTTTCCAGCATGAATGGAATGTGAAAAATCAGAAAATTTCTTTACTCTTTTTCCTAAAAGATATAAAGAAAAGTGGGGAATTTGCCACATGATTTTTACAAATAAAAATAAGTGGCTAAATATATATATATATATTATCCTGGAAGGAAATTATACAAGGGTAACAAAGAAAATTAAATGTTAGCTTCTCTTCTCATGTGAGTGGAAGAGCTAAATACTTGATAGTCAACCTATGTGTTTGATATTTACTGAAAATGTTAAAAAATTGAATAAGTACAGTGAATTAGTACCTAGTAAAGGCAGGATTATTGAAAGCAGAATGTAGGTGGCATAGTAAAATGTCTACATGATCTGTTTCTATTTAAACCAACAGTTTCTTTCAAAGAAAGCACTAAAAATCCAAATGGAGTGCCACTGGAAATCACCTCTCCAAAGTCAGGTGAAGTACTGCAGGGCTAGAAACATTAAATTGAAATGAATAAATGACACAAGAAGGGGTGTTTATTGTATTCTGTATAGGAAAAAAAAAAACCCTCGATATGGGAGGGTATGTGTAGTATTACAGCACCCTACTGTGTAATAGAGGGAGTGTTTATAAATACAGAAGATGGGGTCTGTGCAGATGTGTACAGAATATAGTGGGGATAAAAAAAAAAGATTTTTTAAAATTTTTTTTGTAGTTGTAGAGAATGTAAGAGATGTAGGGCTTGAAAGTAGAGTAGTAGAGGATTTAAACACTAATTCATTTGATTTCCTGCAGAACCACAAAAGCAATATGTAACATCTGCACCTCTCTCATCAGAGGTAGCCACTCCCTGCTTCTGCAATGACAATGGACAATTGATACAGATGGGTGAGAAACCATGCAATTTATTTTCTGCACCATTGACATGGAAAGATGTATTGATAGATAAAAGTGCTTCAGCAAGTGCTCATTCTGCCTGTCACAGTTAGATATTACCAGAAGTTGTTACATCTTTGAACTGCAGCTAACACCTTCAGAACTACAACTCTCCCATATCCAATAACTCTGTTCTGGTTTGAATACCCCTGGTGTAAAGAAACTTCTAGCAGTTGCTGATGTCAGCAGAGCCCTGAATCCCAAACTGCTGAACATGAGCTTGTAACTGACAATAATATTCCAAAAGCAGAGGAGGAAAGACACTTCTTCATCTGTTAGTAGCTCCTGCTTCACTTAGCTCCTGGTGTTTGTGAAGAGCGGATGCACTTGGTGATGTACTCAGTATTTATTGGCTCTTCTTGTACTCCTTTTCAATTCCTTCCAATGTACCTAAGAGCAGGATTTCAGAATAGGCCTTGTGGCCCTCTCTCAGACTTTGCCATTTGGATGAGTTGCTGTCCGGGTTCAGCCACTGAATCCCTGGAGCTGCAGACAGACAGTCCCTTGAGCATGGCTATTGGCTACAGATAAATGCAGGGCTGAGAATGCAGCCTCAGGCTAACACTTGGGTTTTGCCCTTGCAGGAGGAAATGTTTCTCTGCCAGTGAATGTATCAGGTCGTTGTGCTTACTCCGTCTGCAATAAATCATGTCAGATTGAATTCATTTGGGCAGAGTGTAAAACTGGTCATACTGCGACTCTCAAGGTCTGTGATCCACGTTCTGAAACCTGTCCACCAACACCTGCTCCTGGTGTAACAAACCAAGTTCCTGCTCCCATAAGGACTCCTGTGAGTGATTGTCTTGCACTCAATCCTCCCAGAAAGGTGAGAGACTCTGAAGAAGATATGTTTCATCATTCATCAATCCACCATGCATTGCCTGCAGCCAAGGTTTGGTGTTCTCCTCTGATGCTGGTATCCAGCACTACAGCTGGACTGTAGGTGTGGCTGAATGAGATGATTTAGAAGTATGCCAGAAACCCCTCACTGAAAGAATAAGTTGAAGATTCTTCTGTTCACCTGAAACACCTAAATGATTGTATGTGAGCAGAGCTACCTAAGCTGAACAAAGACTAGGAAGCCACATCTGGCAGTGTCCTACCACCAGAAGTTATCAGGACCCTAACATATATACCAAAACCAGTAGATATCGAGGCTCTCTTTATTCCTATATGGTTCATATTGCCTGGTTTCCAGAGCCAGAGTAAACACCAAATTTTGCCATGCTAGACAATTAAATGAATGGAATGTAGTTGCTGTGTGTGATTTTAAAGATTTTGTGAAATTACTTTGTTATTTGCCTCTCCTCTTTTTTTTTTCAATTAATCAATAGTTTAATGAAACATGGAATTTTGGAAACTGCCATACTGCCACTTGCCTGGGAGAAGGAAACAATATCAAATTGTCTGTCATGACTTGCCCACCTCAGCAGCTGAAACTCTGTGTCAATGGTTTCCCGATCACAAAACATTCCGATGAAACCGGTTGCTGTGAAGTCTCTGAGTGTCAGTGTAAGTGGCAGGAGAATTCCTGAAATTTATGTTAGTTCAGCTGGGCCTCAAAAAAAGCAAAGTCTATCAGGTCAACATGTATATTATGTTCATATCAATTCAGTAGGATACAATGGAACAGAAATCCCACCTGAAATCTTGGCTATTGAAAGCAGATGTCCTTGCTAGAGTAATTTTCTTTATCAAACCAGATTTTTGTGTCTGACTGGAAGCGAGTAAAAAGGTTAAAGCCAGCTTGTACTTACAGGTAGCTCCGAAGTCAAACTTGAAGCCTGTCATTCTGTCTTCTAGGTATTTGCAGTGGATGGGGAAATGAGCATTATGTGACTTTTGATGGAGCATATTACCATTTTAAAGAAAACTGTACCTATGTCCTTGTGAAGTCAATTCACCCTGACTCTCACAACTTCAGGATTCACATAGACAACTACTACTGTGCTGCCACTGGTGGAGCAATTTGCTCAATGTCCCTCATCATTTTTTACTCCAACTCTGTTGTTATTCTGACACAAGCAAAGGAACGTGGAAAAGAAACAAACTTGGTACAGTATTGTGTTTAAATGAATTCTCAAAATTATTTTGCTGTAGTTATGTTACTGTACTGCCAAACGTCCTGTGATGACAAAGGATTAAGCTTGTAAAACATCGAATGGGTAAGAAATGCAATTGCTTTGCTTCTTCTCTCTCTTTTTTGCTTTGTATCAATAGAATCTATATATTCTAAAAATCTGAGAAATTATCACATAGCTGAAAATTGTGGTTTTCATCCTGATAGGAGTATTCAAATATAAATTGCAACATATTAAAAAGGAGTATTAGACAACTGCTTAAATGACTGACTTTGACAGACATCATTTGGTGCAAGGTCTGAATTTGTGCTGCTCTGCTTTCCAGTTGCACTTATCATGTTCCTTACTCAGTGAAGGAGCATCCATAAAAACCTTTTGTTTCTTTTCTTTTTAGATCTTGTTTGATGACAAGAAAGTTGTTCCAGACATTTTTAAGAATGGTATCAGGATAACCAGTTCTGGCCTTTATGCCATAATTGAAATACCTGAATTAGAGGTTTACATCTCCTATAGTCGACTTGCATTTTACATAAAACTCCCTTTCAGCAAGTTTTATAACAATACCATGGGACTCTGTGGTGAGTGTCCTCATCAGCTGACAAAAATTATTGCTCTGAATTTTCCTCCTTCTATCTCTCATTCTCTTGTAAAATCTCTAAATGCTTGCAACTTCACTATTTCTCACAAATGTTAATAAATTTATTTAATGGAAAGACACTGTCAGGAAATGTAGTTTTAAGTCATATCTTTAATTCTGTTCACAGTCTGTTGGGGGATGGAGATAGAATTTTTCTAGGCCCTTCCTTTTCATCGTATCTACTTCATATAGGAATGTAGGAAATGTGGAGAGTCCTGTGCCATGTTTCTTCGAGCCTTCACTTCCTAGAAACAGTTTGTGTGAATTTATCCAGGACCCCACATGTTGCTCCCTTCACACAAGGAGGAGAACTTCCCCCCAGATTTTCTCTAAAAGCAGCTTCATCAGCATCAACTGTCCTTGAACTGTCATTTTTATATTGCTACCAGGTACCTGCACCAACCAGAAGTCTGATGATGCTATGAAGAGGAATGGTGAGGTCGTCAAGTCCTTCAAAAAGATGGCACTAGATTGGAAAGTCCTGCATCCTACCAACAGATACTGTAACCCTGGTGTCTCACAGCCGTCGAAGATTGAGTATCATCAGCATTGTGTGCCTTCTAATCTGTGTAAAATCATCTGGTAAGACAACTCCCAAAAGTATCAGAAAAAAAAGTCCACAGGGTAATTTTATTCTTCACTAAATGGCTTGGGTGAACTGATTCTGGGATATGAAGAAAACACAAAGTCTTGCATACCTTGTGAAACTGAGCAGTGAACTGACGTGTGTGTTCTTGAGCTTGGCAGATATTTTTAAGCTGCATCAGCAAAATCGGTCATCTCTAAATTGTGTCTGCTGCTTGGCACTCCCTCTGCCTGTCAGTTCTGGAGAGGGCAAGTGGGAACTAGCTATAATTCAGTATCTGAAAGCTCTGAATGATATTAAACACAGTCAGAATATAGTAAGCAAATATATGTGCCTGTTTTTAAAATAATTTTGTGGTTTAAAGCAGGATTTTCAAACATGCTGGCATAAAAACGTCAGATATAGACTTACAGCTATGAGCTGTGCAGGAGCCTTTGCAGGTAGCAGTCCAACATAATATTGTTTCCTTTCAAAGCATTGTAAAGAATGGCAGGTAAAGCTCATTCTTTATTAACCTGTGGGGGTGTGTTGCCTATGAGAACAATTTGTAGTTGTACCTTGAGGTTTTGCCTGGAGCAGGGGGGATGGTTTGGCTCTGAGTTGAATTCTTCTTTGGAAGTAGCCCAAGGTTTTTCTCTTGGCTTTGTGAAGGACCCTGACGGAGTGCCACGGCGTGGTGCCCCCCCAGCCGTACTACGAGGCGTGTGTGGCCAGCGGGTGCTCGGAGGAGCACCCCAGCACGGAGTGCCAGAGCATGCAGACCTACGCGGCGCTGTGCGGGCTCCACGGGGTCTGCGTGGACTGGAGGAGGCTGGCGAGCGGGCAGTGCGGTGAGCCTGGGAACGGGCAGCGAGTTAACGTGGAAAACACCCCCTGGGGTGAAGCAAGCCTGGCCTGCTCTGCCCTCCCCTGCTGCTCTGGACCTGAGAAAAAGCAGGAACAAACCAAAGAGGTTGTTCCAGCCCAGACCTGGTACAAAAACAAGGGGGAGCCAGCCCCACGGTGTGTCCTGCGTAGCTCAGCCGAGGAGTTGTGTGTGTTCCCCGCAGCTTGGGCACTAGATGGCGACGCACCGCTTCTCTCTGCGTGCTTCGCCCTGCTCGGGCCACCCCGTGAATCAGGGCGAGCGCTGCTGGTGCTGGCGCTTGCACCTTGCTGGCCCCATCGGCCCCTCTGGCTGGAGCTGCAGGGCCCCCTTGCCGCGCCGTGCGGACCCGGGCGGTGGCTGCGGTAGCTGGGTGCTTTGTCCCTTCGTGTCCCTGCATCGGAGGGTACACCTGGGTCTGGGCTTTTTAACTTGTCTGTTGCAATGTCCCACAGAGGCCAGCTGTCCTCGAGATCAGGTGTACAAGCCATGCGGGGAAGCAAAAAGAAACACTTGCTTCAGCAGGTGGGTCATTTCCTGTAAGGCGTTTTTCAAGTCCATAATGTGAAGATTGCCAGGGAAATTTGAAGTTCACATTCCCTTGGGATGTAGGTGTCTTGACTGCCCTGGGCAATTTTTGCCTCTCGTTCATTCTCATTTATATTCTGTTTGTGCAGAGGAGTCATTATGAACACCCCTCCTTCCCAAAATAGCACACCAGTGTTTGTTGAAGGATGCTACTGTCCTGATGGAAAAATTCTGCTGAATGATCATGATGGCATTTGTGTGTCCGTTTGTGGTAAGAAATGGTATAAATGGTGCTATGGGAAGTGGGCGTCAGAGCCAGACTAGAAGTGCATATTAAGGGGGTTGTTTTAGGTACAGAGGAAATAGGGGAGATCTTGTTACTGACCCTTTCTGGTGAAGTTGGAAACATTCCAGATTGAGAGCTTCTGCCTGCTCTCATATGCAAAAGATGCAACTTTCAAAAGAACAAAGAATAGCATATTTAAGATGTTTTTGTGTTTACAGCCTGTGACTTTGCACTCTGAATTTCTCTTTCTCTTGGTGGCTGTTTCTCAGATTTCAATACCTTCCTTCTGTTCCTGTTTTTCTGCTTCTGTTGTTTTCCCTGATGGAGTTACCTTTAAAGTAACATCTAATTCATTTTATAGGTTGCACTGCACAAGATGGGTCAGTGAAACAGGTAAGAGGAAGGAAAATACTGTCTTTATAGTTTATCTGTGTTCTGTGACCTTCTGCAAAAATGACTGCGTAAGTTGTTTCTTTTAATTCTAAGCTTAAAAACCAGTGAACTGCAATGCCATTGGGGAGAAAATCCGATTTTATTAACTCCAGAACTTGTTTAATCACTTGAGGTACAGAAACAGAAAGAGCAGTTTGTGGGAATCCATTTCCTGGTAGAACTATCAGGCTTTCCTCCTGGAAACACATAAACCTGAAAAGGAAGGTAGCAAATAATGGCATTTTTTTCTTACTCTTCCCTTTTTCTCCCTCTGGGATTTGAATTGCAATTTTCCTCCACAATAAATTCGGTCAACTCAGTCCTATGCTGGCTTGCAGCAGGCATTCATTGATATAATGCTTCCAGGTTTTTCCCTCTGAACTGCTATCCCTCTTGTTTTTATAGCCTAGAGAGGCTTGGGAACATGACTGCCAATACTGTACTTGTGATGAAGCGACCTTGAACATCTCTTGCTTCCCCCGCCCTTGTGCTAAATCTCCACCTATCAACTGCACAAAAGAAGGCTTTGTACGCAAAATAAAACCACGTCTGGAAGACCCCTGCTGCACAGAGACAGTCTGTGGTGAGTAGATCTTTCACTTGCCATAATATGACAACATTTGCCTTCATCAGTAATCCTAAAGTGGGATGTGGTGCCCCACAGCACACTGGAGTGGTCATTTTTTTCCATCTACATGCCAGGAGCTCTTGCTAGCAGAAAAAAAAACTCCTCTGGTCCACCTTGTTCTCTGAATTAGAGCCATGACCTGACAGATATTTACACTGGAAAATCTCCTGTGGATCATTGGGACCAGCAGGTGCTCCACAGGATCCTTTGGCTCTTGTCCTTCTGAGATAAGAGGGTGACCCTTCCACAGAGATTCGCCCAGTAAGAGAGGATGTGTTCGTATTCCAGGCTTCCCTAAAGCTTCCTGACATATGTTTGCTCTCAGCTTTGCATTTGCACCCTCCCAGTCCCAAAGGCCCACCACAGCATAGGAGTAACCTGCTCCTAAACCTGGCCATTCCCAGTATCTATATCAAGATGCAGGACAGAGAATCCTGGCAATGGTAATAGGATGGTTTTTTCCAAGCTCTGTCCCCTAGTAACACTGGGATGGGAGGTTTTGGCTTACTTTGTCTCTGCTGTCTATTGCAGAATGTGATATAAAAACCTGCATTATCAACAAAACAGGATGTGACTTAGGTTTCCAGCCAGTGGTTGCTATATCTGAGGATGGTTGTTGCCCTATCTTCTCTTGTAGTAAGTAACTTGTTTCCTTAAGATGTTGTATTTATTCTTTGAAGTATTTGATTTTTCTGAATGAGGTAACATCGTGGCAGAAGCCTCTTCCCTTCCTTCTCAGCCTTTACAATTGGGCATTTTACCTTATGGAAAATACCAGCATATAGAATTATCCCCACTTGATGCATAACATCTAAGCAGATGCTACATGTGGGCTTCTGAATACCAAATATCACCATGTACTAGTTGTTTTTTTCCCCCCTCTTGTGTGGGCTATTAAGTTTAGCTCTACTCTTTGACTTCTCTAAATCACAATTCAGAGATGAGTACAGAAACTGCATCATTCCTAGCACAACCTCTTCATTTTTTTTCCTTACAGTACCAAAAGGTGTATGTGTTTCTGAAGGAGTTGAATTTAAGGTAGGCCTTCTTCTAGACACTTCTTCCTAGGAGTTAATGCTGCTGGAGTCAGAATTATCTGAAGTTCTTGTTTTCAACACTCATACAAAAAGCAGGATTAGAATGGCTTGTAATTCTTCCCTGCCAGTAGTCTCCCTCCCAACACCAAGCAATCTGTGATTCTTGGATAGATTATTCAATAGATAATGCTAGAAACCAGTAACTTGCATACTAAAAGAGATCTTGCCTATGCTTTAGAGTCAGTGGGTCAGAATTGTAATTGAGCACATATTTTAAAGCTCATTGAATGTTGTAAGATTACTACTTGGTCAAACTGACCAAAAATGCTTGGAATTTATGAGAACTCATTTAACATCACTGATACACTTGGGAATGTCAGCCTTGTGTTCATTTTGTGATACCAATGGTGAAGTTTTAGAGATCTGGATGTGTATTCATTTCAGGAAGTTCTTCCAAAAGTAAACCTCATAAGCATTAGTTTTTTCAATAGGCCAGGGAAATGTTTATTCCAGAACCCTCTGAATTCTTGTCATGGTTTTCTCTCTCCCCTATATTTCCAGCCAGGGGCAATGGTGCCTAAAAGCTCTTGTGAGAACTGTGTGTGCACGGATGAGCAGGATCCCGTGACACAGACCAACCGCATCCAGTGCCTTCCAGTGCAATGCCAAACCACCTGTCAGCAGGTCAGCACCTCCTTGACCACAATGCCTGATGGGTTGAAACAGGGACAGTGTAACTGCTTTATCTGTGCAACACAGCAGGATAGACTCTTCTGTTAATTGCTTTGTAAAGTCCTTTTTAGGCTGCTGTTATTTTTGCTCCAGCAAATTTAAGAGGTCACCCTTGGAAAAGTGCTCTGAGGGGAGATGATTGCAAACCTGTTAAAGTCTGACTGCTGAAAGATGTTTGTGTCATTCTGTTAATGTTGTCCATTGTCAGCTCATACATGAAGATTGTGAGGAAACTGCACAGTGGTTTATATGTTTCCAGACACTTTTACTTGTGGATAGGGAATACTCAATTACTCCTCATTACTTGTGAGAATTAGCACTCAAGTTGTTCAGTCTGTTCCTGAATATAAGTAGGGTGGTTGCTTTTCCATTCATGCCCAGATAAGGACAGATGCACCACCAATGTTAAAAATGGACAAAACCTTTCATTACACTTTTTCCTGAAGCCAGCCACACCCACAGCCACCAGAAAACCAATGCATACCTAAAACACAGGGGAGAAAATCTTCACATGTCTGACATCAGTAGTTCTTGTAGATAATGATACCAGACCAAGCAGTGGTGGCAGATTGTGTGAGTAATAACGTGCTAAATTAATTTATTTCACCTCTTTTGTGTGTTAGTCTGAAGAGAAGAATAGTCAATGACAGGGTCTTCACAGCAACTGAAGTACCCAGAAGTCATTTTTCAGTCAGGCAGAAAAATTACCCGCTTTGATTGTCAGGCTTAATGTCGTTCCAACAGATTTCAAAAGACAACAAAATTGAAACCAGAAGGCTGGCTCATTTCCTCTGCCATCTTCAGTGTAGCTTTGATCCAAAGATGCTTCAGCAACAAGACACAGATTAACATGGATAAATGGAAACTTTATTCCCACAGGGTTTTCTTTATGTGGAAGAGAAGGGTCAGTGCTGCAGCCAGTGCCAGCAAGTGGCATGTGTGGCAAATTTTCCTTTTGGCAATGTGACCATTGAGGTAAGCACTCCCTTGCCCTGCACACAAGGCTGAACTATCAAAACGACCTCAGCATTTTTTCAGTCAGTGCCATGCATTTCAAGGGTAGGAGAACCTCAAGGAGACGTAAAAATGTCTGTGTTTCCAGAGTGAATGTAGATGTTTATACAGCTGTTCGCTGCTGTGTGTATCTCATAGGCACTACCATGTAGACAATTATATTCTCTGGCAGGAATGGAAATCATGTTACCTCCACTTCTCTTGACATGAAATAGCAAGAAAGAATTTAGAAGGGATGGTGACATGGTGTGATACTGCTCTTGCAGAGATGCGTTGTGCTGGCTTCACATCACACTGCTCCCATCTGAAGTAGTTTCATTATCTTGCCCTGAAGATACAGGGATACAGTGTGAGCAAGCTGATATAGCTGTACTGCCACTGGTTCTGAATTTGCTGAGGCAGAAGTCAAGTGACACAGCTGCTGTAGTGTTGTGTGACTTGGTAACACACACAGCTAATACGTCATGGCTTGTGAATGTAGCGTTGTGTAGGCAGAAGCTGAGCCTTTTAAGGATGGGCTTGATGATCCCACCCTCAGTGATATGGCTTGGTCTTTTCTACCCTTAATAATACTATGATTTCATGATTCTAGCTTTTTTTTTGTTTTATTACAGCCTGCTACTCCTGTGATTGGTTAATGATGCTGTTTCAACCAGTGGCTTGTCTTACATGCAATTGCTTCTCTGACAGCTCTTGTGTTCTACATATTTTCTATTTCATCCTTTTATTCCTTGATAATTTATCTTACAAGCTAGAGTTTTCTGTTCCAATATATAGTTTTTATCTCTGCATGAGGAGGCTTTGCAGTTATGCATTAGTCTCTATTGCAAAGACATTTTTTTCTCTTTCATTCCTTTTCATTTTCTTCCATATATTAAAAAAGAAAATTGTTGAAATCTTTTGAAAGAGTTATTTTTCTTTTGTGTATATTTCAGCCCACAAACATTAGCACACCTACCTTCTGGCATTTCTGTTAATACGTTTAGGCTCATTATGCCATTCTTTCATTCTTTCCCCCTGGGAGGCCACAGAAGTGATTTTGCATAGACTGGTAGTGGGCGAGCTTGGTACATAATTTGTAGATGTGAGTTGCAGACATCTCAGTCCTTTCAGAGTGATACGAGCAACCCAGTCTCTGCCAGTTCATTGACTTTATTACTGTTTCAGTTTTCTAATTTTATTGCTATACTCCATTGGCTTGGGGTTTTTGTTTGTTTGTATTTGTTTGTTTGGTTTTGGTTTTGTTTTTTATTTATTTTTTATGTTTTTATCAGGTTGGAAAGAGTTATAAAGATCCATATGACAACTGTACTCAGTACACGTGCACTGAATCAGCCGGCCAGTTTTCCTTGACTAGTACAATAAAGGTCTGCCTACCATTTGAAGAAGCAAACTGTGTGCCAGTAAGTATTTTACAGCCAGAGAAAGACTTCTGTAATGAGCCTTGATCCTGGCCTGGGAGTTATATTTGCTGAGTATTTCTTGATCTTTCCTTGTTTGAAGGAAATGTGCTTTTCCAGCCCTGTATCCCATGGAAATAAGCCAAAAACATTTGCAAACAAGCCCATACCATTTACATTGTTGTGGGATAAGCATTAGAACTTGAAAAATAAGGATATTGGGGCAATAGCAAGGAAGGATTTTTCATCACTTGAGAAGCATCAGTGTTCTAAAATGCAATTGAACAAATGGCAACTCACCATGGATCCTTGTGGGACTGATGAACAAAGTGTCTTCTGATATGTGGAAGACACATAAGTGTCTTCCATTAAGTGAGGAAATTGAACATGAATGAGCAAGGGGTAATATTCATCCCCAGGCTTTCAGCTATTGGTGGTTTCCAGTAACTTTCAGTAGCATTTTGGGACTTCACAGCAGATCAAAGCAGGGACTAGGACAGCCACGTACTTGAATTAGCTCTGGGGTAGGCTCTGCCCAGGCCAGGCTGTTCAATTCCAGGGACAGCTGTCAATTGCTGTCTCTGGCTGGGGTTTTTATGCTGGCTTCAATAGGACCTAAATAAGATCAGGCATGTATTGCAGGGCATCTTACCTGGCTTGTGAGAGGATATATAGTTCTAAGAAAATTCTCTCCCTTCCTTGCTGGATGATTTGTTCTGGTTTGTTTTTTTTAAGCAGTTTTATATATAATTGGTACACAAGTAGGTCTGGTGAGGAATTTGTATGGATTAGAGATGAGCGACTGTTACCGAACTCTCATCATTGCTACTGTCTGCTTAGGACTACATGCATCTGAACTGACTGTTCTGGTTACTTTCAATACAGGGGACAGTTGAGGTGTCTTCAGATGGCTGTTGTAAGACATGTGAGTGCATTAAGTCACTGCTTCTCTGTTCCAATACTGCTTGGTCCTTCCCTGCTTGTCGCCCTGTGTCTGCGTGGATTGAGAGCCTGCACATTCCACAGACTGAAAGACAGGTTTACAGCAGCAGAACAATTCTGTACCTCACAGCCAAGACTAAAAATCTGCCTTATTCTTCCAAAGGGAACACTAAAATTTTTTATCTCATTTTCTATGCTTTTAAATAACTGAAATATTGTTAGCTTGAACTATACCCCTGATAAGAAAACTTTAGAAGATATTCTCTGTGTTCTTGCATCTGCAAATTGCATAGAAACAAAGTTTTGGGGTTTTTTTTCTGTAGCATCCACTCAGAAATCCCAGGTTGTTATAGAGCCACATATGTAACTTATAGCCATGTTAGAAAAACTTAAACCCTTCATGTCACCTTTAGGTCTTGATTCAACAGTGTCTTTACATGCTAAAGCTAGTCCACAAATGGAAAAGTACATTGACTGGTGGGGAATAATTTTGCTGAATTAATGCCTCTTTGCACTCTCATTTGTGGCTTTGGTCGTGCATTTGAACTGTGAGAAATTTTACTAGGATGAATTGTCCTTGGTTTACTAGCAGATACCTTTCAAAACATTTGTTCCCCAGTCTGAAGAAGCTTAACAGAAGTATTCTTCTGCCCAGGTATTGACCTACCACACAAATGCAAACGCAATGTGAAGGAGCAGTACATCGTCCATGGCAACTGCAAGTCAGCTGCTCCTGTCCCAGTGCCCTTTTGTGAAGGGATGTGCAGTACCTATTCCGTGTAAGTAGGAAGCCTTTCTCTGTCCTCATCTGCGACTTGTCTTCCTGGATTCTTGTCACCAGTGGGCTGCTGCTGTTTGTCCCCTTCCTGCTGTTTGTTGGCAAACTGGGTGTGCAGAAGAGCAGTCATTAACAATGGCTTCAGTGTGATAGAGTGTCTTATCTTAGTCAGGAAAATAGATCCCCTAGGAAAGACGTCAGCTACATTTATTAAACCTGCCCTTAAGCATGTCCTTGTATTGTTTTTGAACATCTCTAGGAGGCTTCCCTGCCTTTTGTTCTCTGCATGAACTGCTCCTTTCTGTCTTGCTAGAATGGGCCTAATCCAAAATCCACTGAAGTTACTGGGATTTTCTCCACTGGTGTCAAAGGATCTGGCCCTGCATGGCCAATAGCATCCTGAGGAAAGGCTGTTATGAATAAGCAGAATAGACAGGAAATTTTGCTCCTTAGTAATATGTGCATTTGGAGCAACAAATATGGATGAGTTTGGGAAGACCACAGGCAGCAGACTGATGAAAAATCTCATTTCTATAGGTATTCTTTGGAGGCCAGTGAAATGGAACACAAATGTACTTGCTGCCATGAAAAAAGAAGTCACAAAGTGAAGGTGGAACTGGTTTGCTCGAACCATAAAACAATCCAGTTCACATATGTGTACATAGATGAATGTGGATGTGTGGAAACAAAATGCCCAAAGAGGATAACATGAGTATAAACTAAAGGAAACATTTCATCCCCCATTTAATCCTTCCCTAGCAAGTGAGTAGTTTAGAAAACAGCTGTGAGTAACCTTCAAATGACCATAGTAGCGCTTTTTCTTTCTGATATTATATGCAGTTATGGAAATTAGCTAAGATTTCACTCTAAATGTTTGTAGAATAAACTGCATTTCAAAGAGGATTTGTTCTCCTGTTTCAGTGATGCTGCTAATGGGGCAAAGTGGCTGATGTCTTTAATCTTACACTGATATATAAACCAAGGTTATTACAAGACACTCTAGAGACAACTGATGCCTTTCAAAAGTCCTGCCTGAAGAAAGTGCACATTTTTAAACCATAACCACATGTATTTAATTTCCCGTAGAAGTGAAACAACAATCACTTCCACAGCTGCAGTTCACCCCAAGGCAGGATTTGGCTCAGGGCCACATTTCTGTTCTTCTCCCCAGTGGTCCCAAATCTACTTTGGCTGTGACTCTGGGTCACTGGAGGAAGTCAAGGTGGTTTTTTTCCTTCCTCACAGTGAGCGCTATATCAGGAGTGCAAAAACATGGATCTTACATATACACTACAAAATGAATATATTTGCACCCTTATTGGGAGTCCTTATCTCACTGGGGTTGCCAACATCAAGCCCTGATCTGTGTGTTACTTCAGTCTCACTACTGGTTGCATGACCATGATTTGTGTTACAAATAATTGGTTCCCAGCTAGCATGCCCAGTGGTACTGGTGACAGTATTTCATGTGGACAGGGATCAAGACGATCCAACAATACCTTGAGAGTGCACAAAGAAGGCAGATGGTTCTGTTATTTGAGCAATTTGTCTTTTGTGACCTGAAGGAGAAAACACTGTGACTTTCTTAGTGTCCTGCAGCCTGCTGAGGAGGTTTTTTTGAGGTTTTGCAGGGAATGCTTTTGAATTGACCAAGTAGATATGATATTCATTATACTTTATCTTTCCATTTTTAAAGTGTTGCAGCTCTTGAGCCCCAAGGAATCGTTAATTTGCTTATTTTTCATAATAAATCCTTCCAGCAGATATCACGGTTCTTTGATGTGTGCTGTTTCATCATGATGTTACTGATCTTAAAATTGTGGGAATCCTTGATGTTGCTTGATTATAAGTTATAGGAACCTCCAAATAATTCAGCTAACTCTCTGTGCAATGCAGCTCCCTTGGAAGGCACAATTGCTTGACTGAGGCTTATGTACAAATTTCACATTAGTCCAGAAAACTGTTTTTATTGATACAAACCAAGTGCACAAATGCTTTTGCAATGCAAAGAACAGCACCAAAAAAAAAAAAAGAAGACATCCCTTTCTTTCCTCCTTGCCTTTCCCTGAGGGGAAGAGGTCATTCTTGAGTGCTTTTGTCATCAGATAGTAAGTAGACTCTGTAAGTAGTCATATACACACTCATGCAAATCAGCCAGCCAGCCACCCCGGCAAATCAATAATTGTCAGCCAGATGACTTGGCAGGAACAAGATCAGAAACCTTTCACATCTCTGCATTATCTTCAGGTGGGAGAAGGGAATAAACAACAATCTAATCATACCAGCTGTCTTTCGATTTCTGTTCACTGTTTCAGTGATGATGAGATTTTACACAGAAGCTGAGGATGGCATTGATTTAAAGGCATGCTTTCTTGCTTATTTTTGGCATGCGTTTTGCTTTTCAGGCAGGTGAAATGCTCGAACCAAAGGCATATTTCCATCTCCAGGATGTTTTTGATCATGTGAAATCTCACATGCACCTTCCTTATTCCCAGATACACCTGGCACTCCATTTACTCACTCAATCCAGCATCTACTGGCCTATGTGATACTACTTAGAGGCCGGTTGGCCAGGTTTCAAAGAGAACTTTCTGATTCTCTGTTTGGAGGTGCAGAGTTTTACTTAGCTGGCAGCAAGGTAAAGCCTTTTTAATGAGAATTTCAGCTTCTTCAGCTAAAAGACAGTCAGTAAATAAAGACAGTCAGTAAATATTACAGAATCACAGAATATGCTGAGTTGGATGGGATCCACAAGGATCATTGAATCCAACTCCTGGCCCTGCACAGGACATCCTCCAGAGTCACACCATGGGCCTGAGAGCATTGTCCAAGTGCTTCTTGAACTCTGTCAGGCTTGTGCTGTGACCACTTCCCTGGGCATCCTGTTCCAGTGCCCAGCCACCCTCTGGATGAAGAACCTTTTGCTAATATCCAACCTAAACCTGCCCTGACACAACTTCAGGCTGTTCCCTTGGGTTCTGTCACTGGTCAGAGAAGGATTCAGTGCCTACTCTTCCTCTTCCCCTCATGAAGAGGTTGTAACTGCAATGAGGTCTCCACTCAGTTTTCTCTTCTCCATGCTGAACAGACCAAATGACCTCAGCCCCTCCTCAAAGAGCTTCCCCTCAAGGCCCTTCACCATCTTTGTTGCCCTTCTTTGGACCCTCTCTAATAGTTTAATATCTTACATTGTGGTGACTGTAACTACACACAATGCTTAAGTCAATGGGTCAAACATCTCCCTCTGCACAAAACCAAAAATCAGTCTGGAGGCTGTTTGATCAAGATGCTGACAGGCTGGCCCTTCTTGGTTAGAGCCTGTGCCTCTGCATGCAGCAGCAGCACTGCTGTTTATACAGAGCAAGCTGGACTGCAGCAGAAGTCTGTGTGTCCTTCTTCACGCTGTTGCCACTAGCTCCTCACCAAAACAGGCAAAGTTGAACACAGGTGACTTTGTCTGAAAGAGCTTGATTTGACCATGATCCTGCTGCTGTTGCTGTGTGGCTGCTTCTCATGTGTACCAGGGTCAAGCCTTCATCTGTAGCCCAAGGCCATCTCTTCCAGTTGCTGACTGGTCTCTGCAAGTCAAACATTTCCCTGGTGCAACTCAAGAAAAATCAATGGCATGACTCCAAGTACTGTTTCTTCCTTTTGCATGAATTCTTTACACCAGCACAAACTTCAATAGGGTAACCCCAGGAGAACCAGAGCTCAGCTGAGCCAGCTGGGCCAGGGCTCAGCTGGTTTCAGCCTGTAGCCATTCTTTCCTTATCATGCGAGGATGGTACTCCCAACTCACTGAACAGTTCTGAGCCAGCACACCAGGAAGTACTGTCACATATTGCTAAAATAAATATTTGTCAGAGATACTGCCTCATGTCAGGTGAACAATTCCTAAGATACTTTATCACTTTACTGGTGTGCTCTGAATCTGGATTGCTGTTATAAGATGAACTCTGACTTGCCTATTGGTTTGAGGCTTCGAAAGGTCAGTTCACAACGCTACTCTCATGTAGTTTAGCTAATTTTTTTTTTTTGCTTTTGTTACTAGTTATTGGCATTTGCAAGGAGGAGTAGAAAATTCAGGTTGTACTCTGAATTTTTATTTGGGGAGAGGCACTATTCTTTGACCTAGTTGTCTACTGAGTGATCCCCTGGCTGTGGAATCCGACCTGTAGTGTTATCTATGATATGCTTTATCGAGATCAATCTATTCTGATATCTAGAATCTCAAGCTGAGCACAAAGACTCTGAACTGTAAATGCCCTCTGATACAGAAGGGATTGTTTAAAAGAATGCTGCACGTACTTTGTTTTAGTGTACCAGCTCAACAATTGGAAAGTTGCAAGGTAAACATGAAAAAATTTGTCTAAATATCACTCAGGAAAGTTATCTGATTAGTAATGAACCAGAAAAAAAAAAGAATCTGGCAAATTCGATGGATCATCGTTTAGGTAAGGGGGAGAATAAAGATTGAGTGGTCTGAGAGCTGTGCCTGATGCTTCTACAGATTCGTGTGTCCAAAGACATGTTCTTGGCCTTGTTTATATTTCCCTCCTGATCTAAGATAAGGACAAAGGTAGGCTTTTGTTTCTTTTATATGATTGTAACATTTAAGTTCATAAAGCCTTCATGCAGTGATATACAACATGGTATTTGCTACTTACCTGGCATCCAAAACACCCTTTAGAGAAAAACTGTGACGATTTTCCAGAGACACAAAGACAAAAGTATCAGTTGTGAAAATCTTTCTTGTTTTTACACTTCAAAGGATCTGATTATTCAGTATCTTTAGGGCAACAATAGAGTCTCAGTTTACCTTGTACAGGGCCATTCTCACAGCCATTTAAACTTCTGACAATCGAAATGCCTCTCTCAGGAAAGCAGCCCCCTTGGAGGCCTGCCTGGGTGACTGGCCTTCTGTCAGGAGTAGGCCACAGTTTGATCATGAAGCCATAGACACGTCGTCATTTCTTAAAACACTTTACTTTTCTCTGAAACACGTGAAGCCTCAATTTCCATCAGTAGTCTGTAAAGCAATTTAATTGGTACTACCTGGCTTTATTTTTTTTTTTTTAATTCAAATGCAATCTGTCCAGTGGCTTCCTGAAACTGTGGATTGACACTTTGGGTCACAGATATCCCTGTTTCACTCGAGCTTGATTTCTCCAAAGGCCTGGTTTTAAACTATCTTGTTGGAAATAAAATTATTTAACTACAGATTCTCCAGAGCATCCAGTCCAGAAACCAAGAAAGACTGAATAGGTAGGCAATGGTTTATCCCATTTAGCTAAAAAAAGTCTGTATAAATCAGGACTTGAAGCACTGTACTCTTTCTGTTTAGTTACTGAAAATTGCTATGCATCTTACCTCATCCCAGCCCTCCTCTGGGAATGTTCCTAACTCTCCTTCTTTTGACTTCCTAGTATGAGGTAAATACAGCCCTACCTCATCTAAATCCTTTAAGCAATGTAAGGATTTGATCCCAAATGCCAATATTATATATTTGTGACAGGAAGCACCAGATATTCGCCACAAATTCTGCCAACCCTATATCCTAATTCAAACATCTCCACCAGCAGCACTTTCAGTAAAAAACACTTTCACCCTGATTTTTACTAAGACTAATGCTGAAAACAGCTTCATAGCTTGTAATAGCTTCTTTGTAAAGGGCTTAATCCGACTTCCTTTTAATATTTATAGTAATCTTCTGAATTTTCCCTTCACTGTTTTTTGGTGTTTTAAATGTAGTCCTTAGAAACTGATCTCATTCTCAACACTGAGAATAAGTTATATTAATAAGACACTGAATAAATAATATTTTGACCTACATTAATGTCCCTTAGCATGACTCCAGCAAATCAAAGGGAACTTAAAATTGGGCTAAATTAGCAGTGAAGTAAGTTAGTGCCATCCCTATGTGTTTTATTTATAAGTTATATTCAGCTTCAATGTATGAAGGTCTCTGAAGAAGTGCATAAACTCTTTTGTGTTCCAGCTCTGAAATGG
The DNA here is from genome assembly GCF_901933205.1 of Camarhynchus parvulus. Lineage (NCBI taxonomy): Eukaryota > Metazoa > Chordata > Aves > Passeriformes > Thraupidae > Camarhynchus > Camarhynchus parvulus. The sequence continues at coordinate 16,149,851 of NC_044575.1, read as the reverse complement.
TTGGTTTCATGTCACCATCTCTCCCTAAACTGCTGCTCAAAGAGAATCTTGAGGCAAGTCCATTGCCACTCCTTTACAGCATCTTGACTTCAGTTCTTTACATATCTCACATTATTCCATATTGACTGATGTATTTCCTGTAATGCCATAAAAACCTGGCTTAAAACCAGAGTTTAATCTGACCTGCAATGCACATTGTTCTATAAACAAAAGGCTACTAAAGTGCACTGTAGCCATACCAGCTGCTGCTTTATGGCCTGAAATTAGCCTTTCCCCAAGGGCTATTTCTCTCAAGGACCAGGGCGCAAAATTTAACATCCCCAAGTACCCCAGTTTAGTTCTAGCATGCCTACTTGAACTTTCTGTTTGCTCTTAATGATGTTTTCTGTTTTTCCAGACTTCATGTTAGGCATGGAATAGATTTCCTGGGTATGAGATATCTGCTATAAATCCATCTTTCTTCATTGTTGCTCCAGGAAAATTTTTAGGAGCAAAAATTCATCACACTGTTCCTAAATAAGTAGTTTGGAAAATCCTTGAATTTTTATAGCCTGCAATGCTGGTCTGTGTGGGGAAGTTCTTGTTTGGTGTCTGTTTACTGAGGACCAGAATAGCCCCCGTAGCTCCTGTGGATGTTTGTTCTTCTCCATCACCAAATAAATTGGACTGGACATCCTCCAAGAGATGCCTGTGCCTTTCCAGGAGCAAGTAGTTGATTGGGTTACATTTTTGTGTCCAGTGTTGTGCTGTTCACAGTAAATCATAATAATGACCCTTATAGCCATTATAGAAGGAAAATCAGTTTCAAAGGCATTGTCATCCTACATCTACACTTTCTTAATGGAATAATTATTCAATACAAAGGTTCCTGCCAGATGGAGAAGCTATGCCTATTAATTCACCTTTCCCTCATGCTCAATGACTTGAAAAACATCTGAAAAATAAACCCCAATCAAGTTGAAAAAGCAAGCAAATGTTTCCCAGCAGTCTCATATTTTGCTTTCAGTGCAATGCTCTCCTGTGTTCTCGACTTTCCTGACATGTTTTTATTAATAGCTAATTAATTAAGCTGCTTGCTTTTGATGTTGATTTTTCACTGCAGAATATGTCTCAGTGAAAGGAGCTTCTTTGCACCCTGGGCATATTGTGGGATGACTTAGCTCTTTTGATTGTCTGTTCTATAAAAATGAATTGTTATTTTATCTGATGAACAGTTCTACAGCATTGTGTAATATCATCCTTGCTTGTAGATACTGTGGGATTCCATAATATAGTTCCATTTCAATGCTTCTTTATCACTTTGAATTCCCTAGTTTATAATAGCTTTGGGCCTGATTGTCTTCTACTTTCTTTTTATAAATATATGATTCAGGAATTTTTTTTTCTAAGCACAGCTTTTTATGGCAGCTTTAAAACTAAACTACATTTTTTCTTTTTATTTTCCTTGTAAGGTGGGCTGCCTTGCCCAAGAAAGTCTTCTAACAAAAGAATAACAAAGTTTTTCATTATCATCAGCAAAGATGAATTACTCTGTACATGGAGCTTGGAAAACACTGCAGGCTCGGATATTTGAACAAAATAGTCTGTTAATAATGCATGCAAGGGATTATTACTAATTAAGAACTGTTTCTTCTTGTTCCTGCAGTCAAAACAAGGGAGCAAACATTGAAACATGTTATCTTTGTTGCTAATGAATTCCGTCTGGACTAGCAGGTCCTGCTTCATCTGCACAGCTTTCTTTCAAAGAAAACTAAATTAATTGTGTATCCAGTCTGCAGTACAGCTCAAGCCCTGAGATGGGTCAGCACTGTCCTTTAGAGTGGAATATATGCTTACACCAGCTGAATCTAAAAGTGAGAAAAGCATTTACTTTCTCTGAAAATACCAACCTGTCATTTGATACAAGAAGACATTGAAAGTGGTGTTATGATGTGACAGAAACGTGGTGTGACAGGATCCCTAGGCATCCAGTTCACTGAAGTGGAAAGCTTTTAAAGTAAAAAGGGCTCTCCCTTACCAAAAAAAAAAAAAAAAAAAAAAAAGGCAAAAAACCCCCCCCAGAAATCTTGCAACTGGATTTACTAGAGTACAGAATAATAATCTGCAGCAGGATGACCCTGAGAGGGAGTGTAGAGGTCTGAGGTGAATCTGTTTTAAAAGGTTCGATTAAATAGGTCTCCTGTGAGCTCTGTTCATGAAGAGTAGGAGCTTTTCCCCAGTCCAGCCCCTGCCAGCACCTCTGATTTGCCAGCTGTCTTCAGCGTCCCTGGGAAACCCTCTTCTGTCTTTCACCTCTCAAATCTGGCTTTGGGTCTGCCCTCAGCTGCAGGGAGCCCCTGCTCCTTCTCTCCAGTCTACACTCCTGCTGCAGGCTCAGCTCCTGTATTTTATACCCTATCTGTATGCATTTGCCCTCCCAAACCTTCCCCCCGATAAATCTGTGCAATTACTCTCAGGAAAGGAGACATCTCCCTGAAGAGGAATTACTTCGGGCTGCAATTAGTACTGGGCAATTCCTGGTATCTGTGCAATCTGTGTGGTTAATTAATGGTGAGTTACCCCTGTAGAGAAGGACTGAAGGATACTGGGGGATGTAAACTTGGAAATGAGCTGGCAATGTGCCCTTGCAGCCCAGACAGCCAACTGCATCCTGGGCTGCATCAAAAGAGGTGTGACCAGCAGGCTGAGGCAGGTGATTCTCCCCACTACTCCATCCCTCTGGTGAGAGCCCACCTGGAGTGCTGCATCCTGCTCTGGAGTCCCCAGCACGAGAAAGTCACAGATGTATTAGTTCCAGAGGGCTGGAGTACCTCTCCTCTGAAGAGAGGCTGAGTTCGTTCAGCCTGGAGAAGAGAAGGCTCCACAGACACCTTACAACCTTTCAATATATAAAGGAGGCTGATGTGGAAGGTATAGAAAGACTTTTTACCAGGGACTATAGTGACGTGACAAGGGACAACAGTTTTAAATTGAAAGAGGTTAGGTTTAAACTGTAGATATTTTCTTTTTTTTTTAATAGCATTGGTGAGACACTGAAATAAGTTACCTGAGGAAGTTGTGGATGCCCCATCACTGGCAGTGTTCAAAGTCAGGTGAGACAGCACTTTGAGCAACCTAGTGTAGTGAAAGATGCCCTTACAGGGGTATTGGACTCGATGAACTTTGAAGGTCCCTTCCAACCCAAACCACTCTATGAATGTATGATTCTATGTTGTTCTCCTCTCCAGAGACACACTCTTTATCAGAACATGCAGCAGCAGTTACTTTCACCAAACTGAAAATCTGTTATAGTTTCTTTGTTTTTTTTTGTTTGGTCGGGGTTTTTTGTTTATTTGGTTTTTTTTTTGATTGTTTTTTTTTAATGAATGCAAAGAGCAGTGAAAAACATGGCAGTGTTCTACACCCCTTTTTGGCAAAGAAAGCTACTCCAGTACCTTCCACCACTACCAAAAGCCCTCCAGCTTTTCTCTGGGCTTGTGGCTCTAACCTGCCAGGGCACACTGACTTTCTAGTTTAACTTGCAGTTGGTCTCAACCTGTTTGTTGTACCCCTAGCTTTTGTGCAACAAGATATTAACAAAATAACCACAAATTACAGTAATTTCTGCTGTTATACATTTTTGTGCATAATTACATCATTGGAACAGTAATGAAGAACTTTTGCAAGTCTGTCTTTCCCCTTCAGGGATATTGTTACTACATGGTTTACTGCAAACACTGAGTATGGCATCTTTTTTACATAAATCCTGGTTTCTTTGAGCATAGGATTATGGCAGAAAATAACTTTGGTCTGAAATGTTTGCAGTATTTTTAAATATGACAAATTGGCAAGGTGTAAAAACTTATAAAGTCATTTTTTAAAAGCTCTTCAACTTATATTGCTATGCTGCTATATTCAAAATATGTTTTGGGCTCTGGCTTTTGAAGAATACCAGTAGTAGGCATTCCAGAAATGAAATTTTATAAAGTGTCAGTTCATTCGCTCTGGTAGGTCTTAATCTTCCCTTTGCAATATCTAAAGATCAGAATTAAAACAATGAAGCTGTTAACAGAACAAATTAAAAATCAAAAGTCTATGTTGCATGTAAAAGCCTCGAAATGCTTTCTCATATTTTGATAGAGTATTAGACTAAACTGCATCCACAAAAATTGCATTTAAAAAAAAAAAAGTACCACAGTTTGACCACATGTCAATCCTAGGTTAATATTTTCTTGATTTACTGGAAATTATTTTTGGATTTAAGGAAAAAATATTTTTAAGCCACTTCTGAAGATAACATGATGGTCTTCCATTTCATTAAGTATCAAAATATTTAGCATTACAAGAATTTTGTTTATAATCCTTATGGGTATGCTTACTGTTAAATTGTCTTTTACTTCTGCATATAGAATGTATGATTTACTAAATGTATTTTGGTAACCATTTTCCCCTTTCTGCTTGCACCAGTCTATGGCCCTCACATTGCTATGGTATTCTGTCAATACATTTACATCATCAGTTATTGAGCATAATAACTTTACATCAGTTTCAGCATAATGTATACATATAGTGAGAAAGTATTACTCATCAAGCACTACTGATTGTGCTACCCTTTAAGTCTGTTTGAAACAATCCTGTGTTGTTGTTGCAGGTGTTACTGCTTTTACTTACGCCTATATAAGGCAGAACAAAATTTACTTTACTGAAGTCAGCAGAACTCTAGTGAGACAATAAAGAAATGGTGGGAAGAGAGAGTTATTGTTTTGTTTATAGTAAAGTGTTAGATTTATAAGTACAACATCCGTTTGATTGTATACCAATCCTGTTATTTCATGTGTTTTGTATTGCAGTGCTCCTAATTCCTACTTACAACAATAGTCCTTCTATTATGTGCCTGTAGAAATGAATGTTTGTGGAGAGCCAAATAGATCTGATGCTGACAGCTTTCTCAGATGAAAGGTAAAGACTCCATTTGCATATTTTTATGCACATATCATCTGTATCCAGGAAGTCAATACAAGAAGGGTGGAACAATCAACAGGTTTTACAGAGCTATTTGCTTTATATTACTTAATCTGAAATAAGACATATTTTTCAAGGCATCAAATGTGTAAGGCCCTGTAACAATTTTTTTTAAGAAATGGCAAAGGTGAAAAAACTATTTCGTTTAAGGTAGAGATCAATACATTTATGAGGGATTACCTGATATGATTCTTTCTAGATACCAGAAGAGAATCTGGTGAGCTCAGAACTCTCTTCCACTTGGAGAGTCATACTAAATTTCATGCGTATACCAGATGCATGAGTTTTAGTGGCATGAGTCAAAAGGCCACCTTGATACTTTCAGTGCACACTGAAGTCCATATTGCCTGTTTGAACAACGTGTTCCTGACCGTTGGTGTATTTCTGTCCAAAGAGCCAAATTAAACTTCGTCCTCTTGCTTTCAGTACATGATTTGACATAAATCGTGACGGTAGTGGCGTGTCCAGGACCTTTGCCAGACTGAGCACTTAACATAGTTCATGTCCTGAACTAGTGTTCCTCACTCAGCTCCCACACTGGATTTTTAGCACTAGCTTTATAATCTCTATTATAATTACAGTAATGTTGCTGAATGTCCCCTTATTGAATCTGTGGCTCTTTCTTCACCATGAATGTGACAATCTCAAAGCCTGAAGTTAAATCAAGTAACCTGGATTTTTTTGCTGTGCCTGGCAGGGATTTGTGGAGGCTTGTAAGACTGTCTCTATTTCACAGATCTCATGTTTGAAATTCACTGTCACAAATTCAGACTCTCTTTGGTGTTCATACTGCAGAAAAGTTGACTACACCTCCTTTATCCTAGCTCAGTCACATCTTTTTCTCAGGATTACCTATCCTGTGGGACCAAGTGTTACTCCAGTGGTATTCTGCCATGTTTCGTGAGGTCCTAAAGGAAAACATTAGAGAAGCAAACTGTTGTGTGTCACTAGTGGTGATATTGCACTGAACAATGTTTGCTTTCCAAAACCCATTTTCAATAGAAGTAATAAATCATTTAATTGCTTTCCACAAGTCTGCTGCAGCACAGCCAGCCTCCTGCTTAACTGGCCAGACAGACTTCAGCAAACACTCTGCACAGGAGAGGTGAAAAGGGGCCCTAACATAATGGCAGGAGAAAATTTGTTTCTGTGTTGGCAAAAGCAACTATTTCTCCCTAAATCACATGCCAGTACAATGCAATCACCCCAAAATACAGCATATTGTGCTGCTCTTAGGTTGTAGCATGGGAGTCTGAGCTCTCATTGTTCTTTCCCATATGCCAGTAAGCAGTAGTGTTTACTGTACAATTTCCATGGGTTCAGCTTTTGTGCCTAGTTAATTACAAGGAAGCAGCTACAATTTAAAGTCCCTACACTTCTGAAAGCAGGACAAAACACTACTGGACAAAACTTAGATGTTTTGTGACTGAGCAAGTGCTTTTGAACAGCTTTAAAGGACTGGAATCTTCATTCTTCGTATACATGTCCAGCCCTGAGTCTTTTTCGTCACATACCACTGAGTTCCACAACAAAGATGAACAAATATATGGGTTTGGTAAATTTGCAATGTCAGTAAGTAACAGGAGCTACCTGGGGAGCAGCAGATCTACAAGGGTTCTAGAGAAGTCCTGCAGCCCTTGGCTCAGAGCACACACACTGTGGGACATCACAGGGGCCAGCACTGCAAAAAGGTAGGGATGCCAAAGGCTTTCAATGTGTTCACTGGAGATGATAACAAAGCAGTAATGAAACAAACCCAGCTCCACTAGACAAGGACTGTTTTCCTGCAAAAATGACCCAGAATTAAAGAAGCAACTTAGTTGCAAAGACAATGGACCCATCTCGTTCTTAAATTGTAACTCTGTTCACAAACCAGAAATACTCCTGTGCAACACAATTTCTAAGAAATAGGCTAAAACTAGCTGCAGTTATGTTTTTTCCTCCTGATGCTACTAAAGATTCTGTAAAATCTTTAGAGAATTTAGCTTCTTTTGATAACTCATAATAGTGAGTTTCTGCAGAGGCAAGAGTTAAGCAATCGCTGCAGGGTTTAGCTCTGAGCATATCAAATGTATTGCACATCACCCAATGTCCTGAGTGGTTCAAGTATATGATAATTTTACAACTATTTTATGCCTCAGTTCTTAGTTTATTTTTTTGACTGAGCTTATGAGCAAATATTGGCCTGTTAAAAAAGAAATATTTCTGATGTAAATTAGCATGGGAGTAATGATTTAGTTCTACTTTTGACTTAAATTAAATGTAAATCCTGGAAAATTAAGTTGTGAAACCACACCTCCCATTCTGCTTTCTCCATTTATACTGGTTGATTAGGGAACTTACAGAAAGCTTATCTCCTTATGGAAGTGAATTTGTATTGAGGGTGTGTGTATGAATTGAAACTGTGCTGCTTCTCATTGATTGGCTTCCTAGGATATTGTTCTTATCTGGGAAGCAAGAGGTCTGTATACAAAACCAGTTCAGAATAAGACACTTTTACAGCTTCAGAAAGCTTTATTTTCACATTTGCCTTCATCTGCAAAGTACTGGGTCAGACAGGGTGTAAATCGCAGAATGAGATGTTCAAAAGAGGCAGGAAGGGTTGGAAGACTAGGGTTGTGCTGTTGGCCCTACAGAGCATCAATCACAAACCCACATCCTTTCTGATAACCCACAGGAGCTGATAATGGTTAAAACAGTGTTTGCTGCTGTTGGGTCTCTGTAGGCCTGTGAGTAATTTGCAATCTTGAACGACATTTAAAATTCTGCCTCATTTGTGGCCAATACTGTATTTATGGTGTTTTCCAGAGAGCTCAAAGTGCTAACACCCTGGCATCCTGGATCTATTCCAGCATGCATACTTGCAGTTTGTTTACCCATGCTAGCCCTGTAGTTCCATCTCCTGTAGCCAAACCATTTGCTGCTTCTTGTTCTGAACTGGAAAATAAATGCCATGTTGTCAGCCTGTTGACTCACAGGGCAGGGCATTCCTACAGCTTGCACTGTTATTACACCTGTCTTGTAAAGAAAGCTTGTTATATCATATATGCACAAAACATTTTAGCTGTCACCATCTTTCCCTCATTCTTTTAACTATTCAAACATTTACCTAAGGAATGGTCATTTTCCATTCTTGGCCAACATGAGGTTTGGGTTTGGTTTTGTTTGTTTTATTTTTACTGGAAAAACAGTTTCCAGACTTCAGGGTTTTTTTGGTAATGCAGTTTGACTTCTTCCTCTGACATTCTTTTCAGCATGGGTGGTTGACATTCTTCCTCTTTTTCCCGTTTTCTGTTTTTTACATATGATTAAAAGGACCAATAGGTACAACCAACAAATTAACTCTTAGATCTCTTACACCAGTAAGAGTAGAAATTGATTAAATCTTGACACTGAGCCTGTGAGCAGTGCCAATATCAACTACTTTTGCTATCCACCTTGGCTAAATACAACAACAACAACAACAACAACAACAATAATAATAGATCCTAAGAGAGAAAAATATTAATCATTTCTCAGCATTCTCAGGGTAATACTGATCATGTGTTCTTATTCCCTTCACTCAGAAAAACTGAGGCACTGAAGGCTGTGAAGGGACACACTCTATTTACAATGACTTTGGGACATACATGGTGGAAAGCATTTCACTGCCCAATATCCAACAAATTCCTCCAAACCACCTGTTTGATGCTTCAGCAGAGGGGAGTCATTCACATTACCTTTGTATTGATATGAGCCTTGCAAGGCCATCAAGTTATTAAATCAAGAATTAAAAGGACTTTCATTAGTTCATCTAAATGAAGATGTAGAGACTTTTTGTTGTTTGTTTGTTTTTTTTTTTTTAATTGAGATATTTGGCCTAAGTTTCCAGGATGTATAGTCTGATAATATTTGGCAGCAGTGTATGCTTTTAAGAGTCTTTTTCTCAGAGTTGACCTCACATATGTTTCTTGACGTGCTGAAAACCAGAACGCACCTTCCTGCTTCACTCAAGACTGGGCAATGAGGCTTTACTTCATATTTTCTGCACACCCAGATTGTCAGCAGTAATAGCTGAATAGAACCACTGAAATACTAATTTTGTTCAGTGAGGGGTCTCTTTTTCAACATAGTTTTTTTAAATTGTTATCTTGAAAATCAAGGGAAATCAAAATTACCCAGCAAGGGAAACCAAAATTACACTGCCTGCAGCAGTGAAAACAAATGTAGTGCTCCCCTAGGAAGGTTGCCTAATACTGCAGATTTCTCACATATTCATTTTGGTGGAAAGCATCTGGAGGAATAAGCAGAGCCATATTTAACAGTAAAAAGGCACTGAAAATGCAATAGATTGGTGGGAAAGTTAATCTCCTTATGTTTTAAAGCATGATTTACAGGCAGAGCTGTGATGTCAGATGTATTTTCAGTTAAGATAGTGTACACACAGTACAATCCTTTTATTTCATAAGAGCATTAGGATTCTTGGTGAAGAAAGGCTCTATTATAAATGCAACACATTATTATAATTATTAATATGTTAACAATTGTAAGAATTATTGCAAAGGAAGTGAGCTATTTGTTCAAACAATATCATTTTATCATCAGTTCCTATCTATGCACAATATAAATGGGATTGAATCCAATCCATAATATCAAAGTCCAACAGAATTTCATTTACAGTGCATTAAGCAGGAAAGAAAGATAATTTGGGAAGTGTGGGATGTTTGCACTTTGCTTACTTTGGCAAGACTCATTCCTGTATAACAATTTCCTGACTCTCCTGACTCTCATTTTTGCAGTCAGCATATGTGGGTCTTTCTCAGTGCCAGGAGATCAGTGTGCTTCTTACAAAACCAGGTTACATAATGCTCCTAACATGTGTGCCAAGGGGAAACCCTCTTTATTCCATGCCCTACAGCCTTTTAAAGCAAGTGTTGGCATTTTTTCCATTTTCCTGCGTGTGGTTAATTTTTTTAACTTGCTGCAAGTACGGAAAAAAAAAAAGCAGTCCAGTGTTTGCAATGAGTGCACCTATCAGAGAACTATGTGGTGCTCAGCCTGATGCATTTGGGCCCTACACTGAGTCCATTTACCTCAAAACATCCAGGTAGATGGAGGTATTATTGCTAGCTTTATCCTTTGTCCCTCAATTACATGTTCTTGGCATGTCCTCTCTCCCAGAAGGAGTGAAAGAGCTCCACCACTGCTTTTTCATCAACACCCCCGGCATCACCATCTGCTCTGCATGGTCTCCAGCCCAATGGATGCTCTGGATTTACAGCTATCCCAGTCAGTTTTTGCTTAGACTTGTCAACACATTTCCTCTTTAAATAGCACAAAAATCTACATGGTGGGAAGAAGGGGAGGAGAGTGCACCCTGAATGATTTTGCAAAAGCCTGATCTCCTTTTCCTGACCAGTTGGGAGCACTCTGAGAATGATTCCTGCATCCCAGCTGCCTTGTTTGCATGAGACTGGAGTGTTTAGTGGAGAGGAAAGGAAGGAAGGGGCAGCTGCAAACTCTTGAATATTTTCCAAGGACCTTCTTGCAGGCCATGGATTAATTTCTGGCATCTCCAGGTGTTAGCAATACAAGCACTACCTGGGGTGCTGACCTTCTGGGAGTCATGTAGGCCATCTCTGTCCCTCACCAAATTATATCTGGCTACCAATTTCACAACATGCATGGAGATTCATCCCCCACCTTTTTTGTACTTGGTACTTTGTATGTTCCCCAGCCCAGGTGCCAGCAGATAGAAATTGCTGTGGAACAGCTGCAGCTAAGGCAGGGAACCTGCTGGCTGTACACTGGCTCACATCCTGTGGGACTTGTGGCCACTGGGAAACTTGAGGAATTTCTCCTATCTAAACAGGTGTTTTCCTTAGAGAGGTGTGGATCAGGCAATGTGAGGAGACCAGAGTAGGAAGAATGGAGAGTCAGAGATGGGATGCCTTGGGCCTGGAGTGACCTGGACAGGTCTGGCCAATCCTTCTGGGATGTCATCAAAGTCCGGCTTCTTGGGGAACTAAAGGCTGTGCCTCTTCACTGCAGCAAGTACAGGATCTTCACTGCAGCTGATCTTTTAATCATTGACACACTGCCCTGCAAATAAATTTTATTTGATCTTGATTGAGGCTTCTGAATGGACAGAATTTACTTGCTCTCACTCCTCTTGCTATCCTCAGACATTCAATATTATAAGACTTCTCACACATATCTGGGGATTTTTGTTCTGCTTTTAGAAAATTCCACTGCTTCAAACTCTAGCCATTTTCAGGAAAAGGAAAGTAAGTAAAAATTGGTTATAACTAAATTTTAATCATTGTTTAGTCAGACCTTAGACCAGCTGCTGATAGCTTTTTATGCTGGTCCCTTTCGAAATGAGAGTTGTAGCTGCCACTCCTTTCCTGCTTAGTGCAAGCAGTAGGAGGTAAGAGGAGGAGGTAGAGAGAGATTTAAATAAAAAAAAAACAAAACAACAAAATCTCATGTTGCATTTACAGATGAATTTCTCTGTTTCTTAAAGGATAACAGCATACAATTCTGTAACTTCAAAACACAGAGTATCAGGAAGTTGATTACATTTTTGTTGTTACCGTATCAAAAATATTCAGTGTTTGATGGACCATGTCTGACCTAATAATTAAAAAACCCCTTTGTCAATGTATTGCCTTTATAGATCCTAAAGCCAAGTAAATTTCAGAAAAAAAATCCAACATTTTTCCTTTAAAAATGTAACTACTGATCTTCTAGCCCATCCCCTCTTGATTGAGGTTTGTTCGAGTCATGGAGGGTTGGTCTTAAGTAAATATCCCAGTGAATTTTTTACGTCAAAGTCATGTTCACTCCATTGTGTCTAATGCCAAAGGTATTGAGGAAATTCCATCAACAAAATCGTTTTCCAGTCTCCCTGTGTTCATTGCCAAGAACAGCATCAGCACAGCTGATAAACAGAGCTGCCATTTTCTATAGCATTCCTTTCAAAGCAAAACCAGAGCAAAACCAGTAGAGTCACTGAAATATAAATGGAGAAAACAAAAAGCTTAAAACATCACTTTTGTAGTTCTCTGTTGAATGAGACTTTATGTGATGTTAGTGGAATTTAGGCCTAACTTGAAACAGATGCTAAAATTTGCTTCTTGAATTAAGACCCTGCCCTGGTTGGGTCCTGCTCATCTTAGGTGTAATAAAAGCCATGCAAGGATGTTCAGAACTACACTGTAAAAAATGAAAGGCTCGTTAGGGTCCAGTGCCCTTCCTAACCAGCTTCATGCATGGTTGTTTACCCTTACATGATGTAAGATACATCCATCCCCACCTCCCTCCCTCCCTCACCCCCACAGATTACAGTTCTCTTATGGCTCTTCCTATTTGGGTTATTTCCATCTTTCCAAAAAAATAAGGATGCTGGAATGAGATAAATACTGTTTTTTCATATTATCTGGGATTTATCTCTAGTAAAGTGAAGGAGAAGATTTAAAACTCATGAAGTTCAAAGGAGAATAATTAGAATAGCTTTCACTGCACACCATCTTCAGTTACTAAATAAACAGAGGCCCTGTATGCACACAAACTTTTCCTTATGCCTAAGGCCAGAGCCTGTTCTCTCAAGCAAACCAGAAGGACTTCAGGTGTTTTTCAAGCCAGATGCTGGAACTAAACCTAACTAAACTTTAAGATGTTCAAATTCTGCATTCTGATTTTCCGTATGGGACATTTCCCTATTTCACAACTTCTCTAAAAGAAGAGGATGTGGCTTTGCATTGCAGAACCTAAACTCCTTTTGAATTGCCTCTCCCACTACTTATCTTCATTCCTCTACTCATTCTTTCCTATATCATGTGCTTGTGATGCAACTGCAGGAACAACACGTGGGCTCACAGCCCATGCTCACAGCAGAAATGTTATAGCCTCAGGATTACAGCATTTGTAGAGCTGGAAGAGTTAATGAAGAGTAAATGGCAACAGGCAACTTGAGAGGAGGGAGAGATGTTAAGAATCGAGGCATTGTTTTCTGGATTAATGGTTCGTACACAGAAGAGAAAGTCAAAACCTTTCCTGCTATAGGCAGCTGGGATTGGTAGAACCTGGTCACACCTTTAGCAAAAAAATTCTTAGCAATTTACTCCAAACAATTCCAAGTAAACTGAAACTTTCCAGGTTACTTAGTATTCCTCCTGATGTACTGTTCAGGGAAGACTTAACACTCGTAATTGGAGTTTTAGTGTTTAACACCTGATATTGGAGCTGTAGAAATGGGAAGAGAGAAGTGTGCTGGACGGAGGGATGGATGGATGGATGGATGGATGGATGGATGGATGGATGGATGGATGGATGGATGGATGGATGGATGGATGGATGAATACCTGTAAGCCTGAATCCTCCCGCTCTGCAAATTCTGGAGGACAGTAGGCTGTGACTGACCAAAGCTAAAAGGGGTGAGTGTTAGGAAGAGTAACCAAAGCACCTAGAGTTACACATAGAAAAAGCAATCTTAACAGAGAATCACTAAGACTGGTTATTGACTGTATTATCCTGCTAAATCCTTCTTCTGACAAAGTTATCCATCTGGTCGGTACAATGTTAGCTGCTATGCAGAGCTATCTGTGAGAAGAACTCTACCTCTAGAAGAAGAGATGAGTCCAGACAGAATATCACTAGTAAAAGTGTTATGCAGATTTCCCAGTAGGAAACAATAAATGACAATGTCTTCACATACCTGTGGACCAGTAGGTCTCATTCTCAGTCTCTTTTCTCTCCTACACCCTGCTTTGTCTTTCCCTGGATGACTGCTTCTTCCCAAATGTACCTAAGATTATTTCCAAGTGCTTGCATTCTTCATGAAGGTACTTGGTAATTCAGTTCCATAGAAACACTGTTTTAACTTCATTTATTGAGTCAATATAACCTGCTGCTTGGCCTACCTTGTGTTATCGTAGGTTGACATATTACCAACATTGGTCACAAGTTTTGTGAAGCCAGATGTACAAAACCAGGCAGATTCTTGATCCATTTGCTCCTAATTTTATGTGAGGCAGGTGCCTAAGAGGAAGAGCTGGGGCAGAGGTTTGCTTGGCGTAGCACTATACTGTATGATGGAGAGGCAGGGGGTCATCAAATTAGATTTTGGTTCCTAGGATCCTCATTAAGTTTTAGTCTGTATAGATGAGGCCACACTCTGAATGCCCCAAATATCACTTTGGGTTTATAATATCTATTTAAGTGCCTTAGTGTGAGTTAAAGTCCTTAGGTGCCCATGAAGCCAATACCCCACCAAGGCACTTGAGCCAATTAGAGACACAAATCTCCTTGCATCATTCTCCACTGACTTGGGTCCTGAATTAAGTATTTCACTTAGGTAACCAGATCAAACTGAATGTATTTAGAGCCCTCAGACTTTATTGGCAGGTAATCTCCTGACATCCATTAAAACTAGAATTTGCTTTGGATACTCATTTAAAGATACTTATCAGGACTCCAGCCTTTGAGCACAAAGTGTTTCCCTGCCTCCCTACCTGTAACCCATCAAATATCTGTTGGTGGTCTGTTGTGGAGAGAGATCTCATCAGGAATATGCCCCAGATTTGACCAGTCTTTATCCTGCAATTTATTGTCCAGATACTTTGCAAGTCCTTCAGTGTGCTCCTTGGAGGACCTGAATGCTTTTTAAACCCTCTTGTCCACAAAGCTCACAGCCTGCAATTTCATTCCATCATACACAAGAAATCCTGTGACTGGTCTGCTTGAAGATTACAGATTATCAGGGAGGATTGGAACAACAGCATAAAACTGGTAGTAACTTCACGATCAAGGAAACTTACCATAAACTTGGGGAAGTAGAGTTCAGTTTGTGCTACCATCAAATGTCAAGTTAAATATTACTTTGATTTCTGAAGGCAGTAATTGTTTCCATCTCCTAGCCCTGCAAAGTGCTGCCCAGTCCTAGCATCACCCTTGTCATGTGTGCTCTTGTGATCAGTGGTGTTTCATGGAAGATGGCTCGAACCAGCAGACATGAGCTTCCAGGAGGGACCATATTTTAGTATCTGGGGGTGGTTTTCAGCATCCTGAGTGAAGCAGCTCATTCAATACAAAACTTCAAATATCAAGGGCAGGGAAATCAAGGGGAAGATCGTCACTGACTACAGCTGGACTAAGATCACATCTGTCATCTTCACTGCCTCTGGTGATTTTGTGTATCAGCTGACTCCAGAATAATGTTGTAGTTACATGTGATGCAGGGTGCAAGGAGAGAAGCCCTGTACAGGGGCTATAGGAAATCAAAGGACCTTCTTCAGCAGAACTGCAAGAATAACTCAGCAAAGAGAGCCACACATTACTCAGTATGAGAAAGGCCAAATTCCTCTGTGTCTGCACTTAATATCCATAACTGGGGAACAGTGAAAGTGCTTGTAAACACATGGAAGTTTCCTGTATCATCACTAAAATTAATTATAAAGAATAATTATTTTTACAAAATGTCAGGGGTTATCATCAGTTCATCCAGCCTCCTTGTTCTTCATCCCAAAGAACTTTAAATTGTGAATTTTCTTTCCAACTCTCTCTCCATCCCATCCATCATGTTAAGCTTATACTTCCTAGGTCACTTTCTTGGTGTTGCCAGGACATTAGGTGTGTTCATATTGTATTTCATGCTACTCTATGAAGTGTCCCTTATGAAGGCTACTCCTATTTTAAAATATGATCCACCCACTAAATTTGGCTATTGGATTTTTATCCTACTTTTTTTTTTATCCTCTAAGTATCCTCTTTAAGTATTATGAGATCCAGGAAAATGAAACCATTCTTTATGGATCAGATTTTTCTGTCAACTTTGGAAAATAATAGTATAGGGTACTACTAAGTTGTTGGACTTCTAGAAACGTATTATAACCCACCATCTTTACACGGTAGGATTTTGTTGATTTTTTCAGCAGTGTTTCAGAAGAGCACTTCTTTCCTTGACTTTGTTTCTTAGCTTAAAAACATCCTGATTAAGAAGAACTTGAGGAAGTGCTGGTATAGTTTGATAAATTCCCCAAATTGTTATGCAAAATTAATTGCACACTGGTAAATATAAATCACTTTACTTTTGGGGGAGGTGAAGTCATAGATAAATAAAAGGCAATCGTCAGATATTTCCACAGTAATGAACAATGGATGTATGTTTGCATAGTTGTACTCAGACAAGAAAATTTCCCTTGTCAAGACACTGACACCTATGCAAGACAAATTTGCTCAAGTCTGTGCTAAACTGTCTGCTTTGACTGGATGAAGCAGATTCAGTGTGATCAGAGATGAGTAAGAATAGGGACAATGGTCAACTGTTATATCAAAATCCATCAGACATATGTTCCCGAAAAACAGGAGTGAAGGAAATGTGATCTATTGTAGCTTGAGGATCCTGCATTTTCCCCAAGGGAACCCTTCCCCAAAGCCTAAATAGTTAAAATGCACAACCTTTTGTTTGCTTCAGAGTGGCTACTTATGTGACAGGTCTCGGGGTTAAAGCACCATAAATCATATTTTTATTTTGTCAGGATGCTTAAAAATCTGATACAAACAGGCTTCTGAGAAAAATGTTACACCACTGGAAAGGCCAGGAGTCATTGATTTTATGTTTACAGGTTCTCTTCTCCAGATTCAAAATAATCCAGTTTACAGCCAAATAAGAGTTGTCATGGAAGCAATTTCAAACTTCGAAAGTCACTTATATGAATGGCTTAACAGGGACAGATGAGCTAGCTAAGGAAAACTGAAATGCTCATTCCTCATGATAATATGCCCATTTAATTTCAAATTATTTCCCCAAATATTTGTATAAAACATTAACCTAAAGGCTAAGGCGTCTCTTACTTCAAATCAGTCGTAATTTGTGCTGGAGCTGTCACAGCACCACTATGGAGCAGAACTAGCAAGTCCACAGACAGGGAAGGTAAACCAGCAAAGCCCTAATTACAGAGCAGCTGAAAACTGTACCCAAAGTATCTCTCTTTATCTAACAAGCAAGATCCTATTTTCTATTGAAGTTCATAGCAGTACTGGAGAAAATGTACCCTAAGATCTGCTGTAACAGCTGTTACCCTAAGGCTATGTGAAGTGAATGGGTTATGAATGGGCTGAAAGAATGGGTGAAATAAATATGTGAATGGGTTAATGAATGTGTTGAAATGAATGGGTTAGAAGTTTGAAGTGAATGGGTTAGAATCCTACAGATGTTAGGGAGTGCATAGAATTGAACAAAATCTGGAAAGGTTAAATTTCAGGATGATATTGTAATTTGCAGATTTAATTCAAAGACATGGAGGGGATGTTGATTTGGCTGAAGGGCAGTGTAGTTTGCCTGAGAGTTAAGGCCATTCTGCCTCTGTGTGTGTGTGCTCTTTGCACTGGGGGAAGATGGGACAAACAAAATCTAAGCAATAAATTGATTTCAAAGATCTGCTAAAAATATTATTACCTTGTTCATGTACGAAAAATAGTGCATTTAGGAAATTACCAGATGCCTGTGCATTCCCACTGGGGCTCTCAGAAACATGGTAACTGCACAAGAAGGTTTTCCTTAGGTTTCCAACATGAAAACACAAATGTTTTTTATTACAGCAAATAGAAAATTTATATGAAACTAATAAAAAACTTTCAGAATCTACCTCAAACATAGCAAGATTACAAGAGAAAAAAGATAAAGCATTTACAGCAAGTTATGTGCCTCAATGGTGCCTTATCAGGTTATGTGAATACCAAAGATCACACAAGTGCCAGTTAAGAGAGCAATAAAGTATGTACAATATTAGGCTTTAGCAATATTGACACTTGCAGGGAAGCAGAAGGTAAGCTGTGTTAAATAAATCTTAATAAATCCCATTAAAGTAAGCAGTGTTTGCTTGCCATAAAATCAAATCACTAACACAGCTGTCCATGCAGAACATTATCCACATGGTTTCAGATAAAGAAGACTTGTATCGTCATCCTTCAATTTTCCTTGACAAATGGACAGAGTTCCTCTTCAGCAATTTGTCTTTTGTCAACAACCTTCTGAACGATGAAACTTTGTAAGCCACAGAGCTGACAAGTTTGCTGCTGGGATCTCAACAGGAAAACTAAACCAGATATCCAACATCAAGATAGATTTAAAATTAGTTCTTTGATGTGGTAAAAGGGCAAAAAGTAATTTTTCATAGTTTTCAATTTATGTGTCATACTATAATAGTATTTTAGCTTCAATTTATTTAAATGCCCAAAATGCAAGCATACAAACATACATATATCTCACTCTAAGTATTAAATATAGTTCTTATATTTTATATAACTATTTCCCCATAACATAAAACATAACCAAAAATTAATATGTGCTAGAGCTACTCAAAGAGGCTTTAACTTCCATTAGTTATAATTTCATTATAATGATTACATTAAGTATAATAATTTAAAATGCTTCAGCGAGGTAAAAATACCAGCTCAGAGCCACAAAACATGTGGACATCATCTTTGAGCATATCATCCAAAAAGTACAAATGTTTTAATTTAATATTTGTGTTGAGCCTTGATTTGTTTGAATCTCCCTAGCATGCATACAATTGAATGGATAGAGCTTTTGTGGGTTAACCTGTAGGTCTATCCTACACGCACTGAAGAGAACTAGACTTGGTAGCTATGGGGATCATATGGATTTCCATGGAAACCAGAGGATAAGTCAGAGACGATCTATATAAAACACTGAATGTTTTCCTGCAGTGTCTCATCAGAGAGCTAATTCTCCAGCTGCTGGCTGCAGCAAGACAAGGAAGGGCTCAAGTCATAAAATAAATCAGATCTGGGTTTCAGTCACTTTGGAAGTGAAAGTTTTTAGTTTCATTTGGCTTATTGCACTGACAGGTCCATGAACAAAATAAACAGCCAAAAACTACCCAGAGTCAAAAGTCAGAAATAAACACTCATGGCTATGATGTAGGTTAAGACAGAAACAAACAAACAAACAACAAAAAAGCTCCTCAAACAAATCCTCAAATGCTCTCAAGTGCTCTCAGTGCTCTTCATGTGAAGACAAAGACCCAGCAAAATTCCTGATTTTCAGTCATTGTCCAGAAAGAAAAAATGATTGGTTTACCTTATGTAGACGTTTTCTCACTGCACATGAAATCACAAATGCCATGTCTTGATGTTCCTCTCTGGACAAAAATTACTGAAGGGAAGTGACAATTTAGACAGTGATTTTGAGTATCCTCTAACATCATAAATGTACATAATCCCTTCTTGTACTAAAACATCTTGTTCATAGTTTTTATGTATAGCAAGAGATTGAGACAGTTCCTTGTGCAAAATCTCTGTATGAAGAGAAAACCAAATTTGTGCATAAATGCATTTGTACACATACATAAGTGAATATTAATACAGATGGCCTAATGTTTTTTCACTGATGCTTGACTTGTCTGCTCTGCTCAATCTTCCTTTTTTTTTTTTCTATAAAATACATGTATTTTAGCATATGACTTCTTTTTTCTTGAGCCTCTGTTACTCAAAAGGAGCAAGGACTATGAAGTAGTTAATTAAAATAAGTTAAAAGAGGATAGCTTATTTAGCCAAAGATTCAGAGGGTGATATGACATTTCTTTGTATACAAAGAAAATATTTGAATTGGAATTGGGGTGAAACGAGTGTGATTCAGCAAAGTTGAGGTACACAGAAAAGCCTACATCCCATTCTTTTCTGTATCCTTTGCTCTGTTCCTCATTACGAGACATCTTTAAACAAATAGGCTCTGTCTAGGCTGATTTTTTTATGTCTTCTTGATTTATGACCTCCAGGTGAGTTTTTTCTAGGAAAGCAGTATTTCACATTTGTGCCTTTAATGGGACATCCATTCAAGAGGCAAGGTAAATGTCTTCAGGAAATAAAATACAGTAGGGCAGAGTGACTTTTGGAATTTATGCCATCTCCCTTATGCAGCAGTAGTGACAAGCAGACATCTGCTCCAACATTTCCATGAGGTCTTCTGCCTGCATAACACACTTTATTTTATTGACAGCTCGAGGCTGACTTTAGAGCTTCATCCTGCTATCACTGCAATGAATGGAAAGTTGGGATTTTCATGTGATCTTTCAAGATCAGCTATGTTTGACTGGCACCAGAGGACTTGGAGGCTTGTTGTGAAATAGCGATGCCAAGCCTGATTTTAAGCATCTAGTCTCTGACATGAGGAAATCTTATGCAAGTGGAACCCATTCCCTGTTTTCCAGACAGATTTCAGATAGGTTCACTGTGCTCTCATTTGTCTTTTTTTTTAATGCATAGTAGATTTACCTGTAGCAAACTGGCTAGCCTCTACAAATCATTTCCTACAGGTTCTTGGAAAGGTATCAAATCCAGAAAGAAGGTTAATTAACCTTTGCGGTCAAGCTGATAAAGCACAAAACTTATTTGCAGCAGTTACACTGACTAAATACAGATGCTTAATCTTGATGAGGACATCAGCCATCAATACGTCCTTTAAGCTTTTACTTCCCTCTGAATATCACTTTGGCTGTGATATCTCCCCTGCTATGAAATTTTAGATAGATGGAAATTCCTGAGAGGTTTCTGAGGCATGCAGTTTGGATCTCTGCATATTTCTGCCAACGGAATGAGAAATTTTCTGATGTGCTGCTCTGGCCTTATTTTGCTGTTGGAATGATGATGTTACTGGCACACACGTACTGGCAAATTCTCTTAGGAATCCTTTTGGATGAAAGGTATCATTCAAATGTAAATTTTAACTTTTAGCAATATCGCTTGTAACTTTGGATTAGAAATTACATGAGCAGATGTTGAATAGGCTGGCTAATTCTCTTTGAAATGCAGGGCATAAGGTAACACTGTGCAGGCCTGGTTTGAGTCTAGAACAATAGGAATTCAGGGAGGCCAGGAGTTAAAAGCAAGGAATACTGCAAAAGACAGGCAACATCTGTAAGGGTCCCTGCCTGCTAACTTATCTTTTCAGAAAAAAAAACAAGAAGGGACATCATGATAGAAACTGTTTGTTGTCTTCTTTCAAAGCCTTTCACATTCCCAAGGAGTCTTTCCACTACCTTCATCAGTTTTGTTTACAGTTTTAAGTTTTCCATATACCTCCACAGCTTTCTTGGCAGTATGGCTTCCAACAGACCGCATTTCCATCAACTCCAGAGGCTGCTGCTCAACATTCACTCATTTTGTACCACTGACAACAGGATGCTGCTTCCTCTGCCACATTTTTGAAAAGACCTGATTTGTTCTAGAGCTGGGCCTTTTTACTGTGTTCTTTAAGGATGCATACACTGATTTATGAACGCAAGACTCCAAACAATCTGTGTGCCAGAACTGTTCAGTCCCACTTTAGAACTACATTAGAACCTGACTTCAGTGTCCAGCCTTTTTGCAATTGTCAAAGAATGAAGATATCTTAGAAGTTGTCTCTGCTGATGTTCAGAGATAGTTTGTTTTGCTTTTTACCAGCCACCCTCCCACCTTTACATCTGGTCCTGTATCCTGTATTCTGTATCCTCTATCTATCCTGTATCCTGCCCTCAAATGCACATCCATGCATTTTTTAAGTCAGCACAAAAGATTCCTGCCAAAGGCCAGGCAATGCCAAAGGAGCCTCTCCTTGACATCTCATATCCATTGCTGTGAGGAACATCTTTACAAACACTTGGTTCTCCTCCAGAAATCTCTCTACTCCATACAGAATGTGAGAGATGGTATGCTGAGAGGTCAGGAGCCAGGAAGAAGGAGTTGTGCAAATCCTGGCCACCAGCTTTCTGTGTTAGGTTGTGCACGTGTGCTGAGTCCAAGGACACAGACGCTGGCTGGCAAGTCAGCAGCAGATGGGTCAGTCTGGGACCCAGAGGTGGCCAGATCTCCCACCAGTCAGGCTGTACTGCTGTCTGTGGGGTCAAGTGAAAAACCTCAGGGTTGAGATGAAAGGCAGATAGGAGCCCAAGGCCAACATTAAGGACAGTGTAACTTCGACTACAGCTGCAGCTTTACTGACATAGCAGAACTATTCAAAACTGTAAGGGCACACGTACACAGATTCTTCACTGGATGCTTTCAGTGAGTCATCCCACTATTTGCAGTGATTTAGCTTTAGGCAAAGCAGCAAGGTGCTGTCTTCCTCCAGAAAAGTTTTCCCAGGTAATAACCTATACTGTTGTCACAGACAGAAAAAAATGCTGTTTTTTCACTTCCCTTAATCTTGCTATTTTTGATGTTAGACAGCTGGGGTAAAAATGAATCAGAAAGAGAATGAAAACTACTGAAATAAAAGTATCTGCTATCTAGCCTGCATAATTCTCTGCATTTCCAGCACAGACCTCCTCAGTAATAACACTGTCTCACATTCATTCAAGGCCTTTCATGTGCTGTGATTTCACAAGCTGTTTTAGGAATCCAGTGTGGAGAGGTGATTTCCATTTATAGGCAAGGCAGAGTACAGAGAAACACTGCAGAAGAGAGAATAACTGTTGCACTCTATTTAGTTGAAAATTTAAAGCAAGTTTTCTAGCCATGAAAATTCCTCCAAGCTATAATCAGAGCACCATAGGATTGGTGGATCTTCTCCTTTACTGAATTTACCTCTGATGGTCAATTTTTATCCATACGATTGTTCTTTCAGAAAAGGGCCATCATCTAGTTTTGTGTATGATGGATAGGAAACAACAGCCTGATGCTGGGGTAAAAGGTGAATAATTCACCTACTGAACCTACTGAAGTGTTTATACCAGACATTAAGGGTCTCTGAAAGGTGCCATCCACATGCAAAATGGCCAAGATTGTGCTACAAGTGTGTATCCAGCAAAAGGAAGTAAAGGAAGCAGAGATGTTGTACTCACTCGATCACTGGCATTGGAAACTATAGATGGAAAACATTAGAAATCTTTGCTAAACTCAAGTTTTGGCTCTCAAGTCTGTACCAGCAGAATACCTTCAAAAACCTTGTGGCTTAGGTTTAAAACACAGTGAGGTGTAGTGTTTCCACTGATTTTATTGACATTTTTATTGAGATGACCACCACAACTAAGATTTTGCTGTATTTTCCACTGGAACAAATGAGAAAGTACATGATTTTGTACAAACATTGCTGACTTTCCAGTGGATGTGAGCCAATGGTCATTTCTGTCTTGCTTGTCTGATTTTTGATAGCTGAAAAGTCAAAACTCCTTGTATTTTTAGCTCCTGCTTTACTAGAAAAAACCAACCAGCTATGTGGCAAATTACTCTAAGAGCTTGCAGTAATGTTCCAAATTTTTAAAGTACCACTGACATAGTAAAAGTATACCTAGGAATGTAGAGATAATCTTGAAGATAACAGGTATTACCCCACTATATTAAGTAATTAAACCTTAGAGACCCCGGAAGAAAAAAGAGCACTATAGTCAAAACTACCTTCTAAGGACCTTTTCCTAATCTCTATTACTGGCATTCATTTTGACCAACACACACTGCCATATAATCTCTATGAATATTTACTGAGGCCTTGCTGCTGGTTCACTATTTTTACCTAGACAACAAGATTCATGGAAACATTGACAAATCATAATCTAATCACAGATGAGATACTGTAAACGAGCTTTACGTGACTGTACTGGAGTGGCTCAACAGGTTTTGATACGTGTGTGGTACACCTCTGAATGCTTTATTGGGACATCCCATTAGATTTACATCCACAAGGGCAATCTTTTATTGGTTTGAGAACTCCTTACAACAACCAGTTCCTACTTCACCGCAGCAAATTGCTCTTATAATGACTTTATCTATCTATCTATCTATCTATCTATCTATCTATCTATCTATCTATCTACATCAATTTGGAAGACCTTTTATTATTTGGGGCTTTTTGTTTGTTTGTTTTATTTCTCAGATAAAAGTAGCTGGATGTAGCCTTGTCTGCAACCATGTTTTCACAATGAATTTTCAGGTGCCTGCTTGTGTTTGGCCCAAGGCTGACACATTTATATATCCCAGTTCCTCACACCTTTAGCTCCTTGAATGGCACCTTCTTCAAAACCAGTTACTGTGCATTGATTTCAGTGAGCAGTTTGTACCTGGCTCATTTGTTGGCCACACAGATAATTGTTGATCAGTGCCTTTAATATGTTACCAAACCAAAAGGAGCCAAGAACTGCTCTGTCTACATTTACACACAGATTGACCTGCTAGCTGTGCATCAGAAAGATGGAAAGGGATTCAAACACAAGGTTTTTGTTTTAAGTTAATGAATGCTGCAGTATCTGTGTTAGAGGAATTTCTATTTTGTGTCAGTCAATTTTGATCAATGTTTCTTAAACCCTGTATGAAATCCAGGAGTTTGAAACATGCTCAGAGAGGGCGCTGCCCTGGAGAAATTGCTGCTTGAGGAAGCAGCAGTTTAAGTCCCTTTGGAGATAATCTCAAAAGTATGATAAAGATTTTATTCAATTTGTCAAAAATATGAAGAGATATGAGTATGTCCACAAACACCAAGGAAGCTTGATCTACCTATTGTGAAGATAGTATTTTACTGTATATGGTTAATCATCAAAAAAGAAATAGAAATAATCAGAAAAAGCTAGGTATTTCCATATAAATTATCTCTGTTTCAGCTCATTCCATTTTCTTGGGTTATATAGAAACAGGACAAAAATCTAATGTATAGTATAATCTTTGTAAAATCTTTGAGAGGGTCTGGCAGTACTGCGCTGTGCAGAACCTCTTTTCCATGAGGACTGAAACCACAACTTCTATGATAAAGTTCATCAAACTTTCCTTGCAGTACAGTGCTATGAATCATTTGTGTGAATAATGCCCTGAGAAAGCCTGTTTCTGACCAGGCATTGCGAAAGGAAGGCATCTGATACAAACACTGCAGATATCAAAATGAAGTCCACCTCTTTCCCTTTGTCTAATTAATTACATTCTAGAAATATTAGCCATATCCATAAACTGTGAGCATTGTTGCAGATCTTTTGGGAGGTGCTTGTTTACGTCATACCCTTTTCATTCAATATTGTTAACGTAAAAATACGCAACACAATGTAGTAAGCTTTGTTATGGTTACTAAAGATAAAGATCTACACATTCACCCCCTGCCTTCTTTATGGCACCTTTAGCCTCATGGTTTTTTTCCTCCCTGCATGGGTACAGTGTCTCTTGGTACTAGGGAGTCGAGGGGGTAAACACTGTGCCAAAGGGAAAATAGCCTCTATGCATGACAACCTTTAAATGTCATGCACGACCAGAGAAGCAAGGGAGAAGCTGTATTTCCCATCTGCACTTCGAGCTCAATGGATCACCAGGTCTGAACATGGCTCATCTGGTTTCCAGCTGCACAGAGTAATTTGTAAAGCTCCATATTAAATCACTCCGGTACAAAGAATTTTTGACAAATATCCAGAAGTCTATAATGCATAAATGGCTTCATTATACAGAATCTGAAATGCAGACTTCACTGATGGTGCGGGGATTCAGCATGAATCCACTGATGGTGGTGGGTTCAGGATTTTCTTGGATTATGTGAAATATGTTCACCCCACAGAAAGTAAATAGTAAAGATACAATACAGATAAAAATCTAGTGCCCAGCTCAGGCGTTGCTCAGTAAGGAGTAAAGATACACGGATGGTGACTGCCCAAGTGAACTTTACTGCAATATCTACATAGATGGAAATTCATTATTCAAAAGTATGTAAAATAATTTTCCCTTTTTATAAATAATCTGTTTATCTGGCTTGTGGGCCTGTTCATGTGGAGAAATACCCATTACTTCAGTTAAGAAAACTAGTGGCCCATATTCTCTTGTGGCATGGTTTGTCTTTCCAGCATTAGTACAGTCTTCAGTGTGATCGTGATTACAGCAGGATAGAGGTGCTACATTCTATTGTGAGTGACCCCCCCTTATAAACGCCTTTATAAACACCATGGACACACCACGTGTATAACACATTGTAACCATGCTACATTTTTGGTTCAGGTAATAGCATGTGACTGACAATGTACAGCCAAAGCAAACATGAAGTAAAACCAACCAATCAAACCCATGTAAAATACATATATGTAAAATTCAGTAAAATAAACAATGTTATGAGGAAAAGACCAACGTGTTGCACAAGCTGTGAAACAAGAAGACTGGCTTCTCTGCTAAATAGCAAGGGTTGAGCTAGATCAATATTAGCCTTTCTTTTAATAGCAACAGTTTTTCTTTTACTTCATGGGGTTTGCAAGAATCTAGGGCCTCTGAGATCACATACCTGCCAGATTCCGCAGAAATCATCCAGTAGCTAAATGTATTGTGTGGGAACAGCAGATGAATAGGCAGCCAGATCATCACTGGATGACCTTAACTGCAACATAAAAACCTGAAGCAATTAAAAAAAAAAGAGTTTATTCAACACAGTAGATAGTTGGAAGCAGTAGGTTTTATACTCAGTTAAATGAACATTTGTCCAGTATTCTGCTTTTCTGTTCCTCCTTCTGCTCCCATGCCCAGTACATAAGTGAAATGGAGCACCACAACCTGTGGTAGGAAAAGGCCTTAGAGGTAGAGAAACTAAAATGCCCACAGCACAGCTGAATCTCCAGAAAGGCCCTGTGGCTTTCAGCTATCTCCATTTTCTAGTGGGTTCTGCAGCAAGGCAGGGGTGGCAGCTGCTGAGCATTGAGGTGTGGTACTGATGCCTAGTTTTCCCAGCAAGCCTAAGGCTCTCATACAGAGCAGCAGGGAAGCAAGATAGCAGTGAAAGGTTTTTGTTTTGCCTGTGAAAGATGCAAGTTTTCCTCCCACACCAGCTCTTTGTGCGCTTCTGGGCAGTGAATTTCATTGACCTATACAAAGAGTCCTTTTACCTGTAAAATCACCCAGTGAGCTTCCTCATCCCTGTAGGATCCATTGCCTTGTAGTACAAGGGAATGGTGTAAAAACCCTTCCTGGAGAAAGAAGGAATGAAACTCCCCAGCAAAAGATGCCTGCAGTCATCCCTGTGCCATGTGCTTTGTACACCTGGTGGGTGCATCTGTTCCAAACTCTCCTTGTTTCCAGACAGTACCTTGACTCTCAGTGACAATGATTGACTGCAATATCTTGTCTGTAATATGACATCTCCCTCCCAGCGTTCACTTCAGCCTTGTGTGACGCAGGAGCAAACAGAATCCACCAATGAAACACACTCTTTTCATCCCTTCTTCAACAAATACCTTCCATTCCTCATTTGTTTCAGAGATGTAGAAAGCAAAGCACCTTCCATGTGGAAATCGCAGGCTGATGCCACTTCACGTTCTGCCATCTGGGACTGTTTCAATTGAAAACCAATTAGAAGTATTTAGGTTGTTTAAATAAAAGCTACAAGTTTACCCTGCCAATGGTTTGTAATATTATTTTAAAAGTCTGTTATCATTGCCTTGATTTGGGATTTTGACTTAGAAGAATTGTAGCAGGTCTCAAGGATGAAGCTGTGCAGAGGTGCTGAACCTATTGCCTAAGGACATGTATTGCTGGGGTGTTAGATAACAATTAATAGAAAGGGAGGAATGAGTTTTTCAGGTCAATACATAACAGCCTTTCTAGTAAGATAAAAAAAGATCTTGTGCAATTGCCAAGTGGGTTTTTTTCCTATGTCTGTGTGAACATTTTGTCTGTGTGATCATTACAAGTGGTCGCTTAGCTAACATGAGGAATGCATCTCAGTGGGAATTAGTGGTCACTGGTGACACAGCAATAGAAGTTTTCCTTGGACGTCTATCCAGCAACAAACAAGGAAGGAAATGACCACATGGACAGCATGGCTATTTCTTAGGTCATCCAAGTCCAAAAATTATTTAAAAATGAGGACTGCAGAGAAAGGATCAGCATTGTTACTGAAGGTAACAGTAGCCGGTCTGTGTTTTCTTTCAAGTAGGTAGGCTGTGTAATAAGTTTAAAATAATAGTGTTAACAGCTTTGCTTTTTTCTGTCTGGTTTTCAACAAATATAACTAAACTAGAAATATTTGCCTACAGCTGTCACCAGAACCCAAATATTTCAAATTGGTATATACTATATATACCTACAAATATAAGACCTTACTAAGGTCTTACAAATATAAGACCTCCAAATACTGAAAATATGTAATTTTGTCCAGTGGTTGCAGTGTAACTGTTAATGCTGATGAAGAATGAAAGAAAAGTTTTTTACCAAACTGATTAAAAAAAAAAAAAGGAAATGCAGAGAAAACTGTAGTTCTCAAGCTAGCTCTTGATGTTTTTAAAATTGCAGCCTATTCCCATGCAACGCGTGGAATGTTAATAACAGGTGAGTTAAAGAGCAATTTCTAATATCAGTATCATGTTTCAATACATTCACAATATTTATTACAGTATAATAGGAATTATTCAAAGCATTTCTAATACTCTAGAATCTCAGTAGTAACATCATATCACAACCCCTTTTCTTCCCATATTCAAAGTTTTTTCTTAAGAGAAGCAAAAATAGCAGGTATTGGAAAGGAAGACTTATTTGATTGGTTGTTTTGTTGGGGTTTGTGTTGGTTCTGTCTTTTATTGGTTAACATTATAATTACACCACTTATAGTACTAATATCACTAGAAACATAACGTCAAATATTAACTTTGTGAGTGTCTTGAAAAATACTGCTGGACTTAAAAGGATATTTGATCCTAAAATATCTTGGCTGTGCAATTTCCAAAGATTTCGATCTTACCACATGAATGTAGTGCAAGATTAATTTCTTGTATTATTCCTTGAAAAGCAGCCATGTGACTGTTCTGATATTAAGGTAAACCACAATATACTTATTTTATTCTCACGTTCAAGGCTCACACCTTCTTTTGTCTGTTTAAGCAGTTGTACAGCTTTTAGCAAGGCCTCTCAAACACTTATTGGTTTCTGTTTGCACAGCTCTATGGTCATTAGAGTTAGAAGTTTAATACAGTGAATAAATACCGCTCCATGACCTGCTGACTGCCTTCCACATTCATGTACTGATGTATTAGAGCCTGATACAGTTCTGATTTTGGATGTGCATGTCTTCAACATTGCATCAGAATTTGTTCTTCTCAGAACTGTGCTAGGATCTTCAGTGAGGACACCAAAGTGGGCCTTATTGAGCTCATGTCATATGAGAAACTGATTTAGCCCTGATTTAGAAGGATGTGTGAGTGCACAGTAAATGGATAGATATGGAGAGCAACCACATTGTGGAAGGCTCTTTTTACCTAACTTTGGGGATCTGAAGTTTGAGCACATAAGACTTCACAAATGCCTCACTTACTCTGTCCGACTCACACCAAGAGAGGGGTATCATTTTTGAGAGCTGCCCATCTTCCTCTGTGAACTAATGGAGATCTACATGAAACCGTAAGGCCAGAGAGCTGTCTTCAGAAGGCTCAGGTGAAGTGAGTCTTCGTAAACGTGACAGACCATATCCTTAGAAATTTTATCTTATGTAAAAAATAAAACAGATACTTTCATAAATCAGCTGCAGCAGCGTGGGCTATTTTAGATGCATTTGACACAGGCTTTGTGGCATGTCTGCCCTTTGCTGCTGCAGGAGTGACAGCAGGGTAGACATGCCTTTAGGGAAAGGGATGTCAGTTTATCCGGTGATTCATGCTCTCAAGGCATCGAGAGCCCTGATTTCTCGACAATGAATGTGCTGATTGTAGGCTGGGTACCACTGGGTGTGCACTGTTGAGTCCTTCTTCAATGTACTACTTGTTTTCTCATTTGTAATGCTCTTTCTAAGTAATAAGAACAACTGAAAATAAAGCCATGAACAAACTAGGCACTACATAATGAAAATCATAATCTTCAAGGCTCCTTCTGAAATTCTCAGATCTTGCATTAAAAAAAAAAAGCCTCTGGTTTCTGCTCATCAGTAATATTTTCCTATATAAGTGATACAGTTAAAAAGGCAGCATAAAATATCAAAGTCATTGTTTCCCTTCCTTGGGCACTATGTTAAAAGAATTAGAAACTATGCCTGTTTATCTGGCATTTATCTCAAACACATGTGAACAACCAAAAGTAAAAAGAAGTTATTTGTAGAGAGCAAATATCTTTCCTTATCTACTTTTTCTCCAGGCCACTGAATCTTAACTGGCAAACAGAAATGGTTTTGTGGCTCAGTGACTTATCAGTCTTCATCAGAAACATTTATTTACAAGCTGTTTCTCAAAGTTGACTGTATTATACAGTAAATTCAAGTGTTTTATAAGCTAAGAGTCAGCACTTCAGCAAACTGATAAAACATCACTTACATGAACAGTAGCACATCTATGCTTTTGACCCAATATATTTACTTACAGATGAGGTATTAGTCCCAGTCTAGAGGATTAGTTCATTACAGTTCAGAATTATTTCTGAGATTGACAAAGCTAGCTCAGTCTAGCCCCTGGGTAAAATACCAGGGATCCCCTTGGTTCATTAGAGGTAAAAACTGAGGTTTATACAGAGCACGCTGCACCACCAAACCTCCTCACTCCTCATTCTGACCTTGCCCAGAATTACCAACCCCTGCTGCCAGCTCATCACCCCTGAGTCTCTACTGCTCATTTCTTCAAATCCATGTATTTTCCTCTCTTTGAAAAGCCACTGAAGCTCCTTTACATGGGTCAGCTGTGTGCCGGCTGTATCCACCTTATGGTGAGACACTCCTTTTTGCTGTTTGTTGTGAGGTTTCTTGCACTTTCCTTGGAAGGCACTGCCTGTCCTGTTGGTGCCAATGACATCTTACGGGATTTGCAGGCTTGGCTGCTGGAATTAGTATGATGCACCTCTCTATAATTGTGTTCTTAATGTTCTCCTACCATAACTGCTTCACAGCAATTCCCAAAACGTCCCAAAAGGGTTTCCTGGACTGCCAGCACTTGAGAAAACTGCATTTGGAGTCTGCCAACACCAATTCCTCTTATTTCAAGAGGAAAGATTATTTTGTACCCTAGAGAAATGAACTGTGCATAGAGGGAAGAAGATCCTGGGAGGTCAGAGTGTAGGAAGGAGAGTCAGGCCATTCCAGTTTCTAGAAGACTTTGAAAAAGGACATGTCTCCCTCTGAGCTCTGAAGTTGAGTTTAGATTCAGTTTAGGGTTCCTTTCTCCTTGAGACCCTAGCCGTTTTCTTTAATTCTTAAGAATGCCTAATTTAGAAAGCTAAAGGATAGAAATTATTCTCTTTTATATCTATTGCCTTAAAAATATGCAGATCAAACCCATATAGACTGAAATTAATGTAGTATGCAAAGTGACACATGGGATCTTTGTGCATAGAGTTTATTACAAACACAAGTCTATCAAGACACTGAGATTAAAAAGAAAAAAAATAATGAGAAAATGAAAATCCCTCTTGAAAAATTAATCTAACAAAAAAAATCCAGTCCATTGAAATCTTCATATTTTTTTGAATTTGAGTAGAAAAGCTTATTTATATTTCTCCTTTCCCCCTATATTCACGTTGAATTCCACCTCCCTACTGTTTCTTCAGCGATGCTTATATTCCCAAGTTCCAACATAAATAGCTGGTCTCTTTCTGACCATCTAGACATAGTCCAGTAGTACTTTAACATGCTTTCCAGTTTATCTGCATGGCCTTGTGAGCACATTTGATGGCAGAGGTAGATGGCAGAGTGACTTCCCTACTTGTCTCAGTGTTACAGACTTTCTCTTTAGTCAAGACAACTTCTAAGACAGATATATTTACTATATCCTGTGCATCTTTTCCTCTTATAGCCATGGTTAAAACTTACCTTAATAGTCACACAAACACAGAATTAAAACCAGGAAAGAGGTGGTAGTTTCCTGTTGCATAGTTTCTCCATCAGCAGCAAACCTTCACAAAACCTCTCAGTGGGGAGTTAAACTTTGACGTGGAGTGTATCTCCATCAAACATTTAGAGTTAAGGAGTTAATGGACCATTTCCTCCATTAGCTAAAAATTGTGGTAAGCCTAGTGAAAATGAGGGTGGCTGATAACAATTGCAGACATATCCTGTTCAGGTGCCTCCTTCAAGACATGCCCATTTTGCCTACCTTTTAGATGGGAATAAGGTAGTGAGGCCATATAGGCGTGGAAGGACCTCAAGGATTCCTATGTACCAAATAAATATTTCACTATGGCAAAAAAATTAAGTCAGAGGACAACTGTGTAAAGGCTACAGAATTGCATTCACATAGGCATGCTGGGTAGTAACTCCTGTTTTGCATATCTATCTTTCTTTTTACTTCTGTCATGTAATTTTTGCAGCTTGCAATTGTTGAACTTATTTTCTGCTTAGTAACTTGAGTGTGTTGCTCACTCAGACGAACTTCCGGATACATAAAAGGTTGAAAAGAATAATATAAATAAGGTTATTACTATTTAATAAGTGAGTCACAGTTACCTGAAATACAGAAGTAGGGAGGCATCAGCTCCCTACAATCTTGGGCTTCACTACATTAATAAGATAAATGGCATTAGTCACCTCTTACCAGAAACTCATTTACTTAAAGTAAAACTCACTTCACTATTAGCTTTCCTAATTTTTTGATAAGTAGACAGTCCTTTTTTTTGGAAAACCAGACTCTTTTGCTTACCTTCCTCAATCCTTTTTTTTTAGAAAATAAACCTTTCTTACAAAGGCCATAGCTTTTGAAAAATCCAAAATAGGGAAAATGGGAGGAAACATGATCAATTTTAAGAAACCAAGTGTGTAGAGGGGTCTGTGACTCATTCTTTAAAACTAAACTTCAAAATTTTGAAGCTGCTCTGGGAAGAGAAATACACAATCTGTGTACTACAGGTTTTGGTTTTTTCTTTCTATTCAAATCAGTTTTGAAACAGCTTTCTTAATTTTTTGAGCTGCCTCTGAATTTGCCCATTTGCCCTTAGTTAGCTGCTCCCCAGCATGCTTTGCTCCTTGCCTATTCTCCTAAAGCAGGAAGACCAAAGACCCTTGGTCATTCCTGCCATTTGCCCTTTCTCACCTCTGAACACCACAGGCTGTCAGACTGTGTGCTTCACTACTGTGCTAGTGACAAGGGAGGTCTGCTTCTTCAAGAAAGTCAGGACACCAGATCTGGAATTATCTCCTGGAACCCTAAGAAGTTTACTGGAGACTGGGAAGAGAATTGAAGGAGATAGAGCTGAACATCACCCATGTTGAAGTTGTAGAGTTGAAATAGTCCCAGAGGTAAATGAAAACAAATAAATTGTATTATTCCCCCCTTTGTTGTGAATGAAACACAACTAGAGGCTTCCTTGGCTTCTGAAGGTGAAAATGCACAGCTTTGCAGAACCAGGAAGAGACACTTTAATCCCTACCTCAGTGTACAGTAAAACTTATGCTGCTGGTAGAGCAACCCAAAGCCACCTCCCTACCACCCTCAGGAGCACTGGGTAAAGACCAGTAACTCATGAGGTATAACACAATGTGTCACATTACTTGACATATCTGCCAGAAGAACTGAGTCTTGCATAGCACTTTGATAAATCATTCATTAACAGATTTTCTTTCACCTTTGCATGTGGATTAAGGAGAGGGGAGAAAGGGGAAAATGTAGATGTCATATCAGGAACAACATATATGAAAAGAATATTGCATGAAAATCTCAAATTCCCCATCCCAATTTCTCCAGGGAAACGTGCATTTGAGAAGGTGTATCTGTTTTGTTGCCTTTTCCGCTTGATATGGAGACAGAAATGCTTGCATCCTGCTCACTCTCCATCAAAAATTTGACTGAGGAAATAGATCCTCTTTGCTTACAGGCGTTAAAGCCTAAACTCCAGACAGAGAGTAATATCATTTCCTGTACACTATGAGGAAGACAGAGAAGTTCCTTTTTTCTGAAAGTGTTAGTCAACGTGACTTAACTTTCAGGCAGTAACTCGTTAAAGGGAGCTGTTTCTTGTACAAGGCTAAAGACTGACTGGAGATCACCTGTGGGATTGGGCTGTGAGCATGTAACAAAGACAAAATCCTGTCTGGATGGCTGTGGACAGCTCCAGCAAGGAGGGCTGATGCACTGTGTTGTGCAGGTTTTTGCTTGTCTGAATGTCATGGTAGTTATGTTCATGGATTTACCTGAGAAAAGCTGCCTGGGAGACCAGCAGGGGCTGCAAGAACCTCTATGCTGTTCCCCCTCTACCATGAGTATCAAGACTTTACCAAATAAAGGCCAAACATCTGTCCAAAGGTCCCAGCCTCAAGACCCAAAGAGAAAACTGAAGAACTTATTGAACACTGTAGAAACAATTTTGAAATTAACTACAGTTAGCCAAAAAAAAAGAGAAAAACACCAAGTTCAGACTGAAAGGAGGAATAGTAATTCAACAAAGTACCAGGAACAAAGAAAGTAGGAAGGTGAGCAAAGCTCTCCAAGTCAGACAAGGAAAAAATTATCCTGGTGTGCACAGCTGCCAAAACAGAAAAAGAGCCACTCAGACAACCAGGATGCTCTCAAGCTCAGAGGTAACAAAGAATGGGGAAGAAAGGGCAGTAGAGCTGAAAATGCCTTCATGACTCACAGCGATTGGAAAGTACATGATTACATAAGAGGAGGGGAGAAAATGGCCTCAAGTTGCGCCAGGGCATGTTTAGATTAAATATTAGGAAAAGTTTCTTCATGGTAAGGGTTGTCAAGCATAGGAACAGGCTGCCCAGGGAAGTGGTGGAGTCACCATCTCTGGAAGTGTTAAAAAACATGAATATGTCACTTGAGAACATAGTTTAGTGGTGAACATGGTGGTGGTGGTGGTGGATTGACAGTTGGACTTGATGATGTTAGAGGTTTTTTCCAACCTTAAACCTTAAAGTACTTGTAATTTTACAGCTAAAAGGGGAGTCATTCATCCCTCTTGGATCAGTAATGTGCTGTGAGGGATGACCACAGTGGAGTCATTCAGTTCCACAGCTAAAAAAATTTTTGAACAGTAGTTCCATAACCACTGGACCTAATAAAAACTCATTTCCCAGAGGGTTCTGTCTTCTTGTGCCACTGAAACTTTAACTGAATTACACTAAACAGAATTTTAATTGAACTATGCTAATGTTATTCCTTCAAGCTAAGAGATTATGAATGTGCCAGCTTTCAGTCAGTATATTGATCTTAGTGGACATCACAGAACCCACCCGTCATGTCAGATGTTTTAGAATGTGTGGGAAAATGAAGCCTTGTTTCCAAAATATAAACATTTTGATGTTCAGTTCTCATGCTGATTCCCTGTGCATTAAGGGGTAAATTAATATTGAAGCTTTTCCTGAAGTGGAAGGACTTTAACAGAGATATCCTAATAAAGTTGCTTTCTTTTACTTGGCTAACTAATTTCTCTAGCTTTACAGAAACTTACATAAACTTGAGACATCTACTCATCTGTCAGATTTGATTGAATTTGGCTGAAGATCCAGAAAGTATTCTGGGGGACAGACAGATGTTTACTCTAGGGAACACATTATTATTGTATAACACATATAGTATAAATGAGTGTTATGGTAGTAATTTAAAGAATGGATCTTTCCTACTCACTCCCTATGGTAAAGGTTTGAGTGTTTTGACTGACCAGGAATATTTCTTTCTTGGACATGTTCACAAGGCTTTGGCAAGTGCCCTTAGCAAAGAGCACGTATGTGTGTACTCACTGCTGCTTCTGGAAACACTGTTTCTGCAGACAGGGCTTGCTCAGGGCAAGGCCAGAAAGCATAATCAATTTTTGAATGTTCACGGGGTCAAACATTTGCACAGCTTTTTATTATTTCACAGAGAGAAGGGAAAAAAAAGGAAAAAGGAAAAAAAAAGTTAAAGCATTTGTAGAAGAAAAAAACCTGGAGGATAAAAACAGAGTGTGTATGATTTTGTAGTGATCTCCACAGCTTCTGGACTCCAACCATCTATTTTTGATTAGCACTTCCCTACTGCTTAATTCCAGAGCCAATAAAATGATTTCTGTTCTCTATGATTTGCTGCTTTCCCTATAAATGTACACTGACCCTCATTGCTTGCTAACAAGGTCCCATGCGAACTCTTCTCTGATATTTACTTCTTGCAAATAGAAAGTCTTTATGTCTCAAATAATTCTAGCTCAGTTTACACTGGAATGTCTCTGGGATCAGATTATCATGCACAGCTGATAACACGTGAAAGGTATGCCCTGGATGGCTCATCTAGCTTAATGTGCTTACCACCCCCTCTGGACATTTTGCCCAGGATAAATCAGATAGTACATCTTCTACCAGTCATGGCTCAAGACTGCATTTCAATGCACTATTAAGCAGCTTGTGATTCATGCAGAACCATTATGTACCTGAAGGATTTCCACCACTACAAGTTTATCAGTGTAACCATGTTAAATTGGGGAAGTCTTCCTCTTTACAATACCTGCCAGTACATTCCTCCATGCCTTTCCTTGTACATATACATAAATAAAATTACATGTGTCTATTAGATATGATATGGTACGATGTGAGATTAGTATACTCTCCAAGGTGCCTGGTCCTAACTGCATGAGATTGTCTCCTTGCCATATGTCCTTGCATCCTGGTACAATTCTGGGCAGGGCACATCATTATTTGTATTTGTCCCTCAGGTCCTATGCATAGACTGGTGCATAAATAGCTAATGATTTATTTTCTCACTGTCTTTCATGTTCCAGAAAGTTCCTAAACTGCTAATTGTCAGGCATAGCTGAGATATCCCAGACAAATAAAATATTATAGAATCATAGAATGGGTTTGGTTGAAAGGGACCCTAAAGATCATCTAGTCACAGCCATGGGCAGAGATATCACTCACTAGACCAGGTTGCTCAAAGTCCCATCCCACCTGGTCTTATTGAACACTTCCAGGGATGGGCAACCTAACCTCTCTGGGCAAAATATTCCTGTACTTCACCACCCTCTGAGTAAAGAATTTCCCTCTAATATCTAACCTAAACCTGCCTTCTTTTGGTTTAAAACCACTGTCCCTTTCTCTGACACTATCTGCTTGTATAAGAAGTTGCTATCTAGCTTTCTTGTGGGCCCCATTTCAGTACTGGAAGGTGCTCTAAGCTCTTCCCAAAGCCTTCTCTTCTCCAGGCTGAACAGCCCCATCTCTCTCAGCCTGTTGTCCTAGGAGTGGTGTTCCAGTCCTGTGATCAGCTTAGTGGTTCTGCTCTGGACTCATTCCAGCAGGTCCACGTCTTTCTTGAGCTGAGGTCCTCAAACCTGCACAGAGCACTCCATGTGGGGTCTCATGAGGGCAGAATAGAGGGGGAGAATCATGTAGACCTAAAGGAGTTGCTACCAGAGGAAACTGGATCTCCTCTCTTGAAGTAAACCTGTAATCATCCTAATGGCAAAAGCCTGCTCAGTAACACCTGAGGAACAGGTTTTAAACTGATGGGCTTGAATCTGTAAGAAAACCCCAAACCACCAAAACAAACAAATGAGAAAAGAATAGCACAGTGCTTTCTGATTTGCCTGCATGCTAGACAGGGTGGAGGCAGACTTATCCTGATTCCCCAGGGCTCCACCAAGGTCTCCCAGCACTGCTTGGAGCTCCTGCTGCCACCAGAAAACACTGCTGGTTGCCAAGGAGCAGGACCTCACTGCTATCTACACCAGTGCTATCAGCCGTTTTTGTTGTTCAGACTGAAACAGAAGAAAGGGACACATCTCCTTCCTACCCAGCACTTTGTTAACAGCCCTGTTAGTGAAAGATTAGAACCCAAAGGGGAGCAACAAAAGGAGAACCAAACTATGAAGTAAACTACATGGCATTCTCGCATAGGTATTTCCACCCGTGGAAGAGGGAACATAGAGCCCTAGCGGTATGTCTCACAACATGTATCAAATTTTCCATTACTTTGTGATAGCGATGTGTGGCAACAGTTACACAGAGGGAAGGAAGGGTTTTACCATGTTGTAGTAATATTGAATGTATGTCTTCTGTGATCTACAATTACAGGATTATGTAGACAAGGAAAGCTTTGCCTACAGCTCTGAATTTGGGGATTTTTCTCAAATTTGATACAGCTGATGTTGCTGGTCAGAGAACTTACAAACCAGTACATCTATGATCTTGAAACTGAAGTTTCTATATTACTTTTTTTTTTACTTTTTTTTTCTTTTGTGGCTTCTAAAAATGGCAAATATATGAAAGCCCTAAGGAAAATGAGCTCTCTAACGCAAAGTCTTAAGAGAAAGGATCCCTACAAGCAGATGGGCCCCACCTTGTAACAAATTGAACAAATAAAGAGTAATTTATCTTTAGGAGCAGTAAGCATCATACAAAAGTTTGCCGAAGGCTGGATAATTCCATAAAGCTGTTCAACAAGAAGCCATAACTGATTAGTAATGAAAGGTCTCACACCACCACCCTGAGTACTCAGCTCTTAATCAGGGTATCAGGCAGTAGGGCTTTTCTTAATTGATAAAGTCTATTATCGAAAGAGGGTTTTATCTCATTGGTGAGGTAATAAAAAGTGAGTCACACAGAGTCAATAGGGTATCTAGCACAAAGGCAATGGTATGCATTATAGAGACTACAGCTACTGCAGGTACTGTAGGTGCTGTTTACTTACAGGCAACTACTCAGTGTTGCGTCTCCCTTCAACCTTCAGAAGAAGCTGTTGTAACCTCATTTTAAGCTGTGCCTACTGTTCAGAATAATTCTGGTTATCATGTTTTGATATTGTTGCCTTGGCGATGCTGTGGGACATTTTGAACCCAGGCCTAATTTCTCATTTTCAGTCACCCCAGCTGAGATTTTAATTAAGCTAAGTGGAATGCATTATCTGAGCACTGAGCTCTGTGTGGTTAAACTGGCAATGTACTCATATTAAGAGAAGAAAAATGAACACCTTTAATTAAGTGGTTTGCACTTTTACCAAATTTTTACCTTAAGAATAGCTGCCAGTCAGAACTGGATTTCTTATCTTGGAGATCTCTGTGATAATTCCAGGATTCATATAGGAGTTCTTGTGTGACGTTTGGCAAGCCTTTGGCTTTGATTTTCTTCCACTCTTAGGTACATAACTCTTCGGTGTTGTACTCTTGCCTGAAAACCAGTGCCTTCTCAGCTTTCTTTTTTTCTTCTTCTTTTCCTATAAATGAAGAGAAAATGACTCCATAAACAAACCCAAGGAATTTGGCTGCCTCTGAGGAGACTCCTAGCAAAGTCCATTCGTAAAAAATCCTTCCATACTGGTGCCATCATCCTGTTGCTAATGCTTTAAGCCCTAGAAAACAATACACTGTGTTTAAAAAGCTGATCTTGAGATCAGCATGGAAAAGATTTTGTTTCTGAAAATAATTTTTAAACCAAACCAAAAATGTTTAAGCTGATCAAAGCATCTTGTGCACATATTAGAAATATTTTGATTCATTGTCAAGTCACTAAAATGCTTTTAAACATAGAATTACTCAAATGTAGAAGGAAGAAAGAAAGGGCTTTTTTTAAAAAATAGAATATCTGAAGATGGAAGGGACCCATAGGGATCAATCACCAAGTCCAACTCATCAGTTTGACTTAATGCAATGGTGATATTGGTTAGACACTCATCTTTCAGGCTTCAGAACCCTTCCAAATTTCATCCTGGAGGGCAGAAGTGTCCAGTTTGTTTTTAAGGTGTGCTGGGTTTCCCTGTGCAGCACCCCCGGCACACTTGCTGCACAGCTGCTCCTTGTGTCTTCAAGGGAACGGAGCCAAATAGGAACAACCTTGAACGTGGACTGTGCCAACAGGATGCAAGTGGCCCACCTCCATGGACATCTTCTTTTTTGCTTTTGTTTCCAGAGAATTGATGTACAGTCCATGTTACCAGTGAGGAATGTTGGTTTGCCACTGGCCACGGGCACAGATGAGCTGACCAGCTGACCCCATGGGCTCTGGGTGCTGACACCAGTCATGCAGAATTGAATCTTGTGATCTCCCAAAACATGTCCACCTCCCTGTGTACCTGGAGTGATGGGAACCTTCTGTTGGGGGGCATTCCCAGGTGGATCAGCGATAGAGTCCCTGAAAGTATAATGAGAGAGAAGCCTTTGCTATTTAGGACTAAATAGGAATGAGCTCTTATTACTGACTTAGTCAATACTTGACTGAGCTTGAATCAATACTTCAGAGAGATGACTTTATACAGCTGGTTTAAAAAAATATATAAAATGGAAAACTCAAGCAAATTTTTGTCTTCTGTCACCACAGTTCCTGTAATACATTTTATATGCTGTCAGAAATACAGGCTTTTAAAACCTGAACTGGAAGCTTGATTTGAAGCACTAGGAAAATATTTGGAAAATGCCAGCCATTCTGTTCAGTGTGTGGTGGGTTCATCACCTTCTCTCTCATGGGATCATGTGA
Source organism: Camarhynchus parvulus (assembly GCF_901933205.1). Classification (NCBI taxonomy): domain Eukaryota; kingdom Metazoa; phylum Chordata; class Aves; order Passeriformes; family Thraupidae; genus Camarhynchus; species Camarhynchus parvulus. The sequence continues at coordinate 16,109,578 of NC_044575.1, read as the reverse complement.
AGGGTACCAGGAAGCTTGTGCCCACTCCCATGATTTCTCCAAGCAAGTATTATGTGTTTGAATGCAGACTATCACTGCTGATACTCCCCTACTTGCTATCAGGAAGGGGCTGAATGGGCACACAAAAAGTAGCCTGAGCTGCATTCCTCATTGCCCATAGCACCTGCTTGGTCAGACTATGCTACAAGAGACTCAGGGTGGGTAGTAAAATCATGTAAGTAGCAATGGGAAGTAAAGGGAGGGTTTGAAGGGAGGGAAAATGCAAGCTGTTTGTTTATTTGTTCATGTAGCCAGGGACATCAAACAAATATAATAACTGACCCAGAGATTTGTAGATCTGGGACATCTCCCAGAGTTGGATTTCAGCACCAGTACAGGAAAAGGTCAGATTGTCTGAGCCAATAAGTTTGAATGGGTTCCCATTTCTCTGGTTATTAACTGGGATCTGAGAGCTGCTAAATCAGTAAATTGTTAGCATTTCTGGATCTGAACTCAACAAGCTTGACTTGCTTATCCAGTTACTGTTGCACATGCTTTGACATCAGCTTTAGCAAGGAGGAGGATTTGAACCAGGAACTCCTATAAACAATTTTTCTTTGAAATCAGATTAGCAAGTCAGAAATGCCAAGTGATAAGAGAAGACTTTGCTTCACAAGACTTCCTTTAGCAACCCTGAGTCAATGGCATTGGGAGGACATTAGCCTTCATATCCACCCTACACAAGATAGAAAAATTGATTCACTGTCATCATGAAAGTTATAATTTTAACTTTGTTTCAGCAAGCTATGGAATATAAAATTAGAGATGTATTAAAACCACGCATACCTTCCCTATTTTAAAAGGAAAAGGAAAAGGTAAAGGTATTAAGCACCTGGAGGAAAAGTTTGACCAAAATCTGGATTACAAAAAAGGGAAAATTTAAAAAAAAGGGGGAGAAAATCAGCCTGCAATGTCTTTGCTTGCTAGTTTTCACATTAAGATCCTTTGTAGGCCAAAAGTGAACCTTCCAAGTGAGTAGATGGAAAGCTTCTTCTTGGAGTGAAGAGATAGAGGTGGAGAGGTGTTTCTGTTTTGGAAGCTGACTGGTCACTTGAAAGATCATTTTAGCAAATTTATCCTGGCATAATATTCCTGACTAGTTCTTCCAGTAGCAACCCTTGTATAGATTGGAGTAAATCAAGAAGGCCCTTGCTCTTAGGTGTGCACAGCTGCACGTTGGCATCACACCTACAAAATACACTCTTTGGAGAGTCAGATACACTAAAGCCTGGGGTTCCTCATCAAGCAGGCACGCAAGATGTACTGAGGGAGGAGTGCTTGGTGAACTTGTAGGAGGCAGTTTCTCTTCTAAAAATAACAAAGAGTTTCCCTTTCTTTTCTTCTGTTAAACCATAATGATATGGTCTATCTCAGACTCAACAGCTTTTTTGGGAATAGAGCTCTAGAATGAAAAGTCAGATTGAAAGCAGGATGATATTATAAGCAATTTAGGAACCTGCAAGTATCCAAACTACTATCAGCAGAAAAGTAATCTATTAAACCTAAGAGTTTTATACTTAGGTCTGTTCTTAAGGCCATTACCCAAAAGATTTACATTACTAATATCTTCAGACCATTGCTATTGATAGTAATGTCATTAAAATATTACTGCATCACATAATATCTACATCTACAAAACTGGATGGGTTATTCTCCAAAAAGCAGTTTTCAGGTAGGTATTCACATGCTGGCTCACTGATCTAACAAAACTTCTCACACCTAGCCTGTAGCTCCTAGCTAAAATAGAATCCAAGGAGGTGAAAAACTCAGTGTGAAATGCACTCACTGGGTGTCTTAAATCCAGCAGTGAGTTTCATGGTCCTCCTCTATTGAGAGCAGAGAGAAGCACCCCCAGAACATCATTCAGCCCACCTAGAATCTGACTGGAATAGGTAGCAAAACTCCACATGAGGTTACACCATTCTGTAGCAAAAAAAAGCAGCTGACCCAAAAAGATCAGTGTCATTCCTTTGTCTTGATCAATTTTAATGCAAAAGAAGAAAACACATTATACTGCAGGGGAAATGGAGCCAAACTCTGTACATGCAGGGTTTTCATGCACAGGCTCTAGTTAGGTCTGTGATCTGTCATCACTGTGGTGGGTCATTACCCACAGGTATGAAGTTGCTTCTGTCAATATTTGCTCAAGTCTGCAAATAAATGGATTACCTGAATGTATATGTCTCTGCAAAGATTTACATGTTAGATTTGTCGTTATCAGATCGCAGAGGGTGTAACACAAATTTGGACACAATAATTTCAAAGAGCTAAGCTTCTTTCTCACCCGGCATTTTACCACAGCTTTCAGAGTAATATCATCAGCAGGACAGAGACAAGATCAAAATACATAAAATAAATGCAGAGCAAAAATTCTTCTTCTCTTACTTTTTTTTAGGTTTAGTACGGAACCACAATTAAATTAGTATTATACCACAATTAAAAGATTTCTCATCTGAAACAGTTTTAAAGATAAAAATGGCTTTGTAAGCTAATGTGAATGCACTTTCAAAAAACACAGCTCCAAAGGAAATGAAAATCAAAAACCCCAGGAAAAATTACTTATTTTTTTCCATTCTCATTTTCATAAATGTCTAAAAGGTCAGGGAGGAGAATATACTGAAAATTGATTTGACACCCCTTACATATCTTTGCTACATATCTGGTGGAAAAGTGATTTTTCACTCACTGTATGAATTTTCTTGCAGCAGTGGTTCCTACTTTAAAGTGGATAAAAGGGAAAGTGCCACAGAGGTGAACAAAAGAGTGCAGATTTTTTTATCATACCTGAAAAATTACCTATAGCACCTACCTTATTAAGCTGTCATGGAAGCCAAGACTGTGTTGAATCATTACATCAGGATGTTCCAGTCACTGGGAGAGTTCAGGTTCCTTTGAGGTTCATCGTTCAGGGTTCAGCTCAGACAGAGAATTGTGAGGTTTCCTGACTGAAAGGAAGTAAGTATTTTTATTCATAGGCAAGTGCAGGAATAGTATGTTCCACTGATAGGGAGGGAAATTCTTGTTGGTCTTGGCTGAGTATATTAATTCTTTTGAACCTATAAAGTGGACTTTAAGAGATGCTCTCAAACTAAAAGCTTCCTTGAGCAACGTGTGTTCATATTCAAAAGCAAAGCCAAAGAATTTGGCTCTTACAAGGCACATGAAATGAGCAGCAGGTTGAGAATTCGAGTTCCAAGTGGGCGATAAAGTCCAATTTTATTGTTACACAGTACTACAGTCAGAGCTACCAGCAGTGGGCATTCATAGTGCTGGCATGTACTTGCACTAAATTATAATAGCATTGAATATTTAAAAACCCAATCAAACCTCGAACAGCTATGCACTTAAAAATTAATCAGGTCAAAGAATTGGAGGAATGAGGGATTTTGAAAGTCTGTAAAGGAAAAAGAATCATAACTGTAACTATCATCTTTACTCCTGAACATTATTTTATATATTTGCTTTTAGTATTTCTTTACTTCATGTTTGCATGAAAATAATGTCTTTCACAAACCACCTCCATTAGGCTTGTTTCCAAAGGAATTTATTTCAAATTAAACTATATTACTGCTCTTTTTACCCTTTTTTCTTCCTCAGTGTGCATTTTCCTTAAAAAAATATTATTTTCTATTTTATTTTAAACCCGGCAATTTTCTGCTTGATATTTTCTCAGCTAATGCCGGACAATTTTTTTCTCCTCCTTCTTATAAGTCCCCTATTTTAAGAGCTTCTTGTTTGATTTCTTCTGATATACATATACCTATCTCAAGCCCTTTATTGGAATATTTATGGGTTTCATATATGTGTATTCTGTTTTTTTAATATTGTTTCTATGTTCTTTTTAAAGGGAAGTACTACTCTTTAATTTTCCACACACTGGTAATATTTTTATTGGCCAGTTAGAGAATATAAGCTCACACATTAATGTGTCACAGGGAAGAGTAATGAGTTTGCTTTTGTTTTATTAGATGTTAAAAAATGGTTTACCAGTTTCTGAGAATTAGTTGACACTTTTTTCCTCTATACCTCATCCCATTATAATTATCTATGAGGTGTCCGTGCTGCTCTGGTTTCATATCTGTTCTGGTTTTGGCTGCAATTCTAACATGCAAATGGCCAAACAACCAATTTATCCCCCAAAATCAGTTGAAACAATGTCTGTGAGGCAGCAAAACTTCTATCTTTTTAGAGATATTTTAGCACATTAACAAAACCAATTACTCAGTGAAGGGCCTAAATGCTTCAAGATTTTTTTTTTCTGTTTTCTTCCTTCTCATTACTAGTGATGCAGCTTTCCCTCTTCACTAGGTGCACACATAAAATCCAAGGTTTGCCCAGATGAGGAGCTGTTATGGGTGAACTCCACAACCTCCAGGACAGCAGGAACTTGTCACTGGATGCTGTATCAGGTAATGGGCTGACATGTTTCTTCTGCTCCTCTGCACAGCAAACATAGAAATACAACATAGTCCTGCATCCTTGGGGAGGTAAAACTGCTTTATCCAATAGCTTTGGGCATTGGACCTGAATTTTAGGAGGAGCTACTGGCTATAAGACTCTAACTCTGGGAAGTGCAACTATGAAATTAGAGGTACTTTGGACATAATTAAACTGGAGAGTGTTATATCTGCTAATGTCTAGCACCTTTTTGTTTCTGGCAGCATTACTTGGGGATTGCTGCAGATTCCAAAGGAGTAAACCATCTCAACTTCTTCCCAGGGAGCTATGTTTGATCTATCACCCATCTGAATAGACACAGGACTAATAGCAAAATAAAGACCCAAGCTGACATGGAAAAAGGATCCTTATTTTATCCTAGAACTGATACAATATTTCAGAAAGCCACTGAGAAGAACAAAGATCCCATACACTTAAAGGTGACCTTGGACTGTATCTCTGTATACAGAGGGAGATGAGCTTTTTCTTTATGAGCCACTCTCATAATTAGTCTTTACCATCAAAAGATATAATCAGAGCTGGCTGGTTACTGGTGAACATCTCCTTTCCCACTCCAATATAAAACCAGCTAGTTTCCAGCCTTTCTCATTACTACCATGTTCTTCTCTTTATTCTTGCTCCTTCCAAACGAGTCGCTTCTTCCTTCCTGGTGATCTCTGTGGCACTGCTCTAAAGAGCATCGTTGAAAAAATGTAAAAGGCTCATTGTCAAGACCATTTTCTGCTCTGAACACTGCTTTCTGTTGCCATGACTGCTGAAGTAGCAATATATAAACACCACGTCCGTCATCCTCCTTCCCAGTTCTCCCATAATCCTCACCATTAGCTAAGAAATTTAGGATTACCTAAACCGAAGGCCTCCAAAGCCTTAAACAAGAGTTAAACCCTCTTAGTTTCTGCTAAAGTCTGCAGGCTTTAGTTACCCTGCATCCCCTAAATGCAACTCAGGTGCTTTAATTAAGCTAGGACCTTCCAGTTCACTAGACAGATGGGCTTTGATCCGAATATATAGTGTCTGTCACTGTAAGCAGTGACTGAAAGCCTCTGACATCAGCATCACCACACAGTGGATGCATCTTGAAGGAGGTTCTCATGGACCTCCTCATGCCCTAGAGAGCTGTTCCTACAAATGGTACATCTTGGATAGCTCGGGTCTGTCATAACAAAGATAAAAGAAGGAGGAACATTAGCTGTGGGTGACTGACTGAACAGAAATAACTAGAGGGTACAGAGGTATAAAATGCAGCTAATTTCCCTCCTTGACCTAATCCCAGCCTTAACTGTAACATCTTGAAGGTAAATGTTAGAGGGGGCAGATATTTTTCCTGCAGGGTATTTCCATCTTGCACACAGTTTCATGAAGTTCTCCTTTTATGATCACCTTGTGCAATGCTGTGAGCCCAGCAGAACGGGCTGTGGCAGGGTGTTTTCGCATTTCAGTCTTGCACTTGGTCCTTTCGGTCCATGGAATGCCTCCAAGAGAACAGGTGAGTAGTGGCTGAGCAGATCAGCTGATTTCACACACGTATCCACTTTCCTTGACCTGGATGAATATCTGCAGTAAGTCTTTGCTAATATTTACTCAAAGAGTTGCACTCTGTGTATGTTGTACTATATCCTGCTTCCACTCTTTCTGCTTTTTTCCTATACAATATTACCTGTGCCCGTTTTGCTGTCTGTCGATTTGTTCTTTTGTTGCAGTCCACTCTGGAAATATTTTGCCCCATAGTTACACACGTAGTAGAGTAGAGGCTTGTTCTGAGGTGAAGACATTTGCACTTACAAATACATATAAGGACATCAGTTCAGCTTCTCTTTATATGTTCATGACTTCATACCACCTTCCACAGTCACCTTCTCAAGACTGGCTTCAGGTCATCCAACACCTTCATTTTTCTTAGGTCATTGTTCCCGTACTGGCCCATCTTCCCTAAGTTCCCAACATTTCATTTTTACTAATATAAGGTCTGAGCCATGTATTGTAAAATAACAGATTTTGCCTGCTACAAATGTGGAACAGGCAAAGCCCAGTTTGTAATCAGAGGTAAGAGAAAACAATGTGATCCAGATCCAAACTTTTTCGGGCTTTTGGAAGATGTAAGTTATTGTTTTGGTGTTAATGTTCATGTGTACAACTGAGTGGCCTCAGTGGAGGGCAGAGAATCCCAGTTTAACATCTCTTTTCCAGGGAACACCAGTGGCTGTGTGCTCCTGTCTTACAGGTCATCATGAAGCCAACTCATTAAATCAAGAGAGCTACATGGAAGTAAGTACAAGAGGGCTGACTCACAGTACCCAAGTATTTACCTCTACTAATTTTTGGTAACACAACAGAAATTTTCCAGTTAGGTGTATCCAAACAATGGCTTCCTATGAGACATTTGATGCAAGTATTTATTTAAATTTATGTCAAATTTTCAAGGGTTTAGGGAGAATTTGTACTAGACTAGTGATAGAGGACTGTCAAGGGTGTTCAAATAACAGATGCTTTTTCTCATTAGCTTAAATTAAATTATCATGGATAGATAACAAAGAATAAATACCCAGCTAGAATTCTTGCTTTAACTTAAGTATTTGGAGAGTTTAAATGTGAGACTGAAGTGTAGCACAAGCTCTGTCCTGAAACCTCACTTAAAGGACCAATGTGATCCCATTTGGGGACAAAATTTACAAGAAATATGGATCTTTAATAGCTAGGTGTTCACATGCACTGATTTTGGAAAAAAGGATTCCCATCCCACCTAAAGCATTATATCTGGTTTAAAAATTGTCTATACACTGATATAATGAGCATTCCTCTCTACAGAACAGGCTGCATGCAAACCTAATGCTTTGTGTTCATTTATCAAAGTCAGTGGGTTTACGCTCATTTATTGAAATTTGAGCTGGCTAATAATTACGCCACCAGGTCTACCTCACAAGTTTAACTGAACTTTACCTCAGATCCTAGTTTGACTTAGTTTTTTTTTTCTTTTAAAGAGACTTTTCCAGTCTTCCCAAAGGACTCATGCACATTATAAATATCTTTATCTTATTTTTAAGTCTTACATTATTACATAATATAAAAACAAATTAAATACTGGCAACAGAATTTTCTCTAAGTCGCTCTGTAAAAATTCAGTAATGGCTTCAGAGGCAGCAGCAGCTTTGCAAAGGTTACTGTCTTTTGCCTGGATGGCTGAAGAACTACTGCAGTGGTCAGATACCTCTGGAAGTCTGGTTATCAAAAGATATATTAAATGAGATCAGCAAATGTCTCAGGAAACAATTTCACAGGGGAGCCAGAGGGTCTGACCTGGCAGAAAAAGCCAGTATTAGCTGGTCCAGGACACTGCCTTCTTTACTTCATCTAGATAATCAAACAGCAGATGAAATCAGAAATATTAAAGAGTTCTGAAAAAAAAACTACTTTCATCCCACCATTCATATTAAAAAATGTAATTTTTAAAGCAATACTTTTCTGTGCTTTCATATGAAAACAGAATTTGTCTAAGGTTTACATATTCATTTGGTATTGAGACCCAGATGGGATTTTTTTCTCCTTCAGCAATAGATCTGCAGATGCACCTTGAGGCAGTTTTTCTTTGGGTGATTAGAGCTGTCTTTCCAATCCTTTGCACTACTTGTTGCTACACAAAGCAAGAGACACAGGAGAAACACTAAGGACTCCAGCATCCATGTCCTTAATTGAGTGGAGATGTGTAGCACTTTCAGGAACCTTTGACTTGGAAATCTCTGCTGTGCTCCTCCTCTTTCATTTTGATCTTGAACTGGCTAATTCTGTTTTCCTCTTAAATAGCATTATATCTGACTATCCTACATAATCCCAAAATAGCATCACAGTGTGAAAACCATCACTTTCAATCATTTCCCCAATGTACCAATCATGTTGAAAATGCAACACAATTTTTTTCCTACAGTAGGGTAGGTGTTACTTTCTAAACCTAGCAAAGAAACTTCCCAGCTGTCACCTTGAACAAATATGGACAAAAAATATGAACAAGTAGGTTGGATTCGATGATCTCAGAGGTCTTTTCCAATCTAATTGATTCCATGATTCTGTGAAATAAAAGTAGACAAACATTCTGCAACTCCCAAAAATGGCAGATACAAACAAGTGATCTAGAAGCTGTTGTCAGATCAAACAATTGTCAGAATAAGTACCTCTAACCACAACCATCAGTCATTAAGTTCATGCAAATGCAGAATCCAGCTTTAACTTATATTTGCATGTATTAATTTATGTCATAACAATTAATTATGATTAATAATGAGAAGGGTCAAAATCTTCCTCCCTTATTTTCTGACTCTACTAAGTTGAAAAATGGCCCTTTCCTCCTCTGTGCACCAAAGGACTCTTTCATCCAAACTGCCTCAGAATCCTCACTCCGTTCTCACATTAGCTTTGCTCTTTGAATCCCTACTTTGCTACTTTCCAGCACAGAAAAGGAGCTAAAGGGATACTCTGCCTTACCTCAGCTGCAGAGTCTTATTGCCCCCCCTGTACCCTGCTAGGAGAAATAGTCAGGAGTCATCAGCCAAATCCCTGCCTAACAACTGGGAAATGGGACTTGGAACCGAGCCTTGATTTGGACAGCATCTTAGTATTTTCAGAATATAAAGTATTACATTTCTAAGATGTGAAAATGTGTGATTTTGTCAACAGGATGTTGCACTTGCAGGTATCCATGGTCTCAAACAGCCGAGCAAACAATCACAAGCCACAGGATAATTGCACAGAAGTTTGTGCAATAATTAATTACAGGGACTACAGTGTCAATATATTTCATTAATTCAATTGAAGGTTCTACTACATATAAAGACAGAATATACTTCAGAATCTGTGTTTTGACCTGACTGGAGTGTTTTTGTGCGAAATATAGTTAAATTTCCTAGCTGAAACATGTTATCTTACAGAATATAATTATGGAAAGAACCTGTGACATGCGCATTGGCAACATGAATTTCTGAGGGCTCTGCTTATTTCCTGCTGTTGCTGCACCATAGCTTTGAATAAGAACATGCCCTTTCAGGTATGTTGCTCCCTGTTTAGTCAGCCAAGAGCAAAGCTCTTGAGACTCAGGATTGTTTCCAAGGACCTGTGACAGATACAGTAATATTTGTCTCTTCCATTATGGAAAAGGTGCTGTCTGACACCTGCAGAAGCCCTGTGTAAACTGGCATGCTCCTCATACGTGCAGGCTGGTGCTCAGCTCAGTATATTTAAACTCCTTAGTACACAGCAATACCCACCAAGAATAAATTACTCTTCTATCCACATTAGATGAACCAGGAGACCTCTCCAGGTGAAATTGCAATTTTGTTTTTTGCAGTCATTGCAGAAGCAAATGGATTTAACCTTGCAGGTCTTCATTGGAAACATTTTGGCTGAACAAGAATTCCAGATTTGGGACCTGTGTGGTTATAGGTAGAAAGCTTCGAATTAATCTCAGATAAAATAAAGTAAGAGTTCTCTACTTTGTTCTTACTTAATATGAGAAATTTTCTTTCAGACACCTCTCTGCAGAGCACAGCTTAGTATTAAGCATGCACTTCTGGGTGGAAACCAACTATAAAATTGTATTCTTTGCTGTAGTTCTTGTTCTCTTAGATAATGGTTGAACAAGCTAGTCTTTGTTTTCGATGATGCTTGACTTGAAGTTGTTCATTTAGTGTTTTGGCACTAAACAGAACAACCTTTTGGCAATCTCTGTGACTGTGTACTTGCTCAATATTTTGTTTAAAAATACTGTCATGATAAAATCTGCTCTTCACTCTAATAGAAAATACTGACATATTCAAACAGCACAGATTTTGCACTAATACCTAAGAGAATGGGAAATTACTAAGATAGGAATTTTATACCTTAATAGTTTATTAAATTAATATCGCAAGTTATTATTATATATTATACTGATATCACAAATAATTATAGTTCTTTGTATGAACATATAAATATGTATCTGTTGTGGACATAAAGCCATTCAATGTTTCATTCATGATTTTGGTAACACTGCTTCTTGACAGTATCAACCTTGGATGGGCAACAAGTATTCAGAAATTGCAGAGGGAAATAGATGCCAGAAGCCAGCCAGGAAAGTGCATACAGTTTGCTATAATATCCAGTTAGCAGGTCTGTAAAATAGCATCCTTTTACTTCCTGTTTCACATGAGGTAGGCTTACAAGTCTTATGCTTACAGAGCATTGCTGCACATCCTTATGCATGTCATATCAGCTGCCAGGAATTTTTACTGCAGTTTCATCCTGATTAGAGAGATTTTCAAAACAGACTTCAGTTTATAACTACCAGTGGTTCTTATGATTACATTTCCTGCTAGGAATAGGAAAAGACCTCTGGCTATCCACAAATAATGCAGTCAAGGATATGCTAGACAGACTTTAGGTGTTGAGGATGAAAAAACCAATTGCCAATAATTGGGATAGCTGCAAAACTCTCTAAATACATAGAGAGGGTAAGTCTTTAAATTCACTGTAGAGGATAACCCTTCTCTTCAGGCTCAGTGATCTTGCAGATGATGGTTGTAGCACATGAAGGAAGCAGTCTGTCCTAACACTTCCTGCTCAGCCCAGCCCCTCTCAATGCCATTTCCAGCTTTTTTAGCTCACCTTAACCAGAGTTGCAATGTCTTCAAGAAACAGTGAACTGTAAGTAAATCTGGTTTGGGATTGTGGTCAGAATTTGAGATGCAGCATTACCGTTGTACAGCATATGACCTACAATTACCATTCCTTCCATTTTTCCTCCTTAATCTCCCAACATTCCCATGAGAGGGGGACAAGAAGATTCTCTGCACACCCACCAAGACATATTGTGGTGGCACTTTCATTGTGAGTAGTTTTATTTTTTGCAGTTACTGGAATGAAGAGAAGTAGTAATGCAAGGGAGATCTGTCTGGAGCTGTTTCTCCAATACACTGTGTCACACCATTTCTTCCCTGCTTTGAACAAGCACATGTCAAGAAGGCTGCCAACAAAAGCATTGTTTTTGACTTTCAGTGTTTCAACAAATACTGTTTTGACACTATGAAATGTGGCTTTGAGTTTTAAATACCTTGTTTTCAGGGAATGGCAAGGGCAGGAGTTATTGAACTTGTGCACAGACTGTGGGCACTTAAAATCCTCACCAGTGCCATGGCCCTGGCCTCCACCCTTTCTTAGCACTTAACCTGACATTGTTATTAAATACTGAGCTTTGTTATACACTGCCCTAGACAGTGGCTAGGCTTGTTGTGTATTTAAGATTTTAATAGGATTTGTCCTGGCTAATCTTACATGTTGTAACTGCACAGCGTAAAACTCATTGCTCTTTATACAGGGAAAGTGTCCTTAGACCCATTTATTTACTTATTCATGTATAGTTCTGGCTCTGACCCGCTTTTTCAGGCATTTCTATCCTATCTGTTTATTTACCAATGTGGGAACCAGCACAAACCATCATCCCTTCAATTTCTCTGATTTTTAAATTTCTAAGCTGGGACCCTAAGACATACCCATTTTTACGTAAAACACACACATACCAAAAAAAAAAGGGGGGGGGGAGGAGGAAGAAACTAAACCTCAAGCCTGCCTATCTCAGTTTAGAAGTTAAAACAATATAAATTCTAAACCCAAGGAATTGTTCCCTAGCTTCTGTAAAAGTACATTGCCAAAGTACATTGCTTATCAAGGTGGATCATCTCCCAGGACCACTGAATTTAGTGGATTGCACAACACAGAGATAATCATTACTTCATAAGAGTTGAGAGAAAAGCCTTTGCTTTGAGAACAGCATAGAAAGTTTTGTGATTTTCTGCAAAGGAGTCCTTCAGTGGAAAAAGTTTAATTGAATATCAAGATTTTATAGGTCAGATACAATGGAACCTCTTACTACTTAAGAATCTAGGATATTATAATGTTACATGAGGGAAAATGTACAAAATTTTATTATGAACTCTTAGTGATACTTATCAATTCAGCTTGGAACTGCTAGAAGGGAAAGTGATTTCGCATTATTGATGACAACATTGCATGTTGTATTTCCTCAGCCAACCTAGTCAGTGTAAATGTAATGAATTCATGTGACCCACAACGAGCTGGTTCAAACAAGGGTCTAGCTTGATGGGGCTTCAAGCCATACTGTGCGCAAAGCGCTCAGTACTGTGTTCTACAAGTCATAAAAGAAAAAAATCATTTAAACCTTTCAATCTGCAGCAGTTACAGCAAAGTTGAAGTACACCACAGAGCCTAGAGAACAGGCTGAAGTGACTCTTGTATAGCTCCAATGTGGCAACATGCAACTCAAACCATTCCTAACACAGTGAAAGGCTTCTCTCTCTTCTTTCACATGCAGTCAATATCTTCTCTTGATCTGATCCACCTTCACTTGTGTGGGCTAAAACTGGACTGATTTCCTGGGAACTGAAACTCCGTATGAAAAATAAGGCTGTCAAACTGATTTTAACCACATTTTGACATAAATCTTTCAGCAAACTGACTTAGTGTTCAGCTGGGAAATGCTTCAGCTTCTGATGTATGCAGTGTAGGCTTTCCCCGCCTTGATTCTTTCCTGAGAAAAGGAAGACTGTCATTTAGCAATGTTGAGTATATAACAAGGAAAACAGCTTTTCAACAGATGCAGGCAATTCTCTGTCATCGGGAATCTCTGAGCCAAGAAGGGATGTTTGCCTAAATGATTTGCCCTAAATGTAAATTGGTAAGTTACATGAAAAAAGTACAGGATAAAATATGTATGAGAGCACAGTCTGGGATATATAGGACTCTGATTCAACAAAAGTGATTACCTGATAGTTTTAAGCCTTTGAGTCAAAAAATGTAGTGTTTGGAATACCATTGACAAAGCATGGGACTTGCAGGTTTCCTTCTGTGCAGCCCAGATGAGTTATGCTGAACCGCTTTGAAATTCACCAGCGTAAGAGACTTGGGTTTCCTGGAGCCTTGAATTCAATCCAAATCTGCAAGAAAAGAAAGCGCTCCCCACCTGTTTGCAAGAATGATTCAGAGAGAACAAATGAGCATACAAAGGAGTTCCAAAACTGCAGGATCCACACCATAAAAGCAAACTTACTTTTCCTGTTTCTCTTCTTGTTGGACAGAAACACAAAATGGAGATGAACAGCCTTCTGGATTGTTTGTTTCAGAAGGCTTAAGAGCCCACTACCTGCTATGAAGCATATGTCAAACTTTAGATTGTAGAGAGTAATTTATTTGTTTATTCTTGTGAAGACAGGAAAAAAGTCTCCTAATTTCATGGCAATATTTTCTCTATCAAAAAATGTTATTGCATTGATAAGGCTAATAATTGAAAACAGCCCTTTGTGTCAATATTAATCTGAAATAAATTTCAATAAGAAACCCTGCTTCACCTTCAATTTCCAAAGGAGTCATCTTTTTACAGAAATAATTTTTGTATCCATTTCCATGATCATATAATTAGTTCAATAATGGACAATCTTCAAATCTCTTCAGCATCCGCTGCATAGAGATTGTAAGCTTCTCAGTTCAGATCTGCATTTGATGTGTTCATTACTGCCTATTTTAATTGATCCAGTGCAGTTTTCTATCTATAGTATCCAAAATTCTGCCCAGAAACTTTAACAACATTCCTAAATTATTAAGAGCAATATAAAAAAGAGACAACTGTGCTTTATTGTGTTGTATGAAAGGAATCATAGCTCTTCTACTCCACATTTGTAGAAAGGTATCAGCCCATAAGCATGTATTAGAAGTAACCACACTCAGAATGTCACATCTAGTGTGACTATAGACAGTCTCTTCTTACTTTCCTAATCAGCAGATTACAAAAATCAGCTTCAGATCTGAAATCTACATGTGATTCACTCTGTTCAATTTATTACTAATAGTTGAGACTCTACCTTCATTTCATCAGAAATATTGTTAGCACTCAAAGGAGGTGAAGAGTTAGAAGATGTACACTCAAAATTAGACATCATCTGCAATAATTGCTATCAGCTTACAACATCAGTCTCCTACTGAAGACTGACAGTGAAACTGCCATGGATAGTATTTGCTTGATGATGGCAACAGAAAAGAGCAGAATAATCTTCTTTTCATCCCTAACTCTGCAAGTCATTTCAGGTCATGGTAAGAAAGTTCAGTCCATACAATTCTTATTTTCAAAACTTGAACACACAACACCAGTTTTCAGCCATTTGCAGCCACTGACCAAAGCAGATAAGGATTTTCATAGTTTTCAGATCAATAAAGCCGAAAACTGACTATAAAAAGGTCAACAGACAATTCACCCACTGACGTGTTGAACGTTCAATACAGTACAAGTCTAGCTGCTCAAGTTTGACAGCATTCTTGTTTTATATCATACTTCAGCACTGCAAAATGATAAGGAGACTGACAGCTCAGCTTAGCAAACCCTGCAAGACCAATTAGTCACCTCCATGATGCATATTTAGAGAATATATCTAAAACCCACGGCCTGTGATAACTTACAACATAGAGCCCATGAGAATTTCTCATGAGTAGTTCTCCGGTCCCTGCTCAGACTCACTGAGGAAGGGTTACTTACGTGAGCAGGGAGTGCAGGCTATCAGAAGTGACAACGTGCTATCTTTGTGCGTGCACAGGATTGCACAACCCCAAGGCTCTGATTGGATCCTGCTGCTCTCCACTGGACTGTGTGCACATCAGGCACCTGCTGCAGGCAGCTGAACCCGGATTCGAGGTTCAGTGAGAGCACGCTCCGAGTGTGATGGTTGTCCGCAGTCCTCTCTCACTGCTGGAAAATTTGGCCACGTTAGAGTGAAAATGGCACACAGATGTCACCTCGTCAAAATGGATTCAAATTCTCCCTTATTTTGAATAGTTTTGATGCTGCGCAAATTTATTTAAACTGGAATTTTCACACTTGATGATTTTTTTCTTCTAGATTCTGTGCTGGACACTTCAACATCTCAGCAGCAGAATTGTAGGACCTTCACAGTTCTACTTGAACATGGCATACTAAACATGTGACTACCAAAATAAAGTTCAGTATTTTGAAAATTAATCCTACGGGTGTTAGACCGTTTGCCCCAAAATTACTATGCCTTATTTAGCAATTTGTAAAACAAAGATAATATATCCCAAGTACTTAAAAACATATTTTCAAAAGCAATACACTATTGATGAACTTCTCAGTGACTCCAGTGATGGGCACCACAGAAAAGTAACTGAGGAAATTGCTGACTGTATTCAGTGAGGATTGAATAACACACAGTAACAAAGTGTTAGGACACATAGGTAAAAATAATTGAACACAAAAAACATTCATTATCTAAGCTCTGTCTATAAAAAGCAAGAACCCTCTGAGAAACATAACATTTCATCTGTGTAATTTAAAACTATTTCATGAAACTGCACTGATGGTCTTACGATCAATACCTCCTAGTGTTTTGACATTGCAAAATTAATAATACTTTATAAAAATAAAGTAAGGTCTCCTTAAAATTTACTAAAATAAAAATAAAACAATAGATAAAAAACTATGAATACAATGAACCCTCATATTAATAACTACAAAGGTGAGCATCAGGTTTGTTTCTAAAGTGATTATGATTCTTATCCCTGCTACTGGAATAAGGTCTTATAGAAAGGATAGCAGTCTTTAATGTTTATAAATCTAAGCCAAATTTCCAAATGAAATTAATTATGGCCAATTTGTACCTCTCTGCATTTTGTTCAACATTTTCCATTAGTTTAAGTCTTTATGCTGTACCATTATCCAAGTTTGTGAACTGCAATGCTGAATACAGAAAAGGACTTCTTTTAAAAGTAACTTTTACAAGTTACTTCACAATAGAGATTGAACACACATACACAGATATCCCCCAAGCAATATGCTCTCCCTTCAAGAAGGATGACATAACAGAATCTTAAATTATTAATGAGAATGGCAATATTTGAACTGAAATACTAAAGAGGTCTCTGCTAACTTTTATACCACTTCTATAAATTTAGTTAATTTCTCTGAGTCTTGAATAATACATGGACCAAAGGATTTTATTTCTTTTTCCATGTTTGTCCTTGCTTGTATGCATTTAATTATATCCTCCATGCTTTTTTTTTTTTTTTTTTTTTGAATAAGAATATCTGCTACTGATTTAAGATAGGCAATATACTCCAGGGTCTTAGAACTTCTGACAAAACTTGCTAGTGGTAATAGTATATATACATATCTATCTCCACTTATACGAAGTCTGTAGTTTATATTATAACAAACAAACAAACAAATTGTCATTCAGCAGAATTGTGTTCACCAGAGTATATTAACATAGATTTTTTTGGGCTTGTGCATCATCAACAGGTTCGTTTGAGAGTTTATAGGTACTGCCCTTCATTTCACCCACTTTTTGAGTAGTTGTACCATTTATTTCTCTAAGCCTGCAGACACCAATTGCATGTAAAGACTGATTTTTGATTTGAGTCACGAAGGCACTGCATAACAGATCCCAGCTTTCAGCTGGCTTTGAACAATGCTGCAATGGTCCTATGGCATTGCATAGGTCTAGGCAGAGCTCTGATCCCAAACACAATGCTGCAGTGTCAGTGCCTCAGAGAAAAGCAAATTCTCTTAGGTGCAACTTCATACTGATGCAGTGACATTATTTCCTACTATGAATTTACCTTGGCGGCTGCTTGCAGAGGGATCTCTGCAACACGCACCACTGCACAATGTAAATATGCCCTCCAGTATGTGTGCGTACATCAATTTTTTAGTCTATAATACCATTTGCAAATATTGGCATGCACGGTTGTGGTGTCTGTGTTTACAAACTGTAAAGAGGCTTAAGTGTTTATCCCCTTTACACACAGAGAAATCCCGGACGTGTTCAGACAACATGGAAACCCTACTCTGGCCCCCATGTTCATACTTCTCATGGTACAGGGTGCACACTGTTTTTTATTTACTAACTCTGCACAGGATCTTTACTAGCTTTCTATAAGGAGAATGTCTTAATACAGTACTCTAAGTTGCTCTCTGATGGATTTGCTTCCCAGAGGATAACGGTTAAATAATATGAGAGATATTATACTCAGTATCTTTTACTTCCTAATCATATCAGTATTAACCAGCCTCTTATGTTGCAGCTAGTCAGTCTCTAGTTCCTGGTTTAAAATGTTATGCTTTGCTTGGGTTCTTCTAAATGACACTTCAAACTTTGAAATGAACAGATCAGTAACAGATCTTAGTATCAAGTTACCTATTACTTGTTTTGAAGTAAAACATAGAGATTGCAATGGAGGTTAAAGCATTATGTATTGCTCCTCTACAATTCACACACTAAAAGATAGAAGGAGAACTACTCATGTTAATGAAATGGCTTAAAATTTCAGTTATAATGTGATTTGATTTTCAATTAATGAGTTTTATCTAAGCACTTGGAAATAAAGGAATGGATCAATGGCTCTGTGTTTGACTAGAAAAGAACCTAAAAGGAGTTGTATCCCTGTTTTAGTCTTTAACTATAGCTTGACTTTAGATAGACTATATTGTGTCATACTATGAAATACTTACTGCAGCTGATTGAAATGTAGTTCATCTTCACATAAGTAAGAGAACACCTATAATGTTAATGAACAACATTTAAGCTGAAATTGATCAGTTACCTCACTTTTCCACAGAAGCTTTAAGATAAAAATAATGCATTTGAATTTGCACAGGTCAAAATTCAGGGACAATGAGAATGGTACTTCAGCTGAATTCCGTGCCAAGTGTCCCAGCATCACTTTGGAGCTTAAACATGGCTTCAGAAGTGACCAAATGACCAGCCAGAGAAAAGTCAAGCAGGCAGTGCCTTGTTAACTTGCATTTTAGCCCTCACACAGAGGAAGTGCTGTAATTCCTGTCAATTACACATTTTCCTCCTTCCCTTGAAATGAATACTCCCTACTCCGGTACAGCACCACGTGGACTAGACAATGTTTTGCATGTCCGTATGAGTTCATCATTCTGTCTTTTTTAACTATAAATGGAGACACTGATTTCAGTCATTATTGCACCCAAAAGTTAACCAAGTTTGCTATCACATTTTATTTGCATTCTACAGTGGGTATCTATGAAGATATCATGGTCTCATTTTAGTTTATGAAGAAGGATTCAGAAATCATTAGTAAGATGTGTAAATAGCATCACAACCATGTAGCATTTGATCATGTAAGGTTAAAAAGAATGGATCTGAAAATGCTAACAACTCTTTTGCTGAAATATTTCACTCAATTTAATATCACGGATGCAGAGAGTAGGAATATGATCCTGTGAAAAAGGAAGAGAAACTAAAGAAAGAAATTACAGGGTTTTCAGATCAAATGCAATGGCAAAATCTTCTATCTTTTCTGTTTTAAAAAAAAAGTAGGTACATCAATAAATTCTTCTAACATATTAATATTTCCATTTATGCAGTCAATTATATGGATTTGATCATAAGGAGGTACAGAAATCAGACATGTTACTCCCAACTAATTTTTAAAATATACTCTCCCGTGTCACTTGTGTATGTCTATTGAGTGAATGAAGGTGAAATACAATTTGAAGACGAATTGTGTCTTTGAATAATGAATAATGCTACTAAATCAATTTATCATAAATATTTGAGATTATTTTTGCAAGTCTCACACATTTTAATACATTTTATAATAATTTCTGAGAAGGAATAGCCCAAGCAAGAAATTTAATATGGCAAAGGTCATATGTCATAATCGATGAATTAACCACCTAGTAGTGTCAGGATAATTGATTTATGACATATATGAGATTTGAAAAATTCAGTCAAAAATAGAGATATAGGAAATCACTTCTGATGGTGCCTTAAAGCTCGATTAAAGGGGTTAAACTGAACTGTAAACCAGTTTCAGCCTAATTGGGATGACCAGACTGGGATGTCTCAGAAATCACAGTGCTTCCCTGAACATGCAGGAAATGTATATGAAACCACAGCATAGCAACTGTTGATATTAATTGATTTTTAGTGGTAAGTAATACGATGATTCATAAAGTATATATTTCTTCTCACTAACATAATCTCTTAATAAGCTTATGTGTGTTACCCACATGAGTTTACCATACTATTTTATCATTACTTTAATTACATACCATTTAAATCCATTATTTTTTAATTTTTTCTGGATCTTCATCCTGGAACTTTGATACTAACCATTAGAGACAGTGATACTTCCTTAAATTTTCACTGCATCTATTTCTGTATGTACAAGTATCTTGTAGGCATCTTCTTTTCCTTGTTAAGTAGTGCTAAGTAAATTCTACAGACTTACACATCAATGAAGTTGCCAAAGGTATAACTCATGAGTGAAACGGAACGATTTTTTTCCTCAAAACTTCCAATTCAATTTTGTTATGTCACCTTTATTTAAATAGTTGTACTCTTAAAATGTTCAGGACAAGCAGCATATTTATTGCTTTTGTTTGCTGCTTAGGTAAAAATTGTGCCTTTTATTTCCCTCTTAGTGTTAAAGTTACTTCTTCAAATCTAACAGAAAGTAGATTTTTATTAGGTATTAGGAAGAAACTCCTTTCTGTGAGGAGTGGGAACACGTTGCCCAGAGAAGTTGTGGATGCTCCATTCCCTGAAAGTGTCCAAGACCAGGTTTGATGGGGCTCTGAGCAAGCTGGTCTAGTGGAAGGCGTCCCTGTCCATGGCAGGGGGTTGGAACTGGGTGATCTTGAAGGTCCCTTCCAACACAAACCATTCTACAATTCTATGACTCCGTGATAATTTTTCAAAAAACATAATAGAAAATAATATTTCGAGAATTTCAAATGGACATTTAGTTTATTCTCTTGCCCCAGAGCACTATCAACAGCACTTAGACCATTCCCATGTAGGTGTTTTACTAACCTAGTGATGGAAATTGGACAGTATTCCTAGGCAATCTAAATTAGTATTTCACTACCTTTTCAATGCACGTCTAACATCCCTCCATAACAGCTAAACTTCATTCCATTTTGAACATTGTTATGACTCCAAAGAATATGGAGGCTATATCAGTACCTTCTTCCTTGCAGGTACTGTTTGAACCCATGTGGGATTATGGGATCTGCTCTCTAAGTGAAAGACTGTGTTCCTCTACAGCCCAGGGTAAAACACTATAAAAGGTTAATTTACCAAAGTCCTATAGCTGTAAATAACTATTTTCACATACTCAAAAAGCATTCTTCACTCCCTCATTGCTCCTAAGATAAGGAATATTCCAGAAAATATTCTTGCATATCTGTCCTTTAGTATCTCTAGGGCTAGAAATCACATGGATTTTTTTTAATCATAGGTAGAATCCAACTAATTTTTAATGGTGAAATCACGTTAGAAGGAAAACAGATGAAATAACCCTAAAATTGCCCATATGAGAAGAGGAGACCCTCAAGGAAAAGGCCATATTACTGACTTGCCAACACAGACGGGTTCTCATTGTGTACACCTGTGTTGTGCTTGGCCAGTGGGATAACTGCTGACCTTAAATAGCATTTGATTTCTTCATTCTCACAAGCAAAGTAGCTACACAGGCAGGTGCAAACTCATTTAAAAAAATTTGTATCAGGTGGAATTTCTTTGGAGTTTTTTGAGAAGCTAATTATCATCACTTGTCCTAAAGGAAAAAAAAAAAAAAAAGAAGCAATTCACTCAAACTAACTTCCTGCTCAGAAGACTCTTAAATTGTATTTATCCCACAAGAAACAAAATATTTGAGAAGACTAAGCCTAAGAAAAAATTCTTCTTGCTCAGTTCATGACATTTCATCAAAAAATGTGGAAAGAAGACTCCTCCTAGAGTGTAAATATCTGAGGGAAAGTCAGAGCATCCTCTATTTACCTCTGCACCTGCAAAAGAAAACGAAAATGTCTGAAGCCCCACCTTTTAAGAGCCTTGTGAAACAATCTGGGAGCTGAGCCAACTTCTACTCTCTCACTATATAAGAGTTGGGAGCAGACAGGTATTTCCTCAGAGGCAGGTTGTTCGGTGGTTTCTACCGGACCTCCAGAAGATGGGTAAAGGTGGTGGGACACGAATACCACTATGGATATCAATACTAGCCCTGGTCTTCATACAGATCAAAGGTAGGAAGATTCACTTGCTTGGCATTTTTACTGTTTTAAAGAATTTATAACTTGCTTTGGAGTTTGAAGCATTTTTTTTTCTTGGCTTTGTGAAGTTAATGAACCTGTTACAATCATGCAAGATTTTATTTTCTGCTTAAAATACTTTCTTTCCTAAGAGAAAATTAACTCTTTTGAAACTGTCATCCTGTTTTTCTCCAGTCGAAATCTGGAACAGATCCACTGCATTGAGTGGAACTTTCTCTGAACTTATAAGTCTACAAAAATGCCTCAAGATTTGCATTTAGCTTTTAATATCCACTTTAAGGTGGTATAGCATTTCTAAATGTACAAACCAAAAGGTGCAAAGGTACCTCTAGAAAGGAACAAATCAGTGGAGGAGTATGTCTGCATGAATTATTAAAGACTCTATTTATCAGGTGATGGTAAAGTATTGAAGAAAGGGAGGATTTTTCTTTAAAATCTTCAGGCAACAAGTTTTAAAAATTAATTTACTCTTGCTTATGAGGTTGCATAAAAGCTTAGGACACAGGGTTGGTTTGCAATGGGCTGAAAACAAATGGAACTGCTATAAATATTCTATTCACTTAATAGTCACAGATGGATGGAGACCTCTTTAATTATTGTTTTTATTCTTTTTTCACCTGATAATTTCCCTTTGAGTTTAAGGTAACAACAATGTTAGTTTTAAATGCATTTTGATCTCTTGTGCAGATCCTATTGTATGATTTCGTATTTTTTCTGCTCCTAGGTAGTTCCACAGTAACTTATGTTAAGAAGTGGTAGTGTCAAAGAATAGCCTATGACAGGACTAGCTGTAGCATTAGCAAAACATGCAATGGCAGCAGGGATCTGCTCAGTGCTTGTGGCACGAGACAGAGTCACACAGTTCACGGAGAGAGAAGGAGAAAACTCTCTGAGGCTGGGCACTGAAGGAGCCCAGAAGCACTGAATGGTTCCTACCTTAAAAAGGGACACACGTCCTCTAACCCCAGCTCTTTCCCCAGGAGGGGGCTTGCAGAGTTCCCACAGCTCTGCTTTCAGCCTTAGCCCCTTTAGTGGTCCTATCCACAGCCTGCGCTTGTGAGGTGCAGCAGGGGTGAACCTCCCCTTGCACTTTCCTCTGGCCAGAATAGTCTTCACCTCAGCCTGCCCTCTGATGAACTCTCACTAAACAGTAACAGCATTGAAAGCCTCTCTAGATAATGCATACATTCTAATTCTGATGCTGCACTGGAATGGAATGAAAAATGGTTTCTTTGCTTTGGGGCAAAATCAACAGGCACAAATGTATCTATTGGAAAGACCTATTTCCTTCTGTGTGGTGTGGCTTTTGCATTTCTTCTCCTTCTGTGGCTTATTACAAAGAATATTTGAAACTAGAAAATACAGAGTAACTTTGGCTTTGACAAAGATCAGTCCTCTAACCCTAAAGTGAATTCTTCATGTACAAAAGGGACTTATTTGAAAGCCATCTAGCTAGAAAGAAAGGTTTTACTAATGCTTAAAGCACAGAGTGATCATAAAACCTAAGAAAAGCTGAAAAGCTTCTAAGGGAATCCAGGGTTATACTGTGACAGAACAAGGACCTGCTCAAATCACCACAGGTATGTTTTTTGCTGGCTTCCCTGCAGTAATTTATTACTCAAAAAGTTAAAAAAGGAAAAGGCTGAAGGAGTGGTGTTTGACCATCATTGCATGTAGCATTGGTCCTGATGTATTTCTGGCCTCTTGTACATAAACGTATCTTTGATTTTTGATATACTGAGTGCTGCACATTTAAACAGATATAATTGAGACATTATGAGGGGATTCAAGAAAATTAGACATTCACATTTCCTTTACTACTCTTCTTGATCCAGTTCAAGCCCAGGGTGGTGAACAACCAACAAAATCAGATTATGTTTCTCCATCTCTCCTGCAGCGACAAAAATGTAGATATTTTTATGCTGATTTCTTTGTAAGGTTTTTTCCAAATAAAGGTGATAAACAGTAAGATTACGAGAGTATTTTGATTCCTAGCTACATGCATACAACACACGATAAAAGAGAAGCCCTCTGTAAAATATATCCAGTTTTCAGACAATCTTTGACTGCTCTAAGCTTGGGAATTTCCGCTGAGATCTGGCCCAGTGGATCTGCTCTACTGATATGATACAGTTATCTAATCTTTGACTTCACAAAAGGTACAAAACTTATATCTAAAAGTGTATTTTCAGAAGAGGTGTGTGTTTACATACGTATCACGAAGGTACTTGATAGTAGGTAATAAAAGGCACATTTTTTTACACTATGTCAAGATGACTGCATCACTCACAAGAGAATAAGAAAGCTGTAACTACCTTAAACATTAGAATAATTAAGTATTACAAGATCCTGCATGACACATAACTGGACAGTGCAAAATAAGGGTGGAAGGATCCAAAGCTGACTGGTGTATTAGTAATGACAGGCTGAAATAATTGATCATTAAGTCTGCCCTGCAAAATGTGTGCCACAGGTTATTTAAAAATAGCTGTTGTAATCAGTATTACAATACAGTGCTCTGAGGATCGTATTGCTGCTTTTGAGTTCAGAGTATCAGGGCCAGCATCAGATGGGAGTCTTGAACAAATGGTGGAAGAAAGTACTACAGTCTGTGCAATTTAGCTGTTAGTGAATTTTATAGAAAGACAGAACACAAAGCATTGTGTAAAAACCACCAATAAAACCTTGTGGAAAGTTTCTACTAGAGTGTAACTAGTAGTAGGAAATATTATTCATTAAAAAGACTAGGCAATCTCTAGCCATATTCTAGGACTTCAGAAAAGATTAAACCTGGCCATGTTTTCTCCTTTTTATTTTCTACCAGCTTTAGAATCCCAAGGAGTGACAATCATTCCACCTTTTCAAAATGCACTGAAAGTAAAGGGTAAGTTAAGCAAAAGTCATGTCTCAGATATCTGTGCCCTTGTTAATGACAAAGAACATGGAGTGACTGAAAAAAAATCCATAAATTGTGTAAGAACCTTTAGCATCATAAACCAAAAAATTTACAGAGAATTAATTAATCAGGTAACACAGATAATCTAAATGTGAATCCAGTGCTTTTGACTCACTGCTCTATGATGCAGCTGTAAGAAAAAAATTTAATATATACGTTTAAACATGTATACCTATTGTACATGTTTTTCCCTGGTATTATATATATTTCCAGTAAAGAGAGGAAAATACTAGTGTGCTGAAAACTGTTGAGACACCTTATCCAGAGAAGAGGGTACAATTCAAGCAGGCTGAGTATAAATGTGGAAAGGGATGGGGAAGATAATCAAGGATTTTGGAGAGTATCCTTGCAAGGAAAGGAAGACTGAAAAGAAAGAAGAGCTTTCTATAATGGGCTGGGGGAGGAGTAGGGAGGTGGAACCCCTTCAGGGTGAAGTGTAATTTTGGCACAAGAACAACCAGGCATACATGGAACAGGAATATGTTTCGGAAGATGTTGACAAAAGTCTTCCAGCCATTTAGAAGTTGTGGGTACAAGTGGACATCCCAAGTAGAAGTATCAGCTAGTTTTAAACTAGCTTTAATATGGTTTTATGGTGAAACTTGAGGACTCCATACATTTAGGAAAGGATATATGGGATAGGGCAGTCATCAGAACTAGAGCACTGGATCTAGCAACCCTAGAGGTCTCTTTTGAATCCTAGGTCCTATATCCTTATGCAAAGCTGATTAAGCACAAAAAGCAACTGAAATAAATTAATGACAAAGAAATAGCTTGACAAAACAGAAAAAAGATGAGCTTTTTGGAAAGAGGCTGGTGAAAGAAGCAGGAGGGATAAAACATCTACAGGGAGGGTATTACAAAAAACTACAGAAAATTCTTATTGCTTATTTTGAATCCACAGCTGGCAACCCCTATCACAACGGCCGTGTTTGCAGCACATGGGGTAACTTCCACTTCAAGACCTTTGACGGGGACATCTTTTACTTCCCTGGGGTCTGCAATTACATCTTTGCATCCAACTGCAAGTCTTCCTATGAGGACTTCAACATCCAGATTAGGCGTGCAATGGTGGAAAATGCTACTGTGATCACTCATGTCATCATGAAGCTGGAAGGAGTAGTGATCGAACTGACCCCCAGCTCTGTCCTGCTCGACAACAAACTGTATGTTCCCACTTTGTTCCCAGTGGGCTCTTTGAGCAAATGTCCCTTTCCCTCATTTCATCATTGCTCCCAAGCAGTGGGAGGGCTCAGGTCCTCCCTGAGGTAGTAACAAAAACAAAGGAGGGCTTGACAGCAAGCTAAGTGTCACTTGTGCAGATTATCCCCATGGCTGTTTTGTTCAGATGAGCTGTATCCAATACGCTGTCCCACTGCTACAATAGTGTATATATGTATGCAATTAAGTCTATAAGCTGCATTCTTTACACCCTTGGAGTTAGTAGTTTCCATTAATTTTACCAAATCCCTGCAAGGAATTTTTGACAGCTTTTGTTCTTGCACTGAACAGTGTGCAGTAAAGCGGTGACTGCTCTTCAGCTTGTACCTGAATTAATTTAAAATTATCTGTTCTGCAAACTTGCTATCTATGTAGTAATTATAGCACTGACTTTGGCATAGGGTGTGAAACCTACCCAAAAGGCCAGGTAAATATTTGGGCAGCTATCCCACAGTGAGTTGTCTCTTATGGCAGCTATGTACAGTGAACTAGTCTAAAGGTTATTTGGGTACAGCTTCCTGAATGGCACTCATGTCACAGAAAGCCTGGAGTCTATCCCTTTATTAGCAAATGCTTCAAGGAGTAAATAGCAATATCCTGAAGCACACTGGCTGCAAAAGAGAGCCTCCCAGCACTTTTTTGAAAAATACAACCACAGACATATGCTAAGATTTTACCCAGAAAAACACCCTTAATGGAGAAAGCCAAAAGGAGAAGCAAGGCTGATCCATTTGCACAATGAGAGGCAATTGCATAGGAAATGGACAAAATATTAAAAACCTCTGTCTGTAGTAGTTATTGCTCTAATTTCTTCACAGATACATGTTAAGAATTCCCAAAGAGAATAAGAAAGGATATCATTGTGGACATTCAATGGATATTCTGTCCCTACCCCTGCTGACTTATGATGATCTTTCCCCAGGGTCCAGATGCCCTACAGCCATATGGGAGTCTTTATAGAGAGAAGTAACAACTATTTGAAAGTTTCTGCCAAGTTGGGACTGACCTTCCTTTGGAATGGACAAGATGCTCTCCTGGTAAGAAAACATCCAAAACACAGCAGAAAGTCTGTATTTTGAAAATAGTCTGCTTACACCTTTGCCGTATTACAGCCAGGCAGGCATTAGTTACTTTGGATTTGTGTCCATTTTTAGTGTATTGTTCTGTCTTCTCTCCATTTCCTGCTTTTTCCCCACCAAGCTCAGCTCAGAATCAATAAGCAGTACTGGTATAGGCTGTGCTCCTAACCATCAAGACTGCCATTTCTATAAATATCCTTTCTTTTTTTTTTTTTTTTAGGTGGAACTAGATAAGAAATATGCCAATCAAACTTGTGGACTTTGTGGGGACTTCAATGGAATTCCAGTCAGCAATGAATTTATTTCAGGGAGTAAGTAATAATAAGCATTATTAAATACTGATGCTTTTTTTTTCTTCTTCTTAGAATATACTTTAATATAGGTCGTGAGTTGTACTAACTGGAAAACTGGCGTTACTTCTTCATATATTCCTGTGATGGCAGTTGTGCAAAGTCAGGACTTTGAGATGTATTTAGACTGCTTCCATCACTGTTAGATATTTTAAGACCTGCCATATAAAAATTTCTATTTGTTTTCAATAGTTAGGATCCAGTTTTTTATATATACTGTTCATATTTCCCCCTTCATATTTTAGTGATATTATTTGGTAATCACTGTTCATGTCATAGCACGTAGTGTCCCAAAAGAAAATAACTCCATGTAAAATTTAGTAAGCATTATTCTAATATTTGAACTCTTTTTTACAGAGACGAAACTGACCCCCATACAGTTTGGTAATAGGCAGAAGATGGATGGACCCACAGAGCAGTGTGATGATCCTATTCCTCCTACTTCTCTGATGAACTGCTCAAGAGAATTTGTAAGAACATCTCTCTCAAAATGTGTTTTCTCACTATGAATGCATTCTCTGTCTTTGGAAAAAAACTTTTTAGAAGAGGGAAAAAGTAGAACATGAATATGACTCAGCTGTAGGTCTCAAAAGAAAAATATTCTTAATTTCATATTGTATTCTTTGCTAAGGTGAATGCCAAAAATTTGCATTCCCCTTCTACAAGAAGACTGCATATTTTCCTTAAAGAGAAAATTATTTCCTTAAAGAGAAAATTACTGGGGATGTCTTAATATAAAGAAATGATATAATGCTTGGGAAGTGACCTGAGGTGAGAGTAACTAAGGATGTGGAAGCTACTAGAGTTATTCAAAGAAGTTCCACGTGATTTTGCCCTATTATATTTTTCCTTAAATATCAGCTTATGGATACTGTTGGAAGGGTTTCTGGACCAGATCAATCTTTGATTTTTTTCTGCTCCATGCCTTAAATAATTATTTTCATATGTTCTTAACACTTTGTTTACCTTCTCTCTTTTCCTTCCTAGGCCTCTATCTGTGAGACAGTATTAACTAGCAAAGCATTCACAAGTTGTAACATGCTTGTGAATGTCCAGGACTACATTGAAACTTGCATACAAGACCTGTGCCACTGTGACAGCTCTATGGCAGACTTCTGTATGTGCAACACCTTTGCTGAGTACTCCCGGCAGTGTGCTCATGCAGGTGGACAGCCCCAGAACTGGAGAACCTCAGACCTGTGCCGTGAGTATCTCAGGAAGGGACCTCCACCTGTGCTTACACATCTAGCAAACTTCACATATGTGAGGTTTTTTTCCTGAAGGAGACAGTTTAAAAGTGCATGCAATTATAATGAAATCAGTTTTTACCTGGTCATACACAAGACTTTGGGAATATGGAAGTTTAGGGGGTTTTCAATATGAATCAGAAAATCTAAAATGTTTCAGCCTGGTCCTGCTTGGACCAGGATACCCTGTCATATCTTGACACAAAACAGCCTAAATTGCAAAAAAAAAAAAAGATTCCTCCAGCTTTTAAATGAAAAGTCAGCTTTATAATACTCTTTCTACTTTTAGCCAAATCATGTCCATTCAACATGGAATACCATGAGTGTGGCTCTCCCTGCTCCGACACATGCAGCAACCCGGAACGATCTGCGCTTTGTGAAGATCACTGTACAGATGGCTGTGTCTGTCCTCCAGGCAAGCTCATTTCCTGCCCTTTTCTCATACCAACCCCCCTAGAGTACTCACCTGTACACATTTAATAACTCTCTTACTCTGGATCATTCCCATCACATAATCAGCATTATTATCATGGAAGTAATAGCTAAATTTCTCCCCTGGATGCACTATTTTTATTCAAATTACTAAATATGGCCTTTTAAACAACAAATATGCTTTATATACATCTATATCTATTTTTATGTATATATATAAAATGACTGAACTTGTAATAAGAAAATTTGCTCCTAACAACAGCAGAGTCTTCTATTCTCAGCATTCAAATTCAGTTCACAGGAAGTATAAAATGTTTAAGTAGATTTTGCATGCAATCGTAACTCCTGCTGTTAGCAAAGCTGCATCTGCTTCCACAAATGACCGAATCCTTCTTGTCAAGTGTTGTGTCTAAACAACAAGGAGCTGACAGAACACTAGGCAGTGTGTTGGATCTGGTGCTTCAGAGAATTACACACAAGAACTGCATAACAGTACAAGATAGATGTGTTCTTTGTGCATACTTCTGTGTCTAAATTTTTGTTGCTATTGTGACTGTATATCACAGGAGCTTCACCCCTTACAGCTGTTCTGCACATCCCCATGATGTCTCACAGAATTCACCATCAGTTGTGTCATAGCATTGACTTCTTTAAGGCAATCCTCTGTCTCTCGGCATAGAAATATTTACTGTACAGATATGTCATTGGGCAATCTTACAAATGGTTCATCTATTTCAGCTCATTACCTAATAGTTTTAATTCTAATTCCATTCTAATGAAATCCATAACAGAAAGGTATTTTCCTAGATGTCCCTTTTGATCATGCTAAGATTTTTAGATAGATTTCAATGGAATATAGCCCTTCAATCTCCACATAGCTTGCATCCTATTACTTTAAAGTACAACAGAAACAGGACATAGTCTCAGGCATCTGCTAGATATGTGTTCAAAGGCAGGTTCTGCAGGGCACAGAATAAATAATAGACCCTTTCTTTTCCTAGGAATGGTATTTGATGATGTTAATGGTGCCGGCTGCATTCCCCGCAGAGAATGCCACTGTACTTACGAAGGTGAAACTTATGCTCCTGGTGCCTCCTTCTCATCTAAATGCAGATCATGGTAATATTTTCTCACTTTTGGGGTTTTCTTGGGTTGGTTTTTTTTTTTTGGTTTTGGGTTGGGGTTTTTTTGTGCATGAGCTAAATATTTGCTGATTTCCCCTTAAAAAACAAATGAGCAACTACTTACCAATTGAAGTTTCATAATTACACTGCTTTAGAGGTTGCTTTCATGTCTGTTTTCCCTTCACACTTGGAACAAAAATTTGAGTTTTTGAACGCCTGTTCAGTTTCAAGAAATACCAATGAAGGAAGAGAATCAAAGTCAAATACCAGAGGCGTTTAAAAATGTGAATTAGTGCTGTAACTTTGCAGCACTGCAGTGTAATGCGAAGGTGCTCATATAAATATTATGGAGATAATGACATTTGGGGACATGTTACATTTAGTGTGGGAGATCACATTTGAGGTGCATTTTTGACAAATATATATTTTTTATTATCCCTATAATTACTGAAGTATTACTGCATAAGTGTATGCAACTGCACCTACCTATTTATTTATTTTCCAATAAGTACTTAAAATATTTGACATGGATTACAAGTTCACCAGGACTGAATTCTGTCCAAAGATTGGAAATTAACAACAATATATATAGAAAGTTATCACCTTAACATAAATGTGCCTGCCCCATATTTGTCTGAGATTTCCAAGCAATATTGCTTTCTTTGGCAGTGTGATCAGTGTTTCAAGAGGAAAATTAGGGCATCATCTGCTCTTTTTGCCTTTTTATTTTGTTTACACTTGCATTACCCAATGTTACTGAATGCCTCCTTCATTTCAGTACCTGTGTTGGAGGTGAATGGTCTTGTGTCACCCAGTCGTGCCCTGGGACTTGCAGTATTGAAGGAGGTTCCCACATATCAACATTTGATGAGAAATACTATTCCTTCTTTGGAGACTGTAGTTATGTCCTAACCAAGGTAAAAATGGGTCACAATCATTGCTAAAGGAAAATATTTTAAATATATGTACTATATATATAATAACATATATATTTTAATATATATTTTTTTGATGAAAACTTCTGGCAATCACATCAGTTTTCTGAGTCATTGAGTGTTAACATGGTTATAGGGTTAACACCCCTGAATGGATTTCAGGGGCTTTTCTGTTAGGGTTATACTAAATAATATTGTAGTATTTTTGTGGATTGTGATAATTTTTTAGGATTTGCACTGAGTTGTTATTAGATTTCATAACCCTAGGTGTATTCATTGTTTTTTTTTTTACTGAACGACTAAACTATTTTCATAAGGACTTCATAGTAAATAAAATTTGTTCTTGACATGATCAATCTGAATGTTACCACAAAAAAGAATCATAAAATCTTAGAAATGAACTAGAATTAGATGATTTAGAAATAGATTAGCTTAAACCATTGAAACTTTTGGATAAGATTGACAGGCACTGCCTTGATGCACCATGGCAGCATAGGTCAGACTTACACATTAAACTCCTCCTTTTGGCACCGACATGTAAAATTAGATTCTCAGGGTGTCTGGAGGCAGAGGAAAACCTCTAAATTTGTACACAAAATTTCAAAAAGCCCCAGAATTTAACAATGATTTTCTAGATTGCTATAATTCTGCATCTCAGCTGTCCTCAATTTAGTCTTCAATATGCCAAAAAAGTGATAAGACACATTCAGAATTACAGCCTTCTGAGTCTTTCCCTGTTGTGTTTTGGCCATTAGGCACACTTTGAAAATTGTTCACAGAACACAGTCCTATGAAAATCAGAACTGAGTCGAAATCTGAACCTTCATGCAGTAACTTCCTGAATAATAATTTTAGTTACATTTTCTATGAGAAGATTTTTAAAGAATGTCCAAATCACCAGGGTCTTGAATAATCTATTCAGTGAAGAAGACATTGGAAACAATCTTTTCTCCCCCTGGTAAACATCATAAGCAGTGGGCAAGAAAGGCACACCTCCTTCTGCTCTAGCATACTAAACAGGTATTGCCTACACATTAGGAACCCGTCTTACTAATGCATGAGGAAGTTTTAATGTTCAGATTAATATGTCTAACTCACCCCTGAAAGCCAGAAGCAATGCACAGCTTCCAGTGTGCAGACTGCATGAATGCCAACTTACCTGGTGATTCTAGACATACATGTTAGACCACAGGAGCAAGAAGAAATGAAATAAACAATATTTTTAAAAGAATAACTTTACTAAGTATTCCATTTGCATGTGAACTTTTTTTGAGATAACTATTTCAATATAGCAAATCCTTTTAACAATATCTTTGGTTTTCTTCTTCAAGCTCTGTGACAGCAATGAATTCACAGTGTTGGGGGACATCCACAAGTGTGGCCTGACTGACACTGAGACGTGCCTCAAGGGTGTAGCCATCAGCCTAAACGGAGGACAGACGGTGAGCAGCAAATGTACACACCTGACAAATGACAACTAACAGCACAGACAAAAAAATTGCACTGCCTTTTTCTTTTATCAAATTTAAACATTATTAAAAGAAAAATTAGGAATAAAGTGAGCACATTAGAAGAGAAGTTCTTAGTAACTTTCTGTTATTTAGATAAATTCTGATTTTTCCTCTCTTGGACAGTCAGTAGAACACAGTAATAAAGATTAAAGAAATAGTGCAGGAATCAGAACCTCATCATAGTCTCCCTCCATTTTTTCCCCTTTATCTTGAGTAGTATTGGATAGGAAACATTTGGAAACTATTGAACTTATCTGCTTGATAATAATTGGCTTTTCTTGTGGACAGAACATTGTGATCCAGCCTTCTGGGAGTGTATTTGTGAATATGATCTACACACAGTTACCATTCTCAGCAGGTAAATTCCTTTGAAAAACTTCTATTTCTCATTTTTATTTTAAAATGTTATTACATGAGTTAAACTAAAGATAAATTCTACCTCTGGTTACACTATAGCAAACTCAGAGCACTGCCATAGAGCACTATCTCCCATTTTTATGTAATAGGATTTGCCTATTCAACACTAACTTCAGTAAGATCATGGTTTATATTTAGCAATATCTAATTAGTTCAAGCAAATTGTGTTATTGCACACTTTCAGATACAAACATTGTCATAAGAGAGGAAAGAAAAATTCTGACATGCAACTGGGCTCCAATTTCTCAAGTCATTAGTTCTGTGTTCCCCCTGTCCTTGTTCTGAAAGCACATTCATCACTGAAGTTACTCACATGCCAGTTCTTCTCAAACACTACTGCACCTGAACACAAATCAAACCATGAATGAACAGAATAGGTCCAGACTTCATTGGACTCTTCAATTAAATAGTGCTATAGCAAAGGCAACTTTTAAAATAACAACAGAAGTGTATGTCCTTCCCTCATTTTAAAACAACTGACAGAAACTGGAGGTGTTGTTGCTTAGGTGTTTAGGTTAGACTGTTTTGGTGCTGGATTTGAAATGCTGTAAGGATCATTTTCCCCTCAGTTCTTCAGAAGCTAGGATCATATCAACCCAGCTGTAGAATTCCTCTATTATATTGTTCCTATAATGAACAATTATTAACTGCTCATCTCAAATGAAATTATAACTATTTATTTTCTTATATCTCTAGCAAACATCACCATCTTCAGGCCTTCATCTTTCTTCATAATTCTGCAAACAACTTTTGGTCTTCAGCTGCAGGTTCAACTTGTGCCTTTAATGCAAGTTTTTATAGACTTAGACCCATCACATAAAGGGCAGACCTGTGGTGAGTGAGCTTGTCCTAACAAGTGCCTCCACCAGCACCTGTCATCCTGTAGGAGACTTGCACAGACCATCTGCTTCCTTCTAGGTCTCTGTGGAAACTTCAATGATGTACAGACAGATGATTTCAAAACCACCAGTGGTGTGATAGAGGGCACTTCAGCTGCCTTTGGCAATACTTGGAAAACTCGGGCTGATTGTCCTGATGCCAAAAATACTTTTGAGGACCCCTGTACTGTCAGCATACAAAATGGTAAGCTCAGCAATCTCTTCTATTCTCCTTTAGGATGCAAAGATGGAATAAGCTGATCAACCACCAAGCATTTAGCCAAAATAACAGAACTATTTGCACATGCAGAAAATTTTCCTCGGTTGACACTAGAAGTCTTCAATTAATAAATAATAACTAGTGAAATATTTTGGATCTTGAGATATATTCCTTTGGATCAAGACAGCAAGTCAACTTACTTAAGGGAAACTGGAATCATACAGCATATTAGGGATTAATTCCTGGAAAGGACCGATTGTCACAGCTGTGCCTAGCCCCTCTGAAGGTCGTAGCCCTTCCACTGTTAAACTAAGAACCAGACTTACAGTTCAGAGACTGAAAGCATTCAAGCTGCATTTCAGCCAACAAAATATATAATTCTTGAGTATTCACAAGCCACTCTTCTGTTTTCTGAGATGAACTAGCCTAATTTTAATTTACAGTGTGAACCTTCCTTTTTAAAATTCAGCTAGGGGTATCTTTAGTCTATTCCATGACAATTATCATGAATTAGAGAGCATTCAGTTTACGAAGAGTTCATACTTCTACCTAGAGGAAGTGAAAGACTGTGTGCCTCAGCAAATGCCAAGCTTAATGATATTGTAATGTTAAGCTTCTGTAATTTCTCTGGAGGAGGTATAGTTATGTTGAGACAAGAGTTTTGCAAATGCACTGCCATAGAAATCCTTACCATGTTTTCATTTCACAGACCAGTATGCTCAGCACTGGTGTGGACTGCTCTCTGATACCACAGGACCTTTTGCTGAATGTCACTCAACAGTGAATCCAGAAGTTTACCATAAGGTATTTGGCTCTACCTCCATCCATCCAATATAGGAGAAAAAGACTCAGATTTCTGATACTAGCACCTGAGAGAGTAACTTGGCAGTTGTGAGGGCATGCATTCATGATATTTCTTTAAAAGCCAAGGGTTCATTCTTATCTACACAACATGAAATTTCCTTCTTTGTGAAACTATCTTTCTTTCTGTTCCCTGGAGGATAAGCATACAGGCGTATTCCTCCTGCACCTATTTTTAGGCGTAAACTTAAAGACTAAGTTAGGAGTTTGGACTTGCTATCAAAGGATAAAAATTGTCCCTTCTGAGAGATACAATGCAAGCTTTAGCCAGAATCTTAATTGGCACTTTACTTTCTCTGAACTGCTCTCAGAAGGCTTTTGCATATATGCAAGGACAAGGCAAGCAATGTGCATAAAAAGCAACAATGAGAACTAGACAAGATGTGAATGAAAATGTTCCAGGAATTCAAGGTGATGAAACCCTGTGCCAGAGTCCCTGGGTACTTGAAAAAACCTTCCTGTTATTGGAAATTGCTAAGATTATGCTCAATAAACATAATCTGGTATTAATAATGTTGTATTATCCCTGCCCAGCATAGAAACCCATCAAATAACTTGTATTCTTTGTTCCTCTGCTGCAGAGAGCCCAGGCTCCTAGGCAAAAGCTCCAAAAGCTGGGTGGCATCAAATCTCCGTTTATTCTAAATATATATATGGCACAGTGGCAACAAATTTGAAGTAGTTGGAAAACTACCAACATGTGAAAAAATAAAAAGAAAAAATACTTCAAAGTAGTGGACCTCTAATTACTCTTTTTTTCACATAAATAATCTCTTTTGAAAGAGCTTAATGAAAATCAGGCTTATACATGTGGATTACACTCACTTTAACCTCTAATGAACATAACACTCAAAAAACTGCAGAGTTCCATGGTTTTGACATGACATTCTGATGATCACATCATCCTCTGTTCCTAGACCTGTATGTTTGACACGTGTAACTGTGAGAAGAGTGAGGACTGCATGTGTGCTGCCCTTTCCAGCTATGTCAGAGCCTGTGCTGCTAAAGGAGTTCTTCTCACTGGATGGAGGAGCAAAGCCTGCAGTAAGTTTTACATCCCTTTGCCTTTTGAAAATTATCACCCAGAAGGCCCCACACAGCAGCTCTCAGGGATTCCACAGTAAATTGTGTTAAAATGGGTTTAAGTATAGCATTGACTTTCAAGAAGCTGAGTAGGAAAGGAAGCAAACAAGGAGAAATGTTAAAAACAGGCTTTGTTTGATTACTTGCTCAGAACCATCAGAAAAATTCTGAAGAGCAATACCTTTGCAATAAGAATAAAATAAGTAGGGTGTTTCTCAACTTACTTTGACAAAAAGTATAAAAACATACAGGAAGAAACATACTGTGTCATAATATAATCAGACTTTGTTCTTTTAACATGGGTAAACATATGACACATTTATAAGGGAAAATCTTGCTCTAGTACTACAAAAATTACACTACTGGGGATATTATCAGTAAAGTATGTGTACATAAAATGCCACGTTTATCATACATACTTTATCTCAAATACTTCATACCTATGTTGATTCTTGAATGAACAACAAATGTAACTCACCTTCTTGCTCTCAAGCAAAATACACCACCTTGTGTCCGAAGTCCTTGAAGTACACCTACAGTGTCAATTCCTGTCAGCCCACCTGCCGCGCTCTCAGTGAGCCTGATGTCACATGCAGCATCAAGTTTGTCCCAGTTGATGGCTGTACCTGCATAAATGGAACCTACATGGATGACAGTGGCAAATGTGTGCCTGCTTCTAGCTGTCCTTGTTACTACAAAGGAACGCCTCTGTCTTCTGGAGAAGTTGTTCATGATAATGGTGTTGTCTGGTAAGAGATTTGTAAAAAAAAAAAAGTGAAGAGACTGGATATAGGCAGTCATGAAACTATATAAATGTCATGAAATCAAATCAAAATAATTTCTATAACAAAAATTTTCAATTAAAAAAATGCAACTTCTTAAATTCTTAGGGCTACCCATGTTACATAAATAACTAGGAATTCAACAAACAGTCCTGTGGTGGGTCAGCCTTTCCTAGCAGCCAAACTCCCACCCTGTCCCTTTCTCCCTGCCTCCCTTCCTCCCTTGCCTCCACACATACTTTTCTTATCCATGACTGGAAAAGGCTTGTTCCATGGTGAAGGATGCCTGATAATCCTGTTACAGATTATTCCCATTATAATGGAAATCTGAACTATTCTGAAGGACAGTTTTAAACCATGCATATAGACACAAAACATTTCACTATATAGAATCTACTTGTGTTTTGTTCTACTCTAATATAGAATATTAATACTTTTAAATGTGCAAACTATTTTATAAAGGACACATTTTATTTGTTTTATCACACAGTAATTTTCCATTATTTCAAGTTCATTGGGAAATAGGCTGAAACTTAACAAGAAAAAAAATTTTAAATATCCATTCCCTTCTTTTTATAGCACTTGTGCCTATGGAAAGCTGAGCTGCATTGGAGAGAAGCCTGAACCAGGTAACATATCACTTAAGTTTTTCTTTAATTCTCCCTTTTCATCATCACTCTTTTCATTTCTTTATTCTCATCATAGTGATGCAAATTGTACAAGTCTGAAATCAACCAAGAAAATTAATTGATGTCTTCTGTAATGTAGAGGACATTCTCAAAATATAAAGAAACACTCTCTTACCTTTCAGGTGGCTGAAACAAGTTAGAACCCCCTTGGTTACCAGGGTAAAAGGATATTTAGTCACCTCACTCAGTGTGAGAGGACAACTATTCACATTTTAATTAAAACATAAAAGCAAAAAAACCCCAAAGCAACCAAAAAAAAAAAAAAAAAGCCCAAACAAGTAAACAAGGATATTTGTTATCCTGCTTTGCTCTGTTTTTCTGAAAGGAAATGTTTCATAAAGCTAAATAAAAATTCATTTTATTGAGTAGTCCAAGCATAATTGCAAAAAACATGTGAATATGAGATCAAAACAATATTTGGTTTCTCTCTCTCACTACATGCATCACATTAAGGTACACATAATTCACAAAGGAGTATTTCTAGTTTTTCTTGGAAACACAAAGATACAAATGCGTGGTTGGTCTCACATTTCTCATGGCTTTTCCTCTCTTTCAGTCTGTGTGCCTCCCATGGTTTATGTTGACTGTGGCAATGTCACTGCAAATGTGGTAGGAGCAGGATGCCAGAAGAGTTGTCAGACTCTAGATATGGAATGTGTAAGTACAGACTCTTTATACCTAATTGAAAGTATATTAATCAAGATATCTCTTACAATTACCAGCTACAGCTAGACTCTTCCACCAGAGGAATGTTTCAAGACATGTTTTCTTTATGGTTCTTACAGTACAAAACTCACTGTGTTTCTGGCTGCGTCTGTCCTCATGATCAAGTGTTGGATGGCAAAGGTGGCTGCATTGCTCCAGAAGACTGTCCATGTATTCACAATGGGAATTCCTACAGTCCAGGAGAATCAATCAGAGTTGGCTGTAACAACTGGTAAGAGCATATTGAAAAATATTTTGGAAATAAAAAAATAAAACTGCTTAAGATCTAAGCAAATAACATCATTTCACTCCAGCAGTATCAAGATTTCTAGGAAAGAATCCTGCATAAAACAATGCACTTAGTACCTAAAAAGTAAGCTCTGTCTGTTTTTCTCAATGGCACAGCCCAGAAATTGCAAGCTGTCAGAAAAACACCATGGTTTTGATGTTGTCATGTTCATTGAAGTCAAAAAATCTTCTTTCTTCCAAGGAAATCCTTCCATTTCCAATAGATCCAACTGGACCTGGAAATGTGAAAGAATTGGTGTCTTCTGATGTAGTTGATTCATTACATTAAGTAACAGAGTCTTTGCATAAATTCCAGTAGTTCTTGAGCTATGTTGCATTTTTGAGGATAAGCAAACCTCATTTTTTCATTAGAATCTTAACACACATTAAAATACAGAAATGTGCCTATATTTATATTGTGTATTGGTCTAGGTTTTACATTTGGAATGCTTTTTGTCTTGTTTAGCACATGTAGACACAGGAAATGGCAATGCTCTGAGGAGCCCTGCCTGGAAACATGTTCTGTTTATGGAGATGGGCATTATACCACCTTTGATGGCAAACGCTTTGATTTTGAAGGAGACTGTGAATATGTTCTGGTCCAGGTAAGAGAGCCTTGCCTAGATTTTTGCTCTAAATACCTTTGCTCTAAATACCTTCAATATAGTAAACAGTGAATATCATTATCCTGTTTCAGAACTACTGTGGTCAACAAGCTATGGACCAGGGAACCTTCAGAGTCATCACTGAGAACATTCCATGTGGCACTACAGGAACTACCTGCTCTAAGTCTATTAAAGTTTTCCTGGGTGTAAGTATTTTCTTTAAGTTGTGCCAGAAGGATGGAACAAGCTGTCCCAGGTAGACTGCATAGGAGAAGTGGCCTCCAACATAATGAAAATGTCACTAGACTCTTTTTTTGCTCTCTGCTCTAGAAAGCAAAGGTGGGAAATCTACAAAGAAATTTCTTAACCTGAGGTTGTTGAATAGGACAACCTATTCAACATCATATCCTCTTGATGATATTATTTCAAGAAGTTACTGTCAATATATACAGCTACAAAATAGTGACTTTTAAATTGGCCTCTAACTTTTTCTTCTCCTGTCTTAGAACTATGAGCTGGTACTCAGTGATGGACACTCTGATGTCATCCAGAGGACACCTGGAGGAAAAATGCCATTCCAAATCCGCTCCATGGGCATCTACCTGGTGGTCGATACTACTGTTGGTCTGATACTCATGTGGGACAAGAAAACCAGTATATTCATCAAACTTAGTCCCAGCTTTCAGGTATACTTTAAAAGTGAAAACATGAATAAAATTACTTCTGTAACATAGTCATTCTATCTCTCAAAGAAAGAGAGTGGAAATTTAGGCTGTAAACCAGAAGAGCAGAAATCACATATTATTATCCTTGTTGTGTTGACTTAAATAGTGTACTATGCATTATCCTTAAATTACGTTCTTTAGCAATGGCATAACAGCAACTTTATCAGTAGCTTTCTTCATGGAAAACCCTCACTGAAAAGACGTATTTAGGATCAACTAAAACTAAATAGCTCAGTACTTAGAACAAAACCATCAGTCTACTTCTTCTGTCTAACAACTAGCTGGAAACATCTCTTCCTGAAAAGTGTTTTATGAAAATGTCCAACACTGTTACTAAATAGGCATTAATAATCTTATATAAGATGATTACATAAGAGTTGTCCTGAGGTCTGTTATTCACAGATACTAAGAAATTGTACCTTACCGATCTTTGTAATTTTGTTTGTTTATCCTGATGCAGGGCCATGTCTGCGGACTTTGTGGAAACTATGATGGCAATGGAAATAATGACTTCACTACTCGCAGTCAGTCTGTGGTAGGAAATGTGCTGGAGTTTGCCAATAGCTGGAAAGTATCTTCTAGTTGCCCAAATGCCAATCGTACGCAGGATCCATGCACTGCAAACCCGTACAGAAAAGCCTGGGCACAGAAGCAATGCAGCATCATCACCAGTGAAGCGTTTGCAAAGTGTCACTCACAGGTATGACAAAAAATTTAGCTTTAAATTATGTGGAATAGATTAAAAAATACTCTAAAGTACATTTTGTCATGCTTGACAAAGTGACATTCGACCAAGTTCCTGCATAGAAATACTTTCACTTTCATTTTCTCAGCTTTTGTCTTGAGCAAGTACACTAAAGAAATCTATTGTTTTGGTTGGTTAGCTTGTTTGTTTTAATTGAAGGAGCAACAGTAGATAAATCTCAAGATATGTTTATTTGCTAACAGCATAATTTTCTACTAATTCAAATATCAGCCACCTGATATGTATGACTCTCTAACTCTAGCTTATAGTAATTACCAGTATTTTGCAAATGTCTTCAAGACCAAACAGTTCTTAATATTGCAGCTTACTAGCAATAGTTTTATTCTACATTTTCCTCTTGATTTCTCAAAGCATTCTCATTATTTCTTCCTTTCTTAGCTTTCTCTCATACAGACCTATGAGTTTCAGATATTTTATTCAGCTATTTTAGGACAGTTCAAAGAGGAGAAGGGCATGGAAACTTGAATGTTTTCTCTATCAGGTTGAACCAAATGAATATTACCAAGCATGTGTGGATGATGCTTGTGCCTGTGACACTGGAGGAGATTGTGAATGTTTCTGCACAGCAGTAGCTGCCTATGCTCAAGCATGTAATGAGC
The DNA here is from genome assembly GCF_901933205.1 of Camarhynchus parvulus. Lineage (NCBI taxonomy): Eukaryota > Metazoa > Chordata > Aves > Passeriformes > Thraupidae > Camarhynchus > Camarhynchus parvulus. Next base: position 16,068,480 of record NC_044575.1, on the reverse strand, counting down.
TAGACATCTGCATATCATGGAGAACCCCAACTATTTGTCGTGAGTTTCAACCTGCTACGTTTTTAAGGGGTTCAGAGAGAAAGAAAACAGAAGGGAGGGAAAAAAAAGGAAACAAAGTAGAACAAGAAAGGAAGGAAAAAATTGTATTTCTAAGAGACAGAGCTGTATGCTTAAAAAAAAACCAAACACCCTAAAAAACCTCAACAAAGCAGATTGTCTTCTACTGATTTACCCAACTATCTTGGTAAAACGAAACCACAGCTAATAATTTTACAAGCAGTGTGGTTAGTGTCTAATTAACTTGACAATCATGATACAATACTGGTGAAATACGATATTTTATTACACTGCCGTATGTCTACATCAGGTTCCTTGTAAATAAAAGCTAGTGTACGCTAGCTAAGATCAATGATTCAGTCAACTGATTTTTCATGTTTAATGTGTAACTCTGTTCTATGATGAATATATTTATTGGTGTTAAAACATTTTAGAAATTTAACAATTGTATTGCATTAGCAATAAAACAAGATATTGTTCACCACCTATGAGGTTATACCGATCCCATTGGATTTTTACCTAGAAAAATGGAAACAGTATAGAGCTAAAACATCACAGATATTTTTTTCCGGCATTTCTTCTTCTAGCTCTCTTCTGTGATTACTATAATCCACAAGGGGAATGTGAGTGGCACTACAAGCCATGTGGAGCACCTTGTATGAAGACCTGCAATAATCCAAGTGGGAAATGCCTTCATGAGATGAGGGGTTTAGAAGGTAAACATAATTATGCATATGTCATTCTACTGGAAAGGTTAAAATGAAGTATGGTGAACAAAATTTGTATTACTCAGTGTATGACATGTTTGCACTAGAAATTATAAGAGATTTTCTAATTAGTATTGTATTCTCTAATGGATTATGTACTTGTTTGGAATGAAGATGAGGACAAAATACTCCAAAGCATAATGTGCTAACAAAGGAATAGCAGTAAGAGGATCTGACATTCCATTTACCATGTAGCACATTTTGGGAAAATCAGATATGAGTGTAGACTTATTTATACTTATGAAAGGCCTACTGTCAACTTGACTGTCTTTTTATTGCAGGTTGCTATCCACAGTGTCCAAAGAATAAGCCCTATTTTGATGAGGAAACCATGACCTGTGTTTCTTATTGCGGTTGTTATGAAGATGGAAAAAATTACAAACCAGGAATGGAGATGCCTTCAAAGCAGAATTGTGAATCATGGTAGGATTAGAAAAGAATTTTAAAAATAGAGTTTAAAATTGTGGAACATAATTCATCGTGTTACATTTGTTAATTACCAACAGCAACTAGGCCAGTAAGAGGCTGATGAACAATGTCTAATTTTCTTCCCTTCCCAGGAAATTAAATGATAACATTAATGAAACATTTTATCATCAAGATATCAATTTACTACTTATTTTGTATATCTATTAAAGTCCTTTAAAGTTATTATCATTATTAAATTCAGTGAAAAACAAGCTAAAATAATTTTAGTTAGGGAATAGTCTGAGAATTTTTTCAAAAGATATACCTAAACTCATTATGTGGAATTCATTAGAACTGAGCAGCCAACTCATCTACATCATTTTGAGCTTGTTTCTGTTATTGCACTGGTACTTGCATAGTTGCAACAGTCAGCACATATTCTCACACATTACCGGTGACAAGTGCTGCTAAGCCTGCTGTAAGGCTTAAGTACAGAGTTAGAAAATCCAATTGTGAAACAGCTGTCTTAAGATACCTTTAAAATAGCTACACTTAAATATGGTAAGCAATCTGAATAGCAAAAATCCTAAGCCAAAGCCCATTGGAGCTAAACCAACGTCCTTGGCAGATTTTGCACTTCATAGATGCCTTGGACTATATAATCTAGGCCATTAACCGCACTAAACCTAATCCATTAAATACATGTGTTAATTTCAGTTTATTCAGTGTATAGATGTCCTTAGTCCCTGTAAATAAATACATCAAGATTCAGTTCTTCACAGATAAATTGCCCTTAAAACCAGAATTCTTCTTGCATATTTTGGAAGCCTAATAGTAATTCACTGTGTAGGCTATCTCAACATCCATGGTAGTAATCCTTTGTATATATCCTTTTAAATGCAAATTCACTGTGGTTTTCTCCTCCAAAACACAGACCTATCGGGGAGATAAGATTTTAAATCATCCATCTCACATCTTTTGTCCTGTTCCCAAAAGCACTGGTAGGGATGCTGCATTTTCTATATGCTGGCTTAAAGAAGAGCTACCTTTCTTGCCAGAGAACTTGTAGCTTGAATATAAATACCTAGCCTGAATTTCTATAGCAGAACTGACTGCCTAACTCACACAAGATAGGATCATTGTACATTTAAACACACAATGAATAGCAAAGGATTGATAGAAGAAAAATTATAACAAAAAATTATGTCATGAACCAGTATGTCCACACTCATAATCTGTTTTTCTCTTTTTCAGTGAATGTACAATTCATGGCAAAATATGCAGATACGATGAACATGGTATGTTGATGAAGTCATTTTGGTATGAATAAGACAAATTTGGGGTACTCTGTTTCAGGTAGCAAGGAATAACATCCTGTTTTAATCTACAGAATGTGTCTGCATTTATGAGGGGCAGAAGTACAACTACAAAGATGTGGTCTACAACACTACGGATGGCACAGGATGGTGTATTGTTGCAACCTGTGGTCCCAATGGAACACTTCAAAGGTTTATGTATGATTGTCTAACCTCAACATCACCCACAACAGCAACGACATTTCACTTCAGGTCTACGCCACCTACCGCTACTTCCACAGGTATGTCCTTTGTAGCCACTAAGACTGTATTCTCTTGTTTAGTGAGGAAAATATATTTTACAGTACTAAGTGAATTGCTCAGATACTGGCATTGAGATAATGAGATTTTGGTTTATAGAATTCCTGTACAGCATTCTTCAGGTTGGGAATCTCAAATTACTCTGGGCATATGTTGCTTTAAGAAATCAGTATTCAGTATAAAATATATAAGTTTTGAAATTACAGAAAATACCAGCATTGCTAGAATTCAGTATCTATTTTCCATCTATTTCATAATGAGAGTTCACCTGCAAAACCTCTCCAACCAATAAACAGTTTCTTCAAATCAGAGCTAAAATACTAAGTGTAGGCATGTTTGAAATAGAGGAACAAAGACTGCTCTGCACTGAGTGAGGAGCCAAGATTTGGAAGAAAAAAGTAGCAATGGATCTTGATGCATACTATAAAAGGTCCTCTTTCCACTGATTTCAATAGATTCCAGAGAGACTAGTATATACTGAAACAAGATCGAACCAAAGCAAATACACTGAACCAAATGCAAAGCAATTGAGACTTGGGTTTTTTCCAGAGTGTATAAATTATACCTGAGCCTTATTTCAGCACCTTGTAACATATAATTGGTATTCTCTTGGGAAGTGACAGGTTCCAAGCATGTCAGTACATTAAATTGCTGGGTGATGGATTTTCTCTTCTACAATATACTAAAATAAACTGATGCACTACAGGAGCATAATGTAAGACAAATGACATTAGGAAAACTGTCAGCCCATTTAAAACAAACAAAAAAAATTTACAAAATTTTACATGTAACAACAAAAAATAGCATCTACAGGAATTAATTCTTAATTTCATGATTTCTTCCTTTTCCTTTTCTCCTTCACAGTGTCACCAACTACATCAGTATGTGTTCATGAAGTCTGTAAGTGGTCCGAATGGTACGATGGGAGTCTACAAACCCCTGGCTATGATGGGGGAGATTTTGAAACTTTCAATGATTTACGAGCAAAAGGTTATGAAGTTTGTGAAGCCCCAAAGACTGTTGAATGCAGAGCAGAAAAGTTCCCTGATATACCACTGAAAGACCTTGGCCAAAAAGTAGAATGCAGCACAACACGAGGGCTTATATGTTACAACAAGGATCAAATCTCAACAATGTGCAACAACTACGAAATCAGAATCCTCTGCTGTGTTTTTGTACCATGCTCTTCCACAATGCCTTTCAGCACATCAACCCCAGTCACAACTCCAATTCCGACAGAAACATCTACTGAAACAACATATTCAGTTACTACTGAAAGTACAACATTGATACCTTCACCTACTGAAGAAACAGCTAGAACCACAACACCTGTCACCACATCTCTTTCAACAACTCCTCTTTGTTTCAAAGAAAAATGTTACTGGTCAAGATGGTATGATGTAAGTTATCCAGGGTCAGGTTATGATGATGGAGATTTTGATACGATTGAGAACATTGAAAATAACGGATACAAAGTCTGCAACAATAGAAAGGATGTGGAATGTAGAGCAGTACGGTTCCCGAACACACCATATCCTCTACTAGAGCAACACATAACATGTAACACAGAAGAAGGGTTGAAATGTTACAATAAAGATCAACTTCCACCAATCTGCTATAATTATGAAATAAGATTTAAATGCTGCGAGAACATACCAGTGCCATGTGAAACAACCCCAGAAATTCTAACTAAAGCAACACAACCAACTACAATTCCATCAAAAACAGTGTCCACACCAGAAACAACAACTCTAAGTTTGCAAACAAAACACAAGACAACAACTGAATACACAGTTGAACCAAAAACAGAATACATACACACCAGAATAACAACAAAACCAACGAGGCAAACTCAAAAACAAACGACTACGAGACCAGTGCTAAGCAGCACAACCACAAAAACTACCACATATTCACCTACTACCCCCTGTGAACTCGAAGTGTGCACCTGGAGCGAGTGGTTCGACGTCGACTTCCCCTCCTCGGGGCCCAGCCAGGGAGACTTCGAAACCTACCAGCACATCCGCGCCGCCGGCAAGCAGGTCTGCCGGCAGCCAAAGCAGATCGAGTGCCGGGCAGAGGACTACCCCGACGTTGCTATCCAGCAGGTGGGGCAGGTCGTGCAGTGCGACGTCCACTTTGGACTGGTGTGCAAGAACGAGGACCAGACGGGCAAATTCAAGATGTGCCTCAACTACAAGATCCGTGTGCTCTGCTGCACCCCCAACTACAACTGCTCATTGCCCACAGCCCCCGTCATAACAACCAGCCCCACCACCAGCACCACGACCACATCAATCCCGTCCTCCACCACCACAGTCACCACCTCCACCTCCACGCCGTACATCTCCACCACCACGAGCCCCACCTCCACGGAAATCATCACTTCCACCAGCACCACCATCCCCACGCCGACGACGTCTACGACAACTTCCTCCACCACCCCCTGTGAACCCGAAGTGTGCACCTGGAGCGAGTGGTTCGACGTCGACTTCCCCTCCTCGGGGCCCAGCCAGGGAGACTTCGAAACCTACCAGCACATCCGTGCAGCCGGCAAGCAGGTCTGCCAGCAGCCAAAGCAGATCGAGTGCCGGGCGGAGGACTACCCCGACGTTGCTATCCAGCAGGTGGGGCAGGTCGTGCAGTGCGACGTCCACTTTGGACTGGTGTGCAAGAACGAGGACCAGACGGGCAAATTCAAGATGTGCCTCAACTACAAGATCCGTGTGCTCTGCTGCACCCCCAACTACAACTGCTCATTGCCCACAGCCCCCGTCATAACAACCAGCCCCACCACCAGCACCACGACCACATCGATCCCGTCCTCCACCACCACAGTCACCACCTCCACCTCCACGCCGTACATCTCCACCACCACGAGCCCCACCTCCACGGAAATCATCACTTCCACCAGCACCACCATCCCCACGCCGACGACGCGTCCAGACAACTTCCTCCACCACCCCCTGTGAACCCGAAGTGTGCACCTGGAGCGAGTGGTTCGACGTCGACTTCCCCTCCTCGGGGCCCAGCCAGGGAGACTTCGAAACCTACCAGCACATCCGCGCCGGCAAGCAGGTCTGCCGGCAGCCAAAGCAGATCGAGTGCCGGGCGGAGGACTACCCCGGACGTTGCTATCCAGCAGGTGGGGCAGGTCGTGCAGTGCGCACGTCCACTTTGGACTGGTGTGCAAGAACGAGGACCAGACCGGCAAATTCAAGATGTGCCTCAACTACAAGATCCGTGTGCTCTGCTGCACCCCCAACTACAACTGCTCATTGCCCACAGCCCCCGTCATAACAACCAGCCCCACCACCAGCACCACGACCACATCGATCCCGTCCTCCACCACCACAGTCACCACCTCCACCTCCACGCCATACATCTCCACCACCACGAGCCCCACCTCCACGGAAATCATCACTTCCACCAGCACCACCATCCCCACGCCGACGACGTCTCACGACAACTTCCTCCACCACCCCCTGTGAACCCGAAGTGTGCACCTGGAGCGAGTGGTTCGACGTCGACTTCCCCTCCTCGGGGCCCAGCCAGGGAGACTTCGAAACCTACCAGCACATCCGCGCCGCCGGCAAGCAGGTCTGCCGGCAGCCAAAGCAGATCGAGTGCCGGGCGGAGGACTACCCCGACGTTGCTATCCAGCAGGTGGGGCAGGTCGTGCAGTGCGACGTCCACTTTGGACTGGTGTGCAAGAACGAGGACCAGACGGGCAAATTCAAGATGTGCCTCAACTACAAGATCCGTGTGCTCTGCTGCACCCCCAACTACAACTGCTCATTGCCCACAGCCCCGTCATAACAACCAGCCCCACCACCAGCACCACGACCACATCGATCCCGTCCTCCACCACCACAGTCACCACCTCCACCTCCACGCCGTACATCTCCACCACCACGAGCCCCACCTCCACGGAAATCATCACTTCCACCAGCACCACCATCCCCACGCCGACGACGTCTACGACAACTTCCTCCACCACCCCCTGTGAACCCGGAGTGTGCACCTGGAGCGAGTGGTTCGACGTCGACTTCCCCTCCTCGGGGCCCAGCCAGGGAGACTTCGAAACCTACCAGCACATCCGCGCCCGCCGCAAGCAGGTCTGCCGGCAGCCAAAGCAGATCGAGTGCCGGGCGGGAGGACTACCCCGGACGTTGCTATCCAGCAGGTGGGGCAGGTCGCGAGTGCGACGTCCACTTTGGACTGGTGTGCAAGAACGAGGACCAGACCGGGCAAATTCAAGATGTGCCTCAACTACAAGATCCGTGTGCTCTGCTGCACCCCCAACTACAACTGCTCATTGCCCACAGCCCCCGTCGCATAACAACCAGCCCCACCACCAGCACCACGACCACATCGATCCCGTCCTCCACCACCACAGTCACCACCTCCACCTCCACGCCGATACATCTCCACCACCACGAGCCCCACCTCCACGGAAATCATCACTTCCACCAGCACCACCATCCCCACGCCGACGACGTCTACGACAACTTCCTCCACCACCCCCTGTGAACCCGAAGTGTGCACCTGGAGCGAGTGGTTCGACGTCGACTTCCCCTCCTCGGGGCCCAGCCAGGGAGACTTCGAAACCTACCAGCACATCCGCGCGCCGGCAAGCAGGTCTGCCGGCAGCCAAAGCAGATCGAGTGCCGGGCGGAGGACTACCCCGACGTTGCTATCCAGCAGGTGGGGCAGGTCGTGCAGTGCGACGTCCACTTTGGACTGGTGTGCAAGAACGAGGACCAGACGGGCAAATTCAAGATGTGCCTCAACTACAAGATCCGTGTGCTCTGCTGCACCCCCAACTACAACTGCTCATTGCCCACAGCCCCCGTCATAACAACCAGCCCCACCACCAGCACCACGACCACATCGATCCCGTCCTCCACCACCACAGTCACCACCTCCACCTCCACGCCGTACATCTCCACCACCACGAGCCCCACCTCCACGGAAATCATCACTTCCACCAGCACCACCATCCCCACGCCGACGACGTCTACGACAACTTCCTCCACCACCCCCTGTGAACCCGGGTGTGTGCACCTGGAGCGAGTGGTTCGACGTCGACTTCCCCTCCCTCGGGGCCCAGCCAGGAGACTTCGAAACCTACCAGCACATCCGCGCAGCCGGCAAGCAGGTCTGCCGGCAGCCAAAGCAGATCGAGTGCGGGCGGAGGACTACCCCGCGTTGCTATCCAGCAGGTGGGGCAGGTCGTGCAGTGCGACGTCCACTTTGGACTGGTGTGCAAGAACGAGGACCAGACGGGCAAATTCAAGATGTGCCTCAACTACAAGATCCGTGTGCTCTGCTGCACCCCCAACTACAACTGCTCATTGCCCACAGCCCCCGTCATAACAACCAGCCCCACCACCAGCACCACGACCACATCGATCCCGTCCTCCACCACCACAGTCACCACCTCCACCTCCACGCCGTACATCTCCACCACCACGAGCCCCACCTCCACGGAAATCATCACTTCCACCAGCACCACCATCCCCACGCCGACGACGTCTACGACAACTTCCTCCACCACCCCCTGTGAACCCGAAGTGTGCACCTGGAGCGAGTGGTTCGACGTCGACTTCCCCTCCTCGGGGCCCAGCCAGGGAGACTTCGAAACCTACCAGCACATCCGCGCCGCCGGCAAGCAGGTCTGCCGGCAGCCAAAGCAGATCGAGTGCCGGGCGGAGGACTACCCCGACGTTGCTATCCAGCAGGTGGGGCAGGTCGTGCAGTGCGACGTCCACTTTGGACTGGTGTGCAAGAACGAGGACCAGACCGGCAAATTCAAGATGTGCCTCAACTACAAGATCCGTGTGCTCTGCTGCACCCCCAACTACAACTGCTCATTGCCCACAGCCCCCGTCATAACAACCAGCCCCACCACCAGCACCACGACCACATCGATCCCGGTCCTCCACCACCACAGTCACCACCTCCACCTCCACGCGTACATCTCCACCACCACGAGCCCCACCTCCACGGAAATCATCACTTCCACCAGCACCACCATCCCCACGCCGACGACGTTCACGACAACTTCCTCCACCACCCCTGTGAACCCGGGTGTGCACCTGGAGCGAGTGGTTCGACGTCGACTTCCCCTCCTCGGGGCCCAGCCAGGGAGACTTCGAAACCTACCAGCACATCCGCCGCCGGCAAGCAGGTCTGCCGGCAGCCAAAGCAGATCGAGTGCCGGGCGGAGGACTACCCCGACGTTGCTATCCAGCAGGTGGGGCAGGTCGTGCAGTGCGACGTCCACTTTGGACTGGTGTGCAAGAACGAGGACCAGACGGGCAAATTCAAGATGTGCCTCAACTACAAGATCCGTGTGCTCTGCTGCACCCCCAACTACAACTGCTCATTGCCCACAGCCCCCGTCATAACAACCAGCCCCACCACCAGCACCACGACCACATCGATCCCGTTCCTCCACCACCACAGTCACCACCTCCACCTCCACGCCGTACATCTCCACCACCACGAGCCCCACCTCCACGGAAATCATCACTTCCACCAGCACCACCATCCCCACGCCGACGACGTCTACGACAACTTCCTCCACCACCCCCTGTGAACCCGAAGTGTGCACCTGGAGCGAGTGGTTCGACGCCTTCCCCTCCTCGGGGCCCAGCCAGGGAGACTTCGAAACCTACCAGCACATCCGCGCCGCGGCAAGCAGGTCTGCCGGCAGCCAAAGCAGATCAAGTGCCGGGGCGGAGGACTACCCCGACGTTGCTATCCAGCAGGTGGGGCAGGTCGTCAGTGCGACGTCCACTTTGGACTGGTGTGCAAGAACGAGGACCAGACGGGCAAATTCAAGATGTGCCTCAACTACAAGATCCGTGTGCTCTGCTGCACCCCCAACTACAACTGCTCATTGCCCACAGCCCCCGTCATAACAACCAGCCCCACCACCAGCACCACGACCACATCGATCCCGGTCCTCCACCACCACAGTCACCACCTCCACCTCCACGCCGTACATCTCCACCACCACGAGCCCCACCTCCACGGAAATCATCACTTCCACCAGCACCACCATCCCCACGCCGACGACGTTCACGACAACTTCCTCCACCACCCCCTGTGAACCCGGAGTGTGCACCTGGAGCGAAGTGGTTCGACACTTCCCCTCCTCGGGGCCCAGCCAGGAGACTTCGAAACCTACCAGCACATCCGCCACCTGCGGTAAGCAGGTCTGCCGGCAGCCAAAGCAGATCGAGTGCCGGGCGGAGGACTACCCCGCGTTGCTATCCAGCAGGTGGGGCAGGTCGTGCAGTGCGACGTCCACTTTGGACTGGTGTGCAAGAACGAGGACCAGACGGGCAAATTCAAGATGTGCCTCAACTACAAGATCCGTGTGCTCTGCTGCACCCCCAACTACAACTGCTCATTGCCCACAGCCCCCGTCATAACAACCAGCCCCACCACCAGCACCACGACCACATCGATCCGCGCCTCCACCACCACAGTCACCACCTCCACCTCCACGCCGTACATCTCCACCACCACGAGCCCCACCTCCACGGAAATCATCACTTCCACCAGCACCACCATCCCCACGCCGACGACGTCTCACGACAACTTCCTCCACCACCCCCGTGTGAACCCGAAGTGTGCACCTGGAGCGAGTGGTTCGACGTCGACTTCCCCCCTCGGGGCCCAGCCAGGGAGACTTCGAAACCTACCAGCACATCCGCGCCGCCCGGCAAGCAGGTCTGCCGGCAGCCAAAGCAGATCGAGTGCCGGGCGGAGGACTACCCCGACGTTGCTATCCAGCAGGTGGGGCAGGTCGTGCAGTGCGACGTCCACTTTGGACTGGTGTGCAAGAACGAGGACCAGACGGGCAAATTCAAGATGTGCCTCAACTACAAGATCCGTGTGCTCTGCTGCACCCCCCAACTACAACTGCTCATTGCCCACAGCCCCCGTCATAACAACCAGCCCCACCACCAGCACCACGACCACATCGATCCCGTCCTCCACCACCACAGTCACCACCTCCACCTCCACGCCGTACATCTCCACCACCACGAGCCCCACCTCCACGGAAATCATCACTTCCACCAGCACCACCATCCCCACGCCCGACGCGTCTCGACAACTTCCTCCACCACCCCCTGTGAACCCGAAGTGTGCACCTGGGCGAGTGGTTCGACGTCGACTTCCCCTCCTCGGGGCCCAGCCAGGGAGACTTCGAAACCTACCAGCACATCCGCGCGCCCGGCAAGCAGGTCTGCCGGCAGCCAAAGCAGATCGAGTGCCGGGCGGAGGACTACCCCGACGTTGCTATCCAGCAGGTGGGGCAGGTCGTGCAGTGCGACGTCCACTTTGGACTGGTGTGCAAGAACGAGGACCAGACGGGCAAATTCAAGATGTGCCTCAACTACAAGATCCGTGTGCTCTGCTGCACCCCCAACTACAACTGCTCATTGCCCACAGCCCCCGTCATAACAACCAGCCCCACCACCAGCACCACGACCACATCGATCCCGTCCTCCACCACCACAGTCACCACCTCCACCTCCACGCCGTACATCTCCACCAACCACGAGCCCCACCTCCACGGAAATCATCACTTCCACCAGCACCACCATCCCCACGCCGACGACGTCTACGACAACTTCCTCCACCACCCCCTGTGAACCCGAAGTGTGCACCTGGAGCGAGTGGTTCGACGTCGACTTCCCCTCCTCGGGGCCCAGCCAGGGAGACTTCGAAACCTACCAGCACATCCGCGCCCGGCAAGCAGGTCTGCCGGCAGCCAAAGCAGATCGAGTGCCGGGCGGAGGACTACCCCGACGTTGCTATCCAGCAGGTGGGGCAGGTCGTGCAGTCGCGACGTCCACTTTGGACTGGTGTGCAAGAACGAGGACCAGACGGGCAAATTCAAGATGTGCCTCAACTACAAGATCCGTGTGCTCTGCTGCACCCCCAACTACAACTGCTCATTGCCCACAGCCCCCGTCATAACAACCAGCCCCACCACCAGCACCACGACCACATCGATCCCGTCCTCCACCACCACAGTCACCACCTCCACCTCCACGCCGTACATCTCCACCACCACGAGCCCCACCTCCACGGAAATCATCACTTCCACCAGCACCACCATCCCCACGCCGACGACGTCTACGACAACTTCCTCCACCACCCCCTGTGAACCCGGGTGTGCACCTGGAGCGAGTGGTTCGACGTCGACTTCCCCTCCTCGGGGCCCAGCCAGGAGACTTCAAAACCTACCAGCACATCCGCCGCGCCGGCAAGCAGGTCTGCCGGCAGCCAAAGCAGATCGAGTGCCGGGCGGAGGACTACCCCGACGTTGCTATCCAGCAGGTGGGGCAGGTCGTGCAGTAGCGACGGTCCACTTTGGACTGGTGTGCAAGAACGAGGACCAGACGGGCAAATTCAAGATGTGCCTCAACTACAAGATCCGTGTGCTCTGCTGCACCCCCAACTACAACTGCTCATTGCCCACAGCCCCCGTCATAACAACCAGCCCCACCACCAGCACCACGACCACATCGATCCCGTCCTCCACCACCACAGTCACCACCTCCACCTCCACGCCGTACATCTCCACCACCACGAGCCCCACCTCCACGGAAATCATCACTTCCACCAGCACCACCATCCCCACCCGCGCCACGCCTCACGACAACTTCCTCCACCACCCCCTGTGAACCCGAAGTGTGCACCTGGAGCGAGTGGTTCGACGTCGACTTCCCCTCCTCGGGGCCCAGCCAGGAGACTTCAAACCTACCAGCACATCCGCCCGCCGGCAAGCAGGTCTGCCGGCAGCCAAAGCAGATCGAGTGCCGGGCGGAGGACTACCCCGACGTTGCTATCCAGCAGGTGGGGCAGGTCGTCAGTGCGACGTCCCACTTTGGACTGGTGTGCAAGAACGAGGACCAGACGGGCAAATTCAAGATGTGCCTCAACTACAAGATCCGTGTGCTCTGCTGCACCCCCAACTACAACTGCTCATTGCCCACAGCCCCCGTCATAACAACCAGCCCCACCACCAGCACCACGACCACATCGATCCCGTCCCTCCACCACCACAGTCACCACCTCCACCTCCACGCCGTACATCTCCACCACCACGAGCCCCACCTCCACGGAAATCATCACTTCCACCAGCACCACCATCCCCACGCCGACGACGCGTCACGACAACTTCCTCCACCACCCCCTGTGAACCCGAAGTGTGCACCTGGAGCGAGTGGTTCGACGTCGACTTCCCCTCGGGGCCCAGCCAGGGAGACTTCGAAACCTACCAGCACATCCGCGCCGCCGGCAAGCAGGTCTGCCGGCAGCCAAAGCAGATCGAGTGCCGGGCGGAGGACTACCCCGACGTTGCTATCCAGCAGGTGGGGCAGGTCGTGCAGTGCGACGTCCACTTTGGACTGGTGTGCAAGAACGAGGACCAGACGGGCAAATTCAAGATGTGCCTCAACTACAAGATCCGTGTGCTCTGCTGCACCCCCAACTACAACTGCTCATTGCCCACAGCCCCCGTCATAACAACCAGCCCCACCACCAGCACCACGACCACATCGATCCCGTCCTCCACCACCACAGTCACCACCTCCACCTCCACGCCGTACATCTCCACCACCACGAGCCCCACCTCCACGGAAATCATCACTTCCACCAGCACCACCATCCCCACGCCGACGACGTCTACGACAACTTCCTCCACCACCCCCTGTGAACCCGAAGTGTGCACCTGGAGCGAGTGGTTCGACGTCGACTTCCCCTCCTCGGGGCCCAGCCAGGGAGACTTCGAAACCTACCAGCACATCCGCGCCGCCGGCAAGCAGGTCTGCCGGCAGCCAAAGCAGATCGAGTGCCGGGCGGAGGACTACCCCGACGTTGCTATCCAGCAGGTGGGGCAGGTCGTGCAGTGCGACGTCCACTTTGGACTGGTGTGCAAGAACGAGGACCAGACGGGCAAATTCAAGATGTGCCTCAACTACAAGATCCGTGTGCTCTGCTGCACCCCCAACTACAACTGCTCATTGCCCACAGCCCCCGTCATAACAACCAGCCCCACCACCAGCACCACGACCACATCGATCCCGTCCTCCACCACCACAGTCACCACCTCCACCTCCACGCCGTACATCTCCACCACCACGAGCCCCACCTCCACGGAAATCATCACTTCCACCAGCACCACCATCCCCACGCCGACGACGTCTACGACAACTTCCTCCACCACCCCCTGTGAACCCGAAGTGTGCACCTGGAGCGAGTGGTTCGACGTCGACTTCCCCTCCTCGGGGCCCAGCCAGGGAGACTTCGAAACCTACCAGCACATCCGTGCCGCCGGCAAGCAGGTCTGCCGGCAGCCAAAGCAGATCGAGTGCCGGGCGGAGGACTACCCCGACGTTGCTATCCAGCAGGTGGGGCAGGTCGTGCAGTGCGACGTCCACTTTGGACTGGTGTGCAAGAACGAGGACCAGACGGGCAAATTCAAGATGTGCCTCAACTACAAGATCCGTGTGCTCTGCTGCACCCCCAACTACAACTGCCCTTTCTCCACCCTCTCAACCACCACTAGCCCATCCACCATTACTACCCTAAGTGGTCCCTTCTTTACTACAACTTCTCCGATTTCAACTACACCATGTTTCTGCAAGATTGGTGATTCTATTTTTTCACCTGGTTAGTGTGTGTTATTTTGGCACCTTTGTGTTTATTTGTATTTTTGTTCACTATGTTGTTTTTTGCTCATGTTTCTGTGGTTTCATAATACTTTTCTTTTTTTCTTATGCCTTCCTTTTTTTTTTTATTCTTTTAATATTTCTTTTTTCATTTTTCTACAGGTGACTTGATTTACAACAGAATTGATAGTGACGGATGTCGATTTTATGCCATCTGTAGCCCAACATGTAATATTGAACGACATGCTGTACATTGTCCTGTCACTACTTTGCCAGCTACCAGTTCCTCTGAGTGGTCTACAATAACAACAGCAGCTCCTCTGCCTCCCACTTCTACACGTCCTGCTTTTCATGGTTGTGTTTCTACTCTTTATCCTCCTTTACAAGTATGTTATTTTTATGTTCGTTTTTGACTGTTGAAATAATATTATTTTTTGGGTGGTATCTGATTGGTAGAGTTTGTAGTCTTTAAACCTTACATGTGCTGATTGTCTTAATTATTTTGCTAATGATGGGAAATATATAGGACATAATATTTGAATTTTTCCTTTTTCTGACTTTTAATTTTTTATACTGCTAAAGCAAGTGACAATATTCTTTTCTTGTTACTTTGTTTTTAGTAAAACTCTCTTGTGCATTGCATTTGTAAGGTATCTTCTCACTAACATCATAGAAGGGGTTTTCTTATGTATCTTTTTTTCACTAAAGGGAAATATTTAAGATTCAGTAAATGCTTGTATCTGTTTCCATTCTCCTGCCCTTTTATCTATACTCCTTTAAATTTTTTTTATTATTTTCTGTTGACCATGAAGTACACTATACACAGAATAGAGGAAAGCAGTTCCTGTAACCTAATACATGTCCCCAAGCTCCAGAAAAGTTCCTCATGCAGAAGTAACAGGTGTAGTTAAGGCTTCCATCTCCTTTTAACATTAAAAAGGTTAATCCTGTACAATATTGACAACTTTTTTCTCTCAGTGAAAGTTTTCATTTTAGTCTTTTTTTAGTTTCAGAGAAGTAAGTGTGGTTTGTTTCCCATAACGTGGTCAGAATTTTGAATACCTGTAGTTGCCATTAAAAGTCATTAATACCAAAAGTGAAGAGAAGTAACACACATTGATTTCCTTTCCAACACTACCATTACTGGAAAGACAGCATAAATCTAAAAAGAGGAGTGAAGGTTATACCTGTTTACAGAGTTTTTTGAAAAAAGCTTTTTCTTCATTTTGCAGCCTGGAGAAAGATTCAAATTATCCAACTGTACAGAAGTGATTTGTAATGGAGACAACAATATAGATGTAGTACCAACGTACTGCCCACCAGTAAAGGAAATTACCTGTGCAAACAAATATCCACCAATGCTGATACCTGATGAAAATGGATGCTGTTACCGATATGAGTGTCAATGTAAGCATCATTAGATACAGGAATAACATTTAAAAAAAAGAAAAAAGGCCAAGCGTTACACAGATTATATGGGCATTTTCATTTCTTAGGGTTGATCTATAAATTGCATAATCTTCAGGTTTTAAGTTTTCTTCTACCTAAATTGTCATCTTAATCTTCCAAATATTTTCTCTGTACAGGTGTGTGTAGTGGATGGGGTGATCCTCATTACATTACTTTTGATGGAACCTATTATACCTTCCTTGAAAACTGCACTTACGTCCTGGTGAAACAGATTGTCCCTAGATATGACAACTTCCGTGTTTACATTGACAATTATTACTGCGATGCAAAAGATGGACTCTCCTGCCCTAAATCTATTATTATTTTCTACAAATCTGCAGAAGTGGTGCTGACTCGTCAACTCATGAATGGTGTGATGACCAATGTGGTAAATACTTTTTTTCTATTTTTGCAAAAAAGAAATAGTGTCTATAAGCCTTACTGATGCTATTTTGAGATACAGTCTGTTAGAATATCACATCATGGAGGTGGTCAGGGCAGAGGGTATCACTAGGGGGAAAGAAAAGTATTGCACTGGATGCCAAGAACAAAATTCATATTTCATGAAAACGGGTACATTGTGCCATACACTTAAGTAAACAAGCACACTTTGAAGAAACACAAACGCAAATTGCAAGCAGGAATCTTCTCCTGGAGGGAAGATGGATATGTATCCCTTATCTGCTGGATGACTGCTTTCTCTGCATATGGAACTTCAGCACAAAACGGCCCTGACACGATTCCCCCTTCAATTTCCTACAGTGAAGAGAGGTATAGCTGAAGAAAAGGGGTAACTTAGACTGTCACCTGACCTTCATGATCCAAAGTAGTGTTGGCAAACCAATGAAAATGAAAAGATAGTCCCACTCTTACACTGGCGAATCTATTCATTGATTAGAGAATCTATAGAAAGGGAGAAAATTTTGTCTGAATAGGCACTCTCGCCTTACAGTGCCATGCCAAATTCTTAGTCAGAAACACACGTTGGTTCCCTGTGAAAGAAAACAGTAGCTGACAATTTTAACTCATGCTTTAGCCTGATTCAGTGAGAAGAGAGCTGCAGAATAACTTCTGACAAAAAACTATTAGGCAAATAATTTACCTTTTTTAACTCATATAAGATACTGGCTGCAAATTGAAAGTTTTAACAAATAGATATGATCACTACTACATAAAACTGGCACTAAGGGCATCTGACTTAATTTTGAATTCAGACAACTCTTCCTATGTCAATTACTATGTAATATAGAGATGGGGGGACTATCCGGCAAAATTATCACATAATAATGGCAAGGATGTTTCTGTAGCTAAAGAAAACTACCACATATTTTCATATGAAAAATGTTTCCAAGGCACATAATCATGAGGGATACAATGAAAATACTTGGAGTTATATGCACAGAATACTGTGTATTAGCATACAGTCATCACAAACACAGTATGTAGAGGCCACTTGGATTATTATCACATTTTAGCAATATAGCAATACAAGCCAAGATATCAGTGCAAATATATGCTGTCATTAGGATGTCAATGGGCACTGGATGTGATGAACAACAATATGGACTTATCCATAATTATGAAGATTAGAAAATATATTATTTAAAACAATCAGGCAGAAGCAGTGCTTATTCTGATGTGGTGTTTTGATTTGGTGTTTTTTTTTTAACCCTGCATTCAGATGTACTTCAACAAAAAGATTGTTGGACCAGGCTTCAAAAAAGACGGCATTTCTTTCTCCACTCTTGGCATCAATATGATTGTTGAAATAGAAGAAATTGGTGCAGTCATCACCTTTAGTGGTCTGATTTTCTCTGTCAAGCTCCCATACAGCAAATTTGGCAACAACACCGAAGGACAATGTGGTAAGAAGGCTGCACAGATTGGAGGGAGTCCTCTTTCCCCACCCCCTACCTTGGTTATGCTCACCCACTCTGGCTATGCAGTCTTACAATTGACAGAGATTTTTAAACAGCAGTAAATGGAAATGAGTACAGTTTTGCTCTTCAACCACTGTAGGATGTCAAATGCTCAATATTTCTTTGGGGCTGTGTGTTTTTCCATAACCTAAAGTTCAACCTAGAGAAAGTGCTCCCTAGGAAGCACAGCAAAATATGCATTTCATGAGCACATCACACCTAAACATATCAGCCTAGGAATGTATTATGTATCTCTGACATGGCTTAGGAGACTTACCCACCTTGTCTCTTCCAGGAACGTGTACAAACAATAAAGAAGATGAATGCCGCTTACCAAGTGGTAAGATAATTTCCTCCTGTCCCCAAATGGCTCATCACTGGATTGTTGACAACAACAAGTCATGCCATGGAGTGCCAATACCACCAGCTATAACCACACCTCCACCAAAGCCGCAATGTCAAACACCTCCACTCTGCAAACTTATCTTGAGCGAGTAAGAAAACAAATTCATTTTTTCTAGACACAACTGTCTCAGTATCTTACAAGAAGAATAGCAGCTATAGCTTTAGCATGTGATAATAACTGAAAATGTCAGCTCAATGACAGAATATATATAGTAAAAGGCCTTTGCAAAAGAAACTGGTCTGCCTTAATGATTTGCATGCCAAAGATAACTGAGCAAGGAGAGGTAAAGTCAGAAAATCAGGGATGCAGGGAGCACTAAAATCAATACTCCCTGGATGCAATACTTCCAGAATTTGTTCACTAAGTATTAAGCAAAGACTGAACTCTAAATTTGAAGTGGGTCTTCAGTACAAATCATAGAGAAACCATTTACCAAAAAGGTGAAGAAAGCAGATGCAAACAGCTGAGAAATGTCTCTTTCTTTGTACGTTTTACCTAAAATATGGAGTTCCAAAAGTGCAAAGGCTTGTTGTCTGAAGTATGTCCTATACCTGTGTAGGCTGACAAGGTTACTTATAAAAGCCCTCTTATACTTGCTTTCTGTAGTATCTAGTAAGTTTGGAGCTATTTTATGTGTGAATTTTCTATTGCTACTTTTTTCATTCCTTTTTTCTCAATGTAGTGCAGTTGCCTTTTACACTGTATTTCTGGTGTCAAGCCACTAAAAAGTTGCATACACATACAGAAATACTATGACCATTAACATCTTTAGGAAAAAAAGGCACTACAGATTTCTTAATCTTTCCTGAATCTATCTCCCAGCTTACTGGCCATTCCTAGGATTTCGTTTCTCATAATACCTTTGTTTCTGAAGCAGAGTCACATGGTATTAACTGGAAAGTGTTGTCTGACAGGAACAGACTTTGTATAATGGCTCATTAATAGAAAAGGGGGTTGCTTTCTTTACTGTCTGCAGGGTTTTTGCAGAATGTCATACCGTGATACCACCAGAACCATTTTTCAAAGGCTGTGTTTTTGATGGATGTCGCATAGACGATGAATTCATGCAGTGTTCCAGTTTGGAGATATATGCTACAGAGTGTGCTGCTAGAGGTGTCTGCATTGACTGGAGAGGAATGACCAACAATACATGTTGTAAGTATTGCAGGACTCAAAATGTGTGTGATAAATGGGAGAAATTAGTGCTTTATTTGCTAAACACGTCTTGTATCTGACACTTGGTTATTGTCTACAAAAACCCAGTGGGGTCCTTTCTCACAGAAGCTGCAGATTAAGAAGGCAAAGCTGTAGTAATTTTTTTTCTGAAAAAAATGCATCTACTGTCAATTTTTAATTTTTTTTTTGTCTTTTTCCATACAGCATTCAGCTGTCCATCAAACATGGTATACAAGCCATGTGGGCCCATTAATCCAGTTACCTGTGACCAAAGGTATGAAAAAACAAAACACCCCACCCTGAAGCACCTGCTTATATTTTTCTTATCTATCTACTTTCCTCAGAAATTTGAGTTGTTTCACAGTGAAATGTGTTGTGAATTTCACGAACTTATTCAAGATTTATAAATACCAATCAGCTCTAGGAACAGGTGCTTCCTGTTGCCCTTCAGAAAGTGTATATTTTTTGTGTCTCTTGTATCTGGCATGATATGCTGCTCTGCCCTCTGCCTCACCACAAAAGTGTTGTATTCAAGCCCATATATTCTTCCCATTCCAGCTATGAGCGTCCTGGCTATGGAGTAACTGAAGGCTGTTTCTGTCCTGAAGGAATGACACTCCTGCGTGCAGAGAGCAACATCTGTGTCTCTGAATGCTGTAAGTCATCTGTAGCTAATTTGAGGAATAAATAGAGATAGGGATTGTTAGTCAGGAGGCCTGAGTTCTATAGTCATCTTCTACATGATCAGGTCATTGCACATCAGCTTCCCTAAGTGTCCCCAGTTACAAATTGAATAATAGTCAATATACCCTTTTTTCCCCATCATCCTTCCTTACATAAGACTCACCAAGATGGTAGAACTCTGCAGTTCAGCAAAATTAGTCTGCATGTTCATTTTCTTGTTAGCTTTATCCTCTTAGTATTTTTATTTGAAACTGCACATATGTATTCCTTTGTCAGTTTTCAATGGTGTAAATACCCATTCATTTGTTTGTCTCTTTTTCTCTCTAGTCTGCAGAGAACCAAATGGAATGTCCAGATGGGTGAGTATCACAATGAGTGTGGCTTAATGAGCACAGACAATTGAAACAAGATGATATTTAGTATTCCATTGAACCAAAGCTTTGTCATAAATGTTTGTTCACTTTCAATCTTAAAAATAATGAGTACTAGAGCACCCCTAAGAAATTTAACAATAAGTGAAAATATATTCTTTCATTAATGTCACATACAGGGAAAAAAACTTAAAAAAAAAAGAGAGAGAGAAATGGTAGTAGTGGAAGTTAGGCATATATGTTTATTTTATTTCCACAAATTTGGCTTGCTAAAATTACTAGAAATGAAGAGAGAGATGGATAACAAAGTTTACCTGTTGCTTATCATGTTCATATCTTGCATTCTTAGTTCCTCAGCTGCACAGAAATCAGCAACCTAATGTGAAAATGAGTATGTCATATGATCATCTCTTATTAAAAAATGGATGTGAGGCTCAATCACTTCTCCTTTAAGAACTCCTGTAACTCTCATACTAACACTATTAACAAATAAAAAGTAATAACTTTGTGAACTCAGAACCATTAGTGGCCTCCAATGTCTTCCCGGAACAAGCAGTTTGAGGGTCTTCTATGGAGTCTAGTATATGAAAAAGCTGATAAAATCAGTTGTCACTATATGCATGAATATGTTAACTAGAAGCAAATAAAACTATTTTGGTTTAATTTTATATTTAATTATTTTCTTTCCTTTGTCTGTGTTTTCCTTTTTTATTTAGCCAGGAGAAAAATGGACAAAAGATTGCCGGGAATGTGTCTGTGACAAAAATACTCTTAAGGTGAAGTGTACAAAGCACGAATGTTCTCTGACACAGCAAGTATTTTGTGAAGAACCAGGTTACATGCCTGTTGATATACCAATACCAGAAGATCCATGCTGTACTAGGACTGAGTGCTGTGAGTACTGTCTTAGTTCTTTATCGTGGGGAATAGGAAACTACAGCAATAATTTTGCATTTTTTAATACTTTGCATTGATGTCATAATGCTTTTTAGAGCCTTCGTGCAGAGCATACAGTAAATGCCTAAAGATAACAAATTTAAAGATTAAAAGATTTTATATAGTTAGACATAGAAAAGTAACTGAAAATCTCCTGTAATTTTACATTGAAAGTCTTTAATACTGCCACTACCTGAAATAATATTCAAAACCCATTTAAAACATTTTTATTTCCTTTCAAAGACCAGTATTAGGAAAATTAACTTTAAAAAATAGTCCTGACTATTTAAAAATTGCTCAGGAAAGTTCCAGAAACAGTTATCAGACCAGAGAGTCATCAGATTTCCCCACTAGTACAAATTTCTCTTTGAAATTTTCTCTTTCCAGCAATTACTACTCTGTTTTTCTCAGTGTTTTGTTTCACAAAGATTATGGGATAAGCCCAATCACATTGAAAACACCTTGGCATATAGAATGAATTAGTCATTAAACTTTATTGTTTATTGTGTAAACACCATATCTACCCCATGGGAAGACTTCAGAAGTTCATGTAAAACAAAATTGCTTTAATTGAAAAATTCTGAGCTTATTATTTTCTATATTCTCTTACATGAAACAGACTGCAACACAAGCCTCTGCACTGACATCACACCCCTGTGCTTAGAGGGACAGGAAATAATCACAATAATGCCACCTGGAAACTGTTGTCCTATCTTTGAATGCAGTAAGTATTGTGCACCCTCCTCATGTGGTATTTACTTCTGTATTTTTCTAAGTTACAAAAAACTTATAAGAGAGAGATGCAAGTTATCTGTGGTATCATACTGGGCCTTGTCATGAATGAGTGTTTTAAGGCCACTGCCACAGGCTTACAAAAAGGGCCTACAAAGCTATGAAACAGAAGTTTTTTCATACATTTCTGTCTCCTAAAACTTACACCTCCTTCTTCCTTCTTTACAGGACAGGGCTGTGTAGTCAACGAAACCTATTATGCAGTAAGTACACAGAGTTACTCACTATAAAAATATACCCTCACTTAGTTCACAGTGCAGTGTTTTTGAGACACCTATCATGGTCCATATTTTGTAGGAAAGCTTGAGATAAAACATTATTCATTATTTCGCTGAGGTTAACACTCTCTGGACAAGCAAAATCTTATTCTGTTCTCCTTTCTACATTAGTAGAATTTTATTCCAAAATCGATATTACCAAACCAGAAACTCTGCTTAAATAAAACAACCAAAATTGTATTTATGGATAGCTTAGCCTATACATAGTTCATCTTTGTATTTTCTGTGACGTGTATACACAGAGCAACTTGTTTTAACTGACTAATAATGGGTTTTTCCAACTTCCCCTAGCCTGGAGCTGCTGTTCCATCAGGCCCCTGTGAAGAATGTACCTGCTCTGAATCCTCTCCCTTAAGGCCTCACCACCTTGCGGTCACATGCCAGCCTGTTATCTGTGACACGTACTGCCCACTGGTGAGTGCTGGTCTGCTGCCAGAAATTCCTACCCCTCTCAGCTCTAATAACCACCAGTTCAGGTCAGTGACCTGACTTAATGCCATTGTCTCTCTATTTCTTTCAAAATAGGGCTATAAATACACTGTGGAACCCGGACAGTGCTGTGGCACGTGCAAGGCAGCAGCTTGCGTAGTGACTGTGGGAGACAACATTACACACGTGCTCCATGTAATTACCTCTGGTTTACCTCACTTTTGGGGAACTCTGCTAGTCTTCCCATTCTTTCCTCTCCTTGTATTTGCCACATTTATTTCCTCCATCTTTTCTCATATTAGACAAATGCTTACTCAGGCAGGGGCTGGACGATCTCCACACAGCCTAAACAATACCTTACACCAAAAAACACCAGTTCTAAGATTTCTGGAAGCAACTGTGCTATGATACTGAACAATGGCTTTCAAAAATCAACATAGGAAAATACATAGGTGGAGGCAAAGGGCTTTTGTTTGCCTCAGTTCTAAAAGTATAGCACCTATTTTGCTCAAAGGATAATTTTATCTGTGGAGGCATTTTGACACATCCATAAATTCTAATGACAAAACCATTGAAATGCAAGTCATTCTTTCCAAATGAGTCCACGTACTTACCCTATTCACACAAAAAAGCACCTATATATCCATATAAAAATAGAACCTCTTCGCTTGGTTACTGAAAAACACTTAATAACGGTATGATAATATGGCAAATAATTATCAGCTGAAATTCAAGGAAGTTGTTTGGAATAATCAAACTACTATATATAGCAACAATAAGACATTGGAGGGCTTTTGTTTCATTTTTATATAAGATGATCCTAATTTGTTTTAATTTTGACTACTTTCAGGAAGGAGAACATTGGAATCCACCTGGTGATAACTGTACTGTTTACACATGTGAAAAACATGCTGACCAGTACATTCAAGTAATCAAAGAGGCAAGCTGTCCTGCCTTTAACCATGATGAGTGTGATCCAGTAAGTACTGTTCTTCCAGTTCTCATTTTTGGAAAGGTTGCAGTGCCTAACACCAGTGATAGAAGGATCATAGTGTCCAATGAAAATAACTAGCAGAAGCATCATGCAGGAAGTAGCTCTCCTTCTATCTTCTCTGAACCTAGTCCCAGTCAAATTTTATCTCAGAAAAGCAAGTCAACATTAAAATGAGTGATATAAAAATCCTCACTGAGGATCAGAAATTAGAGAAAAATATACAGAATAATATTTTGGATTCCTAAAGTGTCAAGTGACCTAGAAGCAAAAATCAGCCTCTGGCAAGTCACTTATTTCATTGTGTTACCCTGTCTGTTTTAACCCTTCACCTTTACTGTGGTCACAATATTTTGACTTATATGTTTGAGGAGCTTTATTGCTTGCTGAAATTATACTACTAAACTGAGGGTTTTCCTCCATTTCAACTCTCACATCATGACTTTAATATTGATAAGAGTTATGTGCCCTTAATATTTAGCCTTGCTTGAAATTAGATTCCATGGCAATACAAAAATATACACAGTCTATGGTGCCAGAGAAAATCAGGAAGCAGGAAAAGTCTGCTTTAGCATGCAGATATGAAACCTGAGTTATCTTTTTATGTTTTCCCATTTAAGGATGATATCCAGCTATCTCATGATGGCTGCTGTTTAGTGTGCCGAAGAGTACCGAAACGTAAGTAATAATAATTTTGTTAAAAGTATTGATTATACGTGCCTGGTTAGGTATGTAAGCCCGTTTTGCACAATGGGTACATAGACAGAAGAGGCGAACTGACCAGGTTTGGTTTCACTGCTTCACTGGGGTGAGAAAGAAAACAGGTGGAAAAGAAACAGGACATTTCCACTACGCATTTTAGGTCCCAGTGAAATAGATGGTGAACTTTCCTATCCCCTACTGTTAAATGCTGGCTTTTTTGTGGGAGGGTGAGGACTATGACTACTCTCCAATTTCCATAGATACATTCTCTTTAAGGAGGAGAGCGAAGCCAGTTCTGAGAGATGGGTGTGCATTGAGCAGTTACCACAGTATGCTCTTAATTTCTGCATTCTGAATCAAGAAAAAGGAGAGTTTCATCCACTGATAACACAAACAGCAAGTCTTCATTTGGCCCTCAGCAATTAAAAGAAAAATGCATTGTGACTTAGTTTTCT
Organism: Camarhynchus parvulus; assembly: GCF_901933205.1. Lineage (NCBI taxonomy): Eukaryota > Metazoa > Chordata > Aves > Passeriformes > Thraupidae > Camarhynchus > Camarhynchus parvulus. The sequence continues at coordinate 16,043,342 of NC_044575.1, read as the reverse complement.
ATTTCTGTTCCATCCTCCTTAGTTTTCAGTTACAAACTGTCATATCATACACAACTATCTATTTATATGCACATGCATTTTAACCTGTTTTCCTTTGCTTTGTGATGACCTCAGTTTGTATGAAGTACAATACGACGACTGTCATCAACTATAACGGCTGTGTGTCTCCTGCACCTGTTGAGATAACATACTGTGAAGGCAGCTGTGATGCTTACTCACGGTAAGTGGCATAAAAGATAATGGTGGCCTCTTGTCTTCTAGTCTTTACACCAGTTACATCAAACAAATCACAAGTGTTTTTCTGATGTGTCCAACATCCACTCAGTCATCAACTGTTTCCATTGTGCTAATTACCATGATATTGTGCTAGCTTGATTATCTCAAGATTCAGTGTTCAACAGCCTGTTCAGCATCATAGTGAATAGATCGAAATTTTGATTTTGCCCATTTAAAATTGAGGTTATTTCTCATTATTATCTCACTGGACTGGCTCACTATGTGATCTGGAATAATTCTTTACTTTTTCTGTGCCTTAATGAAGACTTAGAGTCATAAATTTTTACAATGAGAAGCAAGTTACCTGCATTTCACCACAATACTGTAAGAATGCTAATATTGAGCAACAGTCCCACATGCAAGCACGCAACTTCTGTTGCGTGCTTGTAATGTTTGAGAGGGGCAGCATTATCTCTCGCATAAATTCTGAATCTTTCTCATTGGTTTTTCTATCAGATATTCTCAAACAACAAACACCATGGTGCACAAATGCTCGTGTTGTCAGGAAATCAAGACCAGCAAGAGAAAGGTGACTCTGATGTGCAGTGATGGAACCTCCCTTGATCACTCCTACACCTACGTGGAGAAATGCAGCTGTGTGGATGCTGAGTGCGTTACCCAAGGCAACACCCAACAGGAGACACAGCAGATAAAGACCTCTCAGGAGCAAGCAAATGTCAAAAATTAGAACTAGAGAGAAGTCCTCAAACAAGGGCTGAGCATAAGACTAAATAAAGAAACTTCAAAAAATACAAAAGTGTCAAGAGCAGCTAAAATTTTGGATGAACAGATGATGTTTCCTGCATAAACCCTCAGTCTGTCTGTCTACAGAATTTCAGCTTTCATTATCAATATATCTCCCATTGGTTTTTACGTCTTTCTTTTACACCTTGAGAGATGTAAGTTCATCTTGACATTTTCTGTTCATTTGTCTTCTGAGAAGTGCTGGACTTCTAATAACATTTTCATTCCAGTTCACCGAGAAAAATCAAAAGACAAATCCAGAAAACAAATCAAACCCAAGGAAAACTGTACCCCTCTGCTTCTATAAGTTTTTTTTTTTTTGTTGAGGAAAACTTAGAGGGCAGAAAGCCATATCTTTTCAAAACTATAAACTTCAATATTTTGAATAATTTATAATGGACATATTTCCCTACATGTTTTTGTGAGGAAAAGGAAAAATCCTATTGTGAGATGCTGCTGCACACTACTTTTTGTTTACATAACACCATCAGCATAGTAGCTGTATGAAAATATGGATTTTTTATTTTGTTTTGTTATGTGGTTAACTGTTTACAGAAGAAATATATATATATATTTGCCAACAGAGGCACATGAAGGATTTTTTAAACAAAAGTATAATAATATTAATAATAATAATAATAATTGTAAATTCTTTCCTAGGAAGCTTTAAAAAGTTGGACCACTACTATTTATTACTTTTTTTTTTTAACTGATTTATTGGGTAATTTCTTTCAGAATTAATGTTATCCCATTTCTTACTCTCAGTCATGTTGTCTGGGTATGGTATATTTTCTTTTGTTATTGAATATTATTTTATTTTTGTTCCTTAAGACACTAAAAAGCAATTATGATTAATAAATTTTGAGCATTTACAGCACGTCTGCTTTGACTTTTCAGTGAATCCCTTGCGTGAGAGTTGCTGGGTCCATAAAACATAGTTCCAGGTCAAAAGTCAATGTGGTACCTAACACCCTATAGAGCTTTGATACTGCTTTAAATGAAAAACGCTCAAAACCAAACACTTGGAAGTGTTCCTAGCACATCACCTCAGCTGCTGTCACTTAGTGAACTCTCAGAAAGCAATCACCTCTCGGAGTCTGCACGTTTTGCAGCCCTGAAAGTTCTTTACCTGACTGGCATAAGCTAGCCAAAGTATTTCAAACCAGCCTGTCTCATGTTTTAGAACCCACTGCAACATAAATTAATCTCTAAAATTGCACTGTTGTAAATCAATGCGGCTGCTACTGAGAGGGAATCTCATGTCTCTACAAACAATTTGCTGGGTGAAGGTTGGATGTTAATGTTATTGAAATGGGTCCCAATGTCTCTGCTGACTTTGGGCAGCAGGTTTGTAGCAGAGTTCAGGCAGTTCTGCTCCTGAAACAGACAAGGGTCTGCACTGCCGGAGTTTCTGAACTTTAGGGTAAAATGGTAGGTTCAAGGCGGGATATGTGGGAGGTGGTTCTGGAAGGCTGAACCTTCCTGGTGCCTCAGCCAATGGGGAAAGGGAGAGGGCAACAGGCAGCCGGGAGTTCAGGATAAAAGGAGGGTGCCCCTCTGAAACCTTGAGAAAGAAAATGTTACTGGCGTGTGTCCTGGTAGACTGTCTCCCTTTATTCTAATAAAATTGCAGGACTCCTCGATCTCCTTTTTGGACATAAGCTTCTTGGATTTGTGGAATTTTTCTTACACTACTCAGCTTTAGTAACAGAGTACTTTGAACCGGCCACCACAGGTCTGACTGTACATTATATAATGCCAAGCAACATCCTACGAATAATTGCTCTAGGATTTGTAAGGGGAACAGTAAAAAGCTGAAGTTTTTTAATAAACTTTTCTCCTACCCCGCAGTTTGGATGGCTCAACAGAGGAGTAACAGGGTGCCCTGAGGCTGCTTAGGCTGCTCTCACACCCGTTTTTCTTTTACAGGACCATAAGCACCCCTGTACTTCCCCCTTCAGAAGCGAGCACTGAGTTTTCCGTGAGAAACACTAACACCACCATACTTCGGACTGGCAGAAGTCCCGAGCTCCGGCCCAGCTTCCTGTTGACACGTGGCTCGTTTTTTCCATGCCTTGGGCTCTTTTGCTGCCCAGCGAGGCCCCCAGGTGGCACACTGCTCTGTTCCTCCCTTCCCAGCTAACCCACCAGGCTTCCCAATGCAGCACTACTTCTGAATTCCTGACCAGTTCGGTGTGTAACAGAGTTTCTGGCCTTACCAGGCAGGCTACGAAATTATTATTCTCCTGTTCATTCTGCAGAAGGGAAATAATGTCTATAATAGAAAATTAATTATTATGGGCTTTGTTGGTCCACAACAGCTCCTTGGCCACCTTTAACATACTGAAATGGCAGATTTCCTGCATGTTGCTTCAAGATCATTAGTTGTTTTCCTGTACAAAGCCTGTATTTCAGCGTGCCAGAAGATATCCTGTTTCCTGGAGAGCCTGTGTGTTGTAAGTCTGTACCACCAGCCATTTCATAGACTGAAAGAGAATAAAATAATACAATGAGGAGGAAGAGAAGGGGAGACCTGTGGCACATGGAAAGACTGACAGGTGATAATGGCAGGGACAGCAGAGTTTGGTGGCATAAGAAGGAAAAACAGAAATAGAAGCAAGGGCACTGACAGGCTTCAGTCCTTGCATGGGGAGACAGGAGGCAAGGGGAACATAAGACAAGGTAAATCATGGAGGCACACCAAGGCTGTGGCCGAGCAAGTACTGGAGACCCTGCCTTGGAGGAGGAAGGATTTCTATCACAGATGCAGTCCCAGTGCTGGGAAAGAGCAAATGGGAACCCTCAATTCAAAAGGAGGACAGGGAACAACGTTTTGGGCATTAAAGACAAAATGAAAGATCTTGAAACAAGACATGGAGTAAATGTAAACCAGAGCACTGCAATGGATGTAGTAGAGCAGACTTACATTTTTCCTAAATTTTCCTTTACACAGGACCTATCTTTGCTCTGAATTGTTGCTGGCACAGATTGGGTAATAGCTCCAAAGCAAACCTTCCTAAAAGCTAGGATAAATTATACCACTTATCTTTGTCAAAAACAAATTGCCATTTTTTAACCATAGATAAATAATGGAGTCAATAAATGATTGGGTGGGAGAAAGTGATTGGCTTGTCGGGAAAGTGATTCCTGTCAGGTCAGAACACCTGCAGGTCACCCTGAGCTGTGCTGGTGTAGATGACTGATGTTTGTTACATCGACAGCAACACCAGAGGGCTCTGGGCTCCGAAGAATTTCTTTCCAGGCACTTCAAAGTGAGCCACACAACTTTTCCTTACTTTCAGATCCTGAGGATGAGCTTTACTCCTGAATCTACAAGCATCCATTCCACATAACATAACAAGAATTGTTTATACTTCACTTAATTTTTTTTTTCTTATATGATCATCTTTGGAACACAAGTTGCAGCAGAGAAATCATTCACTTAGGAGTTTTTTCAGCTGAAAAAATCCACCAGTATTCAAAGTTTTAGTGTCTAAATTCAATATTGAATTAATGGGCATTCATACCTTCACTCTCAATTCAGGTCTCTTGTTATGTGGCTCAAGTTTTTCATGACCAGCTTATTTTTATTCCTTCTTCACATGACATATTAAATCTCTGCAGTGTAAATAACAAATTACTAATAATCAATTTTCAATTATTCTTTGTAATTATCAGCAACATATACACTATAACCTGAAATTATATGTCTATTCAGATTCCAGCTTTGAATCCACTTCCAGTAATTCATTTGGCTCTTAAAGCAAGGCAGTGTTTAAACCACATCATTTTCTGAAAACATCTGTTGAAAGACTTAAGGTTGTTCAGGCACAGCTCAGGAGCTAGGCTGATAGAGAACTCAAGAATGGAAGCCACATTTCATAATAGTAAAAAACCCAACTCAAAGAAAGAACTTTTTCGCCTCTTCAGTAGGTTTTGTTCCAACCATTGCAAAAAAAAAACCCAAAAAACCAAACAAAACCAAACCAAACAAAAAAAAAAAAATAAACACCAAAAAAAAACCACCAACAAAAAAAAACACTTTCTGGCAACAAGCCAGATTAAGACAGAGCTTTATAACAGAAAAGGAGACTCATTCTATTTAAACATTGTTAATGTAATTATAAAACAATTATAAATGCACAGGAAGTATTTTTTTGTAGAGGATGCAGTGGTCATGACTGTCCAATTTTCCTTTGCTCCTTATGGCTTCAAAAATTATCTTTCTCCTTGATCCTCTGATTTCTTTTGGCATTCATTATAACTCCCATTTCTAACTACAATTTGATTATGAGTAACCAGCAACTGTTTCCACTGTTAAAACAATTGGGTTTGGGTTTTCTTAAATAGACAGAAACTTATTCTGCCTGCCTCTAACTACCCCTCCCCTGTTATGACCATGCATAGAAAAATAAAATCCCACTTTTGCCTCCTTCTGTTTTAAGAAAGCAACAGCTACCCAGGCAGTCAAAAATGGAACTCTTAAATAGAGTAATTGTGGATATGTCACACATTTAGTCTCAGAAAATGAAAATGTATAGTCTTAGTAGCCAGTCCTGAAACTATACCATTGTTTCTGTATTCCAGTCTAACTACAAGGATTCGCTGGGATCACTGACTTAAAAATTAAAATAAAATAAAATAAAATAAAATAAAATAAAATAAAATAAATAAAATAAAATAAAATAAAATAAAATAAAATAAATAAGAAAAAAAGAAAAAAAAAGCCAGAAATACTTGAGAGGAGCATGATTCCAAAGGAAATTTGAAACTGGCTTTTGTTTCAGAGAATATCAGATGTGAATTCTGCAGCTGTTCCTTACTCAGTGAGAAGTCAGTCAAAAACTCTCATTCCAGTTTAACTGACCTCTGGAGAGGTGTGAGGCCAAAAGTGAGCTTTCTGTCATTACTCAATGTCACAGCTACTGAAGCACATGGCTGCCAACTGCAACACAACCATAACATGAAAATCTGCAGAAAAGACATGATAAACACCTTCATGAAATGACCTCCTGCCACAACAGAACTGAATTTCTTATTCACATTAATTGCTGGTTGCTCTGTATTCTGGAGAATAAGATTATTCTACCTCATGTAGTTTTATCACTTGCTCTGCTATTAATGCTTTTGTGCTTTATGACCTCATTCTAATGGTAATTAGGGTCCATTATTCAGATTTCTGCTATTTTACAAGACATTAGTATTGCAATTGCACTAAATTTGGTCAGCTAAAGATAATGCAAAACATTACCTCACATATTTCATGGCAAGTAGTTTTACAGCATTCATAATAAAGTTGTGACCTAGGGTTAGGGTTTTGAAAACCACAAAGCCCAGAGCTCCAGGCACCCTGCAGCCACAAAATGCATGTCAAAGGGAATGCAAAACTGCCACGACATGGCTTCCTCCACAGCTTTTTCCTTGGAGCCAGCCATAGCCGAAGGCTGCGTTTACGGCCTAGGGTTAAGGTTAGGGTTGCGGTAGGCTTGATCTAATTTTTACATTTAGCAAGGAAGCTATGGGAACAATGTTGTCTATCCCTCAGTAATACTGTACAGGGTTTTACTGAACAGTATTTCAAAAAACAGTATCTCAATCCTAGCTGAGATTCCATCATAAGTAAATCTCAGTTTATATTATTTTTAGATATCCAATATTATTTGGGTTTTTACAAAATAAAATAAAGTTTGTTAGTCACTGTGTGCTGGTTTTGGCTGGGATATAATTTATTTTCTTTTCATAGCAACCGGTACTGGTATATTCTCCTGTGACACAGCTGTACTATAAAATAGATTTAAGTCATCAGTTGCTCATTTGGCACAAGGAAGGCTTCAGCTGATTAAAAGACTGTGTGATCTACTCTCCTCTGGCACTTCTTATCTCTGCAGGCTCAGAGTAAACTGCAGAGAAAGAGCAAAGAACAGTTCGAGTCGAGTCAACTTCTGCAGACTTCACAAAGCTCATGAGCTCTTCTGCCTCAGTACCAAAGAAGCACTTTCCAGAACCAAAGAAGCACTCCTGGAGCAGAATTTCACATGAAACAGCCACAAGGCCATCAAGGGCAGCCTGCACTCCAAGACACACGGAAAAACTTGTCAGCATTACCCTGAGGTAACTACAGTGGACTACATGTCCAACTACATGTCCAACTACAGTGGACATGATTCTAGCAGGATCTCAATTTACCTGACAGGAGAATACAAATATGCACAGCGACTAATCTCTGAGACTTTCAGGAAATCACGAAAATGGCTTAGAGGCTGCTTCTTACAGTTCATCCACCCAACTGAAAAGATCCCTGAGCATCCCAGATGCCTCAGTAAGGACACCTCACTTATCCAACTGAGGAAGCACACCTGAGGAACATACAATGACTAAAAATTACCAGAGATACAGAGAATTTACCTAGCTTGGTTCATTCATTCTGATGATCATGCTGGTGTTATTACATGATTTCTCCAGCACATGTGACAAGATCACCAGGGCTTCATATGCTGGAAATTACACACAAAGCATGAGAATTACAATCTTTCTTGCATTTATGATAGTGAAGATAAAGAGGGAGCCATTTTTCTAAAGTCAGGTTTATTTATTTCTCTTAGTTGTCAGTTCATTTTAGGCTAATTGAGAATAATCTGACCTGGCCAAGCTAAGGATTCAGAAATAATATGCTCATAATAGTCACCCAGTAGCAAATTGCCTCAATCCTGGCAACTATGGTTTTTAAAAGTTTATATCAAAGATATAATTAATGTAATACATTACAAATCATCTCTCATACACAATTCAGTCATGAATACCATTAAATAATAAAGAATCTAACTACATTGTGCCCCACACAGCTCTTTTACAGCTCCTTTTACAAGGACTCAGTGTAATCAGTACAGGATTAAACAAATTTATCTGAATGTGCCACAACCATCCATGCTCATCTGTGCTGTAAGAGCTTTTTGGGAGGGAAGAAAGAGAACAACCACTCTTCTGAGAGCTCTTCCATGGCTATGACAAACTGTTGAAGATGCTGCAAAACGTTGGCAGTACAGGAGCTGTGAGAGGCCAGGAAGAAGGAGGTTGTGTCCTTCCCAGGGCCTAACCCGAAACTGCCCAAGCTCCAGGAGTGTCCTCCCAAGAAATGTTGAGAAATACATAGGGAGGAGGACTCCTTTCACCAAGGGACCTTCAGGTACAGCCTGCTAACCCCTCAGGGCCCTGCTGGGTGTGGGCACCAGCAGCAGGAGAAGCCTTGCTCCTGGCAAAGCCCCTAAGGTTGGTGTCCACCCCAATGTGAGGTGTTATCTGACTCCCAGAGAAAGGGGCTGCCAAGTGTGATTTCTGTCAGCGAACCCCCACGCGGAAGGGGACTGTCACCACCCTGTGCCACACATGCAGGGCACCTATAGCTCCAGGGATGGCAATTCACCAGCATCCCCACTCCTCCAGGGGAGGACAGCAAGGTATGCACCTACAGCATGCTGCTGCTGCCTCTTTGGGAACCCCATTCTGAGAGGGCTTGGCAGCTTTGCTGTATTTCTGCTACTGGGGCAGCAACCAAGATTGTGCCTGTAAGGGCTGGGACTTTGATTTTACCTTTCTTTTAAGGTAAAATCCTTCCTTCTTTTTTCCAGACAGGAATTTGGATTAGAAAAAGCCCATCCCCTACTGCAAAACAAGGCGCTGCAAGTGAAATCACAAGTTTTCCACCTCAAAATAATTTAGTGGAGCACAGGTTAATCCACCTCAGTGAGGTAACCTGTTGACTCGTGCCCAAGATTACACGTAAAGGGTTGAAAAGTGCTGCTGGCAAACTGGTCCCCAACACCCCTGAGGCCGCAGGAGGGGTGCCCTGGCCCTGCTGCAGCCCTGGGGTCAGCTCCAGCAGACAGGGCATGGCAATGCCCTTGTTCCATCCTATATCCCCTGTGGCAAAGCACACTCCATGCAGTATTTATACAGCTGGTATACACATAGTATTTATACACAGTGAACAAAGCAAAGTGCTCCACCATTCTCCATAAAGTCAAGTTTCTAACGTCACTGGGATTTCGTACGGGTTTATCTTCTTACAAGGTTAAAAGAGAAGAAAGAGAAAAATTTATCCAGCTGGGTTTTGAAGGTGTGTCCTTTTTCCAGCCCTTTCGTTTTTATCAGCAAGTTTTGCTGGTGTAGCCTGGTTGCCTGGCTGCATTGGTACTGCGTTTCACAGCCCCTTGTGTCCTAGCAGATGCTCTCCTGTCTCTGCTGGGAGCACATCCCTGCTCTGCTCATAGGATCTTCAGGCAAACCTGAGGATTCTGTTAGTTTAGATGATGGGCTGATCAGGACAATACAGGCAAGGCTCAGAGCTGAACATATTCCTCCCCACAGTGCCAGAGTGTTCTGGCACTCCTGAGAATCTGATGTGTCATACCAATGAACTCAGGTATCCTGACTGCAAAAGTAATGACTGTCAAGAGCAAACATGCTGCTTACAAGGAAACGACAAATCATACAAGGACAGCCTGTTTTCCACCTTACTGAAAGAACAATTCTGTCCCTGCTTGCATTCCTTGAGGCTATGTCTGTCTTGTTGTTTATTCTTTGTTTCATTCTTAATATCCATTGTATTTTGTATCTTAATGTGTACCTTAATGTGTATTTGTACTTGTGATTATATTGCCTTTCTTCTGTTAAATGATACAGGCTACTAACTGTAATTCTGATTATTGACATACAACTTTATGAAGTTGTGAAATACATATTTTAGACTTTTTTTTTAAATCAGTGTGTGCTTATATTTTAAATTAAATTCATAGGCTTTCACTTTTCTAAAGACTTTTCATTATTAGTCTCCAGGAAATATAAAGAGCTGCGTTCAGAATTTCATAGGAAGTTTCATAGCTGTGCATTTGATTCATTGAGCAGTTGCATGGAAGATTATTGGTCTATCTTGTCAGCCTTAAGCTTCTATAAAACATAATAGCAAACAGAGTGTTTTGCTTGAGGCAAGAAGTTATTTTGTTCCTTTCTCCCAAAAGGTTCTGTGTCATCTAGGATATGACTCAGATACTTCAGCTGTGTTAGGCAATCTGCATTGATATGTATATAAGCTCTCATGCTGAGAGTACTTTCTGCAGTTTGAGGCCAAGGGTCCCCAAAGGGAAAGGATCTACAGGGAAAGTGCAGATTTGCTGTCTACTCTTGTTTTTATTTCAAACATGTTTTTTCCTCTTATTATCAGTGGAGCTACTTGTACCCCTACTGCTCTGAAGTCTGTCCAGCCCTCCCTCTTCAAATCAAAGTCAGATGTAATACAAGGTTTATAGGCAGTGGCAATGTTTTATTGGCACAGCTGACATAATTAGAAAAATTAGGCGAGCTTCTTGGCATAGCAGGCCTCCAGTCAGCTTAGAGAGTTATTTCTTAGGTAGGTCTACCTCAGGAAGTGGGGCAATCCAGCCAAATCCTACTCTCCCAACCGCTTCAGCTGAAGCCAGAAGACTGGATTTGCAGACCCAGGACAAAATTTGGATCACAGTCAGCTCCAAAAAACCCACATTGGCCTCATTGACACTTGAAGAAAAATTCTGCATTGTTTTAGAAATATGTTTGAAGTCTGGCTTTCTCCCAGGAATTCTGTTCCACTATGAACACTCTAGACAATCAATATTACTACTGTGATAGATATGTGTTGCTATTTTTTTGCTTCCCATAGTGTTACATGTACATTTAACTACACTGCACATAAGGCTCATGTGCCAGCAGCCATGTTAAACTCTAAACCAGCAGTCAGCATTTCACCTGTAAGCAGCAAGGGGCCTGGGTCTCCAGGGATTGTTCCCAGCAGAAAAGATTGGTCCCTCTGCTGTTAACATGGGTGTGTTTGGGTCTGTGATGGTTGCTTGTTTTACTGAATCAGGTTTCATGGCAGGAATTTTCAGGGTCCTCCACTTCTATCCAAGCATGTAATGTCATTAGCTCCTGATAGTGGACAAAGTTCTTCTAACTGGAAAAACTGCTTTGCCCTTGAGTTCTACAAAGGTTGAGAGTAGTTGTCATTTTATCTCAGATAATAAATCTCCTATTCATTTTGACAAAGGCTTGGGTGTTTAACAGCGTCACACAAACTGAATCTATACAGAGCAAACAGTCAGACAGAGACTGCTATTGTGGATGAGTTGTATTACCTTCAGCCTGGTGCCTAAAAATGTCCTTGAAGCATGGTCTTGACTCTGCCCCAACACAATGCACATGCTGACAGATCAGAGCCTTGTAAAATAATTGTTGGTAGATAAAGTAAATCCTCATCAAAAACATACTCTCTGATGAAAAGATCAATAGAAGTAATCAAGACAGTCTGTTTGGGAGCCATGTGAAGGCTGTGGAAAGAGAACAAGAGTTGGGAGTTTTAGCTGAAGTATTTCTGCAAAAATCATGCAGCAGCATAAGTAACGTTTCCTTAGAGGAAGGAATGAGTAAAAGGGAAATGGCAATCCTAGTCTGTTTACTCTCTCTCCCTCTTTGTTTTTCTTTTTTTCTCCCTCCCTTATCTGGTGTATTCTTTTTTTTTGCAAATTTCTGATTGCATTGCATTAAGAACATTTCCATTTCATGGCTGTGGGGTACTGGTTCTTAAGTGTCAACTCAGCAACATTCTTGAGAATTTATAAAACTCTAAACTCATGAATAACTCTGTTGGAACAACTGGGATTACTGATGTCTGTAGAGTCAGATTCTATTTAAAACCCAATTCCATTCCACATACTTGTTCAGAAAGAACATAGGCTTTTCAGAGCAAAGTAACTGCATGCTTTGGCATTAGCTTTACCCAAACAGCTAAGACCTCCACTCACATGGACCAGGATTTTCCTGTGCTAGGCACCGTAATATCCTATGCTCTGAATCAATTCTTTGAAATATGCACCTGCATGCTTTGCCAAAAGAGATTAGGGTTTAATTTTGTTTACATCTCTCTGCATTGTTCCTATTTTTTATTTATTCAGATGTTTATTAAGCCGTGGTGGTGCTTGTAGAAGAAGAGCATAGAATTACTCTCTGCTGTGCTGTACAAACAAGAAACGTGAGAATTCTTAGAGATAAAAGGTAACATAAAGACACGGAAGAGAGGAGAGAGGGAACAGTAATAAGCATCTAATGTTGCCTGTGCTGTTTATGAAGCTTAAAGGAAACAGTCAACTGCTTGAAACCAGGATTTTGCTAGTTATTTCTGTAGTGTGTTCACTGCTCTGCTAGTTTTCAGGCAGTAGTCACAGTTTTCATGGAGTGAACAGTAGTCATCAAACAGAGGGAGGGATCAAAGTTGACTAGTGACAGAAATTTTTCTTAACCTCCAGCAAGCAATGTCATCTAAAGGAGACTCTGAGACACAAGGATGTCCGTGCACCACCTCCAAGACAAATAAAATTCAGAAGCATGACGTCCTTTTCATGGCTTGCCCAGAACAGCACAGAAAGGAATTCTTTATATCAAGTTATTTAACTCTTTTAGTCACATAGGCCAGCCAGTATCTTTAATTGTGTTTGATTTATTTTGTCTCCAGGATCTGGAGGTCCAAATAGTGATATATCCCATTCATTTTTTCATTTGCTATTTCAGCTTCCTCACTCATCCGCATGTGCCCACTTCCCTCTGACACCTTTCTGCATTCTTCCTCCTCACTCATTCATTCCAGCAATTCTCCCTGTATGATCCCCAAGGCCCACATTCTTCTTCTCCCCTCTCTCCCAGGCAGTGCTGCACTTTCTACCTCCCCTTTGCTTCTCTAAGAAGAAGCTGACACACTGATGATCCAGTAACAGCAACAGCCAAAACAAAAAGGTGCAGTGAAAACTCATGTGCTAACAACAGCTGAGCTGCAACAGAAAGTTATGAAGAGCATGAAATAAGTCAGTTTTAAGGAACTTCTAAAGCAAGTTAAAGGTCTTCCAAGTTCCATTTTGTTTGCTTTTTCTCTACTGACTAGAACCATGATCCATATGCCCTTTATAACAACAAACAAAACAATAACAACAAAACCAACAACAAAAAATCCATAGAGACAGTGGTCTCAAAGGAATCACATCAAGCTTCCCTGAGCACAGGTTTGTGCAGCATTCAAGGATATTCATCAGAATTATCACTTTGTGCCTGCTCAGCTCTTTCCTTGATATTCTGTTGGCCACGGCCACAGATGGGGTATTGGTTTGGATGGACATTTTCTCTCATGTACTTGTGGTCATGCTTATACTAAGTAATCAGGGTGGAAGGAGTCCTCATCTGGTTAAAACCAACACCAACTTACTGTTCTTCTCTTACACTAGTGTTGGGGTAAAAAAAACCCTTCGAACTTATTAGCAAAGCAAACATGTTTATCAGAAGGGTTTGATTCTGTTTCCCAGTGTCTAGTTTACTTTCCTGCTGAATTACAGAAAGGTTACGAGTTTGATTTGGCATCCATTAAATGCTTTACTGCACAATAGAAATACCAGGATCTCTCTGAGCTAAATGTAACACCCTAGGATGGCACCAGCAGTCGTATAAACAACTTGATTTCTGATCAATTCTAATGGAAAAGTGTTTGGTTTTTCAAGTGCAGTTGACAAGGCATGATTTTCACACAAGCAAGTCCCCGCCAAATTCCATGATGAGGCAATATGTTGATTTGTTAAATGATATATCAAGCAATTTATACTCTTTCTACATTCTCACTGAAGTGTTTCCACCTCCTCCTTCATAAAAGACTTGGCGGAAGTGGATCAAAACTCTATAAAGTGTCGAATTAAGAAGTTAAGTTTTTAGAAAAGAAATTTCAAGAAATTAAAATTTTGACAAAGTTATAGCAGTTGGAAAGAGGGTCTTTGCATGGAATATGTTGTGTAATCTCATCTGGCAGTGCTATGAAGTAAAGATATAAGAAACACTCAGGAGCAAATAAAAAAAGGAGTCAGTTATGTTCAAGCCAATGTATAACTGCTTGTTCCAGATATTAACTCATAGCAGTAGATATGCAGTCATTCAGCTGCTGTGATTATACATTGCATTATGCCTTGCCTTGGGATAGGAAGCACTTTGCCCACTTAATGAGGCAGCATGGGAAAGGATACAATCATTATCAAAATATGCATTATTAAAGGATTAATAAAATTTATATGAGCTCCCGTAGAAGTCTCATCATTGATTTCAGTGGGAGGTGAATAATTTTCTATGAAAATTCTTATCCAGCTCTGAAAAATAGAGGATAGAAGGGAGCTAGGAGGTGAATCACTAAAATATAACTGCAAATTCTTATGTTTTAGCAAATTAGCATAATTTAAGAAAAATATAAATTTGCCTAGAACTTTGTCATGACTCTCATTGTCTGGATTTCTGGACCACAGGAAAAAAATACCCAAAGACAGTTCTTCTCCCAAGGTATTCTTCATTAAATCAATTCAGATAATCTTCCTGCCTCTAAGCCCATAGGAATAACTTTCCCACATTAAGTTTCAAGGGCCTTTGAATAAAAATAGTCTGAGGAAAATTATTTTTAAAATAAATTCTGATGTAGAACTAATTCACGTGCATAAATATAGTTATGTTCCTTACATTTTATGAGCAAATATTAGCTATAATAGTGACTAATTAGTGGGTACGCCCAAAAGAACAACCATGAGAGTTTCTTGACATTCTATTCAATTCTCCTTGGTTTCAAAATATAACATGCCAAAGGTTTTGCTCCATTCAGAACTTTCATATGGATTTGATCCACAAATACCCTAGTAAATAATTCTAGAGCCAGATGTCTTTTTGGGTACAGCTAATGTCTCTTATGTACAGAATGAGCTCATTCAGTTCTTTCATGACTGGTCAAACTGGAAATTCTTTCCCAAAGTCTTACTTGTCTTTGATCTTGATATGTACAGGATTTTGTTAGGAAATAAGTAGTACTAAATGGAAGAACCCACTGGACTGTCCAGGTGTGTATACAGCAAGGTCTGTGGTTGAGACCACCTTACCACTCACAATTAAGGTGGGTTTATTTTAATCCAGCATTATGTTCTATTACATACAAGAGTTCCAAGAGGTGAAACACTTCTCTTCCATGCATGAAACAAGAGAGCATTAGTTACTTTGCTCAGATTAGGACAACATCAAAAGTACTTTAATTTGCCCCTGGTGTCAAGGTATAATGAAGTCACTGCAGGCAGAAGAGCCCATTCCTACCCTCAGCACACCAGAATATGGGGGAAAGGGTTTGCATTTAAAATTATCAATTTTCAATAATTAGGTTTTTTAACTCTAGGAGCAACCAGTATTGATTTTCTGTCAGAATAGGATAGAAATGTAGAACTTGTTAATTTCTTCTTAAGACATTTATAATAAAAATATTTAGCCAGGGATAGAGATGGAAATCAGACACAAGAGAAATTTTGCATTCTACATCATGAAGCTGATAGCAAATCTGAGGACTCCTGACTCTCAGCAACTGCCATATCCAGTTCTGTGAGAGGCAAAAGTCCTGCCAGATTCCTGCTAGCAATCACACCATTACTCTGATTCTCAATTAGAGCAAATTTATTTTGATACTTTTTCTGTTAACATTTCTTGCACTATACATCAAGATTCTTGCTGTAAATTCTGTCCTATCCACATCCAGACTCAGACTTTAACAGAAATGCCCAGCTTTTGTTTCCTAAGTATTTCAAATGAGTTGCAAGTGGTGTGAAACAGTTCAACTGCTTTACCTACCCCATCAAGAGATGAGTTGTGGAGGATGACAAGTTGCTTAAATCACTTAATCTTAGCACAAGGCACAGGGTATATGAATTAAAATATTATGCTCTAGATAGACGCTGACCTACACTATCTCATTGCAGCTATGGGTAGTATGCAGTATGGGTATGGGATACCACAAGAAAAATGAAGTGAAAAGATTTGTATCCTCCTTTTTCCATTATGATAGAAATTTCTAGCACTTCTATATGCAATGCAATTTAGTAAGCTACCTTGGTATTACTCATAATTTAGATGCTCAAAAGAATATCATTAACAGGTTTGGATATTTATTTCAGCTACAAAAAACTGACTGCCTGAGATCCAGCTCTGAAAAATGGAGGATAGAAGAGAGCTAGGAGGATTTGACATTCTGCATTAACTGGCCCCTAAATACCATATGCAGAATGGCAATTGATTTAAACCAAGTGTGAGTTGTTTTGCATGTTCTTTCTGATTGTAAAGAACAAAACTTATAATTGCAACTCACCTCAGCAGTAAAATAATAACAGCAATCAGTACAGATGTATTGCTCTGGAAACCTCTTGTTGCAACTAAAATTAGTCAAGCAGTGCAGTCAAAGAAACACCAAGATTCTTACTTTGAATTGTGTCCTGGCCATGTTTAAACACAGACATAGGCAGGAATAACCAGATTTTGTTTACTAAGTACTTTAAATGGGTTTTAAGTGGTTTGAAAATCAGTTCAACTGCTTTATTTACCTCAGCAGTGGCAGACAGCAGTTTGGTGTCCTGAAATTCTTTCTTGGTCTTAAAATAAAGGGTGATGCCATGATCTTTGGAAGCAGAAGCTTGCTTACCCCTATTCCTGCCTTGCCCCTCTCATTCTGTTTGCTGGCTGCAGAACACCCTCAGAGAGCAGGTGCTGTACTCAGCACCAGGCTGGGCTCTCTTCCCAATGTCTGGTAGTTACCAGTGTGTGACAGATAAAATAAGGAGAGCATTTTAACAGTCACAGCCATGAGGGTCACAGTCCCTCTCCTTCATGGAAGTTGCAGCTCTTGTGATGTCCTATTTACATGGCAAGGCCTAGGGATTTGGAAAATCCCACTTTTAGGGAGCATTTTAGGGAAGATGACTATATGTAAGAAAAGGAACTAAACTAGAACACTGATTCCCTGTTCCTGAGCAGGCAGAAGCACATTTAACAATCTCATGGTGATTTTTAACAACTAAAGAGGATCTCTGAAATTTAAATAGGAATGAGTTAGGAAAATAAATATGGAAACAGAATTAGTAGTAAAAGGCTGGTACTGCAGTATTTAGATATGTTACAAGATGAGTACTTGTATGAAGACCTAGAAGGTCCCTCCCAGAAATTTCAAGCAACAAATACGTCATCTGTAAAACTTTTTATTTCAGTTCATGTACCCAAAAATTTGGAGGAATAATAAATCATAAATCATATGTAATTTTTTTGCAAAACTATAGAAAAATAATTAAACTCACAATGGATAATCTTGCACAAAAGGGTGATGAAATTTTGGAGCCCAGATATCCACTGACAAGGAGAGACAGAATGGTAAGCTTGGCTCCTCAGACAGAAGTTCAGCTGAGCCTCCAAACTCAGTTTGCAGATAAGAATTAAACTTAGAGCCTGAACCTCCCAGATAAGAAGCTTGACATTCCAGATGTCAAACCAATGACATCCTAGGCTGTATCAAAAGCAATGTGGCCAATAGCTCGAGAGAGAGGGGATTCATCTGGAGCACTGCATCCAGCTTTGGAGCATAAGAAGAAGACAGACCTGTTGAAATGAATCAAAAGAAGGGCTACAAAGATGATCATAGAGCTGGAGCACCTCTCCTGTCAGGAAAAACTGAGAGGGATTTTCAGCCTGAAAAAGAGAGGGCTGTGGAGTGACCTTAGAGAAGCCTTTCAGTCTCTAAAATGGGCCTACAAGAAAGCTGGAGGGGGACTTTTACTAGGGCAGAAAGAGATAGGAGAACAGGGAATGGCTTCAAACTGAAAGAGGGCAGGTTTAGATTAGATATTGGGAAGAAATTCTTTACCATGAGGGTGGTGAAACACTGGGACTGGTTGCTGAGAGAATCTGTGGATGTGCCATCCCTGTAAGTGTTCAGACCAGGCTGGATGGGGCTTTGAGCAACCTGGCCTAGTGGAAGGTGTCCCACAGCAGGAGGGTTGGAACTAGACAGGCTTTAATATAACCACACACTTAAGGTGCCACTCTGTAATTAAGGAACATGGGCTACTACTGCTGAAAAATGAGGCAAGTTACTTCATTATTTCTAACCTTCGCTGCTCTTAGCTCTCACTCCTTTTTTTTTTCCCATTTAGACAATCTAACCTCCTTAGAAAGTTTCCTTCCACATTCCACAGTACCTTGCATAACCAGTTGTAAAATCACTGCAACAAAGTAAAAAGTGATAACAGTATATAACACAGAGCTCATCTGCCATGCGCTGCTAGAGTTTAACTCTCTCTCCACATGATTTTCAGCCTTGTTTTGTCTGAAGAAACCTCTGTGAGAATTCTCAAGTGATGTGACATGTATATATAACATATAATATATATATACATTATATATATATATAAAATGTATATATATACATAATATATATATAATATATATATACATAATTTAAAAACCCAGACTATATAATTTATTCTAAGAACCAGGGAAAGGAGCCCATGGCCAGAGAGCATCCAGCATTTTCTTCCACAGTGGCAGTGTGCATATTTATTGTGGGGAAGTTAGCAGGCCATTGAAAGAAAGGGTGGAGAGTGAATCCCTGGGAAGGGCTGGAAAGTAAAACCCTGGGGAGTAACCTGTAGACTGATGGAAGGAAAGAATGACAGAAGCTATCAGAGACAGGTGAGAAAACTTCAGCAGGACAAGCTGAGGACAGCAACTAAACCTCTACAGAGCTTGGGGAAAGGGTGTGCCGGATCCTCTGCTTAAGTTAATACCAACTTCGTTGACGTTAATTGCAGGCTGTCATTACGTTATGTTACCTTCCACGCCACAATGGGCTCGTCTCTGACCAATCCAATTCTTTCATTTTGCCAGCTGACATGGCAAGCAGTGGCTTCACAGATCTGAGGCACAGTGCCTGGGCACAAACCCAAACCCGGCACAAAACCCGGGTCCCAGCTGTCTCTGGTTTATCACACTTGTGAGGAGGTACAAGTTCTTGTCTCTACAGGAGCTGTAATTTGAACACAGAAGGCTAATGATTTTGGTTTTCTCTAAGAGCCTTACTACTACCCCTACCTAAATTCTGAATGCTTACCTTTGCCACCCTCATATGATCTACCTTCAGGTTGTAATTATGGTATTTATAGTATATACGATATTGAAATCTTATCTGGCATTTGCAATTTTAGATTAAGTGAGTATAATCAATTTTAGATTAAGTGAGTATAATCAATGTCCCAAGTTTTTCCCCTACTTCTGTGTAAGAAACCAAGAAAAAAAGGTAAAATTGGAGATATTATATCCATCCTCAGAATTATTTGATTGACTGTTACAAGAGGTACTTTTAGTGATCAATCCATTGGTACAGATTTTTGAAAAAAGATCAAAATGAGAGAAGAATATTTGTCAGCCACATCCTTGGCCATGCAGTTAACTTCCAATGATTTCCAATAACGTTCTGATAACTGATGTCTATCATCTCTACAGATCTATCCTGAATTTTTTGACATGGGAATTAATACTGAGATGTCAAGACAAGCTTCTGGTTTTTACACACATTAAAACTGAGCAAAATGGACAAAAATGCACTAAATAAATAAATACTGCCTTTGACATTTCCCTGAAAATTTCCTCTTGGAAATGAAAATGCTTTGTTTTAGTGCCAGTCAATACCAAAAACTGTGGCATATTCCTGATACAAATGAACAGTAAAAACAGCTGCTAAGCTTCTGTTATTAAAGCACTTCAAAACTTGCTTCTGGAGTTTTTTTCCACCCATACAACTGTAGGTGAGAGCTTGCTCCTATGTAAGCTCTTTTCACTGTATTATCTGGGAAACTGAGAAGTCCTTTAACAACTGTTTTTTAATCTACATGAACCACTTGAAGCAATTCTTGTGACCAATGAACATGTTTGCTTAAACCCTTGTAATTTTTGTGATACTTTCATCTACAGACGTGATTCCCCTAGCAATCAGTAAAAAACAAAAAAGACCTGATAGCTTTCAAAATTTCATAAGCCACCCAACAGAGTGGCCTGAATTTGGGTTGGACTCGATGTTGAAAGTCTCTTCCAATCTAGTCACTCTGTGAATTCTGTGAATTTCTTCAGCACCTGTCAATGTTATTAACAATTTCATCCACTCCTTGGAGTCAAGAGGAAGAGAAAGGCTGTAAGACTGAATAAACTGAATACTGGAACATGTCTGACCATCCCTAGAGATCAAAAATCTCAGTCTGAGCAGTAGCAATCAAAGCAACTCAGGAACATGGAAAGGTTTGAGCAAAATGCCTGGAGACAACTGGGACAGCCTTCTGTACAACCACCGTGCGCTGCTAAATGCTTAGTGAAATAACATATTGAAGTCTGACATGCATTGCTTTGGTCACAAAGAGTTATTAGCGTGAAAATTAAAAGAGGAAGTGTTTGATATTAGCACTCTGCCTAGCAACAATCCCCATAGAAGAGACAGGGCAAAAAAGAAAGCAGCCTTGACCCCAGTGACACTCCTGATCATCCTAGATATGGACATCTCCATCACCTTTACCAGATGAGTAGGAAGAGCATTGACTGCACTCTCAGAAAGCTCATCCCTTTATCAGCATTCCCTTGCTCTTATACACCCAGTGGAAATCAAGAAACTCTCTCCGAATGTTTCAAAGCAGCACAAGAAGATCCTGACTTTCTGTTCTGCCCCTGGTGCAGAGGTGGGTGTAACTGAGAAGGGAGGCAAGCTCTGCTCCTCCTCACCATCACAAACAGCCCATAGCTAGAGGCATATGCACGTTGGTTGCTGAAAGCCAAGTTTTTTGGGTGGCTTGTCTAATTGTGTAGGTGAGACTAGAGTATATTTGTTTAATACAGCTAACTGGTCACGTAAACAAGAAACCATTTGCCTTCTCTATGTACAGATGAATTTATATTCATTAGGAGTACTGGCAGAGAATAAAACAATGTTCTATGGGCAGGAAATGCAGTATTTTCTTTTCTCCTGGTTTGCTGAAGCATAAAGATACAGATTTAGAGTGTGTCAACAGCTTACTGCTGCTTAGGAAGATGTAACTTTATTAAACATCCTGGACATTTTGTCAGAGAACACGTTTCATACTATAGCAGGCCAAAAAGTTGACTTAAGTACCCCAACATTGCCATAGCAAGCTTCTCCTGATTTCAATCCAGAAATCAAATCCAGATAACACTCCATAAAGAAACTATATTTAATTTATTTTATAGCACTAAATATGTGAGGCTCTGATCTCTTTAGAGCTAAACAGAAGTGGAAATAGGGGCTCAACTGGAAAAAAAATTGAAAGAAAATTACATAATTTAATTCTGTAACACTTGAATGGAGTATTGTATTATACGCCCTATTCTTTTACGGAAATATTTTAAAATGTATAATTGCAGGGTAGGATTTTGGTTAGAACCCAAGGGAATTTGGTTATGGCTGTGATCCCATTTTACAATTAGAACACCTTCCCGAATTTGTGTCCTTCCCCTGCTTCAGCAGAAATGATAAACACAAGCAGACACTGCTGTACTGAATCTTACAGACATGTAGAAGGTAAAACTGTCCCACTTAACTCAAAGAAATTCCTTTCTGCCTCTCCACACAACCTACTTTTTGTGGTTTTTTCTCCTTACTCCTGAGGCTTGCCCACCCCAAATTATATCTCCCAGATCCCTCTGGCTAAATCCCCCACTGAGCAGCAGTCTTCATTCCATTCTTTATGATGGAGATTTTTTTAATCCATCAGTTATCTGCACTCTGGAAAACTGTGAGGAGGCTAAAGCTGAGGGTGAATTGAGGGAAAATGATGTATATACCAAGTGCTGCACTGGAAATTGTTTTTGCTAAACCTAACAGTTTCAAAGAATTGTTTCAGTAACTTTGAATAGTTTTGTCCATCTTTTACTGTTAAAGTAAGATCTATTAACCTAGGAAATAGACAGAAATCTGCCCAAAGCAACTCATCCTACCTCCAATGTCAAGCTAAAAAAGATAAAGTGACAAGAAGTAGAAATACTGTCTGCACTTATTGTAGTATGCATTTGTTCCTGCTTTTGAAA
This sequence comes from Camarhynchus parvulus, assembly GCF_901933205.1. NCBI lineage: Eukaryota > Metazoa > Chordata > Aves > Passeriformes > Thraupidae > Camarhynchus > Camarhynchus parvulus. The sequence continues at coordinate 16,021,343 of NC_044575.1, read as the reverse complement.
TGATTGCCCAGTAAAACTGCAAAAAGTCAATGCTCAGGAAAAAAAAGATCTGGTAAACCTTTACTGGCAAACCTTATACCCTTGATTCATTGCCTGTTTCACTAATTTGTAGTCCTCATAACTCTGTGGATGAGAACGGAATTAAGCAAGAATGATTCTGAAGCAATGTAATCATGATCACAGGCTATAATCAATGTTTTTAGTCCTAGAAAGCTGCTACAAGACTGGCTGTCTGGCTCGCTCCTGATGTTTTCTATGAGAAGGCAAAACCAGAGAACTGAAAAGTAGATTTTAAGGTTTAAGGCAATCTCTAACAAATGTAGGATAGGTGTGGGTGAATCTTCCTCAGCTGGGTGCCTAATAACTGTCAGTGCCACACAGAGGGGTTTCCTTGGGATATGCTCAGAGTGGCCACGTGAGACTGCAGCACCCTTCAAGGTTATTATTCTGTTCTTTTAACAAGAAGATTAGCTGCCCCAATAACCATGGAGGGACTTCTTGATGCTGGGTCCCCACATATTAAATATTCCACAAACTTCAGAAATCAGTAGGTTTTTTTGCCAAGGAATTGCCTGGCATCAATTGTAGTAGTGAAAAACTTGCCATCCATCTGCATAACTGTAAAGCAACACCACATTAAATTTGTTCCAGGACCTGTTATTTGTGGAGGAGGAGTTGCATTTTATTTGCAATAATTTCTTTACTAGATAGAATCTTAAAATGTACATACGTAAATGTATTTACTCCTCCCAAAATGCAAATAATGGACAGTTCCTAAAGAAGGAAGAGCATCCTCTGTTTACATGTTCAATAGCTAAAATCCCCCAAACCTCACCTTTCTACACTCTCTGAATCAGTCTGGGACTGAAGCCAAAGTCACCTACTATATAAGAGCGACAAAGCACAGATGAACTGCAGTCCTGATCAAGTTTAGACCCAGCATCCTTGTGCCAAACTCCACTCAAGATGGGGTTTGGCAGGGGGATATTGCTACCAGAATGGGCTTTCCTGTTAGCAGTTTGCTGTATCCATCAAATAGGTAAGAAATCTTCTTTTTCATTGGGAAAAGAAAAAATACTCTGTTTAGACTAGTAATAAATTTTAAACAACTATACTAATTGACTCATATAAGAGGTGGCTGATTTCTTTAAATATTTTCATTTGAAATGTCTGTCTATTAACAGGACCAATTTAATATTGACCAAACTTCTATATACTACTATAACTACATATGGAAAGTAGCCTTGAAGATCAAATCCAAAAAAACTCTTATTCATGTCTTAAAATGTAAGCTTTTCAAGTGTCCCATATGCCTTAAAAAAGCATTTTATTCCTGTTGCATTTTGTATTAGAATTCATTATGATTGTTATGGTTCTTATGAAATCTAAGCCACTACATTTTCTACTTGCTAGATTAGACCACTGGTCAATCTTTTTCAATATTTTGTCATCTATCAGGGGCTAACACCAGATTTCTCAACATTTCTTGCAACTTCTTTTGCAAAAGAAATCAGGAGGGAATATTCGTATGGCAAGGAATTTCAGTAACTAATTGCAAAATTACTAATTTATAATACCCTGTGCAAAATATTTATATAAATTACAGATACTGGGTAGGAGCAGGACAGGGAAATTTATGTGAGACCACAATCCATTATTTTGGATGGGGTTTTTTAACCTATCAATATTATATGAATCAGGGTTGGTCTTGGCAGTTTTTATTAATATGAGTAACCCTGTTAAGTTGATGGAACCAATCAAATTGGAGCTACTTGCAGGAGTACAAGCTTGATAAATCAGTCCTGTTCATGTACAGTAATTTCTGGCCTGTCAGCTGACATTTTAAAATCTGCGGATTGCCTAGGTAAATTTATCATGCATATCATTCTCAAAACATTGAAAAGTGCAAATATAATTTAAGGCTGCTTTATAGTTTGTGAAATAAACACTAAATCACTGGCCAGTTGGTCTATATTGTGCTTGAAAACACAGCGGTCTCTTAGAGTATAAATTTCTGTTTGGAGTTATGCAATGTTGGTCAGAAGTGTTTGCAGCCATTCATGGAACAGGAAAGTTATTTCTCCTGTGCAGTGCTGATCTGATAAACTGCTTTGACAAATGAGTGGTGATTAGACAGTGCCCAGCAAACACCTCTTTATTTGAAACAAACCCAGTGGGAAATATTTTCCGATATCCGGACTAAAGAATAATGGTCCCATCCCATGCCATCTCCGCCAACATCGTGTGACTGCCTTTATATTTTGTGTCAAATATTAACTTTTATAAACTGGTGACAACAATAATTACCAGCTGGATATAGACTTTGCAGGATGCATCCAAATATTCTTAATAATTAGGTTAGTTTCCTAATTATCAAATAGTAGATTTCTTACAACTGAGAGACACTTATTTTTATAACAGTAAACAATGTGGCATTGTGTAATTGCTAAACAAACCACTGCAGGTAGAATTTCCTTGGGAATGATGTATTTGCTAAGTAAACAAAAGCTCCTGCTGTTTCCTTGAGAAAAATTAACAGAACAAAATACATATATAGATCTATTTTGCTCTGTTACAAAGGTTCCCACACTAGAATAAACAAAGCTTCTGTGATTCTGTGCCTGCTGAGATTCCTATGGATGTGTAATATGAAAGCAAACTTCAGCCTATTATGTAGAGTTAAAGAGGTATTTGTCTTACCTGATCTGTATCAATTTTTTCACCAATTATATTTTCATCAATTATATCCAGTATAAATTATAATGATGTGAATACATTTACTTAATGTTATTATCTATGATATTCAAAGATGAGCAGGAAATGGAAAATGCTTAAACTCTGTCCCACGTTCCTTCATTGCACATCACTAGCAGTCAAGCACAAAGTTAAATGAGAAAATAATTAAAAGCTTAGAGCTGAAAGAAACTGCATACACTGCAGCAACTTCTAGCTATGGTGGGGTTGCCCAGAACCCCCTGCTCCAAAGCCAGTAATCTCTTGGGGTTCTTTGTGAACTCTTCTCACCTATTGTATAAGGAAAAAGGGGGCCTAACTTAGACCAAACTCCTTAGGCAGTTCTGCTTTGACTGAGAAATTCTCTAGACACCTACAGTGCTCATTCACATAATCCAGGTAAGGATTCAGGTATTAGTCATTTCATCACTTAAATCCTGTGAGGATTTAGACTTCGCAGGTTAAAGGTACCTATTAGTCAATCTGTTACAGGCACAGTTATCACATCCTGACTGCATTCAGTCCTTCACAAAATAAAGTTGTAGCCCTTCAACTTTTACAGGAAATGCCTGATATATTTACTTACAAAATCCAAGACCTTAGAAAGTCAATCCAGGAGGTCAGGGTCAGTCTTTTTCTAGGAATCAAAGCATTCCAAAGAATACTTGTCATCTCTCAAAAGTCTTTGCTTCAGGTGTTGTAGCAAGAACCCTTGGTCAAATAGCTTTATAGCATGATGGTTAAGGTTTTCTGCAAAGAAGATGTGATTTTGAACAATCTTTGAGTAGATGGGTAGAACAGGAAACCTGGTTCATCAGGTTACTTCTGCGTTACTGTTCAGGCTATGGCCCTTGTACTGTCCCTCAGAGATACCTCCTTGAATCCAGCTGTAAAGCAAATCTAGATCCGTGATGGATCTATTCCCATCTGCTCCCTGAGAAAAGGCCCTATGCTTAGACACTAGAGAAACGGTCATAAATATCCACAACCATTACTGGATGAAGGTTGAAGCCCCTTGATGCTTTTAACCACTTCCATGCCTTTTCTTATAACCTAGCTTCTACACAACAATTTTAATAAATTATTTGCCTTCATTTTGTGAATTCCTCCTGAATTGTTTCACATATTAGAGATCTAATTCAGCAGCAGTTGAGCAATTTCACTGAGATCTAGTGCAGTAGTGAAATAAGGGGTGTTATCCAGTCATTAGAATCTCATTAGAATTAGAATTAGGCAGTGAATTTTGAGAGAAACACAGAAAGCAGATATATGTTATTTGGATTACAATATGTTGTAAAGCATATTACAAAATATATATGTTATTTGGATTAGAATCTTTGAGTATTTGCAATAGAACATTTCTTTCTATAATTGCATTTTAGCTTTCTTGAGGAGCCTTTTTCATTTTCTCTGATAAGATAAAGGAGACTCTCCCCTTTGTTTTATGGAGTTGTATCTGGGTCCTCTGATCCTAGCTAAATGCTTTGCTTTAAAGGTTCAGGATATTATTCTTAATTTGCTTTTCACATTTTTTTTTCACAGGAGGTCAGTTCTCTGGGGGTCTTCTACAGACACAGAATGGTACATTTATTTATACTGTATATTTGTATTTATTTGCTACATCCATACTGAATAATAAAAATGCCTTAAAAAAACCCTCCTTAGCATATTTCCAGTGGTTCCAGATGAAAAGAAATGTGTATTAACATCTCTCTCTCTCTAAGAAGAGCAATATATTTACTAGACACCAGTTACTAAATACACACACATTACACAGTATGGTTATATTTGTATAATCATAGTTAACTAAGAAAATAGATGTGTTTGCAGAGGCTGTGTGCATATCTGCATGAACATGTACATATAAAACCAAAGTGATTTTTGGTTCCTTTTAAAAAGAGGAAGTGAGACCACTTTGGCCTGCTGTGAAATCAGTGGCCGATGTTGGGAAACCAAGAAGGCAACCCATCCTCGCTGACTTTTACCATGTAATGATTTATGTCTGTCCTCTACAACCAATGTGTGGCCATTTTTGAAGAGGTTTCAGCCCCTTAAAAGAAAAAATATAAAACAGGGAAAGGGTGATAATTAAGGTTTTTATTCCCTCCTTAGAAAGAGGAGGTGTAATGAGAAGGAAATTATGCTTTTGTAGCAGTAAGAAGCTAATTTAGTACAGCTTAGCCCTTTGTATTGTTCCATGTCTCGGAGGAATTCCAATATTCTAATGAAGCATAGTTTCATAAAAGGGTCAAAGTTAACATGTAAAAAATGCAGACCATCACAGCTGAAGGCAATTTCTTATGACTTAAGTATCCTGAGTTCAAATTTTACTATCTACTTTAACCGGTGTAAAATAAAACAGGCTTAACTTTGTTTCCTTGGGTCTGGCATATTAACTCTCTAGTCCTTCCTGGGTCTATCCTACATGCAAATTTAGGTATTGTTATGCTAGTTTTTGATTTCTTTCTTATTTCTTTTCTAGCTTCTTTCGGAATTTCAGCTAACTTCAACATCTTCCAAGCACTGCTGACAAATGTAGCAATAACATGTAAGTAAAGGAAACGAAGTGTATTCAGTAAGTGTTCCGTTTTAGCGGGTAGAGACAGAAGACTTTAATATAAATGGGGAAAGGCACTGATAAAGGAAACCATGGGTAATTCAGAGGAGAAACATGGTGATTTGAAATAAACTGTTGTCTTAGCTGAAGTGAAGGTGACTAATTAAGCTCTAGCTGAACATAACTGTAACCATTTCTACGGTATATGAGTGATAGATATGAATGATGAATGAATACACAGCTCTATAGTGCTTAGATAGAAAACAACAAATGGAGCTAGGCAGGCAAAAACATTCCGTGAGAAAATGAAGCTTTGGACAAGTTGATTTTCCCCATGTGGAGACTGGGGATTTTAAGTCATTTTTAACAGCCAGTCTTAATTCACAGCTGCTAATTCTGCTCACAATGGCCGTGTGTGCAGCACATGGGGCAACTTCCACTTCAAGACCTTCGACGGGGACATATTCACCTTCCCTGGGCTCTGTAATTACGTTTTTGCCTCCCACTGCAACGCTGCCTATGAGGATTTCAACATCCAGATTAGGCGTGAAGTGGAGGCAAACACTCCGACAATCAACCGCATCACCATGAAACTCGATGGTGTCGTTGCCGAACTAACAAAAGATGCTGTCATGGTCGATGGCAACAAGTAAGTTCACTCGCAACACTTCTTAGGTATCCACAGGCTTTTTTTTCCCAATCTTGCCAAGTGCTTTGGTGTGCCTGGGGGGAAGGGAGGGGGTGGGAACAATTATGTGTCCTTTAATAGATGTGACAATTTAACCAAAATAAATAATGAATAAAATGCTATTAATTCCTGTCATAGAAAATAAATCCTTCCCTTAAGGATTGCCTCAAAAATAAAATTTGGATGAAATGTTCAGAGAAGCTGGATCCAAATTTCAATCTATATTTGATAATGCTGGACCATCTAATTTTGCAATTGCTTTTCTTTCTCAAAAATGCACTATTTTAGAATTCCTACAGATGGCAGATACCACAAGACTTTCCCTTCTTATCAAACATTTGGATCAGAAGCTAACTAGCATTCTTTCTGCCTTTTCCCAGAGTTCAACTGCCATACAGTCAATCTAGTATTACGATAGAGAAGAGCAGCATTTATCTGAAAGTTGGCAGCAAAATCGGTGTTGTGTTATTGTGGAATGAAAAGGACAGCATTCTGGTAAGAACTGCTCCTGGATCTGTTTACCCCTTCAGAGAACAGAGCTAATCTTGGATTAGGCCTGGCTCTACCTGTTTAGGGGGTTGCTACTGCCTTCTTATCTTCTACTGTTGAGCAATTCTTTCTTAGTAAACATAGGCTTGTATCCAGGTAGTCCTAAGGAAAATTACATGGATTTATACCTAGTGGATGGTAGGCATCTGCTTAAAACAGGATTAAAAAAAAATCACTTTCACTGTATCATTAGCTATTGGTATTATTATAGTGCCTAATTACCCCTTCAAAGATATATTTTTAGCTGAATTTCACTCTCCTATGCCTTCATTTTTTTTCTGTGGATTTGTGTTTCTTCCTGAAGAATCAATAGAAAGTGGCTAAGAATAGCAAAGATAGTACAGTGAAATTTGAAGTCTGTGTCAATAGTATCAATAGCTTGGACTCTGCAATCAAATCTAAGTTGAGTCTTTATTCTATCCTTCATGTTTTAAATAAAATTCTACAGATCTGACAAGAAATACTAAGAGAGCAAGTACAACTGTTTTCTCTGGTTTTGAATATACTTTAGAATATTTATACTAACTTCTATCAACTTACTATTCATCATTTTAGCTGGAATTGAATGAGAAATATGCCAATCAGACTTGTGGACTTTGTGGTGACTTCAATGGCTTTCCCATATACAATGAGTTCATTTCAAACGGTAAGTGTTTTAAATTAAAAAATAAAAGGTTTATGTGATCTCCAACAAGCTGACATCATCAGCATTCCTCTTTCCCATCCTGTCAAATGGTTTACCCATAAGATATGATTCAATCTCGATTTAAAATTATGTAGTAGAGAGATCAGATTATGTAAATTAATGCTCTGAGTGTAAATATAGTACTGGTGCTAACAACTGATTGCATATCTCTTGCTTGCCACAGTCGTAAACCATGCTGGTAAAAGTAATCAGGTAACTCCACAAAAATAAGCAGATTTGCACTCATAAGATAATTAAATATAGAAATATATTCAGTAAAACAAAAGGCAATTATAAGTTTCATTTTTGTCTCACAATCAGTATATCCACATTTCCCTGCTGATTTGCATAATCTTTGTAAGATCTTATCTTTTTAACTATTCCCAGCTTGAACATTTTCTTAAACCTTGTCTTACAACAGTCTCCATTGTCCAAATTCCCGTTTAGATCTTTTTTTTCCTCTGCCCTGAATAGGCTCAATATAATCTGAAAAGGGTTTGTTATTTTTTTGGGAAAAATCTTAGTGTGCATCTAGATGTAATAGGCTGAGAATTGTTTTCCAATGTTTCCTTTTTCCAGGGTGCTGTACAAAGTAAATCGAGGTAGTAATGTAGTGCTTCATTTGGAAGGGGTGATGATCACATTTAAAGGCTTAAGGGAGCTAACTGTCTTGGCCAGCCTTGACCCCAGTCCTTGAGAGAAAAAAAATATAACAGGCAGTTACTTTGAACAAAAACCTCTGATCTGCATTATTAAACTTCTTTTCTACAGATATTAAGATGACAGCCTTGCAGTTTGGGAATCTGCAGAAAATGGATGGGCCAACAGAACACTGTGAAGACTCCACTTCTATCCCAACATATAACTGCTCTGATAATCTTGTAAGGATCTTTTGACTATCCTTTTATTTTTCTTTCAAATTTATCTGTTCCCTTCTACAACTTCATACAGGTCAATAGGAAAAGTCCTCAGGCAACAACAACTTAAAGAGAGCTATAAGATTATGTTACATAATAATTACAAAAATTAACAATACCAACCCCCCCAACTTCTTTCTATTTACTGAGACTTGACTATTTTTTCCTCCAAAGGATGACATATGTGAGAAAACATTGACCAGCTCTGCATTTGCAGACTGTAATGACCTAGTTGATGTTAAAGACTACATTAAGGCTTGCCAAGATGACTTGTGCAGCTCTGAAGAATCTAAAAACAGCTCATGCATCTGTGACACCTTTGCTGAGTACTCCCGGCAGTGTGCTCATGCTGGTGGGCAACCCCTGGACTGGAGAACTTCAAAACTGTGCCGTGAGTATCACTGGAGACAGCCTTACTTCATGCTCAGTAACTCACCAACAAGAAGCTCTCAAATAATGCTGAGGGTGCAGGAGGAGTTACAGCCTGTTCAAGATTGAATCCTTTAGAAAATTCTGATGTATAAGTTCCAGTATGAAGACTTCAGCAAAAGAGCTAAGGATTTTAATGCAAACTGAATTAAACACTACCAAAACACTAACATGGATACTCTAATGACAATCAAAGTGTAATTTAATGAACCGGTACGGTGAAGGAAGCAAATAAAGGAGAAACAAGAAAGAGGAATGAGGCATACATACTTACTTTCTTGCTTGCTTGTATTCCTGATTCTTTTCCTTATGATGCCCTAGCATTAGTTGTTCTCAGTTAACTGATTGGATCTTCACAGTGATTGTCTGACTAATCATCTATTTATCTCCTTTTGCTTGATAGTGACAAATTTGTATTGATTAAACACATACTTGATTATGGGGTAGCTGTTGATACTGTCACCAGCTCCAAAACAAAAAAGCCCATGAGATGCTATTTGTCCTTCTGATGGTATCTCAAAATGCAAATATACTAAAGCTTTAGGAATTTGGGTCTTACATTTCACTAGCAGTACAGGTGTTCACAGGGAAGGGAGCCTTCAGTAGAAACAGACCTTTATGGCTTTCTGAGGATATTACCTTGCTGTCCACAGAAATCCAGTCATTGAGCCAGTTCAGCACCAGAGTCATGGAATGCACATCTCAACTGTAAAATAGGGATTTAGGTGGTTAAACTTGCAAATTGTGGGAGCTATAGTCAATTGCAGTTTGGTGTGGTTTTTTTTTTTTAATCTAGCTTTAAAACTTAAATGGATATAAATGTATAGAGAACTAGAAATACTTTTGACTGAAAAAAAATAACTCTCTTCCTTTAAATTTCAGCCAAGAAGTGTCCTTACAACATGCAGTACCAGGAGTGCAACTCCCCCTGTACTGATACATGCACGAATCCTGAACGATCTCTGTTTTGTGAAGAACACTGTATTGATGGCTGTTTCTGCCCCACAGGCAAGTCCTTAAGTACTCACATCTCTGATCTCAAAGAACAAGAATTTACCTGTAGGTTCCATGGGATTTAAGCCTCGTATAGTTGTATTTTTCACAGCTGCCAGTGACAAGCATTTGTCATGTGTCAGCTGAGAAAAGATGTCTGAATTAATTGCCGATACATGTGCAATATGCAGAAAGCAGGATAAAAGAACAGCAAAGAAATCAAGACCAATCTTTCAACCAGCCACCTATGCTGGTTGAAAGTCCCTCTTTCAGAGCAAGTGGAATTTAAGAATACAGAGGTTGAATCCTTCCCTCAGCAAACTGACAGTCCTGCTGTCCTCAGCATTGATGTGTCCACTCACAACTGCAGGTCTGTTGCTAAGAAAATATTTAGGATTTGTAACAAATAAAATGGTGTGTAGAAAATGCTTCTTGAATTGATCAAGGCTTTGTCTTTTTTTCTTTTTTTGTTAAATCTAGGGACTGTATTTGATGACATCAACAATTCTGGCTGTATTCCCCAGCAGGAGTGCTCCTGTATTTACAATGGCAAAATCTATGCTACAGGAGCTTCTTTTTCAGAACCATGCCAGACTTGGTAACCTTTGTTTCTTTTCTAACTCACTGTTTCCTCTCATATGTTTAATGGGTTAAATAGTTTATTATGTGCAATCACATCATTGGTAATTGATATGTGTATTTGACTGCTACATTTCCAAAGCACCCCTAAAGAATATTATTTGTTTTATTTAGCAACAGCCGCAACTAGCTTTCCACTCTATCTCATGGTGATCAAAGCAAGGATTTACAATGTTTAGATTTCTCACCAGTCAATTAAAATGCTTCCTCCTTGTTTATTTTGTTCAAACATTTGGAATTCTCCAAGGGAAATGAAGCTGTAGTCATTAATGTATTTGCAAATATTTATTTTCTTTGGACAAAGCAAGGGATGACACAATACAAGCTCAATTTCCCAATTATTAATCCTGTACCTGTGCACCACCATATCAGCTTTGAAAATAGACATAGTCTGCTTCAGGAGCAGATGTGGAGTTACCTTTTCTTATTTGTTAGTTTATGATACATTTGTCTGCTTCAGGAGCAGATGTGGAGTTACCTTTTCTTATTTGTTAGTTTATGATACATTTGTATTACCAAAAAAAAAAAACCCAAACCACCCAGGAAATATTTTAACTTGACATTGTGCTTTATGTTACCTGAAAAATCCACACAATTATTTATCCAAAAGCTGTTTTGGAGAGTTCACCTGTCCAAAGAAGGAAACTAATTAGATAAACAAGGAGAATGGTTATCAGAGAAACTGATTTTAATACGTTGCATCACAAGTTTGCCGTGTTTTTGAAACTCTTAAACCTGTGTGTCAAACCACAGCTTGAAGGGAAAAGCAATAGCAAAGCAGCTGCACCTAACAGCAGCGTATGTCGTCTTGTTCTGGACCATTGTTACTGATTTCACCTAACTTTATTCTTCCAGTACCTGTAATGGGGGCCAGTGGAGCTGCCAAGACAAGTCCTGCCCAGGAACGTGCTCTGTAGTGGGAGGTTCCCACATTTCCACCTATGATAAGAAGTACTATGATCACCACGGAGACTGCACCTATGTCCTCTCTAAGGTGGGACTCAGAGGATACTTCTAGGTCATAAAGCCTCATAGATTTATAGAAAGAAAATATGATCTTGATCAACACTTACGAAACTTAGCACTTCTGACATACAGACATTAATTTCCCTGTCACTTAGCCAGATGTTTGCTATGATGCCATTTCACTGCCAATCATCAGTTAATTATTAGGATGTCATGCAACTGCATGCTCACTGGAAAATTTCCAGTTCTGTGAGAGAGTAATTGAAGAGCACTGTCTTTTTAAGAATTTGCCTAGTGCGCAACCTTCAGTTCAACCAATCCAGCTCTCTTACTGGGTTGCGTAATTTTTGCCATGTTACTCTATTATACGCTATTTGGCCAAATGGTACAACTCTAAAAATTACAGTAACTGTTCTTAAAAATAAAGATTATAAAACAGCCTTTTTTCCCTTTTCATGGAGTTTAAATACAGAAAAACACTTCAAGTTAATTTCACTTAGCTTTTAAATGTTTTTAAACATTTAAAAATAACTCAAAAGAAATAGAAAATTTGGAAATTATTATAATTATTTAATTACAGACATGTGTAGGTGAAATGTTTTGATCTTTTAGGAGCTTTTCCTGTTTGTTGTTTGCTTTCCTTTTTCCCCATCTGCACCATTCAGTAAAAGGAAATCAAATGTTGTATGTTACTGTTCACCTAAAACATATTTTATCAGAAATTTTTGTCTATCATTGATGCCAGCTACAGAAAGACAAGAGTTACAATAGAATTTAATAAAACATTAGAAGTTGTTATGAATAAAACTATGAAATATGAATGTGGATCTCCATCTTGAGATCTATATGGATACAATCAATAAAATCCAGATTCTACATTTATTGTTCCTAATAATTCAAACAGGGAAAAATTGAATCTTCAGCCAAAGAAGCTCTGGAATTTGCTACAGTCTGTATCTTCTCCAGAAAAATAAATACTTTTTCAGAATTGAGAGAAAATTTTAGAGGTAAAACTTCTGTAATTAGTCTTCTGTGAAATAACTTGACTTTTTTTTTTCAGGACTGTAAAGATGAAAAATTTACCATCCTGGCAGAGCTACGTGAGTGTGGCCTGACTGACACTGAGACCTGCCTAAAGTCAGTGACCCTCAATATGAATAAAGGACAAACTGTAAGAATGCAAAATAAGCACAATAAAAATATGGGGAGAAAAGAAACTGGGGCATAATCATCAGGCAGCTGCATTTCCTTGTCAGCTTTTCAGCATATGTATGATGAGTAGATGATATTTTTAATCTAGTGAAAAGAAGTGAATTTTGTTATGAAAATCAGATCAGTCATAAATTTGGCTTTGTGGAATTTCATTAAGAAACATATTGTACTCACAAAGCAGAAAAAAAGCTATTTTCTCTGCCAATTAGATGGGAAAAGACCATAAGCTTCAAGGTTAGTAATTGTGATTACAAAAGTTAGTGATGTAATTAATCACTAAGATGTGTTCAAAGAAAATAAGATTATGTAATCCCCTAAAAAGCCGAGAAAGTCTCTTTAAAAGTAATTCTTTTCTGGCAGGGAAAATTAGTAAAGTGTACAAAGTAGAAATAAGGGGGTGAAATCAGAAAGATCTACCTTTTTATTGAATGCTGGTTTAGTTAATATCACTGGGGTTCTCCTCATGGTTGGCATGCTAGAAGGCCAGCCTGGGCTACATCCAAAGCAGTGTGGCCAGCAGGCTGAGGAAGGGGATTCTTCCCCTCTGCCTTGCTCTAGGACGACTCCCTTGGAGTGCTGTATCCAGCTCTGGGCTCCTGAGTGTAAGAAGAACATGGACATGGCGGGAACAGGTCCAGAGGAGGCCACAGATGAACACATAGGAGCCCCTTTCCTATCAGGAAAGATTTGAGAGAGTTGGGGTTGTTCATTTTGGAGAAGGGAAAGCTCTGGAGAGACTTTTAGTCCCTGAAATGAGAGCCTTTCTGTCCCTAAAATGGGCCTACAAGAAAGCTGGAGAAGAACCTTTTCCTAGGGCACAAGGTCATATGACATGGGGAAATGGCTTCAAACTGAAAGAGGGCAGGCTTAGATTAGATATTGGTAAGAAATTCTTTACCATAAGGGTGGTGAAACACTGAGACTGGTTGCTGAGAGAATCTGTGGATGTGCCATCCCTGTAAGTGTTCAAACCAGGCTGGATGGGGCTTTGAGCAACCTGGCCTAGTGGAAGGTGTCCCACAGCAGGAGGGTTGGAACTGGATGATCTTTAAAAGTCCCTCCCAAGCCAAACCATTCTAAGATTCACAGAATTGCCTTTTGTTTCTCTTCCTTATCAGATCGTGGAGGTCAAACCTGATGGTGGTGTGTTTGTGAACTCCATCTACACCCAGCTGCCCATGTCAGCAGGTAGTTTTTTCCTCTAAAAGTAAATTACATGAGTGCTTTTGAAGTAAAGTGGGATGTTTGGTGTCATGCTGGACAAGCACAGGCAAGTGTTCAAACAGTAGCAAACAGAATTTACAGTCTTCTGATTTGATTACTCTCAGATTTACTTCCTTCTCACTGCACAAAAGTGAAGGCAGAAGACTTCTCTTTACTTCTTTTACCTATTTTTTGTTCCTACCCCTCTGCTTACACTTCCTTAGGAAGAAATTTTATTTTTGTTTCAATAACTAAGGATTCCATGTGATATCTCAGACCTCCAGATCCTGATTTTACTTCTGAACTTGCAAAAAAATGCAATAGAAATTAAAAAAGAGCAGTATGGTGTTTTTAGCATTTGGCCTTGCTCAGAAAGCGACTGTTTTGTTTCTCATGTGTAGCTAATGTCACCATGTTCAGACCTTCCTCATTCTTCATGATCATGGACACAAGCTTTGGCGTCCAGGTTGAAGTGCAGTTCACACCCCTGATGCAAGTGTTTGTGCGTCTGGATGCTTCTTTCAAAAACCAGACTTGTGGTGAGTGAATGAAATAAATGACACCTTGATCAATGTCTTTTTCGTAGTCAGAGCAGTATAAACTTTTCACTGCTTTTCAACAGGTCTCTGTGGAAATTTCAATAACATCCAAACTGATGACTTCAAGGTCATAAGTGGAATAATTGAGGGAACAGCATCAGCATTTGCTAATACATGGAAAACTCAGGCTTCATGCCCTAATATCCAACAGAGTTTTGAGAATCCTTGTGCACTCAGCATTGATAATGGTGAGTGCTTCTTAAATGTTCTTCTGGTTTGTTTTGTTCTTTTTGCTCATCTCTAAGGAAAACACATCTGTTGGAAAGCAAAGATTAAAAAGTCATTAAATATTTGATAAAAACTTACATCTGAAATCTGAAACAAATATTCAAAATGAATGCACTGAAGATTAGTAAGGATGTAAAAAAAGAGTGACAGAAGCATAAGTGAAGCAAATTGCAAGGTCACTGAAAATAGGGTAGATGTCCAAGCTGACAGCTTCATGTCAGAGAAGTGGATTACAGGAGCATCTTTGGAAACCTTTAATTCATCTCCTTCAGCAAGTCCTCTTCTTTGGTTTTAGGAGCCATGGCCCACAAGCTGAGTGAAAAGAGAAAAAAAAAGACAGGAGAAGAAGAGATTTAATGGAATGTCAAAACTGTCTGCACGGGCCAGGGCAAGCATGGGTTTATGACTAATGAAGTACAAAGAGTAATGTGCATTTTTATTGTTTCTTCATTTCACAGAAAAATACGCTCAGCATTGGTGTGGACTGCTCACTAACAGCACAGGACCTTTTGCTGCTTGTCACTATGCAGTGAATCCCGCTGTTTACCACACGGTACTTTGCCCTGCTGCTTTTCCCTTTGGAAACAATAGAAAGAGGAGCTGTTCCAGACATGTCTTGGGCAATGCCTGTATCCCCATTGCTGTGCTGCAGTACCTCCTTCCTTCAACATGTGTTTCTCTTTGTGTTGTAACATTACTTTATTTCGATTGTCAGTCTTGGCTTCAAGGTCCTGACTTGTTTGCCGATGAAAAGGCAGCTATTTACTCCCAGGTGGTTTTAGACATAAGCCAGATAGTATATTTAAAGGCATGTCAAATGCTTGTTTGAATATCAGTCAATTGTTACCTTATCAGCCTGGCATCTCATTAATAACTGCTTGGAACAGAAAGCCTATTACCTAATTATCATCACTCTGCTAACAACGTGTTGCGAACCACTCTTCTCACTAGGAGTCACCCAGGTGTTGACACTGGTGAAATGGGATGTCTGGACTGCACCTTGTGAATAGAGCTTTGGGTGCTATTGTGCAGCATATCCACCAAAAAGGTTCAGAGGACCAAGAGGCTGCAAAATGTATAACAGAATTTAAGACCATTATTTCCTAACTATAACTGCAGTAATTGACTCAATTTTCATTACCTGCATTTTCCCCTGCCAGGAACCTTAGACAAAGACTAGACAGTGATAAAGCTGTGTTACTGTTGTCTATGAGTGAGCATATCTGAAGAAAGATTAAGGAATAAGACTTGAAAGATAAAGTTCACTGTTTTTTTAAAGACTGAGAATATTACCAGTGCTGAGACCTTATTTTTCTCTCCCTTCTTAGAACTGCATGTTTGACACATGTAACTGTGAAAATAGTGAGGACTGTCTGTGTGCAGCTCTCTCTGCCTATGTGAGAGCTTGTGCTGCGAAAGGAATCCAGCTGCAGGGATGGAGGACTGATGTCTGCAGTAAGTACTCTCCTCATTTCCTAAGAACACACATCAATAAAAATTGCTGATCAGAGATTATTTTCTACTCATTTCTAGACAAATCAGTAAGTGATGAGGAAGGGATTTTGTTAAGTGCACTCCTGGAAGTAATTCTCTGCTGTCCCCTTAGAATCAATCCATTGCTGGCAACAGTGAATATGAATAGAAGGGAGATGTGGTTTGATTATGAAAGGGACTGTTTTTATGGAAGTGCCTCCACTTGTTTCTGTGCAACTTAGAGTTTCACTACAGCTTTACAAGTATCACAAGTTGTTGCAGAGATAATGTGTTATATTAGAATAACAGCACTAGTAATACTCACCAGAACACTTGCAGATTCATGTCTTTGAAGCTGCATGCTGGGTTCTGCTCACCCAGTATGTCTGTTTTCAGCATAGCAGCTGACATTCGGGGACATATCTTGTCTCATTCCTCAAGAGGTTTAAGCATCTTGGCATTGGATGGCAGCATCAAATGGAGGTTTCCTTCTAAACTTCCATTTGAAAAAAATCTTTTCTTCTTTGCATGCATCATTTACTCCACACGTACAATAGCTTTTCAGATCAAACTCTGAAATTATTCAGAAATACATTTACATGAAATATGCAACATAAGCAGAGGTGTATTGTTTACATGTTATTTCTACTGCCTATGATTCTTCCTTTTTCACATGAGAATTTACCATCTGGAATTAACAATCTATTTCATTTTCCTCTCTCAAGCAAAATACACCACCTCATGTCCCAAATCCCTGAGCTACAGCTATACCATCTCTTCCTGTCAACCCACCTGCCGCTCTCTGAGTGAGCCTGATGTCACATGCAACATTAAGTTTGTCCCAGTTGATGGCTGCACCTGTGTAAATGGAACCTACATGGATGACAGTGGCAAATGTGTGCCTGCTAATGAATGCCCCTGCTACTACAAAGGATCTCCTATACCATTTGGAGAAGTGGCCCATGAAAATGGGCATGTATGGTAAGTAATCTTTTTTAAAACATTCAAATAACGTGTATTTTCTCATTAAAGTCTGGAATGTGTAAGATGGTTTCACCCTGAATTTCAAAAGAATGCTCTCTCTTCAATTTCTTCAAGTTCTTTTAACTTTATTTTCAAATTTACAAATGGTATATATTCCGCTGAGTTGCAGGATGAGGACAGAGGGCAGAATGGAGCCCTACAATGAAAAGTGAAATGGTTAATGACCTGTTACACCATTTAAATACATACAGCTCTATGGGGCCAGATGGGGTCCACCCAAGGGTGCTGAGGGAGCTGGTGGAAGTGTTCACAGAGGCACTTTCAATCATTTGTCAGCAGTCTGGTTAACCTTGGAGGTCCTGTTGACTGGAGGTCAGCAAATGTGATGCCCATTTACAGTGTGGGCCAGAAGAAGGATCTGGTGAACTACAACCCTGTCAGCCTGCCCTTGGTGCCAGGGAGGGACACAGAGCAGATTATCTTGAGTGGCACTTACAGGGCAAACAGGGGATCAGGCCCAGCCAGCATGGGTTTGGGAAAGGCAGCTGCTACTTGACCTACTTGATCTTCTATGACAAGGCGACCTGCTAAGTGGATGAGGGAAAGGCTGGGGATGTTGTCTGCCAGGACTTTTGCAAAGACTTTGACATTAGGGAAGTGATTGTCCCCTGTATTTGGTCCTGGTGAGGCTGCACCTTGAATCCTGTGTTCAGTTTTGAGTCTCTCACAACAAGAAAGGCATTTTGATGCTGGAGTGTGTTCAGAGAAGGACAGCAGAGCTGGTCTGGAGCACAGGTATTATGAAGAACGGCTGAAGGACCTGAGGTTGTTTAACCTGGAGAAAAGGAGGCTCAGTGAAGACGCTCACACTCTCTAAAACTGCCTA
Organism: Camarhynchus parvulus; assembly: GCF_901933205.1. Taxonomy (NCBI): domain Eukaryota; kingdom Metazoa; phylum Chordata; class Aves; order Passeriformes; family Thraupidae; genus Camarhynchus; species Camarhynchus parvulus. The sequence continues at coordinate 16,003,602 of NC_044575.1, read as the reverse complement.
AATGGAGGTTGTGGTGAGATGTGAGTCAGCCTCTTCTCCCAAGTACCAAGTGACAAGATGGAAGGAAATGGCCTCAAGTCACACCGGGGGATCTTTTGATTGGATGTTAAGAAAAATTCTGTACTGAAATGGTTGTCAAGAACTGGACCAGGTTGCCCAGGGAAGTGGTTGAGTCACTTGGACTTGGGGATCTTAAGGGTCTTTTCCATCCTAAAGGTTTCTATGATTCTGTAATATTTCTAGATTGATAGGGCAATTGTACTTTGGTGCATTTTTTATTTAATTCCGTAATCTTTCAAGTATAAAATTACAACAACAGCAACAAGAGGAGATCTTATGCGAATGTAAGTAACGAGCAATGACATATATGTATTACAACCTATGAATTTTCCTGCTAAGCAACAATGAATATCATATGAAAACAGCATGTGTAGTGGTATTGAGAGAAATTCTTTCCCAAGACTGCAAAACAGGTTTTTAGAATTCCTTTGAAAGTTCTGAAACTTGACAAGGGATAAGTAGCTCTCAATCTCAATATTTGGTTTGAGAGGAGATAATAAAATAGATTGTTTTTCCCTCTCTCACAGCACTTGTGTCCAGGGAAGACTGAATTGCATTGGAGCACCAAATCCAACTTCAGGTAAAAATAATCTTCCACTTACTTTTTTCTCTTTACCAGGTCTTGCATAGAGTAGTTCATAGAATTGATTCTTCTTAATGGATTTTTAATAGAAGCATTTCTCACTTAGTCATAGTGCTACAGTTGTCATAAAAGGCAGGAGTGAACTAGATTACTCATAAAACCTCTTTTTACAGAAAGACTTTTTATTCTGATATATTTTGTGGTTTTTTTTTTTTTGGGGGGGGGGTTCCAGTACTCTGTAGTGAATCTAATTAGCAGGTTGAATAGGGACAGCAATCTCTGCTAACTGAAATAGGGAATTTCCAAAGAACTTATAGATGGTTTAAATGGCTACAGTGTGAAATAAGCCCTGTGCCACTTCTTTCCTTCCTCTAGACTGTGAATCTCCCATGGTCTACTTTGACTGTAAAAACAGCACAGCAGGAACAACTGGAGCAGAATGTCAAAAAAGTTGCCAGACTCTGGATATGCAGTGTGTAAGTTTGTCATGGCCCAATGAAATGGTGCTTCCAGGTTTTGTCTATGCTCTTGCTGCTGAAGTAATTATCTATTGGATCTACTCCAAACCTAAAACACAGACACATTATTCTTGTAGCAAAAGCCCTGAAACGATGTTATGAAGCATTAATAATGGAACCCTTGGATCAAAATATAATAAGTAATATCCAAATCAATTCGTAAGATTAGTGTCTACCTTTCTTCAGCTACTGCAGGTAACAGTAACTAGTAGTGAAAAATCTAGAGCTCTACTGCTTATTTGCCTTCTGTAGGAAAGGCTAAAAATTGGCTAGGAGAAATTATTCTTTCTCATACCACACTGCATCTAATCATGTTACTCCACTTAAGTTCTTGGTAGCCACATGCCATTTCATGAGTAAGTACCATATGAGATAAATTAATTTCAATATAACTCAGCCAAACTGAAAAAACTATTACTTGTCTTTCTTTTAAAAGTCCATCCAGTCACAAATCATCCATTACAAAGCGCAAGAGCCAATGTGTTTTAAATTTCACAGGTTCCAGCAGAACAATCAGGATTGGTATACATAAAAAATTTTTCTTTGACAGATTTATATTTTATTAAATCTATGGCTAATAAACTTTTTGTTACATTGCCCTTTAATTACTTTATAGTTCTCTCCTATTTAAGTTGGGCAGCAGTAAGACCATATAAGGCACCTTTAATGAGAACTTAATCTTCCTTTTTCTAATGTGATCATTTCACTCTAAAATTATGTTTTTCTTTTATCTTTTCCAGTATAGCTCACAATGTACATCTGGCTGCATATGCCCAGATGGGCTTGTGTTAGATGGGAATGGTGGTTGTATTCCTGAAGAGGAATGTCCATGTATTCACAATGAAGCCATGTATCAGCCTGGGGAAAAGATCAACTTCGACTGTAACACCTGGTAAGTATATCTGCAGAAGTAGCATTCCTGGTTCCATCATTTGCTTTTCTAAAGACCTTTTATACTAAAAGAACAAGGAGAGATTTGGATTCCAAATCTAATCAGTTGATGGATTTTAGATCTTCTAGTTTTGATATCTGTCAGATGGCCAAACCACAGAATGGAAGGAAACCTTTAGGACTGCACGATTCATTAAGTATCTAGTTTTGCAGTTAAGGTATTCAGGTAGCAGAACAGAATTTTCTTTAATTCTTTACATGAAAAATGTAAAAGAGTTTTATTTCCAGAAAAAATATAGCATTTGGCAGGGATGGATTGCCAAACAAATATTGATTGTTCAGATATGTCTACACAAAAGAGTAAGTTTTGTTATTATTAAAATATTTAATTCTTTTTTCCCCTAGTGTATGCAAGAATAGGAAGTGGGAATGTACCGAAGATCAATGTCTGGGAACTTGTGCTGTTTATGGAGATGGTCATTATAACACCTTTGATGACAAAAGTTTCAGCTTCAATGGAAACTGTGAATACACACTAGTCCAGGTACTGATAGCTAGCAGTAGCAAATGAGGGCTAATCTTAATCCTATCTGTAAAAATAATCTATTTTTAAATGTTATTCTCTACCCAGGACCACTGTGGGAAAAGTGGCACAGTCAATGGGACCTTCAGGGTTGCCACTGAAAATGTTCCCTGTGGCAACACTGGGACAACTTGCTCAAAGTCTATCAAAGTTTTCTTAGAGGTAAGAAGGTTTTGCATATAGAGCAGTTTTGTTTTGTACCTGCTAAGGCTTAGGAGAAGCCTAGATCTCTATTGCTTCAAAGAATTCGAAAAATATTTTAAAAAGCAATTCAACTATTAAATTAGGTTTACATCAGATTCAAGTGAAATATTTGGTAGATCTTCCTACCTTTCTATGTTTTCTACTTCCCACACTATCTTACATCATCCTTGGGAAAAGTAAAGGTCTAAAGGCAGAAATTTAGCCTATTGTGTCAGAAGATTCTTTTATTGTATGCAATGTAGTTTCTCCATGACAGTCAAAAGACATTTTTTTAACCTATGCCATTTAAAATATGTTACCACATTTCCAGGAACCCGAGATTTGAATTAGATTGCTTTGATTCATTGCATTTTGATTATTTGTTTTCATTGTATAAACTATTTATTCATAGTACTCTTAAAAGCAGAAAAATGTTTTGAGAGCACAGCTGCAGCTACTGAGCTCATTTCTCCTTACCTTTTCCTCATGTTTCAGAGCTATGAACTGATCCTTGGTGAAGAGCGTGTCAGTGTCGTAAAGAGAGGACAGAATGACGAGGTGCCATACACAGTCCGCTATATGGGGATGTACCTGGTAATTGAGACCAAAAGTGGGTTGATCCTCATGTGGGACAAGAAAACCAGCATCTTCATCAAGCTCAGCCCTCATTTCAAGGTGCGGAACTAGCAGTTCAATGGCAATTTACTGTCCAGCTTTGACTGGGTGTGAATCTTGTTGAGACCCTGCCAAGATCCCAAATAGTGATGGTCTCTAGCATTCCTGCCATTCATTCCACATTACTTTCCATTCTTCTGGGACCTCAGGATGCCATGTCATCATCCTGCTGCCATTCTGAGCTTGGAAGGCAGCTTCCAGTGCCTATTTGGCCTGATAGAACTTGAGTTGGCAAAACACTATTTTGGACTAGACTTTGTTGAAATTACAAACTGAACAATATTACAGGTTATCAGACTTATTAAAATTACATAACTACCTGTGTATACATCAACTGAATAGGCTTGATCTTGAAAATAATCCATTGTTTCCAGTTCTCATTGACACACAAATTATCACACTTCAAGGACAAGGAAGTGTATAATAGGTGAAAGCCTCTTTTATGTCACCAAGTACTTGTCAAGCATATAACTACACAGATGATAAGGAAAATTAATTCCAATTTTCATACTCCTCTTAGCTTATGATATATAAGCACTAAAAACTGTAGTAAATACAGAATTTTCTGTCTTACTGCATACCACAATGACATTTAAATTAGGTATTTAAACTAAGCATAATTTAGAACCAATTTCTTTCAGTACCATAGGTTCTTTCCCTGCATCACTCACCAGCATTTTTTAAAAATAGTAGTAATATGGAAATTATGCACCTTAGTTTCATAGAAAAAGCATGTATTGTAGCCTCTCACAGTTGTACAGATCTATACATTCAGAATGAGGGATATTTCTGGATGCACAAGGAAAATGTAACTTCTTTAGAAACCTGTGAGCAGACTTAATGGTAAAGACTCAATTAATAGATTAGGTGTCTGAACTGATAGTACTTAATAGTTAGAAGGTTGTTTTTACATATATAGCTATTGTACAAAACAAGGCTTAAATTAAAAGCTTGGTCAGCTGTGAGTCCTCACATCCTTGTTAAAAATATATCTCAAAGACAGAAGGTTATGACGACAAAGATGGTTTTATTGTTCGTATTTAAAAGAAAAAAGTTAAGAACAGTATCCTTCTAGCTATAGTGGTCATATTCTGTTCCTCTATTCCAGAGTATGAAGATGTTTAGGACTGATAGAATGGGACGCCACCATTCTAAGAGATGGATTTCAAGTATTTTTTCAGTCTCAGATTTTGTTTCAAGTTTTCTCACATCCATTATTCTTTTATTTTACATCCTTTTGCAGGGCCAGGTCTGTGGTCTCTGTGGAAATTATGATGGCAACAGCGTCAATGACTTTACTACAAGGAGTCAATCTGTAGTAGAGGATGTCCTAGAGTTTGGAAACAGCTGGAAAGTATCCTCTACATGCCCTGATGCTGCCAGTGTCAATGACCCATGTTCTACCAACCCTTATCGGAAGTCCTGGTCAGAGAAGCAGTGTAGCATCATCAACAGCAATGTCTTTGCTGCCTGTCACTCTCAGGTATTACCAGGGCAGATGTTTACTGTGGCAAATCTAAGCCTGTGGGTTGTTGAAGGTGCTATTCTCATAGGTTTTAACATGCATGCCTTGTTTATTAATATGTTTCACTTCAAATTGTGCCAGGAAAACTCCAGTCTGAATCGCCCACAATGGGACAGATTTATAGTTCCTACTTGTAAGAAATAAAAAGACATTTAAAAAAGAAAAACAACAACAAAATAATAATAATTTAATAATTACTATGAATTTCCTTGCAGCTTGACTTGAAATAAAAATTCTCATATACCAGGTAGAGAAGGCAAGCTCAATGAAATAATAACACAGGAATGAAGTATCAGCATAGCCTTTACCTGACACTAAGTACATAACAAATGTTGTCAGGTAACTGTGCAGTTGCCTAATATTTTTTTTTTGAAAATTAATCTAATCTTACACCAGGATACAAGTCTAAGTTTCTAAAAATCTGGCAATACATGATTTGGATGTATTATTTGGCATCACCTCAGGTGTCTTGCAGTGTTTGCCAAAAGAAAAAGAAATTACCAATGTAGGCCTTTCCTCTGGGATACTACAATTGTAAGAAAACTACTCTAGCAAAGATAAGAAATCACTTAGAAGGGCAGGATGCATAATATTATATTTCTGTTTAATAACAGGTTGAACCAGCAAAATATTACCAAGCATGTGTGACAGATGCTTGTGCCTGTGACACTGGAGGAGACTGTGATTGCTTTTGTACAGCAGTAGCTGCCTATGCTCAAGCATGCAGTGAAGTTGGTGTATGCATAGCCTGGAGAAGCCCAACAATTTGTCGTAAGTTTTATGTCATAAACACTTCTGAAAGTGTAGCTAAGTGTACAGTATCTTACATATGTGCATTAATATCTCACTGTGCCAATTTTTCATGCTTAAGCTATTTGATCTTTTTTTTCTTTGCCCGAATATGTTCAACTTTCTGTTTCTCCTCAGCACTGTTCTGTGACTACTACAATCAGCAAGGAGAATGTGAATGGCACTATAAGCCTTGTGGTGCTTCCTGTATGAAGACCTGTAAGAACCCAAGTGGAAAATGCCTCAATGACCTGCCAGGTTTAGAAGGTAAAAATAGCTGCAAGCACCTACTAGTGGGTACATATTGCTATATTTTACATTGTCTTTGATGAAGTATATTTCCTCCATCAACTGCATTTGCACAATTGAATTTTCTCTAGTATCATTATATCCACATGAATGGAAGCAGATTATGGAAACTGGAGTAAGAAGATCTCTAGGACTAAGTTCCTTCTGGATGGGTTCTGCGGATGCTAGTAACTCTGCATTTCTTCCTAGAGCTATTCCAAAACATAAAGTAGAAAGCTGATGACAATTAAAAACAAGATCTGCAAATGTATTTGGTGCAAATAAAACCTTTGCTGACTGTATCTCATTCTTACCTTTTCCACCTTCAGGCTGCTACCCTAACTGCCCACCAGACAAGCCATATTTTCATGAGGATCAGATGAAGTGTGTTAGTCTCTGTGACTGTTATGATGATGAAGATGGAAAGATATATCAGCGAGATGAATGTAAAATATGGTAAGACTTAACATACCAACCTCATCTTATACAAGGAAAGAAAGATCAAAACTCCAGGGGGAAGTTGTATGTTCCTGTTACGTACAGGATCAGTTCATGCTACCTGTGATGAAATTATGCCTTACAATCCAATGGCAGTTTTTCTACTACATTAATAAGAAGGTTTTACAAGATTTTATGTTTTAATGAATTTATTTCTGATTATATTGTAAATCCTCAGCATTAAGATACATCAAGAACAAGAAGTCCTTTATGACTAGGCTATCTTTATTTCACATTCCTGTGGCAGGAAAAATGTTGTGCCGTGAGTAAAGATATTTATTAGTGGCCTTCTTCCAAGGATTTTGCAACATACTTGCATCATTTGAGCATATAGACTCACACTTTTAGCCTTCTATTTTAGTACAAAAACACTGCAAATGCAAGGAAAGGGATATGAAGGAAAAAAGGAAAGTCTGCCTTAAGACTTCTACCCATAACTTTGCATAATATTTAACTTCACTTCTGTTTATAGGTTTGGGTTTAATATAAAGGAAGATTTTGGAAAATAATGGCCAAAAAGGAGCCAAAATGAACAGAAAGCTCTAGGAATAAACACAAAGTGCCTTGCCTTTTGATGCCAGTATCTGTCAGAAAGATGACTAATAAATTACATCACATTCACAAAATATATGGGTTTTTATGCTTTCTGTTTCAGTGAGTGCACATCAGAAGGTTTACAGTGCAAGTTCGATGATAAAGGTAAGACAGCTAAGAAAAATTATTTAGAAAAAGAAGTATTGGATACTATCTTTTCATAGATACCTGAACTGACAGTAAACTTCTGAATTACAGCCTGCAACTGCATTTATGAAGGGAATAGCTATAAATATGGTGAACTCATCTACAACACCACAGATGGAACTGGATGGTGTTTCAGTGCAACATGCGATGTCAATGGAACAATAAGCAGAAACATCTTTAAATGTGGCATTTTTACCACAACCCCATTTACATTTTCCACAAGTCAGCCCACAACTACTGCTTCAGGTATGCATAAATAATCTTTAAAATAACTCCAAAATCTCTGTAAGTGACTAAAAAGTACCTGAAAGGCAGGACTTTTTCATCAGTTAACAGTATATAATTTTACTTGAAACTATTGACTTCTATTGGAGCCACCAATTCACCTGGCAGCTTTAGTTGAAAAAGAATAGTTAAGGATGTAGAAATGAATACAGCATTACTTACAAACTCAGTTTCCTCTGTTTTACCATGGTGATCCTTGGGAAAAAATTAATAGAGTTTATTAATCACTGCAGCCTGGAGAATCTTCTAATTTCCTTGCAAAAACCCCCAGCAGTTCTAGACCAACTTCTGAAAACACACAGTTTCTGCCATTTCTTAAATTAGTGAGCACATAAGAAATTTATTTTGAGGGAGTCTTTAAACCGTTTATAACCATTCTTTGGAACCTTTCCTAATTCTGTTTAATACCCAAATCAACAGTTTTCTTCTACTTCGGAGTACACTGCTATATTATTCCTGCCGTTAATTAATTACAGTGACCAAATTCTGAGTAATTGTGAGAAACATATCCACAAAATTATACTACAGCAAGAACTAAATATTCAAATTTAAGTCTTCTATTAAGTAACATTCATATTGAGAAAGTAATATCTATTCCACATGGTTATCTTCATAATGCCAGGGATATGAAGTCTTATTAAAATACATAGAAAATACCTATTAGATTATATATTTCATATATAGTATATGTGTATTCTCTGTTATAATGTACTACATATAAAATACACATATGTTAAGTATATATTTTATATTTGTAAATATGTTACATGTGGTAATATTGAACCAAGTAGAAAAGTCATTAACTGGTCAAAATATTTTAAAGTCTGTGTGGTTATGCAGTTAAGTGTAAATAAATACAGAGATAATACCAAGGAGAATAAAACCTTCTCTACTTATACCAAAGCAATTGTGAGACGTATTATCTAAGCAGTGACATACTGTGCAAAGGATATCAGATTACCTATATTTAGCTACAAATCTTTAATAGATGTCAAAGAAACTACCTCTACAATAATAAGGCAAAAAGTCAAAACCTGCTTTAGAAATTAAATTTGAGACTGCCAAAGCAAGATCATTAAAATTAAAATATTACACAATATTAAAAAAATATTTACAACAACAAAAAGGTATGGAAGATGAATAATTTCTTCTTGGAACTCTAATAAGAACAGACAAGACTTATGTTTTCTCCTTCAAATTACAGAAATTACAACTGCAACACCAGTGACAACTGTATGTGTGAAAAATGTCTGTGTGTGGTCAGAATGGTATGATTCTACTCAGCCTGAAAACAAAGAGGACAGTGGAGATTATGAAACATATCAAAATCTCAAGGATAAAGGATACAGTGTGTGTACAAACCCAAGCGATATTCAATGCAGAGCCAAGGAATACCCAGATACTGAAATTACCAACCTTAACCAAACAATAGAGTGTAGTCAAAGCAGAGGATTAATATGCAATAACCAGGACCAAGAATCCAAGCAGTGCTATAATTATGAAATGAGAATATCATGCTGTAGATACATACCATGTTCAGAAGCACAAACTACAACACCCACAAGCACAAGAGAATTCACAACTTCTGCTGTAGAATCAACACCATTTACAGTACAGACAACAATACTACCAACAACACAAAAACAAGAAAGTGAAGTAACTACAACACCAATGAGAGAACGAGAAAGAACGACTCCTCAGAGCGAAACGTCAGTAACAGCAACGATGTCACAAGTCTCAACAACAGGTTACCAAATCACAACTACAACAGCAGGAACCTCCACTGTGGTAACCCAAGCTCCATCATCACCCAATACTATCTCTACTCTCCCAGGATCAACTCTACAAACAACACCTGGCACCATGATAATCTCCAGTACTACTGCCCTGCCAACACAAGGCACGACTACCACTACACCCGGACCAAGAGTACCAACCCAAGGTACCACCAGTGCCAGCACCATCACAACCACCAGGGAAAGCACGACTACATCTACAGAAGGAACTCTTCCAACTGTATTATCCACTGTTGCTATTCAAACAATGTCAACAAATGCTGCCTCCACCCCTGAAATAAAAATAAAAACCACCATTAGCACAACAGCTGCACCAAGCACTACAGGCTCAGCCAGAGAGGGAACAACCATCATTGCTACCACCACCAGCACCTCTCCCCCTCCGACTGAAGGTACAACCATCATCATCCCAACAACAACAGTGCCCACGCCAGCCACAAGCACTGCCAGCACCTCCAGGAATACCGAGAGAGGCACCACAAGAGCCTCTGCCACCTCTGCTCCAGGAGAAACTTCCACTGTGGCAACGCAGGCTCCAACATCTCCCACAACACCCTCTGAAGTTAAAATAAGAACCACAACAGGCACCACAGCTGGCCCCACCACAACCACCACCACCCCACCCACAACAACAGGGCCCACGCCAGCCACCACCACAATCCGCATCTCCAATAGCACAGACAACTGCGTGGTGGAGCAGTGTGCCTGGACACAGTGGTTTAATGTGGACTCTCCTACTCCAGGCAGTGAAAATGGAGATTCAGAGACATTTGAAAACATCAGAGCTGCTGGGTATGAGTTGTGTGACAAGCCACAAGACATCAAGTGCCGAGCTAAAGACTACCCTGACTCAATTGTGAAAACAATGGAACAGAAATTTAACTGCAGCCTTGACAGGGGGCTTGTGTGCAGAAATAAGGACCAGATTCTTAAGTACCCCATGTGCTTTGACTACGAGGTCTCAGTGCTGTGCTGTGACCGAAAACACTGCCAGACAACAGTTCCAACCTCAGCAACCACTGTAAGCACCTCCACAACATACTTCCCAACAGAAACCACCACAATAGCAACACGACCTGCAGCTACAACAACTGCTGTCCCCACACTTCCACAGCGAGTAGCAACAACCACCGTAGGAACAAGTACACTCTCACCACAAGGAACCACCACCATCACCCCAAGACACACAGAGCCAATGAAAATAAGAACCACCACTGGCACAACAGTGGCCGCCAGCACCACAGGCTCAGCCAGAGAGGAAACAACCATCATTGCTACCACCACCAGAACCTCTCCTCCTCAGACTGAAGGTACAACCACCATCACCCCACCCACAACAACTGTGCCTACCACTGCCACCAGCACTGCCAGCACCTCCAGGACTACCGAGAGAAGTACCACAGGACCCTCTGCCACCTCTACTCCAGGGGAAACCTCCACTCTGGCAACGCAGGCTCCAACATCTCCCACAACACACTCGGGAGTTAAAATAAAAACCACAACAGGCACCACAGCTGGCCCCAGCACCACAGGCTCGGCCAGAGAGGAAACAACCATCATTGCTACCACCACTAGCACCTCTCCCCCTGAGACTGAAGGTACAACCACCATCACCCCACCCACAACAAGAGAGCCCACACCCACCACCAGCACTGCCAGCACCTCCAGGACCACTGCAGGAAGCACCACAAGAGCCTCTGCCACCTCTGTTGCAGGAGAAACCTCCACAGTGGAAACCCAGGCTACAACACCTCTCACAACACACTCGGGAGTTAAAATAAGAACCACAACAGGCACCACAGCTGGCCCCAGCACCAGGGGCTCAGCCAGAGAGGAAACAACCATCATTGCTACCACCACCAGCACCTTTCCCCCTCAGACTGAAGGTACAACCACCATCACCCCACCCACAACAAGAGAGCCCACACCCGCCACCAGCACTGCCAGCACCTCCAGGACCACTGCAGGAAGCACCACAAGAGCCTCTGCCACCTCTGCTCCTGGAGAAACTTCCACTCTGGCAACCCAGTCTCCAACATCTCCCACAATACCCTCTGAAGTTAAAATAAGAACCACAACAGGCACCACAGCTGGCCCCAGCACCAGGGGCTCAGCCAGAGAGGAAACAACCATCATTGCTACCACCACCAGCACCTCTCCCCCTGAGACTGAAGGTACAACCACCATCACCCCACCCACAACAAGAGAGCCCACACCCACCACCAGCACTGCCAGCACCTCCAGGACCACTGCAGGAAGCACCACAAGAGCCTCTGCCACCTCTGTTGCAGGAGAAACCTCCACAGTGGAAACCCAGGCTACAACACCTCTCACAACACACTCGGGAGTTAAAATAAGAACCACAACAGGCACCACAGCTGGCCCCAGCACCAGGGGCTCAGCCAGAGAGGAAACAACCATCATTGCTACCACCACCAGCACCTTTCCCCCTCAGACTGAAGGTACAACCACCATCACCCCACCCACAACAAGAGAGCCCACACCCGCCACCAGCACTGCCAGCACCTCCAGGACCACTGCAGGAAGCACCACAAGAGCCTCTGCCACCTCTGCTCCTGGAGAAACTTCCACTCTGGCAACCCAGTCTCCAACATCTCCCACAATACCCTCTGAAGTTAAAATAAGAACCACAACAGGCACCACAGCTGGCCCCAGCACCAGGGGCTCAGCCAGAGAGGAAACAACCATCATTGCTACCACCACCAGCACCTCTCCCCCTGAGACTGAAGGTACAACCACCATCACCCCACCCACAACAAGAGAGCCCACACCCACCACCAGCACTGCCAGCACCTCCAGGACCACTGCAGGAAGCACCACAAGAGCCTCTGCCACCTCTGTTGCAGGAGAAACCTCCACAGTGGAAACCCAGGCTACAACATCTCCCACAACACACTCGGGAGTTAAAATAAGAACCACAACAGGCACCACAGCTGGCCCCAGCACCAGGGGCTCAGCCAGAGAGGAAACAACCATCATTGCTACCACCACCAGCACCTCTCCCCTGAGACTGAAGGTACAACCACCATCACCCCACCCACAACAAGAGAGCCCACACCCACCACCAGCAATGCCAGCACCTCCAGGACCACTGCAGGAAGCACCACAAGAGCCTCTGCCACCTCTGTTGCAGGAGAAACCTCCACAGTGGAAACCCAGGCTACAACATCTCCCACAACACACTCGGGAGTTAAAATAAGAACCACAACAGGCACCACAGCTGGCCCCAGCACCAGGGGCTCAGCCAGAGAGGAAACAACCATCATTGCTACCACCACCAGCACCTCTCCCCCTGAGACTGAAGGTACAACCACCATCACCCCACCCACAACAAGAGAGCCCACACCCACCACCAGCACTGCCAGCACCTCCAGGACCACTGCAGGAAGCACCACAAGAGCCTCTGCCACCTCTGTTCCAGGAGAAACCTCCACAGTGGAAACCCAGGCTACAACACCTCTCACAACACACTCGGGAGTTAAAATAAGAACCACAACAGGCACCACAGCTGGCCCCAGCACCAGGGGCTCAGCCAGAGAGGAAACAACCATCATTGCTACCACCACCAGCACCTCTCCCCCTGAGACTGAAGGTACAACCACCATCACCCCACCCACAACAAGAGAGCCCACACCCACCACCAGCACTGCCAGCACCTCCAGGACCACTGCAGGAAGCACCACAAGAGCCTCTGCCACCTCTGTTGCAGGAGAAACCTCCACAGTGGAAACCCAGGCTACAACATCTCCCACAACACACTCGGGAGTTAAAATAAGAACCACAACAGGCACCACAGCTGGCCCCAGCACCAGGGGCTCAGCCAGAGAGGAAACAACCATCATTGCTACCACCACCAGCACCTCTCCCCCTGAGACTGAAGGTACAACCATCATCATCCCAAGAACAACAAGAGAGCCCACGTCAGCCACGAGCACTGCCAGCACCTCCAGAACTACCGAGAGAGTACCACAAGAGCCTCTGCCACGTCTGCTTCTGGAGAAACCTCCACTCTGGCAACCCAGTCTCCAACATCTCCCACAACACACCTCGGGAGTTAAAATAAGAACCACAACAGGCACCACAGCTGGCCCCAGCACCAGGGGCTCAGCCAGAGAGGAAACAACCATCATTGCTACCACCACCAGCACCTCTCCCCCTGAGACTGAAGGTACAACCACCATCACCCCACCCACAACAAGAGAGCCCACACCCACCACCAGCACTGCCAGCACCTCCAGGACCACTGCAGGAAGCACCACAAGAGCCTCTGCCACCTCTGTTGCAGGAGAAACCTCCACAGTGGAAACCCAGGCTACAACATCTCCCACAACACACTCGGGAGTTAAAATAAGAACCACAACAGGCACCACAGCTGGCCCCAGCACCAGGGGCTCAGCCAGAGAGGAAACAACCATCATTGCTACCACCACCAGCACCTCTCCCCCTGAGACTGAAGGTACAACCATCATCATCCCAAGAACAACAAGAGAGCCCACGTCAGCCACGAGCACTGCCAGCACCTCCAGAACTACCGAGAGAAGTACCACAAGAGCCTCTGCCACGTCTGCTTCTGGAGAAACCTCCACTCTGGCAACCCAGTCTCCAACATCTCCCACAACACACTCGGGAGTTAAAATAAGAACCACAACAGGCACCACAGCTGGCCCCAGCACCAGGGGCTCAGCCAGAGAGGAAACAACCATCATTGCTACCACCACCAGCACCTCTCCCCCTGAGACTGAAGGTACAACCACCATCACCCCACCCACAACAAGAGAGCCCACACCCACCACCAGCACTGCCAGCACCTCCAGGACCACTGCAGGAAGCACCACAAGAGCCTCTGCCACCTCTGTTGCAGGAGAAACCTCCACAGTGGAAACCCAGGCTACAACATCTCCCACAACACACTCGGGAGTTAAAATAAGAACCACAACAGGCACCACAGCTGGCCCCAGCACCAGGGGCTCAGCCAGAGAGGAAACAACCATCATTGCTACCACCACCAGCACCTCTCCCCCTGAGACTGAAGGTACAACCATCATCATCCCAAGAACAACAAGAGAGCCCACGTCAGCCACGAGCACTGCCAGCACCTCCAGAACTACCGAGAGAAGTACCACAAGAGCCTCTGCCACGTCTGCTTCTGGAGAAACCTCCACTCTGGCAACCCAGTCTCCAACATCTCCCACAATACCCTCTGAAGTTAAAATAAGAACCACAACAGGCACCACAGCTGGCCCCAGCACCAGGGGCTCAGCCAGAGAGGAAACAACCATCATTGCTACCACCACCAGCACCTCTCCCCCTGAGACTGAAGGTACAACCACCATCACCCCACCCACAACAAGAGAGCCCACACCCACCACCAGCACTGCCAGCACCTCCAGGACCACTGCAGGAAGCACCACAAGAGCCTCTGCCACCTCTGTTGCAGGAGAAACCTCCACAGTGGAAACCCAGGCTACAACATCTCCCACAACACACTCGGGAGTTAAAATAAGAACCACAACAGGCACCACAGCTGGCCCCAGCACCAGGGGCTCAGCCAGAGAGGAAACAACCATCATTGCTACCACCACCAGCACCTCTCCCCCTGAGACTGAAGGTACAACCATCATCATCCCAAGAACAACAAGAGAGCCTACACCCACCACCAGCACTGCCAGCACCTCCAGAACTACCGAGAGAAGCACCACAAGAGCCTCTGCCACGTCTGCTCCTGGAGAAACCTCCACTCTGGCAACCCAGTCTCCAACATCTCCCACAACATCCTCCAGAGTTAAAATAAGAACCACAGCACCCTCTGAAGTTAAAATAAGAACCACAACAGGCACCACAGCTGGCCCCAGCACCACAGGCTCAGCCAGAGAGGAAACAACCATCATCGCTACCACCACCAGAACCTCTCCCCCTCAGACTGAAGGTACAACCACCATCACCCCACCCACAACAAGAGAGGCCACTACTGCCACCAGCACTGCCAGCACCTCCAGGACCACTGCAGGAAGCACCACAAGACCCTCTGCCACCTCTGCTCCTGGAGGAACTTCCACTGAGGCGACCCAGGCTCCAACATCTTCCACAACACCCTCTGAAGTTAAAATAAGAACCACAACAGGCACCACAGCTGGCCCCAGCACCACGGGCTCAGCCAGAGAGGAAACAACCATCATCGCTACCACCACCAGCACCTCTCCCCCTGAGACTGAAGGTACAACCACCATCACCCCACCCACAACAAGAGAGGCCACAACTGCCACCAGCACTGCCAGCACCTCCAGGACCACTGCAGGAAGCACCACAAGAGCCTCTGCCACCTCTGTTCCAGGAGAAACTTCCACTGTGGCGACCCAGGCTCCAACACCTCTGACAACATCGTCCAGAGTTAAAATAAGAACCACTACAGGCACCACAGCTGGCCCCAGCACCACAGGCTCAGCCAGAGTGGAAACAACCATCATTGCTACCACCACCAGAACGTCTCCTCCTCAGACTGAAGGTACAACCATCATCATCCCAAGAACAACAAGAGAGCCCACGTCAGCCACGAGCACTGCCAGCACCTCCAGAACTACCGAGAGAAGTACCACAAGAGCTTCTGCCACCTCTGCTCCTGGAGAAACTTCCACTCTGGCAACCCAGTCTCCAACATCTTCCACAACACCCTCTGAAGTTAAAATAAGAACCACAACAGGCACCACAGCTGCCCCCAGCACCACAGCCTCTGTCAGAGAGGAAACCACGATCATCACTAGCACCACCAGCCCTGCCTCCACTTCATCTGAAATAAGATTAATAACCACTTCTGGCCCCTCATCTGTGCTCACTACAACTCTTCCTCATTCAGGAATTACCACAGGTAAATTCTTATAACATTTTTTTCTCCTAATGTAGAAAATACTGCTATAACATCTTTCTTCAGTACTACTGTCAGCCCAGGAATGTCATTGTCTACTTTTTAAAATTTTACAACCATCTTTTTCTTTACACCAACATTTGTATCTTCGTGTTTTGTGGCTTCTTTCCCTAAACCAGTTTGTGATTATATGAATCTGTGACCATTCATATTCCTTAAAATACATAAACCAATTTTTAATCAATCTCCCCCTTTGTTACTCGTATTTATATTTGTCAGCTTGGTTAACTTCATAGTATTAATTCTTACTTAAATGAGGAAAGTTGAAACTTTTCAAAACGTTAGAGGTAAATCTTGTCCGATTTGCCAAAGGCCAGATGTTATTCAATGTGCAATGAAAAAATTTCCATAATCTCCAATTATGAGTAGCTCAAATATTTGAATGCAGAAAACATGTTCACTTGGTTTGCCAGAATGTTGAATAGACCTCTTGAAGGTGTTAAAATTATTAGATCAAAATCCTGTACCTGCAAACTAAATTATTACTTGTACTCAACAGTAGCTTCAACTGGTACATCACAATCAAGCCATGTTACAACAAGCACTCCTGCAACCTTCAGTTCTTCCACCAGCACATCCGTTACATCCAGCAAAATACCTCCATGCTTTTGTCATGTGTTTGAAACTTTATTTTCTCCTGGTAAGTATCTTATTTTATGATTATAAAAGATTTCATAAGCAATATAAACCCTTAAGACTCTATTCAATTAAAGATAACCACTCAAAGTCATCTAAATGTAGAACGTTTTATACATGAATACACTTAATATTTTCACAATATTTTCTTGTTTTTTTCTCCCTATGTATTTTCATTCTTGTAACTTCTTTTCCAATTTTCATCTGCAGGGGAAGTGGTATACAACAGAACAGATAGAGCTGGCTGTAATTTTTATGCACTTTGCAGCAATGAATGTGAGATTGAGCCCTTCTACGGGCCATGTCATCTGACAACTCCTGCTCCTTCAGTCGCCTCCTCAACTACATCACAAGCTGCCTCACCAACCACAGCAACAATCACCACAACTTCAGTAGAAAGAAACTGCACTGATGTCAATCCTGCACGAAAGGTTGTTCCCCTTCCTGCTTTATAATATACCACTGTTGCAAAACCACACCAATTTCTGTCCTTTAACAGCCAATTCAAATCAACCTTTATGTATTTCAGTAACAAAGTTGGTCTGTAACAAATGACCTGACAGCACACAATTATTTAACCTGGCATTACCAGACTTTTAAGTAATCTCTTGGTAGAAAAGCTCACTAAGACCATGGCAGAGACTTTTGGCTTTAATAAAAGTCATTTAAATTTCATAAACATAAGTAGACAAGCGTGAAATGTAAAATGCTCTTCTTTTTATGCAGAAGAAAATTCTGTGGTTATTCTTAGCATACCTGTTCTTAAATGATGTGCTAAAACAACTACAATCTGAATTTCCTACTAATTTTGAGAGTATATCTTAAGTTAAAACTGAACAACTAGGATAAAGGAGCATTTAAAAATAAATAATTTACATATTTTCAGCCTGGAGAGGAGTGGATAGATGAATGCCAGAAATGTGTCTGTGACTCCCTCACTGCTACTGCGCAATGCCAGCCACTCCCATGCCAAACAGCTCAGCAAACAACTTGTGACCTAGGATTTGTTTCCATGGCTGTACTACCACAAAAAGACCCATGTTGTCCTGAATTTGAATGCAGTAAGTATTAAAAATACATGTATAAATACCACTCCAGTAAATTACATTTGCACTTCCGTTAATATCTAAGGAAGTTCTTGATGTATCACAATAACAGCAAAATATTTCTTAAATTTTTCTGTCTCAGTGAACACACAATGATTTTTGGCTAAATATGCATTGAAGCTTTGTTTAAAAAAATAATGCTATTTTCATTTAGCTTTGGTGAGAGAATGGGTGAGAGAACAGAATAATATTTTGAACATTCACTGATCTATATAGCTCAACCATCTTTGTACCTGTAATTATAAATGTTATCCATGCATCTTTTTCATGTTATTGATGGAACATTGGAGCACATTAACATTAGCCTAAATGCAACTAAACTAAAATGTATAAACACAAGAATAAGCCACTAAAAAGCTTAACAGTTAACTACCCAGTTAACTGTTAATTACTTAACAGTTAACTACTAAGACCAAGTAACAGGAAGCAATAGTACAAAGTGAATTGTAATCAGTAACTGAATTGACAGTGTATGAAAAGCAATAATTATACTTACACTCTTGCCAGATGATCATGAAAATAAAAAAATCCAACAGTTATATTAGTTTATGTATAAACATACACTTTTATATACATATATTTTATGTACGTATACTTGTGCAAAAGACTAAAAAGAAAAAAGTACCCATAAATTAAGCCTGAAAAAGGAAAGTCAAAACAAGGGAGTAGGCAAGTTCAAAGCAGTTCTGTGAAAGACATAGATGGGTTCTGCCATGTTGTCAGATTTACATTATGTAGGAATACCTTTAGTAGGAATACCTTAGCAGGAATACCTTTTTCCACAGGGTCAATCTTTCATACAAGCCATGTTCTGAAAGGTCATAAAGAATCAATAACTGAAGCATCTTTGTTTATCACTGGAGGCCAAGGGTTCCCAGAGGAAAAAACTAATTTAATTTGAATTGAACCAGATATTGAAAGGGCAAAAAAGGGATTTTTCAGGCATAGCTCAAGTTTGAAGCTATTCCTCTCCACCTCTTCCAGTTGATTTTAATGATGAAACTTTACTTAAACATTCAGCTACACTATATATGAAGTCTAAGCACATAGGGAGATTGAATTCAAGTTTTCCATACTCTGTGCATTACTAACAAAACCTGGTAACATCTTGACTTCTTAGGAAGACTCACAATTTGAGTTATTCTGGAATTAATTTTTTGTTTTGTTTTTTAGAACCAATACCTGATATCTGTGTGATTAATGGAACGTTGTACACGGTAAGAATGATATAGCAGTATATTGCTGGAAGTGAAAAGTACATTCTTTCTACCAAAATAAGTCTTTGAGAAAGTTCTTTTCCCAGTACATGTTTTTGGGAGTTTTTCTCTCTAGTCCTTAACTGGAAGTTGTTTGGGTATTTAGAGTCAAAATCAAATTTGTCACAGAAGTCTTCCTCATCGAGTAGTATAAAAGAAGAGTGTACCATTTTTAGTGATGTACTTTCTTTTTAAGCTTCCTCTCACTGTAATGAATGACTTTGCCAGACAATCTGATGAATAGCCCAAACTTAATGGCTCTTTGAAATAAGCCCAGAAAACCTTAAAAAACCAAAGCTAACATTTTTGATTTGATACCTAAACCCTTTTGCTAAAATTGGTACTTAGGTCATTAACTCATAATTTAAATATTAGCACTGGAGTTTTTGGGGATACATTTCCGAAAGACTAAAATCCATATGTAAATTTAGATCTCTGCTTAGGTATCTGCATATGTAAAGGCCTATTTTAGTCCCTGCTTTTAAATTATAATTGTTTTACAACCACTGAAGATAACTGATAGAGGAAAAATATTCTTAAATGGAGCATTGAAAAGCTGGTAAAATAATTAGACAGTAAAAACCAATATTAATTTAATTTAATAATTTACTGCTCCCTTTTACATTGCTTCATTTAGTTTCCTCTTAATATGAGCTTTCCTGCAAGGCATGAAGCCAAAAAATTTCTGTTCAAAGAGAATTTGAGAACTGCTGTACTTGAGTTTCAGCAACCTCTATGGTTCTCAGCAATGCTTTCAACTCTGCCTTTATATTATACAGAAACTGTTGGCATTTGAATGGTTTTTGGGGTTTTTTTTCTGTCTTGCAGGTTGGAAAGTCAGTAGTAATCAATTCATGTAAGAAGTGTACCTGCAGTTCTGAGAAGGATCCAGAGACTAATGCAAACATTGTGCAGTGTGAAACCATTCAGTGTGAGACATCTTGCCCGCTGGTGAGTTCAGGTTCTCTAGACTGCCCAGTCAGCTAGACTAGAATTCTCCATCACCATTTCAACATACTTTCTCCTTCATCTCTTTCTGAGTAGGGTTACCAATACATGATTGAGGAAGGAGAGTGCTGTGGGAAGTGTATCGAAGTAGCTTGCAAAGTCAAACTCAGTAACAACACTGTTCATGTCCTCAATGTAAGTATTCTTTTCATTTTCAGATCTGTTAGCCCATACAAGTTAGAACAGCTAAGAGTCAACTCATGTCCCTTACTGGTAAAAATAAAATACTGAAATTACTTTGAAAAACAATGTATCAGCTTTCTGAGTTGAACAATATTTGGTATCAAATTCTTGATTTTTGTGGCTAATGGAGCAATGGTTTCTAATTTATGGTCTAAGTGTTCAGAGCCAGGATTTAAACTTCCAAGCTAGCTACAGTTTGTAGAATTTCATTTTTGCCAGTTGAAAGAAGTTCAGAAGCATCTGCGAATCTTTGAGGACTGAGAACTTAATTAGCTCAGACATACTTTATCACAATGAAAAAAACCAACTTTTGCTTTTATTATATAATCTTAGGTTAATGAGATCCTGCCACTCGATCAGTGCAGCCACTACAAATGTGAAAAAATTGAAGATCAGTTTGTTGCAGTCCAATCAAAAAGAGTATGCCCTGAGCACGACCCCGAAGAGTGCGATCCTGTAAGTTTTTATCAGTCTTTCATTGACTCAATTCAGTTTAAATGAACAGGGAGGCACAAGGAAGAATACAACGAATCATTACCACTGAAGTTGCAGGAATGTCTTAAGAATGAAACTAGGCTTGCTCTATGATTAATAATAAGAAAAGCATAGTATTTTCTTATGAGGCTACAAGTATTGAAGACTCCTGTGGTGAGGACACTAAGTCATCCATTGTTTCATTCAGGGTTCATCCCAGAGAAGCCTTCTGCCTAGTATCAGTAGTGCTAACTAATATACTTATTTATGATTGTCAAACATGTACTAATACAAATCCTCCTTCTTTTTCAAAGGACGAAACAGAGATTACATCTGATGGCTGCTGCGAAATATGTAAACGTAAGTAATGCTGTGCTTATGTGTTCTGCCTGAAGAGCACTCTGTTCAACCTGTAACTATCTTTGGGTAGATGGAAGAATTCTTCACTCACCATGTTTTCACATAGTCTATTTAAGAAGATCCTCTGTTTCACTGTTTATTGAAAAGAAAAACACAATTTTTTTCCTGATACTGAATACCACAAGTCAAACTAGCAATACTCAAGCCTCTGCATTATCTTCCAAAGGCACTTTACAGCCGAAATCAAAGAATAATCTGACAACTCCATATATGTTACACAGTACCCATCCCATCCCATACTGCAGATTCTCAGTAATCAGACATCAAGCACTTTGAAACTGGTTTACAATTCTTTTAGTTCAGAACTAGAGAACTGAAGTATATTTTCTCTCCTCCCCACTTTTTATGAAGCTAAAAGCTGCAAGCCTTACACCAAGGAAACTGTGATCCGCCATGCTGACTGTGAGTCTTCTGGACCTGTTCAGGTCTCATATTGTGAAGGAAGTTGTCCTAGCTCCTCAATGTAAGTTCTAAAAAGTCATTTAACATCTCTGTGGCTTCCTTTATCTGGTCTGTCAAGTTAATTTATCACCCAAGGGTACTGAGGGAGCTGGAGAAAGTGCTCACAAAGCTACTTTCAATAATTTGTCAGCAGTCTGGTTAACTATGGAGGTCCCAGTTGGCTGCAGGTCAGCAAATGAGATGCTCATCTACAGTAAAGTTTGGAGAGAGGATCCAGGGAAGTACAGGCCTGTCAGCCTGACCTTGGTGCCAGGGAAGGACATGGAGCAGATTATCTTGAGTGTGATCATGGAGTACATACAGGGTAGTAAGGAGATCAGGCTCAACAGGATGGGTTTGGGAAAGACAGCTGCTGCTTGACCAACTTGATCTCCTTCTAGGACAGGGTGACCCACTTAGGGGATGAGGAAAAGGCTGTGGATATTGTCTACCCAGACTTGTATAAAGTTTTTTACAGCACTTCCCACAGCATTCTCCTGAAGAAGCTGGGAGCTCATAGCTTGGACAGGTGAACTGTTCACTGCATAAAAAATTGTTCATGGCCTGGATGGCCAGGTCCAGCGGGTGATGTTGAATGGAGTTACCTCCAGCTGGGGGATGGTCACCAGTGGTGTTTCCTGGGGCTCAGTGTTGCAGCCAGTCCTGTTGTATATCTTTATCAAAAATTGCGTGAGGTTCAATAAGGCATAGTGCTGTGTCCTGCCCTTGGGCCACAACCACTCCTCCAGACAGCTGGGGCAGAGGGGCTGGGAAGCTGCCCTGTGGAAAAGGACGTTGGTGACAGCAGCTGGACATGAGCCAGTGTGTGCCCAGGTGGCCAAGACAACCAAGAACATCCCGGCCTGGATCAGCACCAGTATGGCCAGCAGGACCAGGACAATGTACTCGGCCATAGTGAGGCCACACCTCGAGTCCTGTGTCCAGTTCTGGGCCTCTCACTGAAATAAAGACATTGAGGTACTGAAGCATGTCCAGAGAAGGGCAAAAGAGCTGGGGAAGGGTCTGGAGCCCAAGTCTTGAAGAGCAGCTGAGGGAGTTGGAGGTGTTTAACCTGGAGAAAAGGAGGCTCAGGGGAAATGTTCACACTCTCTACAACTGCCTGAAAGGAGGGTGTAGTGAAGTGGGGGTTCATCTATTCTCCCAGGTAACAAGTGAAAGGATGAGAGGAAATGGCTTCAAGTTGCACCAGGAAGGGTTTAGATTGGATATTAGGAAATATTTCTTCACTGAAATGGTTGTCAAGCACTGGAATAGGTTGTTGAGGGAAGCAGTTCAGTCACCATCCCTTCAAGTACTTAAAAGATATGCAAGTGTGGCACTTAGAGACACAGTTTAGTGGTGGACTGGGTAGTGCTGGGTTAATGCTTAGACTCGATGATCTGAAAGGTCTGTTCCAACCTACATGATTCTATGATTGCAGAACAGCAACAAAGTTAATGTGTTTATATGATTCCACTGAATTGAACTGGATTCAATGTAAGCAAGAACAGTTTCACTATTGAAGACAGCGAAAATCACTTTTATAAGTGTGCGTGACAAGGAGGAAAAGAGGATTTAAAAAAAAAAACCAAAACCAAGTGAAACACAAAAATCACTGAGGGAGTTTTCTGTGTGTTTTTAACAAGATGCATTTTTTCCCCTGGCGGAACACAGGTACTCTCTTGAAGCAAACCAGATGGAACATGAGTGTGGTTGCTGCCAGGAACTCAGCACCCAAACAAGAGATGTGACCCTTACTTGCCAAAATGGAACCAGCATAAATTATACCTATCTCTACGTGGAAAACTGCCGGTGTGTGAATGCTTGCTCTTCAGAAACCACTGCAGCACCTGACTCCCAACTCCAACAGTCTACAAAATATAGCTCCCAATTGCAGCAGGCTGTATCACTTGGTTCCCAATGGCAACTCAGCTAAGGATATGATCACTGGAAAAAGAAAGCAGAGACCCTAAAGAAGCTGGAATCATGTCTTCCCGAAAATAAATTGTGGTCCTTCTTTAACATTCGTTTTTCATTACTTACTTGTAAAAATAATTAAAAAAAAGGTCAATTAAATTGCAGTGTTTGAGGTTTTTTTTTTAATGTTACAGTATTGAAGAGTAAAACCAGTGACTGCAAAATACCTCATGTAACTTACAGAAATATGCAAGCACATGCTTTATCACAAAACCTATATTTGAGGTAAAAAGCAATTAAGGAGCCTCTAAAAAATAAAGCAAGAAAACATTGCAGCTACATTGCACTTCTTGATCATACTGAAAGCATTATTGCATATTCTTTTTATAGACATAATAGTCCTAATACATCTCAAAAACAGGGACAAAGCTGTTTTATTTGATCACTAAAACTTTCAGTACTTTTCAGTTATTGTGACTGTTCAATACCCATCTTCTTCACCTAAATGACAGTGAGTCCAAGGAATGGCATCAGGAAGTTTTCTGACTCAGATGGGTATATTCTCAACCAGTCTTTGGGAATACAGCCCTCTTCCTGAACTAGGTAAAATTCCTTCATGAATGTCCAAATAGCTCTTCCCACTGGCATAAAAGATGAAAAAATTTGCTTCTCTTATCTGCTCACTTCCACCTCCTTTAGTTTGTTCCTCATGCTGCATGTACTGTATGTATTTCAAATGTGCTCCAGCATACTCACACATCACGAAGCAGTGTGGAGGATCTTGTTAGACTGATTCCATCAGTCTAACACTGCTGGGTGGCCGCCAGGCTTATGTCCAGCAAGCCTGGGTTTAGCCCTTTTCCCCTTCAATCCACTTTAATGCTCTTTCAATGAGCACTGCACCCTCCTGCAAAGATCCTTCTCTCCGTCTGAGACACATGTACCCAGCTGTTGCCACCACGTATGGATCTGCTGTTTCTTCTTGTTTCTTCCCTCATCATTCCCTGCAACTGGAAGGGTAAAGAAGAACACTACTCATGCTCCTGATCCCATAGTAAACATGTGTCCCAAGGCCTCAAAACCTCTTCTGATCATCCTTGGCCTTCATATTGCAAACTTCGTAATTGCCTACATGAGAAAGCAATAATGGGTAATAATCCAAGGGCTGTACCAGAGCTGAAAGCTTCCTCATCTCATCTGTAACTCATCCCCCAGGGAAGCAGATGACTTCCCTATGAAGTGGGGCTTGCCAGGAAATTGGACCTTCTATTCCCCTCACTGGAGGGTTTCCTGTGCCAATACCTCATCTTTCTTTCTTTCTGGAAGCAGTTTAAACACAGTGCATAGGGGAACTTCACCTTAGTGAGTCTTCCTACAGAGATGAACCACTGTCGTCATCATTTGATTTCCCCTTGCAGAGCCTTGTACCTATTAAACATGGGCACCTGGGAAGGTGGGGTAGTCACAGAGGAGTATCCTGGCCATACCAGGCAGGAATTTGTAACCATTACCCCCTTTTATAACTACTTAAAGAATAATTTTTAAAACAGCTTTAAGCATTTTAAATCAACTTAATACTCCACATTAAACTGATGACTGTTACAGAGGTAACAAATTTAAACCAGAAAAACATTGTCCTGTGAGTGTTAAGTGCCTGGATATCCATAGAGAAACATGGACCGCAGACACATGGAAAGTGTAATTCACTGGAGTTATTTTATAATTGGAGATAATTTAAAATAAATTTAATTATTCTTCATTCTCTTTCAATGGTAAATACATTAAACTTATAAAAAGTCTCAATTTTTTGTACACTGAAATGTTTTAATAACATGTTCTAAGTGAACTCTTTGAGTATTTCCAACAGTAGTACTTTTATAATGCTCTCATCCATGGAAACACATATGTAGCTCAGATAATTTTCAATCTACTTGCTTTCCACAAATTCACTTTTCTCATCTATATGCAAATTTTCCTTCAAAAGTTATGGTATAACCCAAGTATATCTTACAAAATTAATTATGCTTTTTGGCAAGATAGTAAAGAAAACACTTCTAAAATATACTGCTGCATGAAAATAGATTAACTTGGGTTTCTGACTAAGCTTCCTGAGGATCTAGAAGAGAAAACTCAAGTCTTCAGTAGGCTACAACTCAAAACTGCAGAGATTGCTAATATGGGTTTTCATTTTTCCTTCTTATTCTAAGAAAACACATATTTGCATTTCTCCTAGAGGCCTTGCTCACACTGATGTTCTGAAATGTTTTAATAATTCAAAATATACTGATTTCTCTTTATACCCCCACACATGATCACTGATTAACACTGAAATGAAAAAGCTAATAAAAATACAAAATGCTAAACAGATGCTTCAGCAGCCACAAGAACACCAACATTTGTTTAAAATAAACTAATTTTCACTCTTCCTATCTCTCACAGCAAAATGGAGAAATATGAAAGCAAATTGTAACCTCTGAAGATAAATTGGGATAGAAAGTGATACTCAAGGGTTAGAAAAAAAGCACAATTTTAATGTAGTTTTATTTCATAGTAGGTCCTCAATACTTTAAGGAAAAAAAAAGAAAACTCAGTTGTGAAAGATTCCTCTAAACTATCATTTGTTAAAAAAACCAAAACTCTTGATTAGGAGAAAAAGCACACTATGAATGGACAGTAAATCCCAAAATGTTAGCTTGATAATACAGTAATACTTCAAACTAGCAATTGCTTAATAATCACAATTATCACTACCATGGTGATGCTGTTAAGTGAGAGAGGGCCCCAGATACCTTTGTCATCACAGTACTAGAAAGAGATGCTATGCAAACCAAATCTTTCAAATTCCTTTGTCATATATTATCAGATAAAGCCAGCTCTTTTTGTAGCTGTAATAGCACACATGGTCCATTTCATAACTCTTCATTTGGACACCACTCTCATCCAGAGTCCTCAATCCTTAACACTGCAGCATTCCCTCCATACCCAGGTGCCATTCTTCCCTCCCCCCTGCTCTCCAATGCTGTCCTTCAAACAATGCAGCATCACTACTGCCTTCTTCTGTCCTCCAGACCTGCAACACCAGCATTTTTCCTTGAGAAAGCAGCCCCTAGAAGAGTCAGAAAGAGGCACCTACCTGTAGAAGAATTCCTAAAGTGCTTTTGAGCATTTACTGTTACTGCTCCCACCAGATGGTCTCATTAAGAAGCAGTGTAGTTTGCCAACCAATGTTCAACACTGAATAGAAGATAGTAACCAATACTTGAATTTTAGATCAAAGACTCACACTCTGGTGCTCTCCAACAGAGACATAATACACTTTCATTCAGATGGTACATTTATTAAATTAGAATGAAAAAGTTAATGTACTTTAGAGTGCAAGAAACATATTTGGACACTGGACCTCAATACAGAGAAACAATGTCTTCAGAATAATTACAGCAACACAACATCCTCTGTAGGGTATTACATATCAACCAAACAGGCAATAACGTTTATAAGGGGGGAATAAACCCATTCAGTACCATCAGCAGATGCAAAGAGCAGTAGAGAAGTTGCAAGGATCTAGCTAGACAAAAAATGTTCCTACCTTTAGCAAGCTGAGGGTCTTGGCAGGATTCAAACTATACTGAGAGCACTAACTTTCAGCAGATGCCTGTCTTACACAGCTGGCTTTAGCTCCAAGCTGCTGGAAGCTGCTGAGCAGAGAAGCAGCATGAAACACAGTATTACCCCATTAGCATTTTCTCAAAAGCTACAATCATGACTGACAATTTGTTTGTTTTAAATAGAAAACCAGACTTTCAGTTCCAATACCTTAATTTCACAGACCCTAAAATAAGTAAACAGCTCCCACCTTTTTTTCATCTCTCCAATTCAAACCTAACAACAAACAGTTTAACTGGAAGGATATGTAAGCTGAAAAGCTGAGTAGGCTGATCACTTTGTTCCTTTTTAGAAGAGAAAGTAGCACATATTGATGTAAGAGTTTAATCTCTAATGCTTAATTAAATAAAGACAAAAAGATGCACAGAACAATATTTAAGTATAGTGTAAGGTAATGAAATCCATCTACTGGCCATACTGCTCCTACATATCCTATTTTCAACTCATATTTGTACCCTGTTTTGCATAGCATTTGCCTAGGAAAAAAAATACACACTAAAAATATATCTAAGAACCAGAGTCTCCCTCAGAGGGCCAGAGTCAGTTTATGAATAAACCTGGCTAGCTTAACTTTTGCACTTACCCCTCCTGACAGTTAGGACTGAAAGGTGGTTTTGTTCTGCGCTTGAAATGGAGCTGTAATAGGATGCAGTACAATTTACCAGCCATTAAGTTGAACCATGACCACTTGCTTTTATGAAAAGCTGTATTATGAATCCCACCGTTTTAATATAAAAATTTAAATATGTACATTTTCCCTGAATTGTTCTGTCCCTAGCATATCATGCTATCTATGTAAAAGTTAAGAGCACAGGACTCTTCCTGGAGGTATCTAAGCATTAAATCCCTACCAACATTCATCCTTTTGGGTCATGATGTCACAAAACACTCTGCTTTTATAAAGACCAAATTACTCTACACCTAATCAATCGCAAAATTTACCATGATTGCAGGGAAGGGGCAAGACTAGTTTTTTGAAGAATACCCATTTAACTTCAGAAAACAAAAGCATGGCAATTCTACAACTACAGCACACAAAACTATAGCCTTGAATTTCATTATTCAAAATCCAATTGGAGGATGTTCAAAGACACTTATGCTTTCAATGGGAAATTTAAGATGTTAAGGGATTCATACAAAACTTAAAACTGTATGTTATGAAAAGTCAGCTTTAAAGGGTCAGAAACTGGGATAATTTTTGGTGCTGTATTTTACAAGTTTCAGTATTACTTTTAATGATTAAAAAAAATAAATATTCATGCTCTACTGCCAGTGCTACCTAAAAGCTACTTGAAGGTAGGTTCTGGGGGGATAAAATCAGCTTTCCATCAGATAATAAAGAAAATATTTTAAGCATAGGACATAGAATAAGGCGTGGGGAAGAAGAGAATATGGGTTGTCATTTCCTGTTCCAAACTGGGCTTTAATGTTCTCATGAATCATTCAAGAGCCTAGATTTCAAGCATACATTCATTTCAACTCTTGAAAATATAAAGGTCTATGGCTATTGTAGAAAATACTTGAAATCAAACATTAAAGAGACAAAACAGCAACATTGCACATCACTGGAAAAATAAATTGGTGCGGACTATTTAAAGTGCATTACTTTACAAAAACAGACACCACAGAAATTCACCCAACAGGTGTAACTGGTGCATAACTGTATGATTCTGCAGCTCCAAAATCAACTCTTACTTGAAAAAATTACACTAACAATAAATACAAACACCTCCTCTGAGGATCAGACTGTAACTCAGATATGTTAAATTGTCTCTCACATAGAATTTTATTTCCATCTGCATCAAATAATAATAAACTGACTACAGCAGCTGTAGTCTAACAAGTCACTGAGCAATTCATAATGCCATTCTAAGACCCTGAAGCTACTTTTCATGTTTATTTCTTATTACAGGAAAAATACAATCATTTTCCCACTAATGTAAAGCAATAACTTTGCTGAAACACAGGAATAAAGAAAGAAGCTTTATAACCAGATCATAAATATCTGCTTTTTTGACGTAAGACAACATCTTAAATAATTCTTTACGGCTTCAATCATTTTCCAGGTCTAAGTATCTTTACTTCTGCACTTAACTTTTGAAATAGCCATGGGAATGCAGAAGTAATAGTTAGAGTGCAATTAACTGGAGGAGTACATTAGGGCTTAGTCCTGTTCTCTGCTACAGCAATACATACTGTATGAGTTAAAAGTTACCTC
Organism: Camarhynchus parvulus; assembly: GCF_901933205.1. Taxonomy (NCBI): domain Eukaryota; kingdom Metazoa; phylum Chordata; class Aves; order Passeriformes; family Thraupidae; genus Camarhynchus; species Camarhynchus parvulus. The sequence goes on along the minus strand of NC_044575.1, from coordinate 15,973,925 downwards.
CTAAGATTTTACAGATACATAACAATACTATGTGGGAGGACAAAGCCCCAAATGCACACCAGATCATATATTGCTTTGGTGCCCAATGACTAGGTTGAACAGAAGATGCCCATTACAAATACCAACAGTACAACCTAAGAAATTTAGCTTATTAAATTAAAAATCTTCCATCTAAAAGGTGTGAATATATCACAGTAATAACTAAACACCACAGGATAACAAAGGGTCTCTCCTTTAATTTCTGGCAAAAATAGGCTGCTTGCAGAAACCTAAATACTTTTAACAAATCAGTTGTATTTAAACAGCAAACCTTCCATGGAAAGTATTTTTCCCCCAATCTAAGAAACACTAGTAAATCTTGTACTGCATAGAGTTACTTTGTAAGAGCAAGTTTATGAAAAGGGGGAGAGAAAGAAACAAAGCAGCATTATTCCCAATCCCATCAGAATATAGCCACACAGGGCACTGCTGATAGTAAAGATGCTTCACTGCTCTATGGTAGGACATAAGCTAAACAGAGTATGTACAGACTGAGAAAGAAAGAGAAGATCCAACTGTCCAAGGAGAAAAGGGGTACAATCGGTCACACACGATGCACTAACAGAAAGCTGTTGGGAAATCTTCCTCTAGCTAAATCCCTGGCTTGGCAAGTAAAAATAAGTGGCATCGAGGACAGGGACTATATAAGAAGTGGGCATCTATGATTCTTCAGCCATCTGAAGTAAGGAGTTGATAGCTGCATCCTTGTTCCCCCTCTGAGCTTCTAGCACTGAGCGGATTACTTCCCTGTCCATGTTGGGAAACATGTCCTGGATAGATTTCAGGTCCTCTTCATTACACAGGTGCTGAGGGTTGACTGCAGGAGGTGGTATTGCCACCGGGACCATGCCTGGATTACAGACTGCAGGCATCCCTACAGGTTAAAAACAGAAGAAAGAAAGCCACAAAACATACATGAGTAGGGGAAAAAATATTAACAAACCCACAACAAAAAACCCCAGTGATTTTGAAGACAAAAGCAGCTCATGACTTGTCCCAACCCACCAACTTCAGCATTTATTTATTTTAACATGCACTCCAGAGGAGGAAGAAGATTGCAGAGATTATACCTACACTGTTGCAATTGGAAAATATTCTTCTGGAACAGGTTTTCACCCCAAGGTTATATTCCAGAAGTTATAAGCTACAGTATGACAACAGGTACTGCTCAAAATTAGGTACAATGTGCATTAAACAAGTTCACATGTAATTCACTAACCAAACACTAAGCTCATCACAGAAAGGTGTAGTTGGTTTTCTCCACCTCACATTTTAGTTCCCAGTGTATTTATGTTGTGATGAAAAAATGGTTTTACATTAGCAATATACATGGCTGATATTCAGAAAGACAATGAAAGCAATTTCCAGCATATTCAAAGGAAAGCAAAGTACTTCGGTCCACTAGAAGACTAGACCACACAAATAAGCAATTTTAAGCAGATGTTTTTCCTGGCTGAAGTTCCATCCAGCCTTCAAAGTCACTACATGGCAAAAGAGCAACACCTCTAGGGGCACACACTGCTTTGTTCATCTCTCTTCCAAAATTCATCTGACCTGTCATTTTTTGCTAACTTCTTGTACATCATGTAAAACAAAACACTGCCAGTTTACAGAGTTTTAGAAAAAGAGTATTCCTATTACTAGACAAAATCCCGTTTTCATCACATAAGAACTTCTATCACTAAGCACAGAACCATAGGTGAAAACACTACCTTTTGTTTTGTATAAAACTGAAAACAGATAATAGTACATATCTATATTTTTTTGTTATCACTTCTGAAAATAGTGTATTTCACTTCTTCTCTATGTAGTTTCAGATCCTTGATTATCTTAGTCTCACTCCTTTATGTGCTAGCTTCTGCAGCTCTCCTGTAGAATTTCTAAGGTAGGGCAAGGAGAAGTACCTGCAGCTAGACAGAACCAAGTTCTAGTATCAGATCTCTATTTGCTTTCAAGCATTTTATGCACTGTCTCAAAGACTACTCACCTGATATTTTTATAAAATAGTCTACAATAATTCAAAGACCTTCCTGTACAGTAATGATCAAATTGAGAAATTGTCACCAAATAAGTATTAGTTAAGATTATCCCTTGCACATACTTTAACCCCAGATTTAATAAATAATTTTATTTCCCTTTTATTACAATGAGATCCTTCTGCAACCTGTGGCAGTCAGAGAGGCTTAGAAAACTGCTAAGGGCTCTTGTTTTGACAAATTGTCTTAGTCCCCTCACTTTTTTAAGAAATCTGATGCACCTCACCAAAGGAGGTGCATCAGATTCAACTCCTTTCATTAGATGAATAATCACCTATATTTATTTGTTCACCAGCTTTTTAAAATAGATATTAAACCACAAGATTACCTTTATTGTATCAGAATATCATATAATGAAAAGAATGCTTAGGAAATAGCATTTTACAAATGCAGCTGAGAAGGTGATATACACAGACCACACTGTTCTTTCTTATGTACTCAAATACCTATGAATTTTAACATACAGGCTTTTCCTATACAACCATGTCACGTCCTCCTAAAGTTTATATAGTTACATGTTTGCTTTAAAGCAGTTCATTCTAGTCTTCCTGGATTTTAATCATTCTATACAACAGAGAATACGGCTACTTCAAAAACGTTTTTAATTGAAACTTGACTTTGCTATCCTCCAGTCCTCAGAAAGAAAACTTCCTGAGACTGTTATGGTCTCACATTCCAGCTAGGTTTTCATTAACTACCTTACATACTTTTATCTTTATTATTATTTAATTACATACACGATTCTAGGTTTTCTGCTTCTTTAAAAGAAATTATTTCTGCTTCTTTTACATATTTGATCTTCAAAAGTCTCACACAACCTCGTAACCAGTTCAGCTTTAACATATAATTTAACACTTTCACATCTGCATATATGGGAGATCTACCAATTTTTGTCAGAAATGTAACTTACTTCTTTACTTCACACTTCTTAATATTCTCTGAGGGCTGGTTTTGGGTTTTTTTAATTTGGCACACAATTTCTTTGAACAATTAACTTCTTTTACACAGTTTTTAGTTCATCCGTTTGCCTTCTACATATGACCTTAATTACTTCTCTGTAAGTTAAACAAAGGATGAACTATTTGCATCATCACCATTACACATCTTCAAAATAAGATCTCTTTGAGAACCAGCTTTCATATATTACCCAGGAGTACATCAGAAGCTGCTTCTCTTCTACTGAATTCCGACTAACTGCTCAAAAATTGTAACAACAAAGCATATGTATAACCAAGATAATTTTCAAGAGTGCCTCTTTGCAGCCTCATCTCTCAACATAATGACTGAAGTACGTACCTATGTGATTGAAACTATTGAACTATATTATACTACTTTTACTTAGACCTAACATTTAAAAAAAGAGCAAAGAGCAGTTTCAATACTTACCTCATCTCTTCAAGATTTTCCCCAGTCTAACTATTTAGTCAGAAAAGTCTATACTCACTTTAATGTGTAAAAATGTTTTAGCATCCCAGTGACTTGTTTCTTCTGTCAGCATAAAAATGCTATATTATGACTCACATTCAAGGTTGGATGAGCTAAATATCAACTCTGGCTGACCAGGTACTCTAAATGAATATAGTTTCACTGCAAGCACTGCACCAAGGATTTCATCTGATACACTCTTTTCTATTTCTCTCCTCAACCTGGACTCCTGTTCTATCTGAAGGGATTCATTACTGATTTGTAAACACCACCCTATTTATCTGTGTTCTCCAACTTTGATTTTAAAATTCCCCTTTTAATCATCTTAAGTTTTATTAGAAGAAAAAAAAAAAGAACGTAGAAGCTTTAAGTCTAACACACAGGCTGTATTTACGCAAAAAGGTTCATACTGAGTCAGTCTCATAAATTTGTTACCTGCACACTGGAACCATATTTCTGCTCAGCCATCTGCATCACACCTCTACCATAGGTATCTGTCCCCTTTTGTGCACCACCCTAAACCTGGCTCCATAGCTTTTCATGGCCTTTGGACCATAGTCCCAGGAATTCTGTCTGGCACTGCAAGTTTGAACACACAGACCATCAGACACCCTGGAGGCAAACCACTGCGCGGTCCTCACCAGCACTGCAAATACACTTCACTCAATTACCCAGCAGCATTTTGCAGTGCCTCTTCTAGAGCTTCAACAAACCTCAACTCATTCCTCACACTGCCTACAAACAATGTAGACATTTAAAAGGGGCATAAGATGTGTGGCCTCAAAAAAATAAAGTCGCAAAGCATCTGAAAGAATTGAGCAATAGAAGTTATGTTTTACTTCTAACATAAACTTCCCAAGATTTTTTACTAAGTCATCCACACCCTAATCTTATCCAACAATCAGCCTGAACAGTGTATGAACTATCAATACAGTTTAAAGCATAAATCCAAATCAAACATGAGGCTCTTTTTTCAAGTACACAGCATCCTACAGCTTACCAATACTGTTTCAGTATCTTATCAGTGCCAAAATAAAATCAAGACTAGAACAGAGTTTTCCTTACTGCTTTCATCAAAAATAGGTAATTATCAAGTCAGACGTCTGGACAGGCAGTACTCAAAAAGCATTTCCAATATAAATAATCAATTTAAGACACAAGAAATTTTTTGTCCATATTGGTTCTCACCAAGGATTTTTAAAACCTATTTTCTCAGCTCTTATAATTTTATCTTATGCTGTCTACAACTAGACTGCATATAAATGGAGTTAGTATCACAAATTTTTAATAAATACCTCCATGATAAATGCTTGCTTTTCATGAAACTCAACATTCAAGCTATACAACACCAATTTAAGAGTACTTTGGGTTTTTCCGCACTCAGGCTAAAAGCATCCATAATTTCTGATTTACAAAACAGAAAGTAAGACTTAAGCATAAAATTAAAGAACTATGCACTGAAATTTAGCAAACAGACACATATAAGCAGTCATTAGGGAAAGTTACAATAAGCTTCCAAATTATCAATGTTCAGTAAAAAGCTGCTTTAAGCTAAAAAACTTAGTATCACTGACAGGTGAAAACTGGAACCAAATAAGGTAAGAATCCACTATCAGTGGAATTGTGAACTCCTGTGTTACTCTCAGATATTAGGTACATGTTATAAATCAGAAGAATGGAGCATTGTTTTCCAATTCAGTGAAATGGCAATGGCAAACATGCTTGCATAAGCAGTGACATTCCAATACATGAAACAATAGCAAGTCAGTTGCTACAAGCAGCAATGAAAGCATCAAAGCAGAATTAACAGGGTAAACTTTTTCCAACTGCATACAAGGCATCACACACTTGTAATTTTATTTTCTGTTTCAGTAAAGTACCCTATGTTTAATTTCTTAACTCATTCTGTCCCATCCATAGACTCTTTCGGAGTAAACTCAGGAACCTTCTCAGCATGAATTCTTTCATTTAAATGAAGAAATTGGTAACTCTTTTCTAAAAAGCAAAATAGGTCTTAATGATATTTGCTCCAGGAAAAATCTCACTACTATGCACACCATCTCATTTTTTTAAATGTTGCTTCTTTGGAAACTACTAGAAAAACTAAGTGTATGAAACAGAAAAATGCTAAAATTTCACTGCTCTGAATAAACCAAATGTGTTGTGACAACCACAACAATTTTATATACAGCATCTTTCTGAAATTCAGGGCATCAAGAAATTATATCATATCTCACAAGAAGTAATTCTAAAATTTTCTGAATGTATTTGATTAAAGACCAATACTTTTATCAGAGATAGTGGTGTCACAGCAACTTTGCAGAATTCAAAATCAAAAGTGTCACAGTAAAGGAAGTCTAAAATGAAGGAAAATTGATTTCCTGTAATATGATTTGCCTTTAGAGTTCTAGTCAGATACTTAACTTTACAAGGATTTAAAACAGAAGTGCATGAAAAATATGCACTGAGATTAATTAATGAAATTAAGACTAAGGCAATTAGCAGGTTGTCTTCTCAGTGTTATTGCAAAACCCATTTTTTTGCTTTCACGTTTACCAAAAGTCGTGACATTAGCTGCTTCTTCACTAATGTTGCAGTAGCCAAACAACTGTAAGAATTGTTTCTCTACTAGAAAACCAATACTATCACCTATATAGCTCACTGACACACAGCAGCTTCAGAAGAATATCGTAACCTCACATTATATCCATCAACATTGTCATCAGCAATCAGTTTAGCCATTATAGCTCAAAGGTGAGCAAATGCCTTTCCAACAGGTTAGAGAGGCTTTAATAATTTGCAGAAGATGCATTAAATTGTTCTACTGTGACAATCAAGTGGCAATACCTTGTTGTACAGTCTGCTGTAACAAATAAAGCTGTTTAGATGAGTTCATGCAAAGACTCTTGAGTCAATGAGGATGGGAGTGAGAAAAGAGCTTGGAAACTTACCCAGAGCAAAGTACTCAAGCCCTAAAGACAAGTGAAAATGAAGGGACAAGGGGAAAGGAATAAGACATGGGAAAGAAATATTAATCTATTTTTAAAAGGATATTATTTACCTTCCAAAGGTGAAAGTTGGATAAAATGAGGCAGTTGGGTAAAACCTAAGCTACCTAACACTAAAAAACTAAATGCTGCTAGGATACAGTCTCTCAGCTAATTTGCTTCAGGGCCCCGAACAAATTTCCTAAATGTGCTGTTAATGCAGAAGTAACAATCAGGGGAAATGCTACTGAAATAAGTAAGCCACCAGGTGTTTGCAGCAAGGATTTTACACAAAGGACAACATACATCCATGGTTCTCTGAACAAATACCAGTAACATCACAAGCTAACCCATGATCCTCCATAAAGACACCTAAAGGAACAATCTACATACACACACAAACTTGCCTCAATAAAAAGTGATGTTCCTGACTTGGACAGGACTCAAAAAAAACCAGGTTTTTAACATATTTTTAACATGGGAGTTTATAAAATAAGTAAAAGCAAGTTTCCTATTTATCCCACGAATATTTAGCTAATAAGAAATACAGCTTGCTTATTGAACTAACATTTTTTGCCTCACTGTCTCTGGTACTGTTCACTACAAGAAGATACTGCGAGCACCAGTACATCAAAATAATCTACAGTTTAAATTAAGTAACCTTTAGAAAAAGAAACAGGAAGAGGTAGTAGATAAACTCAACTTCTATAACAACATGGTTCACAAGTTCAAATTTTTGCATACCCAATGCATAAATACGCCACCTATGGCAGCTATAGCTTCTAAGCAACAGCTTGTGCTGTTGTCAGAAGTTTTCAATTTAAAAAAATTTGCAATTAATTACCATGGTGCAAGAATATACTATGGCCACTTCTTGTTCTTAACACAGCTCCATGTACCACCAGATGTGAGGAAATGAGCATTACTTGTGGTCATCTGCTTACCACAGTGACTACCTGCTTGTTTCTACTGTTTATCTCAGCTTGTATGACAGAGTGTTAGAGTAATTAGCTGCTTCAGCATTAATTAGAAGGCTAGTTAATTAGAAAGTTAGTTTTGAACAGAAGTTTTCTGTTACAGAAAAACAGCTTGGCCTTCGTGACACACCTAAATTTGACTTAATCATCTCTCTTTAAAGCACAGTTATTTTGGACAGTTAACAAGTAACTGTTAAAACTGTCTGGATAAGCATTTTAGTGCACCCACTCCACTTCCATCATAGATAAGGCTTTAATTCTGACAGTCTTCTACAGCAGAATCCCCTTAATTTCAAATATAATAAACTATTCAATGATGCTCTTCCACTCTTCAGAAGGAAAAGCAGAACTAGTGTACTTGACTACATTAATTTAGCTGCTCAGGTAAAAAACCTGAACTACAAATATGCAAAGCAGGAGCATACTGATGTCCATTACTCTTCCTGAAGCAGTCTCAAAAGGAAGAGAGCAAACACTGTACAGTGTTACAAAAGAAATGTGCAAACAGAGTGGGCCCAGAAGACACAAACAATTCAGTTGTGCAAGGAAGGCCAGCATCTTCCATGCACCTTTCTGAAACAGTTTATGGAATTCAAAAGGAGCATCTAGTTCAATATACAGAAAGTATTTCAAAAAACTCCAAGATGTCTTCTAAGATGCGCTAATGTTTCCTTTTATAATCTGAAATTACTTTTATTAAGCCATTAAACGTATGAAACAGCAAAAGTATTTGCAGCCAAGTCACTTTCCAACTCCAAACCCAAACATCCATCTAATTATTATGAGTGGGTCATTGATTAGTGAGTAAGTCAAAGCTTTAGAACTCACAGCACTTTGGGAAATTTTGATGGTGTCCACAGAAATTCTAGAACAGCAAACACAAAGCACAGTAATATTTAAAGAGAGTAAAAAATATCAAATGTAGGTCAGAGGTGGCTTGTAAAAAGTCTGGCATTTATGAAGCCAAGGAAGTACACTCAAGCTTTCCCAGAGCAAAAGAAGAGTTCAAATCCAGGGGTGGAACTTTGCAATGCTTTAAAAATACAAGTCACAGATGTAGGAAAAATTTTGAACACAGAATAGTATTACAGCAGAACTAGAACAAAAATGCTGGATCTTGGTAGAAGGGCAATGCTCCACATAGAGACCCCAAATTCTTAGCTGCTTAAAGGTAAGACTTATTATCATTTGCAAATTATTAGTTATTTCTTCACTTGTCCAAATAGAAAATATTCTCAAGATAAATAATTTAAAGAACATCATGATTTGAACATCCAGTACTTGAATAGGAAGTTTGAAGGTCTTCTGTAAGTTTTATCTGTTCAGTTCTATGTCTAATTTCAATTATACAGGAAACTATTCTCTGCTTCATGTCTTCTGTTTATACTCTGGCACAGAAATTTTGTAATCTGTTGAATATTCTCATTTTGATCTATTCAAGAAATTTATTAGCACTTTCTATCAGATCTTTAAACAAGATGACTGTGTTTGAAGTTCACTACAGAAGGTCTGGTTTACCACAACAGAATCACGCTTTGGAAAGCGCACTCCAGCTCAGAGCACTTCACTGGCAAGACTTAAAATCTGACAATTAAGCTACAGAGATAAAAAAAGACCTAAAATGAACCAAACTGCAAGTTTTCATCAGGGAATAAAGCATACAGCCCAATTTTCCCTATTTTGCTCTAACTTAACTCTGTAAAAATGAAACGGGAGGTATGATTCCTAACTTACATACCCAGTCTTCTGTTGATAAGGTTTGTTTTTACAGTGAATGGAATTTTAAATTCAATCATCTCCTAGTCATTTTAAATTCAATCATCTCCTAGTCATTTTAAATTCAATCATCTCCTAGTCTTACAGAAATATACAATATATGTATCTGTTGTGTCATCCCTTTGCACTTTAATTATGTCCCATGGATACTATCATAAGTTAAAGTTAAATATATGTGAATTCATCTCTTACCTTCCCTGAAAAGTACACATACTACTGAACAGATAGTCATAGAATAAACTGGAGGTTTTAAGAGCCATAAGTGAAACACAAACTCAACAGAACTAATCAGTTCCCTAAGTAGGACAAACTCAAACTTATTTACACACTTCAGGCTTTTCATCTTTGACAGAAAAATTTTATAAAAGTTTCATACATAAGTTAACACATCTTTCCCTACAAATCCAAAACTCTCTTTAAATCAACCAAAAGGACTGACAATACCTGCTGTAGTTATGTAAATACATAAAAAAGAGCTATCTCAGAGGTCCTTAACATTTTTCATTCACTGAGCTGTGAATACTCTATATGCTGTATAACGAGTTTCCTTGCAACAAAGCATCTTTAAAGACCACAGAAAAATTAATCCTGTTGTGGGCTACAGAAGCTGCAGCTCCGACAGCACAATTCATTTGAGGCACTTTCTCAAGTGCAAACATCTTCAGACATGGCTTGCCACCATTTAAGTAAGCACAACTTGAAGTGCAGCCTGCTAGACAGCTATTCAGAGACCTGACCGAAGTATAAAATAAATACTCAAAAAGAGAAGCTTTCACAACTTGACAGACATTTTAATCCATTTAATCAAACTCATACAGCTCTATTAAACAGGATACAAGACTGAAGGCAGACCTGTACTTAATTCGTTCCCTCTTCTCATAAATATATATAATGGAAAAAGTGGTTAAGGGAAAATAATTTATAGCTTCCTTTACATTCTGAAAAAACAGGAGTAATTTGGTATTTATTTCTGCAACACCCCTTATCTGGAAGGTTCATAGTCTTCAAGTAGAGAAAACATACCTGCTATAGGCACATATCCAACTCCTTGCTGATATACAGTGGGCATCAGGACCACTGGCTGGGGCTGCATCATCATGGCAGCTGGCAAAGACTTGACAGAAAAGGCACAGATTAGAACAACTTCGGAAAGAGCCAAAAAAAGCAGCAATTAAAAGTGTTTGCAAATAATCATCACATTGCAAATCCATGTTCAACAGTACAATATGACTATGCTGAGTGCTCATCCATATTAAGCAAATCTCTGGCAAACTAACTGAACTACCATCTTTCAAATGGCAATTAATTTGCCTGTGAATCAATAAACACACATCATGTCAAACTCAACTTTCACAAGAGTGATGAAATATTGTTATCAAAATGCATTATTTTAAAATACAGGTTTAATCAGCTTTCATGCCTTAGTCTTGTGAAATGAATATACAACATATTCATCATAAATATTAGACAAAATCTGATTTTTTTTCTTATTTATTTTTAACAGCAGTACACTGCTCCTTGAAGCAAATTTTAGTTTAAATCAATTATTTTTGAGGTAAACCATTGCATTAAACAAAATATCAAATTAACTCCATTCCCTTTTACTACCACAATAACTTCAGTTATATTTCAGTTCAGTTTGATCCTTGAGAATATTGAATATTATGAACAGTCCATTCACAGGGAGACAGTTTTTAGGGTTAATTATAAACTCTTTTCTCCCTGAGTAATGAAACAACTGTTCAGATCTGGGGCAGAAGGTGAATTTCAAACAGCAGGGAATATCTGTTCCCAGCTGTGCACTGAACAGCAACTTGGAACGTCTGATGACATACAAGTGCAGTATGAAGCATTCAGGGCTGCATGTGCTACACATTATCCAACAGGTACTTGAAACAAAGGTGACAGGTGAGAACACTCCAGGAGCTGCTAAACAAACCAGTGGAGGTCTGCACTTCATGACCAGTAGGACCAAATGAACAAGAAAGGAAGTGAAAAACAATGTCATCTCATGGAGCATTCAAACTACCCAAGAAACACCTAAGACGGAGAAGAGTTTCCATTTTTCTGCTTTTAAACTGAAATTAATTTTTAAAGATTTAGGGGGGAAAGTTATTGTTAGACTCCACAAAGTTTAAAAAAAACATTATTATTAAGTTAAAAATGACAATGGACCATTTAGCTAAGGATTACTTTTTTATACATACAGCAGCACAGCTCTAAGGAAACTTTCCTGTCTGAGCATCCAGGAGCCACTCTGGCACCCACTCCAGTCTGTAACTGCTGAGACCAAGGCCTCTTTGCAGTGGATGCCTCCAGTGACCTCAGGGGTGCCCCTTTTGGCTCCCTGCACACCCCACAATCACAGACAGGGTTTCGTTACCAGTTCAGCCCTGAGTTTCCCACCACAGCGTCTCAGACATCTGGATCCTTAAAGCAATTCCATCATGGTGCAGTAACACAGAAACACCTCAAGCTGGTGCCTCCAGGGAGGGACCCCCAACAAAGGAAGTCCTGGGTTTTACACCCTCACAGTCTGTGTACCCAGACAGTCTGGGGTCTTTCTGTTGCCTCACCAGCTCCTGTTGTGTCCCAGTGTCCAGTATCCTGGCAGGTGCCACAGGTCCCTGTGCCCTTCGTGGTGCAAAGGGTCAGCACCATGCCATGGTCCCTTTCCTGGGGCTCCCACCATGTCCCTCAGCCAGGGCACAACTTGCAGCTCTCACTGCAGCTGCACACCCAGCTACCTGCTCTCACTGTACTCCTCATCAACAGGAATAAGCTGAATTTTGGTAATTGCAAAACAAGATAAATACCCATTTGCCACCTTACCACAAAGTATTATTGTCTTTACAAATATTTTTGACTGCTATTCCCAGAGTTAGGTATAATTATTTTAAATGCCAACACACACAAACACCCAGTATGGTACAACAGATCTACTTCAGTCTAAAATATCTCCCTCCCACTACTTAAAAAGCTTCTCTCCCTTCCCACCCCAAACTCAGCTTACCGTGTATGACATAACCAGATTAATCATTCCTTCCTTGTCATCACCTTGCCTTCCACTCAAGCTATACCATTCATCCTCCACATTTCCTTGTTTCAGAGACTCAGGAATTGTAATGTGTGTCCAAGCAATGCGGTCATCCATTGAAAAGGCTCTCTGAAATATAATTTGAAAAATATTACCAAATTAATTGTCCTGAAAGAAACCCCAAACTTAAAATTATCCTTGACTGATACTTCAGTTTTATGCTATTAACTTTGTTCACTTTATTCCCTTTAAAACTACTGAAGTGCCAATAAATATTTTGGCCATCTCCTTTCCAACAAGGATGAAGGACACTTTAAGTGGGATTATAGATTGACTGCAGATATTTAATAGCAAGAAACTGAAAACCTGAAGCAGAACACTCTAGAAATACAGTCTCCTAATATCATCGTAGGCTGTGTGAATCTCATGACATCACATCAGAGGCCATTACATGAACATAAACATCTTTTGTTTACTATGATAGCCAGTGAACTCCAGCAGATAGAAGTACTGATCTGCCCCCCTGTTGCAGCAATGAAACAGACACTTGAACCAATCAGCTAAGCCCTCGAAGCAGCATCCAAAATCCTCACTTGTGTAATGACCACACAGCTGCTGCACTGTCATGCTTTACTACACAGAGTGAAAGAGGCAGCAAAAAAACAGGCTAATCATGACTTAAGCCTTAGCTGTAGCCTCTTAGTTTCTCCTAATAAATTCTAGTGACTACACACAGTCTGTAGTTGACAGTTTTATTCTCAGCAATTCCAAGCTCGGGAAAGCTACTTAAGCCCTTCCAGGACAGAATAGCACCGAAGAATTTTCAAGTAAAACAGCATTGTACAACAGGCTATTTTTAATAGGGATAGTGAAGGACACAAAGCTGCAGGGTATTTTGATAGCCAAAAGGAGCTTAAATAGCACTCAGACATCTTTTGCTTCTCTTCCTTCGCAGGCAAGCCTGCTAATGCCACTTTATCAGCTACCAAAGAAAAGTAACAGTTCTGACATTCTTGGGGAAGAGCAAAGACTTGTGAATTTCTGCTTCTGGAATTCTGAAAATTTTTTATTATCTTCCAGAGAACATGGCTAAGGAACTGTCTGTGCTAACTCATTCCCTTTTTGCAAGGTTTCAACCAAACCTCAGTCCAAACTGGAGATGGGGAGTGGTAGAAAAAATATATAGCAGTTCTGACCTCATCAAATATCTCTAGATAAAAGGAGTCCACGCCCGGGGGAACAGTGCACTGAATAACTTTGTTCCAGCGGGGGTTCTTGGCTCCATTATGTGCTGTTGGAGTTTCATACACAGCGTATCCCAGCCGTATTCGGCAATACGGATCCATGCGTGTCATTCCGTAATTCTTTGCCAGTTTGGCCTGAAAAGAAAAGAAACCCAGGAAGTGTATAATGCTGACATCAACTTGAGAAGTTAATTACTATTAGTTCACAGTAAGAACCAAATATTGAACAAAGGACTAGATTAAATTCTGTGACAAAAAGAGTTTTAAAAATAAAGAAAAACAGCATTCAGATTAAAACATAAACCAGTAACACCAATAAGTGTCTGGGAGACCTTGGAAAGGGAAAATCTTTTTAGCCTGTTTATTATAGAAAATACACATCTTCACTGTAGCTAAATAAATTACTTCATACCAAACCACGAAATACATGATTACGAGGACATTGTAACAAGTTCAATTTTTCCCTGGACATCTCATCTCCAACATACAATCACAAGTGTAATGTCGTAGGTAGCCTGTCCTCTTTCACTTAAGTTCTTTTAAAGGATGAATTACAGAAATCCAATACCTTCAAGAATATCACACAATCCAAAAGCACAATCTGCAGAATCAGTTCAATTGAGGTAAACTAGTCACAGTAGATAATATGTTTCAAAGTGATTACACACTTAGCATGTGAATTTAATAGTGGTTAATTCAGTGGACAACTTAAGGCCTAACATCACTATAAAAACAGATGCTGTATAGAATCAGAACAGAGCCAACATTCTTTTGCTGTAACATCAGAAGACTACAACAAAACAAGTTGATGACAGTCCTGAACACAACACTGAGTACTGCAGCACAGCTGTGCTCAAGCAGAAGTTGGGCTTTTTGCATGTGCTGTTTCTCTGATCTATACTAAGCAGCCCATGGTTCTTTTTATAGTAAGACAAGCGACAAAACATGGTGCCCCAGGGCATCTCTCACCTAGAAGATGTTTACAGAACTCACAACAGTTGAGGCTGTGCACTGTGTAACATTTATCACAAAGGCTGCACTTCAGGCTTGGAAAGCCCTTTTCTCCTTCAGGGAACATGCTGGTTCATCAATTCATACATCAGAGCTGGCAAGAAAGGTCTCAAACTGTTTATTGTAAATGTGGACTTAAAAATAAAAGAAGAAAGCTGGCATCCAAATGAAGCATCATCTATACTCTCGATTTGTGGGATTAGACAGATTATAAAACCTTCATCAAAAAAAAGTGATAATCAGCTGTGCTTAGACAAACTCACCAGCACCCCTAAATATCTGCAAGGGAAAAAAAGCAGCAAATTACCCCCCCAGAAGCTTTTTCTGATCTTCCATCAGTTTATTAGTAACAGAATTAAGGCATGCTGTTTGATATACTTTATCAACACATTTAAATACAGTACACTTCAACCAGATTTTCATCTTCTACAGATTAACTATACCACAGCAAGTATTGTATCCAGAATGCGACATGTCTCAATTTGCAGCCAAGATTCCATAGCATTCCTGCATAAATTCCCAGACAAATAGAGAAGAGTATTTCTTGTCTGTTGTACTGCCATCCAGAAGTACCTTGACAAGCTAAGAGAATTGTGCAGACAGGAATCTCAAAGTTCAACAAAGGATAAACAATATATGTGACAATAAGACTTTGGACCAACTAGCTGGAGAACAGTTTTGAGAAGAAGGATGTGGAATGATACATAAGGGAACTGCAATTCCCTATAATATCCTCAAAATTATTAATGTCTTCCAATATTAAGTACAGGAACTACAGGAAGCCTCTGAATAGAAGGTTTCAGAGAAACCTGTTCACTGCAAAAATCCTCATGAGTTCATTTGATTATGTGCTATAATAGCAAGGTTTACAGGAAATTGCTGCATCAGGCAGCAATGAAACATGAAACTGGACCAAATGCTGATGTACAGAAAAATGAAGCTACAAAACTTTTAAGAATTACTACCCGTTTACATGTAACTTAGTAACTCAAATTCCAACACAAAATCTTTTTGTATCCACCAATTTTTAAAATTGCATTAATTATTTAAAATTACTTAATTGCACAAAGATGACATAATTTTTACCTGTACTACAGTAATACTGAGTCTTCCTACTGTACCCATTGCTCCTCCATATTGTAGCTGCTGAGCTGCCTGGGCATCCAGCTGGATTTGCTGTTGCTGCTGGGTTGGGGTAATGCGAAGAAAGTCTTGAGGAAGCTCACCAACAAATACCTTAAAAAAGAAAGAGAGGGAAAAAAAGACTTTAAACTTTTATAATAGGAAAGAGATGAAGAGATTAATACAAGTCAAAGTGTGACAAATTAAGAATTTATTCTTGTTTTGACAGCATGAACAAAGAACTAATTAAATGACAAAACTGCCAAGTCATGTAGCAAATGTTCTTTTCAGAAACAGTAATTTCCAACATAAGCCTCTGAAAAAAAGTAGGACAGAGAGTCAAAGCTGCTCTGCAACTAAACATTTAAGTAGTCCATACAAAAGTCAGAACCACTAAGTTTTACAACATATTCATATACGATATCTGATGGCATCCAGTTCTTTCAATTATTCATCACCCACGTTGTGTCCAATTGTTCCTGTTCCAAGACACAGCACAGTGCCTTCATCTGAAAGGTCACTTCCACAGTCACCTTCAAGACAGACTGTAAAACAGGATTTCCTATGGACCAAATCCTGCAACACAATAAAGATGTCCTAACACTCTTCCAGTGTTAAACACAGCCAGCCTGCAACTAACTTTGGTGACAAAATTCCACCACATTCAAAAGAACAATGTGGGAATTAAAAATCTAGTCTATCATGAAAATGAGCCAGGGACAAAAAGTAGCAGTAAGGAACTTTTGTTACATGAGTCAATATGAATCAGCAGTCCCTGTGGATTTTCTGTTAGCTTTACAGTATAAAGGGAAAGTTTCTACCCATCACTTGTCAATTCAACAACTCAGGTTGATTCTAGGTTTTAAACACTCAGTGAACATTATAAATTCAAATACATGTAGAGAGATTTTCATTTTAAAATAACAAATAGCTATAATAAAATTTTAAAAGGGAAAAAGTGTCATAGAAAATTTATAATTAAGCTGTATTCATTTCTCCTGTATACAGAGGGGATGACATATTTAATATAGAACTGTCTACCTGATGAAGACAAAAGACAACACAATTTCTCATGTTGCAATCCTGAACAAGATTACTCAATCATGTATCTGGCAGATGCATGCCTACAGAACATAATTTAAGAAGCGAACAGGCCTTGAGGACATAGCTTTTCAAGATCACACAGCATTTGCATGTCAGCATTGCATCTTGGAGACAGAAACTGCAGCTCTTGCCAAATCACACGTATGACTATTTTGTATGATTATCTGAGAGCCTCAGGATCCTGGCAACAGTAGGTGACACATGCCAGAAAGGAAGTTTATCTGAGAAGTTCAAGAGGAAGCACTGAATGCCTGCTGCTGGGCTATTGGGAAGCAGAGTAAAAAGGGAACCAGTTTTGCTTACAAGCATCTTAAAATTTTCTAATTAAAAACCTAAGCAGCTGAAGTTTTAAGAAGTAGAAAGAAAAACTGGGCTAGAAGTTAATAATAAAAGAAAGTTTATTTAAGTTTGGCTGGCAATGAGACATGCTGTTATAACAGCCTGCTCACTGGAATACCTATCATTTTAAAATAAAACATAATCTATTTAGGCAAGATCTGAAATGGCCCCAGAATTAGCAAGGAAATGGGATTTACAATACAGCAGGTCTCCCTCCAGCCCTGGCCGTTAGGAAGTTTCCAATCTGGTACTATCAGCACCTCTAGGAATAGACATCATGAACATTTCCCACAGTCAGAAGTGATGGCTGCATTCCTGAAATCCCATTTCCATATTATGCAAGCTCCCTGTGTCAAACTCCCAGAAAACAGGATAGCCTCTTTTATCTCCATCTTCACCTGGATACTGGAAAGCTGAAGTCATTCACAACAGAAATCTAATAATAGCTTTCACTTTTGAAATTATATTTCATAAAAGTTAACCAATATCTATTCTAAAATAAAATAAACTGGTCTCTGTACTAAAGTCCAAAGGGGAGAAAGTCCATGAAGGAGACCGAAGTTTTCTTACAGCAGCTAAGCTAGGTTATTCAGTTACCTCACACAAATCCACTGCAGAGCTGGCATACAGAGAAACTAAAACCATCTAGTGTTAACTAAGTTAGCAAAAGATCCAAGTAGTAAACCCCTCCAAAAGGGAAGATTGGGGAAGAGGAGATACACACACTCATATATTCAGTTCTGACTAAGATTTGGTTCACAGATGCTTACTGAAGGAAATACATTACTCAGTATGTTCTTATACTAATTATCAGCTGATACCATATTGATGGAGACAAATCAGTATCATGCAATCTTTTTATCTGTAAAGAAAACAGGTCAATTTACATCTTCCTCAAAGCATTTAAAAGCAGGCACATGATTGCCGCCTCTCAACCTGAATTAAAAATGCAATATTACACAACCAGAATTCAACCACAGTTTTTATTTTAAAAGCAAGGAAAACATATATGGCAAGTTTGTGTCACTGATCCTACTCCACAGCCACTTTGAAACAAAAGCACTTCCCTCTAAAGACACTTCAGAAAGAATGTGAAATTCAAGCACGTTCCATCACTAGCTGCAGAACAAAAAATTAATTCCATTCAGCAACAGGACAGGGATGGGACTACAATTCAGAACACAAAAAATAAGCCTGCCTTATAATCACTTTCTAATAAACTTTACTGACAGCATTGCATCTTAAAAGTATGGATTATCTAGAAATAGAATAACATTCCTCCTCCTATCTGCTACAATCACTTAAGAGATAATTTTGTGGATCTTCACAGTAGAATGCTGCAGGTATAAAAACTGCATCTCAACTTTTTCAAACTGAACATGGTGTGATATTCTACAGCTATTTGACGTAACTGAGGATGGGGCTGTCTCAGTCTCACCTTCCTACTTCTTATGCAACATGAAATGGTGCCAGAGCTGTAAATTGGGTCAGTGTAAAAGCCTGACCAGAAGAAACAAGGGTTGGAGGTAAAGGCAATGGGAGCTAAGTTGTCAGAACCTTCAACTCACTGATTGTGCAAGTACTGATTGGCACCTGTGTAAGGCAGGGAAAGGGACACAGAGCCAAATACAGTCACAAATGTCCCATGTTACAAAAACATTTCCCCAGACACAATACACTCAGGGAACCATAATTAAGGTTTCCACACTATCAATTACCAAGGAAGTCTAACATGAAACTTCTTCAAAACATCAAAGAGCTTTAAACACCTACTATTGAAAAATTTCTGACCATTCTCCTTTAAATGGCTTTACTGTTTTTAAGAAAGAAAAAGCGAATGACAGAATTTTGAACTATTATTCTATGCTTTGCACGCTGAAGAAAAAATTGGTATGAGATAGGAAGCATCCAGACGTCCTGAAAGAGCTGATATTTGTTCAAGGCTGCTCTTTACCATCTTTGAAAGGCCATGGAGATTAGAGAAGCTCCCTTTTATCAGGAGATAGACAAATCTCATACCCAGCATTCCAAAGGGCAAGAAGGATGACCTGAGGAAGCACAAGCAGGTCAGCTTCACCTCAGTCACTCAGAAATTCACGGAGCAAGTGCTTCTGGAAGACATTTCTTGACACATGAAGGGGAAAAAGCCAAACACGGATTAGGAAAAAGCCTTGGTAAATGCTGGATATGAAAGGATAAAAAGCTGACGAGCCATCTGCCTTCTCCAAAACAAGAATATATGACTAAGGAAAGAGCAGAAGGTATCAAAGCAGGATCATTACAATCTGAATGGGTGGACTACTGGATGGATGAAAAGCTGACTGAAGCACTGAGCTCAGAAGCTGAAGTTCAGTGGTTAATGACACAGCAGGTTGGTTAAAAATGAAGCAGTTCAGAGGTCTGTACAGAAACTAACTTATGTGTCTAGTATTTTTCCTCAGCAACAAAACCTGAAGACAAAAGGCATCCTTATCAGTTTTGAGGATGACACTAAATTTTGGGAGAAATGATTTGTATACTTGAGGACAGGACCAACCAGAGAGATGGAAGAATTCACTTGCAGGAATTGCATGTAATTCAACAAGGGCAAAGACCTGTACTTTGACCAGAAAAATCCATGGCACTGGTACAGACTGGAGAACAACTGTCAGAGGTGGAGAGCAAGCAAAACATGGATGAGCAGAGGACACTTGCAGCAATGAATCCTAACAGAAAACAGCAGTGGATCAACAAGATCCCAGCCAGTAAGCTGAGGAAAGGAAACAATTGCTGGACCACACCTGGAACACTGTGACCGTTTGGGGCCCTGCGGAACATGAAAAACAATGAACTTCAGGAAGACCAGCAAAGATCCACCAAGAAGGCCCATGAAAAGAGCTGCAGCACTTGTGAGGCCAGGCTGAGAATTTGTTCAGAATAGAAGAAACTTAGAATGCACCTTGTAGCAGCTTTCTGGTATCTGCAAAGATGTCACTGAGAAAACAGACCTAGGTTGTCTTCTGAGATGCAACACAAAGAGAAAGGAGATCTCAATGGTTAAACTGAAATGGGGCAGATTTCACATGGGAGAAAGGAGGGGGTAAAAAACACCTGCAAAGTATGGCAGGAACTATGGTATACAAGCATGAGTTAAAAATAAAAGACAGAATGAGTGTCCATATGACATCTGTGTCTATGCCTGGAGAAGTGAATGTGCCACCAGGGAGACCGCAGAGCACCTTCCAGTCCCTGAAGGAGCCTACAAGAAAGCTGGAAAGGGACTTTTGACAAGGGCCTGTAAAAGCTTTGAAGAGTCTCAAGAAAAAAACTCATCAGAGTCACTAGTCATCAGAGCAGTGACCGTTAGGGAAATTAGGAGCAGAAGTCTATGCAGTCCAGGTTGGTACTTAATCTAATTTGGAAGGACCTGATGTATTTGCCAGAATGGTGGATAATCATGGAGAATAACCATGAAGAGTAATTTTGGATATGACTGGCTAGATAAGGAATCACAAATATAAAGTTTTGGTGGCTCAGTCTTAATCTAAAGCCTGGTCAAATTGTTTATTGATACTCCTGCTTGTACAAGGTATCACTTAGCAGTCCTTACATATTCAGCTAGAGTTTAGATTTTAAAAAACTGTTTTGTTCCTACAAGATTACAAAAGTGAAAATATGCTAAATCCATAGCATCCTGAAAAGAGTCAGAGGTATCTACATTCTAGCAGAGTATTTGAAGTAATAGACAGGATGAATTCTGTTTCATCTAAAAAACTAAACAGCAATAACAAATTTTAATTACACACCAATACAAACTAGGAAGTGCAGGAATAAGTCTGGCAACAGCCCACTTTAGTTTCTTACCCACGTGAAACAACCTTGAATATTTTCTCGCTTGTTCAAACAGAAAGACTGAACTGCTCCCTCCAGCAACAAAGAAAAAAGTGGTTCCCAATCCTTTAGCACCATTTAGTGGCTATTCATTTGTAATGCAGTTGCATATATAGAAACTAGTAGAATTTTATTTTCTTCTCTGAAAAGAATTAAGAAAGGCTGGAATGTACCACATCAACACGCCCAGCTGTGAATGCCTGCTTCATATTGCATAATTTATGCATTCATTTGAAAACATTCAAATCTCTAAAGTGGGTAAGGAAGAAAAACATGTACAACATCAGCAACACATTAAAAAAAAAATCCCAAAACTTGAAGCACAGAAAGCCAAAGCTGCATGAGATAAATTATCATATGCCTTTTGTCAGGCTTCAGTCAAGTTTAGGAAATGAAAGATTCCCAAGAGATTATACAGGAGTACCTGGGAAATTCTAGAACAAGACATCTAGAAGACTAACATTCAAGAAAGACCCAGCAGTTATGATAAATAAAACAAATAAGGCACTCTAAAGAATGAAATTGATGACCATATCATATTACTGTCATAAGAGAAGTGTCAGCAGTGCAGTTTTTCAAGATTAGCAGTAATTCACCTCACTGTTCTTTCTACAAGGCTGCATTATTTTTCTTTTTAAAAGTAGCTGTTGCTACATAATAAAATACAGCAGTGTAAAGTTACTGCTTTTTAAAAACTCCTCATTTCACCATAAGCAGTATCATGCATGTCAATGACTATCAGATCCTTTCAGACAGGAGCAACAGACAGGAACAGCACATCTGTCGAAAGCTGATGTTGTAACACCTCATATGTAGAACATCCCGGTGTGAGGTATGATTATCCCTGGGCAAAACCAGACAGTAACATATTCCCAATAAACTGTCAGCAGCACCTCCCAGAAGGCTGGTATATTGGTTTTACGACGGCTCAGCTCCCGTCCAACACGCCCGCCTACATCCTACACGGGATGCGCCGTTCCAGCTTTCAGGCGGCAGCTCCAGGGACAGCGGCCCGACCGTGCCCCGCCGAGCCGCGAGCACAGCGAGCTGCGCTCCGCTTCCAAGGGAAAGCCCTTTAGCTCCGGTTCAGTGTAAGGATTTCCCTCCTTGGAAAGGCCTTAGGACAAAAAACGGCCAGGAGAGCCGCCTCAAGGACTCCGCGCAGTTAGGAGGGACTTCCCCTCCCCTTTCCCAAAGCCTCTTCGCAGGCGGGGAACCGGGAGACAAGGCAGACCTTCCTCCCCCGCATCCCAGCGGCCCGGAGAAGATGAGAGGGCTTTTCCTCTCCCCCCTCCGGCGCGGCCGGAGCTGGGGCAGGGTGAGAGTCACGGAGCCGCCCTCGCACAGCGGCGCTGGCAGAGGCCGGGCGGGCCCATCAGGGTCTCCAAGCCGGGCCTCGCCAGCCCGGTGCGGCGAGCGGTAACAGGAGATAGCCCTGAGCGGGCCCCGCGGCGGTGCCGCGCCCGCAGCACTCACCGGGCCCCGCTGGGTGGTGACGGTGGTCGCCATGGCGCCTCGCCGGGGCCGCGGCCGAGACCCTTCCTCCTCCTCCTCCTCCCGCCCCGCCAGGCCGCCGACGCCGCTCGCAGCCCCGACCCGGGTCCCGCCGCCCGTCACTCAGCGCGAGCCCCGCGTCACCTGACGCGCCCGGCTCCGCCTCCGGGGCAGCGCAGCAGCGCCCTCTTGCGCACGCGCCTCCGCACGCGCCGGGAGGGGCGGGGGAGCCGTCCTGCGCGTGCGCTGTCCCGCGCTGCGGCCGCCGCAGCGGAGCGCGGCGCTGCGGGGGCACCGCGGCCGGTAGGGGGCGCCGCGGCGCTGCGGCGGAGGCGGGGCGGGCGCGGCGCCTGAGGCCGCCATCTTGTGCCAGGGCCGTCGCTCCCGCACGCCCGGGGCGCTCCGCGGGCAGTGCGGGGTGTGCGGGGCCGTGGGGCGCTCCCCGGCCCCCTCTGCCACCCGTGGGGGCCGTGTGGGACAGGGAACGACTCACTGACTGGCCTGGCCCCAGCGGCTTCCCAGAGCTTGCTGATCGAGCGCAGCCCTTTCCGGGAGAACAAAAGCAGCTTTAATATTCATCCAAGTGCTGCTTCGGGAGATAAAATCTGATTATTTCAAAGCCAATTTAAATAACATAACTGTTTCCCGTTGTTAGGGCTGTTTCCTGTTGTCAGGATCTGCTGTACAATTTTAGCCCTTAATTAAAATTCTAGCGCGGATTTTGGCAGCTGGAAATAGAACAGTGCAATTAGGAATGCTCCAAATATAGCACCAGCTTTTTTTTTTTTTTTTTTTTTTTGCCTCCACTCTCCACTAACATTTTCTTGCAGTGGGAACAGCCTCATCTTTATTTCATAGAATCATAGAATGTTGTGGGGTTGAAATGAGCCTTAAAGATCATCCGGTTCCACCCCTCCTGGCATAGCAGGGACACCTCCCACTAGACCAGGTTGCTTAGAGCTCCATCCATCCTGGCCTCGAACACTGCCAGGGATGGGACATCCACAGCTCTGGGCAACCTGTTCCACTGCCTCACCATACCTATGGTAAAGAATTTCTTACTGATATCTAGGGTCAATTTCCACTCTTCCAATTTGTACCCATTACTCCTTGTCCTGTCACTATAGGTCCTTACAAGGAGTCCCTCTCCAGCTTCCCTGTAGGCCCTCTTCAGATACCAGAATGTTGCTGTTAGGTCTCCTCACAACATTTTTTTCCCAGGCCGAACAGCCTCCACTTTCTCAACCTGTCTTTGTAGGGCAAGTTCTTCAGTCCCCTTGTAATTTCACGACCCTTCTTTTGACTTGCTCCAACAGTTCCATGTCCTTCTTATGCTGGGGGCACCAGAGGTGTGTGCAGTACTCCAGGTGGGATCTCACAAGAGTGGAGTAAAGGGTGAGAATCAATTCCTCACCCTCCTGGTTACACTCCTTTTGATATGGCCCAGGACACAGTTGGTTTTGCACACGCTGCTGGCTCATGGTCAGTTTGTCTTCAGCCATCACCCCAAGTCTTCCTCTGCAGGTACAAAGTCTTGACATTGACATTACAGTTTTGACATCATGAGGGCAGGATGAAAGGAAAAGAGTGTTAACAAGCTTCATTGGTATTCTTACACCTATAACCACACAAGCTACGAAATTAGTTTTTGGTGAGTCATGAGCAGTTACAGTTTTACTCGCCATGGATTTCATTCCAAGACCTCATCTAGTTGCAATAATTTCAAAGAGATCAGACATTATTGCCTCTATGAAATTTGTGTCAGCAGAAAAAAATAGCAATATTAACTCAGAAATTCTTGAGATTTGTTTTCCCCATACAGAGATGAGCAGTGACTGAAGAGAGCATTGTCCCTTCCTGATGGTGCTGCCACTTTCTAACTTCATTTTTTATTTTCCTGTTTTATTATTCTTCTCAGAAAACCCGCATAGAATCTAATAACTTAGTTTTATTCATCATTTTAAGCATTTTTTGAAGGACTTGTTGTTAAACAAGCTTCCCCCCGGTCCTTGAATGGGAGCCTGCCGGTGGCCGGGACGCGGCGCGGCAGTGGCGGCACCGCCACCTGGCGCTCGTCTCCGGAAGGACAGGCGGCCTCCGACCGGGGCCCGCGGGGCGCCTTCCCTGACCACCGCCGCCAACGGGCGGGCAAACGCCGGCGGCAGCGCGGCTGGCGGCAGCGCAGTCATTAAAGCCGGAATGTAAGCCGTGGGAAAGGTGAGAGAACAAAAGTCATAAAACCCTCTTATTTGCAACATATGGACATCGTTAAGAAAAGGTTGACAGGTAATCAAAGAAACTGTAATGACAATAAATTGCGTTTATCTTGTAATAAACATTTAGACATCTATTTCTCCTGTATCATTCTTTCATTCTCATTTCGAGTCTCTTCTCTGCTGTTCCCAGTTCTTCATCTACCCTTCAGATTTGTGATTGGCCCATTTGCCTCTTTTTATGAATTTTTAATAGCTTAGTATCTCTGAAGACATTAGGTAAAAATTGATTAAAACCAGACAGCTGGTTGTAGATATGTGGAGGCAAACAAATATGCATCACATAGTGGGATTGCTTGAAAGTTATCAAATAGACATTTCTCCCTAGGCTGGCTCCAGAATGTGAAAGTGTAGATAGCACCTAAGCTTTTCTTAATAAAATCAGAAACCACTGTCTCCAGGTGGCAGAGGAGAAGAGTGATGCACATGATGCTGCCCTCACTGAGGAACAGTTGCAGCAGAATTCCTGCCACATTAATTCTGAGCTTGTTCAGAAATCCAGAAGGGACACTTTAAAGGCTGAGGAGAGTCTGATGCTAGGGGGAAAGTGATGGAATACAAAGCTCAGGTGGAAAATGTCCATCTTTCATTACGTGTTTATTTAGCACTCAGCATTGGGGTGACGCCTGAAACCTGTCAGATGTCACTTCAAACATGTAAATGGCAGCAATTAGTGTGGTGAGAGAACTACAGTTGTACCTCTGTGAAAATAGTGCACTCTTCAGAAGGTCAGGCCTCCCAGTGTTTTGGATAAGGTACCTATTGGAACCCTTCAGTTAGGAAGTTAACTTCAAACTCCTTGTGACTTCCTCTCTTCCCCTGGGAAAGCTCACAAGTGCGTTGAGTGGTTACATTTTATGCCATTTTGAGTATCTGTCTTGATTCTGGGCGAGTTTCCACAGTCATTTAACCCCACTGGTTTATTGTGGATTACAAAAACAGTGAAGTTGCAAGAAGGTTTTAAAATATACTCTTAGCTGTGTAGAAGTTGGTGCATAAAAGCAGAGTAATAAATCAGAGTTGGGATTTGTCTGTTCCAGAGGTATTCACCTGGCCCTGCAGAGAATCTCACAGTGAACTGGTAAGACAGGTTTTGGGTTAAGTTTTCTAGGTATTATGAACATACAAGAATACTGTGGGATGGTCTGGGTCACTTCCACTACTGGCTTGGATCTCGGGCAGTATCAGCCCTTTTTTGCCATGTCCCTCTCGGACTTCAGAGGCCACACGAGGGGACACTTCTGTTGCATGGGAAAAACATATTTTGTGAGATGCAGAGCCCAATTCCACCATCATTTCATACACATTCTTGCCAAGCTGACTTGAAGTTAATTGTGGGCAGAGGTGACAGTGGAAAAGGTCAAAGGGATCCACTGCTTTGTGGATCCAACCCATACCAGACTGCAAGTGCAGAAAATGGAAAGGGATGTCTCAGGCTTACAGCTATAGAAAGTCCCTTGGAGTCCTGGTGTGCTGAGCACAGCTTTTTGGGATGTATGCAGGGGCTGGACACAGTACCAAACACAGAACTAGAGATTGCAAAGCTAATCTTTTGTTCATGGTGCCAGATCAACCTTGGTAATGTACGAGTGAGCTGAAACAGGAACATGGAAATCCCAGATGGTGTTCGGACTGGCTGTAACAAACAATAATTTCCACTTCAATGGTATACAAGGTACTCACAGTGCATTGCAAACTTTAATTAATCCTCACAGTCCAGTTGGGATGCAGAAGAATTACATCCCCCATCACAGAGGAAGAATAGCTCCAGCATGAAACATGGCAACACTGGAGCGGCACACAACAACATTAGCCAGGAATTTCAGTCAGGATAGTGCAGGATCTATTCTGCACTGAGACTAGAAGAGAATAAATTGAAGAGAGAAGCAAATACAAACTGAAGATCAAAATCAGCACTGCCTCCCTCCCGACACCGCACCATGAAGCAGAGCTGTTAAACAGCAGGCAGCTTACCACCCTCACAAGCACTGCAGAATTTCATACTCTGGTGTTAGAGCTGCTGATTGAGCCAGATGAGTATTGGCAAAAGCGTTGTTGGAGCAATTGTGGGGGATTCTAGCAGCAAAACCGAGAGCACTGCTGGGCAGCTAATAAGTGGCTATTCTTCAGTCACGCTGCACTCAAAATAGCTTTCCAGCAGAGAAAAAGCAAATTCTATTGGCTTCAACACCTGGTTGAGCAACTTAATAAGGACAAAATTGAAAGTTAGAGCTGAATCATTATTTATTTTATAACTACATCTTCATCATACAGTTCATTCCAAAATGGGAGTTATTTCATTTCAAATCAGGTTTGTGCAAGGTTTTTCCGTAGGTTCATTCAGCACAGAGGTGAGGAGAAGGTTCTTTGAAAACAATTTCAGACACCAGCTGCTTCAGAGGAAGAGAGAAATATACAATTATATGAAGACTTTCTCATTTTTTCCTCCAGTTCTGCCATACTTTTCCCAAATTGTATTTTTTAAATGTACTTTTAATGTATCAGGGAAATTGTAGCAGTGCAAAACTGTATTTAGTGTTATTTTGGTAACAGGTCCATTTCCAGACAAAAGATATGAGCAAACAGTTAGAAGTGCAAAATATTGCTGTCCTGTGCACAGCAGACACAGAAAGACACTTGTTCCTCTTATTGAAATTACCTTTTATATATTTGAAAGCTGCTATTGTTTTACCTCTTGGATTTCTTCTCTCTGAAGTTCAGCTATTCAGTGGAATGTCAGAGGAATGTCAGATTAAACCTATCCCAATTCCTTCAGCCATTTCTAACAGATATACCTTTCTGAAGCCTGATAATTATTATTGTATTCCTCTGGTTTTTCCCAGTAGGACCATACCTTCCATGAAGTGTCCAAAATTGGCTGTGTCTCATCCCAGCTCAGATGTCCAGTTCTCTACAGACTGCTTCAAGGAGCTGAAGAATTGCTAAATGTTTTGTAGATTATAACATGGACTATAAATTGCAATAAGGGTTTGCATTTTTTGCAGCACAATAACATTGTAAACATCCAAATCTCTTTCTGACATGCAATTATTTAACTTGTTCCTCCTCATCTTATGTTACTTCAGTTCATTATTCTTGTCTAGGTGTGATGACCTGTTTGTTTTTATTGAGTTGTATCCTCTCAACTGCTCTTGTTGTTATACAATGTATACCTGTTATGCTTGATTGGCAAAAATACCTACCCACAGTAACTGTGAATAAATCAATGTGTTTGTTGGTTTGTTTAAAAACAAGCTGCTCTCTTATCTAGAGATAAGTCTAGCAAGTGAAATTTTTGCATCTTTTTTATTTAATAAAATTATCCTTTTTAAATCTAGATTATTTTTCAAACAGGAGGATTCTCTGCTGCCTCGTTTAAAAAAATACAGATGTTAGAAGTCATTATTTGAAAAAAAAAAGACTAAAGCAATGTAGATTTTGTCATTCTAGTCTCACTATAGGAGGACTTGTAGCATTCCCAGTTATCATATCCTTATTTGTACCTAGTACCATGCTAGGCTGTGAATAGATGTCATAAGCATCCTGTTCATATGTGGTACACATTTCCGTGTGTTTATTTAGCTTATTGTGTTCTCCTCTGAGAAAATAAAATTAATGCATAGAAAAATGAAGGGATTGGTTTTGTCTGCTTACCAAATTTCTCCTTACCAAAATATAAATTAAGACATTGAAGGGAAGAAACAATGAAAAATAAGAGGAAATGGCAGAAAAAGTGACAACTTTCTTCAAATGGTAAGGATGTTGTTTTAGAATCATTCTAACAAGACAAATTTTTTCAGATACCTTCCAAATCATAGCAAATTTTGTTCATATATTTCCCATTTGATCTAATATTTTGTGTAGGCCCAAATTTCTTTATTCTTGAGTAGTGAATTTCTGGGCAGGATTTCTTTCATTCCCACTCCATCCCCAGGCAAGCAAACATTGTTTTTCTGCTTAGATGAGTTTATAGAAACTAAGAAATATTATTACAGAAATCTTTACTCAGATTTCCAGCAAAGTATAGTTTTTCTCCTTTGTAATTTAACTGCTTTGTTGATTCTCCATGATCACATCATATACATGCAGAACAATGTGCTTTCTCCTCTTTCCAACTGATATTTTTTACAGAAGAGGCACCAATTTTCTGTGTGTAAAAGGATTTCTGCATGTTAAATGGCATACTTTCTCCTAGTGGGTATTTCAGTTTTATAGATACTAGTTTTTATAATTAACAGTGAATATTATGAGGACTCTTTGGTGCCTAACTGCCTGCAAGAAAATAATTCTTTTCTGTTAGATGTTTAATCGCAAATCTTGCAAGGAAATCTGTTGTTTTCCAAACAATGCAGAACTAACTTTGTTACTACATTGACATGATAGAAACATTTCCCAGCCCTAAAGTCCCATCTTCTTAAAAGTCTGTAGCCTATATTCCCTCTGGAAAAGATTATCTTCAAATGATTAAATAGTCTAATTTACTATTTCCATCTTTCCTTCTGATATTTCTTGCTGAATGTGACAGGTTGTGGGGGACAGGGTAAGTTGCACAGAAGTACACTCGGTGCCTGCAGTGAGGTTTTTTTATATGTACTGGCTCTGGTTTCTCTGTGATCAGATCTTCAGCCTCCTCTGAAACCAGCACAGATGTACAAAGAGGGTCTGGAGCTCTGTCCAGGGAGGAACAGCAGGTTTGCTTCTCTGCAGAGCTGCCTTAGCTCAGGCTCAGGGAAGTCAATAGGAGCTGCAGGAGTGCAGCACCTCTGGAAATGCAGCACATTCAGCAGCTTTTTACCTAGTTTCTTTCCAAAAACTTCAAAGTTGTTATGAGTGCTGAGGTAAAGCAATTAGATACTGAGTCAGCTTGAGCATTCTCAAACATCAGGACTGGACGAGTCGACATCTGTAGCTAAATATTCCAAGCATTTCCCAACTCCTTCTTCTGTTCACTGATTATTAGGTGTCACCATATAAAGTGTCACCTTAGTGTTCAGTCATGTAAGTATGTGACTGAAGATGAAATTAATTTCTTCCTGCAAGGGAGACTTCTAATGAGGTATTTGTCTTTTTGTTTAAAACGAATTGCTTTAAACTCAAGAGAAATAAGCATCTTCTTAGACTTGCTGAAGATCTAAGTTCAGTTTCTATAGGTTCTATGATCTCAATAAATGGTTTGATCTCTCCACGCTACCTCTCCCCTCCCAAACAAGGCAGCACTAATGCACCTGTTGAGTGTTACAGTTCTCTATACTCAAGGGCAGAGTAATCTGTGGCCATGGACAATGTTTTGGACAAAAGGTCCTTTTGGTCACAGTCTTCAGCACGTACTGCAACATGTAATATGCATACTGTATATGCCGTGAATTGCTGCTCTAAGTGTGGCTTTAACCAAAGTTCTAATAAACTGTAAAGAAGGCAAAAGTTTGTAAGACACACAGATATAACAGATCAGTGTAACACATATGCTCACGTACCTGTTTCAAGTCACTTTTTGCTTGGCTTCCCTTCTGCTGCTTATAGCATCGTGTAGCACTTCCTGGCACATATTGGTTCCTTCAACATGAAGGTGGTGTCACCTGACTGTAATTATAGACATTTCCCCTGCAGGAATCCAGCCCTACAGTTATATTCAGAACAAAAAAAATGTGTGAATTAAAAATAAAACTTTGCTTTTTTTCTGTGAAAACCAAGCACATAATTTCCTTTCCTTTAGTTTATTTCCTAAAATAAAGACAGGGAAGACAGAAACATCATAGGATTATCTGAGCCTTTATTCATCATTCATAAAGACTGCCAGTTGTAGAAAGAACTGCAAAAGTAGAAAGTACTGCATATGTGATTTTTCTTCATTCTTGTTCTTTATCCAGAAAAAAACCTTATTTTACTATGACGTGTAAGTACTGCTATTGAAATAGTTTATCAAAATCAAAGATTTGTTTTCTCTCTCTGCAGAATTCACCAAACATTTACACATTATGTGAAGTAACAACTTTATGCTGTATAATACATTTGCAAGCCCTAATACTTCTCTTGGCTCCTACAGAAGCCTCTGAAGTTTTATGTAAGCAAGCCATCCTCAGGTTTCATGTGTATTATGGATACAGAAGAGCAGATGAAGCTAGTTGGGAAAGTCTGTTGAAAGATGAGGGTGACAAAGCTATCTACCCCACTGCAGAGTAATTTTCTGTGACTCTTCTCAGGGCATATTTCAGGAACTCCTTCTTTGTGACAATTTCTCCTTTTTAACTTTGACCCTGCTGAACCTTTGTTTTTCTTGTAGCTTTCCCTGTGGCACCAGGCAACAAGAATTAGGTACCATGAGTCTGGTGTTGCACAGGTGCAATTGTCAATGAGTACCAGACAGTACAGTTCAGACTACCTTGGCACTAATGCCTGCATACAGGCAGTTCACATCTCAGTATTCCTATTACCTGATAACAATAGTACTTAAAGTCTCTATTTAGATTGGGTTCTAATTGTACCAGGCATTTTTTCTGATTAAACCATTTTTATGTGTACATAAACTGTTCTGACTGATGTTGGGTTGTTGATCCAGAGTAAGAGATTCCTACCTTTAGCCTTTGCCATAACTCCTTTTTGCCCCCTCCACTTTGTTCTTTCAATATTTACCTTATCATTCCCTCCTTCAGTTCTGTAATATTTTACTAGCTTAATGCAAACAAACAAACAAATGCTCTCAAGTATGAAAATAAAAACACCATTTAATATTACTGCCTCATTATTCAGGTAGGAGATCAAGATATGGGGAGATAAGTGACTTGCCAGAGGAAAAGAAGGAAGGATGCAGAAAGAAAATTTAGCTCCTCTGAGTCACAGTTCAGCATCTTAAATTCTTTGTTCTGACTTCATCTTACCTCTGAGTGTTGCCCAATCTCTTTATGCTCAAACTTCCCTCATCTAAACTGTATTTCTTCTGATTTCAAAGGGTGGCTTGTCACACAGGACAGGCATGGAAGAGATTAAGGGGTTGTTCTAGGCTTTTCATCTCCAGATTTTTTTTCTCCGCTGCCACTGCTACAAACTAAAGTGAAAATGATGCACTGGAATCACAACTTTCCCTTCACCATCATCTCAGATTTTTTTCCCTCTATCATATTGTTCTCTGCACTGTTTGTTTGCCAGGTTCTGCCTGGCAAGCACTGTCTACCTGCTATGTGCACAAATGTCAGGAATAACTCAAAGGTTCAGCATGATTATCAGTTGGCCAGCTGCTACATTGGTCTTCAGGATTTAACTTTTCGTTCACAGAAATGACATTATTTATTTGTATTTTAAAAGTTCTACTGGCTATTGTCTCTAGATGCACAAACAAAAAAGCTTTTAGCCAAATGGAATTATGTACTGCCTGAATTAATGTCCACTAATGAAAGCCCTTCTTGACCAGCCTAAACTAACATACCCTCCCACATCTTTAAGATCCTCCATGCTTTTTCTCAAAGTCTGGAGAAAATATATCCTCTGCAATCTGCAGTGTGAGCTGTAAGTGAAAAAACATAGAAGCTGACAATCTAGTGGGGAAGTGGATTCCAGGATTCTGGATGAAGCACTGAACATTGCCCACTTTCAGTCAAATTAGCACAAACTGCATTTCTTTTTTCCTCCTTTGCCTGAAGCAGTGAGTTCTCTTTTGGGTTTTTACTACATGCAGCTATCTACTATAAAATATATTCACACTTAACAATCTAATTGAAAAACCCCCAAACCTATGCTCAGAACCTAAAGTTAACTTGATTTCTAAAACCAGCCTACATGAACTCATGTATTAATGCACAGAAGGGATGGTGTAGTTTCACCCTGGTAGGCAGCTGAGCAACACTCAGCTGCTTGTTCTTTTCTGCCCTAATAAGGGTAGAATCAGAAGGGTAGAAGTGAGAAAACTTGTGCCTTGAGATAAAGGGCATTTAATTTTTTTTAAGAGGATGGGGGAGGGAAGAAGCACAGACAACAAAGAGAGGGGGCAAAAATCCCACAGCAAACAAAATAGAGTAAAAAAGTGGTGCAGAAGAAAACAATTGCTCACTGCCAACTGATGCCCAGCCCTGAGAAATGGCAGCTCATGCCAGCCTCCATCCCTCGCTCCCAGTTTTATTGCTGAGCATGGGCTCATGAGGTGTGAGATATCCCTTGCATCAGTTAGGGTCAGCTATCCAGCTGTGCCCCTTCCCAGTTTCTTGTGCACCTCCAGCCTTTTTGCTGGTGAGGAAGTGTGAGAAGCAGAAAAGGCCTTGACACTGTGTAAGCACTGCTCAGTGATAATGAAAACATCCCTGTTTTAATTGAACATCTAAAATGTAACATCACACAAGCTAGCTACAAAAATTAACTCTATCATAGTCAGAATCTGTGCAAGGGAAAATTACTAAATGTGGACAGCTCTGCAGAGGCTTTACTCCTAAAATGGTAATAGTTGATTTTAAAGCTGAAGTATGGATAAGGATTTACACCAGTATATCAAATATATTGCCATATATTCCACATATTAATGTAGTGAAATATTGTTACTAATAAAATAGTCACAGGAAAGTCCAAAACAAACCGTTACTATCAGCAAAACCTTTGAGATATTCCAAATGTAGCAGAAGACACTCTGTGTTTTAACCAAAGAGAGAGTCTCCAGAAGCTTGGCTTCAGCATGCTTATGCAATAAGGGGGCAAATGCCCAGGATCTGTTCTTACCACTATTGCCAAAACTGCAGCTTTCTCAGCTAATTCTTATAGTTGTCCTTTCACTTGCAGAATCCAATTCCTCTGAACTTCCCTGAGCTTGTAAAGTTCTTCTAATATGCTCCTTAACTGGCGGGCTCTGAGTTTTTCTTGCTCATACACTTTCTCTTTCAATCCCAGTGTGATTTGCAAGCATTCCAAACGTCTTAAATTTTCAAACCTATTTCTTGTTTCTAATATATTGATCTTTTGCTACATTTTATTATCTTAGCATGGAAAAATGTGGCAGGAGATTTCCATGATCTCTGCCTTCAGCTGTTCATTGATTTAATCCAAATTTTTACTCTGCAGTTCTAATTGTTTGATTTGTTTTCTTTGTTTTTCAATGCGTCCCTGGCATCATCCACTTACTTCTCTGTGTAGGTCTTCTACTGATGTCCTCAAACAGTTTGCACTGGCCAGCAGTCACCCCAACTCATCCTTCAAACCTTCACTTTCTTTCAGTGAGTTCCAATTTCCATTATCCAGTTCTGCTACTGTTTCTCTGAGGTGCCATCTTTTATTTTACAAGTTTTCATTTTTGAAAGACAATTTATTAACCAGAGAGGTTTTTATGTTAGGGGAAGAAAGCATGGTCAAGGTTGCAGAACGCTGCTGTGCTCTGATAGCCTCCACCCTGTCCAAGTGTGACATAGTATGGATGTCATTATGCCATGGTTCCAAACTGCCTGCTCCTGCTGGGTGGCTGTTGCTTGCAAGATGTTGTGGAAAAAATTATCAGACGGTGTTTTAAGAAAATTAGGAGCTATGGGGTAAAATTACTTCATTAGAAATCAGTTGAGAGTTAAACAGTGCACAGAAGTATAGCATTTTTCAAAACAGGAAAGTGTTTAGTGGAGCGGTGAAAGGCACCAGGTAGGACTGATGCTTTTGGTATGTTTACTGAATGAATATTCGGAGAGCTGATACCAGCAGTGAAGTGACCCCATTTTTAGATGACATAGCATTCTGCATGTTAGAGCAATTCCAGCTGAATTGTACGTGAGATTGTTAGATAACAGCAGCCATTTAGGAGACAAACGTGAAAATCATGGTGCATAGATCGATAAAACAGCAATCCCCATAACATTAGCAGCAGCAAGGAGAATTCATACTGCATTTAAAAAAATGGTAGAATGAACAAAGACCTAGTGTGGTGTCATCGCAGCAGAGCTCCTCTAGTGCTGTCTCCTTGGTTCTCCCATCCATTTCCTGCTGCTATCCATGGCAATTCTTGTCCTTGGTTTTTCTCCAGCCTGAGCCTGTGGTTGTGTACCCTAGGTTGGCAATGTATTTTTTTCCTGGCTCTGCTGTGGATATTTCCAAGGTAAGAAGCAGCCTAGAATTATGCCTTTCATCACTCTGTGTTAAATACTTACCTCTTTTGAAAGTGATATATTTTTGTGCACTGTTTAACTCTCAGCTAATTTCTAATGAAGTAATGTAACCCTAATGTACAATAGCTGTATACAACACTGTCATTACTATTCTCACACTAGTCCCATCAACACTTACTACAATACCAAGACAAGTAGAGCAGGCTGCCTACCTGCTGAATAGGCTGTTTGCTCTATTCTTCAGTGGACATCTGTGGCACCTTTAGAGCATCCATGTGTTGGAACAATTAATGAGGTTTCCAAGTCCAGCTTATGAATCTTCAAAGTTTCTTCAGTGTGTCTGTCAGCAATTCTTTTGCTTTGCTAGTCGGTGTCCTTTCTGAGGCAGAGTCCGCAGCTTCCATTAGACCATCACACTCCCACACCAAATCCTCACTGTGAGGTGTTGTGACTCTCCCAGCACTCAAATTCCCGCTTCAGTTTGGTGTGACTTGTAACAGGCTGAGCTCATCCCACGCCAGATATCTCACTCCCCATTCTCAATGTCTGGAGTACATACCTTGTCCATAGAAGCAAAGGCAGACGTTCATTAAATGGAGCCTGGGTAGTAGAGGAGGATTTTATTCAGTTGCAATATATACCTTTTTGTCTGAATGAATGCAGGTGAGCTGTATTAATACAAAGCTTTTTTTTTCCCCCCTCTCTTTTCTTCTGCTTTTTGGCAGTGTGTCTCCCCATCGTTTGAAACCAATTAGTAGGTGGATGACACTGCAGAACCAGCAACTTTCCAAAGGATCTTCCCTGTCTCTGCTGATTCTCCTTCACTACTGTTACATAATCCTCTCCTCCTGGATGAGTTATTCTTCCATTTTCTGCTGTTCTAGCATGAAATTACAAAGCCCCATACTGCAAATTAGATTTCAGTAGGGATATCAAGTGTATCAAGAATGGCAATTCCAAATGGCCTCAAAAAATGCCCTTTTTATATGTCTCTTGAATGGAAGCATCCACTAATATTGTAGGAAAAACAGAGAGAAAAGGCAACAGATGCAAGAAAGGTGATGTATTTTCCATTGTAAAGCTGGGCTTGTTAGCATCATTTTCAGTGTGCAAAGTCCTTATTGTTTCAATAAGACTGGGACATGCTGCAGCTCTGCACATGGAGTGACTCACTTCTAGTGAAATATCTCTGAAAAATATCTCTGAAATATCTCTTTAAACCACAATTCTCTAAGAAGAAAAAAGGATGGGGGAAGAAGGAAGGAGACTCGTAAATGTGCCATGAATTTCTAGAGAAGGGAAACCTTGTTAGGAGACATCAGATTATGGTCCAGCTTTTAACCCATCCAGAGTTCATTCATCATAGCTGCCCTTCACAGCAGCAGCACTCCACCAGCTGCATATAACCCAAGAGACTAAGGAGAGTGATAATCACTGGAAAACTCTGCTGATGGATTTCCATCCTCAGTGGCTTCTTGAGGACTCCATGTGTCAGTTTCAGAAGTGCAGCCTCCCTGCCTTTGAGGCTGTATATTGATGCAGGAGAGAAAGACAAACTCCTGTAGACAATAGTGGGGAAATATTACAATGTGAGAAGGAAAAGTTCAGCCTTCAAAACTGAAAGAAGGTTCTCACAGGACCACTGTGGTTTGTCATAAAACTGGAGAAAAAACATTTACATTCAACATCATTTAATCTATTTGTGTTACTAGAAAATATGTCCAAAATTCTAATTTTGTATTTGAAAGGAAGTTGGAAAGCCAGAGAGTTATACCACAGCTAAACTGGACCTGCTGTATTTAAGGAAGTATTCAGGAGGTTTGGAGAGGGGATAAGTAAAAGGCAGCAAATAAAAATGAGATGTTGAATAACATGGAAATACTCTATAACAGCAGAAATCAGAAAGTTATCATGTATTTTAAACTCAGTCCTTATTCAATAGAATGATTGTTTATATCAAAAGGAAGTTGTCAAAGGAAGGAAATGAAAATTTGGCCTCAACCTAATTTCATGCTCCCCTTGCTTTGGACTGATAAGCACCAAATTAACTTTGTGCTAATGAAGAGGTTACAAAATATTGTAAAGATGGATGATTTCTGCTGATTATGATAAAAAAATATTTTGTCTGCACATTTAGACAATACAGCAATGCATTTCTCCTAAAATAATTAGTTTTACAGTATTTAAACTTCTCATGCACAGAAGTGGAGAGCCTTGAGAAGTCTTTTTTTCTCTTCTCTCTTCAGACCCCCGTCTCCCCTATCCCCCTTTTCAGTGCTTCTCCACTTCCATTCACAAAACACCAGGAGAGAGAATCAAAATGATGAAAATGATATTGTTCTGCTTTCCCTTTTATCATATTCCATACTTGACCCAAGAAATCAGGAAGCAGTTAAAAGCTTCTGTTTCAACTGCCCACTCTGTTCAAATTCTTCCTCTCATTTTGTTTGCCTGAAACTTTGCTTTTTTAACAGTTTGCTATTGAATATGTGTGTGTACTTACAGACATTTCTGTGCCCTTGTTCTTTCAGTCAAGTGATATTACAAAATGTCTTTTCATTTCTAATAGGGTTCAATCATTTCTATAATAAACATGTCCTTCAACAAAATTCTCAACCTTAATGCTTCTCAAATGTCTCTAACAATTTCTAATTTACTGACATTTTCCCCAAGCCCCTCATCAATTTAACTATTCAAATTGCTAACACTGTTAACAATTCCTCAGTCTCCAGCAGACCCACTGCAGACCTTGAAATCCCTCTGCTGCCTCTGCAGACAAGAATACATCTGGATGTGCATCCATACCATGCTGGATCAGAGTATTTATTAGCCTGGCAGCAGAGTCTCATCACCATGCAGTATAATGATTAACAGCTTCATTCTCACCATTGCTATCCAGAAGGGCCTCTCATGGGGTCATTTCCTGCCCTTGTTTCTGTCTTAGAGTGGGGTAATTTCACTTCAGTGAATGTGGAGCGGCAGAAGCACAAGGGTCTGTACTGCTAAGGGTTCGTGGGGAAGATTTTGAGAAACATTTGGAGCTGCATACCAAATTGCCTTCCAATTTTCTTTGAAAAAGTCCAGATGTCTGTACTTTGGGAAAGACTTGAAGGAGAAGCAGATGCAGGCTGACCTGTCTTTAGACATGAGCCCAAATTTTCAGAATCGCCCAACATATGCTGCACTGAGACATTTGAGCTGAAGATACTGAGATACAATTCATGACCTTGCCGCACACCAGCTGAACTGCTCTTACCCTGTGGTATATGAAAGCATTTGGAAATGGCTCATCTGTAGGAGGCAGTTCAGGCCTTGGAGTGTTTTGACTTCCAACTTTCTAGACAAAGCTCCCATGCAGTGGCAGCCTGTAAGGGGCTCACCACAAAATTTCCTGGACAGAAGTGCTCCTATCTGAGGTGGTACACATGCAGCTAGCTCAGTCACATGTGACAGCTCCCTAAAAGGGACCTTCCTTCTTGCACATGCAGAACAAAGAGATGAGCTGCCCCTGTTGACGCTGCCACAGTCAATGAAAATAACCAGATTTGGGCAGGAGATTAGTGGTCTGCAGCAGATAGCCAGCAGACCAGCTGTAAAGCAACAATGCTTCAAGGGGGAATCCCTGCAGAACCACAGCCCACTAATTAGAGCATGGTAATTAGAGCATAAATCTTTACCTGGTAAAGATTTTTAGAGCCAATGTCTTTAACCACAAATTTCTTGGTAACCAAGCTACTTAAACATCTGCATCTTGGTTTTCTTGTTTGTGAATTTGCAGTTGAGATAACCATCCCTGGGCGATGTAATTAGCTTGTGTTTACAAAATGCTTTGTGGTACTTTGAGGGATGTTACCGGCTGTATGCAGGGAGTGATTTTTCCATGGGATGGCATATGAGTGTTTTTCAGCCTGTCTTGACAACTGTGTGTTCCATGACACTGGGGTATTAAAAATTTCTGAGCAGCTTGAGTAATGGTCTCAATGCCTTTGAAATTGTGGATAACTGTGAAAAGTTGTCCACTGAAAACAGAAGTCTGCCTCTCTGAATTGTATTTGCTTCTTGAAAAACAATTTTGCTTCCATGAAAAACAAAGTTAGAAATGAATCTAGGAAAATAATGGCAGAATGAAGTGTCAGTTCTCCACACAAGTAGCATCTTGAGGAAAATAAAAAATATTATTTTGTAGCTCTGATAACTTCCTATGAGGACTACAAAGTTCATAGAATGATAGAATATGCTGAGTTGGAAGGAATCCGTCGGGATCATCGCGTTCAACTCCTGGCCCTGCTCAGAACACCCCAACAGTCATACCACATGCCTGAGAGCATTGTCCAAACTGTTCTTGAACTCTGCCAGGTGGGTGCTGTGACCACTTCCCTGTTCTAGTGCCCAAATACCCTCTGGGTGAAAAACAGTATAAGGAAGCAGTCAATGTAAGAGATGAACATGCATTAGAAAACATAAGATCAGGGTTTAAAGCTCTTGATGTTGCCGTTGCATTAGGATAAAATCTTTATTTGTCTGCCAATAGAAAGGAGAGAAGAAAAAGTCACATTCCCTCCAGCTCCATGTTGACCACAATCAGATTGTTTCTCAAAGACATGAAGGAACAAAATCATAGAATTATTTGGGTTGGAAAAGACACTTGAAACTATCAAGTTCACACGTAATCCTAACACTGTCAAGTTCACCACTATACTGTGTCCCTACACTCCACATATACACATCTTTTACATATTTCCAGGGATGGTGACTCCACCACATTGCTGGGCAGCCTGTTCCAATGGCTGATCACCCTTCCAGTGAAGAAATTTTTCCTGATGTCCAATCTGAACCTTCCCAAGCACAACCTGAGGATAATTTCTCTTGTCCTATCACTTGCTACTAGTTGCTTCCTATCACTTGGGACCTACCTCACTAGAGTCCCCTTTCAGGCAGTTGTAGAGAGCAATAAGGTCCTCCCTAAGCCTCCTTTTCTCCAGGTTAAACAGCCTCAGCTCCCTCAGCCTCTCCTCATAGGACTTGTGCTCCAGACCCTGTCTCCTTGTGCTCTATTGTCCTTCTCCAGACATGCTCTGGCACCTCAGTGACTTTCTTGAAGTGAGGAGCCCAGCCCAGAGGTTCTGAGCTGCCACCTCAGCAGTGCCCAGTACAGCAGGACAATCTCTGACCTTCCCTGGCACCAAGGTTTGGCTGACAGGCCTGTAGCTCTGTGGATCCTTCTTCTGACCCCTTTTGTAGATGGGCATCATATTTGCTAATCTTCAGTCAACTGGGACCTCCCCAGTTAGCCAGGACAGCTGACAAATGATTGAAAGTGGATTGGTGAGCACTTCTACCAGCTCCCTCAGTACAACAGATTTGTGTGTGTCTAAGTGGTGTAGCAAGTCACTGACCATTTCCACTTGGATTATTGGGTCTTCATTCTGTTCCCTGTCTTCCAGCTCAGGGTGCTAGATACTCCAAGATCAACTGGTCTTATTATTAAAAACTGAGGCAAATGTGGCATTAAGTACTTAGGCCTTTTCCTTATCCTTTGTCGATGCGTTTTCCCCTGCATTCAATAAAGGATGGTGCGGAGGAATAGAATGTAAGAAGATAAAGATAGTGCAGAAGGTAGTCTCACACCTGGGGAGTTGCAGCTGTACTAATCCCCAACAATTAGGAACAGGTCTGCTCTTAATAGGCCACAGCTGTGTCCAATAAGAAGATGAGTAAAGAGTGGGTTAGCTGGGTGAGCAGAGAGATGGAGGTTGTTGGTTGTGTTGTGAAGAAGCAGGAGTCAGTGCTGTGAGGAGCTGCACATGAGAAATCATCGAGAAGGTATGGAACTTTTAATAAGATGATGACAGGATGGAGATTCTTCTTAGCCACCCTTTTGTTGTAAATGTATTTATAGAAACATTTTTGTTGTTATTTACTGTACTTACCAAATTAAGTTCTAGTTGGGCTCTGGACCTTCTAATTTTTTCCCTGTATAACCCTACAATATCCTTGTAGTCCTCCTGAGTTGCCCACCCCTTCTTATGAAGTTGATACACCTCTTTTTTTCCTGTGTTCCAGCCCAGCTCATCTTTGAGCACATGGGAACAACCTGCTTCTGCATCTTTAGAATTTTCTTCTTCAAGAATGTTCATTCTTTTTCACTCCTTTGCCCTTCCTACCACTCCCAAGGTACTCTTAAGTAGGGTCCTCAACAGGCCAAAGTCTGCCCTCCAGAAGTCCAAGGTTGCAGTTCTGCTGATCCCATTCCTTACTTCTCTGGCAATCACAAATTCCCTCACTTTGTGATCACGATGCCCAAGACAGGCTCAAACAATCACACCGCCCACCAACTCCTTTCTGTTCATGAACAGTATGGGGCACTATAGTATATGTAAGCTACTCCATGAAAGGGGCAGAGCAGCTTACTTTTCTAAGAAACAAAGGGGAGATTGTCTGGTGCTCAGAAATTAGCTGTGATGTATAAAGGCATTTAGGTGATCAAGTTGAGTGGGTTGCCCAAATGAATCTTAGTGCATGTATGTTGATAGATAGATGGATGATAGATCGATCCAAATGCATAACTGGGGTAGGTGGGTTTTTAAGAATTAGGAAGAGAAGGAAAGAGGAGGTCTTATGACTACATGCAGCCCTATTCTGAAACCAGGGGACAAACTAACCTGTCAAATGGTAGTAAAAGGAAATGGGGACATTATGTTACTGACTCCCAGCCCCTCAAGGTGTATTGGAAAGACTGGACCTCTGCCTTCCTTTTTCTGGTGGCTATTCCTTGCAAATGCAGGGGAAGTACTCATTAATCTTCCTCTGTTTGATTTCTGTATTTCTGAAGAATTTTAAATAGACAAGTGGGGCCAGTTCACTTTCCCTTGCAAGGTATTTTCTCAATTGCTTTTTACCTTTGAGACCTTGTGCACTCAAGCTCGTTGCAACGTCTGCT
Source organism: Camarhynchus parvulus (assembly GCF_901933205.1). NCBI lineage: Eukaryota > Metazoa > Chordata > Aves > Passeriformes > Thraupidae > Camarhynchus > Camarhynchus parvulus. The sequence goes on along the minus strand of NC_044575.1, from coordinate 15,932,190 downwards.
TTAGAGCTCAAATCCTGACTCAGGAGCCCACATCTTAGAGCACAGTCCTCAATATTATGACTGGAAGCAGGAATTACCTATGACTTTTTAATTCTGCCTCTGGTCTATGTGTGAAGCAGTTTTTTGTTCTCTTCATATCCCTTAAAATAACCTTGTCTTTTCTGGCTGTAAAAGGAGATTACTAAGAACAACTTTAAAAAGTAGACTTTGCCTTGACATTCATAATTAGAAGGGTCTTTGTAATGATTAAGCATTCTGAGCTATAAACATGCTATCTGCATGTGCCATAAAAATAATGAAAAAATATAGTATAAGATTCTGTACCATCTCTCTCCCTAAGAAACCACTTTGATGGTGTGAAACATTCTTGTGTAAACTGTAATGGAAAGAGAAAGAGACCACCAGTTCTGTTGCATATGACAGAAGTGACAATGGCAACTTCAAGTTTAACAACACCAGTCTATACAGGAAGCTGAATAATTCCAGATTAACATAACTAATTAGCAGCCTGAGATAACTTAATTGCTATGCAGAACTTCCCAGTTTTAGTTAGCATTGTATATTAACTACTACGTAATTATTAAGGCACCATACTCAGCACCAGCAACTTAATTATCATTAGTATTGCTCCAGTCTCAAGCTTGAATGCCAATGATTAATAAAATACAATTATTTACATTGTAATTGTGGTATTTTAATTAAACTGAAAATGCACTTCATTTGCTTTTTGTCAGAGTGTTAATTTTTTAAATTAAGGTCAAATCTTTTTGTCAAGCTTTTTTTTTTTAATCCCTAATTGCAAGTTAGACTGATTTCTTGCCATTTTAAGAAAACATTGTGACTGTTGATAACAAATGAGTCTGAGTAATAAAGCAGCCGCAATACTCTGGAGTTAGGTAATCCCAGTGCTAATAAACAATACCTTGATATGTGTTTTCCATGGTTCTTAACTAACTTCGGTGTATATAAGTCCCACTTAATTTTCTCTTAGAATTAGTCTTTGTAAGGGTCAGTTTGTTACATTATGACAATATTCGAAGGTCCTGTTAAGATTGAAGAATTTACAGCCATACAAGACCAAGGGTGAGAGAGGAAGTGTTGGCTGACAAAAGTGAAATGATCTACTCATTGTCACCTAATATGTTACTGTCAGAGCCAGGAATAGAGTCAAGGCCTCCCAACTCTTATTCCTGTGCTTTGATGCTAGATCACATTGCTCCTCCTGTTAGCAAGTTTAGGAATGTCAATTTTGAGGGGAGGAAGAGGCTTAGTCCATATTTTCACAACAGTGCTTCTGGCCTTAATAATAATTAAAGATTTTTTTAATGCATTTTTGTAACTCTTCTGATTTCAAGGGGTTTCTTTCTGATTTACATTAGTGTTAGATGGGTCAGGCCCAGAATTAATAGCTTTCCTCAGAATGTCTAAACACAGTAAGATTTGCTTTTACAGAGGAAGAGTGATTTCCCTGCCATTACCCAGAGAAATTTACGTTTTATTGCAGCAAGTTCTGTCCCAGTTTTTGCCCTCTGAGAGACTCTCAGCATTAGCCATTAGAAACTTTAGAGGTAAGCTTCAGTTTCTTTTTATATAGCCAGAATTTAACTTAACTCAAAATGTCAATGTGTTTGCCTTGGGGGAGAATAGGAAGGAGAATTACCCAGTCTATTTCAGAGATTAGTCTTACTTGTGCTTGCTTTATTGCTATATCTTCCAAGTTACAGGACTGCAAGCCCAGAGGTGAAATGGCTGAACACTGGATCAAAAGCCAGGGTTTTGGGAGCAGAGTGAGAGAGGATTTGTCAGGCGGACAGACTGAAAGCCATGATAGACAGAAAATGAAGACTGGAAAAGGTCTAGGGGGGAAAAAATACCTGTCCATTTAGAAAAGAAACAGGTTATGGAAAGGAGGATGCTTTTGGCTGGGCTGCTTAAAACAAAAGCAAGAAAATAGACTTTGGAAGCTGAAGACTGTATGGGAAGCCAACCTGGAAGGTGAGAAGGGGAAGAGAATGAAAAGTTATAATTGCAGTGCCACTTAAATGTGGTCTAATCTCTGGCCTGTGCAAATCCTGGGCAAACCTTCTCAGCCCAGCACAGCAATGAAATGAGTAACTGCCAAGAAAGGGGAAACCAATTGTCTGTCTATAAGGATAATGCAGATATTTCTGGAGCTGTGCATTAAGCACTTGATGAAACTTACACAGGTAAAGGTACTCTCAGTCGGTAGGGAAGAAAAGTCCATGTCTGCTATGCAGATTTATAAATATGTGCCCATAATTTCTAGTTTTTAGAAATGTCTAGTAAAAAGTCCCACCACAGAAAAATCTTTTCCCCTTATGGGATAAGAATAGGTAACTAAGGCATAAAAAAGAAGAACCATGCAAAAACTGATGCAGAAGTAGATCAGCAGCTAACACGAAGAAGCCTTTTGTGAGAACACTCATGCAAGCCTTCCCATCAACTTCAAATTTCCCTTTTACATTGGAAAATTCTCATTTTTAAAGATGTAATTAGCAATAATTGTAGGGCTTTGTGCTCTTGTCATTTGATTCTTCTGCTGCCGCAGCTTCTGTGAAGCTGCTGTGGTCTTGTATAAGCAAAAGGAGAAACAAAGCCCCTACTCTAGGGATCACTTGCTTATTATTTTTCTGCAGATCTCTTAATATCTGGAGATTATTTTTCAGTTACTTAAGCAATTCTGTCTGTGTTTTGAGACATTGTAATAATGAACAGGGTGAGGACAGGGGATTTCTAGGCATTAAGAGGAGTATTTTCATTTTGTCCTGAAGCAGACGTATAAAGTTAGGGATGGCAACTTGATTGCTGAAGCTATTGGAGGCTTTGGGAATGACAGTGCTTGCCAATTTAGTGAGGAGATAACTGAGCTGATTTACTACAGCTAAAGACTGGGCTCCATTTCTAGTGCTGTGCAGCCATCACAGGAGTGTCCTTTATGATGGCCTCATTAGCTTGGAAAGATCTCAGCTGAATTCTGCTGCTTAGAAAAAACAGAAGGATGTTAAAGCTCTGCTCAGTCAGATTTATTATCAACATTCTCATCTGTATCTGGTAAGGAGAGTGACTTCTCTTCCAGAGGTAATCCTTGCCAGAGTAATCCCTACTCCTATCACTTCAAGATTACTTGGCTGCATTGCACTTTATCTCAATGCCCCTGGGAAACTCAAGCTGAGGAACAATTCTATGACCAATTTTCAAAGCAGCATCATGACAAAATTATTATTACACCAATATTTCTGAGTCTGTAGCAGCTGCTACTAGGTTTCTAAATGGAGTTTAAAATGCTAGGATCAACCTGTAAATCCCTAAAGTTATGGGATATAGTTACCACAGGGACTGCCTCTTGATTCCTTTGTAGCTGTCCTGGCTGAGATTTCTGGAAACACTTCAGTGGGAATTCACTGACTACAAATCAAAAGGGTCACAGTCAGAATGCTTTTCACAGGGATGGGTTAAGGGCAGGAGATACTTGGGATGAAATATGTATTTGCTAAAAGTGAAAGGAATAGATTTGTGCAATTTTACTATGAGTTTGATGTATTTGCAATTCAGAGAGTAGGAGTGAAAAGCAGGATATGAGTCCCCTCTGCACAGGGACTTTTATGAACTTATAGCCATTTAATTACTCCTCTGTACTTAGCACTTTTGGGGCTAGAGACTGAGTAATGATCTGATACAAAGCACTGTCACCTGAAAAACTCTTATTTACATTCAGTGGCTCTAGAGACTTATTAAAAGGAACAGTCATAGCAAAAGCACTTGCAAGAAATCTAGGCTAGTTAAATCTTAACTTCTGTATAGAATAATAATATTTTCATAGAGCAAAGTCACAAAACTATGATCTCCATGCAATAAATTAGAAAAATCTTGAATGCTTTGCAAGATTTTTCAATATGTTCTATTAATTTCATTTAAAGAGCCCTTTGTTATGACTATTTGCACTTCCAAATGTTGTCTTTCATATAATGTTTGGCATGTAATATACTTCTGATTTTTAAAAATGAAAGAAAGAAAATTACTTAAAGCCAGAAGTAAATTGTTCCATTACATAGTTGAGCATATTCAGCTGCCACTTCAAGGAGTTTTGTCAGAAGATGGAGCACTGCAAAGATCTCAAGATCTGTATTTCATTAAACAAGTAAATACAAAGACAGTTGTATTAAAAATGCATGGAAAAGTAAGATACATCCCACTTGAATATAAACAACATTTGATTTTGATGTAAACCATGACCATTCAGAGAAGTATACACAGTCCCATGTTTTTTATGCCCAGTTCCTTTTGCCACAGTTCCTTTCTTCATAAATTCTTTTTTTTTTTTTTGTGAATTCACAGGGAAGGTAGAAAACAAGCAGTGCCCACCCCTCCACTGTTAAAGTATTTGCTTATGGCTTTTTAAAAATTGGGTTAAGTTTATGTTTATTTTAGTTAGATCTTTCCTAGATAGACCTGGATAGATTTTCTTTTAGATAGTATATGAAGTGATTGGGGACTTAAGGAGTCTGTCTGTTTTTAAAATTTTAATAAGTAATCCCTCTGGGCCTTTTACAGCTAACCACCAATTTTCCCATTCTCTTTGTATATGTCAGTTTGAATTTCTTGTCAGTTTTTTAGTTCCACATGATATTCCCCCCTCATAGCCAAGGCTGATAGGTGAGTAGCAAAGGGAGCTGTGGAAGTTCAGAGCAGGACAGGATGGGCTCATGCTTAAGGTAATCATTGATACCCTGGGAAACTATATTTGTTCCTTGCCACTGTGGCAGTCTTCAGAAAACATGCTGCAGGAGAAGAAGCCACATATTTTACATGCATTCATTAATTGCTTCCTACGCCTTAAGTATCCAATCAGACGAGCTAAGAATTTGCAGCTAAAATTATCATCAGTGAGAACTATTTCATTTACAATGCCCAACGCAAAGTGAAGAAACAATTTGCACTCAATCACTCTGTCTCAATTTCCATCTGGAAAATGAGAACAAAAATAATTAAATTAACAAGATTGTTGTGGGGAAAAAAAGTGTGAAGTACTGGCATACTACTGTGATGACTGCCATGGGAAAACCCACAGGGAAATTAAAAATCATCACTTTTTAAGGATTTGATCCATATTTAGCAAATAAGTAAGATCTGCTAAGTAAAGAGCAATGATACTGAAATTATTTTTATTGCTGGCTAATATTTATCCCTCTTTCACTGGAAGTGGTGCGGTCACCTGAAAAAAAATTCTTGCCATGAGATTGTATTGCATTACAACAGCTTAAACTCAGAAACTTCTCAACTTGACTGGCCTTTTAACCTTAGTGATGAAGCTAGTGTTATTCATATCATAAACAGCAAGCCTATGGCTGAATACAATTCCAAAAAATTGAATTTTAAATAAACAAATTAAGGACACAGCTTCTATGTGGTACGTACAGGGTCCATGGATCATCCTCAAACTTACAGCGTATAAGCTGTGAGTGAATTTTCTGATAACTTACAAGTAAATCCATTAAGTAGATTAAGTTAAATTAATTAAAACCACTGTCCTACCAGAGATCTGTCATCTGTGACACATTTTATTTTGACATGAATGACTTTCCTGACAACATAGATACAGCCAACTTTTCAGATAGCAAAAAACTACCATAAATCCTCTCTTTGAAGACATTCAAGAGGTTAGCAATTGTTATAATTATTTAGGTTAGCGACAAGCTTGAGTCAAGTTAGTGTGTGTCAGCATTTGTGGAGATCAAGCAGAGAAAAATTAAATAGGGGTCTGAATGTCTTAGTCTGATCAGGGAAAAGCAACTCTAAAACTGTTAGCTGGCATGAAGACTCAGGAGAGTAATGAACTGGCAGTTTAAATGATGATTAAGCTGAATAGTGTCTGCCAGGAGGACACAAAAGCTCTGTCACTAGGGAAGAAAACCAAAACCACAGCCTAAGAGACTGACAGCTCCTCATCCCAATATCCTCATATTCTTTTTTCTATATCCCCAGAAGATTTGTGAGGAATGCAGGCTTCCTCAGAGCACAGTGAAGTGGGAAAAACCTAACTTACGTACTGTGTTTGAATTGAATGTCCCAAGAGTGACATCTAAATAGTGTTTGTGTCTGGAAATTGCTCTAGGTAAGCACTCTGACTACTTATTCCTAAGCTTACACTTACATGTGTGGCTGAACTTCTGCCTGTGATTCCCTGGATCCTGAGCACTTTTTCATCCTGAAAAATTTTGTCTAATTTTTCCCTTCTCAGCAGTTGCTCCTTAAGGTGCCTTTAGACAAAAACACAGTGAAGATTACATTCTTTCTAGAAAGACCAAGGGGCTCTAGTTTGATTTATATATTCTCTTCTTTGTCTTCTCTCTGTCCATGGTGCATCAGATGCTGGTGCATCCAGCTGTAAATCTTTGGAAAACTCGTGCCCTTGTGCCTAAGCTGCTGTGTGGAGCAGAGAGATGGACAGTGCCTCAGTGGCCACTGCAGAGAGACACCAGCCCATTGCCAAATCTCAGATGCTGTAGGAAAAGTGTGTTGTTCACATGCCGGGCATTCCAAATAACACATTATTTGGGGTTTTGGAGAGGTTTTTATGCATAACGTGAGCTTGTGGGTAACCATATATTGACATATATAGTTATGGTACATTTAATAATAGAACATATTATTGACAGCTTGGTGTGATTTAACCCCAGCCAGTAAGCAAGCCCCAAGCAGACATTCACTCACTCTCCCAGGGACTGGGGACAGAATTGGAAGGGTAAAAGCTGCAACACTGTGGGTTGAGACAAAAGCAGTGTGATAGTGGAAGAAGAAGCAGCACACACAAAGTAAAGCAAGGAATTAATTCATTTTTACCCACGTTCAGCAGGTGTTCAGCCATCTCCAGGAGAGCAGGGCCTCATCATGTGTAGCCGTTACTTGGGAAGGAGTCAACTCCAAAAGTCCTCCCCTTCTTCCTTTCCCACCCCTTCATATGCTGAGCATGATATCATATGGTGTGGAATATTCCTTTTATCAGCTGGGCTATCCTGGCTGCATCTCCTCCCAGAGTTCCCATGCACCTCCAGCTCCCTTGCCAGTGTGGTGGTATGAGAAGCAGAAAAGGCCTTGTCTCTGTGCAGCCCTGCTCAACAGCAAGAAAAACTTCTCTATATTATCCACGTAGTTTTCAGCACAAAGTCAAAACACAGCCCCATACCAGCCACACCAAAGAAAATTGACTTTACCCCAGCCAAAAGCAGCACACAGCTGCAGGGAACTGGGGCTATTCCTTCAGTCATCGCTGATTTGTTGGCAACGGGTCTGTCCATAAGGGATGGTGGAATATGAGAGCTTTGCTACAGGAGCTACATTGAAGAGAATTACAATTTCCCTGTGTGTCCATCAGTTTGGCTCTCCATAAGGAAGTCACTTTGGTACCAGTTTACAGACTGGAGCTGAAAGTATCATTTTTTTCATGCAGGAAAAACAGAGGCCTGGGGGAAATCAGTGGAAGACAGAGCTAGAACTCGGAACAAGTTACAAATGAAGTGAGACAGATGTTTTTACAGAAAAGTTCTAATCCACAATAGAAGTTCAAATTCCTGTAAATGGGAACAGTGGATGCATTGGTTTGTAGAGGTGTACAGATTATTTCCCTGATTTGTACACAAACACTAAATCAATGGGATTCCTGTGTATGCAAAACTTTATCAAGTGGATTATTTCTATTGGGTGTTAGAGTCTGCCTGCAAGACAAATTGCACAAACGTTTACTGAAACCAAAACCAAGGCTACTGTGGAATGTACTTTGAAATCTAATACAACACACACTTGAAGAATGAGCTTACATTAAAGAAAAGGCAAAATGACAAAAACAGTTTTCAGTAAGCGCTGTATTGATAAAGATAACCTCTCCCATTATTTGTCTGGCATCTGTGCACTTCTGCTTGCATTGCTATTCTACCTCTGTTCCTAAATCATGGCAAAATGTAAGACTTCTATGCTTATTCATATTTCTAAAAAGTGTTGTGTGAGCAACTGAGGATGAAGAAAAGTTGACTACTATCAGGCAACTGAAGGCAACTGATTTGTTAGCTACCCCAATTACCTCTACTTGTGTCCTTTCAAGTAGTCCATCCTCACTGAACTTAAACTCCCATAAAGCAACACCACCACCTACAGCTCAAACATCAAACTCTTCACCATATGCTAATTGCATCTCTCTGTCCTGAGCTAAAAGATTTATCAGATCTAAGAGTAGCAGATTACTTCTTCTGTAATGCAGTATCACTTTAATTTTTATTATCCAAAGTAGAGTTTTGTTTGGGGAAAAAAAAGTAGCAAAAGAAACAAACAGCTCAATGGAACTCCACAATGTATCTTGTTTAAAAGAAAGGTCCTTCTCTATGTCTTCATCCTGCATTTTGACTTCTGCATTCCAGGAATCACCATGAAATGTCTTTCTGCCTTGTAAGCAGAACATTTTTGTTCCAGAGCAATCCAAGTTCCTTAGAAAATGGCGCTTCTGTACTTTCTGTGAAAAAAATACCTTTGTCAGCAATGGGAACTCATGAGGTGTACACTACAGAGACTTCTTTTTCTGCTACTAAAAATGGATACCTCAGTATAAAAATAATTTTCCTTCAGTCATTTTTCAGTAATCATTTCTTACTTTAGTTTTTGTCTGATGCTGCCAAACATGTCTTGGACAGGCTGAAAGGGATACTTCCCCCTTGGTTTCACAAAGGTGGGTGCAAGGCTGCATTGTACAGTTGAGAGAACCATGGTCTCCGTGGTGACAGTGACAGAGAAAGCTAAAGTCTTGGTACTTGCAGATGATAGAAGTTGAAGGGAAATAAGAGAGCCCATAGATTATATGCTGTCCCATGGTCTTTATCCATTCCTCTCTGAAGTAGTAAAGCCAATTTGTAAGTGGCTTTTGACTCCTTGCCTGCCCTAGAAAACTGTGTTAGTGGTTTTTGTATTAGCATAGTCTGGGTCTTAGAGAGACCCTCAAAAGCTTCAACCCAGAAAAGGACAGTGATTACCTGAATTTATTTTGTGTAACCCTGCCTGTGCCTGCTTATGCACCATGTTTTCTATTGCCACCAGATGTACAATTATGCAGGAGAACGCATACAAATTGTTCTTAAGATGCAATCCTAAGCCACTCACATAGCTGTTTATAGCTTTCAGCGCCGAGATATTGGTTTATAGCTTTGGCATTAGTCCAGTCAGGAAAGCTCTGCTCAAGTCTTTTGTACTGTGTTTTCACATGATTAACCAATTCATGTTCAAAGGAGGCTTAAATGTTTTGTTTAAATATTTCAGGGAATTGTGGGTAGCAGTCATCAAAATTTAAAAAAATTAAGAAACAAGAGTTTATCAATTTACTGGTAGCTTTGTTTAAATAGAAAGCCAAAAGTTCATTGCAGAAGGGAATTTCTTTGAGGGAAAAGGCGCAGAAAGCTTAATAAGATTTCACTTCAAATTTCACAGTCCATGAGGTCCATGGTACTGGTAGTAATTTACACTAGCTGGAGTTCTGAGCTTCTCTTTTTCTATTTCCAGACCCTTACAGTATACATGACATGCTATATATTATAGTAATACTTACAGGAGTTAGACCTGATAGTAGAAAATGACTGCTGCCTATGCTGAAAAGTGATTGACAGTGATTTATCATTAGCTACTTCCATAGGGATCTGCTGTGCAATCACCTAAGCAGCCAACAGAGAAGACCAAGAAGAATTTTGAAAATTCCATTCACAGCTGCTCCATTCTCTGAGGGGCCACAGATGTAAGCAAAGTGCATCATCTGTGGCCTGGTTTAGCATTAGAGCTGTTATTTACTACCTGTAACTCCATCATTCCCAACCCACCCCTGCCGGTCAGGGGTACCCACATGAGTGTAATGGATCTGTTCCTATTACAGGATTCAATTCTGTTATGAAAAATGCATTTTGGGATGTATCTCGGCAGTATTAGCTGTGACACCTGTCTGCCACCTGACTTGAGGATCCCCTGCCCCAGGGGGGTCTCAGTAGAGGGACTTTTACCTTTGCCGCGCTGCCCACGAGAGGGCACTGATGCACATTTGCACTCGGTGCCTTCGGCATGGGAGGCTGGAAAAGGTGAGCCCTGCAGGAAGGGAATCTCGTGTCCGGGAAGGAGGTGACAGACCTCGCCAATGGAAGTGTGTTGTGCCCTCCATACAGCTGTCACTGTACAGACAAACATCCACTCCTGCGAAGAGGTCAGATCAAGGATTATTGGCCAGCTAGGAGAGCCACCTATGAAATCCCATGTTTGAAATCAGTCGTGTGCGTATTTGTTTTGCCTTGGACGACAGAGAGCACAAAGGTAACACGCTACATTATCTGCCACAGTTGTACGGGTTCTGGGAATAGCTTAAATGCATTGTAGTGTCACTAATGCTGGCAGACCTGCCAGCATGACTTCTGCCTGACAGGGCAAGACAGTTTTGACTTGTAATTATCCAAATCATTACAGGTTAGGTTGAAATTTTTTAGAGTGATCTTGGTACTCAAACATCTGACTCAGGCTGACACAGAGCTGACTTACTGTGAAAAAGCTAGCTGGATGTCTGCCACTTATAAACAAGTATATTTTGCAGATGGACCTCTCAAACAGTAGGATTCAGAACAATTTGTCCATAAACCTAAATTTTCTTCTGTATTTATACATCTTATTCTCATCTATCTTACTCTGGATGTCCCTGTTGCTGTTATTCCACCTTGAGCTCTATCCAGGGCACCCATGAGTAACAAGTATCTTCAACTTGTGTCACTGATAGCACAATTTTTGCTATAGCATGAAGTATCTTGACCCTTTTGGTTTTCAACTCTTCATGATTCTGTTTTTCAAGCAAAACTGTTTCCGCTTGTCTCCTCTGAGATAGCTTGATTTCACAACATCAATAATCAGATGGATCTCATGACATATATTAAGTAGCTAAACTTTAGAATAAAGTATTTAGGTTGAGAATTTGTTTTTTTTTTACTTTTGTGTGTCCAAAGATTCCATGGCTTTTGGCAAGAAATAGAGACATAAAAAGCTGTATAGCAGCTGCTGAATTGGGATTCCAAAATCTGTTTCTGTTTAACTGTTTTTAACCCTGTTTAATTGTAGACGTCTCAAATGATGCCAGGTAAATTATTTTATCTCTCTGTACCACATGTCTGTCTTGGTTACCTGGGGAGAGTCATCACTGGGAGAGCAATTGTCACATTCTTGTGTATGACAAGCGCTTTGTAAGAGACAGGTTTTACCCAGGTTTGGGCTGCTACATGAAATTGTAACATTAAATCTAATAATCCATAAAGGCTGATATGAACAACATTTGTGCAGCATATTCTCCTTCTAAAAAATGTGTTTTCTCTTGTAAAATTGTCTACCAGAATGGAAACAGTGTTAAGGCTAGGTTTTGATTTCACTACCACTCATGTTTGTTTACTTGGTACATTTTTAAAAATACTACTTATACTTGCTCAGGGTCTGTTCTTTTGACTTTTGAGAGAAACACGTCACTGTTCCCATCTAAATTCTTTACATGTATTTTGCCTACTTCTACTATTCCAGGTCAGACCTATTTCACAAGTATTTTTTCCATATGAGTTGTATGGTCTTCATTTTAGGTATATTTTGTTTTTCTTAATAACAAGTGAGATCAATTGAAACACAATGAAGTATCTCTTCTATGGCCTCTCTTATCCTGTGCCTTGCAAGTTCTGGGATTGCTAATGTCAGTTTCTGTGATTTATCTCTTGGGGTGAAGTTGTTCTGACCTGCAGTAACAAAGTACATCATTGTTGGCTTGCATGTTATAAAAATGATGCACAATACTCACATCTAAAAGTCAGAATAAACTTTTAACACAGCTCTTTGTCAGTTCTACAAACGGTTGTAGTTAATCGATGCCATAAAACTTTCCTTCAGGCACTGGTATTCAGCATTCACACTGGGAAATGCAGCTTGAGTCTGACATTTTAAATACTGGTGGTGTTTTCTAATGAAATAACTCAAGATTTGAAAATTCACATCAGTAAAAAAGCAAAGTAAAAAACTACTCCTGTACATTTAAAAATATCTTTTGGTGCATTGGGAGAAAAGACATTGTACAGACACTATTGTTTTGCTACTCTTTTCCTGCAGACTGTTAACACTTTTAACTTGGCAAGAGGTCTACTGGCTCATCAGTTCATCCAGGTAATCATCATCAACATTAATGGGATCCATGTGCATAAGCCCACAAGAGCATACATTGAAGTCAAAATTATTTTTTCCTTTATCAACATGTGCCATGCAAGTCCTGTCCTGAGAGAAGCCCTCTGCTTTGCTATAACAAATATTGTAGATCCAGCAAACAAGATTTCAGGATTTCTCTGCAATATAATTCTTCATTTTGAATTTTACTGATTTGTCATTTCAAGGAAAAAAAGAAAAGTTGCCAGGATGATGACAAACTGTGGAAATTCCATAGGCTTTTATCTGATATTTTAATAATGAATCACTAGATCAACATTTTCTTACATTTGGGTGTATAAAGAGTAAAGATGGCATTTGGAATTTTTCTCTTGTAACGCCCTCAATGAAACAATGTGATATCTACTGAGGCCATTTTCTTAGGATTTCCTCAAACTCTGGACACTCAAAAAAAAAGGATTACCTAGAGGAAAGATGTAAAAACATCATGGTGGAAGAGGCAGAGGAAAAAGAAAAGCCTTCTGTGACTCTCCTCTTATAGAATGTGCTGTACTGTATTCAGGCAACCCCATGCCTAGAGGCCACAATCTATCCTGAAGTGTTCATGACCTACTAACCACAGCGAAAAACAAGAGCAGGTGATCTGATTCACTGCTTTTCTCGGGGAATAACTTTTGTCTTGCTAGGGGAAAATTGAAGGAGTTTCTCATGCTAATGTGTGCTGCTCCTGTGGGGTTCACAGACCATTCCTCAGAGCAGTTGTGTCCTTAGCTTTTCAGCATAAATGGTGAAAAGGTCAGTGCAAACATTCATTCACACATCCAAAAAAAGACAATCCTTCAGTCCTGTTGTTGGAGTATTTGTTTTTCTCATTTCTAGGCAGGTGGAAGAAACACTAATGTGCAAAGAATACATTTCTGATACAATTTTTTCAAGAATCTCTGACATTTCAAGAATTCTCCTCAAGGATCACCAAGTGTATCATAAAGAGCAGATGAGGTGGAAATATTTTCTAAAGAGAACTGAAACAAAGAAAAGGAAACTCAGGGCAATAATGGGATCTTAGACACGTCAACTTTGGACTGCCTACTTTTAGCTAATCTTAATAAGACCTATGTTTAGGAGGGTGAGCATTTGCCCTTTTTTGTGACTGGAACTCTGCCAGTGAAGTGGCAAATACCTGTGACACATAAACTCTGGTATCAGCTGGTTTGGCAGCTCTCAGTGAGAGTGATTTCCCCAGTCCGTGCAGTAAATCAAAAGCAAAACCCAAATATCAGGACGGCACACTGTTTTCCAAAGTTTGCTTATTCAACCAGTTTGTAACACTTTCTCCCTGTTCCAGCTGAATAATTTCATCATTACAATGCTGGAATTTGTTTAACCTTTTCCATTGCCAGCAGGAGGGGATTTAGAAAGCACTTTGCTGCTCACCTTTTGGCCATCCTCGTAACTTTCATCTGCATATTGTTTTATTTTGCCAGAGGCTTTCCCAACAGACAGGTATTTTATCTGAAAAGCTGCATCACCTATGGGGTTAGGAACTGTGACCTTCTGGTGCTTGAGTGGTTCTATGGAAACTGCAGAATAGCCTTTACTTTTTCTTTAAAAGGAAGAGTCATTAAAATAGAGGTTTCAGAGAGTCTGAAGTATGCTCCTACAATTCTCTGCTCTTTGGGGAGGCAGGGAAAGTGCTTCAGCCTCTAGTATTCTGGACTGCCCTATTAAATACCTCATGGACTATGGAGCTGTTTTATTCAGTTTTTGATGACTAGGAATTGCGCTTTTATCTTAGCAGCATTAGCAGAGCTCAATTGTCTAAATATTGTTCTAATATGTAGTAACATTTTCAAATATCTATAACTGTTGCATACACTACCCAGTCCTCCCAGTGTGAATGTGTTTTGGCCCATGTGAAAGGCTCTGAAGAAAATCAGGGATGTAGTTCAGTGTATGGCTTTTGTTACTTTTGTTGGGGGTTTTTTGTTGGTTTTGGTGCTGTTTTTTGGGGTTTTTGGTTTTGGTTGGTTTATTTCTTGGTTTTTTGTTTTGGGGGATTTTTTTTGAATGAACAAATTATTGGTGCAGTTAAAAATACATTTCAAGGGAAATTATATTGATTTTCCTTTGTGATATTAAATCAGTATTTTGCCTAGTATAAGCAACCATTTTTAGCAGTTCTGAGACCTCAGCATGTAAATCTTCCGAATGGCCTCTGCCTTCTTGCCAGTGCAAGTGGCAGAGGAAAAATCCTGTAGTTCCTTTTCTTTTGATGAACAATATCCTTTGACCCCTTAAATTGTTCTTCAGTTCTTCACTTTCTTTCATCAGATAAAACCCTTCCTAGTGCTTTATCCTTGGTTCTGCTGTCAGGAATGTTGGCTGTTGCTAACCTACACCTGCCTTGCAGCCTTCATTCCAACTCCTGTCCTAAGTTAGCAACAACCTCATGTGATCTATCTTCCTTAAAAGCTTATCTTTTGCACTTGCCACTGTTATATGTAGCAATTTGATGAATGGATCCGTTCTGTTCACTGGTGCATAGTGGCCTCAGGTTCTTGGCTTCTTTATTCTATTTGCCTACTGCTTATCTTGGCACTCTTTTTGATTGCTTTCAAGTAATGCCTTTTGTTTTCTGTGAGACTGATGTGAATGCAAAGAACAAAGTCCTACTTTTTCACCTCATCAATCTCTTTGCTCATCTTTTACCAAATAAGCTGGGATAGTGTGTTTTTACGGAGTGAGGCATCTTTTACCATTGTTCCATTGCCATCATTGCTGACCTGTCTTTAACTTTTCCTTCCAGCATTTTGTGAGAACTTAGGGCAGGATGTCCTCTTCTTAAATTCCCAGGGGGGGCTAAATCGCTACAAATCTGTGAACTTTGTTTTTTCTCACTGTGTGTCAAATGCCAGGTATGCCTTATCTTCCGAGGGACACAGCACAACTCCAGATGGCCATTCCTGTCTGAGGGTCATGTCTATAATTCTCCCTGCAGAAGGAATGCCAGGAATTGCAACCAAGAAACCAAGTGCCTCATGTAGTTAGGAGCCAAGTTATCCAACAGCATACCATACAAAATATCATGTGACAAAATCCAATGCAGGAGCTCAGAGAGGCAATAAGAGGAGTGAGGTGCCTGAATAAAACCCTGCTGCCCTATCCCCAGGCCAGGGGCCATCAGCACATCTGGATGAGCACAGGGGCACAAGGGCTGGCAGGAACACACAAAAAAGCACTCTCCAGTCAGCTTTCAGACTTACAGGCTCACTGCTGAGGAGTGGGACCCATTATGGGATGTAAGGAAAAAGCATTTCCAGGTTGAACAGGACTAATTATGGGATGTTTATGGTTGGAGCCAAATGTGGGGAAAGGGGGTAGGTTAGGTGATGTGGGGAGGGGCCGGAGTGAGAAAACAGAGAGGTAAGCAAATAATAAGGTGAGTTACCACACTTGGCTAGTCAAAATATGCTCTGTGCCTGATCAGTGCAGCCTGACCTGTGTTCTTATTAAACTGTTTTCTAATTCTTTGCTGGGTGAGGGGTGTCTGTGCACACATGTGCTTGGGGATGTGAGCCCAGGAGCTGGAGGCAGACCAGAGGCTGGAGGGCCTGTGTGTCTGTGGTGCCGGGATTGATCAAGTGTGGGCGTGCGAGTGGGTGTGATCCCTTGCACAGATCAAGCCAAACCAGATGGTGAGTAGGGAAGTGATCTGGGAGCAAGTGGGGTGAGGGGGTCTCTAAGGGCCAGCCCCAGGTGTGAGAGCACCCCTGAATCTCTACCAACAAAAGCACAAAGGGAGGCAGTGAGGAGTGGGGGTGGTCAGACTCACTGGCTTGTGTGAGCAGGTGCCAGCAACTGTGAGATTTGGGACCTGGCTGCCAGCTACTGCGCAGACTGACTCTGTGGTCTAGACAATTAGTATTTTTCCTTGCTCATCCTGATCAATACTTTTCAACCTGCTTGAAATCACAGCAGAGAAATATGGGAATATTCTAGGATGTTGACTGAATATTTCACTAAACCACCTGTGGTAAAATGTACAGAATTGGCTTTGTTGAGTGTATTTGACATCATACAACTTCAGTGCATGCTGTTAAAGTGCCCATAAAACATCCATGACATCTGCTAATATGTACTTTACAGTCACTTCTGTATGATATCATCATAAAGATTATCAGTCGCTGATCAGGGTGCACACACATTTTGTGGCAAAAACTGAATGGGTGGAATTGTTCTAACACCAGATGAAACACAGGCAGAAATCATGTTTCTGTTTTCACATACCTGTTTTCTACATCTTAAACACCAACTGCTCTCAACTCTCAGCTCTACTGTTTCTGGGCTTCCTGAGCAGCTGGAATTGCTCCATACAGCTCCAGGATTTCAAGAATTGTGCCTCACACATAATTTTCTTTCTTTCCTTTTTGGGGTTCTTGAGCATTGATCAATGGATGTTACTTGTCTCAAGGATTCACTCTCTTCTGAGAAGCATGCACATAATCTGAAGAGATATCTGGCCATCTGTCATGGTGTCAAGATTTTAAGGGAAGACAAAAACAAGCGCAGGGGGAAAAAAAATCTGTTGAGGCACACACAGAAACAACATCTGGCTCAGAAAGTCCCTGAGCTGAAAACAATGGGATCCTGAGAGAGTACTGCAGGCAAGAATCACATACATTTGCCTTGGACTTTTTCTTCCTTCTGTTTGTTCTTACAGGCACCACTGGAGATACGGTATTAGGGGGAGGTGGAGACTTGCTCTGACAACTGAAGACAGACATTCTTTTGGTCTCTTGTACCTCAAAGACAGGTCAGTTACCACAGGCCCATCCTCATGCTAAAGTGTCTGATTGCTTTCAAGTTTGATTTCTGTCAAGACCCAGTCACAGCTCCACTTAGTGAACTAAGTGAATGTGCCTGCATATTCATATCATTAGGAAACACAAAGCTCAGTGTAAGAAAAAAAAAACTTCATACAGAGGTTTTCATATTGCTATATTAAGCTGGAAATAGCTTTTTGTTTCTTAATCGTTTAAAAATTCTGTGAGGGACAGGTAATGACACCAGCAGGCTTGAGAAAATGACAGTAATATTTCCAAAGGAATAGAGTCCATGGTCCAGAGGAATGATACTGTAAAAGCAGTTATCTATTTTATTAGTAAACATTTTACAAGCCTTTACCTTAATTCAGCTTGAAATAATGATGATATGTAGATAATAAGCTAACAGTTCATTTTTTCTGTGTAAGTATTAAAAATTATGTACTAGAGTACGTAGAACACCAAAAATCCAAATAATACTAGCTAAATTATTATTAACGATAGTAATAATGGCAAAACCAGCAAAATCTCCAGAGTCTGCCTAACCACTGTCATGGTACAGCTTTGCTGAGCAATACAGACCAGTTTTTAGGAGCTGCCACAGTGGGAGTCTGTGTGGAAGCACAGCCTTCCAGCAACTGATGTTAACTAATTCAGTTCCTCAACACTTGCTACAGTAAGAAAAGTCTGAACTCTGAGTGCGTTCTAAGAATTCGAAACATCACCCACTTACTGAAATCCAATCCTTTCATTTCTTGCAGTCTTCCTTGGCTTCTTACAAAGGCAGTAGTTACCTAATGCAAAGGAGAAAAATTTTCAATTTTAGACTGTTAACATCTGTTTGGAAATGTTGCAAATTGATATAATTATCCTAAATAAACATATTGTCAGTTTGTCAACAGTATTGATGACTAAATGTCCCTCAAACACCTGGGTGAGTTTCTTATGAGATATCTATACAATGAGGTTAATTCTCAAAATATTTAAATCCTCACACCACTTATCAAAGATGTGTCATGTGTCCATACGTGTGTGGATGGAACACACAATTCGGGATGTGATAATGGATCCTGACATTGAAAATGCTGAATATTTTTGTCCTCTTTATTATGTCCTTATCATAACCATTAGCTACTAAGTTATTCTAATTGGAGACAAAGTCCTAGCTTAAATTTTTCTTACCACAAGAAGACTATTGATTTATTATTCCATGCTAATTGCACAACTTTATTGCTGACTTTTCTTGGAAGCATTACACTTCCTTTTTTTCAGTACTAACTTCAAACATATATTCAACTGAATAAGTGAAAAACATTAAAACAAAACTTCCTCATGGACTTGTTTTTTCCTGTAGCTTTTTTCATCATCTCATGATCCTTCTTGACCCTTAAGATTTTTATGGGAATAAGAGGAAAGGCAATGACAAGCATCTAAGAAAACAAATTATAATAAAGACTCATTAGACACAAGCTAGTGTCAATGGGAGTGGGTCAAAAAATGCAAAAAAAAAAAAAAGCGCCAATCCTTTGCTCTGCTTTTTTCCAGAAGTATGATAAAACAGCAAAATTCTGAATAATTTCTTTTTTGTTCACTCCATACTCCAGCAAAATTTTTTCCGGGATCATTGTTGAGTCCTTCCTGAGAGAAATTTACTCCTTAAATGAGAATAACAAAAGAAAAATAATGGAGAAAAGAGTACAAGAACCTAAGATTATGCCAATGTGCCAACTATACACTGAAGTTTACACTTCTTGTTCATTTAGGCACAAGATTATACAGAATAAGGTCAGGGGAAATCATCCCATATGCATCCCCAAAGATATCTGATATATCCAATGACAGCAGAGTCCTGTTTATTCAAAATACTTTTGGAACATCAAAACATTTGGATAAACAGGGCTTCAAATAATTGAGGGAGTTATTGTATAAGTAATTCACACCAGGGGGACATAACCTAGATTCAAAGGACTGAGTTTCAGATCAAAGGGGTACAGATAAATGGGATTTGGCTCCATATGAACAAATACATAAAATTAAAAAAAAAAAAACAAAACAAACCCAAAACATTTGATTATTCAGTAATCAAGAAATGTCCAAGCATTTTTTCAAACAGAGTTTAGGACAAGAGGTTGAAATTGTTGCAATAGGCTTGACAGAAGGACATTCCAACAGAATCAAAATAACATAATACCATAACTAAACAAGACCAAAAAGATATGGGAGTTTTTTTGGGGGTAGGGGAGGGAAGAGGGAGAAGGCGGGGGGGTTGTGCACACGTGTTTCATGTTTGTTTGTGTTGTTTTATCCTCCAGTCAGGATCATATGAACTTCACTAAGTTTCTGACTTTATTCAAGCCATGAAACTGACACATATTTTGTGGCAGAAGGTGGGTATTTGTAACATCCGTGTCTCTTAACCCACTTTCCTCAATGCCCAATAGAAACAAATATGAAATATACAAGTTTGGACTTGGATTGTCAACATTGTCTGATTTCTCATCTTTCTATTAATAACACGACCCACATATGGTTCATCTACATACAGACATCATCATCTCGTATTAAATACCTTTTAAGATACAAATCTTGGAATTAAAAAAGATTTTGATCTATGCTGACACTCATCCCCTGCATTATTAATATTGTGGACACCTAATTTATACAAATAAACAATATTTTCCTTTTTCTGCAAGCTATGCACACATTGCCACAATTCATCATTGTCACTTACTGTCTGTTGGGACTTTTTGACAGTGTGGGAGGGCAGATATTTAGAGAGGAGTAAAACACCAGAAACCGTAACACAAATTGCTCCCAGCATTTGATTTCTGTAGGCAAGAGCCCATCAGGGAGAGTGCTTCTCCCACCATGGTGCCTCACCTGGAACGGCCCCATCATGGCTCGTAAGCCATAGGGAAAGGAGATCTTCTGAGGGATGTGGTGGGAGAACAAGGAGAGGTCTGGGGAGCTTGGAGAATGGCAGTTTGGAGTTGAGTTGAGTAGGAAGGGCAAAGTAAACACCTGGAGGGTTGGAGGGGACAGAGGTTGCCACTTGAAAGACACAGAGCAGTGCTTGGCAGGGAAGGAGTCTTGGTAGGTGGTCACACAGGGTGCCTGTGGAGGGGAAGCTGAGGAATGGGGATGGTGTTTGGGAGTTTGCTTACAGATTGCTGCACTGACACAGTCTGGAAGTGGGTAAAGGTGAACAATAAAGGGCAGGGATGGTTTTTTTTCCAAAGCAAGGGTTAGGGTTTTGTTTTCTGAAGAAATCTTGTAATTGTTTAAGCCAGATTTCCTCCCTCCTCCTCCCACCTAACTCCTCTGCAACCTGGTGGATTGTCATGTTGTCTGTGGTACAGGTAGACTGCCAATTTCTAGTTTTATTCTAATTTATAAGAGCATCTGTTGTTTCTGGATATATATATTAAAAAAAGGTAAATATCCCTCTTCAAAATAATGGGTTTAAATAAACAAACCTGAAGTAGTCTTCTTCCAGTGAGCAACAGATAATGATAAGGCTTGTAAAACTTTTGCCCTGTCTTTAGTCTCTTTACAGGCTTGTCAAGGCTACCTTTCCTAACTCAAGAATTCTTGCTCTGTCTGTGTCTCAGTTGGAATTTGAATAGCAGCATCTTCACCAGTTTTCTGTCTGAGGTAGGGAAGAGAAGGTAAAAATGGAACCTGTGTGTGGGAACAGCTTCAGCTTGATATCCCTGGAGACTGGCTGAAACTGTTGTATGGTCCTGAATCCAGAAAGAACATAGGCTTCTGCTGAACTTGAAGTATCTGCAGAATCCCTTCTTTTGTCAAGCTCCATAATGTCTGAAGGTTAAACACAGCCATTCTTGGACAAAAACAGTGAAAGTTTTCTTACACTGCTAGTATAGTGCCTGTGGATCAGGCAATCTGCTCCTATTACCATCTAATCCCTGGATTTTCGGTTGCAATTTTAATTAAGAGAGTGGCCATTCAGTTTTT
Source organism: Camarhynchus parvulus (assembly GCF_901933205.1). Classification (NCBI taxonomy): domain Eukaryota; kingdom Metazoa; phylum Chordata; class Aves; order Passeriformes; family Thraupidae; genus Camarhynchus; species Camarhynchus parvulus. The sequence continues at coordinate 15,911,176 of NC_044575.1, read as the reverse complement.
AATCTGTTCATCTAAGGACCTGAAGTTTTTTGTTCTCATCTAATTCAAAAGCAAGTCTGTCACTGAGTCCAGTGGTTACAGAATTGTGCCTGTTATTTTTCCCTTCTCCCCCACAACCCCCCTCTTTCCCCAAGGTTTTCTTTAAAGGGTAAAACCCTCAGGAGACAGAAGTACACCAGAATCAAATAGAATAAAATAATTTCCTAGGCTCATTTTCAGAAGTAGCTTTTCCCCCCTTTCCTATTTCCTACCACAATCTTTCCTTTTCTTTAATAATCCGCAGCTGCATAGTGGAGTAGAAATCAGAGGTTAAAAAAAAAAAGAAATAAAAAAGAAGTGTATGTTTGGGTCTTAAATTAATATACACATTAATTTATATTTAATTGTGCCTTATCAATAGGCTGATGAACTTAGGTGTTTGCTGCTGCCATTGGTCATGATGCTCTGTAGCAGGCAGAAGCAGCAACTGCTGCTGATGGAAAAGAAAAGGTAGTGAAGGAGGAGGGGAGAAGAAGGTGGGAGGCGAGGGGATTGGCTGCTCTTAGTGCCATTCACAGCTGCGGCCCCGGCTCTTCCGCTGCTCCGGCTCTGGCTCTCCCTTGAACAGCTCCTAGAGAGAACAGGGCGTGCGGAGCTCGGATCACCAGCATCATGCTCCTCGGGCTTGGATCGTAGATCCCCCTCTTTGAACACTGAAACAACTCCTTCGTCTTTCAGCGTCCCGAGCAGACCCAGCGAGAAAACAAGCACGTGAGAGAGAGAGGAAAGAAAGAGGAGGAAGACGAAAATCTGCAACCAAGGGGACTAAAGCAAAGAAAAAGAGTGCTTTGCTTGCACAGCTGCAAAGTGGGAATTTAAAGAGCTGCAGAGAGAGAGAGATTCCAGCTCATCAGCACATACACATTGCAGAATTACAGATCCAGGTAGAAATGACATCAACAGGGAAAGAAGGCAGCGGAGCTCAACATGCACAATATGTTGGACCCTATCGTTTGGAGAAAACCCTAGGAAAAGGACAGACAGGTTGGTTCTTTTGCAGCAGCACCGGTGCTAGAGGGAAGGTGCTGTAGCAGCCGGCGAGGTGCTGGGGATGGGGTGTTCGAGGGTTCAGCTTTTCCCATTTGCTGTTTCAGTGAAGATAATATTCATGGGGGGTTTTGGCCTTTATTTATTTTTCGTTTTCATTTTAATTCCTTCTTTTCTTCATTTTTTTTCTTTTATCCTTAAAAAAAAAAAGAAAGAAAAGAAAAAGAAAAAAAGCCTAGGATGCTTTATGTTCATTACTCCTGCTAATGGGTGTTGTTCTGATGACAGCCAGAGTGCATGCAGAGGAAAAAATAGATGATCTGCTGCTAGTGAATTTTCACATCCGTTTTTTCACTGCCCTACTTAGGAGCATTTTTCTTTTTAATCAAATAATATAGAAATTAAAGGTTCACAGCCTGTAGTACCGAGGAGGTGGTGGTGGTGGTAGTGGGGGAGTCACCAGCAGTATTTCATGACATCATGATTGAAAAGGGTGTAGTCCTTAAGGTGCAGTTGGGGGGGGTTGTTGGAAATATGTACAGTACATCTCTGGCGCTGACTGCTGTGGGTATTTAGCAAATATGGATGGATGGGCTGGTGGTTTTTGTGGGTAGGGTCTGAAATAAAAGAAAAATAGAGGATCGGTAGCAGAATTCATTCTGGTTATGCTGTGTTTTTGTAGGAGGGGTTGGGAGGGGGGAAGGGAGGTTATTTAATTATTTTTCTTAGGGCTTGTTTATGAAACTTGCCCCCAGCAGATTTTCCTGAATGGAACAATGGTAAGAAATATTAAAAAGAGGAAAGCGAGTGCAGGGAATTAGCAGAGAGCAGGTGCTTCTGCCCTACATGACATAATTAGATCCCCTAAATGTGTTCAAGATCTGGACTTACTGTTGCTTGCTTGGATAGCATATTCACTTCAAGGGCAGGGGAGGATTAATTGGAAGAAAAACCCTTAAAAAGAAGCCCAAACGTCTTCCTTCTTAAAATATTTTATTTTTAGTAACAGGTGCAATAAGCAGTGGCATCTGGCAAATTCACTGGGTTGGGATCCCCCCAAAAGTGGATTGAGACTTGAGGTTATAATTTTGGAAAGGGGTAAGATCAGCCATAGGGGGGCTTCTTTGGGCATGTGGGTGTTAAGTGTTGTTCATTATGGTGGGACAATAAAACATGATGCATTGTGGTGTATTTTTTTTTATAACCCAGCCGAGCTTTGCCCATCTGTTGTCTAAAGGATTTAATAGGCGTTTCCATCCCCAGCTGCTGCCTCTGCTCTGCCTGCTTCCTCACTGCCCTGCGTGGCAGCAGCTCTGCAGTCCGCAATTTTCTTAGGGACACAGTCAAAATCCAGATCTTTCTCTGTAAGAAGCAATGCTCTTCTGAGATGATTGATTATAACCTCCCCCCCATCCTTCCCCTCCTCTTCACAACCCCATAGCAACCGTTCAGAGACATGGATGAAGATGACATTGTCTTCTAGTGGAAGTGACTTTTATTTATATTTCTTTTTTTTTTTTTCAAATCTCTTCAGTATATCAGCTGCTATAGGTAGTTCTCTGTCACTGTTTTGGTTACCACCTTTATCCTTTGCATAGCTCACTGGGTCTTTTGCAGCAGTGTTCTTACTAAAATCTGTTCTGATGATGGTAATGAAAATATCCTACAAGAAAAATTATGGTATAATTTTAATAAAACTGCCCTATTTCTGCTGATAATCCTTTCCTGAATGCTCCAGGTGATCAAAGAGCCAGCTGTAGATGACAAATTCATTTTTGTCTCCATCACCATTTCCTTTTTTCTCTCTCTCTCACCTTCTCAGTACCCCTCCCTCCCCTTTAAATGCAATTGTGCCTGAGATTCCTGAAAATACAGCTGCATTAACCTTTTGCTCCATGTTCTTATAGCCTGACGTTGTGGTCCTAAAGGGTTATCTGCAGCTTTGGTTATGTTTTTTTCCTCTCTGCTAATCTTCCTATCTTCCTCCTAAGTGATTAGAGACGTGGGGGTGGAGAGAGAAGAACAGGATGTATTTAGAGGCTTGCTGCTGTTGGCCTCTGCAGTTATTCAACCAGCTGGACAAGGGTGAAAGTTTCCTTTTGCAGTTTTACCTTATAACTGATCTTTATAGATAAGTCTCTGCTGTTTGCACACATGAATGCACATGAAATGCACAATACACGGTGTCATAGAAGCTGGAGGTGGGGGAAGGAGAAAGAGAGATCTTGAAAGTAGCTGATGTCAGTCTGTGTCTCTCTTTTTATACCCGCCCTTGATTAATGGAATAATGCACTGAGGTGAAATCTAACTCAGTATTAAACATACATGGCTAAATATGGAAAGATGCCTTCTGGTCTTCTCGCATTTTCTGTGCTAATCACATTTGGGAGCATGCAGAATGGCATAACCAGTGTGTGGCATGTAGCTCATCCTCATCCTGCTTGTTTTGGTAACCTGCAGCATTTCAGGGAAAGGACAAGCAGTGCAGTAAGAGGACCTGATTCACCATAGTATGTTGGGTATCTTGGCATTTGGGTTGCAGTGGCTTACAGATGAAGGAAGTTGTAATTGTGATTGTAATAATTCATTTAGAGCTTGACTTTGAAGCTTGGAAGATTAGGAGGTAATGTTTTGGAATTTTTTTTTCCAAGGCGATGAGGAAGAGTGAGGAGAAAAATCTGGCAAAAAGAAATGATGAATAGAAGGAAGTGTAAGTTTTGTTGCAAAGTCCTGTCCATTTGGCAGTGATCTTCATATCCATGACTTTTATTTGGAATAAAAAATTATTGACTCCATAAAGTTATTTTAGATAGGCAGGTCAAGCTTTGCTCCCAGATACATGGGCGCTATATAAACATATTAATCACTCTTACCTGCTTTTACTGACATCAGAAGAAGGGGTTCAGAGCAGACTTAGGATGCCATGGAGGGAGAATGTAATGGTAGGTAAAACTCTCTTTGGCTTTCTCTCTGTGAAGTTCATGCTGATTGCCATCTTAAAAGCTGGAAAAATGTATTTACCAGTAGCCAGCAACCTACTGGTCCCTGCAGAGAGGTCCGGTTGTGGTATCTGGGACATTAGTGGGACCTGGTGACATCTGGCTGTGGGTGGGCAAAACTGACAGGGAAAAGCCTTCTGTTCAAATTGGTGGGTAACAGCTGAAAGTGTTGATCGATCAGATATGCAAAACTTGTCCTGAGCAGCCTTCTGGGCTGGTGCGTCACGTTTGCCGAGGGTGGCTGATGCCACAAAGAGAGGATTAGAGCCTCTCAGGCGTAGAACTTGGGAGGGGGCTACACAGGGCAGTGCTAAAAAATGGTTGGGCTTAGGTCTTTGCCCCTAGTGGGAATGAGAGAGGGACAAAAATGCTTTTTAATAACGCAACATATGAATTTAACATATCATTTGAGTACCGTACCAAGATGGTTTGCTTTTGTAATAGGTTCAATTTAGAGCACCTCTTCCTGACGTCATCTGCCAGAATAGCTTATGGAATCTCTATGTAAATGATCTTGCAAGAATATGAGAGGCATCAGAATCTTGATTGTTGTACTAAAAAAATTATTTTGCAGAATTGCCAGAGTAAAAAAATCACTGCTATGTATATATATGGATGTGTCGGGAAAGGTTGTTTTATCTCAGTTCCATTGGTACATTCTTTTACAGTTAATTAGAGGAGGTTTTCATTGTAATTAACAGTAGTGAGCAAAGGATATGTGTCCTGTTACAGTAACACACATGGAAACAGTGTGCCTTGAGAAGCCCCAGTCACACCTGATCATGAGCCAGTGTTATAGCTTTAGGTACACGTTTTCTTCATTGGCCACTAATTTTACATGAAAACAGCTTCCTGGGTGTTCCTTGGTCTATTTTTTTTTTTAATTCCACAGTTACCTCTGTTCTTGTATTTCTTTTGGCCTCATTAACACCTGTTTCACCTTTGAAACTCTTAACAGTAATTCAAACTGACTGTAGTGAATATTTATTAATGAGTGCAGAGATGAGGAACTGAAGTATTTCTTGTGAAGGTCTTTAGCATTTTGGAGGGTTTTCTTGTATTTTCTTTTGACAGTCACTGTATAGGCTTTGGCATCATTGTTTGCTGTAGCACCAATTCAGTGCCTAGTGGAAATTTCTAAAATGCTGATTTGTCTACAAGCAATAAGGCATTAGTTTTAAGTGGGAGTTGCTCTATTCACATTGGGATAAACTTCATGGGAAGTTTCATGTTGCTTATTCATTTTCTTTTTCCTTTTATTCTGTTTTAAGCCCGGTACAGAGAGTCGTGCTTGAAACTCACGGCACTTTGACCTTCACAAAAAGTGTAGGGGTTCCCTTTCCTGCATTGCATCCCATATAGCTTACAGCTATTTTGGTGTATAACATGTTCATTATATATGAGCCATGAGCGAGGTGTTCAGCACTGTGCTGTTGGGTTATGTAAGAACAGAAAGAATTAAATTTGGGTCTTAGAGAATTTAATAGCCTTTTATTCAGTGAGAGCTTAAACAGGTCATTTCTTTACAGCCTTACACATCTGTTTCCATGACACTGGCAGAAATTGAAATTTGTTAATTTTTTTATTTGCCTCTGTCAAATTTAGTTGAAAACTTCAGCTCTGTTCAAGGAATGTTGGGTAGTCAATGTGGTCTCAGAAGCCTGGTTTTCTTTGGTAAGTAGGCTAAACAAAGTATGTCCTCTTCATTCATACTGCTATAATTTTTTTTCTAACACAGCATATTGGATCTAGAGATAATCTAAGGAGTACAGCTTTCTTCCATTTAGCTGTGTAGATGGGTATATCATTGTAAGAGGTGTAAATCATTGCCATTTTCCTCATGGCCTTTTTAAACAAACAAGGAAACAACAAACCAGTATATATCCTAATAATATTTTCATACATGTACTTTGCTTTCCTTATGAAAGTTTCTTTCAGAGCAGTATGAACCCATACTCTTCCTCATTATAGTCTGTGAAGACTTAAATGTTGAATTTGTAATCACAGGAATAAATACGGCAAGCAGTACTGCAGGTAGTAGAGGTCTTAATAATGAAATTTTCCCAAGGAAAGTTATATCATAGTGACTCACATGTAAACCACAAGTAGTGGTTACGAGTTTTGAGAGATTTGCTCTTTCTTAACTTTATATACTTTTCACTTTTGAGAAGTACTGCTTTGCCTCCTTTACTGACTGAAATAAACTAGTATTACCCTTCTACTTGTCTGAACTGGAAAGTTCAGCTATCCTGTTTATGACTTTCACTCTTTTTAGTTGTTTTGTTTTGTTTATTGTTTGAATTAGCAAATTCCTGTTTGCTAAATGCACTGAAAATGAATTTTGACTTCTGTCCTTCTGAGAACTTTGAAGGGGCATGCCATTAGTCTTTTACTTCATTATCAGTAGCACAATTATTATGAACTTGTGGAAACAGCAGCAGGCTCTGGATTATTGTTTTTCTTTGTAAAGCACAGTAAGCTTTCTCACCCAAGAGTTGTTAAAATTTGGATACTGTCAAATGAGTACAACTCTATGACTATATACTTACATTCCAGATGCCAGCAGGAGCTGTGGAAGCACTGATTTCACAAATAGGTTCTTGCACTGTTCAAGCACTTTTCTACTTTTTGTTATTGTTCTAATATCATTTTGTTCTGCCACAGCAAGGAGGACTGCATTAGGGTGAGGAGAGAGGTTGAAGAAAGGAAAAAATCTTCTTGTTAAAATTTAGCTCTTGAGAGGAATTCTTTTGATCTCTAGAAAATCTGTGATTCTGAGAAGAACCAAGAGTAGTGGTTTAGGTAGGTTCTTACAATTCCTTTTGTAAACTGAGTGGAGCAGCCAGTGAATGCTTTGGACTCTCTGGCATTGCAATGTTTTTCAGTATACCATAAGTTTACTCCATACATTACATTTTGGAAAGTCTTTAATATTGTGTGCTCTAGAGAGTTAAACCATAATTGCAATGGCAATAATAAATGTGATACACACCTAAAAATTAGCAGGTGCTTAATATAGAACAAATGCAGGTGGTGGAAAAAATCCAGCTTTCAGAAAAAATGGAAAAGAATTGAGAAGTTTGGAAGTAACACCTTCTGAAGTAAAAGACATGAGGACTCCCCTATGCACATAGGAGAACACTCACAATAAGAGGAGGTGGAAGCCTGGATGTAGATTTCCATGAAGGTGCAGTAAAGGCAGAGACATAAATGAATGCTCAAGTAGTGGTCCTCTTCAAATGCTAAGATACTGTAATTTGCCCTTGTGAAGTCAGTCCATATTTGAAGTTGAGCTGAATTCAGTAGAAGGATCATCAAGTCTGGGATAAATGGATGAGGGTGGATTTTTTTGTTTGTTTGTTGTGGATGGTCCTATTAAGAAATATCCCAAAGAAATTTTATGGTTTTTTTTTTTAAACAAGCCCAAGATGTTTAGCAATCCTAGTCAATAATGCTGTTCATTATGCTTATGGAATATGAGGAGATTGTTCCATTTCCAGTTCATGCATAAACATTATGTTTTTCTACAAAACAGCCATAATGATCTGTAGAATAACATGAATAATTTGTTGTAAATAGTGTTCTTAATGAACTTGAACCATCTTCATCTGCAGTGTCTCTAAATGCAGAGTGATTTCCTTTAAATCCTTATTTGTTTAAGATTTTCTGGCAAACAGCTATTTTTGTCTCCTTTCCCCAACTGTCTTTACCTCACTTATGGATTCTTTGCACTTATGCAGTATTCAAAGATTTGAATTGTACTCTTGAATGGAGACTGTTGTGTAGATTGCATAAGAGAATTTCGTTCTGCTTAGATCATTGTACAGGCACTTCCAATGCAGATGTTTGCAAGTTCAAACCAAAAATTCAGTTTTTCTGGACAGTTTGGACACTATTCCTATGAGCATCCATGCTTGGTAGATGTAAGTTTTCCAGAAAGTCTTTTGAAAAGGCACAGAAGTGTGACCAGATTAAACTTGATATGACTACTTTTAGAGCATTTTTTTTATTAATATTGTTCATCCACTTTCATTTTACTTATTCTACATTTAATTTTGAATAGGAATATAAAATGTTTATGAATTAATTATATTTACAGACTAGAAACATTACTAATAAAAATATGTTAAAACCACGCTAAAAAAATTACCCAGAAGATTTTTTTCCCGTTGCTTCATAGCTTTTGAAAGTTGAGTTTGAGTGGAGTTCAGGTAGAACAGCAGAATTTGTTCTGGTTCCTTTCATAGAAGTGCATTACTGGCTATTGATGTAGCTGCAAGCATTTTGTTCTTGGATATGTCATTTGTGGCAGAGATGCCTATGAGGGTGCAGTTGTCTTGTGGACTGTATAAACAGGATTGCACTCTTTCTTTTGCAATGACCTTGGGATAAACTTTTTAAAGGCTATTAAATGCAAGTGTGTCATTAGACTAAGGACAGAAAGCAATATGGACAGAAGTGGTAGATGGTGGTGTGTGTTTAGGCAAATCCAGGTACATTCTCTTGCAAGTGGTACTGTTGCCTTCCTGGAGGGCAGAGTAACCTTCAGGCTGGTGCAGGTGGCTGATGGATGCTCAGTGCTGGAGGTGGTAGAGTAGGATAATCTCCTTGAATTGTTAGTGCTCTTGGTTTTATTTTGAGGAAATGATTTTATTATTTCCTGAAGGCCACAGAGACATATCAGGCCAGCTGATATAAAGTAGCCCTAAAGCTGCCCTAAATAACTCTTTCATGGAGTTCTAATGGCCAAGCTTGCTGTTCTGCACCCCATGGCTGTGCTAAGCAGTTTCTGGCTTTTAGACTTTTGTTGTACCTACTTTGGGCAATACTTTTTAAATTTTTGGTTTTCTCACATAAGCTTTTTAATTTGGGATGGAGTAAAGTTAGACTGGAAGGGAGCGTTCTTTGTGGAGCTCACCACAGATAACAGGCTGTTTTCAGTTTTTTATCTAATAATACATCCATTGATAATCAGTGATTTTTATAATTAAAGAGTTTGGAAGAAAGTAGATAACTTGCCAGCTGCTGACAAAAGGAGATTATTGCTGGTGAAAACTTTGCACTGTGATCTGTGAATCAGCTGACAGCAAATGGGTTAGTGCAGGGTGCAGGGGGATTTTGAGGAGAGAAATCATGGTCAGGTGGCTTAGGGTGGGGTGCAAGTACTATCTATTTTTCTTTCTCATTTCGGTGTTCCAACACTATGTGAGAGTTATAGGCATGATAATATTTCCAGTGAAGTACTTACCTTTAATTTTTCTAAAAAGGAAAAGTGTTTTCAGGCATCCATTTAGTAAGTGCTCTTCTGGCTCTCTGCTTCTACTTAAAAAACAACATGCTGTCTTTATATCCTGAGGCTTTAGCAATTTTGATTTGCTGTCTTTTGCACTATATGCTTAATGGGGGAGAAAACAAATCAGTGTGGTAATGTATGTATTTTTTAAGAATGTCTACATTACCTATGTATTAACACACTCTGTTTTTGCAGTGTCATTGCTCTGTGTGTTCAGCTTTAAATGCCATAAACTGACTCCCCTTGTATTTTACCTATTAAAAGCACTTTTGACTGCAACAGCAATAATGAAGGAGCTGGTTCCTGGAAGAAGCAAACTGGACTTGACAAAAAATATGTTAATTTTTTTACTGTTTGTCTAAAGCCTACTCTTAGAACTATGAAGTGTCAGTCTATCAAAGTGGAACAGCAGCTGCAAATGAGAGTGTGCCAGGTCTTCGTACTGATCCAGCACGGAATGATGATGAAATTGCTTAGCTCTTTATCTTCTTTCATTCTTTTTCTTAGTTATTTTTAATTTAGAAATTTTTTTCTTAATTTATTTTAAATAATATCTTAAATATTATTTCATTCTTTTATGCATGGCTAGCAGTGCAGACACTAGATTTTTACACAGACACTAGATTTTCCTATTGGAAAAGGGATTGTTTTGTTGCTTTGGTCTAGGGTGGGACACACCAAAGCCCAGGTTCATAGTGTTGGCTCGTGTGCCTTACAGGAATATAATTTATGAGGAAGAGGGACCTTCAAGACCATATGCAGCTAACCATGAGTTGGAGATGTACAATTTCATTTTTAAAAATTCTATTAAAAAATAAAATAAATGTCCTGTTCTGATGAAGTCCGCACTCATCTAGTGTAAGACTTTAATAAGACTGATGTTTTGTTGCATTTGTATTAAAGCACAAGTTTAAGTAGGAAAATAAGACTTCATATCCCAAATCTTTGTGGTGTTATATGTACTGTGTGGGATGCTGACAATTTTCTGATGTTTTTTGCTGATTGTTTGCCAGCAGAGGATTGGGTTACTTATCATGCCAGCCATTTGCCCTGGGTGAGTTTCATTTAGTGATTGTGTGAATGCCTTTTAATAGGTGTGACCTGTCCCTGAGATTAAGGAATGGATTTGATTGTTTAAGATTTTTACCATACTAGAATCCCTAATCTCTCCCAGTATTCTATTACAAAGCTCTCATCATATTTTCAGATTCTGAATGATGGGTAGCTTGGCTGTCATGTTGAGAAAACCTGCTGACAGGAGGTACAGGTTTGGGCTATGGTTTTCTTTTTGAAGTTCTCATCTTTTTTTTTTTTTGGTCTGCATTTTTATGGGGTTTTTGGTTGGTCAGTTTTTCTTTTGATTGCTTTTGGGGTTTTGTTTGTTTGTCTTTGTTTTAAGTTTGGTGTTACCTTGCCTCTTCAAAATGGAAACTGATCCAAAGATTGTCGTCCTAATCTCGAGGCTACTAGACAGATATTTGGTTCTTTCAACAGCTGTAATCTCTTGAGGAAAATTAATTAAGATGCTAGGAAGGTATCTTCAGAAAATTTCTGGGCATGTTACAGTTCCAAGGTTGAGACCCTTAATTGTTCAGGCCCTATTTAAATAGGTTCATGTTTACTGCTTGAAGAGCTGGTAGAAATACTCAAGGACATAGCTGCTATCTAAATAAGCATATGCTAGTGTCAGATTTTTTTTTCTTAACTGTATGGGCATGGTAGACTGAAAAACAACAACTTGTTGTCTCCTACTCATGCAAGATGATTTGTCTTTGGGAAATTAATACTGATGCACTGTATGTTCTTGGAGAATTATTTTCTTTTAGGTGTATTTTTTTTCTTCCACATTTCATGTGTCTTGCCCAGCTTGTGAACTGAGGGGAAGGATAATTTGTGTTACATTATCTGCATGTAATCCCATTCATGCTAAGGCACTAATCCTAGTCAGGCCTTTGTGTGTGAATAAGAAATTCCATTTAAATATAGGAAGAAGCTCCTTCACTGTGAGAGTGGGTTGCACCTGGCACTGGTTACCAGGAGATGTTGGGAAGTCTCCTTCCTTGCATCTGTTCAAATCCAGACTAGACAAAGCCTTGAGCAGCCACTCTGGTTGGCTGTGCTTTAACCAAGGGTGTTGATCCAGGTGATCTCCAGAGATCGCTTCCAGCCTCAACTCTTCTGCTGGTCTGTGTTATCCCATGCAGCTAGACCATAACTTGCTCAGTGAACTGTAAAAAACGAAGGGACTTGGTATTCTCCAGTTTTGTACCCTATAGTTCCCTGCTGCTCCTGCTCTTTCTCTGTCTCTTGGACTAGATGAGGACAATGTTTGTGGCTCATTTGGAGCTGTATCGGCTGCTTGTCCATCTTTTTTCTTTCTCTCGAAATACATTAAGAATAAATCACAAGTGAGCTTTCTGTAGTGGGAGCGATAGTTTGAATCTCTTAGGTTTTTTTTTCACAGGCATTCACCACTCTCCATTGAATTTGTAGAATCTTAGAGACTTCCCTTGCTCTTTCAGACTTGATAATGGGTTCTGATGTTATGGGGGAATTGCAGGTGGACAGCCTGAACATTTAAATTTTATTTCCTTTAAAAAATCAGGTTTACAGAAAGCCGTCCTAAACAGCACAGCTTCTGTAATCTTCACTTGGTTTTGAGGGCCATGAGATGCTGCTGTGGCAGATCGAGATTGCTGCAATACAGCTGCTCTTCAGATATTGCCCTCACCTTGGCTAAGATTCTTATACCAAAGTTAGAAGGACAAGGTGCTGCTAACAACACATTATGATTCCCTAATGCTGGGGGAATCCCCATACAGCTTGGCAGGCTGGATTGCTGCCTGCTCGCTGCTGCTGGAGCCGTGCAAAGCAAGGGCAATGGAGACTTGAACTTGGGCATTTCTGTTTGCAGAAAGCTGAGCTCAGTGCTCGGGTAGTGTGGGAAGGAGGGAGCTCTCTCTGCGTTTCCTCCATGTATCCATTTTGGTACAGTGGCAGTATTTGAAGTAGTCCTTTCCTGCAGAAAGCTGAGAGGAAGACTGAGAGCCGTTTGTGTGCTTGCAATGCCCGTCTGTAGAGAATCGTCACCAGAGACAAAGCCAAGTATTATATTAGCACTTGGCAATGGCGCAGGCACTATCGCCTCATTAAACGCAAGCATTTGGTTTTTTGTAAAGGCACGGCTATGAGTGGCACAGCTTTTAAGATTCCTTACACTTTGTGAGCTCCAGCCTTCAAGTTTGTCATTAGCCTCTGAAGCTAATTAAATCTACCCTTTTTTCCCCCCAACTTCCCACTCCTATAAATCAGTAAAGCTTGATTAAAATCAGTAATCATCGTCAATAAAGAACTCTCTGTCCTAGTATTTCTGGGTTTTGTCCCATGCTGCTTTTCTTTGGGTCTGTGGTTTATTTCATTGCTCATATTTATGAAATTACATCTCTTTTACTTCTGGTTGTTTCCTGATTGTGATGAAGACATTACTTAGGCAAATTCCCTACTCAGTTGCATCTGTGCAGTCTCAGTGACTTCAAGGCCTGCCTCACGTTTATCTGAGAGGGGAGTTTGACTCATGAGCAAGCTTCTCATTGATGGCAGCAGAGGCAGACCTCTGGCAGTGTTCTAGTTAAGAGCAGCCTAGGAATACATCTCTGCAGTGAATATTCAAGCAAATTAGAGCACTAAGTAGAATGACACTGCAAGCAAATTCAATTCAAACTGAAAATACAGGCCCAGCATTTTACAAATGACTATATTTCATCATTAAAGCAGAAGTCCGTCTGCTCAGCTAACACACAAATTAAGGCAAACACGTTTTAATACTTTCAGTAGTAATTCTTCTCTAGTATTCCATACGTACCTGTACTGAAATTACCCAGCCAGTGTGCATTAAGTTTCAGGATGGAGAAGATGTCCATTCATTTATCATTACTTCATCTTTGCTCGGAAAAGGAGCATGATTGGGACAGTTGCCATCTTTATTACGAGGTGCCTTGTCCTGCTCAGACAAAATGCTGCAAAAATAGGCAGTGTTTCTGGATCTGTGTCCTTAATGCTGTCATCACCATTTCTCTTATAACCACTGAATTAGATGAGTTATGGCTGCAAAGACTCCCTTATTTATCCTCAGTGCTTTGGTGCCTGTGGCTCTGTGGAACCAGGTGGGCTGAGGACTCTTTCACAAGATTTCATAGCAACCTTGATTAGAATAGCAAAATTAACATCATATTTGCTGTTCAAGTGTCTGCTCTACTGCAAATTTCTGAAGAGTTCATCAGAGGGGAGAAACTCGTGTGCTCTAGGTCTTTTTCTTCTCATTGAAATGGTGGGGATTGAATGCATGGCAAGGCCAAAGATCTGGATCAAAGGCTTTGTGTAACTTGCAGTCACAGGTGGAATTCTAGCCCTGGTGGGTAGTGCTGTTCTCCTCTGGCACAAAGAGCAATGGGCAGTGAAGGCTGAAGAAGTGAACCAGAGCACTGAAGAAGGTTGCCCTGTGTAGAGGTCCTGTCTTCCCCATCGTTTACCTTACTATTTACTTGTAGCAGTTGTGCCTTTGTTTTGGTCTGTGATAAACTCTGCGTCAGCTACAGATCAATTTGATGTGTCAGAGGTGGATAAGCTGAGCATTTTTATACATAATGTATTGTACACTCTGTGTATGGGAGACTTCATTTCAGGGTTGGTTTGGGTTTTGTGTGTCTGTATGTACACAAAATGCCAACCTTCTGCTTGATCCTGTAGAGTTCTAATTCTCTGGCACAAAATTATTCTGTACTCTCAAGGCTCCTTGGATTAAAGGTACTGTACTTCTCAAAGGGTTGGGTCACTATTTGTACTCTTTCGATCTCTAAAATGCTACAGAGTCTTAGCTGGGACATTCTTGGCTTCAAGAGTAGTAGAGATGTGTGCAATACAGGGCCTGTTCATGTCATTGTGCAGTTGTAAGGCAGATTATTCAGAAACAATAACTATGTAGTCTTCACTGGCCTTAACAGCCTTAGTCACTGAGTTGGGCTGGAGCCTTTGACTAGTAAAAAATTATATATTTTTTGTGATGCCCTGGTGTAAAACTAAGATAATCCTTGACTTCCCTTTTGGGACTGAGAGGGTTGGCTGGCTAGCATAGATAATTTAATCACAAATAAAAAGCATCATGAAAAAGCCTGGGATAACCCTACTATTTAGGTCTGGTGATTTTTAAATTTTTTTTTAACCTTCTGGGGATGGACTGGACCATAGAGCCTGGTCTGCCAGGTGATGCTATCTGTTTATCTTTATTTGTCTGCCATAGCTTGTCCTTTTGATTATTGAAATACTGATACATAAATGCTGAAATTTCTGTGGCTGCATTTAAAAAGTTGTTCTACCTATCTAAAAAAATGGAGAAATTGCTTTGATATTCCTATTTTGACAATATGTGGCTATGCTGACTTTTGTTGCTTCTTTCCTTAGGGGCATTTGTCCCTGATCTCTCAAACAAAATGTCACTGAGTAAAACTATGTATGATGCTGTGTGTTCTAGTTACAAAAGATTTATAACTTGGTCACTTTTATTTATGCCTCCGTGGAGCTGGTGGAATTCTACTGCAGTGTTAAGATGCAGCAGTTTCATTTTCCTGCAGGCAGCAGCCCTCTGGTGGTGTGTGCTTTTTCTTCTTTTTTTTTTTTTTTTTCTTTTAAGTCATTTTTGGAGATTCAGACAGACTGATAGGGAAGCCTTTAAAAGTGCCTCAAATTAAACTGCTACATAGTCGCATATCTCCTCTCTTTTCCTTTCTAGTCCTCACCTCATCACCACCCCCACCTAAATTTGCAAGTGGGATGTGAAAGACAAAGAAAGGTTACAAAATTAACCCCGTGGATAATACCAGCAGTCTTATTTGGCAAGCTGATATTTACAAATACTATCTCTCTAAGTTTCAGCTCCCAGAACTACTGCCTGGAAAGGGTATAGGTCGGTGTGAAGTGGGTGGCTCAGCTCCCGGGTTATTCTGAAGACTAGACTGTCAGGAATGCAGGCATTTCTGAGGAGGCTGCTGATGAACTTGAAAATTGAAATATCAAAGAATTTTTTTAAGGGATGACCTTAGGAGTCTGTTACATGGGCGTTAAAGATAGTCACATTGTAAGTTACTGTCTGGAAAGAATATTTTGGCTAATGGGGAGGGAGAATCTTCTCATCAGTGCCCTAGGAGTGAAATTTACCCTTTTGCTAGTAGGAGATTTAGCTATAACTTGAGTCCCACTTAAGACCTATTTTGAAGTACTTAGTTATGTTCTGGGAGGTAAAAATGGAGATAAAATATTGCTCCTTACTGTTTTTGAGATAATAAGCCAGAGTTTTGTGCAAATGGATTTTGAAATTGTTAAAGCTGTGCCAGGGATGCATTTGGCTTGTTTCCTTTCCAGGACTACAGTAAATGTCAAAATCATGCAGTATCTGTGGCTGTGCTACTGTGTACATGCTCTGTAGGAAGACGTGCAGTTTCGTTAACAATTGAATGCTGAAGGGTTTAGGGCAAATAATTCCAGTTAAGATTAGTTGTTTTAAAATGTATTGATTTTTGACTGTGATGTTTGAAACCTACTGAGTGTCTGTAAAGTGAAACCAAAGTTGCTGCTTAGGTTTCTGTGTTGTTTTGGGGGTTTTTTTTAGTTAATTTAAAGAAGAAGGGGATCAGTAAAGAAAAAAGCATTAATATAGAGAATAACTTCTGTTCTTTTTACTGATGGATGGTGGTTGTGGCTTATGAGCCCTTGGCAGTATTTGGTTGAACTTGATACTGTGGACAGCAGGTAATACAAATTTGAGGCCTTACTTGATAGTACTTTAGGTCGCTTGTGGTATAATTGCTGAAAATTATCAAAAGACATTTGTGCCACCTAAGATATGTGATGCAAAAGTGTTGTTTCACCCATGACGCTCTTGGGTGTGTAAGGCTTGGCTCTTTTTGCTGGGTTTGCCTCAGTCAGGGAGCAAAGGTCCAGCCTGGTGCACAGTTTGGGCATAGATCTGACCCTTGCAAAGAACTCTCAGTGCGCATAGATTATATATTAGAGGGGCAGTGACTGTTTATGACCTTTAATGCTTGCAGTTAGCATGGGAGAAAGGAATCACTCATTCTTGCCTATCTCACAATCTCCAAAACATACTTTTATTTTTGCTCATTTAGATTCCTGTTTGTGATTTAAAACACAGGACTGTGACACATGCTGCAGTAGGTTATTGGTCATTTTTTGGAGGCAGAACAAAAATTGGTGCCTAATCAGGTATGTTTAAAAAAAAAGAGAGGAAAGAAAAGGAAAAAAAAAAGACCTTGAGCCCTTCATTTTTTTTTCTTCAGCATGCTTGTCAATTTGGCAGTGAGAGGACTAAAGTGAACAGCTTTCTGCCATCCAGTGGAGAGGGATACAAGTTTTTAAACTAAATCCACCAAAGAATAACAATGCAAAAGCTTCAGTAAGGAAATGAACTTAAAAAAACTTGAATTTTCCCTGTTTTGCCACAAGTTTATGGTAGTTCAAAGGTTTAAAATAAAAAAAAAATTGAATTACTAGGCTGTGGATGAGGCAAAAGCTAGTCATATTTCAATTCGAAAAGCAAAGTTGTCCTTCTCCACTGATGCCAAAGAGGCTATCTAGAAAAAGCTAAAACTTAAGGCATCACCACCACCATTGATTATTCTAAATACTTTTTTTTTTCTAATGAAAATCTCAAAATGTGTTTTCTTCCAGTCTAAAAATGAATTCAAGTGGTTTATGGCCATTGCTGCAGGCTGGGTGATGAACTTGATAAGACTTTTGTGTTGGTCCTAACACAGGTGTACATGCATCCTCAGAGAAATTAAATCACCAAGACTTATCCCCTAACCTTAACAGAAAAGCAGGTGTGATTATAGTGTTGGTAGGCTCTATATGTGCAGTTTCTTTGGTTGCCTATTGCCTCTTAACTTGTAAAAATACTGAGATTAGAAAGGAAATGGTTTAAAACTCATTTGCCTTCTTACTGGTTTTGTGGCTGGGTACACCTGGTACTGGGACCTTTGCAATGTAATTCTTGGCATTCAACATTTTCTTGCTGAGGTCTTGCATAGATGTGCTGTTTCTCCACATTTTGGAAGTTGTGTAAGGCAATGCAGTTCATATGCAAAATAGTATTTAAATATCAACTTAAACCAACATTGTCCTGTAGTTTTGGGGTTCTGGTTATAACAGGCTGTTTTACATGAGAGTCTAAAATTCTCCCTGGTCATCAGATTTGTACCATTTGTATTTTGTTCAGAGATTGTGTTTTACATGAAAACTCTCACATAATGATGGGTTAATTTTATGTTCTTGCTACACTTTTTGTTGTTTGTTTCTTGTTGCACCTCTGGTGCTTCATTGACATTTCTTTGGATTTACAGCAATTTGGCACAGCAGAGCAGTACAGTATCCTGCCATGGACCTTGTTGTCTTCCATGTGTCCTTACAGGAGTCACCACACTGAAGTCAGCAAATGGGTGCTACTGGGAAGCTGTTTCAAGTGAGGATATTCTGCAGTTGCAAATACTAGGCCATAAGCAGTAAAAGGTATAGATAGAAATATTAGTCAAATATTATTTCATTATAAGCTAGACCAGGAAAAAAACCACCCCATGATGCTTTCTCTTGTCAGCTGTGAAGCTTATTTTAAATGATGAATACTGCTGAAGAGAAGCATTTAGTAACTGAAATGTAAGTGGGTGACAAAGAAACAATACATATGCAGCAGCTTTTTTTTTCCCTCCAGTTTTGTGTTTCCATCTCCTAGTATTGGAACTATTGACAGTATTGGAAGTAACTTTTTTGGCTTTCTCATTTCTCTGTGTATTAAACTTTTATTCTTTGGCATTCAGCAAGTCAGTGGTACAGGATCATCTTAGTGCTCACCCTTTGATTTTTCACTCTTCCCCTGTGGCAACTTCCCCTGCTGGATGCATGTGGATTTAGCTTGATTCCCAGCCATGCCAGCAGCATTGTAAAATCGAACTGTAGCATTTGAAAATACTGCTCTATTGAAAAACAAGCTGGAGCAATCCAGACTTGGATTTCAAAGGGAATGGAAAGATCTTGATCCATGCTGCTTTGCAAGCTCAGCACCACAGAGTGTGATTGACTGTAAGCTCACTCATATTATGAAACACTGAAGGGTATTAAGTGTAATAACAGGCTGGAAAAGTGGGATATATGGGATCATGAAGAAGCCCAGAGTCTGTCTCTCTCCACAGGCAAATTGGTGCTTTGCTTATACTGTTGTAAAAATGGCTTGATAGCTCTGAAGCTGTTGAGTCTTACTTTAGATTTCCACTACTTCACAGGAAACACGGTTTAACCATGGTTTACTCCAGGAGCAGCCTGAGTTTGTATCCCATAATCTTAGGTGGAGTTGATTTATTTTGTAAGTGTAACGGAAAGATCAGGTTTTGTGACTGAAAGATCAGGTTTTGTGACTATGGGCCAGATCCTCAACTGGTGCTATTTGCTTAAGAGCCCTGGATTCCATGGTGCTGGACTGACTCTAGTATGGATTTGACCTTCTATGTAAGGACAGAGACTATAATTTTTAAATTTGGGAAAGGGTCTAGGTGTTGGATTTTCTTGTTTCAGACATTGTTACTTGAGAAAAGTATCAAACCACATGCATTATGAAAGGGTTTGGTGTCTGAAGTTTTAGATACTGCACCCTTTCTGCAAGGAGATGCAAATTTGTTTCAGTCTTTGAAAAGGTCTTTCTGTAACCTTGACTGGTTTTTTTGTAACTTTGTGTCAGTGATCTCTGAATTTGTAGCAACTGTATTTCTATGTTGATACAATACCCACAGCTTGGATATTGCCGCTGTTCTGAGCTATCCACAAATGCCTACAATTCTCTTAGACAATTGACCTTTGGGCCTAGAATTCTTACACTTAGCCTCTAGTCCAGAAATTACTTCTTTTTTTCTCAAGAGATCTCAATAAAAATGTGTATGATGAGGTTTATTTTGTCTGACTGTTGGCAGCAAGGGGTGGTAAGGAAGGGGGAGTCAGTAGTTCAATTCCTTGATGGAATTAAATCCTTGAGAAAATAAGCACAATTCTTTATTTGATATTTACTTGGTACCTTCCCAGTACTTAGCTTGCTCCACATCAGACTTCATAATATTTGTACTTCATTTTCATTAGAAGGCCTATCAGAGTTATCAAAATTGTTAATTTTGCATTAATACCCATTGATAAGGAATTATGTGATGAAACACACACAGTTAGACAGAGGTACTTTTGGCTACAGGTAAGATTTTAAGTCTGAGGCTTAACCATCTTTGAATTTCAGGAGAGTGAATATAGGAAAAATGGTTTTTTGTTCCAGAGCTGTGCATAACCACATACTTATTATTTCTCTGAGTGAGGTGCAAAACTGTAAAAGGGCCTGTCTTTTAGATCTGTCTTGGACGTTGTCCAAAATCTCATGCCATTTCACACCCTCAGCCTAGTTCTACTTGTGTATGTCTGTGCTGCAGTTTCTAACCAGACAAGAAAGCTCCAGACTGCTGTGGTGGGTCAGGATGATACCTGGATTTACTAATTTAAAAGGGTCTTGGGTATCTGTGTTCTGCACTGCTGTCAGTTTTAGACAGTCTAGTTCTCGATGAGCACAACAGGGATGTTGTGATAAAACAAGTTTTTTTGCGTCAGACCCGTGTTCTCTCCTGTTACAGTGTGGTGTACTAGAGTTTTTCAGTGGTCAGTTTTAGAAATGCTGCAGCAGCTGACTTCTGAATCACCAGCAGTAGGATCTTTTTTTCTTCTTTTTTTTTTCTTCCCCCCCCAGTATCTTGATTAGTAATTTCCTTCTATCTGAATGTGTCAAGGATTACCAGTTGATTTTTATTCTAGCATAGGGATATGAGTCTATTCCCAATAACTGTCTGTACTTTGGATGGATGTGATTTTATGTTGCACCAAATGAGTGAAAAGAAGCATCAAAATCCTTTACTCCTTTTCCTTCTTTCTTTGTTTAAAACTTTATTCCCTTTTACTTAGTAGAGTTAACACATGTCCTGGTATTAAGGGGGTATTATTAATGTATCATCTCTATCTTTCATCATCCTCTGTTTGTCTAACATTGTCTAGTGTGTTCCTTTTTAGTCCGATCATCAAAACTGGCAATCTGGATCTTCTCATTCTATCCTGGTATGATCCTCGTGCACTCAGTGGTTTTGCTGCTGTTCTCTTAATGTTACCTATTTCTACTGTGCATATTTGAGGTCAGTATTCCAGCTGGGGATGTGTCATTGATTTATACTTTGGCATTATCTCATTCTCAAGTACAATTTTATATTTGATTGTTCAGCTTTTGTTGTCAGTTTTGATTACCTCTGTACATTGAGTTGATATTTTTATTATGCTGTCTGAAGTTCTGAAGTAATGGTAACTCTTTTCTTGAATGACTCCAGCTAACTTGGTAGTCAGAAATGTATATTACTACTTCACATTAGTCTTTCTATTATGCATTTATTGACACTGAATTTCATCTATAGTTAGCTACTCTTTCCACCAGGTTTCGGTATTTCATTATTTTAAGTGCTTAAGTGAGACTTAAGTGTTGGTCTAGTGCTATCCTACTGTGCAAGGGTAAATTTCACCCTTTATGAACTGATGCATCCTGTCACATTAATCAGGGATGTACTGTGGATTTCCTAGGGCAATATAAAGGATCAAATTTCCCAATTAACCCCTTCAGAACCGAATTAAATGTTAGAATTTACATTAGAATGTGTACCACAAACTTGATGTATCATGATCTGTAGTACTGGTGATGTATTTTAGTGTGTCCATAGGGAAAACATCAGCAGTAGCAATCTACTGGGTACTTGAAATCTCCCAAGGTTGAAAGGTCACAACTGATGCATCCAGGTGTTGAGAAATTTGTAGCATTTTCTTCTGTTTCCTCTATTTATAAAATAGGTTTTTGTCAAAGCAGGTCCATGGAGGTTCCCCCAAGCTAAAATATTAAGTTTGATGCGACTCATTTATGCCCATCTATCTTTATCCTTTTATTTGAAAGGAAGATCCCTTTCTTTTTGCTGTTTCATGGAAGAGTTTCGAAGTTGGTGAGAAAATGGCTGGACCTGAGCAGCATTGATTTCTTTAGTTAACTCTGATTTTGAGAGTAATTTCTTGACACTTTTGTTTTGTCACCTGTAATGTTGATAATGGGCCTTACACAAACTACTTTGGAAGTTGAAGACTCACTGTACTACAGAAGCTAGGGATCTTTTTTTCAAGTACAGTGTTTCATAATGTATAACAGGGTCTGTTGATGTCTGATTTGGTTTTCTGTTGCACTGAAAATACCAAGAAACTGACTGACCAAATAAAGCATTTCTCCCCCTTATCCCTTAAAGGAGGGAAGAAACACTCTGAAGATGATTCTTCTTCCTGCTTTCCCAAAGAACCCAAACAAAGTAAAACTACAGTATAAAGGGTATAAAATCTGAATAGATGGAAGAATTTTTTTCATCCCTTCAAGCTTATTATTATCATTATTGTTTTAGTGCTTCTGGTTTGGGAAGAGAACTTGTGTTCTGTGAGCACTGATTGCTGTGAAATTGGCAAACTGTCCAGCTGTTCAGTGGATGCTTGTCTGATCATGGAAATCCTGCTTATGAAGTAGAGCAGGGGGAAAAAGAGTGAAACATGCTGGTATCTTAGTGGATTTAGTTTTACACAGTAGCATCTGCTGAACATGCAGTGACTCTTTTACTTAGCAATTTAGACTAAACCCCATAATTATTTAATGAGCAATGTCCCTCTTTCTCTCCCATTTGTTTTGATCCCTAACCCCCAGAAGTGCTGGCTTCAGGGTCTGTGTAAGGCATGGCGTAGGCTGTGTACCTGCTGCCCACCCTGGGTATTGTGTATGATGTTTTGATTTATTTATTAGCCTTTATTTTTTTAATCTGTGAAATTTTTGTAGGCAAGGAGGGAAGAAGCAGGACCTATAAATGACAACCCACAGCTCCTCTTAAGCAGTGACAGATGCCTTCTGACATGACATTTTGGGGACTTTGAGACTCCTGATAATAATATTTGTGGTTCAGGAATGACCTTGCATATCGGAAGGTCTTTGTCTATTCTACATGTCATAATGAGTTAAACATTGTGGTGAAACAGCACAAAACCAAAGTGCTGTGTCTGAGCCACCTGCAGCCTCCTTATCCCCTTGTTACCTTCAGGAAGAAAATGAAAATGGATGCATCTTTCTAGAGAATAAGGAAAAAATGTTGCTGAAAAGAAATAGCTGTTTGTGTGTGCTGCTTAGAACAGTCCACAGGCTATACTGACAGAACTGCAAGAAAGCTGATAGGAAGCCTGTTCAAAACCTTGCAAAAAACTTCTGGATACAGTAAATCACTTGTGTCTTAAGCTATTCTAATAAAAATAAATTTCTCTTACTTATAATTAGCTTTTTATATCAACTTTTATTTATGGTACTAGATGGAAAGCCAAGTGGATGTTGGATTTTGGCTTCTAGAAGCAATTTCTTCGACTTACTTAAAACAAGTCATGCTCATTTGTGTCAATATTGCAATCAGTTGCTCAGGGAGAATGGTTGTGTCCTCAGAATCATGATTTAGATTCAGCAGTACAGAAGAGCAACATCCAGATTATGTGCTACTGCTCAGGAATGCTATTTTTAAACTAGAGATTTTAAGGTTGTAAAAGTAAGATCTAACCAGCCTGGTGTATGAAATGATGCATTTACTTATAGTGAGATTCCAATACAACTTATTGGAGTTATTTCCCAATGTTGTAGTGTGAAGCTTTGTCCTGATCATGCTTCAGCTTTGAAATGAGTTCCCACCAATGTGAGCTCATTATCACAGGCATGAGGCCACTCTCTTGTAGTCATCACCTTGGCTGAAATTTCCATGGAAACACGAGGCCAATGGAAGGGTCACATACAGCAGATGAGCTCAGGAAAAGAAATAGGAAGGGAACACCCAAAATTGATTTTCTTAATATATTTTTATTTTCATCTTGTCTGAAGTGTACCCATTATTAATGAAATCTTTCCTGCATATCATATTGGACCTACAGGTCCTGCCCCTGGGACTTGCTGAAGCTGTAAATCAGGAATACACTCAGAGTTTTGCCACTTTCTTTTCTTCCTTAGTAAGGATAACTGAGGTGTCTAAAGCATCCTTCTCTGCTGGGTTGGGTGTGTAGGAATCTGTTTTCAGTTCTTTTTGATCAACAAGAAAATTCCCTGTGGTAGTGGGAAGCCTCTGGTTCCAGAGGTGGTGCCTCACTAATGGAGGTGGCTCCTGAGCAGACCTTGCTGTTTGCCTTGGCCTGGTATTCCATGGTGTAGAATAAAAAAGTGTGCTTGAAGCTGAGCTCTACCATGCCAGTCACTCACTAGTACAAGGCCTCTGAGATACTCAGTGGCATATGTGAGAACAATTCCTTCTCTGGGCTACATTATCCTAGAAAAGGTGCTATAGCTCACTCTTCCTCGTGGTTTGTTTTTATTTTCCTCCCTGAGTAGAGGTAGTCTACAACAGAGAAGTTGACCTTCAAAACAGACACTTCTGTAGTGTCGATGATGATCTGTTTTTCCAAGAAATCTGTGTTGACCCCTTGTCTAGTATGGAAAGTTGGCTGAATTATTAATTTCGTTCAAGAATTGTTTTCTCTTGAAAACAATTTATGGTGATGCAAAATGGGAAATACATGTTTTTTCTAGAACGTTCCCTTCCATTCTCTTCTATATTGAGTCATGTGTTGGGAAATTGTTCTCTTCCCCCCTCCTGAAGTCAGAAGGAAAGTGAGGATTTAGTTTCACAAAAAGGTCTAACTAGTAGGGAAACCATGAGCCATAGATTTATCTGATGTAAATGCAGTGTATCTCTGTTGAAGTTTGGATTGACTTCTGTCAGTACAGGATTCACTTAGTGCTGGTGTGGATGCTCCTTTCAGAAAGGAGAGTTAATACAGAAAGAAGTTTCTGAGAAAGATGGTTTTGCTCTCCAATTTCGTTACTCTAGTTTTTAAGATCTTATAGTTGCTAAATAACTTTGAAGTCTTCAGTTGAGTCTAAATATCTTTTGATGTTTTATAATACAGTAGGAACTTTATTTACTCTTTCTAGCAAATTTTCTTTTTATTACATAAACACTACTCAGATTCCCGTAGTCTTCCTTCTTACTTTGTGGAATTATGAGTCTGATGCAGCCATCAGAATGCCCCTTCCAATCTGACACTTAAGTATCTGTGAGGGATCATTGGTATGCCTTCTTTCTTTACAAATAATGCAGGACAAAACACAGGCTTGTTCCTCATGTTGGCTGCATTTTCTGAACTGCATTGGGGCAACTGCTAAACTTGTAATTACATCTAGTTCTTCAATTAAGACCCTTATCACTTCTCTCAGTGATAGCTTTTATTTGTTGTCATGGCTTGACTATTGTGGTTGAGTTTCGTTTTTTGCTTCAGTTTAAGTGATGAAGGAAGTCTGTGAAGATTCCTAAAAACCAAGTCATGCTCCCATCCAGTTTTGGATAGTCATGGGAGAGATGCTGCTTTTCACCATACATTGTGGATCAGGGGCAATAGAGCAATTGAAAACAAAGAAAATAGGTGGAGGGAAATTATGAGAGGCCAGTAAGTCCTGCTTCCTGTGGTGTGTATGAACTTATATTTTTGCCATTCTGGAGAACTTTATCTTTGCACCTCTGTAGACAGGAGCAAGTCATGTTGAAATGTTTAGAGTGAAATGTATTACAGCCCTGGAGGCCATTCTGTTCACTGAATACATACAAGCCTTTCTGAAGTGGGAGTTATTTGGTGTTCTGGAAATACCAGAAGTTAAGCAATTGGACATCTATTTTTAACATGGCTACAGTACAGCTCTGTAAGGTGATTATAATAAAATTCCTATCAACTTTAGGCAAGCTATAGAAAGATCATAGCAAGTCGTGCTGTAACATGGGTACTTGTTTTTGTTGTAAAGAATGGTCTCTGCCACAGGCTGATAGTTTAAGTCATTACTTCTTCATTCATCATTCTTGAACATTTCTTATTTTCTCAACTATTCAAGCAGCAGAGATCTAGAATCGTTTCATTAAGCTGAGATAAACATCTGATGATTATTGTTACTGTTTTCATATTATATAAATACCTTGGGAGCCATCCTTTTAGGGAGCTTCATGCTGGCTGAGCAGTTGCTACCCAGAGAAACCCACATTCTGAATATTAAACTTCATGGATATTAAGTACTGCCAGAAGCAAAAGCAAAAAAAAAAAAAGTAATTTAGAAAGAAATGTATTTTTTATTCTTGAGAAACATGTATTTATTAAAAAACTAACACCCTTGCAAATTGATGCCCTCTTCTGCTAAGTATTTCCATAGCACAACTGGGAAGTTCAAACTAACTTTCTTCACTGTCTTGACTCACATATTTTGAAACAGGGGTGTCGGTATTCTGAGAAACGTGTTAAAGTTCCATGTGTAGGCTAAATCCTTTTTTGTGCCTTTGTCAATGTACAGATAGCATCATAAGACTTTTATTGCAAGGCATTATCCAGTAGTAATTGTTTTTGAATGGCAACAGCTATTCTGAGTGCCCAGCAGAACACAAAAGTTTTTCACCATTTGTCACAGATGCATCCTTCTCTTTGTGGGTCGCTGTTGAATACATGGAGGGCATTAATACCAGTTGTATACTCCTGTTTGTTTAAAACTGATCTAAAGGTGCACTGCACAGTTGGATGTGTATATGGGTGGCACTGTACATAAAATTTATGATTCTTAACATGGTGATAAGAATCTGCATGTTCCCACTCCCAGTTTTCCAGTGATTTTTTTGATATTGAGGAATTTACCCATCTATGTAATTTTTTGCTGCAAGAAACCTCTTTCACAGATACAAGTAGTTGTTTCTGTCAAACAGAAGGAACCGTCTAGCATTTTCCAAGCTGAATGTATTAAAACACTGGTAAACTTGAAGTGACTTTGGACGTTGTCTTTCCATGCTTCAAAAGCCTTTCATCTGTGCATTTTATTTTTTTGGTACATAGGATACGTGTGGTTATGCATCTGAATATCTCTCTGACTTGAGAGAACTGTGGCTAATCACATAGACAAGTACTGTTTGTAGCCTGATTGTAGCCCTTGCTGTTCAAAAGTGGTGCAAGCTTTAACTAATAAATTTCTTTATGAAACCTCCACAAACTTCTGAATTTGTGAAATAAAAATTGAACAAAATCAGTTTTAACAGCTGTGGTAAACTGTGGTGCATTTAAGTATTCAGACCAAATGATAAAGAACTGTGTCTAAATTATGACACAGCTGAGAATATCAGTAGAGATGAAAACAAAGGAGAAGCATGGCATAATACTCAGATTATTGATTTGCTTGGTATTAAAAACATCTTAAAAATTTCAAAATTAATGAGACATAAAATCTCCCTCCTTTGCAGCTGATTCTCATCAGTTAGTTATACAAGAGCTATCACAGGAGAATGGATCATACCATTAGCTGTTAGCTCAGAATGACTCTGCAAAATAGTCCTTAAAGCTCCACTGACTTCTTTCTGACAGTCTCCTAAAGGTCTCAGAGCTGCCTGTAGCTGCAGTGTATTGGGCTGTCCTCAAACCTGGGTCTGAGTTGGATGGCAGAAACCTCTCACCCTGCAATTTGCTTTAAAGCAGCAGTGTCTGAATAATGTGTCTTGGGCAGATAGGCCTCCACAGGGGTCAGCTGAGCTTTGTGTTGACTTGTATAGCAGTGAGGGTGATAAATTTATCACAAACAAAGTCATGGTTACTGCCAACAGCCTTTATGATTTAATCTCTACATTTAATGTCATTTTGTTTGCTAAAAATGGATACAGATGTCCCCACTGTGGAACGATACTGTCTGACAAATCTACTTTGTGACTTTGGCTATGCAGGCTGTAATGTAGTGTATTGCTCTTGGAAAACTTGTTATTACTTGAAAATATCTCTCAACAGTATCTAACTTTTAGTGTCCCAAACTGCCCCACTGTCTTCCAGTATGCAGATACTAATCATTGGGATACCTGATTTTTAATTTCTGTCATTTTTTAATGTCTGTAGTTGCTGTAGAGAATAAGGGATGAAAGAAGGGGGATTAAAAAGACTGGGAGTCGTATTGCAGTGAAGTTAGGTATTGTAATTACTGTGTGCAACATGCAAATTATGTTCACTCGCAGTAAGCCACAGCTGGGTGAGAAAAAGGTCTTTTGAGTGCTCAACAGCATGTGATGAGTTATCTTGAATGCTTTAAAACACTTTTGGAAATGAATCCTCTGCCCCTTCCCACTTACCTTGTCTGAGCCAGGTGTCATGCAGCCAGCTGGAAAAGCAGTTTCCATTTGTGCTTTGCCAAATGCACCACATTCTCTGAAGCGCGATGAGCCCATATTTTTGGGTCTCATATTTTTAGGACTGACATGTAGCTTGGTTTACACATCTGGATTCTTGATGTGTTTTGAGAACAGCCTTCCAGTCATTATGAATTACATTTGTTGCTTTGATAATAAGTTTTCATTGTAAAAGTTCCATTGGAAAGAAATGTGTTTTCTACCCTCTGCAGTAAAATTATAGCGCCATAGAATGGCTTGAGTTGAAAGGGACCTTAAAGGTCATCTAGTTCCAACCCCCTGCCATGGGCAGGGATACCTCTCGCTAGACCAGGTTGCTCAAGGCCCTATCCAGCCTGGCCTTGAACACTGACAGGGATGGGGAATCCACAACTTCTCTGGGAAAACTGTTCCAGTACCTCATCACCTCACAGTACAGAATTACATATTAAATCTAAACCTGCCCTGTTTCAGCTTAAAGCCATTCTCCCTTGTCCTATACCACATGTCCTTGTCAAAAATCCCTCCCCAGCTTTCTTACAGGCCCCTTTCGGGTGCTGTGAGGCTCCAGCTGATCCACTCATGTTCTCCAAGTGCTGGGGCCACCAATGGATGCAGTACTGCAGGTGGGGTCTCACCAGACTGGAGTAGAACCACTTCCCTCACCCTGCTGGCCTCGTGGTGCAGCCCAGAGCACCTTTGGCTTTCAGGGCAGCAGGGACAAGTTGATGGGTCATACTGAGTTTCTTGTCTGCTGACACCCCCAAGACTTTGTCTCCAGTGCTGCTCTCAATCTATTCCCTGCCCATCCTGTATTTGTGCCTGGGATTGCCCCAGCCCTTGGCCAGGACATTGTAGTTGGCCTTGCTGCGTCACTGATGAAGGTGCTAAAGAGCACTGGGGTCACTACAGACCCCCAAGGAACACCAGTCGGCTCTGGTCTCCTGGTGAGCACTGAGCCAACTCTTTATTCACTACATGGTCCATGTCTTTATAATTTAGAGTTGAGGATGTTGTGTGGGACAGTGTGAAATACTTTGCACAAGTCCAGGTAGATAATGTCAGTCACTCTTCCCATATCCACCACAATGTAACCATGTCATAAAAAGCCACCAGATTTGTCAGGCATGATTTCTCTTTAGTTAAACCATGCTGACTGTCTCCAATCACCTCCTTATTTTCTATGTGCCTTAGCATGGTATCTTGGAAGAACTGCTCCTTGATCTTTTTGGGCCCAGAGGCAAGACTGACCAGCATGTAGCTTCCCAAGTCTACCATTTTCTCCTATTAAAAATGGCGTTTGTAACAAGAAATATTTATTTATACCAAAGCAGTCTGTGAGGCACACTGGCTACTTATTTAAGGAAAAATAAGACTCCTCAGTGAGCTTAATGAAGAGATGGGAACCTAAATATCATGAGTAAGTATGAGTAAAGTCAGTGAGGAAAGCCAGCTGCATTACTGCTGCCACCCACAATTGAGTCCAGTAGCCAGAATGACTGAGGGGTTTTTATTCTGTGCTGCCCTTTGGTACTGCTGATAAAGTGGGGAATCACCAAAGGCAGAGGGCAGTGCTACCCACGTGTATAATTTTGGGTTGCAATAGTTTTTGATAGTTATCACAGAATGTTTCCTTAGTAAGTGACAAGAGGCGGGGGGAGGGAGAGAGAAAAAGGTGACTGGAACGGTGGTGACATTTGAAATGGGAAGAACCTTGTCAGAGCCTTGACTTTGTACAGATAAAAAATATATTTTCTGATTTTATGGAAGGTTTGGAGAAGCTGCTGCACTGGGCAGATAAGAGGTGGGGTTACATGCTGGTTTATCTGTGAGGAGATGTAATGTTCCTCTCAGACTTGTGGCGTATTTAATTTAGATCAGAAAATCCTGGGGGATTTACAGCTAATCATAAACCAGCATAGATTAAGAAAAACCCTCTGAAAAATATTAGCAAGATATAATGTGTTGTATATAAATGGATGCAGGCATATATACATAAACATATATTTTATGTGATTTAAAGGTAATTCTGCTATACTAGTGAAGGGCATTGTAGGTGTTTATTGTAGGAAGTCAAATGTGGGTGTGCTACAGAATTTGCTGAATATGGAGCAGGGCATGCCCTGTGGCTGTAGAGCTGGCCCCTGCATGAGCAGCATGTTTGATGGCAGGACTTCTTTTAGTGCCAGGCTGCTCTGTGCTAGGAGCTCGCCAGAACTCTGGGTTGCTCTAAATTACACCAGACCTCAGGCAGCCCTGGGCAGTATTTGGAGTTCAGAAGATAAATATTTTTGCTCTACATGTTGTTTGTTGTACTTCATGAAGGAAATGATAATGGTTGATAGGGTTTTTAAATTTTCATGTTTTAACTCACAGTGATTGTGACAGTTGTTCAGTGAATTCACCTGTGTTCTAAAACAGGTACCAGATGGGCAGTAGCAGTAATTGCTTTGTCTGCTGTCCTTCTAATATAATGAAGCAATCTGAAAAAAACCAAACAGTCAAACAAAAAAACCTAAACAATTTTTAAACTTGTTTCCCTACCTGAAGTCTCCATGGCCTTTCCATTCCTGCAAATTTTAGGGCTTTTGCTGCAATGTATAGTATACCTGGCATGCCATAGAAGCTATGCCTGCAATCTGTAGGCATCCTTACACTGACTTTCACCTGACTAAGTCAACAACCTATAGGATGAAGCCATGTCCTGGGAGGCCTAGGCTGAATAAACTTGCCCAGAACTGTAAACACTTGGATCAAAATCCCTCAGCCAGTGCTGAGGCTTGTGCTGCTCTTGCTGCTTGTGTGGTTGTGCTCAGGTAGGCAGATATCTGCCACAATATAGATCCAAAATGCAAGTCTTGTGGTGTAACTTGCTAAAAGTAGAATTTTGACCGCATTTTGAACCCTGAAAGCTGACAAAGAGCTACTTGTGATGAAAGCTTTGGTTGGGTAGTCATAGATATGAGACACAAAGGGCCCAAATGGTACTGCCTCTTTGGAGGGAGACCTGTTGTGCTACCCAGCTGCTGTTGTGGCAGAGCTTCATGCTGGCTTTCTCTCTTTGTGCTACATGGGGAAAAACTGTTAGGTTTATGTGAATATCATTTCAAATTATGTTTTGTTTTATTTCACTATTTGTGTATGTTTTGTGATGTAATACTTTTTCACGTACTCGCAGATAAAGGTTTCACTATATAGCTGTTTCCAGACTAATGAACCTGGATATGTGGAACTGTTGGAGCACAAGATGCACTCCTGATTGAATAAAACATCACAAGGTGAATAATTTTAGTAGTATCGTGGGAGAATAGCAACTTTGTTTACATAAAACCTGAATTTTGAAAAGTATCTGATTCAGAAACAGACTTTAGAAAGCTTTCATA
Source organism: Camarhynchus parvulus (assembly GCF_901933205.1). NCBI lineage: Eukaryota > Metazoa > Chordata > Aves > Passeriformes > Thraupidae > Camarhynchus > Camarhynchus parvulus. The sequence goes on along the minus strand of NC_044575.1, from coordinate 15,880,080 downwards.
GCGTTGTTCCAAGTGAGTTATAGCAAAACAAAGCAGTTTTTCAAGCTTACTGCTGAGGCACTAAACCACCACAGCACTGATGTGAGTTTTTAAATGTTTACTTCTAAGCTGTGCCTTCTTCCCAGTCCAAGCACAAAGATACATTTTGTGCTTCCTTGTTGCAGCACTCAGTTACTGGGTTCTGAACCCTCTGAGGAATTACTGTGGAGAGATTCAGATGCCTGTTGAGAGTTTCCCTTACTCCATTTTGGCAGGTGAGGGTGTGCAAGCTGGTCATTCTGCTGAGACTTTGGTGCAGCTATATTCCTTACTGCTGCTGACTGGTTCAGAGTCTGCTGCTTCCACTGTGTTTCAGGCACACAGGGTGATGAACCAACTTTGGTTCTTTGTGCTTATAAAAAAAGCAGCATTTTAATTTTATCCTTGGCATACTTCATAGACTTGTAATGCTGTTCTAGCCTAGAAATAATATTAACCATTTGCCTTTTTAAGAAATTTATAAGCTGTCACCACAATTCTTATTTTTTCTGGGGCTTTTTTTAATCTCTTCCCCGCCGGTTCTACCAATTAGTACAAACTCTGAGTTATCTTTTAAAATACTCTATCTTTGTAAGATAAATTCTCCTGGATTAAGGGTTTAGATATTTGCCTTTGGCTTTTGTGGGAGCTTGATTTTTATATTTTGTTTTTAAAGAGGTAAAAGGTTGAGGAGTAAGGAGGACAGAATGTTCTTGTGATGGTGATGAAAAGCAGAAAATGTATCTTGGAAGTTAAGTCCCTATGTAAATATATTAATTTGCTGAGTTGCAGAATAGCTTGGGATGGCTGGCAGGATCCCCATCACATGAGCAAAGGTAGAGGGATTGTGCCTTCCCATTGCATTTCACAAACACCCTTTCACTTTCTAATTAAGTGGGTTGCTTTTTGGTTTAAGGACAAGAGAAAAGGGCATCCTGATTCCCTGCAATCTGCACTGTTGCTTGTTCCTTGGGACCCCACTAGTCAAAACAACGGGATTCATATGTTGACGGCAGCTGAGAGACCAGAGTATGACCAGATGGCAAGGGGGAGCTGAGCTGTCTGTTTCTGCAAGCGATAGGCACATTATGGTTATTCTCTTCTGGGGACAAGAGGGTGGAAAGGAGGGGGAGGGGGAGAGAGAAAGAGGGAGATATTAGATAAACAGACTGTAGCCTGAATACATATGACATGTGGGAGGAAAGCTTTGTTAAGCAAGAACTGAAAGCCTCTTGCAAAGCATTAAGCAGCACCGCCTGTGCACTGGACTGAGCCAAACCAGAGGAAACAGGAGCACAAACCTGCAACTGCTGTAAGGCCAGTGAGGTTCACCAGGCTCCTGCACAGGTGCTTGAAACAGTGAAGGACTGGAAGGTTTTGCTGTTCCCTTAGCTCAGTTTACCTTTTTTAGAGGAAAGGAAGGGTCATTTAGCAGCGTATTTGCCAGAGGTGTGTTTTCCTTTCATTCTGCTAAACTTTTTCATCAACTTCATTGTATCAGGGATGGCTTTACTGGGTTCTGGTTGTTTACTGTGTGCACCAAAGTCACTGCAGGTTCAGTCTAGCCAGTGATTTACAGGAGTAGTCAGGGAACACATCCTTGATTACATCACCCTGAGCCTTATCTGGAGGCTGCTGAATTCTGTAAAAAATTTCCCACTTAACTATATTAGGGTGTGGATTTGTCTTAGCAATGAAACTGAAGTATGCTTCTATTGGTTATTGATAACAGAGCTATCAAATCTTTCCTTACTGCCCTCTCTGGCTCAACAGTGTAAGTTGCAATGTTTGTCCCATTTTCTTCTATTTTTCTTACTGTTGTTCTTGTGGCACGTCAGTAAATGAGCAACTAGAACAATTGATATTTACATTGCGTAAAAATGAAGAGGGAATTTTCATTATTTTGCTCATAAGAGTTTTTTAGACAATGTCTGACTGTCAGCAATTATTTGGGGAGGGTTTGATGCTCTTTCCCATAACGCCAGTAACTTTAGTTTCTTTTTTCCCCTCTCTGTTTTGTTTTGGCTTTTGCCTATGTGATTTGCTGACCTTCTTTGAGTAGCTCTTTTTGAAGCAAGGTGATACAAAAGCAGCCTCATCCTGTTGTTTTCATGGTGAGCCACTCTGAAGCAGTCTGGTGTATGCAGGGGGGAACATAACAGATTTGTTGGACTGCAGCACCTAACACCACAGCTCAATAACCTATTGGAGTGTTTGAACACGGTCACCAGCTTGGCTTCCCTGCTGCTCCCTAGATAGCTGCTTGTGACATTGATCTGCGGGGGGTGGAGGCAGAAAGCTGATTTATGGATGTAGCCTATTGCCTGGAGGAGTGGGTTAGCTGAGACTGCATTCTGCCTGGTTTTGGTCACAACAATACAAAGACTTTAGGGGGGTCTTTGCTACACAGAAAGTGCAGCTAGAAAATTTAAAATGTTGGTACTTGTGGGTATGTAATGAAAGCCTTAAAAGAACTAAAAAAGCTAAGCAATCCAAAACCCTTCACAAAAACAAACAGAAAACACACCCCTCTAAAGAACACCAACAAATGAAAAAAACTCTCACCAAAAACTCCACCAAGCAAACAAAATAAAAACTAAAGAACAATCAAAACAAAGAAAACTACCGAAACCGTTTAAACTCTTTCTGGAAAGATGCTAAGTGTGGTAATGCCATTTTTCTGTTCACTGCTTGGAAAACCTTTTGCAGTTCCATATGGGACACCATCTTTTAGAACTGTTATTTTAATTAGTGAACCAAAAAAAGCACGTTGCTAATTAATGTTGCTTCTCTGGCTTTGCAGAAGCTGCTTCTACTGTTTGACAGTAGTAGAACACCTAGAACTGCAATGTATTGAGGACTGACTTTTTGATTTTTATGATGATTACAATGGCTGAATCAGACATGCAAGTAAGTTTTGCCATCAGCCTCTCAGATCAGATAATTTGTGACCTTGTCTTTCTACAGGACTTCTATCATATTGTCAGGGCTCATAAAAACTTGGAGAGAACTCCATTTTGATTAGATGCAGATTTTCAATTTGTGACCTTAAAAGTCACCTTCAAATAAAGGGAAAAAATAAAAAAAAATTGTTTCAAGTTTTCTTCTAAAATTACTGCAGTAGTGTTGGGAATTTTAAAAAATTGTAAATATGAAAACCATGTAAAAAACTACTGTTTCATTTCTAATTTAAATGCTGTAGTTATTACATAACAGATAAAAATGAGGTATGAGGTTCAGTAGTAGCTGTATAATAAATGCCATTAGGATGGAGATATACCATGTTTACATAATATAAAGGGACAGAGGTAGATACCAAGGAGAAGGCTGGCGATTTCCACGTGTATGTAATAGTAGTAGCTATCTCTTCCACTTTGTGTAGCATCTTGGGTTCTCAAATCCATATTTAGCCATGAAAAACTGAAACAGAAGCCTATTTATCAAAATATTCTAATTGTCAATTGAACCTGTCACTTCTGGGATCTGGCATTGCCAGGTAATTTTGCAAATCTGATGGGTTTGCTTTTTTTAAAACAAAGGATCTATGTCTAAAGGATATTAAAATATACCATTTTGGAACTGGAAGAAAAGAAACTGGTTTTAAGCCAGGAAAGGTTAGCCAAAAATATCTAAACCAATATGGTGAACATAAATTGTGTCATTATTTGGTAATTTTCTGTTCTTCTGGAATTAAGTGGCATGTTTTGTTGCTGGCTTTGATAAGAGCAGAACTGTGTCCATTCTAATTTTTCTCTTTTGGATGACCTATTACTAGTTTGGTATAGATAGTTTTTCATTGTGATCTGCTCTGATTCAGGTTGTGGGGAGGAACCATAATACAAAGCTGAATTTTACTACTTACATTGGTTGTCTGTTTAGCCATTCCAGTGCTCAGAATCAACTTGCTACTTCAGCCTCCAAGTCAAGGAAAACAACTGGAATAAAGATTCAAAAAATTAAACTCAGGGTTTTATTCTTCTCTCTGCTCTTAAGTTAACTTTAGTGTTCTAAAAACTTCAGGCACAGAAGCTTGTATCATATCCCATTAACATTCAATTTGATTGTCTTTGGAGTACTGGTACATAGAATTAAATAAGAGAAAGTAATAGACCTTGAAAATTGTGCCTGATGTGTCTCAGTATCAATTTTCCATATGTATGAGAAAGTTGTACTCATCTATTTTGCCCATATGTTGGATTGCTAAGGTGGGAATTGGAAAATGCTCTGCAATCATCAGAGCAGAGGTGCCCACTTAGAAAAATGACAGAATACACTTTGAGTCTTGTCTTTGTTTTTCCTCTTTGCTTCTCTTGCTCTTTGAGTTCACTGCCAAATACATTTGAATGTCACTGTATCCATGCTGTTATAATCTGAGACTTTTCATCCTGTGAATAAACTGGCAGCTATTAGTGGCAATGGAGAGATGTTTTTATTTTCAGCTCTTCAGCACAGCACAAGGAGTTCTGAGCACTGACAACGGCATTCTTGGGTTCATCCATGTAGTGAGTAACCCTGTTTCACAGTGATCAATTTTCTGTAGAGAAATGTCAACCATAATTGGAACTTAAAACAGTTCTTAGTGATGGCCACTTTGATTAAAAAGCAAAGGAGTGAGATGTAGTACGTGTCTGGCAGGGCTTTTTTGAGCAAAAGGCAGGTTATTAGAACTTTAATGTTCTGCATGTAACCTAAGTACAGTAGTTTACTGGATTGAGTTTACTGCTACAGATTCATAGTTTCATTTACCACTTTAATGTTAGATGGATCATGTATATCTTACATGAAGACAAGTCTATGTGAGATAATTTCTTTCTATATTGTTCCTGGGTTCAGATAAGGATTTCCTTCTTTGTGCATGAATACTTAGTCATTACATTTTCAGTTTGTTAATCAAAATTAATAATACACCAGGTATGTTTCTACAGCAGGGATCTTAAAGCACTTTAGGAATGTTAGTTTCATAATACCACTCAGATAAAATGCATATGATTATTCGTATTTTGCAAGTGAGAAAACGGAATTGGACAGATTGAGTTCCTGAAAGACATACAGAAATTGTTGATGGAATTAAAGCCATTATTTGGAGATATGATGTAAAACCTACTGAAAGTGTTTGGATTGTGTCACTGATTACTGGTTCTTTTGCAGTGTTCTAGCAAAAAAACTGAATGTCCTTCAGTGATCAGGCCACCTTGAATAAAAATTCAGCTTTCCCATAAGGTTTCTGTTTTACCCAATCTTTCAACTACCTACAGGTTTTTTGAAACCGTCGTGTTTCATGGTTACAGCTTTTTATGTTTCAAAAGTTACTTCATGTTGGAGAATATCCTCATGGGAAGGGAAAGAGGACAGGTAATCATCTGAACATTTCTTGTATTTGTTCCAGCTGTGCACACAAACCAAGCCCATTCTCAGAGAGCTTCTCAGAAAGCAGCTGCATTGCTTAAAGCTGGTGCCCTTTGTGCAATCTCATCGATTGAGATCTCACTTACGCTTGTACAGGAAGTGGTAGGAAATGGAGGCATCTTGTTGCTTTTTTTTCTTCCCCTAATGCACTTATTTCTCTCTACCATTTTATTTGAACTTTATTTGCAATTAAAGCTATCTTGAACATTGCACTTAAGAAAATTATAGTTCTGTCTGAACTGCAGTCGCTCAGCTTTGCAGAAGCAGGGATAGACTGGGACAGGAAAAAAGTTTTCAGTCCCCATTCATGAAGGACTGAATTCTCAATTTTCTGAACTGATAGGGATTTAGGTTTTGTTCTCCTTACTTGTTCCCTACATCTCCGAAGAACTGCCCAATAAGCTAAAAGCCATACAGAACAAAATAAGTCTTTTAGCTTTTTAGCTAAATGCAATATCAATGGCAACCAAAGAAATAATTTCTTTCTAGTGTGCAGGTGGTATCTGTGGCCTGACAAAAAGTTTCTTGCTTTTTCAAAATTCTTTCTCCTGCCCACTGCAAAATGAGGTGGGAAAGACAGCATTTCTTTTGATTCTCTCAGGAGATCTGCAGTCAGATTTCCACAAGCTGGGTTTGCCTGGGCTTGTCCATCATTCTGTGTGTCTTAGCTTCCGCTCTGTAAAATGAAAGTAAATGAAACTTCCTTTCTCTTGCTTTTCTGTTTTCTTAGTGACTAGAGGAAAGAAAACTTGCTCTTGACTGAAAGGTTTTATAGTGTAAGAGAAATAATAATGAAATGGATGGAGGAAAATGAATCCTTTCTGGCTTTCAGTTTGCACCTTGCTCTAGTCATGATGCAAGTCACACCTTTGACTGAGCAGTGCCCTGCTGCCTTTGTCTGCTGGAAGAAAACAGGCGTTTTTTTTTTTAAATTATGGGTCCTTCAGAAGATTTCTCTATGTGCAAAAAGCTTCTTTCCTCTATTACTGAAGATGTAAGGTTACTGAGAGCCAGAGAAATAGAGGACAGAATTCTGCAATTTATTTTATGTTAGTTAGTGCAGATGTTAGTCCAGAGTTCCCAGAGCAGCACAACCATAGGAAATTTTATTTTAGCTGATACCAGAGTGTATGGAGAGCAATAAAAAAAGCAAGAACATGAAACACCAAACCCAACCCCCATCTATTTTTAGGTATATAGGTATCTGGAGAAACAGAAGGCAATAGGAAGATATTTGAACATTTGGCAGGGTGTGGAGAGCTTGAGTTGGCCCTTAGTAGCTGCCTATCCATTGGATATCAAATGGGTCCAGGCTGTGTTTTACAGAGCCACTGCTTTCTTAGATATTTAAAAAATCAGGGCTGTTAGCCAGCTTCATGTTTTTACAGAGAAGGAAGATTTCTTTGAATTGTCATTAACAAATGGAACAAGTTGGTATTGGAAAGAAGCAGTCCAGGAATACTTTCAGTGTTAGTGCACTTGAGCTCTGCTTAATTACACAGCCCACTTAATACTGCTCCGTTGATGGCACAGTGTTCAATTTATGTTGTTTACTCTGTGCACTGGCATTTGAGAGGCTCTAGCTGTCAATGTAACATTTTGGCATGTCAGTGCTGAAGATTTGCACCTCACTGTAAGGGCATGGGTGTTACTTGCTTTTGAATGCAATAGCTGCATATTATTGCTGTCACCTTAGCATGAGCTGTGTTGGATTGTGGGATCAGATTAATCTCTTGGGCTGCTGAAACAAGGTGATTGTGCCTTTAATAAAAATTTAGTTGTTGTCTCCTTGTGGCATGTAAGCAAAAATTTGTACCGATATTGACACATTGGAAACGTGTATTGCTACCTAGTATAAGTTTCACTTCAGCTGCCTTTTCCTAGTAAAATTTTGTGTGGTGCTAAATTTCCCTTCCTGTCATCTCGTTCCTGTCATTTGCAATCTGTTTGTCACCTAGTGTAGTTGTAGCACTGGATCCAGGATCAATACTTAGTCCAGAATATCTGTGAAATACTTTCTGTGATTCAGTATATTGCCTCTAAGTTATAAACATGTTAGCTACTTGCACAAAGGACAGAAAGGTAGTAGTGTCAAAAATACTGAATTTCTAAAAGCTTCTTGAAAACAGGCTCTTGGTCAGGGGAAAGAAACCAGGTTAGTGCTCCATTTTCCACATGTAAGGAAAATACTGTAGTGGAAGCTCAGCTTTGTCTGAGTACCAGAGAATCAATACAAGAGAGATGCTTCACTTGACTGAACTACAGAAAAGTCTGATGTGAGCTTTCCCCTTTCAGAATCCAAAGAATCCGGTGTGAACTGAATACTTGTGGGAGAACAGGTTTATTTGGTTGTGCTGCCCATGTAACTGCACAAACAGCAGGAAGACACTGCTGGTTTGATGTGATCCAGCATAACATCTGATCCACTTCAGCAAACATTCAGGCAGGGTTTTCTAAGGTAGTAATTGAACAGTTTATCTGATTGCATCATGTTGAATCTATGAAGAATGAGGTCCTTAAAACAGATGTTGGGATTATTTGGTAATGCCCACTATTTGTAGCACAGTAAGAAATGGCTCCATTCTGCTTACTGAAGTTTGGGAGTTATGCCTGTTGGACAGTATCCAAATGTAATTCATGATTTTTGATGAAGAAAGGTCAGCAGGTGTTCTTGGCTGTGACACTTACTGTGTTCAAACATGTAGGTTGACCTCTGGACACTCCCAAGGAGCTACAGGGATAACTTGGCTTTTTGGAGATGAGTGTGGTGAGTTTGCAAAAATTGTCTCCCCATGTATTTCTGACTTATCCTTTGAGCATCAGTGGTTCCAATTTCTGTTCTTGGCTGGCTGCAGAAAAAAAAAATTAAAAAAACCCCACTGTAATTCCCTACATTAATTAAGAAAAAGGAACTACCCATTAAGAGCTTCTAGATATCGATTTTTACTCCTGTAACTGGGGGCTCATAGGAGTGTTACAGTGATGATGGGTTTTGGTGAGCTGGTTTGCCAGGGTCTACAAGAACTGCAACAAGGAGCTTGGCTTCCTGTTGAGCTTTTATATGGGAAGTAGCAATCAAACTTTGAAGGGCCAAAGAAAACAGATCTTTGCAGTTCCAAGTCAGCTGTGGAAGACATAGTATGCAAATATACTTTGGCAGGAAATATATGGAATATGAAATCTATTTCCTGGCATCTTCACTGCAAATGCTCCCTGTGGTGATTTGGCTTGTTCATCTTAAAAAAAACCCAAAAAACAAAAACCAAACAACAAAACAACAAATCAAAGCTGAAGAAAAAAAGAAAAATAGCTGAACAAAATTAAAAAGCCCTACCAAACCAGTTACCACTTCCCTTAGTACAGAATACTGACAACATAATGCAGTATGGCCAAGGGATGTTTGTGATGACAAGGGTGGAAGTTTGCACTGGAGTCAGGCAAAGCAGTCAGCTTCTGTGACATTTGTGATGGTGGGGTGGGGAATTGCCTTCAAGCTGAAAGCTTGCTTTTCACCCAAGAAATGTCCTCATTTGTTAGAAGCTTCTTGTCTTTCAGTCTCAGGAGTTTCTGCTATGTTTGAGGAGAGTAAATTTTATTTAAATTCTTGCTGACAAAAAGCAATGTTGTCTCTCCCCCATCACATATGCTGCAGAGATGAGTTCCAGTGCTTCATTGTGGTTACAAGATCTTTACCCTGCCCCAGTAATTAAGAGGACTGAGAGGTCAGATCTCTGTTGCTCTGTCACAGGGTAAGATTTACAGAGCAGCCTGTATCTATTCTCTGGCAAATTGCAATTGCCAAAAGGCAGGATAAAATACTAAAGACCTTTTTTCAGCTGTGTGTGTGGCTGTGTACAGATTCATAGAGGAGATGATACAGATCTGATATCAGAATTCTTAGGAAGTTTTGCAAAAGCTCTCTACTTTGATAAAACTACTGTCACAATGTTCACAGTACCACTTTAGCACTCTGTCCTCTTTAGTGAAATACTCATACACTACTTTCAATATGTTGCATCCTTGAAGTCTCCCAAGAGATTTATGTTGTTAGTATGTACAGAAGAGATGGGATGTGTTCAAATGCAGAAATGGTGGGTGACAGGACAAAGTCAAATACAGGAGGATTGAGAACAGTGCAGTGTATACTTGTTTCTAGCTCCTTGTTCTGATTGGTAGGCTGACTGTTGTCAGACTGTACCACTGGCTCAGTTTAGTATGGCAATTATAATGTCCCCAAAGAAGTCACCTAGTGCTACATGCTTTCTGCAACCATAAAGTTATTTTACTCTGTACTCCCTTCAGCTGCATCTTAAAACAACTGCAGAAAAAAATCACCACTATGTGTATGAATAGCCCACCAAACCTCTGCCCCTTTGCTCCTCATTTACAGAATAAACCTGTGAAATTTCTTCAATTTACCCATGACTGCTCTGTGAAATTGGGCATCACTTTCATCAGTTTGTTGAAGGCCCACAGTTATAAGATAAGCTCCCGAAACTTTAAACTTCACCTGGCATGGAGATTTTGTCTGGGAGTGATTTGTTTGGATCTGTGTATATGTAGAGGATGCAAAAGCTTTTTCATACTGAAGCTTTCTCTGAAGTAGAAAGCCAACCAACCTTTTGATGTAATTCTTGTATATAAATGGTCTGAACACATACATGTTGATTTTTCCTGAGGGTGTACATGTTTGAAAAGTCGTGATCTTACTGCAAATGTTCACATTTCTTCCTACCCACCACTTAACCATGACTAGAAGGTAGAACAATATTAAGCATAACCATGCAAGTGCAACTGCAGGACTGATTAGTACTTCACATTCAGTTATCTCAAGATACTCAGGCATAAATAAGGTATAACTTAGGACCATTTTGTAACTCTTAATAGGGTCTTAGAGGGTCTGAACCAGCCTCTGATCCTGTAGAGAGCTGCAAACCATTTCTGTATTGGTGAATCAGTTGTTTTTGGGTATTGACCAGCCTACAGTGAAATAAAATGCCTTAAACATCTGTATAGTGTGGACATCAGGGGCTTGATGTTAACTACTTCTATCTGGTGATCTATTCCTGTTGCACCAGTTTACCTGCAAATGTAAGTCTAGCTCAATCTGACCCACATCACACACAGTAACTGTAGGAGTAAAGCCTCCAGTGCCTGAATCTGTGTCCTGTTCTGATCTGTGCATTCCTTCAGCAGAATGTGAATATTTGGAGTCCTGTCTGTGTCTTCATCTTCATATGCTAAGAAAGATTTCTCTCAGTCACACAGACTTCAGTGACTAAATTGAAAACTGATGCATTTATCCAGTACAACTGGATTCATGTGAGTTTCTGGTAATTGCATTTCACACAAACAAAGATGACTTTTCTGTGACCAAGTACTGCTCTGGAGAATTTGGCTGTGGTTTTCTCTTTTGCCCAGGTTTTTATTTTTCTTCAGTGAAGCCTTGCCATCAAAACTGAATGTGCAGGAGTTAGATATTCTCTGTAACATACCTTCATTACTAGAATAATTCCCAGAAGGCTGGGATTGGAAAGTGTAATATAATCTGCAGTGTCATGTTTAGGAGACTGCAGGAGGATTATTTTGATGTCCTATTTATGTAGAGAATTTTTTTTTTAAATTTAATGAAAATGGAGGAAAACTCTTGATTTTTCTAGAGAAGGATTTAGAAGTTGCAGCCCTAGGTGTAAAAGCTTGCCAACAGCAGTTACAGGTGGCTGTGGAAAGCCATTGAGACTCTGATACCTGTAATGTGTACCGTAGGGATTTTGATGTCTTACCAGGAGAAATGAGATTTACCAGTATTTAATAAATTATTCCCAGTAAGTACTGAGTTCTTTAAAAGCAATCCCTGAAACAATACTTGAGAATAGCCACAGAAGTTGTATTTCCCTCTCTTTAAAATATCCCTATCTTTAAATTCTAAATATTCAAAACAAATAGAGACTATTAAAATCATTGTTTTGAAAAGTATCCCTAGAGCTGTTTGTCCAAATAGCAGGGAAGTATTTATGGTATTTAGGCAAGAATAATCTGCTGTATTATTTCAGATAACTCTTGCTGTATGTAATTTTAGGAATATTTTAATCCTCCTAAAATTCTTTATCCTGTTGTGGTATATGTCAGCACCATAACTGTAATCTATTAAAGGTACATTATCTAATCTGTCTGTTAGATATCTCAGTATCTACATGAAGCATCCATTTATTTCAGATGTGGCTTCTTTCCTCTCTCCTTCAGAAAGGAATAGTACTGCAGAGTTGCTGGAAAGCAGGTCAGCTGTTGGAACATGCTGTTTTTCTCTAAAATGAGTTAAGGTAGCATATCAGATTTGAATATTTCCCAATTTTCAAAGGTGTTATGTGGTGGGTTGATTCTGTCTGGACGCCAGGTGCCCACCAAAGCTGCTCTCTCTGCCTTTGCTCAGCTGGTCAGTGGAGAGGAAATATAATGAAAGACTCATGGGTCAAGATAAGGACAGGGAGAGATCCCTCACCCATTACTGTCACAGGCAAAATAGACTTGACTTGGGGAAAATTAATTTATTGCCAATCAAATCAGAGTAGGAAGTAAATATCACATAATTAAGGATGATATGAGGTTCTGTACCTTACTTGCCTCAAGATATTTTAAACGGAGGATCTTACTGGATAATGTGAGGAGCCACAAACTGCAGTTGGTGCAATTTTTTGGGATTGCTCTAATGGGTTTTTTTTGCTGCATTCCTGGTTTTTGTCAGTAACATCTTGGAGTAGTTTGGGGGAGGTTTGTGCCTCAACACCCCTCCTCCTGCCCCCCAGTACCTCATCCCTCAATAAACACTGACAACTTTTATTTCTAATTTGGCCATGTATAGTAGCAGTATGGGGTTTTTTCCTATTTTATTTTTTTTTTCCTAAGTAAGGAAGAGAGTAAGTAAGGCAACATGCCTTGAATAAAAATACATCATATCTAATCTTTCAATGCCTGGTGATGAGAAAGCAAAGAAATTATTTATGTATGAAATTTCAGAATATGTAAAGACACAAAGGCTTGAAAATCTGATGTTGTCTTGTCTTGCTACGTTAGTGAATCAATTTTAAATTTTCACACCTTTCACAGATGGCTTAACACCTTGCATTATTCAGTCTTTGAAAGGTCTGGTAAATACTTTCTATTATAGAGGGCTTTCAGAAAAGTTTTTTATATTATTAATGCTGTATTTATAGTGTTTTGGTTTGCTTTTTACTGTATTTAAGAGGAAAACAAAGACTGAGAGATCTTTGAAATACTTGCAAAATACTTGCAAAAACGGCAGAATTAAAGTGAACAGAACTCAAGAAGTTGGTACAGATATTGGGATGTGATTAATTACAGGCCAACTAGTGCAGAAGCAAAAATTTTGATCCTGGATTTGCTCTTTTTGGTAGCCTTGGAGACCACGTCAAGTAGGAGTAATCTTGGTTCAGGAATGAGATCATCCTTTGTAGTGATGTTCTGCAGCACTGCATGAAGGCTGTTTGACAAGGGAGCAGTTTCCTGATGCATGCAAATCTGTAGGACACAATTTCTTTTTGTCATGACCAAAGTTGACCTGTTCATGGCAGGTCATCAGAAATACTTAGTCTGCTTGTAGCTATTTTTTTCCCTGTACCATTGATCAAGTCTTTCTTCTCTTTGCTTTCCTATTATTGGTAATAATAATTGACAATCAATAATGGTAGCAATTGGAGAGAAACTATTTACAAGTGCATTTAATCCCAGGACAAAGGGGAATGGCTTTGAACTCAAAGGGGCAGGTTTAGATTAGATATTAGGAAGAAATTCTTTACTGTCAGGGTGGTGAGGCACTGGCACTGGTTGTCTGGAGAAGCTGTGGATGGCCCATCCCTGGCAGTGTTCAAGGCCAGGTTGGATGAGGCTCTGAGCAACCTGGTCTAGTGGAAGGTGTCCCTGTCTATGGCAGGGGATTGGAACTGGATGATCTTTAAGGTTCCTTCCAACCCAGGCTATTCTGTAATTCTACTGGGATAATGCTGTGAATGGAGTTGTTTCACTTTACCTTGTAGTAGAGAGAAAGGATTGAGGTGTCTTTGTGTGCAGGTAATCTCTGTTCTGCTCCTACTGATCCATCAATGGATGGCTTGGATCCATCCAGGATATGGATGGTTGTATATCTGTTGAATTTGTGGATTTTTTCTGAGAAGGCCAACATGGTCATTTGTGCTGGAATTATTACAAAAAGTAGAAAAGCTCGTGATAGCCATCTTCAGGCTGAGTGGCATTCTCATTGGCTCTTTTGGGAAGCCTTCTGTTTATAAGTTTATATGTAAGTTTATATATTAATAGAATATTCAGATTAGTTTTTAGTGCTCAGAAGCTATGCAGACTTGTTCAGTGAATTGCATTCTAGTCAGGACAAACAATTTATTTCTCCCTCAAATCTGTCATCCTTAGATAAGAGATAAAAAGATCCATTGGGTCTATTGGGTTACTGTGTGCAGTCTCTATTTTCTGCAGTCCTGCTTGCTTCTGAAATGCTGGAGTAATATGTTATTGAAACAATACTTGCTGTGGGTTGTATTAAGTGTTGGCAGGGGAGATGCCCAATCTGCATCTTTTTGCCTGTGATGTTTTTGTTTATTAAGTGCTTTTTTCTGTCACAACGGGAAGATCTGAGGCTGCTTGTACATTCTTCTGGCACAAACTGAGTTGCGTTTTGGCTTTCAGGTTCTGCTGCTGGCTGTTGTGCTCCATGTTGGAACTGTTGCTTCACCTCCCATCACCCAACTCAGTGCAGGGTCAGAATGATGTTTCCTCTCAGCTTGGAATCATTTAGGGAAGAATCATTTAGGGAAGCCTGAAGGGCATCTCTCTGGTCTTGCTAATTGATCATTCTTCTTTCCACCAGTCCTGTATTTTGATCACGTTGCTCTGAGAGGAATTACAAGTAGCTTTGTACAGCATTTTGAGGGAGGCAAAAAGCAGAATTATCTTCAGTTTGTAAATTGATGGAGCCACATGTATGCAAGAATGTGACCTTCCTCTAGGCTTAATATTTACAGGCCATTATCTCCAAGTACTCCTACTATGTAAAATAAAGCTCCAGGCTGCTTTATGGGTATACACAAATATTTTTTGGATTGGTGACAAAACCACTTAAAAGCCAGAATCTTCTGTAAGGTGAAGATTTTGAAAGGAGGCACTGTGTAGAGGGTTGAAATGCTTTTGAACATTGTGTCCATGGATGAGTTGGGACCCAGATTCCAGGGATAAAGATTACAGAAAAGTAAGTATCTGCACCTGGTTTTGAATGTTTTGGTTACCATTGCTTGGAATTCTAATTTCATCTCTATTTAAGATTTAATTTATTAACTTTTTAGCAATGACAAATTATAATCCTTTGGGGTTCACCTAACCTACTTCTAACTGTTGGTTTCTTGCCATCAGTAGGGATGTAGCTTTCCCAGAAGGGAGCCTTGTATTGATGCAAGAAAATGAAAATGGTCTTATCAATTGCTCTCTGTCTCTTTTGTTTAACTAGTTCTGATTAGGTTTTCTGACCCTGAAAATAAGACACTATGATATAGGGACACTCAAAATCATGGTATATGCAGCTTTAAGGCAGTTTCTGTGCTTTTAAAATATTTCTTTTTGTGAAATACAACATTTCCTTATTCCAAAAGGATTATGCAGCAGTGTATGTTATTATTGTGGCATTTTTCAAGGGTTTCCATTTGTTCTATGTATACTTTCTTAATCTTGGCTTACAGAGGTATCTGTTTTTTCCATCTATGCTTCCTTCATTCCCTGTGTTTGTGCTAGTGTTTATAATGGAGATATATGTAATTTGAAGCTGGAATCATCTTCTGAGAGTTTTTGTTGGGTTTGAGGGTTACTCATGGCTGTGACTCTGTATGTGAATTCATTCTAGCTACCTAAGGGACCCAAATGCCACCACACCTCACATCAATGATGGAAAAACCAATAGAAGACTGCTTTTATTTTGTTGGGGTTTTGTTTGGTTTGGTTTGGTTTGGTTTGGTTTTTTTGGGGTTGGTTTTTTGTTTTTGTTTTTTAATGAAGGAGCTACTAGTTCTGGATCATTTGCTTCCCTATGTGCTATAAATTTTGTTGTCATTTTGAATTCTTTTCCTAACAGATTATTTTAAAGTGACAGGGGGTTTGGAAAGTTCAAAAGTTACTGATGGATGTGTGTCTATTGTTGACGATGCCTATATTTTTAATTAGGTTTTTTTTTTAATTATTGGAGTGTACTATGTTAGTTCATGGCAATTGAAAACTTGAGCACAGAGAAGAGGGGAGATATTGTTGACATAAATAATTCCTTAAACTTGCCTGTACTTGACAACATTTGTAAAAAGAACCATGGACAGCGACTGCTGATTCAAGCGGCTTGTAAAGGGCTGTTGATACCAAACACCTCAGAGAACACAAGTTCTAAGAAGAAGATAATCCCATGTTTTGGATACTGCATGACATAACAGGGTCACATGCTCTTTGGAATGTGTGTCAGAGTGCCTGTGAAGGTCATAAACCAGGTACTAAAAGTTGAGATGCTGGCAATCAGTGTTTAAGAAATACTGGTTTTTCTAAGTGTTGCCATTGCTTTGGATTTTTCCTATGGAGTTCTGTGACCTGATGTTACTGAGAAAAGTGAAGTGAAATGTGGGAACAGCTGTGTACTGTGCTGCCTGCTAGTGAAGTTGTTCTGGTCAAGTGAAACAGATAAGACCTTTAGGGTTTAGTTCTTCACTTGTAGATTCCTTTCATTCCCATGAATTCTTTCAGTACTGAAGAGTTCTTTGAAATTTACAGACTGAAGTGATGGGAATTAAGAGTGGAAGTGCCTATTTGGTGGAAGAGAGACCCAGTCCAGAATCCTAATTTGCTAGGAAAACATCCCTTGAGTAATAACTCATGCACAAAGACAGGTTCAGTCTTTAAATTTTAGTGATTCTTGTCTTAGCTAAGCCTGTGAGATTAGGTTAAATTCCAGAAGCCTTTTCCAGATATTTTTAAATTCAGTGGAGGGAATGGAGAACCAAAATGGTTTGGATTAAACCTCTCCCATGATAAGAAAAGCTGAATAATATGTATTGTTCGAGAGAGGAGGTTTCTTTATTTATTCCTCAGCAAGAGACCTTGAATTTGGAGTTATGGATAGCTGACAGTAAAGAGAACTCTAACAGGATTATGGATTTTTTTAGTGGTAAAGTATCTTTGCCTCTATTTAAATATATCCTTTAAAATTTCTCACTTCTGTTCTCCCTCAGTCCTGCACCTTTACAATATTATTTAGTAATGGCATCAACGATGTCATTCTTATTCAAAACTTGAAAAGCGAGCCCAGAGTCTCAGTGAAGGCAAGTCTTTGAAAGGTATGGGTGTGGGGAATGTGAGTAAGGCTTTATCACACAGGCTTGCTAAAGCAGATGAATAACCTTGTTTCTCTGTGAGTCCCCCCTTCTTCCCCCTTCTCCAGATAACAATGCTTAAACTTTACATAAATAGCTGGAATACTGTTCAGGACCTGATAAGCGGATTTCTTCATCCGTGCTGAGTCTCCCTTGTATCATATATCCCTTCCATTATCTTGTGGAAATGCTTATTGCAATTTCTTCCATTTAGCCCCCTGTATACGTTATCTATAATGCACAATGGAGTGTGTGTATGAATGAAGGACAATATCCCATAAAGCAAGAAAATTACTTGTAAGTTGCAAGCAGTGGAGCCTTAATGGTATGATCTCATTATGTTAGAAAACAAATTTCTTAGCATCACCCTTTATACTACAGAGATTGATTTGGTTTTCTTTCTTTTTTAATCTTCCAGATATTTAATCAAGCTATGCTATAAAAGAAATAATGATGTTGGACTAAGTTATTGGGCATATACCATGAATTCTTTTTGTAAATTCCTATATAAAGGAACATTTTCAATTTCCAGTGTGTTTCTGATGTGAAAAGCATAAAACTAAAAACTTTGAAGTAGTGTAATAGTGGTAAGAATACATTTTCCCTCTTCAAGAGTTGTGTTCTAAACTTTGAAATATGCAGCGTAAGTGTATTTGAATTTCTGAGCGCTCCAGTTTACTGTATGTAGATATTTTAAGTTCTGAGGTTATTCAACAGCATTATTTTAAGAGGGATTAACCTAAGGTCTTAGCAAATACTAGTGATCAGTTGCATTTGTGTAGTCTGCAATGCGCTTATTTTCAATCAAATTGTAATCAGCAAATAGGTGTTAGACAAGCTGCCTTGGGTTATTCAGACAGCCCTCTGTCATTGGGGGGTTCTTATGTTTTGTACAGAGTGGAGACATTTCTTCTCATCATTTAAACATTTTATTTGCCTACACTTGCTTTGAAGAATTTTGAATATTGGAACTTCATTCTTTTCCTCTGGAGACTGTTTTGCAGTTTCTGTTTGTTTCATAGATGTTATGGTTGTCTGCACTGCCACATTTTTCTCCTTTTTCTTTTTCTTTTTCTTTTCTTTTTTTTTTCTTTTTCTTTTTCTTTTTCTTTTTCTTTTTCTTTTTCTTTTTCTTTTTCTTTTTCTTTTTCTTTTTCTTTTTTTCTTTTTCTTTTCTTCCTACTTGGATTTACCACAGTAAATAATTCCTTTCAGCGATCAGTGCATGTGTTTTCTTGTATTTCTAATTTATTTGTTCTTCAGTCTTCATTTATTCTTCTCTCTTTCTTCATTCACTATTAGGCAAGCTGTGAACATCCAGTCTTTTTGGTTTTGTTTAATTGTAAATATCCACAGAACAGTCGTTCCAGGCAGATAATATTTTCCATAACTAGATACCTTCCAGTTGTACCGATATCTCTTTTAGGAATGAAGTGAGTGGAATCAAATGGAAGACTCAAGGCAGAATCAAATGCAGGCCCAGCTGTGTCAGTCTCCTTGTGGCACTCGGGGCCCCAGGATGTGGCTCTGTAGGCAGCAGCAGGACCATGGCTGTGCTTCTTCCCCCTAGGATGTGGCTCTGTAGGCAGCAGCAGGACCATGACCGTGCTCCCCGCAGGATGAGGCTCCATGGGCAGCAGCAGGACCATGGCTGTGCTCCCCCCAGGCTGTGACTCTGTAGGTAGCAGCAGGACCATGGCTGTGCTCCCCCCAGGCTGTGACTCTGTAGGTAGCTGCAGGACCATGGCTGTGCTCCCCCCAGGCTGTGACTCTGTAGGTAGCTGCAGGACCATGGCTGTGCTCCCCCCAGGCTGTGACTCTGTAGGTAGCTGCAGGACCATGGCTGTGCTCCCCCCAGGCTGTGGCTGTAGCAGCAGGACCATGGCTGTGCTCCCTCATCACAGCCTGACTCTGGCCTGGGGGAGCAGCTCAGGGACAGCAGGGAGTGACCAGGCAGGGACAGCAGCTGGGCCAGCAGCTGCAGAGGCGGCACAGCCCAGGCTGGGCCCCACCAAGAGCAGCCTGTGCTCCTGCCGTGCCCTGCCCTCACTGCTGGTGTGCTCAAAGCTTGGCTCAGTTTCTCCTCCGTGATCCTCCTCACGTCACCTCCATCCAGGCTCCTCCTTGCCCTCAGCTGTGTGGTTAGGTGTCCTCTTTGAAGTAAACATACCACACACACCCCCGCCCCGTGTTCCTCAAAGTGTCCAGATGATTGCCATGCTCATTGTACGCACCTTCAGCCTTTTCCCTGTTGTGCTTACTGTCTTCTGTTGACTTGGGAGCGATCCCAGTTATGTTTCAGTACTTGCAGGATGCCTAGCACTATAAGCAGATACTGTATCCATTTTTTAGTTAGCCTTTAGGAACTCCAAGCATAAATACAGTTGTTACTACTCCTGTTAGTGACATTGGTGACCAGTGTCTTTGACTGGCTTCTATAGATTCAGCAGTTTGGCGCATAAATGTCTCCCTTAGGTAAGTATTGGAGTTTCCAATATCTCCTCAATACCTGTCTGATTTTCCTTTCTCTGTTCCTTCTTCTAAATTTTTTGTTATTTGGCAGTTTTTGATGTATTGTTTCACCTTGACAACCCTTTTTATGGGTGTCAGTGGACAAAAGGCTTCAATGGATTTTTTACTCAAAACCCTTAGTTTTGTTTTTGTAGTTATGACCAAATATCTGTCAATTCTGTCCTTAAACAAACAAAGCAAAATACATTGTTGTATCATGTCAAATGTTATTAAATAGTTGTCAGGTTCTGCTTCATATGCAACAGCATTTCTGTCCTGGGTGACAATCAAAATGCTTATTGCATATGCAACATTGAATTTTTAAAGAGCTTTTAGATACTTGGTGAAGTGCTAGCTATTTTTTATTTCTATTGGAATATAAGTGCCTTCTGCTGTGCCAAGTAGCATTGAAGGGGTATTATATTTTGAATCATTGCAAGGTTCTGTTCTATAGTCTTTCTTTCTAAGGTTTCTTTACTTCTTAAAATAGCTGTAGTAAATTTAATGTTTCCAAGGAGGATTATTCGCTTATTGAACCTGGAACATAAGCTTCTGGAGACATGGGAATTATAAAATCTTTTTGTAAATCATTAATGGCACTGCAGGTAAAATGCCCTTGTGTAAAGGAAAGCTAAGTTTTGTCGTGTGTATTTTCAGTCATCTCCCCCACACCTCCTACTTTGATGTATGCAACTTCTAAAATTAGTCTGAATTACGTGGTCCTCTTTGATTGTGGGAGGACCCTGTTATATCCAGAGCCCCATTCAGATTACTGGATTTCTGTGTTCTTATAAGACCACAGCAAGAAATGCACTGCAGGGCTTGCCTTCAGTGAAATTGTTATGCCAACATTGCTTTAAATGCCATGTTTGCTGGCTGAAATATTCAGAAATAATTCTGGAGATCTGCAGCAAGGGCTGATTGGGATTGCATATTTTTACCTCTCTGAATACTTTCTTTGCATACAAAAAGATCTCTTTCCATGCTGTGGTTGCTTCTTTTGAAACACGTGAGACTGTAATTAGGTGTGAAAAAAAGGAAGTTGCTACCTTTGTGTATCCTCCTGTGCCTGATTCTGGGATCCTTGGTGCCTTGCATGATCCTTGGTGCCTAAGCATGAGTTCTTCAAGATTTTGTGTGTAAGGAATGTTGAACAAGGATAAAATTTGTAGGAGCTCATTCTCACAGATGCTCTGGGGACTCTAAAGTAAAATACAAAAATTAGAGGGATCTCTAATATTGTGCAGCAGTGACTCTCCTGTTTTTGTGCATCAGTGTAACTGCAATACTGTGTACGTTGACATTGCCTGACATCTTAGTGCCTGCAGAAGTGTTTGAGTGACTGCATGAGTTAAAATGAGCGTATTTGTAAGCATTGGAACAGAGAGATTCTGGGAAGTGGATGTGGCATAATTTGGAAGGAGGTTAGGAGTTTTGAGGTTAAGCCAGCCAGCATCTATGGAATAGAATTAGTGCTGCATGCTTGGAGTGAGAAATACATCTCATTTTCCTCAATTCACCTTCTTGGCCACTGTTTTCCTGCTGTTTGTGTCCCTTTGCATTTGTGGTATCATGATGCAGACCACTAGGAGGACAAGCCAACAGCACTGCATGTATTTTTCTGGACATATTCCTTTATGCATCATCCCTCCTTCTTTTTGGTGCAAAAATAGAAGGAGCAGGGTGGTGGCAAGGCAGCTAAAACTGTTCGTGGAAGTGAAATCTCTCCTGTTAACTAGAGTTTGCCATAAGATTTGTTCAAATACTTAGGTTGCTAACAGTAATAAAAAGATTATAATGTGGCTGCCCATTTTGCTGAATAATTGCTTGGTTGAGAGAAAGGAGGAAGAAATGAATGTTCCTGTTCTTCCCTGTACCTGTGTCACTTCTGGCCAGGAACGTTTTCTTAATTTCTTTCCCTGCCTGCATGGGCTGTCAAACTCTCAGCTCTGTTCTGTTATCCTTCATTATCCCCACTTCCGTTGCAGTTATCTTACCCTGTTTGGGTGTGCACTTCATGAACGCTGAGGAAGGAGAAAGCCACAGCCAGTGGCTGGTGTCAGTGTAAGCTACTGTGGGAGGAGGAAAGTCTCCTTTTGCTCCACAGTAATCAATTGCCTCCCCACCCAAACTTAGAAAACATCCTCGGGGTTTTAGGGAGGCACTTGACAAGCCAACGTGGCAGCTCTGCTGTGTGGAGGGAATTGAGGGTTTTTCTCTTAGAATAAACCCACTTTAAGGGACTTAATCTACCGAGAGCCAAGTGAAGTGTGAAGCTTCCTAGAAGGTAATAATTACTTTTATGTAAAACAAAGTACGAAAATAAACATCATTAAAAAATCTTAGAGCAGATAAATTATAAAATGTCACCTCTCTGGCCGCTAACAGACTGTGAGAAGTTTTTGAAGTGGGAAGCAGAGACTGGTGGTGATACATGTTCTTATGGAAACGTGAAGGTTAGGAAGTAGCCATGGTTGTCCTCAGTCATGAAAGTGTAACAATGTACCCTCCTATTTGGCTAGAAGGGGGCTTTTATGCTTTGCTGTGTTTGAATTGGAGCAGTGTAGTCTTTCTTACCATTAAAATGGGTCATTAGTTCAAAATGGATTCAAAGATGTGTTTTAAGACGCATTACATAGAGTGCCAGATTTTTGGCTGCAGAGCTCATCCAAGTATGGGGGTTCTCTCTTGCTGTTTTGGTGCTGTGTTTTGATGGGATCAAAAACCACCAACGTGACTCCAGCTGAGCCATTGAACGAGCAGAACTAGGGAAGGCTCTTTTGGTTTTTATTCCAAAGCAGAATCCTTTTGTCAGACTGACCTGCCGTGGACACCTTTCAAATAAAATGAAGGATAGGAATCCCTCAGAGGTTATTGGGGATTTTTGTATCACCTCCAACAAGAAGCAAAAGCTTTTTTTGGGCTGGGAACTTGGGAGAAAATGGATTCCTTCTGGTCACAGTTCTTTTATGCATCTGCTCTGTTATTCAGGCATCAACTTTACACTGATATACATCCCAGCTGTTTTTTTAGAAGATCAGTTTTCATTGCATTTGGACCTGGTGCCAGAAATGTGTAAGAAGGAAATAGGAAATCTTTATCTGCATGCCTCTTTCCCCATTTCCCTCTCTTTTGTGTAGATAAGAGCATAAGTATATGTGTACGTATTTGTACATTTAAATGTACACTTATGCATACACAAAATCCAGGTATGTAATTAAACACATTCACCTAACATAAGAAGCGGAAAGATTTTTGTTTGTTTATTAATGGAGAACAAATTTGAAGCTCCTGAAAAGGAAGAGTGAAGCTTCTGCCTTCTATTTAAGCGAAGCTGAACTGTGGAAAATAGCAATAGGCAAATGTAACACATTGTTTTTTCTTATTTTCTAAGGTTGTCTTCTGTTCCTAAGCAGTTTTAATTAAATACTGTTTTGAGGCATGTGACTTACAAACAGTATTCAAAATTTGAGCAAAAATCAGGAGTAATTTGCTGTATTTACAGACTTTCATTTTATTTTGTAAATAACATTAAAGTAATAAAAAACTGTGATGTTTTGTTCACAGAAAGTTATTAATGAGCAGCACATAAATTTGTATAGAGCGATCTTTCAAAGCCACTGTGTAATTAAAGTTTGTCTTCATGAGTTTGGAGTACCTGTTTTCTTAATTGCATATAGGAATGACACTTTAGTGCTGGTAGTAAGCAGGGAAGTACTGCTGTGTCTTACAATTAGGTGCTGGAGGAAAATGGCAAATGATCCATTTTCCTATCCTCTGAGAGTATTATAGTAAGTATGGTTCTGTTGAGAAAAGTAGAGGATGAATAATGGCATATTCTGGAGCAAGCATCGCAGAGCAGACACTCAGGAAGTGTTTTGAGAGCAAACTAAATCATCATAATGTGCTCTTCTTATTGGGGAGATGAGAATTGTGAGAATGCGACTAATAGCACCTGCTGGTTTGCTTCTCGGAGAACAGAGTTCATGAATGAGTTGTGAGTACGTGTGGTTCAGATCCTGGGAGAGCTTCACAGAGATAACACTCTTTGTGAGTTTCTCTAAACTTCTTTTGTTAGTACGTTGTATGTCATTTTCCCTCTTTAAGTGACAGAAATCAGGTCATCTTCACACAGGTGTGCTAGTGAATCCTCTGGAATCTTGCCCTGAATCCAAAGAATCAGTGGTTTTTGTTCTCTATCTTTAAATATCCTTATCAAAGTTTCAAGTCGTGTTTCTGTGACGTAAAACTAATTCACAAGCTTGTGCTTTGTGAGGAGTTGTGCCCAAATGTCAGGATCTTGCTGAGAAATTGGAACTATTCCATTGTTGTTTTCACAGTAGAAGGGAACTATTGTGTCAAATGTGTGCTATGATACCTGTAATGCAAGTTTATACCCTACTCTCTGTTTTTACGAGTATATGTTATATCTACTGTCTGAACTAGGTTTAAAGCCTGACACTGAATTACAGAAGAAATTTAATGCACTGTATTAGAAACTCATATGACTGCTCTAGTCTCAAAAAAGGTTGCTCCCTTGACATGGTGAGCTTCAGAAATTGATTCAGGTGCACTGAGAATTGATTTGAGGAGTCTCTCTGGCCTTACGGGACTACAGTGTAAAGAAAGCTCAATAAAAGGATGTTGTAAAGCAGTCTGGAGTACGAGGCAGTATCCAAGATCAAGGA
Source organism: Camarhynchus parvulus (assembly GCF_901933205.1). NCBI lineage: Eukaryota > Metazoa > Chordata > Aves > Passeriformes > Thraupidae > Camarhynchus > Camarhynchus parvulus. Next base: position 15,856,037 of record NC_044575.1, on the reverse strand, counting down.
AACTGGAACAGGTGAACATTCAAGGGGCACTCTCACTTTGAATTTGTGTTTTAACTGATTAGGAAAACAACAGGAGAGTAAAGGACCATTTAACAGTACAACTTAAATTATTTATTTATTTGTTCTTTAGTCTTCAAATTTTCTTCTCTTTTAAGCTAGGTCTTTTAGAAGAATACATAAGCCACAATACTGAGGCAATTCTTAGGCCTACTCTTCTTTATTTCTTGCTTAAAAGTCTTGTCTCAGTTATACTGGTAGTATTTTTCACTAAATTATTTTTTGATTACTAGGAAAGGACACCCTGCCAAAGAGAAGGGTGTAGTTTGCTACACATAAAAGAAGTTGCTAAATGTGCCAAATGAACTGGAGAAGACAGGAAAATGAATTTTTAAATCACAAACAAAAAGATAAATCTTTTCTACTCTCTCATAGTCAATAATTTTATAATTACAGGAATAGGGGTACTGCTACTTAAAAATTGATGCTGTTGTTTTTTAATATCTTGGCTTGCATGCTGGAGGTCAGTAGAATCTTATTCCGGAGTAGATTGTAGATATAGATAACATCTTGAGACAGATCCTGGGCTAGAATACTAGACTTTAACATGGGGAAACACTGTAAAAAAATATATCTTCAAATGACAGAGAGGTCCTTTTGATTAAAATAGTGAGTAAATTAGTAGATTTGGTAGATGGAAATTCCTGTTGTACAGGACAATGAACAAATTAAATGCATATGGCTCTTTGGAGGTAAGAAGTTATCTAAGGTTTTAGAATAATGGATAGAAACATTGACCTGTCAGGTTCACTATATTGATGATGAGTTCTTACAGCTATCTCCTTGTCCTCTGGATATATCATTCAGTTTTGTCCCCCTCCTTAGACACCTTTTTTGTTTTTTAGTTCTCTCCTGGGATTGTTTTATGAAGTGATTTTCTCTACTGAGCATGCAAGCACACTTGTTAGGATTTGATATATGTAAGCCACATATTTTATGATGGTGGATGTGTTCTTATAGGATTCTTATTGATTTTTCTGTGTTCTAGTCGATGATGAAGTGAAGCGATAATAAAGCATGGGTGTGCTGGGTTTGTTTTCTTTACCTCTGCTGTGACTTAGACAGGACGTTGTAATTTTTTAGATATGCCAAGTGCAGCGGAGAATTAATCTCTCAAATGAAACAATGTAGGATTACAGCTGTAACTGCTGATACCTGCTGCATTTATCCTTTGTAACTAGCTCTGTTTTTGCTGAAAACCCTCATCACTTCTGTTTTTCCTTTTAGACCATCCAAAATGTTGTTTTGGATCTTTGTTCACTTATTCCTGTTTCCACTAAAGCCAGTGCTAGAATCTGTATTGGTCAAAGGGAAGGTCAGTCACAACCACATAAATAAACGCAGTTTGAGCCTGAAATTATGTCAGAACACATTTGTTTTTTACACGTGTGACTAAAGTGCTTAACTTCTTACTGATATTTATTTCTGAAAGAGTCTTGTCCTTGTGGTACTATGATGATAGCACCTCGACAATAATTTGCTTGGCATTGGAAACTTGTATACCCAGGGTCATTGATCCTTCATTTCCTGCTCTTCTGATGACTGGGTGTTTCCAAATAAATTCCCTGTTTTGCTGGAACATATCACTTTCAAATATCCTTACAAATAGAAAATAAAGTTGGAAATTTATGTGTTCTGTCAGTTAAAAGTAAATCTTAGGGGGACTGGTGAAGTTTCACAGGGTGAATGTGGATATAAACAGGCTGGAGGTGTAACAACTGCTGTCACCAAAGACCACAAAGAGAAGTGGAGAGGAGGAAAAATCATGTGATTAATTAGTATTTATTTGCAGACTCTGAGAGGATGCCTTACCTAGTATTAATTGAAACATTTCTGCTGATTACCTAAAAATATTTTTGGTCTATCAAAAAAAAAACAAACTGAAAAAAACCCAAACACCTGCCTAAATCTGGAAAAAGAAAAAATTAATTTGACCAATAGAAGCTCATATATTGTTAAGAAAAAAACAGAACACATGAGGACAATGCAAGAAGACTGGTTGTATGTTATTGTTCTCTTGGGGTTTGGTTAAGTGTCCTGAAATACTGGCAGTGCAGCTGTGCTTCAGATGAGTCAGAACTAGGCCCATCAAGCAACTTTATAGAATGTTCTCCTCCAGCTGGTCACAGCTGGACTTTTCACTTTCTACCTTCCTTTAACCTATCTCCTTTTTCTTTTTTCCCTTTTTCTTTTCTTTTACTTCTTTGTTTTGTCTCTGAAAGTTAAAAAAAAATAAAAAATGAACAAGACTTTATTTCCTAGTGAATAGAGATTGCATCTCTCCTCCCAGGGCTTGCTCAGGGTCAGTAACAACTTCTGCAAGAATGATTTATTGACTTCTCTGCTCTGACCAGAATTAAAACTGTCACCAAAGGGCCTGTAGTCCCCAGACACCAGCTTGGCCTTCTCAGTCAATCTGCCAGAAAGAGAGCTTTAGTTACATAGCAATTAAAAGACTTATTTCATGGTGAGTAACTAAAGGGAAGTGGAGGTCAGAGAGAGAAAGGTTAACGTGCTGAGGCAGAAATAGTGCAAAGCACTAATTCTGTACTTATATATAGAAGTCTCTCCCATCATCTCTCACTGTTGTTAGTTTTCCACTTGTACTTTAAATATTTCTGTTTGTTTCTTGAACCAGCTTCAAGAACTTTGGAAGCTTTATAAGAAGCTTTAAGATTACTGGGCTTTAAGTGCTACTTCATGATGTCTTACTAGATTGAGGGATTAAGGTTTATGTGATCATGAGCAATTTTACCAAGCTCATTTGTCTTTCATCTTTTTCCATTCCAGCTGTGGATCTGTTGGTCAGTTTAATCCAAGTTAGACAGAAAGGTAACAGCCTACACAGTGCATGAGAGGGGATTCATAAACACTCTGCTGAGAAAAGTGCATCACAGGTATAACCTTTACTAGGCACCAGAGCTGCAAGTGAAAAAGCTCTGTTGTGACAATTGTAGCCTAAAGAAGATTTTGAATTCAAGTTTGCACCTCACTGGAAACCAGCTGTCACACAAACCCATAGGAAAACTGACTTCATCATTTCCTTTTCTTAGGTCCTGCTTGTTTTGCCATCAGCCTAGTGTTTAACATCCCCGGACTAGAGCTGTCCCTGTGGAAATTAGTTCAATGGCCCTGTAATATGAAGAGCATTTCATTAATTTCTTGTCATTGGAACAAAGCTCAAGCATAATCAAAGTATGAAGATTCTCTTTGTTTTGCCTTTATGGCAGTTTTGGAGAGCTGGTGTCTGCTCAGGTACTGTGAAATGCCAGGGAGGAAACAATGCTTTTTGGATGGTTGGTTGAAATGATGTGCTTCTCTTGCTGCTCTTGGGTGGTGCCTCTGTCACTTGGTGCCTGTTGTATCCCATGACAGACCTGGAGCCCTTGGGCCTTACAGAGCTGCCATTCTAGCTGCTTGGTGAATTACACCAGGCCTGTGGAGCTGGCACTGGGAATTTTACCTTGTCAGTAGGATTTTATCAGGGAATTGTTCAGCAGGGCTGAGTATATCCCTTTCTTACTGATTGGGCAGCCAGTTTTTAATTGGTTTTGTAGAAGGACTCTTGCAGGTGTATTTTTTAACCACAGCTTCCCTTGCCAGCTGGCTTCCCATGGTGAGGAATTGGTGTCAGAACTCAATACTGGCACTGTTGGGATTGAAATGCAATTCAAACCCTATTTTGCTAGATTCAGTAAGTGCATAATGGATATTATAAAGAAAATAAACTTCATTGAATATGTTGATCACAAAGGAATTAAATATCATCTCAGACTTGCTGAGGAATTCTGTGACATAGCTGTGAGCTGAAATTCATATTTCTGCACTGCAGTACAATGTTTTAATAACCAGATCCTGCAACTATTTCACCAGGGAAAAGTTCATCACTAGAGCATCTGTATTGCAGACTGGCTTTAGTATTATAGATTAGAAAGTAGACTTTTTTTTCCTAAATCCTCTTTATCAAATAAAATATAGCTGGAACTTAATTCCCAGAAGTATTTTTGAGATTTATAGCAAATAGTGAACGCAGTATGTGTTCCTCCTATCTTTGTCTACCAATGAATCTTAGTGTGTTCACTGCTAAAGCAAATAGGTCTCATGTCAGTGTTGAAGACTATTTTACCTGTCTGAAAGAATTTCATGTGAGGCAAGCAAAGATCCTTAGAGCTAGTTGAAGAGAACCTATTTAATTCAATGTGTGTACTAATAAATATGTGAAATATCTCCCTGAAGGTTTTTTTTGGTTGGTTGATTTTTTAAGTGCACAACTTGAGACAACTGCAGAGATGTTAGGGGAATGTCCATTTATTTTCCATTGATCAGGTCACAGAAAGCAAAGTATAAAAAAAGTTAGTGGCGAAGTAGAAAGTTAGTGCCAGTGTACATTAGAAGCCCTGGATAAAAATGTTTTAAAATTTTAACTTTAAGGGTTGTCATTGAACCCAATTTGAAAAAAATCAGCAATTCTTCATTTTCAGGTTTGGACTAAAATCTTGGTAGCTCACCTTGCTGAAGATGAGGTAGAAGTGGTGTTGTCAGAACAGCCTGTGGGATGATGCAGGCAGTGGTTTTTATTCCAATTCACAAACAGCTGGATTTGCTGGGATGATATAGAAGACAATAATTGGCCCCAAATTAAGCAGCTTGTGGTTTTTGTTAATGCTTGTTTATTCATTTTCACAAAAGGTGGGCATGGGCCCTCAAATATGGATCTTCTCGTGGTCTCCCTTTACAGACAGACAAAAAAAGAAAGGACGAGGGGAGAAGAATTAGGAGGGAATTAAAAAGATTGATTCTGATCAGACCAGACCTAAAACCAAAACCAGAAGAGCTCTGCTTTGAACCTGTGAAAAATACTGTTTCCCTTGTTAGCACTTTTCTAGTTCCTATAAACATAAATCTACCCAGCTTGTGATTTCTTTGTAGCTGCTGTCATTGCAGCTTCATCCTCAGGTAAGATGCAAGGTAAAGTCTCTCAAAGGGACCATACAATTTACTAGTAAAGCTGGTCATACCATAAAGTTACCTTTAAAATAAAGACCTTTCAAATTAGTCCTTGAAGTGGGTTATGATCTTCTTAAGTGATCTCTTAATGAAATATGTTTCCTATTATAGTTTTAGGGTTTCATCCATACTCATCAGATTTTTATTCATTGGAAGTACAGTTTTGACTTCTTTGGACAGTGCATGTGACCTTTAGTGAATTTTATGCTTTTATGAAACTCATGGTCTCTGAATTAATGATGACATAAGAAAGCCAGGTCTTTAATTTGTTATAAATTTTACTCTGAAATGATGTCTGTCAGTGATAATCCTACAATGTAAAGGAGTGTTGGCAGCAAACGATAAGAAATGTCAAGGAAAGGGCAGAAATGAGGAAGGGATTTTTACATACTAGTATCATGCTATGTCCTCTTTTTGATAAGCTGTCATGACAGTGGCTGTCAAAGCTGTCAGGGTACCGAAGGGCCTTCTTGAGACACATCTCTCCTTTATCGACAGCAAGGAAAAATGTCTGCATGCACCTATACACATGTGTGGGGAGGGATAGGGTCTCATTCCTTTTATTCTGGATCAGAAGAAAAGATTAAATGCTAAGTGATATTCTGATTCTCATTTGTAATTAATGTATTTCCATAAAGTCTTTGGTGCTGTGTGCATAGTAATTTTTCCTGCATCTGTGGTGTAATATTAGGGAGCTCGTGTAATTATAGATAGCTTAATGGATATCTGTTTTGTATATATTATGCAAATAGATATCTGATTTAACCTATGTACCTGTGATGTATAAGAATGATTCATTTAGGTTGGAAAACCTCTTAAGATCATCAAGTCCAAGCATTAGCTCAGTACTACCAACTCCACCATTAAACCATGTCCCTAAGTAACACATCTAGACATCTTTTAAATGTCTCCAGGGGTGGTGGTCAGCCTGCTCCAAGGCTTGACATTTTTCCTACTATCCAACCTAGACTTCCTCTGGCACAATTTGAGGCCATTTTCCCTGTCCTATTGCTTGTATTATTCCAAGGAATTTTAGTTAACTGTAAGGCTTTCTGAGAAAGGGATGAAAAGAACCTTGCAAAGACATTGCTTTCAATGTTTTTCCAGAACTGCTGCTGTAGAGTGTTCCAAATCCAGATGCTCTGAGGTTTCTAATGACATCTAGGAGGGTTAGATGTTTTAGCACAGAAACATGCTCAAAGGACCCTGTCTTCATATTAGGTCCCAGCTTCACAAGGCACTCGTTAATTATTCAAGATATTGAAATACAAGCAAATGCTCACAATGGGACTGTTTTTGGGAAGAGGCTTTTAGCCAACATGAGATAAATGTGGAATAGAATTGTTATCAAAATCTTGAATTCTTTGATAGGGTTGATTTGGCAGGTGGCTAGTATATCCATGCCCTGCCTTTTAGTGGGTCTGTGTCCTTGGCTCTTTTATTTTGAGAATAATACTGAAATGTTCCCTGCTGACATAACTCCTTAGGTCCTTTATTTTTCAGTGATGTCAGTGAAATGATGTTACTAATCCGGAACTTAAACTTGCAGTCACTATATGAGTTTAACTTCCAGAGCAAACAATGAAGTTAGGAACACCTAAGCAGCACATGAGTAGAGATTGTGGAATGTGAGATGAAAGTGTCCAGCCTGTGGGGAGAAATACCCCTTTAATTTTAAAAGCAACTAAAAGGAAATAAGCAAATGGAACACAAAGCTATTATTTTTTTCCCATTCTGGTGACTTCAGTGGTGTTCAATTTTTGGGGTTTTTCAATGTTTCATCAGAAACCATCATAGCACCCGATATGATGGATTATCCACACTTCCTGCAGGTTGAGAAACATATACAGGTGTAAAAGAGCAGGTTGGCAGCATTAGCATTCAGGTTCACCAGTACAAACCCCTCTGAAGCATTCTGCTTTGATGGCTGATTAATCATTTAATTTCCAGCACCTTGTATGATTAGGTTCAATTTTTTTTTCAGTGCCTGCTGTGGCCTTTCCATTGCATGCTGGAACCCTAGCCAGAAAACTGCTGTGAAGGAAACATAGGAGTGAAAGTGAACATCAATACTGCTGGTCTGGGCTGCAAAAGTAGCATCTTAAGCTCTTAAATTACCAAATAGTTCTTAGAAAAGCTGGAAATGTTGACTCTAATGTTTTGGAAATATATGCCCTAAATCAACACTCTATTAATTTTGCTGTTTGATGGATACTGTAATGGCCTTCCAGAATATATTTTTAATGGGAATTTTTCTGTCTGCTTCCCTGCCCTCACTCCTATTTTTTTTTCCCTATGCTGTAACATAACAGTTTTGATGAAGAGCCTTTGGGACTGGATGGCAAGACTTACAGACTAGAATGTGTGAGAGAGTATGATGTAGCTGAAACTTGTGTGATCAAACATACTCCTTGTGTTTATGATGGTGGTTTGCCATATCCTGTGTGATATACAACTGCTATTTTAGCATCAAAGAATGACTTCAACTCTTCTAATCCAGAGGAAATACAAATGCTGGGAATCATGATAAGGCCATTAGTGTGACTTAAGAGTTAAAGTCACACTGGTTTATCTACCATTTATTTCATTATTAGAAACAGGATTTCATTCTGTGATGATTTCCCTGAACATTTCTTTATCTTTTGAACTGTCAGTTGGTCAGCTGCCCTCCAGGGTAGAATCACTCAGTGCTGAGTGTAATCTTCAGCTGCAGTAACCTTGAGGGCACAGGGAATGAAGAGAGTTCCTCCTCATCTGCTTTTCTGTAAGGTAAGGCTGTACTGGCAAAGCAAGGGCTCCTGCTGCTTGTTCTGTAGCCTAGCCAGCCATCTTCTGCCTGCTGAAACACGAACAGATGCTGTACATCCAGGGTTCTCATTCTCCTGCTGCTGCTTAACAATACAGCATGCTGTCCAAAAGCTTGGAGAAGCCTCCAGGGCCCCTTCACTGAGTCCTCCTTCCTGCCTTTACATGACCTGCATATGCAGAGGTGAAGATCCCTACATTAAACATGCAAAGGGTTTGGGGCCTTACTAGCCATTAGGAGTGGGAAGTGTGTTTAAGGACATGGTTGTTGCTTTGCTGCTTAGTTCACTGTGTTGTTACATCCCAAATTTGAAGTCCAGAGACTTGGCTGGAGTGCATTTTCCTTTCCATTTTATGCAGCAGTTCGTATCTGATGAAACTGAACAAGTATTTCTTGGCACTGCAGAGGCTGGTGCAGTTTTGTCTGTGGATTCTGGCCTTGCTTCTGCCATTGATGAAGTGCAGGAACTGGTGTCTTGAGTGCTGAAAGCACTGTGGTCTAGAAGGAGTTTTTAGAAACAAAGCCCTAAACAAATGCTGACATAAGTACATAATTTTTGAGGGACTAACTAAAGTGGGTTTAGCAAGAAACTGCTGTTAAAGCTGAGGGCATCAGATTAAAAAGGTGTTTGGTGAGGAAAGGACATGTACTGGAGAGGATGAGTCAAAAGGGATCCCCTGTCATTTGGAGTGCAACTTGTGAGTCCTAGAGATGATATTTTCATTGAAATGTAACTTAATGAACATTGAGTCCTGTTTCTCTTGAGACTTCACTCAAAGATCTTTGATTTGGTTCTAGAATTTTGGCTTGTGTTTGAGGGAATGCTGGACATCCTACTGATTACAAATTTACTACCATGACACAGCTTTTGAGAGGCAATATCAAAAGTGGAAGCTTCAGAAGACCAAGGGAACAGCTTTTAACCATGAACTTTTGTGTCCCTTGCTGCCAGAAACCTTCAGTTGGTATTACTCCTGTGGTGTGTGGCAATTGTGCTGAGACCTAAAGGTTTAATCCTTAGACCTGTGAAGTCAGCGGCCCAGCTCTCAGGGGGATCAGTGATGTAGGATGAGCCTGAAATGGCAATTCCATGCCCTACTGGAGGTGTCATCATGGCAGCCTCTGCCACAGGGCAAAACTGGGTATCCTCAACTTAGGTCACAGTTGCTGAATAAAAAAAGCAGGACTGTCTTTCTGTCTTGCATTGGATTTGTATGTTTTGAAATTGCTATTTCACTCTTGTATTTTGGAAAAGTAATGCTTCAGTTCCTTTTAATAATGAAAAACATCTGTCTGAATCCATAATTTAGATTACATTTAACAAACAATTGCTTCTTCCTCCACCTTTTTTCCTTGTTTGGTTGTCACACAGGATACCAGGCTAAGGATGAAGTAGAAATGGTAAGCTATTGCATAGTCAGCCTGGGGCAGGTTAATGAATTAAAATGAGTGTGGATAAAAAGAAGTTACACCAACACTTTCAACATTATTAAAATAACAGGTTTTATTAGGCTGAAAATGTCTACACTGGTATTTGTATAAGTAACTGTGCTCGAGAGAGATCAGTGGCTGCTTCTGTGTTCCCATATTCTGTTCATTAACTCATTATAGCATAACGAGGCATTTGTTACAATGCTGGGTGCAGTATTTTCATAAAGCCTGTGAGTGAAAATGGACAAGCCCAAACACTCAGAGAAAGTCTCCTTAACACTCAGCAAATGCAGCCATAGCAGGATGAGAAAGGAGAGTATTTCCAGCCTCTTTTGCAGTTTATGACATAATTTGTTAAAGCAACAAGATTTTCTTGCTCTCAGTCTGACGGATAGGCCAGAGAAATGAGAGAGATAATAGCTCATTGTTTCCTGCTCTTTGAATGGCATTTCTCTATTGTCTTAAAGCCTCAGTGGAGTGAACTTCACATTGTGGGCTTTGTTGAAACAAAAGCACTTGTGCCCCATGTCACCGAGAGAGCTACAGTGGAAATGCTAATTTGATAGAACTGAAAAGTGTTTGAGGTGGAGCCAATAGGCTAAATATGAGATCCTCACCATCAGCTATTTACAGTCTTTGGTTTTCTGTCCTGGGTGAACAGCCTGTTTCACAGGAACATCAATTTTTGTGCCTTGTCATTTCACCAATTGCATCATGCAGTCAGATTTCAAATGCCTTAAGAGTAACCATAGTAACTGCAGGCCATTTAAATAAGCTGAAAGAAAAGGAATTCCCTCCCTCATAAAACCCTTCAGTCAAAGGTACAGCAAGATTCAGATTCTCCTCTGCTGCACACTGGCACCGCTCCACTGGATTTTGTGGTTCTGTGGATTTGCACAGGTTGATCTGGTTCTAAAAGTATCTGCAGAGCAAATCACCATAAGTGGGTGTAGCTTCTGGAGGAAGACAGAGCAGTGAGTGCTGGCACAAGGGTAGATTTGTGTCTTTGTGTGTGCGCCTGCCTGTCTGCTCAGGCGAGTGCGGATGCATCCGCTCATTCCCTTCCCCGCCCCTGAAAAATGTCACATTTGTGGCTGACACAGAACCACTCCTGCTCTTGTGCTCTTCTTACTCATGGAGTGATGTCAGAGCCTCCGGTTTTAGCTTGACAGTGTTTCTGTAGTCACTGTATGATGGGCTATAAAGCTAATCTTTAATGTTCTGAATCAGAATTCTAATGCAGTTGGGTGGGCCCAATTCCAAGTGCAACATGCTACACTTGGCAATAGCACAGTGTCATCCATGCAAGAGCACCAGGAGTACGCCAGGTTTGAGTGTCTTTTTGTTGTGACAATGGGAAAAATCCAAATTTCCCTTTTACTCCTAGCCTGAATTTATGTTTACCTTAGCTCTTACCTTTTGCCTGTTTCCTTTGTTTCCTAAACTGAAAATCAGGGTGCTGTATTGTTAGGGAGACCCTGAATGTGTTATTGAGAAGATTTATCCATCCGCACACTGGGTCATGGAATAATTCCCCCAGATTCATGCTTACATTGATTCTAGTGATAGATGGTGCTGGTGATTCTAAATGTCACTGCTTCTTACATCTCAGGATCTCTTCATTTTTTCCTCCAAGTTTATAATGCAACAGGATAAATGCATTTAATTTAGATTAATCTTTAACTATTAAGATTTCTGAAAAAAAAGATGAGCTAAGTTAGGTAAGTAATTCAAGTGAGCAATTGTTCCTAACTTCTAAGCTGAATGTGCTAATGAAGCAGTTATGAACTGACTGGAGATTTTGGTGTCTGAGCTGCTTATTAAGAAAACTGTTCTATCTGCAAAAACACTTTAATTGTCTTGTTGGGGATATCAGTGAGAATTAGAAACTAGGCTGAATTTTGAGTCTATTTATAGATTTAATAGCAAAGAGTATCTTCCAACGTCTTTCATTCAGAGCTAGTATTTAAAATCTTGGTGATTTTAAGTTATTAGACTTCCAAAAACCAATTTGCTGTTAAGGAGTGATTAAGAAACTGAATTCAGTACTGGTTATTAGAAGCTTATCATTTGGCCTTAAAGCATTATCATTCTCCGTTCTTTGAAGACATTCAGGCAATTTTTGAGGGCCTCATGCTTAATGCTTGTTACAGTAGCCACACTGAAATACAGGCATTCTCATCCTTGTTGGGCTAGCCTGAGAGACAAGTTGGATGTTCACTGAATTGTTTTTTAGTCTCTTTCGTTTGAATTTGGTCACTTCCAAAACAACATTTTTGGTTTTCATCATTCTTTCTCAAAATTCTCCTAGGGGATGATTCTTGAAATCCCTTCCATAGTCACACTTTCAGATATTTTTCCTGCCTAGATTCCTCTAGTTGGGCAGACTTCTCCAACTAAGTTTCCTAGGGGGCTGTCATTGACTGTGGTGCAACTGCAGAGATCAATAGTCTCTGTGGCAGCATGCTGAACAGGCAAGATTCACAGTCATCCCAGGAAGAAAGGTGTAAAGCTCCCTGACCTTGTGGAGACAGAGAGGGAAGTGAAGGTGACATTTATACCTCTTGGCAAGGAAGTGAGGATAAAAAGGAAATCTAATATATCATTGAGACATCACCAGTTATAGAAACTCTGAATTTCTGTCTCGTTTTTCATGTGTTAAATAATGTTGTCGTCTTTCTAGCTGAGCAGAAGTAGTGTTTTCCCTCCCCTTTCCACTTCAAAAGTTTGCCCAGTTTGTCATCAAGTTCTTTTTTCAGTTTCACTGTTGTTCCATACATTAGAATTTTTCACCAACTTTTGGTCCATAGCCCACTTGGAAAAAAAATATTTCTTCAGTTTCAAACTTTCAGTTGTTAAATATTACCAGCAGCACCTATTGAAACCAATCCTTTTCCATTTTATTCTCTGTTTTGTAACAAGATAAAGATTAAAAAATTCATCCTTTAATAGGGTACTTAAGCTTAATTATTCAGTGCTGCCACCTCTGCTTCCCTCCCCACTCCCAAATAACATCAATATTATCTAAAATATCTCAGATTCAATGGTTGGATTTAATCTAGAGAAAAACAACAACAACAACAACAACAACAACAACAAAGTACCAGATGAGAGCTTGGGTAAACTTCCTGGAGTCTATAGATCCTGATCCACAGTCATTGCTCTCAACAGATAGCAATTTAGTGACTTCAGTGATCTTCAGAGTGGGCAGAGATAAGGTAGCAAAGTGCAGTGCAGTTTGGTGGTGGTGGGAGTCTGGAACTAGTCATAGCCCAGCCTGTTGTATAAGCAGTGCAGAGTTTATGGGTTAAGAAGAGATTTAACTGTTTTGAGAAGTAGAGAGAAAGTAACATTTCCTCTGCTGTATTTCATATATAGTCTGATAGGATCGTGACAGTTTGAGAGCTGAGGTGATCTGAAGTATTTCATTCAACATTTAGAGAATCTGAATCCATCTCCAGTCTCTTCTTCTGAAGTGTGGCTTATATTTCTGACTGATGTCTGCAAGTAGGTACTGCTCACTGGGCTACTGGAGGCTGGCCAGCTGTTAAGCCAGAACATTACATGTAGAGCTTCTTGGAAGAAGAATATATTTGTACAAGGGGCAGCAATATACATACACCACGCACGTTTTGACAGAGAAATAAACCCACACATTTACACTTCCAGTCTGATTTTTTTAAGGTGGTGATTTACAGCCCTATTACCACTTGGCAATCCAAGGTCTGGAGAATAATATCAAACCATCTGCTTGTGCCCCTGTAGGGCAGCTTGTAGCCGTGATGCTGTGTTGCAAATACATCATTTCAACTCACATGCTGAAAATCTTGTTGCGTGTCTTGGATCCTTTTTTTTTGTTTGCCTGCAGGATGGTGGCAGATGTGCCGGACACACGTGGGTTTTGTGTGATTGACTGTGCTGTAAATAGTTGAAATTATGATCTGTGAAATTTTTTGCTTTTTTTTTTGTTACATAGCCGAGATAATGGGGAAGGGGTCTTTGAGGAAAGGCTGACATGCAAAAGAAACAAGATGAAATAATTTTTAGAGAAGATAAATGCTAGTTCTCACAAATAGTTTTTGAGCTAATTGCCTTGCTAATTCTTCTCTTGATATCATATTCCTCTCTTACTGGCATTGTACTTGGATACCACACAAACTAATTGAGAACTTACCTTACTTTGGTTTGATTTCTTTACTAGGGATACTATGCATACTATTCCACAGCAAATCTCAGTTCAAATATGCCCTATCACTGAAAGTTTCTCCACTTTGGTTTTTTCCCCTCCTCTCTTTCGTGGCAAATCTGTGACGACTCATGCTGTTCTTCAGAGGAGAGGACAGATTGCCTTGAATGTTGGTGGCATGCAGGGTTGCTAATCAAGTTTCTGTTCCTACCACATTTCCACAAACTGGTGAGATCTGTTATCTCTGGGACTAAGTTTTGCCATGCTTGCTCTGTGCCGAGGAGCATGCTATTGTGAAAAATCTCAGGAACAGCCTTTTCAAAGCCTGTGTGGTGATGGAGGTAGGTGCAGTTACAAGTGGTATTGCTGCAGTTCCCAACTGGAGACTGCTGCTGGCATTGCTGATGACTTCTGTTTTAAGCTATGTGTCATTAGTCCTCTTGGCTCCAGGCTGTAGAGAGTAGGTTCAATGGGAATAACACTCAGGAGGTGACTGGGGTCAGCAGTGCTATAGGTAATAAAAGTGAGAAGTGGGCAGATGATATAAATGCCCGTTTTCTGGTCATTAATGTGATATACCATGTAATCTGGCTGCTTTTAATTATTCATTATGTTGGAAGGGTTTACAGTAACAGACAAAAAGACAGCATCTTGGAACATAGATTTAGAAGCCATTCTGAACTGCAGACTGTGCAGGAATTAGCTCTTCATTTTGCCTCCTTGTGTTTCTCCACATAATGAAGATTTGGTTCATAGTGTCCCAAAAGTGTCTTGTGTTACTGTCATTACTCATTCATAACCAATGCTATAAATGAATATGTGGCAAGGAGACTATTCCTTGAAGGGCTGTGGACAAAAGCAGGAAATTTCTTTGGGGTGATTATTGTTATGCTTTATTTATGCCTAAAATCACTTCAAAAATATTCTGTTGAAAGTGGAGAGCGAGTTGCAGTAGCACTAACTGCATCTATTCGAGGTTGATGTGTGGATCACTTTTTGAAAAGTCATTTTAGTTTTAATGGTAGTTTCCAATACCTATATATATGGTACTATTTAAACAGTTATGATTTACTATTTATACTTCTAAAACTGGAATGTACTTTTCCTGTTTGTCATCATATGTACAATCTTATGTACAAAGTGAAACTTGATTCCCATAGTTGTGTTGTTTTTTACTTGACAAGAAGGTTTGAATTCAGAAGACTTCTGTTTCAAATGTGGATGCTGTGCTTATGTCAGAGATGTAGTAAATTTGGAAGGGTTATGCCAGCAGATTTTCAATTATATTTTGGTCATGAAGAAACTCTGGATGTTGGTGAGGCTTACCCTGCTTTTGTGCAAGATTTTCAGGCTAGATCTGCCAGGCTAAACTGTTCAGTTTTGGACACTGATCTCAGTGAGTCTTGTTCTCAGTCAGAAAACTACTCTGATCTTGTTGTGTTTTTCTGTAAATGTGTCAGTAAACATATGGACATAGTCTTTTGAATAAATAAGGAAGGAATGGCTTCATGTGGAATCCATGTGTTTTCAGGTATGCAGATACTGGGTAGGAAAATAGGGATAATGATGAAATGAGGCCCAGCAGAGACTTGGAACAGACCCTCCTGAGGCCATGCAACACGACAGCCCAGCTTCCCAAACTTGCTTCTCTAAAGCGATTGAATGCAGAAACCATGCCGGATTTCAGCTGCCTGTGTGGAATCAATGCCAAAGGGATGGCTGTTCCTGCAGAGAGGCAGTGTCTTCCTGCAGACCTGCTCCACAGCCCTATGGGGTGTGTTGTTCCAGTGGTGAGCTTGAACAGAGGCAAGCAGTTGGATGCAGCTCAGGATCATTCCCCACATCTGTGTGCTTGCCTTGGCACACACAGCCACATGCTGACCATAATCCTGTATTAGTGGTATTGCCAGCCATTCCCCACAGCAGCAGACACTGATGTCACAACTGGGAGATTATGTCCTCTTAGCAGATCTGGCAGCAGAGGGAAGGCCAGATTAATGGAGCAGGTAGATGAGGAGAGGAGAAATTATTTATTAAAGCTTAAGCCTTTATCTAAGTCAAATTGGCTCTTTCACAGAAGAGTTCCAAAAATCTCAGACAAGATGCTCATAAAAAATGGTTTTTCATTTATTTTTGCAAGTTTGGTCATGGGGTTTATCTGTATATGTCTACAGATTTTGCTTTCTCCTCCTCCCCAAAGAGACTTGTTCTTCTGGACTTTTCTTCCATGGATTCAAGGGATTCCTTGTTTTGTTTATTCCAGGTAGATGGAATAAACAAATGCTCTATTTGAGGGTCAGTTTGTGAGGAATATGTAGGAATCACAGTAGTCCGCATTTGGGTGGGCTGGAGGAGCAAGCTGCAAGATGTCTTTCATATAAACTGTGCATTCCAAGTTGACATCAGAACATCTGCATTGAGGTGCACTGCTGTTTTTTGGAGAAAAGCTGTCCATTGATATAGAATAGTATTGTAACTATAAAGATTGTTATTTTCATATAGATTTATATTTATTTTTATATGTGTATGTGTGTATCTCCCTTCAAAATCCTGTCTTATTTCCAGTCCAGTAGTTTAATCTGATCAATACTCCCTCAAATGTTGCAGGTTGGGAAAGATGCATTGTACATGTCACTCTCCAGAAGTTAAATCTGAGCTCATGGCCTCTCTGCCATATCTGCAAAACCCCTCTGGATAGCTCTGCTTCTTCACCAGTGTAATTGAGAGAAGGATTTGACTATATGTAGGATTTTTTAGGTACTTGAGGGAGTAAGGTATCTGTTCTTTTTGAAGGGCAATGGCCATAGGGTGCTTAATTTTCTTAAACTGATTTGAAAAATCCCGATCCAGTGTGAATACTAACATTTGAGCAGGAAATAAGGGTGAATTTGTAATCCTCATAAAGAGATTTGACTCAAAACTTACCAAAAGAGAGAAAAAAAAGAGAGAACGTGAGGCAATTACCAATTAGTAAATTTTGTGGCCTTTGTTGAAGCTGTAAAGGTTTATACCATCAGTCATTTGGTGTAGCAAGTTTAGTTTTAAAACTGAAGGATATCCCCCATGGAAGCTCTTCAGAAATTAAGATAATATCAAGGAGAGGGGAAGTATAAAGGGAGAAGGAGGCAAAAAAGAAAGAATGTATTGGTATTTTTCAGACATTAGAATTAACTCCCATGGTCTGAGCTGAAAAAAAGAAATAAAAAGGAAAACACAACAAAGCTTTGAATTTTTTTTCTGTATAGTGACATCCCAAAAACCGATCTCCAGTCTGGGTGTCTTTTTTATTTTAGAAAAAGCACTGGTCTGGTCTTGTAGGTGTAATGCAGAAGTACAGTTAGTTTACTGCACACCCATGCATGTCCCACCTCTGATGTTTCTGGCTTTCTGCTTCTCACTCAGTGTGATGTTGTGCTGCTGATCTTCTGTTAAAAGGATCAGTGTTGCTTGGATTTGCCTCATGGTTTGGTTTCTGTTACTGATTTTTAGTTTTGGTTGCTATGGATTGGCAGAGTGCAAGTTTGGGATTTTCATCTGGAACCTAAATCGTTCAGCTAGACTTTTTGAATGTCATTGTGTTTTGAGGTGGGTCAAAGCCTGCTCCTTAATCTCAGATAGTTATCCATCACCTCTGGGCCAGCTCTGCTTCCAGATCAGTTGCATGGGAGTAGCCAGCCAGCCGAGGCTGTGCAGAGTGATCACTTGGATAGATATGCTACTTAATTATACAAGTATTAACTTACATGGCTAAATCAGCAACTTGTTAATCAGTTTGACCATGTGATTTTAATACCTAGATTTCTTCATTTTTTGCTGGCATTTGTTTTAGTTTCTTCTTGACTGATTTCAAATTACAGATGTTTCCACAAATGTTTATTATAATTTGTTCTTGCTTTTTAATGTTTGCGTTTTTTGCATGCTATACAAATACACATCAGTTTTGCTGGAATGGGGCTTTGTAGACAAAGCAAAGACAAATTCATGTTCACCAACAGCTCTTAGTAGAATCATGGAAATTTATTCCCCTGCACATGGGAAGGAAAAAAAGATTCCTTATATCTGATTCACTCATGCCTGACAAAGCAAAACAGATCCCATCCTAGATTTAGAATGTCAAATCCCAGGAAACAAAAGTAACGAGAAAAACACTGAATAGGCAATGAACTTGTAAAAATGCAGAGAAAAAGTGTGAACTTGGTGCAAGGTCTTAGGTGCTGTGCGTTGTTCTGTGGGCTCTGCTTGCGAGCGGCGAGCGTCGCGTGCCTGGTGGATTAGGGGGCTTAAGAGGCTCCAGTCTCTCTGGGGGTCTCTTATCTCACTAAGGCAGCTCTCGGTCTGCTTTGTGTACCTGCAGGAAACTCATCTGCTCTAATGGTGTGACCACAGTGAAAAGGGTGCCAGTGGAGCAGGAGGCTACACAGCTGAAAGGGGGGAAATGGAAAACAAACCAGAAAATGGAAATTAAGACCGAGCACTGTAGGAGTGATAGGTGTGTCCTTCTGTTTGCGGTTTGTCTGCGTGGGGAGCTACATTGCTTTGCATATCCCCTTGTTACACTGCATCTGCGGAGCTGTAGGGGCAGCAGTGGGAAACCCTGCATCACTCCTGACCTGTGAGGAAATCGTGCCTTTGAACCGTTAGCGTTTTTGACCTATTTTTTGGATATTTATTTCCTTGAAACCATTAAATGACTCTGAAATAAAACCATTTTGACTTCTCCAAGCTGTGAGCGCTGAACAGGTTAAAAAGGGAAACAAGCTAAAAGCTCTGTTTCCTTTGCCTGAAAATCCACTGATGCAGGATGAAATTAAAAGCTATAAATAGCTCCTGTCCCTTCAGCTTCACCATGCAAGCTTCGGCTGTGCGCAAGGATTAGAAGAAGACAGAATGGATTTCTGTGTGGCGTCAACAAGAGTCAAGGATTATGCCCACTGTGCACATTGTATTGTTCATTTCTCGTGGGCCCTTGCAGGGAAATTAAATCCCTTCTGATGCTCAAGGTGCAGGAAGCAGAGTCGGCTTTGAGCAGGGCGCGTGCATTGCAAAGCAGTTTTACACAGTAGCACTTAGCTTCCTGTGGTCTGCTGCGTCAAGCCCTGCCTTCATTTCCTACTGTCAGACAGCCCAGCACAGACCATAGCAGCAGGGGCTGGGGCTTCCCAGCCTTTGAGCTGAAGCTGCTATCAGTGAGGTTTATTGCCACTGAACACATTTTGAAAATAGGTTGGTTGTATATTTGTTTGTCACGTTGCCCCTTTTGCACTCTGTTGCCTTCTCTTGTGCAAATCCTGTGTTGCTGAGCATTACCCTGTAGTGCCAGAAGGCTTTCACAGAGTTAACTACAAATAGACCCTTGTGATAGGTATAAGCTCTTGAAGAAAGGATGCCAGATCTTTCCTTAGAGGAGCACTCAAGGTTGCCATGACCTTAGCAGTGTGAAGTGTTATTTTATCTCTCCTCTCTGCTTGTCTATCCCACCAATATGTTGTGTGTATCATTAGAAAACATTGCTTCAAGGAGGAGTATTACAGTAAATTCCTCTTTATTATTTACAAAAAATAGAAGCGTAAAACAACAGTGTTTGTCCAAAACTTAAAGAAGTAAGTAAACAAACAAACAGCTCCTTTTTGGAGCAGTTTATAAAACTGCTTTTTCGTATTCCTGTCCCATGAGTTGCAGAAGCCTGCTTGCTTCTGTATGTTCTGTATGTTTAGATGAGGTTTGATAGAGCAAAGTAACTTTCACAGTTTGAGCCTCAGCTTTATACATATTTAGAGCAGTATAATGACAAGAACTTTTAATATCTCTGCTTTATATGTGGCAATTTCAGTGGGGAGAAGGGCAAGAGAGGAGTAACTTCAGACTGATGTTTTTATTGCTTTATAGCTGATGTCTGAACATTTAAATAAGCAAAGAGTGGTAGTATTTGTTATTAGCTGATAAAAGGATTTTATGTACATGCTGGGTTTTTCACATCCTAAAGATATCTTGGAACTGCAAGGATTGCGGCTTTGTTGTGGCAATGCTGTAATTCTTTCACTAAAATCTCTATGAGTCAGCATTATGGCAGTGTGAGAACTTGCTCCAATACTGAAACCTCCCTCAAAAACCTCCCTAAGGAGAAAAATGGTTGAGGATGAAGAACTTGCAGTAGTCATGGACAGTAGGCAGATCTTGTTTTTAGATTGAATAAAGCAGTTTTGTTGTTAATTCTTATGGGTACATCTTGTATTAGAGTGGGCATTTTAATTTCCTGCTTCTAACAAGAAGTAAGGTCCTTTTTCCTGACATTGTAGTTCTGTTGACTCCATCTACTGATTGATGGAAACTGTATTTCATTCTCCTCCTGCAGTATTGAGAACAACATCCATCCTCTGGGAATTCAGTAGGTATAAGGAAAATACTGTCCTTTCCTATACTCAGAAGCCTAAGCAGATGTGTACTAACTATTGTACTGTGAGCCTACCACTTTTGCAGAAATGTGATATTTATGTTTTCCAGTGGAAAAAATTAGCTCACTGTGATATTGGGACTTTCTTCAGGGAGACAGTGGATGTCTGATTAGGACATCTCAAGGTTGTGCTGTCAAATCCCAAAGGCTGCTTCTTTTTCCTTTAGGGACATCCTTTGTAAATGTCCAGTTGTAAGTGTGTATCCATAATGGCTTTTAGAACATTAAGAACAAGAACAAATAGGGAAACAAAGAATGCAGAATTAAGCTTGCCTGTCCTAGAAAAGCTGAAAGAGCCACTCATATCTACCTTGAGTCAGGAATTATAACACATAGAAGTTTTTTGCTACTTTGTTCATTTGTTCACTTGTAATGTCACTAGAGTCCGCTAAAACAAAAAAACCCTTGATTTGGGCTCCCTAGTTGCTGTGAAGGTGGAAAGGCTGCTGGATGCAGCTATTCCTTACAGTCAAGGTGTGTTCTCTCTCCCCCCTGGAAAAGTGGAAGCTTACTAGGGTCCTGCTGACCTGTTCTCCCTCAGAAACCTTCTCATTGTGGTGCAAAGTAACCAAAATAGCATTTTGGCTTAATGGCTCCAGCACTTTGAGACAGGGGCGCTCCCCCACTGAGGCAGAGACTCCAGTGGAGCAGATTCGAAGTCTCATTTGGCCCTGCCCAGGATGGCCAGTATTAAAGAGCTCTTTGCCAGCAATGTAAAAGCCTTTACTGGTGCAAACTTGCCTGCACTTTGTACTTCAGATGTTCTAGTGATTGGACACCTTTGTGAATATTTTTGTTGTAATCTATATATTGATTCCTCTTCCCCATGGGTGAACATTTTATCTCTGTGCTCCATGGCAAAGGGAAGTTTATTTCTCCTCTCCAAAAGTTACTGCAAATGTCCTAAGGGTGACACGTAATGTACTGGCTGCAACAGAAAAACAAGAGCCGTGTTTTCAGGTGCAGACAGGGGTAAAGGTAGGAGGATGATTTTATGAGGCAGAATAATTTATTCCATTATTTCTGAATTCTACCTGTTTCATCTTTCCAAATAATGTAATGCTGTAAACTGTGAGTCCTAATGGAATAAAGCAGTAAGTGCTGTAGCCAGAGGCACATAAGAATATCAATTAAACATACACTTGAAAACATCCATTGGGAAAGTAAGATTTAGTAGCTGTCATTGCAGCATGTTAACCTCCTTTACCCCTCCTTGCCCTCACCTCTTTTCCAGGCTTCTCTTCCAAGTTCCAGGTCCTCACTCCATGAACTATATTAGAATGGCAGTTCTCCAAAAGTGCCCCTTGAGGATGTGCTGTTTGAGGCCTAATTCTGCATCAGTCTAGAAATCAGCTCTCCCATACTTCAGCTGGTGCAGATTACTACCACCATGTTGACTTCAGTGAATGGGAGCACACTGCAATCCTTTAAATGGTTTTACTACCCAAAGATACGGGGGTGGCTGCAGGCGTGACCGCTCCTCGTGGGGTGGGTGCCCAGTGGGGAGGGCACTGTGGGCCGCAGAGCTCTTTGTGTGCCAGCCCATTCTGCGTGTCCCTGATGTCAGGATGTGTTCCTGAACAGACAGATGGTATCACCCACCAGGGGATTATCAGGTCCTCCCCTGTGGAAGCAAAAATCTACACTCAGCACTTTCTGAGGAGAGGGAGAAAGCACTACAGCCAAACTCCTGAAGGGACTAGCCAGCTGCTGCCTTGCCATTTTTGACCCTAACCTTGACGTAACTCTTGGTGAAACAAACGGTGAAAAACGGCATCACTTCTCCCCACTGAAGCCTTAGAGTATGTAGGATGTGGGCAAAGGAGTCAGAACCATTACTATTCCTAGACATCAGTCCAGTCAGACGAGCAGATGGAGAAGCACAAACCGTTCTCGGAGAGAGTAAGAAATATGGACCAATGCCTGTAGTGCAATTTCTATGCCAAATACCAGTGTGAAATCAGCAAGAGTAGGGGTCCCAATAGGCAAAACCACTAAATTATGCTCAGTATAGCATCTAATAGGGGAAAAGACCTAAAATACATTGACTTACAATATAATTATATAAGTTTGTCATCTGAAAATTCTCCCTTGCTTCTTGAAAAACAAGAAAGTCTTAATCTAATGGCTGTAAAATATTGACCTGTGCCCAGTTTGTAGAGTCTGTAATCAGGACACTCTCGTGACCAGGACGACTTGACAAATCCTGCAGTGCCCCAGACTGTACATCTTGCATGTTTGTGCATTGAAAATGAAAGTAAGAGAACAGTCCTGTTGCTTGTATGTGATGTTATTAGCTGCGTAAAGAGATGGGAGATTTAATGTGAGGAGATGACAGACTAAAGACAAGTTGAGGCAGCAGACATACACAAGCAACCTCAATGCTTGCAGTTACTGGAATTGGAAGTCTTTGCTACTCTGCTTATGTTTTGAGATGCTTGTTAAGAGAACAGAGAAGGGGCAAGAACCAAATGTGTGATAACAAGCTGTACTGTTAGCAAGCTGTGCTGTACAAGATGTAATGGAGGAAAAAGAAGTGAAGAAAGAAGATAAAGGATGTAGAATATAAGTGGAGGTTTAATGTGAGGCCATGGATTGACTATTGCAGACATCAGATATTTGTGAAACAGCAGTTATTGCATGGCTTGAATGAGATGTAATTAAAAAGAATTTTTTTCTTCAGGTGGCTGAAGATACAGCTGGAGGAAAAAAAGGAAAGCAGATATTGATGATAACTCAAACTGCTGCTTCTTTACAGTGCTGATCACTGTCTTTGCAAGGTTCTCTGGTGAGTCTGCAGTGCCTGAGGAGATTGGAAGTTCTTGCTCCAGATGAACCATGCAAATACAAAAATTCATAATCAGGAGCTACATTGTGCTGGGTGTATTGTGCTGCATGAACATTGCCTCCGTGGAGTCAATTTGCAGGGAAAGGAGAACATACAGTGTGAGAAGGAAGTGGGAAGAGTTCACTGAGGGTTGTGAAATAATGTTTACCACAGCATTATCTTCTAGACACTGCATAATCCAAAACACTGTCCACTTCCTCATACCAGACTGGAGTATCTGAATCTGTATCTGGCAGGTAGTCCCTTGGAAAGCAAACAGAAAGGCAAGGCAGTGTTAGATGGGAGAAGTTAGATCATGTAATGTGGCTCTTAGTGAGACCATTGACAGAAATGTAGAACTGTTTCATGGAAAGGAGGGGAGAAAACCCATCACATTCTCCTGAATGTGTCAAACTAATTAAAAATCCCACAAACCCAAACTTGGGCAGATGATGGCAAAGGTGCCTATTAGAGCTGACATACAGAAAATTCTTCATAACCAAAGCTTGACTGTAGGGTTAAAAAAGAAATCAGTAGACTTGTTTACCAGCAAACAAGTAAGCAAAAGCAGTCAGAATATTTACATGTCAGCCTGACATAAACTGATCATAACATGACATAATTTGATCATAACCTGTAAGTGCCTGAACTGAGCATTGCCAAAGTTACATCACAGACTATATTTTGGAGTAGGGAAAGGCTGGGATAATTCCTTCAGGCAATGGCATATGCTGGCTAGCACTGAGCATTGTAGCCTAGAAAGCTGACCTCTAAATGAGTAGCTTTCTTCTTTCAACTCAGTAATTCTTTCAAGAATCATTTAAAAATACTTGGCAAGAGTTAAAGCTTGATAATTTCTCTTGCATGCTATCAAATCAAAGTCTTTTCCAGGCTGTTTTAAAAAACATATTAGTATGTTTACTCAATATTTATGATTGTTTTACAGGCTTTGAAGTGAGGAACAGGGGAAATGTTAATAGGTACTGAGGAAGGTTACCAAGTGATTATGTTGTAGAGGATGTCCTCTGCTGTGACTCCTTAAATCAGTCATTCGTAATGTATACATGTACTTCTGAGAGCAGCAGCGCCCCACCGTGAGACTGTGCTTTCCCTCTCTGTGACAGAAGGAAGATGTTAGGCAGGAATTCAAAGTCTCATAGCTCCCATTGGAGCTGTGTTCTATTTTTTAGGCTTATGTTTGAAGGAGTTACACCTTTTCATCTTGGAACAGAAGCTGGTCAGCATTCACAGGAGAGCAAGACCAAAGTATTTTGCAAATCCAGAGAACCCCTGTGCACATCTCCTTTATTCATGCGGCAGATCTAGATTCTCTCACGGACTTGCCATTAGGGTTAAGTTCTTCTAGACATACAATGTCCAAAGGGAATTATTTATACCTCCCTCTTCCTTCCTTTGTACATGCAATGTGAGGTAAAGCCACCCTGAGGCTAGATTTCATGGGAATCCTTCTTTCATAACTTGTTCTTCTAAAAAAGATACCTACAACACAAGATTCCAGAGAGGTCTTTGAACTTACTTTTCATTTCCTTACTGGTCATACTTTTGCTCCTAGGATCTATGCTGGAGTGGAGATGCAGTATGTACTTAATTCTCAGGCTGCACTGAATGGTAGAAAGCAGGTGAGACCTGTGCCAGTGGATGGGATGTACACTCCCTGGTGTCCAGCAGATTCATTTTGTGACTTATTTTCCCCCCATTTTTCCTCTTATTCACAAAATCTGACACCTTGAAAGACATTTAAATATCTGTCAATCATGAGAAACAGTGAGATTCAACTGGCTAAAATGCCTAATTCTTCATCTATGAAAGAGTGATTAAATACTGTTTCAGGTTTATAATGAGCATAATTGCACTAAAGACATTAAGGCACTCTATTTACCCTACAATTGCAGGGAGGAGTCCATATTTATTAGAAGAACAGTATAAGATGAGTAGCATAGTCTCTTACACTGATTCAGCCAAATATTGCCTCAGTTCATAAGGGACTGGAACAAAGGACTGTCACAGGAGAGTTAATGGATCATTGACCTGCTATATGGTGACTTTTTACATTATTAAAAACATTATGTCTCCTGCATTTTGTGGGCTTTGCTATTTGGATGCAGCATGCAGGTGACCTTTTGGGAATAGAGCTTTTCTGTATGTGTATTAAGGACATTTTTAGAAACAGCCTAATGTATTCTTATGTTTTCTTCTGCTTCTTCAGATGATGCCTGTCTACTTTATGTACAGTGTCCATTGTGTTCCCTCTGTTTCCTTTTGTTGTTTTGTTTTTTTCAAATAGCGCATTTACCACTGAGTTTTTGCGTATGTGGAAATGTGCAAAACTCCCATTTGGAGATTTTAAAGAGCCCCTCAGGTCATTTAATGAAAGAAGAGATTTTTAGACCCAGTTTTCTGGGCAGAATTCCAGATTAGGAAATCACATTTTTCTCTCTGTCTCAAGCAGTTTTGTGCTATTGCCTCGCTTTAGTAAAAAGCTATCACATTTCACCATAAAAGATGCTACATTTCAGTACTCACCTTTTGAAAAGTGCTTTGGGATTTGCTCAGATAGTTCCTGTATATGTTTTGTCTCTGTAGTGGTTTGCTTCACCACTTCTCCTTCAAATCAGAAAACTTGTCTTGTTTCCAAGAAGAAGTGCCAGGTATGACTTCAGGCTTACACATCCTACTGGATTTGAGATCTTTGTTCACTGAAGAATATATTTATGTAGGTTTTAAGTATTGCTGTGGCTGTGCTCTGGGATTATAGATATTTCTGTTGAGGAGTTGCAGTGGGCAGCCAGACAGAATCTAATATGAATTTGCTTGTTGTGTTTCCATGTTTAGAATTATTGCTTTGTCTGTGAATTGTAAGCCCTTTGGTGCAAGTATTCAGTATACAAAATCTAATCAAGTGGGATTTTACTTTGATTCTTAAATCACCTTATTCATTCTAGGGTGGGTTTTGTTGTGCCTAACTGAACATTTTAGTGGAAGTCAGTTTTAAGTCAATTGTGTGGCTGCCATGAATAAAGAGAAACATGGGAAGAACACACACTACCATAAGAACTTATAGGACCCACTAACAGTGAAGGGAAACTTAAAAAAAATAATTGTTTTCTTTCACCCTCACATTTGTCTTGTGTGTTTTGGTTGTAGGAGGCTGGAGTATTACTTCAAGAAATACTGGGTAAGATATTTTTAAACAGCATTGAGATTTTTAATGGGATTATGTTCCTTTAAAAAGATTTCTTTCCCTTCGCTCACCTCCTTTAGATTTCTGCAAATAAAATCATTACTATACTCTTTCTGGTGACTGAACACAAAAGGATAAGGAACATGGAAGGGGAGAAATCAATTTCTTTCATTTGTGTGAACGTAAAGGCCATAGCTCCATTTAGGTGTACAGCTGAAGACATGTTTTCTTTGCAAATAAACTGTGCACCTTGATGTCATTTTATTTTCCCACTTTGCTAGTAATTGTTTTGATTAAAGGGTGGATGCAGCCATGGAGAGCTGGAGAAAGCAACCTCCAGGTAGGGATGTACAGACAATGGATATGTGTTGTTTCCCCTATGATGGTGGATGACCAGAGGATAACATACTGCTCTAGCAGGTCTGGTTTCTGTGCTGCACATCCACAGATGTCTGAAATGCCTAAATCTTAATAGGTCAAGGCTTTCCTTTCAGCTTCCTCTCTGCCTAATCCATTCTGATCTATAGCTGGGGCAGAGACAGCGGCGCTCCTGTATTAAACTTATTTAGGAAGGAGCATTTAGCTGTTGCTGTCCCCTCTAGACTCATTAATTCAGGTGAGTAGCAAGCAGAGGGAGAAGGTGGCTTTGCCTGTGTTGCCATGCTGCAATCTTTCTGTGCTGTGGAGCTGAATGAGGGAACAAGGGAAAGAGGCAGCTGTGTTAGCCTGTTGTCACTGCCATCACTAATAGAACACGATGATTTCCATCTTTTCCCATCTGCCCATGGGGGGAGAGACGCCGATAAGGCCTTGGGATTGGTTACAATCTCCTGAAATCGCCCAGCAGATGGATATTGAGCAGATAAGCGTTAATCTGTCCTGGGAGAGGATTAATCGGGTGAGAGATGGCAATCTACGTGTGCTGTGTGCGCAAGGGCGGGGGTGAGAGTGGTGGGCAGCTGGTGCTGCTGTCATCTCTTCTGGTCCTGCTTTTGTCCTGTGCCTGTGCCATGATGGCAAATAAGGTCTGTTTCCTACACAAGCCTTATTACTCTAATTTTCACCAGACTTTGACTTCAAAAGCTGGGAAGAATGTCTTAAGATTTTTAAGCAAGCTAAGTCTTTCTTTGATTACCCACTTTTCCTCTGTTCTTTTAGCCAGCCTACTGTTTCTCTGTAGCTTGTGGGCATGGTCTTTCCCCAAGACCATTCAATGGTTATGTGACATTTGATTTAAATTATTTTTCTGACATCTACAGGATTTTATCTGAGAATCTCTAAGTATTTTACAGGCATTAGTTAATTAATCCCCACAACATCTCAGAGAGGTTAGGTAACAACTAAGGACTTGAGTTTTCTTAATTTGCTTGTTTGTTTTCCCCCAGAGCATTTGAATACTTGTAGCACCTGTTGCCTGAATTTAGAGTTATAGTGTTAAGCACTTCTGAAATTCAGACCTTATAGCCGTTATTGGTGAATATGCTGTGACACAAGGCAGTGGGATCAAAACTGGAGAGAAAAGTGTATCAGTGACAAAGATGGGGATAAATGTATGAATCCAGCCCTTTCCTCTTCCATCTCTTTTTCTGACCACAAAAAACAGTGCTTTTCTGATGCAGCACATTGATTGGTAGTCTCTGGCATCTCTCTGACTACAGCTGTTTCTTTTTTCTCCCTCCTAGTTGTGGTTCCCATGGTCCCTTTTTCTTTTCTCTGTGTCTCCTAATTTGCTTTTTAGTGTAGAAGAATATGCAGTGATGCCAGTGTCCTCTCACAGTTATCTTCTGATGTGCCTGTTCTTTTCATTGGCTTTGTTGTCAGCATCTATGGAAGATCTGGCAGCCTTGTATAAAGCTGGAAGGTTATAAAACTACCAGGGTTATGTGGAGTGCAGAAGGGCAAATTCTGCCCTGCTCTTCTGCCCTGGGGTTAGCTCTACACTTACTTTACCAGTGAATGGTTGAACACTTAGGTTATGTGTGAGGTGTAATTGCCTGCCATGGGCAGATTTTCTGAGGGGCCCTAACTCAGTGTCTTATTTTTATGTGCTCAGAACACTTATTTCCATGTGTAAATAAGCTTGATCAGAAAGGCATATAGAAAGAGCCTTTTGCAGATTTAAAACTCAACCAATCTGTCTATTTCCATAGGAGCAGTATGGCAAATGAGCTCCGGTAAATTGGGTGGGTAATTAGGGGCTTCATCCATCTGTCACACCTGCACAGTGAAGATTCCTGCTGGAACTGGGGTCTCTATGAACAGTGAGACTGGAGCAGACCAAAGAGTGGGCAGTGTCTTTGACACCTGGATTGGGTCTTGGGTTTTCCTCCTTCCTTCCTTGAAGCTGAATATTCAAAGTAGCTTTTTCAAAGCACAGTACAGAGATTTTACTGTCACAAGCTTGAGAAGAATGGCTGTTGTTTCTGTCTCTGTGGCTAGGTGAGTGCTGAGGTGTCATTCAGCATTAATCACCTATATTTAGAGGCATTTGTGTGAAAGTTTTCATTTTGCCACGTTTTTATACTAAAGCTGTTGCTGTGGCTAGGACAGGCATGTTTGTTATTTCTGCTCTATCTTACTGGGGAAATTGCCAAAGGTATGAGAACAGAGTCAGTCAGACAATCATGAACTAGGAATAACATGCAGTTTTTATTTCTTTTTACAGTTACAATAGCAGTGGTACAAATTGATGGGAGTTTCCTTCTTGTAAATGAAAACTGGAGATCTTTTAAATTATGTAACCTGTAGTCTTGACAACAGTTTGCAGGCCTGTTTAGTGGGACAAGATAGTTAGAATGGTACTTTCTGGCCTCAAATCCTTTACTTGAATAGCAGAAAATCAGGGGTCTACAGGAAATGCTGTTTTGAATCACCTGCTGGTCTATTTTCCACATATTGGGGTGAGGAATGCATTCTTCTATCCTTATTCTTCCTGTAATTTGTAATCCTTGACTGAGTTTCTAAAAGGTGTTTTCTCCATCTTACATTGTGCTTTGAATGTCCTGATGTTGTTTTACAAGTTTCCTGTGGTCAAACTGTTTGCCAGAGCTTGACACATGAGGTAGAAAAAGGAAAACCTTTTCAGACATCAAGTTATTAAAGACAAGGGGACACACTGGTAAAATAAATTGCCACCATCATGGACTGAAGTAGAAATATTTGTTAACTTGCTGTCAGACACAGATTTTCTTCTATCCTGAGAAAAATTACAGACTCTTTCATTTTTCTTACATACCTGTTTTTCCTTTACTTCTCTTACTGTTTTGTTCTGCACCCTTTCAGACAACTTCAGAAAGAGCTTCCTCCACCTCTTTATTACAATTTGCTTGATTTGAGTGCTTAAATATTTGGGGGCTTTTTTTGTAAAAGCCTTAGTTTCTGATAGGTAAGAAGACTTAACAATATTGGATTCTAGTAACAAATATTTGATATGTAATGTTCATCAAATTCACCTCATAAAGAGCTGGATCTATGAGCGCACTGGTCGAAGAAGACAATTCTGTTTATTCCTGTGGCTTGGGATTAAATGCAAAATGGTACTCTGCTGATATTCCTTTTAAATATTTCTCCACCTTTTTTTCAGGCCCAAAGTGAGGGCTTTTTTCTTTCATCAAGGCAATACTTGGCATAGTCTGGTTCACATACCAGAGGAAAAAAAATCAAACTTCAATGTATTTTCTTTTGTAATTTGGTCAACAAGCTTGACAAACAGACAAAATTTTTGTTCTAGGTGAGAATGCATGAGTATATTCAGTGGTCTCAAATAAAATTTAAAACTTCCTTCATGTTGTTCAAATGACAATCACAACAGAGTCAAAGCAAGAAAAAATAGAATCAAAACAGAAAAAATGCATTTGCTTCCCCCACCCCTTCCTTTTTTCTAGCAAAATTCAACTGTGCATGCTGCAGTTCATCACTTCATTCCACTGCAGAGCAGCTGACTGGTGGTAATACAGGTACCAGCCATATCACCTCTCATGGTGTTTGCAATTCCCTTCCCACAACGGAATTTACTCTTAAATACCAGGCAGGTAAAAATGAAGTAGATGGAGGGAAGTGTTGTATATCATTGTGCTGTGTAGATTAAATCGGGGCTCTTGGATTTGATAATCTGTAGTGTACCAGACATGAGGTAGAAGGCTTCTTACACAGATGTTTCCATCACTTTATAAAAGCAGAAAAAGTTATTAAATAAGTTAGTACTTCCCACTGTATTTTGAGAGGGTATATTTAGTGTACATGAGTAGTTAGGCACCATGGGTATGGCATTAAAGCTTTCAGTGTACAAATAGATGTTCCAATTCATCTCATTTGAGAAAATTGAAGCCTTTTTGGCTGTGCTGGGATCAGTCAAGAAACTGGAATATATATTGTACCCCTACTTGCATGAAATGTTTAAATTACTTAACTTAGAGAGATGATCACACTGGGAAATACTTAATATGATGTGCCAAATCCTTAGCAAATATAAATTGACATAGCTCCATTGAATTCTCCAGCCAAGGATTAGAGCTGATTGAAAAACAGGAAATGGCAAAGAAAAAATCAATCAGCTGAAAATACCTACTTTAGTTTAATTCCATTCGTTCCTAAAGTTTTTGTTTCATTTTTGTTTTTGTTTTACTTTTGCTGTTTTTTCTTATGTTCTATGACAGACCTGTCAGGGGTTTTTTCCTTCCTGAGGTTTGCGTTTATATTTTTGATGATATAAAAGAGAATATGAAGGAACAGAGAATATCTGTGGTGAAAAAGATGAGAAGAACTCAACTTGGAATTTTCCTTTCTGTGAAAGTGTCAGATTCTTTTTGTTCCAGTTTTTTTTTTTTTATTCCAGTATGAATTCATTTTTTATTGCAAACTTGCAAGTAAATCTGTTCACTGAGAATGTTGCTGAAGTATCTTAGACAAGTGCCTTTATCACTTTTAGGCTCATTTTTCTGGCCCTTCGAGTGGTGAGGCACTGCTTGGTTCACTCTTCAGTCCTGTTCTGTGTTATCAGAGTGGTTTTAATAAAAGTGCAAGAGGAAACTACTATTGAGGAGTACAGTGAGAGCAGGTAGCTGGGTGTGCAGCTGCAGTGAGGGCTGCAAGTTGTGCCCTGGCTGGGGGACATGGTGGGAGCCCCAGGAAAGGGACCATGGCATGGTGCTGACCCTTTGCACCACGAAGGGCACAGGGACCTGTGGCACCTGCCAGGATACTGGACACTGGGACACAACAGGAGCTGGTGAGGCTACAGAAAGACCCCAGACTGTCTGGGTACACAGACTGTGAGGGTGTAAAACCCAGGACTTCCTTTGTTGGGGGTCCCTCCCTGGAGGCCCCAGCTTGAGGTGTTTCTGTGTTACTGCACCATGATGGAATTGCTTTAAGGATCCAGATGTCTGGGACTCTGCTGTGGGAAACCCAGGGCTGAGCCAGTGAGAAAATCTTACTTTTCTTATTTTCTGTGTGAGTGTGGGGTGTGCAGGGAGCCAAAAGGGGCACCCCTAGGGTCACTGGAGCCACCCACTCTGAAGTGACCTCAGTCCCAACTGTTACAGTCTGGAGTGGTGGGTGTGACTGCCGGAATGGATGGACAGATAGGAAAGTTTCCATAACATTTGAAACACAGCCGCTCTTAGGCCTAGGAGTCCTCTTTTTCCCTGAGAAGGATGCAAAACTCTAACTTAATGAGGTTTTACTTGCAGCAAGATAGTTCCAGCCTGCTTTTCTTCTTCTCTCTTAATTTCTTAATGTAATTGTTTCTGGTTTTCTGCCTTCTCACTGTTAGAAATGTCATGTTGTTCAGTTATCAGCATGCTCATTTGGAGAAGTTTATTAAAGGTGACATAGACTTTCTGACATCCCAGTGGCAGAAAAGTAAAACGAATTTCATGGCTCGTTTGGTAAAATGCTCCTTTTTGAATTGCTAGATTTAATGTGACTATTATCTGTTGAAGAAATTTTTTGTCCAAGAAACAGTGTTTTCTGTGGAAGTAGTAATTAATGACAGAGTGGGAAAGATGATTCAACTGAATAATGTTGCGTGAAGTGATTTAAAGCAAATGAAAGGTTTAGTGTGTTAATGGAACCACATTGCACTTTCATTTGTATTTTGCGTAGTTGAACAGTATTCAGGTGTGTGGTCCATCTTTAATTTAGTTTAGTCATACCTTAAACAGTTGGAAGTGACAAACTTTTCCTACATAAATGACTTCTGCTTTGTCCCTGTTCTGCATTTCCCATGTGCAGCTGCAGTGAGAGATGCAGGTACACACTGAAATGCATTACTTGAGCGTGCTCTCTGTCAGTGAGGATGGGATGTTCATCTCAGACAAGCAGGAAATCAGCCAGCTTTTCTTTCAAACCAGAAATTCTCAGTTCAAAAGTTAGTCCTTTATTGCTTTACACAAATGAATATTGAGGTTAAGAGACTAAATTTATTTGCTTGAGAACATCTACTAAAATATATTGTGGCCAGGAGGATGGGAGGGCAAGGACTAAATACCTAATAGATTAAAAAACATTAAGAATTTGAGAGATATTTTCAAAACAATTTCTTTTGAAGACCTGTCTGTTTTCTAGTGTTTTCTATAAACCTTGTTTTAGTGAATGAAGTTGAGACTTGAAGGTGCAGGAGAGTTTTGGCGTTGCTTGGTAAAATTTCACAGAGCATGATGTTTCTCAAGCAGAAGTTTCTCATCTTTATCAGAAGCTCTTTACTAAGTAATGTAGAACAGTAGTTATTAAATTCTGTTAGCTCTATCCAGGGTTTTAGGAGAAAGTAAATACCACGAGAGACGTTTTAAAGATCCTTTGAATTTCCCATGCTGATGTTAGCCCACCATGTTTAAGAGAAGCATAGGAGCTGCCATGGCTGACTCTGTAGCTACTGCTGGGGGTTGCCTGTACACAAGGACTCACACTTGGTTAAGGAGCAATTTGTAACACCTTTGCATTTTTTCCCTTCCTGAAATAAATGACAACAATATAGCAAAACACTTCAATATTTTTCTGGCGCTGTAGTATTGTTCAGTGTGAAGTTTTCTTTTGATCTTTTATTAGACTTGATGCAGTCCCAAATGTATTGGCCTTTGTTAGAACTGGGAGAACAGTCCATGATGGTTTGAGAGGTGCCTTTCAGTTCATACCTGGTATTTTTGCACTTGTTCAGGGTTTGTAAAAGTAGAAATGATAATCAAAGGGGGAAAGAGCTGTTTGAAATAACATTGTATGAGTATTTTAGAGATGTGTTTCTTTTTAATAAATGCTGAAAGATAAAGTGAGTACTTTCCTTCAATATTTTGTGTTTTGAAGACAATTGCTGGTTTTTTGTATCCAGACTTGGAAAGTGATAAATAATCGTGGTTTTCTGTAAGTAATACCCACAATACCCCCAGTTTTAGAATTTTCTTTTAGGCTGAGATTGAAGGGAGACATAGTGATAGAACAGACAAGTACAGATGGAAACAAAAAAAGTTGCAAATTTCTGATCTCCATTGGTTTGCATGAGGAGTGGTGAGAACACAGTTTTATGTACAGAATGTTAATCATCCCTTAACACCCATTCTACGGTACAAAAAGTCTTTTGCATTTATAATTGACTGGTTTGGCTTAACAGTTACAGTTGCTTTTAGAAATTATTATTTCTAATGTGCATAGTTCCAGGAGAATATCTGCTGCACATCTATACTGCTTTATCAGCTCTTTCTTTCCTCAAGTTACACAACTTTTTCTGCAACTGTTCACTGTATTTTTAAGAGACAGGGCCAGCAAAACTAATTTTCTTGGAAGTGAAGTCAGCTCCAGTGGAACCAAGCTGAAGGGGAACGCTCATCTGTGTCACAGTTACCTTGTATTATAGATGTAGAAACTGCTGCATATCAGGGTTTATTGTGGGGTTCAGATAGTTGTGCTTTGTTTATTCCTCTATGCGAGACAAGGTACTTTAAATATTGTTTTGCTTTTGGGTGGTAAAGTTGGGAGATGATCTGAGGAAAGTACAAAAGGTACTTTCTTTTGAGGTGCAAAAGATGAGTGTCTTCCTGAAGTCACCAGAAATGTAATGGCAGAATCACAAGAGGATTACAGATCCCTTGAGACCCAGTCTGTGGTTGATATAAATATTTTCTTTGCTCAGAGTAGATTCGACGAGTGACTAGAGGAGGAAATTCACTCTCTCATTTAGTCTTAGTTTGTAGTCTGACACATAGCATGCCACGTATAGCAGTGGCTGCCAGTATTTAATGTTTGATCCATTTTTGTATATATGTGACCTTTCAAATATTTCAGGATGGAAATAGATTTGGACTTGATCTGCATTTCATCTTCACCAAAACAAGTCTGAAGAATTTCAGCCTGCATCTTGCCTTTCCCACAAGACTCTTTCTGGGATTTGGAGAGATGTTTGCAGAAGAAACTGTGAGAAATGCAAAGTATGTTGGTGGAAGTTGTGACAGACATGGCATACCCAGGGCAGTGTTTCTGGAAAAGTAATTCAGCAATGTCTATGCTCTTAAACATAACAAAAATGACAATAGTTGGTGGTGTCAATGGCATCTGATTGAGTCTGAATCATTAGATCTTACCCTGGCCACCCTGTGAGATGGGAAGCAGTTATCTGCATTACACAAAGAAGAAGCTCAGAGGTGTAATAAATTAAGCAAGTTGTTCAAAGTCACACAGTGAATTATGAACTAAAGAGGGCTTGAACTCAGGTGTCCTGAATCCTAAACCCCATGTCTCATTTACTAAGCCATCCTTCATAGCAGCTCATTGGCTCCTGTCACAGAGGGGTTTGCCCTAAGGGGGCCAACAGCCTTTTTGTAACAAAGCTGTTCAAGTAAAAAGATTATGTTTTCTTGGGTGAATCTGATTTTTCTGTAATTACTTCTCCTTTTGGACATATGAAAGATTTTTTAGTTGGATTGATGCCTATATGCAGGAGGAGTATGAGGGGAATGCATGAACACACGGAAACATCAGCCCATAGGAAATTCATAAGCGTTCCATACCTTGCTGAGTGTAATTTAAAATAACATTGCCCTCACTATAATTCATCTCATTGTTCCAGTGAAGCAGACTAGCAAGGGGTCAGATTAATAATTTAGGCAATCCTACCCCTCAGCTTTCTTCCTCTTCAACAGAAGGGTTAGGATTTAGCAGAACACCATTGTGAAGACTTAAATTGGTGTTTCAAAGGGTGTAACTGTAGGCACACAGTTTGTGGTAATTGGGGTGGGGCTGTGACTGAGCCTCATCCCCAATGGGTACAGCTGTGAGAAGCAGGTGAGCAGCATGGACAGCAATGAGCCCTGGAGTGCCCAGGGACACTGACCAACCACCAAAGGGAACAGAGGGCACACAGCTGCAATGCATCAACAGCAGGGGTATAAAAGCTGGGCTAAGGAACAAGAGGAGCAGATGCTTGCAGCCTTCTGAAGTGATGTGCTGGTACTCTGTATGGGCAGATGCCTGAAGCCTTCTGATGTGGTAAGGTGTTACTCTGTTTGGGCAAATGCAAAAAGCTTTCTGGCATTGTATGATGATACTCTGTGTGTTGTGGCTGTCTTGACTGTGACATATAACCTCATTCACTCACAAAGCGTTTTTCTTTTTTTTTTTTCTTCATAGGTTGATACAGTTCAGGTTTGCTTGTTTTTCAGGATTCCCCCCCCCCCCCCCCCCCCAAAATATTTGTAAGTAGTTTAATGTACAAAGGAATTAGAAGAAACCTGTGCTGTCATCTTCTCTATCCTTCATTCAGGTCCAAAGCCAGTTGAAATAGCTTAGAGCATTCCTTTAGTTTTATGTAGAGCTGAATTTCTCAACACTTAAAGAAGCAGTGGTTGAAGACACATAACCTAGTCTTTGATTCAGTCTTTTCTAGCACCTGTGTTTCACTCCTGCTTGTCACCTCTCTGTGGTTTTATTGCAATATCTGAATGGAACCTTTGCTATTTGTCCTATTCCAAGTATCTCTTAAGCAGAGAAAAAGTAAAGAAGATTCTGTACAATATTGTGATAAAAGTATTTTGAAATCACTTTGTGTAATGGACAAAATATAGATGAACAAAGATCAAGACTGACTTGAAAATGGAACACCAAATTCAGTTATGTGAGTTAATATCTTTTAATGGATTTCAGACATGTAATCAATGCATCGTTAACAATCATTCACTTTAATATAGAATTACTTTTGTAAGGGAGACCATCCTTACAGCACCCAAGAATTTATTATCCTATTAAAAGTCAGTATGCTACTGGATGTCTGTTTTCTGATGTTTGCAATGTAAAGCAACCATTTACATACTCTGACCACCACAGTCCTGCTCCACAACTCTAACCCTAGTCTTGAGTTTATTGAAAAAACTTTTGATGTCTAAAAACTGGGGCTTAAAAGTGTAAATTAATTTATGCTAGTCCACACTTTATTGGGGAAGCTTAATAACAACATATATGGATTTGGGGGAAATTTTCATCCCTTTCCATCTTGGTATCATAACCTATTCCTAGTTTTAACAGTCAGTATAATCTAGGTACCAAGTAGTGCTCCAGTATTCAAAATGTGGTGTACCTTCTAAATGGAAAGAACAATTCCAGCTTTTGTACCCTGCTGTACTGAGCCTTAATAGTAGGTGTGAGTATGAGCTAGGTAACAGCTGGCTATCCAAAATTAATGATCAAATGTAAAAAATACCTTTAGACACCTCTCTTCATCTTTCTTCTGACAATCTGAGTTCTCAGAGTTCAGTAACAATTTGCACTTTACAGTACCCAGTTTCAAACCTTAGTTGTAAATTTTTGAGCATAAGCCCAAATTGCTTTAGCTGACCCAAATTTGTTATTAAAATCTGCTGATATCAACTCTCCATGTATGATTTTACATCATGTAAAGGAAAAGGATCACTTCAGCTTTGTAGTTCTTACTTTCCAAAATCCTAGTGCTAACCCTAGGATTTACTATAACATCAGTAGTTGTTATTCATTGAAAATCAGTAACAAAGCATTCAGAGTCAAACTACCTACTTCTGTTTTCTCTCTGCTGTCTCTTGGGTAGTTGAGCAATAATGCCACATGAGCATCCCCTGTGATCTGGAATCCCAACCCAGAGCAGCTCCTGCAATCTCCCTGTGCTGGTATTTGGTTTTCTGTCACAATCCTGGAACAATGTGTCAGTTTTCTCTACCATCCTAAGCACTAAGAGTTTTCAGTTCTGCCAGTTTTCAGCTGACAAAACTGATGGATTTGTTCCATACCTTTCTGGATTAGGAAACAGTTTGCTGTGGTGTACATGAGGCTGAATTTTTTATATTCTTTTTATAGAATATTTGTGCAAATTACTGGATCAGGAAGCAGTGGTCAGTGTAACATAATAAGTACTATTCTTGGGTTTGTTCTAAAAGAAATAATAAGAAATAATTTTATATTTAAATTATAGAAACGTGATTAGTGCTTGTAGATTGCTTATACAAGTAGGGTTACTAATGAACCCCTGGGAAGCAGCCTTGGATTCCTTTTCAGTAGTTGGATGTGGAAGGGAGGAAATCTGGAGCAGTAATGTTAGCTCTGTTCCTCCTCTGCTTATCAGCTCAGTTCTTGCCATGCTCTCTCTGCCTTATTCATTGATGTCTCATTGTCTGACAATTTCTTTCTCCCCCACACACCAATTTAGCATTTTTTTCCTTGGCTTTCACCAGATACCACCGTTGTCTCTATTTCACTCACTTCTTTCTGTCCTTACTTTTAACCTTTTCTCTGCTTAACCACCTTGCCAACTCCATCCCTGTTCTTACGAGGAGCTGGGCAGGAAGGCAGGAAGGGAATGAATTCTTCCAATAGCTGCTGCTGCCAGAGATTTGAACTTGTGAAGAAGTGAATGCCTTCTGATAGGGCTTAGGGAGCAGGGGTGCAAGGACAGGGCAATGAGTGGAAGAGAGCTCTCTGCCTGGTGTGGAAAGGAAGGAGAAGTCAAAGTTTATGTTAGAGGTGAAACCAAGCTTACAGTCTGTCCTGTGCACCATGGTAGTGTTGGTTATGTATAAGAAAAGGGACCCTGCTTTCACTATTAGCCATAGTTCACTTGTATGAAGCCTTTTGAACAGTATAGGAGTCCTCCCTTTGTTGGTAGTGGTCCTTGAATGACATCTGTGGCAGGATGGCTTTGGATTCTGGTGGTGTCAAAATATTTAAAATTTTGTGGTCATTTTTAAGAGAGCAGACAGCCTCAGATTTTTAAATTTGTATATTAAATAAGGTTGGTTGAGGGTAGCAGTGGCTGAGAATATCCATCATGGAAGTAAACTCTGCTTTGGGAGTGAGGCCACTGATTCAGAAGGCAGCACTTCACACAGATTCCATGTGACAATCCAATACAGGAGGCACAAAACTTTAAATGACAGGTTGAGCTGAGGCTCTGTCTGTTCATGGGCATCAAAAGGTAGTGTAACTTTACTGTTGAGTTGCTAACTTCAGTGTCCAAAGAGAGCCTGGTATGCCTTGTCAGACTCTCTCCCTTGGAGTGTCCTGGTGTAGGAGCCTTTGTTGCTGGTTTTTAAATGACTGTGTTGTGGCACAGTAAGGGAGCTGCCATGCTTCATCCCAGTGATGGGAATGCTTGTTGTCTGGGGAATTGTATGTGTAGTGGTTGATAAACTAGTATGTTAATCCTATTAATGCTTGTGTGAATCCGCTCATTCTGACAGTGTTGCACTGTGACACAGTAACAGGATTGTATGGGTGATGCAGGTCCATAGATTGGAGTGAGCTCTGTCATATCTTCAAAAGGTTGTTGCTATGTTCCTTAACCATTTCCCTAGAAATTGTAGAATAATTGTGGTTCTCCTTATGTTGCAGATACTGTGTCACATGTTTTCTGCAAAAATAGCTAGAGTTGAATGCCCAAGCACAGAGTCTTAAATGGAGTTAAGAACAGGATCAGTTTTGGTAGCAGCTCAGCAGGGGAGCTTACAGCATCCTCAATAATAGCAACAATAATAATTCTTCACACTTACATTTTTATCTGTAGTTTTTGAAGAGTTTTATAAAGATAATGCATTCTCCATTTTACAAATGCAAGACTAGAAAGCTTAATTCCTGAAGGTAAGAGTGACTCAGCTAGAGATATCTTGGTGGAAAAAGTATTATTCAAAAAAATTGCCTTCTGTCACTTTGTGTTTTCTCTCGCTCCATAAAATATGCTTTTAGTCTTCTCCACTCTAATTATGCAGTCTGTCCACACCCAGGTGTGTGTCACAGGTGGTCTAAGCTGGTGTAATTTTTCTGAAGTTGGTGGTTTTGCCTCTACCACTTATCTCTTGTCTATGTTTTTCAGTAAACTTTCCTCAAGGCAATTTCCATTTCATTTTTGTGTTTATTTTGGCACCATTTTTGTGCTTCCTCTCTGCTAGTGCTGTTTGAACAGCTGGGAAGGATGGATTTTGTTTAGGTTCAAGAATCCCCTCAATATTTGTTTTAGAGAAGGGGAACCTGTGGGCATGCTGCCTTTGAATTGGTCCTTGCAACCATCTCACAGGAACATGTGCCCTGTATCCCTTTTCTTCCCTCTGCAAGCTCCTACAGAAAGGATCCCATTTGTTTCCCTCTCTCACATCTCTGCCGTGTTCCTGGTGCAAATGCAGAGGGTTGATCAATTAGTACTGCCAGGCTTTGCAAAGACTTCTTGGGATTTCACATGGCTTTAAATGCTAATAAAAGATTTGTTGTTTCATTTCTGAGTCTTGTAAGTAAACATTTCCACTGTGGATGCACTCAGAGGAAGAAGCTGCTAATTATGCCTTGTGCCCCTCTCTCCCTGCTGGTACCTGTTCCTCCCTCATGGTTAGAGGCTGTTGACACAGCACCAGTCGTTTATCCTGCTTGGGGGTGGATTCATACATCTCTGGTTAGGTGGTGGAGAGAAGCACAGAAACAGGAAAGACTATTTCCTCTCAGTAATGGAAATAGAACATTGCCACAGAAGTGTTCTCTTTATACCAGGCCTCACTAGCTGTTGCCATTTTAAGCAATTGCTTTAGCATAGTCCAAAATTGAGAATATTATAGTAGCATTCTTAGCTATTCTTACTGCTTAATCTTTTCATCAGGCTATGACAACCAGTAGTGAAGAATGAAATAGGAACCTGTGCCTTCTGTGTCTCCCTGTAATCTTTGATCTGGAAAGAGGTTACACAACAAAACCTTAATTCTTTAATTTCCAGTTCTCAGATAGATGGAATTTAATTTGCCTCCTATTGTCTCTCTACCACCTTATCTTCACATGTCTTGTACTAAGTTGTTAGGCTGGCCAGATTTTCATACTGGCATGTTGCCAATCACATGAATAGCCTTTGTATCTTTAAAACCAAGAGGGTTCAGAAAAAAAAAGGTAAATATTCCAAGACTGTTTGATACATGGACAAGCTATGAAGTACTGTGGCAGCAGAAACATGTACTGAGCTCATTAAAGCTGTTCCAGTGAGACAAGGTCTTCTTATATCCTGCTGACATTAGAAATGTGCTTCAGCATTTCACACAGAGAGTTCCTAAATATAGTCAGAACAGTGACATTAATAGTAGTGCTTTTATGTAGCAGCTGTAAGAGGTAGATCTCAAAGCATTCAATATGTAAAGTAAATAGTGTTAATTCTATTCTTCAGACAGGAGAACTGATTTAGGCTGCGAAGGTGAAGTGAATTGAAAACATGATGCAGCAGGCCATGGACACAGGCATGAAAAAAGCTCAGGTCTCAGGTCTAGAGTCCTGTGCCTGGTGATGTTACTGTGTTGCCGTTATAAAGTACATTTTACTGTAGCTTGGATATTTATGTTTCTGACCCTGATCACAGCCAGCCAGGTCAATTGTCCAGCCCCTTCTGCTACCTTCAGTTTGGAATTGAGCTGGGTAAGTATCTCACAGCATTGCTCATGAAGCTGTTGTGTACCAAGGCTCTGTCCCAGATTCCAGGATCCAGGCACATGACTCCACAGAGATCAACAGCCAGTGTACCTCAGCCTAAAAATTCTCTGCATTTGGCCCATCCTCTTTAGTAGCAGAGCAGTGCTGTTGCTTGCTGTGTCAGCCCAAAGTATCTGTGCAGCATGTGAGGAATGGGAATTCTGCAGTGCTCCAGCAAGGCTGGACAATGTGCTGTTAAACTGACTGTATCAAACAGTAGGAGGAGCACAGTCCTTACAGGGCAGAGTGCAGACACATTATAAAGTGATCTGTTTATATCAGGGAGCTACACCTGGAACAAGACAGTGACTCTGCAGGCTACCAGTCAGGGCTGCTCTGCTCTTACAGGCATGTGACAGAGATGGTTTCTGCTGTAATAATTTCCTCTAATCACTTAGTAGATATTCTCTCCCATACATCTTTCTTTTGGTATGTTTTAAAGGATCGTGGTTGAATTTTGTTGTCTGAGGGTTAATTCTAAATGAAAAATATTTACTGTAGGTTCTTGCAAGGTCAGGTATACAATCTACAGGTAAAACTGTGCAAGTTCCTCAGTTTGTTCTTCTTTCAAATGAGTACTGCCTCTTGGACCTGCAGGATACCTCCTGGTTATCCCATCTGGTACAGAGCCTTTCTGCTCTGTGGCAATAACAAGTAATCACACTGAGGTATATAGTGCTTCTATAGGAAAGAAATACCTATATTTCTATGATATCCATATCTGTGTTTACATCTATCTCCCCAAGGGGGAATTGGAGTAGATGACCTTTAAAATTCTCTTCCAAGCTAAATCATCTGTGATTTGACCACACCTTCCAGTCTGTAAGGTCAGATGAAACTGAATTGTTTTCTATGGCAAATTTGAAACCAAGGTTTCTGTAACAAAAGATGGAAAACATTTCGTTTTCAGATATTTCAGGGGTTCTGCTTTTGTTATCACCAAGTTGTATTGATGTAGGCAATGTGTGCAGTGCTGGTACACTCAACATCCCTGCTGGGGCTTGTGGGGTAACTTGGTGTGTGATGATCTGTTCTGTTTTCTCCTCTAAGCAGTTAGAGCCTTACACAGATGTGCCTGTTGTAGCCAGATAGATCTTGATGGCCCTACAGAAGAGAATCAGATGAAACAGGTTGCTCATGGTGAAGGAGTGCAGAAGGGTTCAGTTCCTTCAGAAGATTGTGAGACTGTCTAATGAAGGACAGCAGAGCAGAGTTATCCTTGCTGGGTCCTTTCATGCAGTAATATGTTTATAATGATGTTGTTTGCAATGAAAGAAGCCTGATAGTGTTGGAATAAATCTCTCTGCTTGGCCAGTCCTCAAAGATTGCTTGTTTCTTGTAATTAATAGGGTGGACTAAAGTAACTAATCATCAAACTCCAAGCTCAGTCTGATGCCAGTGCTTTAAATTAAATTACATACAATTTTGGTGACATCACTGGACCTCTCTCCAAGCTTTTGTGTGTAAGGTGCTGCCTGCTCAAATAAAGTAGCAATTTCAGAAAAAGAAACCAGTACTCAGGTGCTTACCCAGGGAGAAATACGAAGCTCTGAAAGAGCCAAACCAAGCGGCTTAATGGTGAAAGAACATTTCAGACTCTGTCATGATGTGTGTGTGGCTGCAGAGATACCTGGTGGGAGAATCTGGTCTAGTGAAAGGCAGGGGTGGTTGGAACTAAATGATATTTGAGGCCCCTTCTAAGCCAAACCATTCTGTGATTTTATGCATCTATTCTATGCTGTGTGTTGTGTTATGTTATGGTAGGGTAGAAAGGAGTTTATACAATTCCCTTCAGGAAGGGGTATTAGGTCAGCACTAGAAAGCTCTTCTGGTGAATTAATGAGGGGATGGGGCAGGGTGGGAGAGAGGCAAATGGCTTGGAATGAGAAATGCAAATCAGATTGGAAAACAAAATTAAAAAAGAAGGAATAAAAACAAGGCAAAGGCCATTGGGGGATTGTGTGCTGCATTTTCTGTGTGTGTTGGAGTATTAAACATCTTCAGGCCACACTAATGATGTTGATAACAAGCCTGATCTTTTGATGTTTCTGAAAACATCAAAGTGAAGGTCCTAGAAGGCTTCAGTTCATCAAAATCCCAGACAAAAAGAACGTTTTTTTGCTTTGGTTTAATAGGTATTGATATTTTATTACTCTTAATTTTATGTTTCCAGGAGCTTTGGGAAAAGAAAGGAGGAGATAGAGGAAAAATAAGCAAGAGTTTTGAAGTAGACATGAATGGAGCTGAAATGCAATTCAGAATAACACTTCAGAGAACAGTTAAAATCCTTCAAACTACTTTTTGTCTGTTCTGGTTTGTGTAGAGGAGGCAGAAACCATCTTCCATGGTTCTGTGTTTTAGTGAGGAGAGCTTTGTCAATTAGGAACATCAGTAGATCCCTGCGGCCTCTAAAAAAGGAATTATTTTTGCAGTTACTTTGTGACATCTGCCACCCTTTTCCGTTACTTAGAACAAGGAAGACCCTCAAGCAGTTTTAAGCTCTGGCTCCTATAGTCCTCCTGGAAGGACTACTTCCAAAGTAAATTCAGGTGTCTAGCACTGATACTGTAACCTGCTCCTGTGTTAGGGTTTCAAAGGAGTTAGATTACTAAAATATATATAAAGGGTAGTTGGGATATTTATTAAGGTTTCACTTAATTTTGGAAGCCATTGCTTCTAATGGTGTGAACCACAGGCAAGACATCCCTGATACTTGTATTTCAAATACTTTTAGAACACTGGGAAATTATATTAAACTCGGATTTAGAAGGCGTCTGCTGTAAGTGAAATTGCTGACATGTATAAAAAAGAACAACTTTTTGGGGAACTTCAAGTAGAACAGATTCACTCTTGGGTGCATGAGGGACAGTAATAGATGAGTATTTTTAACTGCTCTGTCAGAATGTTAAGCCCAAGTTTTGTACCTCTTGACATTGATGGTTCTTGTGTGACATCTCTCAGTTTTGAGTCAGGTATACATCTGTTTGATCACAAGCACTCACTTGGCCTGTAGTTTTCTGGCAGTAGGCATGAGAAAAGAAATTCTTCATGTGACTAGAGTTTGCTATGTAGCAAAACAGTACTGAATAACCTCTTCAGGTGTCATTGCTTCTATGCTCTGTAAAAATGGCTCTTGGTATTTTGAATTTGGGAGTTGTAGTGCAAATCAGGTATTGTTTCAGGTAAACTAGAGTTGAAATACATTAATTTATCTAGGCAAAGTGCTGCCCATGGAAAGCTATGTGCTGCAGTACATTTTTGGGGCTGCTGTA
Source organism: Camarhynchus parvulus (assembly GCF_901933205.1). Lineage (NCBI taxonomy): Eukaryota > Metazoa > Chordata > Aves > Passeriformes > Thraupidae > Camarhynchus > Camarhynchus parvulus. The sequence goes on along the minus strand of NC_044575.1, from coordinate 15,811,861 downwards.
GTAGCTCAGGGTGAAATGGCAACAGCCTGTCCAATAATGTGCTGATTTAGAGGACTTCCTATCAGGTTCAGTCTTGTCATAATTGCCTACATTACCATGAGAACCCACAAGTTCTGTTATGGATATTATGGTGGAGGAAAAATATTATAATCACTGCTGATACTGCAAGGGGGACTGACAGTTCAGTAAAGTGCTCATTTCCTTGCATTTGGAAGCTGAGGGGCACTTTTTACTTTTAGTGGTACGATAACGTATGGTATTTTCTTTTTCTGTTTAATGTCCACAGATTTAGATGGACATGTGATGGACTGCCCTACTCCATCAGCCCTTTCTGAAAAGGGATTTCTTCTGGTGCTTTGGAGTCCTTACATTGTAGACTGCAGACACAGGGTGCAAGTCGCCAAAGGGAGATCAAGAATAATGTCTGTTGCACTTTGAAGAACAATGAGGGCAGTGGGTTTAGGGCCCCATTCTTGAATGGTGTACATCTATATAACCCTGTGTGGAGAGGATGAGACCCAGCTTCATCTCGTTCTTTCACCAGAATGGGAGGGAACTGTGGTTCTCATCCATTCTCTGGCAGTCTGTGTCTGTGAAGGTTACAGCAGTACAAGCAGTACAGTGTTTAGCCAAGTCAACAGAATTTAGTTGTTAATCTTTAGGGTAGGAACTAGCACCAGATGGAAGTCTAGGATTGCTGTACAGGATAGGAAGATACAAAGCAGACATTTTACCATTGACTCTCCTTTCTGCCCTTCTTATTGCAAACTTTCTACCCCTTAATATGCACGGTTGGTGGCAGTAAGGTCTCCTACATGGAGATGTAAATAATCACCTTGCAAAGTTCTGCTCTTATCTCTCTTTTTTTTAAGTATGAAAATCAAAGACTAGTCTCCTCTATTCCTCTACCAAAATGAATAACTTTTTTTTCTTCATATTAAGAGCTGGTGCATTGCTCCAGGTTTATTCTTGACTTTGCTGTGCTGCCACATCTATTCTGATGCTGTTAAACTATAATGTTTATTACAATCTAATTTATTCAGTCCTGTCCTCTAGCCTCTTTCCTTCTGCCATCTTTTCAAAATGCAGGCAGGCTTAACCAAGCTGTCTTTAATCTATCTAGTTTGAGTGTTGGGAGCAGTGAAGTCACACTGGCCTCACTCCTGTGCTGTAGCTGTGTTCTCCTGTCTGACAGCAATGTAGACTGGGCTGTCTGAGCCTGGTCATCACCCCCCAGTTGCTTTGAGCAGCCTGCTGCTTCCCCACAGCATGAGGAACCAACTTCTTTTCTCCATCAGATAATGCTTAAAACCGAGGACTGTGAAAAACCTCCTGTTGTGGCTCTGCAGCCTGAAGCTGATAATTTCATGCTGGGTCTCTAATTTTCTTTACTGTAGAAGAGAGTGTGGACTTTGTCTTCCTGTGAATGTGTCTGTAGATAGCTAGGTGAGAACAGTGATAATGAAAAGTTCTCTTGATGGGAATGGAAGCATTGTTGGCTGATCACTGTCCAGTAATTTGCATTTGCTTTTCTTCTCGAGAAGTGCAAGAATATGTTCACAGGCTCTAAAATCCCTGTGTTGTACAGGTGAGCTGGAATCCCTCTCCATATGTGTTGATATTTTTTTGCTATTTTGTTTAAATGCCATCCTATCAGCAGTGTTAAAGGAGACTGAACAGGCACTCAGCACTGGAGATCCATGGTCATGGTTGGATACATAGAAGATTGTGAGCATGACATTCAGAGATGAGTTTCAGAAAGAAGAAAAAGAGGGTTTTAAAAACAAATAAGTAGAAGAGATGCTATCCAGCAGTTCCAGATACATACCAGACAAGACACTTGAAATCACTGAGCTGTTAACTGCAGGTTTGCCTCACTTCATCAAATGCATCAAGCACAGTGCTTCTGAGAGAGAAAAGATCAAAATTCATACTGATCACCCTCTTGGAGTTTCTTTCTCTTTCTGAGTGTTTTGCTGCTTTGCTTTCAGGGACTGGAGGGGAAGAAGTAGTGTCTCTGTTGAAGGAGGTTTTAATTTAGTGATTGATGAACTCTCCCAAGTGAGAATCATTTAGCCAAGTTAACAGATTAAGGAGTTACAAAGTCACGAGGCAGTGGTTTGCATTCCAGAAATCTTAACATAAGGGAAGTTCTTCCAGTGGGTATAACCAAATGACTCAAAAGCTGTTCCATGCCTTTAGAAATACTGTGGGTTTTTTCCTGCAGAAATTTTACATCTGATAGGGTAGAAGTAGTGTGTTTTAAAATAAAGAAGCAATAAAGGTGCCATCAGAACAGGAGAGGCAATCAGAAATAGACCACTCTGGATATCCTCTTGTAATAATCTCTCTTGAGAGATTATCCCTCTTAGGTCTATCTGAGGTGTCTGTGGAACCTGCCTATTCTTGCAAAATTCAGCATTACAGTTCTTGTGATTTTTGCACACTTACTGGGTCAGGAACTAGTAGAACTGTTTTCTTGGCAAATTCATGTACTAGGAGAGAAACCAATGTTTGCTGGTTCTAGCTGTTGTTCATGTTCTGTCACATAAAGACAAGAAGGGATTTAATGTAGTTGAAAGATCACAGGCTTGAGTAGAAGGCATTTAGTTTCTCACATCAGCTTTATGTGCAACTATTGGAAACAGTTCCTCACATATAACTTTGTTGATTGAGTTTTGCAGATTTTTGTATGAAGAAAGTAGGCAAATACAATGTCCCTGGAGTAGATAACTCTCATAATCTGCCTACCAACAATTTTAGCTTTTAAGTTTTGCCTTTCTTAAGGCTTCTTAAGATAGTGAGGAAATCCTGACATAGAGAATTTGTTTAAAATACTCAGTGTTTGTCATTGAAGAACATAATTAGGCAGATCCAGATAGCTAAACTCTGAGGAATAGCTTCTTTCAGCCCCAACCTTAACTCTGAGTATCTGCCTGCAGTGGCAAAATTATAGGTCTGGTTTTTTCCTCACCTCTTCATAGTCACAGAAGTCTTTTCCTTATTGGTCTCTTAAACACCTCTGTCACCTCAATTTTTTTCCATTTGTGCTAAAATATTCTTCATTGCTTGTTACTCTAATCATGTCACAGTCTCTTTGATTCTTCCAGTTACTGTTTTATCATACCAAATTCAAGCTTCTGGTTATCACCGTCAAAGCCCATTAGCTTGTCTTTTGTGTTCTCACTCCCTCTCTCCCTTCTCTCCAGCCATCACTGTATTTATCTCTGTCTTCCTTGCCTGTGGCACTATGTCCTTTATGCACCAGACATCATCTCCCCTCCTCTAAGACATCCTTAGGAGTGACTCCTGTTCAGTATCTGGAAGCAATCAGCTTGCTAATGATGGCCAGGTTTAGCAGCAGACTAGGGATTGCTAATGGTGTTTATTTATTCATGCTCCTTGTGGAAAATAAAGCATCCAGTTGATTGTGATTAGCTGATTCAGATAACCTCATCCTTATTTTCATCTTTCCTCCCAGTCTCTATCCAAGTCTTTTATTTTAATTTGTTTTGTGATTCAGTTCTGAAGTTTTAAAGTCAGTGGTTTGTCCTTTTCAGCTGCAGCTTGCATTGGGACGGCCTCTTCCCTATTAGGAAACTTGAACTTAATGATAAAAATGACAGCTACTGCTACTACTGCACAGTTTTACCATGGGATTTTCAAGAGTCGTCAGGAATATAGATATGAATGTGATCTTTTGGAATCCTGAATAAACTGTTGCCATAGTTGTTACATATAATGGGATTTTTCTTTGGAATTTTTCCAGTTTGTCAAGAGGATGTTTGTGGGGTGTGAAAACAATGTCATTTGGGGTGCTTGGTGGAGAATAAAGTCAGTCCTTGCAGTAGAGGTGAGGCTTGTAAGACAGCACTAGCAGTGCATGCTCTGCTCCAAGAAGTTACATGGCTCAGCACTTCCCATAGGTAATGGAAACCAAAGGCTTGATTCCCTGATGTTGGTGCTGTGGTCATTGCTCATCAGCTCCTTTGGATTCTGTAGGGTACAATTTTACTGTTCCATTTGAATCAGAATTAAATCAGTTGCATTCTAAATGTCTTAAACTTCAGTGCATGTGAAAGAGGTCCTTAAACTTCAGTGCATGTGAAAGAGGTCCTTAAACTTCAGTGCATGTGAAAGTGCAAACTGAGGTCAGGGGTATTTATTTGGTCACTGCTCAGAACTTCCAACCCATACCATTTTACTGCTTTCCATCATTGACCTTGCACAGATCAGCTGCTAGAGGTTTCTTGAGAGGAACCTCAAGAGATACATTGCATTCTTTATCCACACCACCTCTGGCATGTTCTGAAAGACCTCCCAGACGTGGAGATTCTGTCACCTTTCCAGTAGTTACCTGATCTCGCCATTAAAAAGGTTTCCTGGACTGTGATTTTCCTGTTGCAATTTAGAATCATAAAAGAAGCTTAAAAGTTAGGGTTTTTTAATACTCCTGTGAATTCACTCGTATGAATTAACCTACAACCTTTTTGAAGTTTGGTCTGTGATGGTGCTGAGCCCTTGGCAATGTAGAATATACAGGCAAGAGTGTTGCTTAAAGGGTGTGGGCACAGATGATTCTGGAATGCTGTCTGCTGGGATCCAGTGTTCAATGACCCTGCTGGGCTGGACACAGCAGAGTCCTCAGCAGCCACATCTGCTTCTGGAATGGAATTTAAGCTTTTCTGAAAGAGTGAAAATCATCCCACATTGTGAAATATTTTTTATAATACAGCTAAAGTTGCTGCTTGCTGTGGTGGACCCTCTAAAGGTGTATATGCCATGAAACAATGTGAGCTCATTTTCCATGCTGACTGTGAGGAAATCCCACTGGAATTCAGTGATTGACTCCCAGCTGTGACTCATAGGTGCTGTATGAGCAATGCTGATGTCATAAATAAGCACCAGTTCAGCTGAAATAGTTTCTGGAGAATGAAATAGGTAGGCACTTCATTCTTCTCTCTGTCTGTGTCTGTTTTAAATATAACTCCACTGGTCCTGGGGCTTAGGGTGCTGTTGCTCTGTAGTCTCATTGTGAAAAGCATGTGAAGAAGTAAAGGATGCTTTGGATTACTCACCTGCTGATGTTTTGGTTTGTTTATGGATATGTGTGCATGAACTGCAGGTAGCTGGCAGAAGCAAACAACCTTTTTCCCAGTATGCATTTGGTTATGAAGCATCTCTTTATCCTTCAGGTGTCTTTAGTGTTTGGGGTAGTACAAGTGGCAGAGCAGAAGATAGCTACAGATTTTAGCAACTCAAGTGAAGGGAGAAAATACAGTAGAAAGCATTTAAAGATTTAGCCTTAAGGCATGACAACTTCTTGAAACATTTATATATATATTTTTTGAAATATAAAAGCACATATTGTGACTGTATTTTATCTTAGTCAAGACATCAAAAATGCCATCTGCTGAATTTTCTGAAGAAAGTTAATGGACCAGTTCTTTCCTTAAGAGTGTAGTTTCAAGAGTGGGAGAGAACAAGCTCTTCATTTTGCATGGTGGAAGATTTAAGCTGTAGGTGCAGAATTTTTTTGAGCACTTCTCTTAATACTTTGTTTATAAAGCCCTTTATGTCCAGGAAAAAGGAAAAAAAATTGTTCAACACTTGCATGCTTACTGGTTTTTAACCTTTAAATGCTAATAGGGTTTAATTTTGCACTTACTTCAGTTGACCCTCTCTGGTTTTGCTATGCTTGAATTATACATTCCAAACAAAAATGTCCCTCTTCTTTTCTAACCACGTTCAAGACATTTGCTGCTTTTCTATGTTCTTATCTATACCAGAAATTGCAATATCTAAATGCTTGTGTATTCTTACTAGTCCTTCCATCATTCTGCCATTTAAGAAATTAATGTTGTATAATTTGACACTTTTTTGAGTGAATGAAGTTGATCTGTATTATGTATCAAAAGATTCCCTTGTCATGGCAGGGTTTAAGACATTGTATCTTTGCAACAAACTTGCCTTTTTTGTTTTTTAAAATAATTTGTGCTTTTATTGCACGATGATCATGCACAACTGATGTGTCGCAGAAATACCTTAAAAGCTGAATTCTCAAGAGAAAATCCTGAGGTGGGGTCCCAAAGACCCTCTTACAGGCAAGTTGGTTTTTATTGTACATGAGTGCAAGTGTGCATGAACTTGTGCAGTACACGAAGAAAGGCATTCTCTCCTAAAGTGATCACAGCTGGACTGTAGCAAATAATGCAGTAAAGAGAAGAGTGCTGTTAAGCCTAGGTGAAAATATGACTCTAGAGAAGATGTGCTTAAGAAAATTTTTCATGTGAAACCAGGCTTTCAGATTGATAAGAAACAAGAAAATGTTTCATCAACAGTAAAAATAATGAGGAAGTACCTTTGTCACCAAGAAAGGCTAAAAAAGAGAGATACACATCCTGGAATGAATTTTCTATGCCATTTAAATATGTTTGTTTGTATTTGTTCGAGACATCTTGTTCTGTGACACTGACCTTTCTGCAATGTCATTTGTGGTGGTCCCAGGAGGGCACTGAGCTCACATGCTGGAGTTAGTCTTGCAGGATCAGGCCCTTGGTAGTGGGAGAAAGATGGAGTGCAGGGAGGGGAGCTGGTAGAGCAGGGCAGGTAATGACAATTAATGCACAAATTGGAAGGGGAGATTCATAAGGTCATTGTGTCCCCCACTGAGTTGTTCATATGCTTATAGAAAATCTTGCCCATCTCCCCCTGCTGATGTGAGGTGAAGGGAGGTGTGGAGCTGACAGGATGAATGATGAAGGCTTCCCCCCACCCATTGCCTCGCTGTGATGGAGTGACATATTTAACCTTCCCTGATGGTGCTGCTGCAGGTGAAATGAATTATGCGACCCCCTGAATCCCTGATCGGCGCTGGGCCGTCTCAAGGGCTGGATGCAGCTGCTGTAATTCTGGAGTTCTTCCCCTGCTTTAATGCCACGTACAAATCATGCACATTTCTCTGCTTGAAGACCCCAGGCTGCTTTGAATATGGAACTGGGCTCCCTAGGGGATGTGCAGGGGGAGGGGAGAGCAATGATAGGAGACAGAAAACCTGCACAGAATCTCTAATCAGGCTCTGTCCTGTGTCTTCCCTGGCTGCAGATGGCTCCTTGCTGTGTTGTGAGCCTTGCAAAGCCAAACACCTTTGTTGTCAGACTTGCAGAAAGTGCTTTAAGTGTCTGCTGCAAAGGGTAGGTGGAGAATGGATAGCTCCAATTTTTGAGATTGCTGGGGAAGCCTAATTAAGCTGGTGATTTTCTTGTTTGGGAAGTAGTCACAGGTAGCCTTGAAGGAAATGAAATATGTTAGTCGGAACCACTTTCCAACACTCTGGAGCCATGGATTTTTCTTGTCAAATGGGCCGTTGCCAGTTTTACTCTGGAGGGTCAGAACTGCAAATCTCTCTTAGCTCGATTCCCCTTTCTACAGAGGCATTGTTTGCTCATGTCTCTTATTTCCTTTCACAAAGAGCAGTGAGCTCTCCTCTAACCTGCATGTCTGGCTGGATAGGAAGATTATTCTTTAAAAAAAAACCACTAAATCCAAAACCTTAACACAAAATGAACTTCATCACACTGAAGAAATAAGTACTGTAGCACTGCAGGACATTTTATGCTTTAAAGCACTGAGAACAAATACCTCAAAATCCAAGTTCTGTGATATTGGATGATTGAAGGACCTGTGGGTGGGGATGCAGTGAAGGTGCTAATAGCATTCTCAGCATTTAATTATTAATACAGCCTATAAATTGCAATGGTCCATTTATACTCATACTCCTTTGGCTTCTGTTCCTGTTGAGATGAAGCACTTGAGCCAGTAGGGAGCTTTCCTGTACGGTGCCAGGGGCTGTGGGCTCGATCTCCTCTGCTACACATACTCTGTGGGGTGGAACTTAGGGGAAATTATAGAATAAAAACAAACAAAAAACAGGAGTAAGATGGAGAGCAGGGAAGTGCTCACAAATACTCTTGTGCACAAGCAACAATTTGTTAGTATGTGTATGACCTTTTGTCGGTTATGAGAAAATTGTGCCAGATATTCTACTGATTATTGAATCATTTTCACTGTCTTCTGATAGTACATAGTGTAAAATCTGTATTCTGAATAAATTCAAGTATTGTTTTTTATAGAAAACATTCAGTGTTTTATTTTATGATTAGAGATAATTCAGAAAAGAGAGCCAGAAAAGTACCTTAGTTGATTTTCAAGGAGTTGTATAGGTCTAGGCCTTTCTTAATTTCTTTCAGGCTGTTTGTAAACATTTTAATAAGGTTGTCAGTTGTCACACTGCCTGAAAACTTCTGCAAGCCCTGACATAGGCATATTTTTCCTGCATTCAGTAATGGGTACTGGTTTCATTGGAGAAACAGTCAGCAATAAACAATAACTAAAGAAATCCTAACAAAAGGAAGTAATGGATGAATTAGTTTCCCAAAGTTTTATTAATGAGCACAGGCTCTTTTCTCTGAAATGTAAGATAGCTCTTTGCTCAACATCAGAAAATGCCATCAGAGATCATGCAACACTTCTGAAATATGTTACTTTATTTTTCCTGATTTAGGAGGCTTCTTTGTTCTTGTTTATCTTCCTGCACGCTGTTTCCATGTACACTGGATTTACACAAAATAGCTTTAAAAAAAATTAGCTTATTTTAGTTGTTTGGTTTCAGTTTGTGATGTTTATTTTAGCATTGTATTGGGTTATTATATACACTGCTCATGGGTGCTTCCCTCAGCTGCTTGGCATAGAAAGAGAGTTTTAAGTGTTGAAATGCTTACTTGCTTGTCATGGAAAATAGAAGGGGAGAATACATCCTTTTGTGGGGAAAACTAGATTGTTGCTTTTGTTCCCTTACACTTCTGGTGTTTCATCTTGTTTCATAACATTTGTTATGGGCTGCATGTTGCTGCTCATGCTAGAGGATGGTTGGAGAGAAGACACAAAGGTGTCAGTTCTGGTTTCTCTTCCCAGAGAAACTAGAGGCTCATGTTGTGTTAAATGGGAATAAAGTCTTTTGAAGGATTGCTGCCAAATATCAGTTTTTTGTGGTTTAGTTTTCATGCCTTTCATCACAAGAGGCATTGTGCAAGTGTAGAGAATTCAATGAGTAAGAAAGAATAAATAGGTGCCAGTTTCAATTTTGCAAGTCTTTATCCTCCCTCCTATGAACTGTGTATAGGAAGGGCATTTTTCTCTTGTCATGTTTAGGGAATTTGCCAGCTTAGTCTAGTCAGTATTTCCTTATGTTTCTTGATGAATTCTGAAGTTACTAGATTACTCTCAGACATCCTTACTTGAGCCGTCTGTCTCCTGTGTGTGGCTGAGTGATACGAGTAGGTCTGAATGTATCTCCTCCTCTTCTCCATGTTTGGTCCTAGCTTTCAAGAGTCTTAGGTTTTGAGACTAATGTTAAGAGCGCCCCTTGTTCCAAAGCTGGCTGGAGGGTGAGCAAGCAAAAGTGAGGGAAACAGCAGCAATTTTGAAGGCATTGATATACAAACTTCTCAAAGAGGTGCTCTCAGTATCAAGTGCTGGAACCTGAATTTTGGTTTCCGAGTGTATGAGCACTTGCAAACTGCTGCTCTGTCTTGTCTGTGCTGTGTGCCTTGCTTTGGCTGCAAAGCAGACTGGCAAACGTGGGCCAAGGCTTTGTTTGGAAGCTGGGGCTGTTTAGCAGAAGGGACCAAGGGAAGATGAATGACTTTAACAGGCAGTGTTTGGGATCAGTGGCTGCTTGTCAGTCCCCAGCTGTGTGTCTGTGCCCAGCGCTGGTGCCTGCCAGGTGGCCCTGCTGAGCTCGGGTTCCTCCTGCTCTGTGGGCTGGGTGGAGGCACCTGCTGCCCTGTCAGAGCTGGGCACCACTTACCTTTTCCCTGGAGCTGAAGCCTTCCCTGCTGCTCCTGCTGCTATGTTCTGTGATGCTAACACAGTGCACTCCTTAGCTGCACGGCCCTTAACTCTGTAACTCCTTAAATTCACCAGCAGCAGAGCTGGGAGATGTCAGAGCTGAGTCATCTCTCTTTGCTGTGCCTTCCCTCCACGGCTTTTTAAAAATCTCATCACCCATCAGGAGCTCTGCATTTTCTTTGTTTCCCAATGTGCTGCATATCCTGAATAGCACATGTTGGAAGACCAATGCAAAATTTTAACCCCCAAGTAAGTATTTAAACAGTAGTGAGTCAAGATATAGTATAGCAGCATCCTTTTGTTATCTCCAAAGAGTGAGTTCAGTTTTGGGGCCCTCACTTTAAAAAGAACATTGGGGTGCTGGAGCCTGTCCAGTGAAGGGCAGCAAGGCTTGTGAAGTGTTTAGAGAACATGTTTTATGAGGAAGTACTGAGGGAGCTGGGTTTGTTTAGTCTGGAGAAGAGGAGGCTCAGGGGGAACCCATCACTCTACAGCTGCCTGGAAAGGGGGTGTAATGGGATGGGGACTGGTCTCTTCTGCTGCACCTGCAGTGAGAGAACCAGAGGAAATGGCCTTAAGCTGAGAAAAGGGTGGTTCAGATTAGCTATTAGAAAAAAAAAATCACAGTTAGAATGGTCAGGCATTGGAATAGGTAGCCCAGGGAGGTGGTCACCATCCCTGGAGGTGTTGAAGAGGTGTCTTGATCTCGCACTGGGTGATGGTTCAGTGGTTTAGGAGTTCCAGTGGTAGTGCTGGGTTGATGGTTGGACTTCCATCCTCAATGATTCTGTGATTTTTATGCATGCTTGGTTTTATTTATTCCTGTTTAGATTTCCTTCCAATCTCTCTCCTTGCTTTTAATGTTGCATTTGAAGTTGCAATGTGATCCGTGCCCTGTACAGCTTTCTAATTTTCATTACCAGTTTTTAATTGTCTTGCTGGGGTTTTTTTTCTCTCATACTGTTAGAAAAAAGAGAATCTTTGAGTAGGGTGTATTATGCTTTTATTTCACTGTGCAGAGTGGAGGGATGTGTTGAGATTATGTATTGTAAATGATGGACCAGAAGCAACTTCTAGCATTCTGGGGCACAGGTCAAATAAATTATCCAGATCCTTTTGAATATGTATGGATGGCCTCAAGCTTCCCATGAAAACCTTCTCCTGTGTAGTGTCTAAGGCTTTTTCTGTTTCATTAAGTGACGATTCCTTGTCTGTGCTGCTGCACTGAAGCCCTGTGTCTTTTCCTGACAACCAGATGGATTTGTCACTTTGAGCAGACACCAATGACTTTCAGGATTTATTGTTGTACTCAATGTGTGGGAATTCTCTCATTGGTGTCTCTGGACATTGTAGGATCAGATCTTGACTGACACATTCTTCATTTAGCCTTCTCCATTACATGGTTTTCAACAAACTATATATAAAGAGCAACTTTGTGCATGTTCTTTAACATTTTTCAGTTTTATGCTGTGCAAAAATTGATGAACATTTTTGAGAGATTAGGGTGGCATTCCCAGTATGGCAATCTGGGACTGGAGAATGGCTAAATGATTATGACTTTGGCTCTATTGTAGCACCTGTTCCTATGTCAGGTTTGTTTGGGGTCAAACAACTGTGAGGTGACATAGCATCCCAGTACCTTATATTGTCAAAAAACATGGTAATAGGATATACCAAACTAATATGGTAAAGTGGGAATGGAAACATCAGAGAGTGTAAGTTCTGGTTAAGAGTTGCTAATATCATTGTTTCCCCTTAGAATGTCTTTATATGCAAGAAGAGGGCAGCAGGATTTCATGATCTATGAAAACCTTCTGCTGAGGTCAAGATTGTGATCATCTGTATCAGCTGGACATAGCCCAGCTGATGCAATGAACTATGGCCACCAGTACTTCTACTCACACCTCTGTTGCCCCTGGAGTCTCCTATCATGATTAAATCTGCCAAACACTGCCTTTGTAGTATTAGTCAAGATGTCAGCTCCTGCAGCCACAACCAGACTGTGTCTAGTTTTTGTGCCTATTCATATATCTTAGCAAGTTCACTTTTATTAAACTATAAGGGAAAACAAGATGGCTTTCTGTCCATGTGGTGTTGCAGTTGGAGACAGGGGTTGTGTTGCACTGGTGTTACAAGCCTCAGGGATTCTAACAAAGAAAAAAAAAAAAGCCCTAAACTCTAACTTTAGAACAACAGTTGATTTGAAAGATAATAAGTATAAAAGAGCTGCATCAGGAACATTACTGACTATAAAGAGCAGGAGGAGTCTTTTCTACCTTAATTTTATACTTTCCCATTCCACACACTTGAATGAGCACAGTTTGATTTCATTTTCTTTTAATGGAAAACAAAGAAGTAATGGTCTGTACCTTTCCAGCAACTGACTTCCTTGAGTTCAATGCAGTAGACAATTGCAGGTTTATAAAGTGATGTTGGTAAGTCAGTGAAAATAAAGAAAAGCAAGCCTTTGAATGAGTAAATAATTTCTGTGACCACGAGAACAACTTGCTGATTGCAAACAACAGTTGTTATTACTTCATAAGCTGAACTGAGATCCTTGCTGCAGTGAAGGTCCCTCAATTCCAACATGCCTTGCAGTGGGGTGCAAAGGTAAGAGCTGGTCATGTTCAGACTGAAGATTTTGTGATACCTTTGTACCTTCATGTAAAAAAGCAAGTTCACTCATACCAGTGATTGCCACTTGATTAATTACATTTCCTTAGATTTAGCAAGCAGCAGGAAAAATATTACTTTCTACCATTAATTTTCTATTTGAATTTTTCTTCTGTTTGAAGGCTATAGTGGTAATACTCTGCTGAAAAACATAAAATTTGCTAGTCAAGACAGTCTTTTCAGTTACTAGAAATCACTTGACTAACTTTTGTCTTACACAACTGAAAACAAAATTTAAACAATCCAGCCAACCAAACCCCATAACCCTATTCTTGATGAGTTATTTGGGTCCAGGAGATAAAATTGACTGCATGAAGTGGATGTGGGTATTTCAAACAGGTTGTTTGGATGCCTTATTATTCAAGGGTCAGCTGTTGATACATTTAGTATCATCCTGGGCTCTCTTTCTCCACATAGTAGGTTTAATTAATCTGTGAAGTATATGTACTGAAATAGGGGTGAAAAGGAACATTCAGTTTGCCTTGGATGGTGTAGTTCATTCCATCAAAGGGATGAGTCCTGTTATCCTTTTTCTTTTACAAGTACTTTCAGCAGAGCATCTTGCAGAGTAATGTGTTTTTCAGGTTGCCTGAATGGATAAATGAGGGATGGAGGAAAGCTGCTTAGGATCAAAGCCCAAGATAATGTATCCTACTTCTTTCTGCCCCATGTTGCTTAAAACATTTCAGCTTTTAACCTTATTTCTTCCACCACAGAAGGGCCTCCTTTCTTATTATATCCTGTCTGTCTGCAGAAGAATGATTAAGAGTAGTTTTAATAGTCCTCAGAACATCATATCTTAGTACAAGCTCAGGTGGATTTTTCACAGTCCCTCTTGCTCTCATCTCCTGTTAATAAGGACTTGAGTTTGAATCTTTTACCTCAGTCAGTTCTTGTGAAATTGTGATGTCCAAAATTAAGGTTCAAATTTTGACCTTTTACTTCCCAGTTTTGGAAGCTGGACTTTACCATAACTAGCTAAGAGGACTGATAGACTGGGAATTTTCTTTCTCTGCAGCTTTCAGTTATCTTTCTTTTCCAGTGGAAAACACAAGGAAAAATTATTTTTCCATAGTCAAGCAAAATACATGTAAAAACAACAGTTTGCTGGCTTGGCCCTTGTTGCCCATGGAAGACAGATGTATGTTTTAAACAAGTTCAAGAAAATAGTCATAAAGTAGTACTGAGCCCCAGCTTTATGTATTTTTTTTCCTAAGGGCCCAGTGACTTGGTTTTGTTAATTATTTTGGCATCAAACAATTGCATTTGCAAATGAGTTTATAACCAGCAGCCTTTTTATTTTCTCTTCACACTGGTCTGAAGCCTGGGGGTAACTGGTGATTAATGCCTGAGCCAGCACTGTGCTATCCCATGGTGCTGACCACTGTCTTCTGTCTGTGCTTGGAGCTGAGAGGATCAGCAATCTCTTACCTCTTTTGGTTGGGTTTTCTTTGAGTCTATCTCTCTTAAAATCTTTATTCTGATATTAATTATGGATGCTCTAGAATTTTTCTGGCAGGCATCTTTTTTTCACTGACTGTAATTAATGTATGTCTTGTCCTTCACACTAAAGAATGCAGATCCAACCTGTTTTAAGCTCTAAGCAGCTGAACAGATAGGTGGATAACATACAAAGATGTCTGTCTTGATAGCTTTCAGCAGAAATCTGGAAAATTCCTGTCTGGGATGAATGTCAGCATCTGGAGAAGCAAGGACAGAATTGTTTTCAGCTTTATTCTTTTTACAGGACTCTAGTCATTACAGTGTCATAGCTTAAAACAAGACATTGGAAGGACTTTCCTTCAGACAGCAATGCCAGCTAATCTTTTTCCAAAAACTTCTCAAGCTTGAGCTAGACAGCTGTTTGCCTATTTGGTTTTTTTTACCACAACAATGTTATTGGAAAACTAATCTAAAATCTTAGAAACTCTTTCCTTACATGATTTTGAACATCATCTTTACTATTCACTCTTATTTCTTTATTGCTCATTTATAATACTAACCTATTAAATCTATTAAAATTTGAAAATATGCTAAATAATTTCAAGGAAAACTTGTACCTTAAGTATCCTAAAAATGGAGAGATCATGATGTCCTTAATTAAATATTCTGAAATATCTTCTCAGGCAATTTTTTTTCTGCTGCTTTGCTTGAGCTGAAATGTCTTGGTTTCTTCTTTTCAATAGTGATGCTATCTAAAAGCTGTATGTTTGTTTCAGGTCCTTTTCTTCTGATGTGAAGGCTAGAGGGGCACTAAAATGTTACCTGTAGTGAAGGGACTGTCTCCACATTTTTCAAGCATCCTGGTTTAGTCAGGGAAACTCACTGGGAAAAGCCTTTGGAACACAATTAGAGGAGTACACAGAAGAAGGTTATTCAGATCCAGGAAAAAGCAGGAAAGACACCATGACTCTTCTCGCCAAGAGCTCAAAAGAAAACCAGCACTGACCACTGGGTAGAGCTGTGTCAGTGGGCACCCACATGGAAACAACATCCAGTAAATGCCATTTTTAGCCCCCCTCACCCCAGCTCTCTCTGAGGCCTCTGAACTGGTGGCAGGACAGCAAACATGCTTGAAATACTCTTATGTGACTGTGAAATAATTAAAAACCTTCTGGTGAGCCCTTCTTCAGTGTAGTACAAAGCAGTTTCAAGTTCCTCTGAGTCAGAAGAAAAAAGCATTTGCAGTTCAGTAGGACTGTGCTAGGCTCTGTTGATGTGAGCCTGCACTTTGCCTGTGTGCCACAGTCCCTGGGCTCCTCTGCAATTCCCTTCTCCTCCCAACATCTCAGAGCAGGTTGACCCACCACAGTCCATTTGACTTTTCTCTGCTCCCCGTGGTCTGCAAGCACACTATTGTTTCAATTGGAGGTTTTTTTGTAAATAATCAAGACTGTTTATACAGCAAAAGGCCTGCAGTGATGGGAGTTCTGAGGGTTCAGCTGCAGTGCAAGTCAGGATTCCTGGCTGCAGGAGGGCAGATTGGAGGAATGAGAGTGTTTGCTAAAGCAGAATTGCAGGGGGGTTCTGACACTGCATACTCTCTTCTTTCACTTACAGAACTGTACAAATATTGTCATGAAGTATATTTTGGGTCCTTTTCCAAGTGAGGAAAATCTTTTTATAGCTGTCTGCAAGTGACATTTTTGACAACAGAAACCTGTATTAGCAGCAAGCACTACTTCCTAATTATGTTGTTTCTTATTTCCATTAAGTTCTCTTTGCTACTTTCCAGCATCAACTGTTATTCTTAATTTCATAGAAACAAACAAACCTAACATAAATCTAAAAAAAAAACTTAGGAAGAAAAAAATTCCAAATGAATGAAAGTGCAATAAGGTACAGACCCAAAGCACTAGGAATTGAAATCTTTTCATATGAGGAAGGAAGACTTAAAAAAACAAACTTGGAATTATGTCACACAGCTCTATGGTGAGCAAAGGCAGCTTTACTTTGGAGAAAGGAACAATTCTTTATTAGTGCATGTAGCATGTCTAATAGTGCTAATGACAGTATCTATATCCTGCTGGGTTTTACCATATTAATATTGGCAAGCCAACAGTTCTGGATCCAAAATAGTGAGTGTTGTTAATGTGCTACATCCAGCCTGTAAGTAAATAGTAAATCTCCATGGTTCCTGCTCTCACAAACATGCCATATGAGCACTTGATCTCATTCTGTTTAAATATAATCTGGAGGTCACTTCAGATACTTGTAGTATTGACATTTCCCTTTTGAAATTTATGTGGAGATAAAGTTCTCCCATGTGGGGAAATAATGCTTTTGGTGTTTTTTCAAGTCATTGAATAGCAAAGAAATGACTGGTTATGTTTGTCAGTTCTACCTGACTCAATCTGCTTTTTCTCCCAGTCAGCAGCCACATTATCATTTCATTACAGTCATGCTGTACCAATGTGTTTAAGGTTAGGATGGCATTTTCATTGGCAAATTTATATTCTCTTTTGTTTAAAACTTTCTCAGAATGATACCTTTCATGCTAAAATCTCCATATTTTCTTTCTGCCTAGAAGTGTGAATGGGTAACAAACTATTTTTTCTTTAAAACAGCAATGGTGTTTTTCTTTCCTGTGAAAGGGTTTGACTAACACAGAAAATGTCAGAATTGTAATTCTAGCAATTGTGATTATAATTCTGAAAGAAGATGGGCATCTTTCCTTTCTGTAAATATGAGTAAAAATAGTTCAGAATCAGATCTCACCTGGTGCTGCACAGCCTTAAACACATAGATCGATGAGTAAGGAGCTCCACTGCACTGCCTCTGGTCCAGCATTTTGTGTTGAGGTTTTGCATGTGTGTGGAAGTTGCTTCAGCTGCTGAGCCCCAAGAGAATAGGAGTAAGAGTGCAGAGGAAGCCCTGTGTGCTTGCCACCTTCACCTTTGGGATGGAGCTGTTTCTCAGATTGGGGGATATATATGAAAGATCTGCTCTAGTTCTCTATTGGTTATTTCCTATAACATTTGAGATCTTCAGTGGAAAGGACAATTAAGTACAGGCTATAGGTCTGTGCCTGTATCAAAGTGTTTTGCTGAATGAGGTCTTAGTACCCACTAAAGCCTGGCAGAATTTTCCCTTTTACAGTAAGTTTGTCACTGAGTAAATCAAAAGAGGCAAGAAGATGATGGAGAAGGGTAGAATAATTTGACCTAACAGAATTTCAGATCAAAGAACTTTGTGCAGCCTGATTACATAGTTACAGATCTGCTTTGTCTTACTACTTAAAAGGGCTGTGGCTGCTCTTTAGAGGTTGGGCTCTACCACTCATTTGTTGTCTGATGGATGTCAGTGCTTGAGAGGTGTGGGCTGCTCCAAGTGAAAGTAAGAGCAAAGGAGTGTGACAGAATGAGACTGTGGTTTGAGCATCTCTGGCTTCTGTTAGTTACAAAAAAAAAAGAAAAGCACTGTTTGGTCCAGACAGTACTTGAGTAAGAAATCAGTAAGGTTTAAAAAGGAGTCTGTTTGTATATGTAGCTTTTTTTCCTGATCTCCTGTTTGCAGATCTCTGAGAGGTCTCTTGCCAGGAAAAAAAGCCCATTTTTCGTAGTTCAATAGGTCCCTTTGCTGCTTTTCGATTCATGAGTCATGGTTCAATTTCTTGCTGGAATAGATTCTTTACAAAGGAGAATAATCCTTCATTTGATTTTATTTTCTTGGTTACCTTTCAGGATTTTTCTCTGTCTAAATCACACTTTACCATTTTATCTTTTCTGGATTGAACAAATCTAATTATTACAGGTTTTCATTATGGTTATGCTTGATTTGGCATTGTAATTCAGAATGTATCGTTTCTGTGGCTTCAGCTAGTCCAGCACAAACTCTTTGATGTCCTAGAATTTTATTACTCAACAAAAAGGTGAGATAGTGTTTCCTATTTCTATTTATTTTTCAGATGCTGGAAAACTGTTTTCAGTGAAAGTAAAATTCTGAATTTTAGCTTATAAATGCTAATATACCATAGGATAGCTGTTTTATTCTGCAATGACAATGATTTTAAAAAATCAGCAGTCTCACAGATGTCACAAGTACAGCTTTATTCTCCCTCAATTTTAGGCGTCAGCTTTCAGGCTTGGAAAGTACAGAAAATTAAGGGAAAATAAAAAAGCATAGAAAAGTCTTGTTTTAATTAAAATACTGATACTTGCAGTATTAGTTTGACATTTGGGACCATGACAGGACAGCTAGAGTGTCTGGTAATGTGAGAGAAAGGCAAGTGGTGTTTAAGTTGACAGCTGTTTGCTTAGGATTTTTCGAGAGCTTGTTTCCTCTATAGATTTTAGGGAAATAAAGTTACAGAATATATTTTATGAAGAATTGTTCTGCAGGAGTTTTTGGAGCATTGTCAGGCTTATGTCAGAAAAGGTGTTTATAACGGTTCAGGCATTTACAATACACAGATTCTGGAGGCACCCAGTCAGGACCATTTAATATAAAATGAGAGGGAAGGTGAAAAAATAAACATGACTCTCCTGTGTAAATGGGAGACTGAAGCACTGCAAAATCATCACCTACTTGGCTGTATTGTCGTAGAAAGTAAACAGAGATCTTCAAAGCCCTATTCCATCAGACTTTCTATTGTGCAATTAAATGCAAGATTGGATTTGCCTTTCATAGTAAATATTTAAATGAATCTGCAGAGTAGCCTTGGATGTATTTTTTCATGTATGTAGAAATGGGTGCTGATTATTCACAATTGGAAAGATTTGAAAGATTTTAGTCTCTCTCTGTAAAACTGGGAACACAAAATAATGCTAAAATATAGTGTGATATAAACATGACTGTGTCTGCATGCTTTCTTTGTCTAAATTGAGGGGAAAATGATAAATAATCAACTAGCAGCAAGTAAATGGTAAAGCATAGTTTAATCTTGATAGTTTTTCCATTTTGGTAATGTAATGTGATGGCTGTAGCAGAAAGCAATTTTAAAAATACAGGCTTCATATCATGACAGTTTTATGGCTAAATTGTTTTGTGGCTTGGAAATGTGCAATAAAAATATTGCATTACATATAAAACCCTAATGTCACAAGTGAGTCTCAGCCCATCAGGTGTCATAGCAGCAAAAGAGTTTGGTATCTTGCCCTCATCTGTAGTACACATTCAGAGCAGGTACTAGCCTCCAACAAGACTTTTAGCATTGGAACAGCTTAGCTACCAATCAAAGAAGTAATTTTGAACACACACACACATATATATACAATTATTCTGTCTATGCCAGTGTTTAGAAGAAATGGGTTTATTTTTGGCCAAATGACAATAGCTTAGGGGGAAAAAAAAAGGAAAGAAAATGGATAGCTAAAGCTTCTAGTTCAAAGGAGGATGTTAAACCAGTACAAAATGTTAGTGTTAGTCTTTGTTGTTTGTTTTGTGTTTTTTTTTCTTAATCAGGGAAACTGAAATGCCTGTGGCTGAGAGTTCACCATGTGCAGGTTCTGAAAGTGAGGTGCAATTAGTATTTTTATGCTAAAATTCGAATTGCCAGTACAGTGTACCAAATCTTTTACTTTTTGACTGAGACATCTCCAGATTCTCATCCCTACTCAAATTTGCCATTGTACCAGCATGGAAAAAAACCCAACCCACATGTTTTTTAAATATTGATTTTATAAAGAAGTTTTCTTAAGTCCATTTCTATTGCAGATGCTGTTGCTTCATCTCTCTTTTCTCATGCAAAACTGAATTCTGCCTGTTGGTGATGTTAAATACTGATTTAGGAGTGTTGTACCAGGTGATAACTGGTGCTAGACTGTGGCTGCACAACGTGGTGATTTAAATCAGGAATGGGGGTGTGGATAGGTGAACTGTTGTGGATGCTGACTGTTGAGTGACCTGTTGCACAATTAACTGTGAGAATTGGGAGGCACCAGATCACAGACCAGGCTATGACTTGGAATTATGCCTTGAGATTTCAGGGGCCACTTCACTGTGGCCTCATTGTCACCTAGAGCTTTGTGAAATGCTTGCGATGGTTTGAGGTTTAAAAAGGCAGCAGAACAGCACTCCCTTGCCTGTCCCCAAGCCAAGAAGGTGATTCAGAGGACCAGGAGGGATGTGTTCAAAGAGCGGGGTGAGAGAGAGGGTTGTTCATTCCTGCAGTGCCAGCTGTGTATGGTGTAACCTGACTACAAATACTTCTGAGAATGTGATGTATGGCCCTCCCTGCAGGCATTTCCAGAAGCTGGCTGCAGGCCTGCCTTTCTCCCTTCATCAGCAGTTAGGAAAACACGGAACTGCACCTCTGGACAAATCTTAATGCTATTCCTTTGCCATCATTACAGCATGATGTTACTTAAGGTTCATTACTGTGCTGGGTGAAGCTGTGGCTGCTTCCCTAGACCCAGCTCATGCCATAGGATATATATTGCAATGTTAAAACATCAAATAATTTGGTGTTCTGTGAGCTATTTGCTGAAGTAAAAGGCTTAGGAAAAAAAAAGTTTCAATACTGTATAGTAATTTTTGTGCTCCATACTTTAGTTCCCAGAGGGTGGGAAGTGGTGTCTGAGGCACTGCAGCAGTGAGCAGAGATCTCCCCAAGCCTGTGTTGTCAGTTTTCTCTGCTTTACCCTAAAGACAAATAAAGAGAAACTGTAGGAACGTGCATCGACTAGATTAAGAGATTTGTTGTGCAGTTAATGCTTTGTGATGCACCAGTCATGCAAAACTTGGTAGCCCAGCTTTTTTTTCCTCTTGAACTGTAGAAAGTGGCCATGTGGAATGACAGGCTTAATTAAACTGCTTGGAAACACATCTTAAATTACTGCTTACCTGTCCCTGTTGCTTCAAAGGAATTCAGTAACTAAAAGGCATGGCTGTAACAACACGAAATAATCTGGCATGAGATAAGAGGAAAAACTTCAGCGTAAGTTAGCTTCTTCTGCTGATGTCCTGTGGAGCTGTATTTCAGCATCATCTCTCCCCCTTTTCTGGTGGTGTTAATTCTTGAATCAAGACAATTTTTGCACAGTTTTATCAGCTAAGTTAGCTTCATTCTTGTACATATTGATGCCTTTTTGATGAAAAGTACTGTTAGAGAATCTCCAAGAAAATCTCATTGACTTCTAGACTGTCCCATTTAAGACAGAAAAAGAAGGAAGGAAGTCTCATAGGAAAGGAGGACTATGAAAGTAGGAGCTGGGACTCCAGGGGTCCAGATTCTGTTCTTGCCTTGAGCATTGACTCCCCTGGGTGAGTTGCTTTGGTCAAGTCAGCGTATTTCTCCGTGTCATTTCTCAGCTTCTGTAATGGTGAAAGTCACAAATCCCCTCTGACAGGAAAAATACAAGGATTTATTGATTGTGAGTACTGTAAGGAACTGAAATAGCATGCTCCTGAGTGTAATAAAAACATAGATAGAAATAAATTAGATGTGCTCCTAACTACACATGAATCTTTGTTGCTAGCTTTAGAGTATGGGCTTGGGCAAATCATCTAATCTTTGTGAGCCTGAGTCTTCTCACCTGTGAAATGAAGGTGAAAATTCATGTGGTTATTCTGGAATTAGTTAAAATCTGTTGAAGAATTTAAATAGTTTTGCATGCAAAGTAAAATATTATTTTGCTCTAACAGACTACTGCAATGTATTCTTCATTTCAGATGTGGTTTTACTTGATTAATGAAATTCTTGGAGTTTGAAAAAATGTTTTTAGCTGACTTTCTCCTTCAATGAATTTGAAAACAAAAATGGCATCTACAGCAAATAACTGCTAAATCATTTGATAATAATAGTAACTTGATTAATCATTTATGATATGTACATATATTGCATGTATATGCACAGTAAGTTTTTCATGCTATAAGCTGCTTATACAGAAAAGCCCCAGTTCAGGAGAGCTCAACAGGAAGTTTGTCTCTATTTGGTGCGGAAGTTAGAAACAAGCTTAAGATGAATTTGTAAGCAAACATCTGCAATTTCAGTAAATTTGGCTCAGATCCTTACACCATTCATGGCCTGGGCAGTTTCCCAGGTTGACTCCTAAAATGCAGGAAGAGCAAAATAAAAATGCAGTTTCTTACTAGGGTTCCATAAGTGTTGGTTTGAGGATGCTTGGGCTGTGACTGTTTGGCTTTTCATTTGACTGAGGTGGTGTAGAATGTGTTCCCACAAGAGTTTTAGCTGGAGGTTGTGAATTGCTCTGAAGGGACAGGGATGGAAGCTGTTCGAGGTCATTTTCTTCTCTCAGGTGATTCTCCGTGTTATATGCTCCACTGCCATCATCTGTCCTGTTTCAAAAGGAAGTGAGAAAGATGCCACCTTTTCTGCAGGGAGGTTGTTTTTTTAGTCTGATAGATTTTGCTGTTAGGAAATGGTTCCTGCTACTTAACCTACATTTTCTTTTGGCAATTCTATTACATTAAGCTGAGTTATTACTCCAGGCCATACCAAATAATTATATTTCTTTGCCCCCACTTTGAGCTGTTACATTTGAATTTGATTTACAGATTATTTTGAATTCAAATAACTGTAAAATGATAAAGTTATTAAACAACTAGGCATCCAGTAGGAGAAAATAATGAAAGCAGAAACATTTCTAAAGCCTTCTGTGTTATTAGGTGCAATGGCACAGGGAGAATGTAATGGGAAACCAAGCTGGAGCCTTCTAATACACCTCAACAGTTTAAAATAAAGATCTTTGAAGCAGAAGGGGGTTAATATAACTGGAAAATGTTGGCCTTCCTCATTCTGCCTTCTTTCCTTGAGTAATGCCTATCATACATCTCCATTCCTCGTGATTTTTTCCTACTTCTCACACTGGTTCAAAAGCTAAGCTGTTGAGCTAGGAAGAATTTACTACCAAGTAGAAAATATTTTCTTGTCTGCCCTAATATTTTATGCATTTGTGGTTTGTCCCCTCATTTCTGTAATATAAATAATAAGGCTGCTGCTGCTGCCAGTGATGTTTTGTGGACAGCTTTTTTCTCTATAAACAGGATATTGGACAGTTTATCTGTATGAACAGATATGAGTCAAGGCAGGCTTTCACTGTACCTACTGCTGTTGGCTCCCTCATGTCCCACTAGGACAGCTGTAGATGGAAACCTCAGATGGTATAAAAACCTTTCCTTGTCACGTTTGGTAAAGACTGTATTTTAAACCTCTTTGCACTGTACTCTGGTTGTTTATCATCTCAGGATGGGAAAACCCCGCTAGTTCAAACTTCATTGCATTTAGTTCAGAAGGTAAATCAAAGATAGATATAACAATGAGAAATAATATTTCCTTTGGAAACTTTCTTGTCTGTCTCTACCTTTCTTGTATTCCTGTCTGACAACTGAGGGTGTTGACATTTTTGCTGTAAGCAGTATGTTGCCATTTCAAGTGGAAAGCCATAGCATCAGGTTTTTCCCCCATTTTGAATAAAATGGAGTTAAGTATCCATCACTAATAGACATAGGGAGGGAGCCTGCTTTATTTCTGGCTGTCACAAGTTGTCTGCCCTCTATGAAACAGTGACAGTGGATTTCAGCCTCACCTCTAAAGGGCAGAGATTTCTAAGCATCCATTTGATGCCGGCTTTCCAAAAGCAGCATGTGCTTCCACTGCTGGAAACATGGTTTGAGAAGTGTGTGAGGCTTCTGTGAGAAGTACAGCTGTTATTTCCATGTCCAAACACTCTCTGGTCAGGGCCTGGAGAAGTGCAGAGAACTCAGGGTATGAAGCTTTTCCCATTCCACCCAAAGAAAGAGACCTTTAGTAAAAACTGGAGAGTCTGAGATGTAGTTTCTGATCTCTGCACATGATTTTTAATCACTGTGACCCTTGTTTCTGTTTTGGTTTTTGTTCACAATGATATTCTGCCCTGTGAGGAAGTGTCACCCAAATGACCTATTTCATTCTCCCTCTAACAGCTATATGATTTCAGCATTGGCTGGAGTAGCACTGAAATGTGAGGTCCTCTGGAAAATGTTCATTAATCAGGATTTTATTTAAACTGTACTTGGCTAATTATAGCATGACAACTGATGTACTTATTGCAGGATTCCTATTGCTGTTTCTAGCTGACTGCTAGAATAGTTTTTTATAGCATGGCAACGTCTCAGTGTTCACAAGGGGAAAGTGAGGCTGTGCTATGTTAGGTGCTGTGTGTGTATTTAATGTCCCCAGTCCTGCCTACACTGGAGTTCTGCAGCACTTTATCTGCACTTTTCTTCAGCCAGGGCAGGATTCTCCTGGAGAAAGGTGGATGAAAGCTGTGCTGGACTGATGATGACTCCAGGGGTCCTTGGTGAATGAGCAGATAGCTTTGGGATTCACACTTGAGTGCTTATCTGGATTTGCTTGTAAATGTTTTGCTTCTCTAAACAGTGTTTATTTTGCTAAAGTGTTAGGATTTTGGTGTTGATTCTGTTTGGTTTAAAGCATGATTGAAATGAGCTCAGCTTGACTCTGGGTATGAGAGTTGTCACAATGTGTCAGTCTCTGTGACGCTGGCAGAGGGGAGCAGCACACAGATACTCGCTCAATGACTGGCACGTCATATTTGCATGGCTAACCTGTCAAAACTAGTTTCTGCTACCCTCAGCCCTGAAGCACCAGCCTGGCTCCCGGGAGCTGGGCTTCTGTTTTTCTGCCTCATATTTCATTGCCAAATAGCCTAAGGACAAGCAAAAAATAATTTGGGATTGCAAATCATAATTGCTGATCAGGATATAGGAACCCAATATCCAAATATCCAATATTTCAAATATCCACTTGAGACATTGTTGTGTCCTACAGGAATTCCAGGAACTGGACAGAGAGATCCCATTTTGTGAAGTGTCCTTACAACTAATGTGGGGGAACTTAAGTTAGGACACTGGCTTAAGTATGGGAAGGTCTGCCCTTAGGTCCAGTGCAATCCAGATGGGGTTGATCCAGCAATGCTTTTTAGAAAGTTGCTTTCACAAAAGTACTGCTCATCTTTCTGTATGGCAGGAGGCACAGTAGAAAAAAGAGCTGTTCTGACATCATAAGAGTTTTGTCTTCACAGTAGGGGGTTCTTTTAGAGTGGTGTAGAAAACGTTTTGTAGCAGAAATAATGTAGACTAACTAAGCTGCTGCTACTTTTCTCTCTTCCCCTTCCCCCCTAAGGCCTTTCTGAGATTTAGTTGCACCTCCTCTTCCTCTGAGAATCCCTCTGTTTTAAAAAGTGACCCCCGATGATCTGTATGAAATTCATTTGAACCAAAGCCATCCCAGAGTGCACATACAAATGCTACTCCTTTGTCTATTCAGCACAAGAAATGCAAGATAGTTCATTAAATCAAATGTTGTATCTTGTACTCATGCACTCACCCCTGATCATCCCAGCTAATGTTACACTGTTGCATTCTACTGACTCCAGAAGGATTGAGGGGTCAAAGCCAATTGCTCACTTGAATTGTTTTGTGGCCGTGGACTTGCACGTGTTCCTGCGTAAGCGTGTCTGAATGTTTTGCTGGATCAGGATCTGAATGCTTTCTGCCTTTGCTTGGGTCCAGGATCACAGGTTTTCAAGTGCCTGTCACTCATGAACGTTAAAATTTGCATTAGAGATGCTTAGCAAAGGGACTCCCCAGCCCTTTTTATCCACATGTCCAGCTTGTGTATTCTGGCATAATTTCTTTGGCACTGTTTTAGTAACTTATATGTAAGTCTGAAAAAATTACTTACAATGAAAATAAATTTTTCAAAATTATTCAAAATTTAATATAATAAATTATATTTAATATTATCATTAAATTATTTTTATAATAATAGAAGTCCTGCAGCAGGGAAGCTGCGCCATGCTCAGACTGGGTTGGAAGAGTTGTGTGCAAGAAGTAGGCAGAAGAAGTCTCACTGCATTCTTCTTCCTCCTCTGGTTTGTGAATATCTTTTTGAAGAGGAAAAAAGAACGACACTGCTACCATAAATGTAAATTCTCACAGTGATAACAGAGGTCATTAAGCCTCCAGTGTATTCGTTACTGTAAAGAAAAAGCAAAATGTGCATTTATTTTATTTTTTAACTAAATTTAGGACAGCATACAAAAATTGTATTTTTAAGAGTTCCTTTGAATGTTCTGGACAGATCTGTGTTCATGACTTCATCATATATTTATACAACCTTTTTGAGGTTAATCCAGGAAACCTGAATCTGTCCTGTGATGTACAAGTAAAGACAAATAGAGCAATTATATACATTGTTGCTTATTTTATATTTATTCATGTGTAAGAAAGTAAGGAACAGTGATGAGAAACACAGTTTGAAACTGTGTTTAATTTTGCACCTAGCAGATTCTCATTGTTTTAAGTGCCTAGAGGTCTTAGGCCCTGTCCATACAGACATGGACATTTTAGTCTGTGATACACCCAGGAGCTTACAGGGAAACAGTCACTGTACTTGATGTGAATTTCTGGTTCTTGTCAGGGCAGGGGGAATTGGGAAAACAGTAGTTACACTCCTGATCAAGGCTGATTCTGATTCATTGGCTTGTTCCCAGAGTATTTTAACTAATGCTGTCCTTTCCCCAAAGGGGTCTTAATGGCACAAAGGTGCTGAGGCTGCAGGAACCACTGTCCTTGCTGCACTGCCCTCTGTCCCCAGAGACACCCATCCCTTGGAGCAGTGTTCCTGACTAGGACTGGGAATGCTGCAGGAGAGATGGCTTCCATCAGGTAGCTTAGGTCCATTTTGTCCATCCTTATGCCCTTGCTGCTCTGTGCCATCCCTGTGGACAGAAAATGCTGGCCACCTTGGATTTGACACGTGTACTGCCCCTAAGGGAATTGAGGGGGCAAATTTGGGGGATTTATTAGCCTTGCTAGCTGAAGCAAAGTCCAAAAGCAGATGGGAATGCATCCTGTGATAGCTCAGGCTTATTGCAAGAACGGATGAGCGGCGCCTAATGTTGGCAGTGTAGGGTTCCCTGTGCTCCTTCAGCATATGGCAGAGAAGTGGAGTGTGTTTGGATAACAAAGTTGGATGGAATAAAAGTCAGTATTCAGAGGTTTCAGGAATTTTCTATGGGAAATACTAGAAAGTGCTGCATGTATTAAGGAAACACATCTGTTTATCTTCAGTTAAATGATTTCTTGGCCTTTAAATTACTATGGGCAAATTTAGGAGCTTTGATTTCACTTGTTCCTCTTTCTTTTTTGTTATCGTGAATGAAATGTGTGTAGAACTGCAGAATATTGACTTAATGTGCTCCTGTGTTTGCTCAGAATTATTTACTGAGTGATATGCTTGCTGTGGGACAGGTAATAGTGAGATGATCAGCTTTTCCAAACCTGGCACAGGTAATTAATTGTGCTAGACAGCAGCATGAGCAAGAGTGCTGTGTCTGCCCAATTAATTACTTTGTGTGTCTGGCTGTAATGATGACAGAAAATAACAAACCAATAAATTCTAATAGTAATCTACATGGTAGAGCTGTGCACAATATAGTGGTTAGATTGAAGCTCCCTGGGAGACTGGCACAGAGGGAATTTAGTGGACATATTAGTGATACAAAAATACCTTTGCAATTGCCCTGGTATGCCAAGTGATTTTGACTGCAAGTTGCAAGAGGAAAACCAGATCTGTGTTCTTTTTTTGGTTGACAGCATATTTCAGCTTGGTGGTTTTTAAGTTCATGTCTTGGGAGAGGCACATGTGACTAAAAAAAAAAAATATTGGTAGTACTTTTAAATGCCTAACATGACATTGTTTCCTACTTCACAAAGTTGTAGATTTCTGTGAGAGGTCCAAAGGCCCAGACTTTTCCTTTAGATCTTCTAAATTTGAGACCTGTGCTCAGCTGATTGGGGAAAATAAGGTATTCTTTTATAGGGGATCAACTGATGGGGGTCTAACTCTTAAGATAAATACAGCAAACCAATATCTGTGCTTTGTGTATTCAGTACAATTTTTATTAATTGTGGATTGATTAATTCCTTCAGAAATAATCCATAATAATCTGATGCTGATGTCTTCAGTACTGTTTACTTTGCATCACGCATTAAGAGATGTTGCCAGGAATCCACTGGGGCCGTCAGTGAGGTGAAAAATTAATTCACTGTAAGACTGGCAGCTTGGCTTTTTAGGAATAACTAAATAAACAACAAACTGGAGGGAACCACAATCTCCTCTGAAATGCTGTGACATTCTGTGCTGTGGTAGGGAGGCTAAATTTCTCGAGTTATTTATATAGGTGAATGACTCTGACCCAGTGACTACATGGTGATACCTTTGAGTTTCTGGGTCAAGTAGTCATATATATGCAGGGTGAGCAGGCAGGATCTGTCTGCATATTTTTTTCTTGTGTGTGTATATATTTGTTTACAATCTGTCTCTCTAATGATTTTATATCCTTGGAAGAACTGCATCCAAATTGGATGAGACAGGATTATGTGACCTAGATGTTTTCCAGTACTGTACTGTGAGGTGGTCAAGAATTGGAGGACTTGTTTTTTAGTCAAATTAGTCAGCTGGCCCTGTAATCTAGAAGAAAAGTACATCTTTCCTAGGGAGAATGTTAATCCTATGTTGCATGTTGTAGAGTAAAAAAAGAAAAAGCCTTCTATCTGAATTGTTTTTATTTTATCAGACACTGTATGAGCAACCTAGATTATTTTTTTCCCTTTACATCTATTTTATTTACATCTATTATTCTTTAGGCTTGTCAAGCAGAGGAGAGAGCCAAAATAATGGAAAAGTAGTAAAATTAGAGACTTTAAATCATGCTTGTGAAATGTCAGTGGTACTGATAAGCATGTTCTGGGCAAAAATAAATGTAAAAATAGATTTCAGAAAGGACAAGTTTTTCAATTTGTTGTTTTGAATAATGTTCTAAACTGTTTGGCAGAAAGATGTGAATTTTAAAGTATCTTATTGTTACCAAATCTGCAGACTGGATTGTGAAAAATAATCTCGACTGAAATGTGTTGTCCATCATTAGCTAGAGAGCTCCTTCTTTGTTCTGATTTTAGAAAAGCAAAGCTATTAATTTACAGGACTGCTTATCTCCAAGTGCCATAGATTGAAATTTGGTTAAATGTATTGCTGGGTTAAGCTCACATTTATTCATTGGTGGATAGGAGTCCCTCAGCCATTTTTCATCAGGTCAGAAGAGGGAATAGATTGAGAATGCTGATCTGCCATTATCCATCACCTCTGCTTCATACAAGCGTTTCCAGGCACCAAGTCCAGAAAGAGAATTTTTAATCTAACGTTTGATTCATGTATATGATGTGGTGATTTGACCCCCTAGTTCCTCGATTTTGCATCTCCACCTGCAAAACCCAAGTCCTAGTAGGCACTTTCTGATACTGCGATGGTATAAAAGTTTCCATTCATCTTTCTTTGTCAGCATATTTAGAAGTAGGCTGGGAGGCAATAGAAAAAGAACATCCTCTTTTTAGACAAAAATAACTTTTATTCATAAGAGATTTTAAGATATCTCTTTGAACAGCTACTGCTGAGTTCTTTTTTTTTTTTTAACCTCCAGCCCTTGGAACTGCTTTTTTAGTTTGGAAAGTAAAATCCTGAAAAGTGGCTCAGTTGGCCATTCATCTGTCTGGGAAACTGAACTGTTTCTTTCTGGTTCTCACCCTACTTATTAGTTGCATTTCAGGGTGGATTTGCACTGTTACATGGCAGGCAGTAGATACCCTGACAAAGACAGAGCCTTGTTTTTCTACCTTGACTTGTAGAAATCTGAGTTTGAGGCAATGTATTCTGATTTCCCCTTTTCATCAGGGTGTGTAGCACCACTTCCGTTCATTGGTATGACTTAGAATTTAAAATTCTATCTCTTTTCTTTTGAGTGGACCTTTAATCAGCTCTGAAAGCATCCAGAGTGTAACTTGGGCAAAGGCAGTTGTGTCAGAGCATAGTGGGGAAGCCTGGAACTGTTAGAGCTTTGCATTTGTAGAGGCTGGAAGGAAGATGTTTAGGGATGGGAGATAGGAAAATCCAGCCTCTTCAAAGGAAGCCCAGATGTGCAGCCCCCAGTTAAGAACAAAGGAGAAGAAAGTTTGTGACTCCTGGAGCATTTTTCATGCTTTTCACTGTGGAAACTGTTTCCATAGCTGCTTCTGCTGCCTATTCACTGGCATTATTATTTAGGCACTTTTGTACAGAAAACATTGAGCTTGGTAGACTGGCCAAAAGATGTTGAGTGTTACTGAAGCCTTGTAGCTGGGTTTGCCTGAAGGGAAGATTTCCATGGGCTGGACATAGATTTAGTGATGCTTCTATGTGCAGATCAAATGGAGCACTCTTAAGTTACTTTAATATCTGGCAGTCTTTCCTGGTGCTTGACAAATAGGAAGACATTGCCAGAATTGTAGGGTTTTTTTTTTCTTTCAGGGTTTTGCTACTGTTGTTGACAGGTTTTGTTGTTTTATTTTTTAGTGTAAACATTTTGTTAAACTCAGCTGAAATTAGAGAATTAATGGACAATTAGATGGTATCTAGAATAGTGAAATGCTGGAAGCATAACATTGGTTTTGATGGTAACCTCCACCAGCAGATTTTCTTAGAAATGGAAAGTTCAACTCAAGATTATTGGTTTGGTTTGGTTTTGTTTTAAAGATGCTTATAATATGCTTTATCTTATATGCTTCCTTACAAATGCTGTTCATTGAGTGGGACTCAATGTTTATTTTGTTTTTTTCAGCAAATACACATGGATCTGGACTGAATTCTGGATTTGAGACAGAGAACCTCCTCTAACTTCTGTAGCAATTCAGAATGTCTGGTGCTTTACTCAGTGGTGTTATCTTACCTTATGGGCCTTAGGTTCATCTAGCTTGCACTCAAAGTGTTGTTTGTGCCCAACCCTAATAAAATTCTCAGGAGTCCTGTCCAATTTTGACAGATTTGAGACAGAGCTACTGGGCTGAAACACTTCACAGCAGGAACCCGATTCCTTCCATGAAACCAGATGCTGTTGAAGTCAGTGAAGAAGGCTCCTGATTCATAAAGGGCTTTGAATATGACAGCTCATAGCTAAAGAACTGGTTTAATGAAGGGAAACCCTGCATAAAACTGGTACAAAACTATGAGCTTAGTCATATGCCTTGGGGCCCATTAGGAAACCACTTTATGAACAGCTGCAGCTACTTTCATTAGGACCATGTCATTATAACTTCATGGTACCTCAGACTTGAGTCGGGTGATGTGGACAGTTCAGAGTTTTGCACCATCTCAGCCCACCAGAAACCAGTCTGTCTACTTTAGAGAGACCTAGGGTTGGAGGGGCAGGTGACTTGAAGGCTCAAAAGCCAGAGAATCTTCCCCAAACCTTTCCCTGAAAGGAGGATCACTGATAATGATACAAGGAGGTCACAAGCACACCGTTCTTGTGTTATAATTTTGATATGAAAGTCATTGTGAGGAAATAGGCATGTAAACCCATGGCACTGTAGACAGTCTTTGAATAGATTCAGTGCTGCTCTTCTGCAAACTTGGACTTACTCTTGCTTTACACTGGTGTAATGGATAGCATATCATGGTCTTTACTGCCTCATGTTTGGTTGCAGCTCTGGTGAAAGTCTTGGTGTGGTAAACAGCCTTTAGAGCTGTGTTTGCAAGTTGGTTGAGATGGGATGTGTGTAGCTGTAGGATCTCCTTGAACAGCTCAAAAGTCATGAATTATTTATTTTTTTTTAGATTTGGTGGAAATTGGGTTTCCTGTGGTGTGTGACTGTCATAAAGACTAACATGAACTTGTGTGTAGTAGAGTAATTTTTGTTTGCATAATGTGATGGGTTTTTGATTTGCATAATCTTGTGTGTGTGTGTATGCACTCCATATCCTTCAGAGAAGGCTTAGAGCTTGGCTGTCTCCAGTAAAGGGATCCTAGTCATTAATTGGTGACGCTTTTCTGCTCTGTAGACTGAAATGTATTTCCTTAGGATTTTTTAAAATTCAAAATAAGCTTAAAATTAATCTGTAGACTGAGCAATAGGGAAGCAGAGGTCTAAAAGTGAATTTCCCATTCTGTAAGTGAATGAAATATATGCACTCTTTAGGCCCTTGGCTTTCTCAGGTGGTTGAAGTCTTTGGCATAGTTTTCTTCCACTCAGAAGATGAGTTACAAATTTGTCAGGCAGTGCAATGGTAGATTGTGTTCTCAATTGCTTGCAAAGGGTGATTGTAGCCCTCCCTTGTTAGCACTGATATAACCCATCAGTAGTTCCACTAATTTCAATTAGTCTTCTCCTTGTTCACATGCTTTTAACTGAGATCAGATTATCTGTTTTTTCACTTGTATCTATTTTGTTTATTGACTTAAACTCACTTGTTTTACTGCTGTTGGTATCTCCAACATAAATGCGTATGTTGCAAAGGCTGATACATCCTTCAATACATAGCTGTAAATTCTGCTGTGCTGTTTGGAAAGGAAATTGCTGATTTCCTGGTATGATGGAGAAGGACTTCTGATACAGACAATAGGAATAAATGGTAAAGGACAAATGACAAGAACATTCGCTGTCATAATAACTTGCACAACGTGGTTATGGTTTATGTAACTGGGCATCTCAGAGTTAGGTCTGAAGGACAAAGGAATGTTTCTGTCTCATGGTGGCATGTGCTCAGAGATGCTGGCTGCTACAGATTAACTGCTGTTTTGTGAAATACATATTTATTTTTAAGAGGCAACTTTGGAAAGAAACCGCTGAATGAAATAATCCATCAATTTAAGCAATTAAAAATGGCACATGTAGGATTAGGCTGGACTTAGCCGTGTGCAGTCTGCCTGTTACCCGAGTTTGAAAGGAGAGCAACTTGCTGAAGGTACAGATTTTTGCAAAAAGGGACACATATGCTTACTCCACTTGCTGACCCATTCTGGTATTAAAGGGCATGATGCATTCTGAGGATTGTGTTATGTAAAGATAGAATTATGAACTTGGGATGGACGTGGTACCAGTGTGGAGCTGTCACTGGGAATTGATGGGCTCTCCTCATCCACGGCTGTACGAGACTCAGAAATAGCAAGGTCAGCAAATTATCTCTCCTGCACAATTCTAAGGAGAAGGAAAAGGAGCCTTTATAGAAACACCTTAGAAGTACTTCTGACATTTCACCAACCCCAGTACATTAATCCTTAGTATTTCTGTGTGGCAGATTTATATTACCAGTGGAAAAAACAAAGATGTAGGAAGATTGAGGCCCGAATTCAAAAAGACTTTGAGGTAATTAGGTCCATGTTGACTGATGCACTTGAATGAGTGTTCCCATGGGACATTTTTTGTGATTTTAAATTGTATGTAGAGCTGCAACACATGACCCTGTCCAGAGATTAAAGCTGCTGAGTTATTTTTTCTCTGCTTTATTAACTGTCTTACATACTGAACTACCCATCCTTCATGTAAACGGGCACTTGATATCAGTAATATTCACTGACATTTTCACTGGTGCTGAGGATCACCCAGCTAATCAGGCTGTAAGACAGCAAGGATGCATGGAGAAATTTTAGTTTTCTGCCTGTCCCCATCACCATTTTGCATGTTCTGAAGGTACATGCTACCTCCTTCCAGTCTCTAAGTAATAATTTACAGACAACTCAGTGGTGGAAAAATCTCTTCAAATCTGAAGAACTAACCATTTAAAAATGATTCCCTGAAGCTTAGTAGTTTCACAAACAAACAAATTAACCTCTTATAAACACCTACAGGAGAAACACCCAAACTCCTTAATTACAAAAGATGCATTCAAAATGCATTCAAAATCTGTTCTTTGTTTTCCTGTCAGGCCTCATTTTCACAAGGGACTTCTATTCTAAGGCCAGCAGGCCTGCTGTGATACAGGAGATAAATATATATGACAGTGGATGTGAAGTGGCAGAGCCCTGTCTTGACATTGACACAGATAATTGCATTATTGGGGAGTTAGTGTTCAGGTTGACTGTTTCTTGGGAGAGATGTCATACGGCATTTTTGTGGTGGGAATAATAAGTATCCCCTAGCAACATTTACATTTGCCATTTCAAGCCTTTCAATTAATGTTTCTAATTCCTTTTGGCACTATTTTCAGAAGCTCCAGGATAGATGTTTAAGGAAAGAGATTCTACATATGTTGCAGTATATGTGACCTGGTCACCTTGGTAGAGATCATTGGCAGGTGGGGTCCTTTAAGTCATTGCTGTTTGTGGCAAGAAAACCAGTTCTAGTCACATATGTTTGTGAAGGGTGCCAAAATTTAACCTTCTCTCTAGACTCTCTTCAGAGTACTTAGACACGTAAACCAGTGGTTTAAATGGAAATCTGGTATTCCTGTATGAGAGAAAAAAAATATATTTTTAGCTATGAAGCTTGCATTATTTGCATCTAATATGCACAAAAGTGCAGATATAAATGTTTGATGTTGTGAGTAGTGGCATTAGTTAAGGCACAGTGTTGTACACCAGTAATTACAGATGTTAATTGTAAAGGAAAACTGGATTGTGACTTTGGGTGCCCTCATTAGGAGGGGACAGTGTCTAAGTAGTCCTGAGAGGCTTTGTTAATTGGAGAAAACTTGTTTCATAGCATCTTCCTTGCCTTTTTCATCAGGAGGTAGTGATTTACTACTACTTATACAAATACCAAATTAAACACTGCTGCTGTAGGTCAGCGCTGCTGTTTGGTGAGAGAAGTGAATGTGACTCAGCTTTGTTGGTTCTCTCCAGCCTTTCCCTACCTTTTGCTTTATTCTGCTTCACTTCTGCTTTCCTGGATTTGGTTTGGGAAGTCCATGTGGAAGTGTGGGTGTGCATCCCAGGATGCTTCATCAGAGACTCCCTTGCAGGACCTAATGCTCACAGGGAGCTGCTCCTCAGGGATGAAGTATACATATGGCCATTTTCCATGCTGCCTTGGGAATACAGCCATAGATGCACACACAGGCACCTGTGATTCTGGACAGATACATTGGGTGCAGTTACCTTGCAACCAGGAGGCCTTTGCACTTCAGGGAACTTGCATAACTCTTCTGTTTCTGAAAGAAAAGTAACCACAGGCTCTCTGGAACTCTCTGCATGCAGCTAATTATTTTGAGAGTGAAACAGCACCTTTATGTCCATGAAATACATAATTAAAGTATCTTGTGTTCTATTGTACCATTGGACAGCTAACTGAAAATCACATTGTGTCTCCATAATGAGTCAAGTAATAAATGCATTTGTCTGCCCATGGAATGACTTATCCCATAGTCTTTTCCCCCCTTTAATTGCTATGATGCCAACTGGCAGAAGAGGGCCACATGCTGGGCTGTCCTTGATCAGCAAATCCAGCTGACACAGACCTACTGTTGGGGATCCCATGACTTCAAATGAATGAGGCTCTGAAGGATGGGACTGCTGCTTCCAACAATTAATGTACGGATGTGTAAGTCAGGCAGAATATGTTGGGTTTCCTGCTGTCTGGGAAGTCAGTGGTTAGCACAGCACCTGCCTGGGCTTAAGAAATGGGCAGAGCATATGTATTTATGGTGAGGAATGAGATAGGTGGTTGTGGGCTGTGTCTGCCCATAGCATGATGCCATTCAGGACCCTCTGTGATGCCCAGTTGGCTCTGATACAGCAGAGAGTCCCTGCAGAGCAGCTGCTCTTTCAGGAAGGGAAGATCTGGGACTTACCAAAGTCCAGGCAGCGTCTTGAACTCTTGCAAGCAGTGAATTGTCCTCAGCTGGTCTCCTGGGAATCTGGTGGCTCAACAAGTATTAATGGCAAGGAGTACATCTCTCTTAGTCACATCCCTTATGTGCTTTTTAATCTTTCAGTATCTATCCTGCTCTCTGTGGTAGGGGAAGTGCTGTGCTATGTTTTATCACCATGCCATGAACATATTTCTTAGAAGGTAAGAACGCAGGAAGAATTCCTTTGCCCTCCTCTCCACCATATGTTGTACATTTGTGAAAGCCTGATTGTTAAAATAATTGGTTTGCTTATCTTTCTTCCTGTAGTTGCTAGATACAGGGAAAGACAAGATTTAGTGTATTATGCCACACAATTATTTATGGGATCTAAGGTTGCTAGAGAAGAAAATCAATTTGATAAACATAAATGAGGAGAATTCCAGGCTGGTCCTACCCTGTGAAATGCACGGATGGCAGTAGCCATAGAAGGGAGGACTCTGGGATGTCACTTCTTAGAAGAATCAGGGCTGGACCAGTGCTCAGCTACCATGATTCTTATGGTCTTAGTTTTACAATGATGACTTGCATAATCTCCTTCTCATCACAGCAAGAGCAGCCTTTCAGCTTACAGGGTCATTCATTTGGCAGTAGAATTGCCTGGGAGGAACTAGTTATTTCAGGTTAGCATTTACACATATGTATGTTCATGAATATGCCCTTTCTGTGAAATAAATGATTTTTCTCAGCCTGCAGTCATGTAACCAATCACAGCTTTCCTCTGTAGCTCTTGTACTTCCTGACATCTCAAAAAATGTCATGGTGCATTAATGCTAGGGAGACAAAGACAAGCAAGGAAGTCTGCTGATGCTGCTTTTTACATTTAAAATCATGCAACATATCCAGGGGTTTAGGATGCATTTTTTCAGGAGGTTCTTATGACCCGAGTTCCCTGCTGTTTGTATTTTGCAGTCACAGTCTTCTAATTACATTGCCACAGATTTGGGAAAGGTTATAGTTGCTTCAACTAGCTTCAAACCTTGCCCTGCAAAATTATATTCTGCTGCTGCTAGTGCTTGACAAAGGTCTGGCTTCCAAACAAAGGCAAGAGGAAAGAATAAAGCAGCAGACCCTGCAAGAGATAGAATATTGTCTGTGTGATTAAAGCTCTTTTAGGGTATGGTCTGTAATGGGAAAGAAAAGGCATGGTCTCCACTGATCTGCATTTTAAACAGTGTTGAGGATTAGCAGAGGGGCAGCAGATGCACCTATTGAGCTGCAGAGGAAGGGATTCAGAGCTGTGTCATGCAGATGGAGATTATTGTCCTGTACCTCCCCGCATGTGCCGGTCTGTGTTTCCCAGCCCGGCAGCGCTCCTTGTCCCGGCGCTCAGCACAGGAGGCAGCGGGAGCCTGCCCCACGCCAGGGGACACAAACTGAGCTCTGGCAGCCCTGGTGCTGGGGACATCATGGCACCAATGTTTTTAACACCCTAACACAGCCCACTTAACCCTTTCCACTTGAACAGCTTGGTCTGTCAGTGCTGCCTATCATTCTGCTACAGATCCATCCTTTTCCTATGGCAGAGCGAGTAAAATGCTTGCACAGAGGAAAGAGATTTCCCTTTTTTTTCTGTTCTTTCCTTTCTTCCAAGAATCAGCATCCTTTCTCCTATCTAAAATACAGCATTGTGATTTTGTTATTGCTGTTTTATTAAATGGATCATAAATTTGAAAGCTCTCACACCAAATTTATGTATTCACATATAACATAGAAAGCACCCCATTTTTGCTCTCAGATTTTATGCTCTAAGTCAGGAACAGACCTCGTGGCACAAATGGAATTATTATCCTTTTATACTCTTGTAGCAGGAGGTAGGTATGAGGTTTGTCTGGAATTTTATTAAAATGACAACGTACTGGCCAATTTTTTATGTTGTAGCATGTAGTTTGCATTTGAAAATGCATTCATGGTGGATTCGTAGCTTTTTTGCAGCCTTCTCCCACCAGCTTGAGATGTGACTGTGGCATGTACATGGTTTCCAACCCTGCCACAGGGTTTCTGTGTGACCTTCAGCAAGTTTCCCAGTTCCATAATGCCTAAAGTCTACCTTCAAACAGAGAAACAGCAGGTAATTAGGTGTACTCTGTGACTGCCTTACCTGTTTGGATCATAACCATCTACCCCAAGGCAGGGCCGAGCACCTATTCCTTGTGCATGCATTATGTTTATTACAGTAGAGTCCCAGTCTTGAGTTGAGTCTTCCAGTATAAACAGTAGTAACAATTCCATGGGGCTCTTGTTCATAAATTTGTGTTCTGTTACATATTTTCTCTTAAAAATAATCTTCTCTGTAGTCCTGAAATATGTTCATGAGGCCTGAGAAAAAATACTGGAGAAAACTATTTTCTGCTACATCCTATCCTTACTTGTGTCATAAAGCTGGGCTTTCCAAAGGCAGCCAGGATATTACCCCATACTTTGTCTCTCATATGTGGGCAGGAGAGGGAGGGCAGATTTCCTCTATATAGACAAAAATTACTATCTTTTTGCTTCTTGGTTAGCATGGATTCTACCTGGTTTGCTTCAGTAGTTCCAGCACTTTGTACAGTTCTCTCTCTTAAAGCTGGAGCCCATCTCAAGTACTGATGTAATTCCTTACGTTCCCTCATCTTGAAGAGTTCCCACACTCAACAGCAGATTAGGAAAAGTGAATCTCAAACCACAGAGCAAGGCTCTAGGCGCCAGTTAAGTGCAGAAGGGGTGAGGAGGCAGGGCTCTTGTTAAGCTCTGACATAGAGCTGAGCTCACAGCTGTGAGGAGAAATATTATCTGACAAACAGATTTGATGAATTTATGTTGTTTATATTTAAATCAAGGCAATTTAAATAGTGGATTTTTATTATGGTTTGATTCAGCAAGGGCAAAGTCTTAATTTTGTTTATTGGTTCCATCCTTATTTTGTCATTTCTACATTTTAGATATTTTCCAAAGGAAGGTTCATTTTAAAGTTGGTGGCCATCCAGTTATGATGATTTGCAAAATAAATTTAGCATTTCTCTTCTGTGGTTAGGAAGACATTCTTTTCTGCTGCCCATTCATTGAACTCGTAATGTAGTTAATGTGCATTTACTTGCATCCTTTCTTGAAATTTTTTTGCTACATTATGGATTGATGACTGTCATTTTCTAGGCACTGTAGATGGACATACATTCCTCATAGGCCATTTGCATCAATGTCTATTTGAAAATTGAAATTAAAATTATTTAAAAATGAAAAATCATTATTTATTATCCAGATGTGCTGATTCCATTTAAAAATAAACATGAAGTTACAAAGATTTTAGGAGAGTTGGTTTAGACCAGGTAGGACAGCATGTGAGGTGCCCCTAGGCAGAGCTCTTTCTGCTTCCCAGGACACATCACTGCTCACCTGACAATTTCTGGGCTCTGGAAAACAGACTCTGTTGTGCTGGGATCCTTACCTGAAATGAGAATGAGACTAACCAGACCTTAAAGCCAGGTCTGTGGAGGAGAAAGTCTTAGCTTTGGTTATGTGGATTGTTGCTCTTCTTCCACAGTGGCTCTTCCCTGCTGTGTGGGAAGAATTAGAGAGCAGTTTGTATGGATGGGCTTCTTTAGAGGATATGTAAGCTGAAGGAGCCAGTAGGAAGGTTGGAGTGAGAAGTCTTGTTTCACACATCCAGACAATAAAAGCAAGAATTTACGATGCAATGGCCCATCCACAGCATTGTCTGTAGTCAGAGAAGAAGCATGTGAAGTTGCCCTTCAGTTATAATTTATCCAATGCTTCTAGGACTCCTGAGAATGAACTGTGGTATGGCTGAAGAAAAACAACCAGCTCATTCACATCTTTCCTTAAGTTTTTCTCACTCTCCTTTTGTTGTACAGATTCTGGTTTCGTTTTCTTTGGGTTGTCTTGTACTAACTAGAAAATGTTAGGGGACAGTTTCTCTTTTAGGATAAAACATGCAGAAAACATGAAGAATTACTTGAAGTAATTTAGATAATATTCTTTAAAATTGCTGCAAAGAAGCATTGTTTTTCCATTAAATATTCTTAAAATGCTCTGAAAGTGTTCTTTGCTCACTAATACCCACAGACTCTCAATGGAAGAAAGCCACTCAATGAACCAAATTCAACACACTGTATTTTTGAGACCAAAACCAGTAGGAATGTCTGATAGACCAGGTGGTTGTGCTGCCATCCAGAGGGACTTTAGGCTGGAGAACAGAGCCGGTAGGACTCTCACATGAATGCAGAATGCTGTACTTGGGAAGGAATAACCAAGGGATCAGTACACACAGGGCGCCGGCTGGCTGGAAGGCAGATCTGCACAGAAGGACCACAAGGTCCTGGTGGACAGCAAGCTGACCATGAGCCAGCCAGACACTGGTGTGCCAAGGGTAGGAAACTATCCTGGGCTGCAGGATCAGCTGTATTGAGGGAAATGATCCTTTTTCTCTGCCCAAGCTCACAACTGGAGAACTGGATCCAGTTCTGGGCCTCCACAAGTACAAGGAACATGGACTTACTGAATCCAGGATCAGGCCACAAACATGGAGAAACTGGGGCTTCTTCTGGAAGATTAGAGCTGGATAATTTGGTTTGTTGAAAAAGCATCTCGTCAATGTGTATAAATACTTGTGAGGGAATAAAGAGGGATCTGACTCTTCTCAGCTAGTGGTCACTGATAGAATGAGAGACAATGGGCACAAATTAGAACAGAATTTATCTAAACACAATAAACACTTTATTTACTGTGAGGGTGGTCAAACAATGGAACAGGAATCCATGGAGGTTTGGAGTATCTGTGGAGATGCCCTAAATCCAACTTGGTCTTGGACAACGTGCTCTAGCTGTCCCTGCTTGAAAAGGGGCTTTGACTTGATCATCCCTAGAGATCCCTCACAGCATAATTCTGTGATACTGTAACTAACAGCAAATTCTAGATTTTTTTTTTCCTCGGCAGCAAATTATGGACTGCTGGCACAAATCAGAGCAGCATGCTTAGAGAAGGCCTCATTTGTTTCTCTAACTCTGTTGCTAAATACCTGGACATCTGCTGCCCTGATTTTCTTTATGCTGTTTCCAGTGCACTGCCACCAAGTGCAGTCTGGATGTTCCTGCTCTCGTTTTCCCTCACCTGGCTGCCTCTGTGGTTTCAGAAGGCACCTTCTCTGCCCATTTCAGCATTAGGTACTGTTCACAGCAACACTCACATGCAGCTGAAAAGGAGGATTTTCAGAAGAGTACGCTGCAAAGAGAGACAAAGATTTTTAAAATAACCTTTATTTAGGATTCTTCATGTAGTTATTAGTGGGATTTACAGTTGATGCTCTGGGATGAGGGATTCTCTATTGTATTTAACAACTTGTAATCACACAAAAGCCACAGATTTTCCTTAATTCCCTTTAATGTGACCTGAGGGGGGGCACCTCTGCTCTTTCTCAGAAGGGAAGTTAGCTTCTCTCTCTAAGAAGTAAGCTTTTATTTCTGTGTTTCTCTATCTCCCGGAGCTTGCAGGGGCTTGTATCTTGTGAAATAGAAGGGAAGAGTTGAAGTCTTGTATGTGCAAGTGCAAAATGTGTATGTGCAAAAATGGTCCCTCAGGAAACTCAGGCGAGGTCGTTCTGCAGCCGAAACCTGTGGGGCTGTGTCTGCTGCACCCTCTGCTGTTGGCAGAGCTCACAGTACCCACATGGCCTTCCTGCACTCCTGTTTCTAATGTGTGTAGCCAGTCTGCTTGTGCGGGAAGCCTCACTGACCTGGCTGGAACTCAGGAAGCAGATTCTGTGCATATGGCAGGGCTGTTTCACCATTTTGTGACATTTCACAGGTCACTGCAGCTCACAGTGTTTCCCAAACTGGTTTTGTTTGTCCATCTGACCAAACCAGGCTCACTGGTTTGTGGACTGAGGTACCAGAATGAAGCTGTCCAAGTCTGAAGACTGAGACTTTTCTATATTCAGCCTTTGAAAGTTCTTGATTCTCTTCTAGAAGTCTTTTTCCATTCTGGCTGAGAGAGTTTTTTTAAATTATCAACCCTAGTAAAATTTGGACTGCAACCCGTAACTCTTGGTTTTAAGCATAGAGGGTCACACTCAGTCTTGCTGTGGATACCTATCCTGCCAGGTCTATAAGCTATTTCAGCTGCTGAGTTTTGTGTTCAGGGAGAAGCCCTTCATATCCAACTCTGGGCAGCTTGGCCATGGCCTGAGCGTGCAGGTGGCCTGACCCTGCAGTACAAATAAAGAATGTCATAGCAGTTTCTAGTTGCTTAGGAGCTCATAATAAATACAAAACCAAAGAACTAAAGTGCATGTAATGTTCATGAGGACAAAAGAGTATTTTCTGTGGTCTGTACAGGCAGTATCCCTTAAGGCCAGAGGCTTTTCAGGAAGTGATACATGATTTGTGTAATGCCATTATTGCTGGGCGGGATTGTGTTATTTTAGCACGTTTATCCCCTGTGTATGCTGGGACACTGAACAGGCACAGCACTCTCAATTATTTCTGAGCTGCCTTCTCTTCTGAGCGTGAGTGACTCTGAGTCAACACTGAGCTCCTCTGTGGCCACTGTTTGTAGCCTGTGCTGTGTTGTGTCACCTCCTTGGAGAGGCTGGCAGGGCTGCTGTGCCTGCTCTCTGTCACAGAGAGCTGGGAACAATTCCAAGGAAGCCAATGGGGTCACAGTAACGTACACGGGGGGAAAACTGGGTCCTCACATGGGAGTGTTGTTTTTGAGGGATGGTATTGTAACTTTTGCTCAGGTTTGTAGCCTGTAGGGACAAGCTGCTTATTGGCTGTTTGCTTATTTCTACGTACTTGTCCAGGCTTAAAACTTGTCCTTCTTCTTATGGTGAATCTTCTGATTGAACCTCCTGAAGTCTTCTAATGCTTTGTGATAAATGTGTGGGGCCAAGAAATAAAATCATTGATAGAATAGAAAGCAATCAGAGAAAAATGCACAGGGCGTGAGACTCTAGATTGACTTCCAGAAAGTTCATCTACTCTTTTCTTTATTATGACTCTGGCCTTGAAGTAGTGTTTGTAGGAAGCCTAATTTAAACATTTTATTCTGATACTAAGAAATACCAGTCTGATTAAAAGCAGAACCCTTTCCTGTGTCGGGAGGCGGTGCAGTAAAACATTATGTAGTTTAAATAACTGTGCCTGCAGATTTGTTCTACCTGAGTGATAGTTAACACATACAGGGGGTTGTACAGTTTGGTAATCCTTGAGAACAGCTGGTTCTGGAATAAAGTCTTCTACAGCCAAATCTGTAGCTCTTCAGTGTCGTTGTCTGCCACAACACCTATTAGAATAAGGCAGGTTTTTACAGCTCTAAGCTGCTGCTGAAGAAACTGATCTGCAATTTCCTGAAACAGATGAGCCTTTGCATTGACTTCAGAAGGCTTTAGATCAGACCCATGGAATCATTCCAGAAGAGAAAAATTCACTGTGGGATCTTCCAGAAGCCCAGGCTGGAGTTGTTGCATAGAACTCCTGGAGGAGAAGTATGACA
This sequence comes from Camarhynchus parvulus, assembly GCF_901933205.1. NCBI lineage: Eukaryota > Metazoa > Chordata > Aves > Passeriformes > Thraupidae > Camarhynchus > Camarhynchus parvulus. The sequence continues at coordinate 15,768,669 of NC_044575.1, read as the reverse complement.
CAAAGAGGTGTTTTGACAGCAGAGGTCTCATCCTTTTATAATCACTGGCTCCTGCCTGAGTTTGAAATTGATGTCATATTTCAGGACATACTTAGCCTCAGACCCTGTGGTATGAATTCCATGTGATGAAACTGGGTATCAGAAGGTGGGCTGTAATGTTCCAGTTTATCTAACCACCTTCCTTTTGTGAGGAAATTAAATTAATTTTATTTTCTTTCTTTTCATTGTGGAAGCGCAGCTGACCGTGCTCTGTAGGTATTGCATTGTTTCTCATACCTAAAATTAATGAGGTGCTTGGGCCTTTTTATGTTTTGAATATGATGCCCTGCTTTCCTCTCTTTGTGGGGAACATAGTGAACCAGCTGTAGTGTACTTTGTACTACATGAGCAGACAGCTCCTGTTCTTCTTGGTGTAGGAGTCAATAAATCCTTTCAGCTCCATGCTGTGACCTTAGCCATTATTCTCAAATTAAAGGCAAAACTTTTTAAAGTTTGTTTAGATTGGGCTTTTTAAATATGCCTTTTTGTATTCATTAAAATTATAATAGTCTCATTTTTCTTACATTTTATTCTGTTTCTCTTTTGCTGTGACTTTCCTGTTTGTAAATCAGAATTCAGTTTGCAGATGGTCTTTCTTCCCATTGTCCTAAACCAGAGGCTTGGAGTTTCTCATACTCAGTATAATTAAGAAAATGTGCTGTTTCCTACATTTCTTACAGTGACCATGTGCTCGCAGATCTGGACTGGCCATGGCATCTGTTGTCTTTTACACAGGAGAAAGGAGATAATAAGGCACACAGAAGGAAATTGTGCAGCTGGCAGGTGACCTGCAGGACAAATGGGTAAAACTATGGAGGGCATTACTGCAGGAGGCATAAGGAACTAGATTCAGTGGAGATAGAGGTGTGGGAAGGAATTGCAGGTGTCAGGACACTGGAGGAGAGTGGAAGTGAAGTAAGATGTCCATAGATGTGGTGAGTTGAGACTGGAGGAGGATCCAGAGTTTTGTGGTGGATAATGAAATGAAATTCAGGGTGTGGAACTGCAAGCGGTCAGCCTCTGTTAGTTCCACTGGATACAGAGCAATTTGTCCTTGGAACAATACCAGTCTCTGTAGAACAACATATGCAGTGGATGTCCAATGCATTTCTCCTCTGCCTGTGTATGGGCCATGGCCCACTGCTATCAACGAGCCCCTCTGGAATTCCTGGGAGCTACCTGAGCTTGTGGCTTGCTGTTTGGCCCCTTGTCCAAGGCATGGGTGCAAGTGTGGTTAATCCAATCACTTCTTGAGCCTTTACTGAAGGGCAGCGTATCAGCATTCAGTGAAAATCCCGTTAGGAATCTGTCAGGGAGTGATTAAGAGATGTCAGGGGGCAGAGTAAGCTGTATCAGCACTGAGCTGGGTAGATGAAGTGTTCTGTGGTGAGCCTAATCTTGTGAAGAGCATGACCTCTGTCTGCTCTATAAAGGTTTTCCGTGGTAACCCCCCTTTTTCATTAGGTTTTTAATATACATATAACCTAGCTGAAACAATCTTGGCTGATGGGAGGGTCAAAAGGCTGTGAGGACTTCTTGACGGAGCATGGAAAGGTGTGGTAAAGAAGGGGAGATGCAAGAAATTAGCAAAGAAAATGGGATTAACATCAGCTAAAAGTACGTGTGAAGAGCAGTTTATCTGCTGTTTCCCCTCCTCCTTCCTCACCCTCTCTTTCTCTGCTGCTCACTGTTCCCTCCTTATTAGTGCATCAGTGATTCTCAATAGATCACTGGACCAAGTGGGGATGTTGTGGCTCATTACCCAGATGTTGCCTAATTACAGCGACATGTTTTCCAAAAGATACCATAGGCAGGATAGACAGACTTCTGCTGCCTTCCTGCTATACCTGAAAATGGCTGTCTTTTGCCATCTCCTGACAAAGGATTAATGAAGTCTGAAGGGGAACATGGCTCTCATCATTCCTCAAGAGGAGCTTTACAAGGAGATGTACAGCTCCTGGAAAGAGGAGGAAAAAGTCTTCTGACTAGGGAAGTTGTGAGTGAAAGCAGAGTTTTCCCAATACCCATCCAGAGATGTGAAAAGAGTTGGGCTTTTTTTCCAGGTGCATCAGTGGAAATATCTGTTGTATTTTGTCTTTCAAATTTGAAACCAGTGAAACCACTCTTCTTGTTCCCTGTGTGCAGGGGATGGTGGTACTGCCCTGACACTTTTAGATGGCCACATTGGAGGCTGAAGTCTGCACTTGTAGCAAAGCTTAGTCTCCCAAGTGTTCTTATACAGGAACAAAGACTTCATCTGAAATAGAAACTCAGCCCATAGACATCACAAGCTGCTGATAGATCCCAGAGGACTTCAAGAGTTTGTTGGAGTTTGGCTGATGAAATAGTGGTATTTTGCAAAAGCAGCATCAATGTGCCAATGAAGGTTCGTGTCCTGGTTCCCTGAGGGGACCTCTTTAGATATGTGGGTGTGTCTGGTGAGAAGGGAAAGAGAGCACATCAAAGGGCTCAACACTCACATTCTTTGCTATATTCAGGGGACATAAAGGTTTTCTGAGAAGTATTGGCTTATGAAATATTGCAAGAAAGAGACCAAGATAGAAATCAACAGAGGTGATGTTGGTTCTGTGTGTTTTGATCCTGCTGAGCTTGGAGGATGATCCTACCATAATCTCTGAGGCCTCCAGCGTAAAAACTGCTCCTGCTGAGTTGCTGTGTCTGTGTGTTTATATATCTCTACATGTTTGTTCCTCTTGTTCCCTAATATCAGGCATGTGGATCCAGTCACATCTGAGCTGATGCGTTGTTCTCACCAATCTCTGAGTTTAGGAGTGTGTCCCTCTGACTGGCCAAGCCAGCGGACGTTTGACAGTGCTCATAGCTCAGGACACTAAATCTGGGCTGTGGCAATTTAGTGTGCAGCTGTCCTGTGCTCTGAGCTGAGGCATGCGCATCTCAGCGCTGATGAACCTCCTTCCATGCTCCTGCTGAGCATTTGAACTCTGGCTTTAGTCCTACCATAATTACAGTTTGTGCAGTTTAAAAACAATTAATGCATGAACTCTCAGAACAGCCTTTTAGCACTTGACTATCTCTGGATAAGAGTCCACAGTCAAAATATTTCATTAACAACCTGGGTAGCTTCGTCCTTTTAGATTTCTAGATTTCTCCTATACCTCCTTTTCCCATTATGCAATTATAAATTGATACCATGTAATTTGCATGTCACTTGATATAAGTCCCTGTTTATTTTAAATGCAATAATTAGAGATAACCATTGCTATAGAAAAATAAACATCTCTTCAATGAGAAGACTGAGTAATTAAGGGCAATTATTGGTTCCTGTAAGTAGGATGCTCAGTAACAAAGTTCTTTCCAGTGCAACTAAGAGTAGTATAAGATGTACATCATTTGAGACCAGAAATCTGTGCTCTAAAAGAATTGAGATGTAAAATGGAATCTAATAATAAGAAATTATCTAGAGGTTTCTTTCCAGATTGTATTTAGAATGCAGTTTTCCTGGTTGTAATATGTAAAACTTGGATAGGATTTATATCCCTTTCCCACATTCTTTGTAAGGATTAATCAGTTAATCCTTCTACAGCCCTTGCAAGGTAAGTGAGTGAGTGTTATTATCCTTATTTTACGGCTATGGAAATCATGTTGCTGTGGGCCAAATTTTAATCCATTTTCCACTGTTGCAGATCTAAAGCAACTTCACTGCAGTCAGCAGAGTTAGACGCTGTAACTGAACTGATTTAACCCTAATTGAAACTGCAGTGTTTGTGAAGATAACTGTGGAGAATAAAGAGGAGGAATATTACATTGTAGGATTGTCCTCTACCCCGCATGTATTAATGCTTTTGTTTGCTCTAAGGGTTGATTTTCTGGACTGGCATCCTTGAGGTTTTGCAGGTCTTGCAAACATTAGTGCATGTAGTTTTCAGGAATGAACAGCCATAAATTCTTTTAAGATTTACAACAGCAACCTCCAATTTTTGGGGATAAACTAAATTATTTATATATAAAGAGCATATGTACAAAGTTCATGTGCAACAATACTATATACACATCAAGCTTTTTGAAAAACAATGTGCTGGAGTTTGTCAGCCTAGAACTTTTGTTCCTTTTCTAATCCAGATAGTTTGTTGCCAGTACTTGAGCCCTGAAGTAAACCACAAATGTTTGTGTTTTGCAGTGCCTAGATTAACATTTGCAGAGTGTTCATTGACTTGAATTAATTGGCAATTAGCTAACTCAAGTTAAAAGAGGAGTGATATTTCTCTCTAGACATTCCTTTAATTGCTCATCCAGCCAAAATAGACACTTCTGTCCAGACCAGGGCTTTCTGCTCAGATTTTTTAAGGTTTTTGACAATGTGCTCTGAAGTGAAGAACAAGCAACATGTGTGTGCAGGTGATCTTCTGAAATCAGTGTCTAGTTTTCCTACTACAGCAATTTAGGTTGGTTTTATTGTAAAAGAAAGCAACAGACTTCCAGTTACCAATGGGAAAAATCATATGTGTTAAATATAGCAAATGTACCATTATTTCTTTGAGTAGTTGTTCACCTCATGGTTAAAAATCAGGATAACAAGTTACTTGTGTTTAGCATTTCTGAAAGACTGGGAACATCACTGACAACGAACATACCATAAGTGCTCTATTTAAACAACAGCGGTGTTTCATTATTTATTACTCTCTCTTTCTGGCTCAGAATGATAATTTGTTTCAGATTGGTCTCTTTGGCAGACTTCAGGTTTGGATAGTACTGAAAACATTCTTTCTTGTTCCTAGAATGTTTTTCTCTAACGAAGAGTTGTAAAAACAGGATCATTAGAAAGATGCTACTATTTACACAACTGTAAAGTGCATATCAAATAGCAGTAGCTCCAAGCTCTTAATGTTTTATTCAGTTTCTGTTAGAGAAAATTGCTACACAAAATGCAAGGCAAAAGTAAATTAGTCTCTTCTGAAATCCTGTACTTGGCTGAAAAGTCCTGAAGGTGATTGCCAGTTACAATATTGGCCACTTGCTGTGGTCATGGTTTCACAGTGAATATATTGTCTCATCTGGAGGGAAGCTTTTGTTTCTCCATCCCCACAAAACATTCTTCTTGGGTAAAAGAAGAATCTCCTCTTTGTACTGCTTCAGGATGGGCTGTCCACCTTCCCAGCTGATCTAAATCTGTCCTTTGCTCATCACATAAGCTCCTGTCCTTTTCAAAAACTATCTGTGTATCTGTAAGCATCCACAGAGTGGGAGCTTGCCAGCAAAAAAATGCTCAGGCATGATTATTAGCAGGTCACTGCTGCATTGGGCTGTGTCAGACCTGCACACTTCCCTTTGCTCTTCTTCCTTTAGTGGCATCTTTGTGTCATCTGGGGTTTCTCATGCTTGTTGGTTTCCAAATTGTGGCTTTTAGTTATGATGAAAAGACAGTGTTAACTTACACATCCCCTTGCTTTCCAGTGTGTTCATGTTTTCACCTTTACTCCCCAACCTGCAATTATAGGGCTGGTTCTGATGCAGTTCAGTGGCTAAGATCAAAAGCAGCCCAATGTTTGCAGTTTGTTGGATGCATCAACTGATTTTAAAGCCCCAGATGGGATGTCAGTGTCCAGAGTCCTCAGGAATGACCCACAGATGGAGATCTGAGGTGTGCCTGAAGCAGTGAGTGTGTGACAGCTGTGTAGGTGGTGAGGGAAACTTCAAGCAGTTGATTCCCACAGCATCTTAGATTTTCTGTCAGGACAGACCAGAGTTAACTTTAGCAGTCAGAAAGGTTACTTGCCTGCATTTAAGGGGTTAATTACTCATGAAGCAGACAAGTTCAAGATCTATTTGTTGCTTGGCAGACTTGCTGTAAGCCAAGCCAGTGCAAAATATCCTCACAGCAGCAGCAGCCGCCGTATTTCTTGTCCTTTGCAGAAGACACACGTGTACCTGTGCTGGCCTGACTGTGTAGATAACTTTATAAAGAAGTACCTAACTTATTGACACATCTGTATTGGAGGAGGATTTATATAGTTTTGAAGTGCTCATTAACAGCTGCATACACAGAAGAGGAAAAAATGGAAGATGCACCACCTCTTCCCCACCTCTGTAAACACACCTTGGGCACTTGTTTCCAAGCAGGATTTCTGCCACTTCCATTATTTCAGTTACAGCCTAGCAATTTATTCACATAGTTGCTTTTCTCTAAGGTCTGTTATTATGTAGATAAATAATACATCTTGAATGGTTTGTGTTCTCTGCGTCAGTGAAAGAGCTCCTTAAGAATCAGAAGCCCACAGGTTCTCAATTCCACATTTGGAGACATTTCATCTCAATTGTGTAGTTCCACAATTGAGTGAAATTACAGGACAGAAACAGAAGTCCTGAGGACAGACCCTTCCTGCCTCAGCTCAATGAGGCTTTCTTCGTAGTAGCAGGAGAGGAGAGTATTATCCTATAGATGGGCTTACCAAGAGGGATTTTTTTTCCTTTTTTCTGCTTAGGCTGACATGCAAATGTCAAAAGGAGATGGCCAGGAGAGAAGGGAGAAAGCAAGGCATAGTGACATGTTTTATTTTTTATCCTAAAATTACATTCAGTGAATTTAGTACAGTGACAAGTGCTGTCTTGGGCTGTTCAGAGGGTTGTCTAAAATTTCTGTCTCCGCAAAACAGACAGCAATGACAGTGCATTTCTTTTTTTTAATTTTTTAAATGCAAATCAGGAGAAGAGGAAAGATGCATTAAATCTCACATGTTTTCTCATTCTATCCTTTGATACCATAGCATAAATCAAGAATGACTTCTTGAGGTCAATGAAATTAATTCAATATAAAATCAGTGTAATTCAGTACCAGTTTTATTTTTGCAAAGTCTTTGGTGTCTTCTCACAGTTGGTTAACTTTTTACTGGAGTTAACAGAATAGTTTAATCTTAATTTTTGAGTTTCTGTGGTAGGTTAATAGCTACATGGACAGAGGACACTGTGAAGATATCCTGTGCAGCATGACTGTGTCCCAGAAGTTCATGGTTAAACCCTTCTAGGGCTCAATGACAGGGTGCTTCAGGGAGGACAAAAGAAAAATAGTTTAGGAATCGGCCACATTCAGTGGGACATATGTCTTGATTTGGGAGCAACAAGATTTGAGATCAAACCCAGAAGTGTGAGATATCAGAAGTGTGGTGTATTATTAGTGAAGAACCAGGTAGAGAGCAGTTGTTTCACACCCTTATTGACCTCTGAAAATAATTGGTCCATGCCATGGTACAGTACAACACAGTGCCACAGATCTTGGGAGTCTAGATATAAAAGACTGATTTAGAAGTTCTTCTGAGGTTTGAAAGTGTAACTAAGAGCAATGTAAAAAGTGCTGTCATTGTGCTGCAAGAGTGATGTAAGATTGTGGTTTGTCCTAGATGCAGGAAGGAAGCAATCAGCACAGATTGAAACAGTGCACACTTTCAACAGGGTGGTGCTAAGTAGCCTCTCCCCAAACACACAACAAAGCCAAAGGGAAAAAGCATAAGTAAGGCTGCAGGTGCTCTGAACAGTGAACATAGATCCAGAAGTGCTTTGGTTAATATTACAACTTGAATAGAAAAAATTGAGATAGAAGAGTGTGTGTGGTTGGACATCACAGCATCTTGCCCCAGCTCTGGTTCTCGGTTGCTTCAGGCAGAGGACACACTATTGCTGTACACAGCTTCAAATGGATTTGTCAGTGCACTGCATTCTTAATTTTTGTGACTTGTTTATGTCGTGGCTGAAAGTGAGGATGTCAGCATTTAACCAGATGAGACTGAGAAATTATGTGACTAGAAATATCCAGAGCACTTGAGCATGCCATAAAAGAGATGTGACTGGAAGCAAGTTGGGAGTTTATTTCTCCACATAATAACCAGTGATAAATAATTCCAAATTTACGATTAACTGCTTAGAGAAAGGATGGACAGGTATCTGCAGACAATTGCTGAAGTCCCTGATGAAACTCTAGCTCACTTAATTGGGCCCAGTTTGTTGTAAGGCAAGAATCTATTTGTCCCTCAGTAAGGCATGTGAAGTCCTGTGTTCAGTGTTTCATTGCTTTATCTGGAATTTATTGTGTTCAAATTCCAGATAAAACAATGTGTTTGGCTTCATGCTTTGCAGTAGGGGATGGGGTTGGCTTCTTAACTGCAACCTAGCCTAGGAAATGGGAACTAAGTTAGTCTTTTTTCTGCTGTTTTATGTCATTATTCATAAATGCCCTGCAAAACACAGCAGGTCTTAGTGACACCAGGGAGGTGCTATTTCTTTTTTAGTTCAGTTATAACTGAATTAACCTAAATGGCAATTTGGCATGTAGTGTGTGGAGTGGGATCGTATCCAGCCCATCAGGTGGTGTGCTGTATGTGCATGTTAGACAAGAGTAAAACTTGAAGCAAACAAGATCTCACTTGAATAACCTATGAAGTACAACTTCTCCAGCTACAAATTTTTTTTAATGGCAGTAGAATTGAGAGCTCAAGGGACCATCTTAAACTCACTTGTGGGAGGTATCTTAATGTACCTTCATGTAAGTCACCAGACTTAGATGAAAATTTTGCAGAAGAAAATGGCTCATGTATATTACTTACCTCTTCCTTTTAAGTCTTGGTGTTCCACATTTTGATGATAGTTCAGATATCCTAATCCTGTCAGGGATATCAACATCCTTTTGCCAATATAACCAGTTAACATTACTCTATCTTTTTTGAGGACAAGAATATAGTAAGTAATAACAAACAAGAACTTAGAATTGTAGCAGCCTATGCTGATGTTCCTCCACACCGCAATGACATTCATCAGAGTATTAACTTTATCCAGCAGGGTAAATTAAAACAGTAAGGGAAGCCATAATTAAGTGTCTTTTTATTGTGATCATGGAAACTTTGGAAGGAGCTAGAGAAATGTAGAAGCAAACACTTGACCTTCTAGTTTTTCTGATTTCCAAGCTTTTATTGATGTCAGGTGTCAGGAAAAGCCCTGACACCTGACATCAGCATTAGTCAAGTGCGGTTCAATTGCCAGAACTTCTTACTGGTAGAACACACTTTGAGTGGTGAGAGCTGGGCTACAGTGCTTCAACAAAACCACAGTTTTAGTGGCAGAAACTGCAGGAGCACCAGTGATGTTGGTGACTTCACTGGCAAATGGTCACAATGTTGACTGAAGGGTTTCCTTTACTCACAAGACCTTTTCTGGCTTGTGGAGGTACTAATGGGAATTTGTTTGCATATAAGCTGCCAATATCTGGATGGTGTTGTGAAAGGAAAACCCTTGACAACTAACCTCAACCTCTAACCAATTCTTCCTTTCTATTTTGCTTTGTTTCTCCTGCAGGGCTTGTGAAGTTGGGGGTTCACTGTGTCACGTGTCAGAAGGTCGCGATAAAAATTGTCAACAGAGAGAAGCTCAGTGAGTCGGTGCTAATGAAGGTAATTTTCTAATGGAAGATTTAAAAAAAAGATTAAGTTCCTGGCTCTGTGTCTCCTGTTCCATGCAAAATTAATATCTTTAATTATGTATAACAAACATCCCTGTCAGTACTAGGATTATGTGGAGCATAATAACAATAATTTAGTTATGGGGGAGGTGAGGGCAGCTGAAATGAAATGGGAGAATGCCTGTGCTTTGTGCACAAAATAAACAGTCAGCTGCAGAGATGATGCTTCTCTGCTGAGGCCAGTGTATGTGGGCACCTGACTTTCAGCACTACCACAGTGTCATTGTGGTACAGTGCAGGCTGAGGAGTACAAATGTCAGTACGAAGAGGTTTGGTGGATCTGTTACTTGAGCAGTCCTACTGCTTGCTCTGCTGCATAAGTTCTCTATGATGACTGATGTGCCAAAGTCCACAGCTGCTTAAAGCTGTTGTAATTCAGTTTACAATCCACAGAGCTGTGCCATTGGAAACCCTCAGAGTGTTTGTCCTGATGGTCCCAATCACTGTTAGTGTTCAGAAGAGCTTCATTTGTTTTTTACCTAGCCTTGTGATTCTCCTCACATGAATGTCATTGATTGCTCTTGGAAACCTAAAAATAAAATAAATGTATGCATAGCAGTTTATTCATGTGATTTGGTGACTAGAGAGGCTAAATTCAGCTTGATGGGAAGGAACACAACTGCACTGCAATCAACAGAATTCCGTCACGCTGTCACCTGCAAAGTACGCTAACATGTTTGCATGCAGTGTTGAGCACTTTATTGAGGTGACTTCCCTATATAAGCACACAGAGCTTCTCTATATAGGCTCATCTTTACACACCTGTTTCCCATATGGACTTCTGTGTCAGCTGTTTCCCAGCACAAGTAAGTATAGCAGCATTACTCAGAGGAGAGAGAAAATGGAGTGTAAGCTAATTTGCAGTCAGTGAATGTTACACAAAAAAATGTAAGTTTATATTTTTTTCACACAAGAATTCTGAAAGTTTGTACTCAATTGTAACATGTTCAGACTTTACCTTTTTGGAATTTCATTGATGCATTCCCTCTCCTGCAGTACTGTGGATTCAAGCAGACTTCTAATGTAGACCAAAAGTTAGAATGTGAAATAGGCAAGAGAGCTGTCTATAAATGGTAAAATCTAAATGGGATGCTAAGCACTGACTCTATTCCAGAGCAAAATAATAGGAATATTTTTTAAAAACTTGAGCATTTTATTTGGTGAGAGAAACTGTCTGGTATTTATATAAAACACTTTATTTACCTCGCTGATTTTCAGAGTAGGAGGCAAATCACTCAGCATAGCAAAGCGATCTCTCTGCTTTAGCTGTGTTACATTACCTCGCTTGTAGTATGAAATCTGAGTAGTGAAACGGTGTGTTAGGCCCTTGTTTACACAGCCACATGGTGGAGCGTGCCATGTTTTCTGTAAGATTGTACAGCATCTTTCTCAGGAGGAAATTACACATTGCATTGTGGTTCTCATTTTCAGACCCTTTGTGAGATTTTCTCTTTCAAGGATTCTGTTCTCTGTGCTCAGGAGGTTGGAATAACAGATGGGATTGAAGTGCTTTGCCCAGATCTTACATAAATTCAGTAACCAGATGTCTTTTCAGGAATGCCCTGTGCCTGGTGGTCACAGACAGGCCCTAAGACTTCTGTGGGAATTTAGAACACTGATAGCCGGTTTAATCCAGTCTGGCTGGAGGGGAAAGTGCTGCAGCTTTTGGCAATCCCATGTGACCATTGCAAAGCATCCAGCTTGCTGTGTGGAGCTAGCAGCCACAGGGAGATAGCCAAAAGTGTGGCCAAGTCATCGTGGTGTGGTGGCATTCCTACTTTGCAAGGCTTCCCACGAGCTTATCAGTTCCAGTGACTTTCTTTGCCAGTGGGCTGTGCAGAGCAGCCCCTGGAGCCAAATGATTCAGGACCACAGCTACACTTCCCAGCCAGGCCCAGATTGATGGATTTTGCTTTAATGTCTCCTTGGACAGAAAAGCTGGATCTGACAAACATGCACACCTGCCACATGAAGCTGTAACAGTGCAGTGCTATGGCCATTTATCCTAGAGCATAAGGAGAAAGTCTGCTCACGGTGCTTTCAACATCTAAAGTGACAGGCAGAAGCATATACAGCAGGCTGCTTTCTTTGTCATCATTATTCTGTTTTGACTTGCTTCTTGTAGCCTTCATTTCTCCAGTGTTTTTGCAGTCTTTTATTCTGTATATTCAGGGAACTGTCCCTTCTCTCTGCAGCTGCTCTTCATCTGAGCTGTGCAGAATTGAGAGGCATTTGGTAAAGTGCTTTCTAATCATAACGTTGTAGTATCGATATTTCTGGAGAGAAGAATTTGGAATTGTAGCAGCTGGTGTCAATTAGCAGAACTGCTGCTATGGAGATGATACACGGGCAGGCACAATGCAGTACAGGCTGCAGTAAATGTATCATCCAAGCGCTCACTGCCCTGTCAGGGGATGGGGCTGCTCAGTGCACACACAGCCTTTTGCTTTGTCATGGCCTGACTGCTAAATGCAGGCTGGGGAGCAGTATTCCTTTTCCAGCTCCAGCTTGGGCCTGTCTGGGATCCTGGCTTTGGGGCAAAGCTACATATGTCATTTCACAGTTGAGGGACAAGGGTTGGTTCTGTTCTTGCTCCTGCCTTCCCTCAACTGGTAAAAGCTTCACTGGGTTTCTTCAGCAGAAACCCCACTGATGTGGAGGCCTGTGTCCCACAGTACTTTTGGCTTGCTCTAGCACAAATTGGCAGGAAAGATTTCAGAAAGCAGTGTGCTACAGGGAGTGTCTTGAGATTGAAATATGGTTCATTAATTTCCTTGAATTACATCTGGACCACTGACAGGGAAATTAGGCCCAGAATTCCAGAGTTGTCTATAAAGCTGTAACATTTCCTGAGCAGCCAGGTTCACTACTGATGGTTGCATTTTCAGTACCAATACAAGAATTTGGAGTTTATGACTTCAGAATATAAAGGTTAAAGCAAATCTTTCCTCTGGTATGGCAAAAGCTCATTTGGAAACACTGAGGTGTCTCATGGGATATACTCAGAAGAGTCCTTTCTTCTCTTTACTGTCTCACCAGTTCTCTTCCATTCCAGCCTTCCAAAGAATAAATAACAACAAAAAACCTACCATTGGTGATCCATCAGACAAATCATTGTTTGGACAGACAGTGGTAGTAGAAGCAATGGGAACATAAAGGGTGAAGAATGAGAAGGGGACAGCTGGCCTTGGTCTAATTACTTGAACATGCAGGCATCCTCAGAAAGCCACAGATGTCCCAGGCATGATGACTGGAGCCCAGAGCTCCATATGTGTGCTTTGTGTCAGTGTGCCTTTTGTTTCTTCTGAGTCCTCCAGTGCTGGCTTTGAAGCAAGGCAGGTATTTCCAGGGTGGGGGATGGGAAAAAAAGCAGTCCCACTGCTGTGGAGTTCAGTTGTATCAGGTGGGGAGTTTTGGGGAGGCTAATGAGCTCTGTTTCCAAAAAATTCTGCACACAATTCTCTGTGTTCTTAACCACAAAAGGTCTTGCAGCAATCACTATTGGTGAGATCCCTGATTGCCTGGAATAATTGAGTGGAAGGATAGGTAGAAGAATCGAGTGTCACTTCCTCTTGGAACTGACAGGATAACTTATGAAAGCATACTTGTAAATAACTGCTGCTTTGCGTGGTCTGTTCATCATCTCTTACTTGTTCCTGCGCTTCTACTTCAATGTTTATCTCTCTGCTACCTCATCCTACTTTAGAGTCTTTCCTTCCCTCTCCATTTTCTTTCAGTTGTTCTTTTGTCTCTCTTTAAGCAATTCATTCTTCATTCCCTTCCATTCTGTGACTTCTTCCTTTCTTCTGTTTTCCCTCTTTTTGCCACAGAAAGTCATGTAATAGCTGTCACTGTTGCAAAAACTGCTGAAATGCACCCTGTCTGGTTAAGATGCCTGTTCTTCAAGGAAAAAAGTTTAGAAATTGGGCACAATTTAGAAAGTATCTGAGAGAGTAAGAAAACAATCAGAGGTCATGCTTTATAAGACTCAGGGGACTTAGTTTATTAAAGAGAAAGCTGAGACATAGCTTAATTGTAGTCTTTAAATACTGATAAAGAGGATAGGCATGTGATAACAGAGGATATTACAGTCTTGGGTATAAAAAGCTAATTGGAAACTAATAGTTGTAAGCTGTAGGTAGATTACAGGTAGAAATACTAGGCCTGTTTGACCACTGGATGAAGTTACTAATTGGAGCAAGCCACCCAAGGCTCTAGTGAGTTTTTCTCCTGAAAGACAATTAATCTTCAACTTGCACTGCAGTGGGTTTTTTTCTAAAAACCAAGATCCTAATTCAACTTCAGATGGTGGATTTGAAGCAGGAAGTGTAGTTGGTTTCCTAATCCATGCTATGCATTAGCTGTGATCAGATCAATGGAACTGCCTCTCTGGCCTGACAATCCATGGAGCTGGGAATTTCAATCACACACTTGAAATCTGTGAGAAGTCGCATATTTCTGTCTGGGGCATAAAGAGATGCACTTGTGCAAGTTGTCTGTAGAAGCAGAAATTTAGGCTCCCCCAAGTGAATTTAAGAAGGCAGTACTTAAGAACAGCAGCTTCTACTTGGAATACCTTGTTTTCAGTCTTTTAAAAGAACAGACTGTGATATTGGGTGACCTAGCTGTCATCAACTGCTAACTGCAGGCTAGTCTACAGAAATCATTACCAGAACATCAGAACAGCATCAGGGAGAAGTTAAATCTGAAGCAGAAGTGGACTGAAGTTGGTTCAAGTTCAGCTTTGATCACAACAAGGGCAGTTTCCTTGACACTAACAGAGCCAAACTCACCAACACCAAACCTCAATTCCACCAAATCAATATTTTTTCTGATGTATTCAATAGTGGCCTAATTGTTTCCCAGCTGCAGTATTTAGGAGTTTTGCTATTGATTGCAGTGGAAATGGTGTTAAGCTGTTGCTGAATCCCACTGAGTACCTCTAGCATTGTGTACAAATTAACAAAGAGACAAGGCCATGGGATATCCTCAGTGAAATACATTTAAATACTCTAGGATATTGACATACAAGATTTTGGAAGTGTTTATATTAAAAATAGCAAATGGGAGGGAAATTATTTCCATTTATTAAAAAGAAGTACCAAGAAAAAGGTTTTAAAGAATTCATCAAATTTTCCAGGACTTCCTGATTCAGGAGCACTGTGCTAACTTGCTGACACTCATCTATTATTCTTCTAATTGGCTGGCATATTGCTGTGAGAAGAAAATAACCCAGAAGACCTTGTACTTGTGGCAAAAAAAAAAAAAAAAAAGATGAAAGGATAAAGGAAATTAAATCTCCCCAAAGCGTGTATATGCTTGTATTTTCACTTGCTGTTGAACATGTAGGTTTCAATGTATAAATGAGTATATTCACGCTTACACACTCTCATCCTCATTGTGGTTTATCTTTAACCTGGAGCATTACCACATGCTTGCCAGCTTTTAGCCCTGGAAGAGAGCAGATTAGAAGTGTGTGACATGCATAGGCGCTGAGCAAACTGCAGGAATGATTGGCAGCCATCAAAGACCAGGAGCGCACAAATGCAGGCTTAGCCCCTGTGTCTGTGACCCTTGCTCATATTCTAGTAGCAACCCAGTTAGCACAGCACAGCATCCTGTCTGCAAGTCTCTCTTCTGAGTTCAATGAGATAAAAAAGCAATATGAAAAATGCAGGCAAAATGAAAGGGACTTTCCCCCCCCACCCCGGCTCCCTCCTGCTAGAGGGAGTTTGGGATTAGGGATCTGTTACTGAATGTATAATGCAGAGTGTTTTGTTTTAAACTGGCGCTGCTGGGGAGTATTGAAAGCCTGTTCACTTGTCATCTGTTTGAGCATTTAAAGAAGTTGGGTAATTGTGTTTTCCTTCAGAGAATGACTCTCTGCCTCCACTTTGCACCACACATACAAGGAACACCGAGGTATTCTTAAAGAGGGAAATCAAACGGGAATCACAAGCACATGATGTACCTGTCAGAGGAACGAACCTGTCAAGTGTGCATATTGCCTTTTGCTTTCTAAAGTTAGTGTGATCAATTGAGGCATTTGGGCAAGCTATTGAAATAACTGGCCTTTTACAGCAGTCTGGCTCAAACCTCTATTGTACCCAAAATGTTCTACCCACAGCCTCGTGTGTGCAAATACATAGGCATAGACAGTCTACCACTCTCATGTACTGGCTTGGTCATGCTGCAGTAAATGTCCCTCATGAGCCCAGGCCAGAGCTAGCTGAACTCAAGGAGTACTTTTTACTTTTCGTTTCAGTTGATCATAACCATAATGCCTAGCTGGGAAGTAACTGCTCCTGGATATGAGACATCTGAATGTGCACAGCAGTCCTCATCCACCTGTGAAGCTTGTCAATAAATAGCCTGTAAAATCCCTTTCTGTTTAGCTTTGACTGTTTCCATGGTAATTGCAGTGTCCTTGCACTTGGAGTGAGACTGACCATAGTTTAACTTCATGTTGCTTTCCCTACTAAAGCTTCTGCAAATTCTCCTCTTCCATGGCCAAAGCTTAGTTTTATCAAAAGATGTTGGTTGACTGAAGTGTTTTCTCTGAAAGAACTTTGTCTCAATGAACTCCTGATATATTAAAGTCTAGGTTTCTTTTGAACTATCTCTGTATTTGTAGCAGGCTGTTGAAGAGTCCTCTTTGCTTTTTATCCCAGCAGAGACCCTGAAAGGGCCTGTTAAGGATTCCCACTGCCTCTGAGCCCAATGTTATCATGCCAAGATGTTGGAAGCCTTGAGACAGGCTCCAAGAGTCCATGGCTTTGGGGATGACCCACCATCCCTAGCTAGAAAGATGTATCCCTACACCACATGTGGGAGTGGAGAAGGCACTGGGATCCTCAGCTGTTGTCAGGCTTGAGGCTCATTTTTTGGGGAAGGACAAGCAGTAGGAGTTACCCTGAAAGGCAAGGGGAACCACAGGTGAAGACTTCTCACTCCATTTTACATTGGTCTGCATTTCACATTCCAGAATCTTATCTGGAAGGCTTTTAATTCTTTTTTTCTTTCATCTTGGAAAGAGAACCCGTGGCATCAGAACAGCTCTAGCAGTAATGGGACATAAGTCCTTGAGGAGATTGACTGAGACCACAGTTGGTTCAGGTATTTAACCCTGCATCATCATGTAGAATAAACACCATAAATACCAGTAGACTGATCCATGCTAATTAAGGGAGGTAGTCCATTCCTGTATGTAGCAGGCAAAATATTTGAGTAAAGACTTTGTTCAAAGATTATCTTAAATTTTTGTTGAAACAACTGGATGGTACCCTGTAAACCAGCACTACCTTTCTGTAAGAAGCATTTCTTAGCTCTGTTTAGTGTATGAGTTTCCCAGCTCAAAAAAAAAGTGTCCCTAAATGCACGTTTAACTGGTACAGCTGAAAGCCAAGATCCGCCATTGCACTGTCATTTAGGGGATACAGGCTCTTCCTGTTTGTTTTGCATGCTTCTCTCCAACATTGGACATTTTACTGATCATTTGTTATGTATAAACCAGGCCTTACTCAGTCAATTCCCTGCAGTTTGTGCTATTAAGTAGTTGGCAGAAATTTAGGAAAAATCTGGGAAGGCCCAATCCCGAGTGCAATTAACTGTTAGTGCCAGAGCTGTCAGATGGAGCTTGGTGCACTCTGCTGTGAGTTTGCTCTGCTGCTGTTAGAGAGCATGTTGATCTCTGTAGTGGTGAGTTTTTAGGTGTTTGAGCATTTTCTCTTTTACCAGGTGCTATTTTTGAACTTGCTGTCTTGCTTTCTGGCATCCTAATATGCTGTATGCACAGCTGGCATGAATTTAACACACTGGTCTGTTAATGAAGAGGCCTCCTGTAGCAATAAGCCATTGTTTGCCCTCCCCTGCTGTGGATGCACACACCACAGAGAGGAGACTCCCGAGTTTTAGTTCAAAATGGTGTTTCACATCCAACTCCAGGAGAATTTTCCAGGTGTGCCAACACTGAGAGAGCCCAAGCCCAGCTACCACACAGTGACAAAAATTGCA
Organism: Camarhynchus parvulus; assembly: GCF_901933205.1. Lineage (NCBI taxonomy): Eukaryota > Metazoa > Chordata > Aves > Passeriformes > Thraupidae > Camarhynchus > Camarhynchus parvulus. The sequence continues at coordinate 15,751,136 of NC_044575.1, read as the reverse complement.
GTCATAGCATGGTTGATTTTTCTCCAAGGTGGGAGCAGAAATCGCTGCTTTGTCAAGAACACCTGGTATTCTTGAATCTGTGGTTAATGGAGCATGTTGTGCTCAGCTGCATGGAGAGGCAGCAGCAAAGGCTTTGTGTTGTGTGAGGGATAATGGAGATGTTGCCTTAATTCTCTACAAACCATAGGGAAGGTGAGATTGAGTTTAATCGTGAACTTGTGCATCTCTGGCAGTCTCTCAGCATGCAGCAATTGCTCGAGAACGTCTCTTTTATAACATCATGTATTGTCCCTAGTGGAAACAGCTTTTAAAAGTGGCAAGAAATTCTGGGGTGCAGGCTGGCTTTTTCAAGAACACTTGGTGAAAACTCAATCAGGCAATCAAAGTCATTACTCTTTTGGGAAATTTGGGACTGGTGCTCCAGATTATGCTAAAATGAAGATGCTCAAAGTCTGGTTTTAGAACATTTTGGTAAGGCAGGGGTGAATAGCTGTCAACACTCAGGAAGAAGGATCTGGCCTATAAAAGAGGATCACTTGTTCCTGTTCCTAGTATATATACCACAGACACAAACATTCTTATACTGCAGCTGTCCCAAGTACCTCCTCTTCTGTACATTGAGTAGGAAACTTGTGAGGGAATGTCACTGGTGCAAGGTGTAACACAGAGTGCAGCTCTGTAGTTTTTTTCTACTTTTGGGTTTCCTGTTGGTCCAGGAGAAAAACATTCTTTATTATCTGTAAGTTTCAAATGCAGGCATAGCTACAGGAAATAAATAATTGCATTATGTATAAACCGTGTTTCATCTCAAGTCCTTTCATAAGGAATTGGGCTGTGAAATTTAGCTTATTCCTCCAGTTCCTAATAGCTTTTTGTACCCTTCTGTACAGCTCTATATATCAACTGTAATCAAGACTAAAAGATCTGAAATGAAGTTGAGTCACCAGAATATGCAAAAACCATTATAACAAATGTATCAGGAGATGGGGGTTGTGTTACTAGTTTTCTTCATTGTACCTGAAACAGATTTTCAACAGTCATTATACAGAAATATAGTTGTCCCATAAGAATTCTTGATAGATTACATTTTAGAGTGTTCTGGAAGTCTGGTTACACTGTCAGAAATATCACCATGGATCCTTGTAATAGACTGGAATTTACTATTGCTCTGTGGTCAGAAATCTGGTGTGCATTTCTACATCTGTGTGTGTAGATGGTCCAGCAGAAAGAACTTGCTGTCAATAGAGGGAAATTTCCTCCATCTGTAAAATACTTTAGCATAAAGTTCTTTTTTAGAGATCTTTCTTCTTATATTTCCTTCCTAATACCCTGAAATAAATCCCCTCAGTCTAATGTTCTTATCTCTTTTCTTTGATGAATTTCCTCTCTTCACTCCGACTCCCTCAGCTGCCCCTGAATTTCCTTCCTAAATCCCTTCTGTCCTTTGCTAACCTCCTGTTGTCCCCCACCATCCACTGCAGTGCTTCCAAAGGAAAGACACACATGGAGAGTACATGTTGTCCTCTAGGTATTATGGGTTCATTTTATCCTCATTTCCACCTCTTAAATCAATCCCTGATTTATCAAATCCAGAAAATAAAAACATTTACTTAAAAACAAATGGCTGAGGTCATTGGAGAGAGGGCAGTGTGGCACACAGCTGTTCTCACAGTCATTTGGGGCTGTGTTTTCACTTCCTTTTCCTCTAGGAGTGTAAGCTGTGAGTTTAGCAGCTACAGAGGAACTTGGACTAGGAAGTAGTCTTGTGGAGATACCTCAGAGTACCAGCCCCCTTCTGGGCAGCAGTGCAGTCAAACTGGAGATCTGCTTGCTCTGTAGTACCAGAATTTCCCCAGTATAGCAGGCAAGGCACCTGGACCCTGCTCAGTAGACTAAATTTATCTATTTATGAGAATAAAAATATGTATTTCAGAGGAAATACATTTCATGGAAATCCAGCAACTGGTAGAAAGAGATCTAAATGCTGCCTATAACAGTCAAAAAACCCTCCAAGATCTGTTAACTTCAAATCCTTCATTTTTGAGGAGAAATGGTGTCCTTGCCTTCCTGCATGGCTGTGCGAGGCTGACAGTGGTGGGAACACTTTTAGGAAAAAGCAGCAGTTAGCAGTGCCCAAGGACATGGTACCTGCTTGGTGCTGGGCAAAGCCACTTGCTGCTGTGCACTGAAAGGGTGTGTATTTCATTTTGCCCTCCTGCTAACTGACCTGGGTTTTTGGCAGACACCAATGATTTAGTGTTTCTCTGCCTTTGTTTGGCTGCAGATGCAGCTCAATACAGATTGGGCCAGGGTTCAGGCTCTCAAATGTCAAGTCTGGGGCTGATGACATACTGCCTCAGGAAGAGAGGAGATATTAAGGATGGAGAAATCTAAGACAGACAGATTGTTAGAGTGTGCAGGAGTGAAATATTGGACAAATGTGCAGAATCATAGAAACAAGGGTTGAAGGGACCTCTGAGGGTTTGTGTAGTCTATCCTCCCACTCAAACACGAACTGCTGTTGCCATGGGTCAGCTTTAGCTTTGTCTGTCTTGGTTTTGAAAACTTTAGGGGACTGAGATTCATCAGCTTCCCTGGACAGCCTGTTTCAGTGCCGCATTGCACTCCTAGTGGTTTAATTCATCCCTAATATCTAACCTGAACCCCAGTGCAGATGTGAGGAGTGAGATTGACCAGCTATCATGGCTATTGCTTCCAGCAATAAATAAACTTGTGTCAGTCATCAAATAAAGACTTCAAGCAATTTTTTAAAAAATCTATAGGAGCTGAAAGAAGAAACACTTTGGAGCTGTGGAGACAGTACGGTATGTTGCAGCCTCATGGCAGAAACAACTGATCAGTGAAGTTAGGAGTCATGCCACAAAAATTTAGTATGAAAAGGATCAGCAAAATCAAAATTGATGTGTAAAACTGAGAGTCAACAGGCCAGTGTACAAAGAATGAGGGTCTCAACAGCTGAAAATAAACATAGCAAGAAGTGGGTTTAGGATTGGTTCAAAGGCTGCTTTATTGAGGGGATGCTGAGGCTTAAGCAGCCTGAAGGAACTCATGGTAATGATCACATTTCATTTTTGGTTTGAATACCAACAAGAGAGCAACCACATTAGCAGGCAATGGAGGAATACTCTCTTAGAGCCTGCCTGGAGACTTGAGAGGTGAGATCTGTGAGAGGTAACACTGGAAGTAAGATCACAAGTGCACTGGACTGGAATAAAGGACATGACAACTGAATTTCTGTGATTTAAGTGTTAGATACAAATCAAATTCTAGATATAGACAAGTTCTGTGGGTATAGTTTGAGGAGCAGCTAGCAGATGATAGATGAAATAATTAACATATTGACATACCTTCACTGCACTTCTAAAGAGGTCTTAGCTATTTCTGACTCTTTTATTTCTCACTCTCTCAAATTGCTGGTTCTCACGGAGACTTGACCTCCATCGTCTATCATCCCTCCAGCTGTCCCTTTCATTACAGTTTCTCTTTATCTTCCACTTGTTTTCCAGGTGCAGATCATTAGAAATGCTTGGTTTCTCTCCCCTTATTTTTTCACATTTTTTGAACAGCAATACCATTTGTACAATTTGTAATTTCCTCCTTATTGCTATAACTGTCTACTATTCCTGGAAATACAGTTTTCTTCTCCTGTTTTGATTCTGAGTTCTCTATGTACCGCTCCTTAGATTACCCCACAGCCATCCTTCTTTAAAGCTATAACCCCCTCTGATAGTTCTGTATCCTCAGACCTTATTTAGTGAGATACTACTACTCATATATATACCTTAGAAACTTTCATTTATCTTTCCTTCAAAAGCTTTTTAAATTTAAAGAAAGCTAGTTGTTCTGTGCATCCTTAACCTGAAATGGGATGCCACAATCCTGCCATCATTGTCTAATAATCTGATACCCACTCTCTGACCTTCAGTAGGGCAGAATTTAACATAGCCTGATTTAAATAAAGTGCTGTAAATAGCCAGTCAGAATCATCAGGTCTTTTATTTGCATATGCAAGTATGGTTTTTCAAAGTTATAATATCTCAGCCAGGGTATATCAGCACTTCAGGCATTATTTTTATGGTCAGGAGTACAAATGCCTAGACCTGCAGCACACAATGTAATGGGAGATTTGGGACAGCCAAGCAGAATTAAAGAATTCAGGGCATAGCAAAAAGGTTGTCTTGATAGGTTTAATATATATACTGATGTTAGATAACCTAAGCTTAGAGCCTATACTTCATCCATGTAGGAATTAAGAATGTGTTTCAGGATTTTATAGGCCAGGCATGTTCCTGAGAATATGTTTCAATGAATTAGTTTTCATTATGAGATTCAGGAAGCTAATGATGTTGTAGTTGAAAGATGAGGATTGCTCCTGGATGCATCAGAATGTATAGGTGGGAATTTTTAAATGGATTTAGTAGACAAGAGATGACAGGTATTTGTCACCCAGTGAACAAGAAGCATATGACGTAATTCTGCTATTCATAGTGGAAATAACTTTCATTAATTTTCAGTCGAGACTTCTGTGGCTCAGAATGCATATAAAATATGCTAGTCTAATCTCAGAGTTATCATAAGAGGATTCTACTCCTGTTGGATTCAGCAGAACTGCAGCTAATTTCTGCAGGAGTTCTTTTTATGCTGTGTCATCCCTGAGATGAAGCTCAGAGACTCCCTGATCCTCTCACTGTGATAAATAATTTTTACTCACCCACGGGCATTTTCACTCCACCCATTTTATGCATTTTCCAAGCCATAGCCTCCTTCTTCTCAAACAGATGATTTGATTTTAGTTCATTTTATTTTTAAGTGATTTCCTGGGAATGGGATGGATTTCCATGCATGCAGAATGACTGTTAAACTGAATCCTCATTATAGTAACATCAAGTGGCTGGTTTAAACTGCTGACCACCCATCTGAGTCATTATGCTAAATGTTCTTTGCTCCTGGGCACCTCCCTCTCTGTGCATGCCACAGTGATGTGAGAAGGAACACAGAGGTTCCTGTGGGATCTTGACGTCTCACCCAAAGCACCAAAGGGCATGGACTGCATGGCTTTGTAAGTTAATCTCTTCCCATAGACTTGAATTCACCCCATGGGCCTGCTGGTGCAGTGCAGTCACAAAAATACACAGATGAGAAAACTGGAGTAGATCTGGAATAAGTTGTAATCAGTTGCTTGTAAATACGTTTGTACAGTTTAGAAATTGCATCTTTGAAAAAGCAGTGTGTACATAGCATGGACCATAAATGGATTCCTAAAATATACTGCAGCATAGAACACACACAGTGTATACCTGATGGTACCTGTATGGGCTTCAATTCCTATGGAGGATGTGTGACTGCTTCATGAAAAGGCAGCTTTGGAGGCAGCAAAGATCACAATATTGTGTCAGAGGGCTTGTTGTCCTTCAGCCATTCACAGCTTCAAAGCTAAGGTGGCACGTTTCTCCTCGTTTGTGTAGTAATTTGCCTTTCATTGCTCTTTGCTGTTGCACACACCCTGGTAAGTCTGGCACTTGCTTTGGGATGTGTGCTGGCCATCTGCTAGGAGGTATGTGTAATATGTGCATACAATGCTTTCAGCAGGGCTGCCTTCTTTCGGGTCTTGTCAAGTACAGAATCTGACAGGACACTGCACACGTACAGACCTCTCAGCTCCTCAACATGTGAGGCTGCAGTCTTGGTGGATTCCCAGCCCTTTCAGGGAATTGGCTCCACAGAATAGGTTAGCTGGAAAGTATATTTAGCCTAAAAGCTAAGTAGGAAACCCAAGGGAAAACAGACTTTGTGGCAGCTGTTTTCCTCCCCTGGGCTGCTCTGTTTTCACTTTGTACTGTAACTCTCTCTTGCCCTCAGTTAACCGGTTCTTGATACCTGCCCAACTTTGCAAAATCAGCCACTTAATCACAGACAAAGGCCGACTTTCTTCTTCCTGGAACAGTTCAGCCTCTGAGCCTTTGCTTCTGTATGTCTTCACCTGCTTTTGCATTTCCCCAGCTCTGCGATCAAACTTGTTTAAAATGTCTGCAAGCTTAGTGCATTTCTGTTCTATATTATTCCTTATAATGGATTAGCATGAGTGGAAAATGGGGCCAGTTTTCTGTTTTCATGTAAGGAGTCCTAGGCTGCAACATTATAAACGGTTACTTTAGAAAACCTGGAGCTGCTGGTGGGGAGAGACCATGCAGGTTTCAGCTTTGAAGTAGGCTGAGAATACTTCTTGCTTTGCTTTGTTGCAGTATTCATATATCCATAAAAAACAGGGAGAGTTCTACTCCCTGTCTCACCTGTGCTCTAGTTCTTGTTTAACATATCCACAGCTCATTTCCATTATTTTCCTTTTCATTCACCTTCCACTACAAGTTGAACAAATGATACACTTAACTGATAGACTGTTTCATCCTTTTCTGCTAGCCTTACTCTTTTTTTTTGTGCAAATAACAGATCAGACTTTCCAAGTAGTTCTTCATGTCACAACAGTGTCAGAAATATGGCGAGTGACTAACTGGACCAGAAGCTTTTTTCCTGTTTGGGCTTCATATGGCAATCCCATCTCAGCTAAGACTTCCAGTGTTGTGGAAAGCTATTCTCTTGCAAGGTTTCATAACCATTCACTTTCCTGTAGTGAATTCTCTTTAATTTGTGGCTTTCCCTCGTCATTTACTAACCTGTGACCAATCCCTTCATCCATTCTCTTGTATCCCAGGGCTCTGTTTCAAGTATTAAGCACCTTGGGAAGTCTCTGCTGGGGATGTTTTCTGTCAAAGCCAGTCGACAGCTGAGTAACTGCAGGTTGCATAACTCGCAGTCTGGCCCGATGTGTCTTTTCATAGGAAAACAAGACAAAGCAGATGCCAGAAACAGGTCATTGTTTTATGATCTACAGAGCTTCCTGCTGTCTACAGCCATGCTTTATGTTACTGTAGGACAGTGCTCTCTGTTTCAGAGGAGTCCTGAGCTTGAGCTGGAGGAGAGGTGTTCTGGGAGCTCTGAACTTTGGGACATCTCAAAGCAGTTACTTCCCAGGTACCTTCTGCCTTTTTACTGGTTCTGGTTCTCATATGGAACTTCAGGAGTTTCAGCCAAAATTGTGTGGATACATGGGCAGTATCCACAGTTTTGAGAACTCGTCTCCACGTTATTCTATTTTTCTGGTGAAGCTCTTGCAGTATGAAGCCAGCAAGAGTAGCTTGGTGGAAGCAAACTATAACCAATGTTGTCTTCTTCTCCTTTTCTGTACTGATGTGGGCTTATAACATGCTTTCCTACCACTTCGTTGTTCTGGGGTCTTGAAAGCTGGACTGAACATAGTTTACCAAATAAGAAGAGTGGGCTTGGTGCTGATGTGTAGCAATTCATCAAAGCAAAGCAGTGACCAGCTTTCCCATTTCAACTCTCCTGTTGCGTATGAATTTTAGAGACAGTGCTCAATAAAGCTCTTATTTATGTACAGTGTTTAGAGTTTGCCATTTGATTTAGGGATCTTCCAGTCATCTCATCTGCAATACAAGACTCTACTTTGCAGAGTTTATCACTATAGTCAGAAGGCAGCTTCTCTCCAAAAAAAGCTTGCCTCTGACCTTGAGTGTTCTTGCAGTTGTTAGATGCTTGTGCAGGTTTCCTGAGGAGCTGCAAGAGCCAGTTTTGCAGTATGATTCTGCTTCTAAATGTGTCCATAAAAACCAACAGTATTTTAGGTTTTCCTGTTTGTTTGTTGTTGGGTTTTTTCCTCCGTGCTTTGTTGCTCAAATGTGTCCAAGCTTGCAAGTGAGCAAAAGGACTTTTTTGCTTGTTTCAGAAACTCGCTTACCTGGTAGAGGTACCTGAAGGTAAAGCCTTCACACCTGAAGGTTAGTTGTTAGGAACCAAAGCAGGTATTACTCCTGTCATGGCTTTGCTTACTCTGCAAGGATGATAGGAGTGTTTAAACCTTGTTTGTGTCATTTGGCTACACAGAATTGTCTACGAAGGCTCAACAGGGAGCAAGAGGAGGTTCTTTTAAAGCTATGCCAGCCGCACTGTGAAAGTGCTTACACAATACCAGCTCAGCACTGCTGTTGGGAATAGAGCCCTACTTGTTCCTCTCACCCTGCGCCAGGCAGGCTGAACCAGTGAAAATTGTGTTTTCATGCTGTCACTGCATCAACGGTGGGGACTTCTGTGGCTGCGGCTTTTTTTAGTTCCGTGTTGTCATGCCACTGTCTGAATATAGTCATGTTGGCAGTCCCCTGAAGTGCAGCCACTTTTCTGGCTCTAAGGATGCTTTTAAGCTAACCTATTATGGAAAGGCACTACCTACCCCCTCAGAGCAGGAGACAGATCTTTCCTGATTTTCCTCAGACTACCAGAATCATTTAATTTGAGAAAAGGATAATCAAAATAAGACACTGCATGATAATCAGAAAATGTGGTCCTGCAATGCAGCATTATGAAAGAAAGAAAAAAAAAAGGCAAGAGAGGAAGAGGAAACAGAGCAGTTTATCTCCCTGCACCATACTGGGGAATTCAGAGCAAGAGAATTGTGTATTTGGGTCAACTGAGTCCTAAAGGAGAATTCTCATGCAGTATTTTCAACCCATTTTCATTTAGGGTTGTTGAAGATGCCAAACCTTAAAGGGGCAAATATTAATAAGAAATAATCCTATAGTTATGAACTGCCTGTTCTGTTACTGCTGCTATAAGGCAACAAAGCAGCTAGGGTATGTCTGCATGATGCAATACAGAGTCATGCAGAGACACCTGAGTTAGCTCTACATGTGCCCATGTGGGGACAGAAACATGAGAGTCATATCAGGGCAGCACTCAGCTTGGGCTCATTAGACAGCTTGTCTGGAGCTAGCTGAGACATCTCTGCCCAGCATGGCAATTTCTTAGTTCTCCTCTGAATGAGCTTAGGCTTTATGTAGGCCTGCCACAGCTCACTAAAATTCTGAGGAAATCTTGCCACTGGTCTTGGTGGATTTTGGAATAGACCTGGACATAATTTCAGAAAGGTCTTCCTCAGCAGGTTTATGCTTTTGTCGGGCATGCTGGGTACCTCTTCTGCATGGGGTTCTGCTGGGTCAGAAGAACTTGCAGGGGACGGTGGGAATGGTCAATACAGAAAAGCATCACACTGTAAAACATAACTCTAGTGAGAAAGTGTTTAGTATGAGGTAATCTTCTGGGAGATTCTGTGTGAAATAAGAACAAAGTCAAATATTCATTCCTCCAAAGATCTTCATCCAACTCCTGTTACTTTGGTTTCACTGCAGTAACTTCTGCTTTGATACTTTTGCTCATCTTTGTCCCAGGCATTTTACACTTGTCCAGGGTGCCCTCCACTCTACCACTGCCAGGGTCAGTTCAGCTTGGAAAAATCTTTTCCAGATCCAAGGTTTTACTCTAAACTAAGAGATCCAGAGAGAACAAAGGCTTGCCCACATCTGCGTTTGGTAATGACAACTTTTTATAGCAAGCCTGGCCCAGACCCCCTTGCCACCCACACCCTTCTTCAAGAATATGAGCATCTAAAAGAAAAAAGCAAATATTTTTACAGGAGTCATCAAAACTTTATTTTACTGTGTGAGGATACTGAAGAACAAATTGACAGCAGGATTTAGACTGAATTTTCTAAAACTTGTCTATTGTATATCAATTAAGGAGTCTAACCTCTGTGTGTGTTTAAGGAAAGGTGACTTGGTTTCTTCCTTCTTTTATGATTCAAGGATAGGAAAAGATGTTTGAGAAGATCTCTCTGATGTCTAGATCACTAGGTCTTAAACCAGGCAGATTTTTTGAGATGTAAAAGGTCTTACAGTGTTTTAGTGTGCCAGCTACAGATTGGCCCAGAAAAATTTCATTTGTTTACAAAAAAATCCATTGTAGTGCTATAACAAAAATACTCGTGCTTTTCTACTCAGAAATTACTGGAGTCAGTTTGAGCTTTTGATGTAGACTGTGGTTCTACCTCTTCCTGAGGGTCTCCCATGGTTGCTATTGCAGATATGTTCAATCACCTGGGTTTAAAACAGCCTCTGTCGTGGCCTTTGCCTAGTGGTTTATTCCCCATCTTTGTTTTCACAGTGTCTGAGGGCAACACTGTGCTTTGTCTGCTTTGCCAAGTATCCTAACATGAAGTGAACATGAAGCAGCTGTGAACTGGTGCTGGCCACTGTGGCAGTGGAGTTGGAGTAACGCACGTGTGTGAACTGTTTGTGATTAATATCAAGTGTGTCTTTTTTTAGCAAGAAGCTGTCATCTTCAAAGTTCCCCCCCCCACTTCATCTTCCTCATTAATTTTAATTTTTTTTCAATCTTCCTGTTAAAAATGAATACTTAATGAGTGCTTCTGCTATTTAAAATGCCTCAAATTCCCTCCGTAATGATGCCTCTCCATCAAACTGAAAACACATTCTTTGTAAACAAAAAACAAGACCTTGTGGCATGCAATTTGCATACCTTCTGTGGCATCTTCTAATTTATAGTATTGAAATTTATTTTTAATTTCTTTCTATCTGTTTCATTCTGGCTGTGCTGCATGAACACATAATGTTGATGGTTAGTTGTCATTTATTTTTTTACTTGGCCTCTGTTAAAAAGCTGTTCCTATAAAAGCAGCATTTGTAGTCTCTCTATTTCAGAAGTTTGAATAAAGTTTGACTTCTTATCAGCAAATGATTCTTCTCTAGCACCTGTGTTTTGCTATCATGTTGAGCTATGGAAAGATATTTCAGTAACTGCTTTTGGTATTTTTAAAATCTGTTCCTGCACTTGGGCAGAAGTTTTAATCCCATTGACATGGGCAGGAATAAATTAATTAGCCAGTAAGTTCAGGCCAGATTGATATCAGAACAAGTTTTGTTGTACTCAGCTTTTTATATGAGTACATACAAAAGAAAATTAGTCTCTTTGTAGTAAATTTCCTGTGTCTTTGGATTAGCCATGATAGCCAGAAGCTGTGGCATGGAAGCAGAAGGCAAAGTTTGGGAAGAAAATCCAGCAGTGTATGGATACCTTTCAATGCAAGTGGACTTTATAGTGAGTGCAAAGGTGCACTGTCAATTCCCTGTGTATGTTATGTGGCAGAGGCTGGTATGGTGATGGCCAGCTCTGTGCAACAGGGTTGAGAGCAAAAAAGAAATCGCAATGTTGCTTCCTTAAATGGGTCATTTGTCCTCAAATCTTCAAGGTTAGCTAATCTTGTAAGACACCAACATATTGCGTAGCAAAGTACTTTTAAATAGGTGGCATTAAAAATTACCTGTCAATTGAATGAGTGTGCTCCAAACTTCTGAGTTGCTTTCCTCACAGCCTTTGCCTCACAGCTTGCAGACTGACACAAATTTAACCTGTCTTAATTTCAAGGAGCCTTAGGAACTAAAACCAGTTTATCTGAAAAGCTCTGCTTTGAGCTCTTCAGCTAGATACTTTTCAGAGGAAGGAGCAAATTTTCAAATAGTTTTGTTTCCTATTGTAGCCATATCTTTTACTCCATTTTATTATTGTTAACTGTCTTTTCTTGACTTTATAACCAGCTGCTTCTTGACACCAAGGATGTAAACAAAGACCATTAGATGTAAGCCAAGACCATTACGGGAGAGAGGAACTGTCCATGTTATAAAAGAAGGGACATTGTTTGTACATCAACAAAACTGTGACAGAAATTGAGAGGCTTCCTAATGGAAGCCAAACAATTATTCATGCAGCAGAGGAGGATGTAATTTCCAATCTGAAGCACTTTAGGGGCCTCTATCTACCTTTTGCTGTGTGCTGGCTAGCATCTCATTTCCAGGAGTTATTCTGCCTCTATCAGCACAACTGTAATCTGCACCCAGTGCTGTGCTGGCCTGTAAATCACTGCAGCCAGTTACATGCTCCAAGTTCTTGTGCACAGTCAGAATGCACTACCAAGGTCCCTTCCTGCCAGCACTCAGCTTCCAGGGAAGGCATTTCTGTTTTCTCTTGCTAAGACTTTAATTTCTGGTTTCCATCTTAATTTCAGACATCTGCAGCCTGGTATAGAGAGCTCTGTTCAACCCAATTTCCTCCTTGCTTGGCAATCAGTGAACTACAAACAATATACTGCTTTTGTTATACTAAACCCTCTGCAGTGTTTAGTGTAGATAGACCCATGTCTTTAAGTTGTGCTGGTGATAGAAGAACTGTGAAATGGGAAATGCCTTTTTAGTATCTTTTGTCTTTCTTGCTGACCTAAATGCAAAGCTCCCTGGAGCATATTCCTCAGCAAATTTGGTTATTATATTAATTTCAAAGGAATTTAGGAGGCATTTCTGCTTCCAGGTTCACAATCAGGATGCTAGTTTGTGAACTTACTGAAGCTTCCATGAATCTGTTTGTCAGCTTTACAGTGATGCATTTGGGACTCAGCAATTTTTCAGAAACATGTTATTAGCAAAACCATTCATATTAGCTGCTGGTTTATATTCACTGTTTCTAGTTTGTGTCCCTTGTTATCTTGGTTATATGGGTTGCCCCCTCCTTAGCTGACTAGGTTTTTTAAGCAGGAGAGAGAGAGAAGAGGTAAATAAGGAACAGTGTTTCTCCCTCTTTTCACATAAATAGTGGATATGCACGGAAAATAATGCAATCCCTCAGACAATGAGAAAATATCTTGCCTGGTGGTCCTTAGAAAGACCAGATAGAAAGGGACACAGACTTAGATAACAAAGTGATCAGTAGGTTCTGCACAGGCACTCTCTTGCTTCTTTTTAATTGTTTCTCTTATTTTAAATTGTTAGCAGCCAACACTGAGTGAAATAATAACCAAATGTGCAGAAATAGCCTTGTAGTGTGAAGGATGAGGGTGGCAATCAGAAGGAAGGGCTGGAAACTCTCCCTCACAGCTCATGAACTATGCAGATTAGAAGGAATGAAGATGTCTTGCTTTTTGGTGCCATTTGGCTTTAGCATGCTGCTTCTCAGCTCTTCTCTTTTTCTCATGGATCCATAATGTAGTAAATCGGTTTTTGGGTTTTAGGGATATTCTGCCCAAGACAGAGAGGCTGAGTGTGGGAAAACAGAAATGCTCTCCAGATTTTTTACCAATAATCCAGATTACTAAACAGGAATCAAAACCTGCTCTTCATTGTCCCACCAAGTGGGACTGGGGGCTCTGTTCTCCTGCAGTGGTTTAGGATGTTAACATCCTCTTACTGCTCATTACTGTTCCCATCTCAGAGCTGGCAGAAGAGAGGGCCCATCAGGCACATTAGCTTTTAAATTAGGACTTTAAATTGATATGGACAGTGAATGGGAGAGGCTGAGGTGCAGGCACAGGGTTCAGTTGTATCAACTCTCCTGAAGGACTAAAAGAAGGAATAAAGAGGGCATGTGGATGCAAGGACACCTGACAGACATAGGGAGGTGAGAGGGAGTTGTTAGTAGCCTAACCTTGTTATGGGCCTCAATAGTAGCTGGTTTGGGAAGTTTGGCGGGAGGTTCTTTGTCCTTTCTGAAGGTCAAAAAAGAAACCTGTCCAGAGTCTTGGCTCTGAGGCCTATATTTTAATCACTGTTGTTCACAATGGCAAGCAAGAACCGTATTTCTCTTGTGTCTTGTTTGAAATTTTGTGAGGTTGACTATAGGACTTGTGTAGATATGGAAACTATCTGGAATAGCTGTTCAAACAGAAGCTTCTTATAGCACCTCAGAACTGGACATCTCATTCTGGACCAAGATTTTTTTTTAACTTTTTTAGATTTTTTTTTCATAGAATGTAATACCCTTTCAATTTTCTGCTGAACAGGGAAAGTTTTTAGTACCCTTCCTGTACAGAGCAATTTGAAAAATGCGTCTTTTTTCTAAAATTTGCTTTTTTGTGTAAAGAGGGAACTAGACATGTAGATGTGAGGAGTGTGTGCTTTATCCTGTAAATTCTAGAGAAGAAAGAAAACTGCTTTACAAAACTAAATCCAGACCCCATAAGAAATCATAGGCAAATTCAAAGGTACAGAAGTGTAAACTCTACCAGCTGCAAGTGAGTGGCCTTTTATGGTAAGTTTGAGAGCCTGATCTTGTCAGGTTCCCAGTTCATAATAAATGCAACCCTGTGATTGCAGCTACATCATGTGCCTGGGAGCACAGAAGGCACACTGGGAGATGCTGATCAGGTGAGGCTAAGTGTTAGGACTGCAGTTGCAATTACAATCCCTAGTAAATCTACTCCTGGTTTTGGGCCACAAGGGTATTTATCCTAAGGAGAAAATAGGCTGTTTTCTCTAGTGTGTTGTGGAGCTGGGGAATAATGTGGGAGGGAGTTCTTCTTGGAGCAGAGTAGGTTTGGCTTTAGTTTAGTTAGTGTGCCACCCTTCCTCCTATTTATTTGACAAATTTTGTTCTGTGTATTTTAAATAAATGGAGGACTGTATTTAGCTGAACTTCTCCCAAAAAGCACAAGTTTCTGAGTACAATCTGTGAAGTTTTCTCTTCCAATATCTCTGTTGCTAATAAAACTCATAACTGCAGCATGATGCAGTTTCCACCTCCCTCTCTTTTCTGTGGGAGCTGCTTTTCGTGTGAACTGAGGTAACCCATTTGTAGAGTCCCCATCAGAGTCTAAACCTGTTTTCCCATTGAGGCTTTCTGGTTTTGGGAGGCTGTGGAAGGCACATCTTTAGCAAGCTCCATGCATCTGTCTGTCCAAGGCTCTGACACACGCTTAAGTGCTGTTCTTACCAAAGCTGATCAGTTCCAGGCTCTGTCTGTCAGCAAGAGCAACTGTTTGTTTCCTAAAGGAGAATTCCCACACCTGCATCAGCTCCATCCCCACCACACTGCCTCTTGCTCTTTTCCAGCACCTCTTCTAGCTGGAAGCCAAAGCCATTCCTGTGGCCTGCAGGTGTTGTGTGCCACAGGACAGCTCGGAGGGAAGCCTCGTGGTCCGGCGGCTGAGGGAAATGTCCGCAGGCCTGGCAGCACCAGGGATGGCTGAGCAGCTGACTGCTGGCCTTGGGCAAGACACTTGACCTCAGCATGCCTCAGTTAACCCAGCTGGAAAATTGGGTAAAAAGCAGAAACCTTAATGCTGTCTTTGAGCTGAGTTCTCCTGGGGAAAGATATAAATGGCAGGAAGGTGGGTGTTTACTGCTTTAGGCTTATGAATTATGTGAAGTATTTGGATGACTGGAAGTGCCAACTGGTGTAAATAGCTAGTGCCCAGGTGCACGTAGAGAATGGTGACAGGAAATGATGGCCCTGCTCCCCCAGGAGAAGCACACTCAGATTTCAGCTCAGGCCTGGAGCAGGCCATGTTTGGTGGGAGGTAATGACCAGCTGTGACTGCAGTTTACTGAATAGCTGCTGAGCTCAAAATGCTTTTCCTGATGTATTCTTTAAAGATCTGGTATTCCCTATCTGGGCATCCCAGATTTGGCTGAAATACTGGGAGACTAGGAGATGAATGAGAAATATAATGGGCAGAATTCAGTAGAAAATTCTCTGTGATTTACCTGTAACTGTGAAGTAAAAACAGGAAGAAAGGAAAGAAGGGGAAGGGATTAGATACTACAACAGTAGTTGTGGAAAAGCAAATATCAGGAAGAAAAGCAAATTAAAAGGAAGTTCGAGACCCAGTGGTTGCTATTTCCTTTGAAATATTCTGGCAGATTTGGTTAGCTGGTGATTTAGCAAAAGCTAAGGACATTTTAATCTGGACATTCACAAATTGGCTTCAAAGAGCTTCTCCTATGACCTTGAATCAGGTTCTGGGTCAGGAACCTCTCTCTAAGTTCAGTCTGTAACTCCACGCTGTCATTTACCAGCCTACCATGGTCCTTCCCACTCCTCTCATTGAGGTCCTGAATCTCCCAACAGCTGACACCATGCAAATTTTTTTACTAAACTAAGATTAGGGCTCTTTGCATCTTGAAAATAGCTTGGCAGATGTATCTTAACCTGTCAGGAAGAATAATAGGTAAGAAAAGATCTGTCATGTTTAAACAGTTCCTCTCTCCACCCACGTTTTCTTCCACTTTCTTTGAGCCTCATGACCGACTCAAATGTGCCATTTGTTTGTACAGTGGGGAGGTGTGATACCTGGTCCCAAGAGAAAGTTGCACAGCATGGAATTCAGGCATAAACAAAATTATTTAAATGGCAGTAAAATTTCATCCCCCACCTCCCAGGTTCTCCAATGCAGCCTGAGTGGCATTTTTCCCAGTTACAGTCCAGAGGGATTCACATTAAGAGCAAATGTGAATGTGCTCTAAAATAACATTAATCATCAGCCAAGGTCAGCAGGACAGAGCCTGCAGTAGTGAAATATGTTTAGTATGTGTCTTCCTTGTCATCTTTTTTCTGCCTGCCCAATTTGGTTCACCTGCATGTGTTCACCAGCTTGTGCCACCCCCACTGTCCTTCCCTCCTCGTGACATTGCTGAATTTGGAGGCAGGCGCTTTGTCTTGGTGGCTGGTTGCCAGTTCATCTAACCCAGGGCTGATGCATTTGACTTCAGGCTGTGCTGTCACTTGCCCCTGAGCTGTGCACCTGTCTGAGGTGTTCTGCCCACCTTATTTGGACTCACACTCACTCCTTTGCCAAGGCTTCTTGCAGGCTGTCTGCTATGGATAAAGCAAGAGCTGGCCAATGGTAGGAAGAGATTGCATAGAGGAAAAAGAAGGAAGAAGAGCAGGGAATGGTTATAAATTACTAACAGTCACCACTGTGTGCCATCTGCAGAAATCCCCATGATAATAAAGACACTGGGGATATTGCTTGTAAGCAGTGCTGTTAACACCTTCTGCAAAGGAAAAGCTTTGTGAACACCCACTGATCCCAGAGAAGGCACCCACTGGAAGCCAAGTTTGCAGCAGGCATTAATAATCCCATAGAACAATATGTGCCAGTTAGAAATAGCTGAGCTATTTATCTCCAGAGCTCTCCTTGGGCAGCTGCAGAGGGGCAGGCTTTCTGTATTTCTGACTGACATTCTACTAATCTAGTATCTTTTCTGCCTCAAACATATTAACAGTATTACACAGGGTAGAAATAGTCTTGGAAATTATTTGTTATTTTGCATAGACTTGGCTGAAGCGTGAATGGAGTATTGTACAAACAGATAAAAATAGGAAATCCTTACTCTAAAACTTAATCATCTCAATAGTCAGTGAAAGGATAGATCAAGGGAAGTGATGTACCTGGCATCACATGAAAGCTAGATGACAGAGGTGCAGAAAGGCACCAGGTCTTGCCCCTGGTGTAATACCTTTCCCCTGTACCACCCTGAGTGAGTGCTGGTTTTCACTAAAGAGTTTCACAGTCTTTGCAAGAAATTGTGAATGAATCTCCACCAGAAACCCATGAAGAATTTGTGAATGAAACTATATCACAGTCCTGCAAATTAAGCATTATCATTTCCGGTTTGTAGGGGGCCATTATGTGCCTAACCCAAAGGTGAAGAGCAAGCAAAACCCCAAGGCTTGCACATCAGATCTTTTTAAGGTATTGCTTAAAATATTATTAGGTGATGCCAGACATCATGCCCCTTTTTCATGTGAAAGAAATCAGTCAGCAATAGGCTGCCATTATTCACATTTAATGCATTCTTCCTTGCGTGGATAATTACCTTGTCACGAGATAGTACATGGCCCATTGACTAGGAGACATATGCATGGTGTGGCCAGTGTATGTCAAATAAAATTTTATCCATCCACTGAAACCTTCCCTAAGATTGAAACTGATTTTGCTTTTTCTCACCTTCCCTCTTGTTTGTGCCTCAGAAACCCCAAACTCTTGTGGTTTGAAGCTGCACACAAGGGCCCAGAAGCTTTTGGGGCGTTTTGACTGATGAAATGTCATAGAGGCCTGAATCTGAGCTCGTCAGGTCAGCTTGGCCGTGGTGTCTGCTGTTAGTGGATGAAGGCAAACCACCAGCTGACACTGAGGGACATGGTGGGACGACTCCTGCTTGGGGAAAAAAGGGATACATCCTCTATCAGCCTGCATTCCTCATAAATAAATGGTGGCCAAGCTTTCCCAAATAATGCAGCTAGCAGGTGGAAGAGAGCAGGGTTGGTGTCTCCATTTGCATCAGTGAATATTTATCCAAATGGACTGACTTTCCAGGGAAAATGCATGCTATATAAAACACCTGACATCTGCTGAGTTCCAGGTGCCTGCCAAATTCTGCTGTGTCCCAGGTGTGCTTATTCCCTATGAATTTTGCTGCTGCCAGCACAGTGACAGCATGTCAGAAGGGAAGATAGTGATGATCAGTCCCCCCGATAGCTGTTTTGGCTGAGTCAAATTGTGTTGCCATGCTCTCAATCCCCTGCTTATCACAGGATGCAGCTGTGTGCTACTGGAACCAGCTCTAATTGTGCTTGTGGCTGTCTCCTGGAGGATTTTAATAAGCTCTGCAGAGTATGTAGGAATTAGACAGTGTCTCTTTAAGCAATTTGTAAACCCCTGGGAGCACTGTTGGTTTTTCTTGCAGAAGCCAGCAAAACCAACCTGCATAGTGGTTCGCGCAGAGTGTAGTAAGGCTTTGCTTGTTTAGCAGAGACTTGAATTTTGAATGGAACAGTGGCCATGTGACTTCTTCATATTCCTGACATTGTATGAAGAACAAATACACCATCCCCTGGTGTGGAGTCTAGTCTGAAGAGATCTGTCTGTAGAGCAGAGATGTGCAGTTCCTCGAATGCGCTGCTGCTGTTCAGCCGGTGGTCGCCCTTGATGCTGGCACCGAGGGCACCTCCCGCTGCAGCCCTCTGGGGGCTCAGCAGAGAACTGACCTTTGTCAAATGGAGCACCCCATTAAGAACTCTTCTCATTTATCTCAATTAAAGGAAAAGAGCAAATTTTTGTATCATAAAGGACAGGTTTGTTCCTAAAAGCAAACACAGGCAGCAAGTAGCAAAAATAACTAATTCTTTATTGCCGAGCATCTGAAGTAATAAATATTTACCAGTTTAATTCACTGGTATAAATATGAACTCATCTGTGACTTTTCTTCACCAGGCCACTTCCTCCATCATGACATGACATTTACGTGTTACCTATCCATCTGTTTAGTCCTTTTGTAATCTGCCAGTGATTACAGATTCTTCTTTTTTTTTTTTTCCAATGGTTACTTCTCTAGAAAAGCATTAGTGAAGAGAGCTAGCACATTATCATTTAGGAATTTCTTATTAATGAATAGGAAAAGATTTCTTTGTCTTTACAGAGAAAAAAAAAAAAGAAAGACAAACATATACAGTCATTTATTGTGTAGTTTCACTGAACAGAACAGAAAACACTGCTGCTTTTAGTGAGTGGCGTTCTGGAACAGAGATAATTCCTGGGGGAAAGAGTAGATTGAAAATGGTAGGGGAAGGTAGCCTTAATTTCTTTTCCCAAATACTCTGAAATCTGAGTCTTTGTCCTGGCTACCATTGACCATAGGCCTATCAAGAGAACATTGGTTTTAAAGAACGAGAGATCTGCCAGAATGACTGGGAAGTAATTATGTGATTGTTTTATGGGGAGTAAAATTAACAAAAGCACATAGTGAAACTACAGAATAATGGGAAGCCTAAAGCATGTGTAGGTTCAACAGTTAGAGAGCTTTTGGACAGACATTCCAGGTCAAGTGATCCTCACTGATTGCCAGAAGGGGAGAGGGGCAGATGCACTAGGGAAGACTCACTCCTTAGTTGCTCTGTTTGTCAGTATGTTTCCATAAGCAATAGCTGCCAGTATCTGTGGGGAAACCTCTAGACTAGCCAGACCCCTGTTCTAAGCTCCATTCCTCACTGCCTTCCCAGTCTCAGTACGGCTGGAACTGTCTGGTTTTTACTTACAGGTATCAGAACAAAGGCATGATGTTAAGTGGAGTCTTAACAGAATATGAACAATGAAATGAGAATTGATAAATGTAAAACAAAAAAATATTTTTTTTTACCAGCCCAAAGAATTGGATTATAAGACCAAACTCATCTGAGTGAATAAATCCTTCTTTTAGTATAACATTTGCAAATATGGGGCCAACTTCACACATCCAGGCTACACATGGCTTTTTTTGGCCATGACTTGAGTCCTGCTGTGCCTGTTTAGAGGTCTCAGAGGGATGGCCTAGGATATCCCAGTGAGCCAAGTAGCTCCAGCTGTGAGGGTGGAGAAGGAGCTGTACATCAAGGAAGATGAATTTCTCTGTTTTTCCCTGGCTTGATAGAACAATACAGACCCTCACCTGGAGCAGACCAAGTATTGGGTGCACATGCTCTTCACCACTAGGAAAATGCCCTTTGGAGCATTTAAAGAACTCCTTGGTTTCATAAAATGTGTTTGGCATTTCATTGAATGGAAAATTGATTAATTGCAGATTAGTTTCCATTTGTAGCTTTTTATTTTAAGCTGTCAGTGTATGGGAGCTGGACTTTGTGTGTAAGCCCCATTCTCTGTGAGAGGTCACTGGAAAAACTAAAGATGTGATTTCCCATGTGTGTTGTCATTATGAGAGTTTGGGAATTGTATCGTCTTCCTCCATTGCAGCTCTGCCTGGGCATTTTGGTTTCGCCTTGATTTCCCAACCCAGGATACCTATAGGGAACCACAGATTTAGTTGATATCATCCTTCCCATCACCTCTACTGATGTCCCTTTTCCCACTGCACTGTCTGATCACCTCATTATTGCTTGGAATGCTGTATGTCTGGTGATGAGGCTGAACTGTCTGTGTGCCTGGACAGAGACTCACACAGTTAATGTTGCTTCAGGCTGGGGCTGCACTGAGACCTGTACGTGCAGGAGGCAGAATGCAAACACATGAGAAGATCACCAAAGCCCTTTCTCCTGCTTTCCATATTTTCCAGGTTTTTTTTCCTGTCATTTGCATTGGGCAAACCCCAGAACAAACAACTTGGCAATCAGTTATAGAGAGAATTATTTTGATTCCCACCCAGTGATGATGTGCAGTGTTTGAAGAGCAGAGAAGGTGGCTCTGTGAAGGGAAAGGGAAGGCCTCAGTTCCCATCTCACAGTGCTCAGCTGATGGATGCCCCAGCTGCACATGCGCTCCCTGGTTCTCTCTCTGATAAATTGTTACACTATTAGCCCTGTTCAGGAGAGCAGGAGCATTTAGGATTGGGCAAAGATGCCTTTAGCATGAGTGTTTATTTGCACACAAAACAGGAGACATATGCAGACTGAAAAGTGAGGGAATGGCAATTGGGTCAGACAGAAGCTTCCAAAAAGCTCAGCTTATTTGGAGAGTAGAAGAAGCAGCCAGAATAACAAACCGTAGGACAGTGAAATTGATTCCCTGTTCCCCCTTCATCATACCCTCCTCCGGGTAAACCTGTTTTGGTTGATAGTGAATATTTCATGCAGTGCTGAGCGTTTTCTGAACTGTGGTGTCCTAGTTTTTCCACCTCCAGCCCCAAAGGAATGTTTTTACATCATGGAGCTTTATTTTTGGGAAGGGGAGGAGGGAGCGGAGGCTGCAGGCTTGCGAAGAGACGGCAGCAAAGGGTGTTTCAGAGAACAACTTGGCTCTGATGTCTTGGCTAAGAATCTCACCTCTGCTCCTTCACTCCCTCCAAAAAACTCCATGAAAAGGGTCACATCCCAAGGGACTGGAGTAGAGTTCCAGTCAGAATAAATGAACCCTAAAAATGGCACCTTGGGTCTTCTCTCGGCAGACTGCCGTGGTAGTTGTGTTAGCTGACAACAACGAGCTGTTGTCACTGTCAGCACCACAGGGCCATAGAGCTACCAAGAAAAAGAGCTGTGTCTGTGCTGCCTCATGCAGCAGCACCCAGAGGACTGTCCCTCTGCTGCTATGCACTGATAGCCTCTTCAGGAGAGGGCAGGCACTGAGTCTCATCCCCCTTTACTACCCCTTCAGCTCCCCTCCACATAGAAAGACCGGCTAAGAGTTTGCAGGTGTGGCAGTGCGAGTCCAAGAGCCTCACAGGCTCTGATCCAGTGCTCTCTGAAAACATCACAGAAGAATAAACTGCTCCATTGATCTGCCAAGCAGCTCAAAGTCTTTCATTAGACGCCATCCCAGAAAACTCCAAAGGAGGCTGGTATTCCAGATCCTGCTGTGCATTTGCGTTTCACAAGTGCGTCTTCCTTTTAGGATAGACAGAACAGCTCTGAAGCCTGGAAAAGTCCCAGAGCCTCAATATGCTTGCTCATATTAGCCTCCTAACAGCACACTCTACCTGACCAGCTGAATTAGCATCTACTGTAACTAAGATAGCAGCACAGCAATTCAGAATCTGACTCACCCCTATGACAGACTGCAAAGCCCAGCACTTGCACCATTCACTGGATAGCCTGGTTTCTCCTGCCTAGTCACACTTGCCCTCTATGCTCACCGCCCATTATTAAGGGGGACACAGTGGCAGAGCTTGTTCCTCAGACCACTGAGCTGCAGCTCTGGATCGTCTGGTGCCCCAGTGTTAGTCCCCAATGTGGAGCGTTGCTGTGTGCCTTGTTAGTCTGCAGAGCAAACTGTGTTCACACACCTTGAAGGACGTGGGGCAGGAGCAAAGCATGGAACTGCTTAGTTAATGCTTTAGATTTGCAAGGCTTTAGTGGGTGGGAAAAAGGCCCAAGAAAGGTGACAGTGCACCTTTCTTTCTTGGTCACTCTTGTCTCCTTATGAGAAAGGAAGGGTGAAGGGAGGAGAGAGGAAAAATGGTTCTTTTGTGTTATGGTGGAGGCAAGAGGAGAGCTGTGGAATATCCCCAAAGCGTGCTCTACCTCCACTGCATTACAAAACAGCAGTTCAGCAGGGGACACAGAAGCACTTAGGGAAACTGCAGCTGAAACTAAGTGAACCTTTCAGTCTACTTATCACAGCATTTTCAGTCTCTGCTTCAAGGAGAAACCATAATAAAATAAAAAAAATCTTGCAAAAAGATCTAGTATCCATCTAGAGAATTGGATGAAATAAAAAGTGACAAACAAACAAAATCACCAGCTCCTGCTTTAGAAACTGTTGTTAAAAATAAACCATCATTCACGGCTGCAGTGCTGCCAGTGTACTTCCTGTCTTTACATCCCCTGCGCATGTTGTATGGTTTAACTGCTCTCTCTGTTGTCATGACAAAGATTCCCTGCTTTTCAGCATGAAGCTTGCTCTGTTATTTCTAGTGCCCCTGTAATGCTGTCTGCCTCCCTCCCTGCTTTCGAGGCACTGTATTTTCCTGTGCTGGGAGGGTGTGCAGTGCTTCTGCTTCCTCCTGACTTACGTGAGCCTGTCTGAATTATTTCCTGACTCCTGATGCCATGCATGGAGCCAGGGCAGTAGGGAAGAGCCCCAGCACCAACCACAATCAGGTGCTCAGCCGTGGTAGCATGCTTTGAACTTGTATTTTGCTCCATGTGACACATTGCAGACTTTACCCCCCCCACTGCTTTGTTCTCTGCAGGCTCTAAGTTGAGTTAGTGGTGACATTTGAAATGTCATTTCTTCATTTGTCAGAGGGTGTGTCTTAGCATGTGTCCTGGCATACCAGACACCACAGCTGTGTTTAAAGACAGAACAAGGGACCACCTCTGACCTGAAGCATTTATATCTAAACAGGCAGTGCATGTAAAAAGGCAGGAAAATGTGGGTAAAATCCAATATCTGAGTGTCTGCCTTCTCTGGATACTGAACTATGACACAGATAGATTAAGTAGCCCATGCAGGGCAGAAGAAGCTATTAAGAAAATCAGAAAGCGAAGTTAGAGTCTGAATCACAAATCAGCACCTCAACCTCACAGCCTCCCTTGTATATCCTGTCAGAGCAAACCAATATTGATGATGGCATTTGCCAGAGTCTTAGCAGACCCAGT
The DNA here is from genome assembly GCF_901933205.1 of Camarhynchus parvulus. Classification (NCBI taxonomy): domain Eukaryota; kingdom Metazoa; phylum Chordata; class Aves; order Passeriformes; family Thraupidae; genus Camarhynchus; species Camarhynchus parvulus. The sequence goes on along the minus strand of NC_044575.1, from coordinate 15,727,340 downwards.
GAAACCAGACTAAGTTAGGAGACCTTTAGACAGCTTTATGGCTTCCTTTGGATATCACTTCAGATAATCATTCCAACTTTAACCCCACCCCACGAATTGGAGGTATGCCAAAGGTGGGTTTGGATGTACATGTCATTCAAATTCAAGTTTGGAACTATGTATATTTATGCAATAGAAAGTATTGCACTTTCTCTTTCATTTTAGTGCTCTCTCCGGTTTAGATGTGTATTTATGCCAAAGAGTATTGACGTGTCCTGTGTTTGGAGTTCTTTTCTTGAGGAATGTGTAGAAAGTATTTACTGTAATGAGACTGACTACTCCTACCTTTAGTGGAACCCTGCAGCAGCCTTTTATCACTTCCAAAATTTAGGCATAGGCACAGACTTTTCAGAGTGGCTCAGCTTCCATTCTTAGACCAGATTTTCATTAGACCAGTCCACTACAATGTCTGAAAAACTTGGAAGCCTAATTTTTATAAAGTCCCTCACTGAAAAGGGGATTCTTCTTAATATCTTAACTGTGGGTAGTTTAACAGCTGAAAATCTGTCCCCAGGGAGAGAATGCACAGAACCTCAGTTCTCAGTGCAGAGAACCCAACATTACTGGACCTTTTGAAACTGTGGGCATTTTTTGCTGCTGCCTCCTGCAGGAGAGCAGCCACAGGGGAAACATCCTTCCTCACGGGCATTCCTGATGGGGGAAGTTGTCAGCATCTGGTGTAGCTTCCACTGACAGGATGTGAATTCCCAGCAGGAAGCAAATACTAACTGTAAGAAGTATTACAGAAAGCTTTTTAGTATTTCTCAGTGGTGATTTAAAAATATATATATAGTGGTTGCATTTTGCGGGGGGGAAGGGGGGGAAAGAAAAGCTCCTTTAAGAAGAGACTGAACGTTCATTAATTCTAATGTAAGGAAATCCCTGTGCTCCAGTTTGAAGAATATTTTTCTTGGAAATGAAAAGGGTGCTCCCAGGTATCAGGGGCCTGATCCAGGGGTCCTTAGCACCAGGAGGTGGCTTTTTCAGTGACTGGCAGCAGTCCCTGGTGAGGAAGATGTGCCAGTGAGGTGTTCAGGGCTGATGCTTCCTAACACAGCCTGCTGCTCACATGTGTCCTGCAGGTCCTGGGGCTGCTGTCCATGTGATAGTGACAGTGCTCTGAAGTGACGGCTTGTTCCAGGGTCCCAAAGGTAATTTGCTTGGAAAGGACAAAGGAACAAAATGCAAAAAGGATGGTGATCATTCCTGAATAGACTACCTGGTACCTGGCGACTTCCAGAGCTGTTGAGGGCTGGGAGGGGGCAGGGAGTGGGGAGGGGGGTCACTGAAGGGAAAGAAAGGTTGAAGTCACCATCAAAGAAATATTAAATCCTCTCTCACTGAGTTTAAGTGGAACTGTTGTATTGGCCCTGTCCTGTGTGAAGGTAGAAGTGCCCTGAGGGCATCAAAGCTGCCCTGAGAGTCTGTAGAAAGCAGTTCTTTTTCTTAATTTCTCTCTGGATTCCTGCTATTTGTCCTGCAGGACAAAACAACCACATTGTAAGGGGTCATCTGTGACAGTGAAGGGATTGTTGTTTGTTGTTTGTGCTCAGCCAGTGCTGCAGAGGGAACAGAAGCTCTGACATGGCTGCATCTGCTTTGTACCAGCACATCAGGTCTTGTGCAGCTCCCTCATTTTTCTGTTGGTAAGTTGAAAAATGGGATTGTGCGTTACATTTTGGAAATGCTTGGCAGTCCTGTTCTGGCTGGTGGCTGATCTCTGGTTTGGAAAAGCTGTTACTGTAAGAGGACTTTCCCTTCAGTATTGCACAGTGTGTTTTGCCAAGCAGTTACATTTGTCAGTCGCTTGAAGGGCACAGCCAGCTTCCTGAAGTCTCTCTGCTGCATTAAAGGCAGTAAAGTCACCTGTCTCTAAGGGAAAGACAGAGGAGCCTCACAAGTGCTCTGACTTTTGTTTTGATTATCATGATTTTACACTCCAGGGACTGAAGGGGAATAGCAGTTGTGCTTCTTCCAACAGCTGCTACTTGCATGTGTCCCTGACATACCTGGGTAGGAAACAGGCACAGAGTCTTTAGTCCAACTCTGCAGGAATTGCAGTGGCCTTTTGTGTGGGAGGTTTCTTGCAGGCATACATTTCCATGCTGTGACTCTGCTGGAACGTCAGTATACCCGAGAGCCAGCCACAGCCACTGTGCTTCTCTTTGAAAGCAGCTGGCTAAGGGATAGCAGCCCTGTGTGGCAAGGAGGAGACAACATCCTCACTCTTTAGGTGTCTGCAGCTGTGGCACAAGCTATCACGTCCCAGATGATTAATGAGCAGGCAGGCTGGATGTGAGGAGCAGAGCTCAGGGTGCCTTGCAGAGCTGGCTGTGGGGATCCCCCAGGGAGAGGTGGGCTGCTCCAGAGAGAGGACTGGGGCTGGCTCACAGAGCTGACTGCACAGAAGGCAGCTGCTCCTCGTGGTGCTGATGTTTTAATCACTGGTGGCTTCAACAAGGACTTATCTCACGCCCCCATACTGTTTAGGTGAACAAAGGACTCGAGAAACATAGCTTGACCCCTTGGCATTAGGCGAGTTTGGGGCTGGGGAAAGCAACTCTATTTCAAGAGGTGGCAATAAGGGGAAGGGGAAAAGGAAAGAAGGAAATTCTCCAGCCTCAGTTAAAAATAAAATACAATTCCTATTTTGACCCCTCGCCAGATTCGTTTTTTTGGTTCAGGATCACTCCTGTAAAATGTAGGTAGCATTTCAACCAAAATGAAGGTGTTTCTAGAAGGGCACCCTGGTTTTTTGTAGCAGAGCAGCAGTACATGCCCTCCTAAGCTGCACAAGAAACTGTTTGGCAGTGCTTGAGGCATAAAGTGATTGTTCAACTCTGTAGTTTGTGCATCTGCTGGATCCCTGGTGTGCTGGGGAAAGGGATGTTCACACAGGATTTGGAGACTGCCAGAAGGCCAAGAAAAGCAGCACGTGGCAGGAGCAACAGAACCAAAATGCTTTCAATAAAAGCCATTCTGCCAAACAGGTCTTCTGGTAAAATACACACTCACCCATGAAGGCAATCCCCTCAGGTCATCTGAAAATGCTCTTGGTTGAATAAACAGTACAAAGGGGAAGAAATTAGGCTGGGTGGGCTGCTTCTGGCCTACATTTGAAATTCAAACTCATTCATTCATGTAAACCCTCTGCAGATTCTTGCAGTCCTGTGTCACCTCTAAGGTCCTGGCTTCTCTTATAACATCAGACCCTTCTCCCAGAAGGAAACTTGCTGCAAACTGGTTGGTCAGGTAGATCCTCAGGTCTAAAGGAGATCACCATTGGAGTGAACCCATTAAAGAGCTGACTGGATGTGCTGACTTCCATTTGGAGTCCTGGAGAATATCCACACCTGTAATGGAAAAGCACGAGGAAGGGCCATTACAGTTAAGATCAAAGAGAGGACACAGCTATGTACTGCACATTTTCTTTCTCTCTCCAATGAACATTACCTTATTTAAAAATATTCAGAACAGTTTTGAGGGAGGGCTGTTTGATTTTTTCATCTTTTGTTTATTTCAGATATAAAGAACTGCTTCATATTTCCTTAATAAGAGTGTATCAGAACTTTCTTTATATTTTCTGTAAGTGAAGCTTTGCTCGTTTGTTTGAAGGTAGAACTGACAAACTCAGGCCTTCAGCAGGTAGGCAGCAGCCTCCTCTCCTGTGGGCTTTATATGACTGATCCTTTGCAGATCATGAGCAAGATAAGGGATCAGAGAGACACAAGAGAGCTCCAGGGATCTTGGCAAGCCTGGAGAGTGCTAAATTATACCCTGTGGAGACATCTCAGGTTTCTCAAACAGGTCACTGTTCCCGTAGAAGGAAGAGGAATGACAGTAAATGAGGACACGTCCAAAGGAATCTCATCAAAAAAGTAGCTTTGCAAAATGCATGTTTAATGGGTCAGAAGTAAAGGCTATCCCCACTTCCTGGCTGGCCACCAAAACATTCACATTGGCCACCATTTCCAGTTAAATGTGTTACTCTCCAATAGGTTTGCTAGGTCTTGCAAGGTGATTTTTTTCTCTCTTTCATCACTTCTCTGTCTTTTATTGCTATAGAGTCATGGTGTAGACTAAGCATGCAACTTCAAACATTTTCTTGAAATTGAAGTAAAACATTTTCTACAAGTTCCAAGTCCCCAGCCATCCTGAAGGGAACATGGAAAATGTGTGGAAAATTGCCAGGAAAATCACTCTTGCCTTAGGAAAAAAGTAGTTAACAATGTGGAAACAATTTGGAAACGTTAGCAAGAATAAGAATGCAAAACCAGAGAAGAAATAGTCCAAAAAAGGGTTCTCAGTCTGTAGGATTTCACAGAATGTGGTTGTTTTTATGTGGCTTCTGTGGTAGCATGAGGAATGCAATCTAAAATATACAGGCTCCCAGTTTGGATGTGTAACATTGTCCTACTCTAAATACAGGAATACACGGGCAGCAGAATAATACCAAAGGACAGGAAAAAACTGTGGATAACCTTCAAGTTGTCCACTTGGCATGGAGTAAGACTGTTACCAAGGAAGGGAAAAACAGTTTAACAGTTATGTAGATCTCTGCAGGGAAGAGGGATGGCCTCCTAAAATCACCACAATTCCTTACCAACTGCTGATACTCTGAGTTCTCTATGGTGCAAGGAGAGCATCTCTGTGCTGCTTTCCTCACTAACATGTTTGTATAAGCCAGGATTCAACACGTGAACCTCACAGCACAGGCACTGTTTCCTCATATCTGAGGTTACTGCTGGGTTTCCTCAGCATGCCATCCGCCTCAGCAAGATTTTGGTTGCTTTTTTGTCTGTCCTGTGTTTGTGTGGGAGGCAGTATAAGCTGGAGGAAAAGGCTTTCTCCATCGGAAAGAAGGGAGCTAATTATGTCCCCTATAAAGAGAGGTAATTGGTTTTCCTTTCTGTAGAGAGAGGATGACGGGAACAGCATCCTTTGCCTTTTCATTCCAAAACTCTGTTGCGACCTTAAGGGTGAGTACTGGAAAACTCCCCCATTCACAGGTTGTTTTTCACATATTCCAGACATCTGGGAACAAGGTTCAGGTGATTGATGAATGTGATCTCTTGAAAAAAACACTGAAAAGTTGAGGTGGGAGTGGGTTACATCTAGCCCAGTTCTCCATTTCAAATATTGCTGGTTTCAAACTTAGCCTGCCATCTTCTCAGCAAAATGTTTGTGAGCACTTTTCGATCTGCACATATATATATTTAAGTATTTGGCAAGTGCAAGAGAGTTTGAATTAGATTGTGAAAGGATGCCTGTATGTGTGCCAAAGCATCCCAAGGTGTACAGGCCTAAGGTGGTATGATTTAAGTGAACTCCAGTTTTCAAATTCTCATGTTTTTTTTAGAATGCATTCTCTGCCACTTTCAGGAATAAATGGAATAAGCATGTCCATCCAAGTCCATTGTCCTCAGAGAATTAAGCTAATTTGCTAAACGTTTGAACTTTCCTGTTGCTTTAGCTATGTAATTTTTGAGTCATTAGCACTTTCTTTAGCGATGTGTTGTCACCTGACTTACCAAAGTGTTGCATCCTATCTTTGCTCTTCATCAAAAGCCAAATAGCTGTGAATTCTGTGTTAGATGTGATACACAGGACAGATACAAAGGAATGGGAAGAGATTCAGATAATGGCACCTAAGTTGACTATTTTGAAGATACACAACCACAACTTCTTCAGAAGTAATAAAAATACCACCTTCTCAAATTTAAAATGCCTTAATTTCATTGCTCTCCCTGATCTCTATGCAACAATGCTGTGTTGGTGGGTGCATCTGCACTGCGGTACAACACTTGTCATAACAATATAGCTTGTTTTGGAGTGACGCAGGTAATTCAAGACTGTACTGCAGAAGTGATTGTCACTGTGTGGAAAAGAGGACCTGTTTTGGGGTAGGGAATATGTTTGGCTATGGCTTAGTATGGTGAAGCTGAATAATTCACCATTAGAACTCAGAATGGCTCTGAAATACTGCAGGATCTGAGAAGTAATGACTGAGGCGCAGATTCGTAAATAGAAAGGCAGACCTCATATTACAAGACCCATCTCTAGAGACCTAGAACTTAAAGATGGAATTTGCCAATCATTACTGGCTGGCTCTGGTCTCAATTAGTAGTAAGAGTCCCACAGACTTTGAGATAACAAGATAGGCCAATGCCAAGTACTTCTGAAAGTCTGACCTGACTGAATAATGTATTGGAAAACATAATGAAGATGTGACAAATTATTATATTCAGCTCCACAGCATATGCTGGATATGGCCAGAGGTGTCTTAAGTCCTCATTTCCTAAGTAGATTCAGACAATGAGGAGAAGGAATGACTGAACTTATCCTCATCACTTGTTTTGAGATGCTCAAGAAACTCTCTTTACAATGTTGTTTGTAAACCTTGCTTGCCAAGAGGCTTCTTGATCCTGATATTGATGTTGATAGTCTGCAAGATGTCATCAGCACCTCCAGCAATAAGGGACTGGTGTGTGATGAGAAGGATATGAGAAGAGCAGAGATAAAATAACCGAGAAACAAAATGTTCCTTCGTTGCTGTCTTTGATCTCTTAACTCCCAGCTGTGAGAGATCCTGGTTGCTGATGGCAGCAATGGACTAATTTTCTGCAGCTTCTGTTGCTTGTACAAAACAGAGGAAGATGTTGTCTTCACTGAGGGGAGTACAAGTCTTGCTGTAATGTCTTCTGTTGCAGACTGAATCTGAGGAGAGGCAGGGAGTGAGCACAGACAGCCTCAAGACTGAGGCTAAATAGGCAATTTTATTTCCTCTTCTCCTCTCTCTTTCTGCCTCTTTCTTTGTTCTTCAATTCCTGCCTTATTAGTCATTCTTTTGAAGATTAAAGCCCAGTGGAAAACTCCCAGACAGTGCTGCTGTTTTTGCTGTATCCCTGATGTGATGGAAGAAGTGACAGGTACCACGGACAGAGCTGTTGTGTCAGGGTTAGGATCATAGTGAAAGCTTGTGCCTTTTCTCCAAACTGAGGTGCTGTAGGTGAGGGAGGGGAAAGTTTTATGACAGCTACTTAACTGTCCACCAGTAGTTTACTCCTGACCTGGAGGTGAGGCTGAGGCCCCTAATTTTGTTGTGTGAGTCACCAGAGCTGAGAAAACAGGCTTTGAGCTCATCTGCTGCTGGCTACATCCAAACAGGTAGTGCAGAAATAAAGATATTAAGAGGTTACTGCTGATTTCTCATGCCTTTCAGCCCAGTTTTGCAAGATATGAAAAAACATGCTTGTGGTTAACACAAACATAGAGGTGGGTCTCTATGAAAAAGTTAAAATCCCACATCCAGATCAGTGGGCAGGGATGGCTGGAACTGAAGCGCTGGTGCATGTCATTACAGAGATGCACCAGATTTGGCCATGTCACTAAAGAGACACACTGGAGGCAGAATTATGGACAAAGCAAACTGATTTCTTATCACAGATAAGAATAAGTAGTTCTTCGGGTCAGTTCTTGAGTGTCCCTAAGATGGAATGGACATGGAAATACCAACATAGAGGTGGTGCACATGAGGTGGCAGCTGCTGTTTTTGCTGCAGGGTGACAGAAACCATTGGCAACCTGCTGGGGCAGAAGAACTGGGCTAGAGGGGTGCTTGGCCTCCCTGAGTAGCCAGCCAATGGCTCCACACTGGCAGGAAGTCAGCTGTTGGTGCCTCTGCCTGCAGCTGCCAGGCCTCCTCTCGAAGCTCCCTCTTAATTGCAAAGCAAAGTGCAAATATGAACTCTGTGATTATGTGTTGCCCTTGGCCTCTTCACAGTTTCTGGATGAGGTCCATGCTGCTGTTTGTTTGGGATCGTGTCCCTCTGGAGGTGAAATTGTGCTTCAGCACCATATTTTGGAAACAGAGGGGGTGAGCTGTGGGTTGGTTCAGACTCTGGTTCTGTCACTGCCAGCTGTGAGGGACTACTGGGCTGCAGAGGATCCCTTCTAGACATCAGCTGTTAGTATCTCACTAAGTTTATTAATTCAGCTGAAACGAGTTCCTAATAGACAAATACATACAAATATCTGTCTAAAGAGTTAAGAGGCAACCAAAAGTGAATGACAGGAGAATACACCAGAATAACAAAAATCATATTTTCTGTTTTCCACTCTTTGAAATCAATGATGTTGTTAAGCTTGTTGTGGAGAAAGGCAAGGAAGGAATGAGTCTGGCATTCTGCCTCCAATCTCTGCAGAGCTCCAGCTGTTCTGCCCTCTCCTGGAGCATTTGTTACCTGCCTTATTTCTTCTCAGGGAACCAGAGATGGCCATTAAGGAAAGATGTAGAGAAGGAAATAGCAGCCATCCCATTGATTGCTTCTGGAAAAGTATTGCAGAAAATGTAAAGGACATTTGTGTAAGACAATGCCAAAGAGCTAAACAAGATCAGTGTGACTAATGGAGAAAAAGAGGAAGAGGGAAAAAGAGGCTAGTTGAGACACATAGGAAATGGTAGAGAAATCATCCTTTGAAGCTTTTCCAAAACTGTGCTTTTGAATTTCTCTTCCTATTGATGGTGAACTCCCTTAAGGATCCAGTCCATGGCACAGTCAGCATCCCTTCACTGTCTCAGTCCCATTCCTAGGTGCTCTTGGGAACCCCTCTGCCTTATCATATCCTCATCCAATGCTCTTAGAAGCTCTGCACTATATTTTTGGCAGAACATTTTGCTGTGCTGTGCTATACTGACTCCTTTGTGCTTGCCTGTATTTCCTTAATGGGATTCAGTGTCTTCTACATTCTCCACACACTCTTTGGCTCCAGCATTCCAGTGTTGTGTTTGGTATTGCCCATATTAAATTTGTGATGTCTCAAATAATACAAGAAGTTCTGCACCTGTATTATTTGAAGCTGAACTCTCTGTAGCCTGTAATTTTACAGCTTATTTCTCGGTGGGGTGTGACTGTTTTTCTGTAGCTTAGCATAGCAGCCCACAAGGCATTAAATGTTCAGGGCTCCACCTTCTCTCTTCAGAAGAAGTAACTTCTGGGGGAAAATTACTTATGAATTGCACTCCTTTCCTGCACAGGTCCATATACACTCCTGAAACAAGCCCAGTATATGTTTGTATACAGGCTGCCCTGGAAAGTGGTCTCAGCACCAAGCCTGACAGAGTTCAAGAAGCATTTGGACAGTAGTCTCAGGGACATGGTGTGACTCTTGGGTTGTCCTGTGCAGGGCCAGGATTGGACTTAATGACCCTTGGGGGTGCATTCCAACTCAGGTTATTCTGTGATTCTTTGATTCTGTGCCTTGCTAGGGGGGACCAGACTTACAGCTGTACATTTGGGGTGAGTACTGCAGATGTGGCGTGGCAAGGAGGGCTGCACACATGACAGGGACTGAGTGTGCTGCTTTGGAGCAGTGGTTGCCAGTGTTCACATAGACTTGGCTGTAGCTGCTGCATGGGGGATGGCAGGTTTCTCATAAATGCCAGCCTGGGTGCACTTGAGTACATTAAGGCATTGTGTACATTAACATTATAAACCAGGATAAGGAGGGAAAAAGAAAGGTAAGTCAAAGATCAGGTTATTTCTCTTGTAGAGTGGCTGCAGCTTTGTGTCCTGTGTCCTGCACTACTCGGCGATGGCAGCCAGGATGTGGCACTCACTGAAGGTGACAGGAGGCACAGGGAGGCTCTTTGCCTTTCAGTGAAAGGGACCTATTCTGCTGACTGCTGGCAGAGACTTGTGTGTCAGTCACTCGTTAGCTGTGTACCACCGGGCAGCAGATAATCTCAAGTGCTGAATGAATAAATCCACTCCTTGTCAGCTCCCATCAGTGTCTCTTGCATGAAGCCCTGATGCTCCTTAAAGCAGCATACGCTGCAGATAAGTCAAAGTGCCATGTTTACTTGGGAGCTGATGGCAGAGCCCTGAGGAGCATGGCAGGTGTTAACTACAGAGTTAAACCGTGACGTTCCTGGGTAGGATTTTCCATGGCTGGATAACGTGTAGGATCTGCCCCTTCAAGACCTTGGAATCTGTGTGTCAGGCCAGGCCATGAATCCTGTTGTGGAGGTACATTGGCAACGGCAGAAAGGATTTCCAAGAAAATTAACACAGTATCTGTCCAGTGAACTTCATACTCTCAGACTTTATGCTAAACTTTGAAATTCAGTGGAGCTTTAAGAGTTGCAGTTTTGAAGGGACTATGGAAAAAGACAGGCAAAACCTGACATTTGGTTGTAATACTAGTTTGTGGAAAGTATATTTCCCTCCTAAAGCTTCAAGGTATGGAAATGTGCACATGCAAATTTTAAAATCAAGTATGCATCTCACTTGCTTCTCACACATAACTATTTTCATTTTCATTTATGGGGAAATAGCTTTGAAAAGCACACATGCAAACAAAAATTGTGGTGGAATGAGCCCATGATAGAGCCCTCAGTAAAATGAGGAATTGCTCAGCTTTCCAGTAATTTTGTCTGTTTGTTGTATTTTGTAAAGCATTGTCTAGCTGTCTGATTCTATGGAGATCTAAGTTTAGTTTTCCCCCTCTTCATCTAATTTTTGTAAAATCTTCTTGTAATTACTAGTACTTAACAGAAAACCTGAATTCATGTTAAAACATTTAATTAGTCAAAATTGTGTAATAAAAGATTTCTTCCAGATACCACTTAATGATCATTAGAAGGTCTGATTCAAATCCCACTTAAGTCAATTGATGTCTTTTGTTGTCTTCAATACATTTTGAATCTGGCTCAGTATATTCAGAAATGTGAGGTTAATGGCTACAATAGTAGCAAGAAATACTCCCCACAGATGCACAACTTTCAAGGTCCTCCATTTGCATTCATAATGGACTACTGAATAAGTTTTGGATAAAGGTAATGAAAGGCCATTTTAAGCAAAAAATCAGCCAAATTCAGAGCTGCAGAGGAAGATACTTTAATCATTTAAACCCTGATGTTTTTTCCACTTCAATTCTATTTATGCTTCCATAGAAATTGTGGATGCAACTGATATAATGCATTAGATGTTTTGGTATTGCTTAGATCTGGTAATGGCTTAATCTGTTTGGAGGAATGATGTCCCATCACAGCAGTGATGACCCTACAGGGCATAATGGGCCTGCAGTTACTTGTTGTATAAAGCCATTTATGCTTTAATGCTGTTCTCTTCCGATTTCAGGAGTAGCCTATTTCTGTCATTATGGGCAAGAGTGAACGGGTGACCTAGACAGTCTTCACCAAAGCCAGGCATTTTCACCATTTTTAACTTTCAGTCCCACATAACATGAAAGTATAAGTACCAAATTAATAAAAACCCAGGTATTTTGCTGTGATATTTCTGCTATGGCAGGAACACAGACTTTTCAGAGAACCTAATACTAGTTTCTTCCTATGAAGTGGCCTTTGGTTTTGCCACTTCAACCCAGTGAAATACCAGAGTGATTTACTCTGCTTTCTGTGCCCTCATCATGGAAATGCAAATTACTGCACAGCAGGCCAGACATTAGAGAAAGTAGTTGCTCTGGTACAAGGTTTCCAACCTGAGTTCTAGCCTGAGGAGTTGGATAAGCAGCCAAATCTCTGCATCCTTTGAGGTTCATTCTGAGTGTAGAGAATTCTGAATTCAGAAAAGGTCATGTCCTGGATGAGTTTCTCCTAACTGAGGGACAGCCATGAGTTCTGAAAAGTATTTCATTAGTTACCTCAAAGTAGGGTCAACATTAGAGAGCTTGATTTTCACAAGAAAACCTACCACACCTTTCCTCTCTGCACCATTTTGCTCTGTGAGTAGGAAAAACAGCCTAACATGTTTGCATCCTGCAGGGCTTTGCTGCCCTTCACCATTTCTGCAGCTCTGGAATTCCTTCTCAAGCCAGGGTTTTGAGCCATATGGGAACTACTGATGCTAGTGGAGAAAGAGAGGGCTTTCTGGTATGCTGCTGGTGAGCTTCAAAGCTTCCAAGGAGAAATGTCATCTGCTGTCCCTCAGCTTTTGCATGTAGGGGTACTACATGCGACAATGGTTGCTGAGAAACTGTTGTTTCTCAACCAGTTGTTGAGAAACTGCAACAATGGTTGTTGCATAGTGCTCGCACAGGTTTGGTAGATAAAATACAGCTTGGTAAAATGAAACAGCTGTAAGCCTCATTTTTCAAGGAGCAGATGGGTCATGAGTGACCCAATAGTTACTGAGCTAATGAATGCAAGAGAAAAGGAAACTTTCCTTCTTTACTGAGACAAACTATCAGGCACCCTTGACCTGCCCTCCTTGCCTTCTTAGTGAATTAACACCCTGTGTGCCTGACTCCAAAGGCAAGACAGCAGAGCGCTTGTTGCCAGTGCAAGTTTGCTGACAAGATGGGCTTAAACCAGAGATGTGATTTCCTCTGGGGGAGAATGACAGTGAAGTAGAGATGGAGGAGAGGGATGCAAAGTATTGCATGATTCCTCTAAGGGTCACATTGCCCCCATGTTGCACTTTATCATTAGCTGAATCACTGGAGCATCCTGTCAAATCAACCTCCTGCACAGATTTTTAGAACCACTAATTGGCACCTGCATGGCACCTGTTCAGCTACACATTACCAGTGCATCTCCTTTTGCCCTGCACAGCCTTTCACAGCTCTTTCTCCCAGTTTCAAGGCACTCAATTGCCCACCATGGCATGAGGCAACCCTGGCTTTAGTTGGGATCCTGTGATATGACCCAGCATTCATGTAACAGAAAAGCTTTGCTGTATTCCTTTCTCTTTTAACCATTAGGCAAATGTTTCTCCATGTTTCCTGTTTATCACAGGCTCTGAGCTTCCCTAGACAGGCTATTCTGAGCTTGCCCTGCTTTCTGATAATTGCATGTGCATTAAAGCAAACACCCCTGCAGGGTTTCTCCTCTCCCGTCCTTGCCAGCTCAGAGCTGGACAGCATTCCATGGCTTGCAAACACAGGGCTGCGCAAAAAAGCCATGCCAGGGGCTGACAAAGCTCTGGGGAAGAGGGCAAAGCTGCATGCTATTTCAGGGCTCTCTTATTTTGCCAGTGAGTTCAGATACCTCTCCTTTCCTAGTGACACGATGGCTCCTAAGTCCTCCTGAGCCGTGACATTGCTATTGAGATCTACAGTCTGTGTCCAGCCTGTATCAATTACTGCCTTCTTTGTAAGCATATAAAAAATTAACAGGATCCACGGGAGTCACCCATCATCAGTACTGACTGCAGCACTAATTCTGAGAAGGTGGTCTGTTGCATAGTTCTCTGAACTCTTGTTTTGCTTTAAAAGAAGAAAGAGGCAGGACACTGCTGTAAGATTTTTTGAGAATGAGCTTTATCAGACTGCTGTTTAGAGAACTGGGAATCTCTAGATCCTAAAGTAATACAACCATTAGTGTCTTGTGCCTCTACATGGGGCAAAGTCCTGGACTACAAGAAGTACATTGATGACATTTTTCCTTCATAAAACATCTCACTTGAGATAAGTGGACCAGTTTTGTCCTTGGTTTACAGATAGAAGAGGTAAGCAGACTGTGGAAAGCTGACTGGTGCAGACAACACACCACTGAACTGAACACACTGCAGTCAAATGCTGCCAGGCGCATCAAGACAGATGCTTTCAACATACCTGGCTTGAAATTGAGACCTCCAAAACTATATTTCCTCTTAGGATTTAGTTCCCAGGAATTAATATGCATAGAACCTTTTACACTCGCACACTTATGATGAAAGAAAAGCAACTTGAGGAAATTCTTTTCAGTTGGTTCCCGGAGTAAATCTGTAGGTCATAAATAGATACTGCCTTTCTATTCTGATTGTCTGTTACCAAACATAGGCCACACAGTGCTGTAGCTGAATTCCCTTCTCCAAGTGGTAGCCATAAGTCACTGCCTCTTCTCATGCTTTAGGACAGTAACCAAGCTGGACCCTGACTGGATGCTGCCATCCATCACTCACTTGATCTGAACTTACGTTGCCACTGAACCAACCAAGAGGTTTCTCTGAAGTGAAACACCAATGCAGTTACATAGCCCATCTGCAGGGAGTTTTATTTTTCATAGGAATACTGGGGTTGGATTATCCTTGTCATAGCTAGTGCATTGGTCACATTCCCCATGAAATACCTGTACTTCCCCATCCAAAAGGAACTTCTTTGGAGTTGCAGTTTCTGAGCAGCTGCAGTACATGTTGCTGATGGTGAATCTCAGTACTACTGGGAGAGTGTCGTGAGAGTGGGTGCTTCTTCTGTTTTGTTTTTCCTCATTTTTGAAGCAAATCCAACTTTTATCAATTATAGGGTTGAACAAGCCCTCTGCAAGTATCAGTGCATATCTTGTAAGAGAGAAGAGTAACAGGTCTTTCTGAAGAGGAGACAAAAATGGAATAAGCTAGCTACCCCCTGGGTCTGGGGTGAAATAGCTGAACAGTTGAAATCTACCCAGCTTTTGCTTCCTGTTTGTATAAGTAGCTTTCATCAGAGTGCTGGTCATGAGTAAGTTAACACCCACAGACCTGTCACCATCAAGCACTGTGTATCACTGAATTCCTAGCAGTTCTGGCAGTGCTGAACTGTGTACATACATGTTTAACTGCATTCCCCACTTCTCTGAAGGAGCTATTTTCAGAGATCCCAAGTGTGGAAGTGGAATCTCTCAGATGACTTTTGACTCTGCAGAGAGGAATAAGTGTCTTTGAAAGACTGAGATTGGCACATGTACAAATATACTTTCTTCCATCCTGGTATGTGAGGAAGGCTAAGGATGATGCAGTGCAAAAGTTGCCTTTGCTGTTTTTATGTGATGCTGAAGAGAGATCTGGGGTGATAACCAACATGCTGGGAAATCCTCCTGTGCATGGTGCTGCAAACTACCACTTACCAATTTCCTGCAGAGGATCTTACTGGCATTCAGGTGAAGTTGTCTGTGTTCAGGCTTAGCAGAGGATGTTCTCTCAGAAAGTTAAAGGACATCAAGAACTAAAGGTGTACTGGGGCAAGTTCCTAATTACTCATCTGATCTCTGCAGGGGAGACATTAAGGGATGGTTTTGTAGTTTGTTCATGGTTTATCTGTCAGTATAGCAGCTCTGGGACAATCAGTTATTTAAAGGACTGGAAAAAATGCTACCTGGTCGTCCTTGTTTGCTTCTTTAGGTCTTTCTCCTGCCTTTGTGGATTCCTTTAAATTTGGCATGCCTGACTGTGCAATGCTCTCACTGCATCTTGTTGCAGAGTTTATTTCACATACCCAGAGTCTCCACAGTGCTACATTAACTCCCTTCAACTTAGCCTAGGTCAAATCAGAGCAGTTACAGTGTGGTTTCGAGCAGCAGAGCAATTTTGCTAACAGCTGAGGAATTGCACTGACTTCATCTCTAATGAATACCCTTAGTGGTCATGATAGGAATTTTGGGTGAGAACAGGGCTTGCACTAATTACAGGGACTAAGTCACAACTTGTTAACTCAGCACTGAAAACTGCTCTTGGAAGTAGCCACACTTGGGCAGCCTGGGAATTGAGGGAAAGCGCAGTCTTGCGCTTAAGGCTCTGAACACTGCATCTCCAGTAATCTGGTTTAATTTCTTGTTCTGCCTTGGACTTCTTATGTCACTTCTTATATTTCTTTCCTTTTCTGCACCTCAGTTCTGGAGCTATAAAATCACACTGCTGTATATCTTCTCCCCAACATGTATGGCAAGTTCTTCAGGATGGGGATTTTCTAGCATTAATTGAGAATGCAGTTTGTAGAGCAGCCATACCTGTGGCTGTGGGAGGTCAGGAGAGCCCTACGTGACATCTTAGAGTTTCTGTACTTTGAGAATATTGCATTGGCTTTGGATTGTGAGGCAGGAGCAGCCTTGAATGCTCATGTAACTCCCACAGCTAATTTTCTTTGGTCAATTTGGGATTTTTCTTTCAACGTTGAAATTTTGCTGGTTTTTGGTTCTGCAGGGCAGGGAGTGCTGAGGCTGAATAAATTGAATTTTTCTTAAATTATGTAAGTGCTAAATAAGATACATTGTTACAATTTTCCGTATCCTCTGAGGAAGAGTGGAAAATGGATAAATGGGAAGAAAATGTGTGACAATACCTAATGTATTCTAAGACCAAGCTTCTAATCTTCTCTGTTTCTTTTTGTTTCTTCCAGGTGGAGCGGGAAATAGCCATCCTGAAGTTGATAGAACATCCCCATGTTTTAAAGCTGCATGATGTTTACGAAAATAAAAAATATTTGTAGGTATTACTGGCTTTTGCCAGAGGGAGGGAGGGGAGGGGAGGGAGGGTGGGAGGGAGGCAGGGGAGATCGGGGTTTTGGAACTTGGTACATTTCTGAAAGAATGGAACTAGGTGTGTTTTCACCCTCTGGAACTAGGTGTGTTTTCACCCCCTGTGTCTGTGCAATATTTGGTATTTGGATGAGGAATGAACACTCATTATTTCCCTGGCTTTTCCAATGTTAATTTCTGTACTTTCACAGAATCATAGAATCATTAAGGAAATTTTATCATTGCCTGACCATTAACCTACTGCTGTCATATTCACCACTAAATCATGCCCCCCCAAGTGCCACATCCACATGTTTTTTGAACACTTCCAGGAATGAAGATTCCACTACTTCCCTTGTACCTGTAAGATCTGGAACCATTTTGAATCAAAGCTGTAACAGACTTAGAGTGGATAATTTGGATAACCTCCTTTGTCTTACAGTTTTCATTGAAACCCTCAACTCTTACTAAAGGTGTTATAAATTTGTCCCATCAGCAACAGATTTTGGTTTTAAGGGCCACTGTAATCTCCTGATGGTTCTGCAGTGACAGTTATGTAGCAAAGCTTTTTTTTGTAAGATTTTTTTTTTTTCTCCACATCATTACCAGTGCCAGACAGGGATGTTGTCCACAGACAATCACTTTAGCTTGATTTAGGGCACTAAATACGTTGTATCTGTTGTCGAACAAACAGGCCACATTAATCATGGTGCAACAGGACAAAAATCAATGTTCTCCAAATGGAAAAGGGTGACCCAGTAGGGAACTCTGCTATTTCCAGCTTTTTAACAGGTTACTACAGGTAGAAGAGAGTGGTTAGAAAAGATTAAACAGATTTTAAAAGCCACCATCCACTGGTGACCTCTTTTTAGTGTCTCAACACAAGAAGGGAATGACTGTTTATCCAAAGGAAGTGTGTTGAATGAAGGTAACAGTCCCTCATGGACTATTCATCCAGTCTTGATACTGGAGCAATGAATTCCTCTTCTGAGAAGTGAGGCCTCTGCCTAAGGGTTAGCTTAGTAGAGCAGGCAGTAATTTCCTTTGGCTTCCCCCTCCTCCTTTGGGGCAGAGCCTGCCATCCGTGGTGGAATGCAGTTGCCAGAAAGAGCTCGTGCAGGCACTGGGTGGAGGCTGGCTCAGATGTTTTCAGAGCTGCATGCTGAATGCTCTGTCCTCAGTGGCACAAATGGTAATAGCTCCATGAAGCCCTGTTTGCCACAGATGAGACAGAGGCTCAGATCTGCTCTGTGCGCAGACAGGCAGCAAAGGGAAATCAGGCTTTACAGGGAGTACATTCTCCTTCAATCCTGAAAAGAGGCAGAGGATATTCTCTGTATTAAGGTGAAAGGGGGGGTGGATATTCTCTGTATTAAGGTGAAAGGGGAGAGGAGACCCCTTTTTTGCTTAAAAGAGAGGAAATGTTCTTCTTTGTGATGTTGGTTTCTGTGTTGTGTAACCCTAGGTGTACACACACACAAGTAAACCTCCTGTACGAACAGAGCAAACAGCTGATGCTGGCAGTGGTGACAATGTAAGAATACATGCAGAAGAAAGGCCACAAGGGGATGGGCTGTAGAGGTGCTGAAGCTTTCTTCTTGCTCTGAATGCCTGTAAAACCAAAACCTGAGCTTTCCTTCTTCACCCCATAAGACTTGGGGGCTATTTTGCTTCTTGTGAAAAATATCTGGTGCTCAAAGCAATGGGAATGGTGTTACACTATTATTTTTTAAAAAATACTGCATTTATTGGCAGGACAACATCTTCATGATGAAAATCACCTTGAAAAGGAAAGCATCCCATATCTTTAAGCTATGTCTGGATATCCTGACTTCTAAAAAATGTTGGGCTCCAAAGCGTGCTTTGCCAATGACCATTTAGCCTTGAACAATCACTAAGTCTGCTTTGTGCTATAGCTCCTCTGCCTGTAAGATTAAGCTGTCTGCATCCCCCTGCAAAGGCACCAAATCCCTCTGCTGAAAGACACTGACTCTGAAAGAACAAATGACTGTTAATTAAGTTTCATTTTTTATTAGTCGCTATTTTAAAGAAAGGGCACAATGCAGAGCTTCTGCCAAGCCTCCGTGTTCAAAATTAGAAACAGCTGTGGCCTTTGATAAATCTGAGAGGTGGAAGAGAGTGCCTGTGGAGGAGTGAGGTGTTACAAGTGCATGGGGGCTGAGAATGTGTCTGCATGGACCTTCCCAAATAATAAGACACAGTGACCTCTGGTTCTCACCAGCATCAGGAAAGGGATTGCTCTGGGGTTGTGACAGCACCTTTCCATCATGCATGCCATGCCAGCACTAGCAGTAGTGGCATGGTTTCAGAGAAGCTCATGAATTATGGGTGATATTTCAGAAGCCAGAGACTAATCACAATGCAGCACTGGGGAGCATTTCCTCGATAACTGTTAATTTCACAAATCATGTTTGACTTTTAGTTTATGATTTAATTTGTGACAAGGGGCTTTGGTTGAGTAGATTCCTAATGCAACCATGAATCAAATCCTTTTTCCACAGTTTACTTAACACTGAGAATGATTTATTAAAAAATAATAATAATCTGTTAGCATACGTGTGTTAGTCAAGCAGTCTTTTTCTGTTTATTTTGATAGGGTTCTTTTTGCCAAGATAGTTGGAGAGATGGGGATAGCTATGAAATCTATTATTCCATCTCTTTATCCATCATTTTGAGTTGTCTTATTTAGTAAGACTGTGGACTACACATCTAGGTGTGGGGGGGGAAACAGAGGGCACTGTGGCTCTCTGTAAGTGACATACAGCCTCAGATATATACTGTGTTGGCTAAATGAGCAATATTACTGACAGTTGAATTATTTCATATTTGTTGTATGATCACACTGATGGCCTTCAAGCAAGATTGGGAGTCCACAGTAATAGATAATTTAGAAATAGCTACAGACAATCAATGCCTCCATCTCTCCCATCATATAATGTCAATAGACAAAACAGCCGGGATGGGGATTCATACTCCCTTTTTTAAAGATCAAAATTAATCAAAGTAGCCTGGTATGGGGACTGATCAGAGGGCTACCAAAACTTGTGTGTGCACCAGTCAGTTTGACTGGTGGAAGTGCAGACAGTCAGGAATTTTAAGGAAATACAAATCATAGAATCATCACTGAATGGATTGGGTTGGAAGGGACCTTAAACATCATCCAGTTCCACCGCTCCCCTGCCATGGGCAGGGAACCCTTTGATTAGACCAAGTTGCTCAGAGCCTCACCCAAGCTGATGTTGAACACTTCCAGGATGGGGCATGTACTAAGAGAAGGAGCAAGGCAGTAACAGATAATAACAAAATTTTGGTGTGTTCTGTAACATACACTGGAGGGACACACTCCTTGGGTGATTTCTGCATTGCCAATGAGCTGTGTGAACCTGGGGGATGATCCTCTTTTCTCTGTGCCCTGTATAGAAAAGGTCTTTCCTGAGCTGACCCTACACAGAGTTTTATTTACTGTGTTTTATGCAGTACATTCAGCTTTTCTTTGGATCATGGAAAAGCAGTTGTCCCCTATTGGAGGAGCTGTTAGCATGGCAAGCTAAGGGCCATCAGACAGTCCACAGGAGATGGAGCTTCCCTCTCCAGAGGGGACTGAGGTGACTGATACAGTTCTGTTGCAGAACTCCCAACAGGGGTGGCATTATCTGTTTTGATCTCATTTGATTAACTATTAGTTTCAGCTGTCAGGGGCTTGGTGGGGAGTGGAAATAAAATAGAAAAGAAAATATATACTACAACCACTCCATGCATTTTTTCTTTCAGATGGTAATACTGGTATTTCTTGATTTGCTTTCCATTGATGTCTGTGTATATATATCTGTAAATTTCTATGTCAAGATGCATACAGATATTTGTGTATATATGTGTGGATTTACGTTGAATGATTTTCAAATCTTCACATTTAAGATTTCAAACTTTGTGGCAACATTTATTTTACATCTCTGTCATCCAGTTTGATCAGCATTTTAAGCAAGAATCTGTTTTGAGAGGAGTGGACACCAGACAATTGTTCTCTGAAGTGTGCCATGCATTCCTCAGCACCTTTTTCAAATATAAGTGCTTTTCTCATCTTTCATCAGTACAATGCTATCACTGGGAAAGTGCCCAAATCTCATTTCAATGTACACAACACACCACCTCCTGATTTCAGAGATGAAGGTGCATCACAATGAGCCAGATAAGAAAATTAAAATGTCCTCCTAGCTGTGCACAACTCACGTTTCTGGCTCATACAAAAGCAGGTGGCAGCAGCAGTCAAGGACTTACAGCTCTGGTGGTGTCTGCAGAGGTCTTTGAGCTGCCTGTCCTCTCCTGCAGGGTTTTCCTGTAATTCTCTTTATTTTTGTTGAAAACTAATTGTGAGATGCCAGAAGACGCAAAAAGATTTTAAAAAAGTTCTGTGTGTTCTTGTTAGTGGTAGGCCAAGACTTTGCCATTCAATCCATCTGCAGGGAAACCTCTCTAAAGTAGGGGGAGAGTTCAGAAAGTCAGAGTGGGTCTTAAGGCTCAGCACTGAAATTTAATTTTGTGGTAGGTGTGCACTTTGGGAGTGAAGCTGTGGGATGTCAAGTGCTGTGATATGGGGAAAGAAAATAAAACAGGATTGGAAGGCAGAATAGCATTCTACCTGAGCCTTGATTAGAACTAAGGAAAATATTTGTAACCAGCTACTTTGACTCCCTTTTCTTCTGCTGTTGACTTGTTTTAGGAGTATCTGGAATGACAAGCATGTGTAGCCAGAAGAAATCCAGTCAGTGGTAGGAGTGGAGGGTGTGACCACTCACTCGCAAGAGGGACACCAGCCTGGCACAAAGCAGGGCCGGCAGAGCTGCTGGTGGGAATTAATGCTGCACCCTGTGCAACAAAGTCTTAATAAGCACTGCCCAAAAGCCTGACTGTATCCTTTGCTCACTGCCTCACATGTGTGCTTGGATACCATCCAGGCCATGATGCTGGGCATGGGGAAAAGCCCATAGTGGAGCAATTCTCTGACATGAGTAATTCTGTGAGATGTTGCTTCAGAGCCACAGTTCATTCTCATGCCTGACTTCTCTTTTAGACTTTGGTAGGCAGTGTTGTGTGTGTCTGGGCCCTGGTTGTTACATCAAAGGCCGCTTAGCTCTGAAGAAGAAAGCCCTGAAGTATAGAGTCACTAACAGAATTGCAGCAGTGACCTGATGGGTGTTGTCTCAGCTCTGCCCATCCTCTGCTGAGGATCCCTCTGGCTAAGTCCATTCCATATCATGTGCCCATACAGGATGGATGCTGCAGTGCCTTGGCATCCATGACTATACACTGTGAGGGTACTGCTCAAAACACCTTTCATCCCAAATTAATCAAAGGTACACAGCACAACAGCATAATCTCTTACTACCTCTTTTCCC
Organism: Camarhynchus parvulus; assembly: GCF_901933205.1. Classification (NCBI taxonomy): domain Eukaryota; kingdom Metazoa; phylum Chordata; class Aves; order Passeriformes; family Thraupidae; genus Camarhynchus; species Camarhynchus parvulus. The sequence goes on along the minus strand of NC_044575.1, from coordinate 15,705,678 downwards.
CAAAAGCCCCAACCTGTTCATGCCCAAATGTAACCAGCAATCAAATACAATATCCATCCAAACATGCAAACTCGAGTTAAAATTGTCTTTTAGAAAACAGAAATCTAACTCATGCACATTTTCTTGCAGGCAAGGGGAGAAGAAAAAATACAGAGCTCCTGGCCCACTGCCAAATAAGGGTTTAAAAATTCATGCCCGCCATAAGAATTTATATAACTTCTGAATAATTTATAGGCTGTGCCAATAACAAGAGGCTTCATATCTGATAGAGATTATTTAATCAATAGTAAATAGTGCAGAGAAAAAGCTGTCAAAGAAATACAGAGCATGTCAGCCTGGGCAACTTTTAACCTCTTCCCTGCCACATATATGTTCAACCATATATGTATGAAAGGACATTTTGCAAGGAGGATGGTAGCCTGGAAGGAGAATCACCAGTTCTTTTTTCTTCTAGAGGCTTTTCTTTGTTGGTCCCTTGTTCCCTAAGACAGGTCCCTTTGAAATGTAGTGAGCTTTCTAGCTCTCAGATTAATTAGTCACAAGGAGTAGCCAGTTTCTTGTGAATCATCTGCCAGGATGACTGGCCCATGGTTCATCAAGGTTGTGGCAGTCCCAACCCTACCATTTGTGGTGCAGCCACTTCAGTCTGTGTTTAATTCTGGTGCAAAACTTAAGAGAGTTTTACAGCTCTTGGCACAGTAAACATTAGGACAGAAGATAACTAAAGACTTACCTGTCTTTATGATGGAGATTCCCACCTGATGTTTTATGTCTTTGAGTGTATCTCCTTCTATATAACTGCAGCTGGGTTTTGCATCTTGTTGGAGTGCATGGCTTCAGCCATGCATCTTAAAAGCTAACAAGGGCCACATGGATATCTAGTCAAATTCTAGCATAGTAAAAGCTCTAGGACATTGCTCAGTGATGTGTGATGGTACCCAGTGGTACACTCAGGCTTACATAGAAGAGCAGCTTGAAAACCTACTTGTTTAGGTTAAGCAAAGTTGTGCTTTATATGTGTAAATGTCATATCACTTAATAAAAAATAAATTATTAACTGCTTCACTAACAGACAGCTAATTGCAAGCACTGATGGACAAACCTATTGCCTGACTAAAACAAGATGTGTGAATTGGCTTCCATCCTAGAGCATTAGAGAGTGTTTCTTGGTAATCCTAATTTTTTTTGCATTTATAATACTTACCTGAAATACTTTTGTGTTTCAGCATGAGCTTTCATCTAGAGATCTCTCCATTGAACACTTTTATAATAATAAATACATAATTGGTGTAGCTGTTAGTATATTGTAAATTGTCCTGAGAAAAAAAGGGCTGCATACCCACTGATGGGCTGCTGCAGGCAATCCCATCTGGCAAGAATTTTAGCATTTCACACCATTTTTGCCACTGGCTAAAAGACAGTTTTTCATTCTTTACAGATCATAACTGATGTGTTTGTTTGCATTTGGGTTTTTTGTTGTTATTTTGCCAGAAGTATCTAGTACTGCATGGTCCTGGTGTTCTCTGTGCCAGTTAGTCTTTCTTTAACAGCATTTTTCCTGGCATTGCTCAGAGCCAGCTTGTTTCTTTAGTTATAATCTGGATTTGGAGGTAGCATGTAGGTGCCTGGCTAGTGAGGGCTCTCTGAGTTATTCCTCAAAGCTCCCTAGGGCATGGGCAAAGGCACCTCTTAAGAAGTTGTGACATAGTCCACCAGATGGAAAGGAGAAATAATCAAAAAAATGTCTTTTTTTATGTTTTAAGTGATAGGACTGCAGTGCAACAGTAACCTATCTGATCATGGAGAAGTCCTTGCTGTCTGGCACTTGACAAGAATGAGGCAATACCAGTTTACAATCCCACACACAAAGCAACTGTTGGGAATGGGAAGTCCAAGCTGCTGTCAAGCATTACAGCAAAAACCAGCCTTCAGAAAGGAGCTGATGAGAACTGATGATGTACTATTTTGGTTCCTGAAAGAATAAATAAAATGAACAAGAAAGAGAGAACACGAGAGGGAGAGAGAGAAAGAGAGAAAGAAAGAGAGAAAGAAAAAGAAAGAAAGAAAGCCTAGGATTATTCTAAGCTTACATTTCTGATGATTTGTAATGGGTCATTTGAGGTTAGGAACTCAGAATCTTTTATGAGAAGGTGGAAATAATGGGATGCAGATGGAAAGATGGTAAAAGGGATGAGATGCTGCTCAATGCAATCTCTCTGCTCATCTCCAATCAACACAATTATTCTTGTATTTAGTATTCAGCTTCTTTGCTTTTAAAGAGGAAAGTCTTGTCTCCTTCAAGCATTGAAACTCAACTAGAGATTTTTAGTTTCGTGTCTTGGCTTGTAGCAGGGACATGAGAAAACAATGCAAGATGTGAACCTGGGTGTGTATGAAAGTGAGCTGCAGCCTGTGAGAATATTTGGAATCTCCTAGAGAATATATCCAGTGAGAAAAAAGTAATTGAGACTTTATTTTTAAGATACACTTGCCTTCATATTGAATTGCAGAACCCTGCTGTTTTCTGGCTTTTTCAGTGTCCTCACAGGCAAAGGGGAAATTGGGGACAGCATGGAGTAGAAGGCACAAGGGACCACAGGTGCTAATCCCAGCTCTGATACTGGGTGACTGTACCCTGAACAAGTCACTTGGCTTCACAGTTCCCTATCAGTAAAGAAAAGGAGGTTAATGCTTGTCAAAACTTGTTCCTCATGTGAAATGCAAGGATTGGAAGAGCTGGGGTGTGTCCAGAGCATCCAACATGTGAGAGCTAGGTGCTCTTGCAGAGTCTTTTGTCCTAACATAGCTCCTGTCTGTACCATCACAGCACATAGTGTGCACACTGCCTGCCAGACACTGGGTTTCTCCTTTCCCTGAACCTCCTTGCAATGGCTGTTGCAGGAGGTGCCACATGTATTCACAGGTTTTCTTATGTTTTTACCATGGGAAGAAAGACTGATGCTATTAATCTTACATAGACAGAATAAAAATCCCCCAAAACTTCATTCACCAATAAGTTGCTTTTCATCTCTAAATTTAATAGGAGAGAAGTTCTGGTTACTGTTCTGGGATTTTCAGAACTTGCTTGCTTGCTTAGAATAAATTGGAAAAGTAGTACTATAATGAAGTGAAAACCTGTCATACCTGGGAAAGATAAAAGGAAAGGGAGACTCGAGAAAATGCTTCTTAGTGTTTTTCTCCCCTACAGGCTATGTGTTATTTACCTTCTCCGAGATCCTCCAAGAGCTGGCATTAGCATACTTCCAATCCTGTAGCACTTTGCCAAAGTAAAGAAATTTAGATGCTGATGTGAACACAGAAGATTTGGATTCTTTTCTGTGCCATGGATTCAGGAAAGATGTAGTGTCTGTATGCCTTATTTTCCATCCCAGGGAATAACGTTCTTCCTTTCCTTTGCTTTTTCTGTTTGGCTTTTCAGAGTGTTTATTCTCTTCTTCTGTGGAGTCATAGGCACACTCTCACACACACAGATGGGTAGATACAGATATGCAGCACTTAGTGGAATTCGTGTAGCCATCCAGTGGTGCTTAGAACCAATGCAACACTTGGAAATGTTTAAACCCCTCTTGTCGGCCTGTTTGGAAAGAACAAGTGTACTACTACTGTGCCATGTCATGTGCCAGCAGAATGTTGGCTTGCACAGAGATAGGGGCAGGTGCTGAATTATACCCTTAACAGAAAATCTCCTAGCTGGGGGCTCTCCTAAAAAAACGCACAAGGTACTGGAGAGAATAGGGCTAGCAGATAACAACCTGAGCTCACAAATCCTAGCTGCAGCTTAGCTACATAGTGCTTGTGGAATGATCCCTGCAGCATTTCTTTCTTGCACTCAACCACTGAGGAATGTGTTTGTCATCCTTCTCAATCATGTCATGTTGGGGGCTTTGTCAGATCAGAATACATCGTCTCTTGTGCTTCTCCGTGTCCCTTGACTTGTCATAGGCACAAATCTTTTTCAAATGCTCTCCCCTGTTCATTTCCATTATTATATCTAGTGCTTCTAGGTGGCAAGCAAAAAATGAATAACCTTGTAAATGCTCCCTGTCTTTCAATTTGTTTTCTTTTTCATACAACATGTCAGTGCATTTTTGTTGAGTGTTTTTAATAAGATGAAGTTGATGAAAATAAATTGCTTCACAGTTCCTGCTGTGGGTGACAGAAATGCTGGGTCTGTATTTTTCAAAAACTGTTTGTTTGAAGCCAGTGTGGAGGGTGTTCTGTATCTGTAACTGCAATCATCTTTGTAAGATATCTCCCATAAAAAGAATGCAGCTAGCAGTTTGAATTTTGGGGGCAAGATGCACAGCTGTATCCAGCTTCTTCTGGGCACAGTGAGACAGCTTCTGTCAATTCTTCTGTCAAGAAGAATTTTAGGATTGATTCTGTGCCAGAATTGGGTCTGCCATATTGGATAGTTTGCCAGATCTGTCTCTAATATGAGAGGGAGAATGAATTCTGCAGCAAACCTACTTACCAGACTGTCTGTTAGCCAAGGCTTAGGAACCAAGGATTGGGACTTGACAGTGTGGACACCCCAGTGCCTGTGGCTGCTGTTTATCAGCTTTCTTCTGCGTTTGAATGACTTGCTCAAAAAATGTCATGTCTATAAACAGTGATCTCCAAATTACCAGAGTGTATCCAGCAGACAGTTGGGCAACTACCCATCTGTTTGGAAAGAAAAAAACCCACACATTCCAAATGGGATTTTCAAGTTAAGATTTTTCTCTTTTTTAACTGATTTTAATTTTAAAAAGTCAATATTACTATGTTTCTTGTAACTGTTTTGACTTTGATCAAAAAATGCAAAAGTACAATTTTAATTCCCCCAAGTTTATAATTTTATGGTTTTGTCCATTTTTGGTGTCCTTTTAGTAGTTATTTAGCTGGCAAGACAACACCAATGTCTGTCTTTCTGTAAGGTGGGGAAATGCTTTCTCCTTCTGGTAGCTGGGAGCTGACACATGGAAGTTACACAGGAAATGATGATGGACCAGGAACTCAGGTCCCACTTTTGCAACTTCAAGGCTAATGCCATTATAATTGAGCAAGCTTTACTTTCCTCACAACTGCTTTTAGTCCTTCTATTGTCCTAGCTTTTTGGAAACATTGAAAACAGGACTAATTAAGACCTCCAATTTATATTAATCTTCCCCACTTTTCGTTTCAAATTCAGAAATTTCCTTGGAGATTATGCTGCTTGAGGTACAGAAAATTTTGACAGTATCCTGGATTAATTATTCTTCATTGTCCATTCAAATTTGAGAAGTTGGATTAGTTCTGGTAGTAAAAGTATTATGCTGTAAAGCGGAGGGTTGAGGGATCGTGCTGCACATACAGTTCAGTATGGTCTGCTGCACTGTTGGGAGGCAGGGACTGAGAAGTACACTCAAACTTGTTTGTTTTTAAAGGATTCCATTGATGGTGTTCCTGCCACTTCCCTGGGAAAACTGTCACTCCCACTATTAAGCAACATTTCCAGAGATTTATACAGTTTTCCTTTGCTTGGCTGCCTTTCATTAGCCCTATTTAAAACATCAAGATGGTCCATCCATGGCAAGTCCTTTCCTTCCAGAAGGTTTCACTCTTCACTCCGTGACTGCCAGGAATGCTGTATGAGGTCAGGAGTTTCCCCTCCCGCTCCTAGGCCCACTTTGTGCCACATGTCTTCACTCAGTGCCACATTTTTCACCTGTGAGTTGCAAGGCCAGGCAGCTGCTCCAGCCAATCACTACTGTTCAGCAGCAAAAGCTAAGCTTTTATATAGGCTGCATGCACATGTAGTTTTTTGTTTGTTTGTTTTTTAATAATGTACATTGTTCACCTTTTCTTAATTCATTCTGGTTAGTTGACATCTGTCTGGTTCTGTCGGACTGCAGCTTTTGCCACAACCATTTTATAAAAGAATTGTCAGCTTGGTTTTAAGGACCTGAGGCTTCTTGGTACAGAGTCTTATTCAACTGTAGCTTTGAGACATGCTATGGAAGCTTATACTTGATTATTCTCTGCTTCCTGTCCTGTCTTTGGAGTAATTTTTACCTTCTTGATTAGGTCTTGCTATGCCATGGGACACTGAATCCAACAATGGCAGGTCTGAAGTTTGCAGAACCACTGTTAAACATATTAATAACTCCTGATTTTAAAATTCCAGTTCTCTTCCACTGTTATTTCTGGAAGTGTTCCCCTTGACTACGTATAAACAGAAGTGTTTGTCTATAACTGTGTGAGTGTGCGGGGGTTGGTGTGATCATGTACTTAAAAAATCCTGGCTTTGTGTTTTTCTAGGTATTTGGTGCTAGAACATGTGTCAGGTGGGGAGCTCTTCGACTATCTCGTAAAAAAGGGAAGATTGACACCAAAAGAAGCCAGGAAGTTCTTCCGACAAATCATCTCTGCTTTAGACTTCTGCCATAGTCACTCAATATGGTGAGTACAGCCATTTCCAATGGGAGTTCCCTGCTACGTAATAAAGGGATCTTGATACTTTTAGTTTTAAGTAACTGATGTTGTAAAGCTCTAAAAGCATTGGGTAAAGTGCTGATGTATTTTTGAATTCTTGTCCATGTGTGAGACAGTGTACCAGTCACAGACAGACTTCATGGAAAAGATTGTCTGTCATTTTTCACTGGAGAAGAATTAATTTGGAAGGAAGGCTTTAAACAGGAAAACCAAAGCCACCGAGGAAAAAGAATTTCATTTCCATAATTTTTGTGGCACTTACTAATAACTAAGAACTCCATACGCTGTATCTAAATGAATCCCTGAAGAAACCTGGGACAACTGCAAATACAGCAAAGTCATTTTATGGTTCCCTTCAGTTTTTGGAAACCTGCTGGCTTTTGGCAACCTTTACTGAGTCCCCTCTGGGCATTTGAGTCACTGTTGCCTTTAATTTCCTTTCCAGTAGGGAAGAATTTTCGTACTGACTCCATCATATTATTTAACCATGGAGTGTGGTTCAACCTGTGCTTTCAGGTACCATTTTATATTGGACCAGTTTCTCTTTCATCTTCAGCAAGTTGAGATAATTTAAATTATACTGAAATCAAGTTGTTGCAATCAGTCTGAGCACAAGAGTTTCTGTACAGCTACTGACCCATAACTGCCTGCTCATTTCTCACAAATGCAGCTCCTTGCATTTGGATTGGCTAGGGGAGAACATTTACATTTTATGTCTGCATGGCTGCTTCTCCAAAGCCGCAGCCAGCCACAGATCCCCCACTCCAGGAGGCCAAGGGCCACTCAGAGGTACTGCAATAGCTGGATTTGCATAATCACTGTGTGCTTACTTCTCAGTAGCCATGCAGGGATTTTCTGTACCCCCAGTTCTGTGCTGAAAACTCACAAACCAGATGGCCACAGTGAAAATGGATGTTTAAATATTTAACTTGGTCTCCTAGCCCCCTCCCCCTACATCTCTGAGTCATTTCAGCAGGAAACAGTGATCTGTAGGAGAACATATTTCTAATAAATGGAAAGGGAAAGAAGAGCCTTTCTTGAGGATATATTAAGAAGAGTATACTGTATAAGAAGAGTATAGCAGCATACTCTTAGCAGAAGAGGCAGTTCAAAGGTGGTGGATCTGGGTGAGAAGGTCCTGAGGACAATGCCTACCTGACACAGGAAGGGTTACAATAGTCAGAGAAATTCTCAGAGAAGCCAAGAGCAGGTTGCATGCCCTAACTAGAGGGTCTGAGTTTTCTCTGTCGGCAATGACCTCTGGCCAGTTTTATTCTGTGAATTCCACAGTTTTTCCTCCCTGCTATTCAACTACACTAGTAATCATGACCTCCTTAGAACCAGCATGATCCTTGGCAGGTTGTAGACCTGTTATTTTTTATATACACTGGGCAGTGTAACCACAGGTGGATTGCATACACCCATGTTTCTGTTCCCTACTTGGCTTAATACTTTAGGGATCCAATCCAACAACACTCAAAAATGTTGAAGTACAGCTGAAGAGAAATAATTTATGCTTCCAAATAAATACTCCAGAGGAATCAGAATCTCCATTGGGAGAGAAGTTCCTACTAAAGCATGCACATACATGCTAGTCCTTTGGACTTGTTATGGATCCCTCTGGATCTGGGAGACTTTAATAAACTAAGTGAGGATCATGGTGAGGCTGTCAGACAGACCTCTGTAGGTTTAACACTATGTGATATTTTCTAGGCAGATGCATGTCTCTCTTGAGGAATCCATTTTCCTCTGTTAAACGTACTGGATTGTGGCAGTAGTCTTGTTGGACAGTAAATCCCATTCCTTGCTAACTCCCACCTGACGAGCATCTAGTGCTGGCTAAGTTAGCAGTAAATCATAAGCTCTGCCTCCAGGTCATTCTGTGTGGTCTGTGTTCTATTCTGTGCTGTATTCTGGACAGTTATCAGAAAATCAGAGCATGCATAAATATATATGTGAGTGTAAAACTTAATGTGCTTTTCTAAGCAATGAAGCCTGACCTTGTCCTGTCGTGGGGCAGTGAAATGACAAATCATCTCATCAGTTAGGTTATCCAGTTATGACCACATTGAAAAATGAAGGCTTCTGCTTTGGTTAATGACTAAATGTGCGTGCCTCCAGCCTACTGGCAGAATAGATTGATAGCCTGGTGTCCCCAGACCCATATAATAGTCCCGTCTTCTTCCTGTACATCCCAAAACACTGGGAAATACCTGTGGCTTACTTTAACAGCAGCATGTAACCACGTTCAGCATTCACTGCTCAAAATGCATTGATACAGTAGCATTCCTGAACCAAAGATTCAGAAAGGATTCCCCAGTCCCCCTCCCATCAGTAAAAAGCTTCTGCTGCTACCCTGCGGGTAGATCACCTTTGTCTGAGAGGTATTTTCAAACAAGCAGCTGAGAAAAGGAAGCAGAATAGATGTGGAGCTTGTGTCTGTTTTTTATTTTAAAAATGTGCTTCCTGTTCTTACTTTATTTACTGGAAGCAGTGGGGGAATATTTGGTGTTCTTCACTCTGTGGTGTAGTCACTTAGAGGGTTTTGTGGTGCAGGTTGGCCATGGGGAAACACTTATGGGTAAGGCACTGTCTGGTTCTCTGAGGACTTTTGTGTGGACATGGCACGGTGCCACGCCAGGGACCCAGGGGCACGAGTGGCACCACGCAGGGATATCACGTAGGATCTGAGCTACCTCGCTGCCTTCCCGGAGCTGGCAAGCGCCTGGCTCCGTGATGCGGCATTGCTGCTTCTCCTCCCAGCCCTTCCCTGCGCTCCCCGGGCTCCGCACCGCGCTGCAGTGCCTGGAGCAGCCGCGCCGAGCAGGGAACGAATGGCACAGGGCCTGAGCTTCCCCGGACATCCATGTGAGGCCAGCCCAGCTTGGCCATCCCAGAATCTCCATTGGGAGGTTCTCTTTGGACATAACAGATGGGTTTGCCTAAGCTGCCATTCACCTCGTACTGGGTGTCTGCTCTCCTACATTCTGGGCCTTTCGGGTACCTCCGCTGGGTGCCCCGAACCAGCAGCCCCTTTTGAATGCGGGGCATTCAGCCCCTCTCTGCTGCTTGAGTGCCCGGCTGTGTTCCCTGCGGGGATCCGTGTGTGAGCGCCCCCGGGGCCGGGTGCCCGGCTCTCTCTCGCTCGGTTTCCCCGGGACGAGCCCGTTCCCTGTGTCTGTGGGGAATGCTGCAGCGCCGGGCGGGGCGGGCTGCCGGCCGCCTCATTGGCTGGGCGTGACATCACCGGCGCGAGCCCCCATTGGCGCCGCGCGGCCCCTGCCCCGCCGCGCGCCCGCGGCCTGGCCCGGCTCCGCTCCGCCGTCTGCGGCTCGCGAGCTGACAAATAAAAATATGATTACAGAAAATGCCCCGTGGCAAACCTTATTATGGCTTCAGAGATAACAGATAATGCCAATTACTGCGCGGGGCAGTGGTGACATTGAGAGGAAATCCCCTGCGGTAATGAGCAGGGAGGTGATTATTTCATTTTATTTTTATTTTGGTTGCGTTTCATTCTGTGTTTCTATTTTTTTATTTTTTTATTCCCTGACCGTGTTCAAGAGGGGTTAAGGCAGGTTCTTTATGAATATTGATAAATGACAATTATAAAGGCCCTTTCTGCTCGCCTTGCCCGGGGCTGTGCTTGTTTGAGCGGAGCCGGGGAGGGCTCTGCTGGGTGGAGTGTCCGTGGTGTGTGCTGCCTGGGCACGGCCATGTGTCACTCGGGGGGCTGGGGACAGCAATAACTTGGGGACAGCAACAAGAGCCTGCCTTGGCTCGGCCTCGTGTTCTTCCCTCCGTGCCGGCAGGGAAAGGCTCCCCACAAAACAGCGCTGCGAGATTTCACAGCGCTGCTGCCAGAATCTCCAGTATATTCCTGCAGGCAGGAGCTGCAGAGCACTGTCAGTAAGGGAAGCAGGCTTTTAGGGAGAAATCTGGGGTGTCTCTGAGAAATGGAGAGACCTGGAGAGTGCTAGCTGCCATGTTCTGCCGTGTAGTGCCACCCTCCTCAGAACTCCTGCTCTGCCCTGCTTCATCCCTAAGGAGCGTGCTGGGGTGTTCTGCAGGGAGGGTCTGTGAAATACTGAAGACTGCAGCAGATGGGCACTTTGAAATCATGACTCAAGGCCTCCAGATGTGAAACTGGTCTAGAAACGGTGGAATTTAATAAGATTGTTTACTGGCTGTTTGTTTTGTTTTGTTTTTCTGGTACTTGAGTGTTCAAGTTTTCTTTCAGACCATCAGAAGTAAGAAAGGTGCATTTTTACCCTGTTGAAAGCTCACTATTCATTACCTGAATCAAGGAGTTTTAGTTCTGTGCTCAAGACTCACTGTAAAACAGTGAGGAATTTTCATATGCCTTGTGCAGAGAACCAGAGAAAAGCCATCAAATGCAGCAGCTGCAATGCCAAAGTTACCAGCTCAGCTAAAGTCAGGGAACATGTATTTTTGTAAGTTTTCTTCTTTATGTAAGCCACTGGAAACTCAAAGATGGCATAGTCTTACTGTAAGCATAACCAGGTAACATTTTCTGGGAAGTGTAGCAGTGGTGAACAGACCTGACAGGCTGTTCTGGCTTTGAAATACATTAATATATGCTCTGAGGAGAGGTTGGCAGGGAGAAGCAATATATTTTAGTGGATCAATGGAAATAATTGTTTAAAAGCAAACAACGTTTTATGCATACAAACCCTTCCCCAGGCCTCCTGGTATGTTTATAGATGTTGTCCTTTTTCCTAGCTATAATTATATTTACTTGTTCTGCAGAATTCTGTGAAAACTTACTAAATTTGAGCATAGCAACCATGGCTATAAACCAAGAATCTTCTGTAGGTAGATGCAACTTACATGTTTGGATATTATTTGCAGAAGCAAGAGAAAATAAGATCAAAGGCTTTTTTTTTGCTCATGAAATTTAAGATAATGCTTCTCATGCTATTAATTGTTACTGATAAGTTATTTGCATCAAATCAGGCACTTTAAGAGGCATGCTGCAGAACAATTATTCTGTGGCCTGGCCCTTCTGGGAATTTGAGGTCAGTAAGAAAAGCATTTGCAAAGTAGCCAACAATTTGATTAGTACAAATGACCTGCAACTACTCCAATTAAGAGGTTTCTTGGGTTAGAAATCTGTGACCTACAATGAGTTGTCATAGAAACTGATACGAACGTTTCAGCTGAAACATCACTTTAAAATAATGGCTTCGTTTGTCATCCCATGCCAGGTGACAGCTCCTTTGAATCCAAGATCTAGAGTCTGTTCCTGCACCAGAATTCTTCTGGCAGCCCTGGGTGACAGGCAGAGCGTGTTTCTCCTGCAGTTGCTGCAGTACAGGTACAGGGATATTCTCAGAGCAGGAGGATGGACTGGAAAAGCACCGGAGCGAGCTAAAGGAACTGTCTGAACAGCATCTCTGGCTGTGACTAGCAAGCAGCGTGGCCAGTGTGGAAGTGGGAAGCTGGAACACATTCATGCCTATCTGTGCCTTTCATTTTCCGTGCACCATCTCCAAGAATGGCGCCCATTTCCATGGAACAATTTTTATCAGAGCTCTCTCTGCATCCATCTTATGCTGCAAGGAAATTGTAAAGCCTTTGTTGTAATTTGTGAAAGAGGGATGTTGCAGAGAGTCTGACAGCGTGTGCTTCCCCTGCCGCGGCTTGCTCCGTGGTTCCCTTTCATTCACATGCTTTCCCTTCAAAAGCCCACTGAATGCTGGTTCCAGAGGGTGACTTCTTGTGCTGCTGTCTTGGCTGAGGAGCTCTGGGAGTCCATGGCCACTATGGGTCAGGGTTACACTGACTTCTTCTGCAGTCCTGCGTTTCTCTTTCTCATTCCTTCTCAGCTTATGCAAGGCTCAATTGGAGGGTTTGCCGTGTTTGTCAGAAAAGAAGCTGCTTTCTTCTCTTCTGGTTTTCCAGCCATGTGATAAAGCCCCTACAGCTTTAGAGCCTTTAGAACAAGGAAAGGGTAATGAGTCCTCTGTTCACCTGCAGAGAGAGGAGTTGATGCAGTCGTGTAAGACATGGAGAGCCAGAGAGATCAGCTGGAATGGAACCAGATTAAATGCATTTACTCTGCGCTGTTCCATTAATGCCAAGTAATTACCACATACAGTGGGATTTTTGTTTTGTTTTGTTTTGTTTCATTTTGGCACAAGAGAATTCTTTTTCAAATGCGAGTGCATTAGACAGTCCGGTCTTCTGGGCTCTTAGGTAAATTATAACAAGCCTTCCCTATTCCCATATGTTTCTCTCCCTTCCCCCTGGCACTTGAAAAGCTGGCAATACAAAGATGGGAAATGCAAATGCAGAGAGGAAGTCTCTTTCCCAGTGGCAGCGTTGCTGGTTCTGCTGCTCTGGTGCAAACTCCTGGCCTGACTGCTATGCCCAGGATGCTGCCTCGGCCAATTCAAAGTGGCCCAAAGATGGGTATCAGAGAAATGCTCCAGCTAGAGGAAAATTTTCACTGGGACATGTAATTCTCTTGTGGGTGAATGTGCAAGTACTGCTGATCCCACTGGCACCCTGATCTCTGAAAGCAGTGCTGCCAAAATACAAAATTTGTGCTCAGGCTGCCATGAAATTTCTAGGCTAACCATCCGTACTGAGCACTAGAGACTGTCTTGAAAAAGGGATGGAGAAGAGTCAGAGACGCAAAACTGCGCTATCAAACTATTATTTTGGGAGTCAGGCAGCCATAAATGTAACAATTCTCCTCTCTGCTCAGTGAAGTGATAATTTCTATTGTGAAGAGCTGATAAGTTTTCTTAGTTTTATTTTGATGAGTATCTGGAGGAAAGGAAAAGAAAACTATTAAGGTCTGTTGCTACTCCAGTTTTACTTTCACACATACTATCCCAGTCCCACATATCCCCAGATCCCAACTTAAGGTTTTCAAAGTGCTCACTGGGAGCTAGGTCAGCACCTCTGCCTAAAGACCTCCATCAGACTGATCATTCACTCCATGTTTGGAATGTGGATGGTAGTACCCCCTTTTTCCTCTCTTTCTTGCAGTGACTCTCAAAAAAATCCATAATATACATGCCAGCTTACAGGAACCTCATTTTCCCACTTGATTCTCCGTAAAAACCCAGGCCTAAAGCTGTGTTGTGGATCCCAGCTGATGGGAAGACAGGATGACACAGGGAGAAGGGGAAAAAGAGAAGGGAGGGAGAAGGAGACAAGAAGGGAGAAGGAGACTTCAGGAATTAATATTGTCCCAATTTTAAAGGTGTTGTCCCTTCCCTTTCACTGCCTCTTAGTGGTCAGGAAGTGGGGCTTGTTCAAGATTCACACACATTGTGCTCCAGCTGGGGCCTGTGGCAGGTCTGCCAAGACTGGAAGCTCTCAGCCATGGAAAGAGAACATTTTTGCATTTCCTTTAGCTGCACCATGTTCCTGAAATAAGATATTTTGTTGTGAGTGTACATCTGGGCTTCTGGACATCCTGTGCTTAGGTTGTGCTCTATCTTGGTTGTTCCTGCTCTCTAAATGAGCCACACAATTTGAGGATAAGCAAAGGATTCAATTTTTAGGCACAAAAGTCATATGTCAGCAGTATGTCTGCTATAGACTGTATATATGAATCATACCATATCATACAGTGCACAAGCAGTGGAACAGGCACAGGCAGCAGCACCCTCAACTTTTATACCATGTCTATGTTCAGCAGTCAGCCAGGAGCAGTTGCCAAGACTGAAGGACAACTATAGCTGCTGAAAAACTGCACAGCAGGACACACACTCAGCTTGAGCTGTGGGGAGGTTTCTTGTTTCATAGCATCAAACAAGCAGTACTCACTTTACAGGGGCTGTTACCTGCCTCGGAGCACTGGTCCTCAGACAGGGGAACTGCAGCACACCTCCTCAGCTGGATAAGGTCTTACCATTAATGAAAGCAGTTGTAAGATGAGAACTGTCCCGAATGTCTGCTGGAGGAAGTATGAAATCACACACTACTGTCTCATTAGCATCCAGCTTTCCTCACTTGCCTTAGAACTGTGGGCTCTTCACTCCATTTTACTGCTGGAGCTGGAGTATGTTAAACTTTGGCAGGTGTTGATGATCTTGCCTTTGTCTGGTGCTGTCCTTGATGATGACATTCAGGGGTTCTTTTCCTGGCCATTAACTGGTCATTTGCTGCCTTTGGAACCTTTCCTTGTCACTCATCTCCTGCATTTTTGTCAACTAGTTATGACTATCTTGATGGTTATTATAGAGCTAATAAGTCTTCTGTCTCTGTTATCTCAAACCTTGAATTTCTATGAGAAATACAGATTGGATAAAGCACCTTTTGCATTTTCAGATGAAAATGTGCACAAATCTGAATCACAATTATTATCCACAAGCTTGTTTCCTCATTGTTAACAAGGCCATTGTAACATGCAGGGTTCATCATATTTATGCAAGATTGGAGACTAAATTTTAAAAAGCAGGAGAGAACAAATCATAGGTCTCAGTGGGGTGAATGACCAGTAAGTGCTTTGAATGTGTGCTGTTTTTTTGGGAGTCTCCTTTGGAAATAATTGTTACAGTCCCCAGGTATCCTATTACCATGTGCTCTGGTTTTACATAGAATTTACCTGCATTATTTACAAGTTGTCTCTAACCGATCATTCGTCTTCTCTTCAGATCAGAGGATCTAATTTCCAAGACATTGACATGTTACTTATGTTGCTCTGAGAGGGAAGAGACTGTCTACCTTTACATTTTTGTAAGGGTAGAATTACACTTGCATGCATGAGGAGTGTTAGAGCAATGTTTTAAAAAGTGAAGAGGAAATGGCACAAAGATGAGCCTGCCTTCCTTCATTGGTGTCACTTGACTATTCTGACACCTGGTTCTTTTGCTGAGTTAGGTTTCTGGTCAGAATAACTGCTTTTAGTTGTAAGTTTTTGCAAGTGGGTGTTGTTTGCCTGACAGTCAGTGTTGTTGGATGTCCATTTCCCACAAGTTTGTGTTCTGCCTATCCACGGAGGCTGGCAGTCCTGCCTGTTTGAGTGCTGCTATTTAGACCTTTTATTATCAGAGTAATTTTGCCTACTCATAAGCAAAACCAAGAAAAGAGCTTTTTCTTTGATCTGCCTGAAATGCTTCTCTCATCTCTGTGACTTTCCAAGAACCGTAAATAAAAAGGGAAAAAAAAGGCACATGCATCACAAATTTTCTGCAAGATTTTTGTCTTTAGGTATAAAATCAAGTGAATGTTGTACAGAATCTCCTGAGTACTTAGATGCAGACATGGGTGCACAGTGGTTTTGGCTGTGAGCAGTGGAAATTAATAAATTTGTCAATGTATGATTTGGAGGAGGAGTTGCCATCATGAAGGTTGTGGTTGCCTGGCTCTTGCCACGTTGACAGGTAATAAGAGAATCAAGCTTTGATGGAAAGGAAGGAATCCTCTCTCCTTCTCACTGCTGACACCCTCAGTTAAAAGAGCTGCTGAGTTGAAGGAATTTTTCCATCAGAGCTAATTACCCCAAATTATTTCAAAGTCTTATGCCTGTGTAAATAACTCCTAAAAGGAGATTTTTGCAGTAGCATTTACATCAAGAAGGTTTTTTCTCTTTATATCATTTGTTTGTTTCCTCTTGTTGACAGAATATATTGATGGTGTTGCCTCCTACCTTAAGGAGCTGACATATGATAGAGTATACCAGCCCTAAATCCAGGCTGAAATTCTCCTCCTTCTATTTCCCTCAGTTTCTCCCTCATGTTGTGTTGGTTTCACTGGAAGTTGAAGATGTTCCTTTCCTGTCAGGACACTGCGGGCCTTCCATTCACCAGGAGAGGGCATCTAGGGTGGTCTAGAATACTGCAAGGATTGGATCTTGGATATGTGTGTTCTCCTGCCTGGGACAGGAAAACAAATTAAATTAATTAAAGTAAAACAGGTTGGATGCTATTCTGGATAAAAAGCAAATAATGGAGTGGGAAAGCTGTTATGGATAATTTAATTTACATTTTGATCCCTTCTTTACAGCCACAGGGACTTAAAACCAGAAAACCTACTGCTGGATGAAAAGAACAACATCCGGATAGCAGACTTCGGGATGGCATCGCTGCAGGTTGGAGACAGCTTGTTAGAAACCAGTTGTGGGTGAGTGTCTCAAAGCATATTACAAAACTGAGGGATAGATTCCAGACATAGAACTTATCTATAGAAAGGGTTTTAGTAAAGACCTGCAGTCCTATACACTGCACTGGTGTTTCCCAGCAAGACAGTAAATTTATATGGTGCATGTACTGTAGAAGAAGGCTGAAAAAAGGGGGATTTAGTGCTTTACAGTGCAAAGCAGGTCACTGCAGGTGTCACATACAGATATAAAAATCGAAGCTTTCAGGTTTGGCTTCATCTGCATATGCTGGTGTGTTTGCATTTACTGGCCATATAATTTTTGGAAACTGAAAGCAGAGGTTGACTGTTTTAAGAGGCTTTGAAAAAATATTAGGGGTAGAAAAATGTTCTTAAATGGAATTTGCATGTCCTCTGTATGCTGTCTGCTTGCATGCAGCTGTTCATATTCATGCTCAACACTGCTTCTGTCAGCTCCCATGCAGGAGTTACAGGGAGGAAGCAGGGTCCTTTGCAATGACAGGCAGGGCATGAATGCAGGTACAAAGAAGCCTGCCTGGAGGAATATTGTAGGGGCAGTATAAAGACATTTTCATGCAAATTCAGTCGCCTTCAGGCACCACTGGACCATGATCCCGATTCCCAGTGCCAAGGTGACTGTGCAGAGGTTGTGGCATTGAGCTGTAGCAAGGGCAGCAGCTGCATTGAGCTGCTGTAGCCTGGCACCACTACACCAGCTTTTAGCTGTGTTAATTTGTTTTAACAGCATGCACAGAAACCCGACAGTACCAGCAGATTTCCACTTCCTCCCATGCAGATTGATTTCTCTTGGCCATCGGTAATGTGATTCTGATGACTTCAGCCCAGGCCCATCCTCAGCTCGTTACAGTTCATGGGTTTTTTTGGTGTCTTCTCTGCACCAAGGCAGTTCAAGGTAGTCTTGGAGCCATTGTGGTTCCCTCTAAAGCCCAGCCACTGCCTCTCAGTCCTAGCTTTTGCTTTTCAAGTCATGAATAATGGATAGCAAAAGTGTTTGAAGTTCATTATATGATAGAATGCTGGTTGGTGAGTAAACCAAGACCCACCAGTTCTTTCCTGTGCATGTCAAGTCAATATCTGAGTTCTTAGCAGAACAGATGAAAAGCAAGGAGCTGTGATGCCAAGGTCAACTACAAGGACCTGCACTTGGGTAGGGAGACAGTCAGTATCATCAATGCAGGATGAGGGATTAAAGGAGCAGTGCTGCTGAAAGGGGCTTGGGGGTGCTGGTGGATGAAAGGCTGGATGTGACCCAGCAATGTGCACTTGCAGCCCAAAAAGCCAGACCTGTCCTGGGCTGCATCCAAAGCAGCATGGCCAGCAGGAAGAGGGAGGGGATGCTTCTGCTCTGCTGAGACCTGCGCTGCATCCAGCTTTGGGGATCCATAGCATAAGAAGGATATGAACCTGTCTGAGTGGGCCCAGAGGAGGCCATGAAGGTGGCTGGAGGGCTGTAACATCTTCCTTGTGAGGACAGACTGATAGAGTTGTGGTTATTCAGTCTAGAGAGAAAAGGCTCCAGAAGACCTTATTGCAAATTTTCAGTACTGAAAGGGGGACTATAAAACAGATGAAGACAGACTTTATGGCAGGACCTGTAGTGATGGGACAAGGGATAATTCTTTTAAGCTAAAACAAGGGTCAATGTGGATTAGATAAAAGGAAGAAGCTTTTTACATTGAGGGTGATAAAACGCTGAACAGGTTTCCCAGACAGGTGGTAGATTCCCCATCCCTGGAAACATTCAAGATCTGTTTGGATGGGGCTCTGAGAAACTTGATCTAGTTGAATGTATCCCTGCTCATTGCAGGGTCATTGGATTAGTTAAGTTTTAAAGATCACTTCCAATCCAAACCATTCTGTGATTCTGATTGCATCTGTTGATTGCAGCTTCTTTCAGACTTCCCTTCTAGATCAGGAAATGCAGTCCTCCCTGCAGTTGCCACAAAGCCTTTATACTCTCTAGAGAAAGTTGTTCCCCTTCCTTCCATGAGAAAAAAAAAACAGGAAGTATAAAAACCAACCCAGCCTCAATTGCCTTGTAGGATTTTTCATACTCCTCGGGAACCTCTCAGTAGGGTTCCTGCTCTTGTTAGCACCGAGCTCTGTTATCTGTATCTGGAGTCTCAAAGGGAGGCTTCCTTCCCATAAGCTGTGCTGGAATTCAAACCTGCATGCTTCAAGCAGATCCAGCTCCCACATTGTGGCCTTAAAATGCACTAATAAAGAAATCAATGGAACGGAAGAGATGTGCCTGTAATAAACAGAACACAGCAGCAATGCTATGATCTCCTGCCTTGCAGATGCATTTTAAGTGTGTTGCCAATCACTAGACCTCCATGTGAGCTATTACACCACTTCATTAATTCTCCTGGCATGCAGCCCAGCATGGCTGATACTGGTGTCGTGTGATCTCTTTGGTTTGGGGTGTGAAGGAAGGAAGGAAGGAAGGAATATATAACAATATGCCACACTGTTCACAGAGAAAAGTAATCCAGTTATGACTCCCTTTCCCTTGGAGCACATGCCATAACCAGTCTCAGAGCTTTTCAAGGCAACAGTTTTACCTACCCATGCAGTTGGTACTTTCAGCCAGCATGAAAAGGAACAAAACAGAGTGAATCATGGCTGAGATATTGAGCTTTAATGAGATGCTGCTCCGTGCACCCATAAGTTAACTTCGAGAATGGCTTTTCCGTACTGTGAACACTGATAATGAGATGAAACTGTAACATTTCCATTGACAGTCATGCAGGGAGTCTCCAGGTATTTCTGTCAGTCAGAGTGGGAGGCTCAGATGGGGTTGAGCTGTGTGATACAGCTAACTTTGTCAGTTCAGCGAAGCAGGGAGACTGCAGTCAAAAATTCTTTGCTATCACAAGTGAACTGCTAAGTTTAGTCCTAAGTTTGGGTAGTCTTCAGGTCACTGCAGAGTCTTGACTGGCATCATGAAGAGTAGCCTCATGTAGCCTGAGGTGTGATGTAATTGCATATCTCAGTCACTGTTTTCTGGGAGGTACTCCTTAGGCCTGCATGGTTTTCTGTAGCACTGATAGCACTGACAGACTACCTGGAGGACACAATAACAGTTCTGTGCAGATGTGTTTGTGTAGGAGGAGGCAAGGATGGACTTGCTGTTTCACTGACATAATTTGTCATTGACAGACTGCATGTTTGGCCTTGATTGTAATGAGTCTCCATTATAGAAATGTGTATTGTGTGAATCCTGCATATGCGCAGTGCAGAGGAATATGCTGTAGTTCTTTTTAGTGTTTTTAGACCCTTAAGGGGAAGAGGACCTGTGTATAAGCTCTGCAGGACTAATTCTGCTTATGGCAGAAATTGCTCTGCAAGGCAGTCTTACAGAGAGATGGTCCTTGAGATGCCAGAATAACACAGTGAGTCTCTGCATTCCTTCAGAAGCAGGGAGGGTCTGTCAGCTAGCAGCAGACAAGGAAGGAAGAGAAAGATGTGTTAGGCTGCTGCTTCTATTATTTTAGATTTCTTCAGCTCTTCTTCCTCTTCACCCATCCATGCAGAGACACTCCCCATCTCTTTCTCAGTGATTCTTCCTGGCATGCTGCCTTGCAGTGTTTCAGAACAGGAGAGGTTGTCCAATCCATCCTGGGTTGTCACTAGGCAAGAAGAGTGAGTGCCTTTTGGTTAAACCTCAGGTCTGAGACCCAGGTTATCTGAGCTTGATTTCTGTTTCTGTTGAAGACATCCATGGTGGTCTAGGACAAGATGCATTGCCCTTCTCTGCTTCAGTTCTCCATCTTAGCAAGTCATTGGTGTATCAGCAGACCTGTGGTGAGCAGATAATTCAGAGGGCAGATACACCTCCCTGTCCAAGCACCCTTTCTGATTTTAATTACATGACATGATGCTGCACATATTCTTTCTGCCTTATAATAAATGTGTACATATATCTAAAACTTAAGCAGTCATTGTTAGGGTTGCACATTTAAGCTCTTCAATTTGGAAATGCCAGAATTATTGCTTTTTACCCCATCTCATCAAGCGCTTCCATTTCCAGCACTCCATTCCTATCTCCTTTCTGATTTGTAGCACAGTCTAGCTGACTTGTCCCATTCATTTCTGCTCCATATTTGGCCCAAATCCCAGATTGTTTTCTCTTTTTTACTAGGTTCCAGGTCTAGTTTCTGTTACCTGGTTGTGTGAGTCAGTTGCTGCCAGTCCTAGATCTACTTCATTAGTTTTGCACTCAGTTTGTTTTTAAATTTGGCACCATGTGGTAACTCCACCCACAGCAGCTCAGTTGCAGATTAATAAAATTACTCTGTGAAGTGTTGCTGCTGCAGGTAGGATTTTGATCCTAATGGTCTCGAGAGTTTCTGCTAGTAAATGCAAATTGCAATTTTCTAGTGAAATGCAATGTTTCTATGATATAATTTCTAGGGAATGCAAATTAATACTCAGGTTTTCCCTTTGCAGGGGAGGATACTGGAATTTTTTCTCTTTTTTTTTAATATGGAAAAGTGTTTACTTAAAATTAGACTTAGATAGTGGAAGTGTTTCAGCCCAATCACAGCATGCATGCATACAAATACATGAAACCAGTCTGAGACAGACAAAAAGCAAGGAAAATTGTTGTTAAATTGAAAGTAAGTTACAAGGAGCTTAAAATGAGGATTATAAAGAGAAATACCAGACAACGTTATTAATGACCATTGGTACCAGCATCACCTATAATAAATACATCACAAGGTATGTTAAAAGAGCTTGCATTTTGCAAAATCAATCTCTGAGAATTTAAGATGTGCTTTTCTTCAGCTTGACAGTGTAGCATTTACTCAGCCTGTGCACATTAGGATATGCCTATTAACTACGAGGTTGTACAGATTTTTTTTCAACAAATCTTTGCCTCATTTGATGATTGGATGGTGTGTTTTTGTGAGTAAACAGCTATTTAATGTTTGGGTTTTCCTCATAATTTATTTTATGGATCCATTTATAACTTCTACTCGCTGCATTGAGGCCTTGCTATGAATGCTAGGTAGGATTTCATCACTGTGTCTTAGGTTTCCAAGTATTAATTATACTGTTTTCATATTATGTTTGCCACATTGATCTGGTTATCTCCATTTTTATGAGGACACGGGATTCTGCAAAATGAAACTCAAAATTGTCAACCAGTTTTGAGTGTACAGTTTGATGCTCTTGGGGCCCAATACCTCAGGATACTTGGTGCTTGATAACAGTCCTTTACTGGGCGAGCACAGCGCCTACCAACTGCACCTGCCACTCCACATGCTTGTAAATGCTGGAAATTAAACTTGGATGTGTAGCACTGTGATTCTGAAAACTGGGGAACATGCAACTCATAATTACCTGTGAACATCTCTGTTTAAGGCACCTGTTCATTTTCTGTCACAGAAGGATTCTCTGGCAGGCACAGTTTGATTCTCCCATGTGTTAATCAGCTGCATTCTTGCAAACTTGTCCTTATTGACACTAAAGTTCTCTCACATTGCTACTTCCCAGCTTCAGTCACAAGTAGAAAAGAGGCATTAGCTACATGTTCAACTGACTTACCTGCAGAGCACAGTGTAACATTTTCAACATTTTTTTTGCCAGTTCTTAACTTTGGGTACCTAATTTGGTAATCTTTATGCCCTTTTAATACAAGGGTCTGGTTAATTTTTAAAATTAAAACCTCTTAAAGGTTCCATGATTTAAAAACATGAACTGATAATTAATGAATTGATTTGCAGATTCCCCAAAAATATAATTACACCTGAGGAATAAACAGCTGTAAGATGGCTGAGGGCTAGATGGTGAGTTTTCTCATCCAAACGTAAATGACTGAGTTGAAGCTTTAATGGCAATCTAGCCCTCAGCCTTAACTACACCTACTACCTTAATTACAGCCTTACCTGCAGCTCCTGCCTTCACTGCAGCCCTGAGTGCCTACTGCTGCTGGAGCCTTTCGTTAGTGTCCCCCTGCCTCTCTTTGCTCTGTGATCCGCGGCTGTCGCTTTCTCTCTCGGAATGCCCGGGTCCTTCTCCTGAATTCCCTTTATCTATTTTGCTACTCCTCTGATCTTTCCCTTCATCTCAGCCCTTTGCTACCCAGCATGGGGGGAAAGCAGAGGCAGCCTTTTGCTCTAGTGGGTAACTCCTGCCTCTGAAAGCCATCTTGGAGACAGTGATTAAGAGAAGGGAAAGAAGGACTCTAGAATCCAGCAACAGCAAAAACAGCCAGATGTGTGAGGATTTCTCTGCAGCTGTACCACGTCCTATATCAAGGTAACTTCATGCCTTGAAGAATAAATATAATAATAAAATAAAATAATAATAAAAACAGAGGAAAGGAGATTTCTTGTTCCTCCCTCTGCAGAAACTCTGCATCTGCCTGTGAGGTCTAAAGGATGGCCCTCAAAGCAGGTTTTCTTCTTCCCCAAATAATACCATCTTAAGGCATGGGACGAAAGACTGAGGTATGGACGCTCATCTTTACTGAGACGTGGGGACCCATCAGGCAGTGTAACACATTATTTGTCTCAATGTGGAGTAGGATCACACAGCTTTTCCTGTCATTCTTGGTCAACCAACCACTTTTCTGGCAAAGCAGTTACTGTGTGTTCCCAGATAAACCATATGTGCCCAATGGATTTGTGTGCGTGCAGTGCCGGTCTCTCTAACCCATGTAAAAAAACCTAACTCACAGGCACATCACATCTGCACTGAAGATATGGCCATGGTTGTCTCAGATCTACTGCAGCTGCACAAGATCTTGATGTGCACAGATCAAGAACTACTTTTCTAGTTTCTCAGAAGAAATTCAAAAAAGATACATCAAGAATACATACATTTCTTTCTGCATGTTTGACTTAACTGTCCCGAGCTGTCCTGGATTTCACCATTCCTCTCTTGTCTTATTTCCTCTTGTTTAAATCCCATGTAAATGCTCTAAGGTCCCCTAAGATCCTTAAGATTATTGTGTCCTAGAGTCACAACTGTGAATGACCATTCAGAGAGCCCTTCCTGCCCTGGGCAGACTAGCCTTGGAAAATCCCCATCACCCTGGAAATAAACAGTGCCAACATTGCTGCTTTTTTGCAGTGGTACCCGCAGGCAGCAACTCTTTCTTGATCTTGCTGAGCGATATATTTATTTGTTATCAAGGGCAGACTGGGGCTTTTGCTGTAGCAGAATGATGAGGAGGTGGCCTAGAGGAAGGGACAGGGAATGTTGCTCTTGACACATCTATATTGAATAATTAGTGATAAGAGCCAAAGAAATATTCATGACTCTGTAGAAAGATAAATAGATTTTTGATTAAATTTGAGTTTTGTCTTAACAGCAGTTGAAGTTGCTGTGTGATTGGTAGCATGGAAATGAGGTTTTTATGGATTCTGGCTGACTGGAGGATCCCTTTTAAAGCTGTTAGCCAAGATAATGCTGCAGATATCTAGCTAGTGTGTGCTGGCAAGAATTCAGAATGGCAATGCCAGAAACCTGTGCTCTCTGGGCAGTTGCAATGCAGCTGTTGAATGATTTAATCAATCCAACTTGTTCAAAGGATTTATTATAACATTTTCTCCACCCAGACTCTTAGACTTTTGCAGGATTTCAGTGGTGCCTTTTAAGATCTATGGCACATTCCACTGCAGTTCAGCAGACTTCAGGAAGGAAAACACTTCAAGGACATTTGCTAGTGGGACACATAAATACCTATGTACATATCTTGAGTTCTTCACAACACTTACATTCTTTTTTTCAAGGATGGTAGCACAGGAAGCTTTCAAGGTGGTCGCACTGCTCAGCACCCACAGTTAAGAGTTCTGAAATCCTTGTTGGAGTCATAATATACAAATAAAAATTCAGGAACACTCTGCAAATTGAGATACTAACTCTTCCAGTGCACTTCAGTGCCATTGCCATCCAAAAAGGATTGTGTTGAACTGTACAGGATGCCATGCAGGATTTGACAAATCTGGCTAAAGTTTCTAGGTCAGCCACAGGCACCACCTGTAGTAGCCATTTAATGTACTCTGTGTGTTCATGACTCACACAGAGAGGCAGCTGTACCTTGCAGAACCTAAAATACATGTGAGAGTAAGAAATTCAAACATGCTAAGTGATGGGAGCTTGACAGTTACCTAGAATGTGTCTGCACTCCTTTTACCCCCCCATATATTTCCCAAACCTAATGTGATGTACAAAACATGTTAGAACCAGCCTTTCTGTTCTGAGGTGACTAAGCTGAGCAAATATCCTTGATCTATGCAAGTCTTGTACTCTTTTTGCTACCATGGGTTTTTCCCCAAATTCCAGTTGCATTACTATGTTCCCTGCAGTTCCCACACTGCCCTCCTTCAGTATTCTGTGAAAGCAGTTCAGCACTAGTGAGAGTTGTGCTTGTCAGGCCTGAGCTGTAGTCCCAGTGGTGGTGCTGCTCCTTACTTGTGCTTTGTGTGTGCCTTAGGGATGGCCTGTACCCTCTACTCCACTGTTAGATACAAGAAAAAGACAACATCACTAGTCAAGCATTCTCTCAAGAATAATTTGTCTTCTAAAAGCTTGCAAAATCATGTGTTAGTCCAGTGTTGTGACTTTTTGTGGTTTAGACTTTGAGGTTTTGGAAAGAATAGGCGTAGTGCAGGTCTTGGTTTGCCATAAAGAGGCAAATTCACAGGAAACAATGTATTTTGGAAGTTTGGGAGCTCGTTCATAACATTAAGCTATTCAGTTTCTCACTCTGGCCTCACTCTCTCTCTTGTAGTGTGAAAACTGCAGTCGCATTGCTCTTGCTTTAGTCAGAAGAGTAGACTCATGGTGAGGTTCTGGTCACCTTTTTTCAGACAGGCCAGCTGCAGCTTTTAAAAATGTTAAGTAACCTTGTCCATGTTTCCATGGCTGTCAGTACAGAGCTACACAGAGAGCCTGGGTAGTCTGTCCTACCCACTAGACACAAGACTGTTCTTTCTAGTCTTCCAATGAGCAGCTCCATCCAGCTCTCTGAGGGAGGTTCTGGCTTTCATTAGCTGTTTTGACTCTTGAACCAAGGTTTTTAAAATGTGTTCTAAACTAAGGCACTACTGAGCAACCAGACTGGTTAGAATACCTGTGAATAGCCCATCTCTTAAATGGGCCCAGGATTGGTGTTGTATTAAATATTGGATTAAGCTGCTGGATTCCACTTTTTCTGAAATTTGTGAGGGATCAACTGCATTTCTCTCTCCTCATTGAAGCTTTGCTGTCAAGGTAGCTGCACTCCCAAGTGTACCCTGAGTTTATTGTCATGCTCTGCCAAAAGCTGTGATACCAAATCAGGGCGTTCCGTGCCCATGGGATGATATTTTGCCACAAGATAATGTATTGTGTATGGAAATTCAATTAATGGGCTGTCTCACTGGGCATTAATATAGGATCCTAGCACAAAGCTAACCTCGCTGTGCTTCTGGTTTGCTCATTACTTTGTGAGACAGGTATTGCCCAGCCATGATTGCATTTGTCACACAAGAAACACATGCACAAATGAAGACAGGCTCAGGGACTGCTGGGAGGTGTCAGTATAAACAATAGCATGATTTGCACACGTGTTTCAGACAGTTTGCATCCCTTTTACTTGTCAAGTTACTTTAATGAAGGCTATAAAATAAATAGCCATGGCTATAATCTTTAGGAATTAAAATTATTACCTGGCAAGTTGAAGTAATTAACTCTTCTCAGCCAGGAATCAAACAAGAGATATATGGGTAGAAGGATGTGAAAAGAATATATTAACTCACCAGGTAATAGTGCTACTGTCCATCCCTTTTTGTTTTTTTAGAGAAAAAGAAAAGGCATATTGCAATCATGTATTGGCAGCTTTTGTGACCACTGGTGTAAATTAGAGTCATCTTAGCAGAAGAGACACCAGACGTGGTTTAGGGATGCATCTGTCTTTTTTCCTGTAAAAAACTTTGCAATGTGGGTCCTCCTTTTAGTTAGATACAAGGCCAAGTGATGGGGTTAGAGAGCTGGAATTTTATACTCGCAGAATGTGCCTCGTCTTCCCTTTGTTCCTTGCTTTTAAGAAATTCATAGCAGGGCCATAGAGTTTTAAATTATGTTAGTTCTTGGCCATTTTCTGAGTTTGTCAGAAGTATGTTCTTGTTGAGGTAAGGAAAAATGTGCTGGTTTGCGCACTTGTATTCTGTATAAGCAAATCTATCATCATTCTGCTAAACAAAATGGAAATGCACATAACCATAAATACTGGGCTGTTACATGCTCATTTGACTGTATTTTATCTTTCAGATCACCACATTATGCTTGTCCTGAAGTCATCCGGGTAAGTTGGTTAATATTAGTGTGCATAAATGCCTTTTTTGAAGCGTCCCTTGTTGCAAGTACACAGATAGATCCTCTGTACAAGAAATCTGCCCAAAGCAGAAGGAAAGAAAAGGACAAAAGAAACCTAAATAGAGTTTTGTTTGTTTGGGTCAGCCCTGAATCAAGCCACATTGGGAAATAATTGTTATTCTCACAGTACTTTTGCACCATGTGATCAGACAGAAGTACAGGAGCCTGACTTAATTTGATCTTTTGACCCAAGGGACATAGTCCCCTCAGCTTTCCTGTCTCTGATGTAGCTGTCATCTCAGTAAAAAAGCTGGGGTTGACTGTCAGTGTTGTTGGTTTCCACTAAACAATATTTTTCCCCTCTGCTTTCCCTTTGTCCTCTGAAAATAATTATCCAAGATTTCAGTGCCCAGGATTGCCCTCTTCCAAAGCATGTCTCTACTGTAAAGTCAAACAGGAAGCCCACAGGAGAGGCTGGCCAGACAACACTATGAGTTTGCAAATAGCATGGCTGGTGACAAGCTCCCTGAAGAACCAGGGCAAAGAAACACACCTTCTAGATGTCCTTAATGCACCTGTTACTCTGTTTAAATGCCAGATAATTTGTGAGTTGTCAAGCATTCCTGCTCTGCTCCCACTTCTGAGCCTTTCCTCACAGATCCCAGATAAGACTACAAGCTGATGTTCACAAAAATTCATTTAGCCGGCTGTGTAGTGGCTTCCTCCTAGTTGGGAAGGCCAACTTGGGAAGCAGGTAGCTGAACTGAAACGTGGGGTTTCCCATTCCCCCTCTCTCATTCGTCAAGGATAAGTAATTCATTTGCTAGTGATTGGTCTTTTGAACCTCTGTGTCTTTGCTGCACAGGGAGAAAAATATGATGGAAGGAAAGCAGACGTCTGGAGCTGCGGAGTCATTTTGTTTGCGTTGCTAGTGGTGAGTCATCTTCCTTGCAGTAGCCTTTAAAAAGAAAATAAGAATCTGAAAGTACTGCTGTATTTAATAGCAATTCTATTGACATCATGTATGGATGGTTTTTTTTAGTCCTCTATTTTTGTATCTCTCAGTGGCATCCTTTCCTCTTATTTCTACATCAGCCCCAAAGGAAAAGCATGTGGAATATTTCACTGCTTCTTTGAAACACTGTTGCCCTGCACAGGAGAACATAGACAGGCATCAAAAAACTTGTCTCTGTAAATGCTCTTTGTTGTTTTGTGATGTTGCACCACATTTTTTGATGGGTAAGGATGTGTAGGGTTACAACTCCAGGATACAGAGAGTGTCAAAAGTCGTCCTTCATGGGATCAAGATATGGCTGGGTTTGGGATGTGTTCACTTTATTCTGCTGTATGTATATATGTGCTTCAGCAGGTATATGCATACATTAACTGCAGTATTTTTTCAAGGAAGGACTTGAGAACCTCATCTTTGTTTCATGCAAGCAGTGAGCTACATTTTAATTTGGTACACATGGGAATATAAAACTGAGCCAGTAGTACAAAGTTTAAATTAGTTTCCATCTGGCTTGGTAATACTTTAAGTGTTCAAAATATGCCATCGTCTAACTTACCCTTCTTTTGATCAGAATTTCAATTCTCTGTGGAATTTATTCTGAAATGAAGTTCTATTATAACACTCCTAAACATCCAGCAAATGGGTGTCCAGCTGAAGGCAGATAGGCTCGGCATTTGTTACCGATTTCCACAGTATAATGTAGGAAAATAT
Organism: Camarhynchus parvulus; assembly: GCF_901933205.1. Lineage (NCBI taxonomy): Eukaryota > Metazoa > Chordata > Aves > Passeriformes > Thraupidae > Camarhynchus > Camarhynchus parvulus. The sequence goes on along the minus strand of NC_044575.1, from coordinate 15,677,045 downwards.
AGTTTATGTTAATACAAGCATAAACCATGTGCAGGTAAAATACTCTATATGAATATAGGTTTTATTTGAATGTTAAGTGCTTTATATCTGTAATAGTTCATCTGATCATCTATAATTATAAAAGTAACAAGCCTGAAGTAAAATTATGATATTTTTGTACATTTATCAGTAAACCTAATTGCTTCACTTAAACGTTTTATTTTGGAAAAAGCACTTGTACAGTGTAAAATGAGATAAATTCTGGATATTATTTTTGTTTAAATACTTTTAAATTTTAGAGGTTTTTTGTATCGGAGGATATGCTGATTCTTTTTTAATTGTTCAAATCAGAATACCTTAAAGTAATTTCAGTATGACGCTTTAATTCCCCTTAACCAATCTTACTCCTTTTTTTCTTTTTAGTCATTACAATTCACTGACATTTTTGGAATTTTAATTTTTTTATCTTGATGTTGCATTGGAAGAATTTTAACTGTCACACTAGGTAGCACCTGGTTATCTCTTACTGAGCAGTTACTTTCATAGCTGATAAAATAGAAGTGTATAATGAGCTCTTAATATAACTTCTTGAATTCGTAAGAACAGAAGAGAGAATGTGTCAAGATGGTTCAGATTTGTCGAGCAGGCTTTTCATTTTCAGGGGGATTCTCTGTCAAGCTTGGGTGTCTGTTTCTGCATCTTCATCTGTTCCTACATACACACATGAGCCTGAAGAATTATTGAAATAAGTCTATTATTGATGGAAAGTGCAGAGCTCGCCAGTTAATTATGTCAGGACAAACCCTGCAAAAACTATCAAGATATGATAGCAGATGGTAGTAATAAAGGAGATGTAGTTGTTACCTTCAGGAAATGCCACACAGCATCCTTTTTGACTTCATCAGGGCTTAAATTGCATTAGCCAAAGTACTGAACTATCAGAATTGATTTTCCTTTAAGTCTGGAATGGATAGGAAAAGTGCAGGTAGCTCTGGAGGTTGGTTACAGAAGTCAGGGAGAGGCTCTGCCTTCAAGGCCTCTGGAATGAACAAACACCAGTAAGCAGTGCCCAGTCGTGGCTGCCATCAGGTGGCTTCCTGAGGCTGCTGTAAATGGAGCTGTTGTTCTCCCTAAATCATAGACACAGGATTGTTTATACAGATGCGCTACTCACTGTAGTAAGAGCAGTGCCAGAGCTGGCAACTTAAAACTTCATTATCACAGCAGCTGACAACTTGCAGCTTCCCACAAACCATCCTGGAAATCAAGGAAGCTCAGCACCTACTAGAATTAGGCAGTGAAAGAAGGAAGTGAGAATATCTAGGAAGGTGCAGACTTGCTATAAAAGGGTATCAGCTGCAGTCAGTAGAGTTATCCTAAAGATTTCAACTTCTCTTTTTCCTTTTTGTCCTTGCAGCAAGGATAGGTCTTTTTACTGCTTTTTGTGGCAAGCTGATGATCTATTCAAAATGTAGTTTCAGCTAAAAAAACTTCAAGCCATTCATGTAAGTGAGCTACAGTAGGGAAGCAATAGGAACTGATGACCTGACCACAGCATGGGAACTGGATGGAGTATATTAAACAGGTGGAATGTCTGCTGCTTCCAAAGGCTAATGTTGGTTGGGGTTTCTTTCAGCTGTGTCATTTTAATGCTCCATCAGAAAGAGCATGTTCTTTACTGGAAGTCTCTCAAAAGCTGTTCACCTCCTTTTCAATGTCTGCAATAAATGTGTCTCAGGAAGATTAAAAATAAGGAGACGATAAACATTGCTGCTGTGAAAGTATGCCCAGGAGGAATACCAGCAGATCAAAAGCTTGAATAGAATTTAAGTGAATCCACGCATCTTTGGTGAATTTGCCTGGAAAGGCAATTTCATATTTTATATTTTACTTTATACTGGTAGTCATTTTCTAATTAAAGGTCTAATAAAAAGAACAATGTCCTCAGTTTTGTCTCCTGTGTTAGAGGAAATACAGCAGCACTAAGAAATTTTGTCTTTTCAGTGGATAAAAGGTTTTTTTACTCATAATAATATATTATGAGCTGACTTCCTCTTTTCCATTCTCTCACCTGCTTATCCTGGCTTTTCTCCTTTGGCCATCTCCAGTTCTCTCCCATTGACTGCTCTGTCCCATCCCTGCAGGGTGCCCTGCCTTTCGATGACGACAACTTGCGGCAACTGCTGGAGAAGGTGAAGCGTGGAGTGTTCCACATGCCCCATTTTATCCCCCCTGACTGTCAGAATCTTTTGCGGGGGATGATTGAAGTGGATGCCTCGAAACGTCTCACGGTAAGGAGGCTTTGTGAACAAGGCTTCATTTCTTACTTTGTTGCAGGAATGGTTGAGCAGCTACAGTAACTTGGTGATCTGATGGCATTCCTATGTGTTTCCTCCTGAGCAAAGGAGTGGAGTTGGTGGAGTCTTTGGGAAGAAGTTAGTTACCATCTCTTTTGAGTCATAAGGACAGATTACTTTTGTGTTTTTTCTGTAGCCTCCTGATTCCCTTCCATATGTAACACTGGGCATTTAGGAGATATCCCTCATAGCTCATCACAGAACTACCAGCCCATTCACACCTTTTGGAGTCCACCTGAGTTGTCAGTTTCTTCTCTCTGATACAGCAGTTTGCTGGGGGCATGGTGTAAGTATTTGAAGGTCACAGATGTTAGGACTAGTATTTGAAGCTTTGCCATTAAACAGAGTGTGATTTTCTTACATTTCTGACAGAAGTGTTGGCTTCTCACTTCAGGCCACATAAGCTGCATTGCACTCTATCCTGCATTTGCTCTGCATTATCCTTTAGCAGCCTTCAGAGCAAGTGTCTGCCAGTCTGCTCTTTCATCCTGTGCCCTGTGGTCCTGAGCACTGTTTGTCCCACAGTGTTGAGCTCCTGGCATTCAGCTCTGAGTCTGCAGCTAGGGTACATCCCATCACTACAACAGAGACCCTGCAAGAGTAAGGACTGTGTAGTGATTGTATCCTTTACTAACGTTGTGTTAATGTTTTAGGGAATTAAAAAACATTGGCAATTAAAATAATTTTGGAAAGTAAGATTGCCTGCTTGTCAGTGGAGGCGTATGCCTTTATGGGTAGATTGCCCCTGTAAATCCTATTGTCAGGCCTTGGTGATGATTTTATACAGATTTACTAAGCTCACAGATTCTGAGTGGGAGTATGTATAAAGAAATGTAAATTTAAAACTCCTCCTGGTTCTTCAGTCTGCTAAAATATTTATAAATAAACTCTCAGATCACTGGTTGGCCTCTCTGCTGAGATTGGTAACAACAGCATCAGTCTGTGCCAGCTGTGACCATGCTCTTGGGATGCAGACACCTCTCTGCTAAGAAGTTAACTGAAACTCCCTTCACAACTCCCTACAATAGGACCTGACATCTGGGTTTTTCTTTCATTTATTACCAGTCCAGGTCATGCTCTATTTGGTGGCATAGGGGAAAAGTTAATGTTATTTCTAGTATTTTGCAAACCCAGTAGCCATCACATTTTGCAGAACATAAATAGCACTGATTGGAAAAAAAATGGCACCTTAAAAGACCTTTTTTAAACAGATTTTTAAAGAAAGAAATAACATTTTCACAAGTATATTCACAGAAAGAACACTGCAGAGGTTAGAGCAATATCCTGAGAGATGAGACAGCTGTTCTTCATGGCCAAGAAAATCACAAAGTCCCTCTCAAGCTTAGCTTCCTTTCCATGATGTAAACATACCAGCTTCTCTCTTGTTTTGTTGGGGTTTTTTCCTCAAAAAAGTGCCGATGGTCAGAGTATGTTAGGGAGCAGGTCATCAAGTGCTAGATCCTTCTTCAGATTGCTCTGAATTTTTCCACAGGGCAGAGACAGATCCTAAATCATTTGAGTTGTGCAATACAGCTGGGAATGTACATGCATAGGAGAGAAAGCAGTTGAGGTAATTCAAGGTCTCAGAGTGACACTCATCCCCCTCCCTTTCTTGATCAAAATTAACCTCTTCCTTAGGGAGGGAAAAAAAAAAACCCAGATCAGGTAGTTATTGGCACACACTAACCATTGAATTATGAATAAGAATTTGAAATAATACATATTAAAGAGCTCAGAGCTGGGAGGAAGAAAGGTTGGTGCTTTGTTATTAGCTGCAGTCTTTTTTTCATTATTTGAGGGTCTGTGGTTTTGCTGTCCCTGCTGCTGTCACACTCCTGTGCTGTTAGTGAGCTGTTTGCTTTGACTGCCAGGCAGAAGGGAGCTCTTTGTTTACTGCACAGGAGCTGGGAATGTAGAGTTCATTCTGAGGAGACAGCTGAATTCTATTTTAGCTTTGTCCTATGAAAAAGAGTATAAACATGGGTTTATTTGGAAGCCTCTATTCCTAGAAAATATCTCACTTGAATCAATTTGATATTTATACAAAGATGTGAGCAAAATTGCAGCTTGGGTACAATAAGCACAGATGTAGCTGTTACCATTACTGATCATTTGCTCAATACCTCACTAGTGAATTCAGCAGAAAAATATAGTGAAATGTAAGGTAACTAAAATTTTTTTCTTTCATTTTTCACTTCCCCTCTCTGCTTTGTTCCTCTTTTTTTTGATTTGTGTCTCTTTTCATCCAACTGCATTTCCCTCCCTGCAGTAATTGCCATTTCACAGCACACCCACACCTTCCCCAGTCCATCTGTTAAAATGATCAACAAAAACAGAACCAGCATTCACGTTTAACTGTCATCATTTGTTTCAGTGTTGGAGCTTGAGAAGATTAATGGAGGGGAGGGTACTCAGAATTATTGTTGCTGGCCCTTTCCAGCCTTAAGAAGCAGGCATTACCTTTCTTTGGATATGATTCATTTGTGGGAACAAGACTTTATTATTTCTTAGGAGAATATTGTTCACACTCACCAGGTGTTACGTAGCCTCAAATATGTTTAAAGGGACATCCTTGACCACTCTCATTTACTGGGCCTGTTTTACTAAACATGCTGTGAAATAAAAGAATTTGTGTTTTTCTTTCATTAAATATAAATTTTTCATTAAAAGCTGATCCTAGCTCCTGGTGATGGTATTTCTGACCACCCATATTTATGAAAGGTGAAGTCAAACAAAGAATGAATAGTAAGATGATCAGCATTTGAAAGAGTCTGCCTGAATAGCATGGCCTAAAAGAGCTTCAGTTAATGTACACAGATAATGTCTAAGAAAGGTTGTACTGGTCATCTGCATATTCATTAGAGGTAATTACTAGGGAGAGAAGGATTATTTAAGGTAAAGGAAGATACTGGCACAAAACCAAAGATATGTCAAATGGCCTTAAAGGAAAGTGGGCTAGAAGCAAGAAGAATTTTAGGCATATCTGTGGGGTTCTGGGACAGCCTTCTAGTAGGAATAGTGTCAGGAGGGAAAAGTGAAGTAGTAATAAAGTTTGAGAAGGCTTAAGGGAGGTGTGCTCTGGGTGCCTAAAGTACTGCAGGATGAGGTTTCTTTTAGTTATGTGCTCTTCAAATGATTCAGCATTGCTACAGCAGAGAATTTCATCTCTTGTGGTAGAAACCAGTTGCACTCTCAGCCAATATTTTCTTCTCCAGAAAGACAAAGGGCAGAGGCACTTTTCTTTTAAAGATGGATTAGCACTATTGAAATTTTTTTTCTAGAGCAAGGTGGATCCGAGCAGATATTGCAGAATAAGCTATTCCAATAAAGCTGCTACTGTTCTAGCATTGACATCTTATACTAGAGTAGAATGACTTGTTTTCTATGTTGACTGTACACACAGGTGGAAATACCTATCCCTGAATATTACCTAAAAATTCCTTGAATTGCACGTACTTTCAGAATCTCCTCTCTGCTTTCTGATGTTGTGTTTTCTCGGATCTGATGCTAATGATGCTATGCAGAATCTAAAGAATATTAAGAAATGAAGAAGGGAAAACTCACCTGATTCATTTCTGTAGAAGGTCTTATGGTAAGGTGCCTATTCCATAATATAAATTTTCTCAGTTTACAACCTATAGAATGGAGGCAATTGACCAATTGATGCATTTAGGCTGCCAAGGGCCTGTTCATGCCCCATGGACATAGGACAGTGATACTTGCCCTTGTCATGGTCCCTGGAGGCTGCTTTAGTACAGCTGCTGCTGCTGAAATGGATACTGGTTTTACCAGTGCTGTTTGGACTGCCAGCCTGAACCCTGTCGCCAAGAAAAGCCACGGGGTTTTTGTGTCTTGACATTACACAGTAGGTTTAAAGCTCAGACTAGGGGATCTTCTGGATGAAGAAGATTCATTTGAGGTGTGGGTGCACAGATGGGTTTGAGGCTGGTCTCCTCCCGGACAGGGAAGTTTGAAATTTGACATGAGTTTAAGTTCAGAAGCCCTCATCTATATCCACAGACTTTGAGAAAATTTTTCTTCAGGGCAGAACTTTTTAGCTTGGCAAGTGCTCTGCTGAGATCAGTGCCGAGGATGTAGACAGCGCTGCCTTGTTTTCCATCTGCCTGTCTGTCTCCATCTGTTGTTCCCTGCCTTAGAATTCAGACGTAAGCTCTTTGTGGGAGGAGACCTCTTTTACTGATGAGCTTGTGCAGCTCTGTATCACAGTGGGTCTGTCATCTGTGAGAGAGGCTCCTCGATGCTTCTTCAGTGTACAGGTTTAGTATTTGGAAGTATTTTTACGTAAAACCATGACAAAGGAATTCTCCCTCTCCTTCCATAACAGCATCTTAGCCTGCAGAAATTTCTGACTGTGCATGTGCAGTGGATCTGAGCATGTTTTGTTATTTCAGAGATGATGTCATGAGACAGTTGCCTGCAGTGACTAGGAGACATTAGGAAACAGCATTTTTACAACTTCCATAAAATGGTATTAAACTTGGCAAACTCATGTGCAAACAGCAAGAAAAACCCTCTGGGAAAGGTTGTTAAATGCCTTCGTCACTTAAACGCATTTAAACATTGTGTTTAAATGAAGGCAGGAGTGAGATTAGCTCCCACTGTGTATCTCCCTCCCCTGCACTGCACAGTAGAAAGTGTACAGACTTCTCCTTGTCAAAACCAATCGCCCTCCCATAACCCTCCTGTCACTTTAATGCAGACAAAAAGCAACAAAGCATTAATTAATTACCTTTAAAACAGTACTGAAGATGTTGGCAGCAGCAAGCACACGTCTAATAACATTTCAATGCAATTACATTTGAATCAGCATGGGAAATCGGTTTGTAGGATACTTTTCATATCTGGGATATCCCAGCATATTTCAGTAGTGGTTTTGATGTGGATTGAATGGCAGATGTGTGGGTAAACAGCAGCCATGAGAGTTATCATACACCTTCAGATGTGTATCAAGGTGCCATGGGGCAACTCTTTCAGAAAAATGCTGTGTGTTGATTAGTTTGAAGGAGGTTGATCAGCAGGGGCAAGCAGTAGTCATTTGACATCTTCTCTGAAGGAACCCAGAGGCTCTGTGACTAAGACATGGACTGGTGACCCTCTTTTCTTTCCCCTCTCTAGCTCAGAAATTGAAGTGCTGTTGTCTGCTTTGCCATGGCATTTCTGCATATCACAGGCACACAGAAGCACAGTGTCCCACAGAGACAAAAAATGCAGCAAGAGAAGCAAGCATGAAAGAGACTTGGACATTGCATAGCTGTATCATCTGCATCTTGTCTGAAATCATTAATCTCTCTAACCCTCCATGTGGTTTATGGGAAATAATGAGTAGATGTGGTTTTACCAGCACAGGAGGCACAGTTCACCCCTTAGCAGATCCTCACAGAACTATACATCTGTTAAGAAATAATTCTAAAATCCTGCCCCATGGAAGCTGTACAAAATAGGCTCTCCTTATGTTCTGTGATTGAACCTCAGCTTGCGCAGAACCAGAAGGAAGAGGGCTGTGTCTCCAGGCTGTTGGGGGAACTCCCAAATCATATCTTCATCTCAACGGGCGATGACAGTGTGTCAGGAATTCTCCGCCTTGCTCCTAAGAGTGCAGGGGTTAGAGGACTGCCTAATGCAAAGGAATTGTGATGAAGGGGAGTTACTGTGGCAGGCTGATGCCATGGCTGGAAGCTGTGCCAGTCTGCCTGGGCCGCTGGAAGTGTGTGCTGGGGGCATTGGTGCTGCTTAGAAGACAGATATGTGAGTGCCAGCTGCACCTGTGGTTGCAGTGTTGATGCAGTCTGGGGTTTACAGGAGGCTGTTTGTGTCCCACACTGTTCCCTCCAGCCTCCTGTCATGCTTTTATAGGCTGCATTCCATTGTTTCTTTGTTTTCAGGAAAAGCTCCGACTCACTTTAAAAAATGATCTCATATATAGCCAAACTCATGTCTTACTGGTTTCCCAGACACGGAGCTGTTCCATAGCACAAAGGTCTCTGATTCCTTGCTCTCTGTGGCAAACACTTTGTATCTTTGAGATTTTGTTGTTTGCCTGTTCCTTATTTTTTATTTTCTTTTTATTTCTTTTTCTCTCTGATTCTAATTATTGTGGAAGTGGAATGTAATAAGAGCAGGACAGCTGTCGCCATTCTTCCTCACCATTGTAATGGGTCTGAGATTTCCTCTCATAGGAGTTTTCTTCCAGCTCTCTCCTGTCTTTCCCCTGAAAGTTGCACAAATGTGAGCCCATATGCAGTGAGTATGCATTTTGTTCTGCACCTACAAAGGTGCTGCATACTGATGAATATAAAAAACATTGCCCACATAAAAAATAACCCCTGGACATCTAAGAAAAGTTATTTTCTGCTGTGATGATTAAAACAAAACATATTTGGAAGGTTTTGCTGAAAGTATGTCATATGAACCTTCTGTTCTCTCTGCTGTTAAGGGTTTCTCTTGGAGAAATCATACTGCCTTCTTCTCCTGTGGTTGTGGGAAAAGATATCATTGTAATGTTGGTGGAATCTGCCTTCCATAGGTGGTCATGGCTACTTTCAGCTTTAATCAGTCCTTCATTGCATAGTGAAATTCTCATGTCTAGAACAGGAAAGAGGGAAGTAAAACAAATTCGTGGTCTCATGTTCAGGTGCAGAATTAGTAAATTGCATAGAACCTTATTCTGGTTGGTCCTTAGATTTTGATGATAAATGTGAAGCCAATCTAGAATGCGTCCTGTATCCAGGAAGGTCACACCACAGATGCACAAATTATTTTGTTTATTATCTGTTTGAACCTATTTTCTTCTTTCTTCCTCTTTCTTTTCCTCCAAAACAAAACTAGAAATGCAATTTAAGGATAAAGGATCAGCTATTATGCACATACAAAAAGGAGCAGTTAGATTACAGAGGGAAGGACTTGGGAAGGGAAAAGCTTGAATTTCCAAAACAGTTACCTGTGAAGCTTTGCACTTAGCATTTGCCTGGGATTTGCTCCTGACTGATGAATTATGTCTGGAATTACAGTGCCATTTCCAGTGGGATGGGTATTTATTCCAGTAGGATGAGTAGCTCTTTATGCAGCATAAAGTTTCTGTTGTATGCATATGTCCATCTCTGAAATTTTGGATTTACTTGAATAAGCCTTGAATAAGGATGACTTGTAGAGTTGCCTTTTCTATTTACAGCACTAATTCCTTGTTTTCTTTTCCTTTACAGCTAGAACATATTCAGAAACACATATGGTATATGTAAGTAACTTTTAAAAAAAATTTTTGCATACATTTATTGTTGATTCTGGTATTCTACTGTTCTGTGAAGAGACCACTAGAAGAGTGAGACTGGAGTTTGAAAGCAGGTTTCACATACGTGAGAAAAAGAGGCAGAGAACTGAAAAACATCTGATTTTTTATTTTTCTACCCTTTCCTACTCATATAATTGCATTTATATGTACCAATTCAGGAACATGTTTTGTACAATGACTAACAGCTGTTTGAAATAAGACAGTCCAGCAACTTGCTGTGTTAAAGAGATACCTGCAGGTGATCAGCAAAAAAATACCCGCCTAGCAACTATATTTAGTTTGCCATCCAAGTGCTACAGACAATCCCTTGTAATACCTTCTTGACAAGAAAGCTTTCATTTGTTCCTTCTTGGCATCTTGGCTTTTCTCTGAAGTAGAAACAAAAATGATTATATTGATAAGTAAGCACCTGTGAGCAAGAGCTTCCCTTTCTCATAATCCCACTCCTTTTTCATAGCAAGCTATGAGGCTGTTTCTGACCTTGTAACCTGTTGATGTGAGTACTTCTGTGACTTGATTAAAAACAGCAGTCCTGACAGTGAAACAGGAGGTCTGTGAAAAAAGTACTTACTTGTCTGGTGGTTTGGGTGTAAGGAAGATTGATGGCTTTTAAAAGTGACCTTGCTCTTTGTGTAGCCTTAGTAGTATTTCAAGAAGCCTAAGTAAATAAACTTTTTCTACTATGATATCCTAATCAAATTAAGGAGAATACTTCACATAATAAACAAGGAAATTATGCTTGGATACATTTCCCAGGTGGGTGATAAGGGAAGTCCTACCTTCATAATCCTGTCATTACTCTTGAGAAGTACTAAAGGACGATGTGAACTGATATATAAGCCTGTCACCATGAAAAAAAAACCCACTTTTTCTTTATTTGTTTTGTTTTCTCTAATTCTATTTTATGGGCCATGTTCACCTCTGGATTTATATGACTTCAGTAGGACCTGAGGGGGTTCAACATTTTGTTGAATAGCTAAGAATAAAATTGGAACTAAGAAAAAACTTAGTTTACCTGAAATAGTGGCAGCACTCTGCCTATGGCTTTTCCATGTTCTCTTCAGTTACCAGACATGGCACCTTTTTAAACCAAAGTACTGGAGCTTTCCTACACATACTTTTTTTTTTTAACTCTCATGGGTAAATATAGAACAAATTGAGTGGGGAAATCTCTAATTGTAATCTCTAAAATCCCCGCTATAAGGTCTTGCTAGCAATTGCAGAAGTAAATGCTATTTACATCAGATTGGACAGATAATTCCCCTCTGTTTCTTCATGGAGTGAAATCAGCTGACACTCTCCAGGCTTTTATCAGAACTGGAATAGGAAATAAAAGGAAAAGTCATTGATCATGTATATTCTTATTTTTATCCTCCTCAAGATTTTTGCTGGAACTTTTCACTTGTTGAAGGACTGTTGTCCCAGGCTCACATACGCAATTGCGCAGGTGTGCATTACTTTAGTCTATATTTAGAATTTGAAGATTTTTTTCCTTTGGAGACATAAACATTTGAACACTTTCATGTACTTCTCAATGAAGGTCAGACTCTTTGATAATTGACACAGTAAACTGCATCTGAGGCTGTTTTCAGAAGTAGAAACTGAGTTTTGCAAAAGCAAGTCTCCTCTGGATTCCCAGGGTAGTCAGTGCAGAAAGGCTCTTCCAGATGTCTCTTCAGATTGCCTAAAAAGAAGTTTCTGCTCAAAATAGCTTTTTTAATGAGTCTCTTTCTCATTTTCTCTGTACTGGCCATGGGTTGACCTCAGGAGGTTAACATCCTGTGGCTAATTTTAGTCAGTGAATAACCTTGCCGCCTCCAAAACTCAACTGCTTTCATCTGGTAATGTTTTACAACCTCTTTGCATTTATTTTGCCTGGAAATACTTATGCTGACAGGGAAGGGGGTGTAGTATTTTATCCTATGGCTGTTTTGCTCACCTCTTAATTTTTTTTCTTTATTTTACCTACTATTCTATGTAAAATCTTCATCCTTTGTCATCTATAGGTTACTGACCTGAAAGTTGTACTCAGAACATCAAAGCGGTTTCATTTAATTCTTCAAATAAATATTGAGGCTACTATAAAACTGAAGAAAATATTTAATTGCAGATTTAGGCAGGCAGAGAAAGAGGTCTTGAAAGTTGAAATCGTGATTCACAAGCCTAAAAAAGGAAGAAAGAAACCTGAGTGAAACCTTTCATCAGCAACCTCCAGTCCTTGCTCTCCCACCCAAATTAATTCAGTGAGATTTCTCAAGCCTTTTTAATTGAAATAATTTATTTTTACCTCAAAGGCAGGTTATCATAAACCAGAAAATAAACAGAGTTATTTTCACATTTTTTAATAAAGTAAGAGGGCAAATAAAATTACCTATTATGGTAAATACCCACTCCTGTAACATTGAGTTATTGCCTTAATTTTGAAGGTACCAACTTGCTAAATCAAGAAAAAGAATAAAGGTACTGGTTCTGCTTTGCTTTGCACTGAAGCAAATGGGCGTCTCAGTGAGATTCATGAGAGAATATTTCATGGAGAGACTGAAAAAGTCCACCCTGATCAGGAATCACAGCCATTGTATCCACCAATCCTCACAAAAGAGGGTGGGTTTTAAAGCAGCAATTACATTCATGCGGGCCTTTAAAAAAATATATGTGATTTGCAGTAGTCACTGTGTGACATTGTTTGATGTCTGTGTGGGCTGCAATGCAACAAATTTGTCACTCTGCTAGACTGAGAATGGAACAGGCATTGCAGTCATGCCAATCACAGCCCAGACCCGGTGATTTTTGTTTCCTGAAGCTCTGAATTGCGCTGCCAAATGACAAGACACCTCTTTGCAGATTTTACTTGTACCTGATGAGGCGGTGTGAAAATTCCTGACTGTGTCTGAGGCTGACCAGGTGCAGGGCATAAGGAAATGCTGCCCTGGAGTGCAGGGAGGATGGCAAGCTGTGCTCTCTAGAAATGGCTCCTGTGCTGATTGATACTAAAGAAAATTGTAGATTCTATCAGACAAGGGCAGCTAGTGGGAAACCCAGGTTTCCTGGAAATTTTCAAAGACAATAATTCTTTTTAATCTCTTTTAATTACCTTAAGGACATCTGCTTGTAACACGAATGATTAATTAAGTCAATACTTTTCAGAAGTGAACTGTAGATCATTAAAAAGCAAAACCACTCAGCTGCTGTTCAAAGGTCTATCCTGCAAGAATTTATCTTAATGACAAGCTCATCACTGGATTTAATAGTGCAAGGTTATGAACTAATCATTGCTTATTACCTTCTGAGAGCTAGATCTTAATTCTAAGAGGTAGCAGTAGTGACCTCTCGGAAGGAATAAGATGTTTCTTTAGTTGAACAAGGATTTTTGAGTTTAGCCCTTAGATTCAGGACCATGGTGGCATTGCAGAGTCTCACTTCTGCAAGACTCAAAGGGGCCATCAGAAGCTGTGTTTTAGTGGTTTAACACACAAGAACAAATCCCAAGTAGCAGCAGATTTTATGTCCTCTGTGTTTACTTACAGTCCCCTAAATTGAATAAAACTGAAAGGGTATGTGTTAGTGCTCCTTGTAAGAGAAGTGAGATCTGACCCATGTTGTCATGACCCATGTAATGAACACCAGAGTCTGACTCCATGACATCCAGGTAGGGCTGAGCACATTTTCACTGCTTCAGAAGAAGATAAAATGAACATTTCTGAGGAATCTTTTTGCAAGTGATGTCCCACAAACAGAGCAGATGCCTCACCACTGCATTTCAACTTGCTTAAAAATGAATTGCAAGTAGCACTCAACAATTTCCTGTGATTGTCCCAGGATGTGACTGTCCTGTTCTGGATACATTGACTTAGTATTGCATTCTTACCTTGGAGGAGATAATCTGCATTGGCTCTTTTTAAGGTGTATGGTCTCTCTTTGTGGTGCACTGGCTGAGACCTTGGGCTCATATATATGAACTTACCAGAGCTGATTTCTAACTTACACAAGAAAAACTAAGGACATTTGGATTGGAACTCCTTTTTCTGTGTAGGTACTTGGATAGCTTACATTAAGTCAGGAACATTTTAAACTGTGGGAGCAAATTCACAAGTTGTGGCCATCTTATTTCTTCCAGCATCAAAAAGAAGGATCTCTTCTAGTCCAAACACAGCCCCTGTAAACAGCAAATGGTGACAGTTGAAATATTCCTGATTGCTGTTGTCCGTGCTGGGAGCTTGGACCCAACAGTCACACATTTGCACCACATAAAGGAAAGGGAGGATCCCACTCACGGAGCAGGGAAACTTCAACATCGCATGAAGCAGCCATTGAGAAATAGCAGAGGTTCAGAGTAGACAATTTCTCCAACCAAAACACTGACACCACCACCAAACCCACCTCTTTGAGTGGATAGAGTTTACATTAATTGCTCACTGCCTTCCAAAATAAAATCAAAGGATATTCAGGATGTCTGCAATACATATCATTAGTCAGTTAGATATACCCTGACACCTTGACCTGTTTCTTGCAGTCATGGCCTTTAATTGCAATGAATAATCAGTATTTCCTGAGCCTAGTGAATGGGATGAGATAATTGTGCAGAAAGCCTGTGTTAACTACATTTGAAAGAGTAATATGTTCTGCTGCTAATGGTGCGTTCTGAGGTCTGCCACTGACCTCAGGCATCGCACTTGAGCCAAAATTTTCAAATTTGCATGTCTTAAGAGAAGCAGAGATTGTCATGTTTGGGTGTGTAATTAAGCAGCATGGTTTTCCCCTGAGCCCTTTAAAGTGTGTCAAGTGGGAGCCTGAGCATGCGGTCTCTTAATCACATTGGAAGTGTTAACGAAAGAAACTGCTGCAGTGCCGGTTGTAATCAGAATTGGTGAAAAAGAGTGATGGTTTGTTCAGAGCTCCTTCTTCAAATGGGAATCATTCAGCTTGTACTTTTCAGCCTGATAGTCTGAGGTCTGGCCAGCTGATGAGACAAAATCTCTGAAAACATGTAGTGTTTTATAAATGTTTGGCATTAGGATGCTGAACAGCTGCTTCTATTACAAGGGCACTGGTAAGTGAAGTTCCTATTGCTGTGCTGGCTGAACACAGACATTTCTCATTAAAGACCTAAATCCACAACCTGCTGGTCAGTCTTAGCCTTCGTGACAGTTTCTTATGAGAATAATATCTGTCTGGTTGGAAGCTCTGGTCTCTCAGTGGGAATTTAGCAAGCTGTTTCCATCTGTTGCTGCAGGCTGTGTTTCAGAGTATGGGTTCATTTGTGACTCATGTTTCTTTTCTCTCCTTTCCCTCCCCCTTTCTCTCTCTCATCTTCTTTCCTCTGCAGAGGGGGTAAGAATGAGCCAGAACCAGAGCAACCAATCCCTCGAAAGGTGCAGATTCGTTCTCTGCCTTCCTTGGAGGATATTGATCCAGACGTGTTAGATAGCATGCACTCGTTAGGCTGCTTCCGTGACCGAAATAAACTCTTACAGGACTTGTTGTCGGAAGAGTAAGCACTTGCTCAGTCTTCATATCCATTGGGTGTCCAGGGGCTGGGATGCTTATGAACCTGGGGAGAGGTAGAGAGCACTTTAACTGATGTCTCTCTCTCTGAGTGACTGGTAAGAACTTCTCATCCTCTGGCTGTTCATTTGCTGGTGAGGTGATGGGAGCAAGCACTGAGCCTTTCTTGCTCCATGGGTCAGAAGCTCACAGCCTGACCAGCAATGGAGCCACTGTGCTATTTCTTCCCCAGCTGCCAGGCCAGATCACTTCATGAAAACATGGGCTGTGCAGTCCACCTGGGGAGGTATCATTGCTGGTGTTTGTGTTGGATATGCCTTTGTTGCCAAATTTTTATTTATTTCAAACCTATGCCTAAGAGCTGGTGTATCTCCTGAGGTGTTAAGAGGGACAGGTGGTAGAAAGAGCACTTAGAGCCTCAGGAGACCTGTGTGGCTGCCACTCTTGGTTTGGACTTCCTGGGGACACATAACCTTGACTGTCTGTGCCTCTGTTCTGTGTGTGGAACATGGGAATCTTATTTCCTTTCCTCACTAGCTGCTTGTTGGAGACAGCAAGGGTCTGAAAAGCTTTGTGGGTTGTGTATCTAACTGTCATGTACATGACCACTTCCAGCTCATCTAGAATCACTGTGACTGTTTATTTGATGAAAAGTTTTATGTACATGTTCACCTTTTTTTTCTTTTCAAATGTAAATGGGGGTTTTTTCTTCCTTTTTTTCAGAGAAAACCAAGAAAAAATGATTTATTTTCTTCTGCTTGACCGGAAGGAGAGGTATCCTAGTCATGAAGATGAGGATCTTCCCCCTAGAAATGAAATAGGTACTGCAGATATGACCTCAGTCACCATGAACCTGTCTGAACTAGTTCCTCTTCACTTTTTTCTTTTTTTAATTCTGGTTTTATTTTAATTTAAACCTAAACCCTAGCATCGCTGTTACCTTCCCAGTGAAATGGTGTACACGGCACTGGTGAGAATCCTCAGCCTGGGACAGGCAGGTCTGTTCTGTGGTTAAACTAGAAGGCTTCGTCTTTCAAGACATGCCTGTCTCACAGTGCAGAAACATCCAAGTAGGTCTTGAATGGGATCTTAAAAAATGAGCTGTGAACCCACAGGCTGACTCTATGCAGGCAGATGAGGTTTAGCAGTATAATCTAGTGGCAGAATTTTCTAATTACAAGTCTGAGTGTGGTGTTGCAGAAAGGCTGCTCATGGACTTCAGTTAGTAAGAAGCTGTGTAGCTGCATCCCTCTGCAGTTATATATGTGCACATTCTCTTCTCTGTAAGTGAATACATGCACTGCTGAAAGTATGAATCGTATAACTTACCTGTTTTATAGTACATAAATCAAACTCCCATGTTTTTAGACTTAGAAAGATTTTAAAAGCTTAATTCACAATAAGATTACATATCTTATAAAGTTCTCGTGATACCGCTTTATTCCTATTTATTCATTGGTTTTTTTAGGGTGCTGCTGATCACCACTAATCCAGACAACAGGAAAACTGCTCCCCATGGAGCTAACTATATAAGTGACTCTTGATGTGCGGACAAGTTTAATAAAGGATTAGTCACTTCTAGCAATGATCTGAAACAGAATTTTACATAGAAGTGTGGAGATTTTCAGGTATTGTACTTGAGCACTTTGAAGGCTAGAAGCAAAGTGCCCTTTATTTTCACTGGAAAGCCTGGAATCTCACGAGCTTTCAGGGCAGTGCTATATTGCACAGCATTTGTTAATGCTTCATTGAATTATTAACCTATCCAAGTTCCAGGCTCCAGGCCCTATAATTTTGCAGGGAAATCTCTTCTACAGGAGAAGAGATGAAAGTTCTTAGTTAAAACAGCAATTTTAAACTCCTACCTGGATGGAGCTACAGAGAGCATGTTAGCAGGGATCCTGATGAAGATGGGTAGCTGTGCCAGCTGCAGGTCCTGTGGTCAAAAGCCCCTTGTTCAGTGCAGTTTGTCATCTAGCACTCTGCTAATCGGCTTTTGACTCAAACAGATTATCCTGCCATGTAAGGACAGCATCATCTTGTTTTAGAAATGCTTTTGTCATAAGAAAAGAAACAAGGTGACTCTAGAATCTTCAAACCCAGCATGTAAGTGAATATGTAGCTACGTCCTAAATGCATCGTATACCTCTTCCACATGCCAAAGTATTTTCATGGTTTGAACTGAAATATTATGGTCTACTCTTGTATTTTTTTGTGCAAGGAGTGAAAATGTTTCCTAACAGGGAAATGCTGACTGTATCTATGTGCCTCACCCACACATTTGAGCATTATTCTTTGAGTGTTTGTGTGTTGTATTTCCTCTTCCACAGGGGGTTTCCACGTCCTCTGTTCCCAGCGGTATCTCTGAGAACATGGGGCAAGGTTTAATTAGGACCAGTCATGTGTCTGATGAATATCTCATCATTAGCCATTAGCAATAGCCTTGCACAAACAAAGAAAAGCAGAGAACAAGTAACAGTTTAATAATAGCAGCTTGAAGAAACCATGTTCATGACAGTTATGTATTGTCTGTGCTCTTGCCAAAAAAAAAAAGCATCTGAAAGTATTTTGCTTTTTCATCTTTGTTGGCATATTAAGTCTCAGAAAGAATGGATACAGGTGAAAATATGGCCAGCTACAGCTTGCCCTTTCTTCTGGTGTCCCTTTGTTTCAGCTGTATGAAGTTTCTTCCAAGAGCCAAGGAAGGGCCACTTCCACATTTTTTACATGCAGCTCTTTTTTCTTTACTTAAAAACATGGGAATGAGAAACTTCTCAGTAAAAAGAATGAATGTCAACTAATGTCTCCATGAGAGAAAGGATTTTGTGGGGTGAAGCTTCTTGATAAACCAGAGAACAAAAGATTGGGCCAGAATAGATATAGAAGATAGAGATGCCTCATCCAAACTCAGAAGGTGGACCTTTATTTCCCACCTTCTGTGAGAAGGCAGATTTATAATAGGATCATTACCTATATGATTGTATCTTCGTATGTAAAAATCCTTAGGAATGGCTTTGCTTTTCTGCTATGAAATAAAAGGAAAATGAATCCACAGTACTGTCCCTGTCACTGGCCTATGGCTTGATTTTTTTTTTCACCATGTCCAGAGAGTTAAAGAAGAGAAGGGCAAATACTGAAGATTTTCCTATTTTTAACTCCTGAGCTTATGCAAAATCTTCTACAGCTTTTGTATGACACCACTTAAGTAATTTTGGCGGGAAGGATGTGTATATAACTAATTCTTTAGTATCTTTAGACTTAACATTGATGATGCCCTGTCATTTCTTAATCAGACCTTTCTAAAAAGTATGTACAATACTTGCTACTCTTGGCCATGTGTACTGTAAGACTGTAGTCAATTTTAAATAGGCATCAAATATCTTTATTAGAAGCTCAACCACATTAATGCAAGCTTTGGATGTATTTTCCATCCAACTTTTGTAAATTGTTGTTCCTGAATTTATAGGTGCATCTCACCACCTGCTCTTTTTGCTTATTGTCTGTCTTTGATAACTTAAAAATCAATTAGAAATCAATTTCTTCCAGCATCTTAAGCAGCAAGGGCTGATACAAAAGAATAATTTAGCTTGTTAGCGATACCCTTCTCCTCCTCAATTTTCTGTTGATTCCCTCATGGCCCCTCTGGCTAATGTCCTTCTCTCAGGTTTTCTCTTTCTGATGGCTGTACAAAAGACTATAATTCAAGTTTTTAGCTAATTCTTCTTCAAATTTCTTCTTTGCAGCATTTTAAAGTCCAGCTTTTAAGAAAATGGCATGTCACTTTTGTAAATGTCACTTGGCTGAGTTTCCATTCCTGTTTTGAACATTCGTGGATCAAATTGACTTTTAAAATATCTGTTCATAAAATATTTTTCTTGACTTTTTCTCTTTATTGTTAGACTTCTCTTGTTTGAGCTTATCCATCACCATTCTTTTGACATTTGATGCTTTCTTCATCTTCCTTCTTTCTTTCTTTTGAACTGTGCTATTTTACTTTGCTTTTTTATGTCTGATATCCTACTACAAAACTTGTATCCATTTTGTGTTGTATATACACTCTGAACATCCTTGTTATGCATGTTACTATGCTGTAGATACATTCCTGAACCACCAGTTGTTCTGTAGCATGAATTCTTTCTCATATTTTGAACTTGCTTGAAGAAGCAGGAGTTTGAAATATGTAAACCTTGTCCCAGCTTACTTTTGACCACTTACACATATGCAGCTGAAGTCACACAGTATGAATGCTTTATTTGGTTTATCTCCCTTTGTTTTTCTGTCAGCTTTATGCACTCTTTTTTTTTTCTTATCTGGAGGTCATTGCCTATACCATTTTCTACTATCTTTTTATTGCTGGATAGAGTTTGAAATGGAGTGAGATACAACTGCACTTTTTTTATCGAATTAATTTTTAAGTGGAATATTACTACTGCTAACACAAAGAATACTTGGGTTATACTGTAATGGGGTCAGTTGTTATCACTAATCCATTTGCATTGAACCATCTTAGCTTATGCTCATTGTTTCAAGGATAAGCTCTGCCTCAAAGAGATCTTGTTCTAAAAAACATGATGTTAGAAAGAGAGAAGGAATGAGTACATGGTGGGTGTGAGGAGGGCAGGATAATAAAGAGCAGGCAGTAGAAGTAGAATTGTCAAGTGTGGTATTTCTGGTTTTGCACAGGAATCCTGGCAGAAGAAGAAGCCTTAAGGACTGGGCACTGTGAGCTTCTTTGTAACAGCAGGGGTGAAGGATGCCTTCTTTTACAAATGGTCGCTCCCCACTAAAATTAAAAACGTGTCTATAAATAGAGACAGGGAACTGAAATAGCCCAACCAAAGGAAAGAAAATCCTCCTGTATTTTTTTCTGCCTTTCTCAGTTATACTGTTTTGATGCTATGTGCAGTGTTAGCTATAAAATGTCTCAGCAGGTCTGTATTTGGTTCCCTGCTTCACCATGAAGAGGTGGATGATTTGGCAAGTCACCTTCTGCAATGCATTTTGGTATCTAAAGACTCTTCTCAGAGCAGTTTAAGTACTCCTCAGAACCTCAGTAAATGTTTGTCAACATCTTTAGGAATGAATTGCCTTTAAATATCTCTTATATATCTTTATATATCTCTTATATATCTTTAAATATCTCTTATACCTCAGTTTTCACTCTGCAAAGCTAAAGTAGCACTTTGATACCTCATAGAATTGTTACACAATAAAATGTGTATAGCATTTCATTTACTATAGTAGTAAAAGCTGTATCGTGTGGCTCTCATTGAAAGATTTGTCTTAGGTAGACAAGCATGTTTAATTTGTAATGCTTCTGAAGGAGGAAAAATATAAATCAGCAGGAAGAACCTGAAATGTAATATTAAAGATGCAAAAAAGGGTATTCTTTCAGAGCAGAATACAATTCTGAATGTACTCCTGTCCCTATGTCACATTTAATCTGGCTAGCAGGGATGTGGAAGGCAAGCTCTAGCAACCTGGGTACATACACAGGATCCCTAGATGTCTCATGCTCTGCCTAACAGCTTGTGCTATAGCCTGTGCTGTCACCTTGTATCATCCTGTTATCACTGTTACCAGCTTTGTAAGCTAGTTTCTGCAAGCGGTGGTATAGTTGTACCTCTATTTTGCAAGTGCTCACAATACCTTCAGGGCAGTGGCAGGACTCCTTATCTCTGCGGGTGGATTGCAAGTTACGTCTTAATGCTTGCAAATTTGGAACAAGGGAGAGACTACAACCGTCCACCTCCATCATGAAGAGATCTATCTTTGTGGGGGAGGTGTGAGAGTGGAACTGTTGAGAGAGGATTTAACCCCCCTGTGTGAGGTAAGTCCCAGGTGAATTGGGCTGACAGTGTTCTGTTTCCGGGCAGATCCCCCCAGGAAGCGCGTGGACTCCCCAATGCTGAACAGGCACGGGAAGCGGCGGCCAGAGAGGAAATCCATGGAGGTTCTCAGCGTCACAGATGGTGGATCCCCAGTTCCTGCTCGCAGAGCCATTGAAATGGCACAGCATGGACAGAGGTGGGTCTGTGCTTCACCCAGGAGCCCTGCCTGCCTGGGTCTGCTCCCCCTTTGTGTTACACATACAAAGGAGCTGTGGGGCTTTCCTGTTTGCTCCAGCACTCATTACACTTTCCAGTCACATCTGCAACGTGATCTGGCAGCCAGCAATGCTTGTGCAGAAGTCCTGCCAGGGACTTAAGGGTTCTGTTTGCTTGCAGCTATTCCTCAGGAAGCCACCATGTCCTTTGGGCAAGACCCATCTCACCTCTTTTTAATTGTTGAGGACATGGGCATGCAGTCTAAGCTTGCAATACAGGCTGACTGGGCAGTGGGAACAGGTGAGGGCTTTGGGAGGTCTCAGACACATGTGTCCTGTCAAACAGGATAAATTACCTTCTGCTTGTTCTTCTCTGTCTCCAGAGCCTACAACAGGAATCTAGGTGACTATCTGGGATTAGGTTCCTAGCTTTTGGGCGCCTGAAGTTAAATGAACACCATGCTCCGTGTCATCAAAACAACTTGAATCTGAAAAGCCCTGTCCAGGCATCTTGTAGATGCCTCCAAAATGTGCTGTCAGAGCCAGAATGCATCTGAAATGGCACATAAATCACCACATGCTTGTAAAGTGATGGAATATGTATAATTTTCCTCTTTTCTATCAAAGAAAGTGTCAGTCTTGTGGAGAAACAGCAGAGGAAAATGGTGTCTCCTCAAGGCAAGTTCTGGGAGAGTAAGTGAACTGTGGAAATTCACTTATGTGAACCATGGAAGTTGCTTCCTCGGTCCCTATGACTAGCCTAAGGGAAGCACATGCATTTGGTTTCACACTTGTATTAATCAATCAGTATAAAGAACACTTCCCATATATGAATGATGATGATGATGATGCTGTGACTTCTGTTTGAGTTTTGACATAATTTTTTATTTGTTCAGCCCTTAAGATCTGTTAGAAAAAAAAAAGCCTGCTGTGCCCAGAAGCTCCCTTTGCTGACTGAGAACTGGGAGAAGAACATGAAATAATTTCACAGATATTCCAGAGGCCCATAGAATTGCTGGAAACTTTTCCTGGCAGTTGTTACAGTTCTATCTGCAGTGAAGAAAGAGTGGTGATTTCCAGAATCTGCTAGGACTTATTTCAGACTGGATATGTGACCTTGAGACTGCCATAAAGACTTCTTGACATATTGTAGGTTGGAAACCTGTCTCAGATATGTGATTTGGTGTGAGGTATGGGTGAGGGAATTGTTCAGGACAGTGTGTGCTCAGTGTTCCTAACAGGCCTCAAAGGAGTAAGGATGAGCACAGCACTGACTCCTTCTTCCCCCTGCAGTGTTTACTCTGCTGCTGGGAGATGTGTGGGACGTGAGGCCTCCAGAGCCAGGCAGAGGCAAATCACTTTCCCCCACCCCAGGTCTCCTTCACAGGGAGTGTCCACCTGAATGGAACAATCAGGAGGCATTAAATTGACCACAGCATTTTCTAAGCTCTGAACTTTGAATTTGGGTTCAGAAGCCTGAAGAGGCAAAGCTGTGTTTTGCTATCCAAAGTATTTCTTTTGCTTTTAAATGTCTCACTCAGTTCTGCACACAAGGAAACAGTTGAAGTCAAAAGGTCTGGGGTAGGTTCAGAGCAGAGCTATATCCAGGTTACATATCAGTAAAGAAGGACTTTGGCTTAAGGAGGAAGCAAAACCAGCAGGCACAAAAGAGATATGGGGCAATGTATACCACAGGTCAGAAATGGACATAAAAGTGTGATTAAGGGTGGAGAAAGGACTGTAATAACACCATGATTGATGATGATGGGCATGGTAGTGCTTATTTTTGAAGGGGTTAAAGGGAAGGGTTATTTTACTCCACGTGTGAGCTTCCATAATTCATCCCATGCACACGCAGAGATGACAGTGGCACATTTCGTGCTGCTGGCAGCACAGTCGTTTATAACACGAACTGGCTTCACTAACAAACCCCACTGCATGGGGAGTGTCTGGGGACAGTGCATTGCTGATGGGGCACCATCTGTCAGAACACTCAGTAACAAAGTGACAAGTGCCTTCCACCAAGAAATGGGGATTTTTAATGGCTAGTTGCATATTATATTCCATGAAATGACCCACTGACAGTGGATTTTACAGCAGTAGGGTTTAGATCCCCAAGGGGAATGTTTTTTTAAAAATTACCTTTTTTTTTTATCTCAAGAGACAACTATTCAGTGCTTTTATCCTATAATACTAGGAAGATGCACCATGGAATCGAGTCTCCTGTTTAAACACAGATGACTTGTCTAAACATCTGGAGACACGGTGCCATTGCTTCTTCCTTGAGCTGGCAAAGATATACTTCTGACCAGTGGGCAAAACACACCCAAGTGTCTTGTGATTTAGTTCTACTTTCCTCTTTCCTGGTAGTAAACAGATATTTGCTTGCATAAAGAGGATTTCTGTTACAGCCTCGGGTTTACATGTCTGTATCGTGACCTGTGCTTTTGGTAACCATGTGGGGGCCCTACAAGTGTCTGGTCTTGGCTTGTTTAGGGCATATCTTTCCACTGACATTTAAAACTTGGCAGCCTCCAGCCTCCAGGCTGAGAAAGTATTAAGTGAAAAACATAATCCTTCAATGACTTGGTTTTGAATAATGGACAAGGAAAACTCACACAAAAGCTGCTTGTGGAGCTTACAGGCTCCTTGAAATGTTTGTGCCAACCTCTCCAGGTGTTCTCCAATGGATCCTTGTGAATGGCAAAGTTGGTATATACAAATTCTAGCCCCTCTAAAACTGGTGACTAAGTTTTGTTAATTCTTGGGTTTCTCTGCTAGTTGCCAACTAAACCGGGTTCATAATTATATCTTAATTACTTTGACTGTTCTGGTATCCCCACCTCTCAGACTATCTGATATTTCATTGAAATGTCAAAAGAAAAGAAGTAGGATCTGAGCTTAGTTTAACATCAGCTAATTTGTCCCTTGTGCTAAAATCACACAGACTAGGAAGAATTCCATGGGAGCAAGAATCCAGCAGGGATATGGCAGAAATTTTCAGCAGCTTTGCTGTGAGAGTCCAAAAACCATTCTAAAATGGGCTTCATTAACTATTCATTTTCTTCTAGTTTTTGAAGTGGAGAGCTTGCATGAGAGATCAGCTAACATTAGGAAGCAGTGTTCTGTGAAACAGTGAAGTGAAATATATTACAGAGAGCTGCCCTTTTAGCAAAGCACAGGGAATTTCACTTCTAAGCTGCAGGGATTCAGACCCAAGACGAGAAAGAAGGGCATTTCTCTATACATTGAGTATAGGGAAGAGAGTTAGGAGTTAAGTGGTAATGGACCCTACAAATCAGAATACAAAATGGATTACTGTTCCTCTAAGAGGCTCTATGGTCTGATTTTAATCTTTTCTGAGAGCATGCTTAGTGTTGAGGTCTTCTGGAAAAGTCATGAGTAATGAATGCTTTGCAATTAATGCTTCAGGTGTGTTCTGTTTTCCCTGAACACTGTGACAAAGTAGATGGTACCTGGGTTTTAAATTGAATAAAGGAGAGCAGGGTTTACAAGTATGCATGGGGGAAGTCATCTTAGACCTCGGAAGTCAGGGGAAGATAATGAACTTGAGCACTGTGTAGGCTTGAGCCATGACTGTAAAGTAAAAGAAAGGTTTTTCAGAGCATTGCTTTAAAAGGGGAGGATGGGTTGGGGGACTGGGTGTCCAGCATTGCTACAGGTGACTCTCTTTTATAAAAATGTCCACACTAGTAACTGTGTTTTCTTGCTTTGTTCCTGCCATAGTAAAACAATGTTCAGTAAAAGCCTGGATATCTCTGAAGCCAATCCCAAATTCAACAAAGAAGAAAGGTATAAACACTGACAATATGTTCCTCTCCTCTACCTCACTGCTGAGACCTTAAAGATGCAGTACTTACCTTCTCTGTGTGGGGACAGAGCTGTTCTCTCTTTCCTCTTTAGAGAGAAGCAAAGAGGGTGGGATATTTACAGCTCCACACTATGTATGTTTTTGTACAGTACCATTCATTTGAGGCTATCCCCAGTGCAGCCTTGGACTGTAATGATGATTTCCCCACTCAAATTTCATCCTACTGCTATTTCTGGTTCACTTCTGCCATGAGTAGAAGTTCTGCCCAGGGTAGAAGATGTATTTGCTTAAGACTTCTTTGGGAAGAATTGGAATATAAAATGCTAGGAAAGCCCAGAATGTTCCACTCTGACCATTAGAGACAGCAGCACAACTGAGTGAGTGACAACAGTGGTAGGAAAATCTGGAAATTCAGTCTGATAGACAAAATATTAAGGACCTCTGGTTAGAGACAAACTCTTTAAGACTACCCAGAGGACACAGGAGGAAAACATGATTTAAAACAGGGTTTTTGGAGGATGATTCTAATCCAGCAGTTCAAGTGACAGATGCTGAAGAACAGCAGAAAGGGTAACTCCCAACTGTCAACAGAGGCACAATGGAAGACAGGTAGGCCACCACATTTACAGACTTTAAGTGGACTTATGTGGGTCCATGAACACAAAAACAAAGTTCATACTTTTGTATAGGTTTTTAGTGTACATGTTGTTTCTAAACTTTTGGTCTCAGAGGAGGAGAATTTTTCTCTGTGTTGAAAACTGGCATCCCAAAGGATAACTCTTCATCAAAATGTAATCCTTATACATTTTGGACAAACACTAAGCTTACCCAAAGGTTACAAGTGTGGCATATGATTCAAAAAGGGAGGAGCAATGGCTTCCTTAAAGGAACCAATGGATTTCGCAAACCATTCTTATTTCCATTTCCCCTTTTCATAGAAATATTTCTATACAGAGATAAAGGTGGCTTTTAAGCCTCAGGAGATTTGCAGGATGTGTGAGGGACTGTTTTGGCCTTTTGCAGTCTGAGACAGTCTTCTATGGTCAGTGTTTCAAGTCCTGAACCTGCCACAGTGAGGAACATCGTGCATCTGCAGGAGAGATTGTGCCTCATGTAATGTGTAAAGCAGCCTCTCTAAGGTGCGAAAATACCAACAAGCATTGGATTGGACCTGAATTGTTAGCAACCTTGTAGTTCCACAGCCGTGAAGAAGTAGTGGTTATACAGCCTTTAGTGGCTGGGCTTTCCTGAACTGTTAGAGTAGACATGGAAATTCCTGTTCCTTTCCCTGATAGTCCCTATGTGTAAGTTCTGCTCTTGAACGTGTGGCACTTCTTGCATTAAAAGTTAGTCTAAGGTTACTCCAAAAGTGAGATTTTTCATAGTAATTAGGAATCAGGTCCAGTAAAAGAGATTGCATAAATTTTATCTGTGACAGGAGAGGAGTCCTTCAGCAGATGTTCTGAGCACCATTCCTTGTCCCTCTGTCCTTCTCTGGCAGCCGCTACAGCTGTGTTAGGAGCAGAAGAAATGATACTTCTGTATCTTCTGTGGGAATTTCTGAAATCCACCTAGGCATTTTGTGTTCCTTCTCAAAGGTAGTAGTTTTCAGAAAACAGGAGAAGGTTAGAGCACTGCATGAGGATCACCCACAGTCCTGCTCATTCAAGGACCAGGCTGAATTTTTGAGGACCACATTCACTGTGATCTTACCTCCCTCCCACTTCTAAGAGTTCAAGTGAAGGACCTCAGTGGTGGGAATGGGAGAGAACCTGGATTCTAGATCTGTGCACAACCACATGAAAGGAAGGGGTAGCCAGCAAAGAGGACCCCAGCAAAATGGGGTCACATTAATCAGGGTGGCCATTAAATTTTTGTTCAGTGTTTAATTGTCCAATTTTATGATACCTTTTTTAAAGGAATACTGCATCTTTAAGGGTCCCTTCCCTCTAGATGCACATGGTTGTCTTAGTAGCTGAGGCCACTGTCCCTTTCTTTTTCTTTTTCTTTTTCTTTCTGACTTTCTTTCACCCCCTCTTTCAGTGCTTCTCTTCTTCTGTATCTGGGTTGCTGCAGCTCCGTAGTTCACTTGCTTCAGTATTATAGGGAATGCACATGTCTGCGCTTCTGGGTCTATTGTGTCCTGGGATTTTTCATTTTTTTTTGAACCTCATTTCCCCTTTCCTTTACCCTGTTGTCAATTTGCTTTCCATTCTCTTTGTTAACCTCTTCAGTGCCTTCCCTGTTGGGAAAATGACTTGAAAGAAACATTATTGAACCTTCTTGCACCCATTCTATTTACATTTGACTATTCTGCATGTGTGAATATGGGTGTAGTTTCTGTATAAATATACACACAGGTTCCAGTATATGCAATGGGTGTCAATTTGCTCTTCTCAGTTACATCACCGTAGATAGATTGGTACAGGTATAATTGAGGACAGCATTTGTTCCTAAATATATACATATATTTGTATATATATGAATTAGATTTTACCCAAATTTGCACTCCACAGGCTGAAATATAAATGGAGTGTCACTCAAACACATGAAAAAGAACTTACTGTAATGCTTCTTTCCACTTCTCTATCAATGCATAGCACAACAGCTTTTTTGTCCTATTCTGACTGCATTTTCATTTTAACTGTTCTCAAAACTGCCTTGGTGGCTCAGCCCAGCACTTGCAATGTTGATGTAACTGGAGGCATGGCTAGTTGCACTGAGCAGTAAACTGTGAAATCTACTGGGCATATATTAAATTTGGCATTTCTGTCTTGTGGCGAATGGATTTTCTTCACCCAGCCAGAGGTAGCTCTGGCAGCTTGGGAGCCTCTTATTGAAAATGGAGAGAATGAGAGAGAGAAAGTGACAGAGAGGGGAAAAAAGCGTTGCATCCAACTTGAAAATAATTTGGCTTAATAACACCAAACCATTTTTTTATTTCTACTCTAATCTTTGTTAATGTGAAAAGGTGGTGACATTTTCCTGAGTTTGCTTACCTGCACCCCTGAAAACTTAATAACCTGACAATTCTATTTCCATTTTGAATACTTTGGTTAGTAGATAAAAATTAAGAATACTGATGTTTTCAATTGTCACTAGCCTTCAAAGTCAGCGTGCCAGAGATTCAGTCTGCTTTTAGAACTGCTTTTTCAGACTCTTTTCAACACAGCATTGATTTATTCTCCATTCACATTTGAAAGATTTCCTTTGCAACCTACAAGACCCAGAGTCTGAATTTATTTTAAATGAAAAATGAGATCCTGGAGCACAAGATGGCATCCACAGAGATAAGTGCTGGGTTGCTGAGCTGGTATGTTCTAGCTGATCTGAATTCCTGACTATAAGACCATCATGACGAATAAGGCAGTATCAAAGCAGATTCACAGCTTGAGCTACAATCTTGTACCCTGGGCTCCCAAGCTGGCTCAGAAATGCATGCTTTAATAACCAATACATTTCACAGTTCATTCATGGCAAAGAAAAAGTACTTCTTACCAGGCCAGCTTGGGGGACAGAGGGACACTGCACTGAACAAACTGGGGACAAAAAGAACAATTTCCTGGATAGCAGTGTGATATAACTGTGCCTTATGTAAGAGGCAGAGAAGAAATACAGCATGAAGTATGAACCCCATTGCTCTGCTGACTGCTTTAATTGGGATTTGGCTGGGAATTTTTTTTTGCAGCCTTAGTATGTGCCTCTCCATATTCCCCAGTGCCAAAGTTGGATGTGTCTACAATATGTGAGCGGGACAAAAGTTGTTTTCTGGTCAATGAAACTGTCCCCCTAGTGTTCCTGGTCTCTGGAAAGACTTAGGCACCGATGGCAATGATTATGACCGTTCAGTTCTCCGAACAGTATTTCACTGCTTTTCCTGCTCTTCTCTCCACCTGCCTCCACACCCCTCTCTCTTTCTTTCTCTCTCCCTCTCTCTTTATTTTCCCTTTCCGAGGATGGCGAGTGCTGATCCATTGGGGTAAGCTCTAGTTTTGGATTATTCCTCTTGCGGGACCTGTTGTAACTTTGTAGGGGAACTTTTCATTTGCAATTTCCAAACGCAGCACAGGTTGATACAATTCAGAGACTGAGGCTTTACAGCAGGGAGAGAGAGAGAGAGATGTGGGAAGAAGCATTTTTGGTGCTTTTGTGTGTGTTTGTGTGCTTTTATGTTGGAGTCACACTCCATATAATTTACTTTTGGGCTCTTTTTTTGTTCTCTTATTTGTCCCTCTATTTCAATGTCTGTGGGCACAGAAAACTATTCTCAGACACTGTGCAGATACCAGACACCTTCTGAGAAAGAAACCCATTCCCTGTTTAGTACTTTTGTATCTGTTTGGTATTTTCCAGTTAATTTGAATCCTAATTTATCCAGTTTTCTTCTTTTTCTTTTTTTTTTTTTAATGAAACTGAATCCCATCCATGTTATTAAAAAAAATGCTGGGTATTCCCTCTCTTTTTAGAATATGTTTTCTTAAGAGGTGAACAGATGGCCCTAGAGACAGATATATCTTCAAAGCTCTGTATTTTCAATAAAGGCAGTATAGGTACAGCTAAGAATGCAATCATGCTTCAAATTAAAGTTCCATTTATAAATACTTAAGAGAAGGAGAATATTATATTAATAAATGATTTAATAAAACCATTGTAATAGATCATTACAGACCACAGTAAAAACTTCTTGAGAGAGTACACATTGAGAAAGCTAATTAGCACCAGTAACATTTACTTCTCATGTTTGCAGCATGCTTCAATATCTGTTAATCCTTTCTAAACTATTTATAGATGGAACTTTAGTATAATTGGCCAATTAAGGAGGGTGGTGCTGTTCAACATCACCATCTGTATGGGCTGAAAATAAGAAGAGGTGTGTTACCAGCACCTGCACTTCTTCCTCTGCATTCTCTGTAAGGCTTCATCTTACAAGTGGTTGTTACCATGACTCAAGCATGAGTATTCCCAGTAAGAGCTGTCACAGTGTTATTTGCATGGCTGGGACTGTAAGACAGTGGAACATCCAAGGTATTCTATACATATTCCCTGAATCAGGGGGTGAGGAAGCACAGTTTGTACCTTTCAGACACCCAAAAGTAAGAGTGATGAAATTCAACACAGCCTGACTGCTCACCTCTTGCATGTTGATTCAGGTCATTGTCAGGGGTCTCCTACCCTGAAGTTTCAGTTTAGATCTTTTTTGCTTTGAGTGAACAAGGAAAGAGGAGTATCAAATTCCACCCAATTCATGCTTGAAGCAAATAAGAGATTGGCTGGGTATTTTCTGGAATGACTTCCAAAACCACACATGGAATCAAACCAATTCAAAATTTCTAAGGCATTTCACCCAGGGACACAAGTCTGATGCATCTCTGCACGCTGCATGCATGCTGCAGGCTCCCCTTCTTGGAAGCATGGCTCCAGCTTGACCAGCTGTATTCAGCATCCTGGTAAAACTGTGCTATGAAAGCAAGTTCTGCTGGGACTGCAACAAGGTACCAAGCTCATAAGAAAACGTTCTAGGAGATGGTTATTCAAAGAAGAAACAAATGCCAAATCTGACCTAGATGTTAAATTCATGCTGTGAAGCCTTTATGTTCTACTGGTGTGTCCTAGCAGGGGCACTGCTTAAAGCATTTGGGAACAGATCTGAGAGAAGGGTGATGGAGAGATGCTCTGTACGTGTGCTACATGCGCAGTGCGGTTACCATGCCAGCTGCACTCTCCTGTCTCCTGTTTCTCTCTGTCTGCACCTCAGCAGTGTCAGGCTTTAGCCCTGCACCTCTCAGGAAATTCTACATTCTCTGAAACCAGCTGGAAACTGGATTCAAGCCCCTCAGTTTCAGAACACTGGTCTGACATGAACTGGGCCTTGCATGGCTTCTTCTTGACAGCAGCTGGCTAAAATGAGTACAAAATTACTTTCAAATGAAGGACCATTCAACTTTGATGCTTTGAATTATCAAATAGATTGAAAAAGGTATAAAATCATCACAGCTACAAACTCCAGCCCACACACACACATTTTGTTTCAGTCCTTTGCCTCTCTCTTTCATAGCTCAGCTGTCTCCAGGTTATTGTCAGTCTGTGGAATGGGAGGAATAGCCTGCAATGATCTCAGTGTCCACCTTATGTTTAGACTGCCCTCTGCATCTTCCCCCTCCTAAACCTTGGGTCTGCCTCCCTTATGTTTTGGGGTTTTTGAATTCCTCCCTCCAGGCTTGTCTAAACAACTGTGTCACTAAAGAGTCTCTTCTTGGGTCTCTAAATCTGGCAGCTGTGTTTGAGGGAACGCTCTTTATCTGAGCCACTGCACTGTCTTTCCAGCTTGTATTTTCAACAACCTTTTGATGACTTCCATTGAGTTAATGCACAAGCACACAGGAATGCAAAACACAGAGCAAAATGAGTCACACGCAGTGTTCACAGTTTCCTGGATTGTTGCATTTAGTATTAAGTTATTGGAATCATTATAGCTTTAATACTTCCAGTAACATTTAATGCCTGTAAAGACTCTTAGGAGGTTACTCACTAATAAATACTTCTCACTAAATGTGTTTCATAGCCATGGAGATGATGTCGTACCTCTTTCCACACAAAAGACGTTACAGTCTGCCATATTAATGCTGCCTGTAGGGCCTCAAACTTTCATTTTCTGGTGAGAGGGCTAAAAATTTAAACTCCTGTTCTTTCATTACAGCATTTCAGCATATGCAACGTTTTCATTCCTTTCTTTTGGCCCTGTCCCAGTTCTGTCCACCTGACTCTGAGATACAGGAGCAGTGCATGTGATTGTTTTTTTTTTACAAACTGAATTACAGCATTGCTTAGCTGAAATGATCTTGATGAGAGGGACGAATCTGTCATTTTTGCTTGTTAGCACTTTTTGTACTGGAGTACAGAACCACGTAGTAGGGCATGGTACTGAGTTTTTATAGCTAACTTGAGAATCATATCCCATTTGTAAAGGTAAATTATGGGAGATTCAATAAATTAAGGAAGATGCAAGGAAAATCTCCTCAGTCTTGGTGTCATATCCTATACTACCACTTTCTGGTAAAGGAGGAGGACTTCTGAAAACATATAGCTCTCTTTTCACCCTGACACTTAAATTGAACACAGGCTTTTTTAATTTCTTTCCACTGCTCCTATATACAATTTCCAGTGTGGACAAACTGAAGCTTGCTGTAGGGCCTACTTTACTTCTTACATATTTTGCATGTAAATCAGCAGCAGAAATAAATCTCGTTCAATAGCAATCATGTGGATACTGAATGCATTTCCAGGAGGATTTCATACTAACTCTCTCTTATGTCCCCTGCCTCAGGCTCCTAGGCTGGATGAAAGCACAGTACACAACAGCTATTTTTCAAATATTGCTTCCAATAAAGAATTGGGATTTGGGAGGTGGGGACTGCCATATTCTGCCCTACATGTGTGTGATCCTTTTTGTAAAAAAATAAGAGGCAATGGGGTTGGGAAGTGAGAATTCAGGACTGTTGGAAACACCTGATTGCAAAAAGGAAATAGCAGAGTGGAACTTTTAAGCAAATATCCTGGAATTCAGGTGAGTGAGTGTCAGAGAGGACGTTCCCACCACAATTAAGAGATGGTGGAAATATCTCCTTTAAGTTGGTGTATAACTGCATCTCTGGGCACCTGAATGCCTTCCATATTTGTCCAAAATAATCTATGGATTTCTCTTGTAATTCATAGTTTGGAAGAAGCTTTTCCTGATGATTCATGCAAGGAACATTTTAGCTAAATGGACTTCCCATCTGCATGACACATCTGTGGTGCAGTCAGCTACTTCACTTATAGGAAAGGCACATACAGTAGTCTTTCAAAAGTGGAGCAGACAGTTCTCCCCTTAAAATTACTTTGCATAAACCTTTATGAGTGCCCCAGATCTTGATGGTACAAATTTAGGCTTAATCTAGTGTGAAAGAATGCCAGGAGTGAGCCTAGTTTTTTACTGCTGCACCATGATGGGCAGACTACATCAGGGTACAAGAAAAAAACCTATGTGGGAATTTTCTGCATAGAATGAGTGCCCCAGATCTTCACAGTGCCAGTTGAGATTTAATCTGGCCAAAAAAACATTCTGTGAGTGAGCTTCTGGTTTTCACCTACTTAGTGTGATGGACAGACTGCAATGGGATACAAACAAAACCATCAGGGCAGAGGATACAAGTAGGGAAAACAGAACCTGCCATTCTGTTCAGTTGTAGCTTATTTTTTCCTTGGAAATGCTTCCTCTTTTGCAGTTCACTTATTTTTAAAGAATTCTGCCACTCAAACTTACTTAATAATAAATGTCTGGGAGACCATTTTAGAGACCGTTTTTCTGTTTTGTTCTACAACAGCCGAAGAGAGTAAACTGATACAGTTTGTGGTCTAAATTTGTTTTATATTCTTATGTATAAGCTGACATCGAGTATCTGACCTATATAAATTTTTAATGTATATGTGTGTAAACACAGACAGATGCACATTAAAACACATACACCCATACACTTCGTTTTCTACAGAAATTTCACCTTTTCATGTTTGTTACCTGAAGGCAAGTAGTTGCTTTCATGGCTCTTGTTGTAGGTAGGTTATTATAGATAGGAAACATTGATAGTTTTGCTATATTGACATATTGCTGCATGGTGGTTGTTGAATAAATAGGTTCTCAGCCAAATTCTCTCCTGTAAAATGTTTCAGTCTTCAAGACAACTTTCTATTTAAAAAGGATAGAAAGCAGCTGCCTCTGGGGCTCACTCATGTACAGTCACACATAAGGTGTGGGTTTTTTTCTGCAGGGCAGCCCTCCTCCTAGGAACTTCATCTGCTGAAGTGTTTGTGCAGTCTGGCCTGTCTGCTCTTCCACCAGGTTTAGCATAGCACATTTGCACATTTTATTGTCAGCAGCTGACATTTTCCGTAGGTGGCCTTTGCTGGAGAGCGTAAGACCATTAACAGTATAGGTGACCTTGTCAGCAGATAGGACAGTTCACTCTCCCTTGACTGGCCTCTTTCTGAGGGCACCTGAGCTGTAATTTTGGTATTAGTAAAGTCATCAGCAAAAGCAGAACTCATCCACAGAGAAGACCTGGCTTGCTTAAAGCAGCAGCAAGAATTATCACTGGAGAGCAAAGATGTGAAATCCATCAGTGAGAAGCTGGAAAGGGCTAAGCCAATGCAATTTTTGATTTCAGTGGGAAGTCATCACATAAGAAATTATTGTATGCTTGAGTCAAGGGGGGACTAGGGGTTTTATTATCTGGAAGAACTCTCTACCTTTGTGCCTTGTACACATGGGGCTTTTCCATGTTGCTTGTGACAGAGAAAGTCTCATTTTGTAACTGCCAGCACTGTGCAAAGCAGAATTTTTAGCACAAGTTTAAATGTCTTCACCTTCCTTTTGAATTGAGCTGTTCAATTTGCACAGAGCAGACCTAGTAGCTTCCATGTGTTTGATGACCAAAAAGAAAGTAGCAACTGCCTTAATTGAAAGGGATTATAGTATTCTCCCTGAGCAACTGCATTTCTTTGATTTGGGGCAGGGAGGACAACTGAAAAACGTGATAATAGTGAAAGGAAAGAAAAGGAAAGAGTTATGTCCTTTTCCAGTGACAGCCTCCCTCCTCTTCCTCACTTCATGCCTGTGCCTGTGGTGGCTGGTGTTCAGGGTTGTTACTTGTCTGCGTTTTCTGAGGGATGTTTTCCTTGTTGTGTCCATCCAGGTCTCGGTCAATCAGCGGAGCATCGTCTGGGCTCTCCACCAGTCCTCTCAGCAGTCCAAGGGTAAGTGCTGCTGCTTCAAGATCTGTTGGTCCAATCCACTCACATGCTTGATGTTTTTTGACATCTGTTGCGCCAGAGCTGTGGCTCTTAGCTGGGATGTTTTGCTTTTCCTTGGCAGCTTGTAAATTTTCATGGGTGTTGAGGGAAATGCTACTTACAAATGCAGGTGGAGAATTTCTCTTACATGTTCCCTGCACTGTTAGCAGGGATCTCACTGTGCCGCTGCCTTTTTTCAGTCTCTTAAGCACACAGAATAACATTGCTATGACTAAACACTCCATATCCAGCTGAGGTGTGCATATAGCCTGTTTTCAGACCAAGTGATCAGGAGCCATTTCACAGCTGCCTTCAATTAGGTCACAGTAAAGCACCAAAGCATGCTGGTTATCTTCTGTTTGCCTCAGAATAGCTCATATTAGGAAGTCAGAGAAAATAATTTACACAAATTTGAGGGCTAGGAAATTTAAAAGGAAAGTAAGAAGCTGACTGACTAGGATGAGTAAAGAACATTCAAATCCCTGTAAACAAGGTACTTTTGCATGCCCTTTTTAAGAGTGCAGTCAACTAAATACTGATACTCAACTAATACTGATACTCAGCCAGTACAACACATGCTTGATAGTGCATTTATTGTGAAGTTGTAGCAGTTTCTAAATGCAATGACAGAGGCCTCCCTCTTTTTGTTAACTTCTCTAGGGATAAAAGTGAGTATTCCTAGTGCTTGAAAAGGTCAGCTGAGTCACCTTAAGACTGCAGTGCCTAACAAGAGTCTAGACCTCATCAAAAAGTCTGTTGGGCTGTGACAGTGCATGTTACCTAAACGTCTGGCCCAGAGTCTCTGGAGGATTTCTACATACTTCCCATGACTTCATGAGAAGATGCTATCCCGCACTAGAAATTGATATAGTCCGTGTCTTAGGCTATGGATACATCCATGGATCTAGTCTCAGTTCCATGAAGATAACATCAGTATTCCAAGTATTTGAAATCGCAGTTCCACCCTAAGATTCTGTGTAATTCTTGTGAATAAAGACACACTGTCAGCTCTAAGTTTATAGTCTAGTAAAGCTTCCAGCACTTTGCTTGATTGAATTACTTCCTGAAACCTGTTTTGGGCTCCTGCCAATTGTTATCCTGTTTGAAACCAGCATAAGTGTTCTTGAGGTCTCCTCTATGTCTTTAAAGTCCTAGGGACCAGTGAAAATCCATTTCCTTCCTTCTGCACTGGGACTCCTGGTTGCCAGTGAAATGGAGCAGAGGTCTGAGAACTCTTATGCCACTGCAAAATGTACTGGAAAAGAGCATGGAAACAGTTTTTTGCACAAAATAAGCATTCAGTGAAGCAAACCTAAATCTTGATTTCATTAATTGATCTCTTGGGCTCAATTTCTGACATCTCAGTAGGACAACATCAAAGAATAAGTTTGACAAGATCCCATAGTCACTGTATCTTACCATTATTACTTAATGGGCAGTTGATTAGTCTTCAAAGGGATTTAGCAATCAGGTGGCATTTCAGCAGATCATAACGATATTAATGCTGGTTACATTTGAGGCTCAAAAGGAAATGCTGGAATAAAAATCATATTTTTTTAAACGTCCTTACCTATGCTTCTAATAGCACCTTAGATTATTGAAAGAGATCATACTTTAAAAAATAAATACACCTTTCACTTTTTGCACTGCTTAGGTTCAGTTCTATGAGGAATCAAATTCAGCAGCAAATAAAAGTTGTCAAATTTCACAAGATCTTGCTAATGATGTTCCACATTGCACCAACCGAAATCGAGACCTAATCTTGTTCTTCATTTCAATATTAAATAGGTGGTAATTAAGGGTGCTTCTTCAGATTCTTAATGGCTTATTTCTTTTAAATCTGCTTCTCAAGCCATCCTACATGTAAGATAGAAAAATTGTAAGGAAACATTTGCAATTAACAGTCTTTGAGTTTTATCCATTGGTGTCATTTGCAAATAGTTAATATTCAGAAGCCAATAGTGACTTCCACAAATTAAACACTTTCCTCATCTTTTCCCCTTCCTTACTCATTGACAATGAGAATTTAGCAACATGGCAGACTTAAGTTTAACTTTACAATCCTAATAGTAATACAAATATTTTGATGTACTGATTTTCCTTTAATTTTGGTGGCCTAACCCTAAGTTCTTTGAAGGAATTTCAAAACTTTGATGCAAACAGCTTAGAGACATAAGTCTTAAATACATTTCTACAGTTTTTAAATATGGCAACATTGTGCTAATCCATCACACCCAAGAAGGAAGTCCCTAGTGAGTATGTTCACCTGGGACTGGGATTTGAGGGAAGGTTACATGTACATGGTATGTCTGGTTAGTTCTTTATTGAGGCTTTTAGGTATCAAGTATGGATAATAATAATGGTGATGGTGTAATTTTTCATAGGTAATATTTCATAGAAATCAAAGGGTAGACCAAAAAATCTGAATATCTTGAGTAGTCATTTCTATTTTTACAATTATTCCAGTACTTGTAATCTAAGGTGGTAATAGCAATGATTTGTAAGGACTTTTTTTGTTGTTGTTGTTTTAAATGTGATTTTTAGCTTGCTAATAACCCTTAAAAGGCTTCTACCCTTCCAAGTCTGTCTATTGCTGTTTGCTGTCAAAGTATGAATGGTTTCCCAAAATACCTCTTAACATGTGTAAATGTTCCTGTTTGGGAAAAAAATCATAATCCCATTTTGATACCTCAGCAGTGGATTATGAACTTTGCTTGTCTTTTTTCTTTTTAAACTGTCCCTTACAAAACAATGGCTCCCCCCACGCCCTTCTTAGACTTGGGACTTAATGGCAAATATTGCTGTGACTTTATGACAGAAATTCCAGTTATCAAGCTATCCTTCAGTGCAATGAGGGATGTTGGAGGAGAAGCATAAAGTCTGATGGAAAGTATCATCTCTTCCCAGATAAATAAATTTACCAGACCTTACTGAAGTTTTTGCTGTAACAGTTTAAAAATCAAACACCTATCTGAGTTCATATATTTCTCGTGGTGTTGTGTGCTCTGAAACTTCCAAGTGAAGGCTGAGCAATTTAACATTCCAGATCAGGGGAGGAGAGTGGGTGCCCAGGTGGCATCACTCTCCCTTTTCCCCCTCTTTCTGCAACGGGTGGCTGCAACTGGTGCATTACCCAGCCAGGGATAGAGAGGAAGGAAAGAGGTTCTGACTGGTGTGTGCAGTAACTGTGTGTATCCCCTGCCACTCTGTATGTATCACACACCTGGTCTGAGTCTCATCTCTCTACTGGGTTTGCATATGGGCACATGGAGCTGAAAGAGGTGGTCCCTTTCTTGGCACATCTCAATTTGTCTGTGGCTTGAGTGGTTCTTCTTCCCTTTCCTCACCTCCCTACAGCATCGTGCTTCTCTCACTGCAGGGCAATCAGAACAATCCCAGAGAGATGGCATTTCTCTCTTCTTTTTTTCTTGGTTACTTTACTTTTTTATTTTTTCTTTTCTTTTTTTTTTTTTCTTCCTTTGTTGTACTTTTCTTTCTGTTGTTTTCCTTTGCTGACACGTGGTTGGTTAATATGATGAAGCCTGTTATGACACTGTTGTTCTTGCTGCTGCCGCTGCTGCTGTTGTTGAATATGCTGTGTTCCCAGCTAACTGCATGTCTTTTTTTTGTTTTTTGTTTGTTTGTTTGTTTTCGTTTCTTTGCAAAATCCCTCCCCCCCACTACCCCTTCACCTCCATCTCCTGTGTCTCCTTGTGACATGGTGCATCTTTGTGACTCGGATGGATTTTATTCTGACTTTCCTTTCTCTGCTCGCCCGCTCTTTGCGTATTTCACTGTTTTTGATGTGCATGGACACTCTGCGTCTGTCTCGTAGCCTATCAGAAAGTTCTTCATCCCCCCTCAGACCTCCGACCTCCCTTTCTCTCCCCGACCCCAAGTCTCCTTGGACCCTGATGCTTGTAGGAACGCCTCCAGGCCTGGACATGTACTCCAACCAAAGCCAGCACTTCAGCCCAACCCAAAGACGCAGACTTTGCCATCCAAGAGCAAATTGGCTGAAAAACCACTCCAGTCTACTAAATCCAACCCACTCCCTGCCAGCAATGCCAGCGCCCCCTCTTCCCAGAACAACCCTGTGCAGAACGCTCAGGGCCGCTCACCTGCTGCCGGCTTTAACCCACAGCTGGCTGTTCCTAAACTGCAGACCAACCCTATGTCTCCTGTTAGATTGCTCCCTTCTAGTACTGACCCAAGCACCAAATCTATCCCCATCATACAGGTCACCCCTCACCCCTCTCCAAGGGGAAGTCCCCTCCCTACCCCCAAGGGGACACCTGTTCATACGCCAAAGGAGAGCCCAGCAGGCACACCCAACCCAACACCACCATCCAGCCCCAGCATTGGAGGAATGCCTTGGAG
Source organism: Camarhynchus parvulus (assembly GCF_901933205.1). NCBI lineage: Eukaryota > Metazoa > Chordata > Aves > Passeriformes > Thraupidae > Camarhynchus > Camarhynchus parvulus. Next base: position 15,637,818 of record NC_044575.1, on the reverse strand, counting down.
GACACGGCTCAACTCCATCAAGAATAGTTTCCTGGGGTCTCCTCGCTTCCATCGTCGGAAATTACAAGGTGAGTACTCACCCAGCGTGGTTCTGATTTGGGCAGACATTCAGCAGGAATTTCATACCTGTCTGTGGCTCTGTAAATTCTCTGTACCAAGGACTGAATATTGGTGTGGAAAATGAGAGTGATAGCATCAGTCAAGCCCTAACCCACATGTGAGCAGGCTCTGTCGTGCCACTGCCCCTGCTCCAACAGCATCTCCTGAGCCCTCTTCACACTCCAGCCATGCAGCTCTTGCTATCCCTGTTGTGGGTCTTAGACTGTAAGAAAAATCTGTCTTCAGTTTCTTCACTTGCTTTGCAAGTGAACCTAGGGCTCAGCCATTTCCCCTGTGGCTGTGCTCCACTGCCTCTCCACAGCCACAGGCTGAGCCTTATGCTGAAAAAAAAAGACAGCCAGAGGCAATAGGCTGAAGTTGTCCTTCTGAAGCACAGCTTTTTTGATCTTGGTTAATGCTTTTTTTTGCCTCCTTTGGTAATTGGTGCAAAAATCTCCTTAATACAGTCAGTGGTTTCATATCTGCTGGCCTACTTCAGTTTTCTAAGTCTCTGGAGTGTTGAGATGTGCAAAATTTTCTTCCTCAGGCTCCAGGTGGCTTTTTTACATGCCAGCAAAGGGCAGCCAAAGTCACATGCCTTATCCTTGGACGTCAGCAGCAGCTATCCCACCACCCTGTGGTTTTCCAGGGTACCAGGATGTGATCCCATGGGAAAGGAGGATTACAACCATGGATTTTTGAGCTGTGATGGTCAGTGCCATTGCCACTGAGGTGGTCAGAGAGCTGCAGAGAATTGCAGCAGTGACTGAGCTGTGCCCAGCTGGGCTGTGAGGCAATGGCAACCGAGTTATTGGCACGGTGTGTTTGGGTCTGGACCAGAAGCCACTGAAGCCAGTGCAAGATTACCTAATGACCAAGGGCAGAGTGAGCCTTGAAATGCAGCACTTGTTTAGATGCTGAGATTGTTTAGATGCTGAGATCTAGAGACATATGACCAGCATTTAAATGTCAGAATTAGCCTGCAGAGGCAATGGGCAAATGCAAGCAAGTGCAGAATTGTTTCATTGGTGTACAAGCTGAAAATGGAAGGTGTACTGAATCATATTTATTTTCTCCCTCCCTCTCTTTGGCTGTCCGTGCATGAGCAGTACCTACACCTGAAGAGATGTCTAATTTAACCCCAGAATCATCCCCAGAGTAAGTACTTTGCCTTTTTTCCCACCAAATACCAGTGTCATTTCCTGGCCTGAATGTCATTAGCTGACATATTTCTGTTCTGGATCAGTATCTGTTTGTAATGTGTTGTCCTGTGGGTGGGATGGAGGTGTGAAATGATTCTTTTGATGAGGACCCTACATAAAATCTATACCTCAGTAATGGCAGGGGGGTCAACAGATGATGAAACAGTCTCCCAGGAACCACCTCATTTTCTCACAGCTTGCTGAATTTGCTGGGTTTGTACCATGTTTCTTCTCTCTTCCTTCATTTGGTTGTCAAGTAGATCACTCTTTGGGACTGGAGAGGCTAATCAGTGGCTTATACTGGCACTAACTGTGCACCAAAAAGTCTTCCTTTTAGTACAGGAGAGTTTGCATCCTCAGGATAGCATGCAGGAGGCTCTGCTAAGATGATTCAGAGGGATCTTTGGCTGCCAGAGTAAATGCAGTGTTAATTCTAGGCAGCAGTACTGGGACATGGAGAAGCTGTTTCATATTCACCAAGCTCATTCCTAAAAGTCAGTGTACATTTCAACCATTTCACTGCACAAATGTGCATCATTGCATGGCAGGTTTGGAAGTCCCTGCCAGAGTGCTGCTCCAAACACTTCCTAATATGCAACAGATGCCAAATTATTCCTTTTTATTTTCACAGCTTGTGTTTGTGCACCCAATGCCCATAGACTTAGCCTGCCAATCAAGGCAATTTGGCCTCTTGTTAAGAGACTTGTATGAAATATTCATGAGTTTTGGATGAGAATTTTGAGCTGAAAGTTTTGTAAATGGTGACAATGCTATTGTCTTCACAACTTGCCCCAGACCTGGCTTTTGTCTGGTCTGAGATGGACATTCTATGTGTATAGGTGCAGAATGAGGGATAAAGAGGGATAAAGACTTCAGGAGAGGGAGAAGTAGGGATTAGTAAAGGTATTCAGGAAGAAAAATGGAATATACTGTTTCGAACACTTTCGAGCATTTACTAATAGAGGGGCATGAGAGAATTCCATAAAATTGGCACATCATTATCACAGAAATATACAATACTCTCATCTCACATGTTTTTAAAGCCATTAAAACAGAAAACCTTTAGAATTAAATTTCTTCTCTTCCTTGCATCTATGTTGGTGGAGGTTTTGCTGTTAATTTATTGCCTTCCCTGCTTCCCACTCACTCTTTAAAAGCTGGTGGAGAGAAGTAGTGCCTGACATTTGAGGCAGTTTGGATGCAAGTCAAAGCCTAAGGCCCTCTTTTCTTTTTCTGTGTAATTGCCAAATTAATGAGTTCAATTGGGCTGCACCCTGCAGTAAACATAATAAAAGTCTTAAAAAATAATGAACTAGATTATATTTTAATGATAGATGTCTGTTGCTCAGTGCCCACTTCCACATATCTTATTTTTTCCCATATTTTCTTCTTTTCTGTAAGAAATAAGATATCCTTATCAAGAGCTGTATTGACCTCATGGGTTGAGTGATAAATACATGTCCTAGCTCTGTCTGGTGCAGCAGTGCCTGCCATTCATTTAACAAACCTGATGATGAGGTAATACACTTTGACATGTCTGGGTAATGCTGTTCTTTCTCATGTGAAAAAGCCCTAGAAAATGTGTTAGGGATGACATTTAAAGAGACTTAGCTCCAGCTGCTTTAAACCTGCAAAGCTCCATTTGCTTGAGTAGAAATGCTGCTATTTATGCCAGGCAGGTAAACCTCTGGAGGTTACTGATCCATGTGCTCAGAGACAGAGAGGGAACAAAGAAGGCTACGTGGTCAGACACTCCAAGAGTAAGGAAAGGAACAACATTATAGGAGTGTGAAATTTGGTGTGAAGTAATAAAGCACCAGCCTATATTTTCATGCTACTTTCTTTGCTTTTTCATCAAATGGACACCTGATTGGATTCCTTAGTGTAATCTACATACCCAGCCTCCCCCACATATCTCCTATCTCACTCCCCCTTTAAGAAGTTTGCCTTGGTAAGAGAAGATTCTTAATTTTAAGTACATTTTGTTCTGCTTACAACCTGATCCTGAGAGATGCTAGAGCATGTCATTTGGGGTGCTGAGGATTCATATGCATTTTAACCCAAGTTAGCAGCACTTAATGCCCTCTAAGAGGAGAAAAGGCTTTATTATGTAAATTTACTCCAAAACTGTCCCCTCTTCTTAGTGGACCTATTCCTTAGCTGTATGAGTACAGCTAGTTCTGCCAGTTGTGGGGAGAAAAGCCAGTGCATGCATGCTGTGTCTTGATTCTGCTCATTACAGAAACAGGAGAGGCCACTGGCATCTATTCTGTCTTATGTGACACCAGCAAAATTATTTTAGTGAATTCAAATGATTTACAAGCTGGAGCATAGCCCAGGCTAGCAGTGAATCTTCCAGACTTGCTATTACTGGTGATAACCTCAGCAAGGAAAAGAGCCCAGATGGATTCTGGAGGCTCCAGACCATGTTGAGCAGGGAAAAAAACTCCCAATGTTCTGGGCCCTTGTTACTTGTGCTTGTTAAGAGACCTATAAATGAAGGGCCAGCAAAACCATTAATGAAAATACAAAAATGAAAAGCCATATTTTAAGATAGCAGGCCTGCAATTAAATAAGCACACTTTTCCAGGCCCATGCTTCCCCTTGGCCCCTGGAGTCCATCCAGCAGCCCTGGTTCAGATGATGATACATCCAAGCCTAGGACAAGCAGCCGTTTTAGATGGACAACCAGGTGCTAATTTACTAATGAGCACAGACCCCTTACATGCAGGGAGCTATTGCCCCAGCTCTCTAGGGGCTTGCAGAGTTGTTGTGGTGTGTGAGAGACACATGAGCTAATTAGTATGTAATTTTCTTTCTCACTCTAACCCTGGCTCCTTAACGACCATTTAAATGAGAGGCCCTTTCTCTTTACTGCTCCCTATGCTAATCTCTGGCTCACTGGCTTATTTACAGCTGCCTATGAATATTTTAGGGAGTGACAGTTTTCCAGCCCACTTTAATTGAGTGGGGGGCACTGTTTTAACCAAATTGCAAGTGAATCTTTCTCTACTCTTATTTTTGGTTGCCTGCAGTAAATGAAGCAAATCATTATTTGCCCAGCTGAGCACTCTTCCAGTTGTGGTCTTTCTGCTGTATGCATTAAATGGGCAGTGGGCCCACAGCTGCACAATTCATGGAGCACTCTGGGATGGGGAATGAGTGCAAATTGCTGGACACTGCTGAGGGCAAGCTTTGTTCTTTATCCTGAAGGCCTAGACTTCAAATTAGTTTCTTAGTTTGCTCCTCTCTCTCTTAGCCCCTGTCCTTCCTCTGCCTCTGCCTCAGCCTCACTTTGCCTCAGAAAGTGAGGGTACTTGCAGCCTGCTCCAGCTGTTTATTGCTCTGCTGGAAAACTGATGTGTAGCAATCCCTTTTGCAGATGGCTCTCCTTGTCTGGAGAGATTGTCTTCTTCCACTGAGTGATGGATGTCCACCCTGTTGCTTGCCGTACTGCAAACTGGATTTGGTGTTATAAAGTATGCTGTAGAGGGGGGAAAAAAGGCAGTCTCTTGGTGGCAGGTCTTTTAATTTTGGACATTTTCATGCTGAATTCTTTCCTACTAGAATATGGCTGGTTTAAGTGTGATTTTCCTTGGGTTTAGTTTGGTCCAGCGAGTCTTTGGCTGTGTCTCACAGCTGACAGCCTTTTTTCTCCTCTCAAAACCACACCTGTCAGAGAGGCTATGTTCCGGTCTGGATAGTGTCTCTCATCAACATTCATGTCCCTGCATTCTTCCTTTAGCCTGTTTAACTTAAAAGCCAATGTCAATGAAGTGCATTGAAATGGTTAAACAATAAGCAGAATCAAATGTTTGCTGATATGATCACTGTGAAAAAACAGAGCAATTTCATTTTGTGATGAAACCACCACCTGATGCTGGAACAAACTGAGGAGCTGGACTGCTGTCAGTGGAAAGCCTGAGCTGTGTCTTGCATGGTGTTGTTATCTGCTTTCTTAATACTGAAAATTCATTCCTGTAAAGGCTGGCCAGAGTTCACACACGATACAGACACCCTGAATGGGGCTGATGAACAGGACAGTCTTTGTCCTGGCCTTGCGTAATTGTGCATTTCACTCACTGGTAGATTGGAGCTCCAGTGAAATCTACAGCTTGCTTCAAGAAGCAAGGGCTTGTGATTGTACGGGACACCTTCAGAAAAGCATCTTTCCAAAGGAGTTGCAGTTGGGTGGGAAGGAACTTAAATCTTTATGTTGCCAGGATCTGCATGTTGTCACAAGAAATTGAGACATCCCTGGAGACAAAGCAGAAATGTGTCCTCTGATTTATATGTATGTTATATATGCAGTATTCACTGCTGTGTTGGCTCAGTCAGAAAAGTTACCATTGCTCCTGATTTTTCACTGTTGGTGACACATGCTGCCAGACTTAGGCTGTGTGGTCTGTCATTCCATCAGTTTTCACCAAGCGAAATGTCGTTCTGGATGTTCTGTGATACTATTTCCCACTTATTAGTAGTAATATCATCACATCTGGAGTGTCATCAAAACTTTTTCCTGTGTTTTTTATTCTTTTTTCTAGCTAGGGGCATGTATGAAATAAGAAATAGTGCTCCATATTCTAAACATCTCTTTCTTTTCATTACTTCAGGCTTGCCAAAAAATCCTGGTTCGGTAACTTCATCAACTTGGAGAAAGAAGAACAGATTTTTGTGGTCATTAAGGACAAGCCATTAAGCTCCATTAAGGCTGATATAGTCCACGCTTTCCTCTCGGTGAGTCACCCCAGCTGCCTCTTGGAGGCATCCTTCACTGGTCATTCCAGGACTCCGTGTGCCACATGTTACTGGACAGGGGCTCTGCTCCTTCAAAAGCATCCTCTGTGGATTTAATTTACATGGCCTGCACTGGACTGTGTGTGAATTACTAACTGTAGGTAATGCTCTCTAAGGTGAGAAAAGATTTCAGCTTCTTGGCAAGGCTTCCAGGTTGCCGGAGTTTGGAATTCCACAGCAGTGGAGCACACTGCTGGCACAGTATCAAGACAGTGATTTGCTGCTTTGTCAAATCAGGCTTACAGTCTCTGGCTGAGCAGCAGATTGGGTTTCCCTTTGATGGGTATGCCCTCCACCACTTCAGCCAGACAAAAATCCTGTCTTACATCTGCACTTGTTGCTTTAAATCCCCACTTCAGTGCTGTAGGGCAGAAAGAAATTTCTTCTGGTGTCCAGAGTTTCAGTTGTTGCAGATGTGAAGAAAGCAGGGAGAAATTGTCTTTTTTTCCTATAGAAAGTCCTTGTTCTCATTATCTAGAGGTACCATGATGAAGAAGTCAGGACAGCAAAGGTATTTCAAGAGGTTTTTCAATTCAAGGTAGTCAACAACATAATTAGACTTTTTCCAATAGAATTAAGAGAAGGAAACTTAATTTCTTATATAGTTTGTTATATTGATTTTTTTTCCACAAAATACTGAACTCCATTTTAGTCTTTGTGATTCTGCAATTAATTTCTTCCAAAAAATAGCTGTAACCCTTGTTACTGTACAAGCACACAAGGAGTAAGTGCATTACAGTAGTGGGCATCAGACACTGGTGTCCATCCTAGGCTGGTTATAAGCAACCACATTACTGTATCAATTTCATGCATTTAGCTGTGCTTTTGGGTTTGTATTGTTGTGCAGTGTGTCCTACTGTCTGTACTGGTGATCCTGTGTGTACCCCACGTGCGGTTTAGGTGTAATTGGGGGACTCGTGTGCAAAACCAGTGAATTGTTTCTTATAGCAACATCCAAACTTAAATGCGTGTTCATAGCCAGCTAATCAACCCCTTAAAAGTCAGTTTTCAAAGAACTTCATTTTTCCTCCTAGAAATTAGAGACCGGATTTCCAAGTAATTTGTTTGGGTTTTTTTTAATCTGGTCCTTTATGAAGCAATAAATAGAATATGAGTATGTTGTTAAATTTTGGAGGAAAGTGTGAAAGGTAACTGCTTGAAGATTAGGAAGTTATGAAATTCCACTGGGGTTCTGAATATACAGATGTTGCATGATGTCACAAAGCTTCTCAGAGTTCTTTCACATATTGATAGAAGTTTGGGTGAGTTATTTGCAAGCATGCTCTCCCTGTGGATGTCCCAAGCACTTCAAGTGTCCTGATGTCTATCTGACATCATGGAATCACCAAGCAACTGAAGTTGGAAAGGTATTCAGGAGGCCTCCTGCTCAAAACAGGATCAGCTGAGATGAGACCAGGCTACTTAGGTGTTTTTTATATTCAGTTTTTTATCCCACTGACTTTTCTGCCCACTCCTTAATATCACTTTTTGCTCAGCAAAAGGCATTTCTCAAAACTGATGGATGAGTAGGAAAAGACAGACTGACTGTATGAAGTTGAGCAACATGTGTAAATTCATAAGTGTGTTGGATACTCCACCAATATTCAATCCCGAAATTTAGGTCAGTCCTGTAAGCAACAGTGCATTCTTCTGTGGTGCCCAGCAACCTATGCTGTTACTGGTTTCACAAGAACACTGTACCTTAAAAATTCAAGACCAGAAGCAAATCTAGCAAATGTTACTCATTCTGGAAATGTGTGTTGTTATAAACAGAATTTTGCAGGTTTTTTCCCTTTAACACTGGTTCTACTATCTGCTTCTACCAACCTCTTTCAGATCCCAAGTCTCAGTCACAGTGTCATCTCACAGACAAGTTTCCGTGCAGAATATAAGTCCACAGGAGGTCCTGCTGTCTTCCAGAAGCCAGTGAAGTTCCAGGTGGACATAACATACACAGAAGGGGGAGAGGCGCAAAAGGAGAACGGGATCTACTCTGTCACTTTCACACTCTTATCAGGTAACCATGGCAAAGCTCTAAAATGGGTGCCAGCTGGCTTGGTCCTTCCTGATAATAGAAGCCTGCAAATTGCTCTGCCAGAGGAAAAAATATAACTGGCTTAACCTCAGGAAAATTCAGTCAGGGGCAAGGAGGACATTAGGAACAAAAATGGTGTTGGTAGTGATGGAAATGCAGAGAGTGAAGGAGATTCCCGAAGAGGTGAAGTTGGCACTGCCATGATTAGTGCTAAAATGGCTGTTCTGCACACCAGTTTTGGTGTAACTCATGGTACTAGCTCCATGTTTTATTCAGAATTCTCAGAGTCTCAGCTGGGCACTGTGAGGCCATAGTTTCTTCCTTCTGACTGAAACATGCACTCACCCTTTTCTTCTGGGTGGCCACATGCCCCCCACAGGGGTTGCAACAAGGAAACAGACCCCCTCACCTTTTCTGTCTTTACAAAAGGAGCCCCAAAGCCATTCCTCTTCCTGTTGAGCCCAGCACACCATAGCCCCTTTGGCTGAAGGACAGAGACACAGTCAGGACACCTCTGGGGACAAGACTGAAGGGAAGGTGCTTGTGATCCTTCCCCTGCAGCCTTGTGTGTGGGCTTGGCTCCCATTGCTCTCACAGCTGCTTGTGCCTCTTCTCTCCTGGCAGGTCCAAGCCGTCGCTTTAAGAGGGTAGTAGAAACCATTCAGGCACAGTTGTTAAGCACACATGACCAGCCTTCAGTGCAGCAGTTATCAGGTAAGTGGCTTCTACTGTCCAGCACCTTCAGCAGGGACAGGAAGGTGAAATGCCTCATAGCAGGAGGCTGAGGGAGGCCATCCCTCTGATTACAGCAAAAAACGAGCTCCATTCAGACAGAGCAGTAACTCCCTGCTCCCACCCCACTCCTCCGTTTCTCATTCCCTCTCCAGTGCTCCCAGCACATTCCCCAGTTGAACAGCTTCTGCCCTCTGCCCGCCCAAAGAGCCATTTGCCCATTTCTCCATCAAAAGCTGCATCATCAACAGATCTTCCAGATTTTCTCCAGTTCCAGAATCTCCCAGAGTAGGGACATGCTCTAGAGGATACTTGATTTTCAAACCCTTCAGGCATACTTTAGAAACCTCCAACTTCAATGGGTCCCTGAACAAACTTGAGAGCTACTTTTAACTTAGCCATTAACATGTGGTCAGGAGGTGGCTAATAGTTTCCAGGAGTGTGATCCAATTCTCAATACTGTGGTAGCACAAATTATATATTAAGGTTCTGCAGAAGCTGTATTTTATCTATTTGAAAAGTAAATTTCAATTCCTTGTGGTGGTAGAGAAAGCCTTACATGCGTGACCCTGTGCAATGACATCAATCTGGATGTGCAGGCAGCCTGAATTGATAATACTGAAACTGGCCTCATCCCATCATTATGTAGCAGGTGTTCACTCTGAACACTGAAGTGGTTGTACAGACACACACAAAATCTCTGTGGTAACTCTTCTATCCTCTAAAAGAACAGAACAAAGAAGAAGGTGAAAATTGAAAACTTAAGGCAGATAAGCTATTGGGAATGCATCAAGGAAGGAAAAGTAGGGAAAAGCTGAAAGAATGTGCAGGTACTGGAGATAAATAGGAGCAAGTTGGAGAGCAGAGGCTGCAGCAGAAGACAGTGAGGCAGAAGCAGCGGGAGATGAAAAGGAAGTAAATAAATACTAAGCTTTAGAGCCAAATTCTGTTATTGACCCTTGTGTGAACAAGCCAAGACAAAAGTGGGGGAGTTAAGTTGGCATTGCATCCTCCAATTAAGTCCCAGATGTCCTCGGCTCGTTGCACATATGGGTTACATCCTTCTGGTCTAACTGTGGCTTTAGCATCCAAAGATAAATTAACGGCACACAGAAGTGTGTATGCCTAGTACCTGACAGAGAAATATGCTCAGTTCAGTGTCCTCTTTGCTTTTGGCCTCCAGCACTGCCTGATCCTTCTGCATGCTGGAATACAATGGTGCCCAGTACATGGGTTATTCTATTCAGAAGCAGGGAAAACAAGGACACTATAACTATGGTTGATTCAGGTTTTTGCTGTCTGGACTTTTGAAATTAAGTCAAACTCAGAGAAGCAGCTAGTATTTTCTGCTAGCTCTTCCTCCTGGGAAATGCTAGGGCCGGGTGGGAGTGAGGGGATTGAGGTAGGAAAGCATCCTTTAAACATATTTCATGTTACTCCTGATGCATGGACAACATTCGAGTATTCCTTGTTTCTTCAAGAGTGAGGTGTACCCTTACTTTCCTGTGAGGAAAAAATTATTTATAAAGTAAATAACTTGATGATCTCTTTTAACTTCTTCACCCTAATTAGTGCTAGCTACTGAGGCTCTATAGAAAAACTTGAACCCTCTTGCACACTTGCATGTGAAGCAGGATATCTCCCTAAGAAAGCCATATTATAGCAGGAATAAAAACCATCCATCTGACCAAAACTCAGGGAAATGTTATGGGCATACTCTGCTATGAGAAATGTATCTGACTTACAGTTTTGCTCTGGTTCTGGAATGAAGAAATCATACTATTTTTACTGCCTGAAGCTACATGAGAGCATATTGTTCTAGCAGGGAAAACCCAGCCTGACCTCTAATGCCAGACTGGAACAGATAACTTCACATGGAGCAAAACCAAAATTAATGGTCTCTTGAAATTTAAAAATAATAATTCCCTTAGCTGGGGACTCATCCAGGCAAGACAGCTCATGAGACAGGGTGTCAAACTGTTCTGTATCACACCACCTAACCTGATCGGGAATATGCAAGTCTCTTGAAAATGAGAGAAGTCAACCTGAAAATTTTAGGTTTGAGCAGTATACAAGAAAGAGAGAAAAGCAAGGGAAGAGAAATAAAGGGTTTGTTACCGAAAAAGAGACAACCTTTGCATCAAAGTAGGGTAGCCCACTAGTTCACATACCCAGCCAAGTGAGAGTAAGGGGTAGTAAAAGGATAAAGAACAGAAAAGTTCACATTCAGCACCTTGCTTAGCTGGGTGTCTGGTTGGAAATGTGTGCAAAATCTTCCTAGAAATTGTCATTGAATTAATCAGCATTTCTCACTAGAAACAAAGCAGTCTTCTCTGTTTCTCTTCTCCTCCCATAGTGCCAGCTCTGAACACCACATAGGGATTGTGGAGGTTGGGCCCTGTTCAGGTTCATGGTTTGAGAACCCTCTGTAGGCAGTCTACTGCTGCAACAGATTGAGCTCACCTTCACTTAGACTCTCTTCCTCCATGGCTCTGAGCATGGGACTGTCCCCTGACCAGCAGCACTGGCTCAGCACTGGAGCTTTTCCTACCTCCTTGTGCACAGACACATCTTATGTGTCTTGTCTCTCCTGCCTTACAGAGTTCTGATGCACTTACAGGTGGGATGATGAAAACAATCTGTGAAAGGTGCATGCATGTAAAGGGAGACCTGCAGAAGGGGAAGATTTAATGATTTCGGTATAAAGCAGAACAGCAAGGCCTAAGGAACATGTGACAGTGAGAGTCATTCTCTCTGCTGCCCCTCTGATCTGCTGTGCAGCATCCCAGCCCCCTGAGCCGGCCTGCCTGGGTTTCAGAATGCATTTTCCTCTTTTTCATTCCTCCAGTTGACAACAGTGTTTGTAGATATCATGTTGCCCATGCATCTCTGTGTGTGTGTGTGAGCCTGTTCTGTACCTGATTTAGGCAGATGTGTTTCTGTGTCACACTTGAGCACCTTATAGTATCCCTTCCTCCATATATCTCCCTCATTCACTTCCATTTTTCCTTTCTAAGACTGGCTGTGCGTATTTCTTCTGGCATACTCTGAAGCAGGAAAATAGATTCTCTCCCTTACCTGAAAGAAAGTGTAAATAAATTAAATCCATTCCATAAGTTAATGTAATGCTTCTAAAATCCACTGTCTCAATGGAAACATTTAGTGCAACATACCAGCTTTGTATCCTAATGTTTCAGGAGCTCTGTGCCTTAACTGCTGAGACAATACCAGGTCTGTGACTCATAACTTGCACAGAACAAGTAAATAGGGATTGTTCATTTTTTCTTCCTGATGAAAGAAACTAGAGGCCAGCATAAGGTAGTGGAAGCCAAGTACCAAGAAAGCCATTGGAAAAACATGTCTTCCTGTAATCTAGAGCTTGTGGAACTCCTCACTGAAATAGGTTCTGAATGTGAGGGGCTTACAGATACTCATCTTGCCCTGAGTACTTCTTACTCACAGGGAGGTTGGATAACTCCCTGCAGAGAAATCTTCATGGGACTGCTAAACAGAGAAACTACAGCAGGTTCAGGAAATCTCTGACCTGGCAGTGGTGAGTGAGGCAGTGGTAGGAGAAGTGTTCTGTATGCTTGGCCTGCTCTTGCACTCCTGGGTGTCTGTGGAGCTGCTGAAGGAGACAGAGCACCAGATCACAGATCACAGAATATTGTGAGCTCAAAGGGACCCACAAGGATTGTCAAATCCGACTCTCAGATGGTTTTGGCCTTTGATCTGACCCAGAATAGTTGTCCAGGTGTGCTTGTTACTGGTATCAGAAAAGCCATTACGCTCAGTGAGACCATGAAAGGGCCCCTTTGGGAGGGAGTCTCACTGTCTGTGAGAGCAGTCAGCCTTGTCTCTTGTCCATGAATGGCTCCATCCAGGGGCCTTATACTCAGAATCTCTGCTTAGGTAATCCCTGGGCAGACTGCCCTTTGCTGGGATAAAAAGATCTCTCTCCATGGAGGACGATATCTGAGATTTGTTCCTTTGTTTCAGCCCAGCACTCTTTCCATTCAATCATGATCTGTTTTTCTCTGATGCCTTTGCACGAAAGAGTAATAGTAGCAGCTGGTGAATAGGGGCATGCAAAAGCCATCTGTGATCGTTCATAGGGTAGCAATTTTTATTTCCCTAATATTTTCTTGCTCCTCTGAGCTTTGGTTTTCAAGTGTGGGATACTACATATTCAAATTTTTTCCCATTTTCCCATGTACTGGGCAATCAGCAATACTGAAATAACCTTTAAAGCTTCTTTGTAAAAGGTTTTCTGTTTCCTTATTATATTTATTGGCTTGATATCAGATTTTAACTATTGACATCTCCAAGTTCAGAGCATCTCACTGTTACTGCTGGAAGTGCCTTTCATCAGCATAAACAAGTGTTTAGAGACCATATCTAGCTTCAAAACAGGGCAGTGCAGATTCTTCCTAGAGCACTGATCTGTGAGTTCCGGGTATTTTATGGCTCACAAGAGCTGCAGGCTGGCAAATTGCCACCAAAAAAACCAAAAGTAAGAAACTACAGTTTCCAAATGTGTGAAGGATTTTATCAAAATGGAAAATGGAGTAAGGAGCAAATGAAGTGCTTTGCAGGGTAAACTTCCAGCTGCAGACTTAAAAAAAAAGGACTGTGCAAATGCCAGTTTGGAATTGGATTGCATGTTAGCTTTTTCTGGGTTTCATTCAGGTCCCAGGTTTCCTGCAATCTTCTGTGACCCTTTATGTCTTATACTCTTTTAGTGTCTAGGGTAATTACTTCATCTTGCTATCATAGTTCCACCTACAAAAAGTGCCCTGTAATGCCTGGTTGGATTGGCAGAACACTGTGTTTTTGCTAAACAGCTTTAGTATTATTACTGAGCAGCCTTCATTAAAATTAACTGGTAGTCCAGAAATAAAGCATGTAGAAAAAAGTCCAAGCTCTCCAGAGTTTTGATAGGAAAACAGAATTTCAAATAAGCACAGAAACACTGGGGAATTTCAATCTGCATGATAACTGCCTTGGACCAGAGGAGCTGGTGGCTCCCTTGACATCATCTCCCTTACTGGAGGTGTTTCCTGGGGACTGTGAGCATCTGGCAGGAGCTGCTAAGTGCTTTCTGGGATCCAGCCCTGGACTTGGAGATCTCAGAGGAGCAGCTGTTTGGGTGAGATTTCCTGGGCTGGGATGGGTCTCAGAGATATCTGAAGCATCACAAACCAGGCAGCTTCCTTGTGACATCTACATAGGATAGAAATTAAAGAATAAAGAAAATTGGGAAAGAAAAATCAGCAGAGCACTAGTAGTTTTTAGTGGATTCAGAGCTTGTTTGGCCTTTTGAAGGGAGGCCTTATTTCAACCAAAGCATTTGCCATCTGTTAGTGAACTGAACTGGATGTCACTTATCAAAGTCTTGGTCAAATCCAAAGTGTGAGTGACTTCCAGCAATTCCTATAAAATAAGGAATTGCTTTATCATCGGAGGGATTGAGAGCTGACACTGCCACTATATTTTAATTAAAAAAATAAGCAGGACACATTAAAATGCAGTTACCCAACCCATCAGTGCTTCTCAGACAGTTAAAAGCCTTTGGACCCTGGCTTTATTCACTTCTCATAACACCTGGATCCCACAGTCACTGGATTATGGATTATTATCCATGAGGAGAAGCTGACTGGCTAGAATCTTAAGACTTCCAATTAGAATAAAAATTCTGTTTTAAAATGATGGAATACTTTATCACATAGAGTATTTACTAAAGCAGATGTTACAATAGGATGGAAATGAAAGTCTTAAACTAAATATTCTAAAAGAGAAGCTGAAGACACATTAACACTGTCGTCCAAGTGATGCAGTATGAGCTCTGGCTCTGCCTTCGGAATTGGGGAAAAACAATCTGATCAGGTGTTGGAAAGACACTACAAATAAAAATAAATTCCTCTGCAGTTCCTGGGACTAGCCCTGACAATATGGAGGATTCAAAGCATAGTTGTGCGTGAAAGTTTTGAGAAAGACAACTTAGAAGTTTTGTTAGTGTTAGTTTGATTTTTTTTCCATAGTCTCATATTTCAGAAAATTTTTCTTATCTGTCAAAACTAATTCTATAACAAAAAAATTACAAAATTATACAAAATTACTTTTTTTGGGAACCAAATTGGCTCCAGAGCCCAAGATATTCAGCTGTCAAAAAGCCTCTGTTACAATCCCTTTTTTGTGTGTAGGTCTGTCAGCTTGTATTCTAATCACACAACTAATGTGTGTAGACCTGTGACACAATTGCCTTTAAGTACCAAAGAGAGCTGTGCTGACTGCAAATGACTTAGGAAAAAAGGCAGTGTTAACTTAAGGGGACATGATTACTCTTTAATTTGTTAAAATGAAGAATGAAACCAAAATACCAGTTTCAGGAGGATCTTACACAATGTTTACCTGCTCTGACATTATCCAAATACTACTTTTTTGTTTCCAGATTTCTGGTTACTGTGTGGCCAGTCAGTCTGGATACACTTGAGGGGAAAATTCCAGGTGTTGGAGCGAGGAGTCAGAAACAGTATTCTGGTCATATTTGAGATGTTCTTTGCTCTTTATGTGTTCTTTCAAAGCTAAGTTCTGCTAATGGTTGTGTGAGTGCTCTGTCGATCTGCATCACTCTGCATTGCAGCAAAGGGTAGGTGACTCTGAGAGGGCTGGACAGGAACCCCTAAAAGGCACAAGAAAACAAAAAGTTCTCCAAATTAGTAAAGAAAAAAAAAAAGATACAGACCACGAGTGTGACTTCTAGTCATTGACTCAATCAGCAGCTGTGGGCACTTCTCAAACCTGCTAGGCATCTTCAGGGAGAAATGTATTGAAATTGTACTGTATATGAAATTCTTTGCCTGCCAGACCAAGGAAAGAATTTCAAAGGCAGGTAAACTCCTGGCCTGTCTGACACCTCTGTTGTTCTAGATCTTGAATGTTCTTTTCTCCTTCACCTCCATTCTTCTGCCCCTTTCTCTCAGTCTTGTGCCTTTCTGAGAGAACTTCCGTGGGTATCATCTCCCACTGATCTCTGCCAGCCCACCTTTAGCCTTGGGCATGGAGAGCATGTGACCCCTGCCTAGATGCTCTGACCAGTGTCACTGGACCAAGCAGCTGCCCTCTCTACTCCCTGCTTTCCCAGATGATCTGTGCAGCACAAGCCTGGCTGCATCATAATAGATGCATATCCATGCTCTTCTGGCATGAGTTCAGCTCACCCTAGTATATTCCTCCTCTTATGAAATTACTTTTCTCAATATTTAAGGGGAGAAATGCTGAGAAATTATCTCCCGCTCTGTCCTGCAGACTTTATAGCAGATAGAGAGTAGTTAGAGCTTCCTGGCAATTAGGGATTTTCAGCACATGTGTGCATTTTTCCAAGAAACCCATTTCTTGAAAACCCAAGTGTTCCTCAAGAGCCCAGGCAAGGGGAGATCTGGGTGCTTTAACTAGTAGCCACCTGCTCAGCAGTGCGTGCTTCACATTGCCCAGGAACACATTGATTTAGATCCCAAATGCAAGGGAGTCCTGGCTGACAGCAGCAGATCTGGCTTGCCAGCAGGTTCCACATGGAAGCGTCCAGCTGGGCTGGGCCTTTCTGTTTTAAAGCTGACATGTGGAGCTCCTTCTGCTTGTTGCACCTAAGTAAGAAGCACCCAGAGTCTGTGGCAATGGGAGCTGTACACAAAGTGGACAGTAATGTCTTAGGGCCAGATTCTGCCACCCTTTCCGGATGTGCTGCTATTGCCTGTGAATACTGACCTTGAAAGCAAGAGCAGTAAGAGATTACATTTGAATGGGAGAGTTAGATTGAAACTTTGACATTATCCTTTGGGGTTTAAAAGATGATTTTGAGCTGTACAAGTAGCCTCACTTCATGTCCAATAGCACAGGGCTAGATTTCTTCCCTCTCTCCAGGTTTTTGATGTAGATATATGAGCTGGCTAAGCTTTTCCTGGCTGTTGCAGGCTAATTTGCAAAGCTGGCCAGGTGAAACACTGTATTCAAGGCTTATAGTTTGCCAATGTGATAGCAGAGTATTTCCCACATCTCATAAATACCTCCAGCCACGATAAAGGGGTGAGTGGAGGCAGCACTACTGAAGCAGCTCCACACTCAGACACAGGGCCATGTTTGCACTGGCATAGAGTTGGTGGCAGAATTTGGCCTGGGTTGTGTAAACACCAAGATGTGTGTATGTTTCCTGCTTCAGGTAATAATGTGCTAAGTTACTACTTTATGCACAGAGGTATGGAAACCTTTTTTTATGTTTTTCCCTCCCTCCCTCCTCTTTCCGCTCTATGATCCAGACACCACTAACTGTATGGAGTTGATGACTGGCAGACTTTCCAAATGTGGTAAGAACTTCCTTCCCTTGTGCCTTTTCACCTTCCCCAGCCCCTGCTGAGCAACATAACAATGCGCCGTGCTGTCCTGTTGCACCTCCTGCCGTTCCCTGTCCCTGCTCCCCCACGCTCTTTCCAAGACTCCCCACCCGGTTACAACCCTCTATGTCTTTCACTCACCTGGAGGGCACAAGCACATATCCCTTTTTCTGTTCCTCCCCATCCATGCACAGATGCACAGGCTCCACCACAGCTTTCCCCTTCATGGCACAAATGTGTGGTGTTAAACTTGAGATACCCTCTCTCACTGTAACCCAGGCCAGTGATTTTCTTTCCTGACTTTTGTTTCCTCTTTTCTTTACTTGCTGCTGTTGGTTCATGACTCTTCAGTCCCTTTTCTGCAGTGAAGCTGAATGCTGCCCTGCTAGCTGCTGTCTCCCTTGGTTTCCTGCTATTTGTTGAGACAGGAATGCTGTGTTATTTAACTCCATTTTGCATCCACCCCCTTCTTCCCCAGATGTCCTTGGGGTGTGGCACTTTTAAATTCTCCCTAAGACACACAGCAAATTATGTCAGACACTTGGCTAGAGTAAACTGTCATAGTTCCACTCTGGACTTAGGGAAGGATGTTGTGTCCCTAACTGAAGGAGTAGTGAACCTACTGAAGATTTGGAATTTTGCTAGGAATAAGAAAAAAAAATCTGCAAAACTTTCAGCTCAGCTTGCTTGGGCTTATGTGAATTTTGGTTAACTTGTCTGTAGCCTTCCCGTCCCTCCCTGCACACATGGACTGTAGTCTTACGTTCAGTACTTGTGCCTCTACTCACTGGTCCAAATACAACAGTGGAAATGCCCAATACTAAGAGAGATATTTTTGTCTTACTGTTCATGTCTTGTACAGAAAGATTCTGTATGAGAGAACTCTGTTCTCTTTAGATTTCCATCCTGGTATCTCGGTTGAGTTCAGATATCTCAGTGAAAGGGAAGACAAGATGGCAGGAAAGTGTTCACTGAGCTGGTGCTGCTCTCCAGCTGGACCTGCAGCTGCCACACTATCTCTTCATTAACTGAAGAAAGTTGTTCTGGAGTTGTTCTGAAGTCTGTAACCATAAAGGGAAGTTGTCATGGTGGAGATAATATTAGGTTTATGCATGTGTGACTGAGGCAGAATTTGGCCTGTGTTTCAGGCAATCTCTTTCCCTTAAGTTGCAGCTCTGCTGGTGGGAGTTTTACCTTTGCTCTGATAGGAGTTCATTTGATTTCTTAGGTGACTTTTCTGATCTTATGAAGACTCATTTCAGACCCTTAGCTTCTTGAAGTCATCAGACAGCAAATTCCTCTTCTTCCTCAAGACTTCTTTTCTTGCCTGGAATCTGGCATTCACATCATACAAAAATACTGAAATGCTGATTCTGCTGATTGCTTGCAAGTTAATTGAGCTATGGAGATAACCAGGCAGCACCCTGCATTCTCTAGATAGAGAGATCACTGCTCACTCACAGTTCATGCAGGCCCTCCAGCTGCCCCTGTGTCAGCAGCAATCCAACAAGGGACACAGAGGACAAGGTGAAGGCCAGCAAGGGAGACTGTTTTGTGGCAGCTACAGCACAGACAGAGAGGAGATAGGATGCCCTGTAGGAGTTTAATGGAGCTGCTTCCTTTAAATCACATTCCTGTTGGTGAGCTCACAATCAGTGTAAGCAGTGGTGACTGCACCATGCTGAATTCCACCCTCCTGTGTGAATGAGGAGCTGGAGCTTTCTTCTGCTGGAGCTCACCCATGGTTTAGACAGGGGAGTGGAAGGGAACCGTGTGAGCATTTAGCCTATTTTTGGCAAACCATTCTCTGTGGTTCTGAAGATGAGAATCCTCCCATGATGTTGACACAATGTTCATCTAGTAATAACCAATAATGTAGAAAAACTGTATTCTCTGGGGGTTTGTTCCCTATTTTATTCCTTCCTTGTTCCCTATTCTGACTCTGAGCACAGGGTCATTCTTGCCAAAAGAGTTAACACTGTAGCAAGAGGAGCTAATCAAGTTCTTCAGCCTGGCTCAGCCATGGGAAAGCTCTGGCAGGAATGAGGAAGATGTTTTCACCCACTATAAACCACTGAATGCTGTAATCAACAGCAAGGCAAATTTGTTTAGTCCTTTAAATGTTATCTTCTGCTAGCAGTGGTCATCAGTCTGAGGAGTGGTTTTGCATAAAGTCACTGGCATTGAGAAACAAGTTAATGTTGAACAGCCGAGGTTTGTCATAGGAGCTGCCAATATCCAAATGACACAACTGCTGCTCTACCAACCCTACCTATGCAAACCAGAAAATGCTGCCAACCTGTAGTATTTCACAATAGAAGAAAAGAATGTGGCTCATAATAAATTGAAATGCATGCTGGGGTGAAATATTTTATTTTATGTTTCCACCCATCTCAGCAGGGGAATGGGCATTGCTGCTGTCAGAAAGACTAAATTGGTTTCCTTGAAGCCTGTTCATAAGATTAAATTTACCTTGTAAAAATTAAAATATTTGCATATAAAATGCAGCTGTAACCTGAAAAACATCTACAGGAGTGATACTTTAGCTGATCTGTTCCTGTGTGTATTCTCAGCCAAATCAGTTTAGTGACAACTAAGCTTTACCACTTTATGTGCTGTCGTTAAGCCTTATAAAATCAGCACAGCTGTAAAAGGACAAGCTGGATTCTGTTTCTTTTGAAGCAGGATTGAGAGAACTGTTTATTACCATCTAATCTGGTATTTATGTCTATCTCACTGAAGAATAGGTTGTATAATTAAGGTTCTAATAGGTTCTGCAGAGCCTTTACATTAAAAATGAAAATCAAGATAATACATAAACTGAAAAGCCCTCCAGCTTCAACCACAAAGCTGGGAATTAGAAAGCAAGTATCATTCATTGTATACTGAACACATTGGATCTGGAGCCATTGATGCACACCACACAGAAGCCCATGGTGCCATTTCAATAGTCCTTGGTCAGCAAAGAGTCTCTTTTCACAAACTTTAGTGACTTCAAGTCTTTCATGTAGTGAGCTGAGACTTTCTTTGGGTGATTGGTTTCATGGTAGGGCTGGTATATAGCCTTTGATAGCTCCCCTTCCCAGCCATTCCCAGTTTTTCGGAGTCCATGGTAAGTATGTTTTGCTGAGGTGCTGGCTGCTGACAGGAAGCTCTGAAAAGCCTGCCTTATCCTCCACTTTTGCTTCTGAGATTAACCTAGGAAAACTGTAAACTTCCCAGTCTTCACACTGCCACTATCTCAGGATGAATTTTACTTGTAAGGCAATCTTTGCTTCTTATTCTCCCTCCCTGATAATTCTCAGTGAAGTCTTCAGTTACATCAGTGTCACTTCCATGGAAAGAGGGTGATGATAAGAGGAGGAAAGGGGTAGTATGGATAACTGGTGCAGCTCCAGTCAGATCATGCTGTCATGTTAGGCTCTGCACAACCATACACTCCTGCAAAATCTTGGACCATAACCCTGTGCAGACTGGAAAGAAGGCCTTGTGTTTACTTTTAAACATTTAACTTGTATTGCTGCTTACAATGGAAACCTGGATTCCTGGCACCAGAGTTAAACAAGAAGATTTTTGGTTCCTTGTGGGTACCAGTGACTATCACCAAAATGATCTGATCAAACCAGAAGCACAGCACATCCACTTGCCTTTCATATCTCACCAATGCATCTCTCTCAGATCTTTTGCTTCCAGTGTTTAGGACTTGACATTTTTCTTATTCAGAGCTGTCTGATCTAGCTGGCCATGGCTAGGTGTCCTCTGCACACAGAGAACCACACTGCAGTAAAGGCTTCTCTTTGTAGCTCCCAGCAATCACAGTTTGATTCATACAGACACAAGCCCATGCCAGTAGTATTCCAATCTGCTTGGGAAGTCAGGAAACATTTTGTAGTTTCAAACTAGTTACATCACCTTTGGGTTGCAATTGGAGCCTGTATCTTTGTGAGTGCTCATTTAGAGTCCGTTTTTGTGTTAGTAACAGCAGCAAATACCTGGACTTGGTGTTCTTGGAAGTGATCCTGACCCGTATTGGCATTAATTAGAGTAATCTCACTTCTAAAAGTAGCTGTTTGATGGAAGAGGAGGTTGATGATTTGCTGCCAAAAAGTTGAAACTGTTGGCAGAAATATTGGTGTCAGAACCTGCAGAAAAAAGCACACACTGCCCTCCCAGCTGAAAGGCTCTTAGCACTGCCACACTGTGAGGTGGTCAGAACAAAGGGGTTTTATTAACATTCCTGGAAAATCTGCTGGCTCCTGGTTTTTCTGAGCATGGCTGACTCTCCAGTTCAAATTGTGACCCAGCTGAGAGACCAAAGGAAGAAGACCCCCCCGAGAGATGACATATTCATTCAAAATGGGTGGTTCACAACAAGTAAGATAAGTCAGTGGCTCTAAAGAGTTCAAGCCAGGTTTGCAGGTATCCCTGCCCATTCTGCCAGTATCCGTTGCTGTCCAAAGGAATGGCTGACTCCCTACATACTTAGTTGTATGTCTTCAGTCTAGTGTTGTGTTGAGGAGACATTTATTTTCCAATTCATGCCTCATGTTTTTGCACTGGTAGCCACCAAAAAAGGCAGCTTGGCACTAAAAGTTTATCCAGATGTATTGAACTGTTTGATTCATGTCAGATCCTATTTTGACAGCTATGGTTAGATTTTTACTATGCAGTACAAGATCTTTTTCTCTGTAATAATATCTAATACAAAAACACAGATATCTCACTCTTAATTAAGATCACAGCGCTTTATTTATGATAGCCAGTGTTCCAGGAAGCTACATGGAATTGCTTGCTAGACTAAGCTAAGTTTGAGATGGCCTTACCAGAAGATTAAATCATCTTTTGAAGTGATTTATTCAGTGGAAATGAGGAAGCAACATTTCACCAGCATGCATAGGTCATCTATCTCCTCAGGAACAGGCTAAAGAATTTGAAACCCATAACATAATATGTGAACATCCATCTGGCAGGAAAGATCAAAATTGTATTATTAAGTGCCAATACATTTCTGACATTTTATAGCAGAAAAGATACGAATAAAGCTGCAGAAATCTCTTAAGAGAATGGGTAGCAACAATACTGTCATTTGCTGTGGCTTTATGGGTGTGGATCCTCAGTTTCCCCTCTCAGCACACACTTGTGCAGGCAGATCTGTGTAAAAGGGCAGGCAGATACAAAAAATTTGTGGGCTTAGACCTTTACCAGACAATTTGCCAGAAGAGCATGACTCCATAACAGAATCTGGCATCTCTTCATCCCACCACTATCCTTGCCTGCTCTTTCAGTGCCACCAGCTGTCCAAATGAATGTATGATTCCCTCTCCTCCATCATCATGTCTCATTTTTTGAATGTTACGTGGTGGTGCTGGATTGGCCAGAGCTTTTCAGCAGTAACAGACTGTTTGATTTCTGATTCCTTACTCATGCCTTAGCTCTGCAGGAGGCAGCAGCAAGGAAATGGGCCTCATCCCTTCAGGGCTTTGCTGCCTGTATTCACCGTCCCCTAATTCATTATTCCAGAGCTACCAGTCTCAGTAATACTGTGAGGAGAGGCTGAACTGGATCTCAGCTTCTCTGTGTGTTTATGTGAGTGAGAGAAAAAATGTGCAAGACAGAGAATGGCCAGCTGGATGCTAGACACAAATATTGGGCCACCCTCCTACAGAGGAGAATGGGATGTTTTAGGGGAGTAAGAACGAGAATGGGTTATAGAACATTTAAATGTCAGGATGGTTGTTCAGGTCTCCCCAGAGGAGTAGCAATTGGAAGTTCCCGCCTGCTGGTGGCGTGGATACCTGTGCCAGTGCTGTGTGATAACTTGAGTAGTTGCTCAGTTCTGCAGTAGTTCTGCAGTTTGTTCTTGCAGACACCATTTTCAGTTGGCATTTTTACTGGCAGAGTCTAAGAACTCTGGAAAGTAAATCACCTTTTCTAGCTGCAGTTCAGGTTTCCTGCCAAGAAACTGGAGTTGTTCCCTGGACTTTCTGTCGGTAGTTAGTGAGCTGAGTGAGGTATCTGCCTGATTTAGATTTGTACAGGCTGGGGCCTTTTCAGTCTGGGGGGAGTTTCCTACATGGTCTGCAACTAAACGAAGAGGAATGGGCCACTTTATTATTCTGTCATCCCTTTCGCTGCATATACTCTTGGAGTGAGTTCTATATTTTAAGTCATTTGTTTCTGAAGGCAGAAGATACTCTGACAGGAGAAACCAAGCAAACAGACCAAAAAAATGCCTTGTCTTAATGAAGTGGGCTAGAACTCTATAAAAGTGGCAAAATTATTTTGAAAGGAAATGGATTATCACACATTAAGGAGTGTTTTAATGCTTTATGTGAAAGAAGTTGGATTTTCAGTACACGGTTCACTGGAACCACAGCTGCTATCAAAACAGTGCACCTAGGGATGAAAAAGACAAGGGCCAAAGAATAAGGAATTAGTATAGGAGGAAAACCTCAGGAGCAGAGGCAGGCAAAAGACAGTCAGGAATGATGTGAAAGCAACAGGGAAAGAAGTAAGGTAAGTCAGGTTGAGAAAAGGTGTCTCTTCCCACTGGTGACCTATGTTTTCCCATTCACTTTCTCCTAAAGCCCAAGATATACATGCAGAAACCCAAAACATCTCCGGCTATACAGAAAGAAAAGATAGAGGATAATCCCACAGATGGCATATTTGTTTTGTGCAACTTTTGTGTTCAGCACCACAAGGATTAGTGCATTAACAGTACATAGACTTCAGAGAGATGGTTTCACAGGAGAACGAAGTGCCTCAGGGTTTGCTTCTGTGAAGTCAATGGGAATGTTGCTATTTGCTGCAGTGAAAAGAGGGGCAAGTCCTTATCTGACTGTCTTAAAAATGTTACAAAACAGCAGACTTAATCAGTAACTGAAGCCTCCAGGCTTGTCCTGAAGCTGCTTGTTCACCACCTCCTGTTATGTTCTGTAGAGGGTTGTGAGGTCTTTACAAAGTGAGAGCAGGGTTTTTGCAAGGTACATCCTTTCCTGGTGTCACTTGTGGTGCCTGGAGTGATTTCCCTTATTTTCTTCCTCCTCTCTTACCTGGATGCTCCATTTTCACTTGGCTTCTCGAAGTGGTGACACCACTGGGCCTAGGTCAGTTTCAGACAGGCTTCCTAAGAACAGCAGATGAAATAGTGAGGACTGTGAGGCTTGGTGCAAACTGCCTGCCCAGCTTCCTTCTATGTTGTTGTCTATCTCTAGCCCTGTTTCTTCCTTTTAGAGCTTGTATTCAAATCCATTCACAGTTTTGACTTATTTCATGATATTTGGCTGTGACAGTGCTGCACACAGGTGCCCCAAACCAGTTCCTTCTCCATAAATATATTTCTCTCAGCACCCCTTCAATACATGACCCTTTCATAAGCTTCAGTGCTTGTTTTCAAACCCATTCCCTTTCCCTGTCTTGCAGCAAACAGCTCCTTGGTCTAACTCAGAACTGCACATATCCATCTCCTCCTAACAGACATATACCTAATGCTCTGAACCTCCTCTCCTGCCTCTGATCCTTCTCTCGGTTTCTCACCCTTACTACCCTTTACACTTTCTTTGCTCTGTGCTGATGAACATTTGCTCTCAAGGGGAAAGAAGACCTTAGTCTGTGCATGAAACACCAGGGATGTTCTGAAGAATCAGTGAGCCAAACCTTCATCCCTGTCCAGAGGAAATGGGATGTCATCTCACTTTCTGAAATGAGAAAGGCAGCCTTTTTGAGGCCCCCTGATGGACTTACAGGTGTAAGAGCCTATGACACATCTTGCACTGAACTCTAGACATGGAAGATTGCTGAAAAACTTATTCTAATCCATCATCGCCTGCATTTTCAAGTCTTGTTTTACTGGATTTATAACCTCAAAAGGAACTGAGAACTAACAGGAACAACACCCTGCACCATTTTCATGCTTCCAGCACAGCTGACCCATTCTTGGGTATCTCCAGAGTAAAAGTGTGAGGACTCCTTGTCTATCCAAAGAGCAGTGTGAACACCAGCCCAGCATCAGTTTTTCCTTGACTGCCAGGACAGGAGGGCATTATTACCTACTATTTAATTTCAAGTACAAAAGGCAAAGGAAGGAAAGGGTTAGTGAAATGGCCTATTTTAGTTTTCAGTAGCTCTCTAAACATCCCTAAGGATTTTCTTACCTCCCATTAAAATTTTAACTAAAAAATGATGATTGTAAGGAATCCAGCAGTGATACAGGCAAAGAAAAGTAGACTGTTAAATACTTTTGCTGCAATAAATCTCCAGGCACCTGAAAGCCAGTAGGCCATGGGGAGGAGAAAGGGTGGATGAAACATGGGCTGCATATTTTAGTAGGATGACTAAAAAGTCCTGTATCAGGACTCAGCAAATACAAGATGTATAATTTCTAAAGTGTTTTATTGCTCCATTCTTGCAAGTTGTACTTTTGTCACTGTTCCTGTCTATATGAAAACAAAAAACTTTCCCAGTTCCTGCAGAGCCCTGCTTACTCTGCCCTCATCTTTCCCTCTAAGCTTGTTAAATAAACTGCTCAGCTGAATAACTAGAGATATTCCCCTACTCTTTTCTCCCAACCCAGCAGTCTTTTCCTCTCCAGCATTTTTTTCAGTGCTCTTTTTCATTCTCTCTGCTGACTCCATTTGCTTATGAAGATGAGGGGTCCAAAGCCACCTAAGAACCATATCTGCCCACATTCCTGCATTCAAGGCTGAGTGTTTGCTTTCTTTTTTCTCTTTTCATTGAAAAATGGTATCCACTTAAAAATATAAATGAATCTGAGTAGAGAAAAATGAGTCTGCGCAATGTGTGTGCCCACAAACCTAAAACAGTTTTAGGGAGGCTCAGACTTCTACATCTCTGATGTAGAAGTCATAGATGTGGAACAGATACCCCCTTTCCCAAGCATTTTCCTGCATGTGGAAGGGAGCAGGTGGAGCTCAGGGAGGCCTGAGCCCAAAGCAACTGAGTTTAGTGAAAGCCTTTCTCTTCACAGTTGGAAATTGAGATATGTGCTTTGCCTGGTTGGTTGTTTGTGCCCATCACTAAGGCCTCAGTCAGTTGGGTGAATGATGCCCTTCCAGAAACTCACAGCCTGTTGCTTTTAGCTTTAGTGGAACTGACTGACAGAACCAGGGCAAGCAGAGCATTAACCACAAAGCAGCAGGCACAGGAAGTCAAGGAATGAATTAGATTAAGATTCTTCACTGTATTTACCAGCCATTTGATTTTTCTGAATGCCCATTAACAAGCAGGGAAAAGCAGCCACTACCTGGTTAGCATAGGGCAGGCAAAAAAGAGTAACTGATTCAGTTTGCAAAGCACAAATACTATGCATTTCCTCTTTCTCTGTGTAAGACAATGATGTCTGGCTTGCATTTTCCATTAGAGAATAAGAAAGTACTCAACAAGCTCTTCAGTCAAATTGCTGTGTGCAGAAAGTACTTGCCTGCTGTAGTTACTGGGTTGCTTATGTTTGGAATTAAAGTGAAGTACGTTATGACCAAGCCACCAGTATCCACCAGTCTCTGCTATGAGGAAGCCCTTTGCTCCTGACAGAATGTTCCCATCTTGGGGATGAAAGGTTCCATTCTTCACAGCATTCTACCACATTGGAAGGCACATACAAGGAGCCCATTTCCTTCCAGGAGCTGGAGATAGAAATTATTTGAATTTGATAGAACAGTAGAGCCAACAGTCCCAATATTGAGAAAACCATCATGGGGTTTTAATGATCATGAACAGGCATCACCTCCATTGTGTACATTGGATAAAAAACACTTTCAATACCCATGTTCAAAGAGTGACCCCTCCTATGTTTGATAAAGATTAATCCCCCAATCCAAGAAAATGAAAGGGGACTAGAAATTCCCAAAAAAAGGCTACCTTTCCAGGTCCCTTTCCCTCAGTAGCCCCTAGAGCCTTTCCCTCAGGTATGACCTTCTGCACACCCTCTAACACAGAAGCATATTAAGAGCATATAACGGTGCTTCCCGGAGGCCCACGTGGCACAAAAGGCTGTAGTCATGTGCCCAGTGCCCAGTCCTTGTTAACACAGCAGCATGATCTCAGAGCTGGCTGAAGGAGATGCCTGTTCCAGTAGCACACAGCTCTGCCTCCCTCTCTGGCTCCTAACTGCACTGGAATGCATGCCGGTGCCATGGAGGCTGTGCTGTGGAGAGAGCATAAATTCAGGACACTGAGGCGGTAGGTCTTGACCCTGACAGAAACAGGCAGATGTGTAACAGCCTGCTTCCACATTCAGCATCTTCATTTCCAGGTACCTGTTTAGGGAGGATCTGAAGATGCTCAGAAGCCTGCAAGTACAAACCACAGACTGCACATGCAGATGGCAACACTCAGCCATAGCTCATTTTCCAAATGATGCTTCCCTGGGACCACTCAGGGGCTTCAGGCTTAGTCACGACAGGGCAGCAAGGAGAAACTCAGAATGAAATAAAATGCAAGCAAGGAAAGCCTGATGCCTGGTGTAGACAGAGAGCTTAGCAAGGCTGCAAAGTAAAGCATCAACGGGCAGCCACATGGAAATACCCCGTGTTTGTAACAGCAGGAGTAGGATGGGATTTGCCTTGTATCCAGCATTACAGTCACTGACATTTCCATGTGGAGTGGCTAAGTGAGTCCTAGTAACGGACTGACCTATTTCAGTCATGTGGTAGTGTGTCCTCCTGCCAGGTGAGACAGCAATGCTTCCCCACTCAGGAAAAAACTAGGAGCTTCCCCCTAGGTGCTTTATGCTCCCAGGTTCTTTATTTCTGTAGGTGTCCCATCCTAAACACTCTTCCTCTTCCTGCTCTTTGTCTTCATCCCCCACACACCCCCATGCACGTGGCTCTGGATCTCCTCATCATGTTCTTCTCGTTAAAAACCCCATTGTTCATTTGTTTGTTTGTTCTCTCTCTTTCTCTTCTCTTTTTCTCTCTCTTTCCCTCTCGTTTTTTTTTTTTTTCCTTCTTTCTTTCTTTCTTTTTTTGTCTCCTCTGTTTTGTGTACCCAGGCAGCCCATTGAGTAACTTCTTTGACGTAATTAAACAACTTTTTTCAGACGAGAAGAACGGGCAGGTGAGCCATCCCCCCGGCACGCCAACCAAGCATAGCGCAAACAGCAAGCGGAGCGATTCCGGTTCTAATGACTATGGGTCTAGAGGAGACAATAAGTACCCTGCTGGCAAAGACAAGGCAAAGATGGTCTCATCAGTCGGCCTACAAGACCAACCTTAAATAAACACATAAAAAATTAAATAACTTAGAGAAAAAAAAAAAAAGGAAACAGAACAAAACAAAAGGAAAAAAAGCAAGAAAGAATGAAAGAATATTCCTTAGCAAGCTAGCCTCTAAACTAGAAGGATGTATATACCTTGCCACAACAGTACAAAACTGTCTATAGACAAATTTTGTATGAAGGAATGACTGTATATATATACATATATATATTTATATATGATATATAATATATATCTCAGAAACAAACACAAAATCAAACGAATGAAAGAATGAAAAGAAAAGAAAGAAAAGAAAAGGTAGCACAGATGACAAACCCAGTTCACCAGATCTTGGGTTGTGGTTTTTTTCAATTGTTTTTTTTCCTCCCTTTTTTGAATGTTTTGATTTTTTCCTCCTTCCTGATTTTTTTGTTTTTTCTTTTTTGATTTTTTTCCTTTTTGGGTTTGTTTTGTTTTCTTTTGTTTTGTTTCTTGTTCTGTTCATGCTCTCTCTGTGTTTCTGACGACACCACTTGTTTCCGCTCTGCTACCAGGAATTATCCCGAAAAGTTAACATGTCAGCCACGGCTTCACCTTCTGTGCTCTGCGGACACTTGTTGACGGAAGGCAACCGATGTAGACTGTCCAAGGACCAGTCCTGTTTGAGGTTCCCAGCCTCCCCTCTCCCTTCAGGAAGTGGGCTTCTTTCCCACTTCTCCCCAGTCACCTCCCCAGTGCACGCCTGGTTTTTTTTCTCCCCTCTCTTTTTCTTTTTTGGCGCTCCACAAGAGACATCTGCTCAGTTATGGGATTGCAGAGTCTGGGCTCAAAGGAGGTTGCAGATTGTTGGAGTGAATTATTTACCCTTGGCAACTTCTGTCCGCGCAGGTGATTGCAGCCCGGAGAGGGAGGGTGTGGGGGAGGAGACGGGTGTAGCAGGAGCGCAGTGTTCCATGAATCCAGAGCGCGTTCTCATCAGAAACCAGCCAGGAGCAACTCAAAACTAAGCGGTGAACCAAGACAATATTGGGGAGCTTCATCACGGGATTTTCTTATCCTTTTTTTTTTTCTCCCCACCACCTTTTCCTTTTCTTTTGCCCCCTTTTTTTATATATACATGTATATATGTGTGTATATTTATGTATAAATATATATACATACATACATATATATATACACACACACAAACTAATTGTTTTTTTTATACTGTATCATTTTGCTTTTTAACCTGCTGGAAGGGGAAAGGAGTAAACATAGGAGGGAGAGGGGGTTCAATGAATAAACACATACAAACAAAACATTAAAACTTAGGGAAAAGGCAACTTCTGGTAGCAAAGAAGAGGGACAAGACTCTGCCAAGGACTGTCTCTCCCATCACCAGGCACAGTTGCCGCTGCTGCTACTGCTGCTCCTCCTTCGACACCTTCCTCCCCACCTGTCAACTCCCTGCCACTGTGCCACTGCGCTGGGACCTTCTTCAACCAGCTGGATCCTCCACCACACCCTGCATTTAGAGGCAATTGTTGTGTTGCTAGTGCTGCATTGATATCAGTATTATTATTTCTTTAAGTTACCAGTTTCATTTGTTGGCTTGGGTGGTTTTTTTCTTAAAAAAAAGAGGAAAAAAGAAAAAAAAAAGAAAAAAAAAGAAGATGAAGAGGAGGAAGAAAAGAGACTTATATTGGGTTTTATTTCCTCTGTGTGTATGTGTGTGTGTGTGCAAAATCACTGGCACTTGGTTCATCAGAGCAAGACAAGGTGGAGTCAGGGCAATGGGAGACTTAATCACGAAGCTACTGTAAACTTTAAAATTTACTGCAAGATATTTTTATAAAGGTTTTGGTTTGTTTTGGTTTTGTTTTTTTTTTTTTCTTTTGAAAGGGAGGAGGGTGGGATTGGGTGGATGGGGACCTTTTTTTTTGTGTTTCAGTTATTAGGTCTTGGTTATTTATATATACATATATATATATTTAAAAAAATAAGCTGTTAGATATATCTTCTGTTTAATAACTGTGTAGAGGCAACATTGATTCTTATTTATTTTGCAGAGGAGGGGGAAAAAAGACACAGAAATCTTGTAAGTGTTAATTTTGTGACTTTGAGAAAGAAGAATTGCCACCTTTTTTCCTCCTCCTCAAGAGTTATGTGACCAAGTGTAACTTATTCTGGCCCAAGCTCAAAGGTTAAACAAACAACAAAATGTGGTTTTACACGTGGAAGACAAAACACAGTGAGAAGTATTTCTTGACTGAGATTTTAAGAATGTAGGCTTAGCATTAGTGTTCAGCTCTTTTATGACCTTCGATTGCTGCTCGTTGGGTTCCTATGGGTGTATGTTGTATCGCAAGATTTTTTTTTTAATGATAATGTTGGATGAGTTCTTTTTTGTTGTTGTTGTCGTTGTTGGTTTTTTTAATCATTTTTCCCCTTCTTGGACCAGTTTTACTTGTACATAGGTTTGAAGATTAAAAAGAATTTTTAAAGACACAACTGGGGCAAAGACCTTTGACTTCTGCCCTGTTTCCCCATTCCCCAAAATGGGAGGGATTTATTTTATTTTTTTTGCTTTATTTATTTATTTATTTATTTCCCCTACTCTTAAACTTTTCTCTCTCGTATTGCTGTGTGCATGTCAGACACCAGGGGGTGATGGCTGGGGAGGGGGGGAGGCAAGGGTGCAGGAGAGGGGGGCAGTTTTAATTGCATGACATTGCTGTAAATTAGTCTCTTTTGCTTTCGTTGTCTTTCCTGCCTCTGCCCTCTCTCTACTTCTCCTCCGAGCTCCCCTCCCATCACCCCCGTCCTTCTTTTCCCTCTTTTCTCTTCCCTTGTGTATAGATTTTGATGCTTCTGTTACATTGTACCTCTACAAAAGGCTGGGATTTCAATACAAGAATAATAATAATAATTTAAAAATACCTATATCAGCAAAACCCATGTGGTACAAGCAGGAAGGGGATTACTCACACAAGATATAAGAATAAATGAAAGCAATACCTCTTGTTATCCTTCCTATTTTGTACTTCGAAGACACACACTCGCGCACACACACATATACAGACACAAACTGACATTATTTAATGGTTTGAAATGGACAAAAAAATCTGATGTATCCCTTGTTAAATAACTGTGAGCAACTTTAGTTCAAAAACCAATAAATTCATTCAGTAAAGATACCAGCTGTTGAGTGTCCTGTTTATGTCCGTGAAAACCAACTCCTGGCTGGTGCCAGAGCCAGTGAGTACCGTGGCATGGCCTCTGCACTGCAGGAGCTGAAGATGGCAGCTGAAGGAAGGCAGCGTCCTCCTGGCCGTGGAACTAACGCCAGGGCCCAAGGAGCAAGGACAGCCCAACCCTCTAGGCCTGGCTTTCCTCAGTAATGTGTTCCAAAAGCTTAATCCAGATTTCAGAGCAATTGCACCCCCACCGAGGTCTGGTCTGGATGGAAACCACAGTACCAAAAACTCTGGCTGCTGGTGACTTTCTCCTCTCTAACCTGAGCTGCTCGCATTGCTTCCAGATTTAGCTGTAGGAAGGATTGCTGCACCTCCCTGCCTGAAGCCCTCAGTCACACACATTTGAAAAATCTGCTCAGGTACGTCCCTGGCACATGTGGTTCTGGAGTTTGTTGCTGGTTGGTTGGGCAGCCCGTGTGGCTGCTGGCTTGTCGCACCTTGCTCTCCGTGCCTTTTCCCTGGGTTTGTCACTGCACCCAGCAGTTCCCTCCTGGGCTCTGCCCTGGCTGCTGCTTCCCACAGGCCTGGGGCAGCATGGCAGGCCAGGCTCACAGCAGGGCCGTGGCACTGGCCCTGTGCATGCCCTGGCCTGGTGCTCACCACAGCCCGGCCAGCTCCGGACGTGTCCCCCTCGTGTCCCCTCTCCTGTGCCCTCTCCAGAGCTGCCCCGGCCAGGCCAGCCAGGGTTTCCCACCACGAGCCCGTGAGGGGCAAGCTCCGCCCGCCATGGAGGGAAGGCAGGGAGAGACCTTCCGGAAAGTTCTGTGGTGCCGTCTCACCCTCAGGGAGGCTCTGGTGAGGTGAGGGTGGCTGGGGAGCCTCTGCCCTGCCAGGCAGCACCCAAGCAGCAGCCACACAAAATACAGTCTCATCTAGGAAAAAGCCAGAGTGTTTATAGGGTCTTTGGGGGATTCACTGGTCTGCTAAAACTGGAGGGCAGTGGAGGAGCTGACAAAGATGAAAAGATGAGGAGGAGAATCACAAGTGCTGCAGGATTTGGTCTCTGTAGCACTGGAAACCCCGAACTGGGAAGTAGCTGTATATCATTTGCATCTCTGTAAGTACAAGAATGTGCTGGGCTGCAGTGTAAAGGGAAATGGGATTTAAGTGCACTGTGGCAGCAGGTGTATGCTGCTGCTTTTTTTGTTTTGCTCTCTCTTTTCAGCACTGTTCATGAACTTCTATGATCTGTTCATGTCTTTAGTACCATGCACAATTAGCATGCGCAGTACTGTTAATTGTGGTCTTCAAAAGCTATAAGGAGAAAATAACAATTTTGCAAAGTGGAGGACCTCATGCTTTGGCCTGCCCACATTTATTCTGCCTTTTTGGTTGGCCATGTTCTAACACCATCATTTACTACATGGTGTCATATTTGTAGTGCATAAGAGGGGCTGTGCTTCTGACCAAACTGAGTTTCTATTTAAACTGTTGTCCACACAACACCCTTCTTATTTTATACTTTAAATCTGAAATCAAGTAGTAAATGTAGCTGGGGATTTTGGTCTGCCTCTGTGACTGGGGTAGCTGGATTGTCTCTGCTGCCAGGTGGGGGCTACTCTCCTCATCCAAACCCCATCCCAGGTGATGGCTGATGAGATGCTGGGAGCTGTGCCACCGGCACTTCATTAGCTGAGGTTCTGAGCTCTGCAGCTCTTTGGCTCTCTTGGAGAGCTTACCTCTTTGGACTCAGTAGCTAGAAAATCTTCCTGCGTTTAAAGTTCATCTGTCTGATTTCCTCTGGGTGAAGCAATGCAGCGTAGGACCTTCCAGGAGTAAACTGAAGACAAGGCAAGTGTGTAATACTCCAGCTGACATTTTCTGTTTGTCTGTTTTGCAAGTGGCTGTTAGTTTAGACATATGTGTACCTGAAAAATGTGTTTGTGCTTAAGGTGAACAGTTTTTAATTGAGCCAGTATCTGACACGTGCTATATAAAGAAATGATGGTGTATAGGCATCAAATGAACAACTGAGCCCATGGTCAGGAGGATAAATCTCATTGCCACATGTCAGTCTGGGGGCTGAGAAAGAGGTTGGTTGTGTTGGAGATCGCTAATGCAAATTGTCCAGGCTTTGCCAACAATGCGTGACAATTTCCTCCGTAGCAGGCTGGCTTTAATGGAAGTGATGGGATGCAAATGACTGAGCTTTAATGGCTCTCACTGGGCATAGGCAAAACCAGCGTTTGTAAAGACAATTAAACTGTTTGAGGCTTTTGGGTAGTGCTAATTCTGTGTCCTCTGTTACAAGGTATGCCTCCTTTCCTGGTGATTCAGACAGTGCGTTTAACCCATCAGGCTCGGACATTTTCTGAAAAAGCACAGCAGAATGCCCACAGGGATTGTGTTCTGTAGGGAAGTCTGCAGGGCTGGTCCCCCTACCTTTGCTTCATTTCAGCTGTATACAACCCATTGCATGTGAGCTTCTCTTAGAAGGGCAGAGTGTTTTGGTGAGGAAGAGATTTAGCTCTGAGTTTCTTACTATAGAAAACAACAGGGAGGGAAGAGAAACACTTGTCTAAAAACTGGAAAGTATCTTAGTTCTTTATTGTACCCTTTAATCTTCTTATTTCATTTAAAACCACTTCAACAGCTGCAGCTCCTGCTTGATTTGGAGAACAAAACCGTAGTAGTTCAACTGTCTGGGGATACTTGAGGCCACAAGTGGAAGGGAAACCCACATTGAGGGCAAGTCCTTTCTTCTCCTAAATGCACAATTTATTGTGGGGGTTATTTTTAGTGCTGTAATCTCACTGAGTGCTGCTGAGAGAAACTGTGCCAGGCAGGCTTTGAAGGGCTTGAGAAATGGGATTTCCTGTTCCACCGGCTCAGCGCTGACTCTTGCCATTGTCAGGAGCTATTATCGCCTTCTGGCAGCCAAAGGAGATAACACAGCTTCAAGGTCAGGGAAGACACGAGCTTTCATCAACGGCATTAGCAGAAGGAAGAGTTTGCTTGCAGCCAGGGTGGGTGTTTCTGGTGTAGCCAGCGACCTCTGCCCGGGCAGAAAGGTCCACCCGTGGATCACAAAGCGAGGCTGGAAGGGACGTGCTGAGAGCAGGCTGCTCATTGCTGCGCCCCTCTGGGCTCTCGGTGCCCCCAAGGTGGGCGCTGCACAGCGCCTCTGGGCAGCATGTTCCAGAAACAGCTGCCTGGGAGAGAAGTTGATTTCTCTGCTCCACAGCTTCTCGTTGAGCTGCTCTTTGTTGAACACTTCTGCAAAGTGTTCTCTCTTCTGTGGACATTCCTGGGTCTGGAAGGCAGTACTGGCCCAGCCCTGGGAATGGGACATATTTCTCTCCGTGTTGTCCAGAAGAGAAGGAAAACAGGTTGGTCTAGGGAAGTAGCAAGTCTTGGTATGGGAAGCACTTCTAGATTCTAGAAGAACTGTCAGAAAAAGCAGCTGTGTTTACCTTAAGGCTTCATAGGCTCTTGAAAAGTATTCACATTGAGGCAGCAGCTTCAAATTGCAGTGTCTGTTTGGATAGTTCCTCTGTAGGACATCCTTGTTCCCAAAGGAAAATCAGATTTCAGAGTGGATGAAACTAAGCTGAAACAAGGCAGTGCTGACTCACACTGGAGTTACCTGGAGTTAGATTCCAGGGGTATGTTGTTTGTAACAATTGCCTTGGTCAAGCCTTGTTATTTATGAGATGCGCAGTTGGGGTACTGATTTCTCTCCTGTCTGAAGCAAATTACTTCAGTACTCCTGGTCTGGTTTATTGAATTGTGCTGCTCAAAATCAGGTGCAAGGATGTATCAGGGAATGTATTGGAGCTACATTCATTAGGGATGCTTTGGTGATATGTGAAAAGCCACAGTTGTACAAAAAGCACAACAAAAAGTCCTATTTGTAGGACTAGGTAACAGCTGTAACCCTGGCTGAGACCTCCCTTCACTTTATGGGAATGCTCATGAACCCCAGTTCATGCTGGGTTCTGATCTAAACTCTTGTGCCCAAGTGCAGTGTAGGAAGTTGTTACCTCTGCCCAAGAGCTTTCAGTTTTAGCACCAAGTTGCACAATAAGAACAGAAATGGGTATGGAGTAGGTAGATCTTTATTTTTACAGAAGAGCTTAAAAAAAGGCCTTGGGACTAAATTCTGGTCCTGGCTATGTGCAGTTTTAATTAAATTTGATGCTAGCTCTAGCTTTTATCCTGTTGCTAGCCTGTGGGGCTTGGTTTTGGTTAGTGACCCAAACAAGGGCCAGCTGCAGCCAGTTACTTTTAAAAAAAACATTCTAAAAGCTGTTCTGCCAGATATGTTTGGAAGTGTGTGGCCTGTGGTTCATACAGAGGTGTGGAAGCAGATACAACCCTGATGTTCAGTTTCAGTGGAGTTGCACTGCAAATTTGCCTTAGCAAGAGTGTTGAAAGAGGAGAGCCTGGCAGAATGGCAGCAGTTCTCCTCATTCTGCCTAACAAAGATCTCATTTGGGAAAGGGGAACAAAGAGCTTTTGTCACCTTGACGTGCATTGCCCTATAATGGGAAGGGCTCACCCCTTGCTAAGCCAGGTCTGTAGCTGAGTTGGTCTCTGGTTCATTGTCCCCAGGCTGTGTTAGTGTGCAGCTCCTGCTTGCATTTTCCTGCTCCACCTCTGGGGGAGAGGGACAGAGTCAGCCAGAACACAGAGCAGCACTGGCCTGTCCAACCCAAAAGCTTTACCACAGCCCCCGAGGTGTGAGTAGCAATGGGTAGAACCAAGTGCTGTGGTGTTACTTGGAAGTACAGACTGTGTTTTGCATGGATTTTGCATGACCATAAACTTCCCAGTCTGCCTGTTCTGCTGCTGCTGCTCTGCTTTCCACAAGAGAGAGGTGGAGAAACATTTTGTAGTATGCAAAAATCCTGTAGAGAGACAGAATGTGGTGTCACCCACTACATGCTGTGTGAGGTGACAAGGCAGTTGTGCTACAGAGCTTTGGTGCTGGGCCTTGTACAATGCCCTGCACATTATCTGGCACGGAGAACAATGTCTAGAACACAGGCCCTTCCTCAGAGAGGACAGGGCAGCAAAGACACTGGCTTTTCTCTCTGCTTCCCAAGACTTTTACAAGCTGTTTCATGTGCCAGCTGTCAGTGGTGCCTTGCAGAGGCAGCAGAGGAGGAGAGAGAGGGGTGGATATGCCTCTCTCCAGCCTGTGTAGCTTCCATGTAGCTCTGCAGAGACATGACAGCATTCACTGGGTGTGACAGGGTCACAGCTAAACCTCCCAGTCTGCAGGAGAGGAGGGACCAGACACAGACCTGTCCTGCTCAAAGGGAAAGGTCAAGCAGAGCCCACTGCCACAGCAGCCTGGTCAGATAAATACTGTGGCACATTACTGAGGTGTGTTTCAACAGCACACAAAAACCAAGAGTCTGTTCTGGTACCTGCAGCAAGGGACAAGCTTTCCCCATGTAGGTGTGACAGACAAGGAGAAGGAAAAGAGGTACCTGTTGTCCCTGTCATACAGCTTTGGGAGCTGAGATGAAGAGCAATTCAGTGGTTCTCAAAGGAACTCAGTGGCTTGGGCTGAAATTCAAATCCAGATCTTAACCTGGCAACAGCACATTGCAGTGACCAGGTGTGCAAACCTCCTCAGGGGCCTGTCCCCAAAGACGGGATCTTTCATTTCTCAGCACATCACTTGAGCTCTTTTCAGGTACAAGGGCTACATTGATATCTTTGTTAATGAAAGGAAAGTTGTTTGGGCATTTCTTGCTTTCTTGTGGGATAGCACCAACATCCAGTGTGGTACCTGCCAGCTGACAGACTGCAGAGGAACTCTGGGTCATGCAGGCTGTCCCAGCTTTGCAAGCAGCAAAACAAGTGCCCACCTTTTGGAAACCAGAGTCACACAGTTTGTGATTTGTAGGTGATTCTGAGCTCTCTCTCCCTTTGCCTGTGGGGGCTTTTATGACTGTCTGTTCCTATGAGGATTCTTTGACATCAAGTAACATGGGAGCACAGGCTGCAATTCTTTCCTTACTTGGAAACTTAGGGGCTCATTTACAGGCTCTTTCTACCCTTCCAATAGTTGCTTGTTCCTGCAAAACTTGTGAAACCTTTATAATTGAATCAAAACTCCTACCTGTCATCCAGGCTGGTTGAAATTAGGCAGCAGCTCAAAAAATTGGGGTAGGCAAGAAAAAAGGATAGGCAGATGGGGTCTTGCTTAAACTTCATTTATTTTTTGACCCCTGGCTTTAAAGAGTAACTGTGTTTTCAGTTCTTGGGCCAGAAGACTTTCACTGTAAAATAAAGTAGTGCTGTTATGAGGCACCTGAGCTCTTTATCTGAGAAGCACCTGGATCAGAAATGAATGTTAATCCAATAATAACAGATAATTAAACAGTTCTCATGGGGGCTTTAATCTCTCTTCTCCAGATGTAGTTTTGCTTTTGGCCTTCATCAGGGAGATTATGATGGAACACAGAGGGCTTCTAATCCAATCAAAATTCCTTCATGGATTGGAGTATTTGTTGTGCTTTCACATTTCAGCAGTGGTTACACCACAAGATTAACTTCATTCATAGGGTTGATATCTTGTTACTAAATACAGAGTACTGGTTTGATGCAGGCAGAAGAAAGGTGGGAGGGCAGGATACAAATGTGTTCTGGATCTCTTTGTGCACAGAATTGTTTGGGACCAGACTTTGGGATTCAGGTGACACCTTGCAGTCTTCTGGTGCCTCAATGCTGACTTTGTGTAAGCTTGAACTGATCTGCCTTAAGCCTTGAACTCCAGTAGTGGCTTTGTAGTTGAAAATCTCCTGTGGAAGGAGCTTTACCTGTCCAGCTGGGAACTGTGTGCCTGCTTTCATTAGCCCTACAGATCGTGTAGAGATTCTTCCCAAGTGTCTTGGCTTCAAATTGAAATTTCTGCTTGGCAGCAGGATGCTGACAAATGCTGGGTTGCAGTGCCTGACGACCTTCCTGCTATCCACTTCCTAACGTCATCCTCTGAGAGTGAAATGAGGGAACCCATGCACAAACATTTTGGGTCAATAGGTGCCAATTCAAGGGGAAAAAAAACCCCTTTTTTGCTCTTCTGCAGACCACATCACTGGTATAATAATGAGTCACCAGTGATGTTATTGAGGTCTTGATGCACATCTTGTTTTAATACTTGCTCAGAACTCACATGCTGGGTGTGTGATCCTCTGATCACATCACAACACCTGCCCTGTAGATTTCACTTGAACCAGCTTAAATCAGTTTTAAACTGGTAAGATTATTCAAATATGTGTATTATTATTGGTGCTCTCTCAAAAATGTTCTTGAAGTAACTGAAGTTTTCACAATTCTGCTGTAGTGGGTACAGCTGGTCTTCAGCCACAATTTGTCTTCTGCTTCTTGTATTTACTCCTGCTAAGACAGGTTTTATAGACACAAGGATTCAAATTAACCGTCCTAAATTATTGAGTGTCAGTAAACCTGGTTGAAAAGGACAGAATTCTTTCTGTTACATGTTTCACGTAGATTTCAGGTAAATATATTGGGTTATCCAATGTCACTTGTTCTGGATTATCTTTTTAAATAGAGCCAAGCACAGGGTTGTCCTTACAAATAAAGGTAAATTGTTTAGTGGGATTAATTCTGTATTAAGAGCTATTTCATTGTCTACCAGATTTGACATGAGAGAGGTAGCTCTTCTACCTAAGTTTTGATGCTAAGGATCAGAAAGAATATTTCTTGAAATTATTTTGAGAATTAATCCTATGGAAATCAGGTTTTTGTATTTGATATTTTGTCAAGTGCAATTAAGAGCGGTAATTTAGGAAATTTCATCTATTTGGAATTAGGGCTGTCAAGTAAAGGCCTTTCCTAAAGGAATTCAGCATGAACACAAAGGATCAGAACAGGACTCTGTAAGCACTGTGTGTCCTGGCAGGCTTGGATGAGTCGTGCTGCTGGTGAGCTGTGTTGCCTTTCTTCTCTTTCCCAGACTGGGGATTCACCTCCAGCTCCTGCAACGTGGGAGTACTCCATTGGTTCAGAGTGAGAGTTAAATTAGTGGCTGCTGCCCAGGACCAGTTTGTTTTCCCTGTTTAGGTTTCCTTTGGAAGTCCTTGAGGGCAGTACTTGCTTCAGGGCAGGTGTCTTCTAAGCTCTACTGATGTCAGGTTGAAGCAGTGGTTTCCCAGAAGCTGAAATCCTCTGTGAGGTGCCATTTGCCCTTTCTGTATCTGAGCTGATGTTGCAGAGGGCTGCTCTCCACCGAGCACAAAGCCTGTCTAGCCCAGGCTCTTTCTACTCTTTCTTTTGAATTATCCCAGAGGCCACTGAAAGGAGAAGGAGATGGTTTATGTGAAGGACCCTGCACCACCCTGTGAGAGAATGTGAACTATGTGCACTGGTGGTGTGTGGGAAAGTGGCAGAGCATTTTAATGCCTCCTTTTTAGAAAAAAATGAAAATAATTAGCAGATGACAACATAAAAACAAGTTTAGCTAGTGCTTTTTTTTTTTCTTGGCTAGACAAAGCTCTCTGAGTGTTCTCTCATCTGAGTGCTTGGCCACAACAATTTCTGTTTTCTCCGAATCACATGCTAACCTAGCTTTGAAAAGTCTTATTGTTCATGTCAGCTGTCACGACCAGAACAGTTCTGTCCATGAAAAGAACAGAGACCCCATTAGGACACTGAGAGTTTTCTGCCAGCTGTTTGGTGTTTTTCTCATGTTATATCATCAGTTCATTTGGAAAGATTTCACTGTACTGCACATAGCTTATCATGTTGAGATACCAGATCTGTGTTGAAATCCTTCAGGTACTGTGTTCACATTCAGGCACTGGTACTGGCACAGCAGCATAGGTAACTCAGCCACACTGAACCCTGTGCTGTGGCTACTGACAGCCACTGGGCAACAGAACTACATTTAAACTGCCTGCTGTTGCCATTTGTGCTGCAGGCACAAACATTGCTTTCATTTGTTTAGTAGGTTCGAATAGAACAAAACAACAACCTCCTCCTCTGTCTGCAGTTTAGATAATGGAAGAGTATTTCTGGATTTGAGTTCTTTCTGTTAGCAGCTGAAATGGTGAGCTAAGGATTGGCTGGGACAAGTTCCATGATGGATGTGAGCAAAGGCTTGTTGGGTGAAGCGTGGCTTTGATGAGATCAGCATGCTCAGCAGGCTTCATAAAGCTGGCTTGTTCTTTTATGGGATGCCTTGTTTCTGTGGCAGTCCTGCAGTCTCCTGCTGATGTGCAGGAGCTCATTGTTACCTGGCAGCATCCATCTTTAGCCCCAGATCACTTCCAGGAGCATCCTGGCATGCATGTTTGGCCAGAACTGCTGGTACCTCAGAGCCATCTCTCTCCTTCCTCAGATCATCTCAACAACAAAGTGCCCTTTTCTGGTTGAGTTTTTTAATGCTTTTGGTTAAGAGGTTGTTGCTCACATGTAAAATGAGTGTGCTCTGTGGGATCTGACACTTGCAACTTTCTGCAATTCCCAGGCAATGAAGAAGGGCGTAGCTCTGATTTCGCTGGGTTGAAGTAGAAGATACCTGACTCAAATTCCAGTGGACATTTCTTAGTGCTGGGGTGAAGCTGCCCCTCTGGTCTCTACACAGCTTAATTCCCTTGAGGTTAAAGCTGCACATGGCTGTTTGTGCAAAAGATGTGGTGGCACTGTTCCTGTGTCCCTTCCCTGAATGGCCAGAGGTAGGACATGTGACAGACACAAGCTGCTGACTTTGGTCCTTGCCTACCTTGCTTACCTGCTGGTGTTCACTCCAGATGGCATGGATAAAGAAATTATTTTCCTCCTGTTTTTATTTATAGGCACCGAGGCTTGGATTTCCTATGGATGCTGCCACCTCAAAAACTCAGGGATAATAACAAAATAGGGGAAAGTTTCAGCTTGATACCCTGAAAAATTCACCCTATAAATTTATATATGCTATAAACGTATGCAACCTCAGCTCTTCTGCACATCACTCGTGTTTGCAGAGCACCAAATGTCGAGAACAGGATGCCCCAAAATGCACACAGGACAATTGCTGGCTTTAAGTGAAAGACTTCAGCCCTGTGACAGCTTTTGCTTTGCTGTGGTTTTAGGCCTGGAAGTTGGTCAGGGACTCTGCACTGGCAGGTGTAAAACCGAGTTTGACAAGGTAAGGCCTGCCAGTGTATGGCAGGATGAGGGTGTGTGTGCCTAGATGGTTCAAGAAGGTGTTCTTCTAGTAGTGTTTGATTGTTTTTCCGTGGTATTTTATTTATTTAGCAACCATGGTTGGTCAAACCATGGTATGGTCTGTCATGATCTTTAGGGATAGGGTGGCATAGGATGTAGGGTAATTAAGTTGTCTCTGTTGTTCTGATAGTACTTTAAACAATCTACAAAGCATATTTAAAGTAACAATGATAATTTCATATTTCATATGATAATTTCATATGACAATTTAATATTTCATTCATAATTTCAATGTTAGAAGGCCTAAGCCTGTCAGTCCCAGGTGAATTCAGGCCCAGTGCTCACAGTGTGGGCATTGGCGACATGTTCCAAGCATGGGAGGAAGTCAGTGACAAGCTCTGAAGGCTTAGTGGCATTTCTGTATCTGAAGTTTCTACAGTGTAATTCAGTAACCACTGAAATACCCTGGGATGCCTTCAGGCTGAGCTTTACAGTAACATTTAGTCCTGACAAGAAGAACATTGGTGTTGGCGCCATTTCAGTGTTTTCCTTATTCCCACTGCTAAACCCAACAAGATAGGCCACACTACAACAGGATTCATTATTTGTGTTCTTGTTAACTGCTTGTAAAATATAAAGCGATTACCCCGGCAGAGGAAGCG
This sequence comes from Camarhynchus parvulus, assembly GCF_901933205.1. Taxonomy (NCBI): domain Eukaryota; kingdom Metazoa; phylum Chordata; class Aves; order Passeriformes; family Thraupidae; genus Camarhynchus; species Camarhynchus parvulus. The sequence continues at coordinate 15,595,327 of NC_044575.1, read as the reverse complement.
CCTGTGCTTTCAGGAATAGCAAATGCCTGCAGAGTGAAGCTGGGACAGCTGCCATGAGCAGCAGCAGGCTCCTCCAGAGGTACCGTGGGACTGCACTGCTCTCCTGGCAGCTGCATTGTTCTGTGGGACTGCACTGCTCTCCTGGCAGCTGCATTGTTCTGTGGGACTGCACTGCTCTCCTGGCAGCTGCATTGTTTGCTGCTTGGAGCCAACACATGTGTTCCCAGACTTGCTACGAGGTTCTGCCAGTTCTCCAATGGGAAGTTAAGGCACAGTCCCCCTTTTGTTCAACATGGACATCACCCTGTTGTGATTGGAAACTCAAGAACTGGAGCCAGGTCAGTCTTTCCAGGGTTGAACTGTCTCTTGTTCAAGTCAAACCTTTCTCAAATGCTTCAGCTGTAAATGATCTTTTAGCAAACACAACTGCAAGTGCATTTTTACAGGCAGATCATGAAATACCAGAAGCCATTTGGGTTTGGCTGGTTGTTTCTTGCTCTCACTTTCTTGAACTTTATTCTCAGGGCAAGCAGAGGGGCCTTACCAATGGCACTGTTCCTTCTGCTGACCCCTGCTTTTCCCTCCAGACTTAAGTGCAGGGAATTGTCATGGAAAAGCTCACATCAGCATGGGGACTGAATGGGAATATTTGTCTGGATATGGAGGCTGCAGCAGGAGGACATGATGGGGAAGGAGTGCTCCTGACCACTATACTAACAGCAACTCACCTGAGCAGGTCAGTGAGAGGTATCCACAATCCAGAAACAAACAATACAGGACAAGTCTGGCATCACAAGTTTTGAGGTTGCTTTCAATCCCTCCACCCAGCTCTCACTCCTGCTCTTCCCTTCTCCTGTGCTTATGCCTTTTTGCTCTTCTTTATGTCACTTTCATGATTTAGTCTTTTTCTTACTTGAACACCTGTCATTATCTGTTGTTGCTATTGCACTCTTCTTCACAAGCTTTTTTCTTGCTTGTGCTTTTCCTTTTTTTTTGTCCTTTCTTGCTCATGCTTTGTTCTTTGGTTTGTGTTTTTCTTTTTTTTTTTTTTTAATTTCACCCCTTGGTTGTGCTTTTCCTTTGCTTTTTTCTTTGCACTTGTTCTACCTTCCTCTACTCTACTGCCTTTTACTATAGGTACAGACTTCACTCTGGAAAACCTTCTCAGATTTATGGCAGGTCAGTTATTAATCATTCATAGGCCTCAGGTAATGACCAAAACCAGTAACAAACAATTGTCACAGCTTTGACAGAAGAACAAATGCAAGCAAAATCTGTCATTTTCCCAAATGGAAACAATGACTGCAAGAATTCATTGGAAGCTTGAAGGAAAGAAAGGAATATCACTGTCCAGATACAGTACTGACATAATACTGTATCCAGAGATGCTGTGGTTCAGTATTTGCTTCAAGTTATCCAGGAACTCACTGCATTTCCAGATTGGATGTGTGCACAAAGAGGAAACCTGCCCCTCTCCAAGAGGTGCTTATCTTCAAAGAGGCATTTATCTTCGTATTTCCTGGAGAGGCTGTTCCTAGGGCTACTGGGAAAAGCAAGGAATTCCTTAGTAAATGTGAGATCACAGGGTGGAAAACAACCCATTACTTATAAAGCTGGCTGCCAGCAGGGCCAGCAGCATTCAGTGGTGGAAGGGGAGGCTCTAGGGCTGGGGATCTGGTGACTTCTGACGCTGCACACATGAAAACAAAGCTTGTGGCTGATAGATTTGTTTTTATTATTATAGAACAGATGAACTAAAATAAGCCAACAATATAATTTTATGCCAACAGCCATCTTTCTAGCACAGGCGGTGACTGACTCAGTATACCCTTCTCCCCCCTTCCCCGGGCCTCTGTTCAAGGGAAAGCAAATGGTGGTGGTGACTCTTGCACATGGTTTTGGACTGCAGTGATCCTACTTCCTGTTACCTGTGCAGGTGTGCCTGGGAAAAGAAGAGGCAGGGGAGCAGAGAAAAGAGTATATATGTTGTAGGAGCAATAAGCAGAAAGGTTTGTGGATCCTCTTGCACGTTCACACCTTCTGACCGAGTAGATGGGACAACTGGAGAATCTTGCCCACTTTAAACATGTAGCAAGCTCCTAGTTGCTACTCTAGTCAAGCCAGGAGTTTCTTCCCATTCCAAGCTAACAAAGGGCAAGATGCACTCAGTGGGGGAGCTTTTGGCAGGGTAAGGGGCAGTCTATGTAAAACCAAACCAAAACACCACCCCCACCCCCCAAAAAAACCCCAAACAAACCTGCATTTTAAGCCACTTCAAAGTAAAAGTTACTTCTTATAATATAATAGATACTTTTTAAATGGCAGGACCACCATCCTAGAAAGACCAAAGGGCTTGCACTCAAGACCAAAGAAAGAAAAACAGAAAACCAACCAACCAAACAAAAGGAGAAAAAAAACCAAAACAAAATAAAAAAACAAGAGTGGCCCCACTCTCAAGCTTGGCTCTTCTCTAAAAACAGCACTCGTCATCCATCTGAATAGGTAAAAGGAGGAGTGGACAGAAAATAAAATAAAATTGGTGCAACTTCTCGCCGGCTGGCGCATGAACCCAAAGCTCCGTACAGCCCCGTACGACTGCGCGTCCTGCGTGGCAGCATCTCTGCGGTCAGCTTTCATCACTGTATATGCCGGTATGTATATCTGAACATATACATACACATACACACAATAGATTATACTGTTCAGAATGTTAGTTTGGGTCCAGGAGGAGGGCTCATCTCTCTTTCACGTGGTTCTGTGCTCCTGCGCTGTTGCTGCTCCCGTTGCCACTCCCGTTACTGCTGCTCCCGCTGCTGCTGCAGAGGACCTCCGTGAGGTCATCCATGATGGTGGTCTCCTTTAGGGTCCACGAGGTTGAACTCCCTGATGAATAGGATAAAGTGTGTGTAGAGTGTGTTTAAATGTCCGTGCAGCTCCAGTGCCAAAGTCTCCTTAAAGTGTGAGGAGTAGATATGGGCCAGCACATGGAACAGGTACTTGCAGATCTTCTTCACTAGGGACTCAAATGAATTTGGGAATTCCTTGCCTGAAAGGAAGATGCAGAAACACCATGATAGCACCAGCTGCTCACTGTCAGCCCCACAGCAGCACCTGGGTAAGAGCAACCAGACCAACTTACATCGCAAACAACCTGAGGGCCTGTGTCATATCACCCTCTTTTGACAGGAATTTGGAGGACAAGGCTAAGGCAGTATTATGCATTTTCATTTCAAGTTGAATTTTAAACCCTAAGGGTTAAAAAATCAGGCAGCAAGTGTAGTTCTTCTGTAAAGCCACTATGTTTTAAGTTACTGGCTGTAAAAATGAGAGGTTTTTCTGTGTCCTGATCTAGTTTGTCCAGGAGTGGATTTTCCCCTGGAACGCCAGTTCAGAGATCCTAAAATGGAAGCCAAGGTACATGGGCCTTGGTGGTGTGTGGCAGTTTGTACATAACTTTATATAACATGTTCCCTTGAACACGCTGAAATTCTATCAAAGGGGAAAGAAACTACCTCCTTTCAGCCTTGTAAGCAAAGGCTGCTAGCCTAATGTTTTCTATATTGTAATGTCCTATATCGTAATGTCCTAGTTTCCCAATTACCTCTTGAAGTGGCTCATGAAGCCAGCTGCTTTTAGTTCTGATTAAGCCCACCAACAATAGCTTCCAGTTTCTATTTTCTTTCTCTTAACCAAAGGCATTGCATGTAGCAATCTAGTTAGGATACAAATTTGAGATAAAATTACTTTGCTATTGCTTTTCAGCTCTAAAAATCACATTCTCATTTAATCTTTGTATGGGAAAGGAGACTGCAAATACTATGAGAGACAATGCAGAGCCTTGGGCAAAGAAAGCAAGCCACATTGCTGCAATCCAATTTAATACCCACATTTCTTAATGCATTGAGGCTCTAATGGAAATAGTAAAGCCACACAAAGGTTGAAGTTTGCTATCAACAAGCTGTATTGAACATACAAATGCTGACTGTTTTCAGAATTTTATCCTCTATAAATCCAGGCTACATCATCTCAAAATGCCTGAAGAAAAAGGGGTATTGATGATGTACTGACTGATAGGCCAAGGGGTCAGGTTTGTGAGACTTTCACCCTAGTTCTCACATCTAAGAGGGTAAGTCTTCTTTTACTGCAACCATCAACCAAAGTTATAATCTTCCTTAAAAAAAACCCCAAACAACCAAAACTACAAAAGAAACCAAACTAAAACCCATCACACAAAAGTGAGAAAGCTGTCTGGTATTCATACACATGAATGCCAACTGTCACTTGACTGATGGCACCCCTAAAGAGCCCCAGGAGTGGCCATACCGTATTTTGTTGGAAAGACATCCTCGTCTGTCACTAGTTTCTGCACCGAACTCATGACGAAGTCAACGTACTGAGGAGCAGTGCACTTGATCTTCTTTCCCCGCTCATCATACCAGTAGTACTGTCTGTGGAGAGAAGGGACAGGGTCACCACATCACACTCTGCTCCTCTGCTACTCCTCCAAGGGCTGTGTCCAAGTAATACAAAACAACAGCTGCTACAGAAGATTCACTTCTTTCTGCATCAAAGAACTTGAACTTGTGTTGGCTGATTTTGTCTCTCCCTATCAGTCTAGGCCAGAGCACAGGTGGCAGCACCAAGCACAGAAAGTCCTGCTGACAAGACTGCAAGGGGAGGAGTTCTGCTGAGGGAGTGATAATTCCCTATCCATGACAGGTTTACATACAGTCTGTAGAAGTGTACAGGAAAGCATTACTGAACTATATTTAAGGGGCAATAACATTGCACAGTGACGAACTGATGGTTAACATCAGACAGGATAAATTAGTGCAATACTGGGAAACAGTCAGACGGTGGCTCCAGAACACCACCTTTTCCAGCCTGGGGCTCTCCAGCACTGGCAGTGATTTCAGGTGTTCCAAATCCTGTTCCAAAATGCAGCCCCGGGGGAAGTTTTCAGGCCCCTTCTGCACATCCATACCAGCAGTGAACTCTGCTCCTTAGGTTACAGTTACAGACTCCCCCAAACACCTGAATTTACATGTGATTCTGCCACCAGTGAATATTCCTGTTGCATCTTAACAGAAGATACAAGCCCTTCAACAGCAACCATAATTCAATCAGTTAGCCATAATAATTTTCATTAACTGCAGCCATCCGTCAGCTGACAGACAATCTGAAGGCTAAAAAACAACTAAATGTTTGTTCCTTTTAAAAAAAAGTCATGGTTAATTAAAGAATCTCTAACTGCTATTGAGAGCAGCTACCCACTTGATTAGGCAGACAGAGAGAAATGTTTTACAGATAAAGAATTCAGGAAAACACTTTTAAAGTTTTTATTCCTATATCACATTAGACAAGCCTTGAGTTCCAGTTTATGAACTTCAGAAAGTCTAAGCTCAAGGCACAGTCCTATATCATGATAGGGCTGTTAAGAAATCCATTGTACTGGTCTTCCCCAACAACACTGTTACTGTTCATGCCCCAAGCCATATGAAAACAAGAGGAAGCAGCAGAAATAAATAGAAGAATTCAAGTTAGGAGAGGAAAGGTAACTACAAAGTAGTTCTGAAAACATTAAGGTTTTAGAATTTTTCTTTCAGTTCCTTTTCACTATGTAGTATTTGGTCACTCCGTCCTTTACTAGAGAGAAAAGGATTGACTGCAAAATTGAGTAAAAAGGTGAGTGGGTGAAAACAGCAGTAGTCAAAAGTTGTTTTCAGAGCTATGTCAGGCATCAAACCCAGGACTTGAGCCCTTAGGCACAGACTGTGCTCTTCAGCACTGTTCACTTCCTTTGTATAATCCACCTCTAAGGAATTACACAATGTAGTGCACCAACACAACTTTGTTTGCCTACTCCTGCAGTGAGAGACAGACCCAGGCAATTCAGCCTTATTCTGGGTCTTAAGACAGTGCTTGTCACCAGGAGCAGAGGCAGGCTGCACTGTTCTACCCCAGCAGTTCCCTCGTGCTGCAGGAATCCTCAACTGCAAGACAGAAAGCACAGTTGAGAGCTCCCCTTAGGTGCAAAACTGAGTGTTCATAATTGGTTTTTAGTCAAAAGAAACAATTTGGCAACTGTACAAGTTCACTTATATTCTCATGTAAGTGAATAAATCTGCTCTAGCATCCCACTGCCCAGCATTTCTGTCTTTCCTTGAAAATTAGGAAATTACTACGCAAAACTGGAATGAAACAGAAGAATCATTAACAGTAAGAGGATAACTAGAACGACTGTCCTGTTGATTAGAGTCATGTGTTTTCCTCATGTTTCAGGTGCAGTTGAAAAGATTTCCCAGCTCTCAGGGGAAGAGAGGAGCGAGCCCCTGACATGCCATGAACATCTCACACCTGGTACATGGCTTCCACCCCCGCTGCCGTTATCTCCATGAACAGGATAGGAGCACTCTGGGGCCAGGCAAGGGCTCACTTGGGCACAGAAGCCTAACTGCATTCCACCACTGGCACTGTGACAGCACAGTCCCATATTAGGGAATGGATGGGAAGCAGAAAGGACAAGAGGATGAGACTTAAGGGCACTTTTCAAAAACTGCAGATTTAAATCTCCCCAGTATGGAGAGTATGAGGAATCTGCAGCTCCGTTCGAAATCCCAGGGAGAAATGACTATGGGTTTACCAGAGAAAAGCCTGTGATGCAAATAATGAAGCTTAACATATGTGAAATCACAGTACTGCATCTTAATATATCTATGTACTTTATCCCTTTTCCTCTAAAACATTCTGGGCTGGTGTTGATGACACAGAATCCAAAGCAGAACAGGAGTTACACCAATATACAAGAAAAGCTTTGGGAAGGAGGGAAAAGCATATACAGTGGAAATTATTTTGCCTGGAAAGGAAGGAGAGACAGTCCTGGTAGAAATACCAAAAAACAGGCAACATGAAGAAAGCAGGATAGAAAGGCAGAGGCAGGAGTACAGTGCTTGTGAGCAGCTGGAACAGCTCTGATGGCTTCACAGGAGCTAAGCAGTGTTTGGATGGCAGAAAAGAGAAAGGAGGCATCATGTAAAATCATATAGCTGGGGAAATGTAAAACTTCCAAATTTGAATTAAGCACTCTAGAAGGAAATCCCCTCCCTATGCAGAGACACTAAGGGCAAGATAAACATGAGAAAGGAGACTAAGATTAGAAAAAAGAGTGATAAGCATTACAATTAAGGGATTTCACTGGACAAAAACATTTTGAAAGGTGGGCTTCCTGAAAGTTTGCATCCAACCCTCATTTCTGCCTCAGGAGTTTTGTAGACTTATCGTTTTATGTACAGCACTTACACAGGCTCTTATTTATTACACTCACTGCAGCACTTTGAGGAGTTGTACCTAAATGTCAGCTAGAAAACCAGTTTATAGCTCAGGGTGCTTTAAAGCTGGTTTGTGTAATAATAAGCTATAAAGCATACTAAATTTTAATAGTAAATACCATGTTAAAATATAGTACCTGCTTTACAACAAGTGATAAACATATTAATGAGCAAAATTAAGTAATTCCCAAAGTTGTATTCATTCACCCTCATTAAAGTTTGAGGATAACTGGCCACTATGGTATTTCTCTTGGCATTATCCTTGCCAGCAAATGCTTCCATCTGTTCTACACTGAGACTAAGTTTTGGTCAGATGTCTCCTAGTGACCGTAAGCAGAAATTCTCCTCCTTGCTGTGTGCAGATGGCTCTGCTATCTCATGTATCTGACAGAGGGCTGAAAGCTGCATCTGTCTGCAGTTTGTCACTTGGCTGCAGCCTCTCTCAGATGTTAAAACCTTACCTCAAATATTTAACTTCAACCAGTGCTTATTGTGCCAGCAAATACTTTAAATTTAGGACTGGGTACTTGCAGTGCAATCTGAATGTCAAGTAACTTGACAAGCAACCAGTTCTCAGTAGTTACTTGAACATCTCAACCATAAATAAAAAAAGCCTTTCCTAGGCATGACCAGAATGGTGTGATCCAAAATGTATAATAAAGTAGTCAACGGGGAAAATATAAAAGTGGAACAGAATCCAGACTTTCATATGGAACTACCCAAGAAATCAGCATGGGAAGCAATGGCAAACTGCGCCTTAATTCCAAGGTACTGCAATTCTATGGCAATCTTATATAGCCAGATCCTATTTTATTCCAAAGGAGAGCAACAAACAGATCACAGCCACAGAAGGCTAAGTGTGCAGTGTCCACCAGGTTAATCAGCAACTGACACCAGTGTTCAGGTGTCTCTCTTTAAACACTGGAGATAGGTCCAAGACACAATAAGCAACAGCAACTGGTGCTTCTCCAACACAACAAGCACATCCTCAGCTTACCAGAACTAGGAAAGGCAGAACAAAAAGATCAGGATTTGGAGAACAGTTATGAAAGGGGCCCAAAGAGCTGAACTGTGCTGAGGTGTGTAGGCAGCTGATCTCACCTTGGTGGCTTTTTCACAGACCCACACATTTGCTAGAAGCAAGCAGCCTCCAGTTTGCAGATGTGAATCAGCCACCTGCCCCCAAGTACAGGAAGGTACTGAGGTTGTTATGATTTAGCTACACACAAGCCATTTCAAGGGCTTCACCCAAGTGTAGACATGCTTCCTGTTATTCCCAAATACCACAATTTTTCAGTTTTCCAAAACAAAGGATAGGAACATTCTGCTATCAGTCCCTACCACTAAAAATACAGGCTACAGCTGCAGTTGCCTACAGGCACTTCCTCTCTTTATTCTGCAGCACAAGGTGCTTACAGAGAACTCTTGTTAAAGGCTCAGTAGAGCAGAATGGAGCAACACTAATGCAGGTTCCCAATCACCACCTCCTTTTAGCCACTATTTCCCACCAGCCAAGTGGATAAACAGCTGAACTCTGTGCTTGGGACTGCCAGTGCTACATCAGGAATTTAAACATGAGCATGCTTGGGAACAAGAATCAACAAAATACTTACTGCTCACCATTTCTTATTTAGAGACAGGCTGTCTCCTTTTGATAAAATCTGAGTCCAGCAGAGATTTATTACCTTCTCTTCCAGCTTGCTTTCAAAGTCTCTAGCACGGCCTTTAACTCTCTGACAGCTATCATTCCTCCTTCTACATGCAAAAATACCCTCCATACACTTTACATGCTTTTAAGGCTCTCAAAGAAAGCCCCTGATATTAATTTCAAGTCTACAAGATAGACCAGTGCATTAAGCAAGGCTTTCCTTCTAAGAATTATGTAATGATTGTCAGAGATACAAAACAGAGATTCTGTTGCATACATTCCCTGGGATGTTGTTTGATGTACTATGACATTACTGCCCAGTCGTCTCTTTTAAAATCCATCTCAAGTAAATTAATCCCAGAAAATGCAAGAGGAGGGAAGAAAAGGACTATCAACACATGTTGGAGGGAAAAAAACCCAAAACACAACAGGCATATTCATACTTGACTAGATCTCATATTCCACCATGTTGGAGCCTTCTTCCAGAACTAACTGCTAGTCCATGTTAAAGTCTTCTAAGTTCTAGAGGCGGAAAAATGCCAAACCAAAAGTTTTCCTTACTCTTGCAAAGCTGCCACTTGTGTCCTCTGTGCCCAAGGGGCTCAGGCAGAGATCCCGTGGCTCACGTCAGGCTAGAGGTATCCACCAGCAGCCTGGAGCTGTGTCAGCATTCCAGCTCTCAGAAGCACCCTCTGAGGTTTTCACAACTCACCTCTCCTGGCCTGCCTTCCCTGGAACCCAGCACTGTGACCAGTACAGACAGTCCTGCCCTGCCCTTGCTCAGGAGCACACTCTGTGCATGTACAGCTGCACTGCAGGCTCAGGGCTGAGCTCTGCGTGGCAGGGGCACAACAAAGGACATGGGGACCTGTGACCCAGCCAGGTGACACTCAGAGACACAGCAGGAGCTGACAACCCCAAGACTCACTCAGGCTTTTTCAACTGTGAGACGATAAAAGCCCAGAATTCCCTTTGTTCAGGGCCCCTCCCTGGAGGCACAGGATTGAGCTGTTATGAGGTTATTTAGTTACTGTACCAAGTTAATTTTAAGGATCTGGACACCCAAGACTCTGCTATGGAAAACCTGGGTCAAGCCAGTGAGAAAAGCTGGTCTGAGGGAGTGTGGGGTGTGTAGCTGTGAAGGGGCCTTGGTCCCAGCTCAAAACTGACTGCCACACTGGCTCCTGGATGATCAAAGAAGTTTCCTTAACACCCTCCTTTCCCTCTCCCCCAAGCACACATGTGGTCATTTGCCTCTCTGATCTGACCTTATAAAGCCAGCTTAGAGCACTCAGAGATTCTCATCCTTCTAGTCCTCCACAAAAACAGATTTCCATCACACTTCCCTGCTGAAGGGAGAGAAGAGGATGCACAGCTGACACATTCTCAACAAGTAGAGACCTGCTGTAAAACACTTGCCCGGTGCCATCCAATATCAATATCCTCCCCCAGGAGACTCTGAAGACATGGAAACCTTGCACATGTAATAAATGAAAATATTGACTTACGTATTGCACACTGCCATGGTCTGACATGACTCTCCTGTACAGAATTCTGAGATTGTACTATACTGTAAGTTGATGTGATGAAAGAAAGTTGTTGCTGAAAAATAAACAAAGGAAAGAAATTCAGAAGTAAAATACTTTCAAATACTGGTTATCCTCCAGACAATTATTTAAATACAGCAAGTGAAACAACCTCAGTCTTGAGCTTGCATACAAATTTAAACATGATTTAGCTAAATGAGCCTAACGATGAACTGCAAAACAAAGAGGTACACAGAATGAAAGCTCTTGTTTTGATTTAAGATGAAAGCACCATGATGCATTAGCTCTTATTACTCACAAAGCAGCAAGACTGGAAAGTGTCTCCGTCATCAGCCTCACCTTTACAGTAGAATACTCTGCTATAAGCTGAAGGCAAACAATTTGCTACGTTCTTTTGAAGTCAGACTTAAAATCTACAGTGGCTAGAAAACAGCACCATTAGTTTTCAAAACATGCCTCCTTGTAAAAACAAGTAGCATGAAACCTAGTACATTTCTACTTTTTAAAAATCTCCTGAGATAACTTCTTAATACTTCTCACGGGACACCTCACTTTTTCTTAATGAGTCTCTATAAACTTTCCTAGTGTGCAGTTTAAAGTAGTTTCTTGCTACTACCACACACTGTTGAAAACATAAACAAGAGTGGGCCATAGATGCAGGTGAGGACAGGCAGGAGTAGCCCAGGGAAGTACAGCAAATCAGGGCTGAAGTGCACAGGTACAGCATTCAGTCACAGTAGCTGGTCACATCTCTGAATTTCAGCCTGTCTACTGTTGAAACCCACAGTAATTCCACCAAAACTTGAAAGGAGTGAGGAGGAAAATATCTGACCAAAAGACTTCACAACTTCTGGCTTTAGGCATAAGTTGCTTTACACACAAGTCTTTAGAAACTCCATTTTTACAATGCTTCTGGAAGATGGGTAGCTGGAGTCAGAAACATGCAGAACCAGCCAGTTTAGCAAGCAGTCAACGGGGACCTTGATGGCTCTGCAAAGAGCATCCAAAACTGCAGTGCCCTCAGTGCCACAGGGAGGAGGCTGGAAGGAGGAAATGCATCAAGGCTTTCATGCTGCTGAGCACAGCTGGGCTGTGTGTGAGACAGCTTAATTACCACTCAAGGTATAATGACATGCATTACACAGTAAGCATAAATAGTCACTGAGTGTTTCTCTAAGCACTGAAAACAGCAAAAAGAGTGAATGAATAGCCTCTTGAGGATGGACAGCAAGCTCAGAGTTGTATGAACATAATACTCACTGTTGCTGGCAAGCCACTCGTTGAGGTCTATTTCCCGTGGTAACATCACTAATTCCTTAAATTCGAAGTCGGTAATTCTGGATTTTGTGTATTCTGGCTCTAGGTAAAGTTTCTTCTCTTCTGGTGCTGGCTTCTTACCATTTGGCTTTCCCTTGGACTTCCTGCAAAAGATTAGAAAAGACAGAAGTGGGGTTAGTTCTACTGTTGAACAGCTACAGAAATCTGAATGCAGCTGGTTCATCCAAACTCCTGTATTTGCCTTTACACTGCTCCTCCTGCATTCCCTTCCCCAGCAGCTTCATTTTGCTGCTCCATCTCCCCTGCCCTTTGGCCAGATGAGATTACAAACTCCGGGGAGAGCACTGGTCTCTCCTCAGGCCTGTGAACAGTGGTGACAAGCTCTGTGCCTGAAGGAGCCCAAGTGAGCACCAACAACCTGCTGCGTCACACAGTTCCTGCTCACCTGCAGAACAAGAGTCTGAGAAACAGCAAACCTGGCTGCTGCAAGAAGATAGCTGGAAAAGCTGGTGCTGCTCCTTCAAAGCCTACAGCATTCCCTGCTCTCCAGCCCTATCAGAAGCCTTCTTAAGTGAACGTCTGTGACTCCAGCTAAAAGCAGTGATAAGCACAAAAATACCTGTTTTCTCAATACTAGGGTTACCTGGGACAGAAAGAGCCGAGTTCATGTTTTTCTGAAAACCCTTGGAAATCTAATGCATTTATGAAATAACCTTCCATTTGGACTTATAAAAGCACAGAAACCACACGTCATACAAGACAATTATCTCCATGGCATATTGTGACTTTTCATCTCCCATCTGTAAAGTGTTTGCTGTAATCACTAGAGTGTTCCTCTCACTTGTTTTTTAAATAGACTCTCAACGCAACCCTGGACCAGGGATTCATTAGGAAGGACAGTGGGTCAAGCACTTTGGTCTTTTAGGCTATGTGGTCAAACATCTGTGTGTTCCTACAGTTAAAAAATCCACCTAAGCAGAGATGGAAGAGCTATTTAATGGTGAGGCACAATCATAGGACAATACTTGCTGTCCATTTTAATGTAAAAACAAGGAAGAAATGCCAGTTCTTTTTTAATGTCAGGCTGTCTTCATTGAAGTGATTTTTAAGGATCTGTAAAGTCAAGACAAGTCCACCTTTGCAGATGACTGCATTAAGTTTGCTGTCAAAACTCATTGAGATCTCATCCAAAGGAAACAGACTTCATATTTTGGCTCATAACACACTTAAATAATCTTCCAGCTGTGTTCCTGTCTGAGATACATGCAGGCTTAATTTTTGCTGTGAGGATGTGATACACATCTTTCCTGGAATGGTGTTTGAAGGCTCTTCTTAAAGGAAATATGATCACTCAGTTTTCTCTCTTCATGAGCTCTTCACTGATCTGTCGATTAAACTCATCTTCAGAATGATTCATCATCCACATAATCCCTACTGGAGCAGGCAGAGACCGAGCTGTGCCTTCCGCAGCAAAGCAGCACTTTAACTCTGGTCACCAGCACTGCCAGTGCTCACTGGCTTAAACCTGTGTTGAGTCTTGTCACACGTCTCTCTAAACTGTAAATTAAGACTAGAGGGACGTCAGAAAGGCCACCATGAAGGAAAATCAAGGAAAACTTGGTGACAGCAGCACGAAATACCCTTACAGTCTCATGATGCATTTACAGAGATGTGCAGAAAGCACTGCAGGTGTCTGGCAGGGAACAGGTGGTCACACTTTCATTACAATGTTAATGAGAAAGGTGGGCTTCATGGTTTAAGAGGGGATGCCTGTGACATATTTTTAAATAATACAACATAGAACATCTTTCTAAAGAATACAAATACAGAATGAAAATAAACTAGAGGATTAATTCTCATAGCTGCTTCACAAGGGGATGTTTTAGGACACAAGAATCAGTTGTTCCTCAGTGCAAGGCTCTTAATACAGTGGGGTTGCTCAGATAGATAACAGTTCCTGGTTGTCAGACTATTTCTGTCTTCAAACCCTTGCATTTGCTACATTTAGTGGTTTCTGGGTTTAGTTTGGCTGGGGAGGGAGGGGGCCAGGATTCTGACATTCAAGGATAAATTGATTTATTTTTTTCTTAGTTAAATTATAGTTCTAGTAACAGTCATGCAGAAAATACCTTCAGCTTCTGAGACTGGTTTGACAAACCGCATTAACCACACTCGGGGAAAAAAGTTATCAGTGAGAAGTAGTTTGGATAGAGTTTCTGTCTTTGCTGTAGCTCAGGATAATTAAACCAAGGGCCCCAGGTTAGGGCTGTGCCACATCAGCTAAGAGCAGTCTTCTGTGAGGAGGAGGAGGGAAGAGAGAGACAAGGAGGTCAAAGTCAGTCTGTCAGAGTCAGGCTGTGGAGGGAAACCACAGAAGGAAGCAAGACACACGAGACTGAGGCAAGCCTTCCATCACATGGGAATGGGTGGGGTGTACCTCATCCTCACTGCAGCATCTCTTCCCCATTTCAAGACAATAAACAAAAATTCAACACCAAATATATTTCACAAGTTTGCTACTGCAAACAACACTACACTGTCCTTTTGCAGAATCCAAAGCCTCTCATTTTCACACAAATGTCGATTCTCTGTTAGATCAGTACACACAGCCACTTAAGAGTCTTTTAAATAGATTGTGTAAGTCTTTCCACAACTGCCTTGTGCTGGAACCGAAGCACTTCAAACAAAAGCTTCCTGAAGAATCCCATGCTCTGCCCCTATCCAAAGCTTTGGCTCAGTTTATAAAAATCTCTTGGGTATCACCACAGAACCTGCAAAATACCCAGAGTCACTGCTATCAAAGGATTTATTCACACCACTGAAACCTGAATGTCAAATTGCCCCGTGCAGCACAAACATCTTGTTAACCTTTTGCAGCTTCTGAGACCACAGCGAGACCACAGCAAGACCACAGCAATTGTTTACACCAGCACATTTCCATGACCTGCATGCAGCGCAGCTGGGACACTACATGGCCCCAGTACTGTAAACACAAACTAACAAAAAAAAAATCCAGCCTTAAAAATGTAATTTTGAACTGGGCCATGTATCCCTCTCCAATTAGGCAGAACTAAGGTTCTAGTGACTTACTCAAATTAATTGAGTCATGTTCAGTCTAGGCTGTAAAACTGTGGCTTTAGTTTGGGGACTATCAATACCAGCCCACATTGTAAAGCATTTTCTTTTTAAACCTACAAAGCTGGAGCATACAGCAGTATGAAAAAACCCCTGTTTTAGAAACACAATTACATATGATTAAGAATCAACCAAGAATACTTCCATATTCCACATAAACCAAAGCTCGTTCACAACCACCAGGATTACCAAATAGTGCAAAGTTCAGGAATAAACTTCCTTCCCTCTGATCCAAGCTCACTGCTGTTTCAAAAATCTCTTAAGAAAACACCAGCTGGACTCAACTCCAAAGGCACAAAGTGAAACATCCATTACCTCTTTTTTGTGAGCTCTTCTCATTCAAGATGCCTTCCTTAATTTTTCATTTTATGTTTAACGTACACAAATACAAAAAAGTCAAGAACAGTAGCTTTACTGTTCTATTCAGGAAACATCAAAATTCATCACCTGCAAATGACTGTTTATTGGAAAACATAACTAAATGTCATCTAAGACCACAAAAAGAGCAGAATTTTGAAAACACAGCTACAGGCACCTCAAGTCCTGATTCAAGTTTACATGAGTCTTTCTTCAAAAATTAGAGAATTCTGCTAATTTGTCTTAACATGTCTATGCCACATCAATGGTATCACCCAAGCAGCTGCAGAAGTAGCTGATATGCGGCAGTTTGGTGGATAACAGCTGTCCACAGCTTAGACAAGTCCTGTCTATCAGTACTTAAATACTAATTAAGGAAAGAAATATCCTTAGGGAACCCAAAGAGACAGCACTCCACAGTTTTTACTGACAGGCAAACCAGAGTACAAACTAATTCCTCTGACAATTCCCAGGCTAGGTCTGCCTCTGGTTTTAGGCACTCAATTGAACATGATGCCACAGGCCAAGACACACCCAAAAAAAAATTTAGAAAGGGAAAAGTGATGGGAAATTGCAGGAGAGAGATGGCTTGCCTGAAATCTTAGAAGAAGGTTCAGCAAACTGGCACCAGGCCAAGACTGTACAACACTAATGCTTCTAGCAGGGCTGCCATACTCAGCCTTATGTCCAACTAGAACACACATCAGCTGCAAGCTTGCCTGGATTTCACTGGAGAAAGAGAGGTAGAAGACACTCCACCAAGTGACACCCCCACTGATGATTTTCTCCCTGGTCTAACTGCTTTGTTAAGATTGAAGAAAAATGCCAATTTCCCAGCTTGCTTTCTTATCCCGTGTCAGTTAATAATGATCCTCCTCTAATCTTTCTCTGTCATTTCCTTCTTGATCAGATGCTCAGTAATTTCTTGGTTTAAAAAACCCCTTCACTTCAGAGCATCTTCAAAGCACCATCAAGGTTTAGTTTTAATACCATTTTGAGGAAGTGTTATTCCCATTTCAGAGCAGACTCTGGCTGTTAGGTTCAAAGCTGATTCATGATACAAATGTTTAAGATGTGCTTCAGTGTAGACCAATGTGGTTTGTTTGGAAAGAAGCACACATGAAGCAATCTGATTTAGCTGAAGAAGGCCCAGGGACTCAATGTCTCCACATCCCAGTGTGGATGTGCTTCATAACCTGACGTAGTTCACTTCGGAATTGCACCAGGCATCCAGGTTGATCATACAGAGGGAAGACTAATGATTTACTATCTTCCCTAAACTGACCATGCTATTTTAGATTATCTCTCTACCAGTTCAGGATTCCATTTTATTCAGAGGAAACCAGCACAGCTAAAATAGTTTCTTGCTGTCCCCAGCAAGCTGTGCAGCTTCTTACATTGCATCTGAAACTGAAATCTCTTTAAGGATAACTGACGATGCTTTCATCCCCCTTCTCCATCCTCCACACCAAACTAACTGCTCTTGGGATGAATGGCTGTTTACTTTTCCTTTTGGAAGTACATGTTATCAGTGGGTTTTCTCATTTTAGTCTGGCATATTAAAATGGATATAAGTGTAACTTTAGAAACTTAAAGAAATTATTTTAAAAGCCTATAGTGGTGATGACCAGAGCTGCAGGTAAAACTCCCTTCACTCCCTCTGGATCATGCATCGGTTTCATATTCCAACCAAATCTCAAACACTCCAATTTCCATTGGAAAATTTACAGAACAGGTCTGACATGGCAAATCTGTCTCTGTTTGCAAACTTCAAAACTCACAAGCCATCTCAAGTCTGTGAGGATGAAAATCACCGTGGATCATGAATCTTACAGGCCAAAGACACATATTTTGTGATTAATGTGGTGTGATTTTGTGGGCTTTTTTTAGCAACTGACCCTATGCCTTACACAAGGTTAACTGCTATAATCCTAGCAATCCCCACAAATTCAGAAGAGAGCAAGTCTCCACTGCTGCCAATCCAGCTGTGACATATTCCATTAGTGTTGGTGAGAATACAGCCCGGCAGTCCACAGCAAAGCACACAAAAAATGACACAAGAAGAAAGAAACTGTTTTAAGGAACAGCAAAACCAAAGATACCCACAGAAATATTACAAAATTATATTCAAAACAACACTCAAGGGTTTGGGGATTATTATCTAGTAGCTTGGCTTGCATTTTACGATTTGTATAGTTCACAATCTGGAAAAGTTTGGGGTTTAAATGGTGCAGTCCTAACTAGAACTTTTTACAGAGATTACTGTCTGTAACAGCAACACCGTATTCCAAGTACAGCTCTACACACTGAACTAGCTGATATCTCAACTATCTGGGCCTTTGAGTTTTTATCATGTAATTTTTAAATTTCTTTTTGAAGTGGTGTGTTTCAAAACATGCATACTATATGAAGTTTTATAAAGTGAAGTAATCCTACCAAAATCTACTTTTTTGGCACTCTAAGGATGGGGGTTAGCTTCTTAAAAGACCAAATAGGAGAGGCAGTAAGACAACATTGTAGCAGTGCCCTTCAGGCCAAACTTTATGAACATTGTTTTTATTCTTCCAGTGAATAAGGGCTTAGAATTCAGAATTAAAGGTGTACTGGATGTTTGCATTTTAGCTTCTCTCCTCTTCCCTTCTTTGGCTAGGGAGTCAAAGAGGATGTGAGTGGAACAGAAGAGGGAGTAAAACACATTAAGGCAAAAAATTTCCAATATTCGAGGTCTCTCCCTCTAATGTACTCCCTTTGCAGAAAGGAAAAACACAGTGATTTCAGCCATGCACAGAAGGCTACAGCTTTGTAAGGTAAACCAGGTCACCTGCTCACAGACATACTTTTTACCTTTATAGGCTTTTTATGTGGCCTTTTACTGGAAAGAAATTATCAGTTAATTTCTGGTTACAAACATTTTGCGTAAGCATGGGAGTCCTGAACCCATTCATAGCAGGAAGGAAACAGTTTTATGAGCTGAAATTTACGAGTCCAAGTGACAAGAACAATGAAGAAGCAGGTTACGCCAGTTCTTACGGGTCAAGAACAAACTCTTGAAGGCTGTCCAGTTTCCTACCCAGCAGCCCACAGCCTTTTCTCCTCAGTTGAGAGCAAGAATTGGAAACTTAGAAGGGCTATGGAGCTTAAATCCCTTCTTGGTAATTCAGTGTCTTTGTTTACTTGTACAGCATGCACAAAAAGGGGAATAACAGCTTCCTTCAAACATCAATTGAGCTGCCCTTTCTTTGAGAACACCGCTGGAGATAATGTTTGTATTTCCCCTCTTTCTTTAAAACAGCACAAGATTAGCACCTCTGGAGGTTTTTCTGCAATCCCATGTCCTGTTTTAACCCAGATCACTGCTTAGTCTTCAGCTAGAAATGCCACGCAACAGCACATCCAGAGCACAAATCCTGGATGTACACATCCACGTTCAGGATTGGGAAAGAAAAGAACATCAGCATGGGAAAGGAAACTGTGCAAGGTACTGGAAAGCAAGTCCAAATCCCAGTTCAGCATTCAGTGCAATTGTTCACAGATTGCTGTGCACAGTGCTTTTCCCCAGGGCTGCAGAAGGGAAGGAGACCAAGCTTTTTAAGGCAGTCTCCATTCCAATCTCCTCTTGCCACAGGTCTCTGACAGACCCCTCTGACCTCAGCTTCATTCTTCCCCTCTCCTGCCCTGGGTCAGCTCCAGGGCTTGGTTGCTGCACAGGTCTAAGGGGGCTGCGCAGCATAAAGCATCTTTGGCATCATTTCTGGCCATGCTTCTTCATTTTTGTTCTGTTTTTAAAAGTTACTAATAGTTTATTTAAGAGGAGGAGGAAAGAAGAATGTACCCTACATGCCAGGGAAACTTTTTCTTTGGGATTCTCATAGTGGCTCTTTGCCTTAAAAGGGAATCTTTGCTTGGCCTCCGGATGCTCTGCTGTAAACAGTCGGTGCCAAGGCATGGCAGGCATGTTAAGGATGACAAGTGCCATAACATTATTTCATAATGCTGCTTCTCAACAGAAAGCCCAAAACATTCTGTAGGGCCAGACTGAGCTCCAGCTGGTGCTGCTGGAAAAGCAAGGAGAACATGGGGCACCTGCACCACGCCACGTCTGGTACATCAGGCTTTTCTGTGCCCTTCTGTAGGACTCCCCCCCCACCCACCTACTGGTGAAGGGGCTGGAGCACAAGTCTTACAGGGAACAGCTGACTGAGCTGGGGTTGTGTGGCCAAGAGAAAAGGAGCCTCAGGCTACCTCACCACTCTCTACAACTACCTGAAAGGAGGCTGCAGCAAGAAAAGGTCTCTTTTCCCAGGTAACAATGGACAGGACAAAAGGAAATAGCCTCAAGGCTGTGTATTAGGAAAAATTTCTTCACCAAAGAGTTATCAGGCACTGGAGCAGGCTGACCAGAGAACTGGTGGAGTCACCATCCAGGGAAGTATTTATGATGCGTGGATACGGTTTAATGGCAGACTCAATGACCTCAAGGGTCTTTTCCATCCCAAACAGCCATGATTTTCTTACCCCCTGGTACATTACCTCCCAGCACAAGCTGGGTGTTTGCCCACAGAGGTCTCAGAGGCACATCAACTTCCCTGCTGAGACTCCCAGGGTCCCCCACCTTGTCTCCAATGCAGCTCTGGGAAGAAGGCTGCAGAGGCAGGGCCAGGCATGCCACAGCTCAGCTAATGCTACAAAAATGTACAGAGTGCATTCTTGTGGTGGAACATGCTGCACTGGAGCTCCCTTTCTTCCCTGGGCCTACCTGCCAGAACTCCTCCCCACAACTGAATGGAGGTTTCCAGCTTCCTGACTGCATAGTCCTTGCCCTCTCCAGGTTCCCCTCCAGATAACACAACTGGGACACCAGGGAAGCCATGTCCAACACAAAACAAACAGATTACTTTCTTCTAGGAGCCTGTGATGTAATTTAAATGAAACAGTTCACAAGAAGAAACAAAATCATCCAAGCAATAAGCAGTTCTTCATTTTGAAATGTTCTCTTTTACCTTGGTGGCAAAAAGCCACCACATATCCCAGTCAGGAGGTGCCAGCACAAAGGTTCAGCAAGATGCTTTTCTTCAGCAATTTACTACAATCCAGATTTCTGGTAATTTGTGGAATAGGAAATAAAAAGGACTAATTTTTCCTACTTTCAACATCTCCACATGGAGCCAAATAAGGTCTGTGGTAACAGATTCAGTAGGTCATAGACTAAGTGTTGTAACAATTAATTTACTCAATGCTTAGAACAAACCACACAGCAGAGAACTGAGTCAGAGGTGCCCAAGTCCCAAGCCTGGGAATGACATGGAGTGGTGGCTATTGGTTTTGTTGTTTTTTAAGTCTCCAGTTGGCAAACTGTCTGAAAGGAAGCCAAAACTGAGCACAGAGAGGGCAAACCCCAAATCCCTGCTTGAGAAGGTGCCTCATACATTCTCCCGTTCTTGCAATTCCTCCTCCCCTGGAATGGCACTCAGAGCAGACCCTGGTGTGGGGACAGGAGAGGCCACCCCATGCTGACTCTTTAGGACATCTCTGCCCAGGCATTCATCAGCTGAAAATGCAGGCTGGAGCTCTGGTCTGGGCTTTGTCTTGTTAACACACAGCTCATTTCAGTCCCCAGGCAAACACTCCAAACCCATCAGGCCCATACACAATACCAAGATAAGGATGCTCCTGTATCCTTGCCTCCCTTAGAGGAAAAATGCCATTAGTATTCAAGCAACACAAATGCTTCCTCAGCAGCCTCCACTGGTAAATATCCTCCCATACTGCAGTCACATAGCAGGGCCAGGACTCATTTCAGCACAGATATCTGCACATGTGAATGTTTACATCTCAACTAGTTCTCCAAGGACCTTTGGAAACCAACGAAGATAAATAGTTCCTTCTCTAAAACGAAAAATACTGCAGTCCAAGGCAGAGATCTACAACATACCTTATGTTTCTCTAATTAAAACACACGGGAAAGGAGAAAATTTACTCTCAACTGGAAGCAGACAATGGCAGAGCCTGGTTGTTACATGTGCTGCAGTGGAAAGGTCACCCATAGAGCCTTGAGAACAAGTGATCTGCACCAAGATTTGAAAGCAAGTTTTGGAGTGGCTTTTAACATCTTTTTCACTCTGAGGAAGACAAATATGGATCTGTCAGGTTTGTTATTATACTAAGAGCAGTATTTTTTCAATTTGACAATTTGAAACTCTGGAGGCCAGAAATACTACCTGTAGCGAACAAGGAAAAACAATGTAATGGAAAAAAAAGCTTTATCTCTGTTTAAAGTTTTTAAACTCTCCAAATTGAAAGAAAAATTTAATGTACTGTAATAAAACCACAAAAAATTCTCAATTAACAAATCTATTCCCTGTATCTTTTCTGACATGTCCATTAATTTAATCAGTGATTTATTATCCTCTAATCTCCTATTGGAACACAGTTATTTTGACTTTTATGTCATTATTAAATTCAGGTTTTGGCAGCAACTGCTCCTCCTGGCTACTCTGATACAGCCCTGTTATCTCCAGATGAGCACATCCAGTACCCTGTGGTGCACCTTTGTGGGGAGGGAGTTCACCACCAGAGCACATAAATCACTGAAGGCACTGTTATGTCCTAACCCTGATGAGGTTTGTAGAGCTGGAACACTGCAAAGCTACCTTTTCAGTTCTAAACCAAGCAAATTTGATTTGGAAACCTCATGGCCTTGTAAATGTGGGATTTCACAACATAGCTTGCACAGAGTTGCTTTTCAGGATGGAACTGTGCTTTAATTGCTGGGAATTATTTCACCATGGCAACCTGACTTCAGCAATCAGACTTCTTGCTATATAGCCCAAGATATACAAATGCAGACAGCTCGTTCTGTTCAGAGAGTACCAGGGTGCAGACAAGTTTGTCTTTGTAAAAAATGGTTTCATTTCCTCACTGCCATCTTGCCTTGCAAGCTCTCTTGGTATGACAACAACCAAAAATTACCTGACAATACAGACTAGTTCCATGCACCACTGTAGCCTAAAGAAAACCTGCAACAGCAAAACCATGTTAGATATGGAGGTCAAGCTTACCCACATACCGTATTTTGGAAGATGGGTGCATATAGTGTCTCATGTACTTGCAATGTGAAATTACAACTATTTAGGCACAAAGGTGTCTTGCATCAGAAGGACAAGTTAGTTATTTCTGTAGGGAAGAGACTGAAAATAAGTTCAGCACCTGCCTTTCTGCTACAGTTCCACCTTGGAAAACAACACCTATATCACACAGTGGGCAGGACTTCAACAGCTGAAACCTTCACATAAACTCTGTCTGCCTTCCATCTAAAAAAAAATGTGGTTTAATGAGACAGAAATGTGCTAGGGCACACCACATCTGAGAGTGCACATGGAAACACAGGTATCAACACAGCTACTTAAAACACCTCAGCTTTCTTTGCAGGAGCTTCAGTACACAGTATAAACTCAGATACACAGCATGAGGGGAAAAAACCCCTAACTTGTTTTCACTATTCATAAGCAATTTTGCATGCCTGCACCTGTCACCTCACTGTTAAAGCATGTGTACTAGCACACACATGTGCATCTTGCTGCACTGAGACACACAGCTGGGGGGAATTCAATCACCTATCAGTCATTAGTTATTGAGCAGGTTGGGCAAAGAAATACCAATGTGCAAAAGCAGCCCCAACTAAAATTTTCATCCTCTGTATCAAGCTCCACAAACTCATCTCTTACACTTTAAATTAACCACAGCATTTTAATTAGGAAGGAAATTTATTCACTAGAAAATATTATGGGTCAAGGTCACTTCTCAATGGCAGAGATAAAAAAAAAAAATTTCCCCTTTTGTTAATATTTTGGCTTTAATTTAATCCCAAATCAGTTCAGGTAAATCCAATCTTTCCTGGCATGTCTTAGGCCAGAACCTGTGAGGAGAAGCAGGGCCTTTCAGCTTTAGTGTGAACTATCTTGTTAAACTTAAAAATTGAAGTCCATAGAAGGCATAAATTGTGTGTCTCCTCACAGGGTCAGGAAGTCAGTGGGAAAAGGAATCAAAGCATTATCTAAACTAGGTAACTTTCATTAACAAATGATACGTACAAACTTTCACTAGTGTAACCATGCAGTTAATTTTTAAAGATTTTTGACAGAATGATGCAATGCTCTGTTCAGTTTTGTCAACAAGAGCACACAGCTGTTTCAGAATTTCTTCGAAAACATCACATTGTAGCTTTTCTGTACAACAGAGGAAGGAAAATATCTATTTCAAACGCAAACTACGGATTCACAGGCCAAAGTAAAAAACATTTGAATGACTGATTGAAAAAAATACTAGGGTGGGTAATAGTTTAATTACTGGTACAGTTAGATCACTGTTAATTAGCTAGTGGGACAGCAGTGATTCCCAACCCTAATTTATTACTTTTCCAAATACAGCAAAGGAGACTGAAAAGCAAGTAGAAACACCTTTACAGACATACTGATCCACCAGCAACCAGGAAAAAACCCACAGATATACCCAAACTTGTAGTGTTACCGCCAAGAACCTGTTAAAATACAAATTCAGTCTTTTAATTAAATGCTGAAAGCACAACCAAGAAATTGTTTAAGGAAAACTAGTAGTTTTCAAAAACAAATACTAAAATCAGATGCACAGCTGTGTACTAAAGTTGTTTCATTCCCTTGGCTGCACGAGCAAATGACAAAAAGGATCTTTAACCATTCATGTGGGATTTGTGACTGATCACTTCACAGAAGTGAGACCAACATCTGAGACATTCCTCAAAACCCATTATGAAGCCACACTCCTGCCCCAGCTTTTGCAACTCAGAGTCACTCCTCAAAGCAAGGGATGATTATGTGTGGATTTAAAAATGTACTGATTTGAATTATATACCTAGACATGAAAAAACCTTTCTGTGCTGCAAAGCAACAGAAATAGCTGTTTCAGTTGAGAGATAACAGAGCTTCCCCTCTGTCCCACACAGAATGTGGTCTCAAGACCTAAGCTTTATCTTCTCCCTGCATGATTCTAAAGCAAGTTATCAGTCACATCAAAACTGGGGACTCTGTAAAAGAAGGAATCAGCAAAGCCTCTTTATCAGAATTTTCCTTTCCCTGTTGTGCTAAATGCATCCTGCTGACAGTCAGCACCTTCCCTGTAAGGCTGTGGTGTTCTGAGCCTGGGATGTGTGGACACATTGGACTGAAGAGCAGATCTGGCTGGCTGGGTGTGAGTGGAGCCAGCAAGGTGCACCTCATGTCATCCCACCTCTGTGTGAAGTTACATAAACCAACAATGAAGAGACCCAAACCTTCCTTCTTCAGTAACTCCATGTACTTTGGGTGGTGTGCCAGGACTACTTTTTCCAGATAGTAAGCTAAGAATTTTAATATTGTGCCACTACCTGCCCTTCTGAGGACAGCTGCACTCACTGCTGATTTTTCTTTTTTTAAAAATAAAAGGAATCACACAGACATCCACAGTGTTCCTTTCACCTGGGGAGCATCTGCTACCACGTGTTCCTGCTGTCTGAGCAGAAGCACTTCTAAACTTATTTCTGTACCAGACAGAAAAGAACTTGAAAAATTAACAGAGCAGAATTTTCTGACAAACTCAAGCAACCTGGCTTCTGTGCTAATGGGCTCCAGTCACTCAAAGAAGCAGGTTTGTTCTTCAGAAAGCTGGAAGAAAGGGTTAATTCATGCATCCAGTCCTCCTTCCAGAGACTAGGTGCTGGTAGCTCTTAAAAGAAATGCAACATCTCTTCTCTGACAGCAATTTGCTGAAGTTTTAGTTAAGATTCTGTTGAACCCCACAGCACCAGGGATTAAGAAAAGAATTTAAAAATTTCCCTCAACAAAATAACACTTTAACAAACTCAATTTTGGTGTAGTCACAGAAAGATGTACGATAGAGGAACAGATAGATTTTGCCTCAACCATGTTAGAGACAGGACAATTGATAGGAGATCACACTCCTAACACCACACCTCTTCAAAAAAAATCAAGAATGGCAAGAGAAAAGCTCTTCTACAGAGGACTTTTTTTTTCTCCTAAAAAACCTATCTGGTAAAGGTCTTGGAGTGCACAGACATTTGAGATCCCAGAGAACAGCAGACAGAAATTGTGCGAAATAGATAACTTTCTCATAAAGAGCAGCACCAGAAACATAGGCTATTGCAATGTAGGAAAAAAAGAGACAAACCAGGAACTGTAGTCAACTCCCAGAAGGATGAATGTTGCACACTCATACTTTCCTCATATATAAATTAAATTATCTTCCAGACTGAAACAAGCAGCTAAAATCTGGAACAAAACCTATATGCATACCAAGAAAACAAGATAAAAGAAGGGTGAATAATTTCACAAGTCTGAGGATATAGTCAAATCTATTCTTTGTAAAGTGTCCAGGAGGCATCTTCAGTGAAAAAAGAAGCAAGCATACTTTTACCTCTAAACAAGAGGAAAATGCTATTAAACCTTGGCCAGGAGCCCTTTCTGTACGAGCTCTGGAGACACCTTAGAGGGTTGTTTCAACAGAGAGAATTTTAGCAGTGCTCTCCCTCTGGCTATCACTTCACAGGATGTGGAACACATAACCTAAATACAACTCCACGCTGTAAATACCTCTGAAGAAAGACACCAAGCTCTTCATTAAGGTAATACACTGTACATGGTTCAGCAGCGTTCACAAGGCTTCACAGAGGATTATCCCAAAGAAAGAGGAGTGCCTGGCGTGCTGGACCTACCTGTGAGACACAGCATCTTTGCAGAGCACAGCTCCAAGTCCTGAGCTCCAGCAAGAGCCCACTCATGGCATGGCTTTGCCAGAGGCATCCAACAACTTGCCGAGGGGCTGAATGTCAAGCAGAGCACTACAGGTTTTGTGTCTACAACCAGAAGAGACTTTGCTACCTGTGTATGCTGGGAATACCCAGCACACACAGGGAGAGCTGCCTCTCCAGGAGGCACATCCCAGCCAGATGAGCCCATCAGGCTGGCAATGCCAGCCAGGCCTGCCTCCTGACACCAGCTCTGTCCTGAGGACAGGACACTTGCGTAAAAGAGCGATCTCCACAAGCACATCCATGCTCTCATTCACACAGAAGAGCCACCAGAGTCCCTCCTGCCTGGTCACCCCATGCCAAAGCACAAGATGTTACTGCCCCATAGTGTCACCAGTCCTTTCCAAGCAGCTGAGAGTCCCAAAATGCCATCATTGTATGGGGAATCAGCTCCTGTTACAGAAATATTCAGCAAAACACAGCATGACAACTAGTGATGTCAGCTGCCCTGAACCAAACATTTTAAACTATTTCAGTACAATGGAAAATTGTGGGAGGGAGAAAGAAAAAGAACAGGATAAAAATAGCCAACGTGGCTCTGAAGAGCATTTTGCCTACAAGCCCCTTTCCCTGCATACTGTCCTCCCTCCCTTCTCTTCTGTCTGTCCCAGGCTTTTGCATTAATCAGATTAGCTAGTGTTAAACAAGGCTCTTCTAATTACTTTCTAATACTGTGAACAAGACGAAATTATTGAAAAATGTTTCTGCCTAAATTAGAATAAAACAGGATTGATTTTTTAAATATTTGCTTTAGTCCTGCTGATACACACAAGCATCACAGACAACAGCTGTCTTCAGCCACAGGCGTCCAGGCAGCAGAGGAGAAGCTTCTCTGCTCCTACCCATCTATGTCCTGGTTCATGAACACAACAAGACAACCTTGCATGATCACCTAAAAGCCAAAATACAATGTCAAAATCAAACTGGCTTCTTCCTCATCTTGCTATGAATTGAGAAATAGAGAAGGAATTTAATTTTTCAAAAGCTTTTGAGTGCTGGCTATAAAAACACATAGCAGCATCCAGAATGCCAACTCAAACTTGCTAATTTATCCAAATGAAACAATCATTATCACCCTATCACTGAAGACAAGTAACTACAGTCTTGAAAAGCACTTACCCAAAAAAGAGTGGGGTTGGTTGTTTTATTTTTAGTTGGTATCCAAATCAATGCCTGTACAATGCTGTAAAAAGGGAGGCTCTTATGAGAAAGGGGAAATTTAAGTTATTATCCATTTCCACACTCATCCAGGACAGTGTGTACATATAAACCATACTGTAATTTATCAAAATATGTTACACAGTGACATCACAACTCTGTAGCCTGCATCATTCCTCTTTCCTACCACTGTATCCCTGATTAAAAGTCAACTACCCCAGGGGGACTCAGTTCCACTGGAGACTTAAAAGGAAACACACAAACTAGGAAACTGCACAGGGAATAGCCTCTGAAAATCACCAGCACAGGACCCAAAGTGTCACAGCACTGCAAACACACTCGAGCATCTGCACCAGGACTCAGGCACTGGCACAGGCAGTGAACATTTTGTCCTGAACTCAGCAGCGTGTGGCTCTGAAAAATGCTTAAGGCTGGCTCTGTTACCCGCTGGGACCAAAAATGGGAGAGATCCCAGGAACCTGAGTCTTCCTTCCTCTTGTGCTGCTTGAGGCCAGTAAAATGCCGACCTCTGCAAGAAAGGTGACAGGAATCCATGGTGCCACAAGAAACTCGGACAATTAATGAAATAACGCTAAAAAATAGAATAATATTTTAAGTTTTGACATGATACTCTTTGCCCTTTTTCCTTCCACGTCTCTCAAGAACCACTAACTCAAAGAAATGAAAATAACAAAAACCAGAAAAACAGCACCCATTTTAGGTTTTTCTTCCTCTCTAATTATGGGGCTAAATAATAGCACAATTCGTTACAGAAAAGGGGAAAAAAATTACATTAACATATTTTAAAAACATATGAACTGAAATGAAATTAAACTGCCCTAATAAACACCATGTTAAGGGACTTCTCAGTTATGCTGTGACTAATTTAAAGGGGAGATGACACTTTTCTGCTGGTGTCTCAATTTTTTTTAATCATTGCAAGTGCGCAGCCTTGGTCCCATCCCTGAAGTGTTAAACACAGTTTACTAACCAATATGATGAAAGATACAGGCATCTCCAGAGTTCTTCATAGCTGAATCACTAATAATTTAAAAGAGCAATAAACCTAACCGTGGCTTTCATAAAACATTAATTAGAAAGACTGAGAACACATCTGTTGCTTTTGTTACATTTTTCCCCCTTTCTGGTTCAGCTGTCTTTCCCCCACGCTCTTTTAAACTCTTCTCAGGTTCTCAGGACTGCTCTTCTCATGAAGCCTCTGTGCTTCCTCACACCTCCCTCCTCCTTTCCGCGGTGTATTGATTCCTCCTCTGGCAGCTGTTACTGGCACACACAGCACCCAGCAGGCAGGAGGAGCTGGACCTACTAATGAGAGCAACTTGCACGTTAAAAGCTTCGAGTGTTAGTTGTAACTACTCACACTCAGCGTAAATAACACAACAAATCTGCTATGCAGGAAATCAAACTGATCAACTACTGCACAAGAATACTTGAGTTTTATTATTCACAAGAAGGAGAGGGACGGGAGTAGAAGCACTTTAGAGTGAACACAGGCATTCTATCCCTCATCCTTTGTGAATTTCTGCAATTCCTTGGCAGGCTGTGGAAGGCTGGGAGGAAACTGTGACGATGACAGTTCCCAGTTAGGCCTGAGAAAAGGGTCTAAAATGCAGTGGAGGCTGCTCATAACACCAGGCTGTGCACAAGCAAGATATTCCTTTGACCTCATCACCAAGCCACTGGCAATGGCCTCATCAACAGAAAAAAACCTACTCCATATAGAGTTTAGCATTGTATAGACTGCAAAAAACTCCATCAGCAGTTCCAGGTGGCCAAGCTTAAAAGTGGTATTTGATATGTTTCCTCTGAAGGAGATGGCAAGATAACACAGTAATTTGGGATACATCTCATTTAACTTCTTATGACTACAATTTAAGTATTACCATGTGAGGTGGTCACTCTATCATTGCAAGCACTGTACCTCTGCATTCAGACACAGGATATTTAAGGTCCCTGTTCTTTTCTACCAACACTAACGTGGACAAAGCTCAGCTGTGGGTGCCTCTGTCCAGAGAAATCCCATCCCAGCCGTCACCAACAAGACACTTTTTTGGCCTAAAGGAGGTCCCACGTGGCTCCTTCTTCCCCCATCGCTGACGGGGCTCACACTTTCTGAAGCACTAATATCCCATTTCTGCAATAAAGAAACTTTGATTGGATGTAGTATTTACCTGGCTCCTCACCAGTGCCTGTGCTTTGACACTGCCTGAGCTCTTTACAGAACAGGATGAGTTTATGTTTTACAGAACAAAGCAAGATGACGTAAAACACGTGAGATAAGGCATCTGAAGCAGATTCAAGAGAAGAAATAAGAGAACCAGAATGGCATCTAAATAAAGTTTTTGTGATTTCACATTTCTCTCTAACCACGAGCAAAAGGAGATAACCCAGAACAAAAAGACACATTAAAAGAACATTTAACTACAAAAAGTAATCACTCCCACCTAGCTCAACAGCTCAACAAAATAAAGTTATGCTATTAATTCATGAGTCCAAAACATATCATAACGTGTGATAACAACATTTTCTTGCTTTCACAACAGTTTTATAGTACACATCGAAAATCAGTCTCAGAAGAAAAGCAAAACTGTGCACAATTTCTGCACGTATCCAGTGGGAGGAGAAAGGCTGATGTTATTGTTCCATTTTTTAAAAAGCGTGCACTGAACAAATTAAAAATATATGTTTCAGTTCTAAGTCACAGGAACTTACCTATAGTTTAAAATAAATAGTCATAGATGCTTAACAAAAGGTTTGGCAATTCTTCCCTACAGAGGCACCCATCTATTTACATCTGGGAGTGTTGCCAATAGAACAGCTACCAAAAACTTCAAAAGGTTCACATCATGAATAGCAAGTCGCTGGCCAAAGGATTTTATGATATGACCAGCTGTGTAACACCATATTGAATTAGAGACACGCTGCCCCTCAAAAATGCAAAGAAGGGACGTTAAACTTATTAAAAAGCTGAAAGGAAAACCTCGATTTTTAAAATTAATGTTTTCTACTGGGAAAGTATTTTTAAAGGGGAAAAAAACCCCAACTGCACTATGGGACTTTTTTAAGAGCAAATCGAAGCAGCTGTTCCCACCAAGGCTGCTTCAAGCTCAGCGAACTCCTCTAGCTGAAGCCCCAGCCAGAGCTCAGCCGCTTTGCGATCAGAACATTCTGCTTTAATAAATGGCTCTCTTAAACTCGCTTGGGGAGAGACATGAGTCAACAGAGGAAGAGAGGGATAATGTTTCTGTTGACAAACATTTAACAATTGGCAACAGACAGTAGGAAACGGGGACGAACCCAAAAGCTTGCCAAATAAAGTTATGCTGGAGGAACAAGGCGCCTTTTTGGAGCAGCACTCCAACTCTCCACAGATTCCAGAAAAATATCTGAATACAACCAAAATAAAAAAGCTGCAGTTGTTGCAGAACGAGGCTTCTAATCCTAATATTTGCGGTGACGTTTTTCCCTACCAGCCAGAACGGGTCAGAACTCCTCCGAATCAAATTACTGCATATCCTTTGCCAAAGAGTCTGGTTTTGGTCTCAGTAGTCATCCACGTCTCAGTGTTCACACAAGCCCTTCTGAGCTGCATGAGCAATTTTTCCCCCTCATCTTACAACATTTCTGTAGAAGACTTGCCAAAGCATACGTAGCATCTTGGTCAGACTCCTTATTCAGGCAAGCCAGGACCTTCACTGTCTGATTACGTCCTGGAAACTCAGTTCTCATGAAAGCACAAACAAAACCCGACTACAGTATTAAGGGTGAACAAATGTTCCCCTCCAAGCGCTTACTGCTGTTCCAACTTCCAGCCTCCCCGATCGCCACTCAAGATCCAGAGGGAGCCAAAAGCAGCCTCCCTCCTTCCTCCGGAGAGGAGCGGGGCTCGGGAGCGCCCGTGGCCCCGGCCGGAGTTTTCGCTCCGGCTCCGGCTCCCTCCTGTGCCGGGATGCCCCGTGGGCAGCCGCCCTGCCCTGCCCGGCGCCACGGCCGCCGCCGGACCCGTCCTTACCGCAGCACTTTGCCCACCGCCTGCAGGACCATCTTGCAGCTTAATCCGGGCTTGGGACTCTGGGCGAGCACGGGCCGTTCACCGGGGAGGCTGCAGTGATCCCCCACCATGGTACGGCGGTGCGGAGCGGCGATCGCGGCTCGCTCGGCCCGGGCTCCCCGCCGCCGTCCCAGCCGCCCGCCCCCGCCGGGCCGGCCCCGCCAATGGCGCTGGGGGCGGGCGGTGCCGCGGCTCCTCCGCCCGCCCCGCCCGGCCCCGAACCGGCCCGAGCAGGGCCGGGCCGCCGCCCCCGCGCCCCGCGGCCGCACGGGTAGCGCGGCCCGGCCGCGTTACACAACCCTGGGCAGTGCCGGCACGGAGAGCGCGGCTGCCCAGCGCCAGCACCGACAATGCAATCCTCCGCCCCTTTTTTGGCAGCCGGAGAATAAGCAAAGTAAAGCAGGACGGTGGCTGACGGAGCAGGACACAGGGCAAACGTTCCGCTTTGCTGTCTGCACTACGGGCCCCGTCCGCAATGGGGCCAGGCTGGACTCCCGGTGGAAAACGGGAATAAAGATGCCTTTTGTGAGCAAGGTTCTGCACTGCTCTCAGTACTCTGTGTGACACGCAAGGCCATGGGCTACCAGAGCTACAAAAGGTCTTACATAGTGCATGGCAACCCAACAGAGGAAGGGTGAGGAAGAAGGCTATAAACAGCAGGAGGTGACTTGCCATTGTGACCAGAGTTAAGAGCAAAGTACCTGGGTAATGGTCCTCAGAGGATGAGTATAAGCAGTGTCTCCAAACACAAGGTCCCTTGTGACCCACCTTCACTTTTGCCTGGATAAACCACTTGGCCATGGGTTTTCCTAACTGACCTTAGAATGGCACTGTATGTCCAGCTCCTTAGCCATGCCATGTAAACACCAGTCCACACCCTTCTGGACAGGCAGCTGTGCCCACTGGTTGCAGATGTAGCATTTAGAGTCAGATCATAACAAAAAATGTGATAGGTGTGGGATAATGTGACCTAGAACAGAAAGTCTTGAGGACATGACTTATTCTGACGCACTGAAGCCTGGCCCAGGACATCTCTGAGAAAACAGGGTTTGCCATTTCGATTGGATCTGCAAGACTGGCTGCAATCGGAAGGGGCAATTCCCCATTCAGAGTATAGCCAAGTGTTCCAGTTTGCCTACTGAACAGGCATCTTGCCCTGTAAACAGAAGGTAAACA
The DNA here is from genome assembly GCF_901933205.1 of Camarhynchus parvulus. Taxonomy (NCBI): domain Eukaryota; kingdom Metazoa; phylum Chordata; class Aves; order Passeriformes; family Thraupidae; genus Camarhynchus; species Camarhynchus parvulus. The sequence goes on along the minus strand of NC_044575.1, from coordinate 15,562,791 downwards.
GGCTTGTTGAATTCAGCTTAGCACAAACAGTGACATTGCTGCTGCCACCAGCCTGGCATCACCTGGTCAAAGCAGGCAGGAATGTGGCTGCTGTTTGCACAAACCCCAGAAACCGCAGCCCCGTGATGCAACCTGAAGGAACAATGTGCTGCTGCTCAGTCCCGAAGCATCTACCCAGGCAGGGGTGTTGGTCAGCTATGCACTTTTAGTTCCATATCCAAGTTAGGCCTCCTCACCCTTGTGAAGCAGGAGGTATTTTGATTCTCATTGTACAAGCAATCCACTTAAGATGGAGTTTTAATGACTTCACTGATAGCACACAGGAAGCCTGCAGCTGAACACAGCTCAGTTTTCCACACTGAATCCTGGCACTTCATACAGGAGATCATTCAACCTGCGAAAAATCTGATGCTCTGTCAACCTTTTCCCCCAGTAAGACCAACTTGTGACAGTAACATTACAAAGCAAGAATCCTAATAAATGAAGGATGGGCACCTGCCAAAAGGGCAGCTGCCCTTGCTCTGTCCACCAGTGAAATCTGCAGAGAGAATGTAGTTTTTTAAAGAACCACCTTAAAAACAACAAGCCTGTGATATAAAGCAGCTTAAGTTTTAATAAAAGTCTGTCTATCCAAAGTAAATTAAAGAAAAAATCCAGGGGTAAAACCAAAATAAATACAGCTCTGTGGTATTACAGTTGTATTAGGAAAGTTAGCCTCTCCGTGACTCCGACTGCAAAACAGTGGCTCTTCAGAGATGGAGGTTCAGTGATCTCATGCAGGTTAGGAACTGATCCTCTTCTGGTAAAACCAAAATATTGACTGAAACACAACTTTCAAATCTGATCACTTTTTACTTGGGTGCAAATAAATGGCTTATTTCTCTTTTCTGCTAGCTTCCACATCAGCTCAGCATTTTTCTTTCCTCAACCACAGGTCTCTGTGGCACCTATCAGTTTTCCTCTATTCAAGCAGTATCCTCTGTTTTGATCAACTACATGCTACAGTTTACCTGTAATACAGATTTTATACAAGTTGTGGGAAAACCGAGCATCTCTAAGTCAATTTTAAATGCTTCAAAAATAATAAAAATCACAATATTATAGGAAGCACAACTTAGGCACGCACACTTTATTTATATGGCACCAACATAAATAATTTAAACCACATGTGCAGTACAGATTCTTACAACTTTTCACAAGATTTAGAACACACATATGGGTTTATTTGAGAGCTGCTTCATCCAGAAAGAAGAGTACTTCATCTACAAGGAGTGTTTATTTGAACACAGCTGCTGGTCTGATCTCCACCTGTGCATATTCGGAAAGATGCATATCTACACTTCCTTAAGGGTGTGTCTGCAGCCATCTGAAATCCTGCCTATTTACATTCATCAGAAGTCTCTTTCACTTGCTTCCTCAACATCCTCTGCATGTAACAACTGTTGCGCCTTAGCCCAAGTGTGTTTCAGCACCGGTGAACTGCTTCAAATGCCTTACCCACCAGACAGGCAGCGTTGTGTATTGAAATCATCACTAAACGTTAAGAGGAATACCTGTGAATGGACCTACAAACAGCTTCACGGCTTGTATTGGATCTACAGGCACATCAGCGAAACAGTGACATCACCAGAGGCACAGAGGAAGGGCACAGCAGGGCATTGGGAAGAGGGGAGCCCCATTTCTCCTCACTTACACAACTACATGTGCTAGCAACACGCTGGTGGAAAGCTTTCTACACTGATCCCAACTACCAAGCCAAAGAATGATATTTATAAATTTTATGAATAATGCTTTGTATTTATAATGTTGTTATAAGGAGCAGTTAACCATTATATACTTATTTGCCCCTTTTACCATTCCATAAAAAGTACATGTAAAGCAGCCACCACAGGGATATATTCTGGTACTTGGAGGTTGGCAAAGAAAGGGAGTTGTATTCAACTCAGACAAACAAACAACGTCAAGGAAGGAAAAAAAAAGAAAGGTACAATTCAGCATTTATATGCATAGAAATGAAGCCTTGTAGCATCAGACTGCAAAGTCCTGTTTTAAATTAAGCTTAATTTTATTGTGTGTCCCTGTCTGACATATAACATTTCAATTTTGCAAGCTCATTAGCCCTTTTGTTTGACTTTAGTGTGCCCTGATACCACCTAGCCAAGTACCCTTTCCATTTACCTCACAGGGTACTCCCAGGTGTCTGGAATCACTGAAAATCAGCAATGAGAACATTTTATCCTTTAGCTTGCCTCTAAGCTGTATTTATACAAGATTACATTTGCTCTCCATTTTGTCATCCTCACACAGCGGCAGATGGCACGAGCAGCTCTCCTCAGTATCAGCACTACAGGCATGGATTTGGGACAGAAGACAGCCTGAAGACAAGTTGTCTCAGTCTCAGAAAGCAGTTTGGAGTGGTCAGAGTGAAGGGAAAATAGATTTTAAAGGTATGTGTTCAGCTTCACTCTTGAGATAACAGCAGGAGCAATAGGTCTTCCTGGCCACACACAGTGCAGAAAGTTTATTCATAAAAGACTGAGCTTAAAAGCAGCACATTTGTAAGTGACAAGGTCCCTACATTTGCTGCTTTACTGAAAACTCTGAAAATAATGACAAGTCAGTGTCTATCCTGCAATCATCTCTGGCTTCATCAATACTATAGGGTGTTTTTTCTAAAGCAGGCAGAGAGAAAAAAAAAGGGTACACAATATTCTCACCTCATCCATAACATGAGAAACAATCATTTGCAGCAAGAAAAGCAAATCAGCTCAAAATATCAGTAAAGCTCCACTGGGAACTAAAAAAAAAATTATACTAAGGCTTTTTGGAAGGGATGCACAAAATGAGAAGAAGCAAGGGTTCATCAAATACCACTTTACTTAGAAAAAAAAAAGAGCAAAGGAAAAGGAAAGAGTGCTGCTGTATGTACTGAACAGAGAAATCGTGATCTCAAAGGTACTGTATTTTTGACAAGTGTGTAGGTGCATCTATTGTTCTAAAATCCCAAATGTCAAGTTAAGCCAGGTTCAGCAAGTGTGTATGGATGAGAGATGAAGATCACGAATGTGTTAAAGGAAGCAGCAATAAAAGCAGCTCAACAAGAGATACTCAACTCTACCAGCACTGAACTAATACCTGAGCACTATAAATATAGGATGGGATGATCACACTCAGACTCTACATGAAGAGGTAATCTGAAATAGAGCAAAGAGTTCATTTTTACCACCTGTATTTCAGCCAGTCCTCCTGAGTCAGCCCGCCTAAAATGACAGAAGCCCTCTGAAAACACCCACTGAAAGGACACTTGTTTCCTGTGCAGCTATTCAAGCAAGTTTGTGGCAAGTAGATTGTGAGTCAAAGAACTGCCATGGAGTTGGAGTGAAACATTAGATTCAAACATCAGTTTGCAGAAACCCTGAAAACTTACCACTATATATAAAAATAATTTCTTTTATTAAAAGTTATTCTGAATCCTAGGCACGTTCTAATGTTACTTCATTCTGCTTAAAGCTTCCCCTGCCTTCAATTGCAAAGGTTCTTTGTTCTGTGTACTAAGTTGTTGTACACCATCCTACAGCAGCCTGTTTCAGTGAGGATGAAGCAGTCCCTGTACAGTACCTTTCCTACAGAGTTCATTCCAGTGGAATAAAACACCACCATGGCACAGCCTCAGGAGGCAGGGCGGTTTCCCTCGTCTCCATTTGCAAAACAATATACTTGGCACGGCTATATACAGGAACATTAAACTGGAAAATATTTGCAAATAAAGACCTCAAATCCATCACCCTCCTAAACTGTCTTCCACAGAGACAAAATGTGCTTAGCAAGAGCCTAGTAATGGTTGCAGGTGACACTGGGGCTAGAGTGACACCCAGCATCTGTGTCAGCAAGGATGAAATCCTTTTTGTTATTTTGGTGGGGAAAAGGGTGAGAAGAAAACACAAATGACTGAAGGTGTGACAGTGAAGCTAATGCATTTATCCTTTTGAGTGCCCAAAAATGTCTTTCAACACATTTCAACACCAAGCAAGTCAAAGGAAGAAACTTTATTAAGCAGAGTACCTGCTGATGGGCTGCACGGGTTCTTACAGCACACTGTAAGGATTGAGATGCTGAATTTCTACCATTGCAGCTGCTGTTAGTTCCTTCCCAGAGATGATACAAGTGACAATTTCATCTCATGTATTACCATTTCTTTTTTTTTCTTGCTCTAATTTTAATGTTTAGCTAGGCTTCACTCCAGGGAAGCATTAATACAATATGCATTTGATACAGAAAAGCTAAAATGAACGACTTCTGTTCTTTCTTTTCCTCCCCCAAATACACTGAACCTCAAGCTTCATATAAAGAGGTAAAACTTCTAAAACTTGGCTAAAAAATTCTCCCCAGGGATTGTTTAACATATTCACAACTACTTGCTACATATATACAGAACTCTCCCTGTAAGTTTTACAACACAACTACTGTTTCTACAGACTTGAGTAAATATGGCATGGAAAATTAAATCCTAATTGCAAATTGGCACAAAACTCTGAGGAGTCAAAGGTGTAATCAGCACAGGAAAGGAGGGTATCTGTGGCAGCAGTGTTATTGGTCAGGACTATCTGTGCTTGGGTGGGAAAGGCACAGAAGGAAAAAAGGGAGATGCTGGGAGTGAACTTGCAGAGTTTTCCCAGACAGATGGAGAGACACAAAGGAAATAAAAGCTTCCCTCCTTTTTGGTGCTAAGAATGGTTCATTTCAGTACAGTAAATGATTTTATCTGGTAATGCCACATTTAGATGACAGCACAAGGAAAAAATAATTCATGAAATAAGCATGAAATTTATTCTATGAGATTTTTCCCCAGGCATGCATTACAAAATATAACACACAGAGCTTACATTATGTAATGAGAAACTATTTGTTGTAATTCCTGGCATTTACAGAATAACTCCTTAGCTACTGCTTCTGAAGAGCAGGACCACAAAATCCACACGTCACAAAATTAACTCGCTTCACGCCCAGACCGGTGCGAATTTGCATTCCACACTCAACACCGAGATGCTTCATCCAAGCTAATTTGATTTCTTAATACTGCTCAGGCCCAGAGCACAGATTTAGCCATGTAAACAATGTCATAAAGTTCCTAAGCTACAAGCTGAAATAGTTCAGATTTATGATCCTGGTGAAGACGTTTGCAGCCGGCGCTCAGCAAAGGCTGAGTACCAGCAGTGTTTGTGCTGGGCAGCTCAGCCCGGAGGAGGGGCCAGTTCCCAGTAAAACCTGTTCGGTCAGCTGCCAGCCATGGTGTGTGCTGGACATGGACTGATCAGCCTGCCAGCCATGGTGTGTGCTGGACATGGACACTGGGATCAGCCTGCCAGCCATGGTGTGTGCTGGACATGGACTGATCAGCCTGCCAGCCATGGTGTGTGCTGGACATGGACACTGGGATCAGCCTGCCAGCCATGGTGTGTGCTGGACATGGACTGATCAGCCTGCCAGCCATGGTGTGTGCTGGACATGGACACTGGGATCAGCCTGCCAGCCATGGTGTGTGCTGGACATGGACACTGGGATCAGCCTGCCAGCCATGGTGTGTGCTGGACATGGACTGATCAGCCTGCCAGCCATGGTGTGTGCTGGACATGGACACTGGGATCAGCCTGCCAGCCATGGTGTGTGCTGGACATGGACACTGGGATCAGCCTGCCAGCCATGGTGTGTGCTGGACATGGACACTGGGATCAGCCTGCCAGCCATGGTGTGTGCTGGACATGGACACTGGGATCAGCCTGCCAGCTATGGTGTGTGCGGGACATGGACTGATCAGCCTGCCAGCCATGGTGTGTGCTGGACATGGACACTGGGATCACTGGGATCCACACACACACATGCACACACACACACATGCACACACACACCAAGGCTTTGGCACAGCTCAAGTTTCACTGCTGCTGTTACAAAACAGTTGTGGAAGTAAAAGCGTGAAGATCTTGCCTTTGAGGAATCCTCAAACCTCAAATACTGCTAAGTATTTCAAGCCACTTGAAAACATTAACAATTCTTATTCAGCATGTTAAATGAGAGATATGCAAATTTACTGGGGAAAAAACCCCTGACATTTTATAGGACACTTGGTTATAGTAAAAATCTTGTACACAAAAACCTGTAACACCCTCACAGCAGAGTCTTGGCTGTGCCTGCAAGAGAGCATGTGGGACATAAATACTTATGTAGCTACAGCCACACTAAACTGCATAGCATGAGTAGCCTGCCTGGTGTTTTCCTAAAACTTCTTACACAAATACAGCCTAAAGTTTTAATGCTCTGATTTTCTGAAGAAGAAAATGGCTTCAGAGATATTCACTTACTAGTTTGATTTGAATACTTTGATGATATAGAACTTCCAGCATTTTACAAAACCCAACATGATCATATATGGTCTTGAGACCAACCCTCTCCTACAAATTCTGGACAGATGTGGACAAAGAGTGGCAGAATAATACAATATAAGGTTAGGGCTACCATACATGTTTTTTCAGGCTCTGCACTAATATATTCTGGAAACGCACTGGCCTAGTTTAATGAGGAGCTGGTAGAATTGTGTACAGAGGATTGTTGGGTTGTATCATGTTCATTGTTTCCAACTAACATTTCTCCAAAAGCAAGCTAAGCCACTGAGGGAAATCATGGCAGTAGTGAAAAACTGAACCCAGTAGTGAAAAAAAAAACCCACCCAAAAGGGAAAAATTTGTGGAAAACATCACTTCTTTATACAAAGATAATACAAAAGTACTTGAATTATCTCAAACTATCACAAGTTTCCATTTTAGGCTCAGAATATTTGAGAGCTGTTTTTTAAAGTGAACCTCCTGGAAGCTTACAGAGGTCATGAAAGGGTCTACTTATAACAGAATTGCTTTCCAAACTTCAGTTAAATTATCACTCTACATGACACAAGTATTCTTATTATGACAGGCTTGCATTGCTGAAACGTAAAATAAAGGAAATCAACTCAACTCTCATCTGATCAAGGAAGAAGTTAGAATATACAATGGAATAGCCCTGAGTTTAAGCCAGTCATGGAGAGACAGGGGTTTAAATTAATATCATTAAGCACACATCTGTCATTGAGCAATACTGGTGTATAGGAGGTTTTTCTGATGCTGTCTTGCTTTAAATTTCCATTTTGCCTAGAATTTGTTCTATGGCTACATTTTCACCTTTCCCCCCATAGTCCATGACAACACTTGAATGAATGTTTATTTACTAGGAAACAAAAGCACTGGCTGACAGAAAAGCTTTGCTGTTCTGGTTAGACAAGATTGCCATTTGTCATGTTTTAGTAATGCAGTAAGAAAATTAGCCTTGACTGCCCTCAGACAAAAGAAAAGTCACACTTCAGGTACTGGACAGAAACTGAGGAAAGGATACCACTGTGTCTACCAAGACTATTCTGTATGAACTTTGCCAAATAAGTCTCTTCCCCAGTTCTACAGCCAAACCCAAAGAAATTACTATAATATACATTTTGCATTTCTTGCTTTGCATACTTTTCCTATACAACTTGCTTTCAGAACTTTGTCAATACCAATATGTACTGAGACTAGAGGGATCAATGGGTAATTATGTCAAACTACTGTAATTCCTATTTAACTGAGAAATACCATTACTGTGAACATAGCAAAGACATCTGTTGCAAATGCCTGATGAGAATTGCTTCAAGACTAGGAAGAGGCACAGAAGATGCAGTGTTACTGCAAGGATGTACAGGCAGGTAATGGAGATACATATATATACAAATACATATCATTTATACCTAAATTAAGTGATAACACAGTACTTAAAGTATGTTCACATTTTTCTAGGCTTCTCACTGGGGAGGGGAACGTGAACACTAGGAGATGTATTCACCCCGCATCTTGAGCTACTTCTGCACTTTGAGGGAACACTATGTGCATCAAGGAGATGTGCTCCAACACACAGTAAGTGAACCTTTCCCTTTCAACGTTCTGCTCTAAAAATTATTTGAAACTGGGGAAAACACACAGTGTTCTACTATGCAAATAGCAACTTCCCTGTATAATTATAGTGCATTTTACTGAGAATTGCATCATGACTAGAATACTACCAAGAGGGCAAACATGTAACCACTATTCTTAGTTAGAAAATTTTTCCCACATTACATAAACACATACACACCCGGACTTGGGCAGCACCATCAATCTTTTCATTGTCTTTACTTTAGTAAAGGAACAGCTATTTTTCATTACAGTAGCTTCATTTTTATTGATGTTATGAAACAGATATTAACTTTTCTCCTTCAGCTTTCTTCACTGTTATTTTTCCCTTGTCTTTACCACAGTTGCCTAAACTTTCTGTGCTGGCATGCTGATTTAAAAAATAAACCTTAAAACTTCAGTAAAAATTCACTTCTAAATGTGTATTGAACAGAAGAAAAGTGTCAAGGATTCTCCTGATGTTTTGTTAAAATGAATGTGTGCACAGCTGACAAAAGCATAAATAGGATGTATTAATAGGATCATACACACAAACCAGAAGCAGCAAAACTAAAACATAGCAGATTATTGAAAATATCATCAAAACTTTGCAAACTCTTCCAATGTTGACCAGTAGTATGAATCATGCAAAATTCCTCTGAACAGATGCAGCCTTATATAATTTTAATTCTAGACATATCTCTGACAAAGAGTCAGCCAGTTCAGGGTAACCACACCTGAGCAAGTCACGTTAAAAGAAGAGACACAACAGCTAAGAATTAAGCAACTGAAAAGCTAATATTGGTATACTGAGTCCATATTCAAGCATCTGATTGATTACATGTCAGAATTCAGTTTTTCATTTCTTGTCCTGAAGGGTGCTAAAATACAGATTATATTCTGCTCCCAAATGTTCCCCTACAGGCTTAGTGTTAGAACAAAAAGGGCATGGTATTCTAACTAACTCTACAGGGTAAAGTAAATTCCTTATTTTCTCCCCAATACATGTTCCATTTTTATACAAAGAACAAATGGTCAACTAAATGAAATTTTAAAAAATAATTCTTTTATCATAAAACAATATACTTGTTGCTTTTAATGACACAACATTCAAAACATTGCTACTGCTGTTTCTGAATGTAGTAAAATATTTTACTCCACAAATTAGGCTTTGCTTTGTTTGCATATGCAAAGTGTGTTCATGCATATTTGGAACCTAACCAGAGCTATAGTGCTTGTATAGTGATTCTTGTAGGAGGGATGTTGTTTCTTGTCTTTTCCTATGAATAAATTCATAAAGAAAATGAAAAAAGATCCACCTAGCTGAAGTCAGTATTCATACCCATCACAGTGTGGGTGCATATCAAAACATAGAACAGACAGAAGTAATACTGCTGCGAAGTCACATCCTGCTGCCAGTCCAGGCAGGGACAGATACCCAGTGCCCTGTAACCCCAGGCCTCTCCACAGCCCATAAAATCCTTTTTGTGTGCCTGATGGAAGAGAGAAGGTCTAGGGGTTAAAGGAAGATGTTCACTTCCCAGTCCAAAGAAAATGGAGGAGTAACTATGCTTCACTGTCCAAGGATTCAGAGTCCTTTGGAAAACAAACCTCCCCAGACAAAACTTTATCTTTTAAACAGCCAGTAGCATGGATTCATCTGGTAGCAACAAGCAGGTAATGTACAACTCCTCTGAGCTTTCACCTCAAGTGGCTATTGCTTTGTCTTCACCAATAATGGTTTGTTGGGGGACAGCAGTTTTCAAGACGAGACAAAATGTGCAAGACTTAGCTTAAAATTCCTATAGAGACAAGATCTGTCAGGTATAGTCAGCATTGCATGCCCCTTCTTGTGGTTGAGTTGATCTGTTTTAACCTTGTAGATAAAATCAAAAGTTGTGTCCCCACTATGGTTTTTACAGCTTACATATTCTGATTATTTCACAATGAAACCACACACTTTTTTGACTGAAGAAGGTATTTTGCCTACATCAATATAGCAAGGTAGCAAAGAGCTGCTACTGCAGACACAGCACTTCTGAGGAAACCTGTACTCTGCACACACATTTTAGAGTCACCTCTCACCCATGCCTCTGAGCTGTCCAAGTAAAACAAGCTATACTGGTAAAATAAACACATTTTGCCAATAAGTACACTTGACTTTGTTCCAGTGCAGGTGTACTCTCAAAAACCTTCTTCATACCCCAACCAACAACGCCAGAAGACATTTGGAGCAGTGACAAGACTTACACGGGTAACGCCCAACTTTTCCACCCAGTGATTCACACGTTTCCTCTAGTGGCATGCCAGGCTCCTACACCACAGAACCTACCCAGTGCTTCCCTGAAAAGCCTGATTTACTGGGATTGCACAAATCGAAGGTCCTGCACGTGCAGAGGATGCTGCAGCCACCTACCTGCCGCTCAGGAGCCCACAGAAGACGGAAGCCAAGGCAGGGTGGCTGCCCCATGTCCAGAGGTTCTTTCCAGGAGCCCTTGGGCAATCAGGTCCAGGCCACAGACTGAGCTCCCACACCTGGGGATGCTCAGCTACACTTTATGCCAGCACACCACAGCAACCAGAGCGGTTCTGGGGTCAGAACCAGCCTTCAGTTCTTGTCTGCCTTCCATCTAGTTACCCCTGGAGTGAACCCAAGGCTCTATTAGCTAAAGCACGCCTCCCTAAAAGGTATCTGGCTTCAACTGTTGTATATGACAAGGAAGAAAAATCAGTGATTTTTGCAGTAGTTTGTTTCAATGGCTGATCACATCCATTGTTAAGCCACACATCCTTTGAATATTTGAAACCTCTTTAACATCCATATTTCCAATTATAATTGCCATCCTTTCTCTGTTACAGCTTTCTTCTCCCTTTCTTTAAACTTCATTAGTTAGATATTATATTCACCTCTTCATCTTCTGAGTAATTTTTAAAAAAATCTCCTTATGCCTCATTATTAGAAAGCTTTTTCCCCAGTCTTTAAATACTGCAGGTCTTTTCAACCTTTCTAATTTAGAAGGTATTGAAGTGCCTACTCAAAACAGTGAAAGCATAACTGCTCAAAAGATCTGGAGCTCTCCTAAAATCTTAATAGGGATGAACAAGCACACAAAATTTCATCTGGATCTCCATTCCCCAAAAAATTAAATAACCTGTTGCAAGCTGTAAATGTTTTAAGTTTCTAACATTTAAAAGTTCAGAGAATATTCACATCCCAAGTCAACAGAAAGAATGCTACTTTCATTATTTTATCAAGGAAAGAAAAAGCTATTAACTCATCAATTTATTTACATTATCCAGAGAGAAGAGCTATAAATATAACTCTTGTTTTATAAATATTTAATCAGCTTAGTAACAATTAGAATAATTTCATCATCATCATGGGTTATGCTACCTTTGATTAAAAATCTCACAGAGAAAAGAAAATACTGTTTTTCTTGTAATCCCTTTTTTTTTCCCTTTCTCACCCACAACCAAAGGGATGGAAGTCACAGCATCGTCATTCAAAATTAGGTTGTAAGAAACAAATGGAGTGCACATGGCAAAAATGTTATATTCTCCTTCCATATAAAATTATCACTGTGCTGATTCCACTGTCATCCTTGAATACCCTTGAGCAAAGAGCAGTTATTGATTTGAGCCAAATTATCTGACCCAAGGGAGAACATGATACAGCCTAAAACTTGAATAAGTTGTGTCTTATCATCTGCTAACATGACCATTAGCATGGAAAGCCACTCAGCTCCACTTTACTGCCCACTGTCTCCACTGCCTTCCTTATTCTTCCTTTCTTATGCTCAGAAAGGGAAAATGCCTTCTTCCATCCCTTACAAGGAACATATTTGGAGTGCAGCAGTGAGAGAGCCCAAAGTAAGTCATGTCCCCTGATTCCTTCAATACTGTTTATTGTCTCACTTTAAAAAATGCTACTTTAATGTGCAGAACCCAGGAAAGATAACCAACCATACCTAAACTTGCTGAAAAACATGACCCACCCTCACTCTCCCCATAAACACACTCCATATACTCAATATCACTGAGGTACTTGATGGATGAGAAACCCAAGGCTTATGCAAGTCAGAACTTGCAGACATTTCCAAACTTCAACATGTTACACCTCCACCAGAAGTGAAAGCTGCAGTTCACCCTCTCCAGGGCTTCATTTACTGCCTCATTTCTAATTCCAGACAGTTTCCAGCAAAACTTAAAAGCCCGTGCTCTCTCACCATGCAACAAAGGAAGCCAGATTTTCCTCCTGTACTGTAGACATGTGCTTTTGTACACCAACTTCTATTAGCAGATTGTTGCTTAAGAGAAACAGACTGGCAGTGAGAAACAGCTCAGCAGCCTGGCATTTGTTCTACTTGTGTAACCCTTCACAAACAGCCTTGCATTTCCATGAAGGCAAAAAACATCTGCTCTGTACACATACAAATATTAAATAATCCAGAAGCTGCAATGCAACTCAAATATTGGCTGAATGGATACAGGGAAACAAAACCTGATTCATATTCCATGCTTTAAGACCTAGGAGTGAAACTGAGTGAAATCCTTGCAAAGAATTGGGAAAGATGTAGTGCCCAGCGTGGGCAGCTACATCAGTTCCCATAAATGAGTGATAAGACCATACACAGAGCAAAAGCACACACAGCTACTTGTCCCATTGTGCCAAGGTGCCAGCACATGGTGTTAAGTACTGCTGTTGGAGGAAGTCAGAAGTGCTCCAGAACACAGGAAAACTCTTGGAAAAATAGAAAGCTGGCACTTGAGAATGGAGAGGTGCAATCCAAGCAGAGCTGTTCAATGCACACTCATGTATCAGAGCACTGTGGCTGTGGCTCACCATGGTTGAAGATTACCAAAAAATAATAATCTCCTCACAGTCTTGCAGTTTTTTGACCACCCTCTGAAGGAACACTAAGCAGTAAAAATAAAGAAAATCAAGCCTGAGCATTAAGTCTGAAACTTGAAATGTGTAGAAATCTGAAGAATGTATTTGGGACAACTAGGGAATTACATTCCTATTATGTATGAGATGAAGCACAGTCTGAAACACTTTGTAAGTATTTTTTTAATCCTCAGAGAGCTGTCAATTTTGAAATTGCATTGCCATATCCCAGTATGTACTTACAGGGGAGCAGACAAATTACTATTAGTTTTCAAGAACATGACTATAAAAATATTTAACCTGTATTGCAACACAGTTTGTAACACAAACTGCCTCATCATTGTACTTACTCATGCTATAGAACAGATTTAGTATTTATATTTATCAGATTTACTATGATGTTTACTACTGATGAACTGTTCTGTGCATACAGAAGTGGAAATTCATGCTTTTTATTTCCTATTAAGAGTGCCATGGTAGCAAAGTTGAAAACTTATTATTCTATCCAGATTTTCAATACATGTAGAATATAAAAAGCTCAATTTATTTACTCAGTCCACTAAATTTCTCCAAAACACTAAGACATATTTCTCCCTCCCACCAAAAGTTCTTCAGAACTCCTATAGTCAGTGTAAGTGCTGATGGCCTGAGCAAACTTACATACGACATAACTCCTTTCCAGAGCAAAACAGAAAAATGAGAACTGATTATTCCAAAACCACATTCTGAAAAACCCAAACCCTTACTTTTCTTGAACCATTTTTAGGAGAGCTTATTCATAGGACTTCTCTCATACACAGTGACACACTCCTATTTGCCCCATAGCTGACCATTGTGACTCCATCTGTTGATCACATACTGCATCATTGACTGTACAATTCATCACCAGAGAGCAAAATTATGGGATTTTTTACTTAAAAGGAGAGAATCAAGAAGAGATGTGAACCCTAACTTGGTTGAAATTGCCTCCATGAAAGTAAAATTTATTTTTGTAAACACCATAGTAGCGAATTTGACTTTAAAACACAGCAGCCTCAATTTGTACTATTTTAAACTGGAATGCTGAAATTGGAATAATGTTCAAAATTTAAGGTGGGAAAGGCTGAAGCTACTCTTGTTCACAGAATATGGGACACAATTGGCATAGATGTTAAAATCTAAACCAATTGACTTGGTTTTGGAGAAATGTGATTGCCACACCTAGATATCCTTCCAAGTCAGAAGAATAATTTTGTTGCTCTCCTGAACATTTTTACTGTCCTTACAAATTTATTCGGATTGCAGTCTGAGAGGGCTACAGTTACTTTCTATGGTGGCTTAAGCACATGTTCCTGCTCTGCCACTGCTCTTTGTAAAACTTACTCTCAAGTTTAATAGCCTGTGACAAAAACTAACCCATAAAACTGAAAACAAGGGATTTGGGACAAGAGCCTGGAAGAAAAGGAGGAAAATAATGACAATCTTTCTATGTTTCAAAGCCTGGGTCAAAGTGGCCTAATAAAAACCACACATCCAGCTCTTTCTGTCACCTCTTGGCTGGTTTCTGTCTGATACAACTGTGCAAGCAGATGCTGAGGGGATGGGCAGTGGAAGAAGGGGCTGCTTCCCCAGGGCCCAGCCCAGGGGCTCTGGGGAGGCTGCAGCTGCTGTGGGCACCCAGTCACTGCCTGCTGGCTTTTGTGTTTCAGAACAGGGAGAAAACGCATTTTTCTCCTCCCTTGTCTGGGAAACAGGAAACACATTCTTATAAAGACTCTCCCACATACAGACTGGGCAGGAAAAAGGTGGAGTTTGGCAACATTAAGATTTGTTCTTCAAATGCAGACCAGTAATTATCGTAAGGTAAGCGACAGGATGGCTGGGCTTACTAATGTTTACTCACCCCGGTGCTGCTGTTTTCAAATGTATTTATATTTCATGCAGACTTTCACATACCCATAAATGTAAAAATCAGTTATTTTTACCTGAGTTTTCAGATGGAGAGACCCTTGCACAGACTTTATTTACCTTTACATAAATGCAACAAATGTAAATAAATGTCTTTTTCAATAACTGTACAAGTTAATTCGTTCTTATGAGCCTTATAAAGTGGCTAGACATTTTTATCCTTGTTTTACAAAGTATGCTGTTTCAAGTGGAGAATACAGCTCTCCAGAGCACAGGAAAGTTCTACACCTCCACTTCAGAAACCATAAATCAATAGTAATATTGTCTGTAGTTCAGGGAAAAAAAATCATTAGGACAGATATATGTGTGGGTTTTCTAGGAAGGTCACTCACTTGTTAATAAACCTCTATGTTTGAAAGGACAGATCTTGTTGATCAAATGTGCATCAGAAACACATTAAAAATAAGTAACAGAAAAAGAATTAGTATGAACAGAAAAGAAAGTTCTCCGCTGGAAAAAAAACACCAAGATGTTGGTTTGACACTATTTGTTACGAGCTACCCAACAAAAAAGTCCTAAAATAGCTTGATTGCATCACATACTAAGTTTGAGATGTTACTCGCCTTCGCAGGAAGCACCTAACATCCAGACTGCTGAGTATTAAAGTGCTAATCTGGATGGGAATCCAACTCTCTTTTTTCAAAAGTTATATTCCAGCCATTGAGAAATTAATATTTTTTTAGTGAAAACATTAAATGAACCTGCAAAAAAATCTGATTTCTTTCAGTTCCTACACACATATCTAAACTTGTGCTTGTCAAGGTCAGACTCAACAGCCTTTTAGAGGTTACAAAAAAAATAGGGTTTTTTTAAGTAACTCTAAGTGCAGTGTCTTGAGCATATAACAAAACACAGCACTTAACCCCATAAAATTATTTAAATATATAGTCAGTGTAATACCTCTTCAGTGTTCTGTGAGCCATCACTCATGACAAAAATCCTCTCACAAGCTCCATGAAATCAAATTATAATGAAAAAATGATTAAATGCCCTAGAGAAAATGCCTTGTTACTGTATCTTCAATACATCCATAATTAAAACTGACTGGGAAGGCAAACACTTGTCTTGAAAAATAATGTGTTCAACACCTTTGAGTAATGTAGCTGCGTGACTGCTGTGAAATAAAGCACCCAAACCAATAAACCCAGGAGGCTCAGAGGCAGCAGCAGTGGTGCTGCAGCTCCCTCCCATTCAACAGGAGCCTCTTGCCAATGCTTGAGGTTCCTAATCCTTAGCACCCCGTGGCATCACTGTTGTTCTCTCCCACACAGATTAAGTGAAAGAACTCCCATTTTGTTTTAGCTAAGCTGGCAGCACTAAGCACAGTGATGGTGTATGCTGCATTGTTGGCAGGACACAGCCCTGGGAATTGGAGACTTTTAAGAAATCATTAACAGGTTTTGGTTTTGCTTTTTCTTCCTTAGTTTAAAAGGGGGCCATATTCAAGAGTCCCCTCAAGGCAGCTACAAGGAAAGAAACTTCAATTTACATCATCATTATTATAGGTATGGTTTGACAGTGGGCATGGGAAGAAAGCATGCTCCCATTCTCTTTTAATGGAAAGCCTGAATTCACTGAAAAATGCTTTTTAAAGCATTTAATACAATTATTCAGTATCCTTTCACAGCAACAACCCATTAAAAACCTCTAGTCCTCAGAGCATCTTAGGGGAAGAAGCAGAAATAAACTGTCCAGGGCATATCAAGCTTCTCTATCTGCAATTCACAGTAACTGTATAAAATCTGACAGCTAATTTATTGCCCCTAGTTATTACTAATGAGCTATAAATTTGGCTGTTAATAGTTCTGGTGTAAAACAGATAAATTATATGGCCAATTTTAGTGGGCACTTCTTACCCTGCATACATACAACTTTCATTACAAGCCCTAACCACAGTAAGTACTCCAGAAAGCAGTTTACTTGTAGGGACAGAGGGAGGTGGCAGAGAAGATGCCAAAAAATTTTCAAAAAATAGGCATCTGAAGTGTTTAGTTGTTCCCTGTTCTGGCCCCAGATTGTTAATTGAACATCTCTGTAATACTCAAATCCTAAGATGAGCACTTCCTACCACCTGAGATTCTGTATAAGAGCAAGGATGACAGTTATCTTGAATTTGTATGACAACACTGTTTTATGTCAAGAGGTGAGACATTCCCATTAAGTAAATACATACACTATGGGGGGATTAAAAAAAAAAAAAGAAAGAAAAAATACAGGGAGGGAAGAATACACACATACAAAGCCTGCAACAGCACATTCTGGAGTTCTGAATTAAATCTTTGCTTCTGGTAGAGACTAATAAAATAGCCATTAAGTTGCTGTTTGCTGCATGTGGATAAGTTGTGAGAATGAACATATCTTCCTATAGGTTGTTCTTTGATTTAAATATTTCCAAAAGTTGGGAGACAAACTGATCAGGCTAGTTTTAAGAATATGTATCAAAATGAGCATACTTCTGTGCCACAGCCTAAGCCTTAATCACTTTCTCATATTTAAAAAAAACAAAACAAAAACTTTTCTAATATGATACTAAAGTATCAACTGGCAGAGAGTACTGCAGTTTCAGAACTACATCATAAAATTATTTTACATGATATGTCCCTGTGATCTATAGAAATAGCTGACAAAGAGGTCACTCCCCCCAAAAAATTTGATATTTAATGTAAATACTTATTTTCTGTAAGTCATCTGCAGCATTCACCATGAAGAAGGCCCAGTTCCAAATCCATATTTGGGAATAACACTATTAATATAACACCAATGACTCACAGTGCAAGTTCTAATGAACTCTTTTATGTAGAAGCATTACATTTATAATACTTTCCCCATATAAGGCTTGCAGTTTAAGCCTTTTTCACATACATTGTTAGCAAATATAAAAATGCTTAAACTACTTTTGAATGCTCATGCATGCAAAAAAAAATTCCAAAGAAAACACGTGTGAGATCATAAATCTTGTGTTGTAGGAGAAATCCTATATGCACAGCCAGGCTGAATATAAAGGGCAATGGAATCACAGAATGGTTTGGGTTGGAAGGAACCTTAGAGGTCATCCAGTTCCAACCCCACTGCAATGGGCAGGGAACCTCCCACTAGACCAAGTGCCTGAGAGCCCCATCCAGTCTGGCCTTGAACACTGCCAGGGATGGGACATCCACAACCTCCCCAGAGAATTTCCCCTCATTCAGTTTGAACCCTTACTCCTTGTCCTGCCACTACAGTTCCTGATAAAGAATCCCTCTCCTGCTTCCCTGTAGGCTCCCTTCACATACTGCAAAGCTGCTGTGAGTTCTCCACACAACCTTCTCTTCTCCAGGCTGAAAAACCCCCAGCTTTCTACAAACTACCTTCTACAATTTTCTCAACCTGAATAGTTTAAATAGTTTAAAGGAAAAAAAAAAAACCAAACACCTAACCCTCTATAAAACAACTACCATTCCTGAAGGTGAAGATTTACTCAAAGATCCAGAATTACAATTCTAGAAGTGGTTTGGCATTTTGCACTGTGTTTCAAACTTAGCAAACATAGAGTAAGATGGACAGTAGGAGGAGTGCCCAGGATGCATAAATAATGCCAAAATGTCATGCAATTGCTGCAATTGGTAAGCTATAGTCACCACAGGCTGACAGGGAGACAACTGTCAGTCCTGATATTTGCTTTCCAGACCCTTGCATTCATCATCACCCTCTTTCTCCAGCTTTTGATGGCTCCATAACATCTCCATATTGTTCCTGCAGTAGAGCCAACAGGAAAAACAAATGGGCAGAGCACAGGAGCCAGAACCTGCAGGAATGAACCTTCCCAGCACAGGAAGACAGCAGTGGTCAGGAACAGCCAGAAACCCTTCATGTGTGTGGGACATGGTATGAGGCTGGAATCCTGTCCCCATCCCTTGGCTGTGTCTGCAATGGCAGACATGGGATGCAAGGGAGTGGAGTGGGAGACTTGAGCAAAGTGTTTTATAAAGGAAACTTCTGCTATTTATAGCATGAGCGTATTTGCCACATTTTGCTTGTCCTCAGGGGCTGCTCTCCCTCTGCACACACCCAGCAGTCAGAGCTGCCTTAGATGTCTACGTCCAAACACCATCCCTGCACACACTGCAGCAACCCTCCTGCTCCAAAAAGCAGCAAAATAAGGGCATTGTGTGACATATAAGGAGCCATCTCACTTTGTAACTGAGGCATATGAATGAAGATCACTGTCAGCTTCAGAAAGTGTAGGGGTAAAGCTGTAACTAAGTTACAAATGAGGAGAGGGCTACAGCTGACCAAGAAAGTACAAGATACCAGGCAGAGCTCAGCCAGGAGGGCTGGTATTTTGTACCATTGGCTTGCATTTTCTGACACCATAAAGCATTCTAAAGACTACTCTCCAAAAATGGATTCCCAATTAAAAAAAAAAAAAAAAAACAAAACCCTGGAGTGGATAATCTATGTTTTTGGCCCTAATCTGATGCATTTGTGCTGTGCTTTCCAAGGATAACAGTCTGTACTGCTACCCTTAGATTTCCCCTTTTCTCATGACAGAAAATGTGGTAATTTGGGAGGACTGTAAAGAAGTTCAAACAGCTGCTTCTCCTCAGATAAGATATTTGGGTGTTCATACTACCTCAGTCTGCCAGACAAGCTATTTCAACGAGCTTTCATGAGCTGTTTGTCACATCCTTCAAAGATATTTTTCCTGCAGTTGCAATGAGACTTAATAAAAGGCCTTCTGAAGCAGACTTACTATGTTCTTTCCCATTTCTACTTTTTTGGGCAAAACAAACATAAGATACTACTTTCTCCTTAGCTCGCTTTACGTCAGTACAAGACGGAAGCACACAAGAAAAACAAATTCTTTTTCAATTTCAGTACTTGGCTCAAAATCAAAAGTCATTAGTTTAAAGCAGTGGCTTGGAAAAGAGGAAACATCTTGGGGCCAACAATATTTTTTATCAGTCAGTGAGCATCCATTAATCATTAAGATATTCCAAAGTATTTTGTCCCCATCCAACTTGAATTTGTTTCAAAGTAATGGTTAGTTCTGACTGTGATAATATATAATCACTTTCATGTACACACAGACCTGAGATGAATGCAGAAAAAAAATCCCTTCCATGCAGAGTGGAACTCAAAGAACGTTTTTCACAAGGGCCCAGGGCAGTGCTGAGCAGAGGGGAGGTGCCCAACTATTTGAACTCTCAGGTGAAACACTGATGCAACCACCTCACAAGGAAAACACAGACTTTTTGAGAAAAATCGAGCAAGCAGCACAGGCACTGAAGTGCTAAACTGCAGATACTGCATTTTCAAAGCTTTCACCCCCACTAGATTTCTGAATGCATGATCTAGCTATATGTTCTTTTGGCACTTAATGTCCCAGGAAAAAACGCCACACAGCAGTTATTCAGCAGTGGAGAGTCAGGTAGGGCAATGATGAGAAGATAAAAATTATTTAATTAACATCTAAACGTTTTAAATTGTGCTACACATTTGTTTCAGCAAATAATCTCTTGCACATGCAGTTCAGTTCCATCACCGTAGGTTTGGGATGGCCACTATGCAGGAGTTGCAGAGATTATTGCTCAGATTTAATATCCATCAGTTGACAAGATTCTGAACCTGAACTTTCAGACCAAATGTGGTTCACTTGCCCTTGTCAAAATTACCATGACAAGAAGAGAATCATCACGTGGCTCTCTGGCCAGGGTCATCAGAAAGCCCAGTGTGGGTGCAGTTTTCACCTTGTAGGCTGTAGGTCAGTATTCCCTATGCTATTGGAAGGGAAGTCAGCAAGCAGCCAGTTGTCACTTGTTCAGCTGGACAATCTACTTAGCACTGCAGCAAAGCCTTCCTGCAGAGGGCATGGCCTTCGTGCAGGGACACCAGGAGGACATAGCTCTGTCTGCACCACTGTGAAGGTTATAGGAATGCACAGGCCTGTACATTATGATCTAAAAGACACAGGAGGTTTGACTTGTGAGCAAAGTTCAAGCTGTGTTGAGGTCGTATCTTGTGAAATGCATGCTTGGATTTATACCCTTCCTTAAACTCAAATCATTAGGAGAAAAAGGGGGAAATAAATGTGTAGCAAACAATATTTGTTATTTGACACCCTAAGAGCCTGCAAAGACTCTCAGAGTATCACTAATTCTAAATGATAAAGGGTCAAGAGAAGACAAAAGAAGAAATAGCAATTGCAAAGAGGAAAAAAATTAATGCTGCAATGATTACAGTGCCAGTGCATTTTTCAGTGTCACTGTGTCACAACACAGCACCAAGCAAATAAATGAGTATCTCCCAAGCTAAGATGACCTTCAAAGGAGATCGTTTATACAAAGAAACTTTGCAATGCAAAGAAATACAATCAGCACAGGGCAGGATAGCACACAACAGCAAAGCTGACTTAACAACACGGTCAAAGAGATGCTGGCAGGTAAGATTTCTGCCTCAGTCTCAGCAAGATAAAGTGGATCTTCTAACTCAGTGTCCTCTGATGAATCTCAGCACCAGATCCCTCTGTCTCCACAAGCCTAACAATTACCCACTTCAACAAGCAAGAGCAAACATGCCCATGTCCAGTGAGACCTGCTCAAAGAATACCTATAAATCACAGCTTCTAAGTGAAACTCTGGATTTTAGTTGTGTTTCCCATTTATGTTTGTACAGTGTCAAATGAGGTGCAATGGAACAGCAGAAAAGCAAGGCAGGGGAGGCTTTTTGCTGTATTAGGTTGGAAAATATCCTCAAGTATCTTAGCTCCCCTTGAAATCTCTCCCCCCCTTAATAAGTTTACAACTGCAATCAGAGCCTGAGCAAATCATATCCAATGGGAAAAAAACTTATTATCATGATGACTTTTGCTACAACGTCCTTGTTTACCACTCCCTTTTTTCTTGTTTAGTTTTGGGACATTTTGGGGGGGTTTTTTGTTTGTTTTGTTGTCGTTGTTTTGTTTTGGGTTTGGTTTTTTTTTTTTTTTTTGGTGTGTGTTTTGTATTCTGTTTGGTTTTTTTATAATAAAGTTTCATGCATGGCAGTGTAAAAAGCACTCCCACAGAAACTATCTGCCCTCCAACACTCCACCCCAATGAGCTCCCCTCTCCTCAAGTGACCTGCACAACAGGGTGCCTCTCCACCTGACAAGTGGAACATGCTGTCCCAAACAAAAACCCTTCAAGATCAAAACAAGCTTTTCTGCTGACATGGCAAAAGTTTAGGCTAAACAGGAAAACATACTTGAAGCTCTTTTTCCATTACCTTGCATTATTAAACCATCTAGGCAAGAGATAAACATAAAAGGAATTTCTTTAATTAGATAAATCAACTCCTCAGCATCTGTTGTTTAATAAAGTAAAGCAGATCAGCATGTTAGAATCAGATAATATTGAAGTCTCCCACAAACTCACAGCTGAAGCTTCTTTTTCATGCAAGCATTTGGGTGCCTCTGGTTTTACTCACTGTAATATAACACTTCCAGTTAAATGCTCACTGTAAAATGTAATGCCAGGTACACACTGGGCCACAATGAGTGAAATTCCTTAAAAAGATTATGCATCATCTTGCAAGTTACAACAAGGCAGAACAGATGCACAGGGTGATCTTGCACAATACATCTCCCTTAAGTTCTATACCATGCATTCATTTTTAATAAAATTCAAATCAATGAAAGATTGTACTTCTTGTAACTAAAGTATAAAAAAATTCATTTAACATAAACAATATCTATTACCTTTTGCTTTTCAGCATCATTTCTTAATTGTCTCACTAAGATAATCTCTCAAAGGTCACAAACCTCTGCAAAAAAGCCAAGTTAATTAGAATATATTCATAGCCTCTCTCTACTACAAACCCAATTCCACTGAGGGACAAGTTTATCAGCTTAAAACCAAACACTGTAAGATAGTAACTTTCAATTATGTTTGATCTTGTATGCAGTTGGATAATGGCATTTTTATTACAGTCATAAAAAATGTTAAGGATGTGTCACAAAGATGTTAACACCCATCTACTTTGACATTAAGAAAATCTAATCCAAATCAAATATTGGATTTTTAAAAAATCAAATACAAACAAATTTTGGCAAAGCAAAAGATCCTTCTAAGCTGCATTGGTAAACCAGTGCAGGCAAAAACCAGAGCAGTCCAGATGACCAACATTGCCAAAGTATTCCCCATCCATCTGGGCTGGGATCTGCCTCTCCTGTGCAGAGATTGCCACTGGGCTGCAGCATGGACAGTGAGTCTAAGGCAGGGGTTAGTCTGCACACCTGTACTCTGAGGCACATCCGAAACACATCTGGGCTTTTCAGGAGCTGCACCATGCAGCACTTACCTCAGCACTTACTCATTACTGAGGGCTACAGGCAGCTAAGTAAAGTGACACTCCAAGATTAACAACTTTCTTCATTTGTCAAGTCACCTGCCAGCTGCAAGCAAACAGTCACCACGGCACAGTGGAGTACAAGTCCTCTTCAGACCAGCTAAGCTGTGCTCAGAAATAAAACTTACCTCCTGTGAAGACACACAAGAATCTCCTTTAGTAAAAATCAGACACAATTATTTTAAAAACCCCATTCATCTGAAAAGTCTCTCTTTTCAATTTTTATAAAACTCCTTGAACAAGGAATATTTAGTTTATTATCATCTTTGCTGTTATGGTATATTCTCTGTTACTGAGAAGATGTAACAGCAATCAGAGAGAAATAAAATCAGTATTTTTAAAACCACAAAGCTAGTAAAGTAACTCAGAGTAGTAGTTTCAATTAAACTAATTTTTCAGACTGGTGAAATTTAAAGTAATTTGTATTCCATGTCTGGGAGCATCACATTAAATGAATTTAGCTCTTTTTTGTATCAAATGCTGGAAAATACTTAGAAAAATTACCACAGGCACTTCTAAAGGAATCACAGAGTTCCTAATGTTTCATGGCTTCACCGAGCAGATCCACCTCATTTTAACATATGGACAACTCTAACCTGCCCCCACCAAATGCACGCACTATAACAACAAACCTAACAAGATGCAGAAGAAAACAAAGCTAAATAAGCTGCACATTTCCTACTCTGTGATCCTCTGTTTTTTTTGAGACAAAAGACATGGCCATTATTTCATGTACCCCGTCACTGGAGAGGAAAATAAAGGCTTCTGTTTTCACGCGGTTTAATGATGAAGTTTCAAAAGAGGATGCAGGCTGTTTCTTACCCGTTCAGCGTGTATGACCCATTCCTCCTGAGTCTCATACTTGCAGATAAGAATCTTAGGAAAAAGTCCAGAATGAGGCGGTTTGTCCTCTGCAACACCAGAATACAGGCACCTGTTTGGTGGTTGCGCTTTTTGTTCACCAGGGGATCTCTTTCCTGTTTCCCTGAGTCATCAGTGGGGAACAATGAGAAACCACCACCAGAGCCACTGAGCAGGAAGCCCAGAGGAAACTGCCTGCAGCCAAACAGGAGTCTGGAGGTGTAAAATCTCCCCAGCACACCTCTCACAAACCTTGGAGCCCGCTAAGGAAAAGCAGCAAAAACTCAGAGGAGTTTTTTATAAAGTACCTAAAGCTCTCCTTGCACGGGCAAGAATAAATTTGGTAGAAAGCTGTAGTTTATCAGTGAGCTGCTCTTCTTCTGAATAGCCTGAAAGCAGCTTCAGATCTGTTCCCTCCTGCTCACCAGCCCTGCTGCAACTATTACTCAAGCACTACCCTCAGAGCACAAGGCAACTAAACAAGAAGCCCTAGATAACAAATACTCAGCATTTTTGTTTTGGGTTTTTTTTTCTCCTCCCAGTATCAAGCTAGAAATTACACCTGTGCAAAGGGACATATGATTAGTGGTTAAAAGGCTTATTTTCCTTGTAGCAGGTTAAAACCAGGCAGATCTAAAGTCACACTTGAATGCTGCAGGGAAAAATATCCTCTAGCAGTGCAGTGTGGGGCAAGCCACCCTGCATAAATCACAGCACTGCTGTTTTCCTCCCCTTTCTGCTCACCCTGATAGCTGTGAACCAAGCAGCTGCACAGCTCAATGTCTGCTGAGTCTACCACACAATGCAAAAATCACTCCAGTTAGCTGTTGATCATTTACTGCCTGTGAGCAGATCAACAGCGACTTGAGTAATAAATCACACGAGAAATATTTTTATCAATGGATGTTGAAATGACCATCACTTGTGGCCCAGTGAAACTGCTTTAGGATATGGGAAAACTGCACACTAGACAAATATAAAGATTAAATATTCACTACCTAAAAAGCAGAAGCAATCAGTCCCATAGAACTCTGGCCCAAGTAAAACATTATTCTTATTCCTGAGCCATTTCAATGAAAAACCAGCCAAAAAAAAAGGGAGAATTACTTTAATTCTTTATAGGAGCCTCAGATTATACAGTTATCTGTAATCAAGAATACCTGTAAAGGGACAATAGATCACAAATGTTGAGAAAAAGAGTTACACTGAATTATAGGCTGAAGAAATCAATGCAGTCCTGCTGATAGAAGGCAGTGAGACTGAGCTCTACAAACATGCTGCATCTACAGGACAAATTCTCAGCATCTGCCTAATTTGGAGCACTGTGCTCAACCCATGGCACCCTAGTTGAAGGCAGATGTAGAATTAACTGGAGTCCAGAGAGCATCAAGAAGATTATCTGTCTTACAGATGTGAAAACTGAGGGAGAAAAACAAGACAACACCTTCCAAGAACGTAAAGAGAAAGAAAACAAAATGTTCTTCCTGCTCTGTCCATCACAAAGGCATTTGAATTAAGCAAGAAACAGAGCAGGTTAGGATTATTTTGCTTGGTATGTGTATTTGGGTTTTAAGTACAGGAACAGATTACAGAGTCTGCATTATTGCAGGCCTTTGAGATGATCTTGCTCCAGAGCTGGGGACTGACTAGGTGACTTCTGCAGGTGTCTCTCATCCCTACCTTTCTATTATTTGCTCCCAGTTATAGCTGGTAGAAAAAAAATTAAAATTGTGCTGTATAACCATGACACAAACTAGCTCAAGTCAAACCAGACTAGAGCATGCTTTAGAATTTCCTCCTCAAAATAAGACAGAGTGGCCAGTACTCCAAACAGGTCCAGCACATTACAAGCACAGTGATGGTAGCACTCTGTTTTTATCATATACATTCTGGGAGAGAATGATACGTCATGTTCTTCTCAGCTTTACAAAGATCCTACCTATGTACTGGCTGGCACCAGAGGATAATTATTCCAGTTGCTATGGTCAGGCCACACTGTCCCTCAAGATTTTCCTATCACCACAGAACAACTCAAAGTCAGGTCCCTGCAGGCAGCTACCTACCCACCAGTGCTGAGTAAAGCACAGACACATTCTTGGAAACTTATCAAAGTAAACTAGGATGATTTATTTTGCTAATAATTTAGAAAATAAAAAAATAAAAGTCAAGTTAATAAACCAAAAATGCTACATAAATATCATCTCTAAATGCTCTGCAAACCCATCTCAGATGAAAACTTGTACTCAATTTTCTTCTTGGAATATGAGATTTTAGAGAGGTCACCTTAAATCCAGGCTCAGAGTAAAATCCAGGCTCTGGTATGTTTGCAGCTTTACTGGGAATGAAAGATAGATCTGACAGTATAATTGAATCATGTATGACACTGGGCTTTCTTTGGGTATCTACTAATTTGCACTGCAGGTGCACCAGCAATACGGAACATGGGAGCTGTCATGAGGTAGTGTCTGATAACTATTACTTAACAGCAATTGACTATTCTAAACTGGAGAATCATATTTTTTTGCCATAGTAATAAAAAGTGACCATTCCACAGCTTTTTTAAACTGCCTTTCTGGAGGAAAAAATTAAGAGATTTATCCATGAATTTTCTGAGCATTTTGCTTTCACTGGCTACCTAATTTTTTTAAAATTAATTTCAGAATTCTGCTGCTGAAAGCAGATGCTGGTTTTTTCGTAACTCTGCTTCTGCAGAAGGACATCAATTCCTTTTTTTCTTTTTCACTCCTCCATGCTCTTTCAGGATTACAGCAGCACAAGGGTATGTGTTCTTTAACATCTCCATCTGAAAACTATTATAGGAAACCAGCAACTAAATATAAACTGTCCAATCAGTGCCAGAGTCAGCCACATCGATGCTGGGATCCCAAAATGCTATCATGGACAAAAGAACTTACCACAGGAACACAGCTAAGCCTACTTGCCAACACAACCACTTCAGAAACAATGAATTCCTGCTTCAGAGAGGTCTTCTGGAGAAATGTGTTTTGCTCACAGAGATTAAAAAACCCTTTATTTTCAGTCAACATAAAGATGATAAACTCGCTGAATAGGCAACTCCATGGTGAGGCAATGTGCTGTAGACATTATCTCCTACAGTATTTTCAATTAGCTGCACCTAAAGAAATCCTCTCCTCTCTCCCTACACGTAGGCATTCCAGAGACCATACACAAGCTGAATCATCCTCACTGTGGTGAAGGCACTTGGGAGAAGGGAAAACATTTTTATGTTTCCTTAAGATCCCCTTTGACAAATAAAGTGTTTGTACAGCCCACTTCTCTTTCATTCCCTTTCCCAAGCAGAATCCATAAACTTTAGCATGGATTTTTTTGTTCACAGGCTAAACATTCATCCAATTACTGCTCTGCTTCCAAGGGGAATTTCAACAGCACCATTTGGCCTAGTTATTCTGGACATTAGCTCAAAGAGCAGTTCCTTAGATAACATAAATTAGCATGGATGATTTACCATTTTCAACCACGTCCCAGCTACCTTGAGCTTTGAAAACATCATTAAAAGATCTATTTCAACTCCTATTAAATAAATTCCCATTTAATAAGGAAATGTACATGTTAAGTAAAAGGCTGAGTACAGAAGAGAAAAGCCAATCCTCCACTACTTGGACACACTTACAGTACACTCAGAGCTTAATTATTCATCCAGGGAGAGCTTTGCATATGAATGAAACATCTTTCTACATTTAAAAAGAAATATTCACTAGCAACCTCAGTTCTCTGCATCTGGTCAGGAAAGAGAGGAGACAGAGTGCCCATATGTACCCTATTTGCCAGAGCCAAGGTTTGCACAAGTGTTAAAAAGTTACTTCTACAGTATATTTATTATTACTTCATAGGTGTATTGTTTGTCCTCTTTTGAAAAATCTATTTGAATTCATCTATTTGACTACTGAAGAAACAATTTACTCCCCTTCTCCTGGAAAATACTCACTAACTTGCTGCTTAACCTTGTTTTCTACTGTCTTGCATCATAACTTGTATTTAAGGACTGTCCAAGTTAATTCCCAAGATAATCAATGAAGTACTGAACTGGTACAAGGAACAAATTTAAGGCTGCTTTTCTGGGCTGATTATACACTTCCAGCACTACACCAAACAGTGGGTCACAGCCAGGTTCACTTACTTCTACCTAAATACTTACATAATTCAGACTTAAATTGCACTGATATTAGAGGAACAGAGATCTTACATATCACTATCAATTGTTGCTTGATAGGGAATGAAAAAGTAAAAGAGGAGAAGGAGAACAGGAAATCTGACTGTAAGACATAGCTAGATGTAAATGTTATCCCCAAATTCTTCTGATTCATTTGGCATGTGAAGATAATGCTGCCTCAGCTTCAGAGCTAAAGAGATTTCTTTGCCAAACTTGTAAAGAAATCCCATTACACTGGAGATTTTGGCTTAGTATTGAAAAGAAAGAAAAAAGCCATGTGTGGGGACCCTACAATGGTCAATATACACATGAAAGCTGTAATAAATTTCCTATAAACAAAGAGAAAGCCATAACTGGAGAAGTCTTTAATCTGCTTTTTAGGACAATATTTTTGTTTTAGTTTGCCTTTTTTAATGAATACAATAGGCAGTCCTGATTTAAAGCAAAAATGACAGCAGCACTGAAAGGGTTATTGCAAGCTGTGTATAATAAGCAAAGGAGGACAGTGCTGGAGAAAGTTACAGAGCTGTAATAACAGAACAGCAATCCGCCTGGAAACGGAAAAGGGTGGGTGAGTGGTTTCTACCGGACCAGGGCAAAAGCCAGGGCTTATAAATTTAGAAAAAAATACACACCCACACAAAATGTCTCAAGTAAGAGGATAGGGGACGAAGGGAAAAAAAGAAAGGAAAACACACACACACCATTTTACAAGGCCTTTATATAAATTTTGCCTAATCATTCTTAGTGGACATCTGCCCATGGCTTAATACAGGAAAGACCAAGCTTTCACTGTGTGCCAAACTGTCTGAAACACAAACCTCTGGCACACTGCCTGCTTTGATTCCCCACTTGGGCCAGTTTCTGGGAGATGGGCTTGGAGCAAAGCAGCACAGACATTGCTCTTTGGAAGGGCCAGCCAAAAGAGTTAATGTAATGTGAAGTTTGCTACTGGACTTCACAGTACTCGAGCGCATTGTCCTCAATTTACTTTAAATTATTTTTAGGTTTTAAAAACAGAAGCAGCTGGGCAGAATTCAGTAATTAGTTTTGGTGTTAGAGAGAGGTCCTTACACAGGGTGAACAAAACTGCTGTGGCAAAAGAAATGCTTTAGTGGGAGGTGAAGGCTGCCCTGATTCATGCAGATGGGCACGGGGACAGCAGGTATTTATAGAACTCTGGCAAAGGGCTGTAGAGCATGAAGACCCCCATTCAGATCAGCCCCCAAAACTCTGTCCATCTCAAAGGAAGGCTCATAAAGTAACATAAAAAATAGTAAGAGAAGATTGATGTTCTTGGCAAGAGCAGCGAGCAGGTAATTTAGAGCAGGCACTGCCCCTTCAGCCCAAGAACAGGAAAGAACTGTATGAGTTACCAACATGCTCCACCCAACAAGTCCCAGGCGGTATAAAAGTCTCTGCTGCAAAATTTAGCTAATGATACAATCCAGGAGAAGTGTGGAAGTACCACAGAGGGAGAACAGGAGAGACATTTCTGAGAAAGAGACTTCAGCTAAAATTAAACATGATCAGGCACATAGAAATCCCTGAAGCCTACAAAACAAGCAGAAAGAAAAATAGTCAAGTTTTCTATGGCACAGCTGACTTATTTCCTTTTATCCTTTCATCCTTTCTTATTTTTATTTTTTTTAATTTAGCCAAGTGGTCTTACACTAAGGTGCTAAAAGCTACAAGCAATATTTCAGCTAAAAAAGTTTAAAGCTAGATTGGTTTTGTTAATAATGAAACAGTGCCTAGATTCCAATATAAAAACCTCATATCCAACAAGCAAAACTTTTTTTTTATAGAGAACCCTTAGGAAAGTAAAGGAAGGAAAATTCTTTAAATACTAAAAAAAGGCTGTGATTTTGGTCAAATACAGAACAAATCATTAAATACAAGAGGTATCAGGAGATAAAACTGGATAACACACGTATAAGTTTTATAAAACAGATCACATGCCATATACAGGTGAGTACAACAGGTATACAATATGTGCTCAGTCACTGTGATATTTTAAATTTGAAACAAATTAAAAGTACCAGGCCCTCATTCTGAATCTCCTTTTAAATTTGATCATGAGCTTGGTCTTGCACATCTAGTATCCTCAAAGATTCACTCATTTCTTCCATTATCACCCTTGCTACTGCACAGACACACTGAAGGGACTCCGGAATGCCCCTCTCACTCAAGGGTAAAGGAAATTTATTTCAATCCCAAATTCAGACTGCTGATACAGATGCTTACTGCCAAGTATTATAAATTAAATTATTTATTCAAGGACTTCAATATTTACAGCTGAAAATGAGGACAAATCTGGCAGCCAGTAAGTTGTTCTTTTGCCATTCCTAATTCAGAAGGGTCTGTGCAAAAGTAAGCACAAATGCTTCCTTGGTAAGGCACACACTGATGAGCTCTTTGCACTTCAGTGTGCAGTTCAAATCTCAACAAAGGAACACTTCTGCACCCATGGAATATAGCTGGCTTTGACCTAAGGAATTATGTGTGGGAACTGGGGGTGGGACAATTAGCAACAAGAAAGTGTAAAACCAACACATACATTACAGGAAAAAAACTATAATCAGAAGCTTTAAGCTAATCTATCAGTTGCTGACTGGTATGAAAAGAGGACAAAAGTGGAAACTTGAGTGTATCAGGAATAAATTCTGATCATAAAAAAGATCATCCTGCATTTGTAGAGTCACTTAGACATCCTTTATGCTTTACCTTCAGAGAGAAGCAAATTGACTGTCTCAAAAGAAATAAATACAATATTATTTTTGCAGATTATTCTGTACTTCAAATTAATGGACATAATGAAACAGCTTCTCAAGTGTTAAGTGAAAAATACTGTGTGTGCCAGGCAAAGGCAGCAACATAAATCATTTGAACGCCGGCTTTTTTAGGTGATCCTAACAAAGCCCTTACCAAATTTGACTTTGGCTGCTGTTATTCACATTTGTGCTAGATCCTAAATGTTCAACAAAAAGTCTTTGTAGACAAATCCCAGGCATAAGCCCAGTCATCCATCCTTCAAAGAAAGGCAAGAATACTTCACCCCAGTCAGAGTCTAAACCTCATATTTGACAGCATCAGAACATTAACTAACATTTACATAGCACTTTTGGAAATTTTAACAGCACTCTGGAAAAAAGCCCTCAATCCCTGCAACCTGTGTCAGTGATTGTTAGAGTCATTACAGTGGAAAAACCCAGGAGGAAATGGCTATAAAGTGAAGCAGATAAAAGGAAACTTACTTGGAAACAGAATCAGAAAGTCAGTGCTGTTTCTGTCCTCCCCATTACTGAGGATAAGACAATACAGGATAAGACACCATCCACATGCTGCCTTTTCATTGGGTTTGCTCAGGCACATTCAGCAGTGAATGTGAAGTAAAACTCTACTGGACTGTCAAGATCAGAGAGCTGCTGGCTATAAAATACTCCCTGATACTTAAACAGTTTAAGGTCAGGAATGAAAAATTTGCTACATCTGCCAGTTGGCATCTTCCACTTTGGTATCTCTGTTCCCAAAGTGTAAAGCAGCAATAACAACACTTGGGGAAACACTTGGGAAGTCAGATACAGTCTAGGATTTAGTGGGATGAAGTAACTAATGCAAAGCCAAACATCAAATGAAAGAGTAAAGTAATTCAGAAATCTTCAGCTCTCCATTCAAACCTCAGTGCCTAGGCCTCCTGCCTTTCAAAATGTCTCTTACATGAGAGAAGCTGCATTTGAGCTCCCAGTAACTGCCCTTCATTCTCTCATCTGTGGGCACACAGAGACCTTCTTGAAACATTATTCTTGAACATGGAACTCAGCTTTCAAGGCAGTATGGTAGACAAAGCCTCAAAGATTCTTACTTTATATGCTACCAGTCTCAAGTGGAAAAAAAATACAATAAAAAATTGTACACCCACCACTAAATTTCATCCAAACTTTGCACAACTGCTGTCTGGCCACGCTTCTGCTTTTACAGACTTCCAGTGACATGTAGTCCCTTGAGTTTACAATGGGATGAAACCTACAATGCAAGGCAATCCCAAACTCCTCACATAATGTATCCTTCCCAGTATGCAGTGTTGTATCATAAAAGTATTTAGCCTAGAAAGCTGGTCTTAAATGCCTCCAGAGACACGGCAATATACTTCTTCAGTAGCAACAGATGAGCAGGGAGAACAAAGCAAACAGTCCTTTCTTGGGAATGAAACATCTTCCTCCTAGCAAGAGAGAGATGGAGTCATTTAACATTAAAAGCAGGATTTCTAAGCTGCCAGTGGAATTCTCACCCTTTTACTGTGCCATTTTACCTACATGAAGGATGACTTAAGGGGGAGCAAGTAATCTTGAAGACCCAGGTTAGATGAGAACCAGTTTTGGCTGAAAACCAAGGAATTACTCAGTTTAAAAACTAAATGCCAAATTAATGAAGTAAAAAAATTTCATATGGCAGGTTAGAGTTGCCTGAAAGCATTTCAGTTTTTAGCATCCTTTCTTATCAAAGGATGGAAGATTTTAACTATCATCAGTTTAGGCCCACATGCAAATATAATGATCAAATTCTTTTTTTTCCTTCAATCATGACTAAGGATACACATCTCATGGCCCACTCTTTCCCCACAAAAAATCTCTTCCACCTACGTATCTTAATTAAGACTGCACTCGTTACGCTTCCCTTCTTTACAGATTCCATTTTTACTTCTTGCAAGATTTAAAAGGAATTCTTAGAGTAGAATCATCTGCTTTAACATTTCTAGTTGTAGCTACCCATCTAATTCCATCAGAACACAGCTTCATTAACTCCAGTGGGTGAAACACAGACATGACAGTCACAGAGGTTGGGAACTTATTTTCAAGAAGAGGTTGGGTACCTGCTTGAGCCAATCCTTCTATACTCATAAAATAGAATTCTTATTACAGAATTTCAACTTACACACTGGGCATTTTAGATAAATCTTGAGTGGTTAAAGCTTGCTGTTTGGGGTCACAATCACAAAGTTGTTCGTTTACATTCATGATCCAAGAGAATTAATGTCGAAGTCAACCACTAAACCCACTCGAATTTTTATTCCCATCAGATGGGCAAAAGACAGCCTGTACAGCAGATTGAGAAGGGTGATCCTCCTTACATGCTATTCTGTAATATCTACGATTTATCTAATGTCTTATTGTTGCTGTTATTTACTTCCTTATTTTTCTTGGATTTTTAGGGCAATTTCATGTAATTTTGCTTAAAGTCACTAAGCTACAGTAATCAAAGCACTCTTGCCTGCAGTGCTGTGAACAGGACAAGCAACAACTACGCTAATTAGCATGCAATTTTCAAAGGTCAATTACCACATCATTAGCCAGGCCATTTACATCTCTGCAATGGGCAGCATTCTCCCTTTAGACAGTGGAATGGGACAAAAATGGATTAAATTGCTTAGGGTCAAACAGTACAGTGAGTTGATGAGTAAGAGTTTAAACTGCAGTAGCTTGAGTGGCTCATAATGGGCCATTTTCACACTATGCCCTCCTCCTGCCCACACCATCTTCTGTCAGATGCTTAAAGAGACAGAGCAAGCCTATCTACCAGGAAATGTTAACATCCGCTTACACTGAGTAAATATCACTTCTTTACTTTAACAAAACAAAAAAACAAAGGACCAATTAGAAAAAGCCTGGCTGTATTTCCGCAGTCACATAATTTGAGAAAAGGAAAAACGAAGAATAATCAACACCTATAACCGTCATGTTTAGAAGCAAAATTAAAAAAACAAACTCTCCTCCCCTCACCCCCAAAAAAAATAAAAACACCATAACAACAACCCAAACAAAACAAAACAAAACAAAACAACCCAAAACCCCCACAAAAAGACACAGTACAGATTGTCCTAAACTTTCTTCTAGATGAACAAGGAAGACTTTGGAAAGTACATAGTCAGAGCAACGTTTTAAGGGATATGACTAGAGTAATAAATAAGGATTTTTTGGTCCCCTGGGTTTTAGACATGTACTGCATGGTCCATACCCAAAAAGAGGTACATTAAGGTGATTTTGGGCATGCAATGTCAACCAAGCCAAGTTTCCAAAGCCAGCAGTCCAAGGCTGCAGGGCTGCTGCACACCCAGATTGCACAGGCACAGTTTCAGTGCAGGACACACAGGCATCTTCATAATGGCATTTGCTCTGCTAGCCCAGACAAGCAGCCAGGCAAAGACTGCTGGGTTCAGCTCCAGGTGAGGAGAGAAGGAAACCTCTAATAACTGGAATTCTTTCTGCCTCCAGCAGAGCTGGCATTTCATCCCCTACCTATCCAGATTTCTCCTTACCTACAATCTGTAGCCATACTCACTCCATGATTGTATTTAATCTTTTTATTAAACTCTCACATCAAACACCAGCAGAAGATCCTTCAGTTTTTCACGTGCCCATGTGACAATTGAAAGGGCCTATAAAGAAATGCTACAAAGCAAACCTAACATTGCATGGCTTCTCCAGCTTTGACCTGCCTTTCACTCCAACCCTCATCCCTTTTCTCCAGATACTCCAAATATTAAGTAAAATTGCCATTGTGCTTTAACTCCACACATCATCATTATAAGTCAACTTGCACATAACCCCCCTTTCTTGTTTAAAAATGTGGGATAGATCATAATTCACAAAAACACTCCTATTTTTTTCCTTCTGACAGCTAATTCAATGAAAAGTTATAGTCCATTGATATACATCACCAGACTCTCCACATGCTAGAACAATAATGGATTATCTGCTTGTTTTAGAAACAAAAAACCCTCACTACATTGATAAAAATAAGATAAAGCTCAGCTTGGAGCAGGGAAAGTTAGAAAGGGATATTATAATACTTCTGCTGTTAACCTTTAAAAATGCACCCATTTAAGTGAAGTTTTGTTCTTCATAAGTGGTAAAAAACCTGAGGCTCTACAGACGTAACAGTTTTTATAAAGCCTAATTGCAGGTTGTCAGCATTTTATTTCATTTTGGGTTTTTTTATTAACAGCTTTTAGTTTTCCTCATACATTGCAGTTCTGTAATAATATATATACATCAAATAATTAGGACCATCATGAGCGATGTCTTTCCTCTACCTCTAAAGAGAAAAGTGCCAATCAATTATTATGGAGGTACCTGCAAAACACACTAAATCCAGAATCCTTGTCTTGCCCTTTTATTCTTTTTCTGCCCCTTCCAGTTCCCCCCATCTCCTAAAGAACACTTGATATTTTGGACTCAAGACCTGGCTTAGGAAACAGCACTGCAACACTTGATTATTTTCTAACACAGGTCACCATTTTTATGAACTTACTGACCAAAATAATTTCAAATCCACATACTACAAGGTTTTTCCACTTAGACACATTAGAATCAGGCTTGCTGTCAAGGCCATCTTTTCATTCCTTTCCATTCCCAGTTCACATATTTTGGTGCAATCACAGAAACCCCAGTTAGATCCCTTCTGTGGGACCAGCAACTCTGCTATTGCAGACTCCATGACAACCGAGACAATTGCTACTACAGGTCAGGCAGAAAGTAATAACTTGCTATAGAGAAAGCATGTGGATTGTGTGCTTGCATGAATATTTTTATATAAAATTCCACCTTTTACCTGCAGGATGGTTTTTTTTTATTCCATCATTGTGCTCCCCAAAAACTCCTATGACAAATTTGACAAACCCCACAAAAGCAGAACAGCAAGGGCTTGAAGAGGAAAAATGACTGTAGTAAGTTTTGACTAAGCATATTAGAAACAATTAGGCATTGATCTTTATCCTGTGTTTTGTCCTTCTTTGTGGACAGCGTCAATTTAAAAGGGCTTTTCTTTATTTTTCCCGGTGAAACAAAAGTTTAAAAAGACTGCCATGAACTCAACCAACTTCTTGAGAAGACAGGATTTTTTTGGTTGATTTTTTTTTTTGCCTGACTCAAAATTACACTAAATAATGTGCTGTTTCCTCATCTTCAAAGAAAGACCTGCCCTATCCAGTCTGTTGTACTGCACTATGCTACAATTACACATATACCATAACCCAAGAAAGGTTATAACATTTCTAAAATTGCTGCATAAGTGTCCAGCAGCAACCTAAAAAATAACATGATTTACAACTAGATGAGATATGCATAACAGAAAACACTTTCTTTCAGCAAGGAATCAGTAAAGACTCACTTAAACACGGACAATTACTGAAATTCCTTTTCTGGCAAGCTGCTGCTCTAAGGAAGGACTAATGACATTTGGGAAAAAGTTTGCAATTGAAAAGAACATACCACACAGCTCTCAGCAAAGAATCCAGTTTACCCCTATTCAATACTAAGACATTTGAGAATTCAGGACTTTTTTTCTCCTCTAAACAATCATATGAAAATGAGCTGGCACAGAGATCATGCTATCCACTTTTTTTTTTTAATCAAGAACAAGATGGATTTAAACCTATAAATTGATATTTCACTGTGCAACACTATGCAGCTCTACTCTGTGCTGTGGAGTTGGAAATGCATCCTGCAGCTGAAGAACAACATAACCCTAAGCACAGAAAGCTTGCACTCCCCCTAATTACAGATTCCAATGGCGGCTGTGTGTGGAGCCTCTGGAATAATTACAGACCTTACTGGTACACTCTAAGGGGTGATATATCAAGTGATTTAGAGGGAAACAAAAATAGGATAAACCTTCTAGCAGTAAAGATATTGTAATGGAAAAAGTAGATCCTTCCACAGCAATAAGTTTATAATGTTCATCTGGTTTTCAAATGCAGCGGTATTAATCAACATTTAAATTAGAATTTCTAGAATAAAATCAGGTTTGTCTAACCGGTTTTTATTTGCTGAACAAGTACTGTGAGTAACTTGAAAAATCACTGTTACGGCATTGACGATCCACATTCCAAACCTGCATCTTCTACTCTTAGGCCTCATGCTCTAATTCCCCCATTAATTTTCAATCAAATCATAAACTACCTGCAGTGATCTCACAAAGAAGGCTGCCGACACATGTAGCTGATTAAACAGTTGCTGTGGAAACTTCCTCTCCTCCGCAGAAAAGACTTCCAGCTACAGCTCAGCTCCAGCAGGCCAGCGAGTGCTGACACTTGATGCACACTCCACTGTCGAAGTCAGTAATAAGAAATGTACCACCAGCCTCACATGGGATATAC
This sequence comes from Camarhynchus parvulus, assembly GCF_901933205.1. Taxonomy (NCBI): domain Eukaryota; kingdom Metazoa; phylum Chordata; class Aves; order Passeriformes; family Thraupidae; genus Camarhynchus; species Camarhynchus parvulus. Next base: position 15,525,394 of record NC_044575.1, on the reverse strand, counting down.
AGTAAATATTTGAGCATATGCTCATTTTTCAGAAGTATTGCGTGAAGGAAAATTGCGCAGTTAAGCCCAAAGTGTAACTTTCTCTAGCATCAGTGCCTGGGCCTCCCAAGAGCATCCTCTAGAGGATAATGGCCCTGAAATCTCATGAAGAGGTGTTTATTGTGTGCATTGAAAAGCTCAGTAATAGGAAGGAGCTGCTTCCATGACCACATTCTTTGAAACATCTTGACAAATGAAAACTTATGTCATTTCCACTTAATACTCAGAGGCCAGCACACAAAGCAAAAAACATTCACAGTTACCTGGCTGGTTACCCTTAAAAACTGCAAAGCAGGTGATGCAAAGAATTTTCACTCTAAGGTTTCTCTGGAGGTTTAAAGGGCTCTTATAGGAAGAAAAGATGTGTGACATGAGTAGCTGACATTTCCATTCTGAGAAGAATACAAAGGTTGTGCCACACTCATAACTCAGGAGTAACATTATTCTCCAGTATTATAACACTTATTAAAGCACACTAAAGGAATAAAATATTGTAGCCCACTGACTTTCCTACATGAGAAAAATAATTCAGGGGAACATCGTTCACTCATAACATCACCTAACCTGACTGCAACAGACCCCACCAAAAACCATGCTGAAGCAACACAGAGCTTCATGACAACATCAAGATCAAATTTCAGAGTGGTTGGCACCACTATATCTTTCTATAAACCTGTCTGATTTCAGAGTCCCTAATATGCCAAGGGCTACAAATTTAAGTGAAGTGACCCTTTGTACAAGGGAAAGAGATCCAAATCACTCAGATGAGCCCCGGCAACAAACAAGTAAGATGCCCTCAAGTATATAAAGCAGTTAGTGGAGGGATGTTCGGGGCTTGAAGGAAAGGCTGTGCACCTTCTAATGCAGCACAGCAGCTCTCCTTATGTGCCCCTCACCCTTACCAGCACCATGACCCCCAGAGCAGCTCCCCTGCTCCAACCCTCCTAGTCTCAGACACTTCCTGTCTCCAGTGGCATTTATTTTCAGCCCTCAAGATTCCTTTCTATACGTTCCAGGAACCCTCTAGCCATCCTCTGTCCAGATGGCAGACTACAGATGAAGGGAACAGGGTCTTGGAGAGTCTTTTCTTGGCCTGCTCCTCGGCAGCCTGCTGGAACTCGGAGGCAGGCTGAGTCTTGCACAGACAAGGCTCTGTTGCTCTGCAAAAGCCCTTCAATCCCTCTCCACAGTTTTCCTCAATGCCCTCTTTGTCTTCAAACAAATTTGTCTTAAACCTTTTAACGGCCTCTGCTTTCCAAGGGCACACTTTACACAATCTACTCCCCACAAAGCTGCAGAAAGCCAATAAAAGGGCAAAGGAAAGGGGTCTGAACAGACAACCAGAGCCTCAGTTTTTCCTACAAAGCAGATGCTACTTTGACAAGCAGATGCAGAAGCAAAAGGTAGATGAGAGGTCTGAGTCCTGTTGATCCCTGTCATCTGCAGGAGATTTTCTGAAACATGACAGAAACACAAGTTTATTACTCACTTTCATTAAGGATCATCACCCTACAATGAAATATTTTCAAACTCTGACTCTCCCAGATCACTAGTCCTTATCTCTGAGACAACAGAACTACATTATTCTGTAATCACCAAGACCAACAGTGTCTCTCTCACCAACATTATACATTCATGTACAAGCTTTAGAGAATGACTGACATCCCTTGAGAAACTAAAAATTATACCAAAATAAATTTTAAAAAGTTTTAACTTTTTGATCTTTCCAACAGAAGCTTCACTGAACAACAGTTTCATAATTTTTAGAAGATCTATTCATAAGTGCTTTGACTCTATTCATATCAAAGGCTATGACATTACTTGATTTATTTTATATATATATTTTTATATATATATATATATATATATATATATATAATGAAACTATTTCCAGGAGCCAAGAGGGTTTAAACGAAATAAAGCTGGATGCTTCATAGTAGAATACATTTAAGCATAAACTGTTCTAAAATCAAATGCAGTAAGCAAAGCCAGTTCCTCATTTAAAGACTGGAGCTGTCAGAAAGGCTCTAATGTAGCTCTTGGCTAGAAAGATTACTTTAGGAAATGAACTGCAAGAGAAAGAACCAATTGTAGAACTTCAGTAAAACCCAACAGGGGTAGCAAAGGAGAAGTTACAGACAAACCACCACAGCACAAAGAATTTCCCAGTTTCAGACAGGACCTTAAAAATCCAGCACCTAAAAGGAAAAGAACAGAACAGTGAAGTGGTGGTGAAACATGTCTGTCTTTTGAAGGTCAATACAAAAATGTATTTTCCTTGTGGGGGAAAAGCAACACAGCCTAGAGGCACGGCAGTGCCTCATCACACTGGCAATAGCATTTTTCAGTCTAAGTCTTGTTCTTTACCACTGATTTTGGAAGCTAGTTGACTATGTCCTTCTATTGCTTTCATCATTTGCATGTCATAATACTGCCTATGTTTCTTTACTCTCATTTTGACCAGAAAATAAAAAACCCATAAAAATACTATCTTGAAGAAAATTTACCACTCCTTTATAGGACACTTTGAAAACAAAATCCTATAAATAAGCTGTGTGAGTTACCCTGGTTAGATTTTTCAGAGACATGCATAAAAAATTTTAAGTAATTGCAAAATAGTTCAAATCCTTTTCAGATAACTCCTTTAATTTAAGGGGTGTGATCTATTTGCTTGTTAGGATAATATACTAACTGCATGATAATATCCACAGCTCCTCCCACAAGCATTTAGGATTGTCTCATTGAGATTTATCTGCTGTTATGAAATATCCACTCTGTGATTTACAGTCATCTACTGTGTAATAGGTGTAGCTGATTAACTGGTTTTAAGTTCCTGTTTTATCTCTCCCTTCTTAAGTTCCTCAACAGATTAAAAAAGGTGCAGCTTCATCAGAATTATTTGATTCAATATATACATCCACAATCAATGGTTGGCTACCACCTAATTACATCAACTTAAAATCTGACCTAGAAATTGTGATATTTAAAACTGAAATCAGTTACCAACCACCCACAAACCTTACTCAATATGAATGACATAAAACACAGGTGGAATGGACCAGGTACTAAAATCATAGAAAATTAAGTCCATCAGCTGTAGAGTCAATGGAACATAAAAGGACACAGCAAACCACTCCCTTCCTGATCCAATGATCATGGAGCCATCCAAGTGGCTCCCATCCCCTTGCTACTGGGAAGATGGATTCTCTTTATTTAAGTCTCTTTACTTAAGTTCATAAACCAGACACTGGGATGAAAGCTGGACATGTGAGGGTAGTTCAAAATCCAACAAGTGCAGTGTCACTTTTGGCCTCTGATCTGAAGCCATGTCATCTGATGACACTTGTTGGTGTGAGCTTTCATACCAACCTTTCCCTAGTTGACTGTCTAGCCAGCATGTGTCTAGAAAACTTTACAGGAGAGTGTGGAATGAAAAAAAAAATCCTTCTAAAACTCATACAAACCGGTAATGCTTTAAAAAAAACCTAGAAAAAACATACAGAATTTAAATACCCAGAGGAGGCCAAGGAGCTAAGTCACTGAGGAAAGCAGAGAAGGCAGTGACTGCCTGGACACCTGGACAGACAGACATCCACCAGGATACACCCACAGAGCAAATGAACAAATACAGATGAACAAACTGTGATTAATGGAGATGACAACTGCTTTAGCTGTTAAATTCTACATGTTGTGGCTTTTAAAGTAGGATGTGAAGTTCACATGCCTGGTCCAGCTGCTACAGCTAAGCTAACAGCCCTAGGGGCAAGTAAATGGACAAATAATTTTTTGCACTATTTTTGGCAAGATATTAGGAAATAAGTTGCTGCCTTGGAAGTTAGGCATTACTTCCACATCCCTGTTTTCAATTCTGTTTTTCAAGTTAAGATCAGTCTAGCATTTCACTTGCAATGACCATTCTCCTTGCATCTCAGCATCATGGAACTCGGCAGAAAAAGCTCCAATATACTGCAAGAAGAGCAGGAACAAAAGGCTAAAGTTCATATTGCTGATCTCTAAGTTTTATGAGCATCTGGGTCTACCTGTGTCATAAAAATAATGCAAGATAATCATACAGGAGATGTGACACAAACCCTATGGACTAGTAAACTTGAAAAAAGGAGATGCTGAAGCCACAGGCAATTTTATTATAGCATCTATCTTCCCAGTAATGATATTTTCCACTATCACCCTTCTCTCTTTGTAAGCTGCAGAGAGATTTCTCACACTGATTATAAGCTAAATAAATGGCTACACAGCATTTCTTTCACATTCTATACTGAAAATAGGACTTACACTGAAAATGGACAATAAGGGAATCCAGCTAAATAGCCACCAACTGCCTATGCCATTCTCCAAGGGTTAGGCTACACTTAGACCCTTTTCCACATGCATTCTCTACCTTAGATTGCTATTTCAATAGCTTCATACCAAAGTTTTTTGAAATAAAGCAACTATGATCTTTTGGCAAATAAGTGCTAAGAAAATCTTTGCTCTGAGACAACTGTATCCTGTTACCAACACAGGAATGCCTCTGAACTGACAGCTTGGGGTGCCTTTGTCAATAGAGCATTGGCCTGTGTAATATAGAAAAAAATGAAGTATTTACTCCTAGTAAGTATACCCTCATTATCCTTGGCTTTATTAACTCAATTTGCCCTGGCACTCCCTGTCAAAATCACCATTTCTTTGAATAGGAAATGAGTAATCCTTTATCCAACTCCATAGACAGCCATTGGTGTTTAGAACTAACGGCTATGGGAGGATCACTCATTGTTAGAAAACTATGGATTATGCAAAAGCTTGCATTTACAGTATTTTAAGTGATTGATTCTGCTATGGACCTTAGAAAAGAAAGGTATTTTCTGCTATTGCTGATAAAGAGAGTGGGTGGAGTACTCAAAATCCTTGGAAACCAGACAAACTACACTGGCAGAAGCAGCAGGAGAGAAGAGCAAGAATTCCTGCCCATACAACATGTCAAGTAACATCTGGGGGGGAAAAAATCTCTATGATTTCAAGCTCACTCCACCACCCTACTCATATAACTTAATTTTTTTGCAAGCCAAATGTCTGAGGTTGTGGGTCAGAAAACTAACCTAAGATTATATTGCAGAGAAGGGCTCTTCCAACTGCCAGAACAGTTCCCACATCTTCCTCACCAGCAGCTATATCTACTCAGCAGGCATCAAACCAATACTTGAATAAAATAAATGAAAAGGATACCTGGGGGGGGGAAAGTGGAATGCAGAGAAAAATGTTAGATAGTTTTCGGTACGTCAAGAGTGTGATAGCATCTGAGGAAAACTAAAGCTTAAAAATTTGGCTCTGCCACAGATCCAGCAACATGCAGAAGTATTATAGACTGGCTCTGCCACCAGTCTACATGAAGTCTAGAAATCAGGTGCACTCAGTCTGTCCAGAGAGGCTCTTAACTCATTTGGCATAAAGCACACTTGCCTTTTAGTGCATTTGCCATATGCTGTTTTCTATGCCTAAAACTGGAGAGGATCATGAGATGGAGCTGTAGTAACGTTAGAGAGAGAGAGAGAGAGAGAGAAAGTGGATTCCTGCTACGCTGTCTCTGTATGAAGTTCTTACCAGTCCTACTTCCTAACCTGAAACACAGATTAAAAAAACATAGCAAATTTCTCATTTTCTCAATTTCTCTCAATTTCTTTGCAGACACAACCTGCAAAGCATGAAATAAACAACATTATTTAAATTTTAAAAAATGTTTCACAACTTCAGCTGCCACTCAAGTCAAGCACAGAGTGACAAACAAGATACATTCTGCAGAAAGTACTATATAACTCTCTTGGTCTAAACACATTGAAGGCAACATAGGAGTTTACTGAAGAAAGGTAAGAGGAAAACAGCACTTGTAATGAGAGTTCAGTAAACTTCTCCTATCCTCAAGTTTTGTTTCATGCAAAGAGATGAGGCAACAATAGATTACTAACATCTGTTATCATCAGGAAAGGCTAGCTTGAAGTACAAATGCCCAACAGGAAAGACACTTGGGATTTTGATTTTCTCCCTCTCTGCTGCCACCCCCTCCATCCAGTCCTCCTTTCCCTTCTTCAGCTGAAGTCCTTCCCAGCTTCTGTGTGCACAGTACCAGCTCATGTCCACACATGTCTGTGCTAGTTAATGTACAAAATTGCCTTACCAGCAGCAGCGCAGTGAGCAGATGATGAATTCCATTCCAACAAAATCAGCAGCAGGGGATTTCCGACAAGATGGTAATAGAGTAAAATACAGTTCATGTACTCAGAGAAGCATGGGAAACCCAAGATAACTGATTACTGAAATGCAGCCTGAAATACCAGGAGCACTTTTCCAGAATTCAGCAAGATGCAACTTTGGCAGGCAGAGTGAAAACCAAAAAAAGGTGCTCTTCTAGAGAACAGGCATACATAGCTCACACTTGAAAAGACAGCTGTACAAAAGAAAGAAATAGGCTGCCTTTCTTTAATTTATCAGAATAACTGTTATCTATAGTTTCCTCCTCTTCTTTTAGGGTAGGACTGTTTAAAATTTAAAAAACACCCTCCTCCTAACAAATGAAGAGTTAGCAACTATTTTAATAATGCTTTTCTCTATCTAGTTCTGCCTACCTTTCAAGTCAGTTTGGATGCAAAGAAACAGTAATACCAAAACAATAAATAAATAATGAGAACTATTTTTTCCAAACCTTCCTTTTCTCTTTCACAACATTAATTCCAGTGACTCAGACATATTACAGTCCAAAATATCTGTTGAGTCTCTTGCTTTTTCTAAAACTTAACCCTCTTTTGTGAAAACTGTTGAAACAGTTGGTTTATACCTATTTTGTAAGATTTCATAAAATCCATTCATCGTTCTGCTTATTAGACAAGAGGGAAAATTTCCCAGCCACAGAGCCTTAAAGCTCCACCTTGTGGAAGATGCCTAGAATATTCCAGTAGGCTTCAGGGAAAAAAGGACTTCAAACCAGCTTGCAATTAATGTGATGTGCTTGACATTGGCATTTTTCATCAATCCCACAGTCCGATAACCTCTTAAATGGGTTCTGCACCACCAGAAAAACAAGTAGTGGGGGACCACCAGTAAAACAAAAATGAATGGCTGTAACTTGAGTCCTGTGTCCAGTTCTGGGGCCCTCACTGCAAGAAAGACACTGAGGCACTGGAGCATGTCCAGAGAAGGCAACAGAGCTGGGGAAGGGTCTGGAGCACAAGTCTGATGAAGAGCAGTGCAGGGAGCTGGGGTGGTTTAGGCTGCAGAAAAGGAGGCTCAGGGGTGACTTTATTGCTCTCTACAAGGACCTGAACAGATATTGTAACCAGATGGGGAGTTGGTCTCTTTTCCCAGGAAACAAGTGACAGGGCAAGTGCAAACAGCCTCAAGCTGTGCCAGGAGAGGTTCAGGTTGCACATCAGGAAGAAATTCTTCACTGAAAGGGTGGTTGAGCATTGAAATGTGTTGCCCAGGCAAGTGGCGGAAGTGGTGGAATCACCACGTCCCTAGGGCTGTTCAAGAAATGCCTGGACATGGCACTTAGTGCTATGCTTTAGTTGGTATGGTGGTGTTTGATCTAAGGATGGACTCAGTATCTTGGACTCTTTTCCAACTGGAATGATTCTGTGAAAAGCTGGTTTTATTTTGTGGCAATGCAATAGTCATCCTGCACTGAACCAGCTGATAGCACCAGCAACAGTCCAGAATATATCTTGCTATCACCTTGTTTGCTGGTTCCTGTGGACTGGACTTACTCTCTCTGCAAGTAGGAAAACAGGGAATCACAGATAGGTTCACCTGGCTAAGGAGCTGACAACCAAAGAACACACCAACCCTGCCAGCAGGAATGGATAAGTGGCTAACAGAACTTACCTTGCAATACTGCATTTACTGTAACTTTACATAGGTGTTCCAAAATCTATTCACAATCCCCTTCCAGCCATCTACTACAAACTCACTCAGCTGAAAGCTTGTGCTGAGAGCAGCTTGGTGCATGCACATCCTGCTGCTTGTGATTGTGCAGCCCTGGGACATTAAAGCACACAGAGCTGGTACTGCCCTCTGCTGAAAGAACCTGCATGGCAAAACTGTAGCAACTTTTAGTCCATTTTTACTGCATCATATATGTACCTTGTTTTTCCTTCTTCCTGCAAGCCTTTACAATATCCAGGGTTCTGTTTTATTGTGGGCTTTTTCTTGTTGCTTCTTCCCCAGCAGGGCTACAAAGATGTCCAAGAGGTTTCTAAGTTTACATACTGTGATACCAGCACACACAGGCTCAGAGATCAGAGCTGCTGCACTAAAGCATTGCAGACACAGCTCATGTCTTTAGCAATGTAAGCACAAACAGATAAAAACATTAAAAAGAACAAAAAGTGAGGCATTCAAAAACAGCCCTATAAAAAATTTAATTTTTCCCTTGTCATCTGCAGTACAGCAGTCATACAATAATGTCATGAGATGTTCTTTTGTGTAATAAATCCAAGATATTTATATATCCATATCCATTTAATACTTGGAATTAATAAAATTACCATAACCAGTAACTAGCTACTAACAATAATCACATTCCTTTCCCTGATACAAACTTTGCAATGTTTCTATTTTTGCTCAGTTGCTCCGCATTGAGATTTAAACATTCAGAACAATCTGAAAATCTGAATACCTTAAGGACTGAAATACTGTACCAAAACTGAAAGTGCTTTTAGCAACAAAATAACATCTGGCTGAACTATACCTTTGCTTGGAATACAAGGGAGCCCCAAGTTTGAACTCGACTGCAGGGTCCCTGAACGCATAGAGAAAATGCAAGCATGCCACTCCAACCAGAGGGAAGCAGCACATCTCTGAAGCTCGGCAGAGCACGGAGCTGCGCCCGGAGCTGCAGAGGGAGCCCGCTGCCCGCAGGTCCCCGCTCCGGAAAGGCGGGACCGCGCTGTCACTCACCGCCATCCGCAGCCTGCGCTCCTTTCAGTTCTCACCAGCGATCGGATCGGAAAAAATAACTAGCGATTACTCAGCAGCCAAGGAGGAGAGGGTCTGACGTGCTGAATCGGTACCCTTTGAATCGGTACGCTGGAAGGGGTGCTTGTTTTAAATTACACTCCATATTTTATTCTTCCTGTTCTCTGAGCTATACAAACTCCAGCTCCGAATGACCTTTCACTTCTCACAGCGCTTCTGTGGAGGACATCCTTGGTTGTTCAGTTAACATCCTGGTTGGCCCCTTTACTTAAAAAAAACCCTCAGCCTTTTACTGCAAGAAAAATGTTTCCAGACTCCATAAAGTTCTATAATTTTCACTGTCAATGGCTGTTACCAAAAAAGAGCCCAGATACAGCAGAACAAAACCTTAAGTTTATTAACAGATTTTAAAACCAACAGAAGAGATTAAATATACCCCAGCACATAACCAGAAATAACGTGCTTCACCTTTGGCCACTGTAGTCTTTTGGATGAAACTATCAGGTCCTTACTTAAAAAAAGTTTAAAAACCCCTCACTTATATAGTGAGGCCAAAAGCCTCACTAAAAAACCCTTCACTTATATAGTGGCCAAAAGCCCAGTTGTGTATTAACAATGAAAAAGACTTTTTAAAAATTATATTCCACAACAAACGTACCAATAGTACCTGTCATCACTGGCATGTGAAAGCCCCTTGTTTAAATTTAGCTTTGATTATTCGTCTTCATGAAATTAGAGCCAAAAATGTCTAAAAATGACACTTGATACATGGAAGTTTCAAAGCCACTGTCCTCACTCTGAACCCCATGTGAGCCTCTCAAAAAGGAAATTCATGTTGAACTACAATTTTTTTACCCAAAAATCTCCTTTTGCCCCCCTACCTTGCTTCAGCTACATTGTGTGCACAGTTTGGGTGCACAGTTTGGGTTGGTTTATTCAGAGCACTAATCACTGCATTCAAGAGGAGACAGACCCAGTTTAACTTATGTAACCTCATTACCAGCTGACTGAAGGAACACAGTGAAACTGAGAAAAGAAGTGCCTTTTGTGAATTGGTGGCAGGTTTGGTTTTTTTTGAAGAAAGATTATATATACACCTTAAAAAAGAGATGCAACCAAGTTGTTCCTGTAACAACAGAAACATCTAGCCTAGTCCAAGTCAGTCTTGCTGAGATAAAACTGTATCGTGTTTCTAGCAATTTCTTCCTTAGAAATCAAAAGCATTACAGCTAGATTATCTCTTGGAAAGCCCCAAGTGCTGCCACATGCTTTGTCACTACAGCACTCTCTATCGTCCTGCTTGGCAGCCTCATTTTTTTATCACTCACTCACTCAGCTGCCATAGGCTCAGTTGTGTGGTGGGGAGTCACTGCTCCTGCTGAACCACTTAGTCTGCAAGCATACAAAGAGCATCCATAGCATCAAAGGGCCTGCAGGAGCTGATTTTTTTTTTTTATCCACAACTTCAATTAGATTTATCAGCCTACAGAATAAAAATTCGTTAAATTCTAAAGTTCCCTTCAATAAACCACAGGAGAGGCCTGTCTGCCCATAGAAACACACCTTCTCCATCATTAATAATTAAAACAGCAAAACTTCATAAAGGTAAGGCTGGACTCAGGCTGCCCAGCTGTACTGAGAACTACATGCAAAAGGTATTATTAGAGGAAGACCGTTCCAAGCAGAGTACAAAAACTGGGCAGAAACTCAGAACCATGAGAAATTCATGCCTGTTTCATCTTACAATAATAAAATGAGACAAGTTTATTCATCTCCACCTTTCACAGAAATTACAACCCGCAGAGACTGAGGGCATGGAACAAAATGCATCAATTTGCCATAATAATGCACTCTGACAGCAATACACATACCGTGACCTTTAATCCATGTAGGCCACTTCTGCACATTTAAAAGGGAAGTTAGAAGCATGGACTGCAATGACAGATTACATGAGCATCATTGACAAGCCTATGTGTTGCATTATTTTCATCTATTTAATAACCAGAGACATCAAATAATTCTGTTGCCACGATCCTGACTGAGATTTCATGCAAAGTGCACTTATGCTTATGGTATCCACAGTTCTCAGCTATAATAAAGGAGGAAATTCCAGCAAAGGAGGTGATTAAGTAGTTGAAAAATACAAATACTTATTTGTAATACTGTGACAAAATTTGACCACCACCAGAGCAAGCTTCCTAAATAAAAGGATCTGGATAAAATACTCATTTCATTAGAAACTAATATCCATGCAATACAGAGAAATTATAATAAAAGTAATGGAAAGTATTCCTGAATTTATTGATATATGAATGTACAGAAAGAAAACATTTTTCTCCTTAATTAGCTGCTCCCTCTAGCTGACCTTTGAGATGTTTTTTGGGAAGCCTGAGAAGACAAACATATTCTGGAATGTTGTCCTTGCCCAATGCTAGAGGAGATTTATAACACAAGCAGTTGAACAGGCAAGCTAGTCCATGGTTTGTCCTTTCACATCTACATAGGTAAAGTAACTGAAGGCAGCTGAAGAAGATCTGACAGCACACTCAGTTTCCTCTTAAAGAGCAGGAAATCCATGTTTTGGTTCTCTTGAGTCAAACTGTTCAGAAAGACGTCAACACACACACAAAAAGGTAAACATGTGGCCTGCAATGATATGAAAAATTTAATATTCAGCCTTCTTATGCACTTGAAAAATTTAGGTATTCTTCTGAATGTACATTTGTATTTACTTATTTCCTGCATTATCTAGAGCATTGCACGTCGGGAAGCAACTGGACTCTGGAAATTGAGCTTCTCTCTGCTTCTTTTCATCCTAATGTTACATAATGGACCAGCTTTTATAGTGTGACTGCCACCCTTGTCTTCAGCGTCCTCTTTACAGAGTTCTGTGGTTTTTCTACAGTAACTTACACCACAAGATCAGTATCTCATCATAAAATCTTTTGTGTCTAGCTAACTGGCAATGTCAGCATTATGTCCCTAACAGAAATTACCTAATCCATCTTATCCTGCATTGAAAGTAGAAGACTCCTCAATGATCTTCAAATATGTGACTTTAGACATACCACAGTTATCAAAGGCAAACACACACCCTTTGGGTTGCTGGGAAACAGGACTTTTCTAGTTTGCCTGGTTTAATACAGGATATATATACACACCTGCGGTACAGCACAATGACAGGAAAATCAAGCTGATTTTCCCAAAGTATTATTTTCTCTGATAAAAAAATTCCCAGATGGACCAAGCTATTTTCACCTATGGTTCCTTCCACCCCTCATGACTACAGTATATTTGATTCTGTAAGTTATTTGAGTGGTCATTATGACCATTCAAAAAAAAACCTAACCCCAAATCAAACCCAAAAAACACTATCAGCCACCAAGGTAGAGCTAATTAAATCTGACATGTGTTACTCCTTCTGAAAAGCTCTCTCACTGACCAGCTGACCAGCACAGTACTGCTTCTCATCCACAGACACAAAAAAGCACCTTCCAAAATGTGCTCGTTCCAAAGCACTTCTCCTGCTACATAGGGTACAAAACAATACCCCCACAAAGGCAGAAGAGAAACAGGCCTCACTTCTCCTTACACCTTAAATAAATGTCTCACATATTGGCCTCAAAATCACCCTTCAACCCTACAGTAAAGTTCATCAAAGTCCCAGGCCTTAAAAAAAGAAACCATACAATCAAACTTACAAGTCGAAAAAGAAACTAACATTGTACATGGAATAAATAGAAAAACCACTCACTAGAGCCACTGTAACAATATTACAAAACAATATATTGAACAGATAAGCATGATTAACATTTTAATAGTCATCACCAAAATGACAATAAATAAAACACATTCAGTAACATTTCATCAATTTGCTTTATAAATCCATAGTGCAGGAGTTAAATCTAGAAATTAGATAGAAGTAGTTTGGATGTTTCAGAAAGGAATTTAAGAAACTATCTTCCCTCCAGCACACCACATATATCCCAAGCTTTTTCCAAATAAAATGAATAATTTCCACATTTAGAATGTGTCCCTTTCTTGCTTAGAGACCTGTAAGAGGGATATTACAACATTAAAGGTCTGCCATTACACATTTTTCCTCCCAGTTTGCACAGACCCTTTACTTACATGATAAGTAATTAGTTTACTGTGGAATTTTTTCCCAAAGGGGTGAATTGTATTTTAAGAACATACTCTAGCACCAACACATTTCGTGGGAAAGCAATTCACTTGAAGTAAAATCCCGAGACAAACAGCATACTCAGTGATTACTGCTGCTGTTCTGATTCCCAGGTTAATAAGAATTTAACCACTGTGCATGCAGCACGAAGAGGAGCTGTATGAGTTCACATCTCAGGAGACTTAGCCCAGCCTAACATAACTTTTATCTGTTGTGCAACACAGCTGCAATTCAGACAGCCCCTTCACACAGCCACAAAAACTAATGCAGGAAGTCCTCCACTTCCTCTCATTATCATTACACTTCCAGAATTATACTCTCAATAGAAGCAGCAGCATCCTTCCTATGAGCATGGATCTTCTCAATTTGCTTGAGGCTGCACAATGTTCCTTTGGAAATGTGTTACTTAGAGAGCCAAAGCACAACACCCTCCATCTCCTCCAAGTGTGCCTGGGACACACAATATTCATCTCCCAAGGTCGTTATGGGGAACACCATTTATAACTTGCTAAGCTTAAGAAGCTGCACAGTTCTGCATAGCTGTCAGTTTAGGGCAGCTGCTTAAACCCAGGGCAGCAGCAAGGGCAGAGCTTCCCCTTCTTAAAGGTCTTGGTTCTCTCACAGAAATCTCACAGCCTAATGAGAAACACCTCGTACATCAGGTGACATTCTTACTTGACAGCAGAAACATGGCTTGAAATTAAAAAACTGAAGGGCAATTCATCTATTGGTCAGGAAGAGATGAATGCATATTTCAGATCCTTAATATCAGTGGTGGCCTTCCTCTTAAAAAGAAACTCCTTAGTTGGAAATCACTTCTTTGGATAATGGAATCTTTCAAATTATTTCCTTCTCAGGGACTGCAAAAACTGTTTGTAAAGAAGCAGTAGTCCACAGCAGAGGGAAATCACCCTTGAAAACGCTCAGTCATGAATAATACATTTAAAACATGTATTACCTAACAGGCAAATGCATTACAGGTTTAAAAGCCAATAAGTGAAATTGGAAGGGTTTTTTGGAAAGGAAAATCAGGGCACTGTGTTTCCTGGTGATGACTAAACACAAGTGACAAACTAGTTTTAAATATGAAGTTTGCTGTTACAAACCTCTTCACAGACAAGCATGTCCCAGACTTCCACATAAAAATTATTAGTGAAAAATGTGTTCATAGTTATCATGTTACCACAGTAAAGAAACAATAAGAAACTCAAAGCCTGAGCAACGACGTAGATGGAAATCTAAGCTGAAGCCACAGGACCCAAGAGTGTCACATTTCCTTCCCTCTGACTCAGGCCTGGATATTCTAAGCAAAATAAACCCATCCAGGATGGTCAAGCATGCCTCACTGACAAACCTGCTGCATCACTGCTGTTTTCAGAGCTGCCTTCAAATGGTGGTATAAGGAGGAGATCTATCTACCCTAAAAAGTAAAGTACTCAAAACACTGTTTAGAGCTCTCTATTTTAAATGCTGCCAGAAATCATTTAACTTATTGTAATGCCAGATGTATCTTAAATTCCTGGTAGTGTTTCACAGATAACTTAGAAACAAAATACAACAGTAGCTCTATTGCCAACTCTTGCTTACTTTTTAAAAATGTATAAACAAGCCAATCTGAATTGAAATCATTGTGTTTCAAAACATCGTCGTCACTACCACTATGACTTATTTCACGGGCTACCACAAATGTTGTTTCTTATAATCCAATCAGTCAAAATATAAGCATTTTTGACAGTGTAGCTTAGTAAAAATATTACTTTTTTTCGTATTTCAGGGAAAATATTCCATTTGCAAAGTATAATTTTTCAGAAACCCGCATAAAAATAACTGAATGGTACAGAAATTTCAAGGTTGTTTCTTTAAATGGTTTGGTGCTAATTTTTCCTTTTATCTGGAACCAAGAGTGCTTGAATTCTTCACTACTATGCACAATACTCATTCTGTAGGTTAGGCTATTACCCAAACAAAAATTTCCCTGTTAGCCTGAAGAGAATGAAATGTACACAGAATATTAATTTTTAAACATTTTCAATGTGATTTGCAAGACTCTTTCTAGCAGCTGAAAACTTTAAGTCATTTTTCTGACTCCTGTCCTTGCTTCAGCAGCATTGCTGCTGCAGCAGTGGATACAGGTTATCAGCCATCCCCGAGGTGCTGTGATAGCAATCACTGCAGAACCTACATCCATAAAGTTTCTCCAAAATCAACAAGTGAGAGCAAAGCGCACAGAGATAACTATATCCATACTGCCCAATGGAAAACAAACTGCAACCCAGTCTCACACTAGGGAGAGAAGACACTCTGAAATTCAACCACAACCTGGAGTTACTGGTGGCAAGCCATTCCCTATATTCAAGGTGTGCTGCATTTTCTGGTACCAGGGTCTGTGTGCTTAAAAAAAGTCATCCAGAGGAAAGAACTAAACAAAAAAAGTTCATTTGTCCCTTAGCCTATCTATATATTTATCATATTTATCAACGCTTTAATCCTATCAATTGCTTAACAAGATGCAGACTAAGTATCTCAAGGATATCACTTTATGTGAGTCCTTAAAATATCAGCAGTTCTCAAAACCTGCCTGAAAGTTAACATTTTAGAAATGGGAAGTGAAAGACAAAAGGGAGCTGGAGAGATGTGTCTGAAGTCACCTGGCATGCTAATGGCCAAATTCAAAATAAAAATCCAGCTCTACTGGAGTCCTAAATAAGCTCTCTGTAGAGACAGCAAGAAAATCTGAAACCCAGTTAGTCACATCAAGAGCAGCTCCACTTGTTAAGCAAATAATTTTATTCCATGTTCACCAGCATTTCTTAGTAAATTCTCCTAGCAAATATTTATAACAACATGGACACAACAGAATTCTCTCCCTTGCCCCCTCTGGAAATATAGGAAGACTTAACTGCAAAGAGCAAGTTTAGAGGTATTTTATCATTCTCACCAGAAATGGCTCTTCAAGGACTCAGAGAGGGTGGAGAGCAGATAACTTTTCACAGTCTTGTCTCTGTGAGAGGCCTATAGCACGTGTTCATCACAACCAAATTCAGACTTGGAAAGGCTTTGGTGGAATAGGTGCACAGATGTTCCTCCAAGCAACTCGGGCAAGAAATACTGATTCATCACCAACAAGAAGCTCTAAGCTAAAAAGAACCTAAAATTCATGAGTTAATCATAGCACCACCATTATAAATCCTGCTGAAGGACACTGGCTAATGAAGAAACAACAATTCTCAACACAATACAGAATGTATTTCAGGTTTCTCTCGAACTTGATCAAGCAAGCCAAGGGATGCTGAGAACGGTGGAAAAAGCTACATGGCCTGTTAAAACAGTATTGTTATCCTTTTTAACTGGCTAATGTAATTCTTTCCCTCCAATTTTAGTTAGCAAGAAAGTGATATTTAAATAAGCAGCTCCAGGCAGTACATTTCTCTTAGAATTATCATCCAGCATTGATTTGTTTTTGGTAATTGCCTTTGGACATTCTAGAACAACAGACATCATGAAATATACACTGATGAAAAAAATGAAGAATTTTTCAGACAGCCACATACACACTTATCTGGTACTGCAAGTAATTTGTCCTCTTGTTTGCATCTGAAAGCAATGTTAAGCTGAGGGAAAAATATTTCAGAGTAAATGGGAGGCTGAGCATAATCATAGCCATTAGCATGAAACTTGCACCATTAAACCATATTTATGGGGAAGTGAAAAAAACTGTCCAACAGTTTTGTGAAGGTTTGTAAAACATTATCAGTAGGAATTTAAGAGCTGTGGGTTTGAAGTACAAACACTGGAAAACCAACGCACGAAATCTTACAATGTCCTGTGATTTAGGAGCTTTTTCATTTTCAGTGTGAAAACAATGCAGAACTACCAACCATGCACTCACCTGCACAGGAAAATGCTCTGGTGCAGCACAAAGTTTTTGAAAAAGTTCATGTTGTGAATCTGAAACTTGGCTCAAACTCCAGTAGGGCAAAAAAAGACACTCATCCAACAGCTACTGGCTGTTTTCATCACAAGGAAATACCTCCAGTTTGCAGTTGTGTTCTTTCACAGCTGCACAATCCCCTTAAACCCATAGAGCAGGTCACAGCACAAACCTGCAAGGCCACAAATACTAGTTTCACCTCTCCCTCCGCACTCCAGCATCAGGAGCATGCAGATGGTAGGTGCCCACACACTGGGTTCTTCCCTGCTTCACAAAGCTTTGGATGGCTCTTGAGATAGCACTGGCTTTCAACACCCATT
The DNA here is from genome assembly GCF_901933205.1 of Camarhynchus parvulus. NCBI lineage: Eukaryota > Metazoa > Chordata > Aves > Passeriformes > Thraupidae > Camarhynchus > Camarhynchus parvulus. The sequence continues at coordinate 15,507,957 of NC_044575.1, read as the reverse complement.
GGGCTCAAGTGAGACAATCTGGTTTGTGCTTTGTTATTCTAATATATGGATTTGCATAGCATTCCTGAAATATTTTACTGGAAATGGACTACTTGGACTTCATTTTCTAAACAGCACTGTCCTCCCAGTCATTAAACACCTGGTGGAAATCATACTCCAGCTTTTATATTTCCATCACTGGTGAGGAACAATTTCTTATCAAACATCAGGAAGCACTGAATTACCAGCCTGCACTCCACAGTGTAAAGACTGCATTGCAGAATTAGCTGAAGTAGTTTTCCATGTTTTTCCTAAAATTATTTCATCCCACAAACATGAACTATTCCATGTCCAGATTTGAAAACAACATGTGACACTAATCACAGATTTTCCCTACTAGAAAGCTACAAAGCATCATTATCACATCCTTCAATTAAGGACAGGGTGTTCTACTTCCCTAACAGCATCAGATTTTGTCCGATAAATAACGACAAAGCATCATTACTGCATCCTTTAGTTAAGGTTACAGGGGTTTGTTTCCTGAATGGTGACTAACCAAACAGTAGGTAAGCTACAGGAAAGGAGCACCATTCCTCTCTCCTGCTACCTGCAGATTTGATTAATGCTAAGGAGCTGTTATTGTAATCAGTGCTACAGGCAGCAAACTGCAAGACAAGCTCAGATGAATGCCTGGCCTTGCAAGAACCAGCACATTTCTTCTGCAGTCAGTCTTAATACATAAAATACTCAGATCCTGTTTGAATTTGGGAGTGCAAGTTTCTGCAAGAGTGCTACAAGGCTTTTTCACTTTAATTTTATCAGGAGGCAATACTGATCACCAGAGCTCTACATATCTATCTATCTATATACACATAAACCAGCAGTCTCAAATGCCCCTGAGCAATAAGATTGGTATTCAGAATACCAGAAGCATTATGCCACCATCCTTGAAAGCAGAAAGCCAGTATTTTGCTGACAACCAGAAGATGAGACTACAGAAAAATTACTCTCTTCAGGTGATGCCTGTGCTCTGTTCAGATGGGATACTGAGCTTTTCTGAGTGGCAAGATACCTGAAAAAGAAAATATATTATCCTTAAAATGAAGATCCCACTAATGTTTGTCTGATGGAAGAATTCAGCTTCTCCTTAGCAAAATGGTTGTGTAGTTTTTGGAAGTATATAAAAACAGTTCTAATTGATGATGCACTGCTTTTTAAAGTTAGCTTCAGTTCCAATTAAATCACAAGTGGCATGGCTGAGAGCACAGTATTTTCTGCTCTGCTGGGGTGGCCGGGGTCCAGCCATCTGCGTGGAATGCAAGGCAGGACATTCCACCCTTCCGCCAGCACGTCCAGCGGTGCCAGCTGCTCCTGCAACCCGCCAAGGGGACAGGGAGGGATCTTCTTTTGTTTTCCTTATTTGTTTATTTGCTTTACTCTGGCAGCAGGCAAAGGGCTCTTCTCTTGCCAAGTTCATTACTATTGTAAAGTGTTCCCAATTACACTGAGTAAAGCACTACAGTGAGGAGGGGGAAAAAAAACAACTTTAAAGTTTACAATTAAACTACAGAACTTTTTAAGGCTTGATTTCAGGAAACAGGTGGAAGCTAGATTAAGCATATCTCTCCCAAGTGCTCAAATCCACACACATATTATCACTCATTCAAAATATTTCTTTCAAAATTTTCAATAAAGATTTTTGTTAAATTAAAGAAGCATGCAAGTTCTATCAGCCTCTTCATTTACTGGCCTTCTACAACCCCCTTCCAAACAACTTCCAAAACATCAAAGTTTTATGCTTAGATCTGGGACTACTCAGCCATAGGTGATATAATAACTACTGTTTTCCAAAATGATGATCACTTTGTTATTATCAACATGAAAAGGCATGCCTGTATCTTTTTGGCCCCCATTAACTTTCTCCCTCATCCCACAACTTTCTTGTCTCCCAGTCACTGAGTACAAACACAAATTGTTGGTGGAGCATCTCAGAGTCTCCTAAAGATGACAGACTAATCAAGCAGCAGGATTTTACTACAATGGCATAACAGATTCAGGAAAATCACATCATCGCTTTTCTCAGTGGCACCACAGCCTAAATCATCCTTTTTTGTATGACTCTGATGGAGTGAAAAGTGCTACTTAAAAGCTTAGAAGATTACACCTACAGTTTTATCACTCTGGACATCAAGTTGACTGCCACAGCCATACAGAGAATACGCACAGAATAAGTTCTTTCTCATGTACAACTCAGTTGTTCTGTGTCTACTCTGCAATTAAAACATCACATTTGCCTTTGAAGAGATTTTATTTACTGGCTTGTCTCTTAAGTCTAATTTCCAGTCCCAAAATTTATCTATCATTCTCCCACTTCTCAGATCAGTCAGAACTATATCAGCCAGGTCTAAGCTGCAAAGGACAGGGGACCTTCCTCTCCAAGAAAGAGGAATACATTCCCTTGTAGTAACTAGTTCTCCAAGCACAGCAAGACACAGTACAGAACTGCACTCTGACATGCAGGAGAGCAAGGCTGTCCCTTCCAAGATAAAGATAATCAAACAAAATACAGCGCTTGTTTGAAAAGCATCAGTCACAAGTCCCTTCTGCATAGCTGAGGAGCAAAGTATTTGCTTCATATATTAAAAACAGGTAGAAGACCTGAGCACAACAATAACTATTATATACTACAAGAGTGCTGAACATCCCACAAAATCTGTTTCTCCAAATATATGAAGTTCCAGCAGCCAATACTTAAATCCAGAAGTCTCCCATTGTTCTTTCACTGTGAAAAGAATTCACAGTTACACTTAAATACTAAAGGAAGCAGTAAGATCAGCAAATCCTTACTGTCAAAGCTTAATCGATACCCACTTAGGGAAAAGGATGAGAGAAGCAGGAGAATAGGAACAGCATTAAAAGCAAACACACATCCACCACTTCCTGAAGTTAAACAAAAGGCACCAGAACTAACCAGGCTGCTGCATGTCCTGTACCCAGCTCATACCTGCCATGCAGCTCCTGCCCACAAAACATGTCAAACATGAGCATTTCAAAGATTGAACGTTAGCCTTTCGTGAGATGTCCCCACATTTCTTAGCAGGAAAGCAACAAGAAAATGGACTGCTGTCTAAATCTGTTTACCTAAAATAAGCCATCCTTACTTCAACACTCCCTCCCTACCCCGAGGGATTTAAGAAGCATGCACTGCCATGATCTGACAAGATCCAATAAACCGGACAGGCTCCCTCTCGCTTGCACAAGGACACAGCTGCTCTGATGTCTCATCTAGGCCTTGTGTGTCCAAATGTCGCCTGTACCAGCTCAGCCAGATCTTTATTTCAGTAGCAAGTGTTACACATTCCTCTAATGAAGGCTGCAGTTAGACCCACAGGCAGATAACCAAATCCCAAAGGCTTCTTCTCACACAAAAAGATCAGTAGAGCTTGTGCACTGTCCCTCTCCAGCTCCTCTCTCTCTTACAGTAGCTCTGCTAAAACTTGATGCATTTGCCAAGCAAAACTGCCACCAGCTAATCTCTAAAAGCCACCAGCACTCTCCCCCTCCCCCCAAATGGATCCATCCACAGAACAAAACCAGCTGCTCCTGATAAACATACATGGCTGCATTTCACAATACACTGGAGGCCTCTAAAGCACTATGCCTGAGCACAGCATGCTTGGTCCTGTAACAAGTATTAAGACACTTCCCCTTGCATGCTGGAAGCACAAATATTATTGGGAAAATGTGCACAAAATCAGAAATTGTAAGCATGAACTGAGTCACAAGAAATGTACTCTGAATGGCAGCTAGGTAAATTCAGGGTGAACAGAATTAGTCATCTTCAGTGAGTCACACAAAACAGTACAATTTGCAAAGAAAGCAAATTAAGAACATTCTGTTATAATTGATTTTAGTAAAGAACTTGATGTCATTTCATAGTAAGTGCATATATTTCAGAAGTTCCGTGCTAGATTTTTACATACCAAAACATCTGGCTAAGAATGTGGCAATAGACAGCTTGTGATGCACATCCTACTTCCTAACATCCCTCTGGTGCCCTGGCCAGCATGAGTTTGCCATCTGTGGCACTAAGAGAGGGAGCACATTTATCATTATTCTTCTATAATCACATATTCAATCAAAAGGATTTCAGACCTAACAGCTGCCCCCAGCAGTGGGCAATGTGTTATATCTAAGTCAGTCCTTTACCAAAAGATTACATGTGACTATCCACAAAGGGAATCCATCTCTGTCCCCAGGACACACAGCATCCCAGAGTACCAAGTGTTATGTCAGCAGAAAAAAAAAAAAGGGCAAAAGACAGGCATAACTTGGAGTTGAGTTTTTTTGCTGTTACCATAGAGGGTGACAGAACACAAAAGAAATTATACAGAATTACTCCAATTTGCATTCACTTTGCCGTGGCAAAGTAACTTGTGTATAAAAGAGCCAGTCTAATTTTAGCAGAAAATATACTGATGTACAAACTATTCTTCAAATAATGATAATCCAGTTAGAAAGGCTAAGTCTCAGTCAGAAACTACATCTATGGAAAGTGTGCTAGAGCATCTGTTGAAGCATATGAACCACATTAGCATTCCCCACCACCCCATAAAATGACACACGTACATACAAACCATCACCACAAACTCTCATGAAATCTGCAGCAATGAACAGCATAACCAGCAAGCTGACATGCAGCTCGTTTCTGCAACTGCCCTAGCCCCTCTAATCTTCTGCTTACCAGCTTTGCCATCCTGACTGATTACACTTTGGTACCAGACTTGAAGTTACTTTTCTCCCACCAAACAGAAGCATGTTCTGTCAGTGACATTTCTGGCTCCACAGCTGTAGCAAATGGGAAGATCAACTGCACAGACATTGGAACAATTATTTCTCAGAGGATATATTACTTAACTGAAAATGGATTATTTTAACCTGTTTTATAGAAAAAAGGTTTCATCTTATCTAGCACTTAACAAGTTTCCACAGCACCTAATGACACAGTTCCACTAATACATCAAGCCAGCAAACTGTCACTACCACCATTACAATTGATCACACTCCCCCTTCGATCACTCCAATCTTCCCTCTGTGCCTCTCCCATGCAGAGGTACTTGTGCAGCTGTACAGTGAATTGGATCAGGAATTGATCCCAACTGAAATAAAATGTTGTTTTCTTTCCATTAGTTTTGAGCTGCATCACTGGTAGCAGGATCCAATTCCCAAGCACTCAAGCTGGCAAAGAGAGGAATAAACAGCTCCAACAGCGAGAGGAGGGCACTTCTCTCAGCAGTCTCAAAGTGCTCAGGGAACTATGGCATAGATTGCAGTGTCTTTGTGTGATAGCAAGAATTTTGTTATAGGATACTGTGGTGTTTTTTATAAAGACCCGCTCCTCCTTGTAAAACTATACCTAAAATTCAGTTCCACAGAAAATCTTCAAGGTTCCCTTTACAGATTCTTCACTTGGTACTTCAGCTTCAGTTGTTTCAGTTGCTTTCTCTCTTCTGGAGTGAAAGTAAAGCATATGTATTAGAAAATTATGTAATGTGTAGTGAGCAAAAGATACCAAATGAGATATTTGTGCCAAATCTGAAAAATTTAGGAAGTTTGACAGCTCTTTTCACCTCCCTTCTCACCTTTTCCAGAAGAGAAGGTTTTAAAAACAGGGGAAGGATCACAGTAGAAATGATTGGGCACAACTCCTGGTGTCACCAGAGCTCCTGGGCTGAGGCTCTTCCAGCCCATGGCTGTGACTATGGCAGGCATGGTGGTAACAACATTTACACTATTATTGCAACTGACAGAACAAATATACGCCTGGTGAGGAAAATTCTCCTTCCCCTCCAAATGATCCACCCCATTTCCCAATTCTCAATATTACAAAAGCAATTTAATATTTGCATATTTTCAACTCCATGTTGTGAATTCCACATTTACCTCCTCCAGTCTCAATCATGAAGAGTAGCAACACATTTCTTATCTGGTGCTTTTTCTGCCCAGCTGCATGGATACTAAGAGAGGGGAAAGCCATGTACATGAGACAGACTTTTATTGATGTTGATTTTATGCTATAATTTTATACTTTTCATACTTCAGTGTGCTAATGTTTTGTTCAAAATAAATCTCAATGATACAAAATGATGAGCTAAACCTAGCATTTAATTTTCCAAATAGTACTTGCACATTTTGCATTTTGATACATATGCTAATACCTACTAATTAGAATCATAACAAAGACTTTAAAGATAGGAATTAGGGAGAGGAACTTTCCAAACCAAAATGGATTCGTTATATGACAAAACAAACATTAGAACCACTTCTTCTGTATAATGATGCAAAATATTCTCACAATAGGAGAATTGGAAGAGAATTCTAGTAGGGAAAAGAAATTAAATCCTACGTGCTATAAATTTGCCTTTTCATTATGCTCAGCCTCAAACACTGCTAAAATAAAAAGGAATCACCTATATTTTGTCATAGCTCAAAGAAACAAGAGATAGCACAGTTTCTGTGTGATACAGTAAAAGTCTAGGTATGGTATTAGAAATGGATGACAAACACCATGCAAGGACTTACTGGTAAAACCAATACTGCAGTATTATGGTTAAATTCTCTGTAGTAAAAATTAGACTTACTGTTTTAGAGCTCTTAAAAGACCAAGGAAGCTTCTACATTCATGTGCTTTTTTGCAAAGATGAAGGCACATTTTACTTTTTATTAGCACTGCAACTACATTAGTTTAAGAGGCTGTTTCACAGAAGCCTACAAAAAATGAAGAAATACGATTTCATTGAATGGGAAGATCCTAATCAGTACCTTGTATTAGCAACTTAATACTAAAGACCACTGAGACAGGCCTAGAGGTTAAAATCCATCATCTTTCTACGAAAACTCCTTTAATACATTCTAAAAGCTCCTGCCTTTGTAATAAAAATAAAATTCTGTCAATCATTCTGCTTTTAGATTAAACTCATAAGCAAAATTATGCTCACTAGAAATATATTAATATATGTTGAAATCCTGAGAAGTATTTCAGCATGGCAGGAAAACGGTGTCACACTATTAGAATTGCAAATTATGCCACCTTTTAGCAAGTGACCAGCAACAGGCCACTCCGAAGTGCTTGGCAATGGAAGAAGGCTTGTTTTCGCAGTAGTTAACGCTTACTTTACGGCTAATCCATCTCAACTTTGCAGGCTTGCTTACCTCAGCAATCTGCACCCTTGAAATAAGTGATGGGAGAAGTTTATATTCCTGTTCCAGACTGCTGCTTACAGTGTTTGTGCGAGTTCATCTGCGGGTACACTGCTCCACAATGACAGCGTGAGTATTCTAACTTATACCACACTGACTACCTTTTTCTTACCATAAACCCTGAGAAAAACAAACAAAACCCCCAACAAATAACCCACCCCCAACAAACAAATCTCTCCCCCCCGCCCCCCCGCCCCAAATGAACTGAAATCCTGAACAGGAATTTAGACTACTTAGATATCTGTAGTATACAAACTGCGACTCAAAAAACAGCAAGTCCACCCTTTAGTTAAAACCGCCTTGCTCATCTCTTACACCATGTGCTGTGCACTTCTCTCCTTAGCAGTCCCCACCTTGGTCACACACAGAAGATATCCTTGGAGCCATATTCTCATTCACACTGAAGGAAATAACACTGGTTGAAAACAGGATGTGCACAAGAGATTTTTTTCTTTTTTGTATGCACATTCCCAACTTACATCTTCAAGGAATATTTGGGCAAGGGGAGAACAAATTCAAGCCGAGAGCTTTACATAACCAGCAAACAAATAAACAGCAACAAGAGGATGGAACAAGATTATGCTCTGAATACTCTTGTCTAACTGGAAGGCAAAGCCAAGAAGCCCTGCAGAAAACACAAGCTAGAAGCAAACTGTCTTATTTCCTATTGCTTCTGTGTTTAAAAACATCCCCAGTATGCATAAATCAAGATGTCACTGGCAGTGAAAACAGAAGCCCAGCTTAACTCCACAGCGACAAGGCTCCATTAATCCCTCTCTAACATTCTCACTAGGGTCCCCAGCTTTCTTTTGTTCTCATAATATCAAGCTATGACAAAAAAAAAAAAAAACTACGGCAGTGACACATATGGAAGAAATTTGTATTCACTTGTCAGATGCCGGGTAAAAATATCTCCCTCATAGTCACAGTAGTGAAAATTAAAGCAAGCAGGGTATACTGGACATACAGACAATCATTCCAATTTTTTTAACACAAATTTATTTTAAAAAGTACTCAAAACACTGAGAACAGCCACAACTGTAGTCTAACATGGATCAACATAAAATAGCACCATCATTACTTGGGGTTTTTTTTAAGATAAGCAGTCTTCAAAAACATGCCTAGTTCATGCTTATGTCAGCTCTGTTTATTATTACTGCAAGGTAAGAGAAGTGCTGTCCTCAGTAAACTTACTGGAAGGAGAAACTGGAGCAATAGAAAACAACAGTTCTCCTCTGTAGAAAGGGAACCTCCTGCTTTGGAACAGCCATGCTAAATATCCAGACAGCTTTTCTTTGGACAAGGTGTAACCCACTGAAATCTGTCAGGAAGGTTACAGATGTTGCTGTCACAGTGCATCTGAGGAAGCACGCACTGTATGTTCAACTTTTTTTTTTGCTTTCCTTCCACTCCCAGATGTGAACTATTTTCACAATAAGCCAAAGAATTTATCAACAACTTCACTGGTTTGTGTTGGTAAAAGCTGTATCTTCTAAAAAAAAGAGGACAGAGACAGCACTTCAAAAATCTGCACATCTTTTCATATTAAAGGCTCGTAAGAGCTGCTACAGTCTCGTCTGCTCCACTGGCATAGGACAAGGTCATTCTTTAGATGATTCAGGATTTAATCTTCTCCAAGATATTCTGGAGAATGTAATACCTGAATGAATCAAGTTCTACTGTATTTTAAAGGATATTGAATCTCACCAAGAAATGCAGAGGTGCAAGACTCAAATGTTGGACACTGCAATACATACTTTAGTTACCTTTCGAACAGAGTTACCTAAACCAATGAAAATCCTTGAGAAATCTACATGCACAATAATATTTTCATAACAATTTGATTTAAAACCTACTAAAGAAGGAAGCCAGGGAAGAGCAGTAGGTTTTCATAAGCCTAAAGTGCAAAAAGTTCCAAGGAATGTAAAAAGGTCATTTCCAGTCACTACACAAACCTGATTTATTCTCAGCATGATACCAACAAATCACTGGTAGTATTTAACCGATCAGCTGCTTGAACTGGCTTGGTTATATAGTAGTCCTTGCAATACCCAGCAGAACTCTGTCTTCTTCCACATACTTAGTGTTTCTATGTCTCCTGATCAAGATTTTCTCCTCTATTTATACCACATAAATAAAGGTAGGCTTATTAAGCTAGTGCCATAGAAATAATCATAGAACTGAAAAATACAAAGTGTATTTAGAACACATACTGAGATCTCTCTTGTGCACACGCACCAACAAAATCCCATCAACAGGGAAAGCACTCATCTAATGAGAAAAAAACCCCAATCATTATTCTTTTTATCACAGATTCTCACCCTAAGCATTCTGTCTGAAGAAATTTCAGTTTGGCATTTACATAATTTTAAATGGCAATTACATTTAGGGAAAGCACCTTCAACCTATGATCTTTTTATTTCCTATTTCCAGATGCTAAAATAATTCCTACTCAAGGATTATAATTAGCAAACAAGCCTAAACTTTAATATTGTAGTGCATTATTTTGTTTTAATCACAAAAAAAATACCAGACTGAAAATCATTCTTCAAATTGTGACAGAAGTTTATATAAATTAATAAAGTTTAAGCTCAGAATAACCAAGAGGAATAAGCAAGTTTCAAGTATTTAAACTGTTCAGGAAGCACTGCAGATTCAAGACCACCAAAGCCAATGGTCTGGCTTCTCTGAAAACACAAGTAGATACTTGCCTTTGAAAAAGACCTGTCATAAGAAAAACAAGCAAGTACAGATTAGAGAAACAACAGGAGATCAATAATACAACTCACATACCAACCAAATGGTCTCATTGCCAAATTTGCATTCTATGCTTGATGATGTTAAAACAGATTCTACCTTAATTCTTACCTCTTCCTGGGGAAGAAAGAGAAAAAGCGGCATATTTTCACCTCTAGAAAACTAGAAATAAAAGCAAGAGCGCCACCATGATTCAGTATTAATATCCTGGAATACTTTAAAGTCCATAGAATTTCAAATCATCTCCCCTAATAATCATTTCCATCTTCCTCTCTCATTATCATTGCATTATCAAGATCATTAAAAGTTACTGGAAAGATTAACATTTGTCGAATGATAGTCACAGTCCCAAAGGTGACATTTCAACAATGAACAGCAAATACCAGGAGAAGAGTGACTTATGTCATCCTTCAGAACCACATACCATAATTCAAGGCCCCTAAACAAATGCCAGAATGAAATATGCTAACAAGACAGCTGACTTCATGAATAATAAATCTGAAAAATTTGACCGTAGTCAAAAAGGTGTTAACTTAAAACAATGAAAAAGAGGCATCAATTTCTTAATCTTTCTGTCAGACATCTTGGAAGTGAAAATGTGCTTAAAATGACTTAAAAATCATGAGGAAAGGCATTCCATGAGTATTTTAAATTTTCCAAAAACAAACACATGCTTTTTTTCCAAACTTAAACACCACTACATTTACTACTTTTGTAAGAAGAAACAGATATTGGAAATGAGTGTTACCAGAGGTATTTTAGAAGGGAGTTACATTCTTGTCCCTCTGTAGTAATCAGATTTTTGTGAAGCATTTCAACTTCCTGTACATGAAAAGGGGAGGTATTTGCAAACAAAAGATTAGGCTTTACTGTGCTGTTAAGTAAATATGTTCTGAATATCTACCTCCGCATCTCAGAACTACCATAATGCAAAAAACAACAGTCTACCAAGACCATAACTCCATTCTGATAATAGCCAACACTACTTATGGAGTCAGAAGACTCCACAAATCTCTGGAAATGCAGCTAATTGCCCAACACCATATCCCAAGAGAAATTTCTTCCCAACTGACTGTTCAGCTTATATGCATGGACTGAAAACCAGCATTACCCCTGCTAGCACTCTTGCTAATGTCATTGATCTTTACAGAATTGTATTATTTACCTTAGTGAATCATAGAATTTAAATCCTCAGCTCAACTATGAGCTGCATACAAAAATTCTTCCTATTTATTATTATTCCAACCTTCTCATGTCATGCAATACACCAAAATTGTTCTTTACTGTCAAAGTATGCTGGCAAGTCAATTGTCTTTAAACCCACTTTTGCCTTATTCTCCCCCTCATTTTTGAACTTGCTGATGCTTTTCCATATGATAAAGCAGAAAAAGTGTTTACTGAAACCCAGCTAACCTGAAGCTCTTCTTAAGTTTGATTTTATAACAAGAGCATATTGGAGAACTCATTCTTTCTTTGAAGGTCTGAGCGCCTGCTGGGAAACTCACATTGTCAATTTACTACTAAACCTCAAAAAACTGGCACAAAAAAAAGCAAATCCAAAATGAGATTAAAAAGTAATAGTTTCATGTTAGTAGCTGGCTGTCACTCTAGAATAATATTTGTTTTAGGAACCACGAGTTAATGAGTAGCCCATGGCTATACGATAACCATTGTCTCCCTTGGAGATTAGACTCCTTTTTAGACAGGTTTATCACACAGGATTTTTACTTCATGTCCTGTGCACTCCACCCACACCACTATTCTCCAGGGATCTTAGGGAAACAGGTCATTAGGAGAGTTCCTGTAAGCAGGAACTTTATTACTTTCACTGGGAACATGGATCCAATTTGCATTAGTTATTCCCACAGCTGTTGAGTCCTGCCTTATTTTTTTTTTCACATGTAACAAGTCCATATACTTTGGCATATACCAGCAAAAGGATAAGGGGACAGTTGATTTTACTTAGGCTCTTTGAGAAACTTCAGATTTGCAACACCCTTTGGTAACAATGCATTATTTTTCATCCAAAAACATACCGAAGCTAGGAAGTATTATCTCTGTTATTTATGAATACTGACCAATCTACTCCATTGTTTGGTCAGCAGTACCACACATTTTTAATCAACTTTCTCTCTGTAGAACTACTAGAACTTTGTGCCATTTTAAAAAAGCTTAAGATAAATGTTAGTGAAACGGAGAATTAAGATGAATGGCGGGGGGAAAGTATATCTTCCTATTTCACTTGGCTAGGGACAAAAAGCTCTCGGTGGATTTGCTTTGCACTTGCAGTTTGGCTCCCCATCACAACATTTGACCTGTTCCATAGCTTGACTATGTCCAGATTGACTTCTACAGTAGTTGATGGAAACAGTAAGAGCACAAAACATGGAACAGTTACTGAACTGTAGTTTCAAAGGTAACAGCAGAGGACAAAATTTTGCACGAAGTTGCGCATTTCAGCCTAACCACCTTTCATTTTCCATCACACTATCAAACTGGGCCCTCCAGAAAGCAGGAGGTTCCTTCCCATTCAGGTTCTGGGCAGTCCACAAAGGGTGCACTGACCTGGTAGCTGGTGCCATCAGGTTCAAACCTCCATCATCACCAGCGCTTCCCTGCCTTAGCCCTTGAGACTGGTCAGCACCATCTTCTGACCTAACTTGTGATGCATCAAAGTGCATACACTGATTATGGCATAACTGGGACTAGACCTTTTGCAAGGTCACAGACCCAAGCAAACCTCATGCACACCTTAGATCCAGAAGGAGAAGAACATATTATATACAAGCCATAAGACAAGAACTATTGGCCAAGGATTGAAGGGCAGGCCATAATTTTTGCAGGCACAGGCAAGTGAGAAGTCCCCACAGACAGGAGCACAGTGTCCTGTGATACCTGGTAGCCTGCTGCAGGCCTCTGCTTGCTAAATGGGAACACGTGACAAACCAGACCACAGACATTTATCTGGATGAACGATAAATCACTCTTTTAGGTCAAGCATGGACTGGAATTCCCCGGATCCAAGTTCTTCAGGCACTTGTTTTGACAGCTACGGTTCAATTACCAACAGTGACTGTACATAAGATACTATTGTGTGCAGTATTTTAAAAAAATATCAAGCTCTTAGTAATAATGGAAAATAATTATCATTCCTTTATTAAACCCAGACAGGAAATGATGATGTCTGCTAACAAAGTTTTATTACATGTATAAACACCATCCTTATTCCTGTATTTGCTTCCTCTTTGCTCAAAATCTGCTTACTCAGACAGCAAGGCTGTTTTTAGCACTGGGGGCTATCAGCCTGGGGATATCTCTCATGCACTCTCAGGATGGTTTTTCAAATTGTCAATTTTTTTTTTCTACTGTTTGTCATTGAAAGAGTGCTTTGGCACTTAAGAAGTCAAATGAATGAATTTGAATTGCATCTTTTAAAACTCATCAAGATATTCATGGAAGTTGTCATTCAAAAATTAAGCAACTTCCATGTCAGCTTAAATTGTTTTGCCTACTGAAATATTTAACACCCTTTTATTTTACATTTTCAGCTTGGCTCAGAAATGCTGTGGATAGATGACACACCTAAACAAGTATAACCAATGTGTTTAAATTTGTCTGTCTTTATAATAAAGTTACTTCCTTCTCATGAAACTCTTGCCAACTTTTTTATTTTATAATGACACCCCCATCATGTTTCAGAATAAAATGTTTAAACATGGGAATTCATAAATCTACTAGGTAAGACTATTTCTTCTTTAATTATAGAATGGATTACAACTAAAAACACAAACAAACCAACCAAACAAAAAAGCTCCAGCAAGTGATTTTGTCCTGCAAGACAGTGGATTATACTGCATGTGTTTCATGAACTGCAGAAAATAATTCTTCATTAACAAGATGCCTCCTTGACAGTATTCCCAAGGAGGCAAACAGTGAGAGCTGGTAAGTCTTCACTCCACGTAAAACCAAGAGGAACTTGATTTAAACAGAAACATTGATTCTGTTAACAATGAGAAAATACAAGTCTGAACATGTAAATAATACCCTTCCCACTTAAAAAGTTATACCACATATAGCAACAACTGCCTACATTTTAGTGGATGACTGTGCACATCCTGTCTGAAACAAGCCTGGAAAAATAAACAATAAAAAAACACAACCAAAAAATCAAAAACTACCGGCTTATTACAGTACTGTGTGAAAACAGAAGGGTCCCCTTTAAAAGGCAAACCAAGGACATTACCTACAAACTTGCAGTTAAATACCTAAATTCTTGTACATTAGAAGCATGAGTCCACAATCTCCCCGTTCTTAGATGAGTTTTCATAGCACTTTACTCCACTTGCTCAAGCCTCAACAAGCTCAAGTGACTCAGGCCAGTACCTTCATATTCATCAGGGTGGGGCAAGGGAGAAAACCTCAGTACAGACACTTTGGGGTTATAAGAATGCAAATCACCCAATTCAGCATTTAGAATAGCACCCATAACTCAAAGCTAAAACCTGTGCTACACCAGACCACATGGTAAAGCCTATCATATGCCTAATAAGAAACATTCATAAATACATCAAAAAAAAAAAACCCTGAAATTTCAGGTTAGTCTCCAAAAATTGCTCATCACCAATGGCACCACAATAATCAAGTGAAGAAGGGACAAAGTAAGGACACCTGCAGTTAGGTGGCCATCCAGGAATACTGTGCAAAAGAAACAATACTTTTTAATGCCCAGCAAGTCAAGCAGCAGAGGAGTGTCCAACAGACCCACTGCAAGATTAAGGCTAAAATTGAACAAAAAATCAGCTACAGTCATTAGGCTGAATACTCCTTTCACTATTTCTTTTGTTCACCTCTTAGCTGTCAGATTACTCCCAAACCTCAAAACTCAGCTAATTTTTAAAAAATGGCATTATCTGGCTACAACAAAAAGGAGACACAGACAAGACCATAAGAACATCAGAACTGCAGGTTATCTCAGGCATCCCGACCAGAAATTACAAGGGAACCAAGAAAGGTTGGATCACAGAACAAAGATAACACTGGAAAAAATTAGGGCCATCTGAGGATTTGTATACCTTAGAACAGAACCTGCAAAATACTTCCATTTCTAACCTCTTTCCCTTCTGAGAAGACATGCAGATAACCTTAAACAGCAAGACCAATGCCTAAATATGGGTTTTTGAATGTAGGCTGGTCAGCTCCTTAAAAAGGAACCAGTCCCTGGCTAAACCAGCAGGTGAGATTTCTCCAGCTGACATGGAACTGTACTATTAACATGGTTTTGTTCAAAACAGTCTATTAACATAAACAAGAGATACAAGCATGCCCAGAAGCTTTTTATTTCTTTCCCAAGTACATTTGTTGGTCTGATAAAAGTTATTAGCCCTCACTACAAACTTGGTTCCTTTTATATCTGATGGAAAACATCCACACACACTAACACTATAGTAAATATTACAATCATGAAGATTTCATAGACTGGAGTTCCAGCAAGACCTGGAGATCATCAGACAGAAGACTGACTGAAAAAAAAAAGAAAAAGCTATTTATCATTTACCTGACACAAACCTGAAACCACAGAGTTAATCCTGTAACCTGAGCCCATGCGCAAAGTAGACACCTCCTCATAAAAAAACATCTCTATCCAGGTTTTGCATAACTTGTTAAGAAGGAACAAAGCCTCTCCTCAGCAACTCCATGCTGGTTTATGAAGAACCATGTAAAAGAAAAGTTCTCTAAATGAGGAAATTCTAGACTGAAATTTATGAACTGAAGCAGTGAGAAAAAGAGAGTCAAGATTACCTCTATGCAACCTGTGTTTCACACAACTTCTGTTCATTTTGTGTAAATAACATGAGAGTTCTCAGGTAGAACGCCCAAGAACTTACACATTTCAGCGTAGAAGAGGGACAGCAGTGATCCAGACACTGAAGACTGATGATAAAAATATTCAGGGATCACCTTTATAACCTAAGCACTGCAGAAAGGAAGGGGAAAAGAAATCAAAAAGCATGCAGATACATTCTGAAGAGCTCAAGCTACCAGACCTGGATCATTTAAAGATACAGTTTTCTGCTGGCTTACATTCTAGCTTAATGGTTTTACTCTTTCAGTGTTCAGAGTAAGAAGGAATTTGATCTATGACAGTCATCCCTGTCTTGATTCCAGTTTAATTTTTGCCACTCTTCAGAAAATTGTATCTAAAATCTGGTTTGGGAGTTATTTTTCGTGTGCATGTATGCGTATGTTCAATGCTCTTGTTCCACAATCATTGCTGATTGTGTGAAAAAACTTGCACCTTGACCAGTTTCTCTTGGCTGACAGAATAAAAGGAAACCAACTTTTGAGAAAACTGCCATATTTCCCCCTCCAAATGCTAAAATTATCGCACTGCTCTTTAGGTATTTAGTTACATTCATTATTCTAGCTGCAAAATTAAATTATTTAAAATTAGTGCACACAGTCTCAGGAACAGGGAAGCTCCTAGACTACAACTCTTTGAGGTGTCAGAACAAGGCCATGAAGCAACAATTCTTCCTCAAGTAGTCTCAGTTGATGTAACACTTCCCAGTACTACTCTAAACAACACATTTGCAAAAATAAATTCAAATAATCAGATTTACTCATTTCATATACAGTTAAGAACACAGCTAATTTTTTTTTTGTAATTGCAGAGTAAGATGAGTGAATAAATTGCTAAGAAGGACTTAAAAAAAAAAAGAACCTAGCAAGTAAGTTTCACAACCATATCACCAACTGTAAATGGGTAAAAAACAATGGACAAGGTCACTTCAATAGTATTCCACTAGCAGAAACACACATTAAAGTTGTTTGATAGGTCATCAGTGATGGCACAATACGCAGATCTGACAGTACTGAGTTCAAATTTGTATAAACAGCTATCTAAAAATTGCAGTCTCTTATTAATTTTACTCTTTCAAGTATGCTTTCCCTGGGCCCACATGCAGCAGATGTAACAGATGGAAACTGCCAGTGAAATAGGCAAAGTCAGGTAGGCCATCATGCGTGAACCAAGCTTCCTGAACATGCTCTTGAATCAGACTGCTGGATTCAGCCGGGCACCCAGAACCCCACCTAGCTTCACATCCACACTAGGACACAGGCAGCACTTCCCTCAGGTAGATGAAACATGACTTACAGCCAGTTGTGAAGTCTGAATTATTCATCCATATCCAGTGCACAATGGGTATTTTTGCAGTTTACCCATAAAGGGAACGTAACACTGTGACAGTGCTCGATGCCATTGCCTGTGCCAGGGCACCAGCCTAGTCACGGCATCTCCTATTTTCAGATATTCTGCAGTTCTTCCCAACATTCAAGGAGAAGGATACATCACCAGAAGATAGATCACTAATTATTTTCAGAGTAATTACCACTAATAACCACATTACTACATGATACCATTCAGCTGATTTAAGTCCTTGCTACCACCAAAGTGTTACCTAAGCTTTCTGTGCTCACAAACACCATCATGCTGTCAACATTATTCATGTAACCACACAAACAGGCTGCAGGAACTCATTTAGCTGAAAACTAACCTGAGGAGAGGAAACAAGGCAGAAAAAAAAAAAAAGAAAGATTTGTTTTCATTCAGATGAGCGCCTTAAGCTACCCGTCTTCCTGAATCCTGATGCTACTGCAAAGGAGAAGAGGGTAACATGCAGAGACGTGCAAGGAACGAGTATTGCGACACTTCAAGAATATTCAACTCTTTTTCTAAATAAAGTAATAGTTCCTTTTACTAAAGGTACCTTGAAAATTATCTACTCTTCTTGTCTGTCAGCATATTGGAAAAAGAACACTCTAAAAAGATAAAACAAGTATTCACATGCACTGTACTCAGTAAAGTAACTTACTGATAAATTCTGTGGTTTGCCAAAGTAAGAAAGGTTTTAAAATGCAGAATTATTTGGCATTTTCTCCAAGAAATCAATAATTAACTATACCAGGACTCCTCAGGGAGCAAGGCTCTGCAGTTATTTGCAACCTGTTCTGCACTACAAAAGAACAACCTTGGCAGTGACCATCTCAGTAATATAACTGAGCACTTTCAGAACCAGGGAGACATCGGGAACAACACACCTGGAAAATTTAAATTGCTCTCCTACAGTCATGACTCCTTTTCTACAAATCTAATAGCCCTTGAAACTCACATTTCAAAGTAACAGCACATTTCCACTACCATACTAATGAATATTACAAGTTAATATTTAATGGAGATCTAATTTTACCTGCACACAGCGTTATGTAATTGTTTCACAGTTAAGTTCTGGTTTAGCAGAGGCACTGCTCATGTCTGCTAAGGTTTTGAAATAATATTGAAGTCTCATCAGTAAGCAGTGAATGGAGTGCCAGTGGCTCACAGACAGACCTAGATTTATCTGGGGAGAGCAACCTGGGACTCCACAGGTAATGTTACACCTATCAGTGGAGGCAAATAAGGAGCATGTGAATATTTCCTCCCCAATGGGACCATACATGTCTGGTTTACCCGTTCGGAGTTATTTTCAGCTCCCTTAAAGCAGGGAAAATGGCATGTGAAGCCAAGAATCTGCAGGGAATGGAATGCAAGGGAAACACCTGTTGTGAGGTCAGTTAAAAAACGGAACAAAGACACACACCATGCAAGCTGTGAAAGGTGAGAGGTTGCAGCAGTTTCTAGAGGGAAGACTGCCTTATAAAGGCAGAAGAGTTTCTTCGCTGGAAATGACTAAAGGGAAGAAAGAGGAAAGCATTCCCTACAGCAACAGCAGCTGAAGAATGTTCAGTGTTATTCCTTTCTTCCTTTTAATAGAAATATTTTCTATAATTAGGAAGTTTTGAACAGTGCCCAGAATAAAAATCATTACCTACTTTTTCTATAAAGGTCTGCTAGAGAAAGGCAGGTTCAACCGTATGATGCACCAGCCAAACTGACAGCTAAGCTTGCTGGATGATTTCTCACTGCTCCCACCACAAGATGCACTCCTTACAATTAATGGACTTGATGATCCTTATGGCTCCCTTCCAGCTTGAGATATCCTACAACAGTGCACCCCATTCAAAAGCAACAAAGATTTAGTCTAACAGGTGACAAACAGCATATTGGGTTTTACTGATTCAGAACTAGAACACTGGCGTGCTTTTTTCACATGTAGTCCTCAGCTGTTCTGGCTCAAGGTTAAGACTTCTCTGCATGACAATATTATTCCTATTTCACCATAGCTCATCTTGCACTGGACAGTGCCTTAAGGCCTTGTGAGGACATTTCTTAAAGACCCCTCCATAAATGCAGAATGGAAGACAACAAAACAGTAGTATGTGTTACTTTCCTTCTAGCCTTTAAAATTACCACAGGGGTAATGTGGCAAAATCCTATATCTGAAACAAGTGAAAAAACTGACAGCTTAAATTTAAGACCCTGACAGTTACAGCTGAATAAAATAAATGCATGACATACAAGTCTCCTCTACGAAACAAATCTAGCAGTGTGCTGACCTTGAGAAGTTCTCTTACACTGTTTTTTAAAAATCACCAGAATATCATATACTCAAAAAGACTGAATTTGCATAATTACTGTGTTATTTCACTACAACATACTTTCCAATGACCCATCCTGATGAGATTAAGACTATGCAAGGCAGTACAAATATGTGGTGTTTATAATGGATTAACTGATATTACAAAGTAAAATCTGCAAGTGTGAGGGCTGTTAGTTTCTATTCAACATTATTCAGTTTACAGCTGTAGCCACTTGCTCTGTCTTGCAGACCACAGACCACCTGAGTAGACAGAAATAGTCTGTGCTATCTTCAGGCACAAATGTCCTGACCAGAAGTTTGCTTCTTCTGCCGTTTGTATTTTCCTTACCTTTCCAGGCCATTGTTTCTCTCTAACTGTCCTCAAAGCTGAAGAGGTGCAATATGAGAAAACGATAGTCTTCAACCATTTTTAGGCCCTTCTGTTCAAGTCACTAGGTCAACATATGAAAGAAGAAATAACTGAGCAGGGGATAGTATGTCTGTATGGATAACAAGACCTAAAATTGAAATGGATAAGAAATCCCTCTTGCAGACAGCCTCTCTCTTTATTACACTTGTACTCTAATCAATGCTGGGAGAAGGAGCTGTGAATCTTTATCAAATCAGTGCAAGTGTCTCTCTCAGCTTCAATCAGTAAAGTCTATTAACCTACTAAACTACAAAGTTTATAAGTACAGATGAAGCTCAAATTATGATTGTGTCAAACATTGGTAATTGTTTGTAAAATACTTTGTTTCTCTCTTCTCTTATTACGTAACAGTTCACCAAAACCACTACAGTACCCAATACTCTCTTCTATGAAAAAATGCATTACAGCATCAGACAGCACTGCTGAACAGGAAACTACATCAGGTTTATTAGCACCACTAATATGTTTTACTCCTAGCCAATTATGAAACTTACTTTTTACCTTTTTTTAAAATATCATAAGTGAAGCAACAATGCCTGCCTTTGTTGCTAATTTGAACTTCAAGAGCAGATCAATGCTATTTGTAACACAAAAGTTTGGAATCTCTTCCAAAGGGGGTAATATGGGTCTCTGGTAAATGTTGTTGAGCAAAGCAATTAAGCAACACTGATCTCTAGTTGAAATTGGACTTAAAATCTATCCTCTGTAAGACAAATAAGCTCAAAATGGTCTTTTTTTTTAATGGAGAGAATGCACAGAAGAAACCATAGAGTTTCACAACATCAGTATTAATGCTGCATTCAGTGGAAGGCTCAAATATACTAATCAACCACAGAAAAAACTCTGCCTTTACTTAGGTGCTAAACTAAGCATCCTACCATGCCAGCAGCTCATTCTTTCCAGCTTTCTTTCTTAGGACTTGATTGGATTTTGAAGCACTTGACTGAACAGCAGGCAGCACCCAGAGAAGTTTTGCTGTGTGACCACCTAAGTCTGTAGCAGTTTGTTAATCCGTAATAAATTCACTATTGTTTGTAAGCCTCAGCTTCCGTTTTTTTGTATATTAAGTACTCTGAGGCGATCAGAGACACGGGGGCTGCTGCTCTTGGTGGTATGATTAGCACTTACCCTTCCCCCCTTTCCAAAAGAAGGGGAGGACCAGGAAGGAATAAAGCAGATCTCACTCTAAAAGTTTATCAGATAAACGCGTCCCCAGCTCGAAGGGTCAAGATCTAGAACAGGAGCAACTGTTGCTGCTGCCTAATTTAACACACTTGCACTCCAAGGATCATTTCTCAGCAATACAAAGTAAAAACACAGAGGGTGTTTCTCACACCAAAAAGTTAAGAAAGCACAACCAATAAGGGGACATACAAGGCCTTCCTCAGGGGTAGGGAAAGCGCATGGAAAGCTGAAACTGCAAACCACCACCCTCCCAAATCAGTAGGGAATAAGAAAGATCACAATGGTTTTAGTAGTGAGGACACTTGGAAAAAGAAACACCACCAAGAAGCAGAGCAATACATTTTGCTTGCCAGTGGCATGAACACCAACTAATGTGTTACTGGGACAGACCTGTTTTCCTATTATTCTGCAGGTTTTTCTTCAGCCCTGTCCTCACATCAGAGACACAAACAGCTAAAGCTCCCACTGAAAGAAAGGCTGGGCAAGTGGCATTACCCAAACTTCTGCCTGGGCTGACAAATGTCCTCAGTTTCTTTGTCAAGCAGCAGGACGGATGTTTCCATTTACAAACACAGTTGCTAACAGCAGGCATAACTTGGCCGGGAATAAGAATGGGTCCCTCAGGACTTCTAGCCTTTCCCATTTCAAAATATCAATGCTCCCCCTTCCTGCCATAATCCCACACAATCATCCCCCCCCAAATGTGCACAAATAGAACTAACAGCTTTTAAAGGGAGAAAACTTTAAGAGCATCAGTGGGACAATACTGGGTTTGGTCAGGAGTGAAACATATCAGGAAATAGCTGAGAACAAGCGAGTAACACACAAATGACTCAGGATCCATTCCCATTACAATGGGGAAAACAGGCAAGTCTTTTCCACACATGGCGGATCCACCCACCCTGGGTAAAAAAGTACAGAACAAATGCCAGTTTTTTGTAGTGACTTCAAGAAGCCCAAAATATTTTCCATAAGAAAACCATCATCCTAATATACTGAGAGTGTGGCGACAATAAACCTTGATTCTTTTCTGATTTACAATGTAATTTGCACTGAATAAGTACAGCTGCTGTAGTGGGGCATGTAGTATTTTCAGTCATACAAGTAACTTGCATAAGTCCTCGGTTTGACCTTTTTTTGTAATTACAGTAACAATGTTTGACACTCCAGCTTTTACTTTTACAAAGTCAATGTAGCAGACCACCTGCGCTTTGCGGTTGTTACAAAACACATCAAAACAAGCTCGTCATTTCTATTTTCATTGACACCGTGCAACAACAGAGTGCAGCCCTGTGACTTAGAAGACACAAGGCTTGCAGTACATGGCACACAGGCCCCTCCACATGCCACAAATACTGTCTTTCCCTGCCCAGCCTGCTGGAGGAAAAGCCAGCGATCCGTGTCTACCCCACAGAGATTCAGCATTTCCTCAATCTGAGCGAGCGAGGGGTCAGACTCACAGTGAAACTTTGTATTGACAGCTGGTTCCAGAGCTGGATGAGACCCGTGTGAAGGCGAGTAACAAGTGCACTCTCAGCACCGAACAGATCAGCTGCAGACAAAAGGCAGCACGCACGCCAATGACCCTTCTAAACACACCACATTCACCAGCTGCGACAAAAGACTTTACCTTCTGTTCTAGGCACATCGGTGTTAGGAAAGGAGGCAACCTAGATGGCAAAGACCACATTCAGGAACAGCTGTGAAGAACAAACTAAGAGCAGCAGGTTATCACTGCAGCGCTGGTTTTGCTGGAGCATAAACCAAGTGCTCATGCGATTTTGAAGCATAATTATTCACAGTTCACCTGAGTGCAGGTCGCCAGCGCAATTCATGCAAGAAGTAGCCGAGAATATCTCGTTTGGGATACTGGTAGCATATCAGGTCACTCCCATCAACTGCATCTCCCTCTCCTGCACTAAGGTTTCCAGACCTAAAACCTGCAGCAAACAGCTCTCTACCTTCTGTCTCTGTGTAATTAGCACTATTAATCCCAGGCTATCCAAACCCCCTGGCGTGGCTCTGATTTGGCGTTAATCTCTGCCGAAGTCTCTTCTTCCTCCCTACAGAAAGCCATTTAAACCTTGGCACGCCTTTCGGTTTAGAGCGATGTTCTGTCGCAGGGGGATTAGCCGCACACTGTACGAGCGGGAAGCACAGAGAGCTGCCACACCTGGCCTGCCTATTCCGCAAAAAGGGAAGGGAAAGTTACTTTTTCAGAGAGCCGCCGCTCGGGACAAGACGAGGGCTCCCGTGCAGCCCGCGGTGCCCGCGGGCAGCTGCACCCAGGGGCTGAGCCCGGGGCTGAGCCGCAGCCGCGCTCCCGCTCCCGCGGGCAGGAACTGATTAGTCATTAGCGCCGCACGCGGGGCTGGGGCTGCCCGGCGGCGGGGCCGCCTCGGCCGGCCGGGAGAGCCCCGCGGGGAGGGACGCGCAGGGGGCCCCACTCACCCCATCAGCCAGTCCATGGCTGGGTCCCGCCGCGCCGGGAAGCTCCCGCGGCCGCCGACTCGCCGCTCACCGCCCGCTCATGGGGGCCGGGGCCGCTGCGCGCTCGGGGCTCCTCCCTCGGCCGCTGTGTCCGTCGGTCCGTGCCCCGGTCGGTCGGTCGGTCCCTCCCCGGCCGCGGGCGGGGCGGCCGCCGGGTGCCCCCCGGCTGACACTCGCGCACTGGCGCGGCCGGAAGTAAACACACCGCGCCGGCCAACCCGGAAGCGGCCCCGCGCCGCCCGCCGCCCCGCCGCGCGGGGCACGCCGGGAGGTGTAGTCCGGGCGCGCACCCCCGGGTCTCCCCGGGCCCGGGACCCCCGCGTCAGTCGGGCCCCTGTGCGGGAGCCCCGCTGCCCGCACCGCAGGGCTCGGTTCTCGCCGGGGCACGCCCTATCGGGGCCTCTGAGACAGCGCTGGCAAGGCAAATTAATGTGTTAATTAGAGACGGGCATGAGAACCTGGAATTCCCACGGGGTCGCCAGGGACTGACCCAAGACTCTCCTGCAGAAATGACCGAACAGCTGCTGAAGGGATGATGCCTATCCCCAGACAGCCCAACACTGCACCCTTTGTGATTTACACAACCCTAACTTTTGAATGTAAATCCTTTCCATGCGGTTCGCTGATGCACAGCATTCCCAGAGGCTCCCTGAAAGTGATGTCCTCTTGAGCTCCCTGATCGGCACCTGCTCGGGTGGGCACGATCACAGGGACGGAGCTGCTGGACACGGTCCCAGCTTTGGACACGTGCATTAGTTAAACCTGCCTTAGGGGACAGTGATGGTTATTGCATCCGCCAGTTTTCCAAGGGAAGGACCTTCCTTCAGAGGCTGTTTGAGCCATCCCCCTCCTTTCCTGCCCTGCCTCCTCCCCGGGCTGTGCCAGGGGCTCCGAGGGCCCTCCCAGCCCCAAGGTGTCCCCAGGGCCCCTCGTCCCACAGGCAGCCACCTGTAACCCCACTTTTCGGGGTGCCTGAGTCAGTCCCAGCCACCACAAGGGCTCCGAAGACAGCTCCAACAAAGCAGCGTTATCCTGCAGCTAATTCTGCATGGCAAGGGGTGACTTAACAAGAATATTTCTTGGTCATAGTTGTTTGGTATTTCTCTGTCTTAAGGAAAGGTGGTAGAGTTATTTTGTATTAAAAAGCATATTGTGGTGTAGTTTTGGGAACGGACCTTCCCTTTGAAATCTGCTTTGCGCAGCACGTAACTGCTTTATTTTGCCATTCTCCTATAACAAAACTTCAGCCTGAGAATTATCTGGGGATATGGCAGTGTAACATAAGAACCTGAAAATGTGTGTTGCCTGTGTTCCAATGAAGTGTTTGTCTTTAATACATTTTATCTTCTAATTGGTTTTAGTTTTACTTATCCTTGCATTTAGGAAATGTAGCAGAGGATAGGAAAAAGGTCTTACAGCAAAACCCCCCATACTTTCCTGAGTGGCTGGGGCAAGGATTTTTTACAGTGTTTAAAATACCAGATCAAACCATCTGCAGAAAATAATTATCCTTTATGCAGACACTCGATCCAGTCATTATCTGCAAACATTTGAGAACAGATGTCCCTCATTTGAATTATGTTTTCTTGTTGCCCTTTGTTATGGGTATTTTTAGCAGGGCATTTGAGGATGAGCTCCATCCAAATTTACTGTGGGATGCATTGTACCAGGAGTAGGGTGTTTAGTCATATGACACATGTTTTAAGATGACTTCTGATACAATGAGTTTGTCATGTCAGATTAGCTGTTTTCCTCCTGATTGTATCAAGGAAAATATACAGCAACGGGCACTAGGAGAACGACTGGTGCAAAAAAAATCAGACAAGGAACATCTATTTCATTTATCTTTTGTATCCTACCTTCCAAGGGCACAAGGCCTTTATCTACATCTCACCTAAGGTGATTATTTTACAATGGTTTTTTTTCTCCTTGGCATTACACTTCCATTGACATTACTGTTTTGTTTGGGTTTTTTTGGTCTGTTTTTGGTTTTTTTTTCCTTCTTCCTTCAGCCACTGGAAACTACAGAAATCCCTCCAGCAGACTGGACAATTCCCATTCATCCCAGCTCAGTCAGGCCCCTCTGTGAGCAGCTCTGAAGGGCAGAGGATGTGCCAACCCCAGAGCAGTGCCCGGTGGCTATCCTGCAGCTCCCCTTCCAAGCCCTCCATCAAATGCATTGCAGTGATTATTTATTTGGCAGCAGCCAGCCTGGGAGGCTGCAGGGCTCCTTTGTGCTCAGCCCTGTGCACATGGACAAAGAAAGGGTGCTCCCTGCTCAGGGCTTGTTGAGAGCAGGCCCTGTAGGACATGAGGATAAGGTGCTTAACAAGCGTGGCTGCCCGCATACAGATGTGGTGGGGAGCGCGGAGGATCTGGAGGTTTATAGTGCTTGACGTTGCAGGGGTTTGCATCCACTCTTCCCTGGATTACTGTTCCACAGCTTACTCGTGTCTAACAGGATTTAAAATGTGAGATTATTGACAGGCAGTCTGGGCAGAACGTGTGCCCCGTGGGCTTGTGGGACCTGCATTGTGGGGCTTTTGGCCTGTGGCACATAGCAAGAAATACTGCATTCACCTGCTGCTCTCCTCCTTGTTCTGCCACTCGTATGCCCTGGCCTGGCTGGTGTGTAACAGGATCCAAAAAAAGTGCATTCCCTGCTCCTCCTGGCCTCCAGGCATAGCGTGGCTTTGTTTCCAGATGTTCCTCAGCAGCACCAGTGCTTTTCAGAAGCTGATGGGAGGCTGGAGGGATCCCATGCAGCCCAGAGCACGGGAGTTGGGGCAGACAGACATCTCACATGAGGATTTGGCAGTTGTGTAAAGCTCTGCAGGGCTCAGTATAAAAGCCAAAGTACAAGATAGTGTGAACCTGAGGGCTATCCCTGTCTGTCAGAAGGCTCTGTTATGTCCCATAACCCTGAAGAAAGACATGGCAGTCCCAAAAGTGACTCAGCACTGGCTGAGAGCTGCCTTGAAATAGCAAGTGTGAACATTTACTTCCTTTATTTTGTCCCACAGTTCTCATGACTAGACCTGTGTGAAACAGGAGGGTTTATAGCCATCCAGACAACAGTTGTCTTATCTACCTGATTTTCATGTTCCCTTTTAGTTGGCTTGCTCTGCCTGTCTGATAATAAAGTGGTACCACAGAGGGTGAGTGGCTATGAGGAAGTAGTCAAGGCACCAATCTCTTTGCAACTGTCCCTTTACTGCCTCTGATTTAATTGTCACTACCTCCTACAGTGGGAACAGTGCAGCGTGCAGGTGGGCAAACACCACCGTGCAGAGCCAGCACTAAGGACTGGGGGTGAACTTTGCTCCTTTATTGCACCAGAAACACCTGTCCCTCCTTCACCACCCCGTGCTGATGTGGGGCTGAGCAGCCTCAGACCTGACACCTCGACATCAGCCTCACATGTTCTCTCTCCTCTCCTTGCTCTGTAGGAATGGAACAATGTTTAGGGCTCTATGAGTTTTCCTTCCTTGATCTGAAGCAGTGTCATTCCCATGGAGCTCATCTTACCCTGGACAGCTGAGAGGCCTCAACAGGCAGAGATGTGAACCCATTTGCCGAGCTGAGGCATTTCCAGTGGGTGGCAGGGAAGCAGAGCAGGTGATGGCTGCCCTGACACAGAGGGGGCGTGACATTTTCCAGCGAGCTGCAAATCTGCAGCTCTGATCTGGGTCTTCAGCAACAGAGGAGATCCACCCTGTGCAGTGTATCTCCAGATGTGGCAGGCTAATGGGCTTGGGTTCAAAGTGGTTCTGTTTGTGAAGCCCTGAATGTGGCACTGGCTCTTTAAGTCAAAAACATCCACACACTCCTTCCCTGAGACAAAACCTCTTTGTCCCTGAGCATGAAACATATTACGGTTCAAATTCCTACAGAGCCATTAGAAAAAGAAAAGTGCATGAGTCTGACAGCGTGGGCCTGCCTGCAACTCTGAATATGGTTATTAATCATGCTAGATATTAATAAAAGTATCGCTTCTTGGTTGGAACATTTGATTTTTTTTTTTATAAATAAACATTGTGAGTGGTTATAAATATTGATTGCTGCCAGTAATAGTAGGACCTTTTACGTATAGTCTTGCAAGAAGACGATCAATCTGGCTGAGGACCAGATTGGAAATAATAAATGGCATTTTGGGTCCTAAACTGTCTGGGAAATATGGCTTTTATTCTGATGTCGGAGAGAGGGGTGAAACTTTAGGGAAGAGGGCTGCAAAATCTGTCCTTGGGGATCTGCATTTCTAGGGATGTTGACTAGGGCTCAGTTTGTTGACTAGGGTTCAGTTTCTCTCTCCAAGTCACAGAAACACAGAATTATTAGGTATTTCCTCTTTCAGACAACTTATGAGTGGTTGTCAAAACATGAGACTGGCGGTGACTGGCTTTTAATTTT
Source organism: Camarhynchus parvulus (assembly GCF_901933205.1). Classification (NCBI taxonomy): domain Eukaryota; kingdom Metazoa; phylum Chordata; class Aves; order Passeriformes; family Thraupidae; genus Camarhynchus; species Camarhynchus parvulus. The sequence goes on along the minus strand of NC_044575.1, from coordinate 15,479,928 downwards.
CCCCCCACTAATTAGGTATTACTGTGCAGCGTCTGCCTTTTGCCTCAGCTTCCATATCTGGAAAATGAAAAAAATCCGACTTCCCTCTGCATCAAGTCTTGTGAGAGATGATGTGTAAATGCTCAGAAACCTCCAGTGCTGAGGAGTGCTAAAAATTAGGTGGATTTCTCTGTTCCTTCAAGTGTGGAATACAAGAATTACGCTAAAATGAATTTTAAAGAAGAGGGAGTTTTAGTTTCAGCTGGGAAGCTTGGGAAATGCCACTTGTGAGGTCAGCATGCCTGGGTTGGTCTGCATGTGTCAGAGAGCTCTGTAAGGGGATGAGCGTGGGTTTCCTTTTGTCCTAGTGCTGGCAATTCTGCGTCATTGTGGACAGGCTGTAGCCAAAGGGACGCTCCCAGCACGCCTGACCAGTACCAGCCCATTTGAACGGCCCCTTGGAAAGGGGAAGCAGAAGACACACCCCAGCTCTGTGGTGCTGTTCCTCCTTACTGATAAGCTCTTCCCTGAACATGTCTTAATCTACTGGAGAAAAGGGCACAGGGTGACAAGTGGGACATATATTTTGAAGTTTGGAGAGGAATGTTCCCTGTGGGGTTGGGATGTAGGCTACCCATAAGCAAAAGATGTTGTGTGTAACTGGAAGCCAGGGCCTGTCCATCCCCACTGGTTTTGCAGGAAGATGGAGACTGCTGGAAATTGTTTGCATTATTTTCCTAATGCTGCATCCCTCTTACAGATGGCAAAACTCCTTCTAGGCGTCCTCCTTGAAAAAACCCAGCAGGCTGCAAAAAGCCTGCAAGGCTGGTTTTTTTTTTTTAAGAGTCCTGGCTGCTTTTAACCACTCCTTGACATTATTTACAAAGGCAAGGAACAACTGTCTGGCACGTCTTGTCCTCTGGTACAACTGCATGGAAAGCAGTTCACCAAATAACTTTTGAAGCACGTCAGAGCCTGCATCACATCTCCTGCAGACCGAGGAGATGGGCAGCTCACCTGTGCACACACAGGGCTCATCCCGTGCAGGGCAGAGTGTGCCCCCGCAGCCAAATGCCCAAATGGGAGCAGCTGGATTTGCAAGCCACGGGAGGATGGTCAGACTGTGCCAGGATCACACCCAGGGTGCTCTGTGGGTGCTCTGTGGGTCCTGTGCCCAGCTCGGAGCGAGCAGTGAGCGCTCAGAAGGAGGTGGGTGAGACGAGCAGTGCCTGCGTGCAGCCCGCTGCCCTCTGCCCGCGCTGCCGGGGCTCGGATCCCGCGGGCAGCGTTGGTGCCTGCAGTGCAAATGAGGCCTCCAAATGATGGCTGCATTAAAGTGTTCCCAGCCCCCACCGATTACAAAGAGTGCCTGGCAGAACAGGAGTCTGTTTGTCTGCTGCGCTCTGCACAAACAGTCGCTGCTGTAAATACATCTCACATGAGCAATTAGCCCCGACAATAAAGAGGTCCCATCTCTGCTGAGCTGTTCGGGGAAGCTGCTCCTCACCGGGCACCGAAGAAGGCTCAAACAGCAATCCCCCACCTGCTGCCTTCCCTGGGAGACCACGGCTCTGGGTCTGCGGAGCATCCCCACCGTTCTGCTCCAGCCCTCCTGGCCGGGTCTCGGTGCCTTGGCACGGCACCGGTGATGGGACTGCTCTCAAAACAGCCCCTGGGTGGTAACTGAGCACCCAGCGACCTGGGGCTGCACAGGGAGGCAGCACACATTGCTCTCCAGCTCCTCTGACACCCTGGGGGCACGGAGAAGTTATTTTAAGGGTGCAGGAAATATTATGCTGTGAAATTGAAGCTGGCTCCCACTGTGCTTGGAAACCACCCAGCCCAGCTCAGCAGCCATTCTTATCACTGACTAAATGCACTTGTAATGATTTCTCCTTTCCCTCCTTCCTCACGTTACTAGCATTTTTCTCCTCTTTCACCTTGCACAATTAAATAGGAAAACCAACCCAGGAAAAGCACTAATCAGTTGTTATTCATGCATATTTGCAATGCCAGGTAGAGGCCTCAGCTGGACAGCAGGGCTCTCCGTGCCAGGCTCTGGTCATTGCAAAATCCACAGGGAATTATAAGTACCAAAGCCCTGGAAGTCCTGGCCCCACATGAGGAGGGGAGATGTCAGATGTGATGAGCATATTGTAGGCAGTGTGCCTTGATGCCTCTTCTTTTTACAGCACACTCTGTGCTAAAAAAAAAAAAAAAAAAAAAAAGGTAGAGGGAAGAGGCAGGGAGAGGTAGAAATGAGACAGTCACCCCCAGGCATCGGGCAGCCTCCTGCCTGCTGTCTAACTTTCCAAGGAGGGCAAGTCCTGTGTTCCATATATTGCTGTCGTGGAGGGGAAAGGGGAAAGGAGCTTTTGCTAATGCTGCTTCCTCTTTAATTTCTAGCCTTGCTGCCTGAAAGCAGTTCATCCTCTCTAAATCTTTCCAGAAGTGAACACATCTTTTTCTTGGAGCAGAAATGGAAGTGCTCCTATACTGCTCTGCTTGTTCCTACACTAGCATCACTAGAGTCCAGCTCCATGAAGATAGCCAGTCTTGCAAAACTTGTGCAAAACAAATAAACGAACAAACAACCAGACAAAAATAAACAGAAAAAACAGTGACACATATCCTTGTTAATTTATTTGAGAACACCAGAATATTTCTGTGTCAGTACCAGTAACTGAGGAATAAAGCGCTATTTCCTGCCCTTGAGGTGGAGCAAGAAGCCAGCGTGATCCCGGGTGGCAGCCTGCTGTCCTCGGGGCTCCACATCCTAAGGAGACTCAATGGCACCATCTGATGGTTGAGAGGAAATACTCATATTCCTGAATACTCCTCCGTTCAAAGTTATTCCCAGTCAATAACAAGGTTTCTAGCTAGGTGCAGGTGGGTTAGTGGTCTTTCAAGGAAGCTTTGGGAGCGATCCAGGAGTGTTGAGAGGTGGGAGAGTTTGGCCTGCGTGGGAGGAATGCTACCCTCTTCCTCACTTGGCTCCTTCAGGGCTGACACAGGGGAAGCAGCAGCACCTCTGGAGTAGGTTTGTGAAAAAGGAGTGACAGTGAGCTTGTAGGGCACAATCACAAAAATGTAGGATGCTGCTGAGGCTCCCCAGAATCAGCACAGAGCAGAGTGCACTGTGCCAGAATGGTGTGCTAGTAGAAACAAAGGAAAAACCCTGCCACAGCAGCCTGGACAAGGGAAAGCTGAGCTGGAGCTGCTGGAGAGGGTGTGGTGTGCATAGATGGTCATGTAAGGCTCTGTTGATGCAAGTGGTTCAGACCGATGGGGATTTGTTTGGTAAGTGCCCTCCATTGATTTTTCTATGTATAGGAAGTGTTGATTTCTCCAGCAAAGGCTGTAAAGGAAGGTCAGGTTTATTCCATGTCTGCTTTGCAGCGTTAGCAGTGGAAGGTGACCTGTCCTCTTTGACTCTGATGACTGCAAGGGCAGTAAGTGCAAGGAGTCAGCTAAATTTTGCCCCCTGCTCACAGTAATCTGCTACTACATGAAATCCAGGAGGATAGAGTGACAGGTAAGGAAACTTTGCCCAGGGCAAATTCCTCAGATTTGTTGGGGTACAATGCTGCCATGAATGAGTCATCACTTAAAACAGATTTGCTTCCTCAGCATGATTTGTGTATGTGGAACAAGCTGAAACAACTCCCCGGAGTTTATCTTTGTGGGAATATGGAAGTACTTCCATTGGTCTTCTCATGGGATCAGGCCTGTGTGTCTCATGTGCAAACTGGGGCCACACGAGCAGTTTTGAAGGAAGACATGAAAACTCCTGTGCTGGGCACGCTGGGGATCTGGCTGAATGTGGAGGTTTCCTCACGGCATCCACAGGCTCCATTGTCCACAAACTTACCCAAAAATTAATGACTTCTCTCTGCTAGTCCTAATCCATCTGCAGGGAAAAACATGGCCACTACCAAATCCCTGCCAGCTCTGCAGTGGGGGCTGTAGCAAGATGTGAGTTTTCCTCCATCTGCAGAGGGTCACTCCTTCCCACACACTGCCTGCCTGGGCCTGCCTGGTCCAGCACGGGGCAGTTGTTGTCTGCCTGTTGCCTAATCTGGCTGTTGTCAAAGGGAGGTCTGCTTCCTGGGTGGAGCTGATGGATGCAAGGGAAGGCTTGATCTCAATCTGCTTCTGGCAGCCAGCACCAGTGCTAATGCTTTAGATGGCTCATTAGTCATTTCTAGAGTGCACCAAGGCACCTGAAAGTCTTCCTGGGGATGTGGGGAGAGTGAGGCAACACATTTTGTAAGGGTCTGGGCAGCAAGTTGTTTGCATCATACCTAGGAAATCAGCCCAGAGCAGATCTGTGGTTTCTGGCTGTAGCTCCACCAGTTTTTTTTTTTTTATGCCCTAGCTGCCCAGCCTGGTTCCTCACCCTACCACCTGATTGCTTGGGCAAGGTGAGCCTGAAGGGATGGGAGAGGCAGCCCAAGGGGTGTAGGATTGTCCTTCAGGAGTAGCAGGATGCCACTGAGCTGATCACTGCCATAAGTAATTTCCTCAGCCGACTCACAGACCTATCTGCTTGTGCCATCAGTGTGAGCCTGCACAGAGATGCAGTCACCTGTTAACCAGCTGGTGCAAGTCATGCCGGCAGCCCTGAAATATGGAGAGGGTGGAGGGGGCACTTCCATGGACACAGCCCCTTCAGGAGGTCCATGCCATGGATGAGCAGGGACAACGTAGGTTGCATTCTCATGAAAGGCACCAAGATTTCCCTCCCCTGATGTGCAACCCTAACCTAGGGGGAAATGTCCTGCCCTTCCTCCACTGAGGAAGACGGAGATGATTAATAAAGCCACACACAGCCAGCCAAAGCAAACAGGCAGTTCTGGCCAGGCTAAATCCCTGGCCCTCTCACTGCAGTTCCTGTTCCTTTTCCCTTCACTCTCAGCTTCAAGGTCCCTCAGAAAAGCGTTCCTGGAGGTTGCAGAGAAGAAACAAGGAGAGGACATGCAAAGAGGTTTCCTGAAACCAAAGGCCTGAGGGGGACATGTAAGAGGCATGGATCAATAGCTGCACTTCTGAGAGCCTCCAGGCTCCCTGGATCAGCGATAATAGCGGGCTGAGCTCATTGCTAATGGCTTCGGTGGCTGAGAGAGCCAAGGGCAGCCTGTCTGCTCTGGAGAAAGCCTTGATGCTGTCTCTGTGCCTGTCAGCAGCGCTGCCTGGTGCAGGAGAAAGCAGGAGGATCCTTTTTCATTACTTCTCTGTACATGGATCCTGGTTTTTGGTGAGGAGGGGGTATCAAGACTTGGTCTTTGACTGGGTGCTATCAAAACAAAAGCGGAACTGGCAAAACCACAGAGGTTATCTGAACTAGATTACTCCCTGCTGTGATCTGAGTTATCTTGCTGCTTGTATTCCCTTTAATCCACCCTGATATAAAAATACCCCAAGGAAGGATGATTGCCCTGCATAGGGAAGTTATTCCCCTTCCTAGGAGATCTCCATACTCCTAGTGCTGCTCTGCCAGTCACCAGATTGCCTGGCTTTGAAGGAGTTCAAGGTGCACAGTTGTGGAACTGGGGTGAAACCAATTACCATCAGGAGTCCAGGGCCTGGTGCAGAAGGCACCTAAGCTTCATCATTCCTGTTTACTGCCTGCTCCTGCTTTGCCTGGCAGGGTTTACCTCCCCTGTGCCAGCCTTGCACCCAGTGCTGCAGCATGGAGAACCGGGGTAATGTGGGTGATAGGATTTTCAGAGGAGAGGGTGAAATTTTCCTTTTTTTTCTTTCCTTAGGTTTCCACAGCTAAACAAACTTCTCAGGGATGAAAGCACTTCGGGAGCCCTGAGTGACCCAGAGGACTAATTATGGGGCCAAGAGGGAAGAGGAGAGGGCAGAAAGTTCAGCCATCAGAATGCCATCCTGCTGTGCTGTCTCCGTGACATTACAGCCTCAGCTACAGCCCTCACAGGCATCACTTAGCCAGCCAGTGCCTTCACCCTGATGAAAATTGCACTTCTTCCAGCTCCAGCTTCTCCATACCCTCTGTGCCCTGCCCTCAGCATGGTGCCCAGGGCTGAACCCACAGCTGTCTGCAGCAGGGGGAAGCACCACAAAGCCCTGAGTGCCTGGGTGTTTCCTCAGGGGCTGCACAACCAAAATATCCTGGTCATCTGTGCCAGTCTGCCCCAGAGGTTTGTAGCAAGTGAGAGGCAAGCATGCCAGGTGCCTGTGGGGAGCATCTTCTGCACATCCTGGCAGTTGCTCCCTAATGGATGCTCTGGTCAGCAATTAACAGGGGAAGCAGAGCAGGGAGAGGCAGCCCTGGCAGCGCTCTGACTTTGTGATGTACCTCTGCAAGTACAAGCAAGGTCTGAGGAATGTCTCTGCTGGGGGAAGGTTAATGCTGCCAGGCTGGAGACAAGGCAGTTTGGCCCTTGCTCGGGCACCACCAAGTCTGCTGGACAGGGGCTGGGTGGGGGTTCCCAAATGCAGACGTTTCGTCACAGCTCTGTGCTCAGGGGATGCCAGGCCAAAGCCAAAGCCAAGCCCTGAGACAGGCTGAAGGCAGCAGCGTTCCTGCCCATCCCAGAACGATGTGCTGAGCCAGAGAGGATTGCTGCTGGGCATTTCTCACTCCTGAGGTTGGAGGGGACTGCACACGTGTGTCACAGCTGGCACGTGGAATCTGTAAGGCAGTGGTCACTTGTCACTGACCTGTCTGATGAAGGAGACAGGCTGGGATGTCAACAAAGAGATTTTGGGATGCAGAGGAGGGTCTCCTAGAAGTGGACTGCAACACCTTTTACAGTCCACAGCCCAGCAGTTGGTGTCTTGAGTTTCTCAGTGCTGCAACCCAAATCTGGTCCTCAGTGGGTTCAGAGATGTAAAAGACTTGAACCACATGGTTCAATGAATGGAGCAGGACACATGTGGCTCTTAGGAGAACATGGAGCCCTTCCCTTCTCCAGTACCTGATGTAGCCTGGAGATGAGAGGGGATCTGGATACTGCAAACATTAGGGTTGTCACCTTCTTCCCAGCCATGCTGATGAGGGACAGGTTACCTGCAGGGGCACTGAACCTCCCCAGCCTTGCCCTTAATGCTCTCAGTTTGCACCTGTAGAGTGCAAGAGATTTCAGAGCTGAAGTGCACAGTGGCACCTGCCCTTCCTCAAGTCACAGCCAGGCTGGGGACTCCTGGCCCATCGTGGGCTGTGGCCTTGCAGACATCTTCACTCTCCAGATTTCTGTCCTGCATCAGTCCAGCAGGATGTGTGAGCAGCTGTTTGCCTTCGTCCCTCTTTCCTCTCCTCCTCCTCCTCTTTGTACCAACACCTGCAGCAGTGCTTCAGCAGCCTTGCACAAAGGGGTTTGTCCGGCACCCAGTGTCACCCCGGGCTCTCCTGAAGGACATGAAACGAGGGCAAATTTCTTTCGCTGGTGTTGCACAGACAGAGCTGCGGTGGTGTGAAGGCTCCCAGTAGAGGCCAGCAGAGGCTGCTCGCTCGCCTCGCTGCAGGGCCGGTGCCTGCGATGGCACAGCTCAGGGACTGCCCTCCCCTCCTGAGCACGGCTCAGGTGCCAGGGAAAGGTGTCCCACAAAGCTTGCTTTGAGCTTGCCCCCGTTGCATCCTCTGACATGGCCTGGCTTTGCTGTGGCCTCAGCTCCCGGGGTTGGAAGCAGCCCGCTGCAGTGATGGATGCTGTGGGGTGCCATGGGGTCTGCAAGAAAGGACCAAACTGGGCAGGTCGGTCCTGCTGTCCTACAACACCGCGCCCCCAGATGGCCCCAGGGGTTGTTATCGAGGGGAGGACACTGGGATGGAGGGAGCACCCAAATATGTGTTTGCCAAGACACGCAGGACCCCATTTCCAGCCCATGGGGGATGTTCAGGCTCCTGCTTCCTTCTGTCTTGCATCCCTTGCTGCTGCCAGGCTTGACTGAGATGGAGACACCATGTCCTCCGAGGAGCAAGCCCCCAGCTCTCCTGTGCTGGGCTTTGGGGAGAGACACTGGGAGCCCACTCATCCTGGATGGATGGAAAGGCTCCCTTGGGGTTAGCAGTGTGGGATCAGAACCTCAGCATGTGTTATGTGGAGATCCAGGGCACGGTGGTGACAAGTGCCACAGCCACAGCCCAAATCCAGACCAGCTGCCCACTTCCATGCAAGGTGGATCCATTTACACCCAACATGCATCTCTCCAAGACACAAAGCACGCCTGGCTTGGGATACTCAGGTGTGCCTCTCATGGAGGTTGTGCCTGCTCTCAGGAAGCCCTCTGGTGCTGTTGAGGCTTCATGAAGCATCTTGGAGCAGAGTGCTGGGGTTCCTGATGACAGCAGGGTTGAAGAGTGATGCCATGAAAGAGCAGGATTGGAAAAACTGGAAAAAAAACCTGAAGAATGGCAAAAAAGGGAAACTATGGGGCTGAAGCAGCAGAAGGAGAACAAAATGCCATTCCTACAGACCTCCAATTCCTCTGCCAATGCCACGCCTTCCTGATCCCAAGCAACTATGCCTGTGTCCTCCCCTGGCAGTGCTGGTGAGGCAGTGCCTTGCAGACACAGATGTGCACTGGTCAGGATGCAGCTCTGCTCCCAGCACGACTGGCTGTGACTCACAGGATGCCTCAGGGGAGCAAACCAGATGAGGAAGATGCTGCCTTTTTGTTGTTTGGAAATGAAGCCACTTTTTTTTAAATTGAGGCCTTTTTTAATTTGCCGAGCTGCTTTGCCCACTGGGCAGTGACACACTCTGTGGAGAGGAAGGAGGATTGAAATTAGTGTGGGCTGTGGGCAAGATGAGAGCAGCTGGGTCATGCCGTGGGCATCTGAGAGGCCAGCTGGATTTGGGCACAGTCACATCCACACTGGTATGCAACACAGATGGCTCCTGCAGGAGAGAATTTTTGTTTCCATTGTTACCCTGGTGCCACGAAATGCAATTATGGGAGGTGTTATCATTTGCCCCGTTCCTGCCGGCACAGTTCCTTCCTGGCAAGGCAGTGAGAAGGAGTAATGCTGGGCTGCCAGTGTGATCTATAGGGGTTGCAGCATTTTGGGTCAGGGCACACGTATTTAGAGGTAAATCTACAGCAGGAAAACTACCTCTCCTTGTGCATGGTGGCTTTATTAAATAGAAATAAATAAAGTATCTTTAAAGGAGAGCGAACGAGAGACACAAACCCCATCCTTGGGGCAATGCAGACAGATGAGTAATGGGGGCCTTTGAGTAAGTGCCTGCCTGGCCAGCTCTGAGTCACTGAGCAAACAGCACCAGCCTGGAGCCAGAGGCAGGGCTATTCTTAGCACTCGCTTGTCAGGAGATGCTGCTGAGGGAGAGCAGGCAGGTTAAGGGGTGTCAGAGGGGGAAAATACTTGATTTCCAACTAGAAAGCCCTCAAAACCCAGCCTGAGGCTCAGTTGCAGACTGGAGATGAGAAGTGTGAGGATGAGGAGGGTGACCACTGCCGTGCTGGGGAGCGCAGGACAAATTTGTCAGGGAGTTGAAGGGAGGTAAAAGGACACCTGGAGGGACAAGTGCATTGCCCAGAGGGAGCTGGAGATTCCTCTGCCTGGGAACATCTGGTAGCACACACTAAGCATCACCCTCACCTGCCCCAACAGCATCTCCCTTTCCCACCTGCCTGGCAAGGTCCCATTTTGAACCACCTCTTCTCAGGCATCCTGATGTCCCTGCTGCCGATGGGATTGCATCAGCAGGGAAGGGAGGTGGCAGAGGGGTGCTGCAAAGGCCTGGACTCAGTTGCACTTGGGCTCCTTCTAAATAAAGAATCTCCAGTCATACTGGCTCAAGCTGCTGGCTCAGCCCAGAAGCCTGGAAAACTAAATGACATCATCTGGGTACTGCCGACAGACAATATTTCCACTCAGACACCCAGTGCCTGGGTTTCAGCTGAGGAGTGTGGCCAGGGAGCACTGGTGGCTGTATGGAACCCCCTAAAACTGCCCTTCCTCTCTGCAAAAGACCTAGGGAAGCAGCTGACCCTCATTTTGGTCTCCACTTTAACCTGGGGCATCCTGGTGCAGATCCTCTGTGCCCCTGGAGGGACCCCAGCAGCATCTCAGCCCTCTAAGCCAGCCTTGTTCCAATGCCACATGGCTGGGACAAGCCCAACAACCATCCCATCAGCTCCTTTCCCACCCTGGGGTGCTCTGGCCACAGCTGTGGAGGCCACTCACGCAGTGGCTGAGGGCTGGTGGGATCTACCACACATGGCAGCAGGTCTGGGGCTGTTATTCCAGAAGGAGAGGTCACATGTGGGAATTTTGTGACTCGCTGCAGTCGTGCTCCAAATCAATCTGCTCATCAGCCTTGTCAGCACCTTCTGCCGTGGAGGGCAGGGTATCACTCTAACCACCCTGAGAAGGGACATTGTGGACAGGAAGGTAAGCAGCAATACAGAGCATCTGCATCCCATGGGTATCCTGCAGGTGAGGACCTGAAGGGACCAGAATTACCCTGTCAGTTGTGGAATTATAGTCTGGTGTGTAGGAGAAAGACTGGGAGCAAGGATTCCCCCCACCCCCCTGCCTTTCACTCCACAGAGGCTCCAACTCTGCCTTCCTGGGTGGCCTTTGGCAAATAACCTGCTCCATCCTGGCTCCAGGTTTCCTATTTGTACAAGCTGAGATGAGTGGGATTCTTCTCTCATTTCCAGAGCTCTCTGGACCCCCATCTGCAGGGGTACATGGAAAAGGAAAAATGAAGTCCAATAACAATAATTACTTTTCTCCTTCCCATGGGTGTTGTAAGGATTAGCTCATGTTTAGCAAAAGCCTCTGTAAGTGCTAAACATTATTAATGTTCTTGGATTGCTCCAGGAGCAAATGTGGCTTTCCAGGGAGTGACGGGGTTTTTCCCTTGGCTGGCACGCAGCTGCAGTGAATTCCTCACAGCCCAAGGAAAGCAGCATCCCATTCCTGTTAGGCTCAGGGTGTAGAAGAGTGTCTACAGCACAGAGCAGTACTCAGCTTGTTTTCCATCAGCCTTTGAGAGGTGAAGCCCGTCCCTTCTTGCATCAATGCACAACCAGCAGTACCCTGGAGGAACATGCATCCCACGGAGCCTCTCCGAGTGTAGGGCCCTAATAAGGGCTCATCTCACCAGTGTGGCAAAGGGCATCTCCCAGGCTGCTCCCAGACACACCACGAGGTGGGATAGCCCCAGGAGGAGACATGGGTGCAGCACTGCTTGAAGACCCCCCCAGCAGCTGGGGCCAGACACCAGGTCAGAGCCACAGCACAGCTTACGAGTTTGAGTGTCCTGGCTCAAGTAAGGGTGCAAGGGTGGGGGTCAAATCATGCCCCTGGCTGTCCTAAGTGTCCTAACACACAGCAGCTCTGTGCACCAGGAGCATTTATGTTCCTGCTAAGTGTGGAAAAGCAATGCACACCACCTAATGCTGGAAAGCCTGGGGGATATGACAGATAGATTCTCTTTTCCAGGCTCTGGTGCTGGAAAAAGACACCAAGTCCTCACAGGAGAGGAAACTGGCTTGTGACTGGTTCAGCCCTGCCTGACTGCTCCAGCAAATGTCCCTCCTGGGGACCCCCAGCTCTCTGGGCAGGGATACAGGGTGCTGAAGCTCCTCCAGCTGCCAGACCCTGTCACCCTGGCTCTCCAGCCCTGCAGAGCTGGGGCTGACTTTTTGTGACCCCTTCTCCCCGTGCTGACTCAGCCATGCCCCCGTGGTGGGTGGCCACAGCCCCGGGTGGGACGGCATGAAGGTAAAGGCAGTATGGTCTGGCAAGCTTTCAAAGAGGCCACAAGCTAAATAAATAGCCAGCAGCCTATTTCAGTGGCTGCTATATTTAGCTCAAGGAACATTTATTTATAGGCTTGGCAGCCTTTCTGAGTCAATAAAAGCCAGAGAGCTGGAAAAAGGACGTTCCTGGGTTTCTCGTTGCAATAATGGTTTCTGCCATGCAAACCATAAAGAAGAAGAGGAGAGGGGAGAAAGCTGTGCTGGCTGCACACCCATGGGTGCCTCTGCCAGGGGACAGAGCCTCCACACACTTGTAGCCCCAGCTCCAGCTAAGAGCAGTTTCACCTGGGCTTCCTCCCACCTGGGTGCTGCTGCCAGTCCCCTGGCACAGAAGGAGTGTCTCTGTGAAACATGAGAGGATTTAATTGTGCCTGTGGAGAGACTGACACAAGATGTCAACTCTGGGGACTCTACTGCAGCATTACTCTTCCCCTGGGTAGTGAGTTTGGAAAAACTAAGCCAGGGGCAGGTAAATTGGGAGGGAACTGGGAGCAGTGTTCATGTTTCTCTATTAAATAATTGTCCCTTCCCACGTCACACATGGCAGCAAGTGGTTGAAAGAGGAGGACAAACAGCCTCCCTGGAGCTGCTGGTGGCGTCAGATGCACAGAAGGCCAAAGCTGCACACTGAGCTTCTACCCCAACAGCAGGTGATGGCAGTAGTTTTGTGAAGCTTACAAAACACCCAGAAATTGCAGCTGGATAAGGGGAATGCATTTATAAAAGACATGGGGGTTTAGCCCAGCCTGTGGAAAGCAGCTGTGAGGATGATGTCCCTTCTGCATCCACGTCAATAAGTGCTGAGGCTTTCTGGAGCCAGAGCTGCAGGGAGCCTGCTCACGCCTTCTCCTCCTTCCAAAGAAAACCTGCTGCAGGGGGGAGCAGGGAAATGCCTCCACCAGCTTCCACTTGAGCACAGTCCAGTCAAAATGGGGCTGCTGCTTGGCTCCTGCCAGGTGCCCCCTGAGCACAGCATGGCTCAGTTGGCCATGGGTGAGCAGGGAATGTTTATAGGGTTTTGCTGTAGTGCACAGCAAGCATGTGGCTACATGTTGCTATTATGTCAGGAGCAAGGTGGGAGCAGAGCACAACTGGGAAACAAATAATAATAATTATTATTATAGTAGTAAGAATAAAACCGACAATAGTATATTTCAATGCAAACAGTGCATATCTCTGTGCTCTTTAGCCTGGCAATCTGTACCATTACTTCCACATGTGTCCCCATCTGGAGCAGGACTGGGACAGTCCTTTCCATTAGAAAGGGGATGCTTAGGCACCTGATTACAGCTTCAGAGCCCCTAGAGTGGCAGTTTGCAGTCTGAGTGCCCATGAATGTCCCCATTAATTTTTATGCCACTATTCTCTCAGCCATGAGCCTTACTTCTGCTTTGAATTAGTCCAGCTGCAGCTTTCAGCTGCTGGGCCCTATACATAGACACGAGTCTGGCTGCACATCCAGGTCTGTCTGTGTCCAGCTCTCCACCAGCTCTAGGCCCCATCACTGCAATCAAAGCTCCACTGCCCTCCCCAAACTCCCAAAGAGCCCCATCCTGAGAAGGTCTGACCCTCAAAAACCAAGGCTGACACCAGCTGTTAAAACACCTATTCGGGTATTTATTACAACACGTTGTTCCAAAATACAAAAGAAAGGAAAAGAAAGTAGAGGGTAGAAAAGCACTGTTGTTTACAGCCTCTGGTAATAAATAAATAAAGACGAGGCAAGGGCAGGGTGTCTCCCCGGGTCCGACGCTGGCGCTGGCCAAATGGACAGCGAGGAAGGGAGCGTGGTGGGGCTGGAGGCCAGACCCTCTCTTCCATGCTTGGGAGTCCCCAGGTACACCAGGGTGGGTACAGACCCCCCTCTCTGTGTTGTGCTTGCTGAGGAAGGGTCTGATCCTACAGGGATGAGGAAGGGAGAAGAGGGCCAGTCCCGGCATGGTCAGAACCTGCCTGCTCCCTCCCTGTCCACGGCTGCTCCAAAGGCAGGTGAGGTAGGAAGGGTGATGCTGGACCGGGACCCAAGAGACATCTACCAGGGTCCCCAAAGAGAGGGGCGAGACCTGAGCTCTCTCCTCTCCAGTGTGGTCTCAGAGCAACCTTGGAAATGTGTTCAGCACAGCATGATGAGAAGGACCCCGATCCATGACAAAGCGAAGTCATGACAGAGACAAGAAACTGTGCCTGGGCCACTTGGAGAAGGGCAGTGTTAAACCCCGCAAATTAAAATGACTCTTCATGGGGCTGGCGCAGTACAGGGAGTGTTTTGTACCACAGTGCAGACGGGGGTCCTCTTCCCTTCCCCTAGTGTCTCCTCCTACACTTTACAGTCATCTGGAAAACTCCAGGTTGTACAAGGAGCACAGGCAATGGGTTCAAAAAACCAGCACCAGCCTCTGTCTGCTCATGACATCATGATTTATCAGTGTTTGATAAAGACCACATTAAGGCCCATGCTGGGAGCTATTCCCAGCCTTTCTAAATCCCTCCAGGTACCAGAGGCCTCTCACATGTCTCCCTGTGGCTCTGCCACTGGGCTTGCTCTAGCACCGTCCATGTGTCTTCCCTAGGCTGCGCTGCTCCTGGGCAGGGGAACCACCAGCATGAGGAGGACACTCAAGCCCAGGAAGCCCAGGGCATGAGGCTAAAGCAGCAGCCAATGTTCCCGGCTCAGCTGAGCAGGGCAGCTTTGCAAAGCAGCTGCCATGCCAGAGCAAGAAGCCCCTGTGGGTGAAGATGCAGCCTGCAGCTGCAGCCAGCTGGAGAAGGTGAGAGGACCATGACCTGGAGGGAGCTGATTCCATGAACTAGGTGCCTGGCCAATGCGCCTTAAAGCTTTAAGCTTTTGCCATTTAATCCTCTATTGTTGGTGCCAGTGGGTTCCTGCTTCTTGCAAAGATGAGCAGGAATGTGTATGGGGGAGAGGAGCTGCAGGAAGGGAAGGGAAGAGTTAAGAGAATGGATCTGCCCTGGGTTTGGGTGCCTTTATATCCTTAGGAAGCACCTCCCTCCAGCTCCTCTGAGGAGGGTTTGCCTCCTGAGGCTTGGGGCAGCCAGGAGCTGTGCCAAGTCAGCCACAGCCGGGCTGCGGGGAGCAGAGAGAAGGTGAGATGGGGCCTTGCTTTTATTCACAACAGAGAAACAAAGAGCAACATACAAAGAGTAAGAAGCAAAAAAGTACAGAATCATAACCATAATAATCATAATAATAATAATAATCATAAATACTCAAATCTATCATTCATAGATTGCAATGACAACACTGATAGCTTATTATCATTAGTATTAAGAATGGGAGGGGAAAGGGGACAGCAGGAGGGGTTTCTGAGGGGCATTGTCTCCTAAGGGGCAGATGTAACGGGGATGGACATCCAAAGAAACAAGCAGACAAAGAGAAGGGCTGGGAAAGCAGCAGGGGCTGGGGGTGCTGTTTCTGAGGCTAGGGACGAGCCTGCTCTGACCCAAGCCTCTGGCTCAGTGTTGCCAACCTGATCACTGCCCTCCTGCCAGCTTTGCTCAGATGGGACAGAGGTGGCCGGGAGGCTCAGCCCTGAGGACAGGCAGAGGCTGGAGGGAAAGGAGCAAAATGTCCTTCCTAGTCTGAAGGAGAGCTGTGATTTGCTCAGTCCTTCATGTGGTGGTAAGTGCAGGCATTACCACTGCCATCGGACACTCGGCAGCTTTGTTGGATCCTCCCTTGAAAGAAGCGACCTTTCCTCTCCTCTGCTCACACTTCCACCTCTGTAGGTCCCTACAAATTAATGCATCCTCATCTGATCAGCATGGAAAGGTGATTTTTGGTTCCAGTGAGGCTTTGGGATGGGTCAGCTGGCTGTGAGAACCCACAAAAAAAGCTTGGCTGACAGATGATGTGGAGGATTACCACCCAGCACATCCATCCTCATGACAATTCACAGCTCTCTGACTCATGGACAAAGTGGTTCATCAGACAGAGTTTGATTAAGAAAAAAAATTAAGTTAATTGCAAGCCACTTGGTGACCCTGATGGCTTTGGGTCAGGATGGGCAGGAGACACTTGGGCAGGGCTTCTCCATCAAGGCTTATTTTCCGGATATAGACTTAAAATATTGTATATATGAAGGTTTCTGATGCACATGCCCAAAGTAAAGGAGAGGGATGAATGCAAAGGCTGCAGAGGTGGATCATGAATATCTATGATCTACAAATCTTAAAATATACTTATCTTTGTTCTGGTTTCAGAGAAGAGAGGAGTCCACAGTGTGTAAAACCTCAAACAAGTCTCAGAAGCATCCAGGTGATGGCAGAGTGTAGATGATAAAAATCAAACCACTGCCTCTTTGCAGACATTCAGGATCTCATTTGCAAAATGCGCCTTCTCCTTCCTGACTTCAGGTCAGCAGCTCCATTTGCTTTTTTGTGCTTGCAACACACTGTGTCACTTAACAGGAGGAATTAGATGGGAACTTGCTAGTGCTTTGTCTCATCTCTCCACCTGGTTTTGGCCACCTGTTGTTCTTTCTATTACATCCCTTGGGAAGCCATTTAAGCCTCTCTCCATTGCTCAAAGCTACACCAGCTCCTGCCAGCAACTTGCCTGACCTGAGCTCAGTAAATCCATGCTGGCACCAACCCTGGAGGACCATGGCATGGGCAGGGACTGAGTGCTACGGGGCAGAGATCAGCAGACAATCACCACTGGCATGCTTGGGAAGAGATGCCACCACTGAGGCCAGCAGAAGGGGAAGGAGGACCAGACTCCTTGGACAGGAGGCAGGTGACACTAACACTACGCCCAGTGAGGAAGCACCAGAGGAAGGATGAAGCCTTTTTCTTCTCCCTCCTTGGACTTGACATTGATGCCTATTTAGAACAGCCTGCTACAACAGGAGCTCCTGAAATAGGTGCCTGGCTCATGGGGTAGACCTAAATGCCTTCTGGGGTCTACAAAGGGAGCTTAGAAAATAGTGTCATCACTGCTTCACGATGAGAAGAGAGCAATGTTCAGGTTGGCAACACTGAGCAGGTTTGAGGTGGTTGCTGGAGGCAATGATGGGTGGTGCTAGGCTTTTCAGGACTGACTCTGAGATCTCTCACTCTCATCCAGAGTGATGTGGGGAGAGGAGCAGGTGGTCCCTGGCCTTCCATCCACCCCCATCCCTCCCTGCCACACCATGGGGAACCACCCAGGAGCATGTGGGGGTGCCCAGCATCCCGCCAAATTAGCTCCATGGAAAACCAGAAAAACTAAAGCCGGAAGAGAGCAAGGAGTCTCCAGGGAGACTTGCCTCAACTGCAAACACAGAGATGGCTGAGGAAGCAACGAGCTGAAGAGAGCAGCCCCTCCTCGTGTGATTACAGCTCCTCACGCCTCTGCTTTATGTTCAGTTTTAAACCTGAGATCATTTGGTTTTGTCACGGGTAGTTTGATTTAAAGATAGAAACGAATGACAAGAGGAAGAACAAGGGAAAGGGAGAGAAACCATGTGGACCCAGAAAAGAAAAAAAACAACACTCCAAGGATGACACAAGACAGAGACATGCACGAACACAGACCCCTGAGGTATCAGCTTTGCAAACTAGTGCGAGACAAAGGAGAAAGCGAAGAGAGCTGCAGGGAGAGATGTGCTTTGCAGTGGAGGCAGCTCTGTGCCTCCAGCTTCAGAAAGCAGCTTCTCAGCAATCCTGACATTGGGGTTTGGGGGCAAGAGCTTGGCCTCCCACCAGATGGGAGGAAGCAGCCAACCATCTCCAAAAATAAGTCACTTGTGCCCCTCCATGTGCTTGCAGAGCTTCATGTCTGGACAGCTTATCATCCGCTGGATAGAGGGGAGCTGGCCTGGAGGGCAACAGGAGCGGGAGAGTCCCGGCACCGGCAAACGCGCTGCCCCTGCGTTTCTCAGGTGTGAAACAAAGGACGTGGGAAGCCAGAAGAACTGCCACCCCCAAAGGGAGAGTGGTGCCCATACTTCCCAAGCAAGGTAGCTGAGGTGAGGGGGAGCTGAAGGGCTGGGGCAGGCAGGCAAGACACCTCCCAACAAGAAATCCCAACTACCACCAGCCTCCCATCCCTCCCTCTGCTGTGGCAGCTTCCGACGCCTTCCCCACGCAGCTGGAGGTGACATCCTGCAGCCTTCCATCCACTTCAGGTGACTGCCACCTTTCCCCCTCCAACAAGGATGGGCAGCCAAAAGGAGGGGAGGGGAGGAGAGGGGGTATGACTGGGATTGGGTGATGGCCAGGATGGAAACAATGCCTAGGATGGGATGATGGCTGGGATGGTGGTAATGGCTGGGATGGAGATGAGGAGAAACAAACAGAGACCAAGGTGGGAAGAAGAGGCAGCAGCTTCCAGAAGAGTTTTCTGGCTCAGTTTGTGTCATAAGAAGGTTTTATGGTTTGCTCATTTACTTGTTCATTTCTAGAAAAAGTGCCCAGAAGAGTCTCCTGTCCCCTTGTTGGTATGCCCAGAGAGAAGGGGGGAAATCTATGTTGTGGACATTAACTATAGAAGGAGCCACAGGCCTCAGATATTGCTTAGAAACTCGTATTTCAGATTTAAATACCATACACAGTAAAAATAGAGCTGAAAGTACCGCCCCACATTGTCTGCAAATCATTGCCAGAATGAACAGCTTCAATAAATTAAAAACAAAACAAAAAAATTGAAATATTATTTACGTCTCAATAAAAATTGCAGTAAAACCATTTACCTTTTCTTTTGTGTGTGTGTTTTCGGGTTTTTTTCTTTATATTATATATAATATATATTTATATATGTATAGGGCTGCTCCAGTGCAGCATTTTTAGGATACTTAGCCAGAGAAACACAGCGGAGCATGCTTAGTGCACCAGGGTGCAGGGAAGGGGCAGCTGTGGTCCCCCCTCCAGGTGCTGTGCCCCATCACCACAGCCAAAATTGCAATCCCTGCCACTTCCCCAACTCTTCCCACTTGAGTTTTAGGCCCAAATTTTGAGTAGGGGTCTCTGAGGGCTGGGGCGCCCTGGGGATGGGCGGGGAAGGACCAGGATGAGTGCAGGAGGGACACTAAGCATCCGCCACTATGTTTCCCGACTCTGGAAAGACTCATCCACCTTCGCTTCGGTTTCAGCGCTTGCGCTCCCGAAAATGCACGCGCAAGTATAAATACACCCCCCGACCCCACCGCCCCCCTTCCCACTCCCCCCGGCTTAAATATCCCCCCTCCCCAGCCCCGTCCCAGGTCTCCAGGCACCCCGGATGAGTGTCAGGACACCTCGATGATCTCCATGCTGCCCGAAAAGCTGGACTGTTTGCTGATTTTGCCCAGCTCTTCCCGAGCCCTGCCCTCAGACATGGTCTCCTCGAATTCCATCTGGCAGCTCCTTCGCTTGAATTGCTTCTCGGCGCCGGCCTCCTCATGCCAGCTGTGCCGCCCGTCCCGTGGCTCGGCCCGCGCCTTGTCCCTCAGTCTGATCTCGCACCCGGCCGCCACTGCGCCGCAGCCGAATGGCGGCGGGTACGGGCCGGCGCTGGGAAACAGGCCCCCGCCTGTGCTGCCGCCAGCGCTGCCGGAGTCCTTGCCAAAGTACCAGCCAGCCTCGCCCGAGGCAGCGCTGGGGGACTCCAGGTGCACCCCGTTCCAGGCATTGGTGGCGGCGCTGGGTGCGGAGGGCGGCTGGCTGAGCCGTGGGGGCAGCCCGTCCTCGGCACCAGGGCTCTTGCGTGTGGCGCAGGTCCCGCCAACGTTGAGGCTGAGCCCGTGGGCGGGCGAGCCCGCCGCGTGCCGGTGCTTCCGCCGCTGCCTCACCTTGGCCTCCAGCAGCAGCTCGGGCCCCGTGGGCCGGTCAGGGCTGTCCGCCCCTGGGGAGAAGGGGCTGAGGCTGCCCGAGCCCGAGGGGCTGTCCAGCTTGCAGAGTTTGGGGGCTTCCCCAGGTCCAGGGGGCCCAGGGGGGTCCTGCCGCACGCCGGGGGAGTAGGCAGACTTGATGTCCAGGGAGAAGGAGCGCTTCAGGCGGTTGGTGTCTTGGATGCGCTCGGAGGAGAGGTGCAGGCCATTGAGCCCCTGCTGCAGGGTGGTGGGTGACAGGACCTTTGGGGTCCCGCCCTGCCGCTCGGGGTCACTGGTGGGGGACACTGAGCCGGTGCTCCTCGGCACATCCTCGGCCTTCTCTGAGGTAGGTGTTGGGGGATGCCGGCTGCTCTCAGCCACCTCTGCCGGGTCCTGCTGCACGTCCCCCTCGCCCCAGTCGCCCTTGGACTTCAGGGCCTTGAGGAGCTTCAGGCTCCTCTCATACTCCAGGAGCTGGCCCAGGAAGTTGAAGTTGGGCGAGATGGATGGGCGACGGTCCTTAACAAACCTGCCAAGAGGCACAGACAGCCCCATTGGAGCTTGGTCCTTCAGCCGGCCACCCCTACTCTCTCAGCCTCTTTAGGGAGAAGAGGCATCATCAAGAACCTTCTGACCAGACCCTCCAAAGAAAAGGATCTTGGGGAACCATGGGGCTTTGAGATGCCTGAGGACTAGAGCTGGGACTGCCTCCCCACTCCCTTTTACCACTCCCAACCATTCCTTGTTGCATGCATTTTATGACAGGAAGTTTGGTTTGTTTTTACTGGAACCCAACCAAGGCAAGACAGAGCTTCAAGGAGCCCTGACCCTCTCCCTCTGCGCTTAGCCCGCTTTCCTTCCCTGGAGTGAAGCATACTGGCATAACCCCCCCCAGTACCCTCAAGGAAAAACTCACCTGTAAGCATCATCTGATGACATACCCATGGTCTTCATGATGTAGGCGATGGCAATGGTGGCTGACCTGGAGATCCCAGCCAAGCAGTGCACAATCACCTGGCAGCTGGACACCTTAGCTTTGTCTGGAGCATGGCAGAGGAAACAGAGAGAAAATGATGGTGAGCAAAATGGTTCTAGCCTTCCTCTCCAACCCTAAGCCCCTTTGTGTGAGAGGACAACAGCTGCTGCTAGCAAGACCAGGGAGGACAGAAGAGTTCAGGTTGTGAAGGCTGAGAATTGGAGGGTCTGCAACCATAGGAAAAGCTCACCAATGAATTCAATGGACTTGTCCAGCCAGGGAAGCAGCTTCTCACAGTAGTTGTCATTGACAGGAATGCGCATGAAGTGACTATCACAGATGAAGTCTGGCTTGGGACAGGAGTTGCTGGCATTTAGGACATAGCTTATCCCGTTCTGTGTCATCAGGTCCTGGTGGGAAAGAAGCCATCAAATGATCAGCTGAGTTCAGCCCTCACCATGTACTGAAGTCTGTCTTGCCATGCATGCTCCCTGCCTTTTCCCATCCCAGCATTTTCTCCTGTGGGTCTCCTAGCGCTGCCTTGGCCTAGTTGATGATAATACAGCAGAGACCAGCTAAAAAGGTTGCATCAATTTAGATGACACAGGTTTCAACCTCAGCAGATCTTTATTTTGGTCTAAGTAAAGTGATCAAGGCCAAAGACACCTGAAAAGGGTTTCCAGAGGGAAAAACCAAACAACCCCAGTACGAGAGGAATAGGCAATAGAAGAAAAAAAATTAGCAAAAACTCTGTCTGAACGCTATGAAGGTATCAGCTGAGGGAGAAAGGAGATATCTCACCAAAAGGGTGGAGTGAGTCACTGGTAGCACCGTACATTAACCAATGTGGCCAGAAGAAGCTCTGTCCATAGGCAACTGTGAGGCCTTGCATGGGCAATGCTTCTCTTCTCCAGCACATGGCCACATTGTGGGGATGGCAGAAAACACAGTTCCAAAACACAAACAAAACCCTCCAAGGAGGTGGGGAGGGAAGGAAACCATTGATTTTCCTGCTTGGCATTGGCTCCTCAAGATTTTGGCCCCAGGATTTCAGCCCTGGGTCTCCAGTGGCCCGTTCCTGCCCTTCCAGCAGGCTTGATGGAGCCAGTCCAGCTCCCAGGCTTACATTTTTGTCATTTTTTTCTTTAATTTCCTTCTATTCCCCGTACATAATTTCTCTCTCCCTCCTTTCTGTCTCCAACTCCAGTCTGGTGTGATGGTCCCTCTCCCTCCTTGCCTGCAATGGATGAGGATGCCTGGCTGGCTCCCTCATGGCTGCAGTAGGTGGATGCTTGGCGGCACTTTAACTACAATTCCTCTTTCTTTCTTCTCATCATTACTTTTCCTTTAAACAAAATTCCTTCCCTAGTGTGACATCACAGCACAGCCTTTCTGGCACCTTTTAAAGGGCACTGTGTGATCTTCCCACTGGGAAGGAGAGGAGTCCTTAATACCTTCACCCCTGTGCATGACAGGAGTCCCCAGTGGGACAGGGCAGAGTGTCCCCTCAACAGGGCTGTACCTTGTTCAGGACATCCTTCTGGGAGCCCAGGTAGAGATGTGGCAGGATGCGTGTGGGGCCAACGTTGGCCACAGGCAAGCACGGCTGGGAGATGCTCATCGGCAGGATGGCAGCTGGCTTCCCCTCACAGAGCCCTGGGAAGCAGGATGAGAAGGTGGCAAAGCCTCCTGTGGAGAAAATGGGGACATTGAGCTTGGAGCAGCATGGCTGAGGTCATCAGTAGCTGGCACCCCAAGGTCCAGGCTGGGGATAAAGTGGTGATAACCCTGCAGCCCTAAAAACAGAGTCTCCAGGGGCAACAAGCCAGCAGCCACCACCAACCAGTGCACATACATTGTGATGACCATGACACACACAGAAAGGAATGGATAACCAGCTCTGACTTTTCCCTGTCACAGCTGGATATTAATGCACATGTGAGGCATCCCACACCCTCGCCAATGAAGCTGGCTCTTCTCAACTTCACTCAGACAAGTAACAGGAAGAGACAGTCCTTTTCTTGGCTCCCTACTATTCTGAGGACAGGGTCACCTTTTGATACCAAAATCCATCAGGGCAGGATGATGACAAGCCAACCCACTGAGACACAAAGCTCCTGGGGTCTGGGAGGTCAGCCCAAACCTTTCTGCACCGGCTACACTTACACATCGTGATTTCGAGAGACGCCCCCTCTGCCCAGCCCTGCCAAGCCCATGATTTCTGACACACCATGGTGCCCAAATGGTACTTGCAGGCCACTGCTGTTTTTTGTGCTCTGACCTTGATGAATGTGACAGCAAGCAGTGTCCAGTTTACTGCACCAAGCTGCTGGGCAGTCACACTCAGCTTGAGCATCTTGAAGCCCAGTGTTGAAAGAACACCCTCAGCTGAGGTTGCAGTAGCTGGCATGTGATAGCCAGAGGTATTGTCACAGTGTCTGGCATGGTCAAAAGCCTGAGAGCCAGCCCTGAAAGCTTGAGCAGGGCTGCAAGCCTTGCCCTGCTTGCACAGCAGGCAGCAAGGAGAGCTGGAAAACGCCTGGTGCTGTTGCATGTCCTGCACAGTTGCATAAGAACACTGATCCTGATTTGCTCTCAGTTGCTGATCCTGTACTCCAGGATAGAGCCAGGTCTGGCTGGCAATGGCCTAATTCCACTCCCCTCCAGCTGAGGACATCTGGGTGGCAGCTTCATGCAATGGAGAGGAGCTTGAGTCATATCTGCCTCAAGTCTCCCTTGAGGTTTTCCCAGTTATGCGAATGAGCAGATGCAGATTGACATCACCAAAAGGGCAGAGAGGACTTGGGGGCTTGAGTGCCTTTGACTGTCAAAGGCACCAGTATGCTCCCATGAGATCCTTTTGAAAGCCCAAGTCTCTGGACCAAGCATCCTGAGAATCCCTGGCCCATCTCCACAGCTTAACAAGACCTTTTAACGAGACAGTCCCTCTCCCCTTTGCAAGCAGTGCAGCCTTGGCATATTCTCAATTTACCTTCTCCAGCACTTTGGCAACATTTCTGCTGATCCTCCTGGAGCACCCTTCTGGCTGCTGGTGTGGCACCCACACTCTAGAGAGGCATGACTGGTGCTGCACACAACCCATCTGACACGTTTGTGAGATGGTGATGGAGAAGCCAAAGCAGTGCACAAAATCATGCTCACACCACTTGGGAACATCCAAGGTCCTCCACCACACTCCATCTCAGCACCTCCTGGTGTCAGGTCCCACTGGCCTAAGGAAGAGGTGTCCTTCAACAAACCTCTTTCCTCCCCTCTGTTTTCTTGTCTGGCAGTTAACACACCTCCCAGCTTTAAAACCCAGTCAAGACAGGAGGGGTAGAGTTAAAGCACCTTATCTTTTCCAGCACTTCCTTTTCTCTTGCTCCCTCTGAAATGACATCACCCCTCAACTGGGACATTAAATCAGAGCAAAAGCAGGAGGCCCAGCACAGGTGCAGCATAGCTCTGGTTACTGCTCATCCCTGCACTGTGTCCCCATTGCCAAGGGCTGTCCATCACTAGCCAGGACTTTGCATGGACACATGTGACCTCCCTGCTTTGCCCTGTGCTGATGCCTGGGGGATGCTGGGGCAGAAACCTTTGGGAAGTGTTTCCTTCAGCTGCCCCTAGAGAAGCCTGCAGTACTTGAGTTTGAGTGGGGCAAGATCTGACCCCGGGCTTGTGTGAAACATGGGAATTTTTCTGAAGGAACACGGCACATTTTTGGGGAGCAGGACACACACAAACGCAGCCCCAGGGATCGGTGTCTGTTCTGGTCCATAGGTGCCCAACCTCTTGCACTCACTTACATCCATCAGGAGCTGCCCAGGCCAGTGGATGAGTTTGTATGGCTCTTTAAGGTGATCTCATAGTTCAAGCAGGTCAGGGCATGCTGCTCTCTGCCCATTGCCTGCGCCCACCACACTCAGCTGGCAGCAGATCCTCTGCCTGGGGAAATCCAGGCAGGAGCTAAGGGGGCTGTGAAGCAGACAGGGATGTCTGGAGGGTGGCAGCAGCACCCTCAGCTGCAGTGCCTACCTGGGCAGGCTGCCACAACTGGAGGATGCTGGCACCTGAAATGATGCCCATAGCTCAGCTCACTTGTCCTAAGCAAAGCCTCAGCCCTGTGTCCAGGAGTCGAGGCATGCTCCCAGTCCCCCTGTCCTCATCTCCCCCATACTTGCAGCTGCTGAGGGCAGTATGGGCTTGGGGGAAACCCTAGAGGTGGGGCCAGGTACTTGACAACATCCCAACATGGAAGCGACGCTCACCCCACCCTGCAGCGGCTGCTCCCGCGTGCCTTTCATTTTTAGAAAGTGAAGCAGCTCTTCAAACAATCCCAAAGGCAGTGAATGTCCCTGGCTGGGCTCCAACTGATACTTGGGCTTTCCTCCCCTCTATGCCCCAGGCCATGGATCCCAGGTTTTGCTGGGAGAGAGCAGCAGAGCACAGTGAGGTGAGGAGCCAGGGTACCACCAGTTATAGCCTTTCCTCTTTTATTCACAATGCTCATGCCAAGAGCACCATTCCTCTTGGCTCATATGGAATCAAGCCTAGGAAGGATTTGTATCTGTCATGGAGCGGGTCTTTGGGGATCTCTGGTTTCTTTTGGATGCTCCCCTACCCTCGTGAGGGGTTGCTGGGGAGAAGCTGGTCCTCCTGTGGCATGACCCAGTGAGCTGCTCATGGTTCCAGCATGGAGGGCTCTCAAAACCATTCTCTGGATAAAACACTGCCTGCCTGCCTACTGCAATTACCTGAGGCAGAGACAGTGCCCAGGAAGAAAAGTGGGAACTGGAAGGGAAGGGAATCAGAACAAAAGTGGAGATGCTTTCACTGCTGCTGCTGAAAATAGAGGAAAGAGGAGCCAAGAACCAGCATCAGGCAGGTTCTAGGAGGCCTAAGAAGGAAAAATCACCCTCCTGGAGATGAAAATCACTCTGAAGCACAGGGTGTTGCAGCAACTTAGTGCCAGAAGAGTGCAACAATGGGGACCTTGTATCTCTCTCACCCAAGGTTTCACTCACAGGGTACTGACCACCCTTCCACCTCCTGCTGTGTCCTGCAGAGACCCTTCTGGGCCAGCCCCCAGCCCTGCTCTGCATGGCCCTTCTGTCAAACAGAGGAGAGGGGAAAACACCACAACTTCTCCCCTATCCCCATCTCTTCCAGGCCCTTCCCTCTGCGCATTTTCCAGCTGAACATCTATGGTAGCCACCAGTGAAACTGGATTTATTGTAAGAACAGATGCTGCAGTGGAAGGCAAACAGCCTGGGAATCTCCCTGAGCCTGTCCATCAGGCTGGGGGAAGATGCCAGCAGCATCTCTGAGCAGGCTCCTGTGGTACCTGCACTGCTGCAATTGTTGGGAGCTGTGTGACTCCTCTCCTCCAGCAGCAAAGTGCACAGGGAGGAGGCTCTGCCCTCTGCCAGGCCCTGCACCAGTGCCTGCCTACGGCTGCAACCAAAGAGAACAAAAACAGACAGGGAAGGAGATTACAAGATGTAAGGACAGAGATGTTGCACTCCTGAGCTGGGACCCTGACACAGCTGGGGAACCCTCCACTGCCCTGGCTGTCACCTTCAGGTGGTTTTTGGGGACATCCTAATCATAGCTGGGTCATTGACAACATCGCAGGCAAAATCTGTCACCTGTGAGTTGCATTGTGCCCTTCTCTGCCAAGGCTGGGCAGCAGTGGTGGTGCAGAGAAGGTGACAGAGAGGGTGACAAAGTCCTGGCTAGGGACAGGGATGTGGTGTGGCATTATTTTCTTCTGGTGGTAAGCCTTAGCTTTAGGGATTTATAATCCATTAAGCTGCATGAGATGCTAACAGAGACAATGCTGAGGATAAAAAGAAAGGTGTGGGACACATGAAGCATGGATATCCCAGCTCCCTATTGTTCCCTGTGTCCCTCCCTGCACTGAGGCCATCTTTTGAGGCTGGAGGTGTAAAGTGGAGCTGGGGCTTGAGCAAGCTCTCACACCTTGCTCTGATGGCTGCAGTCTGAGCATTTATCTCCAGCCCCATGGACTCACCACCTCCTTCAGTGGCCTCTGAAAAAACCCAACAGCTCTGGCATTAGTGCTGTGCCCCACTGACAGTAAAAAGCTGCAAAAGGGCTGCCCAGGGCACCTTCCTCACACCAAAACTGCTCTTTAAGAGAGCCACATGCCTCTTGAACACCCCCAGCCCCATGAGTCTCATGGAAGTTCCCCTAGAGACACACCGAGCAGCATGTACTATTCAGCAGCCTCTCCTGTGCACTGCAGGCTCAAAGGTCCCCACCAAGAAACAGGGAAGAGGTGACATGTCACAACTGCTGTGCCATCAGTTTGCAGCAGCATGGAGGAGGGGATCCAGAGCTGGAAATCCTCCTTGGGGCAGCAGCTGCCACACCCCACTCCTCACCTTCAGCTGTCACACCGGAACCTAGAAGGAGACCTGCAGGGGTATTAAAGATGTGTTTTACAGCCCACCCTCATGGCTGCAATAACAAGAGGTAGAGAGCAGCAGCCGGAGCTGTTCAGAGAGCAGCTCCCCAAGCAGCTGCCAGAGGTTTTGCGGCAGCCCGCAGCCTCACCAAGGAGTTTCGCGCCTGTGCCTGTGCTGGAGACCCTCTGCCCCGCTAAAGCTCCTGGCAGCTGAGGGGGCTGAGAGAGGCCAGGCTCTGCCCAGCTCTCATTAAAATGTCTGCGGTGGCTGGGAGCTGCTGCCAGGGCGGCACGTGGCAAGGAGCAGCGGGGCATGCAAGCGAGCACGCGCCTCGGCTTGCTGCTGGAGCAGCCGCCACGCCGGCATGGCTCCCTCACTGCTGCGTTGTCTTGGTGGCCAGGGTGGTGCCTGGATACCCCCTCTCCATCAGCCCAGCCCCTTGGGGGACATGCTGCTCCCAGCACTCTGACCCATCCATCCCCAAGTGTTAAAGCACCTTGCTGAGCTGAGGTACAGCAGGAGATGACAAGAACTGGGGGGACCTGCAAAACCCCAGCCCTCACCTACATTATGCTTAGCCCGCTTATGACAATGAGCCTTAGTGCTCGGCCGAGCATCTCTGCCGCAGGTTGAATTGAAGGACAGAAAATGGAGGAGTCTGGCAGGCTGCACATCAACCCCCAGAGCCGCTGGGAAAATCCCTCTTTGCAGAACGCCATCTCCCTGGCTCTCGTGCTGGGTGGGAGCCTGTTGGAGCCGGCGGCTAAGCCGAGCGGGATGATGAAACACTGCTTACTGCCACCCTTACTCACTGTGCTCCAGGGAGCTCCGGGGCTTTGTCAGCATTTCCTGCTGCCTGGGACGTGTCTGAATTTTCCCTCTGCCTCCATCCTCACAGCTTCCCCGGGTACTGTAGTCACCTTTGATTCAGCCCATCCCTCCCAGCGATGCCTGATGCGGACACAGCCCATTTGCTTGCGCATCCTTCCCACAAGCCTGGTGAAATCCTGGTGCTCCTCAGCCTGCCCAGCTTCCCCTCTCCTGGCTGATGCTCTTTCGTGTCCCCCCATCTCAGTGCACTGGAGAGAGATGTCCAGTTTTCAATCAGTCTCTTTTTCCACTCCCCCAGTCTCCTGCCCAGGTTTTACCATCCCCTCATTTGGCACAAAATTTCATCACCCCACTGTTGGCTCGTTTTTGGTTTTTTTCTTTTTTTCCCCCAGGCAGTGGGGATGAGAAAGCCGATGAATCAGCCCTATTATGGATTCATGTGCATTCCCTGTTTCCCCAACGGTCACCCCGAACAGCCTCTGTCCATCTGCTGCTACAGTGCCCTGCTGCCTCCCAACCTGTGCCAGGCCCCCATGCCTTGCAGGCTGGTCCCAGAGCCTGCTCCCATTCTCCCAAAGAAACAGAAAACATCTTTAAAAAAGGAAAAGCAGCAGAAAGGAAGCCCTCCGCCTACACAACCACGGATGTACTCCTCGAGCTGTTGAGCTTGATTTTCCTCTGGTGACTGTGCCTGCTTTGGACCAGCCTTACTCGTTCTAAGTAAAGAAAAATGTGTCATTTCCAGGAGTGACTTATTACTAATGACACCATCACTGGGTTATGTGCTTCATGCCACAAAAACCTGTCAGGCACTTTTAGCAGCCTCCCATTTTAAGTGGTGATGGAGGGGAAGTTGCTTGATTCAACCCTTCGGTAATCTAGGTCATCCCAGGCTCGGCATATTTTTAAGCTGCTCCAGTTAATATCCCCTTCCTCCGCGTGCCCTTCGCCCTGTCACTGGGGGGTGTAAACACTGTAAAACCCCTTTCTGAAAGAAACCACCAAGACGGGCAGGCAGGGCAGTGCTGGTGAAGCGAAATGGCTCCGGCGGGCAGTGCCTGTGCGCGGGCAGCAGCGCAGCGCTCTGAGCCGATGGCCCCTTGTTCTCCGCGCCGTCCTCGCCCGTCCTTGCCCCGCGCACTCTCCTCTGCCCGGTGCCCCCCCGCCCCGCAACCCGGCGCCCGAGGGCGCAGAGATGCTGGCGGCAGATCCTCCTGGCTCCCACAGCTTTCCTCCTTCCCTTCTCCGCTCCGTCCGCGCCCTCGCCAAGCTCGTCTGGACGGCGAAGGGTTCCGGAGAGCCCGGAGCGGTCCCCGCGGCCAGGCAGTCTCACCGGCCCCCGCTCGGGTGGGAAGGCTGCCTAGCGCCGGGGCCGCTGCAGATGTTTCTGCCCGCTGCAGGCAGCCGCTCACCTGCCTGAAGGGGCTGCCCTCTCCGCGCAGCTCCCGAGCCAGCCCGGCCGCCTCCACCGGCGCTGCGCACATCGCCCCTAGCTGGGGACCGGCCATCGCTCCGCTCCGCTCCCCTCCGCACGCTCCCCGCTCGCTTCCATCTCCCCGCTCGCCAGCTGCCTGCGCTCTTTGTATAGCCAGCACCGCGCTCCGCTCCCCGCCGGCCGCTCGGCAAAGGCGATCTCCGGCCCCCGGGCAAAGCAGGGCTCCGGCGGCGCAGCCCCCTCTTCCCGCTCCGTCCCCATCGGAAGGAAAGCCGCCGGGCCGGCTGACAAACCTCTCTTGTCCCTGCTCTCCTTCATCCTCCGCACCCTTATTTTCAGCTTCATCTGCCCCTCGCGCATGTCTGTCCAGAACTGGTCCTCGGAGGGAGCAATCATTACATCCACGGGCATCCAGGCAGCTGGGCTGCGGCTCGCGGGGGCACCTCTCACCGTCGCCAAACAACAGCTGGCGGGCAAACAAAATACTAAAAAAACCAAAAAAGCGCCCCTGCAGCAGAGCAATGCCAGCCTCCCCCCGGCTCCAGCCTTCAGGCTGAAAAAATAAAAACCATCAAGAAAAAGCCGAGCGGGGTAGGGGGGCTCGGCGCAGCCCCCTCTCCCCCCCGGCCGCCCCCCTCTTCGCCACCCGCTGCAGCCCGAGTGAGCTCAGCCCGGGAGCAGCCGCCCCATCCGCCGCCGCGCTCGCTGCGCGCCCGTACCGCGCTCATAGCTAACGGGTCAGGCATGCGGCCGCATTCCTTACTCAGCACACAGACACGCAGCACAACGCCGGGCTGACATATGCTTCGCTCCCCGCTTAAAGGCGCAACCGCGATTTTCTCGCCTGCCCAAAGCCCCCACGCAGCGAGCGGCCGCGGCGGGAGATGGATCGCTGCACCGCGCCGGCTCTGGCCCCGCGCAGCTAGTATGGCACGGGAACGTGGTGGGAGGAAGCTCATGCCCACACCTCATTTTAGCACCTGCCGGGGCGGTGTGCGATCAAACCCCCACAACGAAAGGGGGATGCAGCACTGCACTCCATCCCGGCTCCCTGCTGCTCCTCGTACCGGGAAGGCACCCCACGGCTGCACACCCCTCCCCACAGCGGCTCCTGGCAGGACCAACATGCATCCCCTGGGCGAGGTTTAACTTTGAACCCCAGCACCAGGAAGGGCAACGCCATGATCTCAGTTTCCCAAGAGGGAAACTGAGTCACAAAAGATTAAATGACTTCTCCGGGGCTCTTTGGTGCAGGGCAGAGCTGGGGACGAGACAGCAGGTCCCTAATGAAGAGCTCATCTTGTCCCTTAATGTCTCCACTGAAAGCATCACCCAGGAGGATGCTCATCCTGGAGTGGTCCAAAACAGCTGACAGTGAATGGGTCCCAACAGCTGGCAGGAAAAGGGGCTGCTGGCACTGGGCTGCTCACACCTGTGCATGGCCATGTCAGATGGAGATATCTGCCCGGTCCCAGCAAAGCAGGACCATGCTCTGGAGGAGATGGCCCCTCTGCCAAAGCCTCCTCACGAGCAAAACTCCAGCAAGAGGGGACATGTAGGAATAGCCTTTCCTGGTCTCACTGGGGGGTCTATCCATCTCTAGGGGCTTCTGAAGCAGGTGGGGAGTGATGTATTTTCTTCTTTGCATTTGTTCTGCAGGAGAAAATTACTTGTCCCCCGCTTCCCACCCGCAGAACTCCTTAATACATCTCCACACAGCTCCTTACGAGTTTATTGCTCTGAGCCCAGGCCTCCAGAAAATCATTCAGGATTATAGTAAGCGGGGGAGAGAAGGGGGGGGCATGTATTGTGCCTTTGAAAATCTGAAGCTTTATGGGCTGAAAAACCCCAGGCTGAGCCATATGTGAGTGACTTCAGTGTTTTTCCTTTGAATGACATCACATGAGATGAGGTCATTGGCATTAACTAAGTGCTGTCTCCTCCCCCCCACCCCGAGCGGAGCCAGCCTCCTAACGAGCCTTGTTGTTGTAACAAATATGGTTTGATTATTATCAGATGTGGGTCAGAGGTTGGATAAAATTCAAAGCGTGCTCCAACTAGGCTGGAAGAGAGAAGCAGCCTTCCCCCACAAGCCGTGCTCGGGAAGTGATGACCACAGCACGTCCCCAGGGGGATCTGTGGTCCCCCACATTTGCCACCACTGTCACTACAAGGGAGGGAGCATGATGCTGGTAGCCAGTGCCAACGCCTGCCAGGGATGGAGATCCCTCTGTGTCCCACTGCCACTGCCCCAGCAGAAGTTTACCCGGGCTGGTGGGTGATCCAGCTGTGACATGCTCCGGTGGCCATGGCTGGGGGTCTACTGGGGGGCACCTAGTCACTCTGCTGGGGTCACTGGGTCATGCAGGGGCAGTGGGCAAGGGGGATGCTGCAGGATGCATGTAGTGAATTAGGCGGTGCAATACTGCCCCTGACCCAGAGATACACAAACAAAATTTGCCTTTTCTCGCTGCCCTTCTGGTTGTCCATCCCTCTCAGGTTTCCAAGAGCCCTGGGCACAAGTTATTTTGGTAATGTCAGTGTCCTTCATGATGTGTTTGGACTGAGATTTCAGTTCAGAGCTCCTGGGAGCACCAGGTGGGAAGCTGGGCATGACACCACCAAGTAGACCTCAATGCAGGAGGCTTACCAGCGTCCCACAGCCCTCTCATCCTCAGCAAAAGACAAACAGATAGCCAGCAGCCCCCTTCCTCCTCCAGTGTGAAGCCCAGCCACATGGAGATGCCACCTGCAGCCACCATTCCCCAGGCAGCATCCTACTCTCTGCTCTCTCCCCATTTTCTGCACCCTTTTGCCAAAACCAGTATAGGGGCTGGCACCTGGGGCAGGGGGCAGCTGGCAAGCAGAGGGATAAAAGGCAACATTCATAGCGCAGAAATACATTCCATCTATCAGCTGCTGCTCCTTGTCCCTTTTTCCCAGGTGCTCCTCCTGGCCAGGATGTCACCCATCCTGCCTCCAGCCCCCATTTATCAGACAAGAGGTGCATCACCCAGGGAGAGATGCCTAGCCTAGTCAGCCTCACTTCACTCCCATTGCCACAGCACTCACTGGAAAAACATCTGCTGCAATGGCTTGGAGAGACTCATGTAATCCTCCTGCAAGAGCAGGGAGCAGGATGAGTTCCTGTCCAGCACCTACATACCCTGTCAGGACAGTGCCTATAGCCTGGCACAAGGCCAGCTGGGCAGGGCCAGCGGTTCCTCTCTCCACCCAGCACTGGGACCTGGTAATAATTGCCAGTGACGACCTTTTGCAAGCACGCAGCACAGGCCCAGGGAGAAGGGGGAGGCAGATGAGGGGAGGCAGATTTCTCAGAAGGAAGGAAACTGTAACTGGGCAGTGGCCCCTGCCCATCAGGATCTCTTACTGGGAAAGTTGCCTTCCTCCCCTTGACCTTCCAGAAATGAGAAATGAAATTACACAGCAGTTTTCTAAGGCACAGCAACCAGAGGGCTGCTCTTCCCTACGCCCCTTCTCCTCTGTCCCACTCTGCCTTTGACCCTTTTGCTTGCCTTTTCTGGGTCCAATGGTTAAAAAACACGGCCAGAGGGGGAGGGGAAGCTCCTCAGGGTAATTATAGAATCGGGAAAACAAGTTGTCTGACGACAGCGTTGCTAAACAGGGAGGTTTAGAGCATAGGTCTGGAATACAATCAGCCCTGCACATACGTGACCTGGCTTAACCCCTCCCAGGGATGCAGTCACTGCTCCAGCCGGGCCCAAAGCCTCCCAGGCATCTCCTGCTTGTGGCTCAGGGTGAGAAGGGGGCACCTTACTCTGCCTCTGTGCCTTGGACTGAGGAGACTGGGAGCACTCCCTAGGGCACCCACCAGGCTGGGTGTCTGAAGCTGGATGCCAGCACCCACTGAAGAGGGGCTAGAGGGCAAGAACACACAGTCCTGCCCTGGCTAAAGTGGTCCCAGATGGCTTTGCTGTAGGAAAGGAAGCAACTCCTCCAGGGATGTTTTGCATGAGAGGAAGGGAGGTTCAGAGAGTTACCTAAACCTCCAGGATTGTAAAAATCACAAACCCTGGTATTCCCATTTGATTTTTTAAAACATGCATTTCCCTCTAGGCTGGTATCAGCGTACTACCTCCAATCCTCAGGACACTCATAAGAAAAACATCACCACAGGCAATCCCCATGCACCTCACCACCTACAGCCTGAAGAAAAGATGGATGTAAGCCCCTGCACAGCCCTTCTTATCCTTCTTCCATTCCTGACTATCATGTGGGCAATTTTACATGAAGAACAACCAGAATCCCCCTTCACATTATTTACAAAGCTGGTTCTTCAAAACTCCCAAGTCTGGGAAAAGCAAGAAATTGAGAGTCCTATGGGAGCTCTTTTTCCTGTCTCATCCCACTCCCATATCCTCCTTATTCATACCCACGCTCCTGCCAGCTGAGCATCTGCTTCTCTGGGTTCATCACAGTATGCTGTGGGATGGAGATGGCCACAGGTGGACAGAGGTGCTTGCAGGAGGTTCAGAGACAGTAACCAGACTTAAAGGAAAATCTTGTAGGTACATCTGATGGATTCATGCCAGTAAGTCCACAAGTGCTCTTAGACATTACAGCCTGAGGGTACCTGAAATAGCCCTAATGCTTGACCTCCAAGGGCACCTTCAGGCCCATGTACTGAGCAGAGGCTCTGCTGGAGTCAGGGGACAAAACCCACCAGCTAGTGCATTCTGCACATGCTGTGTCTCCAGCAGACACACTGACAGCCCAAACTCAACAGGTGAAATCGTGATGCTGTGCAGAGTGGGTGATGAGGAACGTGACCATCAAATCACCAGCTGCACTCAGGTCCTGCCTCCCCATTCCCATCAGACAGCTTGTGACTGACAAACCCTGAGATTTGCTAACCTGGTTAGAGCATTGTGCTAGTGACACCCATGGGTTTGAGAGCTTGATTCCTGTATGGGTCATTCACTTAGAGTTGGACTTGATACTTGTGGGTCCCTTCCAACTCAGAATATTCTGTGATTCTGTGACCAATGTGTGGGTATTTGGGGTATTTTCTTCCTTAGGTTTTAGTTGTTTTTTTCCTTACATCGAGTTTATAAAGCTACCTCAATCCTGGTTCTGGATCTTGCTAAGCTTTTATCTTCAGGATATGCCATGACAACCTTTGGACGCACATGCTGCCACTCCAGCTTCTGAGACCAGACTGAAGAAAAGTCCCCTCTGCTCTGCCCTGCCTCTGCCCTGCTTTCACACCTGCCTAGCTTGGCTTTTTTCATTCATCTCTTCATTCTCCAGCCCAATATGTTTCAAGAGGAGCAGGCAGCAAGGGCATGTGTAGCTGGCATGTGGCTTCTCACCAACATGACATGAGAAAGCATCATGGAATTTTCAGCCAAGGATGAGCAAAGCCATGTTCAGTCACCCTGATGTTTAACCTCTTTTTAGTGCTGTCCCTATACAGAAAAAAAAGGAAAAAATAAAAAAAAAAAGAAAAAAGAGAAGTGTTTTTTCTTTCCTTCTTTCATTTTTTTTCTTTTTTTTTTTAATTAAAATAATCTATCTTTGAGTCCTTGTGTCTAAAATAATTCCAGCCAGTGCTTCAGTGCTAAACCCACTCATGCCTGGGCAGCCCAAGTCAGCTCCTGCAATGGAAATCCCCTTTCCTCTCTCACTACTTCTTTTTGCCTGCGGCAAAGTCACCTGTCTTTGGTAGATTCCCCAAAATCCCCAAATCTCAGCCCCCACCCAGATGACTGCAGCCATGCAATTACAGCTCTGTGCAGCCGTGCTGGAGGGCCATGGCACCGCTGGGCTGGAGAGCCCTGGGTCACGGCCAGCCGGCTCACTGAGGAGGATGGCTAGTGAAGGGCTGGGAGGGATTTGTCGCTGATGATATTGTTACATTCTTTCCGAATCCTGGGAGTAAACAGACGCTCCAAATTTAGAAAGAACAGGACTGGAAAATTTAAACATTCCTTGAAGAATTGGTACAAAAGCGGGGGAAGGGGGGGCGCTGAAGATGATCTCACAGGCGCTCCCGAGCCAGATGAAAAGCTCATGACTGGAGCTCAGAACGCAGTTGAGGGGCCTGTTTCAGGTCGGAGGCGATATCGCAACAGAGAAGCTCCCCCAGCACATGGAACTGAGCAAAAAGAGCCTCTGTTGGGCAAGGCGGGTCCCAAGCCCTGCAGCCCAGGCTGTGGGGCCGCCACTGCTGGCCACTCTGCCGTCCTGGTTTTATCTCCAGCTGGCACACGGCTTCCAGCTGAGCCTGGTGCTCAGCTAAGGACCAGGAGTAGGGACAGGATGGGTGACTGAGCATCATCTGGACCAGCATCCCAAGCCCTCAGCTGTCACTTTTAGCCACTGAATAGGAGTAGAAGAAAATCTCCACACTGCCCGCTGCAGCTGGACAAATGGAGAGGAGCTGGTGAAGCTCAGCACCCACACCACAGCACCACACACAGCTCTGGACAGGCTCCCATACCAGAGCTGGCACATGGGAGCTGTCAGGGAGCAATGGAGCCAGACTGCTGCTGCTGCTGCTTCATAAGCAGATAATGCCTCTTAATAAAAACCAAGCGGGTGATTACAAAGGGGAAGAATAAGGGAGGAAAAAAATAGGAAAAAAAAAAGACAAAAAAGGAAAAAAAAAACAGAAAAAAGCAAAAAAGCAAGGGTTTGTGCTGAAGTAAACAAAGGTTAAAGAACAGTCAGGCTCCTGCAGGAATAGCAGAGCTGGGCTGGGAGGGAGGGGGCATTACGTAATGCAGGAAAAATGTTGGCTCCATTCAGTTTTCCACCACTTCATGTGATGTCAGGAAAACCATATAAATCAACAGTCTTTCTGCTCCCACGGATGGAGGGCAGCAAGCAGCACTATTTATACTTACACAATTAAAAAAAAAAAGAAAAGAAAAAAGAAGAGAAGCTGATGATTTCCAAGACTGGGAATAATTGACTCAGATTCTTCCCTGCCAGCCACTGGAATTGCTGCTTCTGGGCTGTTAACCCTTGAGGAGTCCCTGGCACCAGTCCTGCCACCCCCAGCTCCCCTGTCCTCACCCATCAGTCTCCATCAGCTGCTTCAAGGGTCAGAAGGTTGCTGGCCTGAGGTGAGCAGGAACAGCCAAGCCTGGTGTTTGCATGAGATGGGGACACGGAGGCACAGACCCCAGCATCTGCTGGGGCTGAGAGAGCTGGGCAGCACAGAGGGGCTGTGCAGGGCTGCCACACCGAACTGGGGACCCCCAGGACAGCTTCCCTGAGGTAATGGCACCCACTGAGGACAGGCTGAAATATTCCCAATTTTGGGATTGCCAACCCACTGGGGTCACAAGGCACCTCCAAGGAGAATGCAGACACTTCTGAGACACCAAATGAGTTGGGGCAGGACTAGGTGCTTGAGGCCAGAGTGGACAGACCGAGGGGTTAAACCCCACAAGGGTTCAGAATCAGGCCCACTCACACATCCTGCCCCAGACCCCCCAAGCACTCCAGAGCTGTCTCTACACCAGCCCACTGCTGCCCACAGCGCAGGCAGGAGGAAGCTGTGCCTGTCAGCAAGCGTGCCCAGCCTCCCCTGGATGCTCTGCACAGCCATTCCCGTCATGATTTCCATGTGAAACACCGCCGCCATGACCCAGTGTTCCACATTTCAGCTCCAGCTTTTCCCCCTGCTGGTGGCCCGCGTTCCACATGAGGCTGAGGCCCTGCTGCGCTTTTAATTTGGGAGGCTTGAGCTCTGCTTGGTGCCTAGCACACCCAACTCCTGCTTGGGGCTCCCAGAAGGATGGAGATGGCTGTCCTGATGATGGAGGAGGCGTGTGCCCAAGTGGGGGACAGCAGGTTTGCTGGCAGGGGTTTGCTGGTGGCGTGCTGATGGCTGAGGGGGTGGCAGTCTGCTGGAGCATGCTGTGCATGCAGCTGGGGGGCACTGGCACTACGAGGCTCCCCCAGGCCTCCGCTGGCCTTAAGGCAGGAAAAGGCTCCGGGGTTTTCAGGGACACCTCACGCAGCCCTGTCCAGCTCCAGGAGGACTCGGTGGGGCGGGGCAGGGGTTTGCAGCCAGCACCCAGCTCCGCTCCTCACCCAGCCCTGGGAAAGTGGCAGCAGGTTAGGGGGTGCTGGGTGACACCACCAAGGCTATTTCCTGACCCATCCCCATGACTAAGCAGGTTCCTTCCCAGATGCAGCTGCATCTACCACTTCCTTCTCCTGCCAAGCTGTGCCCTAGTTTATGCCACAGCGACCTTGGAACCGCAGGCACAGCTACTGAGGCAGGCCAGGGACTGCCACAGCCAGCTCAGGGAGGCATCCTCACGCACTGGCCTCAGCAGAGCTCCTGCAACCCAGGCCACAAATAATTAGTTTGACCATGATTTTGTGTAGTCCCTGCTTGGTTTTGTTGGTAGAACCTGAGGCCAGGGGGTTTAATCCTGCTGTTTCTCTACTCTGTTCTCTCTATCACAATGCAGCTGCTGTAATTCAACAGCACTTACCCCTGCCTTGCATGGGCAGGACTCCCTGAATGCCACTTGCCTGTGCTACCTTCCCCCCCACAATTACCCTTCCCAGTGTCTGTCAGTCTGCAGGTGTGGCAGTTCCCTGCATCCCTGTGGTGTCCCAAGGCACAGAGGTTGGGGCCCTCTGCCTCAGCCCCAAAACAGTACCCAATTGCCACAGGATGAGGACAGGATTGAGGGACAGAGGTGATTCCCATCTCTGTGCTTTTGGCACAGCTCAGTGGGACTGAGGGTCTGCAAGGGCAGTGCCTGCCCACCCATCTGTGGGCGGAAAGCTCAAAGGCAGGCAGCCATCAGGGCAGATGCCTGGCTGTCCCAGCCAAGGGGAATCAAAGGCATCTTCAGCTCTCCCTCAGAGAGTTCCCTGCCTCTCTTCTCCTCTCTGTTGGGCTGGAGCTTTTCATTCATCAGTCACCTGCCCCACTGCAGAAGGGCTGTAATTAGGGCAGCACGTGCCTCCTCCTGCCTGCACATTTGTGCCCGGAGAGCATCATCTCCAGCAGACCCTGACTCACTCAGGGATGACCCTCTGCCCCTGCCATCCTTCTCCTTTCCAGTACATCCATGGATTTCTTCTCCTGCCCTCCCTTTAACAGCAGCAAGAGGGAGCAGAGTGCCTGAACTGGGTTTGTTCCTTGGCACACTGACCAGGGATGAAGCAACGCAGGGATGGGAGAACAAAGGGCAGCTTTTGGATGGCTGGATACATGCCACCACAGCTCCTCTGTACCCTCCTCTTTCATTCACCCTGGCTGCTGGTGAGATGGACAGTGCAAGGAAAGAGGGCATGGGGAAGACCCAGTGATGCCAGCGTGGGCTGAGCCTCCTCAGCCTGCATGCAGGGCTGCCTTCCTCCGCCACAGCCACTGGTGGCCAGGGAAGTGGGTGCACATGGACACAGCTCCATCACTCCAGGCTAAGGGCATGAGTGCCCCTAGAGATGCAGCGGTAACCCAGGGCTCCTACCTGTGAGGATGGAGACGCTGTGGAAACAGCTGTCCAACTTGCCCAGGAGGATGGAGAGGAAGCTGTCAGCAGCCAAGCCAGTGACGTCCCGTGTGCTCTGGTCATAGACCACCACGTCCTGGTGGTCCTCCGCCTCCACCTGCAGGGTAGCAGCAAAAAAAGGGGCATCAGGGAAATGGACTGAGCACTGAGGATTCCACAGCACCGTGGGAAGCAAAGCTGAATTTAGTGGTCACACAAGCAGGAAATTCCAGCTCCACACCGTTTCCACAAGCTGGTTTTGACCACCAAACGGAGTGTCCAGCCAGGCTGGGACTCTGCTCCATGGCTGCAGGCGAACGTGTCAGTAGAGGAGCCCACTGGTGCACTCTCCTCAACTACAAGAGCTTTTGAGCATCCTACCCAGAAGAGGGTCACTCCTCCCCATTGCCCACCCTCAGCTTGCTGTTACTTAACTGCGTCCCAGAAATCACCACAACTCCTTCCACCACTTCCTCCCCAGCCAACTTTTGCCCTCAGACACTCCTCCTCAGCCTGGTGTCACAGGGACAGGAACACAGGGATTTGGGAATGGTTCTGCAGATAGGGGTGCTGCCAGCACAGCCCTTGGGCTGTGGCTGGAGTCAGTGGGGGCTGGATCAACAGCTCTTCAGGGCTCAGCCTGGGGATACCTTGCTACTGCATGTCACCCCAAACCTGCAGATCACCCCTAAGGGCTGAAGAAAAGGGAAAATCTCTTATTTTGCTTAGTGGATGTCCCAGGTGATGCTCTTTCTTCCTTTTGTAATGTGTGCTGGGGCCTGCACACTGCAGGGATAAACTGGGAAGAGCAGAAGGAGCTCCTGGGCTGCTCCCACGTGATTTTACATACCACAAACTGCACCTAGCTGCCCACCACTGCAGGGATAAACTGGGGCAGGTGAGATGATGGGATAACCTGCAGGTACACCTGGTGATGACTGGATTGCAATGAGAGCACTCAAGGCACAGCCAGACACTCCCATACCTACCTGAAGGTCCATGCACCAAAAGGAGATAAAAATCCTCACAGAGGCATAGCTCAGCTCATCTGCTGAAGAGCTGGGTGTAGGGCACACACCTGCGCTGAGAGCACCTGCCCTTCCAGCCGGCAGGGTAAGGCACATCCATCATATCATGGGAGAAGGGGGAGGCAGCAGAAAGCAGGGAAGGAGGGAAAGTATGCAAGCTGCTCTCTTCTCAGCAGCTAGTGCTGGAGCTGCCCATTGGCCACCCTGTGCCAAACCCTCTCCAAAATGTCTTTGGGAGACCACTTGAAGGTACCACTCATGGACACCTGCCTCATTTTGCTGTCTCACTGCCAAGCCCTATCTCACCACCAGAGCAGATTCTGTTGCTGTTATTATTAATGCTGCTTTCACACCCTGCTGCAGGTGCTTCCCTGCTCAGCAACGTGAGCACCATCCAAATAAAGCTGCAGGGAGCACTGATTTAGCTGAGCTCATCAGATCTCTGCGCCACAGCGGAAGGACAGCCCCGCACCGACAGGAATCCCCGTCGGGGCACCACGCACAGCTGTGCTCCAGGAGGGGCTCACAGGACACACCTGTCCCCAGCCTGGCACCAGGGACTGCAAGGCAAACTGGCCCCATGGCTCAGCAGCATGACAGGAGGCATGAAAGGGCAGCATAAGAGGGAAGAGAAAAGGACATGGGAATTCTAAAATAAGACACTGAAAAATGACTGGAGCCACCTGAGATAAGCCAGATGAGGATCTACTCCAGCATCTTTTCCTCAGCCAATCCTGACACAGGACTTTTGTGGGAGGTCATGCAAGCACAGCTGGAGGGAAACATGCTGGCTGTCAAGCTGGTTCAGAACTGGGAACCTACCAGTCTTCAGCAGCTGCCTAGCCCTTCAAGGCTCCCCAGCACATTCCAAAGACCCAGGTCTCACCCTGAAGCCCCATGCCAGCAAAAGCATCTTTCCCCAAAAGAACAGTGAGGCGGGAACCACTCTGCAGTGGGGCAGGGGCTCATCCCAGCTGCACAGTCCAGGCTGAGGAGGCTGCAGGAGAGATACCAGCTCTGGCTGAGCAGCATTATCCCACAATAGGATTTAGTGTTTCCTCCACACGGGAAGGCTTTGTTTGGGCCATTACTGCAGGGTTGCTGTGCGACGGCAGAGATGTGCAACACGGTTTACATCTTATTAAAGTTATAAGGTTTCACTCAATGTAAATGCCAAACAAGTGCTGGCCTCACATGGCCTGGCTGCAGAAAATAAATACCTGGCTTGCTGAGGTGAGGATACCTTCAGGAAGGTCCTGAGGAGCCCTCATGGAGCATACAAGGATGCACTGGCATCCCAGCTCCTCACCACAAAGAGAAATAAGATACAGACGTTTAATCAAGCACATGGGTCTCCCATTAATCTCATGCCCTTCTGAAACACCCCATCTCTGGCTTTAAATATAGGGAGGCTAAAAGCTAACTGGGCAGAGGAGGGTAAAGCTGAAGAGATGCTCCATACTAGATTCCTGTTTCTGCCAGGTCCTGGCATAGGACAGGGACATAGCTGAAAACAGAGGTATTCTTCTGAGAAGCAACACTTTCATGGGGGTTGCTGTCACCCCAAAACTGCTGAAGTAACCCCAGGCATCACCCTCCAAACAGGGTCCCCACATCCATCTAGCACGGGACAGGAGGGCCAGGATGAAGCAAGTCTTTTGGCTCTAGATAGATGTTGAGTGGGGCTTGCAAACCCATGCACGCCTTTGAAAAGCTGCTGGCCCACTCCAGTGCTGGAGGTGCCCCAGAGCAGCTCCCCAAGAACAAACCTCCTCCCTGCTAAAATCCTGGCTGGAGGGATATGACCAGCCAGCAGCCAGGACCACCTGGCCAACAGCTCCAACCAAACCCCAGCTGAGAGCATCGATTCATTGCCTTTGTGCCAAGCCCTGTGCCTCTCATCACTGTCCCCACTCTGGCTGGAGGTAACTCCCACATGGACACCACTCCCCAGCACTGCGTGGTTAACACAGCTTGGGTCCCAGCTCTGTCTCTCTCCAGCTGCCAAGCAGGGATAATGATGCTCTACAGGTGATCCAGGCTAAGATAAGAGTGAGCTATTATTATTATCCCAATTACTACTGACATCTCAGTCACATATTGTTTCAAAACACAGTGAATCACCTCACTGAAACAACAGGGCTTCCATCAACATAAAGAGCAGCCAGGCACAAGGCTCAAAAATAAGCCCCAGCTTTCCCTCAAGCAAAACAGCTGCTTGCAGAGCCAAGCTCCTAATGCCAATAAATAAATATTCCCATCACTTGAAGAGACCCTTGCCTTGCCTCAAAGCATGGCTCTAGTTGCTCTGGAGATTGCTCCATTTCAAAAGTGAGAAGTGGTTGAGAGGTGGACTTTCCAGGGGCATCTTGAAGAAGTAAAATTTTCAACATTTCCCTAAAGAAATGCTAGTGAAAAACCCAAGCAGGAATTTCCCATATCCTCTGCTCTCCAAACTGCACAGAGGAGCTGAATTATTCCAGTTGTTATCGAAATTTATTATTGTGAGAGTTTATTATTGTCAGCACTGGGAGAAGGGTTCAAAACCAACCAGAAGTAGTTATGGTACCATTTCTGTGTGGAGGGAAATGACTGCAAGAGGAATTGCTGCTGCAGCTTTTCCCAGATTAGGCACCATGGGAAGATGGTCCACACCAGGGCTTGGGGAGCAGTGGCTTCAGAAGCTGACACAATCATAGGATCATAGGCATAATTCATTGAAAAAAAGGAAAGGGATTTTAAATGTCTCCGCTTCTTCTTTCCTCCCAAATGGTCCTTTCCTCTCCTAGCTCCAAAAAAAGCCGGGAGCTGCTGTTATCCCACAGCATCACTCCAAACTGCAGCCCACAGAAGCATTGCTAATGGTACCCTTCCTGAACAGCAACATGGAAAAGGAGAGAGTAAGCACTGGGAAAAGCAAATTAGACAAATTCTCCCATCCCCCGCTGCCAGCACGCAGGCAGGAGGAGCAGCGTTGGCGGCCAGGTGGGGTTTGCCCAAATGCTTTGCCCTGTATCAGCCCGTGTCCTTCCCCAGGAGGCGAACGCCTCGCTTAGAATCGCTGGGATGGGATGAGCCAGGTTCGGCTCTCTTTGCTGGAGGAGTGGGACGAGGCGAGGGCTCGGAGCTGCCCTGTGGCTGCCCGGGCAGCCCCGCGTCGCTGCCATCCGCCTTTGTCTCGGCAGCCCCGGCCGGCCGGGAGCAGGAAACAGGAGGAGGGCGGGAGGCCCGTCAGGAGGAATAATGGGGCCGGACAATCGCGCTACTGATGTCACCCTTCCTGCCATCTGCTCCCCAGGCCAGCCGTGCCCCCCGCCCCCAGCACCGCGGAGCCAGGGGCAGAGCAGGGCTGGGGGATGTTGACCAGCGCAGGCAGAGGAGGCAGGGAAATGACATCGGATGTCAGAGGTGTAAATCAGCTTTCGGCATCCCCTTCTGAGGATCTGTGCACCTCGAGGTAGCAGCTCACATTGATTTCTCGGGGTCCCAAAATACAGTCTGACTGAAA
Organism: Camarhynchus parvulus; assembly: GCF_901933205.1. Taxonomy (NCBI): domain Eukaryota; kingdom Metazoa; phylum Chordata; class Aves; order Passeriformes; family Thraupidae; genus Camarhynchus; species Camarhynchus parvulus. The sequence continues at coordinate 15,436,672 of NC_044575.1, read as the reverse complement.
TGGGAGGTGGGGAGAAGGAAAGAGGGCGAGAAGAGAGTTCATCACCCCAAAATGCAAACACACAAGTGCATGCACAGAAAGGCCTGGACACCCCAAGCCACAGCCGCCCCCCCTGCTTTATGCCAGATGAGAATAGGGCAATGATCCCCTCCCAGTATCCCACCCCAGCTTCCCAGGACAAGTGGCTTAACCTCTCAAGGGTGTCCTGAAGCTTAATTAATTCCTGAGCTGCATGTGTTGGGAGAGCCAGCAAGCCGTGGGCACGGCAGGGGCTGCGCAGAGCAGCAGCAGCAGTGGGGAAATGCAGCCTCCTGCCCATGGATGTGCCAGGAGGGATTTCAGCCGCATCCAAAAGAAAACCAAAAAGGAATTAGAGGTGATGGCAACGCCTCTCTCCTCTTCTCCTAGCATCCCCGGTTGCAATCACATCCCCAGCCAGTGCGTGGACCATTATGCAATGATCCAGGAGCCGGGAGAAAACGATCCTTCTACGCTCCTTCTACGGGGGACAGAGCAGGGAACGCCAGGAAGGACCAGCCGGCCCCTTTGGGAGCCCACTGCTCCACTGCAGCTGGCGAGCTGCAGGTTTGCAGGCGGATGGCATCAGCTGATGTTAATTCTTCCACGCTTCCCCCTTCCCTATCATCCTCCTCTTCTTCCTCCCCCTTGCGCATCGCTTGTTCTGCCGCTGCTGCCGCTCCACGTGACAGCGGCCACTGCAGAGGTGACCCTCGCCGGGAGGAGGGCGGCCGCTCCGCTCTCCTCGGAGCTTGCGAAAAACTGATTATTCTGCTTTATTCTCCAGGGGATTTAAGAGCAGCTAAAGCCGTTCAGGAATCAGTCTCCGCAATCCCCTCCGAATCGCCCAGCCCAGAGCATCCCCGAAGCAGATTGGCGCGAGGCCGGCCCCCCCGCACCGCCGGTCCCCTTGATCCCGCGGGCTGATGTCACCGCCAGCCAATGCGGACAGCGGTGGCTTCTCGGGGTGGCGGAGCGGGGGGGGACACACGACGCAGATGGCTCCAGCTGGGCCCAGCATTTGATTAATCGCCTGAATTACCCTCGCTTTGCCATAAAATTACAAGGCGGGAGTGGGGGAACGGTGGGAGCGAACTGGCAGGGCTGTGATGGCAAGCCACCCTTCGGATGGTGAGCCATCCTCGGGCTCGTCCCGTGGCCTCTGCGGGATCCACCGGTGCAGCCCTCCGGCACCACCTCGGCACCCACGGGCACAGCCCTCCGGCACCATCTCGGTACCCACCGGTGCAGCCCCCGGGCAGCAGCTCAGGAGGACACGACCCAGCCCGCGGCCCTGCAGGGACACCCGGCACTGCTCCGGCCGGCGCTCCAGCCCAGCTCCGTGGCTCAGAGCCACCTCTATTATTTAACCAGGAGCGATAGAGAGAAGCCTGGGAGAGATAATATGCCATGACACCGGATAAGAGCTTCTGGCGTCACAGGGGAGGAGGATTACATGTCCCTGAATGGAGTTAGAGATGACAGAGGGGAGGGGAAGAGTTTTTAGCAGGGGATTAAGTTTACAGCTCCAGGAAGGCTTTGGGGGGTTGTTTGCTGTCATAAGACAAGTCCTAAAGCTGATATACCTGTTAGACTCGCTTGGGGAGGGCTCCTGAAGCAGGGAGCCACGTCAGTGGGGTGGGGGCAATGAACAGGTCCCCAAGGACAGCCCTGAGGTCAAATGAGCTCACACTTTAGCTCTCCAAAGGGTGTCAAAGAGATGCTGGCAGATACCGGGTAAAGGGATGGAGGGGAAGGATCCCTTAGGCCAGTGTGCATCCCACAAGAGAAGAGGGTGTGAGCACCCACCAGGAAAGGTGAGGGTCAGATCCCTTACCTTCATCTTGGAGGCAGGCTGGATGAGCTCCGTGATGGAGACCTTGTCCTGCTGCAGCCTTCTCTTGACAAGCTTGGAGCAGCAGATGTTGACGGAGCTGAGGACGTGCCAGGAGTTGTACTCCACGAAGGAGCGGCTGTCGATGACCAGGGTGCCCTCGGCTCCGTTCCTCAGGAGGCTGGCCAGCTTCTTGGGGTCCATCACCTTGCGTGGGAGCCTGTCCCCAGCCATAACGGGCCAGTCCCCTCTATGGCAAGTGGGGAGCAAGGAGTGGAAGGGCAGGGCACCCGTGTCCCCAAGGGGAATGAGCGAGGGGTGAGCAGGGCAGCACCCGTCCTATTCTCCTCACGCTGCTAATGCCCAGAGTGCCAACTCATTGTGCTGAACCTGGAAAGAGAAGAAAGGAGACAACAACCCATCAGCTAGGCAGGATGATATCAGGGTGTCTTCAGAAGAACCTAAGGGTGCAACAAGCCACACTTTTGAGGTGTGTTCTCCCAGCCTGCTGGCATGTGCGGCTCCAGAGCTGCCCAAGTCAGAGGTTTTCTCTTTGTATTTAATAGCCCTCAGCAGAACTTTCTTCCATAAATTCGTCTAATTGCTTTTTGAAGTCATGTCAGCTTTTAATTTAACAGGCACAGTGGCCAGTGGCAGGGAGTAGAATGGCTTGCCAGTTACACTGAAGAAGTCTTTCCCCTGGCTTGCTCCAAATCTGCTGATGGCTCCTCCGGGTGAGCCTTACTGCTTCACCAGAAAACACCACATGTGCCTGTTCCCTAATCTTCTCCACAGTTCTTACCACATTTAGACCTAATTTAAGGAGCTTTTCAGGTCAAAGCATCTCCAGAGCCACCAGTTACACATACAGACACCTTTTGCCATGCTGGCCAGCCCCGATGTGCCATGTTTGACAGCCAGGCACATCAGGGACCTGCACAGGGCAAGATGTCGCCTCCTTTCCCTGTTTCCAGTCCAACAGCTCCTCACACTCAATTTGCTTTTTCCGACCTCTGCCAAGCCCAGAGCTAATGGTTTCACAGAAGCAGCTTAGGTCATCTCTAAGGTTCTGCTGCGGCATGGTAAAAGCTAGTTTGGGGCCCATCACACATACCACCAAATCAGGTTTGCTCACTCATGTTCATCACTTCACACTGGATTTCACCTGCCTGTTTATCAGAGCCTGCTCACGGGTATTTTTGCCAGCTTGCCTCCTGGCAAGTCAAAAGAAGACAAGAAATCAAGTTGGCCTTTACTCCTGTCTTCAAGAAACAGCCCAGGCATCAAGACAGAGGTGCTGGGAAGCTGTACTTGGACTGATGGCCCCAGAGAGCTTTCTGCTTTTCAGCACCTAACTTGCACAGAATTAGAAAGGGGCTTCACATACAGGAGTGCCTGGCATACAAATACCCTGTGTTTCCATCTTAGGAGCTGAGGGCAGTCAGCCTGGTGCTCTCTGAGGTGAAGAACAAGATTCCTCCATGTCCAGCCCACGACATCTGTAAGAACAGCAGGCAGGCTAGGGAGCATTCAGCTCAGGGTGTCCTCTTAAGTTTTAATGGAACACGTCACTGCAAGGATGTTTTAATGGCATTAGGTTTTAAAGCCACTGCAGTCATTCAGAAAATAAGCCTGGCCTACTACCCAGCTCCTCCTGTTCTTGCCAGACGGTGTTTTAGAGAGAACCCACAAGCTGCTTCATGGAAGCTTTAATGCATCTGAATTAGGAGCCTATGAATAACGTGCCTGGAAAGGCCAGCGTAAAGATTTCCATTGACCTCTGCAGGATCAGGATTTGGTCCAGGGGCCAGAGGAGGCTTACGAGTCACTCTGATCCGAGCAAGCCAGCAGGTCCCATGAGCTCTTACACCTGCAGGCACCTACTGCAATGGCAGCTCAGGATACAAAAAAGATGCTTGACTCAGACACGCTACTGGAGGACATGACAGGGACCTCAGTTACCGGCCACCAAACCCGGAGGACACTGCCAGCTTGTAGGAAAAGAATGGAAGGCCACAGAATGTGAGGATGGGGGCTCCAGCATTTGCTCTGGCTTGTGACTCCAGCACTAACAGCCCAAACTTCCCTGGGCTACCAGACCTGCCTCCCAAAGCAGGAGTAGATGTCCCAGGCTTCAGCCCCAGGATCCAAGCTCCCAATAGGAGGCCACATTAGGATGTGCAGTACTTTTCTGCCCTTGTATCACACCCCTGCTGCCTCTGCCAACGTGTTAATACAAATTACGAGAGGGGAAAAAATCCCCTAGAAGCTGAGATGGTGACAGCCCCTCCTGGCACAAAGCACTTTGGCAGCCCCGTGGCACTCTGGCACACTGTGCCTGGCCCCACGGAGCGCCCCGCAGCTCCTGGCCGCAATTCCAATTAGAGCAGCCCCCTCGGCGGGCACCGGGCGGTCCCCCCGCTGCAGGAACCCCGCTCCCCCCAGCTCTCCTCAGGGGGGCTTAAAAATTGAAACAGTTCTAATTAGGGGGTCTGAGGGGGAGCGAGGCTGGCTCCTGCTGGGATATGACACACCTCATTACGTTGCTACCGCCTTGCCAGAAGCCCCCCTGCTGTCCCTTGGCTATAGAGCCAGGGCACTCAGAAAGGATGCAAATTAGCCAGCTTTTCCCCATAGTCTTCCTTTCACACCCCACTCCCCAAATCACTTTCTGCCTCCCTTACCCATCAGGACACCAGGCTGTGAATGTTTTCTGGCTCTTCCAATTACATCGAAGAAAGAAAAAGGGAGTAGAAAGAGCTGACAGACAAAAAAACCCTGGAATAATACAGTGGCAGAGGGATGAGTGAAGCGGGAAGAAGGAGTGATCCAACATTGCAGAGTTCCTCCAGATATAACATGGTATCCCATCTCCAGATAGTGAGCAAGGGGTAAACTGTGGGGGTGTCAAACACTGAGGGGTCTAGGAAAGATAGCAGATTCTGATGAACATAAAACTCTTAAGAGAAACCAAGGCACAAGAGGCCTTCACAAAGTTTGGCAGATGACCGGAAGCTTGGGTGGAAGAGATTGGAGAAGACAAAGGAGGTTTCCCAAGGCAAATAACCCCCCTCCTGCAGAACAACCAGATAAACCTCTGCAGGCACATGTGACACATCAAACAGGTCCCACTCCCAGCCCCACCCAAAAGATGTGCGGGAAGGCAGGGCAAGGTTGGTCCACTCTGCCCCTCTTCCCTTTACAGGGGATGGAGCTGGCCAGCTCAGTGTGGTCACAGGGAGCTGTAACCTTGGCATCAGAACCAAGACACGAGGACTTCTCTGTGTAGGTTCAGCCAGGTCAAAGGCAGACAAGCAACGTCTCTGACAGCACCTTCACAGCACCTTGCAGGCTGTCTATGAGATGGTCCCTCAGAAGAACCAGCTGCAGTGTCCTCATACCTGGGAAGACCAGAGAAGGAGGGAGGATGTCTTTCTGCTTCTGCTCAGATGGGTCAGAAGGAAAACTGAGGGAAGAGGCTTAGCCATGGAGCACTGCTAAAGTAAGAGATCTTCTCACCCCGGTGAGAGGAGACCAGGGGAAAAGGTTAACCTGGAACCTAAATTAGGGTTTCAGAAACATAGCTGTGTTCCTCTCTTATCAGTTTATTAAAGCCATCTTAATCTTCTTGAGTGTTCCTGAAGAACATTATCATAATCCTTTAATCCCACCTCTCCCTGGAGTGCCTGTAATGAGGAGATGGGCACATGGCTTAGCTGAATGGGGACAGCCAGCAGGAGAGGCCACACTTCAACCAAGGGACAGAAAGATGGGCAGAGATTAGCACAGGGCTTGGCCAACTCAATGGGACTCTGTCCCTGGTGTCACCTCCACAAATGCGTGTGTAGGTGAGGGGAGCTGGCCACACGAGTCACAAGCATGGCAGAGGTGGTCACAGCATGCAAGTGTTCAGCCTGGCTGTGACCTTCTGGGCAGGCCAGGCAAGAGAGCAAGAAAACCCAGGATACACCTCAGCCTGAGTCTGTCCATGTGGCATGACAGACCACAGGAACTCATCCCTGTGCTGGCCCAACACAGATCACCCAGATGGAGGCTACCTCCCTCAACTGCTCTCTTGCACAAGGCCCAAGCTGAGAGATGTGGTATGGGAAGGGCGCAGATCTGGTTCTCTTTTACTGGAGACATCAGCTGGAAGGGCAGGCAGCAGGTCTCTGCAGCAACCCCAAACCTCGCCAACCAGCATGTCCACTCCTTGCACCAAGCTAGTGCTGTGTCCTGGCGCACTCTACCCTCCACAGGCAGCCCCACCAAGGAGATGCTCCCCCCACCACCACAGGAAGCCAGCCTTGCTGCAGGAACACATTTCCATCATGCCTGTGAGACTGGAGCTACAGCTAGCTCCATGTGATGCTCATCCCAGGAGCACACTCTTCTGGTGGTGTCTCCACCTTGAGTTTACCAAAGGATAAGAGCACCACAGGAAAACATTTGTTTATTTGTCCCCAGGAATCTGAAAGCAGCCACTTCAGAAGAACTGCCACCTCCACCAGGGACTCAGTGGCACTGACCCAAGTGATTTGGCTTTTCCCCTTGCAGCCCTGGGGATTGGGGGAAATATCTGTGCCTTGTGAGCCTGGCCAGGGCTCCTCCATCCATCCAGGTCAGCCCTGCAACCAGCCTCAGGCTCACTCCTGGGATGCTGGCAGGACCCCACCAGATCCCAGCTCTCCAGACACTTCCTAAGATGCAAACCACAGCAGTTTTTCCAAGCCCCACACCCTTTTTCCATCCTCATCCCTTCATTTCTTTCAAGTGCTTCAGCATTTAGCAAACTCCCCTCGGCTGGCTCATGCTGTTTGAGGGATTCCTAAATCACAGGACCATTACTAATTATTATTATTATTTTGCAGCAGCAATCAGGGACGCGGGGCTCATTAACAAGTTAGCACCTCTGGTTTCCCTGGAAACCCGCAGCTGCCAGGCAACGGCAGCTCTCCGGCCCGAGGCGATGCCACTGCAGCGCCCTCAGCTCATTCCCAGGAAGATGCTCGGGTCCTGCAAGGGTTGATGAACCCAGCCTCGCCAATGGGACGAGGTTAGGAAACTCCAGGATGTGTCCCCTGCTCCACCCCACCTGCTGGGATCCTCAGCCCTTCTTCCCGATCCCGTTCTGCCACTCACAGCATCACAAACTGCGCAGTGGCTCCTCCCTCCCGGCGAGCCATGCAGGCTTTCTCCAAGGGCGAGGAATTTGGAGCATAATGATTCCCCAGAGTAACAGTGGGACAAAGCTGTCAGGTGCCTGCAGCAGCCGTTTTAGAGGTGATGTAACTGATGACGATTTCTCAGCAGTTACTCGAGGTCCCTTTAAGAGGCAGCACAAAAGATTTCTCTGCTTGACGATGGAAAAATGGAGTGGTGGTTTTTTTTTTCCTTTGCTCTTTAAAAGGAGGCTGGGAAACACCACTAACCACAGCTACTAATTCAGACACAAAATCTGCTTGTCCACCTTTCCCTAGTGAATCTCAAGGATGGGGAGGAACGACATCTCCCAAGCCCCAGCAGTATGAGGATGCAGGGGAGATGGCAATGACTTTCCTGGTGCCAGTTAAGCCAGGCTGAGATCCACTGCTCTTTTCTAACCCCTGCCACCCACATGGCAGACAGAGGACTCCTCCACAGCCTCATCCACACTGATCTTACAACCGCATCTTGGATCCCTGCTCACCCCAGGCACATTCCTCCTGGGACAAGAGCTCCTGTGCATGCCTCTCCATGCAGGGAGCACTCCAGGAAGGAGGGAAAGGGCAGCATTCTTTTTCCCACAGCATATCACCCGGAGGCAGCCACTGCACTTTTGCCAGCGTTTCAAGCTTGCTGATCTCATGATTTCTTTAATTTTTTCTCCTCCTTTCTACATCGCAGTCTCCTTTCAATTCCTGTAGGCTGGAAGCAGCATGCCAGGGAGCCCTGCAAGGAGCTGCATGCAGCCAAACAGCACCCACTCGCCTCTCTGCATCTCCCACTGCCCTCCCCACCTGCACCCTGCGGCCCAGAAGGTGTTTTCCACCAGAGGACGTGGCTAAAGGGCTAGGATGTCCTTCAGCAAAGTGCCAGATGGTGCAGTCACACTGGACGAGGGACGTGGCGTGGAGCCACGTGGCAGTGCTGGCGTGGGGGTGCTCGGCCTTGGGTACGTGGCTGGTGGCATGGGACAACTCAGGGACAAAAGGGGACAGGCTGTTCCCAGCTGCCAGGGAGTCGTTCCCATGCACCCTCAGCCCACAAGGCAGATCAGCTCTCCTGGCTGCAGTTAAGACAAGCAAAGGGGTCCTTCATCCTCTCTCACCACCTGATGTTGTGCCAGCAGGCACAACATCAAATTTGGATGGGTTATGACTGAAAATCCAATTGTCTCCCAGCCTGTTTCCACCAAAAAATTGAAGTTAAGGATTTATAGACAGGCCACTCCCAGAAAAATTTCTGACTGCAGTCATGATAGTCAATCTGGAGATCCAGTCAGGAAAAGCCAATGGAGACAGCAGGGAAAGGAATTTGGCTGGAGTCTAGATGACAAGGGCAGTATCTCCTCCTCTTAGACTTGTGCTTTTAACATGATTTATATGGTTTTCCCCTTTAGTATAAACACAAGCTTTCATTTGAAAGCCTACAAAAGCCAAGACCAAAGGTCATCCATGACCAGCCAGCCATTTCATCACCGCCTTTGCCCATGCTGAGGATATTGCTCCCAAGCACGCTGCTTTCTAATACCAAAGTTATCCCATTTCCATTCTCACCCTGCCAAGCTGAGAGCCGGCCACATTCTCATCCCAGACCTAAAAGCACCTTCTGCTTTGAGCAGCTTGGCACACATCACAGAGGACATGTCATGATGGAGAAGAGAAACCTAGTCCTGCTGATCATCAAGGGCCCTTGCCACCCACCGCCTGGTATCCCACCGTGTGCTGCATGACCCCTGAGCCCAGCAGGCTTATCCTGGGGATAAGGTGCTTCTTTGCCTTTTTACAACAAGAGCAGACAGAAGCAGCCCAGAAAGGTATGCAGTCAGATGGTTCTGCAGGGCTGGTTGGCCTCTCTCATCCCAAGTCAATAAACACCATAAATACCTGTTGGGTGCATTTGCAGTCCCCTGGAGAAAGGGCCTCCAGCACCTGGGTCCTATTTTCCCACAACACCTACACACCAAGTGAAAGAAAGCACAGGATTAAGCTATGGCTCTCCAAAGCTGCAGATAAATATAGCATTTCACTTCTTAAGCACAATCCCCAGTGACAGGGACTTGTCCATCTCAGCAGAGTGCTGGGGACAGTCACAGGTGAGGCCAAAGCGAGCACCCAGCACACACAGGGGCAGTCACTGCCCTGTGCAGTGACTAATGACAGTGGCTAATGCCAGTGCAGTGTCATTAGAGCCCCCTATTCAAATGACAAATAGGAGCCCTGCCTCCCTGAAGAATAATGATGTTCCTTTCTGTCAGGCTGTCTGCAGTTTCTGGCGAGTACCAGTCCAAACTGAGGTGCAGATCCCAGCACAGGTGTGCAGCCAGAAAAGGCCACTGGCCACAGTTATGCCTCCCTATTCCCACAAAACTATGAATCCCCCTAGAAGATCCAGAATTCAATGCAAATGCAAGGGGCTATGTTGGTTGTCCATGGGATGAGACATTCCCCAGGCCAACAAACACATTTCACACGTTTTCTGACCTGGTTCATGGCTTGCTGAATTTTCTATATGCACACAATAGCCAAATTGCTCACGGCTTTGGGATGAATTAGCACGTGCCAGCTCAGGTTCTACTTTCTACCACAGCCCTAACAAGGAGGCACCAGCTCTTGAGTTTTGGAGGATTACCTTTCTCTAATAAAAAACACACAAGACAGGCAAAGCCCAAGATAATGCTCCTGCCCTGCTCTTCTCCTTTTCCCTTGGGGGCCATGATTCATTACCAGCTGGTTTTGTTCTTAATCTGAGGTGACACAGGGGTGAAACAAAGTGATTTGCAGGTCTTCCTCCATCCTCACCACTGTGTTGAGCCATGGTTTGTTGGTCAGATGCCACAGCTCTTCATGTATGAAATCCTGCAGCCTGGCCTCCTGACTGAGAGCTGGGTATTGCAGCACTTTGTAACATGGGTCTTCTCTCTGCATCCATATTATCACTGCTGCTGTGGGGGGCAAACTACATGGACCCATTTGCTGGAGGAAACAGGCAGCAATATTCCCCTCACCAACTCCAGGCAGGTGTTAAGCATGACATATACGTGCACTTTAACCCCAGTTTCAAAAAAAACCCAGAGATGTATCATGGCATCCACCCAGAGATTAAACATCCTTCAACTCATCTCCACGCCAGCAGGTCTCACTCAGCCCTGCTTCTGATCTTGCAAGTGACAGCTGGGGTGATCACACCAAGCCCTGCTCCTTTTGGGCTGGCTGACCCCAGCTAAGACCAGTTCAGTCACCCTCACCTTCCCACCTGTCCTGCTGGACTCCAACAGAGCTCACTCTTGTCTTTGCATCAGGTACTGCTGAATGAACCTTGCTCAGGTGCCAGACAAAGAGGCAGCCAAGCTCAAAGCAGAAGGGATTGTGAGGGTGACACAGAATTAACAGGCATCAGCATTCAGAAAGCAAGCGGAGAATGCGTCGATCTATTTTTAATGGTACAATGAGAGTGCTTTACAAAAGGATGTGTCTGGGGAGATTCTGCCCAGTCAGAGATTTGCATTCGGGTTTTTTTGCAGCAGTCAACTTCCCTCGATGTGTGGGAGGCATTTTGTCTCTTCACCACCCCAGAGAGCAATTCAGAGGGCCCTGTCTCAGTTTTGGCTGGAGGCTCATCCCTCTGGGTCACCTTCCTGCCCTGCTGCATCCTTCTGACTTTCCACCAGAAGACCTGAATCTGATGTGAGCAGCAGGTAAGGTGTACAGAACAGGTCCAGGCTTCCTTGGCTTCTGAGTGTCAGCCCTGCTGAGCCAGTGGGGACATCTCCGCGAGGTGCCCGACAGCAGCAAAGCAGGTAACGTGGTTTCTCATGGGCAGGCTCCAGGCAGCAGTGCTGGCACCCTCTCTGCACCAGCCCTCCACTCAGCAGCCTCAAGTGCCAAGCGAGGCTCCGGCTGCGCCCGTCCGCTCCCCACGCAGGGCTGCCAGCCAAGGCAGTGAAGATGGCATGAATAACTCCACTCAAGCCACGGCTCGAGGAGGACCAGGCTGCCATTGCAAGCTTGGAAATGAGGGTTGTTAGAGGCAACGCAAAAACAATCAGATGTTGTAGACACTTCTTGGTTGCCTCTTTTCAGCAGAGATGGAGGGTCCCTCTTTGTCTGGAGGGTCTGGATTTCAATGGGAGATGCGTGATTCACACAGGCACAGGTTTAACGTGTGGAAAGGGCTTGACTTACTCAATGCAAAAAAACCTGCAATGCCCTAATAGACTGAAATTTCTCCCTGAGCTTCTGCTGCATCAGCTGAATTACCATGTGTTAGCTGTAGACAGCAGAGCTCCTCAGAGAACTAAATCCCCTATTAAAAAGCTGAAAAGAGGCGAGCTGAAAAGCGGGGATGCAGGCACACTGCGCACCTCCGTGCCGGATGAGTAATGTGGGTTGACAGAGACGGACCGGAAAGACGCACTGCATCGTTAGCAGGGCTGGAGGACGTGGTGGGGGACAGCATGCCAGGGTCATGCTGTCACTGGAACCTCCATGCAGGATCAAAGCAGTGGTCCACCTCATTCATGTCCCCTCACCAGCACTGCCTAATAACAGGTATCCTACAAAAGCCTGGGAGAAGCAGGGCGGTGGGTATTTATGGACTAGTCATGCAATAATTTAGGCTTAAAGGGACCTCAGTGGTTCAGCTGGTCCAACCCCTCTCTCCCTTAAAGGAGAACGAGCATCAACACCAGAACGGGCTGTCTTGCCCTTCTGGTTGCCAAATGACTTGTTCCCAGTCATCAGTGGACTCAGAAATAATGCCCCCCATAACTCAGCATGCAGAAACCCTACACAGAGAGCCTCTTTTGCAAACTGCCAGAGGATCTTGAAGGACTCTGGAGAAATTCCTGAAGAATACAAGGTCTCTGATCCAAGAAAAGGCTTTATTTAAAGGAAATACAGTAAAGGCAGACAAGACATATATGCACACATTAGGGAACCACAAGTGCTTTCCACACACAAAAAACAACATGGAAAAAGGCATAAGAGGAGTGCAAAGAAAAGAGGAAATCAAAGAAGGATTTCCGGCCCCAGATAGGTTCCTGGGAGTCTCTTAAGTTTAGGCTTAATGCACACAGCCCCTGCATTTTTGTCCTGTTATTGCTCCCTGTTTACAACAGGAGACTCTATGTACTGGATCAGCTTCCAGCGAGCACCTCCAGGTTCTCCTCTGAACCCAGCCTTGGCTGGCACTTCACCTGTCTTCTGAAATGCTGATCCTTCCATGACACCATGCAAACAATACCCATTGCTTTGGGAATCTGAAGATCCAAAGCAACAAAACCAACCCCACAGAAGCCCTGGGCAAAGCAAGGAAAGAAGCCTCCTGCACACCAGCCTAGATTAACTTGTCCAACTGGGACTAGAAAGCCTCAGAGGAAGAGTCAAATAGCAGAGAAGTGGAGCCAGCCATCCTACAGGAGACATGGCAGTCTGCAGCATAGGCTGAGCAGGGCTCTGTGCTGTGCACAGGACCCCAGGGTAGCCCACCTTTACTCTTAATCTCCTTTCTTGAAGGGAGATGGTTGAGAACCAAAGGAGTGTCATGGACCCAAAGGTTTGGGGCAAAAAGTCTAGAAACATCTCTTGGAAGAGAAAGAGATGTTTTCCTCTCTATGAACTCATGCTAAAGAGGAGACAGGGTGACCAAGGCATCGACCATGACCAGAGCTTGGTATGTTCCACCACAGTCTCAGCTGCTGGCCCACTTCTGGCAAAGCAACTGTGCCATGGGGATGGGACACATGTCATGGTCTCCCCCTCCATCAGATGAGCAGGCAAAGCCATCACTGGGGTGCACTACATCACTCACTGTCCCTGCAGGAACCTGTACTACCACTGATCACACCACAAGCTCTGCCTGGCTTTGACAGCAGCCCTGACACCGCAGTGCATGGCATCTTGGCACAGTCAGTTTTTACCCTCCCTCACACTCCCCTGGCTGCCTTATAATCCTGAAGTACACCCAGGTCTCCTGAGGAAGCTTGAGAAAATCTTGAGCACAGAGCTTGTTTAGCTTCTTATCTGATGAATGCTCCCAGGCCACTCATCTCCCTTCCAATTACGTCAGGTGCTCCTTCCCACTGGCATCAGGCGGGACAGGTGTATCTTCAGAGAAGAAATGTAAAGCTTGAAAAACAGGTTTTAAAACCCAGAGGGCATGGGGATGCAGAGGAGTGTCAAAGCTTTCCCCACAGCATGACTGCATTGCCGCTCTGGCTGCAGGAGCTTCTCTGCATAGCAGCAAGGAAAAGAGCGCAGGGAGACCCAGAGACCATGAGCACCTGGGAATTTCTGCAACCACCTCCCCCTTAACACTGCCATTAAACACATGGCAGAGGGTAAAACAGGCTACAGACTCTCCCTGGCTGTCCTGCTGGGACAGAGGGGTCAGCATCCACAAGCTCCTTCTCTTCATCACCTCCTTCTTTACCAGATTCAGTTTGCTGGCACAGTTTCAGTATGATGGCAGTGTCCTATGAGCCTGCACCATAAATCAGGGCTGCCAAATGCTGGAGCACCTCCTTTTCCTCCTCCCATTCCTGATAGTGTGAACATGCTCTGCACCTGCCTGTGCCCAGGGCTTTGGGAGCTGAGCTGGGCACCACAGAAATTAACCTCTGATCCCCAAGAAAAGCCTTGTTTAAAGGCAAGGAAGCAAATCCAAAGAAGAAAAACCCTCATCCCCCATGCAGATTACAGCAGCTGGTACAGAGCTAAGGGGTAGGGATGGAATGGGGACTCACTCATACTCATGCCAAGAGAAGTCACTTCAAAAATCCAGAGGCACAATGGATTCCCAGCCTTTTGGGGGGTTTCCAGCCTGTGGAGATTTCCTAGGGGAGGACAGGGGCGCACAGGAGAGAAGAGAGTTTTTTCCCACCTCTTAGGATCCAATTTGGCAGCATGGGACAGACACTACTGCTTAGTCCTACCCAGCCCTCAGGGGTGTTTTTATAGTAAAAGTGACGTTGCATTTAATATTAGGTGAATATAAGCTCTCCAAAGGCTCAGTGGCTTTCTCAGTGAGGTACCTGGCACCCAGCAAAAACACACTGCAGACAAACATGGTGCAGTATTTGCAAGAATAATCTCCATGCAGAGTCCCCAGTGAATGCTCCTAAGGATTCTGGCCACTTTGCTCAGCTCTCCCAAGCTTAGCTGAGGATAGACTTTAAAGAATAGCGCTAGATGCAGGTTCTCCTTACCTTATGTCTAAGCAAGGACAACTGAAAGCCACGGGAGGACAGTCTGTTGGGTTAGAAGACTTTTGGTGCGAGCTGCTGACATCTCTGCTTGGAAACCTTCCAGCCTCAGGTTTGAGCCTCTCAATTGTGTTGTCAATAGACCAAGGGCAGGAATTTCTGCGTGCTGCCATTGCAAAGAGGCATGTGGGCATCCCTGCGCTGCTCACACTCTCGCCTGTCTGCTCTTGTCCCAGCCATTTAGACAGTCCTGCACATCCAGGATCTGCTACTGTGGCTGTGCCATGCAAAATTTGGGATGAGACACCTGCAAAGTCCTTGAGGGTGTTTTAAAATCCCAAATACGCTATGGCCAGGAGGATTTTCTTGGTGTCACAGCTTATTTCGTTTTGGGAGCTGTTACAAGCAAAATCAAAGCGAGTGCAGGAACCGCCATGCAGACCCAAACCCCAACAAACCTCTTCTGCAGAGAGAGTCCTCCCGGCACAGCTGCCCTCCAACAGCGCAAGCAGAGGCACACAGAGGCAAGGCCAGACCCAAAAGCACCAATTCCTCCCGAAAACAAAGCTCTCCACAGCTGCCTTTGGGCGCAGGCAGCCGTGCCCCCAGCCTTTGCCTCAGCGCAGGAGATGAGACAATGCAAGCCAATGTCAAACACCGCTCCACGGGCAAGCTGCTCTCAAGGTTATCATGGCCCCTGCGCTGCCAGGTGCAATCCTCAGTGCTACCTGCTCGGATATCCTCGCCCTTTCCTGCGGGAGAGGGGTCTGCCTTACTCCCCCAAATCACAGGGAGATGGAACCTCTGGCAACCATTCCCAATGCATTCGTCATCGCCAGCTGCTTGGGACAGGGATGGTCTCTCCTACATATGCTTATGCAGCACCCAGCTCCCAGCAGGGAGCTGTGGATAACTACCGCAATACGAGGGATAAACGCATCCATGCCTAGAAAAATCCAAATATCCCTATCAGAACAGCACTGCACCGCGTTCTTCCTTCCAACGAAACCGCAAATTACTGACCTGTGCACAGAGCTCCCCCAATGCAAGCTGAAGCACTGACATCAGCTTTTGCTGTTGCTCAGGAATTTAATTCTGGGGGAGGAGAAAAGGGAGGGGGGAGCAGGAAGGAGAAGGAACTTATTTATCAATAAGGGAAATAAACAGGAATCTTTAAAAACAAACAACGCTCAGCACAGAAAGCAACATTTACCACTATATAATGATTGAGGGTGTGTGGGGGGTGATCAATCGGTCCAGGCACATTAGAGGAGGTAGAGAGGATTTTTTTTAACGAGCAGCTTAACTCATTAATCGCGAACAGCGCCTTCGGAGCCGCAGCAACGAAGTCTTGCATGAAAACCCCCGCTGCTGAACACATGCCGGCTTCGTTTAAACGCCAAGGACACAGGGCGACACTCCAACCTCTTTCATCATCAGAAAAACCACAGCGCTGTTAACACCGCTTCCTCAAACACCAGCCCTCAGCCCCGCCAGAAAACCCCTCCACCCGCGACCCCCGGCCCGGCAGGACAGCGGCGATTCCCCGGAGCTTCCCAAGCCCCCTCCTCACCTGCACCACGGCCGCCCGGCAAGCGCACACCGCCGAGGCAGGGTGGGATTTCCACCGCCCCCCCGCCCGAAAACAAGCGCAGCATCCCCGACATGCGCGGCCGCGGAGCGCCAGCCCACCCCCCCCCTCCCAGCCCCCGCTTCTTTCCCCAATCCCCGCCGTGGGGCTGCTCCCTTCCCAGCCCCGGCACTTCACACGCATCATTCTCGCTCGCACCGGAGCCGTTCCATCGCTCACGGCCGCGAAGCGCTGTTCCTGGTGCACACACACGCACACGCACATATACCGGCACATGCTGCCGCGCTGTCCGCCGCCTCAGGGCGCGATGCCGGCTCCGCTCCCCACACTGCGCGGACGCCCCGCACCGCCCCCCGCGCCCCCTCCCCGCCTCCCCCGGGGCGCACGGCCCCGTCCCGCCTGGACACGGCGCGGACGCGGCGGGACGCGCACTGACCCGGCGCGGCGGGCTCGGCGGCCGCCCCGCTCCGCTCCGCGGGCTGTCCGCTGGCGCGGCCGCTGCCGGCGCCGCAGGGCCCGCATGCCCTGAGGGGCGGGCGGGGGGGCCCGCTCCGCGCTGCTCCGCGCTGCTCCGCGCCGCTCCGCGCGCCGCCGGGAATGCGCCGGCGATGAGGTCATGCCTCGGGAGCGAGCGGGGGGACACGGGGAAAGGGAAAAAAAAAAAAAAAAAAGAAGAAGGGGAAAAAAAGAACAGCGTTGACGTCACCCGCAGCCAATCAGCGCGGGCGGCGCAGGGCAGGGTGACGTCAGCCCCGCGGGTGCGGAGCGGCGCGCAGGGAGCGGGCGCTGCGCCCCGGGGCCGGCGCCGCTGCGGGCTCGGGGGGCGCGGGCTGAGCGGCCCGTGCGGCGGCCGGGCTCTAACCGGGGTGACCCTCCAGCCTGGGGCACCCCCGAGCCGCGCCGCTCCTGGCAGAGAACGCGCTGCCCTGTGGTTTTGGGTCAGGGATGGTTCCCGGGCTGCCTGGCGCTGCGAGGCTGAGCCGAGAGGTGTCCCGCAGCTGGGGTCACCCCTGCCGCCTGTCACCCCTGCCCACTGAGCTGGAGCAGCAGGGACCTGCGGGGCGCCCCACGGGACTCATTCTCCCAGGGGTGCCCAAGCTGCAGAAGGACAGGCGTAGGGACAGCGCGGTCTTGGAGGATGGCATGGTGAAGTTTGACCAAAAAGCTGGCTCAAAAAGCAGGAGGAGCCTGACCCACGAGTCAGCTTCTGGATGGATGGAGTGGGCTTCATCCCCATCCCGGAGCTTAGAGCTCCCCGTCCTGCTGCGGGTTCTCCAAAGAACTGGCCTGGTTACACAGCAGAGGCTCTTCTCTGCCCTTGGCCCTGGCCTGGCAGCTCCAGCTTAGAGAGGGATTAGGGTTTAGAAGCTTAGGTTTTGCTGGTGCTTAGGAAATGAAGGGAACCTTCCTCCCTGCCGATACGGATGCCGGATGTTTTAAAATTAACTCTCATGTCTCCAGACACGCGGCCGGCAGCTTGCTCAGGAACGTCGAGCTCCCACAGTAACTGGCGGCGAAATCTTTCCCAGAAATGTCATTTCTCATAAAGCACCAGAGGTATAAAACCCAGGGATGCTAAAAAGTCTAACTCTCCCCATTGCATAAGCAACGCTGAGTTCATGCCCTTCTCCTAAGCGCAGAAAATCAGCTCACCCAAAGCTGTTGGCAGGGAAACTTTTACAAAATGAGGAAATAGTCTGCCTAAACTCATGGGTTTTGGCCCAGTTATCCTAATCAGTGGCAAGATGCTGGGGTAGCACAGGCACTCGCTTCTTTAGTGGCATGGGAACACTTGGTCCTGGTGGGAGCTGGAGCAGCAGCATGACTGGCATGGCTGGAACGAAGCCTTTCCTGCTGGTTTTCCTGCCCAGATCCCTCCTTGTGGCCATGCAAAGCACCCAGATGGGGAAAACCAGAGAAAACCTGGGGAAAACCTTCTCTTGCCTCAGCTTCGGACTGTTTCCTCCCCTACCCAACATCCCTTCTCTGGAGCAAAATAGGAAAAAAGAGGGGGAAAGGAATGAACCTGAAAATCCCAAAGCTTCCTCATAAAAGCTGTTATCTAGGCAGAAAGCCATGAGCTCACAAAGCCTGCTGAAGGAAGAGGATTCAAACAGTTTTTTTCCAAACTCCAGTTAAAATCAATGTTTCCAATACTGGACCTGGCACATCAGAGATGAACATCCCAGATGAGCTGTCAGGAAGATTGTTCCCTATCTGTCCAGTGGCATGGCGCAGGGGAGGAGAGCGGGAAGCAGATGCTAGAAGTATGTCGAGTTTGCAGCAGGCAGGGGATGGGGAGGTGATGAGGATGAGGCAGAGGATGGAGTGTCCTGAGGGACACCCTTGAACTGTACATTCCAGCAAGGGACCAAGCTGAGCTCCCTCTTGAGCCTTCATCCCTGGCAACCTCTCCTCAGCTAATCCATGGATGCCCCTGCTGCATCCCTGGCTGATGAGGACACAGGAGATTTGACCCACACAAAATCCCCACTGGCAGCAAACAGGAGGAGCAGCTCCAGCGGGGCCGGGGACCAGCGGCACACGGGTTCTCACGGCCACGGGAGTGGCTCCAGCCCACGAGCCCTGCATCTCTCCCACGCCCACTGCTGCTGCGAGAGGCGCTGCCGCCAAGCGCCTGGTGGGGAGAAACCAAAACAAATGATTCACTGCTGCTAAACTGCTCCCGGGATCACAGGGGCCAGGAGCAGGCGTTAACTGAGGCTTGCAAAACCTCACCTGCCTCCCAAAGCTGGGAGCTAACCCTATTTAGATCCCAATCCTGCTCAACCTGATATTCTGGCGTTTGGGTGCGGACCCACGGCTGCATGGAAGTGGGCAGCCAACCCGAGCGAGGGCAGCGCTGCGAGCACACCTGGTCAGCTCTGGATGGCTCGGGTCATCCCTATTACCCCTATTTTCCCCAGGGGAAATTAGGCTGGGAGAGCCAGGGCAATGCTGTAATGGTCAGGCAGGCAGAACAAAGCAGGCTCGTCTCTAAGCTCCATCTACCAGATGTGAATCTATTGTCTCAGCCCCAGGGCCATCACACCCCCCTCTCGTCACAGCCAACACGAGCTGAGCAAAAATTACACAGCAAGGTGCTTATGGATAAACGAGAGCACTCTGTTTCAGGTAAAGCACTTAGAAAATAATTCACCCCACTCGTGTTTTTCCTCTCTCCCACATTTCAGGCACATCCAAAGATGGACTGCATCCCAGCTACGTGTTTCAAATGCAAGTTATGCTTGTACACGTAATAGTTCTTGCTAAAACGTTTTCCAGGGCCCCCTAATTGCCATGGCAGGCCAAGTGCAGAAGAGTGCAGCAGAGCCTTCTGCATGCATCCTGCAGGGATTAAAATTGGAACCTGATCATGAAGGAAACCAAAACTAGGAAAAAGGAATTGCTGCCAAACCAACTTTCTTATCCATCAAAAAAAGAGAGACTTTTGTCAACTTGCAATTTCTTTAAATGGCCAAATAATATTTTTTTTTAACCTATCCTAGTTATTTAGATGCAGTTGCTTGCACCACTGGCTGAGCTAGCATCCCATCACCCTCGCTCAGCAGGACTGGCTGTGGCACAAGACACAGTGTTCCCATTTCAGGGGGTATTGGCACCTCAAAACTGCGCTGATAGCTGAGTCCAGAGTCAGCCCTGGGGCTGGCACAGCTCTGCTTCTTCCAGCCTTGGAGGGTTCCACCACGTGCTTGCCTGTCACCCTTGCTGTGACATCCTGGAGTGGGGCACAGTGTGGTGCTGGAGGAAGGGGCTTGTCAGGCTTTGTATTGCCTTGTTCTGTTCTGTAAAGAAATGTGTTGACTGTGGTGAACTCCACATCGACTTTGAGAAGGGCGTCACTCCCTTCTCTGGTGCCTGCCCATGCTGTCCCCAGCTTTCCCACCTCATGGCTGGGATGGACACACAGATCCCTGTGCACGCCACCTTCTTCCTGCAAAGTCCAAAATGGTGTCACTCAGTTAAGAGAGCTGACATGCTTGAGCAGCAAAAAACACTTACAGCATCACTAGGCAGGTGTGTTTCTCACACAGGGGCTGCCCTGGATCTGTCTCCATTTTCCCAATAGGAGTGTCTGCCTGTGTGCAGTGTGGCTCAGCCCTCGCAGCGTGCAGGGCTGTGCATGCACGGCGCAGCAGCAGCTCCTGTGCAATTAATCGCAGAAGGAGCAGGCTGGAGGGCTGCGTGCTGTGCCATTCAGCTCAGCACATGCTGCAGAAGCATTCATTCTGTAGCTCTGACTGTGCCACAAGGCGCTCCTGCCAAAGGGGAAAAGGAAATCATCATACATTGAATAAAGTCCCTCTGATTCCCTCTGGCCCGGACACACTGGAGGAAAAGCTGGGCAGGAGCATGGAGATGTGCCAAACACGGGGCATGGCTGCTGCGTGCTGGCACGATGGGTCAAAGTCAGGGGATGGGAGGGGTGGAGGAGCAGGACCTTTGCACTGGCATGAGGCTATCACAACAGAGGAGCTGCTTTACAGTAACACTCTCAGGTGCAGGAAGCGTTCCTGCTCCTTTGCCCCCAGTGCTGAAATGGAGTGCCATGTTGGCCCACATTAAGACTTGCCATGGGTTGTGATGGTGGGCGAGGGGCTTAGATATGCTTAGAAGCTGTCTGGAGTCATATTCACTTATTTGAAGGCAGAGGGGAAAGGACAAGAGAGAGGATAGGGACAGGGGAGAGAAACCAAATGGTTTCATTTTAATATATCCAAATCTTAAAAAATAATTGCTGCCCAGTGCTCTGGGACAAGGCATAGTCTTTTTTTCTTTGTGAGCTGGAGACAGGAAAAACATTACCCTGGGCCAGAAGGCAGCATGGACCTAGGCTCCATGCAAGGGTCTGTCAGGTCCAGACCCTTTCTCTGTACCCCTGTGCTAGTTTTTGTTAGGCTGCTCACCAGTTGCTAGGTTTTTTTTTTTTTTTGTTTTGCTTCAATCATTTTCACTGATGAGAGCATCTGCTGCCATCTGTGCCTCCCCCTCCTCCCCCCGGCAGGGCTGCGCACCGCCGTGGTTTGCCTGCAGAGCCGGGCGCTCTTCAGTGTCCAACCTGCACACGGATGAGGGCATGGAGAGGAGGGAAGAGGCAGCTCCATCAGTGTCCAGCTCTCCCCCAGTGTTTGCCAACCGTAGCTGGGCACTCCTGCAGTTGTACCCATCACAGGACACCCATAGTGCCAAGGTCCCAGAACTTGGTGGCTCTGAGCAAGGCTGTAGTTCTGCCTTTGAGAAGCCATCAACCTATGAGACAGTGCTGGAGGGGAAAACAGGGATGAAAGGGCTTTGGTAAGGTCACCCAGGACATCAGCACATGGCTGGGGTGGGAGGTGAGAGTTGCTACTTGCTGGTAGCGTAGCTTTGCCTCCTGGCCTATGGAGTGCCTGGGAAGCAGGGCTGTGATGCTACAGCATAGTCGGCTTTGCTGGAGGATTACACACCCCAGAGCAGAATAGAGGTTGCCATTTGCATCTCTCTCTGACAGTTAATTTGGGTATCCAGGCCGATGGCTGCTCCAGGCCTGACTCACTGTGCTCTGCCTGGCAGCTCATCCCAGGCAGGGGAACCGGTGGGTGTCGACACTGGGCGGGAGGTCCTTACCTGAATGAGCTCCATCTCGTGTTTATTACTGCCAGCCCATAGAGAAAGGAGAAGTGTGGAGTCGTGTTTACCAGCCAAACCCAAACCAGTTCACCCCAGCTAGGACTCGATGGGCTACTGTCTGCACACTGGCTTGGTGGCACTTGTGCAAGGGAGGGATCCCCGAGCCCGGCGTGGCAGCGGGGACAGAGGCTCGGCCAGGCACTGAGACTTGCGTAAGCACGGCAGGGTTTGCTCACGCACTGCCTGGCTCCCAGCCACCTTTCCGAGCCAGCGTGGAGGGCAAATGTGCACCGGTGCCCGTGCCTGACGCACACCTCCCGGCTGGCACGGAGGGGCACATCCCTGCGGAGGGATGGCGACCCGCTCTGGCTGCTTTTAGGAGCCACCCTGAGTTCACAGCTGCTTCCTGCACAGCCAGCGCTAGCCCGGTGCTGGGGCTGTTGGCTCGGGGTCCCGGAGAAGCGTGGATGGACCTGTGCTCCTTGCGAGGGCACAGCTCCCGGCTCCCGGCGATGGGCGGCGCGCTGCCGGCGGCGTGCAGCCGCGGTGAGAGAGAGCCCTCTGCCTGCCTGCCGCAGCCCGGCAGCTCCAGCCCGGCCCGGACACCCCGCTCCCTGCCGCCGGGACCTCCTCCTGGCTGCTGACACTGCCCTCAGGGTCCTCCCGCAGCCATTCATCGAGGGGCTGAACGAGCCCCGGCCCCGAGCATCTCCTCTCCGGACGAGGGTGATCCTCTCCAGCCTCGGCGGCCTTTCCCCAGGCTCACCGCTTTGAACGCCTTTCAGCTACCAGGGACAAAATCAGCGCAGGTGTTTAGGCACAATTGCACGATGTCCCCTAACAGGGAACAATCGCTCCCCCCGAGCTAAACAAAATCCAAAAAGCAATCCTCATCAAGCTGTCAGGCTCCCGAAGGAATACAATTAAATCTTTAAATGGCAACGTGGCCGTCAGTTCTTCCCCATCTCAAAAGATGCTTCTCAAGCTGCGTTCGGCTGTTCCTCTCTTCCACCCCCTCCTCACAGTTTTCCTTCCCGCCGCGGAGTGCAACAGAGGCTGCGGCTTCGCAGCCAAAAAAAAGTGCGATTTGGAGAGCGCGGCGCGACGTTGTGAGTGGCAGAAGTGAAAAGGCAGAGAAGCAACTCCTGAAAGCCTGCCTTCTGCCGCGGCGGGTGTCAGCCTTGGCAAAACCCGAACTTCCAGAATTTTCTTGCAAAATTAAAAAAAAAAAAAAAAGGCAATTAGAGGACCTGTCGGATTTGGCTGCTGCTTTTCCTTCCCTTGTTCCCTCAAAATCAAAAAAGTTCTTTCTTTTGCTTAACAGCACAGTTGGTGCAATCTGGGATGTACTTGCCTGACAGTATATGGGGATGTAGTTTTGCTGCCTCAATTTGGGGTTCCCTGACACTGACAAGATGAGAAATGAACGCTGAATACCTTGATGTTGCTTCATTTGGAAGATCCATGCATGAATATTTTTTTTCCCCAAAAAAAGATTGGAAATCTACAGGTCCCCCTTATTTCCCCTATTTTGCAGGTGGTTTCCTTCTGCCGTGGGTTTGGAGGGACTCCATTAAAGGGGAGACACTGAGAGAGAGGAAGGGAGAGCACAGGAGTTTTGCTGCCCCACAGCCCAGAGCTGCAGGTGGAGCTGAGACAAGGGCTGTGATGGAGCTGAGCATGATGCTGAGCATCCTTCTTGCTGCGCTGTTCTTGTCCATGCTGGGTCTGGGTGCACCTCCAACCTGCTGCAGCAATTTCACCTCCTACAAAAAGGGTAACAAACAATAAATATGATGGCTACTAATAGTAACCCTCTCTCTCCATCCCCGATGGGTTATAGATGCAAAAAGTGCTGCTGAGTCAGTTCAATATTCCCCCTGGTTCATTAAACCAGCATCCATTTTCCTGCAGATAAGACAGTCTGTCAGGGGAAGGGATGATGATAACTCATTTGTCACACTTGTTAAATGTAGAAAAGGCTGGCTTTGGGTCACTTCCAGTTTTGTGTCAGCTCTGCCTTTATCTGAACAGCCCCATGCCTGCACGCCAAGCAGGGCGGCTCTCTCCTGTGTGGCACAGGAGATGGGGACAGTGGCACTGTCCCTGCAAGATTTCCTGCAGCTGGGGGTGGCCTCTGAGTGCAAAAGCATTGCAATGTGGCTGACATGAGTCCCAGCTCGTGGAAAGGAATGCACTCATTATTTCAAGAGATGCCACTGGTCCCACAGGATCTAAACCTGCAGCTGGAACCCCTGGCACTACACACAGGGTGACCCTGTCTGAGTTATCCCCCGAGCCCACCCAGCTGCACTTGTGTTTGGGCTGTAAAGCTTGAGGTGTGATGGGGAAGGATACCAAGCCAAGGCCTCAGACAGCCAATGTGAGCTTGGTGCAGGTACAGGCGGAGGGAAAAGGGGATACAACTTCATCTCTGTGCCTCTCCTCACCTCGGAGGATCCTGGGATGCCTGGTCTGGGTCTTGCCTGAGGTAGCACTGTCCCAGTGGATAAAATTTGCCAGTTCAGGGTGGCTGCAATGTGAGTCACTTTGGCTGTATACCCTCTTTGGGGGCATTGCCATTGTGATGGGCCACCTCCTTCCTAAGCCTGGGACGAGGACTGGCTACAGCCCCTACATATGTTAGGAGGGAAACTCCGACAGCCACGACCCCTCAGGTCTTGCTACAGGGAAGAGAGCAAGAAGTAACCAAGGGAGGCTGGGAAGAGTATTGACGTCTGAATGAGCGACCACAGAGCTGTTCATGGCTGAGATACTTTCAGGGCATCATACACTGCACTGCCAACTGAAACTTTGCTGCAAAACAGACCCCTGATCTGATCTGGTCTGGTGTGGAAATGCTTTCCAGTGAGTGGGAGGCAGGGAGGACTGCAGGTCTTTCTGCCTACAGCTCCCCCGATAAATGAAGCCTGGGACAGGATGAAGGTGTAGAGACCTGGGCAGGAAGGAGGTGACATCTCATGATGCTTTCATGACCAGGGAAGCATCTTCATGATCTGTCCCCACATCTCAATATGGCACAGCCCAGAGACAGCCCAGCCTGCTGATTAAACCATGCACTCAGCAGATGATGAAGTGTCCCATGACAGCCTGTCTGCATTCCCCATCTCTTGCTTCACCTCTGCTTTCAGGGTGGGTGCAAAGGTGGATCCTGATGCCTTTTCCCAGCTCCACAGCTAATCTGCACTGATTGCTGCCCCTTGGCATGAGGTCATCTTACAGCTGGAAAAAGATGAGGCAGCTGTGGCATATGAGATGAGATGAAGGGTCGGAGGGGCTGATAGGCTGTATTTTAGTCTTGATCTTGTCATTCATTTATGGGTGTTTTCAAGTCAGGGTGTGCTGCTTTGCAGCATGACAGGCAGCTGCAGGCAGCTATTGGGCAGGGCTCTGAGCTCCTGCCTGTTTCAGTGGCAAACACACATCCTCTCCGAAATCTGCCTCTTCATAATGACCCTGGGAAGTGCTGCAGTAGCAGCAGGGTCAGACTGCAGTGATTTATTTCCCTCTTCAGCGTTGGTCCTAGCAGGGGAGGGGGCCCTGCCCGCTTGGCTGCCTTTGCCTGCTTGCCATAGATCTTCCAGCAAGGAGTCACCGAGGTCTCTGCTCTTCAGTCTGGGTCTGCGCTCTCCTTCACGGCTGCGTGCGGCCCCGACCTGCAGCAGCATCCCTCACTCCTGCTTTAAATCTCTCCAGCAGCTGCTGGGGACATTAGCATTTTCTCTTGCCAGCTCATAGAGACCAGGAGACCAGCCCTGCTAAGGAAGGAATTGACCCAGCAGCACCACATATCAGAGGTATCTTTTTATTGACTGTTTACAGAAATACAGTAGCACTCCAATTAGGTGGCTTAGGCGAGTTCTCCAGAAGGTGCCTTCCTTCTCAGCACTGCTGGGAGATCCCAAGGAGAAACGTGCCCTTTAACACTTTGGGGTTTCTCTGGAGGCTTTGGGGCTCCCCACCATAAACTTCCTAACAGCTTCAGCTCTCCAGGGGTTGGGAGTTGTTTGAACCAGTGGATGGAATTCAAGAGAAAAAAAAAGGAAAAGAAACCCCCACAAGCTGGGGGTGGTGGGGCGGTCTGAACACACCTGATATGTTGTAAGCCAGCCCTGCCATGATCCCCATCCATCACTGCATGTGTCTCCAGCTCCACAGGACCACACTGCTTCCCAGAGCGCAGCTGTCTGCCACTAAGTGTGCGTAGCTCTGGGCTTTGCACGCTCTTTTCACACAGCTTGTTGGCCATAAAACAAATATTTCTTGGTCTATTTTTCTTCCTGTACATGTGTAAGAGTGAGACCCTTTCCTTCAGCTGTTCACATACCATTTCAGGGCAAGAAAGGTATGCTCAGCTGGGCTGATAAACTAATTTAACATTTATTTATGTATTTAATTGACTTTTTTTTTTTGGCAATCAAGGTGTAGTGGTTGGCTTGTTTTGTGTGTCCTTGCTACAAGAAACTGCAGACACTTCTGGCATAGAGGCATTTTGGCGGCAGCAGCTGCTGTTGGCCTCACTCAGTAGTCAGTGAGAGGGTATCGCAGGAAGATGAAGATAAGGATGATACAGAAGGTGGCAAGGGCTGAGCTGGTGATGTTAAAAAGCCGGGCTGTCTTGGCATCTTCAACTGCTCCATTTAAGTCATTGAGGAGTTTCTTATCCCGGACCTGAGACAAAAAGATAATTAAACAAAGTAATTGCAACATGTATGAAAGGCACGACTTGTTTCAAGCAACAGCCACAAAACCCAGTGCACCTGTACATGGTTACCTGTACAGGTGCACTGTGAGGGCTGGGCTGGGCCTCTGTGTTTGAGCACTTGGGGTGCCATAAAACACCCTGAGGTGAGGTTTGCAGCCCGTCTCTGCTGTGGGTTGAGCTTGTGAAGCCAAGCACTGTAATACTTGTGGGCTGGAAATTCTTGGAAGCAGAGAAGACCTGAAAGAGTGACCCGTTGCTGTTACCAACCGGGCAAACCTGGGCCCCATGATCCCCAGAGTGGGGCAGTGTCATTTGGAGCCTGAAGGTGCACAAAGGAACTGAGATGCCATTGTACACCCAGGCACACAGGCACTAAAGCACAATTCCCACCGTGTCACAGCTCCCTGGCCCTGCAGTGCCAGGCTGGGCCCACCCAGCCCACAAGGGAGGAGGCTGCAGGTCTGCTGTGCATCCCTGTGCCTCCATCTGCACTGGGGGCCGAGCGGGTAAAAGCTGGCACGGCATCCTACTGCAGCTCCAGGGCTGTGCACGAGCCTCCAGCATATTAAGTAGTCCTGGGTTAATGAGTTCCCTTCCTTTTGCAGGTCTTATGCGGATTGTGTAGCATCTCTGCCACAGGCAGCTTTCCATTCTGACAGCACAGTCTGCTCCCTTCATTATCCCGCAGCTTTTATGGGATTTTATGGGCTTTCCTTGGGACAGCTCTGCAGTGGGCGATGATTGTGCATGTCCATGTCACTGGCCTGTCCCCACCTCTCCCAGGCTGCCAGGCAGTGCATGGCACTGCCAGCAGCAATGCCACTAGCGGGCATTGCTGATGCACTAGCAACAGCATTAGCAGGCAGCAGATGGCACTGCAAGGCAGCAGATGACACTGCCAGGCAGCAATGGCATTGCCAGGCAGCATGTGGCACTGCCAGGCAGTGGATGGCACTGCCAGGCGGCAGAAGGCATAGCCAGGCAGCAATGGCATTGCCAGGCAGCATGTGGCACTGCCAGGCAGTGGATGGCACTGCCAGGCAGCAGAAGGCATAGCCAGGCAGCACATGGCACTGTAAGGAAACTATGGCATTGCACAGCAGCAGATGGCACAGCCAGGCAATGATGCTACGAGCAGGCAGAGATGGCACTATGAGGCAGTGGATGGCACAGCCAGGCAGTGACAGCACAGCCAGGCAGGCAGCGATGGCACAGCCAGGCAGCTGATGGCACTGTCCACCAGCTGCAGCTCTGCAGCTGGATCCCAGCAGAGGAGGGGTCAGACTCCACTGCTTCCTAGCTGGGATATGTCCCTGTCCCCAGGCTGCCCCTTCAGCCAGCACTCAGCGACTCAGGCAGCTGGAGCCACAAGGATGAACAAAAGGACCTGGACAAAAGGACCAGGACACTTGACCCCCCATCCATCTCCCGTATCCAAGCAGGGTGCCCAGGGTGTGGCAGGGCCTGCCCCACTGCCCTCTCTTGGGAGGGGGTTGTGGTGAGTGGGGCTGTGAGCCCTTGGCCTGCCCTGCTGCCAGCAGTGAGAGCCCTGCCAGGCACTGCTGGCTGGACACCAGATGTGGATGGCAAGCTGCAAAAACCAGCACCAGAGTCAGACTGAGGAATATTAAAAGGCTTTTATCGATTAGGAGCTTTCCAAAAAGACACTGCAACAGATTCAGACCACATCTTACAGACTTTTTTCTCTTCCTCCTGCAGGGCTTACCTGCAGGGCTGTCCTGAAAGCCTTCTGCTGGACATGGGGAAGGGCTGCTGCACCCCTTGTTCTCACTGACCTGTGCTGATTCACAGGTCCTCTAAAACTGCATTTCAGACCCTCAAGCAACATTCCTCCTCTCCATCACACCACTGAGGACCTCTCTGCACAAGCAACCCCTGATCTTCTGAACTGTGGGTGGGGAAGCTGCTGTTGGCATGAGACCCACAGGATCTGGTGCTGGCAGGCACACAGGCAAGAATGAGCCTATTTTTCATACTTGTATTAAATCAAACTGTGCCATGTCCTCAGCCTCTGATGTCCCCTGCTCGTTGGAGCCCGGAGCTGGAGCTGGGGCCATTGCCCTGCTGTGGAGTGCTCAGCTCAGCACCCTTCTGGGATTGGGAAGAGGGACAGTCACAAACTGCATGTGTCTTTGGGGCACACTTGGCTGGAGCTCTCAGCAGAGGAGATGATCTCTGGGAAAGCATCAAGCCAGCAGCCTGGGAGCCCACATGCCTTTCTGTGTCAGCTGAATGTCCGGGATGACTCACATTTGAAATTATTCAGTAAGTTTAACATCCTCCCAAAAACCCCTGGGCTCAGCAGCACCAGCCATTTGGCACCTCCTCACGCACTGGTGAGAAGCCCCAGAGGTGCTGGATTCTGGCCAGAAATCCCGCTCGCCGCTCCCAGCAGACTCTTTGAAGCTCTCGCACACTTTCCTCTTCCCAGCGGTGGGGCTGCCTCAGGCAAAACCGACAAGGAGCAAATGCCTTTTGCCCCTTCCTGCACTGTATCCCGGTGCTCTGTGCAGCAGGCACGCTGGCCTTTGCTGTCAGACAGAGCTTTCTCCAGCAGACCGGCACGGCCGGCACACCGAGCTCTGCAACCCTCTCGCAGCCAAGCTGCTTCACCTTTGTGAGGCCAGTTCCTCTTGGCCCCAGGAGCTGTCTCCTACTCCTTACCTCCTGTTCCTCCTCTCCCTGGGGCGCCCTACAACCCTAATTTCCAGGCTCAGCCTTCTCCAGTGCTCCCAGCAGCCTCTCCCAGCAGCATCTCCCACCTGGCACCAGCTCACACTCCTGACTGGTGCTTTAGCCCTTTCCCACAACACACTTCAGCAGCACCTCTCCTTGACTTTCCCATGGCTCTCCCTTTGGCCCTGCTCCTGTCATGCTGCTGCTGCTGTGGCGAGGGGTGCCTGGGGCTGCCCTCTCCCCAGTGACACCATTTCCCCACAGTTCCTTTTTTTATCCCTTCTATCTCTTCCCTTTCCTCTTGTCTGAGTCCAAATGATGGCTGCCTTTGACTCCTACTAAAGGGCACCCAGCTGCCTCCTCTCCCTGCACCTCCAGCTGGTTCCACCCACACACTCCTGCTAACCCCTGTGGCTTCAGTGGTCACCCTCATGAAAATCATCCCTGATTGCCCGTAATCATTTACACTGAAATGAAGCCTCAAAGCACCAGAGAAGTGCAAGGGCCCCCATGGCATAAAAGTGCAATTAAAAGGAATTTCTCCTTACACACCACTCACAGCTCCAGCCTCCCACATCTCTGCAGGGCAGCATTGCCTCCCCCTGCATGGCTTTGTACCCCAAGATGCTTCCAGATGTCCCTCTTTAATGTCCTGCTGTGGCAACTGAGCCAGGCTCTGGACGAGCTCTCCTGGAGAACAGATAAATGTTTCAGCTCCTTCCCTGCTTTGTCCTTAAGGAGATGCTGGTGTCTTTCTTATAGCCCAGCTACAGCTTTTCCTATTTTCATGCTCCTGTGGCCACCATCATCATAATGTGCTGGCAGCTGGTGCACGAGCTTCTGGGAGCCCTGGAAGCTGATTCTTTCCATAGCCAGAGAGATGAAGCATAGTGAGGGACAGGTCCTCAAGGTCACAAGGCTGAACCCCCACCCCAGACCATGGTATGCTGTTTTCCTAGACACAGGCTCTTCTCTTCATCATCCCTTTGACCCTTCTCTCTTGCCTAAAACTAGATGGGGATTTTTGGCCCTGCTTTGCACTGAGATGACTGGAGTGTGAGGATAATTACATCTGCTGACTGGGGCTTCCCTGGGCACCTCCAAGCACTATGTGGTGGCATCCTTGGAAATCCCCCCTTGGACAAGGCAGAGCTCCTCTCTGATCCAGGCTGGCAACTTACACAATTTCTTTCTTCTTCCATGCCTATCCTTACATGAAACACAGCTTTTGTGCTCTAACATGCAAACCTTTCTCCTCTCCTTTCCCACCAACAAAAGGTGGTGTGGCCTTTCCATCCATCCATCCATCCATCCATCCATCCATCCATCCATCCATCCATCCATCCATCCATCCATCCATCCATCCATCCATCCATCCATCCATCCATCCATCCCTATTTGCGTGTCAGCTCCCTGCTGCTCACCTTTTCTTCCAATATCTCCATCTCACTGTGTCCTCCCACACCTCCAGCATGTCAGTGCCCAAGGGTTCTTTCTCTCCTCCCTCTCCTCACTGTTCTCTGCCCTTTGTTTCCTCGGGGTTTTACATTCTGCTTCCTCTCCAAGCGCTCCCCTTGGCTCCTAGCACCCCAGTCCCTCTCCCAGCAGTCACTTCCCCTCTCTCAGCCCCTCTCGTTTTTGGGAGCAGCAAACTTGCTGCTCTAGTGAAAAGTGCTGCCTCAGCTTGCAGAAGGAGACAAATGGTTTGTTGATAACAAATCTAATGAGGCTGTTTTTAAGGCAGCCTGGAAGTTCCACAGCTGGCTGTCAGTAAACCCATTTCTATGCAGAGCTCCATGTCCCTGCACAGAAGGAGCTCTGGAGGCGATCCTTGGATTTATTTGCTCTGTGAATTGCTCAAGAGCTCTCCAGCCCACGTGCCTCCACCACACCGGCGCTGGCATCACGGGACTGTCACCCCTGCATTTCACCCACGTCCATAAACCAGTGCTCCTTCCCCAAAGCAGCATGAGAGCCTGCCTGAGAGGCTGGGTGAGGCAGCCTCTCAGGGTTAATAAATAGCTGTGGATTTGTGCTGGTCTGCTTCCACTCGAAACAAGGAAGATCAACAAATGGCAAGAGAGGAGGGCAAACAGTCCTGCCCACAGCTGTGTGCTAAGGGCTGGGCAGAGAGTGGGCAAGAGAGCTTGGCATATTTCCATGACCTCAAGGGGCAAGAAAACTCTGCAAGCAATGCTGTGGGCTGCTGGTGAGGCTTAAAAAGCCAGCAAGGCTCCTTGGCATCTTCATCTCTCTAGAGCCACAGCGAGGCATCCATACTGCAGCTCATCTCGGATCCCAGCTCCTCTGATCTACTGCCTCATGGCACAATGGGTACAGAGGACTTGGCTCACCCCAGCAGTCTCCAGAGACGAAGCTCTGAACAACTGAAGTGAGATCTCCTGCCACCAGGCACTGATGCATCATTCATTACCACTTGGAGCTGGGAAAGGGGAAGGGAGGGAGCTGCTGAATATCAGACCACAACATTTGCTTCTGATCAAAACCAACTGAATCCAGAGCGTTGCTGTTGGACTGATACTTTTATCTGTGCTGGGATGGAGTTAGGGTTACTTTAGGGCTTTTCTAACTTCCCTGGTCCTGCTGTTGATCTCTCCTCCCCCAGCATCCAGCACACATATTAGATGCAAGTGCCTTGCTTGCACTCTGGGAGGCTGACCTTGAGAAGCCTGGCATGCTAGAAATGACTCCTGGAGGGATCCATGAGTTGTGTGACCCCGCTGTAGCCCAGCAAGCTGTGTTTGTTGAGGATCTGGCCTGCTATGGGGGTAAATAAAGATGAGGCATGCTGCCACACTCCCGTTCAGAGAGCTTGGCTGTGACGCCTGTCACACACAGAACCTGCCTTGTATGTCACAGTTTCTGCCCTCACCTGACTTCATGTGTTTCTTTCTTCACAAATTCTTTGGTGCTGGGGTGGGGGTTTTGGACATTTTTTAGCAAATGGTTATCACCACGAAATAGCATTTCCCTGCAGAAAGAAATCAAGAAGGCTGTAGCTAGCATGCAAAAGGCCAGGGAGACATTCCCGTTTTCCCAGATGTGGCTGAAACCAATAAAATAGGGCATGAGGAAGGACATAGCTTCACAGCAATATTGAAGTGTACCAAGGATATATCTGTCTTCCAGTGTAGGCATTATGCTGCTGAAACCAGAGGAAATGCTAGGGAGTGCTAAGATATATACTGAAACGTCTCATGGACTTGGGTCACAAAGGAGATGCTGCTTTATTAACAGCATGAATCTGCCAGAAGCAAGTGACCTTTATGACAGGGAATTGAAAATACTATTTGTGATAATGAAAACGATAATTCCTGAAGTTGCTAGATGTTTCAGTTATTTAAAGGAAGTGTAAAAGCCAGGTGCAACCCCAAAATGTAACCCCAGGAACCACTTAATGCTATCAGTGCACTGATGGCTCTTGAGGAAACCTGTGTTCCACTGTCAAGGGTCCCAGAAGAGGCTCAGGGAGAGGAAGGTTCAGCTTCATTCTTCTTCTTACTACCCCTTAGTCAGTCCCTAGAAAGGCCAGACTTAAGTGCCTACTGCTCGAATGTCCTTACATTTAATTGCAGAGGAACAAGATAGTTCCCTGTTTAAAGGGATATCTGTTCTCAGGGCATTTCTTGCTCCTGTTTTCTCTGAACTTCTGGGAAAAACATTACTGACAGTAAAAGAGAAGAAAACATGTTTCTGGAGAAATAACCATAACACCCAGCCTGGCTAGGGTGTTGTGAAGATCCCTGTAGTAGCTGTGGGTAAGGAACAGAGCTGCCTTTCTGAACATCCCAGTCTCCCCCAGGACAGACCTGCTACTGCCCCAGCATCTGCATTGCCTCTCACCACCCGCCCCAACAGCAGCTCATGGGAGCACTCGGCATCCCTTCAGCCACTTGCTAGCTCTGTCCTCTGCCTCTGAGGGACATTTTGTTTCTATTTTCCCCCTGCCACAGAGTCACAGCCACTGGGGAGCTCCAAAACCAGAGCAGAGTTATTTCTACCCGCTCAGCATTGCCTCTGTTTGGGTACCGCGGTTACATCCCATCAGCTACCGCCTTCTCAGCCCGAAAGCCAAGGCTGGTTTTTGACAGCCATCTTCTATTCTCCTTTCTCTGATTCAGAGTAAATGTGCCCATTTGCCTTCCCTCACCACTGCCTCTTTTTTTCATGCTTTGTGTCCTCTAGGTCTTTGCAGACAGATGCCGAGCCCACACCTCTGTCCCGGTGCAAGGCCCCGGGTTACTTCTGGGCTTTGCACTTCCTTCCATCCCATGTCAAGGATAGTGAAGGGTCCAGCCTCTAAAACCTCTGTGGGTGGCAGACACCACTCTACCTTGTCACCAGGGGATGGGTCTGCCCTGTTCTCAGGCTGTCCTGCCCTCACTGCTGCAGCAGCAAAGAACCACATGTACCCAGACACCCATGGTAGCCTCTTCCACGGGAAAGATGTCAATTGTTAAAGGCAAATACGGACAAGGAAAGGCTTAAAAAAACAAGGAGGAAGCCAGTGTTTTCTTCCCTTGCTGGATCAAGGTGTGGGGGGTGTTAAGGGACTTGCTTCCCCCACTCATACTAGCCTGCTGCTGGCTGGATTTGCCCTTTCCTTGTGGTGATGCTTTGCCCCATGATGATTTAAGTTATTAAGTGCCTCACCCAGGCAGCAGCAGAGCCTCCTGCACAGGCAATGGATGAGAGCTCACCTCCCATCTTGGGAATGAGAAACTGAGGCAGGCACCACCAGGCCAGTGCTCGGTGAGCCCAAGACAGGGGGCTGCAGACTTGTCCCTGAGCCTTTCTGATGGAGACCCTGAAGAGCTGGGAGCAGCCTCCTTGCAGTGCTGGGTGCTCACAGTCCAGCTCACAGGAGCTGTATGGGGTTAATTGATCTGCTTCTGTGACGAAGCCTGTCTGCACCCTGGCCTTCCTCTAAATGCTGCCTGCCAAAACAAATCAGCCAGCTCCTCTCCGGGCCACCCAGCCGCCCCGGGCTCTCTGCACATCCATTCAGTTAGTTTTGCATCTGGCAGGCAGGGAAGGGGAGGGCAGCCCAGGCCCCTCTCTCCTGGCAGCTGCCAAGGTGCTGCCTGTTTGCCAGGCACCATTCCTGCCGGGCTGCTCTCCCCTGCAGCTATCAGGAATAATAACCTGGTCCCATTTCCATCATGGGCTGTGCTCCACGTCATCACCCTCTCCAACAACACAGCTCTCAATCCCCCCAGCCTGACACTGTGGGAAGCCCCCTGCACTCTCTTCCACCTTCTCACTGTTCCCATGATGCTGGCAGGTCTCCAGGCCTTGTTTTGGGATTTACAGGGCTTGGGCAGGGGGAAGCTGGCCACGAGCTCTGGTGTTTTAATTACGGAGAGGGCAAGAAAGAAACAGGCAGGATTGCCCTGCACTTTGTAAGCTTCTTACCCCCTGCAACTTGCCAGCTGACGGCTGAATCTGGCTGGCTGCTTCTTACTGCTCCTGCCTGACCATCCAATGCTGCTGGGTCCTCTCCTGATGATCTCTAACAGGCAGGATCCCAAATAAAGGACCTAGTGCCGGCATGCCTGCAGGTGCAGCATGAGCCAAAGCAGCCCTGTGTTGCCTGCCTGTCACCCTGCACCGCGGTACAGAGGAGCCTCTGAGCGTACTTGGAGCAAGTGAAAGCACCTCTTCCCCATCTGAAGTAACATCCCAGGCTCCTCAGCTCTTCCCATCCCCATCCCCATTGCCTGCAGCCTCTCATTTGGGTAGCAAAGTGGGGTTTCACATCAGAACAACCCTGGAATGCTTCCCCCCTGCCCGGTCACCCCGCACCCCGAGCCCCGTGCTCAGTACTCACTTTCAATGAATAGGCCAAGGCGATGAAGCCGAGGCAGCAGAAGTTGAGGTATACAAAGTTGAAGATGGACCAGAGATAGTAGTCATTCACCTCGGTGGTGTCGGGGTAGATTTCGATGACAGTGGTGGGGTTGGTCATCGTCTTCTTCTCCACCGAGTGCTTGCATGGGACCGCTGGCCGCAGGCTGTCCCCTTTGCAGCTCTTGCTCTCCATGAGATAAACGGCAGAAGAAGGAGACAGGACGGGCGAAGCTTGCCGGAGAGCTGGGGGCTTGGCGATGCAGGCGAAGCAGCCCTGCGGGGGGCCCTGCGGGGGTCTCGGGGTCCAGGCCACCCCCTCAAAGGGGCATGGCGGGCCCAGGGGGGGGTCCTGTGTCCTCTCCGTGGTGGCTGCCGCGGTGTCACCGCGCTCTGCCCTGGCAAAGCCAAAAGCCCCCCCGTCAAAAATGGGGGTGAGGGGATGGAAAGGCTGGGGGCAGGGGGAAAAGAGAAAGGGGAGAAGGAGCAGAGAAGGGGAGACGTGGGGGGAAGGCAAGAGAGACAGAGAGGGACCGGGAGACCGAGGAGAGAGCAGGGAGAGGAGTGAGGGAGTGGGCAGAGGAGAGAGGGAGGAGAGTAGGGCAGGCAGGAGAGGGAGGAGGGAGCACCGCTACACCCGGGGACCACGACGCCGCCGCCTCGGCGCGGAGCTGCCGCCGGCCGCGGCCCCGGGCGGGGGCAGAGGCGCGGGCAGGGCGGGCAGCATCCCTCCCTCCCTCTCTCCCTCCCCCCGTGCCACGGCCTCCCCCCGCCGCTGCCCGCTGGCCTGCGTGACCCGCCTTCCAGCCACCACCGGGGACATCATCCTTTTTAAAAAAAGGAGACAAATAAAAGCAGAAAGAAACACTTGGGAGGCGCCGGGGGGCTGCGAGGCAGTTGCCAGGCGGCCGCGCTGCAGCCCCCCGCAGCCCTCCCCGCCCGCCTGTCCGTCGGTCTGTCGGGGCCTTCTCCTTTCTGTCCCATGCCGGGATGGGAGCCGGCGGCTCGGCTGCGGGCGGAGCGGGTCTCCCGGTGCGGCAGAGCAGCCCGCCCCTCCGCCCTGCCTCCCTCCTTCCTTAGGGGGGTGGGCATTCTGGGGGGATTTTTTTTCCCTGAGTCCTAGTCTTTACGGTGATTCCATTTCCCGGTTCCTTCCACCTGCCAGCAGGTTTCCCATATCCCCCTTCCTCCACCTTTTTTTTTTTTTAAGGGTATCGTGGCTGAGGAGGTGGAGGAAGAGGAGGAGGGGAAGAGGGGATGAAGACAGAGGATGGGGAAGGGGATATTAGAAGAAGTTCCCCTCCACCCTAGCTTTGCAAATAGGAGAGACTAGTCCACCTCTGGCTGCCCGTCCGTCCGTCCATCGGTCTCCTCCGAAGGCATCAGGAGGAGCGAGGGATACTCACAAGGAGGGATGCGGGGAGTCGCTGCATATCCGGCTCAGCACTGCCTCCGGCTCGGCTTCCTCGGCGCTGGAGTTGAGGGAGGAGGGGAGGGCGGGGAGGGGGGCACCCATGGACCAGGGATAGGCAGGGAGGGAGTTAGGGGATGGGAAGGTCAACCTGCAGCCCCCTGTCTCCCCCCGAACATGCTTCACGCAGGAGAGCACCTCTGTGTCTCAGCCCTTCTCCTCGTGTCCCCCCCACTGGGACGTCACCTCCTGCTTGGAGCATCCTGGTAGCGCCCCGCTGGAGAAGGGCACCTCCTGGGCCCCGGCCGAGCGGCTTCCCCGAGCAGCAGAGGGGGATGCTCGGCCCTGCTCTCCCCAGTGTCACCCACAGAGACATTTGCAGCGGGGACTCGCTGCAGCCTTGTTTGCGGGTTCACCGCTATGGACCTGGGTGAAAAACTAAAATAAGTGTGGCAGGAGTGCGTGGGGACGAGCGGAATTAACAAGGGGAGGTGGTGGTGATGCAATGCTGTGGGGAAGAACGGGCTCTGGTGGTGAGGGGATGAATGGAAAGGGGATAAATCCCGTGTGTGCGGTAATAGATCCTGCTGGCATGGAGCAAATCCCAGAGCAGGCGGGGTGGGAGCACTCCGGCGGTGGGATGCACGGCACGGGGCTGCTTTAGGGGAGGGGGTGGGGGTGTCAGCAAGGCTGGTCAAGCCCGGGAGGATTTGGCCGTGCTCAGGAGCAGGGATGTGCTTGCTACCTCCCATTGCTAACACTCTGGAAACTGCACGGAATCCCAGCTCTACGGTGCGGCGGTAGAGTCCCCCCAGGGACGTGGTGATGGAGAGCAGCTGGTGGCGTGCAGGGACAGCTTGCAGGTCATTCAGGAGGATGCACAGGGAGGGTGAGGACACAAGGACACGCTGTGTCACCCCGCAGTGACATAGCCTGGCGCAGGTGGCCTTGTTGCAGCAGGCAGTTCAGCTGTGGCACTGGGGAAGGGGACCAGAGAAATCCCCAGAATACTGGAAACGGGGTGGGCAGAACAAAAGTTCATGTGAGCAGAAACTGCAAGGGAAGGGAAATCCTCTGGAAAAGCCTTAAGCCTACCCACAAAGTGCTGAGCTAAGAAATAAGGATGGTAATTCACTCAGCTCTTCACAGGCAGGTTTGGCTCCAGTGTAGGGGCACCCACCCTGTGTTCATCCCTGTGGGTTGGTCTGATGTGGGGCAACATCTTGCACATCCAAAGGTCTCTGAGACTGGAGAAGGTCCACTTTCCATGAGACCAACTTAATCCTTCTGAAGCCTGCATTGGTTAAAAAAGGACAAATTGCCCTCTGGTTCAGGATTTATTGCTGCTGGAGTGGTGTTGGGTCCTGCCAAAGTAAAGAAGGTTTTATTACTGCTATGGCTGCCTGTGATGAGATCCAGATCTCTCTCCAAGAAGCTGCAAAGAAACAGAGGCAGTGCTAGGGTGAGAGTGATGCTCCTGTGGGATTAAGAGGTTTGCAGGAGAGGCAGAGCCATGGCCAGCTGTCGTCAGCTTTTCTAGAGGGCTTGGACGAACTCAGCTGCGCAGAGCATCCTCCCTGCAGGCTCAGGAGGAACGATGAAATCCCATGGATGCAGACTGGAGCTACGGATGAGCCTGCTGTTCATTTGTCTGGGGCAAGTTCTGTGGGTAAGGCTGCTCCTCTTCTTAATGTCAGGCAGGGATGGAGGGTGAGCAGAGAAAAAGGTCAGAGAAGGTTTGGAGCAGGCAAGAAGAGGCAGCAGAGTGGTGTAGGGGAATGTGAGATCAACAGAGACAGTCACTTTCCCTGGTATGAATAGGACTGAAAGGTCAGGGAGGTTGAATGGCTGCTTTTCCTCTTCTCCAGGTACCAGGTCATCCCTACAGTTTGCAGAGCACTTTTTGGTCTTTGGGTGACTGATGCATCTTCTTCCTCAATATTAAGTGTGAGTGGTGAGAGGTTTATTACGTGGACCACAGTGGCATATATGCAGCATCACTGGTTCAACAACCATTCATGTGACCTCAAGGAATTGACATAAAAAATGGAAGGAATAAAACCCCTCAATATTCTACATTATTTTAACCGTCCTCCAATTTTCTGGGCATCTTCAAAGGTCATGCATGCATGCCCTCAACCATATAGTCTAGGACTACTTTCCTTTCAAATAAAAGGTGGGGTGAGTATGAATAATTGCCTGCATTACTGTGGCATCAAGGCTGGCTTCCCCTTGTGCTAAGCACGGGACAAGCAGAACAGAAGGATGCTTGCTGCCCCAAAGCAATTCTCACATAATCACATTAGAGACATGTGGGCTGTAGCATCATCAAACACTGTAAGACCTGTGAGAAAATCTTCTGTCTCAAATCCTACTCAAGCTCTTCAGAAGCCATTAGCAGAACCTAACCTTGCCTTTTTTTATTATTTCTGAAGGCAAAAGTCCACAGCCTCCTGAATGCTCCTTTCCTATTACCCCTATAAAATTGCTCAGTGGTTGCTAAGTTCCATAAACAGGCAGCCTGAGACTCTGAGGGGTAAATCCAATCTTCCCACTCTTCCTTGATCTCTGTCTCCTGTTCTCTGAGCTTTCATTCTGCACTCCGCTTCTCTTCCCTCCCAAAGAAACCTAAAAATAAATAAATCCAAGAAAGAGCGGAAAAAGGAAAAGCCATCAGCCCCCAAAACGATGTGCTTAGTCATTCATGGTGAGTAAAAATAGTTTCCCAAATGAACAAATTGCTGAGCCAACCAGATGAGCAAGTCATCTCCATAAATGAGGGGTCTCATCTTCCCTCTCCTTGAGCAGGAAGAAGACATTGTGTTAATGGGCTTTTGGTAAAGCCCTAATCAGAATTGGAGAAGGATCTGGTCCATGAAGACAGCCCTGGGGGTCAGTGCCAAGCCCCTTACTACTTAAGG
The DNA here is from genome assembly GCF_901933205.1 of Camarhynchus parvulus. Lineage (NCBI taxonomy): Eukaryota > Metazoa > Chordata > Aves > Passeriformes > Thraupidae > Camarhynchus > Camarhynchus parvulus. Next base: position 15,397,569 of record NC_044575.1, on the reverse strand, counting down.
GGACATGTAATGAAAAAATTGATGGGTTTTTTTCACCAATGGAGACATTTAATGAAGAGTGAAATACCAAATTGTCATGTGCATGGAGTTCTGCAGAGATGGTGCAATAAACAGGGCGCCTGAACTAAACCTGAGGACTTTCTGGGCAAGATAGTGTGGGGCTGCATTCAGGCTGCTCCTGGGGCAGGGTGTGTGCTTTGCTCCCTGCTGGAAAAGCATGGGTGGGCAATTCCAGCTCTTGGCTTCTCTTGCTCTTGGCCAAGATCAAGGCTGTGATTGCTCCCACTGGGATGTAATGTTCTGTACACAAAGCATGATTGAAGACTTAGGCAGAATCCCCCCAGCAGAAAATAGGGCCCTCATATTCCTGTCAATAAATATTTGGCAGCAGATGACTTGTTCTCCCCTTGGGCTATTGAGGAACAGTGGGCTGCATGATTTGTTTTCAGGATCCAGCCAGCCCTTTTGGGTTAAATCCATCTCTTTAACATAGGGGAACAGCTGATTGGGGAGTTTAGGCATCCTGGGGGAACAGAGGCTCAGGACATGCCAGTAGGGAAATCAGCTAAGCTGTGTGCTTAGATCTGTGCTCAGAAGATGGGATGGGACTTGGCTGCATCCATCTTGCTTATGTAGATGATGCTTTTTTCAAAGTAGGGATTAGCTCTTATCTTCCACCTGGCACATGGGGCCTTCATTCCGCTTCAGTCTCCAGCTCCCATACAGCAGAACTAGGACAAAAAATTACACAGCTAGGCAAGAGGGATGGATTTTTCCTACATTGTTGAAAAGACCCTACACCATGTTCATCACTGGGCTACAGGACTTCTCCAGACTTCACACCTTAGCTGATTTTAGGCCAAACTTAGAAACTGAAGTTCTGCTTTGGCTGCTACAGGACCACTCCAAATCCTAAGCAGGAACTTGTTCTAATCCTAAGTAGGAGCTTGTTCTAATGGGTCCAGATGATCAGGGGACAGCTTGATTCCCTGTAAATGGACTACCCTTGGCAATACTCAGCTGGGGAGGTGTGGCCCCAGGAGAAGCCTGTAGGCTAGCAGGGACACTGGGACTGCCTGCTGCCCCAGTGGGGCTGGGTCAGGTAGGTGGCATTGTCATGTCACCTTGCAGAGGCTGAGTTATGTTTTAATCCATTGAAAAAGACAAATCCAACAGGGTCCTAGCATGTTTCCTTATCAGAGAGAAGGGGAGAAGCTCTTCTGAAACACAGAGGAGTCCACACAAGAGGGCGACCAGATGTCCAGGGACAATAGGTCAGGGAGACACACCCACAAAATTTGTCATCTCAAACCGCAAAAGAATGACCACTCTCAGAGTTAATGGGGAAAATACTGTATTTTCTGTTCAATTTTCTGTGAAGAGACAATTAATTCTGACAGCAAAATAATTTTAAAAAACCAGTCACACGATTAGAGATGGGTTTAAAAATGCAAATAACAGAACAGGGGGAGGAGACCTATTCAGGGAAGACTGCAGTGAACTGGTCCTCCAGCCTATCCTACAGTGTGTCACTCAGAGCATCACTCTGGGCCATGCTTTCCCAGGCAGCTGCCTCCCGCCTGCTGACACACCCCGGCCCCCTGGAGTCACTGTGCTGGGACCACGCCCAGCACAGCCACGGCCAAAGGGCTCCGGCTGGGGCTGCGCTGCACATCCCACTTCAATCTGAGGCTGAAGATGTTCAAAAGCCACTGCCAGGTCCATGTCAAGCTTCCACCTCACATCAGGTCTGTTCAGCAGGTACCCGAGAGGCCAACTCTGTCTTCCCATGCTGAAGAAATCCTGGGGCTGGGAAAGGATGTAGCAGAACTTGGAGGAACTCGGAGCACTTAACGGAGAGGTGCTGAATATTTGCTAATTTTGGAGCAGCTACTTAAGATTTTTTTTTGGTAACATGCTACTGTTCTCTGACCAGTCTAAAACAGATGTCCTTTGGTGTCCAGATGCAGAGCTCCAGCTGAAGATTCTGAGGAGGCAGAAGCAAGCTTTGGGGAGCAGCATTTGTCACATCTGGGGTTGTAGGGGACAAAGCATGTGTCCCATGTGTGCCTATGCCTGTCCCCACTGTCTATGCCAGACTCCCCCAAGGTGAAGCATGGTTATAATGCCAAACTTATTCCACTAGGCAAAACTGTCTATTAACTCGCTGCCCAAAGACCTTTCTCAAAAAATTTCTTAGCCCCACTGCTACTGCTGGCAGGATTATCAGTGAATTTTGCATAGCCAGGATTTTGCCATCTGTTTAGCCTGATTTGAGGTCATGGCCGCCACGGATCTTATCTTTCTGCCACTCCAAGCTTTGTTCCTTATCTGCTGCCACTCCCTTAACTTCAGGACCTGACCCAGCACACTGGGAAAATGAAGAGAGTCTTTTACTCCCAGCACAGGGGCCGGGATTCTTGGCAGGCTCTCTTCTGCTTTCCAGTACTGCTTAAAACTAATTTTATCATGCTCCCAGCTCCACCAGTGTTTGCCTACCAGTGCCAGCCCAGCAAGTGGCTCCACATACGCAGATCCCGGCTCTCTGGGAGGATCTGTGTGCACAGCTAAATCAGCTAAATCCGAAGCAGGATTGTGCCTCACTCTCTCTGCAACACAGCTGGACATGAACGCACCTCACCAGCATTAGTGAAGTGGAAAGCAGGTACAGAGGGTGTTAAAGGCAGTTGGATTTTGGGACAGGGCAGCAGGGAAAGTGAATGTAAGTCCAGCAGCTACCATGGCATCCTCCTGCCCAGGAGGTTTGCTGGTTCTGCCAACTGTCTCTTGAGTTTTGGGCAGTTCCAAATGCTTTGAATCATGTTTCCAAAAGCTCTTATGTGTCTGACAAACACATATTTTACCAGAATGATTTCAGCTCACAGATCACTTAGTTGCTTCAGGAAACATTATTCTCAACTCGCTGGCTGTGGTTGAAGCTGGGCAGATCTGCTGTTTGGGGAACCTGGGAGAAGGTCACTAAACTCAAGAGAACTTGTGCCACATGACTTTGCTCAGCAGAAGGCTGGACCTTCATGGCCCTGAATTCAAGTAACCTCTATTATAACCTATCTTGACCCTCTTAATAATCATACTGACTGAAAAGTCCCACTGCCTAGAGCCCCCCTACAAACCCATGTCCCATTATGTCAGGGATGTGGACACCATGCCTCCCAGCTCTCTCACTAATGCCATCACTAAACAAAGCACACCACCACAGCCCTTAGGCTCTGAAACTCATCCTCTGGGCACATTTCCATGCTTCCCCATCGCTGCAGCACAGGACATGCTCTCCTAGGACCAAACCAGCACAAACTCCTCGAGAAATGACCTACTGGTTACTGCCTCAACCTGTCAAGGAGGGTTCATAAACACAGATTCTCCCAGGCCATCCACTCCCCCACTTCATGAGTGAAAAAGCAGTAAGAACTGATGTGCACGACAGCCTTCCCTCGTCCCTCTCCCCCAGCACAGAAGACCAAATCCAAGAGCTGTAGCACAGCCTCTCTGCACGAATAGACGTCCCAGGGGCTGGCTACAGCCAGCTGCCCCCCCTCCCCCCAGGAAGCACACCAGTGCTGGGAGATGTGAGAGGGCCTTGTTCAGCTCTGAGAATCATTCTCAAAAAGAACTACTGGAAGACCTAGCAGTAAAGCAAGGGACTACTCCAGCTGGAGTTGTCAGCTAGAGACCTCCCAGAACCACTTACTCAGAGTGGAAAAAGTAGCTAGCAGGGCACTAATGACTATTTTCCATGTAATTTTAAATCTAGTTCAATTTCTTTTTCCTTTTTTTTTTCTTTCTCCTTTCCACTCACTGGATTTCTAATACTGGTAACCTTTCTCTACAGCTCCCATGTGTGTGTGTTTAAGTGTGTGTGTGGCAGAGGCAGTGGGGGGCAGCTGTTTAGGCACTTGTGGCAAAGCCAACACGGTTGTTATCACGGTCAAAGGCGGAGTAGTAAGGTCCAATAAAGACATCTCCCAGGATCCAGAGTGGGCCCCCGGGGGGTGGGATGTCCAGGCCTGAAAAGCCACTCATGCAGATAGTCTCTCCTTGTGCACCCATCTAGAAAGAAGAGTGAGAGCTTCAATTTAAGCAGGCCATTCCCTTTCCTCAACCTTGCAGGCTTGGCAAGAACACCTGCAAGGCTGCCTTTGTTTCAGCCTCTCCCAGACAGATCCACAGATTGCCAAAGTGACCCCCAACCCACCACTTCTATGACTGCAAACCCAGCTCCCCCTCCTTTAAGCACTAAAGCATCAAGCAAAGCTGCACATGGCCATAAACCTCCCAGCCCACACAGCTCTGAATTAGAGCCACTGGTGAAGATCTGCACAAGATGGTCCTTGCGAGTTCATTCAGATGGCTTAAATGACAGGCTGGTGGCCTCTGCTATAATAAGGCTGGCCTCATGGCACCAGAATGCAGGAGAAAAGAGCTAAATGTTTGTTGAAAGTGATGCAACAGCTTGCCTCCCCTTCCTTAACCATCCTGCTATCCCTCATGAGCACTATGCAGGGGGTCTTATTCCTGTGAGACTTTGATGAAGTTACGTGGATCCATCTGCAGTGCCACCACCCTGACACCCCACCCTTTCAGATTTCTTCCTGAGCACCAGCTCTAGCACTGCTTTGGCTCCTCTCGTGTTTTGTTTCAGTGGAAGCAAAAGCCGGGCCTTGGGGAAGAAGTGTAAGGCTGGAAAAATCTGCCTGGACGTACCTTGAGGACATACTGGTCTCCTGTGAGGTTGAAGGACTCCCCTCCTATTTTCATTGTGATGACAGGCAGAGTTGGCACTTTTTCACAGGGAACTATGTACTGAAATTGCAACAGTAAAGGCTTTAGATTGGACCTCCCACACTCTCCCACAGTCTTCCTTGAGCACGGTCACATCTTTGCTGTGGCTTTCCCTAAAACCAGCTCAGCTTAAGAGTGCAGAAGCTCGAGCTGGGATAAATAGTCTGCAGCCTGCCTAGGGCTCCAAGTTGAGGGGCAAGAGGGCTTTATGGATAGGCATGGAGCCAAAGGATGTTGGATTCAGCTTTTGGCTCTGCTGAGTCCTAGGATGCCACAGCTGATGTGGCATGGCTGGGGGTTTTTACCAGAGGAGAGGCAGTTGTGGCTCAGTACACAGACAAAACCAGTTTCACTAACAATGGCAAGCCTTGGGGATGATGGCAGGTCTAAGCCAACTGTTGCTGCAGCTTCGGGTCTCTAACACTGCAGAAAAGCCCAGCAAATGCTCATGGCTCTGATTTGGGAGAGCTTTCAGAACAGGCAATTTTTTTCTACAGGGCCTTTATAATCCATATTCTTCCACAATTTTAGGGAGGGAAAAGAGTCTTGTGAGATTAGCTTTGATGGTTGAAAACTTTCATACAAAGGGTTGCCATTTGCATGAAATATACTTTAATTAAAGTGTCTCTGGACTCATATTAATGTGAATGCTTCGTCTCAGCTGCAACTCAGATCCCTTCTCTTCCACCTTCCAGAGATGGGTGGCAGAGGTCACTCAAAGCTTCCCAAAGTTCATGGGACCTGGGCTTTCTACCACGAGCATGAATAGGGCAGTGCATGCTGCCCAGGGTGAAGAGATGAAAGGGTCCCTGCTGTGCCAGTGGCTTTTCCAGGAGCACAGCCTGGGAACAAAGATGAGAGGGAGCAGAAGACTAGGGTCTCAACAAGCATTTGGGTACAAAGTAGGGTGCAAGCATAGGTGCTGTTATGGCCAGAGACCCTCACATTTTCAGACTGGCCTCACCTCGCCTTTTATGAGTGGTTTTGCACCAATGGCCTCCTGTATCTTCTTCACTTCTTTGGAGGGGCCAGTGATGAGTGAAGTTCCTGTGTCCACGATGGCCTCACAGCCCCCCTGACACACGCTTGGCCCGTTGGCAACATCCACCCTGGGGAGAAATGCCCAGACATCAGACAACCCTTAAAGGCCTTCCAGAGTAGGCTGCAGGAAGCAGTATGGAGGCAGGCAAGGGAGGGCTGTAACAGACACCCATCCAGGAAGGACAGATGTTCAGAAACACTGATGCAGCACCAACTCAATGCACAGACCCCCTGGCTCCCTGTTGTCTGCTCGTGACTGAGCAGGTGCCTTGAAGTGTAACTGCATTTCTGCAGAGAGCCTGGATGCTGCCTCGTACCCTGCCTGCTACCTGCACTCCAGAGCCAGTGCCACAGCTAATGGACATGGGAGAGAGCTAAGGACAATGGATTATGGACTTTTACAGTACTGTGCTACTGCAGGAAAAAAAGGGTTAAAGGGGTGGTGTGACAGCCATGGGCAAGGGAAGGGTTCCTGTGCAGCGAAAATGCATGCCAGGAGCTGCTTGGCCTCCTCGCCCGCATTGCATTTCACAGCAGTGCAGAAAGACAAAGCCTTCTAGCCGAGGGTCTGCCATACTCTGCCAACGCTGCAGCTCTGGGGGAAAATGAGAACTGAAACACTGCGCTGGGGAGGGATGCAATTCCCAGGAAAAGGACACACTCTGATCACAGGGCACTTTTAAGTTCCCATCACGTGGGAGAGCTCAGAATAGACCGTGGGGCTGGCGGCCGTCAGCTCAGCCTGCTCTCCTCCCCTGTGCCTCCAACAATGCGCGCTGATTGCTGCACCGTGCCCTTCAGTCAAGGGCTGGCTTCCTGAGGCCACATCCTGCTCCTCCGGAGCTGGGTGCAGGACAGCAGGCAGCTGACATGCAGCTCAGGCCTTGCTGAGAGCCGAGCACAACTGGGGCTTAATCTATGGGGCTCGCCCTGCCCGCAAGGAGGACACACTGGCATTCTTCTCTGCTTTGCAGGGATGCAGCAGGCATCCTTTCAAAGGTCAAGGGTCAAGGCACAAACAAGAGGAAAGGATTTTGTGGAACATCTCCTTATGGCTTCTGCCTTTTGTCTCCTTCCAGCGACAAACAATCCAATCCTAGGGTGGGATTCAGGGATGATGCCTTTTTGAGGAGGGTCTCACTGAAGCCTCAGGCATGTGCTGTCAGCATATGTGACCCCCTGCATGTAGTCAGGTGGATGGGGAACTTACGAGTCCATGTGGATCTGCCAGTAGGCCTTGCGTGTCACATTAAACCAGCTGAACTCGCCCTTGTAATACTTGGGGTCGGTCCCTCCCAGGACCATCTCACCGCCAGGGACACCAGAGGGATCTCTGAAAAACAACAACCAAACCTGTGAACATCAAGGGCAGGGTGAGAAAAACTTGCTTCAATGGCTCCCAAAACACCTGCTGGGGTGCTTGGAGGTGAAGCACAGCATTAACAGTACTGGAGACAGACAAATTATGTCATGCTATATTCTATCAATATAAGGACAGGTACTGTGAAATAGGCTGGGATGGGGAAATGGGAATATTTTGTCCCAGCCAAACCATCCTGCAGCTTTTCACCTGGTACTTTCTCAGAGAAACCTGAAGAAACTCATGGCAGGGAAGGGGGGTGGCAAAGGGGAACTAAGCACTGACAGAGGGACTTCCTGAATCAGCTTGTAAAAAGTGCCTGTGCAGGGCTGGACACAGCTGATGCAGGGTTAGGTTATCTGCACTCAACTCTGCCAACCAGCAGCCTTGAAGTGAATCCTCAAGGTTACCATCAGATAAGAGCTCACTGCTGAGCAGATGGGAAGAAATATGGTGATGGGGGAGGGCTGGTGCTTGAATGGCCAGCAGCAGCCCTCTCTGCCCTACCTGCTCTTGGCGTGCTACTTTTCAGGCTGAAGTAGTTCAGAGTTGCTGCTGTGGTGCCAGAAAAGTGATGGGGTCTCTTGTGGGGAGCAGCAGTGTGTGGGAAGGTGTTGGCAGCTGCAGAGGATCTCCCAGCGTGGTGAGAGAGCACTGGCCCCCTCATTAGTGATGACTGATGGGGGGCACCTTTGCTGGGGAGGTGACATGGTGGTGACCACATGGCTTATGGCTTTTGGCAGCAGACTAGGGCTGTTTACCTTCTGAAGGGGACTGCACTAATATCAATCTCACGAACACAGCCCTGCTTATTTTTATTTCTCTTTCCTCTGGAAACATCCTCTGTCTATTCATCAGTTAAGAAATCTGGTCACAGATCCACACAGCTTTTTATCAGTAAAAGAACTGCATTTCTACTTCCCTTCTTCTTACTTCAGAGCAGCAAACATAAGAGATTTTGGCCTGACTGCCCCTGCAAGCAGAACTTGCTGTGACTTCCCCAACTGGGAAGTGCTGTCCAGAGTGTAAAACAGCAGATGACAAGAGGTGCTACTGGAAAACAGAGAAAAGCCCACTGGGCTTGCCCTTGCAACCAGGGGTGTGCCACCAAATCCAACACTACCTGTTCAAGTAGAAAGAGAACATATTTTTCTCGACCAGCTTCTGTTTCATGACGTTATCGAAGAAAGGCTCGGCACCCTCCACAGAGATCTTTGGGAATGCCAGGCCCAGGATACCATCAAACTTGGCAGCGACGAATGTCACGCCTGGCTGCTTCGTGGCCTCCCCAAACGTCTGACCCAGGATTTTCAAGTCACCAAACTGTGGGGAGATGGAGAGGGAAGGGAAAAGCAGATGGTAAAGAAAACTGACTCAGGGGACCTGGGTGGTAACAGACCCTCACTGAACAGAGGCTGTAGCACATCCCTCAATGTGCTGCCACACTCCTGCCCACTTCCACCACTGCATTTGTAGGCAGCTGCAGAAACCAGATACCCTGGTGCCACTCTTGTCAGGGGAAGAGACTGGCAACTCTGGATCAGTGGAACCTCCCAAATCCCTGCAAAGCCCAGCATACTTTTAAGAAGAATCCCTTTAGCCTTTTGCAGTGTCCCAGCACTGGCCTTGCTGTTCTGCAGCCCCTCCTCTTAGTACAGAGGACCCATATCCATTTGTCCCTCCTCCATTTCCTCCTCTATCACTTACTTCATCATTTCCTCCCAGTCTGAAAAGCTCTTGTGCTGTTCCTTTTATCTTCTTCCCCACTCTGCACATCTTCTAAGTCATCTGTGTATCCTACCTCCTTGGGTGCTGCACCCATCCTTGGTTGGGAGCACAAATCCCTCCCACCTCTGCCCACTATCCCTGTGATCTCCCCTGCATAAGAAACATCCCCAGGATATTGCTGAATCTCTTGGAAGAGCCACCAGCCTGCAGAGACCTCCTGTGAAAGCGGAGAAGACCCAGACAAGAAAGTGAGGTTGAGCATGAAGCACGAAAATAGCAAGCAGAGTACTGAGAATTCAAAGGTCATCTCCCTTGCCAGCCTTGAGAAGGACTGGCATTCCCCACTGGAAAGCTGAAACGCCTTCCAAGGGCAGATCCCCAGAAAGATGACCAGAGAAAGGAGGACAGTTCTGATGATGGGGAGCAGGATGCATCTGCTGGCTTCTGGCTCTAGCAGTTCAGGAGGCTTGTGAGCTTCTGGCTGACCAGAGGCAATTTTAGCATCCACACTAGGACGATTTCAGCCTCTCAGCCTGCAGCTAGCAGCCCTGTAGCGAGCCAGGCTGGACTGACAAGCTGGCCTCTCCTACCTGATGGCAGATAACGATCCCTGTAAATTACTAATATCCCCCCAGGCTAGACAGCACAAGGCTGGGACAGCAGTGCTGCCTTTAATGGTATTGGAGGACTGCACTAGGAAAGGGCGATCGAGCCTTGCGAAAGCTGAAAGCCACAGGGCAGGATGTGGGGGGAAAGCGCGCACAGCAACGCATCCGCTTGCCAGCGCCTGCCCCACTTGTAAACCCCGGGTTTACAAAAGCCACCCCTTGGCACCACTGATCCTCAGCGGCTTGGAGAGTTCAGTGAAGCTTCTACTTAAACTAAAATGCAATGGACTGATAACACTGAGTGTCAGGTTTGTTTGAATATTGCTCTGCTTGCACATCCCAAGGGGGAGGCAGATTTCTGCCCAGTCATGGATTCTCAACAGACCCTGCCTGCACTTGGTCCACAGCAGGGCTGAAACCCAAGACCATCTTTAGCAGAGTGCTCCTGCCAGGTCACAGATCCTTTGTCTCTGTCTCTTGGCTGGCTCTTGCCCCGAAACTGAGCGACCAAAAATCATGACCAATGGATGGCCGTGTGGTGGCCACCCTCCAGCTCTTTGCAGACGGGTGTCAGCACTCCAGCTCACCTGGCCTCTATGTTGGTGGCCTCAGCCAGCACTTAAGCACTGGATGGCAAAGGCAGACCAAGAGGTGAGGGCCTCTAAGGCACAGCTTGGCACCAGGGCTTGGGATGTAGAGGCACAAGGGAGAGGCAAGGAAAGTAATCTGTGCAGTCTATCTGCACTGCAGTCATGGGAGAGACACTGTGCCCCACGGCCAGCTCAGTTTCCTCTGCTGTCCTTGAAGGACATCCCAAGGTTGGGCTGTGATAAAGAGATGAGATGTCTGAGCAGCAGAGGGCTGGCTGAACTTGCTGCTCTTTGGAGAGCAAGCAGCCCTGTGGAGTGCGGAGCTACAGGGCATTGCTGCTCCACAGAATGAGAGAGGATGTTTGACATGAGCTCATCACCCTCTCAAAAAACCATTAGGGCTGAGGGACTCTGGACTACCTGCCAACAAGCATCTTTTGGTCAGATGTCAGGGCTACCAGAGGTTGCGGTGGCTGCTTCCACCCACCAGAGTGGCTGGAGCCAAGACGGTCACCCTGAAGGTTATTTCAATGTCTTTCTTTCAAGACTATACCTTAATTGGGGCTTGCCTACAGCATGTTGTGCATCAGAGGATGCCTCCATGTGTCCAAGCTGAAGGTCCCTGACCCTCAGTCACCCCTGCTCATGCCTACTACAACTGGGACATTGCTTAGCTCCATGCAAGAGGTTTCGCTTCTTGCAGACAGAAAACAAATGGTACAAGCTGTGCTGTCTGACAAGAGCCATCCCCACTTCCCAAACAAACTGAGGCACAGAATCTTTCCTCTGGGAAATGGAGAACTAATCAGCAAACAGGGACTAGGGTGACAACTGCAAAGCAAAAAAAGAGAAAAAACAGCAATCTTCTTTCTGACTCATTTCAGCCCTTGCATTAATCCCACACTTCCTAAGGACAATAATAGTTTGCTGTTTGCCTTACTGCATGTCTGGATGCAGCACAGAGGCAACAGCTGATGCTTCCAGGCTAGCCTGAAATCTTCATGCTGTAAGGATGGGCTAAAGAGTGCATCCTGCAAGTCACACACTTTAAGCTTCTCCTGAATACTTTTTGATTCTGATGAAATTGGTAAGCCAATACTTTTCAGCTGAACCGGAACAGAAACCTCCAAATCCCCAGATTTATGTGCTTATTCAAAACTTTTGCTTTGTTTCTCCCCCCCTGCAAAGCAAACATATGCTCTTATCCCTGCCAGGAGAACAAGTAATCTGAGAGCACATGCACCCCTGACGTTTGGCAGCTGGCAAACTCTCCTGAGCATCTGTACCTGGAAGGAAGTCATGAAAGGCACTTGTCCTTCACAGGACAGAAAGCTCAGGCTTTGTTTGCTGAAAAACAAACTGTGAAGCAACCACCACACAACTAACTCAAGCTGCACACTGAATACCCCCAGGGTGTCCCCCAGTCTTTATAAGCATAAACACCAGTTTGTGACGTGAGACCAAGATGGGGCAGTAAAGAGACCTTTTCTGCTCTGTACATGGGCAGCTGCCCATGTGGGCATCCACTAATGTGTGGATATTGGCCAAGAACAGGCTGGGCACCACCAGCAGTCTGTGCAGGGGCGTTGGCATATCTTGGACTGGTAAGTTTTTGGGGTCACCAGGAAAAGGGTTGGAGGGATGGCCAGAGACCATGTTTGGAGGGGCACCATGTGAGCAGTCCCCACTCCAAGCCTGCTGACCTGCAGATTAATATCTTCACCATTCTCAGCCTGCCATGGTTATTGCAACCTTAACAGACATCATTACCATGTCATTTCAAAGCACTTGGAAACACAGCACTGAAGGATGTTCTATAAGAGTAGGACACTCAAGAAGGAGATCCACTGAAATCTAATAGCTCCAAGCTCTCTACTGAAAGCACTCTGGGGCAGTCGTGACTCACCGTGACCACGTCTTCGCTGAGGAACCCGGAAAGGCTCCCTGTCCCATAGCGGATGGCAAACTTGGTGCCGTTTTTCACATAGGTGCTGGATTTAGAAGAGTCATACTTGTGGTGCACCACTGCAGTTGGGAAAGGGGACATATAGCATTAGTGCTCCTTTATACCTACAGTTCCCCAAAACCTAACCCCACACCATCCAGTTTATCCAGACAAATGGACACTCAATGATGAGAAGATGGGCCTGAACCCAGGGTTTGCCAAGCCCAGACTGCTTAACAAAGCATTTCCAGTGTCTAGGGAATTAGGTGGGCAGATCCAATTCAGGCTATTAAATCCGATTTGGCCACTGGGTATTAAAAGCCTAGAGGTTATGTGGTTGGTGTGGTGCGTTAGTCAGCAGAGCAAAATGTATCCATCCACATGCCATGGAGAACCAGGGTGGCTTTAAATATAGTCTGCTCGGGGCAGGAACATTTTCACCTCACGGACTTATCTGTTTCTTTTACTAGGAGTAGCTGGAAATTTTTCAAAAACTGTTTTTAGTACAGAAAGAACCCAAAATATCCCTTTATTTGCAGAGGAGAAGGGCTTTCCCCTAACCTAAGCTGCTTTTCCCCTTGGCTGGGTTGGGAGCTGTAGGATATCCCTGGTTTTATGGGCAGGCAGATTCCTCCTCCCCAGACTCCTCCCGAGTCACGAGCTGGCCAGCACAGTCCCATGGCTGGCTGCTGAGTGGTGCAGAGAGCAGCTGAGGATGAACCAGTCGAGCCCTGCACAAAGTGACAGAGCTACGCAAGGAGTTTCCCAGCTAGGCTGTCTGGGTCCCAGTTTGGATTCCAGTCTGGCAGGAGGTTTTAAGCTCCTTGTATATTCATAAAATGAGCCCTTTGGTCCCAGCACGTCCCGAGGCACTGCCTTGAGAAACCATCTCCCTGCTACAAATCAGGAACCCCCTAGGCATACCAGGTCTGAACCTCACCACCCTGTCAGTGTCCTAAATCTTGTTTCACATATGCAAAGAGAAGGTGTCTGTACAAGAAGTCCAAATTTCCACTCTACTCCCAATGAGCACTGTGGAATGCCTTTCATGGTTACAGTTGTTGACTGCACAGGTTTCTCCACTTTGCTAAAGCAGCACAACCAGCGGCTTTTGAATGTCATTTTGCCATAGCCGGGTTTGACATCTTCAGCTGTGGAAGTTTATTGCATAGGAATGCCACAGAATAAAAAAAAAAACTTGCAGTCCCTAAGACATTCTCATTTCATTGTGCCTACCTGGCTCTCGTTAATTATAACTCCATAAACATGCACACACATGCTCTGTGCAGCAATAAACCAGAAACTAGGACAGTTTGTATCAGATCTGGCAAGAGGCTGACTTTAAAAAGTCAGCCTTGTGCAATGGGATAACAGCAGCATTGGTCTATAATTTGGGGAGAAACATCACAGCCGATGATGCTGCTCCCCCGCTGTAGGGCTGAAGCTGTTGGAGAAGATTTGGCCCTGTATAGGGATTACATGGAAAAGAAAAAACCCAGGAAAGGACTAAGGAAGGATGGATGCAGGAAGCTGGGATTGTATTTCTAGCTCTCACCCTAAAAAGCCCATCAGCCTCTGGCAAGTCCTTTCACGCTGCTGCCTCAGTTTCTCCTCTTGCAATGCAAGGCTCTGCATTTTGCAGGGAAGGAGAAGCTGATTAGCAGCTTCTGACACCCGTGACACTTACTGCAGGCGATGTCCAGTATGGAACAGTGCACAGATGGCACCCAGAGGTTGGAGGAGCCAGTGTCAAAGATCACGGTGAAATTCTGGGGGGGTGTTCCGATACCGATCACACCGAAATACTGGGCCTGCAAAGCAGAAGAAGGGAGCCATGAGCAGAGGCAGCTGGCTAAAAGCAGGGATTAGAGACCAAAAAACCTCTTAGGGTTGAATAGAGGATCAGCTTATCTAGACATTGCCCTCCTCTTGGTTTTGGCACTGATAGGTTCCCAGCCTTTTTCCTCTGGAAGGGAGGTTCCCCTTCAGCGTTCATTACAGCGGGTGTGAAAAGGATACACTGAGGACAAGTGGGATGGGTGTGTGCAGGGGAGGACATTTGGGGCACAGAGACAGAGAAGAAGAGAAGGGGGAAGGTCTGCAGGCTAGCATGCAGTTCACTACAAGGATGAGAAAAAATGATGGAAGGAAGCCAAGCAAAACACCTGCGTTATTGAAAAGCTGAAACTGGCTGGGAAGCTGCTTTGCTCATGGGTTTGCAGAGAAACTGTGGGCTGCAGCAAGCAGCAGCACTGCCCACTGCAGGTGGAGGTACAGCTGCTGGGAGTTTTGGTGCTTGCTGGTGAGCTCCGGGAATGGGGGGAAAATGCTCAGTCTCGAGAAGTGGAAGACTGGAGGAGTGGTGGGAGCAGAGCATGAGCAGCACCATCAGAGATGGATTTAGGCCTCCAGGGTGAAAGACTGGGAGAAGTCCCTGTAGCAAAGGTATCTGATGGATATACCTTTGCTCTAAGACTACATTCCTGCTGGGACTGGAAGAAACCTGAATGGCTGAGTTGTTGGAAAAGTATCCTACTCTCCACAGAGGAGAGAGAATGATAGGCAGGTGCTACATGGACTCATTTTTCCCCAGTCCTCCCAAACAGGCAGGGAGCTGTGTCCTGCCTGGGGAGCAGCTGGTTCAGGGTTCTGGAGAGAAGGCTGGAGAAGCAAGAGAAGTCAGCCAGTAGCCTTTCCAAACCTCACGTGTACTTAATTAAGAGGGGGGAAAGGGGGGAAGGGAAGAAAACAGGATTATCAAAGCTGTTCACCTCCTGTGCGCTCAGTTTGCAAGGCTTCGCTCACTAAGTAATTAACAATCCATTGCAACATTGCAATTAGCCATAATGGGGAGGCAGCACTTGCTTCCAGTGGTTCTGTAATTATTGCTGGGGCTTGAAAATTAACCCTCGGTACAGGGGTTCCATTTGTCACATACATAAACCCATGAAGGGTCCCAGGGCAGGAAGCACACGAGGCACGCTAGTGGGGTTTGTCCCAAGAATTCATTTCGCAGCAAAAGTATTCTGAGCCAGGCTGGGAGGGATGCAGCAGTCCTTTATCTGCCACCACAGGTTGGATTGGTGCCTCTGTGACAGGGAAAACAGTGCTGCCCTGAGTGGCGGTCTGAGCAGTGGCTGCAAGAGACAGCATCGTGACACAACCGCTCGCCCTGGCTTTCAACACTGCCAACTGAAACACCGGTGGCCCTTCCCAGGACAGGACGGCACTGGCTGGGTGACAAGAGCCGCTGGGGAAGGGCAGCAGGGGAACATACGCTGAATTAATGCCTAAATACCTGGGCCCAGGTTTATTCTGCCAGCCAATGCTCATATCCTACACTGCCCGGTAAGGAACCCTGAAATCGTAAACCCCACACGTGTCTGGCAGCAGGGCAAGGGCAAACTTCATGCCCTTTATCTGGCTTCTCTTTCTGCCACCACCCAGCTGGCTTTGCTCCCTAAGCTGCTGACAAGAAAGTAGAGATAAAGGGTAGTTTTTCCCAGGGCAGTGCGAAAGATGAAGCATAGTGAGAGGAAGGGTCCTGCATCCCCAGGACTATAGTAAGCTAGCATTCTCAAGGAGTGGAGCATGATTTTTATGCCCCTGTCTTGCCAAAAGTAGAGTCCAAATGGCCAGAAGATGCTAGGAAGGATTGTAAGCGAGCAGGCCCCTATTTATGATTGTTAATTAGTGACAAAGGGGAAAGGAAATAGGTCACAAACTGAAAAGCTCCTGCTTGGGTGGCAGTGGGTTGTTTGTTGTTATAATTACTAGTATTAGTATTTTTAGTTTAGTAATAATGGGAAGACACCTTTTGGTACCCACTCACTAAGCCACGGGGGTGCATTAATCTGCCCTACAGGATCAACATCTCTCCCAGCTTTGCCTTCCTGGCTGGTGGGAGGCTGGCATGTCTCACCCTCCCTGGGACGGGTACCCCTACAAGTGACATTGTGCTGGGGTCCGCTGCAGTGCAGGGGATGGTCTGCAGGGGGATTGTTACTCACATCCATGTAGTTCTTCAAAATCTCCGGAGTGGGTTTACCCTCCTCGGCAAAGCCCAGCTTGTACTTGATGGACTCGGTGATGGCATTCATATCTGGGATCTCACTGCCCGACTCTCTCAGGATCCGCCGCATGGAAGGGAACTTGGTCAGGGGGATCCTGTGTGGGGACGGCAAACACACACCTGTTAAAGGGGGTGTGTAGGGCAGGGATACCCAGGGAAGGGGGGCAGCAGGGCTCCACTCAAAACAGGGGACACACCAGTACGAGGTGGGCGAGGTTTGGGCTCCTGCCAGCACCCTATGCCATATCCCCCTCGCCGCGCTGCGTTCGGTGTTTTTCCCAAAGCCAGGGGATAGGGGGAAAGGCCGGCGGGCTGCCAGAGGGTCACCAGGTGCAGGTGAAGCTGGGGCGAGGCCCCTCCATGCTCAGGATGGGGGGGGATGTTCCGAACCTTCCCCTCCTCGCTTTGATGGAGGGGGACCCACCCGCTATGGAGGGCTATGAGAGGAGCTCGGAGGGCACCGCTGCAGCAGCACCGGCGGGGCTTCTCCCCTGTCCCCTCACAACCCGGGGGGCTCAGCAGCCCCTGAGGAACCCCCTCCTCTCACCTGATGAGGGCGGCGCAGGACCCGGCCAGGGCGAGCAGGAGGAGGAGGCCGCGGGGGCCCATGGCGGCGATGGCGCTGCTGGCGGCGGTGGCGAGGGGTCAGAGGCTGGAGGTCCCGACGCTGAGAGGCCGCGACGCCGCTCCCGCTGTCCGTCCCTGTTTTTGTAGGCAGAGCGGCCCCTCTCCACGGATTTCTGGAGTCAGCTGACGGTCTAAAATTGCAACCAGCGGCGTCACGTGAGGGCGGGCCGGGGCGGGGAGCGGGGATCGGGCGCGGGGCCGGGGGCGCCGCCTCACGGCTCCCCCCGGGCTGACCCCCGGCGCCTCGGGCCGTGACTCAGCCCCCGGGAAAGGGGAATAAACACCATGAAATCAGTCACGAGATGCCTGCCCGGCCGCGCGTGCCCCGTTCTGGACTGCCTTTAGCTTCCTTCTGCTGGGCTGGTTTTCATTTTTTTTTTGTTCTTTCCAGGTTATCTGGCGTTTTTTCTCCCAGGGGAGTGGAGAGGGGGGACGCAGGGCACACGCACAGCCCCAGGCAGCAGACCCCCAGTTCCTCGCGGGGCTCGGCTGCTCACGGACCTCGGCCACCCTGCCACCCGCTGTCACCGCTGTGCAGGGTTCAGGGTTTCACCGTGCACCCCTGCCCAGGGGGCCGTGGCAGCTCCCCAGCCTCGTGTTTCTCCCGGGACACCTCCAGTTTGGGGCACTCATCACTCCAATCCCTGCCAGCTGGGTGTTTCTGGAGCAGATGGGCATATCCTAGGCCACAGCTTTTTTGGGAAGCACAGTGGGGGGCCGGGAGGGGATGTCAAGCCATATCTGCCACTCCTCAAAATGCGCTGTGGTGGTACTGTGCCACCTGCAGCCGCCGAGAACGATGCTGGTGCAGGGCAGAGCCCGGGGGGACACAGGCCACCAGCAGTCCCTGAGGTCTGCCCTTTCCTCAAAACGCAGACTGAGTACTGGGATGGGCTCTTCACCACCACCGGAGTGTTGTAACGGGGTTCAGAGGTGCCATGCCACCAACTCAGGAGGCCACAGTTAATCTCTGCCCAGTTTGCCCTGACAGAGCTCCTACAGAGCCACGAGACCTGCTAGAAAGACAATAAAAATTAAATCGGATTTACAGACATTTTCCCTTCCAAGTCCTGAGGACTGGAGTGGCTTGTTTTCTGCTCCTGCTTGTGCCTAGTCATGGGATGGGAGAGTAGCAGCCTGTGGGACGAGCTGGGCACTGCTGGAGTGGGGGACTCCTAGCTTTGTGATGAGGTTCCTGTTTCTCTCCCATCACATTCGTGTTCATGAAACTTCTGTAAAACTGCTGGGTCATGTCACTGGCACCTCATTAGCACCAACTCCTTCCCACACTCTGTTCCTAAGCCTCCTCCATTCTCCCATGGCCTCACACAGGACCCTGCTGCCCTGGTTCTGTGCATGCTACCCCTCCCAGCTGTGATGCATCCCAAATATTTTAGAGGGCATTTCTGCCCTGGGCTGTATCTTGTCCCATGAGCTCTCCAAATTGGCCCATATTGGTCAAACTGATGGGGCTTCAGGAAACCTGCCACTTGCCTGTGGGGCACGGCTGCCATTGGGATGAGGATTTCTGGAGTGATCACTGGAGGCATTGGTTGAACCTGGTGGGTCCCGTTATTTTGGCCAGCACCTGCTTCCCTCCTGGCCCTGAGGGTGTGTGGTCAAGCTGAGTGCCACTGACCATGAGTCAGCAAAACCCGTTGCCCTCCCGGCCCCGAGGCACTGCATGACTCAGCAAAATCCCGTGTGGCTCATTCGGGCAAGGGGCCAAGGCATAGCGGGTCTGCAGCACCGGCAGCCTGACCCCAGAGGCATCGCTGCTGCTGCTGCTGCTGCTGCTGCTGCTGCTGAGGGCTCCAGCTCACGGGTCTCCTCCTCTCATCCCCCTGGATGCTCGTGGGCAGGAGTGGGTCAGACATAAACCAGCCCCACCGTGGCCCCATCCAAGCAAACCCACCCTCACAAAGGGCTATAAACCCCTTTACAAATGTGCTTTGCAGACAAAAAGGACAACCCTGACACCAGGCCCAGGCCTCCCCTACGTCCCTTATAGGCTTTCCTGGAGCCTGTGGCAGAGCAAGTGAAGTACCAGTCCTCCTCCCTTCTCTTTGAAGTGGCTGGGAAACTGTAGCTGGCCAGAAAACCTGCACCTTGGCCTCCAGGCTGGGGCACCTATGGTAGCTCCTCCTTGAGCATTTCCAGTCTGGCCAGTCTCTGCTAGAATCCCATGGCTGTGGAGTGGGCTCCAGAGTGCAGGGATGGGCCGGTGAGTACAGCATACTAGTCACGTACCATCACACAGCAAAGTGCTTCAGCAAAGAACTCTAGACCCAGGCTGTGTCTGTTTCTTTGATTCTGAGAGATTAGAGGCAAGCTTTGCTGTTATGAATGAGCCTTAGCTTGAACTTCCTGGTAGCAAGGCTTGTGTCCTCATCTGGGACTGCTCTCATACCAGTGCGAGAGGATCGCTGCTTTTTGAACTGTTCTAAGTGACTTACATGTCCCACGTTTCCAATGGTTTATTGGGAAAAAAGGAGAATGGGACTGTGTCAGGGAATATTACAGTAGTGATCCTCTCCTGGGTGCTTGCAGGATAGGAAGGGACTGGGGGTCTTATCCCCCCACTTTTTAATCTTTGTCCCTTGGCCCCAGTAGTTTTGGAGCTGACGCTGCAGTGCCTGCATGCTGGGAGGCCAGTGGCTCCAGCAAGGAGACAGGACTTCAGCATTCAGGCTCCCTCAGCACCTCTGTGGAATGTTTGTCCTGATGTTAAAGCCTTGAGAAGTACAGTGGGTATGTTTAACCAGGAGCTGGGAGCACGTCTGGGTATTTATAAGCTGGAACCGTGAAAGTTGCACCATATTATCTTAAAAAGATAGAGTAGCACGAGCCTGGGCTCAAGGTTTTTTACACACTTTTCCTTGTTTGTGGAGCAAACAGGGAGTGCCGTGGCCGAGGTATCTAGAGAACGTGTGAGACACAATGGAGGGGTCTATCCCTCCTCACTCCTATTTTTGTCACAGTGGATGAAGCCCTTTCCTTGCTGCTCTGTCTCCCTAGCCCCCTGCATCCCCTGTGGCTCCAGGGGTGAACCAGCGTATCTTCCCCTGCAGCCCCAGCTGTGGGTGTGGGGTGGCACGCCCCTGGGGCCCAGCCATGCTTTCGCAACCTCCCTGCCTGCTTGAGAGGATTCCCAAGGTGGGGTCAAATGACTCAGCTCCAATAGCTCCAGTTGGGAAGAGCACCCCGCCTCTGGGAGATTGGGGTCTCCTCTGCAAGTGACACCTGGCTGTCCCATCTGCCCTTTGCCCCACAGGCAGGGACCTGATGCAGCTTAGTTTATAAACATAGAATCCTTTAGGTTGGAAAAGACCCTTAAGATCCTCAAGTCCAACCAGTAACCCAGCACTGCCAAGTCCCCCACTAAACCATGTCCCTAAGTGCCACATTTGCATGGCTTTTAAATGCCTTCCACCATTTCCCTGACCAGTCTGTTCCAATGCCTGATCACCATTTCAGGGAATAAATTTTTCCAATATCCAGTCTAAAGCTCCTCTGGCACAACTTGAGGCCATTTTCTCTCATTCTGTCATCTGTTACCTAGGAAAACAAGCTCCCACCTCACTGCAATCCCCTTTTCAAGCAGTTGTAGAGAGTGATGAGGTCTCTCCTGAGCCTCCTTTTCTCCACACTAAACACCCCCAGCTCCCTCAGCCTCTCCTCATAGGACTTCTGTTCCAGACACTTCACCAGCTCCTTCACCAGACCCTTCACTGCCCTTCTCTGGACATGCTTCAGCACCTCAATGACTTGCCTGTAGTGAGGGGGCACAGAACTGGGCACAGGACTTGAGGTGCAGCCTCACTGGCACCAGTAGAGAGGGACACTCACTGCCCTAACCCTGCTGGCCACACTATTTTTGATACAGGCCAGGATGCCACTGGTTTCCTTGTCCACCGGAGCACACTGGCTCATGTTCAGTTTCAAATGCCTTATTTTTGAGGGGCTCTAGCAGATCTCCCCTTTGCAGTTTGGCAGACCTCTGCCAGGGTTGCTGCAGTGGTCTCTTTGTCCTTACATGTGGCTGTGTGTTTGCCTTCACCCTTTCCTCAGTGTTTTTTTCCTAAATTTGTTTATCATAGCAGCACCAATGTTGTGAACTTCAATGACCTACAGGACAAGGAAAGCTTCAGTTTAGAGATGAAGATTATTTTTTTTGCTCAGCTGTGGGTGGGATTTTTAGAGGGCATTTTTAAATCCAAGAAAATGCATTTCTGATTTTGAAGCTGGTTGCTGAAAGGAAAGAAAACCATTCTCCTCTGAGCTGAGCAGAGCCTACGGGTGCACAAGCCTGGGCAAGTCTGGTTTCAAGCAGCCTGCCTCTGCTGGTGCTGGTGTGAAGGTGCTGGATGCAGCTCATTAGTGGAGCCTGATTCACCATCCCTGAGATCCCAAGGGAAGCAGTAGTAACTTTTTCCCGGCACGGTGCCAGGACTTCACCCACTCCCTACACCGTTTCCTAAACTGATGTACAATTCACAAGGTGAGGGTGCGTTTTGCAGTGGCGCTGGCACATCTCAAACTACACCCTTTTTCAGGGTAACACCCACAAAAGCAAGACTAAATGGTGGTTTAGTAGCAGCTCTGGGTGGTGGGAAACCTGGGAGCAGAGGAGGGGTTGCACTGAGCACAACAAGGTGACTCACACAGCCCTGGCCGTTGTGTCCCAGTGCTGTGGGCACTGGGGAAGATATTCTTGGCATCATGGGTGGTGGCAATCCCCAGTCCATTCATGCTGGCTGGCTGGGGCTGGCTTGGAGGCACAGCTGGCCAGCAGCCTGCTGAAACATGTTCTGGCTGCCATCATGGGCTGCAGTGACCTAGGGGAAATGCTAAGTGCAGTTGCAAAAGGCCAAGGCTGGTATTTTTTTCCTTTGGTGTCCCTCACGCTGCAAACCGTGATCCTGCTGGCAGGTGAGGGAGGCTCACTGGTGGCCGTGTGACACAACTGGACATCGTAACAGGCAGGAGCCCTGAGCATGGCTCCATCCTCATCAGGGCCATTTGCAGCAGCCTTCAAACATGGAGTGTTTTCATCACATCTTGCTCTTCCATATTTTTCCTAGCTATTTAAAAACAAAATCCAGAAAGGATTTCATAAGTGAAGTATATTTACTGTCTTTAAGATTCTGAGCTGCTCTGGTGTCTTCACTAGAGTTTACTTACACATTACCTTGTCTCAGTGGGCTGCTGCCAAGCTTGACATCGCCTGTCCCTGTGTCCCACGCATTTCATGGCCCTGCCCAAATCCTTGCCACCCCCACACCACCTGCCCGCTCCTGACCCTGCTCGGCATTGGATGTTCTTCATCATCTCCTGGCCCATCCTCCCCCACGGCTAGTGACACACCTGGCACCCATCTTGGGGAGGAGGAGACCTGCCTCTCCCTGACTGCAGGCCCTGTCTGCTCCTCAGGACAGGGATCTCATGTTGTTTGCCTCACCCGAGTTATTTTGCAGCAGACTGAAATTGCGAGGGATGGGCAACAACAATCCTGGCAGACCCTGGCAGCGAGGCAGCGTGACCCGTGGCTGACAGGATGGGGTGATAAGTGACAATGACGGTATTGATTCATCCCCACCCACGCCAGGATGTGATGGTGAACACAGGGACCCAACTCACCTTGTCACCACCTTGGGCAATTCCTGCTTCTGTCCCCCATGTAAGCTTACTTGGGACAGGGGGTATTGGCATGCTGGTGGGGCTTCTATCATGATGCAGAGAAGTGCCTCCAGCCACCTTCAAGCACACATTTCATTTCATTTGCCAGCACTAGATGTCATTTAATTATTTCCTTTAGTTTCCAGCAGAAGCTGCCCTAAGATGACCATCATTTATACAATCATGTCTCTTCCACATAACAAAACACTGAAGCAATTGACACTTCTGTTCCTGAGAGGAGTGTGGGCTCAGAAAGATGAGGGTCAATACCCCATTGCATCCCAAGAATCAGCTTAAAAGTTGCAATGTGTTTTCTTGGAATGGGAGCAACCAGCTCTCACTGGTGATTTGGTAAGTCAGTCTGGACCTCCTGGGGCAGTTTCTGCTGTGTCAATATTTCCACAAAGGCTCTGAATTCCAATTTATTGTCACCTTTCTGCTAAGCTCCATCTTTACTTGCCACCACAGCCACTATTTTAAGTGTGACTGCCTGGGGTTAAGATCTTGAAACCAGTTTTAAGCACGTTGGCAAACACAGTCTGTGGCTTTGCACACCCTCTCTCTGACCTTCTACATGCACAACAGCCTGTTAATAATTTTTTGCAGCGTGGGACGTGGCATCTCGGCCTCTCTGGCTGAGAACTCCTGAGTGTTTCTCAAGGTACACTGCCACCAGGGTGACTTAGGGTTAAGGTTATGGTCAAAAATCTAAAGATGTCTTGCTCAGTGCTCATGATCAAAGGTGCTTGTAGGTTACGGAGGTGTGGGAACATCCTTGGCAGACACTGCAGCTGCGCCCAGGTTCTGCAGCCTCCAGCATCCTCTCCCTCTGCAGCCAGGAGTCAATGAAGCTGAACAGCTCGGACACTGCCACTGCAGATGTCTATTAGCAGATAAATACCCGCCAATCTTCCCTCCCTGCAGTACCACCATTTCATAAAACCCTTTCTCTTGCTTAGCACTGAGTTGTTTTGTTTTTAGCATTGCAACCCTAAATTGACTGGTGCAGCGAGGGAGGGATTAAGGGCACGGTCCTGGGCAAAGGTCTCCCATAACTCCTCAGGGCCAACGAGCCGCAGCCTCTGATCCCTGGGGTCACGCGCCCCACCCTGAAACAAGGGCCACTTGTTTGGCATTGCTGGCAGAACTGGGCCCTGCAGAGGAGGCAGCTGCCCTGCCTGTGGCTGAGAAAAGTAGGGGCCCACTTCCTTTTCTGGACACGAGGTTGTCTCAGAGGGGAACCCAGACACCAGGCAGCTTTGGCTGGGGTTGTGGGGGGTTTTTGGAAAGCAGTGGTCAGAATCAAGTGCAGGTCCTCAGAGCCCCCTGTGCGCTTCTCTTCCTGGAGTGGAAAGGTGTGAAACCCAGCAGGGTTCAAAGGGAGCCTGTCTGTGGTGGTGACATGGCAGTGTGGTGTGTTCCTGCCTTGCCCTGGCCAGCAAAACCTGAGATGGGTATCAGAGAAGCATGCCATGACCAGCCCCAGCAGCTAAACCCTCTTCAGGTTGCAGCAGCGGCACAAGACCTTGGAGCATCAGCAATCCCTTGAAGGAGGGAGCTTAAGATGCCTCAGAAAGCCAAAACCTGAGGAGCATCCTAAGCATAAATGAACTTATTACAGCAGCCTCTAAGACAGAAACAGCAAGTTTGTCATTGCAGCAGGGCATGAAGCTGCAGCAGTCCTTGACAGAGGGTGTTTTTGATGGCACATCATTGGAGCTGGGCAATAAGGGCAGTTTTGATGCTACAAGGTTGAACTATGGCCTGAAGCAGCTGGACTTGGCCCTATATGATGCAACCCCACAAGTCCCGAGTTTCCTTCCTTTTTTCCTATTTTGGGCACGTTTTGCCCTGTCATCCCCCACTGTGCTGACAGTGCTGGAGGAAGGCATGTGGCGCTTTCCCGCTGCCCTAGCATCCCACACACAGAGCGGCTCACGTGGGCCTGTCCCCACCACCCTTGACTCAGCTAATTTCCTCTCGCCCAAGGCAGTGACCAAGCTCCTGCTGGCTCCGTCCAGGCATCAGCAAATGTGACGGGTCAGGGTGGTGGAAGATGCCCAGGACCACGGTCACCTCCAGCACTGGGTCCGTGTCCCCAGCAGCAGTTGCCATGGAAGTGCCTGGATGTGTGTGGCAGGCAGGGCTGGAGGTGGGGGCTTGGATCCCGGCACTGAGCCCGGTGGTATCTGACCTGCACAGAAGTGGGACAAATATCTGCACCTGCTTACTGAGCATGTTTGGAGCATCCTGTAATTAATGTTTGTTCAGCTGACGGCTGCTTAGCATTATTAGCAAATGATGAGTGGCTGATGTTGTTGATGTTGCTACCTCGAAACATCTAATTTCAGCATCTGCAGTGAGGAAGAGGGCCATGGGCCAGACGGCTGGTGCCAAGACCCTGCCAGGCTTTGCTTCTTTGGAGGTGGCTTCCTATCAAATCTGTGCACATGGGCATCCCTGCCCTGCCTTAGCAATCCTGAGTTTGGACCCAAATAGTGGCCATGAAGGCAGGGACAGGACCTCTGCCAGTGACATGTCAGGGCCAGCAGCTGCCCTTGCTAAGGCAAGAAGTGCAGAGTCCTATGCTCAAGGCAGCAGGACTGAGCTTGGAGACAGGTACAAGATGACATTCAGAGGCCTAATCCAAAGCCCACTGAAGGTTTCTTGTGTGTTTAAGCCATTTTGATGAACATGCCAAACACCTGATAAGTAAATGAATGTATGTAAAGGAGAACTGAGTTATCCCACCCTTCCTCCCACATTGCTAGACACAGGCATGAGGAACAAGCACTAACACTGGGATGCTTGTTTATTTATTTATTTGGGGGGGGGGGGGAATAAGCTTTGGTGAGAGCAACACTTGTGAAGCCTTTAAAATAATTATTTTCTGATTACACTGAGGTTAAAAAAACTAAGCCAGCATCTTAATCTACTCGTCTATAATCCCGCTGCTGCCTGAGCAGCCAGTTTGTGTTTTTGAAAAAGGCGTTTCTGGACAGCTGGCAGGGATTTGAGGTGTCATGTCCCCAGGCAGCACAGTGGCCTCTAGTGGCAACTCACATCCAGCCCTAGGGAAAGAAACCTGCAGGTGAACCGCACAGGTTCCTTGTTCCCCAGGAAAATTAAGAATTGAGTCCAAACTGCCAGAGGAGAGGCACCCCTGTTTGGGGTGTGGTGTCATGCCAGGCAGGCAACCGAGCACACCAGGTACCCCATGTGCAAGGAGCAGTTGCTCCTGAGACGCCCACCATGGCTCTGGAGATCCATTTAAGGATGGCCACAGTTCCCAGTCCTGCCCCAGCCCTCGTAGTGCCGGTCTGCAGCCCCTCCATGGCTTGCGCTGCAGGCAGCCTATCTCCAGTGCCCTCTCCTGGTGGGACCTCAGTGCTGGGCTGTAGCCTTGTCCCTATCTTGCAGCTCCAGGAGCTGTGTGTCCCACGTGTCTGTTTCCTAAA
This sequence comes from Camarhynchus parvulus, assembly GCF_901933205.1. Lineage (NCBI taxonomy): Eukaryota > Metazoa > Chordata > Aves > Passeriformes > Thraupidae > Camarhynchus > Camarhynchus parvulus. The sequence goes on along the minus strand of NC_044575.1, from coordinate 15,371,661 downwards.
AGCACTCTGGGCAGTATGCATGTCTAAGGAAAGCTGTCTTGTGCTATCATCTCTTTTATGAGGAGGAATAGCTTGGGCTTTCTTTCTTCAACCCATTCACCCATTTCTAAAAGGTTTGTAGGCACTTTACAGTTTTGAAGTCTTTCTCCTCTTCTGAATTTGGCTGGAACTGCCTGAAGCACTCACTAGCACATCAGTCTCCTCAGGAAACCAACATGAGTGCGTCCAGTGAGGCACATTCTTGAGAGCTCTCTTTAGGCAGATGGGAATAAATAATAGAATAATAGAATGGTTTGGGTTGGAAGAGACCTTAAAGATCAGCCAGTTTCAGCCACCCTGGTGAGAGCAGGGATACCTTTCACTAGACCAGGTTACTCAGAGCTCCATCCAACCTGACCTTTGACATTCCCAGAGATGGGGCATCCACAACTTCCCTGGGCAACCTATTTCAGTGCCTCATCACCCTCACAGAAAAGAATTTGTGCCTAATATCTGATCTAAACCTGCCTTTGTTCAGTTTGAAGCCATTCCCCCTTGTCTTGTCACTACATGCTTTTGTAAATAATCCCTCCCCATCTTTCCTGTATGTTCATTTCAGGTCCTGGAAGGCTGCAGTTAGGTTACCCTGAAGCCTTCTCTTTTCCAGGCTGAACAATCCCAATTCTCTCAGCCTTTCCTCACAGGAGAGGTGCTCAATCCCTTTAATCGTCTTACTCTGCCTCCTCTGGACTTGGCTCAACAGGCTGATGTCTTTCCTGTGTTGCTCAATCTTGGGGACAGTCTGAGCATAGCCAAAACTAGCATTTTTTTTCTTGCTCCTTTCATCTTGTGTGTATGGCATTAGCTTCACTAATTTCTTTGAGAAAAGTCCCCACGTCCTACATGGCAGGTAGGTGTAGTCCTCAGTGTCAGAGCGAAGGTGTCCTCCCATCCTGGAGCAGTTGTGTCTTTTGGCTTTATCCTAAGACGTAAAAAACCTCTTATGAGGAGCAGAAATATGCATCAAGCTTTGCATGGGAGTCCATGCTCTCGTTCCCTTTCCCTGAGATTTGCCTGCTGCACATTAGGAGATCTTTCCTTCTCCACCAGAAGTTTTGCCTCCAACTGACCCAGTCCCCTGTGTTGCTGGGAGGGAGGACTGCTGGCCTGCAGCCCATCAGCAGGAAGGGACCCAGGCAGAGGGTACCCCCACATTTTGGGCCCCTTGGATGTTATGAAGCCCATCATCAAAGAAAATGTGAGGCTGGATCTGGGCGAGGATGGGGCCTTTGGGAGCCCCATCCATGAAGAAAGCCTCGTCGATGGGCAGTCCCCATTCCCGGAGCGTTTTGATGGCTCGGACGCCCATGTCCCGGCCGCTGCGCGCCGTCACCAGGTACGTGCGGATGGGGCACTCTCCCTGGCCAAACTTCTTACGCATCTTCCCGAGGTGCATGGCAAAAGCCTTCAGGGGACCCTGGAAGGACAGCAAGACAGTTGGGAGTGTGTGGGAAATAAGGAAACACCTACTCTGCCTGTACAAGGCACTTGTTCCTCCCCCAGGCTGTCTCAGGGCTCTGCAGGGCACACAATGGCTATGGGCCCCAGGACTGGGCAATGCTGGGTCTGGGGCTGTGCACTGTGGTCCCTGGGAGGAAGGTGAGCCTTGTGGTGCTCATCCTAATCCCAAAGTGACCAGCAAGGTACATCCCAGCCAGCAGTACCTCTGGATCTGAGTCCTGCAGGGACTTAGACACCAAAAGGTCACAGCCTACAAAAGGTGGTGTTGGGATTAGCCACAATCCTAGATATTTAGGGCTTATTTACAGGAGATAACAGATAAATTTCCAGTGAGACTCCAGATCAGGCCCATACCAGGGACTGAGTAGTGGATGCATAGGGACCCTGTAAGGATTTCTGCTTTTGTGACTGTTCATGCCAAAGCCCTAGCAGGAGAGACGCCAGAGCCTGTGGGTGCCCATGGAAGCGAGGTGGCACTCTCACCTCTCCTATGGGGATGGCCTCCATGGCCCGCTCGTACTGCACTGCCCCCTCCAGGCCCTGCTCCTGGAAGATCTGGTCTGTCTCGTCCGAGAAGAGCACAGCATCCCCGTCAAACGCCACACGGAGTGGAGTGCTGGGGGCCTGCACCTCTTGCTGGAAGACGAGCGCTGCTGAGACCCCTGTGAGGCAGAGCAGGCTGGGGTCAGGAGGGACACCCCTCCCTGGGGCACCCCATGCATGGCCAGCTGCTCCCCACATATCTGCTGCAGCCCTGACCCACATCACCATGCCAGGGCCTCCAAGTCAGGGAGCTTTCTGGGGGAGTCAGCCCAGCCTTTCCATGGCTGTGTTATCCCCTGAGAAAGTGCTGCTGATCAGAAACCAAGGTCTGGGCAGATACTGAAGTGTGGTAAGAGATAGTGGGTGGTTGTCAAGGCATGAGCAGCCCTCCTCCTGGTGCTTGCTCACCCTGCCAAGCCTCAATCTTTAATGCCCAGATTTAGCACACTGTGGTGTGAATAATACGGGCTGGCATCTCCATTGATTGTGGTAATTGGCTTAATTACAGTCTCTTCCTACAAGCTGCTCCCTGCCCACCCTCATATGTGGACCCAGGCTCCCAGATGGGAGACACTTGTCAGGGCAATGATTCTCTCAAGGAGGTTCCAGGAATGTGCTGTGTAGTGAAGGAAAGTCCAGGCTGCAGATGGCTTGCTCCTGACCTTGACGGACGGTGGCCAGCTGCTGTGTTCATATCCAAGTGAATTAATAAGAAGGTGATTAACCCCATTAGAGAAGTTGGGGAGACTGCGCTTCCTCTGACTGAGGGCAGACACGTGCTTACTGAGCACACAGAAACTCTGCATGTACCATGACAGCAAATTTCTGTGGCATCCTCACAAAGTCCTGGGAATCACTGATAAACCCTCACTGATGAATGGAATTGCATTTTTGGTTAGAAAGGCTTAAATGTCTGGCAGGGAATGACCAGCCCATGGCAGAGCTGTGCTCAAAATGATGCATAATGCACTCAGTGACTTGTGAGGGCATCTGAGCAAGCCTGGTGTGTTTGCAGGCTACTGGTAAGGACAGAAACGGAGACTGAACTGTTCAGGACTGTACTGGTAATCAATGTGCCATTCACCCCTTGTCCCTGTGAAATCACAGGCTCTGGTGTTGTCTCTTGGTACTGAGTTGCTGGGAAAAAGCGCAGTGGGTTTGGGGTCGTGGGACGGAGCGGAGAACGTACCTCTCTGGAGGGCGTTGCAGACATCTGTCCTGTCAGCTGAGAGGAACAGCTTGACACCGTGGGACTTCAGGTACTGTGTGGAGTCCTCGTCACTGACGAAGCAGAACTTGGAGATCTCCAGGCCTTCAGGACAAGGGATGTGAGAGAAGACTTACAGATCAACATCCTCCTCACAGCCCCTCCCTGGTCACTCCCTCCCTGGGTCTTGGTGTGCTTTTCTGCAAGAGCTCAGGGCAATGAATTTCCCAGTGATGTATGGGGAACCTGCCTGTGTTCTTGCTGCATCTTCTTGACCTGTTGTTGCTCCTATAAAACTGCAGAGTGCAGGCAAATATTCCCTCCATTCCTCCCTTAAATTAGCATTCCTCCTGACAGCACTCTGGGATTTAGGGTGGTTTTTTAAAACAACTTTTTTTGATTTTCAGTACCTGCCTGAACATGCCCGGGCTGTTCAAAATGTTGTGACTTCCTGGTGTGAAAGATATGGCTGAGGGGAGCTGGGCTCCAAGAGAACCCCTTCCCCTTGTATCCCCTGGCTCTCTGTTTGCCACTGATGATCCACTGCGGTGCCTGATCTGCCCTGCAGCCTCCCAGGGGCATCAGGCCCCGCCAGGGATGGGTCCCCCTTACCGTAGTGCTTGGCGCTGTTGATGATGCGCACGCCGCTCTCTGGGCTGTTGTTGGAAAGCACCAGGATGTCAAAGAGGTCCCTCTCTGCTGGGTTGCTCTCCAGGATCTTCTTGTTAACATACTGCACTGCCTGGGAGGAGATGGGACTCTTTAATAAAAAGAGGCATGGCTGCAGTACCTTTGCAGGGGTTCTTTTGCAGTTACGGTTAGTGGTTTGTGCTGCATCTGTCAGCTACGGCAAGGCTGGTGTATTATGGAGAACCAGACAGAGCAACCATCCTGGAAAAGCCAGGGGGAGATGGACTGGTCAGAAGAACATGTCTCAGTGCCCTGCAATGAGGCCAAGAGATCAGCACAGGCATAACTACACCCTGTGATGGGAGTTGAGACTTAAAGTTGGGAAAGCTGAGCTTTCACCCCATCCTGTGAATGTCTGCATGTGCCCCATGCCAGGTGTGGGGCTCACCTGGATGAAGGCAAAGGCTGTGCCTGGTGGCAAGGGCTTGTCCTGGTTGGCCTGCTGGTGCCTTGTGTACTCCTCCTTGCCCTTCTCCAGGTACAGCTTGTGCTCCTCCTCCAGGCTGAAGATGGCTCTGGTGGTCACAGCAATGACCAGTGCCGTGCTGGGGTCTTTCTGCAAGACAGGGAGGAAAGAGGAGTCAGGGGACAGCAGAGAAGGAGCTCAGGGAGGTGGGGTGAGCAGGGGGCACCATCCAGAGTGGTGGGGTTGGGTGCTGGAGGTATCACCCCTGTGTCACGGTTCCTGATGCCAGAGGTACCATACCCAGTCTTCATCTTCAGGCCACCAAGGATGGGGCTGGCAGTTGTGAAACCCTAACCTGTCTGATAAGTGCCACATGCTCCAAGGACAGCTCACGCAGAGGGGATTGCTCCATAATTTTGTTCTTTGTGGGGCGAGCACAGCCACAGTCATCTGTTTGTGCTGGGTTTCTCTGCACATACTGGTGGTACTACCCTTTGTTTGTGTCTGTTCTGGACAGCTGAATAAATTCTCTGTGTATGTAGAGAAGCTGCTGCTTTCTCCCTGGCTGCTCCAAAATTTAAGTGTGAGCAAATGTACCTGCCCAGTCCAAGCAACTGGAAATCACACGGACTTCACCGGGACCAAGAGCCCAGCAGCTCTGGGACAGGCACTTCTGCTGAAACCCAGGCACGAGCAATTCAGGCCACCACACTTCTGGGTTGTGGTGTGTTCCCTTCTGTGGCAGCATTTCAAGACTTGGTTTGGAAATACCGGATGTGGGTTTTGTAATGGACAGCCTTTTACCTGTTTTACATTGGTGTTTATGACTGTGCTGTCCAGCTCTGCCATCTTCAACTCTCAGCCTTTAAGAGAAAATACAAAATTAAAATGGAAGATTATAATGTAGCCAATCTATAGTCATTCTTGAGAGGGACAAGAGTGGAAAGGAGACAGGAAACATCCTACACACCAAGTACAGCAGCTCAAATGAACCTATTTCTGCTGACAGCAGCTTTGCTCTGAGAAAAACTGTTCTAATAGCTTCAATTAAATGTGATGGAAAAGTGGCTTTTCAAACACAGATCACTATTTTATTTTTACTTCTGTTTTTCTCAAAGAGTATTTTTCTCTGTGTGGAACTGCTGAAAGCTGTTGTGGAGCTCTTTTCCAAGCAAAATAAGGCTGTCTTTAAAAGCCCAAGTAGGTTACATCTTATAGGTAGGTTTCTAGTTCACATCCTTGTTGCCTTTTTTGCCACTTTTGCTTGAATGGTGAATTTGTATCTACAAATGAAGGAGTTCACTGCATCAGCAACTCATTCGCAGCTGTAAAAGGCCAGAGTAAGTAGAAGAGTGTGGTAAGGGCTTGGATAAAGGCTGAGACCCCTGCGATGGGGTTGGTCTGCCCCTCCACGGCCCTGTGCCAGTCAGGCCCCACCTGATTACTGTACTGGGGGGCTGGGCAGGCAAAGAGCAAAGCCAACATGCAGTGTAAAGGACAAGTCAGGGTATCCACAGAGACCTGTCTTGTGCCCCAGTTTTATTTAATTAATGTTTATTGTTCAGGGACTGCAAAATGTTGCCTGGGCCAGTAGGCACCACTGGCTGATGCCAGCCGTGAGAGCCACAGCCTTGCCATGGGGGGCTCAGAGCTTGCGTGTGCACTCCCCGACTGCCCGAGGAGTAGAAAGCCCTGCAGCAGGGCTACTGCCCCAGCCAGGGCTGCCTGGAACGCCAGGAGATGCTGAGCATCCCTCTGCTTCCTCCACCCCCTGCCCCATGCTGGGAAGGGGTCTCCTCCCAGAGAGGGCGGCAAACACCAGCCCAGCGCAGGCAGGAGCTTTCCTCTGACATAATCTCAGCCAAGTGTTCTCTGAAAGTCAAAACTAAATGCAAGGAGGCAACGGAGCTGAGCAGCCCTTTCTGGTGGGAGAATCCACCTCCAATTTCTGCTTCGCTCTTCCAAGCACTGCAAACCAAGCCCGACTTCTCTTTTCCATCTCCCTGCCCTGACAGCCCGCAGCGCAGTTCGCACCCAGACACCCGGATCCGCACAGGCACATGTCTGGCTGCCAGAGCCCAGGAAAGCATTCCAGGCGGGTGCTGCTGGTCCTCTCCCACGGCTGCCTAGCAGGGAGCAGGTGTTACCCCCTGCACACAGACAGGGTTCTGCCAGAGAGAAAAGCGCACACTCACTCACCCCGAGCGCTGCCTCTGCTCCCGGCCCGGCCCGTCCCGCGGCAGCATCCCGACCGTGCCCCGCTGTTTATATTTCCCCCGGCCGCGCTGCAGGAAGCGGGCAGGAGCCGGGAGGGGCGCAGCTCCGCTCCCCGGCGCGCTGGGATTTGTAGGCAGCCAGCGGGTTGGCGTCCTGCCCGGGCCGGACTGCATTTCCCGGCTGGCATTGCACAGGATCTCGGTCACCTGGGCCTGGCTTCGGCCGCGGCCGCGATCGCTCTGGGGAGGGCGCTCGGCTCTGTTCCTGCTTCCGCAGCCCTCTCGGCGCTTGTGCTCAGTGGCTGATCGCTTCCCGCAAGCCGTGATGTCTTATTTCTGCAGCTGGAGTATTTATAGCGTGCCTCCAGTCCTCTCATTTTCCAGCCCCTGAATGGTTGTAGTTTTAACTGAAAAAAGTTGGGGTACCTGGTCCAGAGTGACTCGAGATGGATGCAGGGATGCGGGGAGCAAAGGCAGGTGCAGAACGTGGCTGGATGCAGCACGTTTGCCATTTTACTATAATGGTTTTGGGTCTCTTCTCTCTAATTTTCTGAAAGCCATGTCTCACATGCTGTCCTGAGCAGGGTTGATTTTGGGGCTAGGACTTTACTTTTCTGGGTAGGCTGTGTGGCACCCAACCCTGTGGGGCTGATGGTGCCAGGATAGTTCAACACCCCTTTTCTGTCAAAGACTATGGCTGTCAGGGATGTGGGGGGAGAGAGTGAGGGCAGAGGGGCTCAGGGACCCAGGAGCATCCTGCAGCTTTTCCCTTGCCCCACTGCTGGAACAAGGTCCACTGCTGCAGCCTGCCCAGCCTTGGAGACCAAATGGAGACCAAACTCACCTGCAGTAAGGCTGAACAGTTGTCCACCTGCATGACATCAGGCTATCACCAGGATCACCAAATATCCTCCCAAAATGTGGGAAGGCACCAGGGTCATCTGTGGTGCAGCTTGGTCTCACTGAGGTCATAGAATGATAGAATGATTTTGGTTGGAAGAGTCCTAAAGATCATCTAGTTTCAAGCTCTTCCACCAGGGCAGTGATGCCGTGCACCAGATCAGCTTGCTCAGAGTCCCATCCAACCTGGCCTTCAACTCTTCCAGGGATGAGGCCACAACTTCTTTGGGCAACGTGTTCCAGTGCCTCATTACCCTCTGAGTAAAGAATTTCTTCCCGAGATCTGAATCTCTTCTCTTTTAGCTGTCTCTAGCAAACCACCTGTTGAAAAAGCTACTTACCTGCTCAGCTTTTAGTGTGCATATGCAGACGCCCCCCCCAATCCCTGGAGGATTTAAATACTCCCCCCATTCCCATATTGCATTTCTCTTGTGCATCCCTTGGGACTTCCAGTTTAGAGCAAAAAGCTCCCCCAGAAGTTTGCTGCAGCATCATTCCTGCATCTCCTGCTCCTGGAGACGGTGCTTTCCTGAGCAGCAGGAGTGCAAGGCCATTGTGAGTGTGGCTATTTTTTGGATGGCTGAAGGGCAGCCCTAGCCCCTCTCCTGTGGCTAGGCACCTGCTGTGGCAATGCATTGGTGACCATGTGAAAATCTGGAAGGACTGGTGAGTCAGGGTGGTGGGGCAGAGCTGGGACAGGTCTGCTTTCTGTGACATCTCCTCCCATCACTACCTCAGCCACTAGATGCTGGCAGTTTTGCAGTATGGCTCCCTGCTTCTGACACCACCCCAAATTTATGTGGCGATAAGGCAGGTTTTGGGCAGATTTTGCTGAACTGGCAGCAAGGGAAGAAGTTTACAAGCATAAATTTAATACAATGGAAGCCTGTGAAATTGCTCCTGGCTGTGTGCCTGGTGCTTCTGTTGGCACTGGAGGATGAAACCACCCAAGCAGTATGCCCTTGTCCTGTCTGTCCTCCATGCCATGTTGCAGTAGAGCATTCCTGTTCATCCACACACATGTTTTGCAGGCCCTCACATAGTGCATGCCCTGTGAGCCAAGGAGCTGGGCTTCCCAAGGGCAGAGCTCACCAGGGATGGATGCAGTCATGCACCCATCCCCTTGAAAGTGTCCATTCCCTTGTGCTAAGTGCCTGCAGCCACACAGTCCAGCCCAGCATCGCTGCAGGGATAACTTGGAGAAGCATTGTCCCAGTGCTTGGAGTGGGACAGCAATGCCCTCCAGCTTCTTGCAGGCAGGAGGGCAGGTTTTGCTTCCTGGTCCCGCAGGGAGTTCCCCGCTGGCTTTTCGCCTGCTTGAACACTGCTTGGGTCAGCGGCGAGGTGGGGCCGGTGGAGCTGCTGGGGCCACCTGGCTCCTGAGCTGGCAAAGCAGACTTTCCTGTTTGGGCTGTGCAGTGCAGCCACCATCCCTTCTGCACCCGCAGCTGTGTGCCCGCTGGGCTCCCATCTCAGCCCACAGCATGCCCCTGCCACACGTGCTGGCTTGACTGGAGCCTGGGCAGCAGGGAGGGCAGGCTGACGCTGGGAAGGACACCTGTCGGTAAGTCTGGATTTGGGAACCCAGTCAGCACAGAGTGGGAGTGAGAGTCAGGATTCCTCCAGCCCCTTGTCCGGGAACATGGATGCTTGATGCTCCCAGCAGACTGCCCACTGAGACTATGCCTCCTGTGCCAGACTGCAGCAGGGCTGTCCCCATTGTTCCCAAAGTGGTGGCTCAGTTCATTCTTCGGGGTTGGGATAAAGGTTTTTTTAAACCAGGGGCAATGTTAGATTCATGTGACACAGCCTGTGGCAGGCAGAACGTACTGGCCCTTCTAATTGTGTGCTGGGTGGATGCCTGCTCACCTGGGCTGTCCTGTCCACCCTTCACTCCAAAGCTGCAGCCTGGCACCTCTAAAATACCTGAGCGATGCTGCGGGTGTCCAATGACACAGAAGTCCCAGGTGGCCTTGGACAAGTCATTTAACCTGCACCTCATTGTCCCAGCAATGACAGCACAAGGGTGACAGCAATTCCCACGTCTGTCCAGCCCCCTGCCCACAGGCAGAAAAGCACACTGCTGGAAAAAGAAGGGGCACTTGCTGGTTTGGCAGGCTCAGCGAAGGAAGTGCAGACGTGGTTTCCCACTCCCAAGGAAGATCCCCATGCAAGGACTACCTTGGGATGGGCAGAGTGAGGTGGAGTTGGCTGCTTGAGCAGGGACCCAGGCCGGGCAGGAGGCTGGGCAGCCAGAGGCACAGCGCTGCCAGCCTGGGCACCGGGGCTGGGTGCCGTGGTGGCTGCAGACCCGCTCACCGCACAGCACCGCTCCGGGAACACCTGTCCCGCTGATGCGAAAGGAATTTGATTATGAGGAAGTGTTCATGCTAGAGTAAGAGCTTTGCCATGGGGAAAGCAATGCTGTAAAACCATCCTGCTTTAAATCTGAAGCCTTCCCTCAGGCTGTGTCAGCATTGCCATGTGCACAGGCTGAGCTCACGGAAAGTTTCTGAGCCGGAGTGGCCCCAGCCTGGTGGCAGCACTGCCACTGGCAACGAGGGCATCAGCCCTGTTGCAAGCCCAGGAGCCAAGCTTACCGCTCCTCAGCCCTGTGACAGGAGGGAAAATAGCAAAAAAGGGGTGTTAGCTGATGATGGGGTTCTCCTGTAGCTGAGCAAACCCTTCATCTCACTCTGCCTGGCCGAGGAGGAGCTAGCACAAAACAGCTCTTGGCTTTTGTCCCCTGCAGCCAAGTGATTCCTCTTCTTGAAACACCCTAGAGCCCCAGTCTCTCTGCTTTCAGCAGGCAGACTTGCAAGGATATGAAGGAGAAGGCTGCATGGGAGGGGCTGGCTGGCACAGAGCCCTCCCTGCCAGCAGCTCCCTCCCGCTCCATTTCACATCTCATTGTCAATGTGGCCAAGCTCTAATCGCTTACCCTGAGCTCTATATTTTAATTGTGTTTGTTCTCATTAGAGCCCTGGGCTACGGGCAGCACACGTGCTACCGGAGAGGAAATCCCCACCCTGTTAATTTTGCCTGTGTTCCCAGGTCACCCCAGATTAGCCATGGCAGTGGCAGCCAGGAAGGGCAGGACTACAGCCTCCCCACATACCAGCATCACCACCACGGCTTGGCCAGGCTCCCTGGACAGCTGGCTTAGCTGGATTCCATGTGAGTACAGCGTCTCTTGCCCCCCTCTCCCAGACAGCATTGCCTGGTGGGGCTGCTGGACTCTGAGTCTGTGTATTCACTTCACCCTCCCTTTAAATTCCATTTTCTAGTGGGCTCCATCAGGGAGGTATTACTGCAGAGTAGTACCACACTGCCTCAGGAGCAGAGGGTATCTTTGCTACCCATTTGGAGAATGGTTTTCAGCCTCAGTCTCCCTGCATACGGCCTGTCCAGGATTCTAGGGGCAATTTTGAAAGTACAACTCCTTAATGCTGAAGGACCAGGAAGAGGTTTAAATGTACTCTGTATGTTTTGCTTGATGTTAACTCTTCTATCCAACTCCACTCCCTGAACATCTCACCAGTACCCAAATGGGCTCTCATCACCGTGGCTCTGGCAGGGGCCATTCTCCTCCTTCTCTTCCTCATCTGCATCATCAAGTGCTGCTGTACCAAGAAGAAGCCCAAGAAGAAGGAGAGAATCAGCTTGTGCACCGTCAGCAACCCCACCACGATCAACCTTGTACGTGCTGCCTTCCCCTTAATCCCCCCTCCCTCCCCCCTGAGGGGTTTGCTCCACTGCCCAGCCCCAGGCACGGTGGGAGCACAGCATGGCAGGGACATGGCTGAGTGTTGCTCTCTGCCACAGGTCCAGCCCGAGATGGAGGACCTGGAGTGGGCAGTAGAGCAGAAGCGGCGAGGAAAGCTGCAGTACTCCCTGGAGTACAACTTCCGCATGCAGGAGGTGGGGATGCTCATGGCCATGGCACAGCAGGGAAGAAGCCATGCTCCTGCATGGTCACTCTTTGCTGCCCACTGAGGTGGACGTGCCCTGTCCCACCTGCCTGCAGCCCACTAGCTCTCCTGCCTGCATGCTGTCAAGGCATTCCTCACTGTTGCACTCACTTCCCACTGAGCCCCCACTGAGCTGCCTGACTCCATCCTTCTCCACTCGGTGACCTTGCCCTCAGTCCTCTCCAGCTGAAGGTTGGTGTGAAGCAGGCAGTTGAGCTGAAGGCCATGGACAGTGGAGGCACATCTGACCTGTATGTGATTGTCTACCTAACGTCTGACAGGAAGAAGAGATATGAGACCAAGGTTTACCGCAAAACCCTGAACCCCATCTTCAACGAGAGCTTCACTTTCCAGGTATAAACCAAAGCCAGTGATGTTTTTCTGGTCCCATCAAGAGTGTTGCATAGACACTGCTCCCTGGGCAAAAACCTCTCAATTCTAGGAGATGCTTGCGCAGTCAGGACAGGGAAATGTGAGAGAGGAATACCCTCATGGGACAGGGCTGCCACTGAGGAGTGAGTCCAGGCTTTTGGGTCCTCCCCTGCAGGTACCCCAGGCTGAGGTGTCTGAATCCACACTGGTGATGCAAATCTATGACTTCAAATGCTTTTCCAAGCATGACATCATTGGTGAGGTCCAGCTGCCCCTGGCCAGTGTTGATCTGCAGCATGTCATCGAGCAGTGGAGTGACCTGGCGGTGGCCAGTAAAGTGGAGGTTGGTCCTGGTGGGTGGGAAACTGCTGGGAGGGATGTGCTGTTGCTTGGCTTGTCACCACCCCAAGAAGCAAGCCCTTAGGGGCAATCATGAGAGTGGGGGAGACTCAGGAAACCTGGGGCCAGCCCGGTGCTCCAGCCTCAGGTGAGCTGGCTCCTCTGTCTGGCACTAATTACTGGCATCTCCCCATCAGGAAGAGCATCTGGGTGAGATCTGCTTCTCGCTGCACTACGTCTCCAGCACTGGCAAGCTGACGGTGCTCATCCTGGAAGCCAGGCAGCTGAAGCGGATGAACTCCGATGGACTCTCAGGTCAGTGGGGGCTGCTTGTGCTCAGACCTTCCTACTCCTGCCCAGGCCTCAGTGGTGGCACCTAGAGCTGCAAAGCCTTGAAAACTCTTGGTGTTAAGACCTGCTTCCTGCTGCGACCACCATATTCCGCCCTTGGCTGACTCCCAGCACAGATACTCCAGCTTGGGGCAGTACTGGAGGTGTCTCCCAGGAGGAGATGTTATGGCTGAATTGTACAGGGAGCTTGGCAGGAGGAAGTGAGCTCTGAGGTGGCTGTCTCACCATGAGGAGTGACAAGTGGGATGCCATGGTCTCCTTGGGAATGTCTGAGGAAAGCTGTTTTGTGGCTGCGTTCTTCAGTCAAAAACTGCCACTTGTGCCAGGTGTGCCCTCTCTCTCTTCAGATCCTTTTGTCAAGGTGCATCTCATACTGAACAGGAAGAAATGGAAGAATAAAAGGACACGTGTGAAGAAAAACACTTTAAGTCCTTACTTCAATGAGGTGTTTGTTTTTGAGGTGCCTTTCAGTCAGATCCAGGTGGGTTTCCCTGAAGTGCCCAGGGCTGAGCAGGTCCCCACTGCAGCAAACCTCTTCCCACTGACCCTCTTTCTTGTGTCCCCCCCAGAATGTGGACGTGGTCATCTCCGTCTGGGATCATGACAAAGTGACCAAGAATGAGCCAATTGGCAAACTCTTCCTGGGCTGCCGAGCCACGGGCAACCAGCTGCGGCACTGGTCCGACATGCTGTCCAACCCACGGCGGCCCCTCGCCCAGTGGCACATCCTGCAGCCCCCAGAGGTGGTGGACAAAGCCCTGGGGCTGAAGTCCCATCTCAAGCTGCCCCTGCACTCCAGATAGTGGGAGTCGCCTCCTCCACCCCGGGAGCAGGATGGTGGGCTTGTGGAGGAGTGAGGGCATTCTGCTCAGCAAGCCCTGGACATGCTGGTCCCAGCTCATTGTCAGCAAAGAGGGGACTGGGACTCCTTCTGGCCAGGAGATGGTCAGGCTGCTGGTGCAGCTTGTAGTCTGTGTTACACCTGGGACAGGGCAGCTCGGCACCCCAGGGCAAGGCTGGATGTGGAGCAGAGGGTGCTGGAGGGGATGTCATGGGCACAGGAGCCAGCTCATCCCAACTGCTCATGGGCTGGGGGGGGAAATACACAGAGCTTCAGGCTCATGCAAAACAGTGTCCATTGATATTTATAAAGCAGATGGTTAACGTGCTGGTGGCATGGGTGGGAAGTTTCTTTAGTGGTTAATAACTTGGCGAGAAGTGTGTTCATGTTTCCTGTGACGGCTTTTAAACAAGACCAACATATTGAAGGATGTAAGAGGCTTGAGAGAAGGAATACAGGTGGATGAGGAAGGTGTTGGAGATGTTGGACTAGCTCTTTAGTGCCTCTGCAATGTGTGCTCTGTGTCCTGCCTAGAGGCTGAATGAGAAGCAATGTGGCTCCACACTTAGCCCGTTCTCAGCCCATGATGACCTGTGCACACTAAGATGTGTCTTGGGCTCTGGCACTCATCAGTGGCCAACCCCATGCACCACATGGATGAAGGTGCACAGTGTCAGCTCCTTTCACCTCACATGGTCCTACAGGAGTGGCACAGCAGGGTTTGCACCTCTGGCACCTGGAGGTCCTGCCAGGGTGGAGGGGCTGAGGCTCTTGCTTTCACACTGTGATCACACCACCCTGGGAAAGGCTGGCTTGCAGCCCTCACGTCACTTCTGGGTAGGTTTCATGTTTAATCTGGGAGTTTTTTGTGGCCACATGTCCTGCCCCACCCTGCTTTGTGGGGCCTTGGTGTTGGGGCAACGTAAGCGAAGATCTCTCCTAGAAGGATGAGGGCATTGGGGTGGTGCTGCTACATGCCCTTGAGCATGCTGCAGTTTGGGGTGACTCCAGAGCAGGTTCTCTGGGCCATCTGCAGGAGGAAGCTCCCTGCACTGGGAATTGCTCCTGTTCTAAAATCCTTCTGCTACAAAGCAGCTGCAGAACACAAGATCTGGGCTCATGCTGTGGAATTTTGGCCCCAAAGGAAAAAGTCCTTTTCACCACAGGGAGCTGCAGGCTCAGTGCTAATAGCTATTGCCTGGACTCTGGAGGGGAGAGAGCCTGGCACATTAATGAAAAGCTATTAATATTAAAAAGCACTTAATCTGTGATTACCCAGAGCTCCACAGAGCAACTATCCAAGAGTTAAACAAACATGAAGCCGAGGAAGATTATGAAAAGTCTTGATAGAGATTAATGACCTGAGCTTAACCATAAAAAGCTGCTGCTGTGTCTGCCTCTTGATGAATATTCTCCAGGCTTCGCTGTGGCCATGAGGAGGGGAGAAATGACAGGGTGGTTTTGAGATGACTGTAACAAGTGAAGTGTGGATTCTGCTGGGGAAACAGCATCTGCTGGCAGCCACTAATGAGATGGAGGAGGAAATCAGTCACCTGAGAAAGACTTGTAAAGGGATGTTTTAAAGCCTCAGCCTTCAGTCTCAGCATTAGAATCAGCCTAGAACAGGCTGTGCAGAAGGCAACATCTCTGCATTGGGTTTGAGGTTCCAAATCTATTGCCAAGTTGGTTTTTGGTGATGCCATTTTGGTGATTTAGGGCCATGCAGCATCTAGAAATGGCTTTTGGAACAGGCAGTTCTTATTTTTTTGTGTGTGTATGTGTGCTTTTTCCAGTCCCCCTATTTTGTAGTCATAGCCTTGAGGTTCACTGCATAATTTATGGAGCTGGGCATAAAAGTGCATATTAGTCCCAAAACAGATGCAGTTGAAGGAGGTGCAGAGACAGCCCCTCCTTGAGAACCATTACTTACTCCCCATACCAGTGCCTGCCCCTTCTCTCCTCAGCTCTGGCCTTGCTCAGTGCCTGGATCGGCAGCACAATGCTTGGTGAGCGGAGCAGGAGAGGGGAGCCCATGGTGCTTTTAGGGGAAAGGCCAGGGAATGTGGGAGTGAGCACCCAGCTGGGCTGGCTCTGGGCAACCTGGAGTGAGCCTTTGTGCAGTAAATCTCAGCAAACTGAGTTGTTTGTTCAGGAGGGAGAGGCGAGCAGGTGGGGATGTTCTCCACCCAGCTCCAGTTTTTAATGCTTTTAATGCCAAGGCTGCTTTTTGCCTCTGTCATCATTTCTCCTTCTCAGTAAGCCTTGAGTGCTTACAGCACGGCTTTGAGCACTCTCCTCCTCTGGCAGGATCCTCTTAGTATCTGCTGGCAGCTGTTTGAAGCAGGGCTGGTGGATCTGGGCTTCATTTCATGCCTTATTTCACCCCAAATGAACACAGCCTGCTCGGGAGCCTGTTTGCAGGAAGGCAGACAGCCCTGTCTCGTGTGCAAGCCATCTCCTTTCCACCTCCCTGTGGCCTTGGCAGGGGTGGTTGTCCCTCACAGATCAAAGCCAGATGTCTAAGCATCTTCTGCCTCACCAATGCTCCTCCTGCACTTGCAGGGTGGAAGGTGCGACAAGAAGAGAAGTAAAGGAGGGGGAAAACCAACCCCTCCTCAGCTTTTGTCTGTGCTGCATTCCCGTGTCTGCATCTAGAGGGCAGGGCAGTACGTGCTCTGAGCTGGGTCTCTGTGTCATCTGGTCTGTGGCCCCATTAGAGCCTCACCTGCCAAGATTTCTTCTTCTGGAGATGGAGCCCGTGTACAAGAGGGAGAGAAAGCAGCGATGCTGTGCAAGCCCCTTCCCATGGCTGCACAGCCCCTTGGTAGCCATGTGGCAATGCTGGAGGTGTCTGAGTGGCTTTTTCCAGGAGGCAGGAACCAGCCCTTGTCTGATCCTGCACCACAGGGGCAAAGAGGGTTTTGCTGGTGGTTAAGGGGTGCAAAAGCAAGTATCCAGTCCATCCAAGGTGCCCAGGTAGTGGCTGGGGAGTTTGTCTCTCTGCATTTAATTAGCAGCTTTGCAGGTCAGTGGCAGGGCAAAAAGCAGGGCTTGGGCCAAGCAGAGGTCTGTTAAAAGAGACAAGAAGCCCTGAAAATTGAGGTGTTTGTTATTAAGATTTATAATCTCGATTATTTACATCCAGATCCAAGACTTCTGACCTCCAGGAGCCCCTCCCAAAGTTAATTATTCCCTCATTCAGTGATTTTTTTTTTATTTGTCCCTGCGCTCGAGGAAATCAAATGGGAGGGCTGCACAAGGAGAAGGCTGAGCCTCGTATGTGCTTGTCACCAGTCGTCTGCAGTGAGACAAAAATGATTATGGGCTGTCATCGTTTGGCCTGGGTATGGGCTGGCTGTCCTCCAGCCACAGATTTTTTGGCTAGTCTTAGAGTTTTTGAGAGCTGGAGAGCATCTAAGCTCTTCTCACTAGGAGCAAGCATGCCTGCTTTATAAATATTCCTTAGCTAGCATCTTTATGCCTTGCAATTTCATGGGCAAAATGTGTACTTCTGTCATGCATGGGCTTGTTTTTTAAAAGCCCCAGCTCCTGGATCCTTATCCTTAGTTTTCTTTCTCTATCCTCATTCTCCTACGTTTTTCTCCCCCTTTTTCCACTTCCCTTTTCCCAGCCCCTTTCCCCTGCTCTGACTGCTGCTGGGGCTCTTGTATCTGGGAGTGTTCCTGCCCCAGGTTGGGCTTGTTTTGCTTCTGGATACAGAAATATTGTTTGGACCACTTAACATCTCAATGCACCTTTCTCTCCCATGGGCAGGAAGGGAGGGGTAGAAGCCCCAGACAGTCCAGTCTGAGAAACAGGAACAATAATGGGTGCACAGAGGTGCTTCCCAAAGTTCCAATTTGAACTTTGTGGGCAGACCTGGAAAAAACAGACTTCTCATTTCTCCATATTTCAGGTCTAGGTAGGATGGAACCAAAGGAGAAGCAGCATGAGGATTTCATAGCTTTTATGCTGCTGGGCAAAAAGTGCTCCCTGAAGAAGTTCGGTGTTCCAAACGGGTGAATGGGTACCCATCAGTGATAGCTTGTTGCATGTCAACAAGATGGGAATTTCTCAACCAGCTTTGCTGACTTCACAGAGGGGTGATGAAACCCCTGCAGGCACTTATTGCCACTCAATTGCAGAAACAAGCACAGAGTCAGTGAGGAAGAGGAATTTAACTGAGCTGAAAAGAGTCCTTGACCTGCAAACAACCCAAGCCATATAATACTTTACGTTCTGTGAGCAGCATCTGGGAAGATGGTGGGTTTAAAAACGAGTGTTTCATCACCCTGCTTGTGAACATGGACATTGCAGATGTCCTTGTCTAAGCCTGAAAAGCTCTCTGTGGGACACAGGCACTTTGAGTTGTGAATCAGTCATTGCTGACTTAGTAAAAGAAACATTCCCCCCTTGGAAGAGCCAGTGAAGAGCCCAGTGCCCATGAAAGAGATGCCTGTCTCATGTGGAAACCAGCCCAGTTGGCATCTGGTTTTGCCCTGGATTGAGAGCATTTTCCTCTTAAATTTTACATACAAGTCAGAGCAGTTTAAACATAGAAGCCTGAATCATGAAGGTTTTCACTGAAGACAGTCCAGTTAAAACACTTGGCTTTGGTGTTCCCTCTGGATGTGACAAAGGATGTGTTCATACCTGCAAAAGCCTCTGCTGAGGGTTTCTCTGCTTTGGATGCACTCATCCCACACCACCCCCCACTTTTGCACATGTGCTAAACTCAGGTCTGCCTTCGTAAAAGAACATTCATGTCCCAGATACTCTGTGAATTAATTGGCTTTGGGGATGTTCTTGAGAGATGCTCAGTGGGGTTGGGTGTTGACTTTTCCTGGTGCAGCCCTCTCCTACTCTGAGCTCATCCCCTCCATTGCCAAACCTGAATGAGAAGCACCTCCAGAAGAGCTTCCAGAGTCCCATCTCCTTACAGCTGTGTTCCCCAAGGCTTTCTCAATGTGTGCAGGTAGGTGAGGCTGCCAAGGGTCTTTGCAGCTGACAGCTGTTATTTTTGTAAAATGAGGTGTCTGGGGTCACACAGCATTTACAAAAAGCCAGTGTGCTTGGAATGGATAAATTCTGGAGAATCATTCCTTGCATGGCTACTGGTTTGTAGAGCAATTGCTGACCTTGGGGAGAGAAGAGCTTTGTGATTTATCAGTTTTTCTTGAGCTCTGTGGCCTTTTTTTTTTAAACTAACACCATGTTCTTGCTGCTGCTTTGTCTTGGCACAGAGAGCCTGGAAGACCTTTTTGAGAGCAAAGACATGTTTCATACTCCTTTGAGCACACAGAGGTCTCAGCTTGTCCTCCAGACACGTTCTGAGTCATACCCTGGTCTTAGCCAGGCTTTGAGGATGTGCATACACATGAAGGATTGTGATCAGGTGTTGGGTCACTTGGGTAACACTATCCAGGGACAAGCTGGGTGGAAATTCCAGCAGGATCACCTCCTGTACACATTAAATGCTGAAGGCCTGGGCACGGACCAGTGCCTGTCAGAGGTGTTCACTTTCCAGGGGACTGCCAGCTCAGCCTGGGGTCATGGAGAAAGGGCCGCACTGTGGGAGAGTCCAAGGCTTCTGGTCCTGGGCAGAAGTGAGAAAAGCTCCTCAGAGGAGTGAGTGAGGTTTGTGCCCAGGGCTATGCTGGGAACTAAGTGATCCTAACCCTGGCTATAAACACAGACTCTCCATCACTGGAGACTGAAGCCCCTGTGTGCTACCATGGTCAGAAGGGACTTCATCCAGAGGAGTTTTCTGGTTTTTGCCCTCTCCCTCAAGCCTCTCCTCACCCTTTTGTGTTTTCATTTTGAAATGCTGCCCCTTTCCTCCAGGCTCCAGCCTGCAGTGAGCTGCAAACTCTTCTGTGAGCCCATACCAAAGAGTGTCCCTTTGGAGTGGAAGGGATCATTAAAATGCCTTGTTTCTCTTCAAGGCCAGTGTTTATTTTGAAAGCAGCCATGTGTGAGTACTTACGTGTGTCCATAGGGAGTTGTTCTGTTCCTACAGGCACTTGTCCAAAGTTAGTGAGTATAAAAGTGAAGTGAATGAAGAGAAGGGTGGGGATGTGGTGTTCATAGTCCTGCAACGTGGCAAGATACCCTGGTCACTCTTCTTAGCACCCTCAGCAGGAGGCAATGGCTGCTTCAGCAAGATTTGTCTGCATGTCTCCTCACTTGTGCAGCTGCAGAGATGAGTTTTTGTGGTCTCGCTAGTCCTTTTTTTAATACTGTTTGGCAGATGAAAGAGGCTGAGAGCAGAGGGGCAGTCCACAGCATGGGGTCCCCAATGCAGGCCCACAGATCCAGTCCCACCCCTGCTCCTCCCCTACCTTCTCCAGCAGACTTCCCTTCAAGGCCAAGCTCTCCTTTCACTTGTCCCTCTTTTTGTTGCTGTTGTGAGCCCAATTTCAGCCCCCTGCACCACATGCCAGCTTCAAGAAATCCCTCAGGAGGAACAAGAAAAAGCCGCATCCCAAGGAACCCACTTTTCAGAAACCTGTGTGTTGCCCCTTCACAGGACCCATCATCACTCAGGTAACTGACTGCATCCGCCTGGGGAACATCAACAGTGGCCAGGGCTGTGCCTGAACAGCACTGACAGCTTCAGCAGTGGCAGTTTCAGCAGTGGCAGCTTCCCTGACATGAGCTGCCTGCTCAGTGATGGCAGCCTGAGTGTCATCCCCTACCTCTGCCACAGAGAGGGTTCTGCTCACACCTCAAGGCTGACATCTGGGCTCTGCTCCATGGGCACTGTCATGGAATAGGGCAGCCCTGGTTGTGGGACATCAAAGTCTCACTGGAAAAAGGGAATTGTGTTTTCATCCGCTGCTGGGATGGCTTCTCCCAGGGTCCTGTGTGCATCGTTTTGTAGCTGATGGTCAAACACAGCATGAAGCCGCTGTCAGCTTATGCGTTTGTGACATACCTGCTGAACATGAGGAGTGTCATCAGGACCTGCTGGTGGGTTTGGAGCCTAAGGGCATCAACATCATGTGCCTAAAGCACTCCCTATCAAGGAAGATAGCATGGACAGGGTGGCTGTGTTGGTTGGCAGCTGCCCTGTACAGGAACAGCCAAAAACCTTAATCCCATTGCATGGGCAAGTGAGGCAACCGTAGCTGTGGGATGTAGGACAGCACTGGCACAAAGATGTGAAAGTGATGGTAGAGTTCCTGGGGGTTGGTGTCAGCAGAAGCAGAGAAATGGGGAGCTCTTTTAGGGACACACTGCAAGGGAGTGGGTATGTCCTGGGCAGGATGGGAGCCATGTGCTTTGCTTGGTGCAATGGGATTTTGGGAAAGCAAAGGGCAGTCAAATATAGGTTTCCCCAGTGATCTTGCCTGAACTTTTACTGTGATCACCACTGGTACTGAGTAGCATGCTTGTGTTTTGCTAACAGTGTCATCCTTGGAAATAAGGCATAGCATCATCTGGTGTCATAGTGCCTTTCCACTTGATCCTTGTGGGATGCTGAAGGAGAGGCAAGGTGTAAAGTGTAGGAGAATGTCATGAGGAGCAGCTTGCATGGATTCATCAGCCTCATCCTTCCAACACATGGTGATTCTGTGGAGGAGCCTGGCCCAAAAAAGCTGCACCTGAGTCTCTAAAACATCGTGCAGAAGCTCTTGTTTGTGACAGGTCTTCTCTCTGTCTGACCTCACAGGATGGTGGAGGTGCTCTGGGAATGGTGGCCCACACTCATGGTGCATTCCTCTAGCTCAGGTGGGGGGAAATGAGGGAAAGGAACAAGGTCAGATGCTCCACAGGAAAGTACCCAAGTATGAACAGTGCATCCATTCCTGGCCCCTGGCTAATTACCTCACTAATACCTAATATTCAGAGCCAAACACCTCTTTGAAGGATGTGCCTGGAGCTTCCTTATGCCTTCATTGAGCTTTTCTGCAAGAAACTTGTTCTTTCATCACTCAAACACTTAAATAATTCCTTTCGAAACGTCTGTCTTTCCTAATGTTAACTATGGCTTCAAACTTGGTTTTTCTGTTCTTCCTTCTCCTCACTGGGTTTCTTCCTCATGCCATTTAAGTCTGCTGCTTCTTTCTTTTTCTGGGAGAGCTGCCTTACAGCTTAACCCCTGTGCAAGGCAGCTCCATGGAAAGCCTTCTGCAGACTTGGAGATTCGACCTTCTGCTCGTGCTACTACCACACCTCACCATCCACTCCTCCTGTATCCTACAAACACTCCTGTTGGCCAATATTTTGGTCATGAGACTTCTTTCTTTGAACTTCATTCTTCCACTATATCAGGCCAACACTTTCCTGTCAGAAGGTGATAACCACACCCTTGAAATTCTGAGCAGATCTCTTTTGCTGTGCTGCACGCCTGGACTCCAGGAGGTCCAGGATGCCATCCTCTCACAGAGCTGAAGAAACTCCCTGCCTGTGGGGAATTTTGAATGGAGAACCCCCCCAGTTTTGCTTCCTTCACCAAGAGCTGAGTGGCTCTCTGGAGGACTGATGGGCCAGCAGAGGCCAGAAGGTGTAGCTGCAGCATTTCAAAGGGACATTTCCCAAGTGGGATATGTGGGTCACAGCAGACCCAGCCTTCCTCATGCTAGGGGATTTTCCAGGCAAACCCCTGAGAGACACCAGCCTCATATCAAGGACTTGCTTGTCCTTCAGCAGCACCTGCAGCACCACTTGTGTGGTGCTGAGCATGGTGAAACAGGAAGCCTGCAGCAAGGGATTTGCCACTATCTCTATAATGTCTGGGAGATGCCTGCAAAATATTGTCAGGGCCATGTCTGAATCAGCCTAAAAAGCCCCATCTGGAAGAGGAGGGAGCGCCTGGCCTGGGGGAGGAGAGCAGGAGCTGTTTGGGTCCCTGTCTCCATGGGATCCCCTACACACACACTCTACATGTGGTGTGACAAGGGCTGGGGAATATTTCCAGCCACGTTTCCACCTGCTTCTCCTTCAGATCCATGGAGATATGGGTCTGGGTCATCCCACAGGGGGGATTACCCTTATTGCTGTCAGCATGGAGCTGCTCTTCCATGCATTTGCTGCCTCTGCCCAGCCCCTGGCTGGATTTGAGGCTTGAGGCTGCCTGCAGCAGATCCACAGCTTGTTTTTTTTTAAAAAAAACCTGAATTGTGTTGAAATATTTTACACAGGGGGAGCTACAGGTATTTACTGTGTGAGGGAAGTAATTGAGGTTTAAAAAGCATGCTAGTGCTGGATGGCTTATTAAGGGATTGCTCTTGCCTATGCTGTCGGCAGTGGATATTTGGGGTGCAAACTCTTTCCTCTCTTCCTTCCTGAAGGGCAGAGTTGCTCCCAAGCCCTTGAAGGCAAATTGAGTCATGCCCTTGTCCATGGATAAGCCACTCTGCGTATCCAAGGGGAAATTTCAATTAGAGGCCTTGCAGATGGATGGCTGTGTGCAGGGAGCCTGGGCACCCCACAGATTTGGAACCATATCTATTTTGACTGGTTGGTGGCAGGAGAAGGGAGAGGAAGGCTCCCTACTTGGCACTTCTGAGGAAAAACACCTCCCCAGCTCCTCCAGATCCCACCGGTAGAAGTTGTTCTCCTCCTCCTCCTCCCCACCCCTCCTTCCCTGGGGGCTGCCCTCTCCTGTTCTCCTGCTGGCCTGGCCTGCCCCAGCCAAGGGAGGTGCACAGCGGACTCTTGCACTTCATTGGTCTGAGAAGGTCTCCATGCCCTTAAAGAGAAGGTGGATTTTCTGCTGAGCCACCCGAGAAGCCCTTTTATACCTCCTTACTCAGGCAGCTGCCTGCGGCTCGTCTGTCCATCCCGTCCAGCCAGCACGACTCTGATTTCCTCTAGACTTGGGTGAGCCTTTTGCGTATCTCCTAACGACCCAGCTTGCTCTTAGGGAGTGATGGGGGAGCAGATTTACTTACCTGAGTATTAAGGAGATAAATACCAGGTGGGGGTGGCCTGCTGGGAGAAACAGGGGTGTGAATAACACTTTCTCCATCCTTTGCTTATTGGAGAGGGTCTGTGCATTGGAAAGGTTTGCTCTGTCTCTTCCAGTGAGCTTTTCTCTTTCCGATTTCATGCTTTCTCCTGCCTTGGCTGGCTCTGCTCTCAGCTTGATTGGCGAGGCCAAGTGGTGCCTAACGCTGACCTCCGCAGGGCCATAGGATTCAGGATCCTTGCCTGCGGTGACTCGGCTATGCTCGCTACTCACCCCCCTTCCTCCAGCTCCCTACCCGGCCCTTGCAGTGCCTTCCTGCCCAAAAACACCCTCGGACAGGCACCCACATCCAAATTTATGGCGTCCTCCCCGCAGAGCAGGTGATTCGAAGCCCACATCGCGGGCAGCGAGCTGCAGCCTGGCGCTGTCCCCTGGGCTCCCTGGTGTCGCTGCGGCCGGAGCGGGAGCGTGTGCGGGGCAGGCAGGGATGGGTGTCAGCGAGCACAGCCCGCGTTCCTGTGTGTGCGGGGCAGGCAGGGATGGGTGTCAGCGAGCACAGCCCGCGTTCCTGTGTGTGCGGGGCAGGCAGGGATGGGTGTCAGCGAGCACAGCCCGCGTTCCTGTGTGTGCGGGGCAGGCAGGGATGGGTGTCAGCGAGCACAGCCCGCGTTCCTGTGTGTGCGGGGCAGGCAGGGATGGGTGTCAGCAGCACCGCGTTCCCGGGCCGCCCCAGCTGCAGCCCCGCCACCTGCGGCTCACGCTCCGCATCGCCACCGCCTCCCGAGTCACGGGGCTGGCACCGCGGAACGGCGGCCGTCCCAGGAGACAGCTGGAGCTCCTTCTGCAGCTCCCTGGCCATTTTTAGAAGCACTTTCCCCCCGCTCCTCTCTGAAGTAATGTGATGGGCCCGCACATTTTCCAGGATAAAGTTTCCTTGGCCCTGCAAGCTGTGCCTCCTGCCTCGGGCATGAGCCCCCATTAACACTTCCCCTCCTGACTGAGACTCCCAAGCTGAGTTTAGGGGCCTTGTCTGCTCTGCAAAGGACAGGCTTAGGAGATGCAAGTAGATATTGCTCTGATAGAAAAGTAAAATTCTGTGTATGTGGAAGTCATTTACAGCAAAGCAAAGGTGCTCTTCCATCTCTTCCCGAATGCACTGTGTTGTATGTGTAAAATTTCCACTTACAGCAAATGCAAGGGATTGCCTGGGGAAATTTTTGTGCTTGTATCAACTCAGCCTCAACTTCCAACTGTGCTGAGGCTGCTGCAACAGGCTCCCCTGTCCCACAGGATGAGTGCATACATTGGCAGCAGCATCCTCTGAAGTCCTTCCTTGTCACCTGGGGTCATTGCCAACCCTTTGCAGGCTTAGGGATATTTCTTGTTTATGAAGTGAAGTAAGGCTGAATGGCAAAGTAAAGCAGCAAACTGAAAATAGTTTTTGCCTTTTCTTCCCTCATTGAATAAAATGGTTTCGTGGAGGTCAGACAAGAAACATTCCTGCAGGAATCACTGTCACAAATTTCTGTTTTTATGGCTCAACCCCATTTGATCTTTTCCAGAAGTCCCTTGATGCTGTGGTTTGTGTTGTTATGAGGAGATGTTTGCCTCTTGTCTACAAACTGCAGCCTAGTTCCCTATATGATGAAAAATTGGTGAAATTGGGAAATAAGAACAGACCTGTTCCTCTTTTTATTTTCTAGAGGAGTCTTGCTTTGTTTTGAAACCCACAAAAAAAGGGGGGTTTGAAACCCACAAAAAAAGGGACCACAAGCATGAATAGTTGTTAACTTTTTCTCTTGGTTTTCATTTCAGGCTCACAACCATCTAAACCAAGATGTCTGAGTAAGTTCCCATTTTTCTGTCTCTAATACAGTGTTGGCATTTAAAAACTTTTGTTCAACCACCAACTTTTATGCTTGTTAAGATTCTTCTGCTTGTTTCCAGTTAGGATGCTAACTAACTGCCTTTTTTTCCTGTTTCCCCTTTCTCTTCCTTGTCCATCTGCTTTTCCTGAACAGTGAAGAGGTAAGTCTGTTTTGCTGGGGTTTTCCTTTAGCAATGCTTATGGCAGCAGTCCTGGCTTCACCATTCCTCCCTAGGAAGATCAGCTGCTGAGTGCGTGTGTGGGAAGAAAGGCTCGTGGTTATTTTCTTGCTGACTCCTCCTGCTAAACACCTGAAGGAGAAGAAAAATCCCTTTTGAAAGACTTTTTTTGTCCTCTGGCTTGGAGTTAGATGCTTTTTTCCCTCCATTCCTGCTTCCCCAGCCGGCCACGAGATGGTGCTGGGAAGGCAGTGGTCCAGAGCCGCCTCTCCATCATCCATCCACCATCCCGCCCTTGGCCTAGCATCCTCTCCTCCTTCCCCACATCTAGCCCTTCATTTTCTACCCACTGAGCACTGACAAATCCCTTCTCAAAGGCAGTTCAAGGAGACCTAGATCCCGGGGAGTTTGAGCAGGGTGGAAGTTTCATTCTTAGCAAGTTTTCCCTGGCTTCTAGCAAAGCCAGGTGGGGCTGGGGGTGTCTGGAGAAATGCAGGGGAAGGTGTGGGAGGATTGTTTGAGGCTTTGTCACTCCACATTTCCTCTTAGCAAATTGCTCCATCCTTCATTTCTGCTTGGCATCTCCCCATATGTCTGCAACACCACAAGCTTCAGCTTGTTCTCACTGAGAGAAAAGAGGATGTCAGGGACACATAGAAATGCCACAAAATGGTGATGATATCCAACATGTTCTTTTACTCCCCATCAAACCCAGACCTCCCAGAAGAGGCTGGGAGGGCACTCTTTGCTAAGGTACCAGTTTTCAGATGGAGAATAAGCCCTGGACTAACAGTCCCCAAGGGATCTGATTATCTGATGGTTAATAGTCTGCTGCATCTCTGAGCTGGGTGTCTTTTTTTCTGCAGAGCCCTACAGCCCTGTCAGGAGGGCCTTGGCCCCATTTACATATGTGAGACCTGTCAGGTTTTGTTACATTTCACTCTGCACATCCTTATCCACTTCCTCCTCTCTGCAGCACAGACCCACACCCAAGTGCTGCTTTCTACTTCCCGCCCCTCAGCATATCAGATGTGTTTCCCCTGGGCCAGCCCAACTCAGCCGTGCCCTGTCTTCTGGGTGAAATGCTCAGGAAACAGCTGAAATGCAGAAGTTGTGGGTTTTTTTATAAATTGGAGTCCTGTGGCTGCTGGTCCAGCATGGCAAGGACAGAAGGGCAGCCTGTGGTTGGAACTGCCCTCCAGCTGTGATGAACCTCTGCTTCAGCATCTCTTGGTCTTTCCAGCTCCAAGAAATTACACAGCCTTCATGTTTTCACCTGCCTAACTGTCCTTGTCACCAGAGTGCCAGAAGGACACATGCCCTGGACTGCTCAGAAAGACATCCCACAGCTCCTGAGTGCCCAGGGACATGGGGGTCATTAGCTTGAGCACAAAGTAAAACACATCTGAGTGAAGAGGAAATTAGAGAAAAGGCTAAAAGTCCCAAGAAGCCAAATTGGAAGCCATATTTTATACATATATTTCCAAGATCATCACCCTTGTTATCTCTTTCTCTGGGACTTTGTGGGTTTTAGCTACCTGAGGTTGGCAAAGCTGGGTTCAGCAGGGAGCCTCTTCCTTGAGTGCAGCTGGTTTGGGAACAAACTGTGTGTCAAGATGGAGCCATCTCCCTGGCAGGGCTGCAGGTCCTTGGTGAACTGTGGCATTGTATGGGGAAGGGCAATGGAAAGGGGAATGGGCACCTGATAACCTTCTTTTCTCTTGTTTCTTCCACTTTCAGAAAAAGAGGAGGGCAGCCACTGCCCGTCGGCAGCACCTGAAGGTACGTGGGTGGCCCTGCTGTGGCTGTGGGATGTGTGTCCCGACCTTCCCACCTCCCATCCCAAGCCAGCCAGCTCTCAGCACTCTCCCTGCTAGAACAGGCCACGATGCACAGCGTAGGGGCCTCCCACCCCACTCCTTACTGGGTCTCTACCTTATCCCTTGCTTGGAAATGGTGGTATTTAGGGGAACTCCCCTCTCCATCAGGACTCCCACTCCCCTGATGACCCCCCACCCTCCTCACTTGCTTCCACCCTGCCCTGACGCTTCTCCTGCTGCCTTCCAGAGTGCTATGCTGCAGCTTGCTGTCACTGAAATAGAAAAGGAAGCAGCTGCTAAAGAAGTGGAGAAGCAAAACTACCTGGCAGAACATTGCCCTCCTCTGTCACTCCCAGGATCCATGCAGGAACTTCAGGTACAGGTTTCTTTAACCCTTTCAGCGCTGGAGCAAAAAACATTTGACTCCATCAGTCAGCCTGGTGGATCTAGACTGGCTTTCCCATCTTGAACCTCTCCTCACCCTGTGTTACCCTGGAGCCAGATGAACATGCAGCTGGCTTGAGAGGCAGGTGGCATCTCTCTGCAAACAAAAGGGGTCTGGCTGGCAGGAAAGATGTGTTTTAAATGATGTGTTGAGACAGCATTTGTGTGCAGCCAGTAGCATGGAGATTAGGAGCTGGCTGACAAGCCCCTCTTCACCTCAGTCCCATCTAGCCTTCTGGACTGAGGGCTTTCAGAGCCAGAGGGGTCAGGAGAGAGGAATCATATGTGGGTCCTAGAAGTCAACATCCCTCTCTGCTTTCCTCCCAGGAGCTGTGCAAAAAGCTTCATGCCAAGATAGAGTCAGTGGATGAGGAGAGGTATGACACAGAGGTGAAGCTACAGAAGACTACAAAGGAGGTGAGTTTCCTCTGGAGCCATCCTTCAGGGGAGTCTGCCACCCATTCCTCATGCCTCCCTGCACTGCTTGGGTCCATCTCATTAAACCCATGCCCCCTCTCTCTCTACCCCCCCATATATCATCCCCCCCAGCTGGAAGACTTGAGCCAGAAACTCTTTGACCTGCGTGGCAAGTTCAAGCGGCCGCCGCTGCGCAGGGTGCGCATGTCGGCTGATGCCATGCTGCGCGCCCTGCTGGGCTCCAAGCACAAGGTCTGCATGGACCTCCGAGCCAACCTGAAGCAAGTGAAGAAGGAGGACACTGAGAAGGTAGCCCTCCCTCTCCCTTTTTTCCCTAACAGGAGTTGGCCCCACCCTTCAGGGCTCACACCTCCCTGTAAGATAGACAGGGTTGAGAATGACTCTTTCTCCATAATGTTCTTCTTCCTGCTCAGTGTTTCCCTCGCTGGCACCCATGATGTTGAAACAGGAGGGTGCAGTTTAAAAAGATGTGTAGCATGGGTGGAACTGGGCTCCTCTAGCTGACATGGGGGTTTCCGTGGGTGGGCTGGTGTGGGGCTGGGTGGGTTCTTACCATGGCACCATTCACACCTATGCAACCATCCCTCCCCCAGGAGAAGGATCTGCGTGATGTCGGTGACTGGAGGAAGAACATTGAGGAGAAGTCCGGCATGGAGGGCAGAAAGAAGATGTTTGAGGCTGGCGAGTCCTAAGCACCTGTGTCTCCACAGCTGTCCTCCTCTCCCTGCTGTCCCCGCTGCCCTGCTGGGCTCAGGGGCACTGACTGGGTGCCATTTCTCCCTAGTTTTGCGAAGAGCTGCATCATGGCAGCAGTGATGTAAATAAAGCTTTGGTGGGAGAGGTGGGTGTTGCCTGCCTGAGTGGCCAGACCCTGATTCATGCCATGGTGCCAGCAGGGACTGCCTCACTGTGGCAGCCCTGGTGGGGATGGGGAGGCTTTGGCAGGGGCTGTGCTGAGGAGGTGGGGGACCTTTCTGCTGTTGGTCCCTGTCCAAAGCTGCAGATGCTCATGCCCTTCCCCAGTGGTGAAGAGACAAAGAGACACGCCAGGAGGTGTTGCAGAACCTCAGCCCATGATGGCATCAGCAGGAAGCTGTGGGGAAGAACTGAGAAGTGGGGAGAGAGGTGGCATATGCAGGGCAGAAGGAGACCCTTTGTCTCTGGTGGGATTTGAGAGGTGCAAAGTTAGGAGAACCTTGGCAGCACCTGCAGCAGCACCCTGGGACTGGTACAGTGTAGGGTGCTGTGGTTTAGAAATGATGGCTGTCACCAGAGCGGCATGGGAGCTGGGGGGGCAGTGGGTCACTCCTTTCCCTGACATGGTGGGGATGTCCATGCTGCCCACTTTTCTTTGGGGTTAGCCCAGGACTTCCAAATTTTTATCTGCTGACAAGTAAAATCTTAAATCAGTCTCAGTGGTTTTTAAAAGAGAACAAAACAAAGCCGCAAATTCACCTTCCTTCTGCCCTCTCCCATCCCCCCAAACCCTCAGCCCATGAAGTTTCCGGCACAGCTCACTTCTGCTGAGCACAGGAAAAGTGAAACAGTGGCAGCACCCTGGTGCTGGAGCTGTCTGTGGGGCGGCTGTGCCAACCAGGGGAGAAGATGTCAGACTCGGAGGGGTGCCAGGAGGGTGCAGAAGGAGTGACCCAAGTGGGAGATGAATCCCCTGAGGAGAACGAGAGGTGAGGCCTGGGGACACCACAGCTGCCTTCCAGTCCCAGGATGCTGGGAAGCTGGGAAGCTGGGGGGGCATGGAGGGGAAGGAGGATGTGCATGATGACCCATGAGGCTGGAATAGGTCAGTTATTCCATCAGGCTTTTGACAAGCTTCTCCAGCTAGGATGAGACTTAGATTTCCTAAAGGTCTCATCCCCTTTGAACTTCAAAGCCCTTGGGAAGGGGTTGATCGAGTGGGACCCCCAGCTTCAGAAGCAGGAAAGCTCAAGTGAGAGTCTGATGACCTGGAGCTGCTCTGCAGCTGAAATCAGCCCCATCTCTAAGACCTCTCTAATGTGATCAGCTACCTTCTCTCCTTGCTGGGCACATCTGATTTCTTGCTGCATCCCCTATGTCTCCAGCCGAATTAACCTGGCAATGTTTCAGGCTGGCTGCTGTAAAATTATATATCTCCCTGTGCCTCTGCTCTGCTTTATTGCTTTATCAGCAGAGACTGTAAAATTTGGGGTCTCTTCACTTGAATACAGACACCTTTCCATGAGGGCTAAAAGAAGACTGCATCTGCAGATAGATAAGCTTGGCCAAAGTGCATCCCCCAGAAGTGCTCAGATTTGGACTGGATTCAGGCTGAGCATCCAGAGAGCTTAGGAGGTTGCCTGATTTTTCACCTCCAGCTTCAAAGCTCCCATTAGCGTTTCTCCCCAAGGCTTCTGAGAGCTGGCACAGCTAATATTGATGGGAAAAAAAGTGACAATGAGAGGAGAAAGGTGTGTCATCTCCTGTCATCAGTGGCTGCAGTGCGTGCTTCGGCTGACACCTGACAGCAATTAGCCTGGGCTGAAGATTTGACTGGAAGCTTCAAAAGGTGCTGGAAGGCTCTGTACATGACTTGCTGCTGAAACAAAGGGGAAGCCTTGGCTGCTGGGGGAGCACAGGGGTTTCCTCAGCACCGGGATCGATGTGATTCCCAGCACTGTTCCTGCCTGGCTGTGCCTGTGCTGCAGGCTCAGCTCACCTTGCAGCAGCGAGGAGCAGGTGCTGTGTGTGGCCCAAGGCAAGCAAACCTTCCTGCTCCCCTCTTGCTGCAGTGAGCGCAGGTACTTCGGTGCATGCAGGGCCACCACAGGGGTCTGCTGGTGGGGCTGGGTCAGCTTGTTCCCTTTTCTGTTTCCTGTTGGAGTTTCAGCTGAATAAAAGGCTGTTTGGAGGAGTCTGTTCTGCGGCACGCAGACCCTTACAGCCTTGTTTAAAAAGAGTGTGAACGCTGACAGCAGGGTGGCACATCCTTTCCTCTCTAGCTGTGTTTTAGAATCTTAATGAATTATGAAAACTGAGGGCAAAAATAGTGAGCAGAAATGAGTTCCTCTTTGTTTCGAAAATATGAAGAATTACTTTCCCTTATAATTTGTATAATAGTTTCATGTGCACCTCTAAACTTCTCTTGCTTTTCCTTGTACTGTTTAAACGCTTGCTAGGCTCTAGTTATTTCCACTCCCAAAATGGAGGAAGGAAGTGTTTATTTGCTGTTTGGGTCTACCTTTTCTCACCCTGTGGCTAGCTTATCTCCCTGATCTCCTCTCCTTGATGAAAAAGCTCTTTTCAGGCTGCCCCATGGATGGATGGAGGCAGGACAAGGCTCAGGCAGGACAAGGCTCTAAGGACAGCCTAAAGCATGATGGATGTCAGAGCAACCAATCTTGTGATGGAGCTGCCAGGAAAGTAAATCCCAAGGCTCCTGAGTGTAATGCACAGTGGGAGATGTCAGGAGAAAAATATTGGTGCTGTGTTTCTATAGACAATGTTCATTGTCTATTTAACTGTGCTCAGTGTATATAGGAGCCTGCATTAGAAAATGTCCTAGAAATATTAATTTGAACACAGCCTACTCTGTTTTCTCATACAAATTGGGACATACTGGCAAAGTCCTGCCGGTGTAACTCTGCTTAAACCAGACCGTTGTTATGCTCTCTTCCATGAACTGGAATTGCTGTATGGGAAGCTGCTGTGGTGTGAGCCTTCCCAAACAAGTGAGAAGCTGGGGGGAGCTCTGGAGAGGTGACTGCTTGGGTTGTCCTGCCTTGATGGGGCGTATGCACAGGGTCTGTTACTCAGAGCTCTCTGTAGAGCTCCGGAGGTTTTAGGTAACTCCTGCCGTCAGTTCCTATGCCCATGGCCGGGCACGTCCCCTGGGCTGTGCTCTGCAGGATATCTGCACCTAGGAGGCAGATTGGATTTGGATTTTCCCAAATTCCCCTGTCTCTGTCCTCCTGAGGCTTCCTTCCCCATGAGCTGCAGGGCAGGCAGCCCATGTATGGTCACTGCCTGGGGAGAGGTTCTGCTGTGCCAGCAAGCCCCAGGCTTTTCCTTGCCACAACCATCCCCAGCTGTCTTGAATTCTCCAGATCCTTGGAGGAGTCTCAAGGGTCTTTGCTGAAATGACTGCTGTTGCTAAGTATACCCATGGTTGGAAGGAGGTTGTTTGGGAAAACTGATACTTGGAGAGTTTTTGGACCCCTCAGTGCGCCAGATTCCTTGGGGGTAGAATGGAGGGATGGCTGATCCCTGCTCAGGAGTAACTGGTCACAGTTTGACCCAGCTGGGCTCATTAAAGTGGAAAAATAGCAGGGAAATTAACAGGGGAGGACCAGATGGATTATTTAATGAAGCTGGGTTATACTTCTGGTTTCCAAATTGGATATAGGTGGTCTGGAAGTGGCATTAGGGATAAAGAACTGTCTCTAATTATAGGAGGTATCAGGTGCCTTCACTGTCCTTTTCTCCTTGAGGAAAAAAAAAAAAATTAAGCCTGGCTTGCCTTGCCTTGCCTCCAGGCTTATTTTGCTATGTAAAGCTATGGGTTTGGAGGAGTGTGTGTTAAAGGGGATTGCCCAGCAGCCTTCATCTGAATTGCACTTTTCTTTTTAAAACACAGAACACTCTCTGCTGGCTGAAAGGCTGGCTTTTTAAAAGCTCTTGGTGTGAAGTCTGGCTCTGAAACTTGTGGGAATCCCTTGCCCCTGGATTTTGTAAGGTGAACTTACTTCAGAGGGTTTAGGGCTTTCCCCCAAATCTGAAAACCCTGTGATAACTGGAAGGGCTGGCTGTGCAGCAGGGAAGTGCTTAACCTTGGTATGCCCTGGGGATCCTGGGCCCCTCTGCTCTGACCTTCACTGACCTTGCTAATCCAGCCCTGACTGATGCTCTGCCTGCATCCCCCTTTGCATCTGTCACCCTGTGACCCACGTGCCCAATTGTGGGGTCTGCCTGGGGGCTGAGCTGACTCCTTGCTGCCCTGGTGCTCTCTTCAGAGCTGGGCTTGCTCCCAGCTAGGCACTCATCCAGCCTGGCTGCTGCCTCTGTCAGGACACTGACTCACATCTGGACACACCACCTGGCCAGGAGGTGCTCCAAGACCTCCTCAGTGTCATGTTTTTGTTGGGAACAGCTTTTTCTTTGAGGGGGGTGGGAATCCGACCCAAACAAAGTTGTTGCTCAGGCTCCAGGAGGCATTGGTATGACCACCAGGCTCCTGAGAGTGTAATCTGGCTGTGAGTGACTGCAAACCTGCAGTGGTGCTCAGGGGCTCAGAGGGAACCTCACAAGGATTTGGGGCTCTCACTGCTGCCCCCCCGCCCCGCTGCCCTCCTGGCACAGTCCAGCTTTGCACACCTGCCTAGGAGGGACAGTGCCTGCTCACCTGGAACAGCTAAGGGAGGGCTCTGCTCCCCCAGCCTGCACAGCAGCCTGGACCTCCTGTAGCTGCAGTTCTTTTTCTCTTTAGGAGTCCAATAAACTCCTGATCAGGCTGTCTTTGGGATGACGAGGAGGTGCTTTGGCATCTTTTGAGGCCAAATGCATGGGGAATGGATCTTCATGGTGTGGTTCTGTTCTAAAGCCTTTCATGAGGAGAAGCCTTGGGGATGTACCTCAATCAAAGGAAGACACAGGGGTGTGTGGTAAGGGCTCAGGCCTCTTTAGCCAGGTCGTGTTCTAGATCATGGCCATCTGGTATGGGTCAAAAAACATGCCCTAGGAGGTGCTGCACACTCTGGGAAAGCAGCTATCCTGCATGACACGAATTTGGTATGATCAGTGCTAGAGGAGCACCCACGGAGCCCAGCCAAGGTCAGGGTGTCACCATGGTGGGTGTTCTGTGGCTCAGGGATAGAGGACAGGTCATCTCTACTGCAAGGCCAGACAGCTGAGGCTGAGATGTTCAGGAAGGGGAAGGGATGCCCTGGCTGTAGAACTTGCCCACTGTGGGTTTGGTACCCAGAAGAGGTGATTTCCTACTGCACCTGTGTGACATCTGCCAGGCCTTGTCTGTCTTAGGTAACCCAAGGTATCCCACACTTGACAGCTGTGTTCAGGCACCTGAATCACTCCCTGATTTCCCAGAATCAGCCAGGGAGCACCGGCCACTAGTGAGACTTGAGCCCAGCTCTCCTGAGGCTGGCCCAGGTGGCTCGCAGTCCTCAGCCTGTCCCCATGTTCCACAGAGGCTCAGTCACGAGTGGGTTAACCAGCCCCACTTGGAGCCCATGGATGTTTTCCTTGCCAGTGCATCCATCCTAACACACACCAGATGTGTGAGGCAGCCTTTGAAGTGTCTTAATCCCAGGATTTGGCACTCAGAGTTGTCTTTCTTACGGGCAGGTCTCTGATGCCTTTCTGGGGGCTCCACTCCTGCAGCCCCCATCCCCTGCAGGAGAACTGGCAGCAAGGCAGGACAAAATATCTTCTGTTATGTGCTACTTTAAGCAGGTCCCTCCTGGGATGGGCTGCTGGGGCTGGCAGCAGGGCTCCATGTGCAGTCACACGCGGGAGTGTCAAACCCAGGAGCTACTTGGGTTCAGCCTGTCTCACATGAGCAGTGGTGGTGCCCAGCAGCCTGGTGCATCTGGTAACTGTCCAAGAAATACATGGATGAAGAGGAAGATGCACGAGCAAAGGCAGCTGGATTTATTAATGAATGGGAATGACAGTCAGTGGGCTTCTATTGGCTTAATGGGTGACTTCCATCCTGTGGTCTGAAAACTTGGGGCAATCTGCAAGCAATTGATCTGAGAAGTGCAAGACTCAGCTGGAGCTCAGTTAATTTGGATTTCTCTTGCTATTGAGCAGACATGTAGGCCCAAATGCTTTTGCCAGTGTATGTCAGCACCATCCCTGTGCCTGCCATGGAGAAAGCTCTGCCAGTTTGCATCAGCTGGAGCTCTTTGGTTCTTTTGCTTATGTGCTCATTTTGAAACCAGATTTTTTTTTTTTGTTAGGGATTCATTCTGCATTACCAAGGAAGCCTCTCTCCCAGCTCTAGGTATCTGTTGCTTGCTGCAGCTGACTAGACAGTTTGTGCAGTGCCTTTTATCTAGTCCTTGCCAGATAGCTTGGAAAATATGATCTCTTCTTCTGTGCTTGTGCCTGCTTGTGCTTTTCTGCTGCAGAAGCAGTTTCCTTTCCAGGGCAAGCTTGCTTTGGAGCCATTAGCATCGACAAACTCTGAATTATTGACAGACCCCAAACAATCACGGCTGCCAGCTATTTAGGAGGGGCAGAGTTCTCTCCCAATAAAATTGATGACAATAATAATTTCCTTTTGAAATAAGTGCCTCCTTGCAGTTGTCACACAGCTTCCCATACCAGGAGCTGGCAGCATTGTGCCCAAGCTGAGCTGTCTTGAAGGGCAGACTACTGTGATACACAGGCTGTGCACCCCTGCCCTGGTGGCACCTATTCCTGGGGGTGGCATTTGTCTCCTCTGCGGCTTCTGCATTCCAATTGCCACCTTCCTGCATACAGCATTAGCTGCCCTTTGTGCAGAAAGGCTCCTCTTAGCCTTTTTTTGGGCCTCCCTTTGGAGCATTAATGACTATTCCCCCTTGATGGAGCCATGTGTCCTCAAGCTCTCTGAATACATGATGATGCTTTCGGGAGCCCTGTCCAAACAGCTCCTGTCTTTTGCCCAGCTTAGCAAGGGAAGCATGGATGGATGGGCAAGCTGATATTAGATGCCTTTCCCTGGGACAAGGAGCAACTTGAAGTGAGGGATGCAGGAACTGTCTGATGGTGCTTGGGAATTCCTTCTTACCCATTTAGTGTCCCCTGACCCCAGCTGGAGTGACAGCCTGGTGGTGTAAAGTGGAGATTAATGGTTGCTAGAACTGCTTGTGTTGCACAACACGGTGCTGCATCAGAGCCTGGAGGCCGCTGCAGATGAGCTAATAAGTTTATATTGGGCAGAAGCTGTATTTTACTTCTTGAAAGCTGTGTGGTCAGCTGAGCAGCATGGCTGGACACAGCTGCAGTGGTGCAGTGGAACTCACCTACAGGCCCATCCACAAATCCTGCTGCACGGCTTTGGGCACTTCTTAAATGTGTCACACAGGTGCCACCTGCTGAAGGAAGGTGGTGCCTCTGTTACTGCTAGTGCACCTCTTGTACCCAGCCTGGGAGGTGTCTGAAGGTGTCTTCAGCTGCCCACTGCCATCTAATCCACCAACCAAAGCAAAGACCACTCCATTTATTTTAAATAGACATTCAAAATTCAAATTCATTCAGCAGCTTTCCAAACCTTGGTGAGCAGAGACTCGTGACGAAGCAATGTGATGCTATAAAAATGCCTTTTTAAGATTTTTCCTACAGTGTCTGCTGGGGGAAGACAACCTCTTGGCAGCAGCTGTCTGTATCTTATCCATCCTGGCTGGAGTCCTTTGTCCTGCTTCTTGGCCTTGCGGTAGACAAGCATCCCTAAGAGACGGAGCCTGCCTCCTCGGGGCCAGTAGTTCTCCTCTTGTCCTGTAATGACCCTCCTGTGTGGGATGGGAGTGTCTTATCTGCAGCCATTGTTTTGTCTTCCTGTCTCTTTCCCAACAGCTTTAATTGATTAGTTGATTTAACATATTATATAGATAGCAGTGCACAGTTTCAGTAATGGCTCGACATGCTGGACCAGCTGCACTCCTCCAGGGCTTGGCTCAGTCTCTTGGCCTTGGCCCTGGTCTGGGAAACCTCGATGGTGGCTCACTGCAGTGGCTCAGGTGGTCTCTTGCTGTTTGCCCAGCCCTTGGTGCAACAGGAGGCTAGATCTCCTATAACTGTGCTGGGCTGCCCTGGTAATGCTTCTCTCCTTTCTCTGCTTTTTGATCCAAAAATCCACCCTTTGTCCTTGTGTGTGTCATCCCTGGAGCAAAAGCATCTTCTCTTACAAGGCATGTGAACTTGCAGCTTCCCCTCTCACTGATAAATGAAGCAAACTCCATGATGGATGTGATGGAGTGATTTTAGGTCTATGGATGCACCCCTTAGGTTCCCCAGGGAGTGCCCATTTTCCATTCTGTGTGAGGGTCAGAGGTGGCAGTGGGGTAGAGGAAGAAGAATGGTCCTTCTGAATCCAGCTTCTGATTCCCTCTCATTTCTGCCTTGTTGGATATCAGAGGAAGAGAGTCATCACTGATCCCATGCCAAATATTTCACTTATTATGACAGTGTTTGTTGGCTGTTTAGACCCACAATTATACATGTTTTTCATGGTGCTCCTCTGAGCACATTGGCCTGGCAACAACTCTGAGCCAAAAGAGTTGGCTCCCGCCTACAGCACCCCCTCCCTGAACCCATGGGGTCGTGCATGGCCTTGGGAATATCCTCTCCTGACTCACTCTAGGGTAGAAGAAGGCTTGCTGGGGACTGGACTCCTTGCCCTGCACCCTGAGCTAATTGCAGAGGTGGGGCGCCCTGCCCTTCTGGCAGCACACTGTGGTGCTTGTAAAGAGCTGCTCTGGGGGCAAGGAGACAATGTGCTGCTTTTGGCTGCTGGTCCTGCTGTCTCCTCAGGATTATCTCTTGTTTGCCTGTCTTGGTCTCTGTATTTGGCTGCCTGACAGTGAGTGCTGGTAGTGTAAGGTGGACTGAGTCAAGTGGGAGTTCAGGGTGAAGGAGAGGTGGGCAAGCCCTGCCCTGCAGGCCAACATGTAAACCACGCCATCTGTGCAGCTGATGTTCCAGTGGGGTGCCCTTTCCCCTGAACTGGGGCTCCTGTGGGGGAGCTGGGCAAAGGCTGATGCCTGCCAGGCTGGTTTCCAAGTGGTGGATGCATGTGCCTGGTGACGAGAGGCTGCTGGGATGTCAGGGTAGGGGGAGAGGTGTGGGATAGTGGCAGAGGGAAAGATGCATCATTTAAAAGGAAACCCAGAGACCATCCCCCATCTATTCCATTGTCCTAGGGGCTGCTGGTGGAGGCAGAGGGTCTGAGATAGGGCTCTTAGTCCTTGCTGAAGATGTGAGGCTGTCCCTGTGAGAACATCTTCTCGGGTGGGATCCCACCACTGCCATGCAGGCATGGACCTCTGGGACCCATGCTGGCAGATGGTGGCACTTGTAAAGGACTGGCCCTTGCAGTGACTGTGCTTTGGTGCTGACAGGGGCTGACATCCCAGCAGTATTGGAGAGAAATGCTTGAGCTGTATTTAGCAGGACTAGGGTATTTTTGTTTCTTTTTTTTTCTTTCCCTTGACCATGTGTGAGCCTTCAACTGATTTTGCAACCAGTGCTACATAGCAGAAGGATTGTGTAATTAACGGGAACTGGTGCAGCCCTATCTCTCTGGGACTCCAGCCCTCCTTCCCACAGGGATGGAAGCAGACCCACTCTCTCTCACAGCATTTCACCTTCTCTGCCTTCCCTGCTGCTGGGAAGAGCTTTGGGGAACTCCCGTGCCACACAATGTGCTCCTGGCTGCCCCAGTTCCTCTACTGGGCTGGTGTTTGGCTGCAGAGATTTATGGTGGTTCTCCTAGCTTAAACTGTGCCAAAAAATAACAGATGAATTAATTGTTTTTTTCTTCCTGTGTCCACTGTACTCCTACCCACTTCCTGGTGGGAGCAGGGGGTTTCTTTCTGTGAAAGGATCCAAGCAGCTGTGGGACTGATGCTGACCTTACTGCTGCTGGACACACGGTGTGACTCACACTGATGCACGTGGCAGTGAGGGGCAGGAGAGGAGAGGGGGCCCAAGGTGCCTCTGCACTCCAAGGCAGTGGTGTGGGATCTCTCCTGCACTGCTCTTTCTCGGTGGGCATGTCCTTTGTGCTTTTCAGTAGTGGGTTTAGATGCTCCCTGCCCCACAGAGATATGGGGATAGTGACTCTGTCCCTTCCCCTTCTTGCAAGCTGTGGTCCTGCCCTGCTCTCTTCCCCCTGTGGTCCTGCAGGACCCCGCTGATGCTGGAGGAAGGATAACGTTTTCTTGTCATATTTAATATCTTTCTCAAAGATGAAAGCCAGGAGAAGGGCAGGAAGCCTTCTCCAGAGGTCGAGTGGCCCAGCCACCTTGAAATATTTTTCCAGGCAGAGTTCAGTACCAGGAATTTCTCTCCCTGGGAGCAACACAGAGCTCAGCCTGCTGCCTGTTGCAGTTAAGGACCCCCTTACTCACTGCCTCACTTCTGGTGTTTCCAAATTATCTTAGCACCTTAGACCAGTAAGAGCTAATGTCATGACCTCTCCCCAGTCCTGCATTTCATCATCCAAGCATGGTTTCTGTCAGCCCTGTTCATTGAAAGCCCCATCTCTGAGAGGCAGCCAGTCCTGGAACTGGGGTGGAAGTCTGCCAAATGCTTTCAAGGAGCTCATGCTGGCATCCTCTGGGAGTCAAACCCAGTGTGGAGCCAAGGCTCTCTTGCTGGGGGAATTAGCAGCTTTTCCTCTGCCCATTTACACAGAGACTTTCACCTCCCATAGGTAGTAGCAGTGTGCTGTTACCTCCAGGAGGCTCCTGCCTTCTCCTGGTGACAGTGGCTGCATTCCTCCTTGCCCCTCCTCGGCTCCCTGAGGATTGTCTGGCATCTCTGCCTTCATTCTGAATGAAGAATGCTTGCAGTGGTTTCATTCAAGCCCCAGTTGCTGCTGGCCCATGGCTGCTGAGCTACATCTCTGCCTGCCAGGGCTCCTTCAAGTCCTCCTTGCCTGGCTCGGACCATGGGAGTCAGTGGCAGGTTTGGGCTGATTCCCTCCAAAATGAAAACCCTGTAGGTGCACACTTCATTTCAACTCTGGCCAACTGTGGTGAAGTCAATGCTCACATGCTCAAACCTAATTACTCCTGCAAGCACTTGCAGGGCTGGGACAAGCTTTTTTTTAGCAAGAAAACTTTTTGGGTGGATCTCTTGCATCTTCTCACTGAATTTAGAAAGAAAAATATGCAGTGTGATATCATCTGAGCAGCCCACAGAGTGAGGCCAGCATCAATGTCTGTGCTTTGTGGATTTTGTTGTTCATAATCACTTGGGTGATGCTTACTAAATACCTGCAGGGGGAAAAAAAACCAAGCTGTTTTGAAATGAAGAGACAGTGGAAGGGAAGGCAGGTACTTCCTTTTTTTAATTGAGATTTCTTGGTGTATTTCATGGGCAACTTTCCCATTTCAGCTTACCAGGAGTCAAAAAACATTTCTGCAGGAGAGATCGAAAGGAAACGTGTAAATGAGATGAGAGGCACTGAAAGCAGAAGGCAGGTGAGGGTCTCAGCAGAGTGGTTCCATCATCACTGCTCCCATTTTGCAGACAGCCAGAGGAATATTCCCACTTACCTTGGGGAACATGGGCAGGCCATGCCATGAGCACCATAATGTGCAAGTATAAGGCAGGGCTGGAACTTGCCAGGGACAAGTCCAGGCATCTGTTGGTTTGGCATAGTAGAGGTTCTCTTTTCACCCAAAAAGCACACGTGGACCAGGAGATGCAGTTTAGGGAGAAAGACTCTTCTGTTTTTCTGTTTTTTTCCTCCCAAGACTACTCCCATGAGGAGGCAGCAGGAAGAACAACCATCTGAATGTGTGGCAGATGGGCATTTTGTTTTAGCAGGTGACAATCTTAGTCCTTCATCAAACGCTCTTGCATGTCTTTTATCTCCTGAAATATCAGTGTTTCATGGAGGCAAGCCAGATTTAGCCGAATTTTTTGCCTCTTTCCCGATTTGATGGCTGGGAAAACTGAGGCAGGGGCAACTTGTTGACTCAGTGAGGGGCAATGCTTGAGAGCAGAAGCAGGGTGTAGGCTGCTTGCCTACCTGAGGCTGCAGCTCTGTGGCTTCCCCCAAAATCTTGCTGCCATCTCCATCCCAGAACATTTTCCTCAGATGTGGCATTTCCCAATGCTAAGCCCCTTTCGCGTTAATGTGACTCTTGGCTCACCTTCGGACGTGCAGGGACTGTTTGGAGGCGAGACCTTCAAGCAAGACTTCTGCTGTGAATGGAGCAGGAGTGATTTACAGCCCGTCGAGTGCAAGTTGCCAACCTGGCTGTCTGCTCCCTAGGTGCTTTGTGTAATCAGAAAAACAGTGGTAAAGGTGCGAAAAAACAGAAGGGGAAAAAAAAAGAGAAAGAAAAAAGGGCGGGGGAGAGGAGGGGGCTGGAGAAGATGAAGGAGGGAGAGCAGAGTTAAAGGCAGGAGAGAATCCCCCTGGCAGGGCAGCGGGGAGCGCCGGGCTT
This sequence comes from Camarhynchus parvulus, assembly GCF_901933205.1. Taxonomy (NCBI): domain Eukaryota; kingdom Metazoa; phylum Chordata; class Aves; order Passeriformes; family Thraupidae; genus Camarhynchus; species Camarhynchus parvulus. Next base: position 15,330,501 of record NC_044575.1, on the reverse strand, counting down.
TGTGCTGCGCCCCCAGACATTCTCCCGTGACACTTCCACGAGGCGGAGGGGGAGGAGGAGGTAGAGAGGTGGAGGAGACAAGCCGGGGGTGTGGAGCAGGGGGGGCGAGCAGAAACAAAAGGAAACCAGCTGCAGAACTTCCTGAAGGCGGCGAGGGGGCCGCGGAGCGCGCAGTGCCGGGCGGCTCCTGCGGCGCTGCGCTGGGGAGGGGGCGGCAGCGGGACCCTGCCCGCCGCGCCGCCGCCACCATGACCAGCGCGATCCTCAGGCGCAACTCCAGCAAGCAGGGCCTGCAGAACCTCATCAGGTGAGCGCCCACCTGCCCGGGGACCCGCTCCGGCTCCGGCTCCGGCTCCGGCGGGATGTGCCCGAGCCCAGGGGCGCGGTGGGGGATGCCGCGGGGAAAGGGGAGCGTCTTCCAGACCGACCATCTTCGGGTCCCTTTAAATCGGCGGGATTTCCTCCTTACCCTGGTTTTCCAGCAGATCCCATGCATTGGAAGGAAGGATAATAGATAACCCTCCCTCTCCTCCCCTAAAGCTGTATGAGAAAAGCAGATTTGAACTTACTGATGGCTTTTCCAGGCGCTCCCAACTGAAATAACTGAGCACAACTGTACTGTGACACTCACCTGAGCCGCTGGCTTCCCCTCTCCCTGCGAGGGATGTCTCAGTACGTGGCTTTTTGTGTCTCCCGAGTGCTGAATGCTTCTGCCTAGAAAAAGGGTTTTTCTTTTTTGCCTGCAGGAACTGTACGCTGTGCACGCTGTGATGCGCGTTTTTAATTCAGAGATCAGTACGGGGCTGGATCCTCCCAGGGCTGCGAGCTGACAGCGCTCTTCTTTCGATTTAATTGATCACAATAGTGCTTTGAACCTTTCTCTCAGAGTATAATTGCCAGGGCAGGGAGGTGGATGGCTCAGTTGGGCTTTTCCCGTTTGTCAGCCGGCGCTGAGCCCGGGAGGACGGCTACATTGTCTGCTGGCTTTGAGATTCCCTGCCATGCGGTCACTGTGCTCTTCCCCGGGGGCTGGAAGCGCTGCTTCCCTCCATGGGTCTCTGGGATCCATCTCTGGATGATGGTGGTGTGCCACGCTGATGGCCCTGGCTGGGCTGAAGAGAGGCACTTCCCACCTTTTCATATTTAGTTGAGCAGATGGATGGGTGAGAGGTGGGATCAGGCAGTGCTGGACTCACATTCTGCATCTTGGGTGCCTCTTGGCTCCCTTGTGCTCACTGTGAGTGCTGGTCTCCAGCTGGGAGGTGGAGGATCTCACGGTGGGATTTATTTCACCTGGCATTTTCCAGTCTGTTTGGGGTCTCCTTGATTGGTAATGCAGCCTCTAAACCTCATCTCTCAGTAAGTTTCTTGCCTGGGAAGGTAAATGGGCACTACAGCCCATCCAGTCCTCGCCACTTCCTGCCCTTCTGGACCCAGGGAAGTTGGCAGGAAAGCTCCCACTGGTTGCACAGGCCCCTGGGGTGGAATATGGGCAGGAGAAGCTGACTCCTCTCGGTTCATCTTTTGTTTGGCCTGTTGGACCCATTCCCTGGTCTCAGCCCGTGGGGATGGGATCTGAGTTACACGTCCCTGTTTCAGAGCAGGGCTTTGTCAGCAGCTTGCGAGGGGTAGGGAAACCCCTGGGGTGTGCAGAAGGCAGGGATGAGCTCAGATTCGGGGCCAGCTGGTACTGAGGAGGGCCAGGGAAATGAACTGGGGTGGGAATCGCCTGCTTACAGCTGGGTAGCAATTTATTTTGCAGGGTGACAGATGGGGGGGGGAGCAAGGGGGAGCACATGTGCTTCTTGCAGAGAAAAGGGGTGTCCAAAGGACTGTCCTCAGCACAGCCTAAACCAGGGGTGTTTTCCTGTCCTGAGTGACATTTCCAAGTTCCTCCTGCTTTGGATAAGGGACTTTTGGTGTCCCAGAGACTTACAGGGACTTTTTTACAAGGTGACATGTTTCCTGAGTAGCGTTATTACACATAATTGATTGAGGTTTAGCTTTGTGGCTGTGTTTTCCAGTCCTGCTTACAGATGAGGAGTGTAGCGGGGTGTGAGGGATTTCCATGGTTTGCACACAAAAAACCTCACTTATGCTCACAGGATTCAACAGTGGAACAGGCAGGGTCTCCTCCATAACACACCATAGCCAATTTTGCAGCTGTATTTTTCTCCTGGAGCAGTTTCTCCTGGAGTTCCTGAGATCAGCTGTGGGGCTGGCTCTGCAAGTCCTGCCAGCTTGGCTGCAGGAAGGAAGGAGCTCCTTTAGTGAATGGCTCGAGGCTCCTGCCCTGAAGATATGTTGCTGTCAAGATTGCTGTGCTCTGCTTTTTTCTGTCCCAAGGTGACTGCAGCAGAGTGGTTACACTGTGTAGGTCCTGGGCTCCTCCAGCGTGTCCGAGTGCTTTGGAGAGCTGGAGCACACAGTGAAAACAGCTGCTCAGAGCCATAACCACGAGCCCTGAGGAGATCACTGTGGTGTCAGGATTTACCTGGCTGCTCCTGCTGCAGGGTAACAGCAGGGATAACCAGGGAGTTGCCTTCTCTGAGCATCGCTCAGCTAGCCAGCTGCTAGCCAGCTGCCCAAGAGCTGGGGTAAGGGCTCCTGAGCTGAAACCAGTGTAAGTCTTGTGGATTTGGGGTTGAAGAGCTGAGCCCCAATGCTTTAAGCATCCTGCCTTGTGCTTGATACAAAACCCTAGCCTTTCAGACAAAGGGGCTCGTGGCTGAAGCATCACCCAGATATCAGTCCCAGGAGTCAGATTTGCAATAAGTGGCTTTTCCACTGACTGTTGACAGGCTTAGTGCACGTGGTGCTCTGGCGTGGTTTGGTGTGCTTGGGATCACTAGGACACATTGGAGACATCTGGAGGCTGAAGCACAGAGCCAGTACTCAAGGAAACATCTTTCACCTCTGCTCAGCCAGGAGGTGGGCTGGAAAAATTAGCCCTCCTTCTTCCTCAGTGGCTTTGCAGAAGGTGCAGGCAGGGACGTTCCATTGACATCTGAAAAGCTGGAGGCTGAAAAGAGCCCAGGGTGAGGCCTTGCAACTGCAGAGCACGAGTGGCTGAGTAATTACCTGGGAAAGGTATGAGAAGAATGGGCAATTGCAGGGCTATCTGCCTTCCCTGCTTTGGCCCGTGTGCCCAGGCACTCCCCTTGTCCAGCATAGTTTCTCTATCAGGATATCACTGGGGAAATATTTCTCCCTTTGTAGCACACTTACAGCGATGATCCCTCACACGCCCACAAGACTTTGTATTTTTTTAAAGCCCTCTCCAAACATGAGCCACTTTATCTTGTTATCACGATCTCTTTCTCCTTATCCTTCTAATGAATTCCTATAAATAAGATAGGGATCCAGCACCTGTCATGTCGATTCATTCAGTTCATTATCTGCTCCTGCTGGAATTTTACTCTCCCTCTCTTTATCGAGCCTGAAGTGTTTCACAAAAGAATAAGGCTGTTTAATTAACCTACAAATCAGCCTCTCTGTGAAGCAGCTGTGCTGCTCCTTGGAACTGTATTACTGGGCCTCGTGGTTGACACTGCTCCCACTGGGTGCAGTGGTGGCTTGCTGCAGTGGTGTCCCCATGGCTGGGCTCTGGGTGCCTGCCTGGCATGTGCTGCCCTGGGGTGGAGTGTGTGGGCATATGGTTGTGAGCTGGGAGCACTGCTGCTCTTGTCTCTTTAATCTGGCATGTGGCTGAATCTGGGATGCCATTAGGAAGCAAGTTGTGATTTGTTCTTGGGGAGAAAGGACAGTGTTCTTACATGCTACAACACCCCTTTGCTTCCCAGCATAACACGGACCTGGTCCAGAACAGGAGCTCCAGAGCATGGCTGCTCCAGAGCAACAAATAAAGCAGTGTCTCTAATTGTATGTCTTTGCAATGCCATGGAGCTTGAAGTACAAATAATCCTGTGGGAAAAGGGGGGCTGAATCTTGAAGATGAAAAAGCTCAGGGGAAGAAAACAAGTCTGAAAATTTGATCGTGGGATAGAGCTAATTATTTACTCTGTAGGATGGGATTTTTGCTTTGTTATCTTCTGTGGAGTCATTAACATGGGAAGCCAGAATGTGAGATCTGAAATGAATCTTGCACAGTGCTGTGTTTTGGCCTGCTGTATGTGATGAGATGAGTGCCACCTCCAGCACTTGTCCTGGCACCCATGAGGTGCTGCAGGGCCCCTTCTTTCTCCTTACAACACATTACTGCATTTCCAAGCAATACTCTTGGTGATTCTCAGAGTTCCTCAGCACTAGAGGTAGCTTTAAAATTCCCTGAACTTGAATTTTGTTGCATGTCATGAGTGTAATATTTGGTTTGATCAGGATATGGGGGCTCTGCCCAGCTCTGCAGGACGCTTTCCTTTCTGCCTGCATTCGATATTTCCCGAAGCTTGCCAGGATGTGTCTCAGCAGGGAAGATGCTACTCCACTATTTTTGTCTTGACCTCCTGAGTGCTGAGCTGGGAACAAGGAGCTGGAAGCACTTGGGAGGGCTGGATGGCTCTTTGAAGGGGAAGAACATTTTTTGTGGGGTGGGGGAGTGTGTGGTTGATGCCAGGGCATGGTCTGGGCACAGTTTGTTGCCTGGGAGATAGCTACTGCCTCCAGGGGCTACTGCAGCACCACTTTGCTTCAACTCCCTGGCTCCCAGGTAGGTGTAGGGAGAAAGGAATTCTTGCTGTGGAGAAGTGGGGCAGCTCTTTAGGGGAAGATGGGGAAACTGAAAGGTGTAGGAACGAGCCAGTAGCAGAGCAGTTGTGTGGGAAGAGGAGGGAGGGATACCTGCATGGGGACACCAGGGGACACAGGGCCTTCATCAGTGTGGTTCATGCTTTGCCATGCTGCCTCAATGTGTCGTGAGGAGCCTGTGGTGCTTCCCTTCTTGAATCTTCCTTATTTTGATGTTATTATTAGTGACATTCATTTTTTTATCCCTCTGTGCCCCATTGGCATGGCCAGGGCAGAACAGATGGGCACTTTTGTGGACCCCACAAATGGAGGGCAGATGGAAAGGGACACATGAGCAGAGGCTGCTGGCAGGGAGGAGCATCCAGGGGAGCCCTTTGGGCCGGATTGATGGCATGCCTGGGGGATTTCCACCATCCCAGGGTGCCTTCTGTGGTGCCAGCTGCTTGCAGGGTGATGCCACCATATTCTGCAGCCCAGGAGGAGCCTGGGGATTTGCAGCCCAGCTGAGCTGTGGGGCAGGGTGAGGGTAAGGGCTAAGCCAGTGCATGGTGGGAAGGTCCCTCCCTGGGTGCCTTGTGGGGTGCCCACCCCCAGCTTTCACCCCAAGGATAACAGCTCATCCTTTCTCTCCAGTTGAAGCAGCTCATCTGTCCCCTCTGAGTACTCTGTGGATCCATTCCCAGATTTTTTTCCAGCCCTGGGGTTCGTTTTGTCAGAACTCCACCTACCACTGACCTTTCCCAGAAACCAGTGCATGGGTTTTGTTTGCCTTTAGCCTGGCCTGACCCAGATTTTTACCTGCTCTCAAGCAATTGGATGTTCAGGGCCTGAACTTTGAGCCCATGGAAATTTTGGGAAGCTGTAGTGAACCTTTGAACCCATCAGGGCTGCAACCACAGGTCATTGGCATCCTCTGATGGTGTGGAGAAGGACCACCACGTGTATCTGAGTGTATCTGAGTTCAGCTAGAAAGGGGACTGGTTGAAGAATCTGAGGCCTGAGACCCCAGCTGGGATGGTGTCTAAAAACCAATTTTCAGCTTCCAGATTTTTTTGATTTCTTCTTCTCTTTCCATTTCTAACTCTTTTTTGATAGAGCATCAAATAGCATCAGCACCATCCCTCAGCACTGTGGTGGGCAAAGGGCAATTGGGGTTGCCAAGTGCCTCTGTCCCACAGCAGGAACCTGGGGTGCCATGCTCTCAAACACAGGATTTTGGGATCAGTATGTTGGGGCAAAGACTCTTTTTCCTCATGAAGATGCTGCCCTAGCGCAGCAGGGAGTGAGGGCTTGCTGCTGATCTGGTTCCTGCTGCAGCATAGCTCCTCAGTGATGGCCACGGAGGAGGAGATCTCAGCTGTCCCAGGGATGGAGCATCAGCAGCGTTCTCACGGCCTCCTGTCCCTGCTCAGACAGCAAACTCCCTCCTGCTGCTGGGACAGACACTGCCTCGCCAAGGGAGGGCCGAGCCAGCTGTGCTATGAAAGCACCACGCTGATACAAATCCTGCTCTTAATCCCGGCTTGAAGCAGCAGGGATAAGGCAATTGCTCACCTTTCTAGGCTCAGACTCGTTCTCCAGCAGGAGTGTGTCAAGAAGGATGCTGGCTGACTGTAGCCAGGGCAGGGAGGCTGTGGAGTCTTGCTTGCCTCTTAAGGAGGAGAAAAATTAAATACAAAAGCTGGGTAAGGCAGTCTGCATCTCTTTGGCAAGTCTATTTTCTCCTCTGCCATGCTTCTCCCTTGCAAAAACAGAGGCCAGACTTCCTGCCCTGTAGAAAAAATCCTCAAATTCCTTGAACCTTTGGGCTGAGATGGAGAGACCGTGAGAAAGGGCCGTGGTTTGGGGTCATACCCAGCACTGATTTCTCACACCTACTGAATGCAGTGGAGCGCTGGGAGGGCTTGGGTTCCGGCCTTTTCCTCCCCGTGCCAAATTCCTGGCCGGTGATGCTGATACAGGATTGCACCAGCCTATCTGTGTGCTAAGGACCCACGGTCCTGAGGGTGCAATTCATCATCTTGGAGGAGATTCGTTTGGGTTCTGTCTGCTGTGATTAAAATCAATAATAATAAAAAGAAACAGTTGTTCCCCCTGGTTGCCTGGTGCCTCTGTGAGGGGTTGTGCATCACCTTTGGCGTCTGGGAGCATGGAGCATTCCATGCGCCTTGTTGGAGCCGCAGTCTTGTGAGGACTGTGGCAGGAGGGGACAGAGGAAGCTCATGACGAAGGACCAGCCCTGCTTTCGTCCCTCCTCCAGGGTCTGCTCCTGCCATTTGCCACCAGCTTTCTCAAGTGTGTCTTGTTTTGCTTGTGGAAGCAATAAATGAGCATCCTGGGGCTTTCCCTGCCTGTCATGCCACAGTGACAGGTCAATCTTTGCAGGGGATTTAATGAAGGCTAAACTAGGCAGAGTTTTATGTGTGGCACATGCATGTGTGGCTGTACATCTGCACATCCTTCTCAGGGTGAAAAGGGGATATGCTTGTGCAGAGGAAATCCAAGATCTGTTTAAAAAAAGAAGAGTTGCTTTTATTTTTAAAAGGGAGATAGGTCTCTGTGATTCTAAATGTGGTTTTCCTTCTATTTCTGCTTGATGAAAGTTTGGGATGTATCATGTTCTGTTCAGATGCCTTGGTGTGTCCTTATCACCCCATACGTGCTGCCTCTCCACAGCCCCAGAGTTCTAGCAGGAGGTGGAGATGGGCTCTGTGGCCACTCCTGGGTGTGAAGCAGCTCTGTCTTGCTGTTCACATCCTGGACGTGACCTGTGATTTATAGGAGAAGTGGGGAGACATGGCCAAGACTGCACAGCTACGTGTGGGGTGGGGAAGCTTGGTATGAGAACAAGGCTGAGGGTGAAGCACATAGATGCATTTTTTCCTCTCCCCCTGCCCCCCTTCTTGTTCAAACTCTGTAGCCTGGGCTCTGAACGGAGCAATGCAGCTGAGGAATTACATGAATGTATGGGAGGGAGAGGCTTGTGGAGTATCTCTGGCTGCCTTTGACTGACACGCTGCTGTTTCGGAGCTAAAATAACTCTCCCGAGGCAAGGCTGAAATAAACTTCAGGATGTGACATAATAATCCTTGATTTTATTTCTTTTCTCAGTCTCCCGGTATTGTACTGCTGTCCTCACCCCGTTCATTATTCAGTGGGATGATGACCCAGCTGTAATCTTTGCTGTCCAGCCACGTTACTCCTAAGGCATGGAAACCCATGACTTCTATGGTGGCCTGACACAAGTGGTCCTGAATGACATGAGTGGAGGCTTTATCTGTGTATTTCAGCATACTTGACTCAGTCACACAGAGCCATTATGTGCCACTAATAAGTGATTAATTTGTTGGCGGAAGGTCAAGTGGGTGAGGGAGTTGTAGCCTTTGGAGGGTGTCCTCTTCCCTTTCGTGTGACAGGGTGAGCTGCACATCTCCTGCCAGCAGTCAGGACCCTTTATAAATGTGTGATAAATGCAATATGAAATAAAGCCTGGCAGCCCTGCTCGGCAGCAGATGAACTTGTTGATGGTCCTAGGCCATATTCTGCACTGATGTGTTATCTGGCACTGTGACAGGGCAATGCAGGCTGCAGTGGATTGCATGGGAGGGGAAGGTCCCTTGCATTGGTTTCTGGTATCTCCCTTTCCCCAAAGCTCAACAGAGAGGAGATGGGATGGCTGCCCTTCCCAGTTTTTCTGTAATTCATGCAGCCCCATGGCTCCCAGGGGATATTTCCAGCTGCAGTGGACGCTGGGTTTTTCACAAATGATGGGGTAATGCATCTTCTGGTGTTGCACCTGGCTCCTCCTAAATCCTGTTCCCAAAACCTCTTCCCTCTTGTGCCCTGGCTTTGTAGGGGCAACCTACCCAACAGAGATGGCAACCAAAGCCAACATACTCCTGGCCTAGTACCCTGGTGAGCTCAGGAGACAGGAATGTCCAGTGTGTTGGTAGAGGGTTCCTGAGTTTTTCTGGCGCAGCTCTGCAAAGCCCAAAGCCTCTGGGAGGCATTTGATTTTCCTTTCTGGAATTAGCTTTAGTGCTGAAGGTTGGGTTTGGGCCAGCTAAGCTTCCTTTGAGCCGTCAACCATGCAAAAGACTCCTCGAGTCTGCAGAGTTTCCCTTAAACACAGCTCATCTGCTGCCAGAAATTTCCCTTGCCTGAATATTAAAATCTCCTCAAGTGCTGGCGAGGAATTGCCCAAAGGAAACGTGACCTTCCCAGCCATGCTGGCTTGTCTGGAGCGGGTGTTTGTGGCCATGTGGAGCAGGGCAGCCAGAGTGTGGGTGCCTGTGCTGCTGTGCTGCAGAAGAGATGTTCTGTGGTGCACACAGAAATAAAGCCCCTCCCGTGGCTGGGGGTCCGGAGGGAGGTGAGGTCAGGAGCTGGATCTGAACCAGGCAGCTGGCCCCGGTCAGAGCAGAAATCTAAGCATCCCAAATGCTTGGAGGGCAGGGGCTCTGTGGGCACAGCTGAACCAAGGTGCTTTCAGCTCATCCTCACACCTGCAGGATGTCCTCAGGAAGAGAGGAGCCCATTCCACAAAGCGTGTTTGGCTCAACCAAGACATCCAAAAGCTGTTGGCAGAGATGTAGGGGCCGTGTAAGAGAAATGACCCAGCCCTGTGATGAGCTCTTGCTGGAGCAAATCCTGCCCCAGCTCTGGGCTGCTGGGGCCACTGAGGTCTCTCTACCTTTTCTCCTCCCTTCTCCAGTCGCACTAAAGTCTGTTTAAGGGAGTGAATTTCCTTTCACACTGCATGAAAATCCCTCTATGGAGGGATTTGATAAAGGCAGGTGGCTGGATGCAGGAGTGTAGCATGCTGTAGCTCATCTTGCAGCTCCTCAAGCTTCAAGTCTTGCTTTCCATTTCCCCATCCTGTGATGGGTGAAATGAAGTTGGTCCCACTGGCAGCTATGAGCCTGCTTCTTCCCCAAACCTCTCCAGCCTGGGACCAACCTGGGGCAGTGCTGGCTGGAGGTGAAGATCCGCGGGATCAGCATGATCCTGAAGCACTGGGTAATTATTTCTAGGATTGGGAAAGACAGTTGTGAAATACCACTGTGGGCTGAGCACGCTGAGTTCCTGAATGTGGTTGTGAACAATTAGAGCAAACGGGAGACCATGGCCCCGTTTTAGTAAATGGAACCATTTGGAAATTAAATCTTTCCACCTTTTTGCTTCGAAAGGCAATTTAACAGCTGACCCCCTGCTCACACTTGTGCTTGTCCAAATTGAAATGGCACATTTTGTCTGGGGTCCAACAAACCCCTGTAGCTGACCCAAACACAAGGACTTTGGCAAGGCTTAGTTTCTCATTTGCTTGTGTTTTTTTTGCTTGATTTTGTTTTGTTTATTTTTCACTAAAGACAAATATTTGTGCTGCTCAGTCAGTCCAAAAGTAATCATCCTTTTTCCTCTGCTTGTCAGTATGATTACTGAACCCCAATGCATCACTTATTAAACCTCCCCCCCCTACCAGCCTATTTGAGCATGACAGAGAGCTCAGAATCTGAAAATAAATTCAGTTTAGGTGTTTGCTGAAGTGTGCTGGTGTCTTTGAATCTGTGGGGGCTTTATCTGCAGCTCTTTTTGCTGAGCAGAAGCATGGTGTTCCCAGCATCGCAGCCCCCCCAGGATGCTCAGAGTGTCTGAGGCACATCCCAGCACAGCAGCAGGCAGCCTGGAAGCTGGGGTTGCTCTGTGACAAAGCTGGATTGCTCTGTGGCAAGGGGAGCTGGGAAAGTTATTTCTCTGCTTTTGCAGAAAAATCCTGCTCCCCAGAACGGTCGCCCCCGGCTCTGTCCTCAGCCTGCTCGGAGGAAAGGATGCAGGGACAGAATAGCGAGCCGGTGAGGTCATGGGGAGAGAGTTAGTCACATCCAACTGGGAGAGGGAGAGGGCTGCCAACCAGTGTTGCTCTCACACTGTGGAAAGCTCATGTGGTTCAGAAGGGATCCCCCCCTCCAGAGCACCCTGGCCAAGCTGGGGGTGTTGGTGGAGCACCTCCTCTGAAGCAGCTTCCCAAGGAACTGGAGGAAGGAGTGAAAGATTTTAATAAAAATCTAACTTTTTCTGGCATGAACGTGGACTTTGCTTCTCGTAATTGGGGCGATATGGGCGAGAGGGGGTTAAGAACCTTTCCAAATTGGAGACTATCTGGAGCACAAGGGAGGGAGATCATGGCAGAGTTTAATGAATGACTTCATTTATATATTAAAAAAAACCAACAACAACATGGTGGCTTCCTGCCAGGTCCACAGACAAGGGTTTCTATGGGAACCTGAGGAAAAATAATAAATAGGAGTGTGGGATGAGTAGGGAAGGGAGGAGGGGAGCTCAGGCTCGGGTCTGGGTCTGCTTTGTTCCTCATGGAGACCAAGGTGGCAAGGGGCGATGATGGGGTAAAAAGGGAAAGAGCTGAATTTGATGCTTGCGGAAAGACCCCACCCAAAATAAGGCAGGCAGTAACTACACTGCTGTGGAGCATTCTCTTGGGCTAGTCCTGGGGTCTGCTTTGTTCCCTGCTCCTCTGTGGGCACAGCAGGCATGGGCAACCTTTCTTCACTGGGCTCACAGCCTGGCTTTGCTGCCTTGGGCAGGTGGGATTTTGGGAGGGCAGGGGTTTGGAGTCATCCCCAGCTTTCTGACAGGGTGGTGGTGGGACCACTGTGCAAAGGGATGCTACTGGGGCTAAGCTCAACAGTCCTGCTCATACTGCAGAGTAAAATAGGCTCTGAGTGAGTCTTCCCTGGAAAGGATAACAAGGTTCACAGTGGAATTAAAAAGGCTACATTTTTCATCAATTAATCCCAATGGGCTTTTCCCACCTCCTCCATTGCTGGGATAGGGAGGTATCTGCCCTGAACTTCAAAAGAAAACAGCTTTTTGGTGAAACCCACGGTGAAGTGAGTCCCTCTCGCGTGCTTCATAGTCCAGACTGAGGGCAAAGCTGGTCAGGCTGCAGAGTGGCACTCCTGGGGCCAGCTGAAACCTGTCCCTCATTCACTCAAACTGGGCTTAAACATGTCTTCACTAAGGTATTTCTGTTTGGATTTTTTCCTCATTTTCCCTTCCACAGGCTCTTTGTTCCAGTCTGAATAATGTTGCACTGTATCTCCCATTGAGCAGGTTCATCCTCAGAGGACTGTGGTCCTTGGGATATTCCTGAGGTGGGCAAGTGCAGGTTGGTCTGGGTCCTGCTGCTGGTGGGAGATCGACTTCCCAGCTCCCATGTGTGTGCCTTCCTCAAAGACATTTCTGTAAACAAGCTTGAAAATGCCAGGGGAAACAGCTTTGGGTCTGCTTTGGACCTGGCTGAGCCAGGCGTGAGTGGGGTGAGGAGGCATCTGCCCCAGCATCAGCCCTGTGTACCACAATCAGACCTGCCCAGCTCCAGGTGCCATCACAGGCCCTTTGGGTGAGTGGTGGCCACCCCATGGCCTGTCCCTTTCTGCCTGAATCTCAGCTGGTGCTGCCAGTGGAGCAGGAGCTGATCCCACGTGGGGAGCGCCTGGACTGGCGTTATCACCAGAGAAGGAATGTGGCATCCGCCTTATCACTTCCTTGGGGATGCAGGAGGCTGCTCTGTTGACAGAGGCATTATTGTGCAGCAGTTGAGATGTCTGGGAGAAGCCAGGGCAGGTTTTTCTTCTCCACAGGGCTGGCAGGAAGCCAGGCAGGGCAGAGCAGGGCAGGACATAGGTGCTGCCATCCGCCGCTGTTTCCGTGGCTCCTGGTCAGGCAGGAGCAGCTCAACTGCCTAAGGAAACTCATCCCCAGGGTACAGATCTTGTCTTCTGTGGGCCAAAGCTTGAGATGAAGGTGTTGGATATCTTGCAGCACTGCAAGACCCTTTACAAACCCTTCAGACACCTTGCAGCATTGCAGGACCACTTACAAACCCTTCCAAAGGGGAGGTGCAAAGCTGTTTTTGCAAGGAATGGTGCTTTCCAGTGGGCTTCAGCCCACAGGCAAGTGGGAAGAGGATATGTACCACATCTTCCTCCTAGAGACTTGCAGGCTCTCCCGTGTCTCTCCCAGTGCCTGTGTCCCACCTTGTCCTTGCCCATCAGTCAGTCCCACTGCAGAGCTGTGCTGGTGGAGGTGAGGATGCCACTTGGAGGATCACGGCTCGTGGTGGGAGCGCTCCTCTGCAGAAGGCTCCTGCTTGCTGGGGGGACCCCAGGCACCTCAGAGGATTGTTACCAGGTTTCACAGGACTGCCTGATGGCATTAACGATGGGTTTTCCCTCTGGCTTGGCAGGCTGACAGCACAGTGGAGCGTGGAAGATGAGGAGGAGGCGGCGAGAGAGCGGCGGCGGCGGGAGCGGGAGAAGCAGCTGCGGTCCCAGGCAGAGGAGGGCCTGAACGGCACCGGCCCCTGCTCGGAGAGTGCTGCTCCGGCACAGCAAAACCAGTAAGAAATACCCCTGGATAAATCCCTCAGCAACACACCTTTTCCCTCCAGCAAACCCCTCCTGCAGCACCAAGTGTGTGTCCCTGGTGTTTGGGGAAGATGGGGAAGTGTTCTAGCAGGTTTGGGCTGGAAAGCAAATAGTGCGCTTTCTTCTTAGGGCAGAAAACCCCACAAGTCCTGCTTTGATTGTTTCCTTGGCTGAGGCCCTGGGAATTTACACTGAGATAGCTTGGGGCAAGCTAGGCTCTGGTAGGGAGTCCCCATTGCCAGTGATTTCAGTGCTTGGTTAAATTTCAACTTGGGAGCCATCCTACACCAAAAGTAATGGAGTTTCCTGATATGTGCAAAGACAGATGTGCCTGAGGAGGTGATGCACAATCCCAGGCAGATCACAGTGCAAGCAATCACCTATCCTGGCTAAGCTTCCCATTCCTCCCTCAGAGGATGCTGCCCTGGCACTGGGAAGCATGAAGCAGCACCTGAGCTGGTGCAGTTCACAGCTCCAAGGATTAAAATTAAGTTTGTGCTTTAATGGGGCAAGTCCTAGATGGAAATAGCTCAGGAGGCATTTATGGAGATGCTGAGCTCTCTGCTGTCAAAGAGGAAACACCTGGAGAAGGGATAGGATGACATCCCCAGCATCCCACAGCACATCCTACTGCAGCCTCCCCATGTCCATGGTTCAGCAGTCCAGGTGCTATGCAGCACTGGGGCTAGCACAAAAACTAGTCTGCACTCTGAATTGCCAAATTCTTGTCTCAGGTCCTCAGTCTTACCACTATTTATGTGTTCAACTTATTTCTAAACCTATTGAACACAATGGAAAAGTGGTGGCAGGATTTTGAGTTATAGTCACAGAGAAGCAACATCTTCATTTCACTGGGAAAAAAGCAAAAGTTATTTATGAAAACCTATTTTTTTCCATTAAAAGATCTTTTTCTTCCCAAGATACTTCCAAAATTATTCAGGACTTTTTTTTTAAATAATATAAAAGCATTGCAAGACACCTTCACAATCCTTTGTGGAAATACACACGGTGATATTCTGCAGACAAAGCTGCTGCAGTCTGCTCTAAAAGCAAACAGAAGGTCTGAAAAGTAATAATAGTCATTAGCTTTTCCAACCCCCCCCTTCACGTGGGGGCTAGGAAATAATTTGAAAAGGTCTTTAAGATAGCAGATGAGATCTCTGGTCTCTGTTTGCTGGTTGGTGCTGTGAGCAGCCTCAGGCCCAGAGCAGTGTGCAGTAACCCAGCCTGCAGGCTCCAGTCCTCTTGGCATGGGCACAGCACCACTGCCATTGCCCAAATTCAATTGAGTGCTTAAGAGGACAATGACAAGAACAGCTCCTAAAATGAAAGGTTTTGCTCCCTGCTCCATGACGCCAAAGCTTGCTGGGCCAGGCTTAACCACAAGGATGTTTCTTCTTCTCTGGCCATTCCCTGGTTTTGTTTACAGCTGCTGACAGCCACCTGGGCTTGCTCATGCAGCCAGGGTCAGCCCTGGCTATTAATCTTCTGAAAAGCTTCATTCTCTCTTGTGTAAATCCTGCCCCCTCCTTCCTGTGGCTCTTCCCACGCTGGGACTCCTATCCATGTCACTCCCCTTAGTTCAAACCCACTCTTGCATTTCCTTGCTCCAAAGGGACAGAGTGAACATCCTGCTCTCCCTTACCCCCACTAAAGAAAGCCAGGAACAGTCAGGAGGACAGAGGGTTTGCAGGAAAGACAGGAGTGTTTTTGGGAGCCAGAGGGATGGACATCAGCTGAAGTGGTGATGATGGGGCTGTGCTGGCTTTGTGCTTCTCCTGGGGCTGGGTTTGCAGAGGGACACAGGGAAGCAGCCAGTTTCTGACAGCATTCAGCCAGTCTCCCTTGCTCCCTGGGAGGTTTTGTGTTAGCCTGAGCACACAACTGGGGCCAGGGCCACAGATGCTGGGATGATTTTGCCATGGCTGTCTTCAACAGTACAGCTCACCCAGAGAAGAATGAATGGAATAACTGAGAGGAGAAGGACTGTGTCAGGCTGTGGCTCTTCCAGGCCAGGTTTAGGCCTTTTTGCATGCCTCTCATGCTAATTTTCCTTCTTGCTGTGTTTCAGCTATGACTTTAAGCCATCTGGGACTTCGGAGCTGGAGGAAGATGAGGGGTTCAGTGACTGGTCCCAGAAGCTGGAGCAGCGCAAGCAGAGGTGGGTAGGACACAGATGCACCAAGGGGAGGGCTATCCCTGTCCCCAGCTAAAAGACTGTCCCTGAGGAGGGGTGACCAACCCCAGGTCAGGTCCAGCATGTGTAAGAATGAGGCCAGCGTGTGGAGCATCAGCAGGACAGAGCAGGCCCCACAGCACTGGGGCAGATGCTCTCTGCCTGCCCTTTGGGCTGGCAGGGGGGAATGGCCCAGGGACGGCCCCAGGCTTTGGGGATGTTTGGATTGAGCTTTGTGCTCCAAGCAGTGGCATCCTGCCAGGACTCCTGGGTTTGGAGGAGTGACAACAGCAGATTTAAGCCACCTGAGCTGCTGCAGGGGCTGAAATGGTCTCTAACATAATCCAGGCCAGCCTAAAAAGCTGTTCTAAGTTATTGCTGCTTCCTGGCTCATGTCAGCATAGTGGGTGTTATGGCCCCAGCCCACCTTGTGCCTGACTCCTCTTTGAGCAGGGAAAAACAGGCAGCAAAGAGCCCTGGGAGCCCTCCCATCACTCCTCCTTTACAGAACTAGACCAAACTCCTGCCTTAACCACTTCCCTTGGATACTGCCCACCTGCACATGAACTCTGTGACTCAGCTCTCTTGGCAGCTTGATTCTGTAGGGAATTTTTGACATAGCCTCTTCTATGCCCTGAAGAATTCTTTGCACAGAGAGGTGGTGGATGCCCGCCCCTTCCCTGGAAACATTCAAGTCAGGTTGGATTGGGCTCTGAGGAACCTGATCTGATTGAAAAGGTTCCTGCTTATTTCAGAGGGATTGGACTAGATGACCTTTAAAGGTCCTTTCCAAACCAAACTATTCTGTGACTGAAAAAATGCTTAAGATTAATATTTACTGCTGAATAAATAAAAACGAGCTCAGAGTTTTGTTACTTTTCTCCAAACGTTGTGGCTAAACCACGTTGCAAGCTGTACCTTTGCAGCCCTGACCCCACAAGCACTTCTCAAGCACCTCCAAGGCCCAGCACAACGTAATTATAACATCTGTGGGAGCAATTAGAAATCTTCTGCTTTTTGGTTTGCTGCCTCCTTTTCCAACCCGCCTTGCAAAGAGCTTTTCTGGAAAGAAAGGCTACTGCTTTTCCCTCCTTGGCCTTCAAAAGTGAATTAGTTGGAATTAACATTATCCTCCCCAGGGGTTTCTTGTTGTGGTTTTATGTGTTTGTCCTGTAGCTGAGCAGGGGAGGTGGTGTTCATGGCAGGTGAAGCCCATCAGTGAGTGGTGGTACTTTAAAAGCAGGAGCTGTAGGTGAAGGCTGGTTGGGAGAGGCAGCTGGAGGAGCTCAGGCTCTGTGGGCTTTTTGCAAAGGCTGGGCTTGTCCTCACAGCAGGGGCTGTGCCCTGTAAGGTTCTTGCAGCAGCTTTCTCCTTCATCCTGCTTCATCCAAGGGACAGCCTGGAGTGTGGTGGGAGCACAGGTAGGGGCACAGCCTGGAGTGTGGTGGGAGCACAGGTAGGTTGTGTGTCTGCCTGTGGTGCTGGGACAAGCAGTGCTGTGCTCAGGCTTTCCCAACTCCCTTCTCTCCTGTTTAACTGGAGATGAGGCAAATCCTGGGTTTTAAGTGGTGGCTGTGAAAGAGTGGATGGAGACAGCTGCTCTCTGTTGGATGGCACTAAACCAGGTCCTGCTTCCCCTGAGGGCCTTGGTGCTAAGGCATGTTTTCTTTTTGGTCCTGGCTTTCCTCTTTGAGGTAGGAGATCTGTGCTGTCAGCTGTGTGCAAGGAGGTGAAGCTGTGCCAGCCTAGCTGCCTCCTGTACAGCATTGCTGTGGTGTGAAAGGCATCCTATAGGCTGTGCTGTGTTTGCTGGCCTTAATTTTTAACATGAGCTTGCACTTGAGCTGGACACATTGCTGCCATCCTGGTGGAGAGCTGCAAGCTTCCTGGGCCTTCAGAGACTGTTTGCTCTTGGTGAGAGGATGATGAGAAACAAGTCAAGTGAGCCAGCATATGCATTGTCTTTTTTCCCCATGTAGTCAGTGTGGAGGGCTGGATGGTTGCTGACCTGTGAGCTGCCTTCCCAGCAGCAGAGAGCTGGGTGGAAAGGTCTTGTTGGAACTTGTTTTTGTGTTTTGGTGCTGCCTGCTGAGGGAGGGGCAGTGAGTCAGCCTTGCCCTTTGGCAGCTGCCTGCTAGCCAGCTCTCTAGCCCTGCTCTCTCAAGCCAGGCGATTTTCTAAGAACTGGGTGGGAGGAGAAAGCTCTTTTGGCTGGGGAAAGTAAGATGGCAATAACAGCTTGGTGTGTGGCTGTGAGCCAGTGAGAGTTCTGGGGCTCTGTACTCCAGTGTCCCTGTGCCCAAAGGCATGGGCTGCTCTGCTCTTGCAAAGCTGATTGCATAAACATGCTCCTAGGTCTCACTTGCGGCCTTGGAGACCTGTAGCAATTCTCTTGTTCCAAGAGAACCCAAACCTATTGTGGCTTTTAAGCCCCTAAGCCGGGGGTGACCCCATCTGCTTTGGAACTCCTTTGTTTTGCTGGGATGTGAGATGAGTGATGTGAGTAGGGGTGTCATTTTTTCCAGTGGGCAAAAATGAGGCTTGGGTCCAAGTGTCAGCACAGCATTGCTGGTGAAGCGCTGTGCCTTGCCCATGGAATGATTCCAGGGGAGTGGCTCTGGAGTTCAGCTTGAGAAGCATGCTCTTGTGTTGTTGGTTGGGCTCTCCTGCAGGAAGAGACTCTGTTAATGTGGAAGATGAGTTTAGGCAGAGAAGGGCTGTGTTTGGTGCCCTCTTGTATTTGTGGGGTTCCCTAGACAAAGAAAGGAATGATGCATCTGACTCCATGTTCTCAGAAGGCTAATTTATTATTATATGATACTACATTAGTATAATTTAGCATAGCACTCTTTAATATAAAGAATAGAGAAAGGATGCTTACAGAAAGCTAAAAAGATAATAATGAAAACTTGTGACTCTTTCCAGAGCCCTGACACAGCTTGGCAGTGATTGGCCATTAAGTCAAAACAATTCACATGAAAACAACGAAACAACCACCTGTTGGTAAACAATGTCCAAACACATTCCAAAGCAGCAAAACACGGGAGAAGCAAGTCAGATAATTGTTGTTTTCTTTTTCTCTGAGGCTTCTCATCTTCCTGGGAGAGAAATCCTGGGCAAGGGGATTTTTCCAGAAAATATGATGGTGACTGTGCCCCGCTTGGAATTAGTGCTGGGAACCATGGGGGCAGCATCAGATTTGTGTTTGGCTGCAGGGTGTGCTGGTGCACCTGGAATTTTAGCTGTAGCCAAGCAGGGAATTAGGCCAGCACCACATCATGGTAGCAGTGTCCTCTCTGCCAGTGGTTTGAGCAGAGGGCTCTTCTCTGCTTTCCTATGGGTTTTGCCCATCATGATGCTGGTAATGTGCAGATCCCTTCAGCTCTGCCACAGCTCTTAGTTGAGCTGAGTCTTGGACACTTAAAGTGGGGGGAGTGAGATGTGACTGCTGTTGCATCTGGGTGCCTGGAACTGGCTGTGAGCCCTGGTGTGGAATCCCCAGCATGCTGTAGATTTGGGGAAGTGATAAAATTGGATTTCCTGAGGTGTGAGGTACCTCATGGTGTCTGTAGGCTCATAACTGTGCTTTTATTCTTTGATCTCTCCCCATCTGTAGGTCTCCAAGGCAGTCCTACCAAGAAGAGGAGAGTGGTGTGAGAGAAGCTGAAGTCAAACTGGAGCAGATCCAGCTGGATCAGGAAAGCCCAGAGGAGAATATGGTTATCAGAGAGGAAGAGAGGCTGTGCCAGGAGGAAGAAGAGGTTCAAGAGCAGGAGGAAGAGGAACAAGTTGAGCAAGAGGTGGGATCAGGAGGAGCTGAACTTCTTTTTAGAGGGCTGATGGGAGAGCTGATGCTGGGGGCTGCTCTCCCATGTCCTGGCTCACCATTGCTGCTGGAAGCTCAGCCCATGCAGGCATTAGATGTGTTTTCATGGCATAATCTGGGGCTGGTGCCACTTTTGCCTGTGTGCTGTGCCTTCTTGTGGTCACTGCAGGCAGCCTCTGCCCTTTTGTGAGGGGGGTGTGCTTACTCTGAGTTTGTGGTGGCTTTGCCATGTCCCTGTCATGCTGAGAAGGAAAGTGTTATTTCTCCTGTGGCAGTGAGTAGCTTTACAGGAGAGCTCAAATCTAAATTATACTGCTTGTTTTTCTCTCCTCAGCCTTTATCACACAATTGGAGTACTTTGTCTTGATAGATCTCTTAGCCTTGCATTGCTCCCAGCTGAGGTGTTTTTGTTCTGATAATTCCTGGTTAAGGAGAGGGGGAGAGAGGGACAAAGCTGGAATTCAAGTGGTGTGCAAGTCAGGGGGCTGAGCTTTGAATATCATTTGTCGTAAATGGATTTTGATGTTCTGGCGTTAGTAAGATGTTTGCATTTGAGCTGTGTGTTACCCTTTCCAACCCTGTATTCTAAAGGCAGCTTCTCTCTCTCCTTTTGGCCTCTAAATGAGGAATTAATGTTTTCCTATCGCAGTTGTGGTAAGAGATCTTTATAACTGATGCAAGGACCCCTTTTCATACCATTTGGGAATCTTGAACCTGCAAAATTCCTGATTTCTGCCCTCCCTTCCAAATGACATATGAGCTTCTTCCTGAATGTTTCCAAATTAGATAATGTTAACTTAAAGTTTCTGTGCTTTTGTGTTTATTTAGTGTAGAGCAGGAAGCCTGGGAGATGGGAAAAATCACTGTTGTTGCATAATAAGCAGTTTGACCAACTCACTTCCTGGCTTGTTCTTTTTCTGCGCTCAGGAAAAGAAGAGAAGGCGAAATGATGGAGAGAAAGAAGAAACACCAGAGAAACGCCAGAAGGCCCCAAGCCTTGCCAGCCTGGAGGAGGAGGAGCTGTGCTCTGACCACACTGTAGTGTGCTCCACAAAGGTTTGTGTTCCTGGGGCCCCTCTGGATGCGTGACAGCTGTCACAACAAGGATCCAACCAATGATGAGGAAGGATTATCCAGGGTTTACAGCAATGTGGGGTGTGAATCCCATTACCCTTCCTGCTACCAGCTGAGACAAACCACCTGAGCAACTTGCCTCATCTTTCATGGCTGTCAGCCTCCTCTCCTCCTGCTTTGCCTGCTTGAGTGGTTGGAGGCTGTAGCAGTCACTCTGAAAGTGTAAAGCTCATTGAGGGCTCCAGGGAATATTGTGATACTCAGATAGCTGCGCTTTCAACTTGTGTAGTCTTTAACAAAATTCACGAGAACTTAATGAAATTTCCCTTCCAAAGGGAAAAAGCCCCAATAACTGAAACAGTGGCATTTCTCTCTTAATTAGAACAAAATGTATGACTTAAGTTGTTTAAACAAATGGGGATTTCTGATCTCTGGAGCATTGTGTCCTTCCCAATCATATCTGTTTGCGTTGGTGCTCTTGTGAAACTCCCATTATTAACACCACCTGAATTGCATCTTATGACTTGTGTTGCATTTACTACAAATCATCAGTTCTGTGTGTGTGCTTTTGAATACAATGGATACAGATAAGTGTTTCTGTACTGAATGGTTTTTTCTGCCTTTGTAAGCCCCAACCTTTTTGATTGTAGCAGTGAGGGAGATGGTGTGCAGCCTGTTAATCTGCTATTGGAACTATCCTTGGGTTTTTTTAAATTTAGTTTTGTGCTATTTGTGACTTAATATTTCCTGAGTGGGAATGATTGTATGAGTACTTTCTTTTGCATCAGTAAATAGATGGAAAGAGGAAGGTTTCATCGTCTACAGCCATCAGATTCTTGCTGTTAGTGGAGAATCCATTTTATAGTCAAAAGAGGGGAGACAGAGTAGGTGTGGATGCAGGCTGGCTGCTAATGCTAGGTTTGAAAAGTGGTGGGGGTAGCCAAAGCATATTCCTGAAGTGGGCCTGATGGGAAAATGTGGAAAATGCTTTTGGCAACTTTTATGTGCTGAACCTTCTGACTTTACAGCCCCAAAACACACATAGCTTCTCAACCTCAGTTTAGCTGCTGCTGCTAGGATTAGCCCAGGGAAAGGTTTAGAAATGCAGTCTCTGTTTTGTAATGGTGATGTCAGAGCTCACCCGCACACTAAGCTGGATGTAAAACTGCTGAGGAAAAATCTGTGCTTGGAATCTTTCCAAAGGAAGGCTAATCTTTACACCCCAGCTAGCAGGGCTCTGTGAACACTGAGTACTAAGCACACTGGCCACCAAGAAGGTGTTTTGGCACAGGAAGTTCAGCAGAAGCCCTGCTTGTAGCAGAAAGGCAAAAGCACCTGCAGTCAGTGCTGTGTGCCCCTGCCAGATGTGGCTGCTGGGGCACACCTGGGGCAGGCTGGTGGGGGGGTGTGGGATGGTGGGGTGTTTGGGGTTCAGAGGCCCTAAGGGCTGAAATAGGGGGAATGGAGGCAAGGGGGAAGTCTTGTACCAGTCCTGTTTTGTCACAGCCTGCTTGTAAGCCCTGAGCTTTGAGGCTGGCTGAATGAGCAGCTGTAGTTTCTTCTGGCCTTCAGAAAGTGCTTGGGACCAGGGAAATGCACAATTGTCACTGCAAGGAGCTGCCAGGGGTGGGGGAGATGGTCTCCAAATAGCACAGTGAAAGTTTGTTCCTCCCTTGACTGTCATACTGAGATACATTGCCACTTAGAGCTTTTTCTGGGCCCCTCTGTGTTTAACCTGGTGCTTGTTCATAACCTTTCAGAAGTGCCTCTGTATGGTTTGCACCTGCACCCCATCTCCCTGGCAGGGTGGGCAAGGCTTTTTCCCATTGACATGTACTTGTGTTTGGGAAGCTGAGGCCAAGATCTACCAGATTCCCCTTCCAGGTTGGTGCTGTGCCCTGTCAGGTGCCAGCCTGCCCATCAGTGAGCAAGGTGAAGAGGCTCAGCAATGGCTCAGAGGCAAGCAGCAGCTCCTGCAGCAGCGAGCAAAGGAGTGAGCTGGCAGCAGGCAGACAGACAGACAGCCTGCCCTGCAGACAGAGCTGCCTTCTGTTGTGCTGCTGTGGGGGACCCTGCAGAGTGGCTCTCCCCAGGTCATCTCTATTAGCCAGGCCTGCACTGTTTGGTTGTTCTCTAATGGCCTTGTGCTCCTGGGCACAGCTGGTAAATGTGTCCTCTGTGTGACACTGTCTTGTCTTCTGTTTAGCTGAAATTTAGCACCTTAAGATGCATCCTGAAAGCATCTTAAAGGATCATTTAGTGTTGTTTTTTATCTGCTAACTTGGTAGGTGATGTTTCCTGTGCCACAGGCAGCAGTTTACAGGGGGAGAAGGCTCCTTTTTACTTGGTTGCTGCTCCTTGACTCTGTGGGAGCTGGTGTTAAGAAAGCCCCCCCTTTGGCTTCAAGGTGATTTTTCTCTTTGTATGCTTGTTTCTGGGGCATGAAAGAGTCACAAGGTTTAGCAACATTTCAGCTTTCCTTTCCTTCAGTGGTTGTGAAGTGTTTGCTTGCCTTCCTGTCTTGGCCAAAGAGTTATTGCACAGGAGCCTCTGGTGCAAAACTCTTTTTCCTGATGGCTTGACATGAAGAGCTGCCTCACAGGTGGCTCCCTGTGCTGATCTGCCCTGTCTGTGTGCTTCTCTTGTGTGGACAAGTTGACCTAACCCATGCCTGCTCCCATGCTTGGCTTCTCTTCTGCAGATGTGGTCTCTAGTTTTTCCCCTTGTCTTTCTGTACTTGCCATTTCCCTTTTTGTGTCTGGCTAGGAAACCAAAGATCTCTGAGAGACCTTCTCCTTCACCAGAGGGAGTAGAATAAATGGTCTTGGTTGGTGTTCCAGCTGTCATTCATTTTACACATGGTTGGCTTGCCCCTGAAATTGGTTGGGATTTTCTTCCCCTGCTTGGAAAGAGGGAAGGAAGGGAATGCTCAGTGTCTCTGATTTGTAGGGGAACATGGGGGCTGAGTGCATCATTTCTAACCAAAATATGGGTGAGAGATGAGGGCCAAGAAATGGTCAGCTAAAGTGACCTGCATCCGTCTGAGGTCCCTGGACAAAAGTCATATCTTTGTCTTCTTTGTCCCCTTCAGCTCACGGACAGAACTGAGTCGCTGAACCGCTCCATACAGAAAAGGTAATTCTGGGCTGGCCTCAGGGCAAGGCAGGTCCCTTGCTGCAAAGGGAGATGGTCAGCAGGTCCTGCTGTGGGGAAGGGCAGGAGCCACAGGCTGCCTGTGCCTCACAAAGTCCTCCCTTCTGCCTGAGGCACTGGGGGAACACCTTAATCCTCCTCTCTGTTCTGCAGCAACAGCATAAAGAAGAGTCAGCCTCCTCTCCCGGTGTCCAAGATTGATGACAGGCTGGAGCAGTACACACAGGCTATTGAGGTGGGTTGCTGTGTTGTCTCTGCCCCCACCCTCCCAGGAGCCCTCTTTGCTGGCGCTGCTCCCCCACCACGCCTCTCAGCCTTACCATCTGTGAGATGACAACTGAATTGTGGGAGTTCCTTTGGGTGGGAGCACTCCTTGCTCCTGTCTGTGTGTCCCTCCACAGCATAAAGTAGGTTTCTGTGGCAAGCTGTCCTGTACTTGTTTTTTTGTGCTCTCTGCTTAAAGAGTGGGAGTATCTGACAGGAACTAGTAGGACTCTACAAGTCTCCTTTTACACCCCCTTATCTCCAAGGATAAAAATAATCAAGAGGCGCACTCTGATGGCAAACTGTCTCCATTGATTTTCCAGACCTCCACAAAGGCTCCGAAACCTGTCCGGCAGCCCTCTCTTGACCTTCCCACCACCAGCATGATGGTAGCCAGCACAAAAAGCCTCTGGGAGACTGGGGAGGTCACAGCCCAATCTGCTGTGAAGCCCTCAGCCTGTAAGGTACAGCCCTTGGGGGACTTGCCTTGCTTGTGCCAGGGGCAGGGACTGGTCCCTGGGCACAGTGTGCATTGTCCTTGTTTATCCTCTTGGTGCATCTTGTTTGTGGGGCTTCCAGACTCTAAACACATCGATATTAGAGGCCTTCCATCATGTTGTAAGGCTTTGCACCTTGGAGATTCAATTTTTCTGACAGGGTCCCCAACTGTTCCTTGGTGGTACCTGCAGGAAAATCTCTGTGCTGCTGGTTGAAGCTCTGATTTGAAATGGGAATAAAATCAGCTGCTGGGGAGAATGCACGTGTCTCCTACAGGGGCTGGGGCTGAGCTCCAATTGTCAAGCATGACCTTGCATGTAGTACCAAGGTGATAAATCTTGTAAACTTGGAAAATGCAGAGAGCATTACGTAGTGCTCTCAGTGATTTCACTTTCTGGCTGTTGTGGGTGAGGCTGGTTCTGTAATATGTTGGTTGCAAGTCTGTTTATGGGAGCAGAATTCCTTTTGGTAGAGAAGCCTTGATGTTTACATGTCCTAAATAGTTAACAAACTTAAGAAAATAAACATCTTGGAGCTAATTCAGACTCTTGTGGAAGAGTGGTAGGAAAACATAGGGTACACTGGGAACAGGAAGACATTTTCACAGTCATGGGTTTTAGCAGCAGCTGTTTTAGGTCAGATGTGATATTATAAATAAAAAAAGGAGGTCAGATGTGTGGGTTGGAAATGGATGTGAACAAAGACACGTTCACAGCATTAGCAGTGAAGGGTAATGAAAGCATCATTTTCTCAGGATATTGTGGCTGGAGACATCGTGAGTAAAAGAAGCCTTTGGGAACAGAAGGGGAATCCCAAACCTGAGAGCAGTGTCAAGGTGAGTTGGTGTCTGTGAGTGTGACAGCGCTTGCTCTGCTGAAGAAGAACAGAGCTGGTGGCTGGGCTGGCAGTATTGAGAAGATGATGTTCTGTAGGGACAAGGGCTACCTGTATCTGTCAATGCCATTGCATGCTTAAGAGCTCTTCCTAGCAGTGAATTGCTGTTGGTTCAGCTCTAGTGAAAATGGGGGCAAAAATTCTTTTATATCCAGTAATTCTGAAAGGTCTCTTGAATAGCATGTTGTTCTCAGCCCATGAGCTGGGAGTCACAGCCTTCTAGGTTCAAATGGAGCTGCAAATTTGAGCAGTTTTGCTCTTGTTATGCTTTTTGGTGCTGAGAGTAAACAAAACGTGCAAAACTAAGTGAACCTGAACCTAAGACAGTATCACTTGCAGATGGATCTGGGTTTTTGTGGGAATGTTTGTGGAAATGTCTTCTAAAATGCAGCAAGCAGCTACTGCTCAGACTGTCTAGGCTGGGAGAGGAAGATCAAAGTATCTTGTCAGTTCCTGTGCTGAAATTGCCAGTACCTGGTAAATACCCCAGTCTCTTATCATGGATAAAACAACCCTGTCTTGGGGGTCTGGGCTCTTAGATGAGCCCTCCCTCACAATGCCTGCGTTGCATTTACTTTCCTATTGCATATCCTGTTCTTGTTATGTTGCCTCATGCTTACAGAAGGTGGTGATGGATCTGTGCAGAGTTTGTGTGAAGGGGGCAGGAAGGCAGTACAGAATGGGCTGTCTGAGCCCTCTGGGATTAAAGGCACCTGTATCATGTGCTCCTCTGGCTTTAATTACTTGATTTTTGACTGCCTATTTAGCAGAGAAAAATGCTGACTTTGGCTCTTCCTTTCTCTCCTGTTCAGTCCACTCCTTCTGGCAAGAAGTACAAATTTGTTGCAACAGGCCATGGCCAGTACAAGAAGGTGTTGATAGACGATGCTGCAGAGCAATAGCATGTCTGGAGAACTCATTAACCAGGTAGGTGGGATATGGCTCTGCTCTGTGTAACAACCTCCTGGGCTGCTCTGGCAGCATGCTGGGGTTGTTTCTGCCAGCAGCACGTGGGGTGAGTTGGAAGGTGCTCTATGGGAGCAGCTGGAGCCTGGCTTCTGGGCCTGACTGTCTGGGCTGGAACAGAGTGGGTACACAGCAGGGATTTGTTTTGGTCTCTGCCTTTCTGATGCTGCTGCATACCTCTGTTAGTTTAATCTGCAGGGCAAGTCCCCTAGCTACTGCTGTGTGGGTGAAGATGTGTTTGCCTTTGCTAGTTCAAAGGAATGGTCTCTATCTGCTCTCTTTCCTTATGCTCTCTGAAGTTGCAAGGAGTAGAGATGGAGATCATTCTGGCTGAGCATATGGGGGCTGGTGCACTTCTGAAATTCAAGTGTTTCTGGGGTTTAATTCTCAGATTTACTGAATTAATCAGGGAGAAAACTTTTAATGACTTAAGTAACCTCTTGGAACCAGTCTATAATAAGGCTGTAGCAGGAAGGATGTGAACATCTGCTGTGCTGGGTAGACCAACAGAGCAGAAAGGACTGTTCTCTGGTGTGCAGCAAGGGCAAGGCAGAGCTGGGTTGCTGTCTCTGTGCTCTCTTGAAATGGCCTTTGGCTCTCATGTTCTTATTGTGTTCAGGCTCATAGATATCCTGGTGTTATCTTGAGTGGATGATAGTAGAGGGCTGTGGCAATAAGGAGGAATGGTGTAGAGGGAGGTGATAACTGGTTGGATCCAACTGGGCAGCATCTGGCACAATGAGTGGAGAGGAAGTTGAGGGTGAAAACAAGCTCATTCTCTCTTTTTTTTTTCTCTACTATAAAAAAGAAGCTTTATTTCATTGCCAAGGTTAAAATAGCTCTGCCTGCTACAAAACACCTTTTGTTTCTGAATTCTTCCGGGGCTTGTGTTCCTTCTTTCCCCTCCCTCCCACCCTTAAGGAGCTGGCTTCTGAGTGTTGCATTTTGTTTTTTAGGCTTGTTTTTTTCCTTTTGTAGTGCCCATTTAGAGGAGATGGCCTTTTGAATGCTGCTTTGAGATGGGCAGCAGTACAAGCCCAAGACTGCCTGAAGCTCTGTTTTTAGTCCACAGAACTTCCGTCCTCAAATTCCTTCTTTGCTGGTGACTTTGAGAATCCTATTATAAGGTCTCCCCTTTGATCAGTCTCCTCTTTCTCCTGATGTCTGTTTCAGTGCAGCAGGTGGAACCTACTGAGCTTCAGTTCTCTGCAGCAAACAGGTTTTGCTGGGTTGTCAGCAGGTTTTGTTTGCCCCACCTGGGTTTCTCTGAGCAGCTCAAATGAAAGTGCCCTTGGCTCTGGTCTTTGTCCAGCAGCCTTTCTTGAAAGGCAAGGCACTGTCACAGGATGTCCCCTAGGACCCACCCAGTGCTCCAAACACCCATGGCACAACACTCTTGCTCTCTAGGTTTGTTCATGTGGAAGTATTGGGATTTTTCCTACTGTGAATAGCCAAATGGCTGTGATAGCTGAAGGAGCTTGGCTTGTTTCTGTTCTTAGCTGTCTGTTTTGTATGCTCTGAGCTCCCTGGGGAGCTGCTCCCCAGCTCCTCTGCACCCCCTTGAACTATGTTCATCCTTTTTCCCTATCACAGTCATGACCTTTTTGCTCCCAAACCCTTCTGGCTCCCCCGTCACTTGCTTTACACGACCTTAGCAGCTTTCTCCTTCCCTCTCTTCCTGGGCTGCAGGACCTCACTGCAGGCTATGGAACAGGAGTTTTTCTGTAGGTGTCAGTTTGGGCATTTAGCAACTGCCTGATGCCATTTGGCATTGAGAAATAGGCAAATTCTGTGCCCAGTAGCATTCCTCTTCCTCAGCACAGCAGCTCAGGCTGGAACACACCACTCACTTCCAGTGAGCAGCCGTTGGTAGAAATCCGTTGCCTACAGGGATTTGTTCTCCCATCTGTGGAACCCTTGTGTCAGGGTCTGTCTCTCTGCAGGGCTTGCCATGCTTGCTGTGTGCCTCTGCCCTTTATGGGGTAAAAGGGCTAAACCATGCACCCAGAGCTGCCTTCCTCTGTCTCCTTCCTTCTGCTTGTGGGAGTTGCTCTCCCCAGTGGCATTTCCCCATCCTTCATCCATGTGCAGTGGGGCTGGGGTGTGAATGCAGCCTGACTGGAGGCCCAGCAGATGCAAAACCTAAGCCTCAGGTGAGAGGTGTTGGTTTGCTCTGGGTGGTTGTCCTTGGTGCAGGACAAAAGCTGTTTTAAAGCACATGTGCTTCTTAAACCACCTTCACTTAGTCTCCCAAATGTAATTGATGTTGGCTGCTCTGCTTCATGCCAGCACTGTGGCTCTTGTGCATCCAGACCTTTGTGCAGAGGCATCCATCTGGCTGTGCTGCAGTAAGGTGCCATTTATCACTCTCTGGTAAGGCTGCCTTTATCTGCTTTATGTGTTTTATGCTGCACTCTTTAAATTTTTATGGCTGTGCTGCTGCATGGATGTTTTCTGTAGCTTTCTTCTCTGTGGCCTTCTCTTGCAGCAATGTTAAATTATCCTGCAGAGGCTTTCCTAGGAATCAATTGTGATTATTGCACATTTCCAACCTCTTGTTACCTTTTTCTTTGAAAACTGGAGGTCTGAAGAAATCCCCACCTTAGATAACTGGGTTATTCTTCCTACTTGCTTTTTGCCCTTTGAGTAGGGAATGGGTTACAGAATAGAGATAAGACGGTAAAGTGTAAACTGAAGAGAAGGTTTACTAAGTGAACTGCTCTTATAGGATCACTGCAAAATAGGAAGACTTCAAAAAAGGCAAAAGGGACTATTTGTTTCTGTCTGCTTGCAGTTTGGCCTGAGCAACTGTTGGTCAGTTCCATACCCTCTGCGCATGTAAAAGGAAACTCTGTACACAGCTCTTTATATTCTATTTGGGCTAAACATAGCAATCCTATATTAGCTGTGTAGGAACACCCCAGCATGTGGCCAAGTCCCTTGTGAAACAGAAATAACCAATCTCCCAGCTTTCATGCTCGCAAGC
Source organism: Camarhynchus parvulus (assembly GCF_901933205.1). NCBI lineage: Eukaryota > Metazoa > Chordata > Aves > Passeriformes > Thraupidae > Camarhynchus > Camarhynchus parvulus. Next base: position 15,301,513 of record NC_044575.1, on the reverse strand, counting down.
CTGCTGGCAGTGGAGTTGCAAAGGGCAATACTGGAAGGCCCAGTTGTCTCTGTGGGTGGGCAGAGTTGGGGATTTTCCTTTAAATGCCCTTTTTTCAGGACATCAGGGACACGCAGATGTGCAACTGTCATGATGTTCACTGTGAAAATGAGACTACATGTGGTTAGCAGAGCCCCTCAGAAGCCAGCACCTTGTTAAATACAGAGTTGGATACCCACATGTAAAGCAGGGTCTTTTTGGTTATAGTGGAAACATCACCCATCAGCTGTTGTGGAGAAAACATGGTAAAATACATAACAGAACTTGATTATTGAAACAGAATTATTCTTCTGTGCATTGTTATTTAGTAGACTGGCCTAGGAGGCTGTCGTCCGTGCCTTGGGTGAAAGGATGAGTTTCCATTTTGCTCTCAGCAAATGGGCATGGGGTACGCTTTCAGTGGCGGAGTTAGAGGCTATATGTATCTTCTTTGAGTTTGGTGTCTAAGACACTCCCTAGAGACATGGAGCGACCCAGATTCCTTCATTTCAGATGCAACTGCTGTTGTTCCTAGGATCAATCTCTTAGATAAATGCAACAAAAAACTCAGATTCCATTATCCTACTCTAAACTGGTCTTTTTCTATAGGCAGCTTGTCCTCTTCACTGTGTGCCTTCACTCTGTTACTGCCTCCAGTGATTGTTGTTGACTCTTCTTAAAACAAACATGTTTGTTTTCCTGTCATCTGTGGATGTGGTAGTTGTGCATTTGAGCTTTTGAGAGTAACCCTTAGACCTGCAGCATGGTGCTGCTGGCTTGGAGGGATTTTATTTAATTTGCTTTTTTCCTTACACTTGGCTCCACTGGGCTTGGTCAGAGGTTGTTGCACCTCCAGAGGTGTGGAGCAGCCTGGTGTCAGTGCACAGACCATCCTGATGCTGTTCTGTTGAAGCTCTTGGTGTGCTCCTCAGCCCCTTTGGGCCGGAAGCGGCTCACCTCAAACACGGTGCTGATCTTTGTCATGGGCTTGGCTGCCAGCTCCTTCAGCTTCCGCGCGTCAAAACGCGGCTTGTGCAGGAGGATGGGCAGGCGGCGGGGAAGAAAGACGCTTTCTTCCTTCTGCGGCTTCTTCTCTTCTGCTTGCTGCTTCTTCTCCTTGCCGAGTGCCACCTGGTATAAAATGGCGTCCCACATTCTCATGGCTTTTGATTTAACCAGCGTGCAGTCTTGCTTGATGACTGCTTGAGCAGTGTCTGCTTTATTCCCTTCCTCCTGTCCCAGCTTTTCTGGCTTGGACTCTGGGAAGCTGGTTGCTTCTGGCTGCACCATCAAGTGCTTCTTGAGGCGATGCCAGCCACTGGCACTGGTTCCAGGAGCTCTTGGTACTTCTCCTGATGATGGTCCTGGCTCAGCCCTGGGGGGACAGCTGGTATTGGGTAAGCTGGGAGTCATCTGGGCTTCAGTGATGTGTTCTGCCTTGGTGTCTGTGGGGGTGGACCTGGTACCATCAGCTTGTGCTGGAGTTGCTGTTGCTGGGTGTGCTTGCCTCCAAGGAGCACTGGATGTTGATGGTTCTGGGATGTCTTTGTCTTGCTCTGGTAGTTCAGGGGCTGCCTTGCACTCAGTGTCACTTCCATGCATTGTAGGCTTATTGGTGAGGGCATCAGAGGTGCTGGGCTTCTCAGTAGGAACAGGCTTGGAATCCTGATCAGGAGGCTCTGTCTCTGCAGCAGGAATGAGGGGAGGTTTTGGCAAAGGGGGAGCTGCCTTGTTGTCCTTAAGTGAGGTGGGTGTCTGCTCTGGAAGTGGTTCAGAGCTGCTTGTTTGAGGTGCTGGGGAAGTAGGCCTTTTGTCTTCATGGCTGACAGTTCCTTGGCTCGGGTTTGGTGTGGGAGTCTTAGCCGTGGGTGGCTTGACACTGTGGAAATAAGTGTTCACCTTGGTGACATAGGTAACCTCTGGTACCCTTTCTTTGCTGGCTGTACTGGGAGGAGGCTTGGGGAAAACAGATACTGAAGGGTCAGATGGGGAGGGAAGGTGGCCGCCCATGCCTTCAGGCTGCTGGTGAGTCTCAGGGGCTTCTGGCCTCTGTAGCAGGGGCATGGCTGAGGATGCTGTGAGCTTGACGTGCTCAGCGATGCGCCGCTGCTCGGTGACCTTCAGTGTGAAGGGCTTCCCCTTTCGGAACGGGGAGGGGGCGCGGTGGCCCATGGGCCTGATGGAGAGCTGGGTGGGCAGGGGGGCAGAGGGGGCTGCTGGGGCCTCAGGGGTCTCTGCTGCTGGGGCAGCGCTCTCTGCACACTCCTGGTCAGGGCTGGCTTCGTTCACGGGCGACAGGCTGGAGCGGAAGGACTTGCCCTGCTCCGAGGTGAGGATGGCGTTCTTCCTGGCTGCCTTCTTCAGCAGCCGCTGCAGCCGCAGGTTGTCCTTCCCAGGCTTGGGTAGGGTGGGAGGGGGAAAGGGGGTGGTGATTGGAAACAGGCTGGATGGAGGATGATACTGTTATCAGCATTGTCATTTCCTGCAAAAAAAGACCAAGTTTAGAGTTGGTGTGGGCTTAGCCCTGGGCTGGATTCTGAAATATTTATATGTGAGTCCTCCTCTTCCTCTCTCTAAAAGCTATGAATATGGAGTCTGTATTGTGGGAGAAGAGCATCAGTGTTCATTTTGTTGCTCTCCTGAGGTAACCTCAGCCACTCCTGAGGGTGGGTGTGGCAGGGCAAGAGATGTCCTGGGGGAAGCTGTATTGCCAAACCTAGAGCCCTTCTGCTTCTGGCATTAGCACAGTGAGAGCTCCTGGGGCCCCCAGATGTTCGTGTCTTGGCAAGTCCTAATGGGATTTGGAAGGAAATGTCAAGGGAAACAAAGTGGGTTTGAAATTTTGAAGCTTTGAAACATGTCCAGAGGCAAAAAGCAGGAATGTTTCATGGCTTTCCAAATTTTGGTTATTAATACTCTGATACAATGTTACATACAACAGAACAGCCATAAACTACATGTGTCATTTGGCCTTGATTCATTTCAGCTGGCATGAAGACACTCCTGTGAAATACAGGGCTTCTCAGAAGCTCTTCTGTTTATCAGTGAGGAAGTGCTTTGTCACACCACTGACTCTGGCTGGTCTTCTCTTGCTGCATGAAGCACAGGGAAACATTTTCCTCTGAGATAAAACCAAGTTTTCTCTTTCCCTTGGGAGGCTTTGCCCCTGTCTTGCCCTTATCACTCATTCTTGAATGAAGCAGAAATGGCTTATGCTCTGTGTCAGGTCTGATCCCCAATGGCAATTGCAGCCCTTTGGCCAATGCTGGGCTGCTCCTGCAGGGATGCATCGCTGCTTTTCCTGCTCTTTATTGCTAACTCATCACTGCCTCCTTTTTGGGGAGTGCTGGTCAGTGGAGCTCAGTGACCACTGGTCAGGTGAGCACAGTGGAGCTAAGGGTTTGTGTTGGGGATACAAAGGTAAAACTCATCTTGGTTCTCTCCCTTCTCTTCCTGAGCAAGCTGGGGATCACCAAACAGCCTCTGACCTGCAATGACTCTTTGGCAGCCCCAGGAAGGAAATCTGACTCTATCCTGGCTCTTGCTCAGCACAGAGTTGCTGAGTTTTGCTATAAAATGAGGCATAAATCACTGAGCCCCTTAATCCCTGGTGCTGGATGTAACTGAGCATCCTGAAACAAGGAAGAGGAGGTCAGGGTGATGTCAGGCTTGCCCGGAGGGCTGTTTATTTTGTGTGCAGTGTTCTGCTCCTGGTGGCTCCCAGCCTGCTCTGGTTAGTGTGGTGTGTAATGTGATGCCTACTGTACAGGAAAACTATCCTGAATAGAACTCTGGGAAGTGCAGAGCAGCTATTTGTGCTTGAGTGCCCAGTGCTGGCTTGGGGCTTGCAGTGCTGCTGTCAGCACTGGGCTGGGAAGGTGATCCATACCCAGGAAGCAGGTGGTGTGTCTGCCAAAACCAAAACTGGTTGGGCATTGGGGGGGAGAAGGAGAATGATTTTTTTTTTTTTTTTTTTTTTTAAGGCAGCAGCAAGTAAAAGCACTGAAGAAGTGGCATGTTGAGCTCAAAAGCTTCAAGGTCAAGCCCTCAGTGTGGTGGATGAGCTGCCCTGCAGAGCAGATAGCAGGGTGCAGGCAGTGTCTAGCCTGTGCATTCAGTACCAGAGAGACATGGATCTGTTGGAGCAAGTCCTCAGGAGGACCACAGAAATGATCAGAGGGATGGAACACTCCTATGAGGACAGGCTTGAGAGAGTTAGGTTGTTCATCCTGGAGAAGAGAAGGCTCTGGGGAGGCTTTATTGTAGCCTTTAAATATAAAGGTGGCTCATAAGAGAGATGGGGCACAGGCACTTTAGTAGGGCATGTTGCAATAGGGCAAAGGGTAAAGCTTTTAAACTAAGAGGGTAGACTCATGCTAGATATAAGGAAGAACTTTGTGTGGTTTGTTGGTTTTTTTTTTTATGATGAGGGTGGTGAAACACTGGAACAGGTTTCTCCGAGAGGTGGTGCCTGCCCTATCCCTGGAAACATTCCAGGTCAGGCTGGATGGAGGTCTGGGCAGCCTGATTTAGTTGCAGATGTCCCTGTTTATTGCATGGGTGTTGGATTAGATGACCTTTAAAGGTCCCTTTCAACTAAAGGTCCCATTCAAGCTATTCTATCATTCCATGTTTTACTTTAGCTGTAGGCATGAGAGACCTGCTGTTTTCTGTGAGGGGGCTTGGAGGGGATTTGTGTCAGCTGGGGGTGACAACTGTTGGACATTCCCAGTGTCTTATCAGCTTCATTCCTTAGGCACAAGGCTGCCATTAGGATTTGCTTTGTTCCAGGAGCTACTCTTAGAGGCAAGTCTGCACTGTTCCAAAAAAAGCTGAGAGCCCATTCCTTTGTCTTATACCTGCTTTTCTCCCCAGCTTCATGGGTATTTTAGGTTCTTCTGGTTCAGAAAGCCAAAATGTCTCAGTTGGAGGGATATGTAGGTACTTTTGTACCTGCTTTGGCTCTGTTTGTGTAGGAATTGATAATTGCTTGTGGGGTTTTTTGTGCCTTTTTTAAAATCTGCTGAAGGGTGAGCAATACCTGCACTTCATGGTAGGATTTATTGTGGAATGACTTCATCTGCTCCTGCTTAATGTGGTCCCATGGACAGCCTGTACTACAAGATGAGCTATGGTCCAGCAGCACTGGTAAACCAGATTTACAAGGTTGACCTGGTTCAGGCTTGTGTGGGGAATACTAAAGAGGCAGGGCAGTGAACTTCCCAGCTACTGATCAGCTCTCTGAGTGTTTTCCTTGTCCTATGGACTGCTGCACTCCAGGAAAATGCAGCTCCCCATGAGTCAGAGAAGGATCTTGCCTGGGATTTGCTGCAAGCTGCCAGATGCTACTTGAGGAGGGCATGGGGCTCTCAGAGTTTAGTGTGCACACACCAGGAAAATCCCTCTGCTCCCAAAGTCAGAGGCTGCTTCATGCTGTATAACATCAAGATTTGTTGTCTCTTACAAATAATCTGTGCTTTTAAAATCACTCTTGCTGCTATCTCAGCATCCTATCTGGCTCGAAACCTGCTGTGCTGTGGGTCTTGGAGTCCTTATGGGTGGTGACTTCCATGGCATGTGACTGTACTGGAATCTGTGTGCTTGACTAATGGAGCAGTGAGATGCTGAGAGACAGCAAAAGGAAATCAGCTGTTAATTTATTTGTCTTCCCTGTCATGCCTGGCTTTGTTTTGAATCTCCTTCAGAGCTTTGTGTGCTCAGGAGAAATTCTCAACAAGGAAGATTTGTCTTCCCCCTTGCCACCAAATGAAGCAAAAATAAAGGGGCAGACAAACTTGCTTTATTGCCAGTGGGAAGGCTGGAGCTGAAAGCCTGGGGACAATGGGAGAAGCACTGCCTGAGAAACTTGTGTGGGTTTGTGATAAGCTAGAAGGAAGTGAATCTAGAAGTCAAGAGGCTTTCAAAGGGTTAAGTTTCTCTGCTGCTGGTTGAGCTCCCATGGGTGGATGGACACTCATCCACTCTTGGGCCCCAACTGTTCTCCTGACTTGGCTCCATTTGCAGTCAGCCCCAAATCAGGAATAGTGGGGAGAGTGTCAGCATGCAGGAGTCATTTATCAAGTGATGGAAAAGTCATTTGTGTGCTGGAGCCCCTTGGCTGCACCAGCTGTCGTGCGTGGAGCAGATGGAGAGCTGCAGGAACCCAGCACTGCTGCAGATGGTCCCAGGCAGAGCTGCAGCTCTCGGGGCTGTGGGAACACTCTCTGCTTTAGGGGCTTGCTTGGCCTTGGGAGGAAGCCTGCAAATCTCCTTTTTGGGGTGGGAGGCAGCGTGGCAGGAGTGCAGCCATGGCCTCTGTGGGGTGTGCAGCCCTCAGCATGTCCTCTGCAGCGGGCATGGCCATTCCCAGCACGGTTCACTTCTGCCAAAGCCTTATGGGTGGGCTGGTTCACAGGGCTTTGTGAAAATGGGTGGGAGAAACCCACCTGGAATCGCTAGGGAAGATACAGTTTCTGTATAGCCCAGGGTGTTGCTCATGGGAGGCCAAATGCTATCCATAACATTGTGTTTTCTTGTCTTGCAGCTGAGCTTGATCCTGACTCAATGCAACCCTCCGTGCCACTATTTCCTCTGCTCCACAGAAGATAATTGAAGGATGTTTCTCTTCTCCTGACTGCTGTCAGCCTGCTTTGGGTACAGCCTGACTCCTCTTAGGGTTTGAGCAGTACCCCACACTGCTTCCAGATGGATGAAAGGAACTAGATCAGCTGACAAAACTCATCCCTGTTTTAACTTTCTATGTGACTCTTTTTTCTTTTTTTTTTTTTTAAAATCTGTCTCTGCTATGGAGATGAGAGACTCTGTTCCCTCACCTGAAGTGTTAGAAGAGAGGGATCTGCTGCCCTGCTGAGCAGGCAAGGCTTTTGTTATGTGATTAGGAATTTCTCTTTTTGTGGCCCTTGGTGGGTGGGTGGTGGCAGAGAAGGAACTCAACAGAAATCTGGTGAAGAATTGGTGTTTGAAATGAGGGCAGTGGGCAGGTCCTGAGTGTAAAAAGACTGCAAGGAGAGTGTCATGAGAGTGCAAGGACCACTTGTCACTCTGTTGGTGCCAGCTGTGGGTAAAGTCTTGCCTTGTTTATGATGCAGCCTTTGTCCCTCTATGTCATCTGCTTTGAGGGACTTCCATCACTGGTCTGTGTACATCAAATTGAATTCAACTTAGACCTGGTCTTCTTTAGTTCCCAGATCATTCTTTAATCACAGTTATGTACCCATGCCAAAATGTTCCTGCCACTTTTGTGTCTCAGCAGGGCAATGGCAGCTTTGTTTCAAATAGCTGCTGCCTTCCTCTCCTGTCTAAGGTGGATTGGAGATCTCCTTTCCCAGGTGAGAAGCACTGGCCCTGGTGTTATCTCCCTTCTCTGGGACACAGATTTGCTTCTTCTCTGACCTGTGGGCTGCAGTGCCAGTGACTGAAACACTTCTAAAAGTAAATGTGGTGGCACCTTGATATCTTGTGAGCTGTGTTCCTGAAGCAGAGCAAGATATCTGGGAAATGGCTGCTGCTGGAAGCTGTCTTGGTGAAGTGGCATCCTAGTGAATTGTTTGGGGAGACCAAGGCTCAAGAGTCCCTCAAGAGTGGCATTTCTGGCCTTGGGCCTGAGGTCTGCAAATCAGCTTCTAGGGTTGTTTCTGAACTCTCCTATGTCTTCATACTTCATGGTGTTAACATGTCCCCCATCCCCTCTTTAGTCTCACTCCTACCTTCTTCCCATGTCAACATAATTTTGCAACTTGTTTCCATCCTCCTGAAGGAGGGAGGGCACCTTTGTTTTTCTTCCTGCATCATTGTGCTTTCTGCTTAAAACTTTTTGCCTCCTGGATTTTCTTTTTGTTTTTTGTAAGCATTTAATAAAATTTGAAGAAGATGTTGTAATGATGGCAGCTCTGAGAATTTTGTTCATGTAGGAGTCTGCAGCAAAGCTGTTTTCCTTGAAACTGCTTGAATGTGAGGTGGAGGAAAAGAAGCATCAATCTGAGTGATAAGAAGAAAGGGAGCTTGGCACAGGCAGGAAAGGGGTTTTCTGTGTGCCTGTCCCACTTACATCCATGTTATTTTGCTGTACTTTTCCTTTGGAGTAATTGTAATTCCCCTCTAAAAGGGAAAGGAGTAATGCTTGGCTGAGCAAAGGAGCAGCCTGCAGAGACTTCCTGGGGAGTGTGAGCAGCAGGAGAAGCACCGAGCTGAACTCCCCAGGTAACAGACCTGAGCTACATCACAGGCTTCAACCAAAATCACTGGTGATATCAGCTATAAAAAAAATGAAAGAAATTCCTCTGTATCCTGCTCATCCAGCTTTGATAAGGTCAGTATAGCTGTCTGTACTGGAACCCAGCACACTAATGAGCTGATGGCTCTATCTGGAACCATCTACCTTTTTATGGAAAAACCTTTTTATGGGGGTGACCTTCCAAGTAATAACACTTTTATGGTGTAGAGACAATGAAGAGTTTCTGCTATCCTAACACTTTAGGAAAGTGCAGGTGAGGAAGGAGATCATTCCAAATATAACTTCTTGCTCTTATCTTTCTGCTGATTGGTACCCTTGTTCTCTCTGTCTTCTGCTTCAGTTCTGGGTAGGAATTCAAGGAGTCCTCAAAGCACTGAGCAGCATGGCCCCATTTTCCTCCCTTCAGCCCTTCCTATGCTGTGCTGGGATGTTCAAGTGTGGCTGGAGCAGTAGCAGTGTGTGGTGCATAGAGGTATGTTCTGGTTAGAGGTGAAAATAACACAACTTTGCATGTGTGCAAACTGGTTGCACTGAGTTTTCAACACAGTTCTGTAGCTGGCTGGCAGAAATGATGGGTGAAAACTTCCCCAGTTACTATTCCCGTGCCCTGCCAGTTTGGAGAGGGCAGAGCAGGCCCCAAATGCTGTTTGTGTGAGATTCCTTCTCTAAGGAGGGTTAATGTGCAGAGTATATTTTCTCCACTTAAAGCCCACAGGGACCTAGATGTGGTTTCAATAAACAACTGCTGTAATTCAGGTTGTGGTGACAGCCGAGAAGTGAGCGGGTTATGGGAGACCAGAGCTCTCTAGTGGTGGTCAGGAACCAGGGAGGGAACTGGCTCAGAGTAAATATGTGCTGCTCTTTATGAGGTACTTAAATCTGCCAGGGGAATGTTTCCACTGCTAAATTAACTTGATGATGTGCTGTTTCTCCTCCCAAAGGAACATGGTGTGCACGGGTGGTGGGACTGGCAGTGGGGTTACCAGAATGGTGAAACTTTCCCCTACCTCCCCAAAATGAAGAAAAGGGATGCTGCAGCCCAGATATACTGGATGTGCATTTTGGGCAATGCTAAGAGGGGATGAGGGCATGGAGGCTCATCTGTTCCCCCAGCAGGAACCTGTAGGGAGCTGTGGCTGACTTGGTGAGTGAAGGAGAGCAGGCTGGTGCCACTCTGCAGCAGTCACTGCTCTGGGGTTAGTCAGTAGCTGACTGCTCCCTATCTTTCCTCTGTTCATTTTTCACAGCATTGTGGTTTCTGCAGCGCTGGCATCTCAGAAACTTTTACTGTGAGACCTTAGCTCTGTCTTCTCCTGAGACTGCTGCATTTTGAGCATAACAAGGACAAACTGTCACACTGAGTGAGTCTTGCAGGATTAGTCTTACCCTCAAAGCCTGGTGGAGAAGAGTGATGCTTTCCTGGTCCCTGTATCTGCTGGCTGCCTGCATCCCCTGTGCTGCCCTGCTTCCCCAAATTGCCATCCCCTTGGCAGGTTGGCAGTGCCCAAAAAGAGGGACTGGGAACCCCTGTGTGGGCTCTCAGTGCTCTGAACTGGTGGCATACCTCAAGGTGTTGCTTCACTACAATTTCTTCTTTACCCATCTTGTCTAGATTACGCAGAAGGGGAACATCGTTTTCGCAGCATTGGCTCTGAAATAAATCTGTGCAGACTCCAGTGATGCTGAAATGTGCTGCTTGTCTTTCTGTGGCAGGCTTCAGGGCTGCTTTTTTCCCCCAACAAATGTAGAATTCATTTTCCCCATGAATTCTACGTGAATGTATGCAAGATGGGATTGAAAAACATGGTCCATGACTACTCTAATGATATAAACCAGCATTATTTAAACTTTGGGGAAACTTAAATAATGGAAAACTCAAGTCTGTTTGAGTGTCATGTCTTTATGTGGTACTTGTTCTGCCTCAAGACTGGTGGCTGGACTTCATCTGATTCCAGGTATAAAATAATTACAGGCTCATTTTTGCAGCCATCCTAATGTGTATGTGTGCATGCTAATTAACAGATCTCTGCTCAGCCCTTGTTTGCAGCTCTGCACTGGGTGGTAATGGACACAAGACTCTAGAGTTTCCAAATGACTTTGTTCCTTGAAATGTGTCTGCAGCTTCTGCTCTTTGAAGGAAAGGTCAGCCCTGGGGACACCTGAGCCTGAATATCAGAGCTTTGCCTCCTGCCACCACCACCTTTGGGAAGGAAAATAAACAAGCTCAAAGAGCAGGGTGGCTATAAATACTGAGGTGGCAGCTGATATGCTGCTGAACAAGGCTCTGAGGTTGGTCTGTTGGTAACTCCCTGCCAGCTCAAGACACTTTCCCTGATGCTGCATTACATAAATATATATATATGTATATAAGCAGGTTAAGAGGAAAAAAATGTATTTCACATTGACAAAAGTGCAATTGGAGCTAGGATTTACTTTAGAAATGGAACCATTCCAAGGATCCTTGAGACAAGTGATTTCCCTGGGATTTTGCATTGGTTGCAGTGGAGTGATTTGATTTAGATCACAAATTTTCAGAAAGGTGCTTCATCTCTTCCTGATAACTCTCAGAAATAGTGGCTTAGCAATGCTAAAGACAGGCATTAAACAAATAGAAAAGTGTCATGGACTTGAGACTTGTGAGGATGATGGGAAGAATGGGGAAAGGTTGAGTAAAAGTGAGGGGGAGATCCCATTGGGATTTATACAAGTGAGCCCTTTAAGGCATGAAAGCAGCAAATTGCATGTGTAACTTGTAGTTATCCAATGAGATGCTTGGTTGGGTAGGTGGGTCTTCCCCAAGATTGTGGAGCAGCTGTGAGCTCCTTGACTGGTCTCCTGCCTTGCTCACCTCCTCTGGGGACACGAAACAGTAGCTCCAGGCATTGGCCTGACTCCCATCCTGATGCTCAGCCACCATCCTCACTATCAGCCTGTCTCATCCATTTAGGTGTAAGCAGTATGAGGACAGGACCCAGCCCCCATCTTGAATGGCCAAACTTGATTTGTTGTCTTTGGAGAGATGCTTAGCCTAGATCTAGGGTGTCCAAGCAAGATCTCCTGAATCCTACAGGGATTGTGCCTTAGTTGTCTAAAGCAGATGCAGCAAGGACATGTCCCTGGGCAAACAAATGAGCGATGGAGGAACAGTCTACCACAAAAATCAGAAATCAATAATAATGAAAACAAAACACCAAAACCAAAAAGAAATGCATTACTTACTGATGTGTAATTTGTTTCCATCTGCAATCATTTGCATGTTGGGAGCATCATGCTACTCAGTCCAGTTTACAAAATTAACAGGTTCCTTTGAGATCATGCCAGGTGCTGGTTGTTTGTGACTTCTAGAGCCCTGTAGGTAAGTTCAAAACATCAGATAGAACAGTGTTTATGGTAGCCACTAATAAGAGGTTTCTCAAAAATAAAGGGACTTTTTAAAGCATGAAAAGTTCCACCACCTAAAATTAGCGTGAAGAGGGGCTATCGAGTGACACCGTTGCGTGCTCCCAACTTTGGCTCTGCAAAGTTCAGCATCTGAAGAACTGGAGAGGTGAAGGGCAGAGGATGGTGATGTTGCCAGGACAGCTATTCTAGCAGAGTAGCTCCAGGCGATGAAACCAGTTGGAGGCATTTCAAGTTGGCTGGTAAGATTTACTGTTTTGCAAAAGTCAGGGTTGCAAAATGCAAATTTAGAGCTGTGCTTTGATTGTTACCTTCCCAAGAGAGGAAGAGAGCAAACTCTGGCTCTGTCTTTACTTGTTCTTAGTGAGGGACATGCTATGTGCAGAGGATGCAAGTGTAGAAAATGCGGCACTGGGAGCAGAGAGGGTTTGGAGTTGATTATTTTGGTGAATTTTGGTTTAGGACTTTATGTGTGGTTTGACTCCAAGAACTCGGCTAAGACTACTGAAGTGAGCTGGAGAGGATGGCATCAGTGCCTGCCTTTGTCCTGGGCAGCCTGTGAGCTGCCCAGACACCATGCAGGTGCTTACTGCCTCTTGGCCTTGAGGCATTTCATCCCGTTTTCCAGCTGACTTCTCAGGTTCTGCTTTTTCCCAACCTTTCAGGAGCATTTAAGTGTGAATGCCATGGCAGCTGGGGGGTTAAACATGTTCCCAGGAAGATGGGGGCATGTGAGAGCAGTTTCCTGCAGGTCTACAAAGCAGCTTTATGCCCAGGTTAAGCTTGGGCTGTTTCATATGGCATTTGAGATGGTGGTGAGCTACACCACAAAGCAAGCTCTGAAGGAAAATTCCTCCTGCTTCTCCCTGCTAAGCCTCGTTGTCCACTGACTCCTCTCTAATCTGAGCTACTCCATCATGGATCAAGGCAGCAAAGCTCTTCCTTCATCCATCAGAGGTCTAGCCCATCTGATGAGGGTGGTTCTTGTGGGAAGGAGGGCATGTACTGGTGCTTTGCAGTGGGTGTCAGAGGTAAACTCTCATTTGCCTTCTTCCCCTCTGCCTCCCTGGTCCTGCCTGGCTCTGCAGGACACACTGCTCCTTATTGCAGTCCAGACCTCTGGGAGGATGTGGGGTAGGTGCTTGGTCCTTCATACAAACAGCTAATGCAATTAATCTCTCTTTGACTGACAACTTCAATGTCTCAAAAATGCCCTTTTCTTTTAGGGGTGCTAGTGGCTTTGTGTGTCCCTAACACTGAAGATGTTGCTGGGGAAAAAGAACAAAGCCCCAGGCCATAACAACCCAACTGGAAATGTAAGAAACCCCGTATTCTGAATAAGAATATTTTAGCAGACTTCAGAAATGCCCAAGGACACGTTGTACCCTGCTCTGCCACAGTCACCACTGAAGCCACACCAGCCTAATGCATGTATTTGCAGCACACACTGTATGAATGATGCAAAGGGCTGGCTTGTGTTTGCCCATGCTGAGGTAGGGAGTGTTCAGATCCCTTCCTATTTCTTAACAAAGATGTAGAGTTTCTGTTCTTACAGGCTAGAAGGGATAAAACAGGCAGATATTTCTACCAACCAAGTTTCACAGAAGGGATGACACACTAGAGACCTCCATGGAAATGCTGGTTGACTCCCTCCCACCAGATGGAAGGAGGAGAACAGCGGTGCCAGAAAGCTAAATGGAGGAGTATGTAGGTAATGTGGGCATCAATAAGAGAATTCTAGTTTGTTGCCTTTTATTCTCCTTTTTATGCCTCTGAACTTCTGTGATTCCATGAAGCCACAACCAGGAGGAAGTGTTGGCACGTTGATGTTCCCCAGCCACCCTCCAAGACTGAGGCAGGTGAACCCTCAGCTTGGCAACTGTTTGCTCTCTTTATCTGATGACTGCTGCAAGAGGTGCATCCCTATGCATGGCAAACCCTGTATCAGGGCATTTTGGGGGAAAGGAGAGGCACCCAAGGACAGAGATCCTGAGCCCAAGTGCCAACAGGATGGTATTAGAGGAACCAGGGAGAAAAGATGGTCTTTGCTCAGCCCCTTTGGGCTGTTTCATATTCCCCAGGATCCCATTGTCACCAGTAAAATGATAGTGGTCAGCTGATAACTCAGAAGAGCTGGTTATAAAGTTTAAGGCTATTCTGATCTCTTCTTGACTGGCTGCATAAAACAGGTCATTGGATTTTGCCCAGGAACAGAAAATAATTATATAGATACGTATTTATATTCTGTCCTTTCTCTGAATGCACTTACTTAGCCACTATCTGATCTGCCTTTTTATTGACAGCTACTTCAATTAACTTGGAAAGAGTGTTCAATGAACTTAGGGCATCTACTCTAACCTTGAACTGCTGAATAAACCCCCCTGCAGAATCCCTTTCTCTGGGGTAGAATGAAGAGAAGAAAGGGCATAGGGGAACTGTATAAAATTTACTTTGCCTTCTTAAATGGCTTTTGTGATTCCCATTGCCCCTCTGCCCTGAATCATGGTAAAAGGTTTATAACTAAATGTCACAGAGCAGAAAAACACATTCCTACACTTTCCTAGTCAGCTTAATACATTTTTCTGGATACCTTCAATTATTTCAAGGCTGTTATTTGTAGAAGCAGACAAATATGCTGAACCCAAAATATCTATATTACGCAAAAGAGTAAAAGATATTGTTTTGAAAGCATTCAAACATGACTTTGGAGAGAAGAGAGTATAAAGAATCATTCAGACTGAGAACTCAAGTAAAACACCTTTTCCTCATCACTAAATTCACTTTGGAGAACTTAACCATTTTAGAATGACAGAAGGTGTCAGTGAAAGTTCCTCTGTAGCTCTGCCATGAAGGTGTAAGTGCAGTCATGGGCAAGTCTGGGTGAGGAAGGCCCTCAGGAGCTCCTCTTGCCCAACTGCAGGGCCAAAGCAAAGTCTGCTTTGGAAGTAGATCTGTTTGTTCAGTGTTGGAGAGTAATAGGGATAGGCATTGCTTTATCTCAGAAATTGGATCTTTCCTGGGCGCTTTTATGGGAAGGATGTAGCTGATTTTATTTACAAACTCTGTAGTCTTTAATGAACATGTAGGATTTCAGACTTGTAGGGCTGTAGAGGTTTTCAGATGAATTTTTCTAGTGCTATTTCAGCTCGCTGGCTGAGTATTAGCCAGCCATGGAGGCAATGATCCATGAAAATGCTGCCTGCTGACTGGTGTGCAGTGAGCACAGGGAAAGGATATTTAAAACAAAACCTAAACAGAACACACACACCAGCCTTTGACCAAGGTGCACTGTGGGAATAAAATTAGAGGGTTTTAGGAAAGCTGCAAAAGGCAGGCTTCAGATACAGCAGAATTGTCAGTAGAGCTAAAAGCAACAGTCATGAGATAGGTCAGCAGAAGAATTATTTAAACTGTAGAAAAGGCAAGGGCAAATAGAACAATAAGCTTATATATTAAATGCTTGTACGAATAGCTCTTTAAGTTGCAGAAAGTTTTTCTAGCAAGATACTAGGAAGGTTAAATCTTAATAATGGAGCTCTGTGCATTGTCTCTTACAAACAGGTATTGTATTTGAAATAAGTAAGCATTGTTTTAACTAAAGGTATGTGTGTTTATGGTGATTAGACACAACTACTGTCAATATGCTTTTGCTTTGTGTGATTGGTCAAGAAGCTTATAAAGTATGTTGTAACATTAAGTTTTTTGGCCTGCAACTTTATAACTGCATCTTTATGCAGTTTATAAAATTATCTGGGATAATGTGTTTGCATATTATGTGTAAAATCATCTCCCCTGAGTGCACTGGCTGCTGCAATAGGTCAACCAAAAGCCAGAAAAAGATGAGAAGAGTTGATTACAGCTTCCCTGCAAGTGGCCCAGCAACACAATAAATTCCTGTGGCCCATCTCAAGTAGCCATTCTGGGTATTCCTACTTACCAAGAAAAAATGTGACATTGGGCCAGGCTACCTAGGGAAACTTGTCTAGCTCTCTGCCCCAGCCTCCAGTTCCTGTTCAAAGAGGGACACTGGTTTGCTGTATGCTGTCACAGTAAAAGCATGCCAGGCTCTGGCTTGAGGTCACCTGCCCGAAGGACTTTTTGTGGTTTGAGACCCTGGTTCATGACTGTGACCTCATGTGTGCTCTTTAGACTTGGTGCTGGTGGGAGAGAGGGGCTTCTCCCATGACAGGTGCTTGCTGCACCCTCACCTAATGAAATTGGGTAGCTTTTGGCAGCTGGGCAGGCACAGCTGGGATCATCTCCCCCTCATCTGGTCTCTGTGATCAGCAGGGAGTGCAAGGTACTTGGTGGTGCTTGCTCACTCTCTAGGCTGTGCTGTGGAGCTCAGAGGAGAGCCCCAGACACCTTTCTGCTGTGCAGGGAGAGCAGATGATGTCAAGACAGCAAAAATTATATATCCTAGAGCGGGAGCATCTAAAGTAACTAGAGACAAAGCTGAGGAGGAAAATGTGGCAGGTTGTGAACAAAACTGCTGTGTGATGGAATCAAGGGGGGAGATTAGGACGTGACAGAGAATGTGTGAAAAGCAGGGTATGTGGCTAAGCTATGAAACAAATGTTGGAGAGGCCTGTAGTTACATGCTAAACTGGATAGAGAGACCCACAAAGGGAAGAAAGGACAAACACAAACTGGGCTGTGGGGAATGAGCGTTGGTTGTGAACCAGGTGCCAGCAGAGCAGATGTAAGAGGTGTGCATCAGACAAGCCCTCTTTACCAAGGGATGGAGAAAGTACCCTGTGTCCCATGGGAGGAGGGATCCAGATCATGCTGGGACTGGAAATGAGATGCATGACATGGACATGGTTCTGACAGGGGCAGCCCATGGGATGCACAGCTGTCCTTTGGGACGGTCCTGAGCAGAAGGACCATGCTCCCAGGGTATGGTGATGGGGAGGACAGAGCACAGACATGACACGTGATCTAAAGATGGATGTTGTCTGGAGCTGTTGCTTGACAGGAACTGAGCTGAGTGCAGGAACTGAGTGGATCCTGCAGGCAGCAATGTTTGCTTCTAATCCATTTGTAAATGCAACTGCAGCAGAGAGGTCTGATTACCTGCCCTTCCCATTGCTTGTACCAGCTGCAGATTTGTCAGGATGCTTAGAGTGAAACCTGGGTGATGTGAGCACTCCCCTGCCCTCAGCAGCAGTGCTCTGGTGCAGGCTGTGCAGCCCTGCAGGATGCTCACACTGCTCCTGCCAAATGGCTGGCAGCACACGGGCCCAGGGGAGCGCTCAGTGCACATCTGCTGGGAAGCACCCTGCTGTCAGCCCAGCCTCTGCATGCACTTGGGCACACACACACACGTGCACGCTTTCTTTTGAGCTGATTGTCCCAGTCCTTGGTGTGGCAGGCCTGAGCTGCAGCCCCCATTGGCAGCAGGGACAGTCTATAGATAACAGGTGGGTACAGGGGGCTGGTGAAGGCCATTGCCAAACTGGGCCCACCACAGGCATGAAAACAGAAACAGCTGGGAGCCTCTCCTCCCATGCATCCCCACTCTGATGCTAGTCTGGGCAAATATGGTATTTCTTGGAGGCATGCCCAGCTGGTGGAGAGCTTGGGGGAAAGGAGCCAGTGGAAGACAGCAAAACTGCTCGGTGGTTCCGAACGCACAGTGTGAAATCCGCTTTGCTGTGTTAGTGCTTTGGGCAGAGCTGCAGGGGGTGTGGAGGTGATGATACCAGGTCTGGCCATGTGTTCCCATGCAGCTGCTGCTCTCCTCAGCAGCACAGGGTGCCCACCCATCTCCCCACCCCACCCAGCAAACTCCCACATGGAGCCGGGGCACTGAGGATGGATGCACTGTCCCCCTCCCACCTGACAAATAACAAAAGCATTGGCTGGAGGTGGGTTGCAGGAGGGAGGCAAGGGGATAAGCTGCAGGACAGCTGGAAAAGGCAAGCTGGGCAGCAGATTTCAGCTCATGCATGTTACCTGGTGACTGGGAAGCTGCAGCACTGTGCTCCCACTCCACGGCTTTGAAAGCTTGTCTCTACATCCTCAGATGGGGACCCTTTCTTGCAAGCAGCAGGGAAAGAGTGGGCAGGAATCAGTCTGTGACCTGAGCCAAAAATATCGCCTGCCCCACAGCTCCTGAAGCTCTTCTCTGCTCCTACAGGCGGGAGGAAGGGGGTGCTGGAGCTGCCAGGCACACAGGAGGGCACGCGCTCTGTTGCTGGGGAGCCCTGCCAAGGGACAGGGGCAGGAGGGAGGGGATGGGAAGCTGAAGCCTGGGATATTTAGTGAAATGGAAACCTTGAACCAGAGCGTTGTGTGAGGCACTGCAATCCTCTGCTGGAATAGTCAGGCAACTGTGCAGAGTGCTCTGGCAGCAAAACCACTCCAGGCACCCCAGCTCCAGACACCTGGGGTTCCCCTCCCCAAGTCCTTACTTAAATAGTGCTTTCATGCCATGCTAAGAAAGGCTTACGTGCTCTTTTGCTGCATTTCTGCCCTCTTGCTTTTTGTTCCAGGTCCCCTCCAGCCCTGGTGTGTGGCAGAGCCCCAGAGCCTCAGTGAGAGGTGGGTGTGAGCCACACAGCACTCACACACAGATGCACTTAAGGCACCACGTGTGCCAAGTGCCTCTGCCTTCTTGTGTGCCTGTGACTGCTGGTTTCCAAGAGCCTTGGGTAGGGAAGATCCACAGGCCTTCCCAAAACTCTCACTCTGCAGCACAGCCAAACCCCTTTGCATGTGGAGGGGCAGCTGGGGAGAGTCCCTGCTCAGAGGGGAGAGTGGAGGTTGCTGCTGTGTATTGAGGCTGTGAGATCCAGGCTGCCACAGCCAGGTTTTTAGCAGTGATCATGTGCCACGGAGCAATGGGAGCCCCCCAGTTTGTTTCTGAGGTGCCTTTGCCTCAGATACCCCTCTTTGAGCCCTGCCTGCCTGGCTGTAAATATAGAAACATAAGCCCTGGAGGTTTTTTTCTCCAAACATGTCCCTCCCATCTTAGCATCATCTGTGCAATTCCTCCAGCTGCTCCTATACATGGTATGACCTTTTTTCCCCCCCTTCCCTTGCTTCCCCCTCCATCTCACCCCTTCCCCGCCCATCCCTGCTCCCTTCCCTGCCCAGCACAGGGGGCCTGGGGCCAATCAGCTCTTCCAGACGATCAAATGTCACTATAAGTTGAGAGCTGCATCACCTTGGGACGCTCGCAGATCCCAGCCTGCCCGTCCCCTCCGACAGGAGCTTGGTGCTTCTCTCCACTCCTCCCAGGTAAGGGGGTCCCTGGCAAGGGGGGCAACACCGCAGAAGGGATGAGCCTTGGTTTGAATGGAGAAGCACCAGGGGAGGGTTGGGGTCCACAGGATCTGGGATCTGACACAGGACCCTAAGGAAAAGGCACTTGCAGCTTTAGTTGGGCATCTCACAAGTCTCATGTCACCCACAGAGGTTTGAGTGCTTTCAACTATCAAGGATTAGTAGGGGGAGAATAGATCCATCCAAACCAAGATTTGGGACTGGGAATTGTTATCTGTTGGAGAACTCAGGGAATGTTCCCTCAAGCAGCAGGAAGAAAGTGCTGACCTTCCCTGCCCTGTCACCCAGAGAAATGGATGGCTGAGGCAGGAGGTATGAGGGGCAGACCATCAGGGAGCTTCTGGTGGATGAAGAGGGCTGTATGTCTAGAGGGAGATCTGGGGGAAAAAAGTGTGGCCATGGAAAACTGTCCCCTCCCACAGGAATTGAGAAAATTGTGAGTTTTGCATGGTCAGGCTAGCAAAGTGGAAGAGTTTGAAGTCATGAACATGGAGAGTATCCCATCACGCTCTGAATTTAACCCCCCTCTCCTGCCCCTCTGCACACACAAGGAATTTCTCTTGCAATTTTCTCATTTTCTGTGAGAGTGAAAAGTTTTCCATGACCATATTTTAATTTCTTGGATCAGCTTTTTGTGGCAGGTGGTGGGTATCCTATGGGGGCAGGAGGGACACCAGCACAGGTGACTCTGGGGCCAGCAATTTGGGTGGGAGCTGTGCCACTGATGGGGGGGAGCTCCAGTGGGGCTGTAGCTGACTGCCAGGGCAGGCAGCCACCCCTCAGGGGGACAAGACCCAGGGAGGTGGTGGGGTCCCCAAGAGATGTTCAAGAGGCACCTGGCTGAGTGCTTTAGGGGTTACAGTGGGACTGCCTGGTGGATGGTTGGACTCGATGATCTTGTTGGTCTGTTCCTACCTTGGTGATTGCAAGACCAAGGAAAGGCAAGGGATATGAGCTGAGCACAGTCATTGGCTTTTTGTTCTCTGTCTTGGCTTTGTTATCCCTAGAAAACCCCTTGTAGGGATCAGATAGCTCATACTACCCTGCAGACATGGATAAAGGGCACATTTTGGGACAGGGAATTGGGATTTTGCTATGACCCTGCAGCAGTGCTGGAGTCCTGCTACTCAGTTTCAGCATTAGAGAGAAGTATATGCATATATTTATATATTTACTAGATATATTATAGATAATAACCATCTCTTTTAATATGATATGTATGTATATTAAAAAGTCCCTGCAGTGGGTTTGCAGCGGCTCCTGCTGCGAAGAGTGGCTGTGTGGTGCTTGGTGGATCATAGCCCAGTCCTTGCCCCAGAGCTGTCCCTGCCAGGTCCCATTGCCCATGCATGGCCACTTCTGTGCTGCCCCCTTTCCCTGTGGCTCCTGCTACCTTGCCTACCTTGTATGGCCTGGCTTGGGAGGGGATGATTGATGGGTGGGTTATTTCCAGGGATGGCCTGGAGGTGCAAGGCAGCTCATTCCCCCTCCCGGGTGCATTCTCAGCTGCTAAGAGGCTTCTTGGGATGTGCTGGCTCTGCTCTTTCAGCTGAGGCCAGGAGCATTTGGGGCCAAAAGGGACATGGTATTCCTGCCCACCTGGGGCTAAGGATTGGTGTATTTGTCCTTCCAGTGACCTGCTTGGCTTCAGCAAAATGCAGAATAACCCTTGCTTTCACCTTTAAGGGGTGAGACAGGCAGGAAGTTTTCTGTCTGGTGAAACTTTCCCATGTGTTTTGATTTCCTTCCAAAGGGTGGGCAGCATTAACTAATTGATTTTATTACAACCTTAAACCTCAGTCAAGACCAGAATCCATTTTTCTGCCACTATACAAACAAAGCCCAATTATTGCCTGAAGGTGCTAACAGCCTTAATCCTGAGCTGCATTTGCTGTGTGTAAAGTAATTTCCACCAAAGGCTAATCCCGAGCCAGCTGGAGACTTTCCATTGCCTTCGGGCAAACTTAATCCTAACTGCAAAAACTGCCGCTCTTAACAGATTGCTTTCTTTATTGCCTTTTGGATGTAAATATAGTCCAATTTTCCTGGCTGCTTTGATGACTATGTGGATAGTGCTGGGCATCAAAGAGCCTTTCTAGTCTTTGGTGGCTTTGGTGCCAGTCTGCATTTTGCCCCTGGCTTTAAGAGACCAGATGGCTTTTGAATGCCATGAAGTGGACAGACACCTTGCTCTTCTTGAAGCTAAATCTTTTTATTTTTCCAGCCAGGGTAGTGGCAGTCAGGTACTGCCTTAAATGCCAGCTTCTACTAACAGAGGGACCAAACCTGGTTGAATGTTTGGACCTTGCAAGGCTGAAATCAGTGATCTTCCCCTGGATTTTTTGTCCCCCTGGCCTCGCCTATGGGGTTCCTGTATCTGGCTCATCTTTGAGTCTGCCAATGCACTTGTTATTAACTCATTTTATCTGGGGCCAAGAAATCCCCTCAGGGCTGGGGTCTTATGGTGTTAGGGATGCTGGCATTCTCACTCTGCTTTTATAGCACACGGACAGATGCCATGCAAAATCCCATTCGCATTTGCAGCGCTTGGATTAACAAATATGGAAGGGGGCAGGGGAACAACCAGTGTGACAACTCTCAGCAAGATGTCCTTAGAGCTAAATTGGAGACGAGATGAGCTCATTCCAATAACTGCTAATGGAAAGCCTGATTGCAAAGGCTCCCATTGACTTCAATTGCCTTGGAAAAAACAGTGTGCACTGCGCTACGTGCCTGCCCTGCACTGAGCAGACACTCTCTGTCTGCACGCAGAGGGTTCTCCAGCTGATTCCTTCACCATTTAGTGGTATTACTCTTCTTACTAGAATGAGAGAGGACTTCAGCCCACAGCCTTTTAAAAGTTCTCTTGTATTTTTTTTAATCCTGCACCTTGGGAAGAAGGAAAGCTGCATTTATAAAGGCTTAATCCATGGGAGGATTGGCCATTGCCCTGAGTCTTTACAGAACATGTCTTTTGGAAGAAGCCAACAACTGGGCATTAGGCAGGTTCCCTCTGCAGGCTTTTGCCTGGAGAAGCTCTCCTGTCCTATTGCTTAAACCAACATGCTGTCAAGCATTATTACTAATAGGTTTAATAATTTTTGAAGGCTGAAATGAGACTGCTAACATGCTTGCCACTGAGGAGATAGCAAGTGCAAGTCTTCATCCTGAAGATTTTACGAAATCTAGGCTGAAAAGACCAGGGGAGAGAGACCAGCAGTGTTGTAGCATTCAAGTAATTAACAGCAGTGTAAATTGAGCAGAAAAGACTTCTAAAAGCTGAAATTCCTCCCAAACACAAAATTCCCCCTGTTCCCTCTGCCTGGTAGAACTAGAGTCCCCAGAGTCATCCTTGGGGTGGCTGTTGCAACCAAGGAGTGGGCAACAATGACGTAAAAAGCAGCCTGGGACCAAGAGACCACTGACCCCAAATCTCATGTGACCTGCCAGTAGATTACCCCTCCCATCCGGCACCTCAGGTCAGGTCAAAACACAGACCCTGCTAGCACTACTTCCAGGGCAATGCTGAATTTCTGAAAGAGAATAAATTAGGAACCAGAAGAAAAAAATCTCGGCTGTTTATCTCTCCTTGCAACATGGGGGTTTTAAATCCTGTTGATGTTAATGTATGGTGCCCAAGGTCATTGCTGGGGAATGGAGAGAATCCCTTATAGGGCAGAGAGCCTGGAGCCTGTGGGATTACTGCCTTCCTCTGAAATAGAAAGCTGCTGAGCTGCAGTTGTTCCTTTTGAACCTAAGTCATCCCACCTGCTCCTTCAAGACATCTCTCATATATCAGCTGAATAATGAAGTCATGAAAGTTGGGGTTTGGGCCAGCAAGGAGAAGCCTGGCTTTCTAATTTAAGATCTGCTGTGGATTTGGAGAAAGTTTTGGGGGTCTTCCCTCATCTTCTCCCCTGGCCTCAGGGCAGCTCATGCTGTTAGGAAAGCCAGTGTTGCATTACATAGAAATGGTTATATCAATGTGAACTGCTTAACTAGGCATGTGGCTGGTTTTCATCTTAAACTAATCATCAAATTATTGTTCACTCACTCATCAGTTGTATAAACCAGACACACTTTTGGGTGCTGACAAATAAGTACTTATCTCTAGGTTTATTGGTAGTTTCAGTTATTTTTGTAACTGACCGAGGCTTTGGAGCTGGCACCTTCCCACCTGTGGTAGCACAAAAGAAGGAAAAATTCCTCTGATCTTGCTGGAGTGATGGAAAGTCCGATGGGTGCAGGAGGACACCCTGGCCTTGCCTGTCTCCCTGAGCTCTGGGGATTTTGTAATTCAAAGCTGGGACTAGGCAGCCCCTGGTCTGCCTGTGGGAAGCAGCTGAATTGATGGGATATATCTTTCCAGATGATCTTTTTCTCTCCCCCTCCCTTTGTCCTCTGACATGGGTGGCAAAGGTTTGTGCTTCTCCCAAAATGTCAGTGTTGGTGGGGAGCTGGTTGGTGTGTGGGAAAGCAGGTGCTTGGCTCTTTTTGTCCTCAAATGTCAATCCATCTGCTTCTGCCTCAGTATTTTTTATGAGGTGCACTCACTAATAACAACATTTTTCTTCTTTTTCTTGTTTGTTTTCCTTTTCTTCTCTTTTGTCTAGAAACTAATTGCCAACATGTCTGACACCGAGGAAGTGTAAGTAGAGAGAAAGCTGTCTGTGTGTTTATCTGCTCAGCTTGGCCCCACACAGCAGAGCCAGGGCATCCCTGCAGGGTGCTGCTCTGTGCTCAGCCTGAAGCCCCCTGAGGCAGTGGGAAAGGAACATCTTGACTTAAAGTGTCACAGACCCCTCCCTGTCCAACACAGGACATCCCCCAAACACCTCCACCCTGCTCAGCCTGCCCTTTGTGGCACTGCACCTGGAGGAGGGGGAGTAAAACCCACACTGCAGTGGTTTCTGCCTTGGTTTAACAAATCCAGAGTAGAATGACCCAACCCAATGGGATCATTTGACATTTTTGCATCGTGGGATCAGAGGAATCATGGATAGACCTACAGACAAAAGAATTTAAGCAACATTGCATTGGGTTGCTTCAGTGTATCAGGTTTAAAGCTTGACATCAGTACAGGTGGGAGAAATACTTACCTTGCTTCAATGTCCTTTTTTCCTCTCTCACAGGGAACAAGGAGAGGGTAAGTCTTAAATCTCTCTGTAATTGCTTCTGTGCAAGCCTGCAACATTTGCTGGCTGTGTCAGCTGGTATGGTTAGACAAACCTGAAGTTTCTTTTTTGTGCTCCTGTCTGTCTGCCTGCCACCAGCTTCTGGGGTTTTTACAATACCTGCAGCACCCTGGATGTGTCCGTGCTGCGGGCAGCCCATGGCGTTTCAGCCCCAAACTGATGCCCTGGTGGGAGGGGATGCTGCTAGTTTTTTGTAAGGGCACTGCCATCTGCTGGCAATTTTTTTTGAAGCTTCTGTATGTGTAATATATTCTGTTTTTAGAACGTAAATCCCTACAATGTTTATAAGCAATATACATAGACACTTTTCTTATATTGAGGCCCTCTCTGCTACCTTTTCCCTTCTAATGCACGTGTAACCTTGAGTTTCCATTGCCCAAGGAAAAATCCAATACTTTATTATCTTCTTCCCCTTTTTATAACTACTCTTTTTTATTTTCAAAGTCATTTAATCTGTTATTTGACTTGCTGGTTTGCAAGTGGCCTCTCAGAAACCATCTTGCCCGGCATCCCTGTGAGCACAGAGGGCTCTGCCATGGGTAATGTCCTACTGATGTGTCAAGGCTGATGGTTGACTTGTCTGCTTTTTTCCCCCCTCTCCCATTTCAATGCAGAGGAGTACGAAGAAGAAGGTAACAAAAAAAGCGGAACGTAATTTATCTTTCTTTGGTTCTTGGTCCTGCTTTTCTCTTGTCTACATTTCACCCGTCTCTTTGGTGCTTGCTGCTAAAGGCAATCTGAAACACTCGATCAGTAAACCAGTTGGAAAACAAAAAAACAATCAAGATTTTTGGGGCTGCCATGAGCAGAGCCTTCATGTTACAGTGAAACGGAGTATTTGCATGTGGGGATGGTGAACAAACTGGGGGCTCATCTGTCCATAAACCTGGAGCTTTCTGGAGCAGGGACTGGTGCAGAGCTCCCATAACATATCGTTGGTGAAATCCTGCCATTCTCATTTTGGCAGTGTCCACAGATTGCATTTAAATTTTGAAATTGAAAAGAAGAGCAGGTTGTCCAGCTCCTGAGGAGCAGCCGACAGGGCACTGCTGAGGATGGAAAAGGCAAGGCAGAGAACCAACTGGCAAAGATGAAGTTTGTTACCATGCCTTTAGCTGGCAAAATGTGATTTGACAAGCTGTGAGAGACAGAGCGCTGATCTGGAAAGATGGAGCATGAAAAACCCTTCTCTCCCAAGTTGTTTCACCTTTTGTAGGCAGCAGGGAGAAGATAATTTGGAGATGTATCACTGTCTTTGCTGGGCACTTTTGACACACTGGCTTCAGTTCAGGCAAGTGTAGATGCCAGTTGTCATCCTTCATTTTCCCAAGGTGTCTGGAACAGAGCTAAGGGCCAAACTCTTGGAATCTCTCCCAGGATCTGCCCTTAGTGCCTAGGCGTCTTCTAAGGGATCAAAAGGAAAACCCTTTACTGGAGGTGGAATATTTGCACATGGAGAGTATGAGACCAGCTCAGAGTGTTGTCCCTGTGTAGAAATGTCCATTTTGGGGATTTACACACAGCAGAGCTTTTTCTTTTCTTTCTTTTTTTTTTTCTTTTTTTCATGGATTCCTCCAAGTTGCTGCAACAGGCAAATTCCCATCAATGGTGGTGGGAACAGAGGTGGAGGTGCAGCTGTGGCCATGGTGAGACTAGTTTCTGCTACTGCTATAAGGTACATTAGCCTTAAGTAACTATTTTCCCGGCATTGCTTCTGAAGGGACCAAGGGCTCAAGAAAAAGAAAATAGAGGCCCTAAATAGGTTGTAGATCTGCCTTCAGTCACGAAAAAGAAAATAGAGGCCCTAAATAGGTTGTAGATCTGCCTTCAGTCACTATCTGTCTCTGTGGGTCCTGCATGGAGTGGCAGAGCCAGGAAGGTTGAAGGCATTTTTCATGCTCCATCTTTTACATCTTGTCAAATGTCAAAAGAGCAAGCAAAGGGTGTTGCTCCTACAGACAAGCCTTCCTTAAAGGAAAAGCATTTTTTTCCTTTCTCCTTTCTTCCCTAACCGTCTACTTTTTGTTTTAAAGAATTTAATGACTGATATGACATTAATAGGCAGGTGAATTTCTTTTTAATCTGCATGACTCGCTCCTCTGAGGTGTATCTTCTCTTCGCTCCATACTTTTGCGTAACCTTTGTGTCTCTTTCTGATGTCATCCACTTATTTTCCATATAACTTTCCTCCATCACTTTCTAACCACCTTTTTTTCTCCAGGCCTTAGCTCACCCCAGCACCAGTTTCTAACAGTTTTCTGTTTTCATTTTCCTGCTTGCTGTTGCTTCTTGTTCCATGACACTTGCCACCTGAAGCTCAGGAAGAAGGTATGTGACATGGCTTCTGCTTTCTCTCTCTCTCACTGTGGAGGGGGAACGTGTGTGAAGAAATCCAGATCAAATATTTCACACCCAGTGTCAGGACTCTGTCTTGAGCCACAGACATCAATGCAATAGTGGACATTGATGTTGCTTATTGAGCTGGTAGGAAATTTGGCCTGTTTTATTAAAAAAATTATTTTTATTTATTTTAAAAAACCAAACCAAAGCATTTATATATATGAAAGAAATAAAATGCATTGATATAAACATATAAAATATATATAATATACACACATAAATATAAATATATGTGTGTGTATATGCATATATGTGTATGAAAACAAGCATATATATATTTGTTTTATTACACTTTTTATATTGAATTGTTTGGCTTATTTTTGGCACAATGGTGTCAAAATGAGTATTTTAAAGGGAGGGAGACACCCTGCAAAGTTTATACTCATCTGGTACAATTCAGGCATTAATTTGTTTGAAATTTAAAAAAATTGATAAATGTTGGTGAAAAATTTTAACCATATGAGGAAAAAAAAAACAAGTAAAGCAAAAGAAATGCAACAGTTTTATTTTTGGTTAAAAATTCACCAGAAGTTTGATTTAGGGTATTTTAGCCAGCTCTAATAAAGAATAACATATTGGGTGCCTTTTTATGTGGTTTTCACTTGTGGTCATATTCCCATATTCCAGTAACATTTATAACTCCATAATGTGCCCATAAAAATGTTATTTTTAATTCTCTCTCACCCTGTAATTCCATCTTTGTGTACTCTTACCCATAACGGCCTGGGAGCTTGGCAAACCTCAGGAATGTTCCAATAACATATTTCCTGTTTTAATTTTTTCTCCTCCCATTTCTTTTGCTGTGTGATGTTTCCCATGCACAGAAGAGGCCCAGGAAGAAGGTAGGTGAAGCAGCATCTCAGCCCTGCTGGTTCCTGCACCAGCAGGATGATGTGCACCTCGATTTTGCAAGGTGATAGAAGAAAGCAAGAGACAAGAGAAAGACACTGGGACAAACTATCTGAAGGCTGAGGGACTTTCTTGTCCCTTGCACAAATTTCATTGAGTGTCCCCTACATCCCTGAGTATCTGTGCAGAACCGCTGCTCCAGTTCTGGGGAGAAAGCAGCACAGAAAAAATGGACACCATCCCTTTATCCAAGACACAACATGCTCTGAGGCTGATTTTCAGCCCTGGGTATTTGTGTGCCATGGAATATCTGGGGTCTGGCTAGAAAGGTTTCTATCAGATGTCAACTGGTTTCTCCTATGTAGCTTGGCAGATCATGATCAGATGGATTTTGAAGTCAAAATCCATCTGTGGTAAAATATGTGCTTAGCCTTATGTTACATAGTACATATGCTATAATGTCATATTATATATA
This sequence comes from Camarhynchus parvulus, assembly GCF_901933205.1. Lineage (NCBI taxonomy): Eukaryota > Metazoa > Chordata > Aves > Passeriformes > Thraupidae > Camarhynchus > Camarhynchus parvulus. The sequence continues at coordinate 15,273,633 of NC_044575.1, read as the reverse complement.
AAATATATCATATATATTATAATTTTATAAGCTATAATATATCATATGATATATAATGTACATAACATACATAAAGAATTATAACCATGTAGGTGCTGGTAAATAACCCCAGCTGGCTCCCCAAATTGGCAAGTTGGAACAGACAGGGTGGAAGAGGGGCTGGAACAGAAACTCACCCTTTGCACTCAAGAGGTTTGGGATGTGGTGCTCCAGGTGCAAGGAGCCAAAGGGTGTGTTGGTTCCATATTTGCAAAGCTTTGTGCTATGGGTATATTTAAACAGGGGTAAACCTGTCTGTAGCGCCACGATAGACCCACCCTGAGCAGTTTGCAGAGTTTTTACAGCATCCAGGTCCAGATGGTTTTACATTTCTTGTATCTGTGTGTGCTCTGGTCACCTGTCTCCATTTCATCTCCTCCTCTGTTTCCTTATTTCATACATAATGTGCTTTTTTTTTTTTTTTTAACCCTCTGTTGCATTCACACACTCTTTAGTCTAACTGTTCTCGTTTTCCATCTCATTGCTTTTGCTTCCTGCCACATCCCACCTGATGAAGCTCCTCCAGCAGGTACGTGCCATCACCTTCCAAACTGCTCCCTGCTGTCTCCTTGGTGGTGGGGCCTCAAGGGTGGTGCAAGAGGAGCAGTACCAGTTACTTTGCCTTTTTGCCTCTGCTGTCTTTGCTTTCCACATGCCCTCTGTGATGGGCTCTGCCACTGGAACACACAGGAATAATCTCAGTGTAAGGTCCGGCAGAGTTGGCTCAGTGCTAACCCGGCTTCTCTGCCACCCCTGCCCTGTGCAAGGCTCACCATAAAGCCCATCTGGGCAAGGGCAGGAGCTGTCCTCTAAAACTGGAACCAGAGAGAAATTCCAGCATGAGCTTACTGTGAGATTTTCCCTGTCTGATACATTTTTGCTTCTTCCCTTCACATGAAGGGAAGTTGTCTCCCAGCTGCAGGTGCGTCAAATTCCTTTCCCCTCCTGGCCATAGCACGTTCTTTACTGGGATAAAACTTTTCCCCCTGAGCAGAATTTTTAGCCTATGAAAGGTTTTCAGCCTATTTCAGCTCATGTAATAATGTATTTCTCCCAATGTTCCTTTGCATCCTGTTCCGTGGCTGTTCACACCTAAAGAAGCTCAGGAGGAAGGTATGTGACATGACTCCTGAATTCTTGCCTTTAAGAGTAAGCTTTGGCTTAGCCAGCAAACCATAAGATGGCAAAAGGAAACAGGAGTTACAAATAGGCATATTAATATAGATAAAACTTGCCACCATTTTGTTTTTTGTACTGTCTGTTGTCATGTTGTGTTGTCTTGACATTGAATGTGCTGTCCATGTACGTGGTAACCGTCGCATGAAATAAAAGCTTAAAAAGTGCTGGGAAATGTAAACCTCTTAAAAGGATGAATGTTGAAAAGTCTTGACTCTGAGATTGGTTGGGTCTCCTTGGCAGGCTTATTTGTACCATTTGGGGTGGATCTGGCCTGCAGACTGTATGCACAAATGCTCACGATTGGCTGATATTCTTACAATAGCCTTTCCATACATCTTTTTTTCAGCTTAAACTCTGCGGTATAAATCAAATGGTGATAAATTTGATGCTTTAGCTTTGCAAATGATTAAAGATGGTATTCTTGTTCATATAATGGAGTTTCTAGGCCACTGTTTCATGGCAGTACTTGCAGCTACCCAAAACCTGCTGGCCTCGGGATGTAAATCCACTTGGGCAAGCATCAGGGTTATGAAACAGCGTGCTGCTCCTGGCTTTGGGCAGGACTGCAGAAATGGTTGTATAAGACAAATGTAATCTGATATGGCTGCTTAAATCAGCTTTATGTTTTTGATATCTCAGACCATTTGCACCCTCACTTCCAGTACTGCTTTTAGTATCCATACTCATTTTATTTCCTTGCAATATATTCTTAGTCTTTCCCTCCTCCTCCATTTTGCCCAAGTGAAAAGTTGTTCTGATGCTCCTAACACTCTCATCTCCTTTGCATTTTGCTCTGTGACTTCCCACATGCTAAAGCTCATGAGGAATTTATGTGCCATGACTTGTGAATTTCTCTGTTTCTGTCTGGAGCAGTAACTCGTGCAGGAATTCTGGAGGTGGTTGAAGATGAGCCAATGCAAAAAATATCCTCTGCACGGTTGCTTTGCTCTCATAGGATACACGGTGTGATGAGTAATAAGTACTAACTGCTGTTTGAAAACAATGCCTGAGGCACAGGCTGGGCACTGCTCATGTGCTCCCCAGCACCTGATGTCTCTAGCCAGGCTACTCAAAAGGACACCAGTTGGTACAGGGATAGTGCTCCCCAAACCATTTCCTCTGTGCCATGCCCCAGGGTTAGAGGAGGGGCAGCTGTGTCCTGAGGCAATACTGTGTCCCTCAGCACCTCTTGCCCAGTTCCCCTGCCACTGCACAGAGACAGAGCTCCCTTTTGCAGCAGTTTGGAGATGTGGGGACACTTGCACCCAAAGTCATGAACATTTAAACGAGTGACACGGTGTCATACCTAGATTTTACTATTAGGGTAAAGATTGGCCTAAGTGGCATCATTTTGGTTGGAGCATATTTGAGAAAAGATGTAGTGTGTGCTTTTTCCAGAACTATTGGGGTGTTTCTGGGTTAATGTGCATTATGCAAAAACAGGGGTGGCAGGCTTGTATTTTTACTTGATTTTGTAACCGGAATTAAGGTCCAGATCTGGTAAGACAATCTCTGTGACTGGCAAAATAGAAGGTCATGCTTCTTAAAGCATCAGCCTGGCAGCCCAAACCCATTTACCTTTCAATTGCCCTTCTGCCTGCCCCTCTCTGCTTGCCCAGCCAGGCTTCCATGGGATGTTTCATCCTGCAGGTTGGAGAGCAGTAATGTGCTCGTACTCACCCTCCCACACTGGTGTGCAGCCCTGTGCACCAGTGGTGAAATCCTGGGCACCAAGAAAATCAATGCCAGCTCCTCAGAGCCCATTGATTTCCACAGTGGCTGGGATTTCTATGCACATGAATAAGAGCAGGTTGCCTATATCCTTTTTGCACATTCAAACTTATGGGTAATGGACTTAATTTAAATGCAAGTCATGTTTTTGTCAGCCAAAGGCTACAGTGGCATTTGATTTATAACATTATGAATATATATGTTAGGCATCTGCATTTTTGTATTCAAACAACCCTTCCTCTCCACAATTCTAATTGACATTCACATGTGCCCTCTATTTCTCACTTAATCTTATTAATGGTTTTTATCCCTTTAACCCTGCCTCCACCACCTTGGCAAAGGAAAGTGTAAGGGTTTTTAATTATCCACTGTTTCTTGCTCTAATTCTCTCATCTTTCTTTGCATCTCCTTCCCTGCTACTTCCCTTTTAAAGAAGTCCATGAACCAGGTATGTGACTTCTGAATTCCTCTGCGTCAATCTGAAGGGTTATTGTGTGCTAGAAATTCAATTCCACTTGGCAGTTTCACAACTGGGTCATGTGATGAATTGGGACAAAATGGAGACTTTTTAAACAACACAAAAAAAAAAGAAAAGGAGGAACATTTTGTTGACAGCTTTTGAAAATTATGGGTTTTATTTAGTTAAAACATTTTGTTCCAACTTTTTTCCCCCTCTCTCCTTTATGGAAGATTTCCAAATTTTGAAATGAAAATTCTATTTTAGATGCTTCTGAAGTATTGCCTTTATGGATAATGTGGGGTATATATAGTGTAATGCAAGAACAAATCTGGAATAAGAAGTTGCCACAAGGCAAAAAGTGGAAAAGTTTTGTTCCAGAGATGTTAATATCTCTGCAGCCTTTATGGCTGTGAAATGTTTCTATTTTTTTTTAAACTAAAATCTCAGCTATGTGTGTTCTGAAATATTGAAATTTAATTTGAACTCTGATTCATGTTGGAAAATTTTAACAGTAACTCTAGTATTATACTCAGGAATTCAAAGGTGGAAGTAAACATAAAAATCAAATATTAACGATAAAATGTAACTTGCAGCTTCCTCACACCTTTGACCAGTCATAATTTCTTCATCACTCTGTGATGCATAATAATGAGGATAAAGCTAACTGCTGCATGAAAAATGTAGTAACATTTTTTGTAGACAAACATCTCAATGTGTGAGCTGTAATAACAGGCGCTTACTGGACCCGGAGCATCCTCACAGTGCGTATGGGAATGTTATAATGGTCATTACCTGGGAAAACAGAAACCGAACTTGCAGTGTCCTCTAAACTGTCTGTGGAAATTATTCTGTGCCATTTGGAGTAGTTTTATTAAAGTAGTCACATCTCAGCAGCCTCCCAGCCCAGCTATTTCCCTCTGCTGTCCACAGAGGGAGACCAGCCTCTAAGTTCAGAGCAGATTGGTGCTTTTGTCAAGGCTGGAGTGAGGTGAAAGCTGATTGATTTTTACATGACTTAATACTTCAACATTCATCTCTTCACTGCTTCTCATGTCTCTCCTGTTCTCATAGCTTCTTGTTTCACATCTTCCTCTTCTCTTTTTAATCATATTCATTTTTGTATCTTAATCTGCACCTAAGGTTTTTCTGACTGTGATTTGCACGAGCTAAAGGTCATTGTTTCCATCAGAGCTGCTCTGCCTGCCTCTGTACCTCTCTTCCACATTTATTGAACTGCTACTCACTACTTGAGAGCTGGTTCTCCAGCATTGACAGATGTGTGTGAGCTTGAAATTTGTGCAAAACACAAGATATTAACATAATATGATAAAAAATAAAGCCATAACTACAGCCTTCCTATGCTTTCTTTTCCATCTGTAACATAAAGCACAATAAAACCAAAAGACAATGTAAATATAACAAGCTTAACAAAAAACTTTTATGCCAGAAGGAGACTGTCCCAGCTTTTCATGTAACTGCATGATTATTAGTTTCTCTGTTATTAATGCTGTCTTTGCCTACCACATCTTCTATGTCACAGCTTTGGCCTGCACAAGTCACGGTTGTTGCTGTTGTGGAATTCTTGCTCTAATTCTTTCATTTTTCCTTCTTGAATCCTTCCACCTAACCAAGCTCATGTTTGTGACATCTAAATTCCTATGTATTAATCTGAAGCATTTCTGTACATAGGAATTTGAAGGTGTTGAAGAATACCAGAATCATGAAGAATCAATCCATTCTTGAAATTCTCTAAAACTTATTTTCCCTATAGGAAAGTATAAATATTGTTTGTATATTGAAGGATCACCATCTAAGAAGATTAGAACAAGCTTTTTTAGTGTCCCTGAAAAACTTTCAGGGCTGTGATTACCCCATAGCCCCTGAGCTATGGGGGTACCTGAGCTGCAGAAACCCAAGCTGCTTACACTTGCAGAGAGTGGATTGCAGCAGGATTCTGGCACACAAACTCCAGCAGTTCTAGTCCTTTGCAGCAAAGACAAGCTCTGTGCAGACACAAACATTGCCAGTTCTGCAGAGCTAAGCCTGGAATCTGCTAGCAGAGATTCTTAGATGGTGGAGCTTCAGATGCAGGCATAGGGACACATCCAAAGCAGAATCTCCTTCAGTAATTCTCACATCCTCATGCCAGCTCTGATAGCTAAAAAGGCAGCTGAAACCTAGGTAACACTAAATGCTTGTAAATCTCTCTTCTTGGGTATGTTTTCTTTCAAATTTAAGGATCACCAGTGTTACTACACTTGCCCATGGTTTATAAATTCGCATGGTTTCAATTGTCACAAATCATCAACATTCAAATTCCCTTTATCTTTTATTTCTATGGCATCTCCTTCCTATCTACTTCATACCCCACTGTAATTACACTACTTTTCCACTCTTATTAACAGTCTATCCCTATAACTTGGTCTGCAAATTATACTTCTCCAACCCAGTCTTACCAAAGTTTGAGGTGGTCCCTTCCTGCATAACTTATTTCTAATTATTTTATCTTCCTTTCCTGTGTTTTTCCCCTGACACATCCTACTAAATGAAGCCCCCCCTCCAGGTATGTGATTTAACTTCTAAACTCCCTGGTGTCTGTCTGCTGGGATGGTGTGTGTGAGAACTGAATACAAGGTGACAGGGGATAACAACTGATCAGTTAAGGATGGATTATAACTTGCATGCCTTTGGGGTAGCTCTATTTTAGTTTAATATTTTTTCTCAGTAAAGTGTAATCAGCAGTAAGGAGGAGGAAACTTACTCATTGCATAAAAATTTCACTAGAAACTGGGGGAACACACATATGCTATTGTGACAGGGTAGCTCAGCAAAAAGCCTCCTTGTGGAATGCATTAAATTCTGCCTTGTGATATGAGAATGAATATTTCTTCCTATAGAGGAAGAAATTTTTATTTAAAATCTCAGGGCAGAATTTGACCCATTGACTGTACATTGGGAATATAAACACTGAGAGTTTGTGATTTTTTAATGCCTGTTTTGCAAAATATTTGGTGGGGGTTGTGTGTGTGGCTGAAAAGCAAAACCTGCTCTGCAAATTCACATTGCTGATCTATTCCTGCTTTGCCAAAACCCAGAAGAATGACGCGTAGACCTGCACAGACTTCTAATGAACATTTTCTTCCTATGAAGTAATCCATTTGTAATTTTATATTGCAAATGGATTTGAAGAGCAGCAGTACATTTATATAGACATCAATGTTGTCTTCAAGGAAGAAAATGGCCTGAGCCATAGATCTAGAAGGGAACTGAGCTTCTTTGGAAGTTAGCTGAACGTTGATGATGAGTTACAGCAGGTTTCTGAACCACACTGCGTTTATTTCAAATGGTTGAAATCCTGCTGTAGTAAAGGATGGGTCCAATAGTGCTTTGAAAGTGCTGGCTATGTTCATGTGCATATTTCCAATCAAGGTAAACCTCGGTACACTGTGCTGTCAGGTTGTACTTTATGCCATATGATGATAAGTGTTTTTTAAGCACTGCACTATTATCATAAATCTGCCTCTTTTACCTTTCCTATTCTGTGACTTCTTTTTATGTGTTATTTCAAATGTAAATATTTTACCTGTTTACTTCTTAACTTCATTCTTGGCTCCCCTTCTCCTCTCTGCCCCTTCTCCCTGTTGGCTTAGAAGCTCTTTTGGTGTGTGAAATAACAGGTTTCTTGTTCTCATTCTCTTGTTGTCTATTGCAACTTGTTCCATGACACTTCACACCTGAAGTTCATGAGCCAGGTATGTGACACGACTTCTGGTTTACTCCACCTAGGTGCAACACCAAAGTGTGTATGTGTGTGAGAGAGGGAGAGGACAGGAGTCCTGGGCTGGTAGAAGAGAAGAAAACAAGAGAAACAAACATTAACCACAATTATCATTTGCAGCTGTCTCCTCCTTTAACCTCCATGCTTACTGCTGCTTTAACATTACAGCATTTTCAAGTCCTGACATTCTCTTCAGTTTTCTGCCTGGTTTAGCTCACTAATTCCTTTATTTTTTCCCCTGCTCTCTTTTTCAGGAATCTAAGAGCTTTAAATAACTGTTCTGTTTTCTTTTTTCTATTTCCTGTCTTTCCATCACTGCTTGCACCACAACAACAGCAGAGGAAGCTCATGAGGAAGGTATGTGTTGTGCCTACAGACTCTCATCCTTTTTCTCTTTCAGTGCTGGGGAAACAGTGTCAAAAACACTGACATTGTTCAAGAGAAAAGAGGGTATGGGAAGGAAATGTTCTCTCTAGATGGATTTCAATGAACATGGAGAAAGGATTAGCCAAGTCAAATCACCAAAAAAGGTGTTTTTCCTTTTTTTCTCTGTCTCCAGAGAGTCCAAGGTTCCCAGGATAACAGGGAGGGAATGGGGACAGTGCTCTTAGAACAGTGCTGGTTGTGAATTGACTGCTGTGCTTCTTCTCTTTTTCTTTTGCCCTCCAACCTACAGCCAATGAAGAAGGCGAATGCAATGATGGTAGCTCAGTGTTGTCTTAGGACAACAAAGTCATATTTCTAACATCTCACTCTCTTTTATGTGTCTGTTTTTGTTCCTCACTTTATTTTAAATTCAGGAACTGGGCCAAAACATCTCTGCTGCAAAGAATCGCTCACTGTGCATATCCAATCACCCTTGGGGAGTCATTAGTGTGTTGAGAAGCCTCTACATCCTTATTAGGATAGTAGATGGTGAAAATCAAGCTCCAGAAGCTTGCTCTGGACTTGTCTTTTAGCCAGAATCTGTTGCGTCCTAGCTTTTATCAGCAAAATGTCTCTATCTCCAAAAAATCAGGAAAGAATCTCTTAAATCATAGTGACATATTTGAAAATGAAGCTGAGCCCTGCACAGACATGCATCCCTCACGCAGCCTTAGGTAGTCATGGGCTCCAGGCCTGAATCTACAGAAATGTAAACTTCTGCTCAAGCCATGCACTTACAATTGTGCTAAACATTAAACATCTATTCAGATGGGGGAGCTAAATATAGCCTGGTTGTAATGCTTGGGTGCTGGAGCACACAGGTAGGGACAAGACTCATGTGAAAGGACCAAACCTAAATATGTGCAGGGTCAGTGTTGCTCTTGTAGAAGATAACTTAGCCTCTTCCTGGCCAGTTTAAGCATATAGAAAGTTCTCATGGAGTTTTAGAGGCTGTTGAAGTAACGGGGTTCTTCCTGACTGCCCCAGCCTCTAGAACACCCAGGCAGCTGCTTCAAAATACAAAGCCCAAGGTCACTTGAAACCACCCAGCATTTTCTGTGTTTTCTTGTTTTGTTTGATTTTGCTTTTGTAGATTTTTTTTTTGTTGTGGTTGTTCTTTTGTTTTAATTTTCTTGCTCACTTTTCAGGCTTCTTTTTTAATTTAGGGAAGTACCCTGAGGACCTTCCTGAGCCTCTCTCTTTCTTTTTCTCATTCTTTTCTTTTATTTTTAATGGCATATTGATTTCCTTTTTTTCCCGAGGACACAGTGTGAGTTAGATATGTTGCTTCTGACAAGGGGGATTAAGGGAGGGTGTTTAGGGATTTCTGAGCGAAATAAAGGCAGTTCAGATGGATTCCCAGAGAAGGAGAGAACTGTGTGAATATCTAAAGACTGGGCAGGAGCAAGCAGGGTGGTGCTATTTTGGGGGTGCATCCTCTCCCTGCACAAAGCCTTTTGGAAACCAGAAACTCAAAGGCTCTAATCACCAGGGCAGTGAACTTGGATTTGCAGTGTCTCTTGCCTTCTTTTGGCAGGGTTCTACGTGGGGATTTTGTCTCAGCCCCATGGCTCACAGTCAGAATGACCAGAATGTCAGTCAAAATCCACCACAGGAACAGGAATTTGCTATGACAATTCCTGCTTGTCAAAAAATTTTGGCCCAGTTCCTTGACTCAGTGTCTTGAAAGAAAAGGGGCATTTCAAAATAAATGCCATCCCTGGACTGCTTTTGGTTCATACAGTATGGACAAAGGCTGGGCCATGCATTGTAGAGGATAGATTTTTTTACTGTTTAATTTTTAATAAAATACCCCTTTTTCTGGTTTTCTGGAGGTACCTTTAAGAATTCTAACTACAATTTCTTATTTCAAGAACTAACCTTATTTTTTCATTTTTACAATTGTTTGTTGGAGTGCTGATTTGGTGGGAGCTGAAACCAAATTGACACAGTTTTTGACAAACAGGTGTCGATCCTGGCAACCAAGATCAACAAACAAAACCAGTTATTTCCTGTCTACTCTTCCCCCTTTGAAGTGTTACTAACTGGCAGCTTTAAGCCAAACAGGAATGTCTATGAAAATTATCTGGGTATGTCATGAAGGAAGGCAATCCTGTGTAAATAACATACCCGATAGACTGGTTAATTATAATTACATTTCCTCTCTCCAGGTAAAAGGCAATTTAGCTAACATGTTAAAAAGCTCACTGGCTATTTGAAAAGCAAAACAAATTAAAAAAATAAGTGGAGGAATATACAAGCACGCTGTTGGCTAATGGTACTTTTCTTCAGGAGTGATTTGGGACTTCCTTTATAGTGAAGCAGTCTAAAGCACATTTGTAATTACATGCTGTTTATTTTCTTAGCATTGTTCTGGCATCTGGAGGCCTCAAATGAAATATGTTTTGGCAGGCAGTGTTCTTGCAGTAAATGAGAAAAGTCTACCCCCTAAAATGGCATTAATGAAATTTTTATGGGAAAGAGTGCAAAAAAGGAAATGTTGGTTTCTGATTTCTTTTACACATCTCTCACATCTTTTTTCTTGATTATCTCAATAACCCATTTCCAACAACTCTCTCAATTTTTTGTTATCCAACACCCTTAGATCTGATTGCCTCAATAAATTTTTTGCAGTGTAAGTTTTTTGCTATTTTCCCCTCAAATATTTCATTTTCTTTTTCCTATTTTTTTTTCTATTTGCTATTCCAAATTTCTACCATCAGTCCCCAAACTGCTGGGTAAAAATAAGCATTTAGAAAATGTAATATCTTTCTGAATTATGATATCGATAACAGGGTTCATGCACCTGCTACTGAAGTGGTTATTCTTACTTTTACTTTACAATTTATTTTTTTACCAGATTCAGTAGGCTGTGTGCTTTTTTACCTCAGTTCCTCCCACTGAGCCAACACAGGGAGAGTCTTGTACCACAGAATCCATCAGCATCCCTGAAAGTTCAAATGTAGTGTGTGGTTATGAAAGTCAACCTGGGTCTCTCTGAGAGAATGGGCCAGAATAAACACATAGGTTTAATTTATTTCTGTTTGTGAGAGTAACAGCACTGAACTTGCTGGCATTGTGCTGGAGTTAACAACTGAAGTTTAAAAAGAATAGCTGGGAGGGGAGTTGACCACAAGCACAAATGTTAAGGGATTAACTCATAAGACCAGCACATGTCTGAGAGCCAGGGAAAGGTCACTTGTTGCAAGGCAACAATTCTCACTGCCAGAGGGCCAGGCTGGCAGTCTCTGTGATGGTTTGGCCTGCCTGTCAGGGCATTATGCCTCTCCTGGAGATGGAGAGATCTTTCCCATTAATGCCCATGGGAATTTTGCATGTACCTCAGCAGGAGAGGATGCTTGCTAAGAGAGGATGGCCTTTCCAAGCTGGGTTTGAGGAGCACCACACAGTGCAGAAGAATTAGCACCTTCTCCTTGGCACTGAGGTGTCTCAGGGACATGTGCCCTAAGATGTCTTGGAAGCCAATGAACCTGGAGTAAATGTGTGTCATAAAGGTTTTCCCTTCCTGGCCTCCGTGTGAGGCATTTTAACAAAACCAGTGAAGCCTTGTTATCACTGAGATATGATATTGTGAATTTGAGTAACTTTAACAAAAAAAAATGCTGATTGAAAAAGGCATCATTTTCTTCTACCCTCCAGCCCAGCTGGCCTCCTTAGAGCTTTGGTCAGGATGTTTGAGAAAAATAATTTTGCATATACATAAAACCACTGCTTTCCAGATGCTACGTTTGGGACTTTTATACAGTCTCTTGATTCTTTTCTGCCAAATTCTGTTTCAAGGGTAAAAACAGATTCACTCCTAGCAAAAGGGGTGTGTGAGTGTGTGTATTTGTTTTGGAAGTGCTTGAGATTTAACCAGTTTCTCTGTATGTTTCCCCTAAGATTAAATTTCCCTTCCCTCCTTTTACTTTAGCAGCTGGCATGATCTCTGTTGTTTTAACTTTCTTCCTCTTTTTCCCGTCCTGTTTTGCTACATCCTTCCAAATACAGAGGAGAAGCCCAGAATAAAGTAAGTATGGTTTTGAAACCCTGGGATAATTTTCCTGATTTAGCAGAAGCCCTTAGATTCTCTATTAGGCAAATGGCCACCAGAAGCCTTTATCCAACTCTGCCTCACAGAACATCCATCTGTTTGTTCCTGCATGCCTTTCCAGGATGTCTGCTTCCTTCAGAGAATGCCTTAGCAGCAGTTACTGGCCTGGGCCTTATGACCTGTTCCTGGTAGAGTCAGAGAATTCATGGACTGCCTGAGATGCAGAGGGCTCACAATACCCCAAAATACAGGCAACTCTACAGTAAATCCTCCATGAGAGGCCATGGCTGGGAAACTGCACGCTTCATCCAGGATCTCTGACAATGGGAAGGGTGGCAAATGTTGGGCTGGGCTGAGTTGAGCTTTACTAAGGTTTCCTATGGACCTTCTGGCTCTGGGCCCCAGCAGCTTCCTTTCCCACTTTGCCAGCTGCCCAGGATGGAGTATACAGCCCTGCACAGGCAGACTCACAGACAAACATCTTCCCATGGGGTACAGAATGACCACAGGCTTTGGGAATAAAGAGAGGCTTCAGGGATAACTCCCTGCTCTGTATGACCTTCCAGGAAGGACAGTGGTCCTTAGGACTTTTCTGGAGTAGTTTTCCACTGATGTACTCTTTCACCCCTCCCTATCTCCACCAACATTCCTCCTTGTCAGTGTGGTTCCTGAGGGCAGGGCAGGAGAGGCTATTTAAAAAGCTGCATATCCTTTAAGATGAAAATCCTTTATTTTTCTTATCTTTTTGTTTTGTTTTTGACTCTCTGCAGACTAACTGCTCCTAAAATACCAGAGGGTGAGAAAGTAGATTTTGATGTAAGTATTCCTGAGAGTGGCTGTGTTTGTTCTTTGTACCTGGTAATAGACAGGAGTGTAAACCCACATAACTCCTGTACTGGATATTACTGAGGGTAAAGGCAAAGACAAAAGTATGGTTGATTTGCAATTTGATTTCAGCAAAAGGCTACTCTCTGCTCCCTGAAATTGTCTGAATGCATTCACCAATAATGTGACTAAGCTAAAGTCTTACGTATATTTTTGTTGTTATCTCCTTGCATCTTTGAAGTCATTATAAGGAGGAGAAAGTAAGTGTTTTAGGGTTCTCAGATCCTCCGTCCCACTGTTGCAAATGGCTTGAAAGTTGCAGGCCCTCATCTGTTGCTGAGAAACACTAGATAAAATTACAATAATAAGTAGAGATCCAAACACTTTCCTAGAAAGTTGCTAGAAAAATGAAGAAATTCTGGTATCAAAAACCTCCAGAGAAATATTTGCTTTGCCCAAAATGCAGGAATATTTTCTAGGTAAGATTTGTATTACAAAGTCAAGAGGAGGCAGCTGAGTATGTTCAAAGATAGGTGTGTAAGCAAAGCCAAGGATAAAATATGGTGGAGGGAAATGGGAGGTTTGGATTCTTTACACTTCTGGGCTCCTGACTGTTGCATGAATGAGTGCCTGATTGCACCTAGAGGCATTTAAGTTAATCCATAGATTTCCATGGAAATCTACAGACAATTTTTACTCTTGTTTCTCTGTATATTGCAGGGTGCTGGGAATGTCCAGGACATAACACTAGAGCAATATGGACTTAATGAGTTTTCCTGCCTTTTTAGGACATCCAAAAGAAAAGGCAGAACAAAGACCTGATTGAACTGCAAGCCTTGATTGACAGCCACTTTGAAGCCAGAAGAAAGGAAGAGGAAGAGCTGGTTGCCCTCAAGGAGAGAATTGTGAGTCCTTGTACTGCATTTCCCTGTACTAGATTGAGAGATCATCTGTAGATGAGAAGCTGAAACTGCTTTGACAGAAAGCTGCGCTGTCATGTAGAGTGACTGCTCAAGTCATCATCAAATGTCTTCTCCCCCCATCTGTCCCCTCTCTTAGCCCCTTGTTTTATATCTGAGAATTGTACTAGAGACCCTTCTGCATGCTCTAGAAAGAGAGAAGGTGGCTCACACTCAATGAAGCAAAGCTCTTGGTAGTGGGGTGCAGCAGTGGGGTAAAGCCAAGGTGGTGACGCACTGCCTCTGCCACTGCTCCCTGCAGGAGAAGCGCAGAGCTGAGAGAGCAGAGCAGCAGAGAATCCGGGCTGAGAAGGAGAAGGAGCGTCAGGCAAGGCTTGCGGTAAGTGTCCCTGCTTCCCTCTCCTTGTCCCTGCATCCAAGTGGGGAGATCCCCAGAGATAAAAAACTACAGGTTCTGCCTGTCTTAGTCCAGAGGTGAAATTACCACTCTCTAAAGCAAGGGCAGAAAACAGGAGTTGCTAATTCTCATCAATGTATTCCTCTGATCCCATTCCCTGCACTGACACTGGCTGCTGGGGAAGCTGGGAGTCTGCCCTGGATTAACTTGTTTTGTGTGTTGCACTCCACAGGAGGAAAAGGCACGCAGAGAGGAGGAAGATGCCAAGAGAAAAGCTGAGGATGACCTGAAGAAGAAGAAGGCTCTGTCCTCCATGGGTGCAACATACAGCAGCTATCTGGCTAAGGTAAAAATCATGGATTGATGAAAGAAATATGAAAACATTAAACGATTAAGTTGACTGGGAATAGTCTTCATTAGATGTTGAGAAAATGGCCCAATGTTGAAATTGTTTCATTCAGGCTTAATTTCTGAATCCTGACATTAATTGATGTTCTGAAAATAGGCTGACCAGAAGAGAGGGAAGAAGCAAACAGCTAGAGAGACGAAGAAGAAAGTCCTGGCTGAGAGGCGCAAGCCCCTGAACATTGACCACCTTAATGAAGACAAGCTGAGGTAACATGTTTATCTTAATTTATGGAATGATATTGATATTTGGTTTTACTGTCCTGAAGTCTTCTCTGGTGATACAATGACGTAGAGGAAGGGGCCTTCCTTGAAATGCATCACGGGACACACTTAAGTTGTGCCCTTGCTTAACCTGGAGAATAGAGGAGAAATGGGAATGTAGGGAAGTGTTGAAATGGTTTGGTAGCCCTCTAGCTCTGTTAGCCTCTCCTGCTAATTAGGATTAGTTGCTTATAGGACTAGCTCTGGGATTAGCTGAACAAGCCTACAGACTGGTATCTGTAGCATTCCCAGGGGTGAGTTGATGCTGCTAAGGTATGAACAGGATCTCCATGAAGGCTGGAGGTTTGGAAGCTAAGTGCTCTGGTGCAGAGCAGTCATCAGATGATAGTCTGGACTGCACATGATTGAAAGATGAAGGTAGCTCACCTCAGCCCTGACACAGATGAGATTGCACAGTGGCAACTGCTCTGCTTATCTGGGTGACCTTCAGAGTCCTCCTTCCTTCTTGTCTGATTCCACTGCAGTCTTATCTTTCATTAAGAGTTAGGAGGAAAATTAGAGGAATTATGTTAATGTGTGACGCATACAAGACTGCAAGTCTAAAAGATTTGAAGGTGAGAAAAATGTGACCTTGAAAATGAGTAACTTTAAGAGAACAGAGAGGGTTTGCAGGAAGATGTGTGAATGGCATTAAATAAAATTCATTATTAATGATGTGAAAACAATGGAACATATCTGATGTCATGTGTTTCTTCGGTCTTCCCCCATAAACACACAGGGACAAAGCTAAGGAGCTGTGGGACTGGCTATATCAGCTGGAGACTGAAAAGTATGACTTTACAGAGCAGATCAAGAGGAAAAAATATGAGGTGAGTTGAGAGGCTATTTTGCTAATGGCACTGGGTCCAAAATGTAAAAATCTCTCTGATTCATCTGGCAAAAGTCATGTTTTGATATCATTTGGGTCTCCAATGACCCTTTGCAATATTTATGCAGCAAAATGCTTGGAACTACATTCCACTAACATACATACTTGAACGGGATTTCACATTTCAGGCTAAAATTGAATAGATCACTTCTAAGGTTTTCAGTGCCCCAAGGCAATCCCAATGGAAAATAGACACCCTTCCCTCTCCTGAAATATTGTTCATTCTTGTTTATCTATAGGTAACTGTGGCCTGAAAATTCAGTAACTCTCAGCTCACACACCTCCATTGCAAAGTAATATTTTTAGATCCATCTTTGGTTTCAAACTTGAACGTTGTAAGTTTTATTCCAACCCAGACAGATTACCTGTGGCCTGAGCTCTCTGGAGTCACTGAAAACTGTCTCCAGACAGAAGCATCTGACTGAAGTGTCATATGGTAACAGAAAATCGACATGTTTCCTTCACATGGTCACTGGATAGGGTGGCACTCACCCGCATTAGGTTTCAGTGGCTGAGAAATCCTACTGGATCTCTCTCTGTCTCGCTCTCCTTTTAACTCCCAATCACACAGACACATGCTGACAGGCAGTGAGCAACACCAATGTAACTATCTCAATCTCTCTTAGATTTTAACAATGCGTTGCAGGCTGCAGGAGCTTTCCAAGTTGTAAGTACAATGAACTTGCCTGTGTCACAGCAGCAGCAAAGGCTACCAAATGCATGAGCCTGCCGCATGGTCAGAGCCAGGCGCCAGACGGGAGCTGGCACTTGGCTCCAAGTGCAGAGAGAAAAGAGAAAATTGGGTCTTGTGTCTCTCCATTCACTTCCTTTTTCTCTCCCTTTCCATTCTTTGAAAAGATGTAAAGTGGTAATTTAGGAAAAGAGTCAAGAGTCCAACAGGGATTTGTTAAAGAACTGAGCATGCACTCTACTGAGAGCACCTTAAAATAATTCCCTATCCAAAACCAGGTATTGCATGCATGGGAGTATCACCGTGATGCATCTAGGGTACAAGCAGAAACAGGGATACACATGTAATAGCTTGGACTACAGAGTATAGAGAATTCTATGGGGTTTGGAAAGCTTCTCCACCTTGTGGCACATGGTTATCTAGATCCAGAACACAACAGAGGGCTAGCTTAATGACAACTAGCCAAAGGGGTGTGGAAAAACAGGAAATTAGGCAGTGCCAGGAGAGGGGTACATGCTATGGTAATGAGACCTCTGCATAAACAAAGAGGTGGGTGCCTGCTGATGAAAAGCAAGGAGACAAAGTACAAAGAATGAGCAAAGCAGAAGGAAAATGCCCAGCTAGACGTGGAAGAATAAAGGGAGGATAACAGGAAAAAAATGAGGAGAAAGGTAAGTGAAAATAGGAAAGAGAATGAAGGAGACACAAGCAAGGATGCAAGGGAGAGAAAAAGGAAGGAAGTGAGACACAGAGAAGTAGAGCCATTCTTTAGCTCTAGTGTCTGTTGCTCTTTGGTGCTTCATTGGAGAGTGAGTGTCATAGTCATGATCATAAGGTTATGACTGAAGGTAAGTATTAAGTGCTTGGGTCAAACTGAAGACAACTGGTTCTCCTCAACACTTGGGGCAGACACTTGGTTGGAAAATAGCAATTTAAACTGCTGTGACAAATACTAAAACTTCCACAAGTAAGTACAAAAGCAAGTGATCTGTTGATCTTTCCTTGCTTGTGTTGTCCTGTTCCCGGTAATATTTCAGTCTCTTATGTTTTTTCTGTTTGCCATGGAAAGATGCGAGCCAGGAATACCAGTTCTTGGGACAACCGGAATGTATGACTTTTGTTTTTCTTTTTTTTTGCACGCTGGGAATGTCAAGTGTGACTTTAAATATTCAAAATTTGGGTCATCAATTCTTGGACTGGCAGAGCCGGTGCAGAATTCTGAATTGTACCAAAAGCAAGGCATACCTTATGGCAAGAGCATTTCTTCAGCCCAGGAAAACTGAGTTGAACACTGACTTACAGTTGAGTTACAAATGAGAAGACGAAGGGGCAAAATTATCTATCACATCTTAGTGTTTTGTAGGCTTTTCCTGGGACATGAGTCCCAGGATTTCAGTAATGAGTCCAGGCCTACAGACCAAACTGAGTTACTAAGTCAGGCTATAACATGTTTATCCCGTGTAAGGTAGGTGTTTCCTCTCCTATGCATCAGGACATCTTCTCTTATTAAATGAGTGGCTGGGAAAGTAGTGAGTGCTGCAAGCTCCTCACCTCCTGCTCTGCCAGCCAGCAAAAGTATTCCAGCAGAATGTGACACCCATCTTCCATTCCTGATGTCCCCATGCAAAGACCACTCAAGATCTTTGGGTTTACACAAACACTTGATGTATAGGACTAAGGGAAGAGTGAGAAGGTGACATTGAAACATGAAGGTGATGGCGCCATCTGAGAGCTTTCCAGTTGGCCAAGGTGACATTCATTCCAGTTCACCTGCCTGCAGTTTGATATGTGAGTTCATAGGAGATTAATTTTAATATGTAGAAACACTTCTAGTAAGGGTTATAAAATTCTAGCTCTTCTGTCCCTTGACATGTGAAGGTGGTTTGCAGATTTATTGCCAAGAAGTAACATTTCTGTCCTTCAACCATGGGTGAGCTTTTATTTCCAAGGAAGTATTAATTCCTCCTACAGGCACCTGTTTGGAGCACTTCAGCAGGTAAAATGCTCCTCTCCTTGAGGGAACAAGGTTTCTTTGTCTCTAAAAACCCTGGTCATGTATGTTGTTTGCAGATTGTCACCCTCAGAAACCGGATCGATCAGGCCCAGAAGCAGTAAGTATTTATATCCCCTTCCTAGCTCCTGGCTGGGGATATCTTCTCAGTGTTCAAATGTGTCACTTCAGCCTCAACACTGACATTTTCTTGTTCCAATGAAATGGGGCTAGAGATGGAAGGGCCACTCCCATCCTGCCTCACATTAAGAAAATGAAGGGGCAACTGAAGTGAATGTAACACCTAACAAGAACAAATCATGTTTCTTCACACCATACCTTCAAAAATTTCCTCTGCTTATTGCTGGATTTTTCAAACACCTGACTGAGGTGCTTTGAATACTTGAGGGAATACAACCCTAGTTTATGAAGGATAAACAAGTGGTTGCTAAGATTACGAAGCATGGTGTGTAACAAGACTAACGTGATGGGATTACTGTTGTGAGTTCTTTCACTCATCTCCTCTCTCCCACTTTCCTTCACCACAAGACTATTTCATTACTTGTTTGAGTCTAATATCTTTATTCTAGGCATTTTTAATGGATTTATGAGATACCAGGGGCAGACACAGCTTGAGGGTTAGAACACGCAGAAAACTAACACTCACAGAGACGTAACTGCAGAGCAGAAAGGGAGGAGAGCTCTCCAGTGGTGGGTTTGCTCTTCTCTGTGCATCTGTATATTTTTACTAAAGTCATACCAGGAATGAAGCAGTGATCTTTGGTGATATCTTTGGATGACAGGAGTGACCAGTTACTGCCTTCCCACTTCCCCAAGATACCCTGGCTTATCAAATGAATGTTAACACTGTGGGTTTGGTTGTAATGCCAAACATAAGGCTTGACCTTCCTGTGGTATTTTCTGTACAGAGCTGTAGGCTGATAAACCTCAGCAGAATGTGCAGCTGCAGAAGGATGCCAGGGTTTGTCTGGGCGTTCCTGCTCTTGTGGGGTGCTATCACACCACCCACAACTGGCCACTGCCTGCTTGTTCCCTCAAAAGACATGGTACTCTCCGAGGACATCATCTGAAAAGGTTGCACTGGGATGCTCAGAGCTAATGAGATTTCTGTGTGCTTTAATTTCTATCCACACTAGACACTATCATTCCAAAGCAGTACCTGCCATTGTGTTATGCAAGGATCAAATGAATCTCTTGCTTCAGACTTTATTAAATCTCCTTAAGCACACTCTAAAGGTTAGGTGTAACATCAAACATCACAGGTGCTTGTGGACATTAAAGGACTCTGTCTTTGTTTGAGGAGCTATGAAGTTCCTACACTGGGTTTTGAACCTTCAGAAAGGCTGGCAAAAGGGACATGAAGCTTAATTTAAGATAAGCAGAAAGTGCATACTCTCTTTTATGTAAACCATCAATTTTTTCAAATATACCAAGCCTATCTTGGTCAAAGGTAAAGTATCCACTCTGTGTGTGTCTCTGTCACTGTACTACATCCTTCTGTAAATATGGCTGGTGCTCTTGAACCAATCCATGGGGCAGCACAACAAAAATCTCCCCAGGCGTGATGTCCCCATGTTTTTCTTCTCCCTGGAGGAACCAGTGGTTCTGAAGAAAGGCCCCACCACCTTGTGCTTGGTCCCCAGCCCCACGCTCTGCATGTGCTTTGGTTCAAGAAACAGCCTCATCCTTGTGTGTGTGAGCTGGAAGGGTTTGGGGGTGTGCTGAGCCCCACAAACCAAGGTGCTGCTCATGGGAACTAGTGCAGAATCTAACTCCACTAACTTCCTGCCTAGCCCCATTCTGAGTTCAGCCTTCTCAGGCAGAAGGTAAGTGGCTTGCATGTAGGATTGCCCTTCTGTGTGCAAGAACCCTTGGGGAGAGTTTGCCTCAGGTGCTTTGAGTGGGGATGTAGCTGGACTGCTCCCACACACCATGAACAAGACAGGGGTACTGATATGACAGCAGGCCTAAAAAGTTGTTTGGATTGTTTTGGAGGCTCTGTCTCTCACAATATAAATAGCCACTGACTTTGCTAGAGCAAAGCACTTCTTAGTTGTATTTAAATTAGTGTTCAGTTTTTGCCTCCACTACTGAATGGATCATCTGGGGAATTCCCTCAGAACTCTTTCATACTGAGCAAATTTCTCTAGATAGAGATTTGAATCCTAAAATCCAGAGCATAGCAGATTTGTATTCAGAAAATATTCAGAAAATATCGAGTCTGTGACTGCATAGACCTGTCGCTTAGTTGGGAGACCACCTAGATTTCTACCCTGACAATCCAGGAGTCTGGAAGGGTCCATCTCTTTCAGACATGCACATCCTACCTTTCACACTAAGAGCCCCAGGAGGAATATTTTTCCACAATATCAACAATATTTTTCTCAGGATGTGGTCAATGGCAGGTGTGCCCAGCATGTGAGAAGTGAAAGCAGATGAAACCTAACCTAAGAGTCAGAAATGCAGAGTGGCCACAGAGTCCCACTGCTTCCATCATGCTGACATGTTTTTCTTTCCTTTTGCATTGTAGCAGCAAGAAGGCAGGAGCCAAGGGCAAGGTTGGTGGGCGCTGGAAGTAAAGAACCAGGCAGGATGGCCTTTAATGGTGTGCTGAACCCCTGCTGGTCTCCTCTTTCCTCCTTCACTGAATACTTGTGTTCTCATGCCTTAATGATAATAACAAAAATCACATCAGCCTGGATTGGTTATTGCTGCTGCTTTTCTTCCTGGAGGGGTCTGGTGGCTTCCTCAGGCAAGGGGGAAGCAGGTTCCCTGTGGAACTGGGATGACTCCTTGCTGGCATCTTCAATTCCTGCTGAGCATGTCCCTTATCCTCCTGATACCAGCCCTATGCTGTCCTGTAGATTGCTATGTACAAATCTCTGGATTTTGTAAATAAAGCACAACCAGTACCTACTCCAATAACAGACCTCTGGAATGGTGTTTTGTATTTTATTTAACATCTTCCCATTTTCCAAGGATTTGGGAGTTGGTCCATACCCTTACTTAGTATCATTTGATCTGTCTCTGCAAGAGGGAATAGGCTCAGTGTCATCAGCAAAGACTCAGGATTGGGGGCCTGTTTTAAGCCATTGTACAGGCAGGTACCAAGAGCTGACTGTTCTCAGGGAGCTAATAATCTGGCTGCCAAATGTAGTTGAAATTGACTTCAAAGTTTGAGTGATGAAGTGAATCAAAGAATAGGGAATAAAGGAACAAATATGCAGAAGTGGTAGCTTTTAGCACATAGCTTTTATTAAATGCAATAACAAGTGCAATAGAGAATGATTCATTCAAATATTACATTAAAATATTTATTGAGGCTGTTAGCCTGCATACAATATTAAAGTCCAATACTGAAGTGTGAATTACTTGGTTAATTCCATGTAGATGTCAAAACACAAGTGGCTGTTACTAAATTTGAGGTGCAAGATGTAGGGCCTCTTGTCTTTGCCAACCCTTGAGCTGCCCTGGTGAAGGGAAGCCCATCAGAATCTCTCCCATGTTTCCAAATTTCTGTTTCTGGTGGCTGTGTGCCCACTCTGGCATTCTGTTGGCATGAGCTGAGGTGTCATGGACTCACGAGTGGTTTAGGAAAGATCATATAGTTCCAACTCCCTTGCCATGGGTAGGAACACCTCTCATTAGACCAGGTTCCTCTTAACCCCATCCAACCTGGACTTGAACAGTACCAGGGATGGAGCATTCACAGCTTCTCTGGGCAACCTGTTCCAGTGCCTCACCACCTTCCTGGTAAAGAATTTCATCCCAACATCTAATCTAAACCTGCCCTCTCTCAGTTTAAAACAGTTGCCCTTGTCCTGTCATGGGATAACTTGGTAAAAAGTCTGTCTTTCTTATAAAATCCCCTTACATACTGAAAGGTCACAATCAGCTTTCCATGCAGCCTTCCCCTTTCCTGGCTGCACAACCACAGCTCTCTGCCTGTCCTCACAAGAGAGGTGTCCCAGCCCTTCCAGCATCCCTGTGGCCTCCCCTGGACCTGACCCAGCAGGCCTGTGTGTGTTGTGCTGGAGTCTCACAAGCGTGGAGGACAGGAGGAGAGCCAGGACAGGAGCCCAGCAAAGGCAGGCAGCACTGCAGTGTCCCAGAGAGACAAGATTTTAATGTAATCACAGAATTGTTGGGGCTGGAAGGGACCTCTGGAGCTTGTTCAGTCTAACCCCGCTGCTAAGGCAGTGTCACCCAGAGCAGGTGGCACAGGAATGTGTCCAGGTGGGCTTCAGTATCTCCAGGCAGTGAGATCCTACATTCTCCCCTGGCCAGCCTGTTCCAGGGCTCTGCCATTCTCAGTGTGAAGATGTTCTTCCTCGTGTTGAGGTGGCACTTATGTTTCAGTTTACGGCCATTGCTCCTTGTGCTGTCGCTGGGGAGCGCTGAAAAATCTGGCACCGTGCTCCAGGCATCCGCCTTTGAGATATTTGTACGCGATAACGAGATCCCTTCCGAGTCCTCTCTTCTCCAGACTAAACAGCCCCAGCTCCCGCAGTCTCCCTTCTTAAAAGAGATGCCTCAGACCCTTCCTCATCGGCCGGGCTGGGCAGTGCCGGGCTGCGCAGGGCCGAGCTGGGCACCGGCCCCTCCACAGGGCCCCGCGACCCGCTCCCGGCTGCGGCCCTGCCGCGCTCCTCCGCGCCACCAGGGGGCGCTGCTGCCCCGCCGGAGCCGCTCTGGCGCCGCTGCTTGCGCGGGGCTCGGCCATGGCGGCGGGCGCCAGGAGGGCTGTGTGAGCCGAGCGGAGCGGGACGGGACGGGCGGCGGTGGGGCGGGACGGGGCGCGGTGGCGCTCATTCGGGGCAGCGGGGTGGGGGGCCGGCCGGTCAGTGAGCGGCGGCGTGTTTCCGCAGGTACCCGCTATTCCAGAGGGGCGGCCCGCAGCTGCGGATCTTCCGTCCTAACTTCTTCATGGTGGCGGTGCGGCCCGGCGTGCCCCAGCCTGAGGACACCGTGCAGTTCCGCGTCTCCATGGAGTGAGTGCGGGCACGGCAGCGGCCTGAGGGCTGGGCGCTGGGGGGCCGAGTGCCGCGGCAGGGAAGGAAGGGGCTCCTGCAGCAGGCAGACCCTGCAGAGGGCAGCGAGGGCACTGATTTAATGGGGAGCTTTGCGTGCCTCCTCTCGCCCAGTGTTCGTGAGGCTCAGCCTTCCCAGGGATGGGCTTGGGAAGAAGGATGTGCTTCGAATTTGATCCAGAGTAAGCAAGGTGGTAGCCAGTTATTTGTCAGGACTCTTTCAGCCTGACCAGTTTGCTGATACACATTAGAGCCCATAAGACTGTGGCAGGTTCTGGTAAGATCAGCAGCTCCTACTCAGAATAAAGAAAAGTGTCTCAGGTTGAGCAGTGAGCAAGCCTGCTGAACACAGAATATACCTGGCAGTTTGAATGTTGAGGCTAAAATATTTGGAGGATAAATATTTGACAGTTGTTACAGTTTATGGATCATAAATCGCTGTAGCAGTGTGTGGTCTAGGTTGAGTTTACACTTTCATGTCGTAAATCTGTCTTGGTTAAAGCAAGAAGACATATTTATTCCGCAGTATCAACTAGTCTCTAGTTTATTTTGTTTCAATATTTACACTTTTTTTTCTTTCTTTCCCCAAAATGTTTTTTCATTGCCTAGAATGACAAAATTGGATATCAGGAATTACCTTGAAAGAATATACAATGTGCCAGTAGCTGCTGTGAGGACCAGGATACAGTATGGTAAGTGCAGTTGAGTCATGCAGAGGGATGAATACAGCATCCCTGTGCAGCCAGAGCAGACTTTCACCTTTCAAAAGATCTGTTAGATTTCAGCAGACTTTGGTTGCAGTGATTCCAGGTGCTTAGCTGGTGATGTCTTGTAGCATACGTGTTTATTCATCCCTTCAAATAAACATGCATCACTTCATATTTGAATGCTGTGATTAAATGATGATGTAAGTTTCACTCTAAAAGAAAAATCTGACTTTAAAAAGGCTGATCATCCTGACAGTTATGTAGCTTGTGCTTTTGTAGTTACTACTGTTTCTCCTTGAAGACCAGTGGGTGTCTCCCTTCATAAGGAACTGCTTCATGTGTTTTAATGCAAGTAGTAATTAAACTTCAATTCATCTGTAGCCTTCATTTACAAAATGAGCTGAGATTAGCTTGCATGCACACACAGGAGGTGCTATGGTCTAACAAAAGGCAAAGTTTGTAGAGCAAAGAAAAATGCTCTGTTGAACCAGTAGATAATGTCAGAAGAACATCTTGACAAACTTAAAGGTTTTTATCACCTGTTGTTACCAAAGTTCTACAGACTGGAATGTTGCCACTTGTGGTATTTCTCTCCTGTCCAACATGTAGAAACAGCAACACCAACAACAAACCACCCAAATGTCCACCAAAAAATCAACAAAAAAAAACAACCCAAGAGAAAAATAAAAACCATTCCTGGTTTAACCCATGCTGAGTTCTGACTTGGAGGCAGAGGGACTCATTTCTAACTGAAATAAGATAAATTTAGGTAATGTCACCTTTAGATATGAATGCTTCCTTCCCCAGAGCTTCTCTGACTGCAGTTTGGATGCAGTCAAAAATATTTTTCTTTCTTTTTTCCTGTTAATTTACATTTTTGATTACCAGGCAGTGTAACTATTGGGTGGAGAGTGAGTTGTTGGTTAGGACATCTTTGATGGCTGGGTTTTTCATTTTTCATGTAGTGGCTCTATGAAAGGAATTGTCTGTTTATGATGGTAAGATAAAGGATGATTTTAAAAGGAATAGGAAAAAAGACCTGTAGTAGTGAAAAATGGAGGATAAAAGAAAAAGCTTCAAAATAAGGTTGTAAAACTCTTTTAACTTACAAAGGAGGAAAAACCCTGGATGTATCATCTGTAATATGCTTGTGTGAAAACCAGATATAAATTAAATCATAAATACCAAACACATGTAGTTTCCAAACAGCACTGAAATATAGTCATGCATGTCCTTATAATAATTTTGTCCCCCTCTGCTAATTTTAGGTGATGGTATATGGTCAGAGATTAAAGAGGGTTAGAACTCCTAATAATCTGAGAGTTTTAATGTCTACCTAACATGAAGGGGTGAGTTGTACTTCCCACTTCAGTTGTGACCAGCATGGTTGGAGGAGGTTGAGGTGCTTTAGTTTGTTTGGATGTGGAATGTAATATCCTGGAGTATAAACAATAGATCCAGCTCATTAGCTGAATACAAAAATTGTCAAGTCTAAGGCTACTTAGTGGTAATTTTCTCCTTGTCTTCCTGAAGCTGTGGATGTTGGAAGAGCAGTTTATCACCCCTGGCCCCTACTTGCGAGGCTTTTCTCCTTGCTTCTTTGCAGACTTTGTGTGTGAAGGCACAGTGGCAGCAGGCTGGTGATGCCTTGTTTCCCTGCCTGTAAATGAGGAGAGCAGTGTCCACCACTTCCAGTACCCTTTAATAATTGTGGTACTGTGCTGGTAGTGAAGGAAGAGTATTCCTCTTGACAATAAGTCCCTCCTTCAGCTTGGCCTCGCTTTGGAGAGTTCAGAAGTCCTGGGAAGTAAAAGGTGGGATTCTCTTCATTCCTGCAGGTGCAAACAACAAGAGGAATCACAGGAATCAGAGAGTGAAGAAGCCGGATTACAAGGTCGCCTATGTACAGCTGGTGAGTTGAGTTAACATGGACACTTGTGAGGAAAGAGGTGGGCACTGTTAACCAGCCAGCTGAAAGTAATGGCCAGTGACTTGTCCTGGTTGGCTGAATATTTCTGCCAATCCTCTAACAGTGAAAGTTTCTTTTAACACATTCCAGAATGTAAAGAGATTTAAATTACTTGCTCTAAAGATCAAATTCAAACAAAATAAGTCCCGTGTTGGTTTGAGGTCTGTCTGTAGGTTGTGGACTGATGTCATAGGGTTCTGCTTTGCCAGAGAGTTTCATGCTGACCCTGTACTCTGTGTACTGGAAGGTTCACAACTTGTGTGGTTGATTGCTGAAATGTCCAGTAAGTGAAAGAATATATTGTGAGGGTAGGGAACTTCTTATTAAAGGTCTTTGAATTTCAGAGAAGACTAAGGCTTATTCCTTGGAGAGCCTTTAGTCATGTCTAAACAAGCTTGCTTTGTGGCTGAACCGGACTCTGAAACATACATTGGTTGCCCAGTGGAAAAGGAGCTTCATGTTCTTGTAAATTTCTTTCATAACAGGACCAATTTATAGTTTAAACTTCTGTCAGGCTTACCTGTCTTTATGCAAAAAAGTGGTGCAACCAGTGACAGAAAACCCCTTCACACACCAAAATGACATTAAAGGGATGGTATTTATGGTTGTAAAACCATAAGCTCAAAATTGCAGTTGGCAACATAACGTCACTGTTAACTCTGTCCTGGGACAAGGATTCAGTATTGGAGGAGCACTCTGTGACCCTAAAGACTGGCTAAGATTTCATATGGACTTGGGGTCAAACTCAAGAGGCGCAAACAATGGGAAATCTGATTTTTAATATTTCAAAGTTCAAATATGCTTAGAAGTTTTTTTCTAAGCCCCTTCTGGGAAGGAGAGTAGAAAGAAAAGTGACGATGGATGTTCTTCTAGACAGCCCTTTCCTAATTTAAGAGAATAGCGTAAAGTGCAATGTTACTAAAAAGTAACAGTTACATTTAGATGAGGAGTTACTTTGATTTACCCTGCTGAAGTTAAAGGCAACCTCATCTCTGAGGATTTTACATCACTGCGGCTAAAACACACATTCCTTTTTTCAAGGACTAGTTTGCTTTGGTGAGCAGATTCTCCCTCCTGGATTGTCTGTGCTAGGTTTTTGTTTGCTGGAGAGCAGGACTGCATGATTAGGAGGTGAATTCTTGAATTGATGATGTTGTATCTCACAAGTTGCTTTCTCTGAGTGTTGCTCCTTTTGGTAGGTAGTTGCAGGCACTTTGCATTGCCACAGCCTCCTGCTAGTGACTTCCTTGCTTTTAGAATCTTGTTTCCCAAGACTGAGGCAAACATGGGTCTCTAGTGAACTGTAGTTCAAATTCTGTTTCACTGTAATGCAGTCTTGTGTCCTGTGTCTGCTGAGGTGAGAAGGAGGTAGTGTGCAACCCATAGATACTCAGGGGTAAGGAGTGGGAAGCAGAATGCTGCTGCTCTGTTGGACTAAGAGGTTTAAGGCAGTGCCTTTGTGCATTTATTTCACATTCAGCCTTTCAACCTAGAATAGTTGCCATAACCTTAAAGGTTGGTCAGGCCAGGTGTGGAGATTTACCTAAACTAGCTTGGTATTGGAGGCAGGTGCACAGGAGTAGTTTGGTTGTTCTCCAGCCTCCCATTTTGTCTTCTGGGCAGTGCACAGAGCCCTGTTGTACTCTGGCTGAGGTCTCATAGTACATGGGACAGCAAGGTCCCTTATTGCCTTACACGGTAGTTACCATAATAAATTCTTAAGGAATGCCATGTTTTCCATCTCTTCCATAAACAGGGTCAGGGGACATTATTTGGTGGTGTTTTTTTATGTTAAGGGAGGGAATCCTGACCGTTCACTAAACTCTTGCCTGTGAAGCTTGATGTCTGTGTTTTTCCCTCACCTCATTCCTGGTCTCTTTCATCTCTTTTATTTCTTATTGTTGTTGTGGTCTGTTAATTCCATTAACATTTAGGTTTCTTTATTCCTCCCCCTTTCTCTTTTTACTTTTGTTTGTTGCTTTTCATCACTAGCTCTGATGTCTCAGACAATGAGCTCCCAGCTCTGTGTTCACACCAGCTTGAAACAGTGGGTGAAGCCAGAAACCCAGTGTCATTTCTGAATCTAAAGGGTTTGCCTTCGTTCTCATTCATGGTGTGATCAGGCCATTACAGGCCCCATGCAGTCCATTGTTACTATCTGCCTAATTTAGGAAAGTCTTTGGTAACCACTGTAAAATCCTTATTTTCATGAGAATTAGTTTGCATCTGCCATGAGTCAGAGTAGCTGGGCTTTCCCACCATTTTTACCAGCTGTGTTTTCTCTCATTAATCCAGTTTCAATTTAAAACTGCTTATGACTGGAAAGATATGAATGTGTTTTTGAAAGCTCTTGGGTTGATCTTTCTGTTGCCCACTAGGTGGAAGTATTGCTCTTTCCAGTGTGACTTTGCAGCTGTGGTGCAGTTTACCTGAATGAAATTGAGTTCATTCTCATGAGCAGTTATGTTTCTCTGCTTCATAAACCATCACCTTATGTGTCCCAGTGCAACACACATGTCCTTTGACTTACTGCAAGTGTCTCAAAGGTGGAAGGTGTATGGAGTCATAGTCAACATGCCCTTAGGTGTCAGACTAGTGCCCCAGCTGTTCCACATGTAAGCATTGTTGTCCTTTCTTTTCCAAATACTATTTCTTGGAGATTCAAAGCTGTTTACTTTATTCTCAGGCGGTAACTGGACAAATAAGTGATCTGTCCAAGCATAATATTTTCACACTAAAAAAATACCTCAAATCATAGAAGGCCGTGGATCAACAATATCTTGCCATTCCAGAGCCTGCTTGCCTTTTTTCCCCTTTTGGAATGTGGTGAGAAAGGTTTAAGTTAGAGAGTTATGGCCCTGTGTATCAAATGCTACTTTTCTACACTGTTCTATTCTTTAAATTAAAGCCAAGTTTTATATCTTTGCAAACTAGATAAAATATGTGTAATACAGCAGCTTTTCTCCTTACTCCAATACAGCTATAATTATTATAATGAAAAAAAAAGAAGAAAAGAAAGCCAGTGGGAAACTTTGCAGTTGCCTTAACGTCAGGGAAATTAAAAAAAAAACAACAACATCCCCTCCTTCTCCTCCTTCAGTGTTCTCACTGGTTTAGCTTAACAGGTGTTAGTACCCGTGGGAGCACAACTGTAGACAAGCCTCTGGAATCCAGACCTATTTTTAATTAAACCTGTTTGGAGAAATGGAGTGGAGATGGCTGTAAAAAGGAGTCTGACCTTGTCAGCGTTAGGACTAACACCTATTTAGCTGCTTGAATGATGGCACCGGTGGGAACGTTTTTGCAAATACTTTCTCCTCAACCCCCGTTTAGAGTATCCTGTACACTCATAGTAGTTAGCCTATTTGCACATCAGATGTGACAGCAGTTTTCTTTTGAATTCAGAGGAAACTTGGATGATCCATATGCAGTGTTGTTCCTGAGTGGATTTTGGAAGTTGCTTTCTGTGCTGTTTTGCCATACGTTTTAGCATCAGATGTTACCACTGCAGTAGTAGGAGAATTGTTCAAATGCCCTGGATTATTAAACTTAACTGCATTTGCTGCTACTGCTGGACTGCATCCCGTGCTTTTGGGAGTCCAACATTTTTGTAGTTAATGATACAATAAACATCACTTTTCTGTTAATTCTGAAGGGCAGTAGTAAGTGCTTCAATTATCCAAATAACCAGAAGATCTCACAGTTGTTTACATGATCAGTGTTTGCTGCATCATTGCTGCACAGTAATATCTGTGCTGATCTTCCATTTCTAAACTTTTCAGAGGACTCAAAGGTCAGAAAAGTATAAGTGAATTTGTGCTGGGTAATCCTTCCAGCAGTTTTCTGACGTGAGGCTCAGCAGTGGAAAGGCCAGCACTTGACTTCATAGGCTCAATTATGGTCACTTAACCTCTCATTAAAATGAATTGAGGCAATCTGTACCACTCCTGTGATAATTCCTTAGACAGACTCCAAGAACAAGGTGTGTTTTCACCCTTTCTTAGGACAAAGGCTTGAAATCTAAAGGGAAAATACATGTTTGATACTTAGGTAAGTTTTTATTGTGAAGGATGTTACTAGCATTTAACAAATGAATCCTCATAAGGCCTTGTATATAATTCACTTTTACTTTTGGGTAATGCTGAATTGAGGATTAGAGGAGTAGCAGTTTAATGGGTCCCATTTCTGTTATCTGAACACTCTCACTTGTGAGACCACACATCTCACATGTGCATAACCTCAGATTTGTAGGAAAAAGGAAGGTCTCTGGGAAGACCCCAAACGGAGAACAACAATGTATAAGATCATCATGTTGCCTTTACTTTTTTAGGTGTTCAGTGCCAGCTCTGACTTGCTTTGTTTGGGGCTTTTTGTTCCTTTTTTAAATAGTATTGTAAGGCTTCACTTGAGAGTGAGGTGAACACATGGTGGTAGAGCTTACCCTGACAAATTCCAGAGTATCAGGGGATCACTTCCCATTGGTGAAAAAGATCTTTTGCTGTCAGTGCACCACTCAGTTCCATTACAGGCTGAATTATCCTAGCAAAATTACTTTTTTTCCAGTGTATGTCTTTTTCACAGGATTTTCTTTTAGCACAGCTGTGTTGAGTAGAAAGGTGGTGTTATCTTCTCCCCTTTTCTCTGTGCTTCTAGCTAAGGTAATTATGCTGGCAGAAGTTCTAAAGCAGAAGCAAGTTCTAGCCTTTTTAAAGGTTACTTCAGCTTATGATAATTTCAGTAATTCAGCAATTAAAGGGATAAATTGCTTGCCAAAGGTAAAACTATGGACAAATGCAAAATTTTCAAGTAAGGCAGAATCTTCCTTTCTGGTTGGAAATGCCAGCACTTCGTGTTCCAGCAATTTGTAAACCAGATAAACCCTGATGAACTTGGTAACAATTGCTTGCTTTATTCCAGCGAGGATTTCATTGAGGATGCATTTATCATATGGTTGTCAGATGGCTGCTGTATAGAAGGAAAAGCTTTTGCAAAGAAGAAGTTTAAGGAAAAGCAGCACAGTGTAAAGGAGTGACAATCCCTCTGTCCCTTTGGTAGGCTTTTTTTTAAGGAGGTGGCATATGAGCTTGAACCTCAATAGCCTCTGGCATTACGTGGAAGATGCATTGAGTGTAAATATGCCTGGACAGACTCACAATCCTTTATGTAAGTTGATGCCTTTTGGTATTTTTGAAATTTTGAAATACCCAAGATACAGGCTTCTTCTGAAAACTAGCTACTGAGCATGCACAACAGCTATTTTTCATACAGCTTTCATCACTCCAGAGCCTTACAGTGCAGTATTACTGCAGAGTATTGTTTCTTAAGATTTATCAACCTTCAGTTCTCAGGGTGTAATGCCTTGGCTGTTTCAAATCGTGTTTGGCTGCCAGCCAAAATCAGAATTTCTTCACAAAACAAGAGCTGGAAAGAGCCAACTAGTCTGTGCTGATTTTGATTTATTAAAAGACTCCAGATACAGATTGACATTTTCAGCTCAATATTTGACTTCCACCAGCCTTGAAATGGGAACTGTGAGCACTTTGATAAACAGCTTAAAGGTTTGTCTGGTTTTGCTACAGCCTCTGTGTGTATCTTTTTTTTTCCTGGTTTTGCTACAGCCTCTGTGTGTATCTTGTTTTCTTTCCTCTTTTTAAAATAATAACAGTTTTGCAATGCTTAGTGAATTACCGTGGATGTTGTTAGTATGCTTTAGGGACCGCTTTCCTTCATTCTCCAATAAGGGAAATGCATTGGTCCTGGAAGCATACCAGAAGGAAAGAACTGCATAACAAGAACAGTCCCTTACTACACTGTTACCAATATAAATAGTTCTCAGATTTTCAGTGGAGGTGGTGTGCCTACCATGTTAGCCTGAGTTGTTTTCTGACTTGTTTAACTAAAATGGCTTCCTCTCCAGGGCAGACAGGTCTTTAGTATGGGCTCTGTCTGTTCTGTAGGTCCTGCAGGGCTGAGTGACCTGCCCACAGCACAGTTAAAACACAGCATTTTTTTGTAATATTAGCAAATTCCTTTCCAAATGCTTCAGTGTGCTAAAATCCTGGGCAGTGCTTGGCCTCAAGGGTGCTTGTTGCTGATCCTACTACAGGAAGAGGTTCAGTAGGCTGCAGCTTTGGGCTTGCTCAAGGACCCTGGTAAGGCCAGTTTCTGTGCCATGAAATGGGACTGTGCTTTAGCTGTCAAAGGACAGCTATTATGAGGATACCTGTTTGTAATTTAAAGGTACAAAAGAACTGAAACCCCGGCGTGTACACCAATGGAAAGGAAAACCTTGATATGTTCCAGTTGAGCTTATCCAGGCTAAAATCAAGGAAAAAGCAATGTACACAGCAGCTCCCTTGTTGTTTTTGTAGTATGGTCAGGCTCTTAGGAAACCCCCAA
Source organism: Camarhynchus parvulus (assembly GCF_901933205.1). Classification (NCBI taxonomy): domain Eukaryota; kingdom Metazoa; phylum Chordata; class Aves; order Passeriformes; family Thraupidae; genus Camarhynchus; species Camarhynchus parvulus. Next base: position 15,241,459 of record NC_044575.1, on the reverse strand, counting down.
GAAGTATGCACTACAAAAACAACCGGAGCATTGCAAATACAGAGTTGGTATTTTGTAGATTCCAGTCTGGATAATCTCATCTGGGATAACACATGCTTTTTTCTCTCCAAAGCATAAGAGGTTTAGATTTTTTCACACCTGTTCTTTGCCAGGTCGAGTGTATATGATTAAATAAAACATAGCAGACATTCAACTGGGTCAGGGACATGGTGATGGTTCTGTTGGATTTATTTTTGTCATATTTCTGATCCCAGAATGAAGAGCAGGTATGCTGGGGAATGCTCCTTTCATGTCCTTTATGGAACCATTTCATAACAGAGCCTCTTGTTTGGATGTATTTACTGCATAAACTTAAAGACTGGCTGATCTGAGAAAAAGTCAAACCCACCTGTTTTCATCTGAAGCAGTTAAAAGTTAAATGCTTTTCTTGAGATTTCTGTATGCAGAATGTTGCCAAAGAAGTTAATGTATTGTAATGTTTGTAAATGTTTTGGAGAGTAATTTTAGGGTTATGGGCAGCCAGTTACAAGTTTTATTATGCAAAGTCCCATACAGAATGGAAGGGCTGATATTGTTGAGTTTAATGAAGTTGTGCTTAGAACAAACGCCACAAAAAATAAGTAGGTAATGTTAATGGGATAGTACATTTCCACAGAAAAATGGTTTCCTGCTGTTAGATAAAAACCAGAGACCAAGCAAATGTTTATTTTCCAAGTGGGAGACATAGAACTGATGATGATGTTTCACTAAAATGACTTGTCTGTTAGGCAGAATGACTGATGCAGATGTAATCACTTTAATCTCATTAGTGATATATTAGACAGATTGTTCCCACTGTAATTGTTTTACACCATAGTCTTTATGTCTGTTGATAAGAGACCTCTGATATCTGTTATTCTGTATTCCCACATTACACCCTCCAATAACAGCTGCTAGGACTGCTCTCTCTTATCCTTAGCTGAGATCTAAACAACTACAACCACTACTCATATCCTGAGTGTTAACATAATGAATGCCTGCTCCACTGTGTATTTCCCTGGTGGTGGCACTTTAACAAAATCACTTATTTTGCTAATCTTGCTTTTACTGTATAACTCACACAACATCTCTGAGTTGATTCAAAGTCTTTGAAGAGATGTCCATCTCCTGATCATTCATCTGTTAAAAAAACCCAAGATGTCAGTATCTTAAGTAGCACACAGGAGGAGAGGCTGAAAGTTAGCTTTTGAGGAGAAGGGACATACATGTATCTTGGGGACGTGGGTGGAAAGAGATTTTGGGAGGTCACAAGGTACAATTCTGCACTAGCTGAAAATTCCGGGTGGTGTTTCACCCTAAGATCATAGGTACTGCAGAAAGGCTGGAATGTCTCTCTGTCTGACCATTTGTTTTCTCTTTAGGGCCAAGGACAAACCTTTCAGTTTCCCAACCTATTTCCAGAGAAAGAACAAGACGCAGAAACTCGCTCTTTCGATGACTTCAGGGATAAATATATGGAGAAAGAGAAGCAGAAGGAGGAGGGTGATCCCAGACGAGGTGGAGTCCCTGATTGGTTTGGACTTTGATGTAACAAGCCAGCTGCCTTCCTTTAGGCTCAGAGGGATTTTGATTAGCACAACTTGCACTCTTCTCTTCTCTTCTTGTAATGACTGAATGTTTATTCTTGAGCAGCCCTTGCTAGCATGTCTTTTTTTCTGGCTGTTTGTACATGATTACAACAAAATGCCCCTGAAGAAATAAAAAGGTAAAATAAATCTGACTGCACCAGGTCTTTTGTGTGAACTTGTGGACTACTTCTAGAATGTGGAATTCCTTGTTGTCATTTCTGACTATGAGAGTGTCATTGTGCTTACCTTTTTAGTGCTGCTGTAGGTTGTTTTGAGTAGAAATAGGGTATTTGATTTCCTAGGATACACTCAGTTTGTATTGACTAGAATGTCTAAAAGTCAAGATAGGTTAGTCAGAAGTGGACATAGAAATGTAGAAAACTGGACTATAGGCTCAGGATGTACGGTTCCCTTATTGTCACTTACTGTGTCCTACTATCTTATTGCCTTCCTTGCAGTGATCCCTCCTGTCCTAGAGACATGCATGTGATCTTAATGTACTCTTGTAACACTTGTGTGGCATTTTGGGGACAGGGTTTATAGGACAGGATTGTGATGTGCACATCTCTGCTTGCTGTTGTGCAGTGCAGGTAGCTGTCCTCTCTGAGCAGCCTGCCTTAGGAATGTTTACTGGCATAGTTGTGCTGGTTTCTTTCCCCACTCCACAGCTACCTTGCAGTACTGGCAAGTGTCCTGTGTGGACACAGTTGTGTTGGCATAGAAATGCTTCTGCCAGTGTAGCCTGTGTTGTGCTGAGGACTAATAAAAAGACTCTTTTTACTTTCTCTGGTGTAACTCCCTCTGCTTCCAAGTTACTGATGCCAGCATAGTGGTAGAACTTTTCTCAGCCTTCTGGGCTGCCACGTTCAGTGTTTTCATTTCTTGACTCTGTGGCTGTTTTTCCTTGCTCTGATGAGGATATTTCCTCTTTGTCAAGTAAAGTGCTCTGCTGTTGTGTCAGAAATAGTGGGGGGAAAAGGAGGGCTAGGAAGGAATTCACAGATGGAGAAGGGTGTCTCTGCAGGTTGTTTGCTGCAACACAGCACGTGCAGGGTTAAATGTATAGCTTATGTTCCCCTGGCTTTTGAATTCTGCCACTTGGAGCAATTGGCAGGCTAGTGAGTGAGCCCATGCCTTCAGCGCTTCTACCCGGGTGCTCTCCTTTATTGTTCTGTGTCTGAACTTGTTTGGACAGCTAGCAAGATGTTTACAAGGAAACAGCTGTTCTCCAGGGAGTCAATCCAAGTAGGATTTTATGCACCCCCTTCTGTTCATTAGTCACCTCTTTATCCCTGCTACTTTCCTTGTGCATGACAGTCCACCTCCTTCTGTGGTTTGCTGCTTACAGCCCCCTCTTTGTCCACTTTCCAAGGGGGATAATGTATGATCTAAGTTAGCTGGTACTTAAACAGAGAGATGCTCTCAGAGAGGAGGGAGATAAGGGAGGATTTGCTACTCCCAGCCTGCCAGCAGAGTTACAATAGCAGATATGGAAAAATACTTCCTTCACTGACAACAGTTCGTGTGTTTGGCATATCTGCAAAGGCAACATTTCCAGAGTTTTGTAGTGACATGTGAAACTCCAGGTTAAATCAGGAGCTGGCCTGCAGATTTAAAGTAGGGTGACATAATTTGTGTGTGTGCAAAGGTCTCTGCTGTATACAGCCTCCTCCTCCCCCCTCCTTTGTTTAATACATTTTTTAAAGGAGCTGTTTCTCAAACTCACAGATCAGTATGGAGATGACCTACATTGCAACCTGGGCTATGTTCCTTCAATATAATATTATGGAATTTGCTATTTGTTCTTTGCTGTCCTTTGTGGTTATTTCCAATGTGAGTAACTTGATCTTTTTCACCATGGTGAAGATAGAAAGGGCTTATCTACTGCTGCCATACATCTTCCTAAGTGGTTGGTCAGCTTTGAGCAAGCAAACAGTCAGGTATATTAGTTCTGGATAAACGAGGCTGCATTAGGTGTAACACCAAAGATAGATTTAATCATCCTCTGCCTTCCCTATTAATGGTCAGGAGGTGTTGGGAGTTGCCAGCTTCTATACTGGTGTTGAGGACCCAAGAGGAGTGAAATTTATTTGCAGTCCCAAATGTGCTCTAGCCTCTGGGAGTTTCAAAAGCCCCTGTGCAGGTCTACCATGCTTTGCTACTCTGTGATTTCTCTATGGGCAATTAATTTCTAGCTCATGTTCAAGGCAGGTTTCTGTTTAGAGTAGCACAAATGGGAAGAGATGTAAATACACCCATATCTGTGTGAAGTTGCTGTAACCAAAGCCTGGCAGATACTCAAGCTGTGTAAGAGAGCAATCATGTAATCCTATAGAAGGATTTGAGTTGGAAAGGACCTAAAAGATCACCGAGTTCCAAGCCGCTGTTACTGGGCAGGGACTCATTCCTCAATGTTACCAGCTACCTCTAAAACAGTATTCCTGTGAAATTAAGGTAAGATTAAAAAAAAAGAAAAGAGGCAACATTATTTTGCTTTAATGCTCCCAATTGCTATGGAAGTGGGATTAAAAAGATCTTGAGTCTTTCCCAGTCTCTTGTTGAGCAGTGCTTCTGAGGAAGTGGTAGTGGTAAATATGATCTGGTGCTTCAGTGCTTCACAAATCCCATCCCCCAAGCTGTACAGGTGGGCTAAAAGATAACAGAGAGGATGCTTTAATACAAAGGCACAGATTGTATCAGGTGTACCAGAGAGAAGTGCAGCAAACCAGTGCTGAAACTAGGACAGGGTCTCAGAGTTTTTTCTGAGTTTTGTTCAATGTGTTGTGCTCTTTCCAGCACATCCTGGTGTTTGTTTTGGGTGATGTAAAGGGTCATCAGCTCCTGAAGTTGCATCTAGCCCTGCTGTCAGAGGTGTTGAGCTGCCCTTGGCTATGTCAGTGGCCATACCTGTGGGCCAAGGATGTGCATATACACATGAACAACTTCTCTGAGGGCCAGAATAATGACTTGGTTGAAGAGACTGATGTTCACTGTGGTGCAGGAGAAGCCAGGTCCTGCCCTTGGCGTGCACAACTCTGCAGCTGCTGCTTTCTCTGACGTGCAAGGGAGATGCTGAGCACAGTTTCTTTCCTCTCTGAACGTGTGCAACCCCCCAGAGAGAGTAAAGTGCTGGAACAGCTGGTGGATGTGCAGTTGGCTGTGCTGGCTGGTCTGGTGGAGAAAGGCATTTGGCTATGCTGAGTGGGTGCTACCCCAGCAATACCATCCAGCTATCCCAGCAGTACCAGGACACTTCGGAGGGAGCATGCAATTGCTTCTGGTTTTTCTGAAACAAATTGCAGAGACAGTACAATCTAAGTGACTCCCTTAACATTACGCCTTAGAAATTAGTTTTGTGTTGTAGGTGGTGCTCTGGTAGGCACTAGGGACTGGTGCCTGCAGATAACAAAGTTACTGAGTCTTGTAACCATTTGTTATCACCTGAGCCTTGATATGTGACGGCAAAAGGTTCAGCACAGCTGTAAGTGGTTAGACAGAAAGCTGTGGCAGCTTTATGTTCTGTGTTACCCAGACTATAGAATCATAGAATGGTTTGGATCGGAAGGGACCTTTAAAAACCATCTAGTCCATCAGTCTTGCAATGAGCAGGGATGTCTTCAACTAGATCAGGTTCCTCAGAGTGCAGTCCAACATGTCCTTGAATGTTTCTAGGAATGGGGCATCCACCACAGGTTTTCCTCTGGGAAACCTGTTCCAGTGTTACACCATCCACATGGTGAAAATCTTCTTCCTTATATCTAATCTGCACTGACCCTCTTTTAGTTTCAAACCATTGTCCCTGGTCCTATTGCAACAGACCTTGCTAAATAATCTATCCCCCTCTTTCTTATGGGCCTCCTTTCAGTACTGAATGACTGCAGTGAGGTCTCCACAGAGTCCACTCCAGGCTGAACAACCCCAACTCGCTCAGCCTTTCCTCACGGGAGAGGTGTTCCATCCCTCTAATCTCTTCATGCCCCAATTCAGGAGCAGGACCTTGCACCTGGCCTTGCTGAATCTCACAAGATTCCCACTTCCTGATCTTGTCCAGATCCCTCTGAATGGCATCCCATCCCTCAGGCATGTCAATGCATCACCCAGCTCCCAAATTAGTTGGGAGCCCAACTGGGACCCCCAAATTATGCATTGGGTGACAAAAAAATGTATTCAATGATTTGATCTACTCTTGACCCATTGCCATTAGCAGTGCTGAGTGAATGAAGCAGTAGGAAAATTTGGCTTACTTTATCCAAGGTGGATTTGTTGTGGAAAATACCTTCATGGCTGGGGAATTCTTGCTCCTTCCAGGTTATCCCAATGACATCAAAGCTGAGGTTTTTATTTCAGGAGAACTTTTTTACTTATTTGAATTTTCAGGCTGTAGGACAGGCTATTGCTTTATTGCTTCTTCAGCTCCGTTGTGTTTGTGGATGGTTTGCAGAGAGTGGTGAGGGCTGGAGAGAGGACATCTGCTCAGTGTGTGCAGCAGGGCAGGGGACACGAAGCAAAGACTATTTTTCCTGCGAGGACTGAAAGCTTGTAAAACCATTATCTTGACAATGCCGCTTTCTGCTGAAATAGAGTTCAAGGACTGCTCAGAGTGCAATTTAAAGCAGTTGTCTGAGAATGGCTTTCCAGGGTGGCTTATATGCCAAGGCTCATAGGTACCACAGCTTAAAAGGAATATTGTGATAATCCCTTTTGACCTTCTGAATGACACACACCATAAAATTTCATGCTGTACTTTCTGTGCATAGGCCAGAAGCTTGTGGTTGAATGTTACCTGGCATAGATTTCAAAGTTTGAACTTGACCAGCATTGCAGGACCAAGTAATTTTCCTTGAATAAGCTGGGCCCAAACAGCATGAAAGTCACCAACATGTTGTCATTTGTCCTGTGAATTACGCAGAGTGGTGGTAATAGGGAAAACTGAGTGTTGCTGCTCAGGAATCATGTGTTTGTAGAGAAGGGAAGTAATTTCTGTAAATATTATTTTCTTTAAATGCAAAAGGTTTTAGACTAGATAAGATGACATAGTGGTTGAGCCATTTCTTCTGAAGTGATTTATGATTGTTTAGACAGCATTTAGCTCTTTGTGTATAGTATGGCTTATCAAAGTGTGTGCTGCTGTTGCAGACACACCCAGCTTTCAGAATTTGGGAAATATATCACAGTCACTTATTCTGTGGCTTGAGAACATAGTAATTAGAGCCTGGTCCAAAACTCACTGTTTTTAATTACAAAACAGGACTAATTATCAGTCTCTTGACCTTTCCTGCCTTCCGCTATTAGAAAACGCTGCAAATAAAAAGTGATTAAGATTTTGGAGAATTTGTGCTGTGGAGAATTAGGCAGTGCATTTTCTTCTGTGGTGACTGGGATGTTGGAGAAGTCACACACAGTGTTTTAGACAGGTAGGTCTTGCTTGGGGTCTGGCCCTTAGTGCTCTCTGTGTTTCATTTTCCAGTTCTTGTTTTAGGAGTCAGACCAATGTCAGTGATTCAAGGCTTGGAAAACTTCCATTCCAAAAAAAAAGGCTTGGGAAACTCCCTGTGTTGATTTGTGATTTAGAAGTATTTTGACTCTTGCCTGTCTGTATGCACCTGGAAAAGAAAAATTTCTCAGAGGCAGAGCATAGTTTGGTGTAGCTAAAAAAGTGAAATGAGCAGCCTAGAAAGGGAATGGCTGTGATGTGGGCAGGTGTTATCCTCCTAAATGGAGGGAGAAGCCAGGGAGTTGTTCTGGATCATGTCTGTGTGGTGCATTTCTCGTGAGCTTACACTGAAAACACAGAGCTGTTGAAGGTTTCTTAGGTCATGAAAAGAGCCTGCTGCAGATTGAGCTGTGCCAGTGCTTGCACACATGGTAAACCCAGTGTGCAGTGTCTCACAACAGCTGTCAAAGACTGGTCGTCATACCCAGAGTCTCTAAACATCCTGTTTATCCTTGCAAGGAGGAACACTTGATTGAAAGATAAATACCAAAAAAAACAAACAACCCACCAACCCCCACCCCCCAAAAAAAAACCAAAAAAACCAACCAAAATCAACAACAAAACAAAACCCAACCCCAAAACTGGTGCTAGGAACAACATTTGCCCTTGGGCTAACAAACCTGAAAACAAAAGAAAATAAACATAGGATGGAGGCAAACACATTTCCACACAAGCCCAAATTCTAAAAGGGATTTAGGAGCTGAGTTTGTTTTAGCATGCTTGAAAAAGAAAAAGCCGTCGGGTGCCAGGATTCTCAGGGCTCTGTATGTGTGCGTGTGCATCAGGGTAAGAGCACAGGAAGAGATGGGGTGTCTGTGGTGATGTGAGAGGGAAATGGCAGACATTGGAGCTGCCAGAATGCTTTGTGCAGGGTCACCCTTGGGGCATAGCTTGCACATTTTATTTATTTATTTTTAATTAAACATGCCAAGAAAAAAATCTTCGAGTTGGCAGCAAGATTTTTTTTTCTTCTTCTCCCTCTGTTTGTTGTTCATTTGTCACTGCACTGGAGGTCTGTTTACTTTGCTCAAGAGAATGAGGGACCCAAGAGACACTGCTCTGCATGCAAAGTTTTTATGGAAGGGGCTAGAAGAAGAGAAGGGCAGGAACTTTCAAGCCTTTTGAAACAGAGGTGGGCTGTTTCTTTTGCTTCTTTGCCCAATGTATGTTGGGCCTGATGCTGCTACTGCTTGTGCAGATGTAGCTGGGCCCCGGACTTCAAAGATGGGTCCTGTTGTTAAGGGCTGATCAGGCAAATCTCTACAGGGTCAGTGTGAGGATGCCTAAGATGCCCTAAGACTTGATGTTGAATCTCTGAGTTGCTCAAACGCTGTGGTGCTCCCACTCTGCCCATAGGATCTGTTCTGGTAGGTTGCTTTCAAACTGCAGATGATGCTCCTCTCTCCCAGCACCTCCCTGTTGACTCTTCTGAATGAAGTTTGGGATGAATTCGTGAACGTGCCATTAAAATAATGTCATGGATGAAGCAAGGCAACCCTTCATTCCAGGGATTTAGTGTTTTGAAGGGGACTTTTCCAGAGCTGTGTGGCAGCCTGCTGCTGCTGCTGCTCTTTGTTGCTTTTGATGACTCAGTGAACTTCTGAATGCTTCAGTTTCTCCAGATGGGCTTAATAGTGATTGTGACCTGACTGGAGATCCAGCAGAGGAGGGAAAGTGAAGATCTGTGTGGCTTTTGCTTGCTAAAATCTCAGTGGATGAAGCTGCTTTGTCTGGCTGGATCTTCTTCATATCTTAAAGTGCTGAATCCACTAGAAAAGAAACTAAGGAAGCTGCACAAGCAGGGTGAATGCCTTTAGATTAACAGATGGGCACATCCCATATTTTTTGCATGTACGTTCTTCTAGGTTCTGGGCACTGAGAGCAGTGGCTTGTGGCCAGCAGAGTTCTGCAGTGTGAGGCAGGGCAAGGGAATGGCTAATGAAAACAATGGATAATTCCACTGGAGCAGGCTTTAGAGCCAAGTGGTGTTCTGCCATTTGGAATTTTTCTTATTCTTTTTGACTGGTGAAAGAGGACAGGAGCTGACGGGTCTGCCTATAGCCTCAGTCTTGTGTTCAGAGCAGCTGTTTTCTGACCCAAGTCAGTTCTATTTTCCCTAATGTGTCCCAGAGCAGAGGTTTCAATCAACAGGAGTTGACTCCTTTTATCTCCATGTTCCCTGTTTTAATTGATGGCAAAGCTGCTCAGCAATTCCAGGACATCTTTAGCTGTTGCAAACATAACCTTAAATACTGGGACACACCATGTTGTTTTGGCCACTTTGTCTCTAAGAGGAGGGGGAGTGAAGGAGCCAGCTGTGATTGCAGAAAGACCCCCCAATGTAGAAAGACATTGAAAAGCCTGTAAAATACAAATTCTAGAAGAGGGAGAAATGAGAAGAAATTATAATTATAGATGGACTATGCAGAAGTCCCTTTATGATATATGGGAATGGGGACTGTCAGAAACAAAAAAGAAGACAAGATAGAAACTGACATAAAATGTTTTCACTCAACAGTGGGTTAGATTAGTGTTGTGCAATTCTTTGCCACAAAACATCAGGGCCAAGAACTTTGCTGGATGCAGACACACTGACTGTTTCTGTGGATAACCAAGATATCAGAGAGCTAATGGTAATATTAAAAGAACAAGAGTTTTGGGAAGTTGTCGGTGCCACGTGCGTCAAGGCACAAGCTGACTCCAGCAGATGGAGATGGGGATAGGAAGAGACTTACTTATTTCGGAAGTGAAATAGTCTGTGAGCTGCCTCTTGCAGGGTTTCTTTTCCTGACCTTTGGATCAGCCTCTGTTGTGTTGCAGAATCCCAGCCGAGATGGAGCTTGGGAAAGACATCAGGCTTGGCAGCTGTCTCAGCTACAGTACATCCAGTTATGTGGTAGGCCCTGTGGGGAGGTAGAGCACCCTTCTGCATTCTTCAGCTGCCAGTTGTGAACGTCGTGATTTCCCCCTGCCCCCAAAAGAAACTTGTTTCTGTGGCCTGGGAATGGGAGAGTGAACTCCCAAACTGGGTTCAGCTGAGCTTGGGTCAATTCCATAACATGTTTCTGCCTTCATTTTGTGTCATAGAAATTATCTAGTGGTGATCACTCTCCTCTGGACCCCTCTTGTCTTTCTGGCTAAGATCTAGGTGACCTTAGTGAAAAGGGCCCCTCCTTTCCTTCTTTGGTGGAGTATGACACACTACACAAAATATTGATGTACTGAGGTCGAAAGCTGGTTTCATAACTTGCTTTTTTTAAAAGTCACTCTTTTAGCTATCTGGAAAAAGTTGAACACCTTAGCTGTAGGGCTGTGCTGTTCAGCATTAACTTCTCAGTAAAAAAGCTGTTTTGTTTTTATTGTATTTTCTTTTCACTGCTTTTAATAGCTATAAACAACCTCTGTGTGGAGCATATCTTGAAACTTTTGACCAGCTGGGTGAGAGGCCTTCATATCAATTTCAAGCCTGTGGAGAAGAGAGCATAACAGGTCCCTGACTGCTCCAGCCACTTCCTGCCTGCCAAGGAATGCTGGAAACAGAGGTCATTATTGCACAAGTAATTAAAGGTTCATCAGCCCTACCTCTCTGATTGCTTAAGGCCATTGTAGTAAGGGACAAATACTCCTGCTTGCCCGCTGTTATTTGTTTTCTGCTTGCTGTTTTTCTTGGCTTCAGAAGAGGAATGATGAAGACTCTTGAGTAGGATCTGGGAATGCTGTGGTCTAATGCATTTGGCTGTGGCCCTGGGTATGTTGTGGATCACTCTAGTACTGAGAAACAGAGTGCCTTCAGGGCCCCCTCTCTTCCTGCTTCTCCCCAAGATCCAGACACTAGAGAGATAGCTCTCAAAAAGGAGGTCCATGCTGCCCAGGCCCTGGCACAGGGTGGGCAAAGAAGCCCAGGCTGGGGGAGGTCTGTAGAGCTCTGAATAGCTGAAGTCCATCCTATTGTCATATTAGCAGACATGGGGATTTTACTCCATGTGAGCTGAACTCCAAAAATGTGAGACTGACTTATAATGGGAGGGTTTCCTATGAATTTTCTTAAAGGGATTAATTTCTCTTTCTGTGGTTTGAACTCTGAAGTTCACATTTTTTGTGTTTTCTCTCCATTACAGTATGCAAGAAATTACTTTGTCTTTTAAATAGACACTGAGACTCACTTATGAGCAGGGGCCTCTTGAAAAAAAAGAAAAAGAAGTAAGTACCAAATATTTTGTATCTTTGACAGAATCACAGGAGCAGAATCACAGGGCAGACTAAGCAATGCACCCTTTAACCATCTGTCCCTCAAGATCTGGAGAGTCTGTTATCTTTGAGGAGCACAGCCCACAGACATGGGAAGTCATGTTGCAGTCCTCCAGTTTTCCTTCCATGGTTGAATGATTGATTGAATATGGTTGATTGTCAGCACTACCAAAAGAAATGAGCCCCCATTGTGCTGAATCTCCTTGTGCATCAAGAGCAGTGGAAGAAACACCTGAGAATATAAAGAGAGCTGGCTCTTGGCCCCTTTGGTCCAGTAACATTTTGAATGAGCCTCACAGTGTGGCTGGTACAGGGTGGGCATTTCCCTCCCTCCTGGGAGTGTAAAAGGGGATTGAGCTTGGACTGCACCCCAAAAGCCTCCTTGTTGGTGAAGACGTTTTGCCCTTGAGAGCCCAGCTTCAGGAGCCTGACTGTAGCTCAGAGACAGCTTGAAGGGCACGTGTTGGGTGGGCAGATGGGGTGGGTGATGGAGATGATCTGCTGAAGAAGGAAAAGGTGTGGAATGAGAAGAGGAGTGACAAAAGGGCAGCCATGTGGTTGACCCTGTGAGAGTGGAGGAGGGGAAGAACTCATCTCAAAAGGAGCAAGGAATCAGCAGCAAAATTGCCTGGAATATGAGGCTGAGGCAGAAAAGGCTTGGTGCAATGATCAGACCTGAGGTTACTCTATGTGTGTCTGCAGGGGAGTTGAATAACTCCTTGCTCAGTCTGCAGGGGCTGCCTAATCAATAGTCCTGTGCCAGTCTCAGCCCAGGGTGCTCCAAGGTACCACTAATCCTGCTGCAGAGTGGAGGGGTGTCTCCAGAGGTCCCAGGGGCACTGCATCTCCACACGTGAACGCAGCCCCCAGTGTGGCAGCTTTATGAGAGACACTGTGTAACACTGTGTAATGGCCTGTTTTGAATTTGTATTTCATTTGCCTCCCATATGGGATCAGTTTTTCCCTTTTCTTTATTTTTTTTAATAGCATTTTTCCTAGTCATAATAATCAGTGTTTCCCTGCCTTCTCCCCTTCATTTTTCACAGCTGGCTTTGATTGGTTTCAGTCCTGCAGATGCTCCTTCGGACCCAGAAGAAGGGGCAAAGGTTCTTTTCAGTGTGAGGCAGACAGCCCTGCAGCCGGAGGGCTGGGGGAGGCTGGTGCTCCCGGACTGGCCCACTCTTTGCTGTAGCCGCAGCTGGCCTCTTGTGCATCTGGTGAGCTCTGCCAAATTGCAGGATAATTTCTCTGCCAAAGGCCTGGGGAGGATCACAAGCAGTTGATGGCGTGCATGCCCCTTCTCTTGTGCCGTTCAAAAACAACTGTTCCTGCAAGCAAGAGGGGCAGGATCCCCAAACGCCTCGTGCTCCCACGCTGTGAGTACAAAGGGCCAGAGTGCATCTGCAGAGAGTGTGCCGGCACTGACTCACACCTCTGGGTCTGGGAGCCATCAGGCTTACAGCAACTGCAGCCCCACGTGTGTGACCGTGGTTCTACAGGATGTGATCAACCTGCACAGCCCTGTGTCGTGCTCCACCAACAGGAGCTGGCAGGAGCACCATGCACAGCACCCCCAGTGCATGAATTGGTATGGGGAAAAAAAAAAGTTATTGGATGGGCAGGCAGACTTCCCTGATTTTTTTAGAGCATGAGTCAAACACAAATTGCATGGCAGAAAGGAGAAACTTCCCTTGGAGGCAACTTAATCCACAGCTGCCTGATGTGGGGTTTCTAGCAACTTCCTTCAAAGCAGCTTGTGCTGGTCACTGTCGGAGATGGATGGTTGAGTTGACAGTCATTCAGCTGATCTGTTATGGCTATTCCTGCATTCCAGGCACCATCCAAGAGAATGAGACACAGCATTGCACAAGACCAAAAGAAAGTAAATGTTTACAGGCACAACGCACATTTCAGCTTGTTACATGTTCCTGAGCAGTGAAAGAAATGAAACAATAATTAAAACAGGTCCCAAGTCTCAGTGTGTATCTTGGCTCACAGCACTGTCCTCTTGGAGTGCTGCCTCTGCCTCTCTCTGATCCCAGCCTGAGCAGTACCACTGGGCCATTGCATCCAGGTCAAAGTCTTTCCAGTTACTCCAAGTACGTTCCCTTTCTGAGAACTGCAAGAGCCTTTTGGTGAGGTGGTTTTATGGTTTGTGACAAAGTTGGGTGCTTGATGTTTTCCAAGCACCCAGACATGCTGGGATCTCCCGGGAGATGTTTGCCTTGAGTGTCCAAATTGTCAGGGTAAGGGAAGTTATAGATAGATTTATTCCCATGGGAGAAGGGTGGAGAAAGTAGAGGAGCACAAGAGAGGTGGACATTTAAGTAATTTATTCCCTGAACGATCTCTTTTTAATGGTCTAGCTTGTCTTTGTGTGCACTCAGGGAAGAAATGAGGGTGCAACGAAGCAGATGTAGTAAAGGGCTGTGTTGGCACGTCTGACAGCTGTGCCAGCTGGACAGCAGCTACCTCTGCTGTCCTGCTCTGAGCACAGGGCTGGTCATAGCACAGCTGGAAGGATACGATGTCTCCTGGCTGTGAGTCAGATGGGTGCATGAGAGAAGACAGCCTCCGCTCTGCCACTCTTTTCCCAAGGAGAAAAGTAAAGGGTCAGGTGGGGGGAGTTGTTTTGCATGAAAGGATGAAGCAATGGAGCCTTTCTCTTGAGCAATGGGGAGGAAGCAGATGGGGAGAGAGTGGAGGGGTGACTGAAACACCGTCTCCCCCAGAGCTGCTCTGTGCTTGATGGTGCCTCCTGCCAAGCTGTGAAGCTCTTGCAGCATTGTCTTGGCCTTCACACCAAGGAACTTTTGTCACCCTGCAAGTCAGTCCCTGGTGAGGAAAAAGGCCTTTTTAGTAATGATCAGCCCACCATGCACATGGCACAGAGAGACAGACAGACCTCCCTCCATGAGTGCATTACCTTGGGCTCAGGTGTAAACTCAATATCCAAATATGAGCAATAGCTGTAGCTGCTGACTCACTCACATCACTTCTCTTGGTTCTCTCATTTCAGCAGTGAGCTGGCCAGATATTATTCATTTTATTTGAGATGTCTGCTGAGGGTATAAATGTCTAGGCTTCCTGTAAGGAACAGATGAAGTCCAAAAGGCACAAGGTAAATGTGCAACAGACTGTCTAAGAGCACGCCTAAGGACTGACTAGGGCCTGTACTTCAGGCAGAACGAACGTCCACAGCCATTGCTGAGTCTGCAAATAGGTTGGATTTGTTGTTTTGTTTGCCACATAAAGGGTACTTTCAAGAGATGGCAGCTATGTGGCTTCTTGTTTTGTGTGGCTGAATTATTTAAAGACCTTGTTGTTAGGGGGAAATGCTGACTTTTCTGTAAGGTAGGTTACAACTCGCTTCTACGCAGAGTTCTGTTACAGCTTTTCTCTATCCTTGGGAAAACCAGGTTTTATTTTAGACTTGCCACACCATTCTGAAGGCAAATGACTGTACTTGAATGAAGTCAGAGGAGGGAAGAAAATAGCTCTTCAGTCACTAAGTTATGAAAAATTATTTGGATTTAGGCATCTGATATTTGTGTTCATTCTACTCAGAAACAACTTAGCACCAGCTCCTCAAAGTTTTTGCATCGTTAAATCTCCTCATTAACTTGGATAGTGACTACTGTTGAGGAGAATACGAAAATCTGTGCACCATTATAAACACTCAGTCACTCTTACAGAACGTGTAGGGAATCTAGCCTGGGAGTTAAGGTCCCAGAGCTAGTCCTGTCACCAATGATGGGAAGTTTCCGTGGATATAGTACACAGCAAAACAGATGGGAATGATGACATTTCTCTAACTGAGAACTATCCAAAACCTTCCAGTAAAGATTATCTGCTTTGGTCTTACTGGGGTAGTAAAGGCCTGTGTTCGTAAAGCGGAAGAGCCAGCTTTTCAGAAGTCTGTTTTTTTACAGAATGCTTGATACACAAGCCATAATTCTGGGATTCTGGTTCCCTTGTTAAGTCCTCCTGCTTTCAGATTCTTGGAGCTAATTTTCATTGACAATAGGAACATTCCTTGAAAAATGCTGATGTAATGAAGTACGTGCTACTTGAGATTAAAAGATTTATTCGGTGACTCCTTTGTGAAACTTTTGTGAAGTGTCTTAACATTTTTATGTTTCTCCAATTGCCAACAAAATCTCATTGCACCACACAGTTTGCAACATTAGTCAGATTTTGACACAGGCTCACGCAAGAGGCAGTTTTCACAGTCAGGAATCATAAAATGTTAAAGAAATTGCCATTATTTGAAAACTAGACACAGTTCAGTGAAGCAGATGGACTTGCTAACAGTGACTTAGGAGGTCTGTAGCACAGCTGTGTTGACACGGATTATAGACAATCAAAATTGTATATAAAGTACATGCCTTAGTTTTCGTTTTAAGCATATTGCTAACATTTAATGAACTGTGTAACCTTATATGGTTTATGTATTTTTGTACTGTAGCTGCAAGTTATGCTAAGGCCTTGACTAAACCTTCCCAGAAATCTGTATTGTTATTTGTAATGCAGGCACACAGACTGAGAGTGCCAATAAGCCTTTGATTGAATCTTGATTAATGTAAATACGTTAAGCCTGTAGGTGCCATTCCAGCCCAGGGAGCTTCTTGCAGCTTTTAACCATGTCCACATCAGAGTTAGAGCCCCTTTGCTTCAGATAATTTCCAAAGACCATCTGAAGAATGTTTCGACTTTCTTGTGAAGGATCAGGGATAGAGACATTTTCTGAAGCCCCTGGCTGGCTTGTTTGCAACACCATCCCAATAAAAATTAAGCCCTCAGACACAAACTTAGGAAAGGAAAGAAGAAAACAGAATTCTGATATATTTCACAACCGTACTCTGATCCCAGGAGAAAGATTGGGTAAGAAACACTGATCTTTCTTACATATCTGTCTGCAAAGTTTTCAGTAGTCCTCTTTTACTAGTGAGCTCTCCTGGATTAGGTGAGAAAGGTGCCTAATTGCTTCAGTGGGGTTAATTGGTTAATTGGTTCTCATCTAAGCAACAGAGAGGGGATGTAGGAGCACAGCATTTAACCAAGAGGAAAATGGGATGTGGGATGGGAGAAGGAAGGAACACCATGAAGTTACCCTTGAAGACACCATGAAGTGTGGTAAATTGCAGTGGGATCTAGGTGGCTGAGATGGATCAAAGCACTGTTTTATCCTTCTGCCTCTGGTGCTTGATAATCTCTGGTGCCTTATTACGTGTTTTGATAGCAAAATTTGCAGATCTTCATTTGCCAAGGAAAAGTGCTGAACACGCATACGTGTGTGGAATGGGTCAAGGCAGCTCCAGCATCTTCCAAGGTAAACCTTTGCCAAGGCCAGCTTCTTCCAAGGTAAATCTTTGTGAGAATAACCTTCCTGATCTACACTGCTGTCAATCCTTGCTTGGTAGGGATTGTGCCACTGAGCAAACACTGACTGCAAAGGCATGTGATGAGAAAGAGGAATGACTGAAAGGAAACATCCTTCCTGGTATGGTAATGCTCTTCAGTGTCTTCTCCTTGTATATGGCTTCTTCAAAGTAATTACAGTGGACATAAGCGTGCAGGTGTGACCTATATGCAAAATAAGTTATTTGTATTTCCTCCCACACTTTGCTCTCTAGACTCCATGGCTGTGGTACTGCTGCTGCTCCTAGGAGTCTGCCCTTATCATGAAGGGAAGGACTTTAATTTGTGATTCCCTGATTTTACCTGTGGACAATTCCCTCTCTTTATGTAGTGTCTTGCAAGGCGCTAATAGCAAAGAGTGTGTGGTTTTTCTCTTTTTTTTTTTCTCCAGTCTACCCTTCCTTCAATCTTTGTTTTGTTTCAGCTGTCCTATTACACGTTGTTGGAGCCCAGGAGCTGGGGAGAGCTCGCTTTGTTGCTTGACTTCTCAAGAATTGCAGAATAGGCTTGTGCAACATGAACCTGTCTGTTTTTAATGGGACCTGTCCAATGGATGGTTTCCTATCATATCTGGCCTGTCTGGATCACAGTTACTCCTCCTGGTGTATTTTCTGTACCATCCTTTTTCTGCTGTTTTCTATGGTTTACTGTACATTTCTCTGCTTTTGTTTTCTTTTTTCTTCCTATACTCCTGGTATTCTTGCAACACATGCAAAAAAGTGAGCAAAAATTATTGCAGGACTTGATGTGGCTACATGGCCATTTTGCTGCAAATATTTTCAAAATTAAAAAATTAAAACTATTTAATATTAAAAAAATCCTGTCTACCTTTAAAACCCATAGTGTCTTGATTTGTGTTTCCCATAAAATCGTGTGTCTTCATCCAGTATTAACAGATTAATTACTGCCTTAAGTGGCAGAAGAAAAGAAAAAATTATGGAACCATATCTCCCTCTAACACCTGAGTTCTGGAGGTCACGAGAGATGTCATACCTGCAGCTGTGTCCCTGTGGTCCCAGCTCTTTATTTTTAAACAGAAATATTATCTCCCAATCTCAGCAAACAATCCAGATAGTGAATTATGATAAATTTTCAGTATCTTTCCCTTGACAGCATTTTCTGGGGTTCTGACTCTGCATTGGAGGACCACCTCGATTGTTTTGGGTTTTGCTCTGCAGGTCTGTCCTTTTTATTTTGGGGACAGGGAGGAAAAAAAAAAAGAGACACATACCAACAGCCTTAGAGTATGGCAAAGCTGATGCTGCTGCAGCTGGAAAGGCATCTGATCATATTTGGTTAATAGCCTAGCAGAGTTTGCTCAATATGCCCCAGCTCCTCCCAAAAATTCAGTCCATGGCATGGTGTAGGCCAGGGAACAATACTTTTGAGGCTCTAATGTGTAGTAGCATTACAGCCTGTACTAGGGATCCTTAAAAACCAGTCATCCCTGGATCAGGTAGGTTTTAATAGTAACACACAGATAGCAGAGAGTGGATGAGCTGAGTCGTCCTGCACGTGATCTCTTCTCTGCCTTTCCTGCCCTGTTCAGTGTAACTCGAGAATTTGATCTGATCTCCTCTGTGGCCTATAAAATCATAATAAGAGCTTTAGTGACGCCTCTCTAATTAAAGTTGAATTGAATTTTGTGCTTCAAGCATGACTTAAACATTCATTACTCATGAAAAATTATACCATATCCTCTCCAACTTATGCCAAGCATTCTTTGAGTACCAAATGAGAATTTTGTAAGATTTTTTTTTTATTTCTTGCTTTTGCAGTAGGAATTAAAAAGGGATCTGATATGCAATCCGTGCATGCAGGGACAAATTTTAAAACCAGTTTGCCTTAAGCCATTAAGAAAATGTATCTCCAAACCTTCTCTCACTGTGCTATCTATCCACCTCCTGGATTTAACTCCAGGCTTATTGACTGTGATGGGAGGACTCCCAGATACTTCACTGACTTTGATTGCATTGTCCTTCTACCATTCAGCTTTCCTTTGCTTCTGTGGAAAGAACTGCTCTAATTTCCTTGTCAAAGTCCAAATCTGAGACTGAAATTGCTGTGTGAGCATTATACTCAGAAGTACCCAAAAGGAGCCTGGAAAACCACAGAGTTTGATTCAGAGATGGACAATGATATGGTTGGCAGCAGATACAAGTTCCAAAAATAGCAATTTCTGTTAGATATTTGGAAAAACTTGCCTGCCACTTCAAGGATTGTGGAACACAAGAGTAGGAGCCCACAGACAATGTGGGATTGATATCCTTGGGGATATTCTGAACCTGAATGGGCAAGGTCTAGCACAAACTCTTCTCAGCTGGCCCTGCTTCAAACAGGATGTAGGACTGGACGATTTCAAGAAGTCAATTGTGACTTGGAATGGTCTCTGATACTAAGGTGTATCACTTTTTGGGGTGTAGGGGATGAATCTGCAGAGACCACAAATAGTCCTTAATTGCAAAGTTATACAAGATTCAGACATAGTTGACAAGCATGAGCACTGGAAGGATGTGAGGGAAAGGAACTAGAGCAGCAGTTGTTGACTTATGTTTGAAAAGCCTACAGTTCAGGGGCGAAAGGTTGATAAAAACCGTAAATATATTGTCTGTGAATTTCCGTTTGCAGAAGATGTGTCTACTGAAGAGCCTTTAGCAGTGAAAAAGGACTGAAACATCGAGTAGGACTCTTCAGACTGAGATACAGTGAAGATGCAGCCCGAATGACCTTGGTAAAGTGCTGTGGGGGAGACTGTTCTTATGTCCTTTTTTTTCCCATGCACATGCCTGTCCCTGATGAGTTTGTGATTTGACTATGGGGACAGGGAATAGAGATGAAAGAGTAGAAGGTGTGCTTTTGGCTGAAAATATAAAACCCATGAAAACTGCTCACCCGTGTTTTTCTCTTCAGGGGAAATGTGGAAGGAACTTCCCTGGCAGTGCCAAATGGACTTAGATGCAGAAGGGGACCAAGATATTAAGATGTACATGAATTAAGCATGGCTGAGAAAATGCAGGGTTAATCTGCAAACCTAAAGGATTAATTTATTCCCATTATTTCTCTTATTTCACTTCATGCTTACTGTGTGCCTTTCTTGCATTTGGTCTCTCCTTAAAAAAAAAAAAAACCTTGTAAGTTTTTCTAGTGACCTGGAAGACTCTTAATTTTTTTTTCTTTAAAAAAATAGTCTGCAGAATAATCTTCTCTTCTAGGCAAACAAATGTCATCTTCAGAATAAAACACGCATACATGAGGAAATTCCATTGAAGAGGGGGGAAAAAAGCTTGCTTGGCTTGGGCCCCTTTCAGCATGATCTGACATACAGTATGTTATCCTCAGATGATCTGTTATTATCTTCCTCCCCCTGAGCCACGTGTCAGTGACCATATGTGTGTGAGCAGCTGAAACTGTCCTTTGAACTCTCCACTGGCACACTGACAGCGTGGGAAGGGGACAGCAGGCTGGGGCTGGGTGCAGCACCTGTCCAAGTGGCTGACCAGCTCTGTCACCTCAGGTAAGTGACTCCAAGTCCCTGTTCCCTTTCCCAGCCTTTGTCTGTTAGATGTGATCCCTCTGAGCACCCCTGCCTGCTGTGATGTGATGCCAGGGTGGCTCCAGCCCTTGGAGGGCTGTGGCTGTGTCAGTGTGACACCATAGCTGAGCCAAGTGGTTCAGGAGGCTGGCTGGGCTTGGCTCTGGGCCATGTCGATGTGGCTCTTCTTGCTCTTCAGAGTAATCTGGTCTCTTCACACAGGCCTCTGCCACTCCAGATGGATGTCCCAGCTTGTCTGGAGTCATCTCAGTGAGGAATTGCTGCTCCTGTGAGCTGAGCATGTGAATCCCTGCTGGCCAGAAGATGGTAGGTGATTCTCCTGAGCTGTTTATTTCTTGGCTTTGTCTTCCAGGCACATATATATGCTAGGCTTGATGCACCCAGACTCGTCTCTTCCACATCTGCATAGAAGTAAGCAACATCAGGAATATCAATTACCTTCACCCCTGTGATAACCATAAGTCATACCTGAAATTTCTCTCTATGCCCATTTTGTAAACTTTGTTTAAATAGAGAGCAGCTGTATAAAAACATTGTCCTGTATTAATGGTTAGTGGGTATCAGCAACAAAGACAGTGGAATGACAGCAATTGGTTCTAGCCAGACATTTGTCTAGTCATCTTTTGGTAAAAGGGGTGTGTTAACTCATGATCAGAAAAGTCATAGCTGCTGTCCCCTAAAATCTACTAAAAATGATTGATAGCCAAGTGGGAGTGTTAAGTGTTTTTTGTTGAGCCCACATCTATATCCCTCAGAAGCCATTGTTTTTACTGAAACCAAATTATAATAGTGGCCTTCGCAATGCTGCGTGTGCATATAAAATGCTCAGCCTGGGAATGGTTTGTGTCTGTTCTTTGAAGAAGGCTCTCAGCTCTGCAATGTACAGCAGTTTCCTCACCTTCAACTGGGCAATGACTTGTGTGGAGTTGCATTTATGAAGGCACTTACTTCTTCATGGACTTCCATCAGCTGCCAACAAGATACAGCCAAACTTCTCATGCTGGTGAGGTGTTTCCCTGATGGCTGCAGGCCATGTTGGTCTTTCCCAGACACTTTGGTTAGTTTCTTTCTTCAGAGCAGACCTAAGAAACAGGCCCAGTAAGATCTCTGCAAATTATGCAGCAATTAAATTGTAATGGATTTTATGCTAGTAAATTAGCTGGAAGGACAATTCGGCAGTTTTAACAAGTGGCAAAAATGCCTTGGATACTGGATCACTTTTATTGGCGTGGCTTGCACACAACATTTTCCAAAAAACAAATAAAATAATTTACTGCTCTGTTGCATGGTTGTTTTGGTTCAGGAATAATTGCTGTCCCCTGCTTTCAGGGAAAGATCTGAGAGTTTGTGCAAAAATTTATACTGCTCTGTGCTGCTGCCTTTAAAGCAATATAACTTCTTTTCATGATGCAGTAACACCAGTATTTCACTGAGAGTACAAGTGTGGTCTATGTGTGCTTAGGATGCCATCTTTATACTAGAAACACATCTACAGCAGGGTATGCAGCATGCAGAGACCTTTCCAGTCCAGACCAGGCACTGGTTAGAATTGAGCTATATGAAAACTTTCATCTGTTAAGTGGAAGTTATTATTAAAGAACTCAGTTAGACCCCTGGGTAACACTCTGTGGATGAATCAGGAAGTGGTTCAGGTCAAATGGACCCTGCAGACCCTGCTCGGATCAGTCTTTGCCCTGATGTAACTGAACCCACGTGAACTTCTGCATTAAGTGGTATTTGAATTAATGGTTAGATCATAATACATGTGACCATGTTTGAACCTACCTGGAAAAAGAAGGGGGATAAAAAACCACATGAAATTTCAAAGGTTTTTGGCCTGTTCAGCTTTGTACCTATATTATTCTTTCATTGTGCTGGGACTCCAGTGCAGTTGGCTTTGCTTTGGAGTGAGGAAAGCGCTTAAAAATTTGTCTGCAATGTGTGTGTTGGGACTCTGAGGTTTAGCATTCCCCATGGACAAGGGCTGCCAGACAGAGCTGAGGGCAGAGTTGCCCAGTTCAGTGAGGACAGAGACCATCTGGGCAGGGGAGGTGACTGTTTGTGGAATGCCAGAGATGCAAGGGAAAAGCCCTCTGTGGCACAACTCCATCTGCTTTTACTTATTTCTTCCTTTCATATTCCACAGAGCTTTGGTTGGTGTTTGCTGTTCTTGTTGTCTGGATCTTCCTCTAGGCTTTTTAGGCACTGGAGATGCCCCTCCCTCGGTGTTTGGGGATGCTCCTCTCCCTCTAGCTGGGAGCATGGCATGTTTCACCCACTGTGACTGGGGATGGGAACCTGCAGCTCTACCAGGGACTGGCATTCCATCCTTTCCCCAGGAGAGCATTTTGGTGTGCCTGGGGAGGGGACATCACTCCCAAACCTACAGAGCTCTGTGGTTTGCTCTTGCTGTGCCTTCTGTGTAATTCTGGTCCAGTGTAATGCTCTTCCACTTGTATTTCAGGGGTTTCCCCCTCTTCAGTCTCATGAGTCACTTGTGGAAGTTGTGGGTTCCTCACGTTTCAGTACCACTGCTTTGGGGTCCTGTACAGGTTCCACTGAAACCTATGGAGTGCTTTACATGGATGGAAGCATTTTCCATTGACAGCAGTAGGGGTGAGTCAGGCATTTGAGCAGCAGAGCCAGTCAAGGGAGAGCTGGTGGGTGCTTCTGCAAAATAAGATTGTCTGCATGCTTTGGTGAAGTGAGGAGAGACTGACAAGAGGGTTGAAACATTTTTGTAATGAATACTAAAGGTCTTCCCCAGACACCAGCTCCCTCATCTGGGATGAGGAGACCCTCTAGGAATGAGGAAGTTCTCACAGATCGCCAGAAGCAGAGCTGAAATGTGAACAGCAGCCTGTTTTTAATCAAGGTCTCACACGCACTCTGGCCCAGCTGCTCTCGCAGGATGCAGAAACTGCTTTCCACTGTGATGCCTTTTGGGTGGGCTGTTGGAGGCAAAGGCTATTCAGTAGCTCCTGCTCTTTGTGGGCCAAAAGTTCTTGCTCACACTGTGGTCTTCACTGGACCACCCTCCATCCCATGCCATATTTTCCTGAAGTCTGTATTGATTACCTGCTCCGTGTTTCTGAAGTGGAGGGTGTCCAGTGCCTGGGCTTAGAAAGGCAGGTGAGACTTTCAGGAATCTGAAAACTCTTGTTGTATATGATCTCTTTATGGGTTTCTCTTTTGTGATGGACAGCCCCACTTTGTTCAAAGCTCTCCACACAGGTGAGGTTGTCCTAAATCTTTGATTGTGTTACTTTCCTCCAGATTATTTCCTGTCAATGTACATCTTTTTGGAGTTCACTGTCCTGAGACTAGATGAACACTCTGGCTGGGGCCTTGCCAGGTGGGCCAGAGCAGAAGGGCACATGTTTTACAGGCTGGAGTCAGGCTGTTTGTACTACCCAGGACAACATTTGTCTTTTGTCTATAGTCATGAGACATGGCTGACCCCTATTGAGCTTGCAGTCCATTTCAAAGCTCTCCATAATTTTCTGAGGATTTGTGGACAGGTTTTCCCTCTCCTTATCTGTACTGAATGGGGTCCAAATTTTTCAGACATTTTCCCCACTGTCAAGATCAGAATTCAAGCCTGTCTTCAGGCAGCTCTTCCCAGCTACATAGCAGCTGTGTATTTTACAAGCGTGCAATCTATCTAATGGCTCAAGTTGTTAGAGAAAACTTTGAAGAAATCTGGACTCACAACAAACACAGTACAGATCTGCTGGGTTAATCCCTCCATTTTGACAGTGACCCATCCATAGTTAGCATCCAAGTATCATATTTCTAGTCACTTCTGCATCTGCTCTGTGAAAGTTTATTTGAGACCATTTATTTCATCTCTCAGGAGGATGTTATGCATCTGAAGCTTTATAAGTCAAGACATGTAATGGCCTCTCTGCTATCCATGCGGTCTGTCATAGAGGGAAATTAGCTTAGCTGGATCCAAATTAGTTCTGATTAAATCCATATTAGCCAAAGACTTTGCTTTGTTATCTTCTGTCCTTATGAATACTTTGTGGTATTTATTCATTATTTATTTATGTTTCAGACTTCTTCTCCTGGGAATTGTAGCTAACCTGACTTCTCTTCCCTTTGCAATCCACAAGTTTTAATTTTAGGCATAAAGTTTGCTTTGCTCTCTCTGTCATGCACCTCAGACATCCTTGATAAGAGACAAATAGGTGATTGCTAATTGTTTCAGCTGGTCCTATAAATCCTGTGAGTTAAAGTTCATCCACTCTTGCTTCTTCCCCACTTTAGGGAGAGGTACTACCTCTCTGCCATGGGTTTTAGCTGTGCTTCTTGTACCTGTCTAAAGATAACTGCTGCTAGTAGACCATGCATTATTCAGTGGATGCAGAGTGGGGGAAAGTTGCATGAAAAGTTGCATGAAGGGGGGTGCAGTACAGCTCCTTGTCACAGTGTGGATGTCAGGCAGCTCCAAGAGACTGAAAAACCTCTCTTGGAGCAAAGTGTATGTAAACAGGGAGTAGCAGCCTCTTCTTCCAGGCTGGAATGCAGTAAGTAAATGGGGCAATGCAGGCTGAAGGGAAAACTGTAGCAGCCTTTTAGTTGGAGGTGCTTACACATGGTAATGGCATGGGAGGCTGTCTAGGGCTCTTGCTCCAGTCTGGAGAGGGAAGTTGAGGCCTGAGAGTCCAGACTTGGGAGTGAACAGACATAGCTGACTTCAGTGTCTCTTACAGCAAAGCAGCCCTGGCTTTTCTGTGTGAGAGACTGTCCCTAGTTTCAGTCTGCCTGGGCACTTCTCTGATTGCTGCAGTGATCAGAGGTTCTGTCTAGCCTGGAAGTCTTGATTGAAGCCCCTGGTCAGGAGTGGGAGAGCACTGGGACAGCAAAGATGCACCTCCTTTGACTTGTCTTGCTTGTTTGAATTGATCAGCAGTTCCCCACCTCATTTGTTATCCAAGTCATGATGGCTGGAGCCAGATCTTTTATTCATCAGGGCATGAATAAAAGGGCCAAAAACTGGATCTAAAAGGAATGAAGAGACATCCACAGAGCTCCTTCTCAAAAGGTTGTCTGGGGGTTTGCACCACACCCACTCTTTTAAGAGCTGGAATAATATATACCCTGTCAGGCTGTAAATCAAAGGCCAGCACAAAGAAAATCCTACCACACACATTTCTTTTTGTAGATATAAGAACTTTTGGCCTCTTTCTTGCCTTCTTCCTTGCTCTTCCATGCAGCTGGTGATTTTGGGTTCTCTTCTTTGCCTCCACTGCCACATCCCAAAGCTGTCACTACCTTTGTTGTAGCTGGGCAGAGAACAGCCCCAGGGATAAGATGTAGGATGCCCTTTGTGGCTGAAGGCTTACAATTCTTTCTTGGGAGTTTGAGACCCATCCCCAGGCTCAATTCTAGTGTTTGGCCTGTTTCCAAAGCTCATGGGGAAGGTCCAGAGATGTGGTTGTTGCAAAGCTGAGGGCCAGATAAGCAAAATAAAGAGATAACCCTTTAGGAAAAAAAAAAAATAGAAAACAAGTTCCCTGATTAATTTTGCTCTGGGAATCCCTGTAGTCTTAGGTTTCTAGGCCTGGCCTTGTTTCCACTTCATCCTCCCTCTCTGAAGAGGCTTTTTGTCTTTAATTGCAACTATAAATAAATCATCATAGCCAGAAGTAGTATTTTTCCAAGTCTACAACTCTAGTGGCCAAACCCTTCAGTTTCCAGGAATTCGTTTCACCTTACCCAGAACTTGCGACAAAGAAGTGAAAACCACATTCTGTCTGTATAATGCTAGCTCCAGTCTAGAGGAGTTTTCCTCTGGGTATTTCTGTCCTGGATTCAGAGCTGACCTGTAAAATAGGATGAAGACCAGCTCATTAGCACCTGCCTGGACCAGTTGCACCCAAAGCTTCCAGGCAGCACTGTGGGTGTGTTCAGGCCTCTCTGCACCTCTTCCCTGTGGGCATATCCTCAGGAAGCTGACAAACATTGGCCATACGGGACAAACCACAACAAATCAACTGGGCTGCTGAAGAACCCCGCCCTTGTTCTACCTGTGTGTGAGCACATGGACTTACAGGTAAATTTAGTTTCTTACCCACTGTTAACTAAGGTGATAATGGGGGGAAGCAGTGAAAAAAAAAAAAAGAGGATGCAGTCACAGCCCAGATGCAAAAATATCCAAGTGGTCTTGAACATCTTTTGGATAGCACACACTGGTCTATGCTGCTTTTGTTATCTCTACTGACAGAGGTGAGTCAAAATTTGTGAGTGAGCTCTTCATTTGGCAGTGCAGGGTGCTCTGGACTGCTGCAGAAGTCTGCCAGCCTCAAAGAGCTTGTCCCAGAGGGGACAAATAGTCCTTCCTTGGGACTGAAAGAAGTCAAAAAGGAGCTCAAAGCTGAGTTTTCTGTGCATGAAGGTCAGTTAAATGATACAGGACCTGCCCTCACAATGGTGCTGAAGCTCTGCTCTTAGGTTGGCCGTCCCCAGCCCAGGGGAGAGTGGTGGATACTGTGGACCAGACACAATCCAGCTGGGAGTGAGAGAGGAGACCGGAATCTTTTTGTGTGGTAGGTGAGTGTTTATATATCTTCAGGGCAGACTGGACTGACACCAGTCATAATACATTTTCTTTCCTGCTGGTGGAATACTTCATCATTGATGCACAGAGTTTGCCTGCTTGTGTAAATAAGTATTTAAGTAAAGAGGGAGCCAGACTAGAAGTGAAAACTGCCTTGTAAGGATAGCATATTAGTCTTTGTTTCAGCCTAATTCCCTCATTGTCACAGGAACATATGTGATGGTGGTAGTCATCCTTGTGGATTGTCTGCTTGTTCTTCAGAGATCATTAAACACAATTACAGGAAAAGAGATCTTTGTTTCTGAGCAACACTCAGCTTTTATATAAGTGTTCCACATTTTCTTCAGAATGCTTTACCAATTGTAACTAATTTTAACCGTTTGGTTGGCATGAATATAAGACAGCCCTTTTCTGCCAACTGATTCTCATTTGTTTTCATGGGAATTGAATGTCTGGGTCCTTAAGTCACCTTTAAATATGCCAGCCTCAGGTCATGTTTGCTTCATGTAGCTTTCTTGCTGTTTAGTGTCTCAGGGTGAAAATCCTCCACTTTTGGACAGAGATGGTAAATTCCTAGGGGCCTCTGAGAGGGCTGGATTTCTCATGTCTAAATGGAGAGAGGCTCTGTATTAATGAAACCCATCTACTTTCCCCGGCCCTGCTGAAGGTCTCCTAGTTGATTGTGGACAAGTAGTTGCTCCTCCATGGACCTCAGCTGGCCCATGTGTGAGGAGGTGTGGGACTGCCTTCCCCTGCCAAGGGGCTGTCAGAGCCAAGAGGAAGATGTGCTTTGGAAGGACGGGGCTTGGCAGCACAATAAAAAGGAAGAAAATAGGGAGTTTCAGAGCCAGAAGCAGAGGGAGGCATGGTCTGGGCAGGGACTGGATGAGCAGAGTCAGCAGCAGCTGGGGTCTAACTCAAGATTTGTCCTGCAGCTTACATATGTCCAGGCATGGACTTGTTGCCTGTATTCATTTGTAAAATACCTTTCTGAGCCACAGGGTTCCAGTGACCATAGTGCTGTCCAACAAAGGCCTCTGTTTAGATGTAGGCTTCCTAAGCCAGCTGGGGCTATGAAAAAAAAAGGTATTAAAAACCTGGTAAGGCAAAAAGAGGCAGGGCAGAACTGGCTGAAAAGTGGAAAATATTTCCCATGATGAATTATTAACAAAAAGAAATGTGTTTCTGTGCTTTGAAATTTCTGCAGCAATTTTTTTTACCATCAGAAATGCTAAAGCCTAAAAGAAATTAAGTTAAACAGAAATAAATAACATCTTAAGCAGCTCCTGCCTCCAGGAAATGAGCTCCTCCATCTCCCTTTTCTATGAAAATATGTATTTAGAAAATAAACTGTTTTTCTGTTTGAAATTAAACTATCAAATATAAAAGGTTGACCAACTCTAGGAAAGTCTGGTCTTGCGCTTAAGGCACTGATTTTGGACCGAGAGACCTGGGTTTAATTTCCACTTCTGCTACAAACTTTTCCTGTGTGACCTTGGGCTAATCCTTTAATCTCAATTTGCCTCTGTTCCTCATCTGTCAGATGAGGCTATGACTTCCCCACCTCACAGGGGTGTTATGAGAGTAAACACATCCTCCGTGCCCTGCGCCTCACCTTCCAGCCCGCTCCTCTCCTGGGGCAGGGGGAAGGGAGGGACATGGTCCCCGCTTTGGGAGCCACTGAGGTCGCTCTCTCCATGGCCATCAGATGGACTGGTGAAGGCAAGGCTGGGTAGGACCCCCAGCAGGTCCTAAGTGCCCTTGGAGAGCGAGAGACAAGGGAAGAAAAACACTAAGCACGTGTGAACAGTGGAAAGGAGAAATTTGTTGTTTTCTGTCTTGTTTTGGTTTGTTTTTTCCCTACTACTTCCCTGTGCTTTTTTCCACCGTTCAAGCCAGCACTCACAAAGCGTCCGTAGCACTCTAACAGCATAAAACCCGGCCCCGCGTAGGGCTGGCTGCTTCCTGAATTAGTCTACATTTGCAGCAATTACCTTCTTTCCTTTCTAGCCAAATGTTTCTCTGAGCCTGAGGCCCAGCTAATTTTTTTTGTCAGCTCTGGTTGCGCTGGGCGGCCCTCCCTTCCATACGGGAAATATAGAGATGCCATTCAGGCACCTCTAATCCCGCTTTCACTGCTGCACTCATTAAAACATTCCTTTATTTATTTTAATTTTATTCTCTCCTCTCCACCACCTTTTCTAAACAACCACTTGTATTATGCTTTTAATTGCCTTTAGATTTCCCTGGTGTAACTTCTCCGGCGTCCGCATAGCCGTAGGCAGAGCAGGCAGTGCTGGGAGCCTTGCACATGGTCTGTGGGCTCGCTATTGACTCAGTGGTATGCTGTGAGTGAGTCAAAGATCCATGGGGATCGCTGGGGGTGGACAAAAGGGCGGTAGGATCGAAAGCAGGGCTGCAGGGGGGATGAGGGGGAAAAGCCAGTGAGACAAACATGCACTGCGCTCCCTGCGTGTTGGTGGAGCATCTTCCCTCGGCAAAAGGGACTGCTGTGGACTGGGAAGCTGGGCTGCCCTGCCAGGGTTGGGGGGCAGCAGTGTCTGCATCATGGCTCTGCGAGCACAAGCTGTAATGTGGCCTTATACAGGCGTGACTTCATCTGTTTCCATAAGATTGCTCTCTCCCTCTCTCTTTCTTTGGCTGGTAATTGAGAAACGCATGAGCTCACCTCCTAGGAGCGGGAAATGAGAACCGCAGGAGGAAACGAGCTGGAAAGTATACATGGGCCGGAAAAAAAATATAGATTAGGTGGGGGGGAAGTCAGAGATGTTAGGGAGAAGAAAAGGGATTCCTCCTGTGTGGGGTCATTGCCATACAGGGCTCACAGCATCTTCCTCTGCACTGCAGGCAAGGGCAGGGCTGGGGCAGTCCTGTTGACATCTGTGCAACTGTGCTTGCCTTGAGAGTATCCTCTGGGCACAGGGGGCCCAGAGGCAGGGTGACAAGATAACCCAACATGATGGTGGTACCTTATGTGTAGTTTCTTGACACAAACACAACCTTTTGCTCATTAGTGCACCTTATGACCTGCTAGCGAGGAGGAGTGTAGCCCAGGTGTAAATGGGAGCAGAGGATGAACCCACACAGGTATGGGACTTTAAAGTGCTTGATGGAGAAAGGGGAGGAGGAAGGAATGGTGTTTTAGGTGGAGTTAATCACCTGAGTGAGTTCTCTGGGCTGGCAGGTCTCAGGATGAGGGCTGCAGGGTGCTGGGAGTACTGCTCAGTCAGGCCATGCTCTACGCTGTTGGATCTTGCTTGCATGCAGGTAAGCAATGTCCATTGCTAGCATCCCACCTCCTTGTTTCTTGTCTCTGTTTTCTCCTAAATTAACCTTCAAGATTTGGAGACAATGCCTCTGGAGGTAGGCTCTTCTCAGTTTGGTTTCCACTAGATTCCTTGTGGGCTTTTTCTCTTGAAATGGGGATGGGTGATAGAGGAGGTGGTTTAAAGTGGTCAGATTGGAAAAGAGAGCCTTGCTGCTTTGATCATTCAGTACCTTAAGTTTCTTCCCTGGTGCCCAATTTTTTCTTTCATCGTTGTCCTCTGCTTGCTTTTACTCCCTGTACTAAGGATGTCTCACACCTTTCCCCTCTGCTGCTGTTGAGGTGAAGTTTGGGAAGAGACCAGCTGTCCTCTCAGGGTTAGCTCTTGAACCTGAAGGACTTGTTCTTTAGTTGATGAGCCCTAATATAACATCATCTATCAGGGGGTCCTGTCCCCAGAGGGATGTAAAATGACCACTGCTAATTATCTCTAGAAAGCTGAGCTGTTGGGAGTCCTACATGCAGCCAGGTGCAGCTGAGGGAGGGAGAAGGCTAATGAACCAACTGCAGGAGCTCTGGGGAGTTTGCAGCATGTCCTGTTGATGCAGAAGGCTGTTGTGATTCACTCAAGGTGGTCTGAGTGGCTTGGAACTTTGTAAATTAGTTCTCTTGATCTATATAGTTTTGATTTCAAAGTCTAAATGGAGACAGGTCAGAGTTTAGGACCAGCTGTACTGGGCATGTATCCATTTATTTTGTCCTGTTCCATCTCTTTATGGTGATTCAGATTTTTTTTTTTGTGTGTACACCAAAGGAACTTCTAGCTGACGGGAAGCCTGTGCAATGTATTAGGGCTTAGAAGATCTGTGCTGGCACAAGTGGGGACCCCATATACGTTATACACTATTTGTGTTTCCACTGGATTTTTTCCCCTTCTCTTCACGTTTCTTTTTTTTTTCACAGTTTTTCCTAAGTGAAATACTAATGCAGTAATGTTCAAACCCACAATGTTTGAATGGCCTCTAAATCAGGCAAAACAAGCTTGCCCAACCCTAGTTGAACAGACAGGACTCATTTTCTAATCCATGCACACTCTGTTCATTTTGGCCTAATAAATACATTTCTGTCCTAGACCACGAGTGCTGGGGGACCTTGGAAAGTTTGACGTTAGCAGGAGAGGGGCAGGTGACCAGGGGAGAAGAGGAGAGACTGGATTGGCACCCACGATTCCTCTAATAGGAAAGGCCGTATATCCCAAACTCGTGTTGTGTGCCAAGAAAACCATGTTGGGCATTCAGTAAGAATCAAGTTCCTTGGACCTCACTCTTGTTTTTCAAAGGCTTATCTTTGACTGGGAAAACCCAGCAGGTATTGAAACTACGGCAGTTTGGGGTCTCTGAGAACTAACTGAGGCTGGAGTGGGTTATGACCCAGTTTTAGGTCTTGGAGCACAGGTTTCACTTGGGTCTAATTGCTTTTATCTTTAATGCAGAGTATCTAAGCACCAGCAAAATTGTTGCCTTTGGTGCATGTCACTCTTTCTGTAAGGAGTGAATGTTTTTTGTTAAGTGGGGCTTCTTGGGACTCTGAAAAGGATGAAAGTATATGGACTGCACTTACTTATTTCCCTAACTACAGACACCGTTGTAGTAAGGCTTGTAGCTGTGGCTCGTATCCATGGCTGATCTTAGAAGAGGCTCATGGCCCTGAAAAAGCTGTGCATCCCCATCCTTGTGTGTGCACTTAAACTGACCCATGGATGCCGCTAGTACTTTTTGTGTTTGCTACTCTGCTTCGTGCAGGTTGCTTGGAAGGTCTGTGGCCCAGACCTTGCAGTCATCTTTCCTGCTGTTAACCTGGGAGCAGGCCACGAAAAAGACAAATTATTCTGGCAGTGGGAGATCCCTTCTGACTGACATCTATCCCATGGAGAGAGCAGGCTGTGCATCTGGTGTGGCACAGGAGTGCTGTGAGCTCACGTTCTCACCTGTCTGTGGAGCATTATTAATCCCACTGCAGAGCCACGGAGGGGTTGGGGTACACGTCGGTTTGCTGCCGTGGGGGGAATGCTGCTTTGCCTACCCTAAAGGGTTCAGCCCTGATCACAAGTATTTTCTAGGCTTCAGATGCTTTAATTCTAGCTATCCAGCTCTCCAAGAAAGAAACTAAAGGGCTCTGTTTCCCTTGACTGGGAAGCTGACATGGGTCAGTTGTTGCTGTTCAGCTCTTTATCCAGGGGTGACTTGTTTGTGGGACTTGTGCTGAGACAGCATGTTGGTGTGTCCTTAATGTCAGTCAGGAAAAATAGTTTCACTCTGGAGGTGTTTTCTCCAATGGCCTGGAGGAAGCAAACACAGCTTTGGAGTAGGGTGCAGGTCTGTGGTATAGTCACTACTTGGTGTCACCAGGTCTAGACTGATGATGAACTTATTTGGCTCTGTCTGGGCTCATCGTGAACACCCAAACTTTTCCGTGAAGCACAGCAAATGATAGCATGGCCTAAAATAAATATTTATTTCTGCCTTCCATGCCTGCTTGCCCTGCCTTTCTACCTTTGGGCTTTAGTATATGATTCAGAACCTGTTTGCCTGGCATTTTACATCTTTGCTTTTCTAACCAATGTCTCAGTGCTCTTGGTTTTGCCCTGCTTTCCTCTTCTTCCCAGCCTGGCGTGTCCATGCTTTTTTTTGTCAGGCCTTTTGACTGGAAAAAGCAGGCTGTGCCTTCTCCCTTACACACCTGCCCTCATCTGTGTTGGCCACTCTGGTATTTTAATTTCTTTTTCATTGGCCCATTGCACACGTGTTGATTGGCTTCGCAGGTGAGGTCAAGGAATTTCCATGTCGTACTTGGAGAGAGGGTTTCCCCTTCACAGTCACTGCCTCAACCAGGCACTGGTTCATGTAGAAATAGCTTGGCAGCTCTTGGAAACAGGTCTGTGTGAAATAATATTGTCTCTTTGGGGTCAGGAAAAAATGCCCTTTTATACAGTCATGCATACACTCTTAAAAAGAATTCCACAAAGCTTGGTCTGTTCCCCCCCTCACACTCTCCTCCTGCCTTACCTTTTTCCTAAAACACCGGAGAATCCAGTCTTGGAGTCTGACGGCACTGAGCATACAGCATGTACTGTGCCTTTTGAAATGTTGGCTGCACATAAAAGCCTTGCTTAACACTGTACTCTGTTGCTTTATTATGTTGCGTGCACGGTATGTTGGTGGTGGGGTTCCCCACTGGGTGGGATTGGGAGTAGGAGGTGTGGAGAAAAGCAGCTGGAGCAATGGGTGATGTGTGCTGGGGCTGTTGTGCTGGGGCTCCTGCTTCCCATACTGGAAAGGGAAGCCAGGAGCAAGCAGCTGATGTCAAAGGTTGTGCAAGTAGCCATGGCACTGTTTGTGTGTTTTGTATCATTGTTGATTTTATTTCTGGTTGTGATGCTCCTTGCTTCCTGGGAGAAGGGTAGGTGGAGGGGAACACTTGGGAAAGGTGGGAAATGTCCCACTGCCCCAGGACTGTAGGGCAAATTCTTACCCATCTGCTGTTTCCAGTGCTAAAGAGTGGCAAGAGCCATGCCTTTGGGGATGGATGGTCTCATTCCAGGACTAGGACTGCTGCTTGATGTGCACGTGCTGGTACATCCACTGCCATAAATCTGTGTGATTGCTTGCCTGGTGTCACATTTCCAGTTTAGGCCCATGCCTGGCCAGGCATCCACACCACCAGTCATGCACAGTGGGGCAAAAAACCCCAGTGTCAAGCCTGCGTAAGCGGAGGAAAGCCCTGCAGTGGGCATCCCATTGGCACACGGATGGACAGGAGAGCAGGCAACCTCATGCCCTTGTAACACATGAGTAGTCTGGACGGGCCCAAGTGCTGTGTGATGTTGCGCTTTAATGCTTCCCATGTGTTCATGTAACCACCCCAACTGCTCTTGTCACTGCATCTAGGGAGAACTTGAGTGAAATCCCTGAACATGAAGGAAAAATTGCTCTGTTTCAGTGGCCATAAGGTCCATTTCTGCTGTCCTTGTCCATCTGCTTGCTCTTGAAAAGGAAATCAGAGCCATGTGCAGATCAGGATGACCCTCATAACAAACACACTGTCTGAAGAGGTTTGTTAGCCCTGGTAGTTAAGTACCTGCTCAGATTGTGCTCAGTGATGTGCATTTGCTGAATTACAGGCACCTGGTGAGGCTTTGTGCTGTCACAAGTCCCTGTGTGGTGGGAAAACCCCCAGCTCTAAACATACTAGATCCATTTAGACTCTCAGACTCCAGGATGGTTGAGCTGGAGGCACAGTGGATAATGTAGGAAAAAATATTCTTTCCTTCTGCTGCTCAAAATGTGCACCACTGCAGCTGGTCTCTCTGTGGCAGCTTAAAGCATAGAGTGAAAACACTCAATCCTGCCTCAAATTCCTGATCTGCAGGATATTCAGATGTTTATTTTTGAAGTTTGAACGGTGAACTGGGTTGCAAGGGAATGCAGTACTTGGGGATGGACCAGGATGTTGGTGTTTGGAGCACAGGCTTGAATGGGACAGCTCTTCATGGCCTGGCTGCTCTGTCTGCAGCCCAGCTGGCTGCAGCTGTAAACATTCACCTGTGATCAGCATCTTCCATTTTCCTTTCATCAGAGGACTGGAGCATATGCTCTGACACAGCCTAGCAGTACCTTAAAAAAATTTCCCCTCTATCACTTGGAGATGGAAAGATGAAATCCCACAAAACACCTCCCTTAACCTTTTTCCAGATTATTACATGAACTTTATCTCCCATTCTCCTTTTTCTCCTTAACCTTCTCCTTGCATTCCTGCTAGTATCAAGTTCCTCCCTGGCTTTCTTCACTGCCATTGGTTTCACTCTCTTCCTAGCCCAGGAGTTCAGTGCCTGCCCAGGCCCTCCAGCCAGGATGCACGTGTGTATCCTTCACGTTTCATTCACTGTTTTGTGATGGCAGTGTGGTGAGAGCTGAACTCTGACATCTTGTGGCATCAAGCTCCACATGTTAACTGGGCAATCTGCAAAATATTGATGGGCTTTCTTTTTCCTGCTGCAATAATGTTTTTGGAGTGTTTTTAGGTGGCCACCATTTATTCCCATTCACCCTGTCTCACTCATCATTTTATACACTTCTAGTGCAAGCTATTGAACCATTTGGACCTTGATCTTTCCTCCTAACAACCTTGGAAACCTTTCTGTGTCTCTAACGACTTTTTGGCATCTTTCTCTGGCCTCTGTTCCTGTTATGCCTGCTCTGAAATGGGTGAGCAGGCTTCAGCTCATTCTCAAAGTGTGAATGTGTCATTGATTTATGTGGTGGCATTTATAACGTTTTTGGTATTGTTCTTTATCCTATTCAACCTAACATTTTTTGGTTCTTTTTTTCCTGATGGCCTCTGTGCACAGAGCAGATGTTTTCATTGAGCTGTCCGCAGTGACGCCTAGATCTTTTTCCTGAGTGGTTACAGTTAATTTAAAACCCATCAGTGTATTACCTCAGCAATCCCTTGATGTCACTGGTTAGAAGATCCCAGCTGGCTGCTGCTCTTAATTCTATTGCCTGTCTGTTTCCTATTATTTTTTATTATGCTTACATTTACTTGCATGCTGCGCCAGCTTTTCAAGCGAGGTGGGCACACTCATTTACAAGTGGCTAACACAGGCTCTCAAATTCTTCTGTTTGTGTTCATAAAAGTAATGTTCATGCTTAGGTGTTTCCACAGCACAGAAGTGCTTCCCCCGTAGCAGGTACTACTGAGTAATGCCAGTACAAGAAAACAAACGTGGCATATGTTTGCACATGTCCATTTTTGAGAGCTCCCCTCACTGCTGCCTGAAAGAGCAGCTTGTCTGCTGTGCCTATCTGGATCGTGCCAATGAGTAACCTGTGCTGGGCAGCCCTGAATATTTGGCACCGTGCTCTTTCATGTAAAATTGTGTGGCTTCAATGAACTCACAGGGAAGGGGAGGAATTCTGGATGCATGGCAGGTTGAAAGCTGTCCACAGAGGCTTAGGCAACATAATGGTGCCCTTTGAGATCTCTGTGTATGTGTGGTTTCATTGTTTGTCTCTTGGACAGTTTTGAAGACCTGTAAAATACTGTGTGATACTTTCCAACATGTGAGATAACCTAAATAACACAAGGAGTGCTATGGTGCTGAAAGCAGCCCAGCGAGGAGGTGCTGCGGTCTGCTGTGGCGCTGGTGAAGTCACACAGCCTGGAACAGGGCATGCAGGGACATTGCACCAGGTTTGCGTTAGAAAGCTCCATCCTGCAAGCCAGAGAAATTTCACTGGGCTCCCAGAGGAGCAGTAGTGAACCGGTGTTAATGAGAGATACTGGGAGACTGCAGGAAGGAGCCAAATGCTGTAACTCTGCTCACTGATGGAAACATTGTGAAGCACCCTCTTGCTTTTAATGGCTTTGCAAATGACCTTTGGCAACTGCCATCTCCTGTTTCAGAAGCCACGCAGCTCCTCTGCCACTGAGGACAGTCTTAGGAAGATGGGATGGTTTAAACAGGAAAACAGAGCTGCAGTATGACCAGTTTCCTACTGTGAGGAAGCTGAAACCAGTCTAATTTTGCTGAACTGTGACTCGGTTCAGTCCAAAGGTTCAATACCTTGCAGTAAATGTTACAAGCTCCTTTGAGGAAGGGGAAAAAACCCTCTGATTCAAAGGCAAGGGGAGGAAGTGCCCAGCAAGGGACTGAGATGAAATTGCCAGTAATGATGGATGGGGAAAGCCCAGTAGGGTATTGCTGAGCAGGACCTGAGAGCAAAAGAGATGAATGGCCCTCAGTGACCAGGCCCCACTGAAGGCTGTGATGTGGATAAGAACAAAAGCCAGCCACACACTCATCCTTGCTGTGGGGAGGGGATGGTGATGCACTGTTGCTTCACTCCACAGAGCTCCTAAAGGGGTGATAGTTGATGTTCTTGAAAGATGAAGCTGCAGTAGATTCTTCAGCTCCTGAGACCAAAACTCAGCTGGTCCCCTCCTGCAAAGGGCAGGTGGCTTGTCTGGCTGCATTGGTGAAGCTTGTGCCAGAAGTGATGGTGGGCAGTGTGCTGTGCCATTAACCTCAGTGGAGAAGCACTCCTGTTATTAATGTAGAGCAAGAGCAACACGTCTGTCAGGCCAGGGGTGAGCTGACCAGGGGCACATTCAATCCTAATGAAATGCCACGCTGGAGCTGTGAGTACCAGCAGAATTTCTGAATGTGGTGGGGCTAAGCAGTCACCTAAGAGAAACAGATGCAAAAGTTTCCTGCAGGCACTTCAGTCCTTGATGTGCCCCAGCACATGAGTGGCGAGCATGGCAAGTGCAGCTGGTTTGTAAGAGCAACCCAAAAGAGTGGAATATCCTTTCCCAATGCATTTATTTCCAATAAACTTGACAAGTGGTGAATGCAGTGAGGACATACAGAAGGTTATTGCCTAAGCCAGATCTTAGATGGCAAAAAGCTGGAAATGGAAGTAAGGGAATACCTCCTGCTACAAAGAGTATAGGGTTACAAGGAGCATGTAAAAAAGACCCATGCAACTCTGAAGTGGTACTGATGTGGCAAGAATGCCACTGAAAAGCTGTGTATTAGGGAACTGAAATGCCCTGGTCTTCAGCAATGAAGGAAGAAGAATGTCTGTGCCTAGCAGGTAAATGAGGGAGGAAGCCAGGCTCTGGCAGCAAACAGGTGGGCCAAAGAGCACAGAAATTATCAGAAGAAATCCTCTTGCTCTACTTTACAACCACATTTCCCACTTTTTTACTGCCTGAAGAAAGCTAGGCTGAGTCTGTAGCGGCCTGAGCCAACCAGGCTGTCCATCAACAGGGACAGGGGAGGAACAGCTATGCAGTAAGGCCAAGTGTGTATGGGAAGATAAAAGGTAGTGCAGAAACTTGGAGGCAGTGCTGGCTTGTAACTGCACTGAAGGGAATAAATTGGCTTCCTTGCTGACAAAAGGCCTCCAGCAGACCAAGCAAACCTATGCAAGAGGTATCAGACCAGCCCTGGCAATGATGAGGCTAAACTATGAGGACACAAAAAGCAGCTGAAACTCTCATGCAGGCCTAGACTGTGCAGTGGGAAGTACTCTGCTCACTTCCAGTCTGAAACTGGAATAAATCAATGGTCCTTTATCAGCTTCTTTTTCCCATAGACATAACTGGTTTTGCTGTGGCAGTTGTTCTGCAGACATTACTGTACTGCAGCACTCTTTCCAGTTCCTTGTATTAGAACATGGGCTCATTTCTCTGTGAATCAGCTCTTTGCTAACTGCTTTGTAAACTGCAGCAGAGCAGACTATGCCTAGCACAGAGCCAGACTCTTCAAGCAGTTTTCTGGTTGATGACCAAATTCAGAGGCTATTCCTTTCTGCAGCCACCAATCTCTGTGACACCACAGTATTTATTGTCATTTTCTTGCTGGGAAACTGCTCATAAATCCATTCTAGGATGGCAGCAGCCATTTTCAGCCTGCATTGGAAAGGTAGTGTAAAAAAGGTCTTGCTGTGCTCTTCATGGAAGCAATTTGTCCTTTTGGGGTTTTTTTATGAGCCCAAATCCACAGGAACCTCTCTTCCTTCCACACCTTTGTCTTCCTACTTGATAGGAACCCTTAACCCCAAAACTGTGTGTGTGCTTAGCAAATGAGGGTGTAGAGATGCAATCCCACTGGGAACAATGTGAACCAGGAATGTACTGAAGCTAGAGGCACTGTAACCTAGAGCTGCACTGAACAATGTGGAAGAAACGCTGTCAAATCTGTGTCTGTGTGAGCTATTATATCCCCAGCTAGCCCCTCTCCAAAAGTTTGCTCAGCATGCTGACTTTCCAGGAGCTTTCTCAGTGCTTGGAACAAGTCAGCTATCTCCTGCCAGAACTGAGAGAGGAACACGACTGGCTGACGAATACCATATGTTCCAGGCTGGCCAAAGGAAACCTAATTGTGTTTTGTTTAGCTTGTGTACTTAACTGGGTTTCTGTAACAGGGCTCAGTTGGTTGGGTTTGGCTTTTTTTTTTTTTCCTTTCCAGATAAATGGGGCTGATCCCTTCTGCACTGTCCTGTGACAGTTCTGTATTTTGGCCTGGAAATGTAGGGCACAACCTTCTGCCACTTCCCTAATAGAAGGGATAAGGGGAGAGCTGAGCAAATGCAAAGGAGGTTGCCAGCAGGACTGATCAGAAATTGCAGGACTAAAATCTCATTCTAGGCAAGGAACATCCAGTTCTGAAGAGAAAACAAAAATGCTTAGTCTGACCAGAAGGTTCCCCATCCTTTTTTGCTGGTTGTTAGGCCATCAGAATGGGAAAAGTGTGACCTAGGAGTGGGAGCACAGAACTCTGAATGTCTAATATCTAAATGTAGATTTGCTATGTTAAAAGTGGCTTAAAACTGGAGCTACATCAGGCTGCAGAAACTAAATGCTGATTTCTCTTCTGAGACCACCAGGGCAGAGTACTGTCCCTAAAAGGCACAGATTGCACCTTGCAGAAGTTGAGGTTGGACAGACGCTGAGCAAGGTTCAGTTCCTAGAGACGCCTAACCCTGGATGGAGTTAGAAGAGAACTTGCTCCCACTTCTTCCCTCTGTTCCATTACACTGCATCCCTTGGAGCTGATCACTCTTCCCTGGTGTATTTTGTTCCCTCTAACTGCCCTAAATGCTTAGGAGGAGGCCTCATGTTATATCAGATGATTGTCCAGCATCTACCACAACCTCAGCTGGAGGAGGAGGAGGGGAGATCACTGGGCATTGTTGTGTTGCATTCAGCAGCTCTGGCTCTCCCAAGACAGGAGCTAGCTGGAAGCCTTGTACCCAGTCTTCCCCTCCAAGTTGTTGGAGCATGTAGACATGTTGTCCCCAGTTTCCTGGACAACCTTAGCCGTGGTGCTAACAGGGCCGGTGAAGCAAGCTTTGCATCAGCTAGGAAAGAGCTGTAAGTAGTGAGTGTATGCTGTTCTGACAGGTGAGCAGAAAAGGGTAGGAGCCTTAATTTCTAGCTGAGCAGAAGAGGTGAAATGAAGCTAAAAAGCAGCTGCCACTTTAAATGGATGTCTTCCCTCCCCATCTCTTATTTATCTCAACCCTTCCTGTTTACACCGTCATTTCCCGCAATTCCTGTTCTGCTCATTTAGAGGGAAGGTCAACCCTAGGTCTGCCCCATTTCTGAGCACCAAATCACTGAAAGTGTTACTATCTGATGCCACTAACAAGATACAGAGATATTGGCTGCTTCTCCCTGTAGGCTGCTGTGCCACAGCAAAGTGAGGGAGTGTTCCAGATTTAACGGAAGATAGAAGTTGGCACAGTTCTTGACTCCTTCCTCCAAACATGTCCCCGCTCTGCTGTGTCCTTTCACTTCTGACACACTTGTTTATCCACAGGCTGCTTGCATCCTGATATTCTGCCATGTGCTGTGCTGCCCACACAGGCATGCTCAGCTGTGTGCTCAGCGACCCACCTGCCTAGATATTCATAAGTGCTGAATCACTCTTCTTGTACACTCATAGCCACGCTCACAGATGGACTCTGATTCTTGTGAGCCAGACTGAAATTCCTTCAATCTGCCACCCCTGTGTCTTCTAGACAGGGGATGCTCTTCCCTCTTGGAGGAAACATAGATCTTTGAAGTGTGTTTGTTTAATTATATGTTTATGCTCAGGTCCTTAGGGAAATGATGGTTGTGCCTTCAGCCATGTGGAGGGAAAGAATGAATGTTGACACCTCATTTCTCTAGCCTGCCCATGCTCTGAGATCTGCTCTTCAAGGGTTGGCAATATGTTTGAGTCCAGCTCCTCCTTTTGTCAGGGTAAAAGACCATATCATCACCTTTTCATGGCTGAATTTCCAATCTCCTTGCTTGGCCTTGCCCCCCTGGGTACCATCCTAAGGTGTGTGATGACCACCATGATAAACTTTGAGGCCAAGCCCTTGCTAGAGGCTATCTGTCCTACACAAAACCCAGGGCCATGCATGGTCCTGCTGATGCTGCAGCACGAGCTTGTTGGATAAGACACTCCCCGATCAGAAACATCTTCAAAGCCAAACATCCTGCTGCCTGAATGTCCCTTGTTCAGTGTGGAGTGTGTTAGCTCCCTCCCTGCCCCCAACTCTGATTCCACATTGGACCATTTAAGCATTAATGAAGGCCAGACGCATGTTCTGCAAATGTAGGATCTCTGTATTTTGGAGTAGAAGCTGGCTTGATGCCTCCGTGTCCTTCGAATCCTCAGTACAGCTAATAACAACCAGAGCCAGCCTCCTCAGTCTGAGGTAGATCCCACCTCAGCAGTGACGTCCCTGCGACCGCAAAGGATTTCTCAGGGACCTGGAGGGGGACCAGCTTTCGGCTCTGCAGCCCCAGGATCTGGTTTCATCTCTCACCAGCATTGGCGGGATGAATTTGGAGTGACTGAGCTGTCCAACAAGAAGGTCGTGAGCTAGGCCAGCACTGGATTTCTGAGGGGGAAGGAAGGAATTCAATGTATTTTGGTGGATGTAAAAACAAGGGGTGGATCACACGAGTGGGAGCTGTCCATGTGTTGAGATAACGGAGCAGATGTGCTGCACAACTACTGCAGCCTCGTGCTACCAGGCTCTTGTGAACTGCTAACCCTCCAGGCAGGGATGACTCAAGATGGAATGTTGCTTTCCAGACTCGGATCTGACCTGCTGAGATGCCACTGCCACAGCAGCTGCGCTTCTTTGCTGCACAAGTAGAACTTTTCCTCTTGCAGAGCGTCTCTGCTGGCCCATGGATCCCGCAGGTTGTGGCAGAGTTGTTCTCTGGATGTCTTAATGCAAACACATGGCATGTGCTGGGGGGTGTCTGGCTTGGTGTGGATATCTCTGTGCATGTGTGTGAAGATATTAGAAAGAGGCCAAGACTTCTACTGGTTGCAAATTTTTGTTGCTTTCTGGAGTGAGAGAGCCTGTAAACTAAGTTTTTAGCCCTAAAATTTGTTCTGATTTGTTTGTGGAACAAGTTTTTGCACATGATTTATTCAGAGGGCTGCCCCTTGGCAGGATGCTGGGGATTGGTGGGCATAGATAACCAGTGTGATGCTGCATGACTTTACTCATCACAGCTCTGCTGTGAGCATTCAGTAATGATGGGGCCATGACCTCCTTACACGTTAATGAGCCCTGTTTGAGCTTGCAGTGATTTCTGGAAGGCTCTGTGGCTGCTTGCAGCAGTTCATGAAGTATATTTCCATCTCAGCCTCTGGCATTCTGGGACTTGCACAGCTCCCTAGTAGTGGTAGTGATTTCTGAAGGAAAAAACCTCATCCCCAAACAAGCCCAAACTTCTCAGATCTTCAGTACAGAACCTTCTCTCTTTTCCCCTTCTCTCCCCATCCCCTTCAAACATACCTGTGGGTAGAGGTGGTGTTATTGGAGCAGCCTGTTTGACTGCTATAATATTTTCCACTCAGATCCATTGACTTCTATTTCATGTTTTCTTTGGATCAACACCTTTTGAGAGCAGTTGAAGCTGCTTGAATTTGCATAGCTGGCGACAGTGTGTCACACTGCTATCTCTTCTTGGTTTCACCTCTAGAAGGCAGTGATGATGTGTCTACATACAGTCACCCAACTGAAGTGTATGCCTCTGCGTCGCCCTCAGTGGAGGTCCTTTATCTGTATACTGCCAAATGTGCCCCAGAGAAACACAGCATTTACTTTAGTGTGTGTTTGCAGCAAATGTATGAAGGAGGCAGGGATCACCATTTTTCTAAACCCTTTTCTAAGAGGGAACTTTGGCTACTCTGATGACAAGAGGAAAAAAAAAGGGAAGTTTGTTGCTCTAAATAGTTTTGTGGAGTTTTTTTTTCTCCTTATCTATGATAGTTGGGCAAAAATAAGAGAAAAGAAAAAATAAATCTTTTGGGCAGTGCTAGGAACCATGAAGCTTCCTGCTAAAACCACTGTCTTGTTCTGACCCCCCAAAGCTTGGGAGGCTCAGAAGACTTTGGGGTTTCTCCCGTTCTGTTTCCTAGGAGTTTGCCCTCCAGTCCCCTGACCCTATATGCATCTTCTGTTGGCTCAGGAGAGAACAGCCATGGGGCACAGAAGAGCTGATTGAACAGTAGTGTAAACTAACAGAAAGGATAAACATGGAACTCTTGATGCAGCTTCTCATTAAGACCATTACTTAGGGTTTTTCTTATGTTGAATTGTTTGTTTTCATGAAGCATCAAGGACTAGAGAACTTCAAAAGCAGTTAGCAGATAGATAAATAGTATTACACCCTCTGATGTATGGGAAGAAATTGATTTGTTTGTCTAGAAATAGAGTCCCAACAGGAACAGAAAAACAGTCATTGAATTTGAGGTGAGAAAAAGAAAATAGAACCAGATCCAGTGAGGTGGGAATTATCATTTCATGCTTCTAAACATTGGCATCCCTTGTTGAATATCATCATGAAGCTTCTGGCGTTTGTGGATTTTATTTGAGACTTGTGGTCTTTATTTGAGCTCTTGGA
This sequence comes from Camarhynchus parvulus, assembly GCF_901933205.1. Lineage (NCBI taxonomy): Eukaryota > Metazoa > Chordata > Aves > Passeriformes > Thraupidae > Camarhynchus > Camarhynchus parvulus. Next base: position 15,197,794 of record NC_044575.1, on the reverse strand, counting down.
ATCAAGAGGCTGAATGAGATTCTCAGCTTTCTATTTATTTTTATTTTTTCAGACTAGCATTTCCAGCTCTCTTGATCCTGGAAGAAAACAACTTCACTTGAAAATATGAAGCCTCAAGGGTCCAAATAAGAAAACAGATGAAAAATACTCCAAATACTTTTGGGTTGGTTAAATCTTATTATTTTGAAGCCTATATCGTTCTGTTCTAGGGCCACACACAACATTTTTGAAGCTGAAAACTGGCATCACTCGTGCTTTTTATCCAAAGCATTTTAGAAAGTGGGTGAATGTTGGTGGCTATGGTGAATGAGGATGTGTGGGGTGACCTTCCAGGCGCTGTCTCGCAGCCCCGTGGGCTCCTTGTGCATGGCAGTGGGAAGTCCCTGCCTCGCAGAGTTCATGAACCAGTCGTGGGAGGCAAGGGTGTCTAGAGGGGTGTTTTTCCCTCTTCTGTTTACAGTTATCTGTCTGTAAGGAGGCAGTCAGTGAACTGCCCGTGAAGCCGAGGAGAGAGGGAGGAATGTAAATCCAATTTGCCACACTTGGTTATATATGTGACCCTTGACAGAGTGCTGCTGTGGCTGAGGGAAGAGTGGGAAGGCACACGGCAACGGGAAGGTGCCTCATCCTGTCCTGGGACAGGGCACATGGATGGGCATTGTGTGGGGCAGAGCAAGGGTGAGAAGAGTTCCTGCAAAGCGAGGAAAACAGGGGCTACACAGTGTCAGTCGCAGACTCTCCTCCTCACCACCGTGGTTGCTGTGTTGTTGTTGTTTCTGCTTTTAAAACAATATGCAGGGAACCATCCAATATCCTGGGGCTTTTGTTTATCTAGATTTTTATGAGGAAAAAAAACTGAAAAGAGGAGAAAAAGAAACGAGAGGGGAAACACACACATTCCTTCCAACCAGAAAGTCATGAGTTTTGATTCAGTCTAATTACACAAGTGATATTTTTATAACCTCTGTGAAGTCTCCTTGCTTTCTTGGTGTGTCTCCATTGTTTATGTGAGAGTGGCCAGGTAGCCAAGGCAAAGTAATGTTGCGAGAAAAATTCCCTTGGTCTTGGAATATGCTGCACTCTCTTTTTGGCCTCAAAAACAAGCCTGTTTTCCTGGTTTCAGACCTCTCTTAGCTTCTTTTGTTACCTCTTCCTCTAAACTAGGGTTACTCATGTTGTGCCCAGCTGTGGGCCATGTTGGCAGCTTCATAGCATCCCTTAAATATGCACAAAGTAGTACATAATGGGGCCAGACCTCCAGTAAATGAAATCACTCCTGTTGTCTGTGTCCCCTTCTGTTTGCAGCAATGAAACAAAGCCCATGTGGGCCCCTCTGCAGGCTGGTAAGGGCAGCCCCTGCCTAGGTGTGGCTTTCTCCACTGCAGGGACCCGAGAGTCCTGCTTGGACAACAAGCTGTCCATGAGCCATCAGTGTGCCCCTGTGGCCAAGAAGGCCAGTGGTATCCTGGGGAGCATTGGGAAAAGCATTGCCAGCAGGTCAGGAAGGTGGTCCTGTCCCTCTGCTCGGCCCTGGTGAAGGCTCCCCTAGGATACAGTGCTGAGCTCTGGGCTCCCCAGTACAAGAGAGACATGGAGCCCCTGGAGTGGGTCCAGTGGGGGAGTGCAAAGATGGTTAAGGGTCTGGAGCATCTCTCCTATGGGGAATGGATGAGGGAACTGGGCCAGATCAGTCTTGAGAAGAGATGACTGAGTGGGGACTTCATCAATGTCTGTAAATATCTGAAGGGAGGGTGTTAAGAGAATGGAGTCAGGCTCTTCTCAGTGGTGCCAAAGCAATGGGCAGAAACTGATGCACTGGAAGTTCCACCTGTATATGAGGAAGAACTTCTTTACTGTGCAGGTGACTGAGCACTGGAACAGATTGCCCAGAGAGGTTGAGGAGTCTTCCTCCCTGGGGATACTCAAGAACCATATGGACACAATCCTGTGCCATGTGCTCTGGGATGGCCCTGCTTGAGCAGGGAGGTTGGACCTGTCGTGCAGGTGACTTTGAGGTGTGGATGTTCAGGTGACTGGAGCTGCCTTTAATCACCACAGGGCAGTGTTACTCTGTGGATGTACTGTGGGTTTCGGAGGGCCTGGTACAGGGGGTGGTGGAAGCTGGAAGGAAGAGGTTCATCCTTGCAGGTAGCCAGCATTTATCGCACAGACTGGCTGCTGCTAGTGTGATGGTAGAGAAGAGTTGCAAGGCTTTTGAAAACAGTTTCAAAAACTGGCCTTGATTTTGGTTTTTCAGTTATTTATTATAAAACCAGTAATAAATTGCATATGCTAGTTGCCTCATGATTGTTGCTCTTGAGATACTGCCTCTTTCTTGTTGAACAAGGCCTTGCTCAGAGACCCCTCACTGAAATCCATCCCTCAGTCACAGAGATCCATCCATTCCTTAAGTATTTGAGCACTGTGTTCACTTAGGTGATGTGCTTCTTGGACCATCCTGATGGTGTAACCATCGTGCTGCTGGGAGAATTGGAGAGTCCAGAGGCGAAATGTGCAGTCCCTATGCATTTGTCTGCATGGTTGCTTTGACAGCTCTGCTGTGCACCAACACCACAGCAAAGCCTCTCTGCCCCTTCCAGACCTTGTGAGAAATGAAGCTGAGGTCTCAGCTGGTGAGGGATTAGCTCTGGTCTCTCTTGCAAGGAGACTGTGAGTTCCAGTCTAGCACTCATGAACTCTTCCCATCCCATCCACTGATGTTTTTGTGATGGGCTGTCATCCATACATTTCGTGTTTGGAACAAGTGGTACTAACTCTGCTCTTGGGTGGTGTTTTAGGTGACATGGAAATAAGTGCATGTTCTCCAAGTGTAATTTTCTCATGAGTCTGCCTGAGGAATGACCTGAAGCTTTTAGCAGAGACATAGGGAGCTCAGGAAAGAGACTCAGTGGTTGAATAGTTGAGCCCCACTCAAATGGTGGGCTCAGGAAAGAGATAAATAGGAGAGGAGAGAAGAGATTGGCATTTTACCAAAGATGACACTTAGGTTCTTGGGCTTAGATGTGAGATTGAGGGTGTGTGTGAAGGAAGGCAAAAGCTCACAGTGGAATACGGAGATTGAGGGTGTGTGTGAAGGAAGGCAAAAGCTCACGATGGAATACGGCAGAAGGAGACTGCTCACCTGGGAGTGAGAGTGCTCACTGTGAGCAGTGCACAAATAGGAAGATTTGAAACAGGCCATGGTGGGAAGAAATGGAAAGATGGTGTGAGTCAGAGGCAGGGACAGCCAAATTCAGCACCACTTTTAAGTAGAGGAAACTCTGCTGACATCTTATAGCTTCAGGCAAGGACCAGCAAAAACATCTGGGCTGGATCTTGAGCAGTGTAAATCTGCTTGGGGGCCACTGCCTTCAGTGGTGCACGCTGATCTATGCACATGAAAGCTCTGGGCCTCTGCTTGCCTTCCTGCCTTCAGACCTGCCTGCTTTTTGGGTCCTGCAGAGCTCTCTGGCTGAATTTGTGGGTGTCAACGCAGGGGGTTTCCTGATAAATGAGAAAAACGCTGTCCTTCCATCCCGCTTCATCTGCCTGGGATTTCCGACAGAAAGGCACTGACTAATTCCATCTGGCAGGCTGACCATCCTTCAAAGACTGCAAATCCCGAGACTTTTAACTTACAAACAAAACCATGCATTAAAAAAAAAAAAAAGACAGCTCTCCCCAGGGATAGTCTCTGCAAAATCCAAAACAAGGTCTCAGCGCCTGCCCTGGTGCTCTGGCTGACGCCAGTGTTTTTTCTGCCCCTTTTAAAACCAAGCCGGAGTGTTCCCGACTCCTCTGTTTGACACCTCTGGCTCCCTTATTCCCTTCGGTGAGTGGGGTGGGGGGGAGGAGGCTGGAAGGGAAAGGCCAGAGCAGAGGAGGAAAGAAATGCCTGGTATTGATCCACTAAGGCTGGCCAGACTGCAAGAAATTCCGGTTTGTGAAAAATGTTGCGGTTTAGAGCATTTGTTTTTGTTCCACAGTGGGATGAAACCAAGACTTTCTGGAAGGAGGGAGGAGCGGGGGGAGAAGAAAAATGACCTTTTTTTTTTTTGGCGGTTGTTGTTGAGGAGGAACAGCCTCCCTGTGGTACAGATGCCCACACTGCGTGGCTGGGGAGTCCTCTCCTGACAGCCTCTCGTTTGCAGCCTGTGCTCCTCTAGTAGGGTAGTGCAGGGATTGGGATTAAGCCCCTGCAGGAATGGGTAGAGACCTCCTTCTGCTTCCAGCTCATTGCATGCTCTGGACAGAACAGAATCAAGGGATGACCTTCAGGACAGTGGCCTCCTCTGTAACAGTCGTGGTGGAGCTTGGCTACAAAACTGTGTGAGATCCCCTGCTTTGTGACAATTCTACCCTTGCTGAGTTTTTATCCACTCAACTGGGCAACTTTCCCAACTGGTGTGGGGAGCAAGCTGCACAGTTTCTGGAGGATGAAGAGGGTCCCTGACTTCAGCAATGTGAAGTAGGGAGGCTCTGACCCAGAGTTCATACAAAGGGAAGCTTGGAGTGATTACCGAAAAACCCAACACCTTAAAGATGCTGCTCTTGCCTTTTAAAATGAGTATATTGGATTTGCCCACAGCCCCCTTGTCTTGCATAATGAGAATTCCTTTCAGGGGAAAAAAAAAGTGTAGAAGAACATAATAACCAGAGCAGATCTGGGAGGGGAAGGCTTGAAGATGTCAAAAAGTAGGGCATAGACATAGCATGTGGCTCTTTTGCTTCCAGACAATTCTAAGAGCATGGCGAAGGGTTATCTAGGCTTAGCTTTAGGTGAGGGACCAGTGCCTTTGAGCAAGGCAAGTGGTGATCTAGCCTTTCTGCATCTCTCCCAAATCCAGGGAGAAAATTGGCCAGCAGAGCTGGGAAGAGGATGGACAGTGCTGCCCTTGAGGATACCATGAAAGCTATGATCTGGGGAGAACCTCTTGGTGGCTCTGTGGGGTGTTGGTCAGGTCCCAGCATGTGTGCCTGCACATGCCTCCCAGGCACAGCCTGCGAAGGCTTTCTGCACTGTCTGAAGAACAGCTGTGGCATTTCAGTGATTCCCACCCTATCCCCACACACCCACACCTTGTCACCGGTTGTTAAGACAGGAAGGGAAGTTATCCCATGCTTGCAGCTGGCAGCCCTTGGGAAATACCCTGTCTGTCTTCTGGGAGGTAAAAGCCCTTTTCTGAATGTTAGTCAGCAAACTATGCAGGGGGAAAGAAAGAAAGAGAAGAGAGAAAGAAGTGTCTGCTGTGAGTCAGAAAGAGGGTTCCTCCCGAGGCTGTGGGATTACAGGGAGGGTGGGGTGAGGCTGCAAAGTGTGGCTGCTATAAGCAGACCTACATTCCACCAAGCCACAAGCATGAGGTATTGGAGCTCACAGGCCCAGAAACACAGTGGGATCTCCATTAGCTCTTTCCAAGACAGGAGGGCTTGCAATAAAACCTGAAGTGTCTGGTAATTTGATTGTCAAAGGCCACATCTTCCAAGACAAATGCTTTGGACCAGCTACAGAGTGCTTAGCCAAGGTTGCTTGGGGAAGGCTGCTAAAAGAACAGGTCTATTCCTCCAAAAGGGATTTCTTGGCAAGGGTTATACCCAAAGCTTTTTCACTAGTGCAAGACTGTCATGTTGGCAGGTGTTCCCCTCTCCCTGGCATCTACTGCTTTCTCCCAACACAGCTCTCTGGACTTTTACCCACACACCTGTTGTCTTGCTCTGTTATTGTGAAGCAGAAGTGTTTCAAACCTGTCATGAGCCAGCATCTAAGGATTTCCCAGCTCGCTACCTTCCCCTGTAATGTTGTTGGGTGTCCCTCCTTACAGAGGAGGCCTTCTTACTGAAGGAGACCAATAGTGGGTCTAAGAAGAGCTAAGAAGGCTGGTTGCTGAGTCTTGGCTGCCAGAGCAGCTTGTAGGCAGGTGCTGTTGAAGGTCAGGGCTGTCCTGCCTTGGCAAGGCATGTGTAAAGCTGTCTGATATTGTCTGGTGACATCCAGAATCAGCATGTTGTGGACTTTCCATTTCCTACTGGTAGCAAGGGATGGGTACCCAGAGAAGACATGGATAGGACTCACCACTGTGGCTGGGTGTTTTTCTGGGTTTATGCCTGGTGCCATCTCAATGCACAGAAAGGCAGCAAAGAGGGCTCTTTCTTGCTCTTTGTCTGTTTTGAATTGATTCTAGGTTTAGGTTTCCCATAGCTTCTCCTGGCTAATGCTCGTGTTGCCAGTGGGCCACAGTGCTGCAGAGGAAGGCCAAGTATCTGGCAAAGCCATTCCCAACAAAAAACCTGAGGTTAAGGCTAGAACTCCTCTCCCGGTGAAGCTGAAGGCAGGGCTGGCCCTGCAGCATTGCATTTTCTTACTTACTGTAGTGACCTAGCTCAGAAGGGAGTAAGGAGGAATGTTGTTTCCTTGGTCCTAAAAGAAAGTAATCTTTTAGTTTCATATAAGAAACAAAATTCACTCTTTCCCCTATGCTGAAATATGCAGATGTGCTGTGCACCTCTGCAGGCTGTGTTGGAAGGAATCACTGTGCTCTGTTTTAAATATTTGACAACCCCCTCATTAATTGTTGGAAAGACTGCCTGATAATTTGGTGGAGTCTGGAGCCTGCAGAATGTTACTGTGAGTGATATGTATCTGTATATCCTATAGCTCTGGAAGAACTGTTGAATGCTGTGAAGCTCTTGGCTTTGGAAAATCGCTTTTCAGGCACATTTTTTCCTGTAACTGAATTCCAAGTTTTTTAGCAACTCTGCCTCCCCTTTCTCTTCCTCATCCCGCTCTCAAAAGGGACATTTAAAGGAAGATACAACCATCTTCTCTCTGAAGGGAAATGGAGGTGACACTGAAGAAGAATTGTAAATCAAAGCAAGGGAGAGTTGTCTCCTTGTATCTTACCTGAGGTGCAAATGGGACTGATATATCTTGGAAAGTTGTTCCACACTTATCATACGACCCTGTACTCATTTACTCATGATTTTGCTAATCTCAAACTGTTCTCACTGTCATTTACAGTGCCACACATGTGACTCAGAATAGATTTTTCTTGGGATGGTGTAATCTGAAATAGTTCGCTCATTTCCAGGAACAAGATGAGCAGAAAATTCCATTATCTTTCCTTTTGTGTTTGAAGAAAGACAAAATGCAAGATTTTTGTTTTTTTGGGGTTTTTTGTTACTTCACCGAGGCAGCTGATTTCTTCTTTCTGAATGAGTCTGAGATGTAATTGAGGAATCACTAGGAGGTAGAACTCACCTCTTTTTTAGTGCTGGCTGTTTATTAGGCATTCATTCCACCTAATTTGTCTGAACTAAGCTTTCTCCATCCTCTGTGGAGAAAGATGAAGATGTTCAATCAGCCAATGTGAAAATAGGTACCTAATAGTAGTGAAATGAATTGCATCCTGGGGGTTCATGACAGAGGTAGTTTAGAAAAATTGATTAAAACAGACTCCTCAGTTTTAGACAGATGAATTCAACCCTCTGAGACTGAGGAAGAGCCTGCTGTTTTTCCTATGAAAAGCTGATTGTTTTCAGCTGTGTTATATGTTTTGGAGAAGAGAAAACCAAAAATATATCTTAGTCTGCTCATGGTGGTGAGAGTCTGGTAAATGCTTTGATGAGTCCACTTGAATAGTGCATCACTGTGGCACTTATCCCAAAAGCAAGAGAGTGCATTTCATCCCTGAACCTTCCTAATGACTCTCATGGCACCATGATTCTAGGGAGGTGGTGAAAAAGCTCTCTGTCTTTCCTGCAGTCTTGGTGGCTTCATTTCTGGTGGTGCCCAGGGGGCAGGGAGGAGGTGTACAATCAAACTGCAAATGCAGAGGGACTGCTGGGAGCTGAATGTGGGGGAGAAGGCAGCAAAGGGAGCAGCTGGACACAACAAGTGTGGCAAGGGAAGACAAGGGGGGAAGTGAGGACCAGCAGGAGGCCTGGGACTTGAAATGCTACTGAAAGTGAGAAGGGAAGAGGAGACTGATACCGGGAAAGGAACTGTACAGATGGAAAGTGAGATGGGAATTGCACATGTGAGAAAGGAAGGCAACTGAGGCTGTTGATGGGGCAAGGAATTTCAGGATGGTAAGCCGAGGTTCAAAATTCAAGAAAGACCGAGTCCTAGAGGATGAGAAATTAAGTTGAGGAGGCAGCTGCACAGAATAAGGAGTATAAAGGCTGTGGCAGACAGGCAGAAAAATTTGGACTTGAATGGGCACCAGGGAAGAATGATTGGGGGTGTCCTGTAGAAAACACTGGTTGTGTCACAACCATGTTCAGGAGAACCAGTTACTGCTATGTGAATAGCCTGGATTTTGGCACTTATGGGACTTCTAGCTCTTGGGATATAACGTTCTTTGTGGATATAATACTGTATAGACTGAATATATCTTTTAATCTGGATTTTTCTCTCTGCTCTATTTCTTGTGCTAACCTTTCCTTGTTGTTTTTCTCTACTGCTTTTTCTAGCCTTTCATGAGCAAACTTTGAGCCCAAGAAGGTTTATGCTGAACTCTCAAACATATGCTGTTCAAATGGTGTGAAATATTGAGTGAAGCATACTCATCTTTCACTAACTGGAGTAAAGGTATGTATGAAAATGATTTCCAGGAAAAATACCCTTGAAAATCTCAGGAAGAGCCTGTCAGCTCTTCACTGGGACACAGTCATTCCTTTCCAGCTGATAGCCCTGTGTTGGGTGTCAGCATTGTGCCTGATCTTCATCTCAATGATTACCAAGCAAATGGTTAAAAGCAAGGGGTTTTTAAGAGCAGAAGACCTGCCCCTGATCATCCAGCTCAATGAGACCAAGTGCAGCCTGTTACAAGGTCCAAGGTACAGCTTGATTTTAAACATCTGCTGAAGTGCTTTTGTACTTTGAGTTGCTGGGAAAAAGTTACTGGTATTCCTGGGTGGCAATCTGTAATTCACACCCTTGCAAGGAGTCAGCAGAAATGGGCAGCGTGCTTCTCCCTGCCCTTGGAGCCCGTGGCTCGGTCTTGGTCTCTGTCTGGCTGCGCGTTTTGAGCCCCGGCCGATATTGCGTGTGCTTCCTGGACAATCCCGCCTTCTTACGCACTTGCTGTTCCCTGACCCGCTGGCAGAGCCGCTTGCCCCCATTATTCATCCTGACACACTCTGCAATGCACAGAGCCAGCCTGCGGCATCCAGCCTGCAAATTTCCCCAAGGCTGCACAAGGGGGAAAAAAAAATAAAAATAACCTGCAAGCATAAGGACATGCACGCAAATACACTTCTCATGTGTTTTCACACACTATGGGCGCATGCAGACATTTATGCCTGCTCATCTGCACACACATATGCATTTTTTGGATACTTGTATCCCACTGTATGAAAACCTGAGAGTGGAAAACGTGTTGATAAACATAAGGGAGCTTTTCAGGGCCTTTGATTTGAAGCTGCATCTTGTAGCTGCTTTCCAGTGTTAGGATAAGATAGGGAGAGGAAAGAGGGGAGGGAAAGCAAGTGGGTGAGGGTAAAAGGAACAGAGTAGAGGGAAAAGTGCAGGGGTGGAGAGAAAAAAGGTGGGGGCGAGAAAGGAAAAGGAAAAGTACAGATAGCAATGCTGCCAGAGTTTGTATACCTTGAAATCTGAAAGGTCAGAAAGTTCTTGACCTATATTCCCTGTTGCAGAAGTGTAGTACAATAACACACCATGGTTTGTTTAAAACATGGAAACTTGACTTCATTCTTATGTTTCGGAGAAAGATTTCGCAATGGTGCTGAGGAGAGAAACTGAAAAGATTTAGCTGTTCCCCTTTGCAATCTCCCTCCCTCTGCCCTTTGGCGTGCTTGAAATCAAACCCACTTGCTTCTGAAATATTGTAGCATTGATGTTTTGATGGGGCTAGGCTTGAATTAAAACTTAAAAAGAAAATCAACCTCAAATCCACCGGGAGAGGATGCTGGTATTTATAATAAAGTGGGTTTATAGACGGAATGGTTTGACATCTCATATACAGCCTGGTATATGAGCTGCTCATATACAGCAGCACATGCTGCGGAGCGGTCTGCAAGGGGACAGCTATCACATGGTGCTCTGACTCATTCAGATGGATTTTGGTTTCTCTTTGCTGCTTTTTTTTTTTTTTTTTTTTACATTTCTTTCCTTTAATTTGGAAGGGACAGAGTCAAGTGCTCAAGTGCAAGGTCTGGTGCACTAATGGAGTAAACAGTATTGTGGACATGTTGGCAAAATCTCAATTTGACTTGGCTTTGCTGGTGTCCAAAGAGTTATATTATTGGTTATTTATGAGTATGCAGATGACCTTTGGGCAGTGGGGAAAATGTTTATGAATCAAAAAGGCTTTGCAAACTCTAGCACAAAAGCGTTTTTTTTTGTCCAAAACAATGTGAACTGTGACTTCTTCATCATTCAGCCTTGTTTGTTCTCTTATATTAAAAGTCTTTGGTCATCCGTTTGCGCTGTAGAATCAAACCATGTAGTGCAGGTGAGCAGTCACATGCCCTGAATAGCAAAAAGTAAAAATCCAAGAGAAAAAGGCATGCGAGTAGCTCCAAGAGAGCAGCTGGGTTTGTTCCATGGGCTGGTGAAGGCTGGGTTATGCAAAGAAGTCAAAGGGAGTTAGGTGATGCTGACCCATTATAGTTGTGGACTTCCTAACCTGCAGGGATATAGTTTTGAAATTCGTAGATTTAGTTGGGCAGAGTTCGGATCTGTTTGTTCACGATCTGTAAGTGTAAGAAAAAGCCCAGCCAGTGGCTGAATTTCCCATCAGTCCTGCTGATAATAATTTCTGCAGTTCTGCTGTCTGAATCAAACTTTGTGTTACCCATTTTATTTTTGCATGTCATGTCAGGAAGTTGAAAATAGATGGGGAGCATCCAGCTCATTCACTTCCTTTTGAAAGTCATCACGGTTATTGTTTTCCACCCTTAACTGTCTGTGTTTTTTACTTTTCTGTTGCTAATGCCACAGCATGATTTGAGTGCTGTTCCAGGGTCAGGATTTGCAGCCAGACAAAGGGCTCTCAAGAAGCAATTAGTGCATCCTACTTGCAAAAAGTCTGATTCCTTTTTACATGCTTTCTGAATATGCTGTCTTTGCCCTTTGTATCGCAGACCAAAGTATGCCACACTGGGGATTTTTAGTGTTTAGTGTTTTGCTCCCGCCAATGAAAGCCAAGAAATGCTAGCTATTGAACTTCCTTGCACCTGGCTTCAGTTCTCAGAATAAATCAGAGCAGCCTAAAGCTTATTATAAATTACTCCTGGTTACTGGTGACTCCTGGAGAGTCAGACACAGATCAAAGAGAAATAGAAAAACAGTTCAGCCACAGTTTCTTTTCTTTTCTGTGGCTGAACCAAGTTTAGGTATCACAGTGACTCTATGCCTTGTTGGTTTCAATTTTTTGTGAGGATCCTTGACCTATGGAGTAAGACTGCTTTGTGTGTCTGCTTTGTGCTGTCTAGGTCTTGTTACAACACTTGTCTCTTTCTGAAAATGGACTGCAAAGTTTAGGCAGGGCCTAATCCTGTTTAAGGCACATGGGTGTGCTGTTTGTGGCCAGGGTTAGCAATGTTATCCAGGGCAGAGTGGATTTTATGCTCATTGTACCGGTATAAGGCTGGAGAATTTGTGGAGCTCTCTGGTAGGACAGGAGTAGCAGTGAGAGCAGAGTCCATCTTGATGTCTCCTGTTATCTGTGGTGCCATTGCAAGTTGAGAGGAAATAAGGCACACCCAAATACTAAGAGGATGTATGCAGTGTGCATAATCTTATCATGCATTATGTGTCTTGGAATAGCAGAAGGAGAGATACCCTTTGGGTGAACATGTCAACTTCATTGTTCTGATGTATGTCCATAAGTATTCCTCTTCAAAACCTTGTCCCAAATGCCTTCCCCTCCTAGATAGCTGTGGCTGTATGATTAGGGCAACCTGTGACCTGCTGTCAGAAAGATGCAAAAAAATTTATTGGGAAGGAAACTAGCAACAAGGGTTGTCAATTCTGGGGCAATCTTCCTGTGTTTGATGTTTTTTCTTCTCCAAAGACTAAGTTCCTGGGGTCAAAGGATTTATATGAGATCTGTACGTTTGAGTTCAGAAAAAAAAGCAACCAAACCGCGCCTTTATACATGCAGAGTTTGATGGCATAAATCTTAAAACCTCAGAAAAGCAGATGGCAAAGAAAGGAAGGTCTGTCTTTTGGGGTTTTAAATAATAAAGGGCTTGTGATTATTTAAAGCTGGTGTCTGTGTTTTGAACGTGTCTTGTGATATTTGGATGGGTGGAACTGGCAATGCTGACCAGGCACCTATAAAATACCTAGATTGCTCCCTAGAACATGCCTTGCTATAGGCTGTATAATAAAACCCAGGGTGTAACCCTCACCTGTGTTTCAAAGCTAGATTAAAAAGCCTCTCATATGTTCAGTCATGCTTTCCATGAGGGAGTCTCGCTGTAAAGCCATTCAAGCATTGGGATGGCTTGTTTTCCCTCTCTTTTAGCAAACCATCCACTGACTTCAAGCTCTGAGAAGCAGAGCAAGGAAAATCAAACAGGGAGATGAAAGAGTGGGAAGAGACACTGTTTTTGCCTGCTTGCAGCAGAGGGTGTTTGGAGGGGGGAAATGCCCTTTGCAGTGGTCCCTGGGGCTTGTCCCACGGGAGGAGAGCTGGCTTGCTGGATGGAGGGCTTTGATCTGTTCCTGAAATATGCTTCCTGAGGAGGAGGGGGAGTGAAGCTGGAAAGGATTGGAGGGAAAGGAAAGATGTGACGGTTTCTCAGGGTTGCTCTGGTTCCCCACAGCCTCTGCAGTTGGGCTGCCCAGACCTTCCTCCCTTAGCCTTCAGCAGGCCATGGCTGGGCTGTGCCTGCCATGGGTCTGAGGTCCAGGGCAGAAGCATAAATCAGAGCAAATTGTCTGATTCTTTATTTTATGCTGGTTTTGGTGTTGCCTAGCACTGCCATTTTGTTGCACACAAGCCTCTGCCCCTCTAGCCGTTGTCCCCACCTCCAGGTGATGGGCAGCTTCTTCTCTGCTGGTGGCCTTTGAGGGACAGGGAGCTGCTGAGTGCCCTGAGTGAAAGGATGCAGGTTCTGTGAGTCTGTCTGCGTGCAGTGCAGCTGGCACATGCTCCTGGAGCATGTCTTCTGCATTGCTGTAGTGGCTCTATCCCCACTGGTGACTGGAGAGAGCAGACTGCTCTGGGCTGGCAGCAGTGCTTGGGAGCATGCACAGCTCACAGTCTTCTCCTCTCCTTCTGCTTGCCTGGGGTGGGAGCACTCATTGTCCTGCCAAGTTTTCCTGCTGCTTGCTGCTGTCTGTGCAGGTGTTCTTCACCAGGGAGGTCTTGTGCCACTTGGTTGTCTTGCTTCATGTTTGTGTCCCATATCACTACAAGTAATTTAGAAGCTGTTCTCCACCTCGTTGATTTGCTGTCTTGCATTACAGTGTCATCGGGTCTGGATTCAGCACAATTCGTTCCTCTTTTCTCCCTGGCAGATGCTGCTGAATGGTTTTCAAATGTTAAACCAGGGCTGTAAACTTGTAGCATGGTGGAAATGGCTGTTGTCAAGGCTTTTACTCCATCTGACTCTGTCAAAGATTTTCTGCTGGTAGTTACTCAGGAGAGCCCTGGAGGAAACCATCCCTCACTCTCCTTTCAGCCCCTTTGTAATTTCTTGGTATAATAAATGTGTTAAATAGCTGGTGTCTGAGAAGCATGACATTTTAAGTGCTTCACTTAACTAAGCCTGCTTCATATGATGGCAAGGTCTTGCTGCATCATTTGTGGTGTTGTTCTAATACTGGGCTGGCACTGCCAGGAGTCACATAAATGCCACTGAGGTGGCATCTGCTTGATGCTGACTTGCATGGTCATTCAGGGGAAGATAATTCAAATGGTAGCATCTGAAATTAAAACACTGGCCTTTATGGAAAGCTTTCACAGACCAGGAGGTATCCCGACCTCAGATTTAAAAAGACAGCTATGCCTGCCCTCCCTGATCACCTTGCACACAGCAGTAGAACCCAGGAGGAGAGAGGTTTCTCCTACAGCAGCCTGAAATGCCTATAGAGCAGCTGAGGGAGCGATCTGTCTTGTTTGCAGGCGAGCGAGGGATTTGGGTGTGCCTGTGTCTGACTGGCTGCTGGCGAGTGCATCTCTTGGACTGCCTGGCGGGGCCATCTTTGAGCAGTATGCTTTTCAGGCACAATTCTGCTTTTTATTAGAGCAAACTGGCAGGGAAGGAAACAGGGATGGTATGTTATGTGTTACTGGGGTAAGGCAAGGGAGCTGGTGGCGATTCTTTCTTTAATCGAAACCAGCTCCCGTGCAGACAGAACAGACCTTGATAAAACTTCCTTTCCTGCAGAGGACTCTGTACAGCCCTGCTCTTGGATCCAGCCCAAGGTTTTGTCATAACTGAGTTCTGGAGCCTGTTTTCTCCTCCATCCACCAGGTAGCTAGCCTCATTCTTCACCACAGGGAGTAACACCAAGGAAAATTTTATCTAGCCCTATCTTTGCTATTTAAACCTCAGAGCTCAGGGTTTGTTGTTTTAGTATTTCTCAGGGCAGTTTTCTTCTTGTGAAGTTTTGGAGAATTGCAAGTCAGGTATCTTCAGGCAAATGCTTTGCAAACTTCCTGCATGGATTCCCATCCTCTCCCTCAGTGATCATCCTCATGGCCAGAAGTGATCACAAAGTCTGATCATTTAGTCTGACCCACTGCAGCACTGATCAGAGATTTCTGTTGGGATCAGGCAGTCTCCCCTCTGTTTCTACATTTGTCCTGGGCATTTGACAGCTGGGCCCGACAGAAGGCGTTTAAACCTCGCTGTTTGGGATCCTGAGGGAAGGATGCTATGCTGTTGTAAGGTAAAAGGGAGAAGATGGTGTGGCTGGATAGTTACTGCTGCAGAGATGTTGAGATAAATCTGGGGATGGCAGGCACCCCCCTGCTAAAAGCCAGCTTGGTTGAGGTCTTTTTATAAGGCCCCCTTCTGTTAGGGCTGCATCTACCTGCACCTGCATATCCATTTCTTAAACTGCTACCAAATCCTCTCCCTTTTCCTTTCTTTTCACTTCCCAGGATTCTTTTTTTTTCCCTTCCCTCTAGGAGCTGTGTAGAGCTTAGCAACTGGTGTCTCTTCCCTGAGCTCAGGCAGGCAGCAGCCAGGGCAGGCAGGTGAGCCACTGAAAGAAGGATGGAGTTGTTTAGTCTGGGATATTATTAGTGGAGGCAAGCAGAGAGGGTGCTCAGGGGCTGAGGAAGGGGAAATGTCTATGTTAAGATGGAGCAGCTTAAAGGAATGGGTAGAACTGATTTTTAAAGTTTATTTTTTCTCTCTAAGGAGGAAAGTAGAAACAAGGGCTGGCCGGTTTGTCACCTGTCCACCACTGTCTAGGGTTGTTGGAGGGATTAGGACCTGGAAGTCCCAATTCTTTTTTAAGAAAGATAGAAGGAAAAGAAGGATTTTTTTGTTTTTCTGGAGGGAGCTGAAGACAAAAGGGTCTCTAGGAAAGCTGTTAATGGAGAGGGAAAAATGAGGAGAAAATTATCTCCTGTAGGACAGGGAGAGGTGAACTCCTATCCAGCTACCATGGAGGTATCTGTCTTGTTTTACTTTGTTCATTCCAGTGGGAAATCAGGGTTAACAGCACAAAGGGGGACAGCCCATTTGATGGAGTGGAGACAATCATCCAAACCTGACAGCTGCCTAAAAGGCACTGTTCAGTAAAGGCAGCTGGGTGGAGAATGCAAAATCAAGCAGGAAAGGGCTGGAGCTTGGGAGGGGAGAAGTGGAAAATGCTTGAGCTAAGCCCAGCTTCACCACTGGCTGCCTGTGGGATACTGGGTAAGTCACCTGTGTGCCTTTCTAGTCTGTTCTCCCTGACCTGTCCCGAGAGCAAATCGGTCTCTCAGTTTTTTTGGGGTGACTGAATATAGCTTTAATGTAAATTTTTAGAGATGCTTGACCAGAAATCTGAGAGAGAGAGAGAGGGGGCACAGAGCTAGTGTGGATTTCAAAGCAAAGTTAGTGCCCTGAGATTCAAGGTCACTAAAGGGCTAATTAGTTATAATTAACTAATCCATGCTCATTGGGGTATAATTTCACCTACTTCTGCATCTAAGCTCTGTCTACACAAACAGACTAAATGTAAGTTCTGGCCCCTTTCTTAAACTCAGGTTTGCTTTGTGCTAAAGCTGCAGCTGTGAGAGGGGAGCATGAGGACATGGTGTACCATAAATTTGACTGAAGTTGTGTACCTCTGGAGACAGGGAGCATCCTGGGGGTGGAGTAAGTCCATGTGTGCTTTTTTCCTTATGGTCTTTCCTCCATTCCTGTTGTTGACCACCATGGAAGCTGGATGTGTGGCTAGAGGGACCTCTGTGCTGAGCCAGTGTGGCTGTCCCTGTGCAATTACATACCAGTGCAATTGTAGAGCCTCGAGCACCTTGGACCCTCCATGCCCCAAATCTCTGAAGTGAGTCTGCATCCATTGACCCACAAAAGGGTTCTGGCAGCCTTAGATGGAAGTGTAGGTTTTCCTATCAAAACCTGAAATCAGCTGTATGTTGTCTGCTTTTCCAGAGCCCTGCCAGCCCTACTGATGGGCTCAGGCACAAGTCATGCCCCCCCAGCTGGGCTGCTGAGCCGAGCTGGCCACCCATGTCCAGTTCAAAGAGACTTTGGAGGCCCATCTTCCTTCCCCCGAGCTTGCAGAGTCCATGCTGGCCTTCCAAAGGGTGCTGTGTGTGTGGGGCTCTCCAGCTGCACAGGGACCGAGCATTTTGGGAATGTAGTCCCATGACTGCAAAGGGTTTGCTGCCCCCCTATGGATTTGACTGGCGCGGCCTGGGCCAGGGCACCAGGGTGGAGGAGGTGGTGGCTGGTGGAGCCAACTGCTCTGTCCTGCCATGTCCTTCCCCTCTGGGCTCTCCCTCTGCTCTGGTGCTGCTGACAGGCTGGGGCATGATTGCATAAAGGTAGCACAACAACAAGGTTTCCCCAAAGCAGCTCCATCTGCACAGGGCACTTGTTCCTCAGGACTCATACGGTCATGCTGTGCTTTGCTGGAGTTTGTGCCAAACCCAATACCCACAGTTTAAAAATAACATTTGGGTGTGACAGCTCCATTATTTACCCAGGATCCAACATTGTCTGGTAGGCAAAGCCAAATGGCTGGAAGTCTGGGGCAAGACATTCTCTTCTCATCTACCAATGTGTTGTGTATTACCTCCTGCTGCCTCAGTTTCCCTGCTGATGAATCAGGGATAATGGAAAACAGCTTATGATAACTTCTGCAAGGCCTAGGTACTTTAAAGGTCTCAGTTTAAAGGACTCTCCTCCAGAACCCATGAGCAATAGAATGCCAAGGCAGACCTAACAGTTGCTCTTCTTTGTTGGTGACCAAACTTTGAAAGAAGCTATTGACACAGAAATACGTAGTAAAGGACATCCAGGAAGGCCTGTGAGAGTGGCATTGATATGTTGCTGGCTTGCCCTTCACCCCTGGAAAAAAATCATTGCACACTCTATTCCCTTTAATTTTCAACACTGCTGCCTCTGTCTGTGCTTTCACTTCAATGACAGCTCAATGACAGGCACCTTTCTTCCTGACTCTGTACATCAATTATGTCTTAACTGTGCAAACAACTGTGGCATTAATGGAGAGTCACCTTGTATAGTTAGTTACTTTATTGTTTGCTGTTTATTTATTTTAAGGAAGTCAGACCTTAGAGATTTTCTTTAGTGTCAGAGAATCCTTATTCAAATAATCCTTCCTATCATGGAAAAAGGATTAGGAGACATGAAGGTTGTGACAGCTTCACCTGGGACAGTACAAGCTTTAGGAGATAGGAAAAAGGTGACACCTAAATGCTTTGACCTTTGACTGAAACTGGAAGTAACACAATGTGATTGGCACTGTCCTGGCTTAAAAACAGCTGCCTCAAAAGCCTTCTTTCCCCCTCTACAATCCCCTTAAGGAAATGGTTCAATATCATGGGCACGGACTGTTCGACAGCTCCTCAAGTCACGCCGCTGATACAAGAGGAGAGAGTTCTGTATTTCTTTGCTTCTTTATGATGTACAAAGGAATGTCCTGTAAATTGGGTTTTTCAGTTTCTGGGGAAGAGAATCTATTTGCTCTCTGCTGGAGACACAGTGAGCACAGCAGGGGTTCAGTGCCCAGATGATGTGCCTGGTGCAGGTGTCAGGAATTCGAGCTTGTTGGAGGCCTTCTTGGAGCTCTCTCGTGGGTACCAGGAATATCCTCCCACTCTAACCTGAAAGCATGAGACTGCTGAACTTTAATGAATAGCAAGTTTTCTCTCAGCTGTCCTCTAGACCCTGGAATGCTATGAATTTTTCTGAAGCAGGCTAGAATCTTTGGTGATGTGAACCCAATGTGGTTTTACTGATTCTTGCAGCTAAGCTAGTTTTCTGCCAGTTGGGAACCATCCTGAAGAGCTTAAAGTAGCCTGCCTACAATTCACTCCAATTCCCCCCATCTTGTGATGACAGGTTTCCACTCATATTTCCACTCTGCAGATGGCCAACAACTTTGGGGCCAGACAAAACTGGAGTTTCTAGGATAGCTCAGATCAGACCTTGACTTGGAGCCAAGTCCTACAGATGTTTGGGGCTTAGGCTTGGGCCATCCATAAACAGATCTACCTACTCAATCTGGAAGAAGCAGCAATATTTGAAGGAGTTTGCCACCTGATGGACAAGCAGGAGGAGAAAATACTGCTCTGTGTCCATTAACTCTACAGTTACAGAGAGTTACAGAGCTGGGTAGGCCCCTGACATAGGATAAGAGATTCTTGAGGGAGTGTATGTATTTTTTTTCCCTTTAATGTTTTTCTGGGTTCCCCCACTCCCCTTTGTTTTTCTTGTAACCAAGTCAGGGAAGGAAAAAAAAATAAAATAAGGAAAAAGAGATTCCAGAGTGAGCAGGAAACAGCGAGTAAAATTAGCCAAGAATCTCCCAAACAAATGTGTGGCTTACACTTAGGAGACCTTGGTTTTGTTTACTGTTTGTTTTGAATTT
The DNA here is from genome assembly GCF_901933205.1 of Camarhynchus parvulus. NCBI lineage: Eukaryota > Metazoa > Chordata > Aves > Passeriformes > Thraupidae > Camarhynchus > Camarhynchus parvulus. Next base: position 15,178,743 of record NC_044575.1, on the reverse strand, counting down.
CCACTCTTTGCCCTTAGATCAAGCCCCAGGAGAAGGGAGAGCCTGGAAGGAGGCCTCAGATGTCTGCACAACTCTTATATGCTGTGAAAGGACCCCTGATGAAAGGTTAAGGCAGTGGGATGGATGATACCCAATGAAAGGCATGTGCAGCACTTCTGATTGCTTTTTGCTGTGGAATCCTTGTTTCCAGAGAATCTAATCCTCCTTGTGATGGCCAGGAAAGGTGGTTGTGAGGGGAAGGCTAATGCCTGTTAACCTCTTCAGTGCTGTGTTCCCCAGTGTTGTCACCTGCACCGTGGGGGGAGCCTAAAGGCTGAGACCAGGTGGTCTCTATCCATCTGTTCTTTGTATGAGAGGATTCATTCTCATCTATCACAGGCATGATAGAAACATAAAAACACAGAGGAAAGTGCAAGATCTCTCTCACTTGTTAAACAGAATCCAGACTGGATGATTTCTTAGCAATGAATTGATAAACTTTTAACACACTAATTCGCCCACTGGAGCTGGCTGCATATGTAAAAATAAGCATAAGCTAAATAAATACTTATTAAATGCTTTGCAAGGCTCAGTGAGGAATTCTGATGTCTTAAGGCATAAGTCAACTCTGAGAAGATGTAGAAATAAGCAGCCTGAGAGGGTAAAATTTCTTATTGACTCCCACAACAGAGGGAGGATTTTTGCATCCCTTTTTGTTTACAGACTGCTTAGTTTCTGGTCTTGATGACTGCTGAAACAAGGTTCCTCATGTTGATCTCTCCCTGGTTTGAAGCCATGTGGTTGTTCCAGTATTCTCTGTCCTGTAAACATCTCTAAGAACATGGCACAACACTTTATCTGTCTCTTGTTAAGTAGAGAATGTGATTGTTTTTATGCATGGAATTGTCAAACCAATCTGGTGTCTCTAGACTTCACCAAGGATCAGGCAGTTTCACCAATATGCCATATTCTTCTTTACAGCTGACACAGAGAATGCTAAGAAACTTTTAAAAAAATTTTAAAATACTGTACACAAGCAAAAGTGCCAAAATTCAGGCAGAGTGCATGTCAGGGAATTATTTACAGTGGCTGAAGTTACAATATCAGCTGGGATCCCAGCCCAAGCTTGGTCACAAACGGAACGCGTCAAAAAGCGCTCAGGAAATGAGCAGAGGCCCTGCTGAGCGGAGCCAGCTCTTCTGTGGCTGCTCCTTCCCTCCTGGAGATCCAGCAGAGGAAGAAAAGCCCTGGGAAGAGAATGAGAACAGCTGAAGGGAACAAGTGCCATAGCAGTGCAATGTCCTCTGGAGCGCACTGCTCAGCAAGTGCACTCCAGGCAGTGATGCCCCGAGGAGCTGAGGGCCCTCGCAGCAGAGGCAGGGAGGAAATTTGTGACAGAGCTAATGTCTATCTCACAGTTATTGTGGGTGGCAAGAGGGTCAGAGTGCATTAGACCCTCAGGTGAGTGTTGCAGCTGGTGTGAGCTGGTGCTTCTCCCCTGGTGGTGGCAGTTCCATGGTGGGACAGCCTGCAGGATGACTGGTTTGTTAGCAGCGCCCTGTAGAACAGCTCAGAGCAGGTGGGACCACCTGAGGACAGACAGTGCAGGGACAGAACTGAGAAGGGTGTGTCACCTTGGTGGCAGTGCCTTTGGCACAGTGGATGGTGCATACAGAAGTAACTTTACAAAGGCACTGCAAAGGTGCACACCAGTGATGTAGCTCACCAAACCCAAGGAGGAGATTCTGTAACTATTGCTTGTGTGAGAGCACGAAGCAAAGGCTGTTTGGCGGAAAAAAGAGCTCACCTTGTAGGATACCTGCCTGTTGTTAAATTGGCAGAGAAACACTCACTGACTTATTGGTCTTCTCGGGCTTACCTTTTCTTTTCTCAGCTGCTCTTCTCCTCAGCTCTTTGGTGTCCTGAGACAGGCAACAGCAACACTGTGTTTGTCTGCTGCTGCTATTGCCTGAGCTTCTGATGTCATCCTCCCCACAGATACATCTCCCTTTACTTGAGAGAAAGGCAGAGATTAATACTGACCATGGACCAGAATGTGTTCCTCATGGTGGAAAGAAGAGTGGGACCTCTTTTGTAATCACAGCACATCTGTGATTAGACCTTTCCCTCTCTGGAGTTAGGCAGGACTTGTGCGAAGTGCCCTTCATGCACAGCTCCTCGAGCTTGCCTCCTCCTGGGTCTGGGACCATTTCTCCAGGGCTAGTAATGAACAAAGGTGGGATTGTCTCCATTTCCTGGCCTGCTCTGGTCACTCAACACACACACATCTTTAACTGACCTGGATAAGAAGCAGGAGGTGGTAGATTCATCCCATGGACTCCATGGTGACTGCTAGGGCCTTTCAACCTACTACTGCCCTGCAATAAAGCTGAATAGAGATACCAAAATCTCTGCATTTTACCATAGTGCCTCTGATCCATCCAGGGGCTTTTCCTCTGTTATCTTTACCTGGAATTGGAGAATACTCTCTGTGTGTAGGAGGAGTCAGAGATACTTCCCCATCCACACGCATGATGCCTTCCCAGGAATGCTAGAAGAAAGGCCATGGAGTGCAGTGCTGTGTCATCTGGTGTGGAGCCCTGTGAGCTAAATGAAGCATTTCTTCTCCCCAGGGAGCACTCTCATGCTCTGAACAGCAGCAGCACTGTGAGGATAACCCCAGCGTGGGCAGGGGGCTGACTCATCTCTCCAGAAGATTAACACTGTTTATTAATCACAGCTCCTTTGAAGTGAAAAAATGGAGAAAACCTCTCGTGGCCAAGGTTGCGATTAACCACCTAATTGTTCTACTGGTATGTTTGCTTAAGGGGCTTTCTTTGCTCTGTGTACACTAAGAAATAGTTTCTCATCCTACCGTTGTTCCACCCAGATGATAGTCATTAGCAGTGTACCAGACATACCCATTGTATAGGCCTTGTCCTGACCTTTTTTTTCCCCCTTAAGTCCCTGGGTCCATCTTCAGTGTTGGCAGAAGAATGACAGCTCTTCCAAGTAAAGTCTTCTGTCTGTTTCCAAAACATGCAGGGAGTCGATTCATGGAACAACCAATTCCTTGTCCCTTCCAACTGACCCTCGAGTCATCTTTTTCATCATGGGAGATGGTGCCACAAGTGATGGAGAATGTCTCAAGGTCCTTTCCTGGGAGAAGACCTATCAGGCTGAGTTGGAAGCTTGCTGAATTGCAGAATCACAGCCTCTCCCACCAGCTCTGAGCAAGCACATTGCAGATAAGGCTGGTGTCAGAGCACAGGATTTTGGAGGGAGCTGGCACACCTAGCCTGAGCTCTGGGGATGTCTTCTCTTCAGTGCACGTGGGTTTGCAAAAGGGCTTACACCCTGTTGGTGCTCTGTGTCTCCTAAACTCTGCTTGTCTTTGCTTGAAATATGAGACCAGGCTTAAATCTTGGGACCTGGCAGAGGACATATGGATGAGCTTTAGTTTGATCTGCAGTACAAAAAAGGAAAAAGATTGCTTTTTCTTTGCCTGCTTTGATATTTATGTATCAGTGAATTTGGGAAATCTAGAGATGTACATCTTGGCTAGCAAAATGTAAAAGAAAATGGCATCAGTGGAGGACAACTAGTTCGGGAAAGGACAACTTAATTTTGTCTAATCATGCATTCCAGACCAGGTTCAGCTAAATGTTCCATTTCAGGTATAGATTCCATAAAAACACATTTCAGTAACATTTCAAGCCGTTTCTTACAATATCCACCAAAAAAAAAAAAAAAAAAAAAAAGGAAGCTATGAAATGAGAAGTAGCTTAAAGCCTTAAAGCCAGGGAAGACTTATTCAGTCTCACTGACATTGCTGTTTCCTTCCATGCACCAGTGCATGTGGTGAGCTTTGCAAAAGCACACATTTCCTTAACCCTGCTCCTGTGGAAGTCTATGCAAGTGTCAGTGTGTTTGGCACCAGACCCCAGAGCACCTCAGATGTTCCTCTACGTTGTGCACAATGCAATGTGGTTGAATTCAAGAGAGGTGTTTTCATGCCCTGGGCACCTGTGTTGCAGCTCAAGAGTGGTGAGAGGCTCCTGCACTGCGTGGTGCTGCGAGGCTGTGGGCTGCAGCTAGAGGGGGTGAGCAGGCAGAAGATAGTTCCAGCTAAAATTTCACACTCAAAAGCTTTTCATCTTGCCCCTCTCTTTCCTCCTTCCCCTGATCTCGGGTGGCACCTGTGTGCCTGCCTCCAGTGGACTTGTACACGTGCAGGTTTATGTCTGTGTGTGTGTGTCTGGGCATGCCCGGTGTATCTCAAAATGATCATGACTTACTCTGGTTTGTGGCGAGGCATAATGTGAGGTCTCAGCTGGTGGCTGAGGCTAAAGTGCGTGAGGTGTTGTGCACATGTCATGAGTAAATGGCCCTTTCCTCAGAGATCCTGCAGTCCAAGTGTATGGTTAGGAACAACAGATGGATACCACAAACACACAGGCGCTGTGGGTGGGGGAGGAACACAAAATAACACCGAGATATTAAGATGAATGATTAATGAGTCAAGTGGGTAAGAAGGGGCCAAAACACACTCACTGAATATTTGCTGGTGATGCTTCACAGGAGCCTTGGCAGAGGTGGAGCGTGGACAGTGGACACACAGTATTTTGGACTTGCTCATTATTCACGCTGCTAAATTTCTCAGCCCGTGCTTGTGGCAGTTCAGCTGTAACATTATGTTGTAGCTGTGCTGTAAGGATGGTGTATTCTGTACGGAATGCAAACCCAGCATACTGAAACACTGGTCCTTAAAGGAATTTTGATCTTGTAGGATTTGGCCCAACACCCACTGAAGTCAGTGAGCTCTTGACCCTTATGGGATTTGGGACAATCCTAGAATATTCAGGTGAGCTCCAAACTGGGCAAAATAACTGAGATATGTATTTAAAATAATGAGAATAAATGCTTTGTATGAAATGCATTTAATATTTTTCTGCTTGCATGTATGCATTTTTACTGTATGAAATCAGATTGGGTTTATATCTGCTACATCTCTCTTAACATGTGGTGTATGTTATGCTGATCAGTTACATGATTAAAATACACTGTAAATACACAGTGTGCTTAGCACTAGCAAGGTTTTGAAGTGATTTTTAACCCCACTCTCTTTGGTTTTCTTGATGTGTGTTTCCTGAGTTGGCTCAGTTTATCTCACGGAGTTCCTTCTATTATTTTTGTGGTAGTTGAGTGGCCAGTTTTTCCTAGAGATTGTCCCCACTCGGGTTGGATGTTGGTAGAAGAGGATTACACGTGTCCGCTCCCCTGGGTGTGGATGAATGCAAAATGTCAATGTTGCTGGGCTGGCAGGTTCCACCACCACGGTGTTCCCTCAGGAGTAAAGAAAGCAGGGAGGAAGGATGCAGAAGGTGCCAAGGAAAGATTTCCTGCTCCATCACACACAATTTCGTTGTGTGTGCTCTGTGTAAAGGCTTGTATAGATGGGTGGCCAGGTGGGATTTCAGATAGTTTGACTCTGCTCTGGAGAGGGTTGTGTATGCACAACTTTGGGCTGCTCTCCTGAGTGAGCTCAAATTATTACAAAGTCATTTCCCGTAAGTCTTTACCTCTAAGGCCAGGGTTGCTCTGACAACCACTCTGGGTGGATCATCTGTAGGAACTGAACCTGGAGCCTATGGATCTGAAAGGACAAGACTCCATTGTTAGAGCTGGAAGCTGAAGTCTTTTCCTATGGCAGTAGTAGCTGCCTCATTTGTGAACCCCTCTGACATTCAGAAGGATGAAAGCTCCACCTGGGCAGCACGAGTTATGCTGCAACAGAGTTCACAGGGACTGGATCCAGTCTGATGTCCACAGATGCTGTGCTCACTGTTTGGATGGCCAGTTGTGTCTGAGGTGAAAGCTTTGTGTGTAAAATGGGTGCATGTCCTCATAAGGAGCTACTCTGACTTGCACACTTTCTTCAGTGTTCTAGGTGTTTGTTGAATCTATTATCATGGCTTATATTTTCACATATCTGGGGCTCAGTGGAGATGGATTTGTGTGCACATGATATACCAAAGGGAAATATTTACAGCTGTTGTCACACACGTGCAAAAAAATCTTGTGCTCCTTTTCAAGCAGAGCTTTTCAGACAGCTAGACTCGGCATGAGGATTCAGAGAACGATGCTGGCTCTGATGCCAAACTTGTGGTTTCCTTTAACTCATTTTGCAGGGCCTCTTTTTGCTGGCTAGAAAGCCTTCACTTGAAATGCAATTACCCAGATGTAGAGAAGAGGCAAAGCCCAGCCATTTCAGAAAAGGAGAAATTTCCTGACATTACCCCTTCACCGGTAACAGTGGCACATTTTCTAAAGCTTTCCAGATACAGGGGGAAAGCCTTGGGCTGGACACCTGTGTAAATGCATAGCTGCAGATATCCACTGACTTCAACAGAGCTTTGTTCTGAGTCCTCTGCCATAAAGAAGAGTAGGTTGATATAGGGTCAGGTGTAATCTCAGTGCAGTGCAAATTAGTAGTTTCATAAGAGTCAATTGAGAAAAATCAGTGGAGAAGCTGACTTTGTGTGCACCTAATTGACAGTAAGAGTGTAGTGAACTTCCTCCTAAAACCTGCCTGCTTTTGTTAGCTCTTACATTCATTCTGATCTGCTATCCTTAAAAAAATTCATTTAAAAATTCTATTTTTTGTGATGCATTGAGAGGCTGGTCTCTTTTGAGATGTTTTCATAATTTCTGGTTCTTTCTTTCACTCGTTCCATTCATTCAGTACTTCACTTGTGTTGTCTCTTCTTCATTTTCCCCCCTGCTTCTCAAGTACCTCTTTCTTTCTTTTACAGCATTTAGAAATGCAAGATTCTGGAATTAATTGAAGCGAAATATTTCTATAGAATTTACCAACACATAAATCTTTGTACTGTAGAGTTTTTCTTAATCCCATTGTTTTTCCCCTCTGATTCCTTCCTGGGTCTTCATTCAGCAATAAACTCAGTGGTTATTTCTTCACTGGGGCTAAGTGCCCATCCACTCTCAACCAAATCTTGAGAAGAGGCCGTTGACAGTGGAGAGCCATGCCAGGAACCTGGAGCCAGGGTATCACTTTCTCCTTTTCTATCTGGAGATGCTAAAACAATAAGTACTGACTGTGATGATAGTATTGAATTCTGAATATGAGTCAAGAACACCATGAAGCTGGAAACAGTCCTTTTCCTTCATCTCTGTAAACAAGAAAATCAGTCTAATTCTGAACTTCTGGATGATGGAGTGGGTCTGAGCTGGTGATCATGGTGGATGATGGTGTTCTGTGGTCTGCAGACAGCAGCTGGTAGTGGAAGGAGAGCTGGTGTCACTTGTCCTCATTCATTCACAGGGGCAGCTCTGAAGGCCATGTGGAAACATGGTGTGCACAAACTTGTGCCTGTTTGCTCAGGAAAGAGGTGTCCCTGTCACAGAGGGTGCTGCCACCTCTCTGAACCCTTCATTCCCTGCCCCAAGCCCAAAGGGCCTGCAGAGCACCTCATGAAACAGAGATACTTCCTTGTGAGAAAGGACTGAAAGTTCCCAAATATCATCCCAGCAGACTTCAGCTTTGCTTGCCTTTTCTGTGGCAGCTGGAGGTAGGAAGATCTCCAGCCCGTGGGAGCCAACAAGCAGGTCAGGAAGTGATGTAATGTGTGGGAAGGGGGCTGTGTGGTGTTTGCTCTTGGGAACAAGGAGACCATCTTAGTTTAGGGGGTTAGACAGGATTGTCACAGCCTGTCTGCCAAGACTTTGGAGAGGGACAGCAGCCTTACTAGTGAGGGACTGTTTTTGCTCCTGAAATGAGCTTATTTGAGTGGTGGAGCTGACCCACACCAACATCTTTCATCACTGACTAGCCAGGGGTCATTGAGGGTTTGTGGCTGTGGGAGTAGTAGTTGAGGAAGAGGATTATGTGGCTGTACCTCTGTTTTCAAGAGACAAAGGTAATGGTTATTGAGACAACTGAAAGACTGGTGAAGCACAGGGGTGTAACTGGAGGAAGGTCCTGTGGATGGATATTATCCTACTGAGGGTCTCTGGCAGAGGCCATGTAGACCTGGAGCAGCTGGAGTGCATGGGAGAAATTATTTTTAGGCTGGAGCTACAGCTGAGACAATTGTCTTCAGCTGATGCGTTAGAGAGGCAATGAGGCTGCCAGGGTGATGGAGTTCTTCAAAGAAGCAGGAGACTACAAAGGGTAGGTGTGCAGCTTGGGTACTCCTGTGATTATGGAGGAAAGGGACTGCTAGTGAAGGAGACCTAAAAATAAAAGCTGGTTTTGCTGAAGAAGTGAAAGAAATGGAAAAAAAGAGATGTCAGTAGAGAAGAGCAACTAGCCCCCACCAGAAGAGAGGTGTAACCCACAATGAGCTGAAGAATGATGCTGAAGAAGGAACACAAACACAGAGAAATTGGGCTGCTGGAGGCAGAATATCTGTAGTTTCAGGAAAGAAAATCAGGTAAATAAGCATATGGTAATGGATATATGTGGTAGAGGAGGAGAGAAAGAAAGGACTGATGCTTATTTGCATGGGTGATAAGTAGTAAAACAGTGCCTGATCTGTTTGGCAGATGGAGTTGGATCAGCTAGAGACAGCTGAAATATACCTATGTAAAATGTTGTGAGTCTGCAAAAAATGTAGGAGCTTGAATTAACCATACCAGTTGCAAAAGTGAGCATCTTGGGGTAAAAGAAAGGAAGGTGAAACATAAATACTGTAGAATGTGATTGCTTATTCAGGAAAGGCAGAGATGGAATATAATCATGTCCATGTATGTAGAAATATTGCTATATTTTGGTGAAGAATCTGGTAAGGATAGCACAGGTTAAAACAGGACATGTGTTGGTAAAATAGTTTTGGCTATGAGTTTCTAGCGCTGAGGTTGTGGTGGCTTTGATTTCTTAAGTATAGATTGAAAAATTACAATAAACTGTTAGCAGTAATGGCTGATGTATTATTTCTTCAGATTGTTCTGCCTTCAGTCAGCTTTGGTACTTCTTTTTTTGGTGCAGAAACTAGCAAGTTGTAGAATGGACCATGAGTTGATTAATTTTTAAATGAAATGGAAGAGTAAATAAAACTATCCTTGCAGCTCAGTTCATTGATTTCAAAAGGATGAACTTCTCAGAGAGGTTAACGTGCTCAGCTGGGTTAAGGGGATCAGCCACTCAGATGTGGAGGAGCTCTCTAAGTACAGGGTGCTGCAGCTATTGGGAATCTGTGCATCAGGAAAGGGCAGGGGGCTAGCCAAGCAAGGGTTTCTGTGCTTAAATTAACAGAAAAGGAAAAAGCATGTGCTGGTTAGCTATGAAGAATATTTGCCCAAGACAAAAGGATATGCATGAGTTTCCTAAACAGTCAAGAAATCAGATTCTGGGATTGTTTGTTGACACCAAAACCAGTTTTTCATTTGTTCTTTGAAGAAAATAAAAATCAGGGAGGATTATATGGTAGTTGGTTCATACAATAGACTTCATACAAAAGACAGAATTTAATGACCCAAGACCAATCTGTCTGTCTGTGGTCTTAAGATGAAGAGATGTTAGCAAATATGCAAGTTGTATGGTTCAGGATGGAGACAATGTTTAGGCTATTGTGTACAAGGGGGAGATGAAAGCAGACATGCATAAATAAAATCTGTTGGGGGGTCCTGGCTGAGCATTGCCTGCTGCAATCATTCCCCAGCCGCAGGCAGCAACGCAATGCTCAAGACTCAGAAGTCTCCCTGGCTAGCAGCCATTTTATTAATAGATGGGGCCCTCAGCTCTATTCTATCTGCACAGAAATTTTTTTTCTTGATCCCCTTTTCGTCTGTGTTTGCTGTGTGACTCAGTACCCCACATCTGAAATGGCTGCAGGTGCCCCAGACATGCTGTGGCTGTTTGAAGTCAGGCAGCCTCTCAACAGACTATACAAAGATGAAGGCACTTCTTTTACAGAGAGTAGTTTGTTCTCACTCTCCTCACCACAGTGGGGCTTTCCCTTTGGGAGGAGGTTTAGGAGAGTAGTCCACACAGGCCTCCTGTGAGGAACAGGTGATGAGTTGTCTCCCATGAATGTCTGCAAAGTGGCATCTTCTGGATTTTTTTGAGGAAGGCCTTTAATGTGACAATGATGCACAATGTGAGATGGCAGAATGCTAGAGGAAGCTGTTAGCCAGTCACTGTTTGGCCTTGTGGTCCCTGTTGTCATTGTTTATTCACACATCAACTTATTTTGGGTGAAGAAAGATCTAACTCACGTGAGTGCAGCATGTGCCAACAGAGGAGCAGAAGTTTGCAGTGTATTTGTGCTGTGTTTGCATTTTAAGTTCTTGCACTAATCTTTCTTAAGAGGTTTCTATTCTTCTCTGCTCCGTTTTCTGGTTCCTCAAGGAACTGCTTTAATAAAATACATGAACCAGTGTCAGTCCTACATAGAGTGACTCTGGCTGCTCTCCATGAAAATATTCATTTCTCATGAACTGTCAGCAAGGGAGTGTGACAGATACATCTGTCACAGGGAACTGCTCTGCTCCTGGCAGCTGCTGCTGGTGGCTGCCATGGCTTGGGTCAAGTGCTTGTTCCTCTGACTTGTGCACCCACATCCATTGTGTAGGTGTTTTCGGCATACTGAAACCGCATGTTGATATCTGGTAAAGAATTATGACAATTGGGAGTAATTTCTTGGGAGAATCTATATTTTTGGAGTTTTCCTGGGCTCAACTCATAGTATTGCACCTCTTGCAATTTTTTTGTAGCATTATTGCATAGCTACAGTGACTCATCAGGGGAGACTTTGCTTGGTGTTTCCTAGTCCAGCTTCTTTTCTACTACAAACCATTTAGAAGGTGAATAGGGAGCATGTGCCAAGTATTGAGCTGTATCCAAGTTGATCACTGATGGGGACAATGGCCGGTGTGAAACTTGCCTGCTGTACCTAAAGCTCTTGTGGACTTCTGGTCTAACTTGGAGTGAGGAGGCTGTTCAGGCATGTGCTTTGGGCTCCAAATTGGTAGGAACTGGCTTTAAGTACCAACAAAGTTTCCCAGTACCAAATAGGCGCAGCAGAGAACTTGCCACTCTCTGAGTGTGTTCAGCTAACAGCTGTGACTGTGTGTGCCCTAGAAGTAGGTCATGAATACATCTGCTGAGTTGAAGTCTCCCAGGAACACAGATTTTTGTGCTGCTTGCCTTGGAAGCGGTGAGGTAATGTACCCTATTTGTGTCAGCCAGTCTAGTTTGTACCGTGTACCATGGTGCTGGAGTCCAGGTGTCCTGACTGGAATTCAAAGGCTGCTGTTCCCCAACAGGTCAGCAGCACAGAAGCACAGTTTTGATCCTTGTCTTGAGCAAAGAGAAGGCTGTAGCCAGAAGTCTATTATTTAAAGCATTCTCCTGGGGCACTACAGGCTGCTTTTACTGCAGCTCTCTTCTGTGCTCTTCTCCTTTGGCTTTGAGTAACATTGCTTGCAATTTTGCTGGCCTTCACCTTAGTGCTTCACAGACTGTCACATTAATGCTTGGCCTTAAAAAAAAAAATAAAGTCTCTCAGTGTTTCTTTTCCCCTTTGATTGAATTCTAGCTAAAAGTTACACTGAAAGTTTAACTGGAAGAAAACATGTGAGTGCATATGCAAAAAGATGGCAAAAAAATAGCATTATTGATAGATTTGCTAACTGTCCTCCTCATGTTAAGGTTGCATTAGCAATACTTTTTATCTTTAAATCAATGAGGAGTTTGAATGCATAGTCTCAGAACAAACCTGTATTCTCCTGCCAAAACACTGAAGTGTGGAATGTGTTCCTGCCAGTTACATGATATTTCTTTCTATGTCTTTGAGCTTTATACTATCACTCATTGTCACGATATGGTATCCTATTCAATTCCAAATAATTTGGCAGGCCTGTAATCACTGGCTTTTCCTCACTCTTGGATTATAGTGATGTTGCTTGGAGAATGTGCTATGTCTAGTAAAAGTCAAGTACTCCCTCCTTTTAGTTTGTCTCCAGATGTAGTAAGAGATGTTTTTCTTTTATGTTCCTGCTTGAAAAAGTCATTCTGTGGTGGTGGTGATGTGGGGGACACCACTGAAAGGGTTAAGTGGCTTTGAGCATTCGCTGAGATCCCAATTCTAGGTTGTTCTAAGTGACGAATTCTGGGTCACTAACAATGGGAATTGTTCTGAATAATCTGATAATGTTCTCCTCGGATGTATTGCTTTGTTTCAGGGTGTTGTCACTTCATATCTGTCTGGAAGTGAGGTAGTGGAAGGAGTTCTGGAATAATTCAAAACTTTTCCTTTGCTCTTTATCTGAAATCTTTGGCCTGTGCTGTTGTGTGCTGGGATGCCCAACCCTCCTGAAATGCAATGGGAATTCATTCTCTCTCTCCTCAAAGAACTCAGGCATCCAAGTCTGAGAGGTAGCTTTTTATTGAATTTTCTTTTCATTTGCATGCATCTGGCCTGTCAGAGCAGTCTATGAATGACAATGTTCTGTGCCAGAGAAGCATCATCCCTGGGAAGGAACATAAAATATGTGGTGAGTGCCACAAACATCTACTAGATCAGACATTTCGTATGGCATTCCTTTAGGGAATACGTCCCATAATTTGACTCAAAAGAATGTCTTTGTTACTTGGAGCCATTTGATACCTCCTCTGATCCAATGATTGTTTTAAAATTTCAAAGCTCTCATATTCAACCTGTATGGGAAGGGTGGGTGTTTAACCCTTTTGTCTTTGTGCAGCACTTATGGACAGTCAAAATGCTTCCCCTGTAACCTCTCTCTGAAACCACTGGCTCAACCAGATGCACCTTCAGTCTTTTATTTATTTTTAGTTCATGTGACCCTGAGGCCTGGTGGCTTCACAATGGGCAAAGGTTTTGGAGTTCAAAAGGCAGACCTGTGTCTAGGAAAAGACTTGTCAGCTGGAGGCCAGATTTTTCCCCTGCCCTAGAGATGAGTTTTGCACAGTAGTCACTGTCAATTTACACAATAGGTTTGGATCTGGGACAAGTTATTAGCCATTGCAGTCAAATTGCTGAGAGCTTTTTGCAGCCCTTCATGGAGCGTTTTCAGGATATATAACTGTTTTTTGATGTTCTTATCTGGGTGTGCGACTGAGAGAGTTCAAGTTTTGCTAGGGAGGGGGAAATACAGGAGAAGAAATCTGATTTACAGGTGGTTTTTGCTCTTCTAGACATGCATTTTGAGTGCATTGGAGTTATTGCATCTGAATGCTTTATTGCTTGTCAGCTGAGCAAAGGTAACTGAGCCCCAGGGGTGAGGCTATATGCACTAACTCAGCTCTCACCAAAGCCCCTTTCCTCAGAGTTCCCTTTAGGTTTGTGTTAGAAGCTCTATGTGCCCTCCCCCACGCTGCTTTATAGCACTTAGAAACAAATTTTGCCCTTGATGCTACATGTGAGCTTACTGCAAACTCAAGTTTCTCTCAGCTTCACTTGCTGGAAGCTTGGCAGATTACGACCTGCCAAGAGACAATATGAACAGTCCTCAAAGCCTGGACTGTGCTTTTTTCTTCTCTCAAGAAAGCATAGAGTATGGAAAGACAAGGGGGAGTCATGGATCTCATAAAATATATCTCCCCTTTGGCTTGGATTATAATAACATGTCTGAGTCACCACATGGTACACTGATATGAAGCAACTGCCTGCAGAAAAACCAAAGCCATGCATTTTTTCTGAAAAATGAGGGGGAAAGAAGAAGAAAAAAACCATTTATTTTCATTCTTTTGGCTAGCCTAATTTTCTTCTATTTCTCATTAACCTTTAGAAAATAAAGCTAGCTTTCCTGAGGGAAAATAGCACTTCTTTGCCTCACCCCACTAGAGCTGCCCTTCAGCAGCCAAATTTAGCTAAAGGCATGCAGTGGTTTCTAGGCCCACTGAGTTGAATCTTACTTCTGGTCTGCAGGGGTCCTGCCTGTGTGCCCCACAAAAGCTATTGCTGAGATTATGGAAAATTGTCCATCTCTTGAGCCGGATGCAAAGTCCCCTGGAGGACAATGTAACCACTAGGAGTGCTGAATGGATTTCTTGTTCATGAGAGCTGTTCAGATCCCAAGACCAAAAAGAGATACCATATCCCTTCCTAGTTCCAAGCATGGAGTTCTGTTCTAGCCTCAACATTTGAAGTTGGTTATTTGGGCTCTGCCCTCTGAGGAGAAGATGATGAGCACCCCCAGAGGCTGGTTTGTCCCAATTTACAGGAAGCATCTAAGGCAATTTCCTTCTGTTGGACTTCATTTCTCCAGAGCCTGTAACAGGAGCCTACCATAAATACATATGTTTGTCACCTAGAGATAGATGTGATGCATGCCATACAAATTTGGTGGCTTCTGTTAGTGGCTTCTCTTGTGGTTTAGTGATCACAGGTCTCCTTATCTTGTATCTTCAGAACAGAGGAACATGGAGTTCTAAACTCCAGTTTCTTTATCTCCAGATAACCACAGATGTGTAACAGATGGCTGGATTTTCATCTTGGGATGTTGCAAAAAAATCAAAGAGTGGAATCACTTGGCTTAGAAGAGACCCCTATGGTCATTGAGTCCAACCATTAACCTAATACTGCCAAGTCCACCACTAAACCTAAGTGCCACACCTTCGTAGCTTTTAAATACCTCTAGGGATGGTGACTCCACCTCTTCCCTGGTCAGCCTGTGCTTGATGACCCTTTTGATGAAGAATTTTTTCCCACAATTCAACTAAAACCTCTCCTGGTGCAACCCAAGGTCATTTCCTCTCATCCTATCATGGAGGAAGAGGTTGATATCCATGTGTAAGCTTTAAAAGAGGCCATCGGAAACATGCAATGTAACTGAGTTTGTGTACAGAAGTGTGGATGAGTCTGTATTTTGTGCTTGAGATTGTGTAGAGAATTTCTCTTCTCTCCAGAACAAAGCAGCGACAGCCTGGAAAATTGGGAATGTGGCATGAAGATGTGCCAAAATGACACTTTAGATATATGATTTCGTTCTGGTACTAAGCCATCATAATGGCTTGGTTAAAATGTGGAGATCTGCTTCTCAAGTACCTGGAGAATGCAGTCTAGAGTTAAACTGTGTCCTCTGTTTGCTTCAAATCTGGCCTTGTGTCATGGTTTGACACTGGCACAATGCCAGTGCCCCATGAAAATATACTTCCCTGGTGTTTGCTGTGAGATGTGACCAGGAAATAAGCAAAGCAGGCCTCTACCTTAGAAAAAAAAGTTTATTAACTAAACTACAAAAGGAAAAAAAACCACACACACACACTCACACACCTGGAAAATGAAAACTCCACAAAAAGCATTTCCTCCTCCCCCCACCACATTTCCAATACATCTTCCAAATTTCAACTCTCCATCCATCACCCTGTAAATACTCAATTCCAGTCCATCAAGAGGAGAGGAGTCCTTCTTGGGGCCATGGTGACCTCTTCCTTGCATGCCCAGTGCTCTCACCACTGGACAAGGAACAGAGCTGCTTCAAGGGTTATCCTTTTAAGGGTGCTTTGACCAGTTCCAAAAAAAGCACAGTTTCCTCTCACTCTTGGGACCTCTTGTCCCCCCCATACTTGTCTACCCCCTGGGGCTGGGGGGTCTCCAAAACTGAACCCTCTCAGTTCTGAGCCATCGCCTCCCCCCTGCATGCAGCCTCTGTGTCGCGAGGAAGCATGGTTCTGTCCATGGCTGTACCAAAAAGAGTCCAGCAACCAGCTACTCCATCATCTCTTTCCGGCCTCTTCTTTACTCTCCCAGCCTTACTCACTGCTCCAACCGTCATTCTCTTGCCCATTTCCTCTTTATCATCCACTCCATCTCCCCTCCGGGAAAGGTCCAAATGCTCTGTGAGGTCTTCATTGTCCAGAAAGGGGTTAACAAACTTCTGCACGCGGCCAGGCTCCTTCCCTGCTGCACTCCCCCCTTCCCCCTCCTTCTTCACAGGCCGATATCACTTCAAGGCCACAGGCCCGTACCAGCTTTCTCTCTCTCGTCTTCTGGCTGGTGGGGGGAGGGGGCTGCCCAAATCTTCTCGGGGCCTCTCTCCCTCTGTCTCTCCTGGGGGGGGCTGCCCAACGCCTCCTGGTGCCCCCACCACCCTTCCATCCTGAGGGGTCAGGCCTACCTCTGCCAGGCCGCAGGTTTTCCCCTGCCCCGCCCAGCTCTAAGCCGGGCAGGGGAGGCCTTGCCTCTTTGCTGGCCGGAAATCAAAGAGAGAGCCCAAGGGAGTGCTCTGCTTCTAACCCCTGTGTTCTCAGAGGCGCATCCACCCTCAGTGGCCAAGCCTGGTGTCAATTTAAAATCTGGACACCTATTGGCCTCTGGCCACTCCATTCCCAGAAAACCTGCTTCCTGTAAACCCACGACACCTTGCCTGGTGGCATTCAGTGCCATGCACTGGTAGTGCTTCATCTATTTACGTGTCTCTGGAGTGTGTGGTTGCGTGTGATATTTTAGGACTGGCCTGTGTGGCCCAGCATGAAGATTTGAAGAAGTGCTTGGGTTCAATTGTGGTCGAGGAGCACCACAGCCATATTAGTGGAAGACTGTCCCTGGGATGAATAGAACTTTCCAGAGGTACCCATGTTGATGTCTCTCCTGATCTTTTCTTGAAGAACAGGATGGTAGAGCTCATCAGAAATATTTCAGCAAACAGAGATTTTGTCAGAAATTGCAGACCTGTCTTTCCATTGAGGATTATTTCAGGAATATTTCAACCGGAATGATTTCCAGTGACGCAAATGGAAAAGGGTTGACATAGGCTATCCCAAGGGGTGCTTACTGGCCAAGCTTTCCAGAGGCTTTCATGTTTGCTGGGTAATTGGTTTTCCAGGCTGTGGGATCTCACAAATAGGTTCATCCTACCTGTCTTCCTCTTCCATGCAAAATGATGGGATGCATCAACGTCTAGTTGTATCTGTCTCCTTATATTAACTGCAATAGAAATTTGCCTGGTTTACAATAGGCATCTAATTTCGGGCCTTAAAGTAAATTACAGATCCCCCACCATGTGCCCAAATCCGTCATAGGACTGGAGATGGAGAAAAGGAGGATGAACCTCAGTTTTCTGTGAGTCAGAAACTTGTCCATGACTGTGGTTGTGCAGGTGCCTAACTTGCTTAAGAGCAAGAATAATTTGTAATATGTTGTAGCAACAAATTTATTGGTCATCAAGCTTGCAGATCTATGACAGATGGTGTCTTCTCTGTAAGCCACTAGATGGTGATCTTTATATTTGTTAGCCACGTGCCTAGGTAGGCGAAGACACTACTTTTTATAGAAAATCTCTTTTTTTATTATTTTTTTTTCACCACAAAGAGACCTCAGTGCATTTCGTACAACGAAAGTGAACATGGACTCGTTTGGCTGAAACCAAAACAATTTGCTCTTACTGTAAGAATGGAAAGAGAAATTGCTTTTGGTCAATGTTTGAATGGAGAGGAGACTGCAGATGAAGGATGGGAGTAGATCACCAAATCAGGCTCTGCCCATTTGGAGTATCAGAGTCATTTGAAGTGTGCTGGTGCTGGTCTGCTGAGTTCAGCCATCTGGACTGCCCCTTTACAGGGTCTGCTTGCAGCTGGGTGCATACAGTGGCTGTAGGTTCACACACAATACCTGGAGATTTAATGTATTCAGAATCTCTTATTTTGGCTTGCCTGCGTAGTTACTCTTGGGAAGCAGACAAGAAGGACTGAGTTTGTTTTAATCAAAAGGTAACCATGGCAATGTTTGTATTGGAAACACCTCAACAGGGGTGCCTCATGCTGATGTTTGTACTCAGACCTGAGGTGCTGTATGTATCTTGGGCAGGTTCTGACGTGGCCTTCTTGGTCACAGATTAACATAGGTTGGAAAGGACCTCCAGAGGTCATCAGTTCAAGCCCTTGCAGAACAGGGCAAAATTAGTTCAGGTTGCTCAGGGCCTTCTTGCCCAGTCCAGCTTTGAGCTTCTCTTAAGGATGGAGATCCCACAACATCTCTGAAAAACCTGTTCCAGTTCTTGACAGCTTGACTGGCCTTAAATGTGAATATTTTTTCCTAAAATCTAGCTAGATTTTCTGCCATTGCAACTTGCATTGTTCAAGCAGAAAACTACCTTTGAATAACCAGTGCATAAATTTTAGAGTGTCTGATGTAAATGAAATGACATCTCATTTCAGTACTGTAGTCACTTAAGTTTAAAAGTAATGTTGAATTATGGGCCCTTCTTAATGGGAGGCTAAGGATCTAATTTATCATCACCCTGTACCTTGAGGCATCATTCGTAGCAGTTGAAAATATTTGTGGTGGCAGATTATAAATGTGTCAAGGAGACAGGGCAAGAAGCCCTGGGAGAAGCTGCAGCATCAGTTGAATCCATACCAAATTTCACAAAGCCTTGGGGTGGGGGGAATTGAGGGATCCTTTGTAGTGTGCAGTGCTGTTTGCTGTATTTTTCCATGATGTCTGCTTTTTCTGGTTCTGGTCCAGGCTGTATGTAGAAGTTGCAAAGTGCAGCACAAATGGGCCCCTGTTATGATGCATCTTCTTTCTAACTGGTGGCAGGCAGCAAAGGGACTGAGAACGATGGTGCCAGCTGGTCTTGTAGCACAAGAGGACAGTGAGGTTAGCAGGAGCGCTTGTCTGGGGAGGCCTCTATTTCAAGGGAGTAACTGAGCAGTAGGCACTTGGAGTTCCTGTCTCTAGCCCAACCTGTCCTGTCAAGCACTCCAAGGGTGCTGAAGCTCAGCCAGAAGTGTGGCTGCATCACCGCACTCCCATGTGAGGTGAGATCCATGGTTTGCCAGGGCTTGCAGCAGTGGCCTCAAGATTTGTGTTGTTTCTTGGAGGAGAGGGCAATTGCTGGAACACTTTAGAGAACACATCAACCTACAGGATGCCTGACTTCTCTGGGTCTGAAAGGTAGTGGAAAACTTGATGGGCAGCCCAAAGAACAGGCTGGTCTGATCCTTGTAAGGTACATTGTCTCTCCAGAAGCTTTCCAACTGCATTTCTGCTGAGGTACATGTGTAGACATCTGTAAAGGAAGGCTTGTTAGCTCTTCCCAGGCAGATGGATATTCCAGAAAGCTTGCCTCTCCCTTCCCCCACACTTAGATGACTAACCTTATTCCAGTGAAATCACGGTCAGTGTGACCAGAGAAGATGTAACAGAGCCAGAACTATTCTGGTGTAGGTAAGCCTCAGCCAGCACCCATCTGTGTGAGAAGGGCTTGTATGGGCCTGGACCAAACTGCATCCAGTTTGTGCCCTGAGCTGTGACACACAAAACATTTGGCCCTCCAAAGCACCAGCCAGCCATGACTCTGTTTTCTCTCATACTGTCAAACCAACATGCTGGAGAAAGGCACTAGTTTAACACTGAACTGCCTCAAGCCAAGTAGGAGCATGATTCCTAAAGCCAGCTGACAGATAAGCCTAGCCCAAGTCTGTTGAGCCAGCAGGGAGAGCATCCGTCACTAGATTTTAGTCAGGGCTTGCCGGCCACTTTCTTGTCCCTTTTGGTTTTGAGGATGCAGGATATGGCAAGGCTAGAAGTGCTGCTTCTAGACCCTGTGGTTTTCCTTCCCTCACTCTTGAGAGAGGTGAACAGCTACACTTTGCCAGCTGATCAGAAATGCTCATGGGTGTATTTACACTGGGATGATGACTTTGCCCTCAAAACCTCCCCTTTCAAGGTGTTCTGCTCTGTGATGGACCCCAAGGGATGGCTCCTGAAATGCTGGGTTTACAACCTAATACCTTCCTTTCCTAGCCGTAGGTTTGCTTCACGCACTTTCACGCACGCGTGCGCACACGCACAGACACGCCGTGTGTCTCCATACACACCCCTCTGGGCTCTTTTTTCCTTTTTGGCTTCCTCTCACTGCATTGTTTTAAGTTGGTGCCTGGGCTGACTGCCAGTTTAAAATTCATCTGCCTCTCTCCTCCTCCTCCTCCTGTGCCCCCCTCCTCCTCTCCCCCTCCATCCCCAGAAGTGATACTGTTTACTTTCTCTGCTGCTTTCTCAATGTCTTTGTACGCACTGCAAGGGATATAATCACCAGCTGTGGAGAGCTTTCTGAAACTCGAACTTATTCCTCAGTGCCCCGGGCGAGCGACCTTGCCATTAAAAAGAAATAAATAAATACAACAATGCTGTATTTAAAGACAAGAAAATGCATGTTTTACATCTCGAGCTGGATCTTGAACAATCATGCTTCTTTTCTCCCTCCTTCATTTGGAATCAGTGGGCTTATATATAGAGGGACAGCTATGTAGCTAGGGGAAAAAAAGGCAACCAAAAAATCCCCCAACTTCCCCTCCCCCCCAAAATAAAAAATGAGAAAACCCAACCCCTATGAGCAGCATTTTCTTTTTTTTTAATATACCTCCCCCCCCCCCATTTTGTTGTGCTGCTGTTTCACTTTAATTTTCTCCTTAGACAAGAGGAGGAAGAGTCCAGCCTGGAAGTGTCAGACTTCGAGGGGCACTTTGTCTGCCGGACAAAGCCTCTACAGCACCAAGGCGAAGAAAGATTAGAGGATAAAAGTGTTTGCCAGGATCCCTTCTTCCTTTTCTCCTTCCTCTGTGTGTGTGCGTCTCTCCCTTTCGGGGAGGAGGTGAAAGGGAGGTCAAACCGTGCCTACTGACCTCTGCCCCTTGCCCCCTGTGAACCAGAGGGAAGCCTTTGAAGTCGTAAAGTGCCCACAAAAACAGCAAACCAAACATGCCGCTGGCTTTTCCCTCCCCTTCTCCCGGCCGCCAGCTGCTTAATGGAAGGTGACAGCGCGGAGGCAGCGAGACGGGGGCTCGGCGCGCCGCGCCTCCGCCCGGTCCCGGCGGGCACTTAATTGGCACCGTGAACAGCCCACACACCCCGCACGGGGGAGAGCAGGCACCACCGAGAGGTGAAAACAAGCCCCTGCTGTCTCTGCTGCCGGCGCTCGTTGCAGCTGTGATGTGGCTGAGGGAGAGCTCCTGCCTGGGAAGCGTTGGGCGCGGTGCGCCGGTGGCTGGGAGGAGGTGGGAGAGGTTCCCTTGTGGGTGCTGGTGCTGCTCCTTCTGCTGTCACAGCCGAAACAGGCAGAAGAAACTGAAAATGTACTTGCTTCTCTTTGCCTTGAAATTTGGGCCATTTCTGGAAGCAGTCCCAATGCCAACAGCAAATCGAAGTTTGTTATGTGTTGTCTCACGTGGCAATAAGTAGGGCCCCCAAGCACAGAGCATATTAGCCTTGAATGAGAGGTGGGGTTCTTACTCAAGTACTTGGAGTATGGCACCTGTGTTGTTTCTGTTGTTATCTTTGAGGTCTTCATCCTAACTCTGGGAGGTGTGACCTGAAGCATTTTGGATGCTTTGGAAGGATAGGGAGTTTGTTCTCTTTTGCGTGTGATCGCTTTCTCTGTTTCCTCCTGGACAGAGGGTTGTCCCTGTTGGGAGCTGGGTGGACAAGCCCCAGCCAGTGGGGCCTGTGAGCCTCCACCTGAAGGAGACTCAGTCTGGCAGAGTTCTGCTGTAAGCCCTGCTCTTCCTTCCAGCAGGCCGGTGCCTTGTGTGAGATGCCAGACTATTGCTTTGGCAGATTGCTGCTTGCTTTTAAAATGTTATGGTTATGATGACCAAATGTTATGCTGCTTGCTTTTAAAATGTTCACTGTCCAACAGCTCTTTCCTCTTGGTGTATTGCTGGGGTTTGCTGTTGCCCTCCACTCACATGACATGGGGGTCCTGCTCCAGGACCTTGAAGACCTCCTCCAACATCAGGCGAGTTGTTAAACTCTGTTGCTTTGTGCGTATGGTAACACTGTAATGTACCAAAAATGATCTCTAAACCCTCAAAATCTGGCTCTAAACTTCAGAAAACAAGGTTGGCTATTACCTGAGGAAAAAAAAACCCAACCTCCAAAAAAACAAACAAAACAAAAAACACACCAAAAAGGAAAAAACCCAAACCACCTATCAGCCACCTTTCCCATCTACTGCAGGTATGCTTATGCTGGCTGCAAAACAATTGCAGTCATGAGCCATGCACAAGTTCAGTAGTTTCAGCTGCCTTTTTCCTGTGCTTAGTGTAGTTTTTACCCTTGGATGCTGGGCAGGAAATCCCAGCCCAAATGAAATCAAACTGAGATTTGTCATTGACTTTGTGGAACCTGGGACTTTGCTCCTTATCTGCAGCAGCAGCATTCAGGGATTCATATAGAATAAAACCCCTCTGGCTCTTGTTCTTCCTATGCCTCTGAGTGCCCAGATAAGCCCTGTGGGTTCCAGCTGGCATTTCTGATCTCATTCGTCTGGGGCCTGATAAGGTGTTACAATGTCCAATGGACAAAATCCTGTTCTGCAGTTTTACCTTCTCTTTTCCTGTATATATTTTTTTTTTCATACTGGAAGAGAATGTGGCATTCGTGGCTGATAACCTGTAAAGAATACAATGGTTAACTATAGCAAAATAATTAATGTGCTGTGTGGTAGTAGTAACTGATGCTCAATGCATCCAGAACTGAAACTGCTCTTTTTTAAAATATAGATTCAACCATGTCCACCACAACTGTTTGTATGGGTTTAATCAACACCTTTTAGTCCTTCTGAGCTCAGTAATATCTTCTGTTTCTTGTCTGTAGTTATTGTATGATCTCTCCATAGCGCCTCTACAGAGGATCTGATTTTATCATCTGGACAAGCTGAGCTTTTACTCCCTCTCCTTTTGAAAACAGGACTGTTTTATATGCATGTTTAATGATGTAGAATCTAGAAGTAGATTCTCCCTCTTCCTTCTTTAACATGTGCTAGACTTCATCCAAGTTCTAAAATGAATTTTTTAAGAAATTTAGAAAAGTAGTGTTTGTTAAAACTTTGCCATTCCAGCCTATGAGGCAGCATCAGGTTCCCCATCTCAGATTCTGTTATTTCCCTCTGGACTCATACCATGCTTACCACATAGAGAAGATTTCAGGAATTTGCTGTCATTGTGTAATAGTCACCATTTAGTGCAGGGAACCTATGTCCAGCTGCCTAAACATTGAGTGTGGACTAAGAAGAGGGGAAGGCACCTCTGGGGGTGGTTTGGACCACATAAGTAGAACAGGAGCTAGGTTCCTACCCTCTGGGCTCTGAATCATGTTCAAAAAATGACTGCCCCTCTCTGGAGTTCGCAGGGAGTCTCAGTTTCTAATTTGGCTATCTCAGTGCGGTCCACATGGTGAAATAGTGTCAGGACCCCCCTGCGTGTTTACTTGAACATCCATTAGAATAAGGCTGTGCTCCCAGTGGCCTCAGGCTCCTCTCTGAGGGCAGCTTCTCTAGGGATGGCTGCTTGTTAATGTATTTTTCACCTCAAGGTCCAACTTTGAAGTAGGACCTGCTTTCACGGATTTGTTTATTTGTATCTGTGTCTGTTTATTTAAGGGGTAGCTCTTTTCTGTCTCCTCTTCAGACTTGGTTCTCCTTGTATATGGTGAAGAACATTTTTTGCTTGAGTGAGCCACTGCTTTGATTTCTGTAACTGCCTGCTCACTGCAGCATTGTCAAGAGCCAGTGTCTCCGTGGGTCTCTGCTCCAGGTTTACCCTTGTGCAAAGTTTGACTTTGCTTTTTGAAGGAATGTCTCTTGCTTTAGTGCCAGGTGTGCTTGAATTCCCTCCCAGCTTGCCAACACCTTTGTTTAGGGAGGGCAGACAGTGCTGGCCTTCTGAAGGTTCTGCCCATGAGGAAGCCAAGTCCATCTTCTGCAGTGACTTGGTTTGAGCCTGCCTTTGTGTTACGAATTCACATTCCTAAAGAGTCTGAGTATTCCCACTTTTATGACCCCAGATTTGTGGCCTAGGATGCCAGGAGACTAAAGGGCTACATTTTGTTCCAAGATCAGAATATCAAAGCTCCTCCATACTTGTCTCTGGTTTTGCTGGGTGCTCTTAGGTAAGAAATTCACCCCTGCCTGTCTTTGTGTGGCTGCAGTGCAAAACAATGACACTTCCTTTGCAAAATCCTCTATGGATTACAGCAATGCAAGGATTTCCCCTTCAAAGAGTTTTCTTAATATGATTTCATAGCTTTGCCTGCTGTGTCCATATTAGAAGGTGAACATTCCTGTGAGTGAGCTAACTCCCCATGAAGAGAATGGACGCCTTCTTATTTTCCAAATGTCTTTGTTTGGCAGCCTGTGATCCCCTCAATTGTCTTTCAGTATGGGCACTCCTGTACCCAGGATCTCAAGGCTTCACTCCCATGTCAGTTCAAGTCTGCCTGGTTTCTTGTAGCACTTCCTTCCATCTGCTGCCCTTTTCCCACCCAGGCATTTAGGCAGCTTCTCTTGTTCCCTTTTCCTTAAACACTGATTTCATCTTGGTAGCCTGCAAAATAAATAGAAGTGCTGCAAATAACTTGCCTTTGGGGGATTTTTTTTTTTTTCTGAGAGGGAGGCTGTTAGACCAAGCACTAATCTAAGGACATTAATCTCATATAAAATCTCTAAACCATCCTGCTGATGATCACATTAGAATCTCCTGATTCCAAAAGACTTTGTATAGTCTTTGTCTTTGCTACTTTTGAAGAGTTCGAGATGAAAGGACAAGTACCAAAACCTTCTCTTTTGATCTTAGTTCCTTCAGATACCTCTTCTAGTGTTCTGGAGATGCTGCAAAATGGTCAAAGATTATCCAAAAACATGAAGGCCACATGGCTGGGGAGATTGGATGCTGATCTATGGTGCAAAGGCATTTTGTGATGGCATTATTTTAGCAGGTGTTCCTCAGCTGCCTTTCACTTACCATTTTGGTACCTGTGGTGTCATGAGAATGTAGTGGGTGGGATAATGTTGTCAATGCATAGTATGACTGCAAAATCTCCAAACACCAGAAGTTTTATCTCAGTGGACCAATGAGACCCCTGGTAAACAGAGGTCTGGCAATCTGTTTGCCCTGCCTGATACACGTTCAGTCTACATGGCACGAGTCTTGGTGTTGTCATGCTACTGTGTGGTTTGTTTTCCTTCAAGTTTGCAGCTGGAAACCAACCCAGAAAAGCCCATTTATCTCTTCTTTGCATTTTCTCCTGCAGATGACATTGAATTCACAATTGCCAGCCTTTGAAAAATAGATTTATTAAGCACCATATTTTGCTATCTCTTTTCTCAATTTATATCACGATCATAAGGTAGACAACAGGGGTTGTAACCCCAGCAGAGAGCTTATATTTCAGTATCTAATGCTGGAATTCCTGTGCACCAGACAAACAGTGCAAGCTCTGGGACCAGCTGTAATGAGCACAATTCTGGGAAGCATTGACTGCACCATTTTTAGTGTCCCTGCGTTTAAAGGGCAGGTTGATTTCTGCTGCTCGGCATTTAAAGGGCAGGCTGATTTCTGCTGCTTGGTGTCTATCAACACATAATCTGGTCAGCCTGTTCTTTGCTGAAATGTACATATTTATTTCAGATCTTCTCTAAAGGGAGCTTCAGAGTATGCAGACACAACAATGGGTTCACTGCCACACAGGTTCCCGCTATGTGCCACTCCTGTACCGAACATAAATCTTTAATTCCCCTTCTAGGAGTGACCTAAGCAAGCCAGAGCCCTGTGGTTGTACAAACATTCATACACACAGTCTGAAACAAGCCATCAAGGATTATTCCTGGAGTGATTAGGGACAAGTCCTAACAAGCCTTCATAATAATGCAGACTATTTAAAGCTTCTGAGGGCCAGGATCATATGGCAAAGGGCAGGGTAAATGAAAACAGGGTAATTTCTGATGCCATGAACGTGCTAAAATGGGAGGTGGGGAATGTTTCTGTGAGTCTGTGGGGGGAGTTGACTGGAAGGAGGGGAACATTATAATAATAGTTAGCATTTATGTAACTCTTCACGTATTTAAACCACTGCACAAACACTGACTAGGGAGGAACTGGAATGCACTGCATGATACCCAAGGCAGAGCTATTTTATTTTTTTCTTTTTTAGTGTTGATCTAGGGTAACAAGTAGCTCTAGTGAGGGGAGCCGCAGCGTGGCTTGCCTGGCACGTGAATGGGTGTCACTTATTGCAGCAGGGATGCAGAAAGAAATGGGTGTGGCTGTGGTGAGTACAGTATTCTTCCCTGGGGAACAATGGGGAGATCTGGCTCTGCCATGCCTTCTGGTGTGCCCTTACAAAGGTGTGAAAACCTTAAAGTGCTATGTAATTCTCCTTGACTGACCACATTTTGCCTGTGGCTCACTATTAGCTTGGAAAAACTGGACAAATAGGTGCAGTGATCAGCAGCTGTGATTTCTCTCCCCATGGTGTCAAGGCCAGGTTGGGGGATTTGAAGTCAGATGGAAAAAGGCATTTCCCCATGGCTATGATGGCACAATGAGCTGAGAACAAGTGCGAGTCCAGCCCTACCAACAGCAGGCCTGTGGAGGAGCAGCAGGGTGCTTGGCCACCCTCCTTAGGACATGTGTGTCCTCCATCAGGTTGTCTCCATCAGGCTGTCTGCCCTGCGCTGCTGGCAGAGAATCTGTGATGGTACAACCAGGGCAGCAGCAAATCCTGGCAGCTACCACAGGCTTTGCTTGTGCCGCATTTCCCAGCATTAACCCAGGGTTTCTTTTTGCTACCTGCAACCTCTTACATGTTTCCCAGAAGGTTTCTTTTGTCTAGTGGTTGAGAGGCTCTTGTGGGTTCTCTTGTGCATCCTCAGTTCCAGGATGCCTGGATGCAGGTGCATCTGCTTTTGAGATGACTGGGAGTTGGGTGAATGACTGGGAGTTGGGTGGATGACTGAAATGGCAGGGAAGATGGGAGGAATCAAGCGACTTTTTTCTGGCTTCCTTGCTGAACTGAAAACTTTGAGGACTTTTTTTTTTTTTTCCATGCAGAAGTATTCAAGGCTCTAGACTTAACACAAACAAAAAGAAAAGTGTATAGCAAGATAAAATCTCATTTCAAATGGAAAAAATCAGCTTTTCTTAAACAAAACAGAATGGCTTGATTTTTACTCACTTATGTTTATTTTCTTCCAGAATGAACCAAGTCACCAGAATTACTAAGGTAGTTGTGTTGATCCACTGTTTAAAACCTTTGGTCAGTGAAAATATTTCTCTGAAATATTTCTCTTAGTGTTCCCTCTGAGCATCTCTATGTTCATCATGCTTTCTTTGTGCAGGATGCAACACTAGGCTCATGCTACCCACTCCTTCAAAGATCCTTATTTTATTTTTGATTTTTCTGAAAGATTTTACAAAGGACTGGTAAAGGAGTTGGGAGAAATCTTCTCAGTTCCAGTTTCTCTAGTGGAGAGGAGAAACCATCTATTTAATTTTCTGTTTACAGTTCCCATTTCTTGTGTTGTCTCCAGGGTAGAGATGGATTGAGAGGGCTGCTCTGGTGTCTAGTCCTGGGTGGAGGTTCCTGTATCCCATGTGTCTGGATTTATGGTAGATCTTGCTTATTCTTCCCAAGTGACATCTGAGTGCTACTTTACATAATGTTTCCTCTTCTCATTCAGGCTGTTGTGCAGCACTTAGCTGTTCCTGCTGACTCTCAGTTATGAAATATCTTCTCTCTAAATAGAAAGGCCTGTCTTGGTTCTTGAGAGCTTCCGGGGATGTTCCTACTTGTGGACTTTAAGTGCTGTGCAGAGGCCTTGCTCCCTGCAGTCCTGTTTTTGGCTGTTGCCTGAGAAGAGCTGTTGCCTCGAGTATTTTCTTGTGCCAGTGCCCTCGGCTGTTGCACACATGAGCTGAATGTTTGAGGGCCACCTTTTCTTGCCTTCTCCTGTGTGCTCCACTGTTTGATACCCAACCTAGTGGCTTGGAATCCTCACAAGAAGTGCCTTTGTCTTATTGATGGGCTTGGCCCAGGTTGCAAATGTCAACCCAAGGTGTCAAAGTGAGTCACTGCACACACGCGCATCTAGAGAGGATTTTCCGTGCAACATGATGAAGTCATTGACAGCCGTGTTGTGCAACTGTCCATTATGAATCATGAGGTTCAGTGGCTCAGCCTGTGGGACCAACTCGTGTAATTATCTCTAATGACATGAATATAGAACAAATTAATTAATAAATGGCATGTTCTTTCCACTCACTTGGCCCCAGTTGGGCAGCCTAATGTTTCGTGTGTGTTGCTGGCAGGCTCTGTTAGGTCTCCGCTTCTTTTGTGGGGGAGGTGAAGGAGTCTGTTCCTTACCTAAGGGAGATGAAGATGTCAATGAATCTGGCTACTGGCAGGTAACTATGGAGCAGCAAGTCTTCCTAGTGTGAGCTCTCTCTCTTCCCTCTTGCTTCTTTGTTTTTATTGTTTTCTTTTTGCATCAGTTTCCTAATCCATATTCCTCTCCTGCTTTTTGTCCCCTTTCTTGCACCCTGCCCTCGCTCTTCCACTTTCCCTCCTCGGTTTCCTTTCCCTTTTATTCTGAAGAAAAAAAAGTTGTGCTAAAAGATAGTTTTTGTGTTTGTCAGCCAAAATTCTGTGCTCTCTTCCTGTAAATATTTCAATTTCATCATGAGACAGCATTAGTTTGTTAGCATTTTTTTGACTGAATGGGCAACATATTCTTCTAATGTTTGTTTCTTCTGGGAAGTTTTTCTTGGTGTTTTTTAATGTCTTAGTATTTTATTAGCATTTCCTCTTGCCAATGTTTTGCTGTGGAGTACCGCCTGGGCTTACTATGAATGTTTTGGTATGAGGCAAAGAGAATTCATATTTCTGGACTATTTATTCCCTTGGTATGTGTTTTGGGCAAGACCCTGTCTCCATGAATATGCCAAAGGCAAAAATTCTCGTGGATTCCTTTGAGGAGCAGGACTGAGCCTTGCTTTTGCACCCGTGGAGGATTTCTGTGCCCCACATGAGTCCTGGAGGGAGAGGGCTGGCTCCGACAAGAGCGGGTGGGACGGGGTTTGTGCGTGCCATGTCCACGGGACAGGGCTCTGCTGAGACACACAGCAGACCTGACCTGCTCACAGCACCGAAAGGCTCAGCATCAAGCTTAAATCCCCACTTTTTGTGTAGTAAATCCTCAAAACTTCTCAGAGCTCACGGTCAGTAATGCCAGCCTTGGCAGCATGAGTCAAGTCTTGAGAAACAGTGATGCTGAATGAAAACAATCACGAGACTGAAATATGTACCTGCTTCTTCACAGCTGCTGCCTGCTTTGGGAGCCTGTAACTGCATGCAGATGTTATCTCTGAGTCTCCCTTAGCACGCACGAAGGCTAGAAAATGGTTTTTATTAACAAAAATTGTACATTTCCCCTGATTTCAAGACCTGGAGTGTGAGAAATGGATTGGGTCTTGAAACAGTTGGGGTAAAGCAGGGAGGGCTGCTGTATCCTGAGGTGAGCTGGCATCCTGACTGGGACGCCAGTAGTGCAGGGAAGTGATGGGGAGGTGCATGACCTTGTCTTCACCTGGTTAACTTGGTTCTTTGGGATGGAAACCAGGGGGCTGAGTATGTGTTTCAGCTGCTGATAAACAGAGAAATTATGACTTCAGAGAGAAGGAGACTGACGACTGTGGAGACCTGAGGGTGAGCATAACCTCTGCTGAAGTTGCATTGCTCTGAGCAGGGTGACTGCGACAGAGGTAGGGCTGGTAACAGGAGGTTGTGGCCATGTGCTATAGAGGCTGATGGCTCCCCTGAGATTCAGCGTTAAAATGTTTCACAGAAAAACAGATAGCATGTGGTATTCAGTGAGCTGAGGGCTTGGACCACACCTGGGCTGGGATTGAGAGCTGACCATATCTGCAGGTAGCAAGAATTTCTTGCATGGATTGTGTTTAAAAAAAAAAAAAGCTTCAGTTTTCTCATTTGACAGTAAAATGCAGGCAAGGCAAAAAATGAAAACCATTTTAGAAAAGCAGTTGAAAACAGCTCTTGTAGCTTCCATTTTTAAAAGACACAAATGAAAATATTTGGTTAATGTATTCTTTATTTTTCCTCCACACCTTCTCATCAGCTTTTATTCTGTTCTGCTATGGAAAGTGAGGCAACAGAGGAAGAATGAAGAAAAACAAAGCTGGAGAAGTTTCTTGTGTTTGTGGGGGTTTTTACTTAAAAATTAGAAAAATTTGAGGAAGGGTAAGAGAAAATGCTCATAAATTTATTTTCTTTTGAAGAAAAACCACTGTTCATTTTTAAAAAATGTTTTGAACAATTCAATTGTTATTTCAGTAATTCCATGCATGGAGAAAGATTAGTTTCAGAATTCAAATTCTACAATTCAGAATTCGAGTGTAGGAACCTTGGTTCTTTTAAAATACAAATGTAGGTAAACATATATGAGCTAGAGCAGTTCCTGCAGAATAATGAGACTATTTATTTGGAATAGCCCTTATTCCCCAGCTACTTATGATGTGTTTAGTTTTCAGTGCCTAACTGGAATGATGATTAAAAGCTCTGTCTGGACAGCAGCCGCTTGCCTTCAAGGCTGGTCTAACTTCCATCTCCACCATAAATAGCTATACACAGTTTGCCATGTTTCTTCGAAGAAGTTTTTTGGACAGTGGTAACCTGATTTTTCCAGGAATTTCCTCTCCCTTGTACTTGGAAAGTGTTATTAAGTGGTGCCTTTCTCTTTCCATGCCCATAACGCATCCCAAGGGTCCTGATGAAAGGACAGTCCAATGATTCAACGCTGAACATAAGCACAGTAACATCAAAGAAAAGAGAGGAGCAAGGAAAGGGTTTATAACCAGAAGGCTGCTGAACAATGTAGACCCCTTCATGTGCATCCAGGTATGGTGCCTCTTCCTAGGTCGCTTTGGCTTGGAGCTAAAGGACAAATCCATGGCCTACATGGCCCTGGCTTTCGGTGTAGTGCCAGTGTGTTGGGTTTCCATTCGGGAGAGCCAAGGTGGAAATGGAAGCCAAACTACACCTGGCTCTTGGGTGTCTCTCTATATGAGAAACCAGGTTAGAGAAGCATCTGCTTTTGAAGCCCTTGAATAATCATCCTCTCCTCAACAATCCTCCTCCTTTTCTTTCTGTCCCTGTGGGGTGCACTGCACCATTTCTCAACAATGCATGCATTTTCTTTCCATTGAAATGCTATGGTTGATGTTACAGTTTTCAAATTAAAAACTGAATGTGTTTGAATATTTTTTCCCACAAAAACATTTCTTTGATTTGCAAAATTCTTTTCTGTTAAAAGTGTCAGAGTGGATTTTTAACCCATTCTAAGAAACTTTCTGCTGTCAAAAATGACTAATATCCTAAACTCTCTTAAGAATTGTTTGTCCCTATTTTTCTTGCTGAAAAATTATGATTTCTGGAATTGTTTATTTTCTTTTTTCTCCCTTTAGTATCCCTGTATAGCACTAAACTATACAGGGATGAGAAAAGGGTGATTTTTCTGAATATGGAAAGTAAAAGAAATGGCACAGTAGTTCAGCTGGGATTAAAGAAGTGATTTAAGCCAAGCCTGATCTATAGGGAGAACACTTCTGGAACGAAAATGCTCCTACAGATTTTTCTTGAACTTAATAACTTTGGAAGTTCAGTATACACTTCTACAAGGACTTCCAAATGGATCTTGTTCGCTAATAAATTCCAAATAATTGTTGCTGGCTTTTGGGCTTTTTCTCCATTAGAGTTTATTATAGGACTTTTTACATAATGGGAGAACACAAACAGGAGATTTGGAGCCACAGTTTCAGAGCTCTTTGTTCTGAGGTTGGGAAATCAGTTTCCAGATGTGGACCATGTTAGAGTTTGGGTTGTTTTTTTTTTCCTTTTCTTTTGTGTGTGTATGTCTTTCTTCCTCTTTTGGCCAGGAGTGAGAGAAGGAAATTAGGATGATGAATGAAATAATGAAAATAATAAAATAACAATGGTCAAAATCCCCTTTGTTCATGAGTCGTGACTCAGCTGAGGGCAGCAGCAGGAGTGCTGCTCTGAGCCTTCTCTGATGTCAGCAGCAGACATCACTATAGGACACATTTAGGTACTTTGAGTGGAAGACGGGAGTCTGGGGGGATGCATGGAGAAATATGCTAAGGACTTAGAAGGATTCTTAGGTTCCTGTTCTCTCCCACGCTCTAATTTCTTTGTGCCACTCCGCAAAGACAACAGATCTCCCCAGCTGAGGTTTTTCCCAGCATGGGGTAGTCCACAGATGGCAAAGTTGGCTTCTAAATTGACTTCCCACAGCACAGGGTGTGGAGGGGGTGGTCTGTCACCAGCTGATGGGGAAGAGAGCCATTCTGAAAAGGACTCCCAAAAGTCAGGACAAACCCTTCTTGTGTCAGCAGCTAGTATTGGCTCTGGAGTCAGTGCTCCAGGTGTTGGTGTGAGTCAGGCTGTCTCCTTTCTCCCTCCTCCCTTTGTCCTCTCCAAGGGAAAATGAAACACCGCACAGAAGTGGCATTGTGTGCTTACCCACCACAATCCCCATGAGTGGCCACCGAAAAAAGGCACCCTCAGTCTGGCTACTGAAGAAGAGCCTGGGGCTGGAGATGTGTGCAGGACAGAGCCCTTTGCCAGGGCTGCATGGTGAGGACACTGGGAATGAGACACGAGTGGTATACGTGCTGCTGCCTCTGACCAGGCAATCAAGGGCTCCTCGGTGCCACTGCTTCTATTGTTCTGTTTCATTCCAGCAGGGGGAAGGTCACCAAAATGACTTCTTGTTAGATATCCATTAGCAGGGCTTCAGCCAAGGATCTCTAGGAGTAAATTCTGAGACAGTAAGCTGAGACTGAGGCTTTAAGTGCAACAGGGAGAAGAGGAGTTGCATTGTGTCTCTAATCCATCCATGTGCAGATGCTTCCGTGGGGAGCTGTTGAGTCCCCTGGAACTGCTGGGTGTTGCCTGAGCTGATGACCTGGACTGATGCTGAAGGAAAAGGAGGAGAAGGGGGACTTAGCTGCACTAGCTCTAAAGGTTTTCCTCCTTCTGAAATCACTGCTTTCAAGTTGTGGACGCATCTGGAAGTAACAGCAAACATGTGTAGCCTGTGGTTTTTGAGGATAGGAGATGAGATTCATATGCAAGGATGGGAGGGGTTTGCCATCCCTGTCCTGACAGTATGACCTTGGAGGCAATTGGAGACAAACTGGAGGTAGAGGAAGAACTCCCCAGATCAAAGAGAGGTGTCCATCCATCTCTGCCATTCCCTCGGGAGGAGCTGCGAGGTTATTCTTGAATGTAATGGACATGCACAAAAGTTGTAGCACATGACTGACTCTGGTGGTTATAATGAGATTTGCACCCCCTACTTGGGTGATGAGACACAAGGCTCAAGTCAGATGGGTGATGGATGCCCAAAATAATCCTGACTGTGTCTTTACAGCTGTGGTTGCAGCTAGGATATTTATCATAGCCTGGGAATAATGAACTCTTTTACCTAGACTGGCCATTTAAGAATATAGCCACAAAGAAAGTACAGCTCTGAGCCCCTTCACTGGCTGTAAAGATTGTCAAGCTAGGGAGCTTGGGAGGTATCAGGTAGCTTTGATTTATCATTAGATTTTTTGCTTTAGTCCTTGTGGGTTTGGGTTTCCAGGGTTTAAACCAGATTTTGGCCATGACCAGACTGCTGATCTATCTGCCTTTACATTAGTTTCACTTGACTATCCATCTTTACATTGTGTGAAAAGCTTTCAGCCTCAACAGTGGGCTGAGCTCTGCACTGAAGTCCCTAGTCTGGTTCTGCTTTTGGGGGATTTTAAACTCTGTTTTTGAGAAAATTGTATTAGTACGCTGGCTTTTTTTTTTTTTCTTTTGTACTTATATTCTGTTTAGACAGGATTCTTTCAGGAGGTGTCTTTAGAATTGTAATTTTTGTGATAGAGGAGGGAATGTGAGCAAGACATCCTTGTTCTTGCAACAAAATATTCATTCAATAACAAAGTTTTTCTGGTGTCTCCTCCTGATGCTTGAATTAAAGGGGGCATCAGGATGGGGTAACAAGTAAAAGGGAAGATAGTGTTTGACCTTTCTGTCCCAACCTTTCTCTGATAGGGGTACATGCTGTCTCATGATAAGATGGACAAGTATCATGAAATGGAGAAAAATTTTCCTTTAAATGTTTCTGTTGGAATAGCAAGATTATGCTTCTGGGTTTGGTATCTCAGTGTCTTGGGAACAAGGAGGAACCTGATTTTTGCTGTGTCAACGTCTGTGTTTATTTGAGTGCTCTTTCCTTGACGTTGTTTCCTTTTGATTTTCCAATGCTATGAGAGAAGTCAAAATAGCAAGGGAAGCAGAAGTGACAGTTCACGAGATTTCCACTGGTTTCCAGCTGAGTCTCTGTGCCTGGTATTTCTTACTTCACAGGCACTTCCGAAGAGCTGTTGCCAGCAAATGGGAAACTCTGCTTACACGGAGTTTGGTAATATTTAGGCAGGCTGAATCTGCATTTTCATTTGTGAAGATGAGCTGACTCCTTGAACTACTGTGACTTTCAAAGGTTTTTGAAAATTGGATCTTAAAACCCAGGAAGAGATGCCAGGTTTCCCTTGCTGTCTTGGTAGTGCACAGCAGTCAGAGGAAGCACAGGTGATGCTTACAGACCTGGGCAGGTAGGAGTAATATTGAGCTGGAAGAAACCAGATGGTATCTGACCAAAGATATCCATGTGGCATGGACCTCCTTGGATCTGTAGCCAAAAAGGAATCATCTGCATTTCATTTGTATCCCATCGGGACACATTTCCTGAGGATCTGAACAGAGAATGATTTCTCAGAGGAGCTACTATTCTCTAAGTTGTGTAAAACAAGACACACAGTCCGTGTCGATGAGCAGCCCGGCTTGCCCTTTAAGCATTTTCATGAATCCTTTGTATCTTTGAGTTGAATAGCTCCAATTGCATAGCAGGACAGAATGCCAAAATGAATGAAGAGGAAAAAGGAGGAACAATAACCTAAACCAAGCACTTCTATTGAAAACAGGACCCAGGGAAAAGCAAGAAACTGCTGGCTTCATAGGCCAGCTCTCTCCCTCCTGCAAATCTCCTTCATTGATGAGACAATGTCAGAATAGAACAGAAGCATCTTTCAGATTGCAGACAGCATGTTGGCAGAGGAGTGGACAGAAGTATCAGAGATTACATGACTGGCCTTAGCCTACAAATGTTACCTCCAGGCTCGTATTCACAAACAGACTGCTGCTAGTTTGTTCAAGCAAGGAAAGTGAGTACATTTGTCACTCCACCAGCAGTGCAGCTGTGCAGGGCTTGCACAGGGTAATTGTGCTAGCACAAAAATCCCAGATGCTGTCAAAGCCCTGTGTTAACCGACTGAAAAACTGCGGTAGCACTGCTTAAGAAAACAGAAGGGGAAGGGGGGAAAAAAAGAAAAAAACGAAGAAAAACTAACTAATTGTCTTTAAAAAAGATAATTACTTTTGATGTCTGCACGGCCAGCTGTGACATCTGTCTGCTTTTCTCCTTCACAGCATGCTCAATGCTGCTGAAGGTATGGGTGAGAAATCCATGTGGTGGTTTCAAATTCAGCATGTGCCTTGAAATGAGAATTCAGATGGGCAATATCAATGTGGTTGTAGAAGCATCGTTTCTTTAGCCTCAGTAATGGGAAGACAGAAACCTTATGTGTTTCAGTAACCAATTGCTAGTTAACAACTACTCACAGTCTTATTTAATCCTCGAGTGCTACTAGAGGAGCAGCAACATGATTGTTAAAAAACCACAGTCTTTCATTAAAAATATTTTCTGAGGTTTATTAATTGAGAAACAAATGTATCTAATGGGTCATAAATAATGAATCTGGGCATAAAACATACAAAATAAAATGTATAGGCCAAATACCACCTCTGGTTATATTGTGTAACCCACTGGAGAAGATACGTGTAAATGAGAACAAGACACAGCCCTGTAATTATAATTATATAGAATCATAGAGAGCTCTGACCACAGAAAAGTCATTGAAATTGTCAAAATCCTGACTTCATGCCAGAAACCTTGGGGCTGAATTTGACAACCACTGTGATGTGTTGTTTAGGGAGAGGACTCAAAAGAAGAAATGTACCTCTGTCCCAAAAACCCCTGCCTTGAGCTGGGCCAGCTGCCCAGAAGTGGTGTGCTGTATCACAGCATCTCAGTCTATCCCACTGCATTTGTGCTCCCATGGTTTTTATTGATGCTTTGCCCTTTTTCTTTCTCCCTCCAATGACTCAGTCTTGAACCTACTAAGATGGTGGTGCTACTGCCTTTGAAGTAGAAGCAAGACCTCCTTTCTGTCAGTTCAGGCATTTTGAGCACAAGGCATCCATGGGTTTCATGCCAGTCTGGTGCTTCATCTGCCTTTTAGGGCACTTGAAGTTTGGATCCCTGAAACCGCAACCTTTGCTCATTTGTCTCAGTATAATGGTAGGAAAAAATTTGTGGTGCTACTCCCTTAAAGGCTGATGCTGGCAATGAAAGGAAATTCCTGGATTTGAATGCTTGACTGTTTACTTATTTATTTACTTTTGTGTTCTGCAGTGGGAAAATATTTTAATCTTTCTCCTTGTCTTGTCAAAAACATTTTATTCATCACAGCGGGCACCAGAGTACAGAACTGGATTGCAATAATTTCTCCTCATCCTGGATCTCTCTTGGTCCTCAGTGAAATGCTGCAAGGCTGGCAGAACACCCGTGAGGCATTTCTGAGGAAGAAATGGCCACCCTCATTCTGCAAGGCCACCCCAACCAGCTCATTCCTGCCTTGGGATGTCGGCTCCCTGGCCTGGGATGCCGGTGTGCCGCACATGGTGGATGGAGCTGCCAGCACTTGCCTTGCCTCTCTGAATGGAGAGGGCATGCCCTGCCACTTCTCCTGCTCATCCTGCCTTCTGCTTTATCCTGTCTGTGAACTCCTGACCTTGATTGCTCCCTCTCCTGCCCGTGCTCCCCTCCCTCTTCCAAGCTCCAAGACGGTCTCGTGTTTCTTGGAATCCGGCAGCATGAGGGCTTCTTGTTGATTGGTATAAACAATCTTAAAGGTCACATTTTCCCCCCCCTGCAGAGGGAGTTGGGGTGTGTGTATGTGTCTAAAATAAAAGGCTTCTCTCAAATTAACAACCACAAGGATGTAAACATGGAAGCCAAAGGGAGCTGTTCACTACCAGTGTGGACTGTGCCAAAGAAGCCCCTGAGGGCTTCCTTAGGAAAGAAAATGTGGGCACAAGATGTGGCATGCTCCTGCGGCTGGCTGGGAGGGGGAGGCCAGGGTGCCAGGGGATGTCGGCAATCATGCCCTGCGTGAGTGGTGACATTGGATTTGAGCAGCTCTGTTTGTGCCAGGGCTGGCGCTGGTCATCCCGCTAAGCTGGGGGAGAATGCAGGAGTCAGGGTGGCTT
Organism: Camarhynchus parvulus; assembly: GCF_901933205.1. Classification (NCBI taxonomy): domain Eukaryota; kingdom Metazoa; phylum Chordata; class Aves; order Passeriformes; family Thraupidae; genus Camarhynchus; species Camarhynchus parvulus. The sequence goes on along the minus strand of NC_044575.1, from coordinate 15,141,523 downwards.
TGAGCTGCAGGGGCAGGAGGCCTGGAGCTGTGAGACAGGGGATAGCATTTCACTCCGGCAGGTGCTGGGTGCCATCCAGCTCCTTGAGCCGCTCGGCTGCCTTTGTGGGCTTCAGTGAGAACTGGGTCAGAGCCCTGTCTGGGGAGAAGCTTGTGGAAAACAAGCAAAAAGCAAACGTAGGTGCTCAGAGCTCGTGTCTGCTTTGTGGCTGAATCACAGCCAGGTCTCCACTCCAGAGGTTTATGTGCTTGGTTTCATGAGTTGCAGTACAGCAGGGAGTCGCAGTTTTGACCAGCTTGGTTGTGCCAGGAAAACACTTTGTAGGTGCAGGCTACACTGGGATGAGAATCCTTTAGCAGGTTTAGTTTGTCTAATCCAGGGAGAGAATTTAAATACAAAAGGGCAGCACCTATTCACATCTTCATAAGTTGTCAAGTGTCTGAAAAACTGTGTAGGCTTAATGCTTTCTAGCCCAGTCCAGCTTCTGAGGGTTGTTAAAGCTGCTTTGCTCTGTGCTGCCTCTGAGATTTTTCTCCTGTGGTGCATTGCAGGAGACATGGCCCATGTCTTCAGGAAATAGAGCAAAACTTCACATCACAGCAAACTTCTCTGAATTACATGTTAACATAAGCTCATTGAAGAGATATCTGTAGAGATTGCTGTATGTGTAGTGATGTCATTCTTAAGAAGTTGCTGAGTAAAAATTGTTGGAAGTGAACACTGGAGAAAAGTACCAAATATGTCTGCTGAACTTTATTCTTCCTGTTGTGGCCACTTCTAGAAACAAGATACCCAGTTAGATGAACTTTCAGTCTGGCTCAGTAAGGCCACTATTTATTTTCTATATCTACCTCAGCTTGTTGATCAAGGGCCTGATCCCCTTTCTGAAGGAGATAACCAGGCACAACTCACAGCAACATGCACTAGTGGGCATGTTCATAACCCTGTCACTTTGGGTGGTGGATGCAGGCACGCAGAGCATATCTAATTCCAGCATCCAAGACCCAAGAAAGTATTTTGCATGTTTTTGCTGACAGTTTTCTAACTAAATAAGTCTAATGTGAATGTGTATTGTGCATGACCTTGTGATCCTGCTTGCTCTTCTATCTCCTTCCTAAGGACTCTTTAGCTGGTTCCATCCTAATTTGTGAAGGGAGTAGAGATTTCAAAGATAATCCAAATTCTGCAGATATAATGAAATTTAGAGCTGGTGAGAAGACATTTCCCTCTAATGGGCACTAATCTCAGAACTTACTCAGACACAAAAAATCATAGAGAGAAGATGTTAGAAAAAAACTCATGGGAAAAGCCTCCCGGGCTCAGCAAACATACCAAGGATACCATGTTTCATTAGATCTTCTGCTTTTTTTCCTTATTTGTGTTATTTCCCTGAACCTCTGCTTATCCCAGGTCAAGTCTCAAATGGAAGCAGAATCTCAGAAAAAGCAGGGAGAAGTTTTTTTTTTGGACTGGTATTGCAATAGATCTTAAGGTGCCCAGAGATCAGGTTCCCCTTGTTCTTGGGTGCTTTGCATCTCATACACAGTAAGAGATAATCCCTGGTCTGAAAGGTTTAAAACATCAAATGCAGGGTGAGGAGTGAAACTGGATCACTGGCTCACACTCCTGATGTGCATCCAGTTCTAGCTGCCCTTCTAAGAACTCCTCAAAATCTTGTCCAGGTTGTAATTGAGCTTATGATGATCCTGGTGATACTTTCATCAAGTTAATGTTTGAAAAATTGTGTGCTGAGTATTTGCCTGCATGTCTAAATCAAAAATGATTACCCAACTACATCCTTCTGCTTCACATCACTTTTATTAGATGATAAATAGTCCACTTTTATCTTCTGTGGAGTGGGAAAGGAAGGGAGGTGGCAGGTTTGAGAAGATATATTTGTGTTTTAAACTGTATGGGTATTTTAGCTATTGTCTACTATGTTGGTCTGTTGCTAAAGGACAAGAAACTTCACTCCTGTTCCCAAATGTTGCATGACTTGGAGATGAGATCACACTGTGTGAGAGTCATTTGCTGATACACCACCTTTGTTTAAATTCCTAGCATGTTATGTTTCCTAACAAAAAAAAAAAACGCATCTGAAAGAGCTACTGGTGGCCCAGAGTGATTGTAAATGTTGAGTTTGTCTCAATGCAAGTTTGAAAACTGGGCCAAAATTCCTCGAATTTAAAGTTTTGCTACAGTTTCAGGCCTGATAAGGACTTTGTGGGTCCCTAAACGATAAAATTTTCTAGTACCTGAAATACTAACCCCAGTCACATAAGCACATATCAAAATTTGAATTAGTTTTAGCCAAGACTGCTGAAGTGCTTTTTATGCTTTCTGAGTCAAGCCCTTGCAAGATGCTCCAAAGTGAGATCCATAAAACAGCAATTTTGAAGTATAAAAAGAGAGGAAAAAGACCAAAACCTGCTTTTGTGAAGCACCAGTATATTTTAAGAGATATGCAGTGAGGAAGACTAGACTGAGATCCTTTTCCTAAAGGATATGCTGGCTCTGTAGAGGAAAGAAGGAAAAACTTCATGCCCGGATGATATGAACGATTGTGGGTTTTTTTGCCATTATTTGAATCTTCAGTTTCAAGCAATCAGGATAGCTGATACTTTCTGTGACACATCTCATCTCATCATACACTTTATTTTCTTTGTGTCAAAGATTTCCACAGGAAATCTCCAACCAAAATGTAATATTAGGCGTGATTCTTCCCTCGTTTCCACTGCACTAACACTGCTTGAGTGGCAGAGCTAAACCTATTTTTTGTTAAAATCTCGGACTGTCAAGAACTGGCCCTTCTGCCAGAGTGGAGCGGGAAGCAGTTTGGAGAAGTCTGCATGCATATTTTCATAAGAGATGTCACGCTCAGGGGGAAGTTTGGATCCACAGGATATGGAGGCAAGGCAGTCCACTTCCCCGTGGCAAAGCTTCTCTTTTTTCAGAAAGTGTTCCTCCCCTGTGTCCTGGCAGGACTTGGATCATGCTCAAAATTCCATCCTGTCCCTCTGCTTCCTGCCCTTTCACCCATCACCAGAGTGATAAAACACCCGTCCAAAGGCACTGTGGAACGGATTGCTCTGTTATATTTTCAGAAATTAAAAGTAACGTTGCAAGAGCTGGTTCTGTGGGAAGTTCAAAGGGACCATACTGGTGTGAGCTGCCCAGCATGTCAGGACTTTTGGTGTCTGAAATCTTTTATGATTTGATGAAAATTCCAGCCTCAATGCTTAGATTTTGATTTTGCATACACTGCTGTTTAGCAACATGAGAAATGGTCAGAATGATCGTGTTTGCACTGACAAAAATGTCCCTCAAGGAACGGATCCTTCAGATTTGAGGTTTTGGATTGATAGGCTCAAGCTGAGAAGTTGGACTGCTGGCTTGATGGAAGCAGAGGACACTGTCCCTAGGAACAGATCAACACTCAGATACAAAAGAAGCATCTCACTTTGAATAGCTGTCTCTTGAAGTTCACTGTATCGGTCTGGACAACCTGCTCTAGGTGAGTCTGCTTGAGCAGGGCAGATTGATGCCCTCAAAAGATGCCTCTCCACCTCAACCATGCTTGATTTAGCCCCTTAGCATGGAGTGTATTTCTTAATCTGCAGAGAGTTAATCTGCCTATTGGAAGCAGTGTATCTCCAAGAGTACCACAGAACTACCTTTTCTTAACCTTTTTATGTTCTGCCTACCTAATTTGTATGTAGTTTCCATGTTTTCTCATGCTACACTTCAGTTCTAGACCAGGCAGCTAAGCAGAGTTAGGAGGTGATGTCCTGCAAACATATCTGGCAGCCACCCCTTCCAGGTCATGCCTTTGGAGCAGCTCCCGCCTGTTTCTCAGTGCCATCCTGTCTGTGGCCCTGGTCAGGCTCAGCATGCCAAAGGAGACAAAGCCTCCTCCTTCATAGCTGGGGCATAGCTCAGCCACATTCTTCAATGGCTGTTTTTCCCCAGTGACCTTACTCTACAGCTCTGGTGGTCAGTTGACTATTATGCTGCGAGCTTGCCCGCATTCCTCCACCCACTCAGGCAAGCTCAGCTCTCTGGGAAGGGGCGGTGAGGCAGGGAGGAATCCGACCGTCTGGAGACTTATTCAAAGGAAACAGAAATTTCAGGCCTCTGGGGCTGTTTTGCCCATCACTTCTCCAGCAACAGGGAGGTTGGAGTAGCTGTGTGAAGAGGCTGTGACCACTGTGGTTGCCACACACCCTGCAGTGACAGGCATTCCCGTGGCAAGCCAGCAGGCTCCACTTGTTGCCACACTACTTGGCCCTTTCCTCACGCTGAGAGGAAACACCAAGGAAAACAGCCTGGAGAAACCTTCTCAGAGCAGTTGCCACTTGTCATGTTTGTGGGAGCCTTGCAGTAACAGGTTTGGGTGCCCAGCTCCTCTGCTTCGAAGGCTGTGAGGATTGCTAAGCTGAGGATCTTTAAACACAGTAAACCATGCAGCTTGTCCGTTTTGAGAACCTTTTAATTTTGACCACTTAATGTGCAACTTCTAAAATAACAGTTTCAATTTCTTATGTATGTGTGTGAGAGAGAAAGAGAGACTAGACATGAGCTAGATAGGGAGTTGCAACGCAGATGGTTTTTCGACTCTGGAGCCAACTCAGACAGATTACAGTGGGAGAAAGGTTTGTACAGTAAGAGGAGAAGGTTAGAATCCTGCTAGTTTATTACTGCCGTGGTTAGATTAGAAATGTTAAGGATTTGTGAAGAAGTGACTGTCAGGAAAATTTATGATTCTCATCGCTCACTCAGCCACTCTGCACATCCTGTATATTTTCTGACATACTTCCAACAGCATAAATATTAATAGAGTAATACCGACATTTAGGCCTGATCCAAGTCTCATTAAATTCAGTGGAAATGCTCCCATTGTCTTCAGTGGAAGATGGATCATGGTCTTGAAAAGGAACAGAGGAGGTGAAAATACCAAGTGGGGCTTCGTGGGGCTAAATAATGTTGTTATTAAATCAGAACTCCTGGGCTTCCTGACTGAGCATTTCGCTCTGTGACCTTTAACGTTAAATTATTGCCAAAACAGGAAGAAGAAATTAAGGCTTGATAAGGGTTGAGATGGTCACAGATTTTACCAGCCTCACTGATGGAATGTGACAATTTCTTCAATGGGAATGAGTTGGGCATGAATTGTTCATCAGTCATTTTGATTTATTCAACCTTTCAGCCCCAGAGTTTGCAGCAGCAGGGATTACTAGAAACTCAGCAAAAGAAATTCTTTCTCCCCCTTAGTTTATAACCTCTGCAGGTGCATGAAGAGTTACAGAGAGAGGATTAGGTATTACAAAATGGCTCCATTTACTTCATTGACGAGATAGCCCAGAATTGGCTGTGTGGATTCCATGTGAGAATCTATTGCAAAAGCTTTTTTGGCATTGAAATCTCTCTCTCCTTTTCTAGATCAAAATCTTCCCCCCAAACCTTTCTGCAGAGCAATTAGTTACAGCTGTGTTTTGCAAAGCCACCTAGGGAATTTGGATGTCTAGTTCCCATAAAGTTTTATGTGAATTAGGTTTCCAAGCAGCTTTGAAAGTTCGGCTGAGTTAGGACTGGAACCTCTTGGTTTTGATACATTTCTGTACATGGAACCCCGACATCTCTGGATGACAAAACAAAGGATATTTTGAGTTTTTGTCATCACCTTCAGAGCACAGACCTCAGTGAAAGAGCTGCACTGGAACTTGCAGGACCTGAAAAAGCTGTACTTTCTGGCAAAAGAAGCGGAAGTAATTTTTCCAGAGTTTTTCATGATTGTTAAGACCAGATTTTCAAGAGAGTCCATCTTTGAAACAAAATACATGCCAGGTTTCCAAAGGATCCTTTTATGAAACCACAAATGTTGCATCTCAGTGCACTGAGTTCTCCTGAAAATCTGGTCAAGGATGAAGGGATGCAGAAGACTCTGTACTCGGGAGTACCTGGCAAGTTTCAGGCCAGAACAAGCTGTAGGGTACATTTTCCTGGAGAGCTTATCAGTGAATGTGTGAACTTTGCCAACTGTGGCCACCCCCAGAATTTCCAGTTCTTCCTCTTGTCAATTAGGAGGTTCCTGTCTGATCTGTGAAGTACAAGCACAGGCAGACAGCCTGTCACATCTACTGTTTGAAGAAAAAATATACAGGAAGTAACAAATAGAAATCCAAGTGAAGCAGCTCAAAAACTGCAAGGGCGAAAGTTTGGCTTGCACTATGTGCCACATGACATTCTCCTTGCTACCAACACCTACAGAGGTGATACCTTCTTTATCACCAAATTATGGCTTAAGAGGACAGAGAGGTGGGGAGAAGGGAAAGAAGAGAGAAGCCAACTAGCTGGTGCAGAAGCCTCATGGGAAGAGATTGGTTATTTAAGCTGCAGACTTCTCAGAAAAGGAACACTTCAGAAATATTTCCTGTAGCTACACCAGGGGTCTACAGATCTTAGCCAACAATCTGGAGCCACACTGGTAAACAAACATGTACTAAAAAAAAAAACCAACCCAACATATTTTGAGAAATAGGTCCAAGGCAACTTGGATGACTAGCTTTCCAGTGCTAGTACTCAGTGGCCACAGAGCAATAAACCAAAAAGATTCCCCTCTTAGTTAAAAACAGAAGCAGCTGTTTATGATCAGTCGTGTTTGGAGCCTCCAACGCTGTAAAACTAAACCTGCAGTGACCTGAGTGAATGTAAAGATTTTATGGGGCCACAAAGTATATGATGTTTGCAGTGGTGTAATAGAGAGGAAAAGCCAAACTGGAGGATTTGAGCCAGTCTCCCCACATCTTCTGTTTAAAAGTTAAAGTGCACATTAGCTCTCAAAGAACAGGAACAAAATGCTGCATTTTTTTAACTCATTCCCACTGTTTGCAATACTTGTCTTTCAGGCTTTTTACTTTGCTGTATCTCTACCCCCTGAGCCCTGGAGAAGTCATGGAGTTCCTTGGATGCCGTGAAATCAGCAGGTATTGAAGGAAACGGTGTTGGGTACTCAGGGGTGGCTTTCTGTTCAGGCATGACCTGAGTAAAACGATTTTATGGTGCTGGTCTGTCAGATGGAGTACACCAGGATAAGCAGAAGACTTGGACTTCCATTCTTGTCATTCTTGATGACACCAAGCTATCATCTACTGATACTTTAGAGGTAAGGGATGCTCTCCAGAGGCACCTTAAGAGATTAGAGACATGGGCTTATGTGAACCTCATGAAGTTCAGCAAGGCCAAGTGTGAGATTCTGCATCTGGACCAAGGCAATCCCAGACAATGCCTCAACCGGGCAATGAGTGGATTGTGAGCAGCCGTGCAGAGAAGAACTTGGAGATGCTGGTGGATGAAAAACTGGCCATGAGCTGGCCATGTGCACTTCCAGCCAAGAAAGCATCCTGGGCTACATTAAAAGAATTGTGGCCAGCAGGTCAGGGGAGGTTATTGCCCTCTCTGCTCTGCTCTCTGAGTCACCACCCAAAGTATTGTGTTCAGTTCTTGGGTCCCTGGTGTGAGAAAGACATGGATGGACGTGCTGGAGTGAGTCCAGAGGAGGCAATGAAGATGACCAGAGTGCTGTAGCCCCTCTCCTCTGATGACAGGTTGAGGGAGTTGGAGTTATTTAGCCTGGAGAAGGAAAGATAAGCCTCTGGGGAAATTTGATAGCAACCTTCCAATACCAAAAGGAGATCTACAGGAAAGATGGGGAATTCTCAATGAGGAACATTATGAGGAGTGAAGGTTTTAAACTGAAAGAGGATAGATTTAAGTCAGATATTAGGAAGAAATTCTTTACAATGAGGGTGGTGAGGCACAGGAACAGGTTGCCCAGAGAAGCTGCGGATGCCCCATCCCTGGAAGTGTTGAAGGCCAAACTGGACAGGACTTACAGCATCCTGGCTTAGTGGAAGGTGTCCTTGTTTGTGGCAGAGGGTTTGGAACTAGATGGTATTTAAGTTCCCTAATCCAAACAGTTCCATGATTTTTATGGCCTTCACATAAATAATTATGGTTGGATGCTGTTGGCCAAATCCTTTTTTGATCACTTGTGTTATCAAACATTGTCTTACCCTTTGGCTCTGAAGAATGTCTTTTTTGTTCCCTGTAATTTTATTTTTTTTCTAAATTCAATTTTTTTTTCCAAAACATTTTCAGAAAGTTGTTTTTTCTGTTTTGTTTTGTTTTATTTTTTTCTCTGGAGTGCTGCTTAATGTGATCTGGATGTTGTCAGGTGGGTTCAAGTGAGCCTTGTGAGCCTTGACCTACCACAGGAAAAAAGATAAGTGTGTCTTAGGTAAACACACGTGTCTAGCTGAGGGACATCGTGCTTGGTGGCTTTTTATTCAGTTTTCCACAACTAGGAAAAGCCCTTTAATCCTTAGAAAGCTAGGGTGGAGAAAAATAAGTGGAGTGGTGTAAGGAAAAGGTGTTCACTTCATGAAGGTGAAGCTCAGTACAGCCCAGCAGAGGTGAGCTATGGCTTCATTTGCCATGCAGCCCTTTTCCTCTGCACGAAATAAGAATTCCCTCTCCCCATCCCCCATTGCATTGTTTCCTCTCTTCTCTTTTTTTTTTTTTCTCTTCCTGTCAAATATTTAAGCAGATATTTCCTTTTTGGTGGTGTGCCAGGGAGCATTCCAGTTCTGCCCCCTTTGAAAATAAAAAGGCTGACCCCCATTTCCATAACCAAGGAAGGGACAGGTAGCCTTTGTTTGTGTTCCAGAGCATGACTGTTTTTCTTAGATTTGCACCAAAAGAAGAGAAATGATGCTGTTATTCAGAGGAGGAATTGGTCAGTGACCCCAGCAAATGCAGTAGCCACAGCAGCAAAATGGGTGGTATGGCCTGAACGCTTTTTGGTGATGAACCTTTGGCTTTGGCCAATTCCTTTCCTCTCCTCTCTTTTCTCTCTCTCTCTCCAATATTTCCCCATTTTCTTGTGTTTAAGACACGTCAAACCCTGGAATAGCCCTCACAGGCATTAGTCACCAGTGATTAAAATAGCCACTAAGCAGGCAAGAGCCTGCAATGATTTGTGCTAAATTGGGTGTATCACTGTTTGTAGCAAGGGTTGCTAATTTGCAAACCTCCCTTGTTATTGTCGTTGTTTTTATTAATGACGCCAAGGGGCTCCAGCTGACATTAAAATTCCATTTCATCCTCTGCTGTACAACGGTGGGGAATAGAAGAGTTTGTCACCTCCATGGGCACTGTAAAAATCAGGAGAAATTAAGGTCTGTCTGGTCCATACAGTTGAAGAATAGATGTCCAGTTGGAAGAGAGGGAGAGGGAAATGGCAGACCTGGGAATTGGGCTTAGGTCCCCCTGGCTTTGAGCAGTTTCTCAGCTGGGTGATTGCTCACTGGCTCTCTGCTGGCAGCAGGGGACTTGGTGGCCTGGTGGTGCAGACAGAGCAGCTGCCAGAAGTGGGTGCTGTGCTGGGAGTGAAGGGGGTACTTCTGGGAAGCCACAGAGTATGCAAAGATGGAAAGAATTCAAAAACACCAAGCAAAAAGGCCACTTTATTGGGGATTTGTGAAATAAACTAATTTGAAAGGCTGGAAGTTTCACCTTGGTCCAGAGAAATATATCCAAAACTGCCATTGCAGTTGTATACTTACCTTTTCTTACTTACAGAATGACAATGGTATGCAACCTCACCGGGACTGTGTGTGGTTTAAGGCTCCAATTAGATATGTGTGCATGACCTTGGACTGCTCCCGGTGACCTGAGTGCAAAGGATGACTGCTGTGATATAGTGACTGAACTTACTGATGTATTCATTAAATACATCAGGCTCCCCTCTAGTCAAAAGTATTGTTAGTGGTTCAGAATTTTACTTCTAGCACCTAGAGGAAGCTGTAAGGATTTACCCCAGTTTGGAGCCCTTTAACTTCAACAGCAAAAAAACCCAGCTCTGTGGTTTTTATTGCTCGAAGTCTTGAGTTCTCTCCCTGCCAATGGCTCATGGATAATACATGTCTTTGATGCAGAACAGAAATTGGAAATCTTGTAAGAACAACTTGGGTCAGGCTGTGAGTATATCAGAAGGGGTTTTCCCTCTGCGTATCTGCTTCCAGCTGAAAAGAAGTAACAAAGAATGTGTTTAAAATCAATGGAATTAGACAAACTTCTTTGACACATAATAAAGGTCTGGATTTTTGGAGATTTCAAGTGAAGTTTTGGCTATGATTTTGTTTTGTCTGCGGTAATCACATATCTCTAACTGTATGATAAACTACAAGATCTAAGCAGGATTGCTAGAGATCTGTGTTGCTCTGCAGCAAGCAACACTCCAGCTGCCCACACTGACAGTAACAGTGGTGGCTTTGCAGACAGGGCACATTCTAAGTATTGGTTGTCAACTTGTGTGTTAATGTGTGGCGAGTTAAGCAGAGAAATCAACCTGCAGTCAGTTTTAGTACAGCAGTACATAATTTGAGGCAGCTGTCACCAGATTAAAATCGTGAACATTTTTGCTCCCAGTGAAGGGGATCCCTGGTTTGGGAAAGCTGCTAATGAAGCATTGAATGCTGTGATGTGATTAGTCTCCTTGCCATTGACAAGGCTTGAGCACTGAACTTCAAGTAAAGTGTGTTTTTGGAGTGAGGGGAGAGTGTGTGGGAAATGTTGTACCAAGCCATGAGTGTGGAAAGCCAAGGAAGTTGAGTGATGAGGTTTAGGAAGGCTTCAAAGTGGCTGTGGATGGATGTGCAGCGGAAGGATGAAGTGAGGGTGAGCTGTGAAAATTACTCTCAAACATCTCTTGTCTGCAGCCAATTTATTTTGGTTTTCCTGAGAAAATGTCGTGGAGATAGAGAAAGGACATTTGGCTGCTGGATTCTCCAGCAAGGAAGTGTGGTGGTTTGGGTTTGGTAACTCCAGGGAGCCAGAGGTGAAAGTGGAACTGCTGGGGCTGGCTTGTCCAGCTGCAGGATCTGGAGGGACAGTTCTTTCCAAGGCACTACCCTGATACACTGACACTCTTGCCAGGTTGTGCTGTTGTACCTTGGACTGTCCCTTTGGAGTTTTCTCCTGCTTGGTGGTTTTACCTCTCACTTGATTACTGAGAGGAAAGGATGCAGCAAAAGCAAAACTACCTTTCATTTCTAGTTCCAAAGAGACAACCTCAAAATATTCTGAGAATCCGCCTTGGGGGAAGGAACTCTCTAAACCTCCTATTAAGATACCACCACAGCACCTCATTTTAGCAAGGTAAGAACTCTCCTTAGATCCTTCCCAAGCCATGTCTGAGCTACAGGCTCTCTTTCGTGGGTGTGCTAGATGGAGGGCAGAGGGGAAAAAGAAAAACCCAGTCCAACTCATTTTCCAAATGCTGTTCAGTCTGCACTGATTATATAATGTGATTGATAAAGTTGAGGAGTGAGCTGAGGTCAGAGCCCCAGGATGCCAGCTTCTTCCATGAAGGAGCTTTTTGTGTGTATGTGCATGGCGGACGAAGGTTGTGTTTGTTTCTTGAAAATCCCTCAGACACTCTCCAAAGAATTCCAAATTTAAAGCAGTGTAAAATGCTCCATCAAACATGTTTTACAGTCTTGACATTGCTGCCTGTGAAATCTACCCTAGTGACTGTTTCTGAGACTTTTTGAATAATCTCCTGATTGTGCTTTACTTACTGTTGGGCAGAGTCATTGTGGAAAACAGGGCAGTTGTTTTATAGTCCTGTCTGGATGGGGAAACCTTGGAGGAAGACTGTTTCACCAAAGGTCACTCAAGACATGTAAAATATATTCTGCCTCCAAAAACAAACAAGATAGATACATATGGCTGGGCTAGGGGATGAAGCAGGAGTAAATGAGGCCTCTGGGGTTGAGGGCTTGCTTTCAAATTGAGCAGAGACCACAGTGTGGTGGTCACATAGAGATGTTTTTCTGAAGCTTTTCTTGTTTCTCCATAGTGCCCAGGAGTGGGACCAGTCACGGTGGAAGATCTCCCACAAGGGAGATTTCTGTAGGTCTGATGGGAAATCACTGAATGCCCTCAGGACTGGTGAGTTCCTAGAGTTGGTAACAATGCTGTTAACTTGCACAGAGCTGCTCCATCCTGGGCCCTTGCCAATTGTCTGCTGTTCATGCAGTAAAGGGGCACTCTGGTGGCTCATTAAGGGCAGCTCCATTGTATTTCAGACATTTTTTTTTCACCTGTATAGTGTCTTGTATGAAATATCCAAGTCTAGGACTTTCAAATCTGCCCAAAAGACTAGGGAGAAGAACTGCCACTGGTTGATTTGGTCTAGGTGTGGTACTGGCGTAGCAGAGTAGAAATGCACTGCGATAGGACATGATCTCATTATCACTTTGTCCAACAGGAAAATAAACATTTCATCTCTGCCTCACTAATAATTTGTGCATTTGTTCCAGTAATATCTTGACTCTGGCTTAGCCTTTATGTAGTATCATAAACCCATTATTCTGTGACATTTCTTCCTTTCTACAAATAAACAGAATGGAAGAGAGAGGAATAGTGGCAAAGCACTATAATGTTAGGAACAATAAGACTAGATTAGACTTTAAACTGGCAAAATTGCAGCTCAGTCTGAAGGAAGAAGAGTGTAACACTTCACCTGTGGCTGGGACTTGACAGTATTGTGCTCATACAGAGACAGTTCCTGCCTTGAATCTTTTACAGTCCAGAGAGATGACAAGTGATACATGACAAGCAATCCTTCCTTTTCAGAGGAAGAATTTGGGCACACAGGTTAATTGTTTTCCTTTGTAAGTCAGCAGGATCTTAGCTGCAGCCAGGAATAGAGTTTCACTGTAAGTTGTTTGACCAAAGTGTGTGTGGCAGGTCTGTCTCAGTGCCTTGCCCATCCTTCTGCAGTCTGGTCTTCACCTCTAAGATGTGAGTGATCATTGTAAAGTTACCTAAAGTTACGTAAAATGAGGTAACCCAGACTTGAGCCTGGGTTGTACCTGATCTTGTGCATTTCTATTTCTATACTGTCTCTCCTCCCTTTGTGTGCTCAAGCACTGTGGCACTGCAGGCAAAACCAGTGGATGTGCTACAGCTGGCAGCAGATTGTCACTCCAGGGCAGAGACACCCTAAGCCAGCCTCAGCTCTGAGGAACAGGACATGCTCTGGGAAAGCCTGGGAAATACGGATGCAGAAGTGCAGGATGGCTCTCACACTTGGGGCCAATTCAATCCTTCTGTGGTGTGATTGTGGTCAGGTCCTTATGCCAGGGAGCAGGCTCTGAGCAGCACAGCAGCCATCTGAATAGTTTGGGACATTTTCGTGGAGAAGGGTCTGGTGGGAGTAGGGAACTCGGATCTTGTCTTTCAGCATTCATGCTCGCTCCCGGGCTGGCTGGCTTGAGGCTGGAGCCAGACTGCAATTGCCCAAGTTATTTCTGCAATGAGGAATATATGCAGAGTCAAGCAGAAAGCATCTCGGAAGAAATGAATTACCAGCCAAATATAGATTATTTCATTTTGAGGGACGTCATCCAATCTACTCAGCTTCTTAGTCATTCAGCAACTTTTAATGTCTATTAATGTCTGTATTTATTATAATCACGCATACTGAAAGCTCAGCCTGAATTACATCTTTATTGCTTGTTCCTGGCATATAATGTTAGACAGGGCAATGCCTTTTCTTTTTTCTTTGAGGCACTGAGTGCACAAACTCCTCATGTATAAGTATTTCCCAACGGATTTAACTCCTTTTTGTGTAGCAATAGGGTCGGAGAGGGTAGAGACACTGAGGTAATTTTCAAAGGAAGCTACATTCTTTTAAATGCATTTCTGGCACTGATTCAGTGAACTATACATGTATTTATTTATGATAGCTTTAATGGGATTTAAGCATGGGCTTGAACTTAAAGGTAAGCTTTGTATTTTGCAGAATATTTGTCCCAATGCCCCATTTAATGATAGAAGAGTCAAATGTCACAGTTATGCATGCTGCTTGGGCCAAAGTGGCATGGAAGAAAAAGACAGCTAAACTCAACTAATTACAAGCCCTGCATAAGTTCAGCAAAATTCATGGGCTCCATAATAAACTTCTTAGAAACCTTGTTGAAAATTGGTAGTCACCAAGTGATAAAATATGGAAACCTTTTCTCTGATAAAGTTAAAATGTGGTGATTTTTCTTCTGAAATACATTTGCAGAAGCACTGATGAGATAAATGTATTTATGTCGTGAATAAAACGCCTGATGAAAACTAATCCGAGAGACAGAGTAACTGATTGAAGAGGGCCAGGATTGTCAGTGCTTCCCATCTGCTTTGCATCACTGAGCCGGGCAAAACATCAGAGCATATTGGTGAATCTGGCAGACGTCATGTTATTTTTATGTCATCCTTATTCTTCCAGGGCCTCATCCAAGCCTCACTGAAATCCATAGAAATGAGTGGACTTTTCCTTTACATCAGCGAGCTTTGAATTGGCTCCTTCCTCGCTCACTGGTAATGTCAGGAGCCTGTGATGGCTCTTGGAGGCATTTTGACAGAGCAGTTGGGCACAGCCGTGCTTTCCTTTTTAATCCTGCCCTCTGACGATCTTGTTATTGATGTATGGTGATGGCTGGTGTCCCGAGATAAAATGAAATGGGGAGCATAACAAACTGGAAAATGCATACTGATTTAGAAGTGAATGAGACCGTTCCCAGAAGTGCTGAAATTCAATGGGATTTAGAATCCCAAGGACCCTATTATTTTGGAGAATGGACCACATGCTTTCAAGACATTTGGGCAGCTCTGAAAACTTCATCCATCACTTCTATGGAGAGTAGTGTAGACCTTATGTAATATCACAGGCAACAGCCAGAACTGTTGAGAGTAAAACCCACAAAATGGCTTGATCTCCTATTGTTTCTGAAGGTGTGAATTCCTCTTTTCCTGATATTAAGTAACTTTTGGGTGTTGTCCTTTTCTGTTAAAAGAGGAGTCTGCTGTATATTGCAAAAAGATGTTTATAAATTCCCTCACATGCCTGTCAATCCAGACATCCCTCCTTATTCTTGTTATGTTTATTTATATAGGCACATAAAAAACTAAGAATTTTACACTTATTAATCAAGGTGATTCAGCCATGCCTCCCACTGTCTTTCTCTGAATCCAATCTTATTCCAAAATACAGCCCTAAATGTCGCTGGGGTTACTCATAAAACAGTGCTGCTCTGCATGAGTAAGATTATTTGAATCTGGCCTGGAGTAAAGTTACTAATTCTCAGTGAGAAGCAGAGCTAGACAAAGATTGCAAAATATTGTCCACTAATCTGTTCTTGAATTTTTAAACATATTTTTTGGTCTCTGTTCACTCGTGGATCTCTGAGCTAATGAACTTGCTGACAGGAATGTTCACCATAACAACCCATTTACAGCAAATATTGCAAGATCTTTGCACTCTTCCCTTCATTCAAAATAATACCAGTCTCCCTCCCCAAGAAATGACCTTCCTGTTTCAGAGTTTTGTCATTAATTGTGAAGATTCACATTGGTAAGATGTTTTGTTTGTTTTACTAAATCCTCTTCCAGCAAGAAAACAGAATTAAACCAAGTGAAGTGGAATTTAACAAAGAAAGACCTCTGAGCTCCGATGCCAAGAGAAAGGATGGTCCTGAAGCTGGAGCAGCAGGGAGATGTGGAGGTCAGTTCCCAATCCACCGAGGGCTTCTCTGCTCTCTGCCTTGCAGCACACTGAAATGTGAGCAGCTTCCAGGACCTCAGATACGCTGGGGTGTGCACGAGGGATGCATAATACTGACAAATCATCCGCTTGTGACCCATCTATAAAAAAAAAAGGTGTAGAAATTATTTAGTTACAAGTTCTTTACCTAAAGATGTCCTTTCATCTGCTGGTGGATATGTTCTTTGAGGAGATTATTCATGGAGCAAGGTTCTAAAATAAAAATTGAGGAGGATGGAGCAAAGCTGGGCTTTGGTGAATACATCTAAACCCTAGACACATTGCAAATAAACTGAGCTTGTTCCCAGGCAACTCCCAAGTAGAAAATAGGCACAACTGTTCTGAACGATTTTCTCTACGATTTGTTTACCTAGCTGTAGGGTCTTCTTCAGAGGCAGGCAAAATCAAGGCAGAGACAGTTATTGACCTCAGCTTGCTTTAAATCTGGCTTGTAATGAGAGCTATACCCACACCAAGTTTCAAATTCCAAGCAGCTTGATGTGGCCTTTTACAGGGAAAAAAATGGTTAGAATTTTTATTACAATAAGAAAATGCAATTTTTCATTCTCTCCTCATTTCAGAAGGTCTGAAGGGATTTTACTCAACTTCCTCTTCTACCTTCAGGCAGAGACCAAATCTGAGAAATTGCAGCCCAATTTTGGAAATTTCTCAGGATGTGAAAATCAGGGGCTCATGATGGGAATTTGCTGTTCAATACACTTTGTTGTCATGAGTGCTTCTGGGAATCTGCTACACACCAGGTGCCCCCTTCACCCTCACTTTACTTTTTTTTATATCCTTCCACCATCTGATCAGAATGATTTAAAAACAAAAATGTGTCTGATCAGAACAGCAGGAGGTTTTGCCCTGCTGGGACCAGGATGGCTAGAAGGTAGTCAAGATCTGGCCTTGCAGAGGCTGGGAATTATCTAGCATCTTCTAGAGTGTGACATCCAGCAGAAAAATGTAAATCTTTTCACTGCCTGAAACTCGGCAAGGTCAAATGCAGTCCTGCTGTTACTCTGGCACTGAATTTAGCAGCCCCGGACAAAACTGCAGGGGAGGCTCAGGGAGGAGGAGAGAAATGACAGCTAAATTCAGGAGTTCTTCCTTTAGGCAAAGTCCTGAAACTATTGTCCAGGCTTTTGATGATGCAAGGCGTAATAGAGTTAATATTGATCTGCTTTTGCAATGCTCAGTGTTTAGAAGAGTGTGGTGTGCCCTTATCAAGAGCAAATGTGAGTCTCGTAAATATCTGAATGCAGCTGGTATTATTTTCAATCCCAGTTTAGGTACCCTTGTTAGACATTTTGGCAAAATTCATGAGTAGTATGGAAAAGAGTCCATAGGACTGGAAATTTTTGCTGTGAATTCTCTGTTTTTACATCCACCAGTTTGGAAAAGTCAGCGCAAAGGCACAATCCTTAAAATAAATAAAAAAAAATGTCTCATAGCTGCCGGCAGGCACTGGAGCTCCCCAGCAGAGGCTGCCTGGGAGCAGCACAAACTGTGCACAACTCCTCAGCCCCAGTAAACAGCAGCTTGGTGTTCTCCCTCCCTGGGAGAGATGTGCTCTTTGCCATCGGTGTGGGTTGCTGATGCTTCGATCTCTTCCCTGGCTATAGACACCTACTCCTAATTTGCAATCCTGCACTACTCCAGGAAGAGCTGGAGGAGACAGAAGGTGTGAATGGACAGCCAAGACCGAGCAGAGCCAAGGGACTGGCTTGGCTCTGGAAGGCAAAATGCAAGCTGAGCCATTGGAGCCGGCTGTACACAGATGAGAAGGAAAATGCACAAAGTGATAAATAACTTTGCTTAGGCTGCCAGGAAGGGCTGCCAGAACATTCTCGCTTGGCTATGCTCTGACTTGGCTCGCCTGCC
The DNA here is from genome assembly GCF_901933205.1 of Camarhynchus parvulus. NCBI lineage: Eukaryota > Metazoa > Chordata > Aves > Passeriformes > Thraupidae > Camarhynchus > Camarhynchus parvulus. Next base: position 15,123,984 of record NC_044575.1, on the reverse strand, counting down.
GCCGCCAGCCCCCCTCCTGCACAGACGAAATGCCGGGCCAGAGCCACGCATGCATCTCAGGGCCGGCTCACCCCGTCCTCCCACTGCCCAGCCGGCCCCTCGGGCAGCTCCTCTGCCCGTGCCTCTTCTGTTTGGAACCCACCCTCTGCCTGCATGGACACCCCAGAGGTGCACCTGGGCAGGAAGGCATGGAGAGAGGAAATTGTGAGGTGTTCCATTAGGTGTTCCATCAGCTTGGGCTGTTTTTGGAGGAGCCACCTCTCCCAATGCCTCCCCGACAATCTGGATGGCATCTGCCTCTAGCATCATCCTACAGTGCTGCCTCCAAGGGCAGCAAAACCCCTCCTTCTCCAGGGGTCATCTCCACACCCTTTCCTCCCAAACACAAGTAGTGCACACGGGTGGTACGGGTGCTTTGATCAGAGGTGATCACACACCTGCATTCCCACCCATGAGTGCCTGGCAGGTGGCAGAGCAGCCTCAGATGAAGGGCAGGAGTCACAGCAGGGGATGTGCGGCGCAGGGATAAGCTGCCAGTGCCATGCATGGCAGCATGCAAATCAAAGCAATGCTTTCTCTGGTGCTGTGTGGTGCTACCAACTTCATGCCTCATTGGAGTGGAAGGAGAGATGGATATTTTGGAGGATTTATCAGGCAAAAAGAAGTGTAGGCATGTCTCAGTTTCAACTGGCAGCTCCAGCTTGAGGAAAGCTATTGTTGCAGGATTTCCAACGTCTCGTTGCCTTTCTGATCTGTGGTGCACATTGAACATATGTCTCTGTTTAGTTGCCCATTATTTAACCTAGATTTTTTTCCCCCCTTGAGAGATTACAGTGAATTCAGGGCACATGAATGGTGTAATTTATCATTTTCCAATATAGACTGTCATGCACTTATATATAGTGAAAATAATTTGTTGTCAAGTTATCCAGTTACCACCTCATTTTATATGCTTCATAATAAGCTATTTGTAATGATCCATGCTCATCAGAAGTCTAAATAACCAAAATATTGCCATCTCACTACAGATAACTACTAAATATTTCCAGCAGCACTGAATCATCCTGATCCCTGGGAGAGCTATGTCCACATTTTTACAGAAATGGTTTGCTACCAGAAAATCCCTTTTCAAGAGTGTCCAGTTTTCTTTTGAAACCCTATAGACTGTGGAAAAATTCATTTTGAGGGGAAAATGCTATTTTATTGGAAATTTTTTTTACGCTTGTTCCAAGTTACATTTTTTTTCCTGTTTTCCTCTTACTGTCATGTGTTCCCTTCTCAAAGGGTATGTCTTTCTGTGTGACCCTCCTGACAGCACTAGCATGGTGAAGGTTACGGGTATGACCTTGTGGTGCATGCAAGCTATTTTTCTAAAATATCACAATGCCTAGAGTACTCTGATTAGCACCCTCCATGCCACAAAATCCCCAAGATCCTGGTAGTCACTGAAATGAGAGAGTCACTGTTACAAAGTGGTTCATCCCCCTCCGGAATCCAGGTGACCCTTGGCTGTACCTGTCCCACCTCCTGACAGCAAAGGTGTGTTAGCCTCCTACTTAGGAGAGGCTTTCAATTAGGCAGATCAGTTAGGTGCATAAAAATGGCTTAGGCTGAACCAGGCTCAAGCCCTTCTTTGTTCCTCTGTTGTTTGTGTTAAGCCATTTCCCTGCCGTGCGAGCAGGAGACCCCAGCACCATTTGCTGTGCTTTAACGTTGTGTTGTTGTGTTCTACTCTGCCAGCCCGATGGGGTAGCTGCCCTCAGGGATTTAAAACATAAGTTATTTCTACTGTTATTTCATGGCATGACTTCGCACGATGTGACATCCCTGCTTGGCTTGAACGGGGCCCAGTGGCTTGGACTGCCTGACAGACGATAGTCAGAGACTAATGACTGCCTGCATACTGCTAGGAGGAACCCCCCTGGGGCAGCAGGGGGACCGCTGCCAGCTCTGCTCTGAATTAACATCTTCACTAAGGAGCAGGCAGGGAGATTAGGCAGCCGAGGACAGAAGGACAAGTAACACCAACCCCCCTGGTGTTGCAGCTGCCCAGAAGTCAGCCTTTCGAAAATACTGCGAGGAGGTTGTTCAGGTCGATCAAACAGATAAATAATCAAGGATCCACACTGTTCCCCAGGGGGTTTTAATGTTTCAGATGGATGTAAACATGGCAAGTTGTTATCAGAGAAATTGCAGTAGCTGAAACTGGACTGAAACTGTTTGTACACAGAAATGATCCTCTAGAGCATACAGTTGGGATGTTTATAAAGTGATGAGCTGCTAGCTGCAGTTTCTGTGGCTTCCTAAACAAAATGATGGGCTTAGGTAGAAAAATCCCTGCCCTGCATATTCTCAAGCTACATAAACAAGGCTGTAGAATAAAACAGTAGTGGAGAAAAAAGGGGGGGGGTTTAAAAGCTTCTTTGAAGCAGTTCTCTGGAGGAGGAGCACCTCAGAAAAAAACCCAGGGGACAAAAGAACAAAAAAATAACGCAAGATAAAGTCTAAACTTGAATCTTTCTGGTTTTCTAGCTCTTCTTTTGCAACTGTATTTCAAATCTTTTAATAAAAAAAAAGCTTTGTTCCATTAGAATAACATTGTTTTTCTTCTTTAACCTTGAGTGGGCTTTTGAATGAATTCAGATAACTCTGGAAAGCAATAGGAACACTGGGGTTTTTAAAATATTTCTGAAACCAGAAACACTTTAAAAGGTTTGTCTTTGCAGAATACATCATTATTCAATTTTCTGAAAAATGGGTCTTTTGAACCCTTTTGAATTTGCTGTTGTTTGTTATTGTTTTTTGTTTTTGTTTTTGTTGGTTTTTTTTTTGGTTGGCTGGCTGGGTTTTTTTGCTTTCCAGATATTACAGTCAAATTACATAACTTGACACTGGAGGGGGACACATGGCCCTCCAAAGGTTTGCTTTGGGAAACCTGGCGTACATTTTTGAAGAGTAACGAATAGCAATACAAATGAACATAGGAGATAAACCAGGGATCTCCTGTTGTTTGATCAGCTGTGCAGCACTGGCACAGAACGCCAGCTCAGGGGTGTTGTGGCTCTTTCTTGGGCATCAGTGCCATTGGACAGGAAAACTTTTATTGGAAACATCTTCAAGAAGTGCCATGGATTTGCTGTCTTGCTGATACTACACAAGAGATTATGCTCCAGTAAATCAATGGTGAGGCTTTGCAATATGGTGTCCTGGAAACTTGGGCTCTTTTTGTCATTTTGCTTCTGGTTTTTTCTCTGTCCACGATCCAGTTACTCCATCAGCTATGGGTGTGGTTACCTCTGTCCTTTCTTTGGATTATCTGACCAGGAAGTGTTCCTAAACTGTTCAGGTGATGTTTTTTAACTTCTTCAAGTTATGCACATCAAATTATGATACTTAGGAAGCTGATGGACTTTTACAGATGGTAGTTGGTCTGTTGCTCCTAATTTTGTCAGGTATTATTCTCACTGACTGCTCACACGTCATGCCTTCCCCCAGTCCAGCCCTCCTTGCTGGGGGTTCATGAGAGGTGTGGGGTTGGGAACGCTGTAGCCCCCACCTTTTTCCCAAAATCCTCCTTAGGAAGATATTACTGTAGGTGAGATAAAGGAGAGATATCACACAGCTGGTCTGCACCTATGAACTCTAGTCAGTCTCTGTATTTATTTTAAAACTGTAGCATTGTTTTTGCTTGACTTGTCTTCACTTTCAGGCAGAAGTGCAGTTAACATGACCTCTGTTAAACTGAATGTGGGTGTTATTCATATATCAAATTGCACTCAATTAATGAAATCACTATGAAATAATGTCTTGAGTGATAACGGCATGAACTGGGGTAGCCCCAAAGTGATGTGAAATAACCATAGCAATAGTTAAGAATTCTGTGCTGTTGCCGTGGCTACTAGTCTATTTGACTTACCATTGCAGTGGAAGAATATTAGCCAGGAGACAACTCATTTCTGAGACTCCCACATGACAATAATACTTTCTGCCAAACCTCCCCCCCCCACCCCGCTGGATTGAAACAAGGCAGACATCAAACTGTTACTATTGTTGATTCTTGCAATGTGCCCCAAAGGGGAAACTAGATTTTCAAATGTCATTACAAGGGGTATTTGAAGTGATATTTGAAAATTTTCACAGAGGTTGCTCTTTTCTTAAAAAGAAAAAAAATTAAATAAATTGATTAGTTGTATATAAGAGAAAAAATTGTTAACTTTCTACAGAAATTATTTCTATTTTTAAAAATATAAACTCTCCCAAACTGAACTATTTTAATCAAAAACCTTAACATATGTTCTACAAAACAGCACTGTGGTGCCCTTTTGAAATTCAGTCTGAACATTCCCCTTATCTCTCATGCATCTGAACAGGCAATCTGAGGAGCTCTCCCAAAGTGCACTGAGATTCGGTGGTTCTTTATTCACACTGTCAAATGGGTCCTGTTAAATTACAACCTAGAAACATGTCCAGTCTGCTCCGGTAGTTCAGAAATCCTTGTGGTTCTGGTGGCTTTTTCCACTCTTGGTTCAAGGTGCCTAGGAGGAAAGCTGTTAGCAGGAAAGCACCCAACATAATCTGAAAATAATGTCCTTTGCATAGGTAATAGGGAACCCACTCAAACCGCTACCTGCTCTTGAAAATCTAGACCAGGATGTTTTCTTGCCTGTCTGAAAGGACTTTTCTTTGAAGAACAAGTCACCAGTGCTTTGGACAGCAGTTATAAGGATTTCCTCAGATGACATTTGTAGAGATGATGTTGAATATATGCAGTTGAATATATGTAGTTAAATATATGCAGTTAATTTTTTTTTTGGCATAAGACCATGTGCATCGCTGTAGCTATAAAGCCTCACAAAACTGCAGGGCTGAAGTTCCAACAGCAGCATTTTAGGGATTTGAAAGGAAGAATGAGAATCGCATTGCATCCTAGTATCCCAAAATTTTTACCACAGATAGGTCTTGTGCTTTAGATATTTTGCTTGGCCCAACTTGTGAGATATAGGTACACAGCCATGGAGACCTGCATCCCAGCAGTCAGAGGGCTGGAGTTTGTACAGAAATGCCTCCAGCTCATGGGCATTTGCAAGGCAACTGTTGGAAAAGACAGCAATCTTCAGCTCTGCCCTTTCTGGCTGCTCCTGCTGCGGAGACCTGTAGCTGAGGTGTTCCTTGGTCTGAGGCTGAAGCAGGTGCCTGGTGTGGAGGCAGCAGCAGAAGAGCTGCAAAAACCTCCTTGATTAGCCATTCAACATATCTAGTGCAACTTCCCAGGATGCCCTGATCGAGAGCCTAAGGACAGTGAGCACATTTGGATGACTCACTGAGGTGGGACAGGGTGGAGAGGCTAATCCCTGTCTGCTCCTAAACAGTACAAAAAGGAAGATCCAAAACAAGCAAATCATCACCAACCTCCAAGGAGTCAAGGAGACTTGCTGGTGGATAGCTGGTGTCTCTCCTGCTTCGTGTCCTCGCAAGGGATCCTGGACTGGGCACTTGGAATGCACATCTTGATGCCTGCTGGTGGCCTGGCTGCTTGGACACGGTGAGTATACAAGTGTGGGGAAATAATTTTTACTTTAAAATGCAATCATTTCCCCCTCCTTCAAGATCCTGCAGTGAACTTTGCTGCACTGTTGCAACACTATTTCCTACATTTGTTCAAAGAGGAAAAGATAGTTCAGGACCCTGCTTTAACCCTAACATGAGTCAGTCCAGTGTGCAACCTCGGTCACATCGACTGGTGAATCCAGACCAGCACTCAGGGAGCTGGAAAGAGGGGAGTAGTTCAGGAGGGAGCTGAGAAGAGAGGATCTGATAGGAAGAGGATAAAGCTGCTCCCAGCCCTTGGAGTGCCTGCAAGGAGATGCGAAGGTGAGAGATGCTTACAATCCAGCAGTCAGCTCTCTGTCCCAGTGATGGCTTGAGAAAACTGGGATGCCAGGGGTGGTCTCTGCTACAGCAAAAAGCAGAGTGCCTGGAGCCTGCTGAGGAGGAAAGGCAGCTTGCATGTGGATTTGTGTTGTTGTTGTCGTATAGCTGAATGAAAGCATAAATCAGTTCTCCCCTCACCCTGCCTCCCCTCCTCTTTCCATGTCCCTTAATACATAAAAATAAGGATCCTTTATGTGAATAAAAGTAGAAGGCGCCTCCCCTAAGTATGTTTTAAAAAAGCCAAAAATAGTCCCGAACTCTCAACCAAAAGCGAACATAGCCAGAATTTCTGTGGAAAATGTCTGTAGCTGAAGTGGAGTGGGGGGGATGGGGGGGGAGGAATTCACATTGAATCAGGGGCTGCCTGTGCAGCTGGGCATTTCTCCTTGCCCCAGCCCGGCTGCCGGCCCTACCGTGGCCCTGCGGCGGGGCTGACCCAGCGCGGAGCCGGGCCGGGGCTCTGGCCGGGCGGGCGGACCCCGGGGGGCAGCGCAGCCTCCGCTCTGGGCTTCCCTGTCCTTCGTCTGACAGTTCTTGGCAGCTCTGGCGCAACGTGTTGTTAACAGCAGTCCTAATTAATGGGGAACATGTGTGTGTTGCAGAAATATTTTTTTTTTTTTTCTTACCCCCTTCTTCTGTTTGGTGGAAATACCGTAAAACTGTTTATACCCACTATAAAAGGGGCGGGGGAGGGGTTTACTAGCTTCCTATCCCAAAGGTTTCCTTTACCTCAGATCAACCCATTTTGGGAACAGGCACTTCTCTAATCCCTGGGTGCCTTTTCCTAAATGCTTTCACACATCTGCACCACTCTGTCCTGCATTCCTGCCATACCATCATCTTGTCCTAATGAAAAATAGCAGACTTCAACCCTGCCAAGTCCCTCTTTTTCTTTCTTTTTTTTTAAGACAAAATCCTGTTTATCAAAAAGAATTTCAGAAGTTTGTTGATTTTTTCCATTCATTAACTTAAAATTTTGAAAAAAAAAATGAAGAAACTTTTGCTTTCCCAACTGTTTTCCCTTCTTGAGTAATAAGAAAACAAATGTTTATATACCATCTGCCACCAGCATGTTCCACAGATGATGTGGTAGACTCATGTCTTCAGTTCACCCCTAGCTCAAAAATAAGGGTCCCATGTCATAGGTGACTTGCTCTGCAGCTCAAAGAGTGTTTTGGTTGGCTTAGGAATAAACACAGGAAGAGCAAAGCAAAGCGAAGCATAGATCTGTCCTCAGCTGGTGCTGAACACTGAGAGGACAAGCGAGCCCAGTGCAGCGCAGGATTTCTCTAATGCCCTGTGAGTGTGTTGGGGCTCAGGGGACAGAGGCACAGTGCAGCAGGGCTGTGCTGAGGCAGTGTGCTCTGAGCCAGCTGGGCCTTGGCAGCCCTTTGTGGTGCCCGGCTATGCAAAGCACACAGACCCACAGAGTTTATTGCAGCCAGGCCTGGAGCAAGGACCACTTCCAGACCTCCCCAGGGTACACGGTGATGCTACAGGACACCCCTATAAAGCTGTGCCTGGCCTTTCCTTGATGCTCAAACTATAGTGACAGCTGTAGGAATCCTTTCACAGAGAGGTGAGTAAAATGTAAGAAATGGGAAAAGAGCCCTAATGAACCTGATCTTCTTAAGGGAGTCAGATATTACTGCTCCCATTTTATAAATGTTGAAGAAGAAGGAGAGATGAACTAAAAAAAGCCCAGCTGGTGGAAGTTGGTGGAGAAATCCATACTCCACACCCATCTTTTGAAGTTTCCTACTGCCAGGATGAGAAGCAGCTGATAACCTTCTGGATTTCCCCAAGATCTGGAGAGGCTTTCACATCATCATTGGGTGGGTTCTCCTGCAGCTGGATAGATGGGGTGGGCTGCAGGATCAACAAACAGCACAAACAACTGTGGAGTTGTCCTTTGGAGTTCAGGTTGGGTGCGTGCTCTGGTAACTTGGAAAAAACCTGTCATATCCTGATGAGTCTGGAAGGAAATTTTATCCTAGACTGTAACCAGGTTCCTGAATGTGTTTGCTGAAGGTCCTGGGAGACTGGATATCAACAAAGAACAGCTGTCCAGTCTCTTCTGGAGAAGGACATTTCTGAACAGAGATGTGGGGAATACCTGTTTTGGAAAGAGTGGCTTCATCCAGCTATCCCTTGAACTTTGATTGCCGTGGTGAGCTTTTGGAGATGTACAGAGTACATAGGAGGGGAGTGGAATGATGAATAGCAATCAGTATGCAATTTTGGCTTAGGGCAAAGTTAAATCTTACATTTTCCAGGAGAATGTTATTTCTGGTGGTTTTGGTGTTTTGTGTTAAAGAACAAGTTCTGAAATTACATAGATAACACTTTTTCCTACATTTGCCCCAAAAGGGGGAAAAAAGAGAAGGCCATTCGTAAAGCCTTGCCCTTTGTTTCTTGTGGAAGACAGCAGAAAATTTGAGACCAAAGCATCAAATGTTTCACTTCTCATCAAACCCATGAAAATGTCATTTTTTCCAGGTTTACCAGAGCCACAAATATGTTCACATAAGCTGATACTACCAGTACAGCTAATGGGCAGCTCCATAGCTAGCATTAGTTGGCACTGCCCCGGGGTATACTTGTTACCTTAGCAGCTTGCCAACCAGGGTATCATTTTCCAGATGATTTGCATGGAACTAGGGCAATTTGTATCCACTGAGGACCTGGCCAACTTGGGTGATACCCATCCAGGAGGACTTGCTTTTGCAGAGCTTTACCCTCATCTTTTAACCAACTTGCCTGAAGTGACACTCACCTTTCTGTCAGGTCCTCAGCTGACCTGATGTTTCCTCCATGAAATTATGTATTTATATACGTGACATTTCCCCCATGGTAGTACATTGTGTGGCTTTGTGACATATCTGGCAAAGCCCCACTGGTAGGGTCCAGTCTTGGTGAAACTCCAGCAAAGGAACATGGCAGGGGTACGTTGTTTTGCAGGATGAACAAAAAAAAAAAAAAAAAAAAACAAAAAAACAAACCAAAAAAAAAAAGGAAGAAAAGCAAGCAAGTGGATGAAACTAGTGGAATCCTAAGATGAAAGAAGAGATGGGGTCATTGCAGAATGACTATAACAGACCTCATCTGAGGTTACTGATCTGTGACAACCTTCAAATCTTATAGATACTCTGTTTTTTCCCCACAGTCTGCCAAGACCTTGCTGACACATTCAGCATAAAAAAAGAACCAGCATATGCTGGTTTCTGGATAACCCTCCTCTAATGTATTTGGTGCTTCAGCATGCAGAAAGAGAAGGCTCCATCTTTTTGTCTTTTATGAGAAGCCAGTTAGTCTTTCCTATCCCCTTTTGGTCAACAGATTGTGATGCCTTCAGGGCTCATCCCAATGCACATATACATGTAGTCTGTAACAGCTTTCAAAGAAATATCCTTACCAGCATGACCCATTGTTTTCTGGACACTGGTGTCTAAGCAAATAGTGTTGCCAACTTCAGGTAGCACAAACTGTGTTTGCTTTTAGAAGAGCAAGGCAGGAAAAGTTGCTGTAAAGTTGGGAATTAAAAGATAAGAAGTACCACTGGTGGGCTGAGAAAGCCACAGCATGCTGGTCCTCAGAAATGTCCACAGCAAAGCATAGGTTCATCTCAAAGAGGGTAAATATCCAAAGTAAGTGGATCTGGGGAGGTGTACTCAAAGAGGAGAACAAACTCACCCATTTTGGGTTTCCCCACAACTGAGAGTGTCAAACCATGTGTGTGCAGAGTCGACTTCTCATCACCATCCCACCCAAGCCTGCTTGTCCCCCCTGGTGCTTCCCTGCCCTGTCAAGGTGTCTCTGCTGTGGCTGAGGAGAAGCTCAGTGGGGTGAGGGAGCTGCTGTTCACAGTGGCCATGCACACCAGGGGTTGTGCTGTAGCATTTTCTCACCAAGTCTGGCTTCTTCCAGCTATGCTTGTAGCCCTACATGCCTTTTTTTAGTTTTGTTTTTTTTTTTTTTTCTGGACACTGACTTGGAACTCCACATTGTTTTTCTACTTCAATTCTCTTGACAAATGACTGCTCAATCTAGGCTTCCCCATATCCCCTCTCTGTTCTCTTTCTCTTGGATCTTAGCCACTATTGGGGTTTTAACCAGGGTCTTTGACAGACATCTTCAAAGCAACCTGTTTCCATATTCAGCTTGAGATCAGTTGTAAGTTATTCTGTGGCCAGCCTTTTTTTAATGCAATCTCTGCTTTAGAGCATAGTGCTTATGTGTTTCTTCTTTGTGGGTAGAGAAAAAGGCATTCTTCTGATTTCTGGCCTGTGGTATCAGAGCTGGATTTCTGCCTGCCAAGCACCTCAGGACTAGCAGCTGTCAGACATAACTTATGTCAGACATAAATCTTATATCAGCCAGTCTGACTTGTCCCACAGTCATCCTATAGCTTTCTAGGTGCAGCACAGAGTACTATAAAACTTTCCATATTTTTAGTATTTCAGCCTTGATAAAACATCCAACTACTTTGTGCAGCCACCAGCTATAGCTCTTTTTTTTTTTGTTTTTATTCTGGTGTTCAGCAACCACCTAACACTTTTGTGATCTTTAGATAAACCTGTCTCAGCTACATCTCCTCCAAAAAAAAAGCAACAGACCTTGCAAAGGCAGCTTCCTCTTTGAAAAGAGAGGTGCAGGGGCCCTTTGAGAGCCTGGTACATCCCATCTGGACCTGTTTAGGATCTTGAGAAGGGGTGGCACTTGGCATTAATAAAAAGTGAAAGAGGCACTCAGCAGGGCTTTTGGATGCCTGTGTGATTTCCTATGAAGGAGGGTGTTAGATAGAAATGGGGTAGAGGAAGAAATCCAAGGTAAGTCTTTGCTGGGAAAAGGATGAGGGGTGGTGCTGTGTCAGAGGTGTTTCTCTGCAAGCTTCCAGAAATCAGTGCTGAAGAAGACTACAGTCAGTAGAAATATTAGAGTATTGTCTTCCTAAATTCATATAGGCAGGTGAGGAAAGGTGGGGAGGAGATCTCCAAAAGATGCCTGTCTGTTTTCCTCTGCCGTGAGAGAAAATATACAGGGAGGCTGGATGTTATAAAGAATTAAAAATAAGGAGAGGCTCTTCCATTATCCCTTTATGCAAGTCCACAAGGTGAAGGCTCTGCAGGCTGAGCCGCTGAAGCCAATCTCTAGGCAAAGTACTTCAGGAAACTGTTGTAGGGAAGAGGTGAAGTGACTGATGGCACAAGAGATGGCAGACTAATTTGGGAGATAACAGAGATGTGAGAAAGTCAGATGTGTATCTTAATGCACACCAATAGGGAGTTAAGTAACACAGGATACTGAAGCACCAGCTGCTGGGTGAGGGCTGTCAGTGCTCCTCTGCAGCCCAGGGGCAAATCAAACTCTCTGATTCCCTGTGCTTAGAGGGAAACTTTGGGCAGATGGGCAGGAGGGGTGAGAATTGCAGCAATTCCAGCAGTTTTGAAAACCAGGTGAGCCAGGAGAATTTGAGAGAAGGCAAATTTCTGAACCTCTAAAAACCTCTGTGATTGCTGATTTTCCTTCATAAGTCTGATTCAAACCTGCTGGAATTGTGTTAGCTCTTGTTATTTGTAGTCTGCAGCTTGCCTTAGAGAAAAAAAAGGGAAGAAAAACAAACCCTGAGGAGAAGAGGAACAGACCCAAATCCACAACACATCAAGTGGCCTTGTAATACCACATTGCAAATGGGTTCACCATGGGCTTGCAGGTGACTTAATAGTATATAACGGCCCACAATGCTCCAGTGACTCATTGCATTTGCTATATCTGTTCAGACTCACCATTCTGAGGAAGAGAGATCTCTCTTCAAAAAAATCTCTAATAAATTCTGTGCTTTGAAATATCCCTGGTGCTTTTGAGAGTATGATGGCATATCTCATCCTCTGAGAACACCTCAGCCCACTCTGTGGGGCTCTGGTAGGACATGCAGGCAGTTCGGCCTCCTTCAAGCCAGATTAAAACACACATTGAGCTAAAAGGGACTTGAGAGGGTTCCCCACAATCTTCCCGAGGTGAGTGAAATAGATGATTTGAGATAGAAACACAGCTGAGGTGTATTTTTCATCTCCTCCTGCTAGTCAAGGGATGGGAGATGCTGGATTTGTTGATTCTGGACACTGGGCAAGGAGCTGTAGAGCAGTCCCATGCCAAAGATGCCCCCATGCCTTGCATGTGTGAACCATCACCAGCATCCAGCCTGTTCTCCTGCAGGGCTTCCCACTGCATTGCTTGTGCTTGATTAACTTGGACTTTGACTTTAGTAGGGTTGTATTGGTTACAGCCTAGTGCAAACTAAGGTCCTAAATTCCCTACCTTCCTCTCTGCCTCATAAATCCATTTACCTGTATTTATTAGATGTATAGCAGCAACGTAGTGGTGTCAACAAAATAATCTCACTGGTAGCATTAGTGGCATAAGTCATGTCAGTCCTACTGCGCATGATGCTACAGATACATGCACAAGAGGTAGGATGCACTGATCTACAAGATTTGGCTGTGGAAACAAACTTCCTAAAATCACTTTTAAACTTAATGTTTCATTTTTACAATTCAGCCCAGACTTCCTTCTGCCAGCTTGGTTTTTTTTCCAGTGAATTCTTTAGCTGCTTAGCTGAATTAATTATCACAGCTTACCACAGGTTCTTAGTTTTTACTAATTACCGAAATTGGCAATTTCCCTCTGATGTCAGTGTGGGTTTTGCCTGTGGAAGGACTAAATGAGACCCTCAGGATTACAGTCTCCATAGGTTTTTTATGTTGCTTCAGTGAGGGTGTGTGAGAGGGTTTGATAGAAAACTTTCTAGCTCAGCTCTCTTTGGTTACTTTTTCCATGAAAGGCAACAGATGGTCATTGTGACGTGAAGGTTATTCCAATATCCACAGAGGAGGAAAAAGGACCAGCGTGATCCAAACTTACAGGTTAGTTTATTTTAAGTTATTTTTTGACGTCAATAGGCAGTGATATATATAGCAAAATATTTTTCCTCCTTACTGCAGGGCCTTTAAAAGGATATCTTTGTTGTCTTAGTTGCCATAGCAGTGACAAATGTGGATATATATCCATATGCACATATATACATGCGAGTAGGGATTCCCCAACCCTGGGGCTGATTGTGTTGGCTTCTGTGCTTGTATTTCCTCTTCCTTCCGCTGCTTGAGGTGCTCCAAGGCACTAAGACAGCTTGTGAAATGTCCCCAAGTTGGAAAATGAGTATTTTCAGTCAACCATCTTGAAGCGTGGGCCTTATCATGTTTCGCAGGGCTCTGTTATTTAGTGCTTATCTCTAAAAACAGGTAGCAAAGGCTGGGCAGAGCAGAGCTTCTCTGGTGCCCGGTGATTGGTGTGTGAAGGAGATGACAGAGATTTGAGGTGTGATGGGGCTCCATAAATAAATTAGGAGGCTATTAGTAGTAAATGCGTTGTTTACTATTTAGATGGTTCACATGTGCCCAGATTGTGCTGAAAGGCCTTTGATGTATTTAGCTCATCCTCACCTTGGAATAGATTTTTATCTCTGTGCTCATGTTTCAAAACTGTTCCTCCCTTTCAGCAACCTACTAACATACTCCAGAGATATTCCCTCAGCAGTGTTTGTCACTGTTCTTTGCATTTTCCCTTCTCTGTGCTCTGCATCCTGTAAACAGCAGGACTGTGATCCAGACCTGGAATGATCCCTGCGTGCAGCCCTTAGGAAGCGAAACACTTGCAGAAAGTTTCTTGGTCTCCTTCTGACCAAGCTCAGTTGTCACTTGAGGCCTCCCGTGCTGGTGAAGGGAGAGGGTTAATACACAACACCATACCAGAGAGCAGAAATAGGGGAATCTGAAAACCTAACCAGCCTACTTTTTTGGTTTTAACCTCTTGCTTCCTAATGTTTCTATTTCCCCAGTGATTTTCATACTGGGCCTTTTTCACTTTACCTATCCAAGCCTACGTTGCTGAATGCCCACAGCCTGCCAAAAATCAGTTTTTCCCTTTTTGCCTGTTTTTGTTGTTACCAACAAGTAAGATGCTGGAATGAGAACTTGGCTGGCCATTGTGTTGATGACAACTGAAAGAGAAGCAAACACAGCTTGCTTGTCTGCAGCTTCAGTGGTTCAGCAGGGCTGGCAGTAGTAAAGACATGTTATTTGTTGATAAAACACACAGCACCAAACTCTGAGGAGGAGCTGAGACAGTATCTCAGTGCAATCATCTGCCTGTCCTGCCTGCACCTTTGGAAATCCCAGCTTCTTGTGCTGGCTCAGCCTGGAGAAGTCATAGTGGGGCTCAGTTCCTGCTGGGCCAGGTCAGGAGGGACACTCCACGAGGGGCTGTGAGCTCCTGACAGGTAGCACAGGGCAAATCACAATGTGCCACTTGCAGCTGTGGTGTGCATGTTCAGTCTTTGTCAGTGTAGCTTGTGTGTCCACATCCATCTTTACACACATATAAACACACACACACACATGTGTGTGTGTGTCCATGTACACACATGGAAATGACATGCAAGGAGTGAAGGCACCAAGTGCCCCGGTGTGCAGGGCAGCTAATTGGTGCTCTCTGAGTTTTAATCCTACCTTCACCAGTTCTCTACACAGTGATCTCACTAATACTGTTTCATCTCCTCCCTTTTGTGTCACTTCCCTGTTTAGCCGGAGATGTCTTCATGCATGGACTGTCCTTCCATGTGTGTATGCCCAGTGCCCAGCATGGGAGGCTTTACCCAGAGATAATTTAGCAGCTACTGAGGAAGCTGCTGCTGCCTGAAGGCATTTGAGGATCAGCCTTCAATGAGATTTTGGAGCTGAAGCAGGACCTGTAGTCTTAGTGGTGTGGTGGCTCCTGGAGTTAAGGATCCTTAGAGCAAAACAGGGAAGAAAAGGTCTCATGTTTTGTTTGTATAAGTCCTGCCTCTGGCACAGCAGAGGTTTAGCCCCTGTAAAGAAAAAGGGTGCTAGTGTCACACCCAGACATTCTTTTGGTGCTTTGGGCTATGCTGGTCATAAAGGACCCTGTGACTGCATGCAGTGCAGTACTGCTTGCAAAATGGTGCTTGCATGCCAGGCTGCAAAGTCAAGGCATTGCCAGAAAGCTCAACAGCCCTCTGAGGTCAGGATAAACCCTTGCCTTACTCAAGCAGTCATGACAAATGCGTGCTGGGGCAGAGGTGCACCTCAGGGCAAACCCCTCATATTTCTTGTGCTTCTTGTGCAATACCTTTGCATTGTCACTGCTAAACAGTGACTCCCTGGCTTGTAGTCCCTTTGGGGCTGGGTGTTGGGGTGCTTCTGGTGGGTGATGGGGGCCGATTGTCCTTCACAGTGCGTGTATGTCCCAGGAAGGGGTGGTAGAAGCTGGCATGGTGTCCAACAGAGGTCTGTGGGAAGGGGTGCTGGAATGCAGCAAGTATCAAATTCTCATAATTACGGTGGTAGCTAGAACAGTAGGAGACAGACTTGGACCATAAAGCTGGCAGCATGAATAGCCAAGAGGCACAGGATGGCAAGGAATGTGGAACCATGGAGGGGAAATGTGACTTTCCAAGGTTACACGGTGGGGTGGTGGGATAGCCATGAAGAGTGGCCTGACTCCTAGGCTACTATCTTAGCAACATGACCACATTCTCCTCAGTAACAGGAGACATGCTGAGCCTTTGCCAAGAGCCATCTTTGTTCTGCTTTGAATGGTCACCATTTTTGAGGGTTTTTGTGAGGGGAAGGGAGTTGAACAGTAAGTAAACCCATTCTTTTCTACTTCTAGAGGTATTAAAATCAGTAGTGTTGGAAACCAGCAGTATTATTGGCTTTCTTCATTGCCCCAAACCTTCTGGGAGGCAGGAAGCCTTCACCTCTGCTGGTGTTTCTTCTAAGGTTACTGTCTTTGCTTTGAAGCATCCCAGCTGCTGGGTGCTTCTACAATACATCTTTTTGCTTTTTGGTTTGCTTACTAGACTCAGTGGTGGAAAATGGGACCATAACAAACATGGCTCCTCACCAGTTTAAAAAGTTGCTTTATAAGTCAAAGTCCTCCAATATGCAGCAGTCAGTAGTATCCATCCATCCATCCATCCATCCATCCATCCATCCATCCATCCATCCATCCATCCATCCATCCATCCATCCATCCATCCATCCGCCCAATTTTACTGACTTTATAATACAAAGCAATGACCTCTACCTTGAAAATAAAGCACCAGACCCTCAATTACTTTTACATGAAGATAAAGGGATTGGTATGGAGTTTATGGATGTTAGGGACACTGGTCCAGGCTCTGAACAACAGAGCCCATTTAATTTCAAGAGCTGAATCTCCACAAAATATTCACAGTAAAGCCCCAAACTAGGTGCAATAAACCTAACACCAGCCAAGTTTGCAAACCCAAGCTGAATTGCAGGGAAGCCCAGGGCCAGGTTTCCAGTCAGCTTTGAAGCCACAGTTTTAAAGAGGTTCCTGATCAGGATTTTGATCTCACAGGCTGTGCTTCAAGCAATTTCCACCAGCCAGGATTTGAGCTCCCTGCTGCCAAATCCCAAACTCGCTTGGGATGGAGCAGTGGCAGTGTCCAGAGGTGAGTTTTAGCCATTCCTAGCACTCAGTTTGGTGTAGGACTGGTGCCCCAGGGAAGGTGCTCTCAGTCCAGCCAGCAGCATGGGCAGGGCTGAGTGGCAGGCAGCTTCCCCTATAGATTGTAATGGTTTCATTTTCACTGGGTTTCAGCACTTGGCATTTTGGGCTGAATTTCACGCCAAGTTTTAAAATCCAAGAGGCCCACAGGCCTTGTGGACATGCAAAACCACCAATGTAATGAAAATTGGTTTAAAATTGATTTAGTTAAAAAGAAAAAGGAAAAAGAAAAAAATAATTCAAGCCACCATGTGGAAACATTTAGAAGAGTCAGTTATGAAGTTTAACCAAATGGAAGTGAATGCCTTTGAATGTGTCCATACAAAGCACTGGCACTGGTGAAAGGAAATCTATTTACCATGATTTTTAATTAAACCAGTTGAGCTCTTTTTTAATAAGAAGTATTGAGTAAAATTTAGCAAAATACCAGTACCCCTTCTTCGACTTCCAGAAATGCATCAGTCTCGCAGTCACCTTTGTAAACTTTTTCAGACGCGTAACATAATTTTTTTAAGGGGGGTGGGCATTGTTATTTCAGTCCAGGTCCTTGAATATATTTACTAAAATGCCCAAGCACCACTGATTTCTAAGAGGATCAAATGCCTTTGAGGGTCTTGGCTTGCAGACCCCATGCTGGTTAATCTGAGGAGAGGTTTCTGCTCTTCTTGGTCAGCTGAAAAACTGTGACTGGACTGTAGGATCCTAAATGACTTAAGTGCAGTAGCAGTTTATTCTATCTTTAAGGTTTTGAGACTATGAAGGGCTGTAATCAAAACACATAGGGCAGGGAGATGCACTGGAATCCCAAGGTTTCCAGCCTCTCATGGGCTTGTGGAAATCATCTCCAGGCTTGGCACTTAGTGGTCCTTGCTTTATGTCAAACCTGTTTGGTCAAGGCATAAGGTTAGGTGAATATCTTTATTTTGGGTTGTTTCTGTGCACACTGGGTAATTTCCCATTGAATAAAGAGCACTCAGCAGTCCTTGTGCTAGGTTTCAACACAGCAAAGAGCCAGCTTCAAGTTTCCAGGTAGGTTGTCCTGACAGTGGCATGGAAGAGATTTGTGGCCAATGTTGCTGAGCTCTCACAGCATCACCAGTGGTCTTTGTCCCTCCGTTGTTTTGTTCTGTGTATTGTGGTTTCTTGTTGGGTTTTTTCCCTTGCTGGGGTTGTCCTGCAAACCCTACCTGCAGTGCCACAAGTGCAGGATAGTTTTGCTCCCTGTCTTTCCCTTCAGTATCTGCCCATGCGCACAGCTCTGCACATAAACACAGCGGTCTCAGAAGGGATGTGATCGAAAGGTTTTAGAAGGGCTCTGCCTGTTATGAAATGTTTTGAGGCTCAGAGCCCAAAGAGGGAACTCCATCATGAATTCCCTGTGTATAACTAATTTGGGAAAAGGGATTAAAATGGGGTAGAGCCTCTTGCTTTTTCTCCCTCCTCCTTGATGGCCCCTTTCAGAAAATTAGGGGGCCCCTCTCCAAGGAGAAACTGTTGAAAATTGCACACTGCTTTCCCTTCCCCTTCCTCCTGAACATAGCCAGAACAGCAATATACATTTCTGAGGTTTGGCAGCAGCATCTGAAAGCATGTTTTTTTGCCAGAGAGGACTGGCTGATGGGGGCCAAAGTGCATGTGGGTTGGGGGGACACTTGGGGAAGGGAAAGGAAGGCACCTGTACCCTCTCTTCCTGCCACTGCTACTACAGATCTAGTTCCCACCATTTCCCAGTTGGTACCTGATGATCATGTTTATTCTCTGGATTGTATCATTGGCTGCTGGAATGAGACCCATCAGGCAAGATTTGTGCCTGAACTTCAGTTTCATAACAAAAGCAGAGACAGTTGTTCTTGCGACAGACCTCTCTTGGACTGAACAAAAACATGTACGACCCATGTGCGGTCCATACAACTGAGAAATATGTTAGCTAAGCTAGTCCAGAGCTAGTGATGGTCCTGTTTTATGTTAAGCTTTCCTCTGCTGTAACATCACTGCCTTCCTCCTGCCAGCCCCATCTCCATCCTGCCTGATGCAGCACCAGCCCCAGCAGCTTGCTGAAAGCCCCCTTGGTCTGCTTTGGTTCTGGTTGCTGAGATGTCTAGACTGGTATCTGGTGCTGCAGCACACACTCATGTTTTTAGCACCGTGCTGAAGTCTAATGATGTCATCTCTTATGGCTCAGTGGAAGAAATTTCCATTTCATTTCAGAATTTTTATGGAAGGATTTGAGAAGTTTGGAAGGAGGGTGTGTGGAAATTTTGATGCCCGATGAATCTGAAACTCAAAGTGTTTTTGTGGCTCACAAGCTCAAAAGCCCTTCCTGCACTTCCTCCTCTGCACCTTTCTTTTCTTTAAAAGGAAAAGGGAGAGGAAAAACAGAAGAGAACAATGAAAGAGTTTCTTTCCCCTTCTGAACAGCACTTTTGAAATATTGTAAATGAAACTTTCTCTAAGCATTTTGTTAGCATTAAAAAAGGGTTATTTTGTTAGAAAGAAGCCTTTATTTGACAAGTCCAGACTATATCCAGTTATTAATATTCATTTATGGGCACAAACCTGTCTTTTGTTGTGCATGTTTGATGTGGAGGTTCTAGGGCATGCCCAAAGCCCATGCAGCAGCAACAATGTGAGCTTACAAATATTTCCTTATTGTTTGTCATCATAATTAAGAGAATAAATATGTACATTTAGCCTGCCACCTCCCTCAGCTTGGGATGGGAGAAGGCATTCATGCTTCAGTGATCTACTGTCCCGTGGTTAAACTCTGCCGAACTTCCTCTGCCAGTCCCCAGCAGAAGGGTGGATGGAGCTGTTCCTGCTGCCCCCAAAGTTCAAGCCCCCATCAGAGGAGCTGCAGCCATCACCGTGGGAGAGGAGAGAGGGGCTGCTGTTATTTGTGTTTGTACATGGCTGGGTTCCACTCTGGCAGACGGGAGAGACTGAAGTCCAAAAGCCATGGGCTGATAAGTGGTTTTTGAGAGATAAGATATGAAAGACTCTGTAATTCTGGAAGAGAGTGTTGAGTAGTTTATATGTGTAAGTCCAGATGTTCAATAGAAGGAGCCGTTCCAACCCTTCAGCTGAGAATGTCTGCTTGCACATGTATGGTCAGATGTGCTCATGGCAATGGCCAAGCAATGTGGTCCCCAGGAGCAGCAAATGGAGCACTGAGCTCCCTGTGGAATTTGGGGAGACTGTAGGGTTAATGTCCTCAGGTAGTGTCCCTGCCTGAGGACATTTTGCTTTGACAGACGTGTTCCACTGAGAAAATGAGGCTGCTTTCTGATCACAGGAGCTGCACACCTCTTGGTCTCAGGGGCTGCCTTGCTGGTCCCATGGGACACTAATTTACTACTGGCCCATTAAATGCTACCTACATGTGGCTGGTGTGGATGCCTAAGTCTTCCAGAACACAGAGAGGCTCAGTCAGACTCCCTAATTTCTCTCCTGAGTAATGAGCAAGGTGTAAAGTAGCTGTCCACTCACATCTGATGAAGCTTAGGTGACAGTGGCCACTGCAAGACAGGAAGAGGGTTTGTCCCTGCCTCTAGTGTCAGGCTTTGGAGCACAGTTCTGGGATTTGGGTATACAACCTGCTTACCAGCAAAGCTGTGTGAGTATTCCTCTTCCAGAAAGTGCTTTTCTTGCAGAGGGAAGGCTTGTGTCCAGAACAGCTGGACCACTTAACTGCTCTTGAATGTGAATCATAGCTGAAGGAGGGCTGCATTTAACTAGAAGCGTATCTTATCAGCAGCCCATGTCTCAAACATGCAATCACAGGCTAAAGGCTGTTTGAGTCAGAGAGAGATTCAGGGCCAGGTTCCCAGGATCTGTCAATTGGGGATATCTTCCCTAAAATGGATATAGCTGTATTGATTTAAATAGGGTGGGAATTTAGCCCTGAATACTCTGCAAGTACATGAACTGTCATTGGCCACTTTTTTTGCAAGGAGGCACATCGTTTTTTATCTTGAGCAAGATCACTGCAGACAGGGAAACAGATAAGCAGTTAGATTTTCCTTTGGGCTGTGATTTTTGGAATAGATGCATTGGTTCATCTGACATGGGCTTGCTTAGTTGGTGTTTGTATAGAAACAGAAAACATCCGTACTTAATGAAGCCTCTTCAGAGCCAAACTCCCAGAATTTATCTATTTGTGTCTAAGAGTAAAATTTACGTGGGGCCCTTGGACATTTTAATTGGTAGGCATCATCAGGTTGTTCATGTGTGCTCAAGGGCAGGTTATCATTCACCTGGAGGATCTGAGGTGGTGGGGATCCCTATCTTCTCTGCAGGGTTGGATATCCCCCAAGGAGGCCTTTCCAAGTTTTGCCTGCTGCTTGCATGCACAGCCTGCTGACTCTGCTGTCCCCAGTGTCGGGATGGTGACCCTGACAGGGCGTGTGGTGGGTAGTGGGGGGTGATGGCCTCTTGAGCATGCACTGTGTGTTGAGCACTCACATGCCATGGAGTGGCTACTCTTTGCCCTTGGGGATGCCCTGCTGAGAGCCAAGCAAAGCATGGTAGGCTCATGTGGGAAGGAGATGTCTCTGCAGGAGCTAAGGCAGGGATAGGTTAAAATGGGGTGGGGAAAGACCCTCGGCCTGACAGTGACCTGGTTGCTGGAGCATGACCAGCTGGTGGTGCTGTGTCATTGTGTCCCTGTACTGCAGTACTCTACCTACCTCCTAAAATCCTCCTTGCCTGCCACAGGCCTTCAGGCACCACCAGCTGCTCCTCCAAGCTGCAGCCACAGAGGAGCTTGACCACAGCACTCTTCTGTTCCACATTACAGCCTGGGGTCCACCTCTGCTGCCATTAGTGTGCATTCCTCACTCTGATTCACAGTGGCATCTCTCTCTGCTTCTTATTCATTACCCAAATATCTTGGCGAGCAGCAGCCTGTTAGTGGCTTTGGTCACTTGGCACAGGCATTGGAATCTCATGGTAAACCCAGAGACACTTTATGGAGGTGTAACATCTTGGTTTTGGTTCCCATTGCATTTTTGTAGCACAGAGGCCAAAAACACATCAAAGAAGTGAATCTGGCAGTGAGCACCAACCCTAAATTCATTACACTCCAATTAGGCTGTTAAGAAGAGATAAAAGAAGCAGCAAAACTGAATGTCCTCCTTAATTTCTGTTTGCTGAGGTTACTTCTCTCTTTTGTGGTCTGGGTCCCTGGGTATCTCAGGCCACCAGGACCAGTGGTGGTGTGTGCTTAGGGGCAGCTGAGGCATCCTTCTCATTAAAGCCATGATTGGATCAAAGTGCTTTAGACAGTCCCCAAGGAAGAGTGAAAGGTTTTTTCTTTTTGTGCCTCCCTTTGGGACAAACAGCTTTTTCACTATTTCACCTCCTTGTCCTGGTCCCCTCCTTCTCTCTGCAATTTGTGATGGATGTGGATTCCTTGCTGCAAAGCATGAAGGCCAAGGCTTTGGGCAGCTGAGGCAATGGGCATTGTCTCTTGCAGCATCCTTTGCTTGGATGGAGTGTCTACAGCTGTCCCTCGGTCAGGGTCATTCCTCTGAGGACAGGAACAAAGCAACAATTACTAAGAGATGGATATCAAGAAAGAAAATCAGTAGCTTGGTTGCATCTTGGGGATTTGGGTGATGAAATATTGCATTCCAGTATCCCCTCTCAATGGTTTATTAAATTGGCAGATCTCTTTAAATTGTGTACCACTGCTTTTTCCCATGGTACCAAGAACAGGATCAACAAGGGCTTGAGTGGCAACAGCATCCATGGCAAAACTGCTCTTGCTGTTAGCTCCTGGCAGAAGTAATTGCAAGTAATCTTTCTTATATTTACCAATATTTTATTTATTATTTAGATGCCTAAATAATGGTAAAGTCTTCTAGAGAGAATCAAAAGAGTTTCACAAACAAACAAAACTGCATCTTTTAACAAGCACTGATTTTTGCTGTTGAAAGTAGTGGCAGTTTTCCTCCACATCTTGAAACGTGAAAACTCCCTATAGTCAGGCAGAAAAATGAGGATTTCCAGGCGTGATTTGTTCAGTTCAGAAAACCTGATAAAACCTGTGAAAATTTCTTGACAGCTTTATGGATAACACCGACTCTATCCTCAAATGGATCTAGCTTTGATGGATAAAGAGTATTTCTGTTTGTTAATGTGAGCTAAAAGTGCCTTTTCATAAAAAGCGGAAAACATGACAATAGGGCCATGGTGTCTCTGTGGGACCATCCAGGATGTCCAGAACTTGACTAGGACAGCGAGGTAAGGTCATCAGTGGTCCTCAAGAAACTCCTGCATGTAAATGATGCATCCAGATGAGTCTCTCTTAACTAGAAGGTGTCTGACTGTGCCTCAGCTCCCTGACTTTTCTTCAGGGCACAAACCATCTTCTCCTGCACATGTCCTAGTGGTCATGGGAAGGAAACCTGTGCACATGAGCTAGTCTTCAGTCATATCCTCTCTCCTGAATGTCTCTCGTGGCAATGACCTCAAGCAACAGCATGGCTGAGTCTGTCATGCAGTTTAGATATGCCCCAAAACACACATCTCTGAGTCCAGGGACAGTCTGTTCTTTCTGTTCTTACTGTGTGACAAAAGGGTAATAGATCCACTGCATGAAACACATTGGGTAACAGTTTCCTTAATGGCTGGGACAACTGTCAGTTTGTCAGATCTTACTGAGTAAAGAAAATTAACAATCCTTCTCTTCTTTTTTTCTCATCCCTTCCTTTACTGTAGCCTTGATAACAAAAGCTGGCTTTGTCTTCACTGGCAGAATATGGGGTGCCAAGTAGCAGGTAAAACAGAACTAAAGCTGTAAGTCCAGAGAAGTACACAGGAATTTTATTTTTTGCCTTATTTTTGAGATCAAGAAAATGCTGTCTTTGGGTTGGCCTGCTAGCTCATCTGAAAATGTGTAAACCATCCTGTCTTTCCAAAGCATTTACTTGGTCTCAACCACACTATTTTGTTTTCATTAATCTTACCTGATGCTCTTTATTCCCAGTAAAGATCAGTGTCTGTTGTCCTTCTGGCTGGAGACCACAGGCACAGATGCAAGCAGGCATACAGGTGATCCTTCTCCTTACAGACACAACCAGCTCTTTCCTCTGCACCACAGGAGGTTTGTAGAGAACCCTGGGTTAGGCCCTGGTCACCAAGAAGTGGGGAAACCTGTGCCCCCAAATAATAGAAAGCAGTTGATATCTTGTGGGGAGCCAGCATCAGCAGTTTCCTGTTAGCTGTCTGACAAGGGAGGAAAAGGCTTCAGGAAGCCAAGAAGCCTCAAAGAGATCCCTCAGCACAGCTCAGAAGGGATTTCCTAAGCTCACCGCAAAGCCACAGGGGAGGGCAACTCTTCAGATGCTTTTGATTCAGCACACTGTGGTGCAAATCCCACTCCCTACATGTGCTTCTTCCAGAGGAGCACTGAGCTTCTCTGCAGTGTGTAGAGCCTACCCTGCCCGGACTGGCCTCTGTGGTAGCATCAAGGCTGGAGGAAGGAGGCTTTGGGGTACCTTTCTCCTTGCTGGGGAGGGAGCAGGGCTCAGAAATGGGATTGAACACCTCCTTGGATGGCTTGTGGTATGGCAAGTATCTCAGGTAGGACAGGAGCTGCTGACTAGCTGATAAAGGGGAGAGGAGGGAGAAAACATACTGTTCCTCTGTGTGCCTAGGGCCACATGATGAGCTAATATACAAAAGCATTTTTCTCCTTCATGCCCTGATCTTTGCTGTGCAGGGAAAGGACAAGTGCTGTGAACAGGCACCAGAATATGTTCTGGGTGTGTGGGGGCCCTGGACCCTCATGTGGGCAGGGGCATTTCCCCATCATTCAATTTGTTACTGGCTCTCTGAAAGTCTGTAAGACAGGAAAGAATTTCTCTCTTCCACCCCATGATCTTTTTGTCTTTGAAGCTTTCAGCTTTGTTGTTGTTGTTGTTTGTAAAACTGGTCTCTGAAGGATCTCCCCTCTGCATTCACACACATGATCAATAAAGACTTCCAGAAGAAATTTGAGTTTGGCTGGAAATTGCATTCAAAACTTCTCCCTGTGGAGGAAGATGAAAAGATTCCTACAGAAGGTTTTCACCTCTTCTGCCAGGAACTGTAGTTCAACTTCCCGTACTCCCAGCTCAATCTGCGTCACCATTTCCCAGCTAACAAGCATCCAGTGCAATCTGTGTCACCATTTTCCAGCTAACAGGCACCCAGTGCAATCTGTGTCACCATTTTCCAGCTAACAGGCACCCAGTGCTCCAAGAAAGAGCTCTCAGCTGGGTTACAGCAATGTCAGGAACTAAGGACAACCCCTTATTGGTAAGGCATTTCGAAATCTGTGCCTCACATGTTGGTAGTTACAAGCTTCCTGATAGGCCCCCGAGGCAGCTCTTCTTCCACTGCACGTGCCTTGATGTGCCCACAGTTGGGGAAAGAGGTACCAGGGCATCTCCTGCCCTGCCAGCAGCAGCAGCCAGTTTTAGCCTCAGCAATGAAATCATTAAGCAGGTGGAAGCCTTGCTTCTTCTAATTTGTAATGTCTATGCTAGAATATTTCATTAATGAAATCACTGATGTTTATTACCTACTAAATGATCTCTCTCTCCAACAATCTCTGAGGGTTATTACCACAAAGACTTGCACAACAGATGTTAAAAGCCATCACTTTAAATCAACATATACTTTTATTAAAAACAAAACCAAATGGTTTTTTTTTTTCTAATCCCTGCATTCCAGTCACTAAAGCTGAGATAATCTTCTGGAGAAGCTAATGGATATTGTTAATATCTGGATTAAATTTATAAAGAGCTAGGAGAGAACAAACAGGAGACCAGAGACAACGTTCAGGAGCAGCAGCAATGAAGAAAATCTGTTGTGCTTTGCTAGCAGAGCTTTATTTGTGCCAGCCATTTCATCCAGTCAGGATGATGCACAAGATGAAGTCGGATATTTGTAATTATGCCTTGCACTTTTTTTTTCCTGACTCAGGATCCCAGATTTAAGGAGTTAAGCAACTGTAATGTCAAGAGTGTGTATTTGTTGTCAGCCATTTTTCATTCTTTGTGGTTTGCTACAGAAATCTAGACAGGCTGTTGTTTGTGGTCGGTTTAATGCAGTTTGAAACTTTTGTAAAGGTGACTAAAGGTCTGACATCTTCAGTCAAAGCTTATTTTTTTCACTCTGCTCGTGAATGCAGCCAAGTCTAAGCAAGAACAGCCTAGGTTCAAATCTTCCTAATGTATGGGTAACTGCTGAGGATGGATTTGCTTAAATGCAGGAGTGACACAAGGAGCAGATAAAAACCTTTGGATGCTGATTGCATTGAGTGGATGTTATCACTAACAGTGAGCTCTAAAAACCATCAATACCTCACAAAATTGAAACAATTGCACTTTACAGTGTCAGTGGTGGTCTATAATCCATGCTAGTGTGAATGGTGATACAAGATAAGCAGGGCAACATGAATGATGGTCCAGGTGTGACCTTGCTTTCCAATTACTACAAAAAGAAGGTTTCCAGTTTGGACTTATTTATGTAGGGTTCTTTCTCAAAGATTTCGAAAGATCTCCCATGAATTGACATGTTTCCAGTTGATCTAAATTCAGAAATCAATTCTAGCATGTAGACTTAAGCGGAAAATTTTGTAATAAAACCCATCTTGTGACATTTCATCAGGTACTGGAGAAGAACTTTCTCCAAGAGACTATTTCCCTGATGCCTTCTTTTCCCTCACTTTGGGTAATTTTGTTTTAAGACCTGCCGTGAGTCATGTCCATCGTAGTGGATTAGGAATGGTGCCTTTGGCATGTTTCAGAGTACTCGGTTTGGAAATAACGTTATGGTTTCTGCAAACAGTGTAAACTGAAGATGTGCAGAGAGCTCATTCCTAGAGCTTCAAAGTGCCCCAAGGGATGGTAGGGCTGGCAAACATGCCTCCCTGATTTCAAAACAGAGGGGACGCAATCTAAACCAAGGGTGCTCTTCCCACCACTCCATGCATCCATAATCATCTCCCAGCCTGACAGCCCACCATTTGCAATAGCTGTCCAGTCTGCCTCTCAAAGACCTCCTTCATTGTCCTCACCTTTCTTAGATTAAATAAGAAGTGGCAAACACTGTTTTTCTCTTTTTGTCCTCTTTTCTTTTCTTTTTTCTCCCCCCTTTCCCCTCACCATTCCTTAGCAGAGCCTGATGTCACTCTCTCAGCAGAGATGTGGGAGGTTCGCGCTGGGATTTTCCTCGCTGGGATAACGCACAGTGTTTACTGTCTGTTGGCTTTCCGGTGGTCTCCCGGCCTCCAGCAATGGGAGTCACAAGGTCCTTTCCCCCCCGTCCCATGGTCTGTGGTATCTGTTGTTTTCTGAGCGCTGGAATCTTTGTCCCCGTTACGTAGCCCCAAACCTGACCTTGTCGGAGACCACACACGGGTGTCTCTGGATGAGAGGGGAATGTATGGAATGTTTTTCAATGAGCAGTTTATGAAATTCCTTTCCTATATGTTTCAGAAATTCTTTAAGTTAAAGAGCACAAACATTTCTCCAAGGAAACTAGAGTTCGCAGGAGCTCAAATGCAGGCACTTGTTTTTAAAAACATTCTTTATTAAGAAGGGGGGAAAAAAGGAGGGGGTGAAAGAGAAAAGCGAAAATGTAAACAAGAAAGCCTAATTCCCTGCTCTGTAATGCACAGGCAGGAATAACAGCACAGTGGGGCTGCACTCCTCTGGGGCCTGAGAGCAGGCTGTGTCCTCCCACCAAGTGATAGAGCTGAACTGACCCTGTGTGTGCCAGGGAGTGCAAGGGGTGAGACCCACAGAGCCTCATCCTGACCCACAAAATGTGGGGAAAGAGGAAACAGGCCAGTGCTGATTGTGGAGATGCCTGAGATAGGCAAAGGCAATGCTGAGGACAAGGAGATGCCTTAAATCCAGAAGACTCTCTTGAAGAGAAAGCATATGGCTTTTAGGCATGTTTTCCTCAGACAGCGTTTTATATATTCACACATTGAAAATAGCAAAATCAGGTATTTATACAAAACTTGACAGAGGAAACCAGGGCCAAGATCTTTTTTTTTTTTTTTTTTTGCCTGCAGCTGAATGCAGGGGGAAGAAGAGGGAGAGCTCTGGCCAGGGCACCCTCTGCAATGCAGGGCTGAGTCCTCATGAGCTGAGGGAAACCAGCTCTGCTTGGGTGTGTGCTCCAAGCACTGAGCTATTGTATGATAAGGTGGTACCACCTCTTCCTCTGTTTGTGTTTTGGAAGAAAGTTGAGTTGCCGTTGCATGTTTGAAGGGCCCTGGCTTTGGTGGCCATGCTCCAGGAGATCCTGGGGAGGTATGGATGAAGGTGAACGAGGGACATGGGCATGGAACTGCATGTCAAAGCTGAGGTGCTTTCAGGCATTCTCCAAAGCAGAATTACTAATTTTGAAAACTCAGTGGTTTCCAGGGACTGAGGAGGACCTTTGTCTGGGCCTCGCATACCTCAGTCCCACTTTAAGTACCTAGGTCCCTTTTTGGACCTGGGCCTAATCTGCTAATTCAAATCCAGTTTGCATGCGTCAGAACTGTAAGCCAATATAGAGTTGGCAGGAAATGGCTTTCCTATCCTGTGAACATTTTCAGGATTTTTTTTTAACCGAACCTGGGTTTAAAAATTGGGCCAACAGCCAGAATTTGGAAAATTTTTGCAAAATGAAAACCCAAGCTCTGAATCCTTTTCCTCTAACATCAGCTGAAACATTTGATTTCAATATTGACTTCTGCTTTGTGTTTTGTTCTTTTATTACCAGTGGTTTAATTTTAAAAACAAAAGTGGAATTTAAAACTGGAGGGAGTTGGTTGAACTCTCTTGCCCCAAACCCAGAAGTCTTGGGTTTGACGGATTGGCATGTTCTGATCTGAAAGGCACTTCATCAGAAACAACCGTAGGCCGATGAGCTGCAGCTGTTGGCATCCGATGGCAGTGGTCTGAAATAAATGAGTATGTCAGCGTAGTACAACAGATGAAAAACATAACAGCTGGTGTACACTGGCTATCTCAGCAGAGGCACCATCTCATAGACACAGGAGATGATTTTCCTTCTTATGAAGCATAGTTTCTTATCTCCTGGTTGAGGAACTGGTGCTGTGACTTGTGGTATCACTGTATGGATCATGGTGTGATGGACAAGGTTTGGATCTGGGACATTTCACCACTGTATGCCATGTATGCAACAGATCCTTAACAGTATCTCTTAGCAATTTGCAGTGTGGCTATTACTTCTCCTGCTGTATATACATTTGAATTTTACTTTCTGTGCCTTCTTTTATGTTACCCTCTATGCCTGGCGCCAGTACTTCCCCCCTTGGTTCTGATCCAAAGACCATTGGAATCAACCTAAGTCCTTCCAGCAGCTTCAGTGGGCTTTGGAGCAAATCCTTTGCATGCTAAAGAACCTTTGTCTCACCTTTCAGAATCACAGAACATTCTGAGTTGGAAGGGACCCACAAGGATCATTGAGTCCAACTCTTAAGTGAATGGCCCATATGGGGATCGAACCTACAACCTTGGCATTACTAACACCATGCTCTCACCAACCCAGCTAATCTCAGGCATTTCCTGGAAAATATACTTCTTTCACAAAGCTTTTAAGCACAGCTGATCCCATGTAACTTTTGCATTACTTTGCAATAGACTTTCATCCACTAAACTGTATGTGGGTCAGCTGAAGGAAAACCAGGATTCACTGATCAGGGTTGCTCTGTGTTAGCTCTGTCAGAGCACACAAGCAAGAAAATAGGTTGTTTATTAGTACTGAGGATGAGTTTAAAAGTGTGATAAGTGCCATCTAGAAACATGTGTCATAACTCTTTGACTGTCATATAATATTCTTGAAGAGATTTGTAGTTTCTTTCCCCATGATATTGAGGGGCTTTTGGAACTAGAGTATGGAAATATAATGAAAATATGTGGGTGTGGGGTGGCTCACTTCAGTGTCTTCTTGATTCCAGTGGCCAATAAATTAGAAGTATATTGCAGTTTAAAAAATCCTGTGTGCAGTGAAAGCCAGAGAGGTGTCAGATGTGTAGTCTTCCATCATACCAGGTGTTGTCTTTCCTCGGAGCAGAGTGAATGCTGTTGGCTTGCCATACAGCAGTTCTTATCTGTCCCTGTATGACATTGTGCAAACAGACCCGTTCAGGCTGTGCTGACAGAGTTTTCCACCATATCTTTTCTATTATTCTCCACTCTTGGCTGTTCTTAATCCCACAGATACTCACTTTGTGTGCCTTTTTTTTCCCCTCTCCTGCTCTCCCTTCTGTCTCCATAACGAGTGCTGGTCCTACAATGATGTTAACTGACCCAGACCTGCCTTTTGGGTAGCACAGATGACATGCAAACACAAAATAATTGTCCTTGCCCTGAAAAGACTAGACAGCTGGAGAAGATGCATCAGCTTCAGAAAGGTGCATGTTCAGGAATGTCAGGTTGAAGAGAGAAGCCCAACCCAGTGAAATGCTCACCTTTTCTTACTGTTACCCAAGTGATGGTTCCCCTTACCGTGGTCAGTAGAAATATGAATCGAGGATTCTTGCACCTTCATGGTGTGTTGAGTAGATATACGAAGCTGATATTCCTACCTTGAGTAGCTGGTGATCTCCTCAGGTGAACCACAGACGGTGGTGTGGGAGCAGAGCAGCCTCCAAGAGCAGGAAAGAGCAGGCAGCTGTCAGTGGTATTATGGATGGGTGGGGTTAACTGCCCCTTCAACTGGAATTGTGGGCATCTGTTGAGGAAGAGGAGGTCAAGGGAAGGTGAGGAGAAAGATAGTTATTCAGAGTTTCCATAAGAAATAGAGCTGCTAGGAGGCCATGAAGAGGGTAAAGGAGCCTGACCACTGTATGGAAGTAATGGAAGGGGCACAGAACAGAGATTCACACTGTCTGGGAGCTTGCTGAGTTTAAGTGCCTAGACCAAAGCAGAACATCCTGGAATTATTGAAATAAAGTATAGTAACTGATATAACTAGATTTGCTGGCTTGAAAAATGTTTGGAGGTTTAGAAATTCTCTCTTCTACATGGCAGGAAGGGGGGAAGGGGAAAGGAGTGGGTAGGGGTTGGAGGGGGTGTGAAGAGAAATCAGAGATACTGGAGAAAACCCACAACTTACTGATCTCACAAAATAACATAATTTTTGAGGGTGACAGAAATCTTTGTTCTCACTGAACTCCTACCATACAAAAGTTAAGCTTGTGGACATTGCAAGAGCAAGAGAGGCAATTGAAAAAGCCCTGTCCAGACTTGCCTCTCCTCTCCATCCTTACTTGCTTTCAGATCTAGCCAGCTCTATCCTCAGTACCCCCTATGTCACTGCAGTGGGTTTTTTGCTGTACAATGAAGTTGTTAACCTGAAGAACAGTGACTTCCATCCAGTTGTCTCTGCAGTTTTCCAAACCAAAAAAAGAACAAACAGAATGAGACCATCAGCCTATCTAAGAGAAGTGAACACAACTTCACTTTTAAAGCCATCTGTCAAACAGCTGGCTTCAGAAGGAAAATTTACCAAGCAGGAGTGTGGAGGAACTCATGATTATTGTTTTGTTTTTTCCCTTCCTTTCATCTGGCTAGGATTAAGTATTTTGTTTTTCTCTTCTACATGCATCAACACGCCACCATGGGACTATATTACTTCATACACAGATGAACAAAAGTAAGAAAAAAGAGTTACCAGTGCTTATATGGAACATCAGCTGGGTTGAGGTAGAAACTGCTCAGGGCTGAAGCAGAGGTGTGAGAAGCACAGCATTGGCTCCTAGGCAGGGGAGTGAAGTCAGCAGCTTTCTCTGCATGTTGGGGGAGAATGTGAAATTTCAGGTCATTCCAGAAGCACGGGGGTGAGTTTAGAGAAGTGTTAGAGAATACGGAAGGGAAATTTAGCTAGCTGATTCAAGGTTGGCTTATTACAAAATCATGGGAATCAGGGCTAGAAAAGAAAACATGTTCTATTAAGTCATTCTATCCGGTCCCTGCAACCAACCAGTGTACACTTCCTCCCATGGGCTTTCCAGGCAAGGTTAACCCTTAGAGAATAATGAATGATCATTGCTGAAGTACAAAAGAAAATTGACTTCTGGATTTCTTCCCCCTCACTCCCCTGGAAAGGTATCCTTTCCTCTTTCTGATTTACATCTCCTCTGCCCTTCCCACCCTGCTGAGAGCCCTCAGACAGATGTCTTCTCCCAACTCAAAAATAAAGGTCAAGAAATACTGGTATCAGGAAAAACAAAGATTTAGGAGGCAACTTAAAAGATGGATGGTCAGAGAAGTTCTTAATCCCTTAAGAGAGATGTTTCTTTCTTTTCCTATTCTAAAGAAAGCTCCTTCCTGCCCTCCTACCTGCCTTTGCAAACACTTAGCAAAGAGGATGATTTACCAGTTGTTATCTAACTTGGAGCTGTCGGTTTCCTGAGGACGAAGGCCCAGTGCACAACAACAAGGTCTTACATTTAACTGCAAAGTCCCTTGACACTGCAGCATTCCAGCACAGCAGGCTGGAAAATGTGTTGCAGCTCTGTATAAATTGAAAAGGGGGGGCGGGAAGAGGGAAAAAAAAAAAAGAAGAAGATACATAATTAATTAAATATGGAAATGAATAATACACTCAAGTATAATCTCCTCTGTGTCATCTTGGTATTCAATTCCATTTATTTTATGTTGTCCCTGCACGATCAACTTGCACAGATTTATGTGTACTGAATGTGAAACTGTCTTGTTGAGATTATCCAAAATAAAGCTGGAGGCTCAGCCATGGAAGGAGAGAATAGGAAGGGTTTGTAGTGCTTGGGGGTGCCTAAGAAGCAGCCCAAGAACAGAGGGAAGCATGTAATACTGGCATTTGTTGCTGGGGTAATTGTAAGGATGCATCAACTGCAATTGAAATAAGTGCCTTTAGGTTTTGCTAGACCACTGGCTCGAACAAAGGAGAGATCCCATCAGTCAGAGCTGCTTTTTCAGGCTGACATTATTTTAGTGTTTATGAGGATATCTAAATCACAAAATGAATTTTGAGGTTTTCAGAAGAATGTAGAGCTTCTGTGGTGCAGAAGACTGAGCTTGGAGTAATGGAGCTGTCCACCCTCATCCTCCATATGTGACTTTTACTGCTTTGACATAAAGATGTGCAGCTTGATTTTTCTCCTGTTCTTTATATCCCATTACTTCTAGTGTAGGCTTATTTTTCTGTGATGTCTAGGTGAGAACAGACTGTGGTGAATCTCTGTATTTTTCCTCTTGGGTATAGTTAGGTTGCAAAATGTTTTAATAGGAGCTGCTGTGGAGTAAATTTTTAATGAAACATATTGATCCAAAAACAGGTTAACTTTAGCTGATGAGTTACCATGCATCAGCTGCTCTGCAGTAACTGTCCAAGCATATGCTTTTAAACCTAAGCACTCCCATGTAATCATGTGTGCCAAAGTGCTAAAATGTCAGTTTGTGTTTGACAAATTCCAAATGTTTTGTGATTTCATTACATGTCTAGTATTAACTACCCGCACAGTGAGGAAATCGTATCCTGCTTCACAGATGCATTTGTTTAACATTAGCCTGAATTCTCTCTCAGTCTTTTTGTGTCAATTGGTGAAAGACTTGAAAAGTCTGTAAGGCGTCTTTTCCATGCAAAAGTACCTACATATAAAAATATCAAGCCACATTTTCACTAACTGCAGCTGATTAAAGGCTTATGCTCATAGCATTGTAAGACTTGTTTTCTCTTGCAAGGTCGTTTTTGTGACTTTCCTTGAACACTGGGATGTCCATATCCTTCCTGAATTGGGCATGCCTAGACTAAAGATATAATTCTTCTAATGAGTTTAAAGTGGCCAGCTCAGGGACAAAACCACTTCTCTGTTTCTACTTGGTAAAGCCTTTATTTTACACCTGAGTATCATATTAGTCACCAAACACTGTACTGAGATCTCATGCTGAGGTGGTTAATTTCGATGTTCTTCACACACAGATTTGCAAGACAGATTTTTCACCCTAAACACAGGGCCTTGTGACTCTTCAAACTTCAGTCAGATTTTCCTGCTGGAGGTGCCATCTTTTCTTCATTGACTATAGAGGAAGCCTATGGTCTTACTTTAAATCCTTTTAGGGGCAGGAGATGGATGGAGTTGAATCTCTGCTTCTAGTGCCAGGTGTGATAAGTTTCATTTGCCTCTAGTAAAATGCACATTTTGCATTGTGATAATTTAAGCAAGTACTTCTTGTACCCCTCTCCCCACTCCAGCCTGTTCTCTTTCTTCTTTACATCTCAGTACTTTGTATACTACCTGCAAATCCCACTATCAGAGATTTTGTGTCATCTAGGTCATTACTGAAAATACTAAACCGTATTGGACTAATAACCAATTTTCAGAAGCATCTTGCTAATAATGTTACTATTTACAATAATGCTTCCTACTTAATAACAATATGCTGAAAGCTGTCACTGAAACACATGTTGGTAGGTCTAGTACATGCCTTACTATTTCCATACGCTGCAAAGTATTTGTGTCTTAACTAAGGTCTCATGAGATATCAAATTACATGCCTTGGAGCAAAACAAATATTCCCTGCTATTGCCATTGCCTTTACCAAGATAAACCTTTGTTCAGAGAAAGGTGACAGTCTGTGTTTCTCATGAGTACCAGTGTATTTTCACACCTCGGTAGGTCTGTTTCTGAGACATTGAATTTATTGGCAAATAGGGTTTAGCAAAAGTCCCATGGCAAACCTCTGGAACTCAAATTTACTGCCTTTATTCCCTCAGGACGTGTTGGCATTCATGTCCTGTTGTTGTTGGCCAATATCTCCTCAGTTGTCCATATCTTGCATTTCAAAGAATGTGACCCTTTCTTTGAGGAGGTATCATATTTCCTTGAAATCAAAGACTGTTCCTCTCTCAAGGTCTTGAAAAGTTCAGCCCACGCTTCAGATACTTGTGTGATCTACCACAATTCCCAAAGCTGAGGGATTTTCTTATTTACTTCCAGACACTCAGAGCAGGATGTGTTGGCAGAGGACAACCTGGGAGGGCAGCTTGCTCCCACTCATCAGTGCTGGATGTATTTTACCTCATGTAGAGCCATTGCCATTCTTCAAATTGATGTACAGGCAATAAGGAGTTATCTGTGTCATTTGTCAGATGTTGTTGCTCTTGGAGCCCATCTTCCCAGGGTTTGCCTGCCTCTCTCTGTCATGTTTAATTCTTCTTGCTAAGGGCTTTGGGACAGGGACCTGTGATTTTTTTTTCTCATTGTAATCGTAGGGCCCATAAAGTTGCAGACCTCCTCTAGTACTGAGTAAATAATAAACAATGCTAATTCTTTTCACTCAAAACTCAGTCTGCAGATTCTTAAGAGGGAGAATAATGTCAATGCAATCGCAAAAGTGCACATCATCACCAGATGGAAATCAATACATGGCATCACTGTGAGAGTCCACATGGTAGCATTTGTCAGTAATTCTCTTCAGTCTGTCAACACAGTACTCCATCACACAAACAGGAGGAGCATGTTGTGGGTTTATGTATTTGAACCTCTCCAGGGACACCACTAATATAAAAAGCATTGCCACCAGAGGCTTCTTCTGCACTTAATGAAAGGAAATACATTTTCCTTCATTCTCTCCTTGAGCTCGTGGGGACTTGGACTCACAGGGCACAGCTATACTTTTCTTTTGTGGACAGCAGCACTGCAAGAGTTACTGACAACTGTGATAAGACTCCTGCAGCTGAGCTAGGACCAGACTCGGTTCCTGTGGGCAACATCTATAAAAAACTTTAATACCAAGCCTACAAGTCCAGGCACTGGAGCAATGGAATGATGTTGCCCAAGCATAGGACCTCCAGGCCTTGCATGGTGCTTCACTCCTTGGAGAAGAAATAACTGCAACATGTAGTGGCCCATTCGGTCACGGCAAGGGCACAAGTGCTCAGCCAGCCATGGGCACGCAGTGATGGAGAGACATCCTGGCAGCCCACAGCTCATTAGTCAGCCATCTTTCTCCACTGGTCTCCAGTGGGAGCTCTCCACAAGGTGGCAATGTAACACCACGCATCCCGCCATTTCCGCTGGCACGTGGCGCCTGGTTGGAGCTTCCCTCACCCCAAGAGTGGTGCTCTTGGTTCTGTGCACCCATTGCGGGCATGAAGGTGAGCCCAGCTCGGATTGAGCTGAGCACAGGTGGTCTTCCTGATGGTTCTCTGCCATGTCTTCAGGGACAGAGAGCCAAGTCCAGCTTTGTGGCTTTGACACAACTTGTTTGTTATGGGAAAAGACAAGGCATGAGCCTATGGAGTCACCAGGCTTGGAGAACTACGGTCATGCTCTTTGGGCAAAATGGCAGACTTTTAAGAGACCAAATCTGGTATCTTTGTCTTACTAAATTGTACCTTATTGAAAAAGTGATCCTGCTGCACTATGTAGGATATCTGCGAAGCACACGATGACCTTGACATGAATGAGCAAGCCAAAAAATGTCTGTCCTAGCTTATACCTGCTTCTCATTAGTTTAAAAGCAGCCAGGAAACATGTTAGCTGAAAATGAGATGTGATCATTTTTAGGTTGCTTAAATCTAGCAGGAGTAACAAAAGAAATACAAATGATAGATACATAATACTAGCTTCCTTCTACAGGCTAGGATTTTGTGAATTATCCCCAGATTTCAGTACCTCCCCTCCAGCTTCTGTTCTGTCTCTTACAATAAAGATTTGCTTGCCAATTTCTTTGAACAGGGGAAGCGAGCCAAGTCAGTCCTGGAAGGGGTTGATCTGTGTTTGTTGTGCTTTTGGGAAGCCCTTTTTTGACATGTGCCAATGTACTTTGTCCCCCTTAAGTCTCTTTATCCTTGGGGGGGGGGTCTCTGTCCTTTAGCTGATGCCTTGAGAAACCCTCTCAGAAAACCTGGGGCAGATCAGGGTGGAAGTGGGAAGGATGCTTTGTCAGCTCCTCACAGAGAAAGAACTCTGTGTAAAGCTGCAGTGTCCTGTAGCTACTGTGCAGTCATGTTGTCCTCTGAAGCAACAGGTATTGGTCATGGATGGCAAGAGGAGAGCAGATTAGATGGATCCAATGAACTCATCTGGTATGGCAGGCTTTAAGCAGTTTGAAGCCTACAAGGGCATTTCCATTTCCAAACCACAAATTATTTCCAGAAACTGGGAAACAAGAGGAGGGAAACAAGAGGAAGGAAAGCTTGCACATGGCAAGCTCAACAGAGAAGAAAAATCCTTTGCAATGAAGTCATTGGACAGAAAGTAAACTGCCCACAAGCCCTTTTACCAGAAGAGTTTGGATCAAGAGTCCAGTGAATAGGAGAATTATATGTAACATGCAGTATATGAACTGTCTGGACAATAAAGAAGTATTGTCCATGGATTGGTCTCAAAACTTCCACTGAAGCCTTTAATGCATGAGTCAGTCCCAGAGAAGATTGGTATACATTACCAGAGCCAGGTTAGAGGAAAGGTGGAACTTTTCACAGAAAATAGTTAACGCTTTGCTTAATCAGGCTTGCTAAACTTTGCTTAACTTGTGCAATGATTTCTGGCTCCTCCATATGGCCTTCACCTCTGAGTACTATTGATTAACTAATACCTAGTTTACCGTATGATCTGAGTTCCTCTTAAACACCTTTCTCTTCTTTATTCAATGAAGTTTGTTATTTTAACCCTTTGACTGGGAATTTACTCACTCAGTAGGTGGCTGGTACCTCTTCTGAAAAGCTTTGTGTTAAGGAAGCAAGTAAGAGAGACTGAAGATCCTGTCAATGAAAACCAAAGTCTTTTGAACTGTTTAGGCTCTGAACTCTTTGTGTTGTGGTAGGATCTAGTAGGAATTCTTCAGCTGGGAGAGGGGGGCCGGCTCTGAGACACAGGACCAGCACGAAACGAGGAGGCTGCTCCTGCTCTAAAGAACTGCAGCCTGAATAGAAAACACAAAGAATGGGAGGAAAACTAGAGGAACAAAGGAAAGAGATTACTTGGCCAAGATTGAACAGTAAATCAGTGGCAAAACTTCGAAGAGTTCCCTTGAGTCCTAATCTGGTGACCTTTCCAGTGGGGCAGGCTGCCTCTGGCTTTTCACTGAAGTGTGCAAAGTGTTGGCTTTTGATTTGCAAATAGATTAAAGCATACAGCACCTTATGCCAAAAAACTTCAGCACAAAGTTAACATTGCCTAATGGTGTTTCGTATTGTTCCAGAATGCATAGAGGATTAATCCTCAGCACAATGTGAAAAATTAATGCAAATTTAAACTTCTGAAAAGTAGAAAATATTGGTACACTGTCAAAATAATCTTAACTCTTCCCTCTTTGAGAATTGCTGCTATATTTGCTTGTACAGACCAAATCTCAGGGAAAATTCAAGAAACAAGGCACATGAAAGCATCCAGTACAGATTAATATTGTCTTTGTCAAATCCCATCATGAGAGATGGAACAGGCAGCAGAGGGTTCTCTGAAATTTCTTCATAGCCACTTCCTTTAGGTTCATAGACTTTAAAGTCAGGAGGACCTCCCTGGAACGCCTGACCTTATCTATAACAACTTTCAGACTCCTTTTAATTCCTCTGTATTGAGCCAAATGTACTGACATTGTCCACAACATCTTCAACAAAGGCAGGTCTTGAGTGCTGGAGTAGTTTCAGACAGAGAACACATTGTCTGGGGGCCTTGGCTTGGGCCCTCCCCTGCACAGCCACCACAGGGCTGGCTGGCTAACCTCGGCATGCTGCATTTTGGGGTGTTGAGGCATGCTGCTTTGGGAGTGCTTAGAATAGTCCACCTAAAACAGGAAAATGATGCTTGGTATTATCTATAGCAGAGCTGGGATTCCTCTAATACCTGGATGAATTTAATCTAGTGCCCCTTTTCCTTTTGGGGTAAAAGGGGTCTAGCTGTGACGCAAACAGGTTACAATTTAGAAAACAGTTTGGCTCTTCAGGCCTTACCGTCCCTCCCATCTATCAGCAAGGTGCTAA
Organism: Camarhynchus parvulus; assembly: GCF_901933205.1. Taxonomy (NCBI): domain Eukaryota; kingdom Metazoa; phylum Chordata; class Aves; order Passeriformes; family Thraupidae; genus Camarhynchus; species Camarhynchus parvulus. The sequence goes on along the minus strand of NC_044575.1, from coordinate 15,085,458 downwards.
CAGCTCAACTTCCAATATCAAGAGCAAATAAATACATTTCTTTAGTCACAGAGGGAAAGGGCTAGTAGGGGTCTGCAGATCCAGCAGCATCTGCGGAGATGCTGTTGGTGTATGGCTGCAGGGGACCTGGTGCTGGTAGGGTGGCCAGTGCTCCCATCATGGCAGTGAGGGACGGGATGTGGGCCCCCCCAAACCACCCTTGGACCTTGCTGAAAGCACTGAAGCCCCCTTCAGCTCCTCACTTAGCAACACTTCTCCCTTTGCCTGTCTTACTTATTCAGCTTATAAGCAATTTGGGCAGAGCGTGGGGCTCACTCCATATGCTCTGGGTGTTACATTTAAGTGTAAGATGCTCAAGTCTAGTATGTTGTATATATAAACCCTGGATTTACTGAGCTGGGAGGAAGAAAAATCCTCTTTTCTCGTCTGCAGCACACCAAACCTTGTAACCCTGTAAGTAAGAGCTGGGTAGGGAGAGCTCAGGTTCTTGTGCCATTTAATCACAATTTAGTCTGATCTTACAGCCCAGTGAAATGTTTATGGGGGGCCATTTATTAGATGTCTTTTCCCTCTACGTGCTCAGGTGCTTTGAGGAACTTCCTGAATTTACCCCTGTGCAACACTCACTTGAATCATTCCTCCAGACAAGTTTCAGCCCCAGATTAATAGCAACTTGAGTCCAAACATGATTCACTCTTCTGACTGGATGCTAAAATTCTGGTATTCTCTTGCCTGGACAAGGGCAGCTGTTTTTATCTTTCTTAAAAAGAAGAAATAATGAGTAAAGGAAAGGAAATAATGGACAGTGAATTGCAGTCAGGAGTTATTTGTGTAATGAACAATGTCTTTGCAATGCTTCCATGACACTGGGAGTAAAATCCAGACGCCAAAGGGAAAGTGGCTGAAAGGGGACGCCCATACAACCTACCCATCTGGAGTGGTCCCATCTGGTCCTCATCCCTCACACCTCAGGATTTGTCAGTCATGACATGCTTTCATTTTCTCCATCCTGCAGTGATGCAACATCTCTATGTCATGGTGGGAACTGAGACACAGGCTAGATGAAATGTCTTGCCCCGTGGTTAGTGGGAGGCAGACTCCAAGTCATTTATAATGTTTTCTTCACTTCCACTGGGCACATTTCCCCAGTGGTTTGTTGTTTTTTTCCCCAGAGTGGAAGGAGGTTCCCTCATGTGCCCTGGTACCTCTAAGGAACACAGACACCCATTTTGTCTGGTCTCTATAGTCTTGTTTCCTGGAGACTAAATATCTGTCCATGCCCTGTTCTTTACATTGGCCCCTGAATACCTGTTACCAGTTACTGCCTCATCCAAAATACTGCACTGCTTGGACATTTGGTCTTATATAATGTGGCATTCATGTTCTTGTGAGAATTGGGCACTTCCCTGTTTTTCATTGTGGTCTCCACTGAGCAGGTAGCCTGCAAAATGAACCCAGAAAATTTGGTGTCTGTGCCTTTCAGACATCTTCTTTTCCATGCAGTACTTCCAGCAGGGTTGGCAGTTGACTGAGTTCTCTACCACTCCTCCAGAAGGTTTTTACCAGGTATATATTGTGTGTTCAGCAAAGAACTACTCTTCCCAGTAGTGTAAATAGGAGTTTTGCAAGCAAAGCATGTCACATTCTGGAATCCTGATTATCTTTAATGGCCCAAGGAGCTGCTACCATCACAGAACCTGAACCTTCAAACCAGCCTGAAAAAGTCTTACCCTAATTGTTGCTCTGATCCCAGTCACTTTTGTGGGTGGGAAGGCACACGGATGCCTCCTGAGCAGTTGCCAGGAGATGGGATAGGGGTCTGGCATGGGAGAGGGCAGTAGAAAGGAGCAGAGCCACATTGCAGAGCCAAGGTGGTACAGTAATGGCCTTTTGACAGGGATGTGGTTTCCAGAATCTCTCTCTATTTCTGGCAGAAGACGTCAGGGCCAATGAATCCTGGAAGCTCTCAAGTGCAAGTCTGGATATGTTCTGTCTCAGTGTGCCAGCTCTGCTGAAGGAAAAATGACTGCCACACCACTGTCCCATCCCTCAGCAGCTATTTGGCAACCTCACCCCTACATAGACACAGCAGCTGGCTTGCCTGCTATCTGCTGACCCTTTTCTTTTCCTCAACCCTTATGCCCTGAATGGATCAATTTTTAAAATTTACGAAGAGTCAAATATACAGCTGAGAACTGAACAGGGACGAAAAACTACTGGAAAAACAGGTGGGGGTTGCTGGAAAGCAGCATTATTTATCCCCCATGGCCAGCATCAGGTCAAGTAGCACCTCTCCTGGCTCCCTTACAGTCCTTTGAGCCCCTGCTGAATTTGATGCTTGTTCAAGGTCACCTGGCCACTTTTGGGTCCTGGCTCTGTGCCTCAGCCCTTGATGGGTGTGTTCTGCAGCATGATCAGCCAGGAAAGAAGGGGCAAACCGCACAAATCTCACTCACTGGCACAAGTATTTTTGTTCAGTTCAGACCCTTTCTCTTTCCTCCATCAACAATCTTGGATCCACCAGTTTCTTTGACAACGTCGTTGGCTCCAAGCAGTTACAGGGGCTGGGCAAAGTCAGAATTTTATTTTGGTGCATCTCTCACCTTGAAAAGTGTTACAAAACATGAAGTCACTGCTAGAAAGGGTTGTAAATTTTATTTCATGTTTTTTTCTGTCACAAAAGACAAATATATTCAAACTGTAATTGTTTGTGGTAAATGGGATGGTTTTAACAAGTTTTCCAACTTACAAAACTGTTACAAGTCCTCTAAACCAATTTTTTTTTTAATGATTAGAAATTTAAAGGTTTTCTACATTGAAATAGCTTTTCATTTTTAAATTTAATTTATAGTAGAAAAAAGACATTAAATAGCAAGGAAAAGTCCAAATTTAATATTTTAAATTTATTTTTATCTGTACCAATTTTTATTTTGCCTTGCTTTGTTTTTGTTGTTTTGGGTGGGGTTTTTTTTTGTTTTGTTTTGTGTTTTTTGTTGTTTTTTGTTTTTATTTCCTCATGGTTTGTGAACAGTTCTGAGATTTCCTTCCAGTATTCTTTCTGATGTGGAGAGGAACATCAACTGAAGTTTCGAAAACTTTTATAAGTAAGGGAAAGTCTTCCCTGCCAAGCTCTAGCTACAGCTTGGGTATGTCTGAAAACACTGACTGTCAAAAGCTGTGATCTGATTTTACAAGGAAGGGTTTTCTTATGTTGTCACACCCCTGTGTAGCCTCTGAAGAGTGAGTAACAGGGAGCTATTCCTGACAGTTTCCACCTGCGTGAGCTCTTAAACTTTTCTAAAATAGAGTATATCATGTTTTGGAGATGGAGATGTGTTAAGATGCTTGGAGACAGCCAGAAGGATTTGTAAACAGAATTATGTGAGGCAGGAGTCAATGAATAAGAATAATGACAGGTAGGAAAGGATTGGGAAATAAGTTAGGCATGACTCAGTGTGAAGGTACACAGCAAACAATCACCCATCAGTGACAGAAAATGCATGGGAGAGCTTTGAAGCAGAAGATTATCTCCAGTAGAGACTCAACTTGTAGAGGTTTGCAGCTCAGGGGCTCCTTGAGCAAGGAGCTTCATCCCTGTGTCTAAAGGCATGGCTAAGGTATATTGAAACGCAGTGTAAATACAGATAAAATCTAATAATTGTGACTTTTTCAAAGTCGAGTGGAACTGCTCACTGGAGCCTGTGGCACTTTGTTTGTTAGAGCATCTTTCTTTTCCCCACATTTCATTTATCCATGGTTTGATTTCTAGAACAATCATGCCAGTCCTGTGTGTTTGACTTTTACTTTTGCCTGAAAAACATTTTTTTTTGTATAGTAAGCCTTCACCCTTTCTTCCAATGAAGTTTCAATTAAAAAATAAAAAGTCAAACTGCAATTTAAATCTTTTATTCCACCCCACGTTTAGCCTTATCTCTCTCCTTAGCAGAGTAGTTAATTGGAGAAATGAAGCACTGGGGTGGCTTTGACCCTGAAGAACATCTTCTACTCTTTCTTCTCCTGCACATAAATCTCAGTGGTGCACCTTGCCCTTTGCAGCACGATAAGACTGAGTGACCAGCACACACTCAGCAGAGCAGATGAGGAGGGTGTAAGTACAGATAGTTTCCAAATGACCCCAGAGAAGTGCACAAATTATGTTGCTAACAACCATACTCTACATGGCAGGGATCCAGGGCCCTGCAATTAGATGTGAATATTACAGTTGGCTTCAAAACACTATGGAAATAAGAAATTGCTGTCTTTTGGGGAATTAGAGCATCTTTTTATTGGATGTGGGGAGAGCCGATTGGTGGCAGGCTCGTTGCATGTTTTTGTATTCTGGGCAGATTGCCTGCTGGAGAGGAAGCTATTTATTGATCTCTGACTGTGAGGGTTAATAAATCTCTGTTCAGACTAGTTCAAACTCTGGCCAGGTCAGTCTGAGGCAGATGATAACTGCTTCTTAACCAGAGGCACTCTCTGAAGCTGCTCTGGTCTGGTCTGCAATAAGAAGCCAGGGGTTTCTTGATCTTCCCTCAAGCCTCTAGCATTCAGGTAGTTTGGATTTAATTCACATAGAGTTCTTTCTTTTATTGCATGGCATTGAGGCCAACAGCATTTTTTCCCATCCCTTTACATATTCTGTTATACAGCCGTGCCACCTTCGGTGCGGGCTTGGCAGACAGGCTGGTTTCATTACCCCGTCTCCTCCCCTCCCCTCCTGAAGGACATCTTCATTAGGAATCTCTGTGTGCAGAAATCAGCTTATGCTCCACACAATATGTGCAAGCCCCCTGGAGGGATTTTATGAGAGGTCACACGCTCGAGCCCGCCTGTCACTGCCCACCCGGGGGCGGCCACCCCGGCCCGCCGCCTCCCCGGGACTTGCCCTTTGATTCCTCACCCTCAGCGCCAGTGCCTCTGCTTCAATAGACCTAATTTCCAATTGTCTCCATGAGCTTTGGAAGTCTCTCTATCACACCCTGAACAAATATGCCTTTTTTCCCCCCCTTTTTTATTTGTTCTTCTGAGCTCTCTGCTGAATAGTCGGTTCTTTCCCCCACTTCCATGTTTCTGCTCTAATCAAGGACAGATTCTTGTGAAAATAGATTGGTCTTCCCCACCCCCCAATGTGTGCATGTTCTTTTTTTTAATAATTTCCTAGAACTGGTAGATTTGGCTGGCCCTCGGGTCTCTTCTGCTGTAGGAGGGTTAAAGGGAGAGCTGGGTGGCCTGTTTGCTTTCAACTTTAACTCTTTCATCCTTTTCAGAGAAAACCCCTTCCCCTACCCCCCTTCCTTAAGAGGGTCAATCTCATGTGGTGTAGGAACCCCCACTGAAACCTTGTCAGCAGCTTTGGGCTCAGGTAGTGCCTCCTACCAGCTGCCTTGAGCAGCCCTGAACTATGGGTTGATCCTGAGAGGTGCTGCATGTCTGTTGGATGCTTAGTGCCCTTGGCTCTCACTGGAAATGCCAGGACTCAAGACAGGGACCCTTTTCTCCAGGGCTCTAAGCACACCCTGAAGTGTGGAAGCTCTTGGTGTTGAGTTTCATAACTGAGGATATTGCGTTCCCTGGACTTCTCCATTTCCCTGGCCTCCCACTGGGTGTGGAAAGCACCAATTCTCACCTTCCCTCAAGGTGCTGGATGCCTGGCCGTGGAACAGCAGGGCCAGATGCAGTCTCAGATCTAGAGGAAGGTGAATCTCACATCCAGAGGAAGGTGAACTTCTGCAAAACCTGAGGAGGGCACTAGAGAAATGCAGAAATGCCAAGACAGGGACTCAGCCAGCCAGTGCATGTGGCTGCCATCTGCAGAGCCCACTGCCTCTTGTGCTGGGCTTTTCCTGGGAGGGTGAGGTGAAGAGGTGGAGGCAGGGTCGGGGGAAAGGGTTCTCAGACAATTTTTTATGTTGTGGAGCAGCTAAGGTCTTATCAACATTTTCCTCCCTGTCTGATCTGTGATTACTGAGCCTTCACGTGTGCACACTGGCTGTGTGTGTGTATAAAAATATATGGCTGTATAATTAGAACCAGCCAGGAATATTTGGCTGAAATGGTGGTGAAGGAGGTGGGGGGGAATCAGGGAGTGTCCAAATATACCAATTCCTTGGAGCCAGAACTCTTCATGGGAAGTGTCAGGTTTGATGAATTTCCCATTCAAAAAAAAAAAAAAAAAAAAAAAAGAAGTTTTGACATATTTTAAACATTCCAAAGCAGTGTTTTTAAACCATCACCTCCCAGACTCATTTTTTTTCCTACTTGCAGAGGTTTTTGAGATCGTTCTGAATCAGGCAGAATTAGGGATTTAAAGTGTGGCCAATGTCCTAAACACCAGGTAAAGAGCATCAGTCAGTCTCTTTCTCCTCTTTTTCACCAAGAAAATCTTCCTTTTAAAACTGATTGAAGCGGAAATGGTCCACAGGGATATGTCAACTTTAGCCAAATAGTACATCTGACTAGATGAGGTGATAGCCACCTCTAATTAGAATGTCTCCATTGCGTAATTTAGTGACTCTTCCCCCCTCCAAGGTGCACCTATCATCCTACCCTCTAGCAGCTTTTTGACAGTCCCTGGTTTTTCCTTACTCTCCTCATTTGCCCATATCTTCCCATCTTCCCAGAAAGGCTCCCTGCTCCCTCACTAGTGCTGCAGAACCTCAGCCTTGCCACAGCAACAGGAGCTCAAGGGGATGGCAGTGCTGGCAAAGGCAGAGAGTACCACACATCAAGGCAGCATGTGAAACCCATGCAGTTCAGAGAGGCTCTGAGGAACTGGGACCCACCTATTGAGGATCTAAGCCATTGTTAGAACCACAACCATCAGGGGAGCTGGCCTGAGGGCCACGTGGCCCTTTTCTGGTACTCTTGCCCAAATTATTACTCATGCTCGCCTAGGTGGAAAGTCCTTGCACTGGAGCCCAGATCCTCAAAGGTTTGGTTTGACCAGAGAATCAAATACCTAAATACCTTTGAGGACTGCAGCTTTAGTCACTACATTGACCACCAGTTTTAAATCCACTCTGGAGAACTTATAAATGCTTCTTTATAAGCCTTTCAAGCTGTACTCTGCCCCCGACTGGCTTTGTCCTGGCGACACTGAGCACCTCAGCTCACATCCTTGCTCTCCCTTCCCCATGCAGCAATTTCTCTGGGGTCTTGGCCACAGCTCTTCCCTTCCTCCAAGCCCTTGAGCAAAGCAGTCACCTGAGCCACTGTTTCAGTAGGTCACTGTGGGGTGGGCTAAGCAGAGGTTGGCAGATGAACAAAAAGGTAGTGTAAATTTACATGTCTGTTCACATTTAAATAATACATAGATAGCCCTATATGTTTATATATATTTAAATATTCATATTATTCTCATATTCTCATTGGTGTTCCAATTTGTTGAACTAGTTCAGATTCAGGCTGAAGAGCTGGGGACAAAGGACCCATTCCCAGTGTTCTCTTCTGAGTGACACCACCATGGATGACAGCAGCTTGTCACTGTACCAACACCTGCATTTGGGAGCAGTGGGAGGGACACTCAACATCTCTGTTTCCTTCCTTGGGACGCTGGAAAATAATTAGTCCTGTGGGTCACAAAGGAGCTGCCATCTGCAAGGTTTTCTGCACTTTCCTTGCCACCATCGGTTAGAAGCTCTAGAACTCCAGATTTAATTCAGCTTGAATATCTATTATTGTCCCTTTTTTTTCTTTTCTGTGCCGTCCATGTCACCTTCACAGGCTATTTGTCTCCTCATGTTCTTTTGCATTAGTTACAAAGGGCAATCATGTTAGATATGGTGATAAATAGCAGCAAAAATAATGCAAGCAAGAAATGATGAACTGTTAAAAGGGAATTACACTGTAAAGTATTCAAATGTTAATGGAATACTCATAAGTGTTGACAACACTTCACAATCCTGGTGGTGTTTGAGATCAAAGTTTTAATTTATCTATTTTATACTGTGGTAAACTCAAATCCAAACCCAGACAGAGGCCAGAGGATTGATCTGGTACCATCTGAACTGAGAGCAAATCAAAGTGCTGCCATACTGGGAAGCATTGCCATGGGGGAACCTGACTGAACCCAGCAGGGCAGAGCTTGCCCCACTGGTGTGCAGGCAGTGCTGATGTTTCCAGGGGAGCCTGGCCACCAAACCTCTGCTGGTCCCACAGCCCAAATAAGTTCAGCATTGAAATGCCACCTAACTGTGCCTCCATACAGGAGCTGGACTCAATGATCCATGTGGATCCCTTTCCCACTCAGACTATTCTGTGTTTCTGTGATACATCCCCCAAAACACCATCAGTCTCTGACCTACTTTTGTCTCCAACAAGACCTTTTCTATTCTTATTTTTCCTGTTCTTTGCCCTGGTTTTCAGCTTGCTTTCCATGCCATGCCTCTGCATGTACCTTCAAGGCTTATACAGCTTTTATTGATGTTTTCTTGTAAATATGGGTTTGGGCTGCAACCCACCCATTACACATTCAAAGGGTGCTTGATTGACAAGTCTCTCCAAATCAACAGAAAAATCAGCTGCACGCTACTCTTTTATTTTCTTCTCCAGAGATCTGCTTGGACTCCGTCCTGTGCCTTGCCAGTGCTCAGGCCTGCCTGCTCCCCATGGACATTTAGGGGAGCTTTAAGGCTTCCCTGCATTGATTTTTATGTCCCATGAGCTGTGAGAAGCAGAGGGCTGGCAAAGCATTGCACCTTCCAGTGGGGATGCAGGGGCTGCCCTGGAGCTCTCCTGTGAGATCCATGGTGGGGCCGTCTGTGCCAGGGGTGGTGCAGCCCTGCTGTTGGCACACATGCAGCCCTGCTGTTGGCACATATGCAGCCACACCAAAGCAAACACTGCAGCCAGCTCTGTCTCCAGAGCAGGAGAGCATCCCCTGAGCCAGCAGAGGCAGCAGCTCACATCTGTTCAGGGCGGCCACATGAGCTGCGCAGCCTTAACACTGCTGCTTCTCATTTATTCACCTGCCTTTTTTTTTCTTTTTCCCCCTCCACCCTCTTGCAGACGGATTTCCCTCAGACAGGACCTCCCCGTGGCTGTCTCTGCGTGTGTTGTTCCCTCTGCTGAGTTCTAGGCCCTGCATAGGGGTGGGCTGGGGGCTGAGTTTGCCTGAAGGGCATTGCTTTGTACCTACCAGATGTGCTGAATTTCTCACTCCGGCTCCCTCTGAGCAGCCCCCTGCTTCCTATTGACCTTGCTGTAATTTAGATTCTCAGCCTTTTGCCAGTCCCTGCAGCTGATTTATTCTCCTGGTGTTTAATGTTGGATTTGCCTCTTTGGAGAAAGGTTATAACCACCTTGGAAATACTTGAAGAGCCGACCTTCTCTCTTTTTTGTTATTTTTTTCCTCACTCCTTGAGAGCGAGCTCCTGTTACGGTATGTGGTAGCCTGCAGTTTCCCCGCAAGCAAATTCTCTGCTGGTCAGGTCTCTATGTGAGCATTTGCATTCTATCATTAAGCCTTTAGAGATCTTGCCAGCCACTGGTTTGGCATCCAGTCATTCTCAGCAGGACTGGCTGCCTGTATCCTGTCTTTAGCTAATGCTCTGTCAACCACAGGCGAAATTCAGCCAACAAGATCTCTATCAGCCTTTCAAGGACCAACCGTTCTGCCATGTGGACTGAAGTTGTACGCTCTGGCCTGATCTATTTATTAAAGAGCTCTGCCAATCAGCAGACCTTGTCAAAAATAATGTTTCCCCTTATCCTCTCCCTCCTTCCTGGAAAATGTTGATGCGAGTGACAAAATGTTTGTTTTCATTGACTTATTCCATGGAAATTTACAGGTTCTGTTGGAAAATTAAAGATACTTTTTCAGCTGCTGAAGATCTTTCACTTTAAGGCTTTTCAGATTTCCAACAAAAGAAAAATAATTGAACATTTTCAAGGAAAGGCACTAATCACTTGTTAACACATGGATTTCACTGAGTCTCAGCTTTCCAGCAAGACTACTCTTTGCTTAGGCTGACTAGTGATTGACGGGTTTTCCTTTCACAGAGGTGCTCCTGTGGGATGGTGCTGAGGCTTGCTGTGGCACACATTACCGCCTGTTCTTTGGGCAGTGTTGGCTACCTCTTACCACCCCCATTATTGTCCTGCATTGCTGGTGGACTTGACACATGCAAAAATGGTCTTTTTTCTTGATGGAGTCTGCTGACTGTCTGATCATCTAGGGTTTATCATCTAGATGGCTTTCAAGCATTGTTTCAGAAGGAGTGTTTTTGTTTGGAAGACAGGTGTAATTGTGTGGCTTAAATTCTTCTTTGTGTGGCAAAGATCTTGGTCTTGTTACCATTTCTTTCTCCCTGTGTGGACTAGGTGTAGTCATATAAGCTATGACCAGAGTCTTCCTCATTCCTATGTGTTTGGGAGACTATGTCTGAACAGAGGGGAAGCCCTCCTAGACACTTCAGACCCAAGACAGGGGGTTTCACTTCACTTATTCTTTAGATGTGTAGAAATCTGTGACAAAACCAAGCAGTTCACACAGGTATCTTGCATTTTGATGACTACATCATCCTCTCTTGCTCATCTGAACACATCTGGTCCTGCCTTTCCCTCCCATCAGATATTTACCTACTGTTAACCTTCCAGACCTAAACACACACGTGGGATTGTGTCTTTGTTTCTATCCAGGCCATGGGCTTCCTACTTTATGGACCAGAGAGTGAGGTATTGCATCACATCCAGCTCATTAGGCTCTGCAGTGCTGTGCAAGCATGAGGGAAGGTGGAGAGGGTTGACCAGAAAAAGCCTGGAACTGCTGCATTGGTGAGATGTGCTCACAAAGCCACTGTGATCACTGGAATCAAGCTTTAAAGTACTCTGAGCAAATGCTGTATTAGCTGAGCTCTGAGAACTGCTGTGTGTGCATGTGCGTGTGTGTGCATGCACATGTGTGTCTCAGCCAGATGTTCTCAAGCTCAACCTCCCTGAGCTTGGCAGAGAGCTCTTTCCAGAACTTGGACTTGTGTCTTCAATGCCCAGTGGATTCCTCTGAGCTGGCCTCCAGTTTGTCTGGCACATACTGGCTGGCCATGTAACCACAGCTGGATTGCTAGGACAAAGCTTTGGAAACCAGAGAGCTTTGCCCATCCTTGTTGGCTGGAGGAGATGAATCTCTCCCTCTTGCCTGCCCAGCTCTGGAGGTGCTGTCACCCTGACCCCTCAGTTGTATGGCATAAAAAATCTCCAAACAGCTGGTAGGGCGAACACAGGAACAGTGGGTTTTCCTTTGGAGAATGCAGCTCTGTCAAAACTCAAAATATCTTGAAATATTTTTAGTATGAAATGTGCTATTTTTAAAATCTTGAAACAACTTTTTAAAAAGTAGTGTAATAGGTTATATGAAATATAAAGTAAGTCCAACTAGTCTTGTCCAGATTTTAAAAAAAAGGTTTGTTTTTTGGTTTTTTTTTATCATAGAGAATTTAGTCGTATTCATGTTTTATCCTGGCTTTGAAGAGAAAACTCTTCTCATCTTGAATGAGTCCAAATTACGGTACCCCACTTCTTTTGTGAAACAAAATACTGGTTCACAGTGAAACTTAATGGGAAGATTTTTCTTTAGGATCAAGCCCTATTTATGCTGCACAACTGAATCATTCAGTTGGAGTTGTCTTACATATGCCTCAGTCCCTCACCTGGAAAACAGGAAAATCCCCATGTAGCTAATGTGGCCGATCATAAAACATGCACATTGAGTCAAGCACGATAGCAATGAGGAAAAGGAACGACCCTGTGGGTAGAGCAGTGGTCTCGGACATGAGATCCGGGTTCCCTGTTCCCTGCAAGTGGTCCCTGTGGCCATGGCCCCATCACCTGAGATCATCCTTGTTAGATAGAAGTTATGGCTTTGGCAGTGGCTCTCAGGGTGCCATTAGGACTGATCAAGTGCACCATGTGCGCAAAGCCCCAGCCCGATGACGAAGGTGGCCCGAGGTGATGAAGGTGATTTGGTGCTGGGTATCAGCTCCTTGACTATAAGGAAACATGCAAACATTTTTCCTCTTGGCTTCTATTGCGTTGCATTTTCCTCTTGGCTCCTTGAGGGGGGCCAGAAAAATGGCACAGTTTGAAGGCTGCTGGAAGCTCACCAGTTGAGGGGCTGGTGGCACACAAGACCTGACAGAGTTGGGAGTGAATAGGAGTAAGCCCAGCAAGGGTTAGGTGAGGCCAGCGAGCTTTATTTTTGAAGCGGCACAGGGAGAGAGAGAGAGGGAAGAAAGGAAGGAGGAAACAGCTGTAAGGACATTTTTGTTGCTGACTGGTCCAAAGGAATGTGTATAAACAGCTTTAGATGTATTTTCCTGAGCATGCTAAGTGTATTTACTCCCTGCTCTAATTGGTCCTGCCTGAAGTTAGCCAGGACTAAGAGTTCCCATGGGAAGTACGCCTCACTGACTCAAACGCTCTGCAGACTGACTGATGCTCACAGTGCAACCTGTGTTTGTGATGGCTCCCGAGCTGTCCTTTCTCTCAGCCTCCTGCTGCAGCGCCCAGGGCCAGCGCAGCCTTGGCCCTGCCCAGGGGTGCACAGGCCAGGTGGCTTTCCTGCAGGGCAGCAGCAGGGCTGGGCTGGCACCAGTGCTGGACCTGGCAGCACAGGAATAAAGGGCTGTGTCTCCCTCCCGGGAAGGCCGGTCCACACGGCTGAGGCAGAGGATGCTTGAATTTATTTCATGAGCCAGCCACAGCTCAATTCTTAACTCAATCCAAGCAAGTTGCAGGTGAAGGCTCCATGAGCAGAACCTTTTCCTGGTGTGTGTATTGCCATGCAGGCACCAACAACCAAAGGCATTTTTGCACACACAAACGCCCCTGGATGCACACAAAGTGTTAGTTCCCAGTAAAACCCAGACGAACACTTTTTCTGAAAAAATTGCAAGCAGTCAGCAAAAAAGGGGGGGAAGCAAAAACCAGTTTCTCATTGCAAAATGTCGTTTTGGTGGAACTGACATTTTTAGCAAAGCCAGTATAAATTTCAATGTTTTGTTTTGTTTGTTTTAAAAAAACAAACACAGAAAATGTCCAAATATGTAATATTGACATTTTCAGAACCAAATGTTTTCCTATTCCATCCTAGCGCAGTTCTTAAAATTTGAGTTAACTTTTTCTTAAAAATACTACAAAGAGACCAAAGGAAAAAGAAGGCTTAAGTTCTTCTGAAGTATGTGGGCTTTCCGCAAATATTATCTTTTCATTCTGACTCAACACTTGAGCCCATCCATCAAAGTGAAAATGAGATGCCCTCTTTTGGGAAATGCATGTTTTACTCCACTATCTAAGCCAGTTAGTTGTGAAAATGTTTCCAAAGAGCCCTGCCCACGACTGGTGATCTTTTGGGCTGCTGGCATCCTCCAGCCAGCAGACACCTGTAAAATGCATCCTTGGCAGGGTACCAGCACAACTGCCCTTCCCATGCAGGGACAGTCCAGGCAGAAGCAGGTTACAGCCTAGGCTATCACCTTGTCTAAAAGAAAGATAAACCAAAAATCTCATCCGGATGCTGGATTTCTAAAAATTGCTTTCCCTGAAGGTGCTTGAGGTCAAGAGATGTTGAGGAAGGGAAAAGTACGATGTGGGAGCTGCCTCTGCCTTGCTGGTTGCCAAGCTGTGGAGCCAGCAGAAGTTGTTGACAGGAAGGGAAGCACTGGTGTGGTTCTGACAGTTTTTAAGCACTGTGTAAACACTGGTGATAAGGATTGATTATGACCACAATTCTCCTTCATCCATTATATTGCTTTGGATCTTCACAGAGAACCCAGAGTGAGTGAAAAACTGAGCAGTGGGTTTGAGTTTGGTGACCTTGGATGCTGAGCTGGGCTTGGGATCTCCAGCAAGGTTTGTTTCATAAACATGCTGAGCCTCTGGTTTCCCTTCTCTTTCACTTCCACCTTTCCTTTAAAGCTCTCTTTCCTTCTGTGTTTCCCAAATCCCACCAGCCTCTTCTGGGTTGGACACAGCTCTCAGGACCTGGCAGCAGAGCCTCCCCATGAGCCTAGGAGGTGATGCCAGTCACACCTGTCATTTAGAAGAAGATATTGCCCACAAATTTACTAGAACTGCTGAAGGGAACCAGTAGCAGAGGAGAGATGGAAAAAATGAGCCCCCAGAAGAGACCAGATTTCTCCCAAGCTGACCTTCAGGGGGTGCAGCATGTAGAGCACCAGCCACATGCAGTGTCATGCATGATACACATGCCAACTCTCCAGGAGTTTTCCAGAAGCATTTCCAGTCTCCAGGAGGTTTGTCAGTTTTTATCTCATATAAAAGTTGATGCTCTGAGCCCCAAAGACCTCCTATTCAGTCCCTCAGGACATGGGCTTGCTGTCCATGGCCCAAAAATTCTCAGATTTTACAGCTGGCTGGAGGGGTTATGAAAACCTGGAGTAAGTCCAGTGTGCTTTTGATTTCTTTTTCCTTGAGCTGGCTTTTTCCATGGCTCTTCCTTTATCTTGCTATCCATCCCATGACATCTCTCTCCCCCTTCTCCTGTGGCCCCACACCAAAACCAACTCCACCCTTCCCTGAGTGTCCCGGTTAGGAAGCAAAGAGGTAACTACGTGCCAGCTAGTACCTTCTTATCTAGTCACAGTATGTTCCCCTAAGGGAATTTTTGGCCTGGGATTGTGTGTGTGTGTGTATGTGTGTGTTTTATATGCTTTATTTTTATCACAGAAAGGATAGACAGTACATTATGTCTTCAGTCCAGGAGGTTACACACTAGATAAGAGACAGACAGATATACTACAACTGCTCCAGCCCATGGAGTTGTGTTACTGACATAGCACTGGCAATGTAACAGGTAAACTGTTTCCAACCCCCCACATTCAGGCAGTGAATTTTGTGTCAACAAATCCAGATCCAAGCAGAGATTTCAATGTTGATGTTCCTGCAGACACAGAATAAAGTCCACAGTGCTTCCTCCATTTCTGCCAGAATTCAACCTTCTCGAAGGCATCAGTCTCTCATCACCTCCATCCTATCCACTCCTTCTCTGGCTTCATTCTCATCCTCTCTGTCCATCTCCAATCTGGGTGTGTTATGTGGTTCAGTGATCCCCTTGGGCTCCTCCAAGAATGCATCCAGATTCAAAAGGAAATGGGGGTGTGTGTCTGTTTAGGCAACAGTGGTGTCAACAACCTCATAGTAGCACCTGTTAGCCAAAGTTAGGCAAGTAAATTAAAAAAAAGGTATTTTGGTATTAAAAGCTAGAATCAGAGATGGTTTATCCGTGCCTACTTCTTGCATCTTTTTTGAAACCATCTGGGCTAATTATAATGCTGGAGACTGTATACTAGTTTTTAAAGGATTAAGGGTGAGCCACAATGGTGGGTGATCCCCTCTACAATGATCACTCCAAAAGAGTGATCCCTTTTTATTCTATCTTTTCAATAACAGCGTCCTTGCCACTGAGCCACAGCTGTGGCAGGCTCCAGTGGGCATCCAGGGTTTGATTCTCAAGCACCATCCCTCCTCACAAAGCTCAGGGGCACACAGACACTTCCACGAAGCCATTGATCAAGGGAGGTGTTGCAGAGCCTTTGAGTCATCCCAAAAAATCCTGCCCTCCTTCACCTCCCCCCCCAAAGCCTTTGTCTTGTGCTGTGAAGGTTAACAGCATGTTGCAGCATCACGGTGCTCCTTTGGGGATGGTGATGCTGGGTTTATTTTCTCAGGAGAAACAGATAAAGGTGGCACCAGCTCCTACCCAACACTAAAGCTAAATTAGTAAATTTATTGTTCTTTCAAACCTGAGGGACGTGACAGGGACTGTTTTGGATTTTGATCCAAAACTGTGACCTTTGAATCAGCCTGACAATGAGCAATTGCGGCCGTGCTGCCCCAGCATCCATCAAATGCAATGATTTAGTGGCTTGACTGGCAGTGCAGAGATAAAAGTCACTGTAACTAAACATTGTCACAAGATGGATGTCTCCCACTTAGAAAATATTGTCTTAACTTAGGCTTTAGTTTCTGGGTGTTTCTGTGGGGGTCTCATCCTGATGTCTGCATCTTTTACAAATATTATGCAGACTTTAATGAATGTATCTTTGTGGCTTACCTGTGAGATAAAAGCAAACCAACTTCCTAATTTCAGAGTGAGGGAAATAAGAGATTATCAGCAAAGTGTAACCACTCCTTGTGTTACCTAGCAAGAGCCATATAAGTTTCAACTTTCCTGATTAGCTTTTTTGTAGCTCTTTATGCTTATTTAGCATGGGTCTGGCTGGCCCCAGGTCCAGTCCCAAAGGCTGACAACCTTCACACATCCAATTCTCATGTCTTGCAGCTGGCAGCTTGAAATGAGAGATATGCAACACACATCTCAAAGCTCTAACTCCCTAACCTGTGAGGGCTTGACATTACCTTTTGGTGTCCCGGTGCTTCTGTTCATGCCACAGATATTCAGTATACACTTAAGTTTAAAGTAAAGCTGACATCACCTCTGCAGTGTTATTTTCAAAGATTCCTGTGGTAAGGCTAATTAGGCCATTACAGTATCTTGCAAGATTTATAATCACTGGCTATATCAAAGGAATCTATCAAACAAATACCAGATTACATTGTGCCTGCATCTCCCTCCCCTTCCACAAAACTCCACACTGATTGTTCCAGTGCTGCTCATGCAATACAACTGTGGGGCAGTGTGTTTTCTCAAGGTTTCAGATCAGGAAAACCAGAACTGCCAGAGCCCAAGTCAGCAAAATCCATGTAGTTCTCACAGCCTTCTCCACCTGCATGTGTGCTCAGCCATCTGCTGGGAGTTTGCAGGTTGAGGAGATGGGGCAGGAGGATGGTCCCTGCCTCATCACACTGCTGGGTCCAGTCGAGATTCTCTGTAATGGCTACACTTCTACTTGAGCCCTTTAGCAGCTTCCCACCTCCACCTCCAGGAGACATGGGCAGAAGGGACACATTTGTTTTTGATCTTTCCTTCCTATCAAAATCCCCCTTTCTGGTTCAGCTTTTGGCACAGCTTTTCACTGGCTGATGATCAGCTTGGACACCAGGACACTTTCAAGGTATAAATTAAGTTCTGAGCAATGACTTCTGCTATTCTTAATGCCTGGCAGCTAGTCAGAAGCTTCTCCCAGGTCCCCCAGCCTCCCAAAGACCCTCCTCACCCACTGTGAGGTTCCCTGTTGCCAGCTCTCACTGTATGGCAGGGCTTTGCTGGGGCAGCACTGTGGAGCTGGCGAGCCCACAGCCTAGGAAAGCCTTTCTCCTCCAGCACTTTACAGCTCTGAGACTGTTAAAGCTTGCACATTCCTGAGGCTGAGCATCTCACAGTGGTTTTGGGAACAGGTTATTCTGCCTGCCTCTAGCTTGCTTTTATATTTCCAGGTCTCCCAGCTGCTCTGCATGGGCAGTAGGAGAGCTGGGGACTGCTTCTTCCAGTGTGCGTGGTGGGACTGGATCCCTGCTCTGCCAAAGAAGCAATAATTTATTGCTCTCCTGGGTGAGGAGGGACTGGCTGTATGCCTGGGCAGTGGGGCTGGGACCCAGTGGGTGCTCTTGCCAGCCAGAGGTAGCAGAAATGCTTTCGTTCCAGCTAAGTGGTGTTGGAAAAGTGTTTTCTTTTCATCCTCTTTCTAATTTTGGGCTCTGAACTCAGTGCCCAAAACACACATACACCCAAGTCTAAGGTCCAGCATGCCAAGATACATGTGTCATTATGGGGACTGTACAAACAGGAGCAGGATGGGAGGGAAGGAGCCAAACAATGATGTCTCCCTTCTTTCTGCCCAATATTTATTGTGATTTTCATGTGTCTGTCCCTGGCTACCCTCAGGCATGTCCATGGCAAGTAGGGTTGAGCTGCACCTTCCTTGTTTAAGCCAGACCTCCTCTATCCACTCCATTTGACTGTTTTTCCCCTTTTTAAATTCATTTGTCAGATTTTCCATGATGGAAGACAACAGAGGGAGCATCACTGTGGCTGCAACACAGCACACTCCTGCCTGATTCCAGGCTAAAGTCACTACACCTCCCATCATCTGTGCAGCACAAAAACAGGACCAGAAGCACAAAAACAGGACCAGAGTCCTACATGGGGATGGGAGGAGAAAACAGCCAACCTATCCACAAACAGAGCCATCTCTGCCTGAAGGATGTGGCCCCAGGACAGGATGCAACCAGGCAAGTAAAAAGCCAACAATTCATGAATATTTTGCAGACAGACCTGAGGACATTTTTAAGTTCTAATGGAAAATAATATTTGATACTTTGCAAGTCAGTAAAAACTGATTTTATCTATGTGACTTTTTCTGCAAGACAGGCAATGATATCACGTTATTGATGGTATTCTTTGTACTCTGTCCTTATTTGCACTGTTTCCCATCTCTTATCCCAATCACTCATGAATTGCTCACTCATTCAGCCACATAGTTAAATGGACAAGAATACAGATCAGTTGGACCTTGAAAATCAAGGGGTTTGTATTTAATATATTTTCACCTGTGAAACAAGACAGTGATATTGGCTGAAAGTGGACGCTTCCACAGTGAGTTTCCTCTCTCACACTTCCTCAGAGACCCCTACCCACTATATTTCACCACCTCGTGTGTCTGCACAGGCACTGGGTATTGAACAGAGGCTGTACTTGGAGCAGTGCACAAAATATTATATTCAGCACACTAAAAAAAATTTTAAATTATCACGTCCTGAGAAGTTCCCTAAACATTCTTAAAATAGATTTTCCCATCATTTTGGGTCTCATGCAGAACCCTGGTTGATGAGATCTGGGAATCTGCTGTTAATTTGATCATTAGGAGGTGTTTTTACAACAGCTTTCAGCACTCATGAGTTTTGTGCTCTTTCTAAAACACTCACTAAACTTCCAATAGCGAACAGCATGAGGGCATGAATGCCCTCTTGGTTGATCCCATTGATCCCCTAAAATCAGCACTAAATCCAGACTCCCCCATGATCTCCTTCTGTCAGTATGGTGCCAAGGCAAGAATCAAACACGTTCATGTCCCCAGATATGCCATGACTGCAAAGCCCTGGGTTCAGAACAGGCCTGGAGGAGCTTTTACCTGTCTGTCCCAGGAATGCACCCGGCGTCTCTGCCAGCTGCGTGTGTGCCAGCAGCGCGTCCTGGCCCGTGACGTGCGCGCAGCAGCAATGCGCCTGGGAGTGCGCTGGGGAATGCCGAGGATGCCACAACAGGAAACACGGAGACATAACATGTCCAAGTGGGGTAACTGAGGCAGATGGAGCAGGAATGCGATTACATGACCCCCGCGGGATTTGGCTGGGACGCCGGGGCGTGCTGAGCTCATTCCTCCGTCAGAGGGAGGAAGAGAGTGGAGCGGGTCTCGCTGCTTGTGTTTTATCAGATAGAACCAAACGGCATCAGCAAACATTGTGGTTTGGGGGAAGATGGATTCCAGCACATTCCCCAGCTCCCGCTCTGTGTCCTAAAGTACAGCGAGAGCAGTGAAAGTTTCCACTGGGGTAGGAGAGGGAGCCACCTGCCAAGGCTTGCCAGGAAGCCGGTGGATGCCAGAGGGTCAGGTTAATTCAGTGTGCAGGCTACGGGGCCCTTTTATGTGCTCATTCTTCAGTGTGATCAGGAGTTTTCCTTTGAAAGAGTTTTTAACTTGAAAAATACCACTTTCTCCAAAATAAAACTGTCAGTGAGGGGGGGGAAAAAAAGTTTCAGTGTCAGCTAATGCAAATAGTCCCTTGTCAGTGCTTTCTGACACTGGGGAATCCTCCACCAAAAATATTTTAGGTTCAGTAACAGTATTATGAATATAGAGAACATGGAGTAAAAGGAACTGAACATGAAGTAAAAGGACCCTGAGACCCTATTATTAAATTATCTGAGTGTTCTCTTCTAGGTTTTAAAGGTATCTTAGTGTTTTATGTGAAGTTCTGAGAAAACAGAACTACCAGTCCATCTGTGTAACATGGCTCGCTCATTCTTTCTCAGCCCAGTTTGGGATTATTCCTATCAGCCCCTTTGCATTTTATGCACAGCTTCCCAAATTCCATCACTTCATTAGGAAACAACTGTGTCCAGCAACACTGGCAAGAGTAGGAGCAGATCTGAGGTGCTCACAGAAAAGCTGGGAACAAAATTTTCAAAATTTGGAAAACAGTTCTCATAGCAACTGGTTTGGACCGGTACCTGAAGCATCCCTCATGGCAGGTCAGAATCAATAAAGGAGACCTCATCAAAACTCCTTTGCCTCCCAGATATGAAGGATTCCTGCTTTTCCCAGGTTGAACACTGCTTATAGGTTAAATCAAGGTAGTTTTTTTCCCCTTATCTGGCAATACTGCAAGTCTCACATTGGTATCTGAGCAAGAAGTGAGATAGCTTCCATTCTTCTATGCAATTCAGAAGTCAGGATGTTTATTTAAGTTTCTTAACTATATGGACCGTGTCAGAGCTCTGAGCTCTGCTGAAATTTCTGAAATGGTTGATTATGGGTTTCAGTTCACATTGGAGAGGAGAATTATGTGACTTTTGGTGCATTTGGTGCATTCCTATTCCTGTCCTTGTCTTTCCTGGTTTTAAACGGTCACCTGCCAAAAACATGCTGAGATCAGGATTCAGCTGGTGGCCTGGCTGGTGGGAGAAGCAAAAACTGTCCTGAACTTCCCTCTTTTAGCTTTGCCTGAGCTTGGGAGTGCTGACTTTAGTGAAAACTTGTTTTTATCAGTCTTCAAAGCTGCTTGCTTGTTACTCAAGGGGCAGAGAGGCAGTAGACTCCAGCTGGTTAAAGTCACTTCTCTGACCACAGACTTTGACCCCTCCCAAAATGCTAATTTCTAGTGCCAACCCTAAAAATGTTGCTCAGCTCCTCTTCCCCTGTTCCTACCCCTGCTCTTCAACAAATGTAGATATTGCAACTCTTTTTCTTTTTTTTTAATAAATTTATTCAACAGTCTCTCTTTTCTTGTTGTGTAACTATCAACACATACAATCCAGAAACACCTCAGAGTACCTTATTTATTTTTCTTTTACTAACAGGCTGACATTCTTAAACAGATGGCTGAAGAACAAACCCAGGGTCCAGGCTTTAGTGCTGAGTTTTACTGTATGGACCCTGGGATGTTTCTGAGCTGGTTTCTTTGAGAAATGAAGGAAGCCCCAGGGGTGGTTCTGCTGTGAGCAGTTCTGCTGGCTGTCCTTCCCCTGCAGCCACAGCCAGGCAGCCAAAGGATCAGCCATGGGTACTTGGAGTCCATTTCCCAGGAGGGACTGAGCCAGGTGGAGGTGAAGGATGGCAGGAGAGGCTGCAGTGTGCCTGAGTCCCCAGCAGCCCTCAGCTGAGTTCAGCCATGCAGCTGGATGTGCATTACAGTAGCCTGAAATGTCTCTTTCTGCTGACAGCTGAAGCTGATGATGCACTGGGCCAGACATTTCCTTTGCCCAAGCACCAGTGACTTTGGCCAAGATCTAAGGGAGGCCTTGAGGCCAGGCTGAGAGAAGAGGCAGGGCTGTGCCCAGCTGTGCAGCCCTTCAGCAGAGAGCCAGCATTACCACCCTGGCCACAGCCGTGTTCCTGCATACAATAGCCAAGAAAACCTGCAAGAACCATTGGCTTGAAACATGCCCACGGGGAAGATGATTCTCCTCTGGCTCATTAACTCCTGAAAAGACTTTAACCAGGGCCAGCTTGCAAAAAACCCCAACCCAAGCTCAGTAAGACAGAGACAAGAAGACAGCTGGTTAGCTATAACTAGTGTATTTAGCTACTTCCCTAACCATTGTCCACCCTTATTAATGGTTAAACACTCTCTGTGTCATTGTTTGCTGTTTCTGGCCAATTCAAACTCTTTCAAGTGGGAGGAAGAGTGAAGCGTGGAGGGAAACCAACACCAAAGGCCTGCTTGTATTTTACAAGACACCCAATTAAATGGCACCTCAGGTTACCTATAAGTGTCACTTGCTTTCCTGTTAAGGGACATTTATTGGAACTCAGAAATGCATGAATGAGCAGAGCTCTTAACCTTGCCTTGAGGTTGGTGAATGCGTATTGTGCCTAACTGCCATCCTTCGTACTTACGTGTTATCTTTCCCTTATCTCCACCGTATCAGAGAGCTTCAGTTTTCTGCTTATTTATCTCCATGGTGTCCTGAGGACTTCTTAAAAGAATGAGATCTGACTAACTTGTCCAAAGTCACACAAGAAACTGGTGGCAGCACAGAGGATTGATGATTTGTCAGCATGACAAGTGGGTGACCATGAAGTCTTTCTAGAGCACCTCAAATGTCACAGCAGCCCATTGGCCTTGGGCCCCTGCCCTTCTTGCAGGGAGGGATTGAAGCTGTGCTGGCCTCAGGCCCTTGTGGGTCTGGGTGCCCTTGGCTGCCCATGCATGGGGCTGTGGCAGGTAACTCATGCCCCTGCTTATTCACTGATGTCTTGGTCCTCCACCAAACTGAAACTGTGGAGAGTGGCAGATCTGCTAAATCACGTATTTTTCCTCTTGCAACCAGATATTCAACAATGATTAAGTCGAATCTGCTACCTTAATTTCTTACTTCCACACTTCCTACTCCTGCCCAGTGGCCATGACATTCTGTTTGAACCAGGGATGAACCTCCTCTGGTAGATGACGACCCATACCCAACCTTTGCCTCAGACTTAACTTGACTCTTCAGTTGAGTTTGAAAAGTTGTTCCAACATTTTTTTTCAACTTTCACATTCCTCTGCCCTCTTTGGGATTTGATTGGAGGTAGAGGCACCAAAATACCCTGAGGAATGCTGTTTTAGATTAATTTCTGACACTGCTGATTAACCAGTCTTTCTGATCCTGGTTAACTCTGCTCATTTTCAGGCCAAAAACCCACTTGGGCAAGATTCAAACAAACATCCAGGCCAGCAGCTTCAAGTGCTCTCATTCACAAGCGATCAGTCAGAAATCCCTCTGCTGATTTTGGTGGCACTGACATCAAAGGTACAGCATTTTTCATTGCATGACCACACTGACGTCACCACTGCAAAGCTGATGGAGGATGGAATGAGCAGATCCTGCCAGCTTTCTCTGCCTGGATTTGGCAGCATGCAGAGGTTTTGTGATGAGCTGTACTGGAGGTGAGGTGATGTTGGACAGCTGTGACAACCCCTCTGTCAGATGTGGCACTCAATAACCTGACCTCAGGAACAACACTGAGACTTTCTAGGAGTCCATCGCTAAACTGCCATGCTACATAAATAGCTCTGTGCTTTCTTTTTCCTTTTTTTTTCCTTCTTCTTGCTCTTTTATCTGACAGACAGCCTGGTTCACAAAACAGTATACTGGGAAGATGGGCTGATATGAGTCCTCTTCCATGCAAAGACATCCAATATTTTCTCTTGGGCTGTCTTTCCTATTCCAGTGCTGATCTACTACCATAGGCTCCTGCAGATGCTGCTGTGGTCCTTGTCTTGTCCTGAGAATTTACTGAGCCTTGGATGGGCTGAGGGAGGTATGAGGGCATCAGGACCACCCAGTGCATGGCTGGCACATTGTCCTTACAGCACTCAAGCGTCCGAGCAACAAAACATTATGTAGGAGATAATGAACCTTTTGCAGACAGTTAAAAAACTCAGCCAGCGGCATTTCAGCCAGCCAGGATGGCTTGAGCAGCTTCCACCTGCCTAGCCCTGCCATTGCCCATCTTGCACTGCAAGAAAAGTAATTGAGGTAGCAAGAGGGAAGTGGCAGTGAACATTCTTATGTTTAACATCTGTTAATGAAAGATCATTTAACCAACTGCAAAAGCAAGAATGGTCACAACTTCAGCTTCCCAAAGCCATGGTGCCCCAGCACTTCTCAGAATTGAGCTCCCTGTCAGACAACACTGCCAGGATGGAAGGGAGCTAGTTTCAAGCAGATTATTGCTTCACAGCACAGGGGATACAGGGACTTTAGGGCTTGAGTCTGAGCTTGACAGCCCCCCCATACACATATCAGATGTCCTAGTCCAGCCTCCAGCCCTCCTTCCCTGCCACAACAGCATAAGGACAAACCAGCCAGAGTTGTTGCTTAAAGGGAGAGCTGGCTGATACCATTTTGATGGTGAAGTACATGCACCTGGATGGATGCTGTGTACAGTCGGACCCTCTGTTTCCTGAGAAAGAGATGAAAGATCAATTATGGGGCATGAAAGTAGTGATGCCTCCAGTGGGACTGAGAGAGCACTAGGTTCCACAGCTCTGCCTCAGGCAAAGAACAGGTGAGTCCTTAAGGAGGCTGCTTTGCTTCCTTGTTGGTTTATTTCCTGCTTCTCTGGGGAGACGGTGAGGTGAGTCCCAAGATTGTAATCTGCCTGCAAGCAGCAGTCACATCACCTCTACCATGCTCTGAAACCAGATGGAGGTTCCAGGTCCATTGCCTGGTTGCCCTCACAGAAATTGCCTCATAGAAGCCTCATGAGCTTCTTCATCTCACTCCATAGGAAAATGATGATGGAGCACAGCTGTTTCTTTATCTCAATTGACTTCTCTTTCTCCCTTCTCCCTCCTGCCCAGGTTGTTTGTTGGTGCCTCCACTGCAGTGTCAATGTGCAGCAGAAGGGCATCTCATCTCTGAGTCATGCTGGCTTAGGAGGTGGGAGTGAGCAGTTTTCTTCCAGCAGATACCGTCCAATGTTGACCTCCACCATCCAGATCTGCAGGTCAGTGCCCCAAAGCAATGTTTCTCCTTGACTCTGATACTTCCACCCAGATGATCATTTTAGCTGGTAAAGAATTTTCCTAACATTTGAAGAAACAAAGACCTAGCAAATCAAAATATAACTAGTGCCCAGCTGCCTCTTTATCTGGCTATGCTTTATTTGCACAAGCTGAAGAACTTCATGGTGCCAGGAGGGATGCGATAGAAGTTCTTTGTCTCATAAATTACTTTGGCCCAGTCTTCCCCTGGGAAATAGGACTTGAGAGCAAGAGCTGGCAGCGCGGGTTCTGCTCCCAGCTTTGGCACTGACCTGCTGCGTGACCTTGGACAACTCACTTCACCTCCCCTTAGCTTCTGTTTCCCCTCCTCTCCTTTGTCTGCCTTGTTTATTTGGACTGTCAACTCCTAGAGAAAGGAATTCAGCCTCCCCGGCAGCTTGAAGATTGCATAGCGTGACAGGAGCCCAATCGGACTCGCTTCTGGGAGGTACTACAGTAAAAAAGTTCACAATGATGACTGGAAACTAGCATTTGCTAAACAATTGTATGGGAGTTCTTGCTTATTAAGGGGCATATATGAACTAGCAGAGCATCTCTGATGGTTCAGAGTGCTTGTCCAGGGACAGCAACTGTTTTTGTTCCTTTTCCGTGGCCACACTGAAGACCATATCTACCAGCCCCATAAATATTGACATCTTCTCCCTGTCCCAGCTGCACAGTGGGAGGAGTGGGAAGCATCTGCCAAAGAAAAGGGAATGTTTGTTGGAGGTAATGAAGAAGGCTTCTCTTGGAGTCCTCCCCCTTACACACATCTGGACAGATAACAGCTCTTGTGAGAAAGGTTGAAAGCGCTGGGGAGGCCTCCTGGGAAGGGCAGGGAAACACTCCACTTTGGAGCTGGTTAGCACCACGGGCAGAAAGGTGGAGAGAGGCTGTGGGGGCTAACGCAGGCCCTGTCACCCAGAAGTCAGGGATGGAACAGACAAAACCCAGGCCACCAAAAGCCTATGGGGCAGATCATCTTTAGGTAGAACCACAAGAGCCTTGATTCCAGAATACACCTCTTTCAGGCACGTGCTGCAGCTTTGAAATCCATTTTATCCTCTGGATGGTATCAAAGGGTGCAATGAAGGGCTTGCCATTGCATTTGTGGCTCTTGAGGGGACTCCATGCTCACCCACTGCCTTCAACTGTACTCAGATGTACTCAGAGTCCCCCTGGCAGTTCCACTGCTGTCCCTCAGCCAAGAGCCCAGCCTTCTCTTCCCGCTGAGTGACCCACAGCTGGTACACAAGGACACCATGATAGGACAGGAATCACAGCGTTTGTGCTACACGCCACTCCACAAATATAGCTAAGAGCAAATTGTTTCTCTAACATGCCAAGGATGCCTTCAAAAAACCTCTTACCCCACTACCCCTTTGGCAGTAGCCCTGCAGCTTGACAGACTCCACTGGAACGCTCGCCTGCTTTTAAAATGTCTTGAATGTATTGCATGTATTGGCCTGTCATTGGTTTTCTCAAGCCCCAGCAATACAGAGGGGTCTGCAGGGAGCAGTGTGGAAAGCAGCTCCTTAAGTGATGCTTTCCAGTTGACAGGACTGGAGGGCAGGCACTACCTGCTGTTAGGGGAGAAAGCCAATCCAGTTCTTAATCCATCAGCCAGAGGCCAATGCAGAATTGTTGCCCCCCGTGCTGCTTTCCAGTGCTTTGTCCATTTATGCCTGTGCTGGTGAAGGTCCTTCCCCTGCCTGCCTGTCCCTTCTGAAGCATCCTTCTGGGATGAGTTCTTCCTACCCTGGCAGTGCCTGGGAGTGCACAGAGGCTTTTTCTGTCCTCCAATGTAACAGGTGGCATAAAGAAGGCACAAAAATAGGAAAGATGATCTGAAAGAATAAACTCCACCCGCCCTTAATTCCCTACTCCCCGCTGCAACAGGAGCTTTGGAAACTCAAGAGACAGATGAGCACACGTGGAAGAGCGATGCTCAGGTGCAGAGCAAGCAGGAGTGAGGATATCCCTGTGCATTGCCACTGAGAGTGTTTACAGATCTGTGTTCTACCACTGCATCCATCTTGCTGCACAGCCTGAGGCCGTCCCCACATGAAACAGGTAAAGGGCAGTGGCTGCATATTTAAAGGAAACATAATAAGAGAAGAAAAAAGTCTGCTTTTCACAGCTTGCAGGTTGTGGTTAAGCAGTTACTCCTTTCCATGGCACTCGCTGGGGCTAAGAGACCACCACAGACATGCAGTTGCCAGGGTCTGAAGGGTGAAATTCCTGTGTCTCAGTCTCCAAATTCTTCAAATAGTCCCTCCAATTTTTATGTTTTCATAAAGGCATGGCCTGCTGCCGGGTGACCTGGAAGAGGCATCGCAGTGCTTTGTCAGCACACTTGCCTCACTGCAGAAGCTAAGGACCAAGTTGTCTTATTAATCATTTAAAAAGTGGGGAGGAAAAAAAAATAAAAGGCACAGTTCTGGCTAATTGTAGGGGGGAAAAATGAGGTCAGAGTTCATTTTTTTTCTCTGCTGTCACTTCACAGTTCACTGGCTGACAAGGAAAGCAAGATAAGAAGAGACTGGAGATAGTTCAGGGAACTGAACTCCCTCTCCCAAGGAGAAGTGGGGGAGTTCAGGTTTCTGATGTGGATGGAGAGGCAACTGTGCTTGGTGTTGAGCCACAGGACTTGGCAGAGGGGATGCCATAAACTGCTCCAAGAGGGAGCAGGGGGGTTTGGCATGGTGCTCATGCACCTAGCATGTCTCATTTGTTGCCACCACATAAACGTACTGACATTGGTGCTGCTTGCAGGTAAGTCTGAGCTGACAGAAACTGGGAGCCTCCTGCACCAGCAGCCGTGCAGGATTTCAAGCAGGTACATTTGATTCAATCTAAGCCTCAGGGTTTTCCACCCTGGTTTTTTTTAAATTTCTTTTTAATATAACATCTATGCAAAAGTATGGATTGGAGGGGAGAGCAGAGCCCTGGTGCTCCTTCCTGCTCTGACACTGAGCTGATGATACAGCAAAGCCTGCCAAACCACCCTTCCCTCATTCTGTCCCCCGTGGTCACTCCCGCTATGAGCGGCAACTGCTGGAGTAACCGAGACCTCCTCAGGAGCGTGAGATCCAGAGTCATTCATTTTATGGGGCCCTCCTGTGAGAGCAAGGGATTTGTTACCCTGATTCCTGCTGGGGAAGCGCTCCCACAGCCACAATGCGAAACACAATACGGCACGGACTCTGACATTCAAGCTGGGTTATTTGAGGCAAGTTTGTTACACGGGGCCTATGCAGCACAATTCCAGCAGTAATTATCCAGGCTCCTTGCACCATTCTGGCCAGTTCAGTGCTAACTCTGGCCTGAAATCCCAAAGTCACCGGGAAAAGCCAATGTGCTGTGCTTGGCTTTAGGGGTATAGAGGGAGGAAAGGGGTCAGGAAGAGGAATCACAACCAGGGGGAGGCTGTTTAGTGAAGACCCCAGTGCTGGGGACATGCTCTAGGAATGGGATGTTTGCCTCTGTTTGCGCTATGGCAGGTGGCTTGGGAATTTCTTCAGCAGTGGCACTCATGGAAATTCCAGTGTTAAAGAGAGGCATAAGCTTTCTGCTACAGAAATTGAAGTGATGCCTACAAGTCCTAAGGTCAGGCCAGGGGATCACAGCAGCCTGTGAATCTCTGTCCCAGGGCTATTTAGCCTAAGACTTACCTGCAAGATGTTGCTTTAAGGTAGGATCAAAACTAAGGTTAATGTCTTTTTCCTGCCTCAGCCGAGCATGTGCAGAGCAAGCAGGGATTGCAGGGGAGGTGTGAGGTGAGAAAGGTGTCCTCAAACTCTTGTGAGAGGTTAACCTGGCTCCTGAAGGTTGCACAAGCCCCCACCAGCAACATTGGTGGTGTGGCAGAGCTGAGGGCTGAGCAGGTAAAAGGCAGGTGGGCCATTTGTTCCAGTCCCCAGACAAACATGGATAAACTCCAGCACAGCCAGTTTCACCATGCTTCAAAACAGAAAACAACTTCTGAAGAGCCGTGGAATGCTAAGACATGTAAGAAGGAATAGTGGATAGAAAGGGCTGAACAGGAGACTATAAACATCTACAAAGATATGTTCCCCTGACCCTCCAGCCAGGATACCCATCCCTTCCCAGCCCTATTTTCCACACTAATGCAGGATAATTCCTAATTGCTTTTGCTATGGAAGTAATAACATGTCAGGGTGTTTTCCTCTTTTCTTTTGTTTGTTTTTTTTTCCTTTTGGCAGGCACAACAATCAGGACCCTTCTGCATTTAGACATGAAGCAAAAGAAGGAAAACAGTCTTGTTTTCAATAAGACAGGGTCTCTTCCTCCGTTGCTCAACTGCCCATTTGCACAAGGCTTTCTGGCCCCATAGTAGCCTGTTTCCCTGGAGAGTACAATCAACATGGGGAGGCAAGGCAGCGTTGGAAGGTAGCCTGAGGATAACAGGCGTTATAAAGAGGAATTTTTTTCCCTGCTGTTTTTGTTTGTTTTACTACAGAGGCTCAGAGGAGCTGGCCAAGAGCCTCACACAGCAGGTGCTGCCTGGGAATGCAAGGGGAGCAAAATTCCTGCTAAATGGAAGCATTATTTGACACCACTGCCTTTCGCAATCTTTTTCTTTTGTTTCAGACAAACTCCAAGGCCTCCTGGGCTTTGTGGTCAAAGCTGAGTTGGACTCTTCTGCAGGGGAGGAAAGGGAAGTAGTAAGGGTGTCCCCAAACATGCCAAACACTTGGGTGACAGAGACCAAGCCTTCTGGAAACAATACTGCTGGGTTCCCACAGAAGTAGCAAGAGGGCCAAGAAAAAAAGAAGAATCACCTTTGGCTCCCTCACAACAGTGTTATACCTTTTTCCTTTTTTGCTCCTTTTTTTTTCTTTTTTTTTTTTTTAATAGTGAAGGAGAGGCTGAGCCTGCACACCCACACCAAAATGCTTTTGATATTTGGAGATCTACAGGAGTGTGTCACTACTCTGGCCAGCTTGCTGTTGTCTACCATGGCTGTTGCAAGACTCAAAGAGAGAGTTAGTGTGGCTAAAGGAAAGCAGGATAACTCCTGCCTTTACCAGAGGCTTCCCCTGTGGCTCAGTCCCTCAGCTCCTCTAATTTTCTTTTGGGCTGCAGCTCCTTCCCAGTAAAACTGGCAAAATCCATGATGGGGAGGGGGTCATATATCAGCATCATGGGATGTGTAACTATTTCATAAATGATGGAACAGTGTAAAAACCCAGAAAGAAGGAAGTCAGAATCTTCCAGAATTGACAGGCTTTGCAACAGACTTTACATTCTTCTAGTTTTTACAAGCAACCAGGGTGCCTCCATCCAAATGCTCTCCTCCTACCAGCAAAAATGTTGTTTCAGAGAAAGTCTCATTTTTCATAGCCTTTTGGATACCCTCAGTTGCCAAAATGACCCTGCAGAAGCGATAGCTCACTTCCAGAAGCCTTCAAAAGGTGCAGTAACTGTGTGTTCAGGTACATCTGTCTCATGGTTGTCCTCAAGCAAAGGGACAGTGTTCTGGTTTGCTCCACACCTTGCATGCTGGCATTGTCCTCACTGATGGAGCCCTGGGGTGCTCCTCCAAGGCTGGTGCTATTAATATTAATGATTTTCTCCCCCTTCCACACTCTGTGGTTCCTGGGGGGCCAACAACGCCAGCCTGGATGCTCTTAAACAGTGCTGTGTGAGGCACAGCCATATTCCTTAGCTGTAAGTGTCTAGAATCACCCACCAGCTCTCCAAAACAAGTTCAGAGCACGACTTGCAGCCGCACAGATGACGTGGCTCTTCAGGCCCAGAGGTAAAACCTACAATATTAGCAACACAGTGGATAGGTGGTACCCACATTCCACTGGCATTTCTCCCTGCCAGTGTCCAGATATTGCATTCCTCAGCCCAAACAGCCGCTTTCTTGAATTTCTTGTACTGCAAAAGATGGGGAAATCCATGTGAGACAAGTATCTGATGCTTCCCAGTTGTTCCACTGCTATTTATTGAGTACCCTAAAATTAATGAAAACCAAAGACACTTGAATGGAGTGCAGAAAGTCATAAAGTTCAGAAAATCAAAATTGAAATGGGCCTCTATCAGAAGGCCATTTGTATATCATTAAAATTTCTGCTCACTCAGAAAGGGGAAGGAAGCAAAACTTAAAAGCTTCTGGTGTAAATTTGCAATGGTGAGAAAACTATGTCCTTGACAAATAGCCAGAAGGACAAGCTACTGCCTTGATCAAGCTCTTCAGGATCAGGAGTTCCAGTGAACGATATAGCTGCTGAAAAATAGAAAGTATGTAGAATAAGGCTGCACAAATAGTTTCAAAGGTGGAAAATATGCCTTGATGGTGTGAAACACAGATCTATCTCCATCTCCACATCTAAAGGGGATGGGGACAGTACAGTAATGTACAACATATCTGTGCAGAGAAATGGGTGAAGTGTTCAGAAGTCCTTTGGCAAGGCTGGTCAGAGCCCTTGTTTCAGCATGAAATGTCTGTCTGGTTTTTACATCAGCAAGTTCAATGTCTCTTCATTTCTCTAAATGAAAGTATTTTGAAAAATATTTTCTTAATATCCCCAGTGAATTTTTTCTGTATTAGTTAAGGACAAATGATAATGCAAACAACAGTGCAAAAAGTTTTTAAATAGCTAAAACTGCAGTAAAGTTGAGTCACAAATACTTCTGATAAATCAACTTTTTGTCCAGGTGCCAGGATTAAAAAAAACTCAACTCCAAGCTTTGAAGGATGTAGGGTGCCAGGCAATGCGACTCAGTTATGAAGCAGAGAAAAGTGTAAAGCTGATGGTTACGTGTGAAGCCAAACAAAAGCGGATTAGAAATGAAGCACAATTTTAAATTAATGCGAGCTTCAAAATCAAGTAATTTGATGAGTCTCCAACTTCTGATGTGTTCATTTTCCCATATATTGGTATGTCCGGAGCTGGATGTTTTTCTGGAAGATGCAGCAAAGCTACTGGGCTCGGTACTGGGCTAATCGACTGCAACTGAATGGCTCTGAAATATAGGAAGTCATACCAGATGTTCTCATGGTTCCTTCTGGCCTTGAATCCTGTGATTCTATGAATGAGTTTCTGAATCTGCGAAATCCGAAGTCCTGAGAATACAAACATATGAGTAGAGTTATACTTCTGGCCTCCACATCAGAAGAAAGATATTGAATGTGCATTGTTGTGATAAATCAAAGAAGCAGCTAAATCAGAGCTGTAATAAAAGTCAACTGCAGATCTTTGTGCAGAAATTGGTCATATGTCATGTGAGGACAGGGTTTGGAGATGAGATTTCTCAACATCTGAAATGACTTCTTCTGGAAGCAGCCCCTTCCAAGCACTGTGGTGGAGATCCTTCAGACTCTGCATAGTGTTCTGTGCCACACAGGAGCATGTTTGACAAGTGAGGATCAGTGAGGCACTGAATGTTGCTGACCACAGTGTAATTGAGATGAGCATCCCTGCCATGAAAACCAGCAGTGAGACATTCAAGCCAAGAGAAAGGGGTTTTGTTTTGCTGGGCTTCCTTAAGGGGAAGCATATCAAAACTGGGGAAACTGAAATCCATACTCAGCAAGAAAGTTTGCTCAGCCATGGTCTAAGGACAGTCACACCAACCATGCATCCACCCACTCTGAAAAGTGTTTTGAAAAAGGAGGAAGAGCAGCAACAAAAGGAAGAAAAAGGAAGAAAAGCAGCAATAACAACAACAAATCTCAGAAGAATTATGATACTTCTGTGTGATTTGAAAACACACCTAAGTAATTTGATTCATTCTGGGAGGAAATCTTCTGTATACCCCCTAACTGGATCCAGATGACATGAGTGTGAGTATCACCACTGAAATTCCTTCTTGCCAGGCTCTGAGCATCTCCCTTTTCCTGCCCTCACCATCTCTCTTGGCTATGCCTCTGGCTCTAGCTGGAGAAGGCAGCAGAGCAGGCAGGATCCGCCTGGGAACCAACAGGTCTCATCAGCACAACATGGGGTGATTCCCAAGATACACAGTTGATCACTTTGAGGCAAATCTCCCTCCTTCATGCATGGAGGGTTCTGGGCCCTTGCAGCATGGACCCATTGCTTTAAAGAAAACCTTTGGGAAACAGACACTTGGTTTGAATGAAACGCTCAGAAAAAGAACGTGTGCTGCCAAAATTCTCCAGTGAAGCACACTTATTATATAATACCAGGCTACATGTGTCGTGCAAAGTGCTGTCTGTCATTTGCAGAGGGCCCGTTGATGCTCTAACGTCACCACCAATGTCACGCAACGCTGGGTGAAGCAAAGAGCGCGGCGATGTCACCAGGAAACACATAATGCCAATGACAGTGGAACTAATGTACAGGCCATTGTCCTTACATTATTCAACACTTCCAATTGCTCTCTGGTTTAAGTGGCTACATGATGTAATAATATATAAATACTGTAATGAAGGGTTTATTTATAGCCATCTTCAGTGTTACTGGTGAAAGTATTAATGCGTTTTTCCCACGCTATGTTCATTGACCGCAGCCGTGCAACCCATTTTCAAGGGACCATGTCAAAAGAGTGTTTAAGCCATTCCTCAGTCAGAGGAACAGGTGAACAGCTAATGCAGCAAGGGAAGTAATCAGCTTTAAAAATGGGAATGAAGAAAACCAAAAACAAAGCAAAGAAGTGTGGGTGAAGAGAGGACATAACTCAAATGGAAAAAGTGGGTTAAAGTGTTAAAGTCTCTAAAGCTGGCAATTACTTTCCAGCCTGGGGACCAGTGGACTCCATGGAGAAAAAGACACTTGCCCCCAGCTCTCATTTAAAACATGAGAACTGATGGAGGGAGCAGGGGGGAGTGATCAGACCTTGGACCAAAAGCAGCTTCAAGTCTTAGAAATATGGAGTAATGCCATTCACACTGCCAGAGCTGCTCTTGATTTCAGTGTTGGCCTTAATTGAGCTTGCATTTTTGTATAATCCTTCACATCTTTTAACTTTCCAAGCCACCCTGGAGCCACCAGTACCTTCCAGATGTTTTTTTTTTCTCTTCCCTGAGGATGGCATGGAGAGAAAAACAGCAGGTCTTGAATGGTTGAAAGTGCAGGATTTCAGAAGGACTATGTGGCTCTTGCAGAGACACACAGCTCTCCCATTCCTACGCTCCATCTGCAAAGAGACTTCCCTTTCACTGTAAACACAGTAAAAATGGGAAAAAGCAGAGAGGAAACTTTTTACTTGTGGGAGAAATGTGTGATTTCATCACTGCAAAGTGTGGGTTTCTTGGGGTGTGTAGAAGAATCCACAATTACCTGGAGAGACAAAGTGGTGGAGATTGGGCTTCTGGCTCTCTGGCCTGCTTTCCTCCTGTGCTGCACCAGGTCCTGATCCTCTCCTGAGCCCCTCCTGTTACTGCTGCTCCATTGCTGACCTAGGAAGAGATGCTTTTCAGAAATTCATCTGATACTTGCATTTCCCCTATTTAGGGAGGAGCTTTCCCTGTCTTTTACTTGGCTCATCATTCCTTGCAGGGTGTACCACATATTTCCTTTAAGGCCTCTTTGAGTGGTGAAAACAGGGCTGGGCTTGTAGAGAAAATGTCAAAATTTCTCCACCAGATTAGGACTTCCCCATTCATCTTTCTTAAAATTTGCCATTCCCAGAGCATGAAAATCCTGTGTATCCATGTGGGCTTTGAGTGCAAAACAGAGCAAGAAATGGGGCAAGAAATGGAGTGACAGCAGGAGGGGATGTATCTTCCTCCACTGCATTGGCGTGCTGCCAGCAAGTGCAAAAATCTGCTTTTTTTTCCCCTGTTTCACAACAGAGCTGTGCTGTAAACAGCATTCATCACGCAGGGAGTTCCACTTAGAAATGGGTGAATGCTAGAAAAATACTATTTACAAGTCCTCCCTCAAATAAAAACCATGAGCTTATTTTGGCTCCGGCAGTGATTCTCCAAGTGATTGCTTCTGGCAAGCGCTCAGGCAGGTACAACAACACTTGCTGAAATATTCAGAGGATGGGGATATGTTGGAGATACTTGTGTAAATGTGAACTGTGGGACAAACACTTGTGAAAATCTGTGCAGTGAGGGGTTTGCATAACTGGTTTTGATTGCTGCTTGTGGGTTCCAGACTCCTCGAATCAAAGCAGAGAAGCTCTGCCACATGACGGAGGTAAACAGGGACACACGCAGAAACTCATCAAGAAGAGTACAAATGAAAATTAACAAAAAAAAAAAAAGGCAACAACAAATAGTTGAACTGCAGTCAGGCAGCATAGTTTACAACCAGCCCAAAGACTGAGAAACGGCCAAAGAAACCATTCACGTAATATTGGCATGTCAAACACATCTGTAAAGTTCCTGTAGCCTTTGCAAACAGAGGCCCAAACTCAACAGGATTTACTTGGAGCAGATCATGAGATTAAAATCAAGAGAGCATGCAAATATCTCTCTGGAACCAGGCCAGGAGATAGGACTACAATTGCATGGTTAATTGAATTTGGCAAGCAGTCACCCAGCTATATTTCCTCTGGGATTGACGTGGAGTAGATTGATTGATACTGGAAGAATTAAGGATGGGGATTGCAGAAAAAATGAAGATCTGACTGGGTGGGCTCACCAAGGTGGGCAGATGGGCTAATGTTCAATAGGTGGCACCTACGAGCAGAGATCCAAGGCTGGTGTCACCTCAAATTGCCCCCCATCTTCCAAACACTTGTCCTGATGCAGACAGAGACTTAACCATATGCTGGCTGTAACTGGTGTGCCCACATGTGAAAGCAATTGCAAGGCTGGAAGGGCTTGGGTTCTGTTTTGTTTGCGTTGGTCATTATCTACAAATGCAATTACCAAGGGATAAATTAAATTAGGTTGTAGCATTATTTTGAACACCTTTTCTGGTTTGCTTTACTTCAGATTTTCTGAGAGGCCAGTGTTTATAGTTAAAAGTACAACTTGGCAGAAGTTCAATCAGGAGTGAGCAACACATACCACAAACAAAACCATTAAGACCATTTAGAAAATTTTTGTAAAAGACAATCAAGTATTACGGGCCTAATTTCCCACTTGGTCACTATGATTTTATGTCAACATTAACACCATTGACTTCAGCTGAGCCCTACAGGCACAAAGCTTGTGTGATGGGGTGGGAAACTGGCCCAGTTTAGGATTATGTATATCGTATTATTTAAAAGACAAAGAAACAAATCCCAGGAGTGTGTAAGTATGCTGAAGTCTCTGAATGTAGGCTTTTCCCACTGAAATCAAAAGCAGACCATCTGTGTACTGGGAGGAGTGGAATCAGGTGTCCTCTACCTGCTATTGGCAAGGCATGGCCTTATCAACAATAAACATTTTGGGGCTGGATATAGAGTGTAGGACAGGATGGATACTCTGGAAAATAGAGAGATGACTAAAGAGAAAGGTGTGTCTTCTTCCTTGAGAATCTCCTCCCCAGTCCTAAATACCTTCTTATTTCTCATTACTTCATACACTAGGATCTATTTTTAATGTTTCTCAAATTAGTAATATAATTTTATTTTTTTTCCATATGTGTACAACTATAGAGATACATAAACCTAAAGAAAGACAGGAGGTGTTTTTTCTACCTGGTTGATCATTGTTTTGGGTTTTTTCATTTTAGGTCTTTTGGAAGTGCAATTATATTAGACATGCTGGGCTGGCCACTGGGATGAGTAAAACAGTTTGGGAGAAGAAAAGGTTTGTGAATATTTCAGGATAATTCCTAACAGTTAGTCCCAGACCCAGAAAAAAATATTAAAAAGAAAAAAAAAGCAAAGAAAAAGAGAGAAAAAGAGTTTCGCCTGTTACTGATTTCCTTTTTGGTTTCAGGGGCCATTGTTTGTTTTAATGACAGGAAAAGAGAGCTGTCAGAAGACATTTGCATAGTGCAAATAGGGTCACAAATCAGAGGGCTGTGGAGATCATGTAGCACTGAGCCGGCACCATCAGTTTGCAGCTACGAGGATGAGGTTGTTTTCTGTAGTAATGGGGAAAAGCTGATGGTTTTTCCACGTGCAGTTGAGAGCTCAAGCAATTTTGGTGAAGAAAAGCTTCCCACTTTCAGCAGGGTCTGCTGGGCTCTCATGAAGGCGTTGCTGTTTGTTTATTTGCCTAGCTGTGTGCTTAAGATGCATTCTTTGAAAATTTAGCTGATGGGTCTGTTTGTATAGACTGCACTGCTGGTGAGTTAGACCAGGGGTTTGTGTTCATTTGGGAAAAGAGAAGGAATCCTGGCCATCAGAAATGTTTACTATATCAGGAAATGAATTCACTACTTGAGGGTTCCAGTGGATATAAAAGAAAAATTAAAACAAGAGCCTTGTATAAACCCACTTTGTATTGTGTCCTCCATAAACAACCCCATACATGACAAAGCTCGGAGTGAGTGAGAGAGGTAGTTTTATTGGGGCATGTGGAAGTGAGTTAATTGCTGTTGTTTTTTGATTGTTTTTTTGCACATGTTGGTGAGTTTGAAGTGAAATCTGGTTGTCTTTTCTTTCTCCCATTCCAGGGAGAGCTGAGCCTTTGCTGAGAAATAACACTAGGCAAAATGACTTCAAGCTGTCACCATTACACAACCTAAACTTTATTTCTTCATTAATGCATTACAGAGCAAAAAAACAATGAGAGCATTCCTCTGGAATGTGTGTTTACTGAGCACAAAATGATATGTTTACTGAAATAGCAGTTGCTGCCGGGTTACCCAGTGGGAGAGAGCTCTCTCTTACCACACCGGTCCGAGATCCCGGTGTCGCTCTGCTCCGTGGCCTTCGACGCCAGGGACTTCCCCCTTGCCAAGAGGGTCCTGAGGGAAAAAGCAGTGGTGGTGCTGGCCAGAGCTGAGGCTCAGCATCCTCCAGTGGCACCTTTCTGGTGGCTCCCACAAGCCCTGGAGGAAAGGGGGAAAAGGAGGGGGGTTTCAAGGCATCCCTTTCTGGAAAAAGCATGAGTCAGAGGAGAAGGAGCTAAACCCAGGATTTCAGGGAGGGTGTCAGCGCTTCTGTGGGAGTGGGAGAAATGCTTGGGGCAGAGGACAGGTGCTGGTGCCATGTGGATGAAGACTCCCTCCCCAAAGAATGGGCAGAGGTGGTGGCTGGAGAGTGGCAGAGCAGGTCCTGGGTACAGCAGCCCTGGGGGGATGTGCCACAGGAGGAAGGGTGGTATCCTTTGTGGTCACAGTAAGGCAAACACCACTCCTGATGGTTGGGATGAGGTGGGCGTGTTGCAAATGCCCCAAATAAATCAGCCAGGGAAGGGAAGAAAGGGAGTTAGATAGACAAAGGCAAATAAAATCAGTGAGGGAGGTTTCTCCTTTATCCCAAGAGTCAAAGTAAGCCATGTGTGCATTAGTACATTTGTACATATGCAGGTGCATACATGCTCACCCTCCTATGCACCCAGTCTCCCATATTTAAAGGTAGTTTGTTCATTTCTCTTTATTCCACTGGGACTCAGACAGCAAAAAAGCCCAATAATTAAGAAGCTTTTGCTCAGTATGACTGCCAAGCAGACATCAGGTTGGCTGCAGCAGTGTTTGGTGTGGATATGGCTCTCCAGTGATTCATAACCAGCCCAATCGGAACAGGGTTCATCAGTGCCCCAACCAACAAAAACACAACTGCAATGTTTTCAGTTCTTTCCCTTCTCCTTTAAAGAGAAATGCACACACACGCAGAGGAAAAACAGAACTAGAGAATGCTTTCTAACCTGGTACAGCATATTACACTAATTTGGGGATGCTGTTACTCATGCATTATTCACGACCCTGCCAAAACCAGGAACAAACAGTCCCCACAATCTCGATTGGACTGTCTGAGATGAACTTTGTAGAGTTTTCCAATCTGAAAGAGCCCAAATAGGAAACATCCTTCCCCACTGCTAGCTCCTGTAATGGGCAGCATACCAGGAGTGTCCTTGCCCTGATCTGCTTCTCTATTGATATTTTTGTCCAGCAGTGACTGCAGGGCAGGTGAAGGGATCTGCAAATATCATGTGCTGTCATCTTTCCACTGGCTTGCGTCAGAGACCTCAGAGGCTCCGTGTTGGGTCAGCTTCTCCCATGGTGGCAAAGTCCCTGGAAATGAGGAGGAAGTTGAACCCGGACATCACTTCTGCCCTGGAGGTAAAAGCATTTCCTTGCTGAGATGGCCTTTGTTCCGGTTACTGTGGTGTTATGCTTTTTGGTGTCTTGTTTGACACCACAAGGGCAGGGGGGCACTGCTGCCAGGAGAGCCAGAGGCATCTCCTCCCCCCAACATTTCTTGGTGAGGAGAGGAGGGGGAGTCACAGAATCAAAGAACCATTAAGATTGGAAAAGACCTTAAAGATCATCAAATCCAACTATCAGCTCCTTCAAGGTGTCTCCAGCCATGGCTGAGAGGGGCCAGGAAAATGTGCTATTTGTATATGTGCCATGAATGCATCTCAGCACCACACTGAGAAGGATTGACAGGAGCTGCAGAAAGGCTGAGTAAAATTTTCCAAAATACCTAAGTGATGTGGAAGCCTCCTGTCCTATTTTTAAAATGTGACTGAAGCACGTGAGACCCAGAGCCTTAAAGGTATCTGCCTCTGCAGATAGATCTTTACAGCTGGGCACCTAAAAGAGCACCTCCATCCCCCTGCCCTGATGATCCATCCTCCCCAGTCTGGGGTCCTATCCCCTCTCAGTCACATCATTTCAGTCCCTCACACCCAACAGGAGGTTGCCTCTTCTGCAAGTCCTGCAGGGACCTGCACAGACCTCTCCGTCCATCCCTCAACAGAGATCTCCTCTCTTTCCTTCACTAGTCCCACCAGAGATGCCTTGTATTTGGGTTTTGCTTCCAGCCATGCTGCCCCTGGGGGTTTTTGGGGTTTTTCTGCCTTCTTTCCTTTGCTTTTGCAGAAACCTCTGCTGGGTGGTAATTTCTCTCCAGCCCAGCCAACTTCCAGCTGGGACCCAACCCTCCCAGCTGCTGTGTGTGGGCACATTGCTCACAGCAGAACTTGTAACTCCACAGTAGGAAGCAAGGTGACTTTAGCTGTGTCTTTTCCTGCTGGCCAGTGGGGTCTGTGAGCTCAAGCCCGGATGGCTTGGCCCAAAATATCTCAGGCTGCTTCCTCAGCAATGAAATGTCTCCTATTTATTGCTGCTGATTATTGCTAATGGCAAAGGCAGGTGGCTGGGGACAGCAAAAGGAGAATGGCAAGGCTCAGAGAGATTAGAGAAGATAAAAAGGTCAAAAAGCAGTTATTTTAGCTGCCGGCTTTGTGCAATTTTGGAAGCAGAGGACTGTTTCCATTAGATGTAGAAAGCACAGGTTTTAGCTGCAAGAGCACACTCTTCCCACTCCATGTTTTTGCAAAACTTTCTGCCTATTTGTAGCACCTCCTGCTGTATTGCTCACACCAGCCCTCCTCGCTCAAGAAATATACTGGAGCCATACGTCGGAGCCGTATGTCTCATCGGCATAGTGAGACTTGAGCAGAATCTATTGCCAGAGGCAGAAATACTCTCATGGATGCAGCCAGTAGAATAGGTGGAAATTTTCCAAATTTCTTTTTGCAGAGGGAACATTTATCCCTGTGAAAAATGTTGAGGGACTGAAGGGAAGGCTTAATAATGACTTTTATGACATGTCCTTTCCCATTTCTAACTTTTTTAAACTGTCTTTTCTATCTTACAATGCCCTTGTGGAGCCCCTACTCTCTCACTGATGTCAAAGCAGGAACAGTGAGGAAAGAAATATTGTCACCCAAGCTGCGGTGCTGAAAGCTCCTTCTTGTCAGCACAGATACAAATAACCATATAGATACCAGGACGTGCTCCTAAAGTTTCTGCCATTGCGCAAGGGCCCTTCTGGCCTCTCAGCTGCTGCTGCAGTGCAGTACTCCTGACATTCCCATGTTTCTCCTGAGAAAATCCTTTCCCTATGGACCAGGAGATGGCATGGAGGGTGCTGCTTCACAATGGTGCTGCTGTGGGTTAGGATGAAGGGAGAGGTAGGTAGGAGAAGATGAGGGTTTGCAGAACACCAGGAAAAAGCAGGCTGGGTGCTGGGAGCCTGGATGCTTCAGCTGGCACTCAGCAGGACTGCCCTCCAAACACCATCTCTACAGTGAGAATTCACCCAACTTTTAAGTGCCAGAATGTCTGTTTTGCTTTACTTTGAAGTTGCACGATGCTGGTAGAGCCCTCAATGATTTGAGTTTGTTTCTCTGCAACCAGCCATGTGCTGAACCCTGGGGACCACCACACACCCTTCAGGTACCATCAGTTACATCCCTTCTGGTGTGATGCAGCACTGGCCCTCACACCAGGGAGCTGCAGACATGTGGAAGCCACGGCTGCTCAGATGAAGGCCTCTGATAATTACCTACCCTCCCACTTCCCTGCTGCATGGACCAGATAGCTGCAAGCCAAGGCCATTACTCAGCGTATCATCAGGTGTGTGGCTGTGTCCTGAGCACTCCAAATTGGCAGGGAGATGACTATTGGAAGGAAGCTGAAGCCAAAAGGGCTGTGGAATCTGGCCAAATCTGCTGTCGATTTTAAAGCTGATTCCGCTGTTCCTCCCATGGAGCAAAACAACCATATTTTTCATTTTGCAAAGGACAAAGCTCAACAGGGCTTTATTTTTTTTTTCTTTTTTTGGCTTTTTTTTTTTTGGTTGCGCTTGCTAGGAATTTATTGAATGCTGTTACATTATTCTTCTTGCTGTCAGGAAACAGGCTTACTGCCCTCCCAAAGTCTGGCTACTGAGCAACTAGGCTGCATGGGGCTTTTTGGCCACTGGTGAGGCTACTATCTTAGATGGTGGCCTATGAATGTCCTTCAAACGCTTGGCATTGAAGCACTTTGTTGTCAGCCTCTGGAAGTTCCCCTATCGGTGGGAGGTGAGTGGGTAGCACAGCTTCTGGGCCCAAAGAGAGCAAAAGACTACTACCATAAAATCTGTAACACAACATCTGCTTTGGTTTATACTCTGTGGGCTGCATTTCAACCTTGGAGAGTGGCCTTGAGCTGCTTGGGATGTGTGCTGCATGGGCCAGGCCTGTTGGGTAAGGTGCCCCATTCCCTGGCATTGTCAGCTCATCCCACGGGCTGAGAAAAGCATAGTCCTTTGATGGAAAATTTGTAAAGCTAAACCCTCCTTCCCTATTCCTTCAAGTGGAAGCATGGGAGGAAAAAGCCTGCAGTATTTTCTTGGGATGGGGATGAGCAGCAGAAACAGGTTGTGAGAAGGGACAGTAGCATGAATAGAGCAGCAAATTGCACTCGTCTTCTACTCCTTTCTCCTAGTTATCCATCATGATTTTGCACCTGACCCATCCGTCTCCATATACAACAAAAATCTGGTGCTTGGCCTCCTGCCAGTCATCCTCTTTCTGTGCCGGAGTGGGTCTCATTCAGGGGAAAATTCCCCTGCCCTGGAGAAACCAGAGCAAGAA
This sequence comes from Camarhynchus parvulus, assembly GCF_901933205.1. Taxonomy (NCBI): domain Eukaryota; kingdom Metazoa; phylum Chordata; class Aves; order Passeriformes; family Thraupidae; genus Camarhynchus; species Camarhynchus parvulus. Next base: position 15,043,361 of record NC_044575.1, on the reverse strand, counting down.
GCAGTTTCCCTGGGTTTGTTCCATTATTCATTGTTATCTTCCCCTCAGGCCGCCCTGAACAATTTCCTTCCCCTCCCCTCCATGTACACCCTTCAAATGGTTTTAGAATATGGCACTGAAAAATAAAGTTAAAAAAAACCACCAAATACCCAAGGCATAGAAAACATTCAAATATATTGCTCAGCTCTTTCCTCCCTTCACCATTGTCTTAGGAGGGCTGGCACGGGACCAGACTTCTTTCTTATTACCAATCTTAACTATTCCACTGGGCATCGAAAAATAAAGCCCTATAAAAGTCACTAATTAAATAAGTTCTCCCATCTGACCTAATACAAGCAACATGGGAGGTTGCGTGATTTTATTTTTTGTTTTAGTCTTCTTCTTTTTTTTTTCTTTTTCCCTCCTTTTTGTAGAGCCCACTTTTCTGATGGGGATTTGTTGTTTTTCTGGTAGGGGAGAGGGATTTCAAGGTCATGCAATGAATAAATGATGATAATGCGTGGCCGCGGGGAGGAGCGAGCACAGCGAGCGCACGACGAGCACGGCAGCAGCCGAGGTGCTTCCTGCCTGCCCAGTCCCTTCTAGCGAGGACAGGCCTGCAGTTGTCCCTCCCTGTGGCTGCTGAGAGTGTGCTTGTCCTCCCTGCTTTTGTTTGCCATGGTGGCTGCTTGCTTTTTTAATTATTGTTATTATTTTCTTCTCTCACGACTCAAGAGTGGATGATTATCTCATCTGAATGTCGCCCGCCCCAAGGCTCTGTGGGGCTCCTTGGCTCCGGGCCTTGTGGGATGTGGGCTCGCCCCAAAGCAAGCGAAACAGAAAATTAACGGCTGTATTTCCTGTTATTCTTGGGAATTTTAGATGGATACATGAAGATAGATATTCGCCACACTGAGCCGTGGTGGTTCCAGTGCTGTGTGCCCATGCTCACTCTTTCTCTCTGCTCCTTGGGCATGAGCCCATAAGGGGGTGAGTTGGGCAGCTCCAGTGCAGGGGCTGCATGGGGCAGTGCTCTTTCCTTTTCTCCTGACTCACTTGCTAACGAGCTCTCCTCTTGCGAGAGCATCCTGAGGTTTTCTAATAACAGGAAGCGGCGCGCTGCCTGCCCCGGGGTCCAGCCGCATGCGGGAAGAGGTGTGGCTGCCTCCAATTTCGAGGAACGCCGGAGTCATGACCTGCCCCAATCACAGCGTGCTCTCCCCCTGGCATCGGCCTGGCTGCCTCCGGCACTGTTGTTTCACTTACTACCTGAGCAACCCAAGGGATTACAGCCAGGATTGGCCCTGCAGGAACAGACGGCTCGGGGGATAGGGTTGCAGCTGATGAAAAGTGGCAGGTAGGGGTGGGGATTCTGAGTCCAGGGAAATGTACAAATTTGCATTTTTGCTGTGGCTGCCCTGGTTCAGGTTGCCAAAGATCCTGAAGTCTTCAGTGAAACAGGTGCCAAATGGTTCAATGATAACCAGAGGATTTCCCAAATCTCTTTCCCTTTGTGAATGCAGGATCCCTGGCAGTGTGGGGTCTCATCCTTTAATGCAGTGATGGATGGGATCTGCCCAGCCAGACAAGCTCTTCATCTGGAGAGCCAGGCAGCACAGATCCCTGGGGACGCCTCCCAACAGTCCTGATTTAGCTTATTCTAGGCCATGCAGGGAATTATTAGCTGCAGGAATCTGCCTCTCTCCTCTCCTCGTTGAGACTAGTTTTCCTATTTTAGCTTGGTGCTTTGCTTTCCCCCCACATGAGCTATTTATTCTATAGCTTTTACACTATAAAATCTAGGAAAAATAAACAGCAGCTGAGAGGGGGCTGTGGCTATCAGGGAGGGCAGGGATGTGCGTATGGAGTTTGGAGAGGGTGGTGGGAGCCTTTCCTAACGCTACCTCATGCAGTATGATCCCTGAGCCAGGGATGCAGCATCTGCCCAGCTTTCTTCCTGCGGCTGTTGTGGTTAAGCACAGCTGTTCGTTTCAAGCCCAAGGTAGCAAAACAAACCAGAGTCACCTCATGGAGCCAGCAGGCTCATTGCTTAACCCATGGAAAGACTTCACATGATTTTTCTGTGACCAGTCACTTCAAATCTTCCGTGAAATGCCCCCTGGCCATTAATGTTACGTGAATATTCCTGTGTACTCATTTATTAATGAGGCCCGTGGAAATGACAAACCCTAAACAAATGCAGGAGGCTGTTCATAGAACAATTATATTTGCTTTTCACCAGCTTGCGGCCTGGAAAAAACATCGCTGAGTTTGGATCATGTCAATCTAGTCATGAGACAAATATGTTGTGTGACTTGGCTTAAGTGATGGGGCTCTCCACTGGCTTTCCACGGGTTGGTGGTCGCTTTCGGGACTCAGCAAGTTCCAATTCAGTTGACACTTCACACAAGTTGCATTATTTTTCTGTGCACCATCTGTAATCTCAAAAGGCTTCCTGCCTCATGGGTCTTGTGCTGAATATGTGGTGGAAAAAGCATCAAAGATACCTGCCCAGGCCTCTTAGGAGATGGTTTCCAGAAAGGAAAAGCAAATAAGCTGCAGACCTAATGCCAGGATAAGGACAGCATGGAGCAAGCTCATTGCCAAGCTTCCTAAGGCATCCTGGTGAAGGCATTACCAGGATCTACTTGGCATCTTACCCTGCAACTCAAGGGAGAAATTTCCATGTTCTTCTCTATGAAGAATATGAGAGAATATGAGACACATGCACTGTTGCCAATTTACTGCCTCAGGAAAGTTGATTAGGAGAGCGGCCAAGTCATGAGCACAGAGTGAAACAGTCCTCCATTAACAGCAGTGATCACTGAGTATTTAATATGATGTCCAGCATCATAAGATATCTCAAATAGGAAGATCTGTGGACTTGGCCCTCTCTCTGGTCACTTTCTCTGGATAGCTGAGGACTCTTGTTGCTATCTTACATTGTGAAGTTCCCTAGCAATATCTGTGCTCCTTCAGGCTACCCAGTGGGAATGACTTCTATTTTTCCATGGGGTTAAGACTGACAGCAAGAATTAGTGTTTGGAGGCTGTTCTGGGAAAAGGTGGAGGAAAGACACATCTCTTCTCTAACCAAGAAAGGCTATGGATAAAAGATAACAATTTACTTTTCTGCAGGTGCTCTCTTTGGGAGGCACTGCGTGTCTCTTGCAAGTTCTTGGGCTTCATGATCAGTGCAGTGAAAGCTTTTTTGGTGGGAGAACCTGGCACTGGGTGGGGTGGTATGAATTAGTGTTCTGCAGAGCAGGAGAGGGCTGCAGGGCCTTTGGTAAGTAAATAAACCATTCGTTATTGAGCAGTAAAGAAAATCTGAATTGCCACAGAGCTTTTTCTGCAGGAAAACATTGTCAGCTCATGATGGACGGCCAGGTTTAAGGCGACAGGGAAACTAAGTGGATCATAAATATATTCTAGCTTACCCTCTAACAACAAACCTCCAGAAACAGCTTTTGGGTGGTTGGTGCTTAGGGACTTTAAAAGACAAAATAACTGAGATGTCTCCTACAGAAGGCATGCAAATGAATCAAACTATATTACAGTTGTGTTTAAAGACCTCCATAGAGAGTACAGAAAATGGGGTATTGTCTGGTATTCATACCTTAAATACATCAGTCCAGCTGTGTATTTGCATCCAAGTAAATCTGTAATCAAAGGCTTAGTAAAAGGGGTTTGTCTTGTCTTCTTTTTCATTTCTTTTTCTTTTTTTTCCTTTTTTTTTTAATGCTTCAACGAAAATACCCCCATGTTTCTAGCTTGTTAGGACACAGTCAAGAAGGGAATAACTCATTACACACTTCATTATTTTCCAGATAGCAGAGGAAATCTCCTAGGAATATTTGAAATATAAAGGGTAGTATAATGTCTAAAATCAAATTACATGAATTTTGATAAAGTGTCAGCATTTGCAACTGATAATGCTAATGCTGATTTTTGGGGGGCCATTACTCAATCTGCATCTCAGCAGCAAATGAGACCAGGATTGCCTTATAAGCAGCTGCTCTGTTCATTTTCTAAATAATACTACAAAATATGGTATAGATGGATCCCTCTTTTTTACCTTTCCTTATTTGCAAATCAAAGATTCAGAATTATCCCTGATATTTTGCAACATGAGCCTCTGAGATACAGAAATGCTGAAGCAAATCCCTACATGCAAGCTGCATTTGATGGGCAAAAATATTCTTTATGATAGTCCTAAAACCAGAATTATCCAGTCCAGTACCCTCTGAAATTTACAGTGGTGCATTAAAGCTACGACAAACAACCCCTGACAAATAATTTGGTCATAACTCTTATTTCAGTACACATTATGGTGAAGAAATGTAAGTGGAAAAGGATGCTGTTGGGTAGCAGTGGGCACCACCTTTCAGTGTCAAATTCCAGATTTCAACTTCAAGAAGCAAAATTATCTTAACCTACTTTATGGTTTTTTTTCTTTTCTGGAAAAAAAAGGAAAAGAAAAATAATTTTTTTTTCAGAAACTCTCTATTTTATAATATGTTTGAAACTTGAGAAGAGACTGGATATGCTTTGTCTCCATGAGAACTACTTCTTTCTGATAGATTTAGTGGAGAATGTGTCTGTGCTCCATGAATCTTCCCCTAAGAAATAGCTGAATGTATTGTTTCCAAACACTAATTCTCTCAACTTCTTAAAATCCCTTGGCACTTATTATATTCATTCCTCACAAGCAGTAGTGAAAACAAATGTTCTTTGTGTAAACAGATTTTGACAGAATGTGGGAAACTTAAATAAATATGGTTATAATATGGTATAAAAATCAACTTCAAATTTGAAGCAAACTGAAAGTGCATGGGTAAAGACTCTTGTCACTCATCTTCAAAAAATATCCAAGCCCAAATATATCCCGAGATATATTAAAACAGGTAAATATCAGCTCTGAGGCTCCCAACTGCGTCATATGTTTGAAGACATATTTACATGAGAACTGTGTAAATATACAATGTTAAGTAAAACAGTTGCTCCAAAATGTCCTTTCACGTAGAACATGCTCTCGTATGTGTTATTCTGCTCCAAGAAAAATGAGCATCCTACCAGTGGTGTTTTCCTCAGCTGGCCAGAGGTGTGGGGCGTAGCTCTTCCTTTGGGGTGGGCAATGATGTCATAGGACTGATGGAAACTAAGGATATTTTGAAGCATTTACATGGCTTATTTAAGTTAGGGGAAAAAAAAAAGAAAAAAGTACTTACTCCAGAAAGCATAACTGGCCACAAAGACTTTCTATGAGATTGGATACCCTGGGTGGTTTTCTGAGGCAGGAGGCCAAAGGCCAAAGGAGCAAAACCACCCAAAAAGTGTCATAATTACCCTTTGGGGCAATGGCTATGTGAAATGGAACTTATGAATAAAGACAAGGAAAACCCATTAAGTAATGTTATTGACATGTGTCTGACATCGCCGATAGCCAATCAGCACTTGCCACTTGTGCTCTGGATTTCTGCAATCATTTCTTAATGGAATAAGGGGTTTCCAATCCATAATGTCCTTTTACAGATGCTAGAGAATGCAGGTTTGCCAGCTATTCACGTTCCCAGCCTATATGCTGTTAATAAATTCAAAATATAGTTGAAGCAGGGTAGTAGTCCTCTGTTATATCAGTATTGCAAACAAGTTTCAGCTTCATGCAATAACATAAAATTGCCATATATCAGCATTTCCTAAGCACCTGTCCCTGACAGTGCCAAGCCACTCTGAGAATTACAGGGGGAAGAAATGAGAGAGGCCATTTTCCATGTGAGATGTAGTGCTGCGACAACAAATATACCTTTTGATTACATAGTGCAAACAGACTTCAGTGCCAATTTCAGAGGCAAAATGAAGGAAAATAGGGTTCAGACAATGCTACAAGCCTGAAAAATGTGTCTGGACCACATAAAAAAGGCATAAATGGAAGATTTGTGACTCCTGAGGTTTTTAAGCTTTAGGTTCCAAACAGCTGCTTTACTTCCATGCTTAATAGCAAAGTACTTTTAAGAAGAAGTGAAATCAGAGCTGAAAGAGGATCAGCTGAGTAATGCAGTTGTAGAACCAAAGCTGGATACCCATTTACTGGGGGGTGATATGGTGGTCATCAAGAGGGAGGTAGTCCTGACACCAGGCAATATCTCCCCTCCAAAAGCCCTTCTCCTCACCTGCATTATGACATGGACACAGGTTCTGTTGGGCAGGATGTGGAGAAAACATTTTTCTAGAGGACAGCATATCAGCAAAGTATGCTCCCACTGCCTGGGTTTAGGGAGGAAACAGACTCCTCTCTCTTTGTATGTACAATGAGGTGTGAAGATGCTGATGGCTAGAGAGCTGAACCTTTTATTTGATTTCTTTTTTCAGCAATGAGGCTCTGCCCCTTTAAAAGTATTTCTTTTCAGAGCTCAGAGCAAATCTACATTTGGTTAATTTAAGGAAGTTGACTCTGCTTTTGAGAAGCAAAATAGTATTAATAATTTCAAAATTCAGATATTAATCACAGCTAAAAATGACACTTCAGAAAGTGCATGACTGTTAATCTTTAGGAGGTGTTTTGGATGTACATCTGCTGGGTGAGTTGTACTTTACAACTTGAGTTGGAATGGCCAGTGAATCACAGATGCTATTTCTGAGACTTTTACTTAGCCTTCCTTATACATCTGTTATACCAATCTTAGTACATAGCCTGATGGCTTTACTGCGTCCTTTTGATCACTGAATCAGGCTGCATGATCTGATGATGTGTTGTGCACCAGGAGCAGCTCAAACGCAACCTTCCTGTCTTGCCTACACAGTTGTGGTTGGTGAGATGGCTGCAGATTGAGTTGGATGATATCTGGTGTTCTTGTGGGAGTTTCTGCTCTTCCCCCTGTGCCAAGTAAGACAAGCTAAGGTGTCCTTCATGTAGTCAGGAATGCAAGGACCCAAGGAGGGACACAGGCCTGCAGGGCAAAGCAGATGTGGGTGTGAGCCCTTCCCATTTCCTCCACAGGGATGCCCAAGCAGACACGGACCCCAGATTTTCAGGCCAAGACCCTTCTCTGCCTTGCAGGGACTACACAGTGAGGGGTGGCAGCTGCTCACCCATCAGTCCCCAAAGCCATCCTTCCACAGGGTTTCATGGAAGGGAAGGGTCCCTTGAGGGAGAAGGCTAGGGCTGCCTGGCAAGGTGAGGAAAGCCAACCCTCAGACCACCTCATGGTGGGAGGTGGACTTGTTTGTCAGCAGAGCTTGCCTGGTGCCACCCCTTTTCATTTTGGACTGAGTCAACCCCCCAGACACCAGTGAATGTGCTCTTGTAAACAAACACCATGGTTGTTCAGTTTTTGTTGCTGCTGTTGCTGCTGTTAAATGTTTTTCTTCCTTTTCCAGATAAAACTGCTTTGCCTTCAGAAAATGGGGCAACATAACCTTTGCAGACACTTGAGCAACTTCTAAATGTTCTCGGTTGGGATGGGAGCCTTTGCCTTCCTGGTGAAAAAGGCATCACCATGGGCAGTAAACAGCTCTGGGGCACTGGAGAGGACACAGTGAAAGTGCATTAAAAATATAAAGACTCAAAACTCTTCCTTGACCTCACCACATTTAGTGACATGTGGGAAGAGGTGCAACAGGGATGTCCAATGGAATCCACAATGTCTTGTCTGTCTCTTTCATGTTCCTGCTCTATTTTCTTCTGTGTTAAGTGATTTTTAATTTTTTTTTTAATTACTATTCTGCTCTTCTCATGCTTGTGTAGCCCTGGTTGTACTGATAGCTTCCCTTTGCCCATGGTTGAGCATTAGTGGTTAACAGCACAGTGTCCCACCAGCTGGTTCCATGGCTGGCCCTGGAACTTATGGCTTTTGAGGGATATAGTGTCCCCTTCGCTGTCACCAGAGTGGATAGTTGGATGCCTCTGGCAGCAACGCTAATGCAAGTCTTTGGTTTTCCCATTTTGTCCTTTCCTGCTCTCTCTGTCAGGGCTGGTGGCCCAGGAAAAGAGGGAAGCTGTGTCTTGGTCAGATGCCAGAGGCTGCTTGGTGTGGGGAAGCTTTTGGTTCTGTTTCCCAAAATGCCTGTGCATGTCTTTTGCTTGGTCACAGCAGCAAATTGGAAGTGGTGGGGCCACCTCAAAAATCAGAGGGGATTTTGCCTTTGCACATCAAAGTTTGGGGTTTGAGTATTATGAAACTGCAGATGACTAAACTGGTCTCATGGGATATTGCCTTCCCTTGGGTGACCATGCTCCCAAGGGTTTGTTTCACTCATGCATTAAATTGAGTGACTTCACTGCTGTTAACTGCAAAAATACAAATTTTTCTATAATACTTACTACAATAGCTCAGCCACACACTGGGAGTTTTAGTAAAGAAGAAATTACACTTCACTTTAGGGTCAGCCAGAAAAGCTTCTTTGCCACTAGCTTTCCTCTTTTTCTTTTTCCAGTTTTTCCCCTTGAAGCCATTGAGGACCAAGAACCCCAGGTCACACAATGCATTTGATATCAGTGGACTCCTTCTTGCCACGCATCAAGCAACCCTGCAGCAGCATGGCAGCTCTGCATCCTGACACAATCAAGTGTGAAAGCAAAGGGACATCAAGAAAAGCAAGCTGCATGTTCCTCCCCCTTGGCTCGCCTCTCCTAGCACTGCAAGACACAGAAGTTGAAAGTTAAGCTTTTGAGTTACCAGCAATTTCCACTTTGGTGCATTATTGACTTTGCTGCAGCGCTTTTATAAGCCTGTTTATAAGACAATAGACAATGGGAGAAGTTGCTGAGGCTCCCAGTGGACATATGTTGACAATAAACCCCTGTAACAGAGGTCAAATGTGTGTTCCCAGAATAGCAGAGGGTAACTTGCTGCCTGAGGAGCGTCACACTGCAAACGAACCGATACAGAAGAGAAGTCTGATTGTTTGAGCCACTGAGTCAGCTTGGCCCAAGAAGACTAATTTTCCAGAAGATCTGATCTCTCTACTTGCTGCAAGGATGTGACAACATGTCTCTCCCATTGGTAATGCTTATGTGTATGCAAAGGTCCCTCTAGTCATAGATACAAAGCTGTTTGAAACTATTTGAAGTGTAAGGAGGCAGCACCACCCTGAATGTCATGTTCTTGACCAGCTGCCCCCGTTGGTGGAAAGCCTCTCTCCAAGTGAGACATGAGAGTGAATCAGACAACAGTTTCATGTGGGTAGGATGGCTCTGCACAGTATTGGGGGAGTGAAGAAAATATAAAATGCCGTGTCCTATTTTTAAGAAGTTGTAACTTAGCTTTACTTTTCCCTCGTATGCAGTCTTCTTGGGCGGGAAAGCGTTTTTAACACATGGTTTGCAAATAGAAAAAAAAATATGGCTGACCTAGTGGAGGTTTCATCTTTTGCTGGCCACTCCAGCTCCTTGCAGTTGCCAAAAAGAATTCAGAGCTTCTTTTTTTTTCCAGTGGCTGCAGTTGTGGTTGTGCTCTGATAACCAGAGAATGGTAGGATGGCTGACTGAATAGGACATCCCATAGTCATTTGTGTCAAGGACTAATTTCTGTCAAGCAGGCTGCTCAGATTGGTTTTCATGTTTTGGGAGCCTGTCACACCAAGCTCTCCCTGGTGCTACAGGAGCTGTGCTGTGTCTGCCAGGTGCTTTGAGTAGCAGTGTGAGCACGTATGTGAGCACTGGAGCGGACAGGATGGTCTGCACAGGCTGCAGAAGCATTTTGGCAAACAGAAACTCTCTCCTTGAAAAAACATGGGTGTCAATCTATAGAAAATACATCCATCTACAAAGTGATCCAAAACTGGATGTGGGAGAGTCCAAGTCTCCTCCATGGGCCATCTCCACAGCAGCAGGGAAGTGAAGTTGCTAACATGCAATGACAACGATTGTCCTATGTTTAATGCTTATTTTTACTCTTCTTACCTCAATTTTTCCTGGCACGTGAATGGCTGAAATCAAAGGCACCACACCCTGGTGTGGTGAGGGATATTACAGTGGGAACACATGCCAGGGTTACAATTAGATCCTAGATCTCCCTTGATTGGCACCACAACAGTTTTGTGACAAACTTCGTCTAATGAACATCCAAAGCTCTGGGCCAAGAAACAGGTGTTGGTTTCTTTTCATTCTGGAGCCCTTTAGGGAGCAGCAAGCAGTGGAGATTGGAAGCAGCTGCACTGTAAAGGTCATGTTGGTGGGCTAAGTACATTTTCTTTTTCGGAATATGTTTTGCTAAAGCCAGTGGAGTCACATAAAGACCCTGAGGTGTGTAAACTAGGACCACATGGCCAAGCTAACAGAGGACACTGCATCCTGGCCAATCCCTCATGCTGCTGCCACAGCTATGTTCCATTCAGCTTGCAGACTGGGCCTCCAGTTCAAAGGGCATGGATCAGGGTGTGAAGAGTGACAGTGTTAATGGCACCTAGCAGAAAAACTGGAGGGATAGTGTCTCCAACCAATTGTGTGACTTCAATATTTCCCAATCAAAATATTGTGTCTTCTTGGTTATTGAATTTCTGCAGCCAAATTCACAGCTCACCCATCCAGCCCAGTACATTTATGTCTTCACAGCAAATGGCTCATTTTCAGCAAAGTTCCTTGAGCGTTTTTTAAAAATTATTTTCAACTGTCTGGTCTAGAATATGTAGGTAGTAAAATAATTATTTCATCCCTGGAAAGATGTATTTGTTTGTGGAAATCTTCTTCTACCTTCATGAATTCCACTGCTAGTGCTGTTTTGCCTAAAAAAAGGAAGCTAGCAGGGACAATCATGACCTGAAGACCCCTTTACTGGTATATAGCAACACCCTGAAGGTCTTGCTGAAGGAACAATTTATTTAAGTCTTTTAAATTATCTGCATGTCTATTTGATGAGGACATTCACTTTCTTGAAGGTTTTGCTGTCCAGCCACATAACACATTTCTCCATTCTGTGCAATCCGTGGGAGAGAAAAACTTTTACGATGCCATGCAATCTAGTTACAGCAGGTAGCTGAGGAGTCTTCACATCCCCCTTAGTTTTTATGTCAAATCTTTCACAAAAATGCCAGAATTCCAGGAGGAGTGGGACAAGTACCTGTTAGAAGGTCAAACAAAGCAAGCAAGTTACCATAGAAGGTAAATCTGAAGACTCAGCTAAAACACTGTCCTGAAAAGGGGTTACCCATCTTCATCTTGTCTGAGTTGGGAATAATATTGAGATGTTTCTTCTCCATTCCCTAGTAAACAGGTAGCAATGAAAATGTTTTGCAGGTATTTAGACATTAATAACCTAGGGAATAATAGAATCGTAGCATGGTTTTTGTTGGAAGAACCCTTAAAGATCATCTAATTCCAAACCCCCCTGCTGTGGACAGGGACTCCTTCCACTGGAGCAGGGTGCTCAGAATCCATCCAACCTGGCCTTAAACACTTCTAGAGATGGGGCTGGAAGTGAAGCCCCGTCAACAACTTCTCCACAACTTTTCTGTGCAACCTGTTCCTGTGTCTCACCATCCCCAAGTAAACAATTTTTTGCTAATATCTAATGTAAACCTACTCTCTTTAAGTTTGAAGCCATTGCCCCTTGTCCTGTCTCTACATTCTCTTCTAGAAAGTTCCTTTCCATCTTTCCTGTAGGCTCTCTTCAGGTATTGGAAGGCTGAAATTATTCAACCCAAAGCCTTCTCCTTTTCAGGTTGAACAACCCAAATTTTCTCAGCCTTTCCTCATAGGAGAGATGCTCCATCCCTCTAATAAACTTGATGGCCCTCCTTTGGACTTGTTGCAATAAATCCAAGTTCTTTCCTGTGCTGGGGACCCCAGAGCTGGATGCAGCACTACAGGTGGGGTCTCAGCAGAGCAGAGGGGAAGAATCACCTGCCTCACCCTCCTGGTCATGATTGTCTTGATGTATCCCAGAACACAATCCCTTCACCTGTGTCATTAGTGAAGATTTTAAATAACCCTTGTCCCCATAGAGACCCCTGAGGGACATTACTTACCGCTGAGTCCATTGGGACGCTGAGCCATTGATGGGACCATACACTAAAGTCATCTTCTTATCTATCTAACAGTCCACTCATCAAATCCATCTCTCTCCAGTTTAGAGAGAAGGATGTTGAGGGGACCATGTCAAAGGCTTTACAGAAAGCCAGATAAATGACACCTGTATCCCTTCCCTTGTCCGGTCACTCCATCATAGAAGGCCAGTGTGTTGGTCAGGCAGGAGTTCCCCTTGGAGAAGCTGTACTGGCTGTACTGGCTATCACCTCCCTGCTCCCCATGGGCCTCAGCATTTTCAGCAAGGAGTTTGGAATTTCTTTGGAACCATCTTGGAGGGGAGAGGTGAGCGAAGAAAAAATAAAAAATCAGTAAAATCAGCACTGCATCATCTACTTTAGCCACAAGCATTGCACTCACAGGTTTCTCTTCTCACATCCAAATTGGACTCCACAGATATTTTTGGTTTCTGAGACACTGGTATGGGCAGCAAGTGTCCCACCAAAGCCACGGATTCAGTTGCCTTGTTGGCTGAGCTGTCCTGTAAATGAGAAAAGCAAAATCTTCCTCTACCCCACCAGCCCCTTACAAATTGCTCAGGAAAATTTGAAATGCAAGAGGCAACAGCAGTCTCATGTTAACTCACAGACACAGATATTATACAACCTGAAGCTTTCCTTGCTGCCCTCAATAATTCCTGCCTACACTCACATATCCAAACACTGTTGCACACATGTGCAAAATACAGGGTGGTTTAGCCTTTATTTTATCAAAATGGAATGTTTGATTTGCAATCAGCTGGGAGAAAAGTAGTTGCTCCTGATGGTAGCAATTACTTCAAACCCAGGTCATGAAGCTCTGATATTCAGCCTCTTGGAGAAGAGGCAGAGGGGCCTGGTGTTGGTGGACACTTTGCTGAAAACCAGCTTTGTCCACCACTGGCCAAGACTCAATATAGATATGACACTCAGCAGTGACCAGTGACCTCACCTTCAACAATGGTGAAGTGTCTATTTGAATTTTGCTTAGGAAAACACAATTCTTGGTTTACGCAGCTTGGATGCTCCATTACTTTTAATCTATATTAAAAATTATCTGTACCCATCTATGTCATATTATCCCAAAGCCTCTGTAGCTGGTCATAAGGTCATCCTCCCCAGCTGATCAGACAATGCTGTTCCTCTTTTCTTCTCCTCTATTAGTAGTGGAGAATGTGAGGAAGACAATGGGTAAGGCTTTCTTGCACTTATCAAGTAAATATGAAATATTATTTCTTGAGGAGTTTTGCAGTTACTTTGAACATCGTAAGTTCTGGCCTGAGCTGGTTCTGCATTGCCTGTCATGGGAGTAGCTAAACCTTGGTTAAAGCAGATTCTCCTTCCAGGAAACTGAGCTGGCAGAAAGGTTTCCACAGACGGAAACTGGAATGCTTCATGGTCCATGAGCCATGATATATTTGGGTGAACTTGTTCCTACTGGTTCTTTTGCTGCTGTCTCAAAATCATCTAGTTGCCTGCTGTGTTACTTAGCATTTGGCTGAAGGCTGAAGGCAGCCCCTCCATTCTATCCTCACCTGCATCTCACCATTGCCTGTTGGAAGTTATTATCCTTTCTGATGTCTGAACTGCCTGGGCGGCTGCTTTCTGAGCTGCTTTCAGTTCCTTGCCAACCAATCTGAAGGGGCAGCATCCTGCAGCAGGAGAGTGGTTCAAGATAGTAAGTTGTCCAGCTGGCTCAGTTGCTTTTGGAAGATGTGTGATCATGCTGTAAATAGAACCATTTCCTGTGCTTTTCCTCCCAGACTTTATCTTGTTTATTCATGTGAAAGGTACCTGGGGAATAGCTGCGCTTGGCCTTGGCTTTAATTTGTCTGTAATTCAGCAGTGTCATGGTGCAACATCAGAGCTGGAGGAAATTCATGTGGGTGACCTATTCTTGATAGCCCTTTAAGTGTGGCCAGATGGAGCGTGACCCGCTGGTGGCCACACATTGCACAGTGAGGAGCAAAAGTTACTGTGCGTGGCCAGGAATATACCACAGCTCTCATCACAGCTTGCTTCATAGAGGGTTTTGTTCCATGAAGCATAAGGCAGAGCAACCAGCTAAAGAGCTGTAGGGTGTTTCTTGGAGGTCTCTGGCACCCTGATCAAGTGAGGAGCTGCTCTCTTCCTCCTTTCTTTGGGGAGCCTTAGGTTAAGCAGAGGAGCTGCAAGCATGACCCTCTATGGCAGCATCTGCAGTGTGACTGCATGTGCATGGGATTTCTGCTCTACTCTCTTGTCCGCAGTCATCGTGGCTTTGGAAAACTGCATTTCACTGTGCCAGTTCCCCATGTGTCACCTGTAGCACTTGGAGCAAGAAGTAGCCTTGCATACCCATATCTAAGGCATCCACTTTATTAGCATCTTTCCTGCAAGGATCTCAAAACACTTCATACAGGGAAATTTTCTCAGGTTTTGCCAAAGGGCTGCCTAGAGCCAAAGAACAAAGTGATCTTTACATGAGCACTTTCAAACCAAGCTTCCTGAATGCTTTTCCAGGACCTGTTAAGGAATAGTGCTTGCATCCATCAGTCTCATCTAGTTCTGGTTCTTGTGGCCACTAAATATTTTTTCAGTTTGTGACTGAGAACCCTCCACTTTAGGACTTAGGAGAACACTTAACTCATTGCTGTTTCCATGTCACCGTGTATCACCATTAAGTCAAGGCAGTACAGGAAGAAAACATTCTGAGCCACTCAGATGGTTCAGTGGGAAGCTTTACCAAATATTTAACAGGGGCAATCCAAAGAGCCAAAGGATGGCCACCATCCACTTTGGGAGGCAGCAGTGGGGTGGTGAAATGCTCAGAGCTGATAAAGGGTGCCCCAGTACTGAGGCAGTCAGGAATGCCTTCACCTTCACCCAGTATTAGAGGCCCAGGGTTGGAAGCTGGCTGGTTTATGGAAGTGGTCCTTGTGAGCATGAGGCATGAGAGAGACTTGGATCACTCTTTCCCATTTCATTACCACCTCATATAAAATGTTTTTTAAGAAAGCCTAGGTTTCTCACAGCCATTTAATAAAGCGGTAGAAAGGAAGATAGAGTCCTGCAGCATGTTGGGGAGATGGGATTTGCTGATATTCAACCACTTCAGCAATGCACTTGGCTCAACACCCCTCACAGCCTCACATGATTTCCAGGCCCTGAAGATCTCCTGCAGCTGACCTATCATAGTGGTTTGTCCCAGGTGATCGTAGCAAAACACAACTTCACTTTCTAGGATTAAACTCCACGATTTCCTTGCTCTTAAACAAGTTGCAGCTCTCTGGGGTCAGCAGCAACTTGGCCAGATCCTGCTTTCAATTGCATACAGATGTAAAATGCAGGGTAACGTGGTGCTCTGCTGTTCCCCCTGGGCTGAGCTGCTCTGCTGGATGCTGTGCCTTTCCCCACACTTTGGGAGGCCAGACAGATCCCCTGAAAACAGCACAGTGACCCACTCCCCAGTGTTGCACTGGGACACTGTGCGCCTCCATGCTGTCTGGCTCTTCCACGTCTGGGAAAGGCTTTGGATGGAATTCATTCATTGCAATCAAAACCCAACAAGTACTGGAAGAAAGTTCAAATGTATGTGAAATAGCTTGTCCAAAAAGCTGGCAAAGGCAGCTTATTTTTCCTGTCTTACAAGAAGTTATGCAATCAAGTGATTAATTACCCATGGCACAGTCTGAGGGGTGAAAGATTAATATTCCTGGAGACTGCTGCTGTTGACCTTGTGTTATACCCAGCATGGGAATAGCCTGAGCTTCCCAGCAGAATAAACCTTGCCCAATGGTGAGATTGTCTTCTCACTATAGTTGAGTGAAGAGGTTAAAGTTTTGTTTTTCTTCTAAATTCTGTCCATCCAGCAGGAAATAGTACCATCAAAAGTCTCCCGCCCATCTCCTGGAGAAAAAATAAAGCTCAAGTCTTTTATAATTCCAGGGCTGTGCCTCAGCCAGCTGCAGCAGTGGAGTGGGAGCCCAGCCTTGGACATGGGCGCAGTTGGGAAATGCTGTAGCAGCATTGTGTGTGTTAACCAGGGTCCAGACGACGCTGGGAACCATCACAACTTGTTGCAGTTAGTCCTGGGGGAATGAATCTCAAATTCAGTCACAATTGTAAACATTGGTTCTTGCCTGCACAGAATGCTCATTAATGCACATTGTAATATTATTTCTTTCCTGGGGGAAGAAATCCTGGGATGTGACGGAAGTTAAATCCGTGTGTGGTTGCAGCACTCATTCATTCATGCTGCTCGTCATGTGCAGCCCAAGGGTGCCACGTTTCTGTGGCGTAGGAGGGTGTGCCTTCTGCAGCACATTGCTCATTCCACCTTTCTTCCTCTACGCAAGCCCATGTGCAGCAATCACTTTCTGCTGGAAATCCTGCACTGGCTTGCTGTCAGCAATCCTAGCTTACACCAAAAGTTATCTGGTACTTTTCCTAAAAGGTTGCTTTTCAGTAGCTTTTAACTTTGCCAAACTAAGTGTTCACTTCAAGATGAAGTTATTTAGCCAGGGAAGGGTGCAGTAAATCGTCAGTCATTTTAGTCATTTGATGTGCAAGGAATAAAGTGTAGCTCTCCCTATATACAAAACTTTCTCCTGTTTGTTATTAAGTGTTTTCAACACCATTCTTTGGTGTATATCTTATCATATTCTGCCTCTCATGGCTGAATTTGCAGTGTTAAATACTCCTCTAAGAAAACAAATGCTCATTATTCAGTTTTAAGCTATACTCAATATAGAAAGAGGGAGTAGAAAAAAAATCTCGTGCAATTTTTCTTTCTCAAGTAGTGGTTTCCATCAAAGCAGCTTGGCATGTGAAAGCTCCTAGTGAAGGAGAGAACCAAGCGTAAGAAAGCAAACCAGAAAAAACAGGGCAGGGGGCAAGGGGTTACTTCATGTGCATTAAATAAAACCTCCCATAATCTTTAGTCTTGTGAAAAGATCTATAGTGCTGATGCCAAATAATTCCTCCCAGCAGGAAGACTGGACAGCAGAGGGGCTTCCGGGGCCAGTGGGCGCCTCTCAGCTAAAACAAATGGAAGGGATGAGGCCAAAACAGTGAGAGGGTGAATGGGGCCGGGTGGAGGGCTTAGAACAGTGTTAACAGCATCCAAAAGTGCTGCAGCAGACCTGACTCTGTACAAAGAGGAGCTCACAGCTCCCCGTGTAGTCAAGGATGATATTGGTAGTATGCCTTGCATCTCACTGTCAGCCTAGAAGAGCTTGTGCCCACGACCTCTTATCCTGCCACTGGGAAGAGTCTGCCTCCATCTTTCCTCCCCCATCAGATATTTATACAAAGTGATAAGATCCCCCTGAGCTTTCTCTTCTCTGGGCTCAGCAGCCACAGCTCTCACAGTCCCTCCCCCACAATAGATGTGGCAGTCTCTTAATCATCTTTAGAGCTCTTTGCTGGGCTAATTCCAGCACATCCATGTTTTGTACTGAGACACCCAGAACTGGACACAGCTCTCCAGGGTTGGATCACCTTCCTGGACCTGCTGGCAATGCTCATTATAATGAAGCCTAGGATGTTTTGGCATCTTTGCCATGAGGCCATGTTGCTTGTTGACATTCAGCTTGTTGTGCACCAGGACATTAAGGTCTTTTTCTGCAGAGCTGTTTTCCAGCTGGCTGATCCTCTCCCAGTCTGTACTTCTGTCTGAGGTTATCCTTCTCCATGTTCAGGACATCCCATTCCCCTTTAAACATTATGAGATTCTTGTTGACCCATACCTCCAGCCTCCTGAAGTCCCTCTGAATGGCACCATAGCCATGTGCTTTATTTCTATAACTTCAGCCAGATTTCAAGCCACCTCACTATCCATTTATGTCATCCATATTCCATCCGTTTGTCTGTAAGGATGTTATAGGAGACAGTGTTGAAAACCTTGTTAAAATTGGCATAAATAACATTTACTGCACACCGAGCCACTCATCTCATTGTGGAAGGCTATCATGATGGCCAGGAATGATTTCAGCATATCAAATTCACCAGAGCATGAGGTTTTGAGAAACTGGAGAAAGGGAACCGCACCTCATCTCCCTCTGGCCTTGGTTTTCATAATAGTTGGAGGGAAATTGGTGTTTTAGCTTTTGTTGTAACTAAGAATGTCTGTCTCCCTTCTGGGGAGTTTTGTAGGAAAGGCAGAATTTACTGTAAAAGCTTAGTTATGTGTGCTAGAATTTTAGTCTCTGCTTTGGCACGGATTTAGAAAAATAATAATCATTTAAAAATAAACCTAGCTATTGTATTTAACCTTGGCCCGTGCAGCCAGTGATATTTTGTAAGATGTTCCAGCTATCCAAAGATTCTTTTCACTGAAGCTTCCCTTCAGGAAACAAAATAAATTAATGATACAAACAGGAAGCAGCTGTCTTTTCCTAAATAATGATTAAAATGGGGTCCCCTTAGCAGAGAGAGGAATAAATGGGAGGGGAAAGACCTAAAGTATTGTCGGTTTAATTTTGACCAGCCTTCAGAGGACAGACTTAGAATAATGACACAACCTGTGAGGCTGGGAGGACTTATTTTCTTATGAGCCATTTTTGGATTTGAAAAACAGATAAAGGTCTTCACAAGGGGCAGATGAGCAAGACAAAGGAATGCTGCTCTCTCAAGGCGCACAATCTGTCCTCTTTCGGTAGTATTCACATGGAAAGAAACATTAATCATTGTAATCATCGATGCTGTTCTTCAGCGGCTTTCATCTGCTATCAGCAATCACTAGGAAATTCCAGGGTGTTCCTGGATGTGCTTTTTTTTGTTGGTGGGGGTTTTTTTTGTCTTTGTCCCAGACTGTTGACTTGACACAGTTCCTTGAAATTCCACTTTAAGAAGGAAGAAGGACAAGAGAGATGGAAATTCTCGTCGCCTTCCAGCTGGCTGGGAGAAGGAGGTGGTGGCAAAGAGTGTGGCAGTTCCTGCTGTGGCCCCAGAGCTTGGTCTGGTCAGGGCTTCCAGATGTGGAGGGCCCTTGCCCCTGTGGGCTCAGCAGCTGAGCCTGTGGGTGACCGCAGAAACATATTGGCCAGAGGCAAGGAAACCATGGGAGAAAACTCTGTCCAGCAAAAGCCACAAGCAGCACAAGAGCTGCCACTTAGCTGTCATTACCACTGGGTGAAGCAGTACATTGATACAACATGGCAGTGTTGGGGAAGGTGCATTTCTTAGCAAGGTGAAATCACACTTCATTAAAAATTGGGTTTGTGTTTGCTCCATCTCAGGAAATACTGTTGGTGTGTAAGCAGCTGACATGGCCCTGAGAGATGACTTGGGATGCACCTGCACTTGGTCTTCTGCCATTGGCTTGAGTAGGTGGGACTGGGTGACAAGTGGCTCTGGTTATAAAAGGAGTGGCCTAATGTCAGTTTTTATGGCTGCAACCAGAACTGATGCAGAAAAAACCTGCACCATGAACCCAGTGAGTTAGCCAGTGCCACCTCCCAAAGTAGAGAGTGGGTGGAGTAATCAAGCTTTCTGTCCACTCCCAAACATATCATGGAGTTGCTGGATGTGGCAGGGATTTACAGGTGAAAAAAGAAGATGGCAGAAAATGAGTTATGACATGCCTTTTGATTCCTTCTGGTATTTGAAGGTACCATCAAACTATCTTAGATCTTTAGAGGCACGGAAACTCCAGAAAGGCCTCATGCCAGAGGCTTTTGTCCATGAATCAGAGGTGGCGCCAATTTTGACTTAAATTTTTTTAAAACTGTTTGCTTGTAAGATGGGAGGGCAATAAGGCATCTGGACCTGAAGAAGATTTTGATATGGTCTGTTTATTCTGCATTCAGCTACTCTAATATCTATACAATTTTCTTCCATCCTTTTCTCATTGTATCCTGCCTGAAAAGCTGGTATTCTCTGAGCAAAGTGAGCAGTAGTATATATTCATTTCTAACTGGGCACAGCAGTCTCCTGCCAGTCATAAGGGGACAGAGCTAATCTTGTGGCAAAACTACAAATGCTTCTTTTAGCAGCACAGAACTTGAAAGTGTAAGAAAGTTCAGCCAGGACTGTCCGAGACACTTAACAGCCTTCACTAGTTCACTGGGAAAACTTTTCCATGGAAAAATTTATCTTGAGTTACTTTCAGATAAAGATGGTGTACTCACAGTCACTGGGGAAATTCCCATTGATGTTCCCTCTGTGAGAAGGGAAACCTGTTATGGGCCTCTGAAGGAAAACATCACATTTCAGCATGAGGTTTTTGCAATTCTCTAATGGCAGTACAGTCCTGTCCCTGCTGTAATATCCCACAGCAGTGAAGATACAGACTCTGCATCTCTCCTGCCATGAGGCACGCTGGAAGAGTAACACAAGCCAGGGATTCTCCTTCAGATGCTCTGAAGGAAGGCAGGTGAGCTGACGTTATGGGCAAGCACAGCTGTTAAGATAGAAAACTTCAAGGACAACAAAAGAAGGAGTTAATATTTCCCTATTGGTGTGAAAATGCTTCCACAGGGCCCCAAGACACTGAGCAGCTGGCAACGTGATCACCTTTGGTTTTGCAGATGCTTGCACATGGTTTGCACAAATGAGATTCCTAGTGGTGGTAAACTTCTAAAATTTGGGAGGAATTTTCAAGAAAACACATTTTATTCAATGTTTAGATTCACAGAGCACACACACCAAAAAAAGAATAGTATTAAAAGGGAGATATATGTCATTTGAGGCTTCTTGACTCCCGACAGTACATGTGCCCTCATTTTTAGTTTAAACTAAATTAATCTATTAAGGTACAGGAAACCTAATTTCACATCTGATTCTTCTCAGGTAGATGCTGGAATACCAAAAAAAGGCAGCTAGGTCCTTATTACAATGTACAATTCAAGGGAAGTGAGGGTTATTCTTCATGTGGGTGTGACCTGATGGCCATGCTGATTCACTCTTCCACTCCAAAGCCCTCCCTGTCCTTCCTGAGCCCTGCAGTCCTTGGCGCCTGCCCTCACAAGGGTCCTTATTTGGTGAAGAGGGCTACATGTTTTGGCCTACTCTCTTTCCTCCCTGCTGCAAGTCATTGTTGTGGAAATGGCTCACAAAGAGGTTGGTTTTGACTGTTGTTTTTTTTTTTTAACATTAGGGTCCAAGCTGCTAAGAGTAGCTTCTGCCATTATTGGAGCAGCAGCAAAAAGTAGTAAGAGTATCAATAATGTGAATCTCACCTGAGGCAAGAGTCCCACTACACCCATTGCAACAGTAGTCCACTTTTGGAGATCTCCAAGTGGTGCTTGGCTAATTTTGAAACTTCCTCGGTGGGGATCCACAGTTGGTGTGACAAAAATGATGGCAAAGTTAGGACCATAATTCTGCATCGAGTAATCCCTGCAGTGCTGCAAACATGCTGATACTTGGACATCATCGACCCCAGCAAGTTTTGAACTGCAAGAGAGCTAGGGCTTTTGTTTCCACAACAGATGGCTTGCTATAAAATCCCAAAAATCTTCATGTATTCATCTCAGAAGACAGCTCTTGCTCTAGCCATGCATGCTTCTCCCTATAACTGTCTGGAAGACAGAAGAGGGTCAGCAAGCTACAGGTATACATATTTTCTCATGTTCTTTCTTTTTTCCAGACCATTTTTTTCCTAATTCCCCTTCAGAGGTAACTGGTGTTCTTCTTGCTTTTAGTTTACAGCCATTTCTCAAAGCCATAGTGAGAGACCCAGGACAGGAGAGCAGCTGAGAAGAGGTGAAGGGAAGGCTAACAAGGCCACTTGGTTGTTATTCAAAGACTCTTCTTTCAAATACTGTTTTTCAGGGAAGAGAGGGGTGAGAAAGGCTCTGACTGTTATTGCGACAAATAAAGCCTTTAAAATATATCCCAAGTAGGATGAATAAAGTCCCAAAGCAGTTCATCTGAGATATGTGCAGATTTACATGTCTTGGCAGCTTCAGCAATTTTTAACACAGATGTCAATAAAGACTCAATTTCCATAGCCAAACTCGGTACCAAGTGGTGACCAGAGCAGAATTATAATTCGCTGCAAACAAACAGTTGAGCTCAGAATAGTTTTGAAACTCTTTGCTTTGAGATGGGAACAAAAAGGACATCATGGAGGTAAGAGAGGTAGCAGTGACCAACATTGATATTATTGCCAAACATTTGATAGCATCAAACCCCTAGAGTGAGCACATTTCAGTCATACAAACCTTAAGCTGATCCAAAAATCTGTCTGCCAGCAGTCAGGATCTTCAGCTGCTCAGTCAAATGCCGCCTGGAAAAAGGTGTGCACAGTGAACAGTGGGTGAGGGTGCTTGAGAGTGGTGAGCTTTAGGAAGGAACCTTGGAAGAACCCATCTTGTCTGTATATGAAGTTACATAAGGACATAAAAACAGCTCCACTGGGTCAGACTAAAGGTCTGTCTAACCTAACATCCAGACCCCAACAAAGCCTGTGAGTGGAAGCCTAGGGAGAGTAAGAACAAGGGCAAGCATATACAATACTTCCCCTCAGTGTTGTCCCAGACTGCAACTATTTTCAGCTCAGGAACTTCCTGAGCCAGATAGAGTTTCTATGTATCTAGTAACTCTCAGAGGATTTCTCTTCTGTGAACTTTCCTTGAATCCATGCAAGCTTCTCATATCCACAACACCCTTTGGTAAGAAGATTCACAGATCTACTGCCTGTTGCATGAAGAGCTATCTCCTTCTGTTTGTTTTTCAGCCTGACTCCTACTAACTTCCTGTAATGCTGCCTGTTCTTGTACAGGAAGGGACAGCAAAGCTTGACCCATCCTTGCTCCCAGGCCACTCACAAGCTCAGAAATTTCTCTCATATACCTCCCAGTCATTCCTTTTCCAACCCGAAGATACCTGGCTGAGTTGGGAAGGATGCTAAACTGTAAGGTGGAACTTTTGAAGGACTTGGGCTATTTTATTTGCCAGCCTCGTTTGCCTTCAGACTCCAAAGGAGTCTTGTTGCATCTTGCAGATGTGAATGAAAGCCTCCAACTTGCTCAGGGCTTGAGTTCTAGCTCCAATGCTGCAGGCACCATGCACTGGCAGAGCTTTGAGAGTATAAATAATAGCCTGCACTCAAATTCCAGGCAGGAACTGTTCCTAACCATGCCGTACACATGCACAAGCCATTCCTGGAAGCTTTCCATGATCCCATCCTCCCTTACACCTCCTCAGTTTTGCCAGCAACCCATACTCCCAGCTTCTCTTCCAGGGGTCTTGTGAGGTTATTCATGTCTACAAGCTGCACTCTGTAGACAAAATTGTGGCATTTCTGGCAGTGACCAGCAACTTATCCTTTTCTGTCATTCTGCTGGCATGTAAATCCATGGTGAGTGCCCAGGGAAACCAAGGGCCTGCCACCTGCATAAACATTACAGAATACCTACCAAAAGCATAGCGTGCTCTCCCCTCTGTGTGTATGTCACAGTGACCTCTGAGCACACCATCTAAAATAACCCCATGCATGGAACCAAAAATAGAAAGAAAGGAAGGATGCATTTTATGTAAATGTAGTCAGAAAGTCTGCAAGACAAATTGCTTGAAGTGGTTTGAAAGATGAAGAAATATGACTCACTTCCAGAAGGAACTGTTTTTGCTGGGCTGGACTGAGGGTAGCATTGTGTCTTAGGCATGTACATGGTTGCCATTGAGGCTTTACTGACATCCACAGGGGTAGGTTGGACACCCAAGGAACTGTGTGATGGACATGCAGAGCAGGTGTGCTTCGTGAACAGGAACACGAGGGAGCTCTGCAAGCAGGCGATGCACTTGTTTATCTGCAGTGCAGATTTACACATAATATTTCCAACCAGTGGTACTAACATAAGGATTCTTGTCATGCTTTTGACAGAAAAAATCCTGCAAAGCACCTTTGTCTAGGCAAGCAGAAACAGCCTGAATGGTTCAGAGCAGTGCTGTATTTAATTAAACACTGCAAAGGATGAGGTAAATGTGTTCAGAGACTAACAAGCTGCTAGCAGAAGTCTCCTCTGCCCCCCAAGTTATCATCACTTAGCTCCCCCGAAGCATGAGGGTTTAGTGTTGTTTATCAACACTTCCCCTGTGAAACACAGCTCTGTGTACCCTTATTTGTCACACAGGCAGCATTCTCTTCCCAGTGTTTTTCTTTCACTAACTCCTTGCAGCAACGAGCGATTTCACTGAATTAATCTGTGGTTGTTGACGACATTGGATATTTTATTTCAGACCATCTTTCCTCTCCATGCGTCACTGCCTGCTGCAACCAGGGTTGCTGTTGCATGTAGGAGAGCTGAGAGAAGTTCTTCACGTGCAGCTCCATGGCATGTCCCTGCCCCACTGTGCCAGGGGACAGCAGGGGCAGGTCCCTCCTCCGTGGCCAGGCATGCGGTTCTGGAAGCCTGTTTTGGCCCAGGCGCGTGTCTGAGCAGGACCCAGCTATCGTTAATTGCCGGCTGCCTTGAAACAGACCAGAGTCTAAATTTTCCAAAGCCGTGCTTCCATCCGTATCCATTGAGTACAGGAATGCAAGTTCACCTGGAAACCGCCTTTCCCTTTCAAGCGAGCACATTTTTGAGATGGTTAGGTATTTCCCATCTCTAGATGGGAAATTTTTTCCACTGACTCCCCAGGCAGCGCCCGGAGTTTCACTGAAAGCCTAAATCCATCAGCGCACCAGGAAGTGCAGGAAGCCAAACACCGAAGCTTCTCATCCCATTTTCAGCAGAGAGGTCAGAGCTGCCTCTGCCCTGTGGAGCGACGACCGATTTACCGCCATCCCTCCCGTGCCGGGACAGGATGCGCTCGCAGACGGGCTCCATCCCGGCGCCCCATCCCTCGCAGGGATCCCCGCCCCGGCTGGGGCGGCTGCCTCTCCGAGCACGGGGGCTTTTCCTTTCCCTCTTCCCTCCGCCACCTCGGAAGATGCCGGGTGAGCCAGGCTCTCCCGCACATGCCGGGGCCGGTGGCAGGGTGGCACAAAGCCGGCATTGTGCACGCTCGCCGCCCTGAGAGGCGAGCTAATTGTCTTTCCCAGCTCGGAGCAACAATTTGCTGGCAGCCAGACTTGTGTCATTATATAACTGGAGATAGTCCGACTTGTAAACGGATCTCCAGAACATGTCTCTCTTCCCTTATTTTGGAAAAACAATAACTCGGGGCTGGCACCTTGATGCTGCTTGCAGGGTCTCTCCCTTAAAGGAAGAAATTCGTCCAGACTATCACCTCCTCTCATCCGAGGCAATGGGAAGTCAGCAAGGGAATCCCAGGAAAGGCAGGAGCTTTAAAAATAAACCTGGAGATCTGCAGGGCTCCTTCAACTGCGCCTCATGCAATGCATCAGGCTTTCCTCTGGCTGGGAAAGGAGCTGTGCAGGGAAGGCTTTCGATAATAAACCTGAGGAGCTCAGACAGCCAAAGAGGAGGAATTTGATTTCCGTGCTCACTTTCCCTCCTCTCCCTGCCCAGCTCTATCCTATGCTAACCGGTTGGCCATAAGTAGGTGACAGAAAGACAAAAGCC
The DNA here is from genome assembly GCF_901933205.1 of Camarhynchus parvulus. NCBI lineage: Eukaryota > Metazoa > Chordata > Aves > Passeriformes > Thraupidae > Camarhynchus > Camarhynchus parvulus. The sequence goes on along the minus strand of NC_044575.1, from coordinate 15,017,923 downwards.
ATCCTCACCTACTTCATTTGCATTTCTATGCATGACTTCTAGGATGGTGAGAAGTGCCCAAAGGCATCTTCTCCCAGTGATTGCCAGAGCTGAAGCTGAAAGGGCATCCCCTTGTCACGGTCACTTGTGCTCCTTAGGTTCCTTTTCCCCTCCCCATTGTGGTTGCCCTGCACTGGTGCCTGCATCCTCCTTAGGGAAAGAAAAGAAACTGCTCTCCCTTTCTGAGTTTCATCTTTCCATGCTTCTGCACATGCTGATATTGGTGGACAAAATTTATATTCTGAAAAGGTGTTTCTCACTGACGGCAGGAAGCAAATTGATCTTCAAGTTAACTTCAGTGCTGGGATCCCCAAACAGCCTTTTTGCTGACTGAGCCTGAAACAGGCAATGAGGATGGGGCATCATTATTTGTTTGGCTGGAAACTCTGAATTTTCTGTGTAAAGACTAAAAAGGCTGAGAGAAAAGGGCTGCTAGAGCCTGGTCAGAGCCTGCCTGAAAGCAGGTGTCACATAAGGACTGCACCTGAGCATCCCAGCACCAGAAATGGGCTGTATACCTTGTCACACCTCTCCCCTGCTCTCGTTGCTAAAGTCTGTCTCTACCGTTTCTCTCTTCTGCCTCACTTTCCCTGGGCCTCCAAAGCTCTGATCATCACATTCCTCCCCCAGAAAGAGGATAGAAAAATACTGTGAGGCTGCTGCTCTATAATAACTTGGCAGCTGCTAGCTCTGCCTGTCCATCTTCCTCCACTCCTCTCTCCCCCACTGTTTGATTCCATTTCATAAATAAATACCCTGCGTATTGACGTCAGTGTGGGCCTTGAGAAATAATACTCCTGCCGCTCTCTCTGCTACGCACGGGGAACAGAGAGGACAGGGAGGAGGAACAGAAGCAACAACATCTTGGAAGATGAAGTCTTAATATTCTCTTAATTGCCGTCCTCCCTTTTCAGCTATGACCCAGCTGCAAAGAAAACAAAGATTACCATTATCAGTGTGCCCTTCTGGCTTGAGACAGGACAGGACAATCAAGTATCCAAAATTCCTGTTCCTTGTGACTTTTTTTTTATTTTTAAGTGAGGGGGGATAATAGGGAGAAATCTGTCCTAGAAGCTGGAGGGGTAAACACCATAAGGTCTCTGTGCTCTTCACATGGAGCTTAAGAAAAGTGTGCCCAAAATGCTGTCAACTTGGTGAAATGAAGGAGTCAGTTCCTCCATCCGGGGAGAGAAGACAGCAGACAGCATTGCCATTGGAATAGGTGTGATCATAGGTGGCTTCATCTGGTATTTAGGAAGTGGATTCTCTCAGCCAGAAGTGATAAGTCACCATGGCCCTGCCAGTAGAGGCAGTAAGACAAGAAACTTGGATGCTTTGAGGGAAGATGTCTATTAATAAATTATTTTTTTAATAGTATTTGTTTGCAAAGACATGGTTTGTAATAAGCTCCCTGGCTCTTGACTGCCCTTCTAAATCAGTTCCTTTCAAGTTTGACACAGTTGAAGGATGTGGTTGTGTACAGAAGGAGCATGACCTTCATTTAAACAAACTGGTGAGGAGACAGGGAGGCAAAGAGACTGTGCCAGTACTTCTCCCATGGAAAGGCATACAAATTCATTGTTTTACATTGTAATCATTGGTATCATTTCACCTCATGGACTTAAAATTGTGCACTATGCTCCTTCTAAAGCTGGCCAGCAAAGAAGCACAAGCATGTTTAAGAACAAGATGCAAGAGCATTGAAAAGTCAGCAGAAGCTGAATTAGTTCCTAGTAATTTTGAAAAGTGAAACAGGCATTTTACTGCTGCTGACAGGGTGCAAGTTCTGCGCTTACCTTGGCTGCTCTACCTGTGAGTTACTCAGGTATTTGAATAGTGTCTTTTTCCATTTAAAACTGTGATATGCTTAATACCTTCTGGCCAAAGCTGTGTGTCATGTTGCCCTTTGCAGAACACACACGAAGATGGATGTCCTCTGATCACTGTTGCATGCTGTGCCTGTCCTGAAAACCCCAACGCAGAGCTGCAAGCAGCAAGATGAAGACCAGAACAGCCCATTTTGCATGTCAGGTTTGACCTCCCATGATGCCCAAGTCAAAAACCACCCTAGTTCAGAAATTTCCTGCCTTCAGGCTATTGCTGGTCCCTGAGCCAGAGCCTGGCAGGTTGGAAGCCTCAGCTCTCAGTCTGCTGTTGGCAGGTACAAGAAGAAAGCAGGGAAAGAGGCTCTCACAGGGCTCTCTGCAAACTCTGACATGATTTTAATGAGCAAGTGCATTCCTTGGGTTGTGCACAGCTGGGAGTGCAGCAGCAAAGCAGGCCAAGATTCCTGTGAGGACTTGTGCCTTTCCAGCAGGTTGAAGTTATGTCTGCCACTGCACACTGCCTGCTGGCAGACAGAGCATCCTTCAGCAGCCCGGGGGAGGGAGAGCCAATGCTGGCACCTTGGTGGCAATGACAGACCCCTCCTAGGACATGGGATCTATTTATCTTTGAAAACCAAACTTCCTCCTTTGTCTGCACTGGGATCAGTGGAATTGCTCTGCTACCCCAGCCTCGGGGTCGTTTATGACTCACCTCTTCAGAAAATAAATAAAGTGGAAGGGGGAAATCTCCTGTCAGCTGCCAAGAGATTGTTAGAAGTGCTTTGCTTTATTGATGCTGTGTTAGGAATGAAAACACAAAAGGTGCAGAAAGCATCTGAGTCTTGCCTACTGCTGAGTGCATGAGTGAAATAATCCATGGTACAACAGTACCCTTATCAAGTCTCCTCACAGCTGTGTAAAAAAATCAGTGGACAATTACAGATGAAACAAAGAAATCAGGTGATTTTAAAAAACAACTAAGGTGGTTTTCCCCCTTCACCTGGTGTAGGTAGGTCTTTCATTTAGTGCAGCCAGGTACATCACTGAGAGACTTATGAGAACAGGCAGGATTGAAAGGATTAAGCTAAGACACAGAGGAACCAGTTTGGAGGCTCAGTCTATTGTGATGGCACTAGTACAACTCACTGAAAGCTAGGTAACAGCTCATCTGCATTCTGGATTTAAAAAATTCTGCATTCTGGATTAAAAAAAAAAAAAAACAACCACCAAAAAAAAAAAACCCTAAGAAATAATGTAAAAGGGGGAAGAAAAGGGAAAAGTATTGCTGGTCAGTGGTGTTTTTTTCTCCCATGTCTCCCTCCATCCAGACAAATCCAGAGACACTGATTTATATACCTTGAAAATACAGTGGCCACTTCCACACAGCAAGTTAAACCTTCCCTCTTTCCCAGTATCCCCCTGAGTATCACCTGGGAAAATGCCCTCCAAAGAGATATTTTATGCAAAAAAACCATTTGCCCTTTGCTGCCTGCCGAGCTACACAATAATGCTGAGACCTAGGGACCAGGGCTGGGGCTGGGCTAGGATGCAGGGTTAGCTCTCCCAGTTGTTCCTGGGTCTCTAAGCTGCATTTAGGACTTCTCTGCTGAAACCATCCTTTGCTTCTCCACCCTCTTGCACATCAGCAGAGCAGTGGGTGGAGCTGGGCTGGATGTGGAGGTGCATTAAAGCTCAGACATGCCAGTTGTGCCTCCTCAGGGATCACTGCCCCTCACTACTGCAGCCACGCTCCTGCAATCCAGCAGCTAAGCACTCAGAGCTGTGCCTGCACAGAGAAGTATCATTACCAAAACCAGTTCTGCCCATCCATCTGAGAAAACATGGCAAGCTTGGGTTTGTTCTCAAGCCTGCTGTCTGATATTCCCAGGCTAAGCCCATGACTTACCTGCCACCTGGACAAGAGCCTTTGCAGGCAGCAGAAGATACTTGAGACAAAGCAAAGGTCTGGTTTCATCCAGACTCCCACCCTCTGGCCAGGACAACGCTCAGATGCAGTTTCTGCCTCTCCTTGCAAGTAAGGGTAGTCCTTGACAAGCCAAAAAGCAAGATGGCACATTTTGAAATCTCTTGATATCCAAAGAAATAAGCTACTGTGGTCTGGCTCCATGGAGACTCCTGATAGGGTAAGGCAAAGCAGAGGGTTTATGAATAGCCATGCTTGGAAACATCATCATCACCCTTATGGTGCTTCCAGCTTTGTTGCTTTCCTTCCTGGGGAATGCAGCCAGATATTTGGCTGAAGATTTTCTTGCTTTTTAATCAGCTCTAAACACCCCTCATGACAGTGGCTTACACAACAAAGAGCAGAGAAGGACCAAAGTTCCCAAAAGCAAAAATTCCATCAGTTACAACCAGAAGCCACAATGAAATCAGTCCTCACTCTTCATAGGGACACATTTGAATGTGAACGAAACCTGCACCAGGTCTTGGAACATGGTCAGAAAGGCAGACACATCCTTTCTCCACCTGCAATGGTAGGACATGGCCAGAGGAAGCAGTCAGTCCTACATCTGTACAAAACCTTCCCTGACCAACCACAAAAATCCCAAAAGGAAAAACCATGCAAAATTTTTGTTGTTGTTTATTGCAAATTTTTAAAAGAAACTGTGGGCACTGTTTTACCCACAATTGTTCTACTGCCAAACTGGAACCGGTGTTCTACCTTCTATTTGCAGTGGTGCATGATGGTTGCATGTGATGGAAAGCAGATCTTTGGGATTTCTAAAAATGTAAAGAGAAGCTCTATCTACCCCGAGAAACCAGAGAAGCTCCATCCACCAGGAAACCTAACCTAAACACGTTTCTTTGCTCTTTTTTACCATCTTCACTTCCCATCCAGCTTTCAGGTCCCTGGGAACAACCCAAACTGGTAAAAGCTAAACAAAGCCCAGCAGCTGCTGGGAAACAACCCCAGATCTCACCAGGAATCACTGGGCAGATGACTGGGGGATTCAGGTGGCATCTGCCACAGGACTGAGGTTTCATGTTGTGGAACAACCATGTTAAGGGTACCGCACACTCTCTTGCAGTTTTGTGCTCCAAAAGAGCAGTGCACTCTGCTGACAGGGAGTGGCTCTTGGCATGGCCTTCTTCCCACCCAACTCTCACCCCAGGAGCAAAAATAAATTAAAATTAAAAGAAAAAGTCAGGCTTCATATTCTGGATGGATATTTATTTGCTTAACAGGTTTTCTTTTTTTTTTTTAATTTTTTCTTTTTTGGTACAAAGCATCCAGGAAAGCTTTTACTTCTCTTTTTAAAAAATAAAAACTAAGTTTTTTTTAAAAAAAGACACATGAAAAGGAAAAAAAAAGTCAATTATTTGCAATTTCTCTGTTTTTATTCTGCCTTCCCACCCCACCCACTTCCCTTTCCCCCTCCCTATTTTGGACTGATTTTCATTCTTTTCCATATATATTTAATAAAATAAATAAAGGATTTTCTTTGTCGTGTATTGCAGTGCCATTTTTTTAAACAAAGGCTTCATGGCTCAACATTGCAAGGTAATAACAAACAAAAGGATTATACATTAAAATCCTCCCCCTCTCAAGACTCCCCTAGCCCTCCCCTCCAAACCACGAAATAGAATACAATTCAAGTAGTCTTTTTTTTTTTTATGTTTTAAATGTATGGATATATAAGACAAAGCAAGTACAGAACTGGTTAACAGAGTGTCCCCATTTTATTAGCAAGTGAGAGTATATTAGGGAGATGTAATTGATTCCCCCTCCTTTTACGGTTTCTAGACAGATAATATATATTATTTTAAACCCAACCTATTTTACAGCCCTCTGCCCACCTCTCAAACCCATCTGCTGACCAAGTCCCGAGGCAGAGCCTGGCCTTTCCCCATCCCGTGCAGCAGCCCCAGCCCTGGCCACCCCGGCACAGGTGCGGCCCTTCCTCCTGCACACCCCAGAGGGCAGCGAGGGGAGGAGGGCAGGGACGCCAGGGTCCGGCCAGAAGGACACAAAGGGCAAGAGAAGGAAAAGGAGATGGCAGGGCGTGGAACTGCTCCTTCTGCAGGGGCTCGGTGTGAGGGCTGCCTGCCCGCCCACTCGCTGGACCATCGGCACTGCAGCAAGGACAGGGAAGAGCAAGATTCCCCTCAGCTCGGGAAACCAAGCTCCAGGGGGTCCAGGGGGTCTCCATGGCCAAGGGGTCCGTGCAGAAGCAGGGCCTTGAGTTCTAACTGGCAACACCTTCACCGTTCAAAATAGTTTGTCTCCAGAACAGTTCCCTTTTAGTCTAAGTTGCGGTGGTTGTGTTGTTTTTGTTTCTTTTAAACAAAAAAAAAGGATGCGTGTCGATGTATTCTGTGTGTGCGTGCATCTGTGTACATGAGTAACAGCCAACTATCTCATATGGTCATGACCAAGCTATATTTCAGAAGAGAAAAGAAACACATTTATCACACTTTTCCTAAAACGAAAAGCTAAAATTTCAAGTTCAGTATTCGCTATCTTGTCCTTCCCTCCCCACCCTCCCTTGCTATTTCTGGGTTTTTTCCCTTCCAACTTACTTTAGCACCATAACACATTTTAAACATTACAATCCCTCTTCAGATACTACACAAAATGTCCCATAAAAATAGTGCTTTTTTGCCAAAAAAGTTATATAATATATTATATATATAAATCAACTAAATCCGTGGCAAATGTGCAATGCAGACGCCTGCTCCATTTAAAGTGAGCATCAGCTCACTTTTTTTATTTTTTTCTTCTTTTCTTCTTTCCCCTTTCCTTTTCCTTCTCTCTTTCTTGCTTTCTCTCTCCTCTTCCTCTCTTTCTCCCGACATCGGTGATTTCAAAAAAGGTGCAAGTCGATTTGGAATCTTGTAATGAAGCACACACACAAAAACGCAGATGGGGGCTCCTCGGAACTTCTTCTCAGGTACGTTTTTCTTTTAAAGGTGCAAAAGAAAGTTATAAAAATAAGAAAAACTAAAAGAAGAAAAAAAAACAACAAAAAAAGAAGAAAAAAAGTGGGGTGGGAATGAGGCAAAAAATTTTTATCCCTCAATGTTTCTCCCCGTTCTATTGTTTTTTTCACTTTATTGTCAAGAAAGACACGGAATGGACGCTTCTCGAGAAAAAAAAGATTAAAAAAAAAGGATTTAACTTCATATCCTTTTTTCCTCTTGCTCTTTCTTTTGTCTTCTGGCGTTGGCACCGGGGATGTCACGCAGCACCCAGCAGCAAAAAAGTTCAAGTGCCAAACTGTCCCTTCGCAAGTACAGGTTTGGAAATACCGAGGGCGCGGGGAAACGAAACAGGTGTGGGAAACGAAAGAACCCTCCCCCCACCCCAAAAGGAAGATGCCGTGGAAGCGGTGCTGCTCGCCACCACTGCCGCCGCCATCCCCTCCTTGCTGTGTCAGTTGTTTGGTTGGGGCCGGAGCGGCGTGAGGGTGCCCCGCCGCCCCGCTCCTCGGCTCAGCGGCCCTGGGGACGGAGGGGCTCGGGGGTCGGGAATCGCCAGTCCTCCCGCCCTCCCCCAGGAGATCAAAAATTGAGACGGCTGGTCAGGGTTCATTTCTGGGGGCCAGCCGTTTCCGGGGAGGCTCGTGCCGCTGGGGGCCTCTGGCTGGGCAGGGAGATGAGGGGACGGTGCAGCGCCTTGGCTTCCTCAGCTGCTTGCAGCCCCTCCGCCTGCCACCGGTACTGGCGAGCCCGCAGGATGTTGGGCACGTCCCGCTGCCGCCGCTGGGCGCTCTTCTTCTGCCACACGTCGTACTTGGAGTACTTGCCATGCGAGGGCTTCTGGAAGCTCTCCTGCAAGGAGAAGGTCAGCAATATTAGCCTCCACTCGAGCCTGCCCGCTCTCCAGATGGGGATTCCCTTCTTGGACCTCCATCCCTCCCATGGAAATATTGCCTCATCCCTGGAAACAGTCACAGAAAGGTTGGACGGGGCTCTGAGCAACCTGATCCAGTAGATGCTTATTGCAGGGCGGTTGCACTAGATGACCTTTAAAGGTCACTTCCAATCCAAACCATGCTATGACTCTGTGACCCAGCCCACATCTGGTTCCCCACCTTACTAAGAGCTGACTTTTGGTAGGCCATTTGGCACGACTTGCCAATAGTGGCTGTGTCTCAAAAGCTCTGCAGAGATACAAGACCTTGCAGCTGGGGTTTGTTCTCTCCACCCATGGCTTTCCTGTCTTTTCTCTCTCTGTTTATTTCAGAGGAGGGCCACCATCCCTGTGCAGCCTCCTCACCTTGCTGAGTGCCGGCAGGCCTGCCAGGGAGGTGGCAGAGAGGTCACGCTCCGACTTGACGGATTTGGCGCAGTATGTTTCCAGCAGAGCCAGGTCGCAGCTCCGAAAGCAGCACTCCTCCACGATGCCCCGGTTGATCCGCCGGTTATTTCGTCCCACTGGCCTACCTGCAACAGCAGAGACCCTGCCATTAGCCACCAACCTGGGCTGGACCCCCTGTCCAATTCCTTGTAGGCATCCCTCCACCACCAGCCACCAGAGACCGGTGGGCTCTGCATCCTTCAGACACAGCAATGCTTCTCCCAGACCAGCTGACGCGCGCCCGCAAACCAGCCAAGTGTCGCGCTAAGATTTCCCAGACAAAGGCTACTGATGCCAACACGTTCCTCCAGCAGCAGTTTAAAGGCACTTTAAATGATGGGTGTTTATCTCCCTCCTCTATCTCTGGCACAGGTGGCCCTCTCAGGCCCAGCTGAGGGGAGGAAGCTCAAGCCCAGTCTGACCGCCCGCGCTGTGCCGATTACTGCGACCGTCTCCGATGTTGATCCTGGCAAGCGAATTTTATTAGAAAGAAGCAGCACAGTGTTGTGGCTGCCAACCTCCCTCCGCCGGATCAACACTCAGGCAGGTGAAGCGAAGCAAGGCGGCTAAATTTTACCAGATGGGACAGCTCTGAGACAGCTGCAGAAAGAATACAGGCTCCCACACCCGCCAAGAATAGCTATTAAACTTAATCTTTTAATAAGGGTTCCTCTCCCATTTCTGCCTGCAGAAGGATGCAAAAGCCCGTGTCTGGTGCAGCAATGACCAAGTGCATTTCATATCACTGCTTAATGATGGCCAAACTGCTCCAGAGGAAAAGCTTACATCAGTTTTACTGCGTTTCCTCCCCCTCTCAAAATAAAAGAGACGGGTAAAGTTGAATTTCTGATGCAAAGCAAATTTGCTTGGGAATTGTGCCTTCCAAAATGTAAATTGGTCCAAAACAAAAGGATTTTCTCCATGCTTTTGCACGTAGCATGTTATGCTCTTGTGCTGTTGTGGGGTTTGCAGCCAGGCTGCTGCATACTGCCACGAGCATCTCCTCCCACAGGGCAAGGTGCTCCGAGGAAGGGAAACAGAGGCCAGCAACAGTGGGGTTTGCAAACAGGATCCGGTACCACATCCCAGCCAGGAGATTTCTGGCACAGGGAGAACTGAGAGCGAGTGGCGTATAGCACAGTGCCTAGCACTGCTCACTATGGCATGCTGAGCCCTCACCTCCCAGCTTACACAGAGCTGACCACTTTCCCTGAAGGGTATCCCACCCTGGATGCCCACCCAAAGTGCCTCGGGACAAAGGCTGTAAAGCACAGTTCTCTATGCATACAGTGCAGCCCCACATGTGAGAAGCAGTCCCAGATGTGCAATACAGCTGTGCATGTGGGATGCAGTTCTGTGCATTCAGTGCAGCCCCACACATGCAATGCAAACATGCATATTCAACACAGTTCTCCATGCACAACGGAGCCCTCTGTGCACAATGCTGGCATGCAAAACACCATGAAAATGCCTCGCTGCTGCCTGTAATAGCCTGGCAGCAGGGCACCTGCTCTCTGCTAAAATCAGTTGTGTTCCTATAGGTCAGGAGCCCTCTGGTCCATGCTGGTGCATTTCCACCATGCTCAGAAGTCACACAAACACAGCATCAGTGCTAGCTGATGGGGCAGCTGACCCATACCATGAGACCTGCCTCTGGGAGTCACTTCAAATGCTTTGTTGCCCACATTCACCCCCCTTGTGCCACCACCTTCCTTTTCTTTTTCTCTAGAAGAACTTCAGGCACAACTTTTAACCAGCCCCACAGGGAGATGAGAAGGTTGGTTCTCCCTTGGCAAAGGTTCATTGAAAAGATCACTGTTGGGAGTTTAATTTTCTCTCTTGTGGTCAATAAACACTGGATTGGGCCCTTCCCTGAAAGGTAGGCCAGATCTGTTGGGTGCCCACAGCTCAAGTGATGCCAGACCAGGCAGCCTGGGTGGTGATGGCCAAAGGAGACGGGGACAGGAGCCAGCTTAGGGACAGCTGCATGTATTCTTCTCTGTGCATGCAATGCCCAGTGAGATCTGTGGGAGGGGTGCACTCCAGCAACATCCCACACCACACATGGCGCCTGCTCAGGTCCTATCAATCCCAGTGTCCAACTCAATCCACAGCAGGCTGCTGAAGCATTAAGCTGCTCCACAAAGGCATCCTGATATGGGCAGAAGGAGAGTTCAGAAGGGAAAGAGAAAAAATTAAAGTCACCCCCTCTCGCTAGCACATTCCCTAAGGGCTACATTCACACTCCCGCTGAACAGAAGGCTGCACAAGTGATGACACACATGGTTTGAGGAGAAGTTGAGGTTTTCAAAGGTTACATATCTCCTCTCAAAAACAGAAGTTTCCCACTTGCAGTTATGTGTTTGTTTGGAAAGAAGAGGGGAGGAGAAAAACAATGAGGAAAGCAGGACTACATTCACTGCTGTGCCTTCAAGGGCAATTTCTGGCATCGGTACGCACAGGAAGATCACGTCAGCGTGTGTTTGCAAATGCCAGGTGTGCCACCACCAGGGTGAGCTCCCAGCAGGGACAACCACAGTGACATAGCTTCTTCCTCCCTGACTGCTGCCCCTGCCTGCCTGTCAGGTACACGTGTGGCCCCCAGCCCCAGTGTGCTGCCCTTTCTCTCCTGCACAAAGCTGCTGCAAGCCGTTCGCCTTGCAGCACTGCTGCCAGCTTCACTGTGACTCTCCGATGGGGCACGTTTCCATTACATAATTGTCCGTACGGACCTTGCCAAATGCCACTACAATCCTCCGGGGCAGAGTTACTTCAGGAAAAAAAATAAGCAAACATAACAAACAGGGATTTAGTCTCAGAAAGTACCTGGAGACAACAGGACATTGCTGGCTAACAGCAATATTGCTGCTGACCTGGATTGGGAAGAGTGGTTGTTCTGAAACACAATTTACACGGGGACTAAAGATTGAATTTCCTGGCTTTTGCCCATGGGTGGCATCTCTTTGTACTGCCACTGCCAAACCCAGGGAGGGTTTTGCCACTCCATCCCTTGCCCACAGGGGAGAACTGCGTGGACAGCAGGCTGCGGCATCGCCGGGGCACGCGAGCCACTTCCCATCACAGCAACGACCTCCTCCTCCTCCTGAGGAAACGTGCTTCCTCTCAGCCTTCAATGAATGGCTAGGCTCCCTTTCCCCCAAAACTGTGCTGCACCAAAACCTTCTACAGTGCTGCTGAGGGGAAAAGCCCTGAGATGCAAAGTTCTGTGATGCAAAGCCCGGCAGTGCAAAGCCCTCCAGCTGCCTGGGGTTGTTCCTGCCTATGTACGGGCTCTCCTGACAGGGCATCCCAGAAGTGGCACAAAGCCAAACCTGTTCCTGGGAAAACCTAGAGGCCACATACCTGCAGCTCAGCTATGCCACTGTGCCAGAGGAGGCACAGTGCCCACTGCCATGGGGGACAGGAGGGTCCCTTCTCTAGCATGAGCACCCCACTGCTCCTGGCTCCCCACCCTCACCAAACAGATGCTGCGGGGAGGGGTGCACGGTGCTGGTGCCACCCTGGCTGGGTCCCCTCTCCTCCGGTCAATCAGGCGGTCAGCCGAGTGGAAGGGGACTTTGGGTGTAAACAGTCCCCGTGCCCCTGTCGCAGGAATGTTGGGAGCAACAAGGGGGCCTTTGTGCAGCACCAGGCCCCGTCCCAGTGCCCCCGGCCTGGCCCTCCCCCACCCCGGCACCGCACTTTCCCCCCTGCTTTTTCCTAGTATTATTCGGAGGAGCGGCGGGTGCGCAAGAATGTGCCCCGTCAGCACAAGCGGCTGCAAAGAGCTAAATTCTTATCAGCTGTTGGAAAGGAGGAAACAGGAGCTGTTGTTTACAGAGAAGTCGGCCGCCTCTCCCCCTGCAGCCCCTTCTCCCTCCCTGCCAGAGCTGCATGACAGCAACTTCAGGGCTGAGGCTTCCTCTCGGCCTGCCCTGCTTTTCACTCCAGGCTGGACTCAGCATCCCTCCGTGGGCTGTGCCGCTGTCCCTGGGAGGCTGCTGGGGAGCAGGGGTACCAACCCCGCCACAGTGCCATGGCAGGAAGCCACCACCTTGACAGCAGCTGCGGCCAAGCCAAAAGACTTAGAAGTCACAGAGAGGAAGCATCACCAGTGCAGAGCAAAGCGTGCTCAGATTCAGCTCTAGCTTGCCCATGCATGCCTGGGATAGATACAGAGCTGGCATCACCATGCCCACCGTGTCCCAAGGCTAGGTAACCTCAGTGCTGCCAGCCCTGCCCCTGTTAGTGCAGCTCTTGTGCAGCCCCAGCTCTTGGAGGCAGCTTCAGCATTCTCAGCCCCAAGCACCTGCCAGCCGTGGTGCCTCCCAGGACACCATCTGTGCCTGCATCCCCCGTGCACTGATGCAAAGATCACTGCGTCTCACAGCCAGCTTCGCTAGCAAAGTGCTCTCTTGCAAGAATGCAGAGCATCACAAGGTCTTAAATAATTGCTTCAGCAAAAAAAGCAATAGAGGATTTTCACACCATTTTTGTTTTTCTCAGTATTACCAGCCTGTCCAGCAAGTGGGCCCTCAGGTATGCACAGGACAAGGCTCCCCATATAATTTATTTCCTGTGTGAACAGCTGCTTTAGCATAGGCTGCTCATCAGGTCACACATCCCAAGCTGTGAGGTGCTCAATGCAAACCCAGGCCCACTTTTAAGATGTAAACCCACAATGGTGCAACACAACTGTGCCCTATTGCATATACATGGTGACAACAGTGCAGCCACGTGAGTTTAGGAGTGAAGATGAACATGGTCAGAAATAATCAGAGCGGGAAAAATTATGTGAAATGGGGATGTCCAAAACCTTCATCAAGTAGAGGCATTGCCCAAACATCTTCAGCCTTGCACGGCATAGGCTGGTCAGGTCTGGAAAGGGTTAAAATATTGGACTATGTTTCACCCCTGGTACCTGGGCTCACCAGAAATATTCAAAAAGGTAAAGACGGGAGAGGACAAAAAGAAATAAAGTAAGAACCCCCTTGCAAGCACCCGACTGACCACTTGGCACCAAGAGACTTGTCTGCCTTCAAAAGTGTTTTTATTTTGGCCTGGGCAGCTGGGTTATTTGAGGTGAAAGGAGGTCAGTTTGACCTTAAAACAAAAGCCCCATTCCCTTTCATCCCCAGAGAGAGGGAGGAGGGAAGAGAAAGCAGGGAGGGAGACAGATGCTCCTCTACATATAGAGAGAGAGGAAGAGCTGTGAGAGTAGGAGAGGCGCTTGCCTCCTTGCCATGCCGGTAAGGGAAGAGGAGATGAAGAGAGGAAGGGCAGCTGCCATGCAAATCCTCACTGCTGGGCTCCATCACAGCGAGGAAGTGCACCCAGAGCACCCCAAAAGCACCACCTGCCCACAGCACCCAGGGAGCCATGAGAAGATCCTGCTGCTCAGCCGGGATGGGGCAGGGGGATTGCCCCCAGAGGGCTCAAAGCCACCTGCAGCCTGACTGCCTGCCTAAAACTGAAGCTGAAGCCCTTCCCAACCTGAACACTGCTGTGGCTGGGTGTGGGATCCCTGCACCTCTCTCTACCCAACATCAGCAGGCAGCAGGAGACAAGTCTAGTAAAGCATCCAGGTTGGGAAGGGACATCCAGGTTGGAAAAGGATGTCCAAAGTTGTTCCCTAACTTTGCAAAACCCCATTGCTCCCTGCACAATCAGACTGGAACAAGAGGGAGGCTGGTGCTCAAATCTACTCCTCCAAAAAACCACCCTGTTTACTTGAAAGTGACTTTTTAATTCCTCTTCCCAAGGCAGAGACAAGACTGCCAAAAACACCATGTGCAGCTGGTATCTCCATCCTCTTCCCCTCCATTTGGCTTTGCATCTTTCCTGTAGTCAGTCACCCTGTGGCTCAGTCCTCAGTGGGGAGCAAGACAGTGTCTTCCCACTCCCGAGCAGAGCAGGGCACCAAAACACCAAAACAAGGTTATTACACTCAAAGCACCTTTGCCCATAGATTACTGAGCATCCATTGTCACTGGTTTACTCCTCATCCTCCCTGTTTACCAGCTAATCCATTGTCCTGCCAATGGTCCAAAGACCCAAAGCATCCTGATGGAAAGCCCACTGCAATCAGCTGGTCTGAATCCATCTGCACGCTGCACACAACAGCAGCGCTGCATTTTTTTGCATTACCTGCCCTGCAAAGGGGTAAGACATCACTCTTCAGCAGCAACTTCACCAGTGGTAGCTGGGAGGTCACAAAGCTTTGTCACAAAGTTTTGGGAGCAGCAAAGAAGGTGCTGCTATACCCAAGCAAAGCCTACGCGGGAGGGAAGAGTGCTCAGCCTCCTGCCTGCTGTCAGGATGCAATGCTTAGGCAGCAAAGTTTCAAAATAAACCAGGGCCCAAGCTCAGCAGAGCGCTGGCTGCAAACACCCTCGTTATTGTAATGATTTTCCCTTTTTCCCTGGTGAACCAGCCACATATGGTTCCCTAGAGACAACTGACTATCCCAAGCAGCATATGCGGGACCCAGCTTCCCCATGGCACCAGACAGCCCCCAAAACCAGTGCCAAGTGGATGCCTGTCACCCTGAGCATGCCCATTTTCTTGCTCTTCTCCTGGCCTGCTGCCATATACAAGGAAATCCCGAAAAGCATCAGGCTGGGAAACCCCTCCTTTCCCTCCCGGCCCTGCTCTGCTGAGGCAAGGTGTGGGCTGGGGGCAGCCTCCTGTAGTGGCCAGCACTTACTGAAGTAGAAGCCCCTGTCCCCACAGACGAACTGCAGCGTGTCCACCAGCTCCCCGCCGCACAGGGTCTCCGCCGTGCCGTAGGCGGCTGCCGAGTCCAGCGCGTAGGCCAGGAACGCCAGGAGCAGCAGCAGCATCCGCCTGGCCGCGCACATCCTCGGCACCTGGGGACAGAGGCACAGCGTTAGCACCGCGGGACAGACCCCCCCTGCCACCTCCCCCGCCCGCAGCACGCCGCCGAAGGGATGCCCAGCCATGCCGGGATGCTGCTGCTGCTGCTGCTGCGCAGGGAAGGAGCGGCAGCGCTGTGACAGCCGCTGGCTGGGGTGAGGCCAGCTCCCCGCTCTCGGCCCGCCGGGCAGCAGCGCCAGGCAGACAAGGTTTGCATTGAGGCAGGGTTTCCATTGGAAAATCCCACTTCAGCCTACCTCTAAAAGGCTTTTATTTCCCCTGCTCTTTCAACAGTGTGATTTTTTGTAATTTTTCCCCCCCTTTTTAAAGGGAATTTATTCAAATTATTATTAGCAGGTGTTGTTTTTTCCTCTTCTGATGATAGGTTTTCGCACCCTGTCTGAAAATACGGCCATGCAAAGTGAAATCAAGTGAAGCTTCAACCTGTCCTAGAGCTGCTTTTGAGGAAAGCTGTGAAGAAGAGCTTTTGTCCTGGGCATGTGAGAGAGATGAGGCTCAAGCAATCAAGAGGCTGATTGCACAAGCTGTGTTTTCTGACAAGAGTTGGTACTGAGAAGACATCCCTCAGGAATAGTGTGGTCCCATGGGAAACACACCTGAGGCATCACTAGAGAGGGTAAAGGCAGGGTCAGACAGTACAGAGCACTAAAAAGGAAACTCCCTGCATATTTGCTAACTAGCCCAAAGACTCAGCTCCAGCAAACAGCTTCACCTCCACAGCAGCCTCTGCAGGTGTAAAGCAAGGGTGCCATCACCCCACTGGGTGGGACAAAATCCATGAATGGCTCAAGGCATTATAGTCCCTCAGTGATGAGCCTGACAGTATCCATACAGCCAAACAACGCTGGGTTTTGACCAGACAGGTAAGCTCAAAATGAAGAGATGCACGTCAAAATAGCAGACAGTGGGTGGCAACCCTAATCTCAAGCAGAGCATCCTCTCTCCTTGCTAATATTCAACCAAGACACTGGGTCTCACATCCAGCTTTCATCACCATAGCATCTGAGCAGCTCGAGAATAATATCAGTTAATGAATATTACCTCACCCCCCCGGGATGCTCGGAGATGGAGCCAAAGCCCAGGATAGATTAAATGACTCGCCCAAGGTCACAGGGGAAGTCTGCAGCGCAGCCAGGAAATTAGCCCAGGTCCCCCGAGGCCCCACTACGGTCCTGCCAGCAATAAAGACACCCTTGCTCCCGAATTTTTAGTAGAATTTTTAGTAGCACGTAGCTCAAATTGTCAAATTGATGCTAGAAATGCATCATGCTTTCAAGTCATGAGCTCTGCTGAGCAGCAGGAGGACAGGGATCAGCAGCAGGAAAAGCCAAACTACAGGTTTCAAGGTCTGGGTGGGCTGTGGGGGACGTTCCTCCTGCTTGAGTTTTGATGGCTATAGTATTGCTCAGCCTGTGCTGGCAGAGATCAGCAAGCTGGCAGCAGCCCTCCAAAGCTCTGGACAAGAGAGGCAGCAGCCCTGGGAACAAACTGGTCTCAAATCAGCAAGTGATGGGACCAGGACCAGCTTTTCCACTAGCAATGGTCCCTTCAGCACACTGCAGGGACTTTGTTCTGTATTACAGTAGGAGCAGAGGGATGGCACCAGGCTCTGACACCATGTTGCTAAGCTGCAGTGTTTTACCACCAGCACCTTTTCACCTAATTTTCTTTTTTATCAAGTGGCCCACAGTTGTTTATTGGGCCTCTCCAACATGAACACAGCATCACTTTCACTGCTGGAGTCATGCCCCTGGTGCTGCAGCATCAGTGGCCAGCTCTCCAGCTGACAACAGACCAATCACCCTGCTACTGTCCATTTTTCAGCCCTTTTTTTTACATGCAGATCCCAATTGCTGGTGTCCCTAAGTCTCAGGTAGTGTCAGCACTCATTGCAGGGGTGATGGATTTGCCACCAGCCAAGTGTTGCCATCAAAGGCACTCATATGGGATTTCAGGACACCCACATGATCCCGTGTCCCCAGTCGGGCTCATGCTGGCTGTGCGCACTGTGGCTGATGAGCAGGCTGCATGCTGGCTCCCCAAGCCAGAACCAGACCTGACACGAAGGGGTTGATTGGTGGCACAGGTGACAAACACCATTTTTCCTCTGCATTCAGTCTAAAGAAAAGGATGAGATGCTCTGAAGCAAGGGGAGAGTGAGATTTTGTCAGCAGGTGATATTTGATGCTGAGGAGACCTGATACCTTCTGTGGAAAAACACTTGTGCTCCTCAGAAAATACCCACTCCTGCACAAGCTGCACTGCGAGCCCCTGGCAGCCTTCCCTGCCTCCACTCCAAGCTCCTTCTGGTGCCCACACACCCCATAACTCCAGCCAGGAAATGCCCCTGAAGCAGCAGGAACAGGGAGAGCCCCAGTGCTGTCATCCAGAGCACGGCTAACGTGGAAATGCAACGAAGTCCACCCTTGCCCAGGCACCAGCCAGCAGTCCTTCCCTCTGCTGTCACCTTGGCGTCTCCCTGCTCCTTCCAGCAGCTGTGTAATGAGAAACCAGGCAGCAAAGCAAAGAACATCTTTATTTACTAACCAGTGCTGCAGTTTCCCTCCACCTTGATGGAGCTGCAACCCAGCTGAACCCTGCAAACCCTTCCCTCTCCCTTTGGCCCTACTGACTCTGCAAATAAAAAGCCCCCAGACTTCACACAAAGGCTACATACAGGGGCTCCCAGGGTCCCATTACTGGCTCACCATCTCCCAATAGCCTTTCAACTGATCCTTTCTTCCCTCACAAGAAGTGATGAGCAGACCCATGCAGGAAAGCTTGCATCTGCCTCGCCATGGCTGCCAGAGCAGGTGCTGCTCACCCCAAAAGAGGGTGTCATGGCACAGCTGGGTCCCTGCAGCCCAGACCTGGCTGGTGCAAGCACCATGGCAGCTGCGCCGGTGGCAGGAACTGAATGGCTGCTCAGCATGATGAGTCTAAGCCCTGTGAATACCAAGAGAATTCATTCTCCACTGGAAACATGAGCCAGCACAGCTTTCAGTTTCTAGTCCCAAGCATTAGGACAGCCATGGTCTCCTCAGCTGTTGAACAGGAGCAAATTCACACCAATGGTTGGAAGAACCTTCATATTTTATTAGAAAGCCTCTCTAACATGAAATGGAACTGGAAGAAGGCAGCAGAAGGGAAGTGGGACGCTTCCCTAAAGGACAAGGTGCTGTGTCTGCTAGAAGAGAGGCTACAGCTACCACTGTCCCATTCTTGCCAAAGCAGGTTCAACCAGCCATGCTGGCTGCTATCGCTCTTCGTGTGCCCAGGCAGAGCTCAAAGGCTTCAGGATGAAGTGGGATGGCAGCACAAGATGTGCCACATGCCCAACAACCTGAGCACCAAATTCCTCCTGAGGAGGGCTTGGACCCCACGGTGTGCAAGAGGGCAATGCAAGAGGAATCTCTTGGTTGCACAGGTGATCTGGACCATCCTGGGAATCACACCTGAAGCTCCTCTGAGTAACTCACATCGGAAGCGGCATGATCAGTGCAGAACAGGCTCAGACAGGGTATCAGCACACACTGCTGGCCTCTCCCTCCCTGGAGAGGATCTGCTTCGCTCTCCATCCTTCACGGCCCCCTCATGCCTTTCCTAGCATCCCCAGCGCTGCACACAAAGCCAGTTGGCCACTGGAACCAGTTCAGCTGCAGGCTGCCATGTGCAGGATGTTCCTGCCTTGGAGCTCCTGTGCATTCCTGCCTTGTGGCACTGCACCCACAGCCAGGGACCCCCAAACACCTCCTGGCAGCCCCCAGCCAGTAGAGAGTGTTCTGTCTGAGTGGCTGTGGTGCGCTGGGAGTGAGCCCGAGGGCAGGTCTGCAGTGGAGTCACCCTCCCACCCGAGACTGTTAAAGGATTTTGTCAGGATCTGCTGCTGAATCAGTTTCTGTCCAGCTGCTGGGGAGTTGGGGGCCAAGAGGCCACAATGTGCTAAAAGACCCAGTTGCCAAGTCTCAGAGTACAGCTCAGGCATCCCTTGCATCCAGGCTTGTGCTGAGCAAACCAAACCATGATGCCTCTTGGGCAACAAATATCTCCCCAAAAACAGAGACAAAACCTCCTGTCTGACCTAATTCCTTCTTCAGTCTGGCCTTCATTGCAATTTAATATGAACAGAACAACGTAGGAGGGAATTGACAGATGGCCCAGTCTGTAAAATTTGGATTTGGACAGCAAAAAGAAAAAATAAAAAATCTTGCTTCTTTGTGGAGCAGTGCAGCATTTAAAAGGGAGCATGGCAAAAGAAAAGTCATCAGCCCAAACCCAGTGGCACATGTCAGAGGGGAAAACCCCAGTTTACACATCCCACACACTCCACCCCTTCAAAAAAAAAAATAAAAAGGGCAGGCTGATGTTTCGCTGCTCTGATGATTGCCTGTGAGAGATGCTGAACATCTGCCTCTCTGCATTACTCCTCTCCATGGCCAGCCCCAGGAGAGCGGGGAGCTGACCCGGTTCTGAGCATGGCAACCCCGAAGAAGCAGGATGTGGGCACATGCCAACCTCTCAAGGGCCAAGAGCACGCCACCCCTGCCCACGGGGCAGCCCAACCTGGCACAGGGCGCTGGGCCATGATGCCCCAAGGTGCCCAGGAGCAAAGGCACAATGGTAGCCAGTGTGAGAGGCAGGTGCCTTGGCTGAAACCACCCAGGAGCCACATCTTGGGCAGAGGCACAGGGATGAGGTGCCCAGCAATACCTGGAGGCAGAGGAATCACCTCATGCTGTGCCACAGAAGAGCCTCTCACTTCATCTGAAACAGAAAGGAGACTTCCAACCACACACAGCTTGGAAGAAGCAAGCTTCAAAACACAAAACTTTTGACAACTGAGTTGTCAGGCAAATAAAAACTACTCAGGAGGACATGGGGTTTTGCTGTTTAGCTCAGGCTTGAAAAAAATAAAATACCTTCTGATTCTTGGCACCTGGCTGGCATGACATTCATATGGCTGAGGCTGGCAATACTGCTGCTATTTTTAGCCCTCACTTTTTTGTCTTCACTGCTCGTCCCCATCAGCAGCCCACCCCACCCCACACCAGAGGGGGGTCACCTTTCTGCCTTCCATCCCGTGAGCCTGGAGAGGCACCTGCCTCCTCTGCCTGTGGGGCAGGGAAGTGCTGCCTGCACCCCATGCCTATACGTGCTGCAGGGGAACTACTGCGCCTGTGGAAAAATCAAGCTGAAAAAGGTGAATGGGGTATTCAGTACCATTTACTCACCCCACTGGGGAGTAAGAGTGTATTGCATAAATTTTGGTATGCAGCCCAGAAATATTTGATTTATTGTATTTAAAAAAAAAAAAAAGGAAATGCAATCTTGCTTAACTCTTCTAAAGACAGCTGGCAGGACCCAGTGAAGGGATTTAAGTCTGTTTTAGTAGCCTCACTTAACTCCTTTCTTTATTGTTCCTCTCTCCTTTCTGCATTCCCTTCCAAAACCTGGAGTATATCAGGGAAAGTTAACAGCAAGTTAAGCTGTTAAATCAGGAACTGTGGTGACTGGAGTCTACTGGCAAATGATATTCCCACAACATGTTGAACTTGCTTTATGTCTTGGCAGAGCAACTTTAACCCCTTCAGAGCCGGGCTGTAACGCCAAGGCAGACTTCCTCCCCTGGTGCCCCCCACCTCTCGTGACCCCTCTCACAAGCATGCCGAGGGAGGCCGATATCGCTTTCCCTGCTAAGACACTCATCAGCTTTTAAAAGCAAAGACAATCCAAAGAAGGATCGGAGAGGTCAGCCCCAGGACACGAGCTGGGAGAGGGTGGGCCACTTACAGTGCTCGTATGCACTGCTGGAAACACACCAACTCCTCGGTCCCTCTAAAAATAAGACCTCACCTGCTGTGTTTGCTTTATTTAAAAAAAGAAAAGTACAGAAATGCTTTTCTCTGGTGCTCCGTGAGGCAAGCTGGGCTCGTGCTGAAGCCTATAGGAATCGAGGGGAAGACACACACTGACAACTCTGGGTTGACTGGTCAGAGCAGCAGCTCTCCAGCCAGGCTGAAAAAAAGATCACCTGTCAGAAAGAGCGCTGGGACACACACGCAGACGCATTTTGGCTCTCAAATTTCATGCAGCAGTGGGAGGGGACCTGCGGTGTCAAATCTTTTATCCCTTAATGAATTTTCACAGGAGCTGGGATAGCCCCTTTGAAAGCCTGAGTGAACTTGTGTGGGTGTCAACAACATGGAGCAAGATTTAGAGCTCTGACCCATTCACCCCCACCAAAATTGTCAAGCTGGGTCCAAAACAGCACAGTGGAAGTCAAATCAGAAGTGTCAGTCAGTTTTATACCTCCAGATGTCCTTAGCACAAAGTCATCCTTAACAAAACCCCTCGACCCAGGCTCCTCAACTCCACTCTAAATCAAGGCAAGAGGAGGAATAAAAATCCCAACACGTTGAACCCTGCAAAGTAAAAGGAAAAAAAAAAAAAGCCTCCCACATACACACACAATCTGACAATAAACAAACCCAAAGAAAAACATGCCTCAGTCTCCCAGGCACATCCCAGCATTTGAAAGAAAACTACAAATTTTGTATGGGAAGCCTGGGTTGAAAGCAGAGGCTCTCCCGAGGTGTCTGTGTAAAACCACCCACACAAACCTTGTTTTTACACTTGATTGCTCCACACCACCCTAGCGAGACCTGGCGTATCAGCAGCCCTGCTGAAGTACCCTTGGCTGGAGGGGAGGCAGCCACATCTGCTGGTACAGTTACGCTAAATCCGAGTTCCCTCATGTGCCCCAATTCCCTACTGCTCAACAGAGTGCTAAAACCTTTCCAAGTTGCGCTCTTAAAACAATTACTGTAGGGAAAAGCAACTGGGAAGGAAGAAGAAAAAAAATATTTTAAAAATCACAGAAAGTCGAAGGCTGCACGCCAACCATTAACTCTCACTCCATTTGGGCTTCGCTTTCTTGTTTTCCTCGCTGTATTTTTATCCCTCCCGAGACCAAACACACCGCAGTGTTTTGCAGAAGAGAGTTTAATAATCTCGCCGGTCTCCGGAGCCGGAGCACCGCCGGCGCCCTCCCCGCGCGTCTCCCGCTGCCGCAGCCGCCCCGCGCGGAGGGAGCTCGGCGGGCGGCGGGGGCCGCGCAGCGCTCGCTGCGTGACCTCGCATAGCCCCGGCCCGGCCCCCGCACGGCCGCGCCGCCGCCCCCCGCCGCTCCCCTCCCCACGCGGGACCGCGCGGCACGGCCCCGTCCCGGCGGGCAGCATCGCGGCGGGCAGCATCGCGGCGGGCGGGACCCCGGGATACCCCGCGCACCCACCGCAGCGGGGCCGCCCCGCCGCCCGCGGCTGGCCCGGCGCTCGGGGTCCCTCTAGTGACACGCGTGGGGACGGCGCAGCTCTGCCCGGCGCGGCTCTGCCCGGCGCGGTCGGGATGGCTCAGCGGTGCCCGCGCGGCTCTGCCCGGCACGGCGCGGGCAATCCCACCGTGCCCTGCCCGCGGAGGGCCAGCGCGGAGCGGCGCTTACCTTGGCACTGCCGCTGCTGCTCTCAACTTCTTGCGGCGGCGGCGGGCCGGGCAGGAAGGCGGGCTGCCGGCAGCGCTCATCCGTGTGTGCCCCGGCGCTTGACATGCTGCTCTCTCCTGCCCTGGCAGCGATCGCGGCTTTGGCTTGCCTTCCCCGAGCCCTGGCACGTTCTCCTCGCCTTGCCTTTTTGGTATGTCAAGTCCCTGCTGGATTTTGTCTGAAGGATGTTATTTTGTTACGATCAGGTATTCTGTTATTCTAGAGAAAGCGCTCGCTCGCTCCTTCTTTTCCTCTCCTCTCTCTTTTTTTTTTTTTCTGGGTTGTTTTTTCGCCCCTTTTTTTTTTTTCTTCTTCCCTTCTCTTTCTCTCCTGCTTTGGCTGCCCCTTGGGTGGCTCTCACTTTTGTGTTTACTGAGTGCGTCCCTTTGGTCGGGGCGAAGGGGCCGGCTGCCTCGCTCCCCGCTGCTACCGGCTGCTGCCCCACGAGCGAGGAGACAAGCAGGGCGCTCCGGCTTTTATACCTTTTATACCCCCCCCAATGGGCATGCTCTCCCGGCGAGCACCAGCCCGGCCACGCAGCCAATAATGTTGCAGAGCGGTCTAACCCCCTCTCTTCCCTCCCTCCCTTCCTTTCTTCCCTCCTTCTCCCTCGTAACCCTCCGGAGTCCAGCTCGGGAGGGAAGAGGGGACAGAAAGTTTTTGCCGCACGGTTTCTTTGCGTGCCGCTACCCGGGATGGGAGCTTTACCCCTTCTGCCGGCCCCGGGTGCGAGGGGGGCTCCGCGCATCCGCGGCCGCCCCGCAGGTGAGGGGAAGAGCTGTGGATCCGCACCCCGAGCCCCTGCCCAAAATACCGGGGGCACCCCTTGACCGCCTCTCTCTGCGAGGCGGCGAGCCCCGAGTCCCGGCGGGGTGGGAGAGGGGAGATGGCCGGGTCCGTCCTCTCTCGGGTGCCCCTCTGGGTGCACACGGGCACAGGTGTCGGCACGGCCGCCGAAGGGCTCGGAGGAGCTCCCCGGCAATGGCACGGGCACTGCCGCCCGGCCGCCGTGCCTGCCCCGCCGCGGGCAGCGAGCCCCCGCGGCCGCCCCTGCGTGTCCGTGTGGACAACATGGGCGCTGCCCCTCGCCCCCCGGGTCCTGCACCTCGCAGAGCACCTTCCCGCCGCGCTCCCCGCTGGCTGGGTCGCCTCTGCTTCCCGCCGGCTGCTGCAGGCGAGCAGTGCCGCCTCCGAGCCAAGGGGACTTCTCTCTCCCAGGCTGTGCCGAGCGAGTGCAGCAGCGCGGGCAGAACGCGCTCCCGCTGCTCCGCGCCGCTGCGCCCCGGGCACACCGGGCTGCATCGGCTCCCGACGATCTGCCTTCCGAGGGGCAGGAACCCCAACCCCGCTGGCTTTCAAAGGCAGCCCCCAGGCAGCCTCCGCTGCCCCGGAGGGTGCCCCTCGGCGGGGACACGCGTATCAGGCTGCGCCACAGGCTCGCACCCTCGCTGGAGCGGAGAGGAGCGGGGCTGCCTGAGACCTGAGCGGCAGGTTGGCCCGCCTCAGGTAGCGCTTGCCATAGCTAGTGGTGCGAAAGGGCAAGGATGCAGCAGTCCTCACCCCAGCATGCAATAAACCCCCCCGTTTTTTTTTCGAGTTTGTACTTTATTTTTCCCTCCAAAGATCGGAGGTTTGCTTCATCTCTCAGCAGTCGGAATTGCCCTAAACGTGCCCAAGAAAACGTGGGCAGGTTATTATCCTTTCTCGCTAGGCTTTGGGCATGCCTTCCTTTCCTCCCTAGCATCCTTCTGTTTGCTATAATGTTCTCTAGGATGTGTCGCTGCACATCGCAACCGAAACATCGGCACATCTGGGAGGTGCTGAGGAAGCAGTTCCGTGCTCATCAGACTCAACCACAGGCATCAATTCTCAGCTCCTACACTGATATTTAAACATGTAAAGAAGTGACCGGGCCGTCAACGAGACTGAGCATCTGCCGGCGTGTGCCAGGGCTCCAGATTTCTCCTTACCTTGGGCTTTTGGAGTTTCTCCTAGATGCCCAGGACTTAGTAAATCCGAGTTGTGGGTCCTCGCAAGCTGCTCAGCAGAGGTGGTCTTAACAAAGAGCAAGCCACCTTTTCCTCCCTGCAAAAGCAGAACCCCATCAAAGGAAAGGACCCAACCTTGGCAGGGGGGTCAGCAGGGCTGTAAGCTACTGTTAATAGCTGAAGGAGCCCTACTCCCTTCCCCCAGCTCGCCACAAGGACCTCCTGAGAGTAGACAAAAGAAAGCTTGGAGGGTTAATCTCCCTGAGAAAAACAAGTGATTTTCCAGTAAACAACTGCAATAGCAAACAATGGGGGTGAAAAATAGCGATCATAAAAAAGTCGGTTTGGAGGAAGAGGCGACCCAGTAAGAGAGGTGTCCTTTGGCTGGGGGAAAAACACGGCAGCAGTTTGATGAAGATTCAGCAGCATCAGCCACAGCAAAATAAACCCCACAAGTTGCCACTGGATCTACTTGTGTTTGTGCCTTTTGATCTTTTAATTGCTTCTTAGTTATCCTTCAGTGCAAATAAATAGTGCATTGTGTCAAGAAAGAGGAGGGGGGCGGGGAAGGGAGGAAAGAGACACAAAAGAAAGAGCTGTCTCCCAGAAGAGAAAAGGAACAGGTTCTTTCCCCCCACCTTTAAAGGAGTGAATATATCTGTATTGGGGGGGAGGAAGGGGATAGGATTAGAAATCAAAGCGAAATTGGAGAGAAGCACATTAAGCCTCGGGCATCCTTACAGTAGGAAGGAAAGAGTGAGGTGGTAAAACCCTCGGGGAGTTTATTCGGTGAGTTATGAGAGGATCCACGAGTGTAATATTGTTAAAGGTCAGCCGAAACCTAATTTAAACTAGGGATGTGTGACCTCCGCCCTTCATTTAATACAGTCATAAGGAACATTACACTGCAGATAGCTGGAACAATAGCTGCCTCCACCCCAAACTCCAGCCCTTGGCATTGCCTGCGAGGAGGGCCGGCAAAGGGGAGCAGGAGAAGGACCAATAAAGCCAAGGACGCAGCAAACCTGGAGGCAGGGAGGCAGAAAGAGAGGGATAGGAAGGCCTCTAGAGCACAGCACTGACCACCAAAGGTCTTGCAAAATCCCAGGAAGCATTTTGGTTTGAAAGTGGATGGGGCTGCAGCAAAGCATCACCTGAAAATGTTGAAAATACAGTAAAAATTAACCACTGCCTCTTGCATTTGTCTGCATTTGTCTGACCTCTGGTCATCAGTGCAGCTCAGGAGAGAAATTACAGTTGTGTGTTCCCATTAAATTTTCAAGGAGTGAGGACAGTGTTCACAAAGCAAAGTCAACCAAGTGAGCTGAAACTAAGTGAAGCTAAGGGCGGAGCTGAAATAAAAGCAACATCTGAAAGGTGCCCTGGAATGACCAGGGGATGTCAGGGACTCAGAGGGGACAGCCCTGCTGCAGCAGCGGCTCGGAAGCGCTGGGGCAGACTGCAAAGCCTCCTGGCGGCACTGCCCATCTGAGCTGATCAAAGCGTCTCCTGGGTGGCCACCAACACGTGGCAATGGGCCGGAAAGCTTCCAGGGAAAGGGGGAAAAACCGGAAAGCTTGGGCCAGCCTGGACCTCGCAGACAGGGATGTGTGCTTCAGCAAAGGCAGAGGAATGTAAATAACTGCAGAAATGCAGCGGTCCAGGGCCAGGATGGATGTTAGAGATGCTGCTAGGGAGGTGAGCCAAGCAGATACCTTCAGGGAAGGGAGCATTTACATGACTTTTCCCTTCCTCTCCCATCCAGAATCCAAAGAGAGAAGAGGTCACCTAATCCTGGCCCAACCAAGACACCCTGTGATGCTTGTTTGGTTTATTTCACAATTACAGCCCAAATGACCAGGTGGGCAGAGCTGGGATTTGCAGCACGTGGCTCAGGTGCTGTTCAGGGCCTGCAGCACTACAGAGGTACCCCTGTTTGTGTTCTCACATGTCCCCCTAAATCCTCCTGTGTCGAGAGAGTGAGGACAGCCAGGAGAAGCCAGACTGCTTTACTGACATGCCCCACAGGTCTGGGTTGAGATGTCCAAGAAGAGCCAAAAGGAAGGTGAGGGTGGGCTGTGGGTCACTGAGGACTAGAAGACGTCTCATCCATAGTGAGACTGCAGGGGGATTAGCCAGAGTCCTATATGCAGCTGTTCAATGGCTGAGGAGTAACTGTACTTGGCCCAGGGCATCTCTCAGGGGCTTTAAGAAAGCGATACCTTTTGCTTTGTACAAGCCAGGAACCTGACAATAACACCGTGTCCTTGCATGCTGAGATATATTGATCCTGGGCCACACTAAACTGTTGGAACGGGAAAGATTCACTGGCAAAGGGGGATGTGATATATGGAAGGTCCCTGCAAAAAAATTGAAGCCAAAGAACTAAAAGTGGGAGAAATAATTCACCTGGGGCTCTGGTCAACAAGGAACAAACAAAAGCAGAAGCTGGGCAGGTCTGTTTTAGGACTCCTGGCACCCCTGGGTAGCAAGAACATTTGAGGCCACGCTCCCAGCCCAGAGGGTTTCTGCTGCAGGATTGTTTTATGGGCAGTAAAAAAGCCAGTTGCCCTTAGGCAGCAGCAGGGCACCTTTTTTGGCATGTTCAGAGAGAAAGAGGGACTCTTATATCAAGTCCTGCCCAGAACTGCCAATGCCTTGGAGCTCTTACTGGACTGAAGTGTTCAGGAGAGGTGTTGGCATTTGCTTCCTGAGGACCTGGAGGTTGCTGAGCAAAGCAAAAATGAAGTTATTCCACCGTAAGTTATTGCACCGTGCCAGAGGAATTTGTGACAGTGGTAAAAGGCACTGTCAGTGAAAACAGGGTAGTGTTTTCACCCCTGTTTATATGGAGGACAAACTATGCATTTTTTTATGGGCTGGACAGACTTGATATTCCTGTAATGTCTTTTAAAATTCAATGTCCCCAGTGACTAGAGAAAAGCTGCAGTGTGAGCAGCCTCACACGGCTCAAGAGGATGTGGGAAGGAGCATGTGGGGTGGAGGGGTGTCCCTGTGGCCAAGTGTGAGGGAGAAATTGAAAAAGCACCAAGGATGTTCAGGGAGTGAGGCTCACTAGGTCTGTTTGCTGGGATGCTGTCTGCAGCCTGGCCCAAAAGGAGGAGGACAAGGGGTGCCAGGGTCAGATGATCCCAGAAAGGGAGAAAAGTGTCTCCCTTCTCCCTCCCCATCATCTGTGGAACAGCAAACATCTCTTGGTTATCCTTGGTTGCCAAGGAGGACTCCAGCTCAGCTAACAGCTTCCCAAAAGGAATTTCCAAGAAGGATAGAATAGGGTGAAAAAGGAGAAATGCTTGTCCTCACCCCAGCTTCTTTGCATTGCAGAGGGAGCCCAGAAGGCTCCAAGTTTTGTCTGATTATTTGTGTCAAAAATGTGCAACAAACAGAGTAGCAGAGAAGTAAGATGTGTCTGTGCCTATATTAACAGCTAAGCACATCACCATTTCCTGTTTTCCTTTTTTTTTAAGCATTGCCATCAAAATACCCATTGGAATGTCATGGGCAAGAAGTGGTCCAAGATTGTTTAAGGACCTATAAAAGCTCCAGTAGGTACAATTAGTTCTTCCAAGCACCAGGGGATGAAGCTGTCTCTTTACAGCATTGTACAAATATGGGTCTGTCTACAGAGCAAGCTCAGAGTCAAAACATCCTGCAAGTGAAACATGTTACAGGAGACAGCAGGAAACCCTTTGGGCCAGGAGTTCTTTGGGGTGAGGAGGGTGACCCATCACTGTGTCCCTGCAGGGATGACCTGATGAGAACGTTCTGGGAAGGCAGCTCTGCTGGGAGGCATCCCTGTGATCCCCAGGGAGGAGCTGAGCAGTGAGAAGGTGGTGTGCAGGGATGCCACCTGCCTCTGAGCAGGAGCACACCATGTCCTCTCAGGGTGTCTGTGTCTCATCCTCCAGCAAGGCACCCTCATACACACCACTTTGCTCAGTTTGCACTTGGAAAACTCAGGGATCACCCTTCAAAATGCTTTATCCTGCTCACAGGAGTGTCAGTATGAACTGGTCAGTCTGGCTGCATATTGCAGGATCCACGAGAGAAAACAAGTGAGCTTTTAGTAAGGTCTTTCCCAAAATCTGAGACACAGCAGCTGTTTCTGAGATCCTCTCCAGCAGCTCCAACAGAGCAGCCATCACTGGGTGGTTGGTAGAAATGCCAGTGATGGGCCATGCCAGAGGTGATTGCTGTCCCTATGTGCACCAGTATTGCCTTGGTGCCGCTTCTTGAAGACCTTCCCCTTGGCCTCCTTGTGCAACCAGCTCAGAAAAGCTGCCCAGGTGATCAGGGTGGGATTTCCAACCCTCTGCCCCTATGGATGCAGCTCATGCATCTCAGATGCACCCTTGGGAGGTGAATGGTTTGAGCACCCTTTCAATACTCTGCAGAAAACCAGACACAAGAGCCAGCTGCAAATCCCACCGTGGAATGGGTTATTTTCCAAGTGCCCAAGGGAGCTGGTGGCATGGAGCACGGAGGGTGATGCATTTTAGACAATATATGTGGGGCCCTTATTTGCTGCAGAGAGGTGGAGTGGTGCAGATATGTCTCTGTTGTGTAATTAATGGCTTTGAAAAAAAAAACCCCGAGCCTGTTGGCTAAGCCCAAATACCTCTGAGGGGTTCTGGAATCCCAGCTATGTATCTTTCAGGCGTTTCTTCCTCTTTTTTTTTTTTTTTTTTTTTTCTTTTTTTTTTTTTTTTTTTTCCCTTTCATTTTGCATTGCTGCTGTGCTTCAGTGCTGGTCTTTGTTTGCAGCTCTCATTGTCTTTGTCCTGAGGGTTGGGTGGCAGCATCTCCTCCAGGCCAGGGCTTCACACCTTATCAGGGATCACTTCTTCAGGCCAGGGCTTTTTGGGCAGGATAAATGTGCTGCCAGGCCTGGCAACTGATGCCCTCATGTCTGAGCTGAGCAGTGAAGACCCCAAAGTAAGATGTGGGGCTGGGGTCCCACGGGCAGGTGGCTGTGGGCATGGGGACAAGGGGCAGCATGGGGTTCATACAGAGCCTTCCACTGCCACTGCATCCACACATCATCCTGGGCAAACCCCTTAATTTCCCTCTGGTTTTCATCCCCATGCACCAGTTCATGACAAGGATAAGTCTGTTCCCTGTTGCCTTGTTGCCTTTGAGGCTGGGACTTCCAGCATGCACAACTGGCAGGGGCTGTAGGGGAGTTTGCAATAACTTAGACCCTCACCTCATTCCCATTCCCAATGCAGGCGACACAGGGACACCCTGTGCCCACCCATGCTGCCAGTGTCCCCTCCAGAGCACACTGCCCTTGCCCTGGGTGATGGATGCCCACTGGGGAGGGAGGAGGTGTGGACAATTTGTTTCCTTGCTTAAACAGAACTCTCTCATAATCACAGTGAAGAAGGGGAGGCAACAGCTCTTGGCAAAGCAGCTCACACTAAGTGCACTTCACCAGAAATGTTTATATTCTGCTGCTGAAAAATTCACTGAGCGTGGCAGTGGTGTGGTGTGGTGCTGGCAGAGCCAAGTTGGGTATTGTGCCCTGAGCCAGGCCCCAGCCAGGGTGGGCCTGGGGGTGTCACCAGCTCATAGCTATTTCACCTTTGAGGACAGGTGTATAGCTGGGGTTGGCACCTCTCATTAGTGTCACAGGGCAAGGAGGTATAACACAGTCCTGTGTGATGGGGAGGAGGGCTTTTCATGGTGCCAGCTGTGTTTCAGAAAGGCTCTGGTGAGAGAAGTAAGGATTTTCCTGAGATCCCAGCACTTCTGGAGCAGGAGACCTCACACAGGGTAGGACCCTTGAGACTGCTAAGCTAATTACTCATTGCTTGGAAGGTAACCCTCCCCAAAACCCCAAAAACCCATGCACGTCAGCTTTTCAAAACAGCAGGTGGTATGCTTGCGTAGCACGTGCAGGCGTGTGTGTGTGAGTGTGTGAGTGTGTGTCTGTGTGTCTGTCCAAATGTATTTTAGGGCTGAGGGGGAAGTGACTGCTTGTCTGAGTAGGTAGAGCCAAATGGCAGGTGATTCAGATGCTACCCCCTCTTTCCAGCACCACTGCCGTGGCATCACTTGAGTCCCCATCTCTTCATCAGCCAGAGATAACGGGCTCCAGAGAGGCCCTCTGCGAAGCCAGCATGCAAAGGGTTAACTGAATTCCCAAGGCAGGTGGGAGCTCAAGTCAGACTGGGTGATATCGCAGACATGTTATTTGAAAAGCTAAGAAATTGTGGAATTCCTCACCTAATCCAACTTCCCCACAGTTTAAAGAAAACTGCAGTGAAAGATATCACCACAGCCAAGGGAGACCCCCCACGAACGAGCGCTTCCCTGCATAATCCATGTGTGACACAGGCTCCTTTTCCCTGCATAATCCATGTGTGACACAGGCTCCTTTTCCCTGCATAATCCATGTGTGACACAGGCTCCTTTTCCCTGCATAATCCGTGTGTGACACAGGCTCCTTTTCCCTGCATGATCCATGTATGATACAGGCTCTGTCAGCCACCTCCTGTGGTGCTGGGATCCTAACTTCTGCCTGTGTTCCCTGATGCACACCCTCAGTGCCTGACCCGTATGAGCTGGAGGTGACCCCCTGCCTGCCTGTGACACTGGAAATAATGCTTTTGACTTCAGCAGGTCCCAGTTTAGGGCGTCCCTAATTATGAGAGGTGGCTGTAGTGAGCCCTTGTCACTCTGCAAATACCTGAACATATTTAATGATCAGCAAGTGTAATGACAACGATGGAAATCGTGTCCCTATTTCAAATCTGCCCACCTCTTCTCCCTTCATTTCCCCAGGTGGGTCTCTTGCTGAGCCATCTCAGTCCACCAGGTAAATCTTCATGCCAAAGAAATTTTTGTTCCACCTGAAAGTAAGTTGCAGAGATTTTTGTTTAGATTTTTTTTTTTTTTTTGCATTAAGGCAACCATTTCAAATATGTAGAGATCACACGGGTGTTTTTTAGTCAAAACAAGCACAGTAACCACAAGAGGTGCCAGACTGGAACAATCTCTTCTCCATGAACCTAATCCAAAGCAGAAAAAAAAATAAAAATATGTTTTCCAGAGATAGAATGAATTCCTTTATCCTCTATCTCTATGTGATACAAGGAGAGAGAGAAATCCTGCAATGGATAGCAGGCATCCCCTTTCCTTTTAGAGGAAAGTTGCTCTCCCTCCAAGAAATCCCAGTGACCGAGGTGGGGAATTATTTCAGGCCAGACCTGCTGGGTCCCACTTGGGGCTCCTGTCATTGAAGAGGATGAGTGCCTGCAACTGCTGATTCCTGTGAGCTGCTTTGGGATCCCTTTCTGGGGGAACCTCACTGTTTCCAGTGAGTCAGCCCAAGGGCTTTGGGCTCACTTGGGCAGGCTGAGCACTACCCTCGCTCACTAATTAACTTACATGAGCATCACTTGTCTGAGTCACTGGCGTGTTTCAACAGCTCCCATGCCAATCCATGAGACCCCACTCATGCAGGTCCTGCCTGCTCCAAGCCAGAGCTGTCTTGGGAGAGTGATATCTCTGGGGGTGCCTCACTGACCCCCCCACATGCAGCAGTGCAGTTGGGGTGCAAACCCACTGTGGGCTGATGCTTCGTGGCCGCTTTCTGCCACCCACGGCCGCCCTGGTGTTCCCAGAGACCCACATGAGAGCAGTAATAGCACTGCTGGGGCACACAAAGCAGAAGATGACTCACTGCTGAGCCTTTGCTCCCACCTTCGGGAGGCAACCAGATAGGGACTAATCTCCTGGGGAAGGGGGGTGGAATTTAAGTCAGGCTGATTTTTTTTCCTGAAAACTTTTCATTTAGTCTAAACAACCAGCTTGGGATGTTGGCACTTGGCTTTTAAATTAGGCATGCTTTTCTGGGCATGATTCTGCCAGGATAGCCATGGCTGAAGCCAGGTTCTGGTCATAAGAGTGGAAGCAGCCCCAGATCCCTGCAATAAAATGGAAAACAGCCCTTGAGCTTCAGTAAGTGCTTTGAAGGTTTGCCCTGGCTGATGGGTAACCCATGGGGGGTGAGACCCAGGGAAGGGTGGTGGCTTGCAAGGGGGCTACGTGACCTGCACAAGGCCACTGAGAAAGCTGGGGCTGAGGAGGGGAAAGGCCCCACACTGAAGCTCCTATCTCTCTGCAGGATGGAGTTTTCCCTGCTTCTGCACCAGCCTTCAGGTGTTGTCAAAAAGGGGATTTGCAGTGTAGCACATGTGGAGGATATTATCATCTAAGACTGATTTTAGAGGGCCGTTCATATATGAAATGGATTTGCTGACAAAATCTTGCTGATTTCAAGTTAATCATAATAAAAGTCCAAATGAATCACTGCTTGAGCCATTTTGCATTACCTTTTTTTTTCCTATTCCTTCATTGAACCTATCACAGGACTCTGGCCCTTCCATTTTCATGAAGGCTTCCCAGTCCCAGTTTCCTGTGAGTGAGACAGGCTCAGCTTTTGAAGGAGTCATCCACATCACAAGCAAGTGCTGCCTTTCCTCTCAGACTTATTTTGTGTAACTATAAGCTGGAAATACCAGTCTGTCTTGGGTCAAGGCATCTCCACCTAAAAGCTGGGACCAGCTCACAGCACATGACAGAGTTTGTGGGACAGTGTCTTCTTCTGCAGAGCTGCATGAGATTTCTCCTGACCAGGGAGGAAGATTGAATTGGAAAGCAACTACAGGTAGAAGGGAACATTTCCTTCCTATGGATTTACTTTCCTCATTTGATCTTGGCTTTGAGAAGGGAATAGTAGGGTCAACAGGCTGTCAGGGCTGGTGGCAGGGTTCACTGCCACATCTCAGCTGGAATGGGGTATGGCTGCAAAAGGAAAGAGTTTCAAGCAGAGATGTTCTCTGGCCATGCCTCTGTTCCACTGAATGTGTGTCACCTCCATTGATTCAAACCCTACAAATCTTTCCTGTTGACAGCTAGACTATCCCTCTGAGTAGCTGCCTCTTGCCCACCAAACATCACTCCAGTCCAGGTGGGCTTAACTTCCCCTTCTAGGCATTAAATCTCAGAAGGCATTTGGCCACTGTGCACCATCAGGACTCTTCTCAAAACCACCATCTTGGCTGCCACAAAGTCTCTCTCAACTTTTTTTTTTCCAGATATGTAGGGCAAGCTTCCTTGCTCTCCAGTAGAAAAGCAGGTTTCAGGCAGGTCAGGTCATTCCTGGTGCTCTTTTCTGCTTCTTCTCCCAGCTCCCTTTCATCCCTGATGTATTTAATGGTGAAAATGTGTCCCATTGTCTCTTATCAGGCTCGCAATGGGGTTTGCATGCAGTGTTAATCAGCCCGCGGTGGTGCTCACCCTGCACAGCACCTTCCCAACACTCAGTGCTAGGCTTTCCCCATTTAAACCTCACCCTGCAAGTGATTTAACGGCATTTATCTCATCCACATCAGAATCCTCTCATGGGCTTGTCCTAACACAATCCAGAGACACCTGACTTCATTACATTGCTTTTAGTTATTGATCTGCTTAGAGATGAGTTGCAAAATTGTCCATTGGTGCTTGAAAGGCCTTCATTTAAAAATCTGGGGAATCCACGCAGTTAGGAAAGGACCAGGAATGAGTCTTTGATGGTGTGCATTTGGGAAACTAATTATATTTCTGATTTTGTGTGTGAGTGGAGAGCCCCCGCCACCACTGAGGCATTTCCTGGAGAATAATTTAAGAGACTGTTATAGATATTGCCAGATGTTAAGTCTTTAATTCACTAAACTAATACAAATTGCTCTGTTTGGCCTAAAATCAAATGAAGATCTGCTTAAAATATTCATTTGGTGGGCAGAGTCGAGCCTAAGCTTCCCACAACTCCCAGCCCACAGACTGCCTCCTGATTCCAGCACTTATGTGAAGCATAAGGACAATTGCTTTGGAAATAAAATTCTATAGGAGTGATTACTTACTAATTGAGATGCAGCAATGACTTCATTGGAACACCCAGAGCCCAAAGTTAAGAGCCCAAATCCAGAAGTGAATGAATGGGGGGATTTCACTTGGCAGTTTAGAGCAGGCTCTGCTAAATTCCTCGAGTCTAAGGGGCTCGAGAATTGTGGTCTCTCATTGTGGATCCTCACCTCTGGCTCATCCAGTACCCGAGGGTTCCAGGAGGGTTCATTTCCAGGCAGATCCATTTCCCCATCCTCTCGGGGCTGAGCCTCACCAGGCTGGCAGCTGAGCCAGGGAGAAGCTTTGTTCCAGCACCCCATCGCTCCTGCCTTGGATTTAGTACATTTTCTCGGCACTCCCCAAGCTGTCCCTGTGCATCCTGAAGCTCTGAGCACTCCCTCTGCTGGCCGTAGCATCATTTCATAACCCTCATTAGGGCCTCATCCCCGAGAGGAGGCGCTGGCTGGGCTGGTGGCTGTGCCCAGCAGCAGAATAGCTGCTCAAAGCTGTGTCATGGGGACCACGATCCCATAAAATGAGGGAGTGAGGGTTTGAGCACCAGCCCTGTGGCAGAGCTGGGTGGGGAGATGCCCCAGTTTGGAACTGCAGTGTTTCATTCAGGACATGTGTCTGTGCTCTGGCAGCCCTTCAGTGCCGCTGCCACAACAGCCCAGGGTTGCACAGCACAGGTTCTTTGCAGCTGGAGGTTATTGCAGACCTAAGCCTTGGTCTGCTCACAAAGGTGATTTGTGACTCAAAAACACAGGCCCATGCAACCCAAAATGGGTCATGGGTCTCTCTACATCAGAGGAAATATTGGGCAGAGTGCGCAGGAAGGAGCTGGGCTGCAGGCTGACAGTGAACTGGTGCTGAGGGAGCCAGGCTGGCAGTCCCAGCTCCAAGGAGGTTCAGAATGGCAACCAAAATCTTCCTTGAAGGAAAACAATCTTTAAACAAAGAGAAGAGCAAAAGCAGCATCGGCGACCCAGCCCGTCCTCTCTGCAGGTCTCTGGCCACACCAGGAGGGTCCTTTGGGATCACAGGCAGGTTGTTTCCATTGCTCCAGCCATCTCCTGGCTGCCCCAGCTCTGCTGCTCCCATGGCCTCGGTGAAAAGCCTTACTCCAGCACCACATCTCCAGGGAGCTTTTCTCCAGCACGGTCTGTGTTTATCAGGTTTTCTCCCCTATTTTTGCGGGTCCCCGGTGGCCGTGCCCCCGTGCCCTGCCCTGGACGGCGGTGCCAGGCAGCTGCGGGCAGGGGTGCGGATCCAGCTGTGGGCTGACCTGCGCTCCATCCCCTGGCAGCAGCCGGGACTGCAGGAGAAGGGAAAGCCGTGGCAGGAATCCGGCTTTAACAGATTCCCAACATTTTTGTGTTGCCCTATATTAGTGACAGAGCCACGGGTAATTGCTTTGCTCTGAACAGATATGTGAAACCTCGGGATCTTTTCCAGGTTGTGAGCACTGTGAAACCCAACAGGAGAGGATGAATTCCTCAGGAAAGGTTCCAGAAACCAAAACTGCACACAAGCTAAAGAGAGAACTTGAGATGTTAAAGTCTTTTTGGAGATGAAGGAGGCAGTGATGTGAGGTTAGCAAGGAACAAGGCAACTGGCTTGGAAGTTGCTCCCAGTCCTGTGTTCTTAAATGGGATGCACAGAGAAACAGGGCAGTCAAAGCAACAGCTCCACAGGGTGAGGAAGGGCAAACATCCTCAGAATGATATGCAGGCTCTGTAGTCAAAACCATAAAGGAAAAATGGGCATGATGTCAGTGCTCAGTGCTGCTCACTGTTCCTGAGGTGAGGTCAGGGATCTTTCAGGGCAAAGGAGCTGCTGCTGCTGGAGGAGTGCTTAACAAGAGGGACTTCAGCCTTTGGTGGTCCTCCCACAGGCTTAAGGCATAAGCCAGGCTGAGCCAGATGACCCCTCTCACCCTGGATGCAGGGACTGAAGGGTGACCTCATCCCCTGCCTGTCACAGCTCCCACACCTGAGAGAAGCACCTGGTTTGGTGAGCCAAAATGCCCCAAGAGCACAGGTTTGCACATTGAACCCCTGCCTCAGAACATCTGCACCAGAACTAGGGCTGAAAAATAACCTCTCCACTTTTCATCAGAATTTCATGGGGGCAGCTTTTTTTTTCCTTATTTGGGGTTGAAAATCATTATTTTGAGACAATGTGCCAGCTTTTGGCAAAAAATGTGGCCAGGTTTAGGCTGCAGATGTACTAAAAAAAAAAACAACTTCAGAAGCAGGACAGGAGCAGGCTGTGGTATGCAACCTGGATGTGCTTTGACTAGGTTTTTTTCACTTGGTGATTTCTTTTTCTTGCCACTGAAATCAGTAGCAGCCCTAGGGTCAAGACAGCATTTATTTGGGATAAGTTTTAAAAATCTCCCAAAACACATAGGAAAAGCTTGAAACTTGGGTGTGCAAGACCCACTGGCAGGGAAGTCTGCAGAGCCAGGACCCTGCTGGGTCTCAGACTCCAAAGTGGAGGAGGTTTCTGATAAGGGGAAAAAAGGGTAGAATTTTTTCCATTGAAACTTCCACAGAAGGGTTTCTCGTCAGTATAGGGTGGGTGGTGTCATTTATACTTGATTTTCCGTTTTCTGATTAGAAAAGAGGAAGCTGCATTATTTTCTGACAAAAAGTTACATTTCAGAAGTTGGCAGTTATGTAAAACATCCCCACTGCCAAAATCCAGCATTACAAAGCCCAAACGACAACAAATGACAACAACCTGGAAATCAAAAGCCAAATTTATCCATTTTCTTCCAAAATCTGAAAACATTTGTGGGAAATTTTAGTGTGAGCAACTACATGCATTCTGGAGATCCTGGCACTCCTGGCATGTACCAGGCATGAAAAACATAAATAAATAAAGTGGTATTTTGGATGTCTCTTTTCAGCAACAGAAAGGAGGTTGGAGGAGTTCAGGAGGTTTGTCCACCTTTTCTTGATAGTCCTGAAGACGACTGGGAATGGAGGGAAAGGATTGAAGGATGGAGGGAAATGATTGAGGCTCAGATCATTTCCTTGTGTGCTCCTACGGGCTTGCTTCGCTTCCCGTTATTGTCCTGGATCTGCTCCTGCCTGCTCTGCCCAACAGGACTGGGGGGCATGTGAGAGCCAGCCTGGCACTGGGCTTGGAAAAAAACACCCTCCTTCCTCCCCACAACGTGCAGGAATAATTCAGCCAGCGACAATGCACTGGCAGTGACTTTCCAGATCACTTTATAGCCTGACCTAAAGTTTTCTGCCTGCCCAGAGTGAAAGGAGAAGGAAGAAAGACTATTTTTTTTTTCAAGATAGGTGTCTTTGGTGAGGTTGGTCTAAACTGGAGTGAATGTGAGGTCTTAACACAGAATCTGCTCAGTGCATGCTTTCCAACTCAAGTCATTGCTGCTAGTCTGTTATTAGGGCTCACTCTGCAGATAAGGAGAGATGCTGTAAGCAGGTTTAAAATTTCCTAAAATGCTGATAAGATGGTTAAAAAGACATAAATCCCAGAATGTAATATGACTATTTCTTAAAGTGGATCTCTTAAATTCCCAGAGTAACAGAGAGCTCTCTATCTCTGGTTTCCCGGAAAGGAAATAATAGAGTCGGATTAGCTCCGGGAAAGTGGCAGTCTTCCCTTCCTCTCCAGATAAGCTGGAGCAGCAGAGCCCATCCAGCAACCTGGAGGACATGATCTGATCCCCAGCCACCAGGGACCCAATGGCCAGTGCCCTGCAGAGGCTCCCCTCATTCCCATTTCTGTGCACATCACTCCCTTTTCCTGGAAACCACAGCGCTGCCCTTTTGGATGAGTGTTGGTGCACGTGGCAGACAGGGGACACTTCGGTCCTTCCTTTTCTAGGCAGTGTTAACAGCTCAGCAGCCCAAGGAATTTGCCTTGCAATCCCCTCTGTGGCTCAGCTTTCTATTCTCTATTCAAGAAGCATGAATGAACCAAAGCCTTTATTTGCATTCTCTTCAAATTGCCCTCCACCACGAGCATGAGACCTTTGGAAGTTTGTTGCAAGAGTAGCAGAGCCAAGATATTTTAGTCAGGCATGATGCCCCACCGCTACCGCAAAAATCACTCCAGAGCAACTGCTGAGTCAGAATAAAGGGGACTGGATGCATTTGCTTCCCAAAGATCACAATGCAAAGCCTGGCAAGAGGAGAAGCAGGGAGGGAGGTCAGTGGATGCGACATTCCCTGTCCTTGAATCATTTCTCCTGCAGGAATTCATGAGATCTGGCATCTCCCAAGCACATCTGAGAACAGGGAATGGCCTGGGCAAGGGCACAAGGATTTGAGGGAAGCTTTATAAAGAGATTCCATCCTGGACCACCATTAAATGTGTCGGGAAGGACCTTTGGGACACCCGCTCTTGGGTTTGGGTGGGGTAGGGGGCTAAAGCTGCCTGTCCTGCCACAACACAGGGTCAGCAAGCCAGCAGCAGCACATTTGCAAACCAGGGAACCGTGTGCTGCATTGTGGAAAATGCATAGGGTTTCTTCCCTGGAGTTCCAGAAAAAGGGGGAAAAGTACCTTTGTTCTCCTTTGGCCTTCACCTTACTGCAGCTTTTAAAAAGTGAAGAGCTGGCCCTTTATGTTACTTTCAGTTCTGGAAAGCAAAAGTGTATAACTTTTTTTTTTTTTTTAGGCTTTCTACAGTTTTAAAATTGATGCATTATTTTCTCCTGCACCTCCTGGAGAGCAGCGTAGCTCACCATAGGCCACTGATCTCCAGGACAGCTCTTGCTTTGGGGAGGAAGGAAGCAACAGCACCTTCACGTGCTCTGCAGAGAGTCAGACACCTGGGGCATAGGGCCATCTGTCCCTCCCTGACCTGGGTGCTCACCTTCTGGAATCTTTCAGCAGAAGCAAAAGCATCCACACATGGGTAGCCCAGAGCCTGGTGATGTCTTGGGGTCTTGAGCAACTGGATGCAGAGGATGAAGGGCAGGCACCTAAACCTTCTATGTCCCTTCATTCTTTCAAATCCTGCCTTGCTAAAACCAGTCCGGTCCTGCGGGGTGTGCTGATCTTGATGAATCAACATTTTCCAGCAGAAAAAGTGGCATTTGCAATTTCCCAACAAGTCCTAATTGAGAGCACTCAGAAAAAGCAAACAAACAAAGGATCAGACCAAACAATGGCAGAGGGCAGGAAATGAGCTGGGCATCTCTGAAGAGCTGTCCTCACCCGAGCAGAGCATCGCTGCCAGGGCAGGAGTGCCAGCAGATAAACAGGGCTATGCCAGATGGAGGAACCACCATGGCTGGATGTCCTTCCCCTCGAGAACATCCAAGCAGACCTGAACATCTGCCTTTTGAATCAGGGTGGTATCTCCTGGACACATGGGATTGCTGGTGCTTGGCTGCATGCCTGAATATTATGTTGATGGCCTTAAAATGAGCAATAGCTCTGCTTTTTTTTTCTCCTATTTTTTTTTCAGTAACATTTGTCCTGACCTCATGGTTCACCAGGATAGGGAGAAGAATTGCTTCTAGGGAGTCCCCTCTAGAAATCACTGGAGCTATACACTGTGAGGTTTGGTGGGAGCCAAGTAGCTCAGGAACAGAAAAATCTTGCTGTGCTTTCATAACCACATGATTTTGGCCTGAAGCTGCTTGTCACAGTTGAAAGCTCTGCTGCTGGGAATATTCAGTGGGGCCCAGCAGAAGGGGTGATGGAGAGGGATGAGAAGGTGGTCAGGGAGAGCAGGACTGGCTGAGTAGCACTGCAGCACTGGTGTGGCACCTGCAGGAGGAGGCCCCTTCTTGGGCTTTTGGCTGCATCAAGGGAATTTGTAGGGAAGGTCACCACGGGGAATCATGAGTGCTTTCTGATTTCATTTTTTATGTCTGTATCTTCTTTTCAGCAGCTCATCCAGCTGCTCTTCCAGCCTTTCAGTTTGTAGTGGTTTGGCCAGTTTTGTGCTTGTGATAGGATTGGGAGTAATGCATCCTGGCAGGGATGAGATGGCAGCTTCCATCTGTGCAGCTCCACTGGAGGCAGTCGGAACTGGTTTGGGAAATGAGGCTGTTAAAACCACAGGCTCCTCTCAGACCAACTTTCAAAATCTGTCACCAGCAAAATGCAGCCCTGGCTGCTGCTGTCACCTCTGCCAGGCTGAGCCCATCCCACAGAGCCCCTCTGCATGGCTTTCAGCAGAGTGCCACGGGAGTCCCTCGGCAGAGGGAACACAGCCCTTCCCTATGCCCTGGGACCCTCTGGCACTGCTGGGCAGACTTTCCTCACAGAAAGGGGCTATTCTGGGACCAGATACTAGAAAGAGGTTTGCAGCACCAGGAGCAAGGATACTGCCCAGCACATGGACAAAAGATTCAAAACTCCTTCTTGGATTAAATCTACTTTCAGTACATGGCTTGTGATATCCTTGTGAGCAACAAGCACATCCCACAGCAGGGACTCTCCCTGGGCTTCCCACGAGCACAAGTAGGAACTAGACACACTTTCTGAATTGGCCATGGTGGTCATCCATGGTTTTTCTGAGTACAATGAATAGGTGACATAATTCTTTGCCTAATCTTTACTGTTTCCATTATGTAGCTGAGGAAGTTCAGTCTCCAGCTGCCTGGCTATATTTGGGCTGTGAACTGCAGGAAGTTGATCAGCATGACATTGTTACAGATGTAATGTTTCCCTAGCAAGAGAAGTCTTGTTTAAACCTCTCTGCCTTCTCCTTCTGGTTCTCCAAGCACTGGGTGTGCCGGATGCTCCATATACCTGCTCCAAAGCTGCGTAATGCCCTTCCCTCCCTCATTCCCATGGAGGTCATTCCTGTGGCAGAAGGATAATCTGAAGTGATGGCTGAAAAGTGCCTTACCCAAGCATGGACACTGACACTGACACTCTAAAGCAGACAAGAAGATGTGGACACATGAACCAGCACAGTCCTTCCAAGAGATCCACAACATTTATTCAATTGCTTTGAAGGTGCAGTAGCATAAGTGCATGTTTCTCGCCCAGGAGCTCCCCAGTGCCAGCCCTGCTACTAGTTGCAGTAGTTTTCCAGCTGATAGAGGGAGCAGGTGTTGTGGCAGCATTGCTCAACAATCCCTCTCTTCACTTTCTCAAACTCCTCCTGCTGGAAGGGCAGCTCTCCCAGCTCGCCGTGCAAGGGACCACTCACTGCCAAGGGAGGAGAAGAGAAGTTGTGGGACATCACACAGCACCAGCCCTGGCTCCTGAGCCCTGCAGACACCCCCTTAGCAGGCACCAGATTTTTAATCCAGAGTTGGCTGGAAAATGGGAAGGAAATTGCACAGGTTTCCCCAGGTTGGTGCTGCTTGTAGCACCCTTTTTCCTCTCCCAAAACAATCCTGTGGCATCCAGAAGATGCCAAGCTGAGTGACTATCGGCAGTGTGAGGGATACAGGGATACAGGGGCTTTATTGGGGAAGTTGTGTGGAGAAGAAGAGAAATCCCAAGCCCTCTCTGGGGTGAGCAACTAGTAAGTGAGATGTAAAAATGGGATTGTGTGCTCTATAGAGAAGAGTTTGGGACCACAGAGCCCTTTAGGCAGTTACCCACTCTTCTGGGAGTCTAGGAAGACAACTGGTATGTTCATGGGATTGCAGGGACAGTCCAGTTCTGAGGCTGGGTGAATTTCCCAGCTGTTCCTGAACAGCCTGATTCAGTTGGCTGCCTGGATATAGCCCCAAGCTGACAGAAAAAGCATTTGTGTGTGTCTGTGTTCACAGCTGGGGGCAACTTTTTAGAAGCAATGATAAATTAGGGTATTTGGACACAGATAACACTCAACAGAATGATTATTTGCTAGTGAGAACTTGAAAACTTGTGCGCGGATCTGTTCAGGTTTTAGTTGCCCAATGAAAATATGGAAAATGGCAAATAAATCAGTGAGTTTTTCCTGCAGGAAGAAAAGAGCCCTTAACAGCAAAGAGAAAATGCCTGGAAAGTGAGAATCAGATGTGGTTTCTAGGGCAATACAAGTACAGTACAAGATGCGAAATCCCCAAGCCCCCGAAGCGTGAGGCAATGAACAAGGCGCAAGAGTAACACAAAATCATTATGCTAGTGTGCTAGAAGGGAAATTTGGGGAAAATTTGGTCCAGTGTTAAGTAGAAGAGGAAATAGCTAGTCAAAGTTTCGTGATTTACTTGTCTTCATCCTTCAAGCCAGCTGTGAGCAGACTGTAAACATAACCAGATTGTGTGACAAAGAGGTGGCAGCTCAGGCAAAAAAAAGGTAGAAAATCCTCAAATACTTGCATTCTTGTTGACACTATTAAAATTCTCTGTACAGTATTTAGGTAGTTTGGCTAATGAAACCTCCAATCCATTTGTGGTAGTCTCCCAAAAAGAATAATCAGAGAATGCAGTAAATTACATCCCGAACAAATAATGGGCAAACCCTCTGCTAGGGCATTGTCTTGTTTCACCTTACAAAAACCCCTAAGACTATTTCACAGGGTGGTTACATACACAGGAGAGAGAATTGGATATGAATGAAAACAGTATGTGATGGGAAGAGAAATGGTGGGAGAGTTGTATTGCAGTTGGGGGATGTTAAGTGAAGGTCAGTCTTGAAATGAGAGGATTGAAATGGGTGCAATTTGCACAGGGGTCTCTTCTTCATCTATTCACAGTCTTGATTAGAACCTTGGAAGACAGAATGTTCAATGTGCTTCTCCAGGCCTCATCAGCCAGCAAGGATGTGGACAAATGCAGAGTTGCATGTTTAGAGATCTAGAAAATATGACCTAGTTGTGCAGCTGAGGAGAGGTCAAAACTGGACATGGGAACAGTGTTCAAATATTTTGAAAAGCAATCATAAAGATGAAAGAACTAGGCTCTTCCC
Organism: Camarhynchus parvulus; assembly: GCF_901933205.1. Lineage (NCBI taxonomy): Eukaryota > Metazoa > Chordata > Aves > Passeriformes > Thraupidae > Camarhynchus > Camarhynchus parvulus. The sequence goes on along the minus strand of NC_044575.1, from coordinate 14,974,553 downwards.
CCTGTCCACTAATGAGAAGACAAGAAATAATTTACAGCAAGGGATGTTCAGGTTAGATATTGGGAAGAAATACTCAAGAAGAAGGTCAGTTAAGCTTAGGAATGGGCAGCTCCAGAAGGCAGAGGAAGCTTTTTCTCTGGAGGTTTTTATGAACATAGCAGACAAACATGGCTGAGAAATAGAATGGGGACAAGGGGGATCCTGTCTTGGGGCAGAAAGAGGCTTCTTGAGTTCCTCCCACCTTTATTTTCTACAAATACTCCCAGGTTGGTGCAACAACCACGCAAAGAAATAGACGAGTTTGAGCTTCCAGGCACAATTCCTTTTGCCTCATAAATCCTCTCTCCCTGCCCGCCCTCTCATCTGCCTTTTTAACCTGAAGAGCTTTTCACTGGCAACCGACGCTGTTGGTATGCCGAAGGTATTCCTGGCATTCCCCACAGAGGACATTCCTGGTGTCACTGTCAGGGATAGGCGGCTGTTCCATCGCTCAGCCCCACTTACCTAGAGGCTGCTCAGCATCCCGCCGGGCTTTGGGCTGGTAGAAGAAGCCCCTCTCCCCACAGACGAGGTACAGAGCTTCCACCAGGTGGGAGCCGCAGAGGTGCTGGTTGACGGCGGCGTGGCTGCTCCCGGGGCCCGAGAGGGCCAGCAGGGCCAGGAGGGGCAGAGATCGGATCCAGAGAGCCATGCTAGGCAGCCTGAGGCCTGGGGTTAAGAGGCAGAGCAGACACAGGAAAGTGTAGGAGGTAAAAATAGGTTGTAATCAAGCATCTTGTGTCTTTCAGATCCTCTGGCATGGAAATGAGACTAAAGTTGGAGATGGACCTTCTGGTTGGAGAAGGAAGAGAGCTTTGTGCACCAGGATTTACAAGTGAAGTAAATGACTACTGACTATGACCATAAGTCCATCTCCATGCTCCATCAATCTCAGGCTCCCTGCTGTCTTGCCTGAAAAGGCTGGTAGAGCCATCCCACCAAACCCTCACATGCCCTGGAGAGCCAACAGCAGACCCCTTCAGAGGAAAAAACCTCTCTGCCCATTCAGAAGGGGCTGTAATGTGTGATGATGGCCCAAAACCACCACAATGTCCTCAAAGACCTGAGGAGGCCTCATTTTCTTGGGTCAATGAGCCACAGTTGTCACTGCCTGCTGCATCAACTTAAGAAGACAGATCTGCACAACAGGTAGAAAGTAAAAGTGAGGCAATCCAACTTACCTAAGAGGAGGCAGCAAGAGGTGGAGAGAAGTTCACTCTGAGGGATGAAGGTGGTTGGTAGTAATGTCCCCATTCTCTCTTTCCCATATTTATATGCTTTACGTTCGCCCAAGTGACACAAGAGCTACCAGGAGCCCCTCCTCCTTGATGACACTCCAGCCAAAATTTTTGCTACTTGTGCAAATTAATTTCCCTCTGCGTAGCATCCGCAGGTTTTATGCAGGTGAAGATAGAAGCAACTGTTTGCTGTTTCCATCTCATTTAGTCTGCTCTTTTCACTTCCCCGAGGCTCTGTCCTAAGCCATCAGTGACCCTTTTAGCGGGAGATAATGGTGCTATTACAGCTGCAATGGCTACTAATGACACTAATGCTGGCAATAGACACTGTTGGCATTGAGGTGGTTCAACAGCTGCTTCTAAAATGTAAAATTAAAAGCAAACACGTTAATCTGTTTGATTTTTATCACCTTGGAAAGTATGCAGCAATGGGACCAAGTGGTTGGTGAAATCATGCTACTGTCAGGTGTTAGGAGAAGGAAAACACGTAATTGTGCTCAGGCTCACTGGCCACGCGGTGCTCAGCCAGAGACACGCGTCCACGGCCTGGGCAGGGGGAGCAATAACATCTGCATTTTGCAGGAGACCTTGGGTGGTCCTTTTGGCTCAACACAGGGCCAGAGTTTGAACATTTGAAATTGTGTCATGAAAAAAAATAAGCCTTTTTCGCTTCTCCCACTGAAAGGCAGGTTCCCTCTTTCACCTGCCCCTTCAGATTCCTGTTTGGGATTAAGCAGAGTAAAGGCTCAGTCTCTGCCGTGTGCAGCTGGGAGCTCTGAGCATCTCAGCTCTTCTCGCTGGAGCTCTGTCCAAAATGATGTCTTCACAACCAAGAAACATTGCTGGTAAATCCCAGTGAAAACCAGGAGATATCTGATTATCTCCATTCTGGCTGCTAAGTTTGCTTTTAAAAGGAGATAGATGGTGGGTCAGCAGCGGCCCACTGGCTTTTATGGGTCTGATTTTGGCAACAGATCTAGCTCTTGCTCTTTTTCACAACATTATACTGAGTACCTTTGTGCTCAACTTTTCCACCACCAATAGCGAGCTTGTACTTTTTCTGCTTAAAGTATACTTTCTTTTTCTTTTCTCCTTTTGTATTTTTTTCTGCCTGAAAAGGCACATTTTAAATGCTGTGGATGAGATCATCTTCAAACTTCCCATTGCTCCAACTTTTGAGATTTCAAGTGTCCAGGACCACTGAGTAGGAGACATTTTCTTCTGTTTGAACTCTCTTGCTTGTTTAACTCAGAATCAGCCTGATTCTCCATACACAGGACAAATCAGAAGGAAGCTCACCGAAATCAATGCAAGGCCTTGAGATTCAAACCAGGCCTTTGATTCCTTGAATAGTCAAAGCAATTCCATCCATCAACATTTAGGAGGTAGGAAGTGCCATATGCCCCTGTCAGGGCTGTGAGTGTGAAGTATCATATGTTTGCTAAATGACTGTGATTGCAAAAAAGCTCGTGAGAAGCACTAAATCTCTGATGAGCACACAGGGACAGGACCCATTTGCTCAAACGGATGCAAGACAAGGTTATCAGTTACATCCCCTGCCATGTAGGTCTCTCAGCCCCCTGCTAATAAATCCAAGTTGTGATGCTCAACTACAGCTAATAGCATCTCTGCACAATGTGTAACATTATCTGTGCCTCTCTTCCCCTCAAAAAAGATATTAGATGTACTTGAATGACCTAGTGGTATACCCATGGAGAGAGGCTCGGGTTTCAGCAAGACAGGAGTTCAGGGAATTCACTTACTGAGGCCTTCTTACTACTGGGTAAATTAGTGGGAAATTAGCAGCTGCATAGGATAAAACCTGGCATTTTACCCCAACTGAAGTGGGTTGCCAGAGCCTAGAGTAGAAGTTTAGTCTGACTCATGCTTCCTCCAGAGCAGGGACCTTGCACCTGGAATCTCACACAGAGAGGACAACCCTCAGAATTGCCCTCCAGATCCCCTTGGCAATCATTTGCCTGCAGTCATCAGGCACTGCTGACTGCAGTTTCAACTGCTCCGGGTTCCATGGACCTCAGTCAAGTGATTGCCTTGGACAGGCTCCTGAGCAGGGTGTTCCCCAGGTTAATCACATGCTGAGATTTGCCATTTAGGGCTTTCCTGCTTGCACTTTTGAATGTTACCTGAGCTCACCTGAACTCAAGTTTTATTGACAGAGGGGCTTTGTAAGGCGACTCCTCCATCCACTATTGTCTCCCTTCCAGGCAGCTTCCCTGCCGGACTCTCCCCTTCCCTGAGCCTTACACCACTGATGTCACAAAAGAAGCTGCTTTATTTTGCTTTGAAAGTGCCATGTTCTTAGCCCAATTCTTCTCCTACTCTTGGCTAACCAAATCCTGGAGGTAGCTTCAAAAAGCTGGTGGCATTCCTGCAGCATGCCGCAGCCAGGGAAAGGCTGACTGTACCCGAGCGTTCAGGAATTCCTCTTGGCTCACTCTAGTTTGGGTACAGAAATAAGCCAGATGATTTATTGGAAGGAAAAAAGATATCATGCTGGCTCAATGTTCAGCACAGGCCAAGTTTTTTTTTTTTTTTAAGTTTCCTACTACGATTTTTTTCCCCCTTCCAAAATATGATCACTTTGATTATTTATTGGAAAACGTATTTTCTTACCATAAATGGTGCTCTGGAATATGAAAAATGCTAGCAGTCATATAAATGGATATAAAACGGATACGAACTGTGGAAAGTTTTGTCTTAGAGGGAAAACTCCCATGTCAGCAGTGAACTGAGAGAAGGGGCCAACAGGGGAACCCATTTCTCGATGGAAAATCTTTTTCTACAAAAAAATCTCCACTTACTCCTTCCAGGCTGGGCTTCCCCATGATTTTTATGTCATTAGGCAGTGATGAGCCAAGCACTCATGCATTGTTTCAGCTATACATGGCTCCTGTGATCCCCCTAGATCCTCAGGTCCACATTGGGCTCACTTGGCTGAAGGGTGGGAGCGGCTGGGTGGGAGTGGGCTGCTCCTGCCCTTCATGCTAAAGCACCTCCAGACGTGACTCAAAACCCCCTCCCTTCCTCACATCCCCCCCAAGCCTGAGCAGTTGCATCAGTGGGAACAAGGTTTAGGCAATCCCCAGTGTCATGTAATCGAGTTTTACAGTCCGCTGCCAGCACAATAAAATCTTTACTACTGTAGATGTCTCGCATTTTCAAACCCTGTCCTGAAAAAATACCAAGCCCACTACAGGGGAACTAGTTAACAATTACAAGTTTGTGCAAGTCTTAGTGGCAGCAAAGGTCAGGGCTGGAGCCAAGTGAGTTCTCAGCACCCAGGGACCCCAAAATGCCACCCACATCCCCCTTGCTGCTCTGATGCCCTGTGGTCACTGCCACTGTCCTTCCCATGCCTGCGTGTGCATTGTCCCAGAGGAGCAGCAGGGATCCACACAGCAGTGACCACAGACTCCTCTTCCCTGTGGGGTGAATTCAGTGGCTTTTGAAGCAAATAGCCCCAGTGCTCATCTGCCCTGTGCCAGCAGCCTGCTGGAACACAGCCCCAGTCACCCTGAGGAATCTGCACTCCCAAGAACAGGTTTTGGGGGTGACCAGCATCCTTGGTGCTCCCTGTTTCCACGTGGTTTCCAGCTGCTTTGCTCCCAGGGACATGTCCAAGCACATGCGCAGTGGCACGGGTGTGAGATGAAGGGCAGGGAGGTGACCCTGGCACTGAGGAGGGGCATTAATTCTGGGAATACTTGCAAAGATGCCTGCAAAGGTGCGTTGCCTTGGGGAGAGAAGGGGCTGCTGTAGCAGAGAGTGAGGCCTTGGCTTATCTGGAGTCACACAATGAGAGATGCCCTTGCTTCAGAGAGGGCATTGTGCAAGCAGAGCAGCACGGTGCTCACTTTAATACAAGTAATCTTGGCTGCTTCCATAACCTAATGCAGGCCGGAGGGGCTGGTGGCTGTGTGAGCCACCCCCGCTGCCCCTCCAGCCACCAGGCTCAAGCAACGTGCTCCTGCTGCGCTGTGCACTTCACAATTTTCCAGGCTCTTCCAGGCCAGGGACATTATCCTGCTGCTTAGAGCACAAAGGACAGGTTTATAAAAGAGCAGGGGGTGTCCCAAAGCTCAGTGTAGCCCAGCAGGTCTGAACCATCAGTTCCCATCAGCTCTGGGCTGGCTGCAAAGGGCAGAGAGGACTGTGAGCACAGGCACCCCCCTGGAGATGCAGCTCACCAGCAGAAGATGCAATTGGCAATTCCAAAGAGCCAGTAGCTTTCCTTAGAGCACAAGGGAGGTTCCCAGGTGTGCTGTAGCTCTGAGAACAGCCTCCTGAGGCTCAAACCCTCTGGCCACCCCTCCTGAGTACATAGTGCCTCTCACAGGGACATGGTGACCTTTGACAAGCCCACCAGGGACCACTGAATTTGCAAATCAGTTTGGTTGTACCTTGTTCAAATCCCGCTGGCCTCTGCAGTCTCAAACCCCTCCACAAGTGCATCTACCCAAGTAAGCTCAACCAAATGTAACGATCTCCAGAGTAAAGCTCCCAAAATCTTTCCCGTCCACTTTGGGAAGAGCATATGCAAGGTTATAAATAGGGATGGAAAAACCAGCTATGCTTCTTTTAACCCTATGAAAATATTAACAGCCACATGTTTTTTGAGAAGGTAAAGAAGAAAATAGCACCTAAGAGCTGTTATTAGTTCCTAGAAACAGCTATTAGCAAACACAGCAGAACAAATTAGTTTGTTTATCAATGAGGAGAAGATTAAATCTGTGGCTATTAATGGCCCAAAAGTAATCCTTGGTGGAGATGGAGAAACATTAGAAGAGGTGATGACACACTGCCAGAGGACAAGTACCGAGAAACAAAAGTAACAAATAACTTCCACTGAGTGGAGGAGCACTGGAAAAGTAGCCTGATCAGCACCAATCTAAAAATACCCATTTTCAGCACTGATACCACATCTGTCCTTGTGTCATCGAGTCCATGAGAGCAAACAGAGGATCTTGACCCAGTCCTCAGGAAACAGCCATGAGAGGGGACATCGAGTCTGTCAGGGAGTTTTCTCCAGTGTCCAAAATTGTAGGCACTGAAGTCCCATAGCATCACCACCATGGCTTCCACAGCAGGTGGAAGCATCACAGGTGCCCTTTGGACCTGGAGAAGCCTTTGGTGAAACAGAGGAGAGGATGACCTGGTCCTTGGTCACGGTGCTGGAAAGGATGGGCAGACATAGCAGAAGATGCTGGGTGCTAAAACTGGGTGCTCTAAGCAGTCAAAGCAGCAAGTGACTAAGGAGGGAAATGACAAAAAACAAAGGAATGGTTTTTACTGGCTCAGACTGGATCTGTCCCAGCTGTAAAGTGGTCTCATGGGTTGAAAATAAATCATTGTGTTACATACATCTGTGGTTTTTGCCACTGCATATTGATCTAAAATCCCATTTTTCTCCATGACTTCTGGAGGTGCTGCTTGCTCCTTCACCTTCACGGGGCATACCTCGAGCTTCAGCACTTCAGGTTCCTCCAGCTGGGTTGGGACCTGAGACAGGAGCTGTGATTTTTTTCCTCCTTCCCCCTCACTCCTACAGCATCATCCATGTGGCATTTGGTGTTTTGCCAGCTGGCACAGTTCTGTGCCAAAGCACCTTTCCCAACGCTGCATCTGGCCCTGAAAAACACCCAGCTCACCACTGCTCTTATGAGCTGTGGCTGCTCCCAGGCATCCATCTTCCTGGCACTGTCCTTCCTCACTCCCAGGGTGCTCCACTGGGGCCAGGAGGTGCCGAGGACCTGCAGAAGGGCTGCCCCTTTTCCTGCTTGTGGTCAGCCAGACCCCACTGTAGAGTGCTCTGATCTCCCCTGCCAGGGAACGGGAACTCCCAGCTCTGATACTATTAATTATCGCTGGGTAAGTGGATTGTTTGGAGCACTTAAAGCTACTTTAGGGATTTGGATGCACATCGGTAACTAGTCCATAGGCTTTCCTATGGGTTCCTAGACAAGGAGGTGTAAATCCTGCTGATAAGGCTTGTTAGTGATAGGGGGCTGGGCAAGGGAAGAAGGGGGGGTGTTTGGAGCCAGGCACAGGGATCTCCAGGGCCGGGAGGGTTAAGCCCACCGCTGCAGCCCCCTCCTGCTGCTGGAGAGCCCCTGGCTTGGGGGAGGCTCTGGGGTGCTGCGGGCAGTCGGGGTCAGGCTGATTTACAGCAACAGAGGAACCGGGGCTGTTAATTCAAAGTTGCCGCTTATCGGTGTTTAGAAAGCAAGCTCCGATCTGTTGGTTAGCGATTTGGCCTTTGCTGTAAATAGAGGGGCCCCTGCTTTGCTCTGACATTTTTGTCTTATTATCTTGTCTCAGCCTCTGAGGGAGGTGGGAGAGTTATTTAAGGCTGACCTTAGTGGAAGGAAAATGAACAACTCCCTTACCCCACCCTGTTTTTCTCTCACAGTCCTTGGTAACAACTGTTGCATTGAAATATCTGTGCAAGATACTTAATCCTCCACCATCCCTGAAAATATTTTGTAGATCAATTCATCCTGCTGTGCCCAGAGAAAACAATCACAAGATACCAAGTAGAACTAATGTCAGGAGTAAAAAAAAAGGATTTTGTGTCATTATTTCTCCAGAAAAATCAATGAGGATAGGCCTTGAATCCATCAGAGAATGGAGCTCCCCATTTAGCCTGTTCAGTCTTGCATTGCTGTAGTTCAGGTTTAATTCAAATCTTTGTATCACGAGTTTGAAAAGCAGTTGCTTCATCACAAGTAACTGAAGATAAACCTCTGAACATAATATACAGAAACACATACAAAGTGGCTGGTTGGAGCTGGAGAGAGTATTTTGGATTTGGGAACATTTAGATTGAGATGCAAACCCTCTACAGCTCTGGAGTAGAGCACTCAGGGGATGCACAAGGATTTTGTATGGGTCCCACCCATCCCTGTTGGGATGTGCATGGCTTTTGGGAGGTTTGCTGTGTACAGAAGTAAACACGTGCATGTGATGCAGCTGCCCCTGAGTGATTCACACCTCACACAAGATGTTCAAAGTGAATGGGTTAAGAGACAGAGGAAGAAATCCTCGTCCATTTGGAGCACAGCACTTGCTAGACTGAAAAACATCTAATCTCCAAAAGCTTGTTTTATTGACCTGTCACCGCCAACCCCACCAGCTGCACAAGGAGAGTACTGCAAGGCTACAGTAGCACATCTGGGGTGCAGACACGTGGGGTTTTTCAGCCCCTTACCTAATCTTTACAAACCTCTCTATTCAGTTAAAAACAACAACAAAACCAGAACAAAACAAAACAAAAAAAAACACCACCCAAAACCCCCTCCTGATCAGTTTTCAAGGCTTTTCAGATACTTTCTGCTTTCAGCTGTGCCAGAAAAATGTCAAAAGATCATCCCTCCACCTAGAAAACCTAGCATTCTTCCAAACACTGTAATGAACAAGTGTTGGAAAACTGAAAACAAATTCCTTGCAGTGGAAAGTGCAGTACCTATTGTGGTCCCTGGGGAAAAAGCCAAGTCTGCTTTGAGGTGGATTAGCAGCAGGAATGACAGCTCAGGTCAGGCGCAGCCTTACTGAATCGGTTCCCCTCTCCGGGGAGGCGGTGCGTGTGTGCGTGCATACCTGCGGCTACGGGATTTGTAAATAATTGAGTTCTTCTGATCCCTGCCACCACGGCACAAGAAGAAAGATTTGGTCCTGAGGGGGCTGACAGAGGTTCAAGCCCCAGATCTGCCACTTAGACACTTCTTCCCAAAGCTGTTTAGGCATGTAATTACTTTTCCGGCTCTGTGCCTGGTCTGAGTCTCTGATTCTCTGCCTCCTTTTATCTGTCAGCTTTTTACAGGGACAAGAGTACTCCTCTACCTCCCAAGCATGTAATGAAGATGAATTCATTACAGCTGTAACACTTTAACGAGCACTGTGAAGATACAGGGTATCCTTACAAGTCCTAAATTAGGAAACTCCCTCTCAGAGTGCACTGAGGTGCCTGGATGCATGGCCCAGATCCGTGCCGGCAATATATTAATCCACCTCTGTGCATGATTCTGGAAGGGATTTTAACAACAGAAAGGGTCTGGCTTTCATGTAGAAACCAAGCTTGCAGTGGTGACTGGAATTAGTTTCCTCTAACATGAGGATAACTCCACAGTAGGAAACACTTATGTGATTGGGCATACCTTCTGGTCTCTGGACTTGCATCCCAATTCCTGGGCATCCTGTATCCCATCCACTTGGATGCAGCAGACACAGAAACAGTGAGAAATGCTGGGGGAAAATGTATTTGGTGAAGGCAAGTCCCCTGGTGTTTCACTGTTTAAAAGAGACCTCCCAACTACCGTTTCATGCATAATTGTGCAATTGGTAATATCCTGCCAAAGAAAGGCTTAGATCATCTCGTCTGCAAAGCATTTTCCACCTCCAAATAAACATTTTGCACGAGCACAAGTCGCAGGTCTTCCACCATAACGTGCCCCAGGCTGGATTTTGGAAACTGCCCGCAGGCAAGGCAGCTGACCTGAATCTGGACAGCAGAAGGATTCAAGAGTCAAACTCAGGATGCTAGACCAGAAATATATTTTTTTTATTCTTAATATCATGTGAGCAGCAGCACAATTCCAAAATGAAAAATAATTCTGTTTCATATTTCTTTACACAGAGAGACAGACAGACAGATCCACCCACAGCAGCAGCAGCAGCAACAATAGTGAGACCGCTCAGCGAGGCACCGAGACAGGCACACACCACAGGGGTGGTGGGGCCTGGCTCTGAGGAAGGCTTTTCCCCCTTCTTCCTCCCTTGCCAGCCCATGCTCCTTCTAGGGGAGGGTTTAACCTGGGCTGACCCATCACTTTGGTTTTCCCCAGTCACTTTCTAACAGAGCTTGCAGTCACGTTTGGTGAGGTCAGGGGGAATGGTGTGAAGGATCCCGTGACCCACCCAAAGGACATGAGCTCGTGCTTAGCTCTAAGCAGCCACGCAATCCTACAAATCTGCTCCACAGTCAGGAAAAGAGAATTCACAACATCTTTTGGTGAAGGGTGTGACTGGGTAGATCCTCAGAGTCTTTTTTCTCTGAGTGATCTTGAGGCCAAGCTGTATGGAGCTCTGAGTAACCTGGTCTAGTGGAAGGCTCCCTGCCCATGGCAGGGGGCTGGAACCCAAACCATTCTGTGATTCTGTGACCTCGTTCAAGGCAACTCTACAAACCTAACCAGCCTTGTGCACAATGCTTGAGGGATACCTTAAGACAAAATTGAAAGCATGGGAAAAATCCAAGACAACTCAGGAAAAAGCCTAAAACCGGGAATACTGAAGGGCTGCAGGAAATCCCAACAATATCAGAGATTACAGCAGGGGCTGTGGGCGCCTCTCTAGCCCACAGGAAGCCGATGGGTGATAGAGACCAAATGTTTCCCAATATGAGAGAGTGGCTGAAAAGAGACTCAAGGATTCACTGCTTCTATTAATGGGCCTGTTATGGGAAACAGCAATAATCTATACCAAGGCAACACCAGAACATCAGCTGCTTCAATGGGAAAACTGTGTTTTGAAAGGGTCTATCCAGTGACTTGAAATAAGCTTGTCTTTAGAAAAGGAATACCATCTAGTGGCCCAAAAAGGCAATAAGGATGTGCAATGGCAATTAGAGAATTAGATGAATTTAGAAAAAGAGAAGGAAAAACTACAGAATTAAGGAGGGTGATTAACATATATAGTGCAGTGGTTCGCCCTGGAGCAAGGGAGAGCTCAAAAGGGACCTGATCATAGTAAATGCAAAGCTAAAATTAGACAATTGCAAAAGCAGATTGGGATGCAAAAATTAAAAATAACTGCTGGAGTTCCAGAAAGCGGTGTAGAGAACTGAATCAGGAGCCATCACAGGAAGATGATTTCAAGGATGATATGGGCAAATGGGAAAAGAAAGAGAAGTTGAGAATAGTAGCCTATTCCCCAAAGACTCCAAATGCTGTCCCAGGGTAGACGGGTATGGCAGATCAAACTGCTGTAGCTGTTAAAATGAAAAAAACTTACCCCAAGGCAGGTAGCTGCAGATATGAAGGCACTGAAAGGAAGCACAACAGTAGAGAAACTGCTTATATTTAGAATTAAATGGGGATTAAGTGGTAAATTGATTAGAGTGTGCGCTCCACCAGCTTTTATCCATTGTACATCAGACACCTCCTTGATAAACCTTTACTCTTGCCACCATGGGCATTTAATCAAGTTGCCCAGCAGGATGGTAAGACAAGGATCCAATTGGCACAATCACTACCAGTCCATAAGCTCGAGGAAGATGGAAAGTCTTTAGTAAACAGATAGAGGCCTGCTTGAATGTCGCGGACATGAGCAGCAGGACGTGATACCATGCACCAACCAACCACTCCCAGCAGAACACAGGTAGCTCCAGGGTCCCTGGCAGCCCTGAGGCTGAGTCAGGCTCCTTGGACAGCAGATGAATTAGGAGAGGTAGTGACACAAATGCACCCCCACGATTCACACTAAGCTTCCATATGGCAAAATGCAGGGGAAGAAGCAATTAACAGAGTTGCTTTCACATTAAGAGACAAACAAGATACCTTTACTTGCATCCCACAGGGCCAAGCACCTGCCCTGCTGCACATGCTCATGTGAGCAAAGGGTTTGAATGATGTTTGTGGGGGACAAAGAAAAGAGATTGCCTTATGTGATGATATTCGGGGAACCTCAGCTACAGAAGAAGAGGTACAAGAGAGGTGCAGCTGAGTTTTAAAATTAATAGACCAAACAGTGTTTAATGTCAACTTGAATATGGCACAATTAAAACAACCTCAAGTTAAATGCCTGGACTCTGAAACTGGTGAAACAAGAAGATGGATAAATGATAGAAAGGTTAAGCTTTCTGTGAAATAAATACTCCCACTAATCAATCCCAACTGTGAAGAGTGCTGGGAGAATTTAATTTCTTATGGCAGCATATCTATAGCTGTGCTAGTATCTTATGGCAGTGTATCTATCTTTGCTAATAGCAGCAGAGCATTATGGAAATGACAGGAAAAGAATCAGGGAGGGAGCTGGAGCAAAGACCAAGACAGTGTTTTATCTGACATGAAAGAAGCTGCTTGAAAAGCTTCTGCACTCAAATTCTCAGTTAAGGGAAAGTTATTCATAACAAGAATTTCAACACGAGCTGATACTGTGGGAGCAGCGCTGTTACAGAGAAAGTGGAGGAAAATGGATACCAGTAGCATATGAGCCCTCTCCAGTGGCTGGACCAAAATTTCCTTGGCCATGAGAAATCCTGGTTAGAGGCAGTCTGGGCTGTGATGGAGTTTGAGGCTCTTCCCCTTGATAGTGCAGTCGTACCCCAGTCTGCTCCTACTCTGCTCTTACACACGAAGGGAAGAAATGGATATTAATGTGGATATCCTTTGAATGGAAACCAGGAATGAACCAAAGGTATTGCACACTCATGGGAGTGCTGCATTTGATCAAAGAGGAAAAATAACCCAAGACACTCCTATCAGTGGAATGAGGGAACAAATAGTGGGCAACCTAGAGAAAGGATCATGCCAAGGAGCTTACAGGCTGTGAGTAGATGACAAACTCTTCTACCAACATCTCTCTACAGACAGCTACTCTCTGGCAGTAGAACAAAATACTGGTTGCATAATGGGGAGAAGAGCAATGGCAAGCACATGGTGGGACGCCTATGAAGAAAGCAGGAGTTCTATTTTACAAGTTTAGAGGGACAGTGGGAATAAAATACACATAAAGGATGTTAAAGTAATGTGAAGACTACAAGCAATACTGAGAAGTAATTTAGTGAGCAAGTAGATAAATTAACTCAGACTTTGTTTACTGCAGTCCCAATCAGGTGTCAGCTAAAAAAAAAGATGGGATGAACAGTGTGGCCAGTCAAATAAGAGCACTCTACGCTTCTTTATGTAGCTCATTATGAGCTAAGTAATTGTCTAAGGTAATTGTCATAATGAGCTACATAAAAAAGTGTAGGGTACTCTGAAAAGAGTGCAAAGAGTTTATAGTCGTCGTCAAATGAAGTAAGAAACATAAGACATGAATAAAAACTGCATGAGGTTTCTAAAAGCAGGTTAGTAAAAGAAAGCTGCCAGCTCTACTGCATTGGCTAAACTAAAGACTGTGACAAATACTGGCAAGGGATCACCCAATAAACTGTCACAAATCAGTATCTGTTTGCCACAATAAATACCTTTTCCTGGGCAGGCTGAAGTTCTTCCACCTAAAAGGAATATAACTGCTGGAAATGTAACAACGCTGTTACAGAAAATTGTTCAGAGGCGTGGAACAGCACCTCAGACAGAATAAGATGAACAGAGGGGAGGGTTGGGAAGGGGGAGGTTTTAAGTGAAGAATTTGAGTCTTAATAACTAGCCTGGGGATTAAACAAGGACTGTATAAACTCTACCACCTGCAATCTCCCAGAATGGTAGAAAGAAATTAGTTGGACTATTAAAAATAATCTAAAGACAATTGTAGGATTATATATATCCAAATTATAGGATATTAAAACATCCAAAAATAGGATTATTATATCCAATATCCAAAATTATGGGTTAAAAAGTTAACCTCGCTATCAGTAGCTTTAAAAGCAGTGATAGGATATGAATTGGTTTACAACTCTACCATATTTTGTTTGGATAGCCTGTCTCTTAGTGGCTCTATGTCCAAGAGCCTAAAATATTATGGCAAGATAAAGAAAAAAGCAATGCTCTGGTAGAAGAAGCAACATGAGAAAAATGTGTAAGATGAGAGAGCAAGGATCCAATTCCTATATGGTTTATGAAATAAGGAACCAAGTAATGTATTTGAAAACAGATAAAAAGGAACAAGGCTTAGAGACAAAGTGAAAGGGGACATATTAAGTTACTAATAAGATAAATCCTCTAAGATATTAAATAGGTGAGGGGAATAGTAAATACAAACAGGTTCATGTTTTCACGTCTCCATAAGGGGCCAAAAAATTCTGGAATTTGTCATGAATTTGTGAAGAACAGAGACACTGAAAATGGGTCAGAGAGGGACCTCTGGCACCTGTGCAGCCTGAGCTCCAACACTCAGAGCCTGCCCCAGCTCAGCCTTGTGTCCCAAAAGCAAGGGAGTGCAACCCTCCTGGTGCTCACCTTCCCCCAGCTGCAGCACATCTGTTTGTGTGCTTGCATACTCATGGGGCTGGACTATGCTGCAACTTTTGCTTAGTTGCTATTTTTGCAGGACAGCAGATTTTACTACAGGTCCTCAAAAAAGCAGCAGCTGACAGAGTCAGAGAGCAGCAATGCAAACTCCAAGGCAAGGCAGAGGAGTTGAGGTCTCCTGCAGTTGTAAGGACTTCTAAATTGGCTTATCACTCCATATTAATGAGTTTGGTCTTTTTACAAATTGCATTAATTTTAGATATTTAAGAAGGCAGATAATGACTGTGAAGTGCTTTGGAGGCCTAGAGATGATCACCTTCAGACCTTTATGGTTCTGGAGAGCAAATGCCTCCACAGAGAGATTTCCTGCCCAGTCCTGATCAGGAGCCTGGCACTGCTGCAGGGTTTGGAGCATCCTTGCTGCTTTCATGGGCAGCAAGCCAGGAGCTGGACACTACCAAAGGAGAGGAGAAACAGCAACCTGAAGACCAGCAAAGTGGCACTTCTCTTGTTAACAAGAACATAACCCATGCATGAACTATACAGACAAAAATGTTATAGCTTGCCTGTTTGTTTTCTCCCCTTTTTTAATTTTTTGGTTTGGGATTTTTTTTTTTTTAGTCAGTTTTACTGAAGTCCCCAGTAAGACTTTCACGGCTAGCTACTAAACTATGGCCTAGCCTGCCTTAGTCTTGCATAGCTTGCTCCAGCTACTTAATCTAATAGTAACATCTGAAGAACCCAAATGAAAAATTGTTACAGCTCTTAAGGGAGCCTTGAGAGTTACAGCTCATGATCTGGATCCACCCAGATTGGGAAATCATAGCTGCAGCTTTGGAAGAAGGGCTCTAAAATGACAATAACTGAATTAACTCAGTAGTTTTATCGGTTTACAGAAAAATCCAAAGAGGAGAAACAGCTTGAGGAAAAGCAGCTAGCTCTGGTGTCAAACTACTGATTTCAGTAATGGCCTTTTAAGCAATTTAGAAGGAATTTAGGAGGAAGGGTCAAATAAGAAAAGAAACAGAAAGGAGAGACTGAAGCAGGCAGGAGACTAAGTGCCATCAGTAGCTAAGGAGTTAATATTTGAGAGAACTAAGGTTAAAGCACATATATGTGGAGGTCTGAAATGGGATAAAGAGTAATGGATTGTAAACTATTATGACTGAGCCACAGTAGAAGTAACACTGGAGAACAATGTTAGCCATGTTAATAGCCAAAACTTCACTGCCAAGTCTTGCAGTTCTTTAAAGAGGAAATTCTGAAAATCATATATCGTGGATAAGGACTGCAAAAGTCGACACAGAAATGTTATAAATGGTCATGCAAACAACTCTGTGTAATTCTCCCCTTCACTGTCCCCCACAGCTGTTTAGCAGCCTCCACACATCCCAAGCCCAGCTCTGATACTGCACAGCTGCATAACCTTGGGCCAAACTTCTGAGCAAACCGCTAAGTTATGAGACAGCCTGCAAGAAGATAAGAAGGGCAAAAGCAGGGGGAGGAAAACCAAGAGCTTTGGGTCAGATCAAGCCATTAATATCTACACTGAAAACTGCATGAAACCAGGTTTGAGCATCCAAACCAGATGTTTACCTTCCTTGGAAATGGCCAGCAATAGCATTAGTCACACACCTGAGCTACATCAGGTGATAGTAATATTAGGATAACTAAGAACAAGACTCATAGAGTTGCTTTGGGGATAGAAAAAAAGGCAGATTAAATTTTTCTCTCAAATTGCAATTAAAAAAAAATTATTGCTTCTCTTTTTTTCTTTTTGAATACAGTAGATTTTCTCCTCTTCCTTGCACCCAGGAGCCTAGCACACAGCTCTTGTCTTCAAAATTTTAGCCTGGCCATGCTTTTTTGTATCTGCTAAGCCTCTTCCAGCAGTCAGTAGAAAAGCTACCCAAAAAGCCAGCAGGCCTTGGGTGTGTCCTGCTGCCCTCCTCCGAGCTGGCCCTACAAACAAACGTGGGAAGCTGTTGGGGTCGCGTGGTGACAGGCAGCAGTGCCAATGTTTGGAGCAGACAGGTAGGAATGATCAGCTGGGAACCAGGAGAGGGCAGGGCAGGACTCTGGGGGCTGGGAGGGGACGGAAAGGGCTCAGTTCTTGTATTAACTGATAACATTGAGCGCGTTAATCAGCGAGTGAAGCTCATCCCTCACGCTCTCCAGGGAGTGGCAGATCATCTGGGGGCTGTCCAGGAGCTCGATACTGTGGGTGTAGGGCTCGTACTTCACCGAAAAGGGCCGCTTGATGTGCGCCGCGTAGCTCCTGCAAGGGGAAGGTGCACAAGGATGGGTACAGGGCAGGGGTCCTCAGTCTCCCTCCTACTCATCACCATTTACCCAGGAAGATCACCACAGGTTAATGCCTCCTTTAGGCAGAGTTTCCAACTTTCCAGCTCCACTGCAGCAGTAGTTGAGATCCCTTCTGTTTGTCAAGGAACACCATGAGTTTGACTGTGGCTCTCTGTGGGCTGTACCAAACAGGAGGGCACATCAAACTGGTCACCTCCATGGCCACTGCCAGGCATCCTCTGCTGCAATTCCCTTTTCAAAAAAGGCCAAGGAGATTTAGAAGCTAATTGCAGGGAAAGCCTGTGGTATTATCGTAGCATATTACTAAATCCTTTCTGACATGCATTTATTGACTAATCTCTGCTTGGGGAGGGGGGAACTAGCTGTGTGCTTATTAAGGATAGCCTTGACAGGCAGTGGCTCAGAGCTAGAGGATGAGAATAGTGTCACCAGAGCCTTGTGCTGCACTGCTGTACCCAAAGCCAAATGCAGCCTGAATCTCAGCGATGAGCTTGACTCTACCTGATATCTCTCAAGAGCAAGACCTTGTTGCTGTTTTTCTAATGGAGAAGCATGTGGTCAAGTGAAAGCTAATCAAGGGTAGGGCTTCCCCAAAGTTGCCCACATTCACTTCCAGCGCTGAGATTTGTATACTTGACAAGGCAGGGTTTTTTCATTTGGGGGTTGTGTGACTAGGGAGCTGAAAATCTATAGTTAGGTGCTCGTGGCTGCAGTCTCACGCTGGAAAGGCTTGGGAACATGAAGGGACAAACAGCGCTAACAACAGGCATGCTCCTGTCCTCTGCCAAGGCTTCACCCTTTTGCTCCTGGATTGCTTAGCTTAGGCTACCCTCTTGTGGCTACCGCGGGGCTGCTCCGGCGCCGCGCTCGGGCAAGCGCAGCCCTTCCCCAGATGGAGACAGATGTTCCTCCAGCTGGTACTTCATGGCTAGCCCGGAACTGGAGGGATCTGGAGGAAAACACAGCACAGAGGGCCAAGGGGAAACACGGTGCAAGGCGCAGGCTGGCGCTGGCAGGGAGCTGCCATGCCGTTGCAGGAAAACAACCAAAAAAAAGCATAAACAAAGGCGGTTCCTGCATACTCATGTTGTCCTCCCCCTAAAAGATGTGGTTCCTGCAGTTCTGCCAGGCAAAGTCCTGCTCACTCTCTTGTTAATGTCAGCAGCCACAGCAATGGCTCGTAGTAGAGCTGCTAATGGCTAGAAACCTGCCCTCCAAAATGGGTGTGCTCGCTTGACACTTTTTGAAGCAACCAGATACAGCATGGCTGCTTGGAAGGGCACTGGGGGAGTGTGTCCTTTCTGAGAAAATAGGCTTTTCCCCAGAAGTAACACTGATAGTCAGGCCGGTGGTGGCAGCTGCCAGTAATGCAAAAGGGACGATGCTTTAATGTTTTCACCTCACAGAGTAGCATCTGTGTGGTCTCTGAGCTCCTTAGAGAGGATAATTTACAGTGCTTGTCACAGTCAAGACACTCTAGCCTAATCTTGGCTGTGTATGTGGTGTATTTTCCCGTTTTAAATGCAAGGAAATGACTCATTAGGCAGCAGTTGGGGTTTTTTTAAAGCAGCCTAGTGTGTGTGTGTGAGCATGAGCTCCCCCATGCTTGCTTTTGAGCAGCTGGACTCCAGGTTGTACGAACAGTGCAAGTGAGGGTAATAAAAGCAGAAGTTGAAATATAGCAGTCCTCACCACATTATTTATATTAAATACCCCTCTTGCAGGAACTGTAAAGTCTTGTACATCATGTTCGCCTCATCCTGTCTCTTTCCTAAGTGAGGATAAAAGTGGTACAGGCAAAGTTTTCCCCTGTCAACCAAAGCAGTCCAAGGACTGAGCTTTCCTCCTGTGGGCAATTCTGGGTATGACCAAGAAAATGCTCTTCTGAACAGATGTCAGTGGGTAGAGCTGACCCTTACCATCCTGTTTGTAGTCCCATGGGATTGGGAAACCCAATTACCATGGTGGGATGGTATCTGGGGCCCAGTAGCCCATGTTAAGAAGCCTAGGTGGCAGAAGTTAACATTTTCCCCTGCTTAGATCTATTCATGTCAAGCAGGTTCCCTGTAGGATCTGGAGAACTCCTTTATTTTGGAAGACCTGATCAAAGTTTTCAGAGCACTTCTGAGAACTCAGACTGAAAGCAGCCATAATGCCAAGCCCTATTTCAATATATAACATCTTAATCTCCTGTTGTTTGGGTCTCTCTCATTGCCCAGTCCTACCTCAATTTATTTTTGGCATCACTGAAGCTCTCAGACACAAAATAAACAGGCTGGTAGTTCTGGTCCTGGTAGGGTTGAACAGCTGCAGCATCAGGGTCAAAGTCCCTCACCTCTGGTTCATCTGACAAGGAGTGCTGTGAACACGACAGAGAAAATCCAGCGTGAAACTAAGGGCATTGGAGAGCACATATGGGGTAGGCAGACGTGGAGAACAGACTGAGGAAAGTCATTGTGCAGAAGCAGGAGGTATTTTTCTCTACAGGGTCTAGAGCAGAGGCAGGTTATGGTGGGACTTACTATGAGCTCTCCATAGGAAGAGAGGAGCCCGGCTCCATAGGCTTTGACTATTCCATTCTGTCTGCAGAGCCCAAACTCCACTGTAAACCAGTAAAGCTGTGAAAAGAAAAAGAAAAATTCCTGAGGGACACAGCTCCTCATCCTAATCTCCCTGTCACTTCTGAGCCCTTACACCATGGCCAGGGTCTGGGGTTGTTTAAAGGAACAGGCACCTGCCTCTTTGCCCCCTCTCCACACTTTGCTTTCAGAGAAAAGTGCTAAACTAAGTTGCTGCTACACCAGGACAGAGTCTGTGTCTCTGGGCTTCTTCCATCTGCTGTGAGATGCTGCTGTTTGGTGTCCTTGGAGCAGGACAGGTCACCTTGCTGAGGGAGAGCCAAAGGAAGCAGATGTCATTTAATCCCATCCCAAAGAGTCCCAGCAGTGCTGCTGTTGGAAATCCGATGCTTGGTGATACTACTGGTGCCCGAGAAAATTGGGTTAATGTGCAAGTGAGCTCTGCTGTTTAACTGATCTCTGCTCTGCACAGTCATCATGAAAAGAGCATGGGGCAGCTTGGGTGAGAGCTCTGAGCCTGCAAATCTCGGAATACCAAACTGGACCAGTCCCCTTGATACCACAGAAGCACTGCTGGAGGTGTTGTGCTCCCCAACCAGCAAAGCGGAAAACTTACCGTTGCTAGCTTCTCAATTTCTTCATCAGTTGCTCCCAAAGACGCCAGCCCAATGTCCTAGGAGGAGAAGGGAAGGAGCAAACATCAGGACTGAGGGCCTTAGACATAGATTGCTCTGTTTTATTGGCTCAAGACCACACATATTTCTGCCCTGCAGTGCCAGGCATCTGCTGGGACTTCATCGTGATCAGACTAAAACCACTTTGTTCCAGAGTTAGTATTCAGGGTCTTGGTCCACCACAGAACTCATGGTTAATAACAGCAAGAAAAGTTTAGGTGGCAAGACCGGGGTTTGGATTCCCACTTCTCGGGGGGAGAAAGCAGATAGCACCTTACCTGAGAGAACTGGGCAAATGTCTTGTCAGCCAGCATCGGGACATGCCCCAGCAGCTCGTGACAGCAGTCCCTGCGAGGGGAGGGGGAAAGGAGGCAAACACGGTCAGCAGCAGCAGAGTGTGTCTGCTGGGGGAAGAGGGTGATGTCTGGCAGCTGGGGTTCTGTGGGCAGGGAGGCCAAGGGCGATACTCACGGCTCGGGGGAGTGCATGGGCGAGGAGGCGTGGCGGATGTACTGCGTGCACTGGAAGACGCGGAAGGCCAGGCTGGCCAGGAAGTCCCGTGCTGAGAGCAGGCCCGCCACCGGCCGCAGCTGGAAGCCAGTCCTCTCTGAAACAGCACACACCCACTGCGCAGGGCGCACGGCCCACGGGCTGGGCCCCTGCCCCCCGCGCTGGGAGCTGCACCAGCCCAATCCATCTGCTCCTCCTGGGAACAGGCCCTGCTCTTCAGGTGCTCAGCGGGATCGTCTGACCGCGGGCTTGCCCTTCAGCCGCAGCCCGCTGTGTTTAGCTGCAGGCCCCAGCACTTGGGCTCTACCTCTGTGAGCAATGCCCAAGGTTCCAGCTCTCCTCCTAAATCTCAGCTCACTCACTACTCCTTTGGGTTCAGGCTTCCCATCTGCAGCTGCCCCCCACTGGCAGACCCTGAACCTGGGTGCCCCGCGCTCGTACCCACCTTTCAGGAAGCGGGACACCTCCTCCAGCTGAGGTATGTTGTTCTCATTGTAGCCACAGAATTTCTCCAGTAGACTGAAAGCCTCAAGGTACTCCTTGCAGGCATGGGTGGGGTACAAGCTCTTCAGGGTGCTGTACACCTCCTTCCTTCGAGAGGAGAGGTAGCAAATATTCAGTGGTTAATGTGTTCAGTCCCCTCCTGTGCTCTGGCTAGGCACTATCAGGGACTCATGTCTTTAGGCTCTGTGTCCTTTTGCCTTTCTACACCTAAGTCTATGTCTCTGCACATTGATAGAGGTATGTAAACACAGACACACATTCAAATGAACCTGCAAAGGCAGCACAGGTCTGTGTCTGCACAGACCTATTTCTGACTTGGAGGTCAGAAGACTGTATGAAAGGTATAAGCTGGAATTAAAATATTCCCAGTAGGTTAACTCCTGAAGTTGCAATGTGAAGACAGTCAATAGAACCAGATGACCTTGTTGAGAAGCCTGTGTACTCAGCTCATATGAGCTGGCCTTGTTTTCAGAAACACTCCTGCAGCAACACTCCTGGAAAAAATCACGCTCAAAGGGAGTGCTTTCCTAACTGAGGCCTGTGAGGTACCACACAGATATTCACCATGGGCCTCACACTTCTTCCTGCAGCTGTGATAACTGCTCTTTCTTTAGAGGCTGCTACTGGGTCAGGACCCTTAGAGAAGTGGGGCTCCAAATTATCCACCTTGCTCTGTGGGGAGGCTCCTTTGGAGGCAACTCCTGGAGGCTGCAGCATGAAAGTGTTTTTTACAACAAGCCATTAAGTAGGATGCTTGCACTCCTGATATATTTTTCAAGAGGTCATGCCCTAAATGTTTGGGTTCTGATTCCCAGCTTCTAATGGTGAAGCAGTACTGGTGAAATCAGCCCTAGTCATGAAATCAGCACTCACCAGGTAGCTGTCTCCTCCGCCGTGTACTCCACGTGAGGGATTGGATCCCCGCTGCAAGGCAAAGGCACCATTACTGAGCAGAGCCCCAGCCAGGCCCCTCTTCCCCAGGAGAAGGAAGCACTCTGGAGAAGCTCTGCATGATGTTCTTAAATCTTCTTTAAAAACCAAACAAGGGGGTGACAGGAAAGACAAAGCCTTAGAACTGGGTCATTTGTACAGGTGCAACATAGATGCAAAGAAAAGCATGAGTCTAGTCAGAGATTATGAATGAACAAGGGATGAGCAAGAGTTTAGCAGGTGTAATATTTACCAGGGGGGAAAAAAATGGGTTTCTTTGGAAAAAATTGAGACTTCATGTGTGAAAATAAATTCATTTCTTATGTCTGAACTTCAGGGAGCTGATGGCTCCAAGAATGAACCGGTGTCTGGGAAATAAAAGCAGCTAATAAGGAAAACTAAATGCGTGTGACCTGTAGAAAAATATATTGTCAATAAGGTTAAGGATGGCAGGAAAAGAAAATTTCAACATTGATGTAAATGGGCATTGATGAAATGACAATTTTGCTTTTTCTCATCATAGTTAGCAATTGTATTTCCTAAGTCTTTCTTTTCTGTGTTTGGACAAATGTGATATTCATATATTCTAAAGCACAGTTCCTGAAGAGGTGCCTGAAGGGATGCTACACAGTGGCTCATAAATGTTAACCTGCAGGTGAGATGTTACAGAAGACCCCTTAAACTGGGGCTTCATCTTAGGACAGAATTTAACCCTGTGTCACTTGGGACTCTTCCTCTGGCACTGTGACTTTCTGTGTGTTTAGTATTTGAACAGGATAAAACCGTCAGTGTCCATATTCTGGGCTTCAAATTGGCAAGGTACATGAGAACCAAGAGCACAAGCCCTTGCTGGGATCACACCAGTTGCAGGGGTAGCTCAAACAGGTGACCCATATAATTTCTGTAGTCTGCTTTCAGCGCCTAAAGTCCTGCTCAGAGAGAGAATGCTACAGTGAAAGGCAGCATCACTGAATAGGATCTGGGGAAGATTTTACAAACCTAACTGAATATCAGACTCTATTTGATTTTGTAGTGAACATGCTGAGTGCTATCATTGCGTGTATCAGAATAGAAGTATTAAGTAAGAGTACAAGGCATAGTCTTAAATCTGTATAAGACAATGGTGAGAACATTTCTGGAATCTATTTAATTTAGCAGAGTTAGGAGGCAAATCATTTAGCCTATAAATACCCTCATAGCAAAAAAGAAAAAATCTGATAGCAGTATTTTATCTAGTAGATGAAAGGCATGTGTGATCCATTGGGTAAAAGCTAAAGCTATTGAGGTCCAGCTTAGAAATAAAACCCACATTTTTTCACGACCAGGATAAATGAACCTTTGGAACAAATTTTCTGGGCATGGGTATCTTTTTCAGTACTTGAAACACTGAAGTCAAAACTAGATGGCATTCTAAAGAGATGCCACATTTCCAAATGCAGTTTGAGGTGTGATGGATATATATCTGGCTTTTGCTATGCAGGAGGTTTATTCTTACTATACCCTTACCAATGTATTAATTAATTACAACAGATAATTTTAATTAAAGAGAGACTGGAATGCAAAGAGAGAAGAGAGACACAAAAGGAGCTGGAAAGGCTGATTGGGGAGACAAAACATAAAGGAAGAGAAGTGTCATACAGGTGACGTACAATGACTTCCCAATAGGTTCACTGACATGTCATTATCCCCACATGAATGTTAGGAAGGAGACTTACTGCTTATAGTGAAAAGCAATCTCTGCTATTGATTTCCTTCTCTGCCGATATACTGGGTCCGAGTAGCCCTGTGGTGACAAACAGGAACAGAGGTACAGGACTTTTAATCAGTCACTAAAGTTTCTCACCCAGGAAAATTCACCACTGGCTGTAGAGACATCTCTCAAGGTGGCAGTCACACATCAGTCCCCTGATCAGCTGCACTGATGGGTGTTCTCAGCTCCCTGCTTCCGTGGGACAGCTCAGGAGGCCAGTGTGACAGAGTGCACACAAACTCACTGTGGGACAGCTCAGGAGGTCAGTGTGACAGGGTGCACACAGACGGACTCACCGTGGGACAGCTCAGGAGGTCAGTGTGACAGGGTGCACACAGACGGATTCACCGTGGGACAGCTCAGGAGGTCAGTGTGACAGGGTGCACACAGACGGGCTCACTGTGGGACAGCTCAGGAGGTCAGTGTGACAGGGTGCACACAGACGGGCTCACTGTGGGACAGCTCAGGAGGTCAGTGTGACAGGGTGCACACAGACGGGCTCACTGTGGGACAGCTCAGGAGGTCAGTGTGACAGCTCAGGAGGTCAGTGTCACAGGGTGCACACAGACAGACTCACCGGGTGATCCAGATCCAAGTCAGGGTCAAACTTGGTGACCAAATGGTGGCACTTGTCCAGTTCGCAGATTTTCCTGGGAAACCAGTGAACTATGGGGAGAGAGAAAGTGACAGTCTGTCTGTGGAAGGGAAGATCCCCTAAAGGGAAGGGGCTCTGAGGGGCTCTGAATTAGATACACCTGATCTGGTGTACCAAATGCACACATACAACATGGCACAGCTACTTCCAGGCTGTAGTTTCACAATCTCAGTGCTCCTTTCCTAGAGTCATGCCTAATGCCATGATCTGCATTTCATTACTTCCTTGCCCATCTCTCAGCAGAATATTTTGTGGCAAAATTGAAGAAGGTGAAAATTAGATTTTACTGAATGATTCATATCAAAAAACACCCAGAGATCCTAATGGTCATAGTTCTCTAGGGATATTCTCCTACAGTATTATTCTACAATAATCATCCTATCATCAGAACAGGATGGCACAGGAAGTGTCTTGTAGATTAGTGCTGAATCTGTACAGAGGTCCTAACACATAGGAAGGAAACTACTTTGTAGTATTTATAATACAAAATACAATACCACTGTACTTATAATACAAAATGCTGGAATAGGAATGGAGAACTCATGAGGAGAGGTGTGAGCAAAGCATGAAATTCAACCTCCTATTTCAATTTTTTTTCAATATTTTACCAGAAGAATGTTCTATGAACAATGGAGTCTGTTGAGAAAAGGACAAGGAGGGAAATTATTTTCAGGATTCAGGTATCCCAGAGGCAGTCCCTTCTGGTTTGCTCAAATTCAGCACACAGCAGCCCTTTCCCTTTACTGGGAATAACAAAGCCTCCACCCTGTTTCTATAGGGAGAGCTCAGTCTCTCAGCACAAGTGAAAATGTTTGTAAAGTTCCTTACATTTGTCTTCTTTAGTGGTCCTCACATCTTCTGCTACCCTCTTGATGGAGCTAATGAAAGTATTGAGGTCAGAGCTGTGGACTTCACAGCGCACAAAGTATTCCAGCTCAGCGATCCCTTCACGGGCCTTTCGGCTAAGCCTGGTCTCCAGGTGGTGAATTTTAGCTTCAAATGTCTTTTGAGACATGGAAAGGAAGAAAAAACCAAAACATTAAGCAATATTTGAAACACCTTCTGCTACTACTCAAAGATGTCCATATGGACACAGAATTACAGAACGGTTTGTGTTGGAAGGGACCTTAAACATTGTCTCATTCCAACCTCCCTGCTATGGACAGGGACAACTTTCACAGACCAGGTTGTTCAGAGCTCCATCCATCCAGACTTTTAACACTCCCAGGCATCCACAACTCTGGGCAACCTATTTCAGTGCCTCATCACCCTCTCAGTAAACAATTTTTTCCTACTATCTGACCTAAACCTACTGTCTTTCAGTTTTAATCCATCCCCCCTGCCCTGACACTACGTGCTCTTATAAAAAGTCCCTCTCTATCTTTCCCCTAGACCCCCTTCAGTTATTACAGGGCTGCAATTAGGTCACCAAGAAGCCTTCTCTTTTCCAGGATGAACAATCCCAGTCTGGGATGGATTCCTTCTTGTTGTTTTCTTCAAGCCCCCACCTCCCTCCCACATAAACACCCATGCCCATTAATTCCACATTTTCTCCTTCTGCACAAACACCAAGGCCGTTCAATAACTACCGACAGAAGACTTCCACCATGCTAAAGAAGACCAATTGATGTGGCAGAGCGCCACGTTACATTTTCCCACCCCAGCCACTCCCGAGGCGTGTGTTGGCGGGGGCTGTGGCGGGTGGGGTGCTGGCCTGGTGGGGTCACACGGCTCCGGCAGGGTCCTGCAGGTCCGGCAGGCTCTCGCGGGGTCCCCACGCCTCCAGCAGGGTCCCTCGGGGTCCCACGGGTCTGGCAGGGTCCCGCAAGTCCGGCGGGGTCCCGGCAGGGTCCCACGGCTCCAGCGGGATCCCGCGGGGCGGGCGGGCCGGCGGCGCGGCGCTGGCCGTGGTGCTGAACGCCGGGCTGCCGCGGCTCGCCCGCACCAGCACCGATGTCACTTGGGCTCGCTGTAGGAACTGACCTCCCCCATGGAATAAGGAGGCAAATGATGTCTGTAGTCTCGCAAAGGGCCCTGGTAGATTTGTGGGTATTTTCTGTAGCTCAGTGAAAACTGGCAGTACAAGCCCAAGGCGCTAGACAATAACGTAACCTTCCCAAAGTTCCTGCAGGACCTTTGATAGAGGAAGGGACATGATTTCTTTTGTTAATCAGAGGCAAAAAGATGAGAAGGAACAGATGCGATGCCACAGGTAAATTAAATTTACCTGTGTTTTTTAATGTACCTACCAACTTCACTATTACATTGTCCCCTCAACAATCGATACCTTTGCATTAATGTGACAGCTGTGATTGCATTACCTATGCTTTAGCTGCATGTAACACATACAGAAGAGTGAAACCAGCTTCCCTGCAGCCTGGTTCATGATGAGGTAAATGTCATTATGCCCGTCTGCTTTCATATCTTGTACCTGCATTGCCAGAGGGATCTGGGAAATGAATCTTCCTCTGCTGGGACTTGACATGCTTGTCTTTTTATTATATTTAAAGCTCTCTCTGTGACAAGCTCAAAGAGATTTTTTGCTCCAGGAAGAAACAAACAATATTTGAACATAAGCTGCCACAGCTTCTCGCTTGATGTTTTAAAAATTGTTTGAATTACAGAGTTTAAATGCAGTATAACATAAATTCTTTGAAGTACAAGAGCTTACACATCTGTTTCATACCCACTCAGCAGCCTGTTGAATGTTACACTGGTGGATTTGTCATGCTTTATCTGGCATCTGTGTGTCCTGAGAAGGAGACCCCAGTCATCTCAACACATGGGTTTTGTCTGAAAATTTGTCATAAAGGTTCTTTCAGTCTGGAGACAAGAACCATACATTGCCCAGAAAACAGCTTTTCTTTCAACAGTCCTCATAGAGGAATTGTAATTGCTGAAGGTCTAAATGTTTTTCATAAGATTATCAGAAGTAATACTAAATGGGCAATGAATAGCTAGAGTGCCCTACAATTTCAGGGAAATACTTATGCCCCAAACACACTTTTTGTATGTTTACAGTTTTTCAGTAGCAGGTTTTCTGTATAGTGTACAAAGCCCCAAACAACCTGCTGGGACTGGACGTGCTCTGAGCAGGAGGTTGGACCTGAGACCTCCAGAGGCCCCTTACAAGCCATGTGACTGATTAATAGGAACAAATTGTCCTCTCCTCTCGCTGCTGAAGTCAATGAAATTAAACTACCATAGATAAAACACATCTCAGAACATCAGTTTGCAAAACACTTTTGAATCATTCTGGATGAAAACACACTACATGAATGCAAGCTGTCATGCTTGGATTACTGTTTAAATAGGCAGCACTTATCTCAGTCTTTCCATTCATGGCAGTGAGATCCTATATAATGCAACATTACATTGCTGGCTAGAGGGAGAAAGCTCAGTTACCAGTTTTTCTTGGTATTAGGCATAGACAGGATGCATCTCTTGAGGGGGACCAACAGAACCTTTAACATGTGAATCAGAATAGAGAAGGTAATTTTGAAATCAATATGCCAGTTTTATGCCCAGGGCAAAGTTGTTTCTGTAACTATTTGACTGAGGACCAGTGGTAATGACCCACAAGTGAGGTGAGTTTGGTCTGTGGACAGGCAGGGCACATAGCTTGCTTTGAATGTGGGATCAGAGCCCTGTGCCTGAAGTGCTGAGCAGGGAAGGATGTCAGAGTACACTACAAACCATAAAGTTGTGAACCTGAGTGTGAAACTGAAAATAATTAAGCAAAATTAAGGCCAGAGCTTAACAGCGCTGCAAGACAGAGGTATGCCTCCTTGTTGGTGATGGCAAGTGAGGACACACTGGGCCATGAACAAAGCATGACTTCAGGGATACCAGACAATTCACTGTTAATTTGAAGTAGGCAGACCTAGTCTGAGGCTTCTTTATTACACTCAAGTGACACTTCTCACAGCCCAGTCACGAAACCTGGAGTGTGTTCCTTGAGTACCAAGGTACTCACCTCAAATACCTTAAGGACACGGGACAGTGGTGAGGTCTTGGCTCCCTTGAGCATGAAGAAGAGGTTCAGCATGGCTCTCCCATCCTTCTCCTCGAAT
Source organism: Camarhynchus parvulus (assembly GCF_901933205.1). NCBI lineage: Eukaryota > Metazoa > Chordata > Aves > Passeriformes > Thraupidae > Camarhynchus > Camarhynchus parvulus. The sequence continues at coordinate 14,946,128 of NC_044575.1, read as the reverse complement.
ACAATGGTCTCTGTGGACTCTGCAGCATCAGTGGCTGCAGCTGCAGCCTCTCTCTCCTTCCTGGCATCCTCAATGAGGCTTTGGCGTCTTCCAATGAACCGTGGAGACTGAAGGCAGAACAGAAATAAATAACACTGCTCACAGAGTGGGGGAGATCAGAGGCATTCCCAGTAGCTGGATGAGATGTGACTGGTACGTGTCAGCAGAGGAAGCAGGGAAAGCCTGGACTGACTTGCCTGGCTTTGTAGAGGAAGATCTGCTAATGAGGATTGAGGTTTTAGAACTGAACTTTCAGAAATGTGAATCTTTGGTTAAAAAAAAAAAACAAAACTGTGTAAAATATCTTTTTAGCATAACTGGAGAGTGGGCTTCTCCCCTCACGTCCCCTAGCAACAGTTTTCAATATCCTTAAAAAAAAACAAAACCCAGAAACAACCTTATGTGGTTTTCAGATGTCTGATGAACTCAAGTGGAGAGACATCAGATAAATCTGAGGTCATCTGAGAAAAGATACTTTGTGAGGGACAGGTGAAACCCATAGCTGTGGCCTGGCCAGGAAACAGGAACTGTTTGCAGGTGTATTAGCAGGGCAGCTTAGCAAAACTTCTCCCAGGCTCCAATGTGACATTTACTTTTGACATTAAGTGGATGCTTATCCATTGAAGTGTAATTGAAACCACAACCATATACCCCAGAAAATAAATTCCTCCCACTTATCTGTAGATTTGTTTTGTCTGAACAAACTCCTGCAGATTTCTGTTACTTGGAATTGAACCTAAAATGCAGCTCTGTGCCTGAGGTCATGTCAGGACACCTGTTTACATTTATAGTGAACTACGAACTATTTCAATCACTGATGTTTCTTTTGTTGTACAAATAGCCCATATACCAACTTATTTGTTCTTGGTCTTTTTACAACCAGTTTTCTATTCAGAGGCAATGCATCTGGTTCCAGTTTTCTGTGTTCAAGACCCAAACCAGATGACAAACCTCCAGAGCTTGCTAAAAGAAACCTGGCGCAGCACTGAAGAAGGACACAGAGTGGGACTGGCTGCAGTTTTCCCTGTGATTATATTGAAAAAAATTAGAACATGCTAGCTAAGCAGTGTTTTCCCTACCTTGTGAAAATTAAGAGTGTTTTCCTTTTAACAAGACAGCCTGACTGACTACTACGTTTATTTTCTCTCTGATTTTCAAAGCCCACTATCAGTAACTCATGTTTCCTGCAAGAATCCTCTTGGATGCTTCAGCGGTGTAAAGCTGACACTTTAAATGCAGCCTCAAAAACTCAGCACATCGAGGCACCAGCCCACACACCTCTATCTGCTCCTGTTTCAGTAAAGATACCCCTCCAAAATGGCATTTCCAGACCCCCCCTTTATTCCTCAGGGCACAGAAAAACACCTTATAACAAATAAGTGCATGCTGCTCCTTGTCTGAATTGGTGGTATTCGTGCCCAAAGAGAGCAGACATCTAACAAGTGACCTCAGTAACTTTAAAAATCTTGTGAGCATGTGCTCAGCTTTAAGTGTGTGTTTTCCATCAGTGCAGTGTTTTAAGCTAAGCTGGTGTTTACTTTAATGTGCCTGCAATAAGCAGGGCAAACTGTGCCCTGTGGCAGCCACAGAAAATGAGCTCCACAGCCATCCCAAGCCAGGCAGTGCTTTACCCAAGGGTGTCTTGTCACACTGTGCCCCGAAGTGCAGCAGGATTTCACTTCTGGGTTGGAGGAGGGGAGAGGAGGGAAATTAGACCCCCATATTTAGGGTGTAAACCAGGTTAAAATCCAGCTGGGTGGGGTTTAAAAAACCAGGGTTGGGTGACTGGCACCTGCACCAGGAGAAGTAGACTCAGCCAGTCCCACACATGTGCTGGAGCTGGGTGGCCCATGGCAGACCGGGTGGGGGCTTTGGTTCCTGTTCATAGCTGCATGATGGCATAGTTTAAGTGGGTAAATTGGAAAAAAATCAAAACAAAGCAGAAAAAGGCTGAATTTTGCTTGGGAGAAGAGGGCTGGGAGGAATCTGCCTGCCTGCAGCCTCCTCTGCCACCTGGAGGCTGCCTGGCTGTGTGTTCCCCACCTCACTGTCCTTAAATCTGCCCCTCACATTTATGCTCATTGGACTGTTTTCTCCTTTTGCTGGAAATTAGGAATGTGGCATATATAATAACCAAACTGATCTCTTGATAAATGCCTTCCTTTCTTCCAAAGGCACCATTATATGATATTTCTGAATTGCCTTGCAGACTCTCTCCCTGAGTGCATATCTGGCTACAGTGAGAACTGTAATTTGATTTTGCAAAGCATTTATTTGCCTAACCAGGGCCTGACTCATTCACCTCTTCTGAAGGTTAGTTTGCACCTCTTATGAAGGGTTTGTTCATTTTTCCTTCCTCGAATTTGCTGCAAGTCAAAGTGCCCAGCCTGCATATTGTTATTAAAAATTCTGTGTTCTGAGTGATTTTGTTGCTTTTTTTCCCCCCGGCTCATTATTTGCTGCAATCAGGAAGGATTGTAAAGACTGAGGATATTAATGTCCCACCCCTGCTTTCCTGGGTGCTTTTTGCTGCTTTTTTGGCTCCAATGGCTGTCTCCTGCCTGGCTCTGTAGCCAAACTCTGCCCAAGCTACAGTCTCAGGGTCTCTTGCAAAACCTATTAGCAGCAGGAAAACTTAATACATAACCAAAGATTTTTCCACGGAATTTGATGTTTGGCTGGCCCAGCTGACATGTAAAATATTTGCAGGTGTAGGGGAGTTCTGGGGTTGCAAAGGTCTGGATTTCCCCCCCAGTTTGCAGGTCCCCTGGCAAGGGAACACCTCAGAGGTGATGTGATGGTGGGTGATGGCTGTGGGGCAGATCACCCACAATCACAGTGACAACACAAGGGCCAGGGACATGCCATGTCACATACAAATGCAGAGTCATGCCTCTTGCCTGGTAGAAGGCAGGGTTGTGGAGATCTCCTGGGCTAGGTGAGAGCAAAGAGAAAAGATTTTCATGCATCCATCTCTCAGAGCGATCCTCACAGGGCAAAGTTGTAATTTTATTTGTTTTCCCTTTTCTGAAATTTTTCATTCACAAACAATCACAGGCTAAGGTTTTATGTAGCCTCCAGGCTGGAGGAGCCGCTCACCCCAAGCAGGTTGCCTCACTCTCGTCAGCCCACTTGTTGGACATGAACTCCCCTGGCCCCTATGTTCAGTGGTCCATTTTTTCATAAAACACAGAGCAGCACCCCAGAGGGTGCAATAACCAAACACTCTTCACTTCTCCAGACACTGAGCATCTCAAGTATGGATTTTACAGGTTGCCTGGAAAATATCAGATTTTCAAGGACCACTCAAGTGTTCATTATTTTGTGGGATGAAAAGGACTGCATGAGAGGGAAGCCTTCCCTGATTTCCATTTATTAGAGAAAGCAAGCTTACCTCCTTGTTTCCTAAATGTTTCCCTTCTTTTCCAGCAAACTCCACTCTCCAAAACACCTTGCTGCCAATGTAGTGGTTGATTTTAGTGAGGCAGAGCATTGCACAGGGCTAAGAGGAGAGTGGGTGAAAAAGGCAGCAGGTATAAGGGAGAGGAATGGGGAGCTCAAGAGTGACCTGCTGGAGTCACACTGCAGACACCTGCCAAACATATCTGCTACCTCACCCACCTCTATTCCTAAGGTCCCTCCTGGTGCACCCATTGCCACTGGCTGCTCTGGCTCCTGCATTGTCACCTGCTGCCTATTCACATCTTTGCCCCACGGGAGTGTCCAATATTGGGAGTCTTCAAGCTCATCCTGCCTGGCAAGGCTTCAAAGTTAAGAGCTGAAATGTCCCTACAGCAAGTCGGACGGGTTGGCCAGGCTTGGCTTTCTAAAGACACTTGACACTTCTCTCCCTTCCCTGACACATTCAGACCTGGTGTGTGCAGGAGCTTTCCCTGGGCTAAACACAGGGCTGAGAACACATCAAGGAGGACTGGGAACAGAAATGGGGGAAGGATGTTCTGGGAGATAAACTGGATACAGCAGCCATGAACAAACAAGTTAACCTGCCTGTGCCTTGTGTGCTGTCTGAAATGACAGACCCACTTTATTTATTATGCTAAAACAGGTGAAATCTCTGCAGTTTAATGCCTTGAAACCTGGAAATTAAGATCTTCAAATTGCCTTTCACAGGAGGATTCCTTGCTGTTCTTACCTTAGGTCTGTGGGTTGTTCACCTTACTTTTTGTTGAGGTGGTTTGATTATTTCAAGTTGTCACCCCCTTAAATGTTTTCATTTCACATGTATCAGTATGTAGAGAGAACTGTTGGAGTAATTTCCCTTTGCCAGCCTGGAGCCCAGACGTGCCCATGTCGGGGAAGTCCCACAAACTAAGTGTTGGTCCATCTATCCTTGCCTGTCTCTGCCTATAGCTATGGAAGAGGCTGTGGTTTTTGGAGGGGGAGGGAAAGAAGTGGGGTAGGGTTGTCTTACCATGATGGCCTCGGCTTGCTTGGAGTCCAGCTCCGACACCGCCCTGCGGAAGCCTTTGGCTGCAGAGGTGGAGATGTTCGGTGTTGGCATCTTTGCTCTTCCACGAGCTCAGCTGTCTGCTTTCCAGCTCCTTGCCAGCTTTTTATAGGGCAGGGCTGACGTCAAAGACTCTTTCAAATCTTCTCTTCCCCTGCCACCTCCCCATCACCACCTCCCTCCTTTCTCCCCCTCGGGCTGAGAGGAGGAGGGGATGTGAAGGAGAGAAACGTGTCTGTCCCATTAAATCTAATCGCTACAAAGATTGCAGACACCCTGCCTTCACAGACCAGACAATCCCCCACCTGTTCGCCTGCATCCAAAAGATTTCTTCTCTAAAAGATCCCTTCTCTCTTTTCCCCCTCCCCCTCACTTGTGGATGGAGTAAATTCTCATTACATGTTTCAGTCCGGCACATTTGCTTCCCCAGCTTGGGAGTTGCATGAAAGGATTTTGATCTGTGAAAGGATGAAATAAAAGGAAGGCAGAGATTTAGCCTTCTCCAGCCTTTTCCCCCCTTGTTTGCCTTGTCATGGAGGCAGTAAAGTAATAGGAAAATAACAGTGATTCCCGCAAGGCAGCTGCGGGACTGGATGCCGTTCTCGTGTGAGCACCTCCCGGCACTCGGCTCCTGACAACTGTGTGTCAGAATAGAGAACACAGCTGTGCCTTCCAGGGCTCCCCCACCACCTCAGAGCTTCCTTTGGCCATGTCACTCTGACAGCAGGTGGGCAGAATCTGAATCTTCAGAAATGAAAAAGGCTTTAGAGGAAATAACCTGGAAAAACCCTTGCAGTCCTGCCTTCCTAAGTGCTTTGCTCCTCTTGCAGTAATTCCTAAGGGACCAAATGCCTGAGTGCAGCTGGGACTGATAGTGTGTGACAGGTCAGACCCATGCCAGGGTCTCTGCTTTGTTGTGAGTAAAACTGGCATTTTTCTCTGATAGGATTTGCAGCAGCTGTCCCACCCAAACAAGCGCTGCAGGAATGCATGGCCGTGCTTTGTGTGAGCCACCTCCATCCTGGTGACAGGCCACTGACTGGCACAAATCCCTGTGGTGGGGAAGCTGGTGGCTTTTCACCAGCTGACTGCCCAAGAGCTCACCTGCAACTCTCCTGACCACAGCACTGACATCTGGTAGGGTTGTTGGCTCATCCTGCACTCAGCAGGACAGCTGAGTTCATCCCAGCCTGCTGATGACTTCTGCAATGCCAAAAGCTCTGGAGGACCAACAACCCATTAACATCCTTGAGGATGCATTCTGTTGATGTTTACCAAACACCAGGGAGCAGGCAGCGTGACCACCACTGCCTGCCCCACCAAGGCAGCTGGGGAAGCTCATTGTTGGGAGTTGAAGCTGAAGTAAGCGGTTGGCAGCAGCTAAAGATTGGTCCAGTAGTGAGACAAAATTGATTTTAAGTCATGTGGAGTATCTTCTCTTATTGCAAGTGCTGAGGGCACTTGGCTGGTCAGTACAGTAAAAACCAGAGGAAGAAGTTAAGCAGCCATCGTGGCTCATCTGTCCCCAGCCTCTGTGTCCTCATGTGTGGTATCACCTCACACACTGAGAACAGCCCTTGCTTTTGCTTTAATTTCATCCCTAATCCCCTCCGAGTCTCCTAAACTGTCTATTTGCTCTCTGCTAAACCCTGGATGCTCAAAACACAAGATAAAACCCCACCAAACCAGCGGAGGGTAAAGCTACCTGGTGTTGCAAGATTTTCTCAGAAAATATTTTGGGAGCAGGTTCCAAGGCACTCTACTGCCCAGAAGGCAGTCAAGGAGCAGCACTGCAGGCTCAGCCACCTCCTGTCTGCTGGGGGGGCTTTGAGGACCCTCTTACTGGGGGATATAAATTAGCAGAATGCTATGGTTGATTTATTTTTGTGTCCCTTGCTGAGGTGAGCCATGGTTGTTGGACAGGCTGGGATGCCGGGAACAGGGCTCTGAAGATTGTAAGGTAGAAAAGAACCCACTCCAAAAGAGGCCACAAAAGTAATGCCCAGGTATCTTTCATGGGAGGCACCAGTGAAGAGACCTCAGTGGGGATTCTGTAACACCACTAATGCCAGTAAAGGGGGCATAGAAAGAGGGCAAAGGGCATGGCTCTTCCTCACAATATAGGATGAAGCTGCAAAGGTATTTAGGATGGAAAGCCATAGTTACACTAGGTAGTCAAGAAATATTTAGTTAAAACTATTCAGAGACTTTGCTAGAGTAATACCTGTTAAAAAGAAGCATTGTCAATGAAGGGTCTTGCCAGGACTGGAACAGCTTCACTGGGATTTCATTTGGAAAGGAAATAGGGACTTGGGTAGGAGGAGAGTTACAAGAATTGCATTTGAATGTATTTTCCCAATCAAGTTTTAACTGTGGATTAATTATTCTGGCTTGCACTACCTTTAAAACAGCATATAGAATATGGAATTACAACATTTTTCATTTGAGGTTTTCAGTTCAATTTAAGAACAAAGACAAAATTTTAATTAATTGATTAATTTAATCCCTTTTTCTTCATGCTGTTTTCTTATGTTAAAGTCAGAAAGAGAAATCATTTTGCTAGACCTATTGTTTTTGGAAACTGACTTAGTTTAAAGGTCTCTTTAGAGAAGTATTTGCCAGTGATGATAAACCTAAGATCAGCCATCACAGCAAGCTCCAGTTATCCAAATCTGTAATAAATTTGCTAAGAGGATAGCCTTAAAATGTCAGTTCATGTAAAGAATTGAGAAAATTGGAAAAATAGTAAATATGGGAACAGAACAAGCCACTCAGCCTTCCTGCAGGCTGTAACCTATTCAGAGATTACATATGAAAGCTCTTCTGACAAGCAGAGGCTTTAAAATGTGCTGATAACATCAGACAAGTTCTCAAGATTATTGTATGACTAGGTGGAATTTCTCTGAATGTATTTTCTCTTTTCCTTTTGTCTCGTTGCATGTTGTTACTTCCCTTGTGAAATCCAGTACTTTATTCAAGACCATCAGTCCTTCTACTTACTTATCCCAAAGCCCTTGATTTTTATTCCCTTGTCTTCCTACTGTTGGCAAATTAGGCATACAACTCTCTCCTTCTTTAAACCCTGCTAATCTGCTTGCCCCATCCCTGTCTGGTGATGAGAGTCCTGCATTGTATGGAAATGCTGTCCAGCATGGAGCCAAAATTCTGCTTCCCATGCAACCAAGGGCAAAATGTCCAGATTGCCGTGAGGGGATTGCCATGGTAGGAATTTTACACTCTGATAAGAGTGAAAATTCAGAGTGGTTATTCTGTCCTGGAGGAGCTGACAGAGGAGGGAAGCTGGCAGGAACCATGTGGCAGCAGGTCCTCCTTTTGGGCAGCAAGGTGGGTGGATGTCCTTCAGAGCAATTATCAGCATGCCTGCAAAAGGATTTTACTTTTTCCCAGACAGTCCAGTGCAAAGCTGTTCAACACATTTCCCACCTGTGTCCTTTGCAGGCAAATTCCCATCTTTTTGGACACACATCTTAGAATTTTTCGTCTCTCAGTCTGTCTACATCTCCCTAAACCACCTGCCTGGGTCCATGTTTAAGTTCTGCTGATATCAGACATGAATTTTGGGGAGGTGTAAGCCTATTTGGTTAAACCAAGATAGGTTTGTCTCAGCTTTTGTCATGTTTGACTAATTACCAGATTTGCTAATAAGGAAGAGGAGCCTTTAGGAAGATTTACAAAGGAAATACAACAGATGGATGGGTCTCCATCACTGCTTTGTTTCTCATACTCCAACCACATGACCGTCTCTGAATGTGTGTGGGTGCCATGTGTATCCAGCTGTGTGTTTTTAGGGATTAATCTGACATAAAGCAGCCATGGCAAACATGGCTGGACACTGTTTCCCTGCACTAGTCCCCAGACAGAGAAGTCCATAGACTGGGATGCTCTGACTGTGCTTCTCTCAAGGGTGAAGCAGACCCAGAAACAAGCCAGGAAAGGCATCAAGGTGCAAAGTACTGCTGGTCCTGTGGAGGCTGGTTTCACCTGCCACGGGATGTGGGACTGGTGGTGCAGAGATAGAGACAAGATATTAATATTTGTGGCTGCATTGGAGCAGGCCAGGCACTGCCATAAGCATAACTATGATAACAATCAATATATACAAGCCTGTCTTTAAAATCTCTTTCCACCATGGTGCAAGGCTCAGTTTATTGAGTAGATCATCCAACCACATCCCATCCTCAAGCATTTTTTACAATAATCACCATTTCTGGGCACCTTAGGTATGGGGACCAAGGGGTTATCCCACCTGCCAAACATCCACCCCTAATTGTGGGGAGCTGAAGAGATCTCCATGAACCAACCTGTCATCTTGATGCAAGCCCCAGGGTGTTATCAGTGGCAAAGGCACTGGGCAAGAGTGGGGGGGGGTCTCTCTGGTGGGCCAGGGAGCTGCAGGGACAGGGTTTGTGCTGTGACAGTCCCCCAGCAAGACCCAGAAAGGGATGGTGTACTCTGATGTGAGGGCAAGCTGCCATCTCCCATCACAACCAAGGTAACCCTGGTAGCCATGAGGGGTGCCCAGGCACCCTTGCTGCTCTTTCTTCCACCTCTGCTCTCTCTCCCTCTTCCCCTCCACAGCATGAATAATTACAGTCTGCTGTAATTTTGAAGCAATTATAGGGGGGTGAGCCAGCTCCATCAAGAGATGTTTTTTCCTCTTCTCCTTTCACAGCTCCACTCAACATCCCCAAGTGCCACAAAGGAGTTTAATAACCCATAATGACACCTCAGGCCTTCACATCATTGCACCCTCCCTATGACTGGGCCAGCATCAGGAGGGAAAAAAAATAAAAGAGATAATTAAAATGCTCACCTCCCTCTTAACTTCGCAGCCTCCTATTATCTAGAAAACGTGGATTTTGTGCTCAGGCTGTCTCACGACAGATGAGCCCTGGTGAAGGGGGGCTGCAAGCAGCAGAGATGTGCTAACATCCAGGGCAGGGCAGAGAGATGCTTTGTGCCACCCTGGGAGAAAAGCTCTGCCATCCCCTCCACTGCAGAGGCAACCTCTGGGATGTGATGGGTCTCTGTGCAGGGGTTGTTCTTCCAAGGCAAAATCAAGACAGCCAATTATGTTTAAAAAAATAAAAAGCAAAGCATGGAATTTTCTAGAGATGATGAAGTAGGGCTGTGCAACCTCCTCCAATGACATTTTGCCTCAGTGTGTGCCAGTGCATTTTCACAATGCAGTGTACAGCAGAGTTCTGCTCCACAGATGCCAACCAATGGTTTAAGGATCAAGGCCAATACTCTCAGCAGCTGAATGCAACGTCCATGTCAGAGATGTCACATTCCAGAAGGCCAGATTAGCCTTTAGCTAAACCTGAGAATATTCCTGTAAATGTCCTTCTGCCCCCTGTTTTGAAGCATGGGGTTGGTCTCATAACTCTGTTTTCATCTTCACATTCAGACACAAAATTCTGTGCCCATGCTGCTCAAACTTTGCCTCAAAACCCATTGAATTTCCACTCACTGGAAAACAGTGAAAATCGAATTCTGGGAAGTTTTTGCAGCAATCAACTTTTCAGAGGAAAATAACCTGATTTCCAGGAAAACAGTGAATTGTTTGGGGAAAGGGTTTTCAAAGGCACTGGAGGCTACCTGGACGGAGGAGGAGAACAAACTCTTCTCAGGAACTGAGAATTAAGACATGAGTTTTCAGAAGCAAACCCAGCTCTCTATTTCAGAAAATGGACCTGGAACAGGCAAGTGAAAATTCAGAAATATTGTATTGATGATTCACCTGCCATTGCAGAATCCAAAACAACCATCTTGTCTCAGATCAATGGGGAAGCACTTAGGAGCAATTTTCTCTTCGGAAATGTGGCCAGCAAGCAGAGAGTCAGGAGCAGGTGGTGAAATATAATGCACACCTCTTGAAACATGCCATTTAGTGGTGTTGTAAAATTAATTGATGACACCTCTGGCCCACTGTATTTCAACTTGTGGACAATTTCTTTAACAAGATCGTCAGAGAATGTCATCTTTGTGCAGAAAGGTAATTTATGTGTATTGCAACAGATTTTCTGTACCACCAGTGCTCCTGATTTTATATAAGTCTGTGACACCAAATATTTTACTCCCAGTTCCTGGAGTTTGCTTTATTTAAAAAAATAAAAAAAAAGATGCAAACCTTTTGAGAAGTGAGGAAAGACTGAAGAGGATTCTACAAGTTCCTAGAAAGGTGGAAAAACCTTCAAGAAACAGTAATTATCATATGGAGGTCTGGCACAGCATTTTTGAACATTGAGTTTGACAATGAATTTGCTTTTTTTTGGAAAAAAAAAAAAAAGATTGTGCATCTAAAGAGCAGCCAGAAAAGATCCAAAACATTATGACAAGAGGAATCAAATGTCTACAGCTAATTCTATTGCCAACCATGAACACAGAAAACAGGGACTGCCTTTCTGACAGCTCAGCTCATGGCCGTGGGCAAGTCATTTGACTCACTGCTTTGTTTCCTGCCTTCTGCCACCAGGCTGGTAATTGCTGTGACCTTCAGCTGTGAAGAACCAGTTAATGGTGGACAAGAGATGCAGAAATCAATAGAAACATTTGGCTCTCACCTCCTTTCATTCCTCTCACTTGATGCCTGGTAGTCCATCAGGTCTTTACATTGCTGAAAACATGTGGAAAAGGGACTCCTGCTACTGCTTATTTTTTTCCAGACCCTCGGAAGCCTCAGCACTAAGACGTTTGCAGCGACCTCAATTTTTCAACTCTTCCTGTAGATGAAAAAAGAAAGTTAAGGGCATGTCCCCATTTTATTGCCAAGTTCATTAAGTCCTAGTCCGGCTCTATTCATCCCTGAAAGCTTTTTGGTTTTGGGGAATTTAGTCTCCTCATTGCTGGTGACCATGGTGTCTGGCATGTTTCACCTTCTTGCTCATTCACCCATGCCATGGAGAAAGACAGAATCTATGTAAGTCAGAGCAGCAGCAGAAAGGAGAAAGACAAGCCTTGGTGAGGTACCAAAGCAAGTTTCCACTGCCCTTCCAGAAGGAAACCTGCACTGTGTGTTGGACTGGTCTGAGCATGGCCAAAGCTGATGACATGGAACCTGAAGGGACTTCAGCCCACGGTCACCTGTGACTTAGGACCTAACTGCAAGGCTGCACAGTGTGGCTGGGATGGGTCTCGGCCCCTTATCAGCTCTTGGTCCCTTCCTCTGGGCGTTATTTTCCCCTCAGTTTCCTGGCCACTCATCCCTGCTGTTCCAGCTGTAGAAGCAAATGATGCTAGAAGAGGACAAGGGTTTTCCATCACAGCTTTGTCAGTGTTTGCCCAACACACTCCATTTTCATGAACGTGTACCTTCTCTGACATAGATACATCTTCCTCCCCCTCCTCTTACCCCTTTTCTCATCTTCTGTAACAACAGCTCAGGTCACCAAGGTGGCCCAGCAAAATGCAGCTCAGTGCTACTTCCATGTGAACAGCAAATCATCCACTTCTTACTTCAGTCAGTTCCCTCTCTCCTCAGGCACTGGAAGATAAAAACCATCCACCTGTCAAACAAAAGGTCTGATGTGATTTTAGCGTTACGTGTCACACAGAGGGTCTCAGACCTATGAAAATGTCACCATATTGACTTCATACAAACGTTTATTCCTCGCTCTGTTTATACACAGGAAGATGGTTTGCATTCAGCATAGAACAGTGAGATTTATTACAAAGACACAACCAGATCTCTACTGGAAATTACCACCATCCTTTCACAGTGAAGCCAGTGCTTTCCTACTGATTCACATATGCTCGGGATCTCATCTGTTATTCCTAACAGGTAGCCATCAAGTAAATAAATACATGAAAAAGAGCACGAGAAAATATTTTCCTCTCCTTTTCAGAGGATGGACGTAAATGCATCATCCATGGCAAGGTTCATTCCACCCAGCGGGCTTAAGGGGATGACTCATCAAAGCCCTGTGCTTCTCTTCTGGATCTTCAAGGTGTATCAACAATGTTTTATTGATTCACAGTCATGGAAAGTAAAGAAAGAAAAGAGTCTGGGATCTCTACTGGAACAATATGCCTGACTTCAGTACTTCTGCCATTAAGCTGCTGGGATGATGTCACGGAAGAGCATTTATGAGATTATTTTTCCTATCCTCCCAAAAGGTGGGACTGTCGGTTACACACATGGATCCCTAGGGATCTTTAGATTCATACAGGTCTTAGTGGAGAAGAGAACAAAAAGATCAATAGCTGAAAGTTAGTCAAAGAAGAAAAGTTCAAGCCAGCAGTAGAACATGTGTTTTTAATAGTGATGGCAAGCTAGCCAAATGGGCATTGGGAATGCCATGTTCCTCTTTGCCTTAGCTGTCCTCACCAGAGCAGGTGCCTCCCTCGAAGGGTTTGTCCAAGACAGGAGAGGTTAAGACTAACAGGGATGGACAGCCTGTGTGCTGTGCAGGAGGGGACCCAGCTCTGGTGACCCACTGGGCACAAAGCTGGGACAGGGCACTACTGTCCCCAGCCAGGGAGCCCCAGCAAGGGAAGGCAGACCCCTCCCCAGACCCACCAGCACTGCATGGCTGAGGTTCTTCCACCTTGCACCTGGCCAAGACTGGTTTCAGAAACCTGGCGTTTTTCCTGAGAAAAGACAGGTAAGAATACATCACCCCTGCAGAAGAAGTCTTTCACCTTTCCCTGGGTACCAGCTAGGAAAATTCATCTCTCTGCATCACTTAATGTGGTAGAAATGATGTGGTTTGTAATTTCATCCTTTCCCCTTTCCCTTCAGTGCTGGCAGTGCCTGCATCAGGAGGTTTAATAGTACTTTCCCTTATTTAATTTACATCAGGGACGTGCTGGATGGCAACAAGGTGGGATGGTCCAGGAGGAAAAGCACTACAAAGAGGGTAAAAAACTCCCCAGATCTTCATTGTTCTGTCTCCCTTCTTGTTCCTACTTCTAAAACATCACCAAAAGCAAATAAATACCTTTATAGGAGGAGGCAGGATGTGATTTTCTCTTCTTTCTCATATATATTGCTTCCCTGCCTCTCCTGTGGGTTTGCCTTCCCCCACCTCCCCATTCCCTTCCTCCCTACTTACGTTTGACCTGAACAGCAGCAGAAGCCTGACCATAGCCTGAAGGGATTTGCCTTGTGCCTTTAGTGGGATGGAGTTTGGATTTCCTTATCTGTCCCCAGTAGGGCCATGTGTTTTTTCTCTGCTCCCCCTCCCTGCAGATGCGTGTTGAGGGCAACAAGAGACAAGGGGTCCTTGTAAGTGCCTTATGATAATTGCAGAGCAGCGACTGCTCAGAAAATCTAAATTCCTCCCTGACATTTCCAGTCTAAAGCTCCCACTGACTCAGCTGCTGCTTGTGATATTTAAACAAGGATTATCTCCTTTTTTATTCTCTTCTTTTTTGATAATGGGATGGCAGAAGGTTAGTTTAACACTTTCCTATGGTTGGTTTGGCTGGTACTGATCCCGTACTCTTCAGGACTGTAACCAAACCTCTGCTTCCCAAGTCACTCATGTGGCATAACTAGGAGGATCAAAGGCTCCTGTCATAAAAAACAAGGATTTTTCCCCAGATTGTCATATTTTCCAATTTTTTCTCCAGAGTGAGCTTTAGCATACCTGAAAATTGACAGCTTTGGGTGTAAAAGGACTCATCCCATTGGCTTCAGCACAACTGCCCCTTACATCCCTCCAGGTCCCCAAGCATTCCATCTTACAGCAGTTTTCTGTCCACCAGAATAGATTTCATTTCACAGGGATGCTGAGAAGCCTCTCCATGAAAAAACCTCTAAGAAAGTGCAGGGCACTTTTTGACCCCCAAGAGACACAAGTGCAGCATCACTGGGAGAGAACATGCACGAATGAGAGCTCACCATCAGTTCAGGAATTACCTGGCAGGCAAGGGACAGCGCAGCAAGTAAGTAATACCCCATCCAGCCCCCCATTTCCATGCTTAAATATGGTGTCCAAAATGCAGTAATGTGGTCCCCTTCATGACAGCGCAAAAGAGACACCCAGTCCCAACTCTTCCAAGAGTCCCCATCATCCCAAAAAAGCTCTCCACATCCTAAAGGATGCTCTAAGGTACACAGGCTCCAGAAGGCTGTCATGGGGATCATTCTCTTGGAGTTGCAGGAGAGCTGCAGCCTCCTCTCCAGCACTCAGAAATGGGAGCAGGATCAATATGGCTGATAACCTGTTATTAAGGCATGCACTGAGTCAGAGTCCCCTGCCATTAGCCAGAGGTTTATTCCTGAAACTGGCTGAGAAACTAGTGAGGATGAGGTGAGGAGGAGACGAGGGGAGCTCAAAAGGGGGTCTAGACTGGGGTGCAATCCCAGCACCACATGCAGGACCAGCTTCCTTCCCTTGTACTGGGGTTTGCAAACAACTGAGCAAAAGACAAGCGATCCTTTCTGCTTTTCAAAGAGGTTGAGGGGTTAGGAGGTGGGCAGGGGGCTTTCCCAAACCCCATTGTGGAGGCTAGGGTGGGTGCACTGGGGAAATTTAAGCAGAGCAGATGTGCTTGAAAGCATGGGAGAGGTGGGCACATGGTGGGCCGTGGGCTGGACGCAGTGAGGCTGATGATGGGAGCAAGGATCTGCCTTTGCAGAGGCTGTCCCTAGCCCTGGCAGTGTCTGTGGGGAGTGTCAGGGCCCTGATGCCTCACACATTCCCTATCACACTGCTGCAGTCGGGCAGAGCAAACATCCCTAATGGAGCTGCTCCCGCTGCGCCACCGATAAGCAGCGCGGGCCAGGAGCAGGGAAAACGGCCTGTGCTTCCCCATGTTTTGTGATGCAGGGCTGCTTTTCAGCCCTGGAGAAGGCCTCTGTTAAGCCCCTGTTTGATCAGGACCAGCACTGTTTGGAATGCCTCCCTGCTGCAGGAGGATGACAGCTTGGGGCATCTGAAAGCAGCACATGGCGCAGAGCTGGTGTGACTCCCCTGCCTGTTTTGTGTCACCATCCCACCCTTGTCACTCCTTCCCAAGGGCCAGATCTTCCTCACATGAACTCAGGGACATCATCCAGGGCAGGGGCAGTATAGGCCATGCCACACCTCGGATGGGCAGAACACCTGGGCTCTTCCTTGTGGTCCCCCCAGCTTAAGCACTTGTTTCCACTCATGGCAAATGGCAGCTGCCAGGCAGTGGAAGGTCATAGCTGAAATAAAATGTTGCTCCCTGGTTTACTCCTTGAGGATAAAATTCCAGAGAAGGAGTGCTCTTCTCTTCCAGCACAGCTTGGGGACCCAGCAGTGTGATACAGCTGTGCACTGGCTGTGCACAAGACCTCCCCTCCTCCTCTCCCACCTAGAGAGCAGCAGGCAGCCGCCAAACCACAGCCAAAGAAGTGGAGCTTAAGCACAGAGACGTAATGGGGGCCTGAGTGCAAGAGTGAGACCAGCTATCCTTAGATTATCCTTCCTGGCTTCTTTTTTTCACAAATTAACCTCTCCATCTGGTCCAGATCTATTTGAAGGGCCTTCTGTGCAAGCAGCTCAGAGCATGTTTGGGGCTAGTCAGGTGACAAGGTGTTAGAACTTCTCTGTCAGAGAAATCCATGCTCCAAGACAGAAAACACGTTGTGGGTAGCTCCCACTGGTCTCTTTTTGGTCACCTCTACAGACCCAAAAAGGACTTGGAGGACTCCTCATTGCTGGAAAGGGCTTAGAAACTAGAATTGAAGTGAGGTTATCCCAGGTGACATGTGACACACTGGATGGCCAGATGGCTATGGTGCCCTTCCAAAGGACCCTTGCAGGCTGAAGAAGTGGTCAGCTCCAGCAAGTGACAGTGCACAGTCCTGCCCCTGCAGGGGAACAATCCCAGGCACCAGCACATACTGGGAGCCAACTGGCTGGAAAGCAGCTTTGCATAAAAGGCCCTAGAGGTACTGCTGGGCCCAGCTGAACCCAGTCCCATGCAGCTGCTCTGCCTAAGCAGGGAACAGAACAAGCCAGTCTTGAAATCCCTTCCAACTTCAACCACTCTGCCGTTCTGGGATCGTCAATGCAGAGAATACAAAAGAAAAGGAAAATAGCAGTGCTTGGAAAAAATCCTCTTCAAAAGTCCACCTGAAACAATCCCTCCCACAAAAATTTAAAAAACCCAAAAGCAAGCAAAAGAAAAGAACGAAAAAAAGAAAGTCTCCTTCCTTACAGCTGGTCAACACACTTTTCAGTTTGCTGGGAAAATTTTTATATAAGGACCACTTAGTGCCCTTGCTAATAATATGAGACCTTATTACCTTCTCCTGATTGCCATGACACATTGCAGTGGCTTCCAGACCAGCCGTGGGCTCTGTGCCCAGCCCCAGTGGGTCCCTGATGCCCGAGGGGCAGCTGCGAGCTGTGGAGAAGGACTCCTGGCAGGGCCAGGCCAGCACGGAGCGGGTGAGTGGCTGCTGCTTGTGACGTGCCTGCTGGCCTGTCCTCTGCACTGGCACAGAGTGACTCAGTGCTCCAGGCTGGCCCCACGCTGAGTCACAGCCAGGGACCCTTCCCCCACATCCTCCAGCCATTCTTAGCACAGGTGGACCAGGACAAATGGTGGCTCATGTGATTCTTCAGAAGTGACTGTTCGTCCATCACTGGCTTTGGATTTCCTAGAACAGGAAGGTGCTGCATTTCTGTTCAATAGTAGCATTAAAAGTCATATTTACATCCTTTCTAAGGCTCTTCTGTAATCATGGCACCACACACTGCTCCCTTCCCTGTCTCCCATAATAGTTGTTCTATCAGGCCTCCAACACAGGGTAAGAAAAACAGGCTGAGTTTCCCAGTGGTGCCTCACCAGCTCTCCTGATCCCTGTGTTATTCTTCTGTCTCACTGTAGGTGGTAGGATTGACCGTGGGTAGGTCAGTCCCTGGGCTTCTACTCCTGCTAGCAAGGCCTGAAAAGCAGACCAGCTTCTCCCAGAGTCCACAGCTGTGCAGGACATTAACTTCTGCTCACACTCCCTTCTGCATGGCTGAAAGAAACTCCATTCTTGTGTTTCTTGAGAACTGGTGGCCTGGAGAAGTCTGCAAGACAGTCCTGAACACGGAATCTCCTTCTGAGGGCCATCTTGCCTTAAAATAGGAGGTAAAGCTGATGTAGAAACCTTCTGTGTTTATTTTGTATGCAAATCAGCTATAAAGTCCCATGGCCATCTCCACTTGCCTTTTGCTCAGTGCTATCAGAATTCTGTTCGGTCTCAAGGAGATGTAATCAGAGAGGCATCCGGGAGGAAGTGAAATCCAAACCATCCTCTCAGCACCCCTGACTCACCATCCACAAAAGGAATTGGTCAAAAATGTTCCTGATGTTGCAAGTTTCTCCTGACCCTTTCTCTGAGGCCCCCCTTCTGCCCCAGGTTCTGGTGGTCAGCCAGGGGTTGAACTGGGAGGCAGAAGGCTGGAGCTGCTCCCGAGGGCCCTCATGCCAGGGAAGGCAGGCAGGCTCTGCCTTGACAGGGGGACACATCAAAGGAAGATTGCAGAACTTTGGCAGCACTCAGGCATGTTCCTGTCCTCCTTTCCACTGACAGATGCTTCTTACAAACTCAGGAGATGACTGTAAAGAAGTTATTTCCTGAAACAAGAGGGACTGGGAATAGCTTTCTGCCTTTCAGTAAACATTCATTTGTTTAATGGGTGGAGATGGGCATGAGGGAGCCTGAAATCTCATTCCCCTGCTGAATTTCCAGGAAGCCAAGCATGCTGGGTCCAGCTGGACACACAGCCCCAGCCCACAGAAACCTCCTGTACCTCGTCTTCCCATGACAGCATGTTTGCTCACCTCTTTCACCCTCATTTTCACACTTCCAATGGCATCCTGCTTCACTTCACGGTGACTGACAATAATCTCTGGGAATGGGCATCTGCTTCTCCTTCCCCATCAGCCCCACCTGCAGCCTGGGGATGTCTCCTGACAGCAGACAGGGAACAGCTCCAAAGATGAGCATATCCCATGGCAGGACAGGGCAGGGCAGGGCTGGCCACTTGCCCTCTCCCTTTCTCCACACTCAAAACCCATGCCACCCAAAAAGGTCTCGGTTCAGACCCCTGTATTGAAGTGACTGTTCTGGGCCCAATTTTTGGAAAAGCTGGACACTTAGTCACTTTTGAAAAATTATCTGTCTGCTGTGAAAAATAGGGCCACAGGTTCCATCTGAAACTGTTTGAAAAGGTCTTAAATCCCCTGTTCCTTTTAAAGCATTTTTTAAACCTGCTTTTTCCTTCTTTTCTCTGTTGTTACTGCTTTCCTTATAAGTGGAGGCATGGGTCAGTTTTGCTTCACTGCATTTCTTTTCAGCATTAAATAGTGACCTGCTGAAGTGGCACAGGGATGTGCTGGCATTTTGCAGCCTTTTATTAAGCAGCAGCCCACTTGTGAGTGCTGAAGAGGGCTTAACCACCGTGGCTGTCAGGAGGCAGGCAGAGGGAAGGGTAATTGAGGGTTTAGACATCGTTTGGCTCCCTGAGACACCGACCATCAAACCCAGGCAGGGCTATTGATCAGCCCCTCAAGTGGTCTGCCTCTCCCATTAGCACTGTCCCCGGCAAGGCACAGGGGATTGAAGAAGTATTGATTTTTGGTTGTGCTTTGTGGTGACACCGGAGGCAGGTGGAATTGGGAGGCACAAGCAAACAGCAGGACGTGATCTCTTTATGGGGAAAAAAGACAGGGTTGTTGCCCCAGTGCAAAGGCAGGGCTTGGTGGTACCATCACCTTGGGGTAGCAGTGCATCTGAGCTGGTCTGGGACAGTTCTATGCTAAATCCTTCTAAATAATGTAGTCTTAATTGAAAGCACCCCAAATTACAGACTGAAAGCTTTTCTGTTTAGGGACATGAGCAGTTAAAATGCAAAGAGGAGTTAGTTGTGCAGTTAAAAACAATGGAAAACCAGCCCTAAAGAAAGCACCCTTCGTAGAAGAGAGGACAGCATCCTCTCTGGCCAAGGCAGTTTGAAATCTTAACCATGGGCCTGAAAGAAAATGGTGGAAAACTTTACAGATAGGAACGACCTGGTGGTGCAGTGAATGCAGAGAAATCTGTCGTTTTCTGTGGAGTGTTTTAAGGTGGAAAACAGGTGAAATAGATAACCCGTGCAAGACAGGGATGATCTGTGTATGCCTGAGGCTATCAGAACAGTGTGGGCTGTGACGAACCAGTGATTTCCTCGCAGGGTGCACCGTGAGGGCTGCAAGGTGTGGGAGGAGGAGCTGGGCTTGGAAGGTGCCATCCCAGCCATGAGGAGACCCTCACTAAAACAGTCCTGCTCCTGTGAACTGCATCCTGGGTGGGTATCCCCAGCCTGCTGTGTGCCAGCAGCCCGTGATCTGCTCTGGGGCTCCACCTGGACCTGACACGCTTTGCCCCGGTGACACTGGACAAAATCAGGGGCACGGACAAATTCAGTGACAGACAGGGCACGGCGGGAGCTGTGCCTCAATGGCAAGGAGGGCCCTGCTGCTCCGCTGCTGTTTCACTCCGGGGAAGGCGAAGGAGGGGCCGGAGATTTGAGAGATGCGGTCCCGGGAGGTCTCGGTGATCGGCGCGGCCGGGCCGTGCCGGGAGGGGCGGGAGCTGCAGCGCAGTGCGGCGGCAGCGCACCGGGCGGCGCTGCAGCTCCGCCGGCAGCCAGGGCATCCTGCCCCGCATCCCTCCCTGAGCCCGGCATCCTGCCCCGCATCCCTCCCTGCTCCCCACCATCCTGCCCCGCATCCCTCCCTGCTCCCCGGCATCCTGCCCCGCACCCCTCCCTGAACCCGGCATCCTGCCCCGCACCCCTCCCCTCTCCCCGGCTGTGGGGCAGCGGGCAGCCCCGCTGCTGCCCCCCGAAGCGGGCTCCATCAAACGCGAGCCCCTCTGCCCAAAGAGCGGCTCAGCGCCAGGGTCCGTGCCCGCCTCAGCGAGGTCTGGCTGTCCCTGCCTCGGGCTGTGGCTGTCCTTGGGGCAGTGGGAGGGTACAGCTGCAAAGCCTCTCTCCAGGCCCGCAGCAGCCCACACCCGAAGCGTTTCATGGTTTGCTGCAAGATACAAGGGCTGGCTTTTTTCCTTTGAATGTATGTGCTGCAAACGGGCCATGAAGTTGATTAGAGAGCTGGAGTGCCTCTCCAGTGAGGGAGTTGCGTTGTTTAGCCTGGAGAATAGGAAGCTCCAGGGAGACCCCAGAGCAGCCCCCCAGTCCCCAAAGCAGCCAACAAAAAGGCTGGAAAGGGACTTTTTACCAGGGCATATAGTGAGAGGACAAGGAGTGAAATGGCTTTAGACTGAACGAGAGCAGTTTTAGATTAGTTATTAGGAAAAAATTCTTTACTGTGAGGGTGGTGAGGCACTGGAGCAGGTTGCCCAGAGAAGCTGAGGATTCCCCACCCCTGGAAGTGTTCAAGGCCAAGTTGGATGGGGCTTTAAGCAACTTCATCTAGTGGGAGGTGTCCTTGCCCATGGTTTGAGGTCTGAAGAGTCATTGCCTTGCTCTGCTCGTGCTGCATGGGCTTGCACATAGAGTATCTCCATCCCAGCAATGCTTTCCTGGGATGACCAGGAAGAGATCAGAGTAAACAGGTTTGGAAACTGTCAGGCAAGCATTAGGTCATCTTATCTGTGACTTATTCAGGGAAGTGGGGATCAGAATCTGAAAGGAGGAACATGCTGTGTTCAGCAACTGTAACCAAACTGGCACCTGTGATCAATCAGAACTGCAACCAGCACATCTCCAAGTCAGGGAAGATGCACACCACTGCCTATCAAGCCTGTAGGATAGGGCCTGTCCCATCCCACATATTTAGCCATCATCTCCTTTAATACATCCCTCAAAGGCAGATTCTTGGTAGCCCTTAATAATAGGAATAGCATTAATTATGAAAATGTAGAACATACTGTTCACTTCAGAGTTGGAGGGGCAGGCAAAGTTATCAGGCTCACAGAGAAGATGTGGGGTATAACTAAGAGAAGCGGGAAGGCAGCAGAGGCTGCAGTGATGCTCCATGGCAGGGGGCTGTGTGGCAGTCAGGGGGTCCAGGCATTGACCCCAGCCCTGCTGCTGACCCGAGCATGGATGAGATCCAGCTACATTTCACACAGCCATATGTGCATGTGCATCTCACAGAGCTGGAGGCTGAGATCTGCCACGGGGCAAATTCCTGTCCCATGAGGGAGAACATTATTAATCTATCAACCTTGCAAACTCATCCTGGATCTCACAGGAGTTTTTACAGGCAATTGCTTGTAGCAGGTCTCCCTCAGCAAGTGCACACAACCTTTTTATCACCTCTTGCTGCTGTTTGTACCTGAGCCACATGCTCGTCCCCACCATCTGTCCCTGCTCATGGCAGTGTAAGCCCACTGCTCGGTCCATGTGGTGGACTGAACCCCAAGGGTGTTGCCTTTGCAAGGTTGGGGAGCATTAAATGTCACTGCTGCCACAGCCAGTGGAGGGGACTTTGGCAGCCAGGTGCAGCAGAGTTCTCCTTTGAGAGGAGCCCCTTGGCAGAGACTGCTCTGCAGAGGAGACCCACAGCTGAAAGAAGGGCAGGGGAAGGTTGTGTAAATTTGGTACAAATCCCACCAAACCCCTCTCAGGCACGGCAGCAGCTCCCTTACAGTCCCTGAGAGCCCTCTTTCTGCAGCATATAAATGGTGACTGTGGGCATCACTGATGATGAGCTCCTCCTGCTTCCATTCAGTCAGAAGGGTCCCTGTGGATGTACAAAGCAGTGGGTTCAGAGGTTCTCTGATGCACAACAGCCACTGACTTGCACAAAAGGTGAGGCAGCAGGGCCACCTCCTTACCTGCTTTCCATCTGTAAGGAGGCAATTCTTCCACCATTTAAAAATATCTCTCTGGTGGATTTTCCCTGGCACTTGCAAAGTTTCCAGGAAAGCTGAGTGCCACTTCTGCAGATTGCTCAAGCAGGTGCTGTGTGTAAAAGTGCCTTCTACATTAGAATAGCATCCTGCTTCCTTGCCTCCAGGCTCCTTGGGAAGGGCTCAGGCTTCCAGCTGATCTGGCAGACATTTGGGCTTCAAGAATTTCTGCTGGTAATGTACAGCTTGCACCAGAGCAAACCCAGCCAGAGGAGCCCAGGGATTCCAGGGGCTGGGTACCTCTTCTCAGGGCTCCTGGTAAGTGCTGCCCACCAAACAAAATTGCATTACTGAACCCATAGTAGCTTTCTCTTCCAGACCATATTTTCAGCCCTAGAGAGAGCTGCTGAGAATAGCAAATAATTAAGAATATTTAGTTTTTACTTCCCTTGGACCTAGATCTGAACTGAACCAGGAGTCTCAAAGGGGTTTCCTTGAGGACTGCCATCCTTTTCTTCTCTGAGTGCTCTCCCTCCTCCTTTGCGCGGATCTTTCTGCAAATAAACAGCAACTGTAGCGGCAGCTGCAGGACCTGCTGAAAGGAAGGCAAAAGGGGGAATGAATTCATCCTCCAGGAAAGAGAAAAACATCTCTGCATGCCTTTCAGGCTCTAAATGGTTAAGTGTTGGGAGAGATAGGAAGCAGCTCCGAGACTCGCCTAGAGAGCAGCAGAGGCACAAAATACGATTAAAAGAGCAAAATGACAGCTTGTCACTGGAGGGCTTCAGATGCTAGAATAAACGATTTTAAAAAATATATAGTATGTGGATCCATGAGGAAGTTCCCACAATGGATGTGAGTGAAACCTTGACCCTCTGGCAGATGGAGGGGTTCCCAAATGTTTTCATCTGCATTCCACTGCCTCCCCATCCCCCTTTTCCTCCCTCCTGCTGGATGCAGTGACTGCAGCGGGTGCCCTCCAGAGCACCACGGGGGACAGAGAGCTTGGCTATGCTGAGAAATGACACTCAGAAGGAGAAGGGGAAATGCCAGGGTGTCACTCTCCCAGGGTCTGGGGACCTGTCAGCCATGGGGAGCACATGCTGTGGGGGGAGCTCTAGCAGTGTGGACCCTTCTCTCCGCTCGCCCTGTCCACTGCAGGGGTGGGAGAGCAGCTGGGATGCTCAGCCCCTGCATCCCTCACACAAGGGTGGCTGAGCCAAGGGACACCTACACACAGCACTTCCCTATCTGCCACACCATCTCTGAGTTAGGATAAAGCACAGAAGGGGACTTCATCGAGTTGTGCTGGAACTGGCAGGGAGCCCAGGCCAATGGTCAACCTCTGGAGCTCCTGTTATGAGCCCCTGGGAGTTTTCCCACTCAGGTCCCCATGCCCTGAGCACCAAACAGCCCTGGGAACAAGGCACACCTGTTACTTTCCAGATGCCACTCACCTTTGCACTGTAAGTGGGTGGACACATCCTGTTCTCTTGTAAAATGGTATATCAAATCCCATGGGAGGGCTCCTAGCAGGTTTAAGGAAATGAAGGACAGCATGGCTGCTGCTGGAGTATAACAAACATTTCTTGCCCATACTAAGTGTTTACTCCAGTCCCAAAAAGCTGCTTTTTCTCCTTCTCCCTTGCAGGCAGCACAGCAGTTCCTGAGCCCCAGAACCTGTGCTAACACCAGCTGGGTGCTTGGACACCCCTATTCCTGGGGGGACTCTTAGAGAGTGTTTTGGATTCCCACTACAGGAACTTTAAGGTGTGTTGCCTATCTGCAGTTCAGTTAAGAGCCCACAAGCAAATTTTCTAAGTCCTCCAAGGCTTTCCTCACCTTTTCCCAAGTGCTTGCTTCTTTTGCAGGTTGCTCTGGGGTTCCGGGGCAGGCACAGTGATGGAACCTGCACAGAGGTGCTTTGACTTCCAGCTTCTTCTTGCTGAGCCTGCCAGGGCAGCTCTGTACTGTGATGGTGGGTGCTGCAGCCTAATTTTAGTGCTCCAGCACCCGCAGTCAGGAGGCAAGGGCACAACACCAGGGCTCCCCAGGCCATGGGGCAGCCAAAAAGGAGTTTTTCTTCCTTTCACCCTCCATAAAGTGCTGGTTGTGCAAGGAAATCAGGGTAGGGGAGAGATCTTATGCCCAGGGACAAGAGCTTATTTCATTACAGGGCAAGTTTTCCCCTTGATCCTGTTAAAATCTCACATCTCACAGTCCCATGGGTTGCCCACAGCATTCCCATGCCAACATGCCAGTTGGAGCAATAAACCCAAGACCCACCTGTGTCTTTTTTTCTTCCAGCCTCACTTCCAGCAAGGTGATGGCAATGGGACAGAGACCTCGCCAGCAGCATCTCCACAGGCTCTGGGTTTCAGGCCATTGATCTTTGGGTATGGCTGAGCTGTTTCAGGTTGGTGTTTAGGCAGGGCAGTGCAGTTTTCCCCCTCAGCTGGTTGGCAACTGGGTGCTCAGAAGTTCTGCAGCCAGTGCAGGGATCCTGGCCCTGGGCTGCTCTGATCAGGGTGAGATACAGCCTTGCCTGAGGCAATGTGTTTTGGAGCCTCTGCCTGCCAAGGCACAGGCTTCACAGAGCTGCCAGAGGAGAGACGTGGGAGGGGAGAGTGAGCTTGGTTTTCTTCTGGGCCAGCTCCAACTTTGGAAAAGTTGTGTCTACATTTCAAGCCTGAAAGCATCCCCTCCCCTTCTCCAGGGGCCTAGAGTGCCCCTGCATTAACCTCTCCCGTGTCAGGTACCCCCCATAGGTTTTGAAACTTTAATGTCATAACCTGTTTGTCCTGTTTAAAGCACAGGGTAGGGCTGGGGAGCTGACAGACCCAGAGCAAGCTGTGCCTCCAGCTACCCTGCATCCTCATGGCTCAGCAGGGAAGAAAGAGGAGCAAAATAACTCTTAGAGCCTCTACATTTTGCTGTCTCAGGGTGGGATTTTCCCCCTCAAAAATAGCATCAAAAATAGCACAATGGCATTTGGATGCAGGTCTTGGCTCTGAGAGGGCTCTGTGGTGTGTTTAGCAGTGTGTTCACCTGAGGGCCTTGTCCCCAGACCGCAGCCCTTACGTGAAGGCTGCTCACAGCAATCCCTGAGATGAAAAGGCTCCTTCCCTATCTCCACAGTAAGTCTGGCATCTCTCATCCTGACCTATGTCAGCAGCTTGCGCACACAAATCTGTGGGGCTAGGAGTGCTCTGGTGTAGCTGCAGCCCAGCTGCTCGGCACTGGCACACCTGACTGGGCACAGGCACAGCCCAGCAGCAGGGGCTGGATGCAGAAATGCCCTTCTTGCTTCATCATCTGCCTCTGCATGCCCCTGCCACTGCTCACCCTCTGACAGACCCCAAGGAAGACATTTACAGCAGACAGCCATCAATGGCAGCACAGCAAGTGCACACACATTGTTGAGGAGCATCCCTGTTCCTCCAAACACACCCTGGAAACACTCACTGCTTCCATAAACCCCGTGTTGACTCCTTGATGCAGTTGTGGCATGGCTAATGAGGGAAGTGGGCTATGGTGCTCTTGGCATCCATAAGATAAACAGTCAAAAGAGAGATAAATCACATTTTTTGTGTCAGCAGTGCTTTGTCCAGCACATGGCTTTTCTGGGATTTCTGTTACTCAGGATCTCTGAGATTTTTGATGCAACTTCTCACTTGAAGAAAGGATAGGGCTTCAAAACCTTTTTAATAGAACAGAATTTTCATCTTAACATAGTCAAGACTACTTTCAGATACTTGAGGTCCTATATATTTGTAATACATTTGTAGAAATAGGAGATTTATGTTTTTTCCTGCTCTTTAATGATGAAGAGGGTGGCTGTGTATTGTTTGGTGCCTGAATGTGGTAACGCCTGTGCCAGGCTCCAAGATTAATGCAGTCAGGAGTGGGCCAGGACTGAACCCCTGGACGGTGTCTGGGCACCCAGGCTGAGGATTTGCTAAGGTCACAGGTGAGGTCAGGTGTAATTCTCTGCCTGTTCGCTGGTCAAGACCCAACCCGAACCTGGTATGAGTAAGATGTCTGAGCAGCTGGCCAGAAAATGCTTTAAAACCCACTTGAAGTGGCAGTGGGCAGATACCCATTACCACACCTTGTTTTCTTCAGTGAGTCCCTATGACTCCTTTTGGAAATGTGTTTTTAGCCCAAGAACAGATATGGAAGTCCTTTGGCACAGATGCAGGCACGTAGAGACGTAAAGCCCTCGGACCTGGCACCTCCTGGGGAGGCAGCTTGTATGGCTTGGTGGCTCAGCATGTGCTCCAAATGGTGCCAAGCACCTTGGCCTTTTGGAAGTGACAAACAGAAAGCCAAGCACTGCTGCCACCTGACAGGAAACATCTGCAATCATAAAGCAAGCCCGTCATGTTTTATCCTTTTTTTTTTTTAATGACAAAAATAAAGTGATAAGTTCACTTTGAAACTCCTTTAGTGCCTAGGAACTTAAAACAAGCTGATTTATACCCCCCACCTCCCCACTCTGATATCTCTGCTTGCAGGTGGCAGAGGCAGGCTCAGCCTGATAAGATTACTGATAGGGGGGCAATGCGGCACAGAGCAAATGTGCTCATTAAGCAGGAATCTTAAGAAGCCGGGGATATTTGCCTAATGCCCTCCTCCTCCCCATTCTCTCGGGGGCCAGGCAGTAGCCGGTCGAACGGGAGGGGGAGCAGAGGGGCTGGGGCAGAGCTGGGCTGCCCCGGCATGGCCAAAACTCAAGCAGGCACAAAGGGAAGCAGGACTCAGCTGACCCCTTGCCGTCGGGATTGCAGCCAGGCTGCACATGGGACCCTAAAGGTACTCAGGGCTGTCTGGTGAGCCTAAGGTGAGTAGCTGCACCACACTGCCCTGGGCATAGCATCCCTGAACACACCACTGCAGAGCGCCTTCAGATTTGGTGTCATCGTTGCTTATGCAGTGCAATAACTTGCCCTGGCTTAGCACGTGATAAATGTCTTAGTCATGGGACCAAAGACAGGGAACAGGCCTGCAACAAGCACAGCTCTGTTCCACCTTTATTTGAAGACCAGTTGTTAAGCAACCCATTTTTGTTCGCCTTTTTAGTGGTTTAGTGGTTACACCAGACATGTTTCGCTCTTGCCTTTTTCTTTTCAGGAGGGGATAAAACTGTCACGGTGAAAGGAAGTAAGTTCCTCAAACGGATTTCTCTCTGTTTTCTGCTTTTTGGCCAAGCATTTCCATACGCCTGAATTGAGAACTTCCTTCTTCCTTATTTGTTGTCAATTAAAATAAAAGCAACAGCTGTTTGCCATGATGGAAATAAGAAGGGGAGGCACAAAATGATGCCCATCATGGATGGGGCATCCTCTCCCTCCTTGCTCTGCTCCTTCCCTCCCCTGATGGAGCAGGTGAGACAGCCAGGGACACCAGGGCTCAGGGCCTGCTCCACCTTGTTCAGTTTGAAGTTTTACACGTCATTGGAGAGATATAGCCCTAAAGAGTATAAATCTGGAGTGTTTCAGCCAAGATAAAACAATTACAGGGAGAACAGCACCATGTTAGAAAGGGCACAGATTTGGGAAACCCAGAGTCCCTAATGAAAGAGGATTTCTCACATTTCCATGAGTTTATTTGCTACCCAGCAGCAGTAACAACACCAAGAAAGAAATGCCTGGAAACTCAAAGTGGGACTGCTGTAGTTGAGTATATTTATAACTTGGTTTGATTACATTTCTCAGCTTGACTCTAAACTTGCTTTAGAAACTTACCAAAAAGTAAGGATAAGTCCCAGTCTCCATGGCCTCACCCCTCTCCATGCAGTGTGTCCTCTCTCTGGCACAGCCTTCTCTCACCCCATCTCATCTGTCAGCTCTATGGCAATTACTTAGGGCAAAAGATAACATGCAAACACCTAATTAGTATTCAAAGTGCCCTGCAATATCAGCTCATGTAACCACTATATAACAAAGCACAGAGACTACAGATCACAGGCCGTGGCCCAGCTCTGTGACTTGCCCAGGGAAGCAATACCAGATGTAAACACAAAAGCTGCACGATCTCTTTTGCATGTTAACCGATCAGGCTGGGCAATCATGGACACAGGAACACTGCCTTGGTCTCACTGAGCCTCCTGATTTGCTCCTGTGGCCCATACTTGGAGATGTTTCACCTCTGTCTCCTCCAGGCATATCTTTACAGTGGTTCAGGTACTTCTCCTTCACCCACACAATTACAACTACCAAGGTTTTCCCCATCACTGGAATGCACTGCCAGGTGCTTTGCAAAACCCACCTCCAGCAGCAAGACATGGCCTGAGTGGGCAGGAGGGAGATTTCACAGAGCTCTTACCAAAAAAAGAGTGGCACCTCTTTCTGTGCCGTGCTGAGGGCTGCACAGCTGAGTTGCAGGGTGAAAAGGGAAGGTGTCATCTAACACAACAAAACCCTGCAAGGATGTGAACAGGGAGGGATGTATGGAAGCAGAGAGTGCAGGTGAAGGATGAAAAAGGGGTTGGTGTGGCCTGGAGAGATGAAGGACAGGACTGAGGTGGGCAAGGAAGCACAGGCCATAGGGAGCTAAGGGAGGGATGAGTGGCACAGACCGACTCCTTCCCTTGTTAGAACCTTGATTTCTGCGTTTGCACACCCGGGCTACCGAGGGAGGTGGTGTATGTCCTGCAGCAGCACAGATGTGGCAAAGAGCCCTGCAGAGCCAGACCCTTTTTGCTTAAAAGAGCAGTGTGCTGGCCATAAACAGGGTATCAGTCTGGCCCTTCTAGAAAACAAACAAAAAACCACCCCAAGTGAAACTCACTGACATTCCAGAAATAACAAATCTGCATCCCTCAGTGTCTAAATCACCCAGGCGGCGGCTCAAGCTGGAACACGCTGGCTGGTTTCTGCCCCGCGCCGCCTTTTAGCCAACTCTCCGCAGCAAACCGAGAGCCTCGGCTCCTCCTCCCGGGCCAGCAATAGAGAAAGACACCCTAAATTACTGCAAGCAGGAGAAGTCTTGCTCAAGGCTGTGCGGTGCCTCAGCGGGGATCCGTGTAAAGCAGCCGGCGTGAGAGGACGTGACACGACCTGCCGCAGGAATTGTACTGAAACTCGGAGCGTGTCAGAGCAGGAGAGCATCGGGGCAATGACTGATGAAGATTAGCCTAGATAGCGAGGAGGAATGGTATGTCAAAGAAGGAGGGGGGAAACGATATGGCTAGAGGGAAGGGAAGGCAGGGTGGAGCCAGGATTCGGGCTGGTGCCCTGCCAAGGTACATATATGTTAATTGAGCAATCCTGCTCCTCCGCTTCCCTGGCAGGCAACAAAAGGCGTGCACACCTCTGTGGAAAGGGCGCATGAGGAATGCTCCACCGGCAGCACGGAGCTGGTCCCCGGCAAAGCCCGCACCAGACAGGTGCCCCCTGCCCTAGGATGGGCCAGGGTTCACTGCAACTACTGCCAAACCATAGGGGAGATACCTGGAATAGAATGGAATAGAATGGAATGGAATAGAATGGAATGGAATAGAATAGAATAAAATAAAATAAAATAAATAAAATAAAATAAAATAAAATAAAATAAAATAAAATAAAATAAAATAAAATAAAATAAAATAAAATAAAATAAAATAAAATAAAATATAATAAAAATTAAAACACCAAAAAGGCTGGTAAGCCAATGGCAGATGTGTAGGAGAAGGATTAATCAGCCGCTTATGGCAGGACAGAGGTGTAAGGGGTTTCAGGGTTGCTGAGGATGAGGAAGCTGGCTAAAAACTCCTGCTGCAGCAAGGAGAAGCTGCCTGCTGCCTCAGCAAGGGCCACTGCTTCACCCAGACACCTTTACAGCCACGAAGACAGAGCTGTGCGGCCACTGTCTCCATCACCATGGTGCAGCAGAACCCTGCCATCCTCTTCCCTGGTGGCCTTCAGCCCTGGGGCTGCTGCCTCTGCTTATGAGTTTTGGCTCTCTAGGCTGATGTCTACACCAAGCAATGGGAATTACTGGGATTTCCTGGCACAGAAGAGGAACTTGGGAACCTGCCCTCTCTGAAGAGCTGTGCCCTGCTGCACCAGCAGGCATAAGGAATATTGCCACTCCATTGCAGCTTAACTTGCAGCTTAACTTAGCAGGCTGCAGTGCTCCTCTTGTGAACCCTTCTCTGAGAAAAGGAAAAGGAAAAGGAAAAGGAAAAGGAAAAGGAAAAGGAAAAGGAAAAGGAAAAGGAAAAGGAAAAGGAAAAGGAAAAGGAAAAGGAAAAGGAAAAGGAAAAGGAAAAGGAAAAGGAAAAGGAAAAGGAAAAGGAAAAGGAAAAGGAAAAGGAAAAGGAAAAGGAAAAGGAAAAGGAGGCAGGGCAAGGCAAGGAAAGATGTGAGGAAGGATTTTACTGTGCAGATGACTGCACACTGAAACAGATTTCCCAGAGAATTTTTGGAGTCTCACTGGAGATTCAAGACCATCTGGACACAATCCTGTGCCACGAGCTCTGGGATGGCCCTGCCTGGACAGGGAGGTTGGATCTGATTACCCACTGTGGTCCCTTCCAACCTGACCCGTTCTGGGATTCGGTGAAAGCCTAGGCAAGGACAGACACTCCTGGTCTAAGGCTGGGTTTTTATGAAGCCCAGCAGCAGCCGCTGCAATCACTGATGCTCCTCCATTGTACAAACCATCTCGACAGCCACCCAGACTCATAAGTCAGCACATAACAAAGAGTGAAGGAAGCCTTCAGAACTTCTGTGTCCTTCCACATACTCAAGCCTTTCTTTGAAGGTATTTTTTCCTAATTGTCATGGCTTGAGTAGGTCTTTCCGTGGCCACTAAGGGTGCTGAGTGCATGGGAGGAGGGTTTCAGAGCAGCACTGCACCTCTCTGTCACAAAGCTGCAGAGATGGTGCTCTTTGGTACCCAGGCTGTCCTCTGAGAAAGAGGACCACAAATGTCCCCAGAGATGGTTGAGGTCTAGGGCTGTCCTTGAGAGCTGTCATAACACATGAGTTGAGTCTCCTTTATATATGCACTGGCTTTTGTTGCTGTTGGTATTCTTAGTTTTGTTTTCTTATAGCAAATCCCGATGGCACGATGCGGAGGGCAGGAAACTCTCCCTCCTCTGAGCCAGTGAAGAAAAGGGCATTAATTCTCTGTGCTGCCTGCCTGCAGCCCACACATCACAGATGATCCTTTCTGATGGGAACCCAGGACTGCAGGCCATGGAGCCACCCTGGGCAAGACCTTGTGCTGAGAAGCAGTGCTGCCTACAGGAGGAGTGGGGCTGGGGCCAGCCAGTGGGCTGGTTAGCACAGCAATAATCCCTGGGGCCACTGCTGCTCCATCAGCGAAACATGCTGCGGAGCACAAATTAATCCCAAGTAGAAGGGATTCGGGTGGCAGCTCCCTTTCCTTCCTCCCAGGGATTTCTGCTGGTGTCTGCAAGCTGTAAGCAGCTCTTAAGAGCACTTACCAAATAGGAAGCACTTGTACCTCTCCACACAAGTAGATATTCCAGACAAGAGGTGCGCAGGGCTCTGGGAGTCTTGCTGCATTTCCGTGCTGCTGGGAAGCACCGAGACAGCTTTCAAGGAGAGAGGCTGCATCAGGCTCAGTTCCAGCTCTGTTATTTGCCCTTGCCTAAGGAGGGCTAAAATACAAATAGGGCACCCAGAAATAAGGCATCTGTAAGTTTACCCTCCTCCATTCCTAGAAACAGTGCCAATCTTTGCTGCTGCCTGGCACTGGGAGGGTGAAATGCATTACACATGGCAGCAGAGCTATCTGAGACAAAGGGTGTCCTGAGCTGGCAGCCCTCTGACTGCAGTGAGAGTGATGGGTCTGTAGCCCTGTCTCTCTAGCTGGACAATATGTGACCAGCCAGTATGTGACACTGCTGGCTATCAGGCACAGGCTGCACAGGGCCACTGGCACCCTCTCAGCTAGCCCAGGTCCACCCAGAGCCATGTTGGCTGTGACTGACATGCAGGACTCCTGCTGTCCTTTCATCAAAGCACTGAGATCTGTGACATCCAGGCAAGCCAAAAGACACCTTTTGTACATGCATTGCAATTGCTGGGACTGTCAGCAGGTCATCTGTTGGTCACAACACATGGCAGGTTTCAGTGAACACCACTACCTCATCCTTCTCTGAAACAGCCACCATTAGACATTGCTGACACCCAGCATTTGCATGGATTTGATTATGTGGCAAAGTAAACTGGAGCCTTTCTGTTAAGAAGCCAGAGGCAGAACATCTCATTTGCCTCTCCTCTTGTTCACTTCCTGCCTGTGTGCAAACTAAATTTGAGTGATGGTGCAGCAAAAGGCACCCTTGGCAAAGCAGAGCCCAGGAGGAGCACAAAGCAGGGGAAATCACAGGTTTGCCATCTCTTCACTGCAGTGTGCTGTGTTCAGGCTCCTTGGGGTGTGCAAGGCGGCAGGCAGGCCAGGTTCACAGGATCTCTGCCCAGCCACCAGCATTTCTACACCCTCCTGACCCAAAAGCAAAATGGTAGTGATGACTTGCCAAGAAATAATTGCATGAATTTTCATGAGCCCAGTTTTCTTTCCACTCTCGCCTATGTCCAATGTTTGACCCTTGGGGAAAAGGCATAAATGAAGATCCCTCAGACAGTTCTGTCACACTGATGGATCTATTTTGTCATTTGAATGCACAAGGGAATTGATGCTTTCACATTAGTGGGGTGAAATATGCTCTGTTCCTTGAAGTCAGAGGCAAGAGCAGAGCCTCTGAGCTTTCTCCTTTCAATAGCTACAAAATACCAAGAGAAAGTGGAACTGACCCTCAATGCAAATTATGTGATACTGGTGAAACAGGAGCACTTCAACCAGCAAGGTTGTAGCTCTAAGCAGCACAGAGGCTTGTTTGCTGTGAGGAAAGCATGAATATGAGAAATCAGGTGTAGTGCTTAGGGCTCTACTTAGGTCCTACACCAGCTCTGCTTTCACTGAACCTCTGATTTCACACACACACGCGTATTTTCTTGCTCTTTTGTTTTCAGCTGAGATGAACAACAACAAATGGTCATAAACCAGCAAGACAGCAAGGGAGAAGGAGAGAGGACATGCAGGCTCCTGGTGGTCAAACAGTGTTATCAGGAAGGAAGGTGCAAAAGGCACCGCCACAAACCTGGTAAGAGGGAACTCATATGCTGGGACCTGTTCAGGCTTAGAGAGTTGTTTGTAGCATCTGTGTCATTATCAGCCCCATGTGTCCCACAAAGAGAGAAACAGTATGGAGCAGAATGCTAGCAGGTCACAGCTGCAGGGTGGGAGGGAACACCGCAGGACAAATGACAATCATCCTCATCCAGGGACCGAACATCCACACAGCAAGTGCAGCAGAGACACAGATGCAGTGAGGGAGCCATTGGATTTCTCAGTAAAGCAACGTCATCAAAACCATACAAATCTGGGCTTCAAAGGATAACTTTTAGTGGCACCAGACTTTGGGCAGCTGAAACATGTACTGTTCAAGAAACATGGGTAGTGTGTGCACAGGCCCCAGTGCTTGCTGCACAGCTCTCCTTAGGGATGTGCATGTTTTGGGCCCACATCTGAGGCACCTGTTTCTGAAGACATAGCCCCAGGGCTTAATTTTATAGCTACCTTCAGTGATAACCAGTACATCCAAGCAGGCAAAGAATGCAGTTACACGTGGCCAGCTGCAAGCAGAGCAACAGCTCATTAAATCTTTCATACTTTGCAAACAGAGACCAACCTTATCATCTCTGTTGGCATATAAAAACCAGCCAAGGCAGGGCAAGGTGGATTGTAGTTCCACAGGCTGTGCAGAAATCAGTGGTGTGCAGTGGCACCTTGGGTGCAGCCTTTGGGGACCTGTGCACAAAAGAGGTCTCAGGAGCCACAGAGAGGACTGGATTTTCCCCTGGGCACTTGTTGTGGTTTAACCTCAGCTGGGATATGAGCACTACAGAGCTGCTCATCCCCCAACCAGTGGGATGGCAGGAAGAGAACCAGAAGGGTAAAGCGAGAAAACTCATAGGTTAGAATAAGAGCAGCTTAATAATGGAAGCAAAATATAATAATAGTAATAATAAGAATAATAATAATAATAAATTGTAATAAAATTAAAATAATAATAATAGAGAGAAATAAGTCAAGCATTGCTGGGCACCTAAAGACATAAACAAGCCAGTATCTAGAATTGCAGACTATAATTTAGAGTGCTTCTAAAAATCCCAGTAGGTGCTTATGTGCCTCATGGGCCTGAATCATCTACAAAGCCCAGCCCTCAGCCAGCATTGCAAATACATTCTTGGCCAATCTAACATGTCTGATGAAACTGTTTAATGCATGTTGCATTCAGTAAAAGGTTGCAGCATCAGTATAGCTCCTTTGAAGAGATCATTTAAGGACACAGGTAGCAAAGGAAGCAGAAAACATACCTGCTATTGCAGGAAAGGTTATTGCAGAAGAAAAAAAAAGATTATTGTTACCAGTCCTCTGCTGTGACAGTGAACTGCAGCTGAGGGAGAAAAATTTCTCTTTTCCCGGGTCACATTTGGTGAATTCTCAAATCAGAGAAGCTAAACCACAGCCCATGGTGAGCTTCCTCCTGTCTCCTTGATGTGCTTCACTCACATGACCTTTCATAATCAAAACTTCAACTGCTGCTCAGCAATACTCCAAAGAGGTGGGCTGGGGGAGCTGCATGCTCTGCATTCAAGTGTTTCTTGTGACAAAGCTTTAACACTCTGGCAGTGGGGTGAAAATTATGCCTATGTCTTGGTGCAGTTTAAACTGAATAATAATTTCACAAAGCAGCTATTAGGATAAATTTGTAAATGCAGTAAACAGAGGTGTTTTGAATGAGTAGATTATGGTATGTGTGCTGCCAATAGGACTTTCCTCTCCTGTTTCCAAAGAAAGCTCTCAAAATAGGTAAAGGTCTGGGCATTTTGGGATTCAGCCTTTGTCTCTACTTGCAGAGGTTGGCACCAGGCTTGCTCCAAGCCACATTTGTCAGCAAATGACAATCACCTTTCCTGACAATTGGTAGGACCATGATGGCCCAGCATCACTCCAGCAGGACAAGGCTGGAGGAAGGAAAACCACTGGGATGGCAGGACAGGGTTTAGCCTTCCCACTGTGAACTGGAGTCCATGATATGGCTCGGGGTGACAAGTGGCACATCTCCAAGGGACAGCTTCCACCATCACGTGCCAACACAGCAACCCATCCACAGGAGGACATTCAGGGGAGCAGTGAGAGACATGGGCACACCAAAGGCCACATCCCCCCTGCCTGGGGCAGAGAGGATGAATGGCTGGGAGGGTCGGTGGTCGGGAGGGCCAGTCAAATAGGCTGAAACCACACATGCCCTCTCCAGTCTGACTCTTGTTTCCTGGAAGAAGTTTTATTGCCACTGAAATGCTTCATGCTCTGTGAAGCCCTTGCCAGCTGGAATAGTCTCTTTGCACCTGTCTTTTTGTTTACACAAATCCCTTCTCTAATAGAGCTAATCACTCTGCTTTGATAAATCTGCCAGGCCCCCGATATGAGCTCCCCCCATGCTAAACAAACAGACCATTGTCTCAGCAGGGCCAGCCAGCCTGTTAATGGTTAAACTGGGAGAGGGCAGCATGGGGGGAGAGGCATTGGCCATGGGCTGCCTCTTTCTTCTTCCTCCCTCCAAACCTGCAGGTTTACCCATCCATTGTGGGGGCTTGAAACTCTGCCTGGGTCCCTGATGTCAGCTGGGGTCACCAAGCATGGTCTGACTGCTTAGGGATGTGCAATTCACTGGGAAGCATCCAGGGCCAGGATCTAAGGTAGGATGGCCATTCCCAAAAGAGGAGTGATGGGGCAGAGAGGTTCTTTTAGGATGTACTCAGGAGGACATCAGGCAGGACAGAAAAAGCTAAGTCAGTCTGAAGCCTGACTGACTTAACAGTGAGGTTTAAGAGTGTCCCAAGGAATATTGGCTATCAAGAGAAGGCAGCTGGAGAAAGAAAAATGAAAGCTTGGGTATCAAATAACGAAACCTTGGTAAAAGCAAGGAACAGGAGGTATTTGACTTCACCGATGCTTTCCTCCAGCAGACCTCCTCCAGCTTTGGAGACCTGGTCAATGCCAAAACCCTGGAGTAATGCAGCACCAACAGAACACCATATTGTTCCCAGTGCTCTGCTGCACCCACATAACCCTGATTTAAAGTGGGTGATCCTGTGACAAACACAAGTTCGCTGCAAATGTCTCTCCCCTGAGGAAGCACTGCATGAGCTGCTTCCCATCACAGAGCCTTGGCTGGTCATTGCCCAGCTTGTGCTGCCGAGCTGAAGAGTCACCTCTGGTGACACTTCGATCCAGACTCTTCTGCATGCATAAGGTGAGCAAATGCAGAAGTTTTGACATGCTGTTTCATGGTAATTGAGCAATGCCTGCAAAATTCGGTCATGCCGTCTAGCTCCAAGGCAGAGCAGCAAACAAACATTAGCCTCAGCCCTTGGCTGATATTAGCTGCATCTGTAGGAAGATCTTTGAATGCAACAGCCAGGAGAGCTCCTTAGCAAGTTGTAATCAGCCTTGTGGTGTTCAGATGAAACCAGTATACCCTTTACACCACCTAACAAATCCATCAGCACCGTTGGATGATTTCTGGATTGCTTTGCTTGGGCCTGCTGTGTGCCTCAGGCAAGCATTATTTGTTTAAGCAGGGAGACAGGAGATGCCCCCGAGGCAGCTCTGGCAGCCTCAGTTACACTCCAAGCACCAAACAAGGACTCAGCCTTGTGTCCCATCTGCGTTTGCATGGTGTCCAGCCCACCCACATCCCCACCACCCCTGAATAACGCTGTGTGCCTTGATGTCCTTCATGGCTCCAAGGGAAGAAGCAGCCCCCAGGTTATTGTTGTTTGGAGATGCTGTGCATAATGGGTACCCGTAGGATCTCAACCTAAAATGTGCGCACTTGTGCGTCCATGCTTTAGCAGCTGTGCTCATAAAAGGCAGAGAGCTTTTCAGCCGAGGCTGGCACAGGCTGCAGGCTGGAAAGGGGCAGAGGGACATGGCACTAGAGCTGCCACAGCACCATCCTCCCCTGAGCCCCTGCCAGCACAGGCGCTGCTTTGCAGGGAGCTGCCACAAGTTTGAGACCGGAGATTAGCTCCCTGCTGGGAGGGGCGAGGTGGTTTACCGTGAGATTGCCAAACTCTATGATTAGGGACTTGTTCATGCACGGTCTAATCCTTCTCCACTGCTTGTGTGGGTGCAGGAGCCTTCCAGCTCCTCTATACCCACCCCCAGAACAGGACAAAACTTGTGCCTGAGGAACTCGGCGATGCAGGGGAGCTGCGAGGTCAGGAGCCTGGCAGCGCCGGGCAGGGGATTACACACGGTACAGGGAGAGAAAACAATAGCAGGAACCAAGGCTGATATAAGACACTAAGAGGTTTAAACCACCAATACCTTGAGCAATTATTCGGATCCTCGGGCATCACTCGGGAATGAAGCGGTAGAGGAAGGCAGAGGGGGTTTGGGTGCAAGAGCTGGAGGGGGTTTGGGTGCCTTTACTACAGCACCCACGGCCGGGCAGCCCCCAGAGCCTCCCCAGCCGCCCGGGCACGGGCACACAGCGAGCACCGCGCGGAGAGAGGAGGGGGCTCTTCCCTTCTTCCCCGAACAATTAACGTCAATGCGGAGAGGCAGGTGCTCCTGGCGCCCTGCCCTCCGTTCTGTTTACAGAACACTCCTTGAAGATTATTTGTGTTGAAATCTTTCAGCTTTTCTCTCTCTCCGTCTTTTCCCCCCCCTCCCCCAGCTTGTTAGCATTCTTCCAGCCGGTTTTCGTGCCCCTGGGCGAGCAGCCCGAGCGGCGGCGGGAGCTGCGACTGGGCCGCCCTCGCCCTGCCCGGGCCGGGGGCAGCGGAGCGGGGCTCCCCGGCAGCGACCCCCGCTCCTTTGTGCCCGCGGGGAGCGGAGCGAACGGGGCCATTGTCCAAGGGCGGCTGCTGACCCTCCATTTCCATCTGAAAAGCCGCTTTCAAGGGAAAGGGGCAGCTCCCGTCCGCTCGCCTCGCCGCGAACCCCCTCCTTGCGCCCCCTCCTTGCGCCCCCTCCTTGCACCTTCCTCCTCTCCCTGGCGGTGGCTCCGGCTGCCTGTCCCTGCTCGCCCCTCCACTCCTTCCTCCTCTCCTCTTCCTCCTGCTCCCCCTCGCTCTGTGCCCAGCATCCTCCTTGTCTCCCCCTTATTCAGCTCGGGGAGCGCCCGTGCAGGATGTCCCGGGTGAAAGAGAGCGGAGAGAGGCGGAAACAACTGCAGCAGCTCCAGCCAAAATCCTCGGTGGGATGCAAGATGCTCGTCTCTCCTTGGAGCATGAAAAATCCCAGCTGTGGCTGTGCAGGGCCTTTTGTTACCCATCTCAGCCATAGAAATCCTTCAGCCATGTTTATAAAGAGATAGCACGGGGTCAATGGAATAAGCACGGCCTCTTTTCTTCCAGCCCTCTTGAAAGCATGCCCTTTTAATGGCAAAATGCATGAAAAATTAGATAGCTGGCTGCATCACCTTCCTGAGGGATAGGTACAGCAAACCCAGGGATTTACAAACAAAGAATTAAACAAGTTCCTGCATTAAACGTCTTTATTGCCTTTCAAATCCACTCACTTGGCTGCACATTTGTATTCATGAGCCCCACAAGGCTCCAGGCAGATGGAGGTGAGGCTACGGGGGTACCCCACACTTCCGTCCACCCCTG
Organism: Camarhynchus parvulus; assembly: GCF_901933205.1. Classification (NCBI taxonomy): domain Eukaryota; kingdom Metazoa; phylum Chordata; class Aves; order Passeriformes; family Thraupidae; genus Camarhynchus; species Camarhynchus parvulus. Next base: position 14,907,121 of record NC_044575.1, on the reverse strand, counting down.
ACTGGTCCTCACTCTAAATCCCACTAAATCCCACTCAGAGACCCAGTCAGGGAACACACAGTCACCATCCCGGACCTGTGGCATTTTGGAATGAGTCACCCCAGTGAGACAGACAGACTATATGGAGCTTTGCTGCCATCTTCTCACCATTTCAAAACAAAAAGTGGCTGAAGCAGGTTTGAGGCAGTGTTTGAAGGTTGCAGAAGACTGAGACAAAAGACAACAGTGCATTAATTTTTAATTATTTTTTTAAATTAAAACTGACTCAGAAATCTGTCATAAAAAATCCCATTTATTTCATCTCCACCAAAATTTTGCTCCACGTGCTGGGGATGGCTCTGCTCAGCAGCAGCCTGTGATCCTCCCTGCAGGGCTGAGGAAGGTGTCCAGCAGCTCCCCACCCGAAGGAGTCCATCACTAAATGCTGAGTGAACATCCCTAACTTTCACTCAGAGGAAGGTGGTGACCTTGAATGGCATCTGCATCCACTCTGCACCTCCTCTGGGCTCAGCAGTGGTCAGGCTGAGCTCTTGTTCTACCCAGTCACTGAGTTTTGGTAAACAATGATGAATGCTGTGGTTAAACAGTTGCTGCAGTATAGCTCGGCCAAATATTTCTCTGCCTGTAAAATTAGCAAACAGCCAACGGCTTAAGTTGATTGGTGAATGAAAAAAATTGCATATTGCAGAATAAACTCCCGAGGCATTAAGAAACCACGTGGAGAAACTGTCCAGCGCAAAAAGAGACATGAAAACTTTTGTGCTTTGCAGTGTGCAGCCAACATGTGAGTGGGACAGCTGAGTGTAGTGGCCACAGAGAAGAGATTTAACACAGACTGGGGTAATATTTCCAGCTGTTCTTTAGTAAGAGAAATGTTTAAATCTTCATCTTGAAATGACAGGCCAAATGACTTTCTGTCACTTCATTATTGTCATGTTGTTTTCTCTGCTGCTGCTGCTGCTGCTGCTGGTCCTCACACAGCAGTCAGCATTTATGCTGACAAAAATAAGTCTGTGTCAATTTTGATAGTTCTTTGTCCCATTCATCCTACTGAGCTGGGATCAACATCTCTGGCAGATTTGTCATGGCAGAGATATCCAAACAGCCAGGCAGTGAGGGCAAGTGCCCCATGGGCCCCTGGGCAGCTGCCCAGCAGCCGCTGCAGCCACTAAAGAGCTGCCCAGGAAACTGCAAAGGGCTCCTCTGCTTGGCTGAGGCTCTCAGCTGGCCTTGCAGGCATTGAGGGAGCTCCAAAGCCACCATCAGGCTCCCGGAGCTGCAGTTCTTCCCTGTCAACACCAACAGCACCTGAATGCGCAATTTCACAGATCAGATTATTTTCTTTATTTTTAGCTTTAAGTTTCATTTCCTACCCACCCCAGAGCACAGCAGGCTGTGCCTTTGTGGGGGATTGCTGCACAGCTCAGATGCTCCAAGTCACCCCCTCTGGAGAGCCTGGTGTCCCCAAAGGTCCCTGTGGCAGGGCCAAGTCCCCAGCAGCAGCGTGATGCTTGTCAGCTCGCGTTGCTCTCACAGAGCACCCAGAGCTTGTCCCCACTGCCACCACATTTCCCCTGGCAGGAAGAGCATCTCTCCAGCACACTGTGCACAGGCACAGCATCCATCCCTGTGCCAGAGCCAGTGCTGTCCATGCACACACAGAGGGAAACGAGACCTGGCCTCCTCCATACCCTATGTGACACTGCAGCAGCAGCAGGGACCCTGCCCACAACATGGACCTGCCATCCTGCAGCTTCTTCAGCATCCCCATGCCAGTGTCAGGCTGGGGCAAGAGAGTGCCCATTACAATGCCCTCCATGATGGGGCAAGCAGCTGAGGTGCTCCAAAAGCGGCTTCCTTTTGAAACCAGAATAAAAGCCAGCGAGCAGCCCCAGCTAATCCTTTCCTCATTGTGTGTGCTGCTTGTGTACATGCCTGGTTGGCTCTCCACGTGTGCACAGGGCAATGTTAAACCCAAGGAAAAAGAGAAGAAAGCAGCTCAGAAAACCAATCCCCCAAGGAGCACTGGGAATCAGTGAATGGGTTTTAGCTGTGCATTTTGTTACCCAAGAATGGCGGCTTTGCAAAAGGACTTTCTAACTCATCGTCTGGGACCAAGACTTCCTTGTAAAAGGCTGTTGGGCTTGTTGCAACATATTCCAGGTGTGTAAGTGATGCCCTGCCTTGTGCCTTTCACAGTGCAGAGCCTGGGGCCTTGAAGTGAGCAGGGAGGAGAAGGGAGGGAGAGGTGTGTGTGTTCAAATTAAATGAAGCAGAAAGAGAAAGCTGGAACCCATAGTGCCTGGGGCACCACTAATTGAACAGGTTGAACCTGATAGAAGTGCAAAGGAGGCAGCAGGATGGATCCTCGAGCTCCAGGCTGGTGATATAGAGCCAGAGCCAGCCATGGTTCATGAAGCCATGCTTGAAAGGCTCAGGTGGTGGGAGAGGGGGGACAAAGTGATGAGGCAGCTTATTTGGGGCTGGAGAAGGAAGACTTCAAAAGCAAAATCTAATTCTTCGTAAGCATGACAAAGGGAGGCAAATGAAAGCAAGGACAGGCATACTCTTACTCTTACTCTGCTCGTTCCTGGGGTCCCCAGCCGCAGATCTCAGTGGGTGCCCCTCTCTGGGATCAGCTCTGTCTCACATGGAGATGCAGAGATGTGCAGTGAATGAGCGCAGAGCTGCTCAGCAGCCCTGTGCCCAGGGAACCTGGGGCTCCTGCCTAGCCTCCTCCTGCAGAGATCCCAGATAACATTAGATGCAGTGTCCATCCCATCCTCAGCAGTGCCCCAGTTGCAGGGATGTTGTCCAAAAGCCAGGGCACAGGCACAGCTGCGGTCTCCTTCCTAATCTCAGAAGAAACAAAATGCATCCTCCTCTGCAAGGGAGCCACATCACCACTTTCTGGCCTGCAAGGTTCTCCTTGGTGCTCTGTCCTGTGTGGGAGCCAGTGGTGATGGGGCACTGAGAGGACCATGCTCACACTGCTGGGATGCCCTCACATCCATTCTCACTTTCTGCTCCTGTCTTGGCCCTGTTTGGAAAGAGAAAAGAATCCCTTGGCTCCCAGACTATGCAGTGATTTCAGGAGCTAGAAGATCATGCCTCTTTGATTTTTTTCTTTTTCTTTCTTTGTTCCTTTCTTTTTTTACCTTCCTCTTCCTGTCTGTGGCCCCTGCATCACAGAACAATGAAAAACAGCCTGAAGGGAGAAAACATTGCACTGTGGAGACCTTTGTTACTGACTGCAACAAGAACAGGTAATGTGGCAACCCAGTGTCCCTTCTGAACCTGGTTCCCAGCCACTCTATGAGCTCTGCAGGTCTCCCCCACCTTAAGTCCCCAGTGGTGGCCTCATGGCAGAAGTGGCCCAGCATGGTCCTCAGGACAGCCCCCTGATGCCTGCTGCCTAAAACAGCACAGTTCAGCTGCAACTCAAGGAGAAAAGGACAGTTTTGTTGGGATGAAAAGCTAGCTTGAGGTCCTGCTGTTTTTGTGGGTAAGCTTTCAGGGCCTGGCCTCTGCCCACCTGGATGCTTGCTCTCTGGACAGTAGTGACTCCAGGCTGCTAATTCAGACCCGTAGGCATTACTGCAATATAAACTGCAAATAGCCATAACTATAATTAATAAGCATGCCGAAACAAAAACGTTCTCTGTTTAATTAACATCAGTCTTCAGCATCTTTATCTTGAGGTGAGTGGCTACTTTGCTGGCACTCTGCCTTCACACTGTGCCTTTCCCTCTGTGGCTGGGGCAGGCAACTCTTCACTGTGGAAAGGGGAAAGTTTCTTTTCTGCTCAAGCTCCTACCAAATGACTCTGAACCAGCATCTTGCAGACTGCCTGTCACCTGAAAGTAAGGCTACAGCCAAAGAAAGAGCAGCTAGAGAAGCCCAGTAGCTATTTTCCCCTTGCTGTGGATAGTCGTAGTACATCCAAGGACAAACATTACAGCCAAAGGAAAACAAGAAGTGGAAAGGTTTTGAGTGATCAGGCTCAGAAAATAATTCATGGCTTGAAGAGAGGAGCTGGTAGCACCCTGGGACAAGGGACAACGTGGCCTGAAGGGGCACAGCACTATAGCTTCAGGAGCAGGGGTTACCTGCAGGCTGCAGAGCCTCCTCAGCATAAGCCAGGCACTGGCTGCCAACATCCAACAGACCTCAGGTACAGCTGGGGAGCCCAGCAATAGGTGCTGAGTGCCCAGCTGTGTCCCCTGGGTGACAGCCAGGTTCCAGATGGGTGCTGAGCAGCGCTTGGGTAAAGTCTCTGGAGCGGGAGCTCTGTGAATCAGCCACCTCCTGCACGTGTATCCCCAGCCAGGGACATGGCACTGGCCACACCAAAAGCCCAGCTGAGGCAGCTGGAAGCCAGCAGTGAACTCCAGCCTTGCTCATGGCTCCCTCCCACCCTCCCTTATCGTGGGGGCTGAAGGCTCAGCCCTTGACCCCTCCCAGGCAGATGGAGAGGAAAGGCATCCGCACGGGCTCCCATGGCCCTGGTGGGAGCAGGGTGGGCATTTGCCTGCCCCACACTCCATTCTCTGCTGCTTTGAAGAAGAGCATCTGTAATCTTTGTGAGGCCTTGGAGATAGCAGCATTCCATGTACACGTTAAACCACACTGGCCATCTGCTGCCCTCCCTCTCTGCTTTACCCCAAAGGATTTTGGGGAAGTGTGGACAGGAGAGGCCATCAGAGCTGGTGCCAGGATCCAGGTGAGTGTGTGACTTCAGGGCTCCTGTTGCTGCTGGTTCTGAAATGGATGTTAAACACACAGTGCACACCTCATGGAGGGCAAAACAGACAGTAAAAGGGAAAACTGAGGGCTCTTGACGTCTGAGCTGCCTGGCCTAACTGGGCTCTTGGTGCAAGCTGGACACTGGTGGCTGCAGAGTCATGTTCCAGCAGAACTCAACCTGGGCAGCACAAACAGTCTGGGCTTGCCAAAACGGGGCCAGGAGAGGGGTGCTCTGGCAGCCTGGTGTGGGCAGGCTCCAGTGTGGGCCAGCCATGCCCTCTCCCTCCACTGAGATGCAGGAGATAGGGCTGCTGCTGCCTCTGTACACCAGGGATGAAGAACTACATGCAGGCTCTTGCAGGATCAGGCTTCCTGATGGGGATCTGCTGTCCTCCTGGCTTGTTAATGAGCACTCCTTGTAATCAGCCCTGTAAAACTCAGGGTGGGGAGCTGTTACTGATTAACGTCCATGTTCTCCAGGGGAAGAGGAGCAGGGGACCTGCTGGCAATATCAGCGTCAGAGGAGCTGCAGCACAGCATAGCATGGCAGAGGTGCACAGCCCTGCACTTGTGTGTACTCACACACGTCCTCTGGCTGTCTGGTGTCATCACCAACCCGCCCCTGCCACCACGTCCTTTGGTCCCTGTGGGTTCTCAAAGTTCTTTGCAAAGCGAGGATGATAGCAGAGGTGCAAAAGTCCTTTCTGGTGATTAATACATCATGTGTACAAAGAAGGTCTGTGGTAAACGGAGGCTGGAGCCGGGATTAATTGCATATCTTGAAGTGGAGAGATTTATGTAAGGAAACAGACTTGGCAGGCTGCCCTGCCCTGGGCTGGGTTTACCTGCCTGTGCCTCCCCACACCTGTTGTGCTGCAGCAGCAAAACATTATTTAATAACATTTGAAGGGAGATCTTAGTAGTCATGTGCCCTCCCTGCCTTGCCCCTCCTCCCTGAGAGTTGTGGCGAAGCTCAGCCTTGCTTTGTCAGGCTGCTGGGCAGCCAGTCTGTCCACTCCCCACCAGAGCTCTCCTGCAAGGGGCAGCCCTGTGGCACCCTTCAAGCACCCACAGTCTGGGATAAGGAGGGGTGGGATGGCTGCAGAGGAAGATTAAACAGGCTAATGCTGGAGGCCAGCCCCTGAACTGATGGCAACCCAAGTAGCTCCCTGCCAAATCCATGAGCAGAGCAAGGTTTCTTCCTCCTGAGATTGAAAACACTGGCTGGACACACAAACATTTGCATGCATGCAGGACTACATGTATATGTGTGGGTATATAAATGTATGAACAACAGAGTTCAAAATGTTCATAAGGACCATTCAAACGAGAGACAAATAATGGGTAAAACCCTGTTCAGAAATGCTTGAGTATGAAGCTGTTTCTTTAAAGGGATTTGGCTATTAATTGAAGTTCGTTTGGTAATTTGCATCCTTATCTGCAAAGGAACAAGACTAAAAAGGGCCCCATGGGCCTCTAAATGGGAGCATGTGAAGCTTTATTTCTTACCAACAAAGCCTCTTGGTGATTATAAGCAAATGAGGGGACACTAAGGACTTTTGGAGGAGTGAAAGCAGAAACGGAGAACTGGAGAATGACCTCACTCACCAGAGCTTTCCCCCTGGAATTACAAGCCCTAAATTGATGTTGTCTCTACTTAAGGCGCTGGTTGTTTCAGCTCCTCCCCTGCTGTCACAACAAGTGTGTGACCCATGGGGTGATCACACCAAGTTGACAGCACTGCCTGCCTGAGAAATGCCAACCCCAGCAATGAGCCACCACCACGAGCAAACCCTCTCACCCAAAGGCCTAAACTTTGCCTTTGAATACCTCCAAATCAAAACCACCCAGCATCAACTCACACCGTGGCAGTGTGTTAAGTGCAGGTGCAGTTCAGATGGTGTCATTGGCTTTTCCTCCTCAGCCTGCTGCAATGTGCCAAACCACAGCACAAGGTGCACCCTGCTGCTCTGGGGAGAGCCACACTGGTGTTTTTGCAAGGATGTCAGTCTGCTCCAGCCAAGCAATCCAAATATAAGCACTTGGCACAAGCAGGAATGGGAACACCTTCCCTTTCCACTCTCCTCCAGTGGCAGGGATGAATAACCTGAATACCAGCTGAAGCCATGAAAAGGCATTATAAGAAACTAAGAAATCATTGCCATCACTTCTTGAAAGCAAGGACTCTATTCCATCCTGTGTCAGTACAGCCCTAGCAAAGCCAGGGTTTGCTCCACAGACAGCAGAGAAAATAGAAGGAGGTCAAGTGAAACCCTGTCCCCTGTGAGCAGCTACCCCGTGGTTTTACACTTTCTCTTCTCCCACAAGGCAGGTGAAACAACTCTTTTGGCACCACTGTTGTCACTAACCCCGACTGTCCCAATCCTGATTCTCCTCCACATTACTGAATGAAAACACTGGGGTTTGGATTTCTTTCTACCCCTGCGAGCAAAGTTCAAAGGAGCGATTGAGAATTCTCCATTTCAATATGAAAAGAGCAGGGGACCTGTTTTCCAGGGCCCACCCCCCCCCGTACGAACCCATCCCGCCTCATTTCACCCGATAATCTCAGTGGGGGGCTCTGGAGGGGGATGGCGGGGGACAGGGGGACAAGGTTCTCCAAGGTTAATCGCAAACTGCTGCCGCATTCATCGCAGCCGTGCCTGATTGATGGGCACCATTAATCACTGCCCAGAGAGGCTGGAGGTGAGGCAGGAGCAGGGGCAGGAGGGAGGGGGTGGCCGAGCTCTGGGGACAGGGAAACGGTGCCAGGACAGGAGCAGTGACACCAGATCAGCACGGGTTGGGAGACAGAACGTCCACATCTGTTCACCTACCGAAAATACACATGGTGGGGCTTCTTCCCCCAAGGAGCAGAAGTGTACCTGCCCGCTCTCTTGCCGTGCCATAGATACATGTCCTCCTGCAAAGCTAAGGGCAGGAGTGGAGGCAGAGAGGAGAAGATCTCTCCAGCCTTTTACAAGTGCCCCTGGCTTCAGTGGGCAATAGGGATTGGGGATTCTGGCAAGGAGGAGGGCTCAGGGCAAGGTAGGGGTGGGCTTGTCTTGCAGCCATAAGGCAATTAATAGATTTTCCATCTTCTTTATGGACTGAAATGCCTCTGAGGATTTTGCAGAAACAATGAAGGCAGTAAAAGCCACCCAAATGAGGTCGGATGAGGAGCTTGTGTGGGCGAGTGACTCCATTTAGAGACAAGATACTGGCATGCACATTTTCTGTCGTTCCTGACAATTTAATATACTCTTTCTTTCATACTGACCCAAGCTGTTGCTCACATTTCTAGGCAGGCTAAGGGTCTGCCTGTAGTAATGAAATGTGCAGTAGTGTTACCTACCTGGCTGCAAATGACAGCTGGGACTGGCAGCAGGGCTTGACACACTGCAGTGGGACCTGTTGCATTACAGAAACTTCTTGTGCTTTGCACTGCAGATGTATGAGCCTGGCTGAGGCAGCTGTGCCAGGAGGCTTGGGATGATTTCTTTGTCCCACTGCAATTGCTTCTGACATGGAACAACTATGAAACAACCCATATTACTAAATAATGTGACATTTCTCTGTTGTCTTCCTCATCCCACCTTCTGCTGCCTCTTGCTTTGGATACACAAGTGTCTTGAGAACGTGTACACACACCAGTCCTTCTCCTAAACCTCTTGTCCAAAGCAACAAGAAGGAAAGTATGGTTCCTAATAGGAATATCCTGCAAGTATACTTTTTTGTTTCCCTCTAAACAGCTGGTGTGACAATTTAAGTTTTGCTCTTGCACTGTCAAAGGCAGTGTAACATTCAAAACTGGTATGACTCCTAGGACACGATAAATATATCACCCAGATTTTCTGGGATGCATTTAGTGCTGTTTCAAGATGAAGGGTTGATGCCCAGTGCATGAGGCTGTGGGCTTTTTTCAGTCTATCCCATGCTGATCAGGTGTGGTGACCACCAGCAGGGAGCTGGGCTCTATTTCTGCTACTGTCTCAGAGGGTGATACAAAGGCCACTGGAACCTACGGCAACCTGGATTTCAGTGAACTTTGGGGAGAATAGGTGTTTGTTCAGAGATGATTTCTGGGATGGGAGAAGTGCTTCAGCCTCCATGAGCATCCAGGTATATAGGGCAAGAGGCAACTCCTCGACCCGTGACCACCTAAAGCTGGCTGCCACTGACGCATCTCCTCACCACAGACCCACCTCTGGATGTTGGGAGGGCCAGGCTTCACCCAGGGGCAGCTGATCCCATGTCAAACACTCATCCTAGGGCAAGCAGAATGAACTGCTCCCAGAAAATGCCTCTGTGTTCGTGGGCTGCTAAGCAGATGAGTAGCCAAATGACTAACTTAAAGCAGACACCGCACTCCTGGATGGCTGAAGGGAGGTATTTGGGCTGGATTTTTATCCTCTCCCTTTATACCCAAGAACGCCTCTTTCACCAGAGACTGTTGACTTTCAAACAGAGTTTCTGCAATATCCAATGACAAATAAGAAAAAATAATCAGAAACTGTGGGTTTTTTTGATTGTACATTATTCTTTCCGTAACTAAGGCTGTCAGGCTTGTGTACAGGGTTGTTTTTTTTTAAGTATAGCCACCTCTGATCTCCAGCAGGGCTCTGTAAATCTGGGATTAAACTGAATTAATTTACTCTCTGATGGCTATCTCCTCCCAGCAGCACATCTTCCTTTCTCCGCTTCTGGCCATGACTACATTTAGCTCTTTCACAAAGAGCATCTCTCAGCATAGGAGTTTCCCCTCAGAGAGTTAATCATCAATAACTACATTACTTTAAATGTTTATTTTAATCTGAATTACAGTCCCTGTAATGTTGACCAGCATTATAAGAGATGTAAATCCCAGTTTAACTAAGAGCCATCATTTCTCAGTTGCAGTGATTCTGGGCACTTCCAGCAGGCTCCACAGTTCTTGGAGACCTATGGAAAAATTCAGCTCCATCAGGAACCTGTGCTTAGGTAGCCTGGGTGAATGCACATCCTTTGTCATTTCCACCCAACTTTTCCTTGGGGATCTTACTAGTGCCTAATGAAACCTGCCCGTTGGTCTGCATAAACAGGGATGAGGGTGTGCCGCGCATCTTGGAGCGGGCGGCTTCTTTGTGTGAAGGGCGGCATGATCCTTGGGCCTGGAAACATCTCTGAGTTGTTTTGCCATCCTTGGTGCATGTTCCAACGGCAACATTATTGTAAAACAGCTTGGTGTTTACTTTGTGTACAGAAAAGATAAAATCAGCATTTATATGCAAACGTGAACCAACAAGGAATTTCAAAATCCTGCCATTTCACTCTTCTGAGAAGAAGACCTAGAGTTATTGTGTAACCAGAAACATCTGAAAGCTGGGGATTTTCTGGGTCTAAATTCAATTTAGATTATAAGGGACTAATTTAGGATCTGACTGTATCACCTTGGGCAGCCAAAATAGGATCTGAAACACATGGAGACTAGGGCTTTGGGGTGGAGAGTTCTCCATTTGGGACAACCTGGGGCACTGTGTGGATCTGAGCTTTCCCTTTATGAATAAAGCTGAAGTAGAAGGTGAAGTAACACAAGCCAGATGCTCTGCCAGGGAGAGCCACCTGAGCCCTCTCCGATATCCTTGTCTGCCCTGGGGAATAGGGGGTGTTCACGTGTCCATCATAGACCTGCCTGTGCAGTGAGCACAGCTGGAGCAGGACTCAGCACAGGCACATCTGCTTGAATGTCAAGGCCTGAAAGCATTAGACATGCAGAATAAAGGTTTTCATTGGGATTTCATGGCTGGAACACTGTACCAAGCCACAGTGCATTTATGATTGCTCGGGAACATGTGCCAGGCTGGGGTCACTGGAAAAACATGGCAGAGAGCAGAGGTGAAGCCCCATGCAGGACCAGAGCCCTGGCAGATGACTGAGCTCTGCCAAAGAGAGCAGGGACTAATAAATATGGATAAACCAGCAGGAACTGAAGGGAAACATGCAGAGGGGAGAAAAGCCAGGAGATAAGTGAGCAAACCCCAGGAACAACAGGATGGGCTGTGAGTAAACTCATGCTGCACAGGGTCCAGCAAATGTTTTTCTCCTCCCCTGTGAACATCCCCAGTGCAGGCTGTGCTGGACATTTGCTCTTCAAAGGCCCATGTGTCCACTTGTCCTTGCCTACCCCAACTCAAGCCTGGCTGTGCCCCTCCTATGGGGCTGGCTGAGGTGGGCATTTAAATGAAGTGGAAAGCAGGGACGCATTCCCTTTTGGGGTGAAATCTGCATGTCCGCCTCACTGTGGGATGCTGGGCAGGCTGAGCATCCCTGATGCACAAGCCAGTTCCTGATAACTCTCTCATGCTCATTCCCTGGCGTTACCCCTGCCTCGCTGGGGCTAGTGGGGCTGCAAAAGGGAGCACCTGCCCCAGGGCCAGCTCTCCCCGTCCCAGCTTCTACCCATCCCTTGCCTCGGGGTTTATTTACCCGGGGGCGGGGGCGCAGGGGATAAATGAGGATAAGAAGGTAGAAAAGGTCATCTGAGTGGTGGCCACAAAGGGGGACATTGTGCCTCCGGGGAGACACGGGGCACTTTGATGCAGTCTGGATGAAAGCGGAGAGGGAAGGGGAGGGAAGAGAGGAGGGAGAGCAAAACAGGGGGAGGGGACGACACCAAAACCCAAAAGGCAACAAAACCTCTCCCAGCTGGGACACAAGTCAGGATAGTCTCTTTATTTAGACGGATAGAGCCAAGCACAATGTGGGGCAGCCGGGGGCCACCCTGCCCCTGTCCCTCAGCAGCCCTTTCAAACCCTTCCTCCCTGCTCCTCCCCTCCCTCCTCAGTCTCTCACTTTCTTCCATATTTTCCATTTTCTTTTCTCTCCTTTGCTCCCTGTGCTCCACCTCCCACTTCCAGCTTTTTCCCATGGTGAAAGCACTGAGAAAGAAAGTGGGTTGATGTCTGATGCAAAGTTAATTTTAAGTAGAGATGGGGAGGAGCATCCAAAGGCACTGGAGACAAATGGGCTTGGAGAGGACCCTCTGGGAGAACGCTTCCCTATACATAAGCCGTGATGCCTGTGTCTCAGCAGAGTCTTCTGGTCCCCAAGCTGTGTGCTGCAAATCCTACAGCAGGGCTGGATCTTGGGCAAAGAGCACTCAGGGCTGTTAATGCCACACAGATCCTGCCCTCTGGGATCTTTTAGGAGCATATTTTGAACATCAAGGCTACCCCCATGGCTGGAGGGGTTTGGGGACAAGCTGTCACACGCATCTGTACCTCTGCTCTTTCCAACCTGCTGTTTTTCAGCTGGCCACCTGACTTTTTCTCATGCTGACTTGCTATCACTTTGTTAAGGAAGAAGCAGAGCCCAGAATCTTTGTGGTAGCTCAAATGTCATCACTGTACTTTGATGTATCTATAATTCAGAGGTACCTCAAAATGAAATTTTAAACTAAGTTTGAACTAAGTTTCACCCAGAGTGAAATCTTTTCTTCAACAAACAGTCTGCTGTATATTTTGACCATGGAGAAATTTGTCAATCTCAATAAAGTGTTCAACATTTTGTAATGAGAAATCATTGCATTCAACAACTCCCAGAATGGGCCATTTTCTAATGCCAACGCTTCACTTCTAAAACTCTTCTTATTCACTGCATCTGCTTTTTTACAAAGAATGGTCCCAAATCCTGTCTCCCCAAACACAGCAGAAAAAAATATCTTGTAGGCAGCCTGTGAGGCCTCCTGCCCCAGTCTGTGTCCCACTTCCTCTGCGCCCTTTCCAGCTTTCTGCTCCTCCCATGATTTCTGCAATGTCCACACTAAATGCAGCCTGTGTTCTGCACCCCAGATCCCACTAAGGAACATGACACTGCCCTCGCTTTCTCCAGCAGGTTTTACTGCACAGAGTAGGTGGTTATGATTTCTGCTAGGCCTGAAAGAGTGCCCAGAGGTCCCTTTAACAAGTTGTGTGTTTCTGTTTAACAGCGAGACTTGCCTGCCGGCAACCATTAGCGCTCTTAAGCATCATAAACAATCAAATTCAGCTTGCACCACGTCTGAACTTGGCTTAGGCACCAGTTTTTCTGCCAGTACCTCACTGTTTTCAACTCCAGTCAGCACTGTTTTGAAGTTATTACTGTCTGGTGGCTGGGGTTTTTTTGGTGGTGTATGCATCCTAAATGAGCTTTGTGGTCTCCCCACTTCAAAAGCTTCTCTGCTCTCACCTCCCTTTACTGGCTGTCCTCTAGCAAGACCAAAGACCAAAGGGTATAAACTATCTCAGCAGACTCTGGGTCCATGAAGGGATGCAGCCTGTGGGACACTCCTGGGGCTGCTGGAGAGAGGGATGAGGAATCAGGCAAGGAGATGGTACAGAGCTGTGCTGCTTCACCCAGACCCCGTCCCCATCCTTGCCTCCATTCGAATCAGGCCCAAACACAGTGTGTGCTGCAAACTTCAAGCTGCTTGAAGCACATCTCACCCTCTCCGTTGCCCAGTTTCCTCTGGTGTCTCCTGGGTGAGGAGAAGAGGACAAAGGAGAACCCTGGGCACTGAATCATATGCAGGTGTTTCACTGAGGGGACCAGTTGCTTCCACTGACACCCTCTGGCTTTCCTTTGATAAAAACAAGCCCATGGTGAAAGCAGGAAAATGGGAGTCAGCAGCCTGTGCAGAGGGCTTTGCAGGTACTCTGCTGGTAAGGGGATGCTGGTATTTACTAATACTTCTAAGCTAGGCTTTTATTTACCCAGTGGGTTTCGCCTGCTTTTTCTCTGGATGGTTCTGCTAAAGTGACTGTGGCTCCTTTGTGGAACCTTGAAGGAATTGTACATGGGAAACAGAGTGAAAAGGAAAATGTGTTAAAGTATTGCAACACTTCCTACTAGTATTTAACATCCTGACAAAATTCATCTTTTCTACAAAAAAAAAAAAATCTTGAAGTGCTTCATTCAAGGGAAAGATATTTGCTGTGTTATAAAAGTGTCAACATTTCACTTACAAATTGGTCATTCTTTTGGCAGTGACTTCAACAGAAAATTCCCCTTGGGGCTATCATGCCTCTTTGTTGGTTTCTCTTCCCTTAAAAAAAAAAGGCAAAACCAAACAACTTAAAAAGCAAGCACAATTTTACTGGGTCTGGTGACTGGATAACTGTTGTACTGCAGGCTGTGAGTGCTGGGGCTGAGGCCAGGAGATGAAAGGAGAGAACTGAGGCTTCTCCAGCGGCAAAGTGGATGCTCACAGGTCAAAGCCTGAAGTACTGCTCTGGTCCCTGCAGCCTTACCACAAGTTTCTCTTTTTCTGATGTTTATGCTTCTGCTGTTATTAACATCTACCCATAAACAAAAGCATTTATGGAAGGGGAGGGAAGGGTGTCACAGACCAATACTTGAAATCATTTCTCTGTACTTCTTGCTCTGATTTAATGCACTATGCTCTCCACTGCTGACCACTTTCTTACACTTGCTTCTCCTTTCCGTTTCTATGTTTCTCTACATGACTGTTTATTTCTCCTCTCTTTTACAACAACACTGATGGCTTTGGCAGATAACAAATGTGTGTCGAGTCTTGGGTTTTTCCTGCTCACCATGTGTGGATGCTGGTTTTGGAGCCTACCATCTAGCTGGGGTTTCTCTGAGTATCTCTCCTGCCTCACCTGCAGCACAGCTGTGATAGGACTTGTGGCCATCACTTCATTTACTCTTTTGCCACTTTGTTGTGGGGACAAAAGAGAGGTGACAGAAGGAGTAATGGGGCAGGCAGTGACCTGCAGAAAATGAGAATTTAGCCATCCTGATCTGAACAATGATCTTTGTCTGATTGTAGGCTCTCAAGAACAGGAGATACTCTCAATTTAATTTACAGCAGAAATCTCAGTCTCTGATGTTTTTGCAACACTTCCTCTAAACTAAGGATGCTGATGCTCCCCTTCAATTTTTCCTTCTCGAAGATGGTGACAGCAGAGGTGCAAACCAGCCTCTGTTACTAGGAAGGGCCTTAACCATGCCACCTCTCTCTTTTCTGTACCAACTTTACCCTTATTCTGAGTAGATCTTTGTTATGGGAAAATAATGGGTGGAAGAAAGTACTCAAATATAATAAAAAGACAGAGAATCTGTAAGTGTAAAACTCCTCCATGTTCTCAGACTCAGCCACAGGAGCATCCACTCACTTCTCCAAAGAGCAAGCCCCAGGAACTGGCTTGAGAAGATCTGCAGTGAGTCCCAGGGCTGCTCTAAAAGCACCTGGCAGAGCTCCTCTGTTCCTGTGTGCACAAAGCTCCAAAGGAGCAGGGCGTGTACGGTGTCCCCGGAATTCTGAGCCATTTGTTAGTGCCCGATAGCCTCCTTAGGGTGTGACATTCACTTGTGATCACACCTGGTGCTGCTTTCCTGTTGTTGGCCCCATTATTCCCAGGCGTGCCTTTGGCTAATGCTTTGTTGGTGGCAGTTTCTGGGGAGCAAATCGAGCCCTCGTTGGCCAGTGCCCAAGCTGGGCAAAGCCAGGGCAGCTCTGCTGCCGTCAGCTGTGCAAGGGGCTGCCTTTCACTCCTAGCTGTGCACCCTCCCAGCCTCCTGGCCCGCATCCAATCCAGATAAGAAATGCCTGAAAATTGTTGCTGTTAGCCAGCTATTCTGCGACCTGCATGAAAAGAGTGAAATGACCTCGGGACTAGTCTCGGCACACAGCCGTCTGCCCACAAGCCGTGGCAGCCGAAAAGCCTCGCTACTCAGACCAAAGGCTGGCAGGACAAGCATGTTCTTGGCGGCTGCTCCACACGGATGGGCGGGGAGGCAGCAACAAGCTGATTCGCAGGAGCTCCCTCGCTGCCTGCTGTCCGTAACAAGGTCTTTATGAGGTGTTAATGTAAATTGAGTTGTTTTACATTGAAACCAATCGTGGGCTATTTTCTGCACGATGATCTGTGGCAAAGAGGGTATTTACTGGTGATGTCTTGTGGTGTTAGGAACCCTTTTCCCTTAGACTCTTATCTCCAAATGTTCTCTTTTCTGTGGTGCTGGGCTCTGCTCAAGCCACTTTCCCTGCAAGGAGGACCTGCCGCGCCATTCTGCCATGGGGATGCTGCAGGGCATCCTCCTGCCTAGGTCTTCCTGTGGTGTACAAGCCTTCAAACAGGCGGCACAGGCCCTCCCTTCAAAATTATTTTCATTAGTCTGTGGAGAAATTTGGAAAGAGTGTAGCCATGGAACCGAAGCAGAGGTTGCCCATGATGGACAACATCATCATTTAAACACCACCAGGCCAAAATGCATGGGAGTATTTTTACCATTTACTGGGCTTTGAGTGCTTTGGGTAACAAGAAAAGCTTCAGCCTGAGCAACAAAAAAATGCCAAGGAGGGGACCGTGGCTGAAAATGGAAGAGTTCTTTCTTTCTGGGGATGGAGGCAGCTAATCTTGACACCAACCTGCAACTTCTTTCTGCTTTATTGCTTTATTAGCCATATCTGTGGCCTGTGAGGCGCTGCTTGGGAAAATGGGAACCCATGGGTGGATGGAGATGTGAGAGGTTTACAGAAGCATGCTTTGCATCTGCACATTGACAAGAGTGTGTCCCCTGGAGTCCCCGGCCTTTTTTTTCCTTAATTCTCAGAATTCCTCAGCATATCTTCTTCTGCCTGAATCTGACTAAATGACTTTCCTGCAGCCCTGTACCTTAGGGCTGGGGTTTTGTCTTGCTGGGAGCTGGGGTTTCCATTTTAGGCACTGAGTTTCTAGTTGTACATGTAAAGAGAAATGATGTTCTCATCAGAGGCATTTCCCATCCTGGCCACAAGCGTTTTGTGTAGCAGTTTAGGAGGCACCCAGGCTTTCTGGAATCCCTCAGGGGAGCTCCTGGTTGATGGCAGCTAACCCAGACACTGAGGGTCCCGTCAGCAAGTGCAGCTGGCTCCTCCAAGCAGGGGAAGTACCTGGCTGAGAGACAGGTCTGCTGTTACTGTTACTGCTGACAGGTGACTCCCATGGTCAGAGGGCTTTCATCTCCAAGTCTTTGAACTGGCAAGTATTGTGCATAAATAGAGTTCTAGGTGTGAGTTTTTAGGGTCAGAAGTCTTCTCAACCAGGTCCAAGCAGTCTTCAGATGGTGCTGAAGATGAGTGAGCTGGGCTGGCTGAAGGTACCTCCTGCAACTGCCACAGAACCTCCCTTGCATCCTCCCTAATGCTTCCTTTGGAGGGCACAATGATTCAGTACCCTTCTCTCTGGTGTGACAGAGCTCTCTTCAGCAGGTTGATCTGAGAATCTGCTAGTGACTTGTCACCACGACCATGGCTGGGGAAAGGAGTCTCTCTGCCCAACCTGTGTTTCTAAAACACACATACACCCTTTTTCTTGCACCTTCTTCCCCCTCAAATGTTTGGAAGACTCATGACCGCTGTGGGGTTTTTAAAATAAAATTGTACCTTCCTGATTTCCCTCTAGCTCTGACTGAAGCACTGACTGGCAGCATTAAGGTAACTTGTGATGCTGACTAAGCTCTTTTTCCCCCTAATATTAGTATTGCTTAACTGAAAATTGCTTACAGCTGATTTCTTGCCAATAGAGTTACAGCTGATACTGCTTCAAAGTTGCTGCTATGGTATCTTCAGTGATCAGATGAACATGGTAACAATGCTGGGAGTTACTTGATTGAGAGCCAAATACTGCTTTTGGAAATACTAAAATGATCAGTGCATCTAAGGAAGGAAAACAAACACCCTGCTCAGCAGTAGTAACATGCTTTAAACAAATGCATTCTGCAATAATGGGACACTTGTGCAGACCAATGCAGCAGTCCCGATTTCTAAGCTCCTTGGAAAAGATGACATGATGTTGGTTTAGACTGAGAATAAATATGTGGGAGTCTATATGAGTTTATGTTTGGTAATTTTCTGGAGGTCATCTGTGAGGATGAAGCCCTTAAACTCCCTCTGGGGAAAGGTACCACATTACTCCCCCATTCCACCAGCCCTCCCTGCTGCTGCCAAGCACAGCCCAGGTCAGCTCACAGCCCTTGCACCTGCCTGGGGTACTGTTGAAGAGCCACAAAGGGTATAAAACCTTTGCAAGACATTTATTAAGCACTTGAATTCTCTATGTCTTTCAAAGGGACGGTTTATTAGAGCAACTTTTATTAGGGAATGAACTTGAAGCACAGTAACTACTGCTCTTGATTGCAGGCTCCTAAATGCTGCCTGCTCTTAGAGCCTTCATTTTCCCATGGCTTGTTTTGGAGGTTTTTGTTTCTTCTTCCAATGGAATCATGTATGTGGAGTACTCTTACAGATCTGGATTACAGAGCATCCACTGCAATTACTGAATCTGGAATTGCTGAGTGACACTCCTGAAAAATTTTACCTTCACAGTAATAAGGCAGCAGAGATTACACACAGGGTCCCTGTAAAGTAGGTCAATTTTAATAACCATTTCTGCTTTGTGTTCGTTCAGCATATTCTACACGCGAGCCCATTTTTCTCCATTCAACTCCTAACATTCACTAGAGCTCTCTAAGGGAATTAACAGTCTCTGCTATAGTTTTTCATGCAATCAGCCCTGTGTTTTATTTCACAGCATTCTTACCCACACAGTTTTTCCCTCTGGCTCACCTGCCCTGAAGCAGGTCTTCAGTATGAGCCCAAAAGTAATGGACAGAGCTGATGAGTCTGCCTATAGTTTCCAAAGAGTGATTCACATTTGCTTATTGCCTTTAGATAAAGACTCTGAACACGCAGCTCAGGTTAGAGTAGGACAAGGTGGGACACTGTGATTACAGGTGGTTTTTAAAGGACAACACAGTTCTCAGAGGCGCTGCTTCCCTGAATAAAGGCACCCCAACCTACCTCCTGAGAGCTGCTGCCAGGACAAACAAACAAACTTCAGATACCCACTTCCTCTTTACCTTCCCTTGAATCTCCCAGCATCCCAGGCAGGGGCAACACAGCCTCCTGCAGCTGCACTTTCTGCATGTTCAGGACAGGGGTTAGCAGCACCGAACCTGCCTTGTCTCCTACGCACATCTGCAGCTCCCCCCATCTTCCCGGCAGGACCTGCTGCAAGCGCTGAATTTATAAAACTTGAATGGGGGAAAAAAGTAACCCTGCAGATTATGCTAGGCTGCTCCTTATTCCCTTCTGCACATGAAACCTGGTCCAGGGAGAACTGCCTCTCTGCTGTACTGCTCCTCACTCCCCTCTTCCACCCCTTCAGGCCACAGTTAAGTCACCTTGGGCAATTCTGGCAAATACACACATACATCTTACAGCCCTGAAGCCATTTATAAATAGATTTTTATTTATAAAGTCAATTTACATAAAATATGATACTCTCTTAAAAACTGCATATGTACAACATAAGAAACCCTAACAAGTGCATACAAAAATGCCTTCAATACATTTTTTTAAAAAAACTTCAGTTTTCAGAGAGGTGGACCTTCACACCAGGCAAACTCAGACACCACGTTAAAACACAACATAAGTTTACAGTCTTTTACCAAAGTGTTTGGAAAGAATAATTAAAAAACAAACAAAGAAACACCTTTGCATCTATAAGGTGTATGTTCCCAAAACATTCCAGCTGGTAGTGTTCAAGAACAAATGGATAGGATCTGCTAAAAATAGAACCATCTCATCCCTTTTCTCTAAGGTTTGTTGTACAAAAATAAGTCTTCATACACCAATGTCCCTATAGGCAGTTCAAGTTACATATAAAATAGAATCTGACATGATAAAAAATTCCCTCCCCCTCCAGAAATAAGGAAGTATCAAGTGTTTCTAATGTCTTTTTTTTTCCCTTTTCCACCCCTCCAAAGCAACACCAGACAGCAGCGGCGGGGGAAAGCAGCTTCGCTCGGGCATCCTCCCGTGGGGTCGGCAGCTCCCGGCGGGCAGGCGGAGCCGCTGTCCCCGCGCAAGGAGCGGGACCCCGCAGTCAACTACCCCATTGCACTTTCCACAGCCAGAAGACGACGGCTGAACCCGGCGAGAAGAGCAGCCAGCGGGGCCACGCCGGGGTGGAGGTCAGTACTTTCGGGTGATGCCGCCGGCGAGACCGCGGGTGCCGATGTGCTGCGGGCTGAGCGGAGAGACGTGAGGAGAGCCGCGGTGGGTTCGTGCCCCGCTCCCCCGAGCGCCGGGGCAGGAAGCGGTGCCCCCTCCCCTCCGCTGCCCCTCACCTCCCGCCGTGTCAGTAGCTCCCCAGCCAGCTGGTGAAGTCCAGCAGCTCCCTCTCCTCGGGGCTCAGCGCCACGTCGTAGCCGCTCTCCTCGGAGGAGCACGGCGAGCCGGGCGCGGAGGAGGCGAAGGAGGGCGACGCGGAGGAGTACCCGCCGCCGCCAACTTCCCCGACGGCCACCCGTCCGCGACCGTCGGGGAAAGAGGCGGCGGCGTCGTGCTCGTCGAGGAGCCGCTGCAGTGCGCGGATGTACTCGACGGCGGAGCGGAGGGTCTCCACCTTGCTCATCTTCTTGCTGGCGGCGCCGTGGGGGACGTGCTGGCGGAGGGCGGCGAAGCCCAGGTTGACGAGGCGCACGCGGTTGCGCTCCCGCTCGTTCCGACGGGCCACGGCGGCCGCCGCCGCCGCCCCGGTGCCCGGCAGGGCGGCGAAGGCCAGGCGGCGCTTGCAGCGCAGCAGCTCGGGGAGGCGGGCCGCCGGCGGCCGCGGGCTGCGGCGGGGGCAGCGGCGGCAGAGCCCCGCCGTTCATCGCCGGGCGGCCACGGTGGCGGCGGGCGGAAAAAAACCAAAACCCAACAAAAAAACCAAACAAACAAAAAAAACCCCCAACAACCAAAACTTTAAAACTAAATAAAAAATCTCAAAACTAAATTTAAAGCGAGGCAAAGGAGGCGGGGGTGGGCGGCGCGGGGCAGTTCACCCCTATGCCCGAGCTCTCTCGCCGCCGCTCCGCGCCTCTGCGGCGAGTCCCGCTGCCGGCCGGCCCCTTATCAACGCGCCGCCGCCGCCGCTCGCGGGCCCCCGCCGGCCGCACGCGCCGCGCACGCCGCGCCACGCGCGCCCGCCGCCGCCGCGCCCCCGCCCGCGCCCTCCCCGCGCGCGCACCCGCCCCCGCGCGCGCCCGGCGCGTGGCGCCGCCGGCGGCCGGCAGCCGCCCCCCCTCCCCTCACACGCACACACAAACACCCACAGACACACACACACCGCCGTCCGCGGGCCCGCTGCAACCCTCCCCTCAAATCACCGCCCCTGCCCTGGCAGTTTTTTAACATTTTATTTTAATTTAGTTTTTATTATTACTCGGGGGTGGGGCCGCACTCTCGCCCCGCCTCCCCCGCGCCTCACGGCGGGCGCTGGGGAGCAGCCGGGCTCCCCGCTGCCCCAGGTGAGGTGGAGGCCCGGGTCCTGTCCCTTCAGGTGTGCCAGCAGCCCGCCCCCTCCCCGGGCCGGGCACCCCGCGGTGCCAGCGTGCCGGAGGCGGCAGCCCCGCTGCTCCCAGGGCTGGCTTTCCCTGCGGAGCGCTGAGTGCCCGCACCTGGCCGCCGGTCCGTGCTTGCCTGACAGACAGACGGGACGCACCGGGGCTCTGCTTTGGTACATCCACCAAAAATGTATAGTAACAAAGATTTATAGTAGTGGCGTGGGTCCTCTTACCAACGCCGTTCTCCACAGACCGGCTTTTTGGGCTTCAATGGGAGTTTCAAGGATAAAGACGTAGAAGCAAGAAGGAAAATGCAAAGCTTTTGTAGCTCGGGGGGTTGCAGCCCGGCTTCTCTCTGCCATGCCAAGCAATCCTCCTTGGCTCTCCATCAAGCAAGCCTTTCTTCCAGCTCCGGCGGGAAGAGCAGCAGGGTAAGGTGCATTCTGATACCTGGGAGGACAAAGGAGCTGTCCCTTGGAGTCCTGGGAACTTGTGGGAAGAAATAACTTGCATGGTGTTTTGTGAAATAAACAAGATGGATGGAGGGGGAGCTACATGAACCCACTGCCCTGGGGCTGTGTCCACTCTCACAGCTTCAGGATGAGCTGTCCTCAGGGCTTTGCTCCCACCCAGCCTTTCAAAAAAAAAAAAAAAAAAAAAAATCCAACAGTGTGAGGCAGTTCAGTTACAAGGCTTCACTTTTTGGGAGCGAACATAAGCCAATGTCAAGAAAATGCTCCGAGCTGGTGTCTTTGAGACCAACTTGGTGGTGAGGATGTGTCATCACATGGACAGGTGCCAGCAAGGCTCTGCAGCACGATTTGGGTATCAAAGGGTCTGTATTCCCCTGGCTGCCCTGAACCTCATTGCTGCTGGTGCTCCGGTGTATCTAAGCCAAAAATGGTTGTTCAAAGAGCTATCCATGATTCCTTGATGTGACATGGAGGGGCCTTTTTTTGTACCTGTGTGGGGTATTTGGGGAGTGCAAGGCTCCACTGTGTTGAAAGACAAATACTTTCCCTGGGGATTGGTTGCAATGGCAGTGGCTTGAAGGAACCAGCCCCACTGCAGTGTCACAGGCAGCCGAGCTGAAATTCCTGACAGTAAGAATCCTGTGGGCACTTTGATTTTCTGGTAGTCAGACACACAGGAGCCTTAGCACCCAAATCCAGCAGCTCCTGAGACATTCTTGGCTGTGCTGTAGACCTGGGGGCAAAGCAACGAGCAGCCCTACAGCTTCTCTGATGGACTTAACCCGAGAGGAGCAGCCCATGGCATGCAGTGCAGGCAGGAACGTTTTTCCTGGTGGATTCCCAGCAGCACAGGGGAGCTGCCTGTGCCTTGTTGGGAGTGCACAGGTTGCTTGCTCAGCTCAGGCCATGTCATGCACTTGTCTCCAGCATCTGCAAAAGTGCCTTGGCTGGAGCAAGGGGCTTCCCTTGTGCTCGCTGTCAGACATAGCTTAGTCAGTAGGAGCATTATTTCAGGGGAGTAATGCTGATGTTCTTTTATTACCTTGTCTCTAATTTCTGCTGAAAACCTTTCACACAGGAAAGGGGAAGCTGCTGCCCTTGAAACTTTTCAAGAGAAAGCCTTCTGTATCAAAATGCCACACTCAAGAGTAATAACTGGATTTTTATCATACAAAAATAGCTACAGGGAATTTTTTTCATTAATAACGCACACCAGTACACCCAGTCTCAAGGGAGAGCAGGCAGCCTCCAGCCACAGAGATTCTACACTCAGCTCAGGGATGAGTTTAACTTGTCCAAATTGGCTTCAGGGCTGCTGATTTTTCCATCCAGATGTGACCATCGGGTCTGGGCCTGAGCACAGCACACAGCAAGTGCTTACACTTTCCTAGCAGTGCAGCTGGCTTCCCAACAGTCTGCAGGAAGGTAGGTGGGTAAGTACATCTTGTACTCAGACAAATGCAATCTCCTTTGAAATCTCTTTATAAACTTAATGACTATGTAAGGATCCAGTAGAACAAGACATCATTAAACACTGTCTGTGTTCACAATCAACTTCCTGATCATAATCTGGGGAGAGAGAGCATCCAGCAATGTGCTACCCATCCCCAGAGAGTGGGGAGAAGAAATTCTCCTCTTCTGTAGCAGGTAAGGCAAAATGGTAACTGCATGGTTGGTGTGGGCACCTTTTAACTTCATGTGCTGCAAGGTGGCCAAATGATGCTCAGGGAAAAGGGAAAAGGGCCTCTACACTATATGTTAGTTCTTGCACCTGCCAAAGGTGAGAGCAAAGCGCTGCCCCTGGCTGGCATGTGTGTCAGCAGGAAGGCTGCAGGTGCAGTGCTGGGTCAGTCCTGGTGCCACCCATGCATTACAGCCAGCTGACATGAGATTTTTAGGATATTTTACCCAAACTTTCAGGACTACAGTGGAAGGCAATGGAGGTCCAGTTGCAATAAAGCTTGAGAGGATGAATGTGAGAAATAAAGGATGATGGGCAGTTAAGCAGCCCTGTTCTTGGTGAGCCTGTTTACCAGGCTGGGCTGCGCTCACACTGGTTCTGCCAGGAGCAGGGCTACATGGGGCATGGCTCACATTGTATCTTCAGGTCTATCACCTGCACAGCTGGCTCCTGGGCAGTTATGGTTTGCAATTAGATAGCATGTGAAAAAGAAAAAATAATTTAACTTGAGTAGAGCACTGTGCTTTATAGCTATGAGTACAGTTCTTTCACTTTCAGCGGAGAAAGAAGTTCATTTGAGTTTATTCTTTGAAGGGAGCTCCCTGCCTTCAGCTTATGCTCTTTTCCAATGTATTCTTTCTCTGGCTTGATGAACTATTTTTAATAACTCTTCTGACATTTTATTTGTTCACCTATAATAATTTTAAATTGCCTAGGAATCACTAGAGGATTTCTGAGACACATTTTGAAAATAATAATAAGTAAAGAAGTGCTTTGGAAATATTATGATTTCTCTCTGGTTTTGTGCCTTCCACTGCAGCCTCCAGCCAGCCCTGTTTCCATTCACAGTGGAGCTGTATGGTGCATCTGAAGCTTGGCAAAGCCCAGCACCCCCCCCTTTCCTCCTCTCTTTCCTTTCTTGAAAAGAGATGGCCCCGGGTTTAAAAGTTGATTTTTAGCTTTGATTGTGTGTATGTGCTATATGAATGCTAAGCAGCCTTTACAATGCATCCTTGTGATGTGCTGGGAAGACAGGCGCAGGCTGTGAGGTCTGCCTGGCCTCCCAGCATGCCTACGGCTGCACTGCGGTTTGATATGGACATGTTTATTTACGAGCGAGCTTTAGGGTGAATCCAGCCGTGTTATGGGCAGTAGCTGAGGGACCGAATGGGCTGAGCCACTGACACTTGTAAATCTGACACATTTGGAGCTGCTTTCTGCTGTGGAGGAGAGGAATTTTCCCCAATGGTGCTGCGGGCTGGAAAAGGAGGAGGCTTCTGAGAGGCAGCAGAGACCTGCACAGGTGTGTCCTGCCTGGATGATGGGTGTAGTTTTGGCTCCTGGGTGGCATCCTCCTTCTTGCTTCCAGACCATCCTTTCTCAGGAGCATGAGTAGCAGTGCCCCAAAGCCAAGGGGGAAGTTTCTCTTGACAGAGTTCAAGCAGCCAAGGCTGGGGTGCTGCTGTTCCATCACTGGTGGCTGCACTGATGGAGTGAGAGCTGGAAAAGTGGATGTCAAGAAAGCATCAGGATGAATTCAGCCTCTTCTTGTCCATTTGTGTTTAGTGTCCCAAGTTCACCCCATGCAGCATTAACACATCAAATCCCCCAGCTCTTTCAGAACATCTCTCTGACAGAGTGGGCATCGTTTTCCTCCAGCTCAGAAGAGGGTTGGGGGTTTATAGCTTTGCAAAAAAATATGATCTGGCTTTGTTCCCTATTTTAAATCAAGCCTTCCCTTCTGGATGAGATGGCACATCCCTTTGAGACCTATGCAGCTGGGGATGAGGTTTTTCGTAACAGAAATCTGCAAGCTGCCACAAGGCTAGAAAGAGAGCACCTGTGCTCCCTGGGGTATTTTCAGACTCACTACCATCTTTCCATGCTCCAGCTGATAACCAGAGATAAGGTAGGAAGCTACAGGCAGGAGCTGTGGTCACCTGTGGTTTTTGCACCGCTTTTGGGAGTGATAAATTGGGCTTTTGCAAAGGGAATCAATCGATGAAACCTGCCAGGGTGGGCAGGAGTCCGAGTCTTGCTGGAAGAGCCATGCTGCCACCCAGCTCACATGCTGGTTGTGAGGGTGATTTCCTGGCATGCCACCAGCCCTGCTTCTCTTCTCACTGGGATGAGGTTGAGGGGCACCCTGCTTCTCACCTCTATGGGCAGAGAGGTCGGTGTGTGCCTGCTGAGGCAGGTGTGTTCCAACAACAGGGCACCCAGAGGAAGGTTAATCCCATAGAAAGTGAAGTGTTGCACAGCTTGCCGTGCTGATGGGCACAGGTAGGATGAGCACACAGAGTCCCCTGTTCTCCCTTCAGCAGTGCCCTTCCATGTGCCAAATGTGCCCTTAATCACAGCCCAACATCTTAATATCCCAGCTCTACTGATGCTCCTGCTTTCTTTTGGGTGAGGGAGCGACTTTCCTTTTGGCTTTTGTGAACATGAGGCAGCAACTCCTTTTGCTCTTGTTATTTTTGTGATGTTAGAAATCCACATATGCTGTGCCCCAAACAGGAAACTTTCAAAGCATACCTGTATGGGATAGAGGGTAAGAGAGAGAAAAAAGGAACAGCAGAAAATCCCTCCACCCCTGAGCCCAGCAGGCAGGGTGGGCACAAAGGCAGGCACCAAGCACTGCAGGTGGGAGAAGCATCAGAAGACATGGCCAATCTACTCAGGAATAGTAATTTTCAACCAAAACAGAGGAAGGAGCTGTTTAAACACAGGTGTTTGAAGTTACAGACCTGCTTTCAGAGCTCCGCGAGTCAGTGAAAGTACCCGTTTTTATGGCTGGAGACAAAAGGAGACAGGACATCTTTTGTGGGAAAACTAGCAGCCCTCACAAGGCGTGCAGATGACGATTTTGAGACCTCTCAGGTGGACATGAGGTGAGGTGTGAGGCTTCTGCAGGAACGGATGAGACTTAGGGAACTGGGGAGGGAAATGCCCTTCAGAAAGCTCACGTCGACTATCTCACCCTTCGGGAAAGGGTTCTGCTGGCCTGTGGGGACCTCTAGTGTGAGACATGGCTTCGCACAGGTCTCTGCGGTGGCAGGTGTTTAGGATTGGGGAAGGAAGTGGGATCCAGGGGGAAACGGAGGCGGGCTCCATGGTTTTTTCCCCTGTCCGCAGCTGTGAAACAGTCGCTGGGTGTGCTCAGGGCAGGTGACACGGTGAGTGTCGCTCGTGGCTGGGCTGACGTGGCTTGGTGTTACACACAGAGCTGTGCTCATACTTTCTTGCAGCCCTTCCAGATTTAACCTGTAACTCCACTGGTGGGCCAGCTTCATTATTTTTGTACCAGGGATCCTTCCCCTTGAAAATGCAGGTGACAGCACCCCCGTCTGTCCTCTAGTACAGAAGAAGTGATGAGTGCCCACAGTTCTGAATTCTGATGCAATCCTAATACTGTCAGTGTTTTATAAGGCATTTTCCCCACCTGGTCTGTTCCCAAGGGTCCAGCTCCTAAATGTGGGTGGCTTGGCATCAGCTGCCTCACTAGCCTGTTGTCCTCTCCCCAGTGCCCTCCTGCCCTGCTGTCTATCCGTTGGTTTTCCTCAGGTGGTCTCCAGTTGGTGGCCAGAGGAGGAAGGTCTCTGCACATGGGTATGTCAGTGTCTCCTCCTGGGCATCAGGGCAGGGACCCATGGGGATACCTGTTTTTGGCACTGGCTGTGACAGCTCTCACTGGTGTCTGGGAAGGCTGCAACCAAGATGATCTGCAGGAAAACTTGCAAGAAAGTAGTGATGTAGTCAGAAAATCATAACATGCTTTCCCCCACGCTCATGGCTTTGTGCAACTCACTTTCTCTTCTCTTTGCTTTACAAAATGCATCTTCCTTCCTTTTTTCACTCCTCTCCTCCTCCTTCTTTGTCATCTTCCTGTTACTGCAGTTACTGTTGTGGGATGGTTTTACTTTTTTACTCCCTTTGTTTGCCACCTGTCGGGAATGCAATTATTCACCTGTTCTCCACCAGTCTGGTTCCAAAAGGAAGGATAATTAAGGCACTCAGTCATTCAGGCTCACTTCGGCCAGATCCTTCTTGAGTCTTCTTTGCAATTTACTTTTAAGAAATATGCATTCAGGAGACAGCTGGTTTTGAAGAAATCACCTGAGTCTTCTGCAGCCATGGGTCCATGGAGTCTTCAGTGCTAGGAGAGGGGAAAGGAAGAGTTAAAATGTCCACAGGAAGTGAGGGTCTCGTGAGTAGGGGGTTATATTCCGTATAACTATTTTCCTGAATAAAATACTACCAAATGTGGTTTTTTCCCTTATCTGCAAATACAAGTTCTAATAGAGGCTCAGCCAAAGGTTATTACCATGTGGTGCTATTACATGGGGAGAGAAGACTCTTAAATAGATATGTTTGGGGGGTTTAATATTTTCTTTAAACAATAGGTTATTTTTTAAAAATAGTGTTTTCCTAGATGTTTTTACAAAATATTATTTATATTTATTATGAAAAAAATGTTATGGAGAATGTTTATTAAGCAAAACTGCATCCCAGTTAAAGTCAAAATTGGGATATTTTGACACTGACTCTTGACTAATCAGTTTAATTATTTTTTAAAGGAGCTTTGCTCCAAACTCCATGAAAGGCTGTTTTTCTGTATGCCTTTCCTTCTTCCCCAGCTGGCTGCATGGGAGCTGACAGCAGCTAACTGAGGGCCTGTGCAGAAGGTGACTGCCCTAAAGAGGATTTAATAATCAGGCAGGAGGAGGTGCATCAGCACGTGGTGGGGACTCCACTTCCTGAGAGGCCCCACTGTGGCCATGCCTCCTTTGGTGGAAACCCAGGTTTTATCAAGAGCTGGAGGGACCAACTGCCAGCTCTCTCTGGGGACAAGCTGCCATGGAACTGAGGTGCGGGATGAGGACCACCAAGTGCCAGCTGCTGGTGACCAGCCTCTGTGTCATGGTGAGCAGGCAGGTTTGGGGGGATCTCTGCAGAACCGAGGTGAGCTGTTGCCTTTCCCATCCCCACTCCGAGAGGGGATGGTTTTCCCACGTTCTGTTTTTGGCGGGTGGAGGGCAAGCACAGCCAACTGCCTGAGTTATCATTGCACCATGGGTGGTTATCGCTGGCCACCAGCATCCCCCCCCTCCTCTGATAGACTTCTGGTTTCTCATGGCTGTCACACCACTGCAGCCCTTTCACAACTCAGCAGCTTCCTCCAAGGAGAAAGAAAATGTCACTGCTGGCAGAATGGGTGGGAGCTAAAAAGATATTTGCTCCTGTCTCCTTGGAGCAAAAGAGAGAGTCACGCTTGTTGCTGGGAGGGTGGTCGACTGCAGGTGGGATCAGTGAGGATATGAAACCACAAGGCTTTGGTGGAAGTGTGTGTGAGAAACATGTGGATCGGCACTACAAAGCGAAAGCAATTCCAGGGACTCTCTTTATCAGCTCTTGAAGCAAATTCAAGGGGAGTTTCTGGACATCTGCTGTTAAAGCTGATGGGAAATGGTAGAAACTGGAGAAGACTTCTTGTGGATGCTTTGACTTGTATGTTCTTGTTGCCTTTTCGCTTCATCAAAACTTGCCAGCCTAAAAATAATAATAACAACAGTAATAATAATAATCTGTATTTAGTTCAAAGAGGGTTGGTGGCTTGTTAAGGGTTATTAAAAGGTAATACCTTATTTTGGGCCACAAATGAAGTTTGTAGTTTTTCCAAATTTCAACATTCCAGGACTGCAGTGGCTGTAAGGTTGTTCTCTCTTCCAAATAACAGAATATGCCACTTGGAGGAAATGAAAGGAAGATTGGTACTAAGCATGTTTAGAGCAGACATTAAGGCACAGTTGCTGTGAATGGTTAGAATCACGTTCTCGCTGTTGGGAGGATTTTAGACTGGTGTTTCTCAGAAATCTGAGCTAACTGATGTTGCGCATAATATTTTGCTGGGTGTGGGTCAAGATATGCAGTAATGCACAGTCTGAATGATCAGAAGGTGCCACAAATTAGGCTAGACAAAATGCTATGTTTTGGATGGATTTAGTCTCTGAGACTGTAAGCCTCCAGCAAAAGCTATTAGAAAATGTCACACAGAGGGGATTATGTTGAGATCACATTGTCACATTTGACACAGGTATAGCTGCCTCATGTTTCTGTATTGTAAAGGCACAAAATGATGAAGCCTTATCTTCAGAGCTAGGGAGTAGCCTTACATTTTGTATTTTCCAGGCTCATTGCACTAGATTTGGAGTTCATTTTGCTGCTGGTCCCTTTGTCCCAGCTCTGCCACAAGTCATGCTGAAAGGAGCCCAGCCCTAGAGCCAGGTGCCATCAGAAATGTTCCCTCTCCATCACCTGGAGAGGTATGGACATGCAAGTAGTTACCCCATGCCTTAGGCATACTGGTGCTCTCAGGGGTGGTACAGAAACAGACAACACCTTGCAGAGACACAAACCACCACAGACAACTTAGAGTAGTACAGGACTCAGGTCTTTGTGCTCTGCCATAGGAAACAGAGGCAACAGCAGGCACTGAGACTATTGCAAAGAGCAGAGCAGAGAGCTTCACCCCTGCTCAAAACCCCTATTGAAGCTGGCAGCCCTCACAGCCAGACATGATGGCAGCCCTCACAGCCAGACGTGCACAGAGTAGGGTGGCACTGCACAGGTGTGCTGCAAGAGCATCGATCCTCTCAGTTTTCTTCATGTGATGGGAATTTAACCCATAGGCACTGGCCAAGAGACTGTGGGCTGCACAGTGATACATGCACTTATAATGCAAGAGAGAAAAAACAGCTTTAGTATTTTTAAGTGTCTCGGGTTTGTCCTTTTATGTGCATTTTGGGGTACATGTGGTGATCTCTGGATGATGAGGCTGTCTGCATTTGCATGGGGCTCAGGAGTATCCAGATACACTCAAATCTTTGTGTGCACCCAGCCAAGAGCTGTTGCCTTGTAAATCCATTCCTGAAACCCCTCTTTTCCAGCTGCTGGGGCTCTCCATCGCCGTGCTGAGCACAGTCGCCCACTACGGGCTCCGTTTCACCCTCATCAGCAACGTCTCCCTGGACAGCAACGCCTACAAAGTCATCCACCACACAGGTATGTTGTGGTCACATCCCAGTGAGACCTTTGGTGATACCCAGAGCTGCAAAATTCCTTAAAGCTGTAGAAGAAAATTCAGGGGTATCTCAAGAGGAGGAAGGAGTTGGGTTTTGGAGGATGCATTAGGACTATCACAGTCCCACAGGCACTTTCTTTCCCCTTATCAGACCTGCATGCCTGTAACCAAAGGATGCTGTGGGTGCATGGGGTGCTCAGGTGCTTCTGTGTTTGCACCTGTTCCTCTATTCTCTGACCCCTGTGCTGTGGTAAGAGCTCAGGAGGAGCTCCTCAGTCACTAAAAGTGCACTGGGGCTGGCAGGAGACTGGAAGAATGAGGAGAGGAACTACAGGAGTTGAAGCAGAACATAGAAAATTAAGGCTGGGAGGAGAGATGCATGGCAGCACCTTGAGCTTTTCTGAGGAAATGTGTGGTATTTTTGCTTTCACAAGGGAGAAGTATAAACTGAGTCTCAGGTACAAGGCTAGAGCAAAGATAGCTCAGATACTAAAACGCCCTGCTTACCACTACTGCACTTGCATCTGCTGCTTCTCCCAAGCTGCACTCTGGTCTTAAACACACTCATATTCTCTCAAGATCTTGGTTCTCAATTTCAGTTTAACAAGGCAGGTGCAAAAACGATATTAGCCCAAGGCTAAGGCGTATTCCTTCCCTGTTCCTACACATATATATTGGCACTGACTGCAGCCTTGCAGGCTCTCCCACCCCCGATCACCCATCTCCAGCAACGCTTCCACTTGCCTTGTTTACAGGCACTACCTCTGTGTGGTTAGGCTAGCAAAGCCCTTTGCAGCGCTGTGGTCCCTGAGCCCCGCTCCAGGGTACTGGCTGTGATCCTGCCTGAGCCAGGAGGAAACCAGAGGGTGAGTGTTGCGCCAGATTAGCAGTGCCCGGAGTCCTGATAGAGGCTGTGGGACAGCTGCTGCACCAGCACCCCCCATTAGGGGGGGATCCTTATCAGAATGCTGAAGTAATTGGCAGCTTCTGGTCTGTTGGATGGACCAACACAGTTTTAGTCTGCTTCACTCTGCTGGAACTGTGAGAACCCCTCAGAGGCTTACAGCCTTGCCAGACATACACAGCAAAGCACACACAGACAGGGGGTATTGAATAAATTACAGAAAAAATTCAGTTCTGCAACCTGGTCATTTGGGGCTAGCTCCCCAAAATGCACTTTTTGGTCCCTCTCTGGATGAAGCATCATACTAGGCCTCTGGCATCTGACCACAACTCCCACGTCTGTCTTCCAGCTTTCTACTTTGGGATCTGCCTGAGCATGACCCTGATCCTGGCAGCCCTGCTGAGCTCCGCTGCCACAGTGCGGGAATCGCAGTGCCTCACTGCCATGGTGCGTATCCATACCTGCAGGGACTGGCTGGGAGAGGCTTTCTGTCACCTGGGGCTGGCACCCTTAACCTCCAGTGCTGGGGTCTGCATTGCCTTATGCCCAGGAGAGTGCAAGCCTGGAGAAGGAGGTCCTGTTGTTCCACTTTGTGCTGCTAGGGGACATTTTTTAAAAAGCATCACCCTGCAGAGCTCTTAAGGCTGAGTATTGCATCATTCTGTGCCTAGTTTCTTTTGCCAAGGTCCTGTGTATGCAACTTTCAGAGGGAATGTGTTTATCTGCCAAGCAACTATGGTGATGACAATACCCAGGGTATTTTTTTTCTCCTCATCAAGTCAACACATGGTTTGTGTGAGGAAACCTTAGCAGTGTGATTTTGAGTCTCACATGCTTCCCCCGAATTGTGACAGCAAAATTAGGCCCTCTTTTTCCCACCTCACTGCAAACATTCATACAAAGCGTGGCAGCAGGCATAGGGGATTTGTGCAGGACCCTGAATTTCAGCCTACAAGGAGAGGGTGGAGAAGTAGCATAAGAGTGGAAATCCCCCCTTTCTCCTCTCCATCAGCCTGTTTGGGCCTGGACCACGTTGACAGTAGTAAACTGCACTGTGAGATAAGCTCCATTTCGAAACAGAGCCTGCATGTGGGGCTTAGCCTGCACAGAGCAGCTTCCAGCCTTGGAGCTGGAGGAATAAGTGGTAAAGTGCTGCTCAAGGTGTGTTTTCCCATATGAAGGGCAGAAATTAACAGATAGGTTGTTGAGCATGAAATCTTGCTTAATATAAAATAATTGCATTGCTGTCATACACTAACTTTAAAGAGATTTATCTAATCTGTGTAACTGGGGGAAATGATACTGATGGCAGAAATGAGAAGCTGACACCTGAAAATTCAGTGCAAAGCAGCCACTGAAATTAATGTTTTCACCTTCTCAATACACCATCTTCCTTTCTCTGTTTGAGATGCCCAAACGGGCCTCAGTTCCCATGAATTAAGCAGAATGTGTAACTCCCCTCTCTTTTGCTGAAGTGTCTTTAATGTGTGCCTGCAATTACCACATCTAAACCAACAGATGGGTATGTACAGATCAGTGGAGAATGTCTTGGCTGCCTGAAGATATAGTCAAACTTCTCTGTAATGCTTATTTGTTGCCTTACTCTCTGGTATAGTTTGGAGCATGCCACTCCATAGAACAGGCTGTTAAAAAGAGTGCCAACATGTACTGAGTGAACTCCAGAGCTCTGTCCAAAGAGCATTATACAAGGGCCACACAGTGCTGCCCTCCCTTCCTATTTTAACCTGGGCGATCCTTTCCTCCAGCCGCCCATCATCTCCCACAGCCCGGCTGGTTTGGGGTATCACAGCCAAGCTTCACCCACCAAAGCAGCCTCTGGTTGGCAGAAGCCTCAAACTGGCTATTTATTTTTGTGGCTCCTAGTGCACCCTGTTGGCTTGTCTTTAGCTTCCACAGTTTGGGTCCTCTGGGGGGATGTGGCCATCTGCATTTTGGGCCCCTGATAGCACATTTGTAGGGCAGTCACGGTATCGCTGCCTTGCGGGGAGCAGAGGAAAGGTGCGAGGTGCCTTCCCCGCAGCTGTGGCGACGAGGCTTCATGCCACGCTGCTCTCAGCGGGGATAACGGGATGCCTCTTGGCTGTCATTATGCTCGGTGTCCGCCGGCTCCGTGCCGAGCCGTGGGGCAGGAGGCGAACGGGCCCCGGCAGCCGCGCGGGGCCGCTCCAGCGCCGCGCTCCGCCGCGGGAGGGGCCGCGGGCTCGCGGCCGCCCGCCCGCTGCCGGGGATGCCGCGGAACCGGAGCAGCCTCCGTGACCCCTGCGGGGTGGCGGCACGTCCCCGGCCCTAAGGAATTAACGGGAACCCTGGGAGGCGCTCAAGAGCTGTCCGCTAGCAAGCGTATTCTCGGCTCCAAGTCGTTGAAGGAGCTCATTGGCGTCTTAAATCACACAGGGGGGACTTCGCCTGTTATAAATTGCCCCCTCCCCTCCCAACCGTGTTATCCACCAAGGGCCAGCTCTCGGCTTGTTTTGCCCCCAGTTCCCACTCCAAAGGCACACGTTTAATCTTTGATCTGCCAGCGAGAAGCGAGAGCAGGGAGAGCCAGCCCTGACGGCTGCAGTGAGGTGTAATCACAGGCAGGAGTGGGGTTGGGCCCTGTGGGGCTCCTAAACTGGTCCGTGTGTTGTCCAGCCCTCCTGATCCCTACTGTGCTGTAGCTCACAGGAGTGATCAGCCCTGCTGCTTGGAGCTTTTTTCCTCCTTCTGCAAGAGAGAGAATCTTTCATCTTCCCCTGCTATTGATTTTAAAGGATTTTTCCTCCCTGCATAGTGTGTGTCTTATTTAGAAGACCATTTAATTAACTCTTTAATCAAAGAGGGAAGACACCAGACTATTTGCCTGACATCTGTGGCTGTCCAGGAAACTGAGCCATGTGTAGGGGATGTCTGCATCAATGTGGCTGGTCCACCACAATGCCACTTAGTAAACCAGCCACCCTAGGGAAAAGCTGACAAGGATCCAGATTGGGTTTACAGGAGCTTTTTTTTGTCTGTTTGGATTATAAATCGTCATGCTGCCTGGCTATCTGGAGGTTTGTGTGCCTACAGAGGAGGAGGCCCTGTTCTTTGGAGGCCTCACTGGTGCTGTTCTAGTAACAGTAATGGGTGCACAGTGGTTAGAAACCAGGACAGGTCAAACTGGTTTAAGCCCACAGGTCTCAGGAGAATGTCTTCTAGCCGCATTAGCAGCATCATGAGACCAGACAGATGCTACTGTGCATCCAATGCTGCTTCTGAGGAAGCTGGTTCCAAGAAAGTAATTGAGAACTTAAGGATAAAAAATTATGTTCTAAAATCCAGCAATATTACGTATAAAGCTCCTCTTAAACAGGGAGAATAGCAACAGACTTATTCACTGTCCTCCAGACCAGGCAAACTCTGCTTTCTGGTGATCCATGGCCCATCATGCAGTCAATCCTGAATGTAAATATCCTGCAGCTTTATAGCCCCTGGTGGCTGTGTTGCTATTGAAGGGGAGGAAAAGGAAGGAAAACAGCAGCTTTCCTGTTTGCATAAAGGAAAGACTCTGGTATCAGTGAGGTTTAAAGCACCATGTGTTGTTACCTGGTCAGACAGAGAAAGGAAAGAAAAGAAAAAACAGGGAGCAACATGCCAGCTGAAATTCTCACACCTGAACTTTACAGTCTAAAACCTGACGAGTATAGAAGAAAATTTGTGATTGGGATGGAGCAGATGTTCCAAAAAATGCAGTGGAAAAAACCTCAGTGAATGCCCAATATAACCCAGGGTTTTATGAAGATTGATGAGCTAGTAGGGGCAGCACACAGCACAGGCTGTTTGCTTTATTATACCCAGGTGTAGGCCAGTGTGTAGAGGGTCCTTAATATCACTGCAGCACACTTCAGCATCTTCCTTTCTAATTTAGTCTGCTTCCTGTGCTCTCCCTCATGGTGCAACGCTTCTGAGTGAAGCATCTGTGTTCCAGTGGCAGAGCTGGTACCAAGGACAGATTCCTCTTTCGGACTGATGTCACTGACTCGTGTTTGCTCTGTGGAAGGGCAAAAACATTGCATGCTTTTAGATGAACTAAAAGGCAGAGAGGGACACAACCTGATGGATGCCATCTGAAATTTGCCCCCTCTTTCCCTGCCCCTGGGCTCTGCAGTCTGGCAGGGAGCTGGCCTTTGCAATGACCACAGCAGCACTAAAAAAGAGGTGGAGCAGAGCAGGGCAGAGGTTTGCTCCTTCCCTGGAAGTGTAGGAGTTTGGCAGAACACAGCTACAGAGCACAGTATGAGCTAAAGGATCCATCCCTCATCCAAAACAGGCCCCCTTCACCAAAGAGGAAGCATCAGAAAGGTGAATTAAAAGAAACACCAGCCAACAGACAGGGTGCTGTTCCTGTGGATTCTGCCGAGTCTGTCAAAGAGAAATTGTTCCTTGCAGCAAGGATGGAAGCAAAGTCATTCATAAAAGAGTAATTGATGTCTGCCTGGTGACAGCCCTCCACAGGGCTGATGTGGCTGTCTCTTGCAAAGGGAGCAGGCAGCAGCCTGTGGCCGGCTCTGAGGCCCTCCAAGGGTCTGGGAGATGGTCAACCAGCCTCAACCCTTCCACATTTTGTATGCAAACTGCACGTTGCCTTTTTATTTTTTCCTCCAAATGTCTTCTAATGTAATTAGAAAGTTGCTCTTCCAAAAGCCTTTTGGCTGGGAAGGGAAAAAGCAGGCTATAATTCATTTATAAGATGTTCTTGGAGCCGTGTAATTGCTGCGCATCAGCTGGATGGAGGGGGAGCTTTCCAAGGGGCTGCATCTTGGTATTCCCAGAGAAACCAGACAGAAATAAAGGGAGAGCTGATGCTGAAGGACTGAGATGTGGGGTGGAGCTAAGGAAGGGAAGATGAAAAGGAGGATTTTTATCTGATTTGCTGGGGGTTCTGGCCCCAGAGAAGTATTGTAAGTCCTGGAGGCAGTGGGGAAGGAAGGGAGAGCACAGGGGAAGAAGTCTGGGTTGTCACTGGCATCCTGTTGTTCACACTCTCTGGGTTCATGGTGGGTCACCTGAATTATAACTTTAATAGAATGATATGCAGAAGAGTGGTCACATTGCTGTCAGTGCTGGTTTTACCATCTGACTAATTTTCTTATTTTTAAATGTTATTGTCTTTGAACTTGATTTTGGTGAAAATGCTGTTTGTTTGGTGGGGAAGTTGTTGGAGGCAGTGTAAAAAGCAGGGTCTGGTCCTATTGAGGAGCATCCTGACATGCCTGTGTAACCTTACCTCCTCCCTCCAGTTTGTGCTGTACCTTCAGGGTTGAACCCCCCACTCCAGCTGGGATTTGGTCTGAGATATCTTGCCCTGCGAGCTCTTCCACATCTTCATTACTTGTAACCACCTTGTCATGTCAGTGTTTGATCAGACTTTTCCTCTCATCTTCTTTAGGGTCTCGGGTAATCTCATTTTAGCTCCTAGCAAGGCAACGAGTGATCTCATCAGCTGTATGGCCAGGCAGATGCCAAAAAATAAATGAAAGGAGAGACTGGACATACATAATTTAAGATTTTTCGTAAGAGCTGTACCAGGGTTTTCCCCAGTGTCTGATGCAGAGCCTGAAACAAGGCAGCCCCAAAAAAAGTGGTGAATACCAGTGGCAGTCTTGTTCCAGGAGCAAAGTCCCCAGGCAGAGCAGAGAAACAGAGCAGATGGACAAGAGCCAGCAAAAGGATTTTACTGGCACATTCACTTTCATTTCCAGGATTTGAAGTAACACATTTTCCTTTCTTGCCGCTTATGCATGAGTTTGGAGCTTTTTTTTTTTAACCATATCTTTTAAGCAATTTTTGTTTTGTGAAGCAGAACTGGTAGAAGCAATGTTCTTCTTCCTCTCTTAAGCTTGAATTTGGTAAAATTTCAGTAAAGCTTTAAACTTTTCCAAGTTATTTCAACTATATCATACAATGAAAACAGTCATAGAAAAAAAATCAGAAATCAAAATAAGATGCAGTCAGCTGGGTAAGTTTCCCACATAATGTTGTGTTGAAAGAGGCACAGTTTAATGGAAAAACTTGTAAGGGCATTAATTTTCAACTGATGCTTATTCATCACCTTTTGTCATTCCAAGACTAAGCTGCGGATTCATATTGGATGAGCCCATTTAGCTTTCAAACGCTTTACAGGCACTTTTCCCTTCCTTTTTTTCTTTTAAATGTGAACCAGATCATTTGGTCCAGCTGTCACAGCAGGCGAGTGCTTTTTATATCAGGGCGTGGGGTTTTTGGTCCAGATTTGTTCAAATAAAAACACAAAGCATGTAACTTCCAGCTCTGCAAGCCTAAGGAAGAAGACAAAAGTCAAGCCATGTCCTGCATCATTGCTGTTATTGTTTAGACACTTCAGGGTCAGTTTCTGGCCTTGATTATATTTCTGTCATCCTGTTGTCTAACTAGGATGGTGCTGATCTAAGGAAAGCAGCTCGGCTGTGCAGCTGCCACCTTGCTCACACAATAAGTCCAGCTCTTCTTCTAGAGCAGGTTGATTTCTATCTCTATCCCAGTTATTTCCTTCTTTATGGACTATTTATGTGGGTTTTCCCCTCTTTGAAGCCAATAGCCAAGTTTTAAATGCAGGGGATTGAATCCCATGATTATGGAGCACAGTCCTGCAGCAGAAGGGAAGCATACTGTAAATATAGTGTTTTATACGTCCTTTTCTTTGTCCAAGAGGAATTTGGGCAGAATAGATTAACTGCTCTGCTGGAAGCTGCCTGGTTTTTTGGTCAAACTCTTCAATTGGCCTCCGTGTAATTAGAGGGCTCCTGATGGAGAACCACATTATTGTCCATCTAATTTCTTTTAAGTAACTGACGTTATAAGGGATATTAAAAGAAGGTGATGTTTAAACTTTAATGAAACTTGCTCAAACAAGCATATTAAATATGTCCTGATTGTGTTTGCAAATGGGTATTTTTCTCCCCATGCTGAATGTTGGTATTTTTCCTCTTTATCCTCAGGGATTTTTCTGTTTTGCTCTGGCCTTTTGTGGATTGATCCCAGCTGCCTGCTGGAGATACACACACAGCATGGAGGTAAGTGTTGGCTGCTAGGAAATACCACCAGCATCTCGTTAGAGATTTTTTTCATAGCAAATATTCCTCCCATAAAAGGGACATCTGGTGTTAATTAAGCCATCCATATTGAGGTCTATCAGTTCCATGCTCTGTTGCATCCATCTTTCGGAAGAACAGGGTCACCTTCATCAGATGCCTCTTCAATGGGATCATCTGAAGGGAGAAGCCCGTGGAAAATCTCATGCAGGGCAAATGATTTGTGCTGAAAACAAAACAAAATGCAAGCCTCTTTAGCTTTGGGATTTTTTTTTCAGGGGATGTTTGCTTTGTTTTGTTTTGTTTTTTATGAGATACTTGACTTTTGAAAAGTCATTTCCAGCTGGTTCTAATTCCTGCTAACGTCAATTGGGAGCCTCTATTTGAAGGCAGTGTCCAGGAGAAGCACCCAGGAGATGTGTTTATTAATATGCAGCAGTGGTACATGAAAAACACAAGAGTGAAAAATGGTATTTTGGGTCACTATGATGCTGGACCAGAAAGAAAAGATTATAGAAGGCTGAATTTGGAAGAAAGTTGGGGTTTGAAGTTTTACCCCAGAGCTTGCTGATGCTGGGGCAGATGGGTGATTTGGGAGATGCAAGATGCTGGGTAAGTTGGTCTTTATTCCCCCTTTTGCATTCCTGCACTCAAAAAAAATTTAAGAGACTCGGGAGTGTAAAAAAATCCTGACATCTTTCTTTTGAAAGCAGAACACTGGTATTTTTGGCAAGTACCTAAATAATTCAGAGAAGTGCTTGGGACTTTGATAAGTGTTTCATGCAGTGGCTCAGTCCTTGTCTCTATTTTGCTCCTCCCCAGCCCTGGGCATGTGCCATAACCTGCAATGTTCTGGGCACCAATGAGGATGTAACATGAAACATCATCCCAGTGAATTAGGGATTGATGCTGCCAGCTCATCTTTTTGGTTACATGTACTGGGGATGATCAAAGACCAGTCTGAAGTGTCAGAAGGCTGGCCTTGAGATTTTCTTCTGTGATGGAGGAGCTGGCCTTGAGATTTCCTTCTGTGATGGAGGACCACAACTCCATCAAAATCCCAGAGACTCAGTCCACACTAGGACTGTGGCAATTGCTTTTGCAGGCACAAGGAGCCCTGCCCTGTAATGGTTCAGTGTCCTGTGCATAAATTAAAATCCAGTCTTTCTGAAAGTAGGAGTCAAGGTTAAGGAGAGGGATAAGGTCCTGCTTCTCTAGAAAGCTTTCCCAGAGTCGGCCAGTGCCCAAAGTACTTGAAAATCCTTTGAAATGTGCAGGTGGCTACACTGGACCAGGCTAAAGTTGTTGGCCAAGGTAGGAGCTGTTGACCAAGGAGATTTTTGGCTGACATGCTGTTAGCCAAGGTAGCAGCATAAAAACCAATCAAGCACAAAGCAATGCTTTATCAGATGCCAGCAGCTTGTGGCCCAGGTGTCTGCTGGTGGCAACTGCTGATGCCTTTGCCTTTAATGTTCCCCCTGGGTTTTTCCTCTGTGAATTTGTCCAATTGCTTTGGAAACATTAGGGTGAGTCCTGATGGCACAACAGCATCTTTTATCTGTATGCTTAACTGGCTGAAGTGGAATCAATCAGAGCTGAGGCATCCATGAAAATATGTCTTTCCACAGCCTCTTTATTTTTTTTCCTTATTGTTTCAGGCAAAAATATCAACATTTATTACATTCCCAGTAACAGTTTAATGTGGAAATAATTTGGTTTTCATGACCAACAGAGAAGGGAGCACACTTTCCTTCTTCTTCTGCAGACATTAAATTGTAGATTGAAGCACAGGCCATGTCAGTA
Organism: Camarhynchus parvulus; assembly: GCF_901933205.1. Lineage (NCBI taxonomy): Eukaryota > Metazoa > Chordata > Aves > Passeriformes > Thraupidae > Camarhynchus > Camarhynchus parvulus. The sequence goes on along the minus strand of NC_044575.1, from coordinate 14,866,989 downwards.
AAGGAGAAATGGCACCAGAAACTGTCTAGTTGGCATTGTGAAATTGTATTTTCTAAATAGATTGTTTAGTTTTACTGTTCATCCACATACATGGTGTAGGGCATAAAAAGACTGCAAGAAAAAGGTTGTATGTTGGGTTATGTAATACAGGGATGTGCCATGCCAAAAATATCTTGCCGAAAATATTATAAGGAGTATTGCTTTGTATATCTCTTAATCAGTACATCTGGTTTTACTTCAAATTATTTTCATGGGTTTTTTTGCTCTGAGTGCCCTGCCCACAAAAGCACCCATGGTTATGGTTAGCTTTGGTAATTGCTTGGGTTTCTGTAAGCAAAACAGCTTCCACTAGGCAAAATTAGGGGGTTATGTAAAAGGTTGATTTTCTGGGCAAAGAAAACCAGCAGTGTTTCTGACAACAGAAAAAAATACCCTTAGATACCATCTTGTGTTTCTCTGCTTCCTAAAATCCAAGGAAAAGCAAGGAATATAAATGAGGAAGATTTAATTGGAAGTGTCACGTACAGAACGTGTGGAAATTTAGTTTCGACTGAAAAGTAACTTGTCTCACTAGAGAGAGAAATGCAGATGTGAGAGAAAAATACAGGTGACTGAAAGAAATGCAGATGTGTCTGCCCCTCCAGGACAGGAGCACAGTGATACAGAAAATTGAATGAAGTAGGGATAAGACTTCTGAAGTCTCATTATAGAGCTGGTTGTTTGCTTGTCTTTCTCAAAAGAAAGAACCAAATTCAAGCAGGTGTCCTCTGCTGCCTACTGCATGTCAGTACTCCCAAAAATAGTTAATTGTGGCAATCTTGGAGGGAAAATCAAACCCATCCATGTGGGTGGGTGTCTTGTAAGCCTGATGGGATGTACACAGCTATCAAGAAAGGAATGGAACTGAGGATGTAAAACTGAATATGGATGAATATGGCCATTACACGTGCCTGAATCACTAAGAGCACCAAGGAGTACTGCCCCCACGTTCATGACTAGAACAAAAATTTCAATTTTTCTCATGAAAAATTTCCAGTGGAATGCCAGACAGAAAATTAGGCTGTTCATTCTGGAAATGCCAGCTGGGAGCTGGTGTCAGTAGTTCCTGTCCTCTCCCTCCCTGCTGGCAAGGTTCCGAACACAAGCAGCACTGAAAACAGAGTCCTCCCCTCCCTTTGCAAGCTGGGGATGGGAGGTCTCCCCTGCTCTGATCCATGGCAGATGCTTCAGTAGTTCACTCCTGCTGGTAAAAAAAAAAAGATTAAAAAAACCCCTATATTTTCTTCATAAAGCAGAACCCTCTTACAGAAAATCATCTGAAACAGTAAACCCCAATACTCAGTTGAAAAATTGTTTTCGTGGCTATTATCAAGAGACAATAGGTAGAAATGTAGTTAGAATATGATGAAAACAAGATGCCCTTTTTGCCTGTGTGGCACTTTTAGAGCCTTTTTTACAGTATTTCCTACAGAGAAGCTGGGCAGGGAGAAAGGGTTATTTGTAAATATTTGATATTCTCAGACCTGGGCACTGTAAACAAAATTAATCTTCTCATTTCCCATTCTTTTCTGCTTTCATGACTTTCTGTAGCTTCTGGATGAATTCTTTCAGACAGATGTTGAATGTTTTAATTTCAAGTTATCCGCATTCCAGATGGACTCGATGTCACCATAGTCTGTTTCCTTGTGATGTATGCCAGACATGCAGCAGTCATGAACCTTAGATTTATCATGCTTTATCGTGAAAGGTTGCATCCCAGTCGTTCCTCCTCTCAGTGGGGGATGTTGTCTTGGTAGGGAAGTGTTGCAAACCTGTCTGAGGAAGGACAGTGGTGCAATCAAATTGAACAAGAGACTGACGTGCATGGGAGGGCAGAGGAGATGGGATGACCTCTATGCAAGGTCTTTGCTGGAACTGCTGTAGTAACCACAGAAATCATGATGTTTTCGTGTGGTTTTCAGCCACATTAGGAACTCCTGCTTCCTGAAGCCGAAGAGCTGGGTCTTGTTTTCCAAAGTTATTTTTATGGCAGTTTCTTTGCCACAAACTGCTGTCTGTTTAAGTGAGGTCCCTCTGTCATTCACAGCATGGCCAAAAAGATCAGGGATGTGGAATGCAGAGAGAGATGTAGGAGAGACATGCCACATCTAGCACAGCTGGTGGGGAGGGCTGCTGCTTCCTCCTCCTGCTCCCCAGCTTCCTTTATCTCCTCACCCACTAACTGCTGCTGTAGAAACCTGTCTGCAGAGGCTGGACCAAAGCTGTACTTGCAGCTGCCATAGAGAAGATTTGGTACCCTTAGTAACCAACACAAAACCAGAATCATTAAGGTTGGAAAAGACTTTTAAGATCACTGAGTCCAACCTTTGACTGTCGATTAGACTAGAGCACTTAGTGCCATGTCCCGTTATTTCTTAAACACTTCCAGGGACGGTGACTCCACCACCTCCCTGGGCAGCCCATTCCAATGCCTGACTCCCCCTTCAGTGAAGAAATTCTTCCTGATGTCCAACCTGAACCTGGAACAGCTTGAGGCTCTTATGTTGTCACTTGTTGCCTAAGAGATGAGATGAACCCCCACCATGCTACAAGCTCCTTTTAGGTAGTTGCAGAGAGCAATAAGGTCTTCCTTGAGCCTCCTTTTCTCCAGGCTAAACTATCCCCAGCTCACTCTCACTGGATTTCCTGTGCAGACCCTTCACCAGCTCCATTGTCCCTCTCTGGACATGCTCCAGTACTTCAATGTCTTTCTTGTACTGAGTGGCCCAGCACTGGGTACAGCCATGCAGGTGCTGGGCCCAGCAGTACCCAGTACAGAGGGACAATCACTGCCCTAGCCCTGCTGGCCACACTATTCTTGATACAAGCCAGGATGCCCTAAGCCTTCTTGGCCACCTGGGCACACACTGGCTCATTTCAGCTCTTACCCAGCACCCCCAGGTTCTTTTCCACTGGGCCCCTTTCCAGGCACTGCTATCTAAGCCTGTAGTGCTGCATGAGGTTGTTGACCTCACTTGACCAAAGTGCAGGACCTGGCATTTGGCCTTGCTGAGCCTGAGGTTTGGGGTTATGTTGTAGGGCCTGCTGTGAAAGAGGCCAGAGAGTTTCTATTCCACATCAACTTCTGCTGTTCCCTTTCTCTGAGCAGCTTCTTCCAGGAACCCTGTGGCCCTGGCCCCATAAGCCTGGATGGTAGGGTGGGTCAGTGATGCTAAAATTGCTGCAACATAAAAGGAGTTTTGCAACAGAATGAGCATTTTAATTACAGAGATTTATTCATAAGTAAAAGCTTAAAATGGATTAAATTACAATTTCCCAACTCAGGAATTTGAAACTGGTGCAAATAGTTGTCCATAGTTCTGTAAAGGCCTGATTCCCCATGTCCTCTGAATGAAGATGTTGTTTGAATTTGCACTAGCTGCAATGATATGGTAATCTCTTAATTATCAAGTGGTTTCTCAGGTTGTTGGGTGATTTCAAAATGAGTTTCACCTGTGGCTTTTAGCTCCACATGAGTGGAAAGGCATTAGCCCCTCTGTGCTGCACTGCTTGTACTTCAAGAATAAATGCAAGGATTTAGCTTTTTATGGGCAGGGAATAAATATAAGCCATTTGTCTACATCGTGATTCTCCTGCAGCCTTGCTCTGCTTCCTTCAGAGGAACTTGTCTGGTCTCCCCTCCTCATGCTGGGAAGTGGAAATGGAGTCTTCCATGCTTTGCTGGCAAGCCAGGTGGTACCTTTTGAGATGGTGATTTTCTAACCTGTTAGAAAGCCTGGAGTACACAGCTGGAATTAACAGCTGCAGCTGTTAAATAACAAACGTTGCCACACCTGAGTCTTCTTAAACAAAGCAGCTTCCCTCCTCCCTTCTCTGCCTATGGAACCAGTGCTGGTCTTCTGTCTGTGGGTCTCCCTTCCACGCAGCTCCTTTGCAAAGCCAGAGGCAGCGTTGCCTGGGTCTCCAGGAGGGAAATCATCTCATACCATGCATAAAACCAGCATATGCATCTTTTTCTGCAGGTATGTAAGGAACAGCCCATCACTTCCCAGTTTCTTAAGTGGGCCCATCACTTTCTTAAGTGGGACTGTAGAGGTCCTTCCTCTGTGGATTTCTTAGGCTGTGTGTATGTCTGCAGCTGCTGCCTCTGCTCTGTGTTGGGGCAAAGTCTTGCAGGGACTTAAATTATTAAATGCAGGCTGAAATCCTAGAGATTTTAATGGGATTTAAATACAAGCTGAAGGTGTGCTCAGGTGTTTTCTGAAACCAGACCTGAAGCACACAGGTAGGTTCCTTTTGGACTTTGATTCAGGGAGGCTGGATCAAGATTGTAGCTTCCAAGAGCATTTACAAAAGTCACTGATGTTGCTGTGAAAACTGTGAACTAGTTGGCATGCTCCTTGCTCTTGCTCTTGATCTAGGAGGCACAATCGCTTTAAAACCATTGAGCTTTTCCCAGTCTCTGAACTCCATGGGAAAAAAACAAAAATGGGGGGAAACCCTTCCCTCTTCCTTAACGTTTTTAAATCCTGTGCCTCTTTCCCAGTGTTTATGTTCTCACCAGCCAGCGACAGCCCACTCCCCCCAGCGAGACACTGCTCTCCTTTGTCTGAGCTCCACATAGGCATTTGCACTCACGGGTTCTATAATTTATGGCTGCCCCGGCGCTGAACCCATGCGGCCCCGTTTCTGCTGCTTTCTGTGGCAGAGCTGGAGCTGCAGCTCCGGTCTCCAGCAGCAGCAGCCAGGGCACCTGAGGCCACTCAGCTGCCATTGCTGCAGCACATCCAGCCTTCATGCACCTGTAGGGTGCTCACCACAGCAGGACAGCCACCACCCTGTCAGAGGTGACAGGGCTGCCCTGGCACTGGCTCTATTGCTGATGCCACTGGTTTATAAGCTAAAACTGTTTGTTTTCAGTGTAGTTCAGTGCTTTCTGTTGGGAAGCAAGTCTTGCCTGATACTGGTTTCAAGCGCTGCAAGTGAAGGGTCAGGGATGGCTGAGATAATTTGACCACAGTTTTGGGGAGGGGGTGTTCACAAATTGGTGGGTTGTGTGTTTTGAAAGACAGAAACATTGTCATTGTAGGCCCTTGGCAGCTTGTTGGCTTTGCAGTTCTGTTATAAAATGGACTGAAAATTTAATTTTCTTTTTTAAAAAAAACAATAAAGAGCAAACATAAAAAAGCTAAACCAAAAAAAATTCCAAGAGGACCTTGATATACTTGTGACATTCACCGGTTTGCAGCCACAGATTAGGAGGATTTAGGGAAAAAAAATTCTTGTTGATATTGATTAACTGCCTGCCTGTGTTTTCTGCACTTCCCTATAAGGCATCTGGTACTCTGTCACAGACACAGCAATGCTGCATCTGAGTAGCACGAAGGTAGCCTCTGGGTTTTATGGCTTGGCTGCGCATGAGGCTGTGATGTCCCCCTGCCCATGGGCCAGGAGGGGATGTGTAGCACCCACACAGCTAGAATCTGCTGTTCTTTTGGGGATATGGAGATAGGAAATGAGGAGGTGAGCAGTGTCACAGCTCAGCACTTTCTCATGTTTTAAGTGTTTTGTGCAAGAACAGGATGGAAGTGTTTTGTGCAAGAACAGTGCTGAGGCTAGAGAAAAAGAGTTTTTTTCTTTTTCTGAAATTTTTGTTCCACAGCAGTTTTTGGCCTGTCTCCTTTTGTGAATATAGCAGAAAGTAGAGGGAAGCCCATATGGTTTGGTTTGGGTTTTTTTTAATGTATGTATAGATAGATACAAAATCTGATCTGGGGGGGAAAAAAGTGGCTAAAAGCCACTTGTGGCTAAAAGCCTCATGTGGCTTGTGTCATCTGTGGTCTCCAGTGACCACTGTCAGTCAGAGGGGGAGCAGCATCTTCTTATCTTGTGCCATTTTCCATGGGAGACCTAAAAGGCTGCTCTAATTTGCAGCACTGGCTGGATTTCTGCATCTGGGAATGACTGGTTAGAGGAAGGCTCTGAAGGAGAGAAGCTGATGGGCAGTGAAGGAAATAAAAACATTCAGCAAGCTGCAATGACTGTGTTTGATGGGGCTTGGTTGAGCATGAATGGGGCAAGCTCATCTTACTGTGTGTTCGATTCATGTCGTGGGAGTTGCTCTGCAACCTGGCTAATGCCCCCAGAGTGGCTTTATCTCCCGTTTCACTGCAGTTGCATCATTAATTGCCCAAACCCAAGCTGTTGCATCTGCCCCACCCCTGTTTCTGACACGCTGTGCATGCACACTGGGGAGGAAAGGGAAGACAGAAACAGCAAAATGCAGAAGTGTTTTTCTTCTTTGAACCAGGAAGCGTTTTGATTGAGTTCACTACTTTATTACAGTTTCACTTCTTAATTGTCTAGCTTGCAGATCATAGCTGAGTGTGGGAGTCTGCGGTAGCCACCTCTAGTGGGACATTTCTGAGTGAGGCTGGTGAGTGCATCCTCTGTGGTGATGCTGAAAGAACACAAAGCGCTGAGATTGCAGTTTCTTCTGAGCCTGCACTGCATCTGCTTAGTTTGATTCCTCAAAGGCACAAAGACTCATAGGAGCAGAGGATCCTCCTCCTGCTTCCCATGCTTGTCTTCCTCCTCTGCCATGCCAAGACTGTTCCTATTTATTGGAAAGGAGGGAAGGTGGTTTTGTCTTAGACACAATCCTGATATCTCCTTTCACTATGTTCTCCTTGAGGTTTGCAGAGGGATTTTTACCCAACAGCAGTTGCAAAGGTGGTTCACTAAGACTCAGACCATTGTTCTTGGTACAAGTCTGCATTAGTTTCCACTGAAATGACACTTCCAGGTTGCCTAGACACAGGCATTCACTGGCAGCAGGATTGGGATTCATTGGCATCTTTGGCTTGCAAAGGCATCAGGAACTGAAGGCTGACCTTGTGTCATCTTTCTGTCCCAAATCCAGTTACAGGTAAAACTTATCCTGATAAATAACCAAAGTCAAAAATGTCAATTTTCCGCTTGAGGGAGGCAAGGTGGAAATTTGCTTTAGTTTTAATAGCCAAAGGCAAGAACTCCAATTGCTTAGAGTACATGTCTTCCTGCAGTCATACATTCTGCTTCTTGGGGGATAAAGGATTTAGAGGATGATAAATAATCTCAAAATTCCTTTTTTCTTTTACTTAAGGTGAAAAATAGTACTTACCGAGTCAGTTGGAGTCAGCTGCCTTCATTTCAGTGGTGATTTTCCATTTGTTGTATCCAGCAACCCATCAATATCATTCCTAAATGAATATTTCATTAAGGAATGCAGACAGAAGTGGGAGGCAGCAATTATTTACCTGATTTAGAGCTGGAACATTTTACCCAGCTTCTTCCAGGAAAAGAATTACTTTAAGTTGTGACCTCCATATCACTCAAGCTGGAGATTTTTCTTAACCAAAGCCCAGCTGATGCTTTACCTTCAGCTCATGGTGTTTCTTACTGATGAGCACTGCAGGCTCAGTCTCCCTCCAAGGGAGAGCTTTGTCCAGCAGAACTCTTCCAGCAGTGGATCACATCATGTCACTAGCAACAGGAAAATCCACTTGACTATTATGATGCTTATGTGTGGGAGGAGTGAAAGACCTTTTGAAAAACAGATGGACTTTCTCTTCTCCAGCTGTATCTGTCCATTGCATGCTAAGTACTGTTTAAGTGATGGGGCACAGCTCTTTATCTTAAAGGTCATTATTAACAGCATCAAACTCAACAGTCATCCTGTTGCTTAAACGTCAGAGAAAGCACCCTGAGTATTTTTAATACTTTTTTCTTCCAACAACCAGAAAAAGAGAATTGTCTTGAGGCAATGGACTCAAAGTTGCCCATCAGGGGAGTGTGTGATGGGAATCTGTTGAGGATGGCAATTGACTATAAAGCAGTGCTGCAGTCTAGCTCTTCACTGTGTTAGGAGCTGGATCAATGGAAAATACAGGGGTGAACTTCTGCTGGATGTAGCAATGTTGCAAATAAGTCATGAAACCACCTGGTGACTGTCTCATGCTTTCAGGCTTTAATTTTTACATCATCAGGCATGCATGAGTGAGCATGATATTTTGGGCTAGATAGATGCTGCCGTGCATGACCCATGCTTCAGAGCGCTGCAGCTCTGAATGTAAATGTAATCCCATCCCAGGCAGCTAAGTGTGGTGTTTTGCTCTCCTATGTCTTCTCTTATTAAAGCAGACCTCTTGTATGCTCTGTGGCACAGTCTTCTGCACAGAATGAAACAGCCAGTGATAAATACTGAGATTTTCTACCATCTACCTACCTCTGAAGTATTTAAATGAGAAAGCTGTCTGCAGTAGTCTTTGAAAACAGATCATTATGTTGTATGAAAACAGCAGTTTTTCCCTCCAAAATCAAATGATCCTAGCAAAAATCAGAAAGAGGATGTGGAGGAACTACAGGCAATTCACTCTTTAAAAAATGGATTTAGAGTTTGATATTCCCTTACTAGGATCTGAATAGCCTATTCAGATAATGTCTGGATATAAATGCTAGATATAATTGCTAGATAGAAATGCTGAGAATGACTAATCAGCAAATTGTACTCTTAGGCTTGCCCAGACACACATTCTAAAAGGAAATTATTGCTATTAAACATTTTCCATTTAATGACTTGTGTTTTCAGCTCTTGGAGGCTGCTTGACAAAATGAGAATGAAAAAATCAGTAGGTAACTGAGAAGTCAGCTCACAAGCAAGCTCAGAAATGGTGCAGTTGAAGTCTTTAGTAGTCATTATGTACCTGGAGATTACCATTATCATTTCCATCACTGTAGCTGAGCTGGCTGTGAAATTATATCTGCTTGTGGTTTTTTCAATTATTGTTTCCAACAGCTGAAATAATTTTGAGCCACCGTTTTGTTACAGGCATTTTGTTCCTTCAGATCTTTCCTATCCACTCTTGTTCTTCAAACAGCTACCTCTCCCAGTATTCCTTGGCCCAGATTTCAAGAGACCTTTAGAACGTAGTTAAACTTCTGGATTGCTTTCACCCCTTGAACGCTTGTTTGAACATAGCCACTTGCTTGAACCTTTCATTTTTTTCCTTTTTAAGTCATCCAAATTTAGGCCTCTTGGATGAAAGCTCAGCATCCTGACCCTCATGGTAAATATGAAAAGACAAATATTGTGCATGCAGCACTGGTTTCTTTACCAAAACACATATGTATGTTGTCACAGAACAAAATAGTTTTTTATTCCTACATCTTAGACTGGGATCAGGATATTCAAAATGTAATAATTGCTTACATTAAGAAACCTGCTGCTCTGTTGCTCTTTTCTCCACAAGAGGAGCTCAAAAGATCATTCTTTTTTTCTTTATTCTTAATCCAGTTCTTCAGTGGAAATGGATGTTCTTTTTATTGAATCCATTTATTTAATTGCTGCTTCTGGAAAGCTATTTCATGGCCCACAAGAAGTTAGAAAAGCTTGGATATTTTCTTTTTTATTGGGTTATAAGGTTTGCTGTGGGGAAGGTTGGTGCAGAAGTCGTTTAGAAATCTGGTCTTATTGTTGCACCCACCTCACTTTATGCACTCTGGTACCCCAGGGGGACAAAAGGAGCATCCTCCTTCCTCACCTGTGTGGAACAGCTCAGTGTCACACATTTTGCTATGGAGTATTTTTTCTTGGCCCATAATATGTGAGCTCTGTCACTGGTCACTCTTATGCCATGTTGATAGCCATGGAAAATCTTTTGATGTGTGCCTTCAAACTCTGTTGGTGGAGGCACAGAGCCAATCTGGATACAAATAATCTTCTCAACCCCCCCACCTCCCTGGTTATCACCCTCTGTTGTTGCTTGTGTTTTGGACAGCTGGGCAGGACAGAGCAACCTTGCAGTAATAGATGCAACCACCTTGAATGATCCTGGTTTCACCCCTGAGCAGAGAGTGCTGGGGTTTTATTCCTTAGAGGAATTTCCAAGTGTGAACCCTCAGACTGAGCTGCAAAGCCTCGCTGAGGGATGGCTCTGTTCCCAGAGACTTCCCTGTGTGGCCGCCCACTCTGCCTGTCTCTGCCATCGATTTTCCCTCCTGAAAGACAAGCACTGACTGCAGGCCCACTCGGACCGGTGCTGCTGAGGAAGCAAGGGAAAATGAAACAAAGAAATAAGGTTTTGACTCCAGGCACTGAGCACAACTGTCATATTTTTTTTTCTCTGACACCCGAATGGGAGTTGGCTGGGATCTGTCAAGCTTCAAGTTCTCACACATTTGGTAAATATTTAGGGTCTGACTCACCACTGAATCACTCCCGTTATTTTTTTTACTCTGCTCAGAGAAATGGCTCTGCCACTTAGATAACACCAACCCTCTGAGGTCCTCTCACTTTTTGTATTCTAGCATCTCATGGTCACGTGTGCCTGTCCTCACAGTACCACATTCAGGATGGGGAGATGGCATCAGGCCTGGATGGCAGAGGGACTCAGAGGCACACTGGTCGCAGGCACCCAAGTTCTTCTCTGACACGAAATCCAAAACTGACCAAAAGCTCCAGCCATCAGCTGGTGACATCCTAGCTCCTTAGTGCTTGATGGGTCACACACCAGCTCCTGCTGCTGCCTGGAGGTCATTTTAGTAGCTGCACTGCCTGTATTGCTATACCTGCGAGAGATTCTGGGTAAATCAAGAAGAGCACAATTCCCCCCAGAGACGACTGTGGTCGGTGTTTTGTACCTACAGACCTCTGCTTTCATTGCAGGTGGAAGACAGCATGATGGATGTGTATGATTTTGTGTACGAGGAGGTGAGGAGGAACACCTCCAGCTTCAGGAGACAGGAACTGACTGCCATCCATGAAGCAGTAAGTTGTCTTTTACCTGCAGGAGAAAACCTTGCCCTAGGGTATCTTCCTGAGGGTTTTGGCAGGCTGGGGCTGACACCTGTGCTCTGTCTCGTGAATGCTGCAATGCCATTTTTCCTCAAGAACTGAGTCCTCCAGCCTGCTGTGGAGTCTGCTCCTCCCTTCTTATTCTTCCTTTCTCAGATCTGACCAACCAGATTACCAACAGGAACAAAGGGTCACCTCTTTGAGCATCACTGTGGTGCAAGATCTACAAAGCTTCCGCCCTGCAGCTGCCTTAGTATTTTCTGTCTCAGCAGCCCCTGTGACTTGCTCCCTGCCTGTGGTACAAGAGTGTGGATATGCACCTGGTCAAGTAGAGAGGAAGGGGCAGAAATTCCACATAGTCCAGCAGTAGTATTTGCAAGTGGTTATTCCTATTTATCCTCAAGTTTGTGTCTGAGGAGAACTGGAGACTACATAGCCTCTTACAGAACTGGAGACTGCTATCAGGCTCCCAAAAACCACTACCCAGGATGCTGTTGGTCTCTGTAGCTCAGCAGGTGGGCAAGGGTGGTTACCCAGAGCACAGGGAGGACACTTGCCCCCAAAGCTGCAGGAGATGAGTGAGGATGTCCCCCACAGTGAGAAACTCCTGAATCCCTGCTGAGTAAAGGAGATGCCATTCCCTCGCACAGCAGGGCTTGTTTGGGGAGTGAGTTCATGGCACACACAAGGCTGGATGGGGAGGTCAGCCCTGCTCAGCTGTTTCCAGACACCTCCCACACAACTCCCTGTATCCTTCTGTGTTTTCTCAAATCATCATAACAAGCACATTTCCAAGCTGTTTCTATCTGTGCTTCTCAAAACACAGAAGAAGTCAAATGTTCCTTTTTGCAGTGGTGGTGGTGGCCCTCTGAGCCATGCCCAGGCATGGAAGTGCTTGCCCTCAGGGTTGTGGAGCAGCACTCCCAGGGTCCCATTTGACAAGGAGAACCAGGCACAATGCCTGGCTTCACCAGTTACTTGTTTTAGTTGCCACTTGAATTGATGGAGAGAGAAGCAGTTTTTCTACTCCTGTTTTTTTTTTCCTTCTGCCAGAGCTCCAAACTGTCCAGTGCACCACAGCTACAGGAAACCAGCTCCCTGGTGGGCGTTGCTGGGGATCCCCTCAGCCCATAACAATCACTGGAAACATGAGTCTATGCATCCCTGGGCTTTCTGGAGCAGCCACTGAGAGCATTAATATGACCACAGAGGAAGGGCTCGGCCCCATTCCCGGGCAGGAGTCCTGGGGGAGCATGAGCAAGTTTGAGACTATCCACAGATCTCAATCAGATCTATCCACCTCCCCTGAATTTAGCCTGCGTTGCTGCAGTTGTTGATTCCTATGGGCTGTGCTCCTTGCCACCCTTGCTGGGTAGCCCTGCCTGGGGCAGCAGGGGCCCGTTGCCAGCACCTCCTGTTGCAGCAGCTGGTAGCAAGGGGAGAGCCCTGGCAAGCAGCTGGCAAACTTCTCCCTCTCTTGCAGTTCCTTTGCTGTGGGAAACACTCTCCTTTTGGGGACACAACCGATGTTGAGAACAAGACATGCCCACCTGACCAAGTGCACAATGAAGGACAGGTAAGGGAAAGGATTCTCCCACACCATAGTGGGGTTGTGCCTCTACTTCCTAGCTATCAATACCTCACTGGTGATAAAGTGATAATGAGAATTGTGCTTTTTGATGGTTTGGGGTTGAAACAGGTTGGGATTTGTTTTGTTGAGATTTTGTTGTTTCAATAAGACTGGACATACTATGGGAGTAATGCATTCAGCTTTGGGATCCAGGACAGGAAGGGCATTGACCTGGTGGGGCAAGTCCAGAGGAGGCCACCAATGATCAGAGGGATGGTGCATCTCTCCTATGAGGAATGGCTGAAAGGATTGCTTTTGTTCAGCCTGGAAAAGAGATAGCACAGAGGTGACCTAATTGTGTCCTTCTAGAAAAGGAGAAAGATGCAAGAAAGATGGAGACAGGCTTTTTGCAGGAGGATGTAATGACAGGACAAGGGGGAATGTCTTGAAACTTACAGTAGTTTTAGATTAAATATTAGGAAAAAAATATTTACTGTGAGGGTGGTGAGGTACTGGCACAAGTTGCCCAAAGAATTTAGGAATTCCCTATCACTGACAGTGTTTAAGGCCAGGTGGGGTGGAGCTCTGAGCAACCTGGTCTAGGGAAAGGTGTCCCTGCCCATGGCTGGGGGGTTGGAACTGGATGGGATCTTTAAGGTTCCTTCCAACCCAAATCATTCTATGATTGTGTGAATCGGGAGGAAGAGCCCTGGCGGATCAACAGACCTGAGATTCCTTTGCTGCTGTAGAAAGTTTTCAACATGCTTGTGTTTTCAACATGCTTGTGTTTGCAGCCTGTCACTACCCTCCAGCTTCCTGCTCATCTCCTGTGCTTGCAGAGAGTGAGATATCACAGGCATGTACCAGAGCACAAAAAAATTGTTGCCTTTTCCACATGACACTAATTTCTGACACTTAAAATGTGTTCCAGTTAACAGCAAATGTAGAATTTGATGTAATTCCTTTTTCTCCAGGGCATTAAATAGGTATTAAAATGAGAAGCTCATGAAGCAGGGTGATGATGCCCAGCAGTAGCTTCCTCGAGTATGCTTCATTCTGGCTCTTTCAAGCATCTCAGTGAGGCTGCTGGAGAAGCCACCAGTATTAGACCGTTGTGCACTGAAGCTACAACTTTCTGAGCATATCTGTTGCACGATTATATTTCTTCCACCAGAGTAGCTAAAGCCACCAGCATCAATATTTGGTGTTTCTAGGAAAATCAAAACCACGCAGCTGCAGCAATACAAGCACGTTGTCAGGTGAAGATGTCAAGTGCTGGCAGCACCCGTGATGCACAGGCACACGTCAGCCCTCAGGGGCAGCATTTCAAAGCACAGCCTCCAGGAGTGTCACATCCCAGGGATGGGTGGAACTCGGCTCAAAGAGCAGGAAGGGAGAGCAGAACAAAGCTGGGCACCGTATGAGCGACTCATTCCTCCCACTTAGTGGTCTTTTTCCCTCGCTTGGGAGCCGGGGAAGTGAGTGGGAGGATGTGCTTTGTGTGACACAGGAAACCACAGAGTTTGGTGGCTGCACTGCATTCACTCCTGGCTTTGAATGCTCTTTCTTCCTTCTGCAAATCCCTTCATCAGGGGCATGCTCTTGCATTTCTGAAATGGCTGTCTTGGCTAACACCTCAGGGATTTCTGTAGGGCCATTGGTATGCTTAAGGCTAATGTATATTAATGCTTGCAGCACCTTGCAGAATCGAGCTGTTCATTAGTAACCTTGGGGAATGCATTTGGCACCACGGTGTGTCCTTCTTTCCATTTTTCAGTGGCTGAAAAGAAAAAAGTTTTTGCTTGACCACACTTAAGCACACATCCTCCACAGTCCAAAATGCATCACACCAATAAAATTGTAGGCGTGTTGTAGTAACAGAAAAGATACCACAGATGTTTGTCTTCCCAAGCTGCAGCAGCAGAAGGAGGGAGAACTGCTCAGCTGTGCAATGCTGCACCCCTTTCTTGCCTCCTTTTCTCTCTGAGGCTGTGGAAGTGCTGTTGTGGGGATAAAGCTCCCCACCAAACTGCAGTTGTCCTGCAAGGGGCATTTGTTTCTCTCTTCCCAGGACTGCCTGCGAGAGATCCAGGACTTTCTGAAGAAGCACATGAACTTTGTCTTCTCGCTCCTGGGCATCGCCATTGGCTTCACGGTAACAGTGTCTGTCCTTTCACGTTTTGGCCCGGAAAGGCAAGATCCAGTGAGGAAAAAGTATCTTAAATTAGCCCCCAGAAGGTAGAATTTTGGGTGATTTTGGATGCTAGCAGTAGAAAAACAAGCAGTGGTGGACTCTACCATGGAAATTGGGAAAGGGTCAGGAATCTGGACAGGATAATAGATGGAGGGGTTTTCCTGCAGGAGGAGGCTTCCTGCATGGTTTTTGTGCCCTAACAAGGCATGTCATCTGGCAGTGGGGAGCAGGATGCAGCAGCAGTTGCATTTCATCCACTCAGGCTTGCCTGTGTGACTTCTCCTGTGAGTGACAGGCCATGTCACCTCCCTGGGTGCTTGTGGATTATGTAGGAAGCCAGCAGCAGGGGTAGAAAAGGAGATCCAGTAAAGCCTTCATATTTTAGCAAACTTGCTGCCTCCTAGATTAACTTGGGAAGTTGCTTGTGCAGCCAGAACTGGAAGGTCTTGAAAGCTACTGAGCACCAGCAGTGGAGCTGGAGAGCTGTGCAGAAGGGGAAGGTCTCATCCTATTAATGACCACTATATGAATCTGATGAGGAACATCTCAGACAATGTGTGGGTAACTCCCAGGCTCATAAAAAGCAGGCTGCAAAGGAAAGGGGAAGAGTGTGTTGTCTGGGCTCCAAGGTTCTGTCTTTGAAGGAGTAACGTGGAGGAGGGGTGAAATCATCTTCCGATGATGGCTCATGTAGAAAGGTTCTGAAGTTAATTTGAGGAAGAACAAAAGAGAAAATTAAATGCTGCAAGAGAAGCATATCTTTCTGTAGTGAGGGGGCTCTGGGGCTGCATGGGGGTGGTCTCTTCGTAGCTGGAGCAGGCCAATAATTAAACCCAGCCTTCTTGTTTGCCCCTCCACTGCTTGGCAGAGGTGTATCACTGTAATTACCTGTACACAAGGACTCTGAACAAGTGGTGATGCACACCAGAAAAGAGCATGTGAAAGGAGACTCCTTTCTCCACCAAGAGGGCAGATTTGGTCTGCTATGATATCTCCATGCTGCTCTCCAGATGGGATGACCTTTCTTGATTGAAAGTGTTATTTGGCGATTGTTTTATGCCTTGTGTCCACCTTGGCACATTTATGGATTAGAAGATTCTTCTCCATCTAAATAAAACCCAGAGGAACAAATGATTTGTATTTTATACCAGTAGATTAGGAAAACCATCAGGCATTGCTATGGAGCTGTAAATGTAAAGTCATGTGTGAATATTTGGTGTCACTTTACAATTTTTCTCCAGTATAAGGAGAATTTCACTGCAGCTATATTCAGATAAAAGCAGGAGCACTTTTATAACAGATACACTTTTTTCACAGCTTGATGATGTAGCCAGATAAGGCAGCTGTCTTTGAAGCTTGTGCTAGAGGAAATCTCACCGCGCAGCTTGCTATTGTGATGGCAGGATGCAAGGGAAGCACGTAAAGAAGGCTGTAGCTGCTCTGATGTCACTGTCCCTCGGCCAACAATGCACACGCATCCCCAGATCAAGCTGCAAGCAAAGGCATTAGCACATTAGGGCATACTTGAAGAAAGAGCACATTGTTACAGCCCTCATTATCCTTCCCACAGCAGCCTTACCTTGGCTATGTTGCCTGTGTTAATCCTGATGTCTGATACACCAGGCAGAGTATCACAATAGAGAGGAAGTGCACTGTCCTCTGCATTTATAACTATTTGGTGTTGGTTTAGGTGTTTGTCTGTTTGTTTTGTTTTGTTGGGGTTTTTTCTTCAAACAAGACGTGTGTTGTGGTTTTTTCTCTTTAAAAAAGGCTACTATTATGAGAGGTATGTTTGTTTGCATAGAGAAATGTTCTGTGGCAGGAATTAAATCTGAATTTCCTGGTTTCATTTTATTTCTTGGTATTTTTAGGGCCAGGTTTGAGCTGTGCTATGCTAACTCCAATCAGATGTTTTAACCATGTGTTGCTTTATTTTAAATTTCCATGTGAGAAATGGTGTTCAGCACTTCACTGAAAACCAGCTCTCCTCAGCAAAATGTGATAACAGGCAATATTTATGATTGCTTATTTGCACAGATGGAGCATCATAATCAGTTACACACTTCATTGTATGCCTTTCTCATTTATTTCCTTTTAGGTTTATGGGATGTTCCTAACTTCATTCCTCTGGTTCTCCATGCACTTCAGCAGCAGCTTGTACCGGAAAGGCAAATACACCCTGCGAGAGAGGTAGAAACCTGCTGCCTGGGCATCCCTACCAGGCAGAGCCAGATCTTGGCACAGGAAGATGTCTGAAGTCACCCACAAAATGCCCTGGGAAGGTATTGTGTGGGGTCAGGTGATGGGATATATGTCACACATTTCCCTTTTCTGCACTACAACTGGGCTCAGAGATGCAGATTCCCTCAATGGGAGACATATGGGCTGTGGCTCCACAAGAAGGACACAAGGAGTTCTTTACAACCAAATGGAGAGAAAAGCCCAGCAAAAATCACAGCATTAAACAAACTTCTCTCCTGCTGTCATCAGAACAGTTCCCTGTGACTCCCAAAGATGCAATGTTTCTAGGAAGATGGCTTTGGATCACAACCCAAGATCAATGTTGCACTATCAGTAAATAAATGACAGGAAGTGTGTCACCACTGATGCGAAATGTGCTCTCCCAGAGGGGAATTTGCAATGATTAACTTTGGGCATGTTTCTGATCATGGTGGATGCTACATAGGCATCCAATGACTGTCAGTTAGTTTTCTTGTTTTCAAATGTTGCCAAATGTATAGAACTTTTGGCAGAGATCAGGACAAAAAGTCAGAAAGTAGAGAATGAGCTTTGAAACAACTGACCAACAGAAGGATGTATTTCTGTTATTCCTCCTTGCTAATGCAATACAACTTTTTTTTTGTTTTAATTCTTAGGATTTAGTCAGCCTCCTAAATCTTGATGCCACACTGATTCCACGGGGACTTGTTAAGCCACGCCTGTGTCTAACTCTGGGCCCCTTAATTTAGGAAGGATGTTGACTCAAACACATTAAGAGAAGGGCCAGAAGGCTGGTGAGGGGTCTAGAACACAAGCCCTGCAAAGAGTGTCTGAGGGAGCTGTGGTTATTTAGCCTGGAAAAAAGGAGTCTTGGGGTGACCTTATCACTCTCTACAACTGCCTGAAAGGAGGGTGTAGCCAGGTGGTGGTTGGTCACTTCTCCCAGGCAACCAGTGACAGGATGAGAGGACACAGTCTTAAGCTGTGCCAGGGGAAGTTTAGGCTAGACATTAAAGAAAAATTCTTCACAGAAGAAGGGATTGGGCATTGGAATGGGCTGCCCAGGGAGGTGGTGGAGTTACCATCGCTGGAGGTGTTTAAAAAAAGCCTGGACGTGGCACTCAGTGGCATGGTTTAGTTGATAAGGTGGTGTTAGGTCATAGGTTGAACTTGGTGATCTCCAAGGTCTTTTCCAACCTGGCTGATTGTGTGATTCTGTGATTCTGTAACTTCCGCCCCCAGCTCTGTGTTTATCAGGCTTTGCTAACCCACTGTGCTCTTGTGGTAAAAGGACTTTGATATTACACACACAAACAGAAGTTTAAATCTATAAGAGAACAGGACTGATCCCCAGCCAGCTCAAACAATACAATGTCCAACTCCACGTCCTTTTTACATCACTTTATCAATAATAAACAGAATTTGTAAAAAGCTGTCAGTCTAGCTGAAACAACAGCTCCCTGGTATGCTTTGCCCTCATGTCGAGTAGGCAGAGCAGCTTCTGAGCTGAAACTCATCATTGCAATATATGTAGCACCTGCTGTAAATTATACAGCTGTGTGAAATATCTGTTGAACCAGCAACAGCTTTCAATTCTCTTGTACATAGTGGGTTTTAGGCATGAAAAATTGTAAGTAGCAATTGTTTACTGATAAAAATGGACAACCCTATGCTGATGTTCAGGACAAGTCCTGGCCCTCTGGCAGGGGCTGCTGCATGTACAACAGCAGTACAGCACCTGGCTGGCATTTTAACCTGGGCTGCAAATACCTTGCATTGGAAAGAGTTGTGTTGTGGAGGGCTGAGGGAGGGCTGCCACTTCTCATTCCACACCCTTGGAGCCAGCAAAGCTTCATTGACTTCACTGGAAGTAGGATGAAGTTCAAACTGCCCCTGTGTATATTCAAGCTACCTTCTGGCAGTCACCAACACACCTCAGTCTGGTAGGGAATTGGGTATGATATGCACTTTCTAGTGGGGAAGTATTCACTTATACATGTATATGTCTCATCACGTATATTGATCTCTGGAAAGAGATAATCTCCCTTGTGAGCTCCAGCTGCTACTGTCAGGCTACTGCTACTGTTGTTCCTCAGGCCAGCTGGCAGCTCATGTGACTCATGGTTGCTTCAATAAAGATGAATTTCTTGCAAAAGACCATCATTCCTCCTCTTTTTTGTGCCATGCATGAAGCTGCCTGCATTGCTTGGGGGTTTACACCATGGGGGGAACTCAGTAATTCTTCCGGTGCTGGGAAGAGATACTCCCCAGGCAGCTTGTGCTTGCCAGTCCCAGCAGCGTGCTGGAGGGAGAGGATGGCCTTGGTCCTTTGGAGGAAAAGGAGTAGCTCACCAACCTCAGCCAGCTGATGGGCCAGCAGGCTGGCACCTCTCAGGAAGTAATGCAATCAGAGGCAGGAAGAATGTTTAAGGACATGTTTAAGCGGTAATGACCAGAGTATTTATATGGAAGCAATGTCTGTGGTTTCACTTTTTAAGGATTAGGTAGTCAGGTCTTGCACACTGCTCTGCATTGGCTAGTTAACTGCTGATATTCTACCATATCAAAAAACATCATGGACAAATTGGAGGAGACAATGTCATCAGCGTGGGTTACCTGCTCAACCCTCATCAACAGGTACAAAAAATCTCTGTTAAAGCATCACCACCAGGACTGCTGAAGTTTTAGGTGCTCCACCTTCTCAGGTCAGTTTTTAATGTAAAGGCAGAGTTGTGGACAGGAGTACCATATATGTGATGAAGATATCTGCTTTTCTGCTCCTGAAAATTGCAGAGGGATGTCATTGCAGGGTGGCAGGAGCCCCTGCTGTTACACACAACACAAGCTTTGGGAGAAGAGTGTGTCCAGCCGCTGGCCATCTCATGAGCTTTATTCCCGTTTCACTGGCTGCTGGAGCTCCCCTGCAAGGAGCAGCACCTTCAACAAGGAGCTGACAGAGCCATGCCCAGTTGGACATGCTCTTCTCCCAGAGTTTGTGTTGTGTGTAGCAGCAGGGATGTGATGGCATCCCGCTGTGATTTTCAGAAGCAGAAAAGCAGCTACCTTCAGCTCCTTGATTTTTAGAAACCCGTTACAGAAATGTGCAGTGTTAACATTTTGTTCACAGTTGTAGAAGTGGCAATGCCGAGGGATGGCTGGATGGAACCCACAGGGTGAGTGAGTGTTAAACAGTGTTTTTACACCTCTGCCAACAAAATATCCCTGTCCTACAATGAATGTTTTTGCACTTCCTAGTCCCTAATTTTCTGCTGGCTAGGGGCAAATTACAGCTCTTGTGTGACAAGGGCAAAACCCCAGGAACTTATTGGTAAGTGGTGTAAAGATTTACACAGTGTTGAGAAGAGTGAGAGAGAGATTTTGTTGGGAGAAGAGCATGGAGCTGAGCACTGGGGATGCAATCCAGCAGCCAGACAAGGAAACACCTGCAGAGCAGTGAGCCTTCCTGAGGCTTGCTCTAGAGGAAGCTGTTTGTTATAAGCATGTCAACACTCACACTCTGCTAGGAAAGAAATCCTATTTATGTAGGCATATATGGGAGGAAAAAAAATGGAATTTTTTAACCTGGGCTGCAAATACCTTGCATTGGAAAGAGTTGTGTTGTGGAGGGCTGAGGGAGGGCTGTCACTTCTCATTCCACACCCTTGGAGCCAGCAGGTGCAAAGTTAAATATTTAGTTGTGAATTGGCTCCAGCTACTTGTCAATTAAGTTGCAGCAATTATCAGTAAGATCATGTGGGCACTTGCAGTCTGCCTCTCTCTGAGGATGCATTAGTTTCTGCTCATGAGTTACTTTTTTCCTTTTACTTTAGACAACTCCCCAGCTCTATCTGAGGCCACAGGAAGAGAGATTATCATCAGGTCAGATTGCTGTGGTCTGTGTGGCCACCTTTAGGGCTACCTATAAGCCTGTGGGGGCCAGGGAGCATCAGCCCATAGGAGCAGCAAGCACTTTTTGTGCTGCTCTCCACCTTTCACTGCCCATGCACTGCTCAGGCGCTGCTCTGCCAACAGGGGCATTAAATTCCATAGAGACCCTACATGGGGCTCACCATATGCTTGTGGCTAGACTGACCACAGCTTGCTTATGAGCTTTTCCAGCTTTTCCACTCACTCTGATGGCAGTGGACGATGCTTAGAGCACTTGTAGAAAGCACTGGTTAAATAATACAGTAACCCTGTACCAAATGTGGTGAGGAGAGATTCTCACTCTCCTCACCACATTTGGTGGTGAGGAGAATGAGAATCTTTCAACCTTGTGGTGTGCTGTCTTGACTCTAAACTGGTTTGCTATTTCTTGCCCTTTTGATCGTGTGTTTGAAAGTTCCTACTGTCCTTGAAATACAACTTCCTCATGCAGCAGCCCCTTCACTATGCAGCTTGGATTGATGGCTGCAGCATGCTCCTAGAGAAGACGCTGCTGAGCAAGTCCTTGCAAAGCCTTAGAAGCCGGCAAATCTAGGTGGAACCTTGCAGTGCTGGAGTGTAAGCAAGCCAACTCCTGCCAAGGTAAAGCTGTGTTTATAAGCTGCAGACACACAAAATATTTTTGGAAGTAACAGTTGATAGACACATGTTTTTCTAACCAGGTGCAGAAGTAATGTGTTTGGAAAAGCAGCTGGCTATAATTCTCCTCTAGAAATGCAGCCAGAGGGGGAAGATGCCCCACACAGATCTCAGCTAGCACAGCTGAAAGCAGTTGAGGTCAGAAGCTGCTGTGAATACACAGTTAGATCACACACATCCTGCAACTTTCACATGAAGTGTCATTGCAGCTCTTTCTGTTGGTAAAATGCAGCTGGGGAGAAAAGTGATCTATTTCTTAATTGTCTAGTTCCTCTTCTGGGAGAATGAGCAACTGGGAGCAAGAATCAAACCTGTCCACTGAGAGATATAACAATGCGTGGGACAGAGGGGAAGAACCTGGGGGTTAAGAGGGAGAGCTCTGGAGAAGTCTCAGAGGCTGTTTCGGAAAAACACAGGCTGTGTGTGTTTTGCAGCTTTTGGCCAGAGCTGTCAAACCCATAACTGACTGCAGGCCTGCTGGTGAACCCTCTCCACTCCCCACCATGCCATCCCTCTCACCCCCAGCGCAAAACTACTGCTACCTTCATCACCTGGCGTTTGGGGGTCCCTCAGATTTATACCTGGAGGCAACCTGCATATCTACCCCTGCCAGGAGGGTCAAGGGGAAAAATCCACCTCTGTATCTGGAAGGGATATATGTGATGGATGTTCACCTTGCAAGGAAGTGGCACATCTTGGGAGAAATATGTTCAGACAAGCCTGAAGGTGCCCACCAACAGCTAAAGCCCTGCTGTCTTCCAGTTTCTATTGCCTTAGACTCCAGCAAGCAAAGAAGAAAGGTCCCTCCCAGCACTTCTTGGAGGAAGATGCGTATCCCGGCATTGCTCACCCTGGAGTCACTGGCAATCAGCTAGCTGGGTTGTTTATATTATCCCAAACCAGAATCCCCTGTCTCCCCTCAGCATCACTGAGTGCTATTGTTTAACTCCTGTGTGCAGCAGCTTGCTCACGGGTGTGCTGGGTTTCTTTTTAGCCCTATTACATCAGCAATGAACTATTCCAGTCTTTATTCACCTACTAATGAATTATACATTGATTATACAATAAGAGCTCTCTGCATCGAAGGGCTGGGCTCTGACACCTCCCAAAGCACAGCTCAGCCCAGCTGTGACTCAGTCTTCTTTGATGCCCTGAGAAAAATGAATGTTCACTTTCTGGGCTCATGAGCTAAGAGGAGAGAGCTTCTGCTTGGATAGGAAGCCTGCCTGGGTTTTCACTCCCTCGGCTGGAGCTCCAGCAGGAGCTGATGCTGTCCTTCCCCCACCATTTATATAACCTGACCTATCACCATAGATACATTGGTATAAATATTTAAGGATGGCAGAGAGACAGGTCAGGCAGATGGGAACCATTTGTTGAGTTTATTAGAAACAGAAAGTTCAGGCTCAGCTACAGGTCTCTGCTTGCTGCATCCCTCTCCCCAGAGGCTGCAAGGCAAGCACAACCCCCTGCACTGTCACAGGGCTTCGACTCAGCTTATAGAGATGGGCATGGGGATTTTTGGATAAGCAGCACCATCCTCTCCTGCTGGGGCACAGAAAATGTATTCTGGAAATGTCCCCTTAGACTTGGGGATTAGATTCCTCATGTTGTTTTTTCTCTATTCAAAATGAAGGTGTTGGTTTGCTCCCCAGGGGTGTAGACAGATCTCTTCTGAGGTGACGGAGCTCCATAGGCCGGTACACACACTGCAGTTTGCCTTTGCTCAAGTCTCTTCCTTGAAAAACAGCATTGTGGAGCACTGGCAGGCAAGGAAGTTACCCCTGAGTGCTCTGGGACTGTTAACCTCCCACGGAACAAATTTCTGAGTTTCTTATCATGCATCTCCAAAATGTCCTATTTAAAGATCTTCGGTAATGCTGCTGTTGTTAGGGGGGGGGTTTGGTTTTGTTTTTGGTTTTTTTGGTTTGTTTTTTGTTTTTTGTTTGGTTGGTTTTGGGAGTTTTTTGGGTTTTTTTTTTTTTATTTTTACCACCAGAGGTAAATTGAAAATTTAGGCTATTTCTGTAGTATTTTGCAATAAAAATAAGAAGTGGTGGTTAAAAGCTAACTAGGACTTCATCAGCAAAATGATGTGCATTTTTTCCCATGGTTTATCTGTCAGTGTTGAGCTGGCTGAGGAGGGCAGGGGGATTGTCATGCAAGCCCAAAGCATGCAGGCAGAGTATGATATCAGCAGCCATCCTGTGGATAAGGGATTCCCCTCTGCTCTCCCAGACCTCCTGGAGACCCTCGGTAGGTGTGTAGAGCCTGCCTTGATGGTCATCAGTTCATGTCCTGGTTGCCAGCTCTTCAGGCCCGTGTAAGAGCAGGGGAGGATGTGTGTCTGTCCTCTCCCCTCATCCCCCTCCCTCACTTTTTATAAAACAAAAGGGGTTTTAAGGGGAAGCTGCTGGAAGGCAGGTGGGCATCTCTGTGGGATAATCAGGCTGAAAGCCCCAGGGGTTGGGTTACCAGCTGAGTCCCGCTGGAAAGGGATGTTCAGCTAAACTGGGACTGGAGGCAGCATCTGCTCTAACGGACCCTGGTGAGTCACACCCAGAGGTGCCAAAACCCACAGGCATGACACTGGCTTTTATAAACAGGTTCACCAAAAACCCCAACAACCCAAGACATACAAACAGAAAAAACCACTGCAAGTGCCTCCTCTCTCAGCGGCTTCACTCTGCCTGCAAACCCAATTGCAGAAGCACATTCAAATAGCCTCTTGGGGATGGGCTTATTTTTTTTAATTTGGGGTTTGGAGAATTTTTTAATAAAAACATTTTTAGAGGTTTTTTTTTTTTTCTTTCAGGGATGAAAGGCTTGGGGGGAGGTAGGTAGCTTTCTCACAGCCCTGCCTGCAGCTGGCTGCTCTGTGAACGACTTCACACCCTGAGCACTTGAACCAGCTTTTCCTCCTGAAGAGGGAAGTCATCAGCCCTATTCATAGCACTCACACTCAATGCTGGCATGTGACACCCAGACACGAACTGAATTTTTGCAAATTAGCTTTACTTATTTATAAAGAGCTGGTAAAGCCACTGAGAGCCTTGGAAAGGTAGTTGTGGTACTTTATAGGCTGTACAGTGAGTAATGCAGTGTGAGAAATGAGTACAAAACATGAGAATTGAGTGTACAACACCTGAAATTACACACAGTCCTGGGAAACAGTGTCTGTTATCTTGTCACTGCTGTGGTGATGACATTTTTCTTCCGGTACCTAAAGGCCAAAGTTTTCAAATATACCCAGCTGAGCTGCTTAAAATAACAACAAGAGACAAAGCTTGAAGTACTTTTCCACTTCCAACTTTTGGAGAAGACTCTTGGCATGGCCAGTTTAAACCCAGTAGGCTTTAGGTTGTAACTGGGAGCTTCTTGTTGTAGGAGATGGCGGGACTGTGCCCCTGCCACAGCTGTCCCTGAGCAACATGTGCTCCAACAGAACCTTAAGGAAACTTCCAGAAACAGAACTGTGTTGGCTCCAAACCAAATTGTTGCCTAATAGAATTTTTGGAGGATACAAAAAAGTTTATTTCTTGTTTCCCATTTCCCTTCACTCCCCAACATAGGAAGAAAAAGGGCAGGAAGCAAGAGAAGATAAGCCACAGTGAGGGGGATAAATATGACAGAAAAAAACAGCAATCCTAAGCTCCCTGGAAGCAGTTTCAATGCCACTCTTGTGGCAGTGATTGCACTGCTCTCCAGTGCACAAAAGTTGATTTGAGAGTCATTTTCCCTCATAGGCGGTGGGGCTGCCGCTGCTGAAAGCCCTACTGCTGCTGGTTCCTTCCTGTCCCACTCACAGGCTCACCAAGCAGCATCTCTGAGAGTTTTCCTGGGAACAGCCTAAGTGCACGAGAGGCTTCTTTGTTCATATAGTCTCCTTTTCTTTTCCTTTTCTTTTCTTCTTCTTTTCTTTTCTTTTCTTTTCTTTTCTTTTCTTTTCTTTTCTTTTCTTTTCTTTTCTTTTCTTTTCTTTTCTTTTCTTTTCTTTTCTTTTCTTTTCTTTTCTTTTCTTTTCTTTTCTTTTCTTTTCTTCTCTTCTCTTCTCTTCTCTTCTCTTTTTTTTTTTTTTTTTTGAGGTGGGGGTGTTTTACTATTTATAGCTGTAAAGGATGGAGGTGCAGAAAAGAAGATATCACTGTGGGACACTGCTGGAGCAAGTGAGCAGCTCTGGGATCCTGCCGTTATCATTTGGGCTGATGAGCAGGAGCCACACAGGATTACAGCTATTGCCATGACTAGATGGGTCATGCTGATAATTCAGGACAGCAGTTACATGCATAAATAGCCTGGTGAACCTCCAGCTTTGTTGGTAAGTCTGGATGAGTGAATGTGGCTTAGAGACAAAGGGGTTATGAATCCATGGCAAGCCCACAATCAGGGACAGACTCAGCATAAGTAATTAGGGAACAGAGCCAACTTCTATTCATTCCTGGTCCCTGCTGCCTTGTAGGGCATGGGCTGTTACTGAGGGACACAGATAGTTTTGGTGAATGTCACAAAGCCCTGGACCAAAGGGATGATTTTGGAAGAAGCTGACTTGATTTCTACATACATGTGTAGGAAATGTGTGATAGCTAACAGCTCATTCCCGACTATGGGATGCATGGATGGGAAGACTCTATCAGAGTGTGCAAATACTTGGCTCAGACGCTGCTCCCTGAAATCCTTCAGTGGAGGTAAGTGCCCAGGCAGGAAGAGGGCAGGTTTCCCCACACGACGCTGTGGGTGGGTGCCAGGTTCATATTTAGCTCGGTGAGGTGCTGACCTTGGCTGGAGCTGCTCACTGATGCCTTTTCCAGGCATCCTCCTGTGCTCTGGTTGTGTGACTTACCACCCTGCCCCTGGAGAAGTGAATGAGCTTCCTGGAAGCATAACACGGGGTGAGAACAATTTATATTTCTAAGGATGAGCGAGTGGGCCTAAGCGGGTTTCAGCTAAAAGCTTGGGAAGTTTCATCCTGCTTCTACTGGTAGCTTTGAGAGGGGAGGGAGTTAACTAAAATTCCCAAGCCTGTTGATATGTGTGAACTTCTTTTTTTATTTTTTTTCCTTGGGGAAAAAGTGGGAAAAAAGGAAATGGGAAAAGTAGAGAAGGAAAAGGAAAAAAATAAATAAAAAGGAAGAAAAAAGAGGGGAATCTCTTTGGTGGACAGCCCTGAAGCCCCCCTGATGCTCTTGTTACCCAATAACCAAAGGAAAACATCCTGAGTGCTTCTACTGAACTTGATGCTATTGCTTGCAGTACCGAAGCCACAAACTTAAGACAAAATTGTTCAGCAGAGCAGATTTAGAGATAAAATAAGATGAAATGAGGAAACGCTTTTCTGAATTTCAGGCTGATGGTTTTAATGCAAAAGACCTTTGGTCTTTTTTTTTTTTTTTTGAGGGGGAGGGGGAATCCCCTCATGAATGTCATGAAGGCACCCTCAAACTTTCCTGTACAGAAATACAAAACCTCCTGCAACCTATTCACAGAGGTTTCTCCCTGCACCCCAGGCTGCCTGGTGATATTTAGGAGGTGGCAGCGAGTTTTAAGGGATGGTGGTCAGGTTTGGGAGGTTCCTACAGCCCCCCAACACCTGCCCCCGTGGCTCCTAACTGTGTGTAGGAAATTTTATTGTGAGCTGCCCCTGGAGGGCAAGAAGAAGGGAAAAACAAGGAAATAAACAAGAGCACATAGAAAAAGGGGGAAAAAAGAAAAATGGGGGGAAGAGATGAGAAAAAATGAGTGAAGATGAAAGAAAGGGAAAAAAGAAGGGAAGGGAAGGGAAGGGAAGGGAAGGGAAAATTCAAAAGACAAAAAAGAAAAAAAAGGCGGATAATAGAAAAAGGAGGGGAAAGCAAAAAGGAAAAGAGGAGTTAGGAAAAAACAGAAACTGGGAAAAGTAGGGAAGAAAAAGGAAGAAAAAAGGGAAAAAAGAAGAAAAAAACGGGGAAACAGCAAGCGACCCCCGGTTTCGGGAAGGCGAGTGGGGTACCTGTGCCAGCCCCGCTCCTGGGGCGTGCCCAGGGGCGTGTCCAGGGCGTGTCCCAGAGGCGTTTCCGGGGCGGGGCGCGAGCGCGGGGCGGGTTTTGTGCGCCCGCCGCCGCCCCGGTCAGCCAGGCAGCGCAGATTTGGGAGAGCCGTCGCCATGGGAGTGGAAGGCTGCACCAAGTGCATCAAATACCTCCTTTTCGTCTTCAACTTCATCTTCTGGGTGAGCACAGGGGCGCCGGGAAGCGGGGCTGAGCCCCCCCGGCCTTTAAATAAGGGGGCTGCAGTATGGCCCGTCTGCCTGCGCCTGGGTTTAGCCTCCTTCTTGCTCCCCAGCGCTGAGACTTGCTGTCTGGGATGTGCCTTAGGGGCTGCTTATTTTTCTTGTCTTTATTTTCTTTTTCTTTTTTTTTGTTGGAGGGCGGAGTGGCTGATCAGCCTTTGCTTTTTTATTTTAATGCATGCATATATGTGTAATTCTGCACGTATATCTATTTATGTATATTTTTTTAATAGATATGCAGAGGGGGAGGTAGACTCGTAGGATGATTTGAGGTTGGAGAAGACCTTTAAGATACTCGCGTCCAGCCGCTGCAGATGTTTATGGGCGCCTTTCGGGGCGGGGGGCAGAGCCTGGGGGCGCTCCCACAGCCCCTCTTGCTGCGGGTCTGCGCTGGGGAAAGCGGCGCTCCCGGGAAGGAGGGAGAGAGAGAGAGGGAGGGATGCAGGGATGCTGCCAGGCGGAGGGAGGGAGGGAAGGGGAGGGGAGGCGCCGGCCGTGCCGCCCGCCGCAAAGGAGGAGGCGTTCAGCAGGCACGGGCGCTGTGGGGCTGGCCAGGGGCGTTCAGCAGGCACGGGCGCTGTGGGGCCGGCCAGGGCCGTTCAGCACGCACGGGCGCTGTGGGGCCGGCCAGGGCCGTTCAGCACGCACGGGCGCTGTGGGGCCGGCCAGGGACGTTCAGCACGCACGGGCGCTGTGGGGCTGGCCAGGGACGTTCAGCACACACGGGCGCTGTGGGGCTGGCCAGGGCCGTTCAGCACGCACGGGCGCTGTGGGGCTGGCCAGGGCCGTTCAGCACGCACGGGCGCTGTGGGGCTGGCCAGGGGCGTTCAGCACGCACGGGCGCTGTGGGGCTGGCCAGGGCCGTTCAGCACGCACGGGCGGTGTGGGGCTGGCCAGGGGCGTTCAGCACGCACGGGCGCTGTGGCGCCGGCCCCGCGCCCCCCGGCCCGGCCGGCCCCGTTCCGCTGGCCCCGCGCCGGGCACCGCTGCCCCCGCCGCCCGGGAAGTTATTTTAGGATGCAAATTCTATCCAGGCCGAAGAGGCTGCCTTTCCTGAGAAAGTTTTTCTTGAAATAATCAATGCAGACATGCGGCTAATTTAGCAAAAGGCGGCGTATCCCGGTTTCCCTGCGAACCAGGTTTGTCCCGGTTAGAAACAGCCTCCGGCAGCGCGAGGTTGGCTGGCAGGAGTTCCTCTCCTGCTCCTGCGCTCGGGGGCAGCGAGATATGCCCGAGCAGGCTGCTGGTTTCCCGTTTTAAATACTCTGGTTTCCATTCCACGGAATGCTTTTTTGTCTTGGAAGTGAGTCCAGCCCCACCCTGGCAGGCAAGGCACCGCTTGGATGCCCCTTGTCCAGTGCCCTGTGCCCCTTGACGTCCCGCTCTGTTATCGAAGATTTGGGATTTGGTTTTTTTCTCAGTGCTTGCTTAGAGCAGCGAATGTATCAAGTGGGGCTGGAGAAGTGGGAAGGGGACCGATGGCTTCCAGAGCAAACCCTGCGTTGGCGCCTGGAGCGGCACTGCCTGGCTGGGGCCTCTGCCTGCGGATCCTCCCTGGGGTGCCTGGGGAAGTTCTTTTGGGGGTCGCCGTCCCTGGGGTGTAGGGCTTAACCAAGGGGATGCTCACTTCAGGCCTGTTCGCCTTGTGTCTGGGTATAACACTGGCCAAGGGGGAGGTGACAAGCTCTGATAACAGCGGCGTTAATTGATACCTGATGTGTTGCCAGCTGCGTGAATGAGAGATAATTCCGGCTTGGTTTTTTTTAACCTTTTCCTCCACCCTTAAAATGGCCGGATGGAGGCGGGTATGGTTGTCTGTGAAGTGGTGTTCCTTCCGAGTTACTGTGCTTATCCCAGTTTCTTTTCCTTGCCTTCTGGTCTCGATTTCCTGCCATTCTTGTCGAAGAAGCTGCCGGCTATGCTTGCGAGGAAGGGTCTCCTGGGTGGCAGGAAGGATGCTGGGGGCTCTGCACAGCCACCACTTCTCAGCAAGATCAGTTGTTCACCTCAGAGTCTTGCAAAAGAGCTGATCTTTTATAAATGGACATTTTGCTTCCAAGGGGAATTGCCAATCTGTGTAATTTCCCCGTTATGACCTCTGTTGCCTCTCCCTACCCTTTTGGAAGGTGCTCCCTGTGAGTGGGGGTAGATGCTTCAGTTCCTCCCCAGGAGGGGTGCCTGTGAGCTGGGACCCACTGGCTCCCAAAACAGCTCCCAGTGCTGGACTTGCTGGTCCCCTTGCACTGTCCCCTGTGCAGAGTGGGAGCCTGGACTTCATTAGAATTAACGATCCTTTCTGTGGGGCTGGCCTGCTGAATGGTGGTTGAATACCAGATCTTGGAGTTTTCAAGCTCTTTTGTGTTGCTCTTTAAACTAGTAGGTGAGGGGAATTTTGGGTTTACCACAAAGGCAGGTTAGCTGCCAACCTGGCACCCCCAGCTGGGGAGGGATTCTGTGGTTAACAGCAAAGCATGATGATCCTTTTCTCGGGGTGACATTTAAGGACAGAACGTGGTGCTGAGCACCCTTGCTGCAGGCTGGCTGTGTTGGGAAACCACCTCTAACCACAGGGAGGTGTGAGACAGGGCACCTGCAGCCCTTTAGTCCCGCCAGCTGGTTATTATGCAAGGGCCCATGGGCTCCCTGTGCTTATTTGCTTATGATTTGCCTTGTGTGCAGCTGCTGCTCAGTGCCGTTGATGAAAACAAGCCAGAATCAGAGCCCAAAGTTTGGCAGGCACCATGCTGAGCTGCACAGGAGCTTGTTCTAGTGCCCAAGAGGAAGAAGGAAGCAATTCTCAGCCTTAGTTACTCTGATAACTTTTTTATATAGCCCCGCTATCCTGCTGGAATGTAAATAAACTGACACCCCTCTGGCTTCCTCCCCCTGCCTTCCCCTGGCAGCACAGGGGGAATTTCACAAAGCTGCTGTGTTGAAGAAGCAAAAGGAAAAGGTGACCCTGCTGCCAGCTCCTTGTTTGTTGTACCTGAGACATTTCAGTTTTATTTGATTTTTTGGGATTGCTTTTCCTTTGTGCATGCATTCTTGAGAAGAAGATGCCAAAATTTTGCTTGCTCCAAGGTGGCTCTTGAGGGAGCAGCAGCTGCTGCATGGACCACATGAACAAACGAGTGCCTGTCCCAGGAGAGAGGTCCCCATGTGTTTCACAGTGAAGTGGTGGAGGAGGCCATGGTCAGCACCTGCAGGCTTCACCTGGGTAGCAAAACACTGGGCTGGAAAGACAAAAGTTTTTCTGTGCTGCCAAGTTGTCCTGAAACCTTGGGGTGGCTGATGGTGGGTGGTCACTGTGCCCTGTGAGAGGGAGCAGTAGCTGTTACTGGGCAGTTTGGCTGGTGTGGTGGGCAGCCTGAGCAGGGAGCTGCTTCTCCATCCCATCCCTAGGACTGGGATGGCTGGATTTTGACTGCTCTCCTGGATTTTCCAAGCCCAATAGCAGAGCTCAGTGTGTGGGGCTGAACTGACCAATGCTGCAAAGGGTCCCTGGGGAGGCTGAAGCTATTTTAAAATATAATTAAACATAACCAAGGAGGAATTGACTTGCTTGGAGAAGGATTGCTCAACTTATTAGCTAATACAGCCCATGGCAGCCTTCCAGGTCGAGAGCACCGCTGGCTGCCCTAGCAGAGAGGTGTCTAATTAAAAGGAAGAGCTTGCTCCTAATGCCATTTTCCAGGCACTGTCTAACTCTTTTGTGTGTTCAGGGGATGCCATACAGCCTGGGTGCAAAGGGAAGGAAGGGCAAGAACAGAGGGAGGGTGGAAGTGAGAGTCTGTCTCAAGAGGGGTGATTGAAAGGGAAGAGGTAGAGGGGCTGCGCATTTTCTTGTGCAACACCGGAAGATCTGTTAACTGTAGCCTGGAGTCTGCAAAGGCTGCTCAGAGACGCTTGGTGCTGGTGATGGGAGGTGACACTGTGGGGAGGTGGCAGCTCTCTGTGGCAGTTGTCCCATGGTAACTGCTTTTGCTGGGTGACACATGACCCTCCCATTGTGGTGAGGAGGGTGGCTGTGTACCACTGCTCACAGCTTTAAATGAAGAATGGAAGATCTCAGGGTTCCTGTAGCTCTGAAACACGGGTTTGAAATAACTGTGGACTAACAAAGTAGCTTGGATCTTGCTGTGGGTGCAGGTGTGGGCTGAGCACTGCTCCAGTGCCACTGGCGGCAGTGCCTGGCTGGTTGGGCTGCTGGTCTCCCTGGGAACTGCAGAGAGCCTGGTGAGCAGCAAGGACCTCATGCTGGTTTAGCATTTCCTTCTGCAAATTTTGTTTGGAATCCCGGGACAGCGTACAGGGAAGCGTATTTCTGTGTGTTTGACCCTGCAGCTGCTTCATACCTGTCTTTGAAGGGCAAGGGAGAGGTTTCCTTAGCAGGCACAGTACCTACACTGAAGTTTTGTTGCTGATGTCTCTCTGGGATGTTTTAGGGCACTCTGTCAAGTGAGCACAGCCCTTCCATCACCTACAAAACCTCTTCTGAAGTTTCTGTGTGCAGAAGGTTGCCCTATGGGGGTACCTGATTGCACTTAATGGGCTGTGCTGCAGATGAAAGGAGGGAGCTGCTGGCTGGAATGGGGATTGCTCTGTTTCCTCACGTTATTCTGCTATCAGCCACTGTAATGCTTATCTTCTGCAAGAGCATTAACACTGAGAAACACTTTGATCCTGCGCTGTGGAAGTGCCTTTCACTGTACTATTAAGAAGGGAAAGCAGTTGTATCCCCATTGTAGTTAAATGCTTATGTACAGGACCAAATTAATTTTAAAGCAATATCTGAAATTGTTTTCCTCTCTGCTGAGGGCAGTTAGAGCCTGGGAAGTGCTGCTTCTGTCTGCAGCAGGGATCAGGCTGGGACAGGCTGGCAGCAGCCTGTGGGCATGGTGCTCCCCATCGTAGGACCCTGCTCCTGGATTTTGGTGCTGGATTCCCATTCTCCTGCCATCCATCAAGCTTTATTTGGCCTCTGGCATGCTGCTCCTCTGGGAGTGTTCCTCTGGAGCTTGTTTTGAAAAGCTCTGCAGTGTTGTAGGGCTGGTAACTATAGGCACCAGCGGAGAATTTCTCTCTGGCAGGCAGCTCTATTAATAGCCGCTGCTGGAAGGTGTGCTGCTGGGAGCAGGGCTGCAGGCTGCTCTCCTCCTGCCTGCAGGGCATGGTGCTCTTCCCAAATGCCTTGCCTGCAATTCCTGGGCAGGCCTTGCCTGCAAACTTTCAGCCTGACCTTTGGTGGCCGTGGACCACCATGGCTGTGGAAGGCAGCAGGAAGCTCTCGCCTGTGCTGTCCCAGAGCCCTATCTGCCAGTGCTGCCTGTGAGTGCCTGTGCCAAGATAACCTTCTGCGTTGTGTGCCTCTCAAACTGCAACTCTGTGTCGTACTGGAGTCCCTTCCCCTGCTTACACTGTCCCAGGGGACTCCAGGGCATCCCAGAGTCCGCCCCACCATGCCGCCGAGCAGTGATCTCCAGCACATCTCACCTTAAAATTTCAACTGACTCTTCCGTGTGAAGCCTTGACATTGCAACATGGAGATAGTCTCAGCATTGAACCCAAGTTCCCAGATTCCTGGGCCACCATTCAGCTGTCAGCCCTTTGCTGCACCCTACGCCCTTTCAGCAGCTCCATGAGGTGCAGCTGTTCAGTAGAAAAGAAGTTAATCTTCTGCTTTTCAGGAGGGGAGGTGCAGGCTGTGGGAAGGTGTGGTGCTGCTTAGGCACATTCCATGTGTCCCTCTCTTTCCTGACTCAGTCCTCAGGCTGGCAGTGCAGGACCTGTAATGTGCTAGCAGGGATATTGCAAGGGCTTGTACTGCCCTTCCAAAGGTAGTTTCCATCAAGTTCTGAGTGTCTATCTCCTCACTTTTTCTCTACTTATGCTGCTTCACCTAGAGACCCACAAATTACCTGGGAGTAAAGCATTCAACCCCAAATTAGCCAGGAACCCTTTGTTCCTGGCCATATGAGGGGCTTCTTGCATATTTCAGTCTTGGCAAGCCACTTTACTTTTCTGCATCCTGGTTCCCGACATGTGAAAGGAGGGGCATTCATTGTCACTCCATCTCAGCTGCTTTGCAGGTGGTGCTGGAGAGGAATTATGGGGAGCCCTGGTTGGGCTTCTTGGGTGGGGTCTGGGTGCTGCCCTCACAAAGGGCTCTGCTTCCAGGTGATTTAAGGGAAATTGCAAACCTCTGCAGCATGAGAACCTGTTAAAAATCTCCAATCATCTGCCTTAATCATAAACCAGCTAAAATTCATTAAGCTTTTTTGGCAGCCTCCTGCTTCTTGTTAGTAACTGTGGTATTTCCCAGGCACCGTGGCGTGAGCTCTGCCAGCAGCGTTTTTCCAGCAGGGCGAGAGCCTCTCCCAGCCCTTGGGCTCTCACAGGTTGGGAAGCAGGACCTGGAGGCAGGGCCAGCTGTGGCTGTGGGAAGTGGCACTGCTAAAATACAGCATCGTCAAACTGCTGGCACCTCCACAGGATGTCTGTCTGCTTTGCCTTGGCATGCCCAGCAAGCTGCCCTATAGCCAGAACTTTTTTCTTCTCCTCCTGCCTTCCAGGAAATCTGTTTCAGAGAAGGGTGGAGGGAAGGGAGCAGGAGGAAAAAGTCTGGGGGCAGCGGAAGGGACCGGGGAGGTGATGCACATCCTGGCATATGTGAGTTTTAGGGAGCAACAGGTTAAGGTGGGGGCAACTCAGAAGCGGGATATAGCGCATTAAAAGGAGAATGGGATTATGTCTTGCACCCCTAATTCATAAGAATTTCTTGTGGAGAGGAGCGACGAAGCTGTGAAAAATGGGCTTGTTCCCTTGCCCCACAGCTGGATCTGGAAGTTTTAGGGTGAACAGCATGTCCATTGGTGAGGCTCAGTCCAGGAAGGAGCCTCACTATGTGCACCGTGGATTGGGCAGCAAACCAGGACTGCGCACATGCTTTCATCATGGTGCTCATCTGGTGATACCTCCTCACATGGGCTGCCGTCCCATCGCCCCCTGGGGACACAGGACATGCCTTTTCCTGCCCCTAGGCAGCATTCCATGGGGACTTTCCCCCCTGTGTCAACCAGGAATAGCGTTCCTGAAGAAGCAAGCCTTGGGCAGGGAGGATCCAGCTGGAAAAGTCCAGCTGTCTGTGGAAGAAGCAATAAATCTCTGGAAGCTGGAAAATAGCAGTAAAGAGGAAACGTTGGAGCCTGCAGCACCACCTCTGCTGTGTCGGGAAGCTGCTCAGGGCGGGAGCTCTGGGGCCAGCCCCATCCTGGGGAGTACCACTGATGTGCCTTCCATGAGTGCCGTGGTGCTGGCAGCGGAGCAGCAGGCTGGGCAGGTCAGCTTTTGGAAAGCAGGTCAAAGTCCAACACACTGCTGCTGTTGCTGAATTTGCAGCTTTTAGATTATTGCAGTCCCCAAAAATTTAAATGGAGAGCTGTGCTGGGCACTCAGACCATATCATGACGGGTGATGGCCCCAGCCTCTGCAGCACTGCTGTTTGACAAGCTGGGAACAGAAAGATCAGTGGGATAACCTGTGTGAGGTTACAGATATCCACGACAGAAAAAAACAGTGATATGTATGAGGATGTGCAGCGTAGAGCGTGATGCTGCCATCAGTGGTTGGAGCTCTTCTCGTGCTGGCAAACAGCAGTTGTAGGATGGAAGGGGGAGAAAACATCAAGCTTTTATCTGGAACAAGCTGTTCTATTAAAAATGAGATTATCCCAAGCAAGGTATGGTGGAAGGCAGAGTTACCGTGGCAAGCTGACAATGTTTTCTCCCTGTTGTTTTCTTTGCTTTGGGAAGAAAGAGCCCTAATTCCATTCTGGGCTTCTTGGTGGTGGGAGGATGTATGGTTCTCATGGAAAAAGTTACTCATCGTAGCCCAAACGCTGTTTTCATTAGTAAGTGTATGTCATTTTCTCTTAAGAAATACAGCTGCTATTGGATTAAAACTTCCATTCAGAGGTCTTCCATGCTCTGTTAAAAATGCAAATGGAGTCAGGCGGTGCGGGACGGCTGTGTGATGTTCCTGGGGTGCATTCAGGATGAAACCAGGAACATCTGGAGTTGGTTCAGCTGGCTGCCTCAGGCAGACCTCACTGCTGGGGTGGGTTTGATGCAGTAGAAGAGGCTCCATCCCTCTAGCTAGTGTTCTCAAATGATTAAAAAATATCTTGAGGAGCACTTGCAGCTTGCTTTCAGTTCTGTCAGGCATTTTAAGGCAAATTTGGTTGGAAAGGAGCTGCTGGTATCACCCCAACTTCTCCATGGGTGGCTGGACAGGGCGTGGTGGGGTGGCACTGCTGGGTGTGGAGGGCAGCATGTCAGGGCAGAGCAAGTGTCCTTGCAGGGAAAAAACCAAAAAGGCTGCAGCCTTTTTTCTTTACCTCTTCCAGCCAGAGAAATCCAAACCTTCCTTGGGATGTCTTCTCTCCTAGCAGCTACCAAGAGAGCTTTACTTTGAGTGGCATGGATTAATTAGGGGGCTTATTCTTTCCTCTGAGAGTAAAAGCACAAACTTTGTTATGCCCTCAGACAATGAACGAGGCACTCCAGGCTGGATTTGGGTAACTTTGTGCAAAGCCACAACCTGCCTTATTTGGAGCTGGACTTGAGCACAGGCTGGCTTTCGTGACTTTTCTCCATAGCCAGTGTTTGGAGAACCTCAGGCTGGCCTCAGTGCAGGAGGGATGAGGGACTGTGCCAGCAGGGAAGTTGCATTGGTTGTTGTGGGAGAAGTGCTAAAAGCCTATTACTTTGGCAGACTGGGGAAAAGCAAATATTTCCCTTCTTCTCCAGGAGCTGGTGGGGATTTTCTCCCTCTGATAGTGGAAAAGCCCCGAGAGCAGTTTGCCCTCAGTGAGTTTGGAAATTGTGTGGGTTTGCCCCAGCTTCAGTGGCATTCCTGGAAAAATCCTGTGGTTGGGATTTGTAGAAATGAGCAAGGAGGAAACCAGCAGAGCTCCCAAGGGGGAAAACCAGGCTCCCATCAACGGCGTGTCTTGCAGATCCCAGTCCTCCTGTGTTCCTTGTTGTGCTTGCACAACTGGAGACTTTACACCTTTCCTGAAAAAGCCCTGCTTTTTTCCTTTTTTTTTTTTTTTTAATGTGACTTTCATGGTGCCTGTCATGCCTGTAGCTGACCTGATTCAGACTCTTTTAGAAGTAGCATGTTTCCACTTCTATACTCTTTGGTAGTTTTCTTCCCTTTTTTAAGGTGAATGGCTTCAAGGATTTAGGACACTCAAAATTGAATTGGCATTTGAACAGGTGATTTCAGCATTTCACACCAGTGATATTGAAATTCTTAAGGCTTTGGGTTTTTTCCCAGATGTTTGTATTTTTCCCCTTCTTGGTTTTACTTTTAAATGGAAGGGAGTTGTCACAGAGGACACAGTGAGCTGTGCTGGGAAAGCTCTCCCTTGAGTTCCTCCCTGTGACGCCTTCCCTGCTGTAGTGCCCCATATCCCTCCCATGGCCATTCCCAGCCCCTCCTGAAAGAGAGAACAGTGGGGAAGTCACTCATAGAACTTCCCATTGTTTGTACATAAATCTCCCAGTGGCTGAGTGGATGTCCCATGTGCAGCACATCTCCTCCCACATCTGGAGTGTGTTTTTGTCCTTGCCCTGGTCAGTGCTGCGTGTCACTGTGCACACGTGGGTGTGGGTACGCTGCTCTTCTGCTGTTTCACAGCATGGGCAGGCAGCAGTCTTGGCCTGGAGGCCCCCAAAAATGGTGTGGTGGTGCTTTAGCCTGACCCCAGGCTTTGCTCGACTTCAATTCCTGCTTTAGGACATTAAGGAAAGCTCTGTGTGCCTGAGGAACACTAGGTGTGTTTGACTGGAAGCCTGACCCTGGATGGGAAGTAGAGTGCATGCAAGACTTGGGGGCAGAGGGGAAAAATGGACCCTTCCCCAACTTTGTTTATACCTCACAGAGAAATGAAATGGGTGATAACATCCCAGTTATCAACTGGGGCCGATTGTAACTTCTGTTGAAAAGCTCTCCTGAAAACCTTAATGGCACATCTCCTCCTGCTTGCTTCCACTGAAAATCATAATAAAGCATAATAAAATACCTCTTGGGAAAGAAATCTCCTGCAGGAACTGGGAAGGGCTTTGCACGTCCCCAGAATGAGGGGGTCTTCTCATAAAGCAAGGAAGATCATGTGGCTTGTGATCCGTGGGGCACAAAGCATGTTGCAGGGGTGATGGTTAGAAAGGATGTTCTTGTATGTTTGTGGGAAGATGAAAAGCAAAGCTCTTGGCTGAAAACTGCCAGTCTGGGTCTGATGTGGCTGGAGCAGTGGATAACCCTTCCCTCTGTTTTCTCCCCAGCTGGCAGGAGGCATCATCCTGGGAGTGGCCCTGTGGCTCCGCCATGACTCGCAGACAACGAATATCCTGTACCTGCAGCTGGGGGAAAAGCAGGCCCCCAACACCTTCTACGTTGGTGAGTAGCTCTGGGGGTGCTGCTCTTGCTCATGGCTGTGTGCCCCAGGGTAGGCTGCAGTGTACCCAAAAACAGACCAGAAAGCTCCAGGTGAGCACCAAGGAGGTCACAATACAAATACCTCCCGCTGCCCTTGTACTCTCCAAAATATCCCCTGCTCTGCCAGCCAGAATCTTTGATAAACGTTGGCCCAAGAGCAGAGTCCAAATCCACAGCAGCTAAAAATGCAAGAGGACGTGTTGTGGTGTCGTGGGTGTTCTCCAGAGCACGGCTGGGAAGAGGGGGGACTTCTTGGAAGTGTGTCTTGTTTCCTGTCCAAAGGGACATAAAAGTAGCAGAGTGGCTGGCAGTGGAGGCGCAGCGTGGTGAGCGTGTGACTCATGTTCTCCAGGAGGGGCAGGTGGAGCCTCTGTGCGCTACAGTTAAGCTGAGCATGATTTTTGTTAATTTGACAGTGTGCTGGAAGCTGAAACCCCCTGTTTTTCCCCTGTTCTGCAATGATCCCTCACAGATGAGGGGGAGAGGCTTGCAAGAGGGGCTGGCTGCCAGTCAGGAGCTGGCTTGGAGCACAAGCTGACGGGGCTGGGAGCATCGTCTGATCCCATGTCCTGTTCTCACCTGTAGCTAAAATTACTTTCTGGAAAGGGTTTTCCTTCTCATTTCCTTGCCCATGGAACAGCATGCCTGAGCCCTCTCCCTGGCCGTCCCTGGCTACAGAAGATGCTCCTGCTGTAGATAGCTGTGGGTTTTTCTCGCTTGCTGTCTCTCTTCTCCTGCCTTGCACCCAGAGCTCTATTTGCAGCATTTCCCCTTTGTAGATCTCATCTTTAGAAACAGAAAAGGGAGCTCACAAGAAGTTAAACTCTCTCCTTTCCAGGAACCAGTCCAAACCTCTCCTTCTTTTGGGGGGCTAACAACTGATACCTCCCTAGTTAACACATTGTCTCCAAACCTGGGGGACCTGGAACATGCGGCAGGGTCCCTCCCTCCTGCCTGTTGAGAATCTTTTTACTCTTCCACCCTTATTTTGTCTTTGTCCTCAGCCTTTGCTGTTCACAAGGCATTGGGGAAGGACTGTGGGTCCCACCACCACGCTGACTTTCCAACACTCATGAGCAGCCCATGATTTGAGGCTGGCTGTCTTTTTAAAGTTATATTCAGCAACAGATTGGCCTGGATTCCTTCTGGCAGCTGTAATTTCCATGCAGTAACAACAGCAGAGCATTTCTTTCAGTTGCTGCCTTTCCCAGCCAGACCTCTGGAGTCTGAAGACTGGAATTTCTTTTTGCTTCCCCCCCACCCCTGCTCCCCCCCATTTTTCCTCTCTCTTACAGCTGATACTCCCTCCATTTTCTTCTCTGGCATGCAGTATACACATGCACACAATGTTCCTGCTTTTGGGAACGGGAACCTCTTTGGGCCTGGCCTCCAGAGCTCTGTTGGTTTTGTTTTTTCCTTTGCAAATACCACTTTTTGGTGTCTGGCACAGGGTGCTGGTCCCGGGATTTGTCAGGAGGCTTTTAAAGGCCAGCCAGGCTTTGCTGCAGGACAGGGGGAAGCAATAAACACTGTCAGAGAAGGAACACTTCCATCATAGGGTGTGTACTGAGCGAGAAGGGAAGTAGGAAAGCAGGGATTTGGTGTCTCCTGGTTTCTTTCTCTTCCCCAAAGCTGGAGCTGTTTGTTAAAGGCTGTGTCTGTGTGTTATGGGAGAGGAAAAATAATGGATTTGAGGGCAACAGGGGAGTGGGAGAAAGAAGCTGTGGGGAACAGCAGGGCTGCAGAGTACCAGGCATGATACTTCAGGCTGCAGCAGGAGAGGAGCAGTCCTTGCCCTTAGCTCCCAGACCAGAAGATCAGAGCAGCCACCCCTGCAGCCCCAGGGCACAGGCAGATGTTCCCTGCTGGCTTTTCAAGCCCCAGGGAAGGGGCTCCTGCGGGCTGGGGTTTCCCACAAGCACCACCCCCCTCCCCAGCAGCTTGGCACTGCCTGCACAAATTGTCTTGTGGGCTGGCCTGGGGGGTTATTAAACAGGCCCGTGTTCATGGGCTTTTCCTCAGCATGGCGTGCAAACCATCTGATCCCCTAACCACTTGTTGCAGTCTTGGCTTTTGACACTTCCATTTTGGCTCTGGATCCAATGCTCCAGTAAATGCTTTAACTGCTTCAGCGCTGTAAAGACCAAGCAGTACCAGGGATGGGAATAGCTGGAGCACCTTAGTTCCATGCTTTCATAACTATAAAGGAAAATACTTCTTTGTCTGAGCTTGGCTTATGGTCTGATAGGCATTTATTTGCTTTATTTGAAGTTCAGAAATCAAAATCCTTCTTGCTCTTGGATAACACTGTGTCTGGAATGCTTTGTCTGTCTGGAGACTGGGAAGATGTTGGTCACAAGGCCAAAAACATCCTCCAGGGTAGCTAGAGGCATTGATAAGTTGCTAACAACTGGTTAACCACTTCTCAGATATTTACTGATCCTACACATAAAGTACCATGGAATAAAACCCAAACAAATAACAAAACTGTGATTCAGGGTGTTATGAGAGCCCGCAGAAGGCTGAGCTGGTCTCTCTGTGCAGATGCCAGTACAGATTGGAACAGTTCTGATCTCTTCACAATAAATTAGTGCTGTGGTGTCACTGCTGTTAAGAGCACCTGGGGTCTTGAAAAAGCAAGTGACCCTGGACTTACCAATTTTGCCCTTTCTTGGTGGGATGACAGTGGGATGAAAAAGCCAGGTTCCCCATCCTTCAAAGATTTGGTTATATGGAGATGGTGTTGTGAAAGAAATGCTTTGAGGTGGGCAGGAACGAAAACCTCAGCTTTTGTTTGCCTTAAATCCACACCCCAGGACCTCACACCTGCTCCTTGCTGGGCTGCCTGTGTGCTGGAGCATCCCTGGGTGCTGGTCCCTGCTGCTGCCCTTCCTGTGCTCTCCCCAAGCTGCCCGGCAAGGAGCGGAGCACAGCAGCCGGATGGACTCGGCTTCGCTCTCTCCTGCCAGTTCCAAAATAGGCAATGTGCCTCCAGCTGCTCACAGCAAGTGACAGGGCAGCACGACCTGTGGCTCTAATTAGCTCGGCCCTGGGAGCAGGGCCAGCTGGGATGGGGAGTGCAAAACCCTCCTGAGCTGGGGTGCGGCTTTCCACATAGCTTTTGGGGTGAGGAAGGAGTTTGCTTTGCCTGTGTCTAGGTTTTGAGTGTTTTATTAGTAAATCCTCTGCTGGGCAGTGTCTCCTCCCTGGAGCATGGTGGCAGAGAGGAGGAGTGTGAGGTTTTGGACAGGCATACAGTGGTGGGCTAAACTTGGCCACTGAGGCTGCTGCCACTGCTGCCTCTCCCTGTCATCCTGGTGAGTGTCACTGTCCCAACAGAAAGGCAGGAGGGATTTTTTTTGGTGGAGGAGTTCCTTAGGTAATGTTTATCCACCTCCCAAGCCAGTAAGGCAGCAAAGCCTGGGGGAGGCAGGTGGGGGACAGCTGAGGGCAGTGATGGCTTGGGGCTAAGGTGGTGAATGTGCCTGTGAGTGCTGCTGAGGTATGGAAGGGACATGGGCTAATGGGAACACAGGCTTCCTTAAGAGGTGAATCAGACTGTCTTCATCATCCTCCCCGGAACAAATACAACCCAGGATAATGATTTCTGCCCTGGAAACAAGTTCAAGCTGCTTTTCATGCAGGCTGGTCTAGAATAAATGGGCCAGAAAGCACAGGGAGGCTTTGAAGTCTTCCTTACAAATGAGTACATATCTGAGCTGAACTGCAGCTGCTCACAAGCTTTTTTCATGGGTGTCTTCAGCATTTTGGAAGTCCTGTCATGAGATTTTGCTGGGCTCAGGGAAATCTGCCCCTTGCAGAGAGGAGGGACTGCCAAGTGGCAGTGCATAGTGGGGACATCTCTCTGAGCTCTCCCAGGTTTGCCCATTGTCCTTGCAGCACATGAGGATGCCTTGGCCACCCTTGCCATGGGTCCCAGATGTGATCAGCAGTGCAGAGCATGCCAGCCTATCACCCAGACAGACTTGTGTTGGCTAAGTGGTTGTGGAGGAGCTATCCCTTCTATCCATAACTTAATTAGCCTGTCTAGCTAATTTAGCTTAAGTAGCCTTTTCAGGACTGCCTTGGATGAGAAGCAGTGATTTCTGAGCAGGGTGGGCTCAGCAGAGATCCAGTGTGTTGCAAAGGTTCTAGAGGTCAGCAGTGCTACAATGGCTGTGGATCCACCATGAACAATGAGAAGGTCTTGGTTTCTGTTCCCACTCCCATCCTTGTCCCCATCCCTCTGGAAATGTTAGGCTTCTTCTAGAGATGGTGCCAACTTCCATACATCGTGGGGTTAGACTCAACAGCACATCTTTTGCTAGACTTGTTGTGAAAGGCAGAGAAGAGCCTGAGGCTCCTGGTCTGTAGGTTCTGTAAAAAACACCAGT
This sequence comes from Camarhynchus parvulus, assembly GCF_901933205.1. NCBI lineage: Eukaryota > Metazoa > Chordata > Aves > Passeriformes > Thraupidae > Camarhynchus > Camarhynchus parvulus. Next base: position 14,824,428 of record NC_044575.1, on the reverse strand, counting down.
CAAAAAGCACCTTCAGTCTTGGCATGAGGCGCTGCAGGGATCCCTGTGGATACATAGAGCTGGTTCAGGACTGGTTTCCTCTCTCACCCATTTGTGCTCTACTTTGTCAAGGCCCCCTGTGTTGGAGATTTTCCACCAGACACATGAGCTGTGGTCAGGTTTGCGTGCTTGGCAGTGGAAACCAAGGTTTGCATTTGGCCTTGAATCACACCGAGCAAAATGGATTATTTAAAAAATAATATATGTGGATTTTTAAAAATAGAAGTACATGCATTTTTCTGTCTTGGAAATAAACTTACTTACAGTTAAGGACAACAATTTAATTATTTAATCCCTAAAGGGAAAAAAACCAAAAGCTGAGTTTTACTTGTTCTAGATTTTCCTCTAATCACTATCAGATCAACTCCTTCAATAATACTGGAATTATTTTTAAAATAGTAGTTTTAAGGCAAAACACTTTTGTTTTACTTTCCTTTCTGGAAACCATGCATCTGACAGTATAGGGGATATTTTTTTTGTATTCTTGTCACAGAATTCAGTTTCTATTAAGAAAGCAACATGTTATTTCATTGCATTTCCATTTAATTGTAATTCATTCTGCCTTGGTCATGACCAACCCCTGTGCTTCATTTACTCTGCAGACTAAAGCTGCTTATGTCTTTAAAAATACATGGGTACCATCAGGTTATTTTGGGTTCAGATCTATCCAACTACAACTAATGTAGTTGTTCTTTTCCTTTGCCCCTTCCCATTGGCTTTGCTGCCCTGGACCTGGGCCAGAGGTGGCTCCTTGCTCTTCAGAGCTGTTTAAACCTGTAGCTTGGACAGTTTTCCTTAGAAAACGTGCAGTGAAGGAATCCTCCAGTGGGATTTGTGCTTTTTTTGTGGGTGAGACCCCAGGGCTCATAGAAATGCCCAGAAGTGCCCTAGGCTGGGGCAGCAGAGGATGGGCCGGCATATTCCAGCCTGGCTTACCTGTGCTGTGCCACCCTTGTCCATCCCAGTCCTGGAGATGTGCCATGGACTTCCTCCCAGCTTTTGCAGGTGTGCTGGAGTTACAAAACTTGAGTCTCCTTGCAGTGTTTCCTGGGTAGGCAAAGGAGAAGAATCCTGACTGTGGCATCTGTGTGGAGTGGATTTGGGTACAAGTGTGTGCACACAAGGATGTTCTTTGGGGCTTTCCCCACCCCACCCCTTTGCGTTTCTGACAGAGGGGTGCTCGTGGCTTCTTCTTGCCTTGTTCTTGCACATGAGGGCAGCATGTCCAGGCTTTCCCCCATGAGAGCTCTCCATGCTTTGTGACCCTGTTGCTCCATCTGGAAGTCATTAGCAGCTACAGAGCAGCAATGTTTTCCTTGGGAAAGGGGGTGGAGAGGAATGGAGGGGCTTCCCACTTGTCATCTTCCAGCAAACCCTCTCTTTTTCCAGCCCCTCTCTTCTCTCACCCCACTTTGAAGAAAGCCCTGCCAGCTCTGCTGGGCCAATTCCACCAGGCAACTGGACAAAAATGTCTGGGAGACCCTGCCTTGCTGGCTGGCTCACACAACCATCTTTTTCCTGCCCCAACCCTGCCCTGGAGGGACTTTCCACTGTGCCTGTAACTGCTCCCGAGCTGCCAGGAGGAACATCATGGTCATTTGTTTGGCTACTGGGAAGGGTGTTCTTCCACAATGGGGGGTGTGGGGCAGGAGGGAGGCTCCCTGCCATTGTCTGATGGTTCCACCCTTCCCTGCAGCAGCAGTGGTGATAAGCCCAGTGGAGTTCAGCATCTCCAGGCCAGGAGCAGCAGCAGGGTGGCACTGAAGCTTCCCTCCTTTCCTCGGAGGCTTGCAAAACTCTTGGATGTGCAGAGTCTCCCCGCAGGAGCCTGTTGGGAGAATAAACATCTCTTTTTTGTCTGTCCTCAGCCCCTTTTTAAAGCCCATCCCATGGGAAGGGCAGGCACAGCTTGGACAGCTGCCTGGGCGTCCCAGGAAACATGGTGTCATGCTGGGGGGACGGGATTTCTTATTTGATTTCTTTTTTGTCTTTTGGAAATACTGCCATGGTGACCTGGAGGCAGTGGCTGGCTTCCATTTTGCCAAATGATTAAAAGGATGCTGGGAAAGGATTTAAATGAGGGGAGAAGTAGGGTGCTGTCCAGGAATGCCCATGCCTGGAGCTGTGCAGCATCTCTGATGGCCATGGTGGGGCATGGGAGGAGAGCTAGCCAGGGCTGGCCTGCTCCCTGCTTGTTTTAGAGAGACACTCTGGTGCTTGTTCCTTCTTTTATTTGTTTTTTCATCGTGTCCTTTTTTAAAGACTGTTTATTTCTTCCTGTTTTCTTTATTTCTCAGCAGGGACAGAACATGGGTTTTACAACTCTGCAGGCACCAGCTATGCTGCTTTGATGCCAAAGCAAGTACTGACACTGAATACTGCCTTTTTTGCTCCCTTCCCTGCTCCCAGAACTAAGTATCCTGCTTCCTACCTGGCCTGCAGGTTGAGGGCCCTCCATGGAGGTATCATCTTCTTGAGCTGGGAGCTAAGCTGGCCTCTTGGCTGCTTTTTTTTTCTTCTTTCCCACCTAGCATCAAACTAAGAGAAGTGCTCAATTACTATCAGTTTCCTGTCTCTGATGTTTAGGGGCTTTCCTAAAGTTTGACAAGATCCCTGCAGCCCCAAGGAGTGCATGCCCTGGTTGTACTGAGGAAAGAGGGATCATGTTTGGCCCACTGCTGCTGCTTTTTCTGATCATCACGTCCCCATCATGATGCTCTTGAGGGAGAAGATCATATCATGGCTCCTGTGCTCCTGCTCTGAATTCAGATGAGGAGGTGAAGCTGAGAGTGATGGGTCTCTCTCCTAAAGCTTTCTGCTCAAAGGCTCCATCTCAAAAGGAGATAGAGGACTCCAGGCAGTATTGACACCCCTCCTCTGACTTCTCCAACTCCCAGATACAGGTCCTGAGGCTCACAGCTTGCTTTGGTGTGGGGCTGGTTGTTTGTGGCAGTTGTAGCAATCTTTCTTGCTGCTGCCTTATCAGAGAACCGTGCCATAGGGTTAGAAATCACAGTGTAGTGCTGCTCAGGGATGTGGAGGTGCCTTGGTACCATGAACACCTGTACATGATTTGCTCCCTGTACCTGTGGCTGCAGCTCCAGCTGTCCTCTCATGTACTGCTGCTGAGTGAGGGGGCAGCATGGCTGTAGGCACTGCAGATTGCAGTTTATACCTCTCTCATTTTACTTTTTGTTTACAGCAAACAGCGCTGCTTGTTGTAAAACCCCAGAGAAAGCTGCAGAAAAAATGAGCTGGGAAGTGGCACGTGAAAGGCAGATGGAGCCTTGCTCTTGCCAAATTGTACCAGTTTGGGTGGAGCCCTGAAGGAGCAAATAACCATTTTAGTCATGAGTTCCTCACCCAGGAGAGGATCTAGGGGTTAACCAGTCTCTGATGCTTACACAGATGAGGGAGAGGCTTGTGAGGAATCTCCTCTGACTTTGAGGAGGATAATGTGTCATCCCAGGATGGGATGACAGGTGCCTTGCTCACAGAGACGGAGCCCAAAACCACAGCAGGCGTCATGGTCCCTGTGTGCCAGGAATGAAAGCTAAGATGTGTCAGGCTGCTTTCTGGGAAAAGGGCTTGGTCGTTCCAGTCTGCACCGTGATTGCTGTGAAATAGTCCCCCAGCTGCCTGGCACCCAGTCTGAAAGTGGAGACCCTCCCACCAGCCCCATTCCTTGAGGGGAAGGATGGGTGTGGGAAAACAAACACCATCCAAAGCATGTGGTTGGGCACTTGGATTGCCTTCCTTTGCTTTCTCAGCCTTCAGCATGGCATTTCTGTGGCGAAACTCCGCTGGCATTCCTCATTGCACATGCTATTTTTGCAGTAAATACTTTGTGCTTGTTTTTAAATAAGCTTCGGCTCAGAGTCCTGCTCTGCTGCCTCCCGGGAGAGGCTGTCGTGTTCTGGCCCTCAGTAACAAAAGGCGACTCCATAACAGCCGCTTGTTTGTGCCTGGGAATGAAGCTGGCCTTTATTCCAAAAACCTTCCAGGGGTTTTTTGTGGTTTGCCGAGCTCAGGCCAGTCGCTGCTGCCCTCTCCCCCGCCTGGCTGCACATTCCTGCTGCTCCCACCGCGCTGGCTGCATCCGCTGGGCTCTGCTCAGGAAGCTGCACGCGGTGCACATCTTCTTCCCTCCCCTCCTTTCCTTCTTGCTGTTTCCTCACTTGATAGCGGTGCTGGCTCTGACGAGGAGCTGGTGAAGTGAGAGCAGGCAGAGAAGTGGGAAGCCAGGATGTCACTTGACAGTCCAAGGTCTGCACAGCCTGCCTGGGGTGGGAGTTCAGCAGGTCAGGATTGGTTTTGTTTTTTTGAAGCTGCCAGAAATCCCAGCAAGAAGCAAGTACAGAGGTCACTGGAAAACTTCTCTAAAGCAGCAAATGTCTGTGTTTCCTCTTAGTCTTCTCCATCAGTTGAGGGCCTCACTAGGCTTTCGTTTCCTAGTTTTCAGAGCAAAACTTTCCTAGCCACCAGTGTTTTCCTGATGATCTCAGTATCAGAAAAACATCTTTTACAGTGACAGCAATCATTCACTGGAAAAACCTCCCCAGGGACATGATAGAGTCCCTATCACTGGACGTTTTCAATATATAATTGGGCAGAGTTCTTCATGGTCTCTCCTAAGGTTCCCAGTCTCACAAGAGGTTGGACCAGGTGATCATTTGAGGTCCCTTCAGTCTGGGCTGCCCTGTGACTGTGATCTCCTGACAATATTTGTTCAGCCCAGAAGGTGCCTTCAGTGTTTATTTAGAAAAAAATTAGAACAAAACCTTCTGTCTGTGGTGACCTTGTTGTGGGGGTCTCAGCATCATTCTGCTTGTTTTTCAAATGTGCTGCATCTGCTTGTTACCCATATACTGGGGAGGTTAGCATGAATAGTGACTTGTCAGATGTGGAAATGACTTGCCCCTAGCACAGCTTTGTCTTCTCTCTACTGGGAGAAGGAGTCAGAAACTGCTGCACTCAGAGACAAGGAAAGTTGATTTTCTGACTTGTGATGAAGACTTGTCAGTTGAACTGCCCGGCACTTAAATTAGAAAAATCTGTCATGGTTTGGGTTGAAAACCCAAGTCAGCAGCTTCACTGGTACAAGCTGGAGTGGTGAGGGCTGGTTCTTGGGCATTAGCAGCTTCTGGTGACAGTGAGCAGACCGTTTTTGGGACACCACTGCTGGTATGTTGTTCTTTGTGAGACAGCAGTTATGCGGTGTCTGACAGCCTCCATCAGTCTCTCTGGGGCTTGGCAGGTGTCCAGCAGACTGCCTTCTTTGTACAGGGTTTATTAATGCCTTCCCACCACCTCCAGGGCCTTTGGGGCCCCTCTGTCCTGCACACAGCCCAGCCCACTGTTTGCCATGCTGTCTCCCTGCCCAGCTGTTTCACCTCATCCTATCTCCAGCCATTGGGACAAAACCACTTCCTGTCCCTTCAGGCAGGCCTACAGAACTTCATCTGCTGGCCTATCCTTTCCAAGGAACTCTCCTGGGACGTTTCTTTTGCTTGTTTTTCCTTTCTTTCACCTTCACCTAAGGAGGTGTCTCATCCCCGCTCGCGGAGCGTTTTGCCTGTTGTTTTTCCATGGCTCCTGGGCGCTGCTGAAGCCCCTGCAGAGCCCCTCAGGAGGTGCAGCTCGCACCTCCAGCCCCGTCGCTGACAGTGCTGCCGCGAGGATGTTGGTGTCTCCAGCCACAGCTCCCGTCAGGGTTTGTGATGAGGGGCTTCCTGCAGGGTCAGCATGCTCCATTGTGGCACTTCCCCTGCAGCTGGCTTCCTCCCTCCTGCAGGGCCTAAAAATAGAGTGAGTGCGGTGCGGCTGGGACACACCGAGAGTGCCGGAGCCGCTGGGGCGGCGTTTCCGTCACCGCCACTCGCCAAGTCAGCCCTGGCATTGGTGCTTGTGCTTTTGGCCTGCTGGTGGGCTTTGTTTCAAAGAGGGAAGAAGCGGGAGCCAAAGTCCAGCCTTTCCCAAGTTTGAAAGATCAGTAAGGCAATGTTAAACAAGTGGAGACCATTATTTTGTATCTGGTGTTTTAGAGAAGGGTTTTGACTTCACTCTGCTCTCGGTGCATGGCCTTTAGACTTTGCACTCTAATTATCAGAAAATTGTTTAAAAGCTGCAGAGATAAGAAAAACCTTAAACATCACAAGCATGTACAAACAGTTTTAATCTTGAGGTCTGTTTATATGTTAGGGCTGTTCCTAAAGGAGAGCTGACAGTCTGATTAATAACTATAAAACATTTTCACTCATAGCAGAAGAAAACATTTCATTGAAGGGATGTGTCTCCCAACCACTAGTAAGATTCACTGTGTTGCTGTTACCTCTGGGATGTCCCATGTTCTTTCATCCTCATCATGATTATTTTGTTTTCTTCGCTGTCCATTAGAAATAGTGACTGCAGTTGTACCTGATTTGTAATTTTTGCATGTATGAAATTGCTTTTGAATGGGAAATAAGATTCACTTAGAGAGTAGTAGAACCACAATACTTGAGAATATTAGTTAACCAAAAATGCACTAAATATAAGGGATACACCAGCAAAAAGCTGTGTCAAATTTAACTGAGCTGGTAGTGTTTGGCTGAGTAATCACTGTGGCTTCACCAGTCTCGTGGTTGGTGAGACCATGGTGATTACTCATGGCAGCAGACTTGAGATAAGCTCTTGTTTCCTGAATGAATAAACTTTTATTCCTCTGTTTTCTGAACCACTCCCAATGCCTCATTTCAAGCTTTGAACTAGTTATGGTGCAACTTGCCTGTGCAAATTCAATAAGTTAAAAATGTTGTATTCTCTGTGGAAGAACCTATAACAAAAAAGAAGCACCAGATTTTAAATGAGATGCTTAAGCAGTACTTTCCCCTTGGTTTTATGGTTCATCTGCCTTTAAAATGTTAGCCAGATAAATATTTGTATGATGTTTAATATAAATAAACCATGTGCCTTACTGTTTATTTTACAAGATATGCTAACTAATAATTTCCATCTCTGCTTAAATATTTAAAACACCGTGCCAGGGTAACTCCATGCTACAGCTGTGAGGATACTGTAGAGCTCTTGTCATGCCTCCTACATCCTCTGCCTAGTGCTACTCTCAGTGTTTCCTCTTGTTTTGGGGTGATGGAGACATTAGAGCTGCAGTGTTGGCAGCTTCAAACACTTTGAGACCCAACTCATGTACATTGTGTTCTGCTATGTCTGCTGCCATCACACCTCCTGAGCCTTAATTCTGCACACCCATAATTATGCACCCCAGGAGCCAGAATGTCCAGCCAGGCAGGAGGGTGCTGCTGGACAGAGCTGTGCAGTAATGTGTCTGCCTCTCACTTTGCCTTGCAGGAATCTACATCCTGATCGCAGTTGGGGCTGTCATGATGTTCGTGGGATTCCTGGGATGCTACGGCGCCATTCAGGAGTCTCAGTGTCTTCTGGGAACGGTAGGAGACACAAAGCTTTGGAGTCACTTGGCACCCTGATCTCCCTGCTGCATGGCACATGGCTGTGCTTCCCTTGCTGGGGTCTTTCCCAGCGAGCGGGGCTGGCAGGATGTGTGAGCACAAACGTGGGAGCTGGGTGACCTTTGCAAGGAGCAAGGCAGTGCTGTGTGGCTGAGGGTGTCTCTGCCCAGCCTGTGCAGCTCTGGCTGAGCTGCAGTGTCCTTTCTGTGCCTGGCTGCAGGGCAGAAGGGCTGAGATCAGCAGCATTCTTAGAGACTCTTTCTCTGTTACATGTGAACCCCCACCTTGCAGTTATCCCTTTGTGGTCTGGCTGTCGTACCAAGCACCCATTAAACCTTTTTTCTTACCTGGTGTCCCCTACAGCATCCCCTCTCACTCTGTTTCAAGGCTGCCTGTAGCAATTCTGGTTCTCTTAAGGAATCATCTACTATTTTTATCTGTTTGGACAAGGAAACTGCAAAGATTTTCCATAATTTCTTAGTGAGAACATCTAGGTATATCCTGGAAAATCCATTACTGAAGTGCTACAGGCGTCCTTGATGTGAGGCAGCAGCTCAGGATTCCTGGCACAGGATGAGCCTAATTGGATAAACTGTAGCCACACCAAAAGCCTTTACCTTGGGAGCAAGGGAGACCCATTTATTTAAAGCAAGTTCTCACATGTGGTTCAGTTTAAACTTGATGCATAAAAAATAAAACTGGAAGGGTAAAACGTAATTTTTTTTTTTTTTTTTATTCAAATGACTTTCCAGCACTTGGCTTCATTGGGCTGGAGGGTTCTTGGTAGTGGTGTAACAACTCATGGGTGTGGGCTCAGCTGGGACAGAGGGAAATGGAGCTGCTTTGCCTCACTCTCACAGATGACTTCACCTCTGGTTGCTGCTGATTCCCAATAATAAGGGGATGCTTTTCCCCACTGTTGATAAAACAGTTCTGAATGTAGTGGATGGGAGCTCCAGTAGGAGTTTGGAGGCATTATCCCAGCTGCTGGGAGTACAAGGAGCTTGCACACAAATCTAACAGGGGTTGTTGGAGCACAGTTTGGCAGCTTTGGATTTTTATTTTGATTTGTTAATTCAATGATTACAGACCCTGAACTACCTCTCACTCCCTCCTGAAGTTAGAGGATTAGATGGTACAGATATTACAGTTAGATGGGCAGATGGTACAAGGTACCCGAGGTCCGACAGGGAAGCCGGCTGCTCTGGCTGAAATTAGCAGCTCTAGCTGCTGTGCACTGCCTGTGTTTGCTCACACCTTGGCTTGCCAAGACAAGTCTGGAGATGCCCCATGAGGACACTTTCTGCTGGCCAAGGCTCCCACTGTGTTCCAAGGACATTTCCAGGCAGTGTCCTTGGGGTGTTTTAGGGAAGCAGCCGTGCTCCCCTTTCTTCCACCTAGCTGAGGGAGTGACTTTGGGATTACTGCAAAAGGGAGAAGTACAGGAAGCTCCATGCTAAAAAAATCCTGTGCCAAAGGTGGCATGGAAGCTGAGCAGCAAGACCTAAGGAAGACAGGAGGGAGCCATTTGGCATGGAGCAGGCTCTGCTCCCTGGAAAGGGGCTGGGACACAGCCAGTTGCCTGGCCAGGACCACCACTATGTTCCTGTAGCATCAAGCTGCATCTCCTGGTGTTCTGGAGCTGGCTTACAGGAGAACTGAATCTGCACAAAGTTGTACCTCCACATCTGGGATAAATGAAGCACCCTTCACTGAAGGGTAACCACTGCAGGAGTGAGCCCTAGTGCTTAACCAGACTTACAGTGGCATTGCACCCAAGGTTTAGGGCGGTGTGAGTCCTTGGAGGGGATGTGGAACCTAGTCTTTCAAAGATGTTCCTGCAAAATTAGGAATAGCTAGATGTTCACATAGGGGTTGATTGTTCAGGAACTGGACAAGGATGTTGGAAGTCCTTTCCTCCTGTCAGGTTAATAGTTTTGTTTCCATTTTGCTGATAACCCTTTGCTTTTGCATGTGAGAACCAGGTCATAGCTCCTGTTTCATCTGTTGTTGGAGAAAATGTGCTGACTGTGTTTTGAACAGAGTCTGCTCAGGAGCCAGGGGCTGTTTTCCCACGCTGTACTGTAATTTTGTCTGTCCTTGACTGCATTCACCTCTTTTGCTTCTTGACTTCTCCCACTTTGGGGCTTTTCCCAGGAAGAAGTCACTGAGTGATGTTGTCACAGAGGTGATGTTGGCTGCATATGGAGCACGCCTCTCTGTGCCTTCTCATGTGACCCTGATGTATGAGTTTACAGCTTCCCATTCCCAGTCCAACTGACCAACCATCACAATGTGTTCCTGGGATCTGAACAGAAAGGGAGGATGGCAGCGAGGAATGCTGGAATTGCACAAACAGGGTGGGACTGTGGGAAAACGTCACTGTTAGTATTTATGCAAAAAACTGCAGTAGCCTTGCAGGGCTGTGGATGCCAGAGAGCTGGCCATAAATTACACCCTGACATCCCCAGCTCCTTAGCAGCTGAAATGTGCTTTTAACCCTGCACTGGCAATTCCACTCCTCAGAGCATTTGTGGCAGAGCAGAAACCTTGTCTGGATGGTCCTGCAGGTGCATGAAGCAGAGCAATGTATCTTGTGTTACACAGGGCATCTTCATTCATCCCTGCCAGTCCCTTTGTGGGAAAGGTTTTGCTAATCCCTGCTCAACAATCTGTACATGGGTGGCGTGTGATGAGTTACAGGAAAATGTGTTTGGGCTCAGTGCATGTATGAGAGAGAAACTGGTTTGAAGTCAGATGACACCTTGCTCTGTCAGTGGAAGTGCTGCTCCACACCTCTCCCCACCTAACTGCTCCAGATATGTTAAAGATCCCTCTCTTGATTTGTCTTTGCAGTTCTTCACTTGCCTGGTGATCCTGTTTGCCTGTGAAGTTGCGGCTGGAATTTGGGGTTTTGTCAACAAAGACCAAGTAAGACTCTAAAACCTGTGTTTGTGGGACTGGGAGGCTGGGGCAGAACGGCAGCAGATCCCAGCATGAGCTGTTTTGCTCACAGACTGCTTCCCGACTGGGTAACAGGGGCTTGGGTTAGCAGTGTGACCTGGGCAGGCCACCTCGCTCCTCTTGGCTGGGCTGATGAACTTTAAATGAGAGCACTTGATGGTAGCAGCTGCCCTTAGGGTATGTGGTGCGATGTCTCGAGTAAAAATAGCCTGTCTCGCTTGGGTCTCCTCCGAGCTTCCACGCTGTCAGTCACGGGGGGGTGGATTCGTGCATGGAGTTGTGAAGGAAAGCCATCTGCACGTCCTCGGTGCCAGGGAACAGCAGCGAGCCCGGCGGGAAGTGCCAAAGGGCGGGAATGCCGTTCCAGGAGAGCCTGCAGTAACGGCATTGCTTGGTGCTTCCTGCTCCTCTCCAGTGTCATATAACCTGCCTCAGCCCTTTGTCTGCCAGCACTGGGCTTGCTGTGATCCATGTGCTCTGCACACATGAGGGGTCCATGTCCTGTGTCTGTCCCTGCTAGGCACCCTGCTAGGGACTGCTCAGATAAGATTTCCTGGCTGGAGGAGCTCACCTGAAGGGTAGAACTGGAAATTGCAGCTTTTCCCCTTCTGTTTCTGCTCACCTTCCCTTCACTGTGGTCACATGTGCTCACACACACAGGTTTGGTCTCAAAATGCAGAACTGCCTGTGCATGGGAACTGTGGCTGTCTGCAGCAAGTAGCAAGCCTGATCACTGAGCCTCAGGGGTTTGGAGGAGAGAAGGGGACTGCTTGTGCTCAAAGCCAAGGTTAGACTCTCTGGCAGAGTAGGAAATGTGTTTACTTTCCTGAGAGACGTTAGCCAGCTGTGTAAGTAGGTGCTGGCCTGCTCAGCTTTCTATTGCATGTGAGTAGTGGCTCCCAGGCTCCGTGTGAATGGGAACATCCTTGTAGTCATTCGGGAGAGAGCACGACTTCACTGGAATAAACTCTTCTGTGGCTAAACAGTATTATGCAGGCACAGTGCTGTTTCCTAGTAACTTTAGTGAGCTAATTAACCTCTGCAGAGGGGCTGTGCCTCCTGCAGATGTTAGTTTGTGAATCCTGAAGAGTCCAAGATGTGCAACTGCAACTGACAGCAAAAAAAAGTGAAGGCTGAGTAAGGAGGGACCCCATGGCTGTTGTGTCCCATCCTGGGGAGAAAGAGCTTGGCCACTAGCTGAGAAATGTAGGATTTTCCAATACAGAAGTGATGACCTCAGCCCCCAAAATTAATTTTGCAGTTTAAAATGAAGGGTGGCAGTCTGTTGGCATCAGCTAGTTTTGCAGCCTTGATCATGAATGGGCTATTTTGAAATCCCTGCTCACAAAGCAGGCTTGCTTCTCCCTGCCTTGGTTGGGAGCAGCACAGGCTGGGAGGGAAGCACTGAATCACCCCAGCCACCAAGAGATGCTTCACGAGGGACACTTTCTCAAAGCTGAAGGCAATCTCTCCCTCAGCTTGCCTTCTTGGAGATGCTGTAAATTCAAAATGGGGAGGCAATAAATAGGATTTTTTTATTTTAATTATTTTTATGTACAAGAATGAAATGGTTTGGTTGGAGAATATCATCCTCCAAACCAAGCTTTTTTGAGTAGTGATGAAAGAGTTCTGGGATAATTGATTGAAATCGTGCATCATCTTGCTGCAGTTTCTTTTTTCGTATGCTAATCCGGCCTGTGCTGCCAAGAGCAGATGTTCCAGAAAGCATTTTCCCTTCCTTGCTTTTATGTTTTTCTTTTGCTTCTCCTGCATGGCCTTCTTTCACCTCTCTCTCTCAAATTATTGAAAGGTGTTAGAGGAGAAGTCATAAGGCCAGTTCCCTAAAAGTTAGGAGATTTCTGCACTGTGGAGCAGGCCCTCATGGGTGGCTGCAGTTCACCAGCCAGGTGGCAGGGTTAGAGTCTGGATAAGGTGTCTCACATAAGCACTTACAGGACAGTAGTGTCTGTAGGGACCCAGCCAGGGTTTTAAATCCATCTCAACGCACCTAAGCTTCCTGACCCAAATGAGCTGTCTGACCAGGCTTTAGTGTGCAATCTCTCCCAAATTCCTGCCATCCCCTCTGAGCCACTCAGTAAGCTGAGGTGCCTTTATTTACAGACAGCCTTGCTTGTGCACCCCACCTCCTCCTGACTTTTCCAGCATGTCCAGCTTCTGCAGCCTCAGTGGGAATTGTGTTGCCTGCCTGCTTTGTCTATGTGTGGTTCAAAATGAGACGTTTCTGCCTTCCTGAGCCCAGCAGCACATCCACATGGGCTGAAGGCTATCTCACCTTCTGGCTCACCCTCCAGGCCTTGGCTGTCTTTATCTCCTAGACAGAGCCTGTGGAGGGCTCAGATAGTGTTGTCTGAAATTTGCTGGCTGGTGGATGGGGTTCTTAGTACTTGTGACAGCTGGAGCCCTATGCAAGACATGCTTTTTTTCATGTGCAAACAAATGTTGTCCAAATCTATTCAAAAACTGCTCATCTTACTCCAAGTGCTATTAGAGGGAACCTGTTCTTCAGGCACATCTGCTGGATAGGTTTTCTCTTCCTCCTCCTCCTCCTCTGGCTGAAAAGGAGTTTTCCCTGTGTCCTTCCTAGATAGCCAAAGATGTGAAGCAGTTCTACGATCAAGCGCTTCAGCAGACGCTCATGGGAGAACCGGATGCAAACAATGCCAAAGCTGTAGTGAAGACCTTCCATGAAACGGTAAGGTGGTGGTTGTGCTGGAGAATTAATAATGGAAGTCAGGAAAAGGGGTGGGAAAAGCAGAGTCTAAAGTGCAGATACTCCGTGCGGGTCTTAGCCTATCAAGTTTGTTGTTGTTACATTTTAAGAAGCAGAGTTGTGCTCTCTTCAGTATTCTCTCCATCACATGGTGCTGGGAAGTCTGGACCAAACTTTGATTAAGTTGCCTTTCATTTACCTCAGCACCCCTGATTTAAGTAAAATTCAATGGAAGAGGAATGTAGCTCTGAGGATACAGGATCAGGATATTAATCCTGATACTTGGTCCATTCAGCAGGAAACAAAATCCCTGGAGAGAGCTGGGTTCACTCTCCTCCAGAAAATCTATGCCAGATCTGTCTGGGACTATTGTAGGAAGCAGCTGCATTGCATGGAAAGAAAAAAGTCAGTTTGGTGACTTATTCCCCACCCTTGTTTCCCCCTCCAAGATGCCTCCTCAATCTTGGGTGACTTCAAGAATGCGTCATGGTGGGGAGAGCATTGCATAAGTGTTTGCTGTTTGCTGATGTTGGCTTTCCATTGTTTCTTTTTTCCTCTCTCCATGTAGCTGAACTGCTGTGGTTCTGATTTTGTGACAGCGACTTTCACTCCTGTGTGGAGGGATGACCTGTGCCGAAAGGACGCCCTGAAAAGCTTTTTTGAGGTAGGCACAGCTGCTTCAGGAAGCCTTTGCTGCCAAGGAAATTTGGGGATTTATTGGAAAATAGATGAAGGGTAGAGATTTCATTTATTTGGGGATGGTGTAGAAGGATGTTAAAGGTTCCCATTTGGTTCTTCCTTTGCTGTCCCTGCTTGAGGGCACTGATAGGTGCAGAGGGATGAAGTCTAGTTGGAAGTCCTGAGGCCAGGACCTGGGGACATAAGTGGAACCAGGGGGAAGCTGACCTGCCTTTTTTGGTGCTGGGGGTGGCTGTGGGGAAAGCAGGCTGACTGACTTGTGTGCTTGTCTGCCTCAGAACGCCAACTGTCACAAAAAAATTGATGAGCTCTTCTCCGGGAAGCTCTACCTGATTGGTATCGCTGCTGTCGTGGTTGCTGTGATCATGGTAAGTGTGACAGCCTAGTGGGACAGGGAAAAGCCACCTCAGGGCAACCTGGTCCTCTTCCAGCTGGGCTGGATCTGTCCCTCTCCTCTGGATGCCCCTGGAACTCCACATGCAGCACCAGCCTTATGCACCACAGGGCTCTGGAACATGGCGAGACCAAGGACTTCATCATCCCTCTGGGGAGTCAGGGTGTTAGGCGAAGCACCTGGCAAGCTCAGTAGAGCAAGAGCACCTGCAAACCCACCCAAAAAGGCAGAGCACCACTGAAACCTCCTCCAAAACCACTTGTTCTACAGGCTGCCATGTTTTGTTGCTGGGATCTGCAGTGGGAAGGGATTTGCTTGCTTTGTTCCGTTGGGTTTGCCCCCTAGTGAGGGCTGGGTGCTGTGGGGGTATCTGGCATCTGTGGCATCTGTGCAAAGGCTGGGCTGTAGTGCTGGAGGGATTTCGAGGCATTTGCTGCATAGCTGTCAGCCAAAAAGTTTGTCAGGTACTACCACTGCTGCCAGTGAGAGAAGGGAGCACAGTGCCTTATCTCAAATTGGCCAACTCCATATGAAAACAGCAACAAAGGTGTAGCATCCCTGCCCTTACCTCTGGCATGAGAGTGTTAATGTGGAGTGGGGGACCTTGGGATGAGGGGAAGTCTTGCATTGTACTGGTTGTTGCCTCAGTGGTGCCCCTGTGTCTCTCAACAGATCTTTGAGATGATCCTGAGCATGGTGCTGTGCTGTGGCATAAGGAACAGCTCCGTCTACTGAGCCGTGAGAGCCGGGCAGGGGAAGGGGGGATCAGGGCGAACGGCGCTAGAGGGGACCTCAAGTGCCACCGAGTGACTAGGAGACATTTCAACAACAGACAAAGAAAACTGTGTATATAAATGCTTCCAATATTACCATACAGTACTTATCATTTTTATTTTGAAGTACTTTTTTTTTTTTTAATAAATAAAACTTTCCCATATCTTTGTGGCTGAGTTAGTTACACATCAGTTTTGTGTGATGGGAAAGCTGCTGTAGCAGGAGATCAAGTCCTTCCTCCTCCTTCCCCACCCCCAGTAACTCAGAAGTAACATTGGTGGAAGATGTGTGGAGGAGAAGGGTGCAGCCTGGTCTCAGAAAACTTTGCCTTGGTTTTACCAACTTTTTTGATTGGATGTTGAAGTAGAATTCAGTATTTTTGTTAATTTGTATTCATCTTTTCCAACCATCACCCCAGCTCCCTGGTGTTTCCAAGCTGTCCATAGGGAAGCCTGGCTGACTGTCCAGAGCCTGGGAGAGAGGAGGGGAAAGGATGCAGCCTCCATCGCCTGGGTGCGATGTATCCCAGGGGAAACACAGACATTGTTCTCTCCAGCCTGTTTCCATTGGTAGGTCAGTCCTTAACAGAAGTCATGCTGAAACTTTTTTACTCTCTAATGACTAAAAATGTTTTTTGGTTTAGTAATTTTTTTTTCCTTGGGGCTATAATTTTATAAATTGGCTCAGTTGCATTGATTCATTGCATTAAAAGGTCAGTGGCTGGGGGTGAATTTTAGTCCCAGTTTTTCAAATATAAAAAACCTGAAAATTAAATTACTTTTTTAATGTCCTTCAGTGTTTCATTATAGACATATGTTTCAAGGAGAATCTAGTCCTATACCAAGTTTCCACTGTTAAGCTAATGCTCACATAGAAATTATATTGGAAAAAGAAGAAAACATAAAAAAGTCCTTGACTTTAGAAATCCTGCTTTTATGTACTGCAGGATGATGCTTGGGTGTTCCCAACCATATGTGTACATGCTTAAAATTTCATCTTTGCATCACTCTCTTGTTCAGTGAAATTATTCTTAATTATAGCATATTGTCACACACTGTAATATTGCTGAGAAATTGTCATAATCTGATTGTGAAAAAAAGGTTATTTTTAAGACCTTCCAGTTATATTAACAGCAGATCAGCTTATAAAATCAAGGTAATTTAGCATGTTAGATCACACCAGTTGAAACACATTCTTGTGATCTGGTAACTTTGGTTATCACTTTGATGTCTGTGGCTTCTTTTATATGCCACTCTGTCACCATGTAGATAGAGGGGGAGAGTGACCCAGGAGCTATGTAATAAAATCAGAGTGTCACTAAAAAGATGATCTATATGTATAGTTCTATAGATATATATTTTTAAGCAAAGCCTTTTCCTTAGCCGTATGGGCACTTGAGCTGGAAATTATAATATCTCAGCTCTTTTGCCACCTTGAAGCAGGTGAGGGGAGGAGTTTAAATTAGTGATCACTTTCCCCACTTCAGGAGTATTTCTGTTTCTTAAAGTTTTTCTCCCCCTTTGTCACAACAGAGAGCTTCAGATCTGATAGGGAGGGAGGCCTGTGATCATCAATCATTTTCAAACCTAGTACCTTGTCCACTGCACGTGGCTGTCATGGCTGTTGCCATTACAGGATAGAAGATTCCTGCACTGGGGCAAATTGATCCATTCAGAAGCTTTTCTTCCCTTCTACTCCCCCCTTTCCTCTTCCTGCCTTTTAGTATATAGGGCCTTTAAAAAGTATATAGGTAAATATATATAGATATATATATCAAGTTGTGCTGGGTAAAGAGGAGGAAGTGCTTCAACAGATCTTCATATTGAGAGGTTGGACAAGGAAAGATTCAGCCTTAGAAATAGCCTTAAAGCAACACTGCCCTGAATGTCCATGTTGTGCACATTGAGAATGAGATGAGGTTTTGCAGTAGGTAACCCCTTCCCCTGCTCCCCAGCGTAGCTCCTTCAGGTCATCTACTCTGTTACGTGGCCATATGTATATGCATCATCCAAGCATGTGTGTTTACATCTATGTGCATCAGGATTGTCAGCGTACAGAATGGATGTGTAACTTGCCACCTTTTTTGTTGACTGTTGGTAAATGTGTATAAATATGCCATTAAGCATTTCAATTCTGTTTTCTTTTCCTTATACCGTATTTTTTGATATTGTTCAGTATTCAGTTGATGCTGTGTACATAGCTGGAGCTCTGTTTGAAGACAGACTGGGTCTCGATGCAGGTCAGGTGTGTCCTCAGACATTGTACTTTAAGGGTTTGAGTTGTCCCAGGCAGGAGCAATTGGGAGAAAGTGGTACTTGAAGAGGGAATTTGAGAGCTGTGAGAGGAGGAAGAACAGGAAGTTTGCTCAGACTGTGTCCCACAGGGGGTACTATTCCAGCTCTGGCTCATTTCAGAGGTGGCTTACCATTGTGGAGAGTTGCAGAGGCAGCTTCCTGGGCCATCTCCTGTTTCTGTGGCTGCTGCAGGAAAGGTGCTCAAGGAGGGGAACAGCTAGAGGAGGATGATGGGAGCAGGGACTGAAGGATGCTTGCAGAGAGGACAATGCTTTCTTTAGTTACCAGCTGAGTCCCCACAACTGATGGAATGGTCCTCAGCTGGAGGAGTCAGCCCTGGGAGAAGAGGGACAGAGAGGAACCATCATGCTTAAGAACAGTGAAGTCGTTGAGAAACCCTCTCTGAAAAAAAATACCCACTTGGGTCTCCTGTGAAGCTGGACCTGAGTTAACACAAGCTAGAAAGGGAGCTATGAAGGGCTGAGGGGACTCGTCCCATTGCAAGCCCTCAGGATCCAAAAGCCACAGGGTTCTTCTGCCAGTTGGTCAGTCCCAAAGCTGGCTGAGGTGAAGGGGGAAAACCCACTAGGCAGCACCCCTGCTCTGCCCAGTGCCTCTCCTGCATACCGTGCCTTTGTGTGTGCAACATGGCAGTCTGTACTGCTCCTCTCCGCAGCCCCAGGGAAGAAAAGGATGGAATTGCAGGCTGTAAATACAACCCCTCCCTCTCCATGGAAGCATCCCTCCTGGAGCTAGTGGCAGCTGAGAAAATGGCTGTGAGCTGAGATGGGGATGAGGAGTGTCAACTGTCCAGGTCTGAGTTCAAAGACCACATCCAAAGGTCAAACAGAGCCGCTGACAGCTTAACTGAATGCTTGGGATTTTTTCATACTGTGGAGCATGCCACAAAGCAGTGTGTTTAACTTCTTTCTGCCTTTTTTTTAAAAAGAAATGAAACAAAAATCAATTTAATAAACATTTCTCATAGTGTGCATAGTGTGATGAACTGCTGCAATTTTACAACCAGTTAACCTTAACACCAGGATGCTTTGTGAACCAGGCTTTGACAGCATGGGATTTTACAGCCTCTGGGAGGGGGGCCTGCAAGCAGGCTGAGAATGCATCCGGACTGGTGCTGAGGGAAGGCAAAAAGGTTGCTTGCCTGAAATGGTGCCTGCTGCAGTTGTGCCCCTCCCCACGGGAAGGGGGGCACAGCTGGAGGGCAGCTAATGTGGATTGCAGAAAGCGACTGTGCTGAAATTCGGCCCGGGGTGGAGAGGGGCGTGGTGGTAGTCCTGCGGACACTTGAGGGGCTCCTCCTAAAGTGACCAAAATAGCCCAAAATGCCCTCTGCTGCCATCTGGATGGGGACTGGGCTGGTAATGCCACTGCTGCTGCTCCCACCTGCCCCTCCGCACCATCAGAGGAAAGCCTGGCTGAGAGCGAGGTGGGCGGCCAGGTGCTGTGATCCCCCAGCTGCCTGCCTTCCTCTGTCGTGGACTTTGCACTGTGTTTGAAGCAGGAATGTCCTGCAGCAGCTGCCAGCCATCACCCGTGCTGGTACAGAGAGGGAGGGGATACAGGGTGAGGGAGGGCAGGGAGGGAACACAACGTTGAGCTGCTGCAAAGGAAGGCAAGCCCTGCTCCCAGCGGCTGTGCCTGTGCTGCGAGATCATGCCCATCTGTTGTTCTTTCACTTGTTTACCTGAATGTTAATGGAGTCGGACATAATGACTTCTGGAAAGAAAAAAAAAGTGATATTTAAAAACAATAAACAAAAAAAAGAAACAAAGCAATTCCCCCTTGTTAGTGGATTTTTAATGATGTGTTGTCAGATCTTGTTTCCTTCTATCCTGTACTGATTTCTGCCACATCTTCCAAGGGAACAGGCATGTCTCATTCTTGTATTCAAGCAAAATTTGGGCTGCAGGGAAGACTGTCCTCAGCTGACCCTCTAGGTGGTTTCCCATGAATGTGATGCTCTTTGCTTCATGCCTTAAAACGTTTGGATTGTGGCACTGCATTGTTGCTCCAGATGGGGATAAAATTATTCCAGCCTCTGGAGCTAGGATTAAGCTGATGTGAGTCACTGTCAGGCTGGTGTTTGAGTGGAGAAACAATAGTGGAGACTAACTGGCAAAACACAGCATGTATTTGGCATCCAGGGTGTGTGCCTTGGGACCTCAGCCTGGAATTATAGCTGGGATCTTAAACCTTCTCCAGCCAAATGGGGAAAGTCCCCTTTGTTTGCACTTCAGTCCCCTTTATTTGCTCTTCACGTCTGAGTATGAGCATTGATGTGCTTGAAACAGATGAGCTGAATATGATACTGGGAGAGGACTGGGTGAAACAGGCCCCTTTAAGGTTGTGTGGAGATATGGGTTATCCTTGGAGAACAGCAGTCCTCCATGTCAGAGCATGTGAGGGCGCCGGGATAAGCAAGTGTGAGGGGAAGGGTGGATGCAGTGCTTGCAGCTTATTTGTGCTCATATTGCACAGACAACCCTGGCTTACATTTCTCTTTAACATTTTTCTCTAGAGGTCTGAAGGACCTGGAAAGTCACTGGAGACCTTACTGTGGAATTCCACTGCCTAGGAATGTGACTGTGGAATCTTTTTTTTTTCTTGTGAAACAAGATTTTTTAGGAATTAAAAATACAAGCATGAATTTTTCTAAACTAGACCATGCCAGGATATTTTCCAGTGGAAATTCTTTTCCTCCTCTCTCCCAAACTGTTTTTTTTTTTTTTTTTTTTTTAAAACCTCCTAGAGTGTTTCTAATGAGAAGTTATGGAGGTATTTTTTGCTTTGGCAATCTCTGTTTTGCAAGCTTCATCTGGGCTGTTTGTTTTCTAAGCAGCAATGAGCCTAATTGTCTGGTACTAAGACTACTGTGATTAACATGCATAAATTGCTCATGCCATTTCCTAATCAGAGGTTGTCAAAGCTGTAACCAAGAGTTGCAATATTCTCTCAGGAGGGAATAAATCCAGCCAGCTCTCTCATGCCAGAGCTGTTGATGGTGGAGGTTTCTGCAGAGGAAAGCACCCTGACTGCTGGATGTGGCTGCATCCTCCTCTGCCTGCCGGCTCCGCTTGCTGGGCTCAGGGATGAAGGATGTGTTGGTGGCTGTGCTCACATTCCTGCTCTGAGCCACTGTTTCCTTTGCTGGGCATGACAGCACGGTCCTTCCAGTTAGGGGAGGAGAAAAAGGTGACTATTTCAACAATCTCATTCACTGTCGGGGCTGTGGCAGGGCTGGGAACTGTGGCTGCACCAGGGAGTCGGTGACAGTGAAATTACAGCCCCCGGGGAGGAACCATCTGCCACCAGTGGGTGCTGAAGGGGAGAGGGAAACAATTACCCAGCTGACCAGCTCTTGAGCAAGTGGTACACACAAGCTGGGAACTCCAAGTCCTGTAAGTATCATGCTCTGCACCTGAACTAGAGAGAGGCTGCATATTTTTCCTGACCACTCCCCAGTTTCAGCCTGGGGAGCATCACATTGCCTTGCACAGGGCATAGCCTAAGCAATGGGACGCAGAACATCACACTGCCTTGCACAGGGCATAGCCTAAGCAATGGGACGCAGAACATCACACTGCCTTGCACAGGGCATAGCCTAAGCAATGGGATGCAGAAGTGCTGTTCGGGGCAACCCCTTGAGCTGACCTCTGGCGGCCTGATGCTTTCACTTCAGTGCTCAGGGACCTGGAGCAAACAGAAAATACCTCCCAGGTGCTAAAACTGCTGCATAACCGAAACCCACGTTGTTTTCACACTTGCAGACACATTAGAGGGTATAAAAACTGTGCAACCACTGTGGTCTTCCTGGTGTTTCTCACTGGATTTAGATGACCCAG
The DNA here is from genome assembly GCF_901933205.1 of Camarhynchus parvulus. Lineage (NCBI taxonomy): Eukaryota > Metazoa > Chordata > Aves > Passeriformes > Thraupidae > Camarhynchus > Camarhynchus parvulus. The sequence goes on along the minus strand of NC_044575.1, from coordinate 14,803,204 downwards.
CTCAAGTGCCAATGGTTGCAAGTAACACTTCTAATTACAGTATAATCACACCTTTTACTTTTTTTTTTTTTTTTTTTAGAAAGTGTTTCTTGGCTCTGCTTTGCTAGGGCATTCCCTCATGCCAGAACACAGCTTTGCTGGGTATTGAGAGGTGTTGGTGTTGGGCCAGGAGAGATGGCATGCACACAACACCCTGCCTGCTGGCTGCAAGCAAACTGCTGAGATTTCCTCCAGCAAGGATTCATGCTGTCAATGCAAGGCTCGGTGGTGGTTGATGATGCTCCCACGGGTCTTGTTGGAACAAGAGATCTGGGGAGTTTTAGGTTTCTGTGGGGTTTTTTTGTTAATGTTAGCTTCAAGGCCACTCAGCTGGTTCCAGTGACCTTTTTCAGCCGTTCGTTATGCTTTTTTTTTTTTTAGTATCAAGCACTTTGGGGCAGGGATAGGAAAAACGAAAAAGCAGCAAGATTGGGAAAAGGGTTTTCTTGGTGCAAATATTCTGTAGTTAAATCAAAATGAACAGACACCCCCAACTGTTTTTGTTTCTTTTAAACAACTGGAGTAATTGCAGAGGGTATTAATTTTGCTCATAAAGGACTTCCCTCCCACACATGCAATGTCTCTAACAAAAAAAAAGGGGTTGTGGCGTCTCCCTGCAGGTCCTCGATAGGCTGGCAGTAACATTGTTATTGTGAAGAACAGAGTTGATAAAGACCTTCATAGCCTGCCTGCATTAAAACTCACTCCACAGGAACTAATTTCATGTAGTTACCTTAGGGGAAAATAGCACCAACATGGGTAAACAGCATTGGAATAAATCTAATCTGTTGCAGGACCAAATGAAAGTACAAAGTAAAACAGGTAAGCTCAATGTAGAAGAGAGTTGGTATCAAGCACTGAATTCTGAAAACCCACCCCACAAGGGATTTCAAGGCCATTTGTAGGATTTCATTCTGGCAAATGGGAGAGGACAACTCATTTATTTCCTTCAGGCTGCACCAGTCTGGTTTGGTGTGACTGCGTTCTCCCAGCAGAGAAGGCTGCGGTGGTCATGACTCCGCTTTTCCTTTTTGCTTGCAGGAAAATGCTCCTTTCCCAACCCACCTCCCCTCAAGAGCTCCAGCATCAGCTGCATGTGGCCACATCTGGGTAACCTCCACATCCCTTCCAGATGCAGGAGATATGGAAAAATGCATCTTACTGCTCTATCTGGCTCTCAGGAGCTGGGTGGCTGTTGGGGAATGGCCTGCTGCTTTCCTATAGCCATGGGAAGGGGGACCAGCAGTCCTTGCCCCAGGCTCCAAGGGCAGGAGCAGCAGCAGGAGCCTGCCAGGGAGCAGCGGAAACAGCTACTGGATGGGGCCAAAAGACAGATTTATTTGCAGGAAAGGAGTGGAGGCGCCAGTGATGGGGCTGAGGCTGCTGTGCATTTTCACATGCCACCCCCACACACAGGGACGCGCTGGCTTCCTGCAGACACATGGAGCCATCCCCGCAAATGAGCGGCCCCTCGGAGCCTGCACGCTGGATGCAGCCCGCTCATTTGGATGATGGCCTGTCCTGCAGCCCAGTTCCACCTTCTAGCCCCCTCTTCAAGCCACTCAGTTCAGGCCAGCGAGGGGAAAACACTTTCCCATCTGTTGGTCTTCAGACTCTGACTCATTATTTTTATTTCAGCTGTCGCCAAGCAATAGCGGAAGTCCCAACACACCAACATTTCCACTGCGGCAAGCTGCCTTGTCCTCAGCCACCAGAGAATGAGCAGCTCAGCCTCAGTTCTCCGGTGCGATACTAAATATCACAGATTCTGTCACAGAATAGGCTGAGCTGGAAGGGATCCACAAGGACAGCAAGTCTAACTCTTAAGTGAATGGCCTGTATGGTGATCAAACCCATAGCCTTGGGTTTTATTAGCACCATGCTCTAACCAGCTGAGCTAATTTCATTAATAAAAAACCAGGAAGGAGGAAAAGGGTACATTCAGGTTCCTTAGTTATCAATACACACAGCATCCAGGCAAAAAGTGAGAACGTGTAGCCTCTGGAAAGGGAGTCATGGGGCTTGTCCCTGAAGGCACCCACATCCACAGGTGTCAGAGACACTGGAGGTGGTGTTGCCCTCTCCTGCTCCTTTAAGCCCCTCATCTAACAAAGAACCACGGCTCAAAACAAGACAGTGCCATTGTCTGCATCACTCTGTTGTACCCTGCTTGTCTCCACTCTTACAGAAATGGGACATGACTCCACATCCTTTTTTCTGCCTGCTCCTTATTAAGCTCAGAGACTCTCCTGCTGTCTCCCCAACACCCTAGACTGTGTTACACAGCACCAGCAGCCTTTACCCAGGTTTACTCGTGCTTTTGTTTGCCCATTTACTGCTCTCCTCCTTTCCATTCCTACTCACCTACTTCATGTTTTCCTTTCATCCCCCCATCTGGATACCCATTTGGATGCCTGTGACCGTACTACCATATGAGTACACATTAAAAAAAAAAAATAGGATCACCAAATGGGGAAACACCTCTAGAGCTGTTCTAAAACTGCATGACTCCAGCTAGACAGAAGACATTTTGCAATAACCTCATCACTGCTGCCAAGTGTGTTCCGAACACAGACCTCGTGTCATAAATTACTGTAATTAGCAACACTCCAGCAGGCAAAAGTATGTATTTAAAAACTGAGGATGCATATGAAGTGGCTGCAGTTTATATTACGGGTGAGTCACGGTGAGGCCCAGCTTGAAGGGAGCCAGTGAAGGCTCTGCAGCCACCGCATTGTCTGGCACAACCCACCTGGCACAGCAAACCTTTCCCTAAACATAGGGAAAACAAGATGAATATTGAAGCCTCTTGGGAAATGTATTTGTGCTGAAAATTTGAACTTTTTGCTGAAATAAGGGGAAAAACAAAAATCGAGCCTCTTTGGCCAGCACCAATAAAACATTTTGAGACAGAGCTCCACTTCTTGACACACGCACAAAAAATGTTCTTCTGGGATGGAAATGGAAACTTTTTTATTTGGATGGATAGCGGTTTTATGCCTCAAGCGACTTGGAGTTTTCTGGTTTCAGAATAAATACGTAAGCGAAAAAAAAAAAAGAAACAAAACAAACAGAAAAATTCAGATGTGTTCGTGGTGGCCAAGCCCTGCTTTTCCGATGAGAACAAAAGCTGTGACATGGGGGGGGCTTTCGAGACTGCGACTGCGGAAGAGGACGACGGTGCCGTGCCTGCCCCTCACGGCGCCGGGCAGCGCCGGGGCGGCACCGCGGCTCTCGGGGGGGCCCGGGGGATCCCCGCACCGAGCCCCGCACCCGGCCGGGCACCGAGTCCCGCACCCGACCGGGCACCGAGCCCCAAGCACCGAGCCCCGCACCCGGCCGGCCACCGAGTCCCGCACCCGGCCGGCCACCAAGTCCCGGCCACCGAGCCCCGGGCACGGTCCGCACAGGCTGCGAAATGTCGGCGTTGCGGTGCGCCCTGGGAGCTGTAGTCCCGCCGCTCAGCGCCGCTTCGCTCCGCTCCCCGGCTCGCAAAATGTCCTCCGCTGAAGCAAGGCGGCCGCCTACAACTCCCAGGAGCCCCGAGAGAGGCGGAGTGGGGAGGCTCCGGCCGTTTCCGCGCCGCTCTCCCCGCCGGGAGTCGTGGTCCTGCCGCCGTTGTGGCCGCTCCGCAGAGCCTGGCAGGGACTCGGTGTCCCGACGCGCCGCGGGCGGAGGGGCGGAGGTGGGAAAGGCGGGCAAGGCGTGCGGCTGCTGTGGAAGGTGTTTGGGCTGTGCGGTATCGGGGTACTGGGGCTCCCACTTCTATTTCCCCCTCTCCCCTCCCTTCTCTGGCGCTTCGCGCTGTGTGCCCGGGCGGGTGGCGGTGCCCGGGGTGCAGGGCCAGCGAGGGCCGCATGTGGAGCGGGCGGTTCGCATTCAGCAGCATCCCGGGGCCGACGGGCAGCACGGCTGGGGCCGCACCGTGACCTGGCCCAACGCGGGGCGAGTGCCCAGCGGCCGATGTTCTTTTCCCTGATCCTCTTCCCTGTTCCTTGGCGCGGGGCCCTGTCCCGAGGGACTGTGTGGGCTTTGCGGTGCGCTGTGCGCCGTGAGAGCGGGCCCGTGGCCGTGGTTTGCGGTGACTGAGGTGTCCGTCCCCCTCACAGGAGGCAGAAGGAAGACGCACAGAGTCTGTAAGAGCAACGCCAGGATGGAGGAGCCCACTGGGAACCTTCCCATCCGGAGAGACGTCATCCTTCCCGAGTCGTGCTGTGGTCACGTCACCATAACAAACCTGTGAGTGAGGCTGGGGTGCTGTGAGGGCCAGCACGTTTGGCCAGTAAGTTTGTTAAGGCTAAGATATTTCCTTAGGAGCAGAATTTCTCCTTTCTGTGGAAGTGCCCTCATCCAAGAGATGGCCCTGATGGACACTTCTATTGCCATCTGAAAATAGCTATTTTATTTCATTATGCACTTCAATGCCTTTTCTGAGTTGTAGTTGTTACTTTTCATGTGTTGCAAAACTGACCAGAAGGCTGTATCATTTTAAGATTATTTCCCGCTAGGGGTTACATGGAGGGCAGTGTTTTCAAAAGTAGCCGTCAGATCCTTTCTGTCAAAGACAGCCAGACTTGACATGGAACTTAGCACTCCTCAGAAGGTTCTCTGTGTTTTGTGCTTCATAACAATCTACCCCTAACTTTGAACATGACCTTTCTTTGAAAACACAAGCCTGTGTTACCCATGGTCTTAATACTTAGCAGCGCTTAATGTTTGCAATGCTTAACTATAATTTTTATATCTTCTTAGCTGTATTTAATACTGTTTATTTAGCCCTTTGCTCATGAAAATTACAGCTTGAATTTTTTTAAAACCTCCCTTCTGTTCTACAGGATAAAATTGGCAGTGTGAATGTGGAGGCTGGGTAAATATAGTGGTGCCTGCGTTATTAGGCTGTGTGCTGTTCTTCTGCCAAAAATTCAATAATATCTACAGACTTTTATACCAGCATGAGTTTCTGTCAGAATTAGAACGCAGTTCTGCAGCTTTGGATGATTCAGGGGGACAGAATTATTTTTAAAACTACATTTCCAGCATCATGATGGAAATGTTTGTTTTCTAGGGTGGAAGTGCTGAGATCTTTGGTGGCTTTAACTGACCCTCAGGAGGGGAAGCTGACTCAGTCTCAAGAGAAAGTGAGTGACTAACAGACTTTCCATGTCTGTTTACTGCATCGTTTCAGAAGCGCCTATAATTAGGTAGTCAAGCTTCTTCTAATAATATGTTAGAGCTGTTTCCATAAGTCACATGAGCTGAACCAAAATGTGTGTGAGCACCAGCTCTGTTTCCAATTGCCCAGCAAGTGGTAGCTTCATCATCAACCACCTGAATTCACCAAGGTTCCCTTCAAGCAGGTGGCACTGTCAGCTGCTCCTGGAAGTCAGGCTTCAAATCACGCTGTCATTTACTGACTGAAGGGCCAGCTTTTGCAGGCCTGTGGTTGCAATCTCTCCTCATTTCCATGTGTGAGCATGGCATGAGTGATTAGTTTTCTTAATCCAATGGGATCAATTTCTTGAGCTGGCTGGTTTTCCAATTCCTAGAATCTAGCAATGACTTGAGAGCATGAAGCCAAAGGAGGGAGTGGAGCTTGTACTTTATGCCACATTAAAGCAGACTTGAAACAGTGGCCCTGATATTTTTGTGGGTTTTCTGTCACTGATAGGGATCAGTGATAGTGTCCTTTGTAATGGGCACAACATGATGGCTATTGGGACAGCAAGTACAGAGCTAGTCCAGTAAGGGTTGTACTGGCCAAATCAATGTGTGAGAAATTGGATGTGTTATTGTGGATTTTTACAGTGTGAATAAACACAGGGTGTAATATGCAGAGCTCATTGCTGTCTCCTGGAAGATGTATAAGACAGCTTTGGGGGATTCAGATTAACTCAAGAGCTTTTTGTTCATCTTTTAGTAATTGGACCTGATGTTACCTGTAATGAAATTTGGTAGCATTACTTTCAATTACTTCATATTCTTGTATTCAGTGTTGTGTAAATCTTTAATTTTAATGTGGATTCATTCCTTAAATAATGTTTTCATTTGAAGCAAAATTGCTTGGGAATCCCTAAAGCACAGCTAACTGTTATATTGCAGTTATAATTACTTTGCAGGACACAGAGTGATGGTCTCATTCTTGGTTCTCATTTCACAGTTAAGTTTTTATGCTCCTTTGTATTCTAGGCACTAAACTTTCTGGACATTTGGAAGAGTGTACTTAGAGTTGTTCCTGGGCCTACATCAAAGACCTCAGTGGAGTGACAGCTCGAAGATGGGAGACCAGGAGGCAGGTGAACCATTTCTGGGGATAGTGGCTGATGATGGCAGAGACTTTGAAGGAGCTCTGCCCTCAGACACGGTGTCGCTCAGCGATTCTGACTCTGATGACTTGGGGCTGGCGGGTGAAGCAGAAGTTGATACAATATCTCCTGAGGAGCCTTCTGTAGATGAAGGGGATTCCAGATCGGGAGAGACACCCAACTCTTCAAACAGCAGATCTCCTGTCCAGCCATTCCATCTGAAGGGCATGAGTTCTACGTTCTCTCTCCGTAGCCAGAGCATTTTTGATTGCCTGGAAGAGGCAGCCAAGCTGTCTGTGCCCTCGATGCCTGAAGATAATGTTGTTGATGGGAGGTTCAAGCGCCCGTTGCCTCCGACCACAGTTTCAGGTAACGTGGTCCCAGAAAACATGGGAAGGCAAGCCAGAGCAGTGCAGGCTCCCAGAACCTCTCCTGCAGTGCCTGACTACGTGGCACACCCGGAGCGCTGGACCAAATACAGCCTGGAGGGAGTTTCAGAGTGCAGTGACAAGACTAACAGGGCAGTGGCCATGGAATTTCTAGGTGGTTTGAAGAAAAGAGGGGAGCAACAGAGCTCGGCTACCCAAGATAGCTACACCCAGTCCTTCAACCAGGACCCTTCCAGCTGTGGAGCTGGGAGGATTGTCTTCACCAAACCAACTAAAAGAGGTGTTGATGGACTGGAAAAGAAAATATCAACAGGGGAGGATGATAAGAAACAGATGAAGACAGATCTGAAAGGAAAATCTCTTAAGAAGACTGATGGCTTGAGGGAAGAAGATAAGGTTGAGCTGGGGCACTTAGACAGTGACAGTGGAAAGGCAGCAGAGGAGGAGGAGTGCATGATGGAAGGGGACCAGAACACAGAACATAAACCTGATGCAAGGCTTAGTGGTGCAGGTGAAGAGCCATCGCTGGGAACAGTTGGATTCCACTGCAGTAAGAAGAAGAGTAGGAAAAATTTCCGACCTAAAGTAGATGATGAAGGGGAGGAGGAAGAGTCCTGAAGGATGAAACACATTGGAGACATCCCAGGACTTGTCTTGGTCGTTTTTTTCCCTCTCTCTTTTTTTTTTTTCTTCCCTTTCTGGTCTGAAAACCACATGATAGCTTTTTGTTCAACGGTTTGCATCATAGCCACCAAGAATGTTTTATATTGTTAGAAATTAAGCTACCTAAAATAAACTCCAGCCTTTTTGTTTATGAGAATTCCGTGGGCACAGGATAGTTGCATCCTGGCAGGATAGAATAAGTGTGATACTCCAGAGCTGAAGTATCCAAAGAAACAGAAGTGTTAGCTAAACGGTTGCAGGGCTTCCTAGTAACTCCCAGTTTTGGAATTGTTCCCAAATCCTGTGGAATCCTGGAGAAAAGGTGATGAGCTCATTATGTAGAGATTTTTAAACTATGAAAACAAAACCTAGTCTTCCACTGGATGCGATTTCTTCTGGCCCTGTCCCAGGAAGGAAAACCTTTTAACTTTTTTGTTTAAAAACATCTTTCTGTCATTGCCATTGAGGGTGAAAGCACAACAGTGCCCAGTTACATGATGTGAGGATCTGCACCTTTGTATGTCCTTTCCAGGAGGTGCTGCTTCCATACTGATCTATATGCTGGTTGGGGTATTTGTGGGAATCAGATATTTATACCAGAACTGGAGACTTTTTTTTCTATGTGATACAATAAACTTTTGGTTGCAACTTGATTTCTTGTCTGAAACACACTGAGTAATGCAGCTGTAGGAGTTTTACCAAACATTTTATTTGATTCCTAAACTGCCTTGAAAACCTTTTAAAGTGTTACTCTAACTTTGCCATCTTGTTAACTTCTCCCTCAAGTCTTACAGATTCTAAAGCTCACATTTTTAACATTTTCAATCATTTTACAATGTATAATCCCCTCATAGGATGAGTCATCTCATACAATGAATCACATTGTAGGGAATGTCAAAGAGAGTGGATTTTTTCCACAGTGCTAGTAAATTTAATAAATAAGGTTGAAAGATTAAATTCTTTGAAAGGTTACATGATTTGAAACTCAAATTAGTTCAGGTCACTTTGGACTGATATTTTTTTGGTCATTATTCTAAATGAACCAATCCCAAGAGTAGTATTTACAATTGTGTAGTGAAAGATTAGTTTTGAAGGGTTTGTGATATTTCTCGGTAGATTGTGCTTGCTCAAACTCTGAAGGGTGTTTGAGGGGGTGACTTCATCTTAACAGTAATTAACTGAGAGGCCCAAATCACTTGGGCTTTGTATTTGAACTGATGCATCATTTGGTAGCAGAAGCAGAAAACAGTGTAAAAGGAGCAGTTGTGCTCCATTTTTCTAAAATCACCTTTTAGTTTTCAGAGCAGAATGTATTTTCTCCTGCGTATGCAGTTGGATGCACATCGCTTAGTGGGTCGTTGGTAAATACATTGGTTGTTCCAGTGCATGTGAGTGGACACACAGCAGGTCCCAATGGATAGATTTTGGGTTCCAGCGGATAATTAGTGTACTGATCACATTAAAATAGCAGCCATTTCAAAATGGAAACTGCTGCCAAGAGCAGGGAATGCTTGTTGTGAGATATCTGTTATTTCTTAACAAAAAAACGCAGCTCAGTAGTACAAACTTACTGGGTTTATGAGTTCTGCTTGCCCAGGGTGAGGAACAGGTAGGACTATCAAAATTCCATCACTGCTAATGGAGTCACAGGTCTGGGGCACAGCTGAATAAACTGGACAAATGCCTGTTTCATTAAGCCATCATAACAAGATTAATATCTGTTAATAAAAGGCCCATTTTTGTCAGAGCTGAGATTTATTTTTTTTTCCACCTCTGGTAACAGAAAGCTTTTGTGCAATCTACAATTACATTGCATAGAGACAATATTATACATGTGAGGAAATGCAGTTGACGTTTGTATCAGAGTCAGACACAGCCCAATACTTTCCCCTTCTGATGCTGTTTATATTATTCCAAAGAAATTTCCCCTTAGAGGATGGTATTGATGTTTTTGTGGTATATCTTGCAAAATTCTAATAAAGCCGTCGAGTTTTTATATGCTAAAAATGTACAAGCCAGTTTAAGTAATGGAAAAAGCCACAAACAGCCCAAATTCTTGGACTGCAGGATAATTCTTGGTACACATTCTTGTTTTAAAGACTCTTAGGTGATTTCTTTTTCCCCCTGACCCTTGAGAAAGAAAAGTAAAATGAAATCAGATGCTTAGATGTAGAGAAGGTATTCCATGCAGTGTGATACGTGGAGGCAAAGGCTCCTTTTTAGCAGGGAACTGGCAGCAGCTGTGATGGGGCATGGGACCAACAAAAACCAGGTGATTCCACTCTGTGAGGTTGAGTGAGGAGCCCTTAAGAAGGAATACCAGCAAAGGAATCCCTTACAGGAGCCAGTGTGGGAAGAGAAGCTGGTGAGTGCAATTGTTTGAGAGTTGTAGGAACTCCGGGAACTGTACGTTTTGTAATGTTTCAGTATTCAGGCCCTTTCCTTGGAAACTATTTCTTGATTTCCTTTTTCTAAGCAGCTCAGGAGTACAAGCTTCATGTCTTGGCCAAGGAAGGAGCTTGTTTTTAAGTGCGTAAGTGACTGCCCTTCCAAAGGGAGACTCCCTTGAACAGAGAAGTGTGGAATTTGGCAGAGGTGATGGTGAATTGAGGGTGTGGTATCTGGACAACAAATGGTATTTAGAAAATAAGGTGGTAGAGTCACCCTGGAGGAGAAAGTTTTAATGCTGTTTGTGGAATGGTTTTGGAGAAAGGATTGAGTGCTACAGGAGCAGCAGGAAACAAAGCCCAGGAAATTGAAGGAGAAAGACCAAGAAATCCTTAGGAATGTCAGACACTGATAGTGCTTAGCATAGAGAGCTTGTTGCCCTTAGGCCTTCAAGAGATTAGGATTTTACTTCTACAGTAGTTCAGTAGGACAAAAGGTTTAATGTGAAGAAATAGAATAAAATTTAATTATCAATGTATTCAGTGTCAGTCTCAAACTGATCTGCATGCTCTTCTCTTTCCCTTCTTTGTGGCAAAGGCACTTCTGTGTTGGCACTCTTCACACCTAATAGGATTGGAAAAGTCATGTACTCGTTTAAAAGCCTTAGGACAAGAGGACATAGTAGTAATTGCTTAAGAAACTTTAAAATGTTGAAAAAAAGACACAAGATTGTGTTACTTTGCATTTGCTCAGTAAATTATAAACACAGGGTTATTTTTCAGCTATTTCTGGGTTTTTATGCAGTTACAGTATCAAAATGTCTGGGAAGCCTGCTATGGGATGAAGTTATTTTATTGGAATACTGATAATGAAACAACTCACATAAGTGTTATATAAACTTCTGACAGAATTAAGTAAAGCTTGCAGTTAGCTCAATCTGAGCGACTTGAAGTTCTGTCATGTTGTGACTGAGTTTTCCAGCTACTTGTTTCTGTGTAGTATATATGTGCTCAGTTTATGGGTTTTGGAGGCTGTTTTGTGTAGTAGCATTAGGTTGATATTGAAATAGGTAATTAAGAAGGATATCCAAAATCTTTATTGTGTTGGATATCCTGCAGTGGCTGAGAAATAGCTTGTTCTTCTCTCTAATGATTAAAACTCCATGCAGTGGAGCCCTGGGACACAGGACATGATTCTTAACTGACAGAAATGGGTGCAGCTCTAAAGGCAAATGAATTCTGTAAATTAAAAAAATACTAGGGGACTTGCTCAGTTTTTATTTTTAATTATTATTGCTATGCATTTTAAATACTTTTGTAAGGATTATCTCATGGACCCAAGAAATCCCCAAGGCAATCCTCTGTTGCAAATAGATACTTGTTCATGTGTTTGAACTGGGTGAGGTTATTCTAACTCACTCTGAGTGACAGTCCTTGCCCCAATGCTTCTAAATGTATTTTACAAAAGGTAATTTTTTCATTCTGAACAAAGAATATTCTGTTCCCTGTATATATTCCCATTACCTCTAGGAAGCTCCTTATGGGGTTATTTTCCAATCTTATTTTTCCACCTTGTATTTTTAAACTGCATTGTTCAGCTGTATTAATTAGCTTTTCCATGATTGTTTTCAGTACTTACATGTATAGTTTGGAGCCGGTTGAGTGCAAAAGAGGTTGGTTTTGGTTAAAACCTCTGCCATGGAGGAGATAACAGCTGTACAGTAGCAAATCTACAAAATAGGTAGTGATTAAATACCTGCCCTCTTTTGTGAGGATATTGCAAGACTCAAGCTGGCACAAACTTAATAAAGCATTCCTTGTGTGTTTCTGTTGGACCTGTATAGCCTGACTTTTTTCAGGAAGCCATAAAAGGGATAAGAAAGGAGCAGGAAACTGTAGCAGGAGTATTAAGATAAAGAATTTTCAGCGAGGCCAAAATTATACAGGAGAGTCGCAGAGATAAAGAAAACATAAGAGTTGTGCTACATAGCAGGTGGTTTAACATTTTCAGGCTGTGTAAGAAATGTTGTTTGTTTATCTTGTGAGGGTTTGTCATCAAAAGCTCGAGACAGAATTTCCTGCTATTATCTGGATTTAATAATTGTATGTTGGACACTTCCCTTTTGAGTGGTGGTACTTGGTATCTTAAGAAAATTAGATGTACGAGAAGATTAGGTCAGATCAGACAGAATATGTGTATTTTCCAAGCTGACATTAAAAAAAAAAAAGAAAATATTAGGAGAAGAGTAAGAAGGAGGGGGGAGAGGGGAGAAGATGAAGCATTTCATTCCAGAAGCATCCTTAACAAAGGAAATAAACACTCTCAAGTAAACTACCAAAGAGAGCAAGAAATGTTGTATTCCCTTTTCTCCTTTCTACAGGAGTTTAGACATTTTTCTTTACATACATTCATCACCAAAAAGCAATAAGGAAAGTGAAACCATAATATAGATCTGTTTTTCTGTCCCTTTATCCCTAAGTAGGGTCTGCCAAACCACCATTAAATGAGAGAAAGATGGTGAAATTCTAAAGCTGATATAAATGCCTAGAAAATACTACTTACCTGGGCTTCCAGAATTTTAAATCGTTTTTCTTGTTCTTTCAATCCGCTAAAATACTTAGACAAATTATCCACCCTGTGGAAACAAAGCAAACACCTTGAGCAAAAAGGAGAGGCTTCAGAAGAAATCATAAAACACAAACCATGTCTAACTTTACTATACCCATGTCACAGACATGTTTTATGAAAAATCTTTTCCTTAGGATTTTTTCTCCTGAGAAGCTGAGAGGCCTCAGGAACAAAATGTAAACAATGATTATCTGCTGCTGTGGAATGCAACAGGTGGATCTCTGATTGGTCTCATGTGGTTGTTGCTAATTAATGGCCAATCACAGTCTAGCTGTATCAGACTGCGTGGTCAGTCACAAGCTTTTGTTATTATTCTGTTCTTTTCCCTTTGCTTGCAAGCCTTCTGATTAAATGCTTTCTTCTATTCTTTTGGTATAGTTTTAATATCATATATATAATAAAATAATAAATCAAGCCTTCTGAAACATGGAGTCAGGTCCTCGCCTCTTCCTGGGACCCCTGTGAACACCACCACATACCCATGGCCCTTCACTGCAGCTCTGTGCTGCTTAGACATCCCACAGGCCCCTAAAAGTTTTTTCCTTTTAAGGTGCTCACAGAAGTATTTTTTAGGCAGAACAGCATCTCTGGAACACTCATGCACCTGTTGCCCAGGGACTCACAACTGACAGCTCAGGGCAGCTATTCAGCTTCTGGTGAGGGCCACGTAGCCTCAGTTGCTGTGGAAATCAAGGGCAGTAGAAAGGAGCTGCTCTGTCTTTTGAGCCACTCGTGTCTTTCCTACCTGGAAACATCAGTACCCAATGGAAACTGATCCTGGTGTGAGAACTGAGGCCACAACAGAGATAAGCCACTTAAAATTTACGACAACTTTAATTTCTGGAGGTTGGCTTGACAGTCAAATCCCTTTTTTTCCTGCAGTCCACAGGGATTGCTTAGGGAACTTCCACATGGTGCCTCCAAATTGCTGACTTATCCCCATGCTTTCTGCATCCTTCACCTGTTCTCCCATCAGTTCCTTATTCCTAGCATCTGATTCCTCATAGGGTTGGCAAATCCCTCTCTGGTTTCTCCTAGATACTCTTTCAAAGTTTTCCTCTCACAGGCAATGTTCCAATCCCATCTATGTGAAAGACCTGCTGCTGGGTGGGTCTAATGCATTTTGACATTGGTTCAGTGCAGCCAAAGTTCAAAGAATCAATACCTGAGGGTTTCCTAAGATTTCAAAACCACACTGCTACCACCTAAGAGCAAAAATAACCGTGGGGGTTGTGGTGTTTGTCTGAAATCTCTTCCAGTCTTTCTCTTGCTCTGCTATACCTGCAATATTGTGAAGCCAGATGGATTTTCACTTTTCCCCTCCAGTAATTTCACTACAATGTACCATCTTTATTATATAAAGGATATAGTACCCTTTGTTTGGAAGCAATTGCACATACATTTATTGCATTATCTCAACAATTAAGCTCTTGCTCCTGGGGTTTGTCAGTGACCTGCTTATGAGAATCAAGTTAAAATCTATATAGTCATTCTAAATTATTATGAATTAAGGGTCTATGGGAATTAGAGGGAGAGGAGTATTTTCCAAGAATGGAAGTATGCTGTTCTGGTTTCCAACTATTCTGTGAGTTGGAGGTTTATTTTGAAAAAAAGCAGACAGCATAGGAACATTTCCATGGAACTATTATGGTAACTTTCACACCCGTTGCGCCTCTATTTGAAGTCTGTTTTATTGTGAGAGAAAACAGCTGGAATATGTGTTAAAAGCTTCTTAAAGGAGTGCTTTTTCTGTCTTAGATGTTTCTGTTCTCCCTGCATATAACTACTTTGTGTCTCACTTAAAGGTTTAAAACTCTGAATAATAATCTAGGATTTATACTTTATCAGACTAAACCAATCCAAGTGATATTCCTAGTGGGGAAATACAGAGAGGTACATGAATGGAGTCCCATGCCATAAAATCATAAATATTTGTTCTTCTGCATCTGTGGCTAATTCAAGGTATCTTAAACTTCCATTCAGAAGTCTGTGTTGTATTCCTACAGGGGAAGAAATTACATGTGCTGCAGTCTAGCAAACAAACTGTTTTTCCACCATTTTCTTCATGAATAAGATTTTCATTGAGCTTGGCCACAGATTTGGCTGGAACTTGCAGGTCTATAATTGTACATACTTCAGGAGTGACAAACACTCTTAACATTGTGGTGATGCTGGCCTCACATTTTTTATGGCTCTGTGTTTCCTAACTGCGTTCCAGTTGGACCCTTTATGTAAGCTTTACAAGAACTTCAATATTGAACTCACTGAAAGCTGAAGGCTTGCAAGTTACTCTTCCTGTGGGTCAGAATAACTTACTTATTAGATGTGGCCTTCAGCCTTTCTTCATTGCTTTCTTTCTTTTCTTGCTCAAGATTTACGAGATAATGTTCTTTTTGCACCAGCTCCCATGTTATGATTTTTTGATCTAGGCCCACTGGAAGATCTCTTTCTGTAGGAAAAATAAGAATTATATTTTACCCCTTTTTCTCTGATACTAGTAGTGAAAAGTTGCTATGCTAAAGGAGGCTTTTTTAGGGTTAATAATTGCTAAAACTCAGAAGCAAATGAAACAACTATTCCTTAAACCTATAAATTGTTAAATCTTCAGAAATCAAATCCCTATAACCCATTTTATATTGCTGCATTTGTTGTAATAACTATGATGCATCAAGAAATGCACTGTGGGCAACTGTTCATAGTTTAAATTATAAACCTTAATTTTTTGTTTGTATTCTCCTGGCACTCTTTGTTAAAAATAAATTGTGACTCTCAGCTTAAGGAAATCCATCTCGCTCTGTGTTTTGTGTATGCACCATATCCTTGGAGAGAATCAGGCTCTCCAGTTGCTTGATCACATTTGTTAACAACTCACCCAGGTGTTTTTCCTTGTGTTCCATTTTGTTGAAGAGCCTTCTGAGAACCAGAGTAATGTGGTTGATAATGATAAATGGTGGTGCTAAGGCAGGCCGGCCATGGTATTCAACAATCAGGTTGTAGCGCTGCACTTTCCAGAAGATGTCTGTGTTGCCCTGGACAACTTGAAAAGTGTAACTGTAATTTGAGGTCGGGAGGAATAAAAGCATGTAACTCTTTTCACCACAACAAGCTAAAGATGAATATAACAAAATTTAGTCCTGTATTTACTTTAAAAAAGGAACAGCAAGGTCAGCAAGTAGTGTTAATTTAATCTAAAGTTTGCGCAAATTCTTAGCTATTACAAGAATTGCAGTTGCAGTCTTCAAATGTTAAAAGATACATTTGTTTTGTTTGGCATTTTTGATTTTTTTGAAGACAGATAATTCTACTTTTCTGAGGAAAGATCAGCAAACATGCCACATCAGTTCTTCAACCAAATGAATCATTATTAACTGTGTTGACAACAAGCATTTCCCTGATGTACAAATCATCCACTGTAAAGCCTGCCAAGTTTAAGGCTGCTGTGCACCTGCAGATTTGTGGTTCCACACAGCCAGGGACTCAGACCCTTCTGTGCATGTTTCATTGAATTTTTAGCAGTAAAGAGGCTTCTTTTCTCCTTGTCTCCCATGTGACTAGAGTAAGGATGATGAAAACTTTAGAGCTGTCTGATCACAGGATTCTGCCTATCAACCCCCAAGTAATATTCATTAGGAAAATTACAAGTGTATTTTAAAAGGAATAGCCAGCAGTGAGGTAGAGTATGTGGGCATCCACTTAAGGCTTTGCAGCCTCTGTCCTGATAGGTAGTGAAATCCCTCTTGCCTGAACATAGCAATCAGGAGGTTCATGAGGAGGACGTTTGTGACCAGCAGGAAGATGACCAGCAGGAGTATGACGAGCCAGTTGGCGTAGCTGTTGGGGCAGGATGGAGTGTTCTCCTGCAGAATCTGCAGGGGGTTAAATGTGCAGTTCCTGGGATATGTTCGTGATGCTGCAAAGGAAAAACATAGTTATGGCAAATCCTAATGTTGTGTTTCTTTCTTTGGTTTTGTGGAAGTGTAATCGTGTTGTGTACATAAAATGACATTGGATTGTTGTGCAAGGTATTTGCAGCCCTAGGACTCTGCAGACCTCCACAACTTGGCTGCTCATTTAGTGGCAAGATGTCACAGCTGGCTTTGTAGTAGTGTTCATCATAAAAGGGATTGTATTGAAAAGGCTGTATCCTTTTTAGACTAGTTTTGAGTTCTCAGAATCAAACCTCCTCTGAGGCTGTGTTCCCCCACAGCCTTGTGTCCTCATGCCTGGCACATAGGTTGGAAGAGAAAACTCAGTAAAAGCTGGGAAGGGGATTGGTTCCTCATTCTAAATTTAAAGTGCTTTGTGTATCTGAGGTTGAGGTTAGGAAGAAGGTCTGGTTCTACTGCATCAGACTAGAGGCCTAGTGCTGTATTTTGTCTCCAGCTGTGAATTAAACCCACAAGTTTAGAGTAGCATAATGATATTTACTTCTTTCCCCCTATTTTTTCCCTGTAATCCTTTTCCCTGGTGCTACGGCTAACCCCCTGGTTACATTCATTAGAGCACATGGTTATCTCAAAGCTCACCAAGCTGGGATTTCTTTCACCAAGGGCACCAGCTGATACTTATCTACACTGAATTTCATTTGATGACTCAGCACTCACGAAGCTCCTCTGCCTCTCTTAGGTGTCAGTTTTTGTCTTTGCTACTCAGTGGTGTAGTTTTGTCAGCAAATATTGTCCTCCTCATTTCCCCTCTCCCTCTCTATATTTTTCATGAAGATCTTAAACAGAATAAGACCCAGAGGGCCCTAGGACTAATTAATCCCTTCTGGAAGTTCCCCATGTAATTGGTTCTTTTTTCCTCTGTTACTCTTAACCAGTTATTTACCCAGGTAGAGACACCCACTGGAATTTCAGTGGAGAGAAACACACCTTTCTAGGGAGAGCTCTGCCTGGCTTTTTGGCAAATGAGTTGAATTATATTCCAGAAATATATTTCTTTCCAATTACTTTAATGGAAATAGGCGTGACTGATTGTGCTGTACATGCTTACACCATAGGTATTTAAAATGGACATGAATCACTTTCCTCTCGTGTCATTCAGGTATTTTGGCTTTTTGAAGACGTGCTTTTTCTTACTAAGCACAGTGAACATGAGAGAATGCTTACTGGTTTGCTTCTGTTTATGGCTTTTTTGGGTTCTATTTTATACTGCTCCAAGTTTGACTCCCACTTCATTATTGCTGTGACATTTAACACTGGCTAAATGCTGTGGTGTTACTGCAGACTTCCCTGGGAGGTGGGTGACCTGTTCTGTATTTTACCTGCTTACCAATCAGAAATGTTGCCTTTGAACTTCTATGTCTAATTATTTCAGTGTCTTGTGATTATTTTAATGATGTTTTGTTTGCAATGCTGCACATAAGCAATTACTAGCTTTATTTGATTTGGGCAGCTTTATCTCCAGAGTAAATAAATGCTCTGGAGTAATTTTATTTTAAAACATGTGTTTGCTTATGGGCAGAGCAGTACGGCTTTAACACTGTTGCATTAAACTACTGCCAAAATGTGTGGAGGTGGTGTTATTTATAATATTTGAGTTTACAGAGAGTTATCTGGGTCTAGGTTAAACTGAAAGGAAATAGATTGAAATGAAAGCAGGTATGCCAGCCTTTAAAACTGCAAATCCTTGTGTATTTCTGAGAGCTTATCTAAACAGGACCAGCCCTTACGCTCTAATGTAACTCCACAATGTCCATTATCTCTTTGCAAATACGTTATTTGTGTGGCAGTAATGTGTAAGCTTTGGCCTGTAGGACAGAGATTTTAAAAAAGCAAAATTAAAAAAGGGCAATACTTGGAAGGAACTCCATGCTCTCATCAAAAGTGTGCATTCAAAAATGGCCAAGTTAGGGGGAAAGAAGTTTCCTCACTGTCTATTTCATCCAGTGGAATCTGGCCAAATATCTGAAGGTAGGGACGATAAAGAACCCTTCTGAATATCCATTCCACTCGGCTGTCATCGGGATGGAGCAGAGCTTGAGTTGTTACACCGTAGGCAATGAGCCACACGCTCAAGAAAAACAGAAAGAAGAAAACATCCTTCATCTACAAAACAGAGGGGGAGGGGAGAAAAGGAGGGGCAGTGACTGTGATAGCATAGTCAAGGAACAGTAGTCTTTCTGTATGAATATGGCTCAGATAATTGTTTCTTTACGAGCTTGTTTAGGATAAAGGAGGTAGACTAGGATACAGTTCCATGCACGGAATTCCTCATCTGACCTTGCTGTTACCATATTGTCCTTGGCCTATAGTAAGCATTCTTTGATACCTTATTTAGATAAAGACACATTTTAAACTAAAAGTCTTGCTTTCCAGTAATCAAGCATTTAAAATGAAACACATGTTATCTTCTAAGTGACTGTCGCATTTTATCTTTTAAGTGCCTGTTTTCTGTGAGCTATCTTAGTACCACGGACTGCTTTCCTGTGAATTACAAGAGTTCTGCTGCAGCAGAGAATCCTGGTAGCAGTCAGTGCTCATTGATGAGTGCTGAGCCACTGATACAGCAGGCAGTGAAGGCTGCAAGGATCAGGTTCCTTCTGCCTTCAGTTTTCAAGCTAAGTGATGCATCTGAAAGATTCTTTTTGGGGCTTCCTGCTTTTAAACATTGTGTTTCTCTACAGAAGCAGAAGTAATTGAATCCTAAAACACTTACTTAAAAAAAAATCTAATATGAATATCAAGTGCAATAATTTTTCCCTGGTGGAAGAGGAACACTTCATCCTCTCCCCATCTGATCTGACAGAGTTCATTAGGGACTGTAGATTCCTTTCAATTAGATTATTGGATTGTACAGTTACCCAAAAGCATAGGCATTTCAGAGCTCCAGGATGTTACTTGGAGTTCTGATAAGAAACATCATCTCTAAGCCAGGCAAGACAGAGTGGATGTCTGACTTCCATTAATCTTTTTTGTTTTCTGGATGATCTAAAATTTAGAAATGCTGAGGAGCTGTAATGGTATCATGGTGATGGGAGAGTGGTGACAAGTCCAGAACTATTTTTTTCCAATCTGCCGTCTCTCTGGAAATGAGTATTTCTCTGGAATTTTAGCAATTACCAGACCTGTTTCAGCAAATTTGTAGCAAGGGTATAAAGGGGAAAGACAGTAAGAGACCATCTGGGATTGCTGCTCTCTAAAATAAGGGACATGATTTTGCTTGAACACCCTTGAACTCTTCAGGCAGGTTTCATTTACTGAAGTAAGCTTCATGGTTTCATCCTTTGATGTAAAGTTCAACACTGAAATACCAAAGCTGAGGCATTGTGTTGGCTTGGGTAGGGCAAAGATGAAAGGTCCCTGGTAGGGCTTTTTCTAGGCTGCTGTTTATGTTCTTGTTTGCATCTTCCCAACCCCAGTGTTATCTTGCAGGACTTCAGGTGCCAGCAGAGTGGGCACAGGTAGGACTTGTTCAAGGCCCTGGTTTGGCTTGGCAGGCAGCAATGGAAGGGTTAGGAGCTGTAGCTCTGACTTCTTCTCCCACAATAGAAGTCTGCTAATGCCATAAGCTAGATAATGAACAAGGACAAATATTTATTTGCCATTTACCCTTTTGCTAGTCCAACCAAATGTCATCTTAGAGTTCCAGTTATTGCATTTGTAGACAAATCCAAATAGCTTGGTAGTTATGTTTATTCAATGTATAGGCTTGTTTAGACTGTAGAGCTTTTACTGAGTTCTGCTGTGAGTCACTAATCAAATATTTGTAGATTCTGTAAAGGTACTTACAATTAGATGAACTCTATTAATCAGTTAGCATGAACTAATTGACCTGGAGGATTAACATGCCTAAATAAAAAGCTCTTTCAACATACAAATGCATACCCAAACACAGTAACTGTAATCCCAATGTTGTGTTTCTTGCAGGAGAGCAGTAATAAATAAAAATATTTCATCAACATCTTCCAACATCTGCTCACAAAGTACTAATATGTTTTCATTGTAACAGGGAGCTAAAAAGTACAAGTAAAAATAACTCCTGTAGGGAGCTTGTAACTATCTTTTTTCATTGATTATTTTTTTCCCCCACACTTGCTGAAAAAACCATGATTTGCTTCCCCAAGTCATTTATTGGAAGCCCTGCCCTTCTGTACATGGCCTGTCATCTGCCTGAGGTCTTTGCCCCGGATGCATGCAGCTTAGAAGTAGGAGGAATAGCAGTAAGGCAAAGACTGCTCTTTGTTAGCCAGATCTGAGGATAAATTATTAGGTAAAATACAAGGATTAGTAAATTGGGACCAGCTTACTGCATTACAGAGGTCTGTGAAAGGATCTACTTCAAACATTCCATGTATAATAGAATACAAGAATATGCCAAATGATAGGTCTTAAAAGTGTAAAAATAAAGACAGATTATATGTAAAGTTATTTCCTTTCTAAAGACAAGGTTTCCTACTCTCCATTTCTTAGAAGGCACAAGTATTTATCTGAGACAAACTGCACACTTACCATCCTTTCCACAATTATGATCTTTGGTCCAAGTTGTTTGTGAATTGCAAAAATATGGATAAGTCTAAGTGTAAACACCATAAAATCAATGGCGAGTATTGTACGGCCAGCTTGGAAAGTTGAGTTCAGCAATCTGCAGAAGAATGAAATATCAGCTCTCAGCAAATACTGCTCATGTCTGTACAGTGAAGAGAAATAACCAAAAGATGCAGGAACACTCTTTTCTCTCTCTTGGCTTCCATGAGATTTATTAACAAATAATGAAAAATAAGATACTTTGAGTAAAAGGGATTTCAGAAAACAAACAAAGCAGAGCTTTTCAGTACATGTGTTTGAATATATCAATTTTAGAGGCTCCTACTGTAGAAACACATCTCAAAGCCTGTAAAAATGAATGTTAGACCCTGTCATCTCATGCACATGAGATTCAACTGTCAGTTGATATACACAGTCCTTGCTACTGATGCAAATATATACCTGCAGATTACCCCAATTATGAAGAGAAATATGGTCACCATATCACATTTATTCCAGTTATCCTCCACATACAGTTTAAACTTTTTCATTAAATTTGTATCTTCATCTGTATAGAAACTCTGAAAAAGAGAAATAACCATTGGTATTGATAGCTTTCCACTTTATATGGAATATTTCCTTCTGAGTTTTAACATAATACCTGTTGCCTTTTTCTCTGTTTTTGCAAAGAGCAAAAACAAATTATGAGTGTAATAAGGGGAAAAAAAGCAGTTAAACAATACAGCTTCCAGTCAGAGTTCAGTTTCTAGGTATTCCTATGAACAGATTTGGCATTTCTGTGCTAGAATTGTCAGTGAAGGCACATTTGATTATCTAGGCAAGGAGTTGGCTTTCTTAATTGGTTTTAGCCTGGCAGTCTTCATGTTTTACAGGTTTATAATGAAATGTTCTTTGATCCAGATATTTCCATGTTCTTCTCTGTTAATGGTCTTGCTGCGTAATTTCAAGTAAATTGTGACAAACTTTCCTGTGTCTTTTGCTTAAATAATGAACACCTACTGGTTCTTCCAGAGTAAATGATTGTAACTGCTTTTTTTTGTATCTAAAGAGAGGAGCTTTGTGCAACCCACAGTTGCAACACACTTGCACCACTGTTATTGTTTCAGTTTTTTGAACTGAAGATTTTCCAAAACCAGTAATAGGAGACTAATGGAAGAGGGCTTTTGGGGGTTGGTGGTTTTGTTTGGTTGGGTGTTTTTTAAGAAAAACAAGCCTAAAAGAGATCTGCTAATATTTTGAGTTGAAAATTATTTTAGGAAAAGCCACAAATAATCTGAATTTATTTACTTGTGATTTTTCAAACAGTCCCCAGTGGGGAAGAATCTCCTAAAAGGATGTAGAGCTGTCTGCTTTGTTTCCAGGTGTAGACTATAACTTCCAACTTATATTATTTGTGGTGGGAGGACCTAATTCTGTGGAGTGAAATCAGAGAGGGACTTTACAAACTGGAGAATATCTGAATGCTGGCTGCCCGCTTGGCTAAGGCTGCAGTAGGATGGAAAAACAGAGGTAGAGATACAGGTTTATGTGGGGGAGGAAGAGCTTGCTCTGGGAGAGAGAGGGGAGATGTTTAGGATAAGTTCTGTGTTGTTCTGTGCACCTGACACTTGAAATGTCCAAACCTGTACAGTTGTACAGATTGTAAATCTATTGCAAATATTGCGGGAGCTTTTGCTGTGTTGGCACTGAGTTGATGCAGGTTACTCACCTGTCGGATCTCTTCCAAGACAAGGGTAAACACCCAGAAGTAGAGTACAATTTCTTTAACAGATGGACCCTGAGGCGGAGGTGGTTTAAAATCCAGTAAAAGGACATAAGTAAATAGAAAGAGAAAAGCAAAGTACATGATAACATTCCCCATAAAAACAGTTACAGGGGCACTCCAGAATTTTCTCCACCGGGTAAATATGAATGTTGCCCATGCTGCGTTTGCAGAAGTGTTCTGTTTTTCCAATGTGTCATTTCCTCTGCAAACCAAAAAGAATACATGCTTGGTGACAATCTCCTAAAATTAGTTCATGGGAATAGACTCAATATTATTCTATATAAAGCTTCTTGTAAGATAGTAACAGGCAGATGCTGGGGCTGGCCAAGGGGGAAGGCTGTAGAAGTCAGAGCAATCATATTGCCATAGCAGAAATACTTCAAATCAAAAAAGAAGGTTTTGAAAAACAAAGCCACATCAGAATTATATAAGCATGTTTATTACTTCAGTTTAGTTGTATTAATTTTATTTGTTAACTTCATTGTGTTCTGCATGGACTGCAAATGCACAAGGAGAGGAGGGGGGTAATTGGCCTTTATAAACCTAAATAATAGGAAAGAAAAGAAAATGGCCAATGAATTTTTGTGAGTCAGCTCTTAATGATTTTGGCTTTAAAATTTCTTGCAGTGTTTGTCTGTGGAAGTTCTTGTTGTTGCTGTGACTTTGAACTTCTGACCCAGTCTCTAAGTGCTGGATCGTATTCATCCTGTGTTTCTTGACTATCCTTGCTGGAATCTGATAGACCCACTGAAGAATACCACGTTGCTTTGCATAACTGGCATCTTGCCCTTTGTGATTAAATTAGAGTAAGTTGCAAAATTGGAATATAGAAGCCTTTTAGGAAAAAGAGTTGACCTCATAAAATATGTACTAAGGTAGTCTTTGAGTGGTGTGGAATGACGCAAGTATTTTGGTAACTGAAGGGAAATTTGACCTGTACATTTACAGCTGTTTTGCTGTGTTTTGGAACATGAGGGGATATCTATTGGCAATGGGAAATATCCTGTGCAGAAAATGCAAGTTTGATAGCAATTTGATCTTCATGTGAGGATTTGTTTCCACATAAAATGCTCTCCTGTGTAAGCTAGGAATGTTATTGGACCTTTAATTTTGTGATTCTTACTCTGAGAAGTTTGATCTCCAACAAAGGATGTGCACACTAGGGTATGTTTTCAATTTCACCTCACAGAAAATAAACAATGACTCTTCACTGGTTTTTAATTTCCTCTGACAATCTTGCTAATTATTAAATACATTTGTTACAAGGGAAAATTCTCTTTGTGGCCAATCTTTTCTATATGCCTGATTCTGTACGACCCCTCAATTTACAACATCATGAGATACATTCCCACGATAACAGGCTAATATCATAAACAGATAATTGCAACTTTACTGTAAGATGCTGAAATAGATCTGGGATGGAGAGAGCCTCTTTGTTAAAATAAATTGGTAGGATAATAGCAAGTGGAACATGGAATATAATGACCAAGCCATGCTGCACTCAGGATATGGAAGTGCTTTATGATATTGCTTACAAATAGCTCCCAAGAGGCAGATGCTTTTACACCTATTTTATAGGTTAGGGAGGGAGAGAGAAGAACTAATGATTTTCTCCAATATACTAGCAGTTAAATGCCAGAGGTAAAAATAGAACCTAATAACTCTGACTTGGTCCAGGACTTTGTACTGCTGCTGATGCTTCCTCTCTACCACTGGTCACACACTTCTGGAATTCTCTTTAAATCATGGAAAAGCTAAGTGGCTATTTAGCACTATTTAGCCATTAAGAGGACTTTGTGCCAATCAAAAGTCTACTTATCCTGACTTAAGTCCTTGTGGTCTCCCAGGTTTTGGCGATAAGTGTGTGGTAGAGATATAGGGGTGATTCTGTTCTGAATCAAAGATCTGACTGACCACAAGCAACTGACAAAACCTTTGTGCTCAGTTACCCATTTGTGTGATGCTCCCTCTAACTCATAAGGTTCCTTGGGGCTCATCTGTTAAATATAAATTAAGAGCATGAGACGCTGACTCAATGTAAAATTCCGTGGTACTGATGGGTGCAAGTGCATCTTTGTAAGAACGTATGCAGTGATGCAAGGCTTTGCTGAGAAAATCTTCTTTCTGCTCAGCTCAGTAATCTGATAACTTCCTAAAATCCATTGGGTATTAATCATCATGAGCTGATGGGAATTCAGGAAATACTATGTGATTCCCAAGTAAATTCCTTGTTCTTTGTTCTTAATTTCTTGTAGAAATTACCTGCTCAGAAAAACTAAACTGGTATCTCCTTACAGCAGTGCTATATCCCTGTTTATTTTACTATATTCCTTATAGAAATCAATGACAGCAGTAATCAAAGGGCACAGCAATAATCAAAGGGCACTTCCTGAGGAGTAATGACTTTCTTGGCCCTTCAGCTGCTCCTTAGAGCATTAACTGATGCTCTAAGGATGATGGTCACTAATATGCAAGAAGTGTCCTGTTCTTTGACTGTTGTCATAAAAGCTACATTGGCTGATGGTGTTAAACTTACCTATCTTCTTCTTTGGAGAAAAACAGAGTCCTCTCTGAATCCAAACTGTCCAGCTCTCTGAATGGCTCTGGCTCATTCTTTGACTGTTTTTCCTCACTGTAAGGAAATAAACTCATTAGTTGAAAGATGGTGCTTAGCCATTTTTCACTACTGAATTGGTATTGATACCGAACTGCTAGCATGTACTTATCTTGGATCTGCTCTGCTGGGAGCTATTAAATTGGGCATAAACTTTATCTTTACAAATTCTCTTTATTTTTAAGGAGGAGGCTGAAGTCACCCACAAGATTCAGAGAAATGATAATTGGTGTGCTTCACAAAAATGGAGCAGAATGCTCAGTTTCCTCAAAATAGTTAGGATTTGAGCAGAAGTAAACCCCTCAGTCAGTTTCAGAAGAGAATTGCTCAATGCTCCATTCCTAGTTACTCTTAGTAGCAATTAAGAAGAGAGATGCCAGAGGCAGTAGGGGACATGTGACAGTTCTTGCATTTCCAGGGAAAGGAAGCAAAAATATGGAAATTTGGAAAGGATTGCTTTGATTATGTATAATCATTCAAACCTTTCCACAAAAACCTTGACAAAATATCACATTAAATGAATTTGTGAATCTGGCAGCCTGAAGATCATCTTTAGTGATACTGGCAGAAAGCAAATCTTAAATCAGCATTGCCAAACAAGTTTTCCTCTTGCTTTTTATGTAGTTTAAGAGTTAAGAAACATGTATTTCATAACATGTCATTTCATATTGCTAATTCTTATGATTTGTATATGATTCTCTGAATGTTTGAGGTTTTCCTGAAGTTTCAGATCCATAATTTTTACGACCACCTGAGCAGCTTGGCTGCTCTTTTTTTCTTTTCTGCTTTTTAATTTTATTTAGTTGATTGGTTTTTGTAGTGCAGGGTGTTTTGTTTTGTTTTCTTGATGTTTATAATGCATGGACTCTTTGTCAAGAAAATCTAAGATTGTAAGGCACTGAATTTGAAAATCTTAATTGATTTTGATTGAGTGATAATTTAATGTCAGTCCCATGTTTTTAAGCTTGACTTATGATTATCAAGGCTTGTGGCTGATAACACTGCTTTGTGATGGCTGTTTTCCTTGGATAAGATACTAAGGTTTGAGCCAGGCATCTCCAAATCTAGAAACAAATGGTGCTACAGCTGCAGATATTCTACACATTGCTGTGTAGAATCTGGAGCTGACAGAATTCCAGCAGGCTTTCCTGTGGATGGTGCAAAACAGAACGATCTCTGTGAAACTGTGGCATTGATGTTTTAAGTATGGTAACAGACACTAGCACAGGACACACAAATCACTCAGCCCCAAAGAAAACTGATTTGGTTAGGTGCTATTAGGTGATGTTACTGTTCTAATCACTTCAGGTAGAAATTTTGAGTCTGAATATTTTTTATGGCTTATTTTTTATCACTTGCTTATTTTTCATCATTTACTTATTTATCTCTTGCACCCACATAGTTATGTTTATACCTGAATGATATTAAATTGGTGTAGATTAGGAAAGGACACCAGAATGCACAGATTAACTTGAGGATCTGTGTGCTTGTAGACATCTCTCCCCACCATATTTTTGTCAGGAAGGCCTGAAAGTCAAGAAGAGAAGAGATGGCTTTAATACCACAAAAAGATACTTGTAGATGAAGTACACCTATGTTCAGTGACTGCTAAAACAGTGACTGCTCTGAAAACCTCACAGCTTCAGAGCAAACAGGTTCTCTGTGTGTCCTTCTGCAGATGTGGAGTATGCAAAGAGTTATTTGGAGACCAGTGGAAAGAACAGCAAGCCAAATGGAATTAAGCAACATCTGTAGTACTAAGGAAGCCCAAGTCAGGCACTGGGAGATAAAAGCAGCATCACTCTTAATTTAGCTTTGTGTATGCAGAGAGAAGTCAGGTTGTGAGAGCAAAGCTGAACAGTAATTTAATTTAACTTTTATCAGTGAGCTCTCTCTTGAATCTGAACAAAGAGTTACCTCACATCTCGGAGCAGCTTCATTATGCCCCAGGCAGATTTATAGTGCTTTTCTGATGCTTCTCTGTGAGCAAGAAAGGAATAAAAAGCAAAAAAGCACAAGATGGATTAAGGGCTAAACCTTCTCCTCAGCACGCTGGTCTGTGTGCCAGCTGGATGAGAGGTGGGGAAAGGGGAATTGTGCTGCTTTGGCAAGGACAAGGTAGAATGTCCTTTTTGTCTGTTGCTAGGGGGAGAGAAGAGTCCCTTCACTGAAAAATGGTTCTCAGGGGAATACATTCATTGGGGTTGTTCAGTTCCTGTGCTACTGTCTTCTGTGTCCAACTCAAGGCCCTGGGGGCATGTAAAACTTACCTGGACACCGTCATGTGCAAAGAAAGACTTTGCATCTGCTTCTGTGGCCAGCTGAAGGCATGTGGTTTTGCTCCAGTACTGATTTTTCCTCACCAACAGAGCAAATGCTCTCTCCTCACTGTTGTGGTAGCATTCACTAAACAGTTCTGCCATATGAAGGAAACACAGACAAAAAATGCATCTCTTGGGTGATCCTCTTACACTTTGAAGGATGAGTTGTCATGCTGTCCTCACTTTCCTGAACAGACTAAAGAAGATAAGCAGCCCAGCTTTGTCTTGTAGACAACAAATCCTTCATTTTGAGACAGAGCTACTTGACACAAAATAATATTAGACTTGGTGGAGTGTTATGGCATAATTGTTTCCAGAGAAACTGGTCCTGGAGCTTAGAAACCAGGATAAATTTAATGAGTCAAAAAAAACCAAAATCAAGATGTTCTCATTAGACAAGATCTGACTTCTCATGTCTGTTCCATTCTACTGATTCACTTGATTATCTCAGTACCTTTCCCAAGCCAGCCTACACCTTGCTACACTGTGAGGCTGGGCAGGAAGGTCAAGTGCACTTAAAATTATATATAGACAGCTTTTCTAGTTGATGTGGTATTTATCATTCTTAAAGAAAGTTTGCTTTGCATAATCCAGGCCAGAAATTAAAACTGAGGATCTGATCTAATACTTATCAAAGCTGAGAAGCAGAAGTTCTATGTATTGGATTAGGCCTCATAATTCCGTGACTAAATTACTCGAGCCCTGTGATTATATGAGAACTTAATTTTTAATTTCTGTAAATAATAATGGCCCTGTGAGAAGAAGGGAAAATGTGATCTCTGTGTGAATAATGCAGCAACACCTGCATGAGCCTTCAGCTACTTGATGAACTGCCTCAAAGGAAGAGGAGCCCCTGTGTTTGTTTCCATGTGGGGCACATTTTAAAGCCCTCTCCTCACAGCAGTGAAGGTGTGCATTGGACTGAAGTCAGATCAGCAGAGGAGCTTGTGTGCAGACATCTGTTCCTACAGCAAGCAGAGGGGCGAAGGCTCAGCATTCCAGCATTGCGGATGCCTGATCTGACTGCTGTAGGGAGGGGCATCTCCTCTGCTGCAAAACCAGCCTGAGCCTCACTGCAGTTCGCAGTGCACTTGGCCCTCTTCTGGGTGAGGTAATCTCAAATTATTTTTAGCTGCAATGACAAAACTTAAAACTTGTTGCTCTAGTGGCCCTTACAGAGCAAGCTTGATATTGCAGGAAGAGCAGGCTGCTGTGAGCCTGGAAGTGTTTTGGCTATCTTTCACATCACTGTAACACACCTTGCACTAAGATCAGACAACTAAAATACCAACAAGCAGCAGGAGAGAATCTATGCATCCCAGGGGACCTGTCTTGGAACAGAGATTTTTCCAAAATGAGTGGGTTTTTAATCTTTCCTCTGTATCTGAATGTTTGGGACTGCCTGTGCTGCAAGGCTGTTAAATTATTCATGACAGTTGACCTTTTACGACTGAAACTGTATTTTTTTTTCACTTGCTTGCCTTCCAATGGCAGTTCCTTCATAAATTTTCAAGGCCATTCAAAAAGTGCCATTACTTACCCACAGCGAGCTGCTCATACTTGGCCTCTTTCATTATACAGGCTGCTTTGGTCTCTGTCTCCAGGCGGGACATCTCTTTCAGGATCTTGCAGGCTGCCAGAGCTGAAGCTACACCCTCCTGACCCTGTAGAATTGAAAGGGGCGCTGCTGCCACCCTCCACTGGAGGGCATTTCTGAACGGGGAAGACTCTGCTATGCAGCGCATTGAGCTGCAAAAAGTTCATGCCTTTCAGGAAAAATCTTCCCTCCAACACAGATTTGAAAGCCAAAAATCATGATCAAAATGACAGTTTTGATGATATTTGAGAATTAAAACCTCATGTTGTGGATTCCCCATCCCTGGCAGTGTTCGAGGCCAGGCTGGATGGGGCAAACCTGTCTACTGGGAGGAGTCCCTGCTTGTTGCTGGGGATTGGAGCTGGATGATCTTTAAGGTCACTTCCAACCCAAATTAGTCCATGATTCTTTAGTGGTAGTTCTTGTGCCTTGTAAGGCTGAAGACTCCTGGGCCCAGGCTCTTAGAGGGACCTGACTTGGGATAGCAATCGAGCTCAGAAAGGAGAACAATATGCTTTGGAAATAGAGCAACACATTCTCCCTGTGTCGAGATAGATCCAGCATGGCTGTGCTGGGGCAGGGATGCAGGAGAAAGGAGGGAGCCCAGCTGGCAGAGGCGCAGCCCTGGCCCGGAGCAGGGCCCCGCAAGGTGCCGATGTGTCTGCACGCACACAGCCCGGCAGCCCTGGCCCAGATGCGTGGCTCTGCAAGGTCAGGGATGGAGCTGAGAGCTCTCTCTCTCTCTATGGGGGCAGGGAGGCTCCCAGATGCAGGGGACAGGGCTGGCTTGTGAAACAGGAGCCGATTATGCCAGCTCGAGGGCAGCCTTGGGGAGCGTCATGCTGCTCCCTACGCGTCCAGCACGTAAGCTGGAGATGCTTCACTGCTCCCACTTCCCTCGGGTCACGCTCGGAGCCAAACAATCGCCGACTGTCGGAGGCACAAACCCTGCTCCTGGGAGCTGGGACTCATCGGGAGCCAGGCTGATATACACCTGCTCCTGCTCCCCCTGGCCCGGAGGGCAGGAGCCACGCAGAGATGAACAGGCCCATAAATGCCACATCTTGTGTTTTGGAAACGAACACATCTGTCATCTGAGCTGCAAGGCTGAGCAAAAAAACATCTCGTAAACTTGAAATATGGCATTACTTCACCTGAAGCAGCTACGGCTCGGAGCTTACCATAGCCCAGAAATAGTTTGCCATCTTGTGCCGGTTTTGAAGTACTGCCCATACAAACAAATCCCTCCAAGGATTTTCACTTTTCTGGTTCATGTCCAAGGGCCCAGGTAATTGCTTTGTGTTCGTTTTGTCCTGAAATATGGTTTGAAGAATTTAAAATCTGGTTGGCAGTCTCGCTCCATGCAAATGACACGATCTAAGATGCTCTCAGCCTCGCTGGCTACTTCACATTTCTTGGACTTTTTAGTAGGACCAAAAGGTAATTAGCTCATTCTGTACTGAGTTAAAGGATCCTTGTGTCCCCAATATAACCCAATATGTGTGAGAACATTCTGGATGAAATGGTGACTCCATTGAAGCCAATGCTAAAGTTTTCATTGGCTTTATTGAGGCTGGTGTCTCACCACTGGTGTGTAATATCAGACAAGACAAACCTGTGATTAACTAATCTGAGCTTGCCTTCAATTATATCTGACTCTGCTCTGCTGCCACAGAGGACAAGGCTTCAGAGAAAAGGGAACAAAAGGCATTTTATTTCATCAGAAATAAATCTCGCCAAGGCCCGTACAGGACAAGAATAGAGTACGTCAATACCCCTTTTTAGTCCTTCCTTTGAGAAATTACCTTTCCCTCATGCAGAGAGCAGTTTAAGTAGAGCACTGGTTATTCCTTTAGCACTTGTTTAAAAAAATAGTCTAGAGGAAGTGTAGCCACTTAGGTCAAGTTCTGAATTTTAAGTATATTTTAAAATAACTACCTTTTAATCTATTGTGTTGGTTAGAAACAGCCAGGGTATATTCATTTTCAGTTAAACAGGTTTTTGTGAGAATATATTTTTTGATAATTTAAATGATGGGATTCTGTTCAAATTTATTTTAATTGGACTTTTGGGGGATATTGTGGAGGGGGGGGGTTGTTTCTTCAGTTTGTAGTGAGCTATTGAGTCAATTAAATTGTATTGAAAGACTTGCAGGAGACAAAGACATCCTAAAAGTCTCATCTGTTTTTGTAACCACTAGTTCCTAACTTGAAAAAAGACACACAATTTGGCAGCAGTGATGCTGGTTTCCCAGTACTGTGATGCTTTTTCTGTTGCCAGTGATAATGGGATTCAGCCATGGGAAGAAGCTTTAAAAAGAAAAAGCAAGTAGGCAGCAGGAACTGATCTCTGAACTCGGCCTTATCTACAGCACTGGACTTCAGCTCACTTGCTGCCAAATGCCAGAAAGGTTAAGTGAGGTTCTGGGGGCAAATTTTTATTTCTGGCAAGTTTGTAAGTCTGGAGTATGCTTGGTGATTTCAGAAGTATTGTCTCAAGTTGTTCATCCTTGTGAATGAAGAAACGTTGAGTAGATTCAAACTTTTCTTACTACTAATTATTTAGCTAGGCTTTATCAAAGCAAAAGTAATTGAACGTCTCAAATAAGATTTTTTAAAATTGGTTTCTAGTTTTAACAGTTTTTAGGTGTAATTAGAACTTGGCAAATACCAAAAGGCTTAATTTGTTTAGTTTGTCTGAAACTTTAATGAAATTTCTTTATGCATCTTTGTTTT
Organism: Camarhynchus parvulus; assembly: GCF_901933205.1. Classification (NCBI taxonomy): domain Eukaryota; kingdom Metazoa; phylum Chordata; class Aves; order Passeriformes; family Thraupidae; genus Camarhynchus; species Camarhynchus parvulus. The sequence continues at coordinate 14,771,274 of NC_044575.1, read as the reverse complement.
GAAACCTTGCACCCAAACTTACTTTCAATGCTTTTGCAAGCACTTTGGTACTTAGGAGTTTTAATGTTAAATACACTGTCAAAATGCAAAAATGATGATGCAGCTATTGCACCACTGGGGATTATAGGCATCACATATTCTCATTGTCCTGTGTTGGCCATCACACTTGCCAGGGCCACATCACATAATTGTTCCTATTTCTTGCTCTGCATTCTGGCACTCCATAAAAAGACTAAAATTATCTAAAGGCAAATATCAAATACTGGATATTACTGAATATCAATACCTGAGTTCGGTCTACTTGTACAGAGTATAAATCTGAGAATAGTTTTGTTTACAAAGGTGACCATTTTTAGACCTGGGATTGAAAATCTCCATTGCCTGCTTTTCTTTCTCCTAAAAAGAAATTGCCTTTCCAGTACTACTTCTTGAAGTTCTGTATGAGAAAAGCAGACCACTATTTTTATGTCTGATTAGTCCTTAGTAAATGTAAATCTTTTTTGTATTCCCCAAACATCTTTAACTAAATCTGTTCCCTGCCCCATCCCAAAGACTAGACCCAGCTAAAATTGTACAAATTCTAAATTGGAGGAGAGCAATGAAGCAGAGTTGTGACTCACAGATTTCTTCTTGCCTCCATGTCTGAGGTCTTGATAGAAACCTTTGCATGCATCATGAAGAAAATCCTTGAGAACTCTAGAGACCTCACTGAGAGTGAAGAGGGGGCAGATGTCCTGGTCACTTTGCTGCTGACCAGTGAGCCCTGCCAAGGTCAGTTTGCTTTCTTCGTGCTTCTTCAGGAGAAGTTCATAGAGGAGACATTTCTGAGAAATAGAACAGTAGAGTCTCTGCAGACGACTGTAGGTCAGGAATTCATATATGTTAGCCCCATTGTCAATAAATAACTTCACGAATTCTGGCTTGTTGTTGACTAGAGCATCCATCATCACTTCCTCCAGGTCACAGGACTAGATTGATGAAAGAGGAAAAAAAAATCCAAACCAAAAAAGGAAATTCTGAGGGTTAATAATGGATGGATGATGAGACAGGTTAAATTGAACATGAGGACAGGAACATTTTGTCTTCCACCAGTCAACAGTGAGTACAGTGAGAAAGAGGTGGAACTCTCTTCATTTTTCTCTGACAAAATGTCTGTGCTAGCATTAATGTTACAACATCAAAATAAATTGTGTACTGTAGGACTCAGTGTGAGGTACCTACCACACTTGGATATTTGTACAGCAGTTGAAAACAGTGAGACTCTTCATGCCACCTTCTAACAGTAATATCTGCCTGTTTCTTGCGCTTGGTAAACTTTGGTTTGTTTGCTTTAAAGGTCTATATAGAAGGGGAGAAAGACTGTTGCTCTCAAACAGCTCAAGAAAGGGATGAAGGGATGATGACCACTGAGTTATTCCTCTGTCTTTAGCTATTATCATACAGGGCCCCAGAAAGACAAACAGCCTCAGGAAGTATAATACCCCTGCCCATTCTCTCAGTAGAGTGTGCAGGTAGTGGTAAAAACTGAAGCCATCTTTTGGGATGGTCCAGTGTCCTGTACACAGTGGAACATACACTGAGTGTCCTCTAAGGCAAAAAAGCCTGGTACCTTCCACTCCACGTCACCGTTGAATATTTCACTTTTAGCAATGTCGACCCTATTCCAGGCTACTGCCAGTTTCAGTTCATCCAGATATTCCTGAGCCTCCTGACTCTGACTTTTACAGGCTGGAAAAAAAATAGGAAATGCAAATAAAGTCAATACTTTACAGTTATGTTTAGTATAGGTACTTTGATTAGCAATGCAAGTTCTCCTTCAGCTGTCACACATCTGTGGGTTGCTTAACCAGAAACCCTTCACAGCCATGTTTTCCTAAATTAAGAAACATTAATATTCAAAAATGTTATTTTTTTCTAGATGAACTCGATTTAACAGCATTAAGCATTAATGGCTGTTGGATATTAAGAGTGACTCTGGCCTGCAGAAAGCAGGGGACAGGACTGGCTGTTGGTTTTGCCTTGTGTCACTTAGCACATCAGGAACAGAATGTCTTTTTTCTTTTTTTGCTCCCATGCTAAGTTTAAGCTAACACAAACCATTAAGTTAACAGAAACTGAAATAGATGGCAGCACAAGTAATGTATTCTTTCAGAAGATATAGTAGAGATTTCTTATAGGAGAAATGGATTGTTTCTGAAACAAAGGTAGTTTTGGTCTACTTGTGGGTTTTGGTTTTGTTTTCATGGAGGTTTTTTTATGGTTAATTGCAATAATATACTGCTCCAGTATATTTCAGTTCTTTTACAGCCTATGTTATTAAGAGAAGCAAGTAGTGAAATAAAGGAGTGGCTAAAATAGAACCATACAATAGCATGAAATTTAAAAGCAAACACTAGTTTAAAGGAAGCTTACAAGAGTTACAGTAACTGACACAGTTAATTTGTCAATAAACAAAAGAACAGTGCATCAGAAATGAAATCTGATCCCACAGTCAACTGAATTTGCACTGGAAAAAGAGGAAAAATATTTACGTCATAGAAGTCAAGTAAGACAAACATTACAATGTTTGCTTATTGTAAATTACCTTTTACTAAGGCTTTCAAAATGACTGTGTCTAGTTCTTCTGAACCATCTTGCTCAAAGTTGTGCAGAGTTAGAAGATGCTGGTGTGAAATAATATTCTGAATCTATTTGGAGTCGAAACAAAAGTCATTTTACATAATGTCCTTTGGATGCACAATAGCGCCCAAATGCCCAGTAGAGATCACCCAGACAGTATTTCCCAAAAATTTACATTCTAGTTGTAAAGCTGAGGTTTGGCAAGAAGGCCAATATTACTTGTTTCCCATATATAAATAACTCCTAAGGCAAGGAGGGATTTTTACTGCCTTTTCTGAGTGACCTACCAGGATAGAAGTAACAGAACTTGGATATTCTGAGAACCAGAGCAATGCTTTAATTAAAAGATCCTTCCTCAACTTACATTCTTATTTGACTCAAAGTCACGTTATAGCCAGTATAACATTAGTTTCATTTTAACTCATCCTGCTTTGACATTTAAGTTTTGCTCTCTGAGTTGTTTATTTAAAAGCATAGTCTCTAACTCTTCTCTGAGTAGAAGTCCTCAAATATTGATATATATGCAGTACTCTTATCTTTCCTTCTGCTTCTCTATTGAGTTTTCTTTCTCACAGTGCAGCTGCACTGAGACTTTGTGAGCCTCTGGCAATATTGCTTCCAGATGCTTTTCATCCCCTTTTGTTAGTGATCTGGTAAAGTTCTTCCTAATGGAATTAATATGAGGAACTTTTAAAGCTGAGGATTATGGCAGGGAATGCAAAGAATAAGTACTGGGCCAGGTCAGGAGGACTTGGTTTATCTCAGAGGCACCCAGTGCTCTTCACTCTTCACACAAGGACAGTCTCAGAGAGGGCATTTGTTCCTAAAAGCCTTGTGCAACTGTACCCCAAGACAAAGAGTAAAGATCTCTGAATCTGTTTTGTCTTTCTGTTTTAAGAACAATGATACTTTAAGAACAAGTAACTGATAACAGTTATCCTATAACAATAGATAGGATAATTTCTAAACACGCTTCATTCTACTTAATTTATTCATGCTCATCCACAGCGAGGTTTCCATTTAACAGCTGTAGGTCATGAATTAGGTCTCTTCTGTCACAGCTGCACAAGCTGCACAGCTGTGAATATAAATAATGCTTGGTGTCCCACAGAAGGACTGTGGGGTTCCTGGGTGCTGGCTGTTACTTGAGGAAGTAACTGAGGAAGGACAGAGCCCTCAGTGTTCAGTGAATTCCGGGGGCAGCAAAGCAGTTTGCATGATCAAATGACCACTTGATTTTTTAATGCTAGAGAGGCATTCTATGACACCAGTGGCAAAGCACTGGCGTTCCCAAAACTTCTGAGCATCTTCTTGCCAAGCCTGTACTGCAGGGGCTACCAAAGTGGCAAGTGTTAGGGGATGGCTTTGTGAACATGATGGCTTATCAAACATGTGAACTCACTGTCACTGTCCACTGGAGAATGTCCTTCCACGAGAAGCTCTCTGCAGGGAATTTCTCCTTAAATTGCTTTTCAACAGCTTCTGGCATGATAAGGTGTGGGTCACTCATGAATGCTGCTAGGATGTCAGCTGTACCTCCAGACCCTGCTAAGATAAGCCAGGGAGCAGAATTTTCCAACCCGCTGCAAATTCTCTGTAGTTTAAAATAAGATGTTTTTAAAATTCATGAGTGGAAAGGAAATGTTTTTCAAAAGAAGGACTTCTAGCAAACCAGGAATAAATGTGTACCTAAATCAGATTCACTATGGAATCAGTCCAGAGTCCTCTAAGCTATTAGGATTTTTGGAATTCCGTAGCAGGCCATCCATGTGTAGGCCTCTGACTATGCTTCTTTTCGTGACACATCTGCTGAGTAGCTAAGCAACCTGATTTGGACAAACAATGCATAAAATTTCTTTGACCCTGACATTTTTTTTTCCCCTGAAGTCTCTGTCTCAGCATAGTCAAGTGCAAGGGAGTAACCCTGTACAGAAATTGTCAGCAGGCTTTTTTGTATAGGCATTTTTTTCTCTCTGCTAAACCTGGCAATATGTTCTGAAAATCAGGAATTTTACTGTGGGGTTACAACATTGAGCTACAGGAAAAAAACACTGAATCATAGCAACTACAAGAGTTAAATGCTACTAATTCTATTACTTGTGCAATTAGAATGAGTCAGGCAGGTTGTTGAGAGAGGAAAGCAGAGGCTATGGCATCATAATTGCAAAAATGTCTATTTGCTGCCAGTCTGTTTCTTCCTCTGGAGTTGTGGAGGAGACAAGACTGCATTGATTCAATTGTGGTGCAAGCATTTTTTTCTTTAGTTTAGATATTGAGGTTTTTAAAAACTGTTTGTAGTCTCTGGTGTGTATTATCCATTTGAAGAAATCCATTTAAGAAATTGGTATTCTAAAAAAGTGTGGCTAGTCATCCATTCCCAGCATATATCAGTTTAGAGGAACTCCAGCCATTCACTTTTTGTCTTCCAGTCACACTGTTCTGTGAAACTTTGAAAAGAGGATTTAGATGTCATAACATGGGATTTTTCTAAACCAAAGATACAGGAAACACTGCAATATTTAGCTTCTCATGAAAGAACGGAAGTAAGCTCATGAGGTGATGTAATCTTTGTTTAAGCAGAGAGATTTCTAATATGAGAGTGTGTTTTAGTCCAGCTGACAAAAGTGGCAAGATTCAAGAAACTGAAACTAGAAAACATCCCCAGAAAGGAGTCATTATTCTGGAAAGGGGTTACCAGCTTGCATGTCACAGTCTCAGCACTTGGAAATCTTAAATTATAGTCTTGCTAAAGGTTTTCTAGACTGACAGTATTATAAAAAAGATAAGTAAAGTAGAATAAAAATCAAAGACTATCTCCTTGTTAACAGGTTCTTTAAGTTGTAGAACCACTCAGGAAAAAAAATCGAAACTGATCCTTTGCTGAAGAAGATTTGGGATTATTATCAGACAACACTCCCGTCTTCAATCCTACTGTGTAGTTTTGCTCAGTGGAACCAGGACACTCCCATTTTAAATGGCACGTACAGCAAACCTGGTCTTGTGTTCCTCTGAGCTCTGGGACAGACAGTTGTGTCATTGTTGCTGAACAGCACTAAACGATTCCTCTTTTTTTGGTGTATTTTCAGAGTATTTCTGTTTCCCTAGATCTGGAGCTGTTTTTTGTGGGTTTGTTTTGGCTTTGGATTCTTTCATCCCACTGGACAAGCTGGCAATAGAAGTTTTAATGATCAGCTGGTGCCTATTCAAAAGTAAATATTTCTCCCAAACAAATACTGTCAAATTTAATATTAACAGAACTCAGTTCTTAATGGTGTATAGATGTGAATTTTGACTTCATGTAAAGTGTCAATAGATGTGTTTGTCATACAGCCAAATTTTCCATTAATTACTTGGCACCAGTTAATTTATTTTTCTAAAGCTGAAAACAGCTTCTTACCTCAAGTGTGCCTGGTCCTCCATTTACCAGCAAGCAAAGCACAGGGATCTCGATGCTACCTGTTCCTGTGAAACAGAAGGTTTAATTTTTAAAAAGTAACAGCTTTTACAAGCCTATTGCTGTTTTGCTGACCCCTTGAAAATATTTCTCCCCTTTTGTGCTGTTTTGGTCTCTACATGAAGCTGCAGAAGGATGTGGCAAGGGAAGAGAATAACACTGACCTAACAGAGGGGTCCTGGTCTAGGATTCAGGACAAAGGAACCTCTGCCTTGGAAATTTTGTGTGATCCCAGGCAAGCAGTCCAGGCTGTTCCCAGACCTCAGCTGCAAAATATGGATATTGGCACCTCTGTGTGTCATGCCACTGCTGGCTTTTTAAGTTATTTATTTACTGCAGGGTTGTCAGGTTGGGGAGCAAGGGAGCTGCACTAGGGTGCAGCACAGGGCTGGTGGTTTTCCAGAGAAGCATCTTCTAGCAAGACACAGTTAGAGATGAGAAGTTCTCACCTTGTCCTGGGTGTTATGCATGTGCCCAATGTGTGCTGGAAGAGGGGCTGGAATGCAGGACAAAAACCTTCTGAAAGGAGGATGTAAGAATATGAAGAGGCTGACTGTGTAGACTGGGCAGGATGAGTCAGACAAAAGTTGACAGGAACTATCTATTTATTACTCTGCTTAAACAGCTTAAAGTTTCATTCAGCACAGCCTGGTGTGGTGATTAATAATAACACGGTCTGATACTTTTAAAAGAAATGCTAATGAAATATTTAACATGTCATGGTATTGAGGGAAGAAAGGAGGTCAGGGTCCCTGTCCTAAGCCATCCTCCCACAGGGGCCCACAGAGTTTTGGATGCTTTTACTGCAAATGCTGAATTCTCCAACGCAAAGGTGACTATAGATTGGCCTGAAGGAACTCAATCAAAAGAGTAATATCAAGAGATTAATGCCTCTGTAGGATGGAAGATAAAAGGCATTTGTTTCAAACAAATTTTTGATGTTTCCCTTTGTAGATCTCCCAAAACTCAGTACAGATCGCTGCTTGGTATTTTTCTATCTCTTTTGAGATGACTACAGAGATAAGGTTGGACTGAGCTGTAGCCAGAATATGGCTGGCAAGAAACTTAATTTGTTTTACTGAATGGCGTGGCATTGTCACATATGTCTAATGTGATGCTCTTTGAAGAGTGACCTCTGGGACTGCAGGTTCCTCAAGTACGGTCAAGGCTACAAATATTCTTCATTTGCCATAGATTTAGTTAAAATTTAGCTAGAGGAGAGTCAGGTGGATTCTGACTTTACACTGTGAATCTGGAAAGTCCCCAATTGTAAAAAATATTCAGTAAATATATATATATATATAAAAGAATAATTCTTAAAGACTTCTAGGTGGTGTTTTTTTTAAACAGGGAAATTCCACATGACCTTATTCAAGTGCTGTACTTCAGGAAAGCCACATAGCTTTGCTCAGCTTGTTTACAAGTAAGCTTAAAGGAATGACATTGGTTTTGTTAATAGAAGATAACACTGAATTCAGTATGTTCCAGCAAAGTATTTGTCATATGAATCAGCATTGTTTGTCAGAATTATGTTCCCCTGAGATTTGTTCAATCAGATTTGGTTGGTGAGCAGAAAGCGGCTGCTTTGTAACTCTCAGCACTGCAACCTCAGGCTACCCTTACAGCCTGCCTGTGGTTGTTCCCATCTGAGTCACCAGGTAAGGATCCTTCAGGTGTGTTTGTGCTCTCAGGTACCTCTGTGCTACCACCCCATGGGCTGTGAAAGTGGATATTCCATTGATGCACATAGCTGTGAACAAGTGAGCTCTCCCTCCTGTTTCAGCTGTGCTAGCACTGCATGTATGACACAAAGCAAAGGTAAAAAAAGTAACTATTATCTCTCAACAACTCTGGTTTTTTCCACAAATAGCAGTAGGAGACCTGCCCAATACTCAGTTCTTATTCTAAAAAAGATCACAGATTCAGATGGACATTAGATGCTATGATGTTTACCCAGGATAAGATGTTATCCTTAAACAAATATGGCTTAAAATATTTCAGAGGGCTTTGGAACAAGTCTTTTCTGCCATTGTGGGAGCAATTCAAGACCCTGTGTGTGTGAGGGGATAAAAGTGTACAACAATGACTATCAATCTCTTGGAACCACTGGTAAAGGCACTTGAAGCTGGACTTATTTTCCACATGTTATCTTTTAAGGCAATTTGAGCTGTGCTTTGAAGACCAGCTTTGAGCTATGTTTAAGGAGATGCAATAAAAGCCCAGATTTTGCTTCAAAGAGCACCTTTCTCAACTTCAGAAGTTACCATTGTCGTGCCTCTCACACGATGACAAATGTGTTGACTTGGTCTTGCCTCTGTAGGCTCATTTGAGAGCTGGAGCCACCTTTGGGGGTAACTAGGGCACAGCTAGGGCCAGGGGCACTGCTCAGGTTGGATGGCTCCCCAGAGGCTGCTCACCCCCGTATCCCGTGCGCTGCTCTGAGATGTGCTTCTCCAAGGCCAGGCGGAGCTTGGTGGTTCCATCCGGCTCCTCTGGCGTGGTGTGGTCCACCAAAATGAAGTGGGAGTGGTTGTGGTCCAAGGAATACAGTGGGCCTTGGGTGCTGTCATCTGACTGGTAGTGTACAAGGCTTTCACTCTAGAGGGAGGAGGGGAGATGTCAGTGCTCTCTGCAAAGCCCAGCCCGTGTTTTGATATCCTTCCTCTCCATTTCTGTGCTGTCTGCACCCTGACACAGCTCACCACCTGTGAGACACTTTGATAGACCCTTGGAAAGGATGAAGAGAGAAAATGTGTTCCTTCTGGAAGCAGGCAGATTTGGCAGGACTGATAGCTGGAGCCCCTCAAGTTTCCCTCTTGGCCTCTGCAAAATATAGTGAGATCAATCAGCATCTCTGGAATGTGGGTTTTGGAATGGTTTATTGGATGAATGGAAAGGGGCCATGAGACCTGATAATTGTGTATGGAGATGGGAAGCCTCAGCTGGTGTAAAGAGGGGCAAACTATTCATTTCAGTAGTGCTTTGTCCATGTTTAGGCCAGTGAATGAGTTAGCCTGCTCCATGTCCCTGTCAATTTATACACAGCTTTACTCAATTGGCAGGGTTATATGTAATCTGATGGTTATTCTCAGTTTGGAAATTGCATTCTAAGAGGCAGTGGCAGATAGATTTTAGAAAGGGGAATCCTCTTTTATTTTGGGTGAGTGGTATTATATTATACCTTTAAAATTTGTTAATTTTTTTTTGCACAAACTCATCTTCTAGGTAAAACAGAACCCATGCTACAGTTTTTTGTTCTGAATATTGCACTACATATGGGCTTCTATACATACACTTTTTCAAACTTCCTTTCTTTCTTAACAAATCTATCTGTTGCCCATCCACTTTGATACAGCATTCCAGGCTGTGAATGTCTGATTACTCTTTTTCACTTTCCTAATCGTTGTCCTCTTGCAAGCAGGTAGATTAACACAACTGTTTAAAATCTTGGCAGTTGTCACTGTGTATTGCATTTTTCCCTGCACTAAAAAGCAGTAAACTTGCACGTTTCTTTCACTTTCTTCTCTCTGTCTCTCCTTCCTTGGGGAAAGCTTCTTGCCATAATTAATTTCCTTCAGATTTTGCTTTGACATAGGGTGTGCCCCTATTCTGCTGCCATGTAACATTAATCCTCCTCACCAAAGATCTGGCCTTTGATTAGGACACCGAGACACAACAACCAATTGAAAAAAAGCCTTTGGGGATTTTCCTCTCTATTCCCTGAAAATGTGGAAGTGATCTTTCAATGATGTTTAAAGCATACCATTAGCACAGAAGAGATGGGAGGGTGTTACACATAAGTAAAGATATTATAAAAGAAAGGTTCTATAAAATTAGACTTTGTTCTGTTGAATTACCAACTTAGCCTATAAATTACCATAAGAAAGAATCAAAGGAATAAAAAGTCAGTTAACAAAACAAACTATTCTAGTAACAGAGCCATTCACACCTACAAAAACAAGAAATCTGCCCCATCAGAATCTGTAAAAAATTATGTAAAGTATCCAAGACTAGAGAAACTTGGTAAACACATAAGACACCATTTACTAACCAATACATTAGGTAGCAAAAAACTACTAACCAGAGTAGTAGTAGAGTTGAACACAAGAGCTGTGAAAACTATATAAAAATTAGTTATGTAAACAGAAAATTAGGTTTTCCTACATAAAGAAAATAAATCCCATCTGCTTTACTACAACAGGAGCAATCCACTGATTTCAGGGCTTGTTTTTCTCCTTGCTAGTGGGGGTTGTTAGCCCTATTTTATACAACAAGCTGCTTGTGTTGGTGCCAAATATAAAGAGAGTTGGGTTTAGATCAACATCCCTGTCTGTAGTTCCTTTGTCTTTAAGTTACTGACTAAAAACCAAAATATCTTTGGGTGTAAGCTGTGCCAGAAGTCATAGGGTCAGGAATGCTCTTTGCAAAATATCCCTCGACAAAAAATTTGGGCTTTAGTTGAGGGGGAGAAAATAAAAAGAGAGTGCACTTGTTTTGTAGCTGCTGATAGGGAAAGATCCAGATGCATTTTGATCACTTAGCCTAGAAGAGAGGTCAAATAGTTTGCATTTGAAAGCTTTCCTGAACAAAATTCACAAACACAATGAACCAAATTCTTTCCTTTGAGGCCCTTTTGGCCCAGTTGCCACACAAATAGGTTAAAGTCTTCCAGCTAAAGAGTCCCACCTGGTAGAACACACAGGTAGCTGTCATTGGCAAAAAAAAAGAAAAAAAGACCAATGACAATAAGTTGCTGGTATGATCTGGCTATGGTCTCTCAGCCTCTAGCTGGTACTTTCAGGCCTGTCTGAGAGAACAACTTGATGTGAATTCAGAGGGCTATCTTTGTCATTTGTTTCTTAGCTTCTGCAGGGAATAAATTAGTACAGAGAAACTGTCATTCACTGTCATTAAACACCTATTTTATTGTTATAATGTCCTACTCAGGACAGACTGTATATCCAGTGACAGGAAGGGAATGCTAGTTCTTTTTTTTCTCTCCACTTCTGTGTCCATTCAGCAGCAACACTTTCAGCAACAGTTTTGTTGGGTGAGGTTTTTTATTTGTTGGTGTGTTGTTTCTGTTTTCTTCCCAAGAACTTTGATTCCCTTGACCCAGTCTGAGGATTCCCTATAACTAGGTGAAATCCAGCATGGCTGGTATTTTTGACCTGTTGTATTGAGCAACTTTTTGTGTAGTAAATACCAATTCATTGGCTACTTAAAGAAAAAATTGTCCTGGAATATTTATGTCTGGTGTCTCATAATATAAAATATGCTTTTTGCAGTGTTTATGTAATAGCTAGGAGTAAGTGCTTCTGCAGACAATGGACAAGGGAGAAATCCATGCAAAGTCCCTTATTCTGGGATATTTTCTTGACGTTCAACCCTGCGCTGCTGGCTTTGCTGATGCCTAATGCTGCCACCCGCTGGGCACGGAGGGCACAGAATCATCCAACAATCCTTGAGCTCTCTTTCTGCTTCCTCCCAAAACACAGCTCAAGCCCCACTTCTGTTTGTTTAAGGTATATCAAAGTTGTTCTGCCAACAAGTTACAAATTCTGTAAGGGTGGGGCTTCCATCCGAACAACAGAATAAGAGAGCAGTACCTTTGTGTTTTCCAGGATTTCTCTGTGCTGGATTTCCCTGAGTGAAGTTATTCCTATGGCAATCACACTCAGGGTGGATGAGGTGCTGGCCAGGGCAAGATCTCGCACTGCTTGCACCAAGTGTCTTGTTACTCCTACACGCAGAGCACTGGTGAAAATCCAGGCGCCTGAAATTATTTTTAAAAAGCAGTCAGAGAATTTCTTTGTATTGCAATGTGTTTGTGTGTCGAGTAGCATTACTTACAGTACTGGATTTAAGGGTTTTCCAAAATAGATAACAAGAAGACAGGTCTTGATGGACTGTAACTTTGAGAAATAAAATACATGCAAAGTACATAAGAATTTAATAAGGAAAGCAAGAAGAAATTATGAGCTCAAGCAGACATTCTTCATATATCACGTGATGCAACATGGCCATTTTTACTCTGATGTTAATATGCTCATCAAGAGTGCTGTGTCCACTCTGGAGTTACTCACAGTCTACATGGGAGCAGAAACATCCCTGTACCAGGTTTACAAGGAAGAGGAAAGGGACAGAGTCAGGGAAGTTGTTGACTTGAATTGAGGCCTAAAAAGTCCCACGTAATCACCTGTTAGCAGAAGATCTCAGGCATAACCTGCCTAAACTGAAGTTCTTTCTCCTGTTCTTGTGGGTGTGTGGAGCATGAATTTTCCAGGATAATAGAATTTGCAGCAGTGTTGTAACAGTGACAAGGAATTTGGAGAACCCTAGGTAAAAAGCAGGCTGACCTTTTTCAAATATGTAACATAAAGAAACTGGGGATCTTGATGGTGCCCAGTCTGAAGTACAGAGGGATGGAGATAGAGAATATCTGTGTGGCATAAAAGTACCAAAAAGAGCTCTGGTACTGGGCTGTCTCATTACAAAAAGCAAAACTGGTACAATCTTGTCTGGAGCAGTGAAGCTAAACCAAGAGCTTGCTGTGAAATGCTCACAGATATTTTCACTGTATTTTGCATGTAAGAATGTAGAAATTCTTTTTTTGACCTAAATTCACTCTGGTTGAAGTCAAATTGCTGTGTTCTCCTCAGAATTATTTTATGATGGCACAAAAGAGGGGCAATTGTATTTGGTCCATTTTGATGATGTATTTCTAGTGTCACCTCTGAGGGAATAATATCAGGTAATTTCACACTTCAGAAATGGTTACCTAGAGTGATTTGATTTGAAAGAACTTATTTTTCCTAGTATAATACAATCACTTTCATTTTCAAAGGTATTTACATGTAGGTTGCATTCAGCAAAGTCTTGAATTTTCAAAAATAATTGTGTGAGCAGGCCCATTGTAATTTCCAGATCACTGCTAGGGGCTAGCTGTGAGAATCCATCAGGAATACAAATTTCTTCTTTAAGGCCTAAAGCACTCACCTGTGCTTTCAGCTGCCTTTATAAACCCTTTCTTTAAAGTGTCCCGTAGCCAAGGCTTCATCTGAAAATCTTCTTCTCCCCCTACTAAAGAGATAACCAAATTGGGAGCAGGTAACTTCCATTTGTTGAGCATAACTTCAAATATAATTCCAGGGTGAATGGTACTCTGGACCTTCATAAACTTCAACAAACACAAAAAAAAATCCAATAAATAACAACAGCAGGGGAAAATACAGTAAAGTGTCTGTTCATGGCAAACGGGAAGTTATCATCAACTTGGATATTTAAGAAAAAATTATTTGAGCAAGATTTGACAGAGAACTGAATACTTGAATTAACATAGCAGACTTCTGTGTAATTGCCACCTCACTAATTGGGTCAGTTCCATGGGTTTGTTCTGTGTTGCAGACTGACAAACCACACTCTCCCATACAGCTTTCTCTTGAATTGCCTTCAGTTTCATGGCAGCCTAGGAAAGTCAACAAATTCTGTAGGTGTTTTTTGTTTCTGCAAAAGCTGAAATATTTCCCTGATTTCATATCTGTTTTTTGAAGACACATTACATGAATCTACTGCTTCTTCCAGTTCTGTGTATATTTTGGTCTTCTGCTGAAGACTTTATGGTGAAACAAAACCTTGGGACAGATTTCAGGAATTCCTAGGAATTCCTTCTGCTCTAGTACTAACTTATGCATGGGACTAGTGAGGAGGTGCTCCATACACATCCCTCTTTGCATATCAGCAGAACAGAGAGAGAACTTTAAGGAAAACCTTGAAACAGCTCAAAAGTACGTCTAAAATGTAAAAATAGTGATTAATTTTTGGTGGGTTAAACTAGGGAAAGGATACAAAATGAAGGAAGCAGGGTACATAACTGATTTTTCTTTTAAAGGGAAAAGTGATCACCTGTACTTGTATCATGTAATTGCAAATCAAGTGATTGATTTCTGAATATTAAAAGGCCATGTTTTAGACCACACTCATGTTCAGGATGGCATGGTCCTCACTTGGGGCATAATGTGCTGCCTCACTCTGGCACACTGACTCTCGCTGTTGGAGATGGTGAGTTTACTGCTAAGAACAGCAATACTGTAAGAGGGTTGAAACTCCTCAGTGCCCATACCTTTCCAAGGTTCTTCCCAGAAGCTGTGAAGTCTATTTCTCCTATACAGTAAGGTAATTCTCTTTTGAAGGCTTCCTCTTTATCACTGCTGCAGAGCTTGGTTTCCATTTCCTCCATTGACTTCGTAAGGTGATGGAGCACCAGAGGACCAAGATGTTCACTGGGATGACAGAAAGTTGGCAAATGAGAAGCCATGTAAACTGGAGAGGCCACAAAATCCATTAAAATATATCTAGATGAGTTTTTAGCCAAATGTTTTACTTTTTTTACTCTCATGCCTGTAATGGTTAGCTGAAATTGGCAGTCTTTGTACCAAATGTCAGATACTGGAGACAGAAGGCAGATTCCACACCAACACTGTGTAACCTAAGGTCTAAAAAGGCATGAAGAAATAAGGCTTCCTGAATTCAGCAGAGAGAAAGCTGAGCTGCAAAGTGCAACATCCTGCAATGGCAGAAGCCAAAGGTGACCCTGATTCTACAAAAGAGAAAGAGGAGTCTCAGCCACCGACTCTTTCAAGCAAGAGTAGAGCAGTGTCAGCGAGTGTCTGAGTCATGGTTTCTTGCTGTCACTGTGCCTCAGGCTGCCCTGACCCATCTCACCTGATGTGAGTGCTCAATACCCCAGTGGTGACGTTGTGTTTGTCTGGAGATGCTTTGGGAGAGGTTTACTCTCTGCTTCCTGCAGGAATAGGCTATTTATTTGTGAGCCCAAGTGTTTAAGGCCAGGCTGTCCCTGGAGCAAAGGTCATACAGCAAGAGCTGCCCTTCTGCATTACATGAGACACTGGAAAGGTCTGCCTGCTTTTCCTGTGATCCTGTTCGACTGAACTGACAGAATTATGATGTGAAAAATACAGATTTTAATTTGTATGCCTTATTTTGATTCTTTTCAAAACAAAAGCAATGAAATAGCTTTCTCTCCTCTGCTTTCAGCTGCATGTTGAGCTACATAGTCTCTTTTAAAAAAATTCTTGTGGCACTAAGCCAGCAATAGTAATCAACACAGCATTAATTTTTACTTCCTAGTCTGAGAGCTTTGCTGTGGGATTGAGAGTGTGTCAAACCAGCAAGTCTCTTGTGGGTCTATTAGGATGCTCCAGTAGAGGGAGCAAGCCCTCCAGCCATTCTCTTGGGCTGGGAAGCTCTTGGGAGCCTGCATCCCGGCTGCTTCCCCTGTTCCCTTGGGCTGGGAAATCTCCTGGGAGCCTGAATCCTGGCTGCTTCACCACAGCTGCCTCTGTATTTTATTTTCTTTTCTGTCTGCTGTGAAAATGTTTTTTCCTATGAGTTGCCTTTTCCCCTATGATCTGCCTCTGAAGAGAGGCTATGGACCCTCTGATGATTTGCTTCCCGTACAGCTATGTCACACTTTTGTATCTACCCCCAAACTCCTGTCAGAGATCACTGCTTTAAAAATTCTTCTTATTCTCCCTGCCTGCATGCTGCTCCCTTCTGGAGAGAACAGAGTGACTACTGTGAACACTCAGATACCAGATCAGTCTGCTTAAGAGTCTTATCTAAGAGAACTTCTCTTGGATCTTCAATAGTGATAGTCACAGTCTGTGTCCACTCTTCCACAGGAGAACTGGCTTTATCTCCTAAGAGCATTGAAAAGAATATTATGGGAAAAAATAGTTAATATATAGTAATAATAACACATAATTTGTTATTTATTAATATTTATGCACAAATCACTTTCTGAAACTTGATGACAGAACAAAGGATTTGATTAGAAACAAAAATTTCCAGGGTACTGCAGTCACTGTTCATCACTGTCCTAGATAGTACACATTTATTTATATCAACACACAAGCAATGAACTTGAAATAGACAGCAATTTACAAAGTAATCTAATGGTTAATTTGTCCTCAAGTGGTTCATTTTAAGTCCAGTTATCTGTGACCTCTCTTTTGGAATAAAGACACTAGGCTGCTGAGATTTATAGGGTACATTCCTGCATTTGGGTAATTATTTTTCCCCCAAAAATAGCACATTATTATTGTATTCTCAGTTTAGGGGTTCTGGTTCTCAATGGTAGTTAAAAAGAGTGTAGGAGGCAAAAATAGGAAAGGTGCAGAAACAGAAGCTTTGTTCACAAGCTTTTATAAAGCTGGAAAGTGAGGAAAGCACCTGTTAACTGGCAGCTACATGAGGAAGAACTTCCTTACTGTGCAGGTGACTGAGCACTGGACAGATTGTCCAGAGAGGGTGTGGAGTCTCCCTCAGTGGAGATACTCAAGGACCATCTGGACACAATTCTGTGCCATGTGCTCTGGGATGGCCCTGCTTGAGCAGGGAGCTTGGAGCAGATGTCCCACCATGGTCCCTTTCAACCTGACCTGTTCTGTAATTCTGTTTTATTATGAACATTGCAAAATCCTGGTGCATAAGATGTGTACATGTGGTTCTCAAACACAGAGTGACCATGTCTGATGTTTCCTTACCTCCCCTTTAAGCTGTCTCAGCTTCTGCAGTGTAACCCCTCCCTGTTAGGGGCAGAATCAACAAACACTGCATGGATCTGCCTGGGGGCTGCCCCTCACCTTGCCACCACTTTGCTCTGCAGTGCAGCTTCACTCCCCACCCATCAGTCCACCCATTGATTGTGTTAAGTCCCTGATGGGTGCTCGAGGGCAGGATATCATCAGCCCTGTCATTTCCTCCTGGATTGTCAACACTTCTGTTCTTAAAAAGCATATGGGTATCTCACCCAAAGTCCTCCAACAAGCAAAGTAAGCATGGATCAGCAAACTGTGTGATGTAATGATGGTTTATCAGAATACCTGTCTCCTGGGTTTAATTCAGTCTTGTTTGGCTTGGTTTCAGCTTTCACATGGGACTCTGGTGGTTTCAGGGGCTGTTGCTCTGAGACTTGAGGCTGTACTAGATTGCAAGTGTGTCAGGTCACAGTAATTGGGTTGAATCTCTGTGCTGGAAGTCTTGACATACGTGACATCAGTGGCTGCAGGCAGCTCAGCCACTGATGTCACTGCAACGTCACACAGTAGAAGCTGGGATAAACCTATGCCTTGGGATTGAATAGACAGACAGAAGGAGGAGGAGAGTCCAAGCACTTTTTGGATGAAAACCAATGGGGGATGATATTTCATAATTTGCTCAGTTTACATGTACTATTTTTGAGTAAACTTTTTAGAGATTTCCAACATTTCTTTTATCCTGTTATTTAAAGGTTTTTCCTCTGCATTAGCTATTATTTTCCTCTGACAATTGTATTAAATTTAATTAAAGGGTTGCTTAAAGGTAAGTAACCTGAAAAACTTCAGGGGTAAGGGAAAAAAAAGCCCTCACAAAAATCTTGTCTGCCCCAACATGTACATTCATATTTTAAATTTTGTGTATATATCAAGAAATCTTACTTTAGTTCTGGTTCAGATTTAAGTACATGTATTTCTGTTTAGGCTGCTGCTACATATCTAAGTTTGTAGGTCAAATTCTGTCCTAGATGTTCCATCAACTACAAATACAAACATCTATGGGAAGAATGCACCTCTAATGATTACCAGATTTGAAATATAATCTAGGAAACTATTTCTAACTAGCAAAGCAAGTTAAGACAATTATGAGGAAAAGACAATTGCCAGTTCCACCTACATCTGGAAATGTGAGTCAATGTCATTTACATTAGGGATGGCCTGGTTAAATCATTCCAGGTGACAGCCAGTCTTGTGAATCATTATTTTTTTAACCTCATAAACGGGAGTTGTAAGAGTTGTAACATTATATGAACCAGTGATGCTGGAGCTTGCAGGTCCTAATGCTCTTTATTCCTTCTTTTTGTATGGTCCTGACTTGATTTCAGCACTCGAGATTTCTGGGCTGTAGGAAATTGTCAGGGAGGTATCACTTCAGGGGCCAGTTGTGATGGCTCTAGGGAAGCTCCACAAGGAGAATCCTTGCAGAGATTCCTTTCTAATGGACTTATTAAAAAAAAGTGTTGGGAACAGAACCACAGGGAAACATTTTGACCCCTGTGTTCCCCGTTTCTCTACTTTCCTCCCTCCTGTCTCTGCTTCCTCTGCCCCTCGCCTGCCATGCCTTTCTCTTACAGCTTCTCTCACAGTGTCCCCCAGCTTCCCACTGCCTCTTTCCACCTCCTGTCACTGCCAGCTGCTCCACTGTGAGTGTGCATCTCTACTTCCTTGTGTGGTAACACAGGGACAGGTTGTTCACCTCCAGAGGGTGAGAAGAATGTGGGTCTGCTTCACCCTCCCTTTAGATTTTGACCAGGATTAGGCTGTGTCCATGGAAGGGAGAGGTCAAATTTGAGGCTTGCAAACATGTCTTTTGAAAATGGGCCCAGTCAAGGGATGGTTTGACCTCAGTTGTTGTCTTCCAGGGCAATGGTTCCATTAAGAGAGTAGGTGTGTGGCAGTCATTAGCTCTCCTGACTTAGAAGCACTAAGAATTCTCCTTCATACTTGAATGCTGATCAGCAGGCTGGGACACACCCTGACTCTGAATCACAGCAGATTCCTTCACCCACTCACAGTGTACATTTGAATATATAGGTGAAATGATTAAATATAGTAATGCAGTATGGTTGATGTTAAACCAGTCACAAAGTCCCCCCTGCCCTTAGCTTCAGTGGCAGATGAGGCAAACCTATTGATTTATAAACTTTCAAGTATGCTTTCATGTGCAGCAAAAGAGAATTACACCAGTTCCCCTGTCCTTGCTGGTGCAGGGTGACCTAACAATCCCAGCAAAAAAGGAGCCTCAACTGTTGATCAGAAAAAAAGAAGGTCACACAAATTGAAGTGAGTAGTAAGGGGGAAAACTCCATGAAGACCAAAACAATGAACTTCATTTGGGCAGGAACAGTCAGCTTCCATCCCGGTGATGGGATCCCTTCTGCTGAACTGCAGCCCTGATGGGAAGGATCTGAGAGTTACAGGCAGAGCAGATGTGAGCAATGCTGTGCTGGTCTTGCACGAGAGAAATGACTCCTGGGAGAGCTTAAACAGCCTGTGTGAAGCGACTCAGCAGCTCATCAGAACAGCTTCAGCTGCAACATCATGTTTGGATTTGGGTGCCAGGTTTCAGGGGAATTACAGACTAGGTGGAGGAGGTTTGAGCTAGGGCAAAGAACAGCAGAGAACTTGTGCTAAAAGAGAAGGAAAGCTTGGACAAATTAGAACTTTGCTACCAAAAGCAGGGGAAAATGCAGGGAGACAAAAGAGAATTTAATAGTCTGCCGGTGGAAAAGGATGATAGGAAAGATTTGTTGTTTATATTTGTGGTTAGGACAGCAAGGAACAGGCTCAAGGGAAGAATGGTGTCAGGGCTGTGCAGGGGTACAGCAGTAACCACACTCTGAGAAAGACTTCCTTGGAAAGAATGAAAGCCTTTCTCTGCTGGGTAGGGAACAAGGAAAGCAACCAGACAGCAGCTGTTGATTGCAATGGCATCTCTCTGTTGTGACCCAAAGAACTTGACCTTAAACCCTAAGAGCTGGATATGCAGCTCTGATCCTTGAGATACACATACGCTTATGTAACTTTTCCAGTGGAAATGCTCCTGCTGATTTTATTGCAAGTACTCACTCCAGGAAAACTACATCAGTGAGTTCACTGGGCCAATGCCAGCAACAATGTAATGGAATTATTTGCTTCCAATAGTAGCTGCATTTTCATTCCTGATTTGAATTAAAACTTACTAAATATGAAGAACAAAGTTGATGCAGAGGATCAGAATAAAGAATACCAGAGAAGTGAACAGCAAAGACTGCAAATGTCATATTCAGTTTCAACATGTGCTTGAAAGTGAATTGGATGGACTTTAACTGGTGTGCACATTTAAGTGAGAAGAAACAAAACCAGTACTTAAATCAGGCTTAAATGCAGTGGAGAAAGGGAGGTATAACTAGGTATTAACTAGAATCCAGGAAGGGAAAAATATCTATAATTGTGTGGGAATATAAAAATATAATGTGAAACAAAAAAAGTATTTGCTATGGAAAATAAATACATATATACCTGTGTGAGAAACTGATGTACATACATCTGTGTGCAATTACAAATATTAGCTTACGTATGTTGCAGCTTTGGAAAGTGTTTCTCAGGAATTAGCACATTCAAATTCCAGTAAGAACGCATGAAACATTTCTGCCTAATGACAAAGCAGAATCATCTGCCATGATTGCCAAGGAATTGCTAAATAAAGTGTAAAGACCTGGGGGTGGTGAAACACACCAGCAGAAATCACGGCCAGCTGTCCTGCACAGGGCTTTGTCATGCCTGTAGCAAAATAAGTCTCTGAGCATGGCACAAATAGAAAAAGAGGACAAAAGAAACATGACTGTCAAGGCAAGTCCAGCTTGAATTATGCTGTGCTACACTTCTCTCACATTCAGAGAGGAGGGCTAAGGAAAGCCAGCCAGAGATGAGACCTGGAGGGATACAAAAATGACCTATGGGAAGGTTTCTCCATAGTTTGGCTGGGACAGAGACAGAGAGAGGCTAGTTCAGCTTGATAACCTTGGGAATATGTTCAGTAACCAGAGCTTTTATGTGTTTGCAGACACAGGGCCAGACAGGAAATCAGGAACTTGAATTAAAATTGTGGGGAGAAGTGAAGCATTGAAGTGTCCTAGTAAAACAGAGGGGGTTTAAGTTTCCAGGTATATTTATGTGCATTGGCCCCACTAGAAGCTTTTAAAAGCATCAGGGTGACAGTTTCCTTTCTAGAACTGCAGTTCTAGTTGCTAAAGAATGTTCTATCAAGTAATTCCTCTTTTTTGTGTCTGTGCATAGTCAAAAATCAGAACAACTGAATGAAGAGAGAAAGAATTATTTAAAAATCCCCATGAACAGACGCAATCTATAAATAGATGTGTGGGAAGAGAGTCCTGTTACTGAAGCAGTGTAGGCTTTGTTTGACCATTTTGAAGGTATGGCTCTGGAGCTGGATGCTTCCTGCAATTGCCAGGACACAAGGGTGTGAAGCAAACCAGGTATTCAATGGAGTCTTCCCACTGTTTCCTAGGAAAGTGGTAGTGCTTTGGTTTGGGTAGGGTTAGCACCGAGTCTTTAACAAATTAATGTGTAAAATGCTAATGCAAATATAGGTACTCAGTCTTTTTTGTTTCTGTCTTCATTTGTTTAACAAAGTAAAGAGGACCAGAGGCTATTTGAATAATGTAATTTCACTTTCAGTGAATCTGCAGATATTTGCATATCGATGTCAGCCAGCGAATTTAATAGAGGTGGATTTCTTCTGGGGAGAAAACCTGAGAGGCTGGAGAGGTGATAAAAGGAGACATAGATCCGGGGAAGTAAACAATGTAAGGAGCAGATGGATCTGAGGAGAGACCGCACACAGCAAGGCTGTTGGATGAAAATAAAGGAATTGGCAGGGCTTGCACAGCACGTTGTGTATGGGGTGTGGGGGAAGGTTGACACAGCTTCAAATGCTCCTGGACCTTCCCTGCTCTGTTCCCACAGCATGGCACGACACTTTGAAGCTGTGCCAGCACAACTCCTTGTGTGGCCTCACAGTCAATCAGACCGAGTTCACATAAAAAGAATTCGTTTTTGCCAGGTCATTTTTCAGCAAAATCAGTTCACTGATGTGGTGTACAGCATGCTACACAACTCTCTGGAAATAATGTGTTGAGAAACTGCAGCCATAGTTCATACTGAAAGAAAATACAAGAAATTTGGGGTAGCTCCAATTCAAAACAAGTGCTTCAGGAAGGGCAATGCACAGACAGGGCAGACAAAACTAGAACTGAAAATTTTAGTTGAAACTGGATTGTGCATGGACATGGGTAAATAAATACTGTTAAAAGCAAAGGACACAAAAATACAACTGAAAGCCAAAACGTTAGAAAATAAAAACGACTGCCACTTGGGAAATGGAAAGACTTGAAACAACTTAGAGTGGTTTTCCCCACTTTGGCTTGTTAGGATCTTAATATATCATACTTGGAGAATCTGCAAAAGTTCCCAAATGTTTCTCTTCATGCCAACAGCTGACTTCACAAAACTAACTCCTAGCATTAAACACATACTAATATTTACAAGCTAGGCCAAAATAATCTCTTTACTTTTTTTCCAGTTTGTCATCCGTGCAATTTTTTTTTTCAATTTCATGCCTGTAGATATGCATTCTTGTATGGAAAAGAGCAGTTTTTACAGTGGAAAAAAACCCTTTGCTATGTTTCCTTGTGTGGCCACTTTTATGGTCTCATGTTTACAAGAGCTTGCTCAATGCTTCAGGCAAATTTTGTGAGCTCAAATGGGAAGTATATTCAAAACCAAGAAACTCTTTTGCATAAGCCGTATACAAAATATACATTGAGAATTCAAAGCCTTAGGAAAATAACTTAGTTTGCTTTTTGTCTTTTATATTAACAATACTGCAGACACAGTTCTGAAGTTAGTACATTGTGCACAAACAGTACTGGCAAAATGGTTTATCAAATGTTCTAAGTTTTTCCTTTATTAGACACAAATTCTCTGTCTTTTCCATTAACTGCTCAACTGAAGTTGCATTTGGATGTGTCTGTGACTTGCAGGAAACCTTGGACCTAAGCACCTGGGTTCACTGGGTTGTGCTGTGCCTTTAGACCTACTGAATGCCCTATGATGGTTTGGTTTTTATGTGGGTTGGGTTTTTTTTTTTTGTTTTGTTTTTTAATCTTTTTTCCCCTCAGAAATTCAGGGTTCCTGCATATAGCAAGCCTGCCAACCCTAGATTTTAAGTGTATGACTATTGCCCACAACAAGGAAGCCTGCTTTGTCTTTTTTCTTGTGGATAGTACGGATGTTTAACCCACAGTTACAGCAAATCACAGTCAATTTGCTCTTTGGCTGTCTGTTAAAAAAAAATGAAAGAGCAAAATCCACAAGGATGAAAATGTAACCTCTAGGTAATGACAGAATGCAAGCCAGGAAAAATGTAAAAGTCAATTTCTCACTTGCCGCACTTCTCATAAAACAACTAAAAACTACAACTATATGAGATTATGCAAACAATACAAATTAATACAAGGTTAAAAAGTAGCTATAGAAATGTGTAATTTCTACTATTGCTATTGTCAGTATCCTGCTTCCTATTCCACATTGACTATTATTCTAATAT
Organism: Camarhynchus parvulus; assembly: GCF_901933205.1. Classification (NCBI taxonomy): domain Eukaryota; kingdom Metazoa; phylum Chordata; class Aves; order Passeriformes; family Thraupidae; genus Camarhynchus; species Camarhynchus parvulus. The sequence continues at coordinate 14,747,972 of NC_044575.1, read as the reverse complement.
TGATGAATCTAAAATATATGTAGCTGCATATTAGTAAATTTAAAATGAAATAGGTTACATATTCACCTGGGGTGGTACTAATAGCCAGGTATTGTTTACTTTTATGAAGATTTTAAAAAGCCTGTTTTGAAGACAGTAGACTTAGTACTCTTAGAATGCATGTACCTCATTCTATTGGCATGAGCGGTTCCCTTGAGCTGCCCCTTAGAACAAAAAAGAAATACAAAGTTGAAATAATTTACCAAAGACCAGGATGGTTTTGACTGCTATAATTTATTGACTTTATTTTTCAAAATTCACTGGTCTTTCCAAGATGAAGAGTTAACGAAGAATAAATTTAGCCAAACTCTGGTTTAGCAGCATTTCTGGCTGTGTTCCCTGTTATCCTGTCTGAATATAGAATCTTTGCAGACATTGACTACCTTTTGTCAGAGACTATCAAACAAAGAAGGCTTTTTCTACCTTAATTCTCTCATCCAGCATTTAGATAATCTACTGTTCTGAATGCAGTCTTATGAAATAAAAATTGCATTCAAAATTTAGAAAAGCAAATATTAGAACAAACACAGAACCGCAGAAGTCATCTGCACCCCAAGATACTGCTGGGAATTGTCTTCAGGGGCTGAGGATGAGAACAGCAAATACATGAAAGAAGAAGGCAGAGTAGCAGAAAAAAAGTTGTTAGTGCATATCCACATCCTAAATTCGTGGGGCTGGTGGGAGAATCCCACAGTGTAGGGAGCCACAGTGCAGAAGAGCAGAGGTCAGGTGTCCGCCTCTGCACTTGGCTGTCTCAGGAGGAGCTGTATGGGAGATGGCTGCCTGACTGTAGCAGTTCTGCAGCCTGCTAATATCAGGCCAAAACTGCATGCAAGGATCAGCTAAGTACATGAGTCTGTTAAGATTATTCCTAGTGCAAGCTAAAAATTGTCTGAACAGTGGAGAGTGCACTAGTGGAATGCTGCTGATGTCTAATTGAAGAGCAGGGCAAATACAGTAAGTCAGCTACCATTTATCTGAGGTAACCAAATTACTGAACAGAAAAACACTGCAGAAAGTGATCGTGGACAAAGGATAGCAACAACTAACTTGTGAAATTACTGCCAGAAATTATTAAAATTTACATGTACTTCATTATTGAGGGGGAAGAGAGAGTGGCAATGATTTGTGTATGCTGCTGATGATTACTGAAAAATGATAAAGGGGAAAGAAAGTGTGAATTAAGCAATGATCCCTTCTTGGGTGAATCACAAGCATCTCTTAACATACATAGAATATTTTGTGATCCTACCTGCTGGCTGTCCTCTGCAGCCCGCATGGCCATCCATCTGCAGGGCTGGAGATGCTCTGAGGTGGCTTTTATTTGCTGCTGCTCCCTTTTCCTGTTTGGGAAGATGAAGATGTTGCCAGTTTACCTGCCACACTGGTCCCTATGACAATGAAAGTAAACATTGCTGGTGTAGAATGGTATCCACAGCTCTTTGGGATGGAAATAGGCTCTGTGAAATGGATGGAGATGCAAATAATTAGCACTTCTCTCCGGCAGTGGAGGAGCATAGAGGTATCAGGAGCAATCAAGCAGGAGTAGACTTAACTGTGAATGTATTTTCTAAATTACCTTTTCAGATTTTTGCAATAATTGAATGTTGACTAAAGGCATCAGTAACTATTCCTTCATTCCCTTTGAGAAGAGTCATGTGCTTTCCCAGGCTACAGAAATCTTGAACAAATTTCCCAAAGCACAGGTTTGCAGTCAAGGTCCTCTCTCAGTGATTTAGGTTTCCAAAGCAACTTATCCTCACTGATAATTTCACTTAAAAGTGAATTTGTTTAAGGATTTGTTCTGTATTTAGAGTACAAAATTGCATTACAATGTTTCCTTAGGTAACTTGCCTGAGGGCCTTTCTTGATATGTAACAGATCACATTTGGTATAAATTATTGCAATTCAGTTGACTGCTGTGAATAAAAGATACTTTGAAGAAATCAAAGATATGCCCAACTCTTTCATGATTAAAGTAATGTGTTTCTTCAAATATTTTTGTTCTTCACTATTAAAATGAGTGGTATGATTCCTATATGTTTGTGCTGGGGCTTTGGGTTTTCTTGCATGAGCTGATATATGCCATAAATATTATCTGTCCTTAAAACAGATTTTGCTATTTTCATAGTCTTTAAATTCACCTTTCTTCTGTGAGTGTGCATTCCTTTGTGCTTTTGTTTCTAAAACACTTATAAAATGTGTCTCTGATACATCCCTTTGTGAGACTACAAAATGACATAAAGCAGTCAGATATCCAAATTCTATCTGTTCAAGAGAACAGCAGATTTTGGTTCTCTCACAACAACTACTATAATAGTTCTGAATTGCTTAAAAATTTCTTTTGTACCTCTATATGTCAGTATTTTTTAACTATCCATATTTCTGTACATGCTTATATTTCTAGGAATATAATTGTGTTAAATTCCATAACATCACAGTCATAAAAAATCTTTGATCTTTGTTACAGCAGAGACAGTTGCTTGAAGTGTAAAACCCTGAAATTAAGCAGGACCTTAATCAAGAAATGTTCTGTGAAAGTGTTGAAGTTAGTGGCTGTTTTTGTCCAGGCTTGAGTAATGGTTTGTCAGAAACCAGGAGGTGCTGGGACTGTGGAAGTCACATGCCAAGCAGAAGTTTCCCTCCAATTTAGACATGAGTGGTTTGTTTAGTTTAATCTGCAGTTAATAGCAGTCCTGGGTCTGAGGCTAAACTGTACCAGATCCTGATTAAGACCATCTCAGTCCCTCCTGGGCTATGACTCTACAAGTGTCTCTGTTGAAATCCTGCACGTTTTTATCATTCTAAGTACTATTTAAACATCAGGATGCTGCCAGGTTATCTTTTATTTGCATTTTCTCCCTTCTGCTCAAAACAGGTGTGTGTATTATTAACCCATTCCCCAGACAGCTCCATTAACTTTTCTGGAGAATCCTAGTAGGACTTGCTGGCCACTCTGACCCATCATGACACCTGTACATCTATCTCCCTTCCTGGTAGCCTTCCAGCCTTAATGCCAATCTGCTAAGAGGGAAATAATTCTTGAGTGTGAAGATTCATAATTATTTACTATCTTACAGATGCTTCAGATTAAAAATCTTGTAAGCTGCTAAATGCACCTGCCAATTCATGACACTGTTTATTCAGCTCTTTCCACTGCTTTGCTCACCCTGCCAGTGTATGTGCAATGAATTATTCCTTTATCTTATAGGGTGGAACTTTCATTGGAATGTTCATTGCATTAAACTGTGTCTTCTAACACAAAATTTGAGATTTTGCATCCTCAGCAGATTCCCATTTCTGCCCTTCTGATTATTAAAACCAGCCACGGATGTGGTGATGGGCTGTATTTGGGGGAAGGGGTGGAAAAGGGGGTGTGTGTGCAATGGCTGGCCTCTAACTTCAAAAATCAGGTTTATCAGTGACACTGAAGTGTTTTACTAAGTAGCTGATAAGCCAGGTAATGTCCCTTTCCAAGTCTGTTCACGTGGTGAAGTTCACCACAAGAGCAAATGCAAGAAAGAATCTCTGTTAATATAGCATATTTATATTTTTATATATATATAATATTATCTCTCTATATAGCAACAGTTAAAGCACTCATTCAAGTCTGTGTTTCCATTCAAAACATGTCTTGATTAAGAATTCCAGTGTTCTTAGTTCTATCTGTGCACCAGAATTTTGTGCAGTTTTCCAAAGCATCCCTGCCTCATTAGTGACTGCTCCTGCTTCTCTTCTTCCCCAGCAAATCCGAGTGCTTGACCTGCAATCACATTTATCATCACAGCTACAAAGGAGGACAGTGCCATTATCCCATTTACAAAGTGACAACCTGAGGCACAAATAAGAACAATGTCACAACAGAGGTCACACAGGAAGTCTGTGGGAGAACTGGCTGCTGAACTCTGGTCATTCAAGTCCGAGGTCAGAGTCTGAAGCTTTTCTCTTTGATGGGGGACTGAAAATACTTTCATAAAGTCAATGTATTTACAAGAATTTGATCCTCTCTTTGCCAGCTTCCTATTATTCATTATTCAGATACGGATAATGTATCAAGTTAGTCCAATTATTCTTCCTTTTTTGTAACGTGAAAAATATTTTTATTCAATTTGACGTTTATTTAGTAGGAGGAATTATAAGCGTTAGGAAAATCTTTGTCTATTATGAGGAAGAGCTACCAAAGAAAATTAGACAAAACATTTGTGTCCTTTTAAGCCAGACCAGATGAACTTGATACTTTAGCCACTAGAGGGAACTCCAGGAATAGAATATATAGAAACAGACTACAAAAAACATTTGAAGCATTAGATGTCTTTAAAGAAAAACAAAAAAGTTCTGCAGACCAAAGTGTTTGCTTATAATGAGGTCTGAAATAACAGCAAACATGAGTTAAGTAATTATTTTTTGAATTTGGTCAAGAAAAAACCAAATTTTCTGCTGGTAAGATATGACTTTGGTAGGTTGTTTCCTCTTCACTGACTTAGTGAGGTTAGCACATCTGCTTTGAAGATGTGAAGATGTAGATGAAGTAATTTACCAGGAAGGTTATGGATTGTTCTTTTGGGCAGTGCAAAGCAAATGCAGTTATTCTCTCTCCAGAGTCTCTGAGAAGAATGTGATTTGGACGTGGCGCAGAGTCTGAAATCAGTAAAATCAGTAACCTCCTTTTCCCACTGGGTGGTACTTTAGCGGAGCCCTCAAGTGATGTCAAATTTTAACAGCAGTTTAATAGCCCAGTTAAAAAATGTTAATGCCTTGCTATGCATGCAAATGGTCTCTAAAAAGTAGTTGTGCTACAGCCTGGGTCACTGGATTTGTAATTAGCCATCAATCAGGGAGATGATGAGGGTGCTCTAATGTTCCCTTTTTCACTTCCACAAAAATACAAAGGGAGCTGTGGCGTTCTTCACACACAAAGTTTTGGGGCTCCACAAGCTCAGCAAGCTTCAGCTTTAGCATTTGCACTGTAAAACACAAAATCCTGCTGGGCAACTGGGCTTTTGAGACACTGGAGATGAGGACACTGAGATAAGAATTGCAATTAACCCAATTAGAAAAAGGTCAGGCATGTCTCTAGAATTTGGCATTAAATCACAATTATAGAACAGGTTAAAACTATTTTTGCAAGACTTTAAATTACGTTGCATTGTTTAGCTTTACCTATTAGAATGGTCCTAGCAAAATGAAAACTCTTATTTTGTGAGATGAAAGCAACCTGAAATTCCAGTTTGGCAGAGCTGATTGTTGCACAGGTCTCCTGTGGTCTATCCACTGAGTTTTATAGTTTCCAATTTGTTTGCCTTGAGAGGTTACTTGTGTAAGAAAAGGTGTAGTGGGAGGGGAGGAGACATTGCTAGTATTTGTTCTATTACTCTTTGCTGTGTGGTTGGGGTTTTTTTAAGCGTTAGAAAGCTTTTTGATGGATTATTGTTTGAAAAACCTTTGATTCTCCCACAGAGTTGGCATTAAATTCTTTGCATTGCATATTACCTCCCACTGAAGTTTCCCAGTGAACTACCTGCAATTAAAAGACATTCAGCGGCAGGCTTAACTGTCAGACAGATGATGCTTGGCATCAAAAGTGGGTTGCCAAGTGGGTCCTGCTGAAGAAGAATGATCATCTGTCCCATGCCATTCCTTACACGTGAGGTAGGATATTATATGTTACAGATTAACGTGGTCACAGGCAGGAAGTGTTCCTGGACCAGGAAGAGATTTGGTGATAGCTAGTGATTTCTTTCTCAGCTGCTGAGAGTGAAACCCTCCCTGAAATACCAGGACATCCTTTCATTAAGGGCAGACCTCTCTCCATAAGCAACCATGGGGCAAAAATTTGGGGGGTATTTCAGAATCTCAGTTAATTTATTTGGAGCTTGCTCAGCAGTGTTATTTGGGGCTGATTTTAGCCTAACAAAGAGAAGATTTGTGACTAATGTGAGGAGGAGAATTTGCTTTTGATGCAAGAAAGTGATGTAACAATCTCTTCATTTGGAGAATGCTGTTAGTCACTCTGCCCTCAGATGTGTTGGCCTGTGTAAGAATGTGCACACAGGACCCTGTGTGGCATTGGTGAGCAAGCAAATGCCTGCTGAGTCTCACGTGCTCCTGAGACTGAAATAACCACCTCTGCCACAATGGTGAAAATGAACATAGCAAGGCGTTGTCAGCCTCTTTAGCTTTCTCTTATGGAGTAGTACCTAAAAGAATCTTTTTCAGCTACAAAAATTGCTGGAAATTAACTCCATTACAGAACTCAGGAGGACAGGACACTATGGGCAACTGCTGAAACAGACTGGATCCATGCATGGATCTACAAGTATGTCTGGAGCAAGATCTCCTAAAGCTATCCTCTCTTAGTTTTATAAGGCTTTCCCAAGTTCTAGATCTTTATTTTTCCTACTACTGCTTTGTTGAAGATTGCAAGTAGGTTGGTAGCAGGAAGAAAATGTTGTGAGGGACCTTTCAAGCTGTGATACATCAACATGGTTCAGTTAGAATTCTAGCACCACTTTCTTATTTTTTTTCTTAATGCCCGAAAGTCCTGTTCCTAAAAATGTAAATATTTAGGGCCTGAATTCTTCAGACTCACACACGGAAGATTTTGGTCAGCCAGAAAGCAAATAGGAGAGGCTAACACTGTGGAAAAAATTTTGATCTTTATTGATGGAAACTATTGGAATGTGATCCCAATATTACAGGATGGAACGTGCCTGGGCTCATCTGGCTCTTGCTGCTTGACCAGAGGTGGCAACTGAGGTGGTTTTACCTCAGAGACACCTTTGGCTAGCTGTATGTTGCAGCTGGCCCTTGGGACAAGTCCAGGCAAGCAGGAACTCAGTTTTACCTCTGGTGGAAAGGCTTTAAGCGATGGTGAAGGGAAAAGAAGATGGGTTCTGCTGGAGGGTTTTCATCCAGAGCTTTATTCCTGGGTCACAGATCTCTGAATCTTGCAACAGCTCCAACAGAACCAAGAACTGCATGGTCCCCATGTCTTTTAAGCCCAGGTAGAGGGGGAAGAAAGGGGCAGGTATGCCACCAACCAGGTGGGAGGGGGAAGTCTCAGGAGACAAGTGGCACCTGGATAGCCCAATGTTGCCAGGGCTGAGAAGCATCTTTTGAACTTTTGCCAATCAGACGATGCCCTTGCTGGAATGTTAAGATTGACGGACAGTTCTCATGGGAGGGGAAGGGAGAAAGTATTGACACACCTGGGAAAGCAACTGGGATAGCTGAAACAGTGCATTACATCACACTGCAACAGGAAACCAAAATTCCAGTTGGCTGGTTCTAGCCTTTCATATAAATTAATTTTCCTTAACAAGAGAAATTAAGAGTCTACCAAGGTTTTTGCCCCAGTCTTTAACGGCAACCTCTCTTCTCACAGCTCTTAAGTGGATGGACAGAGGGTAGGGACTAGGGGAGCAAAGTACCTCACACAGTACTAAAGATCAGGTTCATGGCCACCTGAGGAATCTGAATGTACCTAAGTCCATGGGACGTGATAAGATGCATCCCAGGGAATGAGGGAATTGGCTGACACAGCTGCCAAGCCCCTCTCTGTGATACTCAGATAGTCCTGGCTGTCAGGTGAAGTGTCATGTGGCTGGAAAAAGGGAAATATTGCACCCATCTGGGAGGACCTGTTTTCCTCACCTTTGTGCTTGGGAAGATCCTGGAAGAGATCCTCATAAAGGCTCTGCTAAGGCACATGGAAAACAGGGAGGTGATTTGAGGCAGCCAGCAAGGCTTCACCCAGGGCTGATCCTGCCTGACCAGCCTAATGGCCATCTATAATGGAATGCCTACGTCAGTGGACAAGGCAAGGCATACAGGGATATCATTTGACAGGAAGGAATGTCATTTATCTGGATTTCTGCAAAGCCTTTGGCATGGTCCCTCCCAACATCCTTCTCTCTAAATTGGAGACTGATTCAATGGCTAGACTGTGAGGTGAATAAGGAAATGTCTGGATAGCTGCATCCAGAGGGTAGAGATCAATGGCTCAGAATTCCCAGTGTGTTTGAAAACATAACAGAAAGTGTTTGTGAGGCATAAGCCCAAATAAATATGCTCAGAGTCTTTATTTGCTTTAGGACTTCAAACCTGAGCATTGGTGGACAGTAACATTCTTTCCCAGAACAGCACCAATATGCTTTAAAATCCCATGAAACAATGTAAACACATAAAATAAATGTAGCCATAACCACGCACTCAGCTAGCATTCAAACAGATAATGCTAATCAGGGATGTCAGCAGGGCTGCATGGCCTCCATATGCCAGATATCTGGTGCATGCCACTCGCTATCTCCTGCAGGGCTGCTTCTCTCTGCTGCCCAGATTCCTGAGCAGACTGCATCCACCGTTAAAAATAACCCATCAGTAAAGAAGGGAGGGAATTAAAGGACACTTTCAACTTTCTGAGTAGAATATCTGCTCTTTTCTGTCTGCTCCATCTGTTTGAGAGTGACTGGCAGGAAAGCAGACTGCATAAACACCTGTTGGAAGTGTGTCTTTCTGGCAGTGATTAGTCTACTAAGGAAGTGATTAATTAATGTGATCTCTGACTTATGGAAAGTTGATGGTCAGTGTTTTGGGACATACTGCAGTTTTGAATACACTCTCTGTACACTCTCTGTTTCTGCTGGTGTGCTAAGCAGTTTGACTAGCAATGCTTGCCAACAGGGAAAACCTGCTGGATTTACACAGGGGAAGGAAGCATGGATGTATTCAAGAGTCCACAGCAAAGATTTTGCTTAAACTTAAAACCTGAAGTTAATTTGCATGAAGGCACACAAGTTCTATATTCATAGATTTAGATTAATTAAAAATAATGGTAAATGAGATTATCAAGGTGTCCAATGGAAAATGTCTACACGTACTCAGAAAATTGTTCTTAATTGAAATTTGATGAATGAATGAAAACCTACAGATGTCTCTCCATTTCTCTACTGAACTGGCTAAGCCATAGTCTTCTCAGGACTTAGAAAGTGAAGCAAACCCTTGTGTCTCTTTCCCCTTGCTTTTGTTTTGAATCTTAAGGCTGAGGTTTATTTGTCTACCATTGTTATTGTTGTGGTTTCAAACTGTTGCTTTTGTCTGAGGTCTAAGTACTTAGTTATTTTACAGCTTTTAATAGGAATGTTTTTAAAGTAATGACAAGTCTGTGAGCAAATTTTTTTAATTGATGGAGAATATTTCAAAAGTTTTGTCCTACCTTGCTATATGAAAATATATAAACAATCTAGGACTTTATTCTTAGTCCAAGTGACATTTACCTTCACCATTGACTGTGTTTTATAATGATCTACTCACTCAATCCAAATGTGGATTCTCCAGGATATGGAACACAACCAAATATTTACTCTACTCCAAGAAAAAGAGTTCAAAAATTGAGACAACACAATTCTCTCTTTCCTTTGCTTGAAAGCTGATATTCAACATGTCTCCTACTGTAGCTGGGCAGAAATGGAAGTGGCATTAAAAAAATAAACCAAACATAATTCAAACAAAAACCATCCCACAAAGTAATCTAACAGCAAACAAGAAGATTCCCATGCCAGAAGTGGTGAAACCTGTAATTTCAATGTGTTAAAGGCTTTCAGAAGACAGAGAACATTCAGACACAAACTGTTTGAGTCTTAGCTTCCACAGGGGAGAAATCAGGCTAAAGATCAAGGTGTCTCTAACTGGCTGCAGCAATTCCTACTTGTAAACATTCATCAGTGATTTAGCAGTGATGTTGCATGGTACTCTGCAGGCACAGAGTGAAAATGCAGCATGTCAGGAGCATATCTGTCACTGCAGGCATAATATTGCTCATAACTTGGTACAGGATGACAGACAGAGGCCCAGGATGGTACAAACATTTTTGATCAAAAAAGCCTTTAACTAATAATTTACTAGTCTTGCTCCAATAAAATTTCTAAAATTGGGAGCTCTGCCACCAGTTTCACTGTATTATCATCATACCATAGTGACTTATGATATCTCATGTTTAGAATCATAGTCCTCTTAAAGACATAAGGATTTAAAACAGTTCTAGCAAACTGTGAATGAAAATGTACTAGGGTTACTCATTTCACTGCAGTTGTGTAAATACTCGAAGTAGATTATTATTATTTTAAGAAACAATTCAACACAGTAGCTCCACCTTAATATTTATTACCCACATCCTCCTTATTCAACATATCTTCCTACCTTCTTCACTATCAAAGCCTAGATACCAAGCTCCATAAATATATTTGAACACTCATCTCCCTCTTCTTCCCATTTTTAACTCTTTCATCTATACACCACACTCACTTTTTTTCTCTTCTTCCACTTAACATAATTCTGTTGTTTTGTAAAATATACATGATTAAGTTCAAGAAGATCAAGAAAAGGCAACTTAAGAAGGGGGAAAAAGGGAATTTCCATTACTATGTTAAAATATGCATCTTGAAAATGTTGCAAATTAATATACAATTTTAGTAACTTAATATACAATAAAGTTAATTATATCCTGGATTCTCATCACTAAGTGGTCATTTATTTGACACTTTTACTTGCTTTCACCTGTTCCAGACATGTTTTACCATTCAGTACCTTGAACAACGTGGCAATCATCTAACAATGATTTTTTCCTACATAAAACAAATACTATAATTTATCAGCAACTCACTTAAAATGTAGATTTTGATTAATTCCTTGACTCTGGGAAAAGATCTTTAAATATTACTAAATCCTAATTTTAAATACTTTAAAATTCCTTTATTTGTGACAATTCTTTGAAATATTTAGCCAGTATTGGAATTCCAACCTAAAACCTTATGAAAATATTTCTGTCCTGAAAAACAATTCAATATATTAGGCTGTGGAATATATTGGAGATTTTTTTTTTCTTTTAAAGTAAAAAATTTATCAAAGCAAATTTTGGTTCTTTGGAACAGTTTCTCACTGACCACTGAAGATCAAATTTAAATCTTCCCAGTTTTCCTCCCTCTTCAGCCATTTAAGTATATAATACCCCCCAACTTTTCTCTTGCAAGGACACTGCATAAGTAATACAGAAATTCCATTTTCCTAGGTTCAGGTAGAGTGAAGGTTCTATTCTCTGTTTTGTTAATCAGTGGATAAATAACAACATTATGCCACAATATTTTTTAAAGATTTTGACAAGTTTTATGAAGAAAAACATCATTTTTCTATGAACATACAGCCTCTTGTTTGGCTGAACTCTGTGCGTTATATTTTGCAGCTGGCTCCGGATAAGGCTCTGTATAACCCAGACAATGTTATGTTGGTCTATAAAGCAAAGTGGAACACTTACATAAAGAAACACATTTGTTAGCTTTAATATCAAGACTTTATCAGGCTGGCCCTCAAACAGTGAGCCTTCAAGGGTAGTGGTGACATTCTTTCTTCCATTAGCCATTTTTCTTGCAGGCTTGTTTCAAAAAAGAACAGTTTGTCAAAATAGAAGAATCAGGCTCTATTTTGACATGATGCAGGAAATTTTTCCTTTGAAATGCTGTTTTTATTAAGCTGGTTTGTTCTTCATGCTCTGGTGGAGGGGGGAAAAGCCTGGTTAGGACGTTGTTGGTTTAGAAACAAGTTTTTCAAAGTCTCATTTTAACACTTCTGGTTTTGTATTCCTAAGATGGAGCCAGATCCCTCAGGGGTGTAAATAAGTACAAGAGCCCACCGGTTTTTCTCCTTTACACTGGTGGGGGATCTTGCCTGGTTCCCCTACAAATTCTCCCCTACAATTTGGGCAGCCTGACATTTGAGTGGAACTGCAATTAGCAGGGCTGTTTTCTTTTAACTTTATTTAGCACCTTATCTCCCTGTAACATTCTTGTCCGGGTACCAGTATCAACCATGAACTCAACATAACTCTTACTAGTGCTGTTCTATTTTGAGCTGGAAGAAAAAACCCACTAGTCCAGATCAAAGAGCACCTTTTGCTTCACTCTGGGAATAGAAATTGTTAACTAATTGGTGCACCAAAGTCACGACAAATCGATTCACACCACAGTTATGGGAGTCATAACTAACTCCACCACACAGGGAAGTTATCCAGGGCCTCAAAATGACCTGGTCTCAATGGCCAAACATATGAAACTTTCCACAAAAGCCAGAATGATGCCGGTGAGGGACCCAACTTGTAGAGGATGCAGTTCTGCAGGATTGTGCTTGCTGAGTTCTACTGTTTCCCCAGTTCTTCAGCTATTCACTCCTTTTGGTTACAATAACACAAAGGACTGCAAGACCCATTGTTTGGGCTCATTGTTCTTGTTACTCATTTTATAAAGAGCCTACTCGAGCATTCAAACTCTGGCAGAGCTCTGCTCCTCCCAGGTGCTGAAATTCTGCAAAAAGGAGTGGAGCAGCAGGTGCAGAAGGCTTTGGAGGTCCTAAACCTGAAGTAATGGGTTGCACCCCAGGATCTCAAGACACACAATGCCACAGTTCTGGGAAACACCGGAGTGGCCGAGAAGGCAGGGAAGTCTGCTGGGCTTCTGGGTTGCTGGAAGGCTGCTCCCTGCTCTCTGCCCCGGCAGCTCCTCACACAGGTGAGAGGCCACCTGCACGCAGCCATAGCGGTGACAAGGCACAGGTGCTACAGGCGAAGGTCAGCAATGAGGACAGCGACACTTTCGAGCGCAGCCCGGGGATGTTCCAGGCGCCGCCGGGGCTCCGGCCGGTGCCGGGCAGGGGGAGCGGCTGCCGCGGGCAGCGCCTCCCGCCGGGCCGCACCGGGACTGCGCCGGGCCCGCCCCCGCTTCCCCGCACCTTTCCCGGCCGGAGCCGCCCCGCGGGGCCGGGCCAGCGGTGTCTGCGGCGGGACGGGGCGCCCGGCGCTGCCCGCAGCTCCCGGGGCTCCGCCGCGCCGCCCCAGCCATGTCCTCCAGCTCCCCGCCGGGCGAGCCCAAGGGCCGCAGCCTGGGCCGGCTCTCGCTGCCCAGGAGGGGCAGCATGACGCCCGGCAAGAAGCTGGCGGCGCTGGAGCTGGCCGAGAGCGCCCCGAACGCCCACTACGCCCCGCTGGCGGCCGCGCAGGGCGGGCAGGCGCCCGCGGGATGCGGCCCCGCGCCCGAGCGGGAGCGGGCACCGCGCCTGCGGAGCGAGGTGCTGGTGGTGAGCGCCGACTGCCCGCGGCCCCCCGTCAGCCTGGACCCCCGCGTCTCCATCTACAGCCTCCGCAAGCCCCTGCTCAGCCGCAGCAGCGTCCAGGGCAGGGTCTACAACTTCTTGGAGCGGCCCACGGGATGGAAGTGCTTCGTGTACCACTTCACCGTGTGAGTAGCGCCCCGCTGCCGCCGGGCACCTGCTCCGCACTCCCGTTACCGGCGCTGCAGCGCTGCCCCGGCCGTGCCCTGAGCGGCCGCTGCTGCCGAGCCCCCTCCCCGGAGGCTCCTCGGGCACCGAGCCTCCCAGACCTGCCCGGTGCTCCGGGCTTACACATCCTGCAGTTACGGTCCTTTGGGCTGTGGGTGGTTTGGTTTTTTTGGTGTTTTTTTTCCCTGCAGGTGTGAAGTAAAACAAAAGTCACCCTCTAGGGGAAAGTTTGCCCTTTTAGTTAAGAGAAATGCTGTATCTCAGTTCAGGAGCCCTTAGGTGAACTGAGATCAGATAGTGCGGGAGCTGGTTTCAGGCAATTTTCTTCAGAAGGCTACCCAGGGAGCCTTGTTCATACTGATCGTAGAAATGAAGTAGGTAGCAGTGTCACCCATGCTTTATTACTTTTTGACGCATGGCTCCTGATTTCAAGCAGTGACACCTGTGTGATGCCGATGCTCACTGCATAGCAGCAGTTTCTAATTGAACAGGTGCTATCGATTATCAGTGCTGCAGTCTTGTCAGAGGAGGATGAGAAACAGGTGATGCTCATTTTCCTTGCCTCTTTTATTGCCCCGGCTCTACCTCCTTGTGCTATCCATTACGATGGGAAGGAGGTGGTGTTCGGAGGGTGCTGTTGAGCCGCGGGTAGGTTGAAAGTTCCTTTTTCTGTAGTACTGTCTGCAGAGTGCAGTGTCAAACCCCAGCCAGCAGATCTGTGGAGCACGAGCATCCCAGCAGGTGTCTCTGTGAGGCATCAGCTTTTCCATCGAGGTGTTGCTGAAGGCTTGTGTGGCCTCTTGGGCAATTGGCATGTGTTAAACTAGGTGAGAAGGTCAGGTAGGAATGTGGTGTGTGTTTATTGTATTCATGCACAAACATATATATATATATGTATGTGTATATCCATAACGTGTATACATGCTTATTCCAACAGAAAGATATTTTGTGGTCAAAATCCTAAGACAAAAGCCACCAAAGTCCATTTTTATGACTTTGTTACTGTATTCTGATTTTAAGTTCTATTTCTAAGTAACTGTTATCTAAAGTCAGTGCAGGATTTTGTGCTTCTGTTCCACACTTGAGGATTCTGGAGTGTTTAGGTCAACAGGTTAAGTGGTACCAACTTTATTTTAGTGGAGGGGAAACAGCTGTCATCTGAGTGTATGTAAATGGGAGATGACTGGGTACAACTGCTGAGATAATTGTGGGCTCCATTCTCTTTAGCCTTATGATAATGCCATGAGATGAGAAAATGAGTAATGACTGTAATGATGAAGTGCCTAATAGCTGTTGTTGAACAATGTAAAACACTTTTGGGAATTGGAGCCCCCCCTTTTTTTTTTTTCCTGCCCCTAACCAGGAGTTTTAGGTAGATATCTTTTATGGCTTCTGACCTTTCAGGTGTCTCAAATTATGCTTGGATCGTGCAGCAAACTGTTTTCAATATCTTAACTAATCTTCTCTAAATCTTAACAGCAAAACAGCAAGTCTAGGAAAACTCTGAAAAACAAAACCCAAGCTTATAGTCCTTTCAATACTTAAGGCTCTAGCCTGACTTTTAACTGGTTTTTTTGGGATTTTGGTTTTTTGTGTTTTTTTTTTTTTTGCGAATATTTGCAGTGTGGATTAATCCTGTTTGCGCAAGAATTAAGATTCTGTAATTTGTGTAAGTCATTACGTGTTTCCCCCCTCGACACACACCCATGGTGTAAGCATTAGCCCCAGCATTTCCCTTCTTTCCAGAACTCTTCTGATGCAATGACGAATGACAGTGGCAGTAAATATTCTCAAGCCTCTTACCAAGCATTGTTCAAATTCCTTAGGGCACTGAAGAGACAGAAGAGGGTACTGACACCCTTGTATGTTTCTCACAAGGCAATCTTCAAGTACCATGTAGGCAGCCTAACTCTGATTCCCACCAGCAGAGGGAATTGAGGCTTTACTGTTCTCAGCCCAGCCTTTTTTTTTTTTTTTTTTTTTTTAGTATATAAGCTTTTTGTGCCCATTAAATCATGGTGTAAGGTACTGGTCTTTGGTCCATACTTGTCCAGCTCTTTTTGAGCTCGCAAAGCAACATTCTACTGTGCTAAGGAATGCTCTGTTTGGACTACAATCCCTGCCAGCCAGGTGCTGAGCATTGGCAGATGACTTGTTGCTAAAATTAACTGATGAGGCAGATTTGTCTGATTCAGAGAAGCTGCTGGGCACCAGCATCTCCTCAGGAGGAGGCACAGGACCTGCTTTGTGCAGGCAGCTGGATACAAGGGATGAGGTGCAGAGCTGGAAAGGACCTGGAGTCATCCTGGAGGAAGTACTTGATTGTTCTATTGTCAGCATACAAACAGTCATTCATAGAATGCTAAGCCTGGTTTTACCTTGGGGGGTGCAAGGACCCTGGTGTTAGTATCTCCTGCCGAAACGACTTTAAGAAACTGAACTCATTTTGCCTGTAGTCGTTTTGACTCCCGCTGCAGTCTGCCTCCTGCTCTGTTCTGGGGTTTTCAGCTGCCTGGGAGGTCTCTGTCGCTGTCCTCAATGTGTAGAGGGGAAGGAGAGGAAACGGGAGTGGTGTTAAATCAGGGCATGAAGACCTAAGCTGAGTAGAGAGCCCTGGCCAAGATCTAGCGCAGTGATGGGAGCAACCGCTGGAGGCTTAATTTTCTGTTTTCTGCATGGTGTGGAGTGTGTGGCTGTGTTCTTAATTATATGCTGTAATTATTAGAGTTAGAAACAACTCCTGGAATAGCCCATGTAACTTACTCTGGAACTGTATCTCTGGCTGCTTGTTAAAACACTGTTTATCAAGAGATAAGAGCTACATCTACTGATTGCCTGTCACACCCTTTTCCTGCTCAGGAATCTTAGTCAGTGGTATGTAGAATACTAATAGCTAAGAACTGATACTCAGGATTGATTTTCCTTGGTTTTGTATTATATTGTTAGAAAAGGGAAGTTGGACACCAAGCTTTAATCCACAGATTCTAGGTTGTTTTGTTTGTTTCATATTATTTTGATTGCTGCTTGTTCTGGTGAGTAGCAAAGGCCCTTGTGTACCCTTGACTTAAAGGATGGAATCTGGCTGTTTTGCACAGGTCAGGTCATGACCTGTTTTCTTCTGAATTATTTCTTTCATAAGGTGTCAGAAATATCTGTTTTCCACTATGCAAAATGTATATTCTCTCTTGTTGATATTTTCAGTCTCCAGGGTAATTTGACACTCCAGTCTCTGATTAAATCAATTTAATTCTAGACAGGTATTTTCTAAGAATTTTTCTTATTTGCTTAGACCAAAGTGAGCAGAATAGGGAATGAATTATTGTGCCTCACTTATACTTGATTTTTGAAGGCTGAGGAAATAGTCTCTGTGGGGAGAAAGAATGGCTAATCAACCATTAATTAATTAACTCAAAAAACCTGCCTAAAAGTACTAGGAGAGATGATGGAACCTCTTAGTTCAGCTGCCTGACTTGGTTTGATTTTGTAATAAATTTCATGTAAATAGATGAAGCATACAGTGTACATACACCTGATTTTACCAGGGCAAGTAAATTGTGCTTCGTGGCTGAGGACCTACATGCATGGCTTCTGCAAACCCAGTTGGTGGTTGCTTGGAGACTCAGACTTTGCAAGCTTTGCTTGCCCTGTGGCCGGGCTGTATGGGCGGCAGTGTCCTGCCAGGGCCACCAAATCTGCCTTGGCTGTCAGAGCAAGGGAATGACTGAGTGCCACTGTTCTCAGTGACCTTCCAGGCTAGGGCATCTTATCACACTTATCATAGCAGTGCACCTTGAGAGGGCAGCTGTGAGAGGCGAAATGTTCTGCAGCCTGAACAAATCGAGTTTTCAGCCTCTTTGAGGAGAGGTGGAAAAAGAAACTCTGCTCTCATAGTGGCCTGCTGAAACTCTTGGGTAGTCCCACAGTTGGAAATGACTGTACAGAATAAGTGAAGTTGTCAGATGTTAAAAAGAATGATTTTAGGTTTAGGTACTCAACAGAAGAGGTTCTTCTCACCTCTTAATTTTAAAATAAACGTCTTAAAATATGCCTGAAGAAACTGAAGTTATGAACTGATTTCTCTTCTTCTTGGTGTGGCAAATAATGACTTCTGGCAGTATTGGTTCTTTGAAGTGTTGGCTGTAACCAGAGCGAACAATTTGGAAACTGATGGACCGTTGGTTTGTTCTATTGTGGCACCTCTCCTTTGTTGCCATGCAAGATAATCAGCTTCTGTCTTATCTTTGCATGCCTGTACCTGGTTCAATTTACTTTGCCTTTGTATAAGTTTGGTTTAATCAGCAATGATTGTCATTGGGTTTGTTGGAATCCCAAGTTGTTTACATAAGCTTGGCCTGGCCAGTGGCTGGGGTTTGGAAAAGTGGTCTGTGGAAACAGGCAGACTCTGAGCAGCATGGCTGCATGTGTGTGCACACAGAGATAGGGAGTGAGCGTAGATAGAATATTCCAGTTGCCTGAATCAGGACTCACAGTAATCAGTTATTAAAGGCAAAGCAGTGTTTACACCAGGCTCTTTACGTACATTACATTGTGAAGAAAAAGCCTAACTCCAACTTAAAATCCCATTTTTGCCATGTTTCCAGACTTGCTGCAAACATACTTCCAAAACCTACTGGTTCATACTTGTGTAAAATGTTGAGGAGGAAAAAAGATCCATAAAACAATTACTGTGTGCACTGCTCACACATGACTTTTCTTTCAGACTAAAGAATGTTGCAAACTGAAACGCTGTGGTTTTGGTATGAACGTTTGTATGTTTAGAGATTTTTGTAGACTTCCAGATTATTACTTCTGTTAAAAAAAAAAAGACATAAATCCTCCAAGGTAAGCATGGCTTTTCCAAGTGGAAAGAAAGAAATATGACTTGGTCAGGGTCATATTCCCTGCTGTCAATAGCAGGAAGACCCAGGTTTAACTTTTTTTGTCTCATCATGACCGAGGTAGTTTAGTTGAGGCCAATTTGCAGCAGAGCAGACACCTTTGAAACCTAACACAATATATCTATCAATGTGCTTGGTAAAGCTTTACCTGAGAGGAAAAGGCATTGGAAAGCTGACTTTCCAGTATTCCCAGAGAGGAGGGAAGACCATTTGCCTACTCCACATAAGAAGGTGTGCTCATCTTTAGGAGTTGCAACTCCTGTTTGCTGATGAGCCTGATGGTGAAGCTTGGGCTTGTGGCAGATTTTTGGAGGCAGGTGAGACTGAGAAGTGGCTTAAGGGTTTTGTTGTTCCCCCTTTGTTCTCTGCATGCTGCAGTGCAGCCCCTTAGCTACAATATTGTGTAGGGGGATAGAATGTAAGAAAATAGTGCAGAAGGTAGTCTCACACCTGGGGAGTTGCAGCTGTACTAATCCCCAAAGATCAGGAACAAGCTGCTCTTAATAGGCCGCAGCTGTGTCCAATAAGAAGATAAGTGCTACAAAAGAGTGGGTTAGCTGGTTGGGGAGAGAGAGAGGATGGAGTTTGTTGGCTGTGCTGTGAAGAAGAAGGAGTCAGTGCTATGAGGAGCTGCATGTGAGAAATCACTGAGAAGGTATGGAACTTTTGCAATAAGATGACAACAATCAACAATATTGCACAATAATTGTGCTTCTTTAGGACCATGTAATTGAAATAGTATTTTTTGGGCTGGCCAGTACAGAGCTTCTCCCTCTTGCCCTGTTTCCCAATTTGTAGCCTGTCAGAAGTTTCATTTTTGCTCGGGGCTGTCTGGTTGTCTTGTGGCTGAGAGCAGTCCAAGTTTGTGCCATGAAGAGCTCAAGTGTTAGAAGGGGTCCCCATTTCTCTCTCCCAGTGGGACAGTAGAAGTTCTTGGGTTAAGAAATGTAGATACAAATAACTGTAATTGACTTTAAAAAAACTTTGATGAAATCACTTCTTTGCATTATTTGTCACATTCAGTGATTGTTGCATGAAAATTATTGTGGAAATGTATTTTGACTGTTGAAGTGGAAGGGAGGTGAAAATCCCGGGTACCTTCTAGTTAAAATGCCTTTTGAAGACGCCTCTAGCAATAATTGGGAAAATCCAGTTTCTGTTCTGAAATGCATAGTGGGATATGGTTGGCTACTAGGAAAAAAAAAATTCATTGGGTCAAGGCAGTTTTGTGGGGAGAAAAAAGACTTTGTAATTGTATTGGTGTTTAGGTTTTCTAGAAACAAATGGAAGCAGAAGACTGTAAACTGGCAAAAATTAGTGCTCAGTAAAGACATGTTGTGTGCAGTGGAGAAATAAAGAACTGTGAAATGCACACATAGAAGTTATGCATTTTTTCAATTTGGGCAGGCTTTCCTAGGATTGGCCTTCTCTCTTTTCCCATCATCCTTCCAGTATGACATTTCAGTCCTTCTCTCATGTTTGCTTTTAAATGTAGAAAAATAATTATCCTGCCTTTAAAAGTTGCCCATGAATGATCTTAAAAAAACCAGTAAGTTCAGCATTCACATTTCTGTGTCTCTGTCAAATGGTTGGTTGGGCAATTCTGGCACACTTCCTTGCCCTGACTCCTCAAGTGCCAGGGAAAAACCATGCAAGGCTGTGTAGCTAGGCCTCTTTCAAAACTTCCATTGCAGCTGAATCAAGGCTAGAGTTGAGATTCAATTGCAGTGAACTAATTAGGCTGAGCTCCAAGTGCCTGAGTGCTGGATGTGTTACAAACAACGGTGCCAACATATGCTGCAGGGAGCTATGCACAGGCACAGGGCTTAGCTGACTTCAAACTTGGCACCACCTCATTAATTTGGTCTGTTAATAGATTGTTTAATGTGCATTAGTGGCTGAGCACAAAAGCTGTGAACACCTGCTCATTCAGTTCCACATGGAAAATAGTGTCTTGTTGGGGGCAAGGTGTTTTTCTGCCTGCCAACGAGAGGTCCAACATGTTTCAGATGCCTTGGAGAGCTGCCAGATGCAAATAAACCTGGTGGGGAGGCTGAGTTACAGCAGAATGCCTAGGCTGGTGAGGTTTTAGGTGGGGTACTCAGCCTCCTCGTGCAGTCATGCTTCATCTGGCATAATGGCCTGGGAGAACCATTATAATACCAGGCATGGTAATGGGAGAGCACAGGCATTTGCCAGGCTCTGCTACAGGAGTAGTTGAGGTATGGAGTTCTTACCTCCTACCAGGAAGATATGCATGTAAGAGTGTATTTATATCTCTGTTTGTAAGTAGGAGCATTCAATGCTGTAGTAATCAAATTTAATATTAATTTTACTGTAAATTTTTATGTAGTTTTTTTTAATATGAAATTCTAAAGCTGCTCTCAACGAAGAGTCTTTCTGGCTTCCAGGGTGTGCATACCTGGAGGACTGTAGAGGTGCTTGGTGTGAGCTTTTCCCTTGTCTGATATGACCAATTTTTGAGGATATATAGACTTTCTTCTTTTTTTCCTACTCTCTGGTACAGAATACTAAAATAATAGCCATTTTCTATGTTCAAGGAGCTGTAAGAAGTTGCACACAATGCAAAGCAGGGCCTGAGTAAGTGTGTAAGTGTAGTGTAAGTAGTTTAAAATATCAAAAAAACAACACCAAAATCCAACAAAACTCCCAAAACAACAAAACTTCACAAAACCCGAAAATACTGTCCCACGTTTCCTCAATGGTAGTCCTGTCTTTAATAGCCACGTTCTATAACAGAAAATGTGACCCCTGGAAACATTACAATAAAACATAGGCACAGGGGAAGTTAGTGTTTTATTGAAGCTTAGTACAACCACCATGACAAAAGCCAGGGTTTTTTTTCTCTGAACTGCTTTAGTGTCAGAACTTCCAGTTGTGTGAGATAATGAGCACACATTTACTCAGAACTGACTGAATCCTTTTTGAGTTAAAGAAAAAAAAATGTCTGGTACTTTTTGCAAGGAATACATCAAGCACCAACTCTCTAGCCTTGGGATTTTATCATTTTAAAAGCAATAAATTCCCCAAAATAGGAAATTACACTGTAGGTTGTTCAGTGTTAAATATTCCTAGCAAAGTGTCCAGTGTAGGCATTTTTATTTTAGGTCTTGCTCTTCATAATCACTGTGATGATTTAATATTTTATGAAAAATGTTAACCAAAGTCAAAATAAACCTGGGACAGGGCTTCTGGATCCTTTTAAGTTTCTTCTGCTTCCGCAAATATCAATGCGGATCTTTGAATTTCATATTAAAGCTCTTGCTAGGAACATACATCTCATAAATGTTTTGCTAATGCCAGTGGACTTCTGAGACCTCATTTGACAACACAGTTTTGTCCCATTTGTAATAGAGAACTGAATTTTTTACTCTCAACTATAAAATCCCTCTGTAATCTGCTGAGGTTTTTTAAAAAGTAAATGCTTTGTTATGTAACTACACTAGTATTTACTTCAAATGGGAAATATACTGTTTTTAGTCAGCTAAGATCATAGAATAGTAGAAAATCTTTGTTTATCCTAACAAATTGTGCTCTTGATAATAACCTATTATTTTTACTCTTACCCCAGAAATAGAGCATACATTTTATTTTGCAATAATAGGAAATATCATACATTTGTTGGAGTAATATTTGGTTTGATTCTTAAGAAGTTATCATCATGTGTTTAACTTAACTCTGTGGACAGCTGTTTGCTTCCTAGTGGGAGCAATTTGTAAAGGTAAAAGGTAGGGATCCAACTAGTGAAGAGGGAAAAACTTGCATATACTTCTCTCCAAAATTAGGGCAATTAAAACTACTTGCAAGGCATTGTGCACCAGATGTGTATAAATATTTTAATATTATTTTATTTATAGTAAGGCTGATTTTTCTTTAACACTAGGCATCTTATGGTGCTAATTCTGTATGAACTTTGTCCAGGTGACTGCTGTCTCTTGTAAATATGTCAAATCACATACCATTTGTATGCAGGTTTTTTACCATCTCACCAGTAGTTTTGTTGTAGGTTTCTGACAATTAGTGGTCTTCCCTCTGTCCCTCCTTATGTGTTTTAGGCTGGGCAAGAACAAAGGCTTATCCCCTCTGTTTAGACCAGAGTGTGGTCACCCTTGCAGTATGCTGCTCACTGTCAGACAGCTGGAACTGACACAAGGAGACTGGGCAGGCTTGGATGTGTAGAAATTCAGAAGTTGTTGGGTTTCCTCTGCAAACCTACAATGAATTCCTGAAACCTCAGGATACTTTTAAATTGTTTCAGTTTTTTACAGTGTTTTCTCATTGCGGTGCTAATATTGCACACTTTTATATTATTTGGATAGTACAGAAAATTGAGTCATGGTCTGAGCACAGAATGTAAATCACCCGCCAGGTAATTTCCTTGGATTCTCTCCAAAGACACCAGGTGTAATAGCAGAGGCAAGGACTACAGAGCTCTTGCTCATCCCTTGTACTGAATGCATTTTCGTCCTGCAGAGTAAGGAACTGCCTTCCAAGAGTGTGTTTGCTCCTGCAGCAGCTGTCCCCTTCCCCATGTCATCTGAAAATGAGCTGGGATTGGGTAGAGTCTTCTTTTTCACAGTAAGCTGCATGTCAGCACAGTTGAAGGTGCCTCATCTCTTGCACGGATGTTGACAAGTAGAGCAAAGGAGAATGAATGCAGGAAATGGTTTCTGCTGCTAATCTCATTCTTACACCCTTCAAATGCCTGTGCCCAATTATTTGTGCAGGGCAGTGGAGATAGGGGAAGAGACAAGAGCAAAGATCTTTCATCCTGTGGCTTCAATAAGTAGAGAATGTCCTCTGCCGACCCTGTTAAGAATCAGTGGTGTTTGTATTCTGTGCAATGGCTTTATCTGATCTTTACAAACTTCAGCAAATAAGGTCCTATTTTTCCCCTGATATTCATCATAAATAGATCTAGTAGAAGCTATTTGTTTTTCACCCGTCTTAGAAGACATTAAAATGTGGTCAAACGTGACAATGAGTAAATAACTAAACGTGTATTGCTTTATTGTAGTGTGAGTAAACTTCATGTGATTGTATGCTGTTATCTTGGCTGTGACCCAGAAACTATTGATAATTGGTTATCTCAGCACTTCACTCAAAATAAACCGGCTCACTTGATGTTTTCTGTGTCAGCAGGTCATCCAGCACCCTGGCACTAAGCTGTGTGAGCATCCTGTTTCAACAGCATGTAAAGTATGCCAGGCACAGGCATCTGAGTGTTACCCAGTCATGTCAATTGTATGCCTTCATAGTTCTGTTCATTCAAGACAGCCATCTGTACATTTTATTTAGCTTTGTGGCACGATCTTTTTTGGGCAACTACATATTGAACCACAGAAATGAGAGAAAAGCTACAAGAGTGAGGGAGAAAACAGACCTTTGGAATCCTGCAGGTTTTGCAGCATGTGGAAGGCTGTAGGTGTGCTTGTGTTAATGCTGACCCTTCTTGGGTGTCTGATTGCATATTGCACTCTGATTTTCAAGCACTGAGGTTATCTCTGGACGACTTCTGTGGCATTCTTTTGTTGTCTGGCTTTAACAGGAAACATTACACATCCATCAAGTCTCACCGTAAAGTGAAATAGAGAAATTGAACTGATGGTGAAAATGTGATGTACAATTAGAAGAGCCTGATCTCTAGAAATTTTCAGTGGATTGTATCTGTAGGAGTAAAGGGCCACCTGCTTGTACCTCTTACATCAAAGAGTAGAGATAAAATTCAAGCTGGTTTTGATACTAGCTGTTAACCTCTGCTGAGGCTGTCTGCTGTTTCCAAGGGAAGTTTTCTGTCAGATATCTTTCTCTTGAAAGAAACAGTGCTTGTTTCAGGAAACCTGTATATGGTCTGTATTTGTTGCTATATTATTAATATTATAGTAATAATTAAATATTAAATATACAACATTATATATTATTATATTATTGAAATAATGCAAAATGCCATGGGATTATTTTCTTGAGGAGTTCTGCTGGAAGTGACTTGGTAAGTAATCAAACTGTTTCTCAGTGCTTTGAGGAAATCAGTCTGTCTGTTTTTACAATGTGTGCCAGCAGTCAGTGTGAGCTGTGGTCAAAAGCCACAGCCATGTGTTTCATCTTCAGTTTCCTCCTCCTCCCTGTAACAAATGCAATCTGATGATGCTACTGTCTGATTGCTAAAGTGAAGTGCTGTGTTTTCTTTGGAATTGCAGTCTCTCTCCATCCCCCTCAAACACCACTTCTGTCAGTTTGAAGCAGACTTTGTCGTCACTGGTTTTTTCCTATGGTGCCTCTTTTTGCCTGCTCCCCAGCCTCCCTGTGTCTCAGGCATTTTGGTGTGTAGAAGAGACTTTGTGTTCTGTTGAACTTTAGTGGCTGTGAAATACCATGGGAAACTTGTGCAAGTTTTGGACAGGAACTGAGGGCAGAAATGAACTCAGTTGGAGCAAAGCGTCCCATAGGCAGCTATTGATTAACCAGAATAAAATTTGGCTTCACCACTGAGATTAGCACCTACCTTGGTAAAATAAAATTGGTATTCTGGAGCATGTCATTTAAAAGGCATTTATAAATTGAACTCAGCTTTGAATAAGTGGTTTCCTACATAGTTAGGATATGGTGTGGTAATGAAAGTAGTTTCTTCACTTTACTGTGTCTTGTGGTAAATGTAAGGAAGAATGAAATGGTTTTTTACTGTTTCATTTTTACCAGGATATTTTCTAGGAACAACACTGCCATTGCAATGCAATGAAGATAAATAGTCATGGGAAAGCCAGACAATGTGTGCTTTCTTTCCCAAAGTG
Source organism: Camarhynchus parvulus (assembly GCF_901933205.1). Taxonomy (NCBI): domain Eukaryota; kingdom Metazoa; phylum Chordata; class Aves; order Passeriformes; family Thraupidae; genus Camarhynchus; species Camarhynchus parvulus. The sequence continues at coordinate 14,722,906 of NC_044575.1, read as the reverse complement.
TAAAGTGACTGCTCCATAGTAATGAGCTGAAACAAGTTTGAATTCATGGAATGAAATGAAGGAAAATAGCCTAGACAGTCAGGAAGAAGGACCACCTGTAAATTTACTTTTTCCTCACAACTCCTCCAGATCAGTGTTACTGGCTGCCTTTTAACATTTTACAGAGAGGAGTGGACCAGATGAGCTCCATCAACATCCCAGGGACCTGAATGAAAGCATGAGATTTACTGGCTGTAACCTTCCCTGCACTTCATATCTCTACCAAATTTGATACTAATCAAGATAGTTTTTTGGGATGTATTTCTGCTGCTAGATGTGGATTACAGCTGAGCTGTGCCTGCTAGATCAGCCTGGATAAAGCTGTGCTAAGCATGGAGGTAGAGGGAATTCATGAGCAAACCCTGCACTTGCACCAGCTGGTGGGGTGTGAGCTGGTTCTGGCCCAAAAGCTCAGTAGCTGCAGCAGTGCAGGGCTGTGCCTGTGCTGGCAAAGGGCTCCTTAGCACAAGTGAGCACCAACAGTCCTGGCTGGCACTGGGACCAAAGCCTGGCAGAGGCTGTGACTGCACCTAACTGGGTAGAGACACTGCAATGTGCTATAGCATGACCTTCTAGAGCCGGGATCCCCGTGCCCTGTGCATCCTTACATCATCTAGTGCTCTGGGAATGTTTCTGGCCTCTAGGATGAAGTGACCATACACGTAGGTAGCCAGTCTGTGCTCCTGAGTTTGCCCCTGGCACTGCTGTGGTGCCTCAGAGCGCTTTGCTTTCAGCACCCGTGGATGTGAGTGAGTGCAGTGACATCAGGGACTGGCTGACAGCTCTATCATAAATAAGGTTTTTAGCCTTCTTACCCCCTGAGTCACAAGTTCAGTGGAAGTTGGAGGCTGTTTGTTCTAGATGTGGTAAATAACACAATCTGACTGCCCTCTCCTCTGGCACCCGTCTAAAGCTGTTATCAGCATTGCTGTGGCATGTTTGGTTTAGGGGCAAATTGGCACCTCTCTGACAAGTGCTGGAATGTCCCAGTCTGTCCTTGGGGTGTTGTTGGCATCTTTCACACCAGCAAACCCCCATCAACAGTCGTGATCGTGGGCAAACACCAGCCAAGTGCACAAAAGCGCTTATCGCCTGCTCGGCTGTGCATTCATAAAAAGCAAAGCCATAAAAATCTCCAGTGGCTGGCAATTCCAGAGCTTTCTGTTAGACTTGAAAAGGAGTCCTGAAGAACACAGGCTTCTTATCAATTTTAATTGCTGGGCAGTGGAGGGCTGCCGTTTGTTTAACGTCATTTGGTGTTAGCAACTCTGACACTGTGGTGCAGAGATGTTTCTGGCCAGCAGCATTCTGCTGAATGCAAAATTAAATTCAGCAGAAATCCTTTGGTTTTGGGAAGAGCTCAGGTTGAACAATTGAATCTAACACGTAAAGAAATGCAAAATAGGATGTTGAGAACAGATTGACTGGAGATGCAACAGATTGCATCGGGCAATGTGAAGATGTTAAATTTTAGAAAGTTGAGGTTTAAAAGTATAGATGCTGTTATATTGTAATTGCTTTTCATTGCTGTTGAAACTAAATTCTGTGTTCCCTAATCCTTTCAGATTGCCTTTTAAAATGTTGCAGTCGTGCTTATGCATTTGTACTGAAAATAAAAAAACTTCAGGGTTAATGTTCTCTGAATGACCCTGTATTCCTGGCACATGCTATTAGCCAAAATTCATGCCACCTTTAGGGAACTGGGCCAGACACAAAATCACTTTGAACAGTTGCATCAACATTTGTATATGGCTTTGCCTGTGAGATTCTGGTTTTGAAATCAGTTTGCCGGAGTTGAGCTGTTGTCAGATTCCGTGAGGGCCTACACCTGCATCACTAGAAACTGGTAGATGTGCAGGTTTTGGAGATACCAAGCAAGCATTTTAAATGCAGTTAAAAGTGCATCTGAACCACTTTTAAACAAAAGACCAGTAAGAAAACTCCTTGAAAATTACTCTGAAAACCACAACTTAAAAACAAGAAGCTGGTATGAAAAATATGTGTATTTTATGGCAGCTGACAGGGAGCAGATTGACAGCAGTTAGCTAATCAGGAGTAGCTGCAATGGAAACTGCTTCTCTGACCTCAGGTCTGCTCCTTAAGTAGCAGCTGTATCCCATCTGTCTCTGCTGTGGTTTTCACACATGACTATGGAAGATGTGTTGGACTGTCCCCAGCTGACGTGGAATGAGACCTGAATTCACTTTGTTTCTGTAGCAGCTTTGAAAGTTATAAATGAGACTTGACCAGAAATAGCCAATTGTAGGAGTGTGACTGCGGCTGTTTGCATTTAATGCTTCATCTGTTTCTTGAGATGGTCAAGGAAGCCCTTTGTTTTGGTGGGTAATTTGTTGGCAGCTGTCTGTTCCCAAAGAAATTGGGCAAGGGGAACAGAAATAATATGCAGAACAGTCCTGGTGACTGATAATAAGGACATCCTTATTTTGGTGCTCTCCAAGTACAGGTAGAGAATAAATACTATTGCATCTCCTCCAAACTCCTACACTTCTGTTGAAGTAGCAAAGAAATAACGTCTTAATTTTTCTTATTGTTGTGTGTGTATCTGTCTTCATTTGAAATTCTTCTTTTTCCTTCAGCCTTTTTTTTTGTGTGTGTGTATGTTTCTGAACTTCTCTGGACTCTTGGGAGAGCAGTTGTGTATCAGATTAGGAAAAGCAGTAATGAGAAGCTAGTGCAGTTGTTTACTTTCTGTGTTGAAGTCTGTCCACACTTGAAGTGGAAGGAAACTGCTTTTCCTTATTGCCAGTTGCCAGGATTTGTGTTTGTTTTATCTTTTTTTTTTCTTTTTCCTCCTGCATGAGGAATTTCATAGCTGAAAGTGCTTTGGCTTATGAAACGCTGAGCTATTGATGTGTCTATGGTTTATTTATGGAGAGGAACACTCCTGCTGGAATACTGCATAGCCAAGCTATTACAGGCTGGCTGCTTCTGTGTGATGGAACAGAAGCAGGAGCTGGAGTCAGTTGGTTTTCAAGTGGTCACCAGTTCAAGTCTTTTAGTTCAGAGTATCCTGGCAGTGTTACTGTGCTGCTGCCTTTGGCTTTGATGGATGGGAGGTGTGGATTTTTTCACTTCTCACCTTTATTTATCTTGATGTTTCCTCATATTTGTTAGCTTTTTATTTTTCTCATGAAATAGGAAATGTTTACCTTTCAAGAAAAAAGTCTTTCTAAGCATTCACAGCTCCAGCCAGGGAATGGATTTGCAGTTTTGTGTGCAGCAAGCAGTTCCTGTTACTCATGAAACAGGACTGGCCTTTTAATAAAGGTGCCAGATCTCTGCTATGCAATTACCATAAAATAACCAGTGCAGCAACTCTGTATTGTGAGCAACTTGACAACCAAATGCTTTTTGAATTGCTTGTAAGCTCTGGTGAGGAAATAAATCCTGAACAGCAAACTTTAATGCTTAATATGTGCCCTGTTTCTGTACTGGAAAATCTCTCCTTAACCCGGTGTGTAATACAAATGCATCTACATAAGTCCCCTTGTTAGCCAGGAGACTTGTTGGGAGTTATAAGAAATATGAACTCTGCAGAAGGTATGGTGCACATAGCTATGAATCCCTATTTTGAATAATTGGGTGGATGTTGGCACCTATTGAAAGGCACCAGCTCTTTCAGGCCTGCAATGATAGTGATGTTCTGTAATCTGCTTTGAGAACAGCTGACCTTTTAAACAATTTTACTGTCAGATCGCCTTTTTTTCTGTGTGTGTGTGCAGTGCTTGAGCAAAAAAACCACACTGCTTACATGGTGGAGGTTGCTAGGTACTAGGGCAATGCAAACAATAAATAATGGGGATCGTGCTGGAGTCTTCTGATGAAGTGTAACATGAGACAGCCTTCACAGTAATTGCTCTTTTTTTGCTGGCCTCAAGCAGAACTATCTCTAAGGCAGGGACACATCCTTTTAAAATAGAGTGCAGTGCATGGAATGAAAGGTGTCATAAGCAACTAAAAGCATTAGTGGTGGATGGTCATGAAAGAGACCTTGTTTGCAGCCAGCCCAGTGAGTTGCAGCCTGTGTGCTGGAGGATGTGGAACCCTGCAGCCCAGCCACCAGGATGGGGCTTCTGAGAAACTCAGTTTCTGAGCTCTTCTGGGGGTTATGCGAGACAATCTGTCATGCTTTCAGAGATTTTTTTTCTTCTATGCTAATTTGTATTTCAGATTTAATTCTTTGTAGGTGGAAGTCTTGCTGATTTCAGTGTAATACAATAGTTGAAATGCTGAGTATTTAAAAAAAGAGTAATAAAAACTTGCTGTAGAAGTGTTCATTCAAAGAGTACTCAAGCATACTTAGTTCTCTGATGAGATGCACTCTGGTTTATTTTTCGTCATCTTGACCTGTGAGTCAAGGGCCTGCCGAGTGCACGTTTGCTCTGATTGTTAGAAAAAACAGATAGAAAGCTGAGGAGGAATACAGAGTGAAGAAGGGGCAGAGGTTTGTGTAGCACCAGCTAATGCAGTGCAGTTAAACAGATAAGTTATCAGTGTGGTGGTGACATTAACCCGGCAGGTAGGTTATTAATGAAGGGCACTCCAAGCTCCCAAAACATTGTTGGCTGGATAACTGCAGTAACACACTGGGAAGCACTTGTTTGTGGTTCTTCCTTTACCAGCCCTGTACGGGTTTCCACAGCATAGAAAGTCTCCAGTGTGTGATTGGAGGCTGAGGCAGGGGTGTAAAAGCTTGGAAAGCCTCCTCAGTGTTTGCTGAATGGGGCTACCACGCCTAAAGAGTGCTGCCTGCATTCTTTTATAATCCTCTGGCTCCTGAGCCATTTAAAAGCTGTGATTTCAGGCATGTGAAGAAGGCTTTTATGAATCTATTACTATGTGGTTTTCTGGCAGCTGGCAGGAGCCATCTCTCCTGTAAGTCTAAAGTTTCGGTAAATGAGAGGCTCCAAAAATCAAACTGACTCCTCCTCCTAGAAAAATATTCTGCCAAGTTTGACCTTAAAGAAGCCCAGAACCCATAATTAATTTTTGCATGTACGTTCTCTCACATCTCTTTAAAACATCCCTGCCCCTATATTAGAGTGACTGTTCATTTATTTGCTGGTGACTGGGCGCTGTGTGTCCTGTGTGTTCAGTATGGCATGTGACTAACATTTTACTGGCTGGCAAAGGGTTTTCTTAGCTCAACTTGAATTCAGTGCTGTAAATTTCTGTGCTACCTGGCAGATAGATTTGCATATGCGTGAAATTGCAGTGAAGCTCTTAATTAGGTTGATCATCACCTCCCATTACACAAAGCATCCTAAGCATAAGTTTGCTCTCTGCATCACTACTCCTTCACTCCTCCTGTCTGCAGTGTTTGAGTCCCTGTGTAAACCTATTCTTTGCTTTTTTTGAGAGAAAGTGCCCAGAAACAGAGGAAAGCAGTTTGTTTCCTTTTGGATCAAGCTAAAAAATTGGTTTGGAACCCAATATATATATGAAGTACTATTAAATCAGGGATATTTTCCAAATTTTTTTACTTGAGAGTTCATCAACTGAGGCAAAGATCAGATCCTTTGTGATGCCTGATGCAAAGAATGGCCAGGGGTTTGCTTTTTGGTGTGTTTTTGGGTCAGCAAAGCTCAGGTGGTGAACTTAAAGTAGTAGTTGTACTTTTCTATCTAGAATATAAATAATACATTGTGTGTACTGGACAGATTTTCTGATTGAGTGTTATGAACTGTGGGTGACATTTTCATTGCTGCTTAGACAACACAGTTCTGCTGGCAATGAGATATCTGTGCACTTAAGAGTCTGGGAAAAAAACCCATCCTGAACAACTTAAAGCCAGAATACTAAAGAGTTAAGAAAAAGAAGCATGAAACAAGGTAAAACCCTAAAATCCTCACCTAAGAATTCAATGCTCAGCATTAAAGCTAATACAGGAAAGTAACTAAATGTTTTAATTATTAATGGCTTCTCTAGTGCATATACTAAATATCTAGAAGGTTCTGATTTTTTTGCCACATACTGATTTTTCTTGCCAGGCTGCACTGAGACTGAAATCATTAATGTTGCTGACTTAAATCCTGACAGTTAAAACATTGAAGGTTACTTGTCATTGCATAATCTGCAGGTATAATTTATTTTTGCCATTTGTTTGGGATGATGGAAACAATTATGTTTAAATCTAGTTTCAAAATGTACAGTTGCTGAGGTGAAAATTTTGGAGGGAAGAAAAAAACCCTTCTATTAAAATAACCTAGGCTGAGTGACTATAGTTTGGTATTCAGGTATTTAGAACCAGAACACCCTATTGTGGCTCTTGTAAAGACAATCTTGCTGATGGCAAAAACTGTCTCAAAATGTTTTATTTTTTAAAAAAATATTTTTCTAGACTAACATAAAACCATAGCCAGAAAAACTAAATCATATTTTGCCTACCTTTTAAAATCTATGTTCAGCATCCATTTTTCTTTTAGGAGAGGGTACATTGGGAAAGAAAAGGAAAAACAAGTAGAAATTGGGACAGCCTTTGTCTTGTGATGAGAACTTCTAGAATAATCTGTTCAGTTTAAGTAATTGGGAAATGAAATCATTCTTGGGTAGCTCGTAGATACTCGTGTTCATCTCTTTGAAGAGCTTTGGGTATGCATTCAAGTTCAACCCTTGTATCTTTCAGATAATGAGCAAAAAAAAAAACCAACAAAACCCAATCCTCAAGAAAGACAAAAACTTTGTTTTGCTAAAAAATAGCTTTTTTTTTTTTAATATGTGTGGAATGTTTTTGAGGGGAAGTCACAAATAGTAAATTCTTCTTGAGATGAGTGGGATGTTGAATGTTTTCTTCCCAAGTCTACCTCAGTGTTCAAGTCCTTTTTTATGTATTTTGCTCTGTGATGCCTAGAAGAGGACCTGATGACACAGAGAAATCCCACCAATTCCACCTTGCAAATAGCATGGTCTTGCTTTGCAATCCCCATCTCCTTTTATTTGCAGTTGTTTCTTTCCTTAGGCTCCTGAGTTCCTCAAAGGAGAGCATATCTTTATCATAATTTATCATAATTTATAAGTGTATTTTCAAATAACAGCAACAATAAGATGGTGTTTTGGGAAAGCAGCTACATGAGAAATGGGTAAACTGTCCTGCAAAGATGCTCTGCTTGGTTTTGCACACCTGTTGTTCAGAATAACCTGTTGGTAACACCTTTTGTTTAGCAAGTGTTAGGCAGAAATGACAGCCAAGAGTAGCCTTCATTATGCATCTCTTTTTGATTAAACACAATATTCCAGGAATGAGTGAAGAATACTGATAGCAGTTCACACACTGGAAATAATTTCAGATGTCTTTTTCTCTGCTTTTTGATGTGGTGGCTTCTAGGAACACTGATTGTTTGCACTCCTGGAGCACTTTAAAAAAGCCCACCAAAAAGCAAAGCAAGACTACCAAAAAGAAACAAAAAAATAGAGGCAAAAGGTGTTTAAGAACACTTAGAGCTAGCTGCCATTTCTGGCAAGGCAGTCTGCATTAATAAGCTTGGCACTCATCATTTTATGGGTGTATTTTATTGTTTCTACATGTGCATTTGATTACCCAGAAGACCTCTAGCTTCCTGCCCCCTCAAGGTGGGAAACCACAACAGTTATAACCATCAGTGCAATCGGACATGCAAACACTGACCTTGAATGTGTTGGACTTGCTTCCTTGCTTAATTCGGGAGCCGCTGGTAAAAAGCCATTCAAATAAAACACAAGCTTGAAAGCGTTGTAGGGGAAACAGTGTTACGAGCTGCACTTCGCATATTTACAGCTAATGAGTTAATGCTGTGACGGAGGAACAAAGGCTGTGTGCGTCAGGAGCTCCCGTGTTGTGTATTTAGACCCAGCGAGGAAGAAGCTCTGTGTGTGAACAACAGCACGTGGAGGGAGATGGGACGGGCTGTTCTGGTGTGTGCTCATCACACTGGGCTGTTATGGAGCTGTCAACACACCTGGGAGGAAAAGATGTGTGCCATTCTGCAAATGGACATACTCCTGTGTTACCCTGTGAGCTTGGGGGAGGTGTTGTATATCCTTTGCATCTGCAAAGCCCAGAGCCCAGCAGAGCTGTGGAGTGGTCCATGGTTGCCGTCTTGGCTGGTTTGTGGCCACGGTGGATCTGTTTGTACCTGAGCCCGTTCTCTGAGCCGCTCTGTGCAGCTGATGAATTGTGTGAAAGGGGAACTCACTTTGAGCTGATGAGCTCTTTGACCTAGAGTCAAAAGTGCAGTGAAGAGTGCTTGAGAGACCGAATAAACAGCAGTGCATCAGACAGAACTAGATTAATTACCTTTCGTTGCCCAAAAGTTGCATTAATTCTCCAAATATGCTGGATATTGTTTTCAGAGATACCAAACAATGATCATTTGTGGACACCCCCTTGGACTTTGCATTATTTAACCTTTCTTGAAAACTACCTAACTCTAAAATATGCTGTTAATTAAAATTCAAGACAGACTGAAAACCTCCAAATATCCTCCCGTTATTTCAATCTTATTGAAAATTTCTGCTTCTCTCTTTTTTTTTTAAATTTTCATTGGCCATGAAAAATATTTTGAATTGGACATTTTTACATGTTTGCTTGATCCTTTTGCAGAAGTAACAGATCAGGAGAAAAAAGTTCAGAGTGAGTTTAGAAGACTAGAAAATGGGTGAGGGAGAAAAGAACATCACTAACCTCTTCCCCCTAAAGTTATGGCAGAGCCAGATTTTAAATTCCACAGCTTTTTGGGGAAAGCTGCAAGTCTCTTGAGCGGGATTTGATCACAGTGTGTGGTGGAATATCTCAAAACATGACAGAGGCAGTCCCTGGAAGCCTGGAAACTGAACTATTCTTTCAGACCTTTAGGTAGCATCTGCTGCCAAAGGAGTGTGTGTTGGAACGTTTGTGACCTGACAGTAACCAGGCTGATCTTCTCTGGAAGAATAACTGGTAGTTAGGAAATTCTTGATGCAATTTTTTTTTAACCCCTGCAAGTTACCTGACAAGTCTGTCCTGTTCCCTCTCAGGCACTCTGTGAGGTCTGCTGGTTAAAGCACATTATGTTCACTCTCATTTCTTTAGTCTGAAGTATGGTCTCATTTTTAAGTGTATTTTTTTTTTTACTTCCCCCCCCCCCACCATGTAGCAGCAATTGTGATAGGTTTCCATCAATAGATGATGTCTTTAAGAAAAATATTGAGCCACTCAATGCATATATTTTTTGTTTTCTGGACCATATGAGGACTGACAAAGACTGTTTCACATGGGAAGAACAAGGGAGTGACTGTCACTTCCACATTACGTTTGTATTGGGGTTGTGGACAAAAGTAAAAACCAGTGACTTTGTTCTCTTACTAAATTTAGTGGACTCATTCATGCAGGGATTTCTCTCCTGGTGGAAATAAATTTCCTTTACCAATTCCCAAAATCTGTGGGAAGAGACTGTTAGGATTTTGTGAGACTTAACTGGTGTTATCAGTCTTGCACCGTGAATCCTCCACATCTTTCATGCTAGAAAAATGTTAGAATTTGTAAAATGCCAGCAGGGATCTTTCAGGAAGCCAGGCTTCTGGATTGCCTGGTGACTGACAAGTCACTAATGGTATTCCTCTAAATGTGCTGTTTGAAGGGAGTAGCTGTTGTGTCTTTGTCCCTGATTTTTGGATTTATGGTGTTCTGTTCTGTACCATGTCACCCCAAAGATAGGAAACAACAGAATTTCTTTCTCTGAGAAATTAGAAGATTAAGCAGGAATAGTTGGAGAAGGATGAGGAAGGGGCTGTCTGTCTTAGCATGGAAACTTTTTACCTCTCACTTAAATCTTCCTCTGAACTATATAGAACCAGACAAGGATGTTCGAGTCTTCTGGGTCAAAGCCCAGGAAACTTGTGAATCTTTTTTGCTTGCATTTCTTTAGAAAGTATACTGTGAACTTTATATCCTGAAGAGTCAATTTCCAGATGGTTTCAGACAGATGAATTTTGTGATGCAAGGGATTTCCTTTTTCCTGATTGCTCCATTGTTGGCTTCTTGCCCTCATGTCTGTGGCTTGGTGGGTGTAGATTCTGTGGGTGAACTTCCAGTGAAGTTGAATGAGTGTAGTCTGTGGCAATCTTAGCTACTGCAGGACACTGGAAACAGGGGTGTAGGCTGTGACTTTTTGAGCTGTAGCATAGAGAAATATCTCTATTCTTTTTTTTGGCTGTGGGTGTGACTTATCTTTTTCAACTGTCAGGGGAACTCCTTACCTGAGTGACAAGTCACAGTCACATAGACCATTTCTTTCAGGGCTCTCAAGCACAACGTGTCTGGTTCCATGTCCTGGTATAGGATGAGTTCTCTCAAGTCATCCCTAACTCAATCTGGTGTTCTTCCTGGTAGTGTATCTCCTCCTTGAACCTTGCATCCAAGAATAGAAAGTCAGGGAGATGTTGCTGGTAGAGTCTGAGGCAAAGAGGGCACTGGGTGCATTGGCTTGTGTGCCTCTATGCCATCAAATCCCCCACTCCACTGAGCAATAAGCCTGAGTGTCCCTTTTTTAGTCTTTTGCTGCTGTTGTGGGAGCAGAAGCTCTTCTGGATGCCCTTGGCATTGTCTCCAAGTGCCAGTTCTAGCCAAGCTGGCAGCTATGGCTCCTGGTGTTCACGAGCTCTCCTGTCCTGACCCTGTCTAGGTGCCAAGGCTTCTGATATCGGGTGTTGAGGGTGATGTCGTGATGTGGACAATGGACCACAAGAAGTAAAACTTGAAAAATGTTACGTGTTTTCAGAGAATAAAATAATCCCATAGCTTCTGAAGGAAGTGTGTGCCTGCATAGGGCTGTGCTGTGGTTTCCCATTCAGGCTCTGTGCAGTTCCAAAAAACAATGTGTCTTTCACCTTCTAAGACCAGAGATGTGTAGCTGAGAAAAGATAAATTTGGCTTGAGACACTGATCTGTAAGTTTTAACATAAATTTAGAGCTATTCAGTAATTTCCTATAGAGCTTAATCTTTGATGGCACAAATGGCATGGATAAAGTTTCTAATCCTGCTTTTCTTCTATCCTTAAACATGTAACAAATTCAGCTTTAAGCTTCATTCTGAGTGATGAGAAGGCAGTGGCTAATTGTTCTATATTGGTGCTACATGATGTGGTAGAATGCTGTATTATCTTACACTGAAATGACTGTAAGTCACTCTCTTTTTCTCTCCGTATGGTGTGCAGTAATACCTTTGAATCTGTATTTGTACTGCTTTGGAGGGTTTTACTGCTGGTGTGGGTAAAATACCTGCACTGGAGTCACAGCTTCAGATTTTCTCCTTTGTTCCCCTTCCTCCAGTGTAAAATTGGAAACCCAGATCTTCCTGTCCTTTAAGAGAAGTGAGAGATCTTTCTTGATATTTCACTCTCACACTTGATTTCTTGTGTACCTGATACGGCTCTGAAGGTCTTGGCACTCTGGATGTCTTTGGGCTTGATCACTGCTTGAATGCTCATTTCCTTATTGCCACCTTCCCCACCTTGTTCAGTGTTAACAAGGCCAGAAAGAAACACTGGAAGGTTTGCCCATTGTAACATTTGAAAGTTCACACAGGTTTGTAAATGAACCCTCAGCAGAGGTTAGCTGCCTTATAACAGATAAGAATGAATTTATGTCGGTCCAGAATGCTCCTGTGAGGACTTATCTTGCTGCAAGGAGTGAGTGGTGCAAAGGGATCTGTGTCTGTGCCCACTGCAGTGGTGTGAGTCCTCACCTATGTGTAAGTAGAGATCCTGAATCAAACAATGGGCTTGTGTGCAAAGTTGCGTGCATAATTAATACCTCCTTGGTATTTGGGAAGTTAATGGAATAGAAACAGCTTCTTCAGAGAATGGTGCATTTTAACCCTTTGTTAGCTAAATCTCAACATATTTATAATGAAAAAATCGCCTGGCTACAGTGCTACAGACTTGTCTCTGATAGGAAACTGATCTTCCCTAATGCTCTGGATTGTTACACGGAGTTTTATCTTCAACGCTGATTCTTATTTTTCTAGTATGAGATGCAAGGAGTGATAGAGGGTTCTGGGTCCCTTTTGGCACATGAAACTTAGATAAGTTATTATCATCTTGTATTTGAAGTACTACCGTGTTTTATCTTTGATAGATGCAGCCTTGCTCTGCTTGAAAACATACATGCTACTGCTATAAAGCACTTATTTTCTTTTTTTAAAATTGGATTATTTTGGCCTTTTTCTATTCTGTTATCATTACCAGTGGTCTCCTCCTTTCAGTTGGTCTCAGATATTAAGCTAGATGACTTCAGTTTTTAAGGCCTTCAGCTTATCCACTCTGTAGAATTTTCTCAATATCGTAAAGCCAACTTTAAGGGACTTTTATCAACTTTTTCTTTCACTCCTTTAAGTGAAATTATCAAGCAAATACTTTTTCTTCATGCTTAGAAATGACTCTTCTGTAAGCCTCCTCAAGAAGAAGCAAAATTCCTACTATTTAAGCAGCTACATAGCTTGTCATGGCAGGAAAGATGGAATTAGGAACGAGGGTGAGGACCTTTGGCATGGCCAAAGCAGTTTCAGTGTTTGTCCCACGTTTTCTCTGCCCCTGCCCTTCAGGCAGGATGTCTCCCCTTTGCCAAGGTGGGGGATGCAGGGGTTGCTCTCCCCGCATGGAGCCCTTCCTCAGAAGACAAGAGAGCACCAGGGGTGCGTATGGATTGGGTCAGGGTCTTTCTTGAGGGTGGTCCCAGTTTTTCAGGCCTTCCCCCTTGAGCTGGCTGACCAGCAGGGTGCTCAGCACTGGGCACCAGGGGAGGTGGCCAGCAAGCTGCTGGGTGTGCTGGATTTGTTGGGATGCAGCAGCTCTGTCCCTTCTGCTCTGACCACACCTGCAGTGTCTGTGCTGAGGCCTGGTGGTGGCTTTACTGGGACTGGGGAATGGCCCAGAGGTGCTGACTTTGGTCTTTGCCCACTATGACTTACATGAAGCTACTCTCCCCTTGCCTGCTGGCTACTTCAGCACAGAGAACTGGCCCAGCTGTGTCAAACTCACTCTTGGAAGCCAGATCCTTTGGGATCTACTTTCAGCTCTGCATCACACGTGCTGTATGATGTTGTACAAGTCACTTAATCTCCCTGCTGTTCGGTTCTCTCTGCTGGCCAATGAGACGATAATTGTTCCATGGGTCACTGCAGTGGGAATTTACATGCATTTAGGAAATAGAAAGGAGCTGGCATCCACTTTCTTCTTTCTTTTTCAGTGTTAACCTGACCAAAGCATGTGCTCTTTCTTTAAAAGTTGTTCCCAGAGAAGTTCTGGATGGCCCATCCCTGGCAGTGTTCAAGGCAAGGTTGGACTGGGCTCTGAGCAACCTGGTCTAGTGGAAGGTGTCCCTGCCTATGGCAGGGGTTTGGAACGGGTTGAGCTTTAAGGTCCCTTCCAACCCCAACGATTCTATGCTTCTGTGATCTGATACTCTTTATCTTATTGTCTCACTTAAAAAAAGAATTAAAAAGTTAGTCTTGTTACTTTTATTAAGTTAGCAAGTTCATTAATCAGCAAGTTCATTAATCAGTACACCTCCTTGGGTCCAAGGATACCTTCCTGCATATGGAGGAAGGCCAGTTTGATTTTTCAGCTGTGATTAGTGAAACATTTTCTGAAGGGACAGATTTAAGGCAGACACTTGCATGTGGGACCTGAAAGTGCCATTTCAGAATGCAGTAGTTTTTAACCAAAATGTGTTGCTTTTTGAGCGTGTGCTTTTTTAATGTTCTTATATGGGAAACCATACCTAAGTCTCTTAACAGGGCTTTGAGACAACTAATTTTGGAAGTGTGTGAGTAATGACATGTAATGAAATATGTGCTCTACCCTCGTTGTGACCTTCTATTAATGGGAAATGTCTTCCTAAAATACACTGGAAATGTCTGCCTAAAATACTTTCTGCAATGATTTGAAATTTTTAAAATCACAATGGAAGAAGCTTTTGAAAAGCTGTGCAGCTCTGTAACCATAAAATATAGAAACATTGTCCTTGGAAAAAATTAACTTTAAAAAAATAAATGCCCATTTAAGGGATCACAACTTCTGAGCAGATTTCGTTTTGTGTCTCGGTTTATGTTCTTAACTAACTAAAAAAATTAAACCAAGCTTTTACTCAACTTTAATAAAACAACTGTGCATTCTTAAATGCATCAGTACCAGCAGACCTAACTAGAGTTGGGATTGTGGTTGCCTTTGCTGGGAAAGCTACTGGGAATGGCACTCGCTGTGCATGAGCTGTGCTGTTGCTCTGGGGCCACCTGCTGGAGTCCTCCCTCAGGAGCCTCGATTCTCCCTCACCTGTTTCTCTCCAGACAGACATCATTTGTTTCTCCAGTGAATCTTTTTTCTCCCCTGACTGATGAATGCTTGACTTGAAGCAGTTTTCATCCCCAGATTGTTCCTGGGCTCCTGTGCCTTAACCATGGCAGGGAGCAGCAGCAATTTATCTGACAATTTACTTTTGAATAAAGGAGTTGGTCTCAGGAGGAAAAAAAACCCAAAAAAACCTTTTAAACAGGGAATTTTAGTTGGTTAAAAAGGAGCCTGTTTCTGGAACTGTCTATTGTGGGTGTGATAATATTATTTTAACTTATGCTTAAGTGGCTGAGGTGAATGAGAAACATGTCTGCCAACTTGAGTAAAGAACAAAAGCTCCATAGATCACTTGTAAAAGTTCAGGGATTGTTGTTTCAGATGAAGAAGTTTCTCACTGTTCAGGATAATTGTGGGGTTTTTTGTTTGCTTTCTTTTGGTTTTGATTTTTGTGTTGAAGTCTATATTATGAGGTAGTTCAGTGCTCCATCACAAATATTGTTTTTGCTGGTGTGCCCCACTTTTTATGGATCTGCAATACCAGATTTTTCAGAACTCAAATGTAGGTCTGGAGCCAGAGTCATACTAAAAATAATAATTTTTTAAATTAAAAATACTGTTCTCCCAGAAGTCTGTGTCAGAGGTGGATGATGGGAAGTTGCATCCTTCTTCCCAATTAAGAATTGATTAGGATATCTCAGAGTAGCATGGCTTTATTTTGATACTTGTTGAGCGGTGAGAAACAGTATATAAAAGGAAATCTGGAAAATATTAGGCTATAAATAGTTGTCATAAATTAGTTATCCTTAGAACCATTTTAAAAATTTTGAGGCCAGTAGTGCTAACTATCTTTTCAAAAAGTGATTGTTTTATGGGAAAGATGCCTTGGTATTTACTTGTTTCCTTATTTTTATTTCTTTTAAAGATTGTGGCCTTTTGAGCAGCAGATAGTTAAAATGTGTGTCACTCTCTACTGTATTTTCTAAGAAACATTAAAAAATACAAACAATATCTAAGAAACATAATAGCAACAGGATTTCAGTGGTTCTGGGTTTATGACATCCAGGGTTGTTTCAGGTGAAAGTCACACGCAGACTGTGTGGAGCAGGAATCTGCACAGCAATTCCTTGGAGAAGGAAAAAAGAGTACACAGATTAAGAAAGCTCCCTTCCATGCATTTTTTCCCCTTTTAATTAAGCATATCCTGTCAGCTGGTCAAGAAATTAATTTGCTCCATCAGATTATGAAACAAATGTTATGTGCCGTGCACATTAGAGATACTTTGTTATTTTCCCCATTCTGCTGCCAAAGACTTTCCAAGTAGAACAATGCTTTTGTTTGTACTGACGAAGGTGAAACTGCAGAGAAAAGCATTCTCCAATGGCACAGGTGCCATTTCAATAATGGCTGTAATCAAACTGTGTCCTTCAGCCTTGTGCTGCACTGATGACTTCGGTGTTCCTCAGCGCTTTGCATCTTTAAAAACAATATTGATCATTGCAGATCAGGTTTTAACATTGATATACAGACAGAGTGACCCCTCTCATCCCCTCTGTCTACAGTCAGTCCTGAGGACTACAAAAAAATCAAGCTTTCAAGCTTCTTCTTATTTTTTTTTTAATTAAAAGTCTTAATGGTCAGGCCTGAAATTCTGAACTCCATAGGATTTAGCCTGTTCTGAAAAAAAAATTCTAATAAAAATATAGTTGTGTTTTAATCTGTGCAAGCCTGTTTCTAGAATAATTTGGAAATAAGAAGTAAGTATTTCTTTAAAGCTGCAATTTCAAAAGGGAGGTAAACTATTTTTATCTTTTGTTATTTTCTTTCATTTGTCTTGTGACTTGTAAGGTGACTAGTACATCCTCCATATCACAATTTTTCGCTGTTTTTAGTTATTGTGAAATTTTTCAGTTAGCATAGAATAAGGATCCTGAATCTTCCACTTGACTAACTTTGTAGTTAATAAATTTGCTAGGGATTGATTGGTCAGAAACAATTAGTATCTGTAACTTGAACTACATGTTCAAAAGGGATCAGTGCTTTAAGTTAAAAATTTATTCATAAGAATAATGGCTGTGTTCCTGGACGAAGAGCACACCTGCAAATCTGTTCCTTACATTGCAGGATTTTATGGATGATTTGATGCATGGGAAGTTTAATGGTTTAATTATGATGCCCTTTCACAAGTGCCTTCAAAATTTTAGGCTGCCTTTGTTATAACTATGGAAATCCTTGTTTTTTAAAAAGCAAAGCAGAAATAAGTATTTTTGGCGGGTGATTCTATGTTGTTTCTCTCTGCATCTTTGAGCTCTGCCTTTTCTCTCTCTGTGCAGTGCTACCAGAATCTACAGGATTCCAAACAATGAATTCCCATGGCTGAAAAGTCAGCTGCTGGAGTTAGTAGACCCCAAGAAACAAATGACTACCAGAGAGTTTCTTATTAAACATCATGGTTGGCAGCCAGCTGTGTGTATGGAATGACATACATTAGTGCAGTGTCACAGAGGTGGCTGAACTTGACCCCGTGGTTCCTTTAGGGCTTTGGATATGACTGGAATTGTTGTCAATACTCTTTTAAAATGACTGGTGGTTCAGGGCCAAGAGTGGTATCTTGGAGCATAATTTTGCCATGAGGTCATGTGTTACTGGGATGGATGTTGTTAATATGTTGGCAGATCATATCAATACATTTTAGACACATTCTAAACATACACTTGAAATGGCAGCTTAATCTCAAGGGCACTGAATTTCGACAGAAAGTCATCGTTTGATATTTCCTGGTAGTTTAGCCATGAAATGATGACTTCCAGAAGAGAACCCTTCCAGGTCTGCTTCTCATCAAGTCTTGCTCCCTTGTACTCAATTTATGTGTTACAAATTTATGTTTATTATTAGTCGTTGTACAGTGCCACATATAAAAGTAAATACACACATGGAAATATTGGCACTTAGAAATATTGGCACTTCAGAAAGGGATATATACAGAAAATATATGTATTATGGTTTAATGCCCTAAATTTTTCTGCTATATATAAAGCCTTAAGGAGGTAGGATTCTGGAATTCTATTGAGTCCTAAGTTTGTGTAATTTAATAGTTTTGAGAGCTTAATGATATACTGCATGCTTTCCTTTATGCAATTGAAACTACTTAATATTCAAGCTTTTATATGTAATGTTGGGCCTTGCAATGTTAACAATTAACTGGAATTTCATTTATTATTCAAGTCAATGTGCAAAACAATTGTTTTGCCTCTTTCTGACTTCTACCACTGTTTTCAGAAATGTATTGCATGCTGTTAGCAAGCACTTGCTAGGTATAGTTTGCCCCAGTGAGAGCTGTAATAGAAATAAGTTTATGTCTGTATTAACACTGGAATAGCACGCTGGGTGTGCTCTCAGGCACTGGGCTTTTGCTTCCTCATGCTGCCTGGCAATGATATATCAGAATTATGGTACTATGGTAGCTTTCCCCTCCCAAGGCTGTGGCCTTTAGGTGTGCCACAAAATGTTACCATCTCTCAGGTCTTTTTCACCAATGAATTTTGATACATCCTTGTTCTGGAGGTTACCTGGCAGAATCTGAGATTTCACTGCAAGATAAATAGGGTTTCTTTTTCCTGAAGCATCAAAAGACTATTCCCAGAAATGTTTAGAATGCCCAGAATGTGTCCTGGCTTTTAGAGTTAAAGGTGTGTGGGCAGGTGAAAAGTAAAGTGCATATCTGGCAGCTGGGGGCTGTTACTCACAGCAGAGTTGGTTGTCCAATTAGTAGTTGATTGCTTATTTTTTTTCATGTTACGTAGAGTCACTGTATTCCTGATTAGGAGCTCTTCCTGTAAGGTTTGAAGCATCTAACATTTTTTATTACTTCATCCTAACTTCTCTTACAAGGAACTCCTTTGCTTATTGAGTGTTGAAGTCCCATTTTGAAACATAAGTGTTTTGGACTCTAAACCACCTTGAAATGCCTCTTGGATGCAGGTCTCAGAACAGATTACTTTCTTGAGCCATTTTCTCTTAATGTTACCTTGTTTAGTTCAGGGCAGGTGAGTTCAAATGATATAGCAGAATTTTTAGCCTTGTGATAGACAATTAGAATTTCCACTAACAGCCAACTTGACTGTTGGAATAATAATTATCCTCATAGTTTTCAGTCTATTGTGTGGTGAGGGCACAACGCTAAAGCTCTTTAAGCACAGTGTGGATTTCACTTTGGACATTTAATCTGAATAGGCTTTTTTGAGGAAATGGACTACTGAGCATTCCTATATTCTGTGGCATGTATTTATAGAGATTTTTGTATTTACAGAAAGGCTCTCTCACCATAAATTAAAAGCTGCCTGTGGCTTTCTAGACCCTCTTGATCCTTTTCTTCCAGGGACACTTGAACTTTCCATCATGCTTAAAGCAAACTGAGAAGTCAAGTTGCTGCAGCTTTTAGACGTCATGTCTTCCCCTCAGCAAATACCTTCTGTCCCCTGGAAATGGAAATAACCTCTGTTTGCTGAATTCCTCTGCTTTCACCTTAGCAAAGTTAACCTGTCATGCAGTTTCTCTTCCTTGTTTTTTAGGCTATAACACAAGAAGGGTGCCATGTTCTGCCCCCAGTGCCCTTAGAAAAGTGTAGCTGAGAGCTGAATGTGGAGAAGCTCAAAGGATGATGACAAGGCTGGTTTCTGTGAAAGCATCTGTCAGCTATACCTTTAAATAATTAAAGCAGAGGGTCATAATGGAAACCCTGGTGAGAGCACTTATCCCAGCTTCAGATCTTTCTCACGGTCTTCATCTTACTTGCCAGCACTGATGAAAGTGCCTTTCAGGCACACTGGTTTTAGCAGAAAGGAGCTTGAAAAGTCATTTGGGAGGATCAGGTGAGGAGGTAGGCCAGTTGCTCAGGTGTGGTTATCACTTTTGTGGCATTTGTGATAAAGCACATTAAGCATCTGTCCAGGTCAGTAGCTCAAGGTGCGATTGCTTATTCCCCTTTTGTATATTTATCTATCTGTTGACTTTTAGTCCCTTCCACTGTTTCACAATTGAAGAACTGAGGATGCTGTCAGAAACATTGCTTCCCTGTCATGGAGGGGTTTTTTGAGAGCTAGAAATGTGGGTATTGCTTTATGGAACGTTTAAAACCATAGTCTTTGTTCACTTGCCACAAAATTAGCCTCCAACTTTTCGCGCACTACTACAGCAGCTGTACAGGACTGTGGCATAGTGCCTTTTTCCTTTGGTGTGGAGGCAATGTTTCCTTTTTTCTGCCTTGTTTTGCTTCTTTGAGGCAGGATACTTACTTGGCTACCTGCAGTGTCCAGAAGCTGCTCCCTAAGGAAGAAGTCTGTGAGCTGAAAAGTTGACCAAGTCCAGTTTTCTGCAGCATTATAAGATGCATGTGCTCTAGAAGTCACAATTCAATGTTCTCTGATCTGTAATGGGGGAGGCAAAGTGATTTGTAGCAGTGCTGCTGGGATGAAAGTAAAAAAAAACAAATAAAAACCCCAAAAAACCAGATAATACATAGAGCTCTTGAATTGCTTTGTCAGATGAAGCCAGAAAATACTGTTCAGCCAGCCCAAACAAGAGAAACCATTGGAAGTAAATATTCTTACTTGTTTAAAGAAATATTATGTATTTAAGGAAAGTAATTATTAAAATTATTTATTTTAAAAAAGAGTATTTTATTTAGAAAGATTTATTTCATTTAGGTCTGACAACAGCAAAGTAGAGGAATAGTTTAGTCTTGACAATTTTTCAGAAGCTGCATTTTATAGTCCAAGAAGTTATAGTAATTTTCTTTTAGTGTTTGGATACTAAATAATTTAAACTCTGCTGCCTTAAATCTGCTGTCACAAGAAAAGTGGGATAGTGGTGTAGTGAGTGCTCAGACCAACTGTAGAAAACTCCAACTACAAAACAAGTTTTACTTTTATTGTGGCACTCAGTTTCTAGAACATTTTTCTTCTCCTCTGTTAAAAGAATGCGTCTCCAGAACTGGCTGATAAAAAATGACACATTTCCTCTTATTAAGCCTGATGTAAAGAAAACTGCAAAAACTCTCTTGATTTCTAGTGTTGGGGTGATGCCCTCACTACACATGTGAACTCACCCCTTCCATGGCTGTCGTGTTCCTGTGTTGGGGTTTCATATTAATGATGAGCACATTAGAAGCTTACTGTGAACTATCTGGGGAGGGCTGATACATTTTCTGCAGTCCAGTGGTTTGTATCTCTTGGTCATGCACTTGTTTTAAACGTAGCATATTCATTTTCCACTTTCTTACTCAGTACCTATCTTTTTCCTGTTAATCCATGCCTGCTCTCAAAGGAACCAACACCTCCTAGCAGGATGCAATAACATTGCTTTTTGTGAGTAGTTAACCTTTCCTCTTGAAGCATCTTGACGTCTGGTTTGCATTTCTCCTGCAATCATACCCTTTGCCAAGACCTTACAGGCCTTTCCTGCAATAATTCTGGTGCTGTATCCTAAATGACTTTTGATTCATTGTGTGCTTTGTGCTTTGGTACACTGCCCATAATTTAAATCATTTTTACAGACTTTAACCTCCCAGAAGAGCCAGGTAAGTGTGATAGAAGCCTTGCCTATTTAGCTGTATAGTTAACCTATTTTTCCTAGTATCAGACAACCCTGCATTGTATGTGATCTTTCTTGTGCAACAAATCTGCTTTCTTACACGGGAGCCAGAAGACAGCATTTCTTTGACAAGGAGTCATGGAGCTGGTTAAAAATTATGCCATTGTTTCCTTCAGGAAGCACCAACTCTACTTTTCCTTAGAAGTTGGAACAAATACATATTAACAGGAAGCTCCATCTGATAGAGCTAAGCTAAGACAAACAGAGCATTTGCACTCTGTCTGTGGAGGGATTTTTGATGGTAAGTGACAGCTGGGAACAGTGAGCTGTCTACAGGCTTGACCTGTGTTGGACATAGCAGAGAGGAAGCGTGTGTTGGGCAGGAAACTGCTGTAGGCAGCTCCTGGAGGGAGTCATGCTTCTCTGCATGAACGTGAGTGTACGTCCCCTTCTGCTGGGCACCCTCCTGCCACAGGGAGGCTGGGGAGGGGCTGCACCCCTCCTTCCTTCCCCTGCCTCAAAAACAAAACAGAAGAAGAGATGACAAATCCTGAGAGGAAAACCATGCATAGAGCCTGCATGGACAGAGATGTAAACCCCTCCTGGTTTTTTTTATTATTTTTTTAATTATCGGCACTAAAGTACTTTCTATGTATTTATTCTTTTTTAAACTTGCTTCTTATTCAGGTGTGGTTTGTGTATGTTGCAGGTCTCTTAACTCCTTCCTATAGTGATTTTTCTCTTTTTTTCATGCTAATGCATTAGCAGCTACAGTAGTTAATAAAATTAATGCATAATTAGGAGTGTTAAAGTTGGCTTAAGGTATGGGCAAAGAGGAATTGAGTACAGGGCTCCTTCTTTCTGACCATGTACCTTCGCCAGACCATTCTCTTACAAACTTTTTTTTTGTTAATTGAGTAAGTGATGGAGGACCTCTGGTGTCCACCAGCTGGATAATTAAATACTTATTTAGCTTTCTGTCAGTAGCCTGGCACTGTGCTCTCATAGTCATGACAGAGTTGGTGTTCTTTAAGTATTCAGTTCAGACTTGCTAAAGGGTTCAGCATAAGGCCTACACATATGGGGTGTCTGCTTGAGTGAATTTCATTAAGGATGAACATTTTCTCTGCCTTGTGAAATCCTGCTTCTTTAAAAAAAAATTATTCCTGAGTTAAAAGCACTGGTTGGTATTTGTACTTCACTATACCTTGATGATCCCATAAAATAAATTGCCATCCTGTATTAGATTCCTAGCAATGCTGTTTATGTTCATAGACTTGGTTCTTCTCTTATTATTGTCTGTCCTTTATTTTACAAGTTCTACCTGTTCCCCTTGTTTTACCTTTTCTTAGATTTTTTTTTTCTCAAGCAGTCCCAAAATACATTGAGTTAAAGAACAAAAACCTCGTGCCTTACTGCAGTAAGAAATTACTTGATATGGGTTAGTTCTGAATGTTGTCTTGTTTATGCTGTGGAAATGACTATGTGGTACTGTGAGAGGTGGTAAGGGATTTATGTTGACCTGTAGTATTTTCATGAGGATTTTCCTGATGTGAATTCAGTAAGGAGTTACTTTGCTGGCATGGAACACAGCAGAATGTATGACAAAATGAAAGAGTCTTCAGTGTGTCTCTTACCTGAAGTTGTCTATCTAAATCCACATTGCAATAGCAGTCTTTGTAACCTGGAAATCTGCATGAAAATGTCCTTTTCTGGCACCACTGACCTTTTAGTGCACAGTCTGAAAAGTGGCAGCAAATATAAGCCATGGGGATGAAAGATGAAATAATGATGCTGTCATATGTTTTAATAAACTAACATGAACTGGATATGCAGGAGCATTATAGTTTGCAAATTATGATGATCGAGATAAGCATCTGCCCAAGCTCAATCTGCACACTCGTATTGTTCATTCTCAATGTCATCCTTCCAGTTCTTGTAAAGCTTTACACTTAGAGGAGGTTTAACTTTAAATTACATTGTTTACTAAAGAACCATGTCACACCTAGAAGCTAAATGGCAAAAAAAAATAAATTATTTAGTGTGCAAAAAAATCCACAAACTAACAAAATCCCACAAAACAAAACCACACCTGAGTTACAGGGTAGATGACTGATTGTGTATGTGACTGAATAGAGTTGTGCATTCAAAGAAAATCTATTTGTGTAAAAATAAGGGCAAACAGATTCAAGAAAGGGGGCTTAGGTAGAATGTTAAGCACATAGAAGCATGCTAAAGGCGTTTTCTTTTTTTTGCAGAATATTTCTTTTTTTTAGTTACACTTGTTTTCTCCAGTAGTCAGAGAGGATGAACTGCAACTAGCCCTTGACCTCATGCCAAAAACAGAAAAAAGCACAGATGCTGGTAACTGCTTTTTAGCTGGCAGTTGTCAGCTAAAATAAGCTGTATTCTCCAATAGTTGGATATCTTCAAGACTGATAGCTGTAATGGATAAAAATGGTTAGAAAAACCAGACTTAAGGCAGCTTGTGACATTGAACAAGGAAAAACTGTCTGTCTTCCTGGAGGGTTAGAACTCAAGTTGATACAAATTGAGATGAACTTTGCATGTCCCTTCTCATCTATTAAATGTATTTAAGGTCTCAGCTCAGTTTATAGCCTAATGGCAACCTTTTCCTGCTTTATGGAAAGACTCCCACTGTGAGTATGTAAGAAACACTGCAAGGAGGAATGAAATCTACCCACATTTTAGTGCTGGTTTTGATGATAACAGCTGCATGCACATGAGACTATTAATCTGGTGAGTAAGTACTTCCAGCACGTCTCATACACTGTTTTTTTAAATGTTCCTGGTCATATCACTGGACATATTTTATAAACCCTTATCAGTTCTCCTACCTGTGACATTCACTAAATGAGCATTGTTATCTCTCAGTAAGTGGTTTATTGTTCCTTTGATCATTCTATGCATTGTTTTAAGCCACAAAAAAGACATGCTAATGTTCAAAAATCAAAGTTAAATATAGAAAAAACTCAGCAGCTCAGGGCTGAAGGCTGCATGGTACTGATAGCTACCTATAATGTATCAGGTTCCTGCAGCTGATTCTGAGGTCAGGGAAAAAGCCATAGGTCTGTTTGAAAGTCAAAATATATCCTAAAATAGTCATAAAACATTAAATCTACCTTTAGCTCTTAATATATTTCCTATCTGTTGCTAAGTAAAGCACATATGCTGGCTGGCCATGTTCCCTTGTTGGCTGAATGATTCTTTTGTGGAAATGGTCTAGCTTCTCAAACCTGTGAGAGATAAAAAAACTACCTCAATTGTCTGACTGACACAATGAAGCAAGACAGAACTTATCATGTATTAAAAGTTTGCCCACATGAGCACACCTGTGCAGGCACTGCCTTGTGTGGCTCTCCATACAGCAGTGTCTGTGTTCATGCTGTTCTCTCCAGAGGCTGGTGTGGCACAGACACATCCTGAGTCCAAGTGTCCCTGCAGTGCTGCACCCTGGTGTTCCTTGCACACTGAGAGCTCCACTTCTGGCTCTGGCTCCCCCAGGGATGGGAAAACATCTGCTGCTTTGTAATGTCCATGCTGCTTTAGCAGTGGTTTCACATCATGAAGTACAGAGATGATCAGCCCCTTGTAAAATTCTTGGTTGGAAAAAAAACCATAGCACTGTTAGATATGACTTAACCATCAAGCTGAGTACTCTTGAATGCATCTACTGATGCAGTAGATGTGACTTATCTACATGCAAGCAGAGGCTGCTTTGTAACCTGGGAGAGACAGCATGAAAAACTTCCCAGGCTATCTCCTCACCTCTGATGCTTGCTTGGCCCCACAATCACAGAGAGGGATCAGAGCTGATGAGAGCCTGAACTCGTCGCTCTGCTTCCTTTCCTGAAGATGGTCACATTTGTGCATAGAGGGCAAACAAGCAGTGGGTTTCAGGAGATAAAACTCGTGGTTTGCAAGAGATGAAGCCCTGTCTGACTGTTAGAGTGCTAGATTTTAGGAAATTCCTAATGCTACTGTCTCTCCTTTAGAGGAAAAATGTATATTGAAAAAATTATGCCATAGTGGAGTTAGTTGCCCATTAGTTTGTCTGATATTTACTGGTTGGATGAAGAGTTTACATGCTTAGCATCTGTATCAAGACAAGTGGTTGTTTTTTTCCCTTTTTTTTAATGTAGTAGTAGCAATCATAGTAAAGTGATAGTAAGAGTGATATGGTTATTTTATGAAAATTGTAATGTTTGCTTTTCTGAGGCTGGCCAGTTAAATTGCTCCAGGATGATTTTTGCATAATAATCAAATTCAAGTTTCAGGCAAAGTCTGCTCCTGCAACTGTGGTTTGTGACTGACTCCTGTGGACTTGTCTGCTGCCTAGGCAGTAACTGGGGATCTGTGTTCCACTTCTGACTGAAGAAAGAGGACATAACTGTCAAAAAAGGGAAAGGGAAAAAAAAAAGGTGCCAAACTTCCTGGTTTTTATTTTACTGGTGCCTCACTCCCTTCGCATACTTCAGAGGTGGAGAAGGGAGCCACTAATACCAAAACAAAAACAAAGCTGAGTTTTGGAAGGCAACAAACAGTAGGCTTATACCACAGGAGGAGGACACCATGTGTGTTTGTTTAATGTCTTAATTTTGCACCTTCTGTTCCTTACGTGCAATTGATCTGAGCAAAACAGCAATGCCAGTGTAACAGGGTGAGTAGCTCAGCTGTGGTGCTCTGCTGGCACCTTGTGGGTGTCATCTCTCCCGTGCCAAAGGAGCAGACATGAAGCAGCAGTACCTGACCAAACATCTTTGTTTTGCTTGGCATAATGTGTACTTGTGGTTATGAAGGTTTCATGCATCAGCCTGGAAAGAGTCAGCAGTGAATTGTAAGAGCTTCTCTGGGGGTGAAAAAAAAATTAGTAGGACTGAAATGGGTCCATGTGCATGAAAAGCCATAAAAGTAGGCAGGTAGTGGGGTGAGTGGCTCTTGATGCACTTCTTACCTCAGCCATAAATTTCTCTAATAGGAGCAAGCAAAGAGGTTTGGCAAACGATTGACCCCAAGTTTATCTTTTTGTCACTTTGGCACATGAACTTTCAACTTTAATGCTTATTAGGTTTTGTGTTTGTTCAGGAAAGGGACAGGGACGGGATCGTCTTTGCTTTGGTTGCCCCCTTGTGGTTTCTTGTGCGGAGTTAAACATTCTAACGTGCCTACTGCTATTAAGGGGTGTAGTAAATGTGAAGTGGTACTGCTCATCCCTTGCAAACGTTGTTTGCTTTGAACTGCTAATTCTGTGTATGTTGGACTTTGAATGCAGAGAGCCTCAGCTGTCTCTGTGCAGCTGACTCCATTTATGTTCACATTGTCATGTGTATTGCTCTTATGCAATTGTGAGAATATTGCAGACAGAAGGGCTGGATACTTAGGGAACATTTATGTTATGTTTCAAATGACTGACTCACCTTTGCATTCTCCTGCCTTGTCTGCACAGCTCACTTGTGCTTAAGAATGCCCAAAGGCAGAGAAATATAGGGTAAAATGAGAAGCCTTAAGAGATGAAACAAACATCCAAATATTTATGTTTTGCTTAGGTAAAGTATATTTTTATATGGGTACTTGTATTGATATGTGATAATGTCTATCCTAATAATTTCTTTATCTATTTGATTTTTGTGCCTAATTAGCTACAAACTTTATTATTTAGTAGCACAATCTCAAAGCTGGACTCTATAATCTCAAAGGTCAGATTTGGTCTGAAAGGTCTTTTCCAACCTTAATATTTCTGTGGTTCTGCCATCATTTTTTGTGTGTGCTTTGGACTTGCATATGCTGTATCATAAAGCAATCATTGTGGGGTGTAGCTTATATGTCAGCCTTAACACTGTTTTGTTTTCTTGAGTGCTTGGTCTTTCAAAAGATTAAAAGATTCACCCAAAGAAGTGCTCACTTCTATGAATAAAGGTGGAGGCTCTGGATGACTTCAGCTGAGCTATGCCAATCTTATGTCCTGTTTTAATACTTCTCTTGAGTTCAGTTTTATTCATTATGTCAATTCTCTTTTGTTGTGGGTTTGTTTTTTTTTTTTGAGTTAAAAAATAGTTAACTGTTTTAGAGATGCCTAACAGGATGGGTGATTTAGTTATTGAATTTTGCAGCAAGTTTCAGTTGAGTACAAAGGATTGGTGTTGCTTGTCTCAACAGAATTGTGAGAAATAGCCCTAACAACTAACGTTGTGTTTAACAAGTGGATGTTTTCATTCTTGCTGATTGCTCATGTTGTGTTTTTCAAAGAAACATGTAGTCCTTTGGGAGCTGAAAGCTGCCTATGGCTAGTGTGTAGTGCATGGCATCCAGTCTGGGTGCTACATGGATTTCTTCCCAGGTGTGGTACATCCTTTAGGGGAAGCAGCGGTCCTGTGGGGTGGGGGCACAGCTGAAGCTGCTGAGGGAAGGGCTTTGAAGGTAGAGGCTGCAGGGCTGAGCAGCCTTGCTCCCCACATGGGGGAAGAGGATTTCTGGGAGGTTGCAGACAGCTGGGCTGTTTCCATGGCTGTCCCAAATCTTATGTTGGAAACCAAGACACCCTCCCTAAGGACAAATGTGTCTGCCCCATCCCTGGAAGTGTTCAAGGCCAGCCTGCGTGGGGCTCTGATCAGCCTGGTTTAGGGATAGGTGACTGCCCACTGCAGGGGTTTGGAATTAGGTGGAATCAGACCTAGGCTGTTTTTCAAATGCCAAATGTCAGGCTTCATTTATTTGGGGTCTTTTAGGGATCAATTATAAAAGACAGTATATCACAGCCTATTAAACTTTGGCTTAGCTGTAGTTTTTTTCTCCACCCAGTTTATTGGGCTTTGGATCAGCAAGAAGGCAAATATTTGAAACCTGTTTGGGGGTTGTGTGGTGATTCAGCCAAAGTAGTCCTCAAAATGGGAGAGAGCAAGGAATGTTCTTTCCATGAGGGGCCAGGAAACAGCAAATCTTAGAGGCAGGCTAAAGCTCGTTTTACCTTATGGTTTCATTTGATAATGTCCAACCCCAAACCTCAGTGTCTGAAAAGAAATAAACTATCCAACAGGAATCAGGATTGTGCAACACTTACCAGCTGTGTTTAGGGATAATCTAATACCAATGACATTTCGCTGTAAACAGATGATTTGTGATGGTATAATTATCTATTCTCCCCATAGGTTATTACAGTGCAGTACAATTTTTTAATTGTCTAATTTCTTTTCATTTGCAGCTTCCTTATTGTGCTGATATGCCTTATCTTCAGTGTGCTTTCTACAATTGAGCAGTATGCAGCTCTTGCTACAGGGACACTATTTTGGATGGTATGTACGTGGACATTAATGTGATTGATGTGTGTTTGTTCTCAATGTACAAATTCTGGTCTCCTGAGCTAACACCATATCAAACAAAATGCTCCTTGTGGTTTAATTGACAAGAGACTTTTCTGCTTTTCCCTAACGAGTCTGCAAAGCTACAGAAATTCCAAAAGTCGTGGTAACCCAAAAATGAAGTGGTACCCTCTATGGCCTATACTGAGGACACCTGTGGTGTGTCCAACACATACAGTTATTCTAATTAAGCTTGAAACCCTCCTATTGCTTGGGTTAATACTTTTTCAGCTGTACTGAAGACCAGACGCCTGGCCACAGCAAGGGAAAAAAGTATGTGGAAGTCCTTTCATTTAGTTGGTGTCATATCTAGCTTTGTTTCAAAAGTGGAAAACTCGTGTCCATTGACTTTAAGACAACTTGCTGTACCTGTCTTATGCTCTTTCCCTTCAGTAGAGAAAGCACAGTCACTATGGTTATAGTATACCAGTGCTGCAGCATAGATGTATGAACAAATGCCTCAGCAGTAATTGTGTCCTGCCAGCTTAGATTTCATTGAAGAGCCTTAGTTTTGAGGTTGGAGAGGCATGATTTTAAACATCCAAACTTTTAATGAATTTGTTGTACCTCACTAGTGGGGTACCCCCTGCTAAATAATTGATTTCTTGTTTATAAAGAAATAACCATTGTTTATAAATAAATGACCATTATTTAACTTGTGGAAACACTGTCACTATATAGAGAAAATGCTAACTAGCAATTTAAATGTTTGTTCAAAACAGGTATTGTAGCAATGCCTCAGTAATATCATTAAGTGTATTACCACTATTCACATGAAAAAGTTCACTTAAGACCCCCATAAATTCTAATAATTTTTGTCTATTTATCTATTAAATATGCCAAGGTTCTTTACCTAATATGAATGCTGTAAGAATAAGAATATGGCATATCAAATTTAGTGTCAATCATACTATTTCTGCATTAAGTGCTTTCATTTCTGTATATTATTTTTAACTTGTAAGATATTTGAACTCCTAGGTGTAACATAGCTAGTGCCAGCTAAGAGCATCTATACATTTATTTCTGCATTCAGTACAATTTTTTTTGGAATTTGGAATTTTTTTCTTTTTGGAATTTGGAATTTCCTCTTTTGTACAGATTTAATTTGTTTTGGGTTTTTTAAATCTATAACTAGTAGGGTTTTTTATCCATAACTTCTGCCAATGTCTGTGATTAATTTAACTCCTGGTAATGCCTCACTCACCTTTGCAATATATCATAATATTTGACATGCGTGTTGTCTTAGTGAAACAACTTCTAGTGACAACATAACTAGTAAGGTTTCATTCTCTGCCCCCACCCTGTGAAATCATGGAGCTTGTTTTGGTTTGTTCATTCTGTGTTCGGTGTGTGTTGTCTGTATCTGACAGTGCAAAGTGCATGCAAAGCATTCAGGATCACACACAGAGTGTGGCATATCCAGTGTTGTGTATTTCTACTGTTCTGTGTTATCATCCTCTCTAAGCAATGAGGGAATTGGGGAATGATGTATCAGTGTTCCTGTTCTACATAGTGAGAAAAACTGTGGTTAATTTCTAAAATTGAAATCCTACTTGCATGAGTTTCACAGGAAATGAACAGTTGTCTGTTTGTTCAATATTGGCAGAGGCTGATGCTGTTTTCTTAAAGGATTAACTGTGGTAACTTTCATGAAACCTGTGGGGATTATGGGAAGCCATCTATCCAAAGCAGTAGATGGGCTAATGTGCTCTCTGCTCTATCCAGTTTCAGTGGGACTTTCCAAGGAGTTGTGGCATCTTGAAACACAAACATAAATCTCAGAATCTCACTCCTGTTGGCATCTACCCAGTGAAATTTTATTCTCCTATTCTTAAGACATTTTTCTTTGACTTTAAGGTAGTCAACTACCTTAAAGTCAAAGGAGTTGTTTTACTTTTGTTTACTTTACAAGTTGTCAAAAGTAGGTGTAACCAAATTGTTAGGGGGAGATTTAATCACAGAGGGCTGGTTGCAGAGAGACTGCAAAATGATAAGAAGGAAGTAAAACCAAGTGTAACAGCATGTAGGGATTAAGGCACAAAACTGTAAAAGACCGAGTGCAAGCTTCCAAACCGAATGGTGCTGTAAGGAGAAATGAAAGCTTAGGAGAGTGCTCTTTCTACTGCTCTGCAGTAGGAATTAATTAGTTTTTTTGTGTCTGCAGAAAGATTTTTAATTATTTGACAGTAATGATTTTCATTTGGAGCCGGACAATTCAAGTAGGAAACGTTGTCAGTGTAGGTGAGCAAAGGAAGGCAAGCAATTTGATTGGCAAAATAATATTAAACGAGACAGAGCTCAAAGGGGCGGCAGAGTACCAGCAGCCTACCAGGAGTATGGGAATCCTGGAGATGGCTTTTGCT
Organism: Camarhynchus parvulus; assembly: GCF_901933205.1. Classification (NCBI taxonomy): domain Eukaryota; kingdom Metazoa; phylum Chordata; class Aves; order Passeriformes; family Thraupidae; genus Camarhynchus; species Camarhynchus parvulus. Next base: position 14,692,215 of record NC_044575.1, on the reverse strand, counting down.
TGGGCTTAACTGAGAATGAAGGAACTTTGGCCGTGTAAGAGTTTGTGGTCTGAGACCTCAAGAAACCTCATGAAACTGGAGTTGCATGGCACTGAAAATATGCATTGGGAAAAGTACAGAATCTCTTCCTCCTGACTGGAAAACTAATTAAACAAGACTATTAAAAGCACTCAGAATTAATAGCTATACTGCTTTATTTCCTCTAAATAGCCAAAGTATTTAGCTGTGACCCTGTAAAAGATCTGAGCACCTGCATAATTTCAGCAGGTAGTCTTTTTGAAAGCAGGGAGCCTGGTCACATTGAAGTTACAGATAGAAGCTGTATGCCCTTTTTCATGAAGAAGAAATTTCATGCTTTACTAATATAGTCATACAAGATATTACAATAATATGAAAATAAAAGCTATACAAGTTGTTGAGTTTATATGTTGTGGCAGTTTGAGTTCAAAACTGGGTGGAAAAACCAGTTTTGTGTAGCATATTAAAAATATATTATTTTGCAATATATCAAAATATATGAATTTATTTTATTCTGGAGCTGCTTGTCTTAAAATCTCACCTCCCTCTAGCACAGCATGAAACAAAAGATGTTATGCTATCAATAATTTCAAAGCATTAAAAAACACTTCTGTTTCTCCTAAAAGGAAGAAAAACACAAGCTTAGCATTGGAAAAATAAACAGGGGCAAGTTTATATGTGTTCCAAGTGGTGTTCCAGATTTAGACAAAAAGCTTACAATTAGCCGCTGAATCTTTCTCTACTTGTCACCACACTTCACGAGGCAAAGAGCCTTGATGAAAGCTATACCTAAATGCAGTTGTAATGGGAGATTAGGAGAGAATTGGCCTTTTGTTCGTTTCCAGAATGCAGTGAAAACTGTTTAAATTTGCATGTGTTTATTTTCTCTCTTTTTTTTTTTTTTTTCACTAGATGGTGCTATCGGAGGGGGTTTGACTCCAGTTACTCGCTGGCACTTGCCCAGCGTGAGCTGGAGTCTGAGCCAAGGCTGTGAAAGCATCATCATTTTGAAGAGCTCTGTGTACGCTTGGCCCGTGTCAAACAGTGGTGCGGGAGAGCTTTTGCCATGACTCATAAAGAGAATGTGGTATATCAGGGTAAAAATTGATTCTGAGACTACAATGTCTAAACTATAGAAAAAAGTAGTGCAGAGATGTATGTTCCCAGAGAGGCCATATTTTTCTTTTATTTTCATAAGCAAGGATTTTATGGTGCCAGAACACAGCAGAATGCTGTTATCTCAGCATGATCTAAGAAAATCCAAGTGCCTGATCCAAGGGGATTAAATATTCTGCTGAACCAGGGGATATTTGGTGTGCCTGAAAAAGCTATTTTCTGGTAGGAATCTCATTTCAATATTGATTCCTGCCAAATAAAAAAAAGAAGAAAAAGCTGTGTTTTTATGATGAAAGTATAAACTCTTTCCAGCTTTCTGTTTTAAGTTCCTCTTCTACTTTAGCATTCTTCTTACTGAAGAGATTAAACAATATTTAAACTTTAAAAAATACAAATTAAGATAAAAAGGCCATATTTTTGGTTTATTAACATTTACTTTATTGGCATTGAAATTATTCCTGCACTTCTGAGAAACTGGTGCAGAGTCTAGGCCCATAGGAAATCTAGTTTATATTGCTTTTTTAATATAATGTTTTGTTTTGAGTGTAAAACTTGGCTTTTGTTTGCTGGAGTTTGTTGTGGGTCTTCTGAGAGAGAAAAACACCTACAGCTTTTGCTTCGGAAGGTGGTCTTCACAGAGAATACACAGTTCAAGGGGGTTCCAGCAGTTTTCTTTCCGGATAATATCCCTTGCTTAAGAAGGCCAAAATGCAGACTCACCATCTGCATTGGTGCATTTTCATCCTCTTGAAAAATTAATTTAATATCTGTAAAGGTGCCTGGTGACAGCTCTACAGATTAATCTAGTCTACAGACTCTGAAGAGCAGCTGTAGCTGAGAAAGTTGAAAAATTTGTCCGTGCAGCCTCAGCAATGTCCCCTGGTCTGACCCAAAGTGAGACCAGCTGGTGTAGAAGATGTGTCTAGTGGATTTATGGTCTTTAATCTTTTTCCTTTGTTGGACCTGCAGAAAGACCTGTCCAGGGAGTCACTCACTGCAGCCTTTCCTTTCTGTCACTCCTCTGACAGCTGATGTGGAGAATCTCAGCTTTCAGTCCAAGCTGGCTTCTTTACATTTTAGTTTGTAGGCACAATGCCAGCTGTGAGCGATTTGGAGGCTCAGAAAACATGATTAGAAATTAAAATTGCCCTCCCCGCTTTTAATGAGGCAACAGTATGAGGAGTAGCTGGAGCAGGGACCTTCCCCTGAATGTGCACCCAGGTGTTTCTGGCTGCAGTTCAGCCCCTGGTTGTGATGTTCATGGCTGAGCTGTGCTGGCAGATAACGTGAGGGCTTCTAATCTGCCTCCCTGCAAAATCAGCTGCCTTGGTTTGAAAGGTTGCTGGTCGTAAGATCTTAACTTGTTCCAGCTGTTCTCAAAGCAATCCCTTGACAACTCCCCTGGCCTGCAGAAGAGAGTTATGCACTTAATGTAAATGTGATGTTAAAAGGATTTAATTCATTTGGTTCAGAAGGTTGAGTGAACATGCTTAAATTCTGCGTTATGTCCATTCTGAGCAGGTCAAAGGGAGCCAAATCAGATGCTCCTAAAGTGGAAATAAGGCTGTCTGTTCGGGACAGCTGAACCAATTTCATTAAATGGGTGCTTTCTTATTTAAAAGAAAAAAAAATAAAAAGGCCTCTTGCTATGGTTTGGTGTAGATGAAATCTGAGTTAGGGAGGAATGAAGAGGTGATATGGAATGAAAGCATGCTAAGACCAGTAAGGGAGAGATGAGCTGGTTTTGTTTAGACATGTGCTAAAAATCAAAACGTTGTAGAAGGGCTGGAGTTTCCATTTAAGATCTGCAGAGGGCAGCATTGGCCCGCGCTGTGTTCTCCTGGGGCGGCTGCTTCTGACCTTGGATGGTGTCCTCTACTAGATAAAAATATATTTTGGAAGAAGTGAACTCTTAATAAAGAAATGTTTTTCCACATGGGATTGGGGAATTTTATACGAGTAATTAGCAATCATAATTTGTGGAGAGAGAGATGGGAGAAAAGGGCTGTGCAAACATTGGTGCCAGAGAAAACTCTGGCTGCTTTGTGGTGGAGCCTCAAAATTCATGCAGTTTGGTCTACTTTATTGCTCATCATGTGGATGCCTTTAAAAAAAAAAAGAGAACAATTAATGCTTTCAGTGAAATGAATTGGGCAAGTGTTTGCATGGAGGAGAAAGAAAAAGTTCTTAAACTTGTTAAAACACAGAAAGACTTCCAATATGTTACGCCCTGCCAGGTACACTCTTGGTATTATTAGATGTTTCCTATTCAGCTGGGATAAAAGAAAAAGTTTATTTTTCAAAATTTCTCTAGTGTTACCACCATGAGTGGCCTTTAGATATATATGATAAGAATAAGCAGCAGTTTGTACAGAAACAAACCTACATCTCTTTTTACATATATCCATACATTTCACTAGAAGGTCCACATTGTGGTTTGAATTCTTATTTTAGTCTGCTACAATGGAGTGCCTTGGATGTAGAAAATTGATTACTTCTGCCTTTTCTATGACGTTTGAAAAGAAAAATCTCTTTCTCTGGGATTTCTTTACCTGGAGTTGTGTGGTGGCATAACTGAACATTGCCATTTAAAATAAAGTTTGCGTTTACATCACTGTGCATGAAGGAATGTAGCGCTTATCCCCATTGGGATGCGGTGGCTGTGAAGCACCTGGCATTTTTTGGGACTCGGACTCTGAAGACTGGGATGGGCTCTGGGCAGAGGGACTCCCCCGAGCTCAAGGTGGGGCTGGTGACAGATTGTGGCCAGCACAGGCACCGGTGATGGATGGGTGCCGTCTGCTGGCTGCTTGGGGGCCCGCGGGATCTGACACGGGCATCTCCCTCCCTGGCAGCCCGGGGGCTCTGCCAGACTCCAAAATGAGCAGGGTGCCACGATGTCCTTCTGCGCAGGGCGAGCAGCCCAGCTTGTCAGGCATGAGCTGCAGCAATGGGAAAGTTTTCAGGAAACACTGTTTTTAAAGTGTATGAGGATTTTGATAAGGAAGAGATATGTTCTCTGGAGTTATTAGTTTTTCACCTGTTCTCAAGAGCTCATATGTGCCTTCATAATTCACACAGTGGTTTGTTTCTTTGTTTTTAAGAACGGGTACACTCCAATAAATTGTGTTCAAAGGTGCAGAAAAGAAAATGCCATCACTGAAAATGGCATGTTTCATTCACAATTACATTTATTATTCACTTTTGTCAAGGTTCCTACTTAAGGGTTAAATTTTGACTGAACTTTCCTGGGGTATAAATTCATATCAAACTTGGAACATCAGCTTGGTAAACTCCAAAAGAAGCATAGTAAATATATTTTTGAAATTATACATATTTCTTGCTATTTATTATTTTGGTAAACAAGCAGAGAAATACAAATTCCATCTAGGGGAAAAAAAAATTAAAACTGTGGAATACTGGTGCATGCTATAGCCAAGCAGTGAAAAGAAAGATTTTTAAATTTAGGGTTTATCTGGATTAGTGTGTAATGTTTGCAGTGACAGGTGTTTCCTTTATGCTTTGCCCAAATGTCTGGAAAGTAGTTTGTCATTAAGTGCTACATTCAGTGTGTATCTCAATTTCAGTATAACTGGAGGGTCCCTGGCTTTGTTAGGTCCTTGTTTTCACATCTGACCTCAGCCAGCTGGAGTCTATTGTTTTAAGCGCAGTGTAACAGCTGACATAACATAACGGATATCAAGCCCAAAAACTGAAACAGGGCCCTGAACTGAGGGAAAGGGAGAAGCTGGGAGGAGAGGCAGGGGCAAAACTAGCTTCATGATTCAAAGTGGGAGTTGCTGGCTTGTTTTCCCAGGGGGAATTAGCTAGGAAATAATGGGATGAGTCTGTTGAAGTTCTATTTGCAATTGATTACATATGATAGACTACTGAGACAGGTTTGAATTTGCCAGCTGTCACTTGCTGGTGGCTCCTGAATGGCTTTAAGTGGCCCTTGGTAGGCAGAACTGGAATCAGCTCTGCAGGTGTGGTGTAACTGTAGCGCAGAAAAGCAGCGAGTGCCAGTGCCTAAGAAGAAAGGAGCTTCCAGGAGTTAGTCGAGAGAAAGTAACTTAAATTGAGTGTATTAAGAACTTTATTTTGCAATGTTGGGTTAAGTGGGTTTAATTAACTGGCTAAAACCCCAAAATCAACTGGACTTCTTGGTGGCTTTCTTTTTCTTGGCAGTTTCTAAAGTAAACTCCTATGAGTTTATTTTCTAAAAAGCTTCATTATTTTGTTTCTTGACTTCTGTATTTGACTGGAGCAGAGTGCATCTCGGCACGGAGGTCTAACTGCTCTTGGAAGGACAATGAGTAAATGAACATCCTCTTAGAAATTTGCCAGGCTATGAAAACAGTGACAAAATATCTGGCTTTGCGCACAGATAGAGAACAACAACATGGGAGAATACCCTTATTTCTTCATATGTATTTATGTATATGCTTCTTTACATATGTATTTATATTTAGAATGTTTCCTTTTTCATCAGTAATTTGAAGAAAAAAGTACTTCTAGCTGGATTTAATTTGTATTGAGTAGAGTCTCTGGCAGTTTTACCCTACTGAGAGTTTATTCCATGGCTTTAGATGAGGGCCTGATGCCTTGCCTTCCAGGGGGGAAAAAAGGCAAGACTGTATGCTGGTTTTTTTCTTAAATGTATATGTGCAGAGGCAACTAAATTATGTTCTACGTTTTTAAGTGAAGTTTTTATGGCACAAGACTTGCAGTTGTGCAGTGTGTTTAACTTTGTGTGTATGAGTCGTCATCATGACTTCAGTGGAGCTTCCTGTGTGCATAAATATTAACAGGATCAGGATGTAATAGGAAAGATTTCTTCAACAGAGTCTGCTTGTACTTAGGGGTAACCTAGGAAGCATGAGTTTGATTTATGTAACTGCAAACTGTATTTATCTCACATTTAATGTTTTAAACGTATTTTTATCTAATTTACTTTTATTTTGTTGGTATAAAAAATGTCATCATGACTGAAGCATGAGTTGTGTTAAACTTGTCTTGCACAAAGGGTTTCTAGGATTGCTCCCGTTGAGGCCCAATTCTACTTTATCTCAGTAATCAGAAAGGCCTTGTGAAAGTGTATTAGAGCTGTTGATTCAGTGGCTAGTAGTATTTAGCATGGGCATTTGCGTTTTATCTCAGCTTATAAAAGAAATGAATATAATTGTGGAGCTCAGAACGTGGTGTTTGTACTGAGCTGCTGGAGAAGTCTGGATACCCCAGGGAGCTGCCACGTGCTGCATTTTCCTTTCCATGCTGGTGGCGTGTCCCGTGCCTTGGGAGCAAACAAGGGTGGGTGCCCGTGTGCCCTGGCAGCCACAGCAGCCAGAGGCTCTGCAGCAGAGTGAGTTCTGTAGTCTTCTGAGGGACCATATATTATATACAGATCACAAATATTGGGATAAATGTCCTAAAATCTCTGCACTGCTCAGCTATCCCCGCTGGTCACTGATTTCAGGGACCTGTACCTTAGTGCATTGCTTACATCAGATATTTCCACCTAACCCATGCACCAGGAGTATATTTTTAAGATGTTGGGGAACCCAGAGCTGTTACTGGTGCTCAGAAACAGCCAGACTTTGAAGTACTAACAAAATAACCAAAATGCCTGTTTTCACACCCAGTCTGTGAAAGTAAGCTATGTGCTGCCTCACTTTGATGGTTTCCCTTATGCTAATCACACTGAGGCTGGCCTCTTTTTTTCCTCCAGCATGTTGTTAACATCCTTATTTGGGCACCTTTCAGAAACTCTCCTTTTTGCTGTTGTTTCTGTCAGTTTGACAGGATGTGTTCACACGTGGAACGCATGCAGAAGGAGTTGATTTACTTGTCCTTTATCCCTCTGCAGCTGTTCCCCAGATCAAGGTGAGAAAGGGTGTCTGCTGTGGAGGTGATTTGTCTGTTCCCTGCAGCATGGGTGGGTACAATGCATTTAGGTGCTGTTTTGGCTGCAGCACTGCAGACCAGTTTTTAGTTGGATTGCGTGTGTGTGATGACTGACCTCCATCTGGCCCACAGGCAGGGAGCTTGACAGCTACCTTCTAGGAGCTGCTCCAAGTCATTGATTTAGTATTTGGAGCTCAGAACGAGTTATACTCAGTGGCCAAGGCTGGGGGAAAGGGAGGAGAGAAAATTAAATATTTACCAATCTTACTTCTGCAATGCCTTACGAACACGAGTGTGCTTAACCTTGCAGCGTTCTTGGGAGGTGAATACTAGCAGTTTTATGTGTAAAATCGGGTGATCCATAGCTTTTCCACTCTAAGCTGGCTTTGTGAGATAAATCCTTCAGAGAACCCAGGCTGCACTTTCAAGAGGGGGTTTCAGCCTACATGAACTGGCACTGCCACCTGAAGAAATGATCCTGCTGCTCCATTCCTTCTGCCAACACAAGCATTTATGTAGCTCTGTTGTCAATTGCCTTGGAGAATCCAGATGGGTTCAAATTAACCTTTTTTTTGGCCAGATGAGATTGCTTCTTTTGGCAACAGTTCTGCCTTAAACTGTTTGTGGAACTGTAGAGTAAGATTTGTTAGGTTTTGATAGTTAAAAGTGTGATGGAAACTTTATCTGCAACACAATTTACAAGCAGATTCATGTGTTATTCTTCTGAGAAAGGACATTATTGTTGTTTCCATTACAGCCCTGCCTGAAAGATTGAGTACAACACCTAGTACAGTGTGGAGCCACATGCTCGAAAAGATAGCTCCTACCCTCATAGGTTTTGCAGCCCCAACAAAGTGGTTGAAAATGTAAAGGGAAGGAAGTTCTGAGTGGGCTCTTGCACAGCCAGGCACTGCGGCAGAGAAAACACGACGTCCACAAGTGCCAACTTTGGCCTGCTCCAAGCATTCTGGTTGAGTGATGGGCCTTAGCAGTCACAACACTGAAAAGGAAAATATATTGAACTTCTTGTCTCATTTCTTAACTTAGAACTGTGAAGGTTTTGGTTTGGTGTTTCTTTTGTCCCCCAGAAGCTGAGATTTTGGCCCTTATTTTACACACTGAAGCTTGTGCCTCTGATGTATTGATTTGACTGAATAATTAATTAAGTAGCATTTTATGTTTACTTTTCATCTGTTTTGCTGCAGGACAGCAACCCTGACAGCTGATTAAGGCCAACTTGGCTGAGATTAAGTTTATCCTACAGGTCTAGACCTGCCTACCATAATCCAGAGCTGGTTATTGAACCTGAGTTGGCAGCTGGGCCATCTCTACAAACAAAAGCTGTTTTGTTCAAGCTCAGGTAGAACAGGCAGGGTGCAGGTAGGTTTGCAGATGCATGTCTCTCTGCAAATCTTAAGAAGCAGTCATCTGCTAGCTCCTTGCTGCAGGCCCTCTGTGGGATTTACCACTGCCCAGAGCTGGACTGGACTGTGTTCACTTTCATGGTCTGCTGCAGTGCCCAGCTGCCTCAGAAAGCCTTTTTTATTTTTGCCACCAAAGATGGTTAAACCTACTGTGGAGGTAACAAAGAGGGCAAAGAGCACTTCCACAACAGGTTACTGTTGTTCAGCTCTGTGGGTGGTAATCTCCAAGATGAGAAGTGCAGGAATGAGCAGCAGGGTGGGGCAGTATCTTCAATCTCTTTCTGTCTTTGAAGTGATGGTAGGCACGTGGTTGCACATGTCAGTGTAGCCTAGTCCCACAGGGTATAATTGTACTATTATGTCATTGTAATTATTAATACAATAACAGGCACATTTGGGGTTGAATTAGTGCAATTTTTTTGATAAAAAGGGAAAAAAAAATACCCATGCAACCAAGCCCCAACTCCCACATATCTCTACACAGAATACTTAAATGTGTGTGTAGAATAGTCTTAAAACAGCAACTTACCTTATAGATTCCTAACATGTGTTTCTATATATATTAATATATATCTAAAAATTTTAAAACGCTCCTTGGATATGAGTGGGATTTTTCAGATGCAATGACACGTGTTTTCATACTCACATGTTAGGATTCAGCTCATTAGTGAAACAGTTAAATATTTAACCACTGTGAGTCATACACCTTTTTAAAGCAAACAGAGTTGAAAAGGATTTAAAGAAATAATTCTTCCCTTACTCCTAATTCTGAACAGTTTTAGGAAGTTATCTCATCCACAAGGAAAAAAACATCAAGAAAATTAGGGGCAGGGTTCTGACTATACAAGTCAACTTTACTGTGGTATGTGCTTGCAAATACATTTGTGATACTTTAGGTAAGGTGGAGGCAATAGATCTGGGATCTTGTAAACCTTTTAAGCAGCAGAAGTTTGCAGCAGTAATTGAAATTAATAACTTTGTAAACAGAGACCTGTATTTATATTTTGGCAACAGAACTAGGAAACTCCATGCTACAATGTAGAAAAAATGCTTTCAAGTAGTATAGCAATAATGTGAAATTTTCTTTCCTCTTCTTAATTGATTATGTCAGGTTAATGGCCGATGAGTCAGAGGTGAGAAGCTCAGCCATGCATCAAGTCACACAAAAATGCACACTGTGCCCATTCTGTCGAACAATTCCCAAAACAAACAGGCAGTCTGTCAATCTTTACTTTGTCAAGGTCAACAAATCATGGTACTGAAATGCTAGTGAAGACATTAAGAGAAATTCTGGTTAGGAGAATCTCCTGTTTCATGAGTTGATTTGACTTTTGGAAAGCAGTGGAACTCTGGTTTCTAAGTGTTCAGACACAAGGGACTGTTAGCTTTCAAGTCCCAAGCAGCTCCATTTATTTTGTAGCTTATGTGCAGGGTTGTTTCTGTCTTTAAAACCAAACCAAGTCATATCTTCATGGACATGTAATGAGCAGCCCAGAAAGCAGCTGGGCTCTGGGCAGCAGGTCGAGGGAGGGATCCTGTCCCTCTGCTCTATTCTGGTGAGAGCTCACCTGCAGTGCTGCACCCAGCTCTCACCCAGCACAGGAAGGGCATGGACCTGTGGGAATGAGTCCAAGAAGGTGGTCAGAGCACCTTCCCTAGGAGGAAAAGCTGAGAATTAGCTTTATTTAGTCTGGAAAAGAGAAGGCTTGGGGTGACCTAATTGTGGCCTTCCAGTACCTAAAGGGAGACTACAGGAAAGATGGAAAGAGACTTTTCTCAAGAGCATATAATGGCAGGACAAGGAGGAATGGCCTCCAGCTGAAAGAGAGTAGGTTTAAATTGGATATTAGGAAGGAATTCTTTACTGTGAGGGTGGTGAGGCACTGGCACAGGTTGCCCAGGGAAGCTGTGGATGCCCCATCCCTGGAAGTGTTCAAGGTCAAGCTGCATGGAGCTCTGAGCAACCTGGTCTAGTGAAAGGAGTCCCTGCCCATGGCAGGCAGGTTGGAAAGAGATAATCTTTAATGTCCCATCCAACCCAAACTATTCTGTGATTCTCTGATCTGTGCCCCAACTGCTGATTTCTTCTGATTTTGTGTCTGTAATTAGCTTTTACTTGGAAAGAAGAGACTAGTGTTTGTAAATATAGAGGGTAAGGAGTTTGCTTTTGGTCATTTTCTCCCTGCAGCATTGCTAGTGCTTTTTGTTAGGAAAAGGGGAATCAGTGATTATTCAGAAAAATATCCTCTGGCACTTAAAATCTCTATTAAGTAGAGTCAGATAATAGTTTTTTTTTTTTAAATGTAACAACTCTTCAGCTCTGTAGTTCCTGTAGATTTCCCACAAATGTGTGGATTATTGCTACTTACATCTGGTATGGTGAACATCTGGAAAATAGTAGGTGAGAAGTGGGATGTTCTGCTGCTGTGCCTCTTGGAACATAGAATGGAATAAAAGTGCAGGAGGGCATAACAAATAGTCTTGGTATTAGATGGAGAAACATTGGTTCATTATGGAGAAAAGAAGGAGGCAAGCAGGAGAAGCATTTCTGATGACAGTTACCTGAGAAACCTGAGTTGTGTGTTCCTTGAAACAGCTGTTTCTTTCTCCTTGCTTCCTCTTTTGGTGAGGCATTGGTAACAGGTATTTAAACAAAGTTGGTAACAGGTATTTAATTCTTCCTACTATTTAAGGGAGATGTTGAGTTAGAGCTCTTTCACTTCAGCAAAACTGTTTGCTTTAAAGAGTTGGTGGAAGGTGGTGGATTCTGTCAGTGCAACCTTTCATGCAAAGGTGTGAGAAGCGGAGGAAGAAATGTCAGGTGGCTTGGATGAGGGATGCAATGTCACTTCTGTTTATCAGTTATCTCTTGGAAAAGGGACTTCTTGAGTATTATAATTTCTTAATGAATTGCAAATTTTCTTGTGGAACTGTATCTTCCATCATTCTTTCCCTAGCTTGAACTTAAAAATCATTGTTGACTGAAGCAGTCTACAAGGCATGGAGAATCCAAGTACACAGAAAGCCAATGTCAATTAAAATTTGGGGGAGCTTGTATTGCCTTCCTGAAGTGCATCTAGGCTCTCATGCACAGTACAACTTTGCTTGCCTGTCAGCTTTTTTAAATTAAAATGTATTTTAATCACTTCTATATAAATATTAATCCCAACCCTTATCTTAAAAGGCTCCAGGACCCAAGGTATTGTGAACATTTTAAAACAAAAATGAAAATTGAACCAGGGTGGGGAATTCTTTAGAACTGCTACTGTTTTTCTTACTTATTATTAGTCCTAGATATAAGGCTGAAAACAATCAGTAAAAATCCTGAGAAATATTTTCAGTTTGTATCTTTTCATTTGTTTTATTTCCTAGTAAGATGCTTTTCACATGCTGTGGGAGCAGGAAGAAAAACAATGGCATCTGACTGACCAGCAATAGCAGAAGTGATATACAGAACAAAGAAGGCTTCTTATTTGTAACCTCTTAGGTTTTTATTCATCTCAATTCATAACAGAGGAAATCAATAATTTTCAGTTGCTTTGGTAAAGTAGTATTAGGTCAAAATCAAGCAGTTCTTTTAACAAATGAGCTTACTGTAATGTTCCTGGATGAAAGGCTAAAGTTTCAAAGCAGTGTGCTTTTTTACTTTGATTTATTTATTGTCAGTAGCTTATCAGGCCTTTGTTTGAATTGTTTGCCATTGTGGGCAGCCAGAAATCGAACTTTATGTAATATAATCTATCTGTCACTTAGTATCAGTTCCCCAACAGTGATGCTAACACATTCAGACTTTAGCATCTGGACCTCGCACTTGAGTTTTCAGCCACGAGGTAGGGTCTAATGTTTCAGTGCTTCCATGTAGTCCCTTCCTGGCTATTTCCCATCTGTGTGTGGCTGTCCCACTTCCCTAGGGGTCAGTCACTAGTGCTGCCAATGTCACCAGACAAGCCTTTTCCCAAGAGAAATTTTGTTTAAACTGTATCACATGTTAAACTGTGCCAGACTACTGGATTCATTGTCTTCACGTCAAAAGTCAGGAAAATGATAGTACAGCAGAAAGTTGTGGGATTATGCTTGAGCATGTCTCTAAGATAAATATATAGCTTTTTATTTCATGGGCCAGTTCCAAAAAAAGCAGTTCTCCAGTCTCCTTTAATGATTTAAAGAAGAAAGGCCAAAGTATGGAAAGATAAGATGTGATTGCAGGAAAGACAAAGAACAAGCATTAGAATCTACAGCTGGGTTCTCACCCTCCCTGACAAAGTCAGTTCTTGAAAGAAAAATCTGTAATAGTTAATGTACTAAGTGTTATTAGAATTTGCAATCTGCCTTGTACCTCCTGCAGAGCCTTTATGGCTCCCAGGCTTTTCTGGGAATGTGCCTGTACTCAATTCACGCTGTTCTAGCTGGAGAATACCTTGCAAGAAAGCAGGCAAGCCTGTCCTTGAGCAAGAGAAAAATTCATACCCTTCCTGGGCTTCCTGTGAGCTTTGAAGAACATGCTTCTGTGATTGCTGCACCTATTTCATGTGCTCCTGGTGGTGCCTGGGAGCTGGCTGTAAATGAGGGTCCCTATGTGCTTTGGGCCCAAATATAGTATGGAGAGTTAAGTATTGAAGGGTAAAAGCAGTAGGAGGCTGGACTGACTGGAGGACACTTCCCCAGATCCATGCTCATTTTGTAAATCACAAATTATCTGTTGGCACTAATGACAGAAGTCCAAACCATCAAGCAAACAGGATATCTCTTCTCATACACCCTCCCTCTGTTTTCTTCTGTGGATTGGCTGCTTAGTTTAGGTATTAATTCAGAAGTTGGGAAGCTCCACTAGAGCCAATGAGCAGGAAGCTTAGCCCAGAGCAATACCTCCTCTGTCTCTTGAGCAAGTAGCAGCGAGGGAATGAAACTTCCCTCAAAACATCTGGCAGAGCTAAGCTGTGCCAGGACAGGCTTCCTCCCCCAGGGAAGGTGACTGACTCCTAGGGTGGGGCCAGATCAAAAGGAAGGTGCAGGGAAACGGAAACAGGGGTGAAAAGGGATGCCAGAATGTTTAAAACATAGCTGCTGCATCTGTCTAGTGGTCTAGCTCCTGCTTGTGAAATAAATTTCATGAAAGATGCACTTATTTATGTTAGCCTGTGATATGTAGGTCTAGACCAACTGGCATGTTTTAAGAGTTTGGGAAAGAAATGGAGACCAAGGTATTTTGCTTGCACTTTTTTGCTTTAAGGTAATTTAGTCTAAAAATCTTCGAAGTAAAATAAACATTGCCTTTTAAGTAGCTGAAGGCATTTACTGTGTTTGCAAAGACCTTTGCTCTTTGCAGTCTGGTTTGAGGAGATTTGGTTTTGTCTAGAAGAAAGAAAAATATTTGTGAGCTTCCTTTTGATTCCTGGACTGCTACTTCTATATGTGAGGTGGAATTGTACAAAACTTCATTTTACTATTACTCCAAAGGAGAGCTACACTGCTAGTGGAGGGGTCTGGAAAAGCTGCACGAAACTGTTTCTTTCAGGATTTGATTTGAAGAATGGTGGGTTGTATTTGTTTTGATTGCCCTCCCTGTAGTGCTGCTGCTTGGATTTGCACTAAGAGTGGGCTTGATGGGGTGCTCTTTAGAGAGGTGACCCTCATGAGCCTGAACAGGTGACCGCCTCTGGTCAGGAGCTGTCCCTGAAAGTCTCGTGTATGACGGACAGGAGCTGTCCCTGAAAGTCTCATATGTGATGGTCAGGAGCTGTCCCTGAAAGTCTCACGTGTGAGCCCACATGACATTTGGAGCACCTTTCAGATCTTTGAAACATTCAGTGATCCTGCACTGTGAAGTCTGTGTTCATCTGGTGTGATAAACTTCGCTGACAGGGACAGATTTATTATTAGCAGTGGAAACCAAGTAAAACATGACAAACCTTGAAGTCAGATGAAAAGTAGCATTTTTAGCTAATTTTGTTATAATCCTCCCTGCCGGCTGCACCATGAAGATATGTGGACTGGACCAGTCCTGAAAATGGAATTGTAAGCCCTAAATGTCAATGCTTGCCACACTATTGTTAAATTTAGTATATACAGAGGTTTCACTTGTAATTTAAATGGTGAGCTACAGATGCTTGTTTCCCTCCTTGAATGGGAAGGGTTTTTAAATCCAGGTTTGGTTCCTACTGGTTATATTTTTCAGAGCAATCAAAATAAAGTTGTGGCCTTTTGTGGAGCTTTGTAATTCACAGAACTATTGATCTTATCCAGTTCAGTGCAGCATTGCTGCTGATTCAGAGTAAAGAACTCTGGTTTTGTCTTTCTACACAATAAATGTGTAAAGGACAGAAACAATGTGTGATGAACTGGCCACAGCCCCCATTCCTGGGGTTCCCCTGCCCCTCTGGCAGGGAAGAGGCAGAGAATTTGAGTGTGAGGTTCAGCCTTGGAAAAAGGGGGGGTGGCTGGAAAGTGTTTCAAGATTTGGTTTTATTTCTCATTATCTTTCTCTGATTTGATTGGTAATGAATTAAACTGATTTCCCCAAGTGCAGTCTGTTCTGCCCAAGACAGTAACTGGTGATTGATCTCTCCCTGTCCTTATCTTGACCCATGAACCTTATATTTTCTCTCTCCTGGCCAGCTAAGGAAGGGAGTGGCTTTGATGGTATCTAGCCAGGGTGTACCCCTATAAAGGGTGTACACCCCTATGTAGTAAAGTCAGAAAGCACCTTGAAGTGTGAGAATGTGATTCTGGTAAACAGATAAACACACCAGATTAAAAACCAACCCAACCCCTCTTAAAAGACTTGACTTCAAGGAAGACAACCTGCACAGTAGCCAACAAAACCTACTCTGATGTAAAATGCTTAATTTTCTGGTAATAAAATAATAAAGTAAAAATTTTAAGTGCATTTAAATAGTATTTGCCAAATAGCAACGACCACACATGAGTTTTTCTACTGTCTTGTGAATTATTTATCATGGAAAATACTTAGATCCTGGTTTTGCCACTAAATCTTTCAAAGGAAAAGAAAATCACACAGCAAAGGTTTGTGTATATGAGCGAATTTTGCTTGCTTATGTTGTTAGAGCTTGATTTTGCTCTTTGAATGTAAGGTTATGTTTAAAAGCTGCATTCTTCTGGCATCTACTGAGGTTATGTTCTTCAGAACTCTTTATATGGGCTAAAATAAGCACTAGTAGTTAAACAAATATGGTACAGTGAAAGCAAATGCTTTGATCAAGTATTGTTGACAAATGTACTGTTCCAGAAAGCTTTAAATAACATGTTTTATTTCTGTCTTGCTGTAGTACATGGCATTAGATGAATCAAAACAGGTGGATTTTAAAAGTTATATGTATGTTTTAGAACCTGGTGGTTAATCAAGAATTAGAGTAGTGCAATGTTTCTGTCTTCTATTAAGTGCATTTCAACACACATTTGGCAATAAATACATCATTTAGGTACATAACCAAACACTTAATTGAAGGAAAAGTTCAAGATAAGTTATGACATTGCCTAAACTTTTGCATGTATCTTGAACAGAGCTACTTATTGCTGTTTGGACAGAGATTTCAGCTTTGGGTGGTGTTTATGGTGTCTGGAGCACCTGTGCACTGCAACTTTCCACAGGGGAATAATGAAGACTTAGCTACAAGAGCCTCAAACTGCAGGTTGTCTTCCTAATATTTGTGAGATGCTGTCATGTTGTTGGTCACATCTGCAGTTGTAATGTCTGTAGTGATTATTATTGAAAACAGGGTGCCTTTTGGACAGAGAAAGACATAACTGTTGATTTTAAACTCATTGAAACCCTTACTGTCATATATATACGTTAAGGAGATTTCCTGTGCCAAAAACGTAGAGCTGCGATCTGCTGGATACAAACTACTTGATGAATTGGCACAAAAAGTGACAAGTTAGCAGTAGCAGCTTTTAAATATGTATTGCACCGCAAAACATAATGCCTAAAAATGAAAAATCTCTCTGAATTTTTGGGGAGTTTGAGATCTGAGCTGTATAAATGTGAGAAGGGATCCTAAGGTGCTGATTTTCACTGTGGTGGATATTTTTATGAAAAAGAAACTGTTGAACCAGAATCTATGAGATGGTTTCTGTTGAATATCAGTGGAGCCAAAAATTCACCTGCTCTTCCCCTGGGTCTGATTTGTTCCCCTAAGAGGTGGGAGACAGTTATCTGCAGTGGTTCCTTGGCTTCTGCAGCTGTTCAGAGTCTGAATCATTAGCTTGAACATTTGTTGGTCTCAGATTAACTTCATGCAGTAGAATGAGAAGTCTGTGAAGTGTTGGCATACACTCTTTACTTTTATCCCTGCTGTTGGACCTGGCAGAAAATCAGTGCATTTACCTCACAGCAGTATGGCAAAGCTCTTTCTTGGTGTGACTTGGTTTATTTTTTGTGTTTCTACCTCATAGCTTTCAGGAACCTGAATGCTGCTTTTGCTTGAAGCTCAAGTATGAGCTCACACCAATTAACCTGAGGCTGAGATGTCAAAAGTAGGGCCTCAGTCTTTTTGCAGACGCCCCTCTCCTGCACAGATTTATGGATGGAACCAAGGGGGTTCCAGCTGAGAGCAGATGTCAGTTTAAATGTCAGTTGACATATGTCTTGTCACTACCATCTCTCTGACAGTTTATGCTTAAACAAATCCAGCTTTTTCACAGGTGTGCAAATTTTGCTCATAGTGCTTATCAGTTTAGAAGATAGGGCTTTTTAAACCACTGAAATATTTCAAAATGAAGACTTTTTCTCAGGATATAATGCTTATTTATAGCTGTTGTGTAACTATATCAGTAAAATACTACTAAAAAATGCCATGCCTTGTTATGTACCCCCTGATCTCAGGGTCCTAAACATCTTAAGGAGAGCTGATGAACTTGCTTGTTTTTCTGATTTAAATGAAGTATTGTGCTTTCAAAGCATGATGAAGCAAACAGATTTGATACCTCATTCTTCTTTGTTGGATGCAGATGTATTTTATTAAATATACACAGTTCTGTACTGCCACTGCAGTGCAGTGTCTGTATTGTACACTTGGAAAGGAGGATAGGCATGGTTATGATGTAGTGTCCAAATACCATTTCATTGTGGCATTTTTCTAGCAAAATTGCTTTGAAATAGAACAAAAAAATTATCCGTTTACTTCTGTGAAATATAAGTTTCAGGAGTGTCATGATCGTCTCTGGGAAAACTAGCTTTTGGAGTTTAAGTGAAAACCTCTCCTAAAATGGGTTTAGTTGCAGCACTGGTATACTTGGGGGTTCATTGAAAGCCTTTTTCAGTGTCATGCAGACTGACTGCTTTCCCTTCTTTATTGCTTTACGTTTTTTCAGAGTTAAGTGATCTTTGGTCTCGGGCGTCTGTCCGTAATCCTTTGCTGTGACAGGGCTGTGGGGGCAGCTACCTGAACGTAATGAGCAAACTCACCATGAAGTGGAAATTGCCGTGTAGATAAGGTCTAGGGAAATTGGGTTTAAATGAAGAAAGCAATAAAATGTAATCTCCCAGGAGATCTGAAAGGAAATCAGATTGCACCACCTGATTTAGGGAGGAAACACTGATTTTTGCTGATGTAGTTTTTCTGCTTTTGCTTACCCTACGTGTCACCGTACAGTCGTGTCTGTAACTGCAACACTAAGGAAAAAAGATGTGTACGTGTTTTTTGCTGATAAAGCCCCACATATAAGTCCCTATGTGCCTACAAGTTCTTCGTTACAGTGCTGTCCCTCAGCACAAGCCACAGGGTGGCTGTTACATTCATTGGTTAAACTCCTGAAATGTTGTTCTTGGAGTGCCTGCCACTACAGGCTGTCCACAGCAAAAAGGAGAGACATTTTCCTCACTTGTAATTTAAAATAGGAAAAATGTCCAGCCCTGTTCTTCAGTAGAATGCAAAGGAAAATGTTGTTAGGAATCTTGTGGGCAGGTTGAGATTTGGAGTTTTTTTCCTCCTCAGCTAACCTTGGAGGACCAGGAATGGTTGCCCCCTCATCTGTAATTTCTTTGTTATCCTAACTCTTTGCTTAACCCTCAAGGCAGGTTAATGCCTTTCAGCTTCACCCTTGTCTGATACCTGAACTGGGGACACAAAAACCACTCTGCAAAATATACCTGGTGATGCTGTCTGGTAGGGCTGCTGTGACAGGAAGGCAAGGAGGAGACTGGCTGCTCTCTGTGTCCTGCTGTGGGCTGAGCATGCCCTTATTGTTATTTCTGGATGTGCTGATTCAGCGTGGCAGCGGTGTGTAATACATACAAAATATGAGTGGCTACATATGTCAGATTGAAAAGTAAACAGGTCAGAGTGTGTCCTCTGATGTGTATTTATAGCACACTGACATCAGCAGGAGTTATGTACATCTGAAGGCAGATTCAGCCTGTGCAATAAGTGCAGAAAAGCGTGCCTCAAGCCAAAGCGGCGTATCGTATGTTTCAGTGAATATCACTTCTAACTGTTCTTATATATACCATACTTACATTGTATATCTAACATCAGTGATTAGAGCCTGTTAGGTATAAATGTGGTGACAAGCTGTACCTTTCTGGAGTTGCTTAAGAGTTACAAATAGGCATGACTGAGTAGTTGAAGGACATTGAATTAAACATGCTTGAATTAATAGGGTAATGATTGGTGCTGCTCAGAGCTATAAAATAAACACTAGCTGGAGCTCTGTGCTATGTGGCAACCAGATCGAGCCATGGGGTTGCTGAAGTATTCTGAAATGACTCAAACTTTAAGTGAGAGAGATAATCCTAAGAAAGCTCTCTACGTAGCCTCCCTGTGCAGTTAATGTTTTAAACCCCCCTTTGGCTTGTTGTTATGACTTCAAAGATACTCTAAAGCCTTTGTTAAATTGATCATTAACTCTGCAATGTTATAATTAGACACTTGAACTTGGCTGCATTCAAAAAGAAAATGCAAGAATGAAAATCCTGACCAGCGTTGTTTCTCTGCAGCTCATCAGCATGGTCAGAGAAGGATTAAAGTTCCACAGGAGTTAAAAAGCAATAGGGATTGAAGGCATTAACCAGCCTTGCAGGATTGATAGGGAGCCATTAATCCACAAAGTTTTTCTTTGAAAGTATGGAGCGAGAATAATGTCAGGAACCTGAAATGGGTTTCTGCTGGAGATTTACATTTAAGCTCATAAAGCATTCTGATGGGAACGTCGGGCTGGAAGCGTGTGTTGGGGAATCCTTAAGTTTGCAGCCCAGCAATTGAGCACGTTACAGCCATCAGCTGAGCGCTGCCACCGACCCCTTCCGAGGCTGCAAAGCCAGCAGAGGAAGCCCCGGAGGCGGCTTTGAACAATAGCAGCGAGCCCAAGCAGCGCTGGGAAGATTGAGGGTGGCTGGAGGCTGCGGTTAAAGTTTATGAGGTCTGAGGCTGGGAGAAGCTCAGCCCTACGTCTCCCACTTTCTTTCCTCAGTCTCTCCTGATGGAGTACAAGTCGAGACAACAGCTGGTAGCTACTATAAGCCCGGCTGCAGAGTGGATGGGAAAACCTGTCTCCATAGTAACAGAGCAGGCATTGCATGTGCTGCTCCTGCTAGATCTGGGGAGTAGCTGGCTAAAGACATCTGGTCAGTGTAGCCAATTCTCTGGGGAAATTAGCTCATTTCATCTGATAGTAACCACAGAAACTTTTGACTTGGTTTAATAGTATGATGCTGAACATGAGATAGAACCAACTGGTTCCGCAGTTTTGAAAGTCAAAGATTATCTAAGTACTCTAAGATAAATATTTTGGTAAGGAAGGCTATTGCTTGTGCTCATTACCCCACCTCCCGCTCTTCCCTGTGGCGATGTTTCTGTCTAATATGAGGTGATTCTTCAGTGTGGGGCGGGTTTTATGAATTCAAAGATAGTTTTCTCTTTCTAAATATTTACTTCTTCTGCTTACAAGAGCTCTTTTTATTATACAGTGAGCCATCTATGCCTTTCATCTTAGGGCAGGTCTATGTAGTGTGAGATAATGTCTGTGTTAACGCACTGTGGCCTGTACTCTAAAAAAAGTTCTCTCCCCATCCACAAAATCTTGGGTCAATTAACGCTTACACATTTTCAAAAGGAATATTCTGAACAGTTATGCAGCTACAAATAAACCTCAAAATAGCAGCTGAATATGTGTCAAAGTCTTGAGCTATTTAGCATCAATTAAACCAATTACAGATCATAATCTTGCATACAATACAGGAAAATTCCCAACTGATTTTTGTGGAACAAGTTCTGCCTCCAGTAGGCAGAGATTATATTGAGGATATGGTGGTTGGGTATGTTGGCTGTTGTTTTCCTGTTTACCATAAAATTTATCAGCTCATACTACAGCTCTGTGTAACATTCAGAAATTTGGAGGAAATTGAAGAATGGAAACTTTTTTCCATTTGCACATTAGGACATCATTGCATATTTTTCATATGCCAATAAATGATTGTAGTGGATCATAGCTTTTCTGGAATAATAATGCATGCAGAAAGTGTCTTTGCAGCAGCTCAAGAGAAGCGTCCTAATGTGTTGGGCACAGAGAAATGCTTCATCTTCCACCACCCCATCCACACCCACTATTGACACCCATTCCTGGTTACAAATATTTGAGCTCAGTGGGTTGTTGTGACCATCATGATCTAGAAAATGGAAATGTGTGGGCAGGCATGAACCGTATGTCTCTGTTTATGGAAGAGCAGCAGAGCTGTCAGTCTTTGAGAATCCCTACCCATGATTTCTGTTTGAGCACGTGGGGTTGAATGAGAGAAATGTGTTCAGCTCTGCTGGACGACAGCAGTAAATGATTTTATGGAGAATAAGAGCTGCTAGCTGCCATAGTTCTTAAGAAACATCTAAAGGACATCTAAAGGTCTTAACAGAAATCAAGAAATTATTATAATAAAGAAAGGGGCCTGAGCTTCCCCAATCAGACAAGTGCAGCAGATGTTCAAGGGCCCCAGGTGGGCTATATAGATGTTAATAAACCAGATGAGCTGAAATCAGTTAATGAAAGAAGTTTAATCAATCTGAGTTGATTCAAGAAGTGACTACCTGATGAACGCACGTACCTTATTGAATGAAGCTTCTTTGGTTTTCTTTGTCTGCTGAGCTCATGCTCTGATGAACCAAGAGTTACAGCTCTCTGTGGAGTTACACCATTGAAAGTGGGTGTCAGATTTTATTTTTCCCCAAATGCTTTTATTTCCTACCTGGAAACAGTCATGTAACAATGTGAAGCAGCATGTGGGTGAGTGGTGGTAAAGATGGCATGAAGGAAGGCTTTCCTTTTCCACTCTGGACTTCATACTGAATTTCATGGCAAATGAACTGTCCTTGAAACTGAAAACTTCCTGGTTTCAAAGTTTTAAATTTCTGTCTACAGGAATCAATAAGAAAAAATTCTACTTAATCAGGGAAAATTGATGATATTATTATCAAATTGATGATATTATTATCAAAGACTTACTGTGCGAGGGTGCTTTGTGGGTCTTGAGGTGGGTGGTTGTTTGCCTTTCTTCATTTTGTTTGCTTGTTTTTATGAAGCCAAATGGATTTGGCTGAAACTTGCAGTAAGTCTTCCTGAAGCTGGATGTTGATAAAAATTAGGGAGTTCCGGTCAGTGTGGTTATTAACATGAAATCTTTCCTCTCAGAGTATAGAGAGGGTATTTCTTTTCCACTGGGTTCCTTATTTTCACAACATTTTCAGGAAGCTTAAATCTCTTCTGACATTCTGGTCTTCTGATCTGTCCAGATCAACTCATGGATTTGGGAGTTTTAAGAGGGAAACCGGAGGTAGACAAGGTAATCACGTGGACCTCTCTTAGGGAGGGCAGCCTAAAAATAGAGAACCCACACAAACATCTCTCTCAAGTGAGAACTGGTAGTAAATTTCCTCTGCTTTTTATACTGTTGCTCCAAGCTGAGTTCAAAGCAGTTCTTCTAGGCTGACTGGGTTTTTTTGCAGCTTTTAGCTATTAGTTAGGTTAGGTAGTATAAGACAGTCATAAATGCTGTCCCTTCATGGAAAAGGGTGTAGGTACTCCTGAAATCATAGCTGCTTACATCTCAGTGTGCCTAGGGCACTTGACATAATTTCCCTTTGTACATCCCTATTTCTCTCCCTTAACTGGAGAAAAAGGCTTTTTCAACTTGTTCAAGTACTTGGAGTTTGCAGTCCCCATGAGGTCACTTTCTAGCCTGGCAGTTCATGCTAATTTAGTTAATCAGTAGAAATAGTAATGTTGTTTGTATGATTGTTTCATACTTAAAAACATGCTTGAAAACACATCACATGTGGTTGTAGAGGTTTTTAAGAGTTTAGCTGGTGTTTGGAATATGGTACGATTGCATTTCTGATGCCTGGCTACATGCTGGCGTTTTGTTCTGTGTTTTCCTTTCAGGAAGCATCAATTGTTGATTATGTGCCTCAGTACTCAGATATCAGTGGTGTAAGGGTGTAATCTTCCCTTCTCAACGGCTTGGTTCAACTGTGCTTGTCTGTTACAGATTGCGGCTTGGCTTCAGTGGTCATCCTGTTGACGTGAATCAGAATATTCCAAAATAAATTGTTGTAGAGTGAAGAGGTGTCAGAAATCAGATCTGTGTATGTACCATGGGCAGCTTAGTGTTAAAGCCTCATGACTGAAGTCTAATCCCAAACCAAAATGTCAGAAGTATTCTTCCTGCCAAAACTCTGAATAGCTTCTTTTATCATTGGGTGCTATGATTGTGTTGGCTCACAGGCAGAGTCGCACAGTGTACTGAGCAGCAGTAAAGAGGGACAACCTGAGCAAAAGAAGAGCTTCTCAGCTCCTGAAGAGGAATGAATAGTTCAGTGGGGTTCCTTTGAGCCTGTGTTCTGACTGAATTATCTTCATATTTATTTTAGCAGTAAAACAAGTTGAAGGTTGAAAAAAACACCCTGCTTTAAAGAGTAGAAAGAACCACAGAACACGAAGTGAAGTTAAAAGAACTCCTTGAATGTTGTTAAGGATTCCAGAAGTACTCTTTAATTGCTGCCAAAGCTAATGTGGCTGGAATTTCTGTGGAAAACATCAGTACAGTAGTCAGTACACAATTGCCTCCAGTTTGCAATAGATTCCCCTTCCCCAAGCTTATTCTCCCTGTTCTATATGTTAAAAAAAAAAAATCCTCATTCAATGTTACCCTTAACATTGAAACAAAGATGATTTCTTATAGCAGTGTGAGGAATTGCACAGTGGTAACTGCTTGGTGTTGCTCTAACTGATTGCTCATTCTACCGCCACCATTGTTTGCTGTAGTTTTAAAGCTAAAAAGTAATGTAATTCAATTCCTTAAGTCTGCAATTAATTCACAAAGTGTCTAAAAAGAGGGCTTTCTTAGTGTTTTTCAGAGTAAATTAGCGCCCAAGACGAACGTAGTCTATGTTCATAGCACGAAATACCCATTACTATTACTCAAAGGGTGTGAAACCGCATAAAGGATTGCTAGAGAGTTTCTACTGCATCTAGAGCACCGTAAAGCTTGATGTTTGAATAGGCACAGCATTTCTGGCTCTATCAGTGTGCCATTTGGGACAAGTAATGTGGTACATGATAGAAGAGTTCTCTGATGTAACATGCTAAGGGCAGATTTCTAATGAGGAAAGCTTTATTGTTGGGCTTACTAAAAATATGCACTCATGTCATCAGCTTTGCTATCCCAAGTGCAATAGCTTATAAATATTCAAGTTCCCAGTTATGGCACACAGCTGTAAAGTACTTTGCATATCTAGTAGGTTTCCTTTGGCCATCCAGTTGATGAGGAAATGCACATTGTACACAAAACAGTTCCCTTTTTAGTGTAATGTAATTGTTATGAATTAAACCTTGAACAAATACTAGCAATTGACAAAGTTAAATGTGAATGTGTTATGTGTTGGGGAAAGGGGAAGAACGAGGTTGTCATTAAAGTCATTTTTAGCAGAGCTGTTTGAGCTTTACATGCACTCTTCATGTGTCAGTGTTTCGAAGTTGTGCATCAGGACAGCCCCTCTCCTTCCTCTCACTTCGTTTTAGAAAATAACTTTGCCTGTAATTATTTATTTTGCGTACTGAGAAAATATAGCTATAAAAGAATTTTTTACAGCGGAAAAAACATTATAACCTCTCAGTAATGGTGTGATGCGAAGAATATCACGTGTTTCAGTTACCACTCACACAGAGTGGTGGTTTGTGTCCTGAGTTAGTAAATATTGAGTTTGGGTATGTTTAAAGAAAGGACTCGCCTTTCTTTAGTATAACCTCTTGCTTCACTTCTGTAAGACAACTGCTACAAGTGTGAGTTTTCCCTAGTTCCATTGTTGCTGAACACATGTATTTTTGTGTGGGATGAGCGTTTTTGGTTCCAGTGGGTAATCTTGGCTCTTTGATTTGTGAGTACGGCCTTTGGTGTCCAGATTAGACTTAAGGTTTTTTTGTTGATATCACATCTAACATCTAATGGGGTCTTGAGAGGCTTAAGCAGGACAGATATTCAAAAATCAGCTTTTTAAAAGTAAGTATGGGAAACTGCAAAGATGTAAAGCGTAAGGCTAAAACATTGGATGATCTTTTGACATTAAAAAGATCCTAACCACAAAACAAGAAAAGTTTTATAATTATTGACAGAATTCATCTAACTGTGGAGTAAGACTGACATTTCCTTCATCACTTGCTGGGAAAAATTCTTTGGAAAATGTGAGTTTACAAAGATGTTTATTTTAATCACTAATTTAAGCAACACTAAATCTCAGATCAGAGATAAGGGCCTAGAAAATTCTGCTGTCCCTCAAAAAATCCTTCAATGAATCACCTGGAAGTACAGTTCACATAAAGAGCAGCTGTTCCTCAAATGCCTTGAGAAAAATGAGTGCAACAATATGAAGTTCTGTTCTACTGCTACCAGTTGGGCATTCTGATGTGTTAATGCATTTATAATGCATCACCAATGCTTTGGTTCTTCTAATAGTGTGTATTTTAAAGTGTACTCTAAGTTTGGTCTTCAGTGCCCAATGCTCCAGCACAGAAGAGGCTCATCTGTCTCTAAACCCTGCTCCTTGTGCCCATTACTTTAAGTTACAATTGTTTTTAGCTCTTCAATTACTGCTCTGCTGGGGGAATTCTTCTGCTCGTGTGACTTTTGCTTGGTATTGTGCAGAGTCTTGAGTTTATTCTTGACATGTCCAAGGCATTGCTTTTACAAGGTCCCTCCTTTTCCAAAGAGCTTTAGAGTACAGTGTTGCCGAATTCTGCCAAATACCAGCTTGGTGATTTGTTTGTTTCGTTTTTTGATTTGTTTTGTTTCCTTCAAAATTCATTCCATATAATGCCCATTAGCTTCCTGAGGTATTTGATGTCTTGAAGCTCAGACCAGCTGCTACTGAGAAGGCTGTGGCTTTTTAAAGAATTTTTTTTCTTCCAGCAATGAATAGTGCACTTGTCCTTTATTTGTAAAGGGAGCAGAGGAAAGGTGATAGTGAGTGAGTGGAGTTTCACAGAGCTGCACTTCTCCTTTACTAACTTTGAATTCTGCAAAGAGCTGCCTCTGCACCATTTATTTATGTTGGACCCAAAACTGATAGAAACATGAATTCTTATAAAAATATAAGTCTTTGCACATAACGGTAGCTTGGTTAATGGGGTACGCAACTTCAGAGAGATCTGGCTTCTATCTTCATTTTGCAAATGTAGGTTTAGTTTGGTCTCTTTGGAACACTATCAAAGCCCTGGAGAGAGTTTGCACAGTGCTGGCCGTGTGCTTTGGTTGGTATAAATTAAGTTCCCATTTCGGAATGCTCTAATCCTGATGCGCTGAATGATAGCCACAACTGTTCTGCGCTTGCTGGCTGGAAGGGGCGCAGGAAATTGGCACCAGGAGGAAGGTACTTGCCTTCAGTATGTGAAATGTATTTGCCACTTAGCTGAAAATGCTGACTTTGTTGCCTTCATTTACGTTTATTTTGCATGTCAAATAGCTCTCCTCTCCTTCACAAATTTTAGAGGCAACTGTAAAATGCTGACTGAATGGGCTGTGTACATATGGCATCTGAGAGGGTTTTTATTAGCTTAAACTAGCACATGTGTTTTCCTGTGAGGAGTATTAAGTGCCTGGACTGCAGGTTTAGTGTGTGACTGTTTTTGCAGCTGTGTGGAAGAGCATGATGTGTATTCCCTGGAGCAGGCCTGGGAGAGAGCTCAAGTATGTTGAGGCAAAAGCAGGTTGTGTTTATGGGAATGTCAAACAGAAATATGGCACTTGAACCCTTATCAGTGCTGAACCTGATGCTGGTAACTGGTGGCTGTCACCCAGTTGTGTGAAAGGATTTTGTTGCAGAACTTCATGTCTTTATACTGGAACTATGTCCTGCCAGACCAGACAAAAATTGTTTTCTTTTTTGCCTTTTTTTAATGTGGAAGAAGTTGAAATTAATGTTAGTTCCTTAAGATTTATTTCTTTTTAAACTCTTATTGAAGAGCTTGTTCATTGCTCAGGCCAGAAATCCTAGTTTTGGAGGATGAATTTTGGAAGCATGCTTCTTCTAGAAGAAGAGGATATCATGAGTAAATGTGGAATTAATGTCCTGATTTTGGTGACCTCTCACTCTTCTTACTTGTGGAAATTACATCACATCCCTAAAAGAAAAACCAAAAACCATATAAAGGAGAGCAGCAAGGCCAGAGCTGAGGATTCTGAAGCAAGGCTAGCACACAGGCTCATTCCATAACTAACTTCTTGGAGGGAGGACTGGGCCTCGGGGAGATATTTTGCCTGCACAAGAGAGTTAAGAAGTTAGAACTTCGTCAGAAAGAACTCCTCTTCTGCAAACTCTCTATCTGCTTTTGCAGGAGCAAGTTGTTGAAATAGGCCATAAATAATTAGCTCAGTGTGGAGGCTTCATGATGTCTCTGTGCATATCCACTGTACTTCCATCCACAGTGCTTCTTGTCTTGAAGCATTTGTGTGAGTGGTAAGTAGCGGGTTTTCAAAACCACTGGAACAAAAATATTTTTTTATCAATGCTCCTTCTAATTTCAAATGTGTTGATGCTTCCTGGATGCTATTACAATGTGGCCTCAACAAAAAAAAGTACATTATGTCTGAAACCACTAGGTTTCAGGTGCTGCTGCTATCAAATTTTATGGCAGGTGACCAGAACTTGACCATTGCGTCTTAAAGGTGCCATCTACCCTTATATTCCCTTTTAGATGTACAAAGTGGAGCTACTGCAAGTTAAGCTAGGCAGATCATGGCCAAATTCTTCCTTTTGTTTGACTCTGCTTACAGATAACAGATGCTGTGCAATATTTATTTTCTCTTAGAATGGAGTAGTGTTGTAAAGTGATAATCTAAGGGTATAAAGGAAATATGCCTTGCTGGGAGTCACAGTGGCTTTTATTGCCCTGTACTTTGTAGCTGGAAAACAACAGGCATACAGTCTCTTCCCAAAGTCCCTCAATAAATTCCATGTTGGCCGTGGAGCAAAGGCAAGACTTATGAGCTGCTTGGTGTAGGGCATGGTGGGTATGAAGTAGCTTTTTAAAAAAGGAGTGAGAAAGGTTGTTTAATAAAAAAGCATGCAACAAGATATTTGACAGGATGAAAATGCTCAGATCAAGGAAAGTAGCCACTGTGTAAATAGTGTTATTATGACAGTTCTCTGTAACACGGAAATACAGACTTGCTTGGCTTACACTGATTTTTTTAAATAGTCTGTAGCAGTTCCTTCTACTTGTATTAGCATATTGTATGTACTAATGAATGAGTTTGCATATTTGTGAACTGTGTTCATGTGTGCTTCATCTGAAGTGTAGGTGAATAGTTCCTTTGAATTCAGTAAGATATAAAATTAAGCATATGCTGCACTGGGTAGAAGCCAGAGCATTTTTCAAAGAGAGGGTCCTGAATGAATTCCTTCTAGAGACTTTTATGAAGCCCTGAATAAGAGGTTCATGAAATAAACAGAAAGGAATAGGGATTTTAATAATTTTTGTATCAGGGTTAGCATGTTGACACTTTCTGTCTCTTGCCAGCTACTTTGGGTTTGAAGTCTACTTCTAGAGCATACTTTGTTATGGGGGAGAGCTGCACATTAAAACGAGTTCTGTAGAATAAATGTGCAAGCCCAGCTTAATTCACGTCTGCAAATTCCTGGTGGATATCATCAGCAGCCACGTTCAAAAGCTAAAGACAACTGCATTATGAAGAGACTTGTGCAGGGGTGATGGTGTGGAAAGCTGTTGTAAGGCAGCCGTGCTCCAAGCCCGTGCCTTCAGATGCAGAGTTACACCACTGACATCTGACGCCTTTTGGGGCTGGTGGAAAAATTCCAATTGCCAGCATTTGGGTTTGGTGAAAACTCTAGTGAGAAGAGAGTGAAGGAAATCAGCGAAAGGCTTTTTAAATACACCTAAAGGAGTTAGGTGCCTGACTCCTATTGAAATTCAATAGGATTTAGTTGCTTGGAGCTTTTGGAAAAAATTCAACCCAAAATTGCAGGCCTGAAGTATTGTTTAATGGTCCCAGTGCTATTGTTCTGTGCTCTCAGCACCGATTAAGGGAAAATAAAAAAGCTTCGTCACAGTCAACTGTTCTAGCTCTGTCTCCTAGTAAGCATCCCTTTTTTTCAGAACATGAACACTTATGGAAGCATTATTTCATCTTAATTCAAAACATAATAAGGGAGCTTTAATGATGTCCAGTAACTTGGGATTAATTATGGGCCTCTGAAGGTGGAAATCTAATACTGATATCATGGTTTTGGTTTTCTGTAGCCTGTTTAATCATTTGGTGCCCAATTTGCTAGATAAAGAATTTTAGCAAATGAAACCAGTCTTTTGAAAGAAAGGAACAACCGAGGGTGTTGGCTTTAACCATTTTTTAAAAACTTAGCATCATTTGTTTTCCTCTGAAAAGATGTAATTTACAAGCTCTTTGGAAGTGAGGAGGTTAAGTAGGGGAGAGAAAAATCTCCAGTCCTAAATAGTGGTTTGAGACTTTCTGTTGCTCAGTAAGTGTTTATATATACGAGAAACCATTTGTCTTTCTATTTTTGATCTTTGTACTTCGTCAAGTTGGGATATTTACTTTATTGAGTCTTTGTGTGCTTGCCTAGGCCGTATGATTTTGCTGTTCTATGTATCTTAGAAAGCACAGTACAGCTTTCAGGAAAAAAAATCCTGCCTTTCTCAATAGAACAAAGAGGGGCCTCTCTGTACAAAGTGGGTGAGATTGGAAGAAACAGTTGCCTTTGCTGCTGTTAATTTGCATACCCTGCTCGGGCTGTACAGAAGTGCTGTCTGAAGCATTTTGCAAGCCCCG
Organism: Camarhynchus parvulus; assembly: GCF_901933205.1. Lineage (NCBI taxonomy): Eukaryota > Metazoa > Chordata > Aves > Passeriformes > Thraupidae > Camarhynchus > Camarhynchus parvulus. The sequence goes on along the minus strand of NC_044575.1, from coordinate 14,662,449 downwards.
ATGTGTCACACCTGAACAGCGTGCTGAGAAGTGGGCTCCAGCTCTCTCGGAATTGCCACACAGGCTGTAGCATTTGGGTTTTGTGTAAATGCAACCTATTGCCACAAAGAGGATCAGAAGGCTGCAGCACCTCTCCTGTGAAGGCGAGACTGGGAGCTGGGATTGTTCAGCGTGGAGAAGAGAAAGCTCTGGGAAGACCTTAGAGCATCTTCCTGTACCTAAAGGGGGCTGCAAGAAACCTGGAGAGGGCTTTCTGCAAGAGGGTGGGACAAGGGGGAATGGCTTCAAACTGAAAGGCACAGGTTTAGATCAGATATTAGGAATAAATTCTTTACTGTGAAGGTGGTGAGGCACTGGAACAGTTTGCCCGGAGGAGTTGTGGATTCTCTATCCCTGGAAGTGTTCAAGGCCAGGTTGGATGGGGCTTTGAGCAACCTGGTCTAGTGGAAAGTTCCATGGCAGGGGTGTTGGAGCTAGGTGATCTTTAAGGTTCATTCCAACTCAAACTGTTCTAAGAGTCTGTGATTGCTCTATATGAGAGACATGCCCCTGCTTTTTTTTTTTTTTTGACCTTTGAGGAGTAGAGAGATGCTGTATCCCTGCTTGTTAAGATGCTCAGCCTGGTTGTTGTCCAATCCAGCTACACGGCCCTTGATGGATGGCAAGTGTCCTGTTTGTCACTTCAGCAGATCTATTGTCCCCTCTCTTGGCTCCTTCAGAGACTTGCTTGTCATGACTTCTGAAAAAAGCTTGTGGCAGTGTCCTTGCTCCAGTATTGCTGCCTGAGACTGTGAGGAGGTTCCACTTCTCTGTAGCAGCAATATTCTATTGTCTTGGCTAAAAAATAGGTTTCAGTGCAAGTAGTGCCACAGGAATCTTAGAGCTGAAGCAATGGTTGTTGGCATGCAATCCCTACATAAGCTACACAAGGGATTATTTAATTGTTTAAAGAAATCTGTGGGAACTCTATCATCCTTGAAGCCAGATTTGATAAAATTGTGGGAATAATGTGATTTATCTTTCCTATGAGGGTAATGTAATAGAGCTTAAGATATTGCAGATATGGGTAAAAATTGTATTCCCAATGAAATGTTGAGATGGGAGGAAATTCTTCAGTACAAGAAATGTGTACTTATGAGTCTTAAAGCTGTCTCCCTCACCAATGCTTCTTGTCTTCCTGTGCCTGTCATCTCTCCTTCCTCTTAGGGCAGACACCTCTATGGGAGATGGAATAAGCTATATGTAGTCTTCAGTTTTGGGTATTCTGTAGCCAGTCAGAATAACATAATGGTATGCATTGCCTCCTTCCTCCTAGAGCATGTGTTTTACCTCTCTTGCATTTATGGAGGGCATTGAAAAAAGTCTAGGGACTGAGTAAAGAGATTTTTGTTTGTAATAGATTTCAGATGACCTCATCTAGCCCTCCTACATCAAATGGTTGCCTGGATGTCTGTGATGCTCCATGACTAGTTATAGTTTTGAGGTCTACAGGCAGAGCCTCAGGCAATATATTCTCTATACAAATGCATTCTTAGCCTCCAGAGTCAATCTCTGTATCTGTTAAATAGCTGTTGTTGTGGTGTCATGATTGTTTGTGTTTTTTTCCTCTCAAGTTACTAATCTAATAGCTTAAAGCCATTTATTTCAGTTAAGTGTTAGGGCCCTGTCATTTCTTTTGGAGTTGCTACTGTACTTTATTTCACAATGCAGGTATTGGATGTCTCCCATCAGAGGATTGTAGCTCTTTTAGTACAGTGGGGATTGAGAAGTAAAGGAAGGGCTTTTCCAGATGCATTTATTAGCAAAATACCCTGGGAACTCTGGAGGTGTGGACTGTACTAGCAGATAGCATGAGTATAATTGTCAGGCAACTGTGTTTGTATTGATCCTGCCTAAGTTCCTTCATTGGATGGTGAGAGCTGTACTGTAACCAGATGATTAAGCTATGCCATATTTTACTTGGCTGTGCTGGGATTATGTGGCTGAGAAGGCATGAATATGGCACAAGGCATACCTAGGCTGAACAGGAAGGATGGCAGAAGTGGGGATGCCATGTGGAAATCAATAATTAAAGGAAAAAAAAGTATTTTCTCTTGAGACAGCCCCTGTATGCCCATAGTGTGAATGTACGTGGCTGTCACATCTTGGAGGGCTCCTTATACCATGTAAGTTTTTAATGTCAGTGTTGCATTTCTGTTTTCACCTTGTAGAAAGAAGATGTCTGTTATATTACATAGGATTGAATGGGTCCTTGCACAGTGTAGTACTTGTGTGTATGTAATTTTAAGCAAGAAAACTCCTTGACTGAGCTTTAATTTCCATGTTCACTCATGTTTTTCAGGCAGTTATTGTCTTCTAGTGCATGTAAATTTCATGTTAAATTGGTAATCAGAAAAATACAGGGAATGTTTCAGTACCTCAAGGGAAAATAACTGATGTACTTTTTTTTTTTTTTAATAGTCTACAAGTTTCTGGGCACTAATATAAGAGCCCAGAGACAGAAATTCATCAGCCTCCCCCACCCCCAGGAGACTACTTATTAGATTTATGCAACACAAGATATTAAAAACACTTTTGTCTGTCACAGAGCCACGGGCAGGGGAGGGGGTATTTGCCAGTTGCTAATGGATACCTGGCGTTTTTGTGTATGACCATGAAGAACAACTTGTGCACTTTCACCCCCGATGTTCCCTGAATAACTTGGGTCTCATTTAGGTCAATAAGCCTTTATCAAAACGTCAGGAGTGAAAAATGTGTCTTGGTGTAAGCCGACTGGTCGTTCCCTGCAGTCAGCGGACTCTATAGGACAATCAGTGTTCTCTGCGCTTGTCTGCATGTCACGCAAAGAGCTGGGTGACAGTAACCATTGAGTGCGTGTCTGTCCCATTGTCTTTGGGACAGCCCCCATTTGCATACTTGCCGGTGTGCCTGTTAGCCAATGAACCATGGAGGGCTTTAGGAAGCATACACAGCTCCCATGCAAATTCTCTGCGTGGGGAACGCTCGCTCCTTTACGGCACAATCCGCGCTTTCTCTTCCTGCCTTCCTCCTGTAAAACTGAAACTGTGATCCTGAGAGTCCGCAGTGCTGTTTGTGGGTCCATTGTGATAAAACGTTAACTTTTTCTCTGGCTTTTTCTTTGCTTACTAGGGTAACCTTTTCCCCTTCTTTCACTTTTAGCAATTGCTTTTGGGGGTATCTGAATGGTATTATCTGTGCTATCACACATGATGTGAAGCCTTATATATCTATATCTATCCTTATATACCCTTATATATCCCTTCCTACCCCTTCCTCCAATGAGCTATTTTGAATGAAGGGCAGCTTTTGCTTCCTATGTGGTTGGAATTGTCTTTTGTAAAGGGAATTTCCTCCATGGTAGTGGTGAAGGGAATTGTACTAGTCCTCTGCAAAAGGAAGAGCACTTGGATATTAGGGTTTATTGACTGGGTCTGTGAAAGGAATACAGTCATCTGATCAGAGAAGATGCTCCTCTGATCCTCTAATTTCTGTGACAAATCCACAGGACCTCATGTCAAGCAGAACTCATAATTCTCCCATTCAGTTTTGATTCATAAGTGACATTAGATTGGACAAAGGGAGAGTTTCATTGGAAGACACAGGGTTTCCTTAAAGTATCTGGTGCAGCTGCTGTTTCTTTCAATTTATGATATTCATTATGTCTTTAACTTATTGGAAAATATCTAACAATAGTTCAGTTTTAAAGTAAAAAAAAAAATGGTGGAGGGTTCTGGTGGATCCTTTCAGAAGGAAGGAAGGAAGCTCCTTTCAGAAGGAAGCTCTAGAAGAGATTCTTGGCTGGATTGAAGATCTTGTTCATTACAACCAATGCTCTTGATAGTTCTATTATATCTTAAAAATCTACCTTGAATACAAGTGACTATAAACAATTGTGATAGCTGTCCTACTGCATCTGACATCTTGCATAGGTTATGACACATCAAAACTAAGGGAAAGAGCCCTGGCTCATGTTCTACCAGCTCGGCTAGAAATGTCAGAAAGTTGAACTTCAACACTTTCTTGCCCTGAGATGAACAGGGTTTTTATGCCATCAAGATGTTTTAGAGCTACAAAAATATTATGGCAAAGTCAACTGATGCCTAACCTTTTCCCCATTATTTTTACTGTGTACAGCCATATTATTTTGCTCAGTATTCAGGGTAATGTCCCATGCATTTTTGAAGGTGATAATGATTCCTATTCTTCTTAACTAAACTAGGGCTGTGTCCTGGCTGTTTCAGTCAATTAAGAAAACCATAGGTACCACCTTGAGTCCTGTTTGCCAATTTGTTATGCAAAACAGCAGTGAACCCTGCAGACATGTGCGAGGGAGGGGTAGAATGTTCAACAGCACATTGTGTTCTCTGCAGTTGCTCTTTATGTGAAATCACACTTTGAAATAAGGGGCTCATTCTCTTAACCTGCACTAACCTGTGTGACTGTGACATGTTGAGACTGGTTTCTCAGCTGCACTCTTACTTTATGCCATGTGTTGTGTGTTTTCAATGACAAGCCACCCTTACCATTTCAATAAGTAGATTTTGTTGGCTCTGATGGAAAATGTGACCATTTATTAATTGAGTTGGCCAATAAGGGAGGATTGTAGCTCCCTGATACACAAGGAAATGATGCTGGGTATGCCATGCTTATCTGGTCTGTGGAAAGCCCGAGGTTTACCTGCACATTGATGATGTTCCAAATAGGACCTAGCTGTACCTCTGTCCAGTCAGCAAGAATATCAGGTGTCTTTGACGTCTGTCACCTTGGAGGCATTTCCAGAGTCATACCTTAGTATAGGTGAGTGTTTATAAGTAGCTTGGTACCAGCAGTGCTGCAGGACTAGATCTCTGTTTCTGCTGAAGTCCCTAAATGCTGACAAGAGGATGGGAAAGGTGTGTTAGCTCACTTTGTCTAGAGTGTACCTAGAGATGGACATATTGGTGATGGATGCTAGAAACCTTTTTTCAATCTATGTGAGCTTAAAGAGAGACTGAAAAAGTATAAATAAGGGGGAAGTTAAGCTGATCTGGTAGATGGTACATGAAGCACACCTCTTCCAGAAATTAAATCAACTGGCAAAATGCTCATCTTCTAAATACAGACTCTGCTTGTTTGCTTTGGCTCAGTCAAGAAATCTTTTGTTTGAATTAGACCAAGTGAATTGCACAGAATGGTTTTCAGTTTTAGTACATGTAGACAAGCCAAACTGCATGCAATCAAAGTATTTAGTTTTGCTCCTAATATTTTTTTTCTCTATTCTTACAGGTGTTTCTGTTTTACTTCAGATAATTTTTGGTATAGTTGATAGATTTGTCACCTTCCTAATGTTACATTTTATTTATTTCTTTCTAATACCTTCTGAAAAGAGATGAAAGACATGTATGGAGTAAAAAATTAACCTAGTTCCCCGTGTGTTTCTTGTAGGAAATTGTATTAGTGGTGTTCTTTGGAACAGAGTATGTGGTTCGGCTATGGTCAGCAGGATGCCGCAGTAAATACGTTGGAGTATGGGGAAGGCTTCGTTTTGCTAGGAAGCCTATTTCAATCATTGGTGAGTATGCAAAGCTTGCAAAGTCAATGTAAACAGTTAGTAAAACTTGCCCTAAAGGCTTTTAGAAGTTGAACTTCTGTAGCAGTTGAAGCCAAGTTAGAGCTGGAGCTCCTGTCATTAGTGTGAATGCAGATCTGAATTTCCTTTCAGGAACTCATGGTACTGTCATTTGAGAACAAATGTAGCTTGGTTTGTTTTTCCAAAAGAGCAGAGTGTTTTCTTTTCAGAAATGATCTTAAGCTTTGCCAGGAATAAGTCTTGGCCGTAGTCCTGTCTCCTGTGACCTGAGGATCCCAGATACTGTACAAGAGCCCCAAATATATTTTTTCAAAGATACTGGGCAGCCTTTTTTTTTCTCCCCTCAGAAGCCATTTGGCTAGTTTATTATGAGTTTATTTTGCACTCTAATTGAGCTGTGTGTCACATGGTAGAGTGCAATAGATGCACTGCAGTTGCTTTGTTTATCAGTTGAATTAAAATACGAATTTTCAGTGATGCATTTGGAGCTGGACACCTAAATTCTGTTGAGATTCAATTGGCTTCCTAAAATGACTTAAGGGTTCTTGGAAATTGCATCCAAATATTCCATATATGTCACTAATCATTGTGTTTTTAGATGCTTGTCATTAATTTAACAGTTTCACCAAAAGAAACATAATTCAAAATCAATCTGTATTTTCTTAGCCAGCATTGAAAAAACAGTGTAAAGACCCTTTCCCTGTACTTAAGTGCTTGAAATATATATGGACTAAATAAATCAATCAGGCATTGGAAGAGGAGTATTGGTGTGGAAGAATAGGAATTCTTGTTCTGTGATATTTTCCACTACTCAGAAACATTATATGTTGTTGAGTACAGGACATAGGTTTCCATAAACTGTTTACAGTTTTGTCAAATGTAAATTACAAAATTTTGTACCTGGGTATTTTTACAATTATAGAATTGATTTAGCTTCTCTGTGCATCCATCCATGTGTGTATATATATATATATATAATGTAAATAGCAACTCTATCTCAGGTGTGACTGCAGCTATAAAAAGACTTTGACTGCATCTTTGCCCTCTGGCCACAATCCATTTCTTAAGCATTCTGAAACATCATCCAAATTAGATCAGTTTGGAAAGCAAAATGTAGTTCTGCTGTCCCAGATATGGATCAAGAACTATTTAATTCTCCAAAATACAGAGTTCTTTTCCAAAATTTACTAGGCCCGAGGCATGTAGATTTAGAGTACAGTACTGACTGACTTAAACTAAATTAGACTCATACCCTAATTTCAATTTTCACTCCCTTTTAGACCTGGACAGATGAAATGATAGTAAGGCAATTTTCTTATATATGAAATTAATCTTAAAATCTCGTCAATTAAAAATTAAAATCAATTAAAATCCTGTCTAAGCACAGAAGAGAAAATAAGAATTGGAGAAGAGAGAATAGATGGAAACTGCTGAAATTCCTCCTGGGTTTAAGCTAATAAGGATTCCAGGCTGCTTGACAGTAACTGTTCATTCATCTAGACTGTGACCAGCTTGGACCCATCTCAGTACAACCTTTCCATGATATCACATGATGGATTTTTTTTTTATATGCCACAATTGAGATCTCTTGATATATAAACAAAAATATTAAGTAGGAGTGGCTGTTCAGGTTGTTAAAGTGATATGGTCTTTGGTTCTAGTAGTCTTGCAGAAGTATTGCAAGATGCTGCTAATTAATTTTCTTCTACTGACTTTTGTTTTCCAGATTTAATTGTAGTTGTTGCTTCCATGATAGTTCTTTGTGTGGGCTCTAAAGGTCAAGTCTTTGCAACCTCTGCTATCAGGTAATTATATGCCATAAAAGAAAGTGGTGTTATCTGACCAAGGTGGAGTTTCTTCTTTTGTTTTAATTTACCTCCTGTTTCAATTCTTGCGGGAGAAAATGAGTCACTGCCCAGTGTCATGTCATAGAGCAGATGACTGATCGTGTAGTGGTGATCCCAAGAAGTGTAGGGGAGATAAAATTTTGTTGTAACACTTTTATGGTTAGTAGGGATAGAGAAGCTCATTCTCCTTCCCCCTTTCCCCAGCTAGGTGGGTTCTACCCAAATCCTGGCTTAGTTTCTTGGCTCAGTTCTATAGCAATTTGTTGATACTTCATATCTCTGACATTTTCAAGCTGCCTCTTTATAAAATGTCTGTGGTTGTGAATTCCTGATGGACTGAATCCACCTTGTGCTCAGGAAGGTCACACCCCTTGGTTTTCTTGGTTGAATGGGTGGCAGTGTGCCTTGCTATTCACACTATCTGAAGCTATGCTCTGGGATTGCAGTGACTCACATAAAAAGAATATTTTAAAATGTTACTGGACTGTCTGGTTCAAATTGCCTATGAAATTCCTCAAAGATAAGGAAATCAGATCTTCAGTTAGCTGGTTCCATATTTTGTTTTCCATCCTGATGAGCACGTCAAATATGAGTTGATGAATGATTTCCAGAGCATTTACAGTTTGTGTCCAAAATTCCTGAATCCTTGAGTTATCCTTACTAGCCATGTGTACAAAAGTCACTTCTTCCCTTGGACGATCTCCCCAGATTGTCTTCATAACAAACAGGAAGAAAGATGGGTGAGTGAGGTGAAAAGACACAGGCTACTAAATCTAACATAAAATACTCTGTGTCTCTTAAAACTGTGCTTTGGAAGCCAGGAATTTTCGACCTCTGTTTTTTCTCTTGTTTGGTCTCTTAATTTGAAAATTGTGTTCCAGGGGCATCCGTTTCCTGCAGATCTTACGGATGTTGCACGTTGACCGTCAGGGCGGTACCTGGAGGCTGCTGGGGTCAGTGGTGTTCATACACAGACAGGTGAGTTTGGGAAGTCTGAGGAATGGCACAGCTGATGCCAAAGCTTTTATATTCAGAACAGCATACATTCAGCCCTGATGCTGGTATCACTTATATTTAGTGTGGTGGCAGGTAGTCATTTATTTTAACCAAGTATGGTTGTTCTGCCTTATGTTCACTGACACTTTGGCAAATTTTGACTTGTAGTTTTGGACTCAACAACAGAAAATGAGACTTCTGAAAACTAGTCCTAATATCTCCTAAAATATGTATCTAAATTCCAGAGTTGTTTTGAATCTGGCACTGTTTGAAAAAGTTACCCAACTACTTTTTGGTGGCCAGAAGGTTAACAAGTCCTGTGTGTGACGAGGTTGTTTTGACTCTTTGTTGTCTGTGGATCTCAGTGGATTTTTTGTTAACTTGCATAGCCAACACTCAGTGTCAATATTTTTTAATTACTGAGATTGCATTTTTCTCTTCCAGTTATCCTTTATAACCCATCAGTGTTAGGAAATTTAGGTGTCTCAATGAGATCATAATGCCATTATTTTGATTCTCTTTGCAGGAACTGATAACTACGCTCTACATTGGATTTCTAGGCCTGATTTTTTCCTCCTATTTTGTGTACCTGGCTGAGAAAGATGCTGTAAATGATTCTGGAGAAACAGAGTTTGGCAGCTATGCAGATGCCCTGTGGTGGGGAGTAGTAAGTATAGCAATTTTATGTGTAAAACTGTCCAGTGTGGAGTAAAATTCAAGCAAGCATGGAGTAAGAACATCGCTTTGAAACAGCTTCTTACTGCCTCAGTACACTTTCTGGTTTTGTAATTCTATGACCCTACAAAAATACTATAGCAGATCAGTCATATTGTGTGGTGTTTACAGTCTCAAGTGATCTAAAGTGACCACATTACATTAAAAAAATGTAGAAACACATGTTCTATCTTCCCTACTGGTACAGGGATTATTTCTTGCTACCTTTGACATGGTAGTGTTCAAATGTCTAAGATGGTAAGAGTCTTGCTAATTCAGGGCTAGGCTTTTTTGAGAGGGCTGTGGTGTTTAGGTTTTCTTTGTCCATCTTTTTGTTGGGTTGGGATTTTTTCCTTAAAACAGTTATCTGTGTTTTGCAGTTTGACCTGTGACTCTAATTCCCAGTTTATTCAGAATGGACTAATTCTGGAGCAAGAAGCATCTAAGATAGAGAGGAAATCCAGGCACAGGACTCTTCCTAGGTGGTTTTATTGCTTTGGGAGCCACTTAGTGTCTTCACACAGCATTTGTCTGTGCAGTATTGTAACTGTCTTCTTTAGAGATTTCTCAGCTTTTTCTAAGGTGCTGCCGCAATTTAGGTGTAGATATATCTTTAGTTCTGGTAGTAAAGTTCTCCTTTATTGCTATTACTAGTGACAGTGTCTCTTTATTATATGCATTTACTGGTTTGGCAGCTCTATTCTGGGACTACATTTTCATAAACATTTTAATTTTGTTGCTTCTGCTAGTAACTATTCCCTCTTTTGTTCTCACAGGATATACAAATACTAGGTTGGCAATTTTGTTCTGGGATTTCCCATCTGTAATTGTTCTCATTTCTGTTTCCTATTGCAGTTCAAAGAAAGGTACTTTTTGGAAGCTGTTTTTTCTTGTCATTAGCATTCAAGCAATGGCTTTTTTAAATCTGCTTTAATTCTATTAGCTTAATCAAACTGTCATTAGTAAGTGCTACAGATCTTTGTGCTGATCTTCTAGAGCTTTTTCTTTGCTGCTTAAAATCAAAAGGCATTGTTTCTCTTTTTTTCTTTTTCTTTCTCTTTTTTTTTTGTTAAAAATAATACTAATTAATAAGTCTTCTGTATGGGAGTGAAAGGACTAACACCTCCATTTCAATAATAAAATACATGTATGAATTTAAAAACGTATATTAAGAAATATTTTTGATAAACCTCTGCATGTGTGTGCTTATATAGTCTTCTTTTTTCAAATCTTCACTTGCTGTTTCAGGAAGGAAAGAGCCATTGATGAGCAAATCCACTGCAGGTCTGCTGGTGCTGAAATGCATATGTAGCCCTTTTTGAATACAACAGGTTTTGTTTTGTTGTATTGTTTTGCTGCTGTGATCTGCTGTAGAATTCTTTCTTCTTGTTGTCTGCCATGGTTAAATACAGGCTTTCTTAGGACCAGAAGACTTACTGTGTAGCCCAAGAAAGTGGCTTTCTGTCAAGTAGCTTTTTTCAGTGCTTTCATGTCATTATGGCATTTTTATTTTCCACTACATTGGTCAGATGACTCAGTAATTAACAGTGGCAGATGTAGCTGCATTTAAAAACACATGCTGTCATTGGTGTTGCCATTAAAAACTGAGTGTGTGACAGACCAGATTGGCTTACTGAAAATACAGTAAAAACTCCCATAGAAGCAACACGATCTGTCAGGTTATTGAAATAGTCTCCTTTCAGGGAATTATTGTTCAGTTAATAGGCGTGGCAGTTATTTTGTCTTCCTAATTACAATAAACTTATTTAATCAATACATTTAATTATGATTATATTTTTTCTCTGTTATAGCTTCTATTGTGTTGCAGCATGCCACGTGAAGTGTGAGACTGCATTCACTGAACACATAATGTAATTTCTTTAATATTGAAAGTAGAATTAGGTGTCCTTGTTCTAACACACTTCCACTAACTGCTAAGAAGAAAACTGAGATGGATTCAGGTCCATCCATTTCTGGTTTCTTGATAGTGCAATATTCTTCATTCTTTCTGCTAGGAAAAAACCCCATTAAGTTAGGACAGAGAAGTTAGCCCACAGAAGCTGTGGATGTCCCATCCCTGGAAGTGTTCAAGGCCAGGTCAGATGGGGCTCTGAGAAACCTGGTCTAGTGGAAGGTGTCCCTGCCCATCTCAGGGGGTTGGAACTTGGTGGCCTTTAAGGTTTCTTCCAACCCAAACCATTCTATGATTCTATGAATAGCTGGGAAGTCACAAGAATTCTTTCTAGTAGAGGTCTCAAACTCATAAAAACTTTTCTCAAGTGTTAGATCTTGAAAGCTTTGGTTATGTTTAGCCAGAATTTTCCAAATTGCTTAAACACCACAAATTCTGGTCAATGAAAATCTGTTTTCAGCTAACCCTGCAGAAGAGGATAATTCACAGCTCCTGTCTCAGACACCGTCATAAATAAGTGATCTCTCTTCTCTGAAAGTGCCCTTGCCTGACATAGTAGAGAATGCTTCAAAAAGTCCTTGACAGTGTTTTCACATCCCTTTTCTCACTCTCCAGCACTGTGCTTTTTTGTTATCTCAGTCTGTGTGTGCACTGCTAAGCAAGTTCTTTGGGCAGCAGTAACAGAATATGCAATATAGCTGAGATAAACCATATAAAAGGTCTGTGTCACCACAACTAAACTGAAGTGTGTTACCGACACTTAAACTGCATATGGAGTTGGGTACTTTCATAGTGCTGTGCTTTGTTGACTATAGGCACACCCCTAGGGCGCATAACTTGTAATTAAATGTTCCTCATTGTCATTGTTGTTATTTGTAAGTCTATATTGCTTTTCCATTTTCATATGTAAATTGGCCTCCTGGGCTTTATTTGAATTTCCTTGAGAACTCTGGACTGTAGCTATTTGCCATGTCAGTTATGGGCTTCTTGAAGAAACCTAGGATTGCCTTATGGCATAAAGGGTTGTCTGTATTATTGCTGCTTTTGAATGCAGTGGGAGCTGTATAAATTCTGCCACTAGTAGGATATCTGTACATCCTTCAAAAACGAGTTTAGCATTTGCAAGTAAAATAAGTGTGATGTGGTGCATCTTTCAGTTCTCCAGTGCCAGAATTCAAAATTAGTCTGCATATATTGTCTGTCATGTCCAGACTGACAGTTTTAAAGACCTTATATAGATTCAAGACCAATAAAACCAGGCAAGCATTAAAAATAAAATTAAAAAACAGACACTTAAAAAATTGAGATAAATGTTCTCATTGAATCTGTCAGAGATGACCACCTTCAGAAAGCATTACCTGCTCACTGTCTCTGGGGGTTTTGTGGGTCTTAGTGTTTGCTTGTGGGCTTTTGTGTTGTTGTTTTTTTGTCCCCCTCCCTCTCTCCTTCAGCATTCATTTCAATCCTATTGGAGAGCAACTGAGAGGAGCTCTGCTTTTGATAAACTGAATAAACACACAATTTCCAACCTTCACTTTGGAACAAACATGCCTCAGAAAAGCTGGGCTTAACAGTCTCTTTGATCATGAACACTATTTCCAAAAGCAATTATTGAATATACCCATGCATGGATATTTCTCTGTGCCTTTTGCTTTGAATTGAAGCAAAGAGTTTTCTGCAAATAACAGCTTTACTTGAGGATTTCTTGTTCCTTTAATTATTACAGTTTAGAAGATAGGCATTTTCACTAAGGACCAAATTCAACAGAACATTTACAAGTTTGCTTATTCTTAAGCATACACAAAACAATGTCCTGTTTAGTAAAGCCCATCAGTATGTGCTAAATGTAAGCTGAAAATCAAAGTTGGGGGAAAGCTTTGCTGAAAAGTTAAAGGAAATTCCACTCAAAACTGCACATGCATAAAACTTTTGCTAAATTAAAAGTAATTTGACCTAATTTATAAAATGTTTGTACATAAATTTTAAAAAATAGCTTCATGAAAAGTGATCTCATGGATCTTGTATTATTCAGAAGTCTTTTCCCCCCCTCTTCTCAATTAAAAAGGCTGTAGAGAGCAGTACACTGACTTCAATGTTTGACAGAAGGGAGCATGTTATTTTTGGTTTCTATGTGGTTTACAAGTCAAGTGTACCAACTATACACATGTGACATCCTTTTTTAAAATCTGATTTTGGGGATTGTTTGGATGTCTTGTGGGTGAGTTGTTTAATTTGGGAATTGTTGAAGCAGGGGTTGAAAGATGCAGATATTTTTAATTGCTTTTTGCAAGGCATCCCTTCCTTTTGCAGCTGCCTTCTCATCACTGAGCTTTAACTCTATGAGTGCTTCCAACTATGTTTGGTTCTCATACGAGGAACTCTTACGGGGAAGTTGTGAAGAAACCTTTTAAAATTTGCAAAGTACAGATGTAGATATTGTTACAAGTAGAGATTCTTACATTTTAGAGCTGTTTACTATCCGAATTTTCCCAGGTACACAGCAAGGATTTAATAGGCAGAACATCCTTACTTAACTGATTCATTTCCTGTGCTTAGTTTAGTCTGGTATAGCCTAAAATAAAATCCTTTCCCTACTCAGTGCTGATGAAAATTACTATTTCTTCTTTCTGTGTGGGTTTTTTGCTTCATATTCCCCCCTTCAGACTTTTGATTCATATGTAATAGGAACAACATTAGTCTTAATGCCTAAATCTGTGGTGATGTTCATCAGATCAAAGTTGTAAAATAGTCGTTGGATGAATATGATTTTGTTCCTAATTAAAGCAATTGTTTTACAGGCTTTTCAATGAAATTCAATGTGTGAGCTCTTGTATCAATTTAATTTCATTATGCCAACGTATTTAATATGGTAGAGTAGAAGTTGAGTCAGTATTTCCATTATAATGTCCTCTTTTACAACTGTAAAATTAGTATTGTGCTCTTTAGGGAGTTTTAATCCAGCTGTAAAAAATGACTTAGGGCAGAAACTTGGGATGTAAGATTTCAACAGCATGTATTTTGAGGGAAAAAGAAAATGTAGTTTCAGAATACAATGCATTTGTAGATGGTTAGAGTTATAAGGGCATAGGAAAAAGTTAACTTCAGACTTTGATTTGCAACCCAATTTCCAAAACTTTTTTATTTTAGAAAAGCTTCCTGGACAGCGATCACAGGAAATACTTTTTTGTGTTACTGATGATTCATATAAACCAATTCAGAAGGAAGGGGAAAGGATGTGGTGGGAAAGGGGAGGCAAATACTTAGATGGATATGAATTCTTATTCAGTTATACTTTGGTCAGCTCAGAAGCACCTATTTCTTTTCACATTTCTAGTTAATGTGTGTATTTCAGCATGATTTTAATACTGTAACACAAAATAGTTGATAACATTTTTCACTTACAAGGATTTATAATATTTTTCAAAAACAGAAGCATAAACCATTATTTTCTCTCATAATCTCTGTAAGAAGGCATTGGAGGCCATAATTTTTCCCATAATTATATTTCCTTTTTTTATTCCATATTTTTAAAGTGAAATTGTAATTAGGTTTTAGGTTTTTTTTTTCCAAGCCACCCTCCTATGTAAGTAAGGAGATAACATCACTCTCCCTTCCCTCATCAGGTCCTGAATTAAGGTAGAATTTTAATAACAATTTTAAGAATACAGGCAAAGGTGCTTGGGTAGTTAGCTAACCCTTACAGTGCTTCTGTGGGGTATGAAACAGTTTTGGACCAAGGCCACGTTTTAAAAACCTGTATTAAAAATTAAAAACTAACAGATGAATGTTTGAGTATCAGCAGCTGGTGAGAAACTCGCAATGACCATCCCCAGCTCAAGCTGCCCCTTTTGTCCTGTGTTTGACTTGCACACAGTGACTTTGCTTAGAGGCTGGGCTAGTTCAGGACGAGGTGAGGATGGCCTGTGTGTGTGACTGTGGGACCAACATCTGTGTCCCCAAGCCCACAGGGTCAGAAGAAAGTCTGACCAGCCCACAGCTGAGCTGTGCCTCAGCTGCTTGAGGGCTCCATGTGGTTTCCCATGCTCTGATTTGCTTAGCCTTCCTCAAAGTCACAGATAAAAATATCTCTAATTTACAAATTCAGAAATAGCTGGTGACATAGGTGAATTTAAATTGCTCTCAGATGCCAAATGCATCCTCGTGCTTCAAACAAATACGTTCTTTCCTTTAGCTCATGCAAATAATGACTTATTAAGCCTTGTTATGCTACATCACTGTGGTGGTAATCTTTACTTCAGTGTTCTGAAAGGCAAACTCAACAGATGTTTCCTGCATGTGTGCTTTAAATCATCTGTTCCTGCTCTCAGTGTTTTATATGAATTGGTGATTCATTGGGCTGTTTTCAGGGTCTTTACTACATGGGAAATGTTCAGCCTCTCTTGCTATTTGTACCAGTGTTATCTGTAGAGTGCTTCATGCCTGACCTCAGTCACAGTGCCTGGTTACCGTGTGTGTGTGCTCTTTCCGTGCAGCATTCTCAGCAAACATCTGCCCATCAACCAAATCACAGCTCAGAACTGCTGGCAGCCTTTCCCTAAAGAAAGTGTGTGATGTAGGCAGGCAACCCCTATCCCAGTAATTTCATATGCTGTCCAGTTGCCTCAGCCATGAAGACTTAAATTGATGGGTTTACTTTGCAAGATTTTAAATGTGTGTTTTGTTGTGATTCGGTTTCTTGTGTGTTTTTCCATTCAGTATTAGGTGGGGCAGCAAACCTGGAAGGAAGAGTGTCACACAGTGCCATTAGTGTCACACAGGCTGACAGTGGGAGAGTTAGGAATGCAGCTAATGCTTCTTTGAAATGAATAAAAAAGGAAGAGGGAGCAACAATCCCAAAGTGCCTTGTTAATACTTGCTATAATGCCCTCTTTATTTCTCTTTGCAGGTGACTGTTACAACTATTGGCTATGGAGATAAAGTGCCACAGACCTGGATAGGAAAGACAATTGCATCTTGCTTTTCAGTGTTTGCAATCTCATTTTTTGCACTGCCTGCGGTAGGTTCTCTTGTACTTTTGCAAAAATTTGATGTTGATCCATTAGTTATCCAAGGGAACTTCTGTTATTGATTCTTTAACCTTTAATTTAACCTGGTTTTGTGTAAGCTCTATGTTAAGCTTCTATATTGTAGCTGAAATTTATGTAGCTTGTAGAACAAAAGAGCTTCTAGAAGTAGCTAAATAAATACGCAGTGGATTTTGTATGCAACACTAGATTTGAGGCGGATTTGTATTTGAGGAAGAGATGTTTCATTCCAAGTAATTTTCTCAGCCTAGCTCAGAAGTATTATTGAAGGAAATTATTTCTAATTACTTCTTAGTGATGACTTAGTGATGTTTTGGATTTTTTTTTAAGACATTCACTCATAGTTTACTCAACACATTAGG
This sequence comes from Camarhynchus parvulus, assembly GCF_901933205.1. NCBI lineage: Eukaryota > Metazoa > Chordata > Aves > Passeriformes > Thraupidae > Camarhynchus > Camarhynchus parvulus. Next base: position 14,645,983 of record NC_044575.1, on the reverse strand, counting down.
TCCAAGGTGAACTGGAGAATTCTCATGTACATCCTTCATCTAGAAAAGCTTCCAAAAATATGTCACTGCCAGAAAGACAGCAATCAGCAGCCAGAGACACTGATGCAGTTCTTCACAAAATTAATATCTGTCCATGGCAAAAGTCCTGTTTTCAATGTGACCTGGAACTGACCTTTTAAAGCTGTTCTGACACTTCGTTTGCACTGAGAACAGGTTCCTGAGTGCTTTCAAACAAGAAACAAGGCACTTCATTTCCAAGAGTAAATTGAAAATCAGCAAAACTTGGACTGCAATTTGCAAATCCAAATATTCAGTGCCAGGTGTAGCTAAGGATGTGTTTTCCACAAATTTAGCCAGACTCCTGAATTGTGCTGTTAAAATGTTTGTGCCGCCTGAAGCATTCTGTTTACATGTTTATTTTTTCAGTTCAGGGACACGAGCAGTCGTGTTAGCAGATGTTTGTGTAGTTCTAATGAAGAAGTGGTGGGGATGGTACAGAATAGATGAGAATACTTTTATGCCACTACCATCACAAAAGTTCTTCACAGCATGAAAACTCCAGTGACCTTTTAAAATTAGTTGCCTACTTTAAAGATACATAATCTTTTACAGAGGAGGATAATTAGGTTTTATAAATTCTCCAGCATCAGTTTGCCTTTAAAACATATTCTTCCCTCCCTCCTCATTCTAATATCTTCCACTTTTATTTTAGAAGAGAAATCAGATAAGTGAAATGATCGGTATGGAAAATGGCAAAATCTACTTTTTTTGACTGGAGAATGTTGGTGGTGGGGTGTTTTGTTTTGGTTGGTGGGTTTTATAAAATCAGTCTAAAATGCCACAAAAATGTTTTATAAATGATTGTGTAGCAGCCGTGCCTTCGCAGCCATGTTTTATGTTTACCTGTCAGATTTCCCTAATCTTTGTTGAAGTAGAACCACACCAATCACCCCTTTATTAGTGGGATTTTCCTTACTGAGTGAAGATGTTCCTGTGGGTTGGCCCAAGGGGGAATTCAGGGTTTGAAGCTCTATTGTAGGCTTTCTTGTTGATGTTTTAAGTAGGAGGATCTGGCTGAGATCACAGTCAAAAGTGATTGTAGTGGCTAAATGCAACTGGTGTGGGTTCTGGATCTGGCAATGATCCCTCATTTCCCAAATATGTGGTGTTTGAGCATCATCATCTCTTTGATCTTTACTAAATCAACATAATAGGAAGGGCATTTCATCTTCCTTTCAAAATATTTAATGATTAATAGAGTTCTTAGAGGTTGAGCCAAGATTCCTGGCTGCTCGGATGCCTTCTACTGTGTGTAGAAAAAGAATTGTGCTTTCTTGAGTAGGTGTAATCATGTAAGACAATTTATAAAAGATTTCATTTTCACCTGTTACTAAAACTTCTGTTAAATATGCCTATACCTGTGCAAATGACCACATAAATGGCTTTGCTCTTTACTTATATTAGGCCTTCATATCTATATTACATTTGTAGTCTAGTTCAGATTTCATACCATCCAGTGCCATTAGTCCATGTCCCTTGTCCTGAGAGTGAATTAGATGGCTTTGTATTCGACTCAGTTGACCACTTTGAAATATGACTTTTTCTTTTCTTCTTCCTCTTTCCTCACTCTCAGCTGGGATTAATATATGGACATGGAAATTACCATACCACAGTTAAAAGGTCCAGTGGCTTACATCATGCCCTGCCAAAGCTTTATTTCTTATGAAAATGTAGTTAAGCCCATCAGGTTGGTTTTTTTCCTCTATTCTGTCATTCCCCTACACAAAACTTCGTGAGACTTTTAGAGGGTATGAAATGTCATTTCTGTTTCCTTTTTTGGGTCTGAGTCCAGCAGGCTTTGCATCAGGGCATGATAGCATTCACAGTTGGCTTCAGCAAGTAATAACTGAGACTAAAAATTTCACTGTATTAAGTCATTTCCTCAAAATAATTAGTTGAGTTTTATGATGCTGAATAGAAGTTTATTAACACAACATAATTTGGCAATTTTATGTGGGGCTCTTTCCCTCCACTCTTACAAAAAAATAAAAAAAAATAAAGTTTTTTTTTCTTTCCACAGGGAATTCTTGGTTCAGGCTTTGCCCTAAAGGTACAACAGAAACAAAGACAGAAGCATTTCAACCGTCAGATTCCAGCTGCTGCCTCACTCATACAGGTACTGAGTTCTTGCATATTGCAAGCTGCAATTTCTTCCCATTTATAGTAGGTTTTTTGTTGTGGGGTTTTTTTTTTCCCCCAAGCTGTTGGCAATTTTTCCCTCCCTGATTCCCATTAAAAACTGTACAGAAATTACAGATGCAAGTTTTGGAAATCCAGTCTTTAATGTAAACTAATGAGCAGAAAAGTGCACTCCCAAATCAGTGAAAACTGTTTAATTTAGCTGGTTAAAATCAAAACTGATAATTATCCTGTAATTATTAAACAATTTACCTGAGTGTTATGAAATGTTATGCTTAGAGTAATGAAAACACAAAGAGGAAGTTTTACGTAGAATTGTGCTTTTAAAAAATGCATTGTTGCTTGTAAAGACAAATGTCAAATATGCTTCAGTTGGTACAAATAAATTCTCAAAAATTTCAAATTTAGGAGAAATATGTCAGAATCTTAAACAGGAAAATGTTGTTTGGACTTTTCAGCTCTAGAATAGGTGGCTGGAAACCACTGGGATTCTTTAAAATCAGTATTTTCATGTAGAATAACTGACAGGTAGGAAAATATTGATCCCCCTGTTATAAATGCAATTGCAGTTCAGTTATCAGTATGGTAGAAGAGATTTTATCCTTTACTTCATTGGAGCCAGCATTGCACCCTGGAGAAGTATTAACATGGTTTCATTCTAGGTTTTTCCAGCTTTTCCTTCCTCTACTCAGTACCTGCACATAGCTTTAGAAGCACAGAGATCAAATTTGAAAGGAAACTCGATATACACCTTATTATTTTTTCATTCTCGTATGACTTATTTCTTTAGCTTCATGAGTGAATGTGGGTTTCCAGGTCAGGATCTTTATGGAAACAGTAGCTAACTGTAAAGTTTATGCTTGAAACTAAACAGTCCCAGAGTTAATGTGAAAAAAACCCTGCTTATAGCCAGAGATTAGCTAAAAATCTTGAGATGCGTATGGTATGGTTTTGTAAAGAATGGATTTTTTAATGGGCTCACTGATTCTTTTGGGAAATGAACACCAAATTATTGGGAAGCCTGAGACTGCATGTCCAGAATTGGCTCCATCAGAAATGCTGAGGAGTAAAGAACAAACAATGAGTTCCAGAGTACCTTTTCTTAATAGTTGTAATTATGATTTCCTAATAGTCTCAGACTTCTGAATACCCAATTCAGTAAGTGCTCTACAAATGACTTATAAAAAGATTGTTCTTAAACCAAGATGTTTACAAAATAGGTACAAGACAAGTGAACAGCCCAGATGAGTAATTTTCTTTCCTTGTATTCCTTCTTGGTTTCTTCTAGAGGTTGTTGTTTCTTCCACTTTTCTGTTAATCATGAAGAGATTTATATGGTGATATAAGTCCTTTGCTTTCCAACTGCTGTTTCTTTGCTCTCTCATTCTGCCTTGCTTTGTCTCTTTCATCTAGGCTTTTCTGTCCTTCCCTGCTTTAGGTTGTTTGTGTATAAGTGTGTCCTTTCTTCATGTAGTAAGTGAGGATCTGCCTTTTTAAGTTGGAGACTCATTATTAATCAATTCTGGTATTTACACAGTTAAGAGATAGTGCAGTAGTGTTTTCTTGTTGGTCTTGTTTCCTAGCCCTGCTTTTCCTTCGTTTTGCCTTAGAACATGGGACTTTAGTCATTGGTGGTTGGCAAGAGGGAGGTCTGGGTTTGGGTTTTGGCTCTTGGTTAACCACTGTTGTGCCCACAGTTGCATTTCTTTGTGTGAATATAGCCCTACTGACCACATCACAACTCCTTTTTTTTTTCTGGTCATATTTTTGTGAGGCATGAAAGAACAATTTTTGTCTTTTTCTGAGTAGGGGTCTGTAACATAGGATGCAATAGGCAAAATGCCTAAAGTCAGGTAGGAAATTGGGGCAGAACATAAAATTTGGACCTTTTTTTGAGTCTGGTCTAGAGCTCTCTCTCATTATTTGTTTTTTGCTACTGAGAATAAAAGTTGCACTTGAAAGGACTCATCTTTCTGTGTGGTTTCCCAGTTCTAACTATGTGGTTTCTATTTACTAAATAAGAGTTCTAAACCATGCTGGGTTTGTTTCCAGAGAGCAAATTCAAGAATATCATTAAATAAAGAATGACTGACATGCTACTTGGAAGTTACTCTGTTGTACAGTGAGCCACTGATCTGATTGATTAATTATTCTGTTGCTTAAAACATTTGTTCCAGACTGCATGGAGATGCTACGCTGCAGAAAACCCAGACTCTTCTACATGGAAAATTTACATTCGAAAACCTGCCAGGAATTATCATTTGCTCTCACCCAGTCCAAAACCAAAGAAATCGGTGATGGTATCAATAACTAATTGATTCACATTACAGTTATTTGAAGATTTTAAGTCAGATTGAGTTTTTTTACTCTTTAGAGATTATTTGTTCTGCTTGTTTTACAGATTATTACTTGGTTTCAAATTTTGATTTACATTTCAGTTTTGACAGTTTGAGTATACAAACATTATAAATTAGAAACTGATTTGCTGAATTTCCCTAAACTTGATTTTTTTAATGGATTAGGAAAAGAGTAATAATGACTTAACTCAAGCACATCAGCCAGTTGCTTACCATTGTTTTTTTGAAAACTGTAAGGAAAGGTAAAAAATAAAAAGAAAATCACTTTCATAAAATTTTCAAAATTGTAACTTTTAATTGATTCAAACAAACAAAACCCAAAAAAGCTTCTGTTTCTCTCACCTATTGATTTTGTGATTTTCTAAGCTTTTATGGTAAAGACTTGTTGTGCCTACATAGAGGAATATTGTCATATCAACAGATTCCATAAGTTCAGAATTATTTTGCTTTAAATACAGCAACAAAACCCCTTTGTCAGAATCTTTAGATTATGTAGTACACCATCCCCTGTATTGTAAGAGTATTGCACAGCAGTCTCAAGCTAGAAGGAGAGGATGTTGTGCAAAAACCTTCTCTTGTATCTCCAAGGTTCGTCTGAGTTCAGTAGCAATATATCCATTGGCTTTGTGCTGAAGGTGTGATTTATTGCATCCATAAAATGATAAAGATATTCTAGAATAGTTTGATTTATATAAGCAGCTGCATAACTAGCAGATTTTCTTTTTTAACTGCAGGCAAGGGATTTGGAAATGACAATGTGCAGAAATCTAGTGATTAGCCAGTTTTGGCAGGATGAGGGGGCAACATAATGAGAAACACAGTGTAGGATCGTGAAAATGTAATGCAGGCACTCTTTTAATTGGCTATAGCTCATTGGGGACTGTGTTATTATTGAAGGCATCACTGAAGAGACAACTCTGTGTGACTTGGTTTGAGTAATTTAGTTTATGTGGGTTTTCTTTAGGTTAAAAAGAAGAAATTTAAGTTAGACAAGGACAATGGGCCTTCTTCTCCAGACAGGATGTTGGCTATACCACACATCACCTATGACCACGTGGCCGAGGACAGGAAAACTGATTTCAGTTTTGAACCATTTGAAAATTCTGGTAAGAAGCTCCATTATAAAATGGCAGTAACTGTGATGAGTTCCATGATTAGATTTGCATACAGGTCCTTTTTAGTATCTGTAGTAAATAAGGAAAGTACAAGCTCTTGTCATTCTAAAGCGAGAATACTTTCCTTTTTTGCCTTTGGTTGCTGGCTTGTCTGGGTAAGATTTAACCATTACTTTAATGAGCATGCTTCACTGCAGACAAACTAAATAATTTCTCATTTCTGCCTGCTGCAAGAGCTGGTTAGGCTCTTCCAGCAGGCAGAATCTTAGGCTGGTGCATACATTCCCCAATTCTGCAATTGATTGAAATTACAGGGATTAGCTGTCAGCTTTTCCATGTGAAATTTACCCAGGATGTGTTACTATTGTGCTTGTACCTGAACCAAAAAGGATTGGTGTGCCTTGGCTGCACCAAACATAGTCTGCTACATGAAATCATCATGTGCTCATGCCATCTGCTCTGTGCAGTAGGCTGTGAATCAAGTTTTGAAAGCAGAAGTACTTAAGATAAATGTGGCTCCATCTGTATTAAATGTCACTGTACAAAATGGTACAGTATGAGAAAAAAAAGACAGGACATTGATAATCACCTTATGATTAATAGCTTATTTATATTTGCTTTTGCTGTACTGAGCTTCCAAAATAACTCTGAATTTGCAATGTGGCATTTTTACAAGCGTACTTTTATTGGAAGTTTTTAATGTATTGTTCAAGTTTTGGCAACAAGAGCAAGGTTTAATTTTTAAGGTGTGTTTTATTGATTACAGATACCTTAAGTACTTATGTTTTTTCTCCTCAAAAATTTGGCTGACACGAATAAATGTAATGGGCTTTAAAATAAGACAGCAGCATGGGCTGGCACTGGTTCAAGCATATTTTAGTTCAAGCAGAAAGTCTTGCCTTCCTTGTGCTATTTTGGTGTGCTTGTGTTGTGTTGTTCTGCATCATCCATGCTTTTCCACTCTTTCTTTGCCTTTGCTAAGGAATGGTTGCAAGGTGCATCTGGTGGTAGAAATTACATAGCTGCTAAAAGGTGGACAAGTACTGAGTGTCTCAAAATTTGAGTACACACACCTTTCTTCAAAACAATCAAATTACAGAACCATGCTTAGAGTTGTGAAGTCCCACCTTTTACCACTAAATTTCTGAGCTGATTAAGGACAATACAAATTGATGGCAGCCTACTATTGCTATTTCAAAAGTCAGCTCTCTAGCTTTCAGTGATAGGATTTTCTCTTATTTCTTCTGACACTTATCTTTTTTCTTTTTTATCTGTGTTCTCCTCTATAAACTGTTACAAGTATACAGGACAAACAGGAATGTTAAAATTGCCTGGTAAGTTGAGGAAAATAATTCTGTTTATGGCATGCCAGCTTATGACAGTGTAATGTTTGCAGTGCTTTTCATGTGTGTCTAGTGCCATATAATTTCTAAGAAATCTTTTGCAGCCAAGGAGATCTAGACAGACAGAAAATGGGCATTCTCATACTTGCAATCACAACTGCACCCAGTCTCAATACAAAGAGAAAAGTGAGCACTCATTTGTATAAGTACAGGACCTCTAATGGTTTTTTATATTTGAGAAAAATTGCTCATGTATATATTGCCAATAGAAAAATATAATTTTCTAGTAAATAAGATATAATTCATCCAGTAGTTATCTAAGCACATGATGCAAATTAATTTCTAAATAACTGAATTAGGATGGGAGAAAACTTTCAGATTTGACCCCCCTGGTGTTGTGCATTCTGAAGTACATGCATCTGTTCCTGTAAAAATATGCTGTGGATATTTGTGAACAGATGGGGACCCATAAATTAAATAATTTATTTTGCTGTTTGTCTGGATTCTGTGATCACTTAAGCAGCCATGTAGTCTTGTGATGTTTCTGATGTGCTTGCTTAGGCACTTTCTTAGCAATTGAGTGCTCCCCAAAGACAGTAGGATTAGGGCTAGGTCTGGGCAAAAGGCCTTTGTGGTTTAGTGAGAGTGCTATGACCCACCTGTAAGTTTTGTGCTCTGAATCCACTGCAGACAGCAGAGGTTTCCTTCCAGTGACTGAGTGCAAGGATGCTCAGGCTTGAATTAAATTGACTGAAATGGCAAAGTTCAGTTTTACCCCTAAACCCACATGGGACACAGGTGCAATTAAGGTGTTAAAACAGCAAAACCAAACTGAATCTCCTGGACTCACCCAGTCAATCCTTGATTTTCCCAGTTTCCAACATTCCACAAGGTGCATCTCTGTTGGGGATGGACATGGTGGAAACAAGATCAGGAGGGCAGTAAGAGCCACCAAACAAATCACCTGTTTTATGTGAACAAGAAATTCCTTCATCTTGGGGAAATATCAGAGGAGGTTTACCAATCATCACAGGTTCAGTTTCTGTGTCCCAGCCAGGCAACCGGAGCTCAGTGGAGCTGAGAGGGTGTCTAACACTGTTCTCACAGCAGCTCAAAGAGGAGTGTTGTTTTACTTTCTGTGAAAAAGATTGCCTACACAGAAAACTGGAGCTGCCAAGTCAAAAAGTTTAGAAGGAAGAAACTAAAAAGTACAAGGATAAAGGATACTCTTTCAGCTTTAATTAGGCCTTCAGAAAGCCTCTAGTAACATATCCATATGCTGCTTTCTCACATTCAGTACATTTTTGGGCTGCCCACTTATACTTCAGTCTTCACACTCCTGGATCCCTCATCTGGCTTCCCTGCCGGTATTTTGTGCAACAAGAGATTTCCAGCTTTTTCTCCCTCCTTTTGTTCTCCTGGCATCATCAAAGGATGCAAAAGCAAAACCCAAAGGCTCCATGGCCCATCCTGGCTACTGCAAAAATTTACCTTGTCCTGGCTGGAACCAGGACATGTGTGTAGCACTGGGAGAACACTTGCAAAATGAGGGGTTTTTTTACTCCAATGCATTTTTTATTTTAAGAGATTTTCTCATTGCATAAAAGTAAGGCACCACTCCTGAGAAGCATCAGCCTGTCCAAGTGTGTGAATTCACAGGCAATTCTTAATGAAATAGTTATTAATAGCATAATGCTGTTCAAAAGAACTAAACACAATGTAAAGACTGTGTGTTTTGCTGAGACTCCTTCTCATCACTGGCTCCTCTTGCTTGCCTGAGACATTTCTCCAAGAAATTCAGCTTGATTCAGGTACTTGGTTTACATGGTTGAAGTGGGCAGCTTCAAAAACTTTTTATGGAATGTGCTTGGAAGCTTCAGATGTGGGTGTTCAAACTTCCCCATCCACCTGGCAGCACTGAAACCTGACCAGAAGAGAGCTGCTCTGTGAACAGTGTGAACCAGAGTGAGAGGGGTCTTACCCTTTGGAGCTTGGATGCTAGGAAAGGGAAAGACTTGAGAAACTCTGAAGTCTGGAGGAAAGGGGCAAACAGAGGAGGCCTGTAGGGACGAATATCTTGCAGCAGTTGACACTGCCATGAAAGATGGGCTTGGAAAAGCCATGACGCCTCCACAGTGGCCACTGAACACTTGCCAATGTGTAATGCACTCTTGTACAGTTTCATACACTGTTTTCTATAGTATTTTAAATTTTGTGTCAGGTAGAATATACTAAATTTTAGGTATGCCTGCATCTCCTCAGCTGTCTGTCTGGAGCTTCTATTTTTTTCTTTTATGTTTTTTTCTTCTCTCCTCTCCTATCTCTGTCTCATGTGCATCTTCACTCTGACTCAGATTGTCAGCGCTCCTGGCCATCCTTTTCCACAGACCAGCAGTCTTCCAGCGCTCCTTCCTCTCCAGGTAAAGCTAATAATATTTCATTGTTCCATCATGTTTCATCACCTTTGTTAATTACTAAATCTTTGCAATGCTCAGTCTGGAGCGGTCTTCTGTGGCACAAAAAAATTGTAGAACTGGTTTCTAAAAAGAGATGTTTCAGTAGAATTTTGAGTCTGGAGGTTGTTCAGGTTGTAAATTGCAAATGTTTAAATTCACCCATTATGATCCACTGAAAACTAGTGTCTAAAGCTTCATCTTTTTTTTTTTTTCTTTTTAGCCTTCATATGTAGAAATTGTGTCTTTTTAAAGAATATTTTTTAACACTGCTTTCTAAGAAAGACTTGTCCAAAGTCTAATGGCTATTATTATTTGTTTTTATAAGTAAAAAATGAGCTCCCTGGTGTTCTGCTTGAGCCCTGTTTCAAGGCACTTTGAAGCAGAGAAACTGTCATTAAGGCCATGCTCTTTTCTCAGTTATGGTCACCTCAGAAATTTTTAAAACAGAGGGAAGGAGGTACCATGTTTGCCTCATACTAATCAGCCTCCTGCTTGCTATGTGCTCATACAAGAATTCTTTCAAATAGGCTGAAGCCCAGTCTTGACTTCTGTGTTGGAATTTGAAATGCAGGGAATTTTCAAAGCTTAGAATTAAACACGGGATTTGATGTGAGACATTGGAAAAGGCTTCCAAACTTAGGTACTAGAAGCGAGAATGTGAATTAATAGTTTAAAGCAGAAACACGTTAAGAAGAAGAAGGTTTAGAGTTTTGAAATTTAGAATATAGAAAAAGTAAAAATAGTTTAAAAAGTAAACAAGAATTTTAGAATGCAGTAATGTAGGTTTATATATCATAACATGATTAACTAAAAAAACTTACACTAAGTTTTGTAACATAAGTCCATAAGATGAAATATTTAAGGATTAGGTCAAAACCATAAATATCTTCATTAGCAGTTTTTTATTAGTCAATAAATCCTATAAAAGTCTTATAACTAGGAATCTTGTAAGCTTCTGAGCCATACAGTAAAGATGTGAGACAAACTCACCCTTCCTACCTGTGTAGAAAATAAGAAAAAATCATCATCTAAAAACTCATAAATTCCATCTCTAACTCATTCAAAATTCCTTCAAAAATCCCTATACTTCTGGTTCTTTTTTCATTGTGCCAGTCCTTCTTTCCCTTCCCACAAAACTGGAAAGCTATAGCTGTGACTGACCCAAGAACTGCTGTTCCTGCAGATCCCCCTGGGCGTGGAGTGTGCTGTGTCTCTCGTGAGCACAGTCTCGTGGGTGTTCAGCAAACCCTTTACATGGCTTTAGGTTCAGCAGTTTTTATCACTTGCCATCAGGAAAGCAAAAACATTTGCAAGTCCCTATTTGTGGAAACTGGGAAAGTTTCATTTATGTCATGTAGAAATGAAAGCAGTTAAAATTAATTTGGTGAAAGCCCAAAGAAGTCTGTTTGAAAGACATTTCACTGCACATCTCTATCCGGAATTATTTTGCTGGTTTCACAGCCATGTTTTTGAATGATGGCTATAGCAAAGTGATTAAATAGTATGATACCATAATATTAGTATGATGCTAAAAGCAAAAATAGAAATTAGTACTTCCTAAAACTTGCTACAAAATCTTAATTTTTAAGTGCTATAAGTAGCTCTTGCTTGTAATAAATGTATCCCCTAGCAGTTGTCTTATTTATTTATTTAAAACTGTGATTTTAGAGGTCATCCTTTTCTATTACAATTTCTGGAGTAAAGAGGCTTTCCTTTTGTAGTTTGGACAGCCATGTGCTTAAAGATGAATTAATACTTTCTCTTCTGTTTTTTTAAATTCAAATCCATTTCTGCCATATGAAATCACCCAATTACCTGAGTAAAATGGTTGCATTAAAAGAAAATAATTGTTTCCTGATATTCCCACTTCTATTCTCAGGAAATATCAGCTACATTTAAGTTATCTATTTCTGTTTTAGTCCTTTGGGTTTTGTGTGGCTTTTTGGCAGAGCATTATTTACTGCTGTATTATAAAATATTTAATATTTCATAAATATAAGTAGAGTTTTCATAAATTACTACATTATAATTGTTTTATTGGATATTCCAGCCAGTTGGACTGACAAAGGTTTCTGTGGACTTGTCACAATTACCTATGATTTATATGGAATGTTATCAAGTTTTATTTTCTGTAAATTCATTTACAGTCATGTAACTCACACCAGTAGTTTTATTTATATGCAAATGCTGTGGCTTCTCTAACAAATGTTAGGGCTGTGTTGGAAAAAGCACTTGGTGCTCTTATTGTCAGTGTCTGATAGAATTTCAGAGGCTGAGTTTAGAAATGAAAACTGTAACACTCTCCCTGATATCTTGGATCCGTGAAAATTATGATCTGCAAGTAAATCTGCCAGTAAAACTTTCAACATCTGAAGTTTTGTGAATCAACCTTTCCAGTAAGAACTTTGTCTGGGATGAGCTGGAGATTTTGCCGCCTGTCCTGATTCTGAGCCCAAAGTTGAGTTAGCCTTGTGCCTTAGTGTGAGAGGGAACCAGCAAATTGTCTCTTAATAATGCATGAAGCCCTCTGTCATATACATACTGAATATTCTAGTGTTTCAGGAGTATGAACACAAAAAGAGAAAATATTAGCTTTAATCTTCACCAGAAGTTCAAATACTTTGGACAGAGGAAGAGTTTAAAATTTTGCTTTTTGTGAATTCCGTGATACGTGCAATTTTGGTAACAACTTTTGTTTTCAATATTCTTTTAAAATGTACAGTATTTCAGAGGTCCAGGTGAGCTGCAGACAAATGCTATTGCTTGAACTGTTATCTGCATGTTTTTCTCACAGTAAAAAAGAGCCCAGCGTTTCTAGATGTGAGCACAGGACCCTTCATCAGGACCAGCAGCTTTGCCGATGAGCTTGATCTGGAGGGTGAGACCCTGCTGACCCCAATAACCCACATCTCACAGTAAGTCCAGCCTGTTGAACTGGGCATTGGTTGACTAAGACAAGAGAAGGCACTTCACGTGGGAGGGGCTGATAGGGCTCAAATATCGTAGATGTTTGCGTCAAACCCTTTTCGCCTTGACGTTGGTGTATCCTGTTCTGAGTGCCAGTAAATCTTCATGCTGACCTAAAGACAAGTTCACTTGGCTGTGACACAAGGCTTTAGTTTTCAGCTAATGTCTCTGGGCAGCTGATGGCTGATAGCCTCAAGATTTTTGTGTGGAGACAATGTGTGGGAGTACTTGCCTGGTGAAGGTTATCTTACTCCCTCCACCATTTTTCAGTGGAATAGTTCTGAAGTGCAAATTTTAAATACTACTTATATGAAATGCAAGTCTTTCCATTTCAGCAGCACTTTCTCTAATGGTCAAATTATGTTCTACATTGGAAGAAAAGCTCTTTTTGATCATTATTATTGCAAAAAATATCTGAAATAGCCCTGTAGGGGGGTGTGCATGGGGGGTGGTATTTCCCCTTCTGGAAGAAGATTTTCCACTTGTATTTTATGCTAAAATGGTATTTCAGGTTCTCAGATTATTCTTTAAAAAAAAAAGAGTTGCAGCAGATTTTTCTTTAAATGCCTTTAAAACTAAATCTTCTGATGCTGTGTAATTCAAAAAATCCTGAAAAATGTTAATTGTTTGCCATAGTAAATGTGTGGCAGAATATCCTCTAGTAGAGGAATTAAACAATTTTTTCCACTCTAGAAATGTGAGGATTTCTGCAGTGAAACCACAGATGAAAATTCTTGGCATACTTGTATTTCTGAGGTACAAAACATGCAGAAATGCCTGCTGCCAACTTCCAGGCCTTCTTCCTATACACTATAGTTAGCAGAATACTAAATACTACAAAATACTCTTTAGAGCCATTTTGGAAGGGCATTTATTAAAGAAAAAGAAAATATTTGGGTGGAGTCTTCCCTGTCCCCAAGCAAAGGTATTGTCATTTTCATCTGATTCAACCAAGTGTACATCTGTTTGTAGACGGGGGATTTAGGAGACTTGTATTCTGGAAGATTTCTTAGTACAAGCAGGAGGAGGAAGTAATAAATTTCCTCAAGCCTTAGACAAGAAAAATGGAGCAACAAAACCACTTTTTTTTTTAAATAAACTTGTAGCTAGGAGTTTCCATTATCCTTCCTGAGTCTGGGAAATATGTAATTATTTCTTATTGATATATTTCACAAGGCACTATATCATCTTTAAGTCCAATTTGGGTAGTAGCTGAATAGGTAGTGTGCTTCAGGTGAAGAACCTCCCCAAATGAACACTCTCAACTTTCAGCAACTTATATAGTTCTCTTTTACTCCCTTAATTTTTGGTTGTAACCTTTGTTGAAATTTCCCTGGATTGCTCTAAGGCACGAATGATGGGACAGTACAAAATGTGTCCCCCATGCACTTGAATTGAGTCTCTGCTAGGGTGGAAGAAAATAGGATTCATTGGTTCTTTTGAGACTTTTTGTTTCGATTCAAAATGAAATGAATTGGATGAAATGTAAAACTGGGTAAAATATTAATTTAAATCAATAAAAAATTAATTTAAATGTGTCTGTTTGAAACATGGGCGCCTAAATGTAGATACTGAGACTTGTTTGCTTGAAAGTGCATGTACTTTGTGCACAGTTAATTAAAAGGCCTTAAACAATGTCAGATCAGCACCAGATATGAGGGTTAGTCAAAAAGTTAGTGAAAATCCTGTGTTTTTTAATGCAAACCCAAGTACTCAACAAAATTATGGCACTAGCTACAGTATAGACAGGTCAAATGAAGTGTGAGTATATCTAGTTTCAGGTCTTAAAAGCAGTACATACTCTATCAGAGAAGCAGAAACACAAAGACATTTTCAGAATTGGAAGCATAATGTAGAATACTTGACCTGAGGATTCATGGATTTGGGATTCATGGAACTATTTCCTGTCCAATTGCAACATGTCCATTAACTTATCCATTTATCACAGAAAGGTGACTCCAGAATAGACATTAATTTTTGAAAGTCATGAATACTCCAGAATATACATTAATTTTTGAAAGTCATGAATACTCCAGAATAGACATTAATTTTTGAAAGTCATGAGTAAATTTTACATAGTTAATTTGAGACATATAACTAGAAAGCTTTTAGCCAACAGTATGAAAAATATTTCCTTTTGACAGGTAGCACAGATATGTCAGAAGAGTGGGGCACGTGCTGTGGTACTGAAAAGCAAATACTTGACATCCTTGTGGTTTAGAAACCAAGGAGGCCGAGTTCTTTACCTTCACTAGTCCTGGAAAGTAAATACCAAATTTCAACCCTTGTGGTAAAGGGCTTAAGGCTTCCCTTTAAATTAAATTTCAGAGCCCTGCTTGTTTATGCAAAAATTGTTCTCTTTTGGTAAATGTAGATGCATATTCTCACTGAGTTTTATAGGACTAGTTCTGTGTCTAGTAATAAAAATGCAGGTGTGGGGGTTTTTTGGCAGGACATATGTCCAACTCTATTTTAAACCTGTTTTGAAATAAATGTTGTATTTAATGTAGCCCTATTTCTGTGGAATTGCTAGTGGGAAGTCTTTCATTAAGAAAGACTACTCTATCAGTTAACCACTATCAGTGCCCCTTTGAGGAAACAAAAATAATAATTAAAGGACATTGAAGCCTGATGTTCAAACAGGAAAGCTTATAAAATGATCTGTAACAGCTGAAAAAATGCAGTACACAGTGTGTGGTTTGTGATAGAACTTGGTCCTTCAGTTTAATGCTTGCTGTGGTCTGTTGTGTTGTAAAAGTGAAATAGAAAAGAAGACTGCAGCAATACCAGCCTGCTTCTCTGGACTTCTCACTCGTTTATTTCTCCCAGTGTGTTCCCAGATTGTCTCCTGCTCTGTTTCACTGTGTTGGCTCTTTTGTTTTATTTGCATTTTAAATCAGTGGAAAATCGATGCTACTTGTAGCTGAACCTCAGTTACCAAGAGACTCTTGCCCTGTGTTTGTGTAATTGCTTAATTTTAGCATTAGTGTGGATCCAGTTGACTGCATGTATTTCTGGGTGTAAGCATTAGCTAACATGGCATATTTGTGATCCTGTTATTGGCCGTATCAAAACAACAATAATTCTTGATGTTTTAATGACTCTTCCCCAGATGTTTCAGGTATGTCATAACTAGGGTGATGAAAATGCATTTAATTAGTTAAGCATTGGGCTTGTCTATTTACATATAGAATAATTTTCTTCCTCCAGAGATATACTGATGTGATCTTAGATTTTATACAGTGGGCTTACACTCAAATGAAAGCTTTACATTAAAAACAAAAAGCACTTTATTTTTGTTATTAAGTGTATTTCCGTCCTGAAAGCATTCTGTCGTGACATTTTAAAAATAAACCCCTCCTTGTTAAACAGTGTAATAGATGTAATAATTAAGCAAACAGATTTAGGACTTGTTAATAATTTCCAGAAGGAGAGGACATGATAACAGATGGACATTTCTGAATTATTGGAATGGATGCTTTTGTTCACTTTGAAATATTTGAGGTAAAGTGTGCTGGTAAACACTGAGTGCGGTGTCCGTGCTGCTGCAGTTACCACTGGCTTTTGTAGGAAATAATGTTTTCTTTCTCTTTTCTTTTATATTTTTATGAAGTATTCTGTGTTTTAATTACCAGTATATAGGTTGTTGGCAAGAGATACAACCACATTGCCTAGAACAAACAGTGCTGTATTTGTCTTATAACTGTCTCTTTTCTTTTGGATTATCAGTGAGTGGAATCCCTATTTGCTTTGATTTGCTAGGTCATATTGTAAAAGATTCCTGCTTTTATCTTCTTCTATACCAAAATGACCTTCTGAAGTCTGAGCAAATATTTCAGTTTCACTCTCAAAAGGGCCAGATGGAAGAGCTGACTTCTGCTGTCACAAGAATTCTCTTTGAAATGCTGTTAGCAACATTTAAACCATGACTTCCATGGGGTCCATTTTATCATTAATGACAGGGCACATTAGAGGAGCAGTGATAGCAGCTATGTAAGAACATCCTTGGGTTAAGACCAGAGCTTAATGTTCAGTCATCACTGGTTACTGTCACATGCCATTTTTCCAGTCATTTGCTTGACTTGCTACAGGAAAGTCTTCAGTGCTTGATGATGCTGAGCAGCATCTTTTTTCATTCAGCATGTTTCAGTGTGTCATCAAGCTCCCTAAGGAATTCTGCTTACAATCTGCTGATTTAATAGTAAAAGGGGAGGACTGTTTCCCTCAGTTATTCCCTTTGGTGTGGAATGGCATTATTATTGTTGTGCTGAGACAAGTGTGACATTAGCAGGGGCTGTTGCCACTGGATATATATATATATTCAGCCATCCTATGCCTCACCTGGCAGCCCTTTCAGCTGGTGCCCGTTCTGTGTTTGTATGATATGGAATGAGGGGATCCCAGCATACAAAATCCTGTGTTCTGCATCTGATGTCCAGGCAGACTTGGCTAAAGTTGACTGACTGTGTCTTCTGTAAGACAGGCAGTTATTTACAGTATTTATTTTTGTATGTGGATTAACCTGAGATGTGCTGAAGACTTGGGCAGTTTTTCATGGTGTCTTATTTCACCCTTGACACTGCAGCAACTGAGCAGCTTCTGACAGTGCAATCAGTGGTGTGGTGAACATCTGTCTGTGTGGTTACTTACCTCTTTTATCTTCAGGGAGATTTTCTTGTGTACTGTGGTGGGTGGTTGCTTTTTTTTCATAGATTAGACAGAGTGTGCAGTTTATGTCTATAGCTCTGAAGACCAGAAGGGATAATCAGGTTCCCTTTGATCCTGTAAAAGGCTGTAGCACTCCATCAAGCTGCAGCCTTGCTATGCTGTGTTTTTAATATGAGCATAATCACAGTAAAAGACTTGTATCTAAGAATTAACAAGATTTAAAAAGGCAGGAAAGTAGAGTTTGCAATTTCACATCTCCTCTTTTTATTATGTTAACTTTCTGGTTTTTTATTGGAGAGGGGAGTGCTGTGATATACTGGTGCTATTTGCTAGAAGTCAGTACTGTCCAAATATCTCCTGTGTTAGAGGTTGCAAACCTGTATGAAATAAGACTCTCATGGTCCTTTCTGCCTTACTGCAAATTGTCACTGATGCATTCAAGTGCAGTGCAAAATTACTGTTTGCCTATTTTATGTTACTGACATGGTATAAAAGTAATGTGTTGACTTTTTCTAGTGTACAAACCGTCTAGGCAGAAGCTAAGATAGCTTAGCTATTTCTTTTGTATTGCAGATGAACGTTGCATTCCTTGGTCTCCAAGTGCTGCTTTACATCTTGATTGATGTTGAGTAATTAAACTAGACTCCAGCTGCTTAGTGATTCAGAAGTACAGGGCTCCTCTGCTGTAAAAACAACAAACAACTCCCCACTTACTAACTTTTATCATTGTTTACTTTGGGCATCATGCAGAATGATAAGTGCAAAACCTTTTTATTATTTTAATTTTTATTGAATGGGGGAGACAATAAAAATATCCTACTTTTATCTAATATTAAAAAAGTTAAATTTTTTATCATTGTCTTGAGTTAATTCCCGAATTCAATTTCAAGACAGGAATAAAGTTTTCCTGTTATGAGGAAAGAGAATTGCTTTACTTGTTGTTTAGATACGTTGTGTATACCAAAAGAAGTTAAAAACTTAATTGATAATGGATGCACGTTCATTGGGAGTTATTTTATCCAATAAAAAGGATATGTTTAATAGCATTTAGAATTTTATTAGCGATGCAAAAATTAATGGATTGTTGCCAACACCAGTTGGTTTTCTGGTTTTTTTTTGTTTGTTAGGAAGTTGCAAAATTTAATACTTGTAAGTAGCATTTAGATTGGAATACTCCAAAATCTATGGGCAGCATTATGCCTAGAGATGCTGCATAGACTGTGCTAAATCTGTGCAGCAAGCATACTGGATTCAAGGTCAGAGCTTTCCAGCAGGAAAACCTGGTAGCAGTACAAGGTTGTAGGAATGCCTGTCAAGGTCAGTATGTGGCAGCCAAGAGACATCATTGACCACTGAGGTGTATTCCATGTGCAGACACAAATTAGCAAATGCATTTTTAGGAAAAAAATTATTCTGATATTGGTCAAAATATTAGTGTTTGTTTAAAAAAAATAATAATTCTTTAGTGAAATGATGGCTGTGGATGTGAGTGTAGTCACAGATATCCATGTCTGTGCTTGGGGCAGAGTTGGAAACCAACAGTGCCTAACAAGGAAATAGTTCATCTGATATATTTTTGACCTAATCATCTAGTTCCAGGCTGAGCTATCAAGTCCAGGCATGGAACATTATGGTATTTAAAACCAATAACACATGTGACCTTTGTGCTTCAATACCTGGATCACTGATTTTAATAAGGTCTAGTTAGAGCATCTTTTGTTGTAAAGTACACTTTGTTGGAAAAATGGGCATCAACAGCTGGTTTAAATAGTGCTAAACAGTGCGCCAGAGCAGCAATGCTAAATGAAAATACTTTTCTGTAAAGTGTTAACGCACAGGGAAACAATTCCAAGAGGTGTAAATGGGTTAGTTTACCTGGCCTAATACTGTAATTGTCCAGGAAATTACATGATGTACATTCTGTGGGTAAAAGTGACCTGAAAATTGCTTGAATGTATTATCAATACATTTTTCTTATTAACTTCATTCACAGTATCTTACCAAGAAATGGTTGCAGGTTTTTTCATAAGCAAATGCTACTCCCAGTTCGACCAGTACCCAGTTCAGACTAAATGTAGTGTTTTCCTCTTGCTGTATTTCTCTGGAAATTCAATTACAACATTGACACATTAAACACTTTCTTCTGCAGCTACTCTTTCTGATCACTATTGATGATTTTTTTCCGAAGTTAAAAACATGGCCAAGGATGATTAACACCCTGTTGGTGTAGCAAAATTTACTGCAGTGGGAAGGATTTGGTTTACACATTTGCCAAATCCATAGCAGAGCTGTAAAATCGGGAGTTCTCTGCATCATCCTGGATGCTGGGTGTGTGAAGTGCAGCATGCATGGCCTTGGCACTTGCTCTGGATAGAAAGCTCATAGAAGATCATGGAACTCTTGATTAAATTTTTTTGTGTGTGTGTGTGACTACAAAGACTGAATATAGTTGTGGTTTCTCTGTGGGTCTCAAGAACTTTGTCACCCCATGTGTAGAACTGTATGTTTTGTTTTACTTCCAGCAGGAAGTTCAGCTGGGAAAAACTGAAGTATTTTCACTATCTTGCAGACAAAATATCTTAAATATATTACACTACTTGTCAGCTTGTTAGCAAACTAAAGCTAAGCACTGACCTATTGCCTGTGGTTGTGTTTTGGTCTGTGCTTTTCTCAGGTTCCTGTATCCCTCTCAGTTCTGTGGTTACTGAGTGCTTTTTGGAATAAAAATAAATACAGAAGCTTGTTATTGTGAACTTGGCCTGTTACTCCTTTATGTCTGTCTTTCCCAAGGAAAACTGATGTGTTTGTGTTCATTTTTCCCTTTCCTCTTCCCACGTAAAATGTGGAGTATAATGTCAAAAGGGAAATGAATCAAAAAGTGGTAACTGGTGGTGATGGTGGTCTATCCTCATGTCATTTTGATCAGGGCCTGCCCAACAGCCAAACCCCATCTCCTGTGCAGCCAAGTGTCATTGGTACAGAAATGTGACTGTTCCTGAAAAGGGGACTTGTTGAGTGGCGTGGCTCCCAGGGACTTGATCTTTCAGGAATTTTGCATCCCTAAAAATTACAGCCTTGAAAACAGAGGCAGAGAATGTTCAGCATGACACAATGTCCTGCAGAGAGCTGGTGAAGTGAGCAGAGGACAGCAGAAACGTAACATTCATTTTGTGAGTCTTGGTTAACGAGAGGTTGTGAGGATGCATTTTGTAGGTGTAGTGTTTTTTGGAGGGATGGCCCTTCCAAGGAGGCCAGTTCCATAATCCAGACTGTGTAAGATTGGAGAACACCAGATGATGCCAGAAAAGTTGTGTGGTCATTACAGAATCAATATGAAGGGCAGTGAACAGAAAGCTGGTCCTTGCGTTACTTGAAATTACTTATTTGTCTGTCTGACATTAAGTTCACTTTGTTGAAACTTTTAACATGTAGACAGTGAAATGTACTTGAACTATCCTCATGACTTGATTTTTTTCCATGTAGTGCAGCTTTTAATTGAAAAAGCAGTGGAGACCTTGTATCTATTTTTTTTCATAATCAGTACCTATTTGGCACAGTCTGTAACTTGAGAGCAGCTCATAGATACGAAAGTCATACCAGTGCTGCTGAAAATTTTCACACCAGTATGTACGTAATTTGATTTTTTTTAAATAAAAGCAAACAAAAAAATTGGGAACCAACAGCTTCATTTATTTAAAGCATGTGATTTTATTATAGAAATGTCTAATACTTAAAAAATAGCTCATTATTTTTATTTGATTATAGAACCCCAAAATATCACAACATTCCTCACTACAGTGTAAAAGAAAAAGTATTTATTTTCTCTTTCCACCCTCTACTCTTTGCTATTTTTAAAACTGGGCAGCATTTAATGGTTCTTGTTATTACCCATCCCATAAAATAAATGGGTAATGCAGCCGGAACAGGAGGTCAGGTGCCTAATTAAATAGATGTTACAAAACTTCATCTGTGTTGAAACTGTGATAAATACACTAAAAAGTTGGCATTCCAATCACTATTCTTGATTTTTAATTTCTTAGAACTTCAAAATTTTTAGGTTTTGTGAGAAATGTCTTTGTTTGGAAGGAAAGGTGAAGATTTGCACTGTGCTTTGCCCCAGAGGATTTGCAGTGTGGTTAGTGTATGTGGAGCCTATGCCAAGGACCGGAAGGTAGTAGACCAGAAATAGCTGTGTTTGAGTCCTAAATTGGCTGCTGGGATAATAAATAATGGGGGGATGCAACCATAGTGTTTATTCTTCAGTGAACTTAGAAAGTGTTCTCAGTCCATCTGCTTTTTATTTTAGAAACCTAACCCAATTCTGCCCATGTAAAGATTTGAGATGCTAATTTTGAATTTTGGGGGGGGTTTTGGGGTGGTTAGCTTTTTGGTTTGGATTTTTTTTTTAGACCACCCACACTGGGGCACCTGCCAGGTTTTCTGGGGTACTTCCTTTGCTGTGCAGGACTCTGAGGTTTTCTCTAAGTGTGTGTGCTGCGTCTTATCCATTCATCATTATTACATCTTAATGTAGGTTTCAGGTTTGCTAAATTATGTTAAATCACTTCCATATTGAAACACATGAATAATTTTAAATGACTACAAACAGCAGGATCAGATTATTAGAGCTTTTAATTGTTTCTGTCTTTTTGTCTGAAAGCTTGAAAGCTTTCAGACTTTTCCTGTGAGTTATGAACTGAAAAATAATGTATGCTATAGACCTTGCAGTATTTCCACCAATAGCACATCTGAGCCATGGTACAACTAGGAGCTCTTTTTCTGAGGGAGGCACAGTTTAAAGGTATGAACTTCTCACAAAAACAGTTCAATATAGATCATACCTAATGGAGCTGTAGTCAGTACAGTTTGCAGATCAACTGAGAGAAGAATGTATTATTAAAAATATTTGAATGGCAGGAGTCTCTTGTTTGTTAATAACTTTTTTCCTTATGCATGCAAGGTGTTCTTGTGTCAGAAAGATCTAGATAACAACAAGGAAAAAAAAGGAAGGGAGGAAAGGATAAAAGCAAGCCAAGGATATGAAGTCTGAGAATATTCACATCTGAATTGCAAGTTTCAAGTCCAGTTCCTACCTGATTAGGCATTTGTGTAGACTGCTGAACATAAAACGTGCAGTAGAGAAAGGAGATTGATAGCTCTACAGAGTTACACTTTGATGGAGAAAACATTCAAAGTGCATGTGGCAGTAGTGACAGGTTTAGTACAGAGAATGAAAAAAGAGGAGAAGAGGGTTGGGTTTGGGTAGTGGGAAAACAAAATGAGTCAGAAAACTGTACCTTAGTTCCTGTGTTCCCCTTGTCCCATCTGTGCTCCCTTTGGTCAGCTCACTGAAAGGCTGGAATGAATTGGGTTGGGGAGGCTTGGAGAGGAAGGGGAAAAGTCTTGGGGGTACTGTGGAGAAGCAGATGGGTTGTAAGAGAATGAGAGAGGAGGAAAGAGAGTAATTGAAGGATGTAAGCTCCAGTGAACAGGAATAGCTGTATCAGCAGCGGCAGGAGGAAATGAGCTGAGGACATGGGAGGAAAGTCAGCTGATCTTGGTGATACCACTGGATGTGTTTATGTTTGGGATGTGATGCCTTTAATTCTGTTGGCAAATTGATGTGTTTCAGACTCAAATCATTACAGTTGGCTTGATTGCTTCATCGTTTTCTGGTATTAAATTTGTGATGCTGCCTTCTAGACACCTTGGTTCTCCTCTAGGAACTATGTGGCTGTATATTCAGAAGTAGTAACTCCCAGGAAATTAACTTTGCCATTTCTTAGTGCCTAGGTTTCCATCCAAATAATTTGAAAAGTGAATGTTTCTCCTGTATGTGTCTATGAGCCCACTTGGACTGTTGAAGTCCTTTGGGAATTTTCCCTTGGTAGTACAGTTTGTTTCACATGTTGAACCCAGGCTTCTGTGTTCAGAGCTGGCAGTGGGTCACACTGGGTGTCTGATCCAGCGAGCTCAGCTCACACTCCTGCTATTTCACTTCATTGAATTCATTTCATAACTGAACTACAGGGCCACCCAAGTGGTTAGAGGGATGGAGCACCTCTCCTATCAGGTTAAGACTGAGACAATTTGGGTTGTTCACCCTGGAAAAGAAAAGGCTTTGGGGTGACCTTATTGCAGCTTTCCAGTACCTGAAGAGAGCCTATAGGAAAGATGGAGAGAGACTTGTTATAAGGATATATAGTGACAAGACACAAGGGAATGGCTTCACACTGGAAGAGGACAGGTTTAGATCAGATATAAGAAAGAATTCTTTACTGTTAGGGTGGTGAGACACTGGCACAGATTGCCCAGGGACGTTGTGGATGCCCCATCCCAGGTAGTGTTCAAGGCCAGGGTGGATGGGGATCTGAACAACCCAGTTCAGTGAAAAGTGTCCCTGCCCATGGCAAGGGGTTTGGAGCTAGATGACCTTTAAAATCCCTTCAACCCAGCTCATTCTGTGAACAAAGAGGTTGCATAAAGAAAGCAGCCTTTGAGATTGAAAACGCTGTTTGCTTTAAATATTTTTTTCCTTATGTTGTTCATAAATGTGACCGTGATTTAAGATCCCGTCACTTTGGTGTTGTGCAATGCTGTTTTCCAAATTGCTTTCCATCATCCCTAGCTTACATTTTATTTTTTCATAGTTACAAGAACTGAATAGCTCTAGTTTCATACTTAAGAAACTAGCTTAATTACTTGCTTTAGTGCGTTTTTTCATATTAAGATGCGAGAAATCACACTTCTAATGGAAGGGGATCTAGTTCAGCACAAGGGGGCAGTCATGTCATACATGAAATTTTCCCTACTTTGGAGTTACTCAACTATGGATTAATAGACAAATGGGTAACTAAATTTGCATTGCAGAGTGGCATGAGTACAGTCTTACATTTCAACAGGCTTCACTGATGCTTCAAGTAGTGTGTTTGCTAGAATTTTAGGAAAGATTTATTTGTAATCCTTATTTTGAAGGATAAAAAAAATCGGAGTGTGTATGATAAATTGTTTCAGTCTAAAGGTTAAAAATACATATATATGTATGTGTATGATAATGTAAGTGTTAGATGAGATGACTGCAGTGCTTTCCACACTTGTCACCTACAGACTCAAGTGTTAATATCACCTCAAGATTGTGAAATAAGAGGAAATCTAAACATAATATGTATTTTAAAAACTCTGGATTTAAAGGATTTTAGTTGGAAAGTGTACTTGGTTTTAAAGTTGTTGATCTCTGAGAACGATTGAGCAGAAGATCTCTCCAAATTTGTTTTGGATATGAGATAGGCCAGTGCTCAGGAAGCCTTATTTCCATCCTTCTGGGACCTGCTCCTTGCATTCCTAAAGACCAGTTGGGTGATGTTCAATACCTGCAGATTCAGTACATTACTGCCATCAGGGCTTGTGGGGAAGTATTTAAACTTCAAGTTGGCCAGATAAGTGATAGTATTTTCCCCCAGTCATTCTGCTTTGTGTTTGAATGATCCAGCTACTCCCAATACAAATTTGAAACTGTTTGATTTGCCTTGCAGGTGAGGTTGCATGAGCACAGTGTTCCAGAACTATAGTTTTAAAGTAAGGTGATTTTATTCTTTATCTGTCACAACATATCATGGAAAAAGTCTTGCAGCATGGGTCTTGAGCACAGCTTTCAAACAAGTTTCAGACATAGGTCCATGATGAGAATAGGTCTCAGTAGAGAATGCAAGGTGGAAAAGAAGTTAACAACTTAACATGTTATCTAACTCTAAGTTTGGAATCTGTTTCCTGTTAAGAGAGAACACATATTTAAAAGCTGATAGACCTTTAGTATTCTGCTGCTGAGCAAGGTTACCTATAGTGTTCTGTCACTTTAGCATGTCAGAATCTCCCTGGTTTCTGGAAACTATTAAAAGAAAAAGGAAGCAACCCTTGAAAGATGAGAAAAAAATGTTGTAATGGTGCTGGAACCACTGAGTGCTCAACTGGATATAAATAGGGTGTAAGTGACTCAGAGGGGTGATAATCCTGAAGTTTATGTTGCCATCTCCTAGCATGTCTCACTTGAGGTCATTATTGTAGAAAGTGACTTTTTCCTTGCAAAATTATGATACTTGGGAAGTTGCATTTTTTTAAATGTTTCCTTATCATGGCTGACAGCATTTTGCTGTGCATATTATTGTTGGCTGAATAATAGTTTCATGAGATATGGCATACTATGCTGTCATGAAAGAATAAAAAGATTCAGGTGATTTGTCCTTCATGAGTTCCCTTATTTTAACTTCCTTTGCCAGGTGGATCAACAAGAAAAAATTGGACAGATGTGCATACATTGCTGCATAGGGTTATTTGATCCTGTTGTCTCCATGTCACTCATCCCCAGAGGACTTTTGAACTTCTTGTCTGGCCTTACCTTAATTTCATAGGATTTAAGTCTAAATTATACTCCATTTCATTAACTAAGCAGTTGTGTAGGATAGGAGGAAGAGGGAAAGCTCAAAGGTGGTTCCTCCACTGAAGTGAAAGTCTTACAACCCACAAAGGGAGTTAAACAACCAGGTTTTGTAAATTCTCCTGTGCATAAAACGGTTTCTTTTATTAGAGAAAGGATGAGATGTTACTGAAGTTGAGAGTTGGAAAATGCCTGTAATTAAATGAGAAGCCCTATGAAGGTAAAGATACAGGTAAACTCCACATGAGCAATGAAATTGTGAGGGAGGTGGCTATGACAGGCTGTTTTCTCAACCTTGTTTGCACTTCTTGTAGTAAGCCAGTATCTTTACAGCAGTTGAATGACTGACATCAGGAGCCAACCCCTGTCCTCCAGATAATTTTTCTCGTCTTCTTGACAGGTAGGTTCAGATTGATTTCATACGACACTTTGATGGACGTTTCAGTTCAGGGAGTGAATATTTCACTCTCACTCACGCCCAAACTAGTGAGATTACACTACCCTTGAACTAGGCATTTCCTCTTCTAGCATCTATCTGTCTGCTTCCAATGTGAAATGTTGTATATTCTACTCCTGGTTATTGAAGGGAAAAGTAGATACAGCAGCTCTGTTTGGGACAGATGGGGAGAAAGGTACTGCAGCAGTTCTTTGACAATGTAAGGTTTAGAGTATCAGTGAAGCTAATTAATTTTTCTGACAGCAGTCAGTATATTTTACTTATCTCCATTAAGAGACAAAATAAGTGAGATGTACATGAGGCCTTAACAATTTTTTTTTCTTGAAATTACATCTTATAACAATTTCATAGGAATCCATCATTGACTCTTCTCCAGTACTTGTTCCTCTAAGCTGTTGCATCTGAACTCTGTTTTTGATGCATTCAGGAAAGGGAAAGTCCTGCTGCCTTATGGGCAGGGAAGTAAGCTGCAGTGTGCTAATTAGTCTTGCTTTATTAAAGGTAGTTGATATGTTCTTAGGAGCCTTCTTATAAGGTTGTTAAACTACATTTTCCATCAGATGGAAATAGTTAAAGGTTTTTTCATCATCTTGTCATGAGTCTTGGTAAATCTGTGGATAAATCGGTGGCTGGGTCCCTTTGTCCCTTTTGTCCCTTCTTTTCACCAGAAAGACAAAGTGTATAATTTCATAATCTGTCTTGTATTTTTAAAAATAATTTACATCTACCTTTTTCTCTTGTAAATCTTTGCTATAGGATAAAAGTTGTCAAAGTCTGAAGGATGAAATTTGAAGTGGTAGCGTGTATATTTTCAGAAGTTCAGTTTTAACTTTGGGCAGAGGCTCATTTATAATCCCCATTGGACAATGCGTTTGTTCTCTTCGACAGTTGAATAAGGGGAAAAGACATCTTGAAAAATGTGTTCCTGTCCTCTTTTTCTGTGTGCTTTTCTCTGCATCTGTGCTTAGCAGAATCCCTCAGGGTATCCTGAATTGTATTTACCAGGAAGAAAGAATACCTGATTAGACCTGATTATGGTGTCATCAATTAACTTATATGACTCAAAAGTGAAGCTTGCCAGTCATTTTAAAGCTCTGGATAATGAAGCTCAGGAAGTTTGTTCCTACGGCAAATTTCTTCAACCTTTGTTTAAAATAGTATAAAATAACTTCCTTTAATTGGGGAAATACATTGTTGGCAAAAGGCAAGGGCAAACTATAACTCTTTAAACATTAGAAAACACGAGTCCATCATATCTGACAAGTTAGAACTGGTTTCTCTGCACATCCAATAGTAGACAAGTGGCATTAGTGTAATAATTAAAGCTTAATCCATGTAGTCATAAGCTATTATAAGTAATTGTGACTATCGCAGCCTATGAGTTTTTCATTTCTTATCTTTCTGAGTGGGCTTTTTCCCCCCCCTCCTTAAAGGAAGGGAAATGCCTCAGTGCTTTTGAAGGGCTGGTAGGACAGCTTGACAGTTATGTAAGCAGCTGTCTGCAGAAATTCATTAAATGTCTGATTGTGCATAGCCATGTCTGACCCTCGGTGTGCTCATGCTGAGCTTCCCCCCCGCCAGCTACCTTCTCATCTCTGCCTCATATTGTGGATATTCATTTACAGGGATGCAGACTTTGCTGGTCCTCCTCACAGCAAAGTATGCCATGATCCCTTTAACTTTGTGGGCAGGGGTTCACAAAGTTAATGGGGTTCATTTTTCTATGAAATTCAAAAGGAATTTGATGTCTAAATGGTGTGACTTCACAGCAGAATGAATATGGTCCCATCCACATATTTGCTTCTTGCTACTTTTCTGTTTGAGGCTCTTCCATTTTCTTAGGTGATGTTCTAAGAAAGTGGGGGCTTTTTAATGTCCAACTTTACCTGATTCTGTGTTTGAAACTACTGGTGTTTACCTGGCAATTCTAGCATAATGGAAAGCTGCAGACTTTTAGTATTGCAAGTGGTGTTCAACAACTCATATATTTGGAACTGGTAACTTCACATCTTGTGCATATTCTATTCTATGTTACATCCTTTAGTCCATTTCCTGTATTTAGATTTTTCATGTTTCAACATCATTGTTCCATTTAGTTTTCTTTTTAAAATGAAATTTTATCAGGACTTTTAAAACAGATCTCACAGCTCATGTGTTTGTTAACTCTACCTATGTGATGATGCCATTTATAGCCAAAAGAGTCTTAAGAACAATGTGGGATTCCTTCTGGCTTCTGTTAAGATTTTTAACAGTTTGTTTTCATGGTCTGTTTTGGGTTTCTTTTTCAAAAAGAAAAAAAAAATCCCCAAGCTTAATTTTGGCTGAGAGGCTACAGGACTAAATCATGCAAAGACTGGAGCCACCAGACTTAATGGGGTTTGTCAGTAACCTAAAGATATGCTACAGCTGAGAGTTTTTGGCAAACATTTTCTGAGACAAGGTATTGGTGGAGCCAAAAAGGTTTTTCTAAAGTTTCAGAAAGCTGCCTGGCTTGCTTTCTGCTTCTTCTGCCTTGTAGCTGCATTGATAATTCTTTTTATTGCTTCAACTGAATATTGTCTGATGCATGTTATTGGACAGTAATTCTGGTCTTGACCATGTGCATGCTTCCCACAACACAGCAGAGACTGTCAGCTGAGTAGGCAATTAAGCCAAAGGAAGAATACACCACTTTTGGGAGTAGCTGTCTTCTGAACATGTAGCCCCCAATTTAGGTAATTGGTTAAGCATGCACTTTGAGTGCTTTCTGAGTGTTAATAGCTTCAGTGGAGGTAACGTTTTGTTTAACATGCAGCATGTGCCTGCATGTGTTGCTGAATCAGATCCAGCTGAATCCCTGTAAATGATCAGGGATTAGAACTGAGATTCTCCAATTCTCTTGTTTGGACTACGTCTGCCAACTATGAGCCAGGTTGAGTAATCATAGCATTGCCAGCCTCAAAAAGGTCGTAAATTGTGAGTTAGGCCCTGCTGAATCACAAGACTTAAGGAAGTATCAGCGTCTCTTTTTAACCATTTGTTGTCTTAGCCCTTTGGCTACACATAGTTTTAAGCCCTTCTGCAAAGCTAGAAGTACACTTAAAATTTTGAAGGTGTTCCCATAAATCCTTGAAGCTTAAATCCTTCAAGTTTTTTCTTGAATCCTTTCTCTTGATCTGTATGTAATCTTTCTCTCTCTCACACACACAGCCCATGTCTTTGTTAACTTCAGTCACTCAGAGAGGACACCAGATCAGTTGATGGCTTTGGAGAGGGAGGAGATTTCTGGTATCCTGGAGTGTTCTCATCTGCGTGGGAAGCCTTTATTATTTTGCCAGTTAAAACAACTTTAATTTTATGTCAACTTTGGCTGGTACATATCTAAAATTTTAAATCTATAATGTTTGTGAGCTTATCTTGTAAGAAATATGTCAAGAATCAATAGTGGTTGTTTATTGCCTAGGAAATTCAGGAAAAAGGCTTCAATTTTTGCAGTGGTGTAGCAGGAAATCTGCAGCAGAAGTCAAGGGAAAAACCATCAGCTTGGCCCTTTGAGCTGGGGTTGGCTGGAGGACATCTGAGCCCAGGGTCAATCAGACCCCTCAGCCTGGTGTCCAGTGAGGATGATTTACCCTGACATTGTGGAAGGCTGTGGGTGTGTGTATGGATAAATGTGTGTGTATGTTAATTTACAAACTCATTAATTCAAGTGAGCACTTCCCTTTTTCTACACCATTTATTCCTCTGCTTTTAAGCTGATTTGTGCTCCTTAATTGCTCTTGTACTTTTGGCAGCTGAGGTGCCTTTTGTGCAGGGCAACCTGATTCTGTTTTCTATCTAATCTACGACTTGGTTTGCATTTTGTTGATATTATGAAGAAGTTTTCTGCAGTGACCTATGATGACCTCCTCCTCCCAGCATTTTATAGCTTTGAAATATTCTGCCAATATCTATTTTATTTAATCTGGCAAAAGTGTGTCTGATAGCTTAGTCCTTCCTTTCTACTTGGCTGCAACAGGAGATATATATTTTGTACTGCTGTCATAACTTGTGGTTTATTTATTGATAACTTCTCCTTAAAACCTCTGTGCCTTGCGTGCATGCTTACAAACACGCTCACTTATTTCTCACTGGGAAGTATAAAATGCATTTCTGAAAGGCAGCCCAGAAGTGTTTGTGGACTCAGCCCAAAGGTAGGCAGCAGGCAGCTCGTTTCCCGCCCAAACGCCGAGCTTTGCTCTGCATTCCAGTGCTGTGCCGTGTGTTTGTCGTCGGAGCGCAGACACATGTTCAGTCTAGCAGCTCCTCTTTCAGCCAATGTTTGAGCAGCGGTTAAAAGAAGATGCACTCATGTGGAAAATCCTGGCAGCAGGCACCCTGGATTGTGTTACAGCAGCTGTCCTCAATGGGAAGGCATTGATGTTTACAGTGTGTGTTTTTCCATGGAATTTTGTTTGTCTGCCGTATATATACAACACAGGCTATTCTTCTCTGTGATGTGTTTTTCAGGGCTTTATACACAGTGGTAGTATTTATATATTAAAGGGGAATGCAGATGTAAGGCAGACATGAGCTTGGAAGCATTCACAATTAAAATGTCTGATATGTAGTAACTTAGATTAATCAGCATCTTTGAAACAGACAGAAAAAGGGGGGCAGTAAAAAGCCTTACTGATCTGAAACATGCAATCTTCAGCATAATATTGAAAAATCTTGGTAAAAATAGTAAATGTGTTTTTAAAGAACCTATGAATCAGCAAATTAATCAGTAAATTCTTTTTAATCTTTTTAATTCTTTTTTGCATGGAGCCTCAAGGTGGTGGTGTAATCAGAATTACAAATGGTTTAACTGACAGTAACGATGTTGGATGTCTTGATACAGGGTGAAAAACCCTCTTTGCGTTCTTTTTCCAAAAATGTAAACGTAATGTGGTATCACATTTTCATAGATATTTTTAGTGGATTTGTCATTTCAGCGCCTAGGCCATAACTGGCACCAAATGTAGGATAATGTCACATCTGTTCTGTCATACTTCTATTTATTTTTGGGGGAGGAAATATTTTCTGGGTCTTTTTCACTTATTGAGGTCATGGAATCCTTAAGGTTGGAAGAGAACTCTAAGATCGTTAAGCCCAACCTTAGACTAATTACCGCCATGCCAACTAAACCATAGCTCTAAGCACCATGTCCAGTTGTTTCTTGAACACCTCCAGGGAAAATGATTCCACCACTTCCCTGGGCAGCCCATTCCAATGCTTAACCATGCTTTCAGTGAAGAAATTCTTCCTGATGTCCAACCTGAATCTCCCCTGCCACAGGGGAGGCTGTGTCCTCTCTCCCAGTCATCTGGTACCTGGGAGAAGAGGTCAAGCCCCCCTAGTTACACTCTCTTTTCAGGCAGTTGTAGAGAGTGATAAGGTCTTGCCTCCAGGACTAAATATCCCCATCTCCCTCCACCACTCCTCACAGGATATCTTCTAGACCCTTCCCCAACTCTGTTGCCCTTCTCTGGACTCTCTCCAGCCCCTCAATGTCTTTCTTGCAGTGAGGGGCACAGAACTGGACACAGCACTCCAGGTGTGGCCTCACCAGTACAGTAAGGCCACACCTGTAGTGTCCACTACAGGGGGACAATCCCTGCCTGGTCCTGCTGGCCACACTATGGCTGATCCAGGCCAGGATGCCCTGGGCCTTCTTGGCCACCTGGGCACTGCTGGCTCATGTTCAGCTGCTGTCAGCAGCACCCCCAGGTCGTTTTCTGCCCAGCAGGGTCCCAGCCCCTGTGGCCCAGCCTGTGGCCCTATCTGGGGCTGTTGTGCCCCAAGGACAGGCCCCGGCCCCTGGCCTGGCTGACCCTCACACAGCCGCCTCAGCCATCGATCCGGCCTGTCCAGATCCCTCTGCAGAGCCTTCCTGCCCTCCAGCAGATCAGCACTGCCACCCAGCCTGGTGTGTGTGCAGCTGGCTGAGGCTGCTCCATCCCCTCATCCAGATCACTGAGAAAGAGATCAAACAGGGCTGGGCCCAGCACTGAGCCCTGGGGAGCACCACTTGGGGCTGGCCACCAGCTGGATTTAACTCCATTTCCCACCACTCTCTGGGCCTGGCCATCCAGCCAGTTTTTAACACAGCAAAGAGTGCCCCTGTCCAAGCCACGGGGTCCCAGCTTCTCCAGGAGAATGCCATGGGACAGGTACCAAAGGCTTTACTGAAATCCAGGTAGACATCCACAGTGGGCTTTGCATTGTTTTCCAAAGCCATAGTTCAGTGAAATGCTTTGATGTGCTTGCTCAAAGTTAGGTAGCTGTTGGCTTGTGAAGGATTTAAGCGCTAGCTTAATTGCTATTAGAGTATCAAATGATTTGTAGCTTATGGATAAGAAAACACTATTTTTTTCCCCTGGGCTCATGCCCATAACAGGTTGGATATGATTTAAGTCCAAAGCCATTTCCACATCTGTTTGACACCCTTTGATCATTGCAAGACCTGCCTGTCCTAACAGCACTATTGTGCAATACAGTGGGGTGTGTAAAAGAAAGAGCACCTCAAGACAATCAGACCCTAATATTTTTGGATACTTAATGAATAAAAAGGAGCAGCATAAAGCCTGTATGAAATTGAATAGACAGCACAAACACCATATAGTTTGTCTGAATATGTTTCTCTAAGCTGAAGAAATATCTGCCTCTGGGTTGCATCACTTGCTGTTTTGCTCTTGTGATAGGACGTAGATAGAAATCTGAAGTCAAGTACTCTAGCTGCTCTTTGGCAATAAATGCTCTGAAAAAAATTGCACAACAGTATTTCAAGTAGCATTTGGAGAGCTATGTTCAGTACTAGATGTACAATTGTGTTAGGTTTACAGAAAGAAATAGTGTCTTTGTGTACAGGTCAGCCAGCCTCCAGAGTCTTCCCAGAGACAAAATCACAGCCAGACACTTGCAGTCTGGCAAAATTAATGAACATCATAAAAAAATCCCACACAGATTTTGTGGCAGAGTCTGCTTTAGCTTTTTATAAGAAGTTAGTATTCAGTACTGAGACCTTAGTTCAGATGCTGAGATGGTGCATCTGAAAAATCATTGTGTTCTACAGTGAGATGGTCTCTACATCAAGGAGCTTCAGTTTCAATCATTTCCTATCTTTCTGCTGGAAAAAAAAGCCCCAAATTTTAGTTAAACAAAAACTGTATTTTCAAGGAAAAGACCGCGCAAGTGTAGCCAAACCTTCACATCTATTCCAAGTGTTTATCAAAGACATGTATTGTCAGCAGGAGGCTCTTACTGCACTGTGGCTGTAACAAAGCCCAGAAAAGTGGAAGGTGTACAGGGCTGCAGTTCAGACAGTCTTCCTTAGGCATAAAAAATAATTTATTTTTACTAGAACCTCACACAGTCAAACAGTCATAGTTAGTTTCAGCCAAGTCTTCCTTCTCTTTGATCTCTGTGCTGCCTGCTATTATAAGATACTGAATTATCACCACCTCCCTCAGGCTGTCTCAGAAGTTTACAGATGCAAACTTTCAAAACAGTTTATGTTCAGCTGGTTTCCCCTTTACTCCCTAACAAGGCAAACCAGCCAAAGCAGAGTTCACAAAAGAGAAAAACAGTAGTGCAAAACACTTAATATATAATCACCCATTTATTTTCAAAATCTTTCCCAAAGGAATATTGTTTACCCTTTCAAATTGAGCTGTGATGAAAGCAAAGTCCCTTTGCAGCATTTATGGTAGGGCATTTATATACAGGCACTGCTAACAGTGATGGTGGTTTCTAAAGTATTCAAGGTAATTTATTTGTGTGTTTATGTTTTTGTTTGTGTACTTGTCTGGCTGTACCTTGTGCCATCAGCTTTGGCTGAAGCACTAGCTCAGCAAGAAGAACGTTGTGTGGAAAATCAGACCTGTGTGGAATTGCATGTTGATGTTGTTACTAAATTGCTTCCTTTTTTTTCTTTTTTCTTTCTCTCACTAGAATTATTAAAGATGTAACCACAGAGCCTCTTTTACAAAGTGCAGATCCATACTGCTGTCAGTTTTCATTGCATTTCTCATATGTGTTGTGGCCTTGAAAGCAATTGGACTATAAATAATACACCTCCTAGTTAGGGAGTTTGGTTAAAAAAAGAGAAGTAAAAATCTGTAATTTTATTTTCAGAGAGAAAAGTTGCTGCCTTTTCCATGCCTTACTCTGGGATTTGAAACAAACTAAAGTAATAGCTCAAAAGCTTTTCAGTTTCCTGAATGTGTCTTTCATTACCAAGGACACTTCTAAATTCTATTGCTAAACCATCTAATCTTTAAGGTTCTGTGAGTGTAGGCAACTGTGAGGGAAGCTGCATAATTCAGTGGTGAAGTCATGCTTGATTCATTGACCATTATTTATTATACAATAATTTCTGTAGTTCCTAAAGATGATAATTCTAGTAATAAGCACTGATGGAAGTCAGCAATCTTGGACCAGAAATGAGATGATCAGCATTACATACTAGAGTAAAATCTGGTAGAAGATAATTCATTGAGAAATACTGTATTTAACACAGACTACCTTTTAAAGAAATGTGCCTAAAGACCTTTTAGAGCTTATTTTTACTTTAAAATTATAATTAATTTTTGTTTCTTTACTATTGGTGGGTATGTTTTTTGACAGTCTTTTTTTTCCTCCCTGCTCTCCTCAACTTTTCTTGTTTTGGTTCATTAATGTAATTTAACTAAAACATGCTCAGGAAATTTCAAGTGTGTGGTACAGGTGGCTGATACAGGCTTCCTACACTCAGCTTTTCTGTATCTCATGAGTGTAACCTGTGTATTCCTGTCCTTCAACCCTTCTTAGCTGGCAATCTGTGGCTCCAAGTAGTGACAACTTGTATTGTGTTCTGGAGAAGATGACAAACAACAGCTGGAGACTGATTTGGGAACAACTGCATTTATTTTCATTTGAAACATAATCTATGCCTCCTCCCCCCTCTCCTTTCCCCCCACCCCATGTGTTGAATAGAGCACTCAGGGAAGGGAAGGAGGAAAGAAAAGTTTGGCTGACACTTGTTTGCCTTGGGTTTAGTTCAGCAGCATCTGTGGCCTCAGCAGAGTTGGTAGCTCGATGCTGTGGAGCAGGGAGGTGTGTTTTGTGTGCTGCAGGGCAGGCGACATTGAAACCCATATTCAGTGGTAGCACTCCTTTGTTCTGAGAGAGGAGGTGGGTAGCTCCTGGCTTCATGGAAGTCGTTGGGGGTTTTGCCAGAAATTTGAGCAGGCCTTAGATTTTATGCAGTTTTCAGCGTTGTTTTGTTGCCAGGATTTGTCCAAGCTGTAACCTTATGTCTGCAATGTCTTCAGTTGTTGCTTTGCTCTGTGTGTGATGGCGTGGTCAAACCCTGCTGCTTGAGTGGAAACGGTGCTAGCCTAAACAGGACCTGTGTGCTTGGGATTATGTGTTTTAAACTGACCTGAAAGCAGTGCACTGTGAATTCCTGCAGTACCAAAGCTGGGATTGAAATTGAACGTGCCAGAAAAAAACCCAACAGCTGTCCCTAGATAATAAATGGTGCTGCAGGAATGGGGGGTTGATTGGTGGGCTAGAAGTGCAGGTACACATGATGGATGTGCTTCTTAGAAAACCAGCCTGTAGAAAGCTGGATATAAAGACACAGACCAAAATAAAAAGCTTCATATACCCTCCTTAGGGACATGAGAAACATCTGACACATCCAATTTTCTGAGTCAGGACTTGGCATGGTGTAATTCCATGCAAGGCAGGCACATTTGAAGTGCTTAGAAGCCTCAGAACAGGGCAGTTCAAAGATATGTCTCTGTTCAACAGAGCATCAATAAAGTAAGGACTTCATGCTAAATTAGGAACATATATGATCTAAGTACAGGTTTTATTCTTAGTAACTCTTCCAGTACCAGTTTGCCACAACTTCCTTAAAATTTACAGCAATTACGGTTTCATTTTTTCTCATGATACCTAAGTGGTATTCTAAGCTAACAATAGTTTTAAATTAGAATGTCTTAAAAAAACTTTAAAATCTTTGTAATAGAAAGTACTTGGTAAATGACACATGCCAGCTGAACACAAAGTTACATGGAAAGGTTGCAATGCAGTACTGACCATGCACAGAGTGTTCATTCCAGTTGCTAAGCAGTGTGGAACTTCCTAGCACTTAGGAATGAAGATATAAAATTAAACTCAAATTGAAGAAATTTAATATAGCCATTCATTTGAATATGAAAAAGTAATCAAGAAAATTATGAAAAGGAGCTTGTTTTTAACCTTTTAGTTAAATTCTTAATTTAGCAAATATTAAACAAGTTTTTAAACAAAATTTGATTTAAATTGTCCTAAAAAACTGTAGAATAAAAGTCTCAGGATAGGAAATTGTGGATGATGCCCTTGTTTAATTTTAAGGACAATACCCATTTTTACTAACCCGTTACTTTCTACTAGTGGAAAACTATTGTAGAGATTATCAAAGTGTGTTAAACCCTGAGAAAGAGCTGACAGCAATGCCAGAAATTGTCCTGGATTACTTTACTGTGCATTTTGATGAACAATGATGTTTCCAATTTGTTTTGTAGTAGAGTTGTATATTGTGGCCTCAGGCAGAGAACTGTACCTGAACTATATTACTGCTTCTCTGTTTTTCCTCTGACTGGTAAAAAGTTGTTGAATCACCTGTGCCTTTTCCAGAGCTTGAACTTTTTCAGCACATGCAAGAGCTTTTCAAAACAGCATCTTCAAGTAGGAATGGATTTTATTTTGAAGATCTTATTTCCATGATTTTTTTTTCTCTGAGGCACCTTTACATACTTTTTTGCTAGTATTTACCTCCATCATTCTTTCTGGGTTGATTTCTGAAGTGGTATGTACATTTTGTAGGATATATAGGTGTATGCTTAAGGTTAAGCACATTACAAACCATATCCTTACTGAGCAAACAACTTATGCATCTCTTTAAATCTAATTACAGTTAATGGGATTGTTGACATGCTTAGAATTAACCACATTCTTGAATATTTTTCTGAACTGACACTACTGCTTTGACACAGTATTTTAGTCATTTCTGCAAGCTGACAGGAATAAATAATTTGCATCTGTAAATGTCTCATAATTGTGGTTAACTCTTCTCCATGAAGGAAACAGTGTGATGTACAGTGTGATGTATCTGGTTGAGCAGAGATTAAGAATCCTTTTATTGCAAAGGAGGAACCAAGTTTGTTGGGTTTTGTCTTTTTTGTTGTTGTTTTGAAAAGATAAAAAATTCAGGTTTCATTAAAATGCTGACTTAAAACCAACCAAAAACCATCTGCGCTGTTTACAAAATAATTAACTTCTGCAAGTTATTCTGAACTGGGGCTCTGCTAGTCCACAGTCTGAGCAGTTCAGAACTGGTGCACTGACCGTTGAATTGAAGACAAGCAAATCAAAGGCGCTTTTCCTGTCACACATACTTGTGTTAATCCTACTACAAGAGACCAAGCAGAGACGCAGTAGGTGTTAAGAATTGCTGAAAAGTTCAAAGTGTGCGTTCCCGGTAGGATGCGGTGACTCCAGGGTGCACTGCCTTTTCAAAGGGTGACGTGGCAGCCTCGCAGAAAGGCTCTGCTCCTCTCTGCTGCTTAAACTACTCTCATATTTGGTAGGAAGGGAAAGCTGAAAGGGAATGACTAATAGATGATGTGGCTACTGTGGCTCCTGAATATTTTATTTTAACATATTCCATTGAAATCACTTTATGAGCAATTCACACTTAACAGAAACCAAGAGATGAAAACCCTTTAGATCATCTTGGCTGATACACTTGCCAGTGCAGGATTGTGTCCTACTGTATTTTTCTCTGGTGTCCATTTTTATCTGACTCAAGTGATAATGCTTTCCCTAAGAGACTGTTTCACAGTCTAGTATATTTTGCTGTTACGAAATTTTCTGATGCTCTGTAAACTAAATTTAACTTTGCTTAAATTCAAGCCATTACAGTGAGATAAATTTCTAGGAACTTAAGCTAAATAATTCCTATTGCTGTCCTTGGCAGTTGACACAATTCAGGTACCTGTAAGTCTTATAATTATGCTATTAAAGAAACAGTGTTACTGCATACATTTTTTTTTCACAAAAAATCCCCGAACCGCACAACAACAGACAAAAATAATCCCCCGCAATCAACAAGAAAGCCTCTCCCAAAACCAATTGAATGTTCATCAACCTGGATTTTTTCCATTGTAACTGTGTAAAAGTTTGTGGTGAAACCCAACCCCGTGTTTATAACAGCTCCTGGCTCGTCTATGTAGCCTATGCTGTTTATTTTAAAGGTAACAGTGTACACTGCTGAAATACAGAAGACGTGTGAAGAGCTGCAGGCAGGGGCGGTTTGTGGTGGTTTTGTTATTCAGGGGTTTTTTTTAATCACACATTGGGCTGTTTAGTTTTCTTCCAGATGTTAAAAGGGATTGCAGTCCTTTACAATACCCTGGTAACTCTGAGGAGCTGTAAAACTGACTGGCATATTCCCAGTTTTAGGAGATGTACATAGACTCTGCAGCATCTCTGACCTGAGGTATGGAGGAAGTGAAGGAAGAAGGGGTAAAACAAACATTTGTTGACACTGCTATTAACTCAGTGGGAATCCAGCAGATAGCCTCAAACCATCAGCTGTGCCAACTCACTGTTTCTAGGACACAGGGACACAGACACCCAAGTGCAGTTATAAAACTGTCTTATGTTCAACCCCCAGCTGCCAGAGAATGCAATGTGGGAAATGATTCTGTGGAGTCTGATAGGTCTCTAATACAGATCTAAAGTAACAGAGGATTCACAGCGCTTGCATTAACCCCCATGAATGCCTCTTGCCTGTGCAAATTGCATGGATGTATGGCTGGCCCTGGCCTGGCAGCCCAGCCTTTGCAGGTACCCTTTCACACCCTTTGGCATGACTGTGAATAGATAAAGATGTGTGCAGTTGTGTTTTGTAGCTGCTTTATAGGAGAACTCCTTTAAAATGCTCTTGAAACAACAGATCTGGCTTCCTTGGGCAGTGCTTGGTCTTTTTCAAATACACACCTCTGTGCCTAATAGAGACCCAGCACTGTGTTTCCTTGACAGAGAAGGAGTTAGAAAGAGATAATTGTGGAGTCCTAAGAGAGAATGAGGGGCTGATAAGAGCCCTGGAGTTAGAAGGCTGATGTGATAGTGTGTCCCTGATGCCTCTCCTCCAATTACTGGCTGAAATGGCTCATCTTAATTAAAAACTTCCTGGCAGCTGTGGAAAACCTTCAAGGTTGTAGTGCCTCATTTTTATTACCTTTTTTTCTACAGTCTGCTATTAACAATGTATCTCATTACAAAATGAAAAGCTTTGTCTTCAAAGTTAGACTTATAAAAAGTGTTACACTCCATATTCTGAAATGTCTTTGGATAAACTTTTCTCTTTCCTTTTTTTTTCTCTGTGTTTATCCAGTACATCTTGTGGAATCGTTGTGCTTAATTTAGATAGTTGGCTTTACAAGAACTCATTTATACCCATGTATGCTTTACACACATCATTATCTTTTCATGGAAAAAGCTTGGTTCAGAAAGCTTCTTGCAGCTGCTGTGTAAGTAGAATATTGTAGAATTGCTGGAATGTTCTCCATCTGAGATGCCAGAGCTGATAGTGATGCCCTGTTGCTTCTTTGGGAAGATAAATGTTGAATCAGCATTGCAATTAAACACGGTGAGCGGACTATGGACCTTTCATAGGTCATTTCAAGGTAGCATTTGTTACAGGATTCTCTGAAAGCACTGCTGGAGTTAAGCATCTGTAAGTACTTGTATTATAAACCTTTATTTTTATAGCTTTATAGCTTGACCATAGAAATTTGCCTTCGGCAAGAATTTGGCACACAGGCCGCTGTCACCACAGGAGTGAAAGTTATATATTTATTATCATCTCCTTCTTAAATCTAATTCATTTTAATTAGAAATGGGCTTGTGCTGCAAATCTTAAACTCTTCTTTCCCAGGTTGAGAGGATGTATAGAGTTGACAGTTATTTTTGGGCCGTCTTTTGTTTTAATTTAGCTGGCAACAGTTAGGCAGTGATTTAGTCTTACTTTTACTATTTTCTTTCGATGAACAAGCTTTTTATTGTCAGTGTCCTTTCTTCCCATTTAGAATGATTTCTGGAGAAATGCTTGTTTTCTTTTTTAGTATTGTATTTTGCAAAAAAATCAAACGGCTTCTAGCTTTTGTTTTGTTTGGAAGAGAACGAAAAGTTGGAAGACAATGTTGCAACTTTGATTTGACTTCCTGGGTAAACACTAATCTGTACAGCTCATATTAATAGCTCTGTAACTCCTGGGGGTCTGGGTAATGACTTTTAGCTCTGGCTATCTCTGAAAGTGAGGTCAGGCCTCTCAGAGGGATTACAGAGCTGTGGTTTGTCTAGAAGAAGAAGACACCAGGGCCAGAGCTAATACCTATGTATTGGGTAGGTCTTACATCTTTAATTACTGCATAATTGCTTATTTGTTCTATAAAGGACAATCTTCCATAAATGTGCAGCCCTTGGCTGCAGGTCGTGGCAGTTGGTAACTGTGGTTATGTGACTGGGATGTTGTACAATAATGTGTTTTGGTGTGCCCAAGCACTTCAGAGTAGAGAAATCTGAAGAAATTGAAAGATTGCTTTCCCACCATGATTCATGTTAAAGAAGAAAAGATTACAAGTGCATACAGAGCCAAGCATCTCCTAAATATTTTGGGCTCATGTTATCTGGGTTTTTTTTGCTGCAGGGGGTTAGATTAATTTTGCAGAATTAAGTGATCACTTTGATATGAATGGTTACTCTCAAAGTCACATTCCAAACCTATTTACTCATGCATAGTACAAGCACAGTGTTTCTTCTGTTGAGCATTCTCTTCAATACATACTCAGTCCAGTGGGACAAAAAAATGAATCTGACCCCTTGTGTATAGGCCTAGAGCAGCAGAACCAGTAGTACTGTGCTTGCAACACACACTTAAAACAATCAGTTGTGAAATGTGTTATTTTTGGGACATAAGGTAGATGAAAACAGGTAAATTTTATTTTTATTATTATTATTATTATTATAGCTCTTGCTTCAAGAATACCATCAAGAGGGGTAATGACACTTTGTGCAGTGCTGTACTCATGTCCATAGTTAATACATATTTTCATGAAGACTGCAAGCAGCTTTTCTGCTGGGACTATAAGTCACGTTTTTTCCTTGATAGTTTGGATGTCAATAGCTGAGAGGCATAAAAATCCCTCCTGTTTGTTCATTGGTTTGAGTTTTGTGCATGTTTCCACTGACCGACTAGGTATGTTTGAGTGGTGTCAAGCTGAGGTTACAGAAGGGAACAAGAATTCCCTAAACACTGATCAATGGGCAAGTGGTGTTGGCTGGTTTAAGAGCAAAAAAGGAAGAGTTACATTGGCTCCTGAGTTACAGGAATGTGCTCTGTCAACTTCTTTTCAAGGCCTCTGCTTGGGTTAGTAAGTACCTGATTTCACCTGGTGGTGAAGTGAGCTTCTTACCTGCTGGCTTTTCTGGTGTACTGCTTCTGTTTTACACACAAATCAAGTTTATCCTGATGTAACAGGAATAGTTTTCTTGCAATCAGTAGGTGATTAAATTTAGGTTAAGGTCTGGATCACACTTTCCTGTCAAACCAGCATTTTTTCCTACTGTATTGTGCACTTTCAATAGAGCTGTGGAATTCCCACTGTATGTATAGAGTTTAAAAAATAAATAACCCCATCAGGTGTAGAAAAACAAGTTACTAAAAGAAAAAAAAATAGAAACTTAGAAAAAGTGCAAACTTGAGTCAATATTTCATGTGTTACTGTTGCATGGAAGAATTCTTGGAAGAGATTAGACAAGAGTAAATAGTTCCAGTGCTCAACAAGAAGAGCTATCCTTATGACAACTGTAATGAAGAGTTTTGCCCAGCTTTAGTAACAAGTGCTAGTTTTGACACATTCACAATATCACCATGCTGCATAAAGTGTCTATATATCTGAACTTGACAGGTTTCTACAATAGTGACAGTTGAGTCAAACTGTATAAACTAAATACTGCAACCAATGTGCATGTGATCAAAGATGACTGGTCTTGAATAATGTAGCACTGGGTTAATGCTGAGTTGTTTTGTGTTACTGTTCCTGTCATTTTCTTTTTTAAGAGAGTGCAAATTTCTCTTTTATATATTCCTCTTTACTGTGATATATAATAATTTTATCTCTAGTTTCAAAATGCAATGTCAAGTGCACTTGGACTTGAATACCTTATACATACATACGTATTTCCTAGCTGAATTCAGTCTTCCTGTGCAAGAAGAATCAACATTTTAGCATTTGTAGAGACAGTCCAAAAGCCTAAAACTGTATGTAGAGCTAGCCAAAAAAGAAGCCTCTGGAGCTGTGGTGCACAAAGTAGTCCAAAACACAAAAAACCTCTATAGCATTTTCTTTATCTGAATAACAGAGACCAGTGTGTAGGTGGTGTTCAGTGTCCTAACAGCTAATTGTGCTTAAATCTCATGGGATTGCAAAAGCTTATATTAAAATACTTCTTTTTTTCCTTTTAAAAACCAATCTTTCTTCTCCTCCAAGCAGGGAAGTAACATAGTTCCTTACTGTGAATGTTGCCTTAAAACAATGTGTACTAAAACATATATTGCCACACTAAATTTTGGTAATCATAATGTTATTAATAAATATTGCTCTAAGAACTTCAGTGTAAAGCATCAGTGTAAAGCATATTTACCAAAATGTTTGTGCTTTTCTCAGAGTGAGCTGTTTACCAGCTTACTCTCCCTCTTTTTCATGTTGCCTAACACTGAGTGAAAGTTGACTTTAAATCTTATAAAGAAAAGCAAAAAGCCCCACTGGAGACTTGCAATTTTGTTTAGAGTGTAACTTCACTGTCAAAGGCAGCCTCTTCTTAGGCCATACTCTTCATGTGAGACCTGCAAAATGCTGACAGAGTTGTCTAGTGAGACATCTCTAGTTGACAGAGATGTCTAGTGAGTT
The DNA here is from genome assembly GCF_901933205.1 of Camarhynchus parvulus. Classification (NCBI taxonomy): domain Eukaryota; kingdom Metazoa; phylum Chordata; class Aves; order Passeriformes; family Thraupidae; genus Camarhynchus; species Camarhynchus parvulus. Next base: position 14,602,981 of record NC_044575.1, on the reverse strand, counting down.
TTAAAGCCTTTGTGAGCCTGAGTGAGCAGTACAGGGCCTTCATTTTCTAGAAAGGAATATTAAAAAAAAATCTGTACTGCATGTTCAGTATACCTCCTCCAGATTGTAACTACATGTGGTCTGTGCTGGTGTTACTTTTCAGTCAGCTGATCTTGATGTACAGCCTAAGAGCTCAATCTCATGTTCATTACCAGCTGGACAGAGAGGGGACATCATACACAGAGCAATGTTGGCTTTACATGCACAGAGGCATTGACAGCTTTGACAGTACCTTGTTTTACTGTACCTGAATGTTGCAAAGATTCTTTTATCTGTTGTTGTATTGAGGAGGTTATTTATTACTTGGGCTCATGAGTTTATGATGGTGGCTGGCAAAACACACTTTCCCAGAGGGGGGCAACTAGGTTGGTGAGGGGCTTGGGACACAAGCCTTACGAGGAGCAATTGAGGGAGCTGTGGTTTAGCCGGGAGAAAAGGGGATTTAGAGGTGACCTTATCATTCTGTACAACTCCCTGAAAGGTGTTTGTAGCCAGGTGGGGGTTGGTCTCTTTCACCAGGCTGCAACTTACAGAACGAGAGGACGCAATCTCAAGCTGTATCAGGGGAAATACAGGTTGGATTTTAGGAAAAAAGTTTTTCATGGAAAGAGCGATGAAGTACTGGAATGGTCTGCCCAGAGAGGTGGTGGAGTCACCATCCCTAGATGCGTTTAAAAAAAGGCTGGAGTATGGCACTTGGTGCCATGGTTTAGTTGAGGTGTTAGGGCATGGATTGGACTTGATGATCTTTAAGGTCTTTTCCAACCTAGTCATTCTGTGAATTCTGTAAATGCAGTGCATTTTGGGTTTGTTGCTAGGTTCCTCCATGCTTTAGTGTCTTTTGCATGGCCCCTCTTCCCCATTTGAGAGAAAACTGCTAAATTATATACAGAAATGAAATAGCAGTGGTGAACTGTTTACCTATGTCCTATCAAGGCAATTTTCCTTCCTCTTCATTGGCACTGCATATTTAAAATCCTGGAAAATAAAAAATGCAGGTCTGCTTTTCAGAAGAACAAATTAAATTACACAATTTTCTTCAGATTTTCACAGTGAAAGACCATAAAATTAATTAAAATTTATTTTTATTCTAGTAGTCATGAATTTGCATTCAAATAAATGGAAATGATCCTCTAAACTGTGCTTTTCATTTTGCGTAAAGGAGATGCCAACTAGACGCTACTGGGAATATTTTTATCCCCAAGGTCTATGTTAATCCCTTCCTGCTAAAAGACACATTTCTGAAATATTTATCATAAACCTGCCATGCTGTTGTCAAATTGTTCCTTTCATGGTGTGAGCGGTTCTGGGACTTCTGCCAGCATTGTTCCTTCCATTCAAATAGGAAATTTGCTGCAAAGTGTCTGGTTCTCAGATGAACAACATGGTGCTTGTTCATCAACCTGACTTTGGTGATTCATAACCTAAATGTGTGATACCATGCTAAGTAGGAGTAGCCAGTATGTGGCCTGTCAGGTTTACTGACATCATATTTGCAAGTATAATTTTAATTGTATGTGCACATGGAGAGGGGGGAAGGGTTGATAATTTTAAACAGAAATTAGTTCTTTGAAATACTAAGTTTGTGCTGCTTAATAAGTTTTACAAATAATAAGGGGAAAACTGCATGAGACTGACACTTTGATTTATGGCTGTTTTTTATCAGAAACTGTTACAGCATTAGCTCTTCTGCTGTCTTTGTTTTTGAGACTGAACAAATGAGGAATATTTGTACATACTGAAAGAGAGGGTCTTAAATCTCTTGCAGTGTGTTGAAAATACATTGAAACATCTCCCTTAGAAGAGCCTGATTCTAGGAGGTTTCATTTATGAAATATTTATTTCAACTGGTAAATTAAAAATAGTGTGCCTTCAAACACTTCATTTGTGTGCAGCAGTTTTCAGATTTTTAATTTCTTACATGTTTTGTAACATTAATTAATTTTTTTTTATATATAAATACAGTGCTCATTACTCTTGTTGCATTTAAAATGGAATTCTATTTTAGCTCGGAGTGTTCTGAGAATAGCAAGAATAATTTGATAATGCTATTTCCTCATGAAATCATTTAAAGTAGAAGTGTTTCCATTTCAGGATTCTGCAGTACTGTCTGGTTAAATTAGATGTTCCACTTGAATACATAATTAATAAATTCCTTGAACCAAACTTTGACAGCTATTCTAAAATTATGACAAATTTGGGATTGTTTTTTAATACATGCTAGAATCTACCTGCAGTATAGGTGCACTCTCCTTAAGAAATGATTGTGTAGCATTTGTATAGAAAATTAAATTATTTCAATTCATTGAAGGAAAAAAGTCCAAATTATATAAATAAGGATATTTCTAATAGTGACTCAATCTTATATACATCAACATGAAGTTCAGCACAAGTCATAGAGCAAATGAGAATCCTTTCAGTTTTCAGTCCATGGAGCTATTGAAGTTTTTGTGGCCAAGGTGCAGTTGTTAGTTTGCAGACGTAGGATACATCTGGATCAGACCACCATAATCCCTAATTCAAAGCAGGACACAAAATCTGTGTGTTGGGAGAGGCAGTAGCTCAAACCTCAATCTGGACCTCCTTCCACTATAGAGCTCCTGTCCTCCTGTGTGTTGTCCTAAAGAGCCTACAAGCCTCAAACTCTACTCTTTCCTTTCATCTGCCTTACATCAAATTTAGTTATTCTCTCATTTCTCACCAAATCATTCTGGCAGCTCTGGGCAGCCTTGAATCCTTGGACTTCTCCTGTCTGTCTCCTCCTTGCTTCTGATGAAAGAATTGGTTGTTGTTAATGCTACTGCTGTGCTGTTCCCAAAATACTGATTTGTACAGGACCTCTTATAAAGTCTTGATTTCTCTGTTTCTTGTTAGCTATTAATATGGTAACAGACAATACTCATGGGCCATTTTTTATTGAAATTCACTGATATAAATAAAAATGGCATCACCACCTGTTGAATGTTTTGATTTCTAAACTGTATACTGTCAATATTGTAAGCCTATGCAGGAATCTGAAAGCCGAGTTGTTTCCTTTACTGCTGTGTCATTGCTGGTGATAAATAAGAAATTATAACCAGGATCTGATATTAATACTCCAAAAATAAAGTTCTAGACAGCCTACAATTGCATGGCTCTGAGTTATGATAAATAAAATCTATCATGGTATAATTATTACTATAAGCTTGTAACATTTGCCAAGTTATAGTGTTGGCAGAAGGTCTTTAACATTGCCTTAAGGAATGTAGCAGTATGGCCCCATTGTAACTCTTCTCTGTGTGTTGATTTAGGACATAGTCTTTTGTTCTTGGTTTGGACCAGCTTTCCTCAAAATTCCTTACTTAGTGGGTATCACCTCCTGGTAATGCTACAGGAAAAACTTGGGTCATGCTTAGGTCATTGCTAAAACTATGAGCTAGTGTTTTCCAAGGAAAACACTGTAAACTCTATTTTAAAGGGGGAATGTTATTGGATACAGTTAAATTGGATTAGCTCTGCATCAGCTCTTCAGTCTGAGAGATTCACTTTCCTATTTGTCTTCTGGGTAGAGAGAAATCAGAGTGTTTGATTCCAGTCTTTGTTGGACTGATGTATTTTTCTATCAACAGCAGGAAGGTACAACATTGCATCTGAGCATGGTGATCCCGATTTTGGTAGGCTTGCTTGCATTTCACTTCAGAGGTTATCTGCTTTTGCCAGAAATTGTTAAGTTTATAATGTGGCTGGAAGTACAACTGCAGTCATGATTATCTACTGCCATTAGTGTTACGCAGCTGCCTAACTCCTGTGTATGTTCACAGAGGTTGAAAGTACCCCACTGGATGTACCAGCAGCCCTAGTTCAATAAAGCTTTAAAATCTTCTTAAATAATGATAAAGGAGCTGCTCTATCACTGAAATGAAGTGCAAGCTTAAATACTTTTCTGAATGAGTAAGAGTCTGGGAAAAATACGTGGTTAGCTGCAGCAGGATGTTACAGGAGGCTCTCAAGTACAAGGCATTTGTTTCAAGCATGTTCAAGGTGTCCTCATAAACTTGGGAGTTAGGTATTGGCAAAAAAATAAATAATTTTCAAGAGGCAGTAGATGGCATATAAAACATTGGGTTTGTCATAAGAACACAATATAATGTGGTAAGACTTGTGCTTAAAAATATTTAGCTATTGGAAAGTAATTTCTTAACACACAGATCACTTTCCATTCTTTTAAGTGTTTGTTTCACTTTATAACTTAGGATAAACCAATTTCCGTTTAGATATTGTGTTTTACTATTGATTTTTACATTGTTCTGTGAATTTAAATCACTTTTAATATTCACTTAAGATAGCTTGGCCTCTTCATTATGCAGCCAGGCATATTTTCAGATCAGTAGCACATATTTTCATCATTGAGTGATTGTATGAAAATACTTGGAGGGTTCCAGGGTTTAACACTCTAGTGAACTCCTGTGAAATTAACCAAAATTAAAACACATTTTCTGACACGCTGCATTATCTGCCTATTCAGAAAGAAAAAATGATCAGAGTAAATACCTAAAGCTAAAATTGTTAAGCCCCTATTTCCCAGCTTCTTGCTTTCAATAGAAAAAAAAAAAAAAAAGGTCTTATTTCCATCTTTAAATTTGCTGGAGTCGTCATTCTATTTAGAGTCAGACAAGCCTGAGGTCTAAAGTTACATGAATTTGGTCAAAGTGACCCTGAATTCTTGACTGTAAACACCATAAATCTTCCCTGCAATAATTAGTTTCACATTGTAAAGGCCATGCTGTGAAGGGTAATCCCTCATGCAACAAGTTACGTTTCTAATTTGTTTTCCATAGCACAATGAATTCCAAAAGCTTTCACCATGTTTCTAGTGAGTCATTTATCAGCTTCATAATAAAGCTTAGAGGGGACATCACAGATCATCTGCAGCAGAAACCAAGTTGTGTATTTCACTATAGCAGAGTAGGTAAGATTGCCCTAGGGCTACAGTGTTTAATATTATTTATTTTTTGCTTTCAGCATTCAGTTTGTTTTATAAAATTTTTAACTGAAAAAGCTTTCTGAAAAGTAATCAAAATCTGTAAGCTGAATCCAGAGATTCAGTTTCTCAAATTTGCATACAGACAGTATATCAAACAGGCTTTATTAATATGCCATACATATTTCTGTATTGAATAATGACTTCACACTGTTGCAAAGGCTCTCCCAACACAGGGAAACAGCAACGCTATGACCCAGCTAACACACAAGTACAGAAGGTGCTGCCTTTGTTCTATCATGTATTTTTCAAAAATGGTCTTTTACTGTTTTTCCCAGTGTAGAGTACAGAATTTTGCATATTGATGTTTTAAAGAGTAATAAAATATTTAGCATAATTCCTCTCCAAGTAGGGTTTTATTAATTGGTTTGACAGCAGTGGGGTATATCCCTAGAGTAGGTACTTGAAGTGCAGCTTTTAAAGTACTGCTAAACTCAGTAATATTTTCATCCCATCTTCATTCCAGTGAGACCCTTTTACAGTTCTTCACAGATTCATTTGGGCTTTAGATTTTTTGGGATGGTGTTGGTTAAGTAAATATTTTTATATGTTTTAATGTTTTTAAGGACACTGGTTTTGGAGAAAATGTATCAGGTGCTTTTGACTCAAGTAAGTGTCCCTTCAAACATCCTTTTGCTTCTATAGTGAAGCAAAATTGATTCAGCCAAATAGCTAAAAAAAAAAGTCATCAAAAGCCAGCAATAATTATGATGTACCGTTTTTTAAGGACTACTTGGTTAGGTCAAAAAATAACTTCCTGTCACACTGAGAGTTTAGCTTAGCATAAAACAGCATGCCAAAAATGTTTCTAGGACAAGCCTGTTGAATGCCAGACAGGCACGTAGATCATCTCTGCAGTGAATGGTGACTTGTTCTCTTCCAAGTTTCATTCAGACACAGAGACCATCTCTTAAATATGTGCCTCTGTTCCAGATGCTCTGCTAAAAAAATACACTATCCTGAGGTAACTTGTGTTGGGGATTATTAAACCCATAAAATAAATGGCTTATTAAGGGTTATGCTTCACCTGGTTCCTTCTTTCCCTGCATTTTTCAAAGAAAATGTGCAACTAAACCTGTACCATGAAACTGTTATGTTAGACAAGGCAAAGTACCCACTGTTAGTGACCATTATTTTCTTACCAGTTGTATTTTCCACAACAGATGGAGATATGTAGAAATGGTGCCGCCAGGTGAGGCAGTGTTGAGGAATGTGTTGGGCTCATGATCTGGAGCTGAACAGGGAGAGATTTTTGGGACATCCAGAGGTGGTTGTATTTTCTGTGGCTGTGTAGGGTCAGGTGGAAGGGCTGCAGTTGAGTGCAAAAGCACCTTTAAGGTTGAGCGCTGATGATTAGAAGTTTGATACACAGATTTCAGTGCTTTTGAGAATCAGGGCTTCATTAGGAGGATTGACAGCTTCAAGTTGGTTATCATGAGCATTCAGTGATCATATCAATGATTCATTCACTGAATCCAGAGCACATACCCTCATTCTGTGTTGTAGGCCTCATCCCTCTCATCACTCTCTATGCATTACTAGTTTTTCTCCATTAATATTGTCACCCCAGCATGAAGAGTTCTTTCAGAATTAACTAAGTGTATCAAACAAATGCACACTTAAAATTCAAGACCTTTTAAAGTCCATTTAAGACTTCCCCTAAATTACCCTTTCTTACTGCAAGAGTTGAACACTTACAAGTTCTGCTGGCTTCCCCTTGGAGATCTGTAGTAGATCCCAGGTGTCTCAGTTTGTGCGTCCACAATTTAGGGCTGTAACCCAAAAATTGTATTGAAATGTTGTGCTCGGTGTTGTGGAGGTAGAGAGGAAATGGAGTTTTCTTGGATGAATATATACTCTTGCCTCAAATGTATATATTCTGATGAATGTAGTTAGACTTTTCCTTCTTCTGTAATTCCCTGCCTCATTCTGTAGATAACAAGTAGTTAACAAATAATGGTCACTGAACAAGTCTGGTGAGTTCATGTGTTGTTCCCTGCTGCAAGGGTTTTGTTGGGTGGGCCAGGATAACTGCTTCCTGTTGAGCCCTTAATCCCTGACATAATATGAGTTAAAATATTTTTCTTAGCTCCCAGTAGGCAGTGCTGTACCAATATTTACCTGTACAGGGACTTTCTTTTTAGTGAGGTTATTTAGCTTATGGTGAGTATAGGCCCTGCTGAATATTGGGCTTTCAAGCTTCTCTAATGTTCCTACATTTTTCATAACAGCATTGGGTGGGTTTTTACCTTAGGCACAGAACAGTTGCTCTCATCCTCTTATGAGCTCTAACACTGACTGCTTATCTCCTGTTCACCCTTGTGTTCCATGAGGACTGCTCTCAACTCAGGCCTTATCCTGCACCTTCAGCTTCCTTCCTCACTGGTGTGAAAGCCTAGAGATGTTGTCCAACACACATCTGTGTGTGTTCTTCAGAAGCTTTCCAGTTTGGGGATGAACTGTTTGAAAAAGTACCTAAGTCTTTTTAAATCACACATTCCATATTGAAAAAGTCCCAACAAAGACAATCCCGTTGACTTAATCTGAGGTCTAGAATTCTGAGTTCAAAGGTCTCCTAAGAAACTTGGTCAGGGCTTTCCAGGAAAGAACATGTCTTTTCCTACTGGCAATGAAGGTAATTCCAACTGCTCACAGAATGTTGTTTAAATTACTCAGAGGCTTTTGGCTTGCTTGTGATTGCCTCTTGATGAAGATTAGCTTCAGCTATAGATTTGGGAAAATTTTCACAGAAAAGTTCAATCATTAGACTAGTCAGCAATTTGTTGTGAATTTCTGAGGGGAGAGCTATCACAAAAGAAATTGGCTCTTCTTCAAAAAAGCTTTTACAATACAGTCTGTTTTGATCTATGGCTGCACTAAAAAAAAAGTGAGGAAAAAAGATCTGAGATAGTTAAAAAGTCCCTGACAAGATTTTTTTATTTTACTAAAGAGACCTTTCATGTTCAGGCAACACTTTGTAATGAAGTACAAGCAAACCTATCTTGGAATTTTCAAACCAACTTTTAAAGTGCTTTGATTAACTAAAACCGGAGCATTGTTACATTTTTATTTGAAAATTCTCTTTTGATTCTTTTTCCTCCCCCACTATCTTCTGGGATGGGAACGATTTCTGAAATCATATATGTTTTCACAGAACAGAAAGATTATCTTTCATTCAGCTCTTGAATCTGGTCACTGGCTGAGGATCTGCCCTGTGCACTTCCACGAGCCCCTTGAAGTGTGAACCTGATATTCTGTTGAAGTGTGGGCTGCTGTATCACTTTCAAAGACAGCAGAGATCTGGGGTCACTTTCTGCTGTCTGTGCTCAGGCTCAAGTAGTGCTTTGTGCTGCCTAAAAAATTTCACAAAAACTATTCATGGAAGAAAGTCTTCCTTCAGTGTAAATAGACACTGAATTTTTTTTAAATCCTTGTATACAAGTGGTACTCACCATGAGTTTGGACACAATGCAGAAGTCACTGATGTTATGCTGCTTTATTTTAAGGATCAAAAGCTGCAAGAAAATGAAGTCTTTCTGTACCTGCTCAGCCATACATACTTATTTATTTCATGTCATTAGTTTGGTAAGAGAACATTAGAAAGGTAGACTTCAGATGAAGTTTAACATCATACTGACTTTCAAATCAAATTGCATAAAGGAGCTCACTGTCATTTCACTTCAGTGGCAAAAGTATATATTCTGACACCTTAGAGAATGTTTTTAAAAACCTTTGGAGTTGCAGTGGATCTGTTTCAGGACTGCTTTTCCCAAGGGCTGGTCCTTTAGGGAGCAGTCCTCTTCTGAGGAAAGTAGGCAAAGTGGAGCCTTAGCACTGATACATCTGTCTCTGTGTCACTGTCTCACAAAAACTTGATAGGCAAGTAATTTAAAGAAAGTTGGTGTGACTGAACTTGCTTGGGAAATTTTGTGATTAACTTTTTGCATATTGAGCTTTTTTATGCAATGGTGTATTTTGGTTTCTTAAAATCAGCTGGTCTTTGATTTGCTAAAATTGCACACAAAGCCTGTGTTTACAGTATGACTTATTTCACCCTATGCTATGAATGTAATATTTTTTTTTGGAAGTATGGCTGGAAAAATTGAATATACTGTTTTATGTCAGCTGTTTATAATCAAAGAAATATGTTTAAAAGAGTTCTAGGACTTTTATAAACTATGCATGCAAATTACTTTTGGAATTGCTTTATTACATTCAGTTGTGACTGCCATTGCTTTGGGTAGCTATTCAAATCCATTGTTATGAATTAATTATAACCACAATAGAGCCTTTTCATCCATTTAACTTTAGTTACATCAGCTAATCAAAGTGAATGCATGTTATGCTGCCACAGAGCATGGCATAATTAATTTTTAATGTTGTTTATTTCTCTAGTGCGTATTATTTTTCTAAAAATATAACCCAGTCTTTAAAAACTGAAGATATTTGATTGGACATTAAATACACGTGTGCTCTTTGCAGCAAGAACATCTAGTGAAATATTTGAAATAAACTGGCAAGGAAGTGAACTTCTGATCCATGTACTTTAACTCCCTTGGGAGTGTGCCGTTCATTTGTTAATACACACAACACATCGTTTGTGTGGGAGATGCCAATTCCTGCTGTGTTTTTCTGTTTTTATTTCTTATATGCATGCAAACATGCAACACTCGAGTTCTACAAATTTAGCTGCTGTGGTCCATGGGAAAATTTGCTACATTTGCATGCATGAATATGTAGGATTACTAACAGGAGAAAATAATAAAATATATTAATATATAAAAAGATACCTGTGTGTACACCCATATGTACTACTCACTTAATGTAAATATGTACATTAAAAAGAAAAAAGCCACTGTGAACATAACATGAATTTCTTACATACTTGATGCTTTTCCCTGATGTGTGTACTCTGTGGCTAAACAGGGATAGAAAACTGGTTTGAAACATTCTCAAACAGTTGATTTTGCTCTTGCTACTATTTTTATCCAAACCTCTACCACATTTTTTTTGGCTGTTTTTCTAACAGGGCAGTAATCAGTCCCCTGTGGTTTATACAGTGAACTGAACTGCACACACCTCTTGCCTGATTTTCAGCCAGAAATAGAAGAGATGCTTTTAGGTGTTAGGACTTAAACCTGAAAAACTTCTCAAAAAGATCAACCAGTAACTGTGTTCTCTTGATCATAGGTAGGCAAAGCAGCCAAAAGCTAAGAGACTTGTAGAGGGAACTGCTAGCAAAAGCTCAAATGGGTGTCAGCTGGCCACAAACTAATTGAGGCTGAGAAGGTGGGGAAAATCTAACTGCAAGAAAGTGAAATTCTGGAGCTGCCTTCCAATGGGAATTTGAGCAGCAGGAACCAGACTGATACTTGCATAACTCTTGAGGCAATTGATGGGGTGGTTCTGTGATGTGGGTGCTGAAATCCCGAGAAATGCAGGTGGTGGAAGTTCTTCCTCGTGTGGGCTTTATCAGATTCAGGGACACTGTACCCTGTGTGTCACCTCTGTTTCCCCAAAAGGTTCAGCTGGGAGAAGAAATCAAGATGAGTTCTCCTGTTGGAACGTGTCGTGGGATTAGGATTGCTTAAATCATAGTGGCAAAAATAGGAACAAAAAGCTTTAAATGAATAATTTTTGCTCCTTTTAAATGTATGCATCCGCCTTATATAAGGCTTACTGTCCTCTCACAGAATTGCAGGGTTAACTCCAGCCACCCCAGCAGAAAGCTACAAGTCTGCCCCCATCCCATTTTCCTCTGTCCTCACCTTCCTTACTTCACAGTTCTTTTTAAAATGGCAATCATTGCTTTCTTTTTGAATGCACAATATACCAAAGTCCAGAGCCATATCAGGTTCTTGCTGTTAGTCCCATCATATGGTTATTAATCCTGACATTAAGGTTGACATAAACTAATAATAAATGACTGCAGAGTGGCTCCAGGTCTACTCTATCAGTATCTTTAAAAATCAAGAAAAGTATTAAGCAAATACATAAAAATTTAGTCATTTTATTTTGACTTCCCCAATTTAAGCTTTTATAGCAGAGTATTATTTTAAATGCATCAAAAGTCATTTTTTAGAAAATAATTTCAACATTTTTCAGTGCAATTAAAATTTGTCTGTTCTAGATCACTTCATGGTGAGTTTTTTTCTGGCTAACCTTTATTTGTTTACATTCTTGCCCCAATTTTATTTTTTTGCTGTCACGTTATGAAAATGTGACATTTCTTTGTCCTTAGCTCCTTATCCTAATTACCTATCTACTTTTTCATCTATACAACCAGTTTGCATGATGTATGTAACAAAGGTGGTCAGCTGAAACTATAAAAGGAAAAAGAACAATATCTGAAAGCAAAAAATCTTTCCCTTTGGCAGTCTCTCAGTGAATGCTGGTGTACCACCCAGGCTTCAAGAACTGCCTTGCTTATGAAAGCAAAGGCAACACAGAATTAAACAATGGTTCAATTTCATGCCTCATTTCAGACTTCATTAAACATATTTGGTTTCACCTCATCTTCATGAAGGTCCCAAAAAGAGATAGGAGCCCTGATTAATATAGATTGTAGAAAAAGAGGAAGAAAGGAAACTTCATAAATCTTTTTTAAATGTGATTTCTTTGCTACTTTACCTGCTGTTGTGCAGCTTTTTATTCCTTCATATTTTTTTGAGGTTTTTCTTTCCTTGTGTTTATTTCTCTCTTTGCTGCTGAAGACATAGCACAGTTATTGAACCCCTGGCAAAAATCAGCTTGGCCTTGCAAAACTGCCCATGGTTGTTTCTTCTACAGATTACTGTTCTCAGGAGAGTTTCTGAACTGCTTGGCTAACAGCTTGGCACTATTCCTCTTTGCTTTGTTTTACAAAAGGGTCGAAGACCCCAAATAGAGTAACTGTTTAATTTTGTTTACTTTATTCTCCAGGATAGAAGAAAATAGTAGCACCCTACTTTATGGCTTCTTTTTATTGTTCTTCCCCTGTACGTGTTTACAGCTAGTGGCCAAGGAGATGAAAACCTTCTTACACTTATCTGGCACTGTTGAACTCATGTGGAAATGTCTGCTGGCTATGATGGAGAGAGAATTTCCACTCTGTAGGTACTAAATGTGAGAAAGCCAAAATCCCATTTTTTCCTGTTACCCTTTGTTCAGGAAAACTCAGGTTCACCTGGCTCTAGAATGAGGCTACTCTGTCAGCAGATCCAAAGTAGTGACCTGTAGGGTGTGGTGTCCTGTCTCAGGGGGCAGCTGTCATGATGACTTCCTCCTGATATCCAACCTAAACTTCCCCTGACACAACTCCAGGCTATTCCCTTGGGTCTGTCACTGTCACACAGAGAAGAGATCAGTGTCTACCCCTCCTCTTCCACTCTGGAGGAAGTTGTAACTGCAGTGAGGTCTCCCCTCAGTGTCCTCCAGGTTAAATGGACCAAGTGACCTCAGGTGCTCCTCATAGAGCTTCGCCTCCAGGCCCTTTCCTTCCCCCTTTTTGGTCACATTTTTTATTTCTCCATCTGTCTCTGTCCCTCTCCCCACCTGGCAGCTAGGTTCCGTGTGCTGGATTAGTTTCTGCTTTCTGCAATGCTCAAGAGGTCTTGTTGTCCATTGACATTTCATTCATGTACACTTTAAATGAAATTTTGGAAGCCCATGATGCTGGCACACAGAACAATGACATACTAACCTAGGTGAAGTTTTGACCTTTCTTATTTAAAGGAGGTACAACAAATTCAGTATCATGCGTACCTGCAATTTTTTCTAATACTGTGTTTTTATGTAGCATTTTTTTGGCTGATGAATTCTGAAACATTTGGAGAAACTTTAATTTTAAGCTAGTTACATGGCAGCAAGCTGCTGAACTGAACTTAGCTTTTGTTTATGGAAAATCCAGAGGAATGAAAGAGAGAAGAACTTCTCTAAGGGACATTGTATCAAATATCAAAAACATAAGCTAACCTTGATGATTTACATAAATGCTACAATATGTGATTTAACTAAAAGTTAGGATTTCATATTTAAGTGCAACCTCTTGCCTCTGTCATGTGGAGATTTGAGGCAAGTCTTGCAAAAATTCCTCATCTCAGCAAGCTTGCTCTTAAGCTAACAGCTAATACAGTGCAGAGATCAAAAGGGTTGGTTCAGTTTTGTTTGGAACCTGCACATTGTGATAAGATCTACATGAGACCAAGCTGAATATTTTTCATATTACATCTGTGGTTTACCAGAAGTGACAGTATCATATAATTAGTGATGTAACGTTTGAAACATTTAGTAAAGTTGCATGTGGATCTAATCTTTATGCCTAGTGGAGCTATTATATATTTGTGTAGACTGTAACTTCTTTTCTGTAATGTCTTTATAGCTCATAGTTGATTGGAATGATGTCTATTATAATAATTCTATGCCTAAGGGTAAAACTTATGGGACATAAATGAACTAATATCTCTTGAATTCTGTTTGATTTTACAGCAATAAAAAAGCTAAGATTTGTCACCTGCTAAATCTCATACGTATCTAATTCAAGTAGTCAATTTCTTATTCACTTAATATTTAAAAAGCAATATGTGGGCTTTTATTGGTAATAATAGTTATGAGATATAATAACTATCATTAGGATAATTAACTAGCAAAATCTGGAGAGTCATGAAGAGTGGAATTTAGAACTAATTCATTACATTTGTAATTGGTTTTCCTTATTTTAGACTCATGCTGTAGATACCCTGTGGCACATTCTGAAGCGCCTGGCTTTCCATTGAGAACAAAGTTTTGTGCATGCCTTTCTGGCCGATTTTGGGGTTTCACTCCATGGCCAAAGTGGATTATGACTCACCAGAAGGACAGATTCCTCTGTACTGTGGTACAGGAGGGATACATCTTCTGCATACTGGGGCCATCTTTCCTGCTTTAATACTCATTGAAGCGCTACGGCAACAATCAGAGTAGTATTTCTGTGTGTATGTTCTTTTACAAAGTTTTTCCTTCCTAAATGGAAGGAATATTTGTTTCTAAATTGTCTCTGGATCTCGTGACAGTGACAGAGGGCTTATTTAGAGTGCCCTTATCTCCGACACGACAGACTGAGATAAGTGCATTGACTCTTAGTTCAGTGTTGGCAACAGCCTGGGGTTTTAGGTTTGATTTGTTGGTTGGTTGGTTTTCTGGGTTTTTTTTGGTTTTTGTTCAAATTTTTGTTAGGTCTTTTCTTTCCAGTTCCATCTTTAGTAGTTGAATACCTTGTTTCTTTGGCAATATCCACTATTTTTGTTGGTTCCAGTAAGCATAAGATTTTGTCAGTTGTAATACAAGTTTTTCACATTATTGCCAATAAGAAATGGTGGGCAGCTTTCATCTGGACATGACACAGTGCTCTGGTCTAGTTGACAAGATGGTGATCAGTCAGAGATTGAACTTGGTGATATTGGAGCTTTTTTCCAACCTTAATGATTCAATGAATTCATTTATCACTGTGTGTGTATGTGTAAAATCAAAGAAAGGGCTATAACAAATTCTTCTTTAATTCCTCATTGCAATAAACATTTTAAATGTTAGGGAAAAGTCTCATCAGTAGGGTTTGCTATTTGAAACTGGTTGTGACATGAAACATGTGAGCAGCTTTCAAGGTTGGATTTGAGAGAAGGGCATGATTGTCTTAGTTCTGTCAACCATAGTTATGTAAATATTTGTTTGGCTTTTATTGTAGGTGTTTGTTGAAAGTGCTGGCAGGTTCCTTGCCCTTATTTTTGCTATTTTCGCCCTAAGCAGTGTGGTATACCATGTACAATTGATTTTCAGTCATTCTGAGAACTGAACAAATATAAAGATTTTTTTGCCTAGTATAAATTATCATATATATATATTATATATATATATGCAATAACAAAAGATTGCTAATGAATTTTTGTTGCAAATGAACTTAGTCAAAATGGCTGTAATGTTAGTTAATGTAGCAATTTCTTTTTAAATTAATATTATGAATTTTGACATTCAGTGGGAGAGCTTGTGATAATAAACACTGTGAGTCTGTGTAATAGAAGTTTGCATGCTCTGGCCCTTACAGTTTCTTGCATCAGATAGTGAGAGTATTTTATATGTGCAAGTGTCACAGAAATTTAATCATACTCTGTGACTAATAGTTAATAATAAGTCTAGATATAATCAGTAAAATATCAGCAGAGTTGCGTGCAAGCAAGTGTGGGTTAAATAACCCTTTTATTTTTAATTTATTGTAGCTACATGGATACAGTCCAGAGCATACTTACTCCACATTTTGATCCACTGAGATGTACATGATAAAAATTAAAGAGTTTTTTTTCTATTTTGGGAATTCATAGGGCTTTTATATAAGGGCACTTTGCCTATGGAATCTCCAGAGCAGTTCTTTGGGATCACTGTGCTTAGAAGCTTTTAAAGTTCAATGCTCTAAAATGTTCATGGGAAATAAGTATTGAACATTGCCTGAGAGACAGGCAAAAAAGAGGGCAGGTTTAGATTGTATATTAGAAAGAAATTCTTTGCTGGGAGGGTGGTGAGGCACTGGCACAGGTTGTCTGGAGAAGCTGTGGATGTCCCATCCCTGGCAGTGTTCAAGGTCAGGTTGGATGGAGCTCTGAGCAGCCTGGTCTAATGGGAGGTGTCCCTGCCCATGGCAGGGGATTGGAGCAAGACGATCTTTAATGTCCCTTCCAACTCAAACTCTCCTATGATTCCCTTCATTCCCCTCCACTTATTTTTTCAGCAAGTTGCTGCCTGTCTCTGTCTGTTGCTGTTAAAGGTATATGGACTCACTGAATCCTCTGCTTGCATATAATGCTAATAGGGGCAGCAAGTTCTAGGCTACTGTGGGGGAAAGCATCCTAATTAGGTACTTTGAATCCTTCTACAGCCTGTAGAAGGGCTAACATGCTCAGAGAGAGAGAAAAGAGGAGCACATAGAGGCTTAGGGTGACACAGCAGCATTAGTGTATGGCTGAGGAGGATTGATTTGTGCCATGATGTATAAGCCAGTCATGTTTCCACGCTCTTTAATTAAGCAGAGTAACAGTGTGTTGGTTCTTACTGTGGTTTCCAGCTCTGGTTTCAGTTATCTGTGGCTTTATCATCTTCTCTCTGTGCAGTTCATCCAAACAATAAAATGTTCTATTTTGGGCAGCAGCATGGAGCTGCAAGTGGAGGCTGAGTTTGTTTGCTCTTGCACCTCTGGGACAGGGCAGCTGTGCAAGGGCTCAGTCAAGGACACTGGCAGTGACATTTTTCATTCCCCAGCAAGTGCCAGAGATTGAGTGTTACTAGGCTTGTCACATTCTCTAGCATGCTGAGTTACATGCGAAGAGCAGATATTTCTAAAGTGCTGCATTCATGGTTCATTTGGATGAGCAGGCATTTCTAATTTGGCACCAGCCTAATGAAAAGATGCATTCCATTCCAGATTCCAGCAGCTGCAGACTTCATTGACTCCAAAGATAATGCCTTTAGTTTTGGCTGTGGAACTTGAGTGATACTTCAGCTAACTGCTTCTAAATCCAGTGGTTGTTACACTTAGAGGGAAAATAATGAAATAAAATAGTTGCACTTTATATTCACCCTTGTGTTAGTTTTTGTTTGAACTGTTGGTAAATCATAGATACACTCTAGTAGATTAAGTATGAATTTATAGCATGTTTTATATGCTAAAAAACCCACCCTAGCAAACTCCAAACATATCTGACAGAAGAGGTAATGCAGAGGCTTCTGATTTAATATATATTTGCTAAGCAGTTTTGCTAGCAGTGGGGGTGAGTCATGTGCTTTCATTCTGCATTTCTTAGAATTCTGAAGGGGAGCTTGAAGGGTAGCAGCTGAGGTGGAAATTTGATTTTATTATATATTTGAAGGTAACCAGAGTGAATGGTGTATATATAGCCTTGTATGTTTGAAAAAAAAAAAAAAAGGTGAATTTTGGACATTGTATTAGATTCAAATCTTTTAAAAGTGCTTAATGTGTACATTTCTGTCTGACATTTTCTCTTTCAATAATGTTTATAAATAATATACCTTGTCAGCTTCCAAACTGATAGAAGAAGCCCATTGCTGAGATAAATGTTCTTCTCCTGATTTAAGTACAGAGCAGATGAGTTCCCACTTGTGCAGTCTGATAGAAGCATTTACCTGGTATTCTTTTGATTGTTCTCTTTATTTTAACCTAAAAATCAGTGTTGAATTTACTTCAGTAGACTGAAGGATAATCCATATTCTGTTGATATCTTAAAATTAATCACTTAACACCTAATTTTTAGACCTAATATTTAGTCCTTGCCACCCTAATTTCAGTGATCTGTAAGTTAATTGTTACCAGCAAGACCTGTAACACTTACAAAAAAGATATGCCTGCTCACTAGAAAAAAAGACAGGGACTTTAAAAATGGAGGAGGAGTGAGATGGCACTGTTAACTTTTAAAACCAATTTTTACTGATCTGGCTTTCCTGCACATGTAACTTCAGCTTTGAAAGTCTGGTATTTTAACAAAGTTGTGTTCCTTTCTGTGTTTTTGCGTTTTTCTATGGACAGAAGTTTTTTACCTTTGTTTTTAAATATTGTTTGAGAAAAATGTAAAGAACCTTATGAATTATAAAGTTGAGAGCAATATGTTGATATTTGGACATGTTGCACAAAGTTATCATCCCTGAAAGCTACGGAATAAGACGTGGTGGTGCTGGAAATGAAAAGGGGAGAAAGAACATGTGTTGGTGAGGCAGCTTTTTCAGAACAGAAAGTCAGTGATTTCTAACCTGAAATAGAGAGTCAGGTAATTAAACTTTTCTATTGATACTGAATAAAAATAATCTGACTGATAAAGTTTGTGTTTTCCTGACCATTTAGGTTTCATATATGGTTGGCTCTTAAAATCAAGTTGCTTGGGCTTTTTAAAACCCAACTTGCCATTATGGGGATGTCACTACCAACACCTAGATTGGAGATACTTACCTGAAATACTTGATCATGAGATTTTTTTCTGCTTTTATTTTTAGGGTGGTTGGATTCCTCTTTTTTTGGTTGTATTCCATTTGTAAAATAAGCATGTTTTATTTTATGATGAGCCAGGCTTCTGTGATAGATGAGCTTTCACCAGTAGAATGGGCATATCTAATACTGAGAATCCTTTTTTTTGTGTGGTTTGAGGTTTAGTCCTGACTTCATTGAAGATACCAAAGTGGGGAGACTTAAGACTAATTTTTGGTTTTTTTCTTCCCCCCGTAGGTTTAGCAAAGTATCCTTTGTCTTGGGCACTTCCGTGCCACAGTGGCCCATGGAAATTTTTAAGTCAAAATTGTCCATCACTGACTTTTTTTCTGAATGCTACCATGAGAAAATCTTGGCAGTTTATGCAAATATTATCTCTTGGAATTTACTCAAAGCTTAAGTTGAGGAGGTAGTTCTGATTTATAACTGAGGCGGATAATGTAAATTCATTTTTGTTTTTATAGGCATCTATTCAGAGTAAGTGCTCTGGACTGGAAAAAAACCCCTCAACAAATCATAAATGTAAAATCCAGACCCAGCTCTCCAAAGTGGAAAGCCAAATGCACTTTTTTAACACCAAAATGGCAGTTCTACTAAAGAACAGGTTAAGCACTCTGATGTGACTAGATTTCATTAAACTGTGAAAGATTGCAGAAGCATTTCATTTTAAAAGGCCATGTAAGTCACTAAACTGGATCCTTTTTGGGATCAGTGGCAATGAGGACAGAGTAAAAGATCTGGTGTAGATGTTTTATACTAAGCACAGATCTAACAGTGGGTTTAAATTAGCAATGTATTAATGCCACATTGCACTGTCGAAGTATTTTTTAAGTGAATACCTAGATTGAATAAGTAAATACAGACTTGCATCTTGTGGAAATCCCCCCAGTTAGTACTTTATCTTATGTTTGCTCAGCTTTTAGAAAGTGTGTATTAAGTCATAATGCTAACTGGAAAAAAATTAGCTCTGTGTTTGTTATCTGACACTTTCTTTACATGATTCCTCCAAAAATAGTGCTTATAATGCCATCACATTTTTTCCTGATATCTTCTTGTGTAAGCTTAATTAACCTTTTGGAAACACCAGCAGTGTTATCAGATTTTGTAACAAAATATTGTACATGTGGTTTTTATAACATTTTTACACTCATTTTTTGGTGCTAGGGTAATGTTAAGGTAAAAAGTTAAACACTGATATTCCAGTTCCTCAGGGGAGCACTCACTGTTTTTTATCTTGTCTCTATTTCTGAATTCTTTTGTGATCTGAACTCTTTAAAATGTAAAACACTCCCATTTTCTGGAGGGTGAATATGAGATCTAAAGATCTGAACTTGAGAAAAATTGAAATCGATGGGAGCTGCACTTGACTCTATCAAGTGATTCCAATTGCAATTAATTTTTCATTTTCACTACCAAAAATGCAGATGTTCTGTCCGGTGATGCTAAAAAAGATGCCACAAAGACATGCTGAGTAGGTCCTGGTTCCAAGTCCAGTAGAGTTATCTGAAGTGTCTGCAGTTCCCCTCGGGTCAATCAGAGCATGGAAAATGAAAGATACATTCATTTTGAAAAATCCAGCTTTTACACATGTAAAGTTAGTTACTGTTTTTGGCCACAACCACACTGCCTTTCTGGTTTGATCTGCAAAGTGAGAGTGTTGTCATACCAGCCAGCTGCCAGGAGTGTTTTGAAGCTAAATGTATTGATATTTCTAAAGTATTTATACTTTATTATGAGTAAGCAAATCACTTGCAGAATGAGTGGTCCCCTATGTGAATTCATTTTCCAGGTCTGTAGCACAAAAGCTGGGACTGGACATTTAGTTAAAGTCTAGATGATAGCACTAAAGGAAGGAGGACTCATGAGCTTTTCAGTTTATGAGCACATCTCTGCATAAGAGATTATATGTAATAACCCTCCAGGCATGTACTTTTTAAGCACTTTTCTCACAGTGCACCTGTAGTAAACCTTCTCAGTGAAATAAACTAGTAGTTGATTTCAAGTTCAGATAAAAATTATAAAAATTACAATGTTCGAGGGGTTTTTTTCCTTCTGTAAGGTCTTTATCTCCTTCTGAGATTTTCTCTTACTGCAGTATATTTAGGGCAAATCACAGGCACATGTTCATCCTCAGCTATAAACCCATGCTTTTACACAAAATCAGAACAAAGTTATGAGGGGTTTTAGGAACATGCACTTTTTTTAGCTAATTCAAAGCAGTGATCCGGTTAGATGAAACTCTAATGCTATCAAACTGGGTTTATTAGAAAGAACTTTATTAGGAATATAATAGATATAATTTTTTAGTCTACCTCTTCACATTTGACACTTCAAGGAAAATGTCACTAAAACAATGGTCAGAGTCAAGCACAGTTTGCAGGAGTTTCAGAGATGCACTGAAGGGCATCTGCTCTACCTCTGATATTCCAGCAGGGGTTTTTCTTCACCACAGGCTTCCAACAGCACCCATTTGGGGTGTGATTTTGTAGTTTGGTCTACTAGGGGCTGTAGGACTATCAAAATCCGTTTTCACTGCTTATCACTTTGGATCTGAACTTTGGAACTAGAGGCAACTAATGCCATATTCCAGCTGGGCTTAACATGTTGCTGTTAAGTCCGATAATTTATTAAGTCAAATAATTATAGGGATTTGTGAAAGTTTTTCAGTAATAATTAAACCTTTGACAGATTTGTGCCTTGCTGAAAATATGATTTTGTGTGTGTGTGCTGTGATTGATTGCTCAGTAGTTAATCTCTTTAATAAGATGAACAAATTCTTTATTTTATTACCTGAAACAAAGTGGAATATCAAGCCAAATGTCAATTCAGCAATTGGCCGTATTAGTTCTATCTCAGAAAAACCAAATCCTAAATGCTTTTCAAGAATTCCTACTACCTCATAAAGAGGTGACATTTTTGTGAACAATCACTTTACAAGGACAAATTCCAATATAAAAACTGGTTTGTTCAGAAAACAAACTATGCCAAGGTTTACTTAATCTCTAGAACAATCGTGTTTGAGTGGCTCTATCATTGTATTTATTTAGCTCACGTTCAAAAATGATCATTGAATTTAAAAAGGGGTTTTTTTTAGTTGAAGAGAAATAAGAAAAGTAGCAGAATGAGCAGCTGTACATGTGCCACAGAGTGCCATGTGTTCACTGTGAGAGCAGAGATAACGTGGCTAGGGATAACAGAGCTGAACTTCAGCTCTCGCAAGCACTTGTCCGCACATGGAATTATTTAGGAGCAGCAAGTCTTGAATAACTCCATGTGCTGACACTCTTGTTTCTGTTTAGCTTAACACACTTTGATGGACTGAATTAGACCAAAATAAGGCAACTTTATTCTGGAATAAGTGTGTCTACACATGGAATGATTCGGGAATAGCTGTTCTTGAGCAGTCATTACTAAATAATTCCATGTGTAGACAGTCCTTTAATCTAGCAAGTTCTTAAGTAATTTCTGAAAACATGACTTAGTTTCCTGTGTTATTAAGGGACAATCTATATATTTTTATCAAAAGTATTGTTCTGAAAAAAAAGCACCATTGAAGTCCCAGCTGGTCATGAAAGTTGTGTGCTAGGTTAGGGGGAGGGGATACCTATTGTTTTTTTCAGATATGATTCAAAACCAAAAACAAAGGTATGGCAAAATAGCAATTTTCAATACAGCTCAAAAATACTAGTCTGAACACTTCTAGAGTATCTTTACTAGAAAAGTAGCTTGAAAGAGATGATTATTGCTTTAAGGTCTTTTTACCTATAAGTTTTTCAGCTGATTGTGTTTAAAAGTAAAGGCAAGAAATTCTAAGTGACAGAATAATATTGGCTATTACACTGTTTGCCTTACAGTGAAAACTTAGGTTTTATAATGAGGTAATTTTTTCCCCCTGTGTCAAATAAGTAATTCACTGGAAATTCATTACAACCAGGAGTTTCAGGCCAGTGAAACTCAGTGCTTACATTCTACTTATCTGTAAACTCTGTCTTGATGCATTTATTCAATTCACTTGTATAAGTTACCAGTGGAAATCTAGTGTTCATTGGACAGCTTAGCTATTTGAAAAGGTATGTTATTGCCTTGAAAACAAATTACATAAAAAGATTCAGAATGTAAAGCATATTATTTGAGAAACCATTAGATTATCTGTTCTTATTAGAAACAAATGAACTCCAGTAACAAAATATTCAGAATTTCTCTATAAAGAGATGTTTTGTAAAGAATGAAAGGCTCTATAGTGATTGTTAAGAATTTCAGACAATCTTAGGTTTTTTTAAAAAGCCACATTCTGAGTCAGTGTTATTTTTGTGTTCACAAATGTAAACACGCAGCTCAGGGTACTATTGTTAATTCAGAGCAGTGAAACAAACGCGCAGGGTTCAGATGGTGGAGAGATGTTTGAACAAGGACTAAATGCGTGTGGCACGTGAATACTCAGATGGACCTAGCGCTGTATGAATAGTGATAGTTCTGCTGGGACAAGCTGTTGCTTCCTGTAGCCAATTTCCTTACAGTGTAAGGCAGCAAAAGATGTATGCCCTGTTTTTTGCTTTTTTCTCTGGTGTACAAATCCCCTATTTTTTGTGTATGTAGAAAAATGTGGATTTTGCTGCATTGTTCTCTCCCACTCACATGAATCACATTCTTAACTAAAAGGGGCCAAAATAGCCTTCAATGTAAGCCTTTATCTTAAACACCAACATTAAAAATTATCCTGCCGTGAGATCGTAGCCGACTTAATTAAAACAAGGCTGATGTGGGGCAGCATTGTACCTCACCTGCCTATCAGTGTCCTATTCTTTTCTCTCTTTGTCATAATGGAGCAGACTAAGAAGAATTGGACTGCACTTTTCTTCCCATAAACACAAGTGAACTTTGGTAAGATCAAGACATACAGATAGCATTATTGCACAGTCATAAATGGGATTTCTGTGGATGCTTCAAATGCCTTTCTGCAGACTACCAATAGCCTCCTTACTGGGCTGAGGTAATTCATTGTAGGAGTCTTGCTGAATAAACACTGAGGTTGTTGCTGTGCTAACATTCAGGTGCAGTTGTTCTGTGCATTACTGTGTAACTATGAGCTATTGAATCAGCAGTGGGAAAGGGACTTTCAAAAAAACACCTGGTACTTTCCATGGCATCCTCAGTATGTACAACACTGGGCAGCAGAACTCTAGACACCCAGTTCTTGCTCAGCAGCCTTTGGATTGTTTAAAATCATGGTAAGGTTAGTTTACCACACAAGGAAGCCTGCAAATCTCATAAAACTGGAATTTTGGTTAACAAAAGCTTGCATTGGGAATCTCTCATTGGTAGCTCTGTTAAATGTGTATTGATCACAGCAGTCCTAGTACAGGCTGGGTTTTGGATGTTACCAGACAAGCTTGTAAGAATGCTGCAGACACGTGGATAGAGCTATCAATCTGGCTGCTTCCAGTCTCTGCGTAAAAAAAGGACAATTCTGTCAGGAAAATGAACAAAAAAAAAATTCTGTTTTTTAAGTGAAAAGGCAGTGCTACCTTTCTGCTTTATAGGGAAAGCTGCTTCTCTGCTTGGGGAGCTGCTTTGTATCCCTTTTTTTTCATGGTGCTTCCTGAGAGGTAGACCTCTGAATTTTCACCCTCTCTCAAGCCACAAGTGTTAAGATCTGCAATTTAAAGTCTGGTTATACCTGAGCTGCGTCTCTTTCTTTGTGCACAGTTCTCTCATAAAATATCCATGAAGCTCTTCTAGACCCATTGGAAGGCACCAAGCAAGTGCCGTTATAATAAACAGGATTACATGTGGTGCAGTACAGCCCATGAGGGAGAAATCTCTTTTAAGCCCCGTGTCAGAGGTTTGTTTGAGGTAATCTCAGGCTTTCACATATTTGTATTTAATAAGAAATGTTCAAAGCAATTAGTCCAGATGCCAGTACTGGTTTAGGAGCATTAAACTTGAGAATTGCTGCAGCATCCCTTTTCTGGCCAGGTAAACCAGCAAATGGCAGCTCAGTGTTTACTTTGGGATTGCACTGGTCTTTGGATTTAATACTGTGCTCAAAGGTCCCCTTGGATGGGGTGGTGTTCTGGTCCACATGTACCTGCCTGTTGGAGTAGCATGCTGCTCCTCTAAAACCTTAGAGAGGAAGGGACCAAGTATTAGTGAAAAGTTTCTTGTGGATTTGTGCTTCCTGCCTAGTGCTCTCCGTAAAATAAAGTGCTGTGTTTGCTAGATTTTTTTTTTTTTAATATGAAGTGAGGGAAAAAAAACAAACATACATTCCAGATGTTGGGGTTTTTCAGTTGGAAAGTTTGTTAAGAGGAAACTGAAGTGTATATATGTGTATGTGCAGATAGACATGCACTTTGTTAGCATGTCAGACTGACCCAACTTTTCTGTGTAAACAGGCTTAATGAACCTTGCTAGGCACAGGATTAACAAAAGGAAAAAGGAGCTCAGGAGTAGTGAAAATGGCGTCAGCATTAAGTGGGGAAATGGATTGCCCTTCAAGTTTGTCCATTTGGCAGCACTTGTGGGCAAGCAACATGACATTTCCTCTCTCTTTTCTTCATTTCATTCCTTGTCCCATTCTTTGCACTCTGCCAACTATTCAAGAAATAGACTTTATTCATCTGTGCACAAGGCACAGTATACAAATGCCTCCTGATCTTTTAAGGTTCTTCATTCCAGGGCAATCCAAAACTAAAATACACATTGTGAATTTAGCATCTTGTGATGTCACATCTGTGCATGTGCATGATGACTGTAATTAGAATGGGTAAAATCAGGCTGAGGCTGCTACTGGTGTTAAATTATTTTTCTTGTAAAACCCTTGTGAGCACCCTGTGTGACAAGCTGTTGTATGAACTTATAAAAAGCCAGAATTAAGCCATGACTGTAGTCTTAAATAATTATTAATTGAACTACGTGTTTATTAATAGTGGTTCTGTGGGTTTATGTATTATATAAAAATTAAAATGCATTGCTATTTTAAAAGAACACCATTATTCTGTCCCTACCCCTTTTCTCTCTGCCCCCTATGTTTTACATTTTCTTTCCCCTAAAAGAAACGCTTTCTGATTAAGGATCATGTTGAAAACTCAGCAGTTTTTAATCCAGCTCTCTGCAGGCTGCAGTTCATGCTTCATTTAACTGATCAGTTCCACTACTACATTACTAGACAAAATCACCAGTTTGAAGAGAGAAGCAATTATAGTAAGTCATAAAAATGGAAGACCCCACATTTTAAGAAATTAAATTAATTTTTTAAACTCTCCACTTCTCATAGAAATGATTTGTAGGGTGTGTTTGTACATGACCAAATGAATAGCACAATCTTCAGTGTTTTGCTACACTTTGTACAGTGAATCTAGATCCAAATGTGAAGTATGTGCTCAGCCGTTCAACAGAGACGGTTAAAAAGATTATTCTGTGCGCTTTGAAGTAACAGTATGGATGCATGTGAAAAAGTATCAGCAAAGTAAAGCAAAAATGCTTCTGTAAAGTATGAGTGTCAGACTTGATCAGTAATTGTTACTGTAAACCTTGAGATTAGCATAAACAGGGCTTCTAATAAGCAAAACTGATCCTTAACTTTTTGCGGAGCTGCTGGAAAATAACTGTCTGAAGAGATGCTTTGATGGGACAGCAAATCAGACCCTGAGAGGAGATGCTGCTGGAAAACAAATTTCATACCCTGCTGGCAAAACCCAAAAGATGTGGGGTCAGCCATGTAGCCCTAAATACCCCCATGGACTATTGCATAGGATTTATGTGACCTGTTCATCTTATTGTGCCGCAGTCTCAGAGAGTCCTT
The DNA here is from genome assembly GCF_901933205.1 of Camarhynchus parvulus. NCBI lineage: Eukaryota > Metazoa > Chordata > Aves > Passeriformes > Thraupidae > Camarhynchus > Camarhynchus parvulus. The sequence continues at coordinate 14,577,124 of NC_044575.1, read as the reverse complement.
TCTAGTGGGCGTTCTTCACTTAAATGCTCACAGGTTCAATACAGTTGCAACTTGTGCCTTGAAAGTTCAGCAAATAGCATCTCTTTTTTACTTTTCAGTTTTTGCTTATTCAGTTTTTTCATATGAATAGTTGTGATGAAAAGTTTTTATTAGTTCTTTGTCTAGCATGATACTTTTTAAATGTGAAACAGCATTTGCAAGTGAGGGTTTTCTTTTCTCCATTCTCCCCTCACTGACATTTTTCTTTACTAATTTCTGTTCTTCAGCAGGCCTTCTTCTGAGACTGCTGACAAAACTTGGACTCTACCATCTTATTATAGTGAAAGTGCAGCAATTCAGGATGTCTCTTGCAACAGGCACCTCAAATTTGGACATTTGAAATACTCCAATATTTCAGTACTGTTGTTGAAATTTGGAATTTGTTATTAAAATATAAATTCACTGGATATTTGCTCAGTGCTTAAACATTTATGCTCCTCTTTTGAATAAGAAAAGCTTGTCTTGAGCAAGAGCTCATCTTGATACCTTAGATGTTTAGGGCATTGAGCAGTGGATTAGTTACTTGAATCCAGTTGCTGCTAATCATGTGGCAAAAATCCACATTGACTATTTTCATAGTTATCATTTGTACATGTGCTAGCATGCAGTAAAAGCAGATGGAAGCCTGATGGAAGTTGGAAAGTTGATCAGATAGCTCTGAGTCTGAAGGTTTTTCGTGGTGTCAGATTATTTTTTGCTGCATGTCCACTCCATGAGAATCTATGGTGACAATGAGAAATAAAACAGGTCGTTTTGAGATCTTTAGTTGCCCTACAATTGAAAAACATGTTCTAGTATTATAGGGATTTCTTGCAAATATTCCTAAAGCAATGTGGCACCTCATGTGGGGCATTACAGTTCATGGCCAGAGATGCAGGGTCATGAAATTTGTCTTGTGAGAGCAGTTTCAATTTCTTTATGTGATCATTATGTTGCAGCTCAGTCATGTGCTTTTTTTTTCCCCTCTAACATGCAAATTTGTTTTCCACAAAAACAGCAGTAAATATATTTTTCCATGTGATGTGGACCAAAGTCTGCTTGGAGCACCACATGCTTAGACAAAGCAAATTCACTCCTGAAATACACTACTTTATAAGGTATATCCATCCCTTATGGGAACAAAAAAATATATACATTCATTATTCTTGCTCTGAACTGATGCTCAACTTATCCCACTGCTTTTCTTCAAACAATCCTTCAGTAAGAAAATAATACAAGAAAACAGTTTAGCTGTGTGTTAGTCATCAGAGTAAAAGACTGAAAGATGAGATATTTGCAGGAAGACAGAATTTGGCACATCTAAAGAAAATTCTCTTCAGTAAGCAGCACCAGACAGCTGAAATAAGGTTGCATCATTTTCCCAAGTTCTTCTTAAATTGCTTTAAAAAAGAATAGATTTTTCTCTTGGCAAGAATGCAATAATTGGAGATGAAGTGGATATACTCATGAACTGACTACTACCCAACGTATTTTACTATTGATAGTGTTTCAGGTTCAATGACTTAGAGGTCTCTGAAAACACATAAGGGTTTTGGCAATTTTTTACATTTTTGTGCTGTAGGTAGGTGACACCATGATGTCAGATTGATTATGCAGATTCTGTGTTAGCATGTAGCATTTCCTTTAAAAGTAGCACTAACAGTGGAGGCGAAATTACTACAAAATCCAGGAAATATCATTTGGTCATCTAACTAATCCCCCTTTTTTGAGGCAGAGGGAGAAAGCACTATGTGGATTGACGGTTTTGGGGTTTTTTTATTGTTATTACTTATGAAAAGATACCTTAGGTTAATCCATTTTGAATGTCAAGAGGATAAATCTGACAGGAGTCAGAAGAGCTCCAGTGGGACTAGCACTACAAGTTACAAAACAGCTAACATCATCCAAGACTAATTTCTTTCCCCTGTTTGTCCTACTGTGGAGGGAGAGTTAAAAGGCAATTCTTGGAGAGTTGAAAGGCTCCATAATAGGGCTCCTCTCTCTAAGGGAGTAAAACTGCTTTGTGGCCTTTGTCTTCAGGCTGCTAATAAACCATCCCATGCTGTGAGGCTTTGAGTTCACTCTTAATTCAACTTCAGTTCAGCTTCCATCAGCTTTGGTTTCCCTGTCTTTGTGAGTTGTTTTTTCCTTAAATACACGGTGTATCTAACTCATATTTGAGTTCCCTTATTCATTGCCTGAGTTTATAAATGCACCAGCTTCATAACACCCTGCTTGGCAATTTTTGTCAAAGGATAGAAATTGCCAGAAGCATTTCAGTAGCTGAGAGTTTTAATGGTTACTGCTGTCTTTCTGTCTGTCTCTCTCTGAGTGCATGTCTTTTTCTGTCTTAAAGTAACATACAAATGTAAGGACGCATTTATCCCTGTGGACGTCTGTCAGATCTTCTGGGCTGTTCAAGAAGGCACATCATTCTGTACAGTTGTGGTTTGGCTGATCCTACCTCCTTCCCCCCCAGTCCCCAATTATCAGACCAATTTAGTAACATTTGCCTATTGTTCCTGCTCCTGCTTTTCCAGATAAGACCAAAATATAGTGTTTGGACTTGTAAATGCCAAGGAATTTGCACCTGGCAAATTACAGATTTGGCAAGAGACGGCATGAAGGGGGGCATGCTCAGTTAATTTTGCAGTCAATGAGGTCTGACACTGGGGGAGCAGCTGCAAAGGGCCAGTCCCAGCCCTGCCAGCCCAGCAAGGTTCTGTTTACTGCCTTTGTACCTAGGCAGAGCTTGAAAATGATGGGGGGAAGAAGGGGGATCGCCTGCCTTCTGGTGGCAAGCAGTGACATGCCTCTGGTGGTGGCCAGGCAGCACTGCCCTCTCCATGCCGGCATCTTTCAGGGCTTGGGGATGGAGCTGGTGTCCGTGCCCTCTGATGCTTAACCCTTCAACTGCCACTCTCATAGAAGGGCCTGTGCTGGGTCACTGGGGAGCAGGGGACAGGCACAGCCGGTGCACCCTGGCATCAGAACAGCTCTCCTGGAAAATATTGGTGTGGCTGTGTCCAGAGCCAGAGGGAGCTCTTAAAATTAAAACAGACAAAGCAAAGGTACCCCAATATTTGTTTTGTTTTACACTGAACATTTGCTTAATGAATTAAATGTCCCTGCAAATCACACCCTTTACCAATGAGCTTAAAATATTTGCAGTCTCACTTAGAAATGATGTGGTGGTTCTGTTGCACATCCCACTGAGAGTTGCTTGCATTTGTGCGGGCACAATTCCAGCATTAACCACACGAGAAAGAAGCAGGGGAGGGTGGTCTGGGGTAGCACATTACTTTGGGAGAAGGGGAAGAATCTCATGCAGGAGCAATGCTGGGTGAAGGGTGAAGTACCATCAATTTAGTACTGACCTGAGGCAAAATCTTGTACTTAAAGGGTTGGGCATTTTTTACTAAAAGGACAGAAAACTGGTGAATTGGTCTCAGAGATCTAATTTGTGACCTTTAAAGGAGTTTGCAGGGAGGGTATAGAAGCTGGATAGTCAAGGAGTTTCACTCTGTCTTCTCATCTACTTTTCAAGAAGCACATTTATTTCTCTGGTTTGGGTTTGATGTGTTGTATGAACCTATAAGTACTCTATGGCTTTCTGTTTTGGTAAGCTGATATGTAATGGGGTCTTGCTAAGTAAGCAAGTTGGGAGTCTCATGGATATCTGCTATTGTCTTCTCAAAAATCTTATATTTTTTTATTATTATTATGAGAAATCGAAACAGCACAAAAATTAAGCCTACTGTTGGAAGTTAGAAGTTCTGTGTTTCTGTAAAAGTATGAAAAACAGATGATTTCTTGCTATTAATTTTAAGGCAAATAAACAAGCCTTATTCTAGGTACTGGAGAACTTAGTCACAGAATTTATTTGGTTTCTGATTGAATACTGCGTTTGAATCTATGGATACTCAGATGTGGAACTAGCACACACATTTAGCTTTAAGGATGAACTCTTTGCTGTGTCTTAAATATGTTAGGAATTTAGGATTTGTTATTTCCAGGGTACTGTGTGTACAGTTACCTGCTGAGTGGTTGGTGGTTTTCTTTTGATGGTTTTTTGGTTTGCAGCTTAATTCTTATACAGGATATAGAAAATCAAAATACTCAGTTCCATTTCAAGAGGTGACATTCAGTTGAAATGTGTTGTGCTATTAATGAATGGAAAAAAGCTCAGTACTCCAAATGGGGAAGGATAGTAGAGAATTTGTGGATTGGGAAAGGCAGGTAAGACAAAAAAAGCAAGATCAAGGAAGGAGAAAAACAGAAAGGAAAACAGGGATAGAAAACATAACAGATGGAGATTATATTGAGAGTTTTTTATGCTTAGAGATAATTGAGATGCAGAAAGGGAAGTAATGTAAAAACAAACAGAGGAAGAGTCATTACAAGAAAGCATCACATAAGCCTGAAACTAAATTCTAATTTTTTATGTCAATTTGTGAGATTTTTTTTTAAATTATAGTGTAAAAGAGTAATTCTGTGCGGTATCAGCTTTCTTTGGTTGCAGTTTTGGGGTGGTTTTTTTGTGTTTTGAAAAACCTGTGCCTGTTGATTACTGAGTGGTATTTCTAATTTTTCCCCTGCAAATCCTGCAACCCCTAATTAATAAAACCCATATGTAGTTGGAGAAAAATTGCTTTATTTTAAAATTTTACTGTCTGTCATATTCCTACTGTCATTCTTTGCTTTTAGGACTGAAAATCAAACTGACCTTCACCAGCTACTCGAATGCAGCTGAGAACACATGTTGAGAGGGCAAAGGCTTGCACACGTAAATGTGATTTTGTACCCTCAGTTCATGCCAAAAGAAAGTACAATTATTCTCTACTCAAAAGTCTCAGTGGGAACCCTGGCCATTGTCAGATGGGTGCTTTGTGCACATCTGCTGCATTGCCCAATGCTTGACTTGACTGCTCACCCTTTCACTGAGGATAAACAAGGAAATAGAAACTCCTGCTTGTGTAACTAAAAGGATATGAAAGGGTATGTCCTCATTCCAAGCATTTGGAGCAAAGAGTGGCCTGGCTTGGAACAGGCACAGAGGAACAAAACATATCCGCGTTTTACGAGGTCACGCTGCCACATCCAGTGTACCACGGACAAATAATTATTCTTCAGACTTTTAAAAATATGCATAGCCAAGCTCTGAGGTATACTAGTATGTCTCTAAACAAGCATATCAAGTGTGATTAGTGTTGTGTGCAAGTGGAATGGTGTACAGTCCTTTCTGCCCCTTTCTAGCTCCTTTTTGAGTTGATGCTGTCAAATACCAGAGAAACAATTTTCCAAGTTTCAGTTTCTTCAGGCAAAATGGGGTATAGCCAACATCTGTAAAAGCACTTAGAATTTTTTGTTATTATGAGAACTTTTTTTTCCCTCGCAGAAAGTGGCATTTCAGTAGATGCAAGTGATGTCACTTAGATGTCTATCTGTTGGGTGGCTCTATTCCTGGAGTATTATTTCCAGTGAAAATTGTTTGCTATGAAATGGTTTTGACCCAAGAGCAACAGTAGGAGTGAAATTGGTGTAATTGTTTCTGCCTTAAAAATGCTCACAGAAAAAGGACAAAACTAAAACTAGCAATTAAAAAAACATCCATGACCAGGGTACATTAGCAGGCAGTTCAGGTAAGGTTGACAGCTGTTGTTTTGACAGGCTTGTGCAGTCATTCCAAAGGGGTTCAAAGCTGTAGGAGCCTGCAGCAGGCTTACAAGCTGACACAGCCTCTTAAACTTCAGATTTAGACACAAATTTCTCTTCTGAGGGAAGGTCTTGGAAAGGCTTGTCACACCTCCCAGAGAGCTCCTGTGACAGAGGGATTTTTATATGCTGTATGAAATGACCCATCATCTTCAGAAAAACTCCTTGGTTTTTTAACTAGACCAAAGGGAAGGCAATGCCCAAGCAGGAAGCCTGGACACCTCGAGCAAAGCTCTGCTAGGATTTTGCAAGATGAAAGGTAAGCAGATACCCTGCCAAGTTTTTGTGTCAGGATAGAGCTGGCCTGTATACACACACACTGTCAGCAGGCTCCCTTTGTGCTTTACAGTGCTGCTACACTTTTTCGCTTACACCTCCCTACTTTCCCTCAGGATAGTTCCCACCACGCTTTGATATGGTCATTCCTTACCTGGACTGTCTATTTTCCCATTGTTTCAAGAGACCCTGCCTCTTTCTTGGCAGCCAGCGTCCTGTAGTGTCCTCCCTAAGAGGAGAAACTGAGAAGCTTTAGTTCCTTTGGTCACAGTGAAACGCGTGGGCTTCGACCCTTTCCTGTGGCTATACTGATGCTAATGTGGGACTTGGCATCCTGCAGAAAGCATGGATGCTCTGTGAATAAAGCATGTGTGCTGCTTTCCCTTAAGAACAAATTTTGCTCCGTATTTTTCATACATTGCTACTTTAGTTTCTTCAAAATGAAGGAAGCCACCTTACTCCCACTGCTGCCAGCATCTTTCAGCCTCCCTCTGGGGTCAGACTCATTTCAATGTATTCTCTGCTCCAGTCCCTGTTCCCCCTTTCCCCTTCTGCTACCTAAGAAGAGGACTGTATGATTGTCCAGTGTCACACCAGTACCTTCCAATTTACGCCAGCAGCAAGCCCAAGTGCTTTTGTAAAGTCAGCTCTTTAAGAGCTATATTTAACAGCATCCCTGCAGAAAATAGCCAGGTGTATAGAGTTAAAGCAAGCTGTCCTTCAGACTTCCAGGAACTGGCAAAATACTTTCAAAACTGATACATCATTTTAGCCCATAAATATTTTGAGCAAGCTTCCTCTGAGCAGCAGCAATCATCCTCATGGAAATCTCTTCACATTTAAAGGCAAAACTCAAATCAGGATTTATACTTCAGAGAATTTAATAGTAGTCTCAGTGAGTTTGTAGAAGCAGACTCTACTGGAACAGATTCAATTGTCAACACCTAGTGTCATTTTTGCTGACTTAACTTTTCTTGTTTGATCTACAAATGCCTCTCCAGAAGGGCATGGATCTGATGTTATATCTGCATAACCCCATGCAGGTGTCTTGGATATTACTGAAGTGCCTAAAATGGCACTGCATGCCTATGTGCTTGCCTCTAAATCCCATGCTGCTTAAGCCTTGGCTCTGATGCGTAGGAAAAGGCACTATGTTGCTTCAGGTCTCATTACTGGGGGGAGCATTAAGTAAAATTTTGACAGCTTGCAAGCTTTATAAATGTCAGAGGTGTTTTCAACAGAGGCAGAGCTAAATGCTGTGTCTGGTATTTCAACATAAAAGTATCACCGAAGTCATCCCTTTGGTCAGTTTGGTTGATGTTCCTTCTGTAAGGTTTTAATCCTGTTACCCTCTTTGCTTCAGTAACAGGTACTGTGTGAATCATCAGGTGCTCTCAAATGTTCGGACTATCTTCACATGCATGTATAAATGCAGTTAAGGTTTATAAAATAGCTGTAATGATGATTTAGTAGCATAACAAATGGTCCTTGTTGTGGAAGGTTGCAGTCTGTACTTCTTGGTGCATCACTCCAAACATGGGTCACCTTTAGCTTCCATTGCATGGCTAAAATTTGGAAACCACATTCTGCTGTAAGTTTAGACTACGACACAACAGTAAATAGTTGCCATTTTACCTGACTATGGACAACTTGATCTGCCTTAAGCCTGAAACTGTTAGCATTCCTTTTTTCAACTTTCTTCTGTGATAAATGGGTTCACTTGGCAATTCCAGAACTGGAAACTCAATCCATGATCTTAGGGACCCTTGTGAGTCAGTTTCTCACAATTTAGAGAAGCCTGAGTTGGTTATTTCAAATCATATTCAAGCGTGTTTGGGTGCAAGGTGCATCTTGGTGGATTTGCTGCCCTGCAGCTCTGAGCTTCTGCAGCAGGAATATGTGTTAGTTTCTGTCAACTTCCAGAGCAAAATACTTCTTCTTGGCTGCTGAGGAGGAATGGAAACAAACATAAAGAACTCATTGCCATCTTGGGAGCTGGGTGCTATGATGTCTTTTGAATGAGGTTTTTACTTAAAATCCTACTGGATTTAGTGACTGGCTGAGGTAAATATTTCCATACAAACATACTGGTAATAAACCAAGTTATCTTTGGTCCAGACTCTGAGGGAGCGGGACTGCTGATTTTTAATGCTCATTTTTATGTGGCTAACAGGTAGTAGATAACAAAAAAAATGTTTCTGGGGATGGAAAAAACTTTACTAAGTCCTTGGCATAGCAATGTAGTGTATGCATAAGGATATGAAGGAGCCAGTGAGAAATTTCAGAGCTCTAGGTGCCCTTATTTACTGTCTTAACTACATGAGGCATATGGTGGGTTTGTTTTGTTATAAGCATTGGTCTGACTTAGCTACAGGAGGCAACTGACACTTCTTTCTGGAGACTGGATTAATTTTCAGTTTTGTTTGACACATTTGGACAAATCAACCCAAATGACATCATGGACATCAAATTGTGCTGGCATAAGTCCTAAAAATGATCCTGTTGGAAAGTTCCAGCTAAACTTTCGTCAGTGGAAAATGTACTTCCAGCAAAAACAAAACTTTAGATGACATCATGATAAGGTTAAGAGTTTTTCTGTCAGAAAACTTAAAAAATTCTGTATGGTCTTCTATCCTACCTGAGAGGTTTTAGATTGGATAGTTTGTTACTTGTTTTGTCTGGTGTTTTGGTGCCCCACAGCACTTCCCTCCTCATCCTTCTGAAGAAGGAGAAAGCCAAGACTTGTAGAATGATAGGAGACTCTTGGATCATTGTATCACTATTATAGCCCATCCTGTGAAAGAGAAACTTTACCTCAGTTTGTTTGGTGGATTCTCTAAAGGATCCTGGCCAGCTTCCAGCTGGACAGCTGCTATGACCTCACACTGTTTTCTGAAGCACAAATGAAAGATTAGTAAAAAACTGATGGACCTAGATGGGACTAGATGGACCTGATGGGACTAGAATCTTTCATGTGAATGGGGGATGGAGAAGAATTTTCTTTTTTAAATTTAGAGAGCTTTAAAAGTTTAAGGCAACTTCTAAGTAAGTACTTGTGTCCTGTTGAGCTCTTCCTTCTGTTTGCCGAAACAAAATGCAGAATCGGCCTAAACTTCAAGTGTGATGGTTTGTTCATATAGGTTCCTTTTTTTTTTTTTTCCACAGAATAGTCCATTTCCTTATTATTCCATTTCCTTATTATTCAATTTCCTTATTTTTCCTTGCCATAGCATCAACTAGTCTCTAAGATTTGACTATCAGAGCTTAACCTGTGTTGGTTATAAGCCATTGCATTATATAGTTTTTATCCGTGTTGTTTCCCTGCCCTATTTGATGCTTATTTAGGTGATTTTTTTCTAAGCAACTCAACCTCATTTTTTCACTTTGGAACTGATCCTCTCTTTCATTCTTTTCTTTACATTTTAAGCAGTATACCATGTATAGCAGATCTGAAAGTGCTGCTCATTTTCCATGTGCAAAATATATTTGGTCAGGTTGATAAAATTGAAAAAAAAAAGGTGAATCTCAAAAGTAAGCTTTGGAAAGAAAACTCAGGAAGGATTACAGTCCTAGTCAGCCCACCCCTCTGTGGGGTCTGCTGAACCACTGTGAAATAAGGAATTGTGGCTAAAATAAGTAGTAGCAAAAGCCCCTTAAATAAGTTTGTCATTCAGGTGCATAAAAATGTTCATTTCTAAGCATATATTACATATTGCAAAAATTAAATACTGTATGAACTGTTTTCTCCTAGAAGGCTTGCTCTTCTCTGGCTTAAACATCATTATACTTGTAGTTTCAAGAATTTTTCCAAATATTTCATTTTCAGGCTAAAGTTGGGGGACTACAATTATTTTGCATTCTGTTGCTAGAAGTGGAGGGAGTGAATATTTTTTGATGGAATTTTGCTACTGTTACCTCAGGAAAAGATATTTCTGAAACTAGGCTAAGTGGTTTTTTTGTGCAACTGGCGTCCAGGTACCCTTAGACACACACACACAAAAAAAAACTTAATAAAAGAGGGGGGGTTACCTGAGGATTACTGATGTAGAGAAACTGTTCAAGAAGAAAACTCAGCAAAATCAAGATATCTGTATTTTACTGTGATAGAATGGAACTTGCAACTATCCTAATTGCCTTGGATCAGTTCAAAGTATGTCCTTGGAATGATGTTATGTTGTATTATGTTAGCATAATATTTATTTATATTCTTCCCTCTGCATGCCAGATTGGAGTGCTGCAGTGTTCCTTGTGCAAAAGGCGGCTGACAGGAGGAATCTCTCCTGGTGCTGACTTGGGATGAGCCCTGGTTATACCCAGGAGCTGAGCAGGGCTCTTTGGAAGGCAGCCCTTTGTGCCCTGTCCTGCTGTGACCTGTGTGCTTCTGAGTGCCCTGGTGACCAGGCAGGGCAGCTGCTATCTTTCATATGAGGTGAGAGCCTTGTAACGAAGTGGGGGGCAGAGCTGGGCTCTCTCTAATACATGGCAGCTGCCCATCGCCTCAAGGACAGTACTGAAGCCAGCATTAATGGGAAATGCCCCTTTACGTGTAGCAAAAGACATAATTTTGTTTGGCTGAGATGGGTAAAAGTAACAGATTTGGAGTTGGCATTCTACCTCTGCAAGATGATGCAACTGCTATTAATACAGATGTATTCTTTCCTGTTAAGTTTGTAAAATTATCAAATGAAAAAAAAAAAAAGAACAACTCAGTGCAAAATAATGAAAGACAGAGGAACAAAATTATTACTTCTAAAAATAACTGTTTGGAAGTACTTGTCACTAACCTTCATGTGATCCCAATCAGGCCTACAGAAAAAAATGTAGATGAAAGCAGGATTACACCAATGATTACTTTAAGGGATAAATCCAAGCACCACAACATGTGCAATAGAAATTTTTGTGTGGAGATTACAGAAACTATTAAATTATGTGCAGTATGATCAAATTACTATCAAGCTTTGCATTATGAAAATGGAGTGACTTTTACTTTTAGAAGAATAGAGCACTGTACCATCTGAGAAGTGTATTGAGCTGAATTGGAAATGTATATCACTAAAAAGGGCTTGGAATTACAGTCAGTATTTTTAAAATATCCCAAGACACTAAACATTTGTGCTTCAGGGAAAACCAGTTTGCAGACAACTGTTTATTCTCAGAGCATTTGAGCTCTTGGTAATTGCTTTGTCAAAACTGCCTGGTTGGACTATCTGGTTCTGGCTGCCCTGGAGACTAAGTTGTTCTATAGTCCCTTTTCTCATTTTAGAAGTAAAATAGGATTCAAACATATTTACAAATATAGTAAAATGAAATCTCTTGGTGTATGTATAAAATAATAGTGTTAGTTGCTGATACTGTTAATCAAAGCAATTTTAAAAATCTTACCATATAGAAGCAGAATTATGTTTCCAATGCCAGATGTTGAAGAGCAGAACCAAACCAGAACTTTGCCTAACATAGAATTTTGGTGGCTGGATATTTCTTTTTCTTTTTTTTTTTTTTACATGTACTCACAATCTTCCTAAACCTTTTCTGGGGGCCTTATGTAACATTTAATCACTAAAATAAGATTAATTGAATAAGGATGTAGTTGCTGATATTTAAATTAATCTGTTATTATTACACAGAAAGTTTTCTGAAGTCAAAGTTTGAGTTCTCAAGAAGTGTTTGTTTGATCTTGGAGAAGATATCCCAGTGATTAATGTTAACGATAAGGTGTTGATTGGTGCTCGGGAGAACCTATTCATAGAAACAATAGCCCATTATACTCTACTTTAACTACCATATAACAATATTGAAGTTTTATTCCCTAGAAACAATAGCCTTATTTATACATCCCTGTCTGCCTCTAAACCAGCATTGCAGTTTCTGGCTTCCTATGGGGTCCAAAATGCCCATTAACAATTTCGGGGCTTGAGGAGTTCAATGCTACTAAGGTGCAGCAAAGTCTGACTGTCTTCTGAAGCTTCCAGAAAAGAAGCTGAATGCTAGAGCTGCTAGCTGGGTTTTGTAGTTTGTCTGAGAGGTGCGCTAAGATTTGAGACAACCATGCTAAACTCTCTTTTTCTTTGGATGAGACTAAACAAGCCCTCTCAAAGTGTTTCATGCTGTTGCCAAGGGTAAGGAACACCAGGTGCCCCAGATTTCTTACCAATACCAAAATCATCCAAATTCATCAAATGTAACAGAAAAATAACTACAGCATCTGCTCTTCTCAAAGGTGGTCCCAGAGACCTAAGAGAATTTTTGGTGTAATAACTTTACATTATTGTTGTTAGGCTATTTTGAGTTATTGCAGTGCACTGAAGCACTTGCAGATTATGGAATATTCAGGCTCTGAATGTATTAACTGTAAAGACTTATCCTATTCATGCTTCTTTGATTTAAGAATGAAAAAGTGTGACGGCTGTCACAAGGGTGTTTGGGTGAAGAAAGAGATGAGATGGTTGACTCCATGATCAGAAGGCTTGATTTATTATTTTATGATATATACATCTATTTATACTAAAAGAAAAGGAAAGGAGAGTTTCCAGAAACTGCTACCTAACCTAAGAATAGAAAAGTAAAGAATGAAAACAAAGGAGCTCTCTCCGACTCTGTCGGAGAGAATTCAGTCCTGGATTGGCCACTAACCATAAACATCTAAGCTGGGCCAATCCAGACAGACTTGTTGCATTCCACAGCAGTAGATAACCTACTGTTTATGTCTTGTTGCTGAACTTCTCAGCTTCAGCAGGAAGAATTCTGAGAGAGGATTTTTCATGAAAGAAATGTCTGTGACAGAAAAAGCAATTCTGAAACCTTTCCTTCTGCTGCTAGTGTGTCAGTGGTTACAATTTAGCATAGCAGATTTTAAGAAGAGGAAGAAGTGGAATCTATGCAAAAAGTTGGGTGAAAAGACAAAATGACCACAGACCCCACACCAGAATCTCTGCTACCTCAGATGTTTGTATTTGGTTCTGAAAATAGAGAACTTTTCTAGTGGAACTGATATTGTGCTCAATTTTTATGCGTAATAAATTGCTGATAATAATATTTAAAGTCAAATACAGAACTACTACATTATACTGTTTTAGCAAACTTGGTACAGAAACACAAGAAAAGTTATTGATGATAGTGTCATTTCATTAGTAATGAATTTTTGCACACTCGGATTCCTTGGCATGATATTAAAATTAGACATTAATAGGGAAGAATGTCTTTAAATGGCCCTGCACTTACTTGTCTCTTGATCTTGTCTTTGCACGTTGGAGGGAAGCAAGAGGATTCTTTATGCTGTGTAAAAAATGCACATATAAATTAATTGGTCTGAGTGATTTAGACTAATGACTTGCATTATGTAACCTTAATGTTTTTCAGCTGTTATTAGTCATCTTAAAATGACAATGTGGTGCACCAACCACAACAGTTATTTAGTTTTTATTTCCTTACAATCTACATACCAGGCTATAGAGCGTTTATCTGGGACCAATTTCTGTACTTTGGAGGTTGAGCTACATCCTGCTCATTTTTACTTAAAACCTTGCTTGTAAATAGCCCTTCTCTGTTTATTAGTACAGCTCATCTTTTAAAAGAGACCTTGCAGAGAGAAGGAAGGAAATAATCCCTCTGGACTGGAAGAACCCTTCAGTTTGGAGAATAGGCACAGGAAATTCTGATAGCTACTGAGACCTTTGATTTTGGTTGTTACCAAGGCTTGTTGAAGACAGCGAGCTCAAGGAACTTGATAATGAGGGTCTAGCATAAACACGAACCTGTTTGAAGAATGAAGGAGGGCTTTTAGTTCTCATGAAGACTGAAACTCAGATCTGATCAGGGTCAGAATGATAGACTGTAGCCACTTGCAGGAGCTGTAGAAGTAAAGACCATATAACCACAGACCTACTGAAGGTGGATAGGGAAACAAGAGATAGGAATTGTCATGTCAATGGGAATAGGGAAGGGAAATCCAGGCAAGTTACATGTATTTTCTTCTTTGAGGCAATTGATTGGGTTTTTGACGGGAAAAAAATAGCATGAATACAGACAGGAGTGAAAAAAGCAGACAACAGGCCTGTGTTAGCTGGAGTGTAGATTGATTTTTGAGCAGTTTTGTATCACAGTTTGTGGGTGTAGGGTGTGAGGGAGGACTACCAATAAAGAGCATTGTTGTGGTGGAATCCAACTTGAAAAAAAGAGGATTGTTTTCTATAGGCCAAAAAATGGCAGCTGAACAAAAAAGAAAGGAAAATGTAAATAAGGGCAGACCTTTATATAGGTATATATTTGAATTTATTAGTTGCCAACATTCTCAAACAGAAATGGAATTTGATACATTATATTCTTAGTTTTATGCATTTCACTCCTACTAGAATTCCTCTGAAAGATGTTTTGTTTGAGTGTTGCTCTGGTTTAATGTTTGCTTCATTTCAAAATGCAGAGCATAGAGTAAAAGAGAAGACAAGATATTTGAGAGAACAAGCATCCTGAGAGTATCCCTAATGAAAGTTACATTAACCCTTGCTAGAGCCTCAGGAAGGCGTCAGCCAGGACCTGTACAAACTTCCTGAGGGAATGGCTTGAAGCCGTGGCAGGGAGGTTTAGGTTGGATCTGAGGGAAAGGTTCTTCACCCAGAGGGTGGCTGGGCACTGGAACAGCTCCCCAGGGATGTGGTCACAGCACCAAGCCTGACAGAGCTTAAGAAGCGTTTGGACAATGCTCTCAGGCTCATGGTGTGACTCTTGGGGATGGTTCTGTACAGGGGTGGGAGTTGGGCTTTGATGATCCTAGTGGATTCCTTCCAACACAGAATATTCTGTGATTCTGTCGCATTATTTTACAGTAAATTTTTGAAATAACATAGATTTTTACATTTAGAGAATAATCAAAATCCTGTCCTACTATCACAATATAACAGAAAGCAATCAGTTGCTACTGTTTCTTTCCATGTGCATCTGGGTCATCTTGGATCTGTTTAATAAGAACTCTGTTAAATCCATACTCCTGCAATCTCATACAGGTTTTATAAAGTCATGATATGACAATTCCCTCTCAGGGCTTTTCTTTTTTCTCCTTCCCCTGGCAAACCAATTTTTGGAGTTGAGGAAATTATGATGTCCTTCTCTCAGATCTCAATTCCTGCAAAGACAAGTCATTCCAGCCCTCATACACAGGAGCTTCACAGAAAGGCGCTGTGGAACATTTTTAGTGTCTCATTGAGCTTGGTCTAATACCACCTTAAGTATTTTCTGAGTAATTTTATGCATTCTTCATCTAGGAGTGCATTTTATTGTGTGGTTACTCATTCCACTTCTTCCTCACGTCTATGTTTTCCCATGTTTAAAATGGTGATTAATTAATTGATGGTTTCAGGTGCAGTAATTCTGCACCACAAGATTCTCATCTCAAAGATAATTTTTCTCTAACCAAAGAAGTGCACTGCATTCAAAGCAATTATTACACATTCCAGTGTATTGAAACAATATGGAACTGTCTCCTCAAATCCACACAGGTGTACTCTATTCAGGTTTCACTGAAATCAAATTATTCCTTGCATATCTGATTTATCATTGCTTGGCACCTGAAAGAGAGATCACATCCACTGCCCTGTTTAATTTTATTTTAGTTTGTTTGCTTGTATTAGAATGGGTAGATTATATCATGTCCCTTGTTTACTGGCTTTTTGGGTATTGCAAATCTTTTTCTGACTTTTAACACATGCATCCTGTTGGTCATTTTTGCCGCATATGACCCATCACAGTCTTTTTCTTAGAATCCATTTCAAAGTTGTTGGAGTGATGTGCTCATTTCCTGTCTTTTTAAATCCAAGCCTATTCTTTTTTTATCTTGGGAACTTCATTTAGTAACCCAGGGTCTCTTAAGATCAGCAATGAAAGGCTCCACCACATTTTCTTGCTAAAGAGGTGGTGTGAGTGTGACATCATTCATCTGTGCTAGACACTGACTCATAGGCATTTGACCCGAGGGTGGAACCCAGGAACAGGGGTTAACATGAAGTCAGCTGCGGTTGCACAATGCCTTTCACAGTTGTTCTCCCTCTCCTTTTCTTAAACCATCTAAATAATTGCAGAGAGCAGAACATAACAAAGTACAGCAATCAAGGCAAACATTGCTTTTGGGGCTCTTCCAGGACGCTTTGTAAACCACAATGAGAAAGAGCCGGAAAAAATTTTGATAGAATATTGGGTTTTAGCTTTAGATGTAGAAATAGCTCAGTCCAGTAGCCAGACAGTGAAAAGCAAATATGTCTTAAAACTGTAATATCATACAACTTGTTGCATTACTTTTTGCTGTGAAATACTAGACCTGGTTTAGAATTTTTAGTTGAGAATTTTTAGGACAGTATCATATTTTTATGGGATACCATTGAGGCATTGTTGATATATTACTGTCTAAGACATGTTTTGATTTGTTCTTTGTTTTGTTGGGTTTTTTTTCTCCTGAAACTTTTTGGCTATGTTTTCAGATTATCCACAGTCCCTCTTTAGAATTCTTTGCTTCATATTCTGGCACAGGGTCTGGAGTCCTCCTTGTGAAATACAGCCTGAGCATGCATTTAAGGGCTGAAAGTCACCAGCGATAGAATTTGCAAGACCATCTTTAATACTAAGAGCTCTAGAAAAAGAATTACCTGGTGGCCTTTCCACTTTCTTACAATGTTTGAAACCTGGCAGAATTTGTCAGTCCATATTATTTTCCTCACTTATAAGTGATACAGGGAGCCCAGCTGGCCTGCCTGGAGGTGATGCCGTCAAGGGGAGCATTGCTCAGGAGTAAGTTTTTCCCAGATGCCCCTGTCAGCTAGAACTGGTTTGATGTAGGCCCTCTTTATCCTTTTACAACATGAGAAACAGGCTTTTCCCTGCTTCAAAAGCTGTGGAGAGCAGTAAACAGACAGTTTGTTTATTTTTGCTTACTGTGAGTGCTGTGTATGTATTATAATCACAAGAGAAACAGTTGGAAAAAACCACTAACTTCCAGATTCTGGAAATCTTCTGGGTCTTGTAAGCAACTTTACATTAGAGTGTAACATGGTTTAAAGTAACACTTCAAATATGTTTTTATGTGGTGCATAATTACTTAGCATTTTTCATTTCAAGTCCCTGAAAATCAGTGTATAAATGGGCAAGACAAGTAGGGATTTATATTTGGAAAGAGGAATTTCTGTTACAGAACATTTTGTATGAACAAGTGATTGAAGTTAGGATCATTAGTGAGGAAGGGTGATAACCTAGGTCTAATTTTGAAAGGTACTCTTTTTTTCTGAAAAAAATCCAATTGCTTACAACATATGAGGCTAGACGGCCGTTCACCCCAATTTTTAGGCTTGTAGATTACTCCTATTTTTAATTAGAAAGTGCAGTAAGTATTTCACTTCATAGGTCATATGAGTAAATATATTTTAGTAAACTTCTTGAGTAAATGAGCAATGTAGGTCTTGCTCTTAGGAAAGTTCTTGCTGTGTAAATGCAGTGTCTCCTGCTTGTCTCCACACAGCTGGTTCAGCAAAAGGTTTAAGCACACACTTGCTTTTGTATACGTGGTAGGACTTTAAGAGGTTTCTTAATTGAGGGCCTTTGTCCCTGACGGCTGATTTCTGGTTGAGTAAAAGACAGAAAATCTGGTTCTTGAAAAAATATATGAATAGATGGAATGTGATTCTGCGGCCTAACTTCTTACCAAATGCTGACATGAAGCCTTGGGGTTTGTGAGACAGTTGCTTGCTGCATGGTACATAAGCAGTTTTCCATAAAATCAACAGAAGCCTTATCTGGAACAGGATGGTGTAAAATCTCTTTGGCTCTACTTGGAAAAAATATTTTGAATACTGGAACTTCATCATAAAATATGGAAAAAGCAGTCTCTTTTTGCCACAAGCATTGTTGAGTTCTGATGCAAATTCCATGCAAATTACTGACCTTGGAAACACTATGGGGGCAATCTTTACGTAGGCATGAACAATTTCTCCAATGTATGAGGCATAAATAGCTTTCATTTTGATCAGACAAACAAAAGTGTTTTTTTCAGGTTACACATTTCTAGAGCAAATGCATTTATTGAAGACAATGCCAAAAAATCTCCTTTGGAGTTGTTCTTCACTAACCTTTTCCCAACAGATTGTCTGTCATTTTTTCCAAAGTAGTTGGTTGTTTTCTGAGTTAACTTTAGTGTTAGCTCTAGAGGATGCAACCTTTATATGATGTGGTTAAGGCGGCTTTGAAAATAACAGGGCAGATGGGTGTGTGATGGTCCTATGAAAGAAGAACCATCTACACCTATAGGCATGAAGACACCTTTTAAACATTCCTTGTCCTTCTCCACCTTAGATTAAGTATTTAGCATCCTGCTTTTGCTCACAGAAATATGCATTTAGAAATTAATATAATTCATCAAATAGTTCAATTCAGATTCTTCGATTTTAAGGTGTATGTATGCTGTGACTTTTTTTTTTTACACTCATACACACATCAATTTAAGTATATTCCTAAACATTCTTTTTGGTTGATTGAATTGCTTATCTCACCTGATCTAGTGAAGTGCAGAAACATTAAACATTTGCTTTTTGAATTATAGGGAATTACAGTCACTCTTACCTATAAGGTCTCTTAACAAAGCATAGCAACAACCAGGCTTTTGTTTATGGCAGATGGCAAATTTGCTGAGTTTCACTGATTGCAGTGGGAGGGAGGAGGGGACCAAATAATTCTTTTTCTCCCCCTCAAATCCAGCAACTGGAAATCTAATGTGCAAAGAAAACGTATCTCAGAATAAGGGCAGAAATTTTATTCCCATTTCTTTTCTTCTGTATGAAGCAAACACAAATTGTAGTCTGTATCCTCCAAATGTTCGGTTTGATAGTTTTTGTCAGATTTCATCTTGGAATTCTGTATGATTAAAAAATAAGTTTATAAAGGAGAGTCTGTCAGAGTCTTAACTGCAGTGGTGCTCCTGGTGCTACTGCAATTTTATATGTGTTTCATTATAGGTTGTACATAATTTCAGTATATGATATACACATTCCTAAACATTAAGTATATCCTATGAAATAACAGCACCTCATAAAAAGGGATCATTTTCATACTAATGTATTTAAGTTGTTCAGCAACTAACTGAACTCACAACTTATTTCCTGAGGCAGGATTTGGGGATATATTTAATTTAAATGGGGCAGCCATAGCGAGTTAGGAATTGTGAAATGAACACTATATTTACTGCTTAAGAGGTGCAAAATTGTTAATTCATACGTGGAGTCTTCCTTGCCAAGTAAATTCTCACATACTGCATGTGTGCATTCTCAATAGTTGGATCCAAAAAGTGATCTGCACATATTTAGAAACTGAACTTCCAGTTCTTCTTATTTTATTGATAATTTTCACCTTTTTTTCTTCCCCCCCTAAATTCTGAAAAAGGGGTCATAGAGATATTTTGGTAGGGATTTATTAATAAAAAAACTTTTCACTACAGTAAGCCTGGAGGAAGGGCAGAAAATGAGTGTGAGTTGCCAGGTTTCTCATCACATCACTAGCAAGGTTTTAAAAATCCTGCAATTGTTGTCACACTTATGTAAAGAATAAAAGCTAGGATTTCTGCTTCAGAGAGTTTTCCATCAACTTTGATTTACAGAATTTGTGGTGACTGAAGGCAAAAGCGCTTGGTGTGAGAGCAAATTATTTGTTTGACCTTCTCAAGGCATGTGAAGCAATTTTTTTCATGACTGCCATGTAAGTTTTGAAATTGTGAAAGACAGAGTTGTGAGATAATCTGTTTCTCTGGGACTGTGTATGTTGAACTTCTGTCTTCATGTGAGAGGATAATGGTCAAGAAGTGATATTCATAATGTTGCACCCTTGAGATACTCTAATGAAATTTGAAATAAATGAAATAATGTTATATCAAAGGAAATTTTCAGTGAAGGTTAAACCTTAAACCATTAGTCAGATGTGCTCTAGTGATTCATTTAGTTATAAGATTTATGTTAATCAGAACCCGAATTTCCTGCACATCTTTGAGTGTTTTTGGGGGAAATTAGTACTCTTCAAGAAGACGCATTTCGTGAACTGCACTTCCATGAGACTGAGGTGCATGTGTGGTTGGTAGACCTTTTATTTTAAGTGGGTAAAGGTGATTTCTGAATATCTCTTCTGCCTCACCATCCCGGTGTTTAAGAGTTCCAAGACACGGGGAGAAGCGTGTTCTCTTGTGCACTGCAGGATTCCTGCCTGCCTCACATGACACCTTTAAATTTGTGCCTTTGTTTTCATTTCACTGTGCTCCTTTCCATCATGCATTTCATCGGTGAAACTTGCCTTGGTGTGTATTGCAGTCTAATAATGGCCTGCCTTAGGAGCTGTCTGGCCTCGTGCCACAGGCAATCCAAGTGTCAGTACTCGATTGTAATGTGAAAGTTGCTGTATCTCATTGCAGTGATAAGGAAACTTCAGAGGGAGAGGAAGGAGGAGGAGGGATTGGATCATACTGTGATAGAGGGGATATACCATGGAAGAGAAGTAACTGTGTATGCTTTGGAATCTGGCAAATGTTACTCACATTGGACAAAAACCAGCCCATAATAGTTCAGACAGTTTAGCAATAAACAGCTTTAATTTATCAAGCAGAATTGAGATAGTTAAAAAAGGAGGCTTTTGTTTTCAAAAGTGATGCCTGCCCCTCACAGCCCAAATCTTTGGGCAGAGCAGGTACTGGGGGCTAGTCCAGCCCCAGATGTGAATTCCTGTACTAACAAGTTGCTGCCTTCTTTAGCCTGAGTGTTACCGTCACAAAATACAAGGTAAGACCAAACTGTCATGCAGAGTCACTCTAAAGCTGATTGTGTATCTGGGAAATACCAGAGGAAACTTAGGAACCTGGCTTGCTTAAGTGGTTTTGTAAATCCTCCCCAGCTGTCTGGTTCTGTGTCTATAAGCATGCAAGTGCTCTTATGTTTAATCTTGCTGTCAGAACAGCAGTTTGTTTCACAAACCGTCACGTAACATGTCTCTTTCACACTTTAGGAAGAAATATATGGGTAAGTAAATCTCTGTAACTAATACAAACATTGTTTTTGTGTTTTGCTTCAGCAAAAGGGCTTTGCACAGCAGTAGATGAGGATACAGGGTCAGGAGTGTACAATAAGATTTCTGAGAGACTCACAAAAACTAGCATCATGCACATTGAGTTAATGGAGTCTTGTCATCACCTGTAAAATTTCTGTCAGCACACATCTGTGTTAGATTGAACTTCCCAATAAACTGTGTTAAAATTGACAGGGCACAAAAGGGTTTCTATGTGAAATACAAAGACGAGAGCATTAAGAATCATGGTGTTTCCAAACTGTCATCTCAGAGAATTGTATATCCTCAGGAGGGAGATGGGCAGTTTCTGTAGAACTGGACTTGATTTTGGCAATTCTGCATCTTAAAAAAAAAATTCTAAATAAAATCAAATCACTCCAAAAACATCAAACTCTTGACTTTGGCACAAAGGAAAGGAACTTTGTTTTCAATTTCCGTGAGCATCTACAGCCTGCTGAATATAACATGCAGAAAGAGCTGTATCATTGAGAATGGAGGCCTAGAATAAAAAGCAGTTTAGCTGCTTGGGCTTTTTCTGTGCTGTATACTGCTCACTAACATAAAAGCTGCAAGTGAATTGTTGGTTCCAGGCTCTCATATAAGTAACATGTTGGTATTGCTGTTAAATGCTGTCAGGGCACATAGACAAACTACAAGGGATTATTTTTTTCACATGGAACAATTACCCTGCTCTACTATTTTTGTTCTATTTTTATGGCCATAAATTTTGTCAAGAAAGACAGGAAATTGTATTGAAACATAAGAAAAAACACTTTTACTTGGTCAAACAGAGTGGTTACCCAGGCTGGTTGTGAGGTCTTCCTCCTTAGAGCTATTCAAAACCTTAAGCAATATTCTCCAGCTGACCCTGCTTTGAGCAGCAAGGTTGGACTAGAAAATTCTCCAAAGATTCTTTCCAGCCTCAGTTATTCTGTGGTTCTGTGAAAAAGCATGCTTCACACTTAATTTTTTATGCTTTTTCTTTTAACCCCTCTATAATACTATGAAGTTATTTGAGGGTCTTCACTTTTAAACCTCTGTTTTCTGTGTCACTGTTTTTATCATGTACTCTTCCTAGGGATTAGAGAAGTAGCTGTGTGTCTGCCTCCCATCATTATTGACCTGGAGACTGGGTGGATTGGCATTGGGAATGGCACTGGGCTTTATGAGTCTCTGGAGAGGTCCAGAGTGTGACACTGGAATGATACTGAAATACCAAGGGGACAGGAGTTGCTAATCCTGTGCCTGGGTGAAAATTGCTTGTGAAATTAAAAGATTCGAGTTCCATTGAAGTAAAATCCAGTGTTTAAACATTAGTGAAGTTTTGCTCAGGAAAGCACTTTTTCTATCAGCAAAGAGGGGATGTAGTAGAGTGAATGAGGTGTAAGGTGCTTTTCTGATTAAAATGGGTGCATTTGATAGCCTTTAAAATAAGCCACTAGTTATCTTTTTTTTTTTTTTTTGCATTTGCCCTTCTTAAGGTTAAATTAATTTTTGAAAAGTGTTGATATGAGATGTGCAATTTGTTGATAGAGAAAAGAGACAAAAGGTTTTGGTGTTTTAGGGATGCATAGTGAAAATCTGCTTTCCGTCTTTATTTCACTGGAATGAACAAGGCTGTTCTTTAGGCAGGGAGGCTTCTTTTGCCTAATTTGCCTAAACCCATAAATCCATTTTTTTCCCCTAAATTTGACTGTTGTGACAGGTGTGTTACAATGGCTGTACACAGAAAACCAAGCTCTGCTACTTTGTGGGTCATATGTTAATTTTCAAAATTGTGATGTGTTTCAAAATCATTGACTTCCACATTTTGTTGTCTTGTTCCAGCTTGCTAAGTTCCAATTTTAACTAATTTTTCTGCCATAGTACTTCTGGTTTTCTGTCTGACTCTTAAGCTTCTCCATGGGGTGTTCACTGCTCTCCTGCAGCAGTGGTTCCTGGCTCTTATCCCACTGAGATAAGAGGAGGTGGGAATTAATTACTCACCATGGTTGTTTGGAAGTCTTTGTCCTTGCCATCCAGTATTCCTCAAAATGGCTTTCTTTACATTAATCATAACAGTGAGTTAGAGAAATGCATTTCTAATACTGTTAGAATGGTTAGTTCAGTAAGAGAGAATGTACCAGGTGACAAGTGAATATCAAGATAGATTTCTTTAAAATGGTTTCAGTCAGATGGGATGTGAGCGCACCTTCTGTCTCACCGTTCACTCTAAAGTAGAAATAGGTTTTCTGTGTTTTATTATATCTGGAGCAGATGTCCCAAACAGGAGTAGTATTCTCACAGAACGGTGCAATTGCTTTGGAGACCAAACCTTCAAAGCCTGCTGTGCTCCTTCTCAAAAAAAAAAAACCAAAAACCCCAAAACTAAAATGCAAAAAAAAAAACCCAAACCAAAACTCCAAAACACCCCAAAGACAGGCATTGCGCAAGCCTTAAAATGCTGAGAGCAAAGCAGGAAAATGCCATAGAACATCCTGTATAAGCTTTTAGGCTCTCTTTTGCCACCTCTATTTTATAGTGTTTGAATGCTGTTCTCAGAGATGAGGCAGGAGCCAGACTGTTTTCTACCTGCTCCAGCCCTTCTCTTTCATTCCTCCCCAGTATTTACTTAGGTTCTCTCTTTAGTAAGCCAGTATTGAAAACTCACTGTAGTTGTATTTTATTTTGCAAATACCAGCTTAGACCAGGAAGGCCACAAATGAAGGCAGCAGCAGCTGTCAGTTGTAGGACCAGGAGATATAAACACACTTGTGGATACAGCCCTGCAAGTCACTTTTGCCCTCCACCTCCCCCCACACACACAGACACACTGTTTTTCAGCTCATTGAATGTTATTTGTGCCTGTGCATGGAACAGGTGTCTCTTGTGAACTCCTTAAATAAACTGAATTTAGAAAAAAGATAGTGATGTCAGTTTACACAGGTGCAGACATCATTCAGGAGAATGCTATTTGCACACAAACACACTACTGTTTACTGTCTGCACTGCAGGCAGAGCAGTGCCAGAAGGGCACTGAAGCAAGATGGGGCATGGTTTGCTTTGCTGCTGCTGCTGTCGATTGATGTGAACTTTCATGAAGTTCCCTCTCAGTGGGGCAAAGTCTTTTTTGCTCTGTGAAGCATTAAAAAGTGGTCTCTCAAAGAATGACTCAGAGAAAAGCAGAAGCTGTTACTAATAACTGTATGTGAAATGGAATAGAAAATGTGCCTGTGTGACTCCTTCTGGTTTTGCTTGGGAGCTTAGCAGGAACTTTGTATTTGATTTTGTTTTTTGCCCTTCAACGCATATTAATGGGAGAACATGCTAGGAACAATTTTCTTAATCTCTCACTGTGTGAAAATACCCAATGGTTGCCTTTGAGATAGCCCTGCCCACACCAAAAAACCCATCTGATTGCAGATGACCCATGACCAAAGGAGCACTGGACATCACCCAGCAATGTGCATTTGCCTCCCAGATATCCAATGGCATCCTGGCTGCGTCCACAGCACTGTGAGCAGCAGCTCTAGGGAGGAGATCCTGCCCCTCTGCTCTGCTCCCCACCTGGAGCACTGCATCCCACTCTGGGCTCCCAGCACAGGAAGGGCATGGACCTGTTGGAGCAAGTCCAGAGCATCCAACAAAGTTGATGAGAGGGATGGAGCACCTCTCATGTGAGGAAAGGCTGAGAGAGTTCTCATTGTTCTGCTTGGAGAAGAGAAGACTTCAGGGTGGTTACCTAATTGCAGCCTGAAGGAAGCCTACAGGAAAGATGGAGAGCAGGTAGTGACAGGGCAAGGGGGAATGGCTTCAGACTGAAAGAGGAGGTTTAGTTTTAGAATAGATAATAGGAAAAAATACTTGTGAGGCACTGGCACAGGTTGCCTAAGGAATTTGTGGATGTCCCATCCCTGGAAGTGTTCAAGGCCAAGTTGCATGGGGGTCTGAGTAACCCAGTTTGGTGGAAGCTGTCCTTGCCCATAGAAGGAGGGTTGAAACAAATTCATCTTTACAATCCCTTTCAACTCAGGCCATTCCAGGATTCACAGCCCTCTTGAACTGATCAGACTTGTCCTGTCCCCAAGGTAGTGATGAGCACATCTTGTGTGTGGAAAGAGCAAGTAGGAGCAAAGCTGCCTTATATAAACCACACTCTGGGATATCACAGCACAGGATAGTTTTATTGATGCAGCTTCAGAGAAATTAATTTTCCTTAGATTTCCCAGCATCGCTAATGTCCTGTGTAGCTGCCCAAAGCCCACAGTGGTTGGAGCTGCAGGATCCCTACCTGCCCTGGTATCTGAGCAGTACTGGGCCTGTCTGCCACATGCTGTCTGTGGTATGTGTGGAAGGAAAATGAGCTGGATGTGTCCAAGATATCTTGTTCATCACTTACTTAAATAAGAGCAATGGTGAGATTCCCAGCAGGAGCCTTTTCCTTTGTGTGTGTGTATATATATTTCAAATTTTGAGTGAAGGATGTCCCCAAAAATAACAGATTTTTCTGTGGCAACAAAGCCCACAAGCTCTAAATATCAGCCAGTGCCCATTCATTCAGCTTTCTGACAAAAGGCATGCTTGCCACACCCTCCTACATAGTGGGTAATTTTTTCCCTAAGTAGAGCTTTTAGACCTATTTCTTCCATTGGAAATAGTGCATTTGAAAAAAAAAGAAAAAAAAAGAGAAGAAAAACTTTTGCAAAATCAAATTAAGAACAGATGTAGCTGAGCAATACTTTTTAACCCAGGAGTAATAAATGTTTGGAATGGACTGCTGTGAAGGTTATTAAGACTGAAACACTGGGGTCATTCAAATAAGAGCTGAGAACATCTGAGGGGATGGAATTGGAGTAGAAAAGAAGTGGATAACTGAACATGATCCACTGTGTTCTTGATGATGCATAACACCCTGTGCACTTGTTTTATGTTGTATGACTTGAAAATCTATCTGCATTGGTTAAACATATACTAAGGATTATGCCTTGGTAAAAGCTATGGAAAGTTGATTATAATAACAAATGCCAACAAGCCCGTCTCTGGACTGCATCAATTGGGAAAAGTTGCCTGAGGAGAAGAGCTGTTTGATTTTATTCCTCCTCCAATCTCATGGAGGACAAAGATGTGACAGCTTGAAACATTTATAAACATTTAAATTTTATACTGACTGTGGTTACTGGGGAGAGATTTAATATGCTGTAAGGAACATCAAGTTTTGTGGAAAAAATAATATTCTATGTGCAGTTTAAGTCCATATTGAATAGATCATTGCAAAGATGGGAAGTAGAGGCTTGTGATGGTCTCAACTGATGCAAATAGGCAACAAGAAAAGCCTTACACTCTGTGCTTGTGTCTGGTATTCCGGGATTGTTATCAGATGTCTCTCTAATTAAACAGCTGGCAAAGCTACTGCATATAAACTCTGGAGCCAGCTCCCACTGTCACACCTGCATTTTTCTTGACTTTGCCAATGTGGTTTTTTTCTCTCAGTCAGTTCCATCAAACAGGTGGTTCTTTAGTATTATTTCTATAAATAGCACGTTTGTTTGCATGTGTAGAACCTGAGGGACTTGTCAGGCACCCATTGCAAAACAACAGTGCTTAGCAGGTTGATGTTAAGTGTTTCATGGCATGCACTGGCTGTCCTTCCAAGAGAGAAGGTGAGGGAAGGGTAAGAAAGCTTTTCGCAATTTTTTAATTGAGCAAACTATTCTTTGATTCTAAGGACATCAAAGAAACCCAGAAGAACCTTAAATTTTGAAGCAGAAATGTGAAACTTTGTGCACAAAAAATGTCAGGCTGTGAATTAATATCTACAAAGCTGAAGCTGGAAACAACAGTTTGGGGTTCATACATTCCGAGCACATGATATCTTCTTGTAAGATGTGTTTTAATCTGGTAGATAAGTAATATGTCTTAGTGTGCAGATTCACATCTACAGTTATTGCCTATGTTTTTATAAACCAAAAGAGGTTAACACAGTAAGAAACGCCATAGCTAAGTTAGTAAATCCTCATCTATGCCACTTTCAGTTTTTGGGGGTTTTTTTGAGGGCTTAATTTAATACTTTGGAAGATAGAAGAAAAATGGAGACAGCTTCCCTGTTGTAGAGAGTTCTCAGAAATAACAAGTGTCAGTAGTGACTCACCGAGGAGTTTCAGTTATCCACCTTATAAATAGCATTCTGAGCATTAATTAAGCCTCACAACTCTATGAGATAGATATCTCTTTTATTCCAATTTTAAAGACTGTGTGGCACTGAGAACCCAAAGATTATGTTCTGTTCTCCTCTTACCTAATTGTCCTCCAGCCTGGGCCTACATGCAGTAGAAGAAATTAGGGAATACTTCTTTGAGCCTGAACAGTGGTAACCTGAGAAAATGACAATTGCTGTGCGCTCTTCCGTGCATCTGCATTGAGTACCTGACATGGATCTAAATGCTCACGATGCTCAGAAACCCTAAACAGCTTTTCCACTGCAAACATCATTTATCAAAGCTGTAATAAGGGCGACTTGCACAAATGACTTGAATACAATGGAAAGTCTGTAAGCTTCCACTGCTTCGGTGAAGTTGTT
Organism: Camarhynchus parvulus; assembly: GCF_901933205.1. NCBI lineage: Eukaryota > Metazoa > Chordata > Aves > Passeriformes > Thraupidae > Camarhynchus > Camarhynchus parvulus. Next base: position 14,549,490 of record NC_044575.1, on the reverse strand, counting down.
TCCAAAGTTGTTATAAAACAAAGGGTAGCTTTCCCTTTTATTGTCTTGCAAGGATCTCGTTGACTACTACTGATCTGAACTTTAACCTTGTAGGCTATTGTTCTTACCAAATTATAAAATATTTATGAGTGGCTAAAAGACACAGCCTTTTTTGTTTTCTTATAAGATTCTCACAGCAGTGAGATCAAATTTTTTTCCTAAATCATGAGGGTTTATGGTGTGAGGCATTCTGCTGCAGCTAATGGTTGCACTTGTAAAAATAACAAAGGAAAAGCAGAAAAGAACAAGATCCGCAGATCACACGAAACCTCGTCAAGTAGCAAATATCTTCTGAGGTGATTTTTAGCAATGAGAGAAGTCAGTGCCTTGGCAACTTGCTGCCTTTGTTCCTGTTACAAGACAGTCCAATGCCCCTATATCAGACCTTTGTTAGCCCAGCTCTCTCTCAAACGGGTACCTTCCACATGTGCCTTAGCCCTGGTAAAAACAAAGGCTACTTGACATGACCTCTTTTCCTGTGCACATTTTAGCCTGGAGCCATTGGTCCAGCCTGTCTTAACTGATGACAGTCTTCCAGGTGCTGTTCTGATCTTAATCTTCTGGCTGAACCACAGGCCTAGCATGGTAAGCTATAAATCTCCCCAGGTCACCAAGAAGTCTGCTGGTGTCATTTCTAATTGACCTCAGGGTAAAAAGACCAGCTTAGTTCTTAATTTCCTCGGTTTACATATTCACAGGCTGGCCTTTCCAAAGTGGTGCTCATGACTTTTCAGTAATAAATTACACTGAAAAGCCTACAGCAACAATAATTTATGATTTTTCTGCTGATCTTATAACACATGTTAATTGGAGGAAAAAATTATTTACAGAAAGTTTCAATGGAGTATTGGGAGAAGAAAAAAATAGCATTGGAAAGCTAGTGTTTTCTACTGAGCACATTCTTTTGTGTAAACATATTTAGAATTTTCTCAGGCTATAGTAATAAGAAATAGACTGGGGTATTGGAGGGAAAAGCCAGTGGTTTCATAGTGGGACCCTTTGCTGTGTATTTAAGGATGATTGTTGCTGAATAGCTTGGCATTTTTGTGCCAAGCAAAAAAAAAAAGAGGTTGAGCACTGGCGCTGGGTCTTTGGTTGATGCTCACCTACCCAGCTCTACCAGTTCTTTTAATTTGTGGTAGAGCTAATAGGTTATTCTCTAGGTGTAATATAATAAGAGGATATGAGGAAATACTTTAACATACAATTGAAAAGAAGTTCTTGGTCAGTTTTACATGAACTGATCTTTTGATTGAATAAGAAAAGTTTTTGCTCAATCCATTACTTGAAATAAAATCAGGAGTTAGGAACTGATTCAAAGCTCATTGAGTGATTCCTGGTAACCCTACTGTCAGCAAAATCAAAAGATTTTTAATTTTTAAAGGTATTTTTAGATGCATTAATCAGAATTTTTTGCAAAAGGAGAATATAACTAATCTCAATTAAGGCACAGCTTGTTAGCACAGACTAGCTATCAAAATCCTTTCATAAACATTTAAATAATTAAGTCTTTAATAATTTTTGGTTTTTACCAGCCTTCTGAATATGTAGGAATTTTAAATAACTTAAATGTTATTCTGATGTGGGATAAGCCAGTACTGAAGTCCTCTAAGTCTGAACAACATTTTCATACTTAGTCACAATTCCTGGAAAATTTCAAAATTGTTAGCTCTGATTCTTATCAAACTACATTTTTAACTAATGCTGCATAACAAATATCTTGCTTTTTGCCCATTTTCCAGTGCTGTTCTGGGCTTAGTTACTGCTTCTGAACTAATCCTGAATACACTATTTTATAATCTTTCCCAAATCCTTTGGAAAATTTTCCAGAAGGCTTTTTGGGAAAGCTGTGCTGTGTGAACGTTTCAAAAGTGAAACAAAAGAATTTTCTACCCATTTGTGAAGAATGAAATACTAAGCACGAACATGGTACTTTTACCTAGTAAGTAAGGAAAGCATTTTGGAAAGCTGCCTTTTAACTGTTCTGGTTTACAATATCAGCTTTATGATATCTCTAAAAAGTAATTAGGCACCTTTCAAAAATACAGCACTAATTTCCTGATAGACAAATGAACTTTACTATTCGATTTGTTTTGGGAAGAATGACTCATTTATTCAGTTCACTGCTACTGACTGGTTTTAATTTGTTATTGATTCCTTATGGATTGTCCAAGTCACAAGTTATTTCTTAAGAGTTGTGCCACTATTTAATTTGGCATTTCTGACCCACGCTTAGCTCATACACGAAGCTGTGGATTTAAGACACTTAAATTAATCAGCACTCAGTCTAGTCTCATACTTGTGGATTACATTTATATTCCAACGACATTACTGGAATGGTCTAACCAAAAAATAAACACACTGAGCCAGGAAAAAATAAAATTCATCTTTCAACCCTCTTTCTGCTCTGTATGATCACTTTCCTTTTAATCAGTTAATTCTGTAAGAAACTTGTTTTAGAGAAATGTGCAGCAGGGTCAAGCCATGATGTCCCCTGGGGCAGGGAGCGTGGTGTGGAACCAGCGCATATGTGAGAATGCCGATCCATGTCACGCTCTGAAGTAAATGTCTGGTTCCTTTCCAGTTCTTCTCAGAGGGCTTGTCATAACTTTACCATGCAATTTCAGTTTTTCCAAGTTAATTTCCTATAGTGATTGCTGCAAATACCTGCTTAGTGTTCATACAGTTACAGTATGCTTTTATCTGAGACACACAGGAGTGTATCCAAGATATTTTATATCCCATATGAAGTCCTTGGTTGTATCTACTCAGACTGTTTTCCTGTTTTGTTTTCTGACAGCTGGATCTTGAATATTGAGTTATCAGGGCAGGAAACAATCAGGAAGATTGCAGCCAGTCATTGCTATACCTGTTCCTTAATTTAAAATTTAGTGAGGAGATTTTGCAAGTTAGTACAAAGAAAAGAAAAAATAGTCTGGTCACATGCTGAAGGACTAGCAGAGGCTGAAAAATAATATGGATCTTAAATAGCCAAAACGAGTCACATTGAAATATAGAAGAAGAAAAAGGTTCTAGAAGTCAAGAGGTCTCCTTACAGCTATTTTTCAGCTAAGAAAATTCTTCCCTATTCCGTGATGTTTGATGATTCTTGTATATGTGTATGTAGAAATGACACAGACATCCTTACCATCCCCAGCTCCAGCTCTCCCCAATAATCTGTGCTTCTGCTTCTTCTGAATTTAGATCAAGTCAAAGACATTAAGACACCAAAGTACATGTTTAGTTGGGTAATCAAAAATAGTCGGTTTAATTAGGTTTTCAGCTTGCTTAGAAACAGGTTATTGTAGGCAGCTCTGTGCACTATGCCACTAGCTGATATCTACCTTCTGGAGGCGAACATACTGTGAATTCCAAGTGCCTTGTTTGACTGCAGAGCTTTATGTTGCTTGCTCTAAGTTCCTTTTAGAAAGAAAAAGGTGTTTTCTTCTGCGAAATGTAGATAAGTGTGGGTTAAATCACAGATGCTGCTTTTTAGTGCAGTCAAGGAGTGTCCCAAGAAGGACCTGAGTTTCTGCATTGTTCTGATGACAGAATCATTTCCCTTCAGTTAAAAAGGAAGAGAGTTGCAAGCAATCTCCTCAATGTGCATTTCTTTTCACTCAAACCCATTTGAGTGATGTGGGCAGAATGCAGGCAAAAACCCGTGGAGCTTTGCCTCATCCCCATCAGTGTGTGTAGCTGCAGTGAGGAAAACACCTACGCTGGCCCACAAGCACATACATTCACAGCCTGCCAGGGGTCTGACCTCTCCTCTTGCAAGACTGAGGCTTGGAGGAGAAAATTCCCTCTAAGGAGTGAACATAATGACATTTTGATCCCTTGAGAAATGCTGTCGTAACCCTGCCTGGATTCTCACACTGTTTGGATTTTATTTTTAGCTTTGGCATTCTTGAAGATTAATAAGCATAATGTTGCTGAAGTTACTTTTCCAGTGTAATGTTACCTGAATAAAGTGTTAGGCAGTTGAGCAATGAAGCTGAAATGGTAACTTAGGGAGAAGCACATGCTACAAATGGCACCAATTTGTAGAAAGAGGCCTGTTTTGGTTTTGTTCTGCCAGTGGGCTTTTGGCTTGTTGCTTCAGAACACTTGCTAGCTAGTGAGGCACAGAAAAGTGTGTAGCAAAAATTGATGGAGTGTTTCCTTGTAGTGGGGCTCAAAAGGAAAGTACAATATATAGGTAAATTTCAAATGAACTTTTCTGTTACCCCGGACTTATACTACTGGAGCACTGTAAAAGAAGACTTTTACCTCTAATGTCTGCTGCATAAGCCAGAAGACATCTGTTCCTAAGGGTTTTTTAAATATTTAATAGCACTTGAAAAAAAGTGAAAAGTATCTTCCCACACACATTTTCTAATTTTGTTAAATTTTATATTTGTTCCTATCTACTGGTTTTTATGATAAAAAAAAAAAAAACCTCCTCAATTTTCTGCTACCTTTATTCTTAATAAATAAGTCACATGAGATTTTTTTGGTTACTGTATTATACATGCACCTTAAAAAAAAAAAAAGAAAATCTAGCGGTGTAAAACTGAACCTGCCAATTATTTCTGAGAAACTTAACACAAGAGACTTGTTTGTAAATGTTATGAATGGTACTCAATGAAAACTTTGTTTGATTTCACTTATGTTTAGTATAATTTGTTCTGCTCTAGGGCATCCTGAGAATAGGAGATTGTACGCAAATGAATACTGAGTGAAGCAAAGATCATTAAGAGAGGAACTGGGGGGGAACCACACATGCTGGACACAATTATGTGTGTGTGTTATATTATGCTATCTTGGACACATCAGCACTGACTGCTTTGTTCCTTAGAATGACCTTTGATCAAGAGAGACTGCATGTGTCTTTGGTCATTCCCACATCCTAGGCTACTGTAGATGAAGGGAATTTCTGTGGTGTCTTAACTATAATCTCACTGGGAGCTGCCTCATTGTGTGCAAACACTCTGGTAGATGTCTGCCTTGTTGGGAGTTTACAATTGGAGGAAAGGATGGTGGCATTACCTCAAGCATACTAGGCATTGTGCCAGTGTAACTGAGCAGATGGTGACCCGTGGGTCATGGGACTATATTTCTGAGATAGATGGGAAAGGAAATTCTACAGTTTGCAGACCAGATGGAGAGTTCTCACAGTGCTGGCTATAAGGAGTATATCTACACGTGTGTGTAAGAGAATGTCAAAACAGAGTAAATTACCAAGTGGATATTATTAAGTGTAGGAAGAAAAACTTATCAGTGGTTTTTATGGAAGAGGACATCAAGTAATAAAGGTATTTCACGTGGAGCATTCACAAATTTCCTGCTAGTTTCTGTGCTTCACTCTTTTTTACATTATGCAGCATTTTAATTATTTCTATATAAAATATCAGTCATTAAAGAACCCTATTGTTCTTATGCTTAAAAGATAAATTATTTGCTTTTTCTCTAATATTCACTTTATCCAGTTTTTTCTTTCAAATAAATTACTTCTAATAAATTACTTTTTTTTTTTTACAAAGAGGACACCAAGTGCAAAGTTTCTTTATCTAAAAGGATATTCTCTGTATGCCAGATTTGCCTTCTTTCCTGTATTATTATGTCTTGAAGGTTTTTAGGTGCTCTCAGTTGTCACTTGATGGGTACTTGTAAAGCAAAACAGATATTTAAGCGTCAAAGAAAGTTCAACTTCCAAATATCAACATCTCTATAGGTTTTATTTACACTGTAAAAATTCCTGCTACATTGATCTGAAAATGTAGGAAGTATTGAATCCCTGGGAGCAGAGTATGTACTTCACTAGATGGACTAATAGGTATCTGACAGGTTTTGTGTATCACAAAATAATACATGTATCACTAAAACAGGTGATAGATGTTTCTTTTTCTGAGAAATTTCCTTTGATTCTCTTTTAATGAGTCCATGTCTTAGCACATAATCCATAAGTCATTCCAGGAAGGAAAATTCAGTTGCAGGGTCTCTTTCTCAAGACTGAAGTTGCATAGAAATCAATTGGAAGAACCTCCTTCTGGTCTCTCTGCAATAATTGTGACGACAGGAAAGGGCAGTTATTGTGCATTGTTCAGCGTTACAAAGAAAGTCAAGTCTTGAGCTCTTTTGGCTTAGTGCTTTGTTTTCCACCTGGAATTAACTTTTAAAGACAACAGTTCAAGAGGAGACTAAGGAATACTTTAAAGAATGAGGAGCATAAAATTAATAAATATTCAGAAACATAAACTATAAGGTAGGGCATAAAGTTCTGGTTGCTATTGTGTTTCATACTCTATCTAAAGAAATGAGGTAAGGGGAGATAGAAGTAGCTGTGCTCTCCAGTCAGTTAAAAGTATATACTATAAAAGAACTACAAGAACAGGATTTGTCATGGAAATTTCTGAAATATATTGTCTAGAGAATTTGTTTTCCCCTTCAGTTTCCTTAAAGAGCAGTATTCACTCAGAACTGGATATGCTGACATCTTTTATTTGAAAAACTTGAGAATAATTGTTCACCATTGTTTTCATTTTTCCTCTGACTTTTACTGGAGTTTAACCCTATTCCTCAGAGGTAGCTCTGTGCCTTTTAAACTCAGTAGAGTGGTAAAAGATTTAAGGGCAGTTGTAGAAGTGGAATAATTTCCATGCAGTTTTGTTTGTGGTATGCAAAGTTGGGAAAAGGAAGAGGAAAATTTGGCTTTAGGTACTCAGCAAGTGGTAGGAGTCAATAGCAGAATTTCAAAGCTGAGGTCTGGACAAGTTTTCATCAAGTAGTCATGTCCTTAACACCAGGAGTCTTCGGAGAGATCTGTAGATGCCTACCTGTGGATCAATATCAGGACATGCTGGCTCATCCTTGTGACAGGTGTGTAGGTCACATTTATGGGCAGAGACTTTCACCTTTTACATGCTTCTGAGATGAGAAAACAGGTCAAGATGTCCTTGAAAACAGGTCAATGATGAAAACAGGTCTTGACCTCATCTGAGGTCAAGATGCCTAAAGAGGTGGTACCTGTCTCTGCGTGTCTGTGTCCCTAATCCCATGGCCACAGGTAATGGAGCACATGCCTGTCTTTTAAGCAGGAATGGTCTTATTAACTGAAATGGGACTACTCATGTGCTTATAAGTCAGACACATGTTAAAATGCTTGGTTGAACTGGGGCCCAGATTTCTATTTTTATGGAAAATTCACATGTGCAAACAGTAATAACATAATTAATCTCTTTTCATGAAGTGTTGGTTTTAATAATTTTACTCAGGGCTTATTGTGTGTAGTACTTTTGATCTTCAAGGCCTTTTGCAAACATCAGTGTAGGGATTTAAATTGGGTGTAGGATTGTGAAAATTGCTCAGTCTTATATCTGACTTTGTAATTCTGTACCTTCACGTTCTTGGCAGGAGGCTTCTGCCATACAGCTGGGTTGGCTGAACCAGGAACTTTGGCTCTGTCTCCACTTAGCACCTTGGCAAATTATCTCCCAGGTGGAATTTTGGAGGTTGTAAGTGGTTTCAAACTTCTTCCAAGTCCAGATTTTCAAGTTAATGACTTCATTCACCTCTGAGTGAAGCAGAGGTGGTGATGTAGGCTGTGTTTGGCATGCTTGGCTCTTACCCCTTCCTTCTCCTCACCGCAAGCAACTCAGAAATCAGAGAAGCACATTTAAGGTACAGGTTCTTGTTGGCTTCAGAGTGGCTTGAAGTACGTGCTCAGATCTCAGTGCTACCTGTATATTAACTTACCACAGCATTTATGTCAATGTGTAGGACTTCAGCATCCGAGGACAGAGGGCTAATGCCAAACACGTTTCCAAGGCATGAGAAGCATTTGAGGTACAGTGATACTGACCATTGATTCCACTCATGATGCTGCCATGCAGAGTATTGTTTCTCACATAAGGCCTGGATTGAAGAGATCTTTGTGTTTTCTTCAGGGACTCAAGAAAGCTCAGTTATTCTCCAGCTGGGTTAGCTGACCTGCTGGAAATGAGGTTTCTCATTCCTCCAAGGTGTAGCCAACCTCACACAGCTGCTCCCTCATGCCCTCCATGGTGGAGTGGGGGAGAGAATCAGGAGGGTAAAAGTGGGACAGACTGTTGGTTGAGGTAAAGACAGTTTATTATGTAAAGCAAAAGCTACAGGTGCAAGAAAAGCAAGGAATTGCTTTCCCCCTTCCCAAGGGTAGGCAGATGTTCAGCCACGCTCCATCACATGTAACTGTGACCAGGGAAGGCAAACGCCATCACCTCAGTTGTCCCCCCTTCCACCTTCTTGCCCGGCCTTATAACTGAGCCTGATGGCACATGGTGAGGAATGTCCCTCTGGGCAGCTGGGGGGGTCAGCTGTCCTGGCTGTGTCCCTCCCAACCTCCTGTGCTCTCCCAGCCTCCCCACTGATGGGGTTGAGAGGCAGAAAAGGCCTTGGCTCTGTGCAAGCCCTGCTCAGCAACAATGAAAACATCCCTGTATTACCAGCACTGTTTCCAGCACAAACCTGAAACACAGCCCATATTGGCTACTATGAAGAAAATTAACTCTACACCAGCCAAGACCAGCATTGGTTTTCTCTCTGTAAATCTCAGGAGTAGCAGCTAGGTGAGAGAATTTAGAATTTTTGGGTTTTTTACTCCCCCCAGGAAGAAAATGTCCTTAAAAAATTTTTGGTTTATGCAGTTGTTTTCAGCAAGAGGGCTCCTCCTACTGTTGCCATTTCCTTTTTAAAGGAAGATGCTCAAGTTACTCACTTCTGTCCTTTTCAGAGTAAAAATTCACATCAGTACACATTTCAGAAGAGAAATTACTGTCTTTTCTCATTTTCCTGTTCCCAAAAAAAGAAAGAGGTTAAATTGTGCTTTATGGCGAAGGTGCCTTTTTCACGTGGGTGGCTATGAAATACTCTGGTGAACTGCTGTTGTCACTGCCTGTGACGTGGCTTCCTTACTGAGTTGTGTATTTCTTGATGGTACCCTTGGAAGATGCAGGAGCTGAAATATGGGGAAAGCCCTCAGTCATCCTCAGTGATGACATTGCCCAGTTTTGCTTTTTCTCTTCACCTCTGCTGCGGGTAAGGAAGACATTTAACTTGCGCCACAGTCAAGCACATCACAAATGCATGAAAGGGGTCAAAATATCATATGAGGGGAGTAATTAAAGTGCTGCAGTTGCGAACAGGCTGATGCTGTAAAAAGATGAACTCCAGATTAGAGGAGGTCCTGGATTTAATGGTGTGCTAGCGTTCATGGCTAATGTGTGTGCTGCTGTGCTGTGCTTAAACGATATACGTGGGAACTCCTGAAAGATCCTCTTCACATAACTAATAAGCCACTAGAAATTCTTTAAAGGATCACACCCTTTAAATAAAAGTATTGCCTCATTAGGAATATCAGAAAATAGAGAGTCTGAACAGAGATGAAAATGGAGCTTGTGACTTAACAGTGTAAATGCAAACCTAATTAGTCTGGTATTTTAAAGTATTAACAGGGAGCCATAAAATAAGATGGATTGGAATGAAGAAATTTGTTGTAAAGAAATTACTGGATAGTGACAAAAGCCCAATTTATTAACACTCCATGATGTGGAAACAATGAAAGGGGTATTAATTACTTTACTAGTACTGATTTTGCACCGTTGCCCAAAGTAATTGGTTTATTGACTTCTCTTTAATCCTGAATAGTTCAAAAAATTAATTTCAATGGCAAAAATTAAGTTCTGTGCAGGAACAAGTTCTGTGAAGGAGACAGTTACTCATAAATAGTACAGAGTGAAAAAAAATTATAAATAATATTTAAATATAATAGTCTAAGAGTAAAATATTTTAACTATTTACAAAAAAGAATACTTATAAAACAATGAATTGCTGACAAACACAGGTGTTTTCAAAGTGATGCCTTGCAGAAGTTGGTAGAGGTGGAGGGGAGCTTTTACAGAAAGGAAAAATAAGGAACTTTCTGTTAGGATATGTACTTAGAGATACTTGAATTAAACTGAAATTAGAAAACATAAATATATCTTCTTATAGCCAATTTTCTTTAAAAAATCACCTGGCACAGATTGAAAAGTAAAGCCCACATATGCAGTTCTAGGATGCAGAGAATATTACAGATATACAGCCAGGTGTGTTTGAAGCAATGTATCATTTATACTCAGGGTCAGATAGAAAAGAATTGATTAGCAATTTGTGACTGAACAAGACCTTTTTTTAAATGAATTTTACCATAGAATCTTATTTGTTTCTTTGTCATGGTCATAATGAACAAGGATGAGGACTTTATTGATTCTGTCTTTGGGGTATCAGTCTTGATATGCACCCAAAAGACTGATAGCAAACAAGTAATTCTGGCTTCTGTTAAGTTTGGTGTACATGAAGAACAAAAAGTTCATTGTTAACAGCTGGAAATGAGTGAAGCCTCTGTGGAAATCAATGTAATTACAGTGGACAAGTGGTCAAAACGCCCTGTTAATATGTCCAAGTAGGAAGGCATGGGATACAATGCAGTGTGTACTGCTGGTGTATGTGAGGTTATGGTTTGATCCATAAAATTCAGTCAGTATACTGTCACTTTCAGCTATACAAAAAAAACCCAGCAACTATTGAAGCAGCAATATTCCTTCTTTGAATGTTTTTATTTCTGGAATATCTTGCATTCAAATTAGGACACTTTATTCAGGCTGTTTTAAACTTGCTTCCTCCAAGAAATGAACAACATAAACAAGCCTCTATCTCATAAGTCTGTTCATGTGCTCTGATACCTTAGAATCATAGAATCATTGTTTTGCTTTGGCTCAAGTAGCAATCAGTTGTCATTGAATCATAAAATAGTTTGGGTTGAACGGGCCCTTTAAAGGTGACCTAGTCCAAGCCCCCTGCTCTGGACAGGGACACCTTCTACTCGACCAGGCTGCTCAGAGCTCCATCCAACCTGGCCTTGAGCACTTTGAAGAATGGGGCATCCACAGCTTCTCTGGGCAACCTGAGCCAGTGCCTCACCACCATCATAGTGAAAAATTGTCTGTCTCTGCTCCTTCCTCTCTTGTCCTATTTTGATTCTTTACCTTCATTAGGAGACTCCTGCCTTCAGGCATCAGTTTACATTTTCTGGCTTGTAGTATCTGAATAAAACAGTGATGTAACTTTATCATGAGAAATAGGAGTGATCCTTAATTCCTGTCAAGGTTTATAACATTCAGCTAGTTAGGCAATTAGCCTATATTTAATGTTTAATCTGTAGGAGTTCAAAAGAGTTTAGTTAAAAGAGATGATCGACTAGGCTGCAAAATCTGTAATGTTCCTTGGTTTGGAGAACCCTCTTATTTATGTTTTATTTCATTTACTTTGTGGGCCTACAGAAGAATATCAGAAGGTACTTAGTGCTTCAGGTCTCTTGGGGTGGATTTGCTGACCCGGATCCTGTCTGCAGTGCTTGAGTATATTGATGAGATATTAAGGTATAAATCTATAGTACATAAAGCATAAAATCTTTTAATGGGAGAAAATCAAATCTACTTACATACTTTGAAAGTTGCAAGTGAAAAAAATGTTTTTTCTGCATTATTAAAAGAGATAGTAGGAGATACTGCCTGTTTGTAATTTCTTGCAGTTTTGTTACTTAGCTGTTTAAGTATTATATTGACATTTAACATTTAATTGAAACTGTGGTCAGTCATTCTTCACTTCTTTGTGTGTGGGGGAAAAAAGAGTTATAACTGTTCCAAAGTAGATTTTTTTGGATAGTAGTGTTTTTAGATAGGTGAATTTTGGTCTTCGTGATGGTAGCTGTTATTTCCATATGCCTTCTCTTTGGCCTATGCATTTAGAAAAGAGAGGTGCTTAGAAAAGGAACAGTCAATTTAGTTTTCTATTCAAACAGAACACTTGGATAAACTATTTAGCTCTGATTTTCATTTATCCTTTCATAAAGGATGGAGAGGACTTCATGCAGGAATGCTGGTATTCTGTTACAGAGTAACTTAGTAACCTAAATTTTCCTAGTATTTCTGCAGAAACATTCACATACTGAATTTTATTATCTAGAAGAGGTAAGCTACTTCTGAGGAGTATTAAAAATAAGAAGTGTTTTGAGGTTGGGTATTTTGGAGTGAAGCAGAGTGTAAGTGTTAGATGCTGAATTTCTACCCACTATGTGAGGGGTGCAGTGAATAAATGTTGTTTTAGTATGCCTGCCTCTTCAAACTGACCCTGCAGCATCAGCACATGACTGGTGTTCTACATTCTGATGTATTCTTCCTTGAGATCCCTGGTGAAAGCACTGTGTGTTACCCCATAAATATTTTTTGATTTTTTTTTTGTTGCTTTTTCACATTTAGCTCAGCTGGTTGTTGGAGGCAGCCTTTTCTGTGCAGAATTTTTTAGAGCATAATAAAGCTTTCATTCATAGGGAGGGAACCTGATGTTTTCTTTCTTGGGCAGAATTCAGTACTCACTCACCAGTAAACCTAAAGTAAAAGCAGACGCATGCAGATCCTGAAGTGCCTCTGTACCCACTGTGCCTGGTGCCTGGGGAAATTTGCTGTATCATGACCAAGGGTGGTTGGATTCAATTTGGACTGAATGTCCCTCCAGTGCAATGCTGACAAGGATCTACGTGATGCTAATCCAGTTTGCAAGGTGACAGGTGTTCTTACCAAACTCTCTACGGGCACACGTGCACCCCTGCACAGACCGCTTGACAAAGAAGCTGAGGCCAAAATACACACAGAAACCGGCCTCATTTTCCTTTAAAATGTGTTCCAGAGAAACAATAAGACAAAGAAAGAATGAATTAAGAAAACAGTAGAATTCTTGTTCTCATTTTATGCAGAAGGCATTGGGCTTTGTGCTTTTTTTTAGAAGTGCAGCAAATGAGCACCTGTTTCCAAAAAATTCACCACAGAAAAATGGAAAAATACCCAGCCGACAAATCAGACAAGGAAATTGATAGAACCAGCTTCTGGCTATAGGGATATTTGAAATCTCAAACTTCACAGATCTCAGTATCTAAGTAAGCATCAGAATTTGGGTTTATTGGTATGAAATTTGATTTTCTGTAGTTCACCATTTAGGATGGTTTACCATTTCAAAACTTGAGGTAAGAAATATGTAATAAACATAAATGTAAGAGAATGCAGATCTCATTGTCCCAAGAGAAATTTCTCTCTCTCACACACTTACACATGCATTCTTCTGCATTTTGTCTTTTCTGGTGGCTCAGGAAGCCAGCATCTCCCAGGTCTACTGATTTCTATTCCATGCCCTGTATGGGTACTGATATCCTTCTGCTGTGCTGGCTCTGAAAACATGCCGCAGTAATTCAGATGAAATAATATAATAATTTTATACTAATATATTAGTACATCACAGCACATTACCACCTCAGGCTAAAGCACTGGTTCATAGCATCTTTTTAAGAGATTCAAAGGCTCAACAAAAAGAATTTTCTCTCCGTTAATGAGTTCAGTGGTAGCTAAGCTTGTTACGAAGACTTTTAGATGATTTTGTAAATACTAAGGCTTTAAAAGGAAAACGTCTACAAAGCTGTTCTAGATTCCATCCAACAAAGAGACTGTATCTTTCGTTTCAAAATGTTAATGTTTTTTGTCTCTTCGACTTCATTTCGGTCAAGCAATCCCATATAAGTCATCTCAGTGCAGCCATTATTTATAGCTAATAATCTCCTTTAGCTGCCAAACTGAAACTAGATCTCCTTCACTCTTGAGCTGAAAGCGCTTTTCTTTCTACAATGTGCTGGAAATGTGCCAATTTACCAGTTCCATTAACTTAATGAGGTCTGACAGCCTGCAGCAAATTTTCTCATAATCTCTCCTGGATTTAAATTTGGTGCTGCACAAACAACTGAGTATGACCAAGTAGTTGCTTTTTAACTCTGTGTATTCTAAACAAAATTCTTTACTCAGCTTAAATACAAAACAGGCTTAAGTCTTTCTGGGTTTTTTTTGGTGGGCATTTTTTTATTCATGCAGCAGTTGTTAAGTTTATGGATAAAACTTTTAATATTAACAATAATCTGAATGCTGTATTTGTGTTGATCTGTTAAACATCAGTATTAAATGCAAGTGATTTCAAGTGTAGTGCTGTTGGTGGTAGGATGGTAGGATGGAGAAGGATGGTATTTATTTATTTTTATAATACACCTGAATAGTTATATGAGCTGTGAGGTTATGTCATGATTTTCACAGACTAATAAATAATCACCCTTATAAGGTCAACAGTAGTTTTAATGCAAGGTTAATCCTTAGCTTCTGTTTCCTAATACTTCCAATGATTACTGTTCACTGAAGGCTGTAATGCGTTACTAAATTCACAAGAAACGGAATTGCTTGGCAAATTAAATGGGACAAAAGTAAGGTCTTGATTTCTCTTGCTTGAATTCTACCTTCCTAGCAGTGACAGCCATATGCTGAAGGCAGAGCTGAAAATATGGTTAATTACTCATTGGAGGAATAGTGGGATTTTATTTTAAGTACATCAGGTTTTTTAAGTACATCAGGTTTCTCTAAATCTGGTAAACAGCTTAAACAGCCTGGCATTGCAATAGCAAATTGCTACATTACACTTTAAAAGTGAGCTTGTAACCACGGTTTGATCAGAATTTAGAATGGTCAGGGCTGTTTCACTTCTCTATATTAATGCTTGCACTGTGCCATTGTTTCTCACAACGGCATTTCCCAAGAAGATGAAAATTTTGTCTTGAAGTGCTTTGGACCTTACAAAACCTCAGTACTTGGGGTAGGAAGTATGTTGGAGAAATACTAAATTTGAAAAGTACCTTAAGGAAAAATAGGCCATGTTGGGCTGCCTCTTTATCTGGAGGGTCTCCTTGCATGGGCTTTGTGTGCTTTGTATTTTATCACTGTTTTTGTAAGTATTAACTTCACTCTATAAATATTATCAGGCTGAAAGTTTGTACTCCAAGCGCACCACAGTCTTTTGGTTAACATCAAATTCTGCAAAATTAATGTGTAAGTTCTCTGTTTAGTATCTTTTTTCCTGAAACAGTCTTTTGGTGCTCTGTTTCTCATTTATGGGAAGGTAAAAGCCTCTGGCCTCGTCCCTGCAAATCTTTCAAGGGTGTTTTACCTCGGGTGAGGTATTTCCCAGTGCCCTCAGTGGACGTGTCCATATACTCATAGCAGCATGAAATTGTCACTGCAAGATTTTTTCAGCTAAATTAGAATATTTTCTGTTTCCTATTCCTAGAGAGACTCATTCTCATATAAACAACAAGTTTTAATGTGTGGGAGATTTGAATGACTGTTCATATTTAGGTAACAAATCAGTCCAAATAAGTTGAAGTTAAAAATTCAACACATAGATACAATATTACATTAAATTAATACTAACATCTTACTCTTCATACTGGGAGCCATGGTTTAATGCTGAGAGCAGGGAAGTCACCTGGCTGTGCCTTTTATTAACATATCTGAATCCAACATACTGATAGTATGACCATCTACAAAAGGTTTTAATTTTATGTTCCTCAGCCTTCCCAGATTTTTTCCCCCCCACTCTCAGGCAAGATCTTTCTTGAGGCCTTGAATGTACTTGGTTAACCTTGAAGTCAGAGTTTTAAACACTATTATATATTTTGTTGCAGTTGTAATGTCTAGTGCTTACTCAAGCAAGTGCATCGCACAGTCTGGGGAACAGGATATTTCAGGGCTGTGGAGGGAGGTGGAGGGCTTTGTGTCCTGCTGAAACATTGAACAGTCTTGTAGCAAGGCTGGATGTTTCTTGCTGTATTTCTGAAAATATTCTGTCAAATTCCTCATATTAGCTGCATGTAAGGTGTTGGAGATAAAGTGAAATATTAAAAGAATTAAAACTTTTTTCAGGGCATGTACCCTTGAGACAGGCAGGTACTGTTAATTCTGCCTGAACATCAACATAGCAAGAACATGTAACCAGTGTTTAACGCCATCTGTATGTCAGGCAATTGTGCTTTGGACTAATGAACTTAGACTGTACCATTAATCTAACATCAGTGAGCCTGGTGAGGCTGGGTTCCTGCCAAGGACCCTGCTTTTATAAAAACAGTCATTTTTAGAAAATGCATTTGTTTTTTCCACATAATAGCAAATTTAAATGGAAATCTGTATAATTGGAAAGCTTAGTTAGGAAGACTACATTAAATACAAAAAGTGAGAGACAGAAACAAAATGTGAACAGAGTAGTTAATACTTAGCAGCTGTAGTGAGATCTCTCTAAACTCTTTTCTGTTTTAATATGGATTTTGTATTCTTCTTGTCACGGTTCTATAAATGGTCACATAAATGTTGCCATTCATGGGCAGACCCTTACTTGTTCCTTGTGCCTTTATAAGCAGAGATACACAAATATTTTGATGTAGGCATATATGATCATAAATAGGGAAATAACCTGGCTTATGTTTGTGCATGTACAGTGTTTGCCTTGCACTTTAATTCATTGTGCTTCTAGGAAATGTTGGTCTTGAAAAATGTTAGTTCACCAATATAAACCTCCCTCATTTTTCCCCTCATGTTCTCATTCTTGATTGGTACTTAAAAAAAAAAAAGGAATATGTTCAAATAATTTCACAGGACTCTGAATTTTTGGCTTTGCCACAGACTTCCTGTGTACCCTTGGAAAAATGGTTTACTACACCATGTTTTGATGGGGGTCAAGAAAAATGTGGTTCTGGGAAGCAAGAAAGTATTTGATTGTGTTTTCTCAAGTGAGAGGGCTCCATAATAAATCTACCAAACAAGTCAGGCACAGTAACTTGTAATGAACCCTAATTTGTAAGTACTTTTTAATGGGATGAAGTTGTCCTCACCAGCAGATCAGAGTAATTGTAAGAAACTGCACTTTGACATTTTAGAGACAACCTCAGCAGATGTTCAGGCAGCTGTCCAGGTGTCTAAAGATAATAAAAGACATTCCAACCCAATGACATCAGTAGCAAAACTTTTATTGACTTTAGCAGGCCAAGATTTTACCCTGTCAGATCTGTGCTAACTATTGTGAAGGGACAGGTCTCCACAAATGGGTAAAGATGAGAAGCAATTTTAGGGCACATCCTCTTGTATTATGTAATCTCTGCCTTTTATGTTCTCTTCAAGAACTGGTGGGAATGCATATTTGAAAATTTACCTTTACACATGTGTGTGAGAAAAACAAGGCATAAATGACATTTCCTTGACATTGTCTTGATTCTTTTTCACTGACAGGTGATACTGTGATACTTCCAGAATATTGATTTAAGTGTTGCCAATGCCAGCATCTATGTTGTCATTTTTCCTGTTTAAAGATAGATACCACTATGTTGGATATCTCCCCTCAGCTTCCAAGAACTATTGAATCTTCTCTAAGCACATCCTTTAAGTAAAAAAATAATGACCTTTGTAAATTGTTTTGAGTGTTGAGAGAACAGAGAGCATGTTCCTGTTGAATCCAGAAAAAAAAAAAAAAAGAGTAATTTCAGGTCAAAAGTTCTCATGTTCAGTCTTCATTGCCAATTATCTACTTAGGTGAGGGTACGTTACAAAAACTAAACAATTATATGTTATTATATAATCCACATGTTTTTATTTAAGGCTGTCTTAGTAACCGAGTAACACACAATAGGGCAGATTTTTTTATTCCAGTGGATTCATACCAGTTATTTTAGCTCTCTCACGAAAATTCTCTGAATTGCCACTGACTCGAAGAGGGTTCTTGGACTTCAGGCCTTTGGACCTTCAAATTTTATGCCGATCTACATGTTTTAAAGTGGAAAACATCTTGAAGCTTATATATTGTACATCAAATCCTTGCACAATCCAAGAAACTTGAAAGGGCCTGACCTCAATTAGGGGATATAGTATTTCCTCCATTTTGTATTCCATTTCTTTTTTCTTCCAACCAACTGCTCTTAATATTCTTCTTACCCGATAAAGAAGAGAACTAACTCTGTGGTTCAGTAGAAGTATTCCAATAATAAGCAAGCAAATATATATTTATTCATATATACACAGAGGCAGAAATTAAAGCTTTTTTTTTTCTATTAAAACAGTGAGGATTGTGTTATTGCTACTGATAAAACATTTTGTGTTTTGCTGATTAATGTGAAGTGAAGTCAGATTCCATTTTTTATCTAGAAGTTCACATATATGAAATTCAAAATAATAAAAAACTTGTCTTTTGGAAACCAGATAGGGGGTTTTAGCCTTATTATATATACTTACCTTGTAAGGAGTCAGGTGAAGGAATGTCCAGTTATAGTTTGTACATAGCTTAATTAATTTGTGATGCCACCATAACTATATAAGAAGAACTTTTTACTGCATTTGAAGATGAACTTTATAGTGCTTTACTTTAATAATTTTGAGTATCAGAATAAAAACAAGCTTTAGGACGGCACTTTGTACTAGGAAATACTGTCTGTAGCCAGTTAGCACTTCAGTTTTATTGGAATGTGAATCTTAAGCTGCAAGAGCTGTTCAGAAATTCTGCAGTTGCTTTTCACTAAAATACATTGTAACTGCATTCACTTCAGCCCAGATTCAGGAAAATACTCTGATGTGAAAAATCATTTAGGATTTTATTTGGTCTTTATTTTAGACCTGACTGCAAACAAATAATTATCCTAATAGCTTGGTATCAAATGTCCCTGGAAAACAAATACAGCTATCAGTACAGGCTGTTTTCCAGGATAAAACATTTCAGGACCTTCCATACCTCTGGGAAAAAAACAGAACTAAGTGGAAAAAAAAATCACAAATTCAATTTAATCACCTAATTATACAAATACAAATAACTTTTTATTTGTTTTTTTGTTTATTTTGTCTGCTTTGTGCATATATATATACAGACAACACATGTAAATACTGTTCAAAAGAGGATAATATTTAAACTTATGAAATAGAAAGTATTCTTAGGTGTATTTAGACTTGCATTTAAACATAAGCAGAGGCCATCTGGTGAGAGAAAAAATAAGACAAATTTGATAATCTGTTCTAAAGAGCAATTTCATCTCAGTCTTCTCAATAAAAAAGTAGTGGATAAAGATTCAGAGAACTGAGCAAAAATTGCCCCACGTGGAGCCTCTCAGACTCATCCAAATCTCTTGGGTTTTCAACTGTGCTATGAAAGTCTTGAGGGAAAAGATTTTGAGCTGAGTTTTTATTTGGTGGTGTTTTTTTTGTTTTTCCTGCTTCCAGTTCAGACTGGAAAGTCTACAAAATTGTTCTTTATTGTGGCATTTTATCATTGATACATTATGTCTTGACTGGCAAACAGAAATAATTAGTATGAAGAAAATATATTTAAGCCTTTTCAAATGTAAAATTCCAAGAGTTTTCCAAAGACCAAACCATTTGTTTCTGGTTTGGTCTGAGATAAAGTGAAATGATTTTTGTTTCAGTTGAAGACCAGACTTTTATCGGTATAAGGCAACTCTGAGATAGATGAGTAATTGGTAGGGTTTACCTGAGTGTTTTTAGTTGTCTGCTTGCATCTTTAGGAATTTATTTAGTGTGTTTAAAGAAACCCAGTGTACCAAGAAGTGCTAGAGGCTGAAATTCTCAGTTATGTGCAAAAATTGCATTTGCCTTGTGCATTAACCTCTGCTGTTCTTAAGCCGTGTAACTTTTCATAGGCCGTAACTTTTCATAGGTCATAACTTTTCATAGGTCTCTCACTGGCATTGCCACAGGCATAAATTGCCCATGGGATGAGCTGCAGTCACAGCTCCACAGCTGCTGCCCAACATACATCAGCCCTGGCTTGAAAAAAGTCAGCACTGAGTCCCTGCCCCTGAAAGGCACAGCAGAGTCTCCTTGTCCTGCACGGTCACCAGGCGTTTTCTGCCCACAAGGAGCCGGCTGTGCCTGGCTCAGCATTTTTGCATAAACCAGCAAACAAGCACAGATTTTTAAGAGCTTCTCATTATGGCACTCCAGGATGGAGTCTCTCAGGCTGTATTCACTCAAACTTGTTTATAGTTAGTCTGGGTTTGGTTGAATTTTTAAGCAGTTTATCAGCTTGGTTTTCCTTGTATTCTGACCAGATTGTTATTTCATTGAAAACGTGATCAGTGAATCATTTAGGCTGGAAAAGACCATTAAATTCATAAAGTTTAACCATTAACCCACACTACAAGTCCACCATCAATGGTAAGAAAATATCCTATCAGTGATAATTAAATAATAACAAGCAATGAGTAATGCATTTTATACTTGCCTGTGGAAAAGTTGTAAATCTGTACAGTTCTTTCACAAAGCAAAACATCAGCAAACTGCTGACAATAGAATTCAAAATCAGACTATAAATACCATCAAACCTCCAAGTTTTTTCCTGATCCAAATATCTTACATACAGAATCCTCCAAAAAAGGCTATGTCTTTATAAGCCAAGCCACTCTAAGAACCAGCAAAGAAAGAGAAAATACACAACTATATTAATTATTTGATTATCCCATTAAGCCACACACAAGATCAGACACCCCAAGGCCAAAAAAGGACTTGTAGACCTGCAGGCCAATAAATGTCAGGTTGCTACTACTTGTAACCTATTTTAATGTGATATTTACTCTTATAACCCAGCATTTGCTGACTACAGGATATTTAATAGGATTTTCAAGTGGAATTCAGGATACGTGATTTGTTCATCAGCAAATTCCAGGAAAATCAATACTAACTCAAAAGTGTGCAGTGAAAAGGCAACTTGAATCTTCTTCTAATGAATGTTCTTTCTTCTGTATTCCAGAAGCCATGCAAAAATTGAGTAATAAAATTATGTGGGGGGGAGGAGGGAGAATATCACCTGCACTTCCGCTTTTATATGTGGAAAAGCCTAGATAATTACCTGTTTGCAAAAATACCTGTGATGTTGTTCAGGCTCTCATTAAAATCTCAGTAGAGGGACCTGGTGAGAGCATGCTTTCATAAACTGGGAGAGGAAAATAATAAGAATAAAAAGGGCATGTGAGGGGGAAGAGAAAATACAGCCTCAGAGCCTGGTTTAGCTGAAACCACACTGTCCACAGATGGAATACGCTTGGCTGGTTTTCTCATACCATCCTAGCCAGGGAGGGAAGCAGTATTAAACCCAAACAAAAAGCTCTTCCAGGGGTATGATAAGGCTATGCCTGCTCATAACTTGTTTTTCAGTCCCCAAAGTGATCAGGGCTTAATAATGAAGACTGAAATTAAAGTCCTGAACAATGTCGACTGTGAAGTCAACTCTTTGCTCTTGATATGAGGGTGGCATTGTGCATTAGTACCTTCAGTGCTGATAAACACTCCATGAAGCTCTAGACGACAAATGAACCTAGCTTTGTTTCAGTGTTCCTGCATACACTTAGTCTGCTCTCCTCTCTGCTCTTGGACTGTGAAGAACTCAGGGATATAAAGGCAAGGTGTAAAAGTAGCTGGTAGAAAATTACCACTGATTTTCAGTGCACTTTTCCCATTTCACACTTTCCCACTTTCCCAGAAGATTTTCAGTGAGGCATCACTGAAGTGTCTATTGAAAGTCTCCTCACCTTCCTTATCACTTTAAAATATCTTCTCAGTTTTGGTGTTTTCAAAATCAAATTTTTCTCCTTTTTTCTCCAGTTCTTATTTGCAATTTGCTTTCATAGACATCTATTGTATGTTAATTACTATGAATTTGAGCTTATATAAATAGATATTTTTATTGAATAGTCAGAAATTA
Source organism: Camarhynchus parvulus (assembly GCF_901933205.1). NCBI lineage: Eukaryota > Metazoa > Chordata > Aves > Passeriformes > Thraupidae > Camarhynchus > Camarhynchus parvulus. Next base: position 14,527,785 of record NC_044575.1, on the reverse strand, counting down.
AATAATTTACTGCCTTTTACTGCAGTGTATCTGCAAAGTGCTTACTAGGAAGGGCCAATTAGGTTTGGTAAGTCCTTTTTCTTCCAAAACAACTCTTGTCTTGCAAAAAATTTGAAAGAACGAGTTTTTGCTTGGCGTCAAGACATCTGTATCATTTGTTTAGCACAGAAAACACGGTTGCAAAACCAATAGCTACAAAGACAGCCTAATTTTACTATGGTCCTCTTCAGCATTTGTGCTCATCAAGATATGAGGATTATATTCTCCAAATTGTGTTCAATTGTTAAGAAAATTATGTGGAACTAAAGAGCAAGGAGAAGTAGGAAAAGGTTCTGCTGCAGAATCAATTGGTAAAAGGCAACAACGAAGGAAATGTTGAAAGACGTTTGTGTGATTATTGAGTGGGGGCACACAGAGTGATGAAGACAGCTCTGAGATTTGATGGCTGAAGTCACAGTAAGCTATGAAGGGCTGTGAAAATGGGGAAAAATAACTTTTGAGTGATAAAAGAGAGAGGAGGAACCCCAGGACAGATCCAGAAAATATAAAGTAGAAAAATCTGAGTGTAGGAAAGTCAGAGGAAGAGAGAGAGGCCAAGAGCTAATGTGAAGGAAGGTGGGGTAGGGAAGAGAGCTGGCTCACAGGGATATGGAGAGAAAAGAGGAGAGGAGAGCCTGATGCAGTGCTCTTCTAAGACCTTCAGGATTGCCTAATTAAATCAGTGGAGTTCTGATTTGAACCAGCTGAGGGTTTGGCTGACTCCTGATTCTACCTCTTTTGTAGGAAAGACACTTGAGAGTGAGAGCTGTGTGTGCATCTATTTCACACACAAAAAAGGAAAATTTGAGTATTTCTAGAATAAATAAAGCCCACCTAAAACTTGCCAGGATCAAGGCATTTCTGTTCCCTACAATGTGTGTAGCTGAGCTTATGCTCAACCCTTACTGAGGAATTATTCCTTTGCAAAAATGTGTTGCAAGCTGTAAGGAAAAGTAATCTGATATTTCTAACAAAGTATTCAACTGTTAATTGTTCTGTACACATCATCACATATTTACACAATGAAACAGGAATATTAAGAAAAATATTTTTTCTTATGTAACAGAAATTAAATTGAAATATACAGCTGGGCTTGTTAACAGTTTCTTAATTAAGAGGGGAAAAAGTAATTAAAACACATTCTGGTTTCCAAATTTAACTTTCCAGAGGGTAATTCTAGTAAAAAAATATATTGTTGAATTGTGCTTGTGCTTTGAAGCTACAGAGAGAAACAGAGTTCACATACCAAAGTAGTCAGTCCCAGCCAGTTTCTGTCTCCAGCATATCAGCTCATAAAATTCCCTGCCTTTTTGCAATGCTAATAACACAGTGCATTCTTTAATTTTAGATTGAACAAGAGAAATTGGATGTTTCAGGTCAGATATTTCCACACAAAAGACCTAATTAAGAAGTGTGTATCTAGAGTCCTACACAATATATAATCTACATTTGCTGTCTCAAATGTCTTCTTGTATCTACGAGTTTTCCAAGTTTCTACTGATCCCTTGGTGTGCCAAGCCCATGTGTAGGTTCAGGGTTGTGTTCTCCCCTTGACTTTGTGCATGTAGTCCTGCACCCACTGTGGCCAGATGGGGACTTCAACACAATTGGTACATTTAGGCAGGAACTTCTGCCCTGAATGTGCTTTAAAGAAGGGTTTTTCCATCTGTTTGGAATACATGCTTCAGTAAATGTGATGCAGTCCCTATTTTTAGTGGCTTTTAAGGTGCAAAGTGCCTCTTCCTTCTTACTCATAGAATTTGTACATATGGAATAAGTTGGGTTATCGCAATAATTTAGATGGTCTCATGAGATTTTTCAGAAGCATGTATCCATCCCAACCTAGTTAGATAGTCTGATGCACATATTTGGAAATCTCAATGGCCTTTGTATACCAATACCATCATGGGCTCACAAGAGATGATGTGTGGATCTGAGCATCTGCAGGAATAACATGAAGCATTGGGTGGTCCTACTTGGACTTGGACTGTAGCTTGAAAAAGCTTTAGTGATGAAAGGATGAAGGTGGAGCTGTTGATGGTCTAATCTTAAGTTTTCCACAAAGTATGTATTTGTGAAAAATCAGTCTTTGATTTGAAATGGTTTAAAAGTAAAAGGCATGGCTCTTGTGGTTGTGGAGATCTGCTAACACACCATTTGACATACCAAATGTTGATACATAAGACAGAATTGGGCTAGTAACATAATTTTTTGACTTACACTCTATTTGTAATTTCTTTGCAACTACAATTACATGAAAGAGCTTTAGCAGAATTTTTCAAAAGCACTCAGATTTTTTTCAGGTTGCCCCTCTGATTATTGTAGCACAAAATTCTAGCCATTACTATATTTTCTGGATGTTCCACAACTTGCCCAGTGGCTAAGACTAAATTCTTTTTCATGATGTATTTTTTTGCTGTTCTTAGATAGCTGATTTCTTCACTTGAAAAGGATTCAGGTGCCCATCATGGCAACTTCGGAGATATTTTTCCCATCAATTGCAACCTTTTCAGTGAAGCCCAGAGACACTCTAGCTTTTCATTAGGAGACATGGACAAAAGTACCACTTCACTGAACTGCAGCCAATAAAGGGACAGAGCTTGAATTACCACAGGCAAATACTGTGTCTGCAGATGAGTGATCTTGCAGTAAGCTTAAAATTATTTTTAGTCTTCTCCTGTCAACCATCTTGGGATGGTTGGTTTAGTTTTCTCTAAAATATTACACTGGGTAGAGATTTAACATGACATGCCATCATACTTTATTTCAATCTGGGCCCATTTCTGGTTTCAATCACACCATTGTGTTACGTATGTGAGTAAATTTCTGGAAGTACTGGAGCTCTGACTCTGACAAGGTAGAGACTAATGCATCTTGGCAATGCTGAGATTCCAGTCCATTCTTTTACACTGTTTTTTTCATTTAAATTTTAAAAAATCAAGGAGGAGGCTGTGTCAAATTGGACAGGATTTGCTGGTTTTCGGATTTTTTTTTCCAGCAAGCCATAGGAGAAGCTAAACTGATACAGAAATTATTTGGGCTCTTAAGGAACAATAAATAAACAATATGTCATCTTAATGCTCTTACATATTTTTGAAGAGAAATTATTACTAATGTGTTAGTATTAGTTCTCCTATTGCCTGATTAAGGAGTTTATAACATTATGGTGAGACGACAGGCTGCTAGTTACTTCATTCCCACTGAAATATAGCCTGATATTCAAAACCAGAGGCCTGTGTTTGCCAGGTCTTGCTCTATAGGAGAGATCCTAATCTCAGTAAGATAAACTGCTTAAATAAAAGTTGATGAAAGAACAGTCCAAAGACTGGATTATGCTCTAACAGTTTTACAGTGCTTTGCTTTAGCACAATTCTGTGCTTGTGTCCTTAGGGAAGTCTAAACTATTCAGTGTTTACAGAATTGTATTAATCTTGATTTTTGCCAAGTTAATTTCTGTTCGGTATTTGTATATTCATTTTTATTTTGTACTGGGAAGGAATTATGGGGAAAGGGTTAAGAGCATGCTTGCTCTTCATCTGTTTTAAATCCATAAATGTGAGTCCCTGTGCTGTTTCTAGGTTTCAGATTACACTCTGTGATTTATAGGGAAAGGCTGTTCTCCACGAGTTGAAATCCCATGTGTTTCCCCACTATTGTAAAATAACAAATCCTGGAGAATGCTTCCAGTTGCAAAAATTGCAGTTTTGAACTACATTTGTAACTGCCTTTTTTCCCTGAAGTGATGGCTTTGACAAGGGAAGTGAAGTCCCCTTGTCCTAATGCCATCTTTCACTGTTTGCAGCTCACAGAAACCGCAGCAGCACCCTCACATTTCCAGTCTTCTATCAGTTTATTTTTGGAGGCTACACCCACTAAAAAGTGCAGCTGTGAGAACACACTTCTATCACTGTGCACAAGTAACATCCAGAGCCCCTACAGAGATGGCAGGCCAGGAGCCAAGGTGACCTCACAGTCCATCAGCTCCCAGTCCCTTCTGTTACCCATGGTGAACACGAGAGCAGGGTTTGGCTTCGTGTTTTTCAGTGGATTTCTGTGACAATGGTGGGGGGTTTGGATACAGTTTGTTCTCAGAATTCAGTGCTTAGAAAGAGCTTCACAGCAGCGAGTTCTACCTTCTCCTTTTCGTTACCGAGGAGCAGGAGAATTTGCCAATCACCTCTGTAGTAAAAAAACACATGGAAAGTGTTAAGACTTCTGAAATGGTATCATCACTTAATTTGGTAATTATTTAAATATTGGTATTCACATCAATTCCTTTCAGGTATTTTTCCTGCTGTAATTCCTGTCTCTGCAACAGGAGACCTACTTCATTTTCTCAGTCACAACCATGCAATGACTTTCATGTGCGTGGGACAGCTGAGATACTCTCTCAACTTTGCCTTGGTAGGGTAGTTGAATTTGTGAAGTTGTGTGACTCTAACCTCTTGCCTATGATTGGTTTTACAAGTAAGGGACCATGTTTTTGCATCTATTCTCTATTATTGAAAATTCACATATCACTGAGATGGGAGGAAAAAACTGAGGAGGGTTCTGGCTAAAGTCATTGTGTGAGGTTTAAGTAACGCAAGATTGCTTTGACCTTTCATGGATCCTCTATGAACTGCATCAGTAGCTGACCCAATGAAAGCTTATTTCTTTTGTCTCAAAACAAAAGGTTAAATGGGATGGCAGCAGTAGTACCACAAGATGAGTCCTAATTAAGATGTGAGATACAGCGTATGTTAAATTAGCATGTGTTTTGTAGAGTAGAAGCAAATAATTGGGAATAGAAACATATAGTTGAGAAATCTCAATGGGTTACATAATTTTGATGCTTTTACATCTCATATTCAGCGCTGGATATTTTTGTGTACAGATTGTATCTGAGGTGCATTCTGAGCAATGTAATTTAAGCCAAATAGAAACGTCAAACTCAGTGTTGAGTTTGCAGGGGCCTTGTAGTTCCCTACAATGAGCACAGCAAAAAGCTACTGTGTAGTGTGAGCAACTTCTCGAGCATAGTGAAGTAGTGTAACATCAGACAGTTAAATATTCAAAGGTTATTGTAAGTTTAATAGTCAAACAATAGAAAGGCAAGTAGCCAGGGGAAGTATGGTTATTTCTTCTTGGTGCCTCTCAGTGTAGCTCTGCATTTCCTTGTATAATTCAGAACCATAAATGAAAAGCTCAGCAAAAAAATATTATTTTTAATCTGAAAAGATGGCTTTTAACCAGAGGAGGCAAAATAATAATGCCTACGGCTTCCTGTGTGCACTGAACAAAAAGCTCTGTTGTGTTCCGAGTTCAGCTTCTTTAGAAAAGGAGTTTAATGTGTCAGACTGTATCTGTAAGAGTGCTGTACATTATTATTTACTTATCTGTGATCTCATTTGTGTCTCGCTACTTTCAAATTGCTTGGCCTTGAAACCGTGTGAAAAAGCAGCAGCCCTCTAACTCAATAAGATGCAGAGAGTGAAGAGCTGAATAAAGGTTCTCTGTGATTTGATATGGACATCAATATCAATTGGTATTTGATAATGACATCACCAAAGCTGCCAAACAATAATTTGTTCTGACAAAATGGGAACTGGCTTGTATAGTTTTCCTGCTTTCTTGATGTGGCTTTTTGGTCCTGACCAAAGATAATTTTGTCTTCCTATTTTTTTCCCATGTTCTTTGTGCAGCTCTTCCTGTCCTAGTAACAGGCATGAGTTAAAATGGAATTGTGAAAATATACAGCAAAGGCAATTAAGGATGTACAAGAAATCTCTGGCTATTGCCTGATTTCCATACAAACTACCCTTGTAAGAGTTGAGTTCTTAGCTACCATCACTGTGGAGCAGGCCACAGAGGAAATATCTTGCTGCTACCTCTGTTTGCTCCAGCATGCCATTAGTTCTGAAAACCTATACCTGGTCTTCCTTCTAGCTTCAGCAGTTTGTCTTTGTTCTAGACATACAACATGTTGGACCATTTCCCCCAAAGAAAGTTGAACAAATTTAAGTGTGACACTCCAGAATCCTATGCTGTTCAGCTATTCTGGATCCTCTTAGGTCTAGCTGGAAAGCATTTTTTGTTTGTTTTTGTTTAAAATACTAAAATCCCCCCCCAAAGGAGATGTTATTTCTTAAACTTGTCCTTCTTTGTAAGTCTGTTAAAAATCTTCAAACTAAATCAAACTGAGCCAGACTATCTGTAGAGAGAAAGAGGATGGCTATAACTACATTAAAGGATTTCTCAGTTAAACCTATTACTTTTGAGAAGGGAGAAATGAAAGCTCCTGTAGAATAAAATGTAAATCCATTAAAAGATGACTGTGGTTTTAAAATTACATATTTTAAATAAAAAAGACCAACCACATATAGTTGAGAAATTACATAGTGGGTGAAGAAGAGTACAAATATTAATTCAACTTAAACTTATTCCCCATGGGCCAATGTTCACAATTAGTAAATAATCATTGTTTACTGCCTGAAGGGTTCACCGAAAGACTGATTTTGACATTACTCCTGCAGAGCAATTTTTTAATTTAGAATCACTGATACTCCTATGGAAGTCAGCCCCTGCATTTCCCTAGGTTGAAAACAGAAATTACGTTATAAGACATGCATTTAAGTCAAAGAAACTTTTATTTTTGAAGTTAAACCCTTGAGACATACTGTTCTATAAAAATTATTCATCAAATGTCTTCATAGAAATAATTAGCTATTGTTGTTGAATTATTCAGTGCTTAGATGAACAAATTCATTTGATGAAATCTTACCCATTCATAACTAATTTACAAGCATGAACAGGAGTTCAGCTGATGTAGATCTTTCATAAACAGATTGTTTGCCAGTAATTACTAAAATGCCTTTGAATGCTGAGACCAAAGAAATTTTTTAAAGCTATCTTACCTTCTATTTGTGATTCTTCTTGTTCTATGTGTATCTATTATTTCTGTAGCTCTATTGCGTTTAAACCTGTGAAGACACCAGAAGTGATAACCATGGGGGGACAAATTTGATTTGTCACAAGTTTCTAACTTTGTTTACACTGAAAATGTTATGGGAGCATTTAGTAAATTCCAGTACCTGAAGGGAGCCTACAGGAAAGACAGAGACTGTTTATAGGGGCAAGTAATGACAGAACAAGTGCAAATGGTTTCAGATTAAGAGAGTGGGTTCAGATGAAGTACCAGGAAGAAATTCTTTTCTGTGAGGGTGATGAGGCACTGGAATAGGTTGTCCACAGAAGTTGTGGATGTCCCATCCCTGGAAGTGATCATGGTCAGGTTGGAAGGAGCTCTGAGCCATCTGGTCTAGAGGAAGGTGTCCCTGTCCACAGGAGGGGGGTTGTAATGAGACAATCTTTAAGGTCCCTTATAACCCAAACCATTCTGTGGTCCTGTGTAAACTCAGCCCATTTAATTAAACTTCAGATGTGTAACTGTTTTGCTCTTCAAATGCCATCATACTTTTCTAACATTTCTGAGCAGCTTTTACTGGTTTATCCTTAAGATAATTTTTGCAAAACGTTTATGGGCCAGGCTATTTGTAGACAGCCCTCACTAAACTGATCATAATGATGGCAAAAAAACACTTGCTAAACTAGGAACAAATGAAAGGAGAAACTGGGTAGTCTGTGATATTGGAAATAATCAGTGATTCTGATTTTATCCCTGGGTATGGTGATCAAGTATTTCCTGTTTCAGAATCCACAGCAATGCAACCTAATCTCTTCCAATTTTCAGCATCTAAAATGCAGCTCAGTGCAGAGAGATTTCCATCAACTGGGAGTAGGCAGGGAATGACAGAATAAGCTTGAGCCACAGCAAATTCTATACCTAAAATGCCTGGAGGACTAAGGATGGAAGATTTCATTAGACTTAAATGCACTAATGAAATGGATTAATGTTGTTACTCTGAATCTCTTCCACCAGACTCTGTGACAAAGAATGTTTTTCAGGGCCTGAATGGAAAAAAATACTTCATCTCACATGCAAAACATATGATTGAAAACTGATGCATTAAAGATAAAGCTCAAATCTAAATAATGATTACTGCCAAAAGCTTCAGGCCAACCAACTTCAGTCTTCTTTCTTAATACTTTACCCTGTCCCAAGTCAGAAATTTAAGATGACTGCGGAGAATTTAAATAGGTTTTAAAAACTGAGCCTGACTTCAAATCAGTATTAGGTTTACTGAGAAATGGGCATTTTGTAAAAGATGTTATAAATCTGTAGCTCTCTCCAACTGCATTTTCGTTCCTGTTGGACTCATTCTGAACAGACAGCATTGACCTTTAGGCTCTGATAATATCAGCGTCCGTGTGTGTTGGGAGGTCTGTGCCAGACATCACAGTCCTCATAATGAAATGTTCTGCACATGAACAAAAAGGCAAGTGTTATAAATAGGAAATCAGCACCACCTTTCCTCTGCCCTGTTGCTTTAATATTTCTGTTAACACTAAACCAATATGTAGAACACCTTCCTGAGATGAAAAGGGGAACAAACTTCTAATGGAATTACTAAGGGTTTGATATAAACTTTAGCAGCTTTGTAAGGGTAATTAATATTTCTAATTAATAATTGCTTTTCCTTTATGATTCTTTATCAAAATTAATCTATTTCAGAAAGGGGAATAATCTTGTAAAGCTTAATTTAAAAAAAGGTTTTATTTGTCTTGAATCATAGAGCACCTGAACCATGCACCTGCTTAGCTCCGAATGATAAAGCCACGCAGTTTTGGCAACTAAAAAGTTTTAGCCTTCGTCCCAGAGCATTCTTCTGGGGTGACCCTGCATGTCCACTGACAGGAGGAAGGCAGGTGGGTCCTGACTGAACAGTGGCATTGCCAGTGAGTGTGGGACTGGGGAATGAGCCACAACTTCGGAAACCTGCTGAGGCTTTGGCTGATTGTGTTGGGGAAAGTGAACAATATGGAGTCAAATGAACAAAAGTCTGAATTGCAACAGTTCAGAGCATTTATTAATGTATAATAACTTTCCAACCAAATGGGAATGTCAGTTAAATTACATAAAGTATTTCATCAAGCTTGTTTTCCAGTTTAAGTGAAATTCCTGTTCAGATTTCTAATGGACTGATGTTGAGATCAGATTTCCTCCAAGTGACTGGTTGTAGGTTAAGTATCTTAACAACTAAAGAAGGCAGGAAAAACTAAGGATTTCTAGTCATTTAATTCTGCCAGGCTTTCTTTTTTAATGTGGGTGCTCAATCCATTGCATTTTGTTGCCAGGTTTTTTCATCCTCATTTCTTATGCTTTGAAGAGTGCCTGAATCCACAACAGGTTGTTTTTCAGTGCATGTACAAAGCAGTTCTAGTTTATACCTGCAAATAATGTAGGTTTGCATGAATCTATTTGCCCTATTACAACCAGGATGGTCTTCTGTTGTTGAATTTCTACATCCTTCTTCATCCTTCTGGATTCCTAAGGGTTATAACAGTGTTGTAGATTCCTTGGTGGCTTCAGGACCTAATTCTGTGAGTTTAAATCCATGAGAAATGTCACATAGCATGTGCTGTATTCAAGGTGATCTTGATGTCCTCTTCATATTGTGAAAGGAAATTACTGGTAGCCAGTGAAAGCTATTGGCAGTTTTTCTTCAGAAGTGTGCAGGCTGAGAAGTTATCCAGTATCAGAAGTAATACCTTTCGTTTGATTTTAAAGGCATTCTGTGTATATTACTTTTTAAGGTAACATGCTGCTGGTTGTTAGAATCAGTCAAACAGTGTTTGGCAAGTTCCTTCAGATGTCAGTTATGGTGTTAATGGGTATGGTGATGATGAGGCTCAAAGCCTGATGAATGCTTAGGGGAGGAAAATAGCTTTGTTGCCAAAAGAGCAAAAGGCCTGCTGACCCTGCTGCTAATGCATTTATCCAACAAGCTTTTCCCCAAAGTCAGGCAAAACTAAACATCTGAAAATGAGGGACTGCAGTTGCGTGAGAGCTTTGCTCACACAGCTACTCTGCAGCAGAAAGGGCTCTCTGGAGGTGCCCAGCAGTCCCTGAAGACCCTTTCTAGGCTGCCATCAGAGACCCACTGTGCACAGCAGTGCCTCTCCAAAGGGCAGGGGAGGGAGACAGCAGCAAGGAGAGGTGCTGTGCTCTGGCAGAACGCTCAGGTGAGGTCATTTCCAGCCACACTCCTAAAAAAACCCAGATATTCATAGAGGTGGGCACGGTGAAATGTTGAGCACCTTTCTGATGTCTGAGCGTGCTCCCTGTGCCCAGAGGCTGCAGAGAGCCCCTCTGTAACCAAAATTCAGAGATGTCACAAGTGGCTGAACAAACAAATATCACCAGTTAATGGTTAAGCTCTCAATTTACTAAAGCATTTGTTACCAGTGTGCCAAAGAGATCAAACAACCGTGAATCACAGCCTTGGCTACTAATTAAATCCTTTATTCCCTTCTCTCATCGCAGAAGCATTTTATCTTGGGGAATCAGGACAGCCTGTTGTGCAGAATTGCATTTTACAGCATAAGCAGAAACAAGCTTACTGTAAGGCTTCCTACTGGAGCTGGAAATGGGAAGGATTAAAAGGAGAATATTAACTTTTCCTCCTGGCATGGTAGTTCATGTTAGCACTGAAAAATGATTGATGGTGAATAGCTGCATTGGAAAATCATTTTGGTCATGTAGCTTTGTTATTTCACTGAATGGCAAATACCATTTTTATTATCTGCCTGCCTTGCTTATAGATGGAACTTGTCCTCTAGATAGAGAATGAGGGATTTGGTGTGCTCTACTGGTGACTGGCTGTGCCAAAGAAAAATGTTTTACTCAGAAAAAATGGACTGTGAAGAACACCCCAGAGGAAATGAGGCATAAACCAAAATACTACAAGCAGTTTTAAGGCAATTAAAATATATTTCTATTTGTCAAAAGATGTTTTTGTGTGCTTTTATGTATAGGATGTATAGCTGCATGATATCATACCTTTGATATTTACTAGAAAATTAAACAGTGTTTACCTTTTTGGCTCCCATCTCTGTGAAGCAGAACTTAAAAGCACAAACACTTTATTTCCTTTGGGTTTGGGGGAAGTCATCCAAGTCCTTAGCAGCAGAATGATGCAGCACAGGTTCACAGAACAGGGGTGCCCTGAACCAGCATTAGGCTAACTCGGTCCACTGAGAACTGATCCAAACACACAGCCATTCCAGGCAGGAGGAGCAAATTTTCATTTTTGTAACTTGAACCGTGATGTTGCAGTCAGATCTGTGGGAGCAGGGACCTGGAGAGAGTGTCTCTGAGATACCTCAGGAAGGTGTTAAGAGGGAAAGAGCTTCCTGTGCAGATCTAACTGCAGGTTTGGTGCATAATTATTGAGGTACAGATGATCTATATAAATACACTTAGGGGTAGCCATCTGTAGACCTGCAGTGAAAAGCTGTATGGTATTAGCTTGAAAAGCAATGAATTTAAGCTATTTCTGGAGAAAGTAATCTTTTCTGTCATTGCTAAATCAGAACAATTTCTATAACAGAAAGAACCCACCTGAGAGGCAATAGCTAGAAGTAGGAAATTACGGCTTTTTTTTTTTTTTTTTGGTTCTGCTTTTGATTTTCTTACTAAAAAGTGTGAGTTTTCAGAAGGTACACCTCTTCAGAGGACAGACATCCACCACTTGCATGTGCAGAACTTTTATTTATTGGGGGAGATCTATCCTGAGGAAACACCTGAATACTCACGAAAATTCCAGGTTATATTTAGCTGCAGAGGCTTGGGTGATACCATACTGTAACATACTAAAGACCCAAACTTGCACAAACTTTTATATAACTTAAAATAGTTCTTTTATAGAACTTATATGACTTCTCCATCCCTTAGTGAGTATGAATGCTGTCATGCTCAGTATGGAAAGAAAGCATTGCATGGTGACATCTGAATATGCCATTCTATCTGTATTACTAATAGTAAGTCTATAAAGATAGAACATCTGGAACACCTAACTGCTTTTGCAGCTGTTCCCCAAAGCCATCACTAGAAGTGTGTTTGGGATGAGAGTTAGAAACACTAGATGTTCATGCAGTTAAAAAGGAAATAAAGATGGTGCTGTAATGTCATTCAAGTACGTCTTGGTAAGAGTAATAGAATGAACAGTCTGAATAATTGGCTTAATGTTTGATATAATATTTTAATGTTAAGAAGAAAATGCTTCTTTTTTGGAAGCTTTGAAAAACTTGAAATAACTGTTGGTTTTAAGGCACTGTTTGAAAAATCATGTCAGGTTCTATGAAAGTCTGTAATTTAAAAGCACAATGAGCAACTTATTTTCTCTATTCTGTTGTCAGGTCATATGCATATGCACAAAGGGGGGCATATATTTTTTAAAGACCCGTCAGATTATTTTGTCATTATATTAAGCTACAGTTCCATTTGGCGATAAATATGTATGTAGATGTTATATCCAGCAACTTCTAGATTATTTGGATTGTTTGTTTAGCAGTCAGCAAATCAAAGATCTTTCAAGTGTTTTTTATTTTAATAATTCTTTGTGGACAAAAATCATCTAAGTGAAGAAACATATTGTATAGAAATTGCGGGGTGAACACCTCCAAAAACCCAAACAAACCAAAAAAATCCTAAAAACAGGAGTGACTGTATAAAAGCTGTTCATGGCTGGATATGCAAGAACTTGAGATTTGGGGTTTTTTTTGTGGAAATGAAACTGGGAGGGATGCATGGAGGTCTGCTTAGACACAGAAAGAGGTTGTGTGGACACCTCTTTTAGCTGTGACATGGTGTGCAAACCTAGCACGGGTCAGATAAAACCCTGGATTTTCAGAGCCTTCTTGAAAGGTGAGGAAGGTCAGCAGAACAGTGTGTTGTGCTGCCAAGCTGGATCACAGCTACTTACATTGCACATTGATGTTTTGGGGAAGGGTTTTCTGCAGCCTGCTGTATTTCTTGTGTGGATGGAGATGCTCTTTCACCCCTGACCCTCCTTGTTTTTCCCACAGGCTGCGGGAACACCACCGCGCTGCCATCAAGGTGATTCGGAGGATGCAGTATTTTGTGGCAAAAAAAAAGTTCCAGGTGAGTTGTGAATAGAAAACTCCTTTTCTAAATAAACCCTTTTATTTTCCTGATTCATTGTCTCTTTTAGAAACTTAAGAGAGGCTAACACAATTCATTTCAGTAACGGTGATCTACACCCACTATTCTCTCCCTCCTTCAATAGGGTGGTTGTTTCGCAGCAGGTTAGTCAACTATGGATGCACTGGAAATAGGCTAAACTCCTGAAATGCAGTCTGAATTAAAATGTTATTTTCTGCTAATGGACTTGACCCTTAGCCCTCTGTTATCGCTGTCTCTTTCTGGCAGTGCAAACATTCTCATATGTCTCCATTAATTCTGAGCTGTGTGCTGCTTTCATGCCCAGTCAGTAGGATTAGAGATTAAAATACTACCTCAGCCTTGTTTCTGTCTCTTACTCAATGATAATGAAGTCCTGATAAGAAACCAAGGTGGAAATTTGTTAGTGTATTGGAGGGTTTCTCATTTCTTCTCCTTTCTCCCCTCTGCATAGTAGAAGACCTCCTTCCCAGTTAGTGTGATACTGATGCTCTTTCTTCCTCTGGCCCTCACTGATACATTTCCCATGTGCCACTTTACTTGCTGTGGTCTTGTGATGTCATAAGCATTTAACAGTAGCTAATTAACCTTGTTTCCTGGTCTGAATAAAAATTTCAGACTGCAAACATTCTAAAAATCTGTTTCATTAATCCAGTAAAAACACATGTCAAGAGCCTTCAGCTTGATTTAAACCAGGTGAATGTATATGTAGGTAATAAATCTATTACCTTGCTTAAAATCAATCAATAAGGGATAATCTCTAGAGAGCAGGCTTCACAACTGAAAATGCAAAGGATGAGAGTGGCTTAACTGCCTACATCTATTTTCATATACAACCTAGCTATTCCTGCTTCCAATAAACTAAAAAGCTATCCCACCTTTAATCTAGACCCTCCAAAAAGGTGGAGTGTGTTTTCTCCTTCATATTTGAAGACTACAAAATTTAAGATCAAAAAGATCATGATGATGATGACTAGCAGTCCAATATATATGTGTGTAAGGCAAAGTTTGCTGCTGTTACAATCCCACAATTCTGATTTCCTTGTAAAATTCAGAAGAATTTCCTGAATTCTTTAGCAAATTTCTACTTTGAATATTTTAATTTTTACTAATGAGCTAATTTATGGCTAAAGTTGTCAGAAAATTTAGTTATGTATAGTGTATTCAGATCAGTATCGTTTAGGCTGAAATGTCCCATGTCCAGAGTTTTCTTGAAGAGAGGGCTTTCAAAAAGTTTCTGCTAGGCCATTTCACCTTTTATTATCATTATTAGACTAAAATTAAGAGAGACATAGTCTCAACTACTTGAAGATAATATTTATAGTCGTTTTGTTGAGAAATTTCTTAGCACTTGCTGGTCGGCACTTGAAATTGGGCAAGGGATATGGCCTAGTCCAGTGATGTGTCTGCTGCTGTTGTGTGAATAATTGCCTGAATGTGGTCAGTTCCATTAAAATCTAATTTATTTTCATTCTAAAACTTGATTGTGATCCTTTGCACTGCGGTAATTACTGAATCATTGCTCTCATAAATTTAGATCATAAAATATTTGCCATGGTATTAACTACACTGCTTAGTAACAAGAAATCCACATATTGTAGATCTACCTCCCAAGTGGTATTTGTCAGAAACAGATTTTGAAAATGCCTGAGCACTGTGTGTAACGTTATCCACCTGGCAAATAAACGAGACTCCCCTGCGGCAGATGATTTGATAGAAGCTGAAAAAGCATTTGACTGAATAGAATGGGACTATTCAGTTCATACTTAAAACTTGTTTGTGCTCAGTATCTCAGTTGCTAATCTGGCTTCTCAGTTGTACTCTCACTTTTGCATCTGCAAAAGGCTCAGTCCCGGCCATCTACAAAATCCCTGGACAGGGTTGTCTCCCATCTCTGCTCAGCAGTCTTCCTTCTTCCTGAAGGATCCATATTAGCTGCTACTAAAGAACTAAAAATGTCATTTGCCTGACGTGGGGTGGATCTTAGGTCCCTACTCCTGTGTACAAGTGATA
Source organism: Camarhynchus parvulus (assembly GCF_901933205.1). NCBI lineage: Eukaryota > Metazoa > Chordata > Aves > Passeriformes > Thraupidae > Camarhynchus > Camarhynchus parvulus. The sequence continues at coordinate 14,512,649 of NC_044575.1, read as the reverse complement.
GGCTGTTGTTTCTTCAGAAGCAGAATCCCCAGTAGGAAAGTAGGGGAATATCTGATACTTCTCCATAATTTCTGAATATAAGGTCACGATCAAGCTTAGAAATTTGGAGAGCACCAAAGGCACAGTTTTCCAAAGCACTCAAGTAAATTGATGCACGAAGTCACCTTGAAATTCAAGCCCCAAGATGATTTTGAAAATCTCTCCTGTAATTAAGCGATAACCACTGTCATTATTCTTTCATCAAAAGTTGTAAATCTGTTCTATGCATATAAAATAATCATAATAAATTAAATTGTTTTAGCATGTGCCAAGTAATGACTGTACTGTTCCTAATAAGCAGACTAATGTAATGTCCAAAAATAAGGTAAAGCAGAAAGATGCATTTTAAAAATATATCTTTCAGCATTTTAGAGGTCTGTACAGCTGGTTTTCAGTAGGTGTTTTCTTTCTAAGCTTTACAATTATGTAAAAAATAAGTTCCAAAAAAAGAAAATTCAGATATTTTCTTCCTGTAACTGTTGAAACAACCCACAACAAACTCACAACCCAATTTCATCGGAAGTCCATTGGGCAATTCATGCTTAAAATTAGCTGCAACACTAAGGAAGGCCAGCACTTTAAAGGAGTATTTTTTAGAGATGCCTCTGAACCTTTTAGTAGGACAGCATAGGAAGAAGGAGAGGAAGAGGAAAGTTTTGCAAAATAGGTCCCAGCATGAACCCAGCATGGTTCTTAAACTATACCAGCTGGTTGCAGGACACACCTGTAGGCCTAAATTTGACTAGATATATTTTTTAAAGGGCTCAGTTAATAATGGGGGATGATGGCATCAGAAGGACAAAAGCCACTCAGAAAGCAAAGCCTTCCTGTTTAAATCTCAATAAATAAATAAAACAAATAAAGAAAATATAAACAGGCATACAAAGATGTTCAAAGGACATGAAAAGCAAGTCTTTGTGAAGTATCATTTCCTCTAAAAGAAGGAGAGAAATTTAGGCTGTATTTAAAGTCAAGGTTTAAATATAGTCCTTAGGAGGATGCCCATGTATAACCCATGAACCCAGCATAATATTATAAAGAATTAATACCTTTTTTATGGATGTGTTTATGTTCTCGTAAAGTCTGTAGAACTGTTTCAAATTCTATACAAATGATCACATTCTACACAAGTCCCGTGCATCAGTGAAGATTAATGACTTACGGTTAAGGAGGGATTTTATTGATTATAGGGAAAGCAGACTTAGAAATGAATGCTTTTCTAGGCTTTGTTCACCCTACCTACCAAAAATTAATTTTATATATTAGTTGTAAAGCATATTTTTTTGACACTATCTAATATTACAAATGAATTTTGGAAAAAAATTTACCATACTCAGTTAACCTATTTGCCTAATTTATGAGTAAATAACCTTTGTTTTCCAATTATGAATGTTTCTAGAAGTCTTAAAACTAATGTACATAGATGCAACTGTGATATCCATCACAGATACAGAGACCAGGAACTGGTTCTGATTTCCCATTTTCATTTTGAAAACTTTTTACATTTTCTTTCCATGTAAATTCTTCCAAATGAGTAAATTAATTTCCTTCTAAAATAGCTTTTTAACTTGTGGTATGATTTTTACCATGGCAAATATTCTATACATAGCATAAATTAAAAATACAGGTTGCAGTTCTACCGATGACATAACTGTTGCCTGACTCGTTACAATTTCCCTGGAAAATCTTACATTTATAGTCTTGTAGTTCATCATACTATGCGATTCATATGAATTGTGTGTGTAATCTTTTCTAATCTCCATACTGGACTGTACTAAACTGTGTATTTCAGCGTCCTGTGCTTCACAGAGTGTTTTGCCCATTTTATTTGATGTTACCTGGCTGCATTTCCCAGAAATTCCCCTTTCCTGGATTCCCCTTTCCCAGGTCTGCCTCCCTGCCCATGCAGTTACTAGGGAACAACAACAGCCACAGCCAGTGGTGCACATTTAATGTTTGGCATTGGATTTTGTGCCTTTTAAAAACTGTCATTTATGATGGAGGAAATTCTAAGGCATTTAAAAAGAATTTTGCCATGAGTTTTGCTTAATTAGCAGAGGACCAAAAGTAAGGAAGAGAAGCAGTTAAGAAGGCTGTGGGACTGGCTTCTACTTTTGTCTATTCCATACTCATCTGTTGCCTGCTGCAGGTTTTTTATATGGTCAACAGCAAGAGTATTTTCTTGTAGAAGATCAGCTTTCAATATGAAGCAGTTACAGAAAAATCAGTACTGACTTAAATACTCAGACTTACTCAGAAGTTTAGCCTCATTCTTAAAATATATTTACTCCAGGTTTTCAATTCTTGTTTTAAAGAGAGAGAAACAGCCCTGTAAATGTAAAACAGGCAGGGAAATACTTACACTATTGTCAGACTCCTGTGTCAGAGGATGAGGATGGCAGGAGAAACCTCTACATCTTTCATCTTTATTCTTACTGAACACCTTTTCTGAACCTGCAGTTTTCAAACTTGCAGATTTCTATTTTGCTTATTTATAGTACAAAAAGAATCCAAGAATTTTTTTTTTGTTAATATTATCATGTTTACAGTGCTAGTCCATGGAAAGATTTACAGGCTTATGCCATGGCAGAATCATATTTCTTTCTTTGTGGATGTTAGTTATGATTTATGTGTGTGTAAGCAGTTGGGATGCTTGGGAAATCTTCTGTGCTCCTTGATTAGATTGAAGCAATTCCCAGTCCTGCTTAGCCTCCCACTAGAGAGAACCTCACATTCACCCAAGGCTTGCAGTTGACATGGGGAATCTGGGACACTGAAATACAGTTTGTTTGGTGAAGTGATGTTACTAAAGGAATCATTCCTGAAATGTGGGAGCTGCTTCCCAGGCAGGTGCAGGGGACTGCATGAAGATACCACAGTCTCCACAGCTTGTTTTTGTATAGTATCCCATTTTCCATTGGCTTAGGAAAAAACAGTATTTATGGCATGGAGTTGAGGAAATCCTGAAGTTTGGGAAATAAGATAAAGCAGAGCAGAGACATCGGCTTTTGAAGTACAGGTGACAAAATACTTCTGAGACTTCAAAAGGAATCCAAATTCTGGTATCTTAGAAGCTACCACTGAAAATTCTTTTCCTTGTTCTCAAACAATGCGAGAAAAGAGAAGTTGTAACTCAGTGTTACCAAGGTGTTTACAAAACCTTGAAAATTATCTGCAGAGTTTCTATAAACAGGATAACAAATGAGTCAGAAATCATAGAAAAATTTGGGTTGGGAGGGACCTTCAAAGGTCATCTAGTGCAAACCCTCTGCCATGAGCAAGGACATCTTCACACAGTCAGGTTGTTCAGGGTCCCTCCCAACCTGACCTTGGATTTTTCCAGGGACAGGGCATCCAAAATTTCTCTGGGCAACCCATTTAAGTGTCTCACTACCCTCACACTTAAGAATTTCTTCCTAATAGCTAATCTAAACCTGCCCTCTTTCAGCTTGAAGCCATTTTCCCCTTGTCCTATCACTACAGGCCCTTGTAAAAATCTGTCCCCATCTTTTTTAAAAGTATTTTTTCAAATACTGAAAGGCTCCAATGAGGTGTCCCTGGAACCTTTTCTTCTTTAGGTTGAGCAACACAACTCTCTCACTCTGTCTATAGCAGAAGTGCTCCAGCTCTCTGATTATCTTTGTGGCCTCCTTTGGACTTGTTCTAACAGGTCCATGTCTTTCCTGTGCTGGAAACACCAGTTCTGGCGCTGATAGGACTCTAGATTCTAGATGTCGGATTAAGATACCTTTAATTTGTTGCTACCCTTCAACATGTTCATTAACTTGCTTCCCAGTTAGTCTTGGTGTCTTACAGGTAAATACTATTGCATTTATCTTGATACTAGTGCCTCTGTACTACACAAAAGTTGTTTCATGAATAGTAGGTCAGATGAATTCTTTCCCATGTAAGTAAGTTACAAACACAGGCCATTTCTTGCACCAGTGTTTCCTAGCAGTTTTGAAAACTTAACCAGTCTTTCTGGAAGAGGAAATCAGTCCTGCACCTTCATCTAGGACTGTGTTTTAACTTCCCATGGTGAGGCCTGAACTGTGAGCCCCAGGTGCTGACTGAGAACAGGGGTTTGTGCATGTGCAAGACCCAATATTTGTCAGTGGCCAAGGAGTATGAACCTTGTTTCCAGAAGAAACTAGAGTGTGCACCAGCTTCTGAACAAAGTGCCAGATAAACTTTTTTTTGGCTCCAAGTCCTTTTGAACTCCAGTTTGATGGATTATCTCTTGGAAGGCATACAGACCTGCAGTAACAAAAAGGTGGATGAAATGAGAACTGTCAGAATTATTCCACCAAAAATGTGTGATCATGGCAACAATCAAAATAACTCACATATTTACACAGTGCTAAAAGAACTTACTGTTTACTCTTCATAAACATCTACATTGCCACAGACCTTTTGTCCATTCTTGTCACTTAAGGGCACGTTTTTTGTCTCTTACAGCAAGCCAGAAAGCCCTACGATGTCCGAGATGTTATTGAGCAGTACTCTCAGGGCCACCTCAACCTGATGGTGCGAATCAAGGAGCTGCAGAGGAGGTATGTCAATGAAGCCCCCCATGAACAGCAGCAGGAGGATGTTTGTAAATTAGGGGCCCATGTTTAAAAAAATGCCAGGGTTAAAGGTGCCATATTGGCAGGACTCTGCACAATTAGAGAATATAAAATGGCATTTGCATAAAGTTTTCTTTTCACACAGGGAGGAGAAGGCAAAAAGCTTAAAAATCTGATGATTGGGACTTAGATGTATTACCTCAGTCCCTGCTAGCTGTGACTATAGACTGCAATGTCTATATGATAGGGGCTGTTCTACACTTGGAGAGTGCAATACCGTCACCTGCTCTCAAAGAATTGCCCCTAAGAGCCAACTAAGACATGACTGATACAAAAAGAAAGCTGCAGAAGAACAAGGAAAAGACAAATCAATGCTGAGCATATGGAAAATGGGCATTGTAAAACTTTACAGTAGTTCAAGAAGCTGTAGAGCAATCTAATTCAAATCCCATTTTGCTACTAAATTTTTCATATCAAGCTACTCTTAGCATAAAGCAACCACTTCACTCACAGGACAAACCAAAATTATTTGAACTTCACTTTGCTTGTTTGTGAAGAGGCCTTCCTGCTCCATCTAGAGAGAGTGAAGATGCTGGTTCAGACTTATAAAAGACAAAAATGTTTCTTTTTTGTTTTATAGGTTGGACCAGTCCATAGGAAAGCCATCTCTTTTTATCTCTGTCTCAGGTAAGTCAATACAAAGAATGTGTCTAAATTAATCTGATGAACATATAATTAATGGAAAATACTTGCTCAAATCATTTTCATTTTATTGCCAAATTTCTAAACCGTGCCAACTGGTTGTGCTCTGAAGATTAAGCATTGGCAATTATATTTAGTCATCAACACTTTTAAATTAGGGTTGTTCTTATTTAGATTCTTAAAGCACCTACTTTCACTGAAGTCTTTAAAATATTGGCTCTAGTCTTTCTGAGACTCACCATATATTCAATAAATTGGTGTGCTAAGATTACAGAGTTCCTGTGAAATTTGTAATATTCACATGGATCTTTGATAGCTTTGAAAAGACACTGGAAATGGAGCATAAAGGACTACGTTAGTCTGTGACAAGTCTGGCTAATGAAAGCTCCCTGTTTATGTCATTTGCAAACTCATCTTTCTGTATTGTTTATAGTGGGGGTAAAAAGAGAAAATGTTACCAAATGTGTTATTCAACTTGGCTGTAGAGTCCTTTGCATAGTGGCAGATTGTTTTTAAGTGGCAATTAAAACATTAACTAAATTGGGAACATTTTTGCTCTCCGTGGTTGAAGCATAAAACTAAGATTAAAAATGCCTTAAACTCAGGGCTATTAAAAGCCCTGGCGTGGGCCAATGCTATAAAAAGAAACAGAAAACTACTTTTAAGGAATGGATCTATCAGCCTGGTAAGGGTGTTCAGTTACACGGTGTTGGTGGGCTAGTTAAACACACCCTGTTGTGGTTTGCTGCTATTTTGTTATACCACCATATATTAATTTGAAAGTGTTTCTTGTTCCACAGAGAAAAGCAAAGATCGAGGAAATAACACGATTGGTGCCAGGCTGAACAGAGTGGAGGACAAGGTAAGGCTCAGTTGAACTGGCAGTGAATGAGGACATGGTTTGTGATCGAACAGTGCTTGTTTCATAGGATGTGAAGGAAAATTCAACTTAAAATAGAGTTGAATGCCTGGCTTTTCCAGGTGGTGGAGTCTAATTTTTGTCACAGATTGCATTTTTGGTTCTCATCACTTTAACAGAATAAGGAAAAAAACCTGAATTTAATTGATTTCAGTCACTTTTGGGACTCGCTTGGGTATTTTATTTTTAATTGCATATATTACATATGTCTCAGTGCTTTACTTCCTTGCTCCACAATAGATAAAAGGCTCTGTTCCTTTAATAACTCAGTATATTATGGTCCCCAAGATTTGCCTTTGATCTTTGTTCTGTTGTTTACATAAGTCCACCTACAATTCCTTAGAGAGGGAAATAGCAAACCTTGTTCCATCCTGGTTTTCGTTCCTTATGATAAGTGGAGTTTCTCCTTCCAAGTGACATGAATCCAAAAAAATCAGACTTGTTCTATAATTACAACAGTTAAGTGCGTTGTAAGCCTTTATTTCAATGCTGGCTGTGCTTGAGAAAATAGATGACAGGTAGAGGTTCATTGTCATGGTAGAGGTTGTGTCATTGTTAGAAAATACAGGTTTTCCTATGCTGGTATGTAGGAAAGAAAGGAAGAGTTAAGAAGAATAGTTTTAATCTTCTACTGATCTCTTAGAGTGATTTGGTGAGGTAGTGAAAGCATTTCTTTACTTTAGAGTTATTTCACTCATGTATCTGACCTTAGTATCTGTTCTTTAGTTATTAAGACTGAAACTTTTTCCTGAGGAAAAAAACTTTCAGAGTGTTTCTTCCTCTACTGGAAGTATTTGGTAACATCATGAAGGTTTTGTTCTGAAGAAGTATCAGCAAATATTCTGCAAACTGAAAGAGGTGTGAGCAATACATCACAAGGACTACAATCCAGCAGCCTGATCTGCATTGATTCACTTGTGACATGCCTGTTCCTTACACACTTCTCCTGAATTACTTTAATAAACTTGAATGACAGTACTCAGAACTGCACTTTACTCTCCTGGAAATAATCGTGTTTTAAAGGAAATGGTGTCTTTTGGTATATGGGGGACACAGGGGAAGAGTTGAAGTAGAAGAGAGGAAAGGAGAGTGTATTTAGCCCAAAAAAGAATCACTGTGCAGTGCTACCTCACATCTGTGGTTAATATGTGTTCTTACACATGGAAGCCCTTTCCAGAAAGTTTGGATTACATTTATTTATTTTCTCTCCATAATGTCAACTAAAAGTGTGGAACACTAAGAAATGTCTTGTGACTTGTGACAAAGAGCAATGACTTTTCAGTGTGGACAAATAATTCTCAAATGGCAGCTAAAGCAGCTTCTCAGTGCTATTTGTAAAATCTCCAGCGAGTCTGGGAAAGCCTTGGTGTTGTACTGGCTCAGAGATAAGCTGTTTGGGAGTTATTAATTACTCTTTTTTACATCCTTACAAATAAGTACACCGTGAATTTATGGTGACTGGGTTTTTATGTCTTGTAATGGGACTGTAAAACACTCCCTGTATAATTTTAGTATAGCTGGGTTAAATTTTAACCTTGTTTTAAGTAACAGACCCTTCTTTCTTTGCAGTTGCATGAGGTCATCTGTGGTTTCAGAGTTGTATGTTATCTGCCCTATACAGCTAGTCCTATCTGCAGGAATTTTATCTGAAAGTAGCTGAAAGGCTAAAAATAGAGAATTTCAGTTGGACTCAGCAAACAGTGGTTAACATAAAAACACACAGGCAATGCTAGAATCACATTTTTGCTGCAGCTCTAGATGGTGGCCAAAGCTAATTTTTTGGTATTTTTGCTCTCAGAGATTGGCCCCCTCTCTTTCCCATAAAGTACATGGTGCTTGGTATGCTTTCAACATACAGTTAAATCCTTCCTGAGCTGAACACTCTGTTAAGGATATCAGGTGGTTTTTAAGATGACAAAATATTTTAAACATTTTCATCCCATTTGGTTTGTGAATTAGTTTTCAGTCTTGGACTTCAGGAGGAGATATTTTCAGTGCTGCAGGCTAGTGTCAGCATCTAAATACCTCTTGTGCATTTGAAAAATCTCCTGTAAGTCAGAGGAGGGCTATGTACAGCCAGCACTACAGAGGGGATGGCACCTAAAAGGGACATTTTAAAATAAAAAGCTTAAACAGCAGTGTATTGACAGGAATTATGATCCTTTATGGCAAAAAACTGAATTTTCAAGTATTGACATCAGCAAAATGTTGTGTTTTCTGCTGTAAATTTAGGAGTATGCTCATTTAAGGGATAGAGTTTCTTGTGCACTGAAACTTTGACCTTGTGATATACGCAGTTTGTGGTCCTGGACCGAAAGATCGTTTCGTACAAAAGCCAAAGGGATGAATCACACTTGCAAGAACCTTCCTGCAGATTCCTTCCTGCTGAATGCTGTAATTTTGGCAAGACCCTGAAAAGGTGGTTTTGTGAATGTGACTAGAGACTGCACAGCCTGGTAGGCCTTTGTGAAAAGAAATCCAGCACGTAATCACGGCATATTTTGACTTTGATGTTGGTCTCTTTTGCTTACAAAGCTGAGGGTGGCAAGTGCTGTGCTCTCCTAAAGGTGTCCTGGTGTGCTGGGTGCAGAGGCTGCCCAGTGATCCAGTGGGAATGTACCAGCAGGAGTGCAGCACCCAGAGGGGCTCACACCCTCTGCCAAGTGCCAGTGGTCCAAGAGCGTGCGTGCAGATACCTCAGGGAATGTGGTTGAGCAGGATTGCAGCAGCAAATCAATTTATTTGCGGTGACCAGCCTTCTCTTTTCATCCTTGAAACATCTGTGAGTGACTATTCAGCCTGCCCTCAAGGAACCTGGCCACAGCTGGCTTGCTACCAAGCTCAAAATCAAAAACAGTTTTTCCAGATGGGCCCAGCTGTGTGTGCACAGTGCCCTTCCTCCTCACACAGCACTCTTCATCCTCATGCCGCAAGCGCTGCCTGCCAGGGGCTTAATTCTGGGTGTGCCCAGCAGCTCCAGCAAGGAGCAAGCCCACAGCACACTTGGGAAATTCTGTGTCCTGCAGCTCCTATTTTCCTTTCACTGCACTAATTTTAGCTTGGCTATAAATGACTGCAATGCTAGCTTTTTAATTTTCACATTAATCTGTTCTTTTTCAGCCTTTGGCCAGCCATTAATTTAGCTATAACAGGCGCAGTTTGCACTTCTCAGGTGATCAGCCAGGCTTGCTGCTTTGGCTGCCCGAAGGAAATTCAGTCTCAAATATGAGCACTGCACAAAATCATCTAGAATATGCAGTGAAGGCTAAAAGTGGTCAGTCCCTGGACTCTCCCTGTTGTCCTTGCAGACCAGACTGCCCCAGGTGTCTGTAAGTCCTGCCTGTGGACCTCCCAGAGTAGAATAACACAACCCAGATTTACAAAAAAAATTTAAAACCATTCTGAGCAGTAGACATTATCCTCTCTTTCTGTTATTTTGTTTTGAAAATAAAACTTAATCTTCTGCAATGACTTGAACCCTTTAAAGTTTGCCTTTCAAGAATGTTTGCAATCCAAGGCAGTTTTCTGGGCATCCCTTCTTATATACTCAGAATTGTTCCTGTATCTGACAGTAAGTACAGTATTAATACCAGGATTGCCAAGGTCATAATTAAAACCTTGTAATAGTCTTTTTCAGTTGCATGAAACATTAGGAGTTATGTTATCTGTTGCAAAACTTTGTATTGTAGAGATTTAAATGGAGATTTCTATTTGTACAGGAGATATGTGGTGACAGTGAGACATGTAATACCTTTTAATGTGACTCAAACAGCTCTGTAAGACAATATTCATTCCGAGCTTTTACACATTTTGCATGCTTCTAGCTGAGAAGGTGAACCCTTATATTCTAACCAGTACTAACCCAAAGGGCAACATAGACATCATTGCATTTTCTCAGATTTACTTGGAAAGCAGAAAGCACCGCTTTTAAAATCAGTTAAAAACTCATCTATCACATGAAAACATCTACCCTAAAATAGGTGCTGCTGTGCTTGTTGAGTTGACTAGTAGAAATTTGAACTGATCTTGGAAGCCAAAGCTGGAAGGCAGTGTACTTCTCATAGGCCTTTTGAGTCCTGGTTATGTTGATTTGGTTTCCTGTCTTCCATCTACCATGTCTGTGATTGCTAAACATATAGAGGCCAGTGAAATTGTAAGGATATAATAAATATTTGATACTTTTTTTGTGGTGAGTGCTGACTATGTAAGATTTAAAGGGAAATAAGTGCAAAGGCTTGTTTAAGGTGGCTTTCAAAAAGTGATGAACGCTGTATCTTACAACATTTATGTACATGGTATGACATTTTCTTCTAGATAAATAATTTCCTGTCATTTTTTCAGTTTAGTATGGATTTTATATATACATGTGTTAGAAACCAGCTTGACTGAGACCATGTTGAAGGCAGCTCCAAGGAACTGAATGACCATTGACAAGTCTAGGTCTAGTTTGTGACTTCATTCTTGCTCTTTTCCACTCTTGCTTTCTAATCAACTAACAGTTCCCCATTGCAAAAGGTTTCAAATCTGATTTATTGATCTTGTTGATTTGCTTAAAAATGTGTGAACTTGAGTTATGCATTGCAGAGGATTCTTACTGTAATGTGAATAAATCCACTTTTTTAGTGTATCATAAGGCAGATCCTAATAATACTATTTCTGATAATGAACTCTCAGCCCATTCAATGCAGAAAAGTTTAGAACATGTTGCAGAGATTTAAAGGCGATAGGTTATTCCTTTGACCTGAGGAGCCAACATTTTAGTTTTCCTTCATCATGGTTAGGCAGAAGCATTAAGCTTTATTAAAGTTGTATACCTTTGAGAGTACTTCTTTTGGTTGTTGTGACATAGTTTTGCTCAGCATCATGGATATGTTACTTTTATGACAGCATTTCTGTCATAAATGAAAATATAGATCTGTACTTATTTATGTCTCATTATTTAAAGCTTCATTCTTACAACCCAACGAGCACAAATTAGTTTGACCTCTTACTTAGAAAAGTATTATACCATCTACATCATCCTGAGTTCAAAAGTACCAAGTTTCATGTTGACAGCTTGTTCACCTAAAATAATTCTTCATGTGCAGCCAGTTTTGCTGTTTCATGTGAAACAACTGCATTATCTAACAGAGGATCAAACCTTGGTAGGTTTTTCCTCTGTTTTAATGTCATTCTGTAGCCTGGGAACAGTTACCATGCTTCCTTGCGTAGCAGAACAATTAGTGCAAATACCAGAATAGCCTTGACTTATGTTGCCCTTGTTGCACATTTTGGCTTTCTACTTCTTTTTAATTGGATAGTAATGAACTAATTGATTGAATTTAATTGAATAGATATTGATGACCAAAGACTGACAAACAACCCAACTTTCTGGCCAGTGCTGGAAAGCAAGGTTAAAACCATCACTTGGAGAGATGGCTTCAGAAAGTGTCTGGCATGGAAATATTCAGCGCTTTACAGGCTGAGCATGCACTAGGCATTTCAGGTATTAAATATTGTCAGCTTCTGCAATAGCTGTGTGAGGATTTGCCTTCCCAAAACTGAGACATGGAACTAAAAGCTGTGGGTTTGGCTGGGAGTTTTAAAAGATACCGGAAATCAATAAAAATCAAAACGAACACCAGCAAGTAGTTATTCATCTTGTTCATAGTTCTTGCAATAATGCAGAAGTAATAACCTGGGGGATGTGGAGGAATATTGAGGCATATGGAAGATTAAGTATCCCTATTAATTTAATCCTTAGTCTTTTTCCAGATGCTGAAGTACAAGCATACGGAAGCAATTTCCATGCTGAACTTTGTGATGAGGATGCCCATTTTCTATAAATTGGACTACAACTAAGCACATCCTTCAACAGCCTGGGTCATTAGGCAGCCTTACAGTTTTAATAGCTTTTCTCTTACCAATCTGATAATATTTCAGTAGGTAAACAATGGAAAACTACAGATTTCTGTGTCCAGTGTCCTACCCTTCCCGTCTTGCCAGCTACAGTAAATTAAAATCATCAGGCATGGTAAAAAATTAAATTTTTACACGGTAAAAAATAAAAAAAAAATAATTACTTGCTGGATTCACTGCTGCCAGAAGCTTCAGTAGCTAGAATAGAAACAAACTGAGAGAGAGATTAGGCAAAGCCATGGAGAAAGACTCACTTGAAGATTATTAAACAGGATGTCTGTACATAAACTCCAGTTTAGCAAATACTTTAAACAATAGTCAGGGATGAGTTGGTAAAAAAAAAAAGGAAAACTATGATTTTATGCATATGTATTTTCTTATGCTTTTATTTTTAAGACTCTACTACAAGCTTTGCACTAGAAACAAGACTGGGGCAAAGAAATTTGTTCAGGATACCCTTTTTATCCTAACTTTTTATACACAGCTGCTTGCTGCTGGATCTGGTCCCCCACACTGCCTCATGGAACACTGCTGTGCTGTGTCTTGGATCTGATCTGTTTACAAAGGCTATGTGAGCAGCACCCTGCTCCTGGGAGGGCTGGCAGAGCCATACCTTAAAGACCTCAAGGTCTTTGGAGTGGCCTTCACTTGCATTTGTTTGTTAGCACCAATTTTATCTCTGTGAAGATTATTAGATCCTATCACTGCACAAATTCAAACCAGTCAATTTTTTGCATAAATTTTGAAATGGTTTAGTATAAGCTATGTTAAGTGCTTTCTATAACCTGTAGGAGAGTTTCTAGGTGTAGCAGCTTAGGTATAGTTACCTGGCCTCCAGAGCAGTGTTACAAACACTTGTGTTTTATGGTCTGTTTCTAATGCATCAGCTCTTGGATCAGAGTAAATCTGATTCTATATATAAAAAAATAAATCGTACTGAGCATAAATAGCTACAGATAGTGAGAGAACTGCACCTTATCAGCTTATTTGCTGGAAATGAGAGTGTACACTTCCTCAGCACTGAAAAATGCAATTAAGCTATACAAAACATGATCTTTACTCTCAAGACTGGCTGAAGGTAGTTCAAGCTAGTACACAGAGGCTATGCTAGTACTCAAAAGCAATGACTAATTAAGCTCTGGTGACTCATTTGCATGATTTGTCTGTGATACTCCTCTACAGATTTTATGAAGAGTAAAAAAGAAAAAAAAATACTCCGAAAGAGAACAATTCCTGTTTAAGTGAGTTTTGATAGATTTTACTGCAAATTCCTAGCACTTTTGGATGCAGACAGCAGTTGGGAAGCATAATGCTTGCTAATGCTGAGGACAGAGTGTAAACCTTTACAAATTCAAAGAGTTACATATATATACATACACATATACATACGTATACAGACACACATCACACACGCACACACACATATATATATATATATATATATATAATTCTTCACACTGGCAATGGCTGTGTGCTTATGATCCCCACAGATGTCTGCTTGCTTATTAAGAGTGGAAATCCCAGAGGAATTTTAGCTAACATGCAATATATCCTATAAAATCTAGGAATTTGGGGAAGGGGGGAAATTGGAGGAATTAAATAATCCCTTGCCAGTTAATAATCTTTTAAACAATCTTCAGATTAGTTGCTGTTTTGGGAATCTGCTGGTGGTGTTTATATTTGAGTAGGTATGCAAGTGGATGTAAGGTCTGCAAATGGGGATGACTCGATCTTTTATCAGACCACATAAAGCCTGTTTTGTCTGACATTCAAAGATAAACCCAAGCAAGATTTGAAACGCAGCCTCCATCATTCTTGTGCAGAGAGTGTTTACATTTGATGTGGAATGGAAATGCATGGTGCATATGCCAAGGGAGAATGTGGAACAGTTGTATGGACTACCCTGTAGAGCTGATTAGAGAAAAGGCATTTAAGTGAACCGCACATGTGCACAGCATGCTACACAGACAACTTTTATTTGTCTGTCTTATAGGTTAAAGGGGAAAAAATGACCATAAGATCATCTCTGCTTTTCCTGGGTTGGTATGTGTGTTGCAGATGAGTGACCAAAACACAGTCCAACATAAATGGCAAATTGATACAGTAGGATGGACCTATACTGAAATTGGATGTATCAAAGTTGAAATTGTTCCTTGTCAAAGATCTGTTTTTGGAGTCATCTTGCTGGCATTAAAATACTTTATTTTCATTTGCAGTTGAGTATCAGGGAGGGAAAGTGGATGGAACTGAAAGGACTCTATTCAGGCTGCAGTCTTTTCAGGGTTGGAATCTATTCAGCTCTTGGAAAAGATTCAGAGAAAAGGGAGGTATACTCCCTTTCTTACACAACGTCCATAGCTTCTGACACCCTATCTGCTCCTTCTGTTCCCCCCACCCCTCCCCACCCTCAGCTAAAAATTGCAAACCAAAACTGGTCCAGGAAGAGAAATAGGAGAAGAAGCCTTTACTGTCTGACTCCTACTTAGGGCTAGGGGAGTCAGAGGGAAGATAAGAAAAATAGGCAGTCATGGAAAAGAGAATATGAGCACATGGTTCAAAATATACCTACCACTCCTAGAGCTCAGGCAACCAAGAGGACAAATACAGTTTTCTCAAATCCATCTCTGTTCTTGTGTCCTACCCACTGTTGTTGATTACAACAACAATTTACATGTTTTTAAGTATCCCACTGTTTCAGCAGTTTGCACAGGGCTGTGAACCCTTGTCAAAGGCTCTCTTTCTGTCCCAAACTAAATGATGCTCCATCACTTGGTGGTTCCATCCAGCAGCTCCAGCTGGCGCAGTCTGATTGACCTTGCATGCCATGGGTGTAACAGTCTGATCAGCTGCCTCCCTTTGGATAGACCTCTGTGGCAACTTTGTTATTTCCATCATGGCATGAAAGCTCCTGCTCTGACAGGTTAAGCACACAAAATAGAGAAGGGAAGGAAGAAAAATATTGTTTCCCTCCTTTACAGCTAAGGTGCAGGAAGTGACTTGCCTGAAGTATCACAGTGGCATCTGTGGCAGAGCCAGGAATTCAACTTAAGCCATGTCTGGGACTTAACCACAAATCAGCATTCCTTTTTGTTGTTGTGTTTAAACACCCATCTCGTTTTGAGTAGTTATATTGGCCAGTGCAGGGTTCAACATAATCATATCCCATTAATACTAAAACCATCCAGTACTTGAGAACAGCATATATAAACACATAAACCACACCAACCCAGCCAATATAAATGTACTGGGACTGTTTTAGACAGTGCATTTTAAATCATCTATAAATTAATCTACTAACATCATTTTGTAGCCCAGGAACCTAGGGGTGGAGAGGACTGAACATGCTTAAATGACACAGAAACTGTCATACATATAGATAATTATGCATGTAGTTTTGAAAGCTAAACAAATTATATTAAATGCTGTATTTTCACAGTCAAGCAGAGAGCAATATTCTAGTGAGTTAAAATATTCATATAAGTTTCTATTTTAAAAGCCTTGGATCCAACATTGCTCACCATTGACCCTTTTGTGACATCTGTTAATCTTGGGTTTATTTCAATTTCTTTTTTAAACAGATGACTCCACTTAAATCAACACTTGGTTTCCATTAGACAGATAGAAGGTGATTCACTTAGTAACATGTGCATCTTTATCTAGTTAAGTCCTAATAGCCTTAATATATCAAGGAAGCTGGTGTGATTAACAGCACTAAAGGCTTTGTCAGGCACTTCACCTAATAAATACTGCTCTTTGTCCAGTCATAGAAAAAGAGTGAACAAATAGATTGTGTTTCCAAACTGAAAATATGTACAGTCTTGTTAAGTATTCTAAAATTATCCCTATAAAAATATATGTTGACAATAGGAGTTACATCTACATCTCTGTCTGTGTTTGTACATGTCTGCCAGTCCCAGTGTGCTTTGGCTCTTTGCCCTGCCTGGGCCGTCCTTTTTCTGCTTTATCATTTCATGATGCAGCCACCACTCGTGTATGATTTTCCTCCTGTTCACTTGCACTTGGGGCAGATTCTTTTGACAGTTCTTTGTCTCTGATTATCACAGCCTATCTGTCCCAGGGTAGAGGGATGTGTAAACACCAGTTTTGCCACTCCACATAATGCTGGCAACAGAAACATCTGACTTGACTTGGCCATTATGTAGGATAATCCTGCCCAATGAGGCAATCAAAACAAAAACCCCAAGAGTAAAATACATTCAAAATATCAAGTTGAATGGAGATGGGGTCCTTGCTTCATCATAGCTGAAGTTGTCTGGAAACTTTCCAGTTGTGCCACCAGTGTCTGTGAGTACATGCTGTGGTTGTCAAGGTACTGAAGGAAGCCTTTGTGCTGCTTCTATCCAAGTTTCTAGAGAGCTTCAAGCAGAGGAGTTTTACAGCAGAACACCTTAGAAACAAAATGGTCAAGGGAAAGTTTTTGCTTCTTCTCAAAAAGAGGCTGTCTGAGCCATAATCACAGATCCTCTTCCTCTGTGTTTGCTCCGTGTTACAGAAAGGAATTTTGGCCAAACTTTGAAGTCAACCAGCCAGTCCCAAAGAGATTTCTCCATAATCTCTCAGCAGAATTTTGATATCAGAAGTGGATGGGGAGGAGCACAGCGCCTTTTCCCATATGCAAAAGAACTGCAGTTTCTACTGTAGCCCAGAGTTCACACTCTTTTGGTTAACACAATGCCCTGCAGGCACGTTGGCCTGGGGCCCAGGGATCCATCAGGCAGCATTTGGGTGGCATTGCACGCACACGTGGCTTACTGCTGTGGGCATGATGCTCTGCAAACATGCAGCTGTGTCTGGACTTAGCATGGGCAGCTCTGGTGCTGCTGTCCTTGCAGCATAGTTCTGACTGTAGCTGACTTGACACAGTGCTCACAATCAATGGGTCATTCTAAAGCTGCTCCAAGATAGCTGTTGACAAAGCGGGTTTTGAATCCAAGCCTTCTGAAATCTCTGTGCAGAGGAATTTATGAATCTCATAGCAGCTAGAAAAAAAGCTAGTGGAAAGTAATTTCCTTTGAATAGAGAAAGGGGAGGAGGACGATTATCAGTTAGTGGTGCTACCCTCGAGAATGAAAAGGACAGTGATTCCTACAAACAAGGTCATCTTCATTTTGTTTTCTCTGCACTGGCTGGACAATTTCAGTGAAAAATCAGTTAAAGAACATCACATCAGACCTGAAACAAAATGAGAACTACTTTTGTTGGTGGTTTGGGGTGGGTTTTTTGGTCATGAGTGGTTGTGGTAAATGAAGAGAGACTGAACTGCTGCATAGTCTCTTGCCTAAGACCAAGCAAATAATTTCCTTTTTCCTCCAATTTTTGTCCCTAGTCAGTCCTGAGGTGGCTGCTTTAATAAAAACTGACCAAGTGCAGTGCTTCAGTATTTTGATGGCTCCTTTTTTTCTACTGCCAGTGGAAGGGCTGTGAGATAAGAGTAGGAAAGCCACAGCCTTTAGAAGGTCAGTATTTCTGTATGGCATAACTGAAGGTATAATTAAATTAGGACACAAACAAATTCATTAGATCTATCAGTGACTGCTACATTTATATATTTTGAAGAGCTACATGTTAGAGGAGTGTAAATTATACTGTGAAACAAAGTCCTAAAAACAACTGATGCAGATTTTAATGCAGTGAAGTTCCTCATCTGTACTCTCCATACACGCTTCCTGAGAGAGGCTTGTGCTGATTAATAACTGAAGCAAATAAGGGTTAACTTCATAAGTGCAGCAGACAAACTTCAGAAAAAATTTAATTGTTCTGTCTTCAGAGACACAGAGATGCACTTAGGGAGTTGAAGTCTTTAGAATCTATGGCCTCTTTGCAGTGCAGAATCATCATAATGTAATGGAATTAATCCAGCCCTCACTTGATAATAATTCAAGTTAATTTTTCTCTCCAGCTGCCCTGTGTTTCCCCCCAAGCTTTGACCTGTATTGTAACCTTAAAAAGACATCTTCAAATGTCTCGGGTCCAGCTCCTGTGTAAAAACTGGGATGCTCATGTGGGCTGAAAGCTTTCAGAGCTCCAGCCTTTTCATGTGTGTGGGTGGGACTATTCTGATTTCCAGTGGTGCTGGGATTTTGGATATTATCGATGGCAAACAATGAAACAGTAGAGCAGAAGATTTGTGTGTTATAGATTCCTAGGCTTTTAAACATGAAATAAAAACAATGTAAATACAGCAGTAATGAAACAAGTATTTTCTATGCTAGATAAATTACTAGTAGAGAGCTAGGAGAACTCAAAAAAAAAAAAGGAGAGAGCTTCAGAAACTATTGTAGAAAAATGTGAATTCATTCATTTTTCTAGTGGGATTGTACTGAGGGTAGGGGGGACAGGAAACCGGTTACCAAGATGAGTTATTACAGGTAAATTGGGTTAAATGTAAGTCCAGAAGAATATAATCTCTGTATATACGGTACTATTTCAAACATTTGGTGTGATGTTTTGATCACTGTTTCTTCTAGGGGAAGCTCTTGCTAACCTTGGAAAAGACAGGGATTGAGATTCCTCCTAGTAAAAAATTCTTGAAGGCTATTATTAATTCACAATAAAAGTGAGTCTTTTAAATAACTTAAGGGATGCCTGCAGAATAGGTGCATACTGGCCACACTCAGAAATACTTTCCTTTTAGAATATGGGTGGAAAAGTGTAGGAACAGGACCAATATTTTAGTCAGCAAAGCATCAAGGAAGATCCTGGAAGAATATGGTATACATTAGTTTAAGGGACAGCTAGATATCTCTTTGAAATTATCTAAAAGAGTTAACACAAATTGAAGGTGGTATGAAGGTAAGGGCAGAGACTGGCTTAATTAGAGGTTTAATTAAGGATGAAATTTTTTTAGCTAAGTTGAGCTGGCAATTATCAGGCAATAAGTTATGGAATGGGGATCTTCCCTCCTTCAGCCTCACAGGAGGCTGAGGGAGCTGGGGCCAGAGTGTGTCTCCTCTCTGTGCTGGTGAACACCGGGTGTATTGGACCCTGTGACATCTGTGAACTAGCAGCAGCTTGAACCTTGATTCCAACCTGGATACCAGAGCAGCTGGAGGGCATTGTAAAAAAACCCAACAACTGATGCCAACAAAGAAAAATATCCTTTCCAGTTTCAAAAAAATTTGTCTGGGGAAGTGTCAGAGCACATCCAGAATCTTCCTGGGCGTTGTCCCGATTCTTAGTGATGCAGAAGGGAGAAGTTAACATGGAAAGCATTTGAGAGGGCTCTCTTTGGCAGGGAGGTGCATGTGCATGTATGTACAGACTCTTGCTTGCCTCTAGCAAACCTTGAGCTCAGGGAATTGTAAGCTTCTGTTACCCATTTTATACCCAAAAGAAGCAGAAGTCCTACAATGAGAAACGCCATTTTCTTCTCCTTTGCTGTAGAAAATCCCCCTCTCCATTGGACCCAAGAAATTTGCACTCCCTAGTAAATAATAATGAGCTTTAGTGTAAAAGACTCGGTTTATTTCCTCCCCCCTCCCAAGCTTGCTTTCATTTCTTTGGAGGTTTGTTTTGTACTCAAATGAAGCTTCGAGATACACACTGAGCAGGAATCACAGTGGTGCTTTCAGGGCACTGCTGAAGCTAATCACTTGGCTTGCTGCTACAGGCATCTGCAGGCACCTTGAGCTGGGCTACAGTAGTGTGCTGGCTCTGGAGACCCAGCTATTTTAAATCATAATAGTGACACAGTGTGCATGCCTTCTTTCAAAGAGCCTGGGCAAGCCACGCTGAGTTGATTTTCTTGGCATGCTGTGTACCTATAATTTTGTCTTATGTTTTGTAATGTTGGTATCTGGGCACAGAATCAAAAAGCTCCACTGAGTATATAAGAATTTTTTTTTCAAAAGAAAAACACAACAACAAACACATTCTTTGTTTTTAGATTGATAGTATTCCTTCCAACAGCTATAGATGTTTAAGAACAAAGAAAGTTACTGGGGAAAGAAAAAAAGGGAAAAGAAACTTTATGATTGTGGGAAATGTTTTGAGGCTTTTTTGGCAAGGCTGTCCAGGTGTTTTGTTAGTCATTTTTTTCTACCATGATTTTGGTTCTCTGGTAGTATTCTAAAGTGACTGGGTTACTAAGGACAGTGAGAAATAAATTAAATCCTTCTGTGAAACACCTGAAAAGCCATGCATGTGCTCTGATGAGCTGACTTAGTCTGAGAGAATTGTCTAATGTTTATTCTGTTGGTTTCCATTTTTTGTGCTGTTCAAAGAAGCAAAAGTAAAGGGGGAAGATCTAGTTCTGTTACTCCCCACTTCATGTCCCAGTAGCCTGGTTTTCAAAGGTGGTGTCAGGCACTGTGGGGGCTCAGCATCACTGAGAAGTCAGCCCCTACCTCTGCTCTGAAAAGGAATTTGATGCCGTATTGCCTGTACAGGGCTGAAGAGGCAGCAGCTTTTCACAGTGAGGACACTGAGCGCCTGAAAAGCTAAACCTACCCTTGCTAATCTCTATGAAAACAGGAAGAGTAGAGTTCAATAAGGTTCTCAAACAATCTGTAATTTAGGATAATGATGTAATTAACCTCATGATAATAGCATGAAATGGATAAGCATGGATGGGGCTCCATTCAAGTACAAACAGAAGACCCAACTTCAACTGCAAAGTAACCACGAGGGAGGGACCTTTCTGTTCCTGTTTTCTGTTCGTTGTATGAAATTGGTAAATGCTGCCTACCTATGCTATTAAGGATGAACAACTGAGGAAGAATAACTTCTGAATACAAAGTAAAAAAAGGAGAATGAGTGAGCTGTTATTAGAAGATTTTTTGCTAGAGATCCACCACAGTAGTATTGGATTATTGCAAATGAGAACTTTCTGTGCATGGATTTTTTTGGCAATCTCTAACTATTTCCTAGGCATCAGTAGCCAACTACTCTTAAACACAATATTGAAAAATGGTTGTGATCAAAAGTGTTCCAATTTTGTCAGTGATTTTTTATTTCTCAACTCTGATGAAAGGGCTTTTCCCTACCATAGGAATGTTACCATAGTATTTTGCAACCATTTTTTCTCTTCTTCCTTTTAACCTTAGATTTATGTATTTCCTGTGATTGCTGGTGCTGATGCTTTCCCTAATCACTCAGGTTTGACTGCTGCTGTCAAAGACTTTCTGAAGTTATCCTTGGTTTCCAGAGGCAAGAAGAGGAGGACAGCTTGGTTGTGGTTCATGGTAGCCAGTGGACCCAAAGCTGTTCCAAAAGTGTGTTTTGTTTCTAGGCAAGAGGATTTGATTTCAGAAAATTAGTCTCTCTAGCTAGTTGTAGGGAGGCAGATTGGTTAAAGTTTACAACCTCTTTTTGTTTAGTCCCTGGAACAGGGCCATGGAGTCTCAAGTTTCCTGTATAAAGAGAGATCTGTACTCAGTCAGAAGGTAACCAGGCAAGGTACGTGAAGGCTGCAGGGTGAATGGCTCTTTCAACAATGAAATCAGTTTGGGGTCTTTAAGATCCCAGCAGTGAGTTGTCTCAAGACAGTGTTGAGCAGGCAAAATTCATAAAAACCCTCAGAGGGCCAAAATAACCACCCTTGAGAAAACAAAACAAAGCTTCAGAAAATACTAAACAGCAAAAAAATTCCTACAAGTCTGATAATCCTTATGAAGTTTTCTGGCTCTCGGGAATCAGAGGAGGTGAGAGCTACTTATGTCTTCATTTCCTTCCCAGTGAGTCCTGTGTGCTTTGGCTGCTCACATGCATACCCATGGAGAGTGGTATCTCATGCAAAATATCTTGGTGCATTGTTGTTCTGGGGGCAAATGCACCAATGCACCTTGAGTCTGAGAATTAGGGATCTTCAATAGCCGTTCCTGCAAACAGGATATTCACCATGTTTCCTGATGCTGAAGGTGTCACTATACAATTAGTAAATCATACTCATTCTAAAGCTCTCAGGCAGAAAAAAAAAAGACAGGAAGAAAAGAAGCAGACTCTTAGAAATATTGAGTTCAAGAAACAGCAAACTTAACAGCATTATGACAGATGCAGTAGTGAAGCTTTGTGTTTTTATAATCTTGTTTTCCTGATTCCATCAAATTAGTGAGGAAATGCATCATTTGTTTGCTTTGCTCATTTATCTGTTGGTACACTGTTGCCTTTCCAGTAGCATGCTCTTTGATTCTTTTCTCTTGCAGTAATTTACAGAATAAATTCCATCAAGAAGAAAAGAAAATGTTAGGCATCTGATTTTGACCATCTTTCCACACAGTTTAGGGAAGTTTGCAAATTGTCTCAATGTGTGTAAGTCCATCCTTAAATATCAGCAAGTTAACTCCCCCAGCACAGCAGTCTAAACTTTGCCACTTTCAGTATGTAGCTTTAAAACATTAGAAAACCTCATGTTGAGAAACATTAGAAAAAAACATTAGAAAACTGTACCTGAGCAGAAACAAAGCAATCATGGTTAATTTAGAAAACTTATGAATGCCTCAGTATTTCTGGAGTATTTGTGGGACCTTGTTTTTGGTGAAACCATGAGGCTGAGGCCTGCATTAATTTCATGTAATCTTAGCTATGTTGAACCATAGCACTAACAGCCCTTTCCAGGCAGCTGAGAAAGTCTTTACCCTCAAGGCAGCTTCTGCAGAGAAGGTGGGGTGAACCCAATCCTGCCGCAGTGTGCAGTGGGGAGCAGCAACTGCCGGGTGTCTCTGTGAGGTCCTGGCAATTTTCTGCTTTTTCTCATGTTACAGGCAGCTCCATTGTGAGCTGGATCTTTGCAGGGATCTCCATAGATGGTCGTTCTTGCAATGAAACTTTTCCAGAAGTAAGCATTTCTTGTGCTCTTTCCCCTCTCAGTTTCTGGTTTTCTAAAGGTACATCTGATACAAAGCTGTTCAAATATTTGTCTTTAAACAAATGGGCTGGACAAGTGCTCAGCATTGGGGTGAGAGCACTGGGTTTTCCTGATATTGAGTGGTGCCTGTTTTGTTGTGATTTTTATGGAATACTAATTACTTTTTTTTGTTCTCTGCTTAAGCTAAGCAAGAAATAGGTATAAAGTCTTGTTCACTAAGTGTGTGAGGTGATGCCAAGCGGTGTCAAAGAGTCCTTTTCTGGCAACAATGGGCTGTTGTTCAGTATCCTCATGCAGGTTAACCACAGAGTTGCTCCTGAGAATCCTTCTGATTTATGATGACATTGTTGGCAGCAGCAGAAAGCCCTCTAGCAGTGCTTTCCACAGTGCTGTGTCAGCAGTTTCTTAGATATACACACAGTTAATATACGTATTTATAGCAGGGAATTCTGGCCCAGTTCTAGAATTCATCCTGTTTTTCTTTGCACTTGAGTGATGTTTATTCAGCACTAATGTATCTACCTACATCTCAGGTTGCAAATTTAGTGTCTATATGAATATCAAAACTGTTCTAGTCAGAACAGCCTTGGGAAATGAATGAAATTAATTACATTGATCCTATGTTGTAAATGCCTTGCTAGGAGGAGTTCCCTGGGAGGGAAGAGGCAAGGGATTCTGGCTCTGCAATGATACAACTTGTCTCAATAAAGCACATATAATGGTATTAGAGAAGCACTCTGAATTCACATATACAATAACTGTAATACAATTATTATTTCTCATCAGAATAGAGTTTCTGCTATGTTTGAAAGACATGACTTTTCCAAGTTGAAGGGGAAAAAGGCCTTTGATCTGCCTTTAGCAGAATTTGCATTAAAATGTTGAGTTCCTGTAGTATCATTCTTGATACCCTCTTTCTACCTTTCCCTCTATCTGCCAGGAATTAAAGAAGCTGTGCCCTACCCTGGCTTATATATAATTTGTCCTTCATCTGTTTCTTATTGCTGTTCTCTTCTTGGGCAAAAATCCTGATAAAAACTACACAAATGTAGAACTCATGAGATTTTTATCTTCAACCTTTAGCTGAATGTTTCTGATGTTGGTTTGTTTTTTTTTTCTTATTAGTTTTGGGAGGCCCCCCCAGTCTTTGATTTGTCTAGAAAAAGCTACAGTTTTTTCTGTTCTGAGGCAGTAACATAATGAAATGTTTTGCCAATACTGAGCTGCACACTGTACAACACCAATTTCTCTAAGGCAGCCTGTGGACTTTGCTCAGGTCCAGTTGAGATCAGTCAGTCACACAATTCAGGCTCTTAATCTTTTCTTCTAGTGTGTGAATGCATAGATAATAAGAAGTGAAAGCACATAGACAGCTTCTTTATTATTGGTATTTTATTGAGTCTTGTAGGCAGTCAGTGCAGAGTATCTGGGTTAAGGATAAATGATGACCGACAGGAGGGATAAATGCACATGATCACCAGTGGGATGGAAAGTACTGGTGAGGCATTCCTGCTGCTGGCAGAGATGTGTGGGAATAGCCAAGCTATGTCCAGACTATGCCACGTTTAGCTCCAAATTCTTCCTCTGGGGACAAAGCCCACAGCATATCACATGCAGGCACCACAGGCCTGATCTTTTCTCCCATTAAGTCACTTCCTACTATGGTGTTGTCCAGGATCTTAATAGACTTCTGAAGGAAATAATTTAATATCACCTGTTGAAGAAACATTTCCTTCTTAATTTTGCAAAGCCTATTGCAGTTAATGTCTAGACATACCTAGATTTGGGGTTCTCTGTTGGTCTAAAGAAATTCTCAGCGGATATAAGTGACTAATAATTTTTGGATAAAGAAAGTCCTTGATCGATTATCATTCTGCCTTTCTAAGGGTTGATTTTGAATAACTTGCTTGACACAGTAGGATTTTTTAAAAATGCAGGGTTCTTTCATACTGTGGAATTATTCCTGGTCACAAAGTGCATTAAATGCAACATAAAGGCTTCAGTAAGGAGAATACAGCAACATTCTTACAGAGATCTGTGATGCAGTTCTCAAGCTCACCTCAGCCATAATGTTTTTTTCCAGATACTTCCCCCGCTCATCTTTTTTCTCTTGTTTTTCTCTTGTTTACATATGAATAGGAGGTTTTTTCTGTGTTTTCTGGGCTCAAACAGGATTAATTGGCAGTGCTGGGAAAGACTCCTGCACTCATTTGTGTTGATCTCCGTCTTGGCATCACCCCCAGCAGGCCTTAATATCCCACAAAGTGAAAGTCCTGGGGTTTTGCTGCTTGGGAGCATGGGCTAAACAACTGCTAAGGGATATTTGCTGCTGGCATCTCTGTATTGGAAAGGTAAAACCTATCATTTTCCAGACACTTATACTGTGGATTTCACATAATTAGCAAGAAATCACATCCTTTGCCCAAAATTTTGTCTATCAGAATTAAGTTTTCTGCTTCAGAAAATTGAGGGATAGAGCTTTCCCTAAAATGTCTTTTGTTTGTTTTTTGGACAGAAATTAATTTTTGTTGTCATTGCTTTTAGAAAAGGCAATTAATTTGTCTGATGTTTCAAAAAAACCTTGATATTCAGCATTAAGGAAATCAGGCCAAGCGTTGTAGTTTGGCAGAACTACTGATGAGTTATCATTTCACAGGAAGCATAGGATAGACTATACAACTCCTAATGTATTTGTTACAACTTTCCTTATTATCTGAGAGAACATCTGATCCATTGTGCAATTTTAAATATACATTTTGATGATTATTATAAAACCTTTTCCAATCAAGCACATGTCAAATACTGAGTGAATGAGAAAAGGCAATGCTCTCTTAAGGCTTTCATTTTAGAAAGTGAGTTTCCTGTTTGTCTTTTAAGTCCTGTAATAATTTCTGCTTCCATAAATGCACTGTTGGTGAGGTGATATTATTTATTGGTGAACAAGCAGTTTGCTGCATTGGGTAGATAGGGATCTAATTCCAGGAAAGCTCAAGAATTAGGAAGTTTTAGTGAAATGAACAAACCGCTCTCTACTAAGAGTGCGTGTATGCATATACATGTCTAGCTAAGTGTGAATTTGGTTTGAGTAGGAAAAATAAATAAATAAGTAAATAAATATAGCTGTGAGTCCCTTGAATCTGTCCTGGTCCTCTTGGACTGTGTCAGACAGCAAATCCCTGTCCTAAGCAAAACAAAGTGTCTGCTTGTAATCAGCCAGACAGCATCTGCAGAGGAGGCTGAGATACAACACAAATTAAAAAGCAAAGGGGAAGCCAGGACATAAAAAAGATAAAAGCAAATTTGCCATGAGCTACTGTTGTGGGTACTTTTACAACAATTCAGCTGAGTAAAAGTGCCAGGTTCTTTCCTCAGTATTCATAGAATCCCAGAATGGGTAAGGTTGGAAGGGAGCACAGTGAGTGACCTGGTCCAACCTCTCTGCTCAAGCAGGGCCATCCCAGAGCACATGGCACAGGATTGTGTCCAGACAATTCTAGAATATCACCAGGGAGGGAGAATCCACAACCTCTCTGGGCAACCTGTTCCAGGGCTCAGTCACCCGTCCCTTCATCCAGGTCATTGATGAAAAAGTCAAACAAGACTGGACCCAGTATTGAAACTTGGAGGATACCACTAGGGACACTGATTCCAACTGTCTGGAGTTAAGGATGATGCAAGGCAGTGATGCTTAAGAATCAGTCAGCTGTTTTCAAGATTGTTTTCACTCCAACTTCTCGTGTGTAAATCTCATTAATCTCAATGTGACTACAAGCAGGCTCAAGGAAAAGGCAGTAAGTGTCTGGAACTGGCTCTGGAAAGTACCAAGAACTGAGCAGCAATAGTTGTATTTAACCCTTAATCTAATGGAGACATGCTCTTCTTTACATACTTCCCTGAAACATGAAAGAAATAAAATGCACATGAATGGCAAAATTTAACAAAGGCAGGGAGTGGACATCAGCATAATACAGAATTGCTTGGCTTTTGCTTGCAAGTTTGGCTGAAGCAGAAGTGAACAATTACACATCTCTTTATTTAGGCTTCTTTAACCCAATGGACTCCAATGACCTTCCCTGCAGCAGGTTGCTTTCTCCAGCAAGTCTAGTACATTTAAGTTTAAGGTGTAGTACATTTAAGGTGCAGTACATTTCATGGTTATTTGTTCATTTTTTAAAAAATTTGTTTGAAAGAGACTGTTCCCAAGTTTAATGTTGCACACTTGGCTTTAATTCATCAGGGTACTTAAGTATGTGCCATGTGTAAGTATAAATGATTACTGTCCACTTCAGTTGGAAGTACTGTTGCTTTAGATTTATGTTCTGCTTGAGTAGCTTGTTGAACAAAGGTCCTCATCTGTAGTTAGGTTTCTTCTTTTTTTTTTTCCTTAACTTTAAAAACAACTCTACTTTTTTAAAAAAAGTTTACAGCTTTTACAAGGAGAGTGGAATCACAACTGTCATGGCCTTTTGTCCCTGTATGTATAAACCCTGCTTAGTGTGTGAAAGCAGAGGACCCTAACCACATGCCCAAAAATCCATGTATGTCTAGAAATTTTTAACTTTCTTATCTCTGGTGATAAGGACCAGACAATTTGCCAGGACAAAAACTTCAGATTCCCAAAGACCAGGTCACTGCAATGAAATCGGGGCTAAACAACTTCATTTTATGTGCCAATAAGTTGTGTCTTATAGTGTTGACTGGTGAAAAGCAGCAGTCTCCTGTATCCCATTCATTTATGCAGGACTCAAGAGATTTCCTTCCCGTCCTTCACTCACCAATCAGCACTGTTTCATAGGATTTAGGAAGTCACTGATAAATCTCACATAGCAGTACAGATTGATGAGAATGGGGTATGATTAAAGCTGGAAGTGCTTTTTGAGGTGCCTGCAAGGCACATGCATGTGTAATTTTTCTCTTATTTTATGTAATGAAAAGGTTTTGTCACATTTTAGTCTGAGGACCAGACCCCTCATGGTGTAAATAATTGTGAAGTTCTACTTAGAAAGAAATCTGTTACAAAAGTAAGTCACTCTTTTGGGGTGTGTAAGTGTTAGAGTAAGATGAGTTTTAGGCATCAGGATGGTGATGTAAGGTTTCCTGGAGCCTTTTCTTCTCCAGGCTGAACAAGCCCAGCTCTCTCAGCCTGTCTTCACAGGGGAGGTGCTTCGGACCCCTGATCGCCTCAGTGGCTTCCCTCTGGACCTGCTCCAACAGGTCCACATCATTTTGGTGTTGGAGGCCCCAGAGCTCCAGATGGGGTCCCAGAAGAATGAAGTAGAGGGGCAGAATCACCTCCCCTGACCTGCTGGCCACAATTCTTTGGATACAGCCCAGGATACAGTTGGCATTCTGGCCTGGAAGCGTGCACTGCTGGGTCATACTGAGCTTTCATCCACACACAGCCCCAAGTCTTTATCTCCAGAGCTTGTCTTGATCCATTCTCCGCCCAGCCTGTATTTGAGCTTGAGATTGTCCCAACCCAGATGCATCAAATTCATGGAAATGATGTAGAGTTGTTTGGTTATGTGCAGTCACTGTAAGTTTACAGTGGAGGGGAAAACCCCATGAGCTAAATTATTGTGAACTTTATGTTTGAACATCAAAAGTCCTTAATTTAAAATGAAATCCCTATTTTACTGAAAATAGGAGGTTCCTTCAGGAGCTTCTTCCTAAAGATACAACCCACAAAGGCTTGAAATACTGAAAATTGAAAACAATAATAATTACAGCTATGAAATGGAAAATTCTGCATTTAATGTGATTATATCAATATCTGTCACTTCTTCCTAAGCCAACCATAGTTTTGCAGTGAAAGCATTCATCTGTGTGCTTGTACGTAATCTGGCATTTCTCCCATCTGTTCTCTGGATAATGAGTTGGTTTCTTTTTTTTTTTCCTAAATGTAGTAATTCCTTGTCCATCAAAAATAGTTTTGTTAAATACATACTGAGTATGTATTTAACATACTGAGTATGATGATAATACATACTGAGTATGATGCTCATTATTTTTCACTGAATAGTATTACATGAACATTTTCATAGCTCAACCTCTGATCTTTTATAGCTGTCTTAGAGTCAAAAGAGAAAGATGGGAAAAAGTACAGCTAATTTACTAACTGCTGACAAAGTCTGCAGATATGCAGAGAATGGGAGTTGCTTCAGGAAGGGAGAATTTCCATTTTTACAGGGTGTTTCCAAGGGCGCCGCTTCTGCCATCTTCCCCTTCCCGTAGTCACTTTGATTTAAAGGAGCTTAAGTATATCCATGATTGCTTTGAGCCCTACTTCAGCTCACATCAAAGTGTGTAGAAAAACTGGCAATTAACTTTAAGGTTGTAGGATCGTGACCTTGCTTCTAAGATCAGAAATAGGATCACAAGTAGCAGTTAGGCAATGTTACACTTCAGGACAGTAGCACCTATAAAGCCAGTAAATTTCAGGGCTTGTATTCAGCTCTGAGGGCAACTGGTCGCTGATTTTAAATGTCTCAGTATATTTTTCAAATTTTATGTTACTTCTACTTTTTTTTTGAAAGCTATTTGAGAATTTTGTCCCAGGAAGTTTTAGTGTGGTATTTTTCCCATCAGAAAAAACAAAAAGTGAAATCCCATTTTGCAATGCATATTTCGTATTTGTGAAAGTACATTTTTGTTAAAACACTTAAATTTCATTTGAGGGATCAGTCTAAAATTCTGTTTACCAGGCAACTCTGACTGCTGCTTAAGTGCAAGTGCCATTTAGAATGTACCTAGAGGTCAGCTAAGTCTGTGCTGGCCTGTGCAGGTGAGCTGCTGCCTTATCTAATTGCAGTTAGGAAGGTGTGTCTTAATTCTCCCAGCCCATCATGTTGACCATTCATGTTGAATTTCTGTGCTAAGGGATTTGTGTGCTGTAGGGCTGGTTGGTCTGCTTCTTTACAGTGAATATATTTCAGCTAAAGAGCACGATCTGTCTAAGATGATGGGGGGAGCTGACCATCAGAACTGCTTTTACCAAGGGCATCTCTGCTGCTCCAGCTGCACACTGTGTAATGTCTTGCCAATCCCAGAAATAGTATCCTGACAGTGTCTATTTTACTCATTCAGAAAGGAGTTTGTATTTGTGACATTGTGGCACTTGCTGTTCAGGATTGGCATGTATCTTGCCTGCAAGATAAATGCAATGATCATCTCTTTTCCCATGGAATTGTCATGAGTGGACTCCTGACCATTTCTGTGCAAGTGTCAGAACTGCAAGAATTAGATGCTGTGTTTTCAAGCCCTTACACTGCTGTCTTGAGGAAAAGCTGCTTTTACTGGAGGAGGTGAAACACCACTTGAAAAGTATTGGTTTCTTTAGTGATGTGCAATGCTAACATCAAAAAGTCCCTCACTCGGGCTTGATGTGCTTTTCATTAAAGCTCCTTGGAGGTCAAATGGTGCCAGACAGAGTCCCAGAGGCACAGAGCAGAGAACAGAAGAACTCTATGAAGTTTACACGACACAGAAACACTTTCTGCATATGGCTTTGCACAGAATACTCACTTTGAAATGTTTTTCCTTACATAAAAATCACTGGGTTTTTTAGGTTTTTTTTCAAAGTGCAATCACTTCTAAGGAGCTGTGTGATTTATTGTTTGTCCCGTACGTTTTCTTTGCTTTATAGAATATTTAATTAGTAAAGGTCCTTCTGTTTCTGAGCCTTTTGAAATAAGTTCAGGATCTCTCTGACAGCTGCCATTTTTTATACCCTGATGCCATTACCTGCAGCAAATATCTGCTGCTCAAGCTTGCTTTTCTCTGATCCTGCTCAGTCACGAAAGGGACTGGTCTCCCTGCTTATTCCTTGCCTTGTCTGCTCTTTTTTTTTTTTTTTTGGAAGCCAGATGGTGCATGCCACATGTAATTTGTGTCAAAGCCAGTTAATACTGAACTGCTGCAGCACTTTTTTTGTATATGGTGGATCTCATCTCGTAACAGTTGATGGCTTTCACAACTGGTTTTGTTGTAGGACAGTATGTGCACTCTGAAAGAAGCAGGTACTCCATCACAGAGACTGAATATGATAAGACAGCTCTGTCGTATGCTATCACTATAGAAATGGTGTTTACATCAGTACAGTCAGCATTACTTTCTTCCCATAATCCCAACACAGAATGTCTTTGTGGCAGTTGGAAGGAGGTGCTACTTCTCTGCCCTTCTGGCACCTCAGTAGATGTTGAGACTCTTGTCATCTGGTTAGCAACAGCACCAAATCTGCATAAAACAGATTTGTTTCCACTGGGCAAACTCCATAAAATTAGGCTTTGTTTTCATTAAATCTGTTATTTGTGTTTGCAGTATGATGGATGATGACTAATTCCAGTGCAGCTGAAAAGATTATTTTAAAAGACAGTGAACCACAACAAAGGCAAAAGCTTGCGTGGAAGATATGGTTGGCTTTGTGGCAGGAGTTGCATAAAGGAGCAGTATATTCATGCATGACAACATCCTTTTCAGAGGGAAAAGGCAGGAAGATTAAATAGAGTGGATTTACAACATGTGTTTAAAGTACTAAAGTAGGCTCCTTGCCTCAGTAAGATATACTTTGATGAGAAGAATTTTTAGATCATTTCAGACGGTAGAAGGTGAAATGTTCATGGCAGAGACTACAAAGCAGTGACATTTCTTTTGCAGGTGCTTAAGCGTCAGTGTTTATTAGTCATACATCACAGGAAAATCCATTTTGGTAATGTAAATAACTGGTTGTACGTTCACAAAAGCAGAGTAAAGTCATAAAATCAAAATGTTGGTTGTAGCATTGCTCTGTGGTACATCCAGCGTTTTCTGATCTGAATTGAGGTAGTGGCATTTTTTTTAGTTTCAGTCTTATGTGTACTTAATCAGATGAAACACATTGCTGTTTTTTGTGCAGTTATCTCATCTCAATTATATAAAAAATTAAGAACCCAAGGACTTGTATTGACAGTTAAATCAATTTTTCTCCCAATATATGTGTAATAGATGAGTATGGTACATTAAATTAATTGTTCTTGCAAGGTGCTAATCATTTCTTCACT
The DNA here is from genome assembly GCF_901933205.1 of Camarhynchus parvulus. Lineage (NCBI taxonomy): Eukaryota > Metazoa > Chordata > Aves > Passeriformes > Thraupidae > Camarhynchus > Camarhynchus parvulus. The sequence continues at coordinate 14,480,660 of NC_044575.1, read as the reverse complement.
CTGATTATCAGAAAAGTGCCTTTCTTTCCTGCCTCATCTGTTCGCAGAAAAAAAAATTGTATCCAGTTGTATCTGTTCTCTGCATTTAGCCACAGAAGTTGTAACAGAATTAAAAACCCAACAAATGTGACCCAGTGCGTGTCACTGGTGGAATAGGATGGAATGGCAGGCTCTGATTTCCTTCCAAAACTTATTACCCAAAAAGGTGTACTGTCAGCCTGGAAAAGAAACTCACAGTATTCATTGGTCACCAATGTTTATGAAAATAGGACCTTGAACAGTCAGTGTGTGTTTGACCTTTTGACTTCCAGAGAATTCCTGGCAGCTTTGTCCAACCAAAGGACTGTTTACAGTGGGTGTATGAGGCGTTCTGAGATGGAGCTGTGATACCAAGAAATGCCAGGAGTTACTACGTAAATGATTCAGATTAAGTAAAGGAACAAAATGCCAAAATAGACTTCAATGTCTACATAAAATTTGTAGCACACTCCTTCAGGTATCTACATCTGCATCCAACTGGCAGAACTTCTGGGTACCTTTTGCAGATAGCATTTACCTGCATATCTTTTTATAAAGTAAATATATAAAAAACCATATATATATATATATATATATACACACACACACATATATATTTATTTCAGTAATTGAATTGAGAACATTTGTGAGGGATGAAATTAGATCTTGCTTCCAAAAAAATCTGTTTTTAAATCTTACAGCTTTGTTATGGTAGTATGTTTTATGTTAGATGAATTACGCTCCTTAATGTGAATATCTGGAAGATACATTCACCATCGGATTTAACTTGCATTTTGGAATGTCCACAGAAAAAGGATCAGCAGAGCAGTAATAAAAAACAGGCATTTAGTACATTTTTTTCTGACACATCTGTGAGCAGTAAAGAGACACAGGGTTTTACCAGCCCTGAACATTCAATCATAAGTGAAACTTTACAACTGCAGTAACAACAGCACTATGAAAACATTCACTGAATTGCCACAAACTCTCTACTTACTACTGAAATCCTTAGATAAATATTGAATGAAATTTCTTATTGCAAGGCATGGCAAAGGAAAACAAACACACTTTCATATCCACTTTTTTCGCCTCCAAGGTACATCAGGTGACACGGAGGCACGTTAATTGAAGTTGATTTTTAAAGGCTTGATTTCCAGGCTCTGAGTTGCTACAGGTGTATCTCTCTTGTGGTTACTAGGAGTGAAGGACTGAGGTTGTCAACATAGCAAAAGAAAACATCATGAATACACAAAATCTGTGTATGTGGCCACATACAGCTTCTGTATTTTTCTCCTTAGCTTAGCATCTCACAAATGCAAACAAGTTAATTTAAAAATTTGAGTCTGTTTTGTGTTTTGATAGTATTAGAAAAGGATGTTTATAAGAGAGGCTTTAAAATGCAAACATTTCCTGAGTTTGTAAAGCTTCTGCTCTGGTGTCTAGGTAAACAAGGTTTTTGCTTCATAGAACCACAGGATCATTTAAGGTTGGAAAAGACCTTTAAGATCATCAAATCCAATCATTAACCCAGCAGAGCCAAGTCTACCATGAGGAATGCTGTCTTATTTATCTTTCTGTGGATTTTATTTTCTGTTTGGTTTGGGGTCTTTTCTGTTTAATCACATCTTCTGAAAATATTTTCAGCATTTCAGAATTGCAGTACCTTTTTGTCTGACACAGGATGAAAATAACACTACAAAAAGAGAAGCATGTACTGAAATACTGATATGAAATGGTTTCCTGTTTTATTAGTTTTGTTAATACCATCTGAACCTGCAGAACTGAATCCATGTACTCTATCCATGAAACAGTTTCTGTACTCTTCTACTTTTTCCTTAAGAAAGCCAAAGTGTAAGAAAATTGCCAGAATGCTGAGACTGTGCCCAGAACACTTGAATTTACTTAGTGACAGGAAAATCAGGCATATCAGCAATTGGTCAGATGGTAACACAGTTCACTGTTTTTACCAGTGAAACACACTGCAGTGAGTGTCTTCTTTGGAAAGACCTTTGAACAATGTCCACATCACAGGGAGTTCATCACAGTGTGTGAATTCCGGAGTGAACAGGATTTTAATACAGGTACTGCTGGGCTGGAAGCAAGTCATACAAAGGCAGAAAATATGGTCAGAAATAGGGCATAAATGCAATTCTGTACATCAGGAGCCTGGATTTCCAAGGAAGTCTAACAGGCTTGGCTTGTTAATGGCCTCTGAAAGCAGAAGTGTGAGACCTGTGCTTTGAATTGGAAGTGCCACTTCTAAGTTCAAGCTTAAACACTGGCCTCCACACTATTCATCCTTCCCTAGCACTCAGCAGAGAGCCTCTGGCTCACATCCACGTTGGGCAAGCCAGGGCAGGTTGCAGTAGAGAGAACTCTGTTTTCTGGCCCCAGCAGCTGATAACTGCAGTTTGAAGGGGTTGCATTTGTTCCAGGGCCAACATTGTGGAGCCCATGTGGTACATCAGGTCCATCTGCTGCTCATTTTCTGGAGTGTTGTTGCTTGTAGAAGAGTTAAAACTTGAAGAGGGTAGTGAGTGGGAATGCTTTAAAAAATGTCAGCCTGCTTTCTGAGGGAAGAGCACCTCCAGAAAAGGTTCTTCAGTATCCCTGGGTACTTTTCAAGCTCCAGGATTGGGACATCAGAGTTGCATACCTTGACATCAGCATTGTTTACTTCAGGAGCAGACAAGTAATGTGTGTGCTAGAAACTGAATTAAGCTGACATGTCTTCTACACTTAGCAGCAAGTGCTGCGAAGTGGGCCAAAACCTGTACATGTGCCTGTGGGCAGTGCCTTCTCAAAAACAAGTACAGGTTTTTGTGAGTGCCCACAGCTGTCTGTCATTCACAAAACCATTCGCAATAATGGGCTCAGGATTTATCATAACAGCAAGAGCAAAGACCAGAGGTGGTAAGGGTTGACTGACCCAGATGTCACCAATAAATGAGTAGGGCTTGTTGTGATCTTCTCATCCAAGGGTATGCTTTGGTTCTTTGATTTCTTCTCTCTTTGCCTTCCAATACTAGCCACTAGTTTTCAGTGTCTTGCCTTTCCTCAGAAAACGTGACTTTTCAGGGCTCTGGAATAAGTGAATTTCAAAGCCTGTTGTTTTGTTGGCATCCTGCCTATCTGCAGCATGCAGTTACCAGCCCCTAGATCAGTTTCCCAGTGTGGGATCACCTGCCTCCTGGATTGTTCCTGCTCATCCTGCACTCAAAAAATAGAGCAGTCAATTGAATAAAGTCTTGTTTTGAAAAGCAATTTTGCATTAACATTAAGGGAATGTGCAGACCCTAAAGTGAGGTTATGTTTCGTTTAGTTTGGATGAAGGCAGCATCTCTATAATGTATTTTAGTTAACATTTCCATATTAAGTCTGTCAGAGTATCAGACTAATTTTGCAGATTTGTAAGCAATTAGGTGGTAATGATAGGATAAGTAAAGTGTGTGACTGAACTTGTCTGGTCAATAAAAGGAAGGGATGAACCCTTCTGTTTGGTTTCCAGGTAGGTCAGAGAGAAGTAATTGCTGTGTTGCTCAAATTAGAAACCAGAACAGTTGTTTTGGTGTGTTTAACCTCAGCCACACGCAGCACATCCTCACAGTAACCTCCCCATTTGCTTATGAATAATACCTCATCAAAGAGCCAACTGGCCACCATTTTATTATGAATTCTAAAATACAGCATAAAATTAATAACATCAAAGAGACCACTCAAACTAAGGCTGGCCCTACCTACCGCACACAGGGCTTGTGTTTCTGTTAAATCTAGCTTCAGGTGGCGATGCTGAGTTTGCTCCAGAGAGGCTGCCTCAGCTCACAGTTTCCCTGACCAGAATAATCCTTAGTTCTGCAAGATTTTTAATTTACTTGAGTGATTGTTGCATGTTATTGACAAGAATTGTTTTTTTCACTGATATCCTAGCTTGATGCTAGTTCACTTTTGTGTTTAAAATGAAAAAAATAATGGACATTATTCTGTGCTTTTAGCATTGTTATTTTATCTTCTTATAGAAGAGCCCTGCTGTGCAGTGTGCCGAGCATGTCTTGACTTTCTAGGAGGATGACCTCCCTTTTCTTCATGTTGCCTGTCCGTGCAACCAAGAAAACAACACTTTCCTTGCTAAAACTAAAGCTAAATGCTTGCTGCTATTCATTCTTTTTAATCTAGCTTTAAAACTGCACACTACATTCAGCAGCAGCTCAGAGATTATGAAGGCAAAGGCATTTTACATCATGATAATATTGAAGAATACTTTTGTCATGTGTTAATGAGTTTTATTTTTAAATTAAGAGTAAATGGGTACTGGCATCTATTAGATGAACATAAAAATGAAAGAGACTAAATATTTTGTAGCACTGCACCTACATTTGGCAATAGCAAGACACAAAGAAACTTCCCAGCTGGTGTGTAACTCTCATGGAGTCCTTACTGGTTTTAGATTTCCCCGTAGATTTGTCAGTCAGAGCTGTAGGAAGATTCAGAGATACTCAGTACATATTGTCCAAAAATTTTTAGAAACACAGAAAATTATTAGAAGTCAGTGGCAAAGAGAAATGCAGTGACAGTACAAGGGAACTCCTTTAGGCTACATGGATGTTGAAAGGCACAAGAAACCATATTTTAGAAAGTTGGCCTTTAATAATGTGTGACAAAGCTGTGGTCAAGCCCTAGTCAGTCAGACATTGCTGGCAAAACTCCTGTTTAATTCAACTACTTAAAATATAAGTCATGTATTCAGTATATAAGTATATTTATATGCTCAAAGCTGAGCATATAAAAATTCAGGCATATTTTGGAAAAGCCCTATAACGTACTTTGTATTAACTACTATGTATTTACTGATCCATCAGTGTTTCAAATCTCTCACAAAACAAGTATTTTGCGTGTACCTTGGTGTCCCCAAGAACAAGAAAAGTCATAAAACAGACTGGTATATGTGTTAGTCACATCTTTTTTTCCCTGGTGTGGTAATTTCTAGATTCCTTTGCCAACTCAGTTTCCTGTTTGATTTTGGTATTCCTCCATGACCTAGATTTTTTGGGTTCAGCAAACACAAAAAAGGAGGAGATCTCTATCAAAGTACACCAGCTTTACCCCCTCATCTCTGGAATATTCTTCTAGCCCAGCTGGTAACTTGGAGAAAAGGCTCCAAGGAGAAGGTTCAGACCCCATGGTCCTCCAGCCTTTGCTGTGGACCTGGGATCTAAACCCATATGATACAAGTTTTGCTACTTTTCTGAAATTTTGAATTTGAAAGGAGATTTTTATAGAAGGGAACTTCCTTGCTTTTTTAGCTGGAAATCCTTCCAGCTTGCCCTACCAAAGCTTTAAGGTAGAATGAAGTGCCAGAAGATTATGCCAGACACCAAAACAGTGCTTTTAAGTCTATGAAGGAAAAAATGAAAGGCCTCTGGCCTGAATGGAGAGGCCTGGGGGAGGGGGGAAAAGAGAGGTGCTAGATTTCCAGTGTCAATGCAGCCCTGTATAAGTGGCCTAAATATAGACAAGCATTTCATATTTCCTTTTATAAATCCCGTGAAATTTTGAAAGTACTGAAGTGGGTTGGTTTTTTTTTTTTTTACCTTCCATGTGCTTGAGTTTAGCCCATCCTTTTTGTATGCCAAGCCTGTGTGGAGGAGAGCTGCCACCTTGAAGAGGTGGTGGCTTGGCCAACCCAGTCCCCACCCCATTACTGGGAGTTGTCATTTCACCCTGAGGCCATAACTGCAGGAAATAAAATCAATAGGAATGCTACACTAGTGTGTGTACATACCAGTCCTCTAAGTGACTTATTTATAGTCTGAGCTGTAATATCTCATTCATTAAAATCTCACAGAAGTCGTTGTGCCCTGACCCTTAAGCTGTAGAATTCTATTTAATACCCTCTCGCTCAGAAATCAGCACTAGCATAACAAGGACAAAAACTCACCTCGAGCTCCTGTCTCTGAGCTGAGGAGTTTGGCCAGCATCGCTGCTGGGGAGCGGGGCACAGCTCGGGGGCACCGTTTGTTTTCCATGGGGGAAATCCCGCGGCATTCCCTGCAGCGGGCGCAGCTGGGGAAGTGGCGGCTGTTGCCAGAGCTGGGCCATCGTCAGCCAAAGCACATCGTACATCACTGTCCTCCTTCACAGCCAGGGAACATGAGCAGCTAAGGGAAAAGGATTTGCAAAAGCTGTGCTTGGGTTTTGGTAGCTGTGGTCTAAAGCAAGTGAAATATCAGGGGTTTGGAGTGGCTGGGAAGACAGAAAGGCATAAATAGTGCTTGGTGTTGGGTTTTAAATTATTCAAGCAAGTAGCTGTCATTCATGACTGAGAGGTATTTAAATGCTGTTGTAGTCAGTGGGAGTAGAACACTTAAATACCTTTCAGAGGTTAATGTCAGAGTTCAAGAGAAAGATTTTAGAGACATTGAACTTCACCTCTGCAGAGCAAATGAGTTGGAAGCTTTTGTCTCGTGGTCAAATTGAGTGGGGTGCCTCTTCAGTCAGGCATCTAACCCCATACCTGTACCTGGCACCTGCCAAATCTGCACAGTCAGCTAGTTGCTAATGGCCACTGGGCTGGTGCTCCCTGTTAGAATCCCAGACTGGGAGGTTCCCTCAGGAATTTGCAGATGGGACATGTGACACCATGAAATACTATCACCTGCTGCTCTGCTTTTCTTTGAAAGAGCAGCATATACAAAATGTTGTAGGGAGAGAGGTTGGTTTTGTTTTTGTGTATTTTTTGTGAAAGCAAGCCAAAAGTTTATGTGAAAGGAGAGGTTTTCCTTAACTCTCAGTTTATTAATAAAATCTTTCTTTTTTGGTACCAGTGACAGGTCCTACATTTAAGTAGGACAAAAATATCTCTTACATTATCTCTGTGGCTCCCTTTTCTTTGAGTTTCAGTCCACACTAGAGGATTCTTCCAAGGTTTTTCAAGCTTCTAAATGCCTACAAGAGTTGCTATTAACTTACCACAATGCTCTGCCAGCCATCTGTTGTGGTTTATATCATTAAATATCAGTAGGGGCTATGTATTACAGAACAGGGAGAAAAGCTCTGACATAATAGAACTTGTCTCCCAGAGGAAACGATGGAGAGCCAGAGGCTACATCTTTTTGGACATTAAAAGCAGCTCAGACTGAAGCATAGGAGCTTGTACTGCAGGGCATTTTTGCAATCCTATCTGTGCAACCACAGAGGTCTAAAGTCTTCCTGGTTCGTAGCAGACAGAAATTAGGATGAAGTCAGGTAGACCTTCAAGAGTAAGTTACTTCTTTCAAACTGTAGAGCACAATATTTTCCCATAATACATTTGCATTGCAAATGAAACTGCTTGAAATATGTGTCTCTGGAAGAAGTAGAAAGAATATACCTTATATGTATTTGCATTTCAATAGCACCTGAAATATGTTGCAGGTCTTCTGTTTGCATCTGGCTGTCTTGGATAATCAGAAACCCAATACCCAGAGGAATTGTTTTTTAAGGGAACAGTTCACAGCTGGGTCATGAGATTTTAGCAGATTTCACAGAGACTGACTGATGGAAGAATTGCAGCCAGTTTGGGCTCGTGGAGTAGCTCTGCATGTTTATATTGTGCATGGCCTGGTTTTATCTGCTTTACCCAAAGGAAGAACATACTGAAGGTTTTCTCCTAAACAGCCTTAGCATCTGACTTTGCAAATGCCAGTTTATTTCTTCCACTGCAGTTCATATGCAGCTTCTCTGGTGTCTGTCCTGTTTTTCCCCAGCTTCTCCAGCTGGAACAGGCATGGCAGGTAAAAAACAATTAACAACAAAGTAGTGTACAAAACACCCTTAGCAACTTGAACTAACCCCCAGTAATTCACCAGTCCAGACTTCTGCATTCAGCTGTGACAGTGTCCTGTGAGAACAAAGAAATAGCCGAGCACACAAGAAAGAATGATTAAGGTGATAGCCTAGAAAATTCTACTTCTCCAATTCATTGCAATGCCTAAGGATGTGTTGAGACAAGGAACCATGGATTGCCAGTGGGTATGTTCATACACAAAGATACTGAGTATTTTGTTCAGACATGCCTAAGCTCATACTGATAATGACATACTTAAATCCAGTGAGTATGCTCTATGTCCAATACACATAGTGTTTAATAGTCAGAAATATTTTAGTTTGCTTATTGTTGGTATGGCTTGTTTGTTTGTTTCTTTATAAAAGTAACCAGAAACAAGAGAGAGTCCAGACCTTCAGCTGAAACACTCTGTGTCTCATTGCAAATCATGTCATGGCTTGTTTTTTGTGAAGGGAGTGTTTATAGAAGAAATAGCCCAAAATGTCAATTTCATTTGCTACTATTTGGCCAAAATATATAGAATTCCTTTAAAAAGGGAAAATAATTTAAAATACTAGCCATCTATTTGATTTTTAGCAACTGACATAGAATTATTTGGTGCCCAGTGTACTCAGAAATGCTCTAGAGTACCAATTTCCAAGACTTCCCTCAACATGGCAGGAAAAATTATACAGTGCACAGATAAACTCAAAAATGTTGTGCTTCATCTGTGGGTATAATCCATTACTACTTATCTGTCTTTATTTTGTTCCTGTACTTGGTTACTTCACAGATTCCTTCACTTTGTCCTCATTAGTACCCAGGAACACATCCTTCATGAATGTCACCAGTGTTCTTTGTTATCAAACACAGATGTGAAGAAACCACTGAGATTTTCTTGATACTTTTTCAGTCATTGGAAATTTCTTTGTTGTTCTCTTTGGTCCAGTTCCAACGCTGTAGGAGTCGGTGATTGTCTTTCCACCAACTTCAATGGGATTTGGATCTTGCCTTTAATAGTTCCACTGAATTCATTTTATTCTCAACCTTCAAGTATGTCTCAAATTTATTTTATTTTTAAATTAATTATGTTTTGCTATTTGACCTTCATGGATTTTATATATTTTTGAATACTGTCTTTATTCCATCAGTTGCTCCTTGTAAAATTTAAACCCTATTGCAGTCCTTTACCCATGCACTGATTCTACTGCTCTCTCACACTCTTTTTCAGAATTCTGTTTTTACTCAGCTAACAATAAACTACTTACAGTCTCTTCTTATGGGGGTTTAGTTTTTGGTTTCACTCTCCAGAAGTATCCATGTTCCTCCAAGCCAACTTCACTACCTCTTTCAGCTTCAACAAAATTTGTCTGCTGTGTTTCTTTGCCAGTACACATTGCAAATTTCTCTCCTGAAAATAGATTTCATTTAATCAAGTCAGGCTGTATACTCACAACCATTTCTGACAGTGAACTTTTCATAGGATGACAGAATTGTAGAATGGCCAGGGTTGAAAGAGACCTTAAAGATCATCCAGTTTCAACCCCCCTGGCAAGGACAGGGACACCTTCCACTAGACCAGTTTGCTCAGATCCCCATCCAGCCTGCTCTTGAACACTTCCCAGGGATCCACAATTTCTCTGGGTAACCTGTGCCAGTGCCTCAGAGTAAGCAATTTCTCCCTAATATCTGATCTAAAACTCCTCTTTCAGTTTGAAGACATTCCCCCTTGTCTTGTCACTACATGTCCTTATAAATAGTCCCTCTCTATAAGGACTTTCCTCTAAGCTCCCTTCAGGTACTGGAAGGCCACAATTGGGTCACCCCAAAGCCTTTTCTCCTCCAGGCTGAACAATTCCAACTCTCTCAGCCTTTTGTCACAGGAGAGGTGCTCCATCCCTCTGATCATCTTGGTGGACCTGCTGCGGACTCATTCCAACAGGTCCATGTCCTTCCCCTGCTGGGGACCCCAGAGCTGGATGCAGCACTGCAGGTGAGGTCTCACCAGGGCAGAGCAGAGGGACATGATCACCTCCCTGGCCTGCTGGCCTGCTGCTTTACAGATGCATCTCTCTGTTGTTCAAAAGCCAGATCTCCGCAGTGCCCAAGACCAAATGCAGAGCAAGGGCAGGAGGACTCTGCTGTTAACAGCAGGAAAAGGTTATCCCCCTGACTCATCTCATATAATGCCACTTGTTTGTGTTAGGAGGGGCTGGCCAATGCATTATTTTGTTCATCTTGGTTGAATTTTATTTTTTTTAAGGACTTGGAGAAAAACTGTGATGTTACACAAGACGTGAAAGTATAGGCAGTGCCAGTAATGTGGCAGGATGTAGAAAAATGGGAGGCAAAGCCGGGTGTGAGACAGCCAGTATTGAGATACCCAACATTTCCCTAAAAACTTGCACCTAGAGGAGAAATTACTGCCAGCAGCTTGGCGTTAGAGGAAAAAATAAATTGGCCTTGTTCCCAATTCTAGTGGACACAGCACAAAAAATACCATTATTTTTCCAGGTTTTTGTACTGCTTTTCATAACGGGAAAAGCTGTGGCAAAGGAAGGATCCACTCATTCTTCCATGCCACGGTTAGGATGAATCAGTGAAGCTCTAAGAGAGGATCTGGCTGCTGTTACCCAGGCTTTCTGTGCCCTGTGTAGAAATAGGGCAAATGATTTCATTCTCCAGTGCTTTCTGTCCTGGATCTTCCTTGAGCAGGAAATTAATACAAAAATGGAAAGTAGTTTGCCATTAACATGGCAGTGATTATCTGACAACCAGACTCGGCATCTATTGAAGTCAAAGGGGAAAAAAAACAGCATCAGCTTCCAAGGGCTTTGGCTCAAGGCCTAGGAGAACCTCTTCAAATTTCTGAGGATTGCTAGGCTACTGAAAAATAATGTACGTACAGTGCTTCAGTGTACATATGTTGCTTTGATTATTTCATGGATATCACGTGCTTTGATGTTGGAGGCTACATAAAGACCGCCAAAAAAGATCTGTTAACTAATGACTGTTTATGCTGTAGTAGGCAAGTGCTGAAACTGAATTTGGCCTTTTTCCCCTGGGACGGAATCCAAATAAATGTCATGAAGTAACTGCACAAACAGCACTCACTGGAAAAAAAAGGTCTTTGTTTCACTAATAAGCTCTTTTAAGGAACAATGGATACAGTTTCTCAGTTTTCTTTGCATCTGACAAAATAAAGCAGGCAAGAATTCTATTTTAAGGCCGTTTGAATGAAAGCAATGAAAATTGGATTGCTTAACAAAGGTAACTTGACTAACTGTTTGTTGTCGTTAGGAAGATGTGAGAACCCCTATGAATGTTTCTTAATTCCTGAAAGAATTGCATGGCTGAGGAGGTTTGCTTGTTTGCTTGTCTGGTGAGGGCAGTTGGGTTCCAGCACATCAGGCAGATTTCACGGGCCAAAATAGACCCAAGAGTTGTAGTCAGAGGATGCTGATGCTTGGGAATTTACAAGAACATGTTTTTTGTAGGGAAGTTACACTGTCATTAATTTACTTGTGATTCTTATTGAATTGCAGCTTGGGTAGCTGTCTTCTGTAATTCCTAGTAGCTTTCTGTGATACCGCTTTTGGGACAAATGCTCTTTTGGTTGAATGTCTTGGAGCCAGATTCCTCCTGATGTCTGGGTAACTCTGCATCCATTACACACTGGAGGTGCTGCTAGTTTGAGCCATGGACAGGCTTCTCTAAATCCAGCCATGTCACCAGAATAAGTCCCAGTCTTTAGCTACTTGCTGCACTTCCCCTGCCAAAGGCTGCTGCCCTCTCCATTCACTCACACCACTTGTGCAGGAGCTCCCTCATTTGTTTTAAGCAAAACTCAGCTCCGTTTGTTTTGCTCATCGTTGGTCTGTACCAAGATAACAGGCTCAGCCTGAAGCTGCGCCGTGTAGGAAGTGCTCATACAAACTGTTCAATGAGTACATCAGTGGGGGTGATCCTTAATGAGGAGAGCATGGAATGGTGCTGAGCAGCTGAGAGTAGTAACCCCTTCCAACTCACAGCAGGGTTCCCAAGAGGACATCTGTTCATGGCTTCTGTCTGCAGCTCCTTTGTAGGTCTGACCAAAGTGCTTCTGGCAAAAAAAAGTGATTCCTACTGGGGAGGGGGGAGGTTTAAAAAAAAAATTTAAAAGTTTTTTTAAAAAGTAGGGGGGGAAAACAGTTGTTTTCAATATTTTCTGTTGGGAAATGTTAATTTGGAAGAAATTAGAACAAAAAGTGAAGTGGTACCTCTAGTGAAGGAATGGATGTTTTATCCACTCAATTCAGTGAGGCTGGGACTTTACACAAAAACAGCTGGTTTGAGATTTCTTACAGAAAACTCCTTTTGAATTGGGATTTCAATTTGTAGATTTACATGGTTTTCATGACAAAAGAAAATTGGTTTTTCACTTCTAACACCTACCACTGTACTGCTACAAAAAAGCCAGGAGCACATTCTACTCCCACTCATCCTGTAAAGACTTCAGCTTCAGATCCTTACTGTAGATTTTGGCCCCAGCTATTTAAATGGTAAACTGCATTAAAATTGATGGGTATGACAGTAGCCTGCAATTTGTAGTGGTGGAAAACCTCATTTCTACATGGCTCTTCTGCTGTAAAGTGTGAAGAACAAGGACAAGGTTTACTGCCTGCTTTTTGCAGCACAGACTTGCCCTTGCCATCAAGTCAGATACTCAGTTTGCTGCCCACTCCAGTTCCCAGTTAGTGCTTCAGAATCCAGCCCTGATGTGTATGCACGTCATTGATTTGCTAAAGGATTTATATTTCTTAAAATAAACACATTACAGTGGAGCAAAATTGAAGTTTTGCTGTTTGTGTTTAGCTCAGAGCATTGTTATTTCTAATTTCTTTGCCCAGTAATTATGTATTAGAAACCCCCAACTTGCAGAATACATAGTCTTAGTTACCATATTTCAATAAATATCTCTCAGCAGATTTTCTTTGTCAAATAATTTGGCAATCTGTTGGTGTAAGACTTTATCAAGGGAGTTTCAAGCAGTATGGAGTAGATCCCCCCCCAAACTGCAATTCACCAGAATTACCCATGTGTTGCTTAAAAAGCATTTTCAGAACAAAGTGCATAGTCCTTTAAATCTCACCATCTCTTATTTCTTCAAAACATGGACCCTAATGAAGGCATAAATCCTTGGTGCTTAGTCTTTCTAAAGAAATGCAGTAGTGTTTGCACAGAAAGGAAATTATAAAAAAAAACAATAACTATTGAAAAAGCATAGAATATCTCGATATCACCATTTATATAAACATCAGAAGCTGTTTGCTTTATAACAAAGAATATAAGAAACTAACTTTTATCTCCTCCCCCACAGATTTCAGTAAATAGTAGTCTCAGAATGAAATTATCTTCAGTGTCAACTGTGAAACCATGCTATGATGCTGTAGTCATAAGGATGGTTCCAGCTTCAGTATACCTCTGCAGAATAAACAAGAAAAATCTTATAAGTAAGGCCTGTTAAAAGAGGAAAGGGCATAACTTAAGGATCAGTATATAAATAAGTTGTAACTCTTTTTTTGAATCTATATTGCTTTTCCTAAATGTACTAAAACTGTAAAGTAATATCAGTGGAAAATTGCAGCAGAATTATTTGTTTTCAGAGTTCATTTATAGTTAATTTCCTGTACTAGTAGTACAGGGAAAATGATTTAGCAGCGAGTCTAGTGTGAATTCCTTACAAGAAACCAGAAGATAAATAGCTTACTCCCCACTGCCTAAAGGTTTGGGAGTGCGGATGAATTGAATTAATAAAATCTTTGGAGCCTTTGTACACTCCAGTATGGAAGGCATGAAAGGTATTCCTCCACTGTGCAGTTTATTTTCTGTACATGTTCTCCAAGAAGGCAGCCTAGAGATAATACAGGAAAAATTACCTTCAGCTTTGAAAAGCAGTCTGCTTTAAAGTTCTCTTCAGGTGCAGCAGAAGGCTGTGGGCTTCCTACCCTCTGCCTGGGGAAAAACCAAAGGTGCCCCTGCACAACTAAGGCATTTGGCAATCAGAGAAGTGCAGAAACGGCTTTGGCTATGCTTTCCATTCCTACAGGGATATGTGGTGGTGTCCTCTATGTACATGGGCTCAGCTGTGCTAGCTCATCCTCCTAACTTCTCCTCTGGAAGCCAGAAGGATATTTATTGTGGGGGTCCCTCCTGTGTCTGAGTGCTTGACTGCTGTCACACTGAGGGCGTTTTGCACTTTCTTTGTCCCTTTCTCAGCTGTTGCTCAGCAGTAACGCGCTGGCAGTGTCCATTTGAGGGAAGGAAGAAGAGCAGGAAGGGGGAGGACTTCACATCAGAACTTGGCAGGAATTTTATTTTGGTGTAATTTGTCCCTTTTTAAAAACACATATAGATACAGTAGGATGTATATTCATACTAAAATATATGTGCGTAAAGAGTAAGAGACCCAACGTGTCCCACTCTTTTCTCATTGGTAAACTAATCAGACTAGCAAGTGGATATTAATGGTTCATGGCTGCTCCCCACTTTTCCTGCCCTCCAGCTGTCTGCTTTTGAATAACAATTTGCATTTCCTCCCAAACCTCTCCTAATAAAAGATCTCAATCTGACTAGTCCTGAGCTACTTTGACTAGACAGGACTGGACTGAACCTGCTGACCAGCTGCTGTTGTAGCTCTGAAAAACACATAAATTCACCTCCCACACATTTACACCCACACATTTTCTTTCGTCTGTTACATATGAGATACAGTACAAGTGGGATGGTCTCAATTATGAAGATCAGAGGAGTTACATGATTAAGGCTTCTTCTGTATTTCATTGATATCCAAAAGTAAAATACACACTATGCTTTCTTACCTAATTCATAAAGCTTTTCTATACTGGAATGTATCAATCTAATTTTAAATACTCAGATCAAAACATGAAATAACCAAATACTATAATAGGCTGCTGAAACTTTGTTGTTTATTTTGTAGAGAATAACATTGGCTCTTCAATATTGTGTATTAAACCAGATGTTCATTTTCTTGAGTAACAAAATGCAGTTGAAGTTATTGATAAACCAAAATGTGAACTCAGAACATTTTTCATTTGGTCTGTTCTACCTTATCCACCTGGAAAATAAGGATTGACCAATCTGGTATCAGAGAGTTGGAAGCTAACAATGCTGGCAGGTCATTTTAAAAGGATGCCTAATAATGAAGTGCATTAAGGGATGTTATTTGTTATCTTGCTGTGGTGGATACTGACCATCCATTTAAGACAGGAGCTCAGTGCTCACCATGTGATCACAATGTTGTTGTGGAAGGAAAAGGCTGAATGTTGAGCTAAGCTAAGTCGCAATTAACTGTGCTTGCTTTTAATCTTTTCAGATATGGCAATTTGAATTATTAGCGTACAGGTTTATTGCATGGCTGTTAAGATGTTGGCTTCACTCTGAAAGGTGCTGAGAGTTGTAGCTGAGCAGCTGACAAGTTTCACAGTACTACATTTATACTTCTATAGTACTGCTGAAAACACTCCCCTTTAATTGAATAGAGTAGGATCAGGTCCAAGTTTGGATGATGTCTACAGTCTTCATAGGCGTACATGTGTGAGAAAGTCAGTGAGACTTGGTGTGTGGCTGGATGGGGACAGCAGTCAAGTGAGGAACCTGCTTGTGTACCTGCTTGGATGACCTGCTCTAAGTATCTAGTGCATTTAGCCACATATATATGGTCTTATTAAAATTATGCAAGTAATTAGACTGTGAGGATAAAGAGATTTGCAGTGAATGTACAATAAAAAACACTGGCTGCTTCCTACCAAAACAGATGGCACTAATATTTGTAAATTAATGGAAATAAGTTGATGATGACTTCCTAGTGAAGGTCAAGGAAACTTAGGCAGGTTTGGATTATCCAGCAGCTGGAGAAGGTTATCTTATTTGCACTGTTTCTACACATAACTGTAAAATGACTACTGCTGAAATCCATAGCAGCCCTGTTTATTTACTTTGAAAGTGTAAAACTGACATTTATATTATAGTAGGAAACAATATTTTAATGACTTCCCAGCCAGGGAAAAGTGTAATTATCGGACATACAGGAGCCACCACTCACATGGACAAGAGTGACCCGTTTGAAATGCTGGGTATGGATTGCCAGAGGAGCTTGACAAGTTCCCTGCTGAAGGTCTCTTAAACCCTCTCAGAACAGTCTCATGGATCCCCCATAGATCTGAAAGATGGGAAGCAATGGCTGTGGAGAAATAGCTAGGAAGGTAGTGGTGTGTTCCCACAGGGATCTGGTGTGGAGCTTGAGCTGGTCGACATATTCATGAGTGATCTGCACAACAGTGGCATGACATTATTTTAGCTAATGGCATTTAAAATTAATTGTGTGCATGACACTGAATGGCAGATGAAATTCAGTGTCAGTAAATGAGAAGCAATGCATACACAGAGAAACCTTCTTACTCTCTACAAGGCGTGCACTGAATTAGCTGTTACCATTCAGGGAGGAGATGAGGAGTCCCTGTAGATGAAAGCTTCCATTCATTCCCCAGATGCTGTATAGAGAAGAATTAGGAAGGGCACAGAGAATGAAACAAACATCTTGTACATCATAAATATTTTATTAATATAATACAGAACAAATCTAGATTTCCAAAGCAGGGACATGGTGCAAGTGTGGAAGCCATGCTTAATCAAGTATTTGAGAATCTGTCCTGAAGAAAGATCCTTTGAGCCATGATGCCTGTACTGACAGGGAAATGTCCCTGCAGTGGCACACTCCTCCCTTCTGCCTGTTTTGCTCTAAGTCCAGCAGTGTCACCAGAGGGGGCAGTTAGGGGTAGTATCTTCTTCATCACCATAGCAAGGCTTGTCAGCAGTCTCTGTCCAAAAGGTTTTTCATGAGATGTAGAATTTACAGTTCTTGAGTCCATTTAGTTAATGGTTCCTGAGCATCTCTTGTTATTTTACATTATATATTTATATGAGTTTAACTCTCAGATACCAGTTTTATTTAAAGATATACATTATTTTACAAATACATTTTACACGTGCACCACAAACATTTCCATTATTTGTGTGTTAAACAGACGGTGGGCTGAGCAGCTCTGTCACAAGAGCCCAGGCAGCAAATCCAAGGCCCTGCATTATACTCAGTACTATTTTGTCTTGTCCTGGAACACCACTTAGTTGGAAAACGTTTTCCTCAGAAAAAGTTCTCAATTACTTCTATTTAAATGCTTTCTGGGTTTGTTTTGTTTTGTTTCGTTTTTTGTTTGGGGTTTTTTTTGTTGTTGTTGTTGTTGTTGTTTTGTTTTTGTTTGTTTTTTGGGTTTTTTTTTTTGGTTTTTTGTTTGTTTTTTTTTTTGTAGTAACCAAGTGTCCGACCTGCCTTTCTGTGTAATACCATTCTGGGCCAGCTAAACACTCCCCTTGCAGCCCCACCTAACTCAGCTTTCCCTTTCTGTCCTCGTTGGTGCTTTTCCAAGCACTGATTAGACCCCTCTGGTAACACCAGGGTTGGTGAGCATTGAAATGGTTCCTTGTGTGTGTGTGCACTTGAGCACATGTAGGTGTGCAGGGGAAAGGGGGCACAGGCTTATTCACTTAACAAGCAGCATTTGGGCTCGGTTTTGTCTTGAGCACTCAGGAGAGCAAGTAGCTACCAAGTTGATCACATTGCTGGTATGTTTATAGTATAGCATGGAAGGTGCTACGTAAGTGCCAATTACTCTATTAATACTAGTAATTAGTTTTTTATACCCTACATTCATTTTATGCTCTTCATAAGAAAATGTAACCAGTGCAGACTACCTTAACTTTCATGTGTCTAAATGTGGTTCATTCCAAGGGTTAACCATACTTGTAGTTTACTGTATTAGTCCCAGTTGTATTTGACATAAAAATGTTTTTATAGCACAACCAAATACCAGCATATTTGCGGTTGCAGTCAGATGTTTTTAACTATATTGGATACAACCCACAATGGTTTCAGAAGATATTTCCATTGTTTTAGCCAGATTTAGAGAGTTTGGATTAAGCTATGGCCCAGTGGTGTTTACATATGTGAGTATCAGTCTTAAAGGGCAAAGAATATGATGTTCCATAAACCTTTATACAGAAATAAATACCTCGCAGCAAAAATGTTTTTCTAAGATCAGTTACTATTTCAACTATAATGACCTGCTTGGAGAAGGTCAGGGGCCAAATTCTTCTCTCATTTACACTGGCGTAAATCCACAGTAATGTAAGTGCAGGATTTGGGCTTGGGAGTTTCAAACTTTGGAATTAGTTTTCCCCTGACCCACAACATTTAATGCAATCTATTCTGTTTGAGCTGTTAACTTAGCAAACTATTCCATGGATAAGATCCTGATAAACTACATAACATGAGAAATGAATTTATGAGAAATAAATTCAGTCAGAGCTTCAGAGCAGAATGTAGTCCTGGGCAGCCCTTGTTTTACTTCTCTCTTTCTAAAAACAAAACCCTCCCAGTTTTGATCTGCCAAAAGGCTTGTTCAGGTTGGAGATGTTACTGTTTAGACAGAATATGTATATGTGTGTATATTTATGTATATCAGTAATTTACTGAAGTTCTGATCCAACTTTACAAATATACCAGTCCACAAAAATCCTCAACTCATAACTGCCAATGCAAACACCCCTCAGTCTTTATCAGTCTTCTGGTTGAACCAAAGCTCATTTCATATATGTTCCTAATTTTGCAGTTCAGTTTCAGCTTTAAACTTTATGGACTTCCCCCAAATCATCTTTAGCTTCCCACTGCAGTTAGAATTTCTGTTCTTTTCTGCTTGCAGTGAACAGCTTATTAATGAAAGGTAATTTAGTACCAATTTGACCATCAAAAATGGTTACTATTATGTAAATATAAAGAATTTTTTTTTAATCACATACTTGACTTCTATGAGTGCAATGCAAATCCAGTGTGTGTACACAAGGCAGTCCACAGTGCTCTAGAAAAAAGTAGCAAATTGTTTTTAGGTTAAAACAGTCAGTTGTTTAACATAGCTGATCTCAAAACCGGATTAACAGATCCTGTGTTAGAAGCATCCCTTGTAGTAGCCCTTGTCCCCAACTATATGGGACTCTGAACACGCCCTCCTCAAATTCTATTCACTCACTCACCCCCCAACCCCAGTGGGATGGGGGAGAGTACTGGGGAAAAAGTGAGATCCACGAGCTGAGATAGAGACGAGTGATGCACAGTGCAGTTGCTCGCCACCTGCCGCTGCTGTCCAGCCAGCACCCAAGCACTGATTGGCTCCTCCCGGCCAGCTTCCCCCAGTTTATTTATGGGGTGTGGCATTCTGTGGTATGGAATAGCCCTCTGGCCACTTGGGTCAGCTGTCCTAGCTCTGTGTTCTCTCGGTTTCTTATGCCTCCCAGCCCACTCACTGATGGAGTGGTGTGGGGACCTGAAAAGTGTTTGACTTAGTGTAAACACTGCAACAACTAAAACAATGTGTCAACAGTATTCTCCTCCTAAATCCCAAACACAGCACTATAGCAGCTACTAGAAAGAAAATTAACTCTCTCTGAACTGAAACCAGCATAGCACCTGTTCATTCTTCTATACCATTTATTTCATGCCCAGGCCCCACACTTTCCAGTGCATCCTTTCCTGTCTTTGGATATGTACACAGAGGCATCATTCCCTTTCTAGGCCATCCCTGCAAAATTTCCATTGAGTCTATTTAGTCAATGCTTTTGGGATCCCTCTGTCATAGCAGTCCAAAGGGCAGGAGAAATGGTCAGTGGTGTTGGATTGTTGTGCACCGAAGCCACTTCTGGTTCTGTCACCATTGTGCTTGTCTGGTTCTATTATTTCATTCTTCATTAATCTGGGCAGTTGTTACTGTAATGCTGTTGATACTGCATATAGCAACCGTTGTAGGGATGGCATATAGTATTATATAGAATAAGCATCATACAATTCAAGTCACTGGCTATTCTCGCCCAAAACCAAATCCCCTGGAGGAACATATCAGACTTCCTCACCATCCCAAATCACCCATGATGTGCCTCTGGGTCAAAAGCAAAAAGCAATCCCATGGATGGATTTGCCTTTGCCTGACAGGAATAACCCAGCCTGTCCTCCCAAGCATATTTTTTCTGTGCATTATAGGGCCTTTGTCCCTTTCTTTAGAATGTAATAAATTGGTTTGGGCATGGCCAGTGCAACTGGCAGATCCCCTAGTGCTGACTGAGCAGGTGGCTTTCCCTAAATGTGTACCCCAATGTTTGAATGTCCCCACACCCATTACTATCAGTGTAGTTTTTAACAGTCCGTTATATCATTCAATTTTTCTAGAGGCTGGTGCATGGGAGGAGATGCAATGGACCCACCCAGTGCCATGCCCTTTGGCCCAACAAGCAGCAATTTTCAGGAAGAACCCCCTTTTGAGGTTGTTTTTCCTTGCAACTCACATATCCCTGCCTCTAGGGTCGAGGTAGATTTGCCATTCCACTTCCTTATGAATGATGAAAGGTGAAAAGTGATTTAGTACCAATTGAAACATTGAAAACTGTTGTAATAGGTATAATGTAAATATGAAGGATAAATTTTTAACACTGCATACCTGACTTGTGTGAGTGCAGTGCAAACGCTTTGTGTGTACACAAGGTAATCCACATTGGTCTTGGAAAAAAATTAGCAAATCTTTTTTTAGCTTAAAACCATAAATTGATTAACAGATTCTGTGTTAGGAGCATCTCTTGTAGCAACCAGTTACATGGTACTCTGCACATCATCCAAATTGTATAGGCCAGGCTACACATACACAGAAAATGAAGGGCCAAAGTATTGCAAGAAGCCTGAAAACTCCTCTGCATATCTTCTACCCATGGCTCTTTCACAGGTCAGGAACCTGAAACAGGATCCTCCTTCTTCTAGTGACACACATCTGTAGCTCTTGTGTAGCCCAGCAACCTCCCAATATTTCACTTCTCAGGTGCAAGGAATTTCTATTAGGAATGTAAAGAGCAAATGAATGACTGAAGCACAAAATCATCCTACCAAAAAGATTTTCACAATTTTTTTAAGAGTTCTTTTTGTTGTCCTGGGCAGTGAGGGTGTTGATAAGCCAGAAGTGCAATTTTTGCCTGTCTTTGACATTGAGCAAGACAGGTCTGGCTGAATTTCCCCACTTGACCATGCAGTGTGTTAGTAGATAGCTGCTATATTGAAACCTGATGTGGTTTTGGATGTGCGTTGGATTAGTTTCTCTCAAATAACTCTTCCCATCTAATTTGAGCATTACACAAATACAGTAACAAGTGAGAGGACTTTTATTGTCGTTTTAATTCAACACAGAGCACAATATATATAACTACTGAAAACAGAACCAGAACTTGACAGACTCAGAGCTGGCACTTCCCTAATCCTGCAGGCTGTGTGCAAACCCTAATGGAAAAATACCCAGGAAGGGATGGGATGGGATGAAATCAAACTCCACAGTTCTTCAGAGATGCTGCTGTCTTTGGGGAGTCAAAAGTTTATCCCTGAGACTTTGAAGGGAATCGAGATTTTTTCTGAAGCTCCACATTGAAAAATCTTCCTTCTTTTCACAGCTCCCTACCTCCTATTCTGGAGGCAAAACTTACTTCTGAGCCCCACTGTTGTTTCATGTTCATGTAACTGTGCAAAATGAAGGGGACTCTGAAAGTTTATGGTGGTGTTTGCTATGCTAAGCACCAGATGGATTTCTCTCCAGATGTCCTAACAGCTGCTGAAAAGGCATGCACTAGAAAATTACTACTTCACAGTTACACGTGCAGTTCCTGCATGCAGAAAAGTCATGGAAAGGCACTGGTAGAGCTAGGGGTAAAAGGAAGCACATGTTTTACTTCCCTTCTTTCCCATCTACTGAGGAAAACATGGGGCTTTTATTCTTATTCTTCTTTAGGTCACTATGGATTATATAGCTCCTTACTTCTTGTTTTCCAATCCCATATTCTGAAGGTCAGGTTTGAACTCAGACATGTCAGGGAATGCTGCTTGTGCCACTTCTGCATTTCACTGGAACTCATTTATGTGCACTGTTCAAAATGTGTCAGTCACACTTCCACCCTTTGATTTCTCCTACTCCCATTTTGTGACTGGGAGATCCTAATGTAAGTAAATTAACTTAAAGGAAAAAAATTCCTTTAACTTCAGTTAAACTGAAGTTTTACCCCTTTCTCAGAATAAATTCTTACAAGACTCTGCAGGTGTAAGCACCTTCCACCAAAGACCCACAGCTACCAGGCACTTGGCATGCATCCCAACGTGCTGAGCAGTACCAGTAGTTTTCCTCTCTAGTGGGAAAGATTGCTCACAGAATACAGTATTTGAGGTAGAATTAAAAGCTCTGGGAAAGGCTACTTCACTATGGTATGGGCTAAAGAAAGTTGATGCTGGAGGTGTCTTCTTTCTGGAAAGGCAAATATTTAAGGAGTGTGGTATTAGCTGCTAACTAGGTGCAAGCTGTATGTGAAATGGGCAGGAGAATAGGACTTGGTTCCATTTTGCAGGGTGAGTGTGTTTTTTAAGTAGATTCTTGTAATCAAATAGATTCAGATATATATATAGATAGATGATATATATAGAGATATATATCTATATATAGATATAGATAGATATAGATATATATAGATATATATAGATGGGGTTTTTTAATAAGGGTAGGATGGGAGGCTCTGTAGTTTCTTTTTTCTAGGACCCAGTAAGCATTAGGAGCCCATTAGGAGTTACTCAAAGGCCTAGAAGGCAGTTACCCTGGCTGCAGAAGCCCACAGACCACAGAAAGCTGCTGTACTGGTAACAGAAAAAGTCTGCTCTCTTAGTACAATGGCTTTTTGCTTTCAGACTAATCACTTATTTTTGGATGTAGCCTGAACAAAAAAATCAATTGCTTTTATTAACCAAATACTCAGCTACAATCATTAATTAGGTTTAAAACTACATTTATCTTGTATTTTTGTTTTTGTCCCATCAAAATAAGTGATTTTTCCCCTGAAAATGAGTAAGAACTAGCAGCTGTACTTAAAATGTATTCTGTTCAATGTGTGCTATAATTGCTTTTGTTCCTCATCGCATCAATTTTTTTTTTTAAAAAAACAGCTATTCCAGTGAAAGTTCAGCCTCTTTAACAGTTTATACATTTCTCTCTTGCTCCATTAGGAAGCTGATCCAGCTTCAGTTCCTGAATATCCTCGTAGTGTCAGTGCACATGTCTTCTGTCAAATTCAATTAAGAATAGCTCAGATAGCAGTTGAGTATTTTTCCATTGCAAATCATAACTTCTTGACCTTTTCAAAACTTCTTCTGCAGATGTTCTGTGATGGAGTGTCAGACTCCACTTGGGCATCATTCCCTCATTAATGTGAAAGAGTGTGACTCTGTCTTCTCTTACACAAGCAGCTTTGTTTTGTTTTCTCTGCTGTTATTTGAGTTTCATTTTGGAGTGTGCATATGCTCAGATTTCCCCTCTAGCAGCACAGCTGGCTATACCCAAGAGTGTGCAGTCTCGAGTTTACAGCTAGCACTGCTGGGGTGGGGGCAGTGCACTGGGGAGGAAAAGGGAAAGGAGGCAGTAGCACAGCCTTAGCAATGTGAAGGTCATGGATTTATTCTGTTTACATGTATCTATCTTAATAGCTTGATCAGACTAATAAGGGAATGGTAATGCTGTGTTGTAGTTAAGGTTTAACTATGCTGTTTCCAGTGGATAATTACAGCTTATTTATGAACTGCCAAACCTGACCAATTTGCTCACTAAGACCCCTTGGCAGAAGTAGCCACATGTATGCTACAGACCAGGTATATTAACTCCTGCTGTACAATGGAATTATTCTGGGCCCTGTACTATTTTTTTCTGATTAAAGGTGTTGATAAGTATTGATGCAAAAAGACAAACCTTCACTGTAGCTGAGCTGAGCCCAGGAGCAGCTCTTTGCAGGACAACATTAACAGCTGGCAAATCACAATGTGCCTCCTGAATTCTTCCATCTTAGAAATGACCCTGCCTCTTGTTTGGCACAATCTCCTTCCTGGTGTGCACTGGTCCGGCATGCCTTCTGCTTCTGGGAAGGGATGCCCAAGCCCTGCTCAGGATCCCCAGGTGCCAGCTCCTGGGGGCTCCTCTTGTCCCCAGCCTAATGAGTCTGATCCACATAGCCAGGATATGGAAGCAGGCAAAGCCTCTTGCAGAAAGGCTGATGATAAAAAGGATGATTTTGGGGAGCAACCAAATTGCCATGCGAGGCCTCGCCTTTGTGGAAACAGTGCTTTTCTTACATACACAAAAAATGCTCTGTGAGGTGTAGCTTTCTCAAATTTTATAAACAAGACCAAAAAGACAAACCCCAAAATCCTGTTTGCATATTCTGGCAACAGTCCATTTACAAGGCATTTGACCATTTAGCCTCAGTTAAAACATCTTTGAAGGCACTCTATAAGTTTGCATTGCTTGGATTTTCTCTGAGTCCCCAGTCTCAGCTGTTGATGGAAGTTATGGTAAATAATGCTGGACACTTGAAAAGCACAGATTAATTGAATGAAAATGTCACACAGGTCAAGGGGGATTGTGTTTCATCTTATTCACTGATACAGGGCAGCATCACCACTGAAATTTGTGCATCCTATACTCTAACATGCACATTTATTTGGCACTCCTTAATGGAAAACATGGAGCAATTATATGCAGACAATGCTGTAATGGAAAATAATTGAAGACAGACATGGTTTGGGGTTTTGTTTTGTTTTGTTTTTTTTAAACAATGCATGCCAGATCCTGCATGCAACAATCCTTTTTTTTCTCCCAGCATAAATGCAGCCAATGCTTGAACCACACATGAAACCACAGTTCTGAGGCTCTAACTTCACAGCCAGCTAGAAATGACCAAAACAACATCTGCTACAGTTAGAATTTGAAAGTGCTTTTTTGCTTTGTAGAGTTCCTTTCTCTGCTGAAGTCACCCTCAGTAGAGTTACTGTTTTGTAACCATTTTATCTGAGTAAACACAAAACTCAATGTTTTTTTTCAACTTCAGCAAAGGATTTGTGTGAAAATCATTCACACAAAAATGGATGAAGTACACGTGTGCACAAATCTGTATGTATGTAGTATATGAAGCATTTCTTGTTATGTCTTCAACAATGCTGTAACAGTTAAAGCTTCTTTTAAGTCAGTGTACACTTTGACATTCCCTTGCTTTTTATGGTTTTAAACATCAGTGTTTACCTCTGCATAAGTGAAGCTGTCAACACAGCACTTCTAACATTAATATGACATATATGCCTATTCTTGTTGCTCTTGTTGTTATTAATAGTAATCATAATATTTGAGTTATGGTAGTACCTCAAGGCCCAGCCCTCTTCTCACTAAGTTCTTACAAAATAAAGAGAAGGTCTTTTCCTAGACAGAAGATCAGTTGAAAATCAGGCATGGAGAGGGAGAACAGTGAGCTGGAACAGGTCAGAAGAAGAGTTGAAGTAGTGGTGATGATGCCACATGTGTCAGAGGAATCCGAAATAATCAAGTTTAATTGATTTGGATGGTCAAATACATTTCAGTGCTTCTCGCATATCTTGAACCATTAAATTATGGTTATGGGAGTGGAGTGGAAAGCAAATAGCAGAAAACTGATGCTGAGACATAACAGATTTTCTTGTACTCAGTCATTCATTGTCATGCTGCAAAAGTAGTCACATTGGAAAAAGTTATTGTCTTCTTTTCTTTATTGATAAAATATGAGTATTTCCACAGTGAGGGCAGAAATCATGGAAAAGGTGCAGTATGAAGAGCTTTACTGTTTGGTTACTATGCCTCACTGCGGCTGAGCCTTTTTTAGGGATGTAAAGAATTACTGTATGGCCATGTTTTAATGATTTGACCATTATTGATAGTGTTGTGAAACAAATTTTTCTGCTCTTCATTGTTGCAAGGTTACAGGAATTGTGGGCAAAGAGCCATTAAGAAAGCTTTAAGCATTCTATTTGCACTGCTATGTATTGGTGGAGTGGAAGGCAGGAAATCCAGCCTCCTAAAATTACATATTAATAAACTACAGCATAATTTTGAGCAGGTGAATTTATGGGTTGTTTTTTTCCCTTCAAAATCTGACTTGCTCACAACTGCTGAAGGGAAAAATGCAGCTTTGTGGTGCCTAACTGGCACTGATCCAACATGCTCGTGATAAAATTTTAAATCCTGCATGAGTCAAAGATGCAAATAAGTGAAGATGGGCTATGTTACAGGCTTTCAGAAATACTCGTATGTGGAAATGGACCTCGGTTTGCAGATGACTCAGGAGTGCTGCCTCCATCTGTCTGCCTTGCTGGCGCGATAATGGAGGTGATTAGTGAATTGCCAACATGGCAAGGAACAGCTTCCCTGGTGGCACTGCCTTTGACTGATTTTATGCAGCAGTGAGAGGCTCCATGTTTCATTCCCAGAGACTCCACATCCCAGATCAGAGGTTATAGGGATGGGAGGGCAGAAGCAGTATGATGTCTTCATTACCCAGAGGAAAAAAGCCAATTATGCTGAACACCAGTGCTGTTCCCCCAACTGCCATTGGCATCAGCTCCTGAGACACAGGGTTGCCAAGTGTCCTGGCCAATATCTGCTGTTCTGGCAACTGGAGCCATCAAAAAAAATTAAAAGGAAAAAAAAAGGAAGAAGATTAAAGGAATTATAGTAGTGACGAAGGAAGATAATTTTAAGGTCTGGTTCTCCAGCTAGTATCAACTCCCTGTGAACAGCAAAGACTTCAACACTTTAACAAGATTATTTATGGACTGGACTCTTACAGGATAGCTTGGGAATACATCAGCTTGCTATTAAACAAATGTACATGTGGATATTTGTATTTGTGTGTAGCCAAATTACCTGGGAGTGGATGGGATTACCCAAATGTAGAGAAGAGGAAATCCCTCTGCAGTTATCATGAGCTTATAGCTGTACACAGCAGTGCTCTGTGGTGTTGAGGTGTGCTTCTGTGCTCATTAAGGGAAGGACAGCATCTCACTTCAGCTTTCTCTGACAGTTCTTTCCACAGTGCAATGCAGTGGCTGTAGCCTATGGATGTCAGAAGCTTTTTTCACTCTGTCATTATTTGGCCCTTCTCAAGGTTTTTGAGTACATGTATGATGGTCGAAACCTGAAGGAAGTAGGTGTTTTCAGAGCCTGTCATATCCATATCCCTTCCTCCAAGAAACAGTGTCCCTGAATCTGCCTGGTTGTCACTGAAATATCTTCCCATAACAACCACTGAAAAGAAACCATGCTTCAGTCCCTGAAAAGAAAGCATTAACACTTCTGAAGGTCTCTTTAGCAGCATAATAAGCTTAGTACATTTCAGGTCTGGGAGTTATTTACAGAATTTTTATGGGAAGCCAAATACATCAATAAGCACATTGCAAATATCTACTAGGACAGTGGATTATAGGAAAACTGAGAGTGCCAAGCTTCAGAATTATGAAAAGATTTTGAACTGTGCAAACGATGAATGTGATGCCCTATTATGAAGTTTGAGCTAAGACATCCATGTATATGAACTCACTTAATAAGGTATCATATGATACAGTATGGTGAAAATAACAAAGTAATTTTTTTTGTATAATGAAAGTGCTCTTTTTTTCCTTTTCACAATCATGCTATCAGACCACATTTTATGCTGTTGTTTAAAATTTAGAATTTTTTTTAAAACAAAACAAAGGGGGAAATTTTGAAGAAATTCAAGTGCTAAAGGTATCTTTCTAAATTGTCTGTCATTTTAACTTAGAAGGAAAATACTTATTTTTCCAGTTCAAATTTTCCCCTTTATTAAAAAGAAATTTAAATGAGATACCTCCTCCCCCACTTCTTCCCTTTTTCTTTCACCTTTCTTTTGATGTAAGGGAAATTGGAATGAAAAATAAGCAGCTTTCTCAGTTTTTACCCCCCACCCCCCCCTGCCCAGGCCTTGCAAAAAGTCAGTCTTAGCTGATTGTTCTTTCTTTCTCTGCATGCTGAA
Organism: Camarhynchus parvulus; assembly: GCF_901933205.1. Classification (NCBI taxonomy): domain Eukaryota; kingdom Metazoa; phylum Chordata; class Aves; order Passeriformes; family Thraupidae; genus Camarhynchus; species Camarhynchus parvulus. Next base: position 14,452,822 of record NC_044575.1, on the reverse strand, counting down.
AAGTGAAAGTGTGTTCTTTCAGCACCCAGCCTGACTGGGAAAAGGGCTGGTTTCTCTGGAAGAGTTTTCTTCTTGACTTGCCTGTAGCATGATCCAGCTGCCCTCTCCAGGGAGTCTCGTGCAGGGGAACTCGGGGGACAGACCGTGTCCCCCAGGAGACACACCAGGCTGAGCTCAGCCTGACCCACCTCAGCCAGGACTGGAGGCAGCCAAGAGCAGGGGTAGAGCCAGACAGCTCCTCAGGGATATCTCAGACCAGTGCAGGATGTTTCCCATCTCTGCAAGTGGGGTGATATTGTGTATTTAAAGATCTGAAGTGCCTGGCATCACAGGAGAGCGGGAGCATCCAGACAAACCGGAGTTGCTTTCGTGGCTGGTGCTGTTTTCAAATTAGAAAAACAGTCAAGGGCTTTAGGATAAGATGTGCATGTCAAAAGGCAATAAAGAAAACAACTGGTCTTAAAAGCTAATCGCCATGCACCGTTGAGATTGGGACCAAAAAATGTTAGCTAATATTTTAAATGTGAGTGAAGGGTCAACAGATGAACCGTATTGTAAACATACATGTCAGCAGCAGGGCAGGGTTGAAGATAAAATTGGAACCATGTGCTTTTCCATTTCTCATAAGGCACAGAGGTCACGACCCCAATGGCTTAAAAGTCCCTCAACAGGGAAAAATATAATAATGTCATATGTCATGCAGGGAGATGCTGTGCTTATTAATTTTGTAAGGTACATACAATTGCTAAGAATAATGTTTTGTACTGTGAAGGAGAGACTCTCTTTTAAGAACATCTGGTTTTTATCAAATAAAACTACTCTTGAATCAGGTCTTAACACAATACATAGAATATAGTTAGAACTTACAATGAACTGTAACTAATCCCACAAACTGACGAATCAGCACAAATCACTAAATATGATATTTAGAGCAAATGAATGCAGTCATCTGATAAACCTTGGAACTGCCTCATTACTGCCATTTATTCAGTCATTAAAGAGCTGTACCCAAGTTAGCCTCCACCCCATTTCCACCCTAATACCTGAGGAAGCTGCAAGCTTTTTCTTTCATTTTTCTTTCCCATTAATAAATTCTACCCGTTTCCTTCCATGGTGCAGTTAGGTGGTTATTGTGCTCGGTTTTAAGTTAGAAAGGGAAGCAGAAAGGATCGACCATTGCACCCAGCCCAATTCCCCTCAAAAAGACAAGGATGGCAAGGTGGTGCTCTGAAGGCAGAAGGCTCTGTTGTATTTGTGGCAGCTCCATGGATGGTTTATTGATGGCAGTAACAGTATGCTGTCACAGAGAGGAACATTCTCATAGTACCTACCTAGAGCTTCAGCAAGTTATTATCCCAAGAAACATAATTGTGTTCCGCAGAAATTGTTCAAGAGTGATACTTTCCTGAGATACAGATGTTTGTGGGTCATGCGTCTTATAAAAAAATAGAAATGGTGTTTTTAGCATTTACTGTGCATCTGCTCTTGTTAGACAGTGTCCACTAGAGGACTAAATATGGGATTGAGAGAAAAAGCTTCTGAGTTCTGATCTTTGCTTTGGGTAGGTTTTCATGTCTTGGTAGGAAAATCTCTCTGTTGCTTTCTCCTAACACTAAAATGAAATACCTGTTTCAAAGCATATCTCTGAATGTAACTAGTTGCAGCTTCTCTGTTTCTTTAATGATTCAAAAAGGGTATTTTTGTTCTGGAGTTATGTCACAAAATGCCAGGCCCCTCCTGGCTTTTCCATTCCTCAGGGTACTGCAGTTCCAACCTCATTTCTTCTCTTCCCAAACCAGACTTCTCTCTCCCTATCCTACTTCCTATCACTGTTCCACTTGCATTTCTTGCCTGCCAGATAGCTGTCTGTTTTATCTCCCTTTATATGCATTTCAAAACTGTGGCTCTGAAATGTCTGGGATGAAAATTGCCCTCCAAGAGGCCAAAGTGAGGAAGGAACTGAATGTTCTACTTAATTCAGATGAATCCATGCTAAACCTGTTCTCGGCTGTTTTCTCAGATGCAATTACCAAATGCTACCCAAGCCAAAAAGAACTTGTCTGTTGACTTTTTTCCCAGTCCCTGTGCTCATGAGCACGGAGATCTTTTATAGTAAATTGTATTCAGGAATAACAGGTTAGAAAGAACCACCTTTGAGACTGATCTCCCACAGTTGCAACAGATGAGACAGATGCCCAGTTCAGGAGTGCACAGATCTTTCATTCCTGCAATCACAGCACACAAAGCACTACTTATTAGCCTTCAAAAATACATATTTGTAGCGGAAGGTCAAAAGTCATGCTATGATGTGCCATAGGAGTCTAATAGGAGAGATCAAGGGTATTGCAAAATGGGATTGTGTGTGAAATACAGCTCGCAGGTGGAAAAAAAAGCTGACTAATAACCATTTCTTCTGAGGAAATAGGGAAACCCAGTAAAGTACCTGCCAGTATGACCTGAAGGAACAACGTGTGCTGTTCCATTGAGTACCAGTGGGATGTGCCAACTAGATGCTGAAGGGAATGTAATGCCTTAAAGCATGAGTGTGTCTGCATCTTATTGCAGTATCCAGTTGTTCAGCAGAGGGAGGAAAATATCAGAAACAAGGGCAGCAGGGTGATTAATTCTTTACAAGGCATGAAAGCTTGAGGTTTATTTGGTATAACTGCACTACAAACAGAGATACAGTCCCCTTTAAACTCCCTAGCACCAATATGCTGGATGCCTACAGATCTGCTTCAGAACCACTTTCTGGGAATTTCTCTCTATAAATTAATCATTCCCTTCCCTAATCCCCTCAAAATCCATCTGAAAGCCATTTAGGCAACTTGTCACCATGAGCCTCATGTGTAAGCAGCTTACAGAATTTCACTCTTCAGACAGCTAAAAACCTTTTTTCTAACTTAAACTACATTTATTCATGACCATTTTATTGCAATTTGATCTTTTGCTCTATGGCCATAGTTACACCAGGCCATGATATCTTTTCTTTGCCCTTCCTTTACGAGGCTGAACAAGTCAGCTTCTCCTATTTTCCTATAAAAGGATGCATTTTCTCTCCCTTAATAAATTCTGTGATCCTTCTTTGAAACTTGGTTTCAATGTGTGGTTGTCCTTAAGATACTTAGAAGAAGGGTATCTGGGAAACGTGAGACCATGAACATTCAATAAGTTGTCTGTGTGCATGTGTTAAAACATATAAATGATGCACTCTCACACGTATCTCTACACATGTATTTTGGAAAAAAAAAATCAAAGTTCAGGCTCTTGCCAAGCTCTTCTCCTACTGCTTGGGTCAAAAGACCTCTTGGAGTCCTTCTCAGTTTAAGTAGCAAGATGGAAGATGCAGCACAAAGAGAATCAAAGCAGATCTAAATACAATAAAAAATAGCTACCTTCTCTCTTCTTCTGCGAATTGCGTAACCTGACCTAGTTATGTTTTTAGAAAGTTGATATGTGCCCCTACATGTATGGCTTCCAGCATAAAGAAACCCTAGAACCAGGCATGTTGTTAGCATGTCACTTTTCATACTCCAGTCATCTTAAGGGATTTCATAAATCATAAGGATCTTATTCATATTTAAAACATTGTCAAAAGCACTTAACTCTGTAATGCCCTTCTAATTTTAATTTTCATTATTTAAGCCTCCTATAAATGCATACGGCTTAAATGCTCATATAGCTGTCAGTACTCCCCCGATTTCATTAGCTGCAAATTCTTGATAGAAAGCTGTGCACTGAAACCGCTGTGTTGTGGAAGACTTAAAAGGATATTTTGAATGACTGACTTCTCCTGGGTCACCTTGTTAAGGCATTCAGCATTTACTTGAGGTACCAGTCTTGTATTTTAGTAAATACCACTATATTCTGTTCTATACTTACAGGCTATTCTGCAGTCACATGTGCACAGGCCTAAATGTGTACATCTGCAGAGCATCTTTGACTCTAGTGGTGCCTTGAGCAAACAGCAGTTCTATAATCTTGATTAAATTTAATAGCCAAAAGAAGAGGCTAACCACAAATCAGTAATGGTGAAACTGAAGCCTTCCCCACCTCACAGAAATAAGAGGGTTCTGTGCTCTCATACCCTACCCCAATCATTCTTAGATCTGTTTGAAAGCCAAACCAAATTGTAAATGAATCCAAAACCAAACCACAAATTGGCTTCTGGCACTTTAAATGCTTTTATTTAGGTGCCACCCAGCTATGGAGGCTCCACAAAACCAAACTGGTGTTATTATTATCCTTTATTCTACTTCTATGACTGCTTCTGGCACAATCTAGGGCAATTTAAAGCATAATTAACAGAGTGAAAGGCAATGAAATTTTGACTGAAAATCGTGTATTACTGTGATCCCATAACTTTTCTTTCCTGAATACTATGTCAAACTTTTTCATTAAAAAGCCACTTTTTCTTCTTGCAACTTTCCTTAGACTTCAGTCTTCACACATTTCTTATGCTCAATCCCATCCACAAAAGCTTTGATAATGAATTTTTGGGAAAATAAGAATAGATATTTTGATTGGAGAAAAATTAGTCTATTTTCATGGTTTTTTGGAAAGTTGTCACAAAAATGGCTGTCCTGTGAAAGTCCACATTTGTGTCTTTCACTGCTGCATTTAATCTGCTCCAGTTAAAGAGCTACCAAAAGCCAGATTCTTGGAGATAGTAGAAAGTTGTGTTGGTGAGTGTTCCTGTAACAGAGAAGAAAAGAGGTGAGAACTGTAGGCTTCTTCAGTTTCAGCTGAGATGTAAAGGTTTGCGTTATTGTTTTTGAGAGCTGTGATGTTTTAACCTTGGCATTGACCCCCTGTTGTTGCCTCCCTTTGAGGTCCAGGTCTGTAGGAACCACTGCCTTAGCCAAGGCAGGTTATTGCTAGAAGCTCATCCTTGTTCCCAACCAGGTTTGGACAACATGCTTATCTTCTCAAATGGAAAAGCACAGCCTCCAAAGGTTGTTAACTCTTGGCCTGGTGACTGTGATGGGGCATGGTGTGGCATGGTGGCTGAAATGGAGACAGAGCAATGATCAGTGTGATACCGGTTTTGTGACAAAGTCAGGGCAGAAACTCATTCACTGCAGCAGAGCAATGGACTCAAGCCAGAGTGAAGGTGACTCATCTTGTCTCTTTTGGTATTTTACTCTAAAATCTCTGATCTTACCAGTCTAGACTCAATGTTTTGGGTGGGGGGTATTGTGGAAGTCATATCTAGAGCATGATGCATCTCATCCTAAAACAGACGTCTAAAATAAACTGTGTGGACTACAATGTAGTTGCCCATTTCTCTCTGTGCTGACTATAAGAAGGATCAGTATGACTGGCTCCGAAACACAACATCTCTGTTGACACTTACAGAAAGATCGTTTGCTGGAGAGGACTGAAATTACATGAAAAAAAAAATCCATGGTATTTGGGTGGAAATCCACCTTCCCAGTGCTGTTACCTTATGGACAACAATTCAGTACATATAGCAATATTCTATAGTACTCCTCTGTGAGACCCAGGAGTGACTCAGAGATCAGGAGTGGTTTTCTGTGGTTCTTAACCCCTCTGTTTGCAATCTCCCCTGTGCTGATAAAGCAGGAGGGATCAGAAGGAGAAAGGCATTGAATTGGTCTTCCTGATTCCTCCTCTGTTCCTAAAATTTTGCTTTCATTTAACTCCTATCTTAGTGTTGTGTTCCCCCATTTCCAAATGTTTAGAATTTAACATTGCTGTTTCCAATGAAGAATGTCATTCCCTCCCTCACTTCTGAATAAAATAATGAAAACACTTTAATTAATTTAATTCATAATTGTAATGCACAGGATAGCTAAAAAGTTGTAGTAGAATATCTATTTAGATATTCACTTTCAACAGTTTTTAAGAAATTGCTTTTAGGTATCATGGTTTTACAGTGGCAGACTTTTGTACAAAATGCAAATAGTGCTTTTTACATTTCCAATTCAGTTTTTCTCAAGCTTTCCAAAAGGCTGTAACTTTTTTCTGTGTGAGATGGAAAGTTGACAGTGGTTTACGATCCCCAAGGCTTTAGCAGACATCAGGATATTTCAGTGATGTGATGCCTGTGGATGCAGAGGCACCTTGTTATGCTCTAGCTGCTATTGTCAGCTTCTGCGACTTTCTGGTTCACAAGAAATGCTTGCCATAGCAGCATCAGGTGCTATCAGCAGTTTACTTTATGATGTCTCTTTACATGAAGCATTTCTAATTAAAAAAAAAAAAAAAGGAACTTTTATTTCTGAAATCTCTTATGGCACAAGGGAGGAAGATGTCTGTTGTTCTCTCTGCTCAGCACAGCCTAATTTGGGGGCATACTGCCAGGTTCAGCATGCTTAAGGCCTGTGCATAGCATTTGGGCTGCTAAAATATGTTCTGAATTTGGAGGGAGAATATCTGCAAAAGCCGTCTGACATAGAAGAATTTTTCTAAGTAAACGAATGAATGATTCAAAGTTTACCATGCATAGGCAAGTATAGTTTGCAGCAGAATTTTTTCTTGCTCTCTGCATTTTGAAATGCTCACAGCTGCTGTATTCCTACTGCTCAGTACTCAGGCTTCTTTGCTAGTTAGCACAGGGGTTATTTTCTGGATTTCATTTTCAAACCATAATGAAACTGAAAAAGCAACAAGGGATGGATATAACTGCAAATTATGAAGGCCATAAAATACTCCCAGCAGACAGAACTGTCTGTGGCAGAACTGACAGTTCACCTCACTTGGTAAATACTTAGCACTACTACTACAAAGCAAACACTGGGATTAATCACAAGAAAGGTCTGCAGGTTGAAAACCTTGAATGAGCAACTGCAGAAGGATTTTCAGAACTGCTTCAGTCTGTTGATGTATCTCACCATAAAATCTTTCCATATTCATATTTGTTTTTTGGCTGAAGAAGTTAAACAGTGGTCTGGCTGCTAGTACAAAGTGTTCTGTCTCCCTTCCCCTCCTGCCTTCCTGTATTGCCTTAACTCCGAAGTGAGGGGAGGAGTCCAGAGACTGAGCAGAATCAAATGCAGGTGGGCATTGAGTGCTAACCAGCCAAGACAAACAGCGCTCCTGCTGTCTTCTATCTTTGTCTTTTTTTCCTTTTATTTTCTTTTTTTTTTCCCTTCCCCTGAGCTGTCCTACATTTGAAGCTCTCAGCCTGTTTGTAGCTGCTGGTGTGTGCAGCAATACCGATTGCTGTAGTGCTGCATCTCCCTCTTGCAGGCAAACACACGCTCTTGTTTCTTTTACATTCTCTCTTCCCCCTCCACAAACGTTTTTTCCCTAATGGTTTGGGTTTGAAAGAAAAAAAAATATGCAGAGAATAATAGATCAGTGCAAAAAGGCGGGTAACAAAGCCAGGAGAAACTTGGCCAGCTTTCAGCTTTGTTACAGACTCGAAGCTCAGCCCAGGTGTGTGGAAAATTTTGTGACTGTTCTCAGGGCTGCTGAGCAAAACTGGGCCCTCTTGCACTCAGACTGGAGCTGATTTCTGGATTCACATGGCAACATGAGGAAAATCCAGGTCCCACGTGGTTTGTGGGTCAAAATCTCAAACTCAAACAAGGGACACCCAGCCCTCAGCCCACAAACTCAAGCAAAGCAGATTTTCACAAAGGCTGTATCCCTCGGTGCTGAATTTGACAGATAGCTAAATTTCTCTGTAAGCATCAATTTTTAATTACAACAGCCTGATTATTGATTTTTTTGGTCAGAAAATTATACTGAAATTTTGCACCTGAAATACAGTTAATGTCTTACATCATCCATAGACGTATGGTAAAAACGTTAAGCTGTAGCAGAAGAGACTAAAACTAGTCTCATCTTCTGTTGGCTAATTAGTTCCTTCAGGCAGCATTTTGCCACATGATCTTTCTCTTGGTCCCAGCTCTGCTATTGAGTTTGACCCCACTTTGCAGAAAGTAGTTTCACTGGGTCCCAACAGCAGTGGACACAGAACCACAGCTCCTGGCATGGTCCGTGTGTGCATGTATCAAATTCAACCCTGCAGTCACTTTTTATATGTTCTAATGTAAGTATCAGGTAGTCTGCCAGGTATTCTCTAAGCCAGCACAAGGTGACTGCTCTTGGAGAGACTTGCCGTGCTTTATTACAACGGATGGTTCTTCTCCATCTCTTTGTTGCCTCCCTAAATTTAAAACACATGTCATAAATTCTGAAAATATGAAATCCATACTGGCACTTGCCTTGTTTCAGTGGCACAGGATGGAAGTAGAGTCATTCGGGCGTGGTCTGTGAGTGGTGCCTCCCATGTGACATGCTGCCCACCCATCCTCTCCCTGCTCCCCCCAGAGGAGCTCTGCCTAGCTCCCTGCCAGCTCACCCTGGTATCTCAGCCACTCCCCAAACAAGATTAAGTGAAGCTGAGGATCACCTTAGAGAAACAGAAGGCATTATCAGGTTGTGTTTTTTTAACTCTGATCCTCAAAAAGCCTCACAGGCTTCCTTGTCATCAGCTAGATTAAAAAAGCCTTCTGCCATCATAATGTACTTGTTGAGAGGTGATGGAGGATTTAACTTCTGTGGGTGCAGAGGAAAGCTTTTGCCAGCACTGAATCAACACCCAGCCTCCATGCCAGCAAGAAAATGCTGCCCCGTAGCCAGCACCCACAATCTGCGCAACGTTTCTTGCTAGGACTCAGATGCCAGCTGCCTTTTGGGCTGCAGGCAGTTATGGAATATGGTTGTTCCTCCCCTTTTTCTCCTGGCTGCATAGCAATTTATAGATTAAAATCTGTATCTGTAATGTTTCGCTCCATGAAAAGCTGTTCAATGCACAACCAGTCATTTTCTGCATTACTAGAGGTATCCAGAGGCTTTTAAAGTGTACCCAAGGTGGAGCATGGGGTGAATGCCCTGCCTGAAAGTGCAGCAGTTGCACTACATGTGTGGCAGTGTCCTTACATGAAGAGAATGGTCTTGCTGCCTTCTAGCAAGTGCCAAGAACAGTCCTTTTTAAAAGAATTCAGGAATGTCTAGTGATAGCCTAATGTGCTGCAAGGATTGCAACACTAACTGGCAAAATGGAGAAGAAATGAAATGCTGTTAACTGAGAGCCAGAGATCTTTCTTAAACTCTTGCTGCTGCTTTTGACATGCTGAGTGGAACGTTAGGATGGGCAGTCCAGTGTATAGTGACAGGGAAACATAAACTTCCCAGCAAGGTGTGCTACCAGTACCCATAACTGGGGTTTTTTTCCTTGTCATATCCTGGGTTAATACGGTTGTTTTAAATCTTGTTTAAGTTTTTCTGCTTGCTCAGTTTAGGAGAATTTAACTTGTCAGGCTTTATTATAGTGAAGATCCTCTTTCCTTCTTCACAATTTACTGCAGTGGGATTGCAAAAGCTCTAGGGAGAAAGTCAATTAAATGAGCGATGAAAACACTCCTAAGGATATTAAGAATTTGGATTTTGTTTGCTTTCTGCTTTTAACAAAAACCTACTGTCAATTTGAGTGCTAAATTACTTGATATTGTTTGGTTTTTAAAAATTAATGGTTCTAGTGCAGTGTAGGTCTTGCTGGTTGCCTTGGTGCTTTAGCTCAGAACAGGAACGCACTTTTGAAACAATCATCTGACAATCCCCATTAATTAGAGTTTTGTTTTTGTTGAGAGCAGTCTTGGAACATGGGAGAGTTATGAATGAAATCAAACTGTGTGTGTATGCTACAGGAGCACACTTAGCACACTCCTGCCCCTGAGGGGCATTCCCTCCTTGGGTCTGGAGTGGAGCTGGTGTGGAGCAAACCCAGCTCCAGAGGGACGTGGGGATGATGGTGGCTCTGCCTCAGCAGCAGCTCTTCTCTCCTGCAGAGATCTTCTTCACCTGCACTGCCTCACGTGCTGAGGCAGAGACAACCCCTGGTGCTCAAATTCAGGAAACTCACTCTGAAGGGTAAAAGAGAGAAGGTGAGCATACCTGTGTCTTGTTTAGTCAGGCCGTTGACCACACTGGGCATCTAAACCAGTTCCACTTCTGGACAGGATGAGCCCAGGCCTCGGTGCCATCATTCCTCAGGTCTCTATTTACCCTGAGACATGAGAGAGGATGGATTGATCAGAAAGGAAATCCATCCAGCTGACAGTCCTGCCTGCAGCAGGAACAGCATGGAACAGAGCAAGCCTACAGTGAAACATTTGAACTACACTTGAATTCATTAGAATATATGTATTTTTCACGAGGTTCTGGAAAAGCAGTTGTTAAATGACCTCTACTAGAATTTTGATGTAAAAAATAATTTCTGTCAGCCTGAGTAGAGTGCATGCATCATGGAATAGAATGGACATCCTTGCAGTTTGGAATTTGTGGCTTCACATTAGATTACAGCTCAGTTATTCCACGTGAAAAAGAATGCCTTAATTGTGAAACAGTTCTTTTAACCTTTGAAAGATGGAGGCTTTGTGCACAGGCTTCTGCATCTGCTGAGTGTTTTTATGAATGCATGATATAGAAAGGGTTAAAGCGCATATGGCCTCTCTAGTGAACCTGGTATAAGAGCAAAACACAAGCAGGTAAAGGGTGCCTCAGCCTTTGACCAGATGAGTTTATACAGTATTTGGGGTCTGCTGGAAGCAGGCATTTTTTCTAGTGCTCAGTGTCAAGTGTATTTTAATGTAACTTTCTATCCAAAGCTGTTCTGTTGTGGGGGAAAAAACAATAAAGACAAAAAAAACCCCACCCAACCCTTTGCACAGAATTTTGCTGCTGCCCTGGGATTGGGTATGTCCTGGGTGAGTCCAGCAGCAATGACACCCATCTGTGCTGTGCTGGTGAGCTCCTCGTGGTATCTCTGTAGGAAACAAGCAGAGAGCTGCACTGAACTTGTTGGAGGCTCAGCAAGTGATTTAATGGTCACAGCTGTTTGTTTGCAGACAGGATTTGGACAAGTGGAAATATACTGACCTGTGATGTGAGACCTACTCTGAGCTCTGCAAGTTCTTCCTGTGTGACCTTGGACAAATCACTTCTCTGCTTTTTGTCCCTCCTTTTTATCTGTCTTGTCTATTTAGTCTCTCAGGAAGCTCCCAAGAGCAGAGACTGTATCTTACTCTGTTTGTACAGTGCCTAACATAACAGGGCCCCAGGCTTCCTGAGGTCCCAAAGATGCTGTTGCAATGCAAGTTGTAAATGTTAAAGAGGTGTAAGAATCTGGCCCTGTGCATCACCATCACCATCTGTTTTCCTATGACAAATTAGTAGTAGCAGAGCACACAGCTGAGTGATTAGAACTGTGACCATTCCCAGGTCCTGCTCCTGGCTTTGGCACCACTGTGCTTTGTAACAAGAGCTGTTCAAAAATTTTCCAGCAACATATTGTTGATTTTTCTTCCTTAGAGAGTGTCAAATTAGTTAAAACTGAAAATAAGGAGGGAAAAAAAAACCAAAAAAAACCAAGAGCATGCCAGTTTTGACAAAGCTTTACTGGGAAGATGATTCAGGGGCCCAGATTGGAATTCCTGGAAAAACAGAAAGCAAGTGACCTCCTTTTCTCACCTCTTCTAAAAGAGCCAGTACTGTTCTCATGCACTGGAGGAGGCTGTGGTTGAAATCTCTGCTCCAGCAAAAGTTTTGCATAAAGACAAGCTTGTGCTACTGGATAATGTCACAATGACTAGGGCCATTACCTGGGATGCCAAAAGGTTGATTCTTTGTTGGGACTGCACAGAACACAGAAGGCCTGGCTTCCCCACATCTTGATCATTTCCTCACCAGTAGACTCTGCTGTCCCAGGGAGAAAGGGGTTGATATTCCCTCTGGCTTTACATTCACAAATTTGCAAGGTTTTGAGGTTGTTCTCAGCAGAAAGGAAAACAGAAAAAATATTTTATGCCCTGAAACAGACAGGAAAGCTATTTGCTGCCCAGCTCCTTCTGAAAGCAGCATCATTTCTTACTGTCTTTGTGTGTCCTCTAAGAAGCGGGTACTGTACTCTGCTGCTTTTAAATAACTCCTGTAACATCTTTTGTGATGTTTAACAAGTTATCACTTCTCTTTTGGGGCTGGCACTTCCTCTGATCTGCCTGGAAGTGTGGAAAGGCAGCTGTATGAAGGTGCTTTGTGCCCTGGAGCTGGCATCGCACAGAGCAGCCATCAGGGAGCTTCCTCCAACCTCAGCTGCAGCAGCAGCTATGGAGCAGTTTGCTCCACAGATAATAATTGGATTTTGGTTGTGCTTCATCCACACAGCACTTCCCTGTAGTGATATAATCAGTTATGCCAACTTTCTGCACCTCCCAGGACTCTCCTGGAGAAAGGGAATCTTCCAGCTGGACAGGGAATGCAAGCAGCAAGCAAGTATACACTGCTGCTCCAGAATTTAATTCTGTCAGGATGGAATATTCTGAAAACTTATGAATTTGATTATTTCTTTACACTGGAAATTTTAAAATACACCCTGCTATAAGTCAAATTGTTCTTGGCTTCACTTTAGTAATTCCCCATTATTTGTTGGAAATTATGTCATCCAAAGGACTGAAACAAATTGATCATGGGAAGTCTACATTAGTTATAAAACTGCTGTGTTTGAGCTTTTGTCTGACATACCAGGTGGGGCCATGACTGGTGATGGTGATTGTTGTGTTAATCGAACCACTGAATCACTAAATTATTTCTGTGCTTTTATTCCACTTCTCTTGGAAGAGGTTTCTTTGACAAGCAGGTGTTGCTTTTCAAGATCACAATCAGTGCGGAAACATAGGGTGGCTTGGAGCTGCCACATTTCCACCAAAAGTATTTCATTACTCCTATGTTTATGTCTATGTCCACTTAATGAGATTTCTATAGATCATGAGACCCACTTAGTATGTCCTTAACCCCATAATGATAGGAAATGGTGCTCTTGACTGCCAGGCTGATTTCCCTCATGAGGGTCATAATGTGAAAGTTTCCTTTCCAAAACCAAGAACCATATGCTGCCACATGGAACTGCCGTCGGTTGCTTGAATGAGCCAGTGCCCTGAATTTTATGACAACTGGAATGGCTACTATGGTTGAAATGAAACTTTCAACCTCAGGGGCTGCAGTCACAAAGGAGGTTAGTGTCTGGACTTAGGTGAAGTGTGCTGCTGCAGAACTGAGCTCATTCCCTAGCTCAGATCTGGCGTTTCTTCAGGAGATGGAGGAAGAGGATTTCTCATCTGTTCCTTCTTGCCTGGAGGAAAGCATGCTTATTGACTGTATTTCTTCACTGAAAGGGTTGTCAAGGGTTGGAACGTGCTGCCAAGGGAAGTGGTGGAGTCACCATCCCTGGAAATGTTCAAGAAATGACTGGATGTGAGTGCCATAGTTTGGTTGATATAATGGTGTTAGATTAAAAGTTGTATTTAATGATCTTGAAGGCCTTAGTCAAAATTTAGATTCAGTGATCCTGAGGGCCTTTTCCAACCTTTTTGATTCTCTGAAAAGACTCAAAACCTTGAGCTGCAATGATGCCCAAGTCACTTTGTTTACTGAATCTTGTAAGACACAGTTTAATAAAATCTGTCACTGCTGCCAATATTGGCACAGAGAGAAAAGAAAAAATGTATTCATGGGAGAGATTTATCTCCCTTTATTTGCATTATTATCAAGCTGAGATATTTCAGGATGAGGCAAAGATGGGGGAGTTGTTTGTTTTGGGGTTTGATTTTATCTCTCCAGGCTCAGGCAATGTTGTGAGCCTGCAGCTGTAACTCCAGGAAGAAACAGGTGAAATGGAAAGTAAATTGTCAAGTAATGTAAAGATAACAGAGCACTGTTTTCCAGCCCCAAAACAGGAGTCTTGAGAGATAGATAAAGAGGAATGAAATCCTCCAAAATAAGTTATAGTGCCTGTCTGTTGTGGAGTAATTGACCGTTGTTATATATTCATATGGGGTAGAGGAATGCATTTAGTATATTTTTGCCATTAAAAGAATTAATGATGCAGATACCCATTTCCCAGTAATTAATTGCAACTGTTTCTGCTGTGGAATATTTATAAGACTAAACTGATATTCCAAGAAAGAAGGAGAAGCTTAGCAGAAAATGTGACTGAAAAAAAAGTCCATTTTACCCAAGGGTTTGGTTTGTCACGCGTAATGTGACAGAGTTGGTAATGGTTTATTGCAAAAAGATGGTGCAGTCCTGACACAGCCTATTTGACTTCAGAAACTCAGTTCATTTGTATTGACTGACTGTCAAACCCAGCTTTTCACAGGTTCCAAAAAAAACCCCAAAAAACTTAAAACTTCAAAACAGAACCAGGTTTTGTTTAATCTCTAGAAATACATAGCATTTAGACTTTTCCACCATGACTAGACACTAATTTTCAGAGCCCACTGTTAATATTGTATTTCTTCATGTATTTCAGGCCATAGGAGGTTTTTTTCTCTTCCCCTCTCCCACTTCCAGTCTCTCGCACAGTCTGACTTTCAAATCTGCAATACCAAATGGTATCTGCAATACCAAATGTAAATATACTGTTGTTTTGTGCATGTCATAGCTCTTACTCTGAGGGCCTTGAACTCAGTAATGTGTTTCTCTTCTAACATAAAAGGATGGGAAAAGGTAAGAACTTGTATCATCTCTGAGGTGAGCTTTGTGGAGCCATGCCAGTGCTCTGCTAAACAGAGGCCTGTGATGCAAAAATGTATTCCTGCAGGTAATTTTGTGTTTAGGGGGAAGACCAGACATTGATGGATTATAAGTCTGACTCAAAATTGATTGAAGTCAAAGGAGAGATCTTCAATGATTTTAATAAATGCTCTCTCTTTAAGCATGAATTGGTGACAAGCCAAACTTGGGCTTGAACTCTCTCAGAATTTGGGAATCAGTTGAGATATTATGTAGTTAAGAGCCATAAGTAACATATGACTCCAGAGCCCTAAATCCAAGAAATCTCTTGTTCAACTCTCAAGTTTGCTTTAGAGTCTCTGGTGTAAAGACCTGTGATATTTTACAGTGCTAAGTACTAATTTTATAGTAGGAATTTGAAGGATGTATCACAGTCAATTTCTTTCAGATAATAAAGGGATAGAAACTCACATTGTCAGTAGGTTGGATTTCTTGGGTAGATAATTATGTGTCTTGTCTGTATGAATAGCCAAGTATTGTAAATAAGGCACATAAAATAGCCTGTTCAAACTGTGATGGTTTATCCTGTAAGTAGTCACACAGATTTTCAAATCTTCACTTACTGTTCCACTGCTGATTTTCCATGTGAACTGTAGTAGCCAGTGTGGCTGGAAACACAATCTTATAAAAGGAACGGAGGCTACTTCAAGGTAATCTCCATTTTAAAACAAGTTCCACCATGCAAGAAGTTGTATAGCTTGTGCTCTAAGTCATAATATCAATCTATTTTTAGTTAAATTTGGGGTTACTGAGGGCACAGCTTTACATCTTGAATGCTGGGTCATTTCAGTAGTAGGTTATTCTCCAATTTGATCTTGGCAAATCATTCACTCTTGTTTATACAACTTTGCCAGTAACCTAGACAATTCATATAGCACTGCCCCTAAAGGTGCTGAATTCTGTCAGATTCAGAACAAATTCATAGTGTACCAAGTAGAACCCACCGTGTTTTTATCTGATGGCTGAATCTTTCAGTGTCCTCAAAAGTGTGGAAACAAAAAAGCGTGCACTGTGCAACATTGAGAACTGCAGATTTGTTAATTTATGTTTGACATATGTACTACTTATTAATGTACATAAAATTCAGACATGCAACATCTCGGGGTATTTTTGTTAAGAATTTGAGTATGTGGGATGAGAAGTGTTTCTTAGATTTGAAACATAAAGCTTTATGGAATGAGTCTTCATAACTTATTTGCTAGTTTATAAAAGTTGGATGGATGAAATTTATTCTACATTTCAAAAACATCATGTTTGGGGTTTTTATTGGCTATTTCATCAGTGAAGCTTTCTCAGTTAATTTGGTTTGACTATTGGTGTTTTCTAAGTAAATGATACATTTTGTAATTTTTTAAGTAAAGTAGATATTTCTTAAAACATTAAATACTTGCATGTGGATGCAAATATTTTTTTTTAAATGTGCTTTTAAAGGCCAATACACTGTAATGTATTAAATCCAGTCTTACGGAGTATGTTGTTCTGAGACACAAGTACAGATGATTTTAAAGACTGCACTTAACCTGTCACAAAGCACAAGGCATGAAGAAGATGGTGAAATCTTCTTCAGAGCTTCAAATCTTTAACAACTGAGTTTTCAGGTTACCAGAGAGTACTTGTGCCATTTCCTACTAAAATCCAATTTATTATGAAGAATCCATGGATGATTCTTTCACGCTTTCATCTCCCTTACTAATAGCCATCACAAACTGGATTAACTAATTACAAAAATGTTATTATTCTTTCTATGTCTTACTGTCAGTGCTAACATAAATCAGTTTCACTGTAAGGAGAAAAATTGAAGAGGAAAAGTAAATACAGCTGTAATTGTAAACATTTATAACATGAGTTATAGACATGGGATGCCAGAATTTGTAATCTTTAAAGAGTGTGTTTTTATTATCCAGAACTTAATACTGCAGAACTGAGTAACAGCATAGAAACTCATATGACTTCTCTTCCACAATGTTAAAAGCATACTCAGCCTATCCACTTCCAAGCAAGACAGAGTAACTTCTTCAAAAGCTTGATACCTTTTCTGAAATGTTCTTATTTTGTTGAACTGTGAGGACACAGGTTATTTCTGTTACACCATTTACTCAGGGGAAATAGCATTTCCCGTTTTGAAAATAGCATTTTGTTTTCACTTGGGTAAAACCATATTAATTATTGTTCTTAATTAATATTAAGACTTGTTTAGGCTGTTGGCATCAAAATTTCTATTATTGCAACATTATTTTATCTGTTGGTAAATGCAATCATTTCACCCTGTCTTAATTCACTGAGGTATCTGCTGCTGTTTGCACGTTTCCAAGCCCTCAGCTTTGAGGTTTCATCATCCTCTTTGCATCCTTCTAACACTTTTGCCATTATACTGAGTGTATGGTCCTTAGATTAATTTTAAAGATCTTTCATGATCCTTCCTGTTTGTCTCATGGCTTACACCAGCTTGTATCACCTAGAGAAGCCCATTTGTACTTCATCCCACACACTATAATATATATATACACGAACATATTCATGTGCATCTGCTCAGAGAGGGTCTCCATAAATATCTTAAAGGTTTTCTGCTTTTTCAGATCCTTCTGTAAAACTCGTGCCAGGAGAAAGTACCCATCATGCTGCCTATTGTTTCCTTCTTTTTTCCCCTTTGCTGTCACTCTATACTACTTGGACTAGAAGACACCTGAAGCAGGGTCTCTCTTTTCCCTTGTTCTCTTTCCCTTTTTAGTATGGAGTGTAGCATGCATTAAATCCTGATCAGATTATTCTTTCCTGAAATGGTGATAATGAATACATAATCCAAGTGGTTATAATGGTTGTTGTTGCGCATGCACATGGTATAAGTGTGTAAAGGTCTCCTCCAGTGTGCATTCACACTGTGTTTCCATACAGCACTTTTTCTGTGGCTTCTTCAGCTTCTCCAGGTTTACTGTTGTTGGGAACAGGCCTGCCAAAACAAGAGGTCATTGTAGTCAAAAGAAACTAAGTTCAAAGGAGAGCTAGGTCAGACATTGACATGTAGTCATACCTGTGAAATTAACTTCTAAGAAAGCATTTGGAATCTAAAGTGTTTGTCACTGACACCATCTTGTAGTTATTCACTTATGATTAAGAAGGGGTTTTCCTCTGTGTCTTTTAACTAAGATGAAAGTAAGTGTACCTTTGGCTTGAGCTATCACATGGAACCAGAACAACTTCTGAACCTACCTCTCTGTCCTTTGGAAATTATACACCGTGTTGTATGTGCCTGTTACTTTGCTTAATGCATGTACTCAGTGCAAAGTTTCCTTCCTATATGGGGTTTTTAATGATTAATTTTAATTTCCTACTCTAAATGCAGGGCTACAGTTTAATTTCCACTTACTTCACTGGTATCTGGATTAGACCCTATGAAATGGTCAGTCAGGGGTGCTTTGATTAAGGAAAAATAAGTTTACTGTCAAGAGAGTTGAAGATCTAAGTGGAAGGGACAGCATGCCCGGGCTTGTCCGAGGTTATTGCCTTCTGTATGGTTTAAGGAAAAGATTGGCTGGAGGCTATTACTTATCTGCATAACTCCCTTCATAATGTCTAGCCATTAGCTATGTGAGCAGGGAATTTACAGTGTTATTTCCCACTCTCGTATTTAGCTAATCCAAAAATTCACAAAGTGGCTTGTTCACAACATGTAAGTCTGTCAAAGGCAGTATTTGGTGAGAAATACATGAGCTTTGTTTGGGGTGGTATACACTCTATGAGCCTCAGGTCTCAGCCCCTGTATTTGTCACTTGCCTGCTCCTGGAGTATTTTTGGACTCTTTTGTCCCTGCTATGATTAAACAGGGATCTGTTTGCTGATGGATCTCTACAGCTGTAAAACAAAGCAGGACACAACTCCAGAGAAGTGAACAGCACATCATAAATAAAGAACAGTTTATTCACAATCTCTCCAGCAGCTGATGAACCTATCAGGCACAGGAGGGCTGTGAAGGACAGAAGCTAGTTTGGGATGAGTGATTTATCATTGCATGTTGTGTAAAAACAGAAGCATGCTGACACATCTGCAGAGCCCAATATACAAAGCTGTTGAACAATTTTTCCCAGAAAACCTAAGAATAAGAAAATATTGATCTCTAGTTGAGTTCTGCTTGCCTCTGACTCATATCTAGGTAAGCAAGGGATCCGCTGGCCCAAGAGATGTCACAGGAGGGAGGTCTGTTCAGAAGCCAGGACCCTGGGCTGCGTGTGGAAACAAAAGCAATCTTCCCCGCCCTCAAGAAATGCTTGTCAGCTGCCTAGTGTCTGATCTGCTCCTTGGATCAGCATAAAGGGATAGGGACATTAATCCTCTCCCATATTCTTTACAGAAGTTCTGAACAGGAAGCTGCTATCAGCAGCAGTACAAACTGATGCATTCCTTTGGCTCCAGCTGAACGTGAGCCAGCAATGTGCACTCGCAGCCCAAAAAGCCAAATGTATCCTGGGCTGCATCCAAAGCAGTGTGGGCAGCAGGGCAAGGGAAGGGATTCTGCCCCTCTGCTCCTCTGCCCCTCTACTCTTTTCTGCTTAGACCCCCCATGAAGCACTGTGCCCAGTTCTGGGGTCCCCAGCCCAAAAAGGACATCAACCTCCTGCAGCAGCTGCAGAGAGGGTCAGCAAGATGATTAAAGGGATGGAGCGCCTCTCCCATGAGGAAAGGCTGAAAGAGTTGGGATTTCTCAGCCTGGAAAAGCGAAGGCTCCAGGGAGACCTAATTATGGCCTTCCAGTACCTCAAGGGAGCCTACAGGATAGAGAGGGACTATTTATAAGGACATGTAGCGACAAGACAAGGGGGAATGGCTTCAGACTGAAAGAGAGGAGGTTTAGATCAGATATTAGGGAGAAATTGTTTACTATGGGACACTGGCACAGGTTGCCCAGAGAAGCTGTGGATGCCCTTTCAAGGCCAGGCTGGATGGGGCTTTGATCAACCTGGGATAGTGGATGGTTCCCTGCCCAAGGCAAGGGGTTGGAACTGGGTGACCTTTAGTGTGCCTTCCAAACCAAACCATTCTGAGGTTAGTGCCAAAGGTCCTTATTACTTTCACTGTCTCTGTTTGTGGAGAAGGGTCTGTGTGCATCAGATGTCCAAAAAAAGCCAGTGAAGTTGTATGTGGCTGTACCTTAAAGCCATGAGATTTTTTTCTGGGTTTTGGATGGGTTTTTTAATGCATTGGGAAAGTGAAAAGAAAAAAGGTTCCTAAGAATTGTTATTAATTTTGAAGAAAGTGAAAGTAAAAGCTTTTCAAAAGGGGTGTATGAATTTCCAGATGGCCCCAGACTATTGGGACATATTTGGTAAAGGAAGAATGTGTGGACTTTCTTCATTATGTGATATATAATTTTGTCTATGAGGCCCTATCTCAGCCTGCCTATTTTTCCTTTGTGATGGTTATCACAAGGGTTCTTGGGTGAAGGAAGAGACGAGATCTTTGACTCTATGATCAGAAGGCCTGATTTATTATTTTAAGATATATACATATACTATAACCATACTAAAAAGAAAAAGAAAGAGATTTCTAGAAGCTGCTACCTAAGCTACGAATAGAATAGAAAAAGAATGATAACAAGGCAGCTCTCTCCGACTCTGTCTGAGACAGCTCAGTTCTGGATTGGCCATCAACTACACACATCTAAGATGGGCCAATCCAGACTGACCTGTTGCATTCTACAGCAGCAAATAACCTATTGTTTATGTCTCTCCCTGAGGCTACAGATTCTCAGAAGGAAAAATCCTAAAGAAAGGATTTTTCACAAAGAGAATGTCTGCGACATTCCTTAAATCACTAATCCACAGAAGTAACTGATTATTTGATTAGGATTGGTGAGAGATATATTTTCTAGGTGTATTTTCCTCTCTACCACATGAGGAATGCTGAAAATTACCTCATACCTGGTTTTAACCATGTAGAAGTGCAAACCTGTGTTCTTGAGATAAAGAGCTGAGAGGATCTGAACATGTTCTTCTTTCATTTCACCAGAGAGGCTGAGTAACACGCACACAGAGTAAATTTCAGTTTTAGACAGTGAGACAGTGTAACCTGGCAGAGGCACAGTAAAATGATGAAGCTCATTGCATAAACAGCTTATGCTTGTTACTGGTTGCACATCTATTTAAACTGGAAAATTCCCCTTTTCCCCGAGCTAACTGTAGTTTTCCTCTGATTATTTAGTCTTTTTTTCCCTCCTTTTTTTTCTCTTTTTTTTTTTTCTCTCTAAAGAGAAAAGAAACCTGATGTAACAGAGTAGCCTAGCATAGCAGGATCCAGATTTGCAGTATGGGTACCTTGGAGATTAGGTATGTATCTTTTTTCCTTGGAAAAATGTCTAAAGTACTGTAGGAACAGATTCAGGGATTGTTATTGAAAGGATTAAGTCCAGCTTTTTTCTAGAACAAACTTGAACAAAGACCAATCTATTTTGTTCATCTTTCATAAAAAGATTAAGCTGGCTGTTTTATTATGCATTACAGTAGTCACACATTAAAAAATTCTTTCCAAAGCAAAGGCACCTTTTTTATTCTATTAAAAAAATTAAAAAAATTGTAAGCAGGAATGGACAGGAACTGCTACGTTCCTGGACTAATCCAGTGTGAACACGTTGCTCTGCAGTTTGAAGGCAGTTGGCAACTTTTTGGCAGGAATATTATTTATTTAATTAATTAGCGTGAAAAGAACAGTTTGGCTTCTTTTCCTGCTCTCCTTGCAATCAAGAGCTTTTCCCTGGTGGATGCTACCTTGCTTCTTACATACCACTTTTGCAACCCACTTTAAGCTAATGCACGATGTCTTTCCTTCAATTTTGTGAAGCAAATTAAATCATGAGTAAACTAACTCTCTCTGACTGTCAGATGCTCCAGCAGATCCCATGGTTTTATTGCTAAGCCATTAAGAGACTTTTTTATTTTTCGCTTAAACCTTCCCTGGACTGGGTTCTGGCCAGAGTCAGTTCCCCCAGCTCATAAGTTTCATACTTTGCATGGAAGAGAGCCTCCAAATAAGCACTGGCCTTCCCCTCTGGGAGCCCCACAGTCCATCAGTTTTGAACACAAGAACCTGATCAGCAGAGATTGTCAGCTGCACTGGGATACTCCATCAATTTATTGTGGACACAGAAGCCCCTTTGGGAGTACCTGGTGGTGATGAGGGGGAGAATTACGGAGACCAGATTTCTGTGGGACTCGATGATCTTAGAGGTCATCTTCCAACCCAAATGGTTCTATGATTCTGTGAAACCTAGGGAAAAAAAGAAGTGGAGTGAATGTATTCCTACAGGGAGGGTCTTTTCCTCAAGAGTTGTCTCATTCCTAATGGGCACCAGAAGCAGAGGGGAGTGCTCTGAGGGTAGGCACAGCAAGCAGAGGGAAATCATTACGTTGGGTTTTTTTTCTTATCAGTTCTGCAACTTAAAACTACCCTGAAGAGACGTGTTTCGACAGAGCTCTTCACACTTCCAAACAAAAGAGCTTTTCTCTCTTCCTCCCCCCTTCCCTCCCCCCCCGAGTTTGGATGTACGGCTGGAGAAAAATGATTGCAGGCATTGTCTGGCAACAACAACCGCAGAGTCTCTTCTGGAAACGTGTTGGGTCAGGTTCATGAGCACGCACAGAAAGAGAGAGAGAAAGGGGGGGGAAAATCTCCCTGGCCAGATAAATAACTCAGTTTTGGAAGATGCTTCACCAGTGTTCCTGCTGTTCTGTAGCAGCCTCAGCCAAGATCCAGCTATGTCAGTTGTTTAGTCATTGGTAGTGGGAGAGGTGATATGCTAACAAAAGTATGCAGTAACAAGCATTTAAAATGTGATGTTTTATTAGTTTTTCAGTAAATACAGGGAGATGCTAATGACTAATTTCTGCTCTTAATGTAATTCATGTTGTGAACATGAAAATGAGCAGAGGAAAAATTTCTCGGAGTCTGGATCCTTTCACTGACCCTGTGCATGTTTGCACTTAAACAAAAGAAACTAAATTTCTGCCTATGCATGGCTGAAAAAATATATCTATAGTCTTGTCTGGGTAATGTGACAAAAGGGTTTAATGTAACCTAAGGAAATAATTTGAGTATAAAATGGGGAGCTGATTAGAGCAGTAAAATAATCAGATGTTAAAAGGAGCAAATACAGGAGAGTGTAACGGCTAAAAGCCCAGGAATCAGGCCAGCTGGGGTTCTGCTTCCATTCAAGCATGCTGTGCAACTCTGAGTAAGTCAATAAACCTTGCAGTGCTTCAGCTCGACCATCTGTAGAATGGAAATAATAAAAATATTATTCCCTGTCTCCCCAAACTGCAGTGAGGCATTGAGATGAGTATTGAGTCAGAGTGCTGTGAGTTGAGAAAAGACAGATTTAAACTTTCCCAAAGTTCAGAAGTTTGCATCCCCTTCATTTCTATTTGGGAGGCTCAACTCCACTTCTGCAATTGTAAATCTGTTCTCCTCCCAGCTCTGTAGCTGCTTGGAATCTGTTTGCCTTCTGTGAAGATGTATTTATGTCCACAACAGTGTCACTGTGAGTCAGAGAGGTGTGTTACACTTTGGGAACTGTGGCAACAGCAAAAACGTGCACAGCTAGGGATGAAAAATGGAACAGAAACCATGGGACTAGTAGTTAAATTCTTTACATACTTCAGAGCTCTCTCTCTCTCAAACAATCCACTCCAGACCCAAATCTCATGAGCCCATGCTGTATACTTTTAATTATGACAGCATCTTTCTTCTTTGGGTTGTTTTGCAGCTGTGAGATGGAGTGTGCTCTGGAGCCAAGGTATCACCAAGACGTATCTTTGTGCTTGTCCCCCTGCTCCCTGAGAAATGGGATGAGGAATGATCTCAGTGCACGTATGTGCTCACAGCCATAAGTCTTGGTTGGGGCTTAAGCCTGTGCAGCAAAGGGACAGTTGGGACACATGAAATGCTACACAAGTGAGCCTTGCTAAATTAGCTTTGAGTTGTTTCTAGCTATAAATTGTTTTTCCTCTTAAATTTCATCTCTGATTCTGGGTCGTAGCTGGAAACAGAAGTGCTGAAATACAAATCCAGCCTTCCTGGTGTGTTTAGCTCAACGTTGGAGTCTCCAGAGGTTGAGATAAGTTCCAGAGATTATTCCAATGGTTTGTTTGCTCGTTGAAAGTAATTTCCAGATTTCTGAGTAGTTCAGAAGGTGAAACAATCAATTTAATACACTCATGTGCATACTCACTTGCACAGAATATCCCCAAGGTGGTTAATGGGGCAAAATGTTTAAAAGGCACCAGGAGCCCAGTTCAGGAAAGCTGCAAAAACCTCAGCAGTCTGGACATGCAGTCTCTTCAGAGGCTGCAACTGGAACATCCCACATCTTTTTGTGTGTTGCATGCAAGCCAAGTAACAAGCGAAAGAGCAGCACAGTTATTTCGTCAGAGTAAAATGTACATTTTCTGTAATATAAATTCATTCATTTTGCGCTCCAAAGTAATTGTAAAAATAAATACACACATGCAAAATATTTTCCTTTTTCCTGTGTTCGGTTGGCAGTGGGTTTTTTTTCACATAAACCTCACTAAAAGTCAGCCATATGGGAAGGGCTTAGAGTGTGTTGTAAACAGCAGGTTCAAATCAAGGCTAAACCAGTGCTCTTGCTCCAGCCAAAGCCACAGGGTGCTTCAAACTCCCATCTATTGCAATATTGGAAACAAACTACTGTGCAGTAAATTGTGAAGACTATTTTTTCATGTTGCTACTCTTATATGAATTCATTTTCTTTCAGCTATGAACTCGGGTGAAAAATATGAGACAAAAGGAGGAAGGAAAACTTTTTCGGTTACAGAATAATTTTTTTCATGTTCTTAAGTTTATGTTGCAAATTAGTGAGAAGATAGTTTATTTTCTTGCCCTAAAATTTTTTACTTCTAGATATATATTTTATTTTATGTTTGGAAAGATGGCAGCTGAGTCCTGAAAATCAGCTTGGCTTAGATACTTCAAAGCAATTTTATAGTTCTGAAGTGACTTTGAAAAAAATTCTGCCTTTTTCTAATTCTATGAGTTTTAGTCCTGGTCTGTACATGCAGATTCTGTAACAGTCAGTAGAATCTTTGGGAATTCTCCATGTATTATGTTTCACATGAAGTTCTGAAAGTAGAGTTTTGCCTTTCTTATCCTATTGTTAAATGATTAAATATATATATACATATTTTAGTTTTTAAGGCAGTAGACATTTATCACCTAATATCTGTGTGCTACTGAGGTTGGGAAATATTAAAGCTCATGGTTTACTCAAAGACATAATCTTTTCTGCTTTAGATTGACAAGACTTGACTCTCCTCTCATTGACTGTTTTTCAGTGTATGTCTCTGTCACTGACAGAGCTCCGTGCATCCTGTGTATTACAGTGGCAGGACTCCAAGGCAGTGTTTGGCTATCAGTTTATTCACTAGATTTTTCATTCAAAATCCCCCTTGAGCTTTTCAGTATGGCTCAAATAAATTATTAGTTGGCTTAGAGTGCTGGCTGTAAATGTTTGGGCCTTTATTTGAGCATTAAAAAAGGCCTGGGAACTATTTCAGGGAAAGTATTATTAACAAATTCTGCATGATAAAAATCTACTATTTGTTTTGGTTTCCAACCAGGATTTTTTATTTTGGGGGAAAGTCAGGGAGGAGGTTGGTGGCAAGGAGAGCCATTCATGTCAGAAGCAGCGTCATAATTACACAGAGTTACAGGGCCTGTCTAGAAAAGAGGATTTTAAACACTATACAGAATACAGAAATTATACATTATACAGAAATCTTTACAGCCAAAGAGGGAGATTCCTGTGGATGCTGGAGGACGGTGTGCAGCAGCTGGGTCAGTGGCCTGATACAAGAGTCCTCCTGGAAGCAGAGGTTAAGGTTTCATTAAGAAAGCATTTCAGACAGTCAGCAGGCACATCCTGATTGCCAGGAAATAGGTAGTATCCTTATTAACTCTTTGAATGCAAGCTGAGGTGCAAGTATTCCTGGGAAGCACCCAGAATGTGCCGGAACACAAGCAAAGTTCCCTCAAAGGGCAGTGCCCCTCTGTTTTCCAGAATTACCCTGTGCAAGTGGGTTTTCCATGCACTGGTCCTCAACATCTTCCTTGCCTTTGTTAAATTCCTTTCACATGGTGCTTCTGGTCATGCACTGGTCCTGTCAGGAGTGGTTGAGATCCTCCATTGGTATTGCCAGGTGTGTCATGGAGCGTGGAGTTTCCCTGTGCAGCCTGCAGATCTCTCTGCATTCCTTCTTTAGCAGGGATATCCTTCATAAACCCAAGTTTCTTACCATCCTCAAGAGGCAACCAAGGCTAAGATTTTTGATCCATGTCTCATAAAACCACATGACCAGCTCTTACTGTTTTCTTTTCCCTCTGTATTTTCCCTGGTAATCAGATCAATGTGTACAAGAACTGGCTTAACAAATTGAGCTATAGGATCAAGATGGTTTCTTGTGTCACTGAAACTGAGTAAGACCAGAGATTAATGGAAAATTTTCACCTCTAATCACTGGATGGATTTATATTTTCCATCCATTTCTACTAAAAGTCTTGGAGAGACTTTTTTAGTCAAAATTTGAAAACGTAGACTAACACTGACACTAATTGACTGTACAGATTGAAGCACCTTCAGGGTCTGCCCTGACCTGGATGCTTTTGGGAGTAATCCTAAAGTGTGTTGTTGATAAAAATTAATTATTCTTGACTGAGCTTCTGCTGCTTTTAAAGTCAATGGCAAATGTCTAGCTAGCTTTAGAGGACTTCCATCCCACTGTATTTTCACAGTGACCCCACAGCACAGTCTGCATGTCAGACTCCCAGGTAAAACATGCTGCCTGTTCACCCTGAGCAAAGCTGGAGATCAAAAGGTGCACTTCAACCATCTAAAAACTCAAAGGATTTTTGGCAATCTTATTATTCCACAGCATTAGCAGTTGCAGTTCGGTACAGGGAAAACCAGTTCCTCTCCCCAGGGATTTCTGCTGGAAAGAGCTAGTTGGAGCCACTTAGAGAAACAGGAAAATCTGCAGTCTTGTAAATTATTTTCAAATTGATAGCCCTTGTGGCAGGTGGTTCTTCAGAAGCCTCTCCAAAGTGCTTCCCCAGTGTGCAGGTACTTGGGGCAACATTTTAGGAGGGCAAGCTGGTGGCAAGTAAGGACTGAGAAATGGATGGGCTTTGTCATGGAGAGGAGGTGTTATTCAAATAGTAGGAAGTCCTAAACACCTTGTTTTAGTTAGAGGTGGCAAAAATCAGCCTTTTTGGGAAAAGAAGTTCCATTAGAAACCTCTGTGTTGTCTTATGTGAAGAAGACTACTTGAATAATATTTTCCATTGAACCTTCTTGGAATCGTTGATTTAGACTTTTTCATTGTGGTCAGCATTTTAATCCAAGGACATTGAAAGGCTCTACTTAGTCTGCTTTATTGTCTTTTTATTCCTTTCAGGCCCTTTGCAATAGTGATAGTTTTTAGTCTTTTAATGAAACATTTCAGTATTGTCAACATTCATTATTAAGCTAAAGTAATTTATGCATTTCCAAATCAAAATAGTTTGCCAGTTTCACTCCTTGAAATATCTCAATATTTTCAGAGGTTAAAACAATTGTGATATGCCATAATTTCCCATACAATAGAAATTCTATTTTCTGACCAAAGCATGTAATGGCAGCCCTTTTTTCTGTAAAAGTAACCAAAAAATGGGGTACTGAAGCCAAGTAGTGATGCAGTTTGTCTTCCATTAACTGTATTTTAGGGTTTAATATGCATAAACACCTCTTGTTTTTGGCTATCCAGGAGTGTTTCAGATCCTTACCAAAACTTTGTAAGACATTACCTACTATAAGACTTTATTTTAATTGTGTGCATATTTAGCCAGCTGACCTGAAGTTTTCCATTTTGAGCATGTTTCAGCTGAAAAGCTTCAGCTATTCCAAGCAAAAAGATAGGAAGAGACACATCCTTTTCTGCATATTATTGTAGTTATTTTTCAAACCTAGTAAGTGTTTTGTGATGTTCTCCTATATCCATATTTTGGAATGAAGAGTTGAAATTCATCTGGAAGTTGAATCCCTGGTACATTTACTCTTTCTATTAAAAAAAAACCAACACAAAAAGAAAAAAAAAAACAACCAAACAAACAAAAAACACCACAAAAACAAATAAACAAAACAAAAAAAAACCACAACCAAAAAAAAAAAAAAAAACAAACAAAAACAACAAAACAACAGCACCTTGACTGTTTATTTGACCAAAGTAAGAGCATCTAAAATCAGACGTTATTAGGAATGCTCAGATGAGGAGGTGCTGATCACCTCTCCCTGGCTGCCAGTGTCAGAACACAAGGAAATGGAATGAAACTGCAGCAGGGGAAGTTCAAGTGGGACATGAGGAAAAAATTCACCCAGGGGATAGTTGGACACTGAAACAGGCTCCCCAGCTAAATGGTCACATCACTAAGCCTGACAAAACTCTTCTGAAGACCAAGTAATAGAATTCTTTACTGAAAGATGCATAACTACTCTTTCTTTCCCTTCTTATTTTTAGTAAGAATGTGTGAGCTGCAGGTCAGATGTTTAGAGAAATCCCTTAAGTGATTATTTACTTTTTCCCTGAACCATGGCACAGTTTGTTGTTTCTGTGGCTGCTTGCATAGAGGACTCTGCAGAGAAACAGCAGAATCCAGATTTCCTTCACCAAATAAGAAATCAGAATATGGGACTTTATTTCCTAAGCTGTATTTTTCTAAAGCTTCAAGTGATAAGTTCCTGAGTAACTACTGCTATATGAGCATATATATTCTTGCAAGAGGTTAGAGGGCTGCTGTTCCCCTTCTGTGCTTGGAGCCTGTGTGCCCAAAGGCTGAACATAGCTCTGCGATCTCAGCTTATAAACATAGGTTGGAGTATACTTGTGAGTAAAGGGTTAATGAAGGAAGATGAAGTTGGTTTGAATGGAAAAACATTGGTTCAGTTCCTAGGTTTAGCCCCAGATATTTTATGTGTGAGCACAGGAAAGGCATCTAATCCCTCCATATCTCAGTTGCATATGTTTAAAACAGGAATGAAAATCTGATTTTGCTCCACCCCTTGTTTTATCTCATCTCTTTAGATCATGCATTTTTCAAGGCAAGGGCTGCTTCTCTGTGTGTGTGGACCTAAAGTACTATTAGTGTGTAGTAGGAATAGTAATAATAATAATAACAACAACAACAACATTTGGAGTTCAAATCCTGACAGACAGCTCAGAGCCATTACACATTCAGGAGAACGAAACACAGTCAAGCCCAAGACAGCAATTTTCATCCGAGACCAAACTTAACAGTTTGGCAGGCCAACCAAATTTGGTGTTATGTAAGCTGGGCTTTGCAACTTCAGACCCTGGATTTATTTATGTTTTGGGGGATTTTCCTTCCATTTCCATACAGTTCAGTCTGTAACTGGCACTGTTTTAGGACTGGCTCACTGTGGGTTCTAGCCTGCTGCAAACAACATTTGGAAATCTGAAAAGAAGGTTTCTTTAATTAACTGAAAACCAGAGCCCATAGTCTACTTGATATGAAAAATAGACCAAATTATAGTGGTATTCATAGCCTGCTGGAATGGTTGGTTGTTTTGGAAAAAATTTGTTTTTAAAGGAGGCTTGCCAAGAAACTGTTCTGTCAGGAAATGATAAATGGCAGTTGGGAGACTTGAGTGGCCTGGGCTGTATGTATGTGCCTTGGTAAGTGCTGACTCAATCCTGTGTGCTCCTGATGGCTCCCACATTCACAGCAAGGGAATTTACAGTCCTGATTCACAAACTCATTACTGTCCTGCAGTTCAGGACTTTTACACATGGCCTCAGGATTGTTTTATCTGAAAACAATGCAAACACATTTCTTTAAATTACACTTCAGATAAACTTTTGGTTTTCATTACTTTTACAGTGTATGCTAGAAACCTTGCAATTTCTTTTGCAAGACTATAGTTTGTCTGAATAGTCCCTGCCAAGTTTGGTGTTTTCTGTTTAAGTTGTATTTTTTTTAATAGTATGTTTTCTATGAAGCTGTGAAGTTTTAAGAAATTTGAATAACAGAACAGTGAAGGCTTGACTAGAATTTGCATGACAGGGTTGGGTTTTAAAAAGTAAAAGAAAAGACTGTCTCTGTGCACTGAAGAAAGGTTTGCTTTACACAATGCACCATTTAGTCACAGGAGTTCTTTGCAGTGACATGTGTCATTTACTAGATTCTATTACTGTAGGGGATATGTTGCGTGCAAGTGGACAAACCTTTGGAGTGTGCTCTTCAGAGTGCTAACTGTGATCCATCTTTTCAGGGCATTTATATTACCTTAATCCCATTGACATCAATAAGTTTACTCCTCATTTACTCTGGAATGAAAGAGGAGTGAACTGGGACTATTGTATATTTAGGCGACATTGTTGCAAAACATGTCCCGTTCCTGAGTCAGCCGAGGGAGAGAGAGGGGCTCATGCAGTACACAGAGCTCAAGGCATTATTGTTTTTCCAACGTTGCCTAATGAATCTGGCTGAAAAGGGTCACACAAATGGTAGAAAAAATTTGCATCTACATGTCCATGAAAATTTATGCTGTGTGCTTGTAAAGATGAAGTACAGATTAAAGAGTTTGGAGATAATTTGATAGAAAATATATTGATTCATTGCCTTTAGCTTGAATGTTAGAGTTCCTAGGCACCTTAGGAAGAATTTGTGTATTTGGTCATTTGCATCCTTTTTAGCATTCACATAGGAGGCAGTTGTGAAGATGCCAAATCCTTCAAGGATCCCTTCTCTGCCCTGGCTCTCCATTATTTTTCTGCCCTGGCTCCTGTTCTTTGCTATTTCTGAAACAATCCTGCCTCTGCTTCCCTTTTATTTACCCCATATATGGCACTGGGGCGCAGAGCAGCTGCAAAAAGCTGGATGGAGAGCTCTGCCCACGCCCTCAGTGCTCATTGCTTTTGAAAAATGCTGTTATTTGGGTACTGGGGGCAGCATGACACCTTGGCGTGTGTTTAATTGAAGGCAGCACCTACCTAAAGTAACCTTCTGCTCTGTGATTTCCCAGTGACAAACCTGCTGACAGCTTTTACATGCAGTGATTAGGAGAAATGTGAAATGTGAAATGCAGATATCTCTGCCCCCTGCAGCCACTTAGATGCTGGTTTTCACATAATGTGCCATTGATTCTGCATGTTTTGCATATTGAGCTAAGGGAAGTACCAGTGCTGATTAGCATCAGTGTGAACAGGGACTCTCTGGGAAGGACTGAACATGACTTCATGGGGAACTACATCAGTGAAAGAAATGAATGCTGACCTTGGCATTTGAGTTCCAGCATAACTGTAGGTGCATAAATAGCAGATGTGAATCACAAAGTGAGTAAAATTAAATTATTTGGCATTTCCTCCATGCTTACAAGGGACATGCTTTGCTGTGTCAGGCATTGGTATATAATGAGAGATGGGGAAAAAAATGTTAACATGAGAATCAGAAGAATCACAGAATCACTAAAAATAGTGCTAAACTTCAGATTTCAACAGATTTCAGCAGTTCCTGATTACTCTCTTCATTTTCTCTATTCATTCCAATATTTTGTGTCCAGCAATGGGGTATCCCGGTCTTTCACCTTTAGAGACTTCAGAGTGTGAATCTGTTTCCAGGGTTGCCTAGTTTTGCAGCACTGGAATGACTGCCCCAGAAATATAATGATGTCTGTCTCCTGGGGTGGCTGATTTAAAACCTTTGCCATGAGCAGTGACCCCCGAGTGAGTGAAGTGCGTAATTAGTACAGGTGTTCACTGTACTAACAAAAGCATTTGGAGGCTCAGGGACAGTCTGCAAAGATTGAGTTAATGTCATTTTCCACACAGGGCAGGCTGCTTTGTCCAGCGGGGACATACAAGCCCTAAATTAACTGTAGAATTATAAACAGACCATAATTACAATACATAAGGAGAGAAACCTCATTTTGACCTCTTGTATTGTGCTTTCACTTGTATTGTGCAAAGTTACAGACTATGTGCTTCACTTCTATCCAAATACATGGATCTTCCTCAGTGAAAAGCTCCCCGGGAGTCGAGGGCACTCAGAGAGTAAGGGAAGTGTGGAGCATTTTGTAGCAATGCATTGCAAACAAGCTTGACAGCGTTTCCTCTGCATGAAATATTCCTGTAGAAACGGTTCCCTGGAAAATGGCATTTATTTCTATTGCATTGGAGAGATGCTGTGATTTGAACAAGCTTAGCTTTAGCCAGAGGCTTATTTTGCTATTGTACTAGATGCTCTGTTGTGCAGCAACATGGGGGAAAAACACAAAGAATCAAGATAAAATTGTATTTGTGATGATGTGTCTGTGTGTCTGCACATCATCTGCAGGCTGTGGATTTATTAGTTTTTAAGTCAGTAGAGCTGTTGTATAAATAATGCATATCAGAGCTGGTCCCACATGGTGTACTCACTTGCACATGTACACTGTGAGTACTCCCTGAGCCAGAGAAAAGTGCAACCAGACCTCCTGCGTCCTCTCTGAAAATCAGCTTTTAAAAGGCAGTGCCATACACTTGTGTCATCATGACAGTCCTTGTCCCTTCTAGAAACATGCACTGGTGTGGTTATTGTGGGGGTCTCAGGCAGTGTGGGTGCCGTTCCTGGCTCAGAAATTGTTTTCTGCAGAACCTGAGGCAAGCCATTTCACTTTCTGTTGTTTCCATTTCCTCAGCCACGAGTTCTGGGTATGATAAACATTTTGAGGCTTGGAGGTCAAAAATGAAAACAGAAGCACTTGGTCATGTTTATAATCTTTGTTATTCCCACTGCTGTTCTGGATTTATCTTAAAACTTAGATATAACTTGAAAATTTTATTTGATGATGGCCCTGGTATTTTTCAAGTTCAGGTTGGATGGGGTTCTGAGCAACCTGGTCTAGTGGAAGGTGTCCCTGCCCGTGGCAGGGGTGTTGGAACCATAAGATGGTATTTAGGGTCCCTTCCAGGACATTCTGTGATTCCGTGAAAATAAAAATCAACAGTTCAGGTACTATGAGCAGAAGCATCTTCCACCCTAAAGCAGCTGCAATGTTTGAGACTGAAGTAGAGCTCTTTCACATTTCAGAGCAGATGTGTCAGAGCTAAAGCTGTTAGTCAAATCACATGCAGTCATCCATGAAAATGGATGAAAAAATCTTTATTAATTCTGAATTATGTTAGCATTTTAATCTGTAAAGTCCTTAGTAGGTACTATGTGGCAACTTTTTCAAAGGTTGCATGATTAGGGGAGAATGAATTTCTCCTGAGTAGCTGATTAGTCTCTCTATTGGACTGGGGAAAAAATATTACTTAACAAAAGAGATTAGCAGAACAAAGAAAACAAATTACTCCAGAGTAACCTCTTTCACTTATTCAAGGAAAATATGCAAAGAGAAAATAGGAAATGCCTGCAGCCAAACCAGTTTGTGTGGTGATACCCAGATCTCCCAAGTAAAGCATGGTCTGGCCCCTGTGAACACCAGTGATCAGTCTCCAGGAGGAGCAGGCTGCAGCTTGCCTCAGACACAGGATGCTGATTCTCTGCTGTTCCCTTCCTGGAGTGCCACTGTCACTGGTCTCCCTGGCAAACTTGGTCCCTCTGTGAAGGACCACCCTTTATGTGACAATTAAAGTGGTGTCTCCCATGACTTGCAGCTACTGAAGATCCTGTAGAGCTCTTTGGCTGTCTCAGACAGGATTCAGTACCTTCTTTATGCCACCATGATGCTTTCCCCTGCTTTCACTGTATCACTGCTTTTTGTTCCTCTCTGTAAAGGCTGAGGAGTGTTACCCTGTGCTGTGAAACAGATGCTGCCTCCCCATCACTGAGAAGCTACATTTTGTTATTAACAGGGTTAGTGCAGCCCTCGATGGCAGGGGCTGGGTGGGAGAGAGCCAGCCACGTGTTCATGCTCTGCCTTTGTGCAACTGCAACAGTCCTGGTTGGAGGGGGAAATGGAGAGGGGGAATGTCACAAAGCTTTATGGTCAAGACTGTCACCACCTCTGCCTGAAGAGTCTTCCAGCATTTCATCATGTCTAGACTATATGTGCTGTGTGATCTTGTGTAGTAGCCTCCTCTATCATAATATAATATTACAAAGCCCAAAGCTCTTTTTAGTTTTGAGCAGTAAATGGTCATCATTATCTTCAGAATGAGCAATTCAGGCTACTGCCTAAGAACCAGAAGAGTAAGAGGTGGATGCACATCTAACATCTGGAGCTGGGCAGATCATTTAGTCTTCAAGCCTGTCACAATGATTAATCAGCTAGGAAAGACTGTGAGCCTTTTGCTTCCACCACAGAGCACTTGCTTGTGCTGCCAAGAGATCTACTTTTGAGTCATGGTTTACCATCCAAACAAATGCCCAGCCTGGCTGTATTCCTAGAAGAAGTTACTGACAAAGAAATGCACTAAGGATTTTTTGTTATCTTTGTCATCCATTACATTTTTCAACCATATTATTTTGTCAGGAACATTTGCTTACTTTTGAAGGCATTATAGCTTAAAATGTTATGGAAAAGAGCCTTGATATTTTAACTGACTCAAAACCAGAGGGAAATCTGCAATGAATTGGGAAAGTTAACCCATGCAGAACTTGCCACCATTAGCAGTCAAATTATCTGTCTCTTAGTTTTCAAAATGTATGAAGCCTCCAAAGTGTTGGGAAATTGGCTTAACACCATAAGGTTTTGTTTAAGCATTAGGAAAAAAAGGGAACAGATATGAGTCTTTAAAATCTAGTTTTTGGGACCTTGGTGTATACAGAAGACCTGTTTTTGAGGTTTCCTCTGCAAGAAAGTTGGTCAGAAGTTAATTCTGGAAATTGAAGCTGATATTCTTGCATAGCTGGTTGGCTTCAGATTTTAAATGTTAAGCAAAAATGTCTAAAACTACAAAATGCATAACAAAATAATCACTTCATTCCCCCCGAATTCAACTGGCAGAGCTGTTGAACTCCTGCAGGCATGGTAATGACTTTGTATGACCCATGAAATTTGACTGAAAACCCTTCTTCATTAGCAGTTGGTTGCCTTTGTTGTAGTTTTGCTCCTGGTATCCCTAAGATCTCCTAGTTTGCCTTTATGAATAACACCATGACAGCCAACAAGCAGTTTCTTTTCCTTGTAAACATGAGTTTCCACTGGTAAATATATTACATTCTAGTTCACTCATTGGTTATTTGCTGGCTTGTGATTGATTGTATCTGCCTCCACTTTTTGAAGTGCTCAAATGAAACAAATGAAATGTGCTTTTGGGATGTCTGTTGATTTTAGAGGGTGCAGATCACCTGCATCTTCTCTGGATTTCAGTGGGGTTTTGCTGGATGCTTAAATTTCTACAAAATGCAAGTGGTTTCATATTTAGAAGTTTCTGAAGGAGATATTTCCAGGGATATGATTTCAGCAGAATTGAATGATGTTTCGAAAGGCTGGGGGAGTAGAGTGGGCTCACAGACTTTTTATCACCACTGAATTTCACCTCTGATCTCTGTGCAGCCCCTGGGAATGAAAAGTGCCTTTGGAATTGTGTGTGGTTTTCTTTCGTTCCACTGAGCTTTCCCACTGAAATTTTCTGTCTTGCATCTGTGTCTTTGTAAAGCTTAATGCAATGGCAAAACAAGAGGCCGCCTCCTTTCTGAGGAGCAGGCTCAAGCCAACAGGAACACAGCCCTGGTTTTGTGTGTTCAAAATGGGTGCAAACTTGCCACCTTATTTATCACCAGGATTTCTAACCTTCAGATGCCATGGCCCATAAATTACTTCCCCATAATAATATTTATCAAAGTATTTCTGGTCTAATTATTCATGCTGAGCTTGTTCTCTAAAAATTTCTCTTGAAAGAATCTTTTTAAAGATTTTTCTTTTGAAAACAAATTCATGACCACATCAAACAGAGATTCATGTTGCCGTTAGTTTAATTACCAGCAGCCCTCAGGGAAAACTCACTCAAAACTCACTGCTGTTGTAATTGCTTCTCTCCCTTTCTCTCCCCCACTCTTTTTACCTTTCCAGTTTTGATTCCTGCAGAAGTCATCATATGGTTACTCATTTTTTAAGCTCATTTTAAGTACTAAGGGGTTTATGCCCTATTTTGCCCATATAGTAACTATCAAATTATAAATAACTAGTAGAATCTGGATGCTGAAAAAGGAGCTGGCCAAAAAAACCCACTTTTTTGAGATAACAGTTGAAGTTATCTTTGTTTTTAACTTTCTGAGCAAAAAGGCAGATAGTGATGTCCTCCCCAGTGCCATGCTGTAAGATCAGATCCCTAACCTGTGGATCTATTCCAGCCATGAAAGCCACTGCACCTAGTCTGGCTTTATTCCCTTTGAAAAGCAGCATGGATGCCTCATTTGGGTGAAGTGCAAAGCATAACATAAGCAGTGCTGACCTAACACGACATGATACATGGCAGATTTGCTTTAAAAAGAGCAGCAGTCTCAAATCTGTTTTGAATTAGAAAAAGTGTTTGAGGGAAAGGAAGGAAAAAGGGAACCATTTCATAGCAGGCATCTGAAAAATAACAGTTTGGAGGAAGGAGGAAAAATTGTCAGGCAAAACCTTACAGTTAAAACTGAAAAATGTATTTCTAACACAGGGGATTGTGAGTGTATATCTTACTCTTTGTTTTTTTTTAAATAAAATCTTGGCAACTTAAGTGCATACTATGATGGTCCAGAATGAGAACAGCTACTCAAAGGTGAAATTATCAGCAGTACTCTGGCAAGAGGTTATTAGTCATAGTCCCAGTATCATACAAGAGCCAGAGCCAAGGATTCAAGAAGCAAAACATTCCCCTTTGGAGAGAGGTCAAGATTAGTCACTTTTGTTTTCTTTATTGGGGGGAGGAGGACAGTGGGGGTTGGGTTGATATGGGGTTTATTTTGTTGGGGAGAGGAGTTTTGGACATATTTTTATGCCAGTCGGGTCTTGTACTCTACACTTTTTAACCCCAAAGTGCTGTAAATATGCCACTGTTCCACACGGGGAACGGG
Source organism: Camarhynchus parvulus (assembly GCF_901933205.1). Lineage (NCBI taxonomy): Eukaryota > Metazoa > Chordata > Aves > Passeriformes > Thraupidae > Camarhynchus > Camarhynchus parvulus. The sequence goes on along the minus strand of NC_044575.1, from coordinate 14,416,180 downwards.
AATCTACAGCTTGGGGAAAGCTGTTGTCTGACAGCCAAACTCCTGACAAGGAAAATATGGAGTGATATTCAGAGGCTGTACTGCCGTGGCTCAGCCAGCAGAAAGGGTCCTCCAGAGGCAAGAGCCACAGGGAGTTTTCTTCACATCTGTGGAGCTGAAGCATCTGAAATACAAGTGCCTGTTAGCCAAAGAGAGAGCCTTTCTTTACCCTGCAGATAGGTACCGGGGTGCTCAACCAGAGGGACCCCACGGAGAAACGTTTTGGTGAACAAGAATGTGATTGAGAATGAGAGAGCAACCTGCTTCCCAACCCCTTGTCTCAATCATAGAAACCAGAAAGGTGCTGTGAGGTTTTCCTTGAGATTGGAAGATGTGCCCAGGACAGGGAGAGTATTTTTAAGGCTTTTTTAGAGACACTCATCCTAGCTGATGTTAAGAATGTTTATTGTATCTGAAGGTGGGCTGCTGGCTGTGCTGCCTCAGTTTCCCCCACGTTGTGCTGGCAATAACAGGAATCATCTGCTGTGCTTAGGTGCACCCAAGTTTGGACAGTGCTGCAGATGCACTAAACATGGAATCATAGACCATCCTGAGTGGGAAGGGACCCACAAGGATGGGTCCAACTCCTGGGCCCTGCAGATGACCATCATTTATTCTAGAACACTATTCAAACTATTACACAGAGATAAGGGGCTTTTTTTTCCTGGTTTCTTTGATCAATATTTCCACTATATTTCTTGTTATCTCAAGCCTGTTTCCCATCCTCCATAAGGCTGGATTTCAATTTAAGCATAATTTGGGAAGCTGTTTATGATTATGCTGCTGGATGGATATCCAGCAATTTTTGCAGATACATTAACTTCTAATACTTCTGGTATCATTGATTCACATGTAAAGAAAGAATCCCTCCCTTCTTGCCAACTCATGTCTTATCTTTAAACAGAGAGGGAGAAAAGTTGTGTCTGGTCAGAGAGATACTTTTTCCTGAAGGTGGGGCTATAGTTAATGAAGATATGCTAATTCTTGAAAATATCAGAGTATTCAGTTAATAGGATAGGGGGATTTGATCATCTGTGGTAGTTTCTGATGAAAGTTATATTTAGAGACAAGACCCTCACATTCTCTTTCCTGGCTTTATGCAAGGAGGGAAAAATATTCCGAACTCCCTTGTTTATCTACTGATAAGCTGCTAATTTAGAGGAAAGGGTTAAAAAAAAATCTGACCTTTGTAATATTTTAGAGAAAAAAAAAATGCTGTATCCTGAGGCAGTGCTGGGCCAAAGACTGTAGATTTTGGATGCTGTTCTAACTTGAAAATTTCCATGTGTTTTAAGTCTCGTCTGATTTATCTAAAACAAGAGTCAACCACAAATTTTAATTGCTTGGCTATAGCTTTCTGGATGCCAGATAGATCTGTGAGCGTTGCACACATCTGGGCATGGACTGAGCACTGGGAGGCCAGCAGGACCGGCCTGGGGAGTGGTGAGGCAGCAGATGGGCCTCGTGGCCCAAGACTACACATAGAACTAAAGAAAGGCTCTCAGGAAAAGCTGATTTCCAACAGTTTGGTTGCTTTAAAGAAGCCAAATATTTTTGCAAGTTGTTAATAATAGCAACAAAACGCTGAACAGAGACCCCAGTTCTCTGCTCTCTTCTTCAGTGGCAGCTGTTTCCAGCCCTGCTTCTGACCATCTCCTGCAGCCCCATCCATCATGGTTCTCATTTCTGTCTTGACTTACTAGCATTTTAGGTCATCCCTTCCCAACATTTTTACCCTCAAGCCTTTCTGAATCCTCTCCACTTCTGAAAGAATCATGGAATCATCGTAGAATGGCCTGGGTTGGGAGGGACCTTAAGATCATCCAGTTCCAGCCCCCTGCCATGGGAACACCTTCCACTAGACCAGGCTGCTCAGAGCCCCATCCAGCCTGCCCTCAAACACTTCCAGGGATGGGGCATCCATAACTTCTCTGTGCAGCTTGTTCCAGTGCCTCACCAGCCTCACAGCAAAGAATTTCTTCCTTACACCTAGCCTAAATTTCCCCTCTTCCAGCTTGAGCCCAGAAAAAAAAAATTCCTAAAAGTGCTGTTGCAAAATCTTTCGAGGTCTTACACTCCCTAACAGTCCATGACCAAAAGCATTTCACTCTCCTGTAATTTAATTCTCCCAATTGCCAGCATCCTACTGACCTCTTTGTTAGAAGGAGTGGTTTGTATTCATCTTACCTTGCTTCTGTTAGTCAAGCAGCAAGTTACAGACAAATAATTATGAAGGTGACCTGAAAAAAACCAAACTAATTTGTTTGTAACCTTTGATTTCTACTTATTCCTCAAATTTTTAAATCTTAAAGGAATTGCTCTCTTACATAAGCACAACATCTGTTGTTGCTGCTTGTTTCTTCATAGGGAAAAGTGGCAGTATCATAGAAGAGAGTTTTGATAACCTGCTGCTAATATTCTTTATTTGGTTCTGCTGTATTTCATATTATATTATTTATTCCATCACATATTACTGAAGTGACTTTTTCATATCAGTTTTTCAGTTTTTGACCCATCAGAGCATGTCTCTTACTGCCACTGGTTTCAAATATAATTCAGGGGAGACACCTAACCTGAAAAATGACATTATAGTTGTAACCTCCCCTCTCCTAAGAATCATTAAAGAAATGGAGCTGAGTGAATAGTTAACCAGAGGTGTCATATTTCCAGAAACTTTGAGGAAGCTTTTAGAAAAACATGCTTTTCTTTGAGAAAAAGAACATTTGGAAAAGAAAAATAATTCTCTGCAGTTTAGTTACTTGCTAATCAAAATTGCTTTCCCAATCATAATAGAAAGAACAGATGCATAAATCAACCATCTAATTTCTCCCATTTCCTATAGATTGAACATTTGCTACCCTATATCTTGTGCTGCACAACCAGAACAAAATTCTTCAAGCAAACAAAAATTACTTTAAAGATCTACAGGTATTACAGTCAGTAACCAAATGGCTACATGCTGTGTTGCTAGTTTAATTCCCAAAGGAATTTTTAAAAACTGTGGTACAAAACTGAGTTCCTTAGCAGTACATTAGAAATTTACTGTAGAAGTCAAGCCCTTTGTAATAGTTCACTGATATCAAGATAACTTCTGGAGAATCAGAGCCAGCAACTGGTTTATAAATCCTGGTTGTTGCTGAGCTCTGATCCTGGCTCAGTGTCTCAAAATTTTCTCCCCAGGGTCATCCCCCTCTGTTGAATGCACAGGCAGCACACACTGATCAATGGTGAATTCTCAGCAGCTGTTCAAGGGCTCTTACTACAAAAAATAAGTGGTTTTTTATGCTTTTGAGCAGTGTAAGGTAAATATTTTCCTATAAAAATACACAGCGAGACCAGAGCAGCAACAGTCTCAGTTTATTGAAAAAACAGAACAATTTTTAGTATCTCAAAGCAGAGATTGTCACTGATAGCTTTAGGCAAGAGAGCTGATTTTAGAACTCAGGGTGTAGCAAGTGCCTTTCTTTCCAAAGATGCTTTTTTTCCTGAAAAATACCCATTTTGTTTGTCAGTTAAGACAGTGGTTACAGAGTTCATGTAATGTTTTCATTGACTAGAAAGAGACTTGTTCATGTAACCCTCAAAACCTGTCAATTTTGTTCCTCAGAAGCTCAGCCCTCCTGTTTTCTGAGCAATGATCAATCTTACAGTAGAGTGTTTTTTCACTGGCTCCACTTCTTCTATCCTTCCCCTGGACGCCACACACATATTTTCTTCTTTGGCCAACTCTCAAGAGAAAGTACAGACAGTCTGGAGAGCTAATCTCCCTTCATGCAGATTACATTCTCCTTTAAACACCTCAGGGGCAGGAATATAACCTCCAGCAAAACTGCTGCCTCATCTCGAGCAACAAAATAAACACATCAAAGGTGGAAGTTCCGATAGGGGGTTTTGCAAGAATCTGGGATCTTGGGCATTGCAAATGGAAGGGAAGCACATTCCATGATTTTTTGAAGAATCATGCCCCTGAAGAAAGAAACGTTCCTTAATAATACTGAAACCATTGGTCTCTCCTGCCACTATTACAGAGAAATCTTTAAAATCAGTTCTCTGGGAAGATTCCCATACCTATCCCTGAGCTCCTCTAGAAAGCCACTCCTAACATCATTCCTGTTCCTGTCCTCAGAGCATTAACGTTTATGCTCCAGGATAAAGCATTAACTTTTAGAAATGCTGATACCAACACATGAGAGGACTTAGCAAGAAGAGGAGCCAGGGGAGTTTCTCTCTGAAGCTTCTTCAATATTCTGAAGAACTTATATAGGAAAAATCCCACCAAAGACAAATGTGATTTATAACCACGTTTTCTTCCAGAACTGTCTCACTGTTGTTAAGTACCACTGAATACTGATACATTCCTTCATAACATTGCCATTACCAGGTATAATAAGTTCTGGAATATTTTTTTGCCTTTCATCTTCTCTCCACCTGAGTCATTGGTGTGCCTGGTGATTATTCTGTTGTCGGAAAGGACCTTTTTGTGTGTTTTTATGAAAGATAAAGCTACCTTATTACTCAGTATGGTACTGAACAGCAGACACATTAGAGATTTGATACAACATGGAGAGATGCTCAAAGAAAGCATCATTTTTTATTCCCCTAGAAGTTTGCTACACTGCAGAACAATAGGGTCCTCCTTAGTAAGAGGCCACTAGAAGTGCTGAATATATTAAGGTCTCCCCAATCTTCTTTGGCTGTTTTGAAAAAGTGCCTTAAAGAATTAGTTCTTTTTGAGCCAAAAAGCTGCACTCACAGGAATGAATGTTACCTAAGTCAGGGCAGCAGACTTGGAAGTTTAATGTTGTAAAAGCAGCTGAAATCTTCCCTTATCACATTTTCATTCAGCCAAGTGTTGCTTGCATCCTGGTTTCCCTCTTTTCCTTTAGCAGCTTCATGCTTGGCTCTCTTTACTGAGAACAAGGACAGCCCCCCTGAACCCACTGAGTGAGCAATGAGCTGATAAGAATTCTCTTCATTATGGACAAAAAATCTGTTTAATCAGTGAACCATGTTAAGAACATAGGTAGTTATAAAACAGCATTCTGTTCAAAGGGACTATGATTTTTACCCTTAATATTTACTTTTAAAATCTCTGAGGATGAGAATGACAAGCAGATGACACAGCTTTAACCAACAGTATTAATCAACCTTGATCTCTGCAGATTATGGAGCAATACTTGGAATAACCAATTAATAATTTGTGGTCTTTGTGGCTGAAATTATGCCGAACTCAAAATTTTGTCCTTCAGCTTCCCATGGCTGAAAATACTGTTCCACTCAGCTCTGTAATTGTGTCTGTCATTGCCTTTTCCTGGCAAATTCCTATAATTAGTTTTGGGGAGTAGGTCTCCAAAGTGCTACCCTTTCGTTCTCCATTACAGGGGAGCTTAAAAGAGACCCTTCTGTCCCTGGAGCCATCCCTGGAGCCAACCAGGCTTCTGTGTTTTGTTTTGTTTTGGTTGTTTTGTTTTTAAAATCAAGGAAATAAATTCATTGCTACATACTATGTTCCAGATCATACCATGAACTTTTTATGGAAGCTTAAAATTAATCAGTGTTTCAAGTTAATACAGCGTGAAGATTTGTGGAATTTTAATAGATAAAAAATAATAGACAAATTTAATTGGAAATTATTTTGCTCTTTCAGCAAGAACAGCCTCTGTCTTGTTCAGTAGCACCTCCTGGAATGCCTTTGATCCCTTTACAAATATTATTACCTTTGTAAATTCATGTCACTAAGGCTATGAGAATTGGGATTGTTCAGCCTGGAAAAGAAAGGCTTTGGAATGACCTACTTGTGGCTTTCCAGCACCTGAAGGGAGCCTACAGGAGAGATGGAGAGAGGCCATTATAACTGCATGTTTTAATTTTCCCTCAGGATGTGCCATTTAGGATTTGTGTGCTAGCCTTTCAGCCTTCATGAGGAACTATTTGGTTTTGGGTTGGTTTTTTTTCTCAGTGCACTGCATGGATGGGATTTCATTCATTTCTAAGAGATAGATTCAAAATTGTTTAAATCTCCTCTCCATCTGTGCTCAATCTATGATCCTTGAATTTTTACTTTTTTTTTTAAACTTAACTCAGAGGATGGAAAGATTTTGTATTCATACAATATTCCAGTAAGACTTAGGAATAACTGTGGTGTGTAATTTCTGAAGTTTCAAACACTGCTTCCTCTTCCCAACAACTGTGAAATACAAAGGAAATTATTTTGCATATAAAGAATCTGATCATCCAAACATCATGTTTCTAATGAAACATTAATCAGCTACAAAGAGCTTACTTCGTTTTTCCTAAAGGAAACAAATCAGTCTGAGTTATTTTTCTATGTAATTAACAATGTTTGCTGTTTTAAGTAGAGAGATCAGAGTTGTTCAAAGCGGTTAAGATTAGAGCAACATCAGCAGTTTTTCTGTTTGCTTTACTTTTATTCGTTCTGGCATCAGAGCTAATTTCTAATCAAGTAAATGTGTTTGAAAGTATGATTCAGGGGGGATGATACATTTCTCCATGCTAACTGCCTAAAGCTGGCTTAATAAAAAGGATATTGCACACAATGACATTTTTCTAGTGGGTATAATTATCTCTGCAGCAAGCAAGTGAATGATGTATTTCAGGATGTGTGTTTGGATGATGACAGGCAGATTGGGCACGTTAATAAGCCAGGCTGTTCACCAGCAAGCCTCTTTTTCTGGTACATCAGAGGCCTGTGATGACAGTAGAAGCTGCCTTCTGGTGGCTCTCACTTCTCCTTTTAAAATATCTCATACTTTAAGCAGATACTCCTTTGGCAGAATTAAAAATGAGGGCCCACTGCTGCCTCATTTGCCAATGTCATCCTTTCTGATAGAGCCCCGTAAAGCAGAAGATGCAAGTACAGAAATCCAGACTCTTGTAACATCCAAAGAACATATTACTATTTGGGATTGATGATTCAGTCCAAGGTTGGTAAAGAGCCCACTGAAGCCACTGGGAGTCTGTGCTTGCCAAAATCTACCACTGAGTCCAGTGTGTCTTGGAGCAAGCCCTTCAGGGGCACTGAACCCCTGGGAAACGGAAAGCAAAACTGGTTAAACAACAACTAAACACAACCAGCTTTCTGGACCTCCCTCCACAAAATCTTTGTGGCTTTAAAGCCCTACCCCAAAAAGCAGGAACATGGACGACAAAGGTCTTTACTTTTAATCTCATCTGGCTCAGCTCAATAGCAATTAGCTCCTGCCTCTGCTTCTGTGGGCCTCCTGCACTCCACAGCTGCAGCAGCCAGGCCTTGTTGCCTAGAAGAAATTAGACAATTATCTCTGGGAATTTATTTCCCAGCAAGAATATTCACTTCTCACTTCTCCCCAGTACTTCATCACCAAGATGCACAGCTGTTGAAGGACTATCCAGATCTCAGTCCAACCTACTGTCATGTTCAATAGTTCATCACTGCAAGAGTTTCATGAATGCACGTTTTCCAGATATATCTCCAGCCTGTGTTCCCTCTGGTAATCCCTAATTTTGGAATCACAAATTAAGACACATATGCATATAAAAATCCCCCACTTCATTTAGAATAGTTAGCAAAAAGACATTTCTTGTAGAAGGAAAAGTTGTCTTTTGCATTCTGAAGATAACTGTTTGTGTGGAGGCTTTCACTGCAGTCCTTCCAGCAGAGCTGTCTCAGAAAACAAACAATACCTGGTCAGTGAGGGATGCAGGAATGAGGTATTTTTGTAGGTTTCACTACCACTGATTTGTGCTGTGACACTTGGAGCATCACAAGTTTGCCATCTGTAATGGGCACCATTTGGGCAAAATGTGTCTTTTTTTTTTAAGGGAGAGAATAAACAGTGATGAAATGAGAACCTGATGATATGCTCAGTTTTCCATCTGTGTTTCCTTCTAGAAATCTTGAACTTATCTGTTCTTCAGCTTCCTCATTTCATAGAATCTCATCTTTCAACAGCCATTTCCATCCAGAATTACTAGTGTTTCATGTACCATCTAGGGTGCTTTGCCTAATGTTTTCAAAACCAGCTGCAAAGTATAAATCTCTGGCACCTCATATTTTTAAATCACTGTATCTGCTTCCCTACCAGTTGTACAAAGTGTTTGAAAAAATCCAGCATTTTCTCTATGGTGGAAAAACATTTTAGTCTCTGCTGAAATCCTCCAGGTTTGTTGATGTTCTGCTCAGCCTTACTGTCTTTTACTATCCTGTGTGATACTTGGATGACAGCCAGGCACATATAAATTGCTCCCACTCATGCTCTCTCTGGCAGTTTTATGTGCCTTCCTCTACTTTCTAGCAGATATTCTAGGCAACAATTTATTCCTATCACAGGGTTTTTTTTTCTGTTTGCTTTCTTTTCCCTTTCTAAAAAGTACTACATCTCTTTGTCTAGAATTTACTCAGTGTTTTGGGATCCCTGTGGATCAATGGGTCAGAGACTGCAATGACAAAATCAAGGCTTTCTTATTATGCTTGAAGAAGCAATTAGGAGGCCATAAGGCAGAGTCTTACTGCCTAATTTCAATGCTTTTACCACGCCAAGGGTCAGAGAGTGGGCAGGACTTTGAAGCTAGAAGTGCCCATCTTGCCCTTGGGATATTTTGCTCAGTGCAGAGAGGAGGCTCCCAATGCCAGATAAAAGGAGTGACATTCCTAGAAACACCTAATTCCCAGTTTTCCTCCGAGTACCACAAATGCATGCCAAAAAAAATCCATAACCTAATCTCTCTTGGGCATCAGCTTTTCCATTATATTTTCTCCTAAACATTAGAAGAAAAACCAGAAAAAAGGGGGGGGGGAGGAGAGAAATTAAATAATTTAAGGAGCCTCTGTCTAAAGAAGAAAATTAGCATTACGGATATGGGCTGAACCTGGAGTCCCCCAGTCAAGAAATTAATTTTCAGCCATCTTAGAATTCTTGGTTTCTGTCTTGCTGGGGATCATGTCACTTCTGATGGCAATCCTAGGGAATGCTGTGTCACTGGGTTTTGAGAGCATAAAACTGACTCATGTCCCACTCCCAGCTGCTATTCACTCGTGGCAGCAAAAACACCAATGGGCATTTGGTGGCCTGAGTTGTTAATTGAACCCAAATGTAGCAAAGAGCATCACTCAGTCCCAGCTTAAGAGTTGCAAGTCAAGCAGCTATTTACTAGAGCACAGTGGTATTACTAGGGCATAGAAGCATCCTACAAGTTTATCATTAAAGAAAAAATTGGACACAATACTAACAAAAAAAAAAACCCACAGAAATTCAGTTCTGGGACTTAGTTCTCTATTCCAGCAGATCTCTTTAAAATTCCACTTGTCATGTGTTCAGCCAGATACAAAATGAGTGTCAAAGCATACACCAGAGGTGAGTATGAGCAAGCTTGTCCCCATCCAACCCTGACCTATTGTATTAAATTTCTAATGATCTCTGTGAAGCTGTAGTATCTTCACAGAGGTTGCTGTGATCCTAATTAATATTACACGTATGCCACCCGGTTTGGTGCAATTTTCTTGCATGCTGCTCCTAAACACCTCTGCCCTTTGCCTTTGTAGGTCACACAAATGGACCAGAAGCTGAACCTCATCACAGACATGCTGCATCATCTGGTTTCCCGTCAGCAGGGGGATCAGGGCAACAACAGATCATCTCAGAGAGGCAACAGCAGCGTCAGTTCAGAGCTTTTCCTCCCTAACAACACCCTGCCCACCTACGAGCAGCTGACAGTACCGGCAGGGAACGAGGACGACATCTCCTGATGTGCTGCAAGCCTGGGTTGGGTTGTTCCTACTTCTCTCCTCTGAACGGGACTGAGTGTTGAGAACCTGGGAGAAATTAAGTTCATCAGCCAACCAAGAAATCGTGCAACTGCTGTATCCACACCACTAGTCTCAAACATGCTGAAGTTACCCACAGTAGCCAAAGGATTGCCAGGCTGTCTTCCACCAGGCAAAACTTCTGGAAGCTCCACGTTGATTTTGCTCCTGAACAAATGATCACAACTTATTTCTCAAAAAGACCAAAATTATATAAAGACAGGCAAAATCACAAGGATTTAGAGCTCCTGTAATAATAATAATAATAGTAATAATAATATTCTAATAATACTTGAACTTAGATGGAAAAAAAATGCATTCTGTTTATGAATCTGCAGATAGCAATTTATTTCTATTACTAAAGTTTTTAAAACAAACTAGGATAACTTATGTTGTTTTTATTGTATAAACATACACTAACATTCTAGACAATAACAAACCACATACTGAATTATTTTCTTTTTCTGTTTTATTTTAGTGTTACTACATAAACAGTTATCAGATAATGACCAGATTTTTAAAATCTGTTTTTCTTCAGGGAGGAACTAATCCTTAATCTGGAACAATACTATTTATAGTGGAAAGTGCTATAGATTTTCTAAGATACCAGTTTTTCATGGGGAGACAATAAAGTATTATATAGCAAAAAAATCATTCTGCTTTCTAGAAAATTGTTGCCAAAGAATTTATATATAAATAGAAAACACAGTGGTCTGAATGTACTTGTCCTGAGCATTTTAAAAGGAAGGCCTTCTACTTCTTAAATCTACTGGTTTTTAGCTTACAGATGCCAAGAATAATACAAGAGGCTGAAGTGGCTGGACTTCACTGGTCAAGTGTTTGAGCTGGCCACTCACAGAACATCCATAATGCTTGCAGGAATCAAGGCTTCAGTTCAGGAAAGCATCTCTAATCCACACAGCACATATGGCAATTTTAATGTTTTCTTGAATAACATCTTGAGAAACTCAACCCCCTTCAAGAGTGGGCTGGTATTGACAAGTGCCAGCTCTTTATTTAGAGATTTGAGGGCCTCAGCTATGACCCATGGGGCTGAACCACACTGTCCCACATGATGACTGCAGTGAAACCAACAGTGTTGGCTCAGTGGGAGCTCTCACACACACAAGGTGAGCAGGAGTTGGGCTTTGATTACCAAGGCTGAAATTACCAAGCCCTTGCAGAGACTCAGCACCTGACTCGTATCAGTCTTTAAAGCTGACAGCCTCAGGAAAAGCTCTTTAGTCCAACCTGGTGGTACCTCAAACTGCTGGGAAAATGAGATGGAGACAGATTTATCAGTTCTTGCACTTCGAGCATCCTACACATCAGTGCTCCCTGTTCCCCTCACTGCAGAGCCTGTGCCCCACAGTGCTCTCCGTCTCCTGGGGGATGCCCTAAAGCCTCATGCCTGGGCACAGCAGTTTGTATTACCAGTCTTTTGACCAATATTACCAATCTGAAATACTGATGCATAATGAATTAGATCACAGGGAACCTCCTCATAGGGAACTCTCACATTCTGGGCTTTCTTTCCAACATTTCATCTCTTTGACTTGGACTGCAGAGAAAGTCCTGTATTAAATATCCTGTATTTAACTTTCCAGATTCTCTTACAGTTATCCAGCCTCTCTGTTGTACAGTAGATAAATGTTAAGGGTGTAGAAATTTACAGGCATAAAGAAGAATTGTATCAGGGCATTATGTTTTTGTGGAAATCAAAATTATTCTCATGATTTTGAACATTTTTTAAATGAGATTCACTATGTAATTTCAGGTTATCAATCAGCCTGTTAATTTCCTAATAAAATACAGGACAAGAATGCCCTGTCTTTTGGTTATTCTAAAATCCAGACACTTGATATACAAAAGAAAGCAGATGGCTTTTCTTCTCCTTTCTCTCTTAGCCGACTGTACAGTGTAAATATACTTTATTTGCAATGCATGACTGTAAGGCTTCTGCTGATTCTTCACTACAGAAATAAAAGAAAATCTGGACTTTATCAGCTGGGATGATTGGAGAGAAAGGTGTGTCACATAGCCCTGGCTGAAAGTAGACAGGTCTGTGCATTTCTAGGGGCATTGTTTTAAACAGAAAATGCTTCCATTCCTGCCTGTTTGTTCCCAGGACCATATCTCCATTCTCTCTTTGAGACCTTATCTTGGTGATAACAGCATGGCACAGCAAACACTTAATGCAAAACATAATGTCCCTTTCTTGTCAGTTGTCTATAACCACCTGAAGGTCTCCATTGGAACCAGATTCATTGGAATCAGCAGATTTTACAGGTTTTTGGGGCTGGTGGCCAATTGTGAGGTCAGTGATTCCTCACCTGAATCCACCTGATCCTTTCAGAAAGTAGAAAGCTCTGAGATCTACTACTTCAAACCTTACGATCCACCTCACCCTAAGGAAAAGAAGATGATCCCTTTTCCCTGTTGAAGAGGGATGTTATAAAATGAACCATCCAAATTTGCCATGCAGCTGCCTGGAGCCAGCCATCCACAAGGGCTCACCAGAGACAGACCTGACGTCTCTGCTTGGAGGACTGCCTGGAATTATCTGCCCTGCTGGGGCTTCATATCTCAATGGCTTCTCCTGGAAGCAGTTGCCTCAGCATCCTTCTTGCACAGTGAATAGCAGCAGTGGGAAGATGAGCTGAGCAGCCCAACACTGGAGCAACCTGAAGTAGCCAGCATGCAGTGAGTATGTGTTTCTACTAAAACCTTTCCTACTGGTGTCTCCTGTTTGGCCAAACTGTCCAGAGTGGGGGTTTTTAAAGTGGGTAGGAAATGTTTGTAAGTATCTTGAAGAGGAGCAAAGGAAATGTAAGGTAGGCCAAACCTTGACTTTATAACTATCTGCCCCATTTCTGTGAGCTGTGTTAAAATAAATGCATCTGAAGCTGCAAAAGAAGCATCTTTCTTGGAGCAGCTCAGTAACAGTTTGCATTTCCAGATTGGTGTAAGTTAAGCCTAGACCCTCATCCCTGATGAAAAAATAAAGGTTAAAAACAGTCATCTAAAAAAAATGTTAGCTGGCTTAGCTTCCCCAGCCTACCAGGGGGATGCCAGATGGCTGCCAGATCTGGATGGTAGGAAGCCAAGGAATAGGAGAGGAGGCAAAACACGGGGGCTGCCCAGTTGAAGGTGGTGATGAAAGCTTACCCTGCCTCAGCCTGCAGCAGAGGCAGACGATGTGCAAGTTTGCAAAAAGGAAGATCCACGGGAGGTGGACAGGATTTCTGCAGGGGAGGAGTTTTAGTCCATGAGCAAAATCTGGGCTCCTGGTGAGGGGACTGTATTGGGATTCAAAAGACAGAAGCACTGCCTGGCATCAGCATTAATCTGCAGTGTGACCTCAGGGCGAGTCATTTCACCTGCCTGGCCACATCTGCTGCCCCCTCTCCTGCACTCAGCCCACTTGTTTGTTTAGACCACAAATTCCTGGGGAAGGGAGGGCCCCTTTCTGTGTGTTTGCTCAGTGCCTACACAAAAGGACCTGCCTTCTGGGGACTGGAGGTACCACTCTCAGATAAATAATTACCCACCCTGCAGTCCTGCTACAGGCAAACCCTTAATTATTCCGAGCCCAAGGAGCTTCAGGTGGAAGTGCCTGCTGCCAAACCAACAGTTAGAGGAGGCTGGGTTTAGGTTCCCTTCCACATAGTATCTTACAAAAGGAGATCAGGAGCCTGGCCATCACTCATTTTCACTCTTCTGCTTTAAAGCAGGTTCATTTCAAATAACACAATGGGCCACTGCTATGCTCCAATACTAGCTAAGGCAGAAATCTTTGGATGTCAGTGGATTGAACAGACATTTTACTGCAGCAAATTAAGGTTTGTTGTTGCTAGCAGATACCTCTGGGCTGATTTAGCACCTATCAGTTCTGAGGAAGCTGGAAATATTCCAGGCTGGTGAGCTTTAAAGTTCTGGGCAAAAAAAAAAAAGCTGCTTTTTTGAAAAATGAAAAAAAACACAGGAAGATCTTTTCTGGGAGTTTAAATGAGAAAATGTTAAAATAGTTTTAAGCTAACCCTCATGGACCCTGCTGAGATGGGTTTTACTGCTGGGATGGTGGTTTGGGAAGAAGAAAAGCATTGAGAAGAAAAGGAAAAAGATTGAAGGTATGATGCAGCTCCCATGAAAATGTTCTTGTGCACTTGATTTATGTTGGCTTGGAGTTGGGTGTTGCCTGCAGTGGGACTGCTCAGTCAGTGTAAGCCTTTGGAAGTTGAAATGTGCACTAAAGATGCCTTTCCATGGCTTTCAGTAGAAGCTGGGCTCAGCTCTGTAGGCAGCATTCCTTTCTTCATGGTCACAGAGCCACAGAACCATGTGTATTCACAAGTTTCTGCTTCCCATTCCTGTTTTCAAGTTATTGGTCTCTAATATTCCTGCATGCCACTTGTGTTTTCAAGCCAAAATGATTAGAGGTATTTCCTTCCACTTCAGTGATGTGAGTCCTACTGCACACACACAACACAGAGCAGCCTGTGAAATGCTCTCCAATTTCAATTAAAGTACCTTCTGTAATGTTTTGCATCTTGGGTCTCCTGAGCAGCAGCAGCAGCTGTGATGAAGGCAGCAGATGGTTATGCCAGCACAATGTGGAGGTGACACTTAGCTACATCCCAAGATGTAGCTGTGGAATTGCCACAAGGTGTTGAGTTCAGGTTGAAACTAGCACAGATTTCTGTGGACACTGGCTTTTTGGTCTTGTTTGTGGTCTGACTTTGATGTCTAAGAAGTGTGAATTTCAGCTGAAGCTTTTCTTTTGTGGTTGCAGGTTTGTTTTCTGTGTTGTTCCCCTGATGCCCAACAAGATGTGCTTTCTTGTTCAGCCTTTTGTCGGTGAGGATGTTGACAACATGAGGTCCCTCTGTCTTCAGTGCCTATTTTCACAAAACTTATGAGAATTTAATTTTTTTTCTAGACCTCTATCCTTCTGTCAAGTTGAATTGAACAAGGCCAACAGGTTTAGAAGTTATTAGGGGGAGGCAAAACAAACACAGCATGAGTGCATTAACCTTGTTTTCACAGGAATTGGGCTGAAAGTCCTCTCTCTCCCTGCCCAAACGCAGAGGTCTGGAAGAAATGTAACCCCTCACTTTGGAGTAGAAGACCACTTCTTACTCCTGGGGTGAGGAGGAGACATGCAGGAGACGTGTTCTAGGGTTTTGTTTGCTCCTGCAAGGCTTGATGCACCTTGCCTTTGGATCAGCTATTGAAAGATGCTGGAAAATAGCTTTTTCCTCACATTGCTTCCAATGACAGTGGCTTAAAACATCAAAATGCTCTGTGCTGCAGCAAAGAACACGCAGATGCTGGATGGGCACATTATGAACCGTGCCCATGTGTGTTACTGTAACAGCACGGTGTCCAAAGAGAGATTGTTTGCATCCATGCTGGCAGGGGAGCCCTGCTGGGGAAGGGCTGGTCCGAAGGAGTGGCATTGTCCAAGTTCACATCGCTCCCGCATGAGCTGGCAACTGCTGCCTCTGGGAGAGACTTCCCAGGGATCTGACATGAGGCATTGTGCTCTCTGCCTGTGGATTTGCACCTAAGAAGAGCTGATCTATAAAGCCTGTCTTGAAACCATCTTGGAGCTACGTTTGCTTCAGAGCTAGCGTTGCTCTGGCAGGCTGCCCAGGGATTTAGGCTCGGTTAATCCAAGCTTGGCTCTCCATGGCAGACACCCATGGAACAAAGGGAATAAAGCTTCCACGACCCCATCGAGTTGCTGGTCAGTCTCTCAGCCAGGTGCAGAAAGTAGGCTAGGCAGCCTTCAGTGAACTGTCTTGGATCAGAGAGGGCCAAATTCCCAGCAGGGGTGTGCAGACAAATCCATAGAGATTTTCTTGCCATAATTTCCCGAGTCTGGGAGCCTCGCACACCAAGCCCCCAGTGCCTGTGCATTTCAACAATCTTTAAAGCCAGCTGTGCTGAAATCCATCACTGCTGCTTTCTGTGCAAGCAATCTTGCAGAGAAATAAAAAACAAGAAGGCAAGGCGGAAAATAAATTCAGTTTTCACTTCTGCTATATGTTACATCCTTAGGATTATATTGATTATTGATTTTTAAACATCAGTATGTTAGAGCTGATACAGGTAGTACCAATGCTGTAAGAATGATAATCGTGTGAAGGATTGGGGTTACAAGCAGTTTATGAGACGTTATCATCTGTTGTTTAAGCATTGCCTAATAATTTGTCAGTCCTAATGGTCAGGTAATTGGATTTTTAACTGGGCTGTCTATACATGGAACTTAAATGTAAATGTGATTCAGGTTCTACTCCTTTTACATCTTTAGCTGTTATCCTTCCTGTAAATTTGATTACATCCCTTTTCCTAGTTCCTTCTGTTCATTGAAACACAGTCTGCAGGTTTGATTGGCAGAGGGATTCATGCGCTTCAGATCACTTTTGGGAACAATCAGGTAAGAGTTACCCCCGTGAGGACTGGTCACAACTGCACCAGGGAGTCCTCTGCAAGCCACAATGTCTTTTTAATCATAATTTGTCCTGTAAAGCTTGAATGACAGAAGGTCCTGCTGAATGCCTTCTCTGCCTGTGCTGCAGGAGCTGCAGACTCGCAGCCACCACCACGTGTGCTCACTTGCAGCCATTATGGAGCAGATTTGAAATAGTGCCTTTGCTTAAACGGTTGCAAATGTTTCCCTGTTATTTCAGTTGGCAATCAAGCCAGCACTTTATTTTCCATTTATTTTCTCTCCTGTGCTGAGAAGTGGGAGAATACTCTGCAGCTGCAAGACAGAAGCCAGAAGCAGGGGAGCAGATAGGTGCACCAAAAGAGAGGTCTTGTCATAAGCAAAATGTACTGCCCCAAGCACACACATTTCAGTCCCTGTTTCTTACAGCCTGAGCATCACTATTACTGCCCTGGCTTGATCATCTTGCACCCAAACATATTAAGTGCCTTAATGCACCTTTGAAGTACCCTGAAGTGTCCTGAACCTTAATTTCCATCTGGTTCTCCCTCTTCCACAACTGGAGTCAGGTCTCAGTCCAAAGCCAGCAGGAGGCAGGAAGGCTTTCGGCTGGCTCTGGTGGCGCTGGGGCTGAGCCCCGGGATGTGTGCTGGTGCCTGCCCCTCTCAGGCGCGTTAGTCAGTGCTCCTTGGCACGGCACAGCCCGTGATTAGCATTTCCTTCCTGCGCCAGTCCTTCATGCCGCCGCTTCAGCCCTGACTTTTTGTTTTCCTCCTTCCCCCCTTCCCAGCCAAAGGGGAGAACAATTCCTGGAAAAGAAAAATGCTCTTTCCCCTGCATTGCCGAAACCTTTGCAGGGAGCTCTGGGGAGGAGAGAGTAGACTTTGGAGAACATATGGCTAAAAGCATTTGGGGGTTTTCAGATGGTAAATGACCGATGAGGTCTCAAAGGGGTTTTATTTATAAATGATAGACTCCTGAGAGAGAAATAATTGCTGCTCTCCCAGGCGTAAAAAAGCAATTCACCTGACATAAAACCCAGGGATAAAATTAGCTAAATGAAAGCAAGATATGGCAACTGTATTAAGCCGCTTTTTTTTTACTCTCTCCCTTCCCTGCTGAATGGTGAATCATTTTAATTTTGTTTTCCCCTCCTTTCTTGGAAGGAGAAAAAAACAACAAAAAAAAGCCAACGCCGAAGCAGTGCCTTGGGTCTGAAAGAACAGATGGTGCCCTGGGCGGCCCTCGGGAGCGCTCGGCGGCGTGCATTCCTCCACTCCAGCACTCAGATAACTGAGTTATACAGCACACGACCATCTGGTGTATGACACATCTTGTGTCCCCCGGACAATGCCCCAGCAAACCTCTTCAGGGGAGAGGTTAGTTTCTAGGGTAACAGCAGCATGTGCAGCTCCAGGCCTTATTGAGATTCAGGGCTCCTCACTTGTCCCTATTCTTCTCCTCCCTATTGTTGTCACTTGAGCTTTTGCTGCTTGGTTACACCGAGACTGACAATATCCATCAGTATTTTGTCCCCGGCCCAGAAACCATTGTCTCCAAATTTTGTTTCATTATTTATGTTTTCAATATCCAATGGTTGACTGAAGCATCTGCTGTAGAGTGATAAGGCAAGTGCCTATTGAGGAGAGCTGTGCTGCTGCCTGACAACGATGGTTTGAATTATTTAGGTTGTGGTTGGACAAGCATTTGCAAAAGGCAGGGTACCCGTGAAGCACTGAGGTGACTTTATTTATTTCTCTGTTTCAGGTTTTTTTAGGTGCTCACATCTTTTAATCCAGACCCCAAAAAAGCTTCTGTAAAGAAGTCAGCACTGAAGAAGTAGCTCTGTTTATTGACTGGAGGTCTCTGGATGTTTCTTTGTGGGAAACTATTTGGGATTGGGAAAAAAAAAAGAGGTTTACCTTCCTTTAAATTTTCTATGGGGTTTGTTTTGAAGTAACTTTGGAGTTTGAGTGCTCATTCTCTCCACTTATTTAAAGAGCCAAGGTCTGCCTTGTAACTATGACCAAGCACTATGCACAGTACTCTAGAATTCCATTTAAGCAAGCTAAACTTAATCAGCAAAAAAAGTAGTAGGTTTTTCTCCACCAATAAGACATGTGCCCCACTGAATCATTTACTCTGTTACAGAACAATTACACCAGTAGTGTTACCCTCCTCAAATATCTGTAATTGTCACAGACAGCCAAAATCCCCCCAAATTCTTCTTACATCTGCATGAAGTAGACTGGTCATTCAATGGAGTGAAAATACCTGTCCAAAAATGTAAAACATCAAGCATGAGTTCTAAGCATTAAAAACACACAACTAAGAAAGTACAATTGATGCCTAAGCAAAATTTGCTTAACTGCAGGCCTCAGTCAAGGTATGAGGAACTTAAAAAAACTGCATTGTATGTCAGGTTCAGGTCAAGTATTAGAGAACCAGCAATAACAAGTAAGAGAGGTTCTGTATACATGTATGAAATAATAATAACTATATATATTGATATTGTGATAAATTTGCCATAACATCAAGTCTGATACATTATTTTCACACATTTATAAATGGAGGTTTTACTTTCAAAGTAACATTTGTAAAATACAGATATATGACCTTAAAGGCAATTTTTAAATTATTTGCCTAAAATGTTTCAGACCTACTATGAGGGAAAGAGTAAAAGAGTTTTGGGGTTTTCCCCTCATGAAACAACATCTTTTTTGTAGGCTGGTGGCAGGAAATAACAGTGAGATGCAACCCTGAGCCTGGTTTTAAATATTCGAATGAAATTCAGTTTTGAGTTGCAGCACGTTCTGCCCCTGACCTGCTCGTGAGGTGTGCCATGGTAAGTGCATTTGCTTCATCACATGCTTGAGTTGGCATCTGATCATAAAACAGAGAGCACATGAGGGTGCCTGTGCAAGAGGAGGAGGAGCTGATCCTGGGCAAGCCTGGCTTAGCCGTGTTTTGCTTGGCAGATTTCGACAGTGAGGAGGAAGGGACAGAGTTCCTATTTTCCTGTTTAAGTGTTGAAAGTTGTCAGCAATTTGCTCCATCTGAGCCTCTGCATTACCTCTGTAGGTACAAAACCTTCAACTTGGGCAACCAAGCAGGGCCAGCTGGGAAGGTGCAGGAGAAGCACCTGGGCTTCAGGTGTTTGTGAGTGCTCAGGGAAGGTCCAAACACCCAGGTCTGTCACATGGACTGCAAATGGGCCTCAGTTGTGCAGCCTTTTTCCACTTCTCACACCTCTCCCACCTCCATTCTCCCAGCTTCAGGGATGAGGTCTGCAGCCCTGGGGTGCTCAGATCTCTCCAGCTCCAGAGCATGAGAAGAGCTGGAAGTGAACCAGAGCAGGCTGTCCCCTCTGCACGAGGTGCTCTGCTCTCCATGCAGCACCAGGTGAGGAGTTTCTTTAAGAATTGTGGAAGCTGCACCCAGTGTTGAGCCCTCACCTGGAGCACTGTGTAGCAGTCTGGTGACCTGAGCTGGATGAGTTTTTCCTGAATGTGGCATGGAGCAGAAGAAGGGTAACAGGGGTGGTCAGAGGAATTGAGGGCCTGTGTTGGGAGTTTCTCCATCTAACCCAGTGAAACAAAAGGCTAAGGTTGGTTTCCTTAAACATACAGGAAGAAGAATTGCTGTTTCACCCAAAGGGCAGTGTTGGCATGAGAACAAATATGTAAGTTGTCCACAAATGGATTTTTGAAGGTTTCTAAACATCACAGAGGGGGATTTCCGCAACAGCACTCTGGTGAAAATATGAGGAACTAAGCCTCCAAGCTTTAAGGTGCCACTTGATCAATTTGTAAAAGAGGTGTGATTGCCTGCAAAGGCAGGGAACTGGTCCTCGTGACTCAGGCCATCTCTGCCTCTCCAGTATTTCATCAGTGTTAAAGCCAGAGGAGCCCATTAGATCATCTGGCCTGAATTTCTGTGTGATACAGGCCATAGATCTCACCGTTACCTTTTGCTGAGCCCAGCAATTTGTCTGACTAAGGTATTATCTTACCATCACCAGAGAAAGAAACATTATATGTATTTCTATATTTAAATAGATATAACTTTTGATCACTATTTAAACAAAAGTGAAGGCACACAGAGGCACAAGTGATACATGAAGTATGGAAGCAGATGAGAGAGCTCCCTTCACTTCTAGAAGAAGTTCTTGCCTGCAGACTTCAGCCTAGAAGAGTTTGTCCAAAGAATGTGGTTTTATTTCCCTCCAGGAAAAGAGGAGCTGCCATTTTCTTGCCTCTGATCAATCCAGAGTGAGAAAGGTGAGCCAGGCAGATACTGCACATTGCAATATCCCTGCCTTTACTGCCTTGTCACTTCAGGGGAGCTAATTAGGAGCAAACAGGGTGAAAAGAAAGCCCAAGGGGTCTCCATCTGTGAAAGCAAAGGCTGCTTACAGGAAAAATCTCAGCTCAACCAGGAGGGAACCTTCCTCTTTCCCATTTTACACACAGGAAGGGCAAGCCACAGAGAACAAATCTTTGCTCAATTACATGAAGAAGTGAGCATTTCTCTAGGATTGTAGTAAGATGTCTGTGTAGAGTTTGAGGGCCACACTTGACCATGCTGCTCTGCCTTTGTCCAAACCTCTGAGAGCCAGATGAAGCCAACTAGTTTTTCATATAATCTGTTTCATTGACAGCATAGCAAATGGCCTCTTAGCAAAGAGGTTTCTCTTTCGAAAGGATCACTGAAGAGTCAGAAAAGCAAATTAAATTAAGAAGCATAAAGCAGAGTGCCATGGGCAGAGGGCAGAAGAATATTGTGCTGTTTGCATGTGATCTAAGAAGTCAAAGGTACTCAGTTTTTCCAGGAATATCTGAATACTTTCATAGTTAAAAAAAAAAATCATGGCACAGATTGTTTAGAGGAAAAAGCAAAACAAAACAAGTGGGGCTGTGAGACATGATGCAATTTGCATCTAAATACCTTTTAGAGATAAGAACGTGTTCAGAGGAAAACACAGTATTGCCAGCTCACGAGACTTACTTTCTGCTATCTTTGTGGGAACCAAATGAATTGCAAAACATCTGCAAGGTCCAAAGTGTCAATTATGCCTTTATGTACGTGGAGGAAATGTCACATGATGGAGGCAGTCATTGGACATGGTCAATTGTAGGGTTTTATCCTTTGCTTAGCCTTAAAGCCTCGCTCAACAGTCAGGTTAGACAATGGCACTGTCAGAGCAGGAGATGGATCAGTTTGGCCACTCAGAGGAGGTGCTTATCAGCACAGAAAGTGTCCCCAGCCTCGGACAGCGCTGACATTTCGCTTGCAAAGCCTGGCTCAGGGCTGCTTCGAACAAGTAGGCTTCCAGATTTGCCCGTCTAGAAGCAGCCAAATGAAAAACTGAGCACAAAGCACAGATATCAGCTAGGATTTGCAAAAGTAATCATGCAAATGAAGTCAATTTGCAATGTTTCCCTTAAATCAGATCTGTGTTTCTTGGTAAGGTTTCTCCTCCACAATTTATTTTAAAAAATGCCAACTTTGCAGAAGCATCTTACAGGAACATATAAAAGGAGGTTGTGCATCATTCAAGGACCGTAGGAGCTGCCAAATGAGAAGAATGGTTTTGAAAGGCCCATATGTGTGACTCTGAATGCCAAATATCCTCATTTTAATGGCTTGTGTGTTACAGTTTATACTGAGCACTTCAACAAGTCCCAGTAATATTCTTTCTGGATTTGGAAACTTGCACTGCTTCTCCAGGAAACTTTTAAATCCAGCAACATTTGTAAGACACAGTTTGTGTGTGTTTTACTGCAGACAATGTCTGCACAAAACAGCATCTACAGCCTGTGAAATAGCACAGAAATGCCACTGGCACCGTTTCCAGATGGGCTCTGATCTCTCTAGTCGCTGCTATCCATGTGTCAGCTGACAGGTTCAGGTCCTTCAAAGCCCACACAGATGCTGTCAGAACCTGTGTGCAACAGTCATCTGCAAGAGGGGATCTGTAGGGGACATTTTTGTGGCAGTTAATGGAGAACATTCCTGCAGAACCACCAAAGAATCCTGCAAAATGGGGCAGTTTCTCCAAAGTCTGTGGAAAGAAAATCAACAGCATGAACTGCATCAGCCTTGTCAACTCCACAGCTGCAGCCATGATCCTCTTACTCTTTAATTACACTTTCTCACATGCAGATTATTGGCATCAGCTCCCCTCCCATCAGGAAAGCTTTGGATTGAGCTTCTAAACATTATTTTTAATTATTATATATTATTGCATCACTATGGATGCTTTTGTAAAGCCTGCGTGACTGGGCAAACGTGTCTGGCTTCAATCTGAGTGTGTGTCCCACCAAATGGGATGCCATTTGCAAGATATGAACCAGGCTGGATAAGAAAATGAGCAGCAGATGGGGGGAGAAGGAGGCAGGCAGGGGAAATGTTTGGTAAGAAGTTACCAACTTTTATGGCACGGGTGTTTCTGCTGTCAGACTGTGGTGTTGTTGGTGCTGACACTGTAACACCACTGTGTAACCTACACAAAGAAAACAGGAGCCTGAATTATGTAACTTGTAAAAAGTCTTTTCAGGGTCAAGGAAGGAATCTGGGCCAAGGGATTCTAGACCTGTGTGATCCAAGCAAGGAGATAAATGAGCAGAAAGGAAAACATGCAGAACAAGTGTTTTCTATTGCTTTGGAAAGTGTGCAGCCAAAACTGGAAATTAAACATCAAGAATGAAATCCATTCTGAATTGGAAGAGCCTTCACACTGTTTTAACTTGGATTTTGGTATTTGATGTAGCTGTGTTTATCAGTGCAGTGTGAGACAGAGTTTGGGAGAGATTTTACCTGCAGGAAGACTTTAGCCCCCTGCTGAACTCCTAATCTCTGCACACTCCTGCCTTTGGCCTACAGAAGCTGTTCAGTGCTTGTTCTGCCTAAAGGACTGGTAGAAAGCCTGGCTTAAATAAATATACCCAAGAGGAGAATGATGGTTTTGCTCTGGCTGTGGCAAGCTGTCAGTAACTAAACAAGTTATGACAAGGCAACCCATACATCTAAAGGAGAAAAACAACTGGAAAAGGAATGGAATTTGCTCTGCTGGGAAGGAATAAGTTGCCTAGTAATCAAAATGACAGCATTTATTTAAAGTTTGTTGGATAAGCCTACCATGACAGGTATTCCAGGAAAGGGTGGAGTTCATATCACAATTCCAGGAATGGAAAGGATTTTTATGGAGGGAGCAGACACAGATCATGTGGACTTTGAGATAAACCTACTGGACAGGTTTGAAGTGCATCCCTGTTTGGGATGGTTTGCAGCAGCACAAGTTTGGCTTCCATTTGTAAGGGAGCATGAGGGAAGACTGCTGTACAAGACAGTTCTAGCAGCAAAATTACTGGAAGGGATGATTCCTGGAAAGTGTTCTTAGTTTGAAATGTATGGCAACAGTTTCCCTATGCTAATGAAGCTTGTGTAAGTAATATCTCTGCAAAAGAAAACATTTAATAGAGTATAAAATCCAGCATCTGATGCTGAATGGATCAGGCTCCAGCCTTCAAAACCTCTCTAAAGGAAAACAGTAAATGCCAGGAGGGGTCAGACTGTTGTCCGTCATCTCTGTGGGAGAAAATGGCTTATATTCAGGGGGTGGGAAATCATACAAAACCATGCAATTTCTAACTGGAGAAAGCTATCTGTTAGAATTTCCTATTTCTGTGTTGGTTAATGTCCTTTCACATGTTTAGAAGAATTACCTACCAACTGAACTGAACTCAAAATATTAGTGTCCAGTCCCTCCTATGATCTTGTCATCAAGAAAACAGCACAAGAAAGTGTTTATGGACTCACACTCTTTTGGGTTCTTGAGAAGTTGCTGAGTAACCAGCTGATAGAGTCTTTCAAAGGGGTAGGTTCCTTCAAAGCCAGTTGTGCATGGGGAAATGCAGGTTTATCAGGAGAGAAACTTGTATTTCTTCAAAACTTTACATGGCAGGGTCAGTGACTGCATCATTCCTGTCCCCCACAAAGGGGGAGGTGGATGCCAGTGGCTCCTCTCAGGAGCTCTTTTTCCACCTGAAAAGACTCCAATTCATATATTTTACAAATCAGAGGTTTGTATGTAAGAGATGAAGTTTTTGTCACACACTTATCTCAAAGATAGGCCAAAAGTGTTGGCATTTACCTAGCTTGCTGAGAGAATACCAGATGGGGACTATCCAGCTCGTAGCTCCCTATGGACTTGGGAATATTGGTGGTACTTCCAGCTTTACTCTGCCTTAAATGTTAGGATAAAAAGTTAGGAACTACCAACATGTTTGTTTTGCAAAACAAGGACTGTTTTTCCTCCAGCTGCCTTGTACCTCCTCTCTGGCAGATTCACTGCTCACAGGTCAAACACAAAGGCAATTTTTGCCATCATCCAAATGAGGATTCATTGAGATTGCATAAATCCTGGCTTGAATACCTCCTGTTGGAGCTGGTGAAAATACTGTTGCGGGGGCAGTGGGAGCTGAGCCAGGCTTAGCACTCTCCTGGTTACACAGATCATAAGATGAAGGTGGATGTCTCCCAGGAAACCAGGCTGCCACAGCAATTTGCTGCTAGATACCACACTGTGGCTCAAAATGAATGGCATTTAGGCTATGAGCAGGGAAGGCAGTGGCTAAATACAGCAGCTTTGCCATTATTTCACCAAAGATGATCTGGTGAATAATTTTGAGCTGCAGCTTCTGAATGCATAGGATTACCCAAAAGTTTTTGTGCTTTTTTGTTGCAAAAAGAAGCTTTTTAGCTCTTTATTTGAGCAGGTGGGGTGGAGGTGGGAAGTGTGATCAGATTGCAAAGCATCCTGAAAGTGGACAAAACCTGGTTTGTATGCACCTGGCACATAATTGACTTCAGCTTGCAGCCTCTGAGCACTGTTGTGCCCTTTGCCAGATCCATGATGTTCACAGGTGTGGGGCAGCCTAGCAGGAATATCCTCTTGAATAAAACTCCTCCCTGCTGGCTCTGTTACCTAATTCCTCTTGCAGAGGGCCTTGGAAAAGACCCTGTCCTGGATGAGTAACACTACCATTGTGTTTCCAAGGATGATGGAGGGGCACCTATCTAGGGGTAATGTTTTAATCTTTCTGTGTTTTTCTGTAGAGGAGTCAATAAAATGCTTCATCACCTCCTTTCTCTGTTAAACACAGGTAAGGAAAGCTTGGGATAGTATTTTTATTGAGGTGTATTTTGGAGTTGTTAGCTAAGTAGGTTTGCCTCTAGTAGAGAAACCTGCTCAATGCTGTTTATCAGGAAAAGATCAAGAGCAGAAAATGAGCTGAGCTGCCAAAAAAGGCCCATCATCTGTGATGTTACCCTGAGGTACACCACAGCTAGGGTTTAACCAGGTGTGATCTGTAGGGGAGCTGTGCAATGTCCTGTTTGGCAGGTGTGTAAATGCTACTGATAAGAGAATAATTTCAGCTCTTGGGGTCTCAGCAGTTGCTCAGCTCAGAGTCCTCCAGGAAGGAGCCAAGGCAGATCAGACTGGGGTACGTTTTTAGCATATCCTTCTTCACAGTGCAATGTCCTGATCCCAGATCTATCCACCCGTGTGCTCCATGTCAGGGCCCCCCACTGGGAATGCTCCCCCTCTCACAGACCCATTCACTGCAATTCCATTTGCTTAGTTTTTCTTCCTTTCCATACTCAGCTGCACAAAAACATGTTAAGGCAAGTTTCTCATGTCTCATCAGCAATGTCATGTCCCTGTGTTTCAATGAGCCCAGCCTGAACCCTCCTGAAGATGGATTCTGGCAAGGACCAAGCAGCAGCCAGCCCAAACTATGGACCAGTTGAGATCCCCACCATAAGGAAACAACATTTTCAAAGTACAGTCACAATCCTATCCTTCAGTTCTTCACTATTTTGGTTAGCCTTTTTTTTTTTCTCTTTACACACTTAGTATTGGCCTCACTAGTTGTCCTATTTTTTTTTTTATCTCTAATGTGTTTATTCAAGCAGCATTTGTTAATATTTGGGCCTTACCTCCTCCTTTTGAATACTAGTCCTGTCCCTTTTTTGTCCACTTGTCCCTCTGGGATTCTGTATGTTTTGGTACCTCTTCTTTTTACTAAATACTCCTCTTAAAAATACTGCATTTGATTTTGCATAATGGTAGATTTTGCTCCTGGAACAACTCTGCCACCTTTCTTTGGCCAAATTACACATATGTCAGTTATTAATGAAACATTATCTGATATGACACTTGGAGTTTTTAAAATCTATCCAAAAATCAACATTTAGGTACTTTAATTTTGCTATCACTCACCTGGCTATTGTGAAAAAGCATTACCCTAATTTTAAAATCACTTCAGGTGGTTTTGTGTAATAAAGTTAAAACAGTACATACTTGTCTTAAAAATCATCAGGGTTACTCATTGTATTCTCTGTGTTATCACTGGAGATTTAAATGTGCCGTGTGCTCCGTGGCCAATTCAAACACTTGCTCTGTGATTTCTATTCCAATTGCTGCAGTCAGATTGGAGTCTGGGTCTGGAGGAGTTAGGGAAGAATGGAGCAGGTGGGGAGCAGGATGGCAACAAAGTTCAAAGTTTGTTAATTCACAGATGAAATACAAGAATATTGTTCAGTGAAATGGAAATTAAGCCTTAAGAAGTCAAACCTTCTAGTCCAATAACATGGGTAAACATCAAAGGAGTCAGAACTTTATTATTGCTTTCATTGGTCTAAAAAGCAGACAAAACTGTCAAGGTTTTGGAAGTGCACTTGATGATCTCAACTAATAATTTTCAAGTCCATGCAATTTGCTCCCTTTATCTCAAAACCAGGGTAGTTCTGAATGCTGCATTAGAAAGGTGTCAACTGTTCCAGTGAAGGCCACCTTGTTTGAGAAGTCCAGCTGCTGTGAGAACAGGAGCAGTACAAAGATCTCTATTTTCTCACTCCAGCATGATTAGCTGCCCCCCACACACCTTCCTTAGCATCTTGCAGGTATTGGTAAAACCTGCTGCGTTAACCATCATATGACTTGTTTCTCACCAGGGTTGAACAAGTGACTTTAGCTCCCTGTGGCTGGCTTTGGACAGGTGTCTCTGTCCCAAAATAGAGTTATTTGTTGTCCCTTTTCCACCTGTAGCTCCTCCCTTGTAACCAGAGACAGCACAGGTTATCTCCATGAGTTTAACAATCTGGAGTAGCAGCTTCATTTCTTGCTCAAGGTTAAGGTCCTCACAACTGGAGCTTAAGTGGAACTCCTCACATACCTCTTCACCCAGAAACACAGCAGTACCTGAGAAAATGTTGTCAGTACCTGTTTGTCCTCCCCTCCCTGCCTTTGGTTTATCCCCCAAAACTGTGAGGTGGAATTGTAGTGAGACCACGGTGTGTTCCTGTATTGGTGTGTATCTTGAATTGTAGTGAGCCACGTTTGTTCTTCTGCTCTCTTTTTCCAGGTGGATGCTCAGCAGTTTTGGGCAGCAACGTGTCTGAGTCCATTCCAATGTAGATTTTTTGCAAAATGTCCCAAACTACTTTTTTTTCCTAGAATGCCGGGATGCAGTGGATGCGGGGAGTGTGTCCCCACGGCTCCCATCCTCCCGCACCTTTGGCTGTCGCGCTCACTCCAGCAGCGCAGCGGGGGCTGTTCGCCCTTGCGGGAGGAATTGCCTGGGCTCTCCCTGTGCTCCCGGGCGTTTGCGGCGGCGGCGGGGGGGTGACAGGGCAGGGTCTGTCCCCTCCCGTTGTGCGGGGGTGACCGGGCGGGGTCTGTCCCCTCCCGTTGTGCGGGGCGCGGCGGGGCCAGCAGAGGGAGCGCACACGACGCGCGGCTCCCGCGGCCCCGCTCCCGGCGGGGGCTGGGGGTGCTCGGGCGAAGGAAAGAATTTCCCGAACCTCCCCGCCTCGCCCTTTCCCCACCCCGGCCGCAGCCCGCGCGAATGTGAGTTTTCCATCGTTTTACGTTGAAAGCGCTTTGGGCAGTTCCTGCTGCGGGGCTGAACCCATGCCCTTAAGGGCTGTGAGGTTTGGCTTTGTCCTCCAGAGCATCTCTTCTCTAACCACACCACAAAATCCACAAATACCTTTTTAAGCTGACACCAAATCTAGGAATGTCATCCCCAGTATGCCATTGATGCTTTAAATGTGACTATCACCTCTGCAGCATCTCTGATTACAAGCACTGGAGCTTTCACACTCTGATGGGATATGCAGCCCAGAGAGTGACAACTGAGCTCAGTCCCAAACTCTAGTGGCCCTTGAGGCAGAATTGGTTGGAATAAGTCTTTTGCATGAAAATGATCAAAATTTAAAAAGAAAACTAGGTCTTACAAAGAAAAGAAAACTCTTGAAAAGACTTAGTCATTAAAAAAACCAGAAATTTATTTCTGCATCTGCCACTCAGAAAGCACCAGCTGCTTTATAGACAAAATCCACCCCGAAGAGCCTGTGATGTGAGACCCCAGACTCACAAACCAATGGGGACCTCTTCCACCTGCACAGAAATCCATGGATTTAAGGGGAGCCTGCATGAACCATTTTGCAGGAGTAGACCTGAGGCCAGTCACACAGATGGGCAATGTGACATTGGTTTATCCATTGCCTTCATTATATTCTTAGCCCCCCCTTCCCCGTGCCCTAGCTAATCTTTATTTTCCATGTACAAAGAGGGAAAATGGCTACTCCAGATGTCTCTAAGCTCCTCTCAAAAGCCATTATCTGACAGGTCTCTCTAGAGGACTGTGCTAACTGTGGGAGTGTTGCTTAGTGGATAATAGTACCTATCCTCTATTTTCATGCTTCTAACAGTGAAAAATCTGGAGTTGTCTAATACATTTTCAAGCAAATCACCAAGTCAAGCAATAGCAGGGATGATGGGGAAGGGGGGAAAAAAGCAAGTGTTGGAAGGACCTGGGCATTTTTGTGGAGGATTAAGACTAATCAAGCTTTGATCTGCAGAGCTTTTTTTTTCTTCTTTCCTTTCCTGACAAGCCCCAAACATTGCCTGCTCTGTGAATGTTTCTGGCTCTCTACTTTTGTGTTCTTACTGTCTTTCTCTGACCTCTCTAAGACTTGGCTTGCAGCTGCCAAGTTTCACCTCCATCCAGGCTGTGAATCTGTGTGTTGTTTCACTCCCAAATTGTCTTCAGCTGCGCCTACTGAATTTGGAGGAAGGAGACACTCAAAAGGAGGTAAAAAGAATGGTCTCTGGCTTGCAGAAATCCCAAATGTTCAGTGATGTGGCAATACCTTCTAACACAGTGATTTCTTCTGCCACTTCTCATTTCTGAGTGCAGTCCCATCAGAAGAAGGTAGAGGGGATCCATGTGAAGGGGAAAGGAAGAAGCTTGTGCTATTCCTCTCCTGCGCACTCTCAGAAACCTGAGGCTTTTTGGAGGCTTGACAAGGCAAGCCTGAAATAGGCTCATCCTGGAGGAGTCTGTGTTTGCCAGTACAATCTCTGCAATCCCAGATTGTGCCATCCTCTCTTCTATTCCCCTGGCAGGGCCAAAGGATTTTGTGCCCTCAGCCAGGAGTCCTGGTGGTCCCAGCTGCGCTCACTCCATGCTGTGACTGGGGCCAGCAACACAAGAGGAATTGCAGCCCTGATGGAAACTTGTTCCACTGAGCTGTATATGTATTAATCTCCTGTCCAAATCCACCAGAAAGGCATAAATATGTATGCTGGGATTTTATGCTAAGGCTGGAGGGTGGGAAAAAATCTTTGAGGCTAAGTCAAATCCATTTTATTCTTCAGAGTTTGCCAGTAGACAGGGCTGTGCCAGGACACAAGGTGGGCATCACTCAAAGCAAGGGACTGCTGAGGCACCACACCAGCCGGGTGTGCTCGCCCTTCCGGGGCAGCAGGGCTGCTGTGGTCAGGGCTGGGATGCAGCAGAGGGCAGCAAGGAAGAGCACTGTCCTGCAGAGGCAGGGAGCACTGTGTGCCTCTGGAACTGTCCCTTTTCCCATCTGGGAGCAGACTGTGTCAGCATGTTCGTGCAGCGCCCATGGAGCGGCACAAAGCTGTCTTGCCTGCACTGACCAAGATCTTCCAGCTGGCTCTGCCTGTGGACTGTTGGTTAACTCAGGTAAGACACCAAACCACAGAAAATCAGATACTGAAATAGCCACACACAGAGAAGATATAAATAGATACCATCTGTGCAGCAAACAGAAAATATAGCCTCCTCTTAGATATATGTTTGAGCACTTCTGCTTTGCTTATTATCCCGACAAATATCTTTGGATTAAAACCTCTCAGCCTTTTAATCTTTTTACTAGAGAGCACATAGATTTAACTGTGCCTAAGTTTCCAAATAACACATAAGTCAGATTTACCTTACCCTCTCCTAAAGATCCTGTGACTTAATAGGATGTAGGAATTTGTCATTCTGTTTGTAATGCCTTCAAGACTCTCAGCTTATTGTAGGCTATAGTATTGCTGCCTTCCCTAAGAAATGGGTCAGGCAGCTCAGGCAGGCTTCTCTTGCTGCTGGTACAGGTCTTTTTAGTCCTACTGATACATGGCAAAAATTATGCTCATGGCTGCAGCACTCTGATCTATGTTTGATACCAGGTTTGGAGGTGATTGTGCATCAATCAAAGTGCATCAATCCCAAGGACAGCCAGAGGAGCCAAGCCATTGCCTTCAGTTAGGTGGCTCACTTGGCTAAGGGTGCTGCTGCTTTGTTCAATAACCTTTACAAATTTTCTTCTAATTGTCACATGCTTTTTGCTGTCTTTTACAAACCCAAATGTGTATTTTCTGTCTCCCTCAAGAACAAAACTCAACCTTAACCACTAATAAATTCATTTGGAGGACCACAGAGCATTAACATGAGGCAAATACGAGGCAAAGATTCAAAATTAGCCCGTGTGCCACCCGTGTGATGAGGATCTATCCAGCTGTGGAGGGCTCTTATTTTACAGACAGTAGCAGCCGCTGTGCTTAAATACACCTCGAGGGCACAGTAGGGACTGTAACATGTTAGAACCCCGTGCTGAATCGAGAGCCAGCCCCAGACCTTGCAAAAAGGGATGGTTGCTGCTCACAGCTTCAAGTGCAGTGCAGAAAGGACCTAAGAAAGAGGGGGAAAAAAACAGGAAAGAGCTTATGCTTGGATGTCTAGGGCCATCTGCCACCACAGAAGTACAATACTGGATTCTTGAAATGTAAAAATAGATCTCAAAAGAGACATGTTTTAATGAACTGAACACAAAGAAACATGGTCGAAATAAACTGAAAACAGAAGCAAGGTTCAAGGATCTGTTTGTTAAATGAACACCCAAAGCCAGAATATGTTTTTAGTGCTGGAGAATGCTGGCTGTCTGGTTTCTGCTAAAGCCTCCAGTCTCTCTTTGGGATGCATGTGGGAGAAGGAGGGGTGAATGGCAGCCCTTGTTTGTCCTCTCTTGAGGAATCTAATTATGTATCAATTGATTTCAAAGCCTGGAATAGTAACTCTCTAGAAAACACTCACTCAGAGACATTGTTCCAATTTTCGCCTGTTCATAATTTATTCACCTCCGGTTTCAATGAGAAGGGTGCTCCCTCATACTGATTCGCTCCCCACAAGTTGC
This sequence comes from Camarhynchus parvulus, assembly GCF_901933205.1. Lineage (NCBI taxonomy): Eukaryota > Metazoa > Chordata > Aves > Passeriformes > Thraupidae > Camarhynchus > Camarhynchus parvulus. The sequence goes on along the minus strand of NC_044575.1, from coordinate 14,384,327 downwards.
ACAGAAAATCACAAGTTTGTGGATGTTAAAAAAAAAAAAAAGAAAAAAAAAAGAAAAAAAAAAAAACACACAGAAAACCAAACAAAACATGCACACACAGAGCAGCGCTGTGAGGCGAGGGGAAGGCGTCTGGGCGAGCGGGAGGGAACAAAACGCAGCAGCTCCGGCACGGCGGGTCTCACGCACTGCGCTGCGGTGGGCAGCCCCGCCGTGCCCAGCTGCGAGCGCGGCTCCTGCCCTTGCCCCGGCTGCAGCGCAGCCTGCAGGGACCCTGGGGCGAGCTGTGAGCCCCAGGGAGCACGGCCGCGCACAGCGCTGCGGTGCCCTGAGCATCAGGGGTGAGGTGCAGGCTGCTGCTCGTCTCGTGTTGCTTAGCGTGCAGAAAAATCAAGTGTTCTGGTAGCCCACCCTCCAGCCCTGGTGCCACCCCACCTGCTCACGGGCATCCTGGGGCTCCCCTCTGCACTGCCACCTCCTGCCACCCCTGTACCCGTGCCTGGGTACCCACGCGTCACCCCCACAGGCCGTGTGTGTGTGTGTGTTTGGGGTGGGGGTACCCCAAAGCCACAGCTCACAGCTGTCTGCTCGCAGCGGGAGGCGCCCACCCGGTGCCCAGCGCCGCTGCCTTGTGCCCACCCAGAGCAGGACCTGCGCCCCCAGCCGGGCAAGCCCTCCCCCCGGGGCCGGGCCCCCCCAAAACCCCGCAAGGGCAGCGGGCTGGGCGGCTGGAATCCATCCCTCCCCCTCCCCAAAGCAGCCGAGCCACGAGTCTCCTGTCATTCAGCCTTCTGCCCGGCTGATCACTGTGAAAAGAGCCGCCCCGGTGACAGAAACACATGAATATTGACTGCAAACAAACCCCGGGGGAGCGGCACCTGGGGGGCTGCGAGCGCCGCTGCCCCCGCGGCCCGCGGCGAGCGCGCTCACCTGCAGCGGGGCGCGGGCACGAGCGTGCACGGGCAGCCCTGCATGGGCAGCCCTGCATGTAGTGCCATGTGTGTACAGCCCTGCATGCTCACACACATGCATGTCCAGCCCTGCATGCCCAGCCCTGCATGCTCACAGAGATGCATGCCCAGCCCTGCACGCCCACCCAGCCGTGCCCGGCAGCCCCGGCCCGGCCCGGGCGGAGGGTCCGGCCGGCTGCAGCCCCCCCGGGGCCGTTCCGCCCCCGCGTACCTGCGGCGGGCCGGGGAGGCGGCAGCTGAGTCTATATAGCTGGTGGGTTATAATGGGGCTGTCCCCCGGGGGGGAGCACCATAAAAGAAACACGTTTCATTTACAAGATTCCCCCAGCTGGCCCCCGACTTTAGTCCTTATTCCCTTTCTGGAGAGGGGATGGGGGGAGATGGCTTCCCCCCCGTCTTCCCTTTTCATGTATCTACCCCAGGCCAAAATCTTTGCTTTCACTTCCAAATCCTCAAGGTTTCCCAGTTTAAAGGCAAGAGTCATGGGAGAAGGGGGGGTAGGAGACAAAAACTCTAACCCGCACAGTTTTCCATTTCTTTTGGCATCCCTGATTATCCCTTTTCTCTTTATCATCTCCATTAAAAATATATATTAATAATTGCTTTAGAAATCTACTTTGGAACAACCTTACATCCCCCTCCCCTCGAATTAAATAAACCGCATCTGCAAGCTGATATATCACCAAATGACCCTCCCTCTTTTTTTTCTTTTTTTTATTTTATTTCTTCCCTATTGTTGAGAATTAGGGCTGTAAATAACGTGTCGGGTGCGTTGTATGGAGGAGCCACGTTTCTAAGGTGTCCCCCCCGTTATATCATCAGAGCGGGGTGTAGGGTCGGGGGTGCAGGGGTGACTCCCCCCGCCGAGCCCCTATTAACAGCCTATTACTGCGGGTGGGGGCAGGGAAGGTGCAGATTTAAATGGCCTCTCTCCCCTCCCTTCAAACGCAGACAATTTTGATGAGTGGGTTTTTGTCCGGATGGTTTGTAATGGTGCCTGTTTTGGGGTGTCCCGGGGGGTCCGGGAAGCTTTAATTCGCTCACAAAGGCTCATTTGCAGGTCAATGCCATGGCACACTCGCCTCTCCCCTTTGCCTAAATCTCCTTTTGTTCCCCATCGCCTGCTCCTCATGCCAGATGGCCGCGGAAAATGCTAATTTTCTCTCCCCCTCCTTTTTTTTTCTTTTTTTTTTTTTTTTTTTTTTTTTTTTTTTTGCATTTAATTGCAGCCCTTTGCAGATGGGGGCTGCGGAGTGTGTGCTTCATTCAAATGAGGTTTGCTTTTTGGTTTCTAGGCACGTTTCTAAAAGTCCGATCTGAGTCAGGCAGGGATTAGCTTGACAGGGAAGTGATCAGATTAAAATCCGTGCATGAGCTCGGCCTCGTCCCTCCCTCCCTTTAAAGCTCTCCTCCTTCCCCGCCGCTTTCCTCCCAGGAAAAAGGAAAACTCTTCTCTTTCCTAAGCATCTTGCCATCGGTGGGGTTATAAGGCTGAATTTGCCGTGGAAATAAATGTTTTCTCTCTTTCTCAAACTTTCTTTCGAAAAGGCAAGCGTTGGTCTTGCTGGGAGGTGGGGAGTGGGTGCCAGCACAGGTCTGAGTCTGTGGGGATGGGGACTGCAGGGTGCAGGAGGGCAGCCGCCGGCACCACAGCCAGTAAAACACCCTGGGGGAACCCGGCTCCCTCCAAACGTGTGGTGGGGACGGGAGAGCCACCAAAACAGGTGGGCAAGAGATGCTGGGAGAGGTGTGCCCTCTTCTTCGGGCGTGTCACTCAGTTTTAGTAGGATGATCTTGTCCTCAGATGGGGTCTGTGACCTTTGAAATTCCTTAAAAACGGTCGCGCTGAAATGCTTGCTCTCAACAAGGAAAAGAGTGCTAAAAGAGCAAAAGTGGGTTTTTTCCTCACCTTAAAGACAGCTACACAGAGTTTGCAAGATGAAACCCAGAGTCCTTCTCACGCAGCCGGCTGCGGGGTAAGCCCCGGGCCTGGGCCATTCCCTTTTGTGGGAATTTTATGGGTACATGTAACCTGGGGGAAATGCTGCTCTTCTTCTCCAGGGTGATTTTGCCCTTGGAGTAGGGGTGGGTTTGGCTCCTGAATTTTCAGCAAGAAGGAGCCTTGTTCACAAGGCAGGTTGGCCAGACAAGAATTTTAAGGCACTTCTGCATTTTGGGCGGCACTGGGTTTGGAATTGTGCTCTGCAGCAAATCCCTCAGCAGTAGGAAAGGCCCAAGGATCTGCCCCAGTTGCCGGTGGGGTTGGATGTGGTTTAAGGCACCACAAGGATTTCCAGATGGACCAAGGCTGGGGGTGTGCAGAGCTGTAGGATGGCTCACAGTGAAATCAGAGGTGGCACCTTCACAGAGCTTGGCAGGTGAGCATTGCAATCTGGGCTCACAAAGGTACGTGGCAGGAAAAGGAAATTAATGTCTGAAAAGTTTTAAAACTATTTAATGGTGCAGAGAGGCAAACTTAACAGACAGTTTATAATTTTCTGTGCAGTCACAAACCTACACTTGATTTTTCCCAAATTATTTGTTTTGTTACAGCAAGGTGCTGACGTTTACTCACTGATGTTGGATCATGTTAATCAACTGCATTGCTTGAGTTCTCCCTAGATTTCTGGCTTAATTAAAGACAGCCTGCAAACACTGGTCCAGGTGTTATCCATCCATGGCTAGCAAATGGCTGGCACAGACACCTGGACCCATGTCTGAAGGCTGGGGGAGCAGCCCTGCAGCAGCAGTTGGCTGTCAGTACAAATTTTTTTATATATTTATAATTTATATATTTATTTATTTATTTATTTATGTGTATATATTTATATACATAAACACACTTTGATTTTTTTTTAATGACCCATCTATTCTGATTTTTGGACGTAAGAAAAACACCCTTTAAAAAAATCATTATAATCTCTGACTGATTGTGCCCCAGGAGAAAAACAACAGGTTCAGCTTTACGAGTTTTATGTGTGAAGGAATTAAGCAGTGCCTTTGCCTACCAGGTAGGGTTCTGAAGGAAGGTGGGGAATGCGCATGCCATCTGCTTTTTGCCTCTCTCAGTGCTGGGAAATCACAATTGATCTGTTAAAGATGAGTTATTGCATTATTCTAATATTTGTTTATTATATTGCATTACGCTAATGGTTCTGATATTGCATTACACTATTTACTATTAATAGCTTATTGTGAATGTATGGAAGCAGGAATTCTCTTTGGGTTAACTAGCAAAAATAAAAGCAAAATTACAGTAGAAAAAGATTTAACCCTAGTATCTCTTAAATCTTTAGTAACTATTTATTTCTCTCTCTCTTCTCTCTCTCTCTTAAATTTGTGTTGGGGAGGGGCAAATCCCATATATTCTGGATTTTTGTTTAAGTTAGGTTTGTTTCTCTAAGAATTCAAGAACATTTATTTGCTTAAAGGCTTGCCAGTAAAAAGGCCCCAGGTCTAATCCCCTTTCTGCTACACACCAATGAAACTTAGGAAACTCTTTGACTATTGACTTTTTCACGTGGAAACCGATCTGCTCAAAGTGAAAAGAAACCATTTCTTGGAGGGGGGAAGAAAAAAACTCTGTGAAACTCTGTTTTGAAGAAGTCGTCGTCCTTGGCCTGTGGAGTAGCAGCAGAAGCAAAGGCTTTTTGATCCTCAGATTTGTAAACTTGTAGACATAATAATGCCATTTCTCTAGTGTTAGCAGGTGTCCTGTCTGGAAGTTGCTGCCTCAGCCTCCAGCAGAGCTGGGAATTAGAAAATTGTCTGTCTTTCCTGAACCGTGAAGTGCTGCTCTTAAATAAAGGCCAGGTCAGATGTTAAAGGGACATTCTTGTCTCCTGAAGCCGAAATAATCTACAGTCGCGTCAAGAAATGAAGGCATCCTCCTCCCAAAATGGTCAATCTCTTTATCTCCCATTATAGTCTGCAGGGTCAAGAAAAAGCCCCTTCCGTGCCGACATTTTGCAATATTTCTGCTAAGTCTGTAATTATTCCAGTTCTGCATAGCTGAATTTCAGGGAAATATGATAATTGGGGAAGTTTTATTCCTTTTCTTTTCCTCCCCTTCCACCCCCCCCCCCTCCCCACTGTCCTTCGTCTGACAGAATAGTTCAGCGAACTTTGATCAGGCTTTATATATAAATTCTGTATTTTCTCTCTGTTTGTTAATAGCTGTTAAATGCAACCGGGATTATTATTTTTAATCTAGTGCGGTTAAAGAGAATATTTCAAAGAGACTATTTCGAGTCCTCGAAATCCTGCAGACAGGCACAAAAGCCAAACCAACAAGCACGTCTTTTAATGTGCAGCTAACTCCTTCTGCTAAGGTGTCTTTGCCCGCTGTGTTTTATGGGTGTTTGCTAACAGCGATTGTTATGGAAATGATCCCCAAATCTCCTGTTGTATCCCCCCGCAGAGGTGACTGCTGCTGCTCGGGGCTGTGCTGCACACCCGAGAGCAAACACGGACGGCTGCTTTTATTTTATTTACGCAGCAGACAGGCTGTGCCTGCCCTTTCTCCGGGTAGCGCCCAGCCCAGCAGTTGTGCTGTGCCGGGTGTCCCCCTTTTCTTCCCCTGCCCTGCCCCACCACGCATGGACTGGGCGCTGGAGGGGGAATGTGCAATTTGGCCCATTCGGGGGGCGGATTTTGTGTCAGGCAGGTGCCTTTTGCCATCTCGATTCCAATTAAATGTGTGCTCCCCTGTAAGCTGCATTCCCTGGGTTCGTGCTGCAAGGGGTGCTGTGGACACCCTGAATGTTTTGGAGAGGAGGGGTGAGAGTCCAGCAAGGCAGAGGCGTGGGTACCACTGCATCCTCTCCTACAGCCCTCCAGCCAGAAAAGCATGGTCATAGCAGCTCCTAAAAGTTTGCTCTTGGCATAAAAGTTGGGCTTCCTCCTTCGAAGGGATATGTGTCTGAGTCACTCAGCAGGAAAAAGAAACAGGTTTTGCTTCCTGATGTGCAGAATAAAATAGAGAACCCGGGGCCAGTATTCCCAGTCCTGCTCACTCATCTGGGTGAGCAAAAAACAAAACTAAAAACAAACAAAAAAATCCAAAGCTTTTGGGATCACCAGTCAGCTGATGGAATGTTGTACTGCACCGGCAAAACTGAAGTGATTTTAACTCAACTCGTGTTTGAAAACATTTTGACTGAAGGTCCTAAGAAAAGCTGGCTTTGCTAAACCAATTACCAAATGTATGAAAACAACTTAATTCGTGCTCATTGTTTTCCAGAATAAATTGCTCTAAACCTCAGCTTCCAGTAAGTCTAAGGCTGCTTGATGTGAGCCAAACAGGGACTTTCCCTCAGAACTTCCATGTAGAAGCACATGCCGTGGTGTGGATGTATTCTTGGGGAAAGGTGTTTTTGGTTTCATTTGTTGGTTTTTGAGGTGGCTGGTTTGCACATTTATTGCCACCAGCCCCTGCAGAGAACAGCGTGCAAGAGGAGCTGTGTGCTCATGTTCCTCTAATGCAGAGCCACTCAAAACCAATCCCAAACAAAGCACCTTCCAGCTCTGAATAACTCTCCTCCTTCCCCTCACCTCATAACCAGGCACAGAGGTGATTTCCTAGCTTTGCTGTGGTGTCGAGGATGGTGGAGATCACAGGCTGGGGCTGAGTGGCTGCACCTGCAGGGATCCAGCAAGTGGTCAGCAGGGTGAGGGTGGGACTGAGGGGTGACAAGCAGGGAAAAATAGATGTGGCAAGGTGAAAAGACTTCTCAAAGCTCAGGCAGTGATTTCTGTTGGTGCAGGGGCTTGGAAAAAAATACTGAATGATTTTTAGGTTCTTATTGTAGGTTACATCCAAGAAATACTGTGATGTGATTGATGTGGAGCAGGCGAGGATGAGGAAAGACGTGGCCTTGGCTCTGCCCCCTTGTGTCTGTGCATGAAGATAAAATCTTTTAATTAAATGATCGCATTGAGTGCACAGAGAGAACGGTGCTCGCTTTAATGAGCAGTTGCTCAATTTTGTTTTTCTCCATGTTCAATGGATGGTGCTATGTCTTATTAACTGGGCACTATTCAAACCCTGCTCAAAGACATTATTAATGTCCCTACCAGATTTATACACTGCTGCTCACGGTAGTAACCCAGCACTTTCCAAACATTAATGGATCAAAATATAAGTGATGAGTGTTATTATCCCCGCTTAACGATGGGGAGACAAATAAAAAGAGATGGGAGCTAATAATTAATTTGTAGTGCTGGTCCAAGGCTGGTCCATGGCTGTTCCTTTTCAAACCATGAGCCTTGTCTGGCCAAAACCACATGCAGAGCCAGGCACTGTGACCTGGCTGCAACTGTGGATGCTCAGCACTCTCACAGGTCAGACCCCAGCAGCTCCTATCAGCTGCCCAACAAACCTGGGCACAATTAGTGGCTGCTTAGGAAAACTTGAAGCACCTGGCCCTGAACTGCACAAAGCCTCTGCTGCAGGAACAGGTCAGGAGGAGCCAACTGTGCTCTGAAGAATAAAAGCCTGCATTCAAGTGTTGGCACTGGATTAAACATGAAAGCATCCTCTAGCTCCTTCCTTTGCTTTCTCTGGCAAAAGGAGTTTATGCAGAAGTTTCGCCTTTGCTGCATGGCCCAGATTCATTCTGTAAGGTAAAGCACTGGGTGAATTGGGTACTGTGTGTCCTGGGGGAAGAAATGGTGTGTATGGCTGTGAAAATGCACTGGGAGCAAAAGATAAAGATCTGGGCTGAAATTGTACAGACTGCTTGGGCGCCTCAAAAACTTGAGGGTTTTTTCCCCAGTCCTCCTTCTCTGTGTAATACAGGTGTAATGTGTGTGACAGGGACTATCAAGCAGGCTAAAGCAAATTGGGCAGGGGAGAGTGAGTAGTCCTTGATGATGTGAATGAAACCTACTGATTTCTCAGCAGGTCTGGGGCAATTTTAGCTCCCACACTGACCTCGGACATAGGGACAGAAAAGAGGAGATTACTGATAGCACCAAATGATTTAGGGAAAGGATAAGATGTTACTGGATGAGTTTCATGGGTGTTTGCTGACAGCAGAGATGTGCTGGGGCCAGGCAGCCTCTGAAGGAGTGTACAGGGTATAAATGTTGTGGCCTGTTCCCTTCTCTCCCTCCCTGGGTGCACACCAGTAGAATTTTGTGTCCTCTGCCCAACCTCTTCCAGCGGACCCCAGCCATGCTTCTACTCCACCCATGCCTTGTTATTCCCATCCTGGGTGTTTTCTGGCACTGCCTCCTCATCGTTATATTCCCTTTCCCTGCATCCCCATCCTGTAGACTGGGGCCCACATGACACCACAGGTGTAGATATGAGGCCACTGGTTTTCCTGGAGCAGAGACTTGGCCACATGGATTGTGGAAAGTGGGTCTGAAATTTAGTTTGTTCTGTGCTTAAAGAGTTTGAGTTCTTTTTTGTCTCAGCAGGGCCTGTTTCAGGTCTTTTATGTCCTATACAGCTCATCTAACTGTTTTGGCATCTTTTATTTTCTCTTTTCCCCAAAAAACTGTTCCAACCAAGGTTTCTTGGAAACACATGGCTAAAAATCCCCCTTGGTTTAAACAAACAATGGAATAAACCAAAGCATAACGAACTTTCCATTGGGAATTTGGGAATTGTGTGGTCTTCAGTATTAGATACTTGATTCTTCTCATCCTCTGTCAGATATAATCCCATCCTTTTGTCTTAAGTAAAGACTTTTGGTCTGTGTTTTGTCTTGCCCTGTTCCAAAAATAATTGTCAAGAGTAACATTTCTGAGCAGGTACAGGAGGGGAAGACATTGGAAAACCATTTTAATTTTATCCTGTAGCAATAGGTGACAATGTGGCTTAAAAATATCTTGTTCCCTGATGAATTATTTTACACTCCCTGGTTAGTTACTTCTTGTGTGTGTATATATGCTATCACTCTTCATATCTTTTTCTTTGCTTTAAAATGGTCAATCCATTTTACATCTCTCTTTGTGGATCCTTCACACGAATCTCCCTGTGCAGCCATCCCACCAAGCAATCACAACTCATTGCAAATGAATTTTTTATTTCTGTATCAAAACATAAGAAATTATTCTTTAAAAATGATGGGTTTTTCCCCCCCCATCCTGTTACGTATGCCTCCTGCTCATTAGCAACAAATATTTGCTGAAGAAGTGGAAAGCAGTGTTTTGTTTATTTTAAGTGATAATAGAACAAGTTTTGGCCCAGAAAGCAAAGTTGTGGCTAGGAAGGAGAATGATTCCCAGTGTCAACCATATGTTGCATTCATCTAACTGAAGTGGCTTAATTACTGGTAGATGTTGCTGAGCTCATAAAGATACCTTTTTGCCAAGATTGTTTGCTGATAATTGCATTCCTAAAAAAAAAAAAAATCTGCAAAACCTCCTCCCACCAAGCTTCCCTTCCAGTCTTCCTTCAGCACCCTTTTCCTTTAGGTACCCACCACAGATTCACATCGAGAGATACTTGTATGTAAAATTTCTGGAGGTCCTGTATTGTTAAGGCTCCTGTCTTGGTCTTTCTTGGGGCAGGGGAGGAACTGCAGTAGTCGTGCTCCAAGTGCTCCTTGGGAGAGGGAGCGGTGGTGATTTTGGAGTAGATTATTCCTCTAATTGCGTAGCTGGTTTCAGTCTGGGATTAAGGCAGCTCAAATAATGACCTGACTTTTTGTAGCTGTAATGAGCAGCAAGCTCGGTCCTTCAAGACCCCTGATATTTTGAATCCTTTCCAAAAATATTCCTGTCGTCAAATCCAAAGTGGAATTTGGGATTTAGCGCTAAGGGGTAAGTGGGTTGGCGGTAACAACCAGCAGCCTCCCTCCGCTTCTGCCTATGCATTCTCATGATAAAGGGCACTTTAAAGCCCCTCTGACAATGAATGAGTCCTAGTTAAATATTTCAAGAACTTCTTTACATGGTTTCCCCTGATGCATGTACTGTTGAGACATCTGTCTTCCGTACTAATAAAGTAGTCTAGATTTAAAATGAACTTCATTGGATTGCTTTGAAACTATAGGCACATATGGTTCATAATTAGCTGGATATCTCTTATAGTTAAATGATTTTTTTTTCCTCTCCCTCTCTCTCTGTCGCCCATTCGCATCAATAATAGAAGCAAACAAAGTTCCAATTGTTCCCTGTTGCGGGACATTATGTGCCTGAATAAATGGATGTTGGCTGTGTCTACATGGATTTGCCATATGGCTACAAAGGCCGAAAGAATAGGGGCAGTGTGCTTTGTGCCGGGGCGCGGAGGGCCGGCCGGCTGGGTGGGGCAGGGCGCGGGGGCGGCCGCACACCTTCCCGCACCCCCGGCCCTGCGGCACCGGGCCCTCCCTCGCTGCCTGCTGCGGGCTGCGAACCCGACAGCTCCGCTCGGGCAGTGCCCATGGGCTGGGGTTATTTGCTTTAGAGCCCCGTGCCTAAACCGTCCCCGCGGTGAGAGCTTTCCCCCTGGGCCAGGCTGGGCACACCTCGTGGCTCCTCCGGCCGAGGTATTTGGGAGCTCGGAGCAGGGATCTTTCATTGCAAAAAGTCCTATTATTAGTTGCGGGCTGGGACAATGGAGGTCCCAAAGGCACCTGCTTTCATGAAAGCGAGAGAAAAGCCCATAAATCCTGGAGGATCCAGCTGCCTCACTCCGGGTATTGTTGGCTTTCATAAGGAAAGGGAAAAGCTATTTTTCTTTTCAAAGGGGGGGAAAATCGTATTGAGTCAGCGGCCACTGATGCGGGCGTGTAAAATAATCCCGTTCTGATTAAGCGATCATGGAGCTGGGGGTAATCAATGTAACTTTTACAGCCAGGAGCGTTTGGCGGCCGTGACAGCGGGGGGAGAGGTTGGGGGAAAAGGGGGGGGCCGGCAGAGAGGAGCTCTGTGACGGGGGAAGACGATGTGGGCAAACCTTGAGCCTTATTCACCCTTATTCACCTCGTTCTCTCGGCTCCCTCCCCCCTCCGTGGAAGTGTATCATACAGAGATCAGAAAGCCAGGGAGTGACGCCCTCTCGGTCCGCCCCAGCTGCTGGGTCCAGCGGGGGGGTGCAGCATTTCAGAGGTGCCAAGTTGGGGTGTGGAATCGGAAAGGCATAAATCAGCCCAGTCAGTCCCCACGTCCTGGTCCTCCTCCCCATCTGCACTCTCCAGCATCCCAATCCTGCACCACCTGCAGCCAGCACCAGACCCGCTCTGTCCGCCTTTCCCGGGCAGCGCGGGGCTGGGATTCGGAGCAGGGCGTGCGCCCCGACCCCTCGGGGCTGCCTGAGGATGCCGCGGCTTTAACCTGCCCTCAGGCCATGGGGACGCCGCAAAGTGCTGCTGCTGCATGGCTGTGACAGCATTGTCACCAAAGCACTGTCAAAATGCTGGCTGGGAGGGTTTATTTCGTCTCGTGGGAGGGTTTATTTCGTGTGAGTGTTGTTTTGCTTTTTACGTCTTTTAGGGCGAGCTGAAACTGCTGCCTTTCCCAGAACTGTTGTTTGTCCTGTAAATCATTGCTGGGCAAGAGGTAGCAGGAAGTGCTTCCCTGCAGTAGGCAGGGCTCTGGGCTCCGGGCTGCGGAGTGAGGGCCCGCGGCCGAATGAGGGGGAGGGGGGAAGGTGTGCACAGCCTCGACAGGGGCGGCCCCCCGGGCTGAGCCCGCTGGGTACCCGGCCCGCACGCACCGGTCACCCCCCGAGGCTGTCGCCAACAGAGGCAGGCAGGGGCGAGGGGGCGGTGGGGGCAGACACAGCCTCGGGAAGAAAGGGTGAACTGTTAGAAGTAACCATTACAGCGTGCCGAAAGGCGAAGGCAGGGTGTGATGAAGGGCGTGTGCTCCCCTCATGCTTGGTTAACTCCGGCAGTGCTCAGGAGTTTGAACTTGTTTTTAAGGGAGAAGCCCTCCCCCGTTCCCCTCCGGACCGTACGCCCTCCCCGCGGCGGAGTCGCGCTCCGGGGTACCCGGACCCCGCGGCGAGGGAGGACCCCCTACCCCGAGAGACTGAGACAGAGCTGGGCTCCCCCGCCCCAGCCGCCGGGGCTGTCTCTGCCACCCCCCTTCCCCCCGGACTTCCCCTCCAGCACACACCAGCAGGCTTGCGGCCGTTTCCTTTTATTTAATTTTATTATTGAAGTTGTGGCATTATTTGCAATGGCAGTGGTACAGACCGGCTCAGGATCCATTGAAACAGATTCGTCTTCAAGTAAAGTCTAAAAAATGTTTTGATTCATAGCTACATCTTGTGAATGCAAAAAAAAAAATCCACTATAAAAATAAATTTACATTTTGTGAATAACAAAAGCAAATATAGTGCCCTTTGGCTTAACCAAAAGAAAAAAAGACTATTGGATGTCAAAGTTATCCACGTTTCCGACATAAATAGAAAATATAAGTTAGTATAACTCTTAAAAAAAGTTTTGTACAAATATACACTTGTTTTTTTAACTTTTCCTTTTTTTGCACTGAGAGCTCAGCAGAGATTAAACATTTCTTATAAATGACTTTTAAAGCTTTACACTTCTGGCCAGTGTACTCACATTAGGCGTAATACATTTCTATACAGAACGTCATACATTGCACTGTTGTACGATAACACTGCTCCGTGCGCGGCCGGCGCTGCGGCTCCGCTCCGGCTCCCGCAGCCGGGCCGGGCGGGCGCGGGGGGTCCCGGCTCGCCGCGCCACCCGCCCCGGCCCCCCGCGCCTCCGGGGCGTCGCGCCTCCCGCGGCGGCGCGCCTCTCCCGTGGGTGCAGTAGTGCAAAAGTCTGAAGAACAAAAAAGAGGAGGGGAAAAAAAATAAGCAGGGGAAAAATAATTGGTCGTGGTATAGGAAGTAAGTAAGAGAGCGCGGCAGAAAGCGCCCGGACAGCGTCGCCCGCTCCCGGGGCGCGTCTTACCTGGCTCACCGGAGCCGCTTGCGGGGAGTCTGCTCAGCCGGCACGGCGGCGGGGGACGGCGGGCAGCCGCTGGGGCGCTCCGCCGCCGCCTTGGGCTCCGCCGGCCTTTTTCTCCTCGCGAAGAAATCTGAATGGGGGACGGAGAGAAAAGATGGGGCCGTCAGCCACTGCGGCGGGACGCCCCCCGTCCCCTGCGCTCCCCGGCTCCCCACGCACCTGTGATGCGGGCGGTCGGGCCCCTCCGGCGGAGCCGCATGCCGCGGCGGCGGGGCGCTGCGCGGTTCTCCCGGCTCAGGCGGCCCCCGGGCCCCTTGCCGGCGGCGGGCGGCGGCGGCGGGGAAGGGGGCGCCCGGACGAGGGGGACGCGGCACCGTCCCACCTGCAGAGTCTCCCGGTAGAAAGCGGGCACGGCGCTGGCCTCCACCTCCTCCCAGCGCAGGCGGCCGGGCCCCGGTAGCGGCGTGTCGGTTTGGAAGTTGTAGTCCCAGCGCCGCTGGTCGTCCTCTCCCATCTCCCGCAGGCGCTCCCGCAGCTCCCGGCCCAGCTCCTCGTGGTCCACCGGCCCGAAGAGGCACCTGCAGACGGGGCTGCGGCCGTGCCCGACCAGGGCTCGCCGGGCCGAGAGGCGCTCCAGGGCGGCGGTGCCGGAGAGGTGCACGTTGGACATCGCCGCCGGGCCGGGAAGGCGTGGATGCCCCCCCGCCGCTCCTCTCCTGCCGTCCTGTCCCGTCCGCTCGCTTCCTCGCACTCAGGCCAGCCCTGCCTCCCGCCTTTGAACCCCTGCCCCCGGCCGCTGCCTTTTAAACCCCGCTCCCCGCGAGGGCGAGCAAAACACCATTAGCATAATAGTGTTTCCCTGCCGCCGGCCCGCCGCGATTGGCGGGCCCCCCCCCGCCGCCCCCCGGCCCCCGGCGGCAGCGCTCCTGCCCGCGCCCTCCATTGGCTGTGCCGGGCAGCGCCGCGCTGCCGCCGGCCGCATTGGCCCGCCCCGGCCCGGCCCGGCCCGGGGGGCGGCCCCGGCGCTGGCCCGGCCCCGGAGGGCGGCTGCCGCGCTCCCCGCCCGCTGCCGGCCCCCGCTCTCTTTGTCTGCCGCCGGCCGCAGCTCCGCCGCCGCTTCCAAGCCGGCCGCTTTCGGGGTTGTTGTTTTCCCCCCGCTCCGTGTTGCCTTTTCCGTGTGAAGGGTGCGTGTGGGAGTGTTTTTACTATTATTTTTTACAATTATTTTGTTTGAGATTTTAAATTTTTTTCTCCTCGAGGAGTGTCGCCAGTTTTTTCAGCATCCGTGGAGCGCGGCGGCTTGGGGCGGGGGAGGTGATGCGTGTGGAGCAAAGCGGGATCGTTTCTGGCTCGGAGATTTTTATTACTCTGCTGCAAAACAAAGTGAGATGCTTGCAGATTTCAAAACAAGCTGAAGGCTATTTTTAAAAATAGGGCTTCTCAGCTGCATGGAAGTAATAACTTGCAGCCTTAGTGAATAGAAGTACATGAAAACCACAGCATTTTCCTCTCCTGACTTTAAAACCCACATAATACGTGTTTGTTCGCTGCAGATGAACTAATCTTGCTATTGTGTTGCCAGGGATCAGCTGGCTTCTGCTTTACATTTTCTGCAGGTCACTGCAATCATTGCCTTTTGTTGTTTTGGGATGGAGGAGTATGAAAGGAAAAGAAGGGGGAGCATAATTGACACCGTGCTAAAATCGGTCCCAGAACATCATCACAGTGTTGATGTGCATCTCAGAGGGTCATCGTGGCAATGATTTTTTCATCTGCAGACAACAAGGGGAAAGAGGAACTTCTTTCATGTTTGGGGACCCCCTCACTCATGTCCCTGTGGCTCTTGCCTTTGGGAAGTTCAAACCCTTGAGCAAAGACAAACTGGATGGTTTTATTTCCTAGAGGAAATAAAATTAGTATTAATTCCTAGGATGTGCTGGCTCTGCAGAGACTGCCCCAGATGCCTGCTTGCTGCAGGGCTGGAGGGGTTGCAGCTTTAGGCCCCTTAGGGCAATGGTGCCCACAGGTAGGTCTGCTTCAAAGAGAGAGGAATTTGTCTTTGCATCCCTGGAGAGGCCTTGCCAGGTGCACCAAAGTAAGTCTGTAGTGTTTCCACATTTGTCCCATCTCTGTGACAGAGCAGCCCTCCAGCAGTGCTGGGGACCGACCCTCACTCTTGCACTTGCCATGCCAGTGAGGAGCTTGTGGCAGCTGGGACAGCCCCTGTCACCCCCCAGGTGCTGCACCTTCAGTGGTGCTTCCCAAGCCTGCCTGCACCAGGACATACCAACAGTGCCCGTGGGTTTGGACCCATGCACCTGGGGTTGGCTGCTGCTGGCAGAGAGAATGCTGGAGCCTGGCTCACTGCACAGGAAGGATCTATCCATGCTCAGGCTGCTGAGCAGTGAGATGCCATGACAGGTCTGATCTCCTGAAGTCATCTCCTGATGTTTGTGGGGACAGTTAGGGTGCTCGGTGGGGAGCATCTGTAGCTTGGTGATGGAGAGAAGAAGATGCAGCAGGTGCCTTCAGGGTGCAGATCCCCACTTGTTTCCTGGGCTGGCATGGAAGAAGATTTTGCAGACCAGTGGTACAGACAGACCACTTTAATTTCACTAATGGTGATAGCATTGGTGTTTTAAGAAATGTGAGGACTTTTTTCTTTTAAAGATGCCTGTTCAGATGTTATGTTCTTAACAGCCATTCTCAGTTTCCCAGGTGAGCTGGACAGCCTACCCATGTGGCTGCTTTAGGTGAATATTACCTCACTGTCCTTTCCGTCCCAAAATGGCCCTTGAAGATGGCCATATGGAGGTCTCTTGGCCCCAAGACTATAATTTAGGGAGCAGGTCATGAAAAGTTCCTCATTGCTAAGAGCACATCATCTTAAAAAGCAGGAGGTGCACATCATTTAGGCACAGGTTCAGCCAGGAGAGGAGGTGTGGGTCCCACAAGCTGGGATGGTTGGAGAACATGGCACGGTGTTCACCTGGGGCCTTCTCTCAGCAGCCATCAAATGCATCTCTCAGGATATAGGTTGGGGCAGTTCTAGGAATAAATGTGCTGTGCAGAGAAAATAATTTGAGGTCCTCAAGAAACCTGCTGGAAAAGTGCCCTCTATGCAAGACTCGAGCCAAAGGCAATGGCCAGGTCCCTGCAGACAGGGGCTCTTTGTGAGGAGTCCTCGCGAGCCTGCTGCCGTCCTCCCCCCGTGCCAGCGAGGCCAGCGACCGCCCTTCCTGTGTTCTGCCTCTTTGATTTTAGACATTCCTGCCATGAAAGCTGCACCAGCAAGATCCCCTGCTATTTGCAAGATGTGGGTGTGCCCTTGCAAAATCCACGCGTTGTCCTTCCAAAGCCTTCCCAGAGGTTAGCCAATATTTACGCAGTGCTTGAGGGAGGCAAGGAACGACGGTTTCAATGCTCAGGAGTTGCCTTGTGTGAGGCCACTTCACCTTCCAGCTCACCTGGGAGGTAAAGCAGCTCAGGTTTGAGATTACCACCCCTGTGTTTTTTTAGTTCAGCTTCCTCACTGTTAATGCTCTCTAATGCTTTTGACTCGATTTTTTTGTCCCACTATACATTTAGGTTTTAATGTGGTGGTGATAGTCCTGGCCACTTTCTGCTCACAAGTTCTAGCACTGTCTTTTTTTTTGTGCGTGTGGAGATAGAGAGCATCCAGCCCATTTGAGGAGGAAGTACTGTATGCACAGAGAGATGTTTTTAATTTAGTAGATCTGTGAACTCTCAGGCCAGAGGAGTAGGTTATGATCCTCTAAACCAGCAGTTTGCCTAACATGAGCCACAAAATCTTACCCAAGAGCTCCTAGCACCAAGCCTATTAGCCTCTTTATAAATTCCTGCTCCAGAACACTGAGCAGAGTAATTACTGCTATGGTTAGAACAGTGCCCCATGAGAATGAAACGGTTTTGCTCAAAATATCCAAGTCATATCTGCTTATGTCAGGAAAAATAATGACTTTAACTAGTGTGTATTCCTGCTGGCTGTTCTGTTTCAAAAGGGTGAGGGGAGGGAAAAGCAAACTCCTTTATGACCTGTGCATCATTGCAAAGGGATTGCAATTGCAGGAGGTTTATTGCATTTGACTATTTCTGTTTGGAAAGGGTCCAGGTTGACTGTCAGAGCCAGGGCTGAGTCTGATGGCTTGGCAGATAGGGGAAGAGAGGTCCTTGCACTGTAAACTGAGCAAGGAGTAACCAAGGAGATTTGATAAGAAGTTATGGAGGTAACAAAAGAGAGATTCTCGGTGCTGTCATTCTGATGGGGCTGGCTGTTGTGCAACTCCAGGTTAACTTATTCAGAAGAGAGGGTTTAGTGAGATGCTTATGTATAGAGGCAAACAGTCCCCATGACGTGGTGCCATGGAGGAGCACTCCTCTGTCTTTTGGCAAGCCTTGGAGTGAGCTTCTCCTGCAGGGATTGTCCTCAGCATGCTGCCAGACGAGCAGACCTGTTGTTGGGCCCCTGAGGCTGGGAGGTTTGTGCTTTGCTCTCCTCTCATTTCCTTTAGTACACGGTTATTATCTACACTCAGCAATGTTTAACTCAAGATTCTTCAATTGTTGTGTGATCTACATGTGATTGCTTCATTTCAGAATGTGTTATATGCCATAATTGCTTTAGCAGAGGCATAGACCAATAGACATTGGTACTTTATCTCCTTTGCACTTCTCTTTTACTAAGCATGTGATCATAAGCAATTTGCATTTATACCAGTGGCAATTTTGCTCGGTACTTTGGAATCCTGCTTAAATAAACTGATTACAATTAAGGTTCAAGTTAGGACAGAGTGCTCAATCTCTTCATCGAGGCTTTTCCACCACCAAAGTGACAATTCAAATTATTCGAACTGGTATAGACTCAGAATTTTCCATTTCTTGACAAGGTCATAAAGTGTCAAATTACTAGATTTGATAGCTGGGCAAAACCACACTATTACAGGGGTTAAAATGGGTAAAGGAAATCTGAGCAGAACCCTGGAAAAATTCTGGCAGCTTTAATTCGGTTTGAAATGCTTTTTGTTGTGTTCTCAAAGAAAAAAAAAGGCATAAGCTAATATCTCAGACCAAAAAAAATTGCTTAATTTAATTTAATTTCCTTTAATTATTTTTTTTATTATGCCTTCTGTTCTTGGTTGTTAAAAGAAGAGCCAGCCTTGCTGTCCAGCTGCTGTGCATCATTAGGGTAGCACAAAGGTAGCAGTGAATTTAGCCTAATCTATTGATGGACCTGCCAGTGCACCAGGGGCCGTTGCATTCTCTCTTCACACTCCTCTTTTGCTCTTGCCATCATGTTGTTTTACTAGATCAACTCCACTCGCCATCTGGCTCCTCATCCTGACTGGGAGCCTGGCTCGTTTGCAGGATGCTGTTATCTGGGAAAGCAGGCTGGCAATGGCAGGTCCCAAGTAGCATTTTGAGCTCGCAGTACGTACCTGTGGAGGGTGGCCCTTTTTTGCTTGCTGTCTGTGTAGTGATATTTTAGCAGTAGTTAAATGCTCCATTTATTTATATTCCCTGCTTTTCTGTTGGTGTAATTGCTGTCAAAGTCATGCTCCACGCTCACAGGTCCTGTTCATTGCCACTCTTTGCATTGAACTAGAGGTTTGCATTTTGCTTGTTTTGACATTCCCCTCGCCTTTCATCTTGATCCATGGTAATATTATTTTTGGAGTAGCTTTTCATAGGTTATTTCTACTTTATGTAGGGGGAGGTAGTGGTGAAGGGGCCATTACGCAGGTTTTATTTTTGGTTTCATGTTTCTTAAGTAAACAGGTTTTTTACTGCTGGTAGTCTAGTCCTGAAGGAGATCCTTCATGGCCTGGACTGTTGCAGGGGGAAGGTGCCTGGTCCCCAAGCAAGCCCAAGAGCAGCGGTAAGTGCATCAGAGGCATCTTCACATGGATCCCAGCACATGCCTAGAGGGAACACAACCCACAGAGTAGGAAAAAACTCCCCAAAGCCCTAGAAACGTTGTGAAATCTGACTGTGAAAGCAACACACCCCCGAGAAGTGGAGGCTGTCTAAAGAATGCTGACGACGAAGGCCTTAAAAAACAGCGTGAGGGAGAGTTAAACGAGCCCAAGTTTTGCTCACCCCACTCCTGGCGGCGCTGGCGGAAAACCGACCGGGGGAGCCGCGTTTGCTCTCGGGCCGGGCCCGCACCTCGTCCCTCCCCGTTCCGCCGGTCCCTGCCCCGGTCCCCATCCGTCCCGAGCCCCGTCGGGCGCGGCGGAGCCGGCCTGCGGCGATGTGCGGGGCAATGGTGCCCTCTAATGTCGGCCCTGCCGCCTTCCCCGCTCGCCCCGCGGCCGCCGCACCTTCCCGGCGGCGCCAGCCCCGCTCTGCCCGCAGCACCCCGAGCACACCTCGCCCCGCAGCCTACCATCCTAAAGGTTTCTCGAGGTGCTCCAAGTTTGTACCATTCTTTGGCAAGATTTGTGAATAGAAGAATTCACTCACTTGATTTTGTGAGAAATTAGGGTTGAGGTGTAACTTGGCTATCATAGACTCATAGAATGGCTTGCTTTGCAAGGGATATTAAAGATTATCTTGTTCCAATCTCCCTGCCACAAGCAGGGACACCTTCTACCAGAACAGGCTGCTCAGAGCCCCATCCAACCTGGCCTTGAACATTTCTAGGGATGGGGCTAGAAATCCCCAAAGTCTCTGGGCAAAATGTACCAGTGTCTCACCACCCTCACAGCAAAGCATTTCTTCCTAATATCTATCCTAAATAATTTGGTTTAAAACCATTAGCCCTCCTTCTGTCATTGCCACTTCTCAAATATGACAGATGTGACTTAGCTCCATGGCACTGTAACCCTGGCAATCCAAGAGAAGCAGATCCAGTTGTACAGGATGCAGACCTTGAGACACTTCATGGAGGCCTGGCATGTCTCAAGGAGCCCCAGGAGTTTTTTTTTTTACATTTTCCTGCAGCGGGTTCCCTCTCTAGGAGCGGTTGGCAAAGCAGTGCAGTGCTGTGGGATCTGGCTGTTCCTTCTCTCGCACTCCAGGCTGGATTCCCTCTGCTTATCTGCCTCTCCTTCGGGGCTTGCTCCCTCCATCGGTGCGATGGGCTGTTGAGATATCCTGCAGTGACGCAGCACGGTGAGATCATCTTCCCTCCCTCCTCAGCCCCCGGCTTCTTGTTTGTAATCTTTGGTTAATTTATCTTCTTGCCTATGGCTTTAAATTTGCTTTTAGGGTAGTAAATTTTATTTTTTTCTTAATCTTGGAAAGCAATCACTTTATAATCTCTCTGCTAGAATCATAGCATTAATTTTGCTGCAAGCATTGAATGTGGACCAAACATCACCAAGCCAGTGGTGAACCTGCAGAGGGAGGGGTTCAAAGAACTCCCCTGGGGGAGTCCATCACATTCATTTTACAGCAGTTTAGCCATAATAGGGCTGCCATGCCCACAATCAGGTATGTATTCCTACAGAGCGAGGGAGGAGTTAATTGTACCTGGCTCCAGCAGCACATTTATACAACGCAGAACAATTAGTGCTGTGCCTCATTGCTGGGAGCTCAGCCTGTGTTCTATATGGGGCAGCATTAAGGGATTTGTATGTGCCATCCACAACAGCACTCAGTACAAATCCCACTAGCCTTCAGTCTCCTGCAGATCCCAAGAGAAAACAAGTGCCATGTCCCCTAACAGGGCAGAAGAGGTGGAAGGCCCCAGGTAGCACTGGCCTAAAGGCTTTCCAATGGTTTGCATTACACCCACTGACACAGCTATTTCTTAATGTGGCAGTTCTTGAGCTTTGGACAGAGGCTGGAAGGACGTGCTACCCAAGATCATGGTTGGAAATATTACTAAATACTCTGATTACATGTGATTGTAGTGTCCCTTGGTAGATGGTGGAGGCCAGGAGAAAGTCAAGTTTTTTCCTGTGCTGTGACCAGGTTGAAAAATCATCAGGGTGTGCTGTAGCCTTACAAGTTTTCCCTTAGCAGCTGCTCTGAAACTTCTTTCAGGAGTTATTGCTAAAACAAGGGTGTAGGGCAACGAGCTCCAGGTGCCCAGCTCTCAGTTTCAGCTAGGATGACTTTTAGACTTTGGACAGGAGAATCAGGCACAAAGAGATTAATTTGTACCTGAGTTTCTCAATTAAACTTTTATTCCATGAAGGTGCAATTAAAACCACACCCTGATGCTGTGCAAGATAACAGATATCTCAGAGAGCATGCACGTGAGGGCGTTTCAAAATGACATGGTACAAATTCTTCTGGTGTGAACCAGGAGACACATTCTCAAACATACTCATGACCAAATGGGTCTGAAACAAATGTTTTCCTAACAGTAAAAACAGAAGAGAAGCTGGATGAAAGACTTGAAAGTTAAATGCTGGCAGCATGGAAATCAGAGGCAAAATTCCCAGTGAATTGGGGTCATGGTTTCAGACTAAAGCCAAGTAATCCAGATCCTGTACTTCTCAAAGTAAAAATTAGTCAGCTGGTCATCATTGGTATTCAAAGAGAAAACAGAAACCAGGTGAAATCATTTAAGCTGACAGTGGCCAAATGGTTGTGAGTTTGCTCTGGAAGGAAATAAATCCATCTGGAGGTGTTATGTTTACAGAATCCCATTGCTTTCTGGATCAAATGCACTTGCTTTGAGATGGAAGAATGGCTATTTTTTTTTTCTCCTTTTTCAACCACCAGGCTGCAACTTTAATCTAGAGTCTTTTCTTTTCATGCACCATCAGCCATTAAGCAAGATTTGTCTGTGACCTGCCCTGGCAGTCCTGCAGCTTCTGAGGGCACCTCCAGTGGGATTTGTGGTGGTTGTTTCTTCACCTGTGCAGAGATGGCTGAATTTGGCAATTTGATTGATGAGGCTTAGAAGGAATATAACCCACTACTCCCCTGGCAGCACTGGGCAATAAATAAAAGGAATAAATCCTTATTGTTTTGTTTTGAAGGTAGTGAGGAGAGAGGCTGGGCAGACCTGCTGAGTAGATTTGTGTCAGTTTTAACAGGAGCCTTTAGGACCCAGTCAAGTTTGGAAGTTGGGGAATTACTTCCCAGCACACTATCTGGGGCAGATTTACAGAGCTAGTCTAAAAATTTGTAAAACTTGCTTGATTTCTGCATTGTGAGCCTGTGATCATCTCAGGGACAAGCTTTAAAAAGTATTTTGAAATACTTTTAAAAAATAAATAGCTCTTAGGGATTTTGTCTTGAAAAAATTTGTGTGTGCCCTCTTGTCCTGATGCCAGGGTTGGATCCTAACAGTGTGTAAAGTCTGCTCTGATTCTTTACAAAGAGAGATAAATTTAATTCACAGGTCTTGGTGTTGTTCCAAAATAATTCTGAAGAATTATTATAAGAAATGTGCTTTCAAGAGAGAACAATTGAGCAGGTTTGGTGTCTTCTTGTGACAAACATACCTGCAACATGTTAGAAATGCATCCTCATTGTTTGCTCCAAGGGAAGGCTGTGCCTGTAGAGGTTGAAACTGGAAAGAAGAGAATCAAATGGTACCATGCAGGTTCTGGCTTCTTACAGCAAAATTTCAGATATATTTGAGGTGGAACTTAATTATATGATAGATTGAGCTTAAAGATGTGTCTTCTAAACTTTTCCACTCTCATCTATCTGTCCATGCTAGAGTTGTATTCAGTGTTCAACACTGGTTTTGCTTGAAGATTTTCCCCAAACCATTGTGAGGATTCCTCATATCCCATTCAAGAGCCTTAGTAGGTTCCCCTACAATCTCAGTGCTGAGGAGTCCATGAGGAATTCCCACTTCCAGGAAAGGTGATTTGATTTCTTTTTGTCTCAGATAAATTCAAGCAGAGATTGTATGGGCAGGCCAGGAGGAAACAATGAAACATCTCCAAAGCCTTCTGGTGGTTTGAACAAAACCCCCAGCATTTGTAGGACTGTCATTTTTCTTGTATTTCTAACTAAAATCAAGATTGTAATTGTTCTGCCCGAGTAGCCGTGGCTACAACCTTTATTGCTGATGCAGGGGGTGCAGACCCAGCTGGCAGAGAGGGCACCTCCAAGGGCACGTGTCCTCCAGATCTTTAAAAACTTTGGTTTTCCTGCTGAGTTTTCCTGCTGAGTTGACTGATACGCAGGGGTACATGCTCTGCTCCAATTTGCAGCAGCGTGGGCTCCAGGATTTGCTCTGACCTTACAACACCATGCAAGCCTTCATCTGAAATGAGATGTTTTGCTTAGAGGGAGAAGAACAAGAACCTTGGATGAAGCTTTGTGAGTAATTTAGAGCCTAGATAGATCAAGGGCTGTGAGGCCACGTTTGCACATTTCACCATTTTTGAGCTGCTGATAAATCCAGCCCGCATGGCTCTGGACATCTTTGTTCTCTCCCAGCCATAGGCAGCAAATACCTGCGACACAGGTTTATCCCCCACTCGTGTAGGGGGTGGAGCTGTGGGGTCAGCTGTCCTCTCCCCACTCATGGCATGTTGGTTCTGTGCAAAACTGGGAGAGGAAATGTCTCCCCTGGCCCTGAACTAGTAAGGATTTGTCTCAGCATGTAGCACAGGCCCCCTTCTGTGCAGGGGAGCTGTCTCTGGGATGTGCAAGGTTTTACAGACTTTTACATGCTTTGCCCTTTCCTCCTTGCTCCATACAGAAACATGCACTTGCAGGAGCTCTGGATACACACCCGTGTTTTGTTTGTGCTGTGTACAGCTTTGTTGGAAGGCTGAATGACAGAGAGATTCTTGTTACATTGTGTTGCTGGTGGTCTCCTGAATGCTTGAGATTTATAAATCAGGCAATTGTTTGATTCTGACACAGGAAAATGTTTTGGTAAAGGCAGAAGGCTTGAGACTAGTTGAAAATGTCTGGGACTCCCATTGTGTGGAGAATGTTATGTGTGCAGAGGAAATCTGCAGCATTCCTACAGCAAACCACAACAAGAAGCTCCATACAGCCCTAATCAGTCACAATTCTCATATAAATTATAATGGCCTAAATGTTATTTAAATGATAAACAGCTTTTGCATTCCAGACATTGCTGTGATTCCAGAAGGTGGCTGTGTAATACCAGCTGAATGAAATATTGTTCATTGCAGGCAAAGTTTGAGCCTCCATTTGTGTGTGCATCCGGATTTATCACTTCTAGAATATTCTTTGGCTGTGAACCCCAGACTCCCAATGCACTGTGTGTATCTTGGAGCCCAGGGCTTCATCCATTATCCAGCAGTGAGTTGTCTGAAGACTGGGCATGCCAACATGCCAGGAAGCTGAAGACACAACCACAGAGGCAGCAGAAGCATCCATTGATTCTGGGCTGTCACCACAGCTTATTAGTGTGTGGAGTTTTGCCTGGACCCTGCTCAGCAGCTGATGGAACCACCAGTCCTTCAATCACATTTTCCTCCAGAGATGGACGGGTCAGGCCTGCTGGAAACAAGTGTGGCTTGTGGAGGAACAGTGCCAGGTCTAGGAGAGACCATTTGCCCAGCAGAGAGGCCATGCAGCAGAGCTGAGCTTTCACTATGGGTCATCTTTTGCTTGCTGATTCTTCAGTGTTCTGGCATAACAGACTGGAGGCATTTGCTGGTTTTTGGTGTCCCTGCTTGAAGGAGGGGCAGCCCAGCAGCCTGCCTGCACTGCTGTCAACAGCTCACTGAAATTCGATGGGATTTCTGTTTGCTCGGGAGAAATTCTGGGTAGGGAGGGCCACAGCCATGGGCACAGCTGGGAGATGATCCAGAGTGAGTCCTCAGGCTGAGCTGAAATCATCCTCAACAACGTGCTGCTCAGTGTGAGCAGGCACAGGAGGCTCCTGCCCCAGTGAGGTCCTGATGGAGCCCAGGAGACTGGATGGGTACAAACAACTGAGTTTTTCTTCCTATTTGGTCATGTCAGTTTTGGTGTAACTCTCCTGAATTCAGGCCACAGGAGTTTTTCCAAAACTCCCTTACAATAGACAGGCAGTGTCAATTGTAAAGGACTTTTGGAAAAATCCTGTGGCCTGAATTCAGGAGAGTTCTCTCTCATCTGCATGCTTTGTTGTCAAATTCCAGCATTCAGAAATGTTCTCTTTTATTTTAATTTTTCCAGAATATTAGAGAGAAGAAACTGCCCTGTGGTTAACAAGGGGACTGGCATCCAAAGGATGATTGAATGTGACTCCAGCCTCTTCCACAGACTTCCTCTGTTTTCAGGGAAGTCATTAAACCCCTCTGTCTGTTAGAGTCCCATCTGCAAGACAAGGAGGATTTAATGCTTTTCCCTCATCTGGATCTCAACATCTTTTTGTGGTTACAGGGCACCAAATGAGGCTTCAGTATTAGTTGGAGCTTTGGGGGCTTACCATTAAAAAGTTAATAATAACTAGCCATATTTCATAGAATCATAGAATGCTTTGGGTTGGAAGGGACCTTTCAGATAAAATGTGATTTGCAGTTTAATATGCTAAGTAACAAAGACTTTACCAAGAGAATGAACAATAGCCTTTTCCATTTTACAAAATAATTTTCCAGGCATAATAAGTGCACCAGCATTTTTATAAAAACAAATTAGAAATAATTGCTTTTTGCAATTCAATACACACATAGAAAAAGCCAAAAGAGCTCAGCAGCTACCAGGAATCTGATTTCATTGTCGATTTGGACTGTCTCTGCAGTTTTTATGAAAATCCCTGAAGACTGTGCTATTTTGTAAACTAAACATGGCTGCTTTTTTTTTCCTTTTTTTGCTGGCCATGTGGAGTCTTTTTCCATTCATTAGCAAGCTGCTTTTTTCATGGACACAATTAGACAAAGGAATAAATCAGTCAACAAACTTGGGATATAATTTTGGCAATACCAGGCCATCTATGCTCATATTTGCTTAACTGTATAAATCTTTCACCAGAATACAAATGAGGCCTGTTCCCTTAGTCTTGGGGTTGGGGAAAGAGAGGGATCAGGCCAGATCCTGCAGATTTGATGGCTCCCACCGACCATGGCTGGTGTTGAGCAGTTTCCCTCATTACAGCCATTCAGCATTCCCACTATTGAGGAATCACTTCGAGATAATTCTTCCATTTCCTTTCTCATGTTACAGGGTTGAAGAAACATGCCCAGGACAATGGCTCCCTGAGGACTGGGTCTCTGTGAAGGGTTGTTACGTGCCTCCATGTCTGAATGTCTGCCTGCCTCGCTGTTTTTGGTTGGTGGCCTCTCAGTGCTCTTCCAGAGAGAGGAAGGGCTTTCTCTGCTGCTCCTTGGGCAGGGAGATGAGGTGTGGGCAGGGAGATGAGGTATGTTCATAACGCTCAACTTGCACCTCATGTCTCTCCTGGCAGCCAGCACACAGAGATGCTGTTTCTCTTTGCAAGGAAAAATGAAAGTTTTGCTGACAGCAAGAGGCAGTGATTCCCTCCCTGGCATTCCCAGCCAGCTGTCATGCTTGCCGTGGATATGCATGCACACCCACAAGGGCGAGGATTTGTGACTGATCTGTGTTGGAGCAGGATGTGCTTCATCCCATCTCTGATTTTTTTGTGCAGCTGAAGACACTGGCCAGTTCAAATTCTTAGAGGATTGAGGCCTGAGAGATGCCCTTCATTGCAGGGCATTATATCTGCGTTTTCATCCCTCTTCAAGGCTCCTTTGGGACTGAAAACTTGGTTTGACCCCCTACAGGCTCGAGCCCAGGGCACCTCATGTTCCTCCAGATCATATTAGCTTCCTCTGTGGAAAAAAAAAACCAAACAAGTTTAGAGAAGGATTCAAGATTTATTTCCCCCCGGTTCATTGTTTTCCAACCAACATTTCAACTTCTGGTACTGATGTGGGTGGATTTCCCTTCCCTATGCCTGTGCTAGCCTTGCTTCCCATTCCAGCAATTTAAGAAAAAATTTTTGCCCAAGTAACATAAACAGTGAGCCTTTATGATTTTTTAAAAGATCTTCTCAGGTTTCCTGCTCTATTTTTTTCAGACGTCAGATACATTCAGATAAATAGGCCTCAGGAAAGACACACCAGGACAGCAACTATAAATACTCCAAAATTGCTGAGAATAAGTGTCAAGGCTTAATGCATAGCTAATGGACTAATCTGCAATTTTACCACAAGATATTTATCTCCTTGCTCGTTTTCATGGTAGTCTCCCTGAAATACATGTCTATTCAAAGTTTATTTATCCTACTCAAGAAAACTCATTTCCTCTTCATAACCTGTTCCTCCCCAGTTTTAAAATTAATTTGGTTTTTCAAAGATAGCTTGTCAGTGACCAAGTGCTACCCATGGTGTAGTCTATAATTGAGCCAGAAGGAGCCTTGAGATAAAAGTGCAGTGCCAGCTTATGCCATCTGTCATTAGTGGTGCATTATCACTGCAGGTATAAATGAGCTGGCCCTGAGCTGCATGGCTGCAAATGTGGTGTTCAGTGGAGCATAGCTGGGAACAGGGTTAATCTCTACCATAGTTAGGCTCCTGCAGACATTTTCAGTCAGACTTCTCACTCAGGGCAGGAGGAGAATTTGTCTTGTGGCAATCACAGTGGCTGTATTTCCATCAGTGCTCCTGCTGCCACATTTAGCCCTTAGGCCGATTGATTCATGGGGCAAGATTCTAAAAAGCAGGTGCTGAAAGTCAGGAAAATCCAAGTGCCTGTGCAGAAAAACCTTGCAAGAGGATACTGAGATAGTTTAAGGCTGCCAACATCTTGGCCAGGTTTGGAGCATACAGCTCATCCCTCCATCCTTAGAGCCAGGGCAGCGTGGACATGACCTGGCCATTGGCTTGTAAAGATGGCTTAAAACTGCCACCTTTGTGCTGTGTGGGTCAAAGTGCTGGGATGGGGAGAGAAATGATCCTGCCCAAGGACACGACTGCTAGAAGAGGATCACCAAACTGGGCCCAGGGCATTTTCTTACATACAGCCTGATCCGGGATGCTAAGGAGCAGTCTTGGGTGCTGAACCATCCAGGGGTGGGGGGGTACAGGAACTGATGATCACAGCTTATTCTCCATGGACACCTCCACACCAGGCACCAAGTTTAGCTTCCTGCTTTTTAGAACTGTGCCTTTAGCCCCAGAGGCTGGAAATTAAACTGTGTGGTTTTTTACTTCACTTCCCTCGTCAATGCCAGTAAAAAGAAGCCAAATCCAAGGGAGAGCATGTGTCTGGCTAGCTGTCTGCACTGCATGCCCTGGCAGGACGAGGCTCCTGTCTGGTGGAGAGTGGCTGCATCTGCAAGTCTTTGCTGCCCTGGTCGCCTTGCTGGGATCTGTTTTCAGTTGCTGCTGAGACAAACTCACCAGTCAAATTATTGATGCTTTCCAAGTCCAAGGCAGCAAGGTTTCCTGTAAGCACAGTTGTACATTGCGCTTGCATGAGTCACTTTTTGGTTGTCTCAAAACCTCCATAAACAGAATTCTGTCATTAATTTGACTCTTCTATTCAATGGTAATTTGTACATTGTGCCTATCCAGCTCAAGCCAGGGAGTGATGATG
Organism: Camarhynchus parvulus; assembly: GCF_901933205.1. Lineage (NCBI taxonomy): Eukaryota > Metazoa > Chordata > Aves > Passeriformes > Thraupidae > Camarhynchus > Camarhynchus parvulus. The sequence continues at coordinate 14,356,030 of NC_044575.1, read as the reverse complement.
TTGGTACTGTGCTGAAGGACATTCAAAATGCAGGCAAATCCATTGTTTTGCTCTGAGATGAACCAAATGTCGAGCACTGATCCTTTGCTGCATTGGGATATGTGCTGGGTAATCATCTTTCCTCAGTAACAAATCCAAATTCTGGGGTCTTGTGAGTTGGATCTGCTTGAGTGCTGGTATTGCTGTAGGAAAGTCATTTTTTAAAGGTGCTTTTTTCACTCAAGCTCTGAGTTTGTGCAGGGTTGTTTCTGTGCAATCTCCAGTGATATGGTACCCAACCCTGATGAAAGACTTAACCTTTGGACTCCCCCCTCCTTTGCCAGGACATAGAGCCTGGCAGCCTTCAGCAAATCCCAGGGCTTGGTGGTGACATGTTGAACAAAAAGGTGTGCCCAGAGATCTCACAGGTCACTCTCCCTAGGCTTGGCTGGAATCCTGGAGCTCTGACAACCCCTCCAGAGCCAAGCCAGCAGGCATCTGTGCAAGTCTCTATGTTGATGTGTCTGTGTCTGCCTTCATGGTGAGTCCAGACTGTTTCTAAGCTGAGGTGTTACTAAGTTAGAGGGACTGGGTGACATGGTCAAGCTGCAGCACAAGAAATTCAGATTGGACAGTAAAAAAAACTCTTTCCCAGATACTTAGGGAAGGGGCAAATCTCTTTCCTTTGAGGTTTTCAAAGCTTGCCTAGAAAAAGCCGCAGCTGAACTGAGGTGTTCCAGCAGCAGGGTGGATGAGTTCTCCAGTTCTCTTCCTTCTAAAAGTCCTATAATTCTGCAAAGTCAGAGCATTGGAATCTCTGCCTTCTTTTTCTCTTCAAAAGAAAGATAATCCTCAATCAGACTTCCAGGCTTCAATGAGTAAGAAAACAAACCCCCAAGCAAATAAGCAAGCAGACAAACAAATAAAAACCCTAAGTAAACAAGCAAGCAAACAACAAAACCCCCAAAGGCCAGAGCCTTATTTATTTCATTTCCCAGTTGGCAGTCAGCCTCATGATTTGTGCGGATTTAATACTTTTTTTAAGTTTTTGACATTGGCTGGTAATCTGTAGTTTGATTGGAGTCACATGTGAATGTTTGCTAGCTCAGAATTACTATAAATTTGCAGCACCTGGAAAGGAGGGAAAATGGCTCAGGCAAAGGTGATGAGGGGGGCTCTGACTACATGCAAGAGTTGTCTTTGTTCCAGGATCTGTATAAACCTACTGGAATTGGAAATAGCTATTCTGCTGTAAGCTTCACTTGGAACCTCCAAAAATAAAAGCAAAGTGCCTCTCGTGAAGAATAAAAACAGTCATCTCTCCTGAGCCACCAGGGGCAGTAAAAGTGAAGGAAGTGAAGCAGTTAAAAGAGTTGAAGAGCTTGTCACATGCTCTTGTTTGGGGCAATGTTCACTTTCACTTTGCTGAGACACTCCAGCTGATTTTTGTTGCGATGGCGCTTGGGGCAGTGAGCCCACAAGGCTGAAGAACCAGATCCGTGGATTGATGCACGGTTACCTTTGATCCTGCCTAGCAAGCAAGCCAAAAGAAGAGGAAAAAAGAAAGAAAGCAACATTAAATCTGTGGCATGCTGGCTCAGCACCTTTCACACTAAGCTTTGAACTGTGCACACAATTTGTGCCCCTTATCTGTGCTTCACATTCGCAGCTAGCAAGTGCCTCCGGGACATTTCCCAGCCTGTCCTGCAACAAGCCATTCTGTGAGCACCATGAATGCAAAAACCAGCTCTGCAGGTGAGGAAGAAGCCTCAGGAATGAGCAATGAGACCCTGGGAGAGGCCAAAAGGCGGCAAGTGATCCGTGTTGCCTACGTGATTGCAGCCCTAGACCTGACCTTTCTCTTCATGCAGATGGGACTCATGCCTGTGAGTATGGGCTCTCTTGCTCCACAGCACATTTCCTTCAATGCAGGGCTCTGTGGTTTTACAGCAAAGCCAGAAGATAGTTTTTAGCAGGAAAGAGGAAAGGTGTCCTTGAAACTGAAAGGAATACTTGGTATTGTTACCAAACAGGCGGGCTGTGTCTCTGTCCAGGGTACAGCCAGGCCATAAAAGCTGATTTATTACTTGGGCTGCAGTAGCACCCAGAGCCCTCTCCTGGCCTGAGGGCCCCAGGTGAAGCTGATGTAGTTTGTGTCATCTGGCATGGAGTGTGAGAGTGACCCATCCAGCAGCTATCAGGAAGTAGAGGTTTCAGATCAAAGGTGGGGTTTTCTGAGTGTTTAATTAACCAGCTCAGTGGGATTCATTGCTTCTCACTTTCTGGACTCTTCTGTCTGATTTTCTAGAATCAGTGAGGACTTTTGGTTGAAAGGACCCTTAAGGTCATTGAGTGTAATGAGAAACCTAACAGTGCCAAGTCCACCACCAAACCATGTCCCTGAGTGCCACAGCTAGACATTTTTGAGATACCTTCAGCAATGGTGATTCCACCACTTCCCTGGGCACTCTGTTCCAGTGCTCGACAAGCCTCTCAGTGCAGAAATGTTTTGCAATATCCAATCTAAACCATCCCTGGCACAACTTGAGGTCATTTCCTCTTGTCCTATTGCTAGTTACTTGTGAACAGAGACTGACCCCAGCTGGCTACCAATCCCTTTCAGGCAGTTGTAGAGAGAGATGAGGTCTCCCTGCGCCTCTAGGCAAAACAAAAGCATGACACAACAAAAACATGAATCAGAAATAACTGCCCATTGGCTCTTCAAGGTGTGCATCTGTGTTGGTTGCAAGCTCAGGCTGTGGGTGTATCATCTAGTAAAGGCAATGTTTGCTCATGTTGTACTTTCATTGATTCTGGCTTGCTTGATTAAACAACAGCTCCTGAACTTTTCCATATTTATCTCCCAGAGGGTGGATGGCCTGTTCCAGGTGCAGGGTCTGGAGGCAGGAAGGCATTTAAAATTTCCCTTATCCCCCTTAGCAGTTGCTGAATACATTCAGCTGTGTTGAACTGCAAAGGTAAATGGTGATACAAACGTGCCAGCTGGTGCAAAATGGATGGTTTTGATCACATGTCCCTGTCCTTCAGGGTGTGGGATAGAGACATTTGGTCTTTATTAAGCTGCCAGTGTCTGGCCAATGAAGATTTCCTCTGTAGGGGTGGGGAACTGAAGGAAGTGGTTGTTTAGAGCTGTGATCTTTTCCACACAGGTATTAAGATGTTTATTCATAAATATAGCATGCTTCTTTTCCATTTATTTGTTTTTTGTGGGTTTTTTTTTTCATTTTTAGTACTTGGCAAAGAGCCTAGGTTTGGATTCAGTGGGGTTTGGCTATCTCCAGACCATCTTTGGTGTCCTCCAGCTCGTGGGAGGTTACATTTTTGGAAGGTAAGTGAGAATGATTCTCATGACCCTTTACATAGCTGAAAAAGTGCAGGCGTTTTTACACTTTCATAAAAATCATTTTATTCTGGTTTGTGGTCCTGTTGAAATGTTTGAGGATTTCATAATGAGCAAGGGAAAAATAAATGCTATTATTAGAAATACTGAAGCATAGAAGCAGCCTTTATATTAACTTAGCTACATTTTAATGACACACATTTAAGTGTAACAATATCCTGGGAATGGGCTTGAACCAGCAGAGTCCTCAGAGGCCAGGTCCTAACAGCTTAATTCTGAAAATGTTTTATAGCCATGTGTAACTTTAGAAATGTCTTGTGACTGGGAAACAAAAAAAAAAAGGAGGGCATTTATTGATGGTAAGTAGAGCTGTCAATTACAGTAAGTGAAGGTGGTGTCATTTCATCAGCTGAATCTGCATCCATGTTGAATACAAATTTAGACTTGCATAGACCTTTAAGAACTTCTAAGACTCTTTTAAGAATATCTATAAACTCAAGCTATCAAAATAAGAAAAGAGTGGAAAATACTTGGGTTTTCTGCCTCTTTACCCCGTGGAACAGACTCTCCTGTTCCTAATGAAATGCAAATAGCCCTTAAAAATTTTGAGTGGTGAGAGGATACATTCCTAAAAACCAGGAAAAATAAAACCCTGAAAGATATATGTAATTCAGTGACAGAAAACTAAAATGGGACCGAGAAAATCTAACGTCTCTCCTTGGTCCTGCTACTGATCAGTAAATGAATAAATGGATAGGGAGCTGATGTGTGCTGCTTCAGTTTACCTGCAGGAAATTTACTTTCTGGCTGATGTAGATTGGGAGCTCTACAGGATCCTCTGGTACATGGAGTGTGGCACTTTGAGGATCTGATCTCAGCCCTTGGACACATTTTCCAATAAATAACAGCAACATTTGATTCTGTAGTACTGCTTAGCAGAAAATGCATTTATAAGAATGAAGATGATGTCAAGGGCCCACTTTTAATGTTTTCCTATTAATACACAAACAGAGTAGTATTTCTATCCTAGATCTGGTGCCATCTGAAATCTGGTTCTCCTCCCTGCATGTCATTCACTAATATCCAGAGTCACTGCTGAAGGGAAGGAAAATGGCAAACCAGAATCTGACTGGGACTCAAGGTGTCCTTTGCCAGATTGAAGCCAAAATTTGCAACGTAGGTTTGAGATAAAAAGGAGTTTTCTAGACATAAGTCTGCTTTGATGTCAGTGTAGGGACAGATTAAATAGAAAAGAGGAAGAAAGGGGAAAAGAAAGAATGTGTTTCTTAGCTCAGCTTTTCGTGTGCTTGCTTGATGCTCCTAAACAGACATGAAAAGATAAAGCACTGTGTTTACTTTTAAGCAACAAAACAAAAAAAATCCCCACTCCCCACATCAACGATGTAATGATTTGTGGTCTTTAGGTTACAAACAGCAAATGTAAACTGCCCTGGCTTACATACAAACAGCAAAGTTTTGACCTGTACCTCTCCCTCAACACAAAACTTTTTAATTACTTAAGCTTAGCTCTGTTTGTATACCAACCTTGGCATTTTTAGGGGGTTGTTCCTCTTAGTGTAAACACAACTAATTGCTATGCAAGGTAATATTCATCTGCTAACTGTAATATGCAGTTTAAATAAAGGGAAGGAAGAAGGAATTATAATGAGAAACTCTATTTAAGGCTGTTTTATGGTCATCTTAGCCCCTGTTGCTCAGAACCCATTGTGTGGTGGTCCCAGACTTTGTCCAACTTAAGCTTTTTAAGCTTTTTGGAGTTGAATTACAGCAAAGACTTGGAGCTGGGTCAAAACCTGATCTGCCTGGGGTTTTGCCTGTTTGTGTTTTGGGGCCTGGGGAGTTTGTGGTTGTTTGTTAGTGTCTTTAGTTGTGGTGGTTTTTTTCCCCCTTAAATAGGAGCAAAACTGATTTACTACTTGAGAAGTCTTTTCCTTTTTTTTTAAACCTAAATAGAAAACTGACAACCTTGTGCCATTTCTGTACCAGGTTTGCAGATCAGTTTGGTGCCCGAGCAGCTTTAATTCTCTCCTGTGCATCTGGAAGCTGCTTCTTCCTGCTCCTGTCCCTCTCCACCAACATCCCCCTCCTCTTCCTCTCCAGGCTGCCAGGAGTGTTCATGCATGGGATACCAGGTGAGGTCAGTCAGGGATGAGTAGCTTTCCAAATTGCTTTTCCTGCCTGATTCCCCCCCTTCTGGCTTGTTTTAGGGGAAGTCAGCAGGTCCAGCAGCATGAAGGAAGGCAGGAGGAACATGTGATGGTCCCCAGGGGTGAAATGGTGGGAACATGAAGCAGCAAGTGTACTGCCTGTGGGAAGCAGTGCTTATTAGTCTGAGTTCCAGGCCCATCTTCCTGTGGAATCTTGAGGGAATTGTTTGGCCTTGACCATCCAGGCCATCATGGGTGCAAGTCACTTGCTGGCAGCAGTGTTACTCCAGACTTTTCAGCTGCCTTCTTGCAACCAGGATATTTTACACAAAAGTTTTTCCCTTTCTCCTGGTAAAATGAGCATACTGGTAAAAATTAAACATTATTACAAAAATACTTTCCATTACCCATCAAGCTGCTCTGTTTTGGCTGATGTTCCCTATATTTTTCATGTGAAAGACATAAACTTCAGCTACTAGAAGTCCATATACCTCATGCAAGAGGAATCAGGTTGATAATGCTTCCTGTCACTTGTGAAGGGGTTTATTTGAGTGGTTTGAATGGTTCTGTTTCTCATGACTGCTGGGCTGTTGTGTTCAAAACTGATGGACTATGGGGCTCCCAGGGGAGATTGACAGTGCTTATTTGGGGGCTCTCTTCCATGTAAAGTATGAAAATTAAAAGCTGGGGAAATTGCCTCTGGCCAGAAACCATCCCTGAAAAGTTTTAATTGTAAAAAAAACCAAACAAACCAAAAAAAAAAAAGCCACCAAAAAAACCCCCCTTAATGGCTTAGCAATAAAACCATGGGAACTGCTGGGGCATCTGCTCAAACCCTGTGGTAATGTTCTTTTAAGGGCTATTTTTCCCCCGTGCAGGTGCTCAGAAGGTTATTACAGATGTGACCACTCCTTCCCAACGTGCTGGTGCTCTGGGGAAGCTGGGCTTTTGCTTTGGAGTGGGCATCATTACTGGCTCTGCTGTGGGAGGTGTTCTCTCCACCAAATTCGGGTGAGTGGCCCCCTTGTTTGGTACCGATTTTGTTGCAATCACTGTGGGAGCTGCTAAGGGATGTTTTGCTGCCCTAGAGCTTTTGATGCTGTCTTACTCCTGGGGGCAGTAGAGGACCATACCAGAACTCAACATTTTGCTTTCCATGCTGCTACAAAGAATACTCCCGCTGTTTTCAAGGAGATCTTGTTGAAAATCTCACCTTCTGCCTACTTAAGTACATTTAAAAACAAACTAGATTGAGAAGTGGATTTTGTCTTTCTGCTGATTGTCTTGTCTTTGGAGCTGAGTGTGCTGAAAGAGCTTTTAAGAAATTATACTGTACAACTGAGAAATGGAAATCAGGAGCAACATGAAACTTGTGGAGAAAACGGTCTCTGCTCAGTATAGGGCAAGACTATGGAAAAGGGGAAGGCAAGCTTGGGACAGTGGGGGAAGAGAGCGAGGAGGTCTAACCCTGTCACAGCAAGATGAAGCAGCCACCTGACAATTCCATGTTGACTCTCCACAGCCTGGCACATCATAGCAGGCTGCCACCTTATCTTACATTTTGCAGTAGGAATAAGTGCTCAGAAGGTATGGTGTGTCAGAGAATTTTGCAGGCAGTGAAGTGCATGTGGCTGTAATCTCCTTGTAGGATTCCCCAGCATTGCTCTGGTGGGGGAAAAAAGTCCCTGGTGGACATTCAGGTTTTTGTTTTGCTCTGCTTCTCTTTACTATGGATGCTTGCCTCTGCAGATTCAGGTAAAAATAACTCTACATCATAGGACAGAGAGTAAAAATCACTCCCATCCTTGTCCCAGTGCCATAAGCTCTGTGAACTGTGTATGGTCATGCGTCTCCTGGGTGTTTTGCATGGGGCACAGTGGATTATGATGTGGGATGTTGTGTGTTGCTCTCTGAATCCCAGTGTGCATTCAGGCACTGCAGTGATGCAATTTAGTGTGTGAAATCCTTTCATGGGTTGAGGAGAATGCTGTAACCTTAGGGAGCAGCCCTAAAAGCTGTTGGCTGCTGTAGCTTGGCAGTGTTGGCCAAGTGGAACAAAACTGATCAGGAGGACTCATTTTGTAGTTATTACATGGTTACATAAAATTAAAATTTGAGACATATATAATGTTAACTGATCAGCATTTAAAGGTATTTATAGATGTTGCTAGCTGAGTGCTGGTTTTAATAAGTATTATTTTTAACCAAATACAGTCATTGTAGACCTTTATGTGTTAACTGAAAGTAAAGGTTACCTCAGTTCTTAGCTTTGGTTATATGTCCATATTTAAACATCAACATGGAAGCAGCATTGCTATCTAGCAAAAATTTATGGGGTTTCACTTTCCAGTGCGTGCATCAGTCACAGGTTTATAGAAAAGAGACAGTGGGAGGGGATCTCCTGTGTCATTTAATTAGTCAGGGACATTGACCAGAAGGCAGCCTAGCTTTTGCATGTTAGGTGCTGTCAGACAACGGGAGGCTTCCAGACTTGCTCACTTTGAAAGCTTCTGGACCTTAAACTTTGTGTCTGCAGCACAACGCTGAGAAAGGTGAACCTTGTACATAATTTTGGGGAGAAAGACAGCTGCCCGTGGAAAAGGAGCTAGCAGCTCTTGGCTTTCCCGAGCAGGGCTGGTTGGTTTCCCTCACGTCCTGTGGAGGGCAGCTTCAGCCCGCTGCTCCTGCCCGGCACTCGGGGCTGCTCTGCAGTCCCATGGAGGGCTGGGGAAAGCAGCACCTGCTCTTCTCCCTGAGCATCTCTGCATCCTCCTGGAAGGACAACAGGAATTTCTCTTAGCACGGGACGAGCTGTACTGTACTGGCAGCACCCTGATGTGCACAGAGGGTTGATAGGGTGAGATAAACAGCAGCTTCAGGCTTAGGAAGCCGCTCTGGGGGTTTGGTAGCAAGGTTTGCTGCAGCCAAACCCCACTGTGCTTAGCTCCACTGCCAGATTTCAGTGCAAAGATTAGAGGAACAATCAATCGGGCTTTAAGTGTTTTGGTACCGGTGGAGAGCAGGAATTCAGCTGCCAACAGTTCTGTGCCACGAACAGCCCCAAGCATCGCCATCCCCTCCGGCTGTACCTGCCGCCCCGGCCCGGGGAAGGAGCGGGTGCTGCCCTAGGGACATGCCCCAGGCTCCCCGGCCTTGCTGCTGTGCCCCACAGCCTGGCTGCTCATCCTCCCTCCCTCTTTCCCACATTTGTACAGGAAGGCTCCAGCTGCACTTGGAGCTGCATAATCACTTCCATTTTTTTTTTTCCCAGAAGAATGACCCAATCACCTTCCATTAAAAAAGCATTTCTGCTGTGTCATGGAAGAGCAATGCTGGAGGTTTCTGTCCACTCTGTGTTCTTTGCTTTCCCTCACCACAAAGCTGGCCAGCATTCCCCATGTGTTGTTGACAGCATTATTCATATGTTAGCAGTGCTTTGTATACAAGAGAGGGAGTAGAAATCACTCTCAGTTCCTCAGCTGATGTAATTTTGGTGTTATTCTTCTGTATTGTATTTACCATTGATGTATTTGACCTAAAGAACTGGTCTGTTATTGTTTTCATTGTTGGAATAATATTTGTCAACCCTTATTTATTATGGGAGCCCTGAGGAAGTTGAATGTCTTGTTCTGATTTGCATAGGATTTTTTGGATGTTAGATCCTGACCTTTCCTGGTAAACTGTAACTGCCAGCTCCAGCCCTTCCTCTTCTTCTCTTTGAAGTGCTGCATTTCTCCCCCATTTTCCAAAACTTTGCTGCTCAGGCAAATTTCACCACCTGAGGATGAAGTATAAGCCAATTTATTAACACAAGCAGTTGTAACCATTAACCATTTGGAAAGTGTTTTTCTGTTTGCATGGGTTTTTTTTTTAATTGGCGTTTTCTGGTAATTCATTGGTTGGGTCAGGACTGTGAATATAAAATACCTTCAGCTTGAAAATAACTCCTGTAGTTCAGCTGAGGGCTACACAGGTTCTTGGGGAATGCAAACTCCCTAACAGTTCATCCACAAAAAGGGACTAAGAAAAGGAGTTCTGTTTGCACTCTGCAGAGGTTCTCCCTCCCTGTACAGCTTCTGCAAAACTGTTGTGGGACCACTTGCTGCAGGTGAGTGCACCCCTAAAGGAAGGTGATTTGGTGTTTGCAACAGACTTCTGTGGCAGCCCTGTGGGTGAAAGGTGGAAATAGGCAGCTGGATTAGTTTTCAAAAGTGGAAAGGTGAGTCTAGGTAGTTAATTACAGAGATTTCCTCCTTTCTTCTGGGACTATGACTAATTACATTTGGCTGCCATTTTCTTGCCTTCTAACAAAGCTGTAGAGAATCTCTGCTGCAATAATCAAGAATTGGTTAGAGAAGAAAAAAAAAAATTGGGAAATTTAGTGACTACAAGTAAATGCACTGGGATTATATCAGGTGCAGTGCAAAGGACCAAAACAGGCCAAAACTAAGTTCACAGGAGTTGCAAAAGCACAGGGAAAAGTCAAAAAGAAAGAAACAACTTGGAGGGGAAGATGTGAGGGACATGGCATGCATACTTAAAAAAAAAAAAATCTTTCCCAAAGTCAAAGCCATCCAAAGGCAGGCCATATGCCATCAAGTGCAGGCACATGCACCAAAGCTTGCCCAAATTGATCCTTGCTGAAGGCCAAAACAGAAAAGAAGGACTTACAAACACTCGGGAATGCAGATGCCATCAAAAGAATTGCAATTGGAGGAAAAAATTAAAATTTGGGAAATTTAGTGACTACAAGCAAATGGACCAGGATTATATCCAGTGCATGCCATGTCCCTCACATCTTCCCCTCCAAGTTGTTTCTTTCTATTTGACTTTTTCCCCTGCTTTTGCAACTCCTGTGAACTTAGTTTTGGCCTGTTTTTTTCCTTTGCACTGCACTGGATATAATCCCAGTCCATTTGCTTGTAGTCACTAAATTTCCCCAATTTTTTCAATTGCATTTCATTTGATCCTCTCTCCAGAGTGTTTGTAAGCCTTTCTTTTTGGGCTCACAAGATTCCGTTTCCCTTCCCGAAAGGAAATTAAATGAAAGACACAACATGGATGGGAAGATGTGAGGGTCATGGCATGGATAATTAAAAAAAAACAAAACAGAAAATATCTTTGCTTTCTATGGACACGGAGACGTTTCTTCATTTTAGTGACTCAGCTGTAGGCTTAAATCTCTTGGAGCAATTATTGTTTTGATTACAGCAGGCTTTGGGGATAGTTTGTTGGGATTTTTTTCCCCCTGGCTCTGCTATTATCTTTCTTCCTCATTGGGAAAAGAAGGAGCTTGTTTGCCCGGAGTAGGGAATTGCCTTTTTTTTTTTTTTTTTTTCAAAAACCCATTTGAACAAAGTCCTCTGGCAGGGAATTTCTCATGGCTTCGTTGCAGAGTGGAAAAACTGTGGGTGTTGAAAGGACTGAAGGTTGGGAGCTGGGAAGGCGGGTGGGAGCACGGCAAAGGGTGAAAGGGTTGTGCTCCATTTCGGGACAAAGCAGGGCATTCTGCTTCTGGGAGCTGCTCCTGCTCCCTTCCAGCAAAAACTCTGATGTTTCTCTGCCTGGGATGATGCTGCTCAGCCAAGCAGCAAGGACTGGTGACGCTTGTACAGGCGTTGCTTTGTCCTTTGTGTCAGGGCACTTCGGAGAAAGGGAGGTGGAGTCTGCTTGCCAGCAGGAAAGTCATCCATAATCTGCACCATGGTCTGTCACTGCTGGTTGAGCTCTGTGGTGCCCTGGCAGGAGTGGGGACAGAAGAGGAAATGGGCTGTTTGTCAAGGAGCTGATGGCTTGGGAGAGGTGCAGATGCCCTCAGCTGTGGCCTTCTCTGAAAAAACAAAACAGAATCTAAGGGTGTTTTCTTATCACTTACTCTGCATGGCAGCTGTCTTAATTTGGAAGACATGGCCCCAAAGTTTATCTGTAAATTCTGTGATAGAGGATCATGGATATTATCCTTCCACAACTTGTTGGTTCAGAAGCCTGGTTCAGGGCACTTCTGTCCTCTATTCCCAGCACCAGAATTTTCTAGTTCTGATAACTTGTTTAACCTATTCTTGAACCTAAGAAATGCCTCAGTGCACTTTGGGTGGAGTTCATCTAATCTTAGATGTCTGCAGGGGAGACAACTACACCTAAACTTGCTGTTCAGACTCTGTGGTTGACAGAGAGGCACATGTGGTTCTACAGCATCCTTTACCTCCTCATGAGGCAGTCCTGAAGCAGCTCAGGGAACTCAGTCTGCTTCCTAAGCTTTTTCTTGCTTGACCCCCAAGTCCCAGGACACATTTTTGGCCATCAGCACACAGTACCTGGGGCTGAGGTCCTGGAGTTTGATGCTGGATTGTGAACTTACCAAAAGCCACCAGGATGCAGTTCTGAGTAGTTTTCTGTCTATGCTGCATTCATACAACAGATAGGTCTGCACTGAGCTCTTCCCCAGCTCTTCCTTCCTGCAAACCTCTAACCTGCCTCCCACATCTAGGCCAGCAATTTTTAACTTCGGGTGCCCTGGCTTTCTGCTGTGTACCCACTGGAACATGGTGCTGTCACTGCAAAGGTGCCCCTGTTCCCCCTTAGCCCATCCTCAGTGAACCTGGCTCTTCTGTGCTCTCCCTGGCCTGAGCTCCAGGGGAGGGAGGTGTGATGATGGAGCCAAGAGCTCCTCCTTGGTCCTTCACCCGTAGGTGGGGCCCTTTCCCAAGGGAGGAAGAGTGGGGTTTATGGCAGGAGCCAGCAGCTGGTGGGACGGAGAGCCTTGTGGCTGCCCTCAAGGAGGGCTAGGCTTGGGTTGAGCTAATGGGGGGATGTTGGCAGCCCCTTCCTCAGCCTTATCAGGTGTGCTCTCCATTTTCCTTCAAAATCCTCGTTCCCACTTAGCCTTCTGCAGGGATTGTGTTGGGAGGGCTGTGAGTGAGTCTGTGGCAGCTCACAGGGGATGGCCACCTGCCCCTTTTCCCCATAGCACCCTCCTACCTCCCAGGCATCTCTACCTTTAGAGGTTTGCTGCTTCATTTTCCCAAAGTAACCATGGTGAAAATGCATTTTAGGAAAAAAAAAAAAAACAACCAAAAAAACCCCCAAAAAATAACACAAGTATCCAGAGCTTTCTCCTGTGACTAGCTTGTGCTGCTTACAGAGAGCTGGGGTTTGGAGGCTGCTGGAAATTGACTTGCACCAGAGCCATGGGAAGAGGGACTCCTGGCAGGATTTGCCTGGTTTCCCTCCATGGGCTGACAGCAGTTATCCAAACAAACAGGCAGATAGAAAATAAAAGGCAGAGGGACAAGGATATCTCCAGGGGAGCTAAGGAAATTTCCCTGCTGCCTTTTCCAGCTTTCATCATGCCTGTGCACAGGGGAGGCTGCCCTGCCTCGCACCCCATGCCTGCAGTCAGAAAGTGAGGGGGCGGCGGGCGAGTGAAACCCTGCTCTGTGTGCGTGGTCGCCAGATTGCAATCAAAAGCGTGTGTGTTTGTGGAGTCAGCTCTGCTGAACAGTTATGGATGTTTGAACACTGCTCCCCTCCCCTGATGCTTTGAAAGCCCTGGGTGCCTGTGCAGTGCAGAGCCCTGCCTGGTCTGTTGTTAACTGGGTCCCTTCTAGGCTGTGCAGAGGTGGTGGCTGATTTTTCTTGTTAAGCCTGGCTTAACAGTCCCAAGGAATAAGTAAAAGGTGGGGGCAAGAAACCCACAATGAAATCAAAATGGGAATTTTATGAAAAGGCACACGGTATTTTGGGTCTGGCCTTGTTAGCAGAAGTCGAGTTGGAGGGCTGGACATGACCCTCACAGCCCAGGATGCACAATGAGGCAGTGTCTGCTCATGACTCACTAGAGCTTCATCTGCTCTTCCCACTCCTGGACTATTTCATGACTGTGCAGCAAATCCAGCAGTATCACTGGGGATTGAAATCCAGGAAAATACTGTTTTCTTTGTTAACAGAAAATAGAAGGTACAGAATGGCTTGTGGTTAAGTCCCTGAATTGGGATTTGGGACTTGGCTCTGCTGTGATTTTCCCATGATGCGAGTAAGTTATCCCATCCCTCTGCACTGCTGTTTCTCATGCATAATACAGGGCAATGAGATAGTGTTTCCTTCCCTCATCCAATACATTTACAATATTGCTATTTAGATCATACAGCCTTTGGGATGCAGACTTTTTCTATCACAAGGTATGCTCATGCAAATATCTACTACCTTGAGGGAATACATCCTGCTTTTCCTGGATGTATTCTCTTTTTCATCCCCTGGTGCCCTGGGCAGGCAGAGTCTTTGTAAGCCCAATTACCATCCAGTTCTGGGGGCTTGTTTCTCTTTTTGCTTTTTTCCCCTTTCTTTCTTAGTTGTTTGTAAAGAGTCAGTGCCAGGTTAGGGATTTTTTTTGTCATGGAAGAGTGCCAGAGGCTGAGCCCAGCAAGACCTAGCAGAGGGACCCCCAGGGCAACCTGAGGTGGCCCTACCTTCCTCCCTTTGTGTTTGTGCATATTCAAGCGGCCAGCCCTCTCCTTTACTTCTCCTAATCCTTTTGATTCAAAGGGTCATGCTTATGTTTCATTCTGATCTGCTTCAGTGAACAAGCCCAGCTTTGTGGCGAGGCCAGGGCAGGAAGGATGTGGTGCTTGTGTGGGAAGGACTATCAGACAAGGGAGGGAGGGAAGGTCAGGATGAACGGAAATGTGCGGATGTGGCATGTGAAGGGTGGACTGGGAGGAGTTAAGACTCCTGGAGTTAGGGACTTGAGGAGTGAAGCTCTGCAGGAGACAGATTTTAGATGTATTGTGTCACCTGGGGCAGTAAGATTAGGGCACCAAGGGGCTTGGGCTACAAGGAAGGAGTGTTTCAAAAACAGACCTTCATTTGCCACAGGAGAAGAAGGGACAGCATACCTACTGCTGCTGCTTTCCTGGTTTTCTCCTGCCTGAAATGTGCCTGCTGTAAAGGATGGGTGGAAAAGCAGCCCTTTTGTAAGGCTTTGGTCTTGGCTTTTAAGCCATTCCCGATGCTTTTCTTGCTGCTGGGTGGCTGGAGAGATGCAACACTTCATTGTCACAAGGTGCCAGTTCACTTGAGGGCCAGGCTGAAGGGCAGACTGCTTGAATGGGATGTTTAGAACGAAATGGAATGGGTGTGACCTTCTCATGAGCTACACCAGCTTCCACAGCCCCACCCAGGGCTTTTGTTGGCTCGAGGTCTCCTTATGAAGCCCTGCTCACAGCCGCACCAGCAGAGCCAAAGGTGTGTCAAGCATCTGGGCAGTGGATGTGGCCAGAGGGCAAAGGAGTTTCTGAATGGCCATCTCCAGGCTACCCCTGGCACTCACTCTTTGGGGCTTGTCTCCTTCACAAACCATGGGGTAGTGCAGCCAAGCGAGAAGGTATTTCCAGCATCAGAAACTTCTTGGTGCTCCTCAGAGTCCTATCAGTGAGCAGCTGGAGTGTGTGGAGCCACTGCAGGAGCTCTGCCTGGGGATGGATGGAGAGAGCGCCAAGGATTTATGGGTCAGGACTAAAGGGACGACAGGACAGGTGACATTATAGTCTGGGTCTGCTGTAGGCCATCCAGCCAGGGAGACAGAGCAAATGGCATCCTCTATTCAGATCGGAGTGGTCTCATGTTCAGAAGCTCTGGTCCTGGGAGGGACAACATATCTGGGCATAAGCAATGCAGGAAGGGAGAGAACTTCCTGCTCCAAGGCATACAGGAGCCAGTGGGGAGAGGTGTTATGCTGGACCTTGTTCTCAGCAGAGGAAAGGCTGGTGGGGAAGGTGAAGCTCAGGGACAGCCTTGGCTGCAGTAACCATGGAATGGTGGAGTTGAGAACCTCAGGGCAGCAAGGAGGGTGCAGAGCAACCTGCCTGCCCTGGATTCAGGAGAACAGACTTTGGCCACTTCAGGGATGTGCTTGGTAAAGTGCCATGGGATAAAGCCCTGGAGGGAAGAGGGGTCCAAGCAAGTTGGTTGATATTCAAGGATCACCTCCTCCAAGCTTAGGAGAGATGTATCCTAACAAAGTGGTCAGGATGAACAAGCAGCTCCTGGAAAATTTCAAACAGAGGATGTCTGAGGGAAGCCTGAATGTAGATGCAAGGACAGTTAACCTGGGAGG
The DNA here is from genome assembly GCF_901933205.1 of Camarhynchus parvulus. Lineage (NCBI taxonomy): Eukaryota > Metazoa > Chordata > Aves > Passeriformes > Thraupidae > Camarhynchus > Camarhynchus parvulus. The sequence goes on along the minus strand of NC_044575.1, from coordinate 14,340,411 downwards.
AACACAGAAAGATCATCTAAGTAGCCAGGGATCAGGTTAGGAAAACAAAAGCCCTGACAGAATTAAATCTGACCAATGACATCAAGAGCAACAAGAAAAGCTTCTATAGGCACATGGCTGATAGCAGGATGATGGTGGAAAATGTGGACTGTCTCCAGAAGGAAATGGAAGAGCTGGTTCCATGGGATATGGAGAAGGCTGAGGTATGGATGATGTTTTTGCCTCGTTCTTCACTAGCAAGTGCCCCAGCCACACTGCCCAAGTCAGAGCCAAGAAGGCAAGAGCAGGAACTGGGAGAAAGAACCTTCTGCTCTAGAAGGCAAAGCTCAACATGACCCAGCAATGTGCACTTGCAGCCCAAAAGGCTCACTGTGTCCTGGGCTGCATCAAGAGCAGTGTGGCGAGCGAGAAGGGGATTCTGCCCCTCTTCTCCACTCTCAAGAGCACCTGGAGCGCTGCATCCAGCTCTGGAGGCCCAAGCATAAGAAGGATGTTGAAGGAATTGGAGGAATCCAGAGGAGGGCCACAAGGGCTGTAGCATCTCTGCTATGAAGACATCTGAGAGACTTGTTGATTTTCAGCCTAGCAAAGAGAGAACTCTGGGGAGACCTTAAAGCACCTTCCATTACGTAAAGGGGGTCTATAAGAAAGATGGAGGGGGGCTTTTTACTAGGACATGTAGTGACAGGACAAGAAGTAATGGCTTTAGATTAGATATTAGAAATAAACTCTTTACTGTGAGAATGGTGAGACACTGGCATAGGCGTTGTGGGTGCTCCATCCCTGGAGGTGTTCAAGACCAGGTTGGATGGAGCTCTGAGCAACCTGATCTAGTAGGATATACCCCTGCCCATGGCAAGGGTTTGGAAATAGATGATCTTTAAGGCCTCTTCCAGCCCAAGTCATTCTGTGATTCTATCAAATGTTCTCCTCAACACTCAGATCACAAGCTCCTGACTGATTGTGCTGAGCCCTGTGCTGTGCCAAGCAGTGCAGGAAATTACCATAAGCACTGCTGGCAAACAAAGATGCTGATCCAAGAGGAGGGAAATGCTCATGGTGGGATCTGAGGGGCCAGACACCAAGGTGACAGTCCATTAGTGCACTGTGTGTTGAGCCAGCAGTGTGTCTGTGCCATAGAATGCACTGAAGCACTCCCAGTTTGCCCAGTCATCATCTGCAGGTGGCAAAACAACGTCTTGTGGGGTTGTATCCCACTTGGGGGGTGATATGCTGCAGCAGATTTGGAAGAGTAGCATGTCTTGTTATTAGCTATTGCTTGGGAGATGGCTTGGATGGCATGAGAGAGACAAAAGCCTTATATGTTCATTGAAATTATTTGCTTTGCTTGATCATCATGTAAGGGGTTTGGCTCTGCTCTCCAGCTGCCCTCTTATGCAGAAGCAGTTGCCAGCCTTTCCAGAAATTACTATGATTTTCTTCATCTCCCACTTGGCAATGTCTAAAGTGGATTTTCAGCGGACAGGAATTCAGCACTTTTGGAAGACCAATCCATTTAAGGTAGTTCAGGATCTGAAAACTCTGAGAATTTTTGAGAATCAGAGGTTTCCTTGTTTAGCTGCTATTACAGCAACTGTTGCTTTGACTTTAATTTATTTTTCTTTGAGGAGAGGGGATTACATATCCAATCTGTTGTGGTCTATATGCAATATTAACTTTCTGAGTCTCACTAAATGTTCCTTTATTCCATTATATCCTCAGCTAAAACTTTTGGTCTAATTACATCTTTACAAAACTTCACTGTGAATCTCTTTGAAATCTGCACCATTTTTATGGGATTTGGTTCAATTCTCTTTTACCCCAGGGTGTGTGATCTGAGACATACTGAAGTCATTGTGTTTCCTTTGAGTTTGGTTTTAAATCAAGCTCCGGGTAAAGAAATTGTAGAGGAAGGAAGGAAGGAAAGCCCCAGAAACCTAAAAGGTTCCTGCAGGATATGCCTTTAAAAGACCCTGAATAATTAGAAATCCCCTTGGAAAAGCCATCTGGGGAGCATCTGAGCAATGCTTACAGGAGGCCGGAGTCTTAAATGCTGTTCTGAGACTTTTAAAAAAGGGGAGATGAAAGACAGTAATGGTTATTAAAGCTGAGGATGTTCATGCATCAGATGTTTAAACTTACTTCCTACAGAAGCTTGGAGAGGTTTTTTTCTGATAGAAAGCTGTACAACAGATTCTGTCTTGTATGTGATGGGTTTTTCCCCCCTTCCCTTTCCAACTGTCCGGACGCAGTTGGATATGAGACAGATGATAGATCAATTCTTCCGGCTGATGTTTTCCAGTGCAGCCCTGGTGGTTTCCCAGTCTTTCAGGAATTCCTTTTCATGACAGAAAGAGGCCTCCTTCTGAATCTAGTGATGTTTAGAAAAGAAATTGTTAAAGCATTTGTTGAATGACTCCTTTTGGTAACCGGAGGAGGCTGTGGTTGGTGACACCAGGCTCACACCTCACACTACGCCCACGTGTGTTCTCATTGCATGTGATTACACGGTCTGGGATGTGTAATTGCCTGATTGTAATCTGTACACCCTAACAAAAGTTGCATCATTTTGATTTTGCTTGGGTGCTGTGTGGCAAGCACTTTGCAGACAGAGGCTCTTGGCCCTTGAAGGATTATATAATTGTTTTCCCTGTACTTTTGTCAGATTAGTACTTTTTAAATTTTTTTTTTATTTCTTGGAGAAGGTTGCAATAGCTACAAGAGTACATTCAAGGTGCAAAACTGCTCTGAATAGCAGTGAAGCTGAATTGTTTAAAGGTTTTTTCAGAACACAAACTCTTCCTTGAATGTTTAAAGGTTTTTTCAGAACACAAACTCTTGAATGTTTAAAGGTTTTTTCAGAACACAAACTCTTCCTTGAATTTGCTCACACTGTAGCATCCAGTGTGAGCAAATGCTATTTGTTCTTCTCCAGCTATGCTGGTGAGAGGCTGGGTGCCCACTGGGAAAGCAATCCAGAGCCCTGTGCATTAGTCACTTACCTCAGCCTAACAGGACCCAAGGTCAGATGATGGAAAAAGGAGTGACAAATACCTACCAGGAATAATCCAGCTGGGAGATAAGGCCTCACCTCTCCCTGGGGGATGTGCAGGGAGCTCAGTGGTGGCACCCAGTGAGGGGGAAAGCGCAGGCATGCAAATGGCACGCTCTGGCAGGGCAGTGAAGCCATCTGATGGCACACTCAGGCACTCTTTTACTGGGAACTGGGATCTATTTCTGGACTTTGGAAGTGAGCCATCCAAAAGTAAATGTTTAGTCAGCCTTGCAAGCTGTCTGAAATGCATGACGGGTCTGTGACAGGGTGATTTTATGGGGATCAGGCTGACCTTTCTTTGTCAAATGTGATTCTGCTAGAAAGAAAATCTACGGACAAAAGAGTTAAGGTGTGATTAGTTTTCTGTTCTTGAAAACTGACCTGTAGGGGAGAAAAGGGAGTCTGCTTCTTCTGCAAGCATTCATAAAGGGCATGGGGGTGCTTTCCCTGACATGGTGGTTGTACCCTTCAAAACAAACCCTAAATCTGGGGATTTGGCACAAAACTGGGGGTTGCTGCCAATATTTGTCTCACAGGCATTGAGAGTGGAGCCACTGGGCTTTGAGTTAGGGCAGGCTTCTTGCTTTGACAGGAGCTGTTCCTGTGAGGGCAGGGAGAAGGGAGTGCAGAGACAAGCTGGGCTTGGTCACAGTGCTGAGGATGCCATGGCTGCTGGAGCAGATGGGGATGCCAGGGAACAAGAGCCAGCCCTTGAGGGGAGCATGGTGGGCCCACAGCAGGGCACTGGGTGCTGTGGGGTGAGAGGAACACAGGGCACCAGCAGCTGAGCACGATGACTTGGCCAAAACCAGGCTGAACATAGAAAGCCAGATCTCCAGACTTTGGCTTTCGGAAGTCTGTAGCTCCAACTGTGGGCTGGGTTTGGGGCTGGGTTTTACTTCATCTGGGAGAGGAGAGAATTACAAAATGTGGATCTGGGTTCAGGTTACCGTTCTGCTCCCCTGGGCTATTCCAGGTGTTCAAATATGAACTTTTGGCCCAGGCCCATCTCTAATTAGGCGTATTCTTTAAAAGTATTTTCCTTTCTTGGCTCCTGTGCTCTTGGCTTGTCTCCACTAGCCCTCTTTGCTGTGCTAGAGCACGGTTTGCTGGGTATATTAATTGAACTGTTTACACACCTGGTTTCCTGCAAGAATAGACACCTAGCTCCTTCTTTTGAAAAGACAAGCCCAGAGGCTGTAAACAGGGATTGTGCTATGTCTGGAAAAGCTGAACTGCTGCTTATCTGCACTCCCCGGGGCTGTGGGAGCAGCAGCAGCAGCTGCAGACATGGGTCAGTTGAGCACAGAAACCAGCCTGTACACACTTCCCACCAGTCCTGTCCTGCCATCCAGCTCAGGTCCTCTAGCAGCTGAGGAGTCGCCTTCTTTGCAGGGTTATTCCCTTTTATTGTGGCAGTGACAGGAGAGGCCCCAGCTGGCATTTGGGTCAGCTCAGATGCAAATTTTGTCTTGTGTGTGAAAGCTGGGGCGTCATCCTGCAGTTATGTCCTGTGCAGGATGGCTGAGGGGACCCTTCCTCTCTTTTGATGGCTTTACCTTCCAAGGTTAGTTTCTGTTGAAGCTCCCCAAAAGCAGTGGTGTGTTCATCACCCATTTTACTTTTCTAGTCATGGCCAAGGGACATCTTTCATAAAACATTGTGTTGCTCAAAGTATGACTCTGGAAAGCAAGGTTGGTAAGACTTGTGTGGTACAGGGCAGATGGAATCATCCCTCATGATCTCTTTGGGTTTAAAAGGTATAAGCATAAACATGTGCCATTGCACAATTTTGCTTTCAAAGTATAAGAGGATTACCTTAAAATACGCTGATTTTTGTGGTCATGCTCTCCACCCCTGAAGCCTGCAGCTGCTGTTTTAATGAGTGAGTTTTACTTTGCTGCTTCATCTCTTTGCTGAACATGACTTGCACTTCAGCCGGAAGGTACCAGCTGACCCCTGTGTAAGGCCATGAGCTGGGAAGGTTGCTGTGCTGCGCCATGGCTGGTGTGGCTCAGACCAGGGAGTGCAGTGCTGATGAGCTGGCCCTTGGAATCTTTAACTCTCTGCCCTACTCAAGGTTTCCAAACCTGAAAGAAAGGAGTCTCCCCAAGGCAGGCCCTGGGGAAGGGGCATGCAGATCAATGGGCTGGGAATAGGGAACAGGAAACCAGGTGCACCTTAGGGCAAAATTTGATATCCAAATTCCAGTCCAGCTAGGAATGGCAAGTGCTGCTGTTCCCAAAGCACTGGCGTGGACTGGTATTACTCCAACAACCTCCAAAGCAGACACAAAGTCATCCACTGGTGAAGCTGCATGATAGCAGCTTTTTGCTGCTTGTGCTATGGGAGAACACCAGCAACTCTGCCCAGGAGCAGCACAGCTCCTAATCACCCAGCAAGCAGCGACTTTGTCGTTGAACTTTATGTTGGCGTTGATCCCTGCTTGGCTGCTGAGTGTTGGTTACAGGCCATGAGTGATACAAGCTGTAGGGGCTGGGAAATGTCAGCTCTGGAAAAGGGGCCTGAAAGGACAAAGGTGACAGGTACTTTTGTCCAGGCTTGTGTCAAAACCCCTCGGAGAGGAAGAGAAGGCTTATGCTATCGCCCTGCTCACCTTCCCTCCTGTGCAATCTGGCCCCTCTGCCAAAAACAGGAATTGGGGCTTTTGCAGGAGCCCAGTGGCTACATGCAGCCAGTGTGCCGCGGCACAACCGCTCACGCTGCGCTCCCTGCTCCTGCTAATGCTATCAAATCAAGCAGGAAATTATTTTTGGAGCAGTGAAGCATGTTGAAACCCAGCAGAAGGCAGCTGTTTGCGTAACCAGAGTTGTGGGAGAGCTGCCTCCCTTGTTGCCAAGCACTCGACTTCCTATCCTGGTGAGAAATGGCTTCCCCGCTCCCGGCAGCGTGAGCGAATCCCCTTAGGCTTGGGAGGCTGGGCTTGGTCCAGCATCCATCCTTCCTGCAGCACCTGCTTCACCGCTCTGAAAGCCCCCAGATGCTTTTTGGTGTGAGGGGTGTCTGAACTGGCTGATTCTTACTCCTTAGATCACTGCTCAGCCCTCTCCTTAAAAACAAGCTACACCCAAAGCAAAGGGTTTTCTCCAGAATTTCAAATGTGTTTCGGTTATCTCTCAGCAGAGGTCCATGTCTGGCAAACAGCCCGTGCTGGAAGGGAAACAATAGCTCTGCCTCAGTCTGATCATCTGCACCATGTGTTTACGCCCTGGCTCCGTTTCCAGCACCAGTTTGGTGCCCTGGCAGCACACACAGTGCCTTCACAGAGATGTGCCCTGGCACACAGCTCCTCTGGCTGCACTTCAGCACCTCCTTTTCAGTGTAGCTCTTTCAGGAGCTCCCAAGTGTCTAAGGGGGCTAGGATTGTTTTCTTTTTTTCTTTTTTTTTTTTGGAGGGGGGGGATTGAGGGCATGGTCTTGGCATGCTGCTTCTTTTTCACTCTCTAGCAATACCATTTCTGCCTTTTCTTTCTACTCCCTCACTGCATGCTGGTATTCAGGCACTGGCCTCACCTCCACCTGTATGTTGATGTTTCTCTTATCCAAACAGGTCTCTAACCCTGGGCTCTGCTGCCCTCATACCAGAGCAGAAATAAATCCTTCAACATTTTAGTGAAATGCTGTGCCCCGTAAAATGGCATTGCTAATGTGAGCTGTGGGATTGCGTTAGCCAGAAAGAATGAGATAAAGCCATGGCTGCAGAGATGGAGCTTAAATTCCTGCCCCCAAAATGTGATGCTGCTGTACAGAAGGGAAGGACTAAGTCAGTGCAGAGAGGTTTCGAAAGCCGCCATGTGGGTATAAAGCCTTTTTTGTTTGTGGAGTTATTATGTCACCCCTCAGTCATGCAAATGTCACCCCAGAAGAAAGACTTCTTCACATTGGTGCCCTGTTCTGGAGAAGTCCCTCCCTGATTATTCACGACCGCTGACTCCTTCAGCCATGTGCCCCTTTCCTGAGGGCTGCAGAGTGGAAAGAAATTCCCTGACGTTGTGAAAGGCAGGAAAAAATCCAGTGTACCCGAAATGACTCAGTCTGAAATATTTATGGCTTTTCAGTAGGGTAATTAAAATCTCGTGCAGCCCAGTTATGGTAAAAAAAAGGTGTCTGTACTGCGCCAGGCTGAAGCTTGTAACAGTGACATGAATGTATGTCAGCAGTCAGAGCTGGGATGATGGACAGGGTGATTTCCATACTCTATCAAAGTCTTGGTGTTAAGCAGATTAAAAAATTATTTTTGAAGCCACTGTTATTTCACTTAATCATAACCTTTCAGCACAAGTGCTGGACAGCTTCTGTGTGGTTTGGTACTAGATGATGGAACCTTTTGTTTCTGTCTGTTCCATCCATGTCTACATTTCCAGCTATCTAATGTTTTGCTCTCTAGGGCTGTTTAGCACATGGTTTTAGTTGAAGATCCAATTATTTTCCCCTTGCCACTTAATTGGTCCCTGTGGCATCATTATGCCTTGTGCCTTTGGTTTTACTTCGTTTGGTTTTCGAGGGACACAGCACAGAGTGGGAACACCCTTGGAGACCTCCCAGCTCCATCCTGAGTGTGCTTCCTGCCTTGTCTTTCAGCTCTCTCTCTTTTCTTTGTCCTCTCCATTGGCCTGAAGGGATGAAAGAAAAAGCTTTGAAAAATCTCCTGTTTGGTGGCTGCTTTAACTGGTCACTCAGGCTTTGCCTGCTCCAAAGTCATCCTTGGTCTACAGTGCTTTAGCCCAAATTTCTTGGGACCTAAACTGAAGCATGTATTAAGATATACCCCAAAAGGGAATTACATTTCCTGACAATAAAATCCAGCCCATGAAATGAAGTTAGCATGAGCCTTAGAGGCAATGCAAAGAAAGGAACAGCTACAGAGTGTGAGGAGCAGTACATTAAATCAATCAGTTTGAAACTCTAAGGTCGGTCCCGTTTCCTCAGATAAATGCCATTGCTGTGTCTGAATGGTACCTCTATTTCTCTGCTGATATTTTACCAAAGTGTTGCTGTAGGGAAGGGTTTAATTTTACTTTGTCACCTTATCTCTGGGAACCACTTCAGTTCCGTTTCCATGACGTTCCTGAGGAGCGTAAGACTAGAAAGGGATTTATTGTGTCTTTGAACTGCCTTTTGCTCTGAGGAATGAGGATATAATTGTAACGTAGGAAGGACAAACTGAACATGTTCAGGCTTGTCCTGCCTGATCTTTCCCTGTTGCTTTTTTTTCCTTTGCCCCTTGCAGCTAGCACTCATGACTGGGACTTTCCAGCCGATAAAGTCTTGGCTAGCCTCGGGGCTCATTTGCTCCTGGCAAAACCAGCTCCCTGGCCGGCTGGATGTGCAGTTTCTTTTGATGCCAACAGGACCGGGGTTTGCCACTCTTTTTCTGCCACCAGAGCATCCATCTCTCACTGTTCACATCTGTGGGATGAGTACAGAGGGAGTCTCAGGCAGATGGCTTTCATGTTCCCTCTGGGATAAATTTTTCCACATGTTTGTTGATCTTTGAGCACTCTCTTCTCTCTTGGTTATGTTTGGATTTTACAAGAAGTCTGGGGAAGAAATTAAAGGTATATATTAACCAGACTTAAAGCAACTCACAAAGAACATCCCCAGAGCCTTCAAACTCCATGGTGCTTTGCTTTTAGGACATCATAGTATTAGTGTAGTTGAAATGCAGGGTTTGTTGGCTGTGTCTGTAAATACAATAAGTAGTGCTTAGTTAGTTTAATTTAATTTTAAAAAATAGCCTTTGTCAGAGACCACTACTATACTTGATCTGAAGCAGGGATTAAAGGTAAATATGTAGGTACCAAACTCACCACCTTTTTTACTCAACTGCTGCTATCTGATAACTTACTAAACAGCAGTGAATTTCAGTCCTTTCCTACTGCTAATCCCTATCCCTGTGCTCTGGCTGGGCTCTTTGTATTGGATTTTAATGCCATTTTGATGGGGATTGGCAGCCATGACATCTATGCCAGTGATGCTGGGCCTGACCTCAAACAGTTTTCAGTTTTACTGACTTTCATCTTTTCCATGATGCCCGCAGTTGGTTTTTTCCAGCCCCTTTTCCATGACAGCCCCTGCTGCAGATGGGATTGCAGCGTTTATTACTAATTCCTCAGGATCTTCATTGCTTGTTTTACTCTCACCCTGTGGTTTTTACTCAGTCCTTCCTCAGACAAGTTTCCACTGACTCAAATTCATGCTTAAATTGAGTCAGGGCTCTAGGATGTGTCCCTGGGGCGAAGCCTGTTCCTGAGGCACCTGGTTCGTGTGGAGCTGGGCCAGCTGACACCAGCGTGCAATATCAAGGCTCCTGGGGAGGAATTCTTGGAACAGTAATAGGGATGTCACACATTTTCAAAATCTACATATGTGTGCATCTCTCATAAGTGGTGTTGCAATATGTAGGTGCTGCTGTTGTGTTGTCAGGGTGCAGCGAGACACAGCAAGCTGTGGGTTCCCATTGCATCACTGTTGTGGCTGGGGCAGAAAATGGCTCTTGGGGGATCCAGGGAAAAGAAGGAGGAGAGGAAAATTATGGTACTCTGGTCTGAGCACTAAACTTGCATGTGAGACACCTCATTTTTAAGACTTTTTATTTCCACCATGGTCTTTATGGGATCTTACAAGGGCATTCAGGTTTTCTGTGCTTCATTTCCCTGTGAGTACATCCAGGCTGTTTGCACCACCACTACCCACAGGGATATTATGAATATAAATTGTTAGATTTAAAGTGTGGGTGGTTTCAGCTGCCATTGTTTCTGTAGGTAAGAAAGGAAAACTTTATAACAAGACTCTTACAAGGACTGATGCAGACCCAGGTCTGGGGATTTGTGTGCTTTGGACACCCCAGTATTTCCCTGGTGCTGTACAGATATATGTCCAACAGGCTTGGCAGCACTCTGAAGTCCTTGTTTCCATGGTTTTGCCCTGCTGAAAGTCGAATTGATATGAAATGAAAATGTAATTTTTTTCCCCTGTGCACTGAAAAGAAAAAAGCCAATAATCTCAAGGTAAATAATTTCCTAATCAATAAGTTTATCTGTTTAAGTGGACCTCTTTGGTGCACTGAAAGCAGCCAGCTTCTGCAAGGCTCCAGGATACCACAAACACCAGTCTGAAATCATCAGCACTGCTGGCCACTGAATAACATGGCCCCTTGCTGCCTTCATAGTGCCTGAAATACAGGTGTTCCCTAAGATGTCCTGCCAAAGAAGAGTGTAGCCTCTGGCTCTTGCACCACCAGATGGTTTGAAATGTAAATATTCCAGCCACAGCAAGCCCCAAGTGTGCAGGGGGCCGGCGCTTCACCCCGCACTGCTACAGCCATGGAGCACCAGAGGTTTCCAAACTCCTCTGCAGACAGCTGGCAGCTCACACCTCCCTCACCCCTCCTGATTTCCAGCTGCTAATTTGCAATTAAATGCAACTGAAAATACAGTAAACACTCTGCTCCCAGTTTTCCATACGAGTCTGTCAGGTAGCTTGCTGCTGCCATTGGGTGGTGAGCAAAGCGGGTCTGTGCCGTAAGCGGGTGGCTGGGTGGAGAGCTGCCCATGAGGCTGCCTAAGATGTGGTTCCCACTGAGTGCTCCCACAAATACCAGTTCAGCATAATGCAGCTGATGCTAACTGGCATCCCTGTAGGTGGTCTCTGTAGTGGGGCCAAGATGAAATGTGGTGTGAAGAAAGAACCCAGCACTTTCTCTCCCTCAGGGGAGTTCCTCTAACTGAGAGCGAAGGTGTGGGAGGCAGAGCTCGAGATGCAACTGCTGCAGCAGCTCTGCAGTTAAAGGATGGGCTTTGGCAATGCTGGAATCCACCAAAATACCCAGGGTGAATAGAAGACCTGACAATTACATTTGACTGGTATGAAATACATTCAGTTTGCTTTCATTCATTGCCTCAAAATGTGCTCGCAACTTTAGTTAATGTTGAATGTGTTTTTTAACCCAAATAATTTCCTACTGTGCTAAACAAAGTAGTTGAGAATATCTCCCTCAGTGAGAAGTTTCTTAGCCATTCCTTGGCTAGTTCCTTTTCCTACCAACTGTGTAGAGGAGAAAGCTACTCCAATTTGCAAATGCGAAACCCAGAGCAACCTCCTTTCTGAATATATTTAACATGCAGAAACCATTGTCATTATGGATGAGGGCAACAAAGTACTTAATTGGAGGAGTTCAGTAAACAGAGCAGCAGTGAGACCACTTCTGGTTAGGGCATAGGAAGCCTGCCCAAACAAGCAAACTGTGTGCCTTCAGTTAATGGTTTCGCCCATTATTGAAATGGAGTGACTCACTCATCTCATGCAGATGCCTCCTTTTGGGGTCAAACTCTTCATGAAATCAATTCAGCTGCCCCACAGCCCTCAGGCTTTGTCTTTGCTGGAGAAAGGATTGGTTTCAAGGGGCCTGTTGTGCAACCAAAGAGGTTGCAGTGGGATGCTGGAAAGTCTCCCACCTGACCCTTGAAATGCCTTATTTGTGACTTTTGGGTATTAGTGTTTCAACACTGCTTCCCATACAAAATTAGTCCTAATGTGTCCTATTTCATTAAAAGGTCTTACTAGACAAAAGGTGCTGGAGCCCTTGATGAAGCATGGCAAGGTTTTTCACACCTTGAGGAAGGAGGTGTTGGCTGCCACTCCTTGTTCCAAGGCGAGGTCAGTCTGTGCCATACCTCTGGTAGGATGCTGCATTTACAGTTACTTACCTCAAGGTAAAGAATTAACTTGTATTGCCAGGGATTACGTAGCTTTAAAATGTCATTCACGTGAGCACAGTCCTGTTAAGAGATGAATTTTAAGTGTCAGACTTGGCTAGCCAACAACTTCTCTATTTATTTACCTCAAAGCCTGTGGGTGTGGGGTGTGGAGAGAGTCCTTGCTTTTCTGTGACACAAGGGTTGTTCTCAGGGATCACTGCAGCAGCATTGCTTGCAAAAGGGACTGGCAGAGGGAGAAGCTAGAGTCCCTTAGTGGCTGGTGCTGGGACACCTCCAAGATTGGCTAAATAGGTTGTTACCTGCAGCATCAGACTATCTGCCCACAGTCCTGTTGTCTACTTTGCCAGAGTGTCGAGAAGGCACAGTCTTTGCAGAAAGCCAGAGCATCTGGTCTCTGTGTCTGCTTTTGGAAGGTGGGAGAGGTCCTCTTGGAAGTAGCAGTCACTGCCTCATCCTCAGTGCTAGTAAAAAAGGCAGTGGGTTGCCAGATCTATCTTCACCCTTTCTTTGCCAAATCCTACCCCTTCCCCTCGCGGGAACTACCCGGACCCCACCCCTCATCCTTGGGCAGCAAAATTCAGCTCTGCCCACACACTGCTTTGAGCCAGCTGTGAGTGAGTGAGTGAGTGAGTGAGTGAGTGAGTGAGTGAGTGAGTGAGTGAGTGAGTGAGTGAGTGAGTGAGTGAGTGAGTGAGTGAGTGAGTGCATCACGATGGGTGAGAGGTAACAGCTCCAGCCAGTGCCAAGCTTGCAGATCTTCCAAAGCCACTGCTGTGAGTTGAGACTTGACGTGCTGGAGTGCAGCTCAGGTTACTACAGCAAATCCTCAACAGTTTCCTGCCTAGCTGAGTCTTTTGGAGTCTGAAGCACTGTAACCTCATAAAAGCTGGAAAAAGCTTGAACTCATTCAGAGATTATTTCACACCACCTACAGCACTCTATGAAGTCAGACATGCTGTAACATATAATTAATGATGTGTTTGGTGGTGAGTCACTGAGTAGTCTAGCAAGCTCACCTTCAACCAGTCTGTGTGTGGGAGTCCTTACCCAGCAACACACCCAAACTGAGCATTTTAATAATTTACCACGTTCTGAGCTTGGAAGAGTAGTTTTTGTTGCTTAATTAGGTACTTTAAAAAAAAATACTTAAAGGCTTTACTACCTGTTAGGGAGCAAACCAACATGAAGGAGAAGGTGGGGGAGAACCCCAAAATCTGTTTGTAATACTACTTTCTATGGAGTATCCAAGAAAAAGGTTAAGAGATAGGAGACTGCATCTTTGTGTTATCTTCAACAATCACTTGGTAAGATACATGAACATTTCTTGGACTGAAATGTGGCATTACCCTTTCCCTCCCAAACACAAAGTGAGAGTTGTGCTTAGTCTTATTTATTCTCTGGAATGTTTTAGGGTTGCAGGAAAAAAGCAGCATTTTCCAGGGAATGAATGAGCAAATATGTGCCTGTCTGGCTTGTGACATGGTGGTGGGAGACACAGGTTTGATTCCCGGCGTAGAGAAGGAAATTGCACTTGCCTCTCCATGTGCTCTAGTGTCCTTATCCTTTCTCTGACAAAAACCATAGTAAGAATCCTAGTGAAAAGCAAGAGTCAGACAAACTTGCATAATACTTCTCTGATTACTTTTCCAGCCTCCAACTATTTTCAGCTCAGGGGATTTCCTGACATGAATGAGTGAATATGATTCGTGATGCTTTAGTAATCTTCAGTGCATCATTCTTCTAAGTGTTTATCTAATATCTTCTTGTACCTGTCCAAACCTTTTGCTTCCACAACAAAAGTAGCAACAAACTCCACAGACCATCATGTTGCAAGAAGAATTAGGCCTTTCTCTTTCTTTTGAATTACTCTCTGATAGTTTCACTTGGTGCTTCCCAGTTTTTGTGGTGAAAATGACCGTGTCAGTCACTTCCTAACTGCCTGCTCCAGAAATAAGCAGTTCAGAAAGCATAATTTCATGTGTGAATTTAGGACGTGTTTAGTCTGCAAGCATCTAATCAAACTTTAAATCTAATCTGCGTTATTGCCCAATCCCTCAGCCCTGTAAGGGCCATATGCAATTCCCCACTGGCTGTTCTTTCCACAATACTCCTTTAGATGTGTATTCTCAGGAAATTTTCTTACTTCACTGCTGTGCCAGATCAATCACAGACAGGTTGAAGAGCACATGTCCCAGCCTCACCAGTGGGGTGCCTCTGATGTGAGCACTGACCACCAACACCTCCTTTCTGATGCCTATCTCAGCCTGTGCCAGCTCATCCAATATTAGTTAGCACTGCTGGGATCACAGCCAGGTGTTGCAAGCCCCCATTCAGGGAGTGCAGCTCATCCCTGGTCCTTGGCTAGACTTCTCCGTTTCTAGGCATGCAGGGTGATGCTGTGTAGAAGTGTAAGGCAAGCAATGCCTAAAATAACTAAAATCTTTTGGGGAATGCAGTTTATTCCCCCATTTGTTATAAATTCATGTGGGTGTGCAGGTGTTCAGTGAACCAAGGCGCCAGTGGGACTGTTTATGCCGTGCAATAGGGAAAAGCAATAATCACGCATACAAGTGAAGCTTTGAATGAGGAAAGCGCAGTATTTGGAAATATAGGGTGTTTTATCAGAGAAAAGAGCACATGAGGCTATATGATACTCGAAATTAGCGGCAGACTGTGGGCAAAGCATGCAGGTCCACCCACATCTCATTGAAGCATAACTGAGATTCTTCTTCTGGCAATCAGCCCAGTGCCGCTGCACTGGATGGGGCAGCACAAGCCTGGCATGGCCAGGCTGCTCCAGCTGCCTGGGAATTAGCATCCTGTCACAGGGATCTCCAGCTGCCTGGAAATTAGCATCCTGCCACAGGGATCTCCTTCCTGCTCTGGTAGCAGGATCTGCTGGGGCTGGCTCCTTCCAGCTGCTTCTCTTTGCTGGGATTTTCTCTGCAGCAGGCGCTCGGTGGGGATAGATCACGTTCATGCTGCAAAGCCCCTGATGGACAGCCAGCCTTATCCATCCATACAAAACACTTTTTACCTGGGGAGCTCTGCCAAAGGAGGATTTTCCCTGTGGAAGAAGCCCAATGCTTTTTATTCAGTGCCCCACATTGCCCTGGTGCTTCTTCTTCCAGGCTGAGTATCAAGACCCTCCTGCAACCCTCCTTGTGCTGGGTCAGTGACACACACAGGAGCGGATGTCCCTTAAGGGAGGTTAATCCACACGTGGCTCCAGGGGCTGGTGATGGCTGTGAAGTCCTGTTCCTGATGTCTCCAGCACATGGCAGCTCTGATGTACCCCTGTGGTTCCACTCCTGGCTCTTTGCCCTGCTAATGCACCAATCTTCAGCACCCTTCCCTCGCCCAGTTCTGATGGAAACAGGTCATGGAGACTGCCCGTTCCCCTCTTCATATTTTTTTCCTTCCTCACCACACAAATTTTCCAGATGTGGCTGCCACTAGAAATAAGCAGTTGAATGAGCACTCGTCTGTGGGTGACTCATTCTCACCCTGTGAGGGGCTCTCTGGAGGGTGTGGATGTGAAGTCTCACTCCATCCTTGGACAGGCTGCAGTGATGTCAAGCTCACCATAGTGAAAAAAAGCCTCCTGCTCTGCTCAAGCAGTAGCAGCCAACTTCTGCTGCTCCTCATCTAAAGCATATGTGGCAAAAAGGACAACCTGGTAATGGTTTCCATTTGCATCAGGAGGGTGAACTCCCCCCTTTTCCTGCTGAGGCATGGGAGGGGGTGGCTATCCACTCAAGTTTTGTGTTCTGCGTCAAGAGATGGGGAACACTCTTCTCCATGTCTCTGCTGCAGAAAGGAAGACTTGGGGGTGTTTTGTTTTCCTCTCAAAGACATGGATAATGTGATGGGTGGTCCTGCTCTGGTAGTGCTGCCTTGAAGTCTGCTGAGCATTGGGGTGTCTGAGTTTATGTGTGTTATTGTGCTGTTTCTTGCCCTGGGCTGTGGAAGCTGGACTAGCTCTGTACATTGGCATGAACATCCTATGAAATGTGGGAAAATTCTGTCGGCTCAATAAGTCTTTTTTTGGTTGAGGCTTTTGTGGGTTTGTTTTTTTAAGAAGGCTTGGTGGAATTTTGTGGTTGGGTTTTGGGTTTTTTTAGTTGGTTTTTGGTTTGTTTTTTTTTTATATTTAGGCAGAATCTCAACAATATAGA
This sequence comes from Camarhynchus parvulus, assembly GCF_901933205.1. Lineage (NCBI taxonomy): Eukaryota > Metazoa > Chordata > Aves > Passeriformes > Thraupidae > Camarhynchus > Camarhynchus parvulus. The sequence continues at coordinate 14,324,437 of NC_044575.1, read as the reverse complement.
CCAGACCACAATGGGTCAGAGAAGAAATGCACTCAGCAAGGCGGTAAAACAATTTCTTGAACAAAACCATCACTAATTTACAATAAGTTATGCAGTAACTTATGCACCACTAAGTTATCAGGACCACAGTGGTCACTGCTCACTTTCTTACAGACCTACAGCTGGTTACCAGAGCCCATGGTTTGGTGTCGTGATTTCACCTGAACTTTCTTTTTTTCACCTCAGGCTTTTGCTTTGCTTTTCTTTTTAACTCACCAGCTTTTTTTTCACCTACATCTGCCCCTCTAAGGGTATGAGGGGATAGTGTGGCCAAACTGCAATCAAAGAAATATTCTGAGAGTCCTCTCAGAGCTGTTTAAGGAATCTGGGCCGGCCATGAATGCCGGCTTTATGCGGTGCAGTTTTGAAGTAGGAGTGAGTCACTAAAAAGCAATCTGTGCTGTCTCCATGTTCAACTTTGACTTTATTAAGAAAAAGAGAAAGAAAACAAACACAGTCCCATTCACTGCGAAATACACATTGATCCTTTAATCCTTGGGGAATCATTGGGAGCTGCTTCCTCCTCGAAAGAATCGAAAGAATCGCTGCAGCGTTGACGCAAGGTTTAATTGTGCAATCACAGGCGTGTGTTCTTCTCCTGGGCTTTGCAGAGCAGGGCTCTGTGGCTGGAATGCCACTGGGAAAGCCACTGATACCATCTCATGGCACAGGCAGCCTCCCCCTAGGTACCTGCCTCCATGGTCTGTCCCAGGCTTCTCAGGCAGGAAATCAAAGATGGGAATTGCAGCTGAGCGAGGACTGGAATTTGGGCTGGAGCCCAAAGCTGTGGCCCCTGTTGGTTTGTTATAGCTGTCCTTGGTGGAGGCAGGAGGTTCTGGTGCCCCATCCCTGCTTGGCACTGCCTGGGGGTTGTGGCTGGCAGGTACCAGCTGGCATTCTGCTCAGGCTCCCTGTCTGTGAGCTGAAAATATGCCTGGAAATATGCCTGCAAATGCCTGGCCAGGGGCTTCTCCTGCTGCTGGTCCACTGCCTGGTGCCCGCATGCTGCACATGCCTTTGTGGGATTGAGTTTTTCATGGAAGTTTTGCTGAAAGCACTGCTTCAAAGCTACTGTGAAATGCTCTGCACATGTATTTGTACCCATGTATGTACCTATACACATGCACATGTTCTTTTTTGGCCAGGTCCTGCTTTCCAAGAGCTGCATGTGCTCTATAGCTTGCCAGGTTTTTCAGATGCTGCATGTGTGCCACCTCTGACTTCAGGAGCAGGTGACAGGAGTTGGAGAGCCTCTGTGTTACTGCCTTGCTGTGTTATTTTCATGTCTTGATTCAGAAACTGAACTCTGATTGCATTGATTTGGCTCACACTAATTGACCCTGATGGGAGCAGGTTGTGAAGGATCATGAATTAGCTCCTCACTTTGCTGCCCTTGGGAGGTGAAGGTTGGGATTTACCTGCCAGTAAACAGAGGGGCTGGTTAAGTGTTAGATGGGAAGAAATGCAGCCCTCCTCCAGCTGGCTTTGGATCCTAGGATTTTTTTTTTTTGACGGTCAATCTGTTTTCCAGTACATTACTATCAATGGTTTCAACATCAATTCTGCTTTCCCACCAGCATTTAGGATAGAGTTTCCAGATGGGTAATCTGAGCTGCCAGCCACTCATCCCTTCTCCATGGCCACAGGCTGCCAAGTGAGCCTTGCACTGGGCCACACCATGGGTCCTGTGGCAAGTGGCCAACCCACTTTTCTAAACCCTTTAAAACTCTTTAAAAGAATGCTTTAAATGCAACCACATTTTACCTATTGGCTTCAGGAAAGTGAAAAGGAGAGGCTATTGTTAGGTTATTAAGCAGTTCTTGGCTGATGTTATGGGCTCCTGGCCTCCAGGTCCCTCTGCTCATGTTCTCTTCCTGCTTCTCTGAAAGTTTTGTGTTGGGACAAGCTGCAGCTAGTCATGTTGGCAAAAACTAATCCTCCTTGACCCTAGTTCCTCCTAGTCCTAGATTCAAGTGTTCGCTCCCTGCAGCCAAAATGTTTGCATCCTCCTGAAAGCAGGAGATTGGGATGCATCAGTCCCATGCAGGACAGGAAAATGCTCTTTATTCCTCTGCTTCAGGACTGAAAAAACAAAAAGAATGGTGGGCAGCTGTGGTTTTAGCTGACAGCTGAAAGGGGCTTTGCTAGCAGAAGTCCCCAGGGAAGACCAGGAGGCTGCTGACAAAAGTCAGGAAGGGGCTCTCCCTACAGATTAAAAAGCAGAGGAATTATAAATAACATGCTGAAGTACACAGATAAAGTTACCCAAGTTATTTTGACCATAAAGCCCAGGACAGTAAAGGCCCCTAATCTCTCATTAATCAACAAGAAGCTGGAAGAGGCCATACAATGAGCTCAGCTGCCAAAGCTGCTGTGCCCTTTTGCTCCATTTAATTTAATTGTATTAGTCCTGCCCGCAGCCTTTGTTCTTCTGCCCTGCTCAGGAAATCTGCTGCTGGGTTTGGCAGGGCTCACTCTGGTTCCACATGGCGGGTTTGTGGACAGCCAGGAGGGAGGAGAGGGAGAGCAGGAAGGGGAAGAGGATGGGAAAAGGTCCCACGGGAGCAACCTGCTTGATGTACTTCATTTATCTCAATAGTGCCACTGCATCCCCTCCTGGTGAGGCTTCCTCCTGGTAAGCCAAACACAAAACTGAGTGCAAAAGGACTCTGGCTGATGTCAGCAGAGATGGGATGTTTAAATTTTAAAATAAAAAAAACAGACAAGTGACCACGAGCCAGCTCTTGTTCAGCAGGTGCTACCCACCCAGCAAAGCATTCCTACCACCACCTCCCTTGGTTCCACTTCATCTCTCTTAAATGAGCCAACAAACAAATGCAAAAGGTGGTTTCCAGGACACAGGTGAGTTTTGTCAAATTTCAGCATTTGTCCCTGCTGAAGGATGAGATAGCAGAGCAGCTAACAGGAGGGTGTACCTTCCTGACCTCTCCATCAAGAAATGACAGTGCTTAATGTGTGGAAAAAGATTAAGCACTCACAGAAAGATGTGCTTAGGAAAAGGGATTTTCAGATGTCTTTGCTTCAGGCTTGTGTGGGAAACACAGTTTTGAGCTCCATATTTTACTGGATTTCTCAGCAACCAGCCATGTAAAATTCCAGAAATTTGTTATACCAAACCCAAGTTTTCCCAAACGTGTCAATTGTCAAGGTTCTCCTCTCCCTTTCACAGCAGTGAATTAACAGTCCAATGCTTGCAGTGAAGTAAGCACAGGGCGTTGTTTGCTTATAGTTTTACAGAGCGATCCTTCTGTCATTGCTTACTGTAATTCTTCTTGCATGTGAAGAGTAAAACATATTTACATTGGTATGTGGGATTCTGGACAACCTCAGGAAAAAGTAGGGCTGGAAAGGAAGTTCTGGCTGATGAAAAATTTTGAGATGTGTTTTTTACATATCAGAATGAAAGCTTGAAATAGAGAAACTCCCAGAAAAAAAAAGACAGCCAACAAAAAAAAAAAAATTATCACAGCCCCCCACAGATATTTAGCCAGCTGCAGCTACTTATTTTGGTTATTTCATCCTTTTTATTTTCTTAGTTATTTTACTTTATGTTGCAATGCAAAGTAGAAATTCTGGATGTTTTGGATAAAAATTTTTGTCCACAAATTTGATTTCAGTAGTTTGGGAACTGCTCAGCATATAATTTTAATTTAGCAAGTGGCAATCTGCTGCACTAAAAATGAAAAGTAATGATCCAGTAAATGACTAATTTTGTGGTCTGAGTTAATTAGTGAAGCAGCTTGGTGGATAGAAGGCAGCAGGTCTAAATTACTGTGCCAAGTCCTTTTGTAGAAAGATATTATCTGGCTTTGTTGTTTTAATAATAATTAATGAGAATTAAAATATTCAGCTGGGATTTTGCTGTTACAATTAGCAGGAATATGTGTGTGTATATATATGTATATTTATATTTGTTCTCTGATGCTTTTCTTGCTTGTTTGCATCTCAATCCTTGACTGTCTTACTCTGTAGCTTAAATTATACTCCAGAAATTATTCAGACTGCATCTTTGTTTAGCATGGAGGAAACTTGAGGCTTTTACAATTGGTGCTGCTGGTTACTTAATGAAAAACATGCACGATAGCCAGGCAAGGAAATCAGCAGTAAAAAACCAGGCAATAAGCAGTGTCTTATCAGCAGGATCACAGGGAGCATCAGCTGGGGGCTCACAGCTCACTTTTACATCTTATTTGTGGCAGCACAGGTCGCTGGGAATGCAGGGATGGCACACTCGCCTCCAAGGCTGCATGGATCTGCAAAACTTCAAAGCCTTCTCTGCTGAAATCCAGGCATTACTTTGCTGAAGTCCAAAATGCTTAAATTTGGATGCCTCCAAGGCACCATGGTGGTCACTTTGTCTTGTGCCCTACATGACACCAGTCTTTGGTGTTTCTGCTGGGCATTTCCACCCCAAACCTGTTTCCTGTGGTTGGTTTCAAGCACATGTTTTAGGAAACCCTATAACTAACTGGGTTCTCGTGATGGGGGAGACTTTTAATGAGCTGGTTTAGTGGATAATTGTTCTCACTGTTAAAACAAGCGTCTCTCTTTGTTCTCAGCTTGACTTCTCTCAGTTTCAGTCTTCCAGGCCTGGACTTTGCTCTACTGCATTTGTTAAAATTAAAGCCCTTTAGAGTGTGGAATCTTCCCACATACCCTGAAACACTTGGAAGAGTCATTTCCTAATCTTCTCTTATAAGAGGACAGTGATAACTAGGGACTAATTACTGGCTCTATTGACTTTTTCATGTTTGTGGTTTTTAGATAAGTTGTAATTGTTCCTTTTTATCATTGTACAACTATAGTTAATAATTGCTGTTCACTGTGCCTACACCCAAGGATGTGGCCCTACTTCTGTTAAAGATTCAATGTTTGGGGTTCTGATAGATAGTTGAAGTTGGTTTGGTAGTTGATAGTTGATATTGGTTTGGTTTGGGGCACCTTTGGAAAAAAGTAAGCACATCAAGTCAAAATGCTGTTTACCTTCTCAGGAGGTTTCCTAGTCGTGTTTTTATTTTCAATGTCTCCTTTTCAAATGGTATCATCTCTTTGGTGGATTTAGTTTTGCTTGTAGGCCGTATTCTACCATCCTTAATCATCCTGAGTACTTTCCTTAAGTTGATTTTATTTCATTGAGAAATTTCAGGGAGTGAGATGAGACTTAGACTAATGAAATTGGGGATTAGACAGGGATTAGGTGGATTCTAACAAGCAGATGCTGTGCTTTCTGTGGGAAGATTTATAAGCTTCATTAAACCAAGAAAAGCTCTTTTCCACTGACACTTGGAGATTTAAAAGCATTGTAGTATATCCTATTATTAATAAAATTATAAACTATCTTGATAAAAATAGCCATTTTTGGTGACATTTCAAACTGTGGTCATATCCAAACCCTCCACGAAAGGATGTGAGTTCTTCTAATGCCTTATATACTGTGACTTGAAGGGGAGCTGTTCCTCATTCAAATGCCCAAGCCTTTGCAGGATGGACGTATAAATACCTTGTTTATGGTATTTTTCCAGTTATCTCTATTTTTTCTGTTTGCAGTGTTTATGTTCCTACATATGTTGGGCTGGTGGGAAGTCTCATCAACACCCTGATAGCAGTGGTTTGGATCCCTTCTCAGACCAAACCAAAGTCAGACCATCATGTGACAGAGCACAGTGAGTATTTTGTGTTTCTGAAAAATAGTACATGAAAAGGGGCAGGGGATTGACATGCTGCAAGAACTGCTGAAGGACCTTGGAGTTAAGGGCTAAAAGGTCCCAGCCTTGAGATGCTGATGCTTCAATGTCTAAGCTGAGCTTATGGAAGAGGATTATTCCAAATATATTGATCACTCTCCCATGTAGAACTGCCATCTTCCAGTCTCAGAAAAGGTGACTGTGGAGCCCTTGCTGAGGGTCAGTTTGGTCTGACAGGGGAGGAAACCCCATTGTCTCAGAGGATTCCTCTGCATGCAGACCTGGCACCAGCTCCCAACCTCCTGCCATTGGCACAAAGCTGGTGCAGCAGAGAGGTGGGTTTTGGGTGGTTTTTGGGTGGGTTTTGAACCTGAGCAAAATCTCAGAGTTTCCTGCTTTCTACCCTTGATCTGTATAATGAGAGTATTAACCCATATGTCATCCTCTGCAGGCACATCACCGTCTGGCAGCTTGTTTAGCATCAGAGAAATCCTGCGCCTGATGAAGTTTCCAGGAGTGATGGAAATTTTCATAGTCAAGGTCTTTGCTGGATTTCCCATAGGTAAATCTCACCCATTACCCATCATTGCTGATGCACTGAGAATAGGATGATGTACACCGTAGACCAGGCTTGGCTCAAGTTTCTGAAAGCACATTGCTTTTGGTCACAGAGCAGTGAGGATTCACCTCCTAACTTGATGCTGGGTGCTTTCAGGTAGTCTCAGCTACACAGGGTCAAAAGCCTGGGACTTAATGTCCAACACACTACTTGTCATAAGCTGCATCTGGGAGTTTTGGCAAACCACTTAATCTCTCCATCCCCCTCACTGCAAATGTTTTTTCCTCTTGTCTGTCATTTCTCTTTGTGCTTTAAGCTCTTCAGAGCAGAAAAAAAATTGTTTTTCATCTGCCAGAAAAACTGAGGTCCTTCCTGATTTTACTTAGTGATTTTAAGGTGTGTGTGTATCTTAACCTTTTCCCCAGCAATTAAAAATTGTTGATGGATGAGACGGCCAAGCTGCACACAGGGGACCCACAGCATGTGTCTTCCCTAGCACACTGATGGGGATGCTTGTTCTTCTCTTCCTTACATATTCTGCTGGGGGATTTTTGTGTCATGGTAGGAACTCACAGATCCTTCTATCCTTTCCCAAACCCATCTCTTTCCCTGCTTCCTCTGAGTCAGTTGCTGTCCTGGCAGGGTTCATATCTCCCTATTTGCCTGACTCCGTATCCCTGGCCATAATTCAATAATATTCAGTTTTGCCTACTCTCTAACTTCTTTCCCCACACACTTGACTAGAGACAAGCTGCAAGTCATCCTCGTCAGTGATGTGGAAGGACAGGGTGATGTTCTCTGTCCTTCCACATACAAAGCCTTCACAGCTCTTTTCCCATTCAACCCAAAAAGTCCAGTTTCTCTTGATGATGATTTCAAGAACTGAGTTTTGTGCACGTCATAACGTGTGTGTCACGCATCTGAACAAACTAAGGCACTTCCCTTCCAAACAGGCGTCCTAAGAGGGGACCTAAGGCACCCTAGCTTTTAGACTTTGCATCTTTTTCCAATTAATTTTTGTCTGGAGAAGTCCTTGAAGTTTAAAGAACGCGAAACATGATTTACAAATTAAATGCTAATTTGTAAACTGTAAATTCAGTTTACAAATGAAAGTAAATTTGGTTGTGGAGTGTGGCTGAATCGGAAGGGGATGGCATTCCTGGGTTTGGTCAGGCTCATCTGTTATTTCTTGCTGTATCTCTGGGGGAATGAGTCCAACTGGAGCTGCAAGTAAAAGATTTCGGGGTTTTTTTCCCTTGCTGTGTGCAGCTGGCACTGGCTGAGATCAGTAATGCCAGTTGGTCCTACCCTGCCACTGGAGATAGGATACAGTCTCAACCACCACTGGCTTGACCTAACAGTGCAATGTTTTTGGTTCTTCAGACAATAAACTTCTAAAACTGCACTCTAAGAAGTGTATAAAATGACAGCATTTCACAGAATGAGGAAGATGTTTTTTAAAAGGGTTTTCTTAGCTGATTCTGACTCATTTCTCATCTTAAAGTAGCATTCATTTCTCTGTTAAAAATGCCTGAGACTGCATCCATGTGAGCTTCCCACAGTGATTTCCTGTGTGCTCTCTCTTTTCCAAAGGCCAGGCAAAATTCACTTTGCTTTAGACATTCCTGCTGAAATGCAAATTCCTGCCTGTTACAGAATCCATTCTTCTTTCCCCGTGCAAAGCAAAAACGCTCACTGAACCAAAATAAACATCTCCTGCCCAAAGCTGCAAGGCAGTTTCTAGGCAAAGAGGATGGAGACAGTGAAGCTGGGATTTAAGGCAGGCAGTGGGATTTCAGTCTGTCAGTATTTCTGTAAGGGTAGGAGAAGGTTCACTTGGGGCTATAGCACTCTCACTACAGCGAGGAGTAATTAAAATCCTAGTGACTTCTCTTTGCAGGTCTCTCCTCACTTCAGGTCACTGACCAAGCTGCTGGCAGCTGAAAGGGGATCTGGCCATCACTAATTCTCTGCAGCTCACAGCTGGAGGCTGAGCTCCTCATGAGCTCATTTACCTTTCATCCCCAGGCTGCAACTGTATAATTAATTAGATTGCCCAAATTACAGACCGTTTTCTATTTACTTTGTAAACAAGTTTGTGATATACAGCAAAGAAAATCTTTTGTTCCTTATGGATCTCATTGTTGTCTAAAATTAGCTGGTTTGAGACTGAAAGAACCTCCCTGGGAGGGCTGCAGGGCTGGGAACCTCCTCCCTGTGTTGCATAAAAGCAGAGATGTGGGCTCTGTGTCCCTTGCAGGAAAGGAGCTGCCAGGGGTTGGACAGGCAGCAGACAGCTCCAGCACAGCCCAGTTACCTTCTCAGCTGACCTGGGAAAAGAGAGCCTCACTGCATTGTGGTAGATAGGAGACAGAAAGAAAAACAAGAGGATAAAAATATCAAACGTAACTCTCATTGACAAGAAATCACCAGGGCCTTGAAAATATTGATAAATAGCTGCTTGTATGAATTTTTGGCTGCCTAATCCCTTTGGAAAATCTGGTTTCAGCATGATTGCTTTAGCACCTGCATCCCATTTTTAAAGGATTTTCTTTCACGTGTGGAACAGTGTTTTGCAGCGAGCCTTGGGGCTCTGCATCCCATCACATTTCCAGTCCAGCATAGGAGGGCTGTGATGAGCTCCCAGAGGCTGTGCTTGCCTTCTCACACCATCTTGCAGTAGGGATTGCTAAACTGCCCCTCCAAAACTACAGGCTGCTTTCAGACATGCCACTTTTTCTTTTTTTCTTTTTTTTAAATAGGGTTTGCACTCCTGACTCTTCTTGGTGCTTTTCATCATCATTACTGCATCTCACAAACCATTTCCCTGCTTTCTGCTGCATGACCTTTGTTACTCATCCCACTGATGCCAGGTTTTCTACGGAGTTTACCCTTTTCTTATGAATCCTCAAAAAAGGCAAGGTTTCTGAGGGTATTTTATGCCATCTTCCCTTTGTTTTTTCCACATTGAGCCTGTCAGCATGGACTGAGGCTTATCATTATTTATGCGCTGCACTCAGCTGACCTGCAGCCTACCCAGCTGGGAACCTGCTGAGATCTTTGTGAGAAATGCTTGTTCCAATGAACATAACATTCTTTTTTAGTTCAATCTGAGACTTGCCTTGTAGGTTTCATCAAGAAATGTATTACCAGTGGGAGAGACCACCTTAGTTTCTGAGAGAAGAGCGGCAAGGGGGTCTCCCTCCTCCAGGCAGCTTTAAGGGACCACGCAGGCACAGGGGGTGACACCCATCTGAAAATGAGACCTTTGCACCTCCAGGGGAGCTGAGCAATGTATGATTCTAATTAAAGAGCACAGCCTATTCCCCTGCTCAGAAAGAAAGCAGCTTGTTTGGAGGAGAAAAATCCAAATCTGTCTTAACTTGATGAGGGACTTCAAAGGGGGGAGGAGCTGTAGGAGCTGGAGCTCAGTACAAGGAAGAGGCATCAGGTATGTAGGGAGGCCAAGCCCCTCCTACGTGGTACCTGCAGAGGGGTGCAGGATGAAGGGCGAGCTCCTGCTTCCATCTCATCTTCCTACAAGTGAAACCAAGTGTGGTTTTTCTTTCATTTCGTCACATGTGCCTTTTCCAAACATGTGCAACCCTGTTGCCTGATTTGGGTGTTGTGAGTAAATACTGCTATTTGCATGTTACCTTAAACTGGCTTGAGCTGAGAGCAATTTCAAAGTAACTGGATAACAGAGGGGTGCTCTCCGTGGAGGGGTGTGGTGAAGCCATAGATCTTCATGAGCCCCAGCTCCCAGGCACCTTCTCCACACAGCTGGAGAGCAGAAGAGCAGGGCTCTCTTCCTGCCCCCCATCCCTCTCTCCCAACCCCATGGAGCCAGCTGGGGTGCAGCTACTCCTGTTAAGGGGGAGGACGTGTCTCTGGTGGGGTCCAGGAAGGCTTTGTGGCAGGTCCTGGGATGGGAGGGTGGTACTCCTCCAGGCAAAGGCTTGGGGTGCCTGGAGGCAGGTCCTTGTTGCTGCAGGTGCTGCACTGGTGGTGCTGGGGTTGGGCTGCTGGATGCACTGGAGTTGTTCTTGGTCATAAGGAAGCAAATCCTCCATGGTATTTTAACCAGCAATCTGGGATCACCCTCTTCATCCTTCCAGGAGAAGCTGGCAAATCCTTCCCATGCCATGTCACTTTGCCAGGCCAGCTGTCTTCTCAGTCCTCACACATTGCCTCCTGCATTCTGTTTTTGCAGGAAGGAGAGGAACTCCCTTTTTACCCAGTCTTTATAACTCAGAGGATCCTACAAGGAAAGGCAGGACTGCTAAAATCCATCTGGCCTCTTCTCTCCCGGAAGGATCAGTGATCTCTGACAGGCACATTGTGGGGTTCTTCACATGCAGAGAGCCCCAGTTTCCTACTGTCTTGGTCCATCTCAGCTGCACAAGACACTAGGGGAAGCAGCAGACTCTTACCCCACACCACACTTGAAGTGCAGTGTTTTGACATCATATTTTTAATTTGATGGCTCTCTGTAAGATTGGGAGCATGTGCAAGCACGCCTGTATTTGTGTATGCTTGGCAGTGGGGAAAACACACACTATTGTATTTTCATTTGAGATTGAGTGGATGTTCTCTGTTACACTTTGCAGAAATTGCCTCAATTGCAAAGCAGATCTGGTCTGTGCTCTTTCTGCCCATACTTTCCTGACTGCTAGTGTTGACATTGCTATCATTGTCCCCACAAGAGACTTTTCATGTGCCCCAGACATCGTTGCTGAGGTGTGCAGTGAAACCACTGCATTTTGGCTGATGTCACTGGGCTGCTCCCCACAGTGAATATCTGAAGTCAGGCAAAAGGGGTGAGGAATCCAATCAGATTATTTTTATGGTTACAGTCTTGTCTGAACAAATGTTTTCTTGCTGTCTTAATGGTTAGCCTGGCTTCAGTGATACAAATATTTACCAGTTTATAATTAACAGCTGAAACTACAGCCTACATAGTCACATTACTTAAAGATGAAAGTAAGGGGGATAAAAAAGTTAACATTTAAAGATTAAATTACTACAATGACTTTGAATAGGATTGTGCTCATGTTTATACCCAATGCTGGTAAACCCAGGGAGAGCTACTGACTTGGACTGGTGGTGACTGGGAGCAGGGTTTGGCTATTACATGCACTGCAAGTGTATTGATGTACTCTTTGCATCAACCCTCCCTCCAGGTTTGTTCATGATTATGTTTTCCATCATCTCTATGGATTTCTTTGGCCTGGAAGCAGTGGAGTCTGGATATCTGATGTCATATTTTGGTGTCCTTCAAATGGTAAGTGAAGTGCAAGTCCCCCTCTTGGACAGATTAGCTTGCCACACTGCTACCTATTCACTACCTTCTGGACACATGCTCTCCCAAATCCAGGTGCATTACTGACAGGCAAATCCTAGCTCTGCCATACAGCATTTAGCTTCAAAAAGAGAAGTGACTCCAAATTTATTCTGTTCCTTGGAACAGGAAGAAACTGGAGCAAGGAGTGTCCTGAAAGCTTTCTTCCCCTTGTCCCTCTCTGTAGATCTTTAAGCTGTAAAGCTAAAATTTCCTTGGACTGGTATGTCCTGGGTTTTGTAACAAAACTTACATTGAATCTAGAGTGCCTTGGCTGAGGTTTTTCCTGGTGCAGGTTAGTTGATTTGCATTTATATAGTAGCACCCTGTATACTCAGGAAAGCAGACAACCTTACTGGTGTTTTCACTGAAGATCCCTTCAGTGTAGAAGAACTCGTTTCTGCTGCATGGAAACAAGCACAGCAAGCTTGTGACTCCCAAAAAAGAAAAAAAAAAAAAAAAAAAACCCAAAACCAAGGCACAGAAAAGTGGGTGACAGAGCATGGTTAGGAGGCTACCAAAATGGGTAAAAGGGAAAAGTCCAGCTGAATTAGGCAGTGATAAGGTCAAAAATGTGCGGAGTTGTATTCTAGCAGAGTGTTCCTTTTGGAGGAAGAGGCTTCATGATTTTGCAGAAAGAGCAGCAGATGGTTATAACCAAGCCCCAAGGTAGGAATGCAAGTTAAGCAATATCCTGAAGGAGAGTGGTCTTGTTATTAAATCCTCTTCATTTCCTGGCTATTGCCACAGAGTTCCTGTGGGAGCTTCTCATTTGGGGAATGGCAGCTCAAGCTGCTTCCTTTGTGATTTGGATTTGGCATGGTGCTGTCAGTCACTTGGGCTCTGGCCTGGTCTCACCAAATCTGGGCATCTTGGTAGAGCAGCAGGCAGGCATGGCTGTACATCAGCAGCTGGACTCCGCAGGATAAACTGGAGCTGAGCAGATGGTGCCTTTGCCATGTCCCTCCTGCGAGGGTGGCTTTGGACTAGCTATGTCTTGGTCCTGTGGACATCTCCAACCTGCTGAATGCAGTCCCATTCAGCCTCTTTGGAAAGAAGACCAGTTTGCCAGTGCACAAGCAAGCTTCTGACCCACACTCCACTGCTTTCAGAGGCTTTCCGAATGTTAGCCTTGTATGCTGCCTCCTAGACCAGGATCTGCAGGAATCACTCAGGTTTTAGAGGGGCCAAGTCACTGTCCCGAATCTTCTTCTCCATTTGAATGCAGAAGGACTCCCCAGAGCTGGGCTTTTAACTTAAGACATACCACTTAAACCCCTGTTACACAGGCAGAAAGAAGATCTAGAGTTGCAGCCTGGCTGTGGTGAGCTTGTTTAGAGTGGGTAACGTGGGCAGCAATTGCTCTTGTAAGGAGTGGCTTTGTGTGGCTAGATGGAGCCTGGGCTCTGCTGCTAGGCCCAGGATATCTGTCTTGAGGACACTGCTGTTATGTCTGGAATATCTGTCTGCCTTCAGTGCCATTGTTCCCAGGGTTAGTTTGGTTGAAACTGCTGTAGATAAGGTCACCTCCTCTGCCCTGCTGGGGCACCCCACACAGAGACACAGCCCTGGAAGATATGGGAATTACAGCATCCACTCTGCTTCCTCATGGATGGTCAGGTGCCAGGGTAACCAGGGACCTGACCCTTCCCAGAGTCACAGAGTTTCATCCCACAGAGGCCAATCATTCCTATTGCCACAATCCAACCCAGCAGGGCCCTGCAGGCTCAGGGGCAGCATCTGCTCTGCTGGGGAGTTTTGCCTTGGGACATTTGACACAGAAAATGGCTTTTATCAGCCAGGGCAGTTTTCTTTCATACATCCATGCAGATTCTATCCATACTGCTAAGACTATCCTACAGCAGCAGTTCCAAACTCTACTCTGGTTTATGCAGGACAAGATCCTCAACTGGACCAAACTGAACTCTAACTCTCTGGCTTTTAAATTATTGTAAAACATAAGAATTCATGTCTTTACTTTCAGGTATCTGTCTAGAACCACCCAAAGGTATCTCTTGGGGGTGGTGTCTGGGTTAATGTTTTAGGGCTGCTTTCTGTTTGGGTTGCAGGGAATAGAGGTGTGCTGGCTCTGTCCTGCTGAGCCCCAGAGCTGCTTGTGTTGCCCAAGCTGGCATTTCAGATGCATTTGTTTCTGCTGTACAGTGAATTGATACTGCTGAGATACAAATGCAGATTAAGGTGCAAGTGAATTCCACCAATCTGGATAGGTGAATGATGATTAATATCTGCTGACTGGCTTCCCCACTTCACTGAGTAAATGACAGCTTTATTCAGAAGGAATACAATGTAATTTTCAGTGAATTTCATCAGCCAGATACTCAGCTTTGATTTTTTTTTTTACTCTTTAGTTTGCCCTTCTGTAAATCATTGTGAGGATTTTCCCATCCTCTTGGACTTGCCCTGAGCCCTTCTGTTAGAGGAAAACCTGTCCCCCATGTTTGCATCTCTTCCTGGACTTGAAAAAGATAGTGTTTAAGGACTTTTATAGCTGGAAGGGGACATTAAAGAAATTAAGGAGGAAATTATTTCTTTGTGTTATTGTAGTTTCTATTACTTAAATTAAATAGTCTCAAAACTTATATATTCCTCTTACAGAAGGCAATGTTGCAGCTCCCTTTCCCAGCCTGATCAGCAATCCCAGGATGACTCAAATAGTGATGGTGTCTTCCTGCCTTCCTCTCCCACCCCAAGGATATTATGCTCCAATTGCTTAATCTAGTTTTTCAGCTTCCCAACCTCATTTGACCTGCTGTGGTGAGAAGTGGCCAATGCAACTGTAAGAATCTGTTTCTCCTCATTCCTCTCATTCAAGCCAGCTGCAGAGTACCTAGAGAGGAGATTTTGAGAGGCTTTGAATCAGTCTACCTAGTTTTAAGTAGGCAGCTGAAGTTCTTTGCCATTGCTATCCCAAACAGTTCTTTGCATGGGGAATCAGCACAGAAACACAGACCCTCTAAGAGGTGAGTTTGCCCTCTTTGCAGATGGGGGATGTTAGTTTAGGCACCACCAATTCAGGCATCACTGAGGGATCCCATGCAGAGCTCCTCACCTCACCCTGTGGTGAGCATCATCCAACAGCAGGGGATATGGGAAAGTGTGGGCAGGGTGAAGTGCAGTGAGGGTGGGAAGGGGACTCATGTCTGGGTCAGGACACAGCCAGGCAAGGTCAGAAAATGGAGGGGCGGGAAGTGCAGTGAGACAGCATTGAGACAAGAAATGTCTGATGAGGAAACAGAGTTGAGGCTTAGAAAATGGAATATGACTGAGGCTGGAATGGACTGCTGGGGAAACAAAGTAGCCCATGGGGGTAATTCAAGCAATCCAGGTCTCTGCAGTGATTCTTGAAGCACCCTGAAAGTGTGGGGCTGTCTGATGAGCTGGGACTGTGCCAGGTGAAGAGAAGTCGTGTGGGAGATGATAACGAAATGAGGAGAGGAGGGCAGACAGCAGGAGAGCTGCCTCTGCACCAGGCAGCCTGCACTGCAGATTCCCTTGCTCATGATGTGCTTGAAGCATCTTTATCTGATCACTGGTAGGTCTCCAGGCAAGAGTTATGAGAGCCCGTCAGGGACACAATCCCTGTGTCCTCCAGGGCTGGGCTTCCAGAGCTCTCTCATCTGAGCAGCCATGCAAAGGAGATTTTCCTCATAGTGAATGCCTGGCAGTGTGAAATGCCATTCAGTCTCCCTCCAGAGAATAATTAATTTCATAATGGTTTAAAATAATTTCATTTTGAGTAATGGGCAGAAATGAACCTACTCCTTTTTTTTTTTTTTTGAGTTTGCAAGTGTGATGATAGCGTGGACACCTTCCAGGTGTAGTATGGGGCTTGGAAAATGCTGCTGGAGGATTAGGCAAGTGAAATACCTGGAGTCCCCAGTTGATATCTGAAGTCACATCTGATGCTTAGATTTCAAACCATGGGAGGGGGTGGGGGAAACTTTCCTTTAAGAATTTTTTCTCAAAAAAAAAAAAAACAACCCAAAGCAAAATGCACCAAACAAAACTCTGTGTGGGACAAAGGGGTAGATATTTATAACCCTGAGGATCAAGAAATCATAAGACATCTGTTCTGTTTACTGCATTTAAATTTGTATTGTTATACAAACTCCACCTCTAGCTGTGCAGCTTCTGGAGGGACAAGTTGGTACGGAGTGATCCTGAAAAGATAAGAGAGATTCCTGGAGGAGAGATTTACATTGCGTATCATCTTATCACCAGTCTGTCCCTCTTGCTTTTTTTTTCTCCCTACACAGCAAAAGAGATGATTAAAGAGCCGGGGATTTAATTACAGCCAGGTATGCCTAGGGGGAAAACCCACTTAGTGAAAGGACCTTGCAACAACAAACAGAAAGTTCTCCAGTTTCCTCGCTTTGAAGGATTTATATCTGTGCAGGGAGGTGGGTTGGAGGGGGAAAGAAAGCGATTAGGCTGGAGTTTGCAAAACACACCGTCCTCTTCCCCTCTTCCCCCTGCTTGGCAAAGTGCTGCCTTCAGCAGTTTGGTCCTCCCCATCAGCCCTCCTTCCAGTCCCACCCACTCCTGCTTTTCCACAAGGCCTGAACGACTCACGCGATTCCTGGCATCGCTGTGTCAGTAAGAGAGCTCCCTTTTCCCCCAGCATGGGCTTTGCACACGTTCAGCCCCTGGACCGTGCTGACCCCCCAGCCCTGCCCCAGCAGGTCCCTCCCCAGCCGGGCTGGCCTGGGAACTGCCAGCCGGCACAATTTCAAAGGCGAGATACGGGTCCAGGGTGTGGGAGGCAGCTTCTGATGTGAATCATGCTATCTGTGCAGGGATGGGGCCCTGCATCTCCTCTACGAGGCTGTACCAGCTTATCTGGCCTCTGTGTCTGCCTTTCCAACCTTCTCACAGCTTTCCATTTCCAAGCTGGCAGGTGAAAGGGAAATAATTTTGTTGCTGGGCTCTGTCAAGTGTTCAATCGGTGCTGATGGAGGAATCTTTAGCAACAGTCCCACATCCTCTGAGCTCAGAGGAGCAGCTGAGCATCTGCACAACTCCTCTGACCTCCACAGGTGAGGTCAGCTTCTTGCAGGTGCCAGTCAGCTCAGCAGCAGCCCGGTACAGGAAGGCTGGCGCTTCAAATGTCTTCCAAAAGCTAGCACCTTGGACCTTCAAATACAATCTTTTCCATCCTGCAAGAAAGGATTCCTGAAATTTGTTAGGAGTTAACAGTCAAATGGGTAATTGGCCTTTCTGAGCAAAGAGGAGCAGCTGTTTTCCCAGAAACCAAATGCAGTGATGGAGGCAAGAGAGTATTTCTCCATGTGATTTGCTGGACTAGTGTAAGAAATCCCCAGCTTGCTGAATGCAGAAAATGATGAGCAGAGATTTGGCTGTTCTTATGCATTTATTGGGAGACTTATTTGCCTTTAAAGAAGGAGAGGGGGGTGGAAAAAAAGATGAGTTGGTTTTTCCTGTGACATATGTACACAGCCACAGGCAGTGCCTGTTATTTCACTTGCAAACAATTTCCTCTCTCTTTTGTTTATTGATGGCAGAAGGCATTCCAGCCAGGTACACTGGCTCTTCCCCGACTTCAAAGGAGATCAGGTTACAAAGGCAAGCACCATCCAGGGAAAATGAAATGCAGGAGGGTAAGGCCCATTGCAGTGATCTCAAGGGGAATTTATATGCAAGGAAAAAGCCCAGAACACACCAGCAAGAATAGAAATAAGGATAAATTCCATTTATCAGCTACCAGAGCTTGTCCATGGGAGTGGTGATGGCCAAGTCACCTGGGATGTCCTTGCTACCTTCTGGTAAACCAGCAGCACATGTCCAAAATCTTACATGGGAGAGTGAACATGAGCCACCTTTCACCTCCCCAGATGGGCTGCTCATGCCAGCCCAGGAGCTCTGCACTCTGGGAAAATTGCAGGCTGGAAGCAATGGGTTTTCAGGTTTAAATTCAGACTGGAAAGTGACGTCAGACTTACTGGTGACTGGAAATACTATCTAGTGCCTAAATCAAGGCTCTGTGTCCAAAATCAGGGTGATGGGCCTTGCCTGCCTGGGCTTCATGGCTGGATCAGCAGCAGTGCCCTTGCTGGGGAGGAAGGCAGGCAGCCCAGACAGCCCGTGGGGGGACTGCCATCTGTACAACCTAAGGATTGCTGCCCAGCCCCAAGGGGAAAGCAGGTGACTTGGGCTCATTCTTGCCCTTGGAAATAGTCCCCTTGCCAAGCTGGTTGATTCAGCAGTGATGTTTTACCTTGAGCTTTTTATTGCCACAGTCCAAGTGGTGGGAAAGCCCATGGGGGATGCCAGCATTGGCACAAGGACCATCCCCCTGCTCTGCTGACTCTGAGGACAGCTCATTGTGCACATCTCCAGCTCCTGCCTGCTCAGAGCCTGTCTCTGCTGCAGTGGTGCTTGTTGCCTTCACACAGGGGCTTGTGTGCAGTGATGGCAGTGGTTTTGGGAATGCCACTCCCATGGCCATCAGACCAGGGACGTTGCTGATGCTGTACCCTAATGACTCAAGGAAGGGCAGGGACTGGGCTGTGCCTGCATGGTGTATCCCAATAAAATATGCCATTCAAGTCTGGGCAAATTGGGAAATGTTTCCTTTCCTCCAATGGCTCAGCAGAGCTGAACTGGGGCTCGGGTGATGCCACCCTTGAGTCAATCCGTGCCCTGTGACAAGGCTCAGCCCCCATCCCATGTGACTCAGCACAGCCCCAGCTGTAGGAGGGACTGGGAAGTTGCAAAAAGTTAATGATGATTCTCCCTTTTTGGAGCACTCAGCTTAATGGAGCGTCACTCAGTGGTTTCCCCACCCACCCCGGGAGTAGGAGCTGCTGGGGCTGGTATCAGCCTCCTCTCATGGCAGGGCTTTTGGTCAGGATGATTCAGGTCACCCTAGGCATTGTCCAAGCCTCGTGCCACAGCAGGTCCTCCTGTCCCAGAGGCTGCTTGACAGGTGCCTTGAGCCAGGAAGGACACACAGAGCCCGTGCCAGTGGCACGTGGCAGCTGGGCACACGTGAGCCAAGCTCTCAAGCCCTGGCCAAAGGCAGGGACAATGACAAAAAAGGAGGCAGGAGCCAGAATGTCTTCTTGGTGTGATGTGCCCTTGTGTCAAAATCCTTTGTGCTCTGAAGCAAAGTGAAGGGTTGAGTTTTGATGGTTTTCCATTCAGTCGTATGATGTTGGAAATATATTAATTTTGTAGCTATTGTTCTTTATGTCAACTTCATTTTCACTCTATTGCTATTTGCCCTTTTTTTTTTTGGACTGGTTATTATAGATTAACATATCCTTTCTGTTTAATAACTTACTTTCTCATTTATTTTACACTCATTTCCTTTCAGCTGACTTTGGGTTTCTGCCAAAGGACTAACATAAAAAGCCTGAGTGTGGTGTAGTGTCATTCCTGGTCCAAACAGACCCCTGAAGTTTTCTCCAGGTTGGACTGCCACAGAAGTAAAGTGAAACAAAGCATTTTGAACTAGAGCTGTTCTTTCAGGTCGGAGGGGTTTTCATTTGGATCAAACAAACCCTTTCAAAGCAGGGGAAACTCAGTAGATCCCTATCGGTCCCTTCCCTGTATTGTAGTCAGTCAGACTGTTTAACCATGGTCTCTTCCAGCCTCTCTCCTCTCATGTCCACTTGGGCCAGGATCACCTGAAGTATGGGAGATGCTGAACAGATAAATAAAAGAGGGAATCCGTGCTCTGCAAAGTGCTGGAAAAGTAAAATAATTTCTGGGATTTTAATATTTTGCTCTTCCTTCCCTCTCCCTCCCCCCTAGTTTTTGTTTAAAATCTGTAGAACCAGTTCCCCATCCTTTACATCTGCGTGTACTGCTGGGACTGGATATTAGCATCTCCGTCATACTTGTTTCCTGCCTAAAAATTATGAACCACCCAATTTGTATATTTATAGTTTAAAATAATGGCAAGAGAAGGTACAGACATTTTCCTCCTTTGCTCACAAATGTCCAGTTTTTCTTTGAGAGGTCCTGCCAAGAATGAAGACCGTAATATTAACTGTATTTCACAAACACATCCCAAGTTGTATTTGCAAGCCTTTTTAGAAAGTTTCAGTCACTGCTGCTGAGTAGGCAGTGATGGTAAACTCAGGCATGCGCCCTGAGTAAAACTTCCAGCTGATGGGATGGATCTCTCTCTAGAAAGCAAAACATTTGAAATAATGGATCACACCTTTCTGTCATTTACTGTGGCAGTGAGGTCCTTTTTTGTCAAAGAAACCCTGATGGAAGAACCTGTTTGCTTGAAGAAAGTAACAATTCTCTTTTGAGTTCGTTTAAATTATTACGTTATATCACAGTTAATGGTGCTTATGTGTTTCTTTGCCAGGTTGTCCAGGGTTTGGTGGTCGGGAAACTCGCCAGTCGCTGCTCAGAGATGACCCTGCTCAGACTCAGCGTCTTTGTCTTTGCCGGCGTGGGCCTGGGCATGGTAAGTGGGATGGGAAGTCTTTAATAATGCCACAAGCAGTGACACAAGGTCTGTGAGACCTGGCTGCGAGCTCTGCCCCTGGAAATGCCACCTCTGGCTCTCTTGGGTGGTCTTTAGGGCAGGGAGAACCAGCTCTGCTGGGCCTCTGCGCAAACAGAGCCGCGCTCAACGTCAGCATTGCGCCAAGCTGTGATAAAGAGCCGTGTGAGTAATAGTTATAGGGATTAAAAACTGTATTAATCTTGCACAGAAACTCACTACGTCCTTCCTGAGTCACCAGATTTGCACAGTAATCCTGGCCTGGTCTTGTCAGCAACTGCATTTCCTGGACTACCCAGAAAGCAAATGAAGATTACGGTGGGGAAAAATCATTGCAGTTGTGTATTGCAGTGAGACAGCAGAGGTTGTGCACTCTCCTTCTGGGGCTTTATTTTTGTCTAATCCCCCAACATGAGAGTATCTGGGGAAGGAGGTAGCGAGGCAGTAATTTTGTTCCTCCATTTTGGGATAAGTGATGTTAGCTGTTGCTGGTTGTGTCCTCATGGGCGACAGTTGATGCCAATCTCAAACAGTAATTGGAAAACTGAGTGGATGCAGGTAGCTGTGCTGGGAACTGTGTTTACTCAGATAAGCCACGTTCAGGGCACTGAGAGCTCTGCCAAGCCCATGAGGATGGAGGAAAGGTGCTTGCAGTCCCTGTCAGTGCAGTGGACCCAAAGGAAAATTGAGCTACATCAGCCTTTCAACCTTCCCTGCAGGATTTGGCCTTGAGCCTTGCTGCCAGGACACTGGTGGTGCTCCCACTGCTGCAGGTAGGATGAGTGCCATTCCCACAACCATACCACAGCCGTGGGGAGGTCAGGGCCAAGTCCTGGAGGGTGTTGAGGTTTGTGGCTCACAGCTACATGGATGAGATGAGGCACCTACACACCTTAGCTAATCTGAGGCTAAATCGTGTCTGAGATGAGGCTGTGAAGGGAGGATGGGTGCAGACCAAGGCTTGGCTCTGCAGGTGGAGCGTGGTCCCTCTCCCTGAGGTTTTTGAGGCTCCAGGGGATTCTGTCAGGTGTAGAATGCTTGGGAAGGGTCTCTTCCAATTGGTGTCATGCTCTTTGGGCTGAAATCAATATGCCCCCTTAACATGGGACATCTGCACAGAGCTTTGATGCTCCTGAACATGGCCTGAGAAGGACTTTGACAGGCTCCCCATTGTTTTTTGGTCATGGGTGGGAGCAGTTAGGTGGGACCAAGGTGGACCTGGCCCATCTGGAGAGATGAACACCCCCAGCCAGGTGCAGGGCAGGTGTTGCTGGGACTGAATCCCTGTGCTGAAGCCCGGTCCCATGGGAATCAGGCAGAGCAGCAACATGAATTATATGGCTTTTGTGCACTGAGGTGTCACTGACCTCCAGGGAAGGCTGGAGTCAGGTGGAGGTAGGAGAGAAAGCCTCGGTGGCAGTGGAGAGGCACACAGTGCAGCGCAGGTGTCCCAGTGCAGGACGGCTCACACTGGCTGAACAGGGACGAGAACCAGGAGCCAAGAAGGGAAATCATCTTAGAGCTGCTAATTATGCCAAGCCCAGAGGGCTGTGGACATCCTAACAGCACGGGCCTGGGGACAAGGGTCAGCAGTGACTTCCCATGAGAGCTATTCATAGGCAAATGCAGCTGGGGTGCCTTGTTAAAAAGCACTCTGTCCAAGTGGCTGCCAAGAACACATCCGCTCCTGGGGTGGCTTTCTGTCCCGGTGGGGAGGACTGCTGTCACAGCAGCAGCCCCAAATGCAGAAGTTGTTGGGTGAAGCTTTTAATCCTTCACAGCTGCTGGTGGAGGAGCGTCCCACCTGCTGTGCCCTTGCAGCCTGTGGCCTCCACACGCAGCAGTTCCCCTCCCCAAAGGATGGAAGTGGGGAGAAAGGCGAGCTGTTGATAAAGACACTCCAGAACCCATCCTGATATCATGGGCAGGGGAGGTGGGCTGGGGCGTTTTTGGAAGGCTGGCACAAGCAGCAGCACACAGACAGTTCTGCAGCTGGGAAAAGGCTGCAGGATGTTCTCAGCAACAGGCAGCTGGAGAAGGGAAGGGGTGGGCTGGGAGTTCGGCAGTAACAGCTGGATAAGGAGAGGAGGGAAGAAGCAGTGTCTGATCTGCAGATGTGAGCTGGGAGAGCGTGGGCAGGGCTGTAGGAGGGCTTGGCAGTTGCGATGGGGAAGTTTTTCCCCTTGTCTGAAGGCATGGCTGTACCTCATCCTGCCTGCATTTCCCAGGCGTTTGTTTTTTGAGTTGTCTGCTGAGACTCCTGATTTTGCCTCTCACCTAAAAAATGCTTTCAGATCTGCTCACCTCAAAAAAACTATTCACCACCCAGCAGCTGAGGAGTAGCAAGGACTGGGCTCTGCCTGGCTCAGTTCTCCCTCACCCCGTGTGAAGTGAGGAGCCATTTCCCTTTGTTTATCAAGAGACACAAGATATGCCTTTGCTCTTTTCCGCTCACTTGCTCCAGCCCATGAGGAAGTCTGTACAATGCATGAGGGATTAAAACTGATTTTTTCTGTGAGCTCCGCAATGTTGTCCTGCAATGACATTTGCCCTAGCAAGGGATTACTCTCCTTCCTTTTGTTTATGTGCCAAATACCTGTTCCTCTGTCTTTCTTCTCTGGTTCCTTAATCAGAAGTGCCTAGATCTTAAACAAAATGTAAGCAAAGAGCCCCTTTGAGGAGAAAAACCTGGCTGTGTGTAACTCTAGAGGGGAACTAGGAATAAACCTCAACATTTCCAAGTCATTAGTGAGCAATGTCTCTGGGCTACTCCATCTTCTGTAGCCGAGAGGTAGGGACCAGATTTTAGGACAGAGAACTCCAGAGGATGAAACTTCTGGCTAAACCAGTGACAGCCACAATATTTTCCAGCCACAATAACACACCTTGAGACATGGGTTAGGGCAGAAGACTTGCAATAAAGGGGGAATTTCCTTTTCATGCCCCAGAGAAATCCATTCATTTGACCAGCAGGGCTTGTGAATGAGCTGGGAGCCGCTCCAGCCCTACAGCTTAGGGAGCCTCACCGCTTTTGTTTCAGCATTAAACAGCTGGAGGGATGTCTCCGCTAAGAATATGTGCAATAACAAAATCATTACTCTCCCTAATTATGCTCGCTAATGTGCACTCATGGCCAGAAGACCTATTCCAGATTACTGAATTTGGTGAATTTATTAGCAGGGAAGCAGCAGAACAGGATTAGAAATCCCAAAGGTACGGTGTTACATAATGCACCGTGCTCATTTATTTTGACAGGCTCGGTTTAGTTTTAATTATTTATGATAATGAACCAAAAAGCCTTCTCTAGGCTGTTTTGTATAAGTAATGGAAGCTTCCTGAAGTACACCACATACATCTGCTGTTCAACATTTCCTCGGGAGTTGGACACAAGACAGAAGACAGGGGGAAGGGACGTCACTAATTCCCAGATGCTAAAAATACCCACAGCAGTGCCGGGGAAACGTGCTGCCAGATTGTAGGGTATCGTTTGCTCTGCATGCTTGGAATAATTCACTGCGGACAAATGGCAGGCTGTGAAAGACCCCACAATGGCCAGAGCTGCACCACCACGTATCATTTGTGGCTCCCACCATTTCCCTAAGTCATGGGTTTGACTCGTGATTTTCCTCCAGTTGTTTCTCGCCACAAAGTCACCGTTTGTGCTCTTTGATGATCTGTGGTCTGTTGTGTGCTGTCCCTTAGGCCCTGATGAGGACGGTGTGGCACTACTGCATCATTGCGGCGCCGCTGGTGTTTGCCTTCAGCATGCTGGCCACCATCACCGACAGCATCCTCACCAAGGCCGTGCCCTCCTCCGACACTGGTAAGACTCATCAAAAAAGGTCACATTGGTGTTTTCTCAGCTTTGAGTCCATTGGGCACTTCCCAGCTCCCACCACAGCTGTGGAGCACTGGGGTCCCAGTGGGTGAACACCCAGATCCGGGTGGGCACACGATGGGTGTTGGCAGAGCCGATGAACAGGACTGCTGGGGCTAATACAGGATGGACTTGAACAGCCTTGGGCAGTGCTCCCAGTCCTGTGCTGCCTGCTGACATCCACAGCGGTGGGCACAGACAGGAGAGGCTTTCTCAAGCTCTCTTTGCCATGGAAAGCCAAGGTATGTTAAAAAAAAACAAAAAACACTGGTGTTCCACTGTGACAGTGTCAGAGAGGGCTGCTTGTTCACACCTTTTAACTTAGGGGTATCTCAGGAGGGGATTCTGGATTGCTCTTTGCAAACATGCTTTGCCTGATGCAATAATTGCCCCCTCTCTCTGTTTTGGCCTTGTTTCAGGAAAGTTCCTGTATTTCTCTGTGCAGGACAGCAGTGGTAGACACTTAAATCTTTATGCCTAGGGCTTTAGTTCTGTTGAAGAAGGAAATATGCCTACATTATTGTCATGGGAGCCTGGCTGAGTTTGTGCAGGGATGGAGCTGGCTTAACCTGGTTTGTGTCTTTTGCTCAAGCCCTTTCAGGGCTTGCTCCCAGAGCAGGTACCCAAGAGTGTCTCTGCTTTAGCTGATGTTTTCTGGGATGCCAGTCTGCACCCTTCATCTTCCCTAGCAGCTGTCTGAGCAGATACCTCTGCACAGACCCTACCAAAAATGGGAGCTGTAGTTTGCACAGCCCATTAGTGAAGTTTATAAAGCACTTTTGAGATGTTTCTGGGTGAAGAGCTTTTCTGAAAATCACTTCAGTAGTTTATTTGTAGAGCTGACCCACTGCATCTCCTACAATTGCTGGGAGCCTGTGATTTTCAAGTGGGATATTTCCACCTGTAAGGACCATTTATCCCCAGTCTTCACCTCCCTGGGAAGAGTCTCAGCCCCTCTGCCCAGCCAGGAAGAAATTTTGCTGTTTCATGACTTGGAGCAATGTTCATGTGAGGGAGAGCCAGCGGGGAAGGGCACCAGGCAGCTTTGGGACACACAACCAAGCTGGAATTCATCCAGGCTCTTCTCAAAGGGGTTTTGTGAGGAAAACCAGAGCAGTGCTTAGCTTTTGGAGCCTGGAGGCAAGCTTTGGTCAGGAAGGAAAATGGGTTTACTTGCCTCACCCTGCTCTCTGCTTGCACATGTTGTTAGGCCAGCCTGTGCCTTGGCGGGATGGATGGTCTCCCCTTGGCAGGGTGAGATTGCAGGGCAGGATGGAGGCAGAGCTGTGCAGATGCTTAGGAGCAGGTTGCAGGTCATCAGGGGATGCCGTGGGCTACTGAGGGCTTTCTCCTGCCTGTCCATCCCGGGCTGATATCATGCCAAGTGCTGCTACAAATGCAGAGCTACAGCTGGCTCAAAACTGGGCTCTGGCACAGAGCATTGGGAACTGGCACTGGGGGAAAACCTTGTCTCCGCCACTCCTTCCTGGCCCACACTTTTCAAACTGTGCTTTTTCCTTACAATATTTATGGCGAAAGAGGTACTAATGGTCCTGCGCTTGTTTTGGATGTACCCGGGCAGGGGCCGGGGCGAAGGCAGGAATGCCTGACACAGCAGAGCCAGCAGGCTGCCCTTCCACAGCAGCTGCAGCAGTGCTGGCGTGGGTGTCTCACAGAGAAATGCAGCCATTAAAATGCCTGCCATCCATCCCTGGCCGTGGGTGGCACCCCGCAAAGGCTGCTCCACCCATACAGCAGCCTAAAGGCTGCTCCTTCCTCTTCGAGCCCGAGACTGGCTCTGCAAAGAGAGGGTTTTGGTGGCATGTTAGAAACCCTTACTCTGTGTGTGGAAATCTGGTTTTATGAAAAAGCTTTCCTGTCGCTGTGTTGAAAACCTCAGCACTCACTTGCGACAACTTTTAGCTAATGCAAGGAAATCACACATTGAGAGTTTGCCTTTGGAAGCATCACTTTTGAGCCTTGCTGCTGTCTTTTCCTGATGTTTTTGGTCAGCTTCCAGCCTGTAGAAGCAATGGAGGTTTTTCTTTGGGTCAGGAGAAGGCTTTCTGAAGGAGCTGGAGTTTGGGCTGAGCTCAGGTGTCCATCTCAGCACGGGGCTGGGATGGATGGGGCATTGCAGGAGTGTAGCCTGTCCGCCCTTGCTAGACACTGAGTCACCCATCCTTGCATTTTAAATAGGCGTCTCAGGAAGGGAGCAGTGGGAGGTGGCAGGGCACCATCCCCTGCACCCATCAGCCTGCTTTAGATCCGATCCAAGGTCACTTCCTTCCGAGGCTGATGCTTTTGGCACTTGCTCTTTGCTTGCTCTCAAAGCTCAGGCTTTGCGCAGAAGCAAAGGTAGCAGTAATGATTTAATTAGTTTCCCTTTGATTTTTTTTTTCCTTCTCTTCATCTTCAAAGGCAGGAAGAGAAAATCCAGCCCCACACGCACGTGCTGCTCAGCTGGACGCATGAGCTGGTGGGAGGGCAGCCCGGAGCCCAGGGGGACTTGCATTCACACAAGCACTCCTTGTCAACCCTGGTCCTTCCCCAAGAATGGAGGTCTTGTTCCTGCACAGATCCCCCGTTCCTGAGGGAGGGAGGCAGGAAGCCCAGCAGAGCCTCCGTGCGTAACGGGCCCATGTGCCCCGATTTTATTTGCGCATCAGAACCTGAGGATGAGAGTTTGCAGCCAGGCAGGGCTCGGGGCGCTGAACCCCCCAGCTTTGCTAGAGCTCGGCAGGTTCAAAGGCGGCCGCTGGCAACAGTGACCTAATGGTTAAACCCGATTGCCCCATGGGCGTGTGGCTGATCTGGGCCAGCACCATCATCTGAGAGGCAACAGGATGTGAGCTGGAAAGGAGTCGCCCGTCTTGGAGAGCCGCCAGCACCCAGCCCTGAAACCTGCGGGAGCAGAGGAGATCTGGGATGGGAGGGGAGGATAGGCTCCCAGCCGGCACAGGTCTGCCAGGTATGGGAAAAAGGAACAGAAAAAGTTGGAGAGGGAGAAAAAAGAGCAGGGAAGGTGCAGAAGGTAAAGCAGGGGAGCATGTGCGCCGGCAGAGCTGCGCGAAGCAATGCAGGAAAATTTCTGCTGAGGCAGTGACTCGTCCCAGTTAAAGGTCTTGCCTTCAATGAGATCTATCACATGTGCAGCTTTGCCACAGAGCTACGGGGCCGTGCTGCAGAGCTGAGATTTACAATGTCCCAAAGCCCGAGGGCGTCTGACGAGGGATCTAATTTAAGCCCATTAAACAGAAATTATCTTTCTCAGCAACATGTTGGAGAAGTGCAGAGGGAGAGCCCGGGCTTTTAAGACGATGGATTTCTGCTCCAGAAAAAAAAAAAAAGGAAAGGGAAAAAAGGGCCTCCACAATCATAAGAGCCAGTTTGGCAATTGCACGTAGTAATTAGTTTAATTCAAATACCTAGAGGGGAAAAAATAATTGCAAAACCTGCCCAGAGAGTTTGGTGGTTGTGGGATGGTTCCCATTGGCAAAGGGTCAAGGCAAGGTCCCACCCATCGCCTTTGTGTTCCCATGCGTGGGAGGAGCGCTCGGCAGCGCTTCCCGGGAGATTTCCCTCTCCACATGGCTACACCCTTGGCTTGGGCTCATTGCACAAGTATTTTAAGCACGCTGATAAAAGCCCAGCAGTCGCTGCCCGGCATTACACGAACACCTGGCTGCCTGTTCTCTCTGGGAGCTGGGGATCATTTCCCCGTGGCTGCCCACGTTAAACATCGCACTCCTGCTCCACTTCTTGCAAACAGGACAGCATTCTCCTCATCCTTCCCAGCTGTGTGGTGACAACACCTCAGCGTGTGTCTTAGTGGAAAACTGATGCCAGCAGCCCAAATAATCATACTGATAGTAAAAAAATAATTGCAAATATCATTTCAGAGCTGGGCACAATTTTATTGAATACACTGCCAGCTTGCTGTTCCTCCCAGTGTTGGGGGCTAATGATTTGCTGGCTGGGTGGGTATTTTCTGCTCCTCTGAACACGACAGCTGTCCTCAACAAAGACTGCAGGACAAAAGAGCATACTGGGTGTGTGTGGGACAGCCTTGTCTCCCAAGGGATGTCCTGGCCATCCGTCTGCACGTGGAAAAAAACCTCACCTTTGCCAAACTGGAGGTGCTTCCCCATCCTCTGGGTTCCTGTTAAGGATGCAAATGTGAGAGCTGCTGGAGGGGGAACCGGCCCAGCCGGGCAAGGGCTCGCATATCCATCCAAATCGAAATATCCGCTCTTCTTGCAAAGGGGGGTGGGGGTATATCTCAAGGGGGTTCTGTCTTTATCTGTGGTTTTATTTATTTATTCTTAAAGACCTAGTTAGGCCCAACCCTCTCACTCCTGCTAGAGAGCTGTTTCTCTGTTTCAGACTAGAGAATAAATG
The DNA here is from genome assembly GCF_901933205.1 of Camarhynchus parvulus. Classification (NCBI taxonomy): domain Eukaryota; kingdom Metazoa; phylum Chordata; class Aves; order Passeriformes; family Thraupidae; genus Camarhynchus; species Camarhynchus parvulus. The sequence continues at coordinate 14,296,009 of NC_044575.1, read as the reverse complement.
GCAGTAGTAGCTTGGGTGGTGCAGGGCCCACTCAGGTAATTAGGAGATTGGAAGAATCTGTGTGATTTGCTAGGAAGGCTCAAACATGACCCTAGAAATTACCTCTCCATCCCTAATCCCATGCAGTGGTTACCAGCCCTGCCAGGTGAGATATTCAGCAGCACCCAGTGGTGCCAAAGGCATCCCTGGACCCTGGTGAGCACCCACTTTGCCTTTTGGGCCGTGCTGCAATTTCCCAGACCGCTCAGGGAAGAGCTGAGCTGGCTTGTGGTGGAAACTGGTCCCTGTGCCTGCAGGAGTCCCTAACCAGAACAAACCCTAATTGGACCGCTATAAATTAAGGCAAGAAATTATTTGAAGGGATTTGCTACTACTGCAGGGGAGCAGCATCAGGGATGAAGGGGATCTTGTGTGCTCTTCTCTGCTTTTCCATGCCAGGACTTGCTCTCATCCTGTGTGTCTCTGCCATCTCTCCTAGGTACCATGCTTGGGATCTGCGCCTCAGTGCAGCCCCTGACCCGGACAGTGGGTCCAACCATTGGTGGAGTTTTATATAAACAATTTGGAGTCTCTTCCTTTGGCTATTTACAGTTAATGGTCAATTTAGGTTTGTTTGTTTACCTCTTGAAGAGTAAAATCCCACTGGAGGAGATGAAAAGCCAATAATACAGTTGCAAGAAAGTAACCCCCTTATTTTTCCCCATAGAAATAAATTCTTGAGGTTGTTTTTTTGGTTCCGTAAACCTAGAATAAAACAATTTGAACAACCTTTCCATTTTGTCAATATTTGCCTCTAGAGTAAGGGACAGATCAGTTTGCAGAGGTCTTGGAGCCATGCTGGAGCAACTGGGGGCCATGGGACCCCTGGAGCTATCGGGTTCCTCCCATTAACCCCCCTCAGCAGTGGCTGTCAGGGCAGGAAACAGCCCCCAACCCTCAGCTGTTGTCAGGCAGCATTCCTGCTTGGATTCACTGAAACTGAAGGGATTAGGAGCCAGTGCCTTTGCTCTGGTTTGGCCTTTTATTTCAGCGCTCTGAAAAGGTACCAAGAAAAAACAGGGGGTAAAACACATCTGCTTTTGAGCGTTGTTTTGCTGCATTAAATGCATCTCCAGCATTCTCAGGTTAGAGGGGGCACTGAGGCCAAAGGCTTTCAAATGCTGGGGCCAGAGGTTTGCTACATCCACAGCTCAGTCATGTGCAACCCTGCCTGTGCACGAGCTGCCAGCAATGAGGGATGAGGGTGCAAAGCCCTGACGTACCAGGCTGCAGTGCCAGAGCCTCCCTGCCACTTCCAGAAACTGGGCCAACCCTCCTTCCAGGTTTTTTCCCCTCCCTGTACTGAGTATCTCTTGCTCTTACTACAGGCTTACGTAATTACATACTTTGCAACTTCTTCTAGTACAAAGTCTCCTGCAAGAATTGTGCTGATATTGGGAAGGGGAAATTACCTGCTGGAAATGACCAAGCTTGGAGCAAGTACTTTGTGTGCTGCGCTCACAGTCCTGACTGCCAGAATGGAGTTGTGTGCTGCAGCATTGCTCTCAAGGAAGCCTAGGTTAGTTACTGAGAATTGAGCCTCACAAAAAAAAAAAAGTTCAGCACTTTTATCCAAAAAATCAGCTAATTTTTCTCCAAGTTTCTTGGTCCGGGTGCTATGGGAAAAGAGCCTGCCTCCATTCTTCAGTTGTCCTGGAGAAATTTAACTCTGTCTAGAGACTGCAGAGGTGAAGGAAGAGAGGAGAGCGAGTTCAGCTTGCTTTGCTACAAAGCTGAGGAATCCATGGAGCGTTGGCGCTCTCATTCCGAAACCAGGAATCCAGTTTTGTGCCTTAGCACAGCACTAAGCTATGGGGGCTGGGGAGGACACGGGGCATTCACAGAGAGCAGCATTTTCCCGTGGCAGCGAGCTCCTGTGCCTTCTGCAGCTGCCATTACTGGATTCTGTGGGAAAGAGCTTCCAGAGGAGACCTTCTGCAAGCTGTGGTAGGCTTTTCTATCTCCACCACTGACCAGAACTGAACCTCAACACATTTTCCCTCCCTGACTGGGAGAAAAGGTCAAACACAAACAGGTTATCTGGGCTTTCTCCACCTCCCACTGCCCAGTCCAGGGCACCAAAAAGTCAAGCCTTATCCACTCTTCTTAAGCCACTTCACCACTGCCTCAACAGATCTGTATTCAAAGATATGCCTCAACAAAAGTTACTGCAGGCCAGAGTACAGTAATAAAAAGTGAACATTTCAAGTAATTTATTTGGAATGGACACATTAATGCAAAAGCAATATTAAGACCAGTAACTGCTGAAAGACATTCAACAAAATAAATACAAATATAGATACTACAAATAATTTAAATTGTGTTTAACACCACCAGTCAGTGTTGAATCTTCCTTGCATCTCATAAATAGAAGATAATAGTTCACAAAGCTGTGCCACTCAAAACACGTGGACGCTTTGCTGTAAGTCCTGTATGAAAGTCTTTGGTTTTTCTTTATGCATCTCAGGCAAAGCTCAGGGCTCTTTGCTCAGCAGCCACAACGGGCTTGGAGAAAACCAAGCTGCTTCCAGCTCTCTTCTTTGCTTTCCTTCATTGGTACCCTGTCCCATTTCAGTCCAAGACACTCGATCTGGTTTATCATCCAGTGGTATGCTCTAAAGGTAGCAAGAGAAGTGGGTTAGTAAAACAAGCAGCACAGCAAGCAACAGGAAAAAAAAGGGGGGGGCTTTAAAAGGAGAGTAAGCATTTATTTTCACAGATTTCTTTTTTTTTAGCAGATTCTGTGAGGAAAGCACTGCCAAGTGCCATTTCTTATTGCCCGCCACCCCCACACCGTTCTCTCGGCACACTGCAGAAGCGCGCCTCCCACCAGAAATTCCCCGCCATGCGTCGGAGAAGCGGCCAGACCCCCCCGCGATGGCTCGGGACAGGCCAGACCCCCGCCATGGCTCGGGACAGGCCAGACCCCCGCCATGGCTCGGGACAGGCCGTGCCCCGCAAGCCCCGGGCTGGCAGCACGGCGCGGTTCGGGACGCGCTCGGCCAGGAGGGAGCGCGGAGCCCCGCGCCCGTCGGGCTGCGCGAAGCGGGCGCCGGGGAGTGAATAATTGTACAGGATCGAGCGGAAAGCGCACGGAGCGCGGCGGCAGCAGCGCCGAGGGGCCGGGCGGGCTCACCTGGGGCCGGGCCGGCCGGGCGGGAGGGCGGCTCAGGGCGCCCGGGCCAGCCGCCGCTCCTGGGTGCCCGCCGCCTGCTCCATCTCCTGGCGGCTCTTGAAGTCCTGGATAGCCCGCTTGTTCTGGAAGTCGATGAGAGCCATGGTGATGGAGGCGTTCCAGCAGCTCTGGTCCGGACACCGAAAGTCAATCTCCTTGCGGTCTTTGGTGACGATGGTGAAGTAGATGTACTTGCCCGTGCGCTCCACGCAGTCCACCTTGAGGATGGAGCCGAAGCCCAGCTCCTTGCCCTTGGCCCGCTTGTGCCCGTCGGGGAAGAGACTGAGGCTGTCCTTGGTCAGCACCACCAGCTTCTTCTTCCACAGCTGGAAAAGGCTGTCGCTCCGCTTCTCCAGCTCGCCCTCGCGGATCACCTCGGCTTGCATCTTCATCCTCGCTCCCCGGCGGTGGCTCCGGCTGCTGCTCGCACTGCTGCTCGGGCGGCGATGACCGAGCCCCGCCGCGATGGGAACAATTTATTGCAATGAATCAGCGCCGGGCGCCTTCCGGTGCCTCCCCCGGGGAGCCCGGCCCGCCGCCCCCTCCCGCCCCGCCTCCCGCCCGCCCCCCGGGCCGCGCTCCCCGCCCGGCCGCCCCTGCCCGGGGGCTGCGCCATGAGGGCGGCCCCGGGACACAACCGCGGGGTCCTGGAGGCTGCCCCGGGTGGGTGGGCAGGCTGTGGGGCGGGGGTGCCTCCCCCACGGGGTGCCTCGCCGGGGGCTTCCACTCTGCTGCTGCTGCTGCTGCTGCCGTATGAGGGGACCCCAATCCTGTCTGCCCGCTCCCCTCCCCACCCGTGTTTCCTCTGCCCGCGGTGAGGAGGGGGCCACTGTGATCTGAGACAGCCCCATCTTGCCCCTCTGAGCACTCCCTGCCACTTCCCAGATCCCAAATGGGGTGCAGGATGCTCCCAACACTGTTCCTAGGGGCCTGGATTTGGGCATCTTCACAGCATTGGGCCTGCCCTGGCATCATCTCTCTCTGGGGCAGAGGGGCCTGAGCCAAGCCCAGGGTGGGTTTCTGCCATCTCCCATGGACATCTGCTCTGAGTCCAGCCCCTGGTCACCCCAAGAGACTCAGCCAGGGCCTCACCAAGCCCACCAGCTTCATTTGAGGGCCTGCATCCCACCAGCTCTGCCCCATCACCATCAGCCCTTCCTTCATCCTTTCCCGAGGGCTGCCCACCTCTCCAGTTTTGCATTAATACTGGTTCCCCTTATTTTTATCCCCCGCGATCACTGGGCTGATCCCATTCCCCCGCCCATTCCCTCGTCCAGGGAAGGCACCACAGTAGCAGCCTGGGCAGTGTCAGCGCCATGGGGCAGTCAGGAAAGCCTGTGGCAGCTGGAGGTGATATTTAAGAGGCACGTGTGCGGCTGCAGTCCCTTCCTCTTGGACACCCTTCATTTTGTCACTCCTTCACGATAGTTGACACAGGGCTGATCCAGCTTCCAGCCAAGGGCAGGGCTGTGCTTGATGAGCTTGTTCTCGCTGTTTCTCCAGCGCTATTGGCTCAGGTATGTACCTTGTGCAGCATCACCCTTCGGACTTTGAGCGCTGCTCTCCTCCACCGCCTTCCCCGGCTGGCCGGCACCCCTGGAGGTGTTGGCAAGCCGAACTCCAGCGGTGAGCTTGCAGGGCAGGGCCCGGCCGCTTTGAAGGGCTGGCAGCGCTCCCAGGGAGCCAGCAGGGTCAGAGCCCATTTCCCGGGAACAAATCAGAGCTGGAGCCAAACCCGTTTCCGCTGCAAATCACTCGTCTGCCCGAGTATAGGGCCGCGCTTTGATAATGCACTGCAGCGTGCACATCTGTGGGGAGGGCCCGAAAAAGCTGGGGGCTGTGTGATGTTCCTGGGGTTGATGAATGAGCCAGGAAGGGCTTGGCTGAGCTTTTCAGGGAGGGATGGGCTGGGAATTGCTCTGGGAAGACCACGGTGGCCATCCCTGCTTGTGGGTAGGGCAGAGCTGCAGAACATGTGTGGGGCTGTGACCTGGCATGTGAAGAGCTGCAGGCTTTTCCCTGAGAGCCAGCACTGTATCCTACTTTTCAGTGTGATTTATTTTGTTTCAGTGAGGGGAACAGCCCAGACTGATTTACAATTAGGTTGTACAGCTACATTTTCAGGGCAGATGCTGATCTGCTCTGTAAAACCACTTTCTGACCAAAAGGCCCCATAAAAATAAGGAAGCTGGAGCTGACCAGGAGCAGAGCTGGATATTAAGCAGAAATCAATAGGATATTTTCAATTTGGCCCCAAAATGAAACAGGGAATGGTCTTTGTGCACAGGAAATGGGACACCCCTTCAAAAAGAGAAAAAAAAAAAAAGAACAGGCAGCAAGTCAGGAACATACAAGGAACATCTGGAGGAATGCTCCTGGTGTGGAAACGCTGCAGGACTTGGCATGTTTGTGCACACCTTGCTTCAAAAGTTCCACTAAAAGAACCTGAATTTCCTTTTAAATGAAACTTGTATCTGTAGATGCAGGGTCAGAAGACCACTTTGGTCTCTGTCTTTCTGCTTTTGCTTTCATCTGGGTGATTTTTCTTGTGCATTTATCCATCATTTTGAAATATTCAAAGCCTCCCCCAGCTGTCACCTCAGTAAACTTGCCTTAATACTGGCCAAATTAGAAAACTGCTAGGGAAAAAAAAAAAAAAAAAGGGAAAAAAGTGAAAAACTTGCTCACAGTGAAAAAAGGTAAGTTCTTGCTGAACAGGCACCCTAGTTTTGAACATATGTCCATCACATGAAGGCTCCATATTTTTTACCTAAGATGGGTTAGTTAAGTGGATAAAAGAATAAAAAGAAAGTCTAGTAAAGTACCATAGGGTCTCTGCCATTGTGAACATGCAGAAATTCCCCAAAGCAGGTTTTAAAATTTAATTACATTTACTGAGGCAGAAAGCAAAGGTGACTGCAGCTGAATCCACAATGAGCAGCAGAGCCAAACCACGAGCAATTTCCTACAGGAACATTTCTCAGGAAAGAATGGAGAGCTGCAAGGAGCTCAGAACCATCTGGTCCAGGAAACGTGGCAATTCCTTACAAGTAAGTAGCACAGCCCTAATCCTAGTGCATGCCATGGTAGCTGGTCACTGCTGATACAAGAATATAGCGTTAATTTTGCCTGAGGAAAGAAAAAATATCTATATTGCCCTATTTTTAAAATAATTAGGTTAATAACTGAGGTGAAGAGCTGACAGAGGGCACTGGTTTCATCTCAGCACCTGGGGAGAGGGGTAAGAGATGTGATGCAGCCCTGCATCCTACCCTGGCACCAGAGCTTGGGACAAGTGTCACAGGGTGCTGTGAGTACGTGTGGGTAGTGGATGGCTTTGATAATTAAGGGCCATGACCAAGCTGCAGCTAATGGGAGCTTTGGGTGATTGCAGCTCAGGTGCTGCTGGTGTCTCTGTCCAAGTTGGGGCTGGCAGCTGGGAGGAACCTGTCACTCCCTTTAGTTTGGGTTTAGTTGTTTAGTTGTGTTACCAGTGAGAGAAAGAGAAGGGATTTTTTTCTTGCAGCCCAGCACATCACTGTGGCTGTGCCTCGACAGTGTGTGAGCTCCCAAACACAACCACCTTTAATATAAAGCTGCCTTTAATATAAAATCATCAGGCACTGGCCCTTCCTCACCCCCCAAATACAGGACATCTCCAGGAAACTCAAAATTTAGGAATTTGTCTCTGTTCTTAGGAAGAGGGGGGAAATAACCCAGTGGGGAGTGTGAACCAGAGGAAGGTGATGGGAAGCAGACTGGCATTCAGTCACAGGAGCCTTGTCCCACATGGCCATCTCCCTCTTCCCACACTTGCCAGGGGTGCTGGCACCACCCTCTGCTGTGTCCCAAAGCAATCTCCAATTTACCAGAGGCATTTTAAAAGCCTAAATGGCAATTTGGCATGGAAGTGTGGCTTCATCCCCCTGCCAGGAGAAGGGACCAGCATTCAGCCGCTGAGGGGTGGGTGCTTGCACGTGTGTGGTGTACAGGGATGACTTTATGGATGTGGGATGGGATGGCCTCTCTCAGCCTCGATGGATGGGCTGGCGGTGCCAGCTCTTGCAGGCTGCATCGATGGCTCTGCGTGACACATGGCTCTGCAGTGAGTGCCCGCTCCAGAGGAGGGGTTTGTTTGATCATTGTTTCCGAGGGAGGCGTCAGTACCCTGCTGCCGGCAACATCGGGTTGCCGTAGCTACGTGAGTCATGGTAACAAAGCACGGCAGCCAGGCAGGCACCGCCAGGAGCTGCCCGGGCTTTAAGGTCAGGGATGAGGATGGATAGGGATCACACCGAGGAAAAGTGCCAAAAAAAACCGTGGGGTTTTCTCAATTTAACTCCACAGGCCCATCAGTAGGACCTGCTGCCCTTTTTGTGGGATTTAGCCATGCTTTTATCCCACCAGGGTTCCCAGCTGGCTCCAGCATTGCATCTCCCTCCCAAAAGATGCAGGAGTTCCTGCTGCAGCTACTAGCCATTGCAGGGTACTGGCATTCCTGCAGCTGCCTTGGGTTTGTTCTCACTGTCCCTCTGTAATCCTGGAGCTGTGCATCTCCTCTCCCAGGGCTCTGTCCTGGAGAAGGACCCCTAATTTTGTTGGCATTAATGCAGGCTTCTCAGCAGCACAGGGAAGTGGAGACTGAAGGCTGTAAAATTGCTTTTATTATAATGATTTCAACATGACATCTGTAGGGAAAAAAGCTGGTTTACAGGACTGACATTGTAATCCTGGCAGCTGAAGTCGATTAGTAACAGAGGAACATATGGTCCTGCACTGTAAATTGCTGCCCTCCATGTTTATATTAGGGTGTAGCTGTATCCACAGGCACTTTTAGCTGGAGCTCAGTACAGTGACCACTGGGTCTCCTAGGAAACTTGTACTCAAAAAACCCTAAATAGCTGTAAACTAAAAGGGTGGGTTGTTACTGGGGAAACTCTGTGATGAGCAGAGCTTTTTCATGTTTTTCCCATTTTATTCCATTTTTTTTCACATATTTATACTCCTTAAAATATTTGGTTGGGTTTTTTTGTTTGTTTGGATTTTTTTGTTTGTTTTTTATTTTTTGTTTTTTGTTTTGTTCTGGGTTTTGGGTTTTTTTGTTGTTGCTGTTGTTCTGGGGGCTTTATTGTTTGTTTGTTTGGGTTTTTGTTTTTGGTTTTGGGTTTTTTAAGACTGTTTCAGAGTATCTCTGGGAAGTTTTTGGCTATAGTTCCTTAATATTCTCTTCCTTCAGAAATGCCCTGAGACAAATTGGTGCCATTGGGTCCCTCCAAACTCCACTGGTGAGCTGGTGCCAGTCCCTCTATGGGCAGGACCTCCTGGAGCAGCATGGAGCACATCAGGGCCAGCTGCCCATATTGGAGATGCCCTGGGAGGGGGCTCAGTGTCCCCTGGGGATGTTCAGACCTTTCCATGAACACAGAGAGAGCTTGGGTGCATCGCTCCAAGATGGCCAAGCTCAGGTGAAGAAGCTCTTCTCTTAGGGGCAGTTCACTGGGAAAGGTCTCAGCCAGGGGGATGAAGGCCACCCAGGCTGTTTGTTAGGTGATTACAGTAAATGATAAGCAGCAAGGCCAGAGCTTTTGTGTTAATTTAAACAAGGGCATCAGAGGAAGCATCTTTGCTCAATCTGGGAGATCCTTTTTTTATATCCTATTCAAGCCATGGATTAATCAGCAATAGCACGTAGCCCAGCTTGCTCAATTTACTAATATTTATCTGACTAAGACTCTTTTTTTCCTGAGAAGCTTGAAATGTCTCATCCCACTGAGTCAGTGTGTTACCATTACATGCTGTAAACTGCTGCAGACAGTCATGGAGCAGTTGTGAGGAGCTAGGAAGAAAAGATGTCATTTCCCGTTTGGCTGTGCTCTGCAGCAGACAGCCAAATAAGGGTGGGAATGTGCCAAATCAAACCTGCTTAGGACAACTCCAGGCACCCAAATTACATACTGGGGTTAAAAATGGGGGAAGAAGGGCTGTTTTTCTCTCTTTCTTTCCACAGCAGCCTGGGCATGACTGTGTGTGTAGTATGTTCCCCACTTTGGATGCTGTATAGGTGTTTAGTTTGGTTATTAGAATAAAAATGGAAAAGGAAGTCTTGTGTTATCTGGTCTTTTGAGCTGTTGGTGCCCCTCCTAATACCCATATCTTTGAGCCTCTTGGCCCAATTTCAAGCCCATTTGGCAGAAACACAACTGGATCCCTGTGCAGCTTGGCCTGGCGTGGAGGAGCCTGGGTGTATCTTCATGCAGGTGAGGAAGGTGTTGACCCCACAGTTTGGGTTTGGTCCAGTACTACTCTTTAGATGCTGCTGGACCTCAATACAGCCTGTTCTCACAATCCTCTTCACAAAGCAGCTTGCTGAGCATCATGGGGGATCCATGAACACCCTGAGATGTCAGTGGGGGGCAGAACCCCATCGCAGGGCCCTGTGGGACCCATGGGGACTCTGAACTTCCCCTTCTGCCAAGGGAATGGAAAGCCCAGCCAGTGGCTTGCCAAGCCCTGCCCCGAACTGTGAGGTTATTTACTGACCCCTCTGAATGCTGTCAACATTTTCCCATGTCCTGTGAGCTCAGAAGATGGTTTAGGCTACAGCTCACAGTTTTAAAATGACGAGATGTTCCCCTACTGAAGGATTCAACTTCTCATACTAAATCTCTTGGGACACATATTTGGGATATCTTTATTTTCAGCAGCAACAATAAATGTCTGAGACCTCAGCCCGGGCTGACACTGATGAGCTTTTTGCATAGGAAATCCCTGGTGCTTTCAGCTCATGCCATTCAGCCTGGCATTGCCTGCCTGCTGCCAGGCAGCCTTTTATTACCCTGCTGTGCTTTTACTGGAGATTGTGAAGGGCCAGGCTTTGCAGAAATACGCTGACATTGCATACTGAAGGTCACTGCTCCACATTACCTGTCCTTTCGAAATCTGCCAAGATCCAGGAAGTGGCTTTTAACCATCTTTGTCCTGCCTGTATCTGTGTGTGGAGACTGTGGCAGCTCCAGCACTACAAGTGCCAGGATGTCCTGTGTCACACAGGGCAGTGTGAGCCGTGTCCCCACCTGGCTGTCCTGACAGCACAGCACTGAGTTCCCTGTTGCTGCATCCTCCTGCCCCCACATTCTGAATTTGTCTGGTTTTTTTTTTGTTTGGTTTTGGTTTTTTTTTACAGTATATAAACTTTTAGAATAAACACTGAAAAGGATCACAGGACTGCCTAACCACAACATCAGCAAACTTTAGGGAGTTGGGGGGAATATAAGGTCATGGTACTGTCCAGCTTTGGGATGTTTCCTGTCTCCAGGAGGGCTGGGAAGATATCAAAAAGAAACTCGTCCAGTGCATCATTCCCAGAAGTGGCCAGGGCCAGGCTGTGGGAAGTAGCTGGAGGGGAAAGAGCATCCTTTCCCTCCTGGACAGCTGGGGTGTGTGTGGCAGGCCAGGTGGTAGAGCTGATAGTGTGTTTCACATTGTGCTTTGGCTGCCAATTTTTCTTTTTGAAGCTGGGACACTGCACTGTGGCAGGTGTGAAGGGAAGCAGTTAGATGAGGCTTTAGGATTTTTTTTTCTATTTTCTCCTGAGGCTTTCACCTCCTTGCCAGTGTTTCTACTGCTGTGATCTTTACCTGCTACCATTACCCTGCTGCTCCCCCACTAAACCTGTGCCATGACCAAGCTTCTGCTGGAGCAGGCAGTGGGAGCTGAGGATGCTCTTTTGCCTGGCTGGCAGTGCTAAGGAAGGCTGGAGGGAAACAAGGGTCTCATATGGTGGATTAAAATGCAAAAAATACTCTCTAGGCATCAACTTCAGGTCCTTTAGTGACATCTGAAAGCCATGGGGGAGAAAAAAATCCTAAAAACATCGGATAAAATGGAAAATGGAAATCAGCAAATCAATTCTCACCTATCACTGATTTGTCTCCCCGTTCCTACCACCAAATAAATGAAAGGGTTTGGGGTGAGTCCAGTAGTCCTGAGCTGTGGATGTTGGTGTTTATAAACTCCATGTGCCTCCCAGTTTGTACTGTCCTTTGCCTCGTGGCTCGTTGGCAGGGGGTAGCAGGAGTCCACTTGCTCCTCGAGTTAATATTTGCCAATGGGGCTAAAATGTAGAAGTCAAACTCTCTTCTTTCCTGCTGGTTACTCAGCCCACCTCATACTCAAACACCTGGCCCCACCTGGGCAAATATTTGCAATGAGTAGCTCAGGGCATGTCCCACCAGGCTGAGAGCTGGGGCTGGGCAAGCATCAGTGATGCTGTCATTCTGCTCCTGGTGGTCCCTGTGCTGCTTGGCTGAGCCAGGAGGTGTGAAAGGGAAATCCTAAGCCATAAAAAGCTGAGGATTTTTTTTTCCCTGCTCTGTTAGAGAAACTACAGTTTGGTGGCCGGGAATGGGTTTGAGGAAACCTCTGTTTTGTGGAGGGAGCAAAAAGCCAGTGTTTTAGGAAATGGGTTTGAGCCTAGTGGCCCAGTGGCCCTGGGCAGTGTGGGAGCCCAGTGACTGCAGCCTTTATGAGTGGAAAAAAAGATGAAGGGAGAAAGTTTGTGATAAAGCAGGGAGGCAGTTAAGAGGAGGAAATGAGGGTGCTTGGCATGTAACCTTGGACAGGCTCTGCTCCCCCAGGACGAGCCAAAAATAGATTTCCCTGGAGGCAGGGCAGCCCAGGTTAAAGTGGAATGATGAATGGGGGATGCAGCCATGACACAGAGGATCGGGGGGGAGTGGGACAGAGATGTTATGCTCAGCCAAGGGCATACTGCTGCTTTATTTGGGGCAGTTTTGTTCCCCCTTCCCAGGGGTTTCCCCTGGAACCTGGCTCCCATACTTTCCCCATTTCATGTCCTCTGTCAGCTCAGGGGGACTCTATCCCAGCCTCTGGTACAGCTGCAGGGGTGGGGAGGAAGTTATTTGCATTGATCTGAAAACTCAGGACCTCTCTTAAACGGATAGTACTGTGGCAGCTTAAAACACAGAAACCCCTTTCTTGTGGGGCAAATATCACAAAATCTTAGCCATTAGTCCCAAATTACTGGTGTCCTTTAGAAGAGGGGTCTTTTCTTCAGCCAAGGACAGGTGGCACTGATTGGCATTTACCACCCAGGATGGGTTTATCTGAGCTTCTCTGGAGGTGTTGTAAGCAGGGTTGCTACAGCAGGAATAAACTGCTTTAAGTTCCTTGTTTCCTCAATCCATTTATTGGCCATCGGACATTTGCAGTGTGGAGCCCTGCTGGCCTTTGGAGCCCGGAAATAACCTCCAAACGGAGCAAAATGAGTTAAATGGCTTGGCAGGCAGCCAGGATGACTAAGTCATTCTTCCAGCCTTACTGGAGCAGGAGTCAGGCATGGAACCGGACACATTTCCCATAATTGGAAACCCCTGGTCAGAGCTGCGGGATCCGGGGCTGCAGCAAAAGCTCTCGTGGGCTGTGAGCGGCTGGGGAGGCCACGGGCAGGGCACTCCAGAGGGGACATGCATGGCCATGACTGTGCCTGTTTGCAAGAACAGTAACCCAGGGACACAAATAGCAAATCACACATTTGGCCAAAATACTGGAAAACGAGGCTGGAGTTTCCGACACAGACACTGCCAGCCCCCTCTCATTGCCAAGGCTTTTCTGAAAGCCTTTTTGGACTCCCATAGGTACACGGGAATGTGCACATGGCACATCTCCAGCCTTAACTTTCCTCATGAGACCTTGAAGTGAGAAGCTGTGTGAGAGCAGGAGGAAAAACGTTTGATTTCAGTGAGAACACCTCTTTTCTTCCTGCCACGGAGGACAGGACTCATCTGTGGGCACTCCAGCAACACGTGACAAGAGCCAAGCGCTCTGTGGGAGCCGTGTGGGTGCTCCAGCACCCACAGCTCATTGAAGCACCCATCAGCCACCCTGCCGGCGCCACCTGGCCCAGGGCACGCTGAAACCCATCATCACCACCGGATGCTGCTGGGAAATGGGCAGTGGAAGAAGAAAACCAGCACCCCTGGGCTGGTCCCCTGGGCAGAGGTGTCCATGGCACTGGGATTTTTGGCTCTGGCTGGCCTCTGAGCACATTTCTTTGCAGCACACCCAGCCGCAGCCTCTCCCATGGCTGATAACGAGCTTGACCTTTATCTTTGGTGACTCATGGCTGCTCCTGTTTCACTTGCCTGTCAAGGGCCGGTTGTCTCCTCCATGGGAAAACTCTTTGAGTGTTGACCAGAGGCAGGAGAAGCACAACCACACCTGCAGCCAGAAATCCCCTTTAGCCACAGCCATTCCACCACTTATCATCCTTTGGTGCCTCACTCGCTTCTTCTGCTTCTGGTGTGAAGCCAGGCTCCAACAGTGATGGCTGCTCACAGATGGATGAGGGTGAGGGTGAGGGGGAGGGTGAAGATGAGGCTGCCCCAAGGGAAGGGCACCCTGTTCCCCAGCCTGAACTGCAGGAAGGTGGTTTTCATTCTCTGCAAGCAGTTGCTGCATGTCACCTTGGATCAAGTGATTTCTCATCCAGCAGTAATGAGGGAAGAAAGGGGGGGAAAGGCCTTCATCTCGTGAGAAAGCTGGGTACTGGGATGGAGAAGCAGCTGTCTCTGTGGGAGCAGATGCATTTCTCTGGGAGATAACAGGTTGTGGGTCACTGTAAAGCAGTCCCCTCCACAAACCATGCTGTGATCGATGATTGCTGCGGGTAGCGAGGGCGATGAGCTTTTGTGGAGCATCTGGGACCCCAGGGCAAAGGAAGTGGGAAGGCAGGGAGGAGGTTTGTGCTCGCGGGGGGCTGGCACGGAGCCTGCAGCGGAATCTCAGCCCCGACCTTCAAAGGGAGGAGGTTGCTGGCTCAGTGCTGACAGTCCCAGCTCCCACCCGGCTGTTTCAAAGGGCAGGTTTCCCTTCTCCCTGGCTAAAGGCGACCTTGTTCTCCCATCTGGCACGGGGCTGGGGCGGCTGGCCGGCAGCAGGGGTGACTCAGCGTGCCCACGCAGCAGCACCAGCCAGCTCCAGCTATATTTGACGAGCAGGTGAACTGATCATTGCTCACAAGGACCTTGGACCTTGCCTTCTTCCCCTTTTCTTCCCTTTTCTGCTGCGCTTGCCTTCCCTGGGGCTCCGTGAAGTGGCATTGGCCATAGCACAGGCCTGGCCACCTTCCTGCCTGTGGCCACTGCTCTGTGGGCACCTTGGGCATCCCAGCCATCCTGGCCAGCAGCTCAGTGCTCCCTGCAAGCCAAGGGCAAGCCTGGCAGTGGCGGCGGGGGCGGAGGGAAGGCCGAAGGCGCAGTGCAGCCACAGAGCCGCCAGCTTCTCTTCTGAATGACTTTTTATCTCTGTCGAGAGGAAGTTGTAAAGTGATTGTGTTTTATTGAAACACGGTGAGGGAGGACATCCCAGCACATGGAACCAAGTCAAGGCCAAAGCTCCAGCTGCCTGGCTGCCAGAGAGAGCAATAAAGCAGAGACACTCAGCCAGCAGCTCAGGCCCTGCAATTATTGCTGCTTCCCAAGGAACATTTCTACCACGTGCTTCCATTTTTCCCTCTCCAGTCATGCTGTAGCACAGACAAGGTGGTGTCTGCAGGAAAAGTGAACACGAGAGCTGGGTGGGTTAGTCCCACCTTGGTGCTCACTGTGTGGGGTCATAGGGAAGGTGTTTCTATCACAGGGCAGCTGCCTGCTGCTTGGCATAAAATAAAATAAAATAAAATAAAATAAAATAAAATAAAAAAAATAAAATAAAATTTAAAAATAAAATAAAATCAGCTCCCAGTTGTGGCACTGCTTTAGCTTTCAGACACTCATCCCACCCCAGCAGCTCCTCCTGCCAACATGCACCAAGCTATTGCTGCCCCTTTGATCTGCTGGCTCTAGCACAAAAAGAAAAAAAAATAAAGATAGAAGAAAAAGAGAAAAAAAGCTGATTGCAGGTCGATTGAGGGTGCTGGGGCAAGATCTACAATTGCCAGAGGCGTGGCTGGGAGGCATTTGGCTTCCATCTACTCCTGCCTGTCAGCCCAGAGCCCCCATGAAGCCCTCCCTGCCCAGGGGGATGAGGGCGGAGCCCCCCAAAAACCCTCCTGCACCATACCGATACCTCCCTTTGTGCCACTGACAAGCTCGAAGGGGGTCGGTCGCCCCTCCCCTGCACCAACACCCGCTTTAATTAAAAATTGAAATAATGTAATTGCCTCTTCATTAAATCCAATTAAAGCCCGGCTGACAAGGGAGGAGGCGGCACATTTTGCAACTCGCCGCGGAGATGAGAAAGCGCACACCGCAATTACGGTGTCTCTTTGCTCTGCCTTCCCCCAACGTCTTCATCAGGGCTGCCTTTGAAATCGGACCCGCAGTGAGATGCTGCTGCTGGCGGGCTCCTCGCAGCCGGCAAACCCCGCGTACTGGTCGGGCTGGGTGCTGGGAGAGGCTGCCGCACACCGCGGAGGGGAAGGGAGGCCGGGCTGCCTCGTCTCCTTCCTCTCTCTCCTCTCCTTCCTCTGCCTTCTCTCCTTCCTCTGCCTCCTCCTGCCCTGCGCCCGCAGATGAGGCCAGGTGTGGAGGAAGGATGCTCAGGGGGATGAGGGGAGGACAACAAGACTGGGGGGCAGCATTCCTTGTGCCAGGCTATGCCAGGGGCCTGCTGGAGCTGGATGCCTACTGCAGCTCTGCATTTTGGTCTCCATCTCCTAGGCATGCTGCAAGGTCATGGATGGCTCGTTTTCAGGGCCAAGAGCACCCACAGGGGTGATCCCCACCCCTGCTTGTATTCAGGAATGGTGCTGACCTCTCACTGTGAGGTGGGGTGAATGTTCAGAGCGCTGCTGGTTTGCTGTCCCCAGCCGAAACAGAATCAGTTCCCAGGGGTTCACTCCCAGAGTGTTTATTTGCAGCCTCATTGTGTGAAAGGGACTGAAACACCTGCTCCCCAGAAGGCACAAGATGAAGCTGGGGGTGGAGGGAAAGAGGGATCCATCCCCTCTGCTCCTTGGCCAGGAGATCCCAAAAGCAGCCAGGCCATCCCTGTGACCGCAGGAGTTTCCAGCCGAAGCAGCTCCAGCGAGTCTGAGTCGGCACTCCGGGTGCAGAGCGGGGCACACGTGGAATGCTGCACTGCTGCTGCTCCCGATGCCGGCTCCGCGATTTTCCCTCCTGCTGCCCGGCTTTGAAACGCCTGAGCAAGCAGCCCTTGCAAACACTTACTGCACACACGCACTTGCCTACGTTTTGACCTGAACTGTGCTTATTAACCGCTCTCTTTTTTTTTTCTTTTTTTTTTGTTTGGTGTAATAACAGTCCGGTGTTCTTTGTAGGCAGTCTGTCTTCAAAGATTTCCTTTTTGATCTTTTCATACGCTAAGCAACAATTCAGCCTATATAAATCTCAGATTGAAAGTGCATAATTTGTTTTTCCCTGATTTTTTGAAGCGGTAAGAGATGAAACAGCTCAGGGGAATGTCGGCAGCAGTTATATCTTAATTGTTTTTTCTCTGCATCAAAACGCCTTGAACTATTTACTCGTGTGCAGGAGCTCTGCATGACCTCTACACAAGTGCTGTAACTCCCCTAACAAGTTATATCCCATCGCCGACTCCAGCAGTGGCTTTAGTATGAGCTCCAATACTCATTTTTCACCCAACCTTCATTCTCTCATGCTCTTTCTGTTAAGGCAAATCACAGAGTTTTGAATGTGCCTTAAGTCAGGAGCATGAAAAGGAAGAAGGAAGACCAGATAATTGGGTTAAGTAAAAGAACAATATAAAAAAAAAGGACAAAAAAATTCCCAACCTCCTTCTAAGTGTGACCCAACAGAGTTTATCAAATAGACATTATATAACTAAGCAAGTTCTCATTTATCCCTAAAAGGTGGACTCAAAAACCAGAGTGAATTTGCTTTGTAATAAAAACCAATTTAACAGCCCACAAGAAATATTTGCACAGTGCAGAAACTTGCATTAGTGATAGATCAGACCATCCTATGCTGTTTGGTTTCTGCCCCAAACAGGGGCAAATTATTATTTTTTTGTTCCACCCTTTAGGTTGTGATGAATGATGAGTAAATTCCTTTCACTAGTGTTTCCCTTCTCTTCAGCCCTTTTTCTCAAGCTGGGTTGAGTCTAAGTACAGGTTATGTCCACCTTGCAGATGCTAGGGCAAGTGGTGAGGTGGGGATGAGCCAGCAAGAGGCCGCAGCATCACTGGTGATGCTTTTTGGGGAAAGGAAACTTTGCTGGGAGGGATCTTTTTTGCAGTGGGGGACTGTTACCAGGGAGGTTCACAGAAGCCAGGAGGCTTCTATGTGGAGCAGAGCTGGCAGCTGCAGCACAGGCTCACTGGGTTGTATTAACCTGCTCTGGCATCCCCACACGGTGTCCAAATTCCCACGGTAAAATCCGGAGGGTAAGGCAGCTTGTGCAAGAGGCCAGCGCTGCTGGGTGGAGCGAGCGTTTTCGCTTGTGTAATGGAGAGGTGAACCAGCAGAGAGGAAAGGCAGTCTGGAAACAAAAGCTGGCACTTGACAAACTGCTCAGTCTTCATTCACATGATGCCTCATTAACAGCGCACAGGCTTGGATCTTTTAAAATTTTTTTTCCCTTTTCTTTTTCTTGGATGCTTGTCAAACCAGAGTGACTTAGGGCATCTGTTGTTCAGGATTCATGGCCCTGGCCTGTGAGAGGCTGGTGGTATTTAGGACATCAATATGAGCAAATGGAAAAAAAAATATTTCTTCCTGCTATTAGTGTGATAAGTCATTTGGGAAAGGGAGGATGTAATTTTTTCCATGCACAGGTCACAGCTACTGCAAGAGAGTTGTTCGCACACCTATTTGTAGTGAAAAACATGGACAGCAAAGGTAAAAACTGTGAGGACTTCAGCTTCAGGGGAGGAGTCCTGAACAGATATTGACATAAAATCAATTCCCTGTGGATTTTAGTTGGGGAATAACACAGGTTATTCCTTGGGAATAATCTTGGGAAAAGGCAAGAGAATAAAGAAGCATGAATACAGAACTCTTACTTTTTTTTATACATTGACATTTGTCATTGACTCAGAATTGTTTGGGTGGGAAGGGACCTTAAAAACATCTTGTTCAAACTCCTGCTATGCACAGGGGCACCTTTCGCTATGTTAGACTAGGTTATCCAGAGCCCCATCCAACCTGGTCTTGAACACTGCCAGGGATGGGACATCCACAATTTCTCTGGGCAACCTGTGCCAGTGCCACAACACCCTCATAATAAAGAATTTCTTCCTAATATCTAATCTAAACCTGCTGTTGTTCAGTTTGAAGCCTCCTTGTCCTGTGAATATGTCCTCTAAATAGTCCCTCTGCATCTTTCCTGTCAGCTCAGCTGGGAAGGACGTTTCCTGAACTAGAGCTGTTTCCAACAGTGCTGGAACAAAGATGCTTCAGAAGAAGAAGGTGCACATTTCAAGCACAAGTTCATAAAGTGGTGCTACCTCAATGCAACATTAGGCAGTAGGGCCATGTCTCACATCTTGAACTCACCTCTGCATCGCTGAGCTCGCAGGGAGAGAGCGATTTCCTCGTGCTGAACTAGTCTGACCTCTTCTTACGTGTCCCTCTGCAGCGTGGGGCTCCTCGGCCTGGGCTGTGCTGAGCTGGCTTCCCAGCCAGACCTCATTTGCTTGAGGAACTGCCAGCAAGGCAGCATTTAACTGAGCGTGAATCCATTACCAGCCTCCTTTATTCTAAAACAGGAAAAGCTTGTTTAATGAGGAGAGTGGAAACACACAGAGACCATCTTAATTTTTCCAGGTACCACAGATCCTAACCAAATAGTGAACCCCAAATAACTGAACATACTGGAATTGAACCAAAAGCTCTGTTATCCTAAACACCAAATCTCCCGGAAGGTACCCTGGTGCTGTGCTGGACTCCTGAGAAACCACAGGCTGTCCCCGAGTTTCAGCCGGCAGCAGAGCATTTGCCATTTGTTCCTGTATCAGATAGGGCAGCAGGGCAGTACCTCCAAGACTCTCTTCCTAGACAACCCAGGCACTGAGAGGCTGTTAATCATGTGTATCCCGAGCAGGTGACACACCAGATGAATTCCTCTTGGGATGCTTCCAGCTGCTTCAGCTTTCAGGCCCAGAACTGGAGTTTTTCCTCCCTCAAATGAGAAGCCACCAACATGAAGGCTGCATCACCAAAGCATGTTCCCACAGACTAAACTTCAGGGTTTTTATCAGGGTGCTGAGATGACAATCAGGCATGGATGCACACAGACTTTTTGCTTTTCACCTCACCATTTTTAAAAATTCCCACCAGCTTTCCATAAGGCATTCATTTATTTGTCTCATGGCCCAGTCTACAAAACACACCAATATAAAAAAGAAATAAATTCATTCAAACAGTAACTTGTGGGTTTTTGCACACCCACACTCCATCAAGCCTGGATTTACCATTCAGCCTGGATTTATCTGGCCATGACATTCTGCCTAGCACCTCAGCAGTTCTTCATACTCTGTTAGAGGAATGAGCTGTACAGGTACCAGTTCATTTCCTGTAGACAAAGTCTGTAAGTGAAAACAGTGAAGTCTAAGAACTGCTCATCTCTGCCATAATTGGTGAGCTCTGCAATGGGAAGAGCACAGCTGGGTTTTGACAAGATCTGTTTTCTATTAGGCTGTGTCAACCAGCATTAACTCCACTTGAATGAATCCCAGGTCAGCTTTCCCATCGCTTTCCCTAGGATGAACATCTTGCTAGGCAGCTTCATTACCCACCCATCTCATTTGGCTCCCTAGATGCTGGCACATTTGCTCCACATGTTCTGGAATTTCCCGTTTTCTCAAAATTAAAGACAGCCTTTCAGGATTCATGCACATAAATTACTTTGGTGTGCTAATTTGCAGATGTTTATCTCCAGGTAGCAGCACTCCTGTTTAACCATGTAGTGGAAAGTACTGCTTGAGGACGGGGAACTATTATTCAGTTTCTTCCAATATAATGATAAACAAACCTGGTCAAATCTCTCTATTTGATGTACCTTTGCACTGTGCTGAGTCAGTCTGCACACAGGCAAGCTCCATTCATTATTTCTGTCCTTGTCAGAAACACCTTCACACTGCACTCCATGTCTGCCAGAGCGCACTGCAGTCAGACTAGGCTACAAAATCTGATTTTTTTAAAATACAGGCCAGAACCTATCCCTGTTCCTGCCTTCTTTCCTCATTCCTGCCTTAACACTGTGGCACCTGAGCAGTAGCGTTACTTTTTCTGACTGCAAGGTCAGCTGTGGGAGTAGCTTAACATTCATAAACCAGTTTGGCCCCCAGCACCTCATTTAGTCCATGACCTAAGTGCACAGATCATGTGGAATCTTGTAATGATGCTGCCTCCCTAAAAACCCCAACTCTTAAAAGATTCCAGACTGTTTGCTTGCAAATTGAGCAAGTTTGTTCTGATTTACATCAAAGAACTGTACACTGCTATATTTACAAGGGCTCCTGTTTTGGCTTTTGGCAAAGACAGATGTTGAGCCAGGAGCTGTATGGGCAAACAGCTGGAAAGGTGCTATGTTTAACACTCCACCATTCACAACAGGATGCTCATTTCTCCTAGGAAGCATTAGGGACCAGACAGGCACCACCAATCATGTTTCACAACTTTAATAGAATATTCTATCTATTCTGTACAAATTGAAAACACTGTATTAAGTTACAAATGTGTAAGGTAAGGCTGGAGCACTCTACATGCCTGGTCACAGTGTTGATACAGCTGCTATTCAACTGCTGCCAGAGGTTGGTAATGGATGCTGAAACTAGAAACGTGTACTTTTAAGTGCCACACAACAACAAAACGTAGTTTTGCAGACTTCAGAACTTGAAATAAAACAAATTGTGGAATGGAATAATTTCAGTGTTGCAAGTAAGACACCCAAACTTCAGATTTATTGAACTGACTCACTTTGATAGATTTCCGTGTTCATAGTGAAAGGTCCTTTCATGCTGGACACTAAGCAATAAGACTACTGGAAATTGTCTGGTTCTTTGGCTGCAACCCACTTCCATCAACAGCAAGTTTGGCCTTTACATTTTGATCTTCATCCAGAAGAGTTGTCATTTTGATGCAAGTTTGTTTCTTCTGTCTAGACTACTACATTGAGACCACTTTGAATTACCTGTTTTACAAGTACCCATATTGTATGCAAAAGAGAAAGATTTTTCAAGTATATTAAAAACTATTAAAAAGCACTAATTCTGTCAAAGTACTTACAAACATGAATAAATAAATAGTAAGATGAACAACTAAGTCTCAAATATGACACCCTCTTCAATGAAGTAAAATTACTTCAACTCAACTGGTTGTACTGATATAATAAATATGACATTTAAAGCTGCTCAAGCACTAGTTCAATCTGTAGGTTGCAAGAAACATTAAAAAACAGGGGAGGGAACTAGCAAAAAAGTCATATTGCTCTATCTGTTTCAGCTACCATACATGTAATCCATTTACTTCAGCTTCTCAGCACATTGCTATTCCACGATTTTCAAAGTCGAGCAAGAAAATGGATAATCCTCACATGGTAGTCTGGACTATTCCCCTATGCATAGGGCAAAAGGCTCTAAAGGCCTATTGACATACTTAGCTACAGTGTACCAACGGCTGTAGAGTGTGCTTTATTTAAACCTCATATTTCCCAAATGCATTGAAGTTGCCACTGTACATGTTAAGCAATAAAGTTAGTGAAAATCATGCATTTTAAAACAAATTAATTTTAAGCATTGTTAATAAGATTGTGCTGCAGCGATAGAATATCCTGAACTGCAGGCCAGGTATCCAACTATTTGTTACAAGTTGTTCAAATATCACTTCCAAGTGGTATTTCCTTATTACTGTTGTTTGCATTCAGCAGGTTGGCTGGACTCTTTCTGCATAAAGGGAAAAAGAGAAAATAAACAGTTAAAAATCAAACTGGCATAAAAGAAAACACTTCAACAAATACAGTGAAACTGGCTATGCAGTTCTGAATTAACTAGGTTAACACTAGCATGTACAGGAAAGCTACATGAAAACTCAAGCTACATCATAAAGGTCCAACAGAGTCACCACAGTTACTGGGTTTCCCCTTACCCCATAATTTTTTATCTATTTTTGTGCTGTTAACACTGCATCCTGTAGGCCAAGGTTCACACAAACAAGAAAGCAAACCACCACCTACTCCCCTCAACCACAGGCTCTATTTGACTTCCAGCCCTATTAGACCATTTTAACAATAAAATGCCACCTCCTCCAGCTCTGAGGAGGGAGGAAGGCAGGCTGCTTATTCTGCAGCACGTCTGAGTTTTTCCTTAGGAGCCTTTTCCTTTCTGCTAAGGTGATAAAAATGTAATTAATGTGTTGATTTCTTCTAGGTTCTGCATCACCAGCAGGTAACTATTCAACAATTTAACACTGGGCAAGAAGTCCATATGTTAATCTTAATATGTAAAAGTAGAAACACCTTCATTAGGTAGTTAAACAACTTCCCCTTTGGCAAAAGGAAGTGTATTTGGGAATGAGAACAAGTACTCAAACAGCTAAGAACTTCAGGATTACACTGCACTTCTTGCTTTTTTTCCATTGTAAAACAGCATTCTTAGAAAGCAGGAGAATTTATTCAGTGAATTTCCACTTTGCTTCTCCCCTTACCATTCTTAATATAGTTTAATATACACAAACAGCAGTCACAGAAACCTGCTGCAGTCTAGTAAAGAAAAATACAGGTATAAAACACAACACCCTGAACCTCACTGATGCAAAGTAAAATGTTTCTTAGTTATCAAATATGTACCCATGCCAAGTTCAGTATACATCAAGTAACCAAGAGCTAAGGCAACTGAAGTATTTTGCCTCTAGAAAGGAAGAACAGGTGCAACTAATTTAAACTTCCTTATCATGAAGTTTTGCCCCAATAACCTGCACTAAATCCAAGCTGTTTCTCTGTTCCTCACCAAAACTGCTTTACAGTCACAATGGTCACTATCACTCCCCCACTGCAATTCAGCATTACAGCCAAATGCACAGATGTGTCAGAAACCTTTCAGACTTCTTCCTTGTGGTATTCCTTACTCAGCACATCTGGCTAACTTTAACTTTGTTCTCTCTCATCTGCCTGAAGTTCCAAGTAACACCGACGTGAATTACATTGCACTGACTGGGGACTAAATACAGGAAAAGGGGTATGTTTATACAAAACAAAATTAGCATTCTTGCTCTTCAAATTTAACTGCCACTGGTAGTTCATTGCATGCTATTCCTTTTTACTGAGGGGCAAGCAAAACACAGCAGCATTTTTATCTAAAGTTTTCTAAAGGTTTGTATTCTCCTTTAAACTGCTTGGTATTTCAACATGGCCAGAATAGTATGCAGGCAACAGCACTTTCTCTCCTCTTTGCCTTCTGGCTAAGAGCCATGCTAAATCAACAAATCTACTATTTAAAATGTACTTTAAAATAATCTTTCCATCTCCCTCCTTCCTTCCTAGTCACCTGTTATATTTAGATCAAGAAACACCTATGTTGACCACCGCAACCATTTCCACCAAATTTTAATGATCAATCAAAACACTTGTTGTATTTCCTAATAAACTCCATTATCCTTTCCTTATTTCTGTAAACACTTAAATCATATTTACTGCATATAACTGTTTATCCTGTAAAAACTGAGTCACAGATCACAAAATTCTTTTTTAAGAACCTTTCAGTGTTGATTACTGCTCTCAGACAAAAAAAAAAAAACAAAACACCAGTTTGAGGGGTTCCTGGATCTGAGTCAGTTGTTGGAGGATTTTGAGACAAACACTGCTATTTTTAGGTTACACTTGAGGATGTATCTCTGTTGGCCCTATATACAGAATGTTTAAGCAGGCCCTAAGTATGAAGGCAGTATTTCAGATCCAGACTCCAACATAATCCATGTTCTCCCACCACTTTAACACACAGCACTGCCTTTGCTGAGGAAGCCAGCATGTGAGCTCCATGCTGCCTTCAGCTACCCTCAGCCTCATGCAAAGCATCTCAGAGCCTAATCCCAGAGCACACCAGCACAAAGAGACCACAATTCCCTTCCAGTTACAGCTGCTCCAGCAGGCACAGGCACACTGAAGCTCATTCTGGCCTTTGCTGGCTTCTGTAAAATCAGGGCCCAGACCCCAAGCTGTGACTGGGATGCAGAGCTGACATCCACACTCCCCTTTAAAGGCTGAGCCTGCTCCTCCTGCAGAGCCCAGACTTGGTGACACTGGGTCAGCCAACCACTACCACTGATCTGCCTCAGCCCCTGTGCTGTTTATCACCCCATCCTGGCAAGGTTTCCATGCTCTATTTCCCTAAATTAACTTCCCATGATATCTTAGAAAGATAGTGAAGTGCATTGGCCAGACCAGAGAGACTTGAACTGGCAAAGATAAGGAGGAATTGCATCTTATTTAAAAATAAATTTAGCAGGTAAACACACATATTCAATATCACTACCAGGACTACAGAGACAAGAATTCTTCTGGTTGTGAACAGATTCTTTACAGTAACCATAAGCAGACTTAAGTTCATCTTAAAATTGGTAGGATTTAAAATTTTTTTTGTATCTTTAAAGTATTTCATTTCATATTCACTTATTCTGTGCAAGGAGTTTAAACTGCTCTGGGCCTTGAATTTCAGTCTGAGATGGCATTCTAATGGATATGAACAAGCTGAGTGAGACTACCACCTATTTTTTCTTTTTTGCTAACAAAGATCAATATATAGCTTTTTGTTACTGCCACTCACTTACTGCATCACTTTCTCAGAGTTAAAAATTGCACCTAAAATTCGTAGGAACACTGAGCTAACACACAGAAGAAAGCAGGTCTGAGTTAATACTGCTTTCTTGACTTTCCTACACAAACCCCACTGTGTCTGCCCATCCAGGCAAACTGGTGCCCTAGAGGCTGGGGACATAAGCCCAAAATTTCCATGCCTTTTATTTTAGCAGTTTTATTTTTTCAAAAGACATCCTAAAGGAAACACTGAATTTCTGTTAGTCTTCAGTGTTTAAACACACTAGGCAAGATACATTCCTAGGTGATTCAAAGAGCAATAAAGTCTTTATCTCCTTACTTTTCCAATTCACTTTTTGGGAAGCTTCCCATCTGCTAAGGAGGCCATGCAGGAACAGGCAGATCAACAGGATCTCATCTGACTCCCCATGAACTCTGCTGCCAACAGCAGTATCAAGGCAGGCACCAGGCACTAAATCTGATGTCCTTTCCAGTGGAGAAGGTAGAAAGCCTTTCTGAAACATCTTCAATGGAAAAGTCCAATTATGGGACCTAAAACTGAATCTTATCTTTATTTCCTATTCTCTGTTACTGAAGGAGCAAAAGCAAGGATATCAGAATGCAAACCCAGAGCTAGCTGGAGTTAAGTGAGCAACCCTAACCCAAACTGCCTGCCTCCACATCAGGGCCTGGAAATGAATTTGCTGGTGCCAGGTCCTGCCACTGTAACCCAGAAGACAAAAGATCTTGAAGCCCAAGCAGTCTCTCACACACAGAGCAGCTCTTCTGCTCATGATTCAAACCAGCACTCTGCATTACCCTGCCAGCTACTTCTCAATTCAAGCACAGCCTCAGCAAGGTGAAATAAAGGCAGTTAAAGGAATGGGACATGCAAGCACATAGAAAAATGCACTAGACAAAACCAGCTACATTATCCAGTTTTGTAGCACCTTCTGAAGCTACTTGCAATCATCTGACTACTCAGTCTTCCAAAGCCACAACTTATACATGGCACAAGTGCTTTGTGTAAGAGATGATAATGAACTGGTTGTATCTGAACAACTCAAATGTACTTAAAAAACTCACAGGAAGGAAGGAAGGAGGAAAAGTTTACAAAGCAGAAAGTGTTGACATGCAGCAAATGTACTACAACAATACAACAAATACACTACAACAATAAAGGAGGAGGTAATATGGAAATTACTGAAAAGGAGAAACTGGATTTGAAAGGAAAACAGACCAATTATTTTTGTGTACATAGAAAAGAAAACTATTCTAGAAAAGAAAAGAAGGGAGTGGGAACTGGAAGGCAAAGAAAGGCAAGGAACAGGGAACAAAAGGATCAGAAAATGATACGAGCAGGAAAAAGAATGGAAAACAGGACAGAACTGGGGTATCAGTGTCAAAAAATGAAATAAAATAATTCCAAGTTGACTTAAAAAATTGGAGCCAGTGGCTAACAATTTTAACTGTAGGGAGGGAACACAGCTGTGTAACAGACTGCAGCCACTGTGACAAACAGATGTTCTACTGCTGCATGTGAACCACCAGTGCACTAAAAACCAATTCAGAAGCACAGCTCCATTTTGAGTTTAACAAAGGCAACGAAGGGCATTATCTATGCAGAGGGAGTGAGCTGGAAGGATTATAGCTTCTTCTAAATAATTAAAATAAAAAGACACAAGCCTAAAATACAGGGGGGAAAGAAGTATGGAGGCTGTTGCAGGCATTGTTCTCTGTGAGGAATTGGATGAAAGGTGAAAGATGACAGTATACAACAGAAGGAAATTTTTCTTTCTTCTTTTAAATAAAGAGACAGATGAGCAGAAGAACAATACCTGTTCAGAATCATGAGAGATCAAGAAAAGGCTTCTAAGAGTGACTGCCTGCCTTTGTCAGGCAGCATAAATAAGATGCTGGAAAAGGCATACTAAGTAAGCTGATGACTTAGAAGAGTTTAGGAAGAGCAGAGAAGATATTTAAGAAATAATTTGCAAGTGCATTAGAAACAGTAAAGAGATGCAACATCAAACCAGAAACGAGAAAAAATAGTCTGACAAGTCTCAGTATCTTTTATCAAATGTACATGAAATACAGTTTGATTGCTACACAGGCAAAGCAGGAAGTGTGCCAGGAAGACAGAGTCATTCTGAAAAATCTACTTTAATTATATGATTTAAAGGCACTCATCCCTACCCATTTCTTTCTATTGTTTACTAATAAAACTTAAACTCTGAAGTCACCATTCCCCATTTCTTTTCCCCATACAAGGAAAAAAAAAACCAACCAACCAAACAAACAAACAAAAAAAAAAACCAAACCAAAAACTAAAAACAAAACAGAAAACCCTAGAAAACAAACCACATTGCATGACTACAAATGGGACTCTTGGAAGTTAGGTATGAATGGAATTCCACCTTACCTAGAAATGTATGAATGAATAACAGACTTATATTACACCTAAATGGGAAAAAATTGAAAGGAACTGTCAGCATGGATGAAAAGTGAAATGTACAAAATAATACAGGAGGCAACAACCATAACCTTCCAAGATAACTTCAGATTTTTTCCCCTACAGAACACCAAATCCTCTAGAAAGATACTTCACACAAACATATGTTGATGTAGAACTAACATTGTTTCTCAGCTGTCCAGCTTTAACCTTTACAGGTACACCACTGCATCTGAATCCTACAGAGCAGAGTCAGAATACTGATTTTTGCCAATCTAACCCTGTTTGATTGATCTTTGTACACGACAGACTTTCTTTAGTATACAGAATTTCTCATTAAAGAAAAACAAATGTGACTCTTGATAGTCACAAAACCCATTTACTAATGATAGGATGATGTATAAAACTGTACCAGAAGAGTGACATGTCAAGCTGCTGTTAAGACTTTTATCCAAAGATCAAGCAGTTTTGCATGCCTTTCACTTTTTCACCTGTCTTTATAATAAATTGAAAGCTTTTATGATGTTTTAAGAACTACATGAACACAAGTTTGTCATCACTGTCCCAGCTTCACTAAATATAAGTATTTACCAGGACTGAAGAACTGAAAAATACCTATCAGAAGGAACACTAACCCTCAAGGCTGAATTTTAAGCCAGGTATCAAAGTTTAGAATTCAAAGTTGAGGACTGACTTTTTTTGATTTCTAACCAAGTACAGACATGTAGAGTCTAACCTGCAGCCATCAGGACAATGATAAAGAACAATTCTAAGGAAAATAACATAAACAAACAAGCTAGTTGAGATTTGTCAGACTAATTCTAGCTTGAAGTCCAGCCAAAGAACATCTAAATATGACCTTTCTGAAGGAAAACTGTATCAGCATTACACAAAGATGCCATTAAGAAGCAAAGGCACACAGATTGGAAATTATCTTGGTGCATGTTGGAAGCAAAAACTTGCATTTTCTCAACTGATGGAAACATTAACTTCTCTTTGAAGAGCAATTTGAGTGCTGGAGATAATAAAAGCATTGCAGTCAGAAGCTAGGGTGTTTTTTTGATTGATCTTTTCACAAACTATCATACCCTTAACTACACTGCTCATCATTACAGTCTGTGTTATGACTAAGCACACAGAAATCCTTACCTTAGGATCAGTCTCTGCATCTTCCTCCTCTTCTCCCTCCTCTTCCCCCTCCAACTCCTATGACAAAATAGAGATAAACTAACAGAAATTAAAATAGGTTAAAAGTGCAACTTTTTGTAATGGGCAAAAAGCAAACTAACAAATTAAATTATCACTGTATTCCAGAATGTTTCAGATGTCACCATTGGGCTGATTTAAAAGAATTCAGCATCTTACAAGTTTTAAATACAAAATCTTTAAAACATAGTATAAAGGTCTCAGTTTGGCTTAAGGCAACCTTCCTACATACACTGCTAATGCAGTCCCACAGCAATTTTTAAACTTCTACCTAACAAATTACTTGGAATTTTAGTTCTGGTAATAGGTATACATGCCTGATTTTGTTCTTTAGCTCAATCTCCCTCCAAAGAGCCACTTTATTTAGATTATTCTAGACAGGCTATGCATTTCCTGTGCAGGATTTTTGCACTCAGTTTTACACACAACTACATCCAAGTGATAACATCGGGCACTGAAAACCAATTAAAAATACATACACACACTTCTATCAATACCCAGCTTAAAAAAATAAAAATGTGAAAATGTTTAGTCACTCAACAGCCTAAGCATACAGAAAAAAAAAGACTCCATGCTGAAGGCTGCCAGCTCACATCAGATCAGCTTGATAACCTCTGATGAAGCTGCTATGCTGAAGCTCACAACAATCAGGGACGTACCTTTGACAAATTAACAAGACAGCACAGTAAAAGCAGTAAAGCAAAAAATGTAAAGGATATTAGTTCATTTAAGTGTGGTAACATTTAGTGATTTTGTGCAAAGCCTTTCATAGTGTCTTTGTGTTCATACAACATTATTGCAAATAGACCAGAGCCAGCCTAAATTATTTATGCTGAGCAGTTGCACACTTCCCCTTTTTTACTTTGGGTTTGGTAAGACCCAGTCTTCAAGCTTATGACAACTAAAAGCTGACAGCTGAAATTCCACTACCACCTAAGGAACAAATATTTACCATGCAGCACTCTAGAAAAAAAAAAAAGCTTGTCTTTAATTTTTGACTCATGTCAGAAAACAGTTTTCAAAATACTGGATAAATAAATGGATATATGCTCTTGCAGGAAGTACTTTTATGAAAAGGAAAAACCAGGCACAGTTTTGCAAGTCATGAATGCCGAACTCTTTTGGAAAGAAGTACCATGAACAAGAGCATTTATGAACAACTGTTTTCTGCTCCATATAGAATTATTCCTGGCACTGCAATGGAATGGGTAATCAGTAATCTATAAAAAATAGTGTGCATCTTACCTCCTCTTCACCTTCTTCATCTTCTTCAAACTGAAAAACAAACCCAAGGTTTAATTAGCTCTGCTAGTATTTGCATAAAAACTTCTGCAGTAATAGTGTAACATATTCAAACACTGTAACTGAAACTAAGCCCCTTCCAGTAACAGATTAACAACTCCTAGCAAGCTGAATGGCCCTTTCCTATCCTCAAGTAGCAAGATCTCTTCAGGGTTTTTCTTTGTTATTCTCATGTAATTAATACTTCACCCTAGTCTAATCAGAAAGGGAGCAGTATGTTTCTATGTGCTGACTAATAAACAAAATGCTAATTGCATACATACATTATCATCATCCTCTATAGCTTCCCCAGTGAAGTACAGCACAGCACGAGGGACTATCCTTTCACGGAAGAAGTGTCCAATTTCAAAATCTGCTGCTAAAGTGAATTCTGAGTCTTCATCCTGTAAGACAAATCAGTTTGAGTTTTCTACTGCAGCTGTGATGTGACACACAGGAGCAGATGAAAATATTTCAAAGTAACAGGTTTGGGAAAACATCACACTGTCATCCCCAACCTTCAGGTCACGGGTACTTACAGTATATTTTGTAACAAAAGCTAAGTCTACATTTGCAGAATTGAGATTTTCTGTACAAGCTTCCTACTTTACACACACAGGTTAGTGTCCTGCCAAGGCACCTTTTATTAAAAAGCTCATACAGACTTGGCTGGGTCTGGCATCTGACATTTCAGAACTGTTCAGAATGCTCCAGACTGACTTTTCAAGTCAGGTTCCAGCCACACAGTACTGCTGAGTGGGCAGGGAAAATAATGACCTTCCCAACAGTGACACTGGAGATGTCTTGGATCAGCAAATTGTGGAACAGCAAACTGTCAATGGATTACTTGGAGAAGT
This sequence comes from Camarhynchus parvulus, assembly GCF_901933205.1. Lineage (NCBI taxonomy): Eukaryota > Metazoa > Chordata > Aves > Passeriformes > Thraupidae > Camarhynchus > Camarhynchus parvulus. The sequence goes on along the minus strand of NC_044575.1, from coordinate 14,265,249 downwards.
TGACAGTATCTTTCACTTTATCAAGGTGAAGCCCAGCTTTGTCAAAGGCAAAAATAACAATAAAAATACACAGTACTTAATAAAAGAACCCTATAGTCACTATACAGCGACTTGGCAAAGAGCAATTGTGCTGTTTCAAAAACTTACCAGTGACTCTCCATCACCAGATACTGCAAAAAGAAAAGACAACAAATTTAAGAAATGCCTGTATACTCTCACCCACCTCAATATTCAAGATGACAAAACACAGTATAAAGACCTTATCATACCTGAAAACACTGAGGTTATAAAGGCTTCACAAGGTAGCTATTAAAACTATCACAATTCAGATTAGTATTAAGTTAAACCTACAAAAATTATAAGAATTTCACATGTTGTAGTTAGAAGTATCAAAGCTGCCATTTGGATGTCAGAGATTTTTGCACAGGAAATACTCTTTCTACAAGGATGGGTTCAGAGGACATGCAGATCAACATATTTGGTTTCTCTGTGAATGCTGTAATTACAGTAACTTCATTTGGCTGGAGCACTACAAATCACCTCCTATCCCCAAAAACAACTGGAACTAAATAGATAAACATTTTGACATGAATCTGTAAAGCACTGTTGAGAAGAGGCCCAGTGCTGTAAACAGCATGGAACAGGGTGGGTATTTTGTTTGTTAAAACAAACAAACAAACAAACAAAAAAACCCCACAACTAATCTACGACCAAAAAAACCAAACAAAAAACCCCAACACAAATCAAAATGTATTTCCCTTCCCTACACTACCATGTGATCTACTGTGAAAGTGATAATTTGGCTCAGTTCTCAAGTTGAAAATGCCAGCATCCACTGCCAGCAGATGTCAGTGTTTTATCTTATACCACTAATTCCAAAGTGTACCCTTTGAGTATTTAAAAGAACAACATAACACCAACAGGAGACAAATCTCCATGCTTTTCTCAAAGCAGCAACAAAAATTAAAGGACATTTCTGTACCAAACCACCCCCAACTTTAGAAACACATATCCCATGTTTCTTAACCCACATACATGGGCATTTGCAGTAGTAATTAGGAGGGACAGGTAGTTCATAATAGCCCACAACAGAATCAAGAACCATTCTGTTCAGTACACCTCTCGAATCACAGAACAGTTTGGGCTGGAAGGGACCTTGAAGATCACTAAGCTTCAACCTCTCCACCCTGGGCAGGGACACCTTTCACGAGACCAGGCTGCTGAAAACCCCATCCAGTCTGGCCCTGAACACTTCCAATAATGCCCAGAGAAGTTATGGATGCCCCAAACTATTCCAGTGTCTCACCACTTTCACAGTTAAGAATTTCTTCCTGATATCTAACCTAAACCTGCCCTCTTATGGCCAAAAGCCATGCCACTTGTCCTGTCACTACATGCCCTTCCAAAAAGTCCCTCACCATCTTTCTTGTAGGACCCCTTTGGTCCACAAAATAAACTACTTCCTTCATCTATGTTTGCAGAAGAGAACAATGAAAGATGGACTGAGAGAAAAAGAATGGTTTTGGAATCCGTCTGAATTGTTTAATATGTGATTACACATCTAACATTAGATTAATTATGTATGAGAAAATTATGTATGGAGTATCAGGGATCACTATTTAATCCCAGAAGAAAGGACAGAAAGTTCTGTCACTTGGCACAGAGGTTTCAATGAAACCACTGTGCTGTAACTTGACCAACAATGGAACACGGCTACTTTGCGTGTTAGAAACAAAGTGATGCACAGAGCCATCCTGTGGTAAAACATGTCAACTTCTTTAAGAGAGTCCAGGAGAGACTCTCCCTACTATGACTCCTGTTTACACTGCACACCTATTGGTCAAATTTTACAGAGTAACAACAGAACAAAATCATCTGTTTGGATGGGCAACAGTTTGCAATCTTCCTCTAGTAAGCACTTTACAATGCAGCAGCATAAACAGTTTGAATGTTTAAGTCACATAAATACAAATATATAAAAAACATATTTTAAGGATCCTAAATTCTTAAATTTCCAAACTTACCCTTTATTGGGCTGAAGAAGTTAAAAAATGAATCATTAGGTACTTGTTTAGTAATTGTCCGAACTGTGCCTCGGCCCTTGTGTTTCTGTTTCTTCTTGATTGTTTTAACTGTAACATTTTTTCCTTTCTTCCAGTCAATGGTACACCTAGAGACAGCAGGTGAGGAACAGCATTTTAACACAAGGCACCAGGGAAAAGAAAGAACTGAGCAGCAGAGCAGCAACATCAAGGCCAAGATGGCTTATCACTCTCTAGATAAAGCTGTTTGACAAGCTATGAAGTGGATCATAGTTCTAGAGATTATGTGTATGTTGGACAGGTCAAATATTTTCCTAAATGAAAATGCTATACAAGTTTGTCTTGGCAGAGTAATCACTGCCCTCACGCCACCTGTAATTCAATTCCTCTGACCCAACAACTGGACTTCTGTAACCAAGGACAGGATTAAGCTATTCCAGACAAAATCTCACCAGTCAGACTACTAGAAAACAATACATGATATCCTTTAACTACAGGTCAAGGCAGTGTCCATTTACCCTAAAAATGCATGTCCAAAGAGTGGCCAGGGAGAGGGATGTTCGAGCTGTCCAAAGAGCAGTGCTCAGACTGACCTGGCAGCCAAGCACATCAAGCTGAAGAGAGACTAATTTTCAGTTCCATTCTGCTGCTGTACAAACTGGCACTCAATGAAAAGTCTCTTTCCATTCAAACAAGTTCTACCTAAAGCTGTACATGGCGAAGAGTGAGGGGCAAACACAGCTAATACTCTTACAATGGAAATAATGGTGTCACAGTAACCCTTAAATGCCTCAAAAATACCTTGTCCTATAGACAGATGGCCAAAATCACCAGTTTTATACTTAACCTGTATAACAAGGCACAGACTCGTTTGCCTGCTCTACTCGTACCATATCTAACACCTTCCTCAACATCAACTGAAATCAATGTTTTGACAAATCAGCAATCCAGGAAAGCATTCCTAAACAGTACTTAAATATTTTGCTGTAATGAACTAAAGTTTCCTTCAAAGAGGAGTAGTCTGTTACTGAGGCACAACTTTCACTAAACATCCAAGAAGACATTTTGCCTCACTGCAGGTGAATGCTGGATTCAACAACATGTAGAACTAAAAGTCAAGAGGTTTTGAGGTTGTCAGCATGCCTTCACAAAACCAAGTATTTGGCATATCTTAAATGTGAGCTAGAAAACCCCAAAAACCACACCAACAAAACATGTCCTTGAAGCAGTAGGAAAAAACCCTAAAAACCAAATAATCACCAGCAGAAAAGAATACTTAGATGTTAAGAAAAATAGGGTACAAAAGCCATTTTTCATTTGTGTCAGCTCTGCTCTGGCACTGGAATTTGGTTATAGAGCAGTAATCCTGGATAGGAATAGAAAGGGTTTGCTTAGATGGAACGATTCCTTTACCCCCAAAAAACTGAGGTGTTTAACTCAATAGGCTTCCAGAACAGACATGAGAATTCACCATCCACAGCTGTTTTCTGAACGTGTGTTGCAAACACAATAAAAGTAAAATTTAAAAAAATTGCTGCACTAGCCACAGCTGCCAGGATCAAACTGCATAACCTTTATGTTCCAGCCTCAAAGCAGGCTGAAAGAACACATGATAAATATGACCTATTCCTGCCTGATAATAACAAACCAACTCCTGCTGGAATAAAAATTGCTGAGATGACAAGAATCCAAGAGAGTCCAAGGCTACTTATCAGACTGAGGATGAGGGTAGTCTGTGAGAAGTAAGAACTCAAAATAATTTACCCAGTTATCTGGAAATAAAAGGTTTGTTACCTTAATTAGAGAACTATTAAATTAGAATGGTGTTCAATTTAAAATGTACACAATGTTAAAATATATCTCCATCTATGCATCTGTTACTTCTGCATGCTGAGACTAACATCATCATCATACCTACAAACATTCCCAGCTTTGAAGTCAGTAACAATTTTATCTTTACTAATCATTATCGCGATAAGCAAAAAAAATTACGCATTTGTACTTCAGAAGCTTTTTGAATTTCAGCTTTCCTTACCCCTCACAATCAACTATTTCAGGTCCTTCAAATGAAAAGGGATCTGTCTTGTCTGGCTCCGACTTCATCTTGTATGTTTTTGTCAGGACTGAATTAGAAAAGTAGTCATTGGGCCCAAAGTGGAACTCTAATGAGAAAGACTGGAAGAAATTTTATGTTACTACTAACTTTCATCTATGAAATAGTGCATCAGCATAATTATCATTAATCAAACTCTGAAAATAGGAAAAAAAAACTGATGGCAAACATATTTGAAACTACAGCGGAAGCAGGAAATTATGAATGTCAATGAATTTCAAATATGCAAGAAGCTACAACAACCTCGGCTTAGATTCAAATTATAAACAGGTAATTAGTAGATTTCATTCACCTTCACATACAGAACTGCTGTCTTGAAAGCAAGCTTAGAGGTATTTTCAGAAAAGTCTTGATTTCATTTTCTATGGAAGCCTCTCATCATCCTTGCACTAGGGATGAAGTTGTTATTATGAAGTAATTTTAGCATTGTAACACCACCATGTATTTCTACTGCTCCCCCAAGTCTGATCAATACCAGGATCTTAAGAGAGTGAATCAGACTTTATTTCCAGTTAAAGCACAATTTAGATTGCAAAAGTCTATTTAAATGGCACAGTCCCCCTGGAACCAGAGGGTTTTTTTCCATTTGATAATAGAAAATCCTGCAAAGGAACACTGATTTCATAAACTGAGTCCTACAACCAACATGTCTCAAGAGTTTACAGCCTGAAGCAGATGTTTCTGGCTATGTTTGAACCTCCTCTGGCACCCAGAAATTGTTTGCAAAGATTCAGTTTCTTACATGGAGAACAAAAAGCTCCAGTTACAGAAAACCACAGCATCCATGATGCATCAATTTTCAGTAAAGGTTTCTAAACTCCCTGTATAATGCTCACTTTGCACTCAGGATCAACTATGAACATTTTAAAGTACACTAAAACTCAAGCTGTCTTGGAAAGGGGAAGCACAAAAGAATAAAGTTTTTTGGCAGTACTGATTTAGTGACTTGAAGGGGGGAAAAGTCTGCAGGTCAATTCAGCACAACAGAAGGACTGAAAGCCAAAGCTTCCAACCCCACTGCCCAGCCACAGCACGCGTAACAGTTACTTTAAATATCTGATTTACTCTCCCAGCAATATGCATTACGAATTAGCCCTAATCTGCATACAAAACAGATTACATAACTGCCAAAAGACTGGTCCTGAATATACTTCCACAGGCATTCTTCACACTCAGGCCAGAAAACTGCCTGTTATCACCAAGTCTGCCTTGCCATCCTTTTTCTCAAGGCTATTCACGCGCGGACAAGACAAATAACTCAGGACAGTTATTTAATAACAGCCTGCTCATCAGATATTTATCCCTCACTCATCTCCCAAAGGCCCCTAATCTTTCTAAGACCCCATGAATCCCCTCACATGACTCAGGCCTGCTAAGAGAGTGGTCAAGGAGTGATGGAGACTAATTGCAACAGCAGCCTCCCCAACCCCTGTGTTCCCTGTTTAAGGACAGGAAGCCACTGGAACCCAGCAGTACACTGGAATATCTGTGTTGATTTCAGTGGCTATTTCAGCTTTACTTCCCTTTGAAGCAATTCAAGACAGCTGCATGGTTTGGAGGCTGCCTTCAGCTAAGGCTAATCTCTCTCTGGCAAACATGCTCAGGGGAAGAGTTACAAACTTAGCTGATCCACTACCAGTGACGAACACTCATACCCAAATAATCCCATAAACCATCACTGGGGCTATAAATAACCAACCAGTGGCACTATTTAGCATGCAGGATCCCAAGGGCTAGCAAGACAAAAATATCTGCACACACTGCATTTCACCTTCTCACTGTATACCTGCTAATTCGGAGACAAGCTTCAAGCTCCACATAATATCTGAAGTGTGTAATAACCTTTCCAATACTCTTTATGTGGACATCTCTGGGGTTTTTTTCATCAAATATGTAATCATGAAGTTCAAAAAAAAAAGAAACTGCCTTTTTTTAAGCTACCTAAGTTATACCTAGATGCATCATCCAGGGCTGAATATGCTAGCTAAGGATCCTGATTATAAAATACATATGAGTTTACCCATGTGGTTATAAATAAATAAAGTAAATAGTAATGAAGTAATTTATGCTTTATGCAGATGAAAGTTTCTATGTGCAGGCCATAACAAAGAGGACTTCGAAGCACTTTAATTGCAGACAAGTAAATCCACTTTTGGAGTGCCATAACTACAATTAATTGTTTTGGGTCAACAGTAAATCAGAAAATTCCTAATTATCATGTATTTCTTGAGCAGCAAAATCTAATCTCCAGCAGAATTAGTGTATGTATGACACACTGGTTATGTGAAGTTCATACAGTACAAAGCTACCACTGCTGCACCAATTTTCAACAAAGAACTGCAGATTTTGTTGAAAGACAGTCACATACAGCTGCAGAACAGGTTTCACTCAAGCAGTTAGAAACACATCCTTTGTCTCCAGATACAGAAGGGACATGGGAGTTTGTCAGCCTTCCATTACTGGATTTAATGTAGCACTGGAATGGAACCTATTTGCAGAAAAATGCTGTCAAAAGGTTACGAACAGTGCAAGACCAGATAAATCCAATGTGTAAAGAGTTCTCCAGCTTAAGGTACTATAAAACAAAGCTGATGAGAACACAAAAATCATGTAGGCAAAAAAAACCCTTTTCCCATCTCATCCAAATGCCACTGAATAGATATGCTTCAAGACACAACAGGCAATTTCTTAGAATACCTTACTTTGTGCTTAGACAACTCATTTTCTTCCTAAAATTCATATCCTCTCCCTAAGCCCTGCAATCTTTAGAAACTTAATTCTCAGTTTTTCTCTGCCATACTACTTTCTTGCCAATTATCAGCCTGAGTGTTTCAGTACTAGCAGAGTAAAGACAATAAGGATAAAAAACAGAATCCAAAGGAGCCCTGAAACAACTTGCTATTAGCCATTGAAAGCTATTCTGATAAAGTCCTCCCATCTTTCTTGTGTCAATCTTCAATGATGGCTGTTCTGCATTTATTTCAGGCATTATCAGAAGACCATTTCTACGTAAGGCAAAACAAAAATTACCAAATATAAGAAAAAAGCCAGAATGACAAAATTTAAAGGAAGTATGTGTAGGCTCAAATTCCATCCTTCTCCCTGCCTCCCCTTCAAAGGGAGTTCAAGGAATAAGTATAGTCTGCCTAAATTGAATAAGCAGCAGAGCAACTTCTTTTCAAGAAACACAATATCTGTTTCTGTACATCAAACTTAAACAAGAACAAATTTCCAAAATCTAAAAAACATGAAGTAGTACTTTAAAGAATACTCATGAGGTACACTTTTAAAATACTATCTAATATATTTTCTATTCTTTTCAACAGGCACAGTATCTATAATCATTCTCTTTGATTAGTATTACCAAGTCATATTGCTTTTGATATAATATTTGATGCACAGAATTTTTCCCACAATTCATTTTCAAATCAAAAGCAGTCATGTAATTGTGTTACTAAGAGCAGCTACACTTGAATTTGAGAAAGAAAAAGAAAGCAAAAACTAGACAGATCTCAGCCAGAATTTTAATCTAGAAACTACAGTAATGTCAGAGCTGTCCAGGCTAAGAATGAAAGAGCAGAAAGTAAGGAAAGCTGGAAATAAATCTTTCAAAGGCAATGCATGAAAATAATACCTTAGAAAGAAACCTCCCCCACATACAACAACAGCCAAAGAGAGCTGAATTAATATTTTGGAATGCTGCTCACTTCATTACTATAATCTTCATGAGAAACAAGCAGAGAAAACTCACCATAGGCTGTCCTGGTTCAGAAAACTTAACTTTAATATCCTGCAGATGTTTCAAGATCGGTTCATCATATTCCTAAACAGAAAAAAGTAAAATTCAATTCAGCAGGCAATATTTAGAAAAAGAGTCTCTCCTTAAGAAAGAAGTGCACCTTGTAACTAATTCAACAATTTCAGCTTAAGTAAAGATCTAGATCTAAATTTCTTAATCATAGTTGTAAATTCTATTTGCTAAATTCTCAGTCATTTTAGGGCTGATCTTCGGTAAACAAAGCTGCTGGGATGTATTACTGAAGATACAGTAACTTCATTCAAGGTATTTATTACCAGTGAGATTCAGAGGCAGACACACTCCAGGGAATTCTTCTGTAACAGCATTAAAAGCCACTAATACAAGCACAGGCATAACTACCTAAGCTATTTAACACAAGGTATTCTTATAACCTTGCAACAATAATCCTTTATGGATTAAACTAAAAATGCTTGTCCGTCATTTCAAGCATCTTCAGGGATTCCAAAGACTCAAAAGATTTTGTGTCTTACACCCAAGGATTGACTCTCACTCCACAAGGACTGACTATCAACAGGAAAAGCAGAAATTCATTTGACACAGCAGAAGTTGTTCATTTCAGCGTAAAAACTTACTTGTACTAATTCACTTAGCATATCTACATTCCTAAAGATAGTAAACCAGAAGTCTGGAATTCCTTTGACATTTGCCTCTTCCGCTTTTTCATCTATTACCACTGCATTTTTCAGTTCTCCCTGGGAAAGAAATATGGGAACAGCTGAGAAATTAAATTGTGACTTCTTAGTATATTTAATAAACAGAAACAGAAGTACAAAACAATTGCCATCTCTGAAGCTGTGTTTAAGGAACATTTTATTGTTTATTCCTCTGCAAATGAAGTTAAGAGACACAAGGTTTATTTACACAACTGAACATATACACAATTCAGATTTACTTTCAACTCATTTGAAATTCTTCTATATGAAGACTAAATAAACCAAGTGTCTGCTTCACTGATTTGACACAACAGAAATAATTAAAACACTATCTTTCTAGAAAGAGAAGAAATACAAATGCGTATTTTTCTATTAATCTAATTTCTGTAGCTCCATAAGCCACCTACAGCATTCCATCTAAAAACTTAAATTTTAACTTCGTCCTCTGAAATGCTGTTTTAGCTTGCCCATTTTGCAGAATACTTGTAAAGTTGTTTTTTACAGGTATCTTTCATTATTATGCTGCGTCTAATTATTACTATTTTGAGAAACAGGACGTCCTCCACATAACTGATGTCAAATGTTATAAAAAAGAAGAATGAGGAAGCAATCCTAAACAACCCTGGGAATTCAGTTTGAAAGCTGCACCTTTTCTTTTACACCACTAGATAGCAGCAGATATTTAAAATGTTTCTGGCAGTTGCTTGGGTTATGACGTGCCAAAAATACAAAGCTGCAGTTTATTTCCCATCTAGACATGTTTCTGATTTTATTGTAAGGAATATAGCCTGTCAAAGCTGTATTTACAGAGAACCTAAGGAATGTTTTTTGCTCATGCACATGGAGCACTGTGTCATGCTAAATCTCAGGAGATCAGTAAAAACAAAGAACAATTCACTTTGAATAGAGAAAAAAAACAAGAAGGAATCAGGCTAAGGAAAAAATGCAAAGAAAACCTGACAGAATGGCAAACAGTTTTCTAAGTAGGCCGCTTTTCTGAGACAAAGCCTGAGCACACATCTCTAGAAATCATGCTGGGAAAGTAACAGGCAGCCCACAGACTATATCATGCCTCCTAAATCTAGACAGCTCCTACTCAATGGACAAGCAGGAATCCACCAGCCAAGCAGACACTTTATTAGCTTGATTCTGTTTTATGACTGTGTGACAAGTGTCCCACCTGTATTTATGAAAATGAAAGCTAATGATGTTCCCCAAAATAATGGAGACAGGCAGAGAACCAACCAGTCCTGTATTATCTTAGGGTTTCATGTCGCACTGGAATGGAACCCATTAGCAGGAAGGTGCTGTTAACAGGTTACGAACAGTGCCAACAAAGGCAACTCCTCAATTCCTCCAAGTCACAAATTTGAACAAAGGCTAAACTAATGGTGCAGAAGCTTTCACTTGGCCATAACAGTGCATTCATCAGAAGAACACATCACTGACACTAAAGTCCTTTCAATGGGAAGAACAAGAATGTAATTCTGACAATCTGATATATCCATGGCAGATGACCCAGCTTATACTCACAGCCAGTTTTTCTTCATCCTCATTTTCACTGTGCCATTCTGCCTCTGCATCTGTGGGTTCAGCTTCCCCATTAATAAACTCTCTTCTCTGTGACAAAAAACCCAAAAGTGTAATTGAAGATGTAAAATTATATATACACAACCAGAACTGACAGGAACAAACAAATAAAAATTATATACATAATTATCCTACCTTATCAAAAAGAGGCTGATAGAGTGCTGCATATTTTCTCTCTAAGTCATGTACTTCTTCATAGAATTTAGCTTCTATATGGGCACATTTCACCTGGAGCTTTTTCAAGGCATCAATTCTTCTTATCACTGCTTTTGGAAAGCTAAAAATCAAAATTATTTAAGGTTAAAGGTTAGTTGCCTCAGCATTATTTCACATATTACTGAGAATTAGGTTGCTTATAACTACATGCAATTTTAAATAAAAGGCTTATGTCAAACATACATGTTTCTCCAAAACCTATTTCAAAAAGTTGAAAGAATCCTCTCCTACCCAAGTTGTTCTCAAAGGTGTTATCTTCTGTTCCATTCCCTGGGGCCACTACCCTCCCCGTGTAGTTCAGAGATCTGAAATTAATACCTTTGTTTACACCTAAACTTTGAGACTAGATTTGTGTTGATCCATTTATGAAAAATAAGAACTGTGCATTCTACAGGAGAAAGCTTTGTTTCACGGGTCATACTCGTAAAGCACACACTGCCCATCTGCACTTTAAATTATTAAACATTTAGATATAGTCATGTACAAAGATGTCTTTATAAAACTTATATTTTTTTTCTAAAAAGAGGTCTACAGCCAGCTATCCTCAGTCAAGAAATAAAAGCATAAGTATTTACTAAAGGCAGCATTTAAATCTACTTTACAGTTAATATAAAACTAAGCTTCAAACTAGAGATATACAAGTGCTGAACTTTCCATTACATCCAGGACAGCAATCTTATAGAAATCATCAGTCACTGTAGCACATACCCTGTTTGAATAAGGGTCACAGAAGGAAACAAAAGAGGGGAGGGAGTTATTTCTATCCAAAACAAGAAATGGCCATGGTAAATATTGAACGGGACAAAATTTTGTTTACAAGTTTGCATGAGGTAAAACTTCACTCTTCTTCCAGAAGTAAGACACTATGAATCACAGGTTAAGTAAACCATTTTTCTTAGTGAATAATTTATTCTAATTTTCTACCTTAATTACACAGTAATAATATTCTATTATGCCTTCAGTCTTTCAGTATTTTATCATGCCCAGTACTTACGTTTCAATGTAACTGGAAGGAGTAACTGATGTGTTGTCAAGACGCTCCTGAAGAGCTGCCAGGACCTGTGGATTTTGCATCACTTGGTCTGCCAGCTTTTCTATGAAGACAGAAAACCCCTTTTAAACAAATTTGCAGACTTATAATGTTTTTTTCATATTGTGTCTTACAGTAGTCACAGTAAAAATACTATTTTCACACCTCAAATAACACCACTATTATTTGAGGTGTGAAAATAGTGAGTATTTTACTACTAACAGAATTACTTCAGGACCAGATTTCAGGAATATAAAGTTGGGTCATGATAGAAAAAGCACTCTTCTCTTTGCAAATCTATCAGTTGCTTTTACAAGCAAGTATTACATTGACAACATAGGCAAATTTCCTGTTGTCCCCTTATGTTAGAAAGTACAAAACAGAAGCTTCTCTATCCTTCTGTATTAGCTGTACCTTAAAATCCACATACAAATTTTCAGGAGGAGAACCACTGATTTACACTTCCAAGACATCTGTTTTCCAGCTAGTATGACTCCTGAAAAAGCCCTTCCAACTCTGTGTACAGTACAATAAGCAGCACAGCACTGTGACCTTGACAACTACTTAGATTTACCTCAAGAAGATTTTATAATCTGTAAGAATCCTCAACCATCACAACACTTCCCAGAAGACAACTTTTACAGGAGTTCAGATCTAAAATGCTTCTGGTTAGGTGTTAAAAACCCTTACTAATAACCATGCACCGTGCCAAGGTGTGAAGACTTTTGCTTTTCATATCTTTCCATTCTTTCTCAGTGCTCTTTTCCCCAGACATTAAAAACCCAATAAATTGCACAGCACACACTAACATGGTGAAGCTTTTCTACACTTGCATTTGTGTGTTGCTTTGTTTTTCTTACTTATTTGGAATTTTGTTGTTGTTTTTTCTCAAGCAACTTGACTTTAAAAATTATTCAATGGTGTCTACCAGTTCTCATGCGATTTTCAATTGCCAGTCACAAAGGATTTATTAAAAAAAAGGTAATGAGGGAGACCTAAAGAACATTCAGTGACCACATATATGAAACATATTTCACCATAACTTACAAATTTGAGTATCTGAAGAAATAATGGAACTGTAGCTTTTCTGCACTCAGAAACATTAATTTGAAAAACACTACTCAGCAGTTATTTGTAGACCTTGCTAATGGAGAATAAAAACTTCCAAGACACATTCTGAAGATGCACTTTCTGAGAAACAAGAGAGTAAAGAACTAGCAAACAGAACCGCCCATTTTGGTAATTATGCTGACAAAGAATACATGTCGTTACAAGCCAATCTTTGCAGGCCTTATTGCAAGGGTCTAGAGGGTCATTTCAGGCAATGGTAAAGCACCACAGTCACAACACACACAACAATACAGCCTTCACTCTGGTTTTGGCTGCAATAAACATGGAAAACATCAGAGAGTGAACAGTTAGCCTAAAACCCATTGTTTTAATAGTTTTGCTTTCAGCTGTGAACACATCTTCAGTTTTGACTGTAAAGGCTTGTTACACTTCTGTAATGTCACCTACTACTATGTATTTCATACCTTTTTTGTTGCTTGCATTTTTAGCAGCCTCCAGAGACTCTGAAGCAGTATCTTCTGTTTTACTAAAAGAATTCAAAGGGTAACATATTAAAATAGCATCACATTACACAAATGTCAGCATTTAAGTACTTTGGTTTACTACAGACATGTTTTATAGACAAGTATCCCAATAAAAGGCATATTTATGTCTTCAAGCTTGTGAAAACTAAAAAGAAACAAACCAACCTCAAAACAAAACATAACAAGCCCAAAACAAAAACGTCTGACAGATAAATTCATCTCATTAAGTGAATGGCTGGCCATTCATGTGTATGATTCAGTCTGTGAATCATGTGGCCATTCACTCTGCACAGGAAAGTGTTTTTACTCACAGATGAAAATATAAGACACTTTTAGTCTAAGTGATGGAGAAAAACATGAGAAAGGATGCAGCTATGAAAGGAAGATGAACAAGAGATAAAAGCTCTGTTTCCAATTTCTCTGACAAACTGTTTTGATAGAGACATGCACTCCTACTCTAAAAGACATGTCCCTGGCCTCCCCAGCTCCCTGCTGCAAGGTATTCCATCTCACTTCCTCGGCTGGAGAAGGAGAGGGCCCAGCATGAGTCAAGACCAGCAACTATTCCCTGCGCTTCCTGCCACTTTAGAGGTCACAAAATGCACACTGGATATTGCTGAAATTAACCCTAACACACAAAACCAGAAGAGATAGCACATATGTAAATGGGTATTATCAGGTACAGGACAGACCAGCTTATCCAGCACTGCAAGCCTCAGAAGAGCAGCAGCACATATAGATTTGCACCAGTTCCATAAAAATAATGTGTGGTCAAAAAATACTACATAAACTAGAAAAAAAAAGATGTCTTTTTGCATGCTTAAATTACATAGATTAAAGAAACACTAAGGCTCTTCAGTTCTTTAGAGCATTTAGAAAAATATTACCATTTTATTCTTATCCAAGTCTGGTAATCCACTCTTCACAGGTTAAAAAAACCAACAAAAACCTCTCCAGCAGAACACCAGATATACACTTGGCTCTAACTACCTTGATTTAATTTCAGGAAAACAGCCCAACATACCTGTTATCTGCCATCTGTGTGCCTGTATCCACCTGCAAATTGAAAAGTAGTGTTTAAAAATACTTGAACAGTAATTTGTTTACCTCAACAGAAGATGAAAATAGAACAGGTCATTGTTTAAAACCGCAATGCAAATTAACAGCTACTGTTTTTTTCTATAAAATTCATCATGCCTAATCCCTCCCAGGAAAGAATAGCTACCACAGTACCCAACTCAAAATGAAACCTGCTCAGCTTTTGAAGTCTGTCAGGTGGTTTAACCCTCTCAGAAGTTATTTTTTCTGTTAAATATTCCAGATACTAATGAATTTCTACCCAGTCATGGGTCTTCAGTCTGAAGGTAAGTGCCACAGTTTCCTAGATTAGTTCAGCATTCTATCAAAAAAAGCCAAAGAGGAAGACATAAATGTATTATTTTCTAATTCCTTGACAACATCATAGTAAATAATGAACTTTTAATCTCTGCCTATATAGCATACTTGAGCAAAAGTTCAAACGAACTAATTACAGTAACTTCCAAATCACTTTTTTCTTTTATCACCCAAGCAGAAAAACATGTTCCACATGTCTGTCTAACCAGGGTTATTTTTGTGAGTAGCTGCTTCTGCTGCTCTACAATGTGCCTAAAACTGCTGCTATATAAAAAAAACTCCAAATAGAAGACAATTATCTAGCAAGAGAAGGGGTTTTGACAGTAGCTAGGAAGAGAGAATCCCCTGTATAAAGATCTGCTCCTTATTTATCAGGAGTCAGAAAATGAGGAGGAATGAGAGAAGTTAAAATCTCGTTATTAACAATGATTGGTGCCAAGTTTAGCACAGCTACCCCAGCCCCCAATATCTAAATTAGCTCTCCTGAGAAACCAGAGGGAGCCAGATTGTCTAACCTATTCTGCTGTTCTTTCTTTTCTGGGGTGAAATAGCCCAGCCTGCACATGTATTTCAGTAACAGATTGGGGTTTTTAACCCCCACTTTAAAAAGCTGATCACAAATCACAGTAATCACTACCTGCCATAGAAGCACAGGTGGTGTTTTCCACCACCAAGCTTTCACGAAAGCAGACCTTGGTCTGTGAGTCAAATTCAGAACAAAAAGCAGCTTCAATCATTCAGAGCTGACAGGTCTGATTTCTCCAGCTCTCTGAAGGCCAAGGAGGCTGACCTCAGGCCCAGCTTCCAACAGGGGGCTACCAAAGAAGAACCTGAGAGCTAATGCCAACTTGAGCGGCAGCCCAGAGATTGCACGCACTCTTCCATCTGGAAAATGCTGAATGCTGCTCTCAGCTGCAAAAGCAACACTTGCACAAGCATTTCAAACTGAGCTGAAAAGCTTTGTTGGTTTTCAGCAGTACTAACAGTGCACTTCAGATTATTCCACAGGAAGTTGTTCACATCTCCCATAAAAGCCTGGAAGCCCACCCTTCAGGTTCAGCCCAGGAACAAAACAAAGGGGCTTCTGGCACAGAGGTGTTCCACCAGCTCAGGCTGATTTACTTCCAAACACTTCCTCTTGCCTTACACACAACAGGAGAAAGTGGCAATGCCAGCAACCACCTGCTAGAGCAAACCAGATTTTTACAATCTCACAGCTGAAGAAAAGGAGCATAAACGAGCATTTCCTTCCACAGCAACAAAAGGCAGGGGAAAAAAGATACAATTAAAAAAGGTAAAACAGAGCAAACGGACCTAATATCGGAGTTCAGCCAACAAGTTACATGATGCCAGTCACTATTAGAGGAGGCAACAGTAGGCAACTAAAAATGCAGACTGGCAGTACTTAAAAATTACCCTCCAAGACTTGTGACTTCCAGCCTTGGCCCAGCAACCCAGCTAATGGAACAGACTCTACTCCACATGAAAATTCTTCTGCTCAGCTGTTTGTGCTATATTTCCTGCAGGGAGCTACTCCTCAAAGGAAGACAAGATCCTCATGTGTGTTTGGAAAACATGGAATAATGTTTGAATAGCAGCTGAATTCATCTCCACTGGAACAGGCATGAACTGGGCATGTCCTGACAAAAGCCACTCACAAGGAACAAGCAAGAATAAAAAAAAAAGAAAAAAGGCACCATTCCCTGGTGCAAATACATACTTCAAGTCTTGTTTCACCCCTAGAGTTGTGCCTTTGGCAACTGGAAAGTAAAAAGAAGTATATAAATAAATAATCAGATGCAACTTTCTTAGAAGACAGCTTGTGATTCCCAGTTTCATTCCAGCTGCCTTGCACTGACTTCACTGCCACAGAGGCACCAACAAAACTGTTTGGGACAAGCTGGTGAGGACAGCGGAGGGGAGGGAAAGGTAATTTTAGAGCTGGAGTTGAGCACACACCAGCTGAAAAAAACCAGTACCAAGGCACTAAGCCCTCATGGCCATTGTCTCCATTGTTTTCCAAGCAACTTTACAGGCAATGAAGACGTGAGAAAGCAACCAGAACCCAAGGAAGTAACAAAAGAAGGAATCATTATTATTGCTGCCACCACCATTAAGAGGCCAAATTAGTGCCTCACTTCTCCTGTTTCCCAATGACTCACGCAGACGAAGCTTTGGGGATGGAGGAGATCAGATCAAGCCCCTGTCCTACAAGGCAGTTACTGCTGCAACTTGTCTGGCACACATGTCACACACCCTCAATCCCCCTTAAAGCTGCAGGAAACTGTAAACTGGATGCACACCACGATAGGAAGAGTTCATTACAAGGACAATATCCTGAAGGACAAAAATGCAAGGAAAAAATCTACACACTAGCAAGATGTACTCATAAATAGAAGTGTACACGGAATAAATCTTCTCTGCCTTGCACAAACCTTCTAAACACAACAGAAGGACAAAACAGGAAACTGAAGGGCTCCTGAACTCACAGGAAGACTCCTGCCCACAGCTGTTAAATGTTTTCCGTAACTACAACAAATCAGAAGAGAAAGTTACAGCTTCCGTTTCAGAGGCACTGAGCTGTAACCCCGCGGGAAGCCACAAACAAACAGTCGGATACTTTCTGTAAGGATAATAAGAAGGGATCATGAAAAATTATTTGGGGAAGAAACTCATTCACCTGTTCCACAAGCCCCGGAGATGAGGAATACTTAGCTCACCTCCGAAGTTTTGTAAAAGGAACACTATTTTCTTTAGAGATGACCTCATAAAAATGTTCCTAGTAATTCCGGCTTCATCTGTAACTCCCACACTCGCGCCCCTATCTTTCTATTTGAAAGCCTCGTGAGCAGATGCTACAGGAAGGGAATCTGACAAATCCTACGGGCACCAGTATTGTGTGCAGTAAACAATCGCAGCATCAAAGAAAATCTCAAACAGGCCCTAAACGGGGGACAAGGAAACCGAAATGCAAAACCGAGCCCCCGAACCGCCCGCCGCGCTGCGGGAACACAACACCGCGCCTGAGATCAGGCCACAGCATCGCACCCCAGCCAAGCAGCGAAGGCCTTGCCTCAACCCGAGCACGGCGGCGGGGGCAGCTCTCAGCACCAGCGGCCCTCCCTGCCGCCCTCTCCTCCCCCGCTCCCCCGGGAGGGCGGGGACAGGGCGGGCGCGCTGCCAGCCAGCGCGGCCATACATGCGGCCGGAACCCCCGCGTTCCCCGCCGCCAGGCACGGAGCAACGCGGGAGCCGTTCCGTGGGCCCCAACTTCTGGAACCGCCCTTAAAATGGAACCGCGGCAGGCCGGGCGCGAACCCCTCCGCGCCGCGCGGCTGCGGTGGCCGCCGTGCTCCGCCCCTGAGCGGGCCCAGAGAGAATCCCCAGTGCCGCGCCGCGGTGGCGGCGCCTGGCTCGGCCCGTCCGCTGTGCCCGCCGCGTGCCCGGGGCGCAGGGCCCGGAGCCCGGGGCCGCCCGCCCTCACCTGCCCGCGCCCCTCACGCCGCAGAGGCCGCAGCGCCGCCGGGCTCCTCGCAGCCTCCTCGCTCGGGCAGCGCCGCCGCTAACAAAGACGCGTCCCATTGGCCGCGCGCGCGGGCCCCTCCCTCAGCAAGGACACCCTCGATTGGTCCCGACGGCGCCGCGGCCGCCACGCCGCACGCGGGCCATGTTGACTGTTCGGCGGTGCGCCGCTCGGCCAATCAGAGCGCGCGGGCGGGGGCCGCGGGGCCGCGGGCGCGCGCGACGCGAGCGCGTGATGCGGGGCGGGGCGGGGCCGCAGGGGACGGCGCGTGCCCGCGCCCTTAAAGTGACAGCAGCGCCCCTTTGCTCCTCGGCTCCTGCAGAGAAAAGTTATCCCCAGTAACCCCAAGAACCTCCTGGGCTACTGGTCCTCCAGCAATGTCAGCTCTGCAGGAGAATCGGGGCCTGTGACCCTGAGGCTGTGCCTGTCCCAAGCAGTGTCACCATATCGGCCCTGAATTGTCACCAGAAACCCTCAGCTCATTCTTCTGCCCCTGGGTAGAATCAGAGCAACTCCATCACCTCTGACCTGTCCTCAGAAGGACATAGCCATGACAACATTCCAGTTGGGTGGGCTATCCACCATGTCAGCAATGAGATCCCTGCATGTCTCAGGAGGTGCCATTTGTCATTAAGATGATCCATGTGGGAGAGGATCCAGGCGGTTTCTGAGGCACCGTGCCTGGCCTGAGAAATGAGAAATGTGCTGCTGCTGCCTTACAGCTCCTCCGCAGCAAAGGCCGTCATGGCTGTGCCATCTCTGTCTCGGACACAATTCCCTGGCAGAGCAGCCAGGAAAACCCCACTGTCAGCCCACATTCTGTGCGCATGGCAGTCTGAAAGCATCAGGCAATTTCAGCAGCAGGAGCCTCTTCCAGAGTTTTAGTCATCTTTCACTCAATTGGAAAAAAAAAATCTTCTAATCCTTTTCTCCTGTCAGGGACTTCCTTTCTTCTCAAAAGTCTTCTTCAGGTCTGCAGCTTGGATTTCTGTAACACCTAGTGTTTGGAAGCAATGAGACCAATATTTTATAACAACTAGTCAATATATTAATGTTGGATTAAATAATTTACAGTAAGAATTTAAGTTACAGGAATAACCAAGGAATCTTTAATTAGATACCAATACTGTAATTAAAAAATGAGATAATTTTGAAAGAACTGCAGGAATGTTATAGCCAGTTGCACAAACAAGCAGATTTGGTGGGCCAGAGGACATGCTCAGTGGAATGTTCCCCTTCTATACTTTGCTTCCAGCTCCCTTTCCCTGTTTCTCCAAGTAAGTCCTTTTTCTAACATCAGCAGGTTAACAGCCTCCTCGTATTTCCAGTAATCCTTAATTTTGGGACAACCTTATTCATGGTAGTGACTTTTGAAGGTCAGGTATGCATTCATGGTAGTGACTATGCTTGATTCTCAGTGTTCCAAAGAAGAGCATAATGAACTCTGAGAGAAGGGCTTATCTGAAGGTATTCCTACTCCACACTTCTCTGCTTGCTGCTGGCTCACAGCTATCAAGTATTCTTTTAAGATTTTTCTGTCAATCTCCATTTTGTTAAAAGCCACTCAGATGCTGAGTACAACCTCCAAACTTTGTCTCCTACAAAGATGCCAGACAGGTGTGAGATCTAGCTGCACCTTTCTGTTCTTGTTTATCAAGGTAGCCACACATTTCACTTACGCCTCTGGATTTTTAGTGCCTGTCTCCAAAGGCATTAAATCTCCCATGGTCAGTGAGGGAATTTTTGCTGACTGCTGTCTAACCTCTTGTAGCACAGTGCTAGACTCCATGACAGTGGATAAAGCCCAATCTGTGGAGTCATCTTGCTGTCAGGTGCTGCTCCCCTGCAGGGAGCTGCAAAGGGATATCTGCTGAATCACCCTGGCTTGATTTAAGCACCCAGCCTCACATGCAAGAGCTTGGAGAACCAAGGAGGGAAGAGATTGTGCCAGAGCTGCCAGGCAGATGCACTTGACACTGCAGAGCAAGCTTAGGCTGAGGTCTGGAAGTGGCATTAAAACTGTCTGTGTCTTCTGCCCTTGGGTGGGTATTAATGGAAACTGCTCTCACTGGGTGAGATGCCAGACATTCACAGCCTCATCTGAGATATAAGATTTCCTCTGTCAATGACTTTTCCTGCAGGGGAGGAAGAAGTTTGATCATCGGTAAGCAGAGCCTTGGCACTAAGTAGCTGATGTGCTTCTTAATTAATGAGTTCTGTCTCAAGGCATGTTAAGTACTATGCATGTGGTACATATAGAAATTGCCTTGTGAAATCAGAGTGGAGTAAAATTCCTTCCCATATTTGTGTGGTAGAAGTTGTGTAATAAAGAGGCAGCTAAAGTTGGTCCAACAACTACTACCAGCTGTGAATGCTTCAACTTACCTTCTTTTTCTACATTTTAAGTTATGCGCTGTATGTGGCAGCAAATTACTTATCTGCACACTTAAAATATACCAGAGCCTTTGTCCAACAGGAGACAGCAAATAAAAATGTTGTTATAAACAGGTCAAAGAGAGTCCCACAAATGTAACCAGCACTTATCAGTTGAAAGTCTTTGAAGAGATTGGTGGCATCAAGCTCACACTGAACAATTCACAGATTTTTCTACCAGTATCTGAGCAAACTGAGTGATGGGAGGAATTTGTTCTCCTGAGTGGGGCAGTATTCACATTTGACATTAATGGGAATTTTCACATCAGAAAGGCTGAAAGGTACACTCTGAGCAAGAGACAAACAAATTTTGCTGCTGCCAAGTTTGTGCTTCAGCCAGGGGTGCAATTTAAAACAGAAACACCACTCTTTTATCTTCCCTTGCCATCTCTGAATAAATTCTTTGATAGGCGGGAAATGAAAAGCTCCATGTTGTCTGAGCAAGATGAGATCTCTGTTCCATAAAATTAAAATATTTAAAAATTCTAAGATTTTGCTATGAGGATTTTCATAATTTTTCATAATTTTCATAATGCTTAGAAAATCATATTTCAGACTGGCTTCCCTGAGAATGTGTATGCATACATGACCTTACACAAACAAAGCACACACAACCCCCCACCCCCCAAAACAAACAAACAAACAAACAAAAAAAACACACCAAAAAATTTAAATACTGTGTAGTCTGTCCTCTCCTTTTTCCTGGCTGAGTGAGACAGATGACTAAGACACTGCAGACCATTGCTGTTGCATTCCCTTCTCCTGCTTGCCAGGTCTCTCTCATAAAGCAAGTGCAGAGGAATCCATTTAAGTGCCACCTTGAGGGATTGCCAGGGAATAGGCATTGTCTATGCAATTCAGTAATCCCACAGATCAATTGGCACACCCACACTGAAAAAGTCATCTAAAGCAGTGTGCATCCAAGCCTGGCTGCAGCATTCTTTGTTTGCCACCAAGTTTTCCTTCAGCAGGATTTTATGCATGCTGAATTTCAAAAAACATATCGAGAGAGGGAGGGAAGAAGCAGTGTGTGCATGTGGGAAGCATACAGAAAAACCGGAAAATAACCTTTGGAAAATGTGAGTCTGAAATGCTCCCAAGATCCCTGCAAGGAGAGCTGTCCCAGAAACAAAATGAAGCATTTAGGAAAGAAAAAGGGCATTTAAAAAAACCCCATTCTTTTATATAGATGTAATAATGGAATTGGATTAGGTTCTACTAAAAACATAGGAGGAAGAGAAAAAACAAAATGTGGGGGCACAAGCCAGGATTTTATCATGGAGATGTCATAAACTACAGCCCAGGACAGCCATGGATCAACAGCATTTTCTCCACTGTTAAATACTAACTCACTTTAAGTAAGTGCTAACTCAGATCACCAAAAACAATTTCTGTATTCAAATTCCTGGCACTATTTGACATTAAGTTGCAATTTCAGAAGCAGAGTAGGCATGTCCCATCCTTTCAAAGATGTCCTGAGTGCACATGCATCTTCAGGGAGCATGCTGGGAAGAAAATGATGAGCTGAATGCCAAAGGAAGTTGGGATCTAAAATGCTGCAAAAAATGTAATTCAATCTTTCCTCTTCCCATACCAAAGGATGGAGAAATTGCCCTAATGGCCATGGCTGGCTGCTTAAAGTATCACTGTGCAGTTTAAACATGTATTTATAAAATTGATTAAAAATTAGCAGAATAATAAAATATTGAATGCAAAAATAATTAGATTAGTAATAGCAAGCTCTGTAAGGAAAAGCTCTTTAAATCACATTTCAAAAAGATGGTTGTGGAATAAAGATAAGCTCAATAGTTCCCCACTACACAAAGTTCACATACAAGTATTTCACAACAGATTTTATTTTCTGCACACAAGATGTATCTGCTTTACTGACCTTAACATTATGTATGTTTTCAAAGGCAAATACAGACAAATTAGAAAAAAACCCTACTAGACCTTTCTGTTACTCCAAATAATGTGTTCATTTCTCAGAAGGAGGAATATAAATATAAAAATATCACGGAAAAGCAAAGATGTTTTAAGTCTTAATTATGAAAAGGAACATAGCCTGATTACTGGAGCATGAACTTAGGAATTGAAAAAACAGAGGTGTCACAGCATGACTTTCTGCAGGTCACCTTGAGAATGCTGAATGAATATAGTTCTGCAAATCAGACACTTGGCTGTTCTGTGCAGCTGCAAAGTAGGTGAGATATTTTTTAGGATTTCATGAATT
Source organism: Camarhynchus parvulus (assembly GCF_901933205.1). NCBI lineage: Eukaryota > Metazoa > Chordata > Aves > Passeriformes > Thraupidae > Camarhynchus > Camarhynchus parvulus. Next base: position 14,242,606 of record NC_044575.1, on the reverse strand, counting down.
TTAGTTCATTTAGTAGCTTCTGCCAGTGAAATGCATTGTTAGGCAACAAAGAACTCTCCCTGCAGTATAGTGTGACTATACTACATCAGAAAGGCTTTTATCTCAGGGTTAAATCATCATGTTAAAAACATCAGTCTTGACTACAGGGCAATGTCTAGCTGTATTCCCCAATTGCAAATCAATCCACAAACTGTATTTCAGTAGGAAACCCTCTGTTAATTCCCCATGGCTCTGAACTGGTAATTAGGTACTGAGTACTTTGGGTAATCAGGTACTTTGGCAGGGCTCCTGTTTTCTTGAAGGGATAGCTCCAAGAACACACCACCTCTGCCATCAGCCCTTCATGTCTCTCCCACCTGTTTGTTCAATGCAGGTGCATTGCCTTGTACTTACCCACTTGCAATTGCAGGTTGATGATCTGTTCCCTTTTTCAACAAAGGGACTGTTAACTTCTACTATGCAAAGTGTTCTGGGTATACTTATGAGTGTTTTTAATAACAGCAGCTAGAATAAGTATCATAGTGGAACTACCCACTTTTCCTGCTTATGTAAAGATACTAAGGTCATCTGGAAAATATTGTTCTTACTGTGGGGCAAATTACTCAGCTCCCTTTTAGCAATACATTTTTCTGACTGAAACATGGGGTATTAGATAGAGATCAGTATGCAGGACAAATTAACCAAAGCCTGAACAGCTAGAATGAACAAGAATCCTTACGTGGATTTGCTGACTGAGCAGCACCTTCACAAACTAAACTGGCAACCAAATTTGCTGTCATTGAGAATAAACTTCTTACATGTTGGCTTTTTTTTTAATGATGGATTTTTATTACATTTCCAGATGACATTCTTAACCCACGTAAACAGGAATTTGACTTTGCACATAATAGAAAGTGTAAACAGAAATTTGAGCAGCAGTATATGCTCACTTCTTCAACGGGAATCCAGCACTCGCCTTCTACATAAAAAGTCCTGTTGTTTTCAATTTGCACTTCCATTCTGAACCATTTGTAGATACTCCTTGTGTAGCTTTTCTTGGGTTTCATAAAGTTTCTTTAGCTTCTTAATTTGTCCTTTGCTAAGTTCTTTGCCTTCTGTATCATGGGTAGGAAATCCCTGAAATATATTAAAAAAAAAAAAAAGAGTATTTAAGATAAGTTCTTGGACTGCTTTTGTTCTCTATGGAATCATGTTTTAATAAGATAGGGAGATAATGTCATAATGACAGGCTGTCAGGAAGGGGTGTATCTTGGCTAATTTTAGTCACCTAGAAGTTTGACAGCTAACTTTGACTATTTCTCAATGTTCCTTTCCTAGCAAAACAAGAGGCATAAGGGTGTATTTATCTTCTGTCCTGAACCACGTAAGGGAAGCTTAGACCACTAACTTCTAGATGGTTTTAGTTAAGAGAAAAATGACTCATTCCTGAACAGATGGTTAAAATAATCTTTTAACCATACTAGCAGATTGAATTCAAGGCTTAAAGCAGAAGAAGTAAGATATTTATATTCTTGATGGAGAAAGTATGATCAGCATTCTTATGGACATTATCCTTGGCTTACAGGGGTATTTTCCAGTATTTATCCTCTCCATTCTGACTTGTCCCCAGGACTTGAATTTGTGTAGGTAAAGGGGAGAGGCAGAAGCAGTATCAATGACCCAAATCAAGTAGAAGTGAAGAAACAGTGCTTTATGTTTTCCAAGTAACCCTTTTATCGCCAAGGGGAGCAATCAAGAGCAAAGTTATGCATACAGCCCCTTCAGAGAGCCTTTGCCAGGAGAGAGCAAAACAGTGGGCACAAGGGAACAGGGAACACAGGACCTCAAAAAACATCAGTTCTGGAAGAGCTGGGGAGTTTGTACTTGCAAATGAATATCCTGCCTTGCACCAGAGTAATAAATCTGTGAATGAACATCATACACATTCCTACCCACAATATGTATTTTGCTTTGCAGTAAGGGGAGCCAAAGGAAATGTAAAATGAATGTACAAAGGAGAGTAGAAGGAAAATACCCTTGAAATGATGGCTAACAGAGACCTTGCTCCTCAGTGCACAATAAAATTCATATATCACATTTTCCTTCTCTCCTTCCCTCCTCTTGTTACATTAATAGCACTGCCCTGGAGGTTTGGAACAAGATTGCTATAAACATATACAAATAAGCATGCACAACTGGGGGAAGAAAACCCCTCCCTATATGAAGAGAAGTCTCTTACATTTTCATCAAACATGGAATATTTGTCAAGTTCCAATTTAAACATTTCATGTGGTGGAATCTTCATTTTTTCCAGTTTTGCTGCCTGTAATATAAAACATGCATTAACATCACAGTTAATTACTGACAACCTGTCACATATGTAAAAGGAAAAGTACATTATAATTTCAAAATCAAGGAGCATTCAATTAATAATTGGTTATTATGTGAAAAGAAACTTGGAGCGAGGAACAACTCAGTACGTCTTAGATGTGCTTGTCTGGGGGAAAAACTGTTTTAAACCTGCAGAGAACCACTTTGTAAAACAGATGCATTGCAGAAACTCAAAATAATTTGCTTATGTACTCCAAAAACTACATCTGAGTCTTGCTAACTTGGTTCTTTAGTCAACACAAAGTCAATAGCTGCTATAATAAAGCATATTCAGCAATTAACTCACTGCAAAGGGGAATCACCTTTATCAAGTTTCTTGCTGACAAGCTAAGGTTTTAATGCAGGTCACAGAAGAATCAGATGCAGTAACTGCACTGAAAACAAACTGAACTCTCCCTTGTCTGTAAACAAGCACATCTCAGAATCTTTCCCATGTAATTTTTGCTCTATGCAAGGGTATCACCTTTTTTAAAAAATGAAAAAGGTACTTGGAATTTGTGGATGATAAATGCTATTTATGTTGTTTTATTTTTGTATGTGCTCTCTAAAAGTTTTCTTCCTCTTATAACACAGGAATGTATCTCCTGTACTGGCAAAGTCATCAGCATGGCAAACAATATTTTTTCTTATGAGTTCATCTCCTCTGTCTACTCCCCATCCAAAGCCCAAAATCTTTGAGCTATGTGAATTTCAATCACAGATATAAAACATTTCTCTGCTCAATCATAAGAAATAGGGGATTTCTTACAGAGAAAAAGAAAAATAAAGGAGAAAAATAAACCCTTTCACATATACCTATGATATTAGAAAGGGAATCAAATAATAAATGACACAAGCAAAACCTTCTCTAACACTAACAAGCATGTAAGATGCTACTTTGTCAACTAGGTAATACTATTTATAGACTGAAATTTAAGTGCTACAAGTTCTTCTGTAATAAGTTTTTGCAGGCTTTAGTTGTGTTTTGAAAAATGGCTTCTCTATCAGAATTGAAATACCAAGCCTGAACTGCAAGCCAAAGGCATTCTGAGCAGGAAATTGTAAACAAAAAAAAGAAATGGAGACCTGGTTAAGGCTGGGCAGAGAGCCTGTGTTCTAATGGTCTTTCCTGCACGTGACCACTGCTGCCTACACTTTCCTTCAAAATGAGGTTACTTACTTCCTGCTGTTGTTTTTTCCTGGCTGCTTCTTCTTTCTTCCTTTTTTTCTCTTCTTCTATCTGTGAGAGGCAGTGTTGGTGAGTAAAAGGTAATACACTATTCCATTTGGTTGTTTTCTACAAACCTGAGCCAGCTCCCCTGGATATCTAATTACAGACAGAACTGGCAGCATGACCTGCAGCAAACCCACCATGCCTTATAATTAGGATTGTCTGATACTTCCCACTGTATAACTTTGATTTCATTTGCTTTTATTCACAGTTAAACCAGTTCTAACTGTTCAGAATGCATTTTGCATGCAAAATGGATACCTATAATAGAATACCTAAAATAAATTGTCCTATCACTTTAGGGGGAAAACTGTTTTGCAAATGACTTTTTAAAAAGACTATTTCAATGATATTTTAAGCTCTTGCCTCAAACTGTGAAGATATCACAGTTCCTCAAGCAGCAGTTGTATCACTTGATGTTCCTAGGGAAACAACTATCCAAATTTAGCCAACTTGCTAAAAATCCCATCTTGCACTTGCCTGGGAGAGACCTGTCAGTTCTCTAAGTGTTCTGCCAGAACTCAACATAATGCTGTTGCCAGGGAAAAGGGACTCTGGCTGCAGCTCCTACCCAGCAGCATTAAACAAACTGCCTTCAAACGTCACTCTGATGAAAACATCTGGAATTGACTAAAATGACTTCTCCCTTTTCTAAAAAACATCAACATGGAAGAAGAAATGTTGGGAAGTCTTTCAAAGATTTCTAGTCATGACAGAATTTTATTATTTGGTAAAATTGAAGATGGACATATGAAGTGTTACTTTAAAATATTACCAAGTCAAATATTAATACCAGGAAGTGCTAAAAGCAGGGGATCTGTACAGACCTTGTGCATGTGAATTCAAATTCACAAGCTTTACAGAGTAACATGAATTCTTGCCCCCACATCCTGAATATCTCACTAATCCGTACTATATTAATTAAGATTTAGCCAGTACATTTTTTTCCTCACCTATCAGATGAATACAGACTAGTTCTATGGAAAATGTTGACTTCATTTGTACAAACAAAAGAAGTCTGAATTATCTCTCTGGAAGAAAAATTCCAATGAGAAGCTAAGACAGTTTGAATGCAATACTGAACATGCCTTAGTTATATGAAGATCTTAAAAAGCAATAAAATAAAAAATCTTTGAGGTATTCACTAGGTCCCATACAAAGTTTTCAAGAAGCTGTTTCGAAAAATTCTTTTTTTCCAACACACTTAAATTTTTTGTACTAATTCTCTTATGTCATCTTCCTTGTTGCTAGTTTGCTATGATTCTTCTTAAGAATTATGAAAGAAATGTAAAAATATCCATAGCTTACACATTACTTTAAATTTTAAAAATATAGGATGCTTAAAATAATTACCTTTTTCTTTTCTTCTCTTTCTTTCAATAATGTGTCCTTATCCACTAATTTAACCACAGTTGGAAGTCCTAAAGAAGCAAAAAGAGATGGATTAATTTCTTGATTAGCCAAAGATAATGTATTCACCCTGTGATAATTGTTTTATTTTTGCATGCTAAATGCAAATACAACTCAGTGGCTACTCAAAAGTGACTAAGAAATTAGGTGTTATACAAAAAGCTGAAAAATATTGCAATGTATGTTTTTCTATTCTGTACGTGTATTCCAATATACAGCTCTATAATATATATTCATATATTTATATGCACTACTATATATGATACGTATTATGTGCTATTATATATAGTACATTTTATATATATATATGGTGCACATATGATATGCTATAGCTCTGCAATACTTGAGTTTCCTGAATTATTCTAAATTTGTTTCCCCACTTCTTAGGAAAACATCAGGATTATGAAAACAGCTCCTACAAAGTTTCAAGAGATAACTGGGTACCTTCATGATCTTCAAATCGAACTCCAAATTCAGGCAGGATGTCATCCCGAAGAGCATCACTCAACTGCAGCACTTCAGTTACTACAGAGCATGAAAAATACTTTTAGTGAAGTAAGATTTGGACAAAGTATAGTTTTGTACAGCTACATAGTCACTTCAGTGCAATTAAGAAATTGCCACTCCCACAGAGAGAGAGAAAGGTCTTTTCTTTTAAGGTGATAACTAAATCCTGCCTTACTGCAGCCACACAATGCAGCATCTTTCTTTGCAGGGACTTGAAAACCATTATTTTCTTCCAGGATACCCTCACTGTTCCTGAAGGGAAACAGAAAGAAAATCCAAGGCAATTTAGAAATGATGCAATAATTCTGCCAGGGTACGGTGGAAGGGTATATGACTCAGGAAGATCCTAATGGTTACTATAGGATGTGCAATACGAAAGGTTAAAAACCTAATTTTAGAAAATCACAAATTAACATATCCTGTGCTAAATCAAACACTGCCCTTTGAAGGACTATGATTTTGTTGATTTGTCAGAGGAACTGTAATCCCAACACCCTCTTTTTATTTCAAACAATCTATTTACAGCAGAACAGATACTTTTGGTTTGGCTTTCTGCACGGTGACCAGGACATCATGGCTAATATTTTTTCCCCTTGCAAACTTACCAAAGAGCCTTTGATGACAGCAAAGAGTTAAGAACTTAAGATTTAGCTGAAATATATGCTATCTTAAGGGGAAAACAAATCTTCATACAAGATAATTTTTTGGATAAGAAATTGTATCAGTTGAGAAGCAGCAGAATAGTTAAGAGGGCCTAAATTCATCAGAGACTCAGTATGCTGCTGTTGTGAATTCACTGGCATTTTTCATAGGCAGTCTGCTATTTGGGAAGAATACTTAGCAAGTATAACATGACAAATACTTGGGTTGGATGTGCTTACAATGAACAGGTGTTCTCCCTTTCAGCAACTCTTACCTGGTTAAACCCAAGAAGTACTCAGGGTCTCAAAGTTATTATTTCAGGCAGTGGAAGCTTCCATCCAGGCAGCTTCCTAAACACTGCACATTCTGGTAGATACAAGTACCATCTCTGAGCCTTCATCTCTTGCACTGCTCTCAGAGACTTGCAAGTGAACAGCACTGACTATCCTAAAATCATGAGAAGGAACACCCTGTTTCAGGGCATGGCTGAGCTCTGTGGCTCTCTTTGCACAGGAAACCACTGCAGTGGACAGAACCTCTTCTGTCTGCTGTAAACAGAGTCGTTGTTCCTCCTGATCCACAGCAGTGACATACAGTGAACCACAGTCGTGTTTGATGCACTTCTAAACCAGCCATTAGGATAAACCTGGGATCAGATTCCCTCACTGGCTGTTGATACTAAAAGGTGTTGGCTCTGTCAAGACTGTATCAGAAAAACCTACTGCTTATTCACAAAACTGTGCATCTGCACAGTTACACATGATCACTTATCTAAAATCATGAACAATTGAAAGCTGAAGAAGAAGAAATCCATCAAGGAGAAATGTATAATGAAACATATTATTTTTGAGAGGACACATGCACTGATCAATCCTGTCATGCAGAGGAGTCAGCACCACACTTCTTAAGGCTGAGATGTGCCTGTTCTTTGCACGTGGCATCTCCAGAGCAAATATGTTTAGGATAGGGTAGGAGGTTGTTTGTGGGCTGCCTTAGGACATAAGGAGGCTCTCACTGAGGACAGTGACCAGGAAACCAGTGGGACAATGCCTTATCACCAGTGCCCACCAACACCCCAGCAGATGGACACTCCTTGGGCCTGTGACTATTCCCCAGACCTCTTCACATCTTCTGTGAATTTCAAGCCAAAGTGCATCAGATGTGAAACAGATGCTGAGATGATGTGAATCAGAACACTGTGATGGGAAGGAAAAAGAGGAGCTTGAAAAGCATCTAGAGAATGCTGGATTGTAAAGACTGGCAGCAAAAGACAAGAGCAGGCAATGCTACAATGAGAGAGTTTGTCCCAGTTCTGGTCAACTCCTGACATATTTGGAAGAGGGCAGAAGGTGCAGAGGGCACTGTGAGAATTATTAAGTCCACATTTGAACGCTACCCATCTGGATGATGGTAACATTTTTGCAGAGTATATGTATTTTGATTATTACTAAAACCATAGCTTTAAAAATGGCTATTCTGTGAAATGTTTTGTAGATACATTTTGAAAGTGCATGTGTGTGGATGGGAAAATTTGTAATGCTCTGCAGGTTTACAGAGCCACATGCTTTTTATTTAACATCTGAGAATACTTAAAGCAATACTGATTGTTTTAAATAATATCTAACACAACCCTGCCAGCAACAGGCTATGATGGGGAAACTCCCTTTGCCTACAGCCATGCAGAAGCAATATCCCCAGCCACTAATCAGAACAACTTTTACAGTAATTTAATGCTTCCTGCAAGCAAGAATTTAATGGTAAAGGGAAAGAAATCTGTAGTATATCAGTGCAGGTCCTGCCAACCACCACTCAACTTCCATATATCAAATAGTTTAAAAGAAAGGTGCTTCCCTGGTCAAATTGCAGAGTGCCCCATACCCCAACCAAGCAGCCACTAGATCCAGTTTGATTGTCACTGTTCAGTGTATTTCAGGCAAAAAAATCACTGCCTTCCAAGTAAGAAATTCAAGTGCCAGTAAGCACTTGAGCCAAGTGTGTTCTAAAAATGATCCCTATGATATTTAGACCTTACCACTGCTAAAAGCAATGATCAATTTAGCTCAACCATCATAAAGCAAGGGGAAAAAAGGTCCATATGAACAAGTATGTTAAATACCAGAAGACTAAAGCTCACATTTTTGGCTGAGGATATACATACAAACCTCTTGAATTAATTCAAGTTACAGAAAATATTTACTATTGGAACTATTGGAACTTATTACTAAGCCTGTTTCTCACCATCAATTAGGCCTGTAAGAGTTTGACAATAATAACAGAGTAGTTACATTAACAAATACAGTTCTGTGCTTTTAATGTAAACTTAGCAGCTTTGGAAGAACTCCAAACAGTAGCAGAATGAGAGTTCAGAGTCTTTTCCAGCTGAATAGGTTACCAGACACTACAAGTAATTTAGTTTCTGTGTAATATATGGGTTACTTGTAAGTTTTATGTATTAAAAAAAATGCCCTGTTTTGCCTTCAAGTACAAATCCCAGTGTCAAAGTTTTAAGAAAACAAGAATCAAACACATGTTGAAGACATGCAAAATTCCACAGGGAACAACAGAAAATAGTAAGAGCTCCTGCATTAGGAAATATCAGTAAAAAATCAAAGAATGCTTAATGGAACAACCTTTTTGACACTCTATAGTTCTGCTACCAACATACACAGCATAATCAAAGCTTTTCAGAGGGATTAAAAAAGGCACCTGAAACTTCTAGCAAACTCCCAGATGAATTCTCCAAAGAGAACGCTCAAGTACCATCAGGGGAGCTACAATTTCAACTATTCTAACAAATAATAGTGAACATCTTGGGCTATTTAAATGCAGACACTAATATTGTGTAGCAATTTGCACTTTCAAGAAAATGCAAGCTCCCCAGGGAAGAGATCATGGGTACCTTCATACCTAGAAAGAAGGGAGCACCCTAACCTAGAAAAACAGCAGCTACACCTCATCATTCCAGAACTTTTAGATTCTTTAGGATATGAAAATTAGTTTACCAGCCTAAAAAGATTCCCAAATTAAAGAGACAGGCAGCAGAGATGCAAAAATTCAAAGCAGCTCTGATTTAAAGATGCCTTACTTTTATTCTCTAAGCAAGGAGAAACCATGAGCTGCCTCACACCCATACCTCCAGCCTCTCCCCCAGATTGGTTCCTATGACCTCCAAGTCTCGTGTGCAGGAAAAAATTTAGGAAAATACAGAAAAGTCTCAGGTACAGGAAAAAGTGAACTCTCACCTTTCTTCTCTCTGGCGATTTGTCGCACTCCTTCTCTGAACTCAGAAAGAACTTGGAGGTATGGCATCACTGTAGACTCAATCTGCAGGATCATTTTTTCCACAGTTAGCTAATCATGATTTAGATATAAAACATGTCCCTACCCACTTCATATTTATGTGCTGTTGGATGGAATCTGACCCTCAGGAAAGATCTGTATCAATAAAAATTGTCACTGCTCTATTGATGTCAAAGGATAGACAAAAATTTGCATTAGCTGTCAATTCTCCTTTTGTGCAGATAAAATCAGCTTGTCAAGTTCAGCCTCTCCATTCCTTTTTCACCTCATTTCAGTTAGATCCATCACTTCCACAGGGGTATGCCACAATCCAGCTAACTATAATGCAGTGCAGGGATAAAAACAGCCCTCAGATAAATTTGCTCCTTCATGTACTGTGTTGTCTTAGGCCCAGCTGTTTATCAGATAATAATACCATGTCAAACACATATTAGGACTAATTTTCATTAAAACCCAGATCTGTTCCTGAGATTTTAGTTTATGCTAATTGCATAGACATTGCAATTCTCTATATTCCTTATACAACTCCCTCTCCCACAAAAAGTGGGGAAAGATTACTGTTTAATTATTTCAGGTGTAAGTAAACACTAGGCACAAAATCTCAGAGAAAAGGTCCTGTGAGTCTGGTCTCAATGGCACTGAATAGCAGCAGCAAGCAGTTAGTGAACAGCAACAGAAACAACTACGGATCAGCTACAAAAACAACGACAGATCACTGTCAACACTTCTCTGGAATCCCAAAAGGAAAAGCCAGGCCCTTGGGGAAAAGCCTTAATTAAAAGTTTAATTACTTTGGAGGGTGGGGAAGAGAAAAAAAAACTGCAAACTTTTGTCTCCTCTACAATTTCCACACGTCTTTCCAGTCTGTTTAATCTCCATGACAAATTTCTGTGCAATTAAGGGACAAGATAGTCTGTGATGATGTAAAAGTGCTCCTATGAAAAGAACCAAGGAGTTCTGTTACAACCTTTCATAAATATGAACAATCAGTTTCATAATCAGATCCAGTGCTGACAAGTCTGGCCCAAGGAACAGACTGGGAAGTGAGGAACAGTCACATCTCCACTCCCCCACTGCACTGGAAATACTTCTTAGTGGAAATAAAGTGGTATGGGGAAAGCAGGCACTGTCACTACTTTATCAGTCATTTCAAGATGAAACATTTTTATTTCCACAACAACTAACTTAAGAGAAATGAGGAATCACTTGGAAAATTATATTGATACTGAGGTTTTCTGACTTCAAATCTCTTATATCCACTTTTCAAGTAAATTACTGACCCATGATAATTAAGTTAGTTTTTCTTTCAGCACTTTTGAATTGGATTATGCCTTTTTTGGAAATATTGACTCAATTGGTTCTTTCATCTCTAATTTAAAAAAAGGAACAATTGGCCTGACCCACAGCCTTCTGTAATTAATGAGAAGTTTTTGAACTTTGGAAGTTTACTTCCTTTAATTTGTGCTAAGATAAATAAGAATTTGTATGGAAGACTGAAAGACAGTATAATATTTAATGAAACAGCCAAAATATTTGCAATATTATGCATTTTTGTATTGTAATACTTAACACCAGTAATGATCCGGGTGATAAAAACAAAAGCTTCTTCAGTGTAAGAATTGTTAGCACAAGATTCTTCTGACAACTGGGCTAACAAATGTGGAATGTGTAAAACTTTCTGAAGAAAGGATGTTCTTTAATGTTTGGTTTTTGTATCCTTTCAAGCCTAATCAACAAGAAGGGATCCCTGAAAGAGACAGCAGCAAACAAGCAAGCTGTAAGTGATGCTCAGGCATCAGAAAATCAAAAACTACTTGTTGGTAGAATTGCCTTGTTAAGGTTTAGGGCTGGACACACTACATCGATCTCAGACCTTAGAGGAGGTTAACAAAACTTGGGCAGAAGGATGGATCACTGATAGTGGACACAAAGAATGCCACAAAGAATTTACAGGCCACAAGGACACTTGGCCAAACTCCCAAGATAAGGAAGAAACTCGTAAAGCCAAATCAGCAACTGTGCTGAATCAGCCCCCACTGGGTAAAAGGTAATTTCAAACACCAACTCAGGGACCAACAACTCAAAAGAACAGAAAGACTGAGCATGCAGACTAATTAGCATGGGAAGCAAGAAAATTATTAACCAAGAAAGGATAGAATACAAATTAATAAGAGAATTATGTAACTTGCAGCCAGTGAACACAAGTTGCTTTGTTTGCTAAAATGCATAAATAGTAAAAAGTTTGGATAGTTGGTGTGCTTGATTTGTGGAATGCCACCGAGCATTATTTGTTTCAGACATGCACAGCTCTGAAACAAATAATCAATGCTGCTCTTGAGGGTGTATTTACTGGCTTGTTGCACATGGGTAACAAATCCAATTTTTGTGGACAACATGTGTTAGCACAGGATTCTTTTTTTCCGCACAAGATTCTTCTCATTCTACCACCTTTGGCAATGCTATTTTAAGAGTGAAAGGACTTAGCCTCAAGCTATCACCAGTCCTTCCATAAAGCATATCTATTGGAAACACTGCCTGAAGTGTTAAATACAAATTTAATTTTCATTTTTCCTAAAAAGGTAAGTGTTTAAGTTCTAACTTTCTTCTGAAATTCAAAAAAGTTCTGAGTTAAATTTAAAAATCACTACTGATGGGCTTTGTAGGCAATACAGAACATCTTCCTTATTATATTATTAATGGAAATTTCCACAGCACACAAACATAAGTATTTACATTGGCAATTATGGGATGAGAATTCATTCCCATTCTTCCAACCACAAGCAAGCCTGCCAATTCCTTTGATGAATAAGAAGCCTTTTTTTTTACACCAGAAATTTTCATTTACTCCTTCTAAGGAGGAACAAAAAGGTGCATGGTCACACCCTTAATGCAGAAAAATACGTGAAAAACAGCACTGATGTGTCCACAAGAGATTTTTGGCACGAACCAAGTGTTGTTAACTTTCACATGGAGTTATTTCTCCTGCCTGCACCAGAAAACATTCCAGGTATTCCAGAGCCCACCAGCACTTTCATCAGGTACCCCTCAGGTATTTCCAGAAAAATTCTGCACCCAGAACTGCTGGGTGACTAAAGCAAAACAGCCTTTGAAAGCCACATAACAACTGTGGCTGCAAATGAGATCAGAAGAAAAGATTGAAACGTGGATAATACTCCAGCTGCCTCCAGGCTGGTTTCTGGTGTACCACAAAGAAGTTTAATCAGTATAATTACATTTTTGAAACTACTTAGCATACAAATACTTGTAATGAGTCTTTAGACTGTAGCATGTGCTGCCTGTAGTTCACATGTGGTTTAGGAAACAGACTCATCATTCAGGAGACAAGATAATTCTTCTTCTGGTTGCTATACAATTTGTCTGTCATTAAATCAAACAAACCTATAAAAACCCCAGCTCTTGTAAAAGAAAAATCCTGCTTCCTAAGCCAATTTATTACATCAGATTCAAAAGCTAAAAGCAAAAAGAATGCAATTCAGCTACATATCAGTAATGTCATCACTTTAACCTAAGCTCTCGAAGGATACAGAGTAATTTTGTTTAGTGTATTTAGTCCTTCACTTACGTTTATGTTTTGACTAGTCCCTCCAACAGGAAAACCAATTGCATCATCACTTTCTATGGCACCAAAAATCTGGTCAAGGAAAAAGAAAAGATTGTACACATCAATTCGCAGATATGTGAAAACTAAGCAATATCACATATACTAGGCTTTAGAATAGTTCTCACTTAACCCAGAATTCACAACTCTAAGATGATGTTCTGATTTGTAATTGATACATACAAATTGATGCTCTGATGATGATCTGTAATTGATACATACATACACCATACAAAGCATTGCCTTTCAGATTTAGCTTTAAAGATGTCAGATTCGTCATTCTGACTTCATATTTTTTCTACTATCTAATTTCTCTTGAACATATTAGGGGCTCTCCACTGTTCAACAAAACATTAGCTGAAACATAATGCAATTTGGAGAACTCAGAATTGGTCCTGCTGCAGCACACACTGCAGCTTGGGTCGTTTTGGCTGGGGGATGTGTGGAAGATGTTTAGTTTCCTCTGAGATTTGAACAAAGACTGTACAGATCCCTCCATACTTGAAAATACAAGTTATAACTGCGCAGTGCAATAGCACCATTACTCCTTGCTGTTACATACCTTTAGCATTTGAGTGAGATAGGAGCTGATGTTTTCTAAAAGAAGTCTGTTTGGCATCTGTCTGGAGGATTTCTTTGCAGCAATATAGGAGTTACTCTGGCTGACTAACGAGCGCATTTCTTCTAAAACCGAGCGGGTGTCAACATTGTCACACAGTGCTTCATGAATTGCTGCTTTCTTCTCGTAAAAACTGAGACAAAAAAGATTCTTTTTGACTACTCATGACAAAAACCCTGCAATGTACTCTGAAAAGTCTCTGTTAGAAGAGCAAGGGGACCTAAAAGTAAGATAACTTTTTGCTGGTTGTAGTTTATATTTGAAAGAAAAACAGATGAACAAGAAAAAAGGCATTATGATGCTGCTGTTTTACTGCTATAGACAAAGGCAGGCAGCATAATCTAATTGGCAACAAGTAACCACACATCGAACAATTTTTCAGCAACTGGCCTTTTCATGAAAGTTTGTTGTTTTTTTTAAGCATTATAAATTGCTTATTTAGTATCTTATTATTATTAATTTTATTTTTTTACAGTATTGGTCTCCTATCCCTGTGTACCAGCCAGGCTCTCTGTTTAGTATCTTTCCAGGAAGGACACCAATTTGGAAGTTAACTTAACACAAAGTAAATTGTTATGAAAATATTATAAGTAGATAAAAGGACTAAATTCATGCAAACCTTTGTCATGTAGTGACATGTTAGTAGGTATTATAAATAATACAACATATTAAGTACCATTTCATGACACAAAGGTTTTAGGGTTTCAAACAATGTACTTTTTCCAAGAAGAAAGAAAGGTAGAAGAAAGGAGACAAAACCAAATATCCCTGAAGCATATCTTCTATTTCTCCCACTTCTTTATCCCTTCCTTTTGACCTCTCTATTACTTATTATCTCCCACCTTTTTAAATAAAGGGGTTATCTCCACCAACCTCACGTTGAAGATAAATTTTTCAGAGCATATCACTACACAGAAACATCTGCACTTAATCCTTCAATAGTAACATTAGTGACCACAATAGTGAACTGAACTAGGAAACCATTTTAGCACTGCCATGTAAGATGCCTCTCTTTTAAACTTCAGACAAAAAGAAGTCATTTAGGAAGCTGTCTGCATTACAAATAATAATTGTAGTTTTGTTATAAAACTCAAAAGACTGCAAAATTGGTATCACTGCCTCAACAACATATTTTCAAACACTGGCACTGTCTTTGATGGTTTAGTCAGGTCATTTAACTTCTGTTTGTCGCAGATAGCTTAATATACTTTGAAATATGTAAAATACTGTTTTTCCAGTATAATATTTCCAGTTTGTAGACACTGTGAATTACTGGTCATTTGTCAGAGAGAAGACAAGAATTCACATAGTGAAGAAAATGACAGCTATCTAACAAATAAGTTCTTTCCCTTCACAAACATGGCAATGAGGCATGCCAGTGTACTTAACATAAACAAAAGGGAAATTAACAATTTAATCTATCCTTCATAAAGCTGTCCCAAGATTAAAATGATTGCTTGTGAAGAATTGGGATGTTAAGTGGGAATGCTACAGACATAAATATCACTATTCACATTGTAAGTGATATGGTAAGGAAAAAGAACCAAAGATGAAGTGACACAATTCAGAGATAAGTAAGAATGCTCCACTCACTTTTTGTTCAGCTCTACTTCTTGATTTTCCCATTTCTGAAACTGGCCTGTCACATCAGTGGGAGCTCGAAGAATATCCTTCACATTCAAAAAAAACTCCTGTAAAAGAAGAATATAGATAGAAGTTGGTTTCAATTACACATAACCAATACTTACTATGAAAGGGGTCATTATTTCCTAATGAGACTCCTAAACTTTATGGCTTCAACGCTGTTTCAACCAGGATATAATGATGTTTCTCAAGACCATAAAACCCAATAAAGTCATTTTGCATAACTCTGTCAATCACAGTTGGACTGCAATTCATTTTTATCTCTTGCCCTCTTAATACACGATACCCTATGATATTCTAACACCAAGCTGCTCACACAAAAATATTTTAAAAATGTTTAGGCAACAGTTCTTATGGTAGATTTTAAAGTGTGTTGCTAGCAATGGAAGCTGAAGAATAAAATGGTATTATAGCAAGGATCTGTTTTAAATGGGCATCCAGCTCAGTAAAAAGTCATTTTAACCTAATCCATGGCCCAAACCAAACATTTTACACAAAAAGCAGAACAGCTTCAGCTGGAGAGACCAAGATCAACAATCTCAAATTGCTGTACAGCGTCCTTGTGGGAAATGTGAGTTTAAATTATGGCTCCAAACTAACCAGGGACAGGAACTGTGCCTAACCTCTCACACACCTGCAAGGCATAGAGGCAAAGGCTCAATGTTTGTGGTGAGGAGACAAAGTGGGAACAATATTCCTTCTTTCCCTTTGGCTACATTTGTGTAAAGCCTGACCCGGGAGAAATGTTAGAGAGTGTCTGTTGGACTGAGCTCTATAAGCAACTGAGAATTGATCTTGTGTAAGTGCCAAGCTGCTCAGAGATGTCAAAACTTGGAGAGAGCACCCAGCTGCAGAGAAATGTAGCATGTAGCAGTCTGTGGGATTTACAGGACTTGAGAGTTTGATGGTATCTAAATAAGCACCGTGCCATCCCACCTGATGAATTCAGAAAGCAAACCCAGTCTGAGAATATGGCCTGCATATCCTTGGAGTTCTGTTCCTTGAAACATACATGGCAACACAAAGATTAGAGAGCTGGAGAAGAATGGAAAACTTACTTACATTCATAAACTTCTCATATTGAATAGCTGACTCCATGGTATTACTTGAATAATCCAGTGTATCCTTCCAAGAGTGCATGAGGAAAGCCAGCCGTAACTGTCGTGCTAGTAGGAGGTTTAAAATAAACAAGGGGAGTTTTTATAAGCTGAAACACTTTCATGGACTCCAATACTGCAGTGGCTAAGAACATAATCTTTAAATTTCGTACTAGCACTACATCTACCAATAAAACCACAACCACTACCATCCATGCTGATAAATACCAACAAGGATGAGAAGAACAAGGAAGCTATTCTAAAGTTAGCAAAGAAGACACCTGAAGTTACCCTGAATAAAAAAATTATCACAGTCACCACTCCAAGTACATCAAAACCATTCCCATTCCAAAATAATTTGTACCTGTGTGTTTCTTCAGTGCATCTTTTATGGTAATGAAATTCTTCAAAGATTTGGACATTTTACAGCCAGCAATTGTTAAGTGCCCAGTATGCAGAAAATAGCGAACCCAGTGATCATTTTCGAAATATGCCTGCAGGAAAAAAAAACAAAACCCAAAGAAATGTTTAAAACACTGTTTACATACATATGAAGTAGGAAAACTTAGAGAATAAAATCCTGAGAATCAAAATTCGTGTTTATACAAAACACACATCAAGTTGAAAAAGCTGAATTAGGGATTTGTGTAAGTTGCCGTCAAAGCAAAGCATGTTGCTCTATCACTGCAGGAAGGTCAGTTCGTTCACCTCAGACTGGGCCAGTTCATTGTCATGGTGAGGAAATCGGAGATCAAAGCCTCCTCCATGAATGTCCATCGACTCTCCTAGAACAGATCCACCCATGGCAGAACATTCAATGTGCCAACCTGGACGACCCTGTTAACAAAATGGCATTACTTGGTTACTAGTGACAGTCTTCCTCCCCTGCCCCTGTCTCATTTCCTCATGCTGTTACTAAGAGTAAAAAAGATTCTCAATTTCAGCTTCACAAAAGGAAACTGATTTAAAGATCCAGACTGGCAATCCAGCCTGTAATATTCTGATTATCTTGCTTACTGTTCTTTTAAAAGCTACACTAATATCTTTGATCACATGGGAAAAAAAAGGAAACAGAATTTACTGCAGATAAAGCTTGTCCATTAACAGAGGACAAACAACAAATAACAGCCATGCTGAGCCTGCATGCAGACTTCTGCTTAAAATGTATCAGACTTGATACACATTCTAGATTATTAAATGAACACTAACCACAGAATCTTAGCACTGAACACATAATCTCCACAATTTATAAAGTGTTAATATGAGGTGAGGCAAAAAAAACTTGTGTAACTGTGCTACTTAAATAAGTGAAGAAAATCCAAATCCTGATTATAATGCCCTTCCTTACCTTTCCCCATGGAGAGTCCCATGAGGGCTCTCCTGGCTTGGAGGACTTCCATAAAGCAAAATCGTTTGGAGAACGCTTCTCGCTTAAGCGATCAGCTGAGATGCTCAGGTCACCTTTCAAAAGAGAAAATGTAAATGTATACATTTTACACCAACATTACTTATTTTTGGCATTGCTGTATCTCGCATAAAGATAACCTTAAAAAAACCCCAAAACAACAAAACCCAAAACACAAACCTCCAAATCACTGAACCCTCACAAATCCTCATTATTAACCTTGATAATCCTTTGGGGTTTTGGTCAATGTTTGGCTGACAAGTATCAGCTGCACTGGTTTCTAAGTTTTGACATGAGATTCATCTACATTCTCTTACCAGGCACAACTCCAATATTGTGGTTATAGAAAAAGAAATACAGAAAGAAAAAACCCATCCTCAGAGACAAGTAAGACTGCGATTCAATTCATTCCAAAGTTAGATGGATCTAAATTGAGACTATGATTGTCTTAATCTGCACATACAATGTGATCATAGAATATTTATTCCCTAATCTCAGCTGCTGCACAGAATGATTGGTGTTTGTTCAATAGCTACATTTACTCCTCTGTTACCTCCTGCTCTATGAGTGTTTTATTAAAACCTTTTAATATTCTTTTTATAGACTTTCTGTATGATTTGCTAAAACTATACAACTTTAGGAGCAGATAACTAATGAGTTCCATTTACTGAGCATTTTAAGTTAATCCTCTGCTATAGCTCTATTGAAAAAAATCTATATTTGGATTTGGTTCAACACAACAAAGTTAAAGTAAGAGCTCTAAGTAGGAAAGAGGAACCCAAATATTTGTCATGAAATAATCCCAGCCTGATATGGAAAATTCGTGCCTGACATGTGGAAGATCCAGGTTCAAGTCTTTGCTCCTACTCTGAGCCAGACAAACAGGCAAATAACTGGGCTATGGCCAAATGACTGAGTTATTCACAATTCTGACCAAAAAAACCCTCACAAACAAATAAAAAGCAACCACAAACCATCCTAGGATTAACAACATTTCTTGGTGTTTTCCAATTAAAAACTTTCAGGAAAGTACTGGCTCAAGCTACAAAACTTTGGCAAAGAAATTGGTAAAGGGAGTGCAGCAGGTAAATCATTAAGCTCTGACTGTGACTGATCCAAATGTCAGTAAAACCAGTTGAAGAGACCCACACACCATCAGTTCCTTCAGCAACTGAGCAAATCTTTACCTTCACCCTCTTGAAGAGCTTTCTGATCACCTACAGCTTCAGGCACCAACTTAGCATAGGAGTGTTTTTCACTGGCATCAAACTTCATAGTATCAAAGTATACAGATCCATTAGACACATACCTGAAAAGTTAAAGATCATTATTTAGTGAACTTTCTATCACAACTTAACTGAGGTTTATCCCCAAAATCACTCCCATGAGTTTTCTAGTAACTTCATTCACATTATGGTACTGCTCAGTATTTTAAATATTACTTAGGTGAGTCTAAGTTTTAAGGCCTTACCATACAAAGATTTTGGACAAATCATTGGAAGTAATAATAAAATTAATTGAAGAGAAAATAACAGCTACTGTTAAGCTTTTGAGAGGTATCAGGAAACAGTCACAAGAACTACAATTTTTAAAAATTTATGTTATTTGCAACTGATTTCTAACTGTCACATGTAAATTTTTGACGATTTTTGATGAAGATCAGGAATCAAACACAGTTCAAGCGAATGGGACTTAGACTTTATTTTAATGAACAGGATTTCACCCTGTAGTACATCATAAGAAGCATATCAGGTAAAAAATAATAGGTCTTTTGCAAAGAAACCTGAAATTTCTGTATTTGATGAAAAACTGCTTCTGGCAAAGATTACTGTTGCAGATGAAAATAGAAAACAGGTCACAGCTAAATGCTAAAAGCAATCATTCTGGCATCCAGTAGCAAACTTACCCATAACCATTATCCACAATCTTCTTCACAAAATCCACAATTTCTGGCACATATTCACTAACCCGTGTTAAAACGTCTGGAGGTAAAACCTAGAGATAAAAAGTAGAATTAAATATATATATATATATATGGAAATTTGCACTAAACATATATGTTATGTATTGGTTACAATTTTGCTCAAAAGCAAGTGATAATAAAATCTAACACTCCTATTTCAAGCTTTCTGCTCCGAACCAATGTGCTGTGGCCACTTTTTCCTCAGCCTTTAAGGGGATTATTCCAGTTCTTCTGACAGAAGAGGCAGCAAGTCCCTCTGATTTGCAAGTAAATAAATCAACCTTCACTGACCTGAAGCACTGCCTGTGACACAGCATTTGATCTGCAACAGACAAATCTCTGCTTGATGGTTACCATCACATAATTTCTTAATGGCTGAAGACTCTTAAGTAGGCAGTCTAAATGCTGAGGTTGGCAGGGATCTCTTGTGCAGCCCACAGATTCCAGCTCAAACTTTTTTGGACCAGTTTATGATTATTTCCCCATGTTACACCAAGGGGATGGCAAGGAGAGCACACATTAAACCTGGTCACCAATGAAGTGATGTGCAACAACCACAACAGATTTAAGATTGTTGAGATGGAAACAGAGCAAGTAATAATTTAACACCTATCTATTAATATTAAAGGAATTTATCAATAAGGTTGAAATATGAGATTCTTGAAAGCTAATAAGGAGCTATATTGTCTTTTGGGTACTCTAAGACACGGCACATACATCTTTAGAAGACAAAACAGTTCATTTACTTACGTTGAGTGCTTCCATATCTTTATGAAATTCCCCTTCCCAGAATTTGGGGAGCTTTGAGAATATGGAATTATCAGTCACCTGACTGCCATATTTTGTGTCCAACCAGTCAGACAGCAAATCTTTGCCTTCTTCCAACAGTGTCTAGAAAACAATAAGAATAAGAGCCCCTGATCCAAGACTTGCCCTGTTTAAATTGTGCAGAAAGATCTAATTTGGAACAGAGACAGAGAAATAAGGAATAAGACATTTGCAATGAGACAGTTGTGAATACAGAGTAAAGCAGGTTTCTACCATATTTTTATCATATTGTTCTTCATAGATAGATGAAACAACCAGAGCAAGGAAGATAAACTGTTAAGTGGTATCTGTTTTGATACTGCTCACTTCAATAGGCATCTGGAGCTTACGCTGTAAACACCAGATGGGACTTGCAGTTGTATTACATTTTCTGTTCCCCCACTGCTACTGGATAATCTAACAGAAGCCTTACTGGGCACACTGCTAAAAAGTGTCTGAAAGACTAATTTGGACATCAGCAAGGATACCTTTTGGTCTTATATTACAGGATTTCTATTTCTGACACTAGGATATAATGCAGAAGGTATGATTGCTTAGATTTTAGGGTTTTTAAAAGTTCCATTAGATCAGTATAGACTTTTATAAAAGCACTTGATATTGGAATAGCTGGGCTTTGTTAAAAAACCCCATAATTTAGAGACAGGGTCTTCTCAAGAAGGGAGCACATAGCCATGTGTACCTCACAGTACTTCAAATAATCTGAAAGCAAGAGAAGATGAATTTACTAAAAGACAACAACTACTAAAAATAGTTATACTGACTGACTTGATTACTGGACAGAACCAATGAAGTTAACATGAATATTTGTCACTAAATGTAACTGTTTTTCATAAAAATAATCATGAGCACAACTTTGGGGGATGTATTTTCCTCTCTGATCAGAGACAGAAACACTTACGTGGAAAACTGCCACCACTATTGGAACATCAGAAATGTGTGTTCAGTAACCCCTAATGAAATTAATTAATCAAGACAAAAAAGTCAAAGAGAAAGTGTAAGTACATACAAGAGCAAAATCCTCACTGGAGGACTGAACTGAAGAATCAAATTTCCTTATTGAATGCAGAGTACTAAAAAGTTCTCAGTCCCACAATTTCTCTTTTTATGAATTAAAGGTTCCATACTGTCTCAGGGAATTACTACGAGCTACACATTATTTTTAAACCTCCTAACAGTTACAAGCCAAATATAAAATATAAAAAGGAGCTCAAACTTACCTCATGACATCTGTTGATCTCTTCAGCAGGGAGCTTTGCTTGGAGAGCTTCTTGTAGAGGGTCAAAAGCAGACTTCACCGCATTTTGAATTCTTTCCAACATTTGCTTCTTATCTGGGTCTGTTGTTTCATTTAGTTTAACTGAAAAGAGCTACAATTAAAAAAAATAAATTAGAAAGCCAGCTGCAGTACAGCAGCACCATGCTCCATATACAGAATATTATCTTAGCCACATAGTACCTTGCTAGGGATGAATAAGACATTATGCCACAGAAAAAGCTTTGACATCAACTACTGAAATATGAAATATGCTCCTCATCAGAAATAATGGTGCAATCACAAGACTTTAGTTTGCATCCAAGTTCATTTTTTCAGAAAGACTTCATAAATCACTACATCATCATCATAATTACTGCTGTTTTCATTTTCTATGCAGCTGATCACCTTAATTGCACAGCTGATTACCACGAATTTGAAAAGGACAAGCTTTAATGTGGAACAGGGAGAGGTTAAATGCAATGTTTAGGCAGTATATCAGGCAAAGATAGCTGGGCAAAATTTCCAAGCCTCCTATTTCCAGTCCTGTATTCAATTCATCAGAATGATAATCTCTTTGTGATTTGTAGTTCTAAAAATTACCAGAAAATCACCTTCCCTCACCCTCAGTCCTGAATACACAATTTATTAAATCCTTAAAGCTTTCCAACCTTTTCCTTCCAAGGTCATCAATGGTACAAAGGAGAAACCTCCCAAGCTTTAAAAGGTTACGGACAGACCACTGTTCAAAAACTCTTCTAAAGGATTATTTTAAAGGCTTGAATTCTAACACACAAACATCCAAATACTGTTTGAGCGATACATGCACTCACAAATAAGCGCTAAGATCACAGAAATCAAGAATGGCTTTTAAAGAATTCGTCAATTCTAAACCAATGTAAAAAGCAAAGTGATGTGCCGTTCAAGTAACATTTCTAACATGTGCAGTACCAGAACTAAAAGAAGCAGAAAGTTTAAAGAAGCAGCGGAGTCTGAAGCATTCTTTAGATGCTTTCCTACATTATTGAGTGAGAACGTAAAACACAAGCGGAGATTACCACACCCACCTCTGAGGCAGTTCTAACATCTTCAAGCAGCTGATCTGGTGTGGATTTGCTCTCTCTATATCGTTCAAAAAGGTGATTTTGTCTTGCTCTCTTGATGATCTACAAATCAGAAACATGAAAATATTCCTGTGAAGTGACACACAGTTAAGAGTGCAGATAAAAATCTATTATGTACAAAAGGCATTTCCCTATAAATTTAATAAGCTACAAAAATAATGTGCAATAATACAAATCAAACACACCATACACACTTAATGGACTACCTCAACAGAGTCAATTAATTACCTCATCAGGCAAAGAAAATAAATTATCTCTTTAAAATACTGAATCTTTATTATTTGTGACAGCATTCATTATTATACATCACTAAAGGGTTTGCTACCATAGGAGTGCTACAAAACTGAGAAAATCAATGCTTTTGTGCACAAAGTGTTGGTCTCAGTAAATAAATGTAAGATTTCTCTTGGCTTATCAAGTGGCAGTTACATGTGACCGACTTCCATTCTAAAAGTTGAACATCTTAGATTGCAATTTAAAAAAAAAAACCTTACCTTGTCATCAATATCTGTAATATTCATACAATAGAAAACATCATATTTAAAATAATCCCTCAAGATTCTTCTCAGGATATCAAATGAGATGTAGGACCTAAAACCAAAAAAATACAGGGGTGTTTTTAGTAAACATCTGTATCTATTCTGTGCACAAACCATTTTAACCTCAATCAATAACTGTGCAGCAGTTTTACTTTGCCCCCATCTATTAGAAAGTTTTTAATTCCACAATGATAAAATATTATAAGGTGCTTTTAATCTTAAATTGCAAGCATTGAGTCGAAAGAGACCATTTTCTAGTAATATACTCATCTGAATAATACTTTTTCTAATAATCTTTTGCTTCCACTAGGCACTGTTACCACCTCTATCAAAGTAAGGGATGCAGTACCTGGCATGTCCCATGTGAGAAGCATCATAAACTGTTGGACCACAGCAATACCACAAGACCCTTTTTCCATTCTGAGGCTGAAATACTTCCTTAATTGAAAGAGAAGGTACAATGGTCAGAAGAAATTGAAGACATGACCTCAGGCCAGTAACACCCCATTTGGAGATGAGAACATGAAAACATGGATTATAATTACAAAATACAAATAGTTATTCCATTCCCAACTTTACCATAACTAAAGATCAGCACTAGCTTAATCCTCTGAGAGAGATAATGGAGCATGGCTGCTTATGTTCTACGCATTCTAATCACTCAAGATATCAGCTTACAACAATTTGGACTAAGCAGGCCACTATTCAAACTTTAAGAAAAAGTTTTCTTTTGCATTGAAAAGGGTTACACCCTATAATCAGTTCACAGATACTTGAATACTACATCCTGTGTAAAATTAATATTCTTAATACTTCCTCTTTCCCAAAGGACTTTCAAACAAGACCACAAGAAATTTTACACTTTTTATATTGCAACTATATAATTGGTGAGACGTTTTTTACACAGACAACATCTGAATAAAGAAAACTGTGATTTTATTCTGCTCACACTGCCTACACTAGTGTGTATTACAGCTGAATGCCTGGCTACTTTGCATGACAACTTGAAACTGGGAACTGAATATTATGCAGTATGCACAAAGAGACTCACACTTGTAGTGTATATATATTAATGTAAATAGCATTACATTTGCCCAGCCAATGCAATTGATTGGTACAGAGTTCCTGGCCTGTGCTTGTTAACGTCCTACAAAATACAACCCGGAGACCTGACTATTGACAGGGCAAACATTCCAGAAGCAGGATTTGATGACTGCTCTGTTTGTGTTTCTAGGGAAATCCCCACTTCCCTTTCATTTACTCACCTTACTTCGAGTCAGGCTGTTGTAGAGGCAGAGCCTGGAATGTTTTGTCCCTTCAGGGGGAGACCAGGGAGGCTGCACACGTTTGCCTTTACCTAGGAGAAAAGGTAGTTTAAAGAAAGTTTAAAAGACACTTTCCACAAACAGATTTGTAATATAACATTTTCTCCTTATCACATCATTATTTCAGAAGGAAAAAAACCCCACATCTAAATGGAGAAAAGAGCTTCAATCCTAGTAATTCAGCTACTTCTGTTAGAGACTCCTACAAAGCCACCAAAACCAAAGTAAATTATTGCAATCTAGTTTATTTTCTACTCTCTAAATTGCCATTCCTATTAGTTTTTGATCCAAGTAGCAGTGAGGAAGAGGGTACAAAAGCAAGAGCATGCAATTCAGGTAAAGTATTACCATGAGTTTCGAAATTTAATGAATCATTAATGAAGTGTTATGGCAGTCCTGGGCTATTTGCAACACCACTGATTTTACTGTGATGGCACATCACAGATCTCACACAGAATTTGCAAAATATCTCCAGAGTCCAGAGGTGGTCTCTAGAGCCAATATTAACAGAGTATGTGCACTCAGGGTGAGAGGGAGAGCTGACAGAAAGGCTTAGAAAGAACCCCAGCTTTTTATCATGCATTGTTGCTAAGTACACAAGGCATTTCTGAACACACTCATTTACCACAAATATGCTCCAGTTCAGCAAGAGGCTACATTTTGCCATTAAAGAGAGTAGATAAAACTCAGGGTAATCTTAGTGACAATATTCTTGAATTTGTTTTCTCCTAAATTTGTGAAGCAGCATAGCTGTTAAACTCATGGGGTTTTTCAAAGAGAAGTATGGGCATGTGATTTGTCAAAGAGTTGCAGTTTGCTGTGTAGTGGGCTGCTTACAGCTGTAATGATGTTAAACCAATTATCACATTAACTAGGAATGAAAGCAAACCAAGAAATTCAAAAATACAGCAAGTTTGCCGGCTTAATACATACAGCACTATGTTTACGAATTCTCATGGTATGCATTTTAGCTGCAAGTAAAATATTATACGAACTATTTGTTTTGACAACAAAATTGCCTTTCTT
This sequence comes from Camarhynchus parvulus, assembly GCF_901933205.1. NCBI lineage: Eukaryota > Metazoa > Chordata > Aves > Passeriformes > Thraupidae > Camarhynchus > Camarhynchus parvulus. The sequence continues at coordinate 14,216,726 of NC_044575.1, read as the reverse complement.
ATCCTGTGTCTCAGGGTGCTCTTCATCAACTCTGTTTCTCTCAGTATCTTCATATGCATATTTTGGCTGAAAACCTTCAAGTAATGTAAACATTCACGGTATAAAAAACGTAATCTCTTCATCTTGCTTTTTTGAGTAACTGCCCAAATAAGAAAAAAATATGTTAAGTGTAGTACTCTGTCTCACTTCATGGGACTTCATTTAATTTCCATGCTATGAATCCATGGCAATATGTGTCCATTCTAAACATTTCATTGCATGAGGTACTTGTGAACAGAACACCCCAAGTTCAAGAGCAGTCTCTCCATAACACAGGTCATACACCAAGGTATGGATTTGTTTACTCTTTGATTTACAGAGATTACTCTGGCATGCTTAATTGTGGCCAATGCTTCCCTCAGGGAAAGAAGCCTGTGTGGGTTAGCCTAATAAAAGATAAATCTGTAAAGCTTTCTTCAGTTACAACCACATGAACACAAGGAAAAACCCAGATACTGCACCCCATATTTCTCAGCTTGTGAATTAGGTGTCACATTTTACCCACTACACAGATGCCAAGGGCAAAGTAAAAGGCTGGTAAAATATTGGTTAGTTTGGTCAAATCCACCTCTGCCAGCCAACAGCCTTTCCTCTGGTGGAACTGAAGTTCATTTGCTCTAATCCACCATGGAGTTTTCTGCCACACCACAAAACCAACAATGTAGTATTCATGGTTCTTATAAGAAGCATGGCAGATTTGTGTGTTATTTTCATGGTGAACACTGCGGAACACCATTCCAGGATTCCTGAAACACATCATGAAGATACAACCCTTCAGAAAGAGAGATTTAACAGTAAAGATTTCATGGTCAGGAAAATGGAAACCTTTTCTGTTTCTGCTCCACCCTAATCCATGGAAGTCTACAGACAATCTGCAGTTAGTGGATAGATCTGCTATCAGAGCCAGGGGTGCAGCTGAGATCCCTTCTCTGCTGGAAGGAAATAATAACCAGCACAAACACTTGAAGGCACACTCAACATACTGAATTTACCCACAGCAGTCTGATTTTAACTGCTGTTCTGTTAGGAATTGAGAACACAATGGGGAGAGGTTGTGAAAAGATGGCATTGGAGCAATACTAGTTAACAATCATCAGCAAGAATGACAGACATGCATTCATTTGTAGATATTGCAAGCACTATACAACAGCTCTGCGTTGTTATTTTTCATTATTTCATGACTCCCTGAGCAAGGATCTCACTATAAGGCAATTAAATTAGACTAGCTCATTGGAAAACAACTCAGGAGAGTGATGCAGCTCTCAAAAATGCCTGCCCATGCTTACACAATGACCTAGATTAACCAGTTAATACTTCCCCAAATCATCAGCATGCCTAAATTACCATGGTTAAAAAAGAAGCCCAGACATTCTTTGTGAAGCTAAGTGTTAATAACAATTAGAAGAGGAAGTATTCAGTTTATTGTATTGTGGATTTGTATATTATACAACTATTTGGTTAATCTTGCAAGGAAAAAAGTAGACTGGGCAAATCTTGGTATTTCCAGGAAAAAGCCCAAACCCACACATTCTGTTACAAACCAGAAGATCGCCAGCTTTTTAAAGAAAATACACATAATCCAATTCTGTACACTGAGGAATTTTAACTTACAAAAAAAAGGTAACAGCTTTTACATCCAAATAGGTCAGGATCTATCAATTGCACAGTAACTGTATGCAAGAATAATGTTATGACTTTGAATACAAATTGATACTGTAAATCTTAAGGCGTGCAAGAGAGTATGAAAGGGAACTTCTGGGAATTCTCAGCAATAACAACCAATACAATGTCAGCTAGTCTACAACCTGCTCACCAGTTTCATATTACTCACTTGTTTGAAGTTTACAAGGCTCATTTTTGTCACTGCTGCCATCATAGATTGCTTCTATGTGTCTGTACCACCGGACAACATGGATATACTGGTCCACAGGTGGCCCCGAAAACTTTCTGAACACCTCCACATCTGCATGTGAAAATGTGAACCCCTGGATATAACTACGAGTGCTCAGGTACTCGTTCAGAGCCTTCACCCTGGCTTCCTCTTCACTAATGCTCAGAATAAAACTGTAGCTGGAAGCTGTAAAGAGAGGCACAGGACATTTGGTCAGCATTAAAAGAAGGAGATCCCATGACCAAAATATATCCTTATAACACACATCTCCCCCTGTAAATTAGCTCTGGTAACTGGTAAGAAATTTGAGAAAATTAGATTTAATACAAGCTACCAAATAACTATGTATTTCCTGTTAACAGGATTATGTTCATGCTGCCATAAGTTTGTGAAGACATCTTTCAAAGAGTGACAAGGACAAGAACACAGGTCTTTTTCATAAAGAATATAATCTACCAAAATTGGAGAAAATCCTTCACACAGAGCAAGCCTAATCAGTCACTCTTTTCTATGCTGCTAAAACACTCATCCTGCCAATATTTAAATATGATTCATTTTATGCACTGTGGAATGGCTGTGAATACGTCCACTGAACTTGAGCACGTAGTTACATCTTTGCAGGGGCGTTGCCTGCACACAGGCTCCCAGCACAATGCTCAGTTCTTCCTATTTGCTCTAGAAACTCAGAACTTCAGCTGCTGCTGCATAATCCCATGCTTCTCCCGTGCCCCCTTCTCTCCTCAAGCACATGAATAGTATTTAAAATGAGTAAAACCTACACAAAAAAGCAGAAAGGATTTCCGATCATGGCTCTCTCTCACAATTTATTAATTCTGTGATTTCTCTGGTATATAGGCAAAGCAGGTTCAGTTATGTCTCCTCTGGACAAACACAGGGACACAGAGGAAAGCTCTGTGTGTTGGTGGGGATGCTCACTGGAAGAGCAAGCCCTGTGCGTGCCAGGGGGCACAAAGCACTCTGAGGTTACGCTAGCACTGCCATTAGGCAAACCCAGCATTCACATTTTCCAGCAGTGATTCAATGTTTGTAGCTCTGTTCATGTTCAAAGTACTGTACAAACATGAAGGCAATATCCTGCCTAGGTAGTCAGCCAGCAAGGTAATTCAACCCAAGGTCACGTGCAGTGAAGTGAGAGAGGCAGCAGCAGAGCACCTGTCCCTGCTCCCAAAGCCCAACACAGACCACAGCCACAAGTGTCACTTCTCACACTGGCAGGAATATCTCCTGCACGGGGAGTGCCCAAAGCATGGAGGTGCTCACAGAACAGCTCTTGGAAAGGTGGGAATGAAAGGAGATGGGAAAAGTGATGGCTAGGAGAGGATGGGAGGGATGGCACAATTGAAGTTCTTCCAAATATCATCAGTTAAAACTTTATGAACTACTTTCTATACAGAAATGAATTATTAAAATATCCAACAGCAACTCAGGATGACAGGGAAGTGGCAGCTAGATACCAAACATGTTTGTATTCAGCTCTTTGGGGTATAAATGAGATATAGGGACACATTGGGAGAACTAATAAAAAAGGTCAATGACTTTAAAAAAATTTAAAATAATCAAAATTCACAAAATATATTTAATATCTATGAACAAAAGAAGACAGATCCATGTAAAGTATAAATCCTTCTCAAGGCCTATCCATGTAATTGCTTGGTACAAATAAGGAATACTAAGGAAATAATGGCTCATAACTCCACCTTATAGGCTTGCCTTATCCAGCTGAATAGGATTCAGCTTTGGCTCACACAGTTAATTTACTATAATCTTTTCATGCTCCTAAATATTTACTGATGTTTATCAACACAAAAACTTCACATGTTTGTACACATTAAATAGTTTGTAACAGTTCTGTTCATTAACAGTGGAAATCTAAGACTTGAACATGAATTTTGTATACATGAAAGATATGAGGGAGAAGGCAAAAAAAAAGGTATTACAAGAATGATCTAGGTAGAAATGAAACTATATCTCAAAGAAAAGATCTTTTGCAAGGAAAAACAACACTCAATTTGCAAAGTATTATTATGGTTATTATGACCATTATTCACACATCAGGCTGCTAATGGGAAGCAAGTCAGTGTATCTGAAACAATGTAAGTGCTTTCCAACCACATCTGTAAACCAATCTAAAAGGGAACTTGCCCAAACTTACACACAAATACAACAAATATGACAGCACTCATACAAGCTAATTTTGGCAAGGAGAGGTAGCAAACACTGCCTGTGAATGTCAGGACCAGTTCAGCACTGATAAGCTTAACAACTGAACCTTTTTTGAGCAATCTTGGCAGAGACATTAATACTTAAAATGTTTGGCAGGCTCACTGTCCCATTCCCAGGGTCCCACATCAGTTTCACAGGCTGTGCTGAGCAGATGACTGTGATAACACCGCCTTGGAAGGCAGTGTAGCAGCGGATCACTTGTTTCAAGCAAAAGGAATCAGTGACAGCTGTCTATGTAAAAGTCTGTTCCGGTTTAATTGATATAATGACTAAAAGAAGAACAGTAAATCTACAGAACCTGGTTTTCTGTGATTTCCATTCTGCATGCTCAGTTCCCCCCATCTTGCAATTCCTTCAATTCATTAAACACTCCCACTGAAATATCTATCTCCTGGTACCTCCTAAGTGCTGTATCCTATTTTACCATGCTCCTGCACAGCTCCAGCCCATCACTGCTAAGTCTGCCAATGCTGTGCAAGAGGCAGCTGCCCTCTGTCAAACTGATTGATTAATTAATACCAGTCAATGGATTCAAAAAGTACTGAGGGAAGAGGCCCAATGGATATGTGTACATCTGACCTGTTTTCCTTGTTGCTTTAGGAAAACAGGCTAAGGTATTGCCCTTCTCTCTAACTGCAATTTTTTTCCATCCCCAAAACAGAACAGATGCAGTTGTTACTACTCAACTGCATCAGGAAGTGTCTCCTTGACAGCAGAAACACGAGAGTACTACAGAGCTGTTGCATAACACTGAATTTTAACTCATGTGAACAGAATGATCCATAGATATCGTATCACACAAGAGGAAACAAGCACTGAGCACCAGTATTGGAGAGGTAGCAAAATAACCTTGAAAAATCTGAAGAATTAATGTCATCCAGTAGAAAGTCCTTTCAAAAAGATTCCACTGCAGACATCAATTCATACAGTTCTCACACCATAACCACTGATGTACAATCCCTTTGGGTGATATAATTGTCACACATTCTTCTTTCCATGCATGGAATGCTTCAGAGACTTTTAAAGGACACTGGGAATTTGTCTGAGAGACTGCAGCAACACGCAGACTCAAAGGCACAGGACAGCTTCTACCTTTTATCTGCACATAAAATAACTTTTGAGCCTTAATCAAGACACATAATCCCCACAATATAAAATTTCATTGAAAATTTTCACTTTTATTAACTTGAGAATGAAAACCTCTGCTCCTTGCAGGTGATGGATGGCAAATAAATACAGGAAAGCCATAAAGAAGGCAGTAAGCCGGCTGACACAAAACCAGGGAGTTACTTCACTCCAGGAAAAAGCATGTTTCCTGGGCTTCCCTGAACCTGCTAACCTTGTCAGTCATAATTAGATGACAATGTAAATATTCTGGGAATTCTGCAGAGGCATTCTCCAAAAAGAAATCTTACCCATTTCTGAACATTTTGAAACGTAACTTCTCATCCCATTTGGCTTTCACAAATTTAAGAGAACACACAAAAGACAAATGTAACATTATTAAATCGGCTCCAAACTGGCCATTTATCATCATGGCCAGCCACTCTAGTACCTTTGAAAAGAACTCCAACCATCTGCTCAGACAAGATGAATTCTCCTTTTCCATTAACATTTCACAAGAACCAAACCAATGCAGTGATTCCAGCTAATGCCAGACACAGCATGCACAGAGACAGAAAAACAAAGGACTTATCAAGATTCACACAAAAGGAGCAAGAGGCTTTTAGATGAGCAGAGATTTTTAAGACTGGAGTATCCCACACCAAGGAAGAGCTTGTCAATCCTAGTCCTTTGAGCCCTGGAAGTTTCACTTCCACTTTTCCTGAACTGAAACTAAATATAACAATTGCAGATTCAGTTAAAAAAACACCCCACCCTAACAAATAGTAACTAAAGAGTTTCTCAAAGTGCACCTGAACTGAGCCTTTCTTGGGTTTTTCCCCCTAAGACACTGAAAAGACTTCTGAAAAAGCTGATCCCTTGATGACAAGAAATGTTGTACTTTAGTGGGAATATTACAAGAGATGAAAAAAGATCAAAGTAACTTTCGGTTACTTTGTTGCTTTGTTAAAGAAAAAGGGGCAAAAATATCTGTATTTACAGATCCTCAACTGGAATGACAGAAATTTCCAACCCTTTACATACCATAATGCTATTTCATACTTGCATGACTGGTATGCCAAGTTTCCATTTGCTACAGTAGTGCCAAAAATTATAGTACTACCCCAGCCCTCCTTCCATATGGAAGCGAAGAATACAACCCATCATTACAACACGGCCACAAAAAATGTCCGTAAAAGTCCAAAAGTTCAGGCGTGAGTTCAGGGGAGAGCACCGATGGCTTGGGGAGGCAGTGCGGGAGGCACAGAGACAGGTGAGAGCACGGACGGCGCTCTGAGCGGCACACGGACCGAGCGCACCGAGCCGGGGCACAGCTGCTCCCGGACGGCGGTGACGAGGAGCTCCGAATTCCCCCCACAAATCGCGAACGCCAGCACCAGCCTTACACCCGCGGCGGGCACCGGCGAGCCGCATCCCGCGGGACGCTCCCCCAGCGCGGGGCTCGGGGCAGCGCGGCCCCCCCGGGGGAGTCGGGAACGCGCAGGGGACGCGACCCCGCCGTGACAGCAGCGGCGCCGCGACCCCGGGCCCCGCCGAGCCGTGACAACGCCGGCCGCCCCTCGGCCCGGCCCCGCCGGGGCCCGCGGCGCCGCTCGCCCACCTACCGTGCTCGGCGCTGGCGGCTGCTGCCATCCCGGAGCTGCTGCTGCTGCTGCCTCCGCCTGCCCTCGCTCCCGAGCTGATGCAACAGCGCGTCCGGAAGCCTCGCCCCGCCCGCACTACGCTACTTCCGACGGGCAACCCTGCGTCACCCGGGCAACAGGCAGCGCCGCGCGGCCCCGCACGGCACGGCCCCGCACGGCACGGCCCGGCCCCGCACGGCACTGCCCCGCGGCCCCGCACGGCACGGCACGGCCCGGCCCGGCCCCTCACGGCACGGCACGGCACGGCACGGCCCAGCCCCTCACGGCACGGTCCCACACGGCCCGGCCAGGAAATGACCGCCCAGGGCACCGTGCCCACTGAGCCCCCGCTCCGAGCACCGCCGCCCGCCTTTCCTTAAATAGCCCCAAGGATGGAGGCGCCGCCGCCAGAACAAAGTCCCAGAGCCAGCTTCTGTCTGAGCCAGGGTTTTATTGCTGTGCTTCAAACTTAGCAGTGCTGAGCACTCCGATACAACACAAAATGGTTTCGGAAACTAAAGCATCACAGTACGCAAAAACAGCGAGCGGACTCCTGGTCGTCGCCCCCGGTTAGGACAGCACTGCCACAAACTAAGGGATGTCCCAGCTTCTGGCTCCGAAGTGGGCATCCAGCACCTGTGTTTAATATTTTATGACTCAGAGGTAGGAAGGTCATGTAAACATGAAAACAACAAAGGCATTACATCCCTTCCGGCTGTCTCCATGAGCTGAGGAGGCTAACTCCATTTCTACCAGCAGTTCCTGACACCCTCATTTAAGGACGTCTGAAGACAGACATATGGACACAGGAACATTTTTGCAGTTCCTCATAAACATTAATCTTCAGCTTCTACTTTACTTATAAAGTTATGTACACAGGAACATTTTTGCAGTTCCTCATAAACATTAATCTTCAGCTTCTACTTTACTTATAATGTTATTACTTTTTAAAGTGTTTAATACACTGTAATAAGCCTTGGTATCTATGTGCTTCAATGCATCCAGTAAATTATTAATACATTGTTTCTTTCCCAGTCTCTTTTTCCAGATGAGAAGCATCTGATAGGATTGTTCTTCTCTATTATTAGGAAATTTAGAAATAACTTTATCAATATCATTTTGCTGTAGAAGAGGTCTCATAAGCTGCTTCCACTGTTGCGGTGGTACTTCCTTTGTAAAGACATCACAGGTCTCTCTCAGTTCTGCAAGAAGAAACACACAACACACATCAGCTTGGACTTTAAAACACAAGGGTTTTTTTTCCCATGGCTCACACACATACTTGCCCCTTAATTTTCAGCCAATACCTGCATAGACCAAACAGCAGCAGCAAGGCCGGGTTTGGCACCTAAGAAGCAGCAGGACAAATAAGTTTTCTACTAAGTGGTCTTAAAAGTAGCTAAAGGTATTGGTGCATTCTCAGTAGTGGCTTCCTAAGGCAGGACACCATCCACTGTCTGGTTTTGAGGAAGGCTTCATTGGCTGGCATGTTCCCTTGGCAGGACTACTGAAGAGGAAGTTTTAACTACTCCACCGTGCTGCTGGCACAGGTTTGCCACACCAAGACCCCCAAGAGCAAAACCCATCACTTGGACATCCAGCACAACAATCTGCTTCCTACAGGAGGGTGAATGGAGGTTTGATGTGCTCTTCCACGTGAGGAGACATTTGACTGAGAGATCTCCCACTCTGACCTGCACCTCACTCAGTAAAGCAGAGTGCACTGCTGCAATGCAGACCCGTTTTAAAACATTTTTCAAAAATTTGTAAACCATTCTTAAAATCATGACTGCGCTATACTCCCATGCAGAAAAGTCATGCTCCAAAGTAGAACAGTTCACCACAGGGATTACAAATGCAGCAATAATCCTGTTTCAGCATATTTTACAGTAAACTGGAAGCCTTATAGCTCTAAGCAATATTCATTAGCCTCTTTATACTACTCCATAAGTAGACTAAAGTCAACAGGAAATAAAACCAAATTCCAAGTACTGCCAATTTATGGAATACTTACCACATTGAGAGAGATCTTTAACAATTATCTGACTTGGTTCTTGTACCTGTAATACAAAGTTGGACCATTACTCCAACAAATCAGGATGCTTCACTCACTATTATGTTTTACCTATTTGACAACTTGCTTTTACATCACACACAGCAAAGAGGGGAAGGGAAGCAGATTTCAGAGCAGACCTGAAAGTACTGGAGTAAAGAAAATTGCATGGTGAAACAAACACGCTACTGGCTCCAAGGCAACATTCGCTGCTGTCACAAAACAGTAGTTTCTCTCAGGGAGATGAAAGAGGCAGAGTAAATTAAATTAGGGATTGAGCTTTTTTTCCCCAAGCTATCACTTGCCATACTTCCTATTACAACTTTAAGGGAAAGTTTCCTCTATTGTTTTGCTCAAAGCTCTAGGAATAGTTACAAGCTCAACTAAAGGGATACTTATATTAGAGAAAATACAATGATCACTTCACACACGTACACTTATCTTACAATTTGCTGGAGTTCCACTTGGAACATTAGATAGCGCAGTCTGCTGAAAAGCAGAATTCTGCACAGGTTTTGCTGCCAATGAGGACTCAGCAATCCTCCTCAACCACACCGTCATACGGCGCTTCCAGCTCCTGCACGGGACAGTGCCCTGCTCAGAAACAACACTATTTTCCACTATTTTCTTCTGGGGGAAGAAAAGGAAATACTTGAAGCCACCAGATGTCAGAGACACAAAAGGAGAGCTGATAATTTGGCAAAGTAACAGCCTTTACAGAATTAGACTTCAAATGTGTAAGAGACATTTCCCTCATTTGCCTCACAAGCATCACAAGGACAGAGACCAAGACGCTGAAGACCCTTGACTGTAGTTCTGGCCTGGCTGAGGTGGGTGCTTGCCAAGTGATTGTTCACAGGTGTGCTTGCTGTGTCACCACGGTACACTGCTTTGGGCAGGGCCTGACAAGGAGCAGCTCACTCTGTATGCTTACACCTGCTGCACAATACCCACTCATCACAATAGCCCATGGATTTTCCCCACCTCTTGGCCAGATGCCCTCGCTTTACCGAAAGACTGATTTTCTGGGGTAACTTTGGTGATCCCCCACAGAAGATCCCTCATATGCCACACGCCCACCATCAAGGACAGAGATTGAAGCCCCCCCCCCCCCAAGGACTGAGACCATTAAAATTCTAACACAGAGGCACTGGCCTGACTGAAGCGGGATGTCTGCCAGGTGTTGCCTGCAGGTGTGCTCACTGGGCCAAGACTGGTTTCCCATGGGACCCAGTCCTGAAACAATGGGTCCTGCTCACTGCTGGGACTGAATTGTCCTGTTTGGAATGGGACTGTCTGTGCTTGTTCTCAACAGGCTTATTCTCCACTGTCCTGTACCTGTTCCCTTGACATAAGACTATAAAAGACCTCTGAGTTAACCAAAGACTTTGAGATTCTCCCCAACACAACAAGACAGATCTACTGGCTGGACCACAAGGATTTCATCTCTCTGTTGGTAGCTAGTCCCCATCCCCCACCCCCCTTTTTCTCTCTCTATCTCCTTTCTAATCCTTCTATCACATTTGCTGAGGGCACTCAATAAAAGGTGCATTTGTTTTAATACTGACAGTCCCCTGCTGCATGTCTTTTGCACTCTGAGATGGGTAAAATGAACCATCACGACCCCCACTTGTACTAGCGGATTGTGACAAAATGGTTTCAGAGCCTCACTCTCCACCTCCCTGGCTGTTCTGCACCCACCAGGCTGCAGGGTAAGGCACACAAGCTGCCTCCACAACAACCACAGGAAACTTTTCCTAATGTTCTTACTGATGTGGATTGCGGCTTGCTCCTCTCTAAGTATGGTAGCTAGATTCCCCTCCTAAGACAGCAGGGAATTAAACTGCCTTGCTGCACCTGAGATGACTTAACAGCACCAGGGGCCCCAAGCCTATTGCTGTGTCAAGGCTGATGCTCAGAATTGTTGCCAAGTAGCCCGTCAGCTACATGGCAGTGCACGACCTTGGGTTGTCTGTGGCTGGATTAACTTTCCTGGTGGGTTCACAAACTACAATCAGTTGAAAGAAGCCAGTGAACACCCATGTACATTGCATAGTTTTTGTGAGGGGAGAAGGAGGGAAGCCAGCAGGAACAGCTCCCTTCATTTCTGGCATTGTCAATTCATTAAACAAGCATAGCCAGGGAGTACAGCACCAGGTCAGCATGAACAGCACAAGCACAAAGCAGAGTAGCATGTCTCACATGACAGGTAGTGCTAAAGCTGGCAAGCTTTAGAGTATTTATTTATACGTGGAAAATGAGGATGAGGAGTTACTGTTCTGCCCCTGAGACTTGTGTTTATTAAGGTACAAGCCCTTTGTAAGCATAAGCCAGCATGCTTTCTGTTTGGACAGCGACAGTGACCCACAGGTGACACCACCCCGTGACCAACATGCATAAGTGGGGATGTGATGGGGAACCCCCCTACATATGACACGCATAGTTGTACATCATTCTCACTGAAACACTTTCTGTTTAAGGGTATAAGCACATTAAAGAAGTTGATCTTATTTATACAGGATAATTCTTAAACAGGAAAACAAATGACTGAAAGAGCACTGTCATGGCCGACACTTTTGTTTCAAAGCCCAGCATCAGCTATTCAAGTATCAGTAGTTGTTGGAAGCATTAGAGCTGTATGAAGGGAAGGCGTGTAGGTACCAAAATATTCAGTCTCAGGACTGCATCAGTGGAACTCTCCTTAGCAAATCAGCTCTTACAGCAGCATGAGCACTCCAAGTGCCTGTGACCGCTCTTAGATGAGAGACAAGTGGCACCATGCACCAATTTGTAACTGCATCATTCTGCAACTATTTTATTGAAATTAAAGACACGTTATATTTGCTACAGCATTTCCTACTGCTATTTCTATGCTACAGCATTTTTTGACCAGGTTTTTTGTCACGTTTCTTCATCAGCTTCTATAAATAGATGAAGTGCTGCAAATCTGGCCAGGGCGTGAGGGGAGATACAACCCAACAAAAAACCTGGTGTGTTTCACATATTTGAGCCACTTATGGACCTTAAAAAAGAAAAAGAGCAGAGTTTAGGGTGAGCCTTTGAATATCTCTTTCAATTCTGTTTCTTCAGTCTTCGAGTATTTTTGGCATAATTAAAATGCATTTAATTACTCAAAATGTCTAATTAGTATCGTTAGACAAGAGTGCATACGCTGAGTGGGTAATGCATTGGTGAGGGACAAGAGAAGCTCCAGGGAGAAAAAAAGTGCTGTACACACACTGAGAACAGCCTGGATATTTTTCCTAGCTGCTCATCAAGACTAACATTTGTTGTGTAAAACTAAGACTGAGCTCATTTTTGCCTTGTGGTGCTGGTAGCGATGCAGTTTCTAACTAGAGAAGTTAAAGCCAGCTTTATATTTACTTCCTCCAGCCTTGTATTTGTCTTGCAGAATGCTGGACTAGCAATTTTAGACTCAAACAGTAAGGTTCTGAAATGGCATTTGGATGCCAGGGTATACCCAGCTTCAAGCTGGAACAAATGCCAGCAGCCAGCCTCAGGTGGATAAACCCTTTTTAGGGATGTACTTTGAGACTGGCTTGCTCTGAGCCCTGAACCCCTCCTCTTTTGGGACTGCTTAGGACCAAGAATTCAGACTGTCAGGTCCTGGTCTGTAGCTTGTGACACGAGCCCAAAGGGAGGAAGACACAATCACTTGAGTGGATCAGGAGTGGTTAAGTCTTATGAACTAATAATTTGTAGTCACAATGCAATGAGAGCTGGAACACCATCATGCTGCAACACCAAACAATAGCTGCCATCAGCTGGGGAATACACATGGGAAGCAGCAAAAATTAAATTAATTGGGTCAAGGTATCACTTGGAGACAGTCTGAAGTGAAAACTTGCAGCTAGTCCAAGCTTTTTCCCCACTTCCAAAGCATCCTGGTCACAGGCTCTGAAGCATTTTCCAGTACTGACAAGGAGACACCAGCAGCTATTGAATGCATCAGACACTTGCTAATTAATTTCTGACCTTGCATGAATCACGACTTGTTGCATCACAGGAACACATCCTGACAGACATCTACAGTGAGACAAACATTGAGGGCTGTGTGTCAGGTACAATTAGGCTGTGGGCAATTAGAGATTAAACACTTGGTCCATCACATACTTACCAGTTGTCCCTCTACATCTTTAACAGTTGAGGCAGCTGAAAAAAAAAAAGTGTCTGAGCAACTTATAAGAATTGCAGGAACTTAAACATGGCTGAAATCACACAAGACTTATACACCATAGAAACTTCTGTAACACAGCCAAAGCTTTTAAAAGCCATTTAGTTTCTTTGACCTGTCATACATTTCACCCCAGTACAGCCCTTAGCAACAGCACAAACACTGCCTTAATCCTGCTTAGCAAGATGCAGACAAGATGCTGTTTGACTTTTAAGCCACTCTTGCAACCTCCTCTACAGAAGGCAGAAATTGTCTTTACTGCAATACAATCAGTAAGACATGACTTCAGCAAACTTAGCACTTAAGATTCATAATAGCTTTCAGTATTATTTTAACCAAGCTAGTAGCAAGAGTATTTTAAAATACAATAGTGGAAATAGAAGTTTCCAAGGACAACAGCTCAGTTTCCACTAAAAAATAAATTCACACAAGACTTATCAACCTAACATTCATATTAAGATGTTCAAATGACTAAAGGCAACCAATTTGTACCAAAAAAAATCTCCACAACCAAACATAGTGAAAGCAATTAGTGATCTAATTAGTTGCTACTTTTTGCCCCATGCATCTGAACCCCCCACAGGTTTTTCCTCTTTGCCAATACAAGGCAAGTTGATTGGAGAAGTCCTTTCTAAGGACCTTATGATAATCTTGCTTTGAAGCAGAGGCATCTGTCAGCAAGATAAGAAAGCTCATAGTTAAGGATTATGCATTTTATTTACCAAGCAAAACTACTCTTCACTTTACTAATTTGCTAATTTCAATCACACAAAAATGAACTAGAGCTTAAACATGTCCCCTGTAAGGCAACACAAGAACCAGGGACAGCCCTAGTGCATGCTTTGCCTAACTATGGAAAGCAAATTTAATGGATAATAATCAAGCAGTTACCTTTATCACACTTCAGCTTTTTAACAAGAACAACAAGTATGAGCAAGCCCAAAACAGCCAACAGAAGCACTAGAATAACCCAAACATGAGCTTCCTTCCCTGCAAAGTAAGAAAAAATTAGTACTGAAACTGTCCCCCAAAGAGATATTCCTTGCTGTCCTAGAGAAAAACCTAAGCCCAGAACTAATACAATAACCCAGATAGTTTGTCCTGGCACTCTCATGGACATGTTGCCCTGAACATGTGAGCACTTGTTTGCACTGCACATCGTGCGCCCAAAGGCATCAGGGAGCTCTGCAGAGAGCTGCAATACAACTTCCACAAGGTTTTATGGAGAGACACTTAAGGGTAAACAAGTATGCAAAAGATGACAGCTAGCTGTGGGTGCTGTAGCATGGACAGGGTGCATTCCTGGCAGAAGAGGAAGCTACTCCAGGCACAGTAAACATCTTCACACTATCCATAACTTTCAACTGGGTCACCCTTACAACCTGAAGAACCCTGGCAACGCATGTAGCTTTTCACCAAGTGAAACCCAAGGTGGTTTGTCCCATCAACCCCTTTGATAACTTATCTTTAGCAAATAACTCCCAGACTAAAATGCAACTGCTCTTAAGTACATTACAGTAGTTGAAACCACTGTTTTACAGACTACTCTGGTGTTACTAGCCTGAAGCCACAGACCCAACAAACCAAGCTGAGTGGGACTTGTGTAACAGACCTGGATTAGTTAAGCCTAGTTCTCTGGTATCAGTGGAATTCAGCAGGATTTCTTTCCCATCTGGATGCCTGAAGTGGAGGGTAACAGAACATTGTATCAGCATTTCCAGATCAGTACATAGCTCTGTCCAGGCCCGATTCTTTTTCAGACAGAGCTCAGAACCATGAATGGAACATGCATAAACTTTGATAGAAGTGTATCTTTAAATAATCCAAGACAAGAGTACAAGATAAAATAAAAGTAAAGCAGATAAAATTCATGTATGCTAGCATCTCAGTGAGGAGGGAAAATTAAAAAAAAACCAAACCACAGAGTATAGGCATTATTCATGCATGGTTAGCTTCCTTCAACAGGTAGTTCTACATACTAAAATTTTAAGCTGGGTGCTAGAAAGTTCATTCAAGTATGTTTCTGTGGAAATACCAACCTGAAGACATGAAAAATGAAAATCCAAGTTTACAGCCATAAGCAACAAGCACAATGATACCCAAGTCCACATCTTTCTAGGTCTCAACATCACAGGTTTTGACACCTAAAATTTAAATGCATGAATAATGCCATTTGGCTTCAGGACAATTATTTACAGCCTGGTGACATGTGTTAACTATTGGCACAGATTGGGCCACAGCTCTAACATTCCCAAGAAGGAAAAGAGTGACTTAAACTTACTCCTGACTGATTCTCCGACACATTTCACAGCCCTCATCATCACAGAAATACCCTTGTTTGCACTGGCATTCAGCATTCTGTGTCAGAGTACAGGGTCTCAGAGTTATCTGATCTAAAAATAAAATATAAGTTAGCAAGTGCAAAGATTATACTCAGGCCATAAGGCAATTTACTTTTAAGTTCAATATGCCCAATGAAGACCAGGTTTTTCAGATTAAAAAGGAGGAAATTGTTAAGATTCCATAAGGTTTGGTACCCTCTTTGCACTGTCTGCAAGGCAAGCATTCCTCCAAGCCATTGGGATGGGCAATAAAGCCTTCTCCTTCCTTGCAAGGGTCACATTTTCCTTTCAAATGCGAAGCATTGCAGTGGTCAGCAACAAAGGTACCTGTGGAAGAAGAGAACAGGCAGCAGCAGCAATCTTGGGATCTTCTGACAGACAAAGGGCTAAACATAGATATTATAACACAGATTTCTGAGAAAAGTTCAACTCTTCCTTGCAAATCAATCACATGCCACACAAACCAATAGGCACAGGACAGTCAGGAGGCACATTTGCCATTTGCCACTCAGACAGGGAGAGGTGCAAAACGAGGTGTCCAGCAGGGCATCTGCTGGAAGGATGGGTCACCGCAGCAGGCAGGGAGCCTGTGGGTGGTACCACTGCTGAAGGAAAGGGGCAGGCCCAGGGAGAATTGCTTTCAATATACTTTTTTATTCCTTTGTATGAATCCCACCTAAATGCACCAGTAAGCTTCTGATAATAACGAGAGGTTTCTTCTTGGTGCAAAACTTGTTAGCTCTGCACGTATTGAGCAAGGAGAGGAGAGCAAAACCATACTGAAGCTTTGCCTACAGACACAGAAATATCAGAATTTCCCTAGGCTGTTCTTTGTGTTAACTGAATCAATTAACTTCAAAAACTTTATCCTCAACCACAAGCAAAGGCTTTCTGGCTTGATGCCAAAGTGCCTCTCCCAGTCATCACGTGTTGCAATAAGGGGCTCTCACTTCAAAATGGAGCCCAGCCTTTACAGCACCAAGAAGTCCTCACGGCTCCAACCAGGTTTACAGGTTCCCAGCATGCAATGTAGCAAGCAATTGCTATCAGCTGTAACTGCTCAAGTCTTACCTGCTTCACAAAACACACAGCAGAGACCTTGATGGAAGTACTCTGTCTCCCCACAGTTTGCTCGGGCTCTAGGCATCGTCAGTAGTACAACCTACAGCAGAGGCAAACAGGAGACTCTTGAGTGAGTCATCCTCCCTGGACACGATACCTATCTCGGGGAGATTAACTTGGGAAGTCGTGGAAACACATTCAGAAGTTTATGGGAAGCCACAGAGGAAACCCAAACTAATTTCTACTAAGTGCTGCTCACAGCAGTAATTGCCATCACAAAGCTGGGGTTAAGGCAGCACCGTACAGCAGCTGATGGGGCTTTAGGCAACTGTTGCCACACGTTCCTGCCTCCATATAAACGTTTGTTTTCTTTCCACTACCTCACTGCAGATGAACTGCAGACGCCAAAGTTTTTGCGGTGTGCAAGGGATTAGTTTCTCTCTTCCCCCATCCTTTTAATTCATCAGTCAGTGCTAGTCTCGCTCCCGCAAATTGAGGAAACGCCCCACAGACTCCTCCAACACCTCTCACTGGCTCGAATCTTAGGCAGAAGACAAGTCGAGCCATTAGCAATACTACAGGAGCATCGGGAATGATTTTTTTAAAGAGGAAGAAACGAGCAGAGCGCGCACTACCGGGCAGGGCTCCCCCACAGCCTCTCAGTCCCGGTATGTCCAAGCGCTTCCAGGGAGGCGAGCGCAGGCTCGGTCCCGGGCCAGCTGAGTCACATCCTCAGCAGCCTCACACAAGCAGAGAAATCCTCTAGAACAAAAGCGGGAGGAGGGGAAGAGCAGGCCGGCACGCCGAGCCAGCCCTCCGAGTTCCCCGGCACTAATTGTCACCAGAGGGCAACGTCTAAACTAAAACTAAGAGGGTCCCGCTCTTTAAACTCTCTCCTCGGTAGACTGAAAATCTTCCCTCTAACTGTGGGGGGTGAGAAAATGCCCAGTTTCACACTTAAATAACCCGAGGAGTATTAAAAATTCACTCCCGACTTGTAACTTTTTTTTTTTTCCCCTCTGAGAGGGAAGGGCGGCAGCGAGTGCGATAGGAACAGATGGAGAGACGCGGTACATTTCCTGAGGGCGCTGAGTCCACGGCAGCGGCGCTGCCGCAGCTTCCCCAAAACACGAACAAAAAGTTCGGGAAAGTTACCAAAGTCCCTTGAAGAAGAAAAGGACAGAAAAACCCACAAGGCTCCTTCAGGCTAGAGCTGGAGGAAGACTTTTTCCGCCTCAAAAGCCAGGATTTCGGTTCTGGCTGCGGACGGCTGGCAGCCGCCACTCGCGGCGGGCAGGTGCGGGCCAGAGAGCCCCAGCCGGCACCTACCAGCAGCAGCAGTGGGACAGAGAGCCCCAGCCGGCACCTACCAGCAGCAGCAGTGGGCCAGAAAGCCCCTCAGCCAGCACTTACCAGCAGCAGCCCCGCCGCTCGCCCGGCTCTCATGGTGATGCCCATCGCTCTAAGCCCGTCCCGCGCCGCCGCCGCTCTTATTCCCGGGCGGGAGGGCCGAGAGCGCACCGCCACCCCGCCTGTGCCCCGCCTCTACTTCGGCGGCAGAAAGAGGAGTTAATTGCCGCAGGTGCTGAAGGGCTGACCAGCCTGATCACAAAAATCAGCGGGAGAGGCTGTGAGGAGAAATTTCCCCACACTGCGCAAACGAAGTGCATATAACTGGATTTTCTGAAGCCCTAAAAGGGTTCTCACGTTTCTCCTCAGTAGATGTTCCTCCCAGAGAAATAACGTTTCTGGCCATGATTTTCCTCAAGAATACTTTTCATTTCCCATGTGCATGTAGGAACATTCACCTCCATATTGTTGAAACTGGATTAAAATTAATGGCACAAGGATTCATAGGCTGTTCCTTTTTGGATTATTTTTTAATCCTTTATGGCAGCAGCCCTTAAATGTTGGAAGCTCTTCCTCTGCTGATGATGAATTAACTTTGAGATAGTTTCTTTCACTGAACTGCTGCTCTTGTGGTAACAATGTTTATTTTATTCAACTGCAGTTACAAGTCCTAGTGCAATCCTTCTGGGTGCATAGTTCGGTAAAATGGAAATAATTCAAACAATTTCCTGCATTCACATTTATACACACTGAAGGCTTCTTGCTCAGCACTGCTTCTCTTTGGTTCAGGGGGCTTGGGCTGTTTGGGGTTTTCTGTTGTTGTTTGCTAATCATTTCCCAAAGCCGGGATACAGTTGTACCCAAGGGATGCAAGCAGCCCTACTGACGTGGAGAGGCTCCTATCCATAACTCAAAACACATGCTCCAAAAATAGGATGAGAGTGGTGAGAAGAGCTGTGCTGATAGGCCAGAGATGTGCTGACTTGCTGAAGCATTTAAAGGAGATTAGTGCATGTGTTGGCACAGCTTTAGATCCAAACACTTGGATACATCCAAACAGGAGCAAACACTTTGAAGCTGCATAGGGAACTTTGCCCAGCCTGGAAAGCAGAGGCAGTGCCCTCTCACTGAGTTTTACATCACATGTGGCATGGGTCAGACTTCCTCAGAAAGAGTGACTAGGATGACATCCTTCAAAAAGGCATCCAATCTGTGTCAATAATGTTGATATTCTCCAAGGTTGTTTCCTCAAGGATGAAGGATGCTTTGGTTTTCTGGAGACTTTTGATAATAACAAAGCCACTCTCACCCCTTAACATTTGTGATCAGTTTCCTGAACGTCAGCTTCCAGATGCTGGCTCTTACCCTGCCTGTTCATATCAGAGAGCTGCAGTTCTCTCTGTGGAACAATCTATTCACTATCCTCAAGTCCTTGATATAAAGGTTTCCTAAGTCCAAGATAAGTTTGTACATTTGCATGTACAAAAGTGAAAATCAAGGGAACCACTTCTCTTTCTGTGGAAGTTGCTACAATAAGAAGACAATTTCGGACAATTTCTGACAATTTCAGCCAGAGTGGTATCAAACTGCTATTGCTGTTGTAACTTATGGCCCAGGTCTGACATTCTTGGAGACAATTTCCTGTAGGTTTTCGTCTAGGAAGTGATTTACTTTTAAAATATTATCAAACACAAACCCAAAAATAATTTGTCAGATAGACTGCCACTGAAAGTTGTGTGTAGTTTTATTTCAACATATCAAGCACAAACAGGTTTCCCCTAACTGGGGAATATGACGAGGAATGTACTTAAAAATTTGGAAACATTTACATTGAAAGATAGCCCAGACTGGCACCACCACTAAGTATTTTAAGGCTGTATATATAGCAGTACTTACCACTTGGAACTACTTCAGGCCAGAAAAGAAAGGCTTAGTATTGTCTGCAGTCTACAGAAAATATTGCAAATCTTTAAAAAATGGTGTAAAATAGGAAGACTATTAACAGGGTTGAACAATGCAGTGGCAAAACCCTCCCTCTTTCCTGACCTTTGACAATAAACGTGCCTAAGACCGAACACACGTACACCTACATCGCTCCCATCCTCCTCACCTATGCTGGGGCAGTGGATTTCTCTCTACAATGCTAGTGTGTGATATTATAAAACAGCCATATAGCAAATAATAACAATAATAGTAAGTGACCAGGTTTTACAAACAGGCGTGCGTGTCTGACATCACCCTCGAAGTGCCAGACCCAGGACACCAGTCAGCTCCGTAACCAGACAAGGAGCTTTCACTGGATACTTCCCATTTCCTAAAGCAGAATGGCTCTAGGAAATTGTGTATATTTACAGCTTCTGTGGAATGGAAAATAAAACACATCCTGAGGTCCCATTCTGCATGGGCTGACTAAACAGATCATGACTTAATATCCCAGGGCTGGAATTTTTGGACCAAGTGTTCTCCCTCCTGTAATTAAAGGCAGCTGGACAGGCACCGTGGACATCAGTTCTTTACAGCTCCCCAGCTGCTCTTCCTCACTCCTGGAGCTATGACCCAGGCCACCGTGACTTTTCCAAAATGTTGAGGTGATTACCATTTTGGGGTTACCAATACTGCTGGGTAATTATTAATTGCATCAGAAAATGACAAAACATAGAAAACAAATTGCACAATTAAAGCTACATTTGGCTTCAGCATTAAGGCCCATACAGGTTAAGAGGTCCTTGAAGATGTACATGTAAAAGGCAAAAAATGACATAATCTGCAGGAACAAAGTTTTGCAGGTTCCTAGGTCCCTTTTTAACCTCGTTTTTCCACTTCCTTCCACCTCTGCCGTGTTGGTTCTAAAGTGCTTTGGTGCCTCGCTGGGCTCCTTGCGCGAGCGGCCCCCTCCTGCAACCAGTGATCATTATTGCTGCCAAATGTAGTGATTTTATTTGAAGACATAATTAATGAAGAGTTGACATGTAAGAAAGATGCAGAGGAGAAACCAACAGCGAGAGTCCAGGAGGAAGCTTTCAGAAGAGGCCTTCCGGTGGAAGGACTTTTTGTTCAGAGCGCTGAGGTTTCTGCAAAAGAAAGCAACATGATTATTTATGTGTTGGAGAGAAGTGTGCCTTCACATGTGTGCATACCCAGAGCTTCCACACCAGGAGGGAACCCTGCACTTTGGTGACACCCTCAGGGGTGGAGCAGTGTGCACCCCCACACTTTGCCCCCCTTTTTAACAGGAAGATTAGTGCTCCTGGCTGCAGCTGGTTGGCATGGGAAGGGCACAAACCCCAAGAAATCTCTTCATCCAGCACTCACACATAGACCTGTGAGTTTAACCTGTGCCCTAACCTTCCCAAACCTGCCCTGGACACGCCCAGGAGCTGCAGCGAATTTAACACCATACCACCAGTGACTCTGGCATCCAGAAAGGGCAGGCCTCATGTGCGATCCCACCTCACTGAAGCCTTGGCAGGGCTGGATATACTTCTCACACAGAGGGGGATCAGCAGGGCTCCCTGGAGCTGAACTAGCAGTTAATTCCTCCCCACAGGAGTCTGCAGGGCAAAGCCCTCTGTCAGCAGCAGGTGTGGTTACTATTTCCCTCAGATGGCAACCAGCAATTTGTACAAAAAACTGGAGTTTAGTGCTTTTCTCCATGGAGCCCAGTTTTTCAGAACACACACCCTGCAAACTGAGGAAGTTCCTAACATGCTGGATCAGAAGGCCACACATTCTTGCCTGGCAGAGATTTATTTTTAGCCAGGGCCTGGCCCAGTCCTTCTCAGTCAGGAGTACCTTGAGTTGAATAACATCCTGAGGTGATGCTTTTTGCTCAGAAAGAGACTGTTAAGAGGAAGTTAACTGTTTCAAGCAGAGTCTGGGTTTGTCTTTCTGGTATGATAAGCGGTTACTTTATCTGCAACAACTTGAACTGCACTCCTGCAGCTCACAGAGACACTCTAAAGGCCACAGTAAGGAGTTAAATGCCACACAATTTTTTTTTTAATCATTGTTTGATGACAGAAAGTGGTTACCTGTGTATGTCCTGTTGGGCTTTCTGTAGGGATAAGACAGCTGAGTGAATTTCCTTCAGGTGATTCATTTCTTTCCCACACTGAGCGCACAGGCTTTCAAACCCTGTGGCAAAGTATTGAAGGACAATTATGTTTTGCATCACCATTCCGGTGATAGTGAAACACAACACAGCAAGTGGGTGGCTGTGAACTAATTGTCACTGCTAGGGGGGACACTTTCAGGAGGAAACATGGGGAGGAGACAGGGCACAGAATCTCCCAGACAGAAGATTCAAGCCACCGTAAGATCCAGGTCACTCCTGTGACTCTGGGTCAGGGTGCTTCTCAGTCAGCTCTAAGGAAACAATGCTCCTCAGCTGAGGGGAGGAGAAAGGAGTGCTCACACCTGCTCACTCTCTCAAACATTCAAGGTCACCTCTAACAAAGGCAGAGAAAAGAGACAGAAACACAGCCTGTTTCCTATGTGTTGATTGGAATGTCACTGTATTTTTCCAATTTTGCCAGGAGTTGGGAAGTCCTCGTTTTAAGGAAGAAACAGCACATACAGAGAACAGAAAAGCAGAACATTCCCTGTGCTGCCTGTGGGCTGTTGGCCCATGGTATTAACTGGGCTGGGAAATGTCCCAGGGCTGGCTCAAGAATTAAACTACCAAGGCAAGAACATTAAAGCCTGACCCAGTGACATCCAGATACTTGCCATCATCATCTGAGAGCTCCTGCACTGACTCTGGTGTTGAACAGCTGCTCTCTGTGTTCTGGCTGTGGTTGGAAGGCTGATCACTGGTTTTGCGGCGCCTGCAGTCTTTGGCAGACCTCTGGATAAAACAGGGATTAGATGTGACTCAGTCTCTATCACAGTGAAGAGGTGTGTGATTGCTTTAAACAAAACAATTTGGGGTGCTGGGAAATATGTATGAGACTGTGAAGTTTGATTGCTTTCTCAGCAACTCCTAGTAGTGGACTCTGGCAGCTACTTAAGGATATTACACCCGTGCCTCGTACAGAAGCATTTCCCCAGGTGACGACATTCTTAAGATACCTATCCAAATTATTCTTCTTGTAGCTTTAACCGACACATACTATGGATGAACCTTATTGTTCCTTTACTGAGTTGTGTACCTAACTCAGCCAGGTACGTAAGAGAAAGCTGGAAAAGAAGAAAAAATTAGAATCAAATTCCCCAGCAATGATTTTTCAGAAGGTGCATGGAGGATCTAAACATCATGGAATTTTTATGCCTAGTTTCTTGACGCACTTTGGAAAGTTTCTCCCTCTCTCTCAGATAAGTAAACCAAAGACATTGATTCAAACTTCTCACTACAGGGTCTGAAAAGCAGTTATGAACTCCAACACCTGAATGTCACTGAATCAGAGACATTCAGGTGTGGGGCATTACAAAAGAAAAGTCTATGTACATAATAAGATACAAGTTTTTCAGTGTAATATGGGTTATACTTAGCTAGTTTAGCAGCTCTACATTTGCAAAGTATGTTATGAATGACAGGTATTGCTCCAAAGATGGAAGCACAGAAATAGGGGAGTATTATCTCTGTTTTAGGGAAAGGATGGAAAGATGTTTCTTGTCTTGAGAGAGAGTGAATGATAAAGGCTCATGGCAAAGACTGAAACTGAAGTCAGGGGGTCTCAGTTATGTACTCCAAAATCTGCAGGAAGTTTTCTGCTTTGGAAACACTGAACAGTAAAGTTCAGCTCAGTCATATGCAAAATTCAGTCTAAGAGTCACTGTCACTAGCATTGGGTGGAAGAAAAATGCCAAAATTGATAGAATGAGTCAATCAGTAATTACAATTCTTGGGAGCTAATAATGGTATAATACTGCAGTTGACAGTCACAAGCTATATTTACCCAAAACAAAACTTTCAGCTTATGCTGTGCTTTTACATGAAAATGCTGTAGAAAAAGAGCTGTGTACCTAAATAATCATAAAGAATATGATAATCCCCAGAACAGGTTTTTTACCTTGTGCCGTGTAATTTGATTGTTTATGCATGTTGCTTTGTGGTTTGACATCCTTGTAGACAAGTGTCTTTCCATTGTCTGAAGTATTCCATCCTTCTCAAATTGGGCAATGTCGTTCAAAGGATCCCAAGGTCTTAGACTTTTGAGACCAAATGAGAAAAATTCGTCAGAAAAGCAAGAATCCCACATAAGCCCAATACACTAATTCCACATGCATCAGAGCCAGTAGCCAGACTTTCCAGATGCAGTGACAGGACTAACAGACAGTTCCCTGCACATTCACAGCTCCTTTCAATGAGTGAGGGGGTTCAGTCTCCAGAGGCTTCGCCCTTGCTGCCCAGGGGAGGAGAGCACAGTTGTTAACTCTGCTCTGAACAGTGCAGAAAAGCTCTCCTAAATGACTCTGCACTTCATTGCAGCAATAGGAATTTTCATCAATGACACAGTGGATTTTCCATTTCCATGTCCGCATTTCCAGCTATTCCCAGTTAGTATCATGAACATGTATTCTAATGATGACATGGAGCTCAGAAAGGGCAAGCTGTGGACATCGTTTTGGGGAATGGCAGGGCTCTGATGACAGGTCTGTAGCCCTGCTTGCATCCCTGGGAACTCAGGCAGCGAGATGTGTTGGGAACCCCAAGCCCAGCACTCACTCCTCGTATTTGTAGCGCCACTCGTTGGTCCCAGCATCGTGCTGGAACAGCAGCGGTTTCCATTCCGTGCCGCTTTCCCTCCGCTCCCGAGCAGCATTCCTCTGCTCCTCTTCCAGCACAAACTTCTCCTGCGTCGCCTTGTGCTGATCACCTTTGTTTATTGCACTGGTAACATGCTGCCAAAGCCTAGGAATAATCAGGGAAGGAAGTTAAACCACCTTAGAACCCGCAATGTATTTTGCCAGCTGGAACTTTGGAGCAGAAACTTTTCAGGTGTATTGACACACCAGCAGAACTGTACCAGGATTGCTCAGCCTCTGTTTTTAGCTTGTAAGTTAAAGAAACTGAGAAAGGCAACACTGAATGCTCTATGGGTGACCTGATAAGGAACTTTCTCTTAGATAACATCACCTACAACACTTATTGAATTCTTCAGTGCTGTCTATTATTGAATTCTTATGCTGCTGTCGTAAGGAAGTTGTGTTCAACTCACTGGGATCCGTGGCCTCTTTAGAGGTGATTGGTGGAGAATCTGTTCTGTTCCTCATCCTTCCAGGCATTTCTGTTTAGAAGCCTTTGCATCAATGTCTATCCCCAAAACAAGTCTTTATATTTAAAGTTTAGAAGCACTGGAAAACGAACTTATGCGCACATCTTGTAGCTGCACATGCACCTCCTATACAGGATTTACAACCAGATCTGTAGAAAGCTGATGCAATCCACAAGCAACAAGCATGTCCTCATGCTCACAAGCTGCAAGCATGAACACAAGTTTTCACTCACACTTGTTTGCAGCTGCCAAAGGATAAGTGATCTGTTATATGAGCTGTTCTCCTTGAGCATCTGCCTTCTACCAGAGAAAAATCAATACCTTTTTTTTTTACCGCCGTAGCCAAACTGTGATCAGCCTCTCCACAATTCCTCTAATCAGAGCACTTTAATCTTCATTCAGATTGGAAATACTTCTGAGACTAGCAGCTAGCACTCCCAAAATATTACTGTATGCTTTAGTGTTTAGAATGTGCACAGGAGATCTAAGCTGTTCCATTATTCCCAGCTCCACAAAACATCCGTCCACCATTTAGAAGATGAATTCATAACTGCATTTAATTTGGAGCTTGCTGTGAAGCTCTTAATTTAAAAGCGAGCCTGAAGCTTTCATCATATTTCTAGCACCATACATTAACACAGCACTTCCAAAAATGCAGCCTCTTAGATAAGTAACTGGATGCAGAGCAATGCCTTCCTTTCATTTTTAACAAGTCACACCTCTATTTCTGTGTATGAATAATTTCTCCTAGAAACAAAGGAAGGAAACTCAGTGATGGGGATGGGGCAGGGAGGAGTGAAATAACAGCCTAAGAATATATTTTGGTGGTGTAAAGCCTGTCCTAAAGAATGTAGTGGTGTAAAGAGTGAGTCCCCTAATTCTACAAACCTTAGAGGGACAGCACAAGATTGTCTGACAAGGGCAAATTACTCCATCAAGAGTTGCATGTGTCAGACAATGAGACCCTCCACGGTGAGCTGCATGACAGTATGAGCTTCAGAGATTCCCCAATTTTCAGCACTGCAGGGAAGACTAAGC
Organism: Camarhynchus parvulus; assembly: GCF_901933205.1. Taxonomy (NCBI): domain Eukaryota; kingdom Metazoa; phylum Chordata; class Aves; order Passeriformes; family Thraupidae; genus Camarhynchus; species Camarhynchus parvulus. The sequence continues at coordinate 14,190,548 of NC_044575.1, read as the reverse complement.
AATTTAGGCAGAATATAACCTGGACTGGATGGCAATTTATTCATGCAACTGTCAGCATAATAAGGAGTTTGGTGGAATCTCTGTTAGGGAACTCTGTAACTTTTCCTTATTCCTCCTTCCCTTGGATGCATGCAACATTATTAATCTCTCATGTAGCAAAGGGAGCCAGCTCTGGCCATAAACTCTGGTAAACAGAGAACTGGAGATTCTTTGCCCACAAGACCAAGATTCTCCTTTAAAGAATCTTCTTCTGAAGATTAAGAGAAAAATGTACTGCAGTCTACCCTGCTTTGCAGAGCTAACACATCTGCTCTCTAAGTTACAAATACAGACTTTATTGCTCATAATGCCCACTGCTGTTGATGCCTTGTGAAGGCTGACCTAGAACAGAGACCTAGATGGAGTTAAAGAATAAAGTAGGGATTTACTAGAAGGCCTCAATGGATAGACCTTGGGCAGCACAAGAGCCCAGCCAGGGCTACGCCCAAGATGAACCCAAAATGGTCACAAAATGGACGACCGGTCATGGGGTCTCCCACTTTTATAAGTTCTGGTCCATTTGCATATTGGAGTTAATTGTCCAATTATAACTTTAGCTTATGAAGTTCCATCTCTCTTGTTTTCTTCTCTTCAGTTCATGTTGTTTATGCTCTGGGGCCTGACATTTGGATCATTTGTCCTTGGTCCCCAGATAGAGAAGGAATTGCTTTGTCTACCTACTCTGTGACAAGAACTCACCATCCCCTAATGTGAAGCTCAGAAGTACTACACTAAAGCAGTACAGAATCTGAAAAATATAAAAGCTAAAACCCAAGGCATCACTTTCCAAACTAAATTTTTGTGTGTTTTTATTTTCATACAATCCCTTTCTTTACCTATAAAATGGGGAATCTTTTTAGGGTGATGTGATGCAACACCAAAATCAGATGTCCACAGAGAAGTGCACAACTTAATGCAGAGCCAGGCAGCAACTGCTGTGCTAGCTTGGGATTTTGGCTGGTGCTGGCTGACTGTAGTGGAGAGGAAGCACAACTAATTTGATTAAAGCCAGCCAGCCTCACATAACTCTGCTCAACTCTTGCTCAACAACTGTACAGTGTGCATTATTGACTTCTTCAATTTCCTGAGTGTATTGGGTTTGCATGGCCTGGTTTTTGGCAACAGATGCTACAGAGGAGGCTTCTGTGAAAAGCTCCAGAAGCTTCCACAACATCTGGCAGCGTCCTGATGGCTCCAAATATGGACATGCTGCTGGCCAACACTGGGGCGGGGGTAATGCCTCTGTGCTGACATACTGAGGAAGAAATCAAAAGAAAGGTTGTGGCACAGTTTTAATTGCGACTGGAGAAGAGTGGGGTGAGAACATGTGAGAGGAGCAGTCCTGAAGACACCAAGGTCAGTGCAGAAGGAGGGGAAGGAGGTGCTCAGGTGCCAGGGCCCAGATTCCTCTGCAGCCTGTGGAGCAGCCTGTCCATGAAGGACCCTGTGGAAGAGTGATCCATGCTGCAGCAGGATGGACTCACACTGCAGCAGTTTGCAAGGAGCTGCTGCTCCTGAGATGGAGCCATGTTGGAGAAGTTAATGGAGAACTGTATCCTGTGGGAGGGACTCCACCGTGCAGCAATGAAGGACTCCTCTCCCTGAGCAGCAGGAAAAGCCATGGGTGATGAACTGACTGAAACCCCCACCTTCCTGTCTTTCCTTGTGCTACTGGGGGAGGAGGTAGAGCTGTGAAGGAGGGAGGGGTGGGGGGAAGGTGGTTTTAAGGGCTTATTTACTACTCATTATCCTGATCTGATTTTTTTAGCAACAAATTTATTTTATTCTTGAGCCTGTTTTGCCCTCAATGGTAACTGACAATTATTTTCTCACAGTCCTTAACTCATGAACCCTTCATTAAATTTTCTTTCCTCTGTCCAGCTGCAGAAAAGAGTGAGTGAGTGACTTTCTTGGGTACCTGGCATCCAGCCATGGTCAAACTCGACACTAAGTTATGTGCCTGTTTTATGTAACCTAGATCATCCTACAAAGCCTGGCGCAGACTGCATTGGGGATCTCAGCTGAGATTATGAGGCAGGGTTAAACATCTGTTTCATTACATTCATTCATAAAATCCTGTTATGTGGTTCAAAGTACTGCTCGGCGGATGCCAGGACTTCCCACAATTCCTACATGAACTTTAAGAGCTTGTGGTTGAAATAACCCTTCTTAACAAGGTATCCAACCTCAGGATGACATCCTGCCTTTTTATAAAATGCTCCAGCAGTTACAGAGATCTCTGGAGTCCAGGCAGAATTGTTATTTTAAGCAGATAAAATATAGCCCCTGGTATTTCTCAGCCCAGGTCTATTTCAGAGCTGTACTTCATGGAAATACTCCAGAGTTAATAGTCTGGAAAGAAACAGGTAAATGACTGGGTAATATGTGCCAACAAAGCAGGTCACTGCCCTTCCAGGACTGTGCTGAGGAATTGGAGGAGCCCTGCTGATGAGAGAAGCAGCAGTGAGATGTTCTCCAAGCTCCCCACCTCTCTGACTCAAAGTCCGTCTGCTCCTCAAACAGCACAATGTGGCGCTTCAGCCTCTGCCTGCGCACTTCGCTCGTCGGGTTCCAGAACATTTCTGTGCTCCCATTTTTCAGCTCGTTTATATGCACTTCTCCATCCTGAGAAGGAAAAGTAAATGAATCCATGACAAACAGAAAACAAAGGCAGAAATGAATCCTGACAAATTGAAGCTGCTCCTGGATGATGATAAGGGATACCTGTTGTTTAGGAGGCTTCTTTCCTCCTCTATCCCATAAAATCTCACTGAACACTTCCTGAAAGTTTCTGAAATGAATGAGGCAAGGCATTGCCAGAAACAGTGGGTGCATTTACTATTAATCAGAGTAGAAAGGGACCTGGATCTTTCTATTAAGTCTTGTCCCCAGACATGAGTGCCCACAGAAACCCTAAGATACTATTCTTTCACACTGTTCCTCCCACCTCCCACCCAGCTCATATAAACAAGATCCCCGGCTCCCTTTTCCAAAGTCTCCCTCAGTACTTCCTCTCCCATGTTCCCATATGCTAGTTCCAGGACTGATCCCAGGTCCCCAAGAGACCCCCAGTGTGGAAAGGATGAGGTAGGCAGGCATTATCAAGCACCACTATGTGCATCTCTAACAAGCATATACACATGCACTCAGCTGCTGCTGTGACCCTAGGACTGAGGAGCATTGGGATTTACTTCCCTTCTTTATTCAGGTGGGTGTTCAGGTCCCACGGCAAGGACAATTCAAGTGCAAGGATTTCTGTCAGGAAAGTGGATGGTGTCAGAGAAAAGGCAGGAGAGTAGGTCAGTACTCCCAGTGGGGAAGGAGGAGAACCAACACCATCCCTAGCCCACTGCACGGCAGCTCCTCTGTTCACAGCACACTGCTGCAAGCAGCAGCTTACAGAACCACCATTCCAAATCCATGTAACTTCTTGTATGCATCACTGCAGTTTGTGCACCACTAACAACCAGGACAAAGATCGAGGGAGAAGGGTAAAAGCAGAAGTCTGAGAGCTGAGCAGCACTCAACCTTGTAGCTCAGGAGAGCCCCTGGATGATGGGCTCTCACAGGGGGTCATGGCAGGACCCACTGCAGACAAGGTACTGCACAGCCCAGCACAACTCACCACTGACAGGGCTCATCCTGCAGGACAGGGAGCTCAGAATGGAGCAAATCCCTTGTACATGCTTAGAAAGGGAAAATCTCCCAATTTCAAAATGCTCATTAGCTTTTTATGGAAAAAGACAGATTGCCTGACAGGACAAGTCCAGTACCAAAGGCTACACTGTGGTTAGGACCTCACTATAGTAAGGGCTTTATGCAGGCACTTTTCACCTGGCTTTCTTTAAATATCTCCTTCAGATAAGACAAATCTTGTTTCAGGAATGGCAATTTCTATGGACTGGCAAGGGAGCACAGACCAACTGTAATGATCATGTAGATGCTCAAATGTTGCTCAGAGAAATACCCAGATGTCCAGCCCAAAGCCAAGGGTCACTGCTTTTGTTTCAGGTACCAGGAGTTCCAATCAAAATTAGACTACATCATTCGCTATGAAACTTTATTCTTTCTGGATTCTGGCTTGAGGCTGGCTCTGAGTGAATCGCTTTTGTATACTGAGTGTACTACATCATTCACTATGCAACTTCATTGTTGGATTTTGGCTCGAGGTTGTCTCTGAGTGAATCACTTGTGTATACTGGGTGCACAAAGGTGCTGGGTGCTCTGTTGGCTGTTCTGAGCTAGCCATAGAGATAACAGCCTCACCGAATCGATGTCTCTGTCCCTCAGCTGATGAACAGGGTAGTAACTGTCATCTACCATAAAGGTTTGCTGTGAAAATAATGAATTCAAAACCCTCTAAGTTCTTCCCTGAATCTCAGCCTAACTGGGGAAGTACTGAAAGCACCAGACAAAAGGCAGCCTCAAGGTCTTTGCAATCACACCTCATACACACTATCTCCTGCCATCAGTGCTTGCCCTAAGCCTCAGACCCTAACTACAGACCCATTGCCTTTGATGGAGAACGCCCCTACTGCTGCCAGCTTCCTCAGGCTCTGGCAGTGCAGCGTTCACTGTAGATGGATGGGACTATTGAAGTGTAAATGAGCTCCAGAGATACCTTAAGAGGTGTGGCCCAGGCTGTGCTCACCAGCACTCCCTGGGGCTGGTGGCAAGAGGCAGGACAGGGCCCTCCCAGTGCCCATTCCAGTGCAGGGAGCATGCCAAGGGCTGCCAGCCCTCCCTCGAACCCTGCAGCCACCGGCTCCTAACCTGCCAGCAACTTCGAATATCAAATGTTACCCAGTGTCCAGTGAGACTCGCTAGCACTTCTTCTCCACATTTAATCTTCCCCGAGATCTGATTAATGCTCGTGCTGCCACCGAAGAAGGGCTGTCAGGGGAGAAGAGAAACAGCAAACGTGGTCAGTCTAGTGAGGACTGGAAGGGAGCCAACAGAGATGCAACAGGAGGCAAGGAACGTGCAACTGGCTGACTTACAGTATTTCTGGGGAAAGGCAGAATGAATTTAACATGGATTTTGACTGTCTCACATTGTGCCCCCTTCCTTTTGTTTGTAACACCACAAACACTGCAGTTTCAGGTAGGGAAATAAACCTTGAGGTGCATTAACACTCAGGAGTGCAAGGTCTCATCTTTATTGGAAATATAGTTATTTATTGTCAGCCAGACATCAGGATAAGTGTACTGAATCACTGTACAGAATCCCACTGTACAGAATCACAGCCTTTGCACCCTTGTCCAAAGAAAAGGAGCAGCACTAGTGGGGAGTCTTTCTGCTTATGGGACAGCAACAGCAGTGTGGCACTGCTGGTGGCATCGTGTGAGTCAAGTCTCCAGTGTGAAGAAGCTCTGAACAGCAAAAAAAACCAACAAAACAAAAACCACAAACCAAAGAAAAAGGGTATTCCCAGAGTCAAGGAAAATAAATAAATAAATCCCAGAACAATGGAAAATTCCACCTATCTCCTGGCTGCCAAACACAGGAAATGCCAGTGAAAGTGTGAGCAGCTCCTCGGTTCACAGAACACACCTCTTCAGATGTTTTATCAGGCACTTTCTGAAAACATTTGTACAGACAAACTTTTGTGTGTGTGTGTGTGTGTGTGTGTGTGTGTTAAATAAACCCAAATTTCACACAACACCCATGGATAAAATAATCACATGTATCTTAAACATCAATCTCTGGTACATATCCAAATTAAAAACAAAGTTAAGGGATTTACCTGCAACTTCCCACAGTTCTACTAAAATAGATAGCTAGGAAATGCTCAAAGCAGAGCATGTAATTACATCATCAGGACCTTTCAGAAACATGTTTGGATGAATCACACTGTTTTCAAGCCAGAAAAGAAGCATTTTAGGCTCTAAAGTGTTTGTAGGTTTGAGATGACACCCAAGTCAAGGAAATATCCTGGCCTCAACACAGTACACCAGGCCTTTGGGAAAAACAGGCTTTAAAGACAAGTAGGTGCAAATGTCAGGGAAGTACAGGAGCAAGAGTTCCCTTTGTAGGGGAAATAAAGACACAAAAATATGATTGCCCTCAAACAACTCACAGTTAACAAAAGATTCCCCTAACTCCAGTGATCTCTCACATTTATATTGGATAAGGCTGCAACTCTGAAGTCCTGCAGTATCTCAATTCTCCTTTCATTTTATGCTTAGGCAAGAAATTGTTTGGAGCAGAAGAGAAAAGGATGCTCCTTAAAAATCAAGTTAACTGCCCAAAGAAAGTTACAGGTTGTCACTTTCCCTCCTAAATTTTAACCCATGTATTAACAGAAATGCTCAAAGATGTCTCCATTTTGTCTGCATGAATTTGCATCACCAGGCTTTTCAGGGGAGGGACTAGCTACATGAACAATTCAGTGCAGGATTTGCCAGTGTGCCAGCCACTCAGAATTATCTGCCTGACAATGGGCTCTCACTTTGCCATCAGGGCAAGATCCTGCAGCCCTCAGAAACACAAGGTGCAGCTCACCACAACGCCTGCAAGGTACGAGTACCTATGTGATGGCTGCTGGAGGGCTACCCCAAAGATCCACATCCTAACTCACCTCCAAGTTCTCTGTACACTCACTAGATTTTGCAAGCAAAACTAATTATCCCTCCTCAAACAGAAGCCACATTGTCATTGCCAAACTTTCAGAACAAAATTTAGCCAGTAGCCAGAAAAAGTAATGTAAAACGAAGGCTTCCTGGGGTCAGTTTGAGTTGCATGAGGCAAAACCAGCAGCAGGGTGACACCTTCTCTCCAGGCAGGCCTCACTCTGATGCTCACGTACATTGCTGGTACAGAAATGATCAAACCCTGCCTGGGCACAGGGGCAAGACTGAGACCCACTCAAAATGGGGCCATTTTTAATGTATCTTACCTTTAGCTTGAATTCCAGTTCTGCCCTGTGGTTGGTTTTCTCACAGTCAATGGTAACTTTCCCTCCAAGCTCCATTGTCATGGTACCATATAAAAGTCCTGAAAGGAAAAAAAAGAGGCTTAAGAGAGGCCCCAGTGGAAGCAACCTGCTTTCTCAAGTAAACCTGGCTCTTGCTGGCACACTGTGAAAATCACTTGGCTTAGAGTTTTGAAAAGACAGAGCTGGAGGTTTCTAGGAAATGGCTCTTTACTATAAGCATGAAGAATCTCTCCCTGAGTCCATATTCCCCATTTCTAACACCAGCTAGGAAATAGCCTGACTCAGGTGCACCTGTGACAAGCTGAAAGTGAGACAGGAAAAAAAAAGTAAGTTGTGCAACTTCACTCGTGTTTAAACAGATCCAGTCAGTTCTCTCAAGGTGATTGAAGAAGAGAGAAGCTGTAATGGGATTCACCAGAATCTGGGAGACTAGAGGTCATGAGGGAACTTTTTACACATTTACCATTTGCTGAAGGTCTTTTGCAGAAAAAGAAAAATTGGTAAGAAGATTTATGGAAAGGAATGCTTGAGAGAGGACATGATGTTATGAAGTTACTGTTTTCAGGTACCCAGGCTCTTCTAAATATAAATTTACAAGTCAGTGTGCCAAATTAAAAAATAATCAACCACCAAAATTGGATTTGACTGCTGATTTTTACTCTGCAGTGAAAATGATGCAGACAGAGCTTCCTGAGGAGCAGTGAATGAGCAGCCATGCCGCAGGCTCAGCACATGCTGGCTCCACAGAGCAAAGCCTCACCAGCAGCAGCAGCCAGCCTCACTGAGGCAGCTCATACTCTGAGAAGTACAATGATTAGAGTAACAAACAATAGCAAGAGAAGGCAGGAATTTCCTTTATCCTCAAAAAGCCAGAAAATATATCAAGCAATTTCAGCGTTAACATAATAAAAACTTTTAAGAAGCTCAGAAATGTAGTCTTGCTCTTTTCATCTTATCTGCAGTGCATATATGCAGTATTTTCTGTTTCTGCATAGTGTGAAAATTAACACTGATGGGCCTGATTCTCTCCTGGGCTGTGCCCAGGTAAACCAGAAAGACTTCAGTGAGGATTACTGAAGGTCTCCTGCTGAGTGCTGGGACTCATGGGGGGCTCTCTGGAGTTACCAGGCCCTGTGGTGTCAGCTGCTTGAGAGGGGAGAGCCAGTGCAAAGTTAGTCAGTGAGACACCATTTTGTTACTCTGTTTGCTTCTTATTTGAAGAGTCATACCTTACCTTTACAGTGGGCATATGGCATAGTGATTATATACTCTTCCCCTCTGCTTAGAAACGTAAGCTTTGCTTTCCCATCCAACAATGCAGAAAGTGAGTTGCCTAGAATTTAAAAAAACATAAACATTAAAAAGTCATGTTATACTTTGCCCCTCCTCCTACTTTAGAAAAAGCATTTCCATTCAAATGTATGTCACTAATGAAAGAAGAGATGAAATGCTCAAAATTTAGGACCCTGCAAATTATGCACAGCTGGAGGCAGGCAGTTCTAACAAACTCTGCAGCTCTTACTTGCTCTGGCATTTAGCCCGTCTTGGAGAAAGAGAAGCAGATTTCACAGGTCATTAGTGGGAGCTCAGAAGTTTCTTAGGTCCTCCACTTCTCACAATTTTTCTGATTGTGGATTGTAGGTGTAGAAGAAAGGATTACAAGTAACCTTGCCCTGATAAATAGTACTAATGTTGTACAAATTACCAAAGTTTAACTAATTACCAAAGAAGAACAAAGGTTGTACTAATTACCAAAGAAGAACAGCCTTGCCCTGAATGGGTTGCAGCTGTGACTAACAGGGATAAGCGTGACAAAAGGGTTGAGTTGGCCCGTCAGGGGGAATCCTTGAGGAAGAAGGCCTAGAGGAAGAAGACCTTGAGAAGATAGAGGAGCCCTGAGGAAGAAAACAAGGAAGAGAACTGCTGCTACGAAAGATCTGCTGTGAGGTCGGTCTGTGTCTGACAGAGTTAGAGCCTGCTGTTGGAGCCTGCAGTCATAGTCGAGCTCGGTAAAAGCCGAGGCAGCAAGGAAATACTTGCAGTCATGTTCCAGCAGGAAGAGCCACCAGTCAGAGTCTGTCAGAGAAGCCAACAGTAGGAACTTGCTGTAGTCAGAGTCAGGATGGCTAAGTTATAAAGAAGAATAAAGCAGGACACTTTTCACATTTTTAAATGAGAGTCTGTGTCTTGGCTCATTTCTACCCCTAACGAGAGGTCTGCTGCAACAGGAGATGATCCCAAATAACAAATGAAATTGCCAGAAGGACAGCAAAGACTATCTTGAAGTGTTTTGGCAAACACATTCAGCAGAGGACAGTAATCATGAAATGTTTGTCTAAACAAAAAACTGATTTCAAACAGCAACAGTGTTTCAGAGTCTGGAGTTGTGTTGTTTCCATTGATATTAAATGACTGGAGGACATTTTGAAGGTCTGGGCTTCAACCCCACAGGACTCTGGGAGCCAGATAAAGGTTCAAATTTATTCAGAGACTTTTGTGTTTGTTGGCTGAGTGACAGAGAGCTGAAATGTAACTCATCCATGAACACATACCGAGTGCATACTGACAATCCCATATATTATTGTGAACCTTTGCCTTCTGAAAACCAGATTTATAAAGCTCTCAATCTTTCTCTCTCAGTTTTTATTTCTTTTAACATCATAGTGGTGTCAAACTGAAATGGTGCAAGTGGGGAAGACCCAGAAGAGCCAAGACAAGGACTTAGGCTATCCCGGTGATAGAACGGTCAACCATTTCTTTGTTCTTTACTCTCAACACACTGAGGAATGATTGAAAAACAAACCAAAACTGATGCCTGTGACGGCGTTCACAGGAGTCCCAGGATGGGGGAAGAGACGAGAATTTGACTCCATGTTTCAGAAGGCTTGATTTATTATTTTATGATATATATTACATTAAAACTATACTAAAAGAATAGAAGAAAAAGTTTCATCAGAAGGCTAGCTAAGCTTAGAATCAGAAAGAATGATAACAAAGGTTTGTGGCTTGGGCCCTGTGTCCAAGCCAGCTGGGCTGTGATTGGCCATTAATTACAAACAACCACATGAGACCAATCACAGATCCACCTGTTGCATTCCACAGCAGCAGATAATCATTGTTTACATTTTGTTCCTGAGGCCTCTCAGCTTCTCAGCGGGAAAAAACCTAAGGAAAGGATTTTTCACAAAAAGATGTCTGCGACAGATGCCACAACATTACCTGGAGGAGGCCTAGACTTAATGCCTTACCATAAAACTTGGACCTAGCTAGAATGCTGCCAGAAATGCAGAATCCATCCTTCCTATTGCTGACGTGAAAGGCTGACACTGGTGGGTGATGGGACACCTAGGATAAAAACAGGCAGGGGTCATTTAGAGCAGTGTGCACAGGCCAAGCAGAGGGGGAGTGCAGAACGAAGGGGGAACACAATACATGACACCATTATTATGTATCAGAGCACTATACATCTAATGTTTCTCCCCCACCCTGTATTTTCTTGAGCTTGTGCATATGAAATCACTTTCAGGCCAACAGGCTGAGTGTAAGGTTTTCAAGACAATAAATGAACAGTGCAGAACCTTAGTGCAGCATTTGAATAACATCCATGAAATGCATGCAGTGGTTGAAATAAAAATTTTAACAAAGCTAAAATTATCTAATCAAATAGGGAAAAATGTATGTGAAACTGGGAGTCCCTTTACCAAAGACCACACAGTTCTCAGATTCCTTTATTAACATGATAAATCTCAAACTACACTTTGTTAGGCCAGTGAACTTATGAGCTCTGACCTTTTAATCACAAAGACATAGAGATAAGCCCTCAATTTACTCCTATTAAAATAATCATAAAAAGTTTAGAAATAAAAAGATAGAAGGATTTGGTTGTGTGTTTTATGCCCCTTTTGACAGAGGCAATGCAACTCCCATTTTATTAACAATAAGAAAACAGTAGGGCCGAATCCCATTGAAGAAGCTGATGTTATATATGGAAGACCTGTTGTTATAGTCTTGAGTGCCCACCAAGCCCCACATAATTTCTGTAAATCTGCAAAGAAAAAAGATCAGCAGCCAGTTTACCCCAGGTTCTGCTCTGCCTGTTTACACAGAGCTCCTAGGGTGAGAGGAGTAGTGTGTTTCTGTGCATGGAGGTGCAAGCAGGTTGGTGGTGGCAACAGTTGAGCATCCAAACAGCAACTCACCTGTTCTGCAATGTAAAATGTGTGACTGTTCGTCTGGGGGTGAAACCAACAGCAGCGAAATGTCTCTCCCAGAATAGGGTTGTATGGCTTTTTTATTCCCTGAAAAACCAAGTAATCAAAACCTGCTACAAATGAAGATTTGCAATCCAATGCTACAGATGGCCACAAAACAATACAGTAATTTTTTTCTTGGATGCTTTAGATAAAGTCAATCACAAGAATAAAAACTGAAGAACTAGTTACATATCCATCTAATCTAATCTCCTCATCCCAGCCATGGATTAATCTGCTATTCTCACCATTTTAATATTTAATACTGCCCAATCAAAGATGATCAAACTTTATTGTTGTATTGTTGATGCTACTACACACAGCAAGGGCACACTGATGTGGGGACATGGCACAGTGGTACTAATTGGCCTGAAAAGAGAAAAGAAGACCTGCTTTCAGCAAAGGGAAAAACCTTGCATCCCAGGGCATGTTACTTGTCGATGACCAGTTTTACTTTCTAACTGTGTGCAGTGCAAAGACTCTGAGGTTGATTGCCCCTATTTTGCATTCACTGTCTACTCTGAAACCAAATGCAACCGCAGTTTTAAAAGTAATGGTCAAAGTCTTCTGAGCAGTAAAAGAGGTAAAGTCTCAAAGGAGAGGCAACAGAGAAATTAAACAAAACCATAGCAGAAGATTTCAATGCCCATTACAACCCCAATTTCATATCTCATTTTACCTTTGGCTTCTTATAGAAGCCGGACAGATACCACCTCAGAACTTGCTTCATTCGGGTGTATGGATCATCTTCAAGGACAGCCCTGCAGAACAGAATAGAACATAAAATGCTCTTTATACTGGTCACACATCACATTCGTTTCTTATCAGTATAATAACATGAATTTAAATCTATTTCCCCACAACTTCTGCTCTGCTGCCAGTGAAAAAGGTGTCTCCCAGCAGAAATATATATAGTTTTAGTAACATACATCGCACAACACAAATTGGTAAAAAGTGACACCCCTTGCCCCGCATTTCTGTGAAAAGACCAATAAAATTTCTGGAGTGTATCAGGTTTGATTGGATATTGGAGTAGGTTAATGTGGGACTGCCTCTCACACTGAGTCACAAGCTAGTAGCACAGTGTGAGTCATAAAAATAAACCTATGCCATCAAGAATTTTTTTGGTCTCTTGTTCTTTGTTTTCCTCTTTCATAAAAGATCTTTAAAGCTGATGTGCTCCATGAGCTCTACCAGTACTTTGATATTTCATGCAATACTTCTGGTTGGAAGGGACTTAGAAAAGTCATCTCAGCCAGCACCTCCAAACAATGCTCAAAGATGATGCAGGAAGAAAACCAAACCAAAGGCATTCCTGGTATTTTCAACCATTTAGTCAGATTTAAAAATCAACTTGGGTAAATTATTTCAAAATTCATTTAGAAGGATCACCCAAACCACAAATTAAACAATTTTTTAATCAAAACCTCCAAACCTCTTGAACTCTTCTTACATATCAGCACTGAGGAGAACTATTTCTTTAACTTCAGATGGTACAAATACCACAAACAAGGCTTGAAAATACCATGATTCTGTAATTACTGTATCCCAGAGAAAGTGGAATAAAAATGAGTAACTAGTGCTGCTATTAGAATATTGCACATGCTGGTTTTATAATCCACTAGGCATATCTCATTCAGAAGGCAGGTCCTATCTGGAAGCAGAACATTTCCTATTTTCTACTCTGTTGCTACCAGCAGGCTTCTATCATCAATGGTTTTAAAAGATGTTTCTTATTTATTTTTTAACCATGATAATTATATTGTGTTGGGGAACAGAAGTGCTTGACGATTCTGGTTGCTCTGTCCTATTCCCCTATTCCTGTATGTACACGAGCACACCAGGAGGTGGCACAGTTCTGTTGTACAAAACTCCAAGGCATCGGCTGAATTCCCATCAGTTACAGCCAGCAGCGCCAAACACATCCATATGCAAAGGTGGGTTTCTCTGGAGTTTAACTTTTCCTTCCTTGCCCCTCACTGGCAGCAGTCTATCTGTAAGAAGTCACTGCAGCTGGTGCCTGGCTTGATCTATGTTGAAGCCAGTGACCTCAGTACTATCTGGGAGCCTTTCTGGCACACACAGAGATATTTTCCCAAGTACAGGAGAAGTGCTCAGGTCAGGCCCAGCCTGTGTGCTGCTTACTGGGAGAGCAGGTCGGCATGGTAGTAGTAGTCGGAGAGCTTGTTAAGGAAGGAGCGCGGCTCCAGGATGAAGGTGGGCAGCACCACCCGGGACAGGTCCATGCCAGGCCGCAGCTGCTTCAGCAGGATCCACATCAGGCTCTTGTTCTCCTCAGAGACCGTTTCTGTCTGAGACGACTCCCCTGTCTACAGAGGCAAAGGGAACTTCAAGGCAGGCACAGGAAAACCATTCCCTGTGGGTGCATTTCTCCAGGGTCCAAGCTGAGCCATGACTGCCACGCCCTGGCACAAGGTGACTGCTCACCTACACCAGTGCAGAGAGACATCAGCCATGTCTCAGTAGAAATGAACCCCCAAAGCAATCAAGCAAGCGGAGCAGGAAGCCCTGGGTGTCTGGGAAGGCTGGCACAAGGCAGTGCCTTCCTGAGGCACTGCCTCCACACCCCAGGGCTGTCAGGGGCCAGCATGGACCACCATTAGCCAAGGGGACTCTGCACTGCAGGCCCTTAGGAGGGGTGGACATGCCCAGAGCTGTCACACCATCCCTGTGGCCTGGGGGATGCAAAGAGGCAGTTCCTCTCAGTCCCATTCTCCATAAATGAGAGATTATAAGATTCACTAGGATAGATGTAGAAAAATGTAGGCAGTAAACAAGTAATCAACAGAGAACAGAAGCAGTCCTGCAACTTCTAGATAAGACAAACTGGTGTGTCAATATGGCAAGGGCCCCACTGCCAGGTGACAGGCACAAAAACCCCAGCACCTGCCAGTGCTGCTCAGGGCCCTTTGCAGCAGAAGTGTAGGTAAAAAAGCCAGGGGTTATGCTGTGGTTTCAGCCCTGTGTAGTTCCTATGCATTCAATGGGTCTACGAGATATGTAACATGCCCTTCACACCACTAGAGAAGGTAAATTAAATTTTCAAAGAAAATTCCATTTTAATGGACACTAGGCATCATAATTTAAGATTTAGGCATCATAATTTAGGCTTTCTACTGATTTTAGGCAAGAGATTTCTATGAGAAAAAGGGCCCAGATTTACTTTTGGAATGGACTTTGGTTTGGGAGAGGGCATAGCACTGCACAACAGGATTTTCAGGTGGTATAAATCACTAAACATTCTTTTTCACCACCTGAGCATTGCCTCCATGTTGCCTCCCAATCAGCTCTACGGTCACAGCAAGTTCACCAGTCCTACAGGGCTTGCAGGCTGAGGGAATTTCAAACTGAGGAACAACAAAGCTCTGCTACTCTGCTGCTTTTCAATTTTTGTACAATTCTTCTTTTGACAGTCTGATGCAATGCACACCTTGCACCTCCAAGGAGAAATGGAATACCACAACATCACCTAGGGCTCACAATGCAGAGGTCTGTCAGAACTCTCATTATTTATCCAGGTTCTCAAGTGTGCATCTACTGCCAATATAAGTTAATGCCATGTTGAAATTGGTGGACAAAGTGTTACTCACAATGAATCACTGCACACAGGATGGACATAAATAGAAAAAGAAAAAGATGCAGGAAGATGTGAACAACCTCAAATAATAACCCTTTTTAGAACTTGTTTAAACTACAAGCCTGGAAAAAATGTTTTTGTTTTCTTTTTTTTTTCTGTTATCAATCTACCTACCAAAGTGCCTATTTTGTGTTCTAGACCAACTTCTGCAATCTCAAAGTTCTTCTGACACCTGTCTCTGCCTTCACATTCAATTTGCAAACAAGGCAAAACTGGAATGCCAATCGCACAAACACCTTCCAAGAGCCCAGCGAGGCACCTACCCAGGTGCACACCTTTAAAATGAACCCTCACAGCCAAGCTGAAAATGTACCAGTGCCAGCCTGTGACCTTTGTGCTGCCACACCTGAATTGCACACACAGGCTGAGGGCAGTTTCAGTTTAAGATGAAGACTGACATTACTTCTGGCACGTGTTTACCTTGCTACATCTCCACTCAGGGGAGTCACACCATTGCACAAAACCCATTTTTCTCTACGTTCCTTTCATCAGTGAGTTCAGACTCAACAACCAGTCCTATCTGCATAGCCCAGGTGATGACAGCCCCACCTCCTGAAGAAATCTTACAAAACACCCATGGGCCAAGGCCACATGGCAATTCTTTTTGGAAGCCCACTGGATGCTGCCTGTGCCCGAGCAGACACACTACAGAGAGACTTATTTAATGCCATACTAAGTGTCACTCTCCAACAGAAATGCAATCTTTTTCACTTGGTTTGTAGCACATTTTTTTCTTATTTTAATGTAAAACTGCAGAGATCTCTCTTTCTCTCACACACCCACGTACACACATCAGTGTAGCCTGTAATGTTTGTTCAAACACCAAAATATCAGCCTGCCCTACCACCACTTCTAGGGCAAGTTTGTCATGTGAAGAAAGGTCATTTCAGAATAAGCAGCTGACAGAAATTGTTTGCTTTCATTTTGCCGCTGCGTAGTTACTCATCTATATTCAAAATCTCCTGTTTGAACCCAGTTGCCATTTGTCTGCAAGAGGATTTGAGGGAAAAAAATGCACTGAAGAGAAGCTAGGTGTAATTAGGATATATTTGACTATTTATTTTTTGTCAATATTAGTACTACACTTTCAGGAGAACATTGAAAGAAAAGTGTAAGAGGCTGGTGAAGGGTCTGGAGCACGAGTCCTGTAAGGAGCAGCTGAGGGAACTTGGGTGGTTTAGCCTGAAGAAAACAAGGCTGAGGGAAGACTTTATCACTCTCTAGAACTACCTGAAAGGAGGTTGCAGAGAGGTGAGTGTTGGTGTCTTCTCCAGGTAAAAAGTGATAGGAGAAAAGGAAGTGGCCTCAAGCTATGTCAGGGCAAGTTTAGAGTAGATATTAGCAAAACTTTTTCACTAAAAGGATTGTCTGGCATTGGAACAGGCCTGGAACAGATGGTGATGGAGTCACCATCCCTGAAGGCACTTAAAAGCCATGTAGATGTGATGCTGAGGGACATGGTTTAGCAGTGGACTTGGCAGCGCTGAGTTAATAACTGGACTTGGTCTTAAGGATCTTTTCTAATGTAAATTGTTCTACAATTCTGTGACTCTAAGCAAAAAACAGTTTCCCAGCAGTGTATTTCTTTGAAGCACCAACAAGACCTCAGCTTCCTTGTTCAAAGCAGCAGGCAAGCAAGTGCTCAGAGCAGAGCTCCTCTGCTGCCTGCTCAGACTGATTCTCACACAGCACACTTGGCTGCCCCAGCTCTCTACCACTGCCTTCCTCAGAGGCGTCACAGTGACATCAGCTAGCAGGGCTCTTATGTGGAACAGAAATGCATCCTCCTGCTGTTAAATGTCATGAGAAATGGCTTTCAGATAAGCAACTGGCATTTAGCAATCAAGAGTCTCAAATGCTCCATTCAGACACAAAAAATAGGATGTTCCATGCATAATAAAAAAAGGGAAGTGTCACATTTTGTATCACACAAGGACTGAGTGCCCTAATTGGCCAGGACACATGCCCAGGATAATAATCCCCCCTCCTGCTGGCTCCATGTATGTGCCAATGCTGTGCAGATCTTTAATGCAATAACTGGTTAAAGCAATCACTCATGCTGGAAACACACCAAAGCACAGTAGCAGAGCTGCTGTTCATAATGCAGAATTATTAAAGAACAAAACACCATGTAATTTAGCAGAAAACTGTGCTTTGCTTTGTTTGTAAAACACCAGAACCCATAAAGTTGGCTGTTACCTGCCACACAGCTAAAAGGCTAAAGGACAAATACTATGAACAGACATTTTAACAGGAACAGGCAGCAATCAAGATTTTTGGTTTCTTACCTCTCCAAATTCTTCATAGACTTGTTCAATATAAGTGGTCCCCTTCCTTCCTGGAGAGAGCTCTCCCTGTATTTCTGACTGATCACTCTCACTTTCATTTGTCTTGCGGCTGTTCTCCTGTGCTTCATTCTCTGACTCCTCTATGTTGTCTCTCTCGGACTTGTCCGAAAAAGCATCGTTTTCTAAGTGGTGGTTGTTCTCCAGGGTTGATTCATTCAACCTGCAACACACAGTTCATTACTTGCTTCAGTTTGAATTACAAAGCCACATTCCTTAAGGCTTTTAAAACACAGTAAAAACACTCCCAGGACTCAGAATAGGGTGTGCAGACCAGGACTGTCTCAGACATTGATTTCCTGAGTAACAAGGGTTTTATCACAGAAAGAATGAGAGATTTTACATCATAATTTTTCCCTCCAAACTGCACTTTTCAAAAGGTGTCAGCTCCACTTACCCATCCTTACACAGCTCTGCTGCTGCTCTGGATGGGAGCCCACAGACCAGAGGGATACAGAGCAAGTGCACTCCAACAACTCCACACTGCTGATAAGAGAACTGAAGTATCCACCAGGAGAGATTTTTCCCTTTACAGAAATCAGAGGATTGCAGCACATACAAGAAATATGACACTACGAGATACACTTTCTTTTCAGTGCTATTGCTATTTTATTTCAACAGAGGATGGTCCTAAATCAGCCCTACACCAGAAAAGACAAATATAAAAACTAAGAGAAGCAAGTATTTTCTCACACACATACCCCTCCCTCATCTATTCCTTCCTCTGGGGGAATGTGCTTCCCCCAGATGATGCTGTGGGCAAGAACAGAGTTGAAAGCATGGAGTGGACAACTTCATGTGAGAAGAACTCCCAAATTATAACAGCATCTAAAGGAAAGCATGGAAGGTGTAACAAGCATCATGCCCGGTGATCTAGCCTTCAGAGAATGCCAAAAATTCTCTCTCAAGTAACCTACAGCATCTCCACTTGAAAAAGCAGATGCAGTTCATATGACAGATGACAAACCTGATTGCACAGGCCAGAGGTCAGGTGCCAAAAAGTATTCACTAAATGCACTTTTTTCAAGTGGTATCTATCATGGGAAACAGTTTTCCTTATTCATACATGTCTGCAGACACATTACCTCTTCCATGGCC
This sequence comes from Camarhynchus parvulus, assembly GCF_901933205.1. Taxonomy (NCBI): domain Eukaryota; kingdom Metazoa; phylum Chordata; class Aves; order Passeriformes; family Thraupidae; genus Camarhynchus; species Camarhynchus parvulus. Next base: position 14,172,221 of record NC_044575.1, on the reverse strand, counting down.
TGGCCTAACTCCCATTTGTTGAGCTTCTCAGATGGTCCTTCCTCTGAAAATTTCTTAAGAGACCTCATGAAAAATTGCACTTGGATAGAGCAATAAAAAAAAATATTTCCAGCTATACAAAGGGTTTCAGAGGATCTAAACAGGCCCTGGATCTTAAAGAGTTTTGTAACTTCCCGTAGACTGTCTTCCTCTCCAAGATTTCTCAGTACATGGGAATGTTCTGTCAAGCATCAAGCTTCTCTATGATGGGCATTTTCTCAGGTCATTCTGGCCATGTTCCAATTTTTACTTAGGATGAATGCTGAAAGTTTCCACCCTTGCTCTTCCCCCCACTCTTGTTATTTTCTATTTTAAAAAGATAATTAGTCATTGCTAGGTAGAGCCCTGTTAAATAAAAAAAAAAGGCAACAGAAGACTCAAAACTCAGAACTGGCATCAGCTTTTCAGAAGATCTCAACTTCCAACTATGCATTGAAATAAGCTCATGATTTTTAACTTGCCAAGCAAGCCACACTGTGACAGCCACAGCTCAGTTTCTGGCAGAGCCCAGTTTCTAGAGTTCTTTTGGAAGTGTCATCTTACAGCTTTCTGTGCCTTTAGAAAATCTTTCTTTTAATTCCCTTTGTAAATATATGTATGTCTGCATACATATACATATATACAGTGTTTATATATACAAACCACAAAGTTTTTTAATTGACAGTTGCACTGTATAATAAAACTAACATCATTAATCAGAGTCAATGACCAGAACTAATAATTTGCTATCAGACATTATGTGTCTTCATTGTTCTAGTGCCAGGATGTTAGCTCTCTTTTTTAGCCAGCAGGCAGCAAATGTAATGACTGATAACCAAATACACTGGAGACACGGATTACACACACATGAATTTAAAATAATAAAGCAGAAGAAAGATGAGGAGAGAGCTGTCTGGAGATATTATCCCATGATTCCTCACCACAGCTGTTTCCTGGATGGTATATCCAGGAAATTATTTGGTTTTGATCATTTAAATACCTAATTTGGTTCTTAATTTTTCAATGACCAGGTAAACATGTGAGTGTTGTCTGTGGTTGCTTTGTTCCCTAGACCTAGTGAAAATCTTCTCCATGGGGGAAAATACTTGAAAGAACAGTTCATTACAAGGCTTTTAGTTCATGCTGAGATGCAGCACTTGTTTCTATTTCACATTTGTAAGAAGAGCAAGTTTTTCAGTGTCACCTGCCTCACATTTGGGAAGTATTTGAAGTTTAATGGAGTAAATTACTTTTTTCTTAGTTTTCCCTCACCACCACCACCCCCCACCCTAGTATTTTTTAAGGATTTCAGATTTAGTCCAAGAGGAAAATCAGATTCATATCAAATTCCACTGAACTGTGCACTGATTACCCACGACTACTAACCAGGCAAGACTTAATACATCCAGAGCCACAGAGCCACTCTGGGGAACCAAAGGGAAAACAGATGCTTCTCATCCTGAAGATAAATACGAGATGCTGAAGTGCACCCAGGTTCTTTCTCCAAAGAGAATCACCACTGAATATGTGTGATATGCTAAAAACAAATGCCATGCCATGAGCTTGGCCAATCAATCAATGTAAAGACTTCCCAGGGGCTTCCAATGAGATTTGGACCAGAATCCAAAAGCTGGGGGGGAAAATGACTATGCTAAAAGTCAGCACTGGATTTGCACCATGAACATGGGTAACCTGGCACTTTTCATGGCTAATTTACTGTTCTCTTACAGTGCTTTATTCTCTAAGTGGCATTCCTGGAAACATCAGTTGGTGACCAGGACTTCTTCGGGTTTGATACTGTTCTTCTACACAAAGCAAATAAAAAAACTTTGGCTTTTGCAAAGAAGTAACCAGCCAGACTCCTGGGGCTGCTGGAGTTGAGATATGGAAGCCACAAGAAATAGAACTTCATATTAAAAAGAAGAGTGCCTGGTGCCCTAAAAGTCTCTTGTCTAAAATCACTGATTTACACAGTACTTAAGCCTTTGATTCACTCGCACAGTTCTCTCTCTCATTTTTATATGTTACTAAAGACAAGGATTTTGAAATCACTGTATAATCTTGATTTGTTTCCCAGCAGGAAAGGAGCAAAGCAGTCAGCAGACAAACGCTACTTTGGCTCAACAGAAAATCTGCTTTTGCCAGCTCCCAAGGGGTTTTGTTCTCCCCATAATATCCATCATCTTCCCTTTCTTTTTCTGTTCTTGACAGAGTAGTTTGGCTAATTTGAACATAGAGTTAAATGTAATTAACTGGCCCCCTAACAACTACATGCCAATTTAATTGGTAAGATTCCCTGTAGGGTAAGCATTTAATTAGAATGATTGAATCCCTGTGAGGAAGCCACTGTCACTGGCAAACCAAAACCACTTTGCTTAGCACTTGCACAGTTTGGGTTTTGCATTCTCCCTTATTTAAATGTTCTTCATTCCTTCAGGGATGACAGCAAGTCATCCTCCTGTTGTGCAACCCTCAAACTCCCCTGGGCTTTAAGCACTGGGGAGTTTGGGTACACATTCCCAACAGAGGTAAGACTCAGAAAGGACAGTGTACTGTCCAGACGACCACATGCTGAATGCCCAGCTTGAACCAGACTCAGCTAAAATTTGAGCCTGTAAGAAATATCTGATTGCAGTTGTGAGTACTCTGTACTGCTGAGAACTCTGCCATGTGTGTTGCTACTACTTTCAAGGGGCCTTTTAATGTTCGACAACTAAGAGGTGAAATAGAGGCATCACTTAAGCATCATTCACACATCACATCCTGAAGAAATACTTTACTACAGTTTTAACCCTATCTTCTGCATCAACTAACAGTAGTCATGGGTTTGCCCAAATATTCTCAGTGCCACAGGCTCAATTTTAACATTATGTATATTTCTGTACACACATCCATCAGCCAAAAAACAAGTCTACTGCATTCTTGAATTCATTATCCCAGTGAGCACAGAGACTCCCAGACATAAGGAAAGTATTATGAAAGAAGCCCATGAGCACAAGTACTAGGGCACATGATGTGGTAAGATATTAGATTTCCTTTCCTTCCCCCACTACTTTTCAGTAAAGCTCTCTTCAAACTCTAGATAAAAACCTGAACAGTAGGACTGGAGAACACATGCTGGGATTACCAGAACCTATCAGGGCAAAGGGCAGACTAAAATGCTGCCACCCCTTAGGTCCCATGGGGCCAGAGGTACCTTCACACTCTGAAGAGGACTAAGACCGCCACTGTTGTTATAACAGAGACCAACTCAGACCCTGATGTTGTTGTGACCTCTTAAGGGTGAAGTCCTGCTCTGCAAGGCATCATCTTTGCAGACTGCAAGAATTGCTACCCTAGAAACTGCATAACTGATGGTGCATTGCTGTGAGCTCTGAAAGTCAAATTCCAATCAGCAGAACTAGAAATAGACACTACCTCTCCCTCTCACTCCAAAGGCCAAATGTCTATACCAGGAGGATTCTTGAAGTTGCTTATTCAGCTATAAGCAACAGAAAGGCCTGGGGCTTTTTAAAGTGTACAGAGCTTTGATGTTCCAAAATGCTGCAGTAATACCAGGAATATGAATAGAAAGGAGGCTGTGGGGACTTCTTTCCCCTTACGTAAAAATTTATCTGAGTCATCGAGGAAGAAATTGGACACCCCTCAAAACCCCTGCAAAGAGAGAAAGTAATTATAAAACTAAGGATGCAGTGTGTGCACTCTGCTGACTATAACACAGTATTACTAGGGAAGAGTACACATTATTAAAAAATAGATCAGACTCAGAGCCATATGTGCTAGCAACACACAGACATTGTTAGTGACTGTGTCTGTGTAACTACAGCAGCTAGATTCTGCAATCTTTACTCAGGCAAGCCATTTTTCATGCTGGCATCCCCAGACACCATTCTGGCCCAAGCAGGGGACAGAAGAAAGTTTTTTATGTACAAACAAACACAGCTGAGATTTCCCCCAGCCCGTGTGTTCAAGCATTAGGTGGCAACATCCAGCCCATATATTAGTGAGGGATACAGCAGCAGAACACACAGGCTGGTTTTTAAACAGATTTCCTCAGTGGACTCTGGTTAGATTTTGCTCGAGTTTGAGCCATGTGCCACGTCTCTGTGCATTAAGCAGTAACAGCCCCATCTTACTGGAAGAACTCCTGGTCTGACATAGCACTGGTGTGCAAGAGGTGGTTGAGCCCCGCATGTGCAGAATCACTTGAGCAGTTCACATCTCCATCCTTTCCCTGCTTGGAGGCACCGAGCCTGAAGAGGCTGGAGCAACGCAGGGCAAGCTCCAGAGCATCCAGCCAGCACCGGCCTGTGAAAACAAAAGGAATTATTTAAGCATAGCAGAGTAAATAACACAATTCATGCACTGCTTCTCAAAAGCTTCTTGCCTGGGAGTAAAGCTCATTATCATTATAATTCAGGAAGTCACTGGGTACAACATATTTTTCATACATATGATCCCTAGGTTATCTTGCCAGGAATAGTGTGTTTTAGCAGCTGCACAAGTAACACATCTGCATGGGTGATACAGTGGGAAGCTCACCTCAACTCCCTCTTCCCTAATAACATCCCCTTCTGATCTCCCACAACTTGTTCACATCCCATTGTCCCTTTCTGATTTAGTCTGAGATGCAGGGAGTCTGCGCAGGTATGGTGCTTCCACACCACCCAGCATCTCCTGTCTGCAAGTATAACAATCCCCAAAACACATTCACCCCTTGGCATCTCCACCTCATGTGCTTCCAAAGGGCAGGGAGAGACCAGGGCAGTAAGCTGTGTGGGAGAGATCCCTGCTTACCCTGGGATCACTGAACCACAGCCTGCTCAGAGGTCTCATGATGGCTGTAGTGCTGCACTACCAATCCAATCAAGATCCAGGATGGTCAATATGTGACAGAGTGATTGAGACTAGAGAAAGTTGTCAGGCTGTTCATTTTCCCTCTTTTTCTGCATTTTAAATTTATTTTTCCATTCCTTCTCTCTGCCTGGTCCATCAGATAATCTCTGTGGGACATCATTTTTTCTTATCTTGCTGAAAAAAAAATCTTTACCTGAAGGGTCTATTTTGGAGAAATTGTAAGCATGGCACAGAGCCAAGACAAATTGCAGCTCCTGTGCACAGCCACACTGGATTTCCTTATGGCCTGCACAGGTCCCACAGACAGACAGCAAATGAAAAGCACAGGAATCCAAGCTGCCCCCTGGCTCCTTTTGCAATGATCCATACAAGGCTAGAAAGCTGCGTGTTAAAGCCCAACCACCACAGTGCTGGAGCTGCTGTACTCCTGGAAGCACCTGAAAATAGCCTGCTTCTGTAGTGCAGTCATTAATGAGGCCAAGGCACCTGCAAATTAGCTGAACATTCAAGAATTGAAGTATCAAGGGAGTTATCCTCTAATTTCAAGCTTGTAAAACAGAGCTCTTCATTACACTTCTCAGAATACATTTCACAATAATGAGAAGTGTGATTGAGAGGCAGTGAAGGAAACAAAGGATTTTGCTCTAGCAATGGCAAGTGTTGCAAACAGGGTTTCCCTGGACCGCATTCATTCCTGGTCCCATTTGGCAAAATTTTCATTAAATTCTTTTCTATCACACAGCATCAAGCACATGCATAAATCTCACTGGGATCCTGCTGCTCTCCTGGGCAGAATCCCCATCAACTTCAACATTACCAAAATTTGGCTCTATAAGACAAATGACAGCTTAAAAAAATCTAGAACATGCATATAAAGAAATATTTACAAATTTGAGTGGCTTTCAATGCCTGCTTTGATACAAAGCTGCAACCAGTAAAATAAAAACATCTCAAATCTCTGAAGAATTGCACTTGAACATTTAGCCAGGAACACTGCAGAGCCCCATTCATTTATTCTAATTTTATCCAATAAATTCCTTCAGCATCAGCTTATGATTTAATAACAACATCACAAATAATGGTTAATAAAAGATTAGAAAGGCTGAATGCTGTTGGAATTGATTTCACACTATTTTGTATTTAACAAATATTCTTGCATTAAGGCTTTACAGGCAGAGATTTATGCCGTTCTAACTACGTGGAGGATTTGCATGGATAACCCATCAGAGTTAATGGCTGCACTGAGCACAAATCCACCTCCTCCCACATATTTCTTGTCCCCCAAACCCACCACTATGCAAATCTGTTTCAGGCTGGCCTCACAAGGGAGCACACTCCTGCTCAGGCTCCCCGCCTTGACTCTCCTCTGCTTTTAAAACTGCTTTTCTTTTCCAGTTCTGCAGAGTGAGAACTCTGTGATTTGACATTTGGAAATGCTGCATATGTCAAGATATTTTTGTATTAAATAGGCTGTTAAAATCAGGTGCTTTGACAGGTAGGTTGATTTGTAGCAGCATGAGCCCTTTGAGGCAGCACCAAGGTCATCTCAGTGCTCTGCAGCTCCCAGGTATGCTCATTATCCTGTGACGGCTGAGGCAAGGGTGGCCCCAAGTCTCCCTCAGACATCCCCCTCCCTGGGGATGTAGACAGAGCAGCCCATGCTGGTCATGACCCATGGGCAGCTCTTTTACCCCCACCCCACTGCCACAGGGGTTCACCAGTGCTGCCATGACCTTACAGGCTTGGTCAAAAATTTGGAGGTTCACTAGATCACCCCCACTACATCACCAGAGGAAATTTCTACACAATACATCCAGGGTTTCCAACTCTTCAGACAACTCCCTGGAAGGTGTTATGAGAAACCTGAATCTTTTCTAAAGCCTTATTCAAGGAGCTTAAATGAAAAAAAAAAACAAACCCAAAACATTAAATATTCATTTTAATAGTCCCAGGCAGATACACAAAGCTTTAGAGGAACTTGCTGTGCATCAGCAGTCAGCATTCTTTGTGCCCTGCAGCACAAAGAAATGGCATCAGTGTACATCCTTGTTTTCATTTCTAACAGAAACCAAACCGAAGGGATGCAGAGCATCCCCAAGCCCAGAAATGGGCCTTCAGCCATCAGGTGGTGCTGTGAATCCAAACAAACACATGTCACTAACCCAGATGGAAAAGATGGGCTTAGCTCTGCAAATAAAAAGGTTACATTCTCTGCCAGTCAATGGTGTGTTAATTGCAGCAGAAAACCATAAAACTATACTCTCTCAATTACATGGATTGCACACAAGATAAACCTGTTTCCCTGCTAAAGGCCTATAAAAATGTTTTTACATCTGAGTGACCTTTCTACTGAGCTCTATTCTTCTGGATTGTGGAGATGATACAAAAATGCTAGCATTTGGATTACTTAATTGCTTACCTGACAACTCTGCTCACTCCCTCAGGAACTGCAGAAGGGGAGAAATGAATGTGGTCACATAATTAAAGGCTGTCACCTACAGAGACGGTACTGCATGAAGGCTTCATGGCTACCTCAATTCTCACATCTTCTAATTTTGAATGGGTGACTCAAATATGGCTTTTTATATACAGGGCAATTAGATCAGAAAATAATGTAAGATCTGGGTTCCTTCAGAGAGGAATGGCAGCCCAAAAGGGTGCATGTGAAGGAAGCCAAAAAACAAGTTACAATAATAGTCTTTTAGGAGGTTTGAAGCGACAATGTAAAAACTGCAATCAATTATCAGTTATAATTTTTCACACACTGTGGCCTAAACTCAGCATATGTTTAAATGCTGAAGAAAAACCCAGATGTATATTGTCAGCCTGTGGCAGAATCTCCCCACAAGCTTTTAAGCTCTTCTCAAATCAAATTATATAGAAACAGAGAGTTGTTTACATTGGAAAATACCTCTAAGATTATCAAGTCCAACTGCTAACCCAGGACTGCCAAGTCCACCATTAAACCATGTCCCAAAGTGCTACATCTGCATGTCTTATAAATATCTGCAGGGATCTTGACTCAGCCACTTCCCTGGGCAGCCTGTTCCAGGGCTCATCCACTAAGCAGGTCACCTTGCCATAGAAGGAGATCAGGTTGGTCAAGCAGGACCAGGCTGGCTGGTCCTGATCCCTTGGTTGTCCTGTACATGCTTTGAGGTGCAAACAGGAACCACTATGGCTCCTTGCAGGACACCTCCTGGGTCAGCAGGGCACCTCTGGCACCACGAAGAAACCTGGAGGCTGCAAGGCTGAATAGCAGCAGGCATATGCTTGCACCAATTCTTTTTTTTCACAGACAAAAGGAACTACTAAAACCAAGAGACAAAAATAATTTCTTCTCCCTCTTGGAAAAAAAAAAAGTTGAAACAACAGAAGGTGCTTATGCTGCTAACCTAGACTCAGTTCAAAGAAAAGCTTGACTCTGTCCTAGTCTTTGAAGAGATCTAAAATTACAAAAATATCTCACAGGACAAAAACAGGCAGCACTGAAAACACTAAGCTATTCAGTTTTGAAACTCTTTGCACTCATCTAGAAGAACTCATAATCTGATGTGCCAAGTCTATCTGCCACATTTTGCAGCAGCTGGTCACAAGGACGCAGCCAATGTTCTCTCAGCACTCACCAGAAAGAAGAATCTGCTCTAGATGGAATCACACCCTTACACACAGAAATATCAGTCTGGGACTATACTTCTTTTCTACTGCATTCCTGTAGCTACAGAACACCTGGGATGAATCTCTTGCCAATTAAGACTTCAAAAGACTCACACTGAGCAACCACACATTTCTCCAGAGAGGCATCACTAAGGGAATATTATTCTTCTTGAATTATTAAAGTCCTCCAGCTTTGGCCTCATGCCTCACACTTACAAGATAGATGCTTTTAAAAATCAACCTGAAGTAGACTGTCACCTGGAAACAATGAATTCTTGCTCAAGTGCACACAAATCACGAATGGTGAGAAGAGGCTGATTTGCTTCAGTCAGTGAACATTAAGGTCATCGTGTTCAGCTGACTGCTTATTTTGCTGTACCACTTGGGTGCCTGTGTGCATGATTTCTCCCACTTTGGCTGTCAAGATGCAAGGATGTGAGCTCTCAATTAGCTGCAGGTGCAATTTATGCAGTGAACTTAATGAAATATTGTTGCAGAAGCCTGGATTTTAAACCACTGTGAAAAGTCTAAGGAATATGAAACACAGACATAAAGCTAAAAGGATATTCTATTTTCTCCAGAGCTGCCAAGACCCAGAGATGTATTTCACTGTTAAATTGGTTTCAAATTGCAATCTTCCCTGTGGTTCTTTGCTTTTGTGCGTGACCCTTATTTCAATAACCTAATTTCCTCCCCAGATGAGAGCATCAGTTTGGGGGGAGGGGCCTGATGCCTAGAAAAGAAACAACACTGTAATCCATCAGGATTTCCACACAACTGCATCCACATTGGGCCCTGGAGGCTACCCAAAGCATACCTGAAGGAGAGGGCAGACAGAAGGAATAAAATGTAAATATCGTTTACAATTCCACTGTTAAGATTTTAACCCTTAGTAATCTGCTACTTCAAATTCCATTAGTAGGAATACGCCCTGTGGCAGCAGTGCCCATGGCACAGTGGAGATCCTCACTGTGAGACTTAAAATGCTTAGCACACATCAGTTAGATCTCAGGGGCAGCTCCAGAATGGTCTGGGCAGGAAGCTTGGGACAGATTTAAACTACTAATTCTAAGTCACTCCTCAACACAAATCTGAAACGTAGACACAGTCACTGGTTCAGAAAGAGCAGTCTTCTTTTTTGAAACTGGTAAGAAAGAAAGACCGTGCACTTGTACAGGTTGAGCTCCGTAGGCTGACATGACCCTTCCAGAGGTTGATGTTTAAAACACATGAAAAAGCAGACTGCAGCTCTGGTCTGTGAATGTGAAATCTGCTGTAGCTGGGCAGTGGTTCTGCAGATCGTCCAGAAGTCACGATTTTAAATCCTACCAACAGTCTGTCACAGATGGTACAGCAGAGGGGAAAATGGGGATTCTGAAATGCTGAGAGAAAAAGTAGGCCATGTAACTGCTGATCATGATATAGATGCCAGGATGGCTGAACTGTACATCTAACATATGCAGCAACTCAGTATTTCCCAGCAAGTCAGAGACCTCCACGAGTTAGTTATATTTGCCAAATGCTTTGTTGTTCATTTTCCACTACTAACATGGGAGACTGTGTTAAGAAGAACACCACAAGGACACCTCTTCAGAGACACTGTAGATTCATTCAGTATTGCCCTATGGGGGAGATGTGAAAACACTTCAAATACACACAAGGGCCCAGATCCCACCTGCCCCATTTGTCTCAGCTGGCTTAGCTCATTTTACCTCAATCCCCTGTCTCTCCTGCATCCTCTAGGTTTGTCCAGTGTGTTAAAGAAATGAAACAAACTCAGGGATACCCTTTTGGACATACCTCTTTACAACAGGTGAAGAAATGTAACAGTCTAAAAGCATTTCAGTCCTGTCTTCTGAGCTTAAAATCAAACCATATAAACTGCAAAGTACAAGCCTTAATCTCCTGCAGTTTATACAGAATTCTTTACATGTAGCAGTTTCTGTTCCTTGTGTCTTTGTCTGCATATGTTTTACATGACCTACTGACATTAATACTGTCCCCAGGTCACTCATCTCCATGTATGACACTCATGTTTGGCCCTTTGTCAGCACATGGGTTTGGGAGGAAGCTGCTCTTCCCTCTTGTCTGGAGATTTACATCCTGCCCTTCCTACACAAAATATGCCCACTTTCCACAGCTCACTGACCTCGGCTGCGAAGTCAAATACTCTCATTCAGCTGAAAATTACACCACTTTTCATGCTAATATTTCTGGTGCAATTGAGTATCTTTTTTTTTTTTTTTGAAGTCCACTGCTAAATAGACCGATCCCAAAGCTTTGGCTTTCATGATCACCTCACCAGACTCAGAATCTACCAGGGATAATGTGGGTGCTCCTAGAGCAGGTGGCTCTAGGGCACTGCTGGTGCTGTACAAGAGCTTGTATTTTGTCTTGAACCCAAGGCCCTAGTTACTTTATACATACACATTTAGGATATTTGATTGAGAGGCACCTCAGTTCCTCCTCCTTCCCTTATCACATTAGCTTTCAATTTAACATTAGGACCTTACTGGAGAGAAGCAGCAAAGTAAAGGAAAATCACACTAAACTGAAAGTAACTCTATTTTGATCTGCCTTGCCTCTGCATGCTTCCCAAGAATCTTGGCCAACATCTTGGCTCTCAAAATGTGTTCCAGTAATTCACTATTTTAAGCTCTTTTGACACTGGAGACACATAATAATTCACTGGGCAGAAAACTTGCCACAGGAATTTCAACACTGAAAATTCTCACATGCCAGGTATGGTCCCTTTTGTGCTTTTCCACCACGTGCTGTACGACCCAGACAGAGAGATCACAGCTAGAAAAGTCTTACCTCTGATGATCTCTTGGGAGCTATTGCTACCTTAGGAGCAATAACTAACTTAAGGTTAGTTAGAACAAATCTAAAACTCCTCTACTCCATGTAACTGGCCTATGGTAGACATAATAAAAAGAGAGAGTAGAAGCTCAGCCACAGGTCTCTTTGCTAGGCCGACTCTATGGTTTAATCATTAATAATTAAACTAGTAGAAAGACAAGTGCATGGGTCTCTAAGGAAATAATATTTTATAAAATCTGTATTGACAGACAGTTGTTGAAGCTGTTTGGTTGCCTAAGAACTCTGTAGGACTGTTCTGTGTATCTGTTCTGTGGGCTGCGTGTATAACCAGGGTTTGAAATGCCTCTAATTTAGCAGCTCTACCCTACAGCACTATTTTTCCCAACAAGGCATTATTGCATCAATCTATCTCTTTCTAGGCAGGTGATATTTGGAGCCAGGTTAGAATCCTGTATTCCTTTACACAAATAAGCTACAAAAGCAAACTTTTAGACTATTTTAGGAAATAGATGTGTTTCTATGGGCCTATATAAGCTTATTTTCATATAATTTCACTGCACTGACATCTGCAAGCAATTTTCAATGTCATGATGGTGTCCCTCACCATGAACTGTCCTCCTTTCACTGCAGGAGGAAAATAGCACAGAAGTCTGCAATGAAGGAAGGTTTCCTCCTATTCTAAGTGTTATGCCAAAGGTGCATTTGCATTGTTTCATTTCCATCTCTTAGGAAAATGTAAAACCTAATCACTGGAATAGAAGGACATTACTTTCAAAGCCCATTTCACTCCACAAGAAGTCCTCATGTCCTTAAAGTTACTCTAGATGAGACCCAAAGGAACATATGGGATAGATGAGCCCCCTTAGTGGGGTAAGTGAAAAATATCTGTAAAACGAACAGCCTAGGTTAATTTGCTATGAAAAAAAAATTAGAGTAGTCTGAAGGTCAAATGGAATGAAAACATGGTTTTAATCTTCTTATCTACTTATAAATCACTGATATTTTACATCCTCTGAAGTAATTTATAGAGATTTTCACATAGCAAGCTGGCATGTCTGTTATATACTGACCTAAATTTACCTTCCATAATTTTGCAAATTCCCAGAATAGTATTTTACATGTGGAGTCACCAGCATCTGGGCCTGCTATACTGCAAACCACAGCACAAATAGTTTACAGCAAAATTCAGGTGGCTGAAAGGCACCTACTGACAGCTCTTCAATATTACCATGCCATTTTCCTCCAACAGAGTAAGATGTAGGCAGATAAGACAATGAAGTCTCTGCTCAACTGAGGACACAGAGCCCATTTCATATCAGTTTTGGGACTTCCACTCTTTAGTTTACACTGACTTAGTGGTTTTCCCCAGTGAGAAGCCTAAGTCCTTCTCCTATACACAAGGCCAGAGAGGTGGCTGTTCAGTGAGGGCAACGAGATGTGCCAGAAGTCTGCTTGACTTATTCTGACCATTGCTAAGAGCAGTCTTTCAAGCTGGGTGAGCCACCATTTTTTCCTTTATACACTGTTTGTTTGTTTTTTAAATCAACCTATTTTCTTGACTAGCAGGAAGTCTACTATCTGGAGAAAGCAAACAAACCCCCAAACTTACCATCTGATTCGGAGGCTGCTCTGAAAATCAAGTAGCTGCTGGGAAGAGGCTGAGTGATCGAACCGACGTTTTCTCCCTTTGGTCCCTGGAAATGCACACAGAAAGAAAGATGTAAGGCATGGAAGCTGCAATGGACTGTTCAATGTCTTTCCACTCTTCCCAGGCAGAGTGTGTATGTTTGTGATAGGAAAGAAGGCAGGAGCAGATGGAAAAATTTGGAGAGACTCATTAGTAATCACGATATTGCCGCTGCAGCTCCAAGGCAGTAATGAGCTCCTATGATAATGGGGCTTGGTGTAACCTATGCTCAGCCCAAAACCTGCTATGTTTATTCTGATATGCAAGAGTGGAAAGATCTTATTGCTGTCACTTGGGACAAAATCAGTCAAACCTTTGTGCAACACCAGAAGGAACTGCTCCATGAGGTGCACGTGGAGTCTGCTGGCAGCCAGACACACTCACATGAAACACCCTTCACTCACCAGCACAAAAGCAACAGAGCCACACCTTGTGCTCTGAGTGCCTCCAGCAGAGAGGCAACAGCAGCTCTCCTGGAAGTAAACAAAGGGGAAACTCTATCCTGAGTCTGTGGGAAAAGTGAAGATGGGAAAACCACAGGCTGAGGACCAAAGGTTTCCCAGCAAGGGCACATTCTACTGGGTCGCAATCCTTCACCTTTAAATCCAGAGAACCCTTATGCTGTGGTGCCTGCAGTGACAGCCACTTCAGGCTTTGCTCATTTTATGCTGCCTTTCATTTAGAAGCTGTGGCAAAAAAATAAAAAGTGTCTGGTAAACATCCTGCCACCATGCTTTCAGCATGACCCTCCAGAAATGATGCCCAGGGAAGCAAAGTTCATCCTGGATGAGACACTTTTTGAGCAGAACCACAGGCTCCCTCCTTGATCTCCTCCCTGCTTCCTTCTCTTCTGAACTCCAGGAGATGCTAAGAAAAAGCAGTTCCTTATGCAGTGAACTCAGCTTCATACTCTTCATGGTATGGACTTTGTGCCATAACCTGACAGAAATAAATAGAAATCTCTCCTCTTTCATTGCATTTTCAAAGTGACCCAGCTCATCCTCTTCCTCACTTTGTAACAAATAACAGAAAAGCAGATCTTTTTTCAAATATGCAGACATTATGTCAGAAATAAAAGCAGGGCAGAAAACATCACCAATACTTGGTGACCACTATGTCACCTGCAGGGGGGAGCAAGAGAATGCTCCAGGATGCTCCAATACAGATTTCCTTGACTTTCTAGAGAATACCACACAATGCTGAAAAACTAGGCAGATTTTTGCAGTTTGAGTGTTACTTTCCTCCTTTCTGTGGGCCTTTATAGTATCCACCATATTCTTTGAAAGAAGGATTCCTTCCTCCTAGTTGGTAAACATGGAACTGTGACTGCTATTGAAAAATGCTCCTGTACACAAGTTCTTCACAGTTAAATAGTCATTTTATCTGGATTTTTAAGTTATACTCAGAAAACCAAAATTTGGACAGAATTTAAAGTAGGAAAAGCATCAAATTATATCTGAGTGTGTGAAGATGAAGTGTTAAGAAGACAACAAGCTCCAGTCAAGCCTCTTGCCTTCACATCTGCAGGGTTCCTCTGCAGCCAAGAGAAAGTGGATTCCTTGCTACTTTCTTTTTCTCCTCCCCTCTCCCACAGGAGGTTCACAAAATTAAGACTGTTTAAAGGCTTAATAGTCAGGACTGGCAGAGTTGAGATTTGATTTGTAAACCAGAGCAGAGCAGCTTAAGACATTACTAGTGACATTAATGCAATCAGGCATCATTCCCCATGGCATTTTTCCTTTCAGCTGCTTGCAGCTGAGCAGGGCATTGGACAACTATTGATAACACCATTACTTGTGTTTTTAGTGCGGAGGTGGATATTTGCTCTGTTTGAGGAAAAAAACCACAACCTAACAGTACAGATACAGAGAAACAATATTAAAAAGGGGGAAATGGGAAGGAAGTGATAACACAAGATTCTAACAGGCATTTTAGGCACATGGATGAACTCAAGAAGCAGCCAGGTCACTCTGTCAAGGAAACACATTCAACAGTAAGGCATGTTCATGCATGGAGGGGACCATTTCCAACAGAAAAAGAAAAGAGAGGAGGCCATGAAAATAAAGCCAACATCTGCACAGATTAAATGATGGTCTGCGTCTGCACAGCAGAGATAATGATGCTTTCTGCCTCCCAGCCTTCAAGCACCATGCCAATGACCATCCCTCACTCAAAGTATTATCCCAGCTGCACCAGCACCCAGAGCCCAGCTGCAGCCCCTGTGCAGTACAACCAAGAGAGGACCACCATAGGATCATTCCTATTTTTACATCTGATTTGAGACTCAAAAGCCATTATGAAACGGGGTGATTGGGCTTTGAGAAATGGAGAGGACTGACAGTTTTGGATAGTATGACAAGACATCTCAGAGAGTCATAAAACAAGGCTTAAAAGAAGGGGGGGAAATCTCCTTAACAGTATTGTGGATAACCACAAGAATGAAGATTAAACTATTGTATTCTGGAATAGAATAACAACTAGAAAAGCAGCAGTGCAAGACCATTACTAGAACTTTTTCTTTAAAGGAATGACTCAAATTCTTACAAATCAACAAAATTCAAATTAAACATTTTCCCAGATGCAGTGGGTCTGACCCACAACTTACTTATTGTTCTAAATAAATGTTAGAACAGGCTGCAGATAATGAAAGCCTTCCCATACTACACTGTTCAACCAGCTTCTAAGCAAGCTTGAAGGGAAATACAACCTATTCCAGGACATCTTTTGGGACAGGCAGGCAAACCCTGCCAGCTGATAGCTCTACACTCCCTCTGTGCAGCAGGAGGACAGACACCACACCCTCACACGAATTACTAGGTTGGCATCCCCCAGTCTCCTGCAGCAACCTCAGCAAATGTCTCTTCCCAGGAGCGGTGTGGGATCACACTGCCCTCACACACGGGACAAAAAACCTCTGCAGCAGCATTTGGAGCATGCAGGGGAAGCTTTTCTTACCACTGCTTGCACTGCTGGCTGATTTGGGGACCCTGACAGTTTTGGCCTTGCATTTACAAAGGCCTGGATGGAACCAATAGATAAAAGGTCTAATCCATGTGCACTGCAAAGGAGTTTCAGGCTGAAATTCTCAAAAAGCCAGGGAAGCAGTATAGAATAAAGAACTCTTTCCCTTAGCAATATGCTTCTAAGACAGCTCTAGACCCCAGAGAGCTTTATATGAAAATCAGTAACCTGATGCATGTATTTAGCTTTCAACTATAAGCCGTGGCCTTTACATCTTTTCTTGAAAGGTGCCCCAAAATCTTGTCCTGCTCTGACTGAAGTTAAATGCCTGCACATCAAATTTGTTTGGCCAGTACTATCTGTCAAAGGCCTATGGCAGTGCCTGAACCAGACATTTGTTCCAGGGCTGAAGCCCAGAGTTAGCTCCAAACATCTGCTGGGCAGCCAGGCCAATATGTACAAAGATATTCAGTAATTTCCCTGAGTAAACTGCAAATCCACTGATAAGAGTGAAACCTGGACCATCAACTCTCATCTGGATAACCCCTGAAAATTTCACAAGCCATTTTGGCCAAGAATGAAAGGTGTTCATCCACCTCTTATTCCCATTGTGATGGACAGTAACTTGGGCTTTTTGCTTAAGCTCGAGTGAATCTATATTTCATGAGAAACAGACTTTCTTTGCATAGTTTTACACAACCAATGTAGATCAGTCAATTCTGCTCCAGTTGCTTTAAAAATAGGCTGTGAAATGACATAAAATAAAACAGTATTTTTAGCAGTTTCAGCCTTAAACTGTTGACAGAGTGCAGACAGCCTCTTTGACATCAAGCAGCTCACTGGTGGTTTTCTTCCTGATGTGTATTTTGGTGTTTACCTCGTAGCTGAGAGCATCTATCACACATAACAATCCAGGCTGAACTCAGGTTTCAGGAAGTATCCTACTATGCAGCTCAAATATGGCTTTCTAAATATGTCTCAAGAAATGTAGAATATTACTTTAAAACTTAAACCTCTTTGGACTTCCTGTAGTCCACAAACATTTTCAGATACATACTCCCTTCACATTTAATATACTAATTTTTATTTCTATCTTATATTTTCTCAAGAGACACAAGAATTAGATATACATATTTAAATGCATACACACATTGATAAAACCTCCTCTTTCTTTGGGATGCTTCATATCAAAGGAAGGGCATCCTAGTGCAACATTTCAGATCTGTCAGCAACTCTGCCTTTCAGTATTTGACTGCACTTTTGATTCTATTTTTCACTATCTCCTCTGACTGTGCTTCTCAGAAGAATTCAGTTGACCTGTCAAGTCACAAGGAAGGTTTTTGTTGACAGACAGTAAATCATCAACAACCTTCTTGGGTACATGTTCTGAATTTAAAAAGCATCAAAACTCTCAAAACTGAATAAGAAGCAAGGTAGCAATGAAACCTTTGAAACTTTAAGGAAAAGCAATGCATTTAGGCACAAATCAGAGCTGCTGGCAGAAATCAGCAGCTCTCACCCCTGGTTGCTGAGGTTAATTTTAATTCTCTCCTCCTAGCTTATTAAAAATGGAAAGGCTTTTTATAGCGATTGTATAGCTGTGTTTAAAACTGTTCTATTAACTGCACGGATGAGCAAGAGTGTGTCTGCTTGATCTGCTCCCACAGGGCTGCTCCCTTTTGTCAGAACTCCTGATGCCATGACAAGTGCTTTCACTGCACTCTCGTGAGTCTCTCCATTTCCATTCCCTCTGCTGACTACCTTGCAGCAAGGCATCAACTCACAATGCCTTATTTACACTTGTGATGTTTTCTAGAGAATTTATATCTGCATTAACTCTGGTTTTGTCACTGGTTTTGACAGGGAGACAAATACAAGAACATTTAAGTTTTGTCTTCAGGGTATCCAAAAGATGTGGTTCTCAGTGCCTCTCAGGAGGTGCTGGAATCTTCCTCTTTGCTCATATACATTACATTTTTTTTTCTTTTTTTTTACCTATTCTTGAAAGAAAGAAGAAAAAGGAATA
The DNA here is from genome assembly GCF_901933205.1 of Camarhynchus parvulus. NCBI lineage: Eukaryota > Metazoa > Chordata > Aves > Passeriformes > Thraupidae > Camarhynchus > Camarhynchus parvulus. Next base: position 14,154,192 of record NC_044575.1, on the reverse strand, counting down.
CACCTCTTTAAGATTTGCAGGGAGTTATTTCAAGAAGTGTAAAAAACTACTAATCATTTTTGTTACAGGGAGATCCAGAGGTCACTGCAGGAGCCACTGTGTGTACAGGAAGGGATTGTCTCAGCCTGAAGAATAAGTCAAAATGAAGTGGAGAAAATCCTGCTATTTCCATTTTAAAGAAGAGACAATAAGAGCTATCTGAAGTCATGCTTTTGTGCAACAGTCAAGGCTTGAGCAGAACACTGAGTTCCAAGTCCATTGCAAACAAATCCAAACCTCAGGGGCATTAGAAAAAAAGAACTCATTATAAACCTGCTTTTTTGTCACTTTGCTAACCATCTCCCTGTCTTGTATGAAGCACTTGGTGCTTTCTGTGTCCTTGTTTTGGGGACTTTAGTTAACTGTGTCTATGCCCAGCTCCTTTTAAAGATGTTGATATAGTTTCTAGGTATTGAACTTTTTTCCCTGCACTAACACATTTCCTTTTTCCTCAGTCTATGCAGGCATCTGTACACTGAGAATGAGACCTCTGTGGAACTAACCACAAGGACTATGTCTCTTTGATATCATTCAATGATCAAGCTTTGGTAGCCTTAATCTTTCTATGCAGTCAATTCACCACTGCTAACAGCAACTGAATAACTAAATAGTATCAGTGGTAGAAACTTTGGTGACCAAGAAGAGGTTGTTTGACTCATCAGGATTGTTACCTTTACAGCCCAGATGGACTGATCCAAAGGATGGAAGAGTTTAAAGCAGAAGCCATCCTTTTTGGAGGGTCTCTCGATCAGCTCACAAGAATGGAGCAGAATTGTCCCAACCCACTGTCCAATCTTTGGCGTCTTATAAATGAGCAGCACTCCTGGTTTTAGGACACACCATAGTTTGGTCCAGCTCTTCAGAGTCCCACGAATCTGGAGGGGGGAAAAAAGTTGCATCTACATTGTTCCTTAGAAGAAACCCAGCATTTATTCAGTATTGATACAGTATTTCCAGTATGGTTATTCCAAGGCTGCATCATGATACACTTCCTAAGGAAAATACATGGTGTTCCCTGAACAGTCCTAGGGACCTCACAGCAAAATCCCAAAACTTGGAAATCTGGATAGCAGAATCTTGTCTTCATATTTTTATTGCTGGCTTAGTATTCTTCCTATTTTTATTACTAGCTCAGTGTTAGCAGCTTGGTTAATTTTTTAGGCAATGAGCACTGCTGGCCCATGTGAGAGTGATCTGTTAATAATCACAGAGGACATGCCAATTAGAACATTGCATATAAAAATGTTATAGCTAGTCTAACTCGACTTATAAGTCATTTTAATAGTGTTCTGCAGAACACTGCTATTAATGGGTTTTGTCAAATACCCCATTTTTAAAAGTACTGTCTCCAGCTGCTTTACTTCTCTGTCGAGCTCAATGCAGCTCTCTCTTGTATAGAAAACATTAAATCTGATAAGAGTACATTAAAGATAACAGCTTTAAGAATGGAGAAGTTTCTCAGTAAGGTTAGATTTTGCCTAAGGTCTTCCTGCCTTCAACATTCATAAGCCAAACCTCAAGTCTTTTCTGTGTTCTGTTTTTGTGGCCCAGCATTATGCGCAGCTCACCAGAAATTTCCAGTCACAGCAAACATGCAACAGGTATTTTGTGTTTTTTATTCTTCATTAACAGTAAACACTACAGGAAGACCATGCTGCCAATCTAACTTCTCAAATAAACCAGAAGCATGTCACTTTTCTGACCTTTAATAATAATTGCAGAACAATGTTGGAGGTTTTTACCACTAACCAAATGCAACTGTACTGTTTCATGAGATCCTTAAGTTACTTTGTTTTTCTTAAGAGCTATGTGTTAGGCAATGTTTGAAAATTAGGTTTTGCTAACACAAAAGGTTCAACCATTCACTATTATTTGAGAAGACTAAATGGCCCCAAAGGAGGAGAAAACCAGTGCTCATCTCTCAATGTCAATCCAGATTTACTTTGCCACACAGAAGTTTCAGGACTTCAATGAGAAGGTGTCACTACCTGAGTCTGTGCACAAGGAGAAATTGCAGTTGTCATCAGGTACAATATGTTTCATTCTGTGCTGTGACAACAGAAAATCCAATTGTCAATAGAACAAGCTGTATCTGCCCATTTTCAGGCTGTTATTCAGTCTATTCCCTGTTCAGTACAAAACCACATTTATGGGAAGAGGCCAACAGAGTCTTTCAGAGAGGAACAAAGAGAGAAACATCACTTCCCTTTGTACCATGCCCTTTTTGAGCCCTTGTGGCTGCTTAAGGACATGGAATAGACCAACTGAGTTAAGGTGGAAAGTAAATACCCACAGTTCTACTTTTATAGCAGTTATTTAAGTAAAGCTTGAGTTAAAGCTTGAAAACTATTTGGTCTTCTTTCACTTACAAAAGTCCTAGTGCATACATCTCAGACACATCAACTACTTCACATCTCACTTATTTTTTCCCACATCCTCAGAAGAAATGGTCTGTATCAAATACCTTCAGCCAGTCTGCTGTGATCACCACACTGGGATCCTTCAGAGCACTGAAGAGTTGTTTGGTAGCTCTTTTCTTCTCCTGTCTGTAATTTTTTTTTTGTACCTGGTTGAGAACAGAGAAAATATAGTAGCTGTAATCATGGCCTCTTTTGGGGAGGAAAGAACATAATGCATTAAGGACAGTTATGTATAGCACAGCAAGAACTTGACCCAGCACAGGTTCCCCAGAAATGAGCACAAGGAGGAATAAAAACATCACCAGAAAACAAGCATTTTCTTTGCTCCTGAAGTTTCATTAAACACAACCTAGTTTGTCTTTCATTTGAGGAAAAGGAAAGAGGATGGATATCCAGCCTTCCTCACCCCTCAAATTCAAGAAACTGTATCTAATTTCATTTATTTATACTTTTGGTTTGGTAGACAAGCAAGCGTTCAAGCTACAATTTGCTCAGATTGCTTAGGCAAGTCTGTCCTAACAAGAGCAGTGAAGGATTACAATCCTCTTGAGGTGCCTAATGGCTCCAGAACATACAAACACAGTGAAATAATTACACTGATCTGTTCTGCTTGCAGTATATAATCTAATCCTGCATATAAAAGCCTGTAAATGTCCTTGGGCTCTAATGACTCCTAGAAGATTCAGAGGCTTCTCTGGGTCTTGGGAAATGACTTTGACTTATTTCCAATGGTTTGTTTAGAAGGTACCATTTGTTTTTCAAAAGAAGATCAGCTGATCATGACCTGGCTGCTTTGAACATACCTTCAGTGTTTCCTTCTTCATGAATTTGGCTGTTGGAGACACACACTCTTTGTCAGACCCATTGCAAAGCTTATACTCGATCTAAAAAAAATGGGGAGTGAAGAAAATAGGAATGTGTTAACATGAAGATGTTCAAGTTATGCTCTGATAAAGTGTTGTTTACAACTTTCAGGAATCCATGAAAGAGCTGATTGCAGACTTCAGCAGCGGAACACTAAGCAGGTGCACAAAATGCATATCTATAGTGCAGTCCAAACTTCCTTTTTATACCCATGGCTGGCTGAAAAATTCCCCACCAAATTTCTTTGTATTTCTCCCATGCAGACATTAATCTTGGTTAAAAAATAAAGAAAAAAAACCCAACAAAACAATAAGACAAAACAGAAAGCTAAAGAATTATTTCTAATTTTGAAAACTGTCCAACTCTGTTCAGATCTGAAAGCATTTCAATTACTAGAACAGAACTTATGAGGAATTTGTTAAAGATTTTTCAGAACTAGACTTGAAACTGGCAATGACTGTTGCACTGACTGAAATGTCCAAAAACATGCATGGGCAAGAAACGACCTAATCATGTTACAGATAACACAGGAAATCACCTCCATCTTGGCCTTGCAAAGTGAAGCACAAAATACACACAGTCACTTCAAATGGTGTTTGATAGTGTCAGCGCTGTTTAAACTCACTTTCAGAAACTACAGACTGATCTCCTGGCTGTGCTGATGGGCTGCAGAAATGCTTTACTCTCATTAGGCATAATGAGAGCATTACTGTTACCAAAATAAAGTGTGCTTAGAAAGAGCAGCTCTCCAGAGCCCAGCTCACAACGAGGACCCCCACGTGGAAAGGTTCTGTCAGCAAATTGTACAAAACCTGGGCAGGGTTAGTGGTGAAAGAATTACGGTACAGTCTGGACTCTGCTGCTTTTTACGCGACCTTGGGGAAGTTACTTTCTCTCTCTGTACCTCTCTTCTTCCAACCTTTCATGTGTCTGATGCATTCAGACAGTGCTCTTTTGGGGTCAGGCACTGTCTCTCCCACTCACACATGACAGTTTTAAAAGAAAAGCTCAGCCCTCAGCCACCTTGATTTAATGAGTGTGACACAAAAATGAGGTGTATTAAGGAAAAAATGTATCAAATATATTTCCCATTTATAAATTCACAGCTATGATGTGAAACAAAGCCACTGGGCTCTTAGAATTTCTCTCCTTGATGTCACAAATTCATGTAATAATTTTACAGCACCTTCGGTTTGAAGAGACCCACTTCCTCCTTCCCTCCCAGTGACACAGAAACCTCTCGGGCTACTACAGCCATGAACTATGCTGCACATTAGTGTGAGCAGGAAAATGTTTAATGACAGCCAGATCAGTCCTTTTCATATGACTCAGAGAAAAACACAGATCAAGACCCGATCACAGCAAACAAGCCACCAACTATACCTTGGAGACAGGGGCAGGAGCAAAAATGGGAGATAAGGGTGCCTGCTCAACTGAGCAAAATTCCTTGTAGATTATGCAGAATTAGAAATCAGGGCAGAAGCTGCAATTTGCAACAGAGCCACAGTCACTGTAGAACCTATTACTTGTTCTCACATCCCCTTGTAGTACTCTTTCACTAAAACCAAAACTACACATGATACTTTGAAAATAGAGAAGTGAAAACACTATGATAACACACAAAGGCCAGTGGGAGCCCTGATCTGACTGTTTAGCTCACAAGTCAGCTTGGATCCACTCAAAGAAAAGGCCATCTCCTGAACTCCTGAAAACTATTCAGTGTTTGCTGGTTTTGTTTTCACAGAAAGCTAAGCCTGCCTCCTCTGCCTGCAATGCAGTCTCTGATTCGTATTTTGTGCTTTGGACTTTACTGTAAAACCACAAGAATGGTGGGGACCACTGTACAGATGTGACAAATGAGCAGAGAGCTGTGCCCACAGGGTCTTTGTCAAATTTCAAAGGGCAGTAGTAGACATTTGGGAGATCAGCTATAAGCCTTTCTCTATAAAGAAACCTTTCCAAATGCCTAAATATCTCTGAGCAAGAATCCTTCAGAATTATTAGGAGATTATGCTTTCATGATTCGAGATGCATGTCCTCTGAAATCGGTCAAAAGAATTCTCCCCCTTTCTCCCAATTAGCAGGAAGAATGTCCTGTCCTTGAGACACAGCTATGAGCCAATTGTTTATCAGTAATTTCACTCCCTCCAGCCTGAGGGATCAGACACAGAGAGAAACACTGTGTACTAGTCCTCATTAGCCACTGTGAGAGGCAGCAAAAGCACAGATGTTCCCAGATTCTAAGAAATACCGCTCAGGTGCCGGCAAAGCATCAGGATACAAAGAATGCTTTTTTATCTGTTAATTAAAACAAGTTACAGTTGCTGGTTATAGAGAAAATTACACCGTAGCCCTTATATAAAGAATGAAATTTCGGCCCCTAAGCTCACTTGGCTCGAGGAGTTTGCTTGCAGCTGAATTCAGAAAGGCTTCCAACAACCACAGCAAACATGAGCCTAGACCTGCAGCTCGTGGGGAACTGGCACTGACACAGACAGAGGCACTTCCACTGCTCCACCAGCCCCACCCTGCCTCCTCCTTGGAGTCTCTCTGGGTCACGCTAAAAATAGAGTTGAACAAGCACAAGGCTTTAAACCTGGGATGTTCACACAGGCAGACACCGATTCTGACTCTTTGGGAGTGCTGACTCCATGACCAAGGACACTGGTGCCCAATTCCAGCCAATACTGCTGTGCACACCATCAAACCACAGCACACAACAGCTGATGAAGGGGTAATCTCCCTTGACACCACAACAGCCTTTAGGAGCTCAATAAATACAGTGGAACTTGTCTGATACCGTACTGGTGTTTCACTTAGTTAAAGCAGCTGGATGAAGAGCTTTGGAGGATGCTCTGGTGGGTCCTGAACCACTGTGCTGCTTCCTTCAGGCACTCCCTCCCCCAGGTCTGGGCTACACCTGGACATGCTGACTCTGAACCTGGCTTGTAACGGGAAACAGGGACACAGGGATGGTGGTCACCAAGACAGGCTTGAGAGTGGATGAGAAAGAAGCAGTAACATAGGTACTCACTGCCCATATAAGAATTTCTAGGCATGGGAAAATAAGTTTCTGTGCCTCTATGTCCCAAAAGCTGTAATGTACCTACCAGCTGTGTGACCAGTACCAGAGCTCCCCGAGATGGTTGCAAAATGCTTTAAGAAGAGAGAGAAAATGTTACTACAACTAAGCCATGGTTTTAACTAGCAGCCTGGACAAGCTTTCAGATGTGCCTGACCTGGGACTTCTGACAGCTCCCCAGTTAGTTTTTATCAAGGCAGACTGATTGCTTCTCCCTTCCGACTTTGCCTCTCGTTATGCATATGAGGATGCACCATCACCGATCCTAAAGAGCAGCTTGCTGGCAAGGAAACCGGTGATCTACAGAGCAAAAAGCATTGTGTTTCTGGGTTTAAAGTTCCTGCTTTCCCACAGGACAGGTGGGATCTAACTCCTCAGGACAGCACACCATAGGTTTCCATGCTGCTGATAGTAATGACAGTTCCTCTAGGATGAAATAATATGATTCCATATTTTTACATTAATCTGTCCTAATGGTTTTGATTGTACCTTGTGGCATACATAAGATTCAGTAAATTTGGGCCATCAGCTCTAAAGATTCCCAATACACAGCAGGGTCTCACATTGCTAAGACACACCAAGAGCATTTAATGATGTCTTTCTACTGCCCTGCCTTTCTCAGCCTGGCAGAAAACTAAGAGAAGCCATTTGTCATCACAGCAAGTCTTCCAAGGACACTGGGATAACGCTTGTGCAGGGTACCAGAATTTGGTCCCCGCTCTTTGCAACAATATGTGAACAATATTGGCCACAGATGAGACTTTGTACAATGGGAGAGTAAGGAATTTGTGTTCTTTTTAAAGAAAGAAAAAGCACACTGGAGTATTCTAATAAGAAAGTAGTAAGTAGGCTTTCCAGATACTGGTTCCCATTAAGAGTGAAGTCTGTTATTCTGCCAAAAACTTTCACCAGAGCATGCTGCAGCACTCACAGGGAGAAGAAATTGTTGTCCCTTTTCAGTTCTCTAATCAAACCTGTCCTTTTCAGGACAGAGTGATGACCTCGCCACTGACAATGGGCTGTACTGTACTCAAAAATATACTTTTTATCCCAGTTAAGTTTCTGTTCCCTTTCATCTCAGTCTTGGAGCTCTGGAGATCCACTGCTGATTTTTAGCAGTCATCACAATACCCTAACACTTCTGCCAGGCTTTTTAAGAGAGCATGCAGAGTCCTCACAATAGTGCTATTCAGATCCAGAGTCTTTTTGGTGACTTCATTTCCAAGAGGAATCAAATCATTTCACAGAAAAGCAGCCTGTGATCAACTCTGGTGTGGGGGATGCCAGCCCTTCAGCATGCCAGCCCTACCTAGGACAACAGCAAGAGGAATATTCTGTTACTTAGCTCAAGCAATCCTTGCTGCACAACAGCCAGAATTATTCCAAATCAGAAGGATTTTAAATAAAGTCATTCTCAAGCTGGGCTCTGCATGGTAACAGCAGTGACAGCTTACAAGCTGCCCTTTCGTCTTCTTTGTATCCAAGAGAGAGAGAGACAAGATCAGATGGGAATGGAAGGCAGAAAAAAAGGAGCTGAGGTCATAAGTTATGCTTCACAAAATCAGTGACATGTCCTTGGTCAGATGTAATTTCTCCAGAATCTTTTCCACATATAATTGCTACAAATCACAATCGTACAGAAATAAAAGAAATAAAAGAAAAGTTGTTTAAGTAGTATAAAAGTTACAAAACAGCTCGGTTTGACTTTGCAACTGAGAAATTCCTTGTTACTTACGTGAATGTTCACAGATATCTCAACCAAATGTTCATTATAATATAAGCAGTTCTTTTTGAAAACTTTTTACTTTTGTTGTGAATTAACAGCTCATCCAAAGCACAGTGGAGTCAGTGAAACAATTCTTACTGACAAAGAACCTTTGCAGTAGGAAAGATTACCCTTCAACTGATATGCTGCTTTACAGCAAGCGGAATAATCTTCAACTGAAACTTTCCAGTTGGGAAAAAAACCCAACATAATGATTCCTCTTATTTCAACAATGTTACAAAGATACAGTGACTGTGTTTACAACTCTGAAGCAGCACAATGATTAGCACAAACTGAAAAGCCCATACAAATAAACAGTTGACATGACAGCAGCATCTGGGGAAAATAACTGGTGAAATTCACCCATCCATGCAACTTCAAATACCTAGTTATACCAATATTTAGTGGAATCCTTGGCTCCATTGCATCAAATTATGGAAAATAAAGAAAAACCCACAGACCTCACAGGATTTCCATTTGATCACTTAAGTGTGCCTTGCATGGGAAGTTTGTTCTACAAGGTCAGAATATTTAAAGAGAACATATGAGGTGAGATGGGAAGTTGGACACTGAGAAAGATGCTGCTTCACATGACTGTCATAGACATAGTGCCAGCAGAAAGCTGAAGCAGTTTTGATTTCCCCTCCAGCTATAGGCACAGCTTTTGTCCCTAGGCTGAGATTAAACAAAGTGAGCAATGAAAAACAATTGGATTTGCAGTTTTGCTAAATTTTTTAATAAATAATTTCAATTTCAGCACCTCCATTTGCCCTCACCTTCCTTGTCAGAAACTTAATCTAGTGACTAAGGAATTACAATCACCAGTGACCTATGCTGACATGACTGCACTGTTGTGGCTTACCCAAACTTCTCAACTTTGAGTTACTGCCGTCCACATTCACCTCTGTGAGGCATCTGGGTGTTTTCAGGGCTTGTATGTACCTACAGAGGTTAGGGCTGCTCCATGTTTTCCACTTCACATGTAAAATCCCACCCCTCTTCAACCTGATTTTCCCAGGATACTCCAGGCTACATCTCTGCTCAGTTGAAATCAGCTGCAAAGCCATCTGTGGACAACTGTGACTGCCCTAAAGTGCTGCCCTTGGAATTGAGGAAGCAAAGTGTGCTGAGCCAGGGCACAGGAACGGAGTGTAAGTGTTCATAGAAACAACAGGCTCCAAAATAATTCCATCCACAACATGGAGGGCATGAAGTATGGTAAAGAAAAGACAGCAAGGGTTCAGTTTAGCATAGCCACCACCTGGAAGGGCCAGAATCTCCCATTAAGCTGAGCTTAACATACACAGGGGATGTTTAACTCCTGAATCTCTCCAAGGTGATTCCTGCCATATCTGAGTCTGTCTGCCAAACGATTCCTTGGTTTGCTGGCTAAGGGAGAACAGAGGAAAAGGTGCCCTTGTAAACTGCCATATTTCTGAATGATTTTCTATGTTAGTCCTGAGTGTAGCCATGACTGGAACTACCTCAGAGGTCAGGAGTGTGATTCATAGATCAAGCAGGGTGAGCTTGAGAGAGTACAGGAACTGTAGCTTAAATCTCAAGTGATGAGTATGTGCAGTTTCAAACCACCGTGCAGCTAAAATAAATTCCTAGCAGTCAGTTATATTTGTAATTCAGATTACAAATCACACAATAAAGACCTGAGCAATCTGAGCATGTGGAAAAATTCATTCACAATGCTTTGCCTTCCAATACATCACATAACTGTGCGTGCAACAGCCCCACTCCTAGAATTTCATAGACTTCACTGCAGCATTAGCAAGGGACTAGAAACAGTGAAGTACCACTGAACTCCAGCTTCAGGATTTTTCTGACTATCCCTGAAAATATACTTCCATTCTTTTTTTGGTGATCCTATGAGCTCTCATCCCAGAAAACAAGGATAAAGGACTCTAAAATAGAGAGAAACTAATAGGAGAACTAATCTGAAGTAAGTATGCTACTATTTTTTTCCCTTTGAAAAAGGAGATGAAAGAGACTCCACTTTAAAAATTAAATAAGAGAAAATGTGCTGCAGAAAGTTACCAATGTAATATGTAGCTAAACTGTGCCTTAAATATATTCCAATAAAATGTGGGTCAAGAAGCCACAGCTGAAGTTACAAATATATGTATAGTGCCAAGAACCACACAAACACATTGAAAGCAAATGTTCCAGTATCAAATATTTGACTTTCTGTTCAGACAGGACAACTGAGATGTGTCCACATCTCAGAAAGAGCAGCCCACCATGAGCACAGGGCAGTGTGGTTGCAGATAAGTCTTCACAGCTCACAAGTTCACAGACATTTATAGGGTTTTTATGCCACATTCTCTCTGCTAACTTGGGCAACCTGCAGCCTTATCCATCACGCAACGTTGATATGGCCTGGGTGAAGAAAATGCAGAACTATTTCCACCTCACTGATGAAGATGTGAAACAGAAATGCAATTAATGTGCCTTGGCAATGCAGGGAATCCAAGGCAGAGTTGAGGTTCCCCAAGCCCCAGTCCATGGAAAGAATCATTTAACTGGCTTTCCTTTCCTTCTTATACTGAGTGAAATTAGTTAATGTGCTGTGGTACCTCAAAGCAGTGCTGCTGAAAGAACACTGATTTCCAACATGGTTTTTCATATCCACCATACCAAAAAAAGAGCAAATATCCATGGCATGGATCTGTAACCCATAACATTTACTTTTTAATCCATTAATTAAAGTAGCACACTCTACAGTCCAGTCTCTAGCAATTATTCCTCCCCCCTGCTATCAGGAATCTAAATATTACCCGATTAGGGCACACTTCTCCCTTTGGTTCAAGTAGGTGGAATCACTATTTATTTTTAAACTGAAATAGTATGACAGATCCCTACTTACAGTTGTGAAAGTTGACAGTAAGGCTTTATTTTATGGCATTAGAGCTGAGTGGATGTGAAAAATTACATATAAAATAAACTGACCACATTTTGCCTGAATTTTTAAGTAACAAGACATTTCACAACAAGAACTCCCTACAGTCATTGCAAAGCATGACAGAAGGCAAGGAACATGGCTGGAGGAGAGCAAGGCAGTGTACAACACAGCAAGGCTAAGAAGAGTGAAGTGAATTTCACCTACAAGTGAAATCTAGGTGGGCACCCAAATCTTCCGTGGATGCTTCTCCTTTCAAAAACATACCTGTGGGAGACTGAATGGCAAGGAAGGCCTGGAGGTTGGGAAAACACAGCTGAGCCATGCTCTCACCCAGAAACCTCTCATAAATACATTCCTATTCCTATGTTCATCCTGCATCTCAGAAATCAAACTCCCTTTTGGACAGCATTTCAGCACTCTGAGCTGTCCTGTCCAGACAAAGTTCTTCTTCTTTACATTCCTAAGTCATTGGAAATTCAACACCACTCCATGTAAGGCGTGCAAAACATCTAGCTTTAAAACACAGCCCTGGATGCAGTTACCTGGTCCTTGGGTTTCTCCACTGCCAGGATAAGTGGGAGGCTGATTTTCCTTGAGGAACCTGCCTGAAAAAGCAAAACCAAGATTGGTTTGCAGCTTGCCAGGTTCCAGCAATAGCAGAGGACATGTATACAAGTCCTTGTTGCATACTCCCAAAGCTCCTCTCATCATCATCTCCCCGTGCTGACCTCTGCCAGGGCACAACAGAACAACCTGCGAGCTCCAGGCAAGCACAGAGAAATGTACTGGAAGATGAAGAGGTTATTTTCATGTCTCACAAGAAATCACTTGTCTGCAGCTGTTTCTTTCATGCTATATTTTCATTTCAGCTGGTGCCACTTGTATTTTATAGCTTCATAGTTTAAAATAAATTTAGTTAAAAATTTATTAACTGGTCTCGCTTCTATTTCTAGTTACCCTCCAGAAAGATGTTAGGGAGCTGCAGCCAAAAAAGCTGTACATGAATCTCAAAGCCAGATCTCATTACAAGGTTGATTCCATCCCTACAGGAAATCAGACCCTGGCACTCTCTAACTCCTGATCTAGAGGCAGGTTTTGAGTAGTGAGATCCAGGGACTTTAGATTCAGTTTTAGCTCTCCATAACAAGCTGGATGGAAAAGCTGTGTTCAGGAAATGTTGATTAGTTTGTCTTCCTCTCTTGTTACACCAATTTCCAGAGCTCTCTCCCAGGCTCTCCACTCACTGTTTCAGATGCTGTGCACTACACTAAATATTACAGTTTTCTTTTGCAAAACAATTAAGATTTATGATTGCCTTGCTGATCAGGAACAGCAGGAGACACCTCTGCTGACAAAATCAACCTTCCAACCATAATTATTCATATCTAATTACACTGCCAAATGAGGTCCAAATAAACCAGGTTCTTCTGTGGGAGGTGAAATCAAGCCAGAGGAAAGTGCAAGCTTCCTTGACATCTCAGCCATGCAAAAACACTAATTTTCTTTCCCTCAAAATATGCACACACAGTTCCTGCAGAAACAGAGGGAGAGGCTTTCTCAATGACCTTAAAAAAAAGGGCAAGAATGATTAATAAGATCCTGAGAAGAAATGAAAGCAAGACTGGGAATGGTTCCCTATCCCAAAGTACCTTGCTAATGGAGTTTGGAGTCTGTGGTGTCTCATCCTTCAGTGATGATGGGCTGTTTCCTTCCACATCTTTTCCTGCAACAAAAAAAAAAAGTGATTCAAAACCAGCAGAATTCTGTGCAAAACCATGGCTCATCATGGCCTGAGAAGGGCTACTGCTATCAGCACACAAGGGAAGTTATCATGAGCAAGAGCAAGCACACCATGATCCCAGAGAGGGATTGTGTCAAATTTAAAATAGGCTCGATCCTCATGCTTGGGTAACAAGACTGCTCAAAACTAAGGTCTCAAAACGCCATGGAAAACCACATGAGGGTTGCAAAGTCCAGCATTTGAAAGCTGGAAAAGAACAGAAATAAGGTTACTTATGCATCCTTAATCAGCTCCCTTCTGTGTCTGCATTATGATGCAGTCTTTAATTACATTACCACAGTCTGTTCTTTCCTTACATACCCCATGCCTTGTTCAGTGCCAATAATAAATGCAATTCAGTTAATAAGCAGCTATTCAATCCTCCTTGGTCAGTATCTGGCAACCATACACTGATGCACTTGATAGCATGCTTTGTTGGACAAATAATAATCATGATCACAAAATGCTACAGAAGACAGAAATGTATCTAGGCATAATTAGTAAAACAAAATTAAAAAAAAACCCAACACACTTGCAGAAGATCAATGTCTTCTAACCAAATTATTTGTTAAAATAAGAAATATTTTAAATTTATGAGCAGTAAATGAGATTTTCCAATAATTGTAGAAATATATAGTCACTACTCAAATATCCTAAACTTGCCTACATTATATACTGGCATGGGTGTGTGTAGTCCTAGTCCAAGCAATAAAATGTAATGATAAATACTGTTCTCTTGGCCAAATGTAATCATGGCCTTAGAGTAAAAGAAAGCATAGAGCTTCTATTAAATAAAATGCCAAAAAAATAGAATCTGATGAGACAAGATTTTTAGTGCCAAGACAGTCATTGTTAACCAATTACAATGTCATTTTCTTCTCAAAATCAATGGCAATCAGAGCTTCAGAATAGAGGATGCAGTAAAGAACTACCAAGACGGTAAAACACAGTCCATTTGTAGCACACTGCAAACATGGGAACTGTTGAAAATGTTTCTAGCACTGTGTGGGCCAGCCTTGGAAGCACCACCAAACCCAAAACTGGCAATGGAAAACCCCAATTATCCCAAAGTTAGCAGAAACTGTCATAGATGTGTCAGAACCACAATTTCTCCTGGAATTATCAGAGCAACCTTTTAAGAAGCCAAGCATTGTTAGGAAAGTCAGCCACAGGAGCCCATGTTGACACAGGAGGACGGGAGAAGAGGGACAGCACATGTGCTGTTCATGTGGGGGAGTGGAGTGGAGGAAGGACCCATCCAGACATGCAGGAAAGAGATGCCACAACACGGGACCCATATCTCAACCTACTTTCTTAGCTGGCACTCCTCCCCTGGAAACACTGAGCCCTAAATAGTGCACTCAGAATCCTGATGTTTGTGGGCAGGAGAAAATACAAAAAAAATCATCTGTGGCCAGAGATTTGTCAGTGACTTTGTGCTACCATGACAAGTGGGATGGCTATAGGCACTGCTGTGCATGGATTAGAACCTGGATCTCCCTACTTTTCCCTTCTCTTATAGCATTTTCATCTCTATAACCCCCATTCTCCCTAAAAGAGGCAGAGGAAGATGGAAAAAACCCATAAAGCCATGTAAGCTGCTGCACTTTTTTCCCCATGAACAGTTTTTTCTGCACACGTATGGGAAAGTAACATATGGTCTAAAAGTTCAAGTAAAGTTAATGGGAATCAGCTGCTGCCTGCTCCAAGGGAATGGTGTCTATTAACACAACAGAATTCACATCCATTCTTTATCATGTCTCATTTCTTAAAGAAAGCTTATCTCCAAGCTTGTAGCTGTACAAAAAGTCTGGATGTGAGACATTTCTGCCTTCTCTCAGTAATGCATTTTAAAGGATTGGCACCTGAACAATGAGATTTTCCCTGTTCCTGAGGTTCTGGACAATCCTGCTCACAGACAATTATGGGGAAAAAAGGAACATGCAACATTCCAACATGGAACATGTCCATTCTTACTGTATCATTTACCAGGCTTCATTAGGTATGTTCATGAAGCAACACCTACTAGTTTCTTATGCCAAATGCATTAAGTCTACTGGAAATTGTGAGGGAAAGGCTGTTTCTCAGAGGAGAGAATCCCTCTGAATCCCTCATCTTTCCTGTCTGTCTCAAGGAACCCTGCTGCAGCCATGCAGAAGGAGAGGGCCAGCCCTTATTTGGAAAGCAAACTTCACAGGAGCAATGTAGAAGTTTCTCAAAAACCCACACAGCTGAGTGCACAGAAAACTCAAAAGTGAGAGTCTCACCTAGAGTGGAACAGACACAGCCACCTCGAGAAAATAAAAAAAAAACCACAGAAAAACATAAGAGGAGCTAAACATGAACTGGCTATAGAAGGTGAAACACTTATCTCCCTGATCAAGAAAACACAATGCTCACAATAGAAAGAGAGATGAACCTCACAATTTAAAGTGCTGGTTGCCCCAGGGCACACAAAGAAGGGTCCTCCACAAAGTAGCCCAGAAATTCTGCACCAAATAACAAAAAGCATTTTGGGAAGAGAATCAGTAGCGCTTATGGAAACAGCCTTCATCACATTGTGAAGAAAACTGCCAACAATCCAGTCTTGTGGCTAGAGAGCAGAATTACTGATACTTTCTTTTTATCCATTATTGTCAGGTACAGGGGAACTAAATATTTAGCTCCTTTTCAGAACAACAACCATTCCATTTCTTTGGCTTTCTACTGGACATCAATCCTGCAGGTGCATTTGCCTTTCCCCTCTATAAAGAATGGTAAAGCAAGCATGACTGATAAACTACAAGAAGAAATACAAGCTCTGAAGTGTGACAAAGCTATTGCAAATGAAATCAATTTCTGCTGTAAATATCAGCCATGTGACCCAATGTGAACACCTGAAATGTAGTCCTGGGTATCCTTCACAGGAAAATTCTCATATTCATGAAAGTACACCTCTTAGGATTCAGATAAGCCAATCTAAATTTTTATTTAAAGAGTCTGTGTGATCTTGTAGCCTAATCAAAAAGAGAGATTCTGTAAAAATTCTTATACCAATGAATTTCCTATCCTCTGAAACAGCAAACAGAGAAAGGTTCTCTCTCCTCGTGGCTAAGTGAAAGACAGACAGGAACAACGAACAAGAATTCATGTCCCTCTGATTTGTGAACTCCCTATAAAAAGAAATCTTTCTCAATTTTCTCTCAGTTACAAGAATCATTAGCACTTTTGTATGCAAGCAAAACGCAAGAAGATGAAAGTGTTATTTCAGATAGTGCCCTCTGCATTTCCCATATGTTTCCTTTAAAAAAAAATTAATTCTCTTGCTGAACTGCATCTCCAGAGTGTAACTCTCCTGAGGTGTAAAGTCTGTCACTCCCTTCTCTCTGAAATATTTATTTGCACATCTTCATTGTTGGAGGGAGAATCCTAGGTGATGGTGCAGTGAGAGCTGCAGCTCCAGCACATCACACCCCTCTGAATTCCAGACAGGAAATCACTTGGCTTTGCTGCCCACTGCACCCACTGAACACAACCAGTCCAGTGCTCATGTAAGGGAAACCTGCTGGGCTCAGGCAGCAAAACACAGACCACTTGAAAAGCCTCAAGAACTGAAAGCTCATACAAAACGACAGAGAAAAATAGAGAACAGAGAAGTATGGGATGCAGCTTATGGACACAGAGCTGTGGCTCATCTATGGTGATAGCAGCATTGTTCAGAGGAACAGGAGAAGGTAGGGGGAAGCACACAAGGCTCAGAAGGAAACAAGGCATCTGCAAAGGAGTGAAAGCAGAGCCTGCCATAGGAAATGGCAGCTGTACATGAAGTATAACAGGCCCTTCTTGCAGGAAATATGAGGAAAACAAGGCAGCTCCACAGGGGCAGGAAAGAAATGAGAGGAGTAAGGACAGACAAAACCCCAGACTGCCTGCAAGAAATCCCCTGACTGAAGGAGTAAATTCTGTTTGTTTAAAAGGGATATATCTCTCCTTTACAAATTCTTTAGCCTGTGCTCTTCCTTTGCAATACTGAGGGCTACAGCCCTCACTGGCACTGGGGCTGGAGGTTTCCTGGGAGAACTGTGCAGCTGAACAGAAGATCCATCGTGGCTCAAGGCACTTGTTCTGCTGAGCCCAGCAAAGGCTGCCAGCAGGGATCAAGGAGCAATAAGGTGATGGGGGAAGCTGAGGAAGAGAAAATTTCTTCCAGCCACCTCCTCCACCCTGAAACCCTCAACTTTCCCTGGTTTCTAAAATATTACAGCACTGAAATATAAGTGTGAGGGAGTCAGCGACTTTTTTAGCATTGAAAATGCTGGTAAGGACTGAAGAAAGAACAGGGCAAACTCTAAGATAAGGCTCTCCATCACCTCAAACAAGGGGAAGCAAATACAAGCTGGAAAATCAGCCCTTCAGCTCCCAAGGATAGCAGAAGTGAGCTATTTATTTGCCACATGTTTGTACAGACTGTACTTATGGGTAATCAGCTGTTCAGAAGTCCCTCCAGGTTTGAAATGTATGAGATTTTAGGTGTCCCATTTAAAATTGTTTTCAATTTGATTACTGAAAGGTTGTTGAAGCTTCCAGCTGCCTCAGTGACAGCCAGGATTAGTCAGCACTGCTGAAAATAGGCTCCCCACTGCCTTGCAGCAGATACTCACAAACAAAATACCTGCGAAATCAGAGGCCCTTGAAACCTTTGCACTTAAAGACAATTAGCACAGGAAACCCAGACATGGTTCTGGGCTACATCTGCAAAGCCCAGAGAGTCTGTTGGGTGCTACAGCTATGTGAGCACTGAAACCTTTTGACAGAGGCTGTGTTCTTTCTCCAGATATCAGTGTTTTGAGACCTCACAGGTGCTGTGAGATTTGACTATTTACAACTGACATGGCAGCTGCAGATGACAGCTCTGCAACTTGTGACTGCCCCCTGAAGCACTTGTTTACAGACTGGAACAGAAGCATTGCATGCAGACTGCAATCAAGGGAAGACTTCAATGTTTACTGTGAGCAACAAATTCTGAAACAATAAAATGAGCTCTTTTTCCTTCAAGAAAGGTGCTAGGAAATTCAAAGCTAAAAAAAAAAAATAAAATGTAAAGAGAATGCTTAAAGCTAGTCTGCCATTCATTGCGACCTGTCAAGATTCCTGGTACTTGTAGTGCTTGTAGATATTTACACAACGTTAACCACAGAAATTTTGTTCTTGTGATATTTATCCTGGGCTCTAAATCTGAACAGGGAAACCTGCCATTAAACATCTGCAAATGGGGACAGTAAATTTTAAGCAAGTGCAACGCTTAGGGCAAAACACATCAAGTGACTTGAAGTGGATGTGCCTGAAAGCATTACAGCAATGTGTAATACATTTTAAAATGTAAGGCCATGCAGCATTCAATCAGTTACAAACCCCAATTCTCATGCCCTCCATTCCCACTTAATGCCATGGCAATAAAAAATAGCAGCACTGTCTGGGATCCAGTACTGCTGTGTTGCAGCAGCTTCTCTCACTTTCTTTTTCCCATTCTTGTTTCTGTGGTAGCATGCTGAGATATCTACCTGCAGCCAAGCACCTGAGGCATGCTGCTTTCTGCACTGACACCCAGACACGCACCTGGGCTGAGCGGGTAGATGTCGTTGTCGGCCCCGAAGAACAGATTGCGCGTCAGCTTGCGAGGATCGACCTTCTGAGGGGTGGACGAGGCCGGACAGAGGGAGAACCTGCGACGAAGGAAGTTCTCCTCCTTCATGGCATGAGCTGTGGGGGTTTTCTGAAAAGGAAAGATTGATTACAGTTAATTTCAAGACACAGGAAATCAAAGTTTTCACACCGATGTCTCCGCTGCTTCAGAGCCATCTAATCCCATGCAGTGTGACAGATCTTTTTACAGAGTGTCAGAAGGCCATGCAGGTGGAAAAAAACTATATTAGTTTGAAGCTACAATTACTGATTTGCTGATTCTCAGTATTTGTAAACTGTAGGGAAGCAGGACACTGCTCCTCAGTGAATCCAGGCAGTATAACATCTTCCTGCCCACAAGGATCTATCAGGATAACAGCTACTCACTAGGTCCATTCAGCACCCAACATTCAGTACATAGTCCCTGAAACTCTTATTTTTTCTTTTTTTTTAAAAGGCCTTTGAGTCTCATAAATACAGCTCCGCTGGTGTCCACAGAGTTACACCATCTCCACACAAATCAACATAAATAATTGTGTGGAGAAAGACCAGCTGCACTGGCTGCAGGGAACAGCAAGAGATCACACCAGTCACTCCCACCCTTGTTTCCTATTGCAGCAAATATAAATGATTTTGGTTTTTTTAAACGGCATTAAGATCAGCCTTGCAGTTTGATCAGTAAGATATTGCTGTTCTGTGAGGGTAAAGACCAGCATTTGTGTCCCCAGAAGCCTCCCTGCACCCCTGTACTGGTGGTACTTTGCTCTTTACCACCATTTGGCTAATGCATTAGACCATCCTGGCTGGAACTGAAGGGTTTTTTATACCCATCCAACAAGCAGTTCTTTCTTACCCTTTACAAACAGATACTATGACTGTCTCCTACCCGAGTTACAGGCTTTATTCCCTCCCCATGTGCAGCCAGAGGCAGGGCTCTGGATAG
Source organism: Camarhynchus parvulus (assembly GCF_901933205.1). Classification (NCBI taxonomy): domain Eukaryota; kingdom Metazoa; phylum Chordata; class Aves; order Passeriformes; family Thraupidae; genus Camarhynchus; species Camarhynchus parvulus. Next base: position 14,134,727 of record NC_044575.1, on the reverse strand, counting down.
CAGTAGGAAATGTTAACCCAACCTTTGGGTGTGCATCCCTCACCACAAGGTCTGCTGCTTCTCTGGTCGACAGTTACTGAGGTAAGGAAAACCCTTAAGGATAGTACACATTTCCTGAAAAGCATCTCCACATTTTTCCATCTCTTTTAGGTTTCTGGGAAAACAAAGAATAAAAGGCTGCCCAGAGTCACAGTGCAGTTTGGACGGGCAGAACCTACATGCTCCTAAGGTGACCCTCATGGCACAGAGGGGAAATGGGCTGATAACAGGCTAGAAGACCCTGCCCTACCCTTCCTGCTCCCAGGACAACCCCTCTGCTTCTGCTCCCCAAATGCCCCAATTTCATGGGGAACCCTCAACAGCCTCTTGGGGCTCAGCCTTCACAGCCAAGACACCACATGAGGAGATGTCATGAATGTGTTCCAGAGTGAGGAACTCCCCTCCTGTGTTTTATCTGGGCTCTCTACCTCCACTTTCCTGGCCAATCCCTGTAGATGACAGGCCCAATGTTTCAGGTTTTGCAATTTTAAAAAATTTATTTGCCCAGCAGGGTACACCAACTTTATAAACTAGCTGCTGTGTAGAAGGCAAGAGAGAATCTGCTCCTTCTTTCCTGCAAGAGAAGGCCTCAGTGCCCAAGAGCTTAATTTGATCTAAACCAGGCTGGACTCCAGCAATGCATATGGGTTACCAAAACCTCTTTGAGCAGCAGGTCTTTCTGAACCCAGCTCACCATGGGATGTGTGAGACATCAGGCTCTGTAACATCCAACAACAGGCTGACAGGTAACAGGCGGGGCTGCCCAAAAATGCGACTCCCCTGGGCAATGCAGCTGCCATTTGAAGGGGATGTGTGTCCCCTGTTGGGCCTGCATCACCTGCAGAGGATGGGACAAGGTCTGTGCAGTGATTGCCAAGAACTCCAAAGCCTTGCGTGCCAGCATGGCCCCCAGCATGAAGTGGTGTAAGACAGCACACACTCAGCAGCAGAACTTCACTGCAGCCCCCTCACACAGCTCTGGGTGAAAGGCTTTCTGTTTGAGCTCCAGGACACTCACACTGCACAGGGCTGCCAGGGGCCGAGCCTTGCCTGGCACCCCATGCAGGGCTGGGTTGTGTGATGGCAGCCAGGTGAAAAGGGCTGGCTGCCGCTTTCCACTGGCTGCTGCCCTGCCTCCTGTCAATTCAATGGGCCAGGAAACTGCTCTGCAAACACATCCAGGCTCAAAAGGTCCCCAGGCTGCCACTGTGGCCAACAGCATCTCTGAGGCGGCAGGTAACATAGCTAACTTAGCAATGTAAATAAACCTCTGTTTGCTTAGAAACTCCTGATTGCATACAGCTGGGTGGGGAGAGATGCAAAACTTGACTGCTAACTTTAAAAAAAGAAAGGAGAGAGGGGAGGAAAACACAGCCAGATATGTGTCTGAAAGCAAAGTATTTAAAAATAATCCAGGTCTAAATAGCTGGGTTTGGAATGCTAACAGTGAGCTATTTTTTGTTCTTGTTCCCAGAAAGGCAGTCTCAACTCTCTACCTCTAGAACTGCTCATAAGTGGCTCAGAACAAAAGCAGATGAGTGGGATATTTTCCCCAAAAAGCAGGGACCTGGTGAGGCTGTGCCAATCATGCAGGAAGGTGTTCAGAAATCCCAGGCCCACCCAGTGAAAGAAAGCTGGAGAACAGGTTACAAACATAAAACATCCATCCATCAGCTCTTACACCCTGACAGGGCAACAGAAAGGCTGTGCCCATCATCATTTGTCAGCAATACCACGAGCTGTGTCAGTGAAGAACTGCCAGGCAGCTCACACTGATGTTGACCCCAAAACCCCAAAACACAATTTTTTTCAACTGTTGCTCAATTTACTATGCAGAGAGACCAATACACTGATGTTTTGCTCACTTACTATTTCACACTATTTAACCACAGGATAATTGTCAGAATTGCTGTGCTGATGCTCTCTCATTCCCACTGCTATTTAAGCCACCAGCTTGATGGCACAAAAAAATCTGGATGCCTTGTTCAACTGGGAACATCCAGTAGCAAAGGAAAAAGACTTTTCTCAGTTCTGCCTCTTCTCTTACATATCTTCATACAAACTTGTGCCAGCAGCTCATCTCTTTTTGACCACACAGATCAATTTGAGTAAGTTTCTCTTAACTGGTGCTTTTTGGCAGAAGACCCCCAGTGACTGAAGCTCCCTGAGAAGCAGCAGCAGCAGAGACATGTCTGTCTGTCAGTCACACGCACACAACCATGCAACACACCATGCCACCGGCATGGTGTTTCCTGGCTTGTTTTTCAAAGATACTTACACAAGATATATTTGACCCTCATCCAGACAGGCTCTTATTTTGTGTAGCACAAAATCACAAAACCAGACTTTTTTTTCTGTTGTATTTTGGGGTTTCTTAATACATCAGACACTTTTCACCTTGTCTGGAGAAAACATAGCTTGCATTATTAAGATTCTACAATAAACCTAAAATATTTGGTTTGGTTTCCAAAAGACATCACTGTGTGTGTCTGCATCTATATCTACCCTGTTTCATTCTCCCTCCCAACCCCTTTAGTACCATTTGAAAATGTCACGGAACTCCAGCAGATATTAGAAAACTTGAAAATATTAATTTCTTAAAAGTTGTATCTTCTTAAAAGATCATGGCTAAAGAAAGGAGGGAAACTGTAAAGCTGTCCTCTGAACCCAGCTCTTACCAAATATCAGCGAATCCAACATAAGCCACAAATCCATAAGAAACTGAGGCCTCATTAACTCACTTACTCAGAGAGCTACTTCTTTTATCTGTCCATAAAGGTCTCACTGCTCAAGCTGGTTTCAAATAACATAAAGCTCATGAGAGCTGTAGGAGAAGATAAACAGTAGATGCGAGGGACAATCTTCCAAAGGGTGTAACAGGAAAGCGGGAGGTGTGTTCATGGCTTTTCACAAGAGGACTCTTTAGACATGAAAATAGTCCAGAAAACATACAAAAATTCAGTGCTGATGAAGTATCTGGTAAGAAATAAGCAACAATAGAGGATGGGCTTCTAGACATAAGTGATTTAGAGCCTCAGACCTTTCATGGTTGATTTGAAGACAACACTGTTTTTCTGAAACCCAAATCTACTTCTAAATCAGTATTTTTCAATTTCAGAGATTGCTTCAGGATATGGCAGAAGCTTCAGGGAAACCAGTTCTGCGGGGGCTCACGGAATAGAGAGAAGGTAAAGATCAAAATTAGGCCAGAATTGTAGAAGGACAAAAATTGCCATTCTGTTGCCAAGCCACTTATGTAACACAAGGCAAGAAATGTCACCCACTGCTACAGCATTCCCTCCCAATCCAGCAGATGAGATGAAGAATTGTCCTAGAAAGAAAACATGTCTTAATTTGAAGATGCCAACTAGTGCAGAATCCATACACTCATTTAGGAAATAATCCCATAATGAAAAACCTTCATTCTAGCTCCTGCATTAATTTACCTGGTTGTTAGTCTTGGTAGATTAAAGTGCCCTGCAGTTTGCAGCTCAGGTCATTTCTGTCCTTCCATTCTGTGCTCTTGATCATAAAAATGAAGGAAAGGTGGTACAGAGAGTATTGCAGAGCCACTAAACACAGTCCTTTTCAGGATTGCTCCTTTTGTGTTGACAGCTCTCTAAGAAGTAATGGGCTATTAAATATGAGCTGTTCACCAGAGCTTAAGAAGGAATAAATAATTCAGCAGGAAGAAATAAATTTCTTACTAACCCTGTCTTTGAGACCTCTTTATCTTTTAAAAATGCAAAATATAGCAGAAGAGAAGTCTATGGCAAACCCCCATGAAGCACAGGACAAATGAAAGTCGTGAACTTAACCGGGTGCAACAGCACAATGCGACTTTCCCTCCCATGTGGCTTCAGGAACAGCCAACGAAGAGCAATGGGGCAAGAATAAAAGTTACTTTATCAGCAAACCCCGTGGCTGCTATTAAAGCAAATGGGAAATGCCAATGCTCTCCTCTTCTGGGACTGGACGCGTTTTGGATGAAGGCAGTGACTACAACACCTAAAGATGATCACTGCTGGTGCAGAGATGTCTTTCACACACACCTGTTCTGCATCCTGGGCCTTTTGTGCCTGCTGGGAAGATAGTGGAAGCTTTTAGCATTAGGCTGAAACTTCTGGGAAAGGAATTTTCCTGGCTCCTTCTTTAAATTTTCAAAGCTCCTGATATATAATTACCACACAGCTAAACACTGTGCAGATATTACGTTGTCTGTACCCTCTGCAAACTTGTGGGTAGGTTGGTTTGCTTACTCTCATTTCCAGCATTTTAAAATAGATTGGAAATATGTACTTCTCTATAAATAGTTAATTAGGGGTTTTATGTAGTCAAGAAGGCTGTGCCAGTTAGAGGGGGTTCTTAATTTATTCAAAGCTTGTTTCCTTCTCTTTTTCTGGTCACTAAGTATTTCCCAGAAATTAAATTAAATCGTATTTTGTATTCAAAGCAGTCATTCACTCCAAAACCTGCATCAATAGGGAAAATTAGATCTAAAAATACTGACATTTCCTGATCCAATTAACCCTGAGGAGGTAAAAATTTCATGAATGAAATGAGAAGGAAAATTGTTAGCAGATACAGATCTAGTGATTACAGTTCTAAGTATTAATAAGGAAAAACAGCAGCACAGATCCTCAATAAGGGTAAATTATTAGTTCAGTGGTGTGCTGGTGATTTACAACAGCAGACGAACCACAATCAATTCAGGAAGTCTGTGAAATCTGTTTTTAAAAGCTATTCCCAAAAATGCCTATTAATAAGATAGATAATTGGACCACCAACTCTTAGTAACAGTTAAACAAAACCTGATACAGTGCACAGCGATGGCGCAGGCAATGTTTTTCTCTACCTAATTCATGATTGTTGATTAGAGAAATGCCAAAACACACATTTTGCAGCTGACAATGAATGTTTTGGGCTCTTGGGCTCTTAGTTGGAACCTGAAGCAATGGAGCTCCAGAGCAGGCACCAGCTATTCTCTATTCCCTTAATTATTTAGGGTCAGCTATTTCTCTGTGGTGCAGGCAGGAGCACCTTTCCTCATCAGTGGTACTGCAGGAGTGCTCTGATTTTATGCATTGCCATATCCTCTGCTGCATGCCACACTACTCAGCTTGACAATCAGCCCAGGCTGGAAAATCAGGTAAGGTGGGGTTGCTGAAGACACCCATCTGCAACCAAGGGATGGGCTTTGTTAAGATTATATGCAACAGATTTCTCTCAGCTGCTTTGCAAAGCTCAAGAGCATGGCTAGGGTGTCCCTACAATCTAACTCAAAGCTCATATGTCCAGTAGAGTTCTTAGAGGGGCCTCCCTTGTGCTGTTTCTGTGGAAGTTGCCTGCCACAGCCACCCCAGCAATCTGCCCTTGCTTTCTCTGAGAACAGAAGAACAACCTCTACCACTCCCTGCCTTTTCCTGCACTGGGCAGTGAAATTCACACAGTAATCAGGAGACAGAACTATTTCCTCCCTTAATTCTCTGTAAGATGTCTTGATTAATGTTTCCTTTGTATACACCAGAACATTTCCAGCTTCAGGCACACCAGCAGCACTCAGAGGCATAATCTTCTTACAACTAATCTCTCTCTACGGTAAGCATTATGTACAAAGGCTACAAACAGAACAACTGCAGGCAAAACCAGGCCCTAAATGCCTACACAGAAAAGAAACCATCCCAGGTCGTTCCTCTGGGGATTCCTATTTAACACAGGACTTGGGAACTTCAAGGTAGGGTCACATAGGGCAGAACATTTTTATTTGGCATGTAGGAAAACTTCAGAATCATCTCTGGTTTGGATAAACATCTATGAGCAAACACCAGTCCATCACCAAAGCCACGTTGTGTTGGGGAAAGGGATCACTGCAACCTCATGGCTTAGAAAAGGGCACTGCAATAAGCACTACCTACACAATCCTTCTATGGTTTGCTTCTTTCTCAGAACAGCTGCAACTGACTCCGTAAATATTGCACTGGCTATTTCTTCTAGCTAAGAATATTGAATGGGCTGCTGAAATGAATGCTTAATGATTTTTACATCTACCTCCTCTGCCCTTTAAACTGTAAATTGATTGTTATGCAAAGGCTATTAATTTAACAAAGTATATTAAATTTCCCACTAGCACTGAGGAGCTTCTCCTGACATTGCATTTCACTGGTCTTTCCCCTTGTTAACTGCATAGATCATACCTCACTTGCTGTAATTACAACTAGTACATCAACATTAATTATTTCCTTGGTAATGGCAGGTGCATGCAGAATTGAAGGTCTAATCCACACTACCAGAAACTTGAAAAAATCTCCAGCACTCAGTGAAAAACAGGAGTGAGAACCTTTCCTGCAGATCTCTTTATCTCAGTCCCTCACTTTATTTTCAGTAAATCATAGTTTGCATAATCTCCTTTAGCCCCCAGCTCCTGAATGCATCTCAATTCAATATAGCTCATGCAAAGGCATTCCCTTGAAGTACCAATCTATGCAGGAAGGTGAGGTGCTTGCTTGGAATCCTTTTCAGCCCTTTAATCCCATGTTCTAATATTTTCAACTGAAGAGATGAATCACACCTGTTAAGTATATACCAAGCACCTTATCCATCTTACTGAACTTTTATTTAAAGCTTACCATTATTTGTTACTGATATCTCTCATCAGCATTCTTCTAAGCAGGAAAAGAAAGTAAAAACTCAGATTAGCAAAGACTCCTCACCAAAACAGAATGTACAACTAAGCACATGTGCAGCATATAGGAAGAAATGTGCAATCACAGATCACAACTCATCTCCTGATGCAGTTTTCATAACAAGCTAGCCAAGAAATTCCAGTAAGGATCCAATTTGGCACAAACTCAGGAAACCAGATCTCTGCCTCTAAATTTCTGTTCATCTCGAAACACTTCCATACATCTTTAATTGAAAGTTTCACAGAGGTGACACAAAGCATTCCCACCTGCTTTTCAGCAGTGAACTCAGGAGGCTCTTAGAGATACAGTTAACACAAAATCAAGGTATAAGCACAACCTGGGCACACACACACAAACTACCCTTGAGCTCGACAGCTGGAGTAGGGCTAACAGTGTGGGCTACAAGGAAGGCATGCAAGGCAGGCTAGAAATGATATCTGAGAAATCAAACAAGCATATTGCCAATTCATTCTGAGATCTATGCTGGTGCCTGCTGCTTGTTCAGGTAAGCAGATATAAGGCACCACCACACCTCACTTGCAGTACAGATGACCCTTGAATCCCTGCTGCTTGTGCTGGAAGTGTGGGCACATCTCCTGGGCAGCACACAGTGGTTTTGGCACTGCCAAACCACAATGTCCAAGTCAAAAGGCAAGATTTCCATGGGCACAAGGCTCAGGCACAGAGACATGGTATAAGTTAGGCACTAAAAAACAGTGTTGAAAGCTATGTAGTAGTTAAGGAAATAGGCACTCACTTATTAATTTCAATATAAATAATATTAGGCCTAAAGATGAAGAGACTGGTCATATAACTCAAAAGCAGATTTGAAGTGCTCTGCTTCCTTTCTGCTGTTGTTATTGATCCTGACAGCTCATCTACCAGTGACAGTTTTCATTTGAGGCCTGCTGTGAACACATCTCCGAGCTCAGGCATTTCAGGGAGCAAGTCTCTGAGTCCCATGAACAGTATTAATGAATTACATAATGGTGAACCATATCCACCTCGGACACATTGAGCTTTCCAGTAATTATCCATAACTCACACAGTACATGTTGCTTGAGGAATGGCTGTCCCACGTCCTGCCATGCCCTGAAGTTTTCATGTGTGCTGTTAGTGATACCCTCCAACAACCTCCTACACAATGCTTTTAAACTGTAGCTGTTCTAAGAGAACAGCTTTCTAATAACCCTTTTTTTCTAGAGCTACCTCAGGGGTAGGAGACCTCAGGCCACCCTGATGGATTCACCACAACAGGCTTTGGGAAGAGGGAGCTCGGTCCCACATGGGACCCTGCCATCCCCACTCCTGCAGGGGCTGACAGGATTTGGGATCAGCTCAGGGCAGTGAGATATGGTACACAGAAACACAAATAAGACAGTAAATAACTTGTTTGCTTTAGCTAAAGCTATTGGAAATTTAAAGCCATGACAAAACCACTTTGGTTTGGCCAGGGGCACAGTTACATCATTTGCAAGCAGGCCACATCTTCAAGGTCAGTTCTTGCCTTGATATTTTTCTTTGAAAAGAACATATTAAAGAGCATCATTACTGCCTCATCCTGCTAAATCACATAATGAGAACATATTCCCTTTTAATGGAAGGATCCTACTTTTAATGACATTTTTAAAAACCCAGATGACTGCAAGCCTCACTGATGGCTTTCTATGATATCCACCTCTGCCTTTATACAATTAAGTCTAGAAAAGATTGTGCCTTGGGGCTACATTCCCACCACACAACTGCTAGGAAATACCAAGTTAATTTGAAGACCTGTTTTCATGCTTGAGAGGGTCCTTCTGACATTATTCCCCTGTTTGTGAAATATTGCTCCCTTGTAATAAAGTAAACCAGAATCAATTTCTACCTCAAGTCTGTTGAGTCATTCCCAGACTTGGCCTCCCAGCAGTAAGGCAAGGGTAATGGCAGGAAAGGATGTTTACTGACCATTTTACAAGGCAGAAAACAAGTGCTGGTCAATACCACAAAGATTCAGCTCCAGATTATGCCATGACCATCCACTGTCCCAAAGAATTTTAGATTAGAAGTGTATTTCTACCTTGAAATCTTGTATGAGCACAAATTATATTTCCACCCAATGGCTCTAACCCCAAGCCTACTAAATTATAGCTGACCTGGCTTGCCTACTTCTGCAGAACAGGTAAATGATGGGGAAATGACCACATCCTGTGGGGCTCTAATCACGCTGAATTTTCCACTCCTCTATTTTCTTGTTTCTCCTATCAGATTCAGACAGGATCTGTAAATCTCAGGGGCCTTCATAAGGAGGGCTGAATAAACATGACCAAATAAATTTTAAGGAAGTGCATCTATTTTTGAAGAGATCCTTATATGCCCCTGTTCAGCCTCTCAGACTTTTGGGCATTGTAATCTACCAAGATCTGTTGTACAGTGCTTTAAATTTAGAATCCACCTATACTTCCTCTGATATAGCCACTGTACCTGAAATTCTTCAGGAAATTAAAATACTGAGTATCTTTGCAAAAACCTCACTATTTCTCAGAAACGAGAACATCCACCTCTTCCTTCAACAATAGTTAAAAGTCAGTACTGCAGTTATTTTGGTCCAAGATTTTTAATTAAAAATCTCTGCAGGAGGAGGGGAACTAGACAACTCACAAAGAGTGTGCAGGGTGGGATTTATGCTGTGTTAAATGAGCCCAAAGGACTCAAACCGTGCGAAGGCTGATTGAGCATGCACGATGAAATCCACTCTCAGCCTCAGCTCTCCGGATGAAAACCCTTCTGTGCCTACCCCAGTCTCTCCTTCTCTCCCAGTTTACCTCACACAGTGAAAACAAGCAGACAGGATGAACTCTTTGCATTGTGGCCTTCCTTCAATTCAGCCAGAGGGAGTTTTAGGTACTCAGGTGGATGAGCACACCCATGTCATACATATTTAACTGCGTATTTGCCTTTGCCCATCTCCTTCTACCTGTTCAACTAAAACTATCCCAGTATTTTTGCCAGTGACTACTCTGCTACTCATACAATTGTCCCACTACCAGGTGCAGCATGCTGGACATAAGCAAGACTGAAACTGAGTTATCAGCCATAAGCTAAAGCCCTGGAGAATCAGGACTCCTAGGCTGGTGGGCAGCAAACCTAACAATACAACTCTTGATACAAGACAACAAATCTGAAAGCTGTGGAATTCAGGAATAGGACTTTTCTCATCACTTTAAAGCCAACCTATACTGACACCAGCTTTTTTGTCACTGAATGGAAAGATCTAGGTAAAAAAATCTGAACTGAAACAATAGTATAGCTTGGCTACAAAGCTGGCAACTGGAAATACAAGGGAGGTCAAAATCAGCTCTGCCTGGAGAGCTCCCAGCTGGGGAGGGTAAGGGAAGCCCTCACCACACAACACAACACCAAGACAAGGATGTCCATGCCACAGGGGAGGGAGGAGAGCTCAAAGGAGGATATGGAGAACAAGGGGCACCTGCAGACCCCACTTCTATAGATTTATGGATCACACTGACCTTCAATGGCTCCATGCCAAAAGCACAAATGTGGCTTTAAGCAAACATAAATCCCTGCCTCCCACACAAACGTGAACTGAGGTCTGACCCAAAAGGAAGATCAGGTCCTCAGTGTCCAGACTGGCCTTGTCTGAAAGGAAGCCAAACACAATGCAGCCAGTTCACAGCGTTTTCTTTATCACAGTGCTAAGAGCAGCTATACAATGCTTTCCAATAAAGGACACAGCAATTTATCACAGAGACAGGAGTTAGCAGGAAACACTTCCATTATCTCTGCTATGGAAAGGAAGTGACAAAGAGAATGGCTAAAAGGTGACAGACAGTTTTTATGAGGCCAGACTTCAGGCCCTCTCAGGTCTGACCAGCTCTTCTTTTCCATACCAGGAAAAAAGGGATAGGCTTCAGCTATGTGGGTCTCATACAACAGGAGGGAGCTGCCACACTGATTTCTCAATCCAGACAAACCAAAATGAATGAAAATATCTGTGCTCTGTCAGATCCTCAGGCTGTATAAATCAGGGAAGTTTTGTGGCCTCCTTAGCAGGGAGATGCTGACTGACAGTGGGTAGTACATGGCTGAGCATCCAACTGGTAGAACAGAGGCAATCTCAGAGACCTGCAATGCTGTAGAGAGAGCACAGAGGAGAGCAAGAGCCCATGATGCTTCCTGGCAACTATTTGGTTTGTATTAGAAAAGCAGGCTTCGAAGTGGTTGCTGCCTACAAGCTCCAAACACAGAAGAATTTATAAACAAAAGAGCCCAGATGGGAAAGATTTGAAAAGTTTGGGAGGGCAACAGGGGAAAGAATAAACAAATATCTCTTAAATGAAGTAAGGAAGCACTTAAAATGGCAGAAGGCTAGATGGTCTGTGCAGACTTTGTGGTGCCTCTAAAAGGTACAAAATCTTTAACATCCCATGGCTGTGCACATGTACCAAATTCCCCTACAGGGCACAAACACAGGCTGCTATTACCAACTGCCAGTAACAAACACTATTGCTCAGCCATTAGCAATCAGGAGGCACAGCAAACCACAGTGTTAGGAGCTGTACAAACTCATAACAAATAATTGCCTCTGCCTCAAAAAGCATATTGGGTTTCTATCATCTCAAGCAGCACTTGGACCCTAATGTATTTGCTAAACAGCATCAGACCACAGCAGCTAATGTCTGACTGAAGCAGAGAAAACTAAAGAGCGTAACATTTTAATGTCTTCTTCTTGATCAGGTCAGCTCATTCAGTGCCTTTCGCAGCAAAACTAATCTTCCACTGCACTCATCTCTCCATCTTTAGAGAAATGTGTAAACACAGATATTAACAGCTTCACTCCTCAGACAGCAGCGATGAGACCGCTGTAAGGACAACTGGGCCTTTTATAATGAACAATTTCCTATCTGGTTAAGAGTGGAGGTGAGCAGATTAATAAAAGGGACCTTTCCAAAACTGCTCAGCAGTCGATTCTGCAGACTCATTTGGGAGTGGGGCCAAGCTGAGACTGCCTCTGTCTGTCAATCTCACATAAACTGTCCTGACTGCAAACCATGCTGCCAAGAGATGCAGGCAAGGACCTGTCTGATGTCTCTGCCTCTCCGTCCAGGACTGCCAATGTTGCTGGACTCTTTAAGGTGAAAGATCAGCTGTTGACAGCTTGCAGTTCCCACCCGATGTAAACAGAACAGACACAACCCATGAGTCAGCTCAGGGAAAGAAGTAATGTAACCCAGCAGAAGGACTCCCACAGATCACCTTCCTCCTAGAAAGAGGCAGCGAAGACCAGGGCAAGCTGGACACTCGGCTGGGTTACAACCCAGCTGCAGATTTGCTCAAGGTCAGCTGCTTGCTCCTGATGACCATACAGCAATTTTACCACCTGCTGCCTGCCTGTGCCACCCCAGCAGCCCCAGCTGCAGCCCCAGCCTGCAGGCAGAGAACCCAGCCCAGGTGGGAGTCACCTCTGCCACCATCACTGCAGTCATGGGGAGTCAGTGAGCTGAGGGAATAAACAGCAAAGGAGATTTGCACCTTGCTCTGCAGAACAAGCCCCTTGCAGTTTGGAAAGCTGCTCCCAAAGCAGTGCTCAGTCTGGAGGTAATGAAGTTGAGAAACGCAGCATGGAAATGGCACTCACAGCAAGCAAAGGTGGGAATTAAATGAGACAGAGGTGACACTAACTCATAGGAGGAAACTATTAGGTTCTGTGAAAATTTACTTCCCTCAACAACCTGTCAAGATAACTGTGCCAACAAGCAGCACAACAAAGCATGTTCCTTCTAACAAACCTCTGCAGTCCCCTAATAGTACCAGCTTCTCCCCCCTCCATCAATTCCTTTACATCACTATCACCTTGAAATAACTTAAAATATCTTAAAATAATCTCTTACCTTGCAGGAGAAAAGGAGCCTCCCCTGCTTATTTTCTCCGGTAGAAGAGAACCTAAAGGCTTTAGTTAGGTCCCATGTTTCCAGACAGCTGTCATCAGTCATGTACAATTAAGACAGTTCTTGCCCAAAAAACCCACTTCTGCTGGTGGCACTGCCTTCCCAAAAAGCTCTGGATAGAAAGTGATTTCTATACCAAATGTATTTCTCCTTTGTCTGCAAACACCAAAAGTCTTCCCTACACATTCCTCGCTACAAGACACATACTGATCATCTAGATTAACCCCACTGATAAACCATGATGTTTAGGATTATAGTGTCTGATTGGAATTTTTCAAAGTTTCACTAAATACTGTTGGTCTCTAGACTGCCCTGCCCTACTGATGACTGATGTAGATGACCACAGATAAGTATTTGACACCCACAAGGCACTCCCATTTCCCTGGTGCAAGTGGGTTTTCAGGAACCATTTTTGTGACATTGCTAAAATATCTCTCTATTTCCCTGACAGCTCAAAGGCACTTCTAAGCAAGCATGACTGGAATTTACATCTCTTCCACTACATTGCCAATTGGCTGAACATAAAAGCAATGGTCAGTAGTCAGTCTGAAAGTGAATAAAATCTTAGGTACTTTATTTATAAATAGACAACAACCATGACTCACATGACTCACAGTTGTGACTTTATAGCCAACACACTGGGCAGTTCTTAGTTTCTTAACTGTGAATACATAATGACAGTAACACCAAGTCTTTCCACTGTACCTCTGGTCACAAAGACAAGCTTATAAATACACAACATATTCAACGCCTGCTTGTCAAAGAGTTATTGAGGCAGTCTGCAGACCAAGACTTGTTCTATACATGATTTTGTACCAGTTCATCCTTGTTAAATTACAAGTATTATTTGCTGCTATATTTCTGATGATACAACAAAAGTGTGGATGTAATCAGAGCCAAAAAAAAGTGCTTTATACTGGAAGAGCTGGTTCTTCTTTCTCACAGGGGAACAAGCCACACTGGTATAAGCATGTTCATACTGGTATAGCTGAATTCACACTAGGGAAGGGTTGTATCAATATTACAGAACAGCAGTTAAAAAGTAGTGCAAGTTGTTTACATAGGCAAGACCTAATTTTGAGAGGATTTGCTCCTGATCTTGAAAACACTGCTAAAACTCCTAATTCTACAAGCAATCTAGACACAGAGAAGGATTGGGCTGGTCATGGGTTTAGCTGAATAAAACAGACCACAAATCAATACAGACCACTGGATAGTAATAATAACAGGAACAAAAACTTACAGAGTGGGCACAGTTTGATGTGGGCTCTCACTAATCAAGCCAGTTATACCTACCCTTTATGCAGGTGAGAAGGTACCCAAGCTGTTTAGCAGCAGAGGGCAGTAAGATGGCCAACCTTGTTATATCAGTCCAAATTTCTTGAAATGTCAACTGATGAAGCAAATCACAGGATGCCACTGCCACAGCTGCTGCTATCAGAATTCAAGCATCAAGGGAGCTGAGTGTCTGTGTGGTTTTGAGCAGACAGGCAGAAATGCAAATAGGGTGTTCAGATACTTTCAAATCCATCAGATACAATTCCTGCCAGTCAAAGGTTCCCAAAGCATAAGGCTATAAATGTTCAAAAGAACACACTGCAATTGCTTAAGACTGTCCAGCCTCTGAGGCATGGGATGGAAACAAAGAAGAGGAGACTGAAAGGAGGGGAATAAGAGATGAGAGGAGAAGAGGAGATCAGGTAAAAAAAGGAGAGGCTGAAAGGCATAAAGAAAGAGCCTACACAAAGGGAGGATTTTAGACAGTGGTAGGAAAGTAGGAAGGTTGGGATCAATCTTGGGGAAGGGGAAAAGGACACTCACCGCAGCGCTCGAAGCCTCAGAGGGCAATCACTCTTCTCTCCCACACGACACCTCCATTCAGAGCCACCATGCCTTCCCCAGTTCCTCACCGCCTGCTACATGCTCAGAGGGCTTTCTGACCCCTCCTGGATGCTGCACAGCTCCAGGCTGCAGATCAGCACAGGAGCCAGAGAAGACACCGGCACGCAGAGCCTCTGCTCCAGGGGCACATGGCTCTCAAACACACCTCCCACACGCTGCCAGCACCCTGCCTGCGCTCCCGGCGCTCGCTCCCAAAACCAGGGCGACTCTCTAACCACGGCGACTGTGGAGGAAAATCCCGGGAAGAAGCACAACGTGATTCAGCCCAGCGATATGTCCAAAGAAAGCCTGAAACAATAGCCCAGAGCGGGTGTGATCTGCCACTGTTCGGCAGGGGAAGTTCAAGCTGCAATGCCCATCGACAATAATTAATTGTCAGCACTGTTAACAGTTTCGCTGCTGATCAAAGCAGCCGGGCAGGACCGGGAGAATCACAGCCAGTTGTTGTCACTTATCAAAGCACAGCAGCAATAAACAATCCGCAACTCTGTGACAGACTCTATTCCTGTCGTGCACAATCTCTCATTCTGTTCCTTTTTAGTGGCTTCTTAGCCCACAGAATCCCTGTGCAATCAAAAGCAAAAATAATACCCCAAACCGAAACAAACAACCCTCCCCAATTCACTCTTTTCTGAAATGAAACTGAAAGGAATAAAGTAAATCCTTGCAACTGTGGACTCACTCTGTGCACTCTGCACAAGACTCAGATACAAACGAGTTTGACAAAGATTTCTCAGTTGATGCAGCTGAGCAGTAAAAGCATAATTTCTTAATCTGTACAGAACCTAAACCTGCCATGCAGAAGCAGGTTTGCCAAGCACTGGTGCAGATTTCAGGTACACTAGCACAGTATTACTGCTTTAGATTTAAAAACAATCCAGTGGATGTTGCTAGTTACAGTATCCCATGGCAATTGTACAAATATTTCAGTAGGCGAGCATTTGTAATTACAGCCCTGAATCACTCTGCATCTGGAAAATATCCACATTTTTTCCTTCGTGGGTTTTCCCAATACTGCTAAATTAAGAGACAAACACAGAACACACACCTCAGCCAAAGCTCGCCCCCAAGGCTATCTGTGTTGCTGTTGTTCTCTCCAGGATGTGCTCTACCCCGGCCCTTATCATGAAGAAAGAGTTTTGCAAAAATATCTTTATCTGCTGCTGTCAGCCACTGCAGTCTATCAGTCAGTATCTTTTTGTACAGTTTTACACTGACTTCATAGAATCAGAATCATGCAATGGCTTGGGTTGGAAGGGACCTAAAAGATTATCTTCTGCTGAACCCACAGATACACCTTCCTCTAGATCAGGCTGCCTAGAGCCCTATCCAGCCTGGCCATGAACACTTCCAGGGATGGAGCATCCACAGCTTCTCTGGGCAACCCGTTCCAGTGCTTTATCATCCTCCCAGCAAAGAATTTCTTTCTAATGTCTGATCATAATCTGCTCTCTTTCAGTTTAAAACCATTCTCACTTGTCCCATCACTATCTGCCCATGTAAAAAGTTGTTCTCCCTCTTTTTTATAACCCCATTTAAGTACTGGAAGGCCACAATGAAGTCTCCCTGGAGCCTTCTCTTCTCCAGGCTAAACAACTCCAGCTCTTTGAGCCTGTCCTCACAGGAGAGGTGGTCAATGCCTCTGACCATGTTTATGGCTCTCCTTTGGACTCATTCCAACAGATCCACCTAATTTCTTGTGTTGAGGGCCCCAGAGCTGGGTGCAGCACTCCAGGTGGGGTCTCATGAGAGAAGAGGGGCAGGATCCCCTCCCTTGACACCAGCTCTCCCTTCTCCTTTACTGGAGGGGGTAGGGGAATGGTACACTCTCTTTGGCTTTTCTTTTCTGACCACTGTACTTGCAGAATCCCTCCTAGTTATTCTTCACATCCCTTGCCAGGTTCCATTTTATCTGTGCCTTACCTTTCCTGATCCCATCCCAACATTATCCCTGTACCTCCCCCAGCCATCTGACCCTGGTTCCACTAGCTGTACATTTTCTTCTTGCCCATCAGCTTGAGAAGAAGGTCCCTGCTCAGCCATGCTGGTTTCTGGCCTGCCTTACTCAATTTCTTACACATTGGGAGGGAGAGGTCGTGTGCTCTAAGAAAAGTGGCCTTAAAGAGTTGCCAGCTCTGGTCAGCTAAGGACAGGATTTGGGATAAACTCAGGGCAGTGAGTTTCCCAGGGAATCTCATCTAATAATTCTTTAAACAGCTGGAAGTTTACTGTTTTAAAGTTCAGGGTCCTGACTTTGCTCTTTGCCACACCCATGTTTCTTGAGATCACAAACCCAGCCAGGGCATGCTCACTACAGCCCAGGCTGCCTCAAATCTTAACCCCTGTAACTATGAACCCCTGTTCATCTGCATTGGTGATTGCACCAGGTCCACTAATCCATCTTCCCTCACTGGTTTGTGTAACACTTAGATCTGAAATTTATCCTTGATGCACTCCAGGAACCTCCTGGATTGCCTACAGCCAGCTGCATTGCTTTCCCAGCATATATCTGAATGGCTGAAATCCCTCATCAGGATGAGAGCTTGTGAGCACCACGCTTCCTGTAGCTGAACCAAGAGGCCCCAGCAACAGGTTCCCTCTAGCCAGACACCTCTAGTAGATCCCACCCATGAGGTGTCCTTTGTTGGTATGGTCCTTGACTTTTATGCACAAGCTCAACCTGTTTGTAGCTGTTTTCTCAAAAACAGCCCTTCATAATCCATCCATTCCTTAACAGAGAGTGCAACACTCCTGCTCCTTCCCAGTCCATCTCTTCTGTAAAGTTTGTAGCCCTCCACTGCAGCGTTCCAGTTGTGCAACTCATTCCAACATGTTTTCATTATAACAATTCTAACTGAAACATGGTTTCCAACTTCTCTTGCTGCACGCACTGGGGTCTTGGGGCACACTTTTGTCAGACCAGATTCCTCCAAGACATCTGGAATGGTGTGCCTAAAGAATTTCAGAAAAACTCCCACTTGTTGCACTAATTTCTCACAAGTAAATGAAGATGCAGTGGTAATAGCAACAATGAGAAGCCAGCATTTTAGAGGTATTTTACACACTAAAAGGACTGAGCAAACAAGGATTAAATGTATGCATAAACACCACATAAACACCACCTTCCACACTTGACAGACCTTTGTTTGCTGAAACCGCAGCACCTGCTGAGACATGATCTTTTATTGGATCAGATATTTCAACTATCAGAGACACTGCAGGAGGAAACTATTGAAATCCTCGTGGGAGGCAATGCTCATGTGTCAGCCAGCACAAACACTGCCAGGATTCTAAAGCTGCCACCTTGGAGGAAATGATAAATCCCAGTGGGGTGTCAGGCAAGGAGTGATGCCAAGGCCAGGGGTCCACACACCCTCTCCCACAAGGGATAATCAGGGCACCCACAGAAACTGGGGTTACCAGTAGGGGAGGGTGCACAGAACCCCAGAAATACCCAGCCTCACTTAAGAAGGCAGAGGAATCCTGCAGTAAATTCTGCAAGTAATTAACAGAAAGAATGGAAAGTAAAATTTTTTTACTGCATGTCCCAGAGTCTCAGGGAATCTTCAGGCAAAAGTGTTTCTCTCGCTTTCAGACAGTTTTTAAAGGAGCCCTTTGTGGCTGGGTATTACGAGCCAAAAATAAAAACTGGGATGAATTTAAAGAGAAGGGTTCACAAGGAACTAGCACTGCAAAGGGCCTGAGATCCCCACTGAGATGAGGGGAAAGATGCAGGGCTTCTGTCTGAGAAGGACACCCTAGCTGTGAAAACAGAAGGGATTTTTCAGGGCACATGAGACAAGGAGGTGCTAGGAACAGTTTTGTCCAGGAAAAAGATTTTATGGTCTCTGCAGCCCTGTGTTTCTGTTGGTTCACCACTTTTTATTGCCTCTTAAAGAGCGGAGAATTTTGGAATGGGTACATGCAGAGGTAGCAACCGCTGCTCTGCGATGAATCACTAAATATCACAGCAACCTGGTGGCTCCTTAACTTATAACACTCACCAGCAGTTTTACACTGTGATCTGCCCTTGGCAGCCTTGAGACTCACTGGCTCCAGGCAAGGCATGACAATCCAGAGCAGGGAACTCTCACAGCATCATTTGTGAACAATGGCAGATCTCTACCTCTACCATCCATCCCAGCCACAGAAAAACAATGGCAAATCATCAAATTTCTTCCCAGAAGGAAGCTATTATAACTGCTTCCAAGATGTCCTACCTCTTACACTAGTTCAGGATGAATGCCATAACAAAACTAATTTCTGCAAATTGCTATGTGTTTGCTCTCTTGCCAACTCACACCCTCAGCTGGGCTTGGGTCAGTGGTGGCCTGCCTGGGGTCAGTGTGGACAGGATCTCTCTTAACACTTCTTGATCTCAAAGAGACTTGCTTGAAAGTAATTTTCCATGTGCCTGGTAATCACGTTCTTGCTGTTTCTTTCTTTGTTTATGCTCCATTTCTGTCAAGTAACTGTGTCCTTCCTGTAAATGGAAAAGTGTGTCAGGGTCCCCAAGCTTATATGACCAGGTGGTTTTTTCTCTAAGTTTGGCTGAACTGGCTGCTTTCTTAAAAAGCAGGCAAAACACTTTGATCTTCAAAAAAGAGGACAACATTCAGAAAGACCTCTATTAAATGCTGTTAGAGAAAGGCCAAGCAGCACATATAGCTTTGTATTACTAAATTAACAATGCAAAACCAGACCTTAGAACAGACAGTCCCACTTAAAATACTTCCAAATTCTGATGCTTGCAACAAATCAATGACCTGATCAATTAACAACTAGAAACCAACTGAGCTGACACATGGATTATGCAAGTAGGTTCAACTCCCACACAGGTCCAGTAGCAATGATGCTTCCAAAGACACAATGACTTTGGAAAAGTTTGTTAACCTGTCTAGGGAAATCTCAGCATGCCCCTGCCTCAAAGTCTACACTTTTCCTCTGGGCATTTCTTACTCAGTCAAAGACAATGCCCAAGTAACACAAGATGCAGCTTCTTCCTACAGCTGAAGTAGCAAAGGCATCTCCCTTTGTTTGTTCTATTTCCTGCAAGAAAAGGCACACTTTCTCCCTTGGAATCTCTCTGAATCATGGAGCAGGCAGGCAGCCCTTAACCCCCTTCTGGCCAGGCAGCAGGACACAGGCATTGCTGAGGAAGACTCCCTACAACCCTGCACAGCCCTCCAGCCCCAGAAGCCTTTGGCCATCCCAGTGTGGAGATGAGGACTTCAGTGGCTCTGGTAAGGAGGGCTTAGCACAGCTGAGTTCCCAGGCTCCTCCCTGATTGTACAATCTTCACAGTTCATTTCTAGCTTCAAAAGAAAACAACAAAACAAAGCAAATAAATAAGAAACAACTTGTTTTTTCTTTCTCCTTTTAGACCTGGAATCCTCTTGAAATACCATTGACGTGAAAGAGATTTGTGCTTTGCATTTTTTGTGATTGCAGAGTGACAAAAAAGAAACATACCAGGCTTACAGTGCTGTTTTTCCATCAAGCAAAATGAGGAGATGGAGGAAGAATTGCTTTCTGATGCACGCCTGGCCATGATTTCTCACCACTTCCAGAGTCCCCATTAACCGCTCATTTCCACAACTGCACATTTTGGAATGACACAGACAAGCCCTTCATTTCTAGTAACCAGCATATTAAACCATTTTATATCCAGAATTTTGATAAAGAAAAACTTTTTGGTTCTAAATTGCTGTAAGACTGTTCTCGAACAATCCTACAATCCTTCTTGTTATACCTTCTCATGCTATTTACAAACTAAATCTATTTTTTAAGCAAATAGAATTAATTAATCTGTTTTCTTATACTACTTCCAAGATGCTCTGTGAACAGGGCCAAGTCTTTACCAGCTCCCTAAATTGCCATATTAAAAAAAATTATATATATATATAAAAAGAAAAAGGTGTAGATACTAATATCAGTTTTTCAGAAAAGACATGCTTTATTTCCGTGGTTTAACCAATTCTATAGGTTGTACCAGTGACTTTACCAACACAGGAGTTAAAACAATTTCCTGCCTTTTCCTTAATTCCACTCATCTCAAGCTTCTGCTATATTTAAAATGACTGCTACAGTTTTTATTTGACATTCATATATATCAAGGCAACATTTAAGTATAAAACAGAGGCCATTGGAAACAAATAAAGTTCTGTCAGTCCTACCTACTAAAAAGCATCTTGTGCCCAAATCAGTCTTTCCTGTCTGCAAACTAACAGCGCCATAGGAAGAGAGTTACTGATCATACTGAGGCATTCCTGCTGCTTTATGCAAAGTACAGCTTTGACAGGATACTGCTTTTCCCCAGCAGTGCTGCCACTGACAGCAACCCAGCTCATTGCTCATGCAAAAGAAAGTAACTTTGCTAAATCACAGCACTTTAATTCCTGAAGAATAATAGATTCAGCACTGATCCCATAGCCTGGTCTGCAGGCTTTTCTGTGCTGGCAGTCCTCTGTAAGAACACAAATTCAGAACATGGTCAATTTAGAGCATTAACATCTACTAACCAACACAGATCTTCCCTGCTACTACCACCACCATCAATGAATGTGATGCTGTATTGCTACAGGGCTGAATTTGAGAAGAGCTGTATCTTTCTGCCTTCACAGGAGCTCCACTGTACCTGGCCAGTAAAATACTGTAGTAACAAGGTAGAAGAATGAAAAAATGCAAGGCATTACAGGATCAGATTAAAGAGGTACCATTTTGGACATTTACACAGAGACACTTGAATGAATTACAGCCAGTTTGCCTTGCAGTTCAAAGAACCCAGGATCCCAGGTATCAAAGAGATGTGTAAGAAAAGCCAGGCAGAAAAGCATCAGAAAATAAAAGCTGTTAGAAACTAATAAAGAAGCCTCAAATGGCAGGAAGGGGGAGCCACCAACAGCAAGAGTATGCTCAGCATCCATCCCTCAAGGCAGATTACTCTACTCAGGATGTTTCTGGCAAACAGGCTAATCTTGGGAATACTTTTGTTACATTCTCTGTGCCTGTTTCTGGGAACACAGCTATGAGAAATAATTATGGGTAGGTCTGGCTTTGAGCCCTAGTTAAGAGAAAATGTAAACCTTTCTCCAAATCTATGATTAGGTCCTGTGATTCAGGAAGAAGCAAGAAGATAGTTAATATGTGTTTATAAATTTTACCACATCTGCTTCCAAACTTTCCATTAACAACTTGGTGAGTATCCAGTAACAGGAGGTTTTCCAGGGCCAGGACACTGAGGAAATACTGCTGTGTGAAATGAGCACTATTGTAATGATATTCCCAAATGGCACAGCAAGGTGGTGACAGGATTTGTGCTTGCCTGAATCACTGCCATGCTGCCAATAAATGTCAGGGCTTTGGGTTTGGGGTGTTGTTCTTTTTCTCAGTTTAATAAACAAAAGCTGCAGAGGGAAATCCTTTTCTTGAAGGCAGACTGTAAATGTGCAGAGGAGAAGAACAGGAGAGTTTGTCTTGCTGCTGCCAGGACAGAGACACGGAGGACTGGCAGCCTCAAGAGCTGCTCAGTCGAGAACTGGAGGAAAAAGGCTGAGTGAGTTCAGCAACCACAGGCAAACGGGTCAGTGCACCAGGCAAACTGTGGGCTCTGTCTGTTGAAAATCAGGACACAGGCTGCTGGGACCAGTCTTGGAGCCCACATGTCCCAGTACACAGTGAAGGCAGGACAAGGGTGCTCCTCACCCACCCAAGTGTCCTCAGCTTCCAGCAGCTACAGAGCACAAGAGACTGAAAAACTCCATATGGAAAAAAACATGTGCTGGCTGCTACATGGCAAAGTAAACTTTCTAAACAGACTGAGCCGTCGTGATTATGTGCAATCCTGAATTGTTTGTTGTGACTTTAGTTACTAAAACTGGTAGGAAAAAAATCACCCCTTAGTTTCATGCATACAGTGAGAAAAAGCCAGCATAAGGGATGATGACGAAGTTGTTCTTCCTCGTGGCCCAACATGCAGAACATGAACTGTGACTGACATCTGCAATTAAAAAGGGAAAATGAAAAAGTGTTGTTTCTTAAACCATGAACTTGACTTCTCAGCAGTGGCAGCTTGCTTCCATGAACCAACATGTCACCCCACATTTGGAAGGAATTTTTTCCAAATCAAATCACTCATCTGCAAAAATTGTAACTGCAACCACAGCTCTGGTCCATTTTCAGAGTCACACATTTTCATACCCCCACTTAGTGCTTGGTGCCAAGGTGTTTTGTCCCAAGTACTTCTTTATATTAGCACATGGCAGACAACCTCTGATAAGAAACACAGCCACTGAGGATGAAGTGGTACAAAAAAGGTTTTTCTTGGTAAGAGTTATTCTTTTAAAAATTCCAGCAAAAGGCAAATTTATCCAAACCTTCAGAAACCCACATTTCAAGATGTTCAAAAGCTTGTGCTTTTGTGTCAGAGAATTAGGCAATCTGAAGAAATTTTGATGCCTCCTAACATGACTTTGATACTACTTTATACAGCAAGACACACATACTTCAGACTATGCCAGTAACTTGTTCAGTAGTCATTTTTTTCTGCAGTCTGTGCTGGTAAGTTGAATGTATGGGGCACTTACATTAAACTGCTCATTAGGCTTAATTTACATTAACTGCAACTACTTATTGTCTGGAGCTACATAAACCAGGAAGGAAGGAACACCCATAAAAAGTAAATTACCTTATTTCTTCCAACACTCTTGTTTTCATTATGGCCTTTTACACAGCCAAACATTGTGTACTCTAGCTTAAAATTAAGGTAGAACCATGGGACTGGATATGAGGTGACTGATGTGTCAGCTTCCTTTGAATCCAGCTATGAGCAACCAGAGTCAGAATCAGACTGTTCTGCTCCCTCTTCATGAACCCTTTGGCTTTAATGCTTTCAGCTGTACGAGATTCTGCTTTTACAACAGCTCCCAAAAAGAAAAAGATGTTAGGGGAATGGTAAGAAAACCAGTAATGGAGCCAGATGCAGTAAAAAATACCAAAGAGTCAAAAACCTCAGTAAAAGTCCTTTAAATACCATTATCTCTGCTGGTAAAGAACACACCAGACACGTGGAGCCAGATCCACAGCTGGTGACCTGACTTTGATGCAAGTGAGGCTATTTACACAATGTCCTTTTATGTTTAGCAGAGAGCAGGGTCTGTTTGAGAGGACAGCCACGAGGCTCTGGGCTGCCTTTGAAGTGGTAACACACCATTTCATGCCACAGATAGCTGGGTATCATGTGTTGCATTGGCTTCTGGTTTAAACTGTGCTGCACAGCAGCTGCACAGCAAGGAGAGAACGACTCGCAACCCAGCAGAACAGCCAGTGCCTGCACTCCACCCAGGAGGTGCTGTACGTGCTGGAGGCACAGGAGGACAGGCAGCAGCTAACTCTGATAAAAACAGTCAGACTTGAGTGCTGTGATCTAGAAAATAGCCTTTGCCTTGAAGGGGTGGACACCCAAAGGAAGGACTTCTGGCCCCAAGTCTGCTTTCCCCATCAAAGAGTGTGTTTCTAAATCCAAAGCAAGCAAGAAGGGTTGGAAGCAGCGTTTCTGACAGAACATGCCATTTTGAAAATGGCAACGTAAAGTGGCTGCCAAAGGATTTTTTTTTCTCTGAAACCACGCCTGTTTTAGTCTCTTCTGCCAAGAAAATCCATTTCTGCAGCTGCGTCATCAGTGAGTCAGAGATTCCCTGATGCTGAGTCTCCAGACTTGTCCCACTAGTGGTTCAGTGGCAGCATGGGCAAGAAGAGATCAGCACAAGGGAACCAAGATTAACATGTCAGAGGCAGGTTGGCTTCTGGAATATTTTTGCTTGTATTAAACAGAGTAAATACACCAGTAATGGAAAAACAGATAAAAACAGACTTTAGCTGTGATCCCATACCTGGAACACGGCAGTAGAGGAATGGCAACACAAATGTCCTTTCTCTGCAGCTGCCTGCACTGAACAGCAGGTGACCACAACAAGCAGAATACAAGACCTCAAGCCTGCTACTTCTGTTCTGGCATTTTACAGCATTTCCAGCAAGACTGAGGTGACAGACCGCCATTATTCAGTTTAGGAGAGACAACCAAAGTGCTTCCCTGTGGGGACAGGCAAGAAGGTGGGTAACTGAGAGCCTGCTGGTGAAAAAAATAAACCAAACAAGCCAAGTGTACATTTAATCCCTTGAAATCTGGCTTCAAATACTGAGTTCAAAGCTGGTCAACCCCAGGATTTCCAGGGATGTTAGATGGGCCTGGGATAGCTAAACATGACCTAGGAGGGTCACATCTCCCTCCTGAGCACTGTGGGTAACAGCTGACACCGACAGCACAGAGTGTTACAGTGTGAATTCGGATAAAAAAGAAGGCAGAGATTGTTTTTTGCTTAGACGTCTACATGGTACCATCCCTCACACCCAAATGGTTCAGGGACAGAAGGATCCAACAGCATCAAATATCCGCAGCTGCACACACAGTACACACATGTACATACCCACACATGTATGGGTTCAATACAACACTCACCCTCACAAAAAGGCAGCAAAATCTATCTGCAATGTAACACTGCAGTGATGATATCTTTACTGATTGCTATTTCAAGACACTGTCACTGGAGGAGATTTATATCCCTATCACTGTGCCCGCCCATGCAATTAGTCTATCTTTGTGCCAAATTATATTAATGGACAATGAGTGGAAAATTTCTATTTAAAAAAACATTCACAGGGAAAAAGAAATATCTATTTAGATATATTACCTTTAACAAAAGAGAAAGTTCAAGACTGAGAAAGCTTAGTGCTATAGTTCCCTGCTGAAAAAGCACTGGAAAATTCCAATTACTGCCTCTCAACTATTACATATCACTTTTTTTTTTTTTTTTATAAACAAAACAGATCACTGCAATTTAATCAGCAAGATAATAGTGCAGATGACCTTACAGTGTATGGAGAGGCATAATTAAGCTTGTGAACCTTAACTCTAAACCTAACCCTGACTAAGCCTAACCAACCCTTAATCCTAACCCCTAGCCCTAACTATTAACCTTAAACTACACTTAAACCTTGGCAATGAACAATGCCACCCAGAGCAGCCAGGACTGAGGAAACAACACCCACACGGGGGGAAAAAATCCCTCAGCTGTTATTTTTTTTTTAATTGTAATTTGAAAAAATATAATTAACAATTCTACATCAAAGGCAACCTCAAGACTAAATGCACATGTACATGGTTAGACACATTCAGTCCCTAGCACTCATTCAACATCCACTCAATTCCACCACCCCTCACTTGGAACACTCAGTTGAAGAATACCACTTCCTTCATCTGTCCTGGTCTTAAATTCTTTCCAAGGATTTCCACCATGAGAATAGGGCTCCTCTCTTCTTCCTTGAACTCATCTCACAGTCCTTACATGACATCCACAAAAAGCAGAGCTTAGGCCTCAGAAAAACACGTCTCTTTGGCATCTCACCAACTCTGTGTACCAAACGGACTTTTACCAAAGCAGAAGAAAATTTCACAGCAACTTTCCTTAATCAGACCACTCAGCTCAGTCAAACACTGCAGGACTTAACAAGCCCAGGCATCTCCATCAAAGCAAATAAAACAGTAATTATAAATGGAGTTTTTTCCAAAGAGAGACAGATGGGCAGGTAGCATTTATCTCTTTACCAAATGCAAGGTAGGTACAGCATTTTAACAGAAGCAGAAAAACATCTCACGATGAATATACCAATGTCTTCACAAAGCAGCAGGGTTTAGATCCTGCCTTGGTAGAAGGTGGAATCACACTGCACTGTCAAATCTACCCAGTTTCCTTTCCCAGGGCACCCTGAGACCATGCACATGAGTTTAGAGTAGAACTGTTCCTAAATTGCCGCAAGTGCTCCACTGAAATCACAATTAATTTCAGCAGGGAATAATTTTTAGAAATTTTCCCTGAGAAAATGAGGAGATCCCATTGGAAACATTCTAATGCAAGAATTAAATGAGGTGATCCCATTAGAAACATTCTAGTGCAAGAGAAAACTGGTTGTTTTTTATAATAGGGACCAGGCTCTGATAATCTCCCACACAGTGAATGACACTGCACTGCACAAATAGCCTGACTGATCCCCATGGGTGGTTAGCATGAGTAAGGCACTACTCACAGTGACCAAAGGTGATAAAAACATCTGTTCCTTCCTGGTTACCACAAAGAGGTGGCCTTCTACTCTGGCATGTATGAGACTAATGGCATGTACAGAACTGACTCATGTATTAGGTGTGTCCTATCTTTAGAAATAATGTTAAACCAAAGAAAAGGAAAAGGTGGATTTCTGCCTTGGGTACAACATGGATTCAGTGTCTTTAGGTAAGCAAGGAATAGGAATTTAAATGACACAAATACACACAAGCAGGTCGAACAATGTCAGACTGTCGTGTTTGCGGCGAACATACCAAGTCAGTTTCAAACATCTGAGATGGGCACTAGGCATGGAGCTGATACTTCTCATGTCCTCACATGAAACAACAGCCTGGGTCCTGCCCTAAGCAGCCACTTAACCCATTCCCCAACACAGTTCCCTAAAATGTCTGAGAGAAGAACAAGCCCACAAAAGCTTTTGGAGGACACTGAGGTGTGGAACACCCTCACTTTGCAGAAAAGCAACATTTTTGCACATATTGTCTTAAATATATCTATTATGAACCAATTACTATGCAATAGAAAAGTAAGGATTTGAATTAAATGAACTCCTGCAACATGCCCCAGATTTCTCACCAGCATGATAGCACTGATGCTTCCAGAAACTGCATGGAGTAGAAAAATGAAACCAAACATTTTGCTTTAACTTTCTAATACAAGGAAAAAAATCTCTTTCACTTCTGCTTCTCTCACGTGTCCATTCTGAGCATTTAATCTTTGCTCCATAACAGTTTAAAGTGTAATGACACTTGGGACAGGTCAGCTCTCCACCAGTCAACACGGACGCTGAATACTCCCACGACCATGAAGCACCTTGTCACAAAAATCTAGTGGTCTTGTGGATATAACATGGGATTGGAAGATAAAAATCAAACCCCAAACCATCTGCATTTCTGTTTTCTAGTCCATGTTTAACTGCACAAACATGTAGGGTGCAGACTTTCACTCTTCCTGTTGGGCAATGCATGAACACATTGGGTTTCTGATCTCACCCAGGAAAGAGAAAAACCCTTAAACTGGAAAAAGAGTGGAAACTATTTGCAGGTGGAATAGAGAGAATCAGGATGCACCTTATACCTGGAGGAATAGGATTACAACTGATGGAAAACAAGCAGCAGCCCAAATCCTGCCCCTCTTTTCTTCTCTGGCTCTCTGCTCTGTAAATCTCTGACATTCAGCTCCAGCAGCAGGGGAGCTGGGGAGTAAAAAAGACGATTGTTCAGGCCTGCAGAGAGACCACAATATCAACCAAAATGACACCCAGGCTTTCCAAGCAGACATCTGCTAGAAGGACCTTGGAAAGATAAGCAGTACTAATAAACAGAAACTGATAGTAACAGCTATACAAAATACAGATAGTAAGTTATACACCAGAACACAGGAGTCTATTTTTGATAATAGGTAACAGCAAATTCAACTCCAGAGTCTCTACAGCAGCTTTCTGCTTGCCACAAGCAGATTCCAGGGAACTGTACATCCAGCAGGCAGGTATTCCAGCAGAGCTCTCCTCTTTCAGGAGGATCCTTGTTGCTGGTATTTACATTGCCCAACTTCTCATAACAAATTGTGTCTCCTAAATCAGGAAATTAGTCTCTGTTTTCAGTTGAAGGGGAGAGGCTCCTGCCAAGAGTGACTCAAAGCAGCAGCCTCTCTCAGCAGAAGCCTGGTATTCCTATGCTCTTAGGGCAGACATTCAAGTCAGACAGCTCCAAGCAGCAAGTCAAAACACCCACTGAAGCTCCTTTCCACTGGACTCACATACATCCTTTTTCAGGAAGTAAGCAGTCACAATTTTGGTCCCTAAACAACTATTCAAATTACCCTTTTAACTTTTTTCTACCACTGAAGTACCTTATAGGGATGCACCTGGGCCAAGGCTGCATTACTCTCCTCCCCAAGTTTGGCTGCAGCTGCATGTGGAAGCCTCAAGTACAAATTACAATATTGGGATGAAAGGGGAGAATTCCAACTTTGAGGTTTTCAAGAATTGCAATTCATCACTTGGAGCAGAATTTGGAGCAGCAGGCAACACGGTAGCATTTATGAAATGGCACCGCACTGACTCTTGACACATTCTTGCAGCATAATTAACTACAGCTATAGCATCTTTTTGATAAGGGGCTGCAAGAGAGAGCAAATAACCACTTAAGGCCGCATTCAGCATGGAGAAGAGAGACACACATACCAAAACTATGTGAAATGGTTAACTCCTGAATGTGTTATCCTTCCACCCCAGGCTGAAAGAGATCTCAAACAGCCCTGTACTGCATTTCTTCCCCATGCCTCTACCTGAACTAAGTCTGAGTGCGTTCAGGTCAGGCACTAGCAGGTATTTCTCCACTATGCTCTCAATAACTTACAGTGAGGAAAACTCCACAGCTTTTCCTCTGCAGCCTCTTCCAACAATCCTTCATCTTTACAGTACATGGGTTTCCCTAATGTTTGATCTAATTCATTTACACCAAGAATGAGAGTACCATAGGCGCTGGTAGACAGACTTATTATCATCACTGTGGTGGCTTGTAATTAAACTTACTCAACACTTCCCAGTAGAGGACTTATACTCAATTGAATTTAGACTATTTGTGTTGAAATTCAGCATTTCAGTCAACTGCCTCGGGGCTGGTTTGAAGAACATTTCAACCAGAGATAATCAGTGTTTTCTATGAATGAATGGGGATACAATGTAAATTGCATGCTAGCCAGAGACCTTGCCTTGGAAAAATTCGCTACTGAAACCCTCCCCTGAGACGCACACACACGGCAGCTGAACCCAGCTCCCATGGCAGCAGATCCTCACAAGGCACAACCAGCTCAGAAACACACACAGGTTGGAGCAGGGACATATGGTCCAACACAGAGCCTCTCCAGCTGCAAGCCATGTCTTGGAACACTGAGAACTGACAATGGAGTGAGATACAGGGGAAGATGCAACCAGAACAAAGTCTCCGAGATCACAGTCTAGGGCCTGATACTTTTCACTCTGAGCAAACTCCCCAGTATTTCAGTGGAACACAGCTGGTTCCTAGTGCCTGACTCACAATCTCCCCTTCCACCTCTTCCTGTGATGCCTCCAGTTCAAGGACAAAGTACAGTGGCAAGGCAAGGCAGTGGAAAAGCCTATGTCCCTGCTTTGAGTATGGGAATCTACCTGCAAATAAATGGGGGACTGAGTCCAGAGTGCTGTCTCTTCATGGGTATAATGCTTTTTTTAATTAATAGATAATCAGCCTAAAGGCACAGCACTGCAATCTGATCAGTCTCACAGATGCCTGATATACCATCTTAAACTCTAACTTCCATCTCAATGTATAGAATGGACTCTCACTGGCACAGTGCCTATAGGGTCATTGGTGCCTGCAGGGTCATTCCACAAGCAGCAGCAAGCTCTTCAGAGCTGGAGCATGGGAAGGGGCATGAACCACATCAGCATTTTTCAAAGGGATCACTTAGAAGAAGTTCTCAATTTGCAGTCGCCCAGTGAGAGGGAAACAAACAAAACCTTAAATGGGCTAGCAGCAGCCTTGGGGACAGATAAAATGATTTAGGAAAAAACCCACCTTTGATCTTTTATGGTATAATGAACCATAATATAACAACATACAAGTAAAGAGATGGAGATAAGCAAGGGCAGAACCCCTACAGAAACCCATCATCTGTCTTGCTATGAAATGATGTATGACAGTTTGCACCTTAGGGGGGTTCTAGCAAGGATACAGGATTTCAAGAGAGCATAAAGCAATATTTGATTAAATCTGGATTAATCTCCAAATATTTTCATCATTCCTGGTTTTACACTGGTGAGTAATTTCATTTTTATGATCATACCTCCTAGTTCCATCTACACCTAGATCTGAATCTAACACATTATTTATATATACAGGTCTCCGCATGTATTAAACTCTCCTTTTTCACTTCACTCTTGCCAGAATAATATTAAATAACAGCAAAATATTTATTCAGACTGTGTCCAAGACATAGGAGGGACTCCCCTCAGTCTGTCTTTCAAACCAAAACTACCCCAAGTTAAAAAAATAAAAAGCCTCTAGTGCTTTCCTGTCTAACAGGCCTCTTTACACCAGTGAAATTATTCAGTTGTGCAAATGTTTGCAAAAGAGGGGCCTATGACTGTAAGCTTCCCACATGCATCTGATTGCACAGTGTGAACCAATGAGTGTGTCTAACAGCTCTCACATGCACACAACAGCACATCCAGGGGCATTTGCGTGTGTGAGGGCTGAAATAAGCACAGCTGTGTTTGGACTTTGGCATTTTCCTGGAGAAAATGGCTGCTCATGGCTTGCACAGGTGAACTCTTCACTGTGTAAAAAAACTGGCTGGGTGTCTGGGCCCAAAGATTGTTGGTGAATTGAGTGAGATCCAGCTGGCAGCCAGTCCAAAGTGGTGCTCTGCAGGGCTCAGTACTGAGGCCAGTCCTGTTTAGTACTTTACTGATGATCTGGATGAGAAGATCAAGGGCTCCCTCAGTGAGGCAAGTGTAGGACGTTCAACAAGGCTCAGTGCTGGGTCCTGCCCTTGGGTCACAACCCCAGACAGTGCTACAGGCTGGGGCAGAGGGGCTGGAGAGCTGCCCACTGGGAAAGGACATGGGGGTGCTGCTGACAGCAGCTGGACATGAGCCAGCAGTGCCCAGGTGGCCAAGAAGGCCAAGGGCATCCTGGCCTGGATCAGCCATAGTGTGGCCAGCAGGACCAGGCAGGGATTGTCCCCCTTTTCTCAGTGCTGCTGAGACCACACCTGGAGTGCTGTGTCCCGTCCTGGGTCCCTCAGGACAAGCAGAACATTGAGATGCTGCAGCGTGTCCAGAGAAGGGCAGCAGAGATGAGGAAGGGTCTGGGGCACAAGTCCTGTGAGGAGCAGCTGGCAGAGCTGGAGTTGTTTGGCCGGGAGAAAAGGAGGCTCAGGGGGTCATTATCACTCTCTACAAGTACCTGAAAGGAGGCTGTAGCCAGGTGGAGGTTGGTCTCCTCTCTCAAGTAACAAGGGATACAACAAGGAAGGAACTGCCTCAAGTTGTACTGGGGGAGACTTAGATTGGATATTAGGAAAAAAAATCTTCTCCAAAAGGGTTGTTAAGCACTGGAACAGGCTGTCCAGGGTAGTGGTTGAATCACCACCCCTGGAGGTATTTAAAAGCCATGTAGATGTCACACTTTGGGCCATGGTTGAGTGGTGGACTTGGCAGTGCTGGGTTAATGGTTGCATTTGATGTTTTTAAAAGTCTTTTCCAAACGAAAGGATTCAATAAATCTGCTATGTGCACGTTCCTGTTCACACCATGCAGGATTCAAACCTCTGCTATCTGCAACAGGCTTGTCAATGTGCAGAGAGCAAGAACAGAACATACTGCAGTCCTGAGGATGTAGTTCTCCTAAAAGTCATACCACTTGAACAGCTTTCTACCAAACAGTTCCAGAAACCTTATCCCTGCTAAAGGCCATGTAAACTTTTACAGGCAGGTGTTCTGTATTACTCTCTTACTTACTTAATTATTCTAAACACAAGCAGGGGAAAAGCATCATTTGGCCACTTCAAAAATCCCCCAATGGTCAACCACTTTACTTATTTCATAATGTTTTCTTCAATACCAAAATTATTTGTCTGAGCAAGCATGTGAAAAGCTGGAAGAGAAGCTTTTTGGTTCTAATCACTGCAATGTCACTTTAATGGTGGGGAACAACCTTTACTGAAATCTGCCATATCTCTGCCAAGAAATGGACTTAATCATGTAAAAGTTCTTACATTTTTCAACTCTTTTAGCATATGCTCCCTATTATAGCACTGGCATTTTGAGAACAGCCAGATATTCAAGCTTCCAGTTTCACAAACAAGCATCTTGTCAGCTTGGAACTACACAGAGAGGAAGCTGCAAAACCAAAACCGCACTCTGTACTACGCTATTTTAAGACTCAAAAATCAGAAACCAATATTTCTTCATGAGAGGAATTTCTCTGTGTTCAGAAGATACCAGGACTGACCACAGAAACACCTCTTACAGCGAAGCACAGAGCTATTTTCTACAATTTTAACATACTTAGGCAAACATGAATTGTACCTTTCATGTAGATAATGAAAGCTAGTCTATAATAAGTGAGACAAAAAATATACAAAAATAATGCAAAGTAGCATTTTTTTTGTAAACAGCTGTTAGGTGGGTATTTATGCAAAAATAATCCAAGCTACAAGGCATCCCTCAGATGCAAAGGGAGAGCTCTTGGCTGAAAAGGCTGGCATTTCAGAAAACAAGCTGACATTCCCTCAGCCTTGCCTCCCATAGAATGAGTAAGCTAAACAAACAGTATCTGTGTGCTGTCAATGTGAAAAATCACTGCTGGTTTATGCACCATGTTACCCACAACGGTAACATGAAATCAAAAGCCTAAACTTTTCCAATGTACTGCCTCAGACAGAAGTTCCTGTCAGTGATGGAAGACATTGAGAAGAAAAGAGCAGCTGAAACAAAAGTTAATCTACTTCATATTGTGCTTGTTGGTGGTTTTTTTTTTTCTCCAGTGACTGCTGTGTAGCAGAAATAGCCCAAAAATCAAATGGTGATATATATCTGAGGGCTGTAATTTACACACAACAATGCCAGTATGGGCAGGACTAGCCAAGTAAAACTTTCTTGGACTCCTCTGGCTTTCAAACCACTTTTCTCAGGAAGCAGCACAAAGACAACCAACCAAGAAAGTCAGTGCAGAACACAAAGTGGCTGATCACATGAACCAAGTTCATAAATAGGTACCACATAGGTAAGATACACGTGACCCTGTGTCTTGTACCTTTTGGTACCTTGAGTCAGGCCTAAGGAGGCTGTTACCAAGCAGAGGAAAATATTAGATCTCCTTTGTATTTCAAATGACCAAAAAAACCTCTGCTGGGACTGGTGCAAACAATGTCATTTGCTGACAAAAACCCACTACCAAGTGACCTGGAGCCTGGGAGTGGTTTTGCTGCCACACAGCTGGGAAAATTAGTCTGTGAGCTGACAAATGAGAAATGTGAACACCAGACGTCCACAGCAGTATGTGGTACATATTACACTCTAAAATATTCATAGGATGTTCAACACTCCCAATATACTTCAAATGTAAGTTCCAGTTCAGGATTTCCACATTTCCATCACAGACACCGTTATGAGGACAGTCTTTGGCTATGGAGCTCTCCAGGTGACTAACTGATTTTATGAACCAGTTATCTTCAGCAGTCTGACACACTCTTCAGATAAATCTGGCTGCAAGATGTGATTGTTCCCTCCCTACTGTCAACCCCAAGTCTCCAGACTGTATTTTCTGTTTTCTGTCCTTTTAACCTTCTGCTGCCTATGTTATATTAAGTCCAGACTATGACATGAAACTCCCCGTGGCAAAAGCTCTCACTACATCTCTCAGGCCCAGACTGCAATTTCTCTGCAGGACAGTCACCAGGAAAAGTTATGACACCAATTACTGGGCAGTAATACTCACACAGCATTAAAAACCTCTTAAGTCTTAAAAGTGCCTGCTACAGCAAATGACTTGCTTTGTGTATTTTCCCATTAGCAACACATGAAATGATTAAACAGATCCCTTTTGGTGCCCTGCTTGCTTTGTGGCTGCAAGCATTTTCTTTCCAGTGGATGATGTGGCTTTTTGATTTGGTTTGGATGAAGTGCCAAAGGAAGGCATCATTCATTCAGCATAACAGAGTATTTGTTTCACATGTCTCGTGCCAAATGGAAAGCAGCTTCATTTTGGTTCTGCAACAGGACCAACTTACCACTTGCCAACAGCAATGAACTGACGGTACTCTGGGATTGCTTTTCTCTACATGCTCATCTGCAAGAAAACCGTCTAAAACTAGTAAGAATACTCACCTCAATCTCATGGAGTCTGCTGCCAAGGCATACAATAAGAAGACAGTCAAACCCAGTGATCTTCCCAGAAGTATTAAAATTACGTTTGACAATTTTCAACAGCCTGAAATTGTTTGCAGCTAATAAACAACTGTGCATCCCCTGGCTCCAACCTGTGCTACCAGCTCTAACCTGTCTTCCTGTTCCTTCTAACATGCAACTCTTTCAAAAGCATTCAAATATGAACTATCCTAATTGACATATACTGCATCCCTTCCTTTTTTCATACATAAACACACAGATACATGTCCACAAATGTATCTGGCTACACACACACCTAAATGGAAGAAGACATGAAGATAGGTACCAGCACTTCCTCAAGTTCAGGAGGGTGTATTGTCCCACAACAGCTGTCTGTTTCCAAGGTAGCTATGAGTACATGCCCTCAGGACTTGTGCCTATCAGCTTTAGTGAGCCAGACCTCCAGCTTACATCATTTGGTATGGCTCACAATGCCTGGCTCCTGCAGAACTACCCTCCATCAACACCAGCTGAGCAGTTTTAAGCACCTTACAGAAGCTTACAGAGATAAATGTCAAATATTCTTCAACTGCAGTTTGGTCTGTGCCTTATGTCTCCCACTCAAATTCTCATTCCACAGGAATTAAGCTGAATTCAAGTATCCATGGAGCTGAGCTATCTACAGACATTCCAAGAGGTGGCTTACATTCCAGATGAGCAGAACTGACAAAGAAAAACCTGATTTGCTGAGTAGTTGCACTTATTTTATGACCGGTTTTGTCCATTAAACCAGGAACAGTGAGCAAAGTAAATGTATTTGAAGAGCTGCTTTCGCAACAACCCCATCAATTAAACTGATGTAAATTATTTATGTCCTCATCCTGCAGAGATTGATGGATAGTCTCAATGCAGGACACCTGCTCCTCAAAAGGAGCACAAATATACATGTGCACTGCTCAACAAATGCAAGGATGCTCAAAGTAGCAGGACTCTCAAATTTGCAACAAAATGTCAAGCACATCATCTTCACCAATTCATCAGAAGCCAAAGCAATGCTGCAAGCACCAAGAGACAGCTGCCTATTAGGCTGCACCCAGAAATACCTTCTGCTAAAGCTCAAAATGTACTGTTTATATTTATCTTTGGCTGAAATTCATCTTCTCTCCCATAGCTCACACTGTATTTCAATGTACAGAAAAGATGTTTTTCTCAGCTAAGATCACATCCACATAAATTATGAGACAAGATATTTACATAAGAAGAAGGCCTTTTAGTATTCTCCTGGTTACAACTATTTGGAAAGATCAAAAAGACCTTGGTAGTCAAATTAAAACTAATATTTCCTAAAAGTAGCTCAATATCAGCAAGCTGCACATCTTTGGAGGTCTCCTCCTCTTTGTGAATGTGATTAAAGATTTAATATCTCTGCCTCTGCCATCTAATGCAGACCACTGGGACTGGTGTAAACATATTTGGGTTTGGTTTTTTTTTATTTAATGTGTTATTTATAAAACTGTACTTTGCATTGCATCAGCATTTCAATGCTAAGGACTCATTTTCTGGACTCTACAATGTGTTTTTATCTGGCGCAAATAATATTCTTCCATTCTTCCCTGCCTGAAACTTAGCAAAGAAATTTCCAGTAGCAAAAATACAGTTTGTGTCCTGCTTGCTTTTGCTCAGAAGAGAAACTGATTTTTTGCTTCCAACTTGCTCAGTTCATTTTCACATATTTATTTTTGTTACCACAAGAAGGACATGTTTTGACATGAGAACTTTGTCTTCTCTTTTCCTTGTGTACCACAGTAGGGACCATACTCAACAAGCTATTTACATTCCCTATTTACCGTTGGTTTCATTAGAATAGGTCCGTGTTTTATTGGTTTTCCCATTTATTCCACCAAAAATTAAGAACCAAAATAGTCTCTTGTATTTGGCCTGAACTATCTGCTCCATTACCCCTTCTTAAAACACAGCCAGAAAATTCTTCTCCTAGCTCTTAATTGTTCTCCTCTCCTATTCCCAGTTAGCAAATTTAACTCTGAACTCAACATGGTTGTCTCTGTGAAGAGAAGGAGAGATCGATCCACATTAACCATGTTTTACAAGCACATTTGGAGATTCTTCTCCTGGGATCTGCCAGTGTAAGACAAAGAGTTAATTTGAAACACATTATCTCATTATTCAAGGCAGAGGAATGGGAGCTACTGGCAAGATGCCAAGTCATTACCTATTTCGTGTCTGGATTGACAAACAGGCAGCTGTTTTAAACCTTAAACTGGTCTTTCCATGGAGGGTTTTAGCTTTGGTTTTTGTGGTTTTTTTTAAATAGGTATTCTGAGAGTGAAATTCCTTGGCTGGTATGTAAAAGGGCTTCCAGCAAGCAAAATAATACAAACAATACAAAAAAATGTGACTGGCAGATAATCAGCATAATAGAGGGGTAGCACAGGTGTCAGACAAAAGCCATGTCCGTGACACGGAGAATGCTGCTGATAGAAGCAGTAAGGGAATAATTTAGCTACAATTACTGTCCTCGAGGTCATGATTTGTGCTGCTGTCATGGTCTACACAGGCCACAGAGAGTCCAGCTCATCTGCCAGCACTGCCCTGAAAAGACAACAGTGAGACAATTTGTCCTGATTTAAAAGGAGAGATGATGCCTGGTTTACACTACAAATTCTCAGCATGGAGCCCTGAAACCACTCTTCACCACCAGAACCTACAGGCAGCAAATGATAAACAGCAAATTATAGGTGTTGCTACTGACCTCCCCCTCAAAGAGACACTGTCTGGGTAAGACCCACTGAAGAGAGAATGCTTGTCAAGACCAAGCCAAGGGAGCTGAGGTACAGGACACAAGGGAAGTCTGCAGGAGAGCTGCTCTGTGTAAGGAAACTCCAGATCACTTCACAGCAAGCCCAGGCTTGACAATTCTTTGTTGAGATCCTTGGCCACAACTCTGCTTTCTGAAGTAACAAGAACTTGAGGGATCAAGCTAAGCATCCTATTCCAGATGAGCAAAATTGTTCAGAGCTCTGTGCTAAAAATACAGCTCCTGTTTCCTCTACAAGCTCCTCCTCAAGGGAAGTTTTTCCTACCTTGAAACAGCACCAGCATGCTGAGGACAAAGGACACATGTGTCAGCAGTGCTTTTGAAACAGATACCACGGTACCACAGCACTAAGCAAGAGCAACCTGCCCAGAATATACAGCTGGCTGGCCAACATAGTTTGCTCTGTTCCTGCTGCAGCAGTCACAAGACAAGAGGGGGAGCATCCCAGAAGCTTAGAAACTATGCTGTGTCAGACATTAAGGCATTTTCCTTGTTCAGAATACCTATAAGGATGCATTTGTCCTTCATCATGACTCCCCGTGATTGCCAAGACTCCTGCATGTTCATAGAACTGCTGCATACTCAGGAGTCAAACCCTGAAACTCATGAGGCCAACTTGAAAAACATGACCAAACAAAAAACAACAAAACACCACACCATGAGATTTTAAAATCTGATTTTTCTGTTCTTTTATTTCCTTCCTGGTTCTCAAATAGCAGACGGAAGATATGTAATGCTTCAGCACTTTCAGGTCACATTTCTGGGCAATCCCCTGGTTCCCAGAACTGGGGCCTACAAGAAAGTATCATCGAAGGTCTAATATGACAGAGAAAGAAAAACAAAAACTCAGCGAGACAACTACCAACCAAGAGCATGAGGTTGGTTCTAGGTCTGTTTAAATCAGCTGGAATTG
The DNA here is from genome assembly GCF_901933205.1 of Camarhynchus parvulus. Classification (NCBI taxonomy): domain Eukaryota; kingdom Metazoa; phylum Chordata; class Aves; order Passeriformes; family Thraupidae; genus Camarhynchus; species Camarhynchus parvulus. The sequence goes on along the minus strand of NC_044575.1, from coordinate 14,096,354 downwards.
TACTGGGGATTGCAAGAGAAGCCTCCAGGTCCCGTGCTCCCAAAAACCCAAGGGAGGGAAAGCCCAAGCAGATACCACTTTGGCTTTTCTCCAGTCCTTGTCAAAACAAAACAAATCTTAAGAAAAATCCATCAGCTTTACAGTGTTATATCTGAGAATGTCACACTAACAGAGGAACTGTGTCCTGTCTTTTACAGTAGCCCTGACTGTGCCCTGGCTTTGAAGAATTTCCTTGGAGCAGCTTAAGAAGTATTTTTAGGCTGAAATACTGGATTTTTTACTGCAGCTACCAATGCATGTTACCTTTTGCTGTTTCTGTTATGGGTCCATTACCCCCAGGAAAATACAGGGCAGGGAGTAGCAACTTTTACAACTGCAGCAGCAAGACTGTCCAGAGCTCATCCATCAATGCTCAGAATATACAGCTCAGTAAAACTCTCAGGAAGATGACTGGACTGTGTAAGAGAAGACACCAATCACTATTTTAAACACCCCAGGGGAGTTCAAAGGGTCAAAGGGGTTTCATTCTTGCACACATCCTCACTGAATGGTATTTTCAAGGGCTCATTTCAGAACCACCTATACTGCAATTCCAAACTATATGCAGAATGATTTGCAGCAAGGACCGAACTTACGTGAAAGAGAAGCTGAGGTGGATTTTTTACCTCTAAATATTGAATGCCAAAACAGCTAGGATGGTCTGAAAGGCTGGTGAGTTCAGACAGCAAGATTTAGCAGCATACTTATGAAAATTGGCTTTATACACTCTTTATATGGGAATATACTCACCTTGGTCCCTTCTTTCTGAATCAACAATCACCTCCTGCCGACAATGGCTCAGAAGCACCTGCCAGTCACTGATCTGAACTACCTTCCACCCAAATAACCGCAGAGATTGTTAGAGTGCACCTGACGCACCCTCCCCAGCTTTCAGCCATCCATGGAGCCCCTATCCAAAGCACCCCAAGGTGGGAATGCAAGCCCAGGACACAGGCTTTGGCACTGGGCATCCTCACCCAAAGCACAGCTTCAACAATCAGCTGCTCCCAAGAGGGGAAATGTTTGCTTATCCCTGGGAGGGAAGACAGCTCTGACCTCTTGTGTCATCATTGACAGGCACAGTGTGCTGATCCAGGAAGTTCAATGTCCCCAAAATAAATAGATGGCTTTGTAGGACCTGTTTTAATGTGCCTGGGCACCAGATCAGAAAAGTTCAACAGAGGTGCAACTGGGCCTCACATCATGGGAGTGTGGTATGAACCTACACCCCAAGCATTGATGTTATTTGGCATCTCCCCACAACAGATGGCATGGATGGAAGTACATTTCACATTACATATTCCTTTGCCTATAAGTACCATCTCAGCTACATCCACCAGTGCAATGCACCACTGTCTCCTTCTTTTACATATGGGTAAGACAGATCTCACAGATCCCAAGGTTTAGGGTTAGGGGCTTGAAAACCACAAAGCCCAGAGCTCCAGGCACACTGCAGCTCCAAAAGGCATCCCAAGGGGAACACAAAACTGCCACACCTTGGCTTCCTCCACAGCTTTTTCCCTGGAACCAGCCTTAGCCCACGGCTGCCTTTACTGCCTAGGGTTAGGGTTGAGCTTACAGACATACAGGAGTGCTTAGGGATTTCAAGAATTAGTTTCAAATAAACCAAAAATTTGAAAGAGAAACAGACTTCATACTACTCAGAATACAGCTAACAGCTTTTCCTAGTATTTAAGAGCCAATTACAGTCCTTAGTTTGAGGAAAAAAAGAAGGGGTCATTTTTGTTGGAAAAGTGATGAAAAACACCTAGCAACTTGGATGTCCTAGTGAAGAGAATGCAAGAGATCCCACTTTCAAAGAGCTCAGCAGCCACATTTTGCAAAGCAGGATCTTCTCCAGCACTTTCAAGTAGCATATCAAAGATATAACCTGAAATCAGGACCGACATTTGAAAAACTTTGACCACTCCACATTTGTGAAATCTTTTCAGCTTATGCCCTGAAATCAATTTACTTCTTGGATTTCCTAGGAGAATATACTCAGTGAAAGAAAGCCATATATCTGGAGCTGGATTACAAGGCAGTATTCCTCATATAGCTGTAATCAAACTGAAACCAAGAAGAGGGAACACTGAAGGCTTGGGACTGAGACGAACACTCATGACTGCATTTAAACCTGATGAAATGGGGAAAATAAATCTTGAGACCAGTAGTTCAAAACAAAATGTCCTCAGCTGAAAATAAAGATGTCATTGTCAGAAATGTCTAAGGATAGTTTTGTTTCATTTAACAGAAGAATGCAGTATCCAAAAATGTCTCTGAATTAAAAACTAAAATAATTAAGGATATTTGTTAATACTATATATTCAATAAACATTTTTTGAATAGTCAATATATGATGAATAGTCTTATACTAAGAATGTAAGAATAACAAGCATCTTCCTCGGAAGCATTCACTGCAGTGTTTTAGAATTACATGGACTCAATTTATACTGCCTTTCTAGGACAGCAGTTCAGTGATGCCAATCCAGCCTACAGAGACTAAACTGTACACCAGGGGTCTGTAGAGCAGGGCTGCTGGCTTGAATCAGGATGTAAAACTGACAGCAGCCATAGCCTTCGGCATGTGAAGAGTTCTGGGATATCATTATTGCTACACACTTCATTTGGGGCTCTTGGATTCAGTGTATTCTGTCATGAGGTATAAAACACTGCATCAACCAGGAAACTTGGAGAATTTAAATTAGCTTTGATTTTCTTTCTGTTCATATGCTCAAGTCAGAACACCTACGTTTCTTCCTAGTACCCCCTGCCAAATTTTAAAAACACAAGCATGTAACCAAAAAAAACAGTTTAGTAACCTCTGCTGCACTAATCAACATCAGAGCTAATAACTCTCAGCTAATACCACACTTAGGTTGGTGTTGGCCTGATTACTATAATGCAACGATATTTAAAAGCAAAGGGGACTTCAGGAAAGTTATCAGGAATTGCCTTCTCATATAATTTTCCCCAGGTGATAAGAGAGAATCATGCACAGATCTGGCACAGCTCAATCATGCAATATGGAAAAATTAAAGGAAGTTTTGTCAGTGGCTTCAGCAGCTGTGAGACCAAGGTGCAGGTGAACTCAAATAATGTGGAAAGGCAGACTGGGCAGTAAAGATCACACTGCACCTAAACTCAGAATGTGATGGTCAGATATCCATGTCCAACTCCACAGCTGCAAACCTGACAAAACCAGCCTGGCTTTCCAGGGTCTGGGCAGCCACAGGTTTCACCAGCTCCAGCAGCAATTGCAACAGTCCTCACTTCTGAAAGCCAACAGCTTTCACACAAGTATCTAAAGGACATCTCAGCTCAGGCACTGAGCACCCTGAATCTCCTTTTTCCTACTGAAAAGTTTGGAGACTGGAGTTATATAATAATAAATACATTCATAAAATAATAAGGTGTCTCTATTGCACTATTTACTTCACTGTGAAAACTTGCCTTTTCATTTTCCATTTAAAGGGTTTCAGTGTATTTTCCCATGTGAAACATGAACACGAGTCACATCAGCTTTCATTTAAGTAAATACAGGCTTCTAGCTCTCATAATAACAAAAACATGAGAAGTGAACATTTATCAAAAAGCTCAACAACAAACTAGGAGAGCTGATTGACAAAGCAGCTCAGGTGCTGAGGAAGCCTTGAGCATGCTTTTCTGACTAGTGATGGCAATTCAATCGGTACTCTGCTGGAACCTGTAAAAACACCAACCAAAATGTTGCAACTAGAAATAAGAACAGAGGCAAAAAAAACGCCGTGTGTGCTGAAATGCCATTTACCTGCCTGCTAACTGCCCAAGTTAGGTACCATTTCAAAGACTTCATGTTACAACAGTTGAGATGAAAAGATATTGAGTTCCTTACAGCATTCACTGGTTTCAGATACTTCTAGAAATTGAGAGAACTAGGTTAGCATTTGCATGTCTGCATACCTCCAAGGGATGAAAACAAGCTGATAAATGGTAACAGCACAGAGAAATCGATGTGAAAAGCCATAAACTGTCCTCACAGTGCCAATGTGAGCTCTGCACACAGTCCAAGCCCACCGTGACCAAAAGATAGATGGTCTTATCAGATGGAACTGGGTAAACATAGGAAAGCAGTAATTCCTAGATGAGCTGACTTGAATGAGCAAACTGCAGCACTGAATTTTTCTTTAAATGTGACCACTGAGATTTAGAGCAATGAAGAGACTTTTATGAACATTTTAAGTTCTATATGAAGTATTTTTGTCTTGCTAGAAGAAAACTACAGGATGTAATTCTTGTTTACAGCAGCAACTGCTTTCCACTGATCTGTGTAAAGAGACCAAAATGTAATTTTCTAAATATGAAGATCCTTTTGCCTTTCCAGAACAACAAAAATATTACAAGTGTGAGATGTTTGTCTGAGTGTTTTTTCTCCTTTTAAACAGAATTGAAATTAAAATAAAACGTGTAAATAGGGGAAAGACACATAGGTAGTCTCTTGATATTCTTTATAGCAGGAATTAATCTGAAAGCTGTTTCAAGTAACTAACAAAACCCATACCCATTAAAACCTACACAGATCTCATTGCAAGAGAAATACAAAGAGAAACTGGGGAGCTTCTCACAGCAAAGCCTTTTCAGAGTCTATCTGAAATTTCAATAATCATAGGAGGACTTCTGGTACAAATAGGAAAAAAGATGGATAACAAATCAGGGTTAGATGGTGTTCATTTACAAATTAAGGGACACAGAGTTGAGATAGCCCGGTCACTGGAAAATTAAAAATATGCAGACTTTAGAAAATATTTTGCAAGGATATGGGGAGCCACAGGTCTCTATGACTAATGCTTTTTTCTGGCAACTTTGTGAAGCCTTTAATAAAGGTCAACAGATACCCAAATAAATACAAGCTCCTTGCAGAGTCAATACAGCTGCTGTAAGGAGAGCCCTGCCTTTCCAGTCTCTTGGAGTTCACACAAAATGTCAGCAGCCAAGTGAATAAAAGGGATTTATCTCACATACTCTGGATTTCAAGAAGAGATGTGATAAAGATCTTCATCTTAAGTTCTCGAAAGCAAAAAGCTTTCAGGATAAAAAGGGATGTTTCTGAATGGAAAAAGAATCATTTAAAAGTTAGGAAACATAGGATAGAACTAAGGACTCAGCTCCCAGTGAAAGGTTATCAGTGAAGTTCATTAGGAACCCACACTGGAGTAGGGAAGACAGCATTATAAATCCACCGCTAATTCACAGATTGAATTCTGCATGAAGCCCTGGCCCTCTCACCTCAGACAAGATAAATTAGAGCTGGAATATGGAAAGGCAGCAAGAATGATTAAAAGTCAGTCTAAGGAATGACTGAATAGTCTGGTCTGGAAAACACCTGACTTAGGGGGAAAAAGGTCTGTAAAAGGATGACTGGCATCAGTGTTGATAGGGACTGATTGCTTGGTGTCTTCTCCAAAGCAGGACCTTGAATCTACTAAATGTGTTAACAGCACTTCTGGTCTTCACTCAGGCAGGGTCACCCTGTGAAAGCACACTGTGAGTTCAAGGAGTTTACACAGGCTCAGGAGGAGACTGAATCAGAAAACTGAGTTTTCTTGTTAAGCAGAAGACAGGATACAAAACCTGGTCCCTGGGTTTCAGTCAAAGGCTTTAAATTTTATCATCCTGCAGCTGGGCAGGTGAAGATGTTCAGGGCTTACTGCAATATACAGACATGTCAATAATGTCTCCTGCAGTGAAGCAAAAAGGCCCCTACACTGAAGCTTCTGCATTCATTTTTGCCTTCAATTTAAATCTCTTCCTTGCACCTATGAATACAGAATCAGAATGTACACAGAATCCAATCAGAAATCTTTCTACATCATTGCATTAGGGAGCCACCTGATGTTCATCCTGCAGTCACTACCTGTAAGATGAGCAAACAGCTCAACAGAACAGCAGATGTTGCAGAATTATTGCTCATCTCCTGGTTTATCATATTTCCACTATGAGGAAATCACAGCTTTGCCCAGTGTCATTTGAAAGCTGAAGTAGGCGCTTGCCATAAATGCTGGTCACATTTCTCCAGCTTCATTACAGGCTCCTTGCTGGGCTGGAACCAGAAAGCTCATTAAACATGACTTGTAGGTCTAATAGTTAACTTATAGACCAATGAGAGAAGTCTACATTAGCTCAGTCCAGAAGGTGTTTGCATTTAATTGCTTCTTTCAAAGACCCGTTCCTTTGTGAAGAATGGTGGAGAATTGCTGATCATTATTACCAATTTGCTGGGACACTTAAAACATCAATCTCCTTACACAGAAACCATTTACTGAAATTATCACCATTTACACTGCCTGATGAGCTTTTGCTCCTCTTTGCAATTTGGAAGTAGGCCACCCCATTAATAGATTCTCAGACAGGTTTAAGCAGGAAGGCATTAGTATGTCCCTGCTAGTAATAACAGTGCCATGGCAGAAGTATCAGTGAGCCTGCTGAAAGGCAATCACAGAAGTATCTATAATCTTTGTGCAAAATTAAATTGCAGCCATGGAAATTAAAATTAGCACTGGTTTGTTGGTTAATGAATGGCTGAGGTCTTACAGAGTAGTTCTAATTTTAATGAATTGAGAATAGAAATGCCAGTCAAGTAGATATTTAACCCTAAAATAGAAAAAATATGGTTCTCTGGTTGCTGCTGAATTAGGCCAGGCATGGACCCAATGGCACAAAGATGACATATTTTGGTCCAGATCTATGCAATCTTATGCCAGGTACCTCTGCAAAGAACTACCCTTAAGGGATGCTTGGAAACCAACAACAGCCCCCTCCCTACCCTTCACACCTCACTAAAAAGCCTGAGGTTTAGGGGAAGAGCTCTGGTCCTCTGTTCCTTTACCTGACCTACTCCAAATGCCCCCTCATCACGGCAGTTGCTGATAACCTCAAAGCAGCCACACTCCCAGCTCCTCTTCAAGAGCAATCACTGTAGCACAGAGCCACTGGGGTCAAACAAAAGGGAGAGATTCTTCATGAAGGGCAGTTCAGAAATCACTTCTGCCATTTATCACTGCACTGAAATGCCTCAGAGTCCTAAAGGCAACCTTAGCTCCTTCCCATGTCTCAGTTACTGATGTCAAGGCTGTAAGCAGCAACATCTTGATACAGAAACAAGGAATGAAGACACAGGACGTAATGGTTTGGGTGGCTATTCTCCCAAATCCTGACTAAGCATTCTTTGGCACCCTGAAATCATTAGTACCTTGTTCCCATGGCAGCAGCTCATTTTAGAGCAGTTTAATTCCACCCAAGACTAACATGCAATGTTGGAAATTATTCAAGTACCAACTACCAACTTCCTCCCACAGATCCACAGCACGTGAGGCAAGATTCAAAGCTTATTTCACTGGGGGTTTTTAGCTAAACTTTTGCATTCAAAAAGTAACATAAAACCCCATCACAAGACCTGTACCAGGTCAAAATGAAGACAATTCCATTAAAATGAAGACTATTTTGGAAGGAAAGGAAGGTGCAGCATGCAGTTGGCAGCTGTGGCACGGGGTGCTGCTCACCTGGCACAGCTCTTGCGCAACACAGCAGATTGTGAGGGCTCAAAACCTTTTAATGAGAGAGTGAAGGAGGCTTGAGTAATCAATAAAGCAACCAATGATAACGCAATACCTTTGATCTGCTTTTGCTTACTCAAATATCAGCTCCTTAAAAATCTAGGAATAAAGAAATACAGTAAGCAGACACACCTACAAGTAGACTCCTGGAGTTATACATTTACTACTGCTCTACTACTGAACAACATAGGGCAAATTAAATAACTGCTAAGTTGCAGGCACCTTTTAAAATGCGCTTCCAGCCAGCTGTACAGAGCTGTGGATTCCCTTACAGTTTAGATGTTAAACCTGAAGACATAAAGAACTTCAAATACTAAGTAGTTAACTGCCAGCCAATTTTAAAGCAAAATAATTAACACACATACAAGACAATATTTGTCTTGCAATTAGTTATATGCCACATTGTTTCTCACCAACCAGTTTGTTTCCAACCCCCTCTTACCCAAACAAACCAGAAATAGCTCTCTGATTCCTAAAATGTCCCAGCTCCAACCATACAGTAGCTAAAAGCAGTCTAAGAGCTAAGACAGCCCTGCCAGGTACAGTCCTTACAAAGGTATACACTAATCCAGCTTGCATCAGGGAAATTATCTCTGCTCCACCCTTTTTTGCCATCTTCTGCCCAAGAAATATGTCTCCCTGCCAGGCAGCACCAATATGTCACTAGAAATACAAAGAACAGAGAAAATGGATCAAGAAACCAGCAAGTTAAGCAAGGAAACATGCTTGGGTAGGATGAAGTGGCACAGGCTTGAGAAGTAAAATTCAGTCTAGTCCCACAACAAGCCTGGCTGGAGGCTTCTGTTCCCAACTTTTCCCTGGGACTCCTGTCACCTAGGGCCATCACCATGGCAAGTAATGAAGGCATAAAAGAAGAAAAGTCAAGTGCCCAGCACAGCCGGGTCCAAGGATGCTGTGCAGTCTCATGCAGAGCCAACAAGCCAATTAGCTATTCTGAACAGTCACACTAAAAAATGACTTCTGTAGACCCTCTGTTCTGTTTGAAGGCAGAGAGACCTAAATTTGGATCTGCATGCTAAGCCTGGCACATCTCTGAAATAGTCTCACCAGCAGCAACAGAAAGCCAAGCGTAGGAGCCAGCAAAAAAAACCAGAAGGGCAAGCTGTACAGTTCCAAGGTAGAAGAAACATCTTTGCTGGCAGGAGAAATACACTGTTGTTCCAAAAAAAGGGGGGAAAAGGGAAAAAATACATCCCAAAGCAAGACAACAAACAAAACAAACCTGACCTTGCAAGCTTTAGGCACCCTCCTATTGAGACTGATTATGCAAAAGCTGGTTTTCTTCCAAGGACACCACCAGACGTAGGTGGACAAATCCCACTGGTACAGGCAGGGTTGCTGAGAAGGCATTTAAGATCAAGAAGATAACATTTAAACCCTCCATTCCCACAGGAGGGGAAATTCCCATACCTAGTGCTTGCTGGGACACATTTAGCTTTCCTTCTGCTGTACTCTGAAAGTGTCTCAAACTCACTGCTAGCAGTGTTTTCCTCACACACTGTATGTGCTCGGCACCTTTGGGCCCCACCAGCTATTCCACAACCTCTTTGAACTGAGAGGGCACTAAGGGGTAGAAGAAAATATCAATCTGCTGTCAAAGCTCCTCAAAGTGCATTCCTGCAGACGGTTTGCTGCACTCACTATGTCAGCTCACCTTTAACATTTTGTCTACAGTACCTCTACAGTCCTTCCTGGTAGGGCTGCACAAAAACCAGCCAGTCCCCAGCCTGGCTAATGCTACCATCCAGTTCAGTCTATGACAAATACTCAGATTTACCCAGAAATGATACCCATTTAATTTCTTTAAGGTTGGTAATGCTGCCTCCTGTAACACAATTGTAGCAGACTTAAGGCAAGTGGAGTAACAAGAGCTGTACCAACTGTTGCAGACGTGCTGGAAGATGCAGAAGCTTTCAGGGTCTAAAGCAAGCCAAGGACTTAATTCAAAGGAGTGTATATTTGACTAATATTTGTCATGCAAACTTCTTACTCAAGATTTCCCAATTTCTGTTTAAAGAAACTTCTTATGCCCAGTGATCGGTGAAATTGGCTGTAGTCCTGCAAACAGTAGCAAAAAACCAATTCTATGCTGCAAAAGTACTGCAAATACTTCTCAGAGGCAACAAAAATGAAAACACTTTGATAATTTCTGTTTCTGGGGAAAACAACATTTTCTAGCCACTACAATTTTTTTCCCCCACGGGCTCAAACCTTTGCCATTTCAAAACAAGCTGATGTGATTGTCACTTGATATAGTGCGTGTGAATGCTTTCCTGCTACCTTGTTCTGTCCCTTCTTGATATCATAAAGTAAGCCCATACATTCCTAAGACAACAAATACTCATCTTTAATAAACTAATGGTCTGTGTAACATCCATCACAATGAAGCTTTGATGCTAGATTAGAAGCTCTAGGTATTACCATATGAGTAAATAACAATTTTTTAGCCAGGATAATAACAAGAAGCCTAGATAAACAAGTCCTAGCAAATAGATGCAGTGGGCAATTACTTGGCAGAAAAAGCAGCACACAAAAATGAAAAGTAAACCCAAAAGAACTAGACTGAAATAGAGAACTTCCTCTTGAATATTCCATTAGAACTGACAAAAGACTCAAAACTCTGAACAGAGTCTCTTTGTAAATTACATTTCCTAATATCATCTTCTAATAGCTGATTAAGCCCTGCAGCCCAGCAAGCCAAGGCAGCTCCGCTATCTGATCTCTGTTCTCACAGATACTCAGACTGTTCTCTCGGGTACGTAGGCTGCCTTGCTGGATAAACCAGAGCATAAATCACAGAAAAGAACTGAGCACCACATTCCCTGTCGCTTGGCTTTTCACTTATATTTGTATAAAACCACACAGGACAGCAAAATATTTTCATAGGTAGGAGGCATTTATCCGTTGTAGAACAAGTGAAGTCAAAGGTCAGAAAACCACCACCCAGCCATCCTTGCTGCAGAGTGCTTGTTGGGGCAAAATCATCTGACCCTGTCTCCTTCATCTGTAGTAGGAGTTCTGCCACTAATTTTCAAGGGAGGCATCTCAGTGTCTCATTTAACATACCCAGAAGTTCACATTAAATATCTAAATCTACAGCAGATTACTTGAAATCAGGATTGCTACTGGTGGGTTTTGCTGAGGTAGCAGGAGTCCATGAGGAGAAAGGGTCACAGAATCACAGAATCAACTCGCTTGGAAGAGATCTTTGACATCATCCATGACCAAATACCACCTTGTCTACCAGACCATGGCACTAAGTGCCATACTCAGTCTTTTCTTAACCACCTCCAAGAACGGTGACTCCACCACCTCCCTGGGCAGCCCATTCCAATGCCCAACCACTCTTTCTTTGAAGAACTTCTTCCTAATGTGCAACCTAAACTTTCCTTGGAGCAGCTTAAGACTGTGTCCTCTCATCCTGTCGCTGGTTGCCTGGGAGAAGAGACTGACCCTCACCTGGTTACAACTTTCTTTCAGGCAGTAATTCTGCCAGCTGCCCCTCCAGTGAGGAAAGGAAATACCAAACTTGAACAGATTTCTTGGAGCAGCACAGTAAGACGTAGTAGTCTGTGAACTAGCAGGCTAAGTGTTCAACAAAATGAAGAGTAGCAAGAAAGAGGTATTTTGGTCTGGAAGCATATGGACTGCTTGGAATTAATATGCTGGCTGGCACTCACCAACTATGATCAAAGGTGTATCTTAAAGCTCACCATAGCAACCCCATGATCCAACCACTCACTGCCTATTTCTGAGAACAGAGGAGGAAAAGAAATAAAGAAGAAACTACATCATTACTAAATGCATTTCTATATTTCTGCTCCTCATTTAATAGAGCTGGTGCAGATATGAGAGAAGGATGCAGGGAAGAAAATTGTGCACTTGGAAATTTCTCAACTAGTATTTGCATTTTAGATCCATCTTGAGATTGGATTGAGCTGCAAAGGACTGGGGAGATGACAAAGAGGCCAAAACAGCAATGCCATTTCACACTTTCTTCTAGCTTGCAATTGTAGAAACATTAGAGCTTTCAGCTCATACACCTGACAGACTCAGTGATGCAGCTCTAGATTTCCAAGGTCCCCATTATTCATTTCCCCTTCAGCTCCATGGTATACAGCTTCATATTGTGTGACCTTAAGGGAGAGGGAATTTGTTTTTATTGTGTACCTTCCTGGAGGACTTTTCCCACTGACACACCAGTAGTTGCGTTGGCGGCTGACCACAAACCCTGCCCTGCAACAGATGTGTCTCAGCAGGTTGGGTCAGCTCAGAGATGCACCTTTGGGCTCCTGGGGGAGTGTCTACACTCAGGACTTCACTGTGACTGGGGAAAGGGCTGACAGCTTCACTTTGTTTTGTTTAAACCCATACATCTGCTAAAATAGCACTTTGTTTCCCAAACTCTTCCATCTCCAAGGCTTAAGAGAGGCAGTCTTTATTGCCAGTACCTGGCCCTGACACCAGGTTGGGATTGCCCCATCTCACACCTCTCTTGGACCTGTTTGCTAGGTAGATATCCTAGCAAAATTCAGACTCAGATTTTCTACATTGTAATTCTGGAAAGTCAACCAAGACCTCCAAGAATCCTGTTGCCAATAGGGAAACACCTGAATAATATGTAGAACTATTTATTACCAAGCAAGTCTGCCTGGGACAATAGGGCATGTTCATATTCCACATCTGGCACAGACAATGGGAAAAATCAATACCATTTTCAACATTTAGCTACAAAGATATTGCTTTCTAGCACCTATTTGTACTTAACATGGAATTGACTTTGGGATCCATGTTTAAAATGGATTCTTAACAGTGTCTGACTGAGTAGCAACAGCCAGACTGTAGAAAACAGCTTTGTTTCTTAATTCAATTTGTGCCTCACAGAGGATGGGGCATTTAGCCAGATAGAGCAAAGCTTGCAGTACATTTTCCTGGGAGTTGTGCAAGGATAAGTCAACAAGCAACAACTTAGACTACACCAGCCTGCTCTAGCTCAACAGCAACAACTTTCTACTTGCTAGCTGCCAAAATTTAAAAAAATTAAAACTACTTACAAGAAAAAAAACAGATGACCATATTAGAGAAAAAAGGATCAGAGAGTGTCCTCACAGCACCCTATTACTTGCAGTATTATTTGCATAATACATAGAGTGCTGAAGAGGAGCTCCATCTTTACCCCTTAGGAGGTCAGTGACAAGACTTTCTGTGTAAATTTGCTCATGTAGATTCAGTTAGAGGATGCTCTGAGGTTATCAGTCAGTGTCCCTGGTTTCCCCAGTGAAATTTAAAACAGCTTCACTCAACATTATGAAAACAAAGAAACTCAAGCTGCTGGTAAAATATAACCTTTTCAGATGACAGCTGTGAGCTGCCTCAGGTCCATGTGACATTTTACAGTAAGGACTCTATCAGCAGACAGCTGCAGCACAAAAAGATTTTGGAATTGAGGTCAGCTAGAGCTGTTCCACTAACACCTACACAACTCTCTGACACAAAAAAAAACCCTTATCCCACAGGTCCCATGAAATGTGGGACAGTAACACCCTTCCCCATGTCCTGGGGGTCTGACTGTGCAGTTCCTGTGTAACCAGAAAGGGTAAGAGCCTAAGAGCAGAGGGAGAGAAGCACTTGCAGAGATGTCCCTGCAATGAGGGATGAACAGTGAGCCACTGAGCTCTTGCCATCCTTCAGAGCCCATTAAAGGTTTCAGGAGTGTTGTTCAGAGCCAACTCAAACAATGGTATTTTTTTATATTTAAAACTTCCTGGTATTAGAAAGGTATAAACAAATGGTTCACATGGCAAACAATTCCCTGTCCTAGACCAATCAGAAAACACAAGATAAATGCTGATGGTACTTACAATTAACTTGCTGCTGGTCCTCTTCCCCCTAAACAGAAGTCAAACACTCCGGTTATAATCTTTTCTTTTGGGCTGGTAGGAGAATTTTGCTCACACCTTTGAACACTGTGACTTCATCCTACAAACCAATCCATGGGAGCAGACTTTCCAACACTTGATTTACACTTGAAGAGCTTTGAAAAGGCACCAGTGATGTGATAGTGTTGGGGCAGGGGGAGAAATATCATAAGTGGACCCCCAGATGTGAATTCTTAGGGATATTGCTCTGGGTTTTTGTATGTCTCAGAAAATAAGGCCCTAATTTCCAGGACATGCCCTCTGACACAATTTTAGGATGCATGAGCAAATAGTATGGGATGATTAAGCTGGTGAAATTCAACTCTGTCATCCCAACAAGACTAAGTAGACTTTTCAAGCTTTACACATGACAGAGCCAATCAATTACAACCTACATTAATGGGGATTGGGGGACAATATCCTCTTTTCTTCCACTAAAGTTACACCTGATGTGGGGATTTTATTTAATACATTCCCAGATATACACTATTTCCTTCACATGTCTCAGGCTGGATATGAGAGCTGCTGGGTTTCCTCAGTTTATTTGAAAGGTAGGGTGGGATATGAAAAAGGGACTTACATGACGGTGCTAAGAAAGGCATTGCAAACTTGCTCAGGAAAGCTACTTTTGTGTGCTCTTCTATGCTGGATAGGGACACATCCTGCTACAAATACACATCCACTTTCCTCTGCTACTCATTTAGAGTTACAAAGTGTTCATGCCCTGCCTCTTGGTAAAAGTGGAAGAAGCATTTATGTTCATACCTTAAAAAAAACATTAAATTTAAAAATTGAAGTGCACTCCTCATGTATTTAGCTGCCAAGATAATTCTCAGAATGCTGGGCTTCCTCTGTGATATTTGTAAGTAATAATTACAGTGAAAGAGCTCAAGAGTACCATCTTCTAGAAGATTAAGTGTAGCACAAGAAAAAGCACTAATAGTGAGCTTTAGTTTTGAGAAGGCCAAAAGCCCCCAGTTTGCCCTGGAGCATAGAAGACCCATGAGAAATGAGCTCTGACAGTTGTTGGTCAAATCTCAACAGCATCAGAAACCACATGAAAACATACATTCCACTCTGCTGGGGCTAACCTTAGGAGCAATGTGATACACAATACTTCAGCCCTCTTAATCTTCCACCACACTTGTGAAAGGTCCTGAGACAACGTGTCTCCTCCAGGCTCCCACACAGCACATGGGCCTGATTTCTCCAAGGCTGCTGATAGGCTGATGCCTTTCCCAAACATGAAGATACAAACTCATGAACTGTAATTACCAGCACTGCAGATGCATCCAGATTAAGGAATCAAGTCACAGGACAGGTTTGACTTTGGACTATCTCTTCTGGTTATCATAAACACAATTTGGTTTCATCTGAAGGCAACATAGTTTGCATACTCCAAAACTGCTCCACAACATGAAATACAACACAGGAAGCGGAAGTTACTTCACAAGTGGAGAATGTATCTGCAAAGCACAATCCTTATCTCAAAACAGAAATGCTACTGGGAACACCCTGAATCCCCTCCCACTGCTCACGGCGCAGCACAGTCCTCAACCTCAAAACCAGATGAGATTTAAGCATGTACTATACTTCAGCAGGTGCTATAATTCTGATGGTACAAGCATGTGTGTAAAAACAGAAACTTGCTTTTTCTTTCCCTTCTGAAAATTGAATTCACATATGGACCACACCTCATTTAATCAAGACTCAGAAAATCACCACAGCTGAGGAACTGAGGGGGATCACAGTTCCCTCTTGCTAACGCCACATACTGTGTTTTCACAGACGATCCACACATGCCTGATTCATGCAGGTAAGCAGGAGGGAGAGAGACCACTCTCACAATCCTGTCATTGGAAGTGCCAATCTGACAGGCTGGACCATGACTGCCACTCCAGCCACTGAAAAGGTGAAGTTTGGTTTGTCTCCTACAACCTACAGACACAGCACTGCAGGGCAGAGCATCACAACACTCCACCAGGAGTCCCAAGAGCTGCCTGTTGGTTTCCTCCCTTGACCATAGCTCAACTGTGCCTGCATCTCTTTCGTCAACAAGCAGTCAGGAAAGAGCCTTTCTTCCTAGCTGAGCTTCTCAGTGTGAACTGCACAGGCTCTTTTTCAACTGCACTGTAAGACAAAAAGCAAAAGAGAAAAAATTCCATGTATCATGCATGGAAAAAGAAGACAAAGGACTATTTTGGGTGACAAAGGCCTGACATTTCAAAGTGATGGATCTGTGGTCTGTGTAAGGAGTCAGCCTCACAATTTGCAGCCCACATTACAGCGCTCCAAAGTTATTCACGCGGATTTGCCAATGACGGTATTGTGTCTGAATGCCTGGCACTCCTGGACTATTCCAGAATTTCCCCCAGTGCTGACTAGACACATTCTTCACCGTGCTAAGGAGAGCGTGACCCATTGCTTCAGGCTAGGGGGAAATGCAGATAATTGCTTTTGAGAAGCAAAACCTCAATATTTCTCCATCTTCCAGGCTCACAGAGGAACAGCTCGACTCTGCTCTCCACCCATCAGACTAGAACAGTGATGCCAGGTCAGTGCAGCTGTGCACTGCCTGGTATTTATAAGGAATTTGACATTTTTGTTCTGATTTAGAAAAGCATAGAGCTCAATCTGTTCAAGAACTGGCTTTATCTGATTTGAATTGCCCTTCTGCCCAGTTGGCTTTGGTGCATGCTCACAGCACTGGTGCTTGTCTTGGTGTGACTGTTCAGCAGCAGGAAAGGGAGCCCCAAGCTCCATTCCCAAAACCACCTTGGCTTATCCCCTCTCAGGAATATGCACAGGGACTTCTCAGAGCAATGGCAGCTTTTCTGTCCACAAACAGCTCAGAAAGCCACTAAACCTCAAAACATTAACAGCAATCCTGCCTTCCAAAATATAATTTCAACAGACTTTGTCCCCCTTAGATTCATTCTGATTTATGCAATTACAGGGTGTGTCTGTACTCACAGCTCTCCAGTGTGCAAGTGAGATGCTCTGGAAAAGCCTGGTTTCAATTATATGTGAGCAGTGGGGTATTCCCTCTGAAAAAATCCTACTCCTAACCAAATACAGCCCTCCAGGTTTTCCAGTGCCTTTGGCACATACTAATTAAACTTACAGTGCCTCAGTGACAGAAGGGAGTATCACCACAAACATGCAAAGAAAAACAACCCAAGACGAAGAGAAAATGGTAAATTACTTATGGGTAAGTTAGAAAATAGTCAAATGGTAACAACTTTCCCCAGATGGATCAGCAATAAGGAAAGAAGTTACTGGGAGCCATTTCCAAAGGAATTAATGTCCTCAGTGTTTATTTTCACACTGCACTAGAGGTACTGATGGTGCAAGGACCAATATCCATCCAACTTGGTTCTTTCAACGAACTTAATGCTCACAGGTACCATTAAGGCCCACAGCTGCCTTCCATACACACACTTCCCAGGAGAGGCACGTGTAAATTACATGATGCCATTTTATTTACTGGGGACTTGTTTGCTCAAGCACACCAATATAAGTGGATAATAAAGTCAATGAAATTCCAAATCCAAGGCCTTACATGTTTGTTTGCACAGGCAGATAGCAATCTCTGCATGGAAACAGTGCCATTTACACAAAATTATTACATTAAAGAAAAAAGCTATATACAGAAAATACTGTATTTATATTCTGCTATGGATACATGGCACTAGTATATACTATAGCGGGTGTGATTACGTGTCAGCAAGGTCAATATGATGAGATAAAGCGGTGTCTCCTTGCTTGGCATCACAGATCACGTGTCCTACAAACTGCAGTCTATCATGGAAGCAATAGCATCATTTTTCAGATACTAAAATGAAATGTCAATCCCTGGATAGCCTACAGAACATATCCACTAACAATGAGGGGGTAGAGAGGTGGGCAGGGGGACATGGACAAACACATATAGCCCACATATGAAATGAACCGAAAATGATGTCACAGATATTGAACAAAATGTTTACAAGATAGCGCCTGGTTAAATAAACAGAAGGCAGACAGCAAGGAAAATGACCTTGTTCCGCATAATAGAGGGATTCATATGGGTGAACCAGATACCCGAAATTACCAGCTACTAGAGCTGTATTGCAAATGTAGCTAAACCTCCAACATATTGAGTCCTGACTCAATCCTGTTTGCAACATGAGGAAACACAGACAAAATCATGTCAGCCACCTTTCTGAATCTGACCATTTTCCACCTGCTAAATGTAGCAGCATAGTGAACAGAAGCTCCAGGTGGTATAAATCAGTTCAGCTCTGTTGACACTAGGGATGGCAAAAGATAATGTATCTTTGCAGTAGTTGTTCTCCTGCAAAAGCAAGTGTCCACAGTGGTTATCTCCCCTGGAAGCCTGCATGCAAAGGCATGATAATGGACATACTCTGAGGCAAGTTTCACAAACCCACTGTGTCACACCCCCGAGTGGTGGAATAACTCATATAAGGGGGTCTTAACACTCCTCTGTCATTGTCCTTTTCTGGTCATCAAAAAGAGAAGACTATATGGATGACACAGTGGGAAAAGCTCTGCTTCAATTTTTCAAGAGATGTTTTCTTCTAAGGAGCTCTAATCCGCAAAACTGTAACTTTCACTCTTCAAACAGAGCTCAAATTCCTGACCTTGGCACTCCATCACAGAGGACTTGTTTTTGCTCACATGGATTAACTGTCACTGAACAACTCATCCAGGATAATTGGCACAACCACTCCTCTTCTTCAAAGCTACCACTTCCTCACCTATTTTGCCTTCCTCCTCCAAAGAGTAGACAACACACAGTATTATAACATATAACAGTGACTTTAATTACCACCACACCAACTGGCCAGAGTGTTTTCCTGAATAAAGCCTGCCAATTACAGCCAGCAAAGGAAGGCACAGCACAGAGCTGGATAAAAAGCACCTTCGGGTGTCCTGCTCCAAGCACCAGGTGCAGTTTAAGCACATGGCTAAAAACTCTGCCTGCCCCTGGGAACAGAGCAACATGGGAGGAGCACCTGGCTCATGCAGCCACCTTGCCTCCATGTTACAAGTAAGCATGCCAGTCCTGACCTCTTCCTATGGACAAACCTGTATCCAACACTCTTATCTGCACATATCCACACAGCTCACATGCCAGAGGGAGGCCCATGACCCACTCATGGCATTATCTTGGAGTTAAGTCCAATTTGTCCTGCACACGAACAAACACCTTCCTCTGGCATTAATTGGGAGTGCAAAAGAGGACACTAAAGAGGACACATTGGCTCTGTTGTGTGTTTCAACTAGGGCTGCCATGATTTGACATTCTGTAATCAATTTCACAATATTCTTTTTTGTGTCAAACCTCAGGGGACTGCTTCTAAAAAGTGTTTGTTTGTCATAAAACCTGAAAAAAGTCCAACCTTTTCTTTGGAGAAAGAAAAGCTTGGACGTGTGCGTGGAACAGGAGCTAGAACTTTAAAAATTTAGCAGTAAAGAAAGTTTCTTAACCCCCTTCCCTGAAGTTCCTATTTTTAAACTGAGCTTCACAATTTCTAACATCCTTGAGATCTCCAAGACTGACAAAATTTTCCTGAATCTTTAATATTATCGCTAACAAATGGATGAGCGAGGTACTTTTTGAGAAGCATCATCACAGCTATTTTGACTATGCCCACACACCAGAGATTTTATTTTGAACACCTAGTCAATGTGCAACCTATCTCTCCAGCCTTGAATTGGTCTTTGCCTCATTTAAATTTAGGAAAAGAAAGCTGGAAGAACAGCTAGCAGCCCCAAAATAGGGCATTATTTTGTCCGCTCTCCCGTCAGCAATTTTTAAAGGGCTGCAGTTCAATGCCCCACTGAACTGCGCATCCCTCCAGCTGTGCACTCGCTCCTCTTCCCTTACATCCAGCAATCACAGAGCATCTCAGGATGTTCCTCAGTTTATGAAACCCAGAGAAGATGGACCAGCTTCCTCTCACATCAGCTCAGCTAGTCCCTGGATTTTGTATGTGGGACACAGTGGTCTTGCACAAACAGATGCGCAGAAGAGCCCAATTATCCTGGCTTAGAGGGAACATCAAGTCACTTCCAGGAGAGCTAAGAACCCAGTGCCCACACTCTTTCAAGGGATTTACAGAGCACAGAAAACCTCCCTTGAGAAATCCCAGCCCAGATCAACTAAAATGAAAGCAGATGACAGAAAGAAGTTAAATGCCACTATTGTAAAGCACCTTCTTAATTTACAGCACACCTCTGAAGCGGGAAGCAGCAATTAAACACCAGCCTTTGTAATTATAGCACAGGAGCCTGCCTCCCACCCTCACAGCCAGCTGGAACTGCTCCCACTTCTGGAGAGCTCTTCAGCAGGCACGCTCACCCACAGTGATGCTGCAGCTCTCCATGCAGCTTAATGCTGCCCCATACCACCAGCTCTGGGAACTGTCTGAGCAGCTCCTTGCCCTGACTGGACAGGATAAGGACTTGGGGACACTGCTGCAATGCCAAATCTAACAGCAGCAAAACAGGACAAGCATCTTGTTTCTCTTGAACTGAGGCAGCTGTAAGAGGAAGGCAAGAAGCTGGGGGGAACAAATGTCAGTCATACAGTGAAATCTTTCCTGACTTCATCCACCAGAGAAAAAAATTAACAGGGCCTGTCCAGGGCCCACAGTCATTTAGATGCCAACCTGATTTATCTGCACTGATTTCTGCTCCTACACCAGCTGTCCAACTCTCTCCTGGGCAACTTGATTGGGAATTTTATACCCTGAATGGGCCATTTCAACCACAGTATATTACTAGTTTCTCACAAATGTTGCTCTCTGCTTGAGGGAGGAACACTCATCCATCAAATACCTTGGTGCCTTCTCTGCTTGCCACTTGCTGCAACTATTTGCTTTGGCACAGCAGATCTCTGGACAGCAAGCAGGCACACTGTTATTTTCCCCAGTGACAGCACTGAAAAAGGAAAGCATATAAATTATAGCAATCTTGGGGCTGCCTTCATTTATCCAGCAAGGAATGGGATTTTTTTTTGTGCGTGCCTCTAGTGCTATTTTTTTTTTAAGATGCTGTAGAACTGCTCCCAGTTTGCTTGCTCCAGAACAGACAGTGCTGAATATATACCATTCTGGAGGGCTTAGCAAATATAACTTCAGGGAAGAAAACCTTTTCAGCACAAGGCACTTGTGGTCTGCATGCCCTGGGAGGTCCTCTGCCCTGCTTTTACACACATTTTGCATCATTTTACTCTTCTAGAGCAGCTGTTCTGTAGAATACTAGAAAACTCATGAAAACCTGGTAAAGGGCATGTCCTGCTTACACCTACAAACATGGCAAGTCCCCAGCATTGCATCACACTGTCAGTCCATGCAATCTTCAAGGCCCAGAGAAACTGGACTACAATAACAACCTAAATGTATATGAAGATTACGCCTTTCTATATTCAAGCCATGAGTACCATCCACAGGCTTGATTTTCTACTTGTTCCCATGATCCACCTTCGCCCATTCCCCAGTGTCCCCCCACTACCAACATAACTTCAGTGGGATTTAAATCAGGACTTAACTGGATATATAGAATCAAAAAGACAAAAATCCATTTCAAGCCAAGGAAAGATTGGAAACAATCAGTGTCTTTGAAAGTATTTAGATCACTTCTCCCAGGAAGGACTGCAGAAAACAAAGCAAAGCAATGTGTCCACCTGAGTGGGGTGCCTGAAGCTGCAGGAGGATAGCTGTGGAAATAAAGCAAAGGCTCTGGGCTGCTGTAAGACAAATTAAACCCTGATTTAACTGGGGCTGCAATTTTTAATCTAGATTTTGGAGAGTTGCTGAAGCATTTCTTAACATAATGTTATCCAGCAGCTCCTGAAATGTATTCAGTGTCAATTGGTATCTTTTTCCTGGGACAAACATCTACACTGGCAGCTTCTACCACTGACACAACACATCAACTCACATAAAGGAAAAAAATCACCATTAGCTAAAAATATCTGAATGAAAACAAAACAGTGTTTCAAATGCCATTGTATTACCCTGCCTTTCTTTCCTTGGCTCCCTCTTTGTTTTCTATGGCCATTGACATAGCCTCCAATAGCTGCAAAAAACTGCCTGATTTCATATTAGTTTTTAAATAGCAGTGGGAGACATTTCCTTGAATTACATTTATGAGAAAACACAACCTGATAAATTTCTCTTGTAAACAACCCTTCTGAAGTCTATGAAGAACTACTGAATATATCAAGAGAAGGCCCAGTAAATGAGCTGTGAAAGGAAACAGTGGCAGGCATGACGTATTTTTCCCCCTCACTTTCCAGAAACTGCTCATTAAGTCCAGTTTTAAGTGGGGTGGAGACAAGCCACAGAAATTCCCAGGATAACACTGGTGTCTGATTAATGAGAAATGTCACATCAATCTCACAGACTTGTAAGGAAGATGTGACTGTTGCATGCACACAGGCACCAACATTTCAGTGTGTGCTTGCCCCAGAGCATCCTGCCCACCTGCTCCCTTCCTGTTCCACTCAAACCTTCCTAAAATTAGGACCATTTCTTCGGTCTTGTTTCAAGTTTCCACCTTTATCTCCCAGCCTGCCAGTGCTGGTTAAACAAAGAATTTGGAGCAGAAATGACTGTATTCTGTGAGAGACACACTCCAGAGAGCAGGAGGATGAGCACACAAACCCAAACACAGCAGTGCCGGATGCTTTCACAAGGGAAACCTGCTGCATCCTTTCTTACAGTAGAAATGAGCATAGAGAGGAAAGAATGACCTCCAGATGTAAGTCATCCTAGGAAAGTTACTTTAAAGGCAAAGCTGAAGACTTTGTACTTTTTGTGCTAAACACAAACCTTTAGGGGCTTTCTCTGAAGTCTGCTTAGGTACCCTGCACACATCCGCTGGGTGAAAAGGAGCAGCGTGTCTGTTTGATACAAAGCAAGTACAGAAACACACTACATTATCCTGCACAACCTTTGAAAACATTTAAATACAGAAGACTAGAAGAGGAGGCATGAAGGCTATTCCCCATATTCCTTGGGATGGCAGGAAGTTGGTAATGCTCCTTTAGTCCTCTCACAGCCAGCAGGTTGCTCCAGCACATTGCAGCATTTTACAAGGCATCAGCCATGGCCAGGATCAACATATATAATGCTCTGTAAAAAAAGTAAAACCTAACAAGTTGTCCAGGAGTGCTTTGGCTGAAGTAATTCAAATGGCAAAACAGCATTTTTTTGAAATAAATCTATTTCAAGTTGATTTGGCTTGTTTCCAACACCAATTAATAGCAATATTTAATTCCTGGGTAGATAAATATGCAGCTTCTGCCTACTGGACTTTCATGTTATGACACTGTAAAAACCTAAAAAAACTGATTCTATCTGCCAGAGACTACAAAAACTGTGTTCTCCCAATACAGACCTTTCTACACTCACTTTTTTGAAAGGATTTACATTCAAATTAATTTTGAATTTGGCAGTAAGAACTGCAGTACACAACTCCTCTGTCCACCATAGCCATATAATTGTTATAATTCAGCTTTTTTAGGCCTGCATTCTTAGGTATCCCCAGAGATG
The DNA here is from genome assembly GCF_901933205.1 of Camarhynchus parvulus. Lineage (NCBI taxonomy): Eukaryota > Metazoa > Chordata > Aves > Passeriformes > Thraupidae > Camarhynchus > Camarhynchus parvulus. Next base: position 14,073,215 of record NC_044575.1, on the reverse strand, counting down.
CTTTGGGGAAGGGTAGCAACAAATACTCTGCTGCAAGAGAAACAAGCCAACAATCCTCTGCATGACACTTGTAATTTTCTGTAACAAAAATACACCAACTCTCCTGCTTCTTGTGCGAACTCACAAACTACCCTAATTGACAGCACTACCACTCATCAGCCTGCCCCCACAAACAGTAACCTTTTCCCTCTGAGCTCCCTCCCATCCACCCAAGCTCCCCACCATGGATGGTGTCCATGCATCTCCAACTTGACTGCTGATGCTTATGCACTGCCCCGCCACTGCTGTTATATTTAAACCAGAGCCTTGCCTCACACAGAGTGATCTCTGCATCAGAAAGCACTGCTTGGGCTAACAAGAAAAACAGTACTGCAGCTGCAAGCTCAGGCATCTCAGAGACAAAAAATCAATGGGAAAGTTTGTAGAAAAAAAATAAAAGTTAAAAAAAAAAAAGAAAAAAAAAAATAGAAGAGCACACAATGTTTTGTTTAACTGCATTACTGTGCTTTGGACCTAACACAGCATTCTTAACAGGTGACACAGAAAGTCATTCCTAAAAATTAGGAATATGTAACATTTTGCTGAACCCTAGATTATAGAGATTTTGATCCTTTAAATCAACTTAATGGCTCATTTTTCAAGTATCAACTTTGTATAATTTCTTTTTGCTACTGTATTTAACATCCAAGGGACACTTCTTTCTTCCATCTTCCCCACACCCTGCTTCAGGAAAGGACAAATCACTGGAACAGGGACCAGCAACATCAAAAGAAAGCTGCTTTTTCATTTTTATGCATTTGTACCAGCTGGTAATTTATCATTTACAAAGCTGGGGATGGCTGAAATTTTGTTCCAAGGAAACCATACTCTGCTTAATAATGAGAACAATCAAATGCCACGATTTGTAGGAAGCAACTTTTTTCCTTGACCTTTTTATTACTGGCAAAATGTCAGCAGATTATTGAAGTGCAGAGAGCACAATCTATGATAAGTAACTTTGTGTTGCCACATACCAGACCAAAACACCCCCTCCTCCCTGTCCAGACACAAACCTTAGCTTTCCAAAACAGCTCTGATTTAGAAAGAATTGTAGATAACTAACAGAGTCTGAATGCCAAGTGCAATATCGTGGGTGAACAGGGCTTGCTCAATTCCTGGAAGCATAAACAAGGGGGGAAGGAACAAAAAGAGCAGGAGACAGAATGCAGCCTTATTTCTGTCTTTGACAGCTGCAAGATCACTGCTGACATTGCACATGCAATCTTCATCTTTACCTGAAATGCAGCAGCATGAAAAACTGGAAAGGACCCAGAAAAAAACCATAAGGCTGTCTCCAAGTCTTAAATCAACTGCAATGAGACTTAAGATGTTCAACCTACTTAACTAATCAAAGACATGTAAGGGATCACCTGATCATAGTCTGCAATCACTTAGAGGGAAAAGATGTCAAAGCAGGAAGAAAGAAAGTAGAAAAATGCCAGATTAGAGAGAAATCTTTTACTGTAAAGAAAACTACCATTTCCACACATTTCTGAAGAGCACAAAAGAATCACCACCAAAAATTAAAATGCACTACCTGCCTAAGGAAAATGCTGTAATTCAACCAGAAATTACTAGATTTAAGAATCCCAGGCTAAAATCCTTGCAGATGCAAAGTCAAATGAGATCAACAGGACTGATACAGCTGGCTTTAACATCCAAGATAGAAAGAAAAGCTACATTGTCCAGAATGGCTTCCTAACTGAGCCCACTTTCTCACCAGATAAGCACCTTAAGAGATCACCCTGCCAACTGTTGAAGAGCCTTTCTCCAGCTGCCTGAGCCCTGCACCTCACTGTGCTGCAATCAAGCAGCAGAGCAGCCAGCAATGGGCAGCTCATGCTGCTTGTTAAACATTTCTGGCCCCAAAACACTGTATTTCTTCTCCACTTAACTTTTCTAAGGTCCACTTCCAAATCAGCCTGAAGAAAACATTGTTTTACTGACTTCAGTAAAATAAACCTTTTTCTTATTTCCCACGCTGTTTCATTTCCTGGTACTCCAAGCTAAATGGCACAGATATTTACAGTACTGGGAGTCTCATCTGTAGCTCATCTAAGACAGAATCACTGAGCCAACAGCTCACAGTGCAGTAGGACTGCCTATTAAAAACACTGTGGGGTAATTCCAGGCTTCCTACGGGCACCATCTATGTGTACAGCTCAGCTCATTTTCTACACATTATTAAAAGCTGCTCTGCTTAACTCACCACTTAATTTTGATGTTAAATGAAAGCAAAAAGCATGACAAAAGAATTGAGCGAATAAAAAAAAGAAAGAAAAAAAGATGCACCTGAAGACTTCCTAGTAGCTTTATCCAGAGAGCAAACAGGCATACTCTGGCTGGAATTGGGCCAGCAGACAATGCCAAATAACCCCAAGAAGGGATCAGACCCTCTCTCTGCCCTCATAACAGAGCCCTGTAGGCCAACACAAGAAAATAAATAAAACCCAACCCCAAAACTTACTTTGTTATTTTTCCAGTGCAGACAGAGGCACAGAGGTGCAAGCAATCTCCCCACAGCTACAGGAGGCCTGTGATGGAAGCAGGAACTAACACTGATCTCCTGATTTCAAAGCCAAATGCCCTAACCACAAAATTATCCTACTTGCATTGCCTCAACCTGTCTCATCCCAAAGAACCAAATTACTGGAGAAGAGAAGGAGGGACAGAAGGGAAGAAAACAGAAGGTTTATCAGGAATATTTCTAGTCCACCTGGGAGCAAACACTGCTTACATTGGTCCCCCATAACTGCAATCCAATGAATCTGGAACATGGTATGAAGTTTAGCACTCAAAATACTCAGCTTTCTCAGAGTTCAAGCAAGGCTGACACAGACCACCTCTTAAAGCAAGAAAAAGTCCCATATTGCTTAATACTTTTTACACAGTGGCCTGGAATGCTCAAGAGATTAAATAATTCACACACTGCCTTTCCCCAGGGGTTCACATCTAGCCCAGATCTCAAGTGTCAAGTACAATCACACGCACTCTTGATAGACTTTGAGAGGTAAGAGCACGGCACGAGTGCAACTCCCAGGAGATAAACACTTGTATGGGACAAGTCCTTGTAGCTCAGCTTGGCAGCAGTCCTAGCAGGACAGCAAGGGAAGCCAAGTGGTGTCTTGGACCCCAGGGTACAGAGGTGAATAAACGAGGGAACATGCTTTGGTTTTCTCCTTAACAACTTCAACTTCCAAGGACACAATGAAATCCTGCCCCAGATAGAACACTTCTATCCACATGGAGAGGCAGGGTGTGCTTACAGCAGTTCCATGTTAGAAGTGGCATAAAAGATGCCATTCCCAATCACATCAAATATGCCAAGATAGTGAGTTGGTGTGTTTTTACATGGGGTACACAACTCTGCACACCTTGTGATTTGCTCAGGCTCTCAAACAAGGCCAATGGAGGGAAGCAACAGCATAAGGCGCCGCAGCTCTGGCGCGGGAAGCGCAGCAGGGGCGGGTGCTGGCGGATGGCAGAAAGCTGGGAGTGCCCACTCAACCTGCCCGGGGACTTGAGATGTTGCAACTTGCTCCAAGCAGAAAAGAGCAGCAAACCACGGCTTTCTCTGCAGCGTGGGCAAAGCACAGAGGGAGCAGAGCCTCGGGGGAGCCATGCTACACTGCAGTGCCTTCAGAGCTGCAATGGCATTTGTTGTGTGTGCCCCTGCCTGTGTAGCTCCAGGCTTGGCTGGAGGGTGCAATCTGGTTCTTCACTCTATTTCCACTGCCATTTTCACTTGGAGTGCCTGCTGATTCCTTTAATAAACTGCTGCATCCCTGAGGTACAAGGGCAGAAAACTCTTCTAGCAAAACCTGGGAGTCAGCAATAGAGAGGGGAAAATTAATTATTAAGGACCACATTGGGGCAGGTTTTCTTTCTTTCTGTCTCGAGCAAAACTTAAATCACGTCTTCCTTCCCCCATTGTGGCTATGGTAATAACGCGCAACTATTCATTATCCTCATCTTAACTAGAAAAGCCTCTTTCAATTTAGCACTTAATATAATTACAGTAAATTAAACAGTGTCTAGAAAAAGTCCTACCTTTTCACAGCTATTACCTTACCTCTATGAAACTCTATCAGTTAAAAGTGAAGATAGCTATTAAACAATAAGGGTTTGTAGCTATTCAGTGAGCAGAAAAGTGAGATGTTCAGTGGAAAATTGTTCAAAATCTATTTCTAAATTCAATACCACATCTCCAAGGAAAAATGGGAGCATCTCATTAATGGTGTTGCAATGTCCCTTTCGCATTGCGGAGATAGTACTTGAGTACCAATTCTCTGTTCACTTTCCTTCACTTCAACAGCTTTCTTTTTTAATATGAGGGAAAAAAAGTCTGCCTTTTATAAAATCACAAGGTAAATTATTGCCTTTGTGCGCTTTCAGCAAAAGCTCTCTCTGGCTAGTGATACATCATTAATGTGATTTCTCTAAGAGGCATACAGGATAAAAAGCACTTGGCTGCCATGAAGTCAATGGGAAAACACACAGACTTTGAGAGGGTCACGATTAACAAAAAATAAAAGCCATAAATTTCCACACTGGTACTCTAAAAAAAAAATTATTAAAAAAAAAAGAAAGACAAAGCATCTCTACAACAGGTAGTCAAGAGAGGCATTTGGTAAATGGTAGTTTTCTCCTAAATAAATCAAATGCTGGGAATACTTGGAGTGATATTAGAAGCCTTATTTTTAACACAACATAAGCTTACCAGCCATCAGGAATAAAATATTAAGTAGGAAATATCTTTAATATATTGTTTTGCAACAATTGGGAGAACATTAGTAATAATTAGCAGCCAGCACTGGAAGTGCTCTCTGCTAACTGTGCATCTTGTGAATAACAGCAAGTCTTATGTTAACACAATGATGTCAGCTGACAACAGCTTTATAGCAGAGAAAAGCATATTGTGCATTTCTGGGAAAAAGAACCTTTAGTGTTGTGGGGATTATTATGGTTAAATTGCTTCTGAGTCACAGTCTGCTATTGCTCAATGTTTCTCACTTGGTCCCTACCTACCTACCTCTTATTTCCTCATGGGCACGCACCTGTTCAAAGAGAATAAAACTGCCACTGTTGTACCCACTGTCTTAGCTCTTTTAGACAACTTATTCAGTATCTTGCTTACTTAATGAGACTGTTTTTATTTATATTACAGAACAGCCCAGCAAAATCCAAGACAATACTGCTCTAAATATTCTGTGAATTTCCAATAAGAGACCTTGACACCAAAGAACACAATCCAGGCAGAGAGAGGATGAAAAAAGCATGGAAAGCTTATATGGACACACCCTGGCCATGTACCTTCTCCGGGAACTGAGAAAAGAGAGACCCTGCACTACACTTCTCAGATACACTCATGGCTAGGAGATCCTCCCAGCTTCTCAGCACACCTCACCCTCTTGGAAAAGAAAGCTTTCAGCGCCTGCACTGAGGGATTCCACAAGCCAGAACTTGAACACCAGCTTGGGAAAAACTAGGTTAGAAGCCTGACAGTCTAGGCTTGGTTTAAGCTGCCTCCAGCCCTGTCCACAAGTGGAGCTCCCCAAGTCTACTGCAATGCATAGGTGTAGGAATAAATGAGTGCAGGTATTAATAAATGACTGCAGCTGTGCCAAGGTGCCTCCCATGACCTGGAGTCCAGAGAGAAATTCAGGCAGTAACAGCAGTTTGATTACAGGCAACAAAGCCTGGGTGGTTCATCAGTCAAATAAAACCAAACCCAAAACAACCAAGCCAAACAACCAACAACAACAACCAAACAAAAAAACCCCACAACACTGAAAAACACGTTCAACAGCCAAGAAATAGGGCCTTGTTTGCATCCACTGAATCTGAATTAGAACAAAACAAAAAAAATCTTACATTCTATCTCCTCTTGAATGAGAAAGGTTACAAAGGCAGAGTAGGACAAGGAGGCTGGGGCAAATGACAGATGTCAAAATGGAAAGAAAATCTACTATAAATGAAACTGAAAAATACAAACACTCTGTATTTCGTATCTAACACACCTGTGTCCTGCTCTAGATTACAATAACAGAGGTCCATGGAAGGCAGTTTAAATTACTGCCTTGCCCACTAATGCTATAATTTGTGCCCACTGAAAGCCTTCATAGTCCAAGTAAGGATTTACAAAAAAAAAAATACGGTTTAGACCTGAACTGTCTGACCCACACACGAAAGAAAATGAAATTATCTGCAAATCCAGATTACTTTCCTTAGTAAGGTAAGGTAAAAAAAACAACTCACTGCATCAGCAACTGTCAGGCTTGCAGCAGTGCACAAGGCTCTTTTTCAAGGCAAGACAAAAAGAAAAGACATAAAGATTCGTCTTATAAAATGGAAATCTCATTTATTTGCATCCATGCCAGGAGCTTGCCAGAATAACCATTCTGACAGAGCATTAATTCCAGTGACAATTCCACATTCACATTTCAGGGATTTTACAGATGAGCCATCAACAGCTGCCCGAATGAACTGTGCAATATTTGATAAAGTGTATAAAAGCCTTGGTCACCTCCTAATTCTACATAAAAGTGATTATCTCCTGATGCTGAAGTGATAGCAACAAGAAAAAGTGCAAAAATATCAAAACAATAACACAAAAGAAATTTAAATTGTTCTTTTCATTCTGCAAAGATTATTCACAATGAGCAATAGTTAACCACACCATGCAATGGAGCAGAATTCCCTTCCTCTCCTCACTGGGACATGGCAATTTATTGCTGTGAGGAGAGAATTCCCCATCATTTTAACCTCATAAAAGAGCAAATCCATTCAAAAATGCAGTGCTAGCATAGGTTTTCCACTCTCAACTGGCATCAAATAACACAGGTAAGAAAAGGCAAGCTGCCTCTGCAGCACTGAAGGTGGGATGGAACAATGACACTACGACAGTTGTCTGCAACAAAATGCATTGGCATGAAAATTAAAGTACCTTTCAGAGCAATCTCATGATTTTGCTGAGAGAAAACTGAAGGAGAGGTATCAGGACACTGCTTTTGTGCCTGAAGTGCTGGGATGCAGAAGGACCAAGATCACATTTAAGCTTTGCACTCGACACAGAACGAGACATTTCATCCCTCGATGCCTCTCTGCCACATCTGATAGATCAGCAGCAAGTCTGCTTTTATCTTGGTTTCTGCTGATCGATTTAGACAGCACACCCTTCAGGACTCTACTACAGCAGCATTCCAGTTTGGGAATACACACAAAATAGCTATTACATTATTCCTTGGGGGTACAATTTCACATTGATTGATTCACTGACAGATTAGATAGGATGAAGCAGGCAAGCCCCTTGTTGAGTTTCCCCCCTCCTCCCCACAAGGAGAGTTGCACACGTCCCAGTTTCTTAAGGATTTCTCTTTTGCCTTTAGCTGGTTAATTTTTCACTGATGCTATAATCATGCGAATGGTAACTGGGTTGCCAAAACACTCAAACTCATACAGCCCTGCAGTCAATTCCCAGTAAGTTGAAGCTTGGCATGGAGTTTAACAAAACACATAGAAAAACTACTATCAAGAAAACTGCCAGCACAGTAAAGTTATTGATATTGGAATGGAGCACAGGCCTCAGTGGCACACTGCAAAGGAAAGCCCAGGTATACAGCTGGCTGTTTATTAAACAAAGAGGAGAATTGAGCCTTTCCAATTCAGACTTTGATTTATACACCTATAAATCCTTCAATGTGAAAGGAGTGTAAAGGAAAAAATGGCACAATTTCAACTGTAGCACTACAAACACCACAGAAAACTGAGACTAAAGAACAAGGAATATGCCCATGGTTTTTATGCAGCTTGAAAGAAATTAAAAAACACCACCACACGAGCAGCTGGACTATTTTAACCTTCTAACCCTAATCCCCCTTTCACATCACTCTCCTTCCGTGATGGGCAGAAACCACTTACAGGCAACTCCTACTAGCCTGCTGTTACTGCTTCCAATTTTGCAGAATATTCCCCTTTAGTCCCTTGATTCTTTTCATGTTACACAGGTGCATATACAGTACCTAGAGCCCAATGCAAGCACAACACTCCCACGCCTTGAGCAGAGAAAGAGTATTCCAATAATTAAGAAATGTGGAAACCTGGGCAGATTGTACACTGCTCCTTAGTCCTCCACAGAGGCTCAGCAGCTACTTATCAGAAAGGTATTTTTCAGGATGGTTGTCTCCTTCCCCCTTCATTGCATGACCAGTAAGAGCCACACTGGTGGGGAGGAGCTGAGATGAAGGCAGAACCTGTGATTTAGACACAGCCCTGTACAATTAAATGCACCACAACCACACAGCTCCAAAATGAGGGCTGAGAAACACTTGGGAGGAGTTTGCTCAGTCTCAAGATGCTTGATGCTCTAAACACCAGCAGTGACAGTCAGCAGCCTGCACGAGGAGTGAGCAAGCCCAGACCCACACTCAGACATGCTGGCAGAGCAGGTCAGTGTCATTCCTGCCAAAACCCATGTGTATTTGGCATTTGGATTGTTCCCATTCCCTGAGCTGCTTCTTGTGTTTCTTTACCTTAGTAACCACAGCAGGCATGCACAAACACCTACAATGTGCTGCCAGAGACATCTCATGTTGAGGACTGGAGGCGTGAGGCGCAGCATTTCTGGCTGAGAAAACACTGTGCTGTTAATGCTCCAAAGGCAGGGAGGTCACGAGAAAAAACACTGAATGCAGCTTTCCCCCAAATAAAACAGGAGATCAAATAGCACAAATCTCTGCAGTTGCAGAGGGAGGTCTGTGCTCTGCAGCTCAGAAGCAGCAGGGCCCTGCTGACACACTTCAGGGCAGTTTCATTTTTACCTCTTCAGCCCCAGATCCAGCACTAAAAGACCTTCAGCAGCGGCAACGCCGACAATCTCACAATTGCCTCCAGCAGATAACAGCTCCCTTGGACATGGAGTGACTCTAACCCAATTCAGATTAGCTTAACTGAAATTTTTATGATCTATGAACATAGTAAGAATTAGTCGAGTCTCAGTTTTGCTCTGAGCATGGCACACTGATTTCAAACACACTGCACAACACAGATTATAGGAATGGCCTTTCCCTAGAGATATCCTGATGCCAAACCACAACACTGTATCAGACACAGAGCCGTTTTTCTCCTGCTGTAGCCAAGAAAGCACCTTGAGCAATATCTAATCCAGTAATGGAAACTGAACCACCTGTACTCTACAAGCCTCCCTCCCACTCACCTGATGAATCAGTGTTGCAATAAAGCACATGAAAATTAAATTAAGCACCATGAAAAGATTAGAGCAGTAAATCCGCCTTTCAGTTACTTTCATGCATCACCATGATTAAATCATTCCTTAGGTTCACATTGTCCTCTTCAAACCAAAATAGGCGGTGGGCAGGACTATGGCCTGTATTTTCTCCTTGAATCAGAGAGCTGCTGTCTGTACCTCCATCAACAGTAACACAAAGTAACCCCTGCAGCTGAATCTGACTCCCTTGCTGCCCCCAGGTCCTTTTGGCCCAGCTCTGTCCCCCTCCTTGCCCTGCTGGGGTGGGGATACTCCCAGGGTCACTACCATCCTACTGGGAACTGCTCAGCTGAGAGCATCCATTCTCCTCTTTGGGGAACAGAACTTAGCACACACAGAGCCTGGCTTGAGGCTTCTGTCTGTCCCCCCCCACTCACACCTTTTTGGAAACTTGCAGCCAAGGAGGAAAGGTGGCAGCTGGGGACACATCCAGTGCAATGGCTGTTCTCTGCTGTACAGACACTGCTGGATACTGTTGCTATCTCCTACATCAGTGCAAAGAGGAGGAAGGAATATTTTGACAACAAAGATATTGCTGCACCTGGATGAAGTGAGGAGGTTGCTATACAGTTTAAAGAACTTTCCCCCTCACTTATGTTAAACAATTGTTTCACACTACAATGCTCTAGGTTTGCATAGCACTTAAAAAATATGGTTTCTGATCCAACAGTCAGTCACATGTGCTTATGTGTTTATTTCTCTAGGAATGCTGCCTTGCTTCACTTAGTGGAAGCTACAAGCATTTCCAAAGTCAGGTTTCCAAAATCTGGTTTTTAGACAGCAGTACCTATGGTCTCCACTATGGTATCTGTACAAGCACCTATAGGAAAGGTAATTACTATTGTCAATTAAATGTAGCCAATTAGTAGCAGTGCAGTCTCCTTACTAGTTCCTCACCATGCTGGAAGAAGTACATTAAAAATGCTTTCCACCTACCAGATATGCCCACATGTCTAAAGAAATCAGGTCTCCTTGACAGCACGCCATCCCACACGCCACACCGGCCGCCTGCTGGCCCCCCAGCCCTGCCATGCCGAGAAGTCGGGGGGCAAGGGGATCCACCCCACAGCTCCCGTCGCCAAACCCCTAAAAGGCACACGTAGAAACGGCGACGCACAACCTGGGCACAAAGCACGGGCACAGGCGGCAGGGTACCCTCCGGAGCTGCCAGCGCTCAGACCCTCGCTGAAATCACGCCGCCCGCAAGCCGACTCTGGGGTACCACGTTATACTTAAAAATAGGCAGCCTGGCAGCGCGGGGGACAGGAAGAACAGCTAGCACGGGAGGCGGGGGAATGGATTTATTGGAATAATTTAGGGCGGGGAGGGGGGACGGTATTTGCTTTTATAGGGTATTTTGGGGAGGATGGCTTCGGGGATTCGGGGGAGGACGTGGCTTTTAGGGGGAGGTGGGGATGTCCGGTGCGTCTTACCTGGCCGGGGCGGCCGAGCCCCCGCGCGGTGCCGCTCTCAGCACGCCGCGCCCCGCCGCCGCCGCATCGCCAGGACACGCGTGGGACGGGAGCAGGGACACGCGTGGGCCCCGCCGAGCCGCTCCCCCGGCGGCACGGAAAGCGCGGAGCGCCGGGCCGCGGCCGGACAGCTGCTCGGGGGAGGCGGCGGCAGGAAATACCAAAAGACTGATCCAACCACGCTAGGGAGAGAGGGAGGGAAGAGAGGGGGGGGGAATGGAGAAGAAAAATAGAGGGAGAAAAAATAAAAACGGAGGAGAGGGGAGGAAAAAAGAAAGGGGGAAGGAAACGTGCAAAATCCGGGCGGGATCGGCGCGGAGCGGGCGCGGTGCTCGGCTCCCCGCGGGAGCGCCCCCGGGGAGCGCCTCGGCCTCTCCCGGCCGGAGCTCGGCTCCCTTCGGCTTGTTATTCCTCCCCGCACTCCCCGCAGTTTGTGTCTTTCTTCTCCTCGGCACAGGGAGAGCCTGAAGCCGAGGCAGAGTAAATAAAGCAAAACTACCAACCCCTTAAACAAGAATCAGGCGGACCCCCCGGCCAGCAAGCAGCGAGCCCTCCCTGGGGTTCACTGACGCCACGCGCAAGATAATGGAGAAAAGCCAACCTGGAGGAATCACCACGCTGAAGCCCTGCAGCTGCAGGAGCACTTTGTCTCAGCATCCAGCCACACGCCTCCACCGACGCCGTGGCTCAAAGGCGCCCATGCAATATGCAGCCCTGACACGCAGCTGGGCACGCTCCCAGCTTCGCCTGTGCATCCAGAGCGAAAAATCAATCCCATGGCAAGCACGGACCCCTAAGCTCCTCCAGACGAGGAGGACAGTCCAATCATCGCATCCCTGGTCTCAGCCCGCCTGCCCTTCGGGGGAGGCATGACTTTACAGGCAGCAGAGTATCTGGTAAAGCATCACGGCAGAAAACGGCCCAGCCGCACACATTTAACTGATGCTTCCTCTCTCCTCCACTCTGAGGGTCCCACAGTTCAGCACTGGACTGAGAATAGGAAGCCAAACAGGACTTCACACCTCCTTCATCTCCACGGGAAGAGATGTAGCAAAGTTAAAAGACACCCAAACTTTCTGAAACCAAAAATCACATGAGGGGATAATGTGACCAACATGAGTCTGACTTACATCACTAAAGTCTGAATCACCCATGTAGAGCTGAAGCTTTGGTGCAAAACACAGCATGAAGCTCAGACTCATGCTTCTGAAACCAGAAGCATTAAATCATGTGCCTGAAATGCTTTACTACCCCACCCTTCACAGAAGAAGGTGGGGTAGTAAAGAAGAAGCCAGATCCTTTTTCTCTTTAGTGTGTGCAGGGGCTGAACCAAGACAAAGATCACTAGCTCTGATGTTCCTCATATTACACGGAAAGCCAGCTTCCAGCACTAAAGAGAAGCAACTCATTACTTGAAAAGGTCTCCCAGATCTTAATGAAAAATTCTGAATTCATCCCAAGATGCAAGCTCAGCTTGGACCAGGGCACAATCTCTCTCACTTACTGCCTCCAGCCAACTCCAGCCCAGGGGGATACTACAAGGCTTCACCCTGCATCACTGATATCCACATACCTAATGCCAGTAGAGGTAGCTGATTTTCTCCTGGTGAGAAATGGCACATAGAGCAGAATGCATTGTACCTAGGTAGGAGTAGAGCATGGTGCTGGAAGGAGAAGTCACCATCCATTTTTGCTCTTTCCTGGAAAGAAGCACTATAAACACAGCATAAACAATGAACAGCTCACACAGCCTAAGCTGTCCCTGCTATTCAAAAGTCGCCACAGACCTTCTCTACCCATTAAATAAGCCCCTGAATCAATTGCATAGAGCAGGTGATTCTAAGTTCACCTGTATTTGTTGATTTCTGCCATCATCTGCAAGGTGTGGAGAGTTGTCATGATTCCAGCTGCCTTCAAGTTGGTGGGGATTTTCTCTTAATCCTTACCAAAATTTAACCCTGAGGGCAAGCCTGTACTGTGCAATGGGGCAGGGCACTGCATGGAGATGCCAAGGCCTCTCATCACCCTGGCTCAGGGCACTGCCAGGTTGAGCCATCCTCTCAGAGCATGAAGCAACTCACCCTGCCTCGTGCTGCCTTCTCACTCTCCCTGCTGCCTCCTGTCCTGACTGTTCCAGGCTACACTAGGGTCCTTTCTCTGTCCTCCACTCCCTTCACCCTTCTGCTTTTAGAGTTGGAACAGTCAAATGCATCCAGGTAGCTTGCCAGCACCTTGTCTGGTACAAATGGCTTTTTAACAAAAGCATGGACTTGACATTGGTCCACCTGTCTGTATCCAGGCTGGCTTTGTCCCACCATGGCTTCTCAGCTACTTTGGTACAGAGATCTACAGTTTTTAGCACCCTACGTGAATCTTGGTGGGACTTAGAGTTCACTTCCCAGGGATTTCCATTTTGAACATTTTTGAAAACCCATCTAAAAGTGTTTTGGCTAAGATTTCTACTAAATTATTTTATTATCAGGCAACCATTCCATGATTACTATGGTTTCATCTGCCACATTGCTACAAAACACTCATTTGATAAAAAACTGAGCATCCAAAATTATTTCTGTCAAAACAGTTAGAGACCTTGATAAAGAAAATAATACATGAGGTTTTCCTATGTGCTCTAGGACAGTGCATGAGGCATTAGTGATACACAGAACAGAATACTTGTCAGTTAAATTGTCAAAATTTTGTCCATAAACTGAAGAAAATGAGAGAAAATTTACCTCAGACTGATGCTTTGTGTCATGCAGCCATGGCATTTCTTATGGTCCAGGGAGCCCTGAACTTGAATTTGCTGTGTCTTCAGACCTTGCACCAGATGGGTCCCCTGACTCTGGGTTAGAGCAATCCATCACTTCCCTGTCTGTCTGTCAAAGCTGGGACCTAGATCTGTTCTTCCCCTTATAAGTCCTCCACAGAAATGTGTGGAGTAAGCTGGACCGCTTCAGTAAGCAATGCAAACACTAATATTTTTGAAGACCATTTTCCACAGCCCTCTAGTGTCTGTTCTGTTAACAGCCATTCAGAAAACACATCTGCTGGTTATGTGCTGTCTGCAGTCGATGCAGATACACCTGAGGTATGTATCATAAAAAACCCTCAGTGGGTAGATGTGGAGTAAAGAGCTCATAACCCAGCCGTGCATTTGGGATGAGCTTTGTTGTGTCCTAATGCCACCTGAGCTCCCTAGCTTAAAGCTCATTCATCAGTGTCCCCCAGATATCACATATGCCTTTGAGAGAAGCTTTTTGATGGATGTACCTTGCAGTTAGGGCTGAGGACCCTTCTGGCTTCAGCTCTCCTTTGCAAGAAATCAGCATTCCTTTCAGGGGGTCTGCAGCTGTGGTATTTCCTTTGTGCATTTGCCAGTGTTTGCAACACTAAACTTTCCTAGCACAGAAACAAAATTCTGTCCTAAAAGGGCTTGTAAACTGGTGTGAACTCTATCATAAACAGGGTAACAAAAGCAGCAAAGCACAATAAGCTTTAATTCTAGTGCTGGGAGAGTCTAGTCAGGCTGTTTCAGCTGTTGTTACTTCAGTCCTAACAATCCAATAATGCAACTCAAAGACCTTAAAAGTCAGTTGTCTAGAAATTGTGGTAAATGCAGACAGGCAGGTGAGCAGCAGCAACAAAGAGAGCTCTGAGTCCTCTCAGGTCAGCAGCCTGCCTAGGAAATCATTGCAGTGCTTTCCCCTGCATCTTCCTTTTCAATCCTCCACTTTCACAGCTGCTGAACGAGCTCCTCTTCCCCCAGCAGAGATCAGACCCCACCTATGTGAACTGTAAATGCATACTCATTTTGCAGAGTCTGTCAGACTTGCATTTTATGCTTTCCTGTATCTCACAACATAGTTACAATAGTTCTACAAGCTCCCCTTCATGACTAGATAGTTAAATGCCATAAAAGCCATAAGATATATTTGTTGGCCTCTATTAAAATGAAAATGGAGAGGATCATTTTGCTTCTCTTCACACAGTGAAGCAAAAGATCATATTTCTATCATTATAATTACTACAATGGCTCTAGAGCCATAACCACATTAATCAGACATCATATGAATGGTTGTTAGCATTGTAAGATACTTGCCCTTAAGCTCATGGCACATAGTGAGACAAGAAGCAGGAAGCTTAAAAGAAATGAGTGAAAAAATGTTATTAAACACGGGTCTTTATCATTAGTCAGAAGCTTCACAGCTGTATACAATTAATGATAAGAAAAAGATCACTTTTACCCACAAATGTTTTCCAGTGCAGTGTTCCTTAGCAAAAATATTCAATGTCATAGCTGGATAGAGCAGGAGTTTCTTGTTAACAAATAGTAGTCTGTCTATTTAGAGCTCTGAAAAAAACATGTTTGTTCATTTTACATTTTGAAAAACAGAGCTGCTGCTAAGCCAGGATCCTAATTGCTAGTTTGCTGGAACAGGTCTCTGGAGAAGTTAGAAAAACCACAACCATCTCCCTGGGCGCCACTGGAGACTGGAGTCCTCTTGTGGCAAAAGGTAGAAGAAAATTTCCAGTGACTGATTACTGCTGAAAGCTGGGACCCAGTAAGAGGTGCAGGGAGTATCTACTCTGTAAAGGGCTTCGTGTCACATTGCAGAGCATAAAAGCAGTAGTGTGAAGACTTCACAGCTGGCAGTGGGCAAGCTTCAAAAGGAGCTGGATGCCAGAGTGCTTTGATACTGCAGACTTCTGTTTGCTGTGGTAGCTCCTTTCTGTTAGTGTGTTCCCTGCTGAGATGATGTTTCTGACTGGGTTTTTTTGTTTGTTTTTCTTTCTGTGTCTGTTAGCAGAGGTAATTTTTCCTGAGTGGTTTGCTAGCAAAAATTTTTTCTCCTGGCTAATATATTCACTGTACAGTATCAGAGGTCAGCTCCCATCCTTCTTTTCAGTCTGGCTGAGGTAGGCAGATAACACAATTCTAAGACCTTGTTTAGATCTTGCTGCTCTGTATTCCATCTCCTTTTCTGCTGTGTTGTCTCCTATCTGCAGTAGACCCTATGGTCTGCCTTGAGCTCATCTTAGGAGGCATTTCTATGAATGATGGGTGTTGGCCATGTTAGTGCCATGATCCCTGCCTGGAACAGCACTGCAGAAGATGGAGTAGGTAAATAACCTGAAAATCTTTCTTTACTCACACCCCATGGTCAGAAAGCTTTCCCATGTCCACACTTGGGCTTGAGTTACAGCAAAGAGGTTATCTGGCTAGCAATTTTACCCCATGGGCCAAGCCTCCAAAGGGCTCATGAGCCTCTCACAGCTCTGGTGGTCCTGCCAGCAAGATTTTGAGCTTCCAGTAAAAGTCTCCAGCCGGAGCTTGTAGCACAGGCTTCACAGGCAGCTTTAAAGACCTGCCAGTAGCAAGATAAAAGATACCAGCTGCTCTTGCCTGGTTTATTTTCTCTATCCAACCCATCAGTTGCTTGAATGGTGCCCTACTTTTTATAACCTTAGCCTCCAGGATGTTTTTCAGGAATCTAAATACAATGCCATTTCAACTACTTCACTCCAGACCTCATTCCAGAGAAATTGTTTGTGATCTTAGGTATCTTATATTAAACAAGACTTCTAGAGCAGACCTTACTTTCCCTACCCTGCACCCTCACCAATGTAAACCTCTGTCTCAAGGTGCTCATTCAGGAATCCAGAACTACAGTCTGTGTTGGGAAGTAAAACTGTTCCACATACAGTCTTGCTACAGCTAGAGTTAAATGATGTTTAGTTGTGACTACCCAAGTTCCTAATTTCTTACTGTTCAGCTGAAGCCAGTTCATATCAAGTACCATGGACCTATTTTATTTTCCTCCAAATGTTTAAGCCAGCAAATTAAGCTGAATGCTGCCATTATGGCTTTGGTGTGAAAAATACATCAAAGAGTTTGGCTGCCATTGATTTGCTCCCACAGGCCTGGCCAGCAACTGCGAGTATCATCTCAGAGAATAGCCCAACACGCTGAGCTGCTCTAGTGAGCAAGGTTCCTTCTGCAGCAGGCTGGAAAGCAGCCAAGATATCCAGGATCTGACAAATCATCCAGTGAAATCTGGGCTAGATTTCAGAAACTTTGATAAGACATGACACAAAACCAATTTGGTATTCAAAACCATTCCAATAGTCCTTGTTGTTGGTCGGGTTTCAAGGTTAATTACAAAGCAACCTAGCTGTTACAAAGTCTCAAAGGATGAAACAAAAACATTCATGTATATGTAAACATATCCATAAGTATAATCATAGCATAGTTTGGGTTGGGAGGGATCTTTAAAGGTCAGCCAGTCCAACCTCCCTGCAGTGAGTTGGGACATCTTCAGCTACATCAGGTTGATCAGAGTCCCATTCAATCTGACCATATAAATATGTGTATAAATGAAGTTCTAGCATGGCTGCAATGTGAGTCCATCCCCTGGGCAGCTATCCTTTCTAAACTGCTGCAATATGGGTCACTCTTCCATGGGGCTTCTTCACTATGGAGAGTCTGCCACAGAGTGTGGGCTCCCCTCTGTGTGAGCCTCTCACAGGTCACGGACTCCTCTCAGGCATCCACCTGCTCTGGTGTGCAGGGGGATCTCTGCATCCCTATGGATCTCCATGGGCTGCACCACGGGCTGCAGAGGAATTTCAGCAGAGATTCCCTCCTCCCCCTCCTTCTGCAATGACCCTGGTGCCTGCAGGGCTGTTCCTCTCCCATGTTCTCATTCCGCTCTTCTCTGGCCACAGTTACAACTGTGCAATCACTTTTTTTCTCTTTTTCTAAAATATGCTATCACAGAGGTGTTACCATAATTTCTAGTTGGCCCAGCCTTGGCCAGTGACACTTCCATCTCTGGAATGTCAGGGAATGCCTCTGCTGGACAGGGAGGAAGCTTCCAGCAGCTTCTCCCAGAAGCCACCTCTGTAGTCCCCATGCTACCAAAAACTTGGCCTTGCAAACCTAATCCAACACATCTATTTCTATAAAAGATTCTCCTATCAGACTCATAAACATAGACACATAGGTCTTCATATGGACCAGGACCAATCTCTGCACACATACTTAGTTATGTATTGACTAGTTAATACTCTGTCCATAGATAGATCTGGATCTAGACAGACAGAAATCACAGCTTAATTCCTATTTGTTTACTACTTTGTTCTCTCCAGATAGGGACATTTTGAATTACAGATGATTGAATCTAATTCCTGACGCTCGATGTATACTATTGATCTGGAGGTCAGGCCAGAGAGTAACAAATCAGCTCTATTAGTAGCTTTGTAATAACATTATATCATATTCCCAAGCTTGCAGCTGCTTCCCAGGTCGTGTTTGTTCTCATTCTTGACCCTTTTTATTTTGTCTGACTCTTGACTCACTCTTGTAGCCAGCTCATCTCTAATAAATTATGGAACTTCTCACAGCTTCTTCCCTGCTCTTCTCTCCAAAATTCATCTTCTGGGTCCATTTGTGATCAAGCAAAAAGTCTCCTTGGCTGTTACAATTCATTTTAAGGACTCTTTGTTATTGCTGATGCCTCTGGTGAACTCCCACAGGGGCTTGAAGGAGATCAGGAAGAAAAAGTACAATAATATTTTTTGCTGCTTCTGAAGGACATTGGCTTGTCTGCACAGAGGGATGCCAGTATTTTTGTCATCCTTTTGCTTCAAACAGGGAGACCTGTCCAGTGTTACAGTCAAAAGTTACAATTATAGAAATAAAACACAAAATACTGAAGCCTGAATGAAAAACGTTTCCTGAGAACAGATCTAACACTATCAAAGACCATGCTCTGACTTACAGCCCAAAAGGATGGCACAGAAAGGTTTGTTCCAGAGCAAATTGTCTGTCCCTTTTATGCCACAAAGGACCTGGTTTGATCACTGATTAGATCTGTGCTGTTGCACTCCAAACACAAAGGCACTCTTACAGAGGATGGCTTGATTTAGCTACTACTGGAGTCCTGAAATAGTGGGATAATACCTCGGGAACTATGACCTCCACATGGGTGACCTGATGGTGGCCACAGAGAACTGTAGGTAGTTGCTCCATCATTTTGCAAATTAAATTATGTTTTCAGCCCTGATGAACTGTATTGTTCCCCTGTCAGTGACTGTGTCTCCTGATCCCTTCACACAGTGAAGCCAGGCTTGCTGTGGTGTGTGACTTTCTTGTGCTGTCACTGCATTAGCAAGCAGGAGCACATCTGTAAGGCAAAGAAATTGCTAGTGAGGATGCAACATGCATACTATTTGCATTTCAGAGAACTGGCTTTGGAGTAGCTTTAGTCTGGTTCCATCAAGTCAGCATCCATCAACAACTGCAGCAAATTAGGCATGCTCCTAGAGTGCATCTTCCCCTGCTGATTCACTGAAAGGGATTCCAGGTGCATGTACTCTGAGGCTGCTCTGGCTAAGAATCAAAGAGCAGTAAATAAAAACGATCTGGATATTTGCCTCAAAACCACATTGCTGAGCTGTCTGAAAAAGAGAGTGACATCTGAGAAGCTAAGAGGCTGCTGACTGAAAAAAAGCCAAAGAAGATACTGATAAAAAAATAAATACCCTGAATGCAAAGACACAGATTTTAGGATAACATGTCATCTTATCTAATGACTGGTAATAGCTCCTTAGGCTTGCACAAGCCTTGGAGCATGCTGCTTAGCCCTTCTGTGTAATGCTCCCTCAATTATACCTGTCTGTAAAGATCAGGATATTTGCCCCTGTTGACACCCAGGGGAAAACAGCTGTGTGGAGCAGCTAACTCATGTAGGACATTGCTGGAAGCAGATCCCACAGCTGGAGCACCATAGCCCCAACATTCCACCAGGCCTCCACTGGGTACAAGCCTTGCCACGAGGCCACAGGCTGCTTTTTTCAATCACATATTGTCACATGGTGGTTTCCTGCCACTGTTTTCAAGATGAACTTTGTTAAATGTAGCAGCCTTTCACTTTGAACTCTAATGGTAAAGATACAGGCATTAAATGGCCAACTTGTAAGAACAGATGTCCTTTGAAAGGCAATCAGCAAAAAACATACCATAGATTTGAACAACAAATGCTACCCGTGGTTACATTGACCAAGAAATTGCAAAAAATACACAAATATATGAGATGTGTTAGTTGAAAGTGTTATTGTTTATATTTGTACAATTAAAGGTGTAATGTTCACCAAGTATATAGGAATGAAACCAGAGTTCAAGACTATCAATGATTTCTTGCTACCCAGAACAGGAGACTCTCTGACATGCAATTAATCCTTGTCCTGCTTCCCAATGGCTACAAAGAAGAGAAAAGAATGATGGGTCAAATAAAATATTCTTTTTAGCTGATCTCAGAGTGAAACAAATAATTACATTTGAATATGGTGAGCTAATTTGATAGTGCTTTTCAAAAGTACCTCAAGTAACCCTTGGGAAAAGAGGTTTTTAAGCAGAACAAAATCCAAATGAACCTTCATGGGTGTGAGTCATACTAAAACCTTCAAATTTATCCTATTTTCATCAGAGCTGTGCCAAGCATCTCAGCGAGCTTGTGCTTCTGCAGCAAAACTTCACGTTCCTCACAGCTCCGTCAAAGTGTCCAGTGAAAGCAGACGAACCTCAGCAGTTCTGGATGCAGTCAGAAGTCTCACAGGATGCCTGTATCAGCAATGACAGTGATGCAAGGCTCTGCTGGCTAAAGCCAGAGGGAAGTCCAGCATATAGATTGGTTTTGAAAAATTGCACTTGCCACTGGCAGGAAATTCTTCTTATCAGGCAGCAAAACCATAATGGAGTAGATCTGTAAAGGAGCAATATCACTTGGTGTCAGGTGGGGGTCTGGACATCATCACTTTTTCTTTCCTCAGGAAGATTGCTCTGGGTCACTGGATTATGTTAAATAGGCTGGTAATTTTTAGGGATATTTGAGCATAATTGTTTCCTCTTCTCTGAAATACATGTCTTGGAAACCTGCTTATACATGTACACACAGTTTCTCCCTGAACAGATGTTACTTTTCACAAAATTACAAGGCTCATCTCTGTGGTGAATACTAAGTAGTTTCAAGAAGTCTGTTCTCTGAGCTGGTACAGAACATAGAACTCAAAGGAAGGAAAGGAAGATCTGGTGAGGAAAAGAGCATCTTCTCCAGACTAGGTCCTGGTTCTGGCCTCAGACGCTGAATTTCTCTTTGCAAACCTTTTATGCCTTCAATTCTTCATGTGCAGAATGAAATATTTCTCGCAGACTTTGCTTACATACATTTTATACTCTTGATGTCTTATCTACCATGTCTAGAACTGCAGTTACTCCTATTCTGATATAAATAACAATATTTTATCTCAGTTCAGTATTGCACTTCAGCGCTTGAACAGAAAAACAGTCACTGACTCCTCTATTGCTTTCCTATGATTTTGTTAGATTTTCCCTTTAAAATTCACAAGAAGTTTCTAAAAACACCAGTTTTCAGAATGGAAGAAATTTTCAAATCTAAAAAGACCTGCAAAGAGGAAAAGTTATGTTTATAGAAGAAACAAATCAGTCAGAGATGGTATTCTGGGTTTAGGCTTTTGCCTCTGGAGAAGTAAAACCAAGTAAGAAATGTCTTCATATATCTTTTTTGTAAGAAGGGCAGTAAGATATACCTTAAACAACATAACCCAAAAAGCATAAGGCAAATAATTTCTCTCTTCCCCTCCTCTCTATTTTTTTTTTTTTTTTTTAACAGAAAGGAAAACTTGCCTGGTAGAGGGAAGCTGGGGGTGGAAATGTAGGAAAGGACTATCTGGGGAGGTGACAGGCTCTCAATTCTTACTCAAAGCACAGGTAAATGTCATCAGCTCGAGAAAACACAAAGGATTCAATGTCTGGCAGTTGCTTGACATATTCTCACCTCACTTGTAAAAGCAAATTCTTATCTGTTAGAATGGGAAAGGATCTTCCTAAACACAAAGTGAGTATAAATAGATATCTGTGCAGTTGTTGTCTGTGCAGTTGTTTTTTCCTGGTTATACTGGTCTAATGAGATGATTCATGTTAGACCAGGGTGGACACTCTGATTTTAGGTGAAGACTGGATCTTGTCAGAATAGCTTAAAGCATATACAGCAATATACAGTAAAAAAGACAGGCCTTGATTTTTAGACACAGTGTGTCCTCCTGGGAACTACTGCTGGTTTAATTAGAGAGGTTCAAAGTCCCTCTCTTTCCCTTTCTATTGTAACTGTCCCATGTTGATCAGCCGAGTTTGAGGAGAGACTGAGCTGATCTCTGCTGCATGACATTCCCTTCCCTTGAAAAGATGCCAACTCAGCTGACAAGTATTGTGACTGTAATGAGTAAACATTAACTATTTCACTTCTTAACAAAGCACACAAGGAAATCAAAGGAGCAGAGGGCCTGCAGAAACATTTCCCAGAACACAGAGCAAGCTTGGCTGCTGCTATGCATAAAATGAATGTATTTAAGCCTACCTACAATTAAGCTGCAAGAAAGTCAGAGGGAGGGCAAAAAATGAAGTAATTTTTATGAAAAAGTTAAGGTTGGGCTCAGCTTTGAAATGCTAGAGAAAGAATACTCTCATTAACAGGTTTTTCTCTTGTCCCCAGAGAGACATCCTTCTCAGGATCTGGAAACAGGATGCTTGCAGAGCTATAGCACTGACCTGATGGATGGGCAAGGGCTGTTGGGATGTTTTTAATGAGCTATAATGGCTTTCTTCAGGGACTTTGAGAGATCAAGATGCTGAGAACAGTTTGTCTCAAAGTATGACAAGGGAAAAGAATGATAAAGGATACCGAGGCAGGTAATCTGCTGAATTCATTGCACTGCAGAGAAATTATTCATTGGCAAACTCACTCTCTGTTGATGAAGAAGAGGTTTTAAAATGAAAGAAGTAGGTAGTATTGACTGCTGTGTATGAACTATATTCTGTGGTTTTTGAGGAATTCTGAAAGAAGCCTTCTCTAAGAGGTTCAGAAGGTAATTACTGCCTGCTTTTTGAGCATACAGCGATGTAAGAAGCAAAGCTGGAAGTATCCTCGGCAAAAGGGGATACATATTAAATATGTATCCTCAGCTAGGTCTGAATCTAGTCATCTTCCTTCTCCAGCTTTCCAGAGCCACCACCCAACATGATCTCCAATGCAGAGAGGATACCCCTCACACATAAATCCTCAAAAAATAGAGCAAATCCAGCAAATTGTGCTGTAAACATTTCCCATGCAACTGTCAGAGGAGTACACATGCTCAGAAACAACTCAAATTAACTCAGGTCACAGTATCTTGTGCTTTATTGCTCCCATCAAGCCAGGGCTGATCATTGTTCTTAGAGTTAAAAATTAAGAGTCTAGATCCCATGACACACTCCAGACCAGTAGAAAATCAACACATTTCCTTATAGCATCTGTGAAAATCTAGAAACTCAGGTTGGAAACGGCCTATTGAGTCAGCATAGTGTGTCTTGTTCCCAGATTGTTCCTAGTCCTTGTTATATATTCCTCAGCACCCCCAGAATGCATGGCCATGGCTACCCATTTGCAGCATGAGGCTGCAACAGCTCAGGGCTCCAGGTGTGAGCTGGGGCACAGAAAGAATGGAAAGAGAAGCTTTATTGATGACCACAATCAAATTAAGATTAAGAGATGCACTGTTTTGGGATTAGTTGTTTTAAACATTTCTTTTCAATTAGACAGGACAAGGTTTGTGCCTTTAAAATAAACTGAAATGAGCAGAATTTCTGTCAGATAATGACTAGCTTTTCATGTAAAATGCACTGGCAAACCCAGTTATAGTGCAGTGAAGTTCCCCCTCTGGTCAGGTCCTGAAAGACATTTTCTCCAAGAGCATTCAGAATCAAATGTGCATTTAACTTTTCTTTCCATTTCACACTCCATTTCTAGTGATTAATGCTTGTGTTCTAGATGGATGAAAGCTGAAACAGATGTTATCCACTCACAATGCCATCCTGATAACCCTGAGCTAAAGGCTGAAATCCTTAGCAGATTAGCAGCTGAAATAAAAAATGGATCAGTAAAGTGGGGAGTATGGCTGAACAAATTCTTATAGGTTTTATTTCTGTGGATAACAATGCACAGAGGCTATGTAATCTCCATGCTGATCTGCCAGAGGAAAGATTAAATGGCAAAATTCCAGCACTGAAACCAGCAAGTCTCCTCTGCTCTACTCCCTCAGTGTGAACATCAAACTTTTTAGCAGAATGTCACTGTGTACACTCTATGCTGTTGTTAAAAATGTGGGGGTTTCAGCACATTTTCCTCTCATTTTCCTCTCATTGAAACAAAATAAGTTTTTTCTTATACATTCCTATGAGCTTATGGTATTTCTGCCATTAGAAGTATTTGCAGCAACTTTGTGGTTCATCTGGTGCTGAGCAGGTTGGAAAAAATATTTGAATTTTCACTACAGTGAAATTGTGAGTGGCTTTTATCAAACCAGAAGAAACACTCTTTAGTGACTTTGGAACATTTTTTCATATTTCTTGATTCCAAGCTTGGAAGTATGTTGGAGAAGTTCACCTGACATAGCTTTGTCAGGGAAAAGTGTGTTCTCCCTCCTTTGTTCTTTTACTTCGGAGAGCTACAATATGTCAAAGAGCTGTGCTGTATTAATCTGTAGACAAGACAAACCAATTCAGCTGAAAACATGCTATTGGAAACTAGAGGAAAGGAGGAGGAGATCTGCAATATCAATACTCTGAAGAGCAGAGAACTGGCTAGAAATCTACCAGCTATAGAGCTCAACATCACCTAACCCACCCTCTTTTTTTTCCCTCGTTTTTTCCCCATTTTTAAGACCCTCCAATTACTTTCTTTTAAGCCCAGGAATGGGAATATGGATGCAATAATCCAGTCCATTACCCTGCCTCAGACAGCAGCAGATGTTTCTGGGGAAGGAACCAACAACCAGCAGAGGACTGGTGCAGGATAATCTTAGCCCCCACATCTGATCAGATCACAGCCTAGTCTTCAGTAGTTAAGAGACTGGCTAAAAGCAGAGCATTTAATATCCTTTTGAGAGGGTTTTCTACTCTGGCCACATCAGTGGTGAATTTCTTTCCAATATCCATCATGGAGGCGAATAGCCTTCATAAATCTGCTTTATGTATCAGATCAATTCTAGATTCTAAAATGCTTAACATTGGAGAAAAGACTAAAAACAGGAACTCAAACTACCTTTTCCAAATAGAGAGAAGGACACCCAGTTTGCTGTGTATAACTTGTTCCTTGTGGAATTCACAGTACAAGCTGCTTGAGGCCTCTTACATCACTGCCAAATCTGTGCTGCTTCCATGACTATTGACAATGCATAATAATAAATCATAGCAAAGCAGTTGGAAATCCCAGCTCTTCCTCCTATTCTTAAGAAAAGGCCTAAAGACTTAGACAATAAAATTATCTTAAATTATATTTTTTTAAATTATGTCTTATTTATAATGTAATGTTGACACAACAGATATAGAGTGAAGAGCAAGAAGATGAACACAATCCTTTAAAGGTATGTTATAAAAAACAAACTCCACCACCAAACTCCCAAGAATGGTTTGGTTTTGTTACAGAGCGTGGGATGACTTAGCTGAGGAATAACACAGCATTGCAAGTTTCAGGGTATTTATTCTGGGATGCAAAATTCTCCAGATCTTCAGTCCACAGCAGGCACAGGAATCTGTAACTCCAAATTGCTTCCAACCTCCAGGCTCCACCTCCTGAGGCTGCAGTTAAGAGCCCAGTTAAAACTATTACTAAACCTGCACCTTTCCTGGCTCTTCAGTGACACCTTCTGGGGCAAAAATAGACCAAACCAATCTTAGCTGTTCTGCAGTTCTTTTTACCTCTAAGTAGGAGTCAAGTGAGACTTTTGGAAGCTAGTTGTAGAAATGGTGAGCCCACAAAAACTGCTATGCAAATACAGCTGCTTGGCCCTGAAAAACACATCTCTTTGGAGACTGGGCAGGAGATGAGTCCCAGATGGCCCCAAATCTGTAAGTTTTCACTTTTCCCAACTTGTATTTTGATTTCCTGAAATTGCTACCTGAGGAGTTGAACAGCTGGATCCTCCCTATAAGAGCAGTAAAGGATGAAGGTGGAAGATTATATTAAAATATCTTACTTTTAGTTACATTGATGTTATCTTTGCTTGGGGGCAGGTTTTAGATGCATCTGTGGTGGGAATCCAGGGCACAACTCTTGTATTTCACTCTGGCAGCACTATAAAGGGCTGGACTGCAATTTCTACTCCCATGCAACCCCAATCATAAGGGACAGGGGCACATATGGAGGTTCCTTCAGCTGCAGGGGGAAAGTCACCTTTCTATCCACTCTCAGAGGAACATGCTGGGAAGACAAGTAGGCTTTGCTAGGTGGGGTATTAACTTGATGAGTAGGCTGAAGCTTAGCTGAGAAAATGAGCACATTTAGCAAAGAAGTCTGATCTTGAGCACTCACACACATAGAACCCCAGAATTCATTGTTACTGTACAAATTTACTGCCACTAAGACAAGTAGAAACACCTCATTTTCCTCTGTGCATAGTCTATTGCAAATAAATGTACCTTTGCTCACATTGCTCCACTGATGATCCATCTGCTACTTTTTGGTACCTGTCTGCCCCAGCGTATTTATTAATCTTTAGCTTTTTACTATCCTACCAGGCATCTTGGACAACAGTTGTTAATGTGTTTTGCAGCTAGTGTTTCACAAAGAGAACACAACAGTGAGTGAAAAAAAATTACTTAAAATCTGAGATGGTCTTCAAGTTCAACACAAAACATCCTTTTGTCTGACCTGAACTAAAAGGAAGGCAGAAGGGCATCCTCTCCACCCAGGAGAGCTGGCAGTACTGCAGGGGTAGCATGGATGATGTGCTCTGTGGCCAAAGGCAGAGGGTCAGCAATTACATTAGTGTGACCTGCTCCAGTGTGTAAGTTAAGCTGCTCTGTGTAACTCTTCCTGGACACTGACTGCTTTCATCAGTGCACATTTTCCTGAAGTGGTAGGGTTTCTTTGTACAGGAGGTGATTTCCTTGTACAGGAGGTGCATCTAACATGACACATTGGAGCACAGAGACTTTACTTGTAAATGGGAAGTGCTGAGAGCCACAGGTAAAGTTGTCTGTGTGCAAGGTAGACAATGTGATTTGTAACAAAAGCAGAAAGAAGTCACGTATCCTATGGACTTGTGCATTAATGATCCATGGCCTTCTGCTGGAGGGGTTCTAGTGTAACCCATGAATCATGCATAGCTTAAAAAGAAAAGAGGACTAAAGAATTGCTGTGCTATTGGATCCCTTCATTTCTTCTCTGCAGGAGCCAAAGGCTGACCTCTTTGCCTCAGGGTTAAGTGCTCCTATGTACACTGCCACAAAGCTGAAAATAAAGGAGAGGGTTCTCTCCATTTCTGTGCTCGCCCTGTGGCTCAGGAGGAGTCCACATCTCCATGTGCTTCTTTCCTGGCCTGGAGATCCAAGTGTCTAATTCCAAAGGGTAGAGTTGTGTATCTGTTTTCACCACTGGATAAATAAATTGCTACAATCAGCATCAATGAATGCTTGCTCCTAAGCAGATGAGGTCTTGCTATATTGATGGGACCAGTTCTGGGAATTGTCCTCTTTCTCTGGCTCTTGGTTTGGACAGTGGAGAAAACATTGCCTTTGAAACTCCCCTACTTCCCTTTCAAACTAGAGTATTATCCCCCTCTTATAAATTCCGAAATACATGTTCTGGCATAAGTCTGGATTTTTTTCTTAGGCAAATCTATATATTGGAGCCCACAGAGAGCTTTTTCTGAATATTGACTTCTTTCCATATATTAGAGCTTATCTGCACATCTCAACACAATTTGCTGTCACCCCTTTTTTCAGGGTTAAAAGACAAATACCACATCAATTGTAAACCTCTGTGATAACAAGAAGGCTCAGCAAGAAGATTTTCTGGCTTTTCTAATTTAAAGAGACAGGATCTTATGATTACTGTTCACTCATGATATTGAGGCAGCCTGACCCAAACTGAGGCCCCAACACACTGTGTTGTTTCTCTAAATACGCAAATGAAAGCAGCTTGTGAGAGTACAATGTTTCCAAGGCTAAACATAATGATCTACATTTGACCTCTTTAAAAAAATTGCTCTCAGCTGGCCTCAAGAACTCTGCACATTGTCTTTTTACAGCTCTTTTACTTGCAATTTTTGCCATAGGCTGCATCCTGCTTCACTCTCCTGGAAGCACTGATTCACTGGGAGCTGTGGATCAGTGCTCCAGAGAGAGGTCTGGGGAGCACCTTCCCAACTCACCACATTCCAGCTTCAGAGCTTCCTGTCCTGCACTTTGGTATCTCCACCCTCAAAACCAGGATATGCCTTCTTTTTGCATTTGACTCAGAAGGGATCCCGTGTTTGCTGCCTGGCCAGTCATGCAGGAAGGAAACACTTCAGCCCCCAGGTGTGACTGTACTAAAGGGGAGCATCCTCTCTCCTGTGTACCTGGCACCATGGCTGCCCAGGATGCCATGTGCCTCTCTGCCCCACTTCCAGGGATGCATCAGCCCTGGGAAGGCAAAATGCCGGTCCAGGCAAAACCAAACTGAGCTACCTACACTCACTCAGACCTCAGTGAAGTGTGTACCACTGGTGCCCATAATTTGGCTATCATCACATGTTCTGGTGTGCTCACATTTTAGGCATGTCCATGTTTTAGGCACTCTTTGGACAAATATTAATGAGTAGCTCAAGGGCATGGCAGCAAACCACCAGGGTAGAATTATAACCACACTTGGCGCAATGTATAGAGCAGTGTGCCAGAGGACCTATTATGGATTTTGGGTTAATATTTGTCATTGACTATGACCACTTATCAGGAAAATCAGTGTGTTTTCGAAATAAACTTCAAAATAAGGAATAGATTAATTGTCCTGACTGCAGCAATCCAGTCACTAAACTTCTTGGACACAGGTTATCTTTTTTTTCTCCATAGCTGCAGATTGTGGGGGACTGTAAATTAATCTGCCACATGGAAAGACTTCCCACGTTATACATCAACACCAAGGTGTTATTTCCTAGCTTGGAGTAACCACAAAGTCAGATAAACCCTCAGCAAAGCACCCTGCCTGGAAATGTAGAGAAAAATTGTTCCCTGGGCTTTGTTCAGGTGCTCTACTGCAAGTGCCAGCAAGAGGGCCTCTTCCCTCCAACAGCAGCTGTGGCTGCAGGGCTGGGATGCCAGGAACAAGAGTGTTAGGCAGGAACAGGCTGGAAGCACCATCTCATGGTAAATGGTACCAGTTAGCCACGCCTAAACAGATGCCCCCTGGGGGACTAACAGCCTGCCCACACTGGGCTTTGGAAAGCACTGGACCAGTAGAAAACAGGTAAAGTGCTCCAGTATCAGAGTGTGCTGTGAAAGCCCAGAAGCTTTGGCCTTCCCTTGTTAGTCCACAGCGTTGAAAGAGAGAATGAGGCTGCACTCCTAAAGGGTGAGCAGAGTTCCCTGGTTCTGGCAGGGAGCTCTGGTATCTCCTGCACAGGCTCTGTGACTGCAGAGAGTGTCCCATCATCACTAAGTTGGAGGAACCCAAAGATTTAAAACTTAATAGTCTCTGTCAACATCAATCTTTTCAGAAGATAGAACAACAACAACAAAAAGCTAAATAGAAGTTCTAAAACTTCTAGAACTTCTGTTCTTTAACAGCATCTGTTAAAACAGCAAAATAGCTTTAACAGATACTGTAGGCCTAGTGAGATTGCTAAGGAATGATAGAAAGCATATGGAGATTCAACTTACTGGCATAAATTTAGGGACATCAGCATAGCTGCAGAAAACACCCTTATTGATTCTTTAAAAATAAAAAAAAAAAGATAGTTTTTAATAAAGATATGGAAAAAAAAGGAGGAGATAGGATATGGTGTCTCAAAAGAAATAGATACCTGCCTTATTTCGTATTTCGTAGGTATTTTTGGACTCAATTTTCCCCTTGCATAAATCAGCAGGAAAGTCATCTTCAGCAGCATATATAAGTACATAATTATCTTTAAGTAGATGCTTCATCCTGCTTTAATCACATTGCTGCATTTGTGCCTAAATCAAAATGCTCTTAAGAATCTTAAAACTACAGTGGTATAAAAGACATGTAAGAGGTCAAAATTGGATAGTCTAAGGTAGAAGGTAAAATGCTATTGCCAATGAGCTGTTAGAACAAATGGTGTTATCTTTTACCATGAAATTACACTGTGCTATACTATGACAAAGAGAATTTGTCTTTTCACCCATTTCCTACTCTGTTTCCCATCAGCTAAAAATGACTCTGCAAGAGTCAGAGCCCAAAATACAGTAAAAATTCTTAGGAAATAAAGCTAAAATGCAGCAAACTTCTTGTATTACATTTAAAGATAATGAATTGCACAAATTGCTTCCACAAATAAATGAAGCAGCTAGTATTTGCCAGGCTGACCTGGTATTCTCAGACTGTTACTACTGTAACAGAGTGGATGTTGCATGCCTAAATAATAAATACTACAAGTCAGCAAAGTAGTTGCTTCACTCTCATTTAAGTGAAGCTGAGATAAGACAACAACCCATTATGGGGTGGGTTATGCCTCAACACTGCTCATTTCAGTAACACACCAAATTCTTTTACATTCTTTTCAAGTTACAAGAACTGGAGCGACATCTAAGAAATCCCCATTAAAAAATAAAAGAGGAATATGATCTCACTAGTTTTATCTACTGCACAAAAGAGTACACTAATTCATTCCAACATAATGGATATCAGAATTGATAATCAAGCAGTGTTTAAATTGCCCTATAAGACAAGATTATAAAAAGATGCACAGCTTGTTTCAGAAAGAGTTTCTAATGGGATACTTACAGAATCAGCAAGCCAGAAAGTTTCTTGGCAGCCCAGTGCTGCATACCTTGTTTTCCCAGTCCCATTCTTCAGTCAATTTGTGATTTTCCAACAGAGAAAATCCTCTTGGAATTTTCTACAGGGAAAAAAACCCCCTCAAACCCCAAAACCTTGCCTGTATTCAGGATCTAAGTCTTTTTGAAAAGCTAAATAAAAGTCTCCCTACCCTTGACATCATTCAGGGAAGAAGGAAGGAAGGCTAATGTGAGCACTTCAGGCCTACATTATATTAAAAGCAATACCAGCTTCACACATCTGGCTGATGCCACACTGGCTGAAGACCCACATTGACCACAGTCTCTTCAAATCCCCTTGCATTCCCTTGCACTTTCTCATCTCCTGGGTCAAAGTGGGCTTTGGGGAGCACCTCCTTTTTATTCTTTCTCTGTTTTAGACTGAGCTGCTTGGTGTTAATCAGCCCAACAGAACACACCTCCCAGAGCAGCAAGCAACTCTTCCCAGAGCAGCAAGCCCCCATTTCCCACTGCTGCCTGCACCCTCCACAGGCACCCACAGCAGGGCCTAGGACTGAGGTGCAGGATTAGGGACATGAAAGAAAATCAGCCTTGGGAGATGAAAAGGAGTGAGGAGATGCTGTGAGTGAGGGGAGCCACCTTGGGTGGCCAGGGAGGATGCACACACCTTTGTGAGTTTGGGCGATGTGTATGAGTGGGTGATACTGGAAACATAATTGTTAACAAGTTACAGAAAGAGGATGGTGCTTAGTCCATGGCATCTTTCATTAAACCTTGATCAAACTCAGTGTGTGCAACCATTTGGTTAGTTGGCTACCATTAATAATGCATGACTAAACCACTCCAAAACACCACTGAAATGGGAAAATTTCCCTTAGCTTTGTCCCACCCCTCATTTTAGGGAAGAAAAATTATGATAGGTATGGCATTGCACTGGGACTTTAGAAGTACAGATGGAAAGCCTGCCTCTTCCCAGGAGCTGTAAGCCTTCACACACTAAAATCTTCAAAATAATCTCTGAGTACTTAGATATTCAGGGCCTTGGACAGGCTTGCTCTGCCCTGCTACATGAAGTCTGCTTTAGCAATACTTGATCTCCAGCTAGCTGGGAAAAATCTACCTCAGGAGCATCAGTGCTTTGCACTGATTTATTCCACCTCACTTTCTTTCATAGGGCATGGGCCTATGGCTCGAGCTAATATGTTACAGTGCCAGTTGAAATAAATGGGGCACATGTGCAAACACTCAGGCGCCTCATTTATCCACCTGTAAAAAATTAGTTTGGCACTTATTGTTCAGTACTGGCACATGTGGAGCTGTTGAAGCTGAAAGGTTTCAATAAATGTTAGGGAAAACTGCCTGCTGCTGGCCTGTTTCCTCATCCCAAAAGGGGTGGAAAAAGAAGCAAAACCTTTTCTGGATCCTGTCTAGTCCAGTACAAAGAGAAATAAAGTAAAAAAACAGCAGACAAGCCATCAGAGACACTCCAGAAATGCCTAGCACAAAGCCTGGGCAAAGCTTTGCTCTCTGAAGCCTGCAGTGCACCAGGAGATGCACTAGGAAGCCACTCTGGGGGCTAATGCTCACTGCTGAGCTCAGTGCTCACTTAGCAAAGTGGAAGAGAGTGTCCATCCCCCCTTGGGTACCAGCTGAGGGCTGAGCTTAACATCCAGCAGGTGCTGGATATAAAAGAGAACAATGCTTTGTGTTTAAGATGCTGCCTTCTACCTGCAAACTGTGTGCCTTTCTCATCTTTACTAGACATTTCTCTTGGGCATCAGCTCAGCATGGTCACCATCACAGCTTATGTTAAGCCACCTTCTTTACAGAGATTTTAGCTGCCTCCTGTTTGGAGATTCCCCACCTGACTTCCAGAAGATTTTGGGGGTGAGATTAAAAACCACAAGCAAACAAACGGGGAAAGTGCATTTGTACATTAATTCTTCTGGCTTTTCTTCTAGGCACATCTCCTAGAGATGCCTTGTGCAGTGGAACACAGCCCTGCATAAGGAACCCACACCTGGAAGCATTCAGAGCCAGGACCCTTCTGGGAAGGCTTAAGGGGAGGGATTTAGGAGATTTGTAAGATTTGTGCCAGCCTTAGAATTGAGATACATGTCTCTCCAGAACACAGAGCTCTCATTTTTCCTATAGCCCTTTTCACCCTGAAAGAGCCTTTTAGAGAGGGAACATTTCTCCAGCCTGAATGAGGTTGGCTGGTACAAATAGAAACAAATGTAACTAAACCTTGGAATTGCAAAAAGAGAAGATAAATGAGACCCCTGTGCTACCAATGATACAATTAGATGGTTTTCACATGGGGCTGTTAACAATAGATGCTTTTCCAGGATAAATCCTTATGCTTTCAAGACATACGTCTTTTCAATCACCAGCTCTTTTAAGAGGTTCACAAAAAATGAGTGCAAAGCAAATTAATGGAGAATGTAAGGTCATCACTTAACATGCCTGATATTGATTCCATTTCATTAACTGGTAAGCACTTTATACTCTCACAGAGAGATTTTTGTTCCTCCTCAGGCATCTAATTACAAGAATAAAAATAAATTTAAAGACTCTTCCCCTTGGAGCCTAGCTCCAGATATATTTCCAGAACTATACCTTTTTTTTCAGTCAGGATGATGTAGAAATTATAGTAGTGAGAAAGGTATGTGACTTTCCCTGCAGGCTTGAAGCATTTGATTTGCTTGTTAGAAACACCATCCATAAAACCTGCAGTCTTCATCCTCCAGAACAAGTGGGAGCGAAAGCCAACAGATGAGTCAGGATGATTACTGTGCCCAAATTAGCAGTGGGTGTGTGCACATCAGTGTGGTTCTTTGAGGGTTGGCTTCCTGTTTGTGGAAGCCATTCCAGGACAAAGCTTGAGCCTTTCTGAGTCATGTTGGTCATTTCAGCAGGGTTACACCAGTACTGAGCTGTGTTTTAGTCAGAAAATGGTTGTCTTGCACTACAGCATATACCATCAAGACAGTATTTTTGCCAACCCAGCTGGAAAGCAGGACACACTGGAATCATTCTCCATGGCTCTATGACTTCTCTGGCACTCAGGGTACCCTCTGCAGAACAATCTTGCTAACTCTACATAGCCTTAGATTTCAGCAAAGCATAAGGGGTTGCCCATGCAGATGAATGAAAAAGACTGAAAAACATGTCCCTGGCTAGATAAAATTATCTTTAAAAATTAACTTAATAATACCTGACAAGAAAGGATATACTGGTCAAGAGGATTTGAGGTATATTGTGATGAGACTTTTTCCCCCTCTTCCCTGAATTATTTGCAAAATCAACACAAATTTTCAAAGTGTTTTGCTGATTTTCAATTGGGTTGGTTTGCTGAACAAGATTCTTTCACTTGTAGTCCTGACAAAATAACTACAGGAAATTGCTTCTTTCTGCTGCTCTCCACAGCAAGTGTTTATATGCACAGAAATAAGCACATTTTTCAGAAAGGGAAACCATCCAAGAAATTAAGGAAGTACAATATGTCTTAAAAGACTAAATCTGCTCCAGTATTTTCAAAACAATATGCAAGAGCTGAGGTGTGTGACTCCTACTGGCACTAGGGAGAGTCACAACATTGCAGCAGAGGTCTTTGAGATGAACATGTCTGAGACCTGATTTCACTAAGCATTAAACCAGCACTGCCCTGCAAGAGCTTACAGCTTCCTGGGAGTACAGAGGAGAAAGCAAACAAACAAAACCAGTGAAGAGAAAAACCCCTGAATAGCAAAGGCAATGTGTAAGGAAAGGTAAGCAGAAATGACAGTATTATTTCATTAATTGCCTAGAAAATTGGCAGTGATCAAGGTGAGGCTTTTGAAGAATGGCTAATCTGAGTTGTTTTAAATTAAATTCACCTCTGGTATGATCTGCAACTGTATCTACACACATTTTGACAGATACAGACTAAGTTGAACCCTTTTTCTAAGCACCTAAGCATATGTGGTAAAGAATAAATGCCTGGAGTGAACTACAGGTATCTATAGTTGTATAGTCAGTACAGTAAAAACCCAATTAATGCACTGCAACCCAAACCTGCACAGAGTAGTTAATCCTGTTTTAAAAAGGGCATCACTGGTGGCTACAATGATTTGCCCTCTGGAAATGCTCACTCTCACTGACTATTGGAAGATTCCCACCAACCAGAAGTCAAACTAAAGTTAGATAAAACAGTCTCTCAGATAGTCTGACAAGGTAAAATAACTACTGTAGAGTTAAAAAATTGCCTGGAAGGCTTTTCTCTGATGGCATTTTAGAATATTTTCATTAAAATGAAGATCATTTCATGATTGACTTCAATAGGAGTACATTCCCATTAATGCCAAACATTTTGAGAATGTTGTGGTTTTTATATTCAAGTGTAAAATCACTGATCCTTAGGGGAGTGCTATTAGAAAGAGAACTGAACTTCCTCCAGTGATTTAATTTGTTCTGCAACAAATCTCACTAAAAGAGACAATTATATCCTGGATATTAAGGCTTTCATGCAGAGGTTCACCAGATTTCACATCTCTACAAGAAGACCTTGTTTAACTGAAGGGATTTAAAACAAGTCCTCAAAAAGGCAGCATGCAGAAACTGGTTTGGGTGCCTTTTTTCCCAGCAAGGCGCTAGACAACACTGCCTGGCATGTTGTTGTACAGACTGACAGCCAGCTGAGAAAGAGCTGGGTATATGACCTGACTTTGTATTTCATTGGAAAATCATCCTTCTTATGCCAAATGCTTCTTCAACATCCTAAAAACAATCATATAAAGGAGGTAAAGTTGGCTTCTCCTGTAACACACTGAAAAAAAAAGATAAAAAAATGAATTCTTGCCCCCCTGTTGACTTCCAGATGCAGCAAAATTCAGTCTCTAAACAGTAATCTCAGAAGGCACGAGGACTTCCCAAAGGGAGTCATGGTAGAGTTTTTCCCTTTTCCCCATCCTACCTGCTCCAGAGCCAGACCTTCAATCCTGAGCAAGTACTGAGAGCAAACAGTGATAAAACCTCCTTGGCAGGATCCTCTCTTCTGTGAGTGGCCAATATCTCAGCTGCAATCTCAGAATTGCTGTGAATTGGGTCCAGCTATTCTTGCTTCCCACCACAGACTGCACAGGGCCACGGAGCATACAGTCACACTAGGGTTGAGATATATTCCACCACAATGAGTTTTTACTTTGTCAAGTAAACTATGACACTGACAAATATTATCTAATAAAAACATTTCTAGTGTGAGGCCAAAGAAAAGGGTTGAATGTTTAAATATCATGGCTAAGGGTATACCTTGTTCTTCAAGGCAGAGGGAATATGAGGTGAAAAGAAGCTAAAAATCAAGCTGCAAAAATATTAGTTCTTCTAGGCATGTCCAGAAACAACTAAAGAAAGGATTGTTTTTTGTTTGATAGAAGAGAAGGGTTCAGCTGCCCAAATTAAAAATAACTGAACTCCATTTCCCTGAATTTACTTCACTATATTCCTGGCTTTACCTATGCCTGGGCTAAATCCTGAAGTAATTGGAAATCATTTAAGTAGAATAGTTCATGTTTCTAGCACTTGAGAGTTCAGTTTGGTGAGTTCATAAGAGTTTTTGCAAAAAGCTTACAGTAGGCCTAAATTTGCATATTTGGACCTTTACTGGGACCAGTGTCTGAGCACAGAGTGGTGTGTTCCTTCTGTGGACACCCGAGGAAACCACAAGGCATAAAATGAGTGTGTGAGAACTGATGTTTGACATTCCTAGGCCAGGGGCCAACCTGGCAAGCACAGCACTTGCAAGGCCCGAGCAGAAAAGGTTTAAACTCTACCTAAGCAGCTGCAAGGGCTTTTGAAATCCTATCCTCCAGAAATCATAACCTATTTCTTCTCAGCTTCTGGCAGAGCACACACTCCTCTTGTTAATAAAACAAAGCACCTCTAAGGAATTCACAGCCACTGGAAAAAAAAGTCTAATGTAAAGTAGCAACTTAATTTGCAGAGCTCTTGGTAAAGGCCTTTTACTTTGGGATATGACATAAGGCTGTCACTAACAAGACAACACACTTAACTATGAATAAGGTGTTTATAAAATTCCTTGACTGCAAATACAGCAGAGCCAAGGCCATGAATAATTGTGCTCCTGACTGGGCATCTTGCCCCATCCCAAAATGTGATGCCTTTGGCCCTCCTGCTCCTTTTGCAGGGTGTACTGGCACTGCAGGCAGCCTTTCTTCCTGTGTCAGTCCCCTCCAAAGTGGAGCCTGGTTCCAATCCACATTTGCTGAGGCATGTGGAAAACAGCAGCTGCACATACCAAAAGGCCAAAAAACCCAGATCCAACTACTCCAGGCAGTCCTGGTGAGCTGCCTCCTGGAATTCACTAGTAACCTACACAAAGATACATCCTAGCAAAATACAGCCTATCATCTTTAAAAACATCTCTTGCCACTGACTGCCACACCTGGGAGCAAGGAGCAAGTGTATGGAAAAGAAGCAGGAGACCCAAATGGGCCTGAAACATGGTGAAATGCTTCCTCAGGAAGATAGTCCAGATTGTTCAGTGGATTTTGGATTCATATTCAAAGTCTGCTCATTTACATAAATCCTGATCTTCCTGCAATTCATGTTTGTTCATGCTCAATTCTGCTAATATTAAGAGCACCATTTTTTCACATTGGGTCCTCAATTCTTTAGCAGTTCTGAACTCCAAGACTTCCTTTCAGCTTTCCATTCTTAATTTTGTAAGATTGTGGAAGACTTGGAAAAATACTGGTTGTTTTATGCCAGAATAAGTGAAGGTCACTAGCTATGAGGAATCAACTTGTTATTAAATCTATTTGTGTATCAAAAGAAGGACCCAGACATAAGAGTACACATATTTCAAGAGAAAATTAATAGTATACTTCAAATATTTATTAGAACTCTATAAATTATGTATAGAGTTGTTTGTGAAGCCACATAACATCATTGGTCATAGTCTGGCTTTTTGTTTGGAACAAGGCAGAAAATGTCACTGAACTCTTGTATATGTATTTTATATTTTGAAAACCCCCATACATCATCTTTATTTAGCTGTTGTAAGAGGTGAAGGGTCCCCCACAAGCACTGATAAGTTGTTTCAGTGATTGATTAGCCTCTTTCATGTAAAGATTGTTTATCTGCTTATCCTCCACCCCCAGTGCTGAGTCTCAGGTAGCAGAGCCTCTGATGTGCTGTTGTGTCTGATAAGAGAACCCTCAGCAGGATGCACATCTGGGCAGGGATGGGTGAGGGAAATCAAGCACTACCAGCAGCACAGCCTCCAGATACTGCTCCCCTCCTGACCATGTTGTTCTTGTAAAGCAAGCTAACTGGCCCACATTTGGGGATGATCTAAGGCAGTTATACTGCTCCTGGCACCCAGAAACAGCCAAGGGAAGCAATTTGAGTTCTCCTACATGGCATCCTCTCACGGCAACATACACTGCCAATATCCACAGGCTGCAGTCAGGTGGCATGGGAAAGAAAGTCCTCGCAGTACATCGGCAGGAGGCAAGACAGACAGTTCCCAGACTGCAGTCTTTGGTCAGAATAATCCAGAAACCAGCTGCACCTTTCTTTCCCCAGGTACAGCTCAGCTGGTTCAAATGCCTGAGGAGAACTCCCCCCTGTTCTTACATCATAGCACAGAGAAGTGGCCATGTAGAAACTCCTCATTTTCTTCCTGCACCCACCTCCCACTGAGCCAGACAGCCCTGGCTCAGCAAGCACCTTTCTGTTCTGTGCTGCCTCTGACCCACATCTCATCTGCTCCAGTGCTTTTGCTGCTTCCTTCCAGGTCACTGCCCTGCCTCTAAAAGCCCATTCCCTTCACCTTCAAAACCTTGACAGAGTCTGAGTTAAAACAGCCACTGTCAGCATTGACTGCTGGCAGCCTGACCCTCAGCTGACAGCAAAGCAGGCAGTGCTAAAGCTTTCCTTTCTCCTCCCAGCTCCTGCTCTGTGTATGTATTTGCAGTAATCATAAAAGCTCGGGCACCTTCCCCATCACCATTCAAGACATTACAGCAGCCACAGGAAAAAGCCTTTTCCTCTCTGAGGAAACTGCTCCCTGAACATCTGCTCCCCGCTCGTCCTCACTGCTGCCCAAATAGATTTCTGTAACAAAAGCCAATCAACCTCATGTAGCTCCTAGAGGAGACAAAGAAGACATGATTTGGTTAGGTCACAATCTGATTGCAGCTCTGAATCTGCCTAGATCCATCAGAAGTCCTGATGAAATCTTGTTTGCATCTATTTAGTAGATTATAAAAGCAAATATGTTTCCAGCCAAGCATTTTTAGAGGGCTATTTCTCTGCAGACCCTTTCAAGGGAGGAACCCTCTGACATCTCTTTGCTCAGAAGGGTCTCAAAATACACTGCATCCTTTTGTGTTGCACCTGACTGATCCTTGTGCATGCAAAACCAGACATCCTCTCTTCAGAGGGGTGCCATTTTCTTCTCTTTCCCAGAGATTCTGGGGATGTGTTCCAGCTGATACATGCAGCCAGTATATGGGACTCTCCCTGGAAATACAATAACATATCTCCAGACATTTCAGCTCTGGCAGCTCAGATAAATCTTACTCTGCATCCAGCCATGGCCAGGACAAAAATGCCTTTTTCAGAGGAAGCTGATGAGCTTGGCAAAACACATCCTCCTGCATCACAAGGGACAGGGGATGAACAAAACTCACGCTGGCAGAACAAGGAGTGTCAAAGTAGAAAGCTACACATACCCTGCCAGTGAATTTTTGATGGGTGAACCTGGGGCCAAGCTGGACAGGTTTGCCTCAGCCTTGCGCTGCAGTCTGGGCAGCCTGTCACACCTCCAGACTTGTGATATATTCTCAGCACTGGCCCTTGATCAAACTTTCCTGTCATTTCCCTGGGCCAGTACTCTAACATCTGACCAGAAACACCTCCTTTACCACATGGAAATGACTGCTAACATACATAAAGCTAGCCTTGCGTATTTGCTAGTTATGGTTAAGGAAATGAGGCAAAAATTGAGGGGTTTTTATGCTTACTGTCAAATAAAAAATGTCTTTGGTTTCTTTTGGGGAGGTAAGGGACAATCCATATTTAATGCTACATTGTTTCCTTTATGAAACCCTATTTTATTCTTGTGTAATTTTGTGAAAGAAAATGGGTTAAAGTTCCAAGTGGCCCAATTCTCTGCTGCAGAAAAATGGCAACTAACTTCTCTGTGAGCACCATGTATTTACTCACAGTTGAATGAAGCTGAAATGGCATTTGTCCTTGCAAGTGACCAAGAGGTCTCATTGATACCTTCCAGGGACTGGGTGCCCATCAGGTGGTGAACTCAACTGGCTTTGGCAGCACCCACCAAATGATGCTACATGAAAGTCCAGCACCTCAGTCTGAGGTACTTTTTTTTTCAAAGTTTTAGATACTTCTCTTATTTTGAGGACACACACAGCTTGCCTCAGCAGAGCTAACAGGTCAGGATGACCTAAAGGATGCTCTTAAAGGTTTCTTTTCTGTTAAGTGAAGTGGCCCTGCAAATGGCTTATTAAAATGGCATCAATTTAGCAGCGTTTTTTTTGAAGTAGAATTTTGTATTTCAGTTTCCCATGTGGGGTTATGCATTTCTGGTTTGTGCTCAAGGAGGAGGAGGAGGCAGTTAAAAAAAAGAGTGAACTGAATATTCATGATCAGGATAAAGTAATATCCTTCTCTTGAAACAACAAAACCAAAAAAAATTAATGGGATTTGACTTAATCTCATATAGTCTCAATAATCTACTATAGAGTGATATTTTCTTTAAAAATGCAAGATATTTCATTTTTAAAAACCCCTTTTCTTAGTTTTTCCTGAATTTGTTTTACTCTTTCTTGTAGCCAAATAAATTAATTTCAATAAAGCAGTAATATATCAAATGTCAGTAATAAAGATATTGGTGGAAATTTAGTTTGATTTTTTTAGGAGTTTGAGTTTTTTAAAAAGACAGTTTTTCCCTGAGAAATTTGGCAACCTATCTTTGAGCAGAGGGATTACAATATTACAAACAGATTATATTTGTTTTGCTGGCCCCACTGATGATGTCTCCACAAATTTGCTTTGTTGAAAGCAAATGTAAGATCCACAAAAGGGACCACACTCCTTTCCTGGTTAACTACCACAGCCACATCTGGATCCCCTTCTCTCTAAACACTGCAGGCAAGGTGTCTTGCCAGGAGAAGTGACCAAGTCTAGAAAGATTCTGTGCATTGATGTAGCACCTCCTTATCTCCCCACAGAGCACCTAATAGGTCTTGTGTTTCCACACATCCCTCCTCCAGTGTATCCTCTTACTCCCTTCTATATGCACCAACCACCAGAAGCTCTGGAGGATCATGAACTTGGTGATTCCAAGCACACTCATGCCAACCACCCCAGGCATGCCACAACCTTCCTCTCAAACTTGTCATAACCTCTGTGCCTTTGAGAGCTGTCCCCCTCTGCTGAATTTTGCTGAAATGTTAGTGCTTCATGGACAACAGAATCACAGAATGGCTGGGGACAGAAGGGACATCTGGAGATCATCCAGAGCCCCAGTCATACCCTGCCATGGTTCTACAGGCAGCTAGAGGGTCCCTGCAGCCGTGGACAAAGGAAGCTCTGCACCAGCCACCTGCTTCTGTGTGCAATTTAAGTTTTCTGATTCATGAACCCATTGGCTGATATGTGCTGTCTTTTTAGGAAACCTTTCAGGGCTATTCCTTTTGCATAAGGATTGCATAAGCTTCAACTTCCTAGGAAACTGAGCTAAAAAAAAATTAAAGCATAATGAGTGTCACAGGCAAGATTAGAGCCTGCAGGCAGGGATGTGTAAACCAAATGTGTG
The DNA here is from genome assembly GCF_901933205.1 of Camarhynchus parvulus. NCBI lineage: Eukaryota > Metazoa > Chordata > Aves > Passeriformes > Thraupidae > Camarhynchus > Camarhynchus parvulus. The sequence continues at coordinate 14,031,717 of NC_044575.1, read as the reverse complement.
CTTTGAAGGAAGCAACAGTGTAACAGAACCCAACTGGCTCCTTCTGAGCCCCTGAGAATCTTTCCCAGATTTTGGACTTCTGATGGACTCTCTAGGATGCAGGAAGGAGCAAATCTTAGGTTTAGTATCAGAATAAACAGAGCCTGGGCACAGAAGAACCAAAGGCCTTGCTTTGATTTACAGGCACTGTCACATCCTATGAAAATTAATTTCATTAACAGACCTGATATCAATCTCTCATTATTAAAGGAAAGTGTCAGAAACAGCAGAAATTGCTCTCATTACATATCTGCTCCACCTAGACCGATACATACTCTGCTCTCATGCTGGCAGGACTGCCAGGGTCAGGAGAGCAGCTGCACCCCTTGCCATGCTGGCAAGAGGAGCTTCCTTACAGACCAGCAAAGGCAATGTACTGTGAAGCTGCAATGTGTGTGAGGAGCTGCGCTTTTAAGGATAAGGAACACTCTGCCCTGCAGCCAGCTGACCTACATTTACAGCTGAAGATGTAAAGCTGACCCACAGGGACTTCTGTCTAACCTACAAACACAGAAGGAGGGCTAGTCAAGCAGACCGTGCCTTTTAAAACTATAAACTGAGCAGGAGCAGAAGCATGGGGACAGGCTTTTCCTGCTCCCACGTGTAAGAAACAGCCCAGTTCAATATACCATGGTAAGCCACTGCCAGCAGGGGAGCACATCCCAGGATAACTCCTACCACCTCAGTATGCCTTGCTGCAGGGAGAAAAGCACAGTTTTGCTTTGTGGAGGCAGACAGAGTGAGCAGGGAGATGGCAGCCTGGGCTAAGCTGGGCAAACCAGGCCCTGGGGTCTCATTGCAGGCAGTAAAGCTGCAGCAAAGCCAGTGCTGCTCTGCTCTCTCTGCTGCCAAGCTCATGGCATCAAAGCTCACACAAAGAGCAACACTGAGCCACAGCTCGCCACGTGAGCAAGGGCAACCTTCAAAATACAAAGGGGACAAATAGTGCATTATAGGGTTGCTAGGCCATAAAGAGAGAAGAGGAAGAGAGAAAGGCACCTTCCCCAGGCACAGTGGTGATAGTTGCATCAGCAGAAAAGAATCACACACACTTGGGATTTTTAACCCCCATCAAACAAAGTGGCTCTGTTGAGATCAGCACAATGCTGCTTCACAGTGTATGAGGATCTTCACATTGGCATAATTCAGAAAAAACAGGCTCCCACTTAATTTGCTGAGTCCTTCCCCCAAAACACTGATTTTTCTTGAACAGAGCATTCCCTGTCCCACTGTGGAGCTGCAAGGTCACATGACAAGTAAAGAGTACATCAGCTCTTTTTCCACTGCTACAGTGGTAAAGGAAAGACATAAAAGAAAAACTGACTGTTATCACAAGGCAAAATTGCATATCCTAAGCCCACCTTAAGACAGACTGTAAGTGTTAACTAAGGCACCTTACCTATTGTTAAATTACATCACACTGTGTCATCCCTGAATGGCAGTTCTATACATTGGAATTTTATGAGACAAAACCAGAGCAAGGACTAGCTCTGCTGGGCTCTGTAAATGTATGTAAATAATCACAGAAGGAAAAAAGTCATTAATAAAGCCTGGATAGAAAGACATCTCCCAGATTACTCAGTATTAATTTCCTTTCAGTTTCATTTTGCAGAAATCTAACCATCTTTTATCAAAACTTCACACAGACAAGACCTTTCCTGGGACCACGTAAATGCCTGGTGCAGATGCAATAACCTGGGAGCCAGTGCAGCTGAACTGCAGCCCTGAGCAGGGACTGACTGCTGAGACACAGCCACGTGTCTTGCTTGCTACTCAGAGCTTGTGTTGGTGCAAATTGCTGCAGTGGGTGTCTATATTTATCACACACTTGACTGGGTCATGTTTGTTACCTTGGTTCTCAGGTAGAAGTCACCTGCATATAGAAGTTTCATGGCATTTCTGTGACAGCCTGATGGAAAATGTGATGCCCATATATTGGAGCCAACATGGGACATCAGCTTGAACACAAACCATTCATGTTTTCATGCATCATACTTTTGTCCTTCCAGCCAGCCACAGCCTTGTAATATAAAAGGGGGTTAAGAAGTTAAATAAATACTTCTTCTCTTTTTTTATATTAAACTTTGGTGTCCACCATATTAAATAAGGTCAAGAAGAATGAGGTTCGGTTTGCAGACCAAACAGGAACATTTTATATAAAAACTTAATCTGCTGTGATAAAACTCCTGTTTCCTGTAACATGGATTCTGGAAAATAGTTCATCACAGAATCATGGAATCATAAAATACTCTGAGTAGGAAGATATCCATAAAGACTACTGAGTCCAACTCCTGGCCCTGCACAGGACGAGTATTCACTATTCCTTTGCTGAGACAAGTGCATTTTCCTACCATGCTTTTTTCCAACCACAATCTTTTCTATTAAAAAGGTTGAGGCAATTACCAATGACTGTCCCTGACAAATCTTAGCAATTCAGCAAGTCAATTCCATATTTTACTCCTCACAGATTTCAGCAAGTTCATGATCAGCAATGTTTTTTGGCCGAAGTTAGGTCCTTTTTACTTGTAGGAAATAGACATTTCTATTCATTCAAGGAAGATGGACTAGAAAAAAAACATTTCGAAAGTGATTACAGTATTCAACATCATAAGCTCCTAAACCACTTCTAAAAGCTAGAAGGTCAGAGGCTTTAAAGCTGATTTTGACAACTTTTAAATATTTTACCCTAATCTTGAGCTACAGCAATTTACAAGAACCTGAGGAGATGACAGACAGATCATTCCACAGTAAGGAACAGCCTGTCAGACATCATTTTTGTTAGTGACCATCTCTTCTAAGAACAGAAGCATTGACCAGCATATATTCCATATGGCAAATTACATATTCACTAAAACCTATACAGTCATCTGGATTTATGAAACATTGCAGAACTCTCTCAAGGGAAACTAAAACAACAAGTATATAATCCTTCTGTAGTCTAGCCTGAAAATTACATGCCTGTAACACCACACAGAGCATTTTCCTCAAAAAATTCTTCCTAAGAAGCCAGCTGAAAAGAGAAGCCAGGTATGCTGGGGGAACATTTTCTGTATTAGCACTAAACCAACAAATTAAACTATTATATAACCTTTAAAGTCATCCCATCTTCCCCCCACCCCCTTCAGTTACCTATGTGGGGACCAATTTATTCAACTTTGTGCCTTGTACTAGCTCTCCATTGTGAGAGCCTATTTTAGCCTAGATTCCCACAAATTGCCACATTTTAATGGTTTCTTGACCAAAGGAGCAATGCCCATCTGGACACACTCAGCCAGCCACATTTCATCAAACACATGACATGATGGTACAGAAATGCACCATCTGCTTTAGGGTTTAAGCTTTCATATTGTGCCCATCTTTTGCAAAAGATTAAAGGGATACAAATCTTTGTGTCCCCTTATACTCTTATATGGGGTCATGAGTGAGTGATTCTGTGCAGTTTTGCCATTTGCTGCTGCCAAAGCAGAAGCTGAAACTACTCTGGGGGTGCTCACAGTGTTGCAGTGTTGCAGTTTCAAGTGGCCACAGGTTGCTGTCTTACTGATGAAACTTTCCCAAGGAGAGTCCAACAGGTTTTCCCTTCCCCCTGCTTCCATCCTGCATCTCCTTATCCCTGGGAGGTTCACATGAACACTGTGATGGAGGAAACTTCTTGTGTTTGAGGAGATAGAAGTGTACATCCACACATGCTTTGTAAACACTTCAGTTTACATTAAAGGCATGAGCTTATAATCATTATGATTTCGTGGTAGGAACACCCAGAAAGGTCCCAGCCACTGTCTACCCACTAAGATCAAAGTGGCTGCAAGAGCTACACCATTAAGGGAGGGCATGAGCAGCTCTGGAGAGGTCCTGTCACCCATCCATCTGTGGCAACTGGGGGTGTAGAAAACAGGGTGTTGCCTAGCTCCTGTTTTCTCCCAGACTGCAGTGGTCTTCAGAAAATAATGAGCAAACTTCAGCAAGCTTTTCTTTCCAAGACGGTATTTCCATGGAAATATTCCTGAATGTCTCCAGCTGGTGTCCTGGCTATGGATTTAGAAGTTTTGCTTCTAAAAGGTATGATAAATAATGTGATTAAACAGAAATAGGTTGTCTTTATTCCAAGGGATGTCTGTATCAGGCTGGTGGGTTTTTTGGTGATACAGATTTCTCACAAACAAAGAAATTCTAACTTTGCTTTATGTTACTTTCTAAATTTTTTCTCTGGTTAGTTTTTATCTATCCCTACATGCCAGGCATCCTGGAATCTGGATTGTGTACCATGGAAAAGCCATCCTCCCACAGTCTGTGAAAGAATGGAACTTGTGAGTGGAGAAAGAGCTTTCCTAGTTATATCTGGTGTGATTTGGAACATGAGGAGGTTGCTGGCTCTGCTGCTGGGAGCAGCATGCTCCAAGCCTTCAGACTGGAAAACTCTGAGCTACCTAGGGTACCTTCTCCTGGTAGTGTCCATTCCCTCACTCAAGACAATATTTTGCTCAGAAAGCTGAGATCAATTGTTAGGTTCTGTATTCCTTGAAAATAAATGCCTTGCTGCTGCAGAGCATGTGATCAAAGGATGCCATATGGGCCATTTATTAACAATGAAAAATGAATGCACCATTTGTCAGGCTGTAATTGAAATGGAAGAACAATTCCAGTTTTCACTCCCACTGTTGATCTGGCTATCTGTATCACAAAGCATAAACAGTTTCTTGCCTTATTACTTCTAGCATGAATCCACAGCACATTAACTTTACGCATGGATACTGAGAGTAAATATTTCATGTTATGACTCAATAGCATGCTGGTATATATGTAAGCATATTGCCTACCAGCTTCCTACTTACATACATGTTAATGGGATTATGTTTATATACATATGCAGAAATACAAATTCACATCCAAGCTAACCAACCAACCCAACAAAGATAAAAATAAAATCTCTGCAGACAGTTTACATGTCATTGTGAATTTCAAGTGTTTTAAAATACTGTTGCAATTTGTAAGTCCACATTCTAAATGAACATGCTGTAAGAGCATTACATAGAAGGTATTTTAAACTGTCAAAATAAAAATCAATCTATTTCCACTCCCTTAACTCAGGTCTTAAGCTAAAAACAACAATTCCAGATAAATGCTTTCTTAAGTTAAAGAATCATAGTTTTCTCTTGGTTTCATTTCTGCAGAATTGACAAGTACAATCATTAACATAGATCACAAGCTTTATATTTTTAGTTGCCTCCTCTTTCTACTTTTCTCCATTTTCTCCCCTCAAAGTAAAATGTCTAGAACTGCCCTTATCTTTTATCTACTCCAACAAAACTGAGAAACTTGCAACATTTACAAGGCTGAGGGAGTCAATTGGGATGCAAAGCACCACACTAGACTGAGAGCAGAACAGGAAAAAATCTGCTGTTCTGTTTTGAGGGTGGCTGCAGTCATGGCCTTCCCACTGCTACATGCTGAGGTCCAGGCCAGGAAAGGGCAATTCATCCCATGTGACTGATCCTCATCCCCTGCCCTGCCACAGGGCCCTGGGCCACCCTTGCTTCCTTGGGACTGCTCAGAGACCACCAACACAGCTCAGGCACAAGGAGCATTCCTTAGGGATCCATTCCATGGTGCCCAAAGTGAGGCCACCTCTACTTTTGGCTTGACAGTGACAGAGATCATCAACATTTTGCCTGTTGTGGCATGTAGAGTGATGGCAAAGGCTCAAAAATAACTAAACAGCCTATATTCAGCTCTTTTAGGATTACTATTATGCTGGAACACACCAGCAGCACATCAGTACCAGGATTTCAAAAAGCCCTTTGAATAATCAAGAGAATCACTCCTTCCCCTCCAAATAAATTGCATCCTACTTAGTGGCAAAGCTCCATTTCTACCAAGGGTTACCTTCAATGTGTCTCAATTAAATTTTAAACCAGCAAAATTCGCATCTTCACTCACTTTTCCTCCCCCTTTTTTTCCCTTTTCAGTATTACAGCTATAACAGCCACAGATTGCAACTTCACAGATGCGTGTTTGACATTAATACAAAATACTTCTCCAGGAGGATAAACAGGTACTGAGCTGGTATGCCAGTACTATGCTTTTCACATTTGTTAAACTTAAATCTTAACCTGAGATAAGCTCTAGTTCAAATTCCACAAGCACATCCCAGGAAATCACAAACACATCTATAAAACTACATATAAAACAGCCTCATCTTCCATATAATGACAGAGCCTGTGATTTCTGGAAGGGAATCCAAGGAGTATGAATGTCAGCTTCCCATGGCTACCTTGGAAGCCTCAGTCAGAAAGAACAGGAACAGGAATGGTGCAGAAACAGAGGAACAAGCAAAAACATAGTTTAGACTATTTGCAGGGGCAAATAAATGTTTATGATACATTTAGAACCAAAGTGTGTCAATGCTACCTGGCACAATCACAAAAAAGTCATACTAAACCATATTTGCTGCATCATTTCTCATTAATACAAGGTCCTAATTCACTCTCATAACCACAGGTGGTAACAGGGGCCACATGACTTCATGGACTGCCATTCTACTTGCCATGGGAGCCAGTTCAGAAGTTATTTACTTCTGAGCTGAAAGAGATGGAATTCCACCAAATGAGGCCTCCCCTCTACCCCACTTGGACATAATGGGGAGACAACTCCTTACAACTACAGCTGCAAATCAATGTTCATGTCTTTCCTGCACATACAAATTTGGCCCTCCCACTCTGTCCTCTTCCCAGATACTCAAAACATAACTTCAACACAGTTTGGAAAGGCAGCTGTGGTGCAGGTGATCCCAAGAGGCTATAGCCAGCCCCATGCCATCCATTTCTGACTCCCTAAGGAATCCATTGCCTCCCAGTATGGTATTGCAAAGCTATTCCAGCCAAGGCAAATAATGAAGCTGCTCAGGTTCCTCCTTGGCCCTCAGGAAGAAGAATGATTAAAAGCATCATTGCTATTAACAGTTGTGCTGCTCACAGCCCATGAGTATGGGAAGTTCTAGCTTGGGAAGTATTTGGGGACTGTGTATAGCTTTACTCAGCTTTCATTTAATACTTTGGCTTAGCTCTGTGGAAGCTACATCGTTCCTGCACTATGTTCAGCAGGGATCTGTTTGCAGAAAACACTGACACCCCACTCCCTGCACTACCTCTCCTAAAAAAACCCCTACAAATTATTAGAGAGAGGTATTTTGAACAAGTACGGTGATAAAATGTTGTTTCCCAAAGCTATCAAAAATGCGTATTTTCAAACTCCACTACAAGTATCAGGGGCACTGCAGGCTGCTAGAGTGAAACAGGTTATTTTGTATCATTTTTGAAGCAGCAGGTATGTTGCACTCTCGGGATTAACTGCATCTTTGTATATTATAGGACTGCTGCAGTCTAAAAAGCTGCATTCCTTCATTATTTTCCAGGGCTGCTGATCAAACATCAGTTCCTTAGGTAGCAATATTTCTGGGGGCTCTTCAGAAATGTTTATCTGTAGAACTGTTTGCAACTGATGTAGGTGCAATGCAGTATCCTGCCACTTTGAGCACCAAACACTTCGGGGGCTACATTAAAAACATTCCCTTCCTTCGCTCTGCCCTATTTTTGCTCTGTGGCAGAGCACAACTTGAAAAACGATCCGTAACATCAAACTTAACATAAGTTACCCTTAAAAAAGAAAGGGCAAGATTAATCAGCAATTTTTAGAAAACTTGAGCAAATATTAGCAAGTGGCTCTGGTATTTTGAGTTTCCACTAGCAAAATTACAAAACCAAAGAAAACATTTTAATATCAACATCTTGCAGCTGCATTTTGCTCTCTCATGGCTAAAAGCTTAAATCAATGTGTTGCAGCACAGGAAATAACCAGAGTAGGACACAAACACAGTCTTTTAACTCAGATCATTGCAACAGTTAATCGAGCATTTTGTGACAGCAAGCCATTTACCAAGTACATTTCCACATAATTAAGCAGCAAACGAGACACAGTCCACAGGAGCCGCACATTTAATTGTGTCAGCAATCAGATCATGAAGCACTCTACGCATATAGACGTGGCTATACACACCTGTCTTTCTATACTCACCGTGCAGCAAGGCATGGGTCTTAAGTTGGTCTCCAAACAATGCTTCAGAACCCCAGGCAGAGCAACCTTCCTCTCACTCTCATCTCGGGCAAGTCAGTGTTTCTGGAAGGTGGCCAGGCAAGATCAGATTCATCAGCCAATAAAATTGTCTAAAGCTGCCGTTCCACAGGAGACCGTTCCTCCGGCTGCAGCTTCAGGAGCAGCCAATAAAGGAGAAAATCAGCATCAGAGTGCAGGCGAGCATTTTGCCCCACACTGAGGGTCTGCTTGCCAAAACTCCTGCTTTCCCCTGCCTGTGCTGCTGCACACAGTCATCCTCCATGAAAAACAACTTGCACTTGGCTTGCCTGGCTAAAATAGGCGCACAGCTATTCTGAACACTGACAAGGGTAAAGGAATCAGTCAGGCAGGTACCTCATGAGCTGGGAAGCAATACAGTGACATTTGGAGCCATGGATTCATGCTGCTAGAGGGGTACCACAGCAGACCCAGCTTTTTGTGGGCACTGGGAATTACAGCTCACACAATGTTGCTTCAGTTGAAGACAGATAGTTCATGGGGGGCAATGTGGAGGCTGTGAAAACCTTACCCCTGTTTTATCTTCCGGAGCTGGACCTGCTGCAGTGGCTGCGGGAAGCCATCATGTCCTTGGCCCACGTGTTTGTCCTGGACGTCATTGCCATTCAGAGGAGCCCTTGATTTCACCCTGCCAGTCCTACAGCAGCAGCAAAATATCCCAGTGTGCAACAACACTTCACAGAGCAGCTGTCTGACATCCCAGGATCCTTAGGGCTTGCCTTTCCTTGGAAAAACCAAAAAAGCCAGTAAAAAAAAATCAGTCTTACTATGTGTTATCTAACCAACAGTAAATCCTAAAGGTGACAAGGCATGTGACAGTTATGCATGAAAGCAAGTCAAGAAAAACCTTTGTAGGTATTTACTTGTAAATTAACAATCTAAATAAGACCAGGCCTCTGTGTTATCAGTCTGAACACACAGAGTTTGACAGCAGATAACGCATTTTTGCCACAAAATCTTAGTAGAGAAAAAGCACAGGTGGTCTCTGCACACTATTTTACTGCCTTGCTGGCATTTACCTCCCCTAACCTCTCTGAGGTTAAAACTATTTGGATTTGTTTCCTCAGAAATCCTGCACCGAGGTGCTTTATCTGCAAAGCTGAGTTGTCATCCAATCTGACAGCAGCCCTGGTGAAATCCCATTCTCAGCAACATTTTTTTTCAGTTTCTCTACACAAATAAAAAGCAAATATCATCCAGACTTCACCAGTAATGTTACATACCCTCACCTACATGTATTGGAGGACAAAATTGTCTGTAGTGAAGCCAGCCCATTGGAAGGCTAAGACTTTACAAAAAGCTACACTGCATCTTGAAATGGGAAGGGATTCTTAACAAAAAAGCAAATGATAAGGAAAAAAGGATTAGAATATGAAGATTGGAAATTACAATAAATTAGATATTAGAATGGGGTCGTCAAGGGCAAGACTATCATTAACAATAACTGGTTTTCGTTTTCACATGCCATTGCCTTTAAACTCCTGGTTTATATGGATGTATTTTTTACATATTTATGAGAGACCTCTGCTCTCTTTCTACATATTTATGTGAAACCTCTCCTTCCATGCTGGTACTACAGCTATTTGAAGGACAACAAGCCAAAGATTTGTCCCCCAGAGCTCTGAAGGCTGTATTACACTGGAGGAGCTGGAAAAGAGGCTCCTCAGAAGCCACACTGATAAAATCAGTCAGCACAGAGGCACAGCCTGACTGAATTCAGCGGCCTGGACTTTGCACTCTGATCTTGAAAAGTGAAGACGGTCCCATGGAGAGTTGGCTGTGTAATGACAATCACACCAATGTGGCTACATTTTGCTACTACATGGCTACTTTATTTAGCAATCTTCTCATATTTATGCTTCTGTACACTTGTCTCATGCCGCTGCTGCCTAATGCTCATTGGTTTAGCGGCTGTAATTACATGTCCATGTTACTTGCTGATTGGCTGTCACGCTAGCATTTTTAGCTAAGGTGTGCTAAATTAGCAGTTCTCATACCATGTTTGGCATCTGGCTTTGTCCTTGCACAATGCTTATTCTTCTTTGTTGTATCTATTCGAGGACAGTACGTAGTCTATCTTGTTCTGAGGACAGTACATGGTCTTCAAAGTAACTCTGTAATCTGCAGGCCAGGGTTGCCCAATTCTTGTAAGAGTACAGCATACCCTTGTTTTGCCAAGAATTCTTCTACAGAAAAGTTGCATGTGCAAGCATTTATGATCTGAAATTTCCTTTGATGTAAATTGGAATAGACCCATGTCAATTCACAGAGGCTTTTCTTCCAGCTGGGGTTCTTCTCTTATCTCTGTAAAACATGGGGTCCCATTTGGAGCCATGGTGTGCTGCCATATTGTCCATCCAAGGGCAGCACTGAACAGGGAGCACACACCAACCTGAAGGCAAGTACATGCTGAGGGATCCCTCAAACAAGGCCTTGGGTCTTGGAAAGAGACTTGTCAAGCAGTAACCCCAGAAATCAGTGCCTTGGCTGCAGAGAGGCAGCCAAGCTGGACACACAAGTCTTCAGAGCAGCTGGCTTAAGGAAACCATGGGACACTTGACAGCAGGTGAGGAGCTCCTTATCTTTGGGAGCAGGAGAGCACAAAGCCAGCAGCAGGCCAGCACCCACACCAGTGACACACAAAAGAGGGGGATGCCAAGCAGGTTCCCAGACCAGTCTGTCTCCAGGAGCTTCTTCATTTTCACACAGCTGAAAAGAAAAAAACCATTCAGCCAGGCAGCTGTGCTGGTGTCCCATCCCACTGGCAAGCACTGGGTTGATTTAGGCTGGAAATTGTGCACATTGTGCTAAAAACCTGGTGAACACATACATTTTCTTCTCCTCTGTGTTTGGAGCGAGGTCAAACTGCACAGAGAAGTGCTGCTGCAGGGTTTGGTTATCACTCATCATAAACTTTAGTTCCAGAACTTAAATTCAGTAATGGAGAACATTTTCTAAGCTGCTTTCTGCACATACTTGAGGTGATTTGGGCTCTAATTAATTTGGAACAGGGCAGGGAGTTCAGAAATTTTCCTTTTCTCTCTCTGACATCCCTGTGTCCCACTTCAGTTTTAAAGTGGTAAGGCACATCTAGATTAAGGCACTAGGAGGGAGAAAGAAGAGAAAGAAAAGAAATCTAGCTGAATTAGAGATGGCTGACAGGGCATTTCATCAACCCAATTGTGTACTCAAAGCTTTTCAGAATCCATAACAAGAGTGGCCATGGAAAAAAAAAGAGTGAGTCATTGCAACAGCTAAAGGGGAAAAACCCTACACACACAAAAAAAAGAAAAAAAGGAAAAAAAAAAAAGCAGAACTCTGCTTCTCTGCTGAACCTGCTCAGTGAGGAGTTTCCATAGCATGCTTGTACTTTGCCTAGCCATAGCCCATTTTTATTCTCTTTAGCACATTTATCCTTTGTGAACTAGGGTGACTAGGGTGTTCCTTCTTGGAAAGCTACAACACTTTCTTACACTAGGATAGCCCAGCAGCATGCAGGAAGCCTATGACACTTCAAGGAACTGAAGTGTATATTTGTACTTAGAGCTAAGGCTGTTAAATGTGCATTGGGCTTCTCTGTAATGCAAGATCAAAAGCTGCTTCCCTCTTCCCCATCTCTTCCAGCACCTGGATGTGCAGCTGGCATGCACATGTCCCCAGTGAGGGGGTTGGGCAGGCTTAATCTTTTAACAGCAGTATTCTGCTTTTCTATGTTTTATGGGCTCAGTATCTGCACAGTTCCTTTATATTTATTTATTTTTTAAAATATATAGATGACCTCAGTGTTAAAAGAGAATGTATTGATTTTTGGGAGAAAACTGTTTTACACTCAACCCTTCACACTTACTCTGATCACAAAGGACAGTGGGATGCTATGACTTTCTCCAGTTTCACCTTTTCTAGCAAGGAGTGATGAAAGGCCATATATGTGAAAAACAGTAAAATAACCAGAAGAACTCAGACTCTTTTTGTACCCACCTCAAGTCTAAGCAGTCCCTGCTTGTCAGGACTCCAGAAACATGGAGAAATCCAAGTGCAATATGCACCAGAAAACAGGCATTGATCCTAGAGTACAAAAAAGCAGCCTGCAAGAGAGTAAGAGAAAATTATTTCCCTGTGAATTGTCTACCCCTCTGAGAAGTGAGATACCCTCTCTTGGAGCAGGCAGGTCAGCAGGCACAGTATCCAGCGGTCCTGCTTTGAGTGAACAGAATGTGGAAGGAGACACAAGATCAAAGAATTGGTGTTGCAGTGCTCAGCTCTAGGCTGCTTCACACAGTCCTACTCCATGAGCAGCCTGTGATGAGCAAAAGAGATGAGACCAGCTCTGTCAAAGCTGGGGGTTTGTGTGGCAGGTATGTGTAAAAAACAGCTTCAGTGTATGGTTCCTGTGATCTCTCATGACAGATGCCCAACTTATTCATTAACATAGGAAAGGAGACCTTAAGGGATTCACAGCTGAGGGAAGAAAAAAAGAAGTCATGTTACTCAGAGCTCTGGTTCAGATGAAGCAACTCTGCAAGTCTAATAATGCAGCTTTTGGCTTTTAGTGTTATTTATGGGAAAAGTGAATTTGAACAGATCTGCTGGGTTTGTTCAATAAAAGGAGGGGACTGGGTTTTCATTTACACACACACCCCTCCTTAGATCAGTTTGACACTGCAGTGGAGTTGATGCCCTCTGCTTGGCAGCCTCATTACTATGTGTAACAAATGTAACATCTTATAAATAATTTATGTTGTAAGAGCAAATACAGTTTAGAAGAAAGAAAACATTTAGGAAATCTGGGATCAGAAAAGGCTAGAGTGAGTCAACACGGGCCTCTCTGTTTCCATGGAATTAAGAGCATTACTCTACCCGCCTTAGCTGCCGTCAAAGAGCAGCCCAAGTGACCAGGCAGGAAATATTGCATCAGATTACCAGAAAGGGAAGAAGAGCACTAAGCAGGGAGAGAGATCTCCCAGGGAGGGAGTGTGCTGGGCTGGGACCCAACAGGAGCCAAACTTGTTTTCCATCTCAGTTGCTGATTTCTGTCCCACTCTAGGCTGACCCCTAACTGTGAGGGGGAGGAAATCTACATAAATAAATGAAAAAATTTAGTAAACAGCTGTTCTGGTGTCAATACCTTGTCACATCCCATTTTCTGCTTGTTGAAACAAACTTTACCCATGCTTTCTCTGCTGCACTTGGACTAATTTATCATGCATTATGTATGTTCCTCTGTCTCAGAGTTTAATTATTCATGAATCCCTCCACCCTCACCTTCTTCCCCTTCCATGTGCACAAGGACCAGCGGGCACAATTCATCAACTCAAGCTTTCCATCACCACCAGCTTTCCAAGGTGTGAGCCTGCAGCCTGGCCCAGGTGTGGACATTGCTGGCTCGTGCCAGAGATGCCCACATCCATGTGTTCACTGACCTGCCTCAGAGCTGGGGAGCACTGCCTGAGGCCTGGCTGCTGATGCGCAGAAATGGCGTCTCCCCTGGGGCTCTTAACAACCCTCCTGCCCCTCAAGCAGGTGCTGGAGGCTGGGGACAGCCCAGTCTACAGCACCTGCTTGAGGGGCAGTAACCCCTAAAAATGTGGGGTGGCCACCAAGGCATGTACCAAAAGCCCCAAAGTGAGGTTGGAAACAAATTCTCCTCATCCCTCACAGTGGCGGGAACCCCGCGGAGCCGCCTCAGGGCCCTGAGGGCCCTCTCGCCTGGCATGGGACTCACTGTTTCTCCCAGCACCATTTTCACTTCATTTCTGTCTGGAGGGAAATGTCTGAAGAAGGCAAACCTACCTGCTGGGTGCCAGCTTGCACAGGGGCCATGTCAGTCCTGTTCCCAGCAATGGTGGGAGCAGGGTAGATTGGACGTGGCCACATGGGACAAGGCCTGATGGCGGTGGGGTGGGCAGGAGCAGACCCATGCCTGGTGTGGTGCCCAGATGGGGCAGCAGAGGAGCAGCCACTGTGAGGAGAGGGGCCAGGGGCTGCCTCGTGCCTCCCCTGCCACACCACCGTGCACTGCCTCTCCCTGAAACTGGAGCTTTCTCTGGGAAAAGTTCTCCAGTGAGAGCACAACCCTCACCAGCAGTGAGGGACAGTGTGAGCAATAGCCCTGGCAGGAGCCTGGGGTGGACAAGAGGCGAGGCAGCACAAGGAACGTTTATAAACCCATAGAATGAGGAATTACATACAGCGCAGAAGCTTTTTCTGAGAGCCAGGATCTAAAACTGTTCTCAACTGCCAGTGCCATGGGACTCTTGGTTTGACTCAGGTGTGTTCTCAACAGGATCATGCATGGGACCCATGAAGCATAAGAAAACACCTGATGCCAGCCAGGCCTTCCAAGTCAGCTCCCAGCACGCAAATCCAGCCAAACTGAGAAAAAGTACAAAATTATTACTGATTTCTGTACCTTAAGTGCCAGATACCATTGCTTGCATTTTATTCCAGCCCCCATTTCTAAAAAGCCACAAATATTTTTTTTTAAACTGGGAATTTTTCCTCCTATTTTTAGTAGCAGTAATATCCCACAGTGTACAAGAGACATAATCTGCTGTCCTGGGCCAGTGCTCCCACCTGTGCTCTATTACTACTTAATTCAGCACAGAATGCCTCAGTCAACACCACTGCCTAATGCACCAAGTATAATGTGCTTTTTTTAACTTTTAAGGCTTCCCCTCCAGCTTGTATAACATTGCTCAGCTGATCTCTTAATTTCCTACATGCAAAAATCAAGCTCTTTGTTCTGAAACCACTCAGCTTTCATCTGCTGCCAAAGGGGAATCCATCTGGGTGCCATAACTTCCACCCTTTGAAATGAGTCCTCCCCACACCCACTAGCAGACAGGAGGCCTGTGGCCACAATTCAGGATGCCTGCCTGATTTTGATTTTCCCAGGGAAGCAGGGAGGATTGGAGAGGGCAGGCATTCTCATCCTAGTCACAAATGCTTCCTCACAGATAAACCTCACAGGTTGGGGGGATTTCCCCAGGTGTAGCAAGACCCTAACTACCACTGTCCTTTCCATTGGCTTTCTGCCTGTGCTGTGTAATTACTAGGGCAAAAAGATGGCATTTCATTTAACTGTAGGAGTTATTTTGGGTTTTTCCATCCCTCAGAGCACAATGGAATTTTGGTTTCCTGTGCTGTGGCTCTGCTTAGCACAGAGAGCCCAGGGCTGCTGCTGGAGACTGGCCCATGATGGAGGTAAAGCCTTTGCAAGGCACAACTGTGAAACACTGCTCTGTCCACTGCAACTTCTTGGGCTGGCCCCTCTGCTGCTTTTGCATAACAAGAACCAGATCATAAAGCCAGACACATCCCATGGCAACTGATCAACCCCAAATGTCTCGTTCCCCACCCACAGCCCTTAGCCCCGGCAGGTCCCGCTTGTCTGGCCACCCTCACACCCGCTGCCTTCACCTCAGACCTCCACCTTCTCTTTCAGTTTCATTGTTGAGCCTATTTCTTGCTGTAATTAGTCAATTGATTCCCCCATATGTGAACATTGAGGCATCCTGAGACTGTCACTTCAAAGGGCTTTTGTCACCAATAATTGAAGCATCTCCACCCAAGCAGACTGTGCTTTTGATCAAGGATAAGCAGTTTGCTCCTGACTGTGGGCCAAGAAAAGCTATAATTTGATCACAGTGCTGGCAGATGTCCTAGTGAGCAGGGGAAATTCACTTTGTTATGCTTAGTAGCTCCTGCCTTTCAATCACGGGAAATCATAATTTGACTATTAGCATGTAAGAATTTTCCTTACACACCAGCAAAGTTAAAAGGCCACTGTCAGCTTGGAACATGATGCCTTTCCTATAGAGGCTGATGAGAGGCTTCACACTAATCTCTCCCTGCTGTTTGCCTATCAGTTTCTGGTACAGTCACAGATTATTGAAATGCTAGATTTTTTGCAATGGAAGTATTTATCTCCACAGAAATTATTCACTTTTTCCTTTTCTGTTGCGTGAAACAAGAACAAGCACCACAGCTTCACTTCTGCAAATATTTTCAGTTTACACCTGCAATGAAAAACACAGGTTTTTCCCACCACATCCTCTCAGCACAGCAAGAGTGCTTTCTGCTTCCCCCAGGCTTGGGAAAGCAATTCATCCCCATAAACCCAGCTGCTAGCAAAGACATCAGTTCATTTTGCAAATTCTTTTTGCGGTATTTCAAAGATGATTGTTTGTCTTTGTTAATGATACCAACATTGAATAGCCTACAAAGCCTTCTGATTTTATTTCTACTCCACCCATTTTACTGAAAGGAACTACTTCTGAGCAGTTTGCAAAACTGCCTTCAAATGTCCCCTAAAAATTTTGTATAAAAGAAGTCTGAAAAATGGTAGACAATTGCAAAATGCTGCTTATTAGAGTGACCATGGTCACCACACTGCTGTCTCATGCCTCAGCTGCTGGTTGTGTTTATCTCCTGCCTCTGGCCATATCATTGATTGCAAACTCTAATCAGGAAATGGTCTTTCCCTCCTTGGCAGCTGTATTGTCAGCCCAGAGGAAACAGCCACCTGAGTCTTCCAGAGCCATCCTGCCTTTTCCAAAATAAACTAAACAGCAAAGTCCTTGGAAGTTGAAATGTCTGCTGAATGAAAGCTCAATCCCAAGAAAAACTGCAGTGTTGTGTTTTTTTCTTGCAGAGAGCAGTCTCTGCAGACTGATGCTGCTGGTTGTGTTTTCCCAGAGATTCTGGCTCTACCTTCTAAAAGCATTTACAAAATATTGATCACTTCATGTAGTAAATTGCAACTACAACAATGTTTCATCTGGAACCAATTGACCATAGCTCACAGAATAATACATTCATGTACTTCTAATATCATTTAAAGCCAGTGACTTGGAGAGAGCTTTAAGGCAATAATATTGTGCCTTCATCAGGCTGACTTATAAAATCTCATTGCAATAGAAAAACGTAACCGGAGGGAAAAAAAATTAAAAATCAGAAGTAAAAAGATATCTAATTTCTGTCTGTGCAATGGAAAGTGGATAACCTAAATATATGGCTCAGTGCAATGCTTCTCAGAAAAGAGCATATACTTTCTACAGCTCTTTAGAATAACGTCCTAACTCAAATCTATAAATCAGATAAGAGAATACTGAGTAAAAAATACATCTTGAATTAGGTCAACAAATAGAATACTAAAATCTACATATAGAAGAGATGTTAGGGTTATGGGAATTTGCCTTCAGTTATAATACCATCTGCAGAAAGTTTAAAAGGATATTACTGATTGACATCCATACACATTCAGATTCCCTATTCTCTGTTCCATCTTTTTCTGTGTGCTTAATATTGCTAAAAGAAAAAAAAAGCAAAAAGAAAAAAGGGAAAAAAAGAAAAAAAGGAAAAAAAAAAAGAAAAAGTAAGCTTGGCTTGCCAAGGCCCTGTGCAAACTGCCTGCTCTGTCTATGCCAACATTCCCAAGTCTAGTCTGACTTGCAAGAATAGGGGAAGAGAGAAGGTCATGATTCACATGTGACAGGAACCAAAGCTTTCTTTGGATTTCTCAGCATTTCAGTCCCTTTCACTAAAAAAACACATTTTAAGAAAGAAACAAAGAATATTTTCCTAAATCCTGATTGAACAGCCATGTTCATCTCTACCTTCAATGGCTTTAAAAATATATCAAAATGGTGAATAAATAAAACAAAGAAATTCTCAAGAAAGATTTTTTCAGGTGGAACTGTTCAAATCTTTTTTAGTGGCATTTTTAAAAGATAACACTTTCTAAAATGAAAAAAACCCTCATTTTCAAAACACCAAGTGGCAACATCAAGTGTCTTAACAGACATAACATGACTGGTACTAATGTGATGCCAGTGATTTGACACAAGAAAATATCTACTGCATCAAACATTATGAAATGTATTTTCTGGCATCTCAGTCGCACTTTAGGAGATCTTCATGCAGGAGAAAACCAATTCAGTAGCTTTAGACCTGGCTTATAATTAAATTACAATGAGTTGAAAGGTTTGACTGACGCACATTGGTCACATATTTTTCTCTGTATTTTGGTGAGAGGCCTCCAGAGCTCAGCTTTCATTCAGCACATGACAACCAGGCCTGTCACCATCAGCACTGGGAGCATCACTCAGGCCAGGAGGCAGCACCTGAGAGCTGTTCAGCTCAGCCAAATCCTACTCAGAGCAGATCTTCCACAGGACTGGGGCTGATACACAAACATGGGAAGTTCTGATGTGAAATGTTATTTCTAGGTTTGATTTATTCCCTGCTCAAAGGCTAAAGGATTTGTAAGTAGCAAGGCAGTTGCAGATAGATCTTCCAGAAGATTTAGAGCTCTCTCACACACCTATCTCCATTATTGCCTTGTTTGTAAAAAATGGATCTATCACTAGAGCTTTGTATTGAAATCTCACCATATTTCAAATGGGAGACAGAGGAAGCCAAAGTAACTCAGCAGATGTTGCCAGGTACTTTAAAAGCTATATTTAAAATCTCCCCAAGGACCTGTGTAAAAAAAAGGCAGGAAAAAGTCACGTTCAGTGTTACACACACACAAAACCAGATCCATTAAATAAAACAGCCTTTTAACTGTTATTTGTATTGAGGAGTACGAGCAAGCACGTCATTGTTTGCTGTCTTTATTGATGTATCTGCACTGTGTTCAGCAATCCCATCAAGCTGTTATTGCTGGGAACAGCTGTGGAGCAGACTGATAAACTGGGAAATGAGCACACAGCTGGTAATGCTGAGTAACCAGCTCCAGGCTGGTCCCAACCAGAGCCCTTACACCTTGGAGTACACATACCATCAGAAAATGCCTAGGTACTAGCAACACTGAAGTGCAAGAGCACTTCTCGAGGTAGCAAAGGATTATTTAACACTATTAGGCTATTGCTGGGCTTAGGAGTTTATGAAAAAGGTCACTAATCAGGTGTACAAAACTCATATATATCTCTGTGGAGCTTACATGGGCACGATAGCCTGGGCTTCACGAGTGACCTGTGCCTGGGCAAGGAAGGGGAAACAGCACAAGGAGTGGGGGGAGGTTATCAGAATCTGGGAAGGAAGTGGAAAAGGAGCAGCTGGGCAGGGAAAGCTTTCCTTGGAAAGACCAGTGGTGTCATGTGCCATCTGGAGGCTCAAACCAGAAATGAACAGGATATATTTCCTTTCTGGAGTGACAACAATCACCTTTTAGATAGATACATACCTTAATCAGAGCTGACACTACACCATTATCAAAAAGCCTGCTTTCCTTCTGATAGCATATTCCCGACTCTGGAAGCACCACATCCAAAATTTGCTGGACAAAAAAATAAAACAAGTCTAGAAATCCCTTAGAGAGAATCCTTGATTTCCTGTCCATTCTGCCCTGAGGTGAAACAAGGGCAACAGCCTGGCACTGTGTGTGAAGAGCACTCTGTCCCTCACACACTGAGCACACAGCTCTTATGTGTCCCTAGAAATCCTATCAGCATTATGAATACACCAGGAACATCCATGAGACATCAGCACTACACTCGGAACATTGCTCCAAACAATCTGGCTTTTCTCTGATCACTTGGAAAGTTGGAGATAAAATGTGAATTCTAGTAACCCACTAGGGATCAAACTAGACACTTTTCTCAGCAAAAGGGGATAATTTGCTAGCTTTGCTTCTGGCTGTCAGAAAATTATGTATACTAATTTAGAATGTAATAAACCCAGGGAAAGCAACTTAAACTAATAAATGGAATTCTGTTAACAGGGGCTAAGAACAGGCCTGGATTCATAATGTTTTTCTTCAGATTTAAGAAATAGCTTGAGAAGGGCTCCCAGCTTCTCCCCTACATGAGATGTACTAACAGCTCTTTCCCTTCAGCCAACAATGCTGGCAGGAAGCAGCTCCTCCTGGTGCTTCCAACTCAGGTTTTCTGCTTCATTTGCCTCCTCCTCCCTCACAGGCAGGAGGCTGGCACAGGCAAGGGGTTTGCCATGTCCAAGGGTAACAAACATGGAATGAAACACAAGATTGGAGAGCAGCACTGTTTGGTGCCAACATCAAAAACAGTTCAGCAAAGTGCTGAGAACTGAACAGTTTGCAGGCAGAGGTTTTTCAACACCACAAGGTGTTACATGAGGAGCTGAAAGGGAGTCCCTGAAGCAGTGCCACAGCAAAAGAAGAAAGGAAGTACAATAACATTTCTGATGAGTATAGGAAGCAGAGAACACTGTACCTGCCCACTGCAGAAGCACGTAAACTGTTAATCTTTGCTTGCCCCTCATTCCAGCCCTTGACCATAGTGACTGCATCTGCATTTTCAAATTAGTTTTTACCCACAAGACCCAGGAGCTATTAAGATCTTGGCTTTTCCTTTTTGCTTCAGAATAGC
This sequence comes from Camarhynchus parvulus, assembly GCF_901933205.1. Taxonomy (NCBI): domain Eukaryota; kingdom Metazoa; phylum Chordata; class Aves; order Passeriformes; family Thraupidae; genus Camarhynchus; species Camarhynchus parvulus. The sequence continues at coordinate 14,011,180 of NC_044575.1, read as the reverse complement.
GCACTGTGCAAAGATTTCGGATGGTTTTCCTCCCCAAGCCCCCATTTCTGACCTGCTTCCACAAGAACAGCCACATGTTCATGTCATATCTGCTGCCTGATAACAGCCAGGCAGAAAGGGTATGCAAGGAGAGCATCAATACATATACATCCCATTTATCAAGCCAAGAACAGGACAGAAACATTACATCCTCTCCTCTCTGACCTCTATCTCTTTAATCTCCAAGGTAGTATAACTAATATATGACAAGACCAGGTACACAATGTGATTTCCAGATATTCAGGTTCAGCTCTAGCCACACAAATAGACTAAGGCTCCAAATGGCAGCTAGAACAGCTGGCTTTTCGGAGGGTCTAATAGCACAAGGGTAAGACCAGGATGACATGGCTGGCACATAATCCCCCTGAACAATGACAAGACAATCACGCTTGGCTCTTCCCACCTCACCATGCAGTCGTTTCAGAAAACACAGCAGTTGCCACAGAGTATTGTAAAAGCAAGGCAATCCTGACGAAGGGGAGGAATGATACATTTGACTCCATTGATCTTAGAAGGCTAATTAATTATTTTATTATACTATATTATTCTATACTATATTACACTACATCTAAACTGAATCTGCACAAGCACTCTGACTGAACAGAATCTCGTGACCATCAGCCAACAGTCCCAACACACACACATGGATTCAATTGGTCAATCAAAACACTCACACTAGAATCCAATTACCAATTCCCTTCAGGTAAACCATCTTCCACAATGCATTCCACTTGTGCACAACCAGAGGAGCAGCAATTGAGATAAGAATTGTTTTTTCTTCTTCTCTGAGGTTCCTCTCTGCCATTCCCAGAAAATATCCTTGGGAAGTTGTGCCTTGCTTTTCTCTGTGAAGAGAAATGTGGCCACAATAGAGGACAAAATTTTAGTTTTGTGTAAGCACCCTGTGATGAACTGGAGAGCTGCTGAGTGCCACTATCACCCTCCAGGCATGTGATCCTCCTCAGGAGTGATTCAGATGGCAGCCAGGAACAGCAACTAAGAATTCTGGGAGAAAGGCATTTAGCTGAGATAATTTTCTATGCATCTACAGACAGGTGATCTTTAATCCAGTAGCCAGCTATAGCACCACAAAGATATTTCTGCATCCCCTTCTATCACCACCTCCAGACAATGCAATATCTTCAACAGATGAAACAGTCCTCACGCTTGTTTCTCTGGAAGTAATCAAGTCTTTGAAACACTGCTCCTCCCCAAGGCTATTTCAGCGAATGGAAATCTCTGATGGACCTTGGATGATGGTCCTGTTTCCTTACCTGGTATCAAGCTCTTCCTTTAGAGAAGCTACCAACTGCCAGGACACATTAACATCAGACCCAGGGCCTCCCAGGGAAGTCTGAATGACAGATTATCCCTGTCCCAGGGAGCTTCAGTGACTGCAGCACACAGCTGACTCAAGTGCCACCCCACAGGATGGGAGCCCACTTTCCTTTTATAAAGCCCTTCTAAATGAAATTAGTATTTTAGCAAATTAATTTGATTCAAAACAGAATCCCAACAAAAGAAAAATAGGAACAAAAGTGCTCTAGGATGATGCTTTTTAATTGTTATTTTTATATTTTTAAGAACAAATCAAACCATTAAAATATTACAGACATGTACTGAAATTTCCTGTACAACAAATATGAAAACAATAAAATTTGTACATCATTTCAAGATATTCAACAGTCACTTATTTGAAACACATCAACTTTTCCCTTCTTAAGCAGGCCCCAAATGGGAAGAAAGAGTTAAACAGAAATGCAAGAGATGCAATTGTCACACAGTGGAGCTTTCAGTGGACAGCTTTAAATAAGCAACAATGAAAGAAAACACTGACCAAAGAGATAGCTCTCAGCAATTATAACACAGAGAACATCAGAGGGCAGGAAGAAAACATTTGCAGGAATTCAAGTCGTCTTGAGGAAGACACATCCACAAGGTAGTGGAACATTACCTGTAGTCCTTTTCCTGCAGAGACATCCTAGAAGGAATGTCCTACTTATTCATACTGACACTACAGCCAACTTTATGTTTGCAACAGCTTAAGCCTTACCAACTTTTTCCACCCATACACAAAATCAAGAGGTCAATTATTTCAACTTTCAGTCTCTTCTCGCAATGTGTCAGTTTTGGAAAACACCTGCATAAGTTCTTTAAAAATGGATACTCTTTATATGATGGCACACATGAGAATTTGATGCCTGCTTCCAACACCAAAATAATGGGACAGATCCATCTGTTTTCTGTAAGAGGATCTGGGCAGTGGTTAGGCACAAACACATACTGTCCTAGCTCATCTTCTGATGTTCTGCTGCAACAGAATAGAAACAACATGATCTAGCATGGAAGACTCATCTCCCTCTCCTCTAAGCTACACAAAACAAGGGCCTTCTGAAGCGAAAGAGCACTCGCCACCCTAAGGCAGCAAGTTCTTGGGAGACCTGGAAAAACAAATACTGGCTCTGTGCTCTGCACAGATGTGCAGTAATTAAAAGAATAAGAGTTAAAGAAAATAACATGACTGGAAAGGGCAGACTTTCGTCCCTCCCAGTTCTTTTGGAATGGTTCTGTTTGGTACAAGTGGTTTATCTTTGTCATCTGACAGCAGCTTAGGAAGAATGCAAATGAGAGATCCACTTTGTGGGCTGCCAGTTTGGATGGAGCCAGGCAGGATCAGGAACCTCAAGATGAGGGTTTTTTAAAGTATTTCCAGAGAAAGAGGAACAAAATTATATTCAAGAACCCACAAGTGGCTGCTACAAAAAAAAACCAAAAACAACAAAACAAAACAAAACCCAACAAAACCAAACCAAACCAAACCAACAACAAAACCAAACCCCAAAACCTAACAACCAAAAGTGCACTGTGGTTTGTCCTCCAGTTTTGCTCACACAGCACACCACAGTTTCACACCAGGTTGTAAAAAATTCCTCAGGATATTTGTAAAGTTACAGTTGTGCACCAGGAATTCCTATGTTCTCCTTCAGCTGACATTGGATCCTGTGAGGTTGCCAGGTTCCACTGTAAAGCCACATATACTCCTAGTATTTGTAGCTTTTTCTGACAACTCTACTAAAACAAAGAAAAACCCCCAAAACAACAACAACAAAAAAGCAGCAGAATTCCAGGGACTCTGGTTATTAAACCTTCATAAGATTTTTTCCCTGCTTTATAGCTATTCTATAGCATTATTCATAAACTTCATATTCATCTACAACGCAACCAGTGCAACAATCCAAAGACCAAAAAAACACACCTTCTCCCCACCCCATGCTATCTAAGTCCTTCATTGGTAATGCCTTCCTAAGTCTAACAGTTATGTACCAGCAAAATAAATCCAATCTGATCCTTGACTTGTGAAATCAGCTAACGGGGGATTTCTGCTTGTTCCTTCAGTTTCTAAAAGGACCAGTCAAAACAAAAGCAGCAGTATATTGCAAATAATTGTAAAACAATTACACTGGATCAGTGAGATGCAGGCAGGTAAGATGCGTCTCAGTTCTGAATGGCTGAAACAACCGAGAAATTTGTTACAGCAGAATTTTGTGCAATGTCTTTTGGTAGAAACAGTAAAGCCAGTCGATCCGTTTGGGAGTGCTGGAACACTTGGAACCTTAGTTTCAGCATTTTCACAGATTTATATATTTGAGGAAAAACAACAACAATGATAAAAAGACACCAACCTGAGAAAAACTCTATTAGAGTGAGCATTATTCAGTAAATCATATATTGCACCTTTAAATAAATCATTATAAATTGTATAAAAAGAGGAATATCAGGCAGGAATAGGGAGGAGCTATTCTGTCCTTCATCCACACGCCCACACACCCCCCGCACACACATTCACAGATTCACTTGCTCTGTTTTTATCTACAGTTAAAGCTCGGAGTGACAGACCACACTCCTTTTCCTCTGGCAGAGGCACCAAAACGTTAAGGCAGGGGATATTTGTGGTGAAATGCAAAAACAAAGCTCACCTACAAACTTCTGGAGAATCCTGCCAACAGTGCAACTACAGTTAAGTTTGACATAAGCCTTATTTAAAAATCTGTGTTCTCATTAAGAGTTTCAGTACAAAAATAGAATCTCTGCTGTTTTTTTTTCTAGAGTAGCAACTAGAAAAGGCACAATTTCCAAGTATGAATGTCCATTTGAAGGAGCCATTTGTACTCCTTTTTTAAATAAAAAGGAACACAGAAAAAAAATAGATCACAGAGGCACATATCTATTAACTAAGTAACCAGATACAGTAGATAAAATATGTTCCTGAAACTTATAATTAAATATATTAAAACAACTCACCAGCCTGGTGTCTGTAAATGAAATCATATAAAACTGTAATAAAAAGCTTGTGTTATTATTTTAATATTTAAACTCTAGTTCACTGTTCATACTGCAAATGCTATTTCACCTATCAGTACTGTTAAATTCCCAAGAAAAAACAAGATTCCTCTGTTAACTTTAAAAAAGTTTTGCTTGGGTTTTGTTGTTTGGGTTTTTTTAACATGAGTCTGCAGCTCCTGCCAGCATTGTGTTTTTCCTCCTGTAGATCACACCTTTGAATGCAGACAGAACTGGAGAAGCCAGACATAAGACACTGCACACAATCCCAGAAAACACGAGTCGGACACCTCCCTCTCCTACGGGCAGGTAACATGTCCTGGATGGAGGCACTGGACTATGCATGGTAGCCATTGGCCTTCCCAAAGGCTGGCCCAGGTGTGAAGTTTTCATAGATTGCCATTGCTGTCACGTTTTGGTAGATAAGGTCCGTTTTCCTTTCCCTCTGGGATTTAATGATATCCATGACACACTGGTTTAGGAAGACGTACTGGTCCTGGGAGAAAGAGAGACAGAAATACATTTCTAAAAAATACCTGATTTTGGAAGTCATTCTGTTTCTGAATATAGGTTTGGGCACTGCACTGAGTATTACCACAGTGCTTGTTTTAGAACATGTATATATATAGTGTAGGTACACGATTTGTGGTAATTGGGACTGGGGCTGTGGCAGAGCCTCATCCCCAGTGGGCTACAGCTGTGAGAAGCAGGTGAACAGCATTGAAAGCAACGAGACCTGGAGTGCCCAGGTGCACTGACCAATCACCAAAGGGAACAGAGGGCACACAGGTGCAATGCATGAACATGAGGGGTATGAAAGATTGGGCTAAAGAACAAGAAGGGCAGATGCTTGCAGCCTTCTGAAGTGGCATAATGTTACTCTATATGGGTTGAAGCTTTCTGAAATTGTATGGTGACACTCTGTGTGTCGGGCCATCTCGACTGTAACATGTGCTGTGACATATAATTTATAGAAAATAGGGCTGGAAAGGACCTCATGATGTAATTTAATCAACTCCCCCCAGTTAAAAAAAAATAGAATCAGGTTTTGCTATCTAGAGCTAGGATCTGTCATGACTAACGCTATCCTGAAAGACTTTCATGATGGAGATCTTACACCCTTTTCCAAATCATCTTGAGTTAGTCCATACACCTTTCTGGATCAAAGTGGTAATTTCTGTAGGAATACTTGTATTCCTGCAGAACACAAAAGCCAAGATGCACACCGAGACCACTTGACTCCAGATAATTCTGGCTCACAACTAAAGGATAAACCCCCCATGGGTAAAACTAGTCTGCGAAAAAGTCTGCTTCAGGATTTGATTCCTTCCAGCTGCAAATGCCAGTCCTACAAAGTACTCTGTAAAGACATTGCTTGGATGTAACTATGGTCCCTGGCTGCAACTACTTTTGTGGAGAAGAGATGAGGCAGGAAGGAGGGAAGTTAAATGAAGAGCAGTTTTAACTCCTTAATATCTTATTGTCCTGTAACTCAAAGCTACATCTGGATGATTATGCACATCTGAGAAAGGTGCTGCTGGATGAGAGAGAGCCTCACCTCAGTCTGCACCATGAGGGGCCGGTGCATGCGGAGGTCGTACACCACTCCGTACACATCCACGGTGTTCTCCATCTCCATCTGCTGGATCAGGCGGTCGATGGCGATGAATGTCCCCTGTCCTCCCGACGCCAGCGCTGCAACGACACGGACAGGCTGTTTGTGCTTCCTCCCAACCACGTGCTCACTGCTGGCATGACAAAAAGCCAGGCAAGCCAGGATGATGCCTCCTACTATTTCAGTGGCATGGGTAATAAATCTTGGCTCTCACCCCCACCAAGAGGGGCTTCTCAGCCTTGCCCATGCACAAGATTTATATACAAGCTCTTGAAAGGACATCTTTCCCAGCTCAGTTTTCCAGGCTAGGAGAGATGCTCTGTTCTTATGACGTTTTGTATCACTTCCTTTGCTACCTACACAGCACTGTTAGTTTCTGAAGCACTGGGCAAAGGTTTTAGCTTGGCAAGGTAAATAGCCCAGGTCCTTACATAGAGAGACTTTGGTTTTAATCCCGCTGAAATGGAATTGACTGTAAAAAACCACAAGACAAAAGTGTGCCTAACAGAAACACCTTCTTCCTACCTGCAGTGCACCAGAGTAGGAGAGTCCACTGGATTCTGGCTGTTGTACTCATGGACAAGGTGCCTGAAGTTGATGAGAAGGTCTGTTGTCTCTGGCACGCCGTGATCTGGCCAGGAAGTGAAATGGAATTGGCGCACCATGTGGCTCTCGGCCGTGTTGGACTGCAGGAAGAGTAGACATTATAAAACTAACAAAAAAGACAGTGAAAACTGGCTTCAGAGAAGCGACAGTTGGGCTTCCTGACACATGTACTAGGCTAAGCTCAGCTTCATCAAAGATACCTGCTACAAGTGCAGTGATTTCACCAATGATATTCCACTTTCCCTCTTCCTTCTGGTGTGGTAGAGAATACTTTGAAATAATTTCCTTGTACTTTATGCCAAGCTCATATCTACTGCATTGTATTTACTGATGATAATAATTGTTTGGTCCAGAAGATATTAGAGGTATCTACATAAGCACAAGGTTATTTACACATTAACAACCAACAACCAAGGCAGTCCTCACCTTTTCTACAGTGAAGTCCCTTATTGTCCATTCTGGAAGGACAACTTCTGAGACCATTGTCACAATAATGTCACCATAGCTCTTGGGTTGTTTGTCTGGCCAGTACTGCTCACATTTTGTCTAAGAAGAGAGTTACAAAGTTAGACACATTGCACACAACAATGAAACAACTCACTTTTAAATAACCCACCACCTGAAGCAGGGCTAGAAAGCATGTCACTCTTCTCAAGGGCTATTCCAGGGCAAGAGAACATCTTCCAAAATCATTCTTTAGAGAGAAGAACCCACCCTTAATGACAGTGATTCCACAACCCTCCTGAGACTATCTATTCTGACAGTCAGCAGATATTAAAAAGCTAAAAAAAAAACCCCAAAAACCCACCACCCAAAAATAATTGTGCTTTTTTACATTTAGAAAACAACCAAAAGGATGGTTGTTAAAAGACAGTGGCCAGTCTCCAAAACACTAAGGTAACAACAAAATTAGAAGAGATGCAACTGCCTTCAAGAGACAATTCAGTATTGATAACAACATACCCGGGCTTGTTCCACGCATTTTGTCAACATAACAATAGAGTAGATACTCTTTTCCCAAACCATTTGCCAGAAGTCTTCTATAGTATTGGGTAATGGACCCTGTGCAGCAATAAATGCCTTCTTTGAGTTATAGCCCTAAGAAGAAAAAAACAAAATAAATGTGCATATATATATACACACACAACATCAGTGAGAAATAAAAGCTTATTTTAAACATCATTATGAGCCCTTTTGCCTACATCAGAAAAATACACATTATATTTCATTTCAGCTAATGAAGCAACTTACAGGCATATAGTTTGCATTAATATAGTCAGTTCCAGAGCTTTGATTTGAAAGTTTAACACGAGAAATATCATCTGCAGAAAGAAAAAAGGAAAAGAACACTATGAATTTTTGAACTGGAACCTTTCAGAACAATATCTTTTTATGTAATACATGGTTTCTAAATAAAAGGTGTTCAATATGCATTTTAAGAATAAGAATATAACCTTAGGAATCATAAATAGCAGTAGGCTTCAGAAAAAGGAGTGGCCAGGATAACCACTCAAACACAGATTATTTTGGTTTTAAACATGGTTTGGCACTGCTAATTTATATATTTTTAATCCAACACAAGATTTACTACAGTTTTAATTACTGGATATAAAGAAGTGATTTGGCTCCAGCTGCCATGGCAGCCAATCTTTTTCCTCCAAAGCATCCTTAAGAACCTGTCACTGTACACTTTTCAATTACTTCTGACTCTCTGCTACATTGGGATGCCCACCGGCAGCTTGGCAGGGCTTAAACTCTTACTTGATCTGCAAAGCTGGCCAGCAGGGTCTGAATATTTCTCATAGCTTGCATATTTATTTATGCGTGGTCAACTGTTATCCTCTTGTGTTTTCAACCTGGACTGCACATTTCTTACAAATGGAAAATTAAAGTTATTTAATTAAGGGAAGGTTCTTTAAAGAAGTTTTCTGAAGAAATATCTTTGAGGGAAGGCTCTTTCAGGTGTGTTTATACAGTCATTTTGGGAAAGTAGCAGCCCAAATTCATTCATTTGGAAAATTATATTTGAAACTTCTGGGTACAATTAAAGCTGGATTAGCCAAACCCAATGGGTTTCACTTAAAACTCAACCAGTAGAAGATGCAAACTCAAAGAGAATAACTCACATGGTAGGACATTGTTGTATCTATTTTTCCCCCTGTTCTCAGGAAGTTCAGCAGCAAATTTGGGCTGATGAACACCAGCAGACTTGAGCTCCTACAATAAAAGGAGGATTCATGAGCACCTGGTCCTGGTTTAGCAATCATACAGAAATGTGACAAACAGAAAAGTAGTCCAAACCCTTGTGTCCTGTGCTGTAAAAGCAGGCATGTTAAACTGGGACAAATGTCAATAAAAATCATCCTGTTACAGAGTGGGAAGGTGACAGTGGCAAGTCTTTTAGAGAAGGGATTAATACAGAATGTAGGAATAGCAGCATGTTTAAAACCCACAGATGGACTTTAAAAGCCTGGAAACACTTTTGTGGAAACAGACACTGATATCAATGGCAGCTCCTTCTGGCCCCAAGGCAGGGAACTCCTGCATAAGCTCTGCAGACATTACAGGGAGAGAGGAGCAAATCATGAACCAACATCATGAACCAACTGAAGGAAGCAAAATCTGAGAGGAAGACAAGGTGGAGCACCAGCCTGCGAAGTACAAAGAGACAGAATTTGAAGAAGAAAGTCAATTTGAGGAGATGAGAAATGGAATGAGATTCTTTAACAGCAGACATGACAACACAGAATCCTCCCTGACAGTTCCTTCCTGTCCTCTGTTCCTTACAGCAAGTGAGCTTTAGCACATTTCATAGAAAAACTCTTATGGTCAGTAAGCAAATCATAATTGCTGTTTCTCTGACTGAGCTATTCACAGGTGTGGTTTGCACATCACACCCACGCACTGAAGAAGTCCATGAGATTAGCAACAGACCTGTCTTGATATTTATAAAAACCCCAAAACAACCCAAGATGAGAAAACTGAAGTGCAGAAAAATTATACAGTGTCCCCTAGGCTAAATCTGTATATGACTAGGGCAAAGATTTCTCTGGTGAGAGCTCTGACAAGTAGGCCATGCCACAAGCCCATGGTCAGAGATAATAATTCAGGACAGGAAGTATTTATCATGCACTTCAACTAAATTCAGAGCTGCATAAGGGAAGGGAAGGCTATACACACAGCTTAATCATCTCTACAAGAAAGGACCCTTCTTTTCTCCTTCAGTAAGCCTTGTGCATGCTCCATGGGAAAGATGATTTGTCTTTCCAAAAATATTTGTCATGAAGCTCTCTCCCCAATGAGGGCACATACCTCATACTCTTCAGCAAAACCACAGTTGGAGTCAGCTTGCTGCTTCTTAAAGTAGGACTCAAAGTTCTCCACTTTAATCATTTTTGATCTAAAATGAGAAAAGCGACATGTCAGCAACTGGTGTTAGGTAAATAAGCCATGAATTAATTCAGTTAATGTGTTAGAAAGTATGCTTTACTTACTTCTTGATTCTTCAGGAGAGGGTGAGGGGAAGAAAAAAAAGCTGATTAGACACATGCAGTTGTATTTTTCATTATGTGAATCTAAGACTGAAAGCACGACTGTTAGTTGCAGCCACAAAACAGTGCACTTACAGGGGACAGGGTAGCAAGCATAGCATTTAACTGCTCTCTTAAATCAAGGAGAGAACAGTGCATCCTTAAGGACAGGAACATCACACAAGGTGTCAGCCAGCTGCTTACTCCCATTGGACTGACCCCATTCCCTGGTGTATTTTATGCCAACCATCAAGACTACAGAGATGGGATCCCATGGGATGTTCTGGCCATGGCTTTCCACCAGTACAAAAATTGGTGCCAGAACCAATAACATGATTCAGTTGCTGTGCCTGTGACTTCCAATATACTGTGGTTACTCCCTCCATGGGCAGCTTTGACAATCACAACATTATCTGGATGAATGGCTCAGCACAAAGTAGTCATTAAAAAAAAAATTCAGATCACAGACCATATTTTGCTTTTTCGCATTTTATCAACAATTTTAATTGTTCTCTCAATGTGCATGAAATCTATTTCATTCAAACCCTGTTTTTCAAAACCATGTGGAGCATTTGTGTGTCTAATAGTGATTCATGAAGTGAACGCTCAGATCTCTGTGGTGGCTCTAGAAGTCTCAATCAACATGATTATTTTTAGTCTGCATGCTGGCATCTTTCAGCTCCACGAGGAATTAATACTTCAAAATTCTCTATAAAACTGCACAGAAAACAAGTACCTGAGTAATTTTTGCAAATATCACTTAAGCTCAGAAAATATCAGGAAAAAAGATATGGACTTACTTAATTGGAGAAAAAGACACTTCAGTATTTCTTTTATCTTTCCTGTAAGGTGAAAGAAAACAACACAGGTTTACAGTAGAATTCAATGGAATTTTTATGAAATTTCTTATCTGTTTCCTTGTGCCTGTTGAGAACAATTTCTTTTAAAGCATCTTATTGTGTGGAAAAAAGAAACCAAATTTCTGAGGCAAACTTTTACACCTGGAATTAAAAAAAACACCAAAAACCCAAAGAAAAGCAACAAAAAACCAAAAAAACTTCACCCTTCTTTTAGTGATGTTGTGCACTGGGACTGCCTCTTTCTGTTGGAACCAGAGTATAAAGCCTGGACACAAAGGACATATTTTGGTGGAAGATGTACAACTGAGGGATCTGCACCACTAACTGATAACTTAGGAGAACTGCTGCTAATCCTAGAATCCCTACAGGGACTCTAGGATTAGCAGCAGCGATGTGTCAGTCATTCAGTGGTAGCTGAATGAAAATAAATGTTGCTAAGCTTTAAAGGAAGCTCTTCCCAAGGCTGTACACAGCAATTGGACACAATTGTAAAAATAACAACAGTTACATAAAGCAACTAAGAAAACTGGACTAAGGGCCCTATGGCTAACTCCACATAAAGGATGGTGAGAAGCAGGAAAAAGCCTTTGGGCACTCTTACATCCCAGATGATTTGAACAAGGTTGGAAACGGACACCAGCTCAAACTCATCAGCTTCTGGGAATTCCAGAATAGAAGTTTCATGTGACAGGCCATCAAGCAATTAAAAAGAATGACTGATGGATAATTTAAAATCAAACCATCTAAGGTACAATTATACGAAATTACTTTTAGCACAATAATTTGAGATGTTTGCTCACTTGTGACTGAATGACTTCATCACTATTCATGAATGGTGAAGCACTGGCACAGGTTGCCCAGAGAAGCTGTGGATGCCCCATCCCTAGCAGTGCTCAAGGCCAGACTGGAAAGAAGCTCTGAGCAACCTGGGATAGTGGGAGGTGTCCCTGCCCATCGAAGGGGGGTTGGAACTGGATGATCTGGAAGGTTTCTTCCAACCCAAGCCATTTTATGATTCTATAATTCTGTTCTATGAATTAAAATTTATTTTGTTTAGCTCTTCTCAACTGATAATTTGTAACTATGGGCTTAAACCAAGTTAATAAACAAGAGGTTTGATACTTCAACTCTAATCTGTAACATACAAACAACATTTTAATACAAATATTTTAAAACACCTTGACAGCCACGTATCATGACAGACAGAGCCCTTTTTAGGAGAAAAATACTGAAGTGAAACACTGGTGCTCCTGAACACAACCAAAACAGCAACAAACACACATTACCTTCTCCTTCTCCAGAATATGAACCCTCCTACAGCGACTACAGCCAAGATAGCCAAGAGGCATCCAATAACCACTCCAGCAATAACACCTGATAAAAGAGAAAAGGTATTACTCATTGTCCTCTTCTGTAACTCCTAACTGAATCAACATGCTACAGTAGAACCTTGCAAGCGACTAACCAGGCATGCTTCACTCTACTACAATATCTTGTCTTTACTGTCCTTCAGCAGTACCAGTATTGAAATCTCCTTAAGAATAATAACCAGAGCATGTTAAATTAATATAAAATTGGGATCAAAGGACCAGTATCTGCATTTCAATACACCTGCTTCTAGTTTAACAGAACTGTGAGACCACCAGTTGCTATTTGCCACTTGTTGCTACACCAAAGTCTCACTGTGTCATCCAATCCCTTTTAGCAAGCCATGGCTTTTGGCTACTCCTGTGGTGGAATCCTATAAGGAAAAAAGGGGTCACCTGCAGAACTAGCAAGGTATGAGTTTACAAAGCAAATCTAGAAAGAAACAGTTCATACAGAGAAACCAACAGTGTTTTGATATTATGAAACTTGCCATAATTAAGGAATTTCCACACACTGCGTATGTGCCAAGCCGCCTGTCCTACATTTGACATTAACTATACCTGGATCCTGGGGCAGTAAGACCGGTTCAGAACAGGGTGAAAATGATACGTAACTATCTTCCCCCTCAATCACGTCATCCGTAAAGGTTATATTAGTGAAACCTGCAACGCATGCCCTGTTGAAAAGGAAGGAATAAGAAAAAAATAAACCCAGGTACATTACAGGGTTTTAATAGCCTTTAGCAAGATCTGTGATCTTTCCATTAGATGATCTTCTAGATTTCAACAGCAGAAAACTTAACAAAAGGGTGGTTTGAAATAAATACCTGTATGAACGAAGAGGGATCAATGGTCCGTTTTCGTAGCCATACATTGTGTTTCCCTTGCCTACATTAATGATGTTTTTATCACTCTGAGAACGGGAAGAATGCGAATCTGCCTGCTCTGTTTTTATGACATATGTAACATAGGCAGTTGTTGTCTTCTTCTTGAAATCTTTGTATGTCTTGTTCAATTTTAACTTCAAAGACTCAGAACCTTCAGGAAACAACAAGAACATGGATATAATTAATCACCTGGTTTTGTATCAACTGGCACAGTGGCAGAGATGGTCACATCAACTACAGTTGTCATTCCTCCACAAGTACTGCTTGAAATGAAAGGCTGAGAACAACAGATAATCTCAGAAACCTCTTTTACTGCAGTGAAATCTACTGCACCACCTCTCCCCAGTGTTATCTATTTTAATTTTCTATTGTGTTTACTTCTAGCCTGTATAGGAGCTTCTGAATAAAGGTGCATGAGTGCTGGAACCAGGCACCCTCATGGACAGACTTCACCAGCCAAGTCAGCTTTAACCATATGTGTTCTATCAATTCTTTTATGTAGAGAGTAAAATGCAAATGGTGTAGGAAAAAATCCATCAGTATTTGTGCTACCCAGAAAGCATAAGGCCTCATTCAGGGTGACACTAAACTTGTCCTGACCTTGTTCTATCCTACAAGAAGTCTCACACCAGAACTGTAGGAGACAAAAGAGGTTATTTCTGCCTTTCCTTGACATAGACAAGCACTGGACAAAACAATGATCAGAACAATTTCCCCTTCAGAAGATTAAGAACAGTCTACCACAGTGAGCAGAGATCAACAGGACATCATTTGCAGAACAGGACCACTTTACAGTGTCTGTTCTTATAGCAGACAAACCCTAGAATCTTGAGGCAATTATACAGTTGAGGCACATGTAACCTAAGAGGTGATAATAAACTCAACTTACCAGTTGTCCCAACAACTCAAGAGCAAACCAACTGACAAATCTTCCCAGTGCTGAGGCAGGACAAAGAATCTCACTCATTTGACAGAAGTTTGCTCTCTACTGACTGTCTTTACAAAGCTAATAATTCCTTCTAAAAGCGGGTATAATACTGAATTCACCTTTAAAAAGGAGAAGCCTTGCAGGAGTTTCTGAAAGGTGGAAAAGCTCTGGTAAGTTTTCTAGAGCTGTGCAGACAAGGGGTGATCTACCACCAGCAGCAAAGCTCTCCTCAACTTTAACTCTGCAGCAACAGGGTGCAACACAACTCTTCCAGAGCACTAACTTGGTCTCATTAAAAGCAGATGAGGCTGCAAATAATTCAGCTGCCTAGAAATGGGTGTTCAATACTACCTGAGGTATGCTATGTCTTGTCTTGTCCCTAGTTCCCATTCCAACAGAAGGTAAATCCCTGGTTATAGCTGCAGCTCCTCTTAGATGCCTTGAATACCACCCTACAACATTTCAAACAGCCTTAGACAACAGAATAAAGCATTGAGTATTTCTTACACAACGGAATAAAGTCCTCTCTGTCTATCCTAAAGGTAACCATGACTGGTTTAGAACAGAGAAACACATCTCAAGAATATTTGTGCTATTTCAACAATAAGGCTGAAGAGATGCTTGGCTGTGAGGCTGTCTTCTGCTCCCACCCCAAAGCACTCACTGTAAATTACAGATGTGGGCAGCCTTTCTCCCTTATTTCTCTCAGTCTCATCCTACAAATTCCTCCTTGAATACCTTCCAATCCAAACCACACAGAAGAATACACCAGTTCTCCTTGTGACTAACCAGGATTGGCTGAAGTTACAAGCAGAGCCGCAGGCAAGAGCCTGGCATTCAAATCAGCAGTTTTGGGGCAGGTGAGTAGGCACGTGAAAAACAGGAATTTTCTGCACTGATGTAATGTAACACACACACACATATATACACACACACAAACATGCATTTCTTGGATGTATATTGCATGGAAAACCACTGAAGGAAGATCTATAATCAAAATTCTGCAAAATTAATTTCCACTGTTGTAAAAAAGAATAAGCATGAATGTCAACTCCCACTTAGCAGAAACTGTCTCCATCAGGTGCCTTATTCCTCCAGTGCACTGGCAAAAATGAACAGTTGTTCAAGTAGAACCTATGCTGCAAAACTAAGTTCCTTAATTTAGTGTTTTATCACTAGACATTCACCTATCAGAGATATTTCTCAGTTCTCTACTTTTCCATGGAATTTAACTTCCATTAATGCTGTCAATGATATTTAAGCCTTCCACCCACATCCCATCTCTCTTAGTTAAAGTGTTTTGGGCAAAATCAGGAAAAAAGCTCTTTTCCTTTTATGACCTTACTGCATGCATCTTTCAGCTGAAGAAGAATGGGGAAAAACATTTCATATTCCAAAGCTGCTTCTATTAGCCGGTCTGAAAATTATTCTGTGGGGAAAGAAAGGACACTACCCAATCTTGGGGAAGGAATCACTGGTAAATTAAGGTGGCAACAGCACAGGGGCAATACATAAGAGATTTATGTACAAAGATAAGTCAGGCAGGAAAAGACTGAGTGAAAACAGGCACCTCCTGAAAACAAGGAGTGACTTGACTTCAAGCAAGGTATCTGCCTCATGATTTCTGAAAAGTGATTGAAACTTCTGAGTCTGCCTTTTCTTTAACTGTTTAACAACTATTTAGAGTGTAAAACATAATGCTGCCTGGTAAATTGTTTCAGCTACATGATAATAACAAACACCTTACTTTGATCTTCTGTTGTAATCATTACTGCATAGGCTTCCAATGGACCATTCAGTGAATCAAAATCAGAGAATTCAACAGACAAAGAGCTGTGACTGACGGCCTTGACTGAAGGAACTTCAGTTGGAGGAGGTGGGTCTGCCAACAAAAATGTTGTTTAGTACATTAAGCACTGATAAAAGTTTTCCAAACAAGAAAAGGCTGTGATATCAACACTGTTCACATAATGCATATTTATTGTGCATCACATTAGACTATGAATTAATATAGTGTTCTATTCATACTCTGCAGGCTGATAATGTAGTGCATACCAAGTCTGGTATTCTGCAACCATGAAGTTAACATTTTGTCATACAAGTATCTTTCATGCTCAGATCTTAATGCTTACCAGTAATGCTGGTGTGACACAACTTGTCCACTGGAGAGCTTTCAGAGCCATTTTGAAGAGTCATAATAGTAACATTATAGGTGCTGAAAAAATTTAAATGTACTATTTGGAAGGTTTGCTCGATGCCTTCTACCGTGCAGCGTGAAGCCGAGTCTTCTCGTACTACCTCAGAAGTACTTATATTATATATTTTGATTCTGAAGCCAGAGTTGTTACCAAAAGGACATTTCCACTTCAGCATTAGGAAAGGCTGCTTGGCCACTGGCTCACACTGAAGTGAATCCACTGAGATAGCAACTGCCAAAAGAAAAAAGAATAACAAAAAAGGAGTAAGAAATCAAGCCTTGCCCTTGGAAAAAGCTGTGTATGTGTATTTTATGTGTATAAATGTTTGTAAAGCTTCAGTATTACTTCTCCTTTTAAAAAGATGTCTACATGGCACCTACTGCCTACACAAGGACCTGTTACCCTATGAGAAGACAACTATTTAACACAATACACAGACCTATTCCGTGCTCTTTACCTCCTCTACAGACAGGGTTACAGGGAAAATTTAGGCTGATTACCTAGAAAGATCAGCAACATTTTCAAAATACCATTCAACCCGTTAGCATATTACTCTAAGAACATTTTAGAGTAGTATGTAGACTGCCACTAAATGCCTCTATAATTATGTAAAACTCTTAGTGGCCAACACATAACAGAATTGATCTAATCTCTGTCCATTAAGAGCACAGCAGTAGCCCTCCTTAAAAGCAGCAACTATAACAAGTCAGTTTGGGCGAGAGTCTTCTAGGATGTAGTATAAAAACTGCAACCTTATGACCAGATACAGAAAGATACTTAAAAAGTAAAGTAGCAGGAAGACTGAGAAGAAATGTACCCCTAACTAAACATTTTGTAAAACTTGGCCTTCAGGACCAAAGCACTTATAAATCTACAATTACAATAAACACCAAATTTATTGCCTCTCTTTGTAATGAAGTATTTGGTACTTTCAAATACAGGGGTTATAGACTCATCTATTAAATTATTTTATTGTTAGAAGGGGTATTACTTTAAGAAACTAAGGAGAAGCACAATTGTGTACCAGAAGAAACAGATTTAGTAAAAATAGATGTGAGTGACTGGAGCTTCCTTCTACTGCAATTTATAAATATTTATTTTTCTTCAGTAACACTGTCAGCTACTCCTACAAATACAGGGAAATTATAGGAGATTACAGACAAGCCCTGGAACACCTCTGACACTTGGTGACAATGGATACCTGGTTTCTAGAGGAGTCATGACTTTTGACCTCTATCCCGTAGGAACAGTTAGATGAAGTATCATCAGTGCTCCATGGGAAATGTCACAGGCCAGCATACTCTACCCTGCTAAGGAAAAAAATGCTGGGCTCTGTAAAAGTCATGAGAAGACTCCAGAAACTCAGCCAAGCAGTACTTCCAGAGTACCAGCAACTCTCCAAGCCAATCCCAGAACCCCTTTGGAAAACCCACTCAGGAGCTCTGAGCCAGATTCATTTCACCTCAGTCAAAATGGGATAAAACAAAAGAAAGGAGAAGGTAGCACACGAGGAAACAAGGCATCACAACAAGGAGGAAAAGTCACAATGCCTAGCATGAGGAATGCAGAAGTAACTTAGCCTTCTCCTATTTGCTGATGGGCTGAGCAAAGCAGCAGGGCTGACAGCCACACCATCCTGTGCTGCCCGAGATCAGCTGCATCCATGGGCCCTCCAAAGGGGGAGGTTCCCAAGGCACGATGCACACTCTGTGGGAGACCTTCCAAATGAGAACCTGAGGGCTTCACCCAAAGAGAGGGCAACAAAACCCCCTGCAAAGCTCCCCCTCCCACACATTACCATTGCTGACTCCAGGCAGGCTGTGTGCAGCACTTCTGCCTAACATAATATTGTATTTCAAACCCTGGGCAGGTGGGCAGAGCCCTGTGCTCCACAGCAAAGCACAGGCTACTAGGAACAGGGATGTGAGAAACCATGACTTACACGTATACCGGTCTATGGACACTCCTTCTCCTTCTGTCTCATGATCAGCTGCTACAGCAAATACTGTGAAGTTGTACAGTGTCCCAGGGGTTAACCCAGTAATTTCTGCTTCAGTTTCATTGGATGTCACATTCTTCACAAATGTACCATTGACAACCTCTATCCTGTACGTGTAGGTGTCAGAAGCGCTGTCATTCACCACCCACTTTAAGGTGACAGAAGTCACACCAATGGATTCTGCCTTGAGATTGAGAACCCGGCTGGGCCCTGTGGAAGGCAAAGCAACAACTTGTTAATGTGCAAGAACAGCTGCCCACAGACATGGAAACAAGGAACACAGCCACACCAGGACCTCACTTCCGTCACACCACTCATGGTGCAGAGCGTAGGATCACCTCAACATCACCAGGCATTCCTGGAGGCTTTGGCACCACTGGGCAGCTAAGACAGAATCGATGGAATGTAACCTTGAGTGGCATTCATCTCCCTTTGACATTCTAAAGCAGAACATTTCATTACAATGCCACAGCTCCCAGGATTTTGCTCAGAAATTCAGAGATGTTTGTCAGGAGAGATAAAAGTGGGGGGTTAGTCTGGAGAAAGGAGGTGGTGGTCCATCTGTGTACATCAAAAGGTAAGGAACTTCAAACGTCACTGAAAGAGGAACAGAGGTGGTGAAAGGTGGCAAAGGAGCAGCTTGCCTAGGTCGTGCCATGAATGTACTCCTGAGCCAGTGTTATCTACAGCTCATTCTGCTTCAGCCACAGGGCCCCAGATCACAGTATGCCTATATGGGAGCCCTTAAAAGAATGTTCTGAAGCCCCGATCCTCCAGGATGTGAAGGCAACAAATGCACCCACAAAAATCCCAGGCCAGAGATAATGTTCTTGGGAAGAGTCCACTGTGACACAGTTCTTGGTAACCAAATTTAACAATCATTGTTTTAGAGGTGTTTGTTTTACTTTGCTTTTTCAAAGAAGGTGACGTCTCTTTCACACAAACATCTCTGACTGCAGGCAGGCAAAGCACAGCAACTCTGCCAGCAACATTTAAATTTCAGGCCATGTGCAGGTGGGCAGAACCCTGTCCTGCACAGCAAAGCACACACCATCAAGAACAGGGATGCAAGAAACTGTGACTTACTTGTGTACAGGTTTAGGAGACTTCCCTCTCCTTCTGTCTCATTATTAGCGGCTACAGCAAATACTGTGAAGTTGTATGGTGTCCCAGGGATTAACCCAGTAATTTCTGCTCTGGTTTCATTGGATTTCACGTTCTTCACAGATGTATCATTTGTACCATTGACAACCTCTATCGTGTATGTGTAGGTGTCAGCAGCACTGTCATTCATCACCCACTTTAAGGTGACAGAAGTCACACCAATGGATTCTGCCTCGAGATTGAGAACCCGGCTGGGCCCTGTGGAAGGCAAAGCAACAACTTGTTAACCTGCAAGAACAGCTGCTCACAGACATGGAAACAAGAAACACAGCCACACCAGGGCTTCACTTCCCTCACACCACTCATGGTGCAGAGTGCAGGAGCACCCCAACAACATCAACAGGCATTCCTGGAGACTTTGGCATTAATAGCTAGGTAGCAGGAAATTGAGAATGAGCTGTCTCAAGCATGACTCATTTTACTTTCACAGGCAAAGGCAAGAGGGGCACAGGCCTGCCCAGTGCTACCACTTTCAGGGTTTCACCTGGCAAAAAGGTAGGCAGCAAGGAGAGAACAGTGGAGGGGAAAGATGCCAGTGGTGCAACTCTGTTCATCAAAATACAAGGAAGATGAAATACCACTAGAGGAGGATTAGTGGTGATGAACCAGACACTCTGCTCCAATCCTCGTGCCCTGCACTTCACTCCCATAGAAGAGAAACCATCTCCAGACCCTCTGGAGACACTGTCTCCTGCTACCTGTTTTTTCTGCATTTTAAAAAGAGGGGAATTAGCCATTACAGACAAACAGCACAGGGGAGAGAGACTTTTGGGCATTGACTGGTCATCTAGGATCATACATACAGGCACATTTCAGGAAAAGACAAATGACAAGAACATTCATGCATTTTCCTTCAAATGCACTGCGTGGAAAGATCAGGCTGGGCTACTGCCTTGGAAGCCAGCTCCAAAATGGTCCATCCAACACCACATGTCAAGACTTTTAATACTCAACAATGGCAAGGAACTGGATGGACAAAGGAGTTCTTCTGATCTAGCACTGCCTGAATCCCTCTCCGGGCTGTACCACGATGGCAGCTATAGGTCCCCAAATCACACAAGTTCACCCGGTATAAAATGCTCTTTGTGAGAACCCCTTAACATGAGAATCTCAGGCCCTCATACTCTAGGTAACAAATGCAAATGCCCCTTTCACAAATTCGCAAAAGACCAGTGCTCAGGGAAAAGTCTCTTCTCCTTGCTGACAGCAGGCTTTACCAATAGCTTTCTACCAGGGCAATTCTGCTTTTACACTAACATCCATCTCTAACTTGGAGATTGGCCATCTCCAGCTCCAGGATGGAATCATCACCTCTGCCTGCAACAGTCTTAAATTACAACCCTTGGGTGGGTGGGCAGAGCCTCATGCTGCACAGCAAAGCACAGACCACCAGCAATAGCAATGCAGGAAAATGTGACTTACTTGTATACAGGAATATGGACACTCCTTCTCCTGTCTCATTTTCAGCTACTACAGCAAATACTGTGAAGTTGTACAGTGTGCCAGGGATTAACCCAGTAATTTCTGCTTTGGTGTCATTGGATTTCACACTCTTCACAGGTGTATCATTTGTACCAGTGACAACCTCTATCCTGTACATGTAGGTGTCAGCAGCGCTGTCATTCACCACCCATTTTAAGGTGATAGAAGTCACACCAATGGACTCTGCCTCGAGATCAAGAACTGGGCTGGGCCCTGCGAAAGACAAAGCAACAACCCATCAGAAAAAAGAAATAAAGAAGAGCCACAGCCACATTTCCAAATTCCACACAGAATGAACATCACTTGGTGCCAAGCTTCACTTCCCTGTTTCTGGCATTCATGCTGAGGCATCTCTGGAAAGGTCATAGGAGCTTTGGGGGATATTCTATCTCATTTCATATGCAACAATCACTTGTTTCCACAGTGGTTTTCCAGACAGAGAAACAGATGGAAATCAGGGAAGGAAACAGTCCAAGCTGATCTTGATCTGTTTAACTCAAAATTGTGCCCATGAGTCTCAATTTGAGATCTTCAGCCTAAACTCTCCTCAATACCAGGAAAAAGAAATGGGCTGCTTGAACAGGTCCAACAGCTGCCTTAGGGGGCTGTGTCTGCAAGCCCAACTCAGCACCAATTCCAGACAGAAAAAACTCACTTCAGGCAGCTTAGACAAGTCTACAGACTCAGTAGCAGCTCCAGGACACACTCCTCTAAATTGCATTGTAGGGAAATTGCCTGTTCTCTTTGCAATTCCGAGCTACATATGAAAGTAGTGTCTATTCCTATCCCATCTATCTAGTCTAGGAAAAAGGTGCCCTGGCAAAAAAGTCAACAAGATTGGCACCACGCTTGATAATGCAACCCTAGGAAGAGAGTCATTCACAGCTTACAGGAACCTCAGCCCCCAGACTGTGCAAAGAGCTCAAAACAATTTTTAAGAAAAAAAAGCCTCAGTGACCGTGGCACCACATCCCTACACAGCACATCTTTTGGTACGAGCTGTGGCAACCCACTCCCAGAGGTGTTGTGAGGTGTCTAGTCAGCCCTCAAGTGTCTAGGAGAAGTCATGCTGTGGTAGCAGCTGGATCTCTACAGAGTCTTGAGCAGACATGCTGAAGAAATAACTGATTTACAGTGGCACATGCAAGGACAGAGACAATTTCACTCCTTTTGCAAAGATCGCTGCATTCATGCGCGCACACAGCTGGAGCAGAAAAACAACGTCACAACAAGAAACAGGACAAAGCTGGAAACCCAAAGTAAGAAAGCAGAGCAATTTGGTACAAACAGCACAGTTACTTGCAATTGGAGGCACCATTTCCTTACTTGTATACAGATTTCTGGACACTCCTTCTCCTTCTGTCTCACGATCAGCTGCTACAGCAAATACTGTGAAGTTGTACAGTGTCCCAGGGATTAACCCAGTAATTTCTGCTCTGGTTTTGCTGAATATCATGCTCTTCACAGGTGTATCATTTTTGCCATTGACAATCTCTATCTTGTACGTGTAGGTGTCAGCAGCGCTGTCATTCACCACCCACTTTAAGGTGACAGAATTCACACCAATAGATTCTGCCTCGAGATTGAGAACCCGGCTGGGCCCTGTGGAAGGCAAAGCAACAACTTGTTAACCTGCAAGAACAGCTGCTCACAGACATGGAAACAAGAAACACAGCCACACCAGGGCTTCACTTCCCTCACACCACTCATGGTGCAGAGTGCAGGAGCACCCCAACAACATCAACAGGCATTCCTGGAGGCTCTTGCACCACTGGGCAGCTCAGAGAGAACTGAAGACAAGCCATGCTGAGTGGCATTTACCTCTCTTTGACACTCTCCAAAGGAGAAGCTTTGGCCATCATTGAAGCAGAGCTCCCAGGGAATCCAGAGAGGTGGACAGGAAAGGGATGGGTACGGTTGGCAATGCAGGTGATTTCAATTTGGTTTATTGGTTGGGTTTCAGTTTAGTTGTTGTTGTGGAAGATTTTTTGGTTTATGGTGGGGGTTTGGAAGGAGTTTGGTGTTTAATAAGTAAATAAATAAATCAAGGCTATGTTTCTTCTACACATGAACCACTCATTCTCAGCATCTGGCCCAGGTAAGGCTGCTATTAAGTTACAACCTCAAGCAGGTGGGCAGAACCCTGTCCTGCACAGCAAAGCACACACCATCAAGAACAGGGATGCAAGAAACTGTGACTTACTTGTGTACAGGTTTATGAGACTTCCCTCTCCTTCTGTCTCATTATCAGCTGCTACAGCAAATACTGTGAAGTTGTATGGTGTCCCAGGGATTAACCCAGTAATTTCTGCTCTGGCTTTGCTGAATATCACGCTCTTCACAGGTGTATCATTTGTACCATTGACAACCTCTATCCTGTACGTGTAGTTGTCAGCAGCGCTGTCATTCATCACCCACTTTAAGGTGACAGAATTCACACCAATGGATTCTGCCTTGAGATCATGAACTTGGCTGGGCTCTGTGAAAGGCAAGACAACAATCTGTCAATCTGCAAGAACAGGTGCTCACAGACATGGACCCAAGAAACACAGCCACACCAGGGCTTCACTGGGCAGCTAAAAGAGAACTGAAGACAAATCATTGTGAGAGGCATTAATCTCCCTTTGACACCCCAAAACGTAAGCATAGGCCATTTCAGCGATTGAACTCCTAAGGCTTCCCTTGGGAATCCAGAGGTGGGCAGGAAAGCGATAGAGTAGAATGGAATATTTACTTAGAAGAGACCTAAAACTACCCTCATCCAACTACCTGACCATCCCACACCTCACCAAAAGTTAAAGGGTATTACTGAGCGTATTGTCTAAACGTCTCAAACACAGAAGGGCTTGAGGCACTGACCACCTCTCTAGAAAGCCTATTGCAGTGTTTGAACCCTCTGCCAGTAAAGCAATGCTTTCTAATGTCAAGCCTAAACCTTCCCTGAGGCAGCTTTCAACTATTCCCACTCATCATATCCCTGGATGCCAGAGAATAGAGATCAGCCTCTCCCTTTGCATTTCCCCTCCTCAGGAAGCTGAGGAGAACAATGAAGTCACCCCTCAGTCTCCTTTTGTCCAAACTAGATAAGCTCAAAGCCCTCAGCTGCTCCTTACAGGACAGGCACTCCAGCCCTTGTACCAGCTTTCTTGCCCTCCTCTACAGGCATTCAAGGACCTTCAAATCCTTCTTCAATTGCAGGGTCTAGAATCGTAGCCAGTATGCATTCAACTCCTGCATCCACACCTTTGATAAATATGTTGAGCAACCCTAGGACTGAGCCCTGAGGACAGCACTGGTGGCTGCTCACCAGCCAGACACAGTCCCACTCTCTGGAACCCTGGGAGCCCTGCCCTGCAGCCAACTCCACACCCAGCACACCATGAACCCCCTCATCCCACAGATGGACAACTTGTCCAGAGGATGCTGTGAGGGACAGAAGCAAAAAAACTCAGTAAAATGCAGAAAAACTACATTCACCACCTTCCCCTCCCCTCCAGGTGGGTCACTATACCACACACGTAAGGTCAAAAGATGAAATTAATTAAATGGAACTTTCCCTTTGTGACCCTTGTCGATGGCACCTGATGACTGCATTATTCTTTAAATACCTTTTAACAGAACTCAGTACAATCTCCTCCATAATTTTTGCAGGAACTGAGGTTGGTCTAGCAGGCCTGCAGGTTCCTGGGTCTTTCCTCTCACCCTCCTGGTAAACAGGAATAGCAGTGGCAGGCAGAGACCTCCCCAGGCTCCCAAGGTCTTTGGTAGCTGATGGAGAGAGGTCCTGCTGTAACACCAGTGAGATCTTTCTGCACTCAGGGATGAATTCCGACAGGCCTCATGGACTTGTGAACATTCAGCTGATACAGGTGGTCCCTCACAGTTCCAGTGTCCACAAAGGGAAAGCCACTGTCCCAGTTCTCATGGCCTCCAGCTCTGGGGATCGCACACACCAAGGTCTATCAGTATCACCAAAAACTGAGCTAAAACACACATGGAATGCCTCTGCTTCTCCTTCATCCCTATTAGGCAGGTGACCATCTTCAACAAGGATCAGTCCAATGGTTTCTTTAGACCTCCCCCTTGCTATTAACATATTTCAAAAAGCCTTTCTTGTTATCTGAAACAGCACTGGCCAGTTTCAACTGTAACTGAGCTCTGGCCCTTGATTTCTTCCTCATGCATAGACAAACCACAGCTCTGCAATCTCCCTGAGAGGCCTGACCTCACTTTCAGAGCTCATACAATTTCTTCATCCTCTGGAGCTCCACCAGGAGTTCCTTGTTCACCGAAGCTGGTTTTCTGCCCCTATTACTTGACTTTTGACATAGTGAAACTGCCTGTGCCTGTGCTTCTAAAAGGTGGTTTTTAAAAACTGAACAGCACACGTGGATTCCTAAGCCCTCAAAAGCAGATTCCCAGGGTAGGCTGCTAAGTAGTACCCTGAACAGCTTAAACTTTCCTGGACTCCAGGAGAGCAACTCTACTGTTTCTTTTTGTTCATTACAATGTAAATTTGAAACTTAGTCATTTAATGATCAACGTAGCCAAGTCAGCAACCTACCATGTCCCATGAGTCTAACTCTACTAAAAAACACCAACTCTAGGAGGGCATCCTTCCTAGCTGGCTCACTATTTGTGACAAGAAATTATCTCCCACATGAAGAGATACGAGGACAAAGATGGAGAGGAAGCAGGGTGGATTATGTTTGCCTGGATTTTCTTTTTAAAACCAAGGATGTATTCCTTCCACACATAAAGAAGCACACTGTTTACTACACATTCCAAACCAGGCTACAGTAATAAGACATCAGATCTATACACACAACAACTTTACACTTTAGCCCTCAAGCAGTTAGGAAGAGCTCTGAGCTGTCCACCATTTCCTTACTTGTATACAGGTCTGTGGACCTTCCTTCTCCTTCTGTCTCATTATCAGCTGCTACAGCCGATGCTGTGAATCAAGGCTGTGCTCCTTCTATACATGAACCACTCATTTTTAGCAGGTAAGGCTCCTATTAAAGGCTCCTATTATTACCTGGCCCAGGTAAGGCTCCTATTAAATTACAACATCTGGCAGGTGGGCAGAGCCCTGTCCTGCACAGCAAAGCACACACCACTAGCAATAGGGATGCAAAACCTTGTGACTTACTTGTATACAGGTTTATGAGACTTCCCTCTCCTTCTGTCTCATTATCAGCTGCTACAGCAAATACTGTGAAGTTGTATGGTGTCCCAGGGATTAACCCAGTAATTTCTGTTCTGGTTTTGCTGAATATCACGCTCTCCACAAGTGTATCAGTTGTACCATTGACAACCTCTATCCTGTACGTGTAGTCGTCAGCAGCGCTGTCATTCACCACCCACTTTAAGGTGACAGAATTCACACCAACGGATTCTGCCTTGAGATCATGAACTTGGCTGGGCTCTGTGAAAGGCAGGACAACAATCTGTCAATCTGCAAGAACAGGTGCTCACAGACATGGACCCAAGAAACACAGCCACACCAGGGCTTCACTTCCCTCACACCACTCACAGTCCAGAGTGCAGGAGCACCCCAACAACATCAACAGGCATTCCTGGAGGCTGCTGCACCACTGGGCAGCTCAGAGAGAACTGAAGACAAGCCATGCTGAGTGGCATTTACCTCTCTTTGACACTCTCCAAAGGAGAAGCTTTGGCCATCATTGAAGCAGAGCTCCCAGGGAATCCACAGAGGTGGACAGGAAAGGGATGGGTACGGTTGGCAATGCAGGTGATTTTAATTTGGTTTATTGGTTGGGTTTAAGTTTAGTTGTTGTTGTGGAGGATTTTTTGGTTTATGGTGGGGGGTTGGAAGGAGTTTGGTGTTTAAAAAGTAAATAAATAAATAAATCAAGGCTATGTTTCTTCTATACATGAACCACTCATTCTCAGCATCTGGCCCAGGTAAGGCTGCTATTAAGTTACAACCTCAAGCAGGTGGGCAGAGCCCTGTCCTGCACAGCAGAGCACAGACCATCAGGAACAGGGATGCAAGAAACTGTGACTTACTTGTGTACAGGTTTAGGAGACTTCCCTCTCCTTCTGTCTCATTATTAGCTGCTACAGCAAATACTGTGAAGTTGTATGGTGTCCCAGGGATTAACCCAGTAATTTCTGCTCTGGCTTTGCTGAATGTCAGGTTCTTCACAAATGTACCATTGACAACCTCTATCCTGTACGTGTAGTTGTCAGCAGCGCTGTCATTCACCACCCACTTTAAGGTGACAGAATTCACACCAATGGATTCTGCTGTGAGGTTATAGATCAGGTTGGATCCTATGAAAAGAGAAAAAATTTTTAACTTACAAGAATATTTGCCGACAAACAAACACATACAGCGCTCTCCTCTCTGCCGTATCCAGTCTCTGTAAAACAGAAATCAGCCTGGGAAAACAATAAAGCCACCTTTCTCTACTGCAAGGCACACTTGCAAGCTCTGCTGTCTACTGCAACTCCTCAAGCTTCACTTCACCTCTAGTAGTAAAGCTGTCTAGGTGCAGCAGTGATTTCTGTGCTGCTTCAGCTGTGAGCTTTATGCAGCGTGCTGACAAAGACTGGGACACACAACAAGCTGACATTTCTTTCCTGAACTAGATATTCCAAAGAAAGGAGCCTTTCTAGCTGCAAGATTCACACACCTGTTCTGTCCATATGTGACACAGAATGTTCTCTACTAGGCAGAGGACTTCAGCTGTATCCCATCACTCATGCATTTCAAATCTCTGTCACAGTGAGTTGAACTATTAACCTGTAACCTAAAAAGCCATAATAAGCAGGGAAGGGAGTCTGAGTCTAACTTGGATAAAACTATTCCAAGGCCATGCTGCAATCACAGCATGAAACTGCACTCCCAGTCAGGTGTGCAGATGCATTTCTTGGCCTCATTCTCTACTGCAGTAAAGCAGTTGGATTCATGCCCCTGCAATGCTGAACTAGTGCAATCATGATATAGAAGTGCAAAACACCCCAAAGATTCACATCCCAGTCACTTTCCAAACCACAAACGTGTTACAGTGCTTAGATCACCTCCTGTCTCATCAGCTAGTAATACGGCCACGACCCCTCTTCCACCTGCAGAGGTTCTGTTCCCACTGGCAGAGTTTACTGATAAATCATCATTACTACTGGTTGCTGGTTCTGCAGTTGCATTTTTTGAGCTGCAATCCTCAGTGCCTGAAAGAACAAAAAAATTGTCTTTACAATACTTCTCAACTTCCCATTTGCAGAAATACAGTCAGTTACAGATATCATGCACAGACCCACAGTCACTTCTGTTTTCCCAGTTCTATAGAAACCTCACTGCACATTTCCTGATTTTACCTCTTAACTTCTGTGAGATTATTTGAACTAGCTTCAAGTGACTGCCACATTATTTCAGCCATCCACTGACTCTACACATGGTTTGGATGAAAGCTACTATGACCTCTCTTTTCAGGACAGTTTTGTTTGAAAGCAGTTAAAACAACTTGCAGTAACACTCCATGTTTGTGTTTTCTTCATGTATTATCAGAAATTTTGTTTAACCTGGCATAGCAATTTTTCTCTCCCCCAAACATATTCCCTTCTTCCCCTCTCATATTCCCACAACGTGTTCCCACCAGTAAGGAACAGATATGGCTCTATATCTAGAGGCAGAAATAATACATCAATTTTATAGGCCAAAGCATAGAAAGCTTTGACTTAGACCCTAAAATTTAAAGGCTAACTCATTTAAATCTGATGTTCAGTATTAAGGTAGAATTTATTTGCACATACTTTCAGAAATATCTGCCACACAAAAACATGTTAACTTGGCCAGAACAGCATTTCTAAACTGAATTTCACTTCAGAAATTCTTTAAAGGCATAACTTTGTGTGTCCTTTGTTTTCGGAGTTTGTTTGGTTTTCATTGCCTTTAAGCACATTTTCCCACCTTTTGTGATTTTAACAGAACTCTCTACAAACTGAAGAGCAAAGGGATTTAAATACAGACTTTATATTTTAAAATATCCTTAAATGCATTTGTAGGTATTACAGTCACTAAAACAACTGAGTATATATTTTTAACTGCTATTTCTAAAAATTCTTTCTAGGAAGCTTTTTTTTTTAATACTTTGCTGATACTGCTTGATCTTTCTTAAAGTCAACTAAGATAAGGAGAGTTATATTTAAAAAAAAAACAGAGCAAGCAACAGAATTATACTTACAAGCAATTGTACATCTGACCTGGAAAACAAAAACAAATAATAGAAATTAAAACCACTGGAAGCTCAAATAAAATAAGGAGTGGTTTAATTAACATGATGGAGGAAAAAATCTGTTTTAAAAACTCCAGAATTTTTAATTTGCAAAAGACATACATAAACTTCAACTCACATAAAAATAACACCAAAAAATACATCAAACTAGTAGAAAAAAAATCTAAGCATGCTGGTTAAATGTTAGTTTCCACATTCTAAAAATCGGTAGTTTATTTTGTCACCAAAAAAAAGGTTTGAATAACATAAGTTGGTTATTTTGCACATATAAATTTATAAACCAAACCTATAAGATCTTGGTTAAAACGCACTTTAGTTAGTACCCTTAACACTGTCCCACAAAAAAAGGCAGATGCCAATTAGGTCTTTCTTATTAATAAGAATATTCCTTTCAGTCTTTTGCTGTATAAACCTTCTTATTACTTCTCACAAAAGAGTGTTTTCCATTTTCTGAAGCAAACATAGGGTAGTCAAAGTTCAAAACACTTGATACATGCTCTGAAATCCAGTTTACATGTGTGCACACATCCCTAACATATCAGCAGTTGCCATTTAACTGCAGCCTGAAACTCCTCTGCTGCTAATACTGACAAACACAGCAGAATTTTGCTTTGAGAATGATTTTTAGCTTTCAAACTTTGTACTTTACTTCCAAATAGCCATTTTCCTTGCTGTTGGAGTGAGAACTGGCCCATAAATTGTCATATTAACATCCCTCCAGGTGGCACCACAAAATGCTGCTTAAAGGAGTGAAGTCAAAGTCCCAGACTGAGGTCTGCAAGAAGCAGTCTTATCTAAAGCACTTAGAACTTCTGTTTTCTCTACCCCCATCCAATTTCTTGGCCATTTGTGCAATTCCATGAGTTAACTCAAAATAAGCAGCTATCTCACAACACCCTGATACAATGCTGGAATCCCAAATCACTCACTCCCCCAGCTGTCATGTTGCTGGTGCCACAAAAGAGCTCCAGCAGCCGTAGCTCATTGCACCAGTCATGGGTCCAAGCAGACACATCCTCAAAAAGCAGTCAGAAAATACCATTAAATCTTATTCCTGTGATGGTCTCAGCGCCACAGCAAGCAGAGTTTGGGTGCTCTTCCTAGGCAAAAAAAGCACTTGTAAGCATCAAAGACCTAATGCCTGGTCTTGTCTAGCACAGCCCTATGGACAACATGGCATACAACAGACATGACATGGGATGCAGATGTCCTATATCCAAGTGTGAGGCTCCTCCTCAACCTGAGCTTTTGAGGGCTCAAGCTGCAAGGCTATTCAGGAAGCGAGGAAATATCTGCCTGCACCCAGGTCAAGAGTACTTCTGCATTCCTTCATGAAGTGTCTGAGGAAGAAGAGCTCAAGAAGGAAACAGCCACTCTGAAGGCAGGAAGACACTACCGGGCAGTGTCCAGAGCAGAAGAGCTAAGCTGTGTGGAAACAGCTGCTGAATAGGAAGAGGTGAGATCGCCTGAAATGCAGGGCAATCTATAAGCAAGGCCAAAAGGATGTTATGCTTATTAAGAAAGGGAACTCGCAAGCAGAACAAAATCAACAAGAAATGCCACAGGTCTAAGCTACAACAATTTCTGCAGCCCTACAGACAGAGAATCAAGAGCCTGACATCATTCACAACCCATCATCCTTCAGTTACTTTCCCTTCTGTAGAACTGCCTGAAAATGAACTTTCTCATCTCCTCCTCCACAAATTATGAGTTTTGGGGCACAACATCCCTCCTGAGCAACAGGAACAACAGGTATTATTGCATGACTGCAAAACAGGTATGCCACTAGCAAATACTCTGAACTCCTCCTTTTTACCATTTCTTCCCTGCCAGCTCAAACAAGGAACACGATTCCTGTTTTATGGGCATCTCATCTAATGGCAAATAATGACCAAGCTGCTTTAAATTTGGTTGTACTGTCACATGTGGACAGTGGGCATCCTTTTATTAAGGATGCTCAAACAACCTCAAAAAGGAAAGTCACACTACAATTCCTGTCACATGATTTAAAAACTGCACCCCATCATTCTACTTGCTTATCACACCCTGGCAATACTCCCTCAAAATACCCTTCTGACTTTCCAGAACCCTATGTGCAAAATCAAATTCGAAAAAATCACATCCCACTGGTAGCAGGCAGGCCTCCTTCTGAAATCCAAAACCACACAAAACAAATGATCCCATTCCCAAGCTTCAGCCTGCCTGACTCAGTCGTTCCGTGTTGTATTTTTCAACATCAGCCACGAACCAAACTGTTCTCCAACCTGATGTTATTACTTAGAATTTACACAAAGCATTTGTTTATGATTTCAGAGGATATTTGCACTGAACACCTGATTCTCCTTGTGTTTGCATTAAATACATCATGAGCCCTGCCATCTCTGTTTTTCTTTTCCAATGACACAAATCCCTATTATTCAGATATACAGTTGGGTAATTTTTTTTTAACTTTTGTGGTGCCTTGGGTAGGGATGGAACATCCTTAACCAAGAAAAGACAGCAAAATGCCAAATGCCGACCATTTCAACTGAAAAACAGGAGGGAAATGTATACACAAACCCATCGTTGTCATCAGCTATGGCAAAAGAATTTTTTCATGTGTCATACAGCCATGCCTAGGGCCTGATCAAAGGCTGTAGGTTCCAGAGGGGCCGAGGAATTCATTTGAACTTGCACAAGGTCTGTTCTGTGCCCTCTATGCGACCAGTTTACAACTGACCAGGAACTGGTGGTGTGTGATACAACCTGAATTCAGCTCCATCCTCCTCAGGCGTACAGTGGGTTGCCTAATTGAGGAATCAGTATTAGTCTCACAAGTATTAAGACATGGTACAGGAAAACTTCTTAAAAAACAGTGGGTGACTGAGAAGACCAAATGCCACTGATATTTGATAACTCAGAGTAAGATATTTCCAGGAGCAGGATTTAAAACACGCCTGCTCTACACGTGCAACGGGAGAGCCACAGGGAAGACAGACAGCAGCACAGAACTTCAGCTCAGCTTGGCTCTGCTGCCACACTGTGCCCTCTAATGAAGTTGGGGTTCCTGCTCTGGGAAAAACCCTTGTGGACAGCAGCCAACCTACCTGCTCCAGTTTTCAAAACAAACAGCATGGTTTGGCTCATGTAAATATAAGGTCAAAGGATGCTAAAGAGTCAAAGTGAGCAAACCAAAAAAACTTAGCCAAAAACCCCTTAACCACAAATCCCTTCCAAGAACACCACTTGAGGTTGCTGCTTACTGTTCTGGTGTGCTCAGCACTGTGTGCCTCATCACTCAGATGCAAAAAGCCAGGGAGTAATCACACATCTCTCAAAGCTGATCATCCAAGTGTGTACCTTCGGATCTTATAGTCTCCACCCACCCATCCTCCCAGGTTTGGACTTCCAGGAAAATACCACGAAGCTATCACAGTGGTCTCCAAACTGCTTCTCAACAGCCTTTCACCAAAGCAGCAGCATAATTAAGATCACTGCCCCACTAGGCAGTACCCCGATCTCAAACTGTATTTTCTCCCTCTATGTCCAGCTATGGTTAATTGTCCCACATGCATAACTGCAGGCTTTGGGACAAGCACCATCACACAGCACCATCATGATGGCATTGTGACGCCAGGCTTGGCTTTGCTGATGCTGTCAGCCACCACCACTCAGCCAACAAACATTAACCAGCAAAGATGCACTAAATTGGCCACTTACAGATCCCTCTCTCACCTCTGAGATCTCCTGCTTAGCATGGACTATTCAGGAAGTATTCCCACAGAAAGCTTTTACTCAAGGTCACACAAAGTAAGTGAAAATCAAACTCAGGAAGCCCCACAATAACGGAAATGGATTGCCCAAGTATTGCATCCACAGACTGATACAGCTTTCCAATACTTGTCGATTTGCTAGTATTTTTAAGGCACGGCCTGCTATTCCACCTGCGGACATCTTTCCACTTGCCTGGAAGTGCAAAGTCTAAATCAGCAGGAGTGACACCTTTCTGCAGGAGACTGTTGTCCTGCAGGAAGACAAGGTGGGTTTTGGAAAGGTGAAACGTTTCTGTTTCTTGAAACCCATCTCAGGGCTGTTTCATCTCATTCATTTCCATATTATTTCCAAATTAATCAAATTTTTAAGCTTATAGCACCAGGCAAGAAGAATGAGTTCACCTGAATTGGGGCGTAGAACTATGTGCTTAAACCTGTATGAACCTAGTTCAAGTAACATGCCTTATCTGGACAATGTGTGGGTTCTGGGTGAAAAAATATCATACTAGAAAATGAGTCAAAATATACTTGGGTAACATAATAGCCCTATTTTCCAATTTTTTAATAAAATGACATAAATCTTCAACTGCAAAGCAATTCCCTGTATTTAAGCAGAAAACTTCAAGTGCACATTATGGCACCAGCATCATCAGGGCTGGAAGAGACCTTCAAGATCATCCAGTACAACTGCAAATGCAGCACCAGCACAATCACTCCTGAACCATGCACCCAAACGCCACATCCAAACACCTCTTGCACATTTCCAGACAGCCTTTAATTTACGCAAAGGATATACCAAGCCAAGAAAAGCAGGTGTTTTCCCTTGTGCTCACTGTCCAATAAGGAAAAAGACAATGTGAATAAAGCCTGTGTGCTGAAGGAGTGCAAACATAACAGTTCAGTTACCAATTCCAGGGGCATTTGTGGATACTTAGCCCTCCTGTATCAGGTCCTTACTACTTGAAGGACAAAATAATCAACAGGAGACTAAGTCAGAAGATAACATTTAATTATGTGACATAGTTTCATTGAGGAGTGATTACTTTCTGAACTCAGCGCTAGAGTTTGGGGTGGGTTATAATTTTTGCCCCCTTTCTAGTGTATATTTACTCTGTTAACCTCACTTTAACTGCATTCCACAACAGTTCTGTGTTTTCTTTTTTTATTTTCATTCAAATTATCTCCAGATCACTACAATATTATGATGCATTCACTTCCAATGAAAAACGGAAAATATGCTGTGGCAAGGGTCAATTCCTCCTGTTTTCCCTCTGGTATTTTATGCAGGTACTCACAGCTCATACACAATACACCACTTCACAGAATGTTTGCTGTAAGTGGGCTTATGCTAGAGTAAAAAAGCTCTACTTTTAGAAACAGCACTAAGTTTTTACAAGATGTTTGGAGTCTTCTTTTAACCCTAAATGGGCAGCTCTGCCAATGAGCCTGCACAGGACCAGACGGAGATGCAGAACTCGGAAGGAAGAAATGTGAGCTGGTGTTTGTTATGAACTGGGTGGGGCTGGACCCTCCTAGGCCACCCTGTTGTACCTGGGAGCTGTGTAGAGCTCTGGAACAGCCACACACAACTGTGCACAGGCTATTTTCAGCTGTTATGCAGTTATGTGAAAGAGGAAAGACTATTTCCACTTTGCATGTATTTATATTTTGCCCCTGACATTTCTAAATTCTGACTTCCCTGAAGCAAGCCTTTCTGCAAAGAGAAGCCAAATATAAATTTTTTTCCACTGTTTTTTTATGAAAATATATGAGGACATTCTAGTTTGTGCAGTGCCTCCAATGAACTGAAAGTGCTGTCGAAGACAAAGCCTTATAAGAAAACCAAGATGAGACACCAAAAAGATATTTGTGATGACACATACTAAAGCAACCTCTTTTTTCCTTGATTTTTCTGCAAGTTTTACTTGTATCCGCTTTTCAGATGGCTAGCCTAGGAGCAAGGAGTTTTCTGGGCAACATATCCAGAATAAAGAGAAAAATACAGACACCAAAACCTAAACATGACTGCATTGCAACTGAGAGCTCTCTCAGCACTGACTCCAGAGAACACCACTAGATTTAATTCCAGTGACTTCCAGTTTAAAATGTTTCCATGCAGCCCAGTAGCATTTCTGTTTCACCCAGACCTCCAGGTCCTGATTAACTGCAGGCATTAAGTGCTGCAGACCACCTCATAATTTAGTAGGATCATTCCTCCAACTGAGGAAACCACAAAACTTCAGCCTAAAGAAAGACTGAGAAGTTTCAACAAGCTTCAATAACTCACATAACCCAGGAAGTTGTACATGTAATTCAGAGACCATCCTGCTGAAGGAGGTTATAAAGAGAACAGGGTGCTTATTTGACAACGGCAAGGAGTAATACTTGAAACAATTACTAAACATAACAACAACTAAACAACAACTAAACCCCAAACTGTTATCCTACTCAAGTTCCATGTCATACCATGCTGGATTCATCAGGGGCAGAGTTAACTTCCTCCACAGTGGCTGGTGTGTGGCTGTTTTGGATGGGGTACTTGGGTGCTAGCTGGGGTTAGATCATGACACTAAACTGACATGGGTGGAACTGGAGATGGAAGTTCAAGAACAGTGCTTGAATTGAAAAAAAACCCTCCTCTTCTAAAGAGGAACTTCCAGTTAACACTGCCAGTAATTTCATTTCTTAAACTGAGGAAGCATCAACCTTTATTTTATGTGAACAAGCCACATTCCTGCATACGGCTCAAGAGCACTATTTTTTCACTCTGACTCATTACTCAGGCACACCCTGGAAGAAGCAGGATACAATGAAAAAATGGAGAAAGAAAAAAAAATACCCGTGTGGCAATGACACAACGCTCAGTGTGGCCAAGTCAGCAGGGCTGGCCACCCAGGCACCATGGAAAACGCTCACCAGAGCCAGCAGCTGCCTGGCCTTTGCAGCACAGTCACAAAAAGGAGCAGCATTTCCTGACAGAGCCCTAGTTCAGACCTGCTGTGCTGAGTGTAGTCAGGACTCCCAAGTTTCTCTTATCACTGTGCTGTGCCAGACACTTTGGACTCTGCACAATCTTTCCTCAGGCAAGTGTTAAAAAATACTTCACATGGAGAATAACATGGAGCTGGATTTGGTTTGAGAGGTTTCCCAAGTAAAACTAGTTGCAAAGGGATTTTAAAACTTACACTACAGCTCAAAGACAACATCAAGAAAGATTATTTATACTGACAAAAAGGACCAAATTTTTCATCCATGACACCCTGTCTGGTGCCAGGAGAACCATGGCCTGTGAAAGCCTTCAAGCTCGCTCACACAGAGCCCAAAACTGTCTTGTTTACACAGAAAATCCTTTTTTCTGGGGGGCAGCATTGATGCTGTTACATGAATGTTTTGCTCTTTCCAGCCCTAATTCTATACTTTATTAATACAGTCTATCTTTCTGTCCTTATCAGGGTCCTGAAAACTTCCCAATCTAAAAATCTGTAAGTGGTGCAGCTGGGAGAAGCCAGCCTGTGACCACTG
The DNA here is from genome assembly GCF_901933205.1 of Camarhynchus parvulus. Classification (NCBI taxonomy): domain Eukaryota; kingdom Metazoa; phylum Chordata; class Aves; order Passeriformes; family Thraupidae; genus Camarhynchus; species Camarhynchus parvulus. Next base: position 13,974,629 of record NC_044575.1, on the reverse strand, counting down.
CCCAACGCAGACTCCTCAGGCTAACCTTCACCTCCTCCTTCACGCTCTGTTGCTGTTTATTACCACTCATTTATGCTCCTTCAGTACTTTCAGTTCTAACTCCAGTTCTAGCGAAATGCTCCAGTAAAACACGAATAAATTTTCTGTATGGCACTGCCCTTGCCCTGTAGCTGGGTCAATCTATCCATAGGGAGGGAGGAAAGCAATCCTCCCTCCCAGTTCCCGAACAGCAGCTTTGGAGCAGTCATGCAATGTGAGACCGCTAGAGGCCCCAGTAAAACCATCTAACTTCAGCCCAGGTGACTAACAGCAGGGAAATACGCTGAATTCCCATTAAAGTTGTCACTCTGGAAAGCACAAGGCTAAGGATTGACCACGTTAAGAGTGTAAAATGTGGATGCAGATGTCAGCACCGCCTTGTACTGATTGTGGGAGATAATGACACCAGGCCGAGCTGGCTTGGGCAGGCTCAGTGCATCTTCAAACATCATAAACCTGTCACAAGGAAAGTAATTTCATGCAATAAATTAGCTGAACCTTAGACTCTCTTAACACTGCTTATTTACAACATATCACATCCTCACCTGCACTGGTTTACAGTGAATCTACATTTTTTGAGGGGACCTAAAAGCAAAGAACCCTGACTTCCTCAAAATAAATGCAAATTGCCTTAGAGCAAAAAATGTGATGTGAAACCTTTTCCAGCTCCAAAATAAGCCACACATCTGGCTCATCTACAGGGATCAGATTATCACCAACACAAACAATTTGATTAAACAATGTTTTCCCGTATGTTGTTTTCACACACAGCACTATGGGGCTGCAGGAATACTCTTGGGGTTTGCCTGCTATCTTCAGCCCATTTAATCCTTTAATGAATTTAAACTGTAGCAAAAGACAAATGGACTGCAAGAGTTCAAAACATGTAGTAGCACTCCTGGGAGGGAACAAAAGATCTCATTGTACAGCTCCACTAAGTTCATCTGGGGCTCTGGTAGAGTCTCTCTTTTCCTCCTCTTTGAACAGAAGCTGAATAGAAGCAGGAATGAGAATTGGCTCTGCCATTACCCCATTGCCAGACTCGACTCTGTGAATACATTGAGGCTGCATGAGAAGTTATTCACTGACAACAACATGGGCTCTCTCTCATTTACCAGTCAATAGACACGTCTCTCAAAGGTCAACTTCATGGCCATCTGGGAGCACTGGCTGTGGTGGAAAAAGGCTGGATGGTGCAGGGTCAGAACCAGGGATCAGACCGACACTGCAGCCTGAACAGCTGCAAACTTTTTATTCCAGAAAAATAATACCCATGGCTTCTCTCTCCTTCCAAGACACATGAAGGAGCTCCTGCTGATCTGTGTGTTTGGCATAGCTCTGATACAGATCAAACAGCCAGTAGCTCATTTCAAACTCTTATTTTAAGAGCAAGATGTTTATGTTATTTATTACCAGACTGGAAACATGCTTATTTCAAATACATTGCACATTATATCTGTACAGTGCTTGCTTAGCCTTGTGTATCACTTGGAAAAAGAAACCAAATCAAACCTAAGAAGCTTTCAAAACTAAGAGTCAATTTTCCCAACATGTTGCTCATCCTTTGCTTAGAGCAACAGTACCACTGATGTGGCTTCCCATAGCTTCTGCTCTCTCCATGCAATTACAGATTTTGTTCCACCTGTACTACAACCCAGAATACAAAAGCATGTCTCTTGCTGTTGCACGGTCTTGGCAGATAAATCCAAAGTTTTTGTAAAAGATTACTGAAAAAAAACTTCTTAAAAATGCAATTAAGTGCAAGACAAACAAGACAAAAGACAAAATTCATTAAATTTACCCCAACTTGTTTTACCACTAAGTGAAGACCCACTACCACTGAGTTTAATGATGAAGCAAACTGTTTCAATCAGGAATTCCCCCTCCACTTGAGGACGGTTCTTGCAAATTTTAAGCACACAAGATTATTTTTTTAGGAAAAAAATCTCTATACAGGTTCTGTTTCTGATGACACACCCATGTATATTTTATACAGGTAGCCTCCTGTTTCACAGACTGCCTTGAGAAAATACATTAAATACACTTTGAAGTTTTATTAAAAGTATGAGTGCACTATTAAGAATAACTGTGTCACACAATAGTATCTGATAGTGTTGCCCTAATAGAAAAGCAGAAAGGGGCAGCAACAAGTGCAGTACCATCGTCCAAGCATTTTGGCAGATTCTCCCTTTGGCTAAGTCTGTAGTAGCAGCTATTGCCTCAACCACAGCCAAGAATTAAAAGGTAGATATTAAAAAGTACTAATACTGGTCAGGCACTGACTCTGCAGAAGAGATTGGGGATAGAGGAAGGCTTCATCAGTACTTCTCTTTTTCCTACCTATGCTATTAATCCCTTTAGTCTAATTATTTTTTCAAGCATGTTAGGGACAGTTAGAAATTCAAATGGAGGGATGTCCTTCAATGTATTTTAATCTCTCTTAATGCGTCCATATGAAATGGCAGAGTGAAAGATGAGCAGCAGGTACTATAATCAGTCACAACACCTCGTCCTTCCTCTTCAGTTTTGCTGCTCTTTAACAACACATTAACACTTCCTTCAATTCATTATTCTTCGACTCAAACTGAAAGTCTCAAGAGTAGATTTGATTTGTTTTCACCCAGATTATATGTTCAGTGTCTTTGAAACAGTAGATGTGTTCTCTTTAGCTCCTCTGCCCTCAACAGACCACAAACATGGAAAGAGAAAAAATATCACTGCTTTTCTAAGAGGTTTCTAACCTTGAGCTAAACTACAGAAGAAGTTTCCTTGCACCACTGCAAAATGCCTGGGAAACCCTGAAGGACAAGAACTTATGATTTCCAGACAGACACATTTCTTTCTGGCCTGGTGTTTGATGTTTAATTTTTTATACTTTGCAATAGCAAAAGCATAACAGCTCTGTCATATTCAGGGAGGAAACAAGGACATATCCAAAGCCAGCAAGCTAGAGCACATTCACTGCTATTATTTATTTGGAAAAAAACCCCAAACAAACAGAAATTTTAAAAAAATTAAAAAAAGGAAAAGAAGAAACCAACACCAAACCAATGCCTCCTCCTCAAAAAAAAAAACAAACACCCCAAATCAAACAAACAAAAAATCCACAAACCAGTAAGGCTATGCAAATGCCCAAGTATTGTATTAAAACACACCTAGTTCACAAACAGAACTTTGAATTATCTGCTAAAAATATGCTTCTTAAGTTTCTCATCTGTGTGTTTAAGGCTGACAATTCCAAGCTCTGAAGAGAAAAGCCACATAAATGTGTCTGTGTTTGGAGCAAGGGCTTTGGGTAAGGTTAGGTGGGAAACCCTTCCGTTCACTGAGATGCATTTTCACGATGAACACACAGGGCAAAGCTTCCTCTTCACACTCAAATACTAAAGCCACATTAAACCAGCTCTAAGACAAAGATGAAACTAAGTCCTCCATGCCTTGCATCCTGTTTTATGTGCATGCCACAGAAGGCTAAGTCATTTACTGTCTTTGCTTATCTAACAGCCAGAGTTCCCTCAGATGAGGGGGATAACATTTGTAACTATCTATAAACTGCTGCTTGCCAACAGCAAGAATTGTAAAGCAGCAGCATAAAACACAAACCTTAATTGCTCTGCACCACATTGGTGGGATTTTGGTATATCTGTAATCTTAGCACAATAAAAAAATTACACATGAACTCAGGGTATTGAGTTCCAAAGCCTTGTATCAGATAACACAAATGACCTTTGTTACCCATGTGCAGGTAGGGTAGAAAGATAAGAATGAAGAGGAAGTTAATTGCATTCCAGCTGCTAAAACCTTGTTATCTTGGTATCTTTTAATTGATGTGGTTTTGCTTCCACATCACCTTCCCTGAACTGCTCTTCTAATGGCCTCAGGCTCTTTCCTCCCCACCTTCCAACAAGGGTTAAAGGGAGGAGTGATTCACAAGGTGGATTCCTCTGCACCTCTCCTGTCTCTAACAGAGATATTCAAAACGTCCCAGAGTTATATAATGCTGCCAGAAACGTGACTACCTGAAGAACAGGTTTGAATATAGAATGTAAAACATTTATAAGAACGATTACATACCAGAACAAAGTAGTGCATCCTTCACAGGCCACAGCAGCCTCTCCCATCTCTAGGAGATACTGCTTGCTTTTTTATTCCTCCTTACACTTCAACTGCACAAAGCAAACTAACAAGGAAGAGCACTTTGGAACAATTGGCCTTACTGGTGAGAGCAGACAGTGGAGTTTGATCCACGTCCCCACAGGGTTTAATCCCTGGCCTGCCTGGCAGCATTTCCACCCTGTGTTTCAGCAGCAGTGAGAAGGAATCCTGCAGACACTACCAGGAAGAGTTTCATAAAGAGGGAGGACTCAGCTAAGACGACACATACAAATGAGAGCGAGGGCACGCCAAGCCAAGTCAGACTAAAGACCACTGTTCACTGCACCCAGCCTGCCCCTGCAAAGCTGAAACACTTTTCAAAGGACTGAGGAACACATTAGCTTCAATACACTAGCACACACAAAGCCCCAGCTTAGAAAGATGCCTGATCCACCACCTGACTCAAGCTATGAAAATGAAAATATACCCACAGACTTTTTTCTGTCATGTATTGGGACACATGAGCCTCCAGATGCCAAAAGGCAAGAAGGCAGATGTCTAGACAACTCCTAAGGGCTGAACATCTCTGTTAAGACATTTTCTCCTTTTCTTTCCTAGTGATATATCCATGACCCAGTCTGCATGACCCAGAACCTTTTAAAATCCACTGTTACAGCCCTTTTTCTCCTGCCATATAGTGATTTTTACATCTGTGCTGCCTCTAACAGCAACTGCACATTGTGAAGTCTGTGTTCAGAGCTCACTTTAAATGCAGACTAAGTTTTAGAGCCCAGTCCCTGTTCTGCCTCCCAAAGACACTTACCAAAGCACATTCCTTACATGTAAGCCAAACAAACAGAAAAGTGTTTAGATAACTAAGGGGTTTCCTTCTTGTTTGAAAATAGAGGCGTGACCAGCAAGTGTGAGCTCCTGCAGGGTCACCCAGGGGGTTCAGATGCAGGCAGCCAAAAAGATGAGCTCTGATCACATAGGACATTGTTGCATGTAAGAGGGAAGACACAGAATCACTCAAATCTCAAGGTCATGGGTTAAAAAACAAAACAAAACAACACTGTGAACCAAAACACAAAAAAAAAATCCTTAATCAACTAGAATTACTTATCAGGGATAGCTCTAAAATCAGGGATATATTTCTAGAAACATTTCAAGATCAAAGCCTTCTATAACAAGCAAAAAGGTAGAGTTTGTAGCTGCCAAAGGAAAAAAAAAAAATTTTCCACTGAATTGTACTTCAAACAAGGATGTTTCATTATTGGCTCCAAGAACATGAAGTTACCTACTTTCACTCATTCAAACACTACTACTGTGGTGGCAGGAATGCAGCATCAGCAGATACAACCCAAGCACTGAAGAAACCAAAAAAATTACCTTTTTACTGACAGAGGTCAGTCCAGGGGTAATCCTGCACTGAAAGGAGCAAGTATTACAATAAGAGACAATAATTAAACAGGAAATTCTCTGTTAACATCTGTGAATTTTTTGATCCAACAGCTATCACTGGATATTTCCTAGTCAATTTCCCAAAAACTTATGTTACTTGATATGACTTATCAGAATTTAACCTTCATATTTAAATGAAAGAAAATGAATTGCAGCTATGGTATTTTTAACTCAAAGCATTCATATTGCAGGTTAACCAAAACAGTCTCATCTGAATTACATCCTTTATACCTGACATTTGAACTGCCCACACTGGAGACTGGAGAATGAGAAAACTGAAGAAGGGGATAGAACATTATTCTTTCTACTCTTTATCCAGATTTAACTAGAATTGTATTCTGAAAGATATTTCCAGTTTTCCTAATGACCCTCTTATCCCATTTCTACATATACTGTATGAAGATCCCCCATTCCCAAATATTATCACAGGAACATTTTAAGCTCTTACACTGTTCTTTCACATACCCTTCCAGTATCACAGGAACATTTAACGTATCTGTCAATTCTTATCCCCTATAATATGCAACCCCTGAAATTTTTAATTAATTTCATTAGTACAAATTTTATTGCAATTCCATCAACAGAGCACAGAATGTATTTATAGCAGCTATCAGAAAATCTGGGTGTAAATGGTGGCTCAGTCACCCCAGAAACAGTATCTGCATAGCTACACAACCCAAAATAGACCCAAAACATCATCTTCCAACAGGGCTGATCTGCAGGAAAAAACCCTTTCCAGTAAAGCACCAGAGCTTCCTCCTTTATTTCAAACACTAATCAGACACCCAAGACACAGAACAGCTTAGCATAAGAGTTTAAAATGTGTAATAGTTTCCTCTCTTATTACAGAGAGTTTATGTTGCCATGTAGATACCTTGCCTGTGTTACCATATGAGCCAGTTCCTTCTACTGCAGTACCAGAGCTTTTGCTGCAAAGCTCTCTTTTTAAATTTATAGGTTTATAAAAAACCCTAAAAGAAACCCAAGTAAAATAAAAGCCTTCTTCCCCTGACTGCAGGAGTCAGATTTGCTTATCAGCTGAACTGGATCCACACTGCTCACAACAGCCCAAAGACTATATAACAATAAAGAAATGGCCTAACAAATTTTAATATTGCTGCTTCTGGATGGAAAGGGGGTTTTTTCCCCTTGCTCAATCATTTATTCATTAAGAAACAGAGTTTCAGGGAAGACTAAACTATTCATGAATATGGGCTGAATTTACAGAAGGGTTCACTCGAGGACAACCCCCTGCGACTCACACTGAAACCGAGGCAGGAGATGGAGAGGAACTGTTTCCATTCTGACAAAAACCTTCAGATGCTGAGCACGGGCAACAAACGCCCAGGCCACAAAGGGCCACAAGCAGCCACAATATGGTGACCAAGGTTCCCAAGAGCCCCATGGTTACAGCGCTGAGCTGGCACACAGCAGATCCACGCTGCAATCTCCTCGCTGCCTGGCCACAGAGGGAAGGGCAAATGGGAGCGGGGCAGCAGCTCCAGGAGCCGCCAGCCCGGCTCAGAGCTGCCCTCACCCTGTGCCCAGTTGTCCTCAATTACCGCCAAGCTTGGAACACATTCCTGCCGGGACAGACCCGAGGTCAGGCCCTAATGAAGAAAAAAAGCTTCAACAATGCACATAAAGGGATGTGCCACCGGGAAAAACATGGGCTGCCCCTTTTCTCCTGCTGTCTTTCCATCAACTCCTTCCCCTGGGGCTCCTGGGTTTAAACACAAACCACACGGGCAAAAAAGAAGCCCAAGGTAAACCACTCTAACATGAGGTCACACCAAACAGTCAAATTACCTTAAACTACCCAAATTGTGGGTTTGTTTTGCTGTAAGACTTCCCCCTGCTTCCAGCCTCCACCCCCATCCCCACTATCTAGTGGAATTACCACTATTTTTCCCTTTGAAAATGTTTTTTGGGAGAGAAAGTTATTTCCCCATATCTATGCCAACAAATGCAAAAATAAAGATGCAGATTTTCTGTTTTCTTTTTGTGTTGTGCTAAAAAAAATAAATCTGGCCACTGCAGAACTGTGTGCACTTCAGTGAGGGTGAGTCTGGGACACATTCACATTTTATTAGCACCTAGAAGCCAACAGCTCTGGGAGCAGAAAATCCTGTAAAAACAATAAATAAACATTCAAAAGAAGCGAAGGGGAAAGGCATTTGTTTGCACGCTAGGGTGGAGCAGCAGCAGAGTACTAAAGACATAAATTATTCTTTTTCCTTTCTGTTTAGCTTTCTGCATAATCCCTCTAAATAGCAGTAATTTGGGGAACAGCATCAAATTCCTCTCTCAGAGGCCACTCTGTACATACCCCTTATTCAAATGCAGTTAGAGCACAATGGGAAGAATGATATTCATTACTTTCTGCTGCTCAGGGTGAGACTAAATCTACTCAACAAGCCTGTATGGAGACACTTAAAACACATCTACCAAAATTAAAAGCCTGGTGAAGGAGGGATCTGAAACACTTAATCCCAGCTTTGTTGATGGGCAAAAATAGTAGGAAGTTAGACCCAAAAGTCATTTAATTATAATTTATTTATAACTATATTTATTTATAAGCAGGACAACGGTATGAAGCGGCAGCAGTGAAACCATAATGAAATGCTCTAACTCACATCATGTATGCACAGCAAGGCAAGATTCTCCTGCCTGGTGTATTTTGGCAATCTGTGTTCTCATATATGCTGTAATTGCAGCATTCCAGCCTTCTGAATTAGGCCCAAATAGCTCCTTTTATTATGGTACCTTTACTGAAGAAAAAATACTGTACTGCAGGCGCAGCTTCTTACCTAGAAAGTGGCCACTCATACACAAAACTGCTCTTTCAGTACCCACACAGCTTTCATGAGGCATTATACACAATTAAGTCCCAGCAGGGCTGCCCCTTAGTGATTTCCCAAGAGACTGGATGCTTCCAGCTCTATGGCTTTGGACACAATTTGCTATCAGCTGGAAGTGCTGCCCCATTTACCCATCTTGCATCTTCATGATCCATCTGCAAATTTAGCTCCACCCCACCTGATGATGATAAATAAATAAAAGGTAAATAATTAAATATAAAAGAGAGGCTAGCTGCTGAGGTCAAACTGAGTTTTGCATTTCCCTCATAGATCAGCTTCTGTGAACTGCTTTTCCCACCTGCTGCTCTGACTCCTGGCCAAGCTGGTAGGACCCTCTTCCCAGTCCTAAGTGGGAGCAGCAGCAGCCACTTGGCACAGGAGGTCAGGCAGAGGAAAGCCTCCACCCTGCAGCACAGCTTTTTCAATCACCACTCAGCCTCAAGACTTCTAAAAACAAGATCAAGACAATGAAAGATCTCAGTGATATGATGGCAGCCAAAATTGCCTTTTCTTTTTTTTCATATGCACACAAATGAATCAAAAGTTCCTGTCTGATAATGTCTTCCAGCACACAACTCCCAGCCAGTGGCACATGCCAGGCTGGGGTGGAGAGCTCCAGGCATTCATGGCTCTAACTGGAAGAACACCCAGTGCCTGGCAGTATCAAGAGTTTTATTTCCTAATTTCCACTCTCAAAACAGTTGGTGCAGAAAGAAGTGTGTGCTTAAAAATACTTTATATCTATATATTTGTTATTTATGTATAAAAAACCAGATTTGCATGGTTTAATAAAAAGAAAAATCAGTATTTGAGATATCTTTTCTGTTACTGATTCTGGACTAAAGTCCTAACAAGCCGCAAACCTCTGTTTTTTGCAGGATCTCTTGCTTCTCCTTATGCCAGAGAGTTGCTTTAAGGGGAAGAAAAAATTATCTTCTAGCATTTTCCCACAGATCTAACCCCCACCAGCAAGAGCAAGGCTTTAAATATATAAATAGCCTGGTAAGTGCATAGTATAAACCACACACCATCTCAGGGCAACTGTCTTAAACAAAACTATTAATATTCAAAATGGGATGTGGAGAAGGTGATAAGGGTTGCACTCGACATATTTCTGTATCTGCTTTTGAAGAACACCAAGTACCTCACACAAAAATGTTGTACCAGGTGCTCTCCACCCACCCCCATTTTATTTTCCTTGGGCAGCTCTCTCAGCCACATTGGTATTTGGCTTCTCCTGAAACCATGACAGCTTTTAATTGAGAACAGTGGCTAAGAGAACACATGCTGTGGGGTTTGGAGGGGAGAGGAGTCCCCCCAAAAGCCAATACACAGAGTTTCAGGATGTTAAGGCAGGAAGATGCAGAGGGGTTCACCCCAGCACAAGTGGGGTGCCCCAGCCTCCACCTTGCTTGAGGTTTCCAGAGCAATTGCACCAGCAGGAACTGCAGTGTTCTCTCATGCAACTGGACATTTCACACCCAGAAAGTCTCACATTGCCAAATACAAAAGAATGCAAATTGCCAGGCAGTGCACCCTGTTTCTGTGGAGCACATTTTCATTATGGTTATAGGAAGTTGCCGAGAAGTAAGATCTCAGGAAGCTGAGAAGAGGAACCAGATCTCTCAGGGGGACTAACAAGAGGGACTAACAAGAACCAGAAGAATTGCAATAGGATTGCTGAAACAGAAAAAGTGGATCCCTTACAGGCAGGATTAAACCTTGCACTTCAGTTATAAAGCCAATGCTGCATTCAGGGGAGGTGGAGAGCTAACATGGAAACTCTCTCCATAGCTGAATTTGAAGTTCCTTTTTCTGCCAGAGCTGGAGGTACCTACCTTTCCCAGGCACTTTCCACTCTTGCTGCACATTTAAGTGAGGGGTGAATGCAGCCTCCATGCCCCCCATGAAAGCAGCTCATGTTTGGCTTGAGTGAATAACAGGAAAAGAGAAGAGGGTTTCCCGAGAAGCCGAGGCTTCACTCACTCTGCTGAAGCTGGAAACTCCAACCTCAGCCTGGCTGTTCTGTGTCTGCCAAAAACCTTTGAAGTGAATTCTTTGAAGTTGGCCAGAAGTGGCTCTGAACTGAGGAGAGCGACTAGGAGGGTGGATGGGGGCCGGCCAGGGGCTTTGATTCCCACACAGTGGAGTCCAAATCAAGCCTGGATTCAGCAGATAAAAAGGGCATTTTTAAAAAAAAATCACCATTCATTTTACAGGTAAAAGGAGATGTTAATCCTAACTCATGTTCACAAGATGACCCGTGGGCCAAACTGCAAGTCTCAACAAGGGCTACAAGACACGGAAGTGTGCACTTATTTCAGCCTCACACTGCTGCAAACACCACCCCTTAAAAACACCTCTATGATAGGACTGGATGAGGTACCAAAGCCCTTCACTGTGTGTACTTCTGCAGAAATGGCTGACAATTCCCTTAAAGCTCTCTGCAGCATTTCTGCTACAAGGACAAAAGGAGATTTTAAAGCAAGTTTGAGTTTCTCAGGGGCAAGTGAGAGTGGGAACCATGTAAAACTGGCATTTTCTGGAATCCTTCTGCAAAGGGCATCTATGATCCCTATTTTCAGTACTTAACATAGTATCACACAGACTGTAATTCTAAGGGCTACATCTTTGGAGAGCTGCAATAAGAAGTCTAGCTCAAAGTAACAGGCTGCCTTAAAGCAATCCTGATCCACTGGGACCTGGCAATACATTATCCCTCTGAGCAAGGAGCATGATAATAAAATAAAAAAAACAGCTGGAAGTATTACACACTAGAAACATTTCATTCCCCTTATGATGCCTGAGGACCAAAGGAACAGAGGCAGTAACTGCAGCGCTGAACACAGGCAGGCAGTTCTTCAGCAAACTGATGAATGGGAATTTGTGAAGTTTCTGTTGCACAGAGTAAGGAATGAGGCAGAGCAGGCAGCCAGTATTCAGCCCACAGAACTATGAAAACGTTAGACATTATTTGGTCATGCAAAAAAAGTGCAAAAGTTCAAATGGAGCCAGTTGCATATAAAAGACTGCACCAAGAATTAAGTGCCTGAAATTCTGGGACCCTAGGTTTAGTCATACTCAGAAGTATTGCTTCTGTTTTCCCTTTCCCAAAAGCCATATATTCTTCAATGCACTTACTTTCCCTTATAATTTAGAACTTATTGTAGAAGTGTTTTCCATTCACTCCCTCACCAGCTGCCTGTAACAACGAAGAGGAGAGATGAAGATTTTTGTTTCCCAAGTTCTCTTGCTGCATTTTATAACTATTTCTCACAGGCCTTTTTACAAGCCAGTATTTTAAATTATCTTGGTAAGGAAAAGGAACTTGTCAACGCTATTTCCTTTTTATTTGCTCTGCTAATTTAGTGGCTTTTTGCAACAGACTAAATCAAATGACTTTCAATTTTGAAATCTAAAAACGCTTTGCAGCCTGCATTTAACATATGAAGATTTAGAGTACACGTATTATTTGAAACACAACACAGCAACGTCTCATAGTGAAAGGAAAACATTTCCCTATAATAAAAAAGATGCAGGATTTATTGCACAGCCCTGAGTATAAAGGCTTTAAGGCTACTAAAAATGGTGCAACAGTTTTTACATTATTGTATCTCAGCAACTTGTACATCAAATTTGCAGAGCTCACAGACAAGTTGACATTGTTACTCTATTCACTCTCACTGGGTTGTGGTTTTCTGTTTTGCTTTGCTTTTAATTACTTCAGATCTGCAATTTGAAATCACTTAACAGTTCCACTGGGCTGCTTTTAGGAACACTTCTCATCTCCTTGCCTACAGAAGCATAACTTGTTAGAAATTGCATGAAGAAATATTACAGTTCTAGTGCAGGAAGGAGAGGTTACTCAAAATAAGCACAACAGCAAGTGTGTTAAGCAGAAATATATTTAACTGGCCTGCTGGCCACGGTCACTTACTGAAGCCAGGAACAACTTTATGCAAAGTAGCTTCAGTTAACATGATGTTAAAAAACACCCAGTACTATTTTAAAAACTTTCAGTTTCAACAGCGTTTAACCAGATAAAGTATAGTTCTTAGTACTAAGATGGTTTCCAGACATAAGAATTCTTTCTCCTTTCACCACAACACACAAATGAAAAGATTTTTGAATTAGACCCTGAGCTAAGCCCTCTCAAGTTGTGTATTTAGCATGTCATCAACACAATGAGCCAATAAATTGCTGCCCCTTCCTTCCATGCTTTGTTTTTAAAGGCCTCATTGTGTTTTATTTCAGTTTATTTAAGCAAGATTTCTATCGCTGCTGGTACAGAAACAGGCAAAACTTGTTATCTTTGCAAATATGAAAAAAGCCTCTGAAAAATACATCTATACATATTAATTGCTCTGACCTTACAACTTAACAACTTAAAACTTGTTTGTTCACTCTAATCAGAAACCACAAATCAATATTCCTTCATACCTTGACAAGTTATGGAAATGAACATCAGGAGCAGCACTTTTAACATTCTCATTTTTTTTTTCCCTGACAAGCTCCAAGATCAGCAAGAAAGCCAGGCAATAGACCAGTGGTAAAACTATTGCAGCACTTTCCTGAACATACAGCCTTTAGGAAGACTTTCACACTGAAGAAGAAAACTTCACACTAATGAAAAAGCTGAAGGCTAATTACTTCACATTGTGGGGATTTCCTGCGACCCCATAGACACTGAAGAACACATCTGAGAGCAGCTTCTAAAGATTTTCTCAGATCAGCTGCTCAGGTTCTGATGCACACACGGGTGTCAGCAAGTACTGTCTTGACAGACCTTCTCCTATTGCCTGCTTTCTGAAACACCCCAGACATTCAAAATAAAGACATGTGACTCATTTTCCCAACCAACTGCTTACAAGGATTATTGATTTCATGGGTCATTAGACACATTCCTGCTTTTTGCATTGTCTCTGCTGCAGAGTGGGGATGGGAGCTCAGCACTTGCAAAATAATTATGAATTTAAGAGCAGCAATGACAGAGGAGAGAGGGGAAAAAAAGAAAAAAAAAAGGAGGGTGTGTGACAGAGATGACATGGAACAGAACACCAGTAGTTTCAGCACAAGAAATCCCAAAATACACCAAGGAATGCTGAGCCCTCTCTTTCTTCCCAAAGCACCATAAGGCAACAGCAAACAAGAGGAAGAGTTAGATAAGGAAAGAGCCGCAGCAGAGCTGGGAACTGTGTTTGCTGTTTGCTTCCCTGGTTGTGGGTAAACACCCAAACACTTGTATGACTAACTGATCTTCATCATTAAATTTCTGTGTAAACTTGCCTATATCACAACATTTCATCTTCGTATACTTAGAAGGGAGGGTTTTGCTGCTTTTTAAATATTCTCTCATTTCAGAAGCCTAAAAATATGTGGCACAGACTATTTTATTCTCTGATTATTTTTGTATGGGGAAATTCAATTGAAATACGGTCAACAACACCTCAAAAAGCTGAAAACAGGTAACCTACATACCTATATGAAATCCATACAACAGACACCATATGTAATCCATACAACTCCATAAAAAAGGCCTGCTTATATTATGAAGAACTGTACACAGCCCTTCTCTGCAGCAGCTCAGTACTAATGCTTTGGCTGAGCACTTTGAGCAGGAAGAGGTGCCAAGTGACAATGGGAGAAACGAACTTTTGTTCAGCTTTGGTCTTCCCACCCCAACCCACGATTATTATTTTGATCCCCTCTAAAAGGTCCAAGTTTGCATTCTAAGGTGTAATCTGTGCGAATGAAGCAAGCCCCTCTCTCTGTAGGAGACTACAGACAAGGGGGAAGCTTTCCTCCCAGATTTTTGTGCCTTTGCACAGAACACAGAGTGTTCTGGTTGCACAGAACACTCCTACAATCGCTGTCATCAAGCAGCCAGGTCCCAATTCCTGCCCATGAGCACCTTGCAAACCTCTGCTCTGCCCCTTTGCTGCTCTTTTTCAGGTGCAGGATGCAGGCAAGCTGACAAGTGACAAGTTCCACTGCGGAAATTTCAAACATCACTGAGCCAAGCTACCAGCCCAGTCCCTGCCAGGCAAAGCAGGTAATAAATTACCAGGGCAAATTTTGTCAAAGGATCTTCTGAATCCTCAGGAGAATCCCACCTGCCTGACTCCTCCAACCAATGCAGCCCAAACACGAGTCCTAGTTCAGGAGCCACCTGCAATAACCTGAGAGAGGAAACTGCCACAAAAAGAGTCCCAGGTTCACCTCACATAACACCTCTCTTTAAACATGTTCCACAAAAGCAAGACTCAAAATCCACGGTGGGTTTTCCCTATCGCTTTTGTTCAAAGAGTTATTGTCAAATGCCAAATTGAGGCATAAAGAAAAATTCAAAGGCACAAAAATCAGATTGAATAAAGTTTGCAGTATTTCTGTTTATTTTCACATCACTATGTTCAGTGAGACCTTGTTCATAGGTACAGATAAACACAAAACAAAGGTGGAATGCACACATACAGACATAACATTTACAAGTGAAAACATCTGGCAACAGTAGCTTGAAACTGCCAGAGCTGTAGAAAGGACTTCAGCCTGCTTTGGAGCTTTTCCTGGTAAAAACTAATAGGCTTTAGACTCAATCTTCTAACCAGAAGTAATTCCTTACCAGCATGACTACAAGAAAAGTCTAAAAATCACCTTTCTTGTTAAAAAGTGTAATAAATATCTAAGACAATATGAATATTAAGACTCAAATGAAACAAAATGCGTTTAGGGAAACAGATAAGAGCCTCTGGCTAAAATAAACAACTAAGAAACAAAAATTATTTCCCTAATGTAAACTGGAGGAGGAAGAAAAAATATTTGCCAGTAGATTCCCATGTTCTGACCTCTGCATGAACTCTAAGTAACCAGTCTGCAATTTCTAACAGCAACAAGAAAGGAAAGTGCATAGAAAGATACTGAAGGATCCCAGTCCTCCCAGCTTTTGCTAAGCAGACAGGACACAAGTCAACTGAAGGGAAAAAAAAAACCAAACCGAAACAAAAAACCAGACCTTGCACTGCACAAAGCTGCAGCACTCTGTAGCAAATCACCAAAATACTTCACTGCAGCCACCACAGGTGGAACACTGCAAGTCACAGACCTGTACATGCCTTGGGGACCAAGGCCTGACTCCAACGGCAAGTTTCTTCCCAAAATCTATGTATGCCTTGGGGTTTAGCTACATTATCAGTTCAAGGTAAAACCAGCTTGATTTAGAAATGCCAGATAATGGAAAATCTATCACAACCCAATGTTAATGATTGCCCAGCTTAATTAGTGTTCGCATAATCACCCATCTCTACTCCAAAAGGTAATGTGTTGATAGACAAATATTCAAACTATTTTAGGGTACCTTAACATCAGGATTTTCTAGGTTGAAATTAAAAAACAAAGCCCAACCGCACCCACTGAAAGTGTCAGAAAAGTTACAGGAGATCTTCAGCAAAGTAAGTTCTTTGCCTTCACATAGTGTTAACGAGCAGTAACTACTCAAATTAGCATGGATAAACTGGTCTTAAAAGTGGCAGAAATATAGGAATAAGGCAATATTACAGTGTCTATATTAGACTGCAAATTTTTATTAAAAGAGGGTTATTCCTAAGTAATTAAGAAATTAACCATTGTCACTAACCTCAGGTTCAGCAAGGCACAGACATACACTAATACTTTTTTTTTCTCATATCCCATGGTTTGTAGCAGACAGGTCCCTAGAAAAAGCTGGTAAATTTGTTTTGTTTTGGCTGATAGAAAATAATGTGCTTTTGCTGCACAGGTGTGCAACGTTTTCAGCACATTATTTCCAGTTTTCTTGAAAAGAACAAATTCAGAAATTATTTTAAAAAGGAAAATGGATTTTTATGCTTGGAGGAGCTTCTTGTCTTTGCAGCTGTAGGAGAAACTAAATGCTGAAACAACCTCATCAACCATCAGCACACTGCTATTACTACCATGCTGGACTTTGATTTGCTCTATTAAAGCAGTTCACACATTTAGCTCTGAAATTGGCATTTGATTTGAGGCTTATAGAGATGGATGATGACACTTCGTAAGAAACTGAAACTGCTGCTGCAGACTGGTTGACCCTACCGAGCTGTGGCCATCCCTCCTCTCCTCACACTGCCCTCTCTGAGGCACAGTCATCCACCTGGATTGCACAGTGAATTTGTTTAAGCAGCTCATTTGGCAGAGAACTTCTCTTCCAGAATAATGGGAATAGCTTTCTGCTAGTTTAGCTATCTCACCCAGCCCAACACGAGGTCAGACACGGGCCAGCAGAGTGAAAGGGAGCAGCTCACGTCACTAGGTGACACAGGGAAGAAGATAGCCATGAGATTGGCTCAGCTGTTTCATAAGGCCTCACCCTCTTTCAAACATAAAGGAAAAGATCTAATGTTCATCCATTTCAATGGCATTTGAGGCAGGAAAGCGTTCACCTTCCGCCAACAACAGTCATTGCACAGAGGTGACATATTTCAATTATGTAAAACAAGTAAACAATCATTTGCTTATCATTCTTCCTGGTGAAAGCTCTACTGGCAGCCTACAAAACGATGGCATGCTCTTTTCTGACTGGGAATCTCAAAAGCATCTTTTCTACAATCCACTCATTCCTTGCCTGCTTGCCTCACTTTCCTGTCTTTTGCCTATGTGAACCAGTTGAAAGACACAAGACGGGCAAGTGACTCCTTTAGAAAAACCACACAAATTCAGGTCCTTCTGCCTTAGCACCGTACATGGCTGGACATGAGAACATCCTTTTAGAAAGGCTGTTTTCAAAAGCACTCTCTATTCCAGGCACGCTACTTTATCACTGCCACGACTGAGATGCACAAGGCACTTGCAGAGGGATTATTCTGACACAGCAGGAACAAATCATCTTTCAGCCAGCACCAACAATGAAATGAATGAACCAGTTGGGAACCCTGATGCAATTCATTAGACAACCTGCACTACTCCTGAGCAGAGGTTAGGACAGTATTTATTCACAACAGAAAAGGTACCATGTGTTCTTCAAGTAATTACTATAAACACTGCACAAATTAACTGCCATTAAATACTTGTTTTAAAATAAAATGTTCTCCTTCCTCCGTGCAATAATATTAGTGGAGAACACAAATACAGGAGCTTGAAATAGCAGAACTTGAAGAAAGCAGGAGGAAATTCAGCACCCTTTATTTTGCCTGTTAGTGCAAATTACATATATTTGCACTTCAGTAACACTCAGAAACCAGGGCACCACTCTATTGAGAGCTCTGCTCTCATCTGGCAAAACCAGCTCCTGCCCACTGCCCTTCCAACCCAGCCACAACAATACAGGGGTCTTTAAGGCAGTTGGCAATTGCAAAGGATTTATCCCTTTCCCCAGTGCAAAACATTAATTCTATTTGCTACAACATGTGTTTTGAAAGACAAATCTACAGCATTCACCTAATGTAAATACTTCATGGTCCAGAAAAGGTTCAGTCAGATAATCACCTATTGTGCTACATGTGGAGGGAACAAACTGTAGGAATGACAAAGTTAGGTAATCTACCCCTCCCTGTTTCAGAAGTTATTTCCAAACTTCTGCTTCTTTGGCAAGGAGACTCAAACTTACTAAAATCCAGTAGACCAAAGTTAAGAATTAAAAAGCTCCAACCTTCCAAAAAGAGAAAATTTAACACATATGCAGAAATACAAAGCCAGCAGCACACACACACACAAAACCCAAACAAAAAAAAAACATTTCCTTTGGCATAGAAAGGGAACAGGCAAGTGAGATGTCAGAAGAGTTAAGTAGTCACAGGCTGCAGCTCCACTTCCCATCATCAACAATCAAAAGGCACAACGGTTCACTTCAACAGACAGCCAGACCCTCCATCTTCCTTCAGAAGGGGAGGAATTCTCCCCTCGGGCAAGGGGTGATGCTGAAAATAAGATATAAACTCCTAGAGGAAGAACAGAGTAAGCAGCTAAAGCCCTTCTGAGATGTACAAGGGAGTCAGAAAAAGAGGGTGGGAGAAATAACACCCCAGGAGCTCTTCACAGCTTTGAGTGCCATTTTATGAAATGCTAATTGAACTCTACACAGCCAGTCATAAATGTGGAATATGCTTTCCTTACCGAGATAATATTTTTCTTATAATTTCAATACAGTGAGTTAAAAAATATAAAGAAGTCACACAAGAAGAAGAGAAGCTGCATAAAAGCCAGGATGTTCAAAACAATTGCAAGAACCACTATTAATGCGTGCTTTTTGCATATAATAAAACCTATTATGTCTAATCACAGAATATATTCAAGCAACACAAAATCCCACATATACTTTGAAAGACTAGACAGATAGCTCAGTGCAAAACAATGCACTACCCATGCACTGAGCTTTTCTGATGAGGAGCAGGAGAAAAGCAGAATTTCTGTTGCTGTACATGCCAAACAAATTGTGCTACTGCAACCTGTCTTCCAACATTCCCTTAAATTATCTGTATGGATAATGGCAAAACACAAGTTAGCTCGATTCACTGAGCTCAGCATTACCAGAATTTTAACTAAAAAGCTGCACTGTAAATTAGATTTGTTTCCCCCTGGTTTTAATCAGTTGAAGATATTTATTAGGGATAAGCACAGTTCCTGAAATCTACAAAGGCTTCTGGGTTTCCTGACATATCTTACTGTTTCCTACAGTACCTTTTCCTTCCCTGTTTTGTGTCTGCCACGTGCAACATGACCAAAAACACAGAGCAAACAAAACACTGACTTGGTGAAAGTGTTGCTAAAAACTCCAGGAGGAAAGGGTGCACATTTTGGGATTGGTTTTGTTTTTTAATAAACCTTCACTAATCATCATATTCAGAGTCACAGCAGTAGAAAAGTATTATTAAAAAAAAAAAAAGCAGAAGAGCTGCTGCAACTTGACTAAGTCTGCTGGATTAGGTGCTAGAGGAATTAAGGGTAATTTACTCCTTAAACCTTTCCCAAAAGAATGCCCAGCAGACCACACTTAGTGGCCATTTTTAACCTGAGAAGACTTAATTTTTCCGAGATGAATCCAATCCTTCCACAACAACATAAAGGGTTACAACAGCCACCAATACCTTCATTTCTTCTTCCTATATACACTCTTGCATTAAACTAACGCCTCAAGACCAGTGTGGAAAACTGAAGTGGAGAGTGAAATGGAGAAGAACAGAGTATATATTCATATATCCAAAAGGAAGTTAAGTTTACCAAACACTAATAAGCAACACTGAAATACAGAAATCGAGAGCACATACCCCAAGGTGAATGACACAGTTAAAGTAGAGCATGCCTTATTCTGCAATTTAGGTTTTATTGCATAAAGATTTGTCAGGAAATGTGGCTCACACAGTGTGTATGCATTGCAATCCCTGGTTATTATAATACCTATTCCAGAGTACTGCATGACAGGTGCTATTTTCAAGGAGGCAATTGGGTATTTGGGGGAAAATGCTCCGGGTTGTAAAGAACTGTTTTTGTTTAATGAGTAATAGGTCTTCCTCATCCCCTCCAAAACTGAAAAGTCAAGGAAGGAAAGCAAACACTGAGTGAGGTTGCTGTGTTACAACACAATTCCCCCGTGCTGCTTTTAGCTACTCATTAACTTCCACACATATTAACCAGATCACAAAAGAGAGACACACTCAGTTGTTTCTCCCTCCACAGCAAGAAAAAAATGAAGCAAATGATCGGTTTAGAACCACCAAAATCGCTCAAGAGATACATCATACCATGGACAACTGCAGTATGGCTCCACATTCAGTGATGAATCCCTACTATTGCCATGGGGCCACAGAGTCACCAAACACTCCTGGAGCCAAAGTTTGATCTGGAAATTCCCATACTGTAACATAGCCAGATCCAGCACACCAAGGGATGCCCAGAAAAAAAAATACACATCACAAAATACCAGTTAGTTGTCATTTCAAGCACCTGACCTAAGAAACATTCTTATCAAGGCAAGACCTCAAAAGTAAGCTTAGGGGTGACTGACAATGCACAAACTTGAACATCAGACAGATTTTGGCTGCAGCAGTTTTTGGGATTTATATTTTGGCTTAGGCAGCATGTGAGGCTCTAGAGACAGCTCAGGGGAGGCTCAGTGAGCAGCCACACAGGTTAGAAGCCAACTGAGGACAAGAGCAATGCTGTGATGAGCTCCTGACATCAGGGAACAAAGGAGTTGATGATACTCCTCCTCCGTGAGGACAGCAGGGTGGTACAGGTCAGCCCCCACCTGAGAAAGCACCACCACCATTCAACAACACCAGCCTTCCCACAACTGCAACCAAGCAAAACCACAGCAGGTGCTGGAGGATTCCTCCCCATAAAAGGGCTTTCTTTTTATTAGCAATGAAAGATGAACAAAACCAAGACCACGAAGTACAAACCCCCCTGTTGTGACCCCTAAAACGATGCACAGTCTACAAAAGACAAACTAAAATGGACAGAGCAATGGACCTTTCACTCCCCTTAATTCAATTCTCTCCTTTAAGTCAGTGCACTATTATTGCCCTCGTAATGAGACTGTAACACTGAAGTTTTTCAGCTTGATGGTAAAATCACGTAGTGTCCATCCATCTCCAATAATAGCAATATTGAGACAATGAACTCTATTGAGGCATCTAATAAGGCAGATAGTCATTTGCATAGTACATTTTCTGTGACTCTCTGTAATACAACATCTCAAAGACTCAATTCAGACTATTCTCCTTTCCCACAGACATTTTAAAAAAGGATTCTTTTACTAGAAAAAGAAACAATGACCCCTCCCATAATAGGAGAAAGCAAAAGATAGAATTTTCCTGCCTACAGTGAGTGCACACTTTTTGCCTGTGTATTTTTATTTCGTTGGGCTAGCTTTTCCTCTTTTTAAAATTAACTCTATGTCCTTTCCATCTCTGTTGTGGCTTGAATGCTCAGAAGTTTATTTCTGATTTTGTTCCAACAGGCTTCTGAGCAGGAAGTACCTTGGGATCCCCATCCACCACCACAGAAAAATTTCATCTTTAATTCCTGTGCTACACTCTTTTTCTTCATGTCTTCACATACTTCTCTCCTGTGTGACTCCCTAAATTGTGATTTGCTGGACACACAATTATGAGCCCTGGGTTTTAGGATGGGCTCTGCAACGCAGTACTTGGGGAAGTTTGACAAATCACTTCCCTCCAACAGACTGTAACAGCCTCAAAGAAATGTACACGCATATAATGTATACTGTGCCTCAGAGTTCAGCTCAAATAACACCTCCAACTTAGAGAAGAGCCTTAGAGAAGCACCAATGATTATATCCTTGTTTTTCACAATCCTCCTACTTTGCCCTCTTTCTGGTAACAAATCCTGGACTTTGTCAGTGTTCCATTTGGCACAAGGAAGCACACATCTTATTCCTGGAGGTAGTTATGCTATTTCTACCTGCATAATAAAGGCACACACTCAAAACACCACCTCAGTGTGGTCCCACAGCTCTTGTCTGCTCTGCCCTCTGTCCCTCAGCACAGTCCTAGGGAAGCTCCAGATTTTCTTAAGCGCTCCATTTTCTCTGCCAGAGCCCACAAAAGGAGCAGTGTGAGAGAACACACATCCATAACTCATCTCCTCAACTCCCAGCCCGTGATACAATCATTGATCCACCTTTGGCCACGAGCACAAGCTCTCTGCAGCAGCCAGGCCAGGGTGCAGAGGAGACAACCACTGAGCTACCGAAGTCCTTGGACACTCCCCTGCCACGTCCCAGAAAACCAGCAGTGACACACACTCTTCACATGGGTCAGGCATGAAGCCTCCCTGCAGAGGGCTGAGCCAGAGCACTGCTCTCAGGTTAACCTTCAGCAGCTCAGTGCTGGGCTCTCAGGAAAACAAAACTAGAGGGCATTTCTGGCAAGTCAGAGAAGGTCAGCGGAAAGGGAGAAAAAGCTGCCACACAGCAGCCCTAGTGAGGAACAGCATTGCACTCTTTGTCCAAGTTTCTGATTTTATCAGATTATGCCACAGTGTTAACACTGTTTATGGCCCTATTTTGTCTGTGAATCACCCACTCTCAGAGACTCTTCCTCCACCCCAGATTATAAATAGCACCATATACAGAACAGAGACTGTGAAGCAAAGGAGACTTGTTGAAACAAAATAATGTATATTGAACTGACAAAAATCTTTCAAAAGCCTTTCTTATTTATTTATAGTGCTGGCTAGACAGGCAGATTCCCACATTTTATAAACCCTGTAGGTCACTATCTCCATTGCTCATTCACAAACAATTCTGCTAATAAAAAAAAAGCCTTCTGGTTATAACTGAACTTATTCCCCAGCACACTGCTTATTGGCACATGCCTTTTGAAAAGAGAGATTTTTAAACAAACAGTATTACACATTTTCCCTGTTTGAAGGCAACATATGCCTAGACCATGATATGATAATATGACATTATTTATGTATCTGGAGACATTCAGACATTGCAACCAACCTCTTAGTGCTCTATCAGTACACATAAGTAATTTTCTACCATGTCATAGCAGACTGTGACTTAAATTTTCATTGATTTTCATAGGTAAATACATTCTCGATAGTAAGTACGAAATCCATCACATGTTTTTTAATTCCCTCTTTTCTCCAGAAACGACTTCTTGCAGTGGGAAGTTCACAGTGCTGTCATCCAGGTTACAAAACAGACAAAGATATGTGGCCAAAAGCTGTAGAGAACAGGCTCCTGGAGTTCAAATGCAAACAACGCCTTGTTAAACCAAGACATAATGAGCTGCAGCCATAAGGAGCCAAACAAGCACAAGGCCTGGGCATTAAGGAAATCCAAATTCCTCTTGAGATGGGATGGGTAGAAAGCAAGCATGTACATTCTGCTTTGGCAAGGCAAACCTTCAGTGCTCCTGCTGAACCCCAGGGAACTCATCCCATCTTTCCATCCCCTGCTCAGACGTATTTGCCACCGCTTCACACCAGAAGAGGATCTGGAGTGGATACATGTCAGCCCAGCAATGGCCTGCCAAGCTCAGGCACACACATCAAACACACACCATTACAATGCCCCCACCAGCGGCCTGACCCTTCTTACCAGGCAGACACACCAACACCAGCAACACTGGGGCTGGAAGAAACCCTTGATTTTTCCTCCAATTACAGAGACATGGTTACACAAAATGCCTGTGTAAAAGACATCCTGCCCAGAATCGATTGAACAGAAATAGAAGAGCCACTGAAACAATGCTGGCATGTTCTACTGATGAAATTCTTTTTAAGTGCCTAAGGTGAACCCATTCAAGTACTTCACTATTTGATTCACCATTTTCCCCCCTGCCATTCATCACACGATTCTTTGTCAAGCTAACGGTTCCTTAATCAGTTATAGAAGTTAAAACCTGATGTAGCAAGTTTCCTCTTTAAAGCACAAAGGAGGAGTAAAACAAAGCACTCCAATGCACATTTCAGGAACAGTTAAATATATTAATACTCTTGCTCTTCCTTATTTTGTAGACTCAACAAAAATCAACTGTTTATAATCTTAGGAAAAAAGGAAAATACTAGTGCCTGGAAAATATCACAGCAAGTCTGGACATAATTTAAGCCAAGTACATGTCTTTTTTTTTTATTATTCTCCTACTGCTTATCTCAACACAGTTCCTTTTCCTTTAGCCTGTTTCAAACAATACTTGATAATAAACAAACAAAACTAGATAGCAAAATAAATTATTTCTCACTAAAGGCTCATTTCTTCTCTTCTGTTCCATACTTACAAATACATACTGTGGACGTACACAGTCACAGATATATAGATATATATATATAGACACACAAATATATTGTGTGTCTATATTACTTAGAGTATCCTATTATCTTATAGTTACTCAAAAACTGACTCGTATTAAAAATGACTTTTTCGTAGAAAGCAAAAACAAGAGTAGGGTCCCCTTCCAATGACTTAGCAGCACTGAAATTCAGAAAGTCCAAGCTGTGTGCCTTCACTTCACTGTTACTTCAGACCTTCGTGCCTTTTTCTCCACATTTAAGAACAGAAGTTTTCCCAAGGGCTCAACACATTGATTTTCATCATCATCTGAAATACTGACCAAAGGACCTACAGTAGCAATATTTAAACTTCCATAAGCTCTTTCCACATAAAAAACGTGTCTGTAATAACAATCTTTGTTATTACAAAATCTGATCAACACAGAAGGAACTACAAGATCATAAAACACGACTGTGACACAATAACAACGATGGGGATCTCCCACGTAAGTTCTCATTTATGCACACAAAAGGGAAACAGGGAGGAAAAAGAAATTTAATTAGTGCTGACTGAAAAGTGAGGCATATGGTTCACAGGAATTTTTGCTTTCAATTAAAACACCACCCTCCTCCTCCTCAGCAAGCTAAATAAATACAAATGAAACCAAACTATTCTGTGATGTGTATATGCAAAAAGTGGATATAAGCATGAGATAAAATTGGGGTGGAAGCTGTACCATAGACCATGTGCAACTACAGTCTGAGTCCTGCAAAAAACACTTTGTCATCACACTAATAGAGGCACTTACTCCTCTCCATCATCACTACTTGTAACTATCTGTTTCCCCCCTCATTAGTAAAACCTATTCCACCTACATACCTAAAATTCGACTTGAGGTGTGGGCAGAAAAGGAAAGGGGGAGATAAAAAGTTGTAAAGAACGGGGCTGAATTTTAGCAGTAGACTTTTTAATAGAGAAATCATGTTCTGAAGTTTCATATTGATAAAAATGCTAAAATATTAAAATAGCTATGTTTCTAAAATAATATGTTATAGGGAAACATGTAAAAGACAGGGCCATTAGGGATGGATTTTCAATCAAAATGACAAATTGCAATTATGTATATACAGAAAAGACTTAAGAAAATGGGATACACTTGATTTAGAAACAACTATGAGAAACGCTGTGAGAAAGACCATCCATACTTGCACTAAGAAAACAGAATGGGTGGAGCTTTCACCCACTTTAAGTTACACCAGGATTACCTGGCCCAGAGAAGGGAGAGTTTAGGAAAGACTGTGCCACAGCTCTGTCAAGGCTGCCCATCCCAGGTGTGCTTGGAGATTTCACCAGAGCAGCACCACCACAGTGTCTCTAACTGGGGGTGCTCTCACACACTGTGCATCCCACACCACAGAGCTTGGCTGGGGGTGAACACCTGCAGCAGGACAGGAGCAGGAGGAAGAGCTGTTCTGCATGACAGGGAGACAGGCACTGGTGCTCTGAAAATCAAGGGCAACTAGTTAAATGAGAAATGGGAATGGTAATTCACAGAGTGTAATGTGACATTAGCCAGGGTCTCCTACCAGAAATCCCTCTTCATAACTTACCCCAAGTGCTTTGGAGGCAAAGTTTTAGGACTATGTGCCAGCATCTGCCTATATATATATTTACTTAATTATGAAATGTTGCAACCAAAATGCTTCAAAACACTGAGAAAGGGGGAAAACAGATTGCTGTGCCAATGCTAAATACCCTAAAGACCAGTTTTTTTATGGTCTGGCAAGAAATGGACTTTCCCTGACCCCCTATTACTCCCTTCACTAAAATTGCCCTTGCTGTAGCTAGGAAAAGCTTACATATTTCAGAAATACCTAGGATATCAAGATAAAAAGTCTTAATTGACTTTTGCCTATTGGAGCCTTTGCAGAACTGGAGCGCTGGGAGATAAAAATGCTCTCACCTCAGCTTGAAAGCTAATCAAAAAATCAAGGGGGCAAACACACCTCTTAGTAAGGCTGTGTATGGGGAGCTGCACTGGGACTCCCTCTACCTGCATCCCAAAATATATCCAGGCAAGCTGAAGCTTCTCCAGCAGCACCTTCTCGTGAGGGGGCAGGCAGTGAGCAAAGACAGCCAAGCATGGGAGAGGAAGAATGTGGCTCTGCCTCCATCCTTTGGAGAGGGGCAGATTAAAGTCAAACAGGCAGCTTTAACTCCAACATTTCCTAGGCTTTCAGAAATGGATTATGCAGTCACAGAAATGATCCCTAAATTCAGACTGTGTGTTTACACACATACATGCTTAAAATAACACACAGTAGCACACATTTGGGCACTTCAGAACAGAGACTGCCTTCCCATGCATTTTCAAAAGAAGCAAGGTAGCCCCACTCCCAACTAGGGAGCTTTGAGCAATACCCTGAAGTGTGTGTGTGTATATATATATATATATATATGCATACACACACACATGCAAACAGTAACACCAGTCACATCTTCCCCTCAGTAATGGCCACCACAGACTGGAGACTTTGCTACCGTGTAGTGAAGCAGATGAACCAGACAGGCTCACTCCTCTTAAGCTCTCAGATCATCATGGGTTGACCATCAGCAGACACTGATCATCATCACCTCTTTGCAAGCAGCACACAGCTGGTGATCTCATGTAGAGAGAGCCTGCAGGTTCAACGTTAGCTGTCCAGAAATGCCTTCCATCACTTTAACCAGTATCCAAATTAGAGGGGACAGGGCCATGTTATCACAGCTGTCAAGCACACAGAGGTCTGGGGGTGGCGGGTGCGTGTGAATTTGGCCTCCCTCTCATTTCAGGAAGGGATGTCTCATCCCAAGAGGATCTAATTAAGAAGAAGGAGGTGGACTGGTCGGTTTCATGTCAGAGGGAATACGGTCCAGCTCTGTGTAATGAAACAGCACATACTTGGGCACAGCTTCAACAGCTGAGGCACGCTGCTAGCTTACGTAGGCTGCAGCAATCTTGCTCCTCCATGTACACTCTTTACTCATCATCCTCCCCCAACAGCCTACTTCCTTTTCTTCAGAAACTTTGCTTCTCCTTCCACAGAGACAGACATGATGGAGGAGTGCCTACACCCCAGGCTCAAGGAGCCTCTCGTACACTTGTCCTCCTCAGCTGCACCCACCCCCAGTTCTTGTTTAGCTCTCTTTGCTGCATTAAAGCAGGGACAGGAACATCTCAAAGTCCTCCAAACACCACCCAACACATACAAACCACAGACTGCTCACAAGACCAGTCACAGCCCTACAGGAGATCCAGAAACAAACTGTGGGTTTTGTTGGTCAGAAAAAAAGCAGTACTTGCTGTGCAAAAGCAACAAAAGGGTTTCAGTTATGTACAATACACTCTTCCTGGGGCTAGAACAGCCTGAGGGAAGCCATTCACAACACAGATATTTCACCAGCATACTGATTTTTGTACCTTTTCAATATAATGGCTGTTACCTTTAGCAGGGTCTGCACGTCCATGTGCCATCCCTTCAGAAGCTCCCAAGCATCCCAATGCCTCTCACTGACCCCACCTGCTATGAGTAGAGGCTTCAGAACTGGGACTTGCTCCATGACACGTATCCAGGGTGATATTCACTGTCCCACTAAATGCCTGCCAAGCTTTTGTGCAGCCTCACTCACACTCCTACTCCCTTTTCCCAAGCACTCGAGTGGTTTACCACAGGCTGCCCTGTGTCTAGAGGTAAATGTCTATCTCACCACACAAGAACCCTTTCCCCATCTGTGCCTGATGTAAGGAATGCCTTTCCTATCTACAAACCCACCAAGAATTAGCCAATTCACTTAGAGAAGAAAGAGACGAGACCCCACAACCCCACTCTTGTCTGATTTATAACCCATTCATGACCAAAAAGGAACCCTGTATTCACAAAATACAGGAAGTTGTATAAAGGAAGCTTTTTTTCCCCTTGCAGCTCTCATATTTGATGCAGTTTGTGAACAGAAGTGAATCCTGGTGGAAACAGGTGAGGTGGGTCACTATGCTGATTTCCTATATGCACCTGCTGACTAAGGTAGATTGCTTTTCTGAAGTCATTGCCAGAGTTCCCAACCCCACAAGATTCCTTAGTAGTAGCCATGTACAACTGCAATGTCACATGGCATTAACAACCTCCAGGTGACAAAACAAAACCACTGAAAGAAAGGGGAGGAAAGTGCAAAAAAGATATGAGGGGTAGCAGGCGCAGCTCCCAAGTCCTCGAACAAATCTTGACACAACAACCTACTGCAAGTCCTAGAACTTCTCAGTCATTAGCTTTATCGTCAAAACTCCAGCAGGATTTCATCAGTGCTATGTTCCACGGTGGAGCATAAAACAGCAAATGTCTGACTTCAGGAAAGCAAAAGTAAGAGGTCTTTGTTCAGAACGGAAACTGAAGTTTGGCACTATCTTATCTCCCATCTTTTCCAGAATTTCTACAGGAGGAGACAGAATGTTCAGCTGACCAGTTCTCACTGCAAAACTCAGATTAACATTCACGGAATGAATTTTGATGAAATCTGGAGACAACAGTGACAAACACCACACGCAGCAATGACTGAATAAATGCCCATATATGAGATACCCGTTTGCTCTTCCATCTTGCCTTTTTCCAATTAAAAAAAATCATTTACAAAAGAGAAGAAGCAACGAAGGTAGGCAATTTGCAGAAAGAAGACTGCAGGAGACTCAATCTGCAGCAACAGGGTTTTTTTCAGAGCTGGGCATTTCAACTTACTGTTTTTCTTAGCAGCTGTACCAAGTGTTGTGAATAGCCCTAAACTTAGGGATAGGAGGAATCACTGCACACACTGCTTACAAACCATAAGTGCGCTGCACAGAATTCTGCATGCGGCATAACCTGTGGGGCACAGTGAAGGTCATCAGAAATTACCTTCTGTCCAGCAGGAGCACTGGAAGCAGGCAGCGGCTCTGCTAGGATGGAGCAGGGGCTGCCTTGTATGAATCACCCACTCATTAACTTAATGAGTTAACAACTGCTGGATGTACAGCAGCCCCTTCCTGCAAGTCAAAAACAGTGCAAGTGAGTGAAAAGGACGATTTTTGTAGGCTGCTCAAACTTTCAGAAATTTAGAAGAGAACTATTTGCACCACTTAGATGAAGTCCTAACCAATTCCACCATGAAGAGAACTAGGCTCCATTACCAGTGAAGAGGGAAAAGCATGCTCTGCAGTAACTAAATAGCAGCTCTGACCTTCTGCTCACTCCTCCTGCAGTGCTGTGCTTTGCACACTGAACCAGGAAATAGTTGAACAGATACACGTGAAATTATGAAGACTGAGTCAGAAGACAATAGCTAAATAAATACCAGTTAAACCACATACCGTAGATCTGTCTTGTAGGACTGGGAAATGAGTATCGCCTAAGGCTGCTCCAGATATTGCATCCACCTGCAAATATTTGCTGCTGGCTAAAGCTCAGCACATGCACTCTCAGCAGCAGCAGGACTCCCCAAAATATTGCAGACAAGAAAGGAGGAGAATGTTACCTTCATTCAGAGCACAATAAACTAATTATATCTTTTAATCATCAAAAGCATATAGTAGCTTGTTGGAAGACTTTTTTAGTTTGGGTGTTTGGTGGTTTTTTAAAGCACATTACAAAGTTAATTAAGGATGCGCCTCTTTTTTTCCAAGAATTTTAGGCCTTCAAATTCATTAATATAGAGAGCTGATTGTTAGCTTCTTTAACGTGGCTGTTTTACTACAAGTGTACAGCAGACATCAGAAACAAGAATGTCACAGCGGAATTAGGCACACACAATAAAAGCTCAGAAGCAATTACACTTTCATTATGTAGCCTTAAATCCACATATAAATACGTTAAGACATTTATATTTTAGATAAACTACCCTTCAGCACTTGTGAAAAATCACTGAAGAGAAAGACAAGAAGATAAAAATGCACTAACGCGGTGCTGGAGGACTTAGCCATTAAAGTCACATCTTCTGAAGAAACATCTAAACACTTTGTAACAGCATTTCATCTATAACTGTTAAGCTGAAAAAAAGGCCTGTCTCCAAATGGATTCAACACATAACTTGGTTTTTTTTTTTTGCTTCTCTTAACTGGCTAGGATTTTTTTCTCTCTGGATATCACTGAAATTTTAACATGTCCAAATGCAAGTCCTTAATAAGTTACAGACAAAGGCAAGTTTTCTCTCTTTTAATAGGGAGAAAGGAGTGTATTGTTGAGATTTGTCATATACATACAATTACCTGCATTGTTATGGAGATTACGGAACAAAGGCCCAAACAGATCCTCTTCCAGATCTTACAGCCTTGTCCTTTCCCATAATTATTGTCTTAAAATTGGATTTCATTTAACACATTCATAATACAAATATCTACCAGTGCTTAGCATGTGCTAAGCTTAGGGGTAGTTCCAATTATTTTTAAATGGATGTGGCAATGCATTTAATTTATCACTCAAATTAACAATTTAATAGTACTAATAAAGCAAGGGTTTTTTTAGTTGGTTGTAAGAAGTCTTAAAACTAGTACAAATTATTAAAATAACTGGTTAGTTTATCATTCACTTGAAAATAAATGCAAAAGAAACTTTCACAAAAAATTCTTATTTTTTCCTTTCATCTCAGAAATAGGATTTTGAACAGCAGAGATAATGAATTTTTTAAAAATACCAACAAACAACTTTTATCCTGCAAATATTAATGCCCCTCCTTTACCTGATGTAAGAGTGTGCCGGTCTCCTTTCCTCAGCTGTCTGGTACAAAATCTATCAGAAACGCTGCATTTAGAACACCAGGCCTGTGTCTGTGACATGCTCAGTGTGCCAGATAAAAAGGCCAGATCCTGACCTCAAAGTCGGGCTGCTCATTTCTCCCTGGTGCCCAGGTGCACAGAGTTAGAGGTGAGTTACCCTGAAAGTTACGCAAAGATAATGAACTTCCCCTAAGAAATAACTTCTTTTTTTTTGTTGTTGAAGATACACGCTTAGAACCACTGTGGGAATGAAGTTGTGGCTACAATTCCCATATTTCCCCTCTATAAAACAGAAAAGTATAAATCCATAGAAGGTGAAAACATCAAAGACCTCAGTTAACCAGGCACAGCCTACTTAACAAAAAAAAAAATCACATCAGAACTGACAACAAAAAGGACATTTTCATTGGTACTGAACTTCAGGCCAAGTATCAGAAGAAGCAGCTGACCCTGCAAGCAGATGGAAAGAATACTATAATTTAAAAAATATAATTCATGTAGCAGGAAAGTCATGGACTCAATTCCAAACTTGATTATAAATGGGCAATTATAAAACATGCAGTGTCAAGAAGACATTAGAATTCCCATCTCTGCCTTCACTAGAGAAAAGCAAATAAAGAAAACAGAATTTGATTATCCAAAAGGATCCTACCAATTTATTGTTGTTCATTTTATTTCCCCCTTGATTTATAAGTACTTATAAGTATGTAAAATTCCTGCAGAATCAAAGATCATGATCACAAAAGGAAGAAAACCCTAAACTCCCTTATTAACACAATACAATTTTACAGATGTAAATTTGATGCCAGCCACAGCCACCCATTCTTTTCCTTACATTGTGTTTCATAAAAAGTGACATTTACTGTTTAAAAAGTACAGTGAAACTGTGGCACATCTCATATTGTACTATAACCACCAGCAAGGCTGAGTCCATCTCTTTTGATGGTTCACACTGTTACTTTCTGCGAAGGTACATTTCTTTCACCTGCATCCCAAAGGGAAACAGTGGAAGCCCTTCTCCTTGTCAGCCAAAGCCACATCTTGGTCTCAGAGAGCTCATTTACCCCAAATCCCTGCTAGCACACAAAACTGGTTCCTTTCCAATCCAGATGTCCCTGGTGGTGGAAGCCTCATCCATTTCCACACCAACACCTACCCTGCTCTTTCCACTTCAAAGCACTGAGGCCACCTTGCACAAAGTCAAGCAGTAGAGCAGGTTTTGACAAATAAAGACAAAGATGGGACCTTGTTGCCTTATATATTAGAACACTGCATGGCAACAGTTCTATTATAATTAAATTGCAAGGATCCCATAGCTTCTAAGCTTCATACCTTCTTAATGCTTCTCGTGGAGCAGCTCCTCTGAGCAGTGACTCCTCTGGATCCTTGCAGCAGCCATCTGACTCCTCTTCTTGCTACACCCTTTTATGGCACTTGTTCTCATTAGTTACAGGTGTTCTTAATCTCTAGTAATTGATCCCAGCTGCAACTCATGGAGGGGTAGGATTACCTTCTACTGCCCCCCTACAGGACCTCTCTTACTATGAATTCACCTGTCCTTAAGCTGATGCAGACAGATGAAGGCAACTAAAATGAAGTCTCACAATTTTCCCCTTCTGTGTCATGAGACCTTCAGGAAAAATAAGTTGAAAGTTTCAAGGGGACAGTCTGGGAATCAGTTGTCTAAGCTACTTTGGGCATGAGGAAACACTGGGAAGAAAAGGCAGCAGAAAGAAGCAACTTCCATTATCAACAGGGATTGCTGGTCCTGCAGGCACAGCAACTGCTACAGGGAGGTAGCAGGAAGCTTTCCCAGCCTGTAATACCATGGATGGTCCCATGCTTTGCTGCTTATCTAGGCTGGCCTGTCCCAAAGCTAAGCTCTGCTGCCCCATCCTTTGCAGCATCCTCCTGTTTCAAGAGTCAATGTGGCACTCACAAACCAATCGTCTGGCTGGCACCCTCTGCATGGCTCTCTCCTTACTTTGAAAAACAGAGCTCATATGAAATAGAATTTGGAAGTGAGGACTCAAAATCAGGTATGTAGAAACAGACTTGCCAGCAGTGACCTGCTCATGTGTGTTATATAAGAAAATAAACAAGGAAGCTTATTCAAAGTGCTCTAATTTACTAGAATCCAAGTACACAAGAGGAAATAATGACAGAAAGCTCTGCCTAAGCTCCACCACGATGGGGAATGCAGAAACAAAAGCCACCAGCATTCCTGTGCAAAAACACCCTCCAGAGCCATCTACCATTGCAGAGACAAACCATCAGCAAGCAGAGCAAGATGTGTAACATTATGAACTGGACCAGGAGTCCTCTTACAGGCATGCAGAGCTCCCTGTCCTACCACCCACCTGCCAAGACATCCATGAATGATTCATTTTGACACACTCCATAAAAAAAATAATCCTGCTGAACTAGCAGAAGCTTTTAAATATGCATTTAAAGCCATGCCAATCTACATCCCTCGATGACCAAGGACAGGCTACGTTTTCCACAAAGCTGGTCTGCACAAATAACCCTCTTTGGGGAGCACTCCTATGCAGGCTAGGTTCAGCCCAACTGCTTGCAAGCTGGCAGACACCAAAAAACCCCTGTCAAAATAGTGGCAAAAGGAAGTAAGGAATTACTCTGAGAATGCAGCTAATCACAGAGCCAGCTGTGTTGCAGATACAAATCTAACAGCCTAACAAGGGAAAGCTCCCAGCCACTCACCTGGGCTATGATGGGAGAGAGGGCTCCAGCACTCGGGCTCAGAAGTGCAAAGAGACTGCATCTGCTTACCAGGCCACAAGAGACAGGCTGTAATTTGCAATAAAACTCTGCACCTGATGCTCAAGTCTTCACTTGGTGATTTTAGAGTCTTAGAAGCAAAAATGTCTTACCTTCAAGGAGGAAAATGGGGCTGAAGTTCACACAAATAATTTCTTAAGTTCACACAAATTATTCCTTATATTCAAGCCCTGGCCCATTTGGTGCACAGAACACAAAAACCAGTACTACAGTATGTGGACATCATTCTCCTGCACACCACAAAGTCAAACCAATCAACCAAAAAACCATTAGGCCCTCCCAATAAACAAAACACCCAACCCAACATTTAAAGAAAACACCCACATTGTCAGCCCTAAAGCAGAAGCCCATGCGCAGAACGTAACAAAACCTTTGTATGCAATAGGAACTGCCCAATGACACACTAGGTATTTCTTTACCTTGTTCAGTTTGGCTAAAACTGTACAGAAGAATGAGAAAAATCAGAAATGCACCAAACAAACAGGAGGTACAAGAAGAACAGGAAACAAGCAGATCGGCAGCACTGGAGAGAAAAAGACTTCCAGGCACTGGCTAGGAGAGCCTGAATGTGATCCTAACAGGGGTCCCTTCTCCTCCCCAAAGCCTTAGCCCTCTTCCCCACTCATACCAGCTGGGTTTGAAGCACCATGTAAAGCCAAGGTCAGGTCTGGCACCACTGCAAACACCAACATCGTCCTTCCTCCTTTTAGAGCTGCCATTTCTTTTTCTTTATAGGTGCAATTTCTTCAATTCTGAGACACAGTTAAAAGCACAGTTACCTTTTCTCCTATTACATTTCTACGTGTGGAGAAAGAAGCTTTCCTACATGGCCTTCGGTATCACAAAGAGCACAGAAGGAAAAGACTGATGGGTGGATGCTTGGTTTCAAATATCAAGGGGTTCTTCCAATTTCCTGATGATGATAGGAAAGTAAGTACTTTCAGTGACGTGCCAAATACCAACAGCATTTATGGAAAGATATGGACATAGCTTTCCCTGCCTTTTCCACTGAAAGCCCATGAAGGCCATAGAAGATAACTAAATGAGGACACGAATTTATTGATTCAACTCTGGTTGGACCATATTTACATGTCCATTCTTTGTTGGATTACAGAAATACTTTTCCCACTTAATCTTGGATTTTCTCCTGGAATTTTGGATTAATAGCCCCAGGAGGCCTGTTTATGCGCAGATACATTTGGGAACAGCTGGAAAGCACTTAGAGAAGAGCCTTGGTGCAGCCTCCCAGAGCAGTGCATCTGTTTTGTTCTTCTCTTCCTGTGATGCCTGATCACTCTTCCCCCACACTCTTTGCTTTCTAACACTTCATATTAGCACATGTTTACCTACACTTCATTTTCTTCCCCCCTCTCCCAGTTGAAGCCTTCCCCTACACAGTCATCTCCTGCTGAAAATTAATTTCCTACTGATAGCTCCATTTAAGGCAAAGCTCTTTCACTCACCCATCCCAACATAGCAGTAGGCCCTCTCTGCTGGAGAAAACCAGCTAGCTCCTCCTACACTTCCAGCAACCTTTCACGATGTTCAAGGTACAATTTGCATTCAAGTTTTGGAGTCAAACTAAAAGCATCAAGCTAACAACCAGATGTGCAGCCACCAACTGGTTTAGTAGTGTCTCTCGCCTTTGCTCATCCTGAGAATCTTTCAAGCAGGCAAGTAAATGTCATAGGTAGGCTTTGCACCTACAAACATCCAAGTACCCAGCCACTCTCCAGCACTGTCAAAATACTCCCTCTATGATACACTGTAACTCCAGTAGAAAGAAGGAAATGGATAAATTAAAATTATATAGATTACGCCCTGCACAATGAACAACCAAAGATTTTAAAACAGCAGCAATTTCGCTCATATTTAGAAACTCCAACCATAAAAAAATTACATGCCATGAAAATTCTCAACAAAGACTTGCATGTAGCTCCCATAATTGAGGAAGTACTAATAATAGCATGGCTGTTTGCACAGACAACATTTCCACTGTGAGCCTCAATTCTGATCTCAAATATGCAGAAGAAGATATTTTGTTGTGAGTTGCTGGCTGGAGACTCAAAGT
This sequence comes from Camarhynchus parvulus, assembly GCF_901933205.1. Classification (NCBI taxonomy): domain Eukaryota; kingdom Metazoa; phylum Chordata; class Aves; order Passeriformes; family Thraupidae; genus Camarhynchus; species Camarhynchus parvulus. The sequence goes on along the minus strand of NC_044575.1, from coordinate 13,938,795 downwards.
ATTGGAAACCATGTGAGAGTGCTGCAATGTGCAGCCAGCCTATGCCTCTAAGGAAGCACATCCATGCCATGCTGAAGACAAAGCCTCCATTGAGCCCTGCAGAAGGTGCTTGTGTTGTGGGGCTTTGTAAGGAACATAAAGAAGCTCAGGAAATTAACCTGTGTTGCTGTTGTAAACAAAAATGAAAGCAATCATCATACAAAAATAACCTGGCCTGGCAGATGAAAAGTTTATTTCTACTCTCCTCAGCCACAAGCAAACTGTTCACAGCTCCAGCTTCCCCTTCTGGTCTGTGCTGCCTAAGGTCAGGCCTGCTCAGGCCTCCAGATCAGCAATGCTCATACTTGTGTTTTTAACAGCGGCCAATGGAGGGTTTACCCCAGAAGTGCATGTAGAGAATCAGCAAGGGAGCCTCTCATTTCTCTGTCTTTATTCTTTTGTAAGCCTCTAAATGAGCTGTATGCAGACCAGTCACAAAGTTAAATGGAAATTACTATTAACTTGTTCTTGCATCTGCTGAAGATTACCCAGAATAATTTCACAAACTAAAATTTAAATTTAGTGTACTATGCAGGAGAAGACTCAATAAGGATGATTAATAATGACCAATATATAGCAGAAATTATCTTGCATGCAACATACACACATGGCAAGCCCACATTTGAGATAAGATGGTTCTTCATTTAAACTCCTCACTTGAAAATTCAGACCAGTAATTAAGTCATAATCCTATATAATCAGCTCACACAGTATCAGTAGTTCTGTGCATGGAAAAAGATGTAACAACAAGCTATTAGGTCCACATAAAAGGCACTTGTAATTCTCAACACCAAAACAAGCCCAAAACCACTGTCTGTTGCTCTTTTAGTAGTAGACGTTATTTATCATATCACTGATGTGATCACTCTCAACAAGAAACAAAGAGCAAGGTTTGTTTTTTAACAACTCCAACCTTGCCCACTATGTTGTAATTCCTGAAAAATAAGCAAGATGCTTATCCTTGAGTAAAAGGCACCACAGAAGGATCATGTGCCCATCACACCACCGAGGAGCTGCCATGACACAGCCATTCCACAGCTACGGCTGCTTCCCGGTCCCTGAGTGTGGCTGGGCCCACAATGGTGTCAGTGTGCAGTGCTGTCCCCTCTCTGACCCCACAGTCATCTGAGAGGCTACACAGAGGCCAGAGCCAGCCAAGAGCCACTTCCACCCCAGCCTTCCCACTCAGGGCCTGGCTGGAGACTGCAGAGAAAGGGCAATAGTTCTTACTGGCAACACATGAAGCCCAGCTCATGCCACATGCCTGACGGTCCCGCCAGCCGCTGTCACCTTCCTCCAGCAGCTACATGCCTCCCCAGGCAGTGCCAGGCCATGTCCCTGCACCTGAGCACATGCCACACCTCAAACAACACCAGCCAACTCTAACACCTGCCTGAGCCTATGCGAAGAGCCCTACACAAAGAGCAAAACTCTGCCCTGTTAGAGAACACCCTCATTTTGAGAGGGCAAGACCATGTGAACAGGACTGGAACGGGCAACAAGATTACTGCGCTTGAAGTACTGCCTCCAAGCAAGGCTTTATTCTGCATCCTTATAGCCTATAGAAACATAATGACTTTTCAAATATGAGTTATCCCACCCTACCTAAGTGGCTACAGTGAAATTTAGTCATTTCAAATGAGAGGGTGATTTGCAGAATCACACCATCAGTGAGCACGTGGTTTACATCCTAGTCCTCTAAGGAAAAAAATCCTTAAGGACCTTTCTCCCCACCTGTCTGCAGTTCAAGCACATGCTCTTAATGTTCAGAACTCCACCAGGTGCTGATCAGCACTAGTTAAAAAGCCTGAGAGTCTCAATAAACTGAGACTTCCTCGCCTGAGCTTTCACATTCACAGGTACAATTACGTCAAAATTGAGAATGTTGTCTGGTAAACTTTCAGTAGTGACACTATGGGCTGCAGGGTTCCCACCTAAAATTATGAGCCACACCAAAATCTGCAGATCTGACCAAGGTCCTGTAGCATGTTGATGGCACCTCTGATAACATCAGGGTTAACAAGATCTAGCTGAGGGTCCACAGCTGGGTCCCTAGATGATTAATGCATAAATTTAACTACAAGTAACTGAGGAGTGGGTCCACTTTTTTTAGTATTATTATTAATCATACTAGACACCAATTAAGAGCCTGACTTAAGAGAACATTAGAGATCACTAAGTCACCAGATTTCATACCGAGCTTGAGAAGAAAAACTGCAAACAACAGAGGTCATGGCAGGCAGATCCTGCCAGGCTGTTCCCTAAGGACAATCCAAGCCTCCTCTGAGGTCTTCCAAAATGCTGGTATACTTTAATACCCAATTCAGTTTCAGCTCTTATTCAGGAGAGATTTTTAAACCTAGGCTTGGTACAACAACAAACAGAGATCAAATGACAAAACACTGCAAGGAACCCCAAACTGAAACAGACGAGACGAGGAAGCAAAGGTTTGCAATAGTCAATTGCAGCCAATAGCTGCAATCACAAGCTGGCATCAACGCAGGGTAAGGAAAAAGTAGTCAAAAATGTAAAGCAGCAGTACAGTTCTGCTCGGCAGCTCTCAGGCAGATCTGTCACCACAGATTACTGAGCACCTTGGTTCCTATCAACACACATTCACACTTCTGTAGCAGAAACCATTGAGGCAGAGAGGACAAGCGGCTACATCTGGAAGCAAAAGTTCAGCAAGCCCCGGAACACTGGAGTTCACAGCGGCCATGAAGCACTCCTACGGGAACACTGAGAACACATCAGCGGAGGGAAGCAAGGCTGAGAGTCTGTGCCAGCATGCTGAGTGGGTCACCTGGCACGCCATTCTGATTTACATCAATGAAAGGTGCTCTAGGAAGGACACCCTGCACACACGTGGGAACAGAGCGGGGCCTCCAAGCCAAGCGGGCTGGCCAAGGCCTCCTGCTGATCTGCTGCCCAGCACCGCTAGGGCTGCTCGCTCCGCACCACGGCAGCGCTCTCCCGGGGAAACTCCGCGCTGATCCCGAAAGCCGGAACCCAGCGGGTGATGTGCACCAGCGGCACGGGCAGTGCGCAAAGACCCCCTTACCACATATACCCTATTAATATAATCAGCCAGTAGCGACACGAGGAGCGCAGGCTACAACACTGGGGAGACGGGAGCCGTGCCTGTTGTATCCAGGGCAGCTTTTACCCAGGAAAACAACCGGGGCAGCCTCATGCTCCGAAAGGAGCCACGCGGCTGCCTCGCCGGGTAAACCCAGCACAGCAGGGTAAACCCAGCACAGCCCCCGCTGCGGCCGGGCGGGGGGCAGGGGGAGGCCGGGGGGATCCCGCCCCAGGTGAGCAACGCCCCGGCCGGGCCACACCGCGGCCCCAGCCGCCCCTGCCCTCCCCTCCGCGGGCGGCACCGGCGGAGCCGCTGCGGGACAAAGCCCGAGCCCGGCCGCACACCTGCCCCGCCGAGCCAGGGCAGCCTTGCCAGGGGCAGGTGCGGCAGCCCCCCGCCTCCCGCAGCTCGGTCTCACCTCGGCCGGCAGCAGCAGCAGCAGCAGTGGCGGCAGCAGCAGGAGGCAGGGCAGGGGCAGCCGGCTCATGGTGGCGGAGAGCGCTCCCCGCTGCGCGCACGGCCGCTCAGCCCGACGCCGCCGCCCCCGGAGACATGGCCGGGCTGAGCCCCGCACCGCCCGGCGGCCCGGCCTTCCCCCGCGCCCCGCCCTACGAGAGGCGGGGGGACGGGGCCGCGGGGAAGCCCTGCGCGGGGCGGAGTGAGGGGGCGAGCGGGGCAGCGGCCGCCGAGAGCCGGGCCGGTCCCCTCCCCGCGCCGCCGCTCCTCGCCGCCTCCCGCCGGCCCCTCGCCCGCGGCCTCAATGGCCGTCTGGCAGCGGGCGGAGGGGCTGCGGCTTCCCCGCCTCCCCCCTCCCTCTCTCCCTGCCGGCATCTGACATCTCCCCCCGCCGGGCCGGGTGAGGAAGTGGCTTTCTCCGAAAGTTTCCCGGTCTCCGTCGGCACCGCGGAGGGAGCGGCGCCGCGGGGCGCGCCCGCCCGGCCCTGGCACGGTGCTCGGGGGCGGGCAATCCGCGGACGGGTCAGGGGTAAGGCGAGGTTAACCCGGGCCCGGGGGCTCCGCTGCCCGCCCCGCGGCCGGCCGGAGGCGAGCGCTGTCCGCGGCCACACGCGGGGTAAGGGGCGCCCGAGCCCCGCCGGGGGTTTGCCGCAGTGAGGTGCTCTGCTTATTGCACCATTTTTCATCCCCAAGCAGTCCCCCAAAAAGTCTCATCCCGCTCCAGGCACGGGTTTGGACATGTTTTATCTATGTCATCAAAAGGGACGTGACATCATCAAACGCAATCACTTCTATAACCTTAACTTACTTCCCAGGCTCAGTGAAGTGTTCCGCATTTCATTCGTCTTGGATAAGGGAAAGGGGTGGCAGGGATAGTTTACAGAGCATATCTTCAATTACGGAAATGCTGGCAGTCCTCATTTTCTCAGAAGTTTTGAGCTCATATGTTTATCATTTCCCTGTCTTTTCTGAGCCCTCGAAACATGCATAGCATTACGGAAGCAACTATTTCCATGGGAGTTCATGGGAAAATTCACAAGAATAAGGACATTGGGGTTGTTCTCTGGAAAAGAGAAGGCTCCTGGGAAACAGTATTAGAGCCTCTCAGTACTGAAAGGGAGCTTTTAAGAAAGATGGGGACAGACTTTTTAGCATGGCCCCTTTTTATAGGACAAGAGGGAGTTGTTCTAAACTAAAAGACAGTCAATTCAGACTAGATATAAGGAAGAAAAGTTTTACAGTGAGGGTGGTGAATCACTGGAACAGGTTGCAGAGGACAGTTGTAGATGAACAACCCCTGGAGATGTTAAAGGGCATATTGGGCAGAGCTCTGAGCAACCTGATGGAGTTGGAGATGTTCCTGCTTATCACAGAGCAGCTGGACTAGATCACCTTTAAACATCCCTCTGAAACCAAGCTATTCTATCATTCTGTAAGGGCACACACAAACCTAGTTTGGGAGGCTGAGACCTACAGCTGGAGGTAGACATTGTATAGGCATCACTTCATGTCAGTAAGATTTGTAGGAAATAGAGAATTACTTCAGAAAAGGGTTGTTTGGTTTTTTTTTTATGTTAGGGAGTACTGAAATGAGGTAATAAACACTATACAAAAAACATTAATAAAACTTTTTACACTTTCCATTCAGTGCAAAGCACCTGAGAATTGTTTTCCAGCTGAAGACTCCTCCTGGTAAACCACACGCCTGACAGAAGTCTCACTGGCTGCTGTGAAGTTGTTATGCTGACATAACTGCTGCAGATCAAACCCTGCCATTTGGAAATTACAGCTCTGACTCATAAAATAAATTCCCTATTGCTGCTCCCCATGCCTGGGCAGACCCCAGTGGGTCTAAGATGCCAAACTGCAGCTTCTGGCCAGACTGGGTTCCATTGTCTGGGCTGCACCTAAAGTGCCACAGCTGCACTTGAGCAAGCACACTTGCTTATCCTTGGCTCCAGCCCAGTGGGAAGTGTGGCTTTTTTTAATTACATGCCTTTCCAGTACAAAAGCCTGGTAACTAACCCAGTTGCCATTGAAATTCAGTGGGAATCTCTTCACTGGTGTCAGCAGTAATGGCAGCCTGCTCTGAAAGAGAAAACTAAATGAAAAAAAAATTAAAATGTACTGAGAAAACAAAAAGTGGGATTCTCACCTGTTAAATTTTGAGTATCTCCAAGTTGATGTTGCCATCACCAGACTCTAGACATCCTTGGACTTTAAAGTTCACTCATTGTTCTTCACTGAAGAGGCCACAGAACCCAATTTAGAAGCAAAAGACATTATTTTTCTTAGGCTGCATTAATTCTTTGTTCCAGAGAGCCAACTGGGCAGCTACATCACCATTACAGGAAGCTGAACTCCTTTCACCACACCACATCTGTCTGGATCTGGTATGACTGGTGGAGCTTTTCAAATACAAGCTACATGGAATCTGTAATTAATTACTTTCTCATTAACACTTGTGGCTGAGTGTACGTCGTATGACTACTTGTATGTCCAGTACCTGAATCAGGAGGCCTATGAATTTCTGGGACAAAATCTTGTTTCTGGAGCATCCAAAATAGTAGAGAACTGCATTAAGTTTGCTTGCAGAGACTCTAAGCAGAATATTTCTAGGATTGTAGTAAAAAGTTACCTTTATGGCATATCTTTAATTACAACCATAACTAATGCCATCAGTAGGATTCATGCACAGCAGCTTCAACTGGCACACAGAGAGCCTGGGTTTGTTACGGTCTCAGGGTGTCTCTCTGACTGACTCTTACCAGACCTCAAGGAAAAAAACTAACTCCTTTCCAGAGACATTTCTGGGGTGTTGGGAAGTACCTACCCTCCAACTATGAGCGACTCTGTCTGTAGGACAGAGGAGTGAACTATGAAGATTCATAAACATTTGAAAAGACTCAGATGTGCTGAAAGTGGCCACAAGAAAAGGGGAAAAAAAGTGCCAAGAAACATCAGGCACTGAAAAGTGTAAGTATTTTGTAGCATAAAACAGAAACGCAATTTCTGTTTAATTCATTGGAGAAAAAAAAAAGGTAGCAATCAAACTTTTTTTTCTTATGTACAAATTCTAAAGAAATATTTGTGTCTAGACTGCTTAGAATTCTGGGAGGAGGGTTCTAAAAAAGCTTTTCGGATTAGATTTTGAGAGCTCCATGGAGAAGGAATCACACGTGTACCTGATTGCTTCCTTCGATCAATGCTCCTGCCCTTTATAGCACGCTCTGCTTCACTGCTACCCATGCACACTTCAGGGAAGAGATGGATCTCAAAAAACAGTGATTCATGCCAGAGCTGGAGCCTTCACATGCTGAAAATGGAAAAGAGAAATTAAAAGCCAAATTTTTTAAAGCTCTTCCAGGTGCTAATTGTTCAGCAGCAATAACCATCACAAGACAGACAATTTCCTAGGAATAAGAAGCTCAAGGTTGCATTTCAGGCCACAGGCTCTTCACAGCTTGTTACTAACCTGCTGGAAATTTCCTGAATTACCACTGCTACTGCCTAATTGTTTCTATAGGTGAGTTTTGTTTATTTGACAGGCTCTTATTAAAGCTATATGTGTGACAGGCTTATGAAACTGGGTAGGTGTTGCTTCTGGGCTAAAGCTTCTACTTTTTAATTCACTGGAAGTTAATTTGTGCATCTGAGTCATAAAACCTCTTCAAATGTAAGTGTCAGAAAGAAGTATTCCACATCCTTATGATCAAGTTTTCAAAAGAGACCTTAGTTTAAGTCACATTGGGCCCCTGCACACAAGTCCAGGAAGAATGTGCATATTACTTATGGGTGCTCGAGTTTACACTATAAGGAATACTACTAATTCTCTGGGCAGAATTGGAAGACTGCAAAAATGTCGTGACCCAAAGTTGTCCAGTTTGGAGCAGTTATCCTGTCTGGTAATATTTGTCTTTCACTGAGACTGTTAGTAGAATACGGCTTAAAAAAGAAAAAAAAACAGAATGGCCATATTTAACTGCCTATCACAGCCAGCCTTGATCACAATAGCGTATTCTCATTAGTTATTCCCAGTTTCATTCATCAGCTCAATGTGCAGTGTCAGCCAGGAGAAGTGTCCAATTGTTGAGCATGGTCAGGAAGGGAGTTGAGAACAATGCAGAGAGCATGGTTTTGCCAATGTGTAAAACCCAGGTGCATCCACATCCTGGCTGAGGCTTGTCACTGCTCTCAGCATTGCAAGAGGGACAGAATGGACTGAAGGAAAGTACCAAGAAGGCCAGGTAGAGAAATGTAGGTGATGGTGCAGCTGTCTTATCAAGGAACCCTTAAAAAGCTGACAGTTTTCAGTTAGGAGAGGAGAAAGCTCCCTGGAAATAAGATGAATGAAAAACATGTTCACTAAATCCAATTTAACAGTTGTAGTAAAGTGCTTTTGTACATGGCAGGCAATGAGCTTGTGAAATATGTAGTCACAGCAGGTTTTAAAGGCAAACAGTATGAGCAGCTCCAAAACTTCATGAACACATTCATGGACAATATGTCCATAAACAGGGAGAAGGCACAGATGAGTCTGTAATGTTTGGATGTTGGGAATGGTCCTCAGAGAGCAGTCAGGTTTGTTTGCTCTTCCTGAACAGAATCTCCTAACACCACTGCTGGGGACAGGATACTGGGTTGGGTGGATTCATCACTGACTGGGCAAGTACAGCATTCCTTGACTACTGTTTACAGCCAAAACAGTGCAAAGCATGAGGATATAGCAATACAAGAAACAAATGTATTAGCATGTGGCCTGCTGCCTCAGTAAGACAGTAACATGTAACAGGGTATGTTACTATTGTCATTCACAAAGGAGGAAGGCTCTCTGCTGTGATTTCAGACCAGGTCTGAGATCTGCTCGGGCTTTGCTTTCCCTTGCAAGTCCTCAGGTTCAGACATTATGGGACATCTGTGACCCACACAGAACTCCAAATTAACTTCTGTCCTGTCCATCATTGCTCAGTGCCCTGGAGCTACAGTGCTCTTTCTGGCTGACATTGCTCTGGCTCTTACACCACCTCAGACCTTCACAGGGTCCTCCAGGCTTCCATGGACAGCCAAACCCAGAGATGAGTCTTTTGGGAACAGCTCTCAAGCAGAACTACAAGTGCAGCAGAGGAATGCTACACTAACCTCAGCAGCAGTTTTGGTGAAAAAATAGTGAGTGGCCAAATGCCTCACCTGATGTCAATTTTTAAACTCCTTTTCTGTCTCTGTCAAGGTCAGGATTGAAGCACTCGAGACAGTATTTTGTGTTCAGACTCAGGTGGTCCTACCATCGTGCAGGAATGTTTCCAATCTTGGATGTGGCTCTAACCTGGTTTCTGCTGGTACAAGCCCTCCACAGCCTGTAGCTGCAGGGAGTACTGGCTGGGGACTGCTGGGAAGTATTTTAACTCCAAAACAGTACCTTTTTATTTTTTCATCACAAGAAATTAAAGGTGCATTGAGCTGCTAGCAGAGACATATTTCAGATGGAGGGTAAAACAGGATATTCAAAGAAAACCTGTCAATTCTTACAATGAGAGGGAAGTTAACCTGACTTCTGGGATGGTTTTATTTTGACTGAGGGGGAGAAGATTTTTTGTTGTGGGGGCAGCAAAGAGAAATGGAAAAAAAAATTGTTCCTTTTTTTTTTCACACAACTTTCAAAAGGACTTTAAAGTGCCATAGCTGAAAATGACTTTTTGGAAGTGGGTAATGCTTTCAATCTCTTAAGTTCACTCAGTGGCCAACTTCCTTTGTGTGAGAAGGCAGGTGAGTGGGAGGATATATTTCACATAGTAATTGAAGGGAAAATATGCATTAAAACCACACAGACTAGCACACTCCAAAGCATTGAGTCAGCTGCCCTGGCAGCCACGAGGGCCAGCCGTGTCCTGGGATGCCTCAGGCTCAGCATCAGCAGCCTGTCAGGGGAGGTGAGGTCAAGTGAGGTGATTGTCCTGCTCTGCTCTGCACTGGTGTGGCCTCACCTCGAGCCCTGTGTGCAGTTTTGGGTGCTACAAGATAAGAAAGGTAGAGGGGTATTAGAAAGCATCTAAAGAAAGGCTATGAAGGTGGCAAAGGGCCTGCAGGTGAAGCTGTATGAGGAGCAGCTGAGGTCACTTGATCCATTCAGCCTGAGGAAGAGGAGGCTGAGGGGAGACTTCATTGCAGTTACAACTTCCTCCTGAGGGGAAGAGGAAGGGCAGACACTGATCTCTTCTCTGTGACAGGACCCAAGGGAATGGCCTGAAGTTGAGCCAGGGTAGGTTTAGGTTGGATATCAGGAAAAGGTTCTTTACCCAGAGGGTGGTTGGGCACCGGAACAGGCTCCCCATGGAGCTGGTCACAGCAGCAAGCCTGACAGAGTTTGGACAGTGCACATGGTGTGATTTTGGGAGTTCTCCTGTTCAGGGCCAGGAACTGGATCTCTTGGGATCTGTGTTTGGTATCCCTCCCAACTCAGCAGATGACTAATTCTACACCACTTGAGCTACTTCTAATGCAACAGAATCTTTTTGTAAGGGAATTCAGTTCAAACAGACACCAGCCTTTTAAACAGGTCATCTTCTACACAGGAATGAATGGAATCTGTTCCAGTAGGAGCCTCACCAGTGCCAGGTCCCATGCAATCACTTGGTTTCAGCCAGGAGTAATGTCATGGGCTGCAAAGGGCTCTAGCACAATAAATATATATCAGAGTTTTACTCAAACTTGCAGAATGGGCAAGAGGAAAGCCCTGCTCAGTATAGGCAGTCCCTGCCATATTTCCAGAGGCCACAACCACAGCTCAGCTGCCCCACACAGGAGCTAAAGCTCTGAGGTAGCATGGAGAGCCAGGAAGCAGAGACTGTCAGGATTCTGGGAAATACCAGAAGCTGGCAGAAACATTTCCCCTTCTCCATCTGCCAGGGTTTTTTTTGTCCTTGTCTCCAAGCTCACGAAAGGAAGGCATAAATTTTTCTCAGCATATAAAGTTCCAGCAGAATCACTTCCAATTACTATTTAAGTCCCATAAATGACACCATATAATCCAAATGAAATAACACCAAGCTAAAGTTGGTGCTACAAAACATTACAACAGGTGAGTCTGCCCTTGATAATGAGTGAAATCACCTGCCTCCTGGAAGCCAGCAGGTGTGTGCACGACAGGCAACCTCTGTCAAGGGCATTAGAAAAGGGAGTGGCTGGATACATTATGTTGTCCAGAGGCCCCATCTGCCACGATCTCCCACAACACACCCTGCCATCTTTAAGCACTAAAACCTTAAGAAATTTGTCAGAAATACCATGGTTGTGACACCACTTGCAAAAATACCAATGCTTAAACAGCACCAAGATTTCCACATCAGAGGATTGCCATTCTAGAGTCATAGATGACCACTGAAATCCCAGCGTGACAGATATCCATTAAAGAAGGAAAAAGTTAGAAGGTTAAAAATTAAATCTACCAAAATTCTTTGACAAAATGGGTCAACCTCCTTTTCCCTTTCTTCTGACATTACAAATTGTGATGGATGGGAGGGTGGAGCACAGTTTGAATGCTGAGCATTTATAATGTTTTGCTTATTAGCAAAACCCTACCCCTAACCCTGCCCTTCTCCCCATAAGTAGTAATGTGGAGAAATGATGCAGAAGTCTTCCAAGTAGGATGCATGTCAACTATATCAGGAATTGGCTGCCTCTGGACATCCTAGGAGAGCAATTAGCATCTTCAGGTCATTTAACTTTTGGTCCATGGCAGAGATTGCTGCTAAAATAGAGGCACATCATCTTGTGCTTGTTCAACAGATGGTACTGAAGCATGAACTATTTTCATGGCAATGTGCATTTGGCAATATCATAAAAGTGGGAGAAGCAGTTTTCTGAGCAATAAAACTACTGTCTGGAACGCAACTGGCCTGTTTTACACATAACCAGTATTTTCTGCACAAATGCCTGCTTTAAGGTAAACATCTCCTTTCTACAAAGGTGTGCAAAAAACGACAGGAAGCAAAGAGGCAAAAAGGAAGAGGTGAGACTGAATCCCTGAAGTGCTTGTATCCATCACTGAACATCAGAAAGATATCTTAAGGCTTCTCTCGGTGGATATCAGGTCCTACTTACCGTGCTCAAACCACTGTAGTTGAATTGGGATGGTTTCAAGCAGCTTGGCAGCAACCCTTAGCTTAAACAGCAAATGGCGAGAAGGTTAGGAAGACATTTTCCTGGGAAGAAAACAAAAGCTGACATGAAAAATTATCAGTTCACATCCCAGCTAGCACAGCTGAACTCCTTGGCTCTGAATTTGCATCCCTGCACTTGCAATTGTAATGCCTGGTGATGTGCTCTGATCTTTATTGGTTTACTTGTCCTGTCGGACTGGAAATGGTGTTTTGGCAACAGCCTGCTATTTACTGTGGCACCACAGCCCTGAACATCCTTTAAGACATGCTGAGGCTTAGCTGGCCAAATTCTTGTGCTGGCCTTTCAACTCTCATTGAGAGCCAAGTGCCTAGCTTGATACATCCTTTTCAAAAATCCCAGGTTCTGGGTTTTGGTAACATTTTTAAAAATATCTATTTTTAAAACTAACTCCTTTCTATCTAGCACTTAAACTCAGTCAGTGCTGTACAGCCTTCTGATGCTACTGGGAAAATCTTTGAAACAAATGTTCACTAAACTTTAGTAAGTGAAATAATAAACTATACATCAAATAATGAATTAAATAATTCCATTTCCCTGTGTTCTTCTTGCATGAGAATGATGCACCAGCACACTGCTTTTAGGATTATTAGTTTGTGCGTGCAAAGCTTCCACCTGTCATTCCTCAGTTTAACAGGCTGTTCTGAACAGCACTTCTGCTCTCCAGGAAAACAAGAGTCCAAAGGACAAGGAAGTCACATCCACAACTAACAGTCTCCATGGAAGGTACAGATCCTTTTAAAAGCTGATGGATTAGATTCAGTCTGCTTCAGTGGGCACTCACCAGTAACAATCCAAATTAATTTTACAGCTGACAGCTTAAAGGTTGGGTGAATAATCTGTCCTCTTAAAAGGGAAAACTTCCTTTTTCTGAAAGATCCTGAACTTTCCAGAGTGCATCTATACAGATGTAAGCTGTTGCAACAGTTTTAGAGGCTATGAAAACAAGGAATCATTTGTCACTTTCTACACTTTACTTATTGCTGCAGAGCAGAATAACTCCGAAGCACACCTTGCAGAGGGGCAGTGGCTCCATGGACTATGTTCTCTGCCAGAGGTGATGTGGCTTTGCAGTCTTTTAGTCCCCATAAGTGCCTGGCTAAGGAGCTGTGCTTGTCACCTCTGTTGCTAGTTGAGAGATTAAGCATGTAACTCCTTTCAGGTAAATACTACATGTGCTTCTACAGCAGTACACTTGCTCAAATTAACTGTGTCACTGCAAAACTGCTCCTTTTTGGTGAGAAATAACAGTGCCCAGGGAGAATGGAAACAGGAGAACAGAGTGAGGGGGAAGCAGATATCAAGGGCATGGCAGAAAATTACTTTCTTATTTCTCCGTGGAATTCATACCTCCATGTGATACCAAAGCAATGAAATAAAGACATAAAGCAGCTGATCAGGAATCAAACAAACTGTCCAGAACATGAAATCAGGAGGTCAAAAGCAAGGAAACATTGAAACCAGGGTTTTTTTCTTGTTGAAGGAGGATTGCTGCTACTGCACGAAGCAGAGGTAGGACTCAGTGTTGCTCAGTGTGGCTGCAAGCACTGCAGGAGAGGCCATAAGCACATTGCATGGGCTTTCTGTCAGACTGTGCTGTCACCTTTGACAGAGCAGACACTGCTGAGGCTTTCTGCCAGGACTAAGCTCTTCACTCTCAGTTACTGGCTTCTTTGTGCTAATGCACTCTAAGAGTGACACTCAATGACAAATAGAGGGAAAAAATCATTGTCATGGGAATACTCACCAGGCCCATCTACTACAGCAATGTGACCAGCCTCGCCTGGGACCCAGGCAGGTGGGTGTCTTGTAGTTGCAAAGCACTGTGTCCTTCTGAATGATTTCTAATACCTGTAGCTGAGGAAAGCAGGAGATAATGGAAGATGTGCTTTTGCTTCTTAGCGGTTATCAGAGGGAATTATAATGGAGCATTTTCAAAATTAATTCATTTCCTATATCCAGCATACTTAATTAATCTGGGGAATAAAACTGATTAAGTTTCTCTTCTAGAAAGCATATTTTTTTCTTCACCAGAACTTGATCTTGCTTTTAATATATGGTTTGGTGAGATAACTACAACCCAATTTAAATTATTTGTTGCAGCATCAATCTTACCTACTCTATAAGCAGTTCTGATTCTACAAGGGGTATGTATCTCCACGATGCAGCAAGTCTTTGTCTGAAGGTAGATGATTCAAAATTAAAGCTAAAACAATTAATATATTGACCTGAGTAGCCAAGAGATTCTGATTAACTATCAAAATTTTATTTGCTGTTCTTCTGCTCAAGAGGTCCTCAGGTTTTAACTTGCCCAGGTCTTAAGATACAGAAAGAGTAATCTTGATTGCTGTCTGCATGTTCATTAGAAGTTTTGATTTTCTAAACAAGCCTTATAGATAAGAGAAATCATTTAGATTTTTCTTTAGAGGATTAAAGATTTGATGGAGTAACTCCTTCCCTTTTGTGTATGAACTGACCTATTTGATGTGTGTCACTGGAGCTTGGTGCTGTATAAAAGCATGGGCTGAGGAAGAAGTTAAGACAAGCACAGGCAAAAGAAAAACAAGAGCTTTAGCAGAGAAACAGAAGATGTGAGGAATTTATTTAGCAGTCAGTGGTGGTGCTATTCCTTTCAAGAAGATTCCCTAATTTGCCTCCCCTTGTTCCTCAGCCATCCTTCTCTGGACACAGAAGCCTCCCTGTCCTGTTCCTTCATGTCCTGTTCCTTCTATAACTCATTTATCCATGTGGATATGTGGGCCACATTCCCTCTTGGCAACCTACCAGCTACAGCACTTGCATTGGCCATGTGAGCTTTACTGCCCCACCTGGGCTCTGCCGTGAGAAGGTGGAACACAGTGGTTAGCCAACAGATGATCTTGCTCTCAGGAGGTCCTGCCAGTCCCCCTGCCCTCCCCAGACATCAGTAGGTAGCCACGATGCATTCTCTAAGAGACTCCCATTGACTAGTAAAGAAGTAGCAGCAGCCAAAATGCAGTGCAAAGTCTGATCTTGCTGCCAGACAACTATAAATAATCTCAATTTCTTTGATTTAATTTCACTTTGACTAGAGCAGCACCACCTTTAACAGTGTGACTGCCAACTCCATGGCAGTGGTTTTTTTCTTTGTGGAAGCTCTTGCATTTGCGTCACAAGCGGGAAAGACTGCAAGCTTTTATTTTAAATGAAATATGGTTGGATCCTGAATAATGATCCAAAAGCTCCCTAAAGGATCATAACCCAGAAGGTGGTAGGGGTGAGGCAAAAAACACATGATAAGCTCTTCTCATGATCTTTGAACACCTGGCAGAGCCAAAAGGAAAGTCTGGGGTTTGAGGAGCTCTTGACACTTTAGCGGCCACAGACTTTGTCTCAATCCTTTGTCATCTTTAGCTTGGGTTGCAAATCAACATTCAAGATGCATGAGGTGAAGAAGGAACACCTTGAATCAATTCCCGGGAAGGGAAACGGAATCTTGCAGAACAGAAAAGAAAGGTTTACAAACACTCTGGAAAGGAGATAGGATCAAATGAAATGCAACTGGAAAAAAAACGAAAAAACCCAGAAAAGTGGCACATTCAGTGACAACAAGAAAAGGGTCTGGGGGGAAGTGAAGTGCAGTGCAAAGGCCCAAAACATGCCAAAACTAACCTCACAGATGCTGCAAAATCAAGAGAAAAAATCAAGGAGGAAGACACAACTTTGATGGGGAAGATATGAGAGCCATGGCATAGATACTAAAAAACAAACAAACAAACAAACAAAAAAAAAAAAAAAAAAAAAAAATTCTTTGCCAAAGTGAAAGCCACTAAAAGCCATGGGATGCCATGAAGTGCAGGGACACAGACCAAAGCTTGCCAAAATTGATCCCCATTGAAATGCTGGAAACAGAAAAGGAGGACTTACAAACACTCTGGAATGAAGATACGATCAAAAGAAATGCAATTGAAGGGAAAAACAAAAAGAAAATTGGAAAATTGGGAAATGTAGTGACTACAAGAAAATGGATCAGGATTACATGCAGTGCAGTGCAAAGGGCAAAAATATGCCCAAACTAACCTGACAGGTGTTGGAAAATCAGGAGAAAAAAGTCAAGAAGGAAGACAGAACTTTGAGGGGAAGAAATGACTGACATGACATGGATACTGAAAAAAAATCTTTGCCAAAGTGAAAGCCATCAAAAAGCATGGGATGCCATGAAGTGCAGGGACATGGACCGAATCTTGCCAAAATTGATCCCCATTGAAATGCTCAATGGGTATCAATTCTTGAGTTCCTGCCACTGTTAAAGCTGTTCAGTGCCTGAAACGCTGATCCTATAAGCTTGGCCTGGCCAGACAGTGCTGTTTGGACAAGGAAAGTCTGCCCAGGTGCTTTTAATTACCAGGAAAATAGTTTTCCTGAAATAGCTTGCTGGCTGTTTGCCAGATCCATTTCTTCTGACAGGAAAAGCAAAATGTAAACATCCAGCACTTCATAATAGACCACAGAAACCCTCTCCAACTGGAGCAGGACGCTGGAAAGCCTGTGGTATCTTCTTGTCTCCTTACCCTGGGCTGCCTCCTAAGCAGAATTATCCCAGCACTCAGCAGCTTGCCATGGGACATCATAGGAGCCCCCTCATGCAGCAGGAGACATTGCAGTGCTGAGGAATCCACTGGCTCTTGCTACAGAGATGCTGCTTGGGAGAGCAGATCAAACAGGGAGCTACTGCCCCACAAACGCTTATATAGCCCTTGGGTACTGTCAAAAGAGACCAGTCCTACCCAGCTGCCTCCAAGTGGCAAAACTGGGCCCACCTGAAACTGATTGAGAAAGAGGGGTTCTCTCATTTAGTCCTGTCTTTGGCATTTATTTCGTTTTTAAACCTACTCCTATGGCTGCTGTCAGCTTTTGCTGAACTTCAGAACTACTTTTTGGTTATGTGGCACTCTACCTACAGGTGATATAGGTGTAGAGGTAGCTCATAGTATCTCACATGTTGCAACATCTCCAAAGGTAGCTCTTTAGGGAGCATTTCATTTTCCCTTTCCTTGATCTGTGCCTGGGAAAGTCTTATAGGAGGCAGACCCCTGTGAAAAGTATCTCCTGATAACTCTAAGCATATGGGGAGGCAACAAAGAGTATTTTCTGGGTTCTGTCACCTATGCACAACATTCTGGCAGGAAGGAGACAGAGAATGTTACAGTGAATAAAGAGAGCTTCATTCTTTGCAGTAGCTGCAAGGCAGCTCATGGCTCCAATTCTCCCTTTGCATCCTTGTTCCCTGCTGGCACAGCATCTGTGCTGAGTCTTTCAGCATTGAAAGTTCCCTATTTCTGGAGCCTTTGTCCAAAATACATGACAGGAGATACATTTTTATTAGTGCTCTAGTTTCTAGTTTGGCAATTTTTGGAAGGCATCCAGAGGACATGTTAAAGGATGAGGAAATGGCGTGGTTGATTACTCAGATATTACTGTTAATCCCAGTGATTCCTTGGGATTATCAGGAGCAAAATTTCTTTGCTGGTGAGTGCTACACAAATATGTAGGATAACATTTGCAATACAGAGGTGATGGATAGGAGACACAGATAAGGGAAGTTGTTTAGGGATGGCACAGTAAGTGATTAAGGAGCTTGCCCAAGGTTGTAGAAAGAGATCATGTGAGAGCCAGAAACTGAGATAATGTCTGCTGAGTCATAAAGCACAAGTTTACTCATCTGAATTTTTTCCCATTGCATAAATGCCAGGGAACTCATTTGCGATATACCACACACACAAGCTGCTTAAATGCAACTGAACTCAGTAAACAGAGGGTGGTTTCATGAGCTTAAAGAAAGGCAGACCTTCATCTTACAGAGGGTGAAAAATAAATCACTTCTTTGCAGAGAAGGCATTGGCTGGGCAGCGTCACTATTGTGCTTGGTTCCAACAGAGAGATGACTCAGTAGAGCTGACACTGATGCTGCTGTTGGTCTCCCTTGCACATCTGACTTCCTTGCTTTGGGCAGTTTTTCCGACTTCACCCATTCTCCATAGGTTTCCAGCCCATTTAAAGTCTCCCCAGCCATTCCCATTCAACCATTCAAAGTCTCCGGAGCCACAGTCAGGACAGGAGAGAGCTGTGTCAAATCACTGCTGTCTGCTGCATGTACAATGCCAGGGGAGGCTTCCAGCTCAATGAAGTCCTTGCAATTTACAGTAAAGAGAGGCTGGAAGAGGGTGTCAGGAGGGAATTGTGTTGCAGAGCACTGCAGATTGAATTGGGAATTTCTCCTCTGGAGACCAGTTGTGAAAAAAACAACAAAGCATCATCTTGCTTCCTCTTCACAAGAGGTCAGGCAAGGCAGAGAGTTGGCGTCAGCCCCAGCCAGATGAAATTAGCAAGAATTAGCAAAAAATGCAGTGTCCATAAGTAAGCTCGATAAAAATTAAGACCTTTATATGGCACCAAATAATGCAAAGGAGGGCTTCCCAAGAGGACTTTGGAAACATCAGCGCTGTGCCATGGGCAATCTAGCAGCTAATTCAGTCACTAAAGAGATCTGATGCTTTCTGGAGACGCTCTGGGAACTGAAGAGGTGGTGTGACACAGGGTGGTAAAGAATGAATCAAAGCTGGAGCAGAGGTTTCCAATGTGTTGGAAAAAAGCTCCAGTTGGCCAGAGTCTGACTGTTTGTCCTGTCAGCCTCTGATCTGGCAGAATTCTCTCAGCTCTTTCTTTAACTTGTATAATTTAACCAATTCATTGAAGACAATGTGTGAAGACAAGGCTGCATCTGGGCTTGAGTATAACACACAAAAGAAATGCTCTACTGCACTGCTGTCTTGAAGTGATTCCCAAAAACACAGGAATGAGCCTCTCTGCCATTGCCTACACTAGAGTTTTGCTCAACATTTCCCACCAGTCCACATCAGCTATCATGGAGAGGCAGCAACAATGTGGACTCGAGCAAAGCAGAATTTGAATTTGCATATTTAAATTCTGAGTCCATAAGAAGATTTTTAGAAGTCTTAAATGTATTAGGAGCTTAGCTGGCATTGCTTTGTCCATTCGAGAAAGAAAATCTGTACCTCAGAATCCATATATAAGTTTCTAGAAAACTAATTTGACTTTCAAAGTAGCATCTGTTCTCATCTCCAGTAGGACTTGCACACATCCAGAACTTATGAAAAAGCAATATATTCTTCTATAGGAGGCCAAACCTGAACATTTATTAACATAACTTTAATACATACACATTTACAAGGTGTCGACCTTCCTTTAAAATATTATTTTGCTAACTGATTTTCTTATTATCTAGAAGTTGTTCATGCAGTGCTGTTTAATAGGTTGGGTGTGAAACAGGTCACACCCAAATTGTGAAATTGGGTGAATTCACACTCAGTAGGTTGAGTGTAAAAATGAAGACTATGTCAAAACAAACTCAAACAAAGAAAATTATTGAAAATTTTGGTCTGTTTGGGTGGTTCCTGCAATTTGTCTTTTTGTAAAATGGCTTCTTGCCTGAGGAAAAATTTAAATGCTCTTAGTTTTTGAATATTGTCCAATGAAAATTTCTGAAGGTTATTTTTTTCCATTTGAGAACAGAAACATGTCCGCTCCATGGTCCCCTGCCCACAGCTGTTAAAAGATATGTAAAAGCACAGAAAGGAGCCCAACCCAAAACAGTAGTTATTAAACTTCCCCCTTCCTCCTATTTTGCAATAACAGTTCAGAAACATGCACAGTTAACTTTTCATCATGAAAACTATTCTCATCTAAGTTGCTAATACACCCATAGAACTGATAAGCTAAGAATATTTCCTGATTTTTTTATTATTTCCACTATTTATTTCCATGCCAAGCAGAAGCATGTTCTCTACCCACTTTGAAATTCATACTCAAAGATACATTACCTGTGGAAAGGCAGACTTTAGGAATTTTTTTTCTTCTCTATTTTTGTTCTATCTAATGCTTTTATAGAAAGATGTTCAGGAATCTGATCATTCAGAGTGTTCTGAAAGGACTTTTATTAGTAACAACTAGGACTCATAGGCCAAGGCAGTACATAAGCAAGAAATTTCTTCTTTTAACATCAGGTTCTCTGAACAAAAGCTATCTACTGATCTTCTGAACTATAATGCAGAGCACTCAGCTTTCTGTACGTTGCCTACAAAAGCTGCTCTAACTTCCCAACAGGAAAATGGTGCCAGACTGACTTTATAAGGCACCCTAAAAATGGTTTGCTCTCATGTGAAAACTATAAATTACGTGGCTATTCTTAATACTCCTACAAATATTACTAATATTCCCTTTTAATAGGTTGCTAAGAAAATTCTGCGTTATCTTCCTGTGGTGGCTTTTACTGAAGCAGCATTCTGCAGGTCCTTACTACATAAGCACACTGTAGTAGTGGCAGGAAGAGGATTTTGAGCACAGACACCTACAGCACGTGTCATAGGACCCCAGGAGGACCTCTGTGGGTGGGAGCTCTCTTTCTGTTCAACTCTGCTGCTATTGAGTCTCATGAGCCTTGCTAGCGTTGGCCTTGCTCGAGTGAACTGTCCCCCTGCTGAAGCCCTGCATTGAGCACAAAGCCCCCCAGCCTTGCCATCCCAGGGACTGTGGTGTGCAACTTCAGGGCTGGGTTACTTGGATTTGACAAGTTTGGTAGGACTGGCCACACTGGGTCTCAATCAGGTGACAGCTCTGCTGCCATGGCAGGTGCTGGTGTTCTGCAGGAATTGAGGCTGAGAGATGACATCAGACCTCCTGTTAGCCGGATATCCTCTAAATTGCAATTTAGGCCAGCAGCAGCACCCTTGGGAAGAAAAGGAAAAGAGAATAACACCATGCTAAAGATGTAGTAATGGTTTCCCAGAGTCTTGCCAACAGGTTTTCTGCAGCATCCAATCTGCAGCTCAGAGTGTGAAAATACAGGAGTTTGCAGTGCATCTACATGGTTAGACCCTGCCATTGACACTTTACTGTGTGAAAGAACACAATTCAACAAGAAGCAAAATACAGATGTTTCTTTCTTCAAAAGTTAAATCAGACTTTTAAATACTAGAATAATTTGATGCAAGCCTGGGGAATTTTTTAGAAAAGAAACTGAAGAGCAAGAAAGAGGGATCACACCAGCCTGCCCTAATCTCATACTCCCTTGTCTACACCTCACCCATTTGACTCTGTTGAGCTGAATTGGTACTGATAATATGGTAAACTGCAAACTGGGTGAAGTTATGCCAGTAGTACAGGCAATCATCCTGTCTTAGCAAAACCATTTTCAGAGGAGCAAGAGGAAGGGCTAGGAAGACCTTTGTAAAGTGCACAACTATATCAGTGCTTTTATGGCTTGGTTACTGGAAGCCCTACACATGTTTCAGTTGATAAGGCAATCACAAGGTTTTCATTCTCATCTGAATAAGAATATTTAATCTTTGCAGGATAAAGTCCCATGTGCTAAATTAAATTTCCTGCCAGCTCAGCAAACAGTTTTGCTACTTTGAACTGCATTGTGCATGATTTCCTTTCATCACAGGATGCATTCTGTCTTGAGCATCAACAGCCAAGAGGGAAAAGCCCAGTCTGCTCCAGCACAAGCATGAACATGCTGTGGTATTCAGGGCCACCATGCACCAGCGGGCAGCTGGGGTGGGATGCAGGTGACAAAGCAGAGGGACCTGTAATGGGGACAAGTCTGTCTGAACGAGTCACTTTAATTGTCCATGAAGAAAAAAGGCAACTTGGTGGCACAGTGCAGCTCATCTGATGGAAGTGCCTGGCTATCCTAAAAGGGCCTCTTTCTCTGTACTGGTTTTCAAGGATGTGTGGAAATCAGCTCAGGTGTAGACAGCCACATTGCAGATCTCTGTGATCAGGAGGGAAGGATCTGACTTCCAGTTTCCCCCAGTTCTAGCTAATAGAAGCCTTTGCCACAGTAGGTTTGAGGAGGCTTCTCTAGGTTCCCTCCTCACTCATCCATGAGTATGTTTCAAAATGTTTCATGCTTATAGGCTGAATTTGGCCAATTCATTCCAGAGTTACCTAAAAACCTATATCAGAAAAAGCTGGTCATATTTTTCTTTCAAGGGAAGAGAAGGAAGAGGGGGAGGAACTAATGGCATTATTGCAAAAGCAGGCGTTCTTTTCACACCATGTACCCTCAATGAATTTAAAACATTGCATCTTGGTAAAGTGTATCAAATATTTGTGCTGATTTTGTATCAAAGTTTCATCTGGTTTAATTCTTTGTTAAACTTTCCTTATTTCCATTTTTACTACGTGAGGGTGGGTGACACTCGTGATTTCAAGGATTTTCAACAAACAGAATGGATGCTACAGTACAAAGTAAAAGGGAGACTGGGGTCTCCTGTTGTTAGGGGACAGAAAATCATTTGCCTTTTGGTTAACTCCATTCACAGTTCAGCCTCATCTCAGCTTTTCTTGCATGATTTGGAGTTCATAGCATTTTAGAGATTTGCTGACACAGGTTCAAAAGTACAGGGATTTTGGCTATTAAAATCAAACTCAAAAATACATATAAATGTTCTTTGTCTGACCAGTGAAATGTGACAGGAAGATGAGTTGGACCCACAAATCTCAGTTCCTCAGTATCTCAAACTCTAGCCTTACTTGACCAGACTTACTGAACATATCTGAAGAAGAAAAGTTTCATTTGCTATAAGAAGGATTTAAATGTGTATAAACAGACATTAGGTTTTGGCAGGCTATTCTTTTTTCTAATCCTCAGTATTTCCCCAATTACTATACAGCCCAATCATTCTACATAAGTTGTTTTTATCAACACTATAAGAGGCCATCTGTCTGCAAATACCCAAATAATAGAAACCAACAGAAGAATAATCAAATTCAGCTACTGACAGATCGAAAAGATTTGTGTGCAGAATAAATATTTACTTTTTTAGGCACTTCAGTATCATTCTGGGTGTTTTCCAAGCAGTTATCATTTCAGGGTGGCAGGGAACAGTAACAATTCTTTCTCCACCCACTTCAAGAATTTTTACTTTCAATCACCAAAGATGATGTAACATGAGGCCTTTCCAATCTGCATCATGTTATCATATCCCCAAAATAATGAGCATGCTGTGATTGTTTTGAACCCCAAAATTTTGACTCTTTTAGAGGTGTCACATCCAAAAGATCAGAGTTGCTCTACAAAGCTATGGCTGCAAAAATGGGCAGGTCCTTTGCATGAGTCCCTTGAATCAATGCAGATGGATTTGGCAATCAAAATGAAACTGCTTAGATTAATTGAACGGTTTCTGTTGAGAATTCTCCCACCAGGCAGCTTTTTCCAACCACTCTGCCCCCAGCCTGCAGGGGGTTATGACCCATATGACACAAGTTGCTTTGTTTTCTACAAATGGCCAGCAGGTTATTCTGTGCAGCATCCCCATTCATCTTTCTCTTCTTCTTTGTTTTCAATGGAAATATTGAATAGGACAAACAAGACTGATTTAATACTGAAGATCTTAAAGGAAGCTTCTATGCAAATTTGTGGGTTTAAAAAACATAAATCAAAATAGTTTCTTCTCCCATCTAACAAGGCAGGACAAGAGGAAATAGACTCATTTTGTTCCAGGGGAGATTTAGATTGGATATTAGGAAAAATTTATTCACCAAAAAGGTTATCAAGCAATGGAACGGGCTGCCCAGGGAAGTGGTTGAGTCACCATCCCTGAAAATGTTCAAAAGAAAGGTGTGGATGTGGCACTTGGGGACATGGTTTAGTGGTGAACCACAGATGAGTTAATGGTTGGGTTTATGATCTTAGAGGTCTTTTCCAACCTTGCCAATCCTGATATTGTGTTATTTCACTGACTTACCTCAGAACTGAATTTGCCTCTGTGACCATAATGATTCTAACCCGTAATTGTGGGTTTTAAATAAAGTATCAAAATGTATCAAAAGCAGCTCAGCACAATGAAAGCCAATTAAATGCGATGATGAAAGATCTAAGGAGTTTTATGAAAATAGACTAAATTGCCTCTTGAATGATTATCTCTGCTTGCATACAAAGATGCTTTAAATAAAACTTGCCTTTCTTAGAAAATGTTGCCTTCAAAATAAATTTCTGGTTCTTAAGCAAATGAAATTTCAGGAGGGATATCTTTTCATAACTACCTTACACTGTAGAGTTATGATATACTGAGAACAATACCACAGTAACCAAAAAGGTATACTCATGTAGCAGGTTTGTGTAAAAAAAATTACATAAATGTTTGCAATATGGCCTGAAGTATTATCATTACTGTTTAGGGAACAAAAACTTTTCACCAGGGAAAACTATAGCTGCCAAAAATTGGCTATTATGTAATAGCTGGGGGGAAAAAAGAGTGAAAAGAGGGAGAGGGAAAAAAAGCCCACTGCATCTTCTCATGGTCCCTGGAGTATCTATCCAGACCAGATGTTAGGAGGGAAGGATGTGCTTGTGCTGCCTGCTGCACAGCAAACAATTGTGCTTTTTGCAGGAGGGTAAGTAGAGGGTGTCAGAAATGCTGGGGTACTCATTGTCATGGAAAGGAATGGGCAGGACAAACCTCCTGTTCTTAACTGTAGGCCCCACCTTCAGAGGACAAGGGGCCAATTCCTGGCTGGGATGTCTGGTAAATTGTGCCTTGGCCACCTCTATGATGGTTTAAGCCAAATTACAATTTTGCATTATTTGGAGTCACACTAAAAAATTACTCACTAATTTTAAAATCACAACAGTCACGTTAATAGATATTAGTTATTATACATTGCTGCACAATTAAATAGTTGCTATAAACTACATTTTTATTTGCTTTGCAGATTTAAAAAAACACCAAAACAGTGCATTTGGAAAACAGTTCTCCAATGACAAAAACTCCACTAATAAAACATATTCCACTTCCTGCTTAAACTATACTGTTCTAAGGCACTTACCACCCACATAGCTCAGTAGAGGGAAGGCACTGAACTTCAGAGCTCAGAGAGGGACCAGCAATAAAAAAATGCTCTTCAGCTGTTGAAGCCACACACCATTTTGCTGGGCCTGAGAAAAGGATGGACAAGTAGCAGGAGAGTTAATGTCAGGAAATAATAATAACGCTAATACTTCACTAATTACTCTTTTCCTCTGCACTCGATCGAAAGTGAGATTAGGACTGCAGCTAACCAAAAAATAAACCCCCAAAATTTATGTTAAGAATAAGAGGATACATCTGTTTCCTGCGTTAGCCAGATCTGCTCACCCCTGCCATCAGAATAGCTGCACTGAGACGCACAGTTCCAAAGATTAAAGCTGAGGGCCGCTATTTTTACTCAGAAGAGCTCCAGATATGCGTAAGAGTAGTTTATTATGTCATCTCTGCCTGTGACAATGCAGAAGTGCTGCCAAACGGAGAAACTCAGAATTGTGAAAAGCTCATTTGGGTGAATGCAAGTAAGAGATTAAGGAAATATCTGTCCCAAAAGAGTTCTTTGTACCATTTCTGGAGGTCAAAAAAGATGAGCTTACCATGCATTTAAGTAAGCACAGCACTGACCCGTGGCTTTAGCAGGACTTTGCCAGTTTGTCCAATGTGTCTCAGCTCCTACAGTGGAAAGCCTTTTCAGTATTTTAGATCTGGAAAAGAGACATTTTGAAAATTGACTCCTTAATTTAATTTTTTCTTTTACATACTTCCAGTTTTGGCCTGTTGGCAAGATTTCTTAAAATATGAAAATTGCAAGCAAAACCTGTTGGAGTGGGAATACCTAGTCACACTGACAACTTATAACCATCTGTTACTGGTTACTCATGAGTGGTTGGAGTCCCCTTTGTGCTAAGCACTTCATGTATGCCTAGCAAATGAGAAAGTGCCTGCCCCAAATAGCTCAGAACAGACAGAGCTAAGATTTGCCCAAGACTGCAAGATGTACATGGCAGAACTGGGAAATGAGCCCAGGTTCTCTCATCTCAAATCCAATTCCAATTCATCTTTCTAGCTGAAATGGATTGGAAACTGTCCTATGTCTGTAAGGAAAAAAAAATTCTGCACCACTGACAAATACACACAGGATTTTGGTAGTCTGTGGCTAAATATAGGAGGATGTCTCGGTGCTGCAAAGGAAAAATCTAAATTATTGTTTAAGCTGAATAAAGGTGGAGGCTACTGCCCATAGTGTTCAGAGTGATAGCAGCAGAAGTAATCCCTTTGTTTCACACAGGCTTCTCTCCCCGTGAAGCCTCTTGTCCTAAAGAGGCTTTGTCAGGTTTTGTAGGTTTTGTCATCCTTTTATTGCCTTCTCTAATATAAGGCCCATGACTTTCTGTCATTCTAGCAACTTTCTATCTTCAAAATACCTGAACCAGGTTTCTACAAATCAGAAAAACATTTGGAAACCTTTTTAGTCGTCTTGTTTGTGTTTTGGTGGGTTTTTTGTCAAATATCTGAGAATCTGATTGGGCAGAGATCTGAGTAGGGAGGAAGAAAGGGAGAAAATATCCCTCCTCAAATAAGCAGCTTGTTCCTGCTCCTCCTTGCCCAAAAGATCTGCTAATATTACAGCATCTTTGCTGTACAAGATCTCCCTAACATCTTGAACCATTAATATACAGTGCTATACTGCACTCCTAAGTCACACATTCAGTCAGATGGAACAAATCCCAGCCCAGGGATATTCCTGGATTACTGGTATATAACTGGTATATCCCTGACAGTGTTCAAGGCTAGGTTGGATAGAGCTCTGAGAAACCTAGTCTGGTGGGAGTGTCCCTGCCCGTGGCAGGAGGGTTGGAACAAGATGCTCTTGAAGGTCCCTTCCAGCCCAAAGCATTCTATGCTTCCACTGGAGGCTCAGAGCTTGGGAGATGTGGGAGGTCCAGAGAAGCCACATGCAGGAATTGCACATGTTGCTGCAGCAATTCCCTCTGTAGAAAGCAAACAGCAGGAGCTGTCATGTGCCCAAGGAGACAAGTCTGTGTTTGTCCTACTGACCTGCAACCAGGTCTGTTTCTCACAGTTCTTCCATACAGGAACAGAGGAGGTCACAGCTACAAACTGCTGGCCAGGAGCTGTGGCAGAGCCCATGCAGCTGCTCTGTGCTATGTCTGCCTTAACCTTGTATTACCACCAATTCTGGAGCCCAGGCAGTCCTCACACAGAGCTCCTTTGCCCCAGCTTTGCAATGAATTAGTTTTTGGAACCAAAAGGCACTTAATTGTAATGTAAATGTAGAACCATGGAAGGTAGTGCCTGGGTTTTTGACAGCATGATTCACAGTGGTTACTTTTGTCTTTTCGATGGAAGCGATGTAATTAGGAAAAGCACAGTCAGATCGAGTTGGCCTTGCAGGAGGAGACAGAACTACAGTGATGAGGCACATAACAAAGCAGTGGAAAATCAGCCCTCCTCCACAGTTCATGCAGCACTCACAGTGCCAGCTTTGAACTGTTCTGCAGTATATTTTGAATAACACATTACATATACACCTGGAATAAAACATAGGAACTCTAACACTACATTGATTGGATTCTGTAAGTGGTTAACTCATAAATCCTCTTAATGAAACAAATGCATCCAGGCTGAAGATTGAGGTTGGTTTTAGGAATTTTTTTCTTTTTAAGTCACTACTGCCAAATTTTAGCTGTAAGGGAGGGTGTTACATGTGCAGTTTCTAATGTTACTGCTCAGCCTGCAATGAGATTATGGTATTGTTAAAATGAAGGAATTCCTGTTCCGTGGTGTTGGTTTTGGCTGATCCTGTATTGTGAGTTAACTTTGTGTGATGTATTTTCTTTAGAACAAATTTCCTTCAATTCATCAGCAGAGGTTCAAGCTGCTCCAGTAAGAGTTTGTGACATTTTTTGGAAGTAGTTTTGAACTCACCAATGCAACGTTAACAGATTGTTGAGAACACTCCCTTGAGAATGACGTTTCTAATTTTTCTTTATCCTTTATCTTTCGTTTATACTCTTTTCCCTTTCAAGACTATATCTTTCCAGGCCAGAAAAGCTGTTGTACGGAGCTTTTGACACAATCCTAGAGAGCTGCAGAAGAACCCAGAGCAGAGAAGAGCATTCTAATTATCTGATAGAATGGAGGCCTTCAGCAACAGGGATTCAAGAGCAAATCTTCAGTCTGTTCCTGGCTTTCTCTCAGACTCATTGGATAATCATAGTCTGTTCATTATAGTGGGGTATTTCAGACCTAGCCATAAAGACAACCAACAAATTATCAGTGGGGCAACTGGTGCAGAGCCAGCAGGTCACCTGGGGAATTACCTCTCAACAAAAATAGGCTTGTGCTATGCTATGTACATATAGGTATGTGCTATGCTTCACAAAGGGCAGAAGCAATGAACACACAGAGCAAAACTGGAATGAGCTCTTTGACAGAGTATTCTGGATCATGACAAGAGCATGCCATTAAGTATTTAGTAAGGGGAAAGAGGTATATGATTGTAGGTAACACAGCTAAATCATCAGTCTTGGTAAATTACAGATAAACCAGTATGCTCAGCCAAGCAGTGGAGAAAGATGGATTAAAATAATGTGGTGTCGTTAAGAAAAAGATGTGACAAATTGTTTTGCTTTCAAGATAGACTGCTTGCTCTTTATTTTGCTTTGAAGATCTTAATGTTTAACACAAATGGACCGTTTTGAAAAATTCTAATAGGCTCACTTCATTCAAATGCCTGTCCAAGTTTCTTCAAATCCTTTGAGAAAGGCAGAGAGGACTAGCAAAATGAAAAAACAATGGAAACAGTCAATGAATGACCTTGTAATATAGTCCTGTTTAAACATACACTTTCCTTAACAAGTGCAGTAAACTGCATCTTTGAATCGGATGTGGAAAGAAATATCCCCCCTGAAAAGTAAGATTTTGCTCAGCCGTGAAAGCTGCTCTCTTTAATGTGGCAACAACAGGAATACAAGAGCTTCACATTCCCCTTTTATATGTTTAACCTTTGACAAAAAGGTTAAACACTTTCCTCACAACTGACTCACATCAGGAAACGCAAGGACTCCACTCTCCAGATGAAGCCTGGCTAGCTGGAAATGCAATGTCAGCATCCAAGTGCATTAAGACAAGGATTCCTTGTGCAGTTCCTAGTGCTGCTGCAGGGGCAGGAAGTGGGTCAGCAAGAGGGTCTTTTACAGACAAGAAGGAGATGAAATAGTGCTGGGAACAATAAGGAAGTTCAGGGTGGAGGGAGAATTAGCTCCCATTACAAACATCTTGCTGAGATCTATTTTAAACACGTTGATGTATTAAAATCCCCCTAGCAACATAGCAGGAAAGTTTGCAAAACATTAAATGGAATATCTATGAAAACTTTCTGTGCTTTCCATTCTTTGTCTTACAGAAATTTTACGGCCAGATTCTCATCTGGTGTCAATATGCCTAATTCCCTTCACTTGGCCGATGAATGTAAGCTCAAGTCTGACTGGATGTGTTGGTTTGTTCATTGGAAGACTGGTGGCAAAACTCCTGAGCCATTGCAGCTCCAAAGTCAATCAATTCTGCAAGTACTTAGTACATCAAACATTCAGGGCCATTAATTCTTAGCGCCCTAACTGGCTAGAGATGTCCAAGAGAATAAATACAGGCCCTGTCAGGTGGGACAGAGTTGGCTATGGAGTGCTGAAGAATGAATGCTGGAGGAAATGCAGAAGTGCTGAGCAGGGACATGTCCCCAGGATAAAGCACAAAGAAATGATCAGAGGTGAGTCCAAGGGTGACTCCTCACCTTATTGTAATATTTGGAGGGGTCACCTACACAGGTAAGAGTGTACTTGCACACCCAGGAGTGCCGTTCCTCTACATGGAATATACTGGGGAATGGGAAGAGAAGATAAATTGTTAGGAACATGGCAGTCAGCATCTGGAAGTGAGGTCTGCCTGCATCCACGGACAGATCACGGCTGGTATGATATCCAGGCAGCAGAGAGTCTGGAAAGGTCATGGTAGGGGCAGATTGTGCTACTCCCCTTCCCCATACTCTGTGACAGAAAGGGGAATAGGGATGTGAAGAGCCAAGCACTGTTTTCAGGAGCAGATCCTCTCTGAGGTGACCCCTGAGCTTGCCATCTGCCCCAACTTAATCTCTCTCCTCTAGCCCCCACTGCTCTGTTCAACCTTCTTCCTTCTATGTCTTTATTTGACCCATTCTTCCCTGGCAGAGGAAAACCCACTAGAAAAAGTCACAGCACTCCAGGACTTTTTGCTCCTCCAGGCTTCCTGGCTGCTGCACCTTTCCCTGCTGCTCACAGCCAGCCCACCCCACTGCCCTGCTCACCCTTCTCATGACATCAAATGGCCTCATGCAACAGCACACAGGGGAATATTTCTCCTGCCTGAAGCCTGCATTTTAGGGTGGAAGGGTGAGCTGGCACCTCTGCTTGGCCTAGGACACAAAAGCTCTTGCAAACCACAGCACAATATAAGGAGCTTAGGAAATGGTCGTGGCCAAGTTCCCGGTTCCCTTCTGCACAGTGAGGCAATTGTGAAACTCTGTAGCTCAGCACAGCATGGGATGGTGTCCCAGTGCTGTCCAAAAGTACTCCCTCCAAGACAATGTGCAGAGAGGATGTGAGGAAGAGGCCATTCCAGGACTCACTTGACTCAGAAGGAACAGAATTGCTTGTCACAGCAGCGCATACCCCTTCAGCCAAGTTGGTGTGGATGAAGGATTCGCAGCGTATTAGGGCACAGAAATGGAATCTTCTCTGGACTGAACCTACAAGGAGGTGATCCTAAACCATGACCTAAAATTACAGAATAAAATCAGATCTCTAGGTGTCACCTGCCTGGGCTATCTGCTGCAACTCTCATTTTGTGTGCAATACAGCAAAGTGTAAATCCTAACTCTGGAACCTTATGAGACTTCTCACTTTAAGTGAAGCAAAAACTGGCTCTTGATAAGTGATTCAATGTCCCTCCAACACCAAAGCCATAGAAATTAAAAGGAACTCCTCTGCATTTGAAGAGTAGTCAAAAAAAGAGGTTTTCTTGGACGCTGAGATGAAGAGGTGAAAAGGTGTTGCCAGAGCACTGGCCTGCAGCACCCGTTGTGTTGCACGGTGCTAACAGGGGACACAGCCACCAGCTCAGTGTCCCCCAGCAGACACACCCTGCAGCAAACTGCAGGGTTGCACTGGCTTCACAAACGGCATTACGGTGGCAACCACCACATTCCAAAATCACCACACACCCAGGCTCCAGCATTTTGGTATCAGCTGTGCCCACCCTGCCCACCTCACAAGAAGCGTTTTGAGCCAAATATTTTACATGGAGCCCACAGCATGTGCCACCGAAATTGTCATAGTAACGCCGCGTTTCCTGCAGCTTGGTATACGATGCAGCAGGCACCAGGTGGCGACATCATTACAAGATTAGCTGCGACGTTACAAAATCATGCTGTAGCAGAAGTGTTAAAATTGTTACCTAGACACTGTCACGGACCGTTATTGATCCAAAACCGGAAATTTTATCACTCTCTAGCAACTGCCTGATTTTTCATGCACTGACTTTCTGATCCTCTGCAACAGGGTATATTTGACCTTTAAAAGACCAAAAGGGAGCTCACATTGGTGTGGGATAACTGACAGCTTTCAGCAGGAATTTCTGAGACAGACTCTGAGTGGGTTTGCTCGTGGTTTTGTGTGCACATGCACATGTGTGTTTCAAAGAGTCAGAATAACTCGTGCATGGGCAGAATGAACTCCTGCCCTGCTCCTGGAAATGGCAGGCACTGTGCACCACTGCACTTTGCAACCATTCCCCACTGGGGGAGAAAGGGGAGAAAAGGAATGGGTAGAACAGTCATGTAAGGGCTGACTCAGTGAACAAATGCTCACTTGGTGGAACAAGCAGAAGAAAGTAATCAGACAGTAAGGAACTTTCCCAGCTTGCTGGCTGGAATAGCTGGCACCAAGCACTCAGACCTGCAGCACTGATGGGCTCTCCAAGTCAGGATCGGGAGCAAACAGACCTCAAGCCTGTTTCTCCTCTCATCAGGAGTAGCAGATTAAAGTCAGCAGAGCTATTCTAACATACATTCCCATATCTGGATGCCAGATGGGGAATAAGTAACACATTTTTAAGAGCGAGAGTGACTAACCATTGGAACAGACCAGCAGGGGAAGCAGCAAATTCTCAGCCCAAACTGGATTTCTGTTTCTGA
This sequence comes from Camarhynchus parvulus, assembly GCF_901933205.1. Taxonomy (NCBI): domain Eukaryota; kingdom Metazoa; phylum Chordata; class Aves; order Passeriformes; family Thraupidae; genus Camarhynchus; species Camarhynchus parvulus. Next base: position 13,906,922 of record NC_044575.1, on the reverse strand, counting down.
GCCCAAACTGGATGCCTGCTTTGTGCAGGCTGTGTTTTAGGGAGACACACAAAGCTCATTGTGAGGACAGCAGTCTAAGGTCTGTGATTAGAGAACATACTATTCAATCTGAATTGTATTAATCTGCAGCAGCCCAGAGTATATAAGAGGACAGCTGGGCTCTGCATTGTTTCCCAAGCGGGTGCATGGACCGAGCTTCTGGTGTACTCACAATGCATGATTCAAAGTTCATTTTTTCATAGCTAATCTACTGGTATAATCATATAATTTGATATTCACATAACTCATCTAAACTAGTCATAATAGAGGTGAACTATCATCCTGTTTTTTCGATGAGAACTTTTGCTCTGAGTTGTGATTTTGGATAAGCAGGAGAAAGCTTAATTTACAGGCAAAATCAGCGACCTCAACTCTTCTTTTTCACTATTGCATTTCTGCTGGTTAATCCCACTTAAGACTCCAGACAAATTTCAGGTGTTGGAAAAAAGTTGTTGAGGTAGAATTTGCCTCTCTCTGCAATGAGGTACAATTTTGAAAGTTCAAAATATATAATAGCAATATCAAAGATCCCTTTGATATTTGATATTTGAGCATATCAGCTCTTCCAGAAGGCAAAGCCTTTAAGGTAGTTAAAAACCATTTCATATCAAAAAGACATATAATTCTCTCCAAACAACTAATACAGTTTGAAAATGTTTGTCTATGTGTCCTCACATGTATTTCTCTTTAATGAATTGTGGTACAAAAATATCCAACAAAGATGGGACCATGCTTCTGTAATTGGCTGGAAGAACTGATTCAGGAAACTTCATCAGCTGAGTTTTGTAAAAAGTTCTGCTTTTGATAAATGACCTAAATTGTGCCTACACTTTCATTTCCTTTTAGCAACAATGAACATGCCACCAGCCATAACATTTTGCACTGGTTCAATTAATCCTGATGGTCTGGTGCATGGAAGAGGTAAGATATAATATCTCTAGACTGTGACATTTTATTCTTGGTGTTTCATCATTATTCATTCAGTATTCATTGCAAGGCATCTCATCTTGATTAATGCAGTGGATATTCCTGTGGATTTCCCTTTTCTTCAATTAAAACTGCATTATAATTCACAACTGGCTTAACAAATGGAAATAATACTTCCTTTTTCAACCACATAATCTATTCATTACAAAAAGTATGTAACAGTCTTATTGTCTGCTCATTAGGAAGTCGCATGAAAAGAATAGACCAGAACTCTGTTTCTTGAAATAAAGAGATGAAAAGCTTAATTTCTTCTGTCATTTAAATATATAGACGGATGTGAATATTTGTGAATTTCCCATTCATACGTGCCCATCTCCATCTCCAAGCACCACTGCACATAGAAAAAGAAGTTCAGAAAGGAATGATCCAGAGCAGTCCCAAGACACCTTCCTGAGCTGCATGCAGGAGAAAACAGCACTTTGTGTCTGTCCACCCACAAGCTCCATTTCCTGTCACCATGACACTCTTCCCCTCATGTGAAACAACTGAAGCCATTTGGGAGCTCAGCTGCCTTCCACCTTCAGGATGCAGCATAAAAGACAACTTCTTTACTGCTCCCAGGCAGAGAAGCCCAAATCCCCAAAGGTCTGACTGCAGTAGAGCAGGCCAGAACGTTTCTCTCTGCCCCCACAGGACTCAGCCTGTCAGTACTGATGTTCAGAAAAAGCTGACTCTTTCCAGAGCCACAGCTTTGAGTCCCAAGTGCTTTTTTTTCAAATTTTGGGATCAGACAAAAATCCACATAATTGATGTCATTCAAGGATTAAATCATGTGCCATGGTAAATGTGTGAATGAGCCTTCTTTTGGTCCCTGTTTTACATATTGCTGCAGAAAGTGCACTCTTCTGTTCTCAGAATTTCTAGTCCTGCCTGCACATTTGCAGTCTCTTGGGTCATTGCCCCTTTTCTTGTACAGAATGTTTTTTCCTGCTTCAAACAATAAACTAAACTAAGTACTTCCTCAAAGTACTCTTCTAGTTTTACCATCTCCTTTCTTTACATCAAACGGGATTTTAAAAATTTGTTCCACACCCATTTTTGACAGACACACTGTTGCACTGTACCAAAGCTAAAAGGTACATTTTCTGGGTTAGACAGATACTCATTCTCTTTTCAGTTATTGGTGCCCTTTGTAAAGCACAAACAACAGACAGCTATTTCAGCAGAGCCCAGATTAAGCTGTGTTTTCCTGGAAAAATATATTACCAAGCAGTAACAAACACAGCTGCTTGGTTTTTGTTTTGGGTCAGGTGGTAGGAGATCTGAAATTAATTCAATCTCCGAGATTCAAATCCTGAATGAACATAAATAATATGAAAATCTACCACTTGGGAAATTATAGTATATGTTCATTTTTCACTGCCTCTCTTTTAGGAACAAATTCTACTTGCTGTTAAACCAATGTAAATTCACAGCAATAGCACTGGTGGTGATTTTGCACTGAAGTATAGCCTTGTATATCAAATTAGGGGATGGGCCTCCATCCAAAGGTGAAAGGCATTGTATGAAAAATGCTGATTATTTATTAACATTGGAGTGTTGCAGGATCACTACCAGCTGAGCTAATATGTATTTTCAAATTCTTGACGATCACTTGCTAACAAAGCTTTATATATATATTTTAAGATACAAGTTAAAAATGGAAATTCTGAAGAAAGCATGTGTTGATTTTTAGTGTTTCTCCCCTCTACCCTGAGAATTTTCTTCAAAATCCAAGAGAAAAGCATTGTCCTGCTCTGCATTGCCCATAGGAGCCATGGCCAAGCTCTGCTATGCTGGCAGAGCCCCTTGCAGATACCTGTCATACCAGGCTCCTGTCACACCTTTGGCTCCTTATCTGAAATTGACACCTAAGTTATTCTCTGTGAGGATGTAAGGGGGTCTTTTTCCTTCTGTAATATTTTTTTTTCCCTTTTTGGAACTGTCCTTACCATTTTGTAGACAAGTTCCCAGCCCCAAAAGAGCAGGGAGCAGTGCTGTGGGTTTTATGTGAACAGAAATTACATGGTTTGGATTTTTATGAGAGAATTCCAGAAGGAGGCAAAATGCTGCAAATAACCTTCATAAATCGTTTTAAATAAAGCTCAGGAAATTCCATCATTATTTAGCTCTCAATATCTAAAAAATAAGTTCACACTGTTGTAAGATTCCTGTTAAGTAAGTATATTTGCTTAAGATGTAATTGAAAAAGTACTGTGTGACTGTTTACATTTTCCATTTCGTATCTCCTGTCCAGGCACAGCTCACTGCTGGCAGCTTTTAATTTGCACTCTGCAGTATTCATCATCGGAAAACCAGTCCCTCTGGGGCTACAGAATAAATGGCTGGAGGGAGATAGGTACGAACCAAAACGTCTGGGGAAGGCTGGAGCGAAAGGCTGGTGACATCTATGGAGCTGCGGAGTTACTGCAGTTTCCGTTGCCCTCCCCTTTCCTCAGTCGTTCAGGATAGGAAACAACCCTTTACTCAGCGTGGGATTCCACACTTACAACACCAGCCTGCTTATCTGTTGTTCTGTACTGCCTCACACCTTTATTTAAGTCGCTACAGAATCCTGCAAAAGCAGATTACTGTTTTTTAAGGAATGCTCTTTACAGATGGACAGCCAGACAGCAAAGGACCTGGTTTGTTTAGTCCAAGTCAGTGATGAGTACTGGATAGGGAGGAGATACATTCTCTACTGTAAAATACCAGTTTTAGTAAACAAATCTAAGGGAAGAAAATTAATTTTAGCAACCAGAGATGTAGTTTCAGGATAGCAGCCGACGTCTTGTTACATCAACCTTTGACATCCAAAGACAGGCTGAAATGAGATTTGAAAACAAAACCAACAACATTTAGAGCACAAGAGTAAGGTTTAGGCATTTCTGTCAATTTCCTTTACTGATCTGCCACTAGGCTTAGAGGTAGGATAGTGGATGAGCTGGTTTTGAGCTGTTTTGTGAGTTATCATATAACTGATGTGCAGTTATAAAATTCTCTCATATCATTGGTCTTATTTGAGGAAAATAGTTGTCTGCAGTCAAGACTTCTTACTTGCATTTCTCCCAAGTTTTATCCTGTTCAATAAAAGCTCACCTGCCTTCATAAAGTGATAGATTTTACTTATTTGGCGTACAAAAGCAAAACCAGCACATCCCACATTAATTTCAAAGAATTAGAAATAATTTACCTACTTATTAGAAATAATTACCTACTTACACCTATTTTTACTTCTGTATTTCTTTTTAATCCCCCCAAGAGGGCTTGGGCTCCAGTATATTTATTTAGTGAGAAATGGCCTCAGCCTGGATCTGATACAAGACAAAAAATATTATCATCCTCATCCTGTTATCTTACCAGAAGGAACTGAGGGACATGGTAATTTGCTCATACGCTCCAAAGGTCTGTGTCAGAGATGGAATTTTAATTTGGATCTCTTGAGTCTCTTGCAGTGCCATTTCTGGTGTCTGAGTGAAAACAGACTTGAATTTCTGTCACTTTTCTGAAGACAGAGGGCCTCACACGGGCTTCCTTCAGCTTCCATACATGACTGCAATGCCTCTGAGAGTTGCTCCGGGTGACAGGAGACTCCTTCTTTCCCTGCTGGCAAGATAAGTGTGTTTATTATTTTTTTCAACCTGCATTTTGGAAGGTTACTTATGCAGGCTTAGAAGTTCACATGTGACTCTTCTGTGCCAGTACTCAAGAGTCATGGTCCCTGCTGCTGAATATTTGCACTGCTCTTTTGATCCACAGTTTTGAAGAGAGATCTATCAGAGAAGAGAGGGAACTGCCACAGCTGTCTCTTCTACAAGTATTTATTTATGCTTATAAAACCAGATGGGAAAGGTGCCCATCCTGTGCTCTAGGCACTCCTGATGATTATTTAAAAGCACAGAAAGACAAAACCAGTAGACCTACCCTTGCTTAGAGCCTACATCAAAACCAAGAGAGTAATATGAAATAGAGAATATCCAGGCCTCTGAGGTGAAAAACCCCATGCATTAAGAAGCAGGCATATTTCTAAACAGCCTGGAATTTTCCAACTCCTCCAATCACAACAGATTGGGGAATTCTGAAAAAATATGTGGTGATCAAGCAGTCTGACCATAACAGAGCAGGTACCAAGAACATCCAGGATTATCTATGCAAATTAAAATAAAAAACAAAAAAACCCACTAATTTTTCTTGATGACTGATGAGCTTCTCAAAATTTCTGATCTGGATGTAGTTTGCTCATCCTTGGTTACATATATCAATAACTCCACATAAAAATCCCCCACTGGCTCTCTCTTGCTCATGCTCCTGAAAGTACCAGGGATAAAACAGCAACTTCACAGTCTCTGCTCTGATCCAGTACAGCAGCATTCAAACACAGGAATCAACCATACACTTTAATGTCACTGGGGAAAAAACAACAACAACAAAAACAAATAACCAAACCAACAAAAAAATATTAACAAATTCCATTCCTGCCCTCCCTCTCCTGAGTCTTTTCTAATCATTCAGTGCCATTCACAGAAAGCTGTTGTTTTCTCCCAGGAGGTGACAGCTGCCTTGAGAGAGCATTCCTGCAGTACCCTAAGTGGCTTTCAGAGCCAGAGGTGACATTTAGATGCAGTGAGAATAAACCAGGAGGTTTAGAAAACCCCACTGGAGGGGCAGCTGAGAGCTCAGAGTGCCTCAGAACACCGAATTACAGCCCACTCAGACAGGAGGTAGGAATTGAGAACCAATTTTCAAATATCCCAGTGAAATCCCAGCCATTCCTGCTGCAGTTCTTTGCTTTCCTGCAAAGAAGTTGAAGTGGCAGCCAAAAGCTAACTTTGTGCTGCAAGAAAATATATGATTTTTTTTAATCATGTCCTTGTTCATATTTTCCTTAGATGTTAGTTTTCTAGAAGGTCCAGGCTGCTTTCTGTAGTTCTAAGCAAGGTATCTCTAAGCAAGATTTCTGAAAAGTCTCTGCATTTGCCATGTTGGAAAATATTTGGACAGCATGAAGTTTCACTGAATTTACTCTTATTAGACATATTTAAACATCTCTAAACTGATGACCAAATGCCTCTTGGGATGGGGGCAGTTTGCTAAAGTCATTGACTTTGCTTTTGAAAGGCATTTTCCAGATAAAACTATAGTTTATCTTCAGTGATCATGAGCCACTTGGCCCGTGACAGAATCACAGGATTTTGAAATTCTGTGTTAACTGCTTTTTTCCTCACAAGGCACAACCATTTCACCCCACCCAGCTTTCCAAACTCATATTAGCAGTGTTCTTGTATATCTTGCATTCTCCCATTTGTCCTGTTGGATTTCTCCGTGACACCATTATCATGAATGTGGTAGATGAAGGGGTTGCTTCAGTCTCCTGATGCCCACAGTCCTGGCCTTGGCTCCTTCTCACCAATAATCTTCATGTTTTTGGGCCAAACTGGAATGGTTTTGAGCCACATCAATGTTAATTTGTGCCTGTGAACTTCAGTACCACTGCCTTGTGCTTTTTCAGCTCAATCCCAGCTGAATTCTCCTGTTAATTCGGAATGGGCACAAGGCAGGGCAGCCAACAGTGTGCCCTGGGACTCACCTGGCCTTAGGCAACTTAGGGTGACCAGTGGGTTGGCATGGCAATCACTAATTACTCAGGTGGCACAGAGACAAGCCAAAACCAGACTTTTTGACAGAGACAAGTAAAAAGAGAGAAGTCAAAAGCAGAGACAAGTCAAACTGAATTCAAACAAAAAATCAAAATTCAGGAAACATAATACAGCCAATTCACTTTAGGGCTACCGAAATATCATAGGCCTCCAATTCCTAATCAGTACTTATTGTAACTTTTCAACCCACAGAAAGGAAAGCATATCAATATTACCATGTGTGCTGTTTTTGCATTAATTGATTTGTGGCAAAGAGGGAAAAACTTGGCCCAATTCCTCATAAATACAAAATTTCAAATACCAGATTTTCACATGGGACAAAATGTTTATATTTGTCTTCTTTAACTGCAGAGTGGGAAAGAATGCTAGGCATAAGTACATGAATGTCCAGATTACTTCTGCTTCTCGATGGAGGGATGGAGGCACAAAGCAACTGAGCTCTGACTGATCCAAGGACACAAAAACCGAGTAAATCACCCAAATTACTCTCAGGAGCCAGGAATTCTGACTCTTTGTCCACTGCTGCAATGACTAAATAATGATGCCAGCCATGATAAAACCAGATAAGAGGAGAAGGTGGGTGTTAGAACACCAGCAATTAGCAACAGTAGGCTAATCATATGTATCTGTGTAATCCAAACACTTAGAAAAATACTTTCTCCAGCCCACAGAGGAAAATTGTGTCACTCCATACTCCTACAATGCATTGTACTACATTTCTTGTTAAATCAGCATCAACAGTTTGTGTAACACTCTTTACCAACATATTCTCAAGTTGGAAATAGGAAGTAACAACACAAGCAACAGCATCTCCTGTGTTACTTTTGTGTGTGTTTGCAATATATTAGTGAGGTGTGTCACTGCTCTGAATCAACAGGAGAGACACCAGGTCACTTCAGTCCTGGTGACATTAAATTGAAACCAAAGGTCACCCTTTTGTTTCTCTCCTACTCTCAGGAGCATTGCATCAATAAATACAGACAGGAGATCCATGCTGTGAAAGAGTTAATGTCCACAGAATTGACATTCAAATGAAGGGATTAAAATATTGTAAATTTAACAAGCAAAATTGATCTCAGATAGAATTGACTTTGGAATAGGGGTTTAGTCATGCCTCAATGCTGCTTTAGGCAAGTCTCTCACCACCACATTGCAATGGAAACTGGAAGGTATCTTTCAGTTGGTATTTTGGCAAATGAACAGGAATGTATTCTTAACTTTTTGTTTCCTAATTGTTGAACTGTTCCAATAGCTATTTTCATTCAAACAGCTCCAGGCATTCACATGAAGAACACAAAAATAGAAAAATCAAAAATCAAACTTGAGGCCTTTGAAGACTTAGTCAATTCTGGATATACATAGACATAACCTGCATCAGTTTCAAAAGGACTTGCCCTGGCTTATGCCATGGACAATTTCCATTGTTAAGAGGTACAGTGCTGGCATGAATCTCTCCCTTTTCTCCTACACTTCCAAGCATCAGGTGTACATTAACAAGCCAGGTAAAACCAAAACCATTCTCAACAGCCCACTTTCAATTGAGCAAGCTCTATTTCCCTGACAAAGCAGCACTTTGCAACAGGCAATAATAACCAGGGCTCACTGTTCCAAGCTTGGCCATTGCTTTGTTCTGGCAACGTTATTTTATATAGGAAATAGATGAAAAGATGAACTGTAACACCCTCACTCCCTCCTTAATGGGATGGGAGAGAGAATCAGAATGGTAAGAATGGGAAAACTCATGGGTTGAGATAAAGACAGTTTTATAGGTAAAGCAAAACAGATTCTCCCCTTCCCAAGGGCAGGCAGCTGTTCAGCCACGCTCCATCACATGTAACTGTGACTGAGGAAGGCAAATGCCATCACTCCAAACATCTCCCCCATTCCTTCTCCTTGCCCAGCTTTATAACTGAGCCTGATGGCACATGGTGAGGAATGTCCCTCTGGGCAGCTGGGGGGGTCAGCTGTCCTGGCTGTGTCCCTCCCAACCTCCTGTGCTCTCCCAGCCTCCCCACTGATGGGGTTGAGAGGCAGAAAAGGCCTTGGCTCTGTGCAAGCCCTGCTCAGCAACAATGAAAACATCCCTGTATTACCAGCACTGTTTCCAGCACAAACCTGAAACACAGCGCCACACCAATTACTGTGAAGAAAATTAACTCTAGCCCAGCCAGAACCAGCACAACCAGTAATTCTCAGAGCTTGGAGCTTGGAGCAGGTGCACTTGCTTTCTTTAATAATACTTCTTGCTTCCTCCTACTCAGGCCTGTGACAGTCTGCCCCTGCTTCATTTTAAGAAGATAAAGCAACAGAGTATGGAAAAAGATGCAGGGTAAGAATATAGATGTTATATCACTATATGTAGTGATACAAGTTGGCCACAGGTAAATAATTTCTTTTTTATTTTAAGATGAAGCTCTCTCTCCAGCTGAAGTTTGCATGACCTTTCAGTTTCTCTTGCTGAATTCCAAGCTCAAGTGCCATATGGATCCCATGTCAGATACTCCTACTGTGAGTGTCACACACACCAACTGGTGTGCTTTCCCAAGCACTGGATAATGAGAATGGCTTGTTTCTTTCTCATGTGGTTAGCACAAAAAGTAAAAATTCTATTTTTTTTTTTGCAGTATATAAACTTTAACATTGTTTGTACGTTGCATGTAGAGAGGTAATAAATTGCATGGCAGACAGTGCCAATAGCATTAAGGCTCTTCCTTAGTCTTTTTCCATTGTCATTGTTCATTATTGATACTTTTCCAATTGGGAAAACCTGATTCATAAGCTCCCATATGTCACAGCTTGGAGTAACTTCTGAGCAGTGCCTGGTGAACTGGCTTTGTCACAACAGGCAGAAAGAAAGGGCGCTGCTGCTGGCAGTTCAGTAGAGCTAAGTGACAACGAGACTGGGAACAAATACCAACTAGAAGAATTCAAAGAAAAAGCTTGACAACAACTTCAGGTGCCAGACAAAGCAGTCTTGCAGACCATATGCCAACTTCTGATGACTACATACAATATGTAGGTCCTTGGTTTCTTAAACAAGTTATTTTCAGCAAAGGGATATATATCTTGTCTTTATGGTACCTGCCAGGAGGTATAAATTAAAAATTTTAGCTGGTTATATGCCCTGAAACCTGATTAAACCACAGATAAATGTTGTCTTTTACCAATATACTAAAGGAATTTTTTAAGACATCAAGATACTATTAAAAAACAAAGAGTTCTTTTCTATGGTGGTGATCTCATAGAAATACAATACTGAAATTATCTCTGCTCAGGGTATTGATCATAAGGCCCTAATCAATTTGCTTTCCCTGGTTCAGTATTTTAGCCTGCCATCCCTCAAGGTCCCCATTATTAATATACATCCTTTACATCTCCATGTACAACCATAATTGCTGCTATACACTGGCAATGAATGAACTCCAGTAGCAAAGAACATTTATCACAGACATGTGAAAAACTTAGGAAGCATCCCAGAAATTATCACTTCATTAATGAATTAGCTGAATTCCCATATTTTTAAATATTTCTGACCTTGGTAAGACCATTTCAAGTCAGAAGATACTTTCTTTGGAACATTTTTCTATGGACCAAATGTACTTGTTTGTGGTTTTGGATGATTTTGGACATAAATTTTCTCAATTCTGCATCAAGAGGACTATTAAATCAGAGAGATGAACAGGTAAAAATCTTTAGCCATACCCAGCTATAGACACTCCAGCTATCTCAAGTGTCTGTCAGTGCTGCTTAGCAGCAAGGCATGCTGTGAAAGGCTTGTTTACTAATATTTGCAAGACTACAACAGATGTACAAAATGAGCTAGGCTACAGTGAACATTAAGAAAGGGCAGCTGATTGTTTAATCTAGAGAGAGGGAATTTGCTAGAAACATCACTAGCTGTTTGCTGGCATGGAAATTTTTATAGTTTAGAGGAATATTCTCTATAGCATCACCTCTTCCTTTCAGATTTGTGCTTTTTTCCCCAAAAATCGCTGAAGCTGGAGTACAGATTTTTGTGTATAGGAAGGTCTGGCTGGTGATTGCTGTTGGTTTTACCAAAACTTTTGTGATTTGACTATTTGTATGTAAAATATGCAACAGCAAGAAGGAAAAATTTATGCAGAGACAATGTTTTGAATGCTAGATATGCACAGGAGGGATCCTGCAGAGAGATGAAATCAATCTAGGGATAAGTGGGGCACTTTAATGCTTCAGGAAGCTCAACATATATTAAAGGGAAACATTTTAGAACTGTCTGTGTATATCTCATTCGTTCCTTCATGGTCAGGTTTACACAGCAGCCATTAGTTCTTTTTCTTGTTGGCTAATACAACAAATTTTCATGGCTGTGAGTATATACATAGATAAAAATATGTATGTGAGATACTATACTTCTCAATTCAGATTGCATCTAAAATCCAGCTCGTGTAGTTTCACGCTTCTACAAGAGTCTCACCTGCTTTGTTATGACCCTGTTCAACTGGTACAGAAAACTACAACCCTGGCCTCCAAAATTTACTTTCCAATTTAGAAAAAGATATTTTAATCAGTGATAACAAGTATCAGGGGAAAGAGGAAAAACAATACAGGTGATTAGAGCAGGCAATTACTAAGTCTAAAAAAATATTTTGATTTTGGAATTCCCCCATCAAATCTTAATACCTAATATTTTGTTAATATTTTTAATAACCATTTCAAAATCAGCCTTTCCCAAATGATCAGCTCTGAACTCTCAAGAATGCCAAAAAGTGATTTTGAAATTTTAAATGCATTGCATTTGTGGATTCTGTTTCAAACTACCTCCCAGGACCCGACACCAACAATGCATAGAACACCCAGTGATTTCTGTAAACAGTCTTAAGTTGAGCAGCAACCTAATATCAAAGGTCCCACAAACACCAGCTGCTTTTGGAAGTATGTGCACTGTCTATTTTAGTTCCTCTTTTTAGATTAGTGCATACAATGATCTCTTTCACTTCTCATTATCAGGCCATTTTCACAATCATACATTCTCAGAGTGTCAGAGCTCTTGTTCTCTTCTGCAGCAAAGGTCTCTCATGCTGTAGGTATAGAGGTCTGCAGACCTGATCCCCTGAAAACATCCTGCCATCAGTACACGTTTTGTCCTCAAACAAGGAATAACAAGCTGCCATTCTGATTTCCTCTGAGCCATATGCTTCAGCATCTTGAGAGCATCCAAGCCAAGACTTCCTTTGCTTAGCTTGAACCTCTGAAATGAGATAACCTCAATCCCAATCTTATACTTCTGAATTTTTTTATTTCTGACTTTTGAGCAAATTGAGGTTTATAACTCAAACACAAATTACGCTCCCAAAGTTTTGAATCTGATGTTGTTAACCTTCTGCAGTGTGCATTTATCAAAATAGCTGCTGGTGACAAAGCCGGGAGGGGAAACCCCAGGACATGCACCATATGGTGACAGGGACAGTAACAGAGACAGTAAGAAATAGTAATTGCTAAATAAAACAATCCTTCACGGTTTCAAAATGGCTTTTCCAGGAAGTATTAATAACTCCTGGTTGATTCTTCCTTGTGACTACTTGGTTCTGAATAAATACATATCTTTCTCAACTTTGAGAAAAGTTTTTTTTCCTCCTTCTGCCTTTTTTAACATTTGAAATATAAGTAGTATTATAGTAACCATGGTATCCTGATGACATAATGGTTACCATGAGAACAAAGCTGAAATAGTGTCATCAGAGCCCCTTCTCTCTGCTGTGTGTTGAGTTTTATATTTAATAGAGATGGCCAAACTGCTGCCACCCAGCCTGGCCAATTCTTTCTGGCTTCATGGTTCCAAAGCTCATAAAAGCAGAGCTGCCCTGTGCTTCTGCCTTGGTACAGTTAGTTTTGCTTCAGGGCAGCTGTGTCACCAGCTTACAAGATGGGTCTGCATAGCAGCAGGTAAGAGGATAACGTAACAGATTCCCTCAGGACAGTGGCATTTGTCATGTGCCTTGGGCATCCCCCAGTGCCCCTGGCCATGAGTAAAATGATGGTTCTTTGTCTTCACTAGCCAGACAAACCAGATTTTAACTTTTTTTTTCTTGACTGTGCTGGAAGATTTCTCTGCTAGGCTGTGCAGGGTCTCTCAGTGCGTGATTGCCTGTGGTCCAGTCCTGCAATTACCTCTGCCCAGAGAGTGCTCTGCACCCACAAAGGAATCCACTGGCCACTGCCAAAACACTGTGCCCAGAACCTAGCTACAGCTTCAGACAAACAAAAGTTATTCCCAGCTAGTTTCCTCAGAGAAGATCCTCTCTTTTACTGCAAGAACCGCTGGACATGACTCACTGCATATTGTTTGTTCATTTTGCTATATATATTTCCCAAATGCTATTTTAAGTTGCATTTCTCCCTTATGCTCCTACCAAGTTTACTGCATGAAAACAACCCTCCAGTTTTAATTTCATATTTAACCAAAACAAATGTAGTGTGGCTGTGTTCACTTCAGTGAAGCTATCTGGATTTGTATTCTGCATACAGATATAAGAAAGTTGGTCAGAGGGAAAGATGTGGAAGGTACTACAAAACAAAGGGGCCAATGAAGCAGGCAGAATTTCATACAAAGCTCCCTGCATTCTGCCTGTGCTTCCACACCAACCCAATTCACTGCCTGCAGATGGTTCACATGCATTTTCTTCCTCCTCTAACCAGAATCCACCGCACAGACTCTTCCTGAAGATTCTGACCATAACCTGTTCTGGCTGAACAAGCCCAGCTCCTTCATCCACTCCTCATAGGAGAGATGCTCCAGACCCTTAACCATCTTTGCACTCCCCCACTGGACCCACTCCAGGGGCTCCATGTCTCTCTTGTACTGGGGAGCCCAGAGCTCAGCACTGTATCCTAGGGGAGCCTTCACCAGGGCTGAGCAGAGGGACAGGACCACCTTCCTGACCTGCTGGCAATGCTTTTCCCAATGCTCCCCAGGATACCACTGGCCTTCTTGGCCACAGGGGCACACTGATGGCTCATGGACAGCTTGTTGTCCAAGCAGGACTCCCAGGTATTCCTCTGCAGAGCTGCTTCCCAGCTGATCAGCCAAAGTCAAATGGCTCTCATGTCCAGCAGGTCAAACAGGGAATATAACCCAACGTTGTTTAGAAACCAGGTGGGTTAGATTTTTCAATGCCTTTCTTGACCATGAAATCAAATGGACATAGACTATCAACAAGGACGCGAATACAGGAGAGCATTAACTTCAAATGTTACAAATTCCCAGTTATTCCCACCTTAACCCTTACCAGGATCCTTAACAGCTGCCTCAGACACAGTATAGTGCAAATACTTTACCCTAAACAAGGTCAAACCTTTATACAAAATTCAGCAATGGCCTCTGTTCTACAGCTGTATCAGTGGGTGCTCTGAAAAGATTTACATCTTCTGAGCACTGCCTCAAACCTGCCTCATCAGTTGTGCTTCACCCAAAGTTCAACCCCGATCCCAGCTGTAATCCTGAGTCAGCAACCTCTGTATGCCCAGCAGGGAGCTCCTGCCAGAGTCAGCACTCAAGTCCCTGACATGGCTGGCAATACACCCAGCTTGCTGGTCACTGAGTCTCCACTCTCTGCCCCGTGTTTGATGTTGGCCTCACCACAACCTCGCACTTAAACCTTTCCTAATTGTGTCAGGGTGACAAAACACCAGAGCAAACCCAGGTTGCCAGCAGCCTAACTCAAGTTCATCATGTCCTCATAGCTCATCCACGTACCCAATCCCAAATTATGGCCCCTTTATTTCTGACACAATTTTAACAGCAAGTAGGTGGTTGGTTGATTCCACCATGTCTTCTGCAGAGTACAGGGTACCCAAATTTTGTTATTCAAAATCAGTTCAGGCAGATTTGGGATGTTTTTCAGAAAAAAAATTGCAGAGAACCACATGTGGTTTTAAGGTCAGACCTCCTGCACTTTGGTACACTCAAGAAGCAAAATGATTTCTCAGAATAATGCAGAGAAACCCTGCTGCTTCTCAGCTCTTTGCTTCTGCCAGCCCCAAAACCCTGCAAAGGTACTGTGCATCCCATGGCAGCAAGCTGGCACAGTAGCTTGAAGCATTTGGGAATCAGGAGAACTGATTCCATGGTCTACTGCAATCTTTCTGAGCTCTCAGAGGAGGTTCCATCACAAGATGATTCCAGGTTTTCATAACACTGACTTTTGGAAGAGGATACTGACCTAGTGCAGTAGTTTAGTTTTCCCTTACATCAAACTGACTCACCCTGCTCTGATACCAGCTCACAATTCTATCTTAATTGGGAAAATCACTAGGATAGTACTCACTGCCAGAATTCTGGGTCATAAAGTCATTCTCTGACTCACAAGAAGGTTTACAACAGCTGTGGCAGTGATAGGTACTGCAGGTGAGTCATGTTGAACTGTCATAGACAGGTAGAAGAACTATAAAAGAAAGGCCTTACGAAATCAGGCCTCACTCTGCTAAAATTGCCAAAGCTGGCCTGTCATTTCTTCTAAGTGCAGCTAACAAGCAATTTGCAAGTTCCTAGGTGAAGCTATTTTGAGAATGAGAAGTTCGTTTAACACAACAATCTGTTCTGAGGGTGAAAAACAAATACACCCATGTAAACAATACTCTTTGTCCCTTGAGAACCCATAAAGGAAAAATGTAAACATATCTAGAAAGAGAAAATTTGATAGGCATATACAATAGCCCTCGCTGACCAATGAACTGAGTTTCACTGTATTGCTGACCAACTAGGTTTAACACAGTGCCTTCTGATATTTCCTACAAATATGAGCTTTGTGAATAAAGAATTGGCTTTCTGCATGAAGAAAATGGATTCTCGGCTGATTTACTCCAACATGTGGTGACCCCAAAGACGTGATTAATGCCAATTTAGCACAAAGAAACGAAACAACGGAAATACCCTTTTTACCACCTCAAGCAACTCCAGCTAGAGGTGTCTACAGACACAGCATCTCCAAAGTGTCTGGTTTGTAGGTTTTAACACATGCTGCACTAAGACGAGTCAGGATTAAGCCACTGAAAGTCTTGCTGGATTTTCTTCTTGTTTGCTTCCCCATGCTGCTGCTTGGCTTGTGAAATTTCATTTTCCAGCTGCACAATAGTTCATTCAATCTCATAATTTTTACTGACAAGAGAGACCCATGGGGATTCCATCTCTCACAGCTTAGCCCCAGCTGTGAGCTGCATATTCTTCCTCTGCCAGTTCAGGTCTTGAATGTTTTTCCTCAATTTCTGAAGCTCTTTCTGGGCTTGTTCTATCATATGAACTAGGTGCTCATTGTACAATGTCTAGGCATTGCAGCCATGCTGGAACATGAGCTCCAGGTTCTCAATGCACATGGCGTGGTGCTCCAACCATGCCATAGAATTGTTCACACACTCCTGCCACACTGTGATGTTCTTCTGCCTGGAGGACAGGGGGAGCAGCTCGTACCTCTTCATACTGAGTAGTTCCAGGGGCTGCCAGGCTGCCAGGCACTCAAACTCATTCTGCACGAGCTCAATCTCGAAGGCGCTGTAGTCGTGCACAGGCAGGCAGCTGAGGTAGTTCTTGGTCAGCTGGTACTGCCGTGTCTCCTCCTCCACCAGTGCTGTGGCCGCCTCCCACACACCTGGCACCTCATAGCCCTGGTCAAAGCAAGGCAGCACATCCACCACCACGTTCCTGGCCACCAGCCCCGGGCCCGACACCTTGGCCGCAGCTGCGCGCACTCACATCTCGCCCAGCGGGACTGCACACGGCTCCGCTCCCCTGTGCGCCTGTGGCTCTCCTCTTCTCCCAAGATTATTTGCAGCAATTAATTTTAAGTACTTAACTAAGTCCTATAGCCTTGAATTTTATCTGCAGCAGTTCTTTAAAGTTTAGAGATAATTTGCTCACACAAAAAAAAATTTACTGCTGAAGCAGACAGAGTCAGAATACAACCTGACACCCTGAGGGTCATGGTGTTGGTACCAGTCCGAATAAATGGTGGCTGCAGTTTTCCTGGAGTGGCAAATGTAGTTCTGTTGAAGCAGTGATCCTGTTGAAAGGTGTAGTTTTCCTCTGAAGGTCCAGTGGTGGCATAGAAGGGTCTGGTCTTCTTCTGGGAATCCAGTGAAAAAAAGCTCCCTGGTGTTCCAAATCTCAGACTATATCCAGGTAGGAATGCTTGGCTCCTACCCCTGGGCAGAGCATCTCACAATGGGATGATGTAATTTTATCAGTCATGCCGTGAGACTCGATGGCCCATTAACAGCAGATATTTCCTGGAGGGAGGATGGGTCATGGAGGAGATAAAGAACACAGCCCCACCTGGTTTTAACAGGTGGTGATAGAATACGTCCTTCTGGTTGCATCTTGCACTGCAATATAAGACAGTTAAATATTACTTTTCTACATTGTAAGATAGATAGTTTTAAGAGACAAGATGACTCTGACTAAAACAGCTGTGATGAAACACTGATAAACACCTGTTTGTGGGTGAAGAAGATATAGTGTGTTCACCATTGATTTTGTCGAAGATTTTATTGCTCCTTACAATCTATGCTGTTTTATCTTCCACAGATAACACAGAAGAGTCAGTTATGATTCTACATTATGCCTGTTACTGATTGTAAGCTGTTTTACAGTTTTCCTTTGTTTCATTTTGCTGTCATAGGTACATGGCTGTTTAGAAAGGTGTTATCTCAATTTCCCAAGACGGTAACCACTGATGCATTGATTATAGTATGTAAATTTACTGATTTTATAATAGGCATTATTCATAAGATGTTATTACTGTATTTATAGCCAGCTTCTTATATGCTTTAACATCTCTTTGTGTAATTACCTAAAAGACGTGCACTTTCAGGATCCTTCTTTCTTGTTCTCTAGCTGCTTATGGATCTCTTAGACCAAATACATAAAGGATTGCACTACCTTATCTTATAATGATACACTCATTGTTCTATAACAAAAGATTTGACAATGCTTTATTGTCTGCTCAGTTTTCAGGAACACAAAATTTAAAAAATTAAGTTCCTTAGACACTTCTCTCCACAGAAATCAAAAGCAGCTTTTTTTAAAATTCAGAGGCTAAAATTTTAGCTGATATAAATTTTCTGGCAGGCATTAAATTTGTGGAGGCATACTGGTTTAAAACAGCTCAGAAT
Source organism: Camarhynchus parvulus (assembly GCF_901933205.1). Classification (NCBI taxonomy): domain Eukaryota; kingdom Metazoa; phylum Chordata; class Aves; order Passeriformes; family Thraupidae; genus Camarhynchus; species Camarhynchus parvulus. Next base: position 13,889,115 of record NC_044575.1, on the reverse strand, counting down.
GTGATTCTAGATTAATGGGACAAACCCCCATGTTTATTGATTATGTAACTGCAAATGCAGATATGTCTCAAGTGCAGCATGCAATGTATGTACCAGCATATAACAAAACTTTCCATGCATATTCAGAAGCAGAAAATGTTCTGTTCAATTTAAATTGTATTATATTTAAAGAAATAAATACTTTTGTGTGTTCAAATAAAGAATTCCACTGAATAAAGTCAAGAAAATATGTAAAATATTAGTTAAAGGAATTACTGATTTTTAGTGAATGGATAGAGAGGTAACCACTTACTTTGTAGGCCACCACCTGAAAATTTAATCCTTTGTGCAGTAAGGCTACTAAAATGAACACCACAAACCAAAATTTAAAATAATCATGCCAAAGCGCTAGGACAACCTCTGGTCTCCAGCCAGAGGTTGTGAAGTGTGTGCTTAACAAGTCACAAGCATTTTTGGGACAATTGATCTGAGGGAAAAAAGGATTACAAGGGCTACACCCCAGTACCAACTAATCACCAGGAAAACCAAGTGGGCTTTAGAAGTACTGAGAGATTGTTTCCTCCCTCCTATTCCTTCTGGACAATAGTACTAGTTCAGGTATTGGGTGCTGGCTTTTTATGAGTACAAAATGAATTGCCTTTGGTGGAGCAAAGTGGGTTTATAGATGAGGAACCAACCAGTTGCTGAGGCATCTCTAAGGCTACAGTCGTGTCTCTGGCTCGAGAAGGCACCAACCTTCCACCTTCTGCCCTGTGGGAGCAAACCCCGCAGAGGCATCGCAGTGTCTTCAAGCGGCCTCTGAGCCCCCTCTGAGCAGAGATGCTGCGGGTGCCGCGGGCAGTCAGCGGCCGCCGCCTCCCCTCAGGAGCCCACAGCAGGGCCGGGGGGCTGCCCGCACAGCGGGGCCGGGGGGGGCTGCCCGCACAGCGGGGGGGGCGCCGGCGGGCCGGCCGCCGAGCCCGCCGCCCCCGGGCATCACTGCGGCAGCGGCCCCGGCGCTCCGGGGGCCGGGCCGGCTGCTCCCGCTCGCTGCCTGGCTGTTTCATTCATGCTTTCTCCTTCGCCATCTCCCTCTCCGACTGAGGGGAAACGGGAGCGCGCGTGGGCGGCCGCTGGAAGGCTCCCTGTCAGTCAAGCGGCCAGAAAAGAAGGCGAGCGAGGGAGAAGGAGGCAGAACAGCTTTCCCGGGGGAGGGGGCGGCTGTTGTCGGCTGCCAGCCTCGCAGCCCTTCCCGGGGGCATCTACAGAGACGGGCTGGGGGGAAGGCGGGAGCGGTGTTGCACCACAGACCTTCCCGCCGGGGGGAAGCGGCTCTTTCCTACCGCTCGTCACCTGTCCCCCCCTCCCCACACACGCACCCAGCGGCGACGGGGCAGGGGGCGGTGGCCGCCCTATCTGGCAAGCACCGGGCCCAGGGTCCGTACCTCCGGCTCTGAGGGGGCTGCCCGTACGTGTCTGCCGGAGCAGCGGACAGGGCGAGCCCGGGGGTGTTAGCAGTGGGGGGGGTACGTGGGGCAGTGTGTCCCCTCAGCTCTCCGCAGGACCGGGGAACTTCCTCAGGCTGAGGGGCGCTCCGTGGTGCCGGCAGGAGGAGGCTTTCGAGGGGAGGCTCGAGGCAAGTCGCACGCTGTTGGGCGGGGGGGCGGCCCCGCAGCGGCTGAGGTGGGCTGGCGCTCGGTACCGGCAGGGGAGGGGAGCGGGCGGCTGCCGACGGCGGGAGCGGGGCTCGGCGGGGGAGAGCCCGCTGCCCCCACCGTGCCGCAGCGCTGCCTTTGTGCTCCCTCCGCACCTGAGCGCCGGGCTGGGAGGGACGGCGCAGGTGGAGGCGGGCACGGCAGCAGCTGCGGCGCGTCCCCGTAGCCGGGGCGGGGAGGTAAGGCGAGGCTGTGCCGTGCTGCGGCGGCGGCTCCCGGGGCTGCGGGGGGCGGCTGCACGCCGGGGGCTGTGCCTCGGGCCGGCGGCGGGGGCGGCGGGCAGGGCACGTCCCTTGCCTGGCTTTTCCTGCAGCCGTTTCCCGCTTCGTCCTGCTGCACGCAGAGAGATGCAACAGCGGCAGCCCGGTCCCCTGGGGAAGGACGGGGCTTGGAGGTGGGCGAGTGGCATCAGCGCTGCCGGTGCGCGGTGAGGCTGCCGGGCGAGGGGCTGGGGCCGGGGGCAGCAGCCGGCGGTGCCTTGCCGCTCCCGCAGCCCCGCGGAGCGCTGAGGCGGCCCGGCCCGGCTCCTGCGGGGCCGCTCGCAGCCCCGGGCCGTCCGCTCCGCTCCGCGCCCGCAGGGCCCGGGCACAAGGCTGGGCTTTTCCCCCGCCACACAACGCCGAGATACGCGGAGCAGATGCCGGTATATGCGCCTAGCGGACCTCTCTTGGGAAGGGCTGGGGGATTTGGGGGAGGCTGCTTTCGAACCAGCACAGCCGGTAGTTAACTGCGGGCTGCAGTTAAAATTTTAGCAGCAGCAACAGCTTTGCGATGCTTTCCGGGAATGCTGCTGCCTGGGAGCTGATGTTCCAGGCGGCCCGCGGTACGGGCCATCTCTCTCCTAGATGGCAGTGCTGAGAGCCGGATAGCTGCCGGTGTAGGCAATAAAGTGCTGGGAGCCTGGAGTCCTGTGCAGCTGGATTTTGGCAGAGTTATGGGTGGAACGGGATAGCATTCACGTGTGCCCTGTGAGCTGATTTGCAATTATGACAATTTTTTCCTTCAAACTTTACATACGGCTGTCTTGTTATGCAATTACGTTTTGGTGAGGCTGGGATTGTTACATTATGTGAGAAAGGAAAAACGAATGCAGTAGGTTAAGCCTTTTTGTATTGCAGTGTTATTTACAAAGTTGTCGAGGTTCGGATCCAGTTCAGCTGGCTGCCACCTGATTGGCAACGATTTACAGCTGGTGGTCAGGTTCTGTATTTGGGTTAGAGCAACAAATCACACATTCAGAAGAAATGTGGCTGCATTATCCTCTTTTTTTTTTTTTGTTTACTTCCAACATGTTGCATATACTGAGGAAGCAATTTTTTTATTTGATCGCAATTCTTTGTTAGTCAGTTTGAGATGGTAACTTCCTTGTTGTATAAATTGTGCAGTTAATCAGGTTCAAATCTCTGATAGACCCAGAGCTCACGGTGATTTCAGCCCAAGTTGTGTGGTGCATGACAAGGGTGCTGAATTTTACTGTGTGGGATAGCTGAAGCAAATTTTCTCACTGGTGGCTCTGCTTCCAGTTTGTTCCTTTGGAGTAGCAGAATGTAGTGATTTTGCCAATGTTCTCATTGATATATTTGAGTAAGTGTTGTACATCTGAAGCCAAGGATAGTTCAGGGGCTCAATATGTGCCCATTGACAAAGAAAATTTAGCCAGTTGACTTGAATGTGGATGAAATGGACATGAGAACTCTCACTCTACATTTGCATTTAATGAGTTCAAACGTTCTCAGTAGGTATGTACAGAAAGGTAACATCACATCTGGTTGTTTTATTCCTTTTGTTATAATTGAACAAGCATTATTCTCTGTGGGATTGTGTCGTTGGTTTGTTAGGCTTTTTACTTCTTATTTAGCAGTACTATGGTTTAAAGGCTTTAAAATGTTTGTCACTCCACTGCAGAAAGAGTTGCCAACTTGATGTCATGCATGTAAAACTAGAACAAGAGCCTTTAAATAGCAAAACCATCAATTTAGTAACAATTTAGTGTGATAAATGGCAGAATGCACAAAAAGAATGCAAATCTGAACAATTATAGCATGCATCTTTTGGTATTGATATTGATTAAGTACAAAGCACAAAAGAGAAATAAATACATATAGCTTTTAAGTGCCTAAACTGGTTTGAAATGGAAGAGCTGTTTTCAGTTATGTATTTTTTTTCCTATTACATGGTTTGTGCTTTAAAAATAAGCATGGGGTTGGGGAAAGAGCAGAGAAGAGAAGTTTTTTACAAGCATTTCTTTTGTTTTCTGGATCTCAGAATACCATTATGTAGCAGGATGCTTTCCAGTATCTGCTTTCTCAGTATCTGGAAAGGCAGATGTTGCTGCAGCAGGAGCAATTATACTGATTTGCAGCACAGTTTAAAAAAAAAATCTGTTCTTTCTGCCTCTGTCTAAAAAGGTCAGCCATGGTTTGGGCTTGTCAACAGAATAGATGAGACAGGGAAGTTAAGTTTGTTCAACAAAGGGAGTGAAGTAATGTACAATTAGGAAATTTCTATTTCAGGAATAAAATTAGTAAATTTCCGTAACCAACTGCACTGAAGAATTTCACTTGCTTGGCTTTCCCTCATGACTGCCCATAAGCCAACCCTTTCTGAAAGGCAGGGAGTTTGGTTGGGTTTGGTTGGTTGGTCATTCTCTCCTGTGGAATGTTGAGGCCAAAGGCAGAAGAGGCAGCGGAGACTCGAGGTGTGTAGGCTTTGTAGAAGAGCCTGTCTGACTTGTAGCTTTTCAAAAGGTGCATGACAGAATCCCATAACTGAGAATTTTGCTCTCACAGCTAATTTTCAGTTCTCTGCTTACCATGTGTAGGCCACAGGAGAATGTGACTGATATGACCCAAGATTCAACCTACGATAGAGCCAGTTTCTTGGTTTAAACTGATGCTTAGAGACTTTATCTTGAGGTTTCAGAGATAATGTGCTTCTACTTTAGAGAATATTTGGGACTTCGTTGCAAAAAGAACATGCAAATGAAATGTTAAGAACTGGAGGACTGATTTGCACTAAAGCATCTTTAGCAGAATCAGGCCAGCAGAATATGTGTGTACTGTATGTATCCATGCTACCACAGAGAGACCAAGCTATGATAGTCAAGAAAGACAAGAGTTTTGAACATCTCTGGAATGTCACAGTATTTTTTATTTCATGATGGAGCTCATGTTCTTTTCAGACTCCTCTCCTAATTCTACCCAGAATTAAGACTGTCTTGATTCTACCCAGAACCAGGCTGTCCTGTGATTTTGAGCAACTTCAAAGAGCTCAATTATTATGGTAATAATCCACATCTTAGAAATCAGGTTCAAGCTCCAGTGATGTAAGAGTCCTGATCTATGACCAGCTAGAATGCCAGTAAAGTAGTATGTTACTGGTTTGTGTCTGTTTTACTTAGTCCTTCCTTCTTTAGTGACCTGCTTCGTGTAGCCTGACTCCTAACCTCTTTGGGGCAGGAGCAGCCTTTCCCAAGGGTAGGGACCTTCCCTAAGAGTACAAACTTCCGTAAGTTTCAGTAGGGCTCAGATCCTTGTTTTCAGGATGTAATAGAAAGTATCAGTCTGGTAACCCTGGTTTAAGGTCATGAGTAGCTGCCAAAAATAGTTACTATTTTTAGGAGTTGGATCTCTAGCATAAAATTTGTATTTCTTGTTTGTTTTGCAATTCAGTATCATATTTAGTTTCATTCTGTGTTTCGCTTCTGTGTGTATGGGTATAACAGCAAGACAGTGCAACTTTCTGTATTTTTATATCAATTCTGTCCTGTGGACACAACTGCATGTGCTAACAGGAGCTCATTTTTGACACAAACTCACCCTTCAGGTATAAGCAACTTGCTTAAGTTACAGGGAGATTGTGACCTGCCTTATCTATCATCAGATAAATAACTTTAGTTATTACAATATATAATAAAGGCACTTAGACCATCTTTTAGAAAAGAATGAAATATGTGAGGCTGGGCTCAAACAGCAGTGAGTGCCAGCAAGAGTGAAAACTCATGTAACATGTTTTATGTACATGCATTTGTTTAGGATGATGACTCTCTTTGTAATCCTGTGTGTGCAAACTTGTTACCTCCAGATGGGCCAGAGTTTCAGGCAGGTTTTGAAAGCTTCAGTAAGAAGTTACCAGTCACTGCAGTGTGCAAAGCCTGCTCCTTGCTAGTTTTGCCCACAGCTGATATGCCACCATCTAAACTGATGTCTGTGTGGATGCACTGCTTCATCAAACTGCATAAGCTACAACACAGCTAGTCTTGATTACACTGCTTTTTAAAAATCATTCCAATGTTGTAGTCTGTGTACAGCTAGAATTGTTCTGTGCCTTGATTATCTGCTGATCAGGTTTCATTAGAAGTGCTGATGAGCACCCAGGACTCTGAAGGCAGCAGTTTTGTGCAAGATAAGAATGTTCCTTAAAGAAGCTGATGGGGGATAAAGTTCCTAGCAGACACTGACAGCATACGATGTCACTGTAGTCTAGTCTGAAATTGTATGTCTGAAGGACAATTGGATGTCCTTGGCTTTACAAGTTTTTGCACTGAAGAAACTTAATAGTGGGTTAGAAAGTGCTTTCAGGAGCTGTGTAGATATGTTTGTTTCTGTTCAGTTGCATTATTACAACAATAGAGCAATTAGGGTTTGGTTTTTTTTTCCTACAAGTGAGTGTGAATTTGAAGCGCTCTACATTACAGGAAGACATTTAATTTATCCTGATGAACCTGTGATCTGCACCTATCAGTTCTGAATGACTTTGTTTCCAGAGCTGCTTGGAAGTCAAGGAAATGGATGGTGTAAGCTGTATAACATAACTGGTTCCAAAGGAGTCTCTGTTTGGAAGCTGTGTGTTCCAAGGCTGTTGGTTCACTGCAGAAGGCTCTTTGAAACCTGCAGTTGACCAAGGTCCCGAAGTTCTTGATGTAATTAAATATGCAAAATATCTCATATGAATAATTTCCATACCCTCACAGAACTTTTTGTTTAATCCCTGAGCCCTTTTGCAGCACAGGCTCCTGTCAATAGGGAACGGATTGGAAGTTGGGAGACCAAGACACTAACACTGCATGTGTTACCCTAAAATACATTCTGCAGTTGTAACCACAATATTGAATACAAACCCAACACAATTTTTGGCAGATAAGTGATCGAATACTGCTCTGAGGAAAAAACCCTATCACTAGTTATTTTAGTGGGCAAGTCCAGTGGACTTAGATTTTTCCATTTCAAAAAGTGGAAGAATTTTATCTCTGCCTAATATTTCCTTTCATCTTCATTATACAGTCCTTGTAAAAAAACAATAAATGCAAAATATGGTTCTATTTGTATTTGTAAGTAGGCAGTTATCAAATGCTGTGTCTCATTCCTATGTGACCCCAAGAGATGTGGGAGATGGATTTATTTAATTGGGAAATTGAAGCCTAATCTACATATGGAAATTCACAAAGATTAGCATACCAAGCTTATTTGCCACACACATGTGGCCCTTATGCAATCAGACTGTGAACTGGAAATGTATATGCCTGAATATTTGGCATGGCTATTCTGGTGTGTAGCCCTGTGTAGCCAGACTCTTAGATTTTAATTGGTACTGCAGCAATTGTTGAAATCAAATCTAAACCTAAAGGAGAGAAAAATAATGAAAGGAGCCCTTTAACAGTGCAAGTAGAGACATAGCAAGAGCACAAAGATCTTTGAGGTACATGTGCTCTGGCAAAGAAACAAATTTTCATCAGTGAACCCAATTTGAGAAGTTAAGGTTAAAAATCCTCTTAGATATCCATTCATTTGTTTGTTCTGTATATGTTGAGTGAACAGAATATTGTCAATTTGGAGGAATACTTTGTATTTACAGCTGCAGATGTTTCTTTGGGTGATGATGTTGTTGCCCTTGTGTTGCTAGTGCAGCAAAGTGACTCTGGCATTGGACTCAATCCCTGTGGGTCCCTTCCAACTCAGAATATTCTGTGATAAACATTTGTTACTTCTTGAAATGCATGACTACTGAAATCACAATTTTACCTAGAAATCCCCATGTCCCTAGCTCCAATGAGTTGTGCGTGTCGGGAGATGTCTTTATTCAAGTGTGAGGAGTACAGATAAAGATAACTCATATTAAGTGCTATTAAGAATTAGATATGGAGAATTGGCATATGAATAGTACTAGTCTGTAAAATTAAGTCTGTTAAATATAAAATTGTTTTAAATAAATGGCAAAGGAAGAGTAGACACCTCATAGTAGGGGCTATTGATGCAAAGAAACAAACAAGATGCTTGAAGGAAATTGATCTTTCGAAAACAAAAAGTGAATTATTTGTTAAAAATCATTAAGCAGTTTAGATTTTCTTTCTAGTGCACAAGGTTTAAGTTATGTTTCTCATGTCACACTCTGAAGTAATTGACAGTGGAGTATTTGCACTGTGGGACCACATCAACCCAAAAAATAGTCAAAAGACATTACAACAAATTAAATCTAGCTTGTGAGAAAGTACGGTCTAAAATTGTGAATGAATTTAAATTGAAAAACTTTACTAAAAGAGTGTTTTATTGAGGAAATATACCTTAGGATGTTTTGTTTACCTTCAGTTATTTAATTTTTAATTTTTTTATCAACCTACCTGTATTGTTTTTGACTTTCATAGAAGCAGAGACTTGAAACTTTCACATTCTTAAAGACAGAACAGGACCATTTGTATTTACTAATGTAAGGTTTGTGCACAACTCCATTATTGAAACTATAGCAAACTACTCAGGTTACTGTTTCATAAATAGTTTAGTTCCCTTCTGATTTCCCCTCTTAGCTTAATTCCCTTCTGATTTCACCTCTTAGTGAGGATGGCTTAGATAAATTTAGGTGGTGACTTCATTTGGACCAGTGTACACATCACTTTCTAGATGAGGTTGTATTTTTTTTCTCCCTTAATTTCACACTCCAGAAAATAGTAATCCTTGTGGTTTCTACCCTGAGACAAATATTTCCTTTTCCCCCTCTAGACAATTGCTACTCCACTGGGAAACCATATTCTGTTCATAACACCAGTGATATAACCTCTAATGGTATCTTAGACCTTGTTAGAAAATACAAGTGGCATTTGGTAAAGACCTCTTCTGGATATTGTTGAATACCCAAAACCACTGGGGGAAAAAAAGCTCAGAATTTTGCACAGTGAGGGTATTTGCTCTGAATTTTGTCTCTCAGTTGCTATAAATAATAACCATTTTCATAATAGATGACTTGCAGTCTGTAAAAGCAGGTCATTCCAATTATTACCTTATTTCTCTTCCTGTTTCAATGGCAGGAGATTTTTAGCAGCTAACAGCATTGCAGGCATTTTTAGGTGGATGTGACCACTTCATGGATGCAAGATAAGGGAAAGGTTCCACTGGGGTGTAGGAAGCTTTGTGTCCTTTGGCAAGGCAGGATTTAAAAGGCCAAACCAACAATTGCCTTGGGTCTTCTAGCCCCATTCCTGCCTCCCACCAGCTTGCCTGGAGCACAGCTTTACTTCACTGGTGTGTAATGAGAGCTGTCAAGTGAACATTAAAGGGGTTGGGAGAACAGCACTTGAGAAGTTTCTTCTTTGGTTGAGAGAAGTCCAGGGGAGCAGAACAGCCTGTTGGACCTGCTCACTGACCCCCGCTGGTCTCTGAAATTTGGGTTGTCACAAGCAGTCCATGGGTTGTAGGTTGGTAGTTGTCCTGTGCAGCTGTGGTGACAACACAAACAGCAGAAGCTTTCCCACACTGTCACTCTGGAGACCTGTTCTTACGATTACCTGTTGATTAGCTGCCAACCCAAAAGGCAGGCTGATGGATCTCCCTGCATGTGTTCCATATTTTTCATTTTGCAGCTCATACTGGTGTCTTGGAATTGACCAAAATTTTGGGATAATTAAAATACAGGCATATACTCGCATCAAATGGTAAGGAAAGCAGACCACTGCAGGCCTGCTAACGGCAGTGAGAATCCATATGGGTTTGAGGTTTCATTTTTCTCTACTCTTGCAAGATTTAGGTCATAATGTTTAGGTCAGGACACTTAGAAACAAGCTAGGCATCTTGATTCAGCCTCCCTAAGAGAGTACTTGTTTTACCAGAGAAGTTATTTGAAGCATTCTTGGATATGTGATACCACTTTTGAACTTACTGTCAGTTCACTGAATTACACTTGCCTGTTTGGGTTTTTTGGGTTTTTTTTTGATGTTGTTTTTTTTGTTTTGGTTTGGTTTGTGTTTTTTTGTTGTTGTTGTTTGGTTTTGTGTTTTAATGCAGGTAACATGTGCTTAATATGTTTTTTTCCTCATCCAGAGATGCTAGGGAAGGGAATTAATTTTATTCATCAGGCAGTGCATTTTTTCCTGGTGGTTCTGCAGAGTCCTTTTTTCTTTCAGGAACAGACACTCGCTGCTTCCTTCCTGTACCCTGACTGGTTGAGTATGGCTAGGTTTGTTTATTTTCTTTTGCAGAATGCCTTCCATTTGGTGCTCCAACAGCATCTGTTCCCTTGTTTTCAGTGTCAGTAACAGTGTACATTACCAGACTGGGGCTAGGCTGAAGCTGTCTCCTTCAGGAGCAGAGCCTCCCTTGCCAGTGGAGATCACTGCCACCATTCCATTACCCTGACTGAAGCCTCTGCTCCTTAAGTCTCAGAATAGCAAGCCAGAGAGGTAGAATAATTTAAGTAGTTGCCTTGTTTCATTCCTCTTCTAAACATGGAAATCAGAGCCTGCAAACATTCGTAAGATGAAATGTTGGCACAGACGTGGTAATTTCTGTGAAACTGCAGATGTGACTACTTTGTTATGAAACTGCTGGGAGCTTCAAGAATTACTGTAACAAATCCTGTGACTAAAAAGCATGTAATGGCTATTTTATTGTGCTGATGATTGCTTTTGCACTTCAGAGTCTGTTTGGAATGGTCACATAATTAAAATAGTTATTATTTTCTTTTAAATTAGAAGAGGACTTCTCTCATACTTGCATGATGTCTGTCTTGCACAACAGCAACAAGGAGCTGAGTGCCCAAATACTGTCTGTATTTCAGCCTCTTAGTTATTGCTTTAAACCATGTTTTCAGATAGTGCTCTGTTCTTTGTGGTAAATTACTGCAAGCACATGTAACGTTCTCCATGCTATGTACATTTTCTAACATCCCAAATTTTTAAATTATGGATATTGTCCCCAAAGCAGACCATGGCATTTGCTCTTTTATCCCTTTTGAGCTTTTTTGTATCATGTGCAACAGTGTCTGAATTTGTTAGGAAAAAACATTATCCCTTTGAATTTCCTATGACCTCTCTAGCACTGTAACCCCTCAGACTCCTGATTGGTATCGCTGTCGATCTTGAACATAGTTTTGGCCATCATCACAGGTCTGTGTGCTGCCAGTGGGCAGTAGATCACAAATGGAGATTCAGTGCTCCAAAATTATGTAGTGATGCTAAGTAATGAACCAGCAATTAAGCAACAGTGTTTTATCTGCAGTGTAGTCTGTGCAACTCAGAACATCAATTTTCAGTCTGTTATCCATGAGTAGATTAGATTACATTATATTAGTTTAAATTGAGAACTGTTGCTTTGTGTTAGCCCTAGGCATTACTTTAATGTTAAACTTACTAACTTTAATAAAGGCAGTTTTTAAACCCAAGAAAATGGTGCCAGGGGCGAGATCCTCATGATGCTGATTCTAGAGTTTAGACAGGAGAGCTTATTGTCTATGTATCCAGGATTTAGAAAAATATTTTCTTCTGCTTGGCAAGCTTGCTTCCAAGTCCTGTAATGCTAACTCTGGCTTCACTGTGTTCTATCACAGTCTAGTGGTCTGGGATTTGTAAAGCTGTGCCTATGAGATTGCTGAATACACTGGGAAGAGAAGGCAGTCCAAAGCTAGCTGGAATAGTGTCTGCTGTCATTTGGGAATTTGCTTTATTAAGGCATCTGACTTACTCCCTTGGTTGTTGATGCTGAACAGAAATTGAGAGTAGGTCTAGCAGCTAATTTGTCTGTCCTTGAAACCGGATGTTTATTCCAGTTTGGAATAGAGAGTTTCCTATCTGTGTCTACAAGCTTTTCTCCCTTTGTTTTTTCCCAGCTGATACCAATCTCTGCTGCTCTGTGCATGGCTTCCACCCTGTCCATCTGTGCCCTTCACCTCTCCAGCCCAAGTGTCAGCTCCTATAGGTCTGTATTTCTCTTCCTGTCGGAAAGAGCTGAGTAACCTTCTGCCACAAAGGTTTCAGACCAGGGAAGTACAAACTGCTCTCTTTGTCCACTACATCGTGTCAGATTAGCAGCTTCTGATTGATAGCTATATTGCCAAGTATGAAAGAAGCAGCTCTTCCCCAGGAGCTGTAAAATCCCATGGTTGTAAGAGACTTCATCATGGGCTGAAATGAGCTGACGGCCACCACCACAGGATACATGACAGTAATTTGCTTCTAGTTTTTCCATTCCTCTTCTGCAACTGATTGCTATGGACATCATTCTGATTCTGAGAACACAGCAGGTCTTTGGAAACTTCATCCTGGTGTCCTGGAAAATGCCTCATTAATCCAGCCAGCCATTTTTAGGCTTTTTCCTGCATTACTGAACTCAAGCATTGCACTTACCTGGTTGTAATTGCTAATTGTCTTCCTTGGTTGCTGCATGATTTTAGCAGCTGATGCTTCATAAATTACCAGAGGTAGAGATGAGCAGAAATCTGAGATCTTGCTAACGTGTCAGGCTAGACAAAGCCTTGCTTGCTTGTCATAGTGATTCTCATGGTATTGGTCTTTTGCTCTAGAGAAGCATTTCTTTTCCTGTTGTTTGAGAACAGGTCTCAGACCTCAGATCAGTGTAAATTTCAGAACTCCTCTGCTGAGCTAATCCCTCATTGCATTGTTTTGGAGCTGTTAATTGATGATAATTCTGGATGCTTAACGCATTTTGTTTGAGGATTTCTAAACCTTTTCCTGTCAGACTCGGAGACACTGGTTCATGGGGGGAGTGGTTTTAGGGAAGCAAAGGGATTGGAAGGTAGAAGAAGCCTTTTCTCTTTTGTATGCAGTGGTGCCATGAAAAGCAAGAGCTGGAAAGGGTGGGAGAGTGATCGTTCCTATCCCCCTCTACACCTGCCAGGCTTTTACATTTGAAGAGTGGGATGCAGAAGCAGAGCTCCATCTGCAGATGTTCCCTTTTATGTGAGATAGCTCTCCAAAGAAGAGGGTCTTACATAAATGCCTTTGCTGACCTGTGTTTCTGTGTATATGTGATATCATATCTGTGGACATGTTGTTAACTACTGCACAGGAAAGGAAAAGTGAGAAATCAAAACAGTTCCAGGGCTGGAGAAAGTAAGCATCCCTTTTAGTTGTATGCAGGTCATAATTTCTAAGCAAGGTTTAGCATCTTCACAAAACTTGGACCAAGATCACTTCAGACATTACCCCAAAAGGAAGTTTGGTTTTTCTTCATGTTGAATTTGGATGGCAGAGGGAACAAGGTCAGACTATGTGGTGTTGGCTGGTAAGAAGGGAAATTTCAAGGTCTGTCCACACAGACATAGGTATTTTTTTCTGTCTGAAAGAATTCTGATACTCAGCTGAGGGCAAAAAAGTTGCTCTTCTGTTTTGGTTTGAAGTAGTGTCTAGGGAAGGGGAAAACAGTGTTGGCAGCAGCTTCATTTGCTTTGAGCATTATGCCTGTCTATTCCCTGGAGAACTCATTAATTTTTAAGGCTGTGGCAGCAATAGGATAAATGGATACAGCAGTGATACCCTAATGGTTTGAGATAGTGCATTCATCCTTTTGGGATAAGCAGTTCTGCTTCCTGCAGAGATTGTGCGGCACCCCAAGATCACTGGGTCAGTCTAACCCGAGAAGGCGGCTGTTTAGCAAACAGGAAGATGCCATTTGGTATAATAATGGAAACAAGAAAACTGTTCTTTTTAGAGCATTGTCTGCTCTCTGAATCCCCTTAAGATTCGTTTACCCTGCTACTAAACTCTACCTGTTTGTAGAAAAGGGGTTTATGCAAGAAGGTCAGGCTCTTGCCTGATGGTTTATGCTGGGGAGACAAGTGTGTGTGAAAGACAAGGTTCTGAGTTACATTGATTTCTCCTCAGTAATTGCTAGTCAGGATGAGTGTTGATTGTTGACTTACAGGGTCTCAATGTTGTGAATGGATAAGCTTTTCATACCTGGATATGTTAAAGGTGGTCATGTTTCAGGTACATGTATGTATGGCTCAATGTCCAATTACTTAACAAAATCAAGTAAAATTAAGACAATACTGGCCTACTGTGGGAAATCTTAGACAGGGTGGGGAGCTCCTGAGTCCTGACCTAGGAACTGAGTTGCTGTACTCAGCTTCCTTTCTTAGAAAGACACAGCAGACTGCCACTGCCTTCCAAGGCACAGCCTGGATTCTATGAGAAACTTGTGACTTTTTAGAATGGGTAGGTGTAGGGGGATAGAATATAAGAAAATAAAGATAGTGTAGAAAGTAATCTCACCCCTAAGGAGTTGCAGCTGGGCCAATTAGCAAAGATTAGGAACAGGTCTGACTTTAACAGGCCACAGCTGTAACCAATGAGAAGAAGAATGCTATAAAAGAGTGGGGTGGCGGGGTGAGAAGGGAGTTGGAGTCAGGTGGCTGCTTTGTGCAGAAGAGTCAGTGCTCTGAGGAGCTGCCCACAAGAAACACCCAGAAGGTATGAAACTTTTGTGATAGGAGACAACAGTATGGTACCCCTGCAACAAGATGACAACAGGCAGGTGCTTCAAAGGGGCAGTAATCGGTGCTTGGGCTGGAATAAACAAGCAGGGGAGGCTGTGGCATGGCCCTGGAGCATCCATACCTGTTTGTTGTCACTTGTTACACAGCCACAATGCATGGGGTAGGATAGAATGGGGATCCTTGCATGTCCCACTGTTGGAGCTGGGGTTCATGAGTGGGACAGCTGAGGCCTGAGGCACTCTGGGCAGTTCTTGGGTACACATGCACAGCTGAGAAGGTACCCGGAGTACTGAAGGATACAGGAGGCACTTAGGACAGTGAAGGATGGAGGCAGTCAACTGATGGACCTCCATTTGGTATTGAAAGCACTTAATGGCTATGCTTTGGGCTTACCATCCTTACTTTTAACCCTCCTGGCCATACTTGAGTACTGAGATGATTTAATGCAGATGTGGGTGGTCATGAAGTGCCTCTGCCTGCCCTGTCCATTCTCTTAACAATGTCTAATGCTGCTTCCTCTCTGCACTATTGCAATCCATTTCCAAGAACTGGAAGTCAGAAGCAGTCTGTTCCAGCTGATGAGGCTGGAAGCTGTGGGGGCTCCAAATTAGATGCTAGATAGCTTCTAGTTAAAAAAAACAATGCCAAGATAGCGTGAAATACTCCTCATATAAACATCAAGGGGAGAGTAATGCTTCATCTAATGCAAATTATATTCAGTGTGTAAAGCTCTTATATGTACTGTATATTTCATCATGTTTGCAAGTTTATAGTGCTTGTCTTCTGGGCCCTGCACTGTAAACATCATTGGCCCTGTGATGGAAGAAAGATCAAGCTCTTTAATGCAAGAAAAACAGAGGAAGTATAGATGTATAATGATGGTATAGATGGACAGTGATCCAGACCACAGAAACAGCTTTGTGCTTTGAGACCCATGGATGTAAATGTGAACTCGGACACCCAGAATGAGGGGGATCCCTCATTCTTTGGGGGAGTGCTTGCAACTTGTGTCCCACTGAGATTAGACTCAGGGACACTTACTACCTGCAGGATTCAGCCTTAAATGTCTGCCAAAATGTTTTCTGCCTTTGAAACTTGTAATGGTTCAAAGATTCTCCTTATTTTTAATTTTTTTTTTCAAATTTTAATTTATTTTTATTTTTAGATTTAAAACACAAAATCCAATCTACTGTGGCACTAACACTTCCCCCCCACCTCCCTCCCAGAGTCTCTCTTCCTGGACTGAAACCCTGTATATAATTTTTCAGTAAGTTCCTAGTTTCTTTTTGCTAACATATGAGGGATTTAAAACCTAAATGCTGGCAAAACCTTAACTAGCCTATTGCAAATGTGTCACTATTCATTAAGGACTCTCTAGGGTGCAGTATGTTCCTTGGTGGATTGGCTTCCTGGAAATTTAATGGCAGTTTGTGAATTGGCATCCAATTTTGTTTTTAGTCTATCTCCTGCTACTATAGAAAGCAATTTTGGTTCTGATAATTTGAGATGTTCTGTTTTGCTTTGCTTTACTTTCATGTTGTACTTTAGGCAGGAGGATGAGTCAGCTGGTGTGATCTTTGAGAAATAGTGCAAAGAAAAATTTCTTTGAGTCCACTTACTCTTCTAGAAATTAAGCAAGATATTGATGCCCAGCCATCACTAACCAGTTGTGTTCCTATCTCACCTGTTGGTGAAGCTCAGTTAAGTTCAGAAAAGGCACCTGAGACTTGTGTGTAATTCTAGCTTTATTTCTTTCCAGTAATTTTATGGGGGTTGAGATAAGAACTTTAGGGTGCAGTGGGATTTACTTAGTTCCTGGTACATCAGAAGGGGAGATTATTTTGCTTCATCACATTAAAGTGTTGAATTGTTTTTGTTGTGGAATGCTACAATATTCTGCAGTACTTACACAGTGTCCATACAGCGTTTTTGTGCAATAAGTTTCTAAATAATTAATGTGTGGGCATAGTCATTCTGGAATAGTTATTGTTTAATACTCATCCTTTTATATTGTGACATAACTTGTATCTGTAGACAAAGTCATAAATGTTACATAGTTTTGGGGACCTCCAGCTGTAAGACCCAAAGTAGCCTGTGTAGAAGAAATTATTTTGTGTTGAACTGCTTAGAGAAAAGATCATCTTTTATAAAATCAACCCCCCTTAAAAATTACCATTACCATTTTATTTTTATCTTGTTTCTTGTAAAATACTTTCCAGTCACCCTGCTCTTTGTTACTTTTGTGACCTGTACTCTGGCTCACCAGGGAGCACACAGGCAGGCATGCACCTTCTCTGAATCAGCTCAGAATTTCATGACCAGGGCTGCACCACTCGGATTGAGATTCATGTGGGTGGGAAGTGGCATTGTATCAGTGGTTAACTTATGGATAAAGAAAGGGGAAAGCTGTGGCTGTGCAGAGAAAGGGATGCAGTACTGAGTAAAACTGGTAAAAGGGTGACAGGCCATGTGGCTGGACAATATCTCCTGTTTTCATATCAAATTTCTCTGATGCAGCTGCAGACTGCATCACAAGTGTCAGTGCTAATGGCCAGAAGGTGTTTGCTCTCTCTGTAGCCTCTTAGCAAGATGACCTTGAACGATTGTGGGGATTTTGCTGGGGTTGTAAGACTGGACTCAAAACTGACTGTAGATCTGGTATTCCTAATACTCTCAGGAGTCCCAGGCAGAGGGATGTAGTGATTTCGATGCTTGCTGTTGTGCTTTGTGAAATACAGCATGGGAATTGTCCTTACTGCTTGAAGACTGAGAACTAAGGGAGCTATTGTGACCACTTGTAGTGGCAGGCTCTGTAGCAGAATTTTTGTTTGTTGTGTGGGAGGCTTGGATTTCATCAGTGCAGAATTTAATTTCCCCTTTTCACCGAAGCTGGGTTTTTACAGAACTGTAACTCTGTGTATCTTGCAGAATCTGCATGAGAGCAGAGCTGATTTGTGTTGAGACAGATCTCCCACACGGCTGTGAAAACAAGTGCACAAATTCAGAGTAGCTGGGTGTAAATCTGAAGTAACTGTCATGGAGATTGATGTTCTCTCTAGGAGTTAATCTAGATTTACATCAGGGAAACTGTGACCAGAATCTCCCAGGATTCATCTTCACTAGACTTTAGTAGCTCACTAAATTAATTGCTAATTAACTTGAGATGGTTGATTATTGTGGATGCTTCCCACATATTTCTTCTTACTGTCATCAAATTTAAAGACAGAGCTCCACTAGATCAGACCAGATCTTACCTGTTCTGAACTCCTGCTTGTCAAAAGCTGCTCCCTTCAGCAAGATATGAACACTGAGCACAGTCAGCAGACATTACACAAGGAAGTAACTACACTACACTGCAGTCCTGAGGAATCTAAACTTGTGCACATTTGGGTCAAAACCAGTGGGGACTCAGCAGCCCATATTGCTGAAGGCAGTTAGAATATACAAGGGGTTTAGAGAGATCCTGCAGGGTAGTCCCAGATTACCCTTTAGGTTGGCCTTGCCAGTTTCTACAGTGGAGTGGAGCAGTGTGAGACTTGTCCTTGATGTAACTGCAGTAGTCAGTGTGAAGTGGTTTCAGCACTGAGATATCCAAGCACTGGCATGAGCTACCTCCACTCAAAACCCTTCTTCCCTTGTGCGTCAGAAAGCAGGTGCTTTGGTGCTTTGTTAACTCTATGCAAAGGAGAAACGTCTATGTAACGTGAAATATCTCATAGCAAAATACCAGTTTGCACTATTCAACACATTGGGAGGGAAATAGCCAGAGCTATTCCTTCAAAGTCTGACAACATTGAGGCACCCTTACTCTTCAGATTTCACCATCAACGTGACACTAAAAAAGCACACCTTTCTTGTACATGTTTTGTATGGCTCAAATGAAATTGGGATCCCAAAAGGATGGGGTGTCTGATCCTGCTCTAGTCTGGGCAATTAAGTTTTATGACAGCCTTCCTTGAAAAAAAAAATAGATTCTGTTCCAGGCCCCTCCAGATCAGAGGCAGAGCAGGACAGTTAAAGCAAACCAGCTTGAGAACCTCTCATGCCCTTGAAAAATTGTGAAAGGATCTGTTCCAGGCCTGAAAGCAAAACTAAATTAAGCCTCTATTCAATAAAAAAAAACCTTATTCTTAAATAAACATGTTGTTAGGCCCCAAAAGGGAATATGCCTAAACAGGATAAATTTAAAAGTTGCCTTTTCTTTTACAAATATGCTTAAGAACCCCCCAGTCCTTGGGCTTCACTCTGGACTGGTCTGCCTCCCAGCAGCCTGCAGCTTGAACTGGGAGGGCCTGGTCACACTGCCTGATGAACCTGCAGTGGAGATGTCAGGATACAACAAATGGGTGATCATCTTCCCTGCCTGCATGCCAGAGGGAAGGCATGGTGCCAAGCAGATCTGCGCATTAGATGACTAACAGCTCCCACACTGCCAGTGTAGGCAGGGAATATGCAATGCAGCCACATATGTGTCTCTGAACCACACCGGGTGCTTTTTATTCTTAATGTTTGGTTTTGTTTTTAAATAGGAGTTCAGATCTTCGAGCAGGATGTTTATCTCTGTGCACAGAAAACAATATTGGTCATAGCTTTTAATATACGATCAAGTTTTTAGAACGACCAACTGATGTATCTGTTGTGAGTGACATCAGAATTTCAAGTAACTGCTATAAATGCTCTCTAGGATGGCTGTGCATATCATGTGTAATTTTCTGAGTTTACCTTTTTTTAGTGGCTAGAAAATAGCTTTTTTAAGAAAGTGAGATTTTTTTTTCCTTTCCAGTGGGAATATTGTTTTAAAGCTTTGTATTTAATGTTTGGGTTCCTATTTAATTTTTTATTAATACTTTTGCCCTGATTGCATTTTGATCACTCTTTTTTGGGTAAAATTGGTGGGAGGTGTTCACAAAAATCATTATGCTGTAACAAAGGAGTTGAATTTCATTTGATACTTGCTTAGCCTTAGTTTTACAATGTACATGTGGATGTACAATGAGCTGAACCCCCAGGGAAGTCCTGTAAGCAGAGTTCAGTTCACCTCAGCATTTAATCTAGCAGTGAGCTTCCTTTGAAGAGGGTCTCCTTTCCCCCAGTGAAGGCTAACCCACACCCCACCGAATTAATTTGTTTTCTGTAAGTTCTGCAAGCTGAAGCAGCCTTGTTGCTGCATAGATAGCTAATACAGGGGGATAGGATGCAGTAGAGGAAACTGAACAGGGTGAAACAGTTTCTGCAGCGGTGAAAGGTTAGATCATGCTAAATGCAACACAAAGTGAACCTCAAGTGTTGATGGTTTGGATGGTGGACTCTTACAAATTCCTCAGGAAATATTAAGGACCCTCTGAGCTAAAAGCTCTACAACCACAGAATGGTGGGCAGTCTCTTGTACTGAATCTGAAAAAAATGGAGAAGCAGGAAACCAAAGACAGACTCTCAGATCACTGAGATACAGAGCTGTGGCCTCAAAACCAGTGATGATCCAGTGTTCAATGAACAAACCTCTCTCATTCCCAGAGTTAGAATTTCTTCAAGTTTATCATGTTTTTACTGACATCTCATAAGGATACAGTATTGTGGAAAGCAGACTTACAGAGCACAGGTAGAGAAGAGGTGAAGTCCTCAGAGGTTTTCCAGGACATGCTTTCATTGACAGTGGCAGAATCTGTCAGTATCTATTTAGTACTGAGTAACTATCTGATGACAAACTAATTTTTGAGTTTAAGAAGGAACAAAGCCCTGTTTCCCTTACAGAGCTATTCAGTAGCCTGTGTTATATGGCTTGGTCTCTATTTACTCTATTTTAAATGCCTGCTTCTGCTTTCTTGATCTCCAAGTTGACATCCTGATCTCTCATCCCTCTTATGTTGGTTTTGCCAGTAAAAATTGCTCTTATGTGGACTAGCAGTTAGAAGGGGTTATGTGGAATAACTGGGATGGCAGCCTGTAGGGGAATAGAATATAAGAAAATAGTGTAGAGAGTAATCTTACCCCTAAGGAGTTGCAGC
Organism: Camarhynchus parvulus; assembly: GCF_901933205.1. Lineage (NCBI taxonomy): Eukaryota > Metazoa > Chordata > Aves > Passeriformes > Thraupidae > Camarhynchus > Camarhynchus parvulus. The sequence goes on along the minus strand of NC_044575.1, from coordinate 13,868,699 downwards.
TGGGCCAATTATCAAAGATTAGGAACAGGCCTGACTTTAACAGGCCACAGCTGTAACCAATGAGAGGAAGAGTGCTATAAAAGAGTGGGGTGGCTGGGAGAGAAGGGAGCTGGAGTCAGGTGGCTGCTTTGTGAAGAAGAAAGAGTCAGTGCTCTGAGGAGTTGCCCATGAGAAACACCCAGAAGGTATGAAACTTTTGTGATAGGAGACAACAGTATGGAACCCCTGCAATAAGATGGCAACAGCAGTCCTCAGATAGTCTACATTATATAAGCTGTGCTTTCCACCCAGGTGGTTAATTAAACTTGGTCTTTAGATCCCGAGACAGAAACCACTTATGTGCACGCTTCATTTTAATAACGTTTTTTTGTTCCTCTGCCCCAAGAGTCTTATCCCTGTCTTCTAGTTTGTCCATTCTCAAGAGGGAGAAAAGGGAATGTAAGGACAAAAGGAGAGTGTGTGGTTCCATGCAGTCTCATTTTGGGCAAATAGTGTTGTCTGGGACTTGTAGATTAAGTGAGGGAATATCTTACAACATCTCTATGGATTGTCTGAATGATGTGTCCTTTGGAATAGGTGCTATATCCTTTCCAAAGAGGGAAAAATGAGCAATAGCAATAAACCATTTTATCATTCTGTATTTCATCCTCTGCAATTGCATTACTGTTCTGTGATGATGCTCCTGCAATTTAACCTGCTTTGTTACCCTGTTAGTGCCAGGGTATGTATATAAATAATTGTGTGTGCTGTACTACCACACTGTAGTACACATTTTTACTTGCACAGCAAGGATTAACTTGGTAGCTTAAAAACTCGGGCTCTTCGTCATACATAGCACAAGTTAAAGTCATTCTTGGTTCCATGTAGTCTGAGTGTGCTTCTGGGTATTTGCTACCAGAAATTTGGCAATTGCTTCTCAGTCCTCTGTGACATCCTCTAGGGGTTTCACACAGCTCAAAATCAGTTGCCAAAATCTTCTCTTGACTTGGAGCCTGATTTTGCTGGCACTTTTGCACATGAGTGCTCCTGTGGCTGGTTGTAGCTGCTTATGTCAGGATAACAGAGGACACACCAGAGTTTCAAAAGGAAGGTCATGCAGTTGTATTGCCTTTATTGTCTAATGTGAGTTGCTTTCTGTAAAACTACTTGGCCTTGAAGGTTTTCCTTGTAGTCAAGGGCAGATGGAATAATGTCTTCTACATCAGTATATAGTAGGTGTAAAATGCTGCCAGATCGCAGCATTGTTTTCACATCACTTTTGCATTGATAATAACTGCAAGGTGTAAGTTAATTGGAAATAAGCCTTTATCTATTTCAGAGGCAGGAGTGATTCCTGCCTTGCTTTAGTGATATTTTCCTTCGATCATTCACATGCTGTTGGAGAGGCAGAAATACAGGACATGTTAGGCAATAGATGGGTATTTCTTTCACCAGTGTAAAACTACACCTGTCCCTAAATTAAATGATGGGGAAAGAGGAAGTAGAGGAGGAATGTTTGAGTTTGGAGGCAGTATAAGTTATTAATAATAATTTATAATATTAATAAGAATTAAGTGTGGAGTCTGGCAAGGCACCTGCACTGAATGCAGAATACGACAGTAGAATATAGTTTAGGAAGAGGCAACTCTCTCTTTATAGAGGCGTATAGAGCTTCAGCATTAATTCTTATTTGTTTGACCTTTCTGGAATTGTTGTCATACCAAGTTGTTTGAACACAGTATGCAAAGAAAACAGTTATATACCAGTATTTGAATATTTTCACCACTATTTGAATATTGTGGTGAACTGCAGGCACTAAGGGAAGTCAAAGAAAACATTTGGAGCTACTGTCATTGTAACAGCTCTATGCTAAAAACTGTGTGTTGTTGTGTTACCTTGTGTAACCACAATAACTAAATGCAAACATTCTTACTCTACTTTTTCAAAAGCACAAACCACTTCTGGCTTGAATTTTAGCTCTTGTCTTCTGCTTGCATTGTACTGAGGTCATGCAGAGTTAATTACATTTCCACTTAGCAGAAGTGATAACCTTTGCTTGCTGGGGCAGCCTGTTCAGATACTAGAGCCCTTCGTGTCAAGACAAGAAGTGCTGTGTAGAAAGGTGTAACATGCTTTATTAGATTACTAATAAGGTGCAGTCTAGGGATGTAATTTGGCCTTCAATAGTGAGGCAAAAGACATAAAGTCCCTTACGAAATCCGTTACTCCTTGGTTCTGCACGTCATGGCAGTTCGGCTGGAGGGACATGAGAGCATTGCAAAGCCTGTTTCTCAGGAGTTGTTGCACACAGCTGGCAGTTATGTCATTGACAAGTTTGAGAGGCAATGGGTGTGCTGATGGTAGACTCAGAACTGTCCACACCATCTTTTCATGGGGTTTTTAAGTTGTTTTTAGTAGCACCTGCTCTGTAAAAGAAGGTCGACTTCCTTTGGGACTTGCCTGCAACACATCTTTTCTGGTTTGAGCTTGGACAGAAGAAATCACATCAAAAACTAACTTAACAAAAACATCTAGCTGAAAATAATCAGTGGTCATATTTTCCTGGGAAGGAAGGAGAGGTGTTTCTAAGTGGCTATAAAAGTATAAATACCATCTGTATGATGTATTCTTATTTTTTTCTGGTTTTAGAAATAACTTTTGGATCATGTTTGGAGACACACTAGGTACACAGACAGTGATTCTTATTCTTGGACTTACATACTATGTTTGTATTATTACAAATGAAAGAGACAGCATGTATCCCAGCCTTTACAGCCAGTTTCATCCCTCAGTAATCCCTGTCCTGGGTAGCAGAGGATAAGTGCTAAGATGTGCTGTATTGCATCAGGTGATTTTCTGAGGAGTGCCTCACACATTACTCTGCTGTTTTGCTTTTACCTAGATGCCGTCTTCTTGTATACTGGTGTCTTCTAAGGATGTGACTTTTAAATATGTTCTTCTTTAACATACATATGTGCTGCTCTATATGCAGTGAGCACCTCGTGTCCCAGTGTCAGAGATAAAAGCTGCATATCTAAATAATCTTGGATTTATTAGCCTGTTCAGAACCAGCAAGATCATTTTCCAGTCAAAGGATTTCAACAGTAACTCTGTAGGAGAGGACACTTTCAGAATTTAGCCCTTTAAACTCAAGTTCTTAGGAGATTTCTTGATTGGGTTTGTGAGGCACAGAGTACTGGCATCAATATAAAGAGTTCTGTTTGTCTCTGTGGACTTTGGAAGAGACTGAATGAACTGGCCTGATGTTCACAGTGCAAGGTCCTTTAGAAGTAGATGACAAATCACATAAGCTTTGAAGGCAGAGCACTTTATCATCTGGACAAAAAAGGTATCTCTGGCCTCTCCTTTAGCTGAATGTGTGAAGGAGGAAAAAGTCCTTGCAGTTTGTTACGGGTGAATTTCTTTCCACCTGCCTGTATGACCCTTTTTGCCCATGTTTTTGCCATGCTTTTAGTGGCATATTGGGCACATGGTCTCATGTTATGAGGTTATGATGGACTCTTCCCAAATTATGTGTTCAGTTAGACCCACTGTGTGATAAGTATGACACATTCAACAGTCCTTCCCAAAAAAAGGGCTTTTGTCTTGCATTCAGACCTTTAAGCCCTCTTGGAGATTTTAGTGAAATGGGGAGTTATGATTTCAGCTGAAGGCTTTTTTCTTATGGAGCAGATGGCTCCTAAGGGAGCTTAGTTTATGGATTGCCTCCTTTTCCTTAAATATTAAAACATTTTATGATGCATACCCTTTGATTCTGGTAGATTGCAGTTCCTTTATGCAGGCAATAAGCAAAAGCATGTTCATCAATGATAATATGGCAATATACTTGATCTCCTTTCCATGTTTCACCTCACCCCACACATTAGTGGGTTGACTCTTTTTTTATGGATGAGCAGCTCGTCACGGTCTTTTAGAATTTATTGTCAAGAAGAATTGTGTGTAAAAGCCCTGAATGATTCTTAGATATCTGATACTGTTAAAGCTTAGGGTTTTCCTTTATTTTTCAGGATTCTAGTGCATGAAGGACGTAAATGATAATCCCAGAGGACCTTCTGTCCTGGAGCAGGCATCGGAACCAAGTTACTATGTGACTGAAAGGACTGAGTGCAAGTCAGATGGTAAGTAAGACAAGGAAGAGGAGAGTTATCATGCTGTCACTTCAGTACAGATGAAAAACACTGCCATATAGTCCTGCAGAACTTATCCTAATTTTCAGGTTTTAAGTGCTTTGCAAAGCCCAGTTAGCATGGAAGGCAGTTTTTGGCAGATCTTTTCATGATGGAGTATATATTTTAATCTAGCTGTGGTTCTCACATCATTCAGAGTCTGTTTTACCTCCACTGCCTGCTTGATGTCTATGCAATTCTTTCTAGATTGGAATTCTAAGGTAACCTAAAGGATTAAGCCTTTGTCTCTTAAAAGCTCTTTAGGAAGTCCTTTCAAATCCAGTCCATAGCTGTTTCAAGCATTTCTTTTTCTTTCTTTATGATTGGTTCATGGTAAACTGTAAATAGATTAGTTTTGTTCAATCATCAAGGAACTGGGTGTTTTCAAGCCATTCTGGACTTGTTTCTAAACATATTCTGTCTTGTACAGGAAAGTGTTTCCTGTCTGCATAGTGAGGGCTCTTAGAGCAACTAGGGCTTTGAATCCTGCATCCAGTGTAGAGAAACCTTTTTTGGTTTTATTGGTTCATTACCTGATTTATTTACTGATTGCAGTTAATGCTGCCCTTGGACTGGCCTTTGGTACCTCCTTGCAGACTGTTGCAGTTTCTGGTTGTTTTTATGCTGGAGGAGCCAGTGCATCTGACGTGGGTGGGCCCTTGGTACCAGCTCCCCACTGCAATGAAGACCCAGCTTGTGGAAAGAGGATGCTGAAAACCTTTATTAGGGGATGTTTGGAGCGCAAAAGCATGTGCTCTATGCAAATAAGCTGTGGGGGAATGAGTTCTTTATGTATAATTTACTGCTAAAAAAAGTTTATGAGCCGTAATCTTATTTATGCAAGAATCCTGAAAAACTTCAGGTAACTTAGATGTATTTTTCTGGGCATTCCCACCTTCTTTACAAATTAGATATAAGGGGTCGGATTTGGACAATTGAGAATCAATGCCTGCCACTCATTTGATTTGACTGAAAGGCAGAAAGGAGGTGCTGTCTTTTCTGTAAGCTCAGAGAGTCATGTTAGTGTTACACATTTTGGTGTTTTTTACAAACTTGTGTGGATCATTTGAGACCAGGGTTAAACCAAGGCCATGAAACATCAATGAGATGGTGGGTGTTTTATTGAGATGGTGGGTAATTGTGCAAAATAATTGCAAGTCTCATTATGTTAGGACATGTACAAACATACAATAAATGACAAACACACATTTTGCCTCAAAGCACTTATTCTTGATACTTTGGCATAAGTAAAAGCATGATAATTTGTTACATGACGCTTATAGACTATATTAATTTCAAAGCAAGACATGAGCACAAAAACAATGTAGCACCATTCTGCTGCTATACAAAATAATGAATTCAGAAATCACTGTGCTTATCAAATTTATCCCCTTACTGAAATTTGTAAGTAAAAATATGAAAGTAAAATTTGTAAGTAAAACATTGAAATTTGTAGTAAAATATAGTTAAAAGTATGGAGGTAAGTTAAATTTGTTCCATCTACCAACACAGAAACCATACCCCCTCTGTTTTTAGCTGGATAGCTAAAAAAAAAATTATGTTCTATAAATCTGTTATATGATTCTTAGGGCTACTGAGTATGTTCAGAGCTCTTTCATGTTTCACGTTCTATTTCCCATCCACCAATATGACTGCTTTTGGGGGGAAATGTGTGAATGGTACTGATAGAATAACACTATTTATTTATTTATTAATTATTACTTTTCCCCCTCCTGGTTTATAAGGGTCTTCACTTCTTCCCTTTGTGTCTTTGCTTAGGCTTTGACACTGCCCTTCTCATCTCGAGGCCAAAATACCCAGTGTTCGTGCACTGAGCCTGCCGGTTGTTCATAGAAAAGATCTTTAATCCAGCAGTGATTACTGGCTTACACTTTATATGTGGGCAATACAAAGGGAAGTTTTTCAAGCCGTTTTGTTTTTATTGCAGAATAAGGCGTGGGTAGTTCTGCCTTGCAGAAAAGCTTAACCTGGAAAAACCTGGTGTGGGAGGGGAGAAAGAAAAGATCGACATTCATTTAACATGTGACATCAAAGTGGAATAGTTCCAGCAAAGAAACTGTGCTGAAACTTCCCAACTGAATGTGAGTTGAAGGTCATGCACTTCCTTTCATGTTAACTTGGTAGAGGCAGCATGGAAGCATTGCTAAAGCACCATGGGAGGAATTCTGTGTCTGGAGCTACCCCTGGCACGTGTGCTTGATGAAAAGTACCCTGGAAAGGCTTCAGTCTGAGGTGGCTGAGCAGACTGCTTTTGGCACAAGAGGCAAAGGCACTTAGAAAGTATCAGTCATGCTAATTTCAGGAAAGGCTCAGGTGTATAAAATTTAAATCCATGTCTTTAATCTGATGGAACATGCTCCAATGAATGTTTGAAGTAGAAATCATTCTCCAGGCATTGCTGTAGGACTGTAGGCTGGCCCTTGTTTCAAATTTGGCGAAGAAAAGGCTAAAAAAAAGTTCAGCTGTCAGAAACACAATAATAAACTTCAGTATTGCACAAAATACAATGCAGAATGTGGCCAAAGGTCACTTCAATGTTGTAGTACTTCAGTTGAGCAATCATTTACATTCATACAAAGAAAATACTGCTTGCATTGCAGGGCATAGGAGCTAATGAGAAACTTCTAAGGCATGGCTTGATTAGGGTAAGTCGGAGGCCAAATTAAAATTCTGAAAGATTTCTTTGGAAACTGTTAGAATATGTTTATGCCAGCCAGTTAATACAGATGGTGAAGCCATAAAATTATGGACTAGATTGAAAAATGGTCACTCTAAGTAATCATAAGTCTACTTATTTCACTGAACTGCCTCATGTCCACTTGCTCACATCCAGCACAGTGCATGAAGCAAAAAACAGAGTGAGTGAAATGAAACTGGAAGGTGTTTCTGGAGGCTTGAAAAGTTTTGCTGGAGCTGCACAACAGAGCCACAAACTGCTTTTGTGCGGGTGGGAAAGAGGATACAGATGAAAGAGGCCACGTGAGTCTGTGGGGATGAGCAAAATTAACATGCTATTTCTCAAGGAGTGTGCACTTGGGTTGACAGTTTGAATTTGAAACCTTTCAGTCAAATCTTTAATAAAGCAAGTTTATTCTGCAGTGTGTACAGTAAACACTGTAGAAAATTAAACCAATAAAAATCTCAGTTTATCTCTTAATGGCATTTCAGAATCAGAGAGATGGTGAGGATGAGGCAGTTTGCAGTGCCAAGGAACACTCTCTACAAGTCAGGGACCCTGATTTCAATCAAGAGTTAAATTGAAAATCAGTCCATTCTTTTTGACAAGCATCTGTTTGGTAAATTATCATGTGCCAGTTTTAGTTCTATGGTCCTATTGATTTAGATAGTTCTATTGATTTAGAAGTTTTAATACAGTTTCTTTCAGTATTATCATATCTTTATTAAGGGCTGGATAAATTCTTGGGTTTTGGGGGATTTTCTCTGTTAATCCTTTTTACACTTGATCCTTTCTCAAACTATACAGGTGGTGAGTTGACTTGATGCTCTTCGTTCTCCTTCTATGCTCTGCATAAAATTATCTTGCTTCACACTAAGTGAAGGTAATTGATAAACTGGCATTTGTAATTTAAAGGCTTGACCCTGTTGATGGTGTTCCCTGATGTATGTTTACTCCTCTGCCAGCTCCATTAGCCCAGCACAGCAGTCACAACATCAAGGATATCTTATTGTTGAATACCAAGGGTATTACTTTGTTATTCACACTGGGATTTCATACGGCGTTTAAGGGAACTGATTATTTGCTTTCTGAAGAAGTTCCAGTGAAAACTGGAAATTTTGATACCTTTCAGGCATACTGCGTGAAAACACAACAGAATCATTTGCTGATATGTTCCTGGGTTTTACTCTTCAAACCTTAATACAATAATATAATTTGAAAAGTCTAACCATGTACAGAGAATGATGAGCATATACTGACAAAACATTGGGGCATACTTAATATGATAAGATCCAGGACCTCTAGCAGGCAGGCAGCTGTATTTCAAAGGTAGATCACAGAGTCTGGGGTTCTTAAAACAGTTTCTATCCATCCCTATGGAGATTGGTGTCGTAAATCCAAGGTGAAAATACATTCCACTTTGTCTCCACTGCTATGCAGGCAGCAAAATAGTATCTGGGCTGTCACTCCCCTCCAGGGATTGTTCAGGGCTGTTCTGCCAATCCTCCTTTCATCATTCATATTAGGGTAGTTCTCCCCTCATTGCTCATGCCTCTTTGTGTAGGTCATACCTTTTAAGCTTGCTCTTTGGCAATAGAGTCTGTCACAGAATATTAATTTGGCCAGTTGTGCTTTGTTAGAGTGAGGTCTGGGTGGCATCAACTTTTTGATTTTGCTTTCCTGTGTTCTGGTGAAGGAAATATGGGCATATGGACCTGAGGAGAGCCACAGCAAACTCCAGTTACAGCCCTGCTCCAGATGGTCACGGGTGAAGGACTGTGGTTGTAGTTTGTTCCTGTTGTGAAGTCAGATGTAGATGTTGCAGCCCGTGCATCATGACAGAAAAGAGGTGGGCATGGGGGGATATTCCCTGAAGTTGCATTGCTCACCTTGGCAAGTCTAACTGTAAGGCCATGTTCCACCCCTGTGAGAGCTGACAGAACTGGAATTCTGTTAGTCCTTGGCCAGCACTGTAACTCTTCCCCATGTGGGACTGTCTCAGCTTTTGTGCAGGTGCAAATAGCATAAATGTCACTTGCAGTCTAAGATTTGGAATGCTGGGCTGTCTTCACACTGCCCAGTTTGTAGTATTTGATGTTCTCCCAACTGTACCTGTATTGTCTTAATTGTGAGTGACAGCAGACACATTTGTGTGCTGTATTCACAGGCACAATTAAAAGAAAGCAAAAGCACGTGGTAGGCAGCAGTTTGAAAACCATGTCAGTCTCAGTTTCAAAAACAACTGCGGTGTTCTCTCGCTGTCAGTGTGAAGTGTAATCCATATTTTTAAGCTGCTTTTGAAAATGAAACTTAGGCCTATCTTTTGAGGAACAATTATTGTTTCAGCAGAACTAGGGCTCTGTCTAGGGGCAGTGGAGCTTTTGAAAATTTTCCTAGACCTTTCAAAATTCTGACCTCTTGATGCCCTAAGTCTATTAGGCATGAGATACCCACTATCATGTTTCCTACTAGAAAAGTGAATCCAAATCCGTGCCTGATTTCTGCGGCTTTGTGTCTGAAAATTTTTAGTAAGAGCTCACAGTTGTAATTGAGAAATGGCAATCACCAGAAAGTTTAACCTTAGTTTTTTTCTGTTTCAGAGTTTAGAGCAAGATATTTCAGAGGAGAGGGAGGGAAGACTCTCTATCTTAATTCTGAGGTTATTTAATACCCAAGAGGAAGGAAGTTTTCAGTATGCTGTACTTCTTGCATATGCTACCTTGTTTGATTTGAGCTACTGCCAGATGCTGTTTTTAGTCTCCACTCAGTCCTTCTGTCAGGCTTTTCACACTCCTCCTCCTCCTGTGGGCTTCTTTTCTATGGCTTTGTATTTATTTTCCTTCTTTCCTCTCTTATCAGATATTCTCTTTTCCATTAATACCAAACATGCACCTTCTTTTGCCATCTGTGTTTTGTCTTCTCCTTTCTCTGCTTATTGTTGCAAGTCCATTGTCCAGTGGTTTTGTAGGACCGAGTTTAATGCCATAGAACACAAATTTTTAAGTCAAAAATACTGAAGAATATCCCTGCTTCAGGTATGTGACATCCAAAACAGTGCAGTATTTTGTACATGTTGTTACATACTAAATTATATGCATGCCTCATGGGCACTGGTTTGGTTTGGTGGGCTGACTGATTAATTAATGGACAAACTAATATCATAGCTGAAAGTCAGCCTGGCAAAACAATTAGTCATTTTTGAGAACAGAACTTTGCTGACACGTCACATGGTCCATATGCAACAGTTTTATAAACTTATTTTTTAAGCGTGTTCTTCAGCAACAGGGACTGTCACAGAAGATAAGTTTGACACCCTTTGGAAATCTAATGTTGCCACCATATCTCAAACCTCTACTGTTTCTGAAAATCGTGGTTTCTTGACCTCTGCCTTACTAGTTTGCTGACTGAGGTTTCATGCTTCCTTATGCCTGCTGGTGACATCATCATGGGGAAGTGCAAGAAGCCTCAATGGACAAAGTACTTTAGTAAGCACAGCATTAAGAGGTGAGCAGTTGTGGAGTGCCAACCTCAAGAATTAGGGGTTTTAATGGTGGAATGTTTTCTTCATTGTATCACTGGTCTGTCTTGGGAACCTAAGACTTGCTTTGTTTGTGAATCTTATCTCTTTCCACCTGCACATGGTCTCTGATCTTTGTTAACATCTGGGCCTTCTCTGCATCTTCACAAGGAAAACTCTAAAAGGAGAGAGGAGGGACTGCAAGGATTGACAAGTTAAAGACACTGATGGAGAGCAGGCATTGGCTTGTGCTTGGCTGAAGCAGTCTCCCAACCCTGCTAGCTGAGAAGAGTTGTCAAAGAGGTGATCATGGCATGGTCTCAGCCATTAGATTTGTTAGATTTCCAACTGCAGTGTGTTGCACCAGGAGATTTGGTTGAATGCAGCTTGGGAGTTCCCTGTGGCTCTTTCACCACAAAATGAACCTTCCAGCTGAGATCTGGCTGTGTTGCAAAAAGGGAGTCATAGTCAAGCATGTTATTGAAAAATAGAACAGGAAGGCGAGTCAGCCTCTGTGAAGCTTCCTTTTGGAGCATTCAGAGTGGAAGTGAGGAGCTTAAACTCTCAGTTTAAGTGGAGAAAGGAGAGATTCAGGCACTCCATGAGAGGAACATGGAGCTCTTCAACAGAGGAGTTGAGTAAATACTGACAGGTTTGACTCTTTTGCAGTACATTTTCACAACATCTGTCAAGCTTCCTTTAAAAATACCCAGCCAGCTCTGGCTTGACTGTAGATGTTTTTCACACTTCCCAGTGTATGGAATTGGCATTTGAATTTCACAAACAAATCTACCAGCTTATTAAATTCATCCACCTGCTCATGCAAATGGCAAAGCAGTAGGTTGAGTTTGTTCTCATGTGTTTTTCATCCCAGATTTTTGGTTGTCATTTAAGCTTTACAGAGTCTATTCTGCTCAGGTCCCCTGATTTGCTGTATCCTATATAATTTCATCCTTGGGATTGCACCCACCACTGCAGTATGTGGTAGCACTGGGTTGTTAGGCTGTTCTCCCCATGGGATCTGAATGCCTCTTCCCTGTGAGCTGTAGGCTTTCTGTGTGCTGCACCCCATGCTGTGGCAGCAAGCTGCCTCAATATTACTATGTTGTGGTTCTTTGCACCTACCAAAGAGTTTAAAAGGTGTCCTTAATGACATGGATCTGCTATTGCTTTATTTTCAACTCAGCTGTTTAGCTAAAAGAATGTGTTATTTAAAAGAGCAATTTCACCTGAAAGTAAATGGCCAAATGACATTTTTTTTAGTCCCAACAATAGATGCCATTTGCTATTGATGATTGCCACCATGGCACGCTTTAAGTGAGAACAAACATACTACCTCCCTCCAATACACACAAGGCTTTTTCTGAACAGATTTATTCATTAAGCATATGTTCAAAGACTACAGCTATTACCACTTTTAAATAGAACCATTTTTTCATTGCTTTTCATAGAAAAAATACTACAGTGTTGTGAAAAACCTGTTAATGTTCCAGATTCAATTAACTAACATATTCTAGCAAAAGTCCTTTCTACTCAGGTTGTTTAACAATAGAAAAATAAATACTGTGTGTTGGAGGCTGACCTTCAAATGACAGTCCAAAGCTGCTGCTTTGCATAGTCTTTAGCAGTTTGAATGCCTTTACCTCTGTGTGTGTGAAAAAGTTCTCTCACAGAAATTGAAGAGAACCTCATTAGACTGTAAGACTTGGTCCCAGCTTCCTTGCACAGGCAACATACTAGCTGAAACAGGTGGAAGTTTCATCTGACTAATTTTACAGCCTTTTGATAAGAGGGATGGCACTCCTGAAAGACACTAAATGCCTTCCATTTTGTATGCCTTCTGTGGGAGACAAAGACAAATACAGTCCTATTTTTCAGAATAGGTTATTTTTCTTTCTGTCAGGTTTGTGCAGACGTTCTCAAAATGGCCCCTTTTAGCTTCCTGTGTGCTCACTGGTACTGATAGGTTCTGAATGTTCTTTGCCAGCACATTGAAGAGCCTGCGTTATTTTTCTGTACAGAAAAATGCTTTTGCAACAGCTCTAAGGTGAAGCTTCCTTTATTCTTGAGGTTTTTTACACGCTACTAAAGTGCTACTCCTATTGAATGCACATATGTATTTAGGGATGCTATTGTCTGTTCAGCTGATAAGATCATTTCAAGATCTGTGGAGATGAAAGGATGAACTGTGATGTTACAGTTATCCCTCAAAAATAGGACTTGATACTGCCCTGCTTACTCTTTTGTCTTCTGTGCCTCTGCTCAGCATATCTGAAATAGATCACAGGGCTTCTACCTGGACCATGGATAAAATGTTTCTCTTTCCCATTCTTTTTATGATCTTTCCAGCATAATTAATGCTATTGTGGTGATTTGACCTTTGCTGGAGGCCAGGCACCCACCAAAGCCACTCTCCCTCCCCCTCTGAACTGGATAAGGGAGAGAAAATATATCAAATGGCTGATGAGTTGAGATAAGGACTGGGAGAGATCATTCCCCAGTTACTGTCACAGGCAAAACTCAGGGAAATTAGTTGAATTTATTGCCAATCAAAATCAGAGCAGATAATGAGAAGTAAAACGAGTCTCAAAAACACCTTCCTCCTACTCCTCCTTCCTTGGTCTTAACTTCATTCCTGATTCTCTATCTCCTCTCTCTTAGTGGTTCAGGGAGATGGAGAATGGGGGTTATCATTCAGTTCATCACATGTTGTTTCTGCCTCTGCTTCCTCAGGAAAAAGAGTTCTTCCCCTTCTCCAGTGTGTGGTCCCTCCCTCCCATGGGAGGCACTCCATTAACTTCTCCAGCGTGAGTCCTCCCCATGGGCTGCAGTCCTTCATGAACTGCTCTGGTGTGGGTTCCTGGCTGTGGTCCCTCAGGAACAGGCTGCTCCAGCATGGGCTCCTCTCTCCCTGGCTCTGCAGGCTCCCCTGCTCCAGCATGGGCTTACCATGGAGTCACAACCTTCTTTTGGCCATCTGCTCTGCTGTGCGTTCCTCCAGAGGCTGCAGGTGGATCTCTGCTCCTCCATGGGCTGCAGGGGAATCCCAGCTCTTGCTCCTCCTGCACTGACCCAGGTGTCTGCAGGGCTGTTCCTCTCAGCTAGTCTCAGTCTCACTCCTTTCTTCCATAGCCATTCAACATTTGCTTCTGTGCCATAACTTTATTCTCCTTAAACAGATTATCCCAGCAGCATTCCTACCATCTGATGTGCTTGGCCTTGGCCAGCTGGCTGGCATTAGAACTGTCAGACATGGGGAAGCTTCTCAAAGAAGCCATCCTTGTACCCCCACCCCAACCCTGCTACAAAAACCTTCTACACAAACCCTTCAGGAAAGGACCAAGCAGTTTTGCTGTATGTAATTGGCATTGGGAGATGAGAGGTGCAAACAAAAAAAAAATTCTTTTAGTAGAATCTTAAACTAACGTGGAGGAAGACAGAGGTGGGAAGGTTTGGAAGTGCCGCACTGGTCTTTAGAAGCTAAGAATGAGATTTACAAGATTACTCAGTACTTTATTCTTCATATTGAAGTCAAGTGTGGGAGGAGACTTGGTATGAGGTGTTTGGCATCTCCTGTTAATGCAGATGAAGTGTTCTGGATAGCATAGCAGAAATACAGCTCTGTGGATGAAATCTTGCTTCCCATTGACACATACTGTCACTCACACTTTGTACAGAGCATCCTAAGGGAAGCAATTGACTACTCAAATTCCAAATTATGTAATATACACAGTGTATTTCAACATGGAGACAAAACTGTGGGACAACTAGGAGTCTGTAAGAATATGTTTGGTGCCTTTGTGGTGACCTGAATTATAAATGTTACGAGGTCAGGAGCTTCTGAAAAGAAAGAAATGCTCCAATCAAGACCTGACAAAATGATGGTTTTTAATAGTCCCAATTTGTGTTGCATAGATGAGGAGCTAAATTCCTGTCTTTTCATCCTCAGAATAGGACACACTATGATGCCTTTTGTACCTGAAGCATGGGGAGGTTTTAAGTGTGCCTCCCACGCATGCAGCATACCTGCACACAAGCAGCCCCTGCTTCCATGCAAGCTCAGATCATCATCATTTCTGCAGCATTTGCTGGAGTACAGAATGAAAATCCCTGGGCTATCTGTGATCCCAGTCTGGAGCCAGAAGTAGAAATGCTCTGCTGATGCATGACCCAAAAAGGTGTTTGCTTGCTAGCTTGGTGACCTGTTGATTAATGTCAGCTCTTGCTACAGTGACTCAACATGAGGCTGTGTGATGTGAGGTGGAGTGGAGCCTTGGGATGCATGAGTCTGTGAGAGGTTTGTTTCTCTGGGTTGTTTTGTAGAGTGAAGCTCGGGATTGCAGACAAGTGCTGCAAAATCCTCCCGGAAGAATTGCAAAGCTCATCACCAGCATGTGCTTTTTTCGTGTCACCTTCTCCAACAGAGAGCCGTAACAACTTGTGCATGTCTGCTTATCTATCTAGACAAAACATTGCTCAGTGCATGTTTCCTCCCTGGGAAGAAGATGAGAAGGCAAGCTGTTGCATCTTTTTAGTTTACTATTTAAGGCTGTGTATCCATGTTGATGAGCACAGTATAGGAACCCAGATAGACTAGACCCAGACTATTGCCACTTTCTACTTGAATTGTTCACTTTTTATGCTCCTGTGTGATCGCTAGGGAGAAGGAGAGCTTGAAACTGTTGCTCTTGTGACATTTTAGTACCCTAAGCATGCCTGTAACGCGAAGGGACTGCAGTTACAGAGGTAGCAGAGTACTGAACTGGAAACAATGATATTTAATTGTGCTGAGTTTCCATTAGGGCCCATAACGGTGTAGCCCTGAGTTGAATAAGGCTCTGATGCAGAGACAAAACTGGTCCTGTTTGTGGATGTCCACACTCTTATCTCTACAAGTATTTATTTCAAGGATTAATTAGAGGGTCTGAGTGATGCTGTTGCTTTCTGAGGCAGCCAAGCTGTGCAAGCATAGCCTTTTTAAATGCATGAAAGAAAGCAAAACGCTTATACTTGGCATAATACCCTTGGGGCTTGTATCAGGTTTGTGACTGAAGATGGTTGTTGAGACTGGTCTTGATATAATTTACTTTGCTCAGGAAAGAGAATGTCTTTGAAATGAATGTGATAGTGGCTTTCCTAAACGTTTTGGTTTTTGTTTGGTTTTGTTTTGGTTTTTTTTTGTGAAGGCTCCAGGGCATAAGATTTGAATCTCTTAGTAAAGCAGGCTATCCCCTAATGAATGACATCAAAACATTCCCATTTGAACCTGGCAGGAAGCCAGCAAATCACCCCTCTTCTTCAGGGTGCAAACCTTCTCATTCACCAGGGCAGAAAGCAGATCTAATACCTACAGAATACCAGGCCAGTCACTGAGGAGACATTAGAAACATATAGTGGTATTAGCATAATGACTGTAGAAGTACTCTTGAATTTATTCACTTAAGAAAAGAAATATCCTTTTTTTTTTCTTTTTTTTTGCAACAACAGCCATGTGGCAACACCAATTCAGATTGTAGTGGTATGAATAGCAAATACTTTCAAAAGTGTGTGATACTTGTTTCTTTTCATTGTCAGAGTCGCTCTTTTATTGAAGGGGATGTTTGTCTGGTTCTGAAATTATTGCTATTCTTTGATTTATGCATTCAGGCACATGTAAGTATATCCTGTAGTTAAAGTGTAAAGGCACAAAAATTATAATTAGGGTTTGAAAGGGGACAGTTAGTTATTCTGTTTCAGAGAGTTCGAGCCTGTACATTTCGCTCTGCATCGCTGCACCACTGACAGTTCTCCCTGCCTGTGCAAGGCTGATTCAAGAGCAGTCTAAGCCTTTATCTCTTTAACTGTGGAATTACAGAGCTGCTTTGTGGGTTTCCATTTTCAGTGTTAAAGGGAGCTGGCAGCCTGGGACTAATGTGGGACAACCAACTCTACTGAAAGTCAACCTGTGGTCTGTTTACAAAAGCTCAAGGCAGCTCCAAAATCATCACCAGGCACTTGAAAATGTTCAGTGAAGAAAACAGCATAAGAAAGAAATCTGTTCTTTATTTTTAAAAATATTAAATTGAATCCAATATTCAGTGCTAATTAGATGGACCTTCTGTAAGAGGGTTAAGAGGAAAGGAGAAAAGACAAAATCAAACAAAAGAAGCTTTGAATTGAGCCCTGATTGAAAGATGGCAATTGCTAATTATGTGTGGGTGAATTACAAGTTAATGTTCAGTGTCTCTGCCCTCTGAGGGTCTGCATTCACTCAAGACCTGTATTTTCACACCATATTTAATATTTTGTTTTGAAGCAAACACTGCTCTAAGGGCCCTGGCTGCCCTGAGAAATGGCATATCCTTTAACTTGATGTTTCACAGGACAAAAGGAAAAAGGACATTGCCTAACAATGCATCTTGTGGTTAAGACCTGTGAGCATTAGGAGAGCCATTGTGTATTTGACTTAGTAGTGGGAGTATGATTTAGATGTGGACAAAGGCATAACTAGTCTTGTACTGGGAATTAAGAGCAACTTCCCCATTATTAGTAGACAGATAGCAGTTTGTAATGAGTGTATGACCCTGGCAGTCAGACCCTACAGATGGTACAGTAACTCCCATGTACTTCCCATATGGTTGCTTTATCTGGCAGTCTCTTACTGCTTCTTGTGGCTCCTAGCAATTCCTCTTTGCGGTCTTTCCAGAGCAGAGAGCCCAAGGATTTTTGTTTTTCTTGTTCCCATCTAAGTGAGGCTCACACCCAATTCAGAGTGGTGTCAGCTGAGGTATCCTGAGCTGCCTTTTCCTAGGAGCTCTGTTTCATATGAGCTGTTATGGACTACAGACTTGGTGAGAGGATCAGGTAAATGACCTTTTCTCTTACTAGGTGAGTTAGGTATATCATAAAGCAGTCAGTATCAGTGTGTAGGGCCCCGGTTACGAGAGGAATGCTGTCTGGAACATCTGGTTTCTTCCAGAAAGGAAGGGTTTGGTGATAGATCAAATGAAGTCCCCCAGACTCACCCTTCAGTAAAACAAAATCTCTGGTGTCAGGCTGCATCCTTCCCCCTCCAGAGATGACTTCATAGGCCAGCATCCTGCCTTTTAAAATTGTGTTTTGCAAATTCTTTTGATTATTTGGAACATAAATGACTGTATGGAAGCAGGGGACTTTGAAAAGATTGTGAGTTTTACTTTTCTCTTTCCCATATTTCTTTTCTTCTCCAGTTATCGTTTTTCCATGAACTATTTCTTGAGCAACACTACAGTGAGCTACTCTATGTGGTGGGCAGTGGAAGTTGATATTGAAAGACATTTTAATGCTATTATCCCTTCACCCCTGGGAGTGGATTTTGTCTTTGTATTCCAGGTCTTTAGAGCACAAGCACATTTGCAGAGATTTGCACTAGAATCACTAAAAATAAGACTGAACATTAGTTAATGTTAACTAATCTCCCTGTGAGATCCTTTCTCACAGGGAAGAACAGGCTTACTTACTTTTTTCAGAATCATTAATTGTGTTTAATAAAACAAAATCTTTATTTAGCTCCTTACAAGCCCTCAGTTTGTCTGCTAACAGTAGCAGTGGCTTAAACATTACTCTGAAAATTGTTCTTGTAGTCTGAAAGTTAGTTTCAGAAGTGGTTTTTCAGAAATCAATTTAATAAATTAGGAAACTTCTGGGCATTTTCTTTTTTCATGGCTTACAAAATGTACTGTCCAGAATTCTAATCACAGAAAAAATACTACCTTGCTAATATAATTAAATGTTTATTTCCATATGTACAACTCAACCTAAGGGTAGTCTGGACCCTCTGTAATCATGATAAACATGTTTCTCACCATTGCTAGTAGAAGCCCTTTTCTGCACAAGAATTTAGCAGGTAGTAGGAGATGTTGGCTCTTGTTAGACTTGAGTTTTATGGAAGCTGCAATAAAATGCCTAGGATTTTCTCTTCATCTTATTTCGTGATAAAAGTTAGAGCTGGTGGACATTTCCACTGCCGCAACTCAGCTGAAGATGCCCTTAGGAACTGGAATCTATCCAGGTGATATTTTCACTCATCATTGTGGCACTTCCCTGTGGCAGCCAGACAATTATGACACAGTAGCTGTTGGACTGTTGAAAAAATCACAGCAACTTGAGAGCTCTTCTAAATCACAGCAAAGAGCCTTGTGCATACGCTGAAATTCGCAGAACATACCAGCAAGCACGTAACATGGGTGACTGATTGGGAATCAAATGAGGTTTGCAGCTTGTTTGATGGCCAGTCTCCTCCTGTTGGAGATGAGGGGGAGGCAGTTTTTCTTGCAGTCTGATATTTCTCTTCTCCATCCCTCTCTAGCAGCTTGCAGGCTTGCTTTTATATGTGACCCTGCAGTACCATAATAATGGTCCTGGGTGAACATGAACATTTTTTCTGCCTTCACCTCTCTTTCTCTCCTCCCACCCATCCCAGATGAAGGGGCAGGTGGACTGAGTGGGAGCAGTGTGAACTCTGTGCAGGGAAAATGTGTGACTCAGCAGTTCAGCAGGGAGCTGCTGAGTGGAAAGGCAGCTATTCTCCTTGCACACTCTGGCATCAGGTTGCTGTTCCCTCGGGGATGGGAAGAGGCTCTTTATGGATGGAGATGTGCAGTTCCCCCCACTCAGCATCCAAAGCGTCTGTGTATTCTTTTCAGCAGAACTTATTTCAGGTAGAGAGGAAAGTTTCTTCTTCGAGTTTGTTAGAAATGTTGCCAGTGAAAGGGGAGAAGCATCGGGCTGGAAGTACGTAGACCTCTGTTATCTGCCTGACTTGCTCACAGATTTTCTGCACGACTTTCCCTCTTTCCTTTCTTTCTCTCTTGATGTGTCTTCCCCTTTTGGTGATTGGAGTTTGGCATAAGCAGCAGCCAGACTCCACTAACTGAGCTTGGAAAGTGCAAGTGTACAGTACTTTTCCTGGCAAGTAGGTGATACCCCTTTTCCTCTGTACTGTCAAAGAACTCCACAGAGAACACTTGCCTTCCTCAGAAGGAGGCTTCTGTCTTTCCCCATGCTACCTGCCTCCCATGGACAAATAAGCCCAAAGGAAATTTGATAATTGTGGGTTATCCTCTGTCACACAAGGTCAAATTAACCATCTCACTGTTAGGGAGTGGCCAATGCAGTGCCTATCTAAGCAGTTTGGTAATGATGAAAATGTTGTGGTATTTTATTACTAATTCTGTTTGTCTTTCAGAACAGAGGACTGAAGTAGATTTTTCTGCATAGAGTAATCAATAACAAGTAGATATTTTATATCAGTGGTTGTACTTACTAAAAGCTCAATTTTAAAGCTGTATGTGCATCATTGTCACTGAATTTCCCCAACCAAACACACAGAAAAGGCAAGCTGTGGGGTGGTGTTCTCTTGAATCTTCTGAGAGCCTGAAACAGAGTCACTGGAGAGCTGTTGAGCAACTGAGTTCCCTTGATGGGCATGTCAACCCATGAATCGGTGTGAACGAAATACAAATATTTCCAATGTGATCTCTTTAGCAAAAATACTCAACTTTCTGAAATAGAATCCTTGAATGTTAGAAATTTCAGTTGTTCCCCATACAGCTATGAATACCTGCAGCCTGGTTCACCTTGTTCTTACAGTCCGGGGTAGATATGCTTACTGCAAACTAAAAGCATTAGAAATTGTAAGCTGAAATTCATCTCAGATTAAGTAACACACCTGTGTTGCTGCTGTGTAGGCTCAGTCTTGGTGAAGAGTCTTCCATTCCTCTGTAATGTGTCAGGGTGGGTTCCAATTTCTTGGACCTCTTACTTAACTTGATGGTATGTCAGGCTTATTTCTTCATGAGTTCTGTTACAGAGAAGAGTTTGAAGCTTGCAGTCCTACAAAGGACCATGGGATGGATCTAACTGGCTTCCAGTTAGATACCAAAGGGATATCAGGGCTGCTTTGGTGCCTTGCATTATTTAGGGGTAAAGCATGGGTCTGCCGTGCTTGTTCCTTGTGTTTGAATTAAACTGTCTTATGCTTTCTGAAGTAGCTCTCAATGTGGATTTGCATTACAAATGCAAGATCTACCAACCACAAGCTCTTGGCAGCTAAAACTTGGACTTTATCCAAAATGGAATTGGAGGTACTGAGGAGATTGCATTGTTGTAAATCCCCTCTATCTCCAGTCAGTCAGTAGTAGGTAGTTGTGGGGTGCATCTGGGGAGGTTTTTCTTTGCAGTTTTTAATCTGGATGCTTTTGGGGCCTAGATGTTCTCCTCTTGAGCAGAATTTTACTCGGATGTTTGGAAAACA
Source organism: Camarhynchus parvulus (assembly GCF_901933205.1). Lineage (NCBI taxonomy): Eukaryota > Metazoa > Chordata > Aves > Passeriformes > Thraupidae > Camarhynchus > Camarhynchus parvulus. The sequence continues at coordinate 13,848,045 of NC_044575.1, read as the reverse complement.
TAAATGCATTTAACTCTTGTAAACAAAGCAGGTCAGAAATCAAGCAGAGTAGCAGTTGTCATGATCAGAAAGGTCAAGAAAAAAAAAGAATAATGGGGGAGCTAGTATCCCCAGTTTTCAACACAGATTATTATATCTGTAGTGTAAATTTTCAACATAACTTATCAGATGGGTCAGGAATGCAGACAGACTCAAGAAGAAGCAGACTTTCTCTGGTGGTGATTTTTATCTGTTTGTAAACAGTAATGATGTCATGTTTACTGCTTAATAAATTAGGTTGCTGTTCATAAAGAAGTTTAGTAGAAATTTCAGAGTGACCCACTAGTTGATTTCCTGCAGAGTGAAGAATGTAAGTACACAAGTTGTGTTTGCCATGCAAGTATGAGAGGTCCCCTTCCTCTTACTTCTTCCCATACCATCACAGTGCAAAAGAAAGCTATTCAGTTTCTATCTTTATCATGCTGCATTGGCAACCAAAAAAGAGATAGGTATTGGATAAGAAAACATTCTCCTAAAGCTCTGTTCTTTGGATAGATAGGTTTTTTACCCTCCGGCACAAACTGTTTCTTGTTCATGTGCACTCTGAGTTCATTCAGGTTTGATGTGTCTTTGTCTTCCCAGCACCTGGACCTGCCTGCAGTCAGGATGCCTTATGGTGTGTGTATCTAACAAGGTCTTGACCAGATCTGTGAACTACGTTGCCCAGGGCTGTGTCCTGTGTGTGCAGTTGAGGTGCATGTTAAAACTCTTTTTATCAGTGGACTGAGACTCATCTCACTACAGTACTTTCATCTACTGTTCTTTCATCAATAGCAGTTCTCCCTAGCAGTTAGATGGAAATTAGAGGCAGAGATTTCATTAGGCAGTTGCATTTGGACATCTGAAGATGCAAAAGCCATGAATAGACTTATCGCTTTGGTCTGAAATGCTGGTAATCCTGATGGATGTGAGGTATTGCTGGCATACCTCATACTTTGTTGTGCTTCCACTCTGTGGTCCATTCTTAGAAATTCTCACCACATGTGGCCATCCTGAAGATGCGGACAGGTTCAGAGGGAAATGTACCTCAATACACCTGAAACAATTAGGGGCAATGCAGCCCAGCTGCTGTGTTGTGTTGGCTGCTGCAGCTTGAGACTCGGCAGAACAGGTGAGGACCCTTTTGCCCTCCTGTCTTGTGTGTCCTGGAAGGTAAAACCCACAATCCACCATTAACAAAATTTGTATTTCCCAGTGAAGAGGCAGTACTATCCAATCCAGAAGCATCATTCTCACAGGGACAGTGTGATGGATGTACATAAATGTCTAATAACTGTATGAGTATACTGTCTTTTCATTGCTGGGGTGGATTTTCTTTCTGTTATAAAAACAGTTTTGCTGAGGAACAAGTCTTTCTCTCAAAAATACATTGTTAAATTAAGTCTGCCAATGGAGCGGCGCCAATTCCTTGAACATTAGCACCCATGTACAAGTTCCTTTTAAAATGTTAACTTCATTAGGAAATACAGCCAGGATGTGAGGTTCTGAGGGGTTGTTTTCTGTTTTGTTTTTCTCTGAAGGCTTTAAGTATGATTCAGTCGAGTTACAGAGCTGCTAATGCTTCACCCACAGCAGGATTTGATGGGATCGTGGCATGTTTGTTACTGTAAGGCTTTGTTGACTTGCTGGTTATTGCTACAGTGCTTTTTAGTATTTCAGCTAAGACTAGTACTCTAAGCACTTATTTTTCTGAGAGTTATATAGGTGTTTTTCATTCTTCTGCCTGTTATGTACCCACATATGAAGTCAGAAAAAAAAAAAAAAAGATAGAGAGATGCGGGGGGGGGGGTTAAAATGGGCACTGCCAGAGTTACAGAAGCCAGCTTTTACCTCCCGAGTGAAGGAAAATGTTTTCCTATATAAATTATTCCATAATATGACAATATGTAGTGCTGTGCCTTGTATTTTTGGCAGCTTGTTTTGGTGGCACTGTTTAAGGAAAGGATGCAGGATGAATGGATCCCTGGCATGATCCAGAAAGTGATTTTCCCTGAACAGCAAGGATGAGTTTATGGTGCTGTTTTGAAATTTCAACTTGTTTTCACAAGCCATATGGCTGCTACAGATGTCAGAGACCTTTTAATTCCTCTGCCAAAGGCTTTTTTTTTCCTAGCAAGTATAGTCTTGTGCCAAAGCAGAAGTACTCATGGAACTTGCATCCCCATCTCTGTGATGCAGGAAATGAGGAAGCTATCACATGGATGCTACATTTCACTGCCAGTCAAATCACGAGCAGGGGAGAGGCTCTGTTCATTCCTGCAGGCAGTGATCCTTGCCAGCTCTCTCAAGACCTTCACATTCACCTTGACACAGGAAAGCTTCACTGGCGTTTCACTCATTACCTCGTCTGCAACTGAAAGAATCCTGAGCCCAGTAGGGCAAACCATACAGGAGTATTGGATTCCAAGATGATGTGTGAGTGCTAATTGAAGTATTGTTTAAAGCTGGCATAGTTAAATAAATACAGAACCTGAGGTGGGCATCATTCTATTTGTTAGAATCTAATCTTTGGGATTTATAGGAGAAAATTTTTGAGTGGACTTAAGTTAACATTAGACCTTCTCTTTGTATATCTAAGGCATGTATCTCTTTATTTATATGTATGGATTCAACCAGTTCTCTGTTATTTTAGTTCTTAGAACTTTTGCTTTCTGTTGTGCTAGTGAAAATACCTCTTGATAAAAATGTCAGTTCTGCAGAGCTGGAGTCCTGGGCTGCCAGGTGTACAGGCCAGGTCTCTCTCTACCTTATGCAGTGAAAATAATTGGAAGTAAGAGTGATCTATTGTCCTTCATAAAGGGCAGTTGTAAGAAGGAGAATGTGACCCCTACAGTTGTATGGCTGTTACTAGACAACACTGGAATTCCAGGAGTTGGACCTCTAGGCTGTGGCGAGGCACAGATCCCCATGGTTACAGCGTGCCCTAACTTTGACATCTTTGTTGTAGAAGATGCAGTTAAGTGGCCTTCATGTTGTTGTATTGTAGTCAGGGGTTTGTTTCCAACCAGAAATGACCTTGTGAAATCTTAGGCTGTTACAAGCATGAAACAAAGAAATGCTGTTTACCTGCTACATAAGGCAGCACCTTTAGTCAGTTAAAAAAAAGTTCTGAAATATGAAATATTATGACTTATAAAAAACAGCTGAAAGCTGAGCATGAAATCTGCATTCCTTGGCTCCTTGCATTCCTTGGTCTGGTTGTCTTCCCAATGTTTTAGTTTTGCACTGTGTATATTTTATTTTGACATTTGGGGAGGAGTATGCGAGATAGGAAATCATAGGAGCCTGAAAAACAGTAAATATGTTAATTAATCATTCTTAGGAGCAGAGGTGCGTTATTTAATGCAGATAAAGGAAAAGTAGAACTTAAACTATGTTTAGTGAAAATGGAAGGTTAGAGACTTTAGGAGCAAACAATAATAAACTATAAGATAGTAGATAGTTTTGAAGCTTTAGATGTGAGCCACAGGTGCATGTCTCTCTGCAAAGGTAACAAAAATATTTTCTGACACAAAGATTCTGTCCCTGCTAAATTTTCAGATTCTGGTTCCAAAACACAGGACATAAACATCCCACAAAAATAGCAGGAAAAATTGGCAATCATTAACAAGTATTTTCCTCTCTATTCTTGTTTGAATCTAGTGAGACATGAAACAGTTTAAAAGCTTAAAGCTTTTCACCTTTAAGGACTGAGAGATAGACTTCCTGTGATGTCTAGCATCCAGAAAAACAGCATTAAAAATTAATTCTTACTATGGACAGACCCTCAGCTGATACGAATATATATTTCATTTTATGATTAGAGCTGTGGCTAGTTAATGGTATCTGACTTAGAGTTACAAGTGTGAGACGTTTAGAGAAATGCTTGCTGAGAAGAAGGTTTTGTAGAAACCTGGCCTCAACAAACCAGGTAAGGGCCAATGGTGTGGCCTTTCCCTGGGACACAGGAGGCTGGTTTAGGCTTAAATCTACAGAGTTGTACACAGGGCAGCCTTGGGGCATTCCTCATGTCCAAAGATGTAAGTCAGTAATACTTACACACAATGATTCTGATCTTTCACTCCTCACTTGTAAATTAATTTATATCTACATAGACTCTATTCAAAATACTGTTACTGAGGGAATAGCCACACCAGTGGTTATTTCCACTGAACAGAACAGCACTGCAACATTATTAAATAGCTTTAGAGTATGAATTCATCCAAGAAGTAGGTTATTGGAATAAAGTCTATTTTATTAGTGCCTTAGGACATTCAGCCAAAACCCAGAGTCCCTGAGCACTATTCAGACACATCAGATGAAACAGTCTCTACCTCAGAAATCTATAATCGGATTAGACAAAGCAGACAAATAAAAGAAATAGAGAAATTGAGACAGGAGGGGGCAAAATGGGTTCTCTGCCATCACGTAGCTGGGAAGTGTGTAGCTAGGCAATAGCACAGGTAGGTTTTTTTAAAAAGTAAAAATGAAAAAGTGCAGCAATGTAAATGAGAATTTGTTAACAACAAAGCCCAGAATCTGCACCTCCGGAAAGAAAGGGAAAATAATTTATCCACCCACACTCACTTTTTTCTGATGAAGGCAGGTGAATAAAGCTGCACTAATAGAGTGTGACGCTCACAATCCTGAGCTGCGCTTGCTGAGGCAGAACAGAAAGGTAACCATCGTCTCCAGGAAAACAATAGCCCTGCAGCCCCCGCCGTGCCTGCAGGGTCACATCCCATTCATCCCCTGCCCATGTCGTTTTCACGTGAAGGTTGTTCCCGTCCAGCTGGGATGGAGTCCGTGGATGAAGCTGAAGGACGGCAAGGAGAGCGGAGCAGGAAGGACCAGTCCCTGAAAGCCTCCCAGAAAACAACAGTGCTCGGTTGGCCTCCCCCCTGGAATGGATTGATACCCGGAGACAGCATGTATCTGTTTGTCCTCTCACAGATACTGGTAAGGCAGCTTGCATAGCTTTGGAATGCTGGGACCCCTCTTTTAGGCTGTGCTGGCTTGGGAGGCTTCCTCACTCACTGTAGATGTAGCAGTGGGAATGGGTGCAGTCCTCATTTCTGCAGCCACCTCTCACGGCTTTGCCTTGAGAGCAGCCCCTGCCTTTTGATGTCCCACACTCCCATCCCATTTCCTGCCACCCTGCAAATGCCTCCATTGCCAAATGACCAATATCTCACCAAATCCATTTTCCATAGCTGATATGTATGGGGATCATGACCCATGTTGATTACAAGTGGAGCGGGAGGTGTGCTGTTTAAATTTGTGATGTGGGATGAGCTTATACCTCTCTGTGAGTGTGTAATATAAAGTCATTGCTTTTGTAGTTTAGGTGAACTGTGGCATGTGCAGCACCCTTGAGTGTTTTAAATGAAAAGTTTCCGTGTGTGTATGTTTGTGTGTGTGTATGTATAGTGATACCTATGTGAAACATGGTTGTCGGTGAGAGCTTTGAGAGAGGCCTTAAGAGCCTTTCAATAACATCCTAAGTTCATGGAATTACTAGTTTTGATCTAAAAGTAGTAATCCTGAAAGTTCAGAAGCCAGAGGAACCTGTTGCTCTTTCAGTGTTGCTGTTTCTGGGCAGCCCTTTTGCAAGTGAGGGTCGGAGGGAGCCTGGGTAACTCAGTGATGCACATCTGGTTAGTAGTGGCTGAGCTTGGAGCCATCAGCCTTTTTATTCCTGTTAAGCTACAGCCTAGAAAATACCTGACTTCAAAAGCCAAAGCGATAATCAACGTTAAATCAATGCTAACTAAATTAGTTAATTATGCAGTCTTGAAATGAAAATGAATGTGTGCATAATGAGAGATGCTAATTACGTCTTTTCTGATTGATTGCGCAGCTTCTCGGCATGATGCTGTGGTACAGCACTTACGGGACCATCCCAGCAGCTCAGAATGCCTTCAACCTGCTCTCCTACTTGCTTACCCCATTTAAACAGGCTTTTTCAGATCAAGGGGAGGTAAGTCCCTGTGCTCCTCTCTGGTTATGGACTTGATGTCAGTAGCTTTGAGTGGTCCTTCTAATATCTCTTCTGATAAGTATAATGTGTGTATTTCACGTGTACGTCCTGAAATGATAGAAGAGTTTTCTGAAAGCACATGAATATTTTATCTTTGAGATATTGGGCTGAATTTTAATAATGACTATGACGTTAGGTCAGCACAGCAGATTTTTCATTATGTGCAAATTATTGCAAATGAAACAAAGCAATAGAAAGTCATCTCATTAAGGTTTAGCCCCCAGTAAAGGGAGAGCTGGAATTTAATTTCTTAGGATGAATAGAAGCTTAAATTCTGGAAGAATGGATCAACCCATATTAAAGGTGCAAATCTCAACATAGGCTCAAAAATACTTTTTTGTGGAGTGTTTAGAACATATCTGTGTGCAGGAAATGTATTTCAAGTGTACTAGGTGCACAGATTCAATTATATCTACAGAGCCACCCCAGTAAAATTGCCTAGCTTCTCACCATGACATGATGACATGTATACCAGAATGATTCATCTGATAAATTACTGGTAATTATACCCAGTGCAAATTTTTCTAGTGTGGACAGAACCTTAATTAAGTGGTGAACAGCTACTTTCAAAAATCTGATGAAATATATTTGCTATCAGAATGCTTAGATCCATTGTACATTATCTTTGAGGCAGAGGCTTTGCAGTGCTAATAGAAAATCTGATTCAGTGCCTCTTGTGATTGAAGTACAGTGGAGACTGTTTTCTGTTTTCTCAGTGTTTATGAGCTGCATGTCACCTGCTCTTTTGGGGTTTTTTGAAGGAAGCACTTTTTCTTTTGCAGTTGGCTTTATTATGCACAGAGCTCTTCACAGACTGTTGCCTGTGTCTTATTTGCAGTGGCTCAATCATTAACAAATTGTTGTTCCTTACCGAAAAACACTGATTTGTATAATTTTGACTTGCAATAATTGTCCTTCACAGAGGAAAGTGATTCCTAGAATGCACCACATGAACACCCCATGTAAGACTCTGTACAGATGTTCATGCATATGTTTGAGGACTGTTTATTATAGTACTATTTATTGTGCAGATTTACACTTGAAAAACAGTGTAGTCAAAGAAATCTTCTCATGGTAAAATAAGCAAATGGAAGCTCTTAACTCCAAATTTCTCATTAGCTGTACTAGTAGGAGAAAAACAGAGTGAAATTCCTTGCTCACTGAAGCCCATTGCACCTACTACAGAGACCAGGCTGAGCTACAGACGACTATAAAATGACTAAGACATCGGAATTCGTTCCACTGCCAGTGGTGTGAATTAACCTGATGGTGTTTCACCGAATGTGTAGAAAGCACAGAAAACTCGCTGGATTCTATTAAAGGATCCCCAAACCCAGAAACAGTACTAAACTTTGTTCAAAGCCCTTTACCACAGTTTATAAATCAGCCTGACTGTAGCAATGAAGTGTTGGTCCAGACTGCAAAACTGAGTTGTGGATTCAGATCTCGACTTTGGCAAAAGGTGAAGGTAGGAAGCAGAACTCCTGTTTGCCTTCACAGTGAAATCTGGGCTTTAGACCTTCTGAGATGCTGGGGCTTGGAGATGGTTTCAGTTTCAGTCTTCTCCAAAGCCTGGCATTTGTTTTTGGTGTTGATGGCAGCTTTTCCATGGAGTGAGTATGATATCAGTAAATCTTCATGGGAAACAATACACACTTGGCCAAGAACATGCATGCAGACACTGAACTGTGCCCCTAAATACTTCATGAATCATTGTCTATTCTGTTATTCCACAGAGCCTGACTACGGTTGGGAGTGTTGTGGTATCATACATCCTGCTGTCTTTGGCTTCTCTAGGACTGCTATTTGTAGGATCTCTGGTAAGTTATGATACAGCACAAACTGTATTCATGCCCTTTTTCAGGGAGATTTTATAAGATGTCTTATTTAATGAAAGTTGTTGGTGTTGTGCCCAAGTTGATTGTAAAGCATCATTTTTGTTAAGAGGACAATCATCAATTGATTTCAATGGCAGAAGGAGCTGCTCCAGAGTGCCACTGTTCTTCTGAAATCCTGTTAGATGTAGGCCAAGGCCCCAGCTGCAGAACAAGCTTAAGTGGCACAACTACAATTAATCTAGTTAGCTGTCAGCTGTTGGGGCGCAGCAGTGTGTTGTGTTTCTCCATGGGTTGTGTAAGTGGCACAAAGTTGTGTGCTAGATGGAAAAGCTATGGAGAGCTCTGTCTTGTCAGGGAGCTCTAACTGAATGTGGCTTTTCAAACCCCTCTGTGCTGTTCTTTTAGAGTGGGAATGCTGCTACTGAACATGGAGGCAGAGCATCACTCCTGTCCTTCCAGAGGTGCACCCCAGGTAGCTCAGGAAGTTGAAGCGGTGCTGTACACATGCTGTTTGAGTGAAATACATCCCAGAATCATGGGCCTGTAGGTGGGCAGAGATTGCTAGTCTAATGTCCTGCTTGAAGCTGGGCTGTCGCCAACACTTGATAAAGTCAGCCATGAAATTTTCCGCTCGGGTTTTGAAAGCCTTCAGGGAAGGAAGATTTATCATCTCTTTCTGTGCCTGTGCCACAGCCATGTAGCACTTTTGGGGAAGAGGTCTTTCCTCGTGGTTCATCTGAATTTCACAAATGTAAATGTCTGGGCTGAATTTCTGCAGGTTTGTGGCCATTGTTCCTTGTGGTATCAGCTGGTACTACCAAGAAATGTCTGTCTGCATCTCTGGAGCTGCCCTTCACGTAGTTGCAGGTCGCTGTTAGATCATCCCAGCCTCCTCTTTGCCAGACTGAAAAAGCCCAGTTCCCTCCACCTTTTTCCTACACTCCTGACCCTTGACCTCCTTTGAAACCATATACTGGGACCCCTCTGATTTTTCCAAATCTGTCTTAAGTTGGGAGAACTAAATTTGTAGACCATATTCAAGGTGCAGCTCCCTCAGTGCTGAGGAGAGGGTAATACCTCCTTTGATTTGCTGGCCACACTCCCTGCTAGGAAGTAATGTCACATTATATGCCATGGTTAAGTTAACTCAGAGGCAGCACAGTGGCAAAATCTTCTGTTTAGTGTGTCAGGAAAATGGACTTTCTAAAAACTATTCACAAGGCAAAGCAATTATAGTTAATGCCTCCATTATTGTGATCATTGATGTAGGCAAGGAACTTTGTCAGATTCATACGATTTTCTGGGGGTTTGATGCTGCCTTACCTTATCCAGATTAGTTTTGTCCTCAAAAATAAACTTTTGGTAATTCTGTAATTGCAAATATTAAAAATTAAAAGACAACTAAGAATTGTCAAGAACTGTATGAGTTCCAGATAAATTGGCAGTCATTCTGGAACTCGTACATTCTGGGCTGACAATCTGAATATCAGGGGTGTGATTTTTTGCATATTCAGCTATTTCTTGGTGGATTAAAACATTTATTGCTGACCCATCGTTAGCACAGAAGATAAAGCTAAGTGAAAACTCTTAATGACTAAAAATTCTGATCTCTCTTTGGACAGTTTTGTATATGAGCTCCTTGCAAGTGAACATGAATGCCACTATAGATTAAAGTAGACTTGGCCTATTTTTCTCTTGGTTAAAGTTTGTGTAGAGAAAAACATTTTCTAACAGTTTCCATGTTGGCAAGTTTGCGCTGGTTTGTATTCCTGTGGTCTGTGCTAAGACTTTCCTAGCTAGAGTAGGGGCACAAATGTCACTCTGTGTCACCCTGCTCTCTGGATAAGTTGCTGGGCCACAGAATATAAGTGTCCTGTGAGCTCTGGTCTATGGTCCATCTTACCCAGCATGTTCTCTCTAACATAGACATTAGGAAGGAGAGGCTGTTTAGAGAGAGCACATGAGTCTTGTCCCTTCCTGCCTACCTGTCACCTTCCTCTCAGATGTCTGAGATCATGCTGCTTTGCAATTTGCAAATTTGAAAACATCTGCTTTTATCAGTATTTGCAGAATAAGGTATAACATAGTAATTGGGAGAACATTGAAAATAGTGCTTGAACCAGGCAGTTTTTTTACAATCCCAGCCTGGTGGACAACAGATTGTTGCATGATGACTGTTTTCTTTATTTTCTCCTTTGTCTCAGCTGAGTGATTTTTCGCTCTCTCTCTATTTAGAATTGATTTTAAGCCATGTACTGCCTAGAAGAGACCTTGAAGGAATCTTCCTTTGAGAGTGCCTTTATGACCAAGCCCTTCTTTCCCAATATTGAAATTGACACTGTCCTGCATGGAATCCTAATGTGCTTTAGTAACCTAGGAAGACAAATGTGACCTTTTTAGTGGCACTTTTTAAAATTTAACTGGTCATTTAAAAGCCATGTAAGAAAAGGACAGAAGAGGCTTTTACTGTGGAAAGCAAGACCTGTTCTTAGTTTCAAAAGGATACATGACAATTAAGTATAATTTGTATGGCATTAGAGCATTAGCCTGAGTGATACTACTAGTTCTATGCTAGATGGATGAAGTTGGCCTAAGATTCCAGATCCTGCAATTCAGAGGTGGGCTTGAAATTTTTAGCTGAAATCTGTGTGCAGGATTTGAAGTCTACTGATGTGATTTCCAAATCATCTAGTCTATCACAGCATCTGTGCAATCTGATATGATGTGGAAATTTTTTAGATTCGTGCAATTTCAAACCTTTTGTTAATTTGTAATACAAACTTTCATATTGCATTTGTGTCTTGAAACTTCACAGGATTCATTAATTAATGTTCATATCATATTCAAATCAGATAATTAGATTATAACAGTCTGTGGCCCTGGCCAAAAACTGATATGGGCATTTTGAGCCCCAGGATCAGGTACATCAAAATTAAGGCTTCTTCAAAAAATTATGGGTTTATGCATAAATTTGGGGTACAGTACCTGGTTATTAAAGATGTTCAGCTCAGTTATATTAACTTAAGACAGCTATATGTAAATTTCAGATGGAAAGCCATTAAATCAGGAGAGGGATGATTTGTAGAATACTATAGTGGATTTTTGTTTTGTAAACAAGCCTGGAAAGGATAAGAAACTGAACAAAAGGACAGTGGGATCACATTGGCTTGCATATGATGGTCACAAGCACATTCCACTTCCACTGTATCCCTGAGTTAAGCCTGGCTAGCTCTGTGGAAACCTCTGTGGCCGAAAGCAGGTTTGAATGGGTAGATGTGAATCCTTGCAACACACACCACAAAGCCACTCCTGCATGGAACATTCCTGTTCTCTTCAGTACTCTCCAATTCTAATACAGACAGCTGGAATGCTGCCCCAAAGACCCATGCCCTAGGCCATGTGGAAGGGCTGGCTACAAGCAGAAACTTGTTTAAATGTTTGTTTCCTCCAGGTTTGGCACCTCCTCAGAGCCCCACCAGACCCCCCCTTTCCGGTGCAAGAGGACAGACGGCAGTCTGTGAGCCGGCAGCCCTCCTTCACCTACTCAGAGTGGACAGAGGATAAGAATGAAGATGACTTCCTAGATCTGGACCCCGTGCCAGAGACTCCAGTCTTTGACTGTGTCATGGACATCAAAGCGGAGACAGACCCAGCTACTCTGACGGTTAAATCCGTGGGCCTGCAAGAAAGGTAGGGTACATGTGACTAACAGGGAAAAGTCTGCTCCCAGATTTTCTGGGTTTAGGAGTTGTGTGCCTGGTGGAAGCTTTATTGCCTCTGTGCATGTCACTTTCAAATGTGGTTGTGAAGTCCAGCCACCTGCTTTATTTCCTGTCCTGTTTTCAGTCCAGTCATAAATACAAGCATGTTAGTTAAACAGCACACAGTTTCTGGACAGCTGTCAACAAGTGCTGTTCTAAAGCATCATTTCTTTTCATTGAATACATCTATTTGTGTTTGATCAGTCTCTCACCATTCATCAAGACAGCAACTGCATTGCATGAAATCCCCTATGGAGCAGTAAAAGCTTTTACCTTTGAAAGAGGTGGGTCTCATTGATATATTTTTTTTCCCCTGTTACTTGTACTGGAGGACTAGTCTTTTTCTCCAAAAGCAAACCACAGAAAAAGTGATAGTCTTTTGTATTTCTCATATTAATGAGTTAATCCAGAAGTAAATGAATTATTCAAATGAACCCAGTAATGAAACTTTGGGTGAGTTGGTGTCCACTGCTTGAACCATAAGGGCAGCTTGAAAAAAGGAGTTTTTCAGGCAAGTCAGGAGCTTCTCAGAGAGGTTCACAGCTGGGAAAGGGCAGTTTCAAGATTAAAGGAAAGTATTTTTCTGTTTTGTGTCCTTTCAGTTGTCTTAGTGAAATAGAATAAAGGTCTTGATGATAGAATTCCTGCAAAGAAATTCTGCAAAAGTGAGGATTTTATGAATAAAAATGAAGTTACTGAGAGGCCCAGCATAGCAAAGTATCACCTTTCTTTATTTCTCAGTTTTCAAGCTTAATTGGAGGGCTAAGCATAATTAATTCTCATCTCTAAAGCTTAAAACAAAGGACAGAGCATAGAATACAGTGCTGATTTTCTGAAGCTCCTCAGGATGCAGTAAAAAGGAGTGTTACAGAAGAGGCTTTCAATTTGCACTCTTGTGAGTTTCGAATGTTTTTTATTGCTTTATGGCTTGTTATAACATTGTCCTAAAATTTTATACCTTTTATTGTTTTATTCTATCTTTATATGAGATCACAGTAACCTCTGGGGCTTGTCCCTGAAGCTGCTGCTTTGTTGCTTTTTCATTATAGGCAAGATTGGGTTTGAAATACGTGAGTTATTTGTGTTCTTCACTATCCCTGATTTCATTCCATTTCTGTCACTTTAAAGATGTGACATTTTTCCTCAGGTGACTGCTAGCCTACATGAAAGGCACTCTGTATCAAGAGAATTGGGGAGTATTGCTTGGAGAATAATCAATTGGGTAAAGTAATGAATTACAATCAAAAACCTGTCAAATAACTAGAAGTGGGACAATGAAAGCAATTGCTTGAAGTTGTCAAACTAGATACAATGTGAACATTCAAGATATAAACTTGTTTTCAACATACACACGTCCTTGAGAAGACAGACATCATTTCAGGTTTGAGCTGTGCCCTGACAAACTTCACTTACATTACACATTGGTCACTTTTCCTTTGTTTGGTGTTGTGTCCCCTACCTGTGCCTCTTTGGCATCCATTCTGCTTTTCTCTTACTTCCCTCTCATTCTTTAGCCACCTATGCAATTAAAAGGGTGGTCAGCAGCTAAATTCAAACACCACTGAATATTGCTGAAGAAGAAATTATCTTATTTCTTCATGCTGAAGAACTATTAATGTAGGTAGTATCTTCTACCTTGAAAGAACCAAAAGCAATCCTTGTCAAATGCATCTGTTTTGGAGGAGAAATGTGGTAGCTGTTTAATAGCACGCACAAGGTGAAATCCTTTGAAAGGTGTCACTAAAGATTCCATGTCTGCCACTGGTGGCATTTCCCCATGGCTGTGAATCATAGTAGGAGGCTTGCTGCAAATTCTTTTGGACAAAATCCTGAGTCCAGGGAAGGGCTGTGGTCCAAGTGATGACTTCTGTCCTCTCTGTGAGTTGGTCATGCCTGCATGCCTACATGGTTTTTAATAGCTCCTGCACACACCCTCTAACTAAATTTTTTGAGTTGAGATTCATCAAAAATAGGTTTACTGTGTAAATGTATAGAACTTCTACCTAGTAATCATCATATTGTGTGGCTTTATTATTATGTTAAAGATATTTAAATATAAATTCACTGACAGCTTTTGAATCTCACATTTGTCTATCATATGTGGGACTAACAGAAGTGCTTTAAAACTTTATTCATAGTAAGCATTTTGACTTATTTGGTTTGTTGTGTGGCTAACACAAAAAAATTCTACACTTAAGAGTATTTGTTTATAATGTGACTGTTAAAGTGTTGGGACCTTCATTTTACCCTTCTTATGATGTACAGTTGCGGAAAGAACATTTTTCAGATGGAAAAATTATTCACTGCAGTTGCTTGGCTTTTTGTGTCTCTGTTGAAGTTGAACTGGCAGTTTATCCCAAGATCTTACCCCAGTGATGTTTCAGTGTACAAAATCATCTTCTGGTTTTGTCCACACAAGAAGCATCACCCATTTTCTTACAGGTAGTTACCAAAATGCCCCTGTCAGAACCAGCTGGGTGATTTCCTAAAGTTGTTCATCTTTCATTGCTGGCAGTGATGGATCCGTTGTAAGCAAACTTTGACTGCTCTGTTTTGCAGGAGAGGTTCAAATGTTTCACTCACACTGGATATGTGCACCCCAGGCTGCTCTGAGCAAGGCTTTGGCTATGTCATGTCCCCCCGGGAGCAGTCAGCCCGGGAATACCTCCAGACGGCCTCGAACATCCTGACTGAAGAGGAGCTGCACAAGAAGGCACTGGATCCTTTCATACTCCAGGCAGAGTTCTTTGTGAGTGTCTGACCTCTCTCTTCCAGGAGCATCAATAAAAATGGGATGTTGTCTCTCCACAGAAGACCTTGGTATAATTTTCTGCCAGTCTAAAAGTAGTACATGCAAACTCTGCTTCTGCCAGTGAAGCATTTCATGCAATTCCCAAATTTGTCATTCCTTTAAATTACAATGTCTGAAAGCTTTCAGTAGTGTTGTCACTTAAAAACTAGAGAATTGATCTGGCAAAACCAACAGCAACAAGAAGTCTTTGTTTCAGAGGAATTTTTTTTTTTGCGCTGATGTGTATTACCTTTTTAACAACAGCAACAACAAAAAATCAGTAGAGTTCAGAAGAAAAGCCTCATTTGCTATAAGCATAACTTCTTGAAAGGTGTCTGGAGTTGCCCTAGGGATGAAATTAGTCCTAATCCACCCTCTTTGCTGTTGAGTACTTAATGTGGAGCTACTTTTCAAATCTAAATGTTCTCTGGTTACCTGAAACACTGTGGCTCTGTCATTCAGCAGGAGCTATAGAAAGTATGTATTACTGGGGTTTTTCTCTGCACAAAAATAAATCACTAGTTGTAAACTACTGAAGTTAATACTGCCATGTCAAATATTCTCTTAAGCATGAAATCTCAGCAGAGCAGAGGAAAATTGTTTTGCAACATTACAGCCCTTTCAGTCTGTCCTCTTCATGACCTCTAAGTGTCTGAAAGGGAAAGACCACTCTGATTATCACTTGCTGTCCTCCCTCCTTGTGCGGTTTCAGGGGGTTTTTTCCCTTCATGAGAATGAGGGATACTCTGGGCTTCTATTTTAAAGTAGAACACAAGGAATCTGTGGTCCTTAATTCCTTTAGTGCTGTACAAGTTAAAGGAAAGCAGCTTTTGTGTAGGCAAAGCCCTGATTCTTTTAAAGTATCTATTGCTCCTTTAGGGAAGGAATGTTCACTTGGTGTCTGAGCTGACTGCTGGACTAGTCCACATACAGTTTCACCAGTCTTTGAGCTACTCTGTAGCTTTCAAGCGAAGAAAATAATGTTAGATGTAGGAAAAAATACACTTAATTTGTCTGAGAGATTTTGAATTAGGTTTCCTGGTGTTTGTAGAATCATCCAGCAGTCAAACCATCCCAAGCTATTTTCATTGTTTAATGAAAACTGAAAGAGCACAAAATGCTGTGTAATCAAAATGTCATTTCGGTAATTAAAAACAGTAAACCAGTTCTTTTTTTATGAAACAGTTAACACTAGCTAGCTCTTCATCGTGTGCTTTCGCTCTGTCTAACCTACTTGGTTTTCAAAGTCCTGATCCCAGATGAAGCAAGCAGTTGTTTCATTTTGTAAGAAAAGTCAAGGAGCACATTAACAGGGCTAAATCCTGAAATTCATACAAGATTTAGAGTTTTTACTCAGACAGCAGTCTTGTTGATTTCACCAAGAATTGGCTTGTGCAGTGAATGACTTAAGACCCAAAAACAGCCCATGGAGCTTGGCTCAGGAGGAGTTTGGGTTGACTAAATACCAAGGAACAATTGAGAAAAATATGAAGATTTTGTTCCTATGCAGTTCTCAAAATTGATAGGAAATTACTTCAACAAAACATTTTTGTCCTTATTTGCCTCTGGTTAAAGCCAGCAGTGTGCTCAGTGCTTTGTAAGAAGTGGAGTGCAGATAGTCTTCTAAGGTTCCAGAGCTGACCTCGAATTGTTCCAGGGCAGATTTAGATTGGATATTAGGTAAAAATTATTCACTGAAAGGATGAAGCACTGGAACAGGCTGCCCAAGGAAGTGGTAGAATCACTATCCATGAAAGTGTTTGTAAGTATGGGGATATGACACTTAGGGACATGGCTTAGCAGTAAACATGGAGGCGCTAGGTGAAAGGTTGAACTCCATGATCTTAGAGGTCATTTTCAGCTTTAATAATCTTATGTTTCTGTAGTAGATAGCTCTGCTCATCTTAAATTTTTCCCTCACTTGCCTTACTCAATCCTGATTCCTGTTCCCAGTCTGTCCTGTCTAGTGTGCAGCAGCTGGGATGACCAGCTCTGCCTCCCGGTTCCTGTGAGCCATCTCTCTGCTGAGCCTGGTTAACACATCCCTTCTCTTCACCTGCCTTCCTACTCCAGCTGCTGGAAGGTTCCTGTTTGTTCCCACCTGGCATTAGCCCCTGATTGCAGGGGATGAGCAGTGGGGAACAGGAAGCCACTCCATCTTTGTGTGTTCTTTGCATCAGGGATAGGGAGTGCCGGCAATCCCCGAACCCCCCTTTGCTGTCCTTTTCCATGGAGCTTGGCAGCACGATGAGCAAAGCAGTGACGCTCCCGCGGCTCCATGGAGTCGGGTCAGCACACCAGCCTGTCATCATGTGTGTCATACTTTGCTGCTGGTGCAAGTCCCCAGCAGATTATTACCTTCCACCCTCAGAGAGAGGAAGCGATGTGAGTCAGAAAGGATGGTCCATCCTCTTGGAGCAGCATCTTGCGTTCCACCTCTTGCATCGCTCTGTGCCTACACTTACAATTCAGTTCTAATAATATTAGGAGTGAATATGTCATGCGTGTTACTCAATGAATTAGTCACTAGGAGCATTTTCACTTGAAGGATTTCAGAAAAGAAAGTGACAGAAAAAGGAAACATCAATCATACTTTGGTGGTAAGTTGCTAGAGGTACTGTACAATATGTCCCAGCTGACTTCATCACTTTGCCTCCCTCACAGGTAGGACATAATGGGCTTGGGGTTTTTATACCTCCTGTGAATCTAATAATATTACTGACTGTCTCTTATTGTTCGTGGGTTTTTTTGTTTTTCTTTTCTTTTAACAGGAAATTCCAATGAACTTTGTTGATCCAAAGGAATATGATATTCCAGGCTTAGTGCGTAAGAATCGCTACAAAACAATTCTCCCAAGTAAGTTTCTGCTTTTTAAGTCACTGAGGCAGGTTGGTTTATTCCACATGCTGGAGGGCTTTGCGTTTTCCTTTCCAGAGTGCATGAAATGTACTGTCACCAGAATATATTGTCCAAAAGCCATGTTTATGGAGCAGCAGCATGGCTTTAAAGCATAAATCAAATTTCCAAAGAGGTACAGAGCATGAAGAACCAAAATGCTGCTGATCCTCAGGGAACTGTAGGTATTTTAGTTATTAGAATTGCATCATTTGGTGCTGCTTAAAAGTTGTACCCAAGAACTTGGTTTATTAAGATTTCTTTGATTAAATTTCTTTTGAAAGACTAAATTCTAGCAGCATTATTTTCCTGACTGATGTTTCTTCAAATGCAGACTGAGAATATTGGCGACTGTCCTGATGGCATCAAGATGACACAGAAACATATTTTTCTTTTCTATTATGTTCGTTTTATTTGTAGGCAGAAACAGGAGTTTAGAGAAACTGTTTGCTACAAATTTTTACAAGTGTCATCATTTTCCCCTCTCTCATACTTTAAGATACTTTGAAAAGTGATATAATTGGATGTCGTGCCTTTTTTTCTTTTTTTTCCTCTAAGCTGTTTTTGGAAGGTGGTACCATCACTACAGTAGTCTTTTGCAAAATACAAAAGGTTCAATGTCAGGTTAACAAATATAAGCGCAGTAAAGTCAAAAATGTCCTCAGCTATACCAAACAGTCAATGAATCCAGATTGAAAATGGTTTCCAAAAATTATTTTAATGTCTACAAACTCCAGCAACTGCAGCCTGATGTGTGAAACTCTTTTGATGACTTTGTAGTCTACCTCAGACCAGAAGTGTAAAAGCATTTAACAGCCTTTCACTATTGCTGTGCTAATGATTGAGGTGATTCATTCAAGTATTAATTTGCTGGTTTTGCTGCAATGGGAAGATTGCAAAAGTGGATATTGATTTCAGGTGCCCAAGGTGCCAGATCTCTAAGTGATCTGTATATTCTGAATTTGGTATATCTTCATCTCAGCCATATGGGTATCTGCCAGCAGCCACTGTTGTCACTTTGACCTCTTCATCTCAGATAACTCTTTCACCCAGCCATCTCTCTAAATGTTAACAGCTTTATTCTGGCCTCGTTATGATCTGAGGTTTTTTTCTGAACGAACTTTTAGCAACTTTGTCCCTGACTGTAGCCGCAGGATGGCTTGATATTGCTGAGGAAAGGAGAGGGCTGAGGCTCTTATCCCACTGCCTCCATTTCACAGGGCTTGGTGCTGGCAGTAAAGAGGGGTAGAAAGAAGACCTAAACATTCTCTTTACACTTCAAAGCCAAAGATCCCAGGAAACATTAATCTGGTCTGTTTGAGGACAGCATTTCATGCTGCCTTTGTGTTTGTAGTACTGTAAAAATTACTGTGTACTCTGTCCTTAATATGATATTAGGTTAAGCACAATTTTTACATAAATTTTGTTCTGCTTTCTAAGCCAGCTGAAGTTTTTTATTAAAGAGGCACCTGTGGTTTGTTTTTAATATTATCTTGGTCATGTACACTATTGCTGTTTGCTGAGGCCTCTGTCAGGAGAATGTTTCTTGTCAATGGTAACAAACTGGGTAGCACTGGTCAGTGTGGGCCTGTGTCAGGTCCCATTAAAATCAGTGAAACAGCCATTGACTTTGGTAGGAATTGGACTGAACTTCTTAAATGGAATAATGTTGTCTTTTGTCATCTTATTAGAACAAGAATAATGCTTCATAAACAGCCTCAATGAAGGAGACTCAAGTACTGAAGAGACTTAAAATGCAAGAGACTGTTAATATTCTTTAATTTCTCTATAACCATTATATTTGTTAGTAGCACATCTTGGAGTGTGGTTCATTGCAAGATGAAACTGGGAAGGAGTTATTGTCATCTGGCTTGCCTGGGTGCAAGAAATGCATGTTTATGTTTTGGTAGAAAAGCTCTTTGCTATCATTTCACAAACAATATTCTAATGTCTTTGAAGCCAGAATGAGTCTGTTGACCTAACAGATTGAGAATTAATTTCCTGTAGCAGAAAACTGCTTTTCCAGAGTCATGCTGAGACACTGACTCAGGACCAATTAAGGCAGGCTTCAGAGAGTGGGTGAAACTGTCAGAAGGCTGCAAATTACCCCAACCATCCTTTCCCTTTTTTAATGGTCTTAACATAGGGGTTTTCTAAGGCCACTCACATCTGCTGTGATGGCTATGAATGCATGTAAATGTCTTGCTCTACTAAATAATCTTGTGTGTCTCCTTCCTCTGATAAACTATTCCTTATCTCCTTACACCTTTCAGATCCTCACAGCAGAGTGTGCCTTACCTCAGCTGATCAGGACGACCCCCTCAGCTCTTACATCAATGCTAACTACATCAGGGTAAGAGCTCTGTAGCCCAGTGTGTCTGCCCAGCCTATCGGCCACCATTAACATAAACAGAATTGCACCACACGCTGGCTTTTAAAGGCATCCTAGCTGATCTGATTGTTCTTCTCTCCTGCTTACCTTAGCTGAAACCCCAATTTCAAAGTGCACCTGTACAGATTCAGACCAGACAGAAACATACTTCTGCAGTTCTTGATGCACAATTCCTTGTCAGCTGCCTAACCAAGGCACTGGATAATCAGCTTGAGTAAGGCTCATGACCTAGCCAGAGTCACCTCAAGGCTGTAGGACACTCTTTGCTGGAATTTCTTGAGTCTGTACTGTGCCTTTGCTCCATGTACATGTGTGCAGGAGAGAGATGGAGAGGAGAGCTGGTGCCATGCAGTCAGCATTTCATCTGGGATAGTTCTCTGGTTTTTTAACCTTCAAGGTTATGGTGGACATCCCTGTTAAAACTGATCTCTTGTTCTTTTGTTGACAGGGCTATGGAGGAGAGGAAAAGGTATATATTGCTACTCAGGGACCGATAGTTAATACTGTCACTGACTTCTGGAGAATGGTGTGGCAGGAGCGTTCTCCCATCATTGTCATGATTACCAATATAGAAGAGATGAACGAGGTAATGCTGTTACATCCAGTCTATATTTTTATCTCTACTCCAGCAGTTATTTTCAGCATAGACACTAAGCCAACAAACAGAAGTTAGTTCAGTGGCCTGTGCAATCAGAGTCAGCATTAAATTCTTCAGGCTCAGAGAAGATGTGGGCTTTTCTTTCACTTCAGTTTACTGTGAGTCCTGTTTTGCTGTCTGACTTGTCCTACTGTTGGTTCTGCCATTTTCCTTCCCCAGCTGACCTGAAACCCCTCCTAACCCAGCTCTATTTGCAGGCAGCCTTTGAAGTTCTTTCTGAAGGAATCAAAAGCAATAGTACCCCATAACTGCTAAGGCTGAATATCTTTAATCAGTAGAGTTGCTGCTGCATTATCTTGCATTTATTATGATTTGATGTCTACATGCACATCTCATTGAGGAAGTACCTGATTTTTGTATGATAATCCACAACTACTACTGACTTGGATATTGAAGACCTTCCCCTGAATGTGTCTAGGGAATGCTTGTGAAATGCTGAAATTTTCTATTTGCCACCTACCATCAATTAAATTGTAGTGATGTTTGTGCTAATCCACCTAAAGTGAATTCTTCTTTTTTTTTTGCAGTTTATAATACTGCAGCCCTCCAGCTGTTAATCACTTACCTGCTGAAATCTTTCCCCATAGCAGACTTGCAAGAACTTTGTGCCTGGGCTTCAGCTCACAGACAGGTAGCTGAGCTCACATCTGCCTTTACTGGCAGTGTAAGATGTGAGAAAGTGATCTAGGCATGCGTTGGGCTCTGCATCCTCCCCGCCACTAAGCAGCAAGGCTAGGTGGAGATATTAAAATGTTGTTTCTTAAGCTGCAGCACCATTGTATGTCAGGCTTGTCCTTGAGAACAGATTAGTAATTTAGGTTAGAGATTTTTGTTTGGAGAAGAAGCTTTAGATGCTTAGAAGGCAAAGAATATGGGCAAACATCCAGCATACAGACAGAGTTGTAGCTTACCTGCTAGCTGGAGGCTTAGTGCCCACACTCGTGCATGTGTACAAATATTCAGCTTTTCATAGATATAAAGTAAATATGTTCACGTCTTTTTTTCAACTTCATTGAAAAAAAGACATGAACAAGACTGACACAGAATTATGATGCTTTGCAAGTTAAAAATGGTCGATTATTACAGCTGGCTCGTTGGAAATGCCCTGTCAAGGATTGCTGAAAACCATGCAAAAGATGCAGAGTATGTTGCTGATCCGAATGCTTTGTTTTCGCTCAGGTTTGAAATTTGCACCTGCCTGTATCTGAGCAGCAGCACTGAAGCAATAACTTGCTCATTAATCAAAGTTGCCATTTTCTGGCACATACGACATTAAAATGTCGTGACATAGTCAGTGCACCAGAATCTTTCGCAGACTTTGAGGTTTAAAGAAGATGCAGAGGAAATGCTGGTCCTGAATGACATATCTGAAATGTTCTTCAACTATAGTGTTCATAACAAGATTGTATAACAGGAAGGCAAAATGACCTTTATGTCTGGATTGCCTCCTACCTGCACTGACCAAGTGTTTCAACTCTCCGGTCAGTCTTGGGAAGCAGTGCACTGCAGTGCTGATGCACTATAGAGCTGGAGCTTGCTACAGCTTGTATATCACAACAGAGCTGCTGAGTCTTTCCTGATACTTTTTGTGTCAAAAATGTATTGATGTCAGCAATATCAGCCATAAATACAAGGTCCTTTCATACAAACGTCTTCTCTACTCACTCCATTTATCTGCAACACTTTTATTAATAGATGAATAGCAGGACTCAAAGTACAGATTCAAACCCAAAAGTTTTGTTCAGCAATGATGCTAGTAAGAGAGACTTTGTTCTTTCTCAGTGCAATGGCTTCACTAATGTGAGGATTAAAAGCTCTGCACCTCAGCCCTCTGTCACTTCTAATCTGAATTGACAGACAGCCCCCAGAAATGGGTGGGCAATCTTACTCTGCTCCTTTAAGCAGAGCAGTGTCTGTGCTATTGATAGCTGGTAGCACTCTCGACAATTTTTGCAGTGGATTCTGCAGTTTATGAGCAGAGGAGGAAAAAACACAATCTGCATAAATAACTTTACAGAGACACAGTGGGCCACGCTCCCAGTGGGTTATTAACTGATGTACTGTGCAGATGGAACAACTCTGATTCTCCCACACAAAAATTTTGACTCAGTAACTTTGCAAGGTATTTTCTGTTGTTAGTCTTTCTCCTCAAGTGGAATTAGGTTTGGTGGGGGAGAGAAAAGTGATTCAACTTGTTTCCTCCAAGATTGTGTACAGCTGTGTAAAAGAGGAATCTTACAAGCATCATCTTTACTGAGGTTTGTTGAATAGCAGATACCTGCTCCCCTGTGATAATGAAATAGCTTCTTGCATTATCACAAGAGAGCCTTTTTCTTAGCCTCTGCCTGATTCATGTCATTCCATGTTCATGAACTAATTTGTGCACCATATTGAAATGCCTGTCTCTGCCTTTGCATATTGATTAATTTAGAGAAACTAATTATAAAACCAGTCTTTTTTAACCCTCCTTCCAGGATCAGAGGGACCTACAAATTTGCACTGGCTCATCTTTAGTGTATCAGTGCCACAGAGTCGATCTGCAAATGGACTTATAGTTTCTGTGTTTCCAAGTGCCAGGTTGTGCTGACTGTATCTCTTACTGTTTTTTTGCAAAATCAAATGTAGTAGTCCAATCTCTCTCACAGCTACTGCTGCTTTTTACTTCCCTATCTTTGAAAGATTCTCACAGACAATTTTAAGTGGATTTTGGTACATAATCTATTTTCCCAAGCATCCCAAGTCATGTTATTTTGTGCAAAAATGTATGTAAATGATCATTTTATATTCAGAGAGCACTGAGCCATTATAAAAAATAGAAAAGCTGTATTTTTGTTTCTACATCAGTATATATGAAGCACAGATATATTGGTAACTAGTATATATTGTACTAATCATTATTATCTCAAGAAAAAGATTAATTTAAAACACAAGCACATTGCCACCAGCCTCTCTAATGAACCTTCAAAATGCACATCAGTTGCATAAAGATAAATAAGGATGTGTGTATTTAAAAGCATTGGTTAGTAATTACTTGATTTGTGCAGTTTTAATGAAGCAATCAGGCTATTATGAATGCAGCAAAAATCAACTGAAATGTAGTCCCTGTTTAGTAAGTGAAAGATTGTACTTATTATAGAAACAAAATTTATTCATATTCATCTCTGCATGTGCTATATTCAATTTCAGAGGAGAAAAAAACCAAGCCTCCCTTGATACCTGCTTAACTGGATTTGTTTTATATTGCACACAGAAATGCACAGAATATTGGCCAGAGGAACAAGTCACCTATGAAGGAATAGAAATCTCAGTTAAGAGAGTCATACAAGCAGACGATTACCGTTTAAGGCTCATCACCCTAAAGGTAAATCGTTCCAATGTACTTACAGTAGCTTAGCTGTCTAAACCTATAAATGCAGATGTTCAGGGGGAGTTGTGTAGAAAGCTTCTGCACAGTATAGTGCTGGACAAATACCACTTTTCATTACTGAAGTCATTGTGGTTTTGCCCAGTTCACCAGCATGAAAGTTACAGGAAAATCGGCAGTCGGAGGTTTAGGCTGCATGTGTACAGTCTGAAAGCCACCAGGCCAGTTGTAGTAGTGTGGGGTTCACTGGGTAAGAAACCAGTGACTCATTCTGTGCCTTTGTCCTCTGGGTTCATTGATCATTTAGAATGAAATGTCAGCTCACAGAGAGCTTCTTTCTTTGCAAGTGTAGTTTTATATACCAGTAACCATTCTATCATCTTATGGATACAAAGTTTTAGCACTGGTTTAATTTTTTAAGTACTTAGATACTACTTAATCTAAAGTACCAGAGTCCTATTTTACAACTCTTTTCCATTGCTAGGTTCTAGAATATCAAGCTACATGTTTTAGTAACAGTCTGTTTACATAAACTTCATACATCTTTCATCTGCCAGATCTACCCCGACCTCAGTATAACACAACAATTTCTTTCCAAGCTGGAAAAACTCTCCTTTTATCCAACCAGTTTCAAGTCTCTTCAGCCATATGCTAATGGGCAGAAAGCCAGCATATGACATCCCATGTCTGGATTCAGAGCGTAGAAAGTCTGTCACTCATGCTTTTGGCAAAGGTAGCAAGGAGAAAATTGCACTCCATGACAAGTGGGAAGTGAAGAATATCTACATGTTGCAGACTTGTAGCTCATCTGGTTTTGCTTTTAGGTTAGACAGTGGTTTTGTTTTCAGTTCTAGTGGGTCAATGTCTCTTCCTTCCACCCTCAAATGTCAGGATGTGAACTGCTGAGTTCTAGAACTGAAATAAAGATTCCATTTAAGTTACCTGTCCCTAGAGCTGTGCATTTGCCATTTAATGGCAATAGTGGAGCAGCAGCTCTGAACCATGCATACATTAAGTGACTTGGTAGTGAAAACTGGAGAAGCCATGAATTGACTTCAGTTTACCCTTAAACAGGAGTGTTCAGGAATACATGATTACTACATGCTTTACAGAGTAGACTGTCATTTTTCTCTCCGTATAGGGGATAAGATTTGTCAGGTTTTGGGAATTTAGAAAAAGCTCAGGCTATAGGCAAGGCTTGTTTTCTGTTCTCAGAGAAAGCTGCTAGTGTCTAGCCACTGAGTCATGATTTCAGCTATAGAATACGTGTTGTAGACTTCAAACTGTCTATTAAATCTTGCTTCCTCCTAGCTGTTCCCAAGTCTTCTCAGTCCCAAGGAACCATCAATAGAGAATATTTTGTTCAAGTCAAAGCAGAAGTGTACAGAACCACAGAAGTCAGAGTGCTCCAAGCAGAAGCATAAAACTTTTAACACAGCAGACAAAACTAAAGGCATCCAGAGTTCATCACTAGAACTTTGTATGTTTTCTGTTGCTGTCAACCAAATGATTTATGTAGTGATTCATGTTTTTCTTCAGATGACTTTTACTTTTCCCTCAGTGTTATTGACAGCATTTTTATTATAATTTTTCTCAACTGAGTTAAGAATTGGGTGTTCATAACTTCTGTGACTCACACAGAGTCACACATTCAAAAGCAACTGTGTTTCAGAGCAGTGTTGATCTGATTTACTGCAGTGAGTTTGAGTGTTATTCATGATAACTAGTTATGCTCTCTTAAACAAAGTATTTTCTCCCTAGGGTAAATAACCTAAGGCCAGACTCTGTGCTATGATAGTAAGAGTCTCTGTTCCTGAAGTGAGCTAGACGCAGCCTTAAGGATCCTGTGGCTATGCTTCAGTGAGCACTTTAAACCCAGTGTAAGATGGAACAACATCTCAATGAAGCTGAGCCTCCCTTTGCCCAGCTCTCTTGTTCTGATCCTTGAGCCATCTCCCATGTGCCCTCACAAGTGTTTGTGACTGTGTGCCAAGCCAAAGGGAGAAACTGATTGATCCTTCTGAAAATTAATCCATCTCAAGAAAGGAAAACGATTTAACGTGATTGCTTTCCCAATCTAGTTCATGGTGAAGCTGTGCAAAAGCTTTGTCCTCCAAAGAGAAGGGTGGAAAATGCACAACCACAGAGCACTCTTAGCATCCAGTGACTGACAACCATAGTGAGAGACTTGGGACTATACGTGACAAACTATTTTCATATTTTTGTGCCTTGTTCTTCAGAAAGAGTTATATTTGTCTTTTTTTTTTCTCTGTTCAACTCATCCAGCCATGGTTTGAAGGGAGGGTTGTGGCAGCTAACGCTTCTGTTCTTGGACCTTTTGCAAACATTTACTTTGCCCTGTGCCAGCTGGCTTGTGCAATGGCTGCAAGGGTAAGGCCAGTTCCCTGGGCACCGTGTTACTATTTTGCACCTTTAGAAATCAGACAGAAGGATATCACTTTGAACACACAAAATCAGAAGCTCGCAGCACTACTTGGCACTCCAAAAAGGAAACGGCACATTTGCTATATTCATAACCATGCTGAGACAGAGAATCAGAATTTGTGTCTCTCAAAAAGACCTGGACTGCAGCTAGATACAATTCCCACCTTCCATACTGCCTCTGAATTTCTCACCATGTCTAGAAGAAGAGTAGAATTGACAGGAGACCAATATAAGTCTGTCTGTCAGAAGAGATAGAAAAATAAGCTCCCATCTCTCTCCCTCATCTATTTATCTAGCTATCAGAGACAGAGATATGGCTCCTGGCTCTCTGTCTGTCAAATACATTATGAAAGCAATTATGTCACAAGCACAGCTCTGGCTTTGCTGAATGAATCTGTCAAGAGGGAACAGACCGCCTGGAGTGTTTTGCACACAGCTCTTGGCACTAAAAGAGCAGAATATTTTGTGGGGGGAGGAATTTTTGGTGTTGTTTTTGGTTTTTTTTTCATAAGGCAGTTTACTGAAGTGCAGTCATGCAGTCATGATATTTGAAGTCCAGACTTCTGTGTTGTGTGGCTTCCTATTTGGATTTCTGTTCCATTTAACATTCACATAATGGTTGGGGTTGGAAGGGACCACTGGAGATCATCTGGTCCAACTTGCCTGCTACAGCGAGTTCCCCTAAAGCAGGTTGCATGTGCTTGTGTCCAGGTGAGTCTTGAATATCCCAGAGAAAAAGACTCCACAAACTCTCTGGGCAGCCTGTTTCAGTGCTCTGTCACCCTCAAAACATTTTTCCTCTTATTCAGATGGAACTTCGTGTTTCACTTTGTGCCTCTTGTCCTGTAGCCAAGCCCTACTGCAAAGAGCCTTGACCCATTCTCTTGACACCCTCCCTTCAAATTTTGATAAGATCCCCTTTCAGTTGTGTCTCCTCCAAGCTAAACAGGCCCAGCTCCCTCTAAGTGAGGTGCTGCAGTGCCCTAATCATCTGCATGGCTCTCAACTGGACCCTCTCCAGTAGTGCCTTGTCTCTCCTGAGCTGGGGAGTCCAGAGCTGGACACAGCACTCCCCTCTCTGGGGCTGAGTAGAGAGGCAGGATCACCACTCACAATCTGACAACTCTACTTTTCTTAATGCACCATGGGATACCTTTGGCCTCCTTGGCCACAGGGGCACTGCTGGCTCATGGGCAGCTTGTTGTCCACCAGGTCCTTCTCCACAAGGCTTCTTTCCAGCTGGTCAGTCCCCACACTGTACTAGTGCCTGAGGTTATTCTTCTCCACCTGCAGGAACCACACTTGCCATGTTGAACTTCATCGGTTCCTCTCTGTCCAGCTCTCCAGCCTGCCCAGGTCTCATGGAATGGCAGCACAATTTTCTGGTGTTCAGCCACTCCTCCTAGTTTTGTGTCATCATCAAGAAAAGCGCTTGAGGGTATTCTCTACCCCTTCATCCAGGTCATTGATCAGTAAATAGAACAGTGCTGAACCCAGTACTGATCTCAGGGGAAGGCCGCTGACTATGGGCCTTCAGCTGGGCCCTTGGCTGCAGATCACAGTTTTTGGACCCCTTCAGCCAGTTCTCAATACATCTCACTGTCCACTCATCTAACCTATGCTTCCTGAGCTTACCTCATGAGGAAGTTACAGGAGACAGGGTCAAAAGCCCTGCTGAAGTCAAGATAGACAATATTCCTGCTTTCCCATCATCCACCCAGCGAGCCATATTGTCATAGAAACCTTTCAAATAGGTCAAGCATGATTTTCCTCCTGGAAGATCCATGCT
This sequence comes from Camarhynchus parvulus, assembly GCF_901933205.1. NCBI lineage: Eukaryota > Metazoa > Chordata > Aves > Passeriformes > Thraupidae > Camarhynchus > Camarhynchus parvulus. The sequence continues at coordinate 13,820,054 of NC_044575.1, read as the reverse complement.
GAATAATACAGATAACCTTCTTTTCCTCCACATGTTAAGAGGTGATGTGCAGGGTGAACTATTTAATTGCTTTTTCAGGAATGGAACTGAGGCTGACTGGTGTGTAGCCCCCTGGGTCCTCCCTCTTGCTGTCTTTTTGAAGACTAGAGTGGCATTGGCTTTCCTTCAGTCTTCAGGCATCTCTCCTGTTCTCCGTGATCTTTGCAAGATAATGGAGAGTGACTTAGCAGTAACATCTGCCTGCTCCCTCAGCACTCGTGGGTAGATCCCATTGGGGGCCGTGGATTTGTGTGTTTCAGGTTTATCTAAATGCTTTCTAACCCAGTGCTTATCAACCAAAAGAAAGTTGGCTTTTTCTCCAGAATTTCTTGCCTTCAAGGTCTGGGATTCCTGTGGGCCAGCATTGGCAGTGAAGACTGAAACAAAGAAGGCATTCGTAACTCTGCCTTCTCTGTATCCTCTACCACCAGGGCTCCTACCTCATTCAGCAGTGGGCCTACATTTTCCCTGCTTTTCCTTTTGCTACTGATGCAACTGAAGAAACCTTTCTTGTTGTCCTTGACATCCCTTGCCAGATTTAATTCCAAATGGGCTTTAACCTTTCTTGTCACATCTCTGCATACTTTGACAACATTCCTATATTCCTTCCAAATGCCATGTCCCCTTTTCCATATTAAATAAATTTCCTTCTCGTGTGTGTTTTTGGGTTTTTTTTTTTTGCCAGAAGCTTCTTGCTCATCCATGCATGGCTCCTGCCCTCTTTGCATGATTTCTTACCCAGAGAGATGCACCGAAATTGAGCTTGGAAGAAGTGATGCTTGAATATTAATTATTTGTCTTAGATTCCCTGTTTTCTGGGGCTTTAACTCAAGGGATTCCTGGAATTAAGTCCTTGAAGGAATCAAAGTTAAGTTTTCCAAAGTTCAGGCTTGTAATCCCACTTACTGCCCTTGCTCCTTACATGTAGGATCCTCTATCATCTCTTGGTCACTGCAGCCAAGGCTACCCTCAACCTTCAGGGGCCCAACCATGTACTTAACACAAGGTCACCTCTCCTTGTTGGCTCCTCCACCACCTGTGTCAAAAAGATCTCATCAGTGCTCTGCAGCAATCTCCTGGACTCTGTGTGCACAGCCATCTTGTGCTTCCACCAGATTTATTTAATCTTCTCAGTCTTAAAGGGAAAGCCATGTTTCAGCATCAATTTTACAATGAGAAGTTCTTGTAAAACTTTTGTGCTGTTTGTCTTAACTGGATTGCAGAAAGGAGAAGAGGTCAGAAACCTGAAACATTACTGGTACACCTCTTGGCCAGACCAGAAGACACCAGACCAGGCCCCTCCTCTGCTACAGCTAGTACTGGAAGTGGAAGAGGCCATGCAGAGTGCAGAGGAGAAGAATGCCCCAGTGATTGTTCACTGCAGGTAAATAAATGTTCTGTCTGAATTCCAAGGGTTTCTTTGCATACAGTGACACAGTGCGGAGACTGCCACACAGGCCATCAGTCACACGTGTGAAATGTTGCCCAACTGCTGCTGAAATGTGCTTGGAACCTCAAAGCTTTAATGCCAATAATTTTCTATTACCAAGTGTTGCATTCAGATACAGACTGAGTTGAACATAGAAGCTGGCAGTGGCTCAGTTACTTGTAAGAATAATTTCATTTTATTTGCCTTACCAGTAATGTATGCCTTTGATTATCTTTGAAGGGCCAAGTTGGCAAAGATTAGCATACGTTAGGTGAAATTGAGTAGGAAAGCACATGCAAGCAGACAAATAATAGCATTTGGTTTTAAGCATCAACCCCCCCTGTTTTGTAGTCCTTCTTTGCTTTTTTTTTTAATAAGTCATTATTAGGCCAGAGACAATAATTTAAATATAACACATAAATGAAAGAGTGACAAAGCTGATTACAGCAAGTATTAATCAATAGTCAGGACATGTATGCAATTGATAGTAAAACTGAAGTGTCAGTAAGAATCCCTGGCAAAGATGAAAACTTTGGAGCAAAAGGAGCAAAATCTCTACCGTGGTTTATTCCTGATGAAAAAATTGTAATTATCAATCAGAGCAGAATAAAAATAGATGAGGATAGATACTCGTCTTCTGTCCTCAGAAAGAAGTGGGATGATGTACTTATCATCTGTAGACATGATGAACCATGTTCTCTTGCACTGCTATCTAGGGAGCATGTTAAGCATCAACAACCACTATTAAATCAGATCTGCTAGTTGATTTTCACCCAAGAGTGGTTTAAAAAAGTTGTTTCATCCACTCTAAACCATTAAAGTTTAATGTAGATGAATTACAGGTCTTGGAAAGTTGGAGAAGCTCCACAGGTCAAAAAGGAAGCCCTGTTTTGCCAGTGTTTAGGAAGGTTAAATGTAATTACTTGAAAACTACAGTCTGTTCTCAAAACAGTTGTTCCAGGTAAATAGCAGAAAGCCTGATAAGAAATGCAGTTTCTCTTGCCAGGGTAATCTTCCATCATTTCAATAACATACATTTTGCCAAATTTATTTTTGTACAGAATATTGCTTTATTTTGCATAATGTTTTCTAGGAAACAGCAGATGGTTGCTCTCCAAAAGCCATAGTAATGGGTATTATACAATGAGATGTTTTTAAAGAGCCTCTTGGCAGAACTGGTTGGTAGCCTGGTGTCATCACAGATCCGACTGTAAGCTAATATGTAGTAATCACTATTAAAATGCTCGTGTGATAAACTGGACACGTGCTTTCTGCCAGTGTTTTAAAACAGATGTGAAAAATTTGGGTGAGTTCAGCTGAAAATAAGAAGTGATTTGTAAGGAAGTCTTCTTTGTCCATGGAAATTTGTGACTCTCTAGGAGCTTCTAGGGAGGTCCTTGAAGAACTATGGTATTGCTGCTGGTTACCATGTCACTCTTGCTTTGCATATTCATTCTGTCCTCTTGTATGGTGTCATCCCCGTGACACTGTAATAATCTGGGGAGAAATGGGGCATTTTTATTTCGAAAAAAAAGTACTAAGAGACATGGATTATGAAGTGTTCTATGTGGATAATGTGCCACCCAACGCAGTCTCAGCCACTGAGAGACCTGCAGCTTGTCCTGGAACAAGCACTGTTTCCTTTATCTAAAAATGGGTGTTGTTCCCTCCCTTTGTAAAACAATGAGGTGACTGGACAGTAAACAGTATCAGGAGTTGTGTGCTGTGATCTATTTGGTAATGGTCAAATGGAAGATGAAGGACTTGTGGGCAGCTGTGAACTGTGAGCTCCAATGTTGCTTGAACATTTCTTGCCAGTGGTTTTGCATTACAGTTTTCTCACAATGTAAATGAAAGCAGGATTTCCTGTAGTTGTGTCAGGTAATTATTCCTGAGTATGCTCACTTAATTATTTCATGCACAAGAAGGGCTTCCAGCATTTGCTGGTAGTTTGTTAGGTGATGAGAAGAATTCACAGCTTCTATAGCACTGTGCCTTTGAAAATAAACTCAGTTCTGGTCAGATATAGAAGAGTTCAGGAAAATTTTAAGAAATTTTTTTGATAGTGAATTTGTTGTATTCTGCTCTAATTCAAATTACTGTGTTGCAGATCTGATGAGAAAATGGCATCACACTTACTATACTGCTGTTAGCTCTAATTATTTAAGCAAGAGCTGGGGTTTTTTAACTCCACCTGTGAATGAAAATAGCTTCAAAAAAGCTGTTAAAATTGAGAGTTTCAAGGCAAAGTTTGCCTTCAAAGCAAGGCTTGCTGTCCCAACAAATTCTTACCAAGAAACGCAGAAGCTTTTTTTCAATGGTTCAGTGAAAGGTTCAACAACATATTGGGTCAATGAGTCTCCAATAGTCCATTTTTAGCACTGTATCTGCAATGTTCACCCTTCTGTGAGTGGTTCACACTTAATCATGTCATCCAGCAAAGTTGGTATCTTTTCCTAGTTATGGCTTTCCATCTGGAAGCACCCAGCTGGCAAAGGTCGGAGGGACAAAAGGGATGATGGGGTCTGTGCTGCTTTAGTGGCAGTCATTTGACAGGAAAGTTCCAAAATCCTTCTGACATCTCCACTGCCTCTCTCTGCTCTTCCCTTCCCTAGTGCAGGCATCGGGAGGACTGGCTGCTTTATTGCCACAAGTGTCTGCTGTAAACAGCTGAAGAACGAGGGCATAGTTGACATTTTGCGAACAACCTGCCAGTTGCGGTTAGACAGGTAAGAAAGCCTCCTTCCTTTCCAGAAAAATAAAAAGCAAAAATGGTAATAGTTCCCCTTATTTAAGGAGAAGAATGTAAGAGGGGAAGAACAAGCCTAAGTGGAGGCCGAGAGAGAACATTCCTCTGACTTGTAATATTTGCCTCAGCAGTAAACCTTACTGAACAGCCCTACAGCTGATTTAGGTTCACAGCTGTCATCAAAGTCTGCACGGCTGTCCAGCTCCATGAAGCGAGGGGCAACCATTTACCAGCTGAGGAGGTGGCCCCATTTGTTCATACAGAAGCAAAGACTCAAAGATCTGCTGTACTTCAGTTCAGAGCCACAGATCATCACTTTTCTCCCAGAAGGAGTAATGAAAATTTATCTCATATAGCTGTGAGCCATGGAAGGAGAGACATTTTCTGGGGAAGTAGAGTGCACAACCTGGAGTGTTTGCAGACATATGAAAGGAGCTGTGAAAATCTCCACAAATTCAATGGTTTTCAGTTAAGCATTTCTTAACACACCACCTTGAGTTTGATTATTAAGTAAACAGATTTGAATTTTGTACCAGAGATGTTATTTTTCCTCTCCCACTGGTTTCAAGTGCCATCAAAACATGTCTCAGTGCTCTCTCTAATGATAATGATAAATGTAGTTGGGGGAAGAGATGTCACGAAAAACATACCAAAGATTTTTCTGAGGGAAAAAAAAGAACCTCAACCCCACGCTGAACTTTATTTCAGAGAAGAAATTATGCTCAGTGGGAGGCAAAAAATGAAATGCTTGCTGCCCTGCTGAGGCTCTGATAGACAGGGACCTGCAGGGGCTTAGAGATTTGGCTGTTTCAGTGGATTTTAGCCCAGACAAGGGAAGGCTTCTTGAGAAAAAGAAAACCAGATTATGAATAGTGAGTGCTGATTATCCACGGTCCAGTTAAATATCTGTCTGGATGTGAAATATCTTGTCTCTGTGACTAATGTTACACAGGAAAATTGCCACACAAATGAAGGCTGAAGGCACCTGCTTACAAATGTGTGTGATACAGCAGGCCAATTGCAAATACTAGCTTTGAGGGGAGAGGGGAACTGGCAGTCACTTTAAGACTCTGAAGAAGGAAAATCATGTTTAAAGGACTCCATAGGGGAAAAGGAAGACTACAGGAGCTTCTGTAGCTGCATGTAGCTCTCAGGAGTGGGATGGAATAGATAAAAGCCATTTAAATGTCATGGGGTAAAATACTGAAGATGGAAAGCAGATCACCATCCTTCCTACAGAAAAGCATGATTTCTTCAAGGACTGAAAAATAGGGCATGTAGTCTCTTGGAAGTCATGCTGCCACCCACTCTCATTTTCATGAACTCCCCCAAAATCTCCAGGAGTCTTCAAAAGTAGCATGAGAGGTTGATAGAGTGTCCAAGCAGCTGTAAGAGGGAAGACTGTGTCTCCTCCTCTTGCCTGATCATTACTAGGATGGTAAGGAGTCACGAGGGACTTAGGGAAAGAAGGCTGAGTGCAGGCCAGAGTAGGTGTCTGAAGGAATGCACCTCCCTGCTTTACACAGAAATAGAAAGGTTGGCATTAGCCCTGAGAACCACCTTTGAGGTTGCCATGTACCCACGAGAGAGAACAAAGGGGTTTTCCCCTTCCTTCCCTCAGAAATCCCTTGGAAAAGTTCTGTGGACTGGGCTTTGCATCAGTGGCCAACAGATGGTCCTAAAATAACCTAGTATGACTAAGGAGAGGAAGTAATCATTCCTGCATCCTTCCCACAGTGCTGAGAGACATTTGCTGTCATTGCCCACAACGCAACTCAGATTTCAAAGGTTTCTGTGGCAAATAGGGGTGAAAACAAAATTCTGTGCCAAAGCCTGGACAGCAAGCACGTGTCATGGCGTGCATATGTGTGGCAAGGGAAGAAACCACCACATAGCAGGAAACTGGATAAAAGGAAAATAATTTCCTGTGGTGTGAATCTCAGTGGACAGCCTGGTGCTTCTACTGCTCCAACTTCAGGGTGCAACCCCACTGTTAATGGAACTTCTTGGGGAGAAATTGTCAGATATGATTAATGTTCCTTGTGTGTTACAGTCTGACATAGATATATTTCAGTGCTGTGTGGAGCACAGAGGCACTCAGAAACAAATCAGCTGTGAGCTTGTATTAAGGAGAGCAGATGGGGAGGAGATGCTCAGCTAGGAATTTATTTTTTTTTTAGAAACACAGTCTGTGTTTCTCACCTTTGCTAGATGATGAAAGGTTAGAGAATAGGTCCCTGCCCGTCCCTGCTCATTGTAGCTGCTTAACAAAATAAGTGCAAGGGGCTGAAGGACAAGGTTGCCTTTCCTGCTCATCTCTCCCTTACTGGTATGGCTGCTGTGTAACCCATAATGGTTAAGTTGGACCCCATAGAAAAGGGCTGTCCCCAAGGAGAGTGCTAGCAGTCTGCTACCCATTTGGCTTAGAGGAAGCAACTTTTCATTCATGTTCTCTGGTGAGGTTTCTAAGGGAATGCACCACATATGCTCTTCCTCAGACTGACACAGTCTGGTTGGCTCCAGTCACCTGTGGGTTCCCATGTTCCTCAGCTCCATTTGTCATTTCAGCCTCCTTTTGGCACCGCGCTGCCGGGATCTGTGCACCAGCACCAGTGCTGGCACAATTCTCTGTACACTTTCTGTGAGCTTCAGCTGTAAGTTTTATTTGTCTTCATAATGGATTGTCAAGGGATCATACCACTTTCAATGGTACTCTTAGCAAAATTTCAAATGTTAGTAGAATCTGCTTAAAATTAACAACTTCATCCTGATTGGTTTTGTTCATTTCTGTCTCCCCTTGTAGTGCTTACATGTTAGTTAATATACTACTTGCAGAAATACACAGGCTAATGACACATGGAAAATCAAACTAGTTTTGCTCCTGCTTGCATTTCCTTTCAGATTTTCAGTTTTAAAGAGAACATTAAAAGCTGAAAAATAAGCTGAACAAAAACAGGTTACTGTGCTGAGGGATATTTTGCTATCAGGGTGTGCATAGCAGTCAACTCAGTTACAAATCTGAGCTGTCCTTTCTAAAGTAACATTGTGTGCTCCAAATTCCTGATGGCCATCCATGATTCTCTGGCTAACTTGCCAAAAGCTTGATGTGGAGTGGCCCAGAGGAAAGAATCCTCATTGCAGAATGGGAAAATTGCATCAGTTGTCTGGGCTGGTGTGGCTTGGCCTGGCCTGGCCCTCTTTGGTCCCAAATTCAGTCCCTAGTGCAGCTGTGAAGTCTTGGATAGGGTGCTTCCCCTCTTTATTCCCCTGCTCCCGTCTGTCTCTCTAGGGCTTTGGGGTGGGAATTACTTTTCAGAGAAGGGTTTTTGGAGTACAAGTGCTTAGGTACGATAAGGGTAAATGATGATGGTGATGCTTTCCTGGAGGAGAGCCTCTGCCAAGGAAAATGAATGTAAAGCCCATTCCTGTTCTCCCTGCCTTCTGTTCCTTGCTCAGCAGACACTTTCAAAATGGAGCTGGAGGTCAGGCTTGAAGCTGGTTGCAATCAAAGGGCACTTCTAACTCATTTCAGAAAGCTTTGGAATGGACCTTTGGTGTGGAGCACAAGCTTCATGTTAGCTGTGCTATTTCCTCACGTGTTTGCAAGTAATAAGACTGCTGTTTCCCTCCCCTTTTCTTCTTGCCTTTCAGGGGAGGAATGATCCAGACTTGTGAACAGTATCAATTTGTGCATCATGTCATGAGCTTGTACGGAAAGCAGCTTTCTAGAGCAGCAGAAGAATAAGTGTTCATGATATTCCTAAAGGCTAAAGCCAGGAGAACTTTTGACTGCGCTCAGATATATTTCAGATCTGATAAGAGACACATGGTAACCTGGCTGTCTTAGCTGGAAAGATATTATTTTACTTTGATATTGCTTTTATGCTCTTGTTTGCATTGACATTAAAGAGCTGAGCTACGCCTTGTCTTAAGTATATGTGACAGGACGTAATCTTCACCAAAAAAGGCTTATTTATACTGTAAATAATTATAGTAGCTTCATTTGTTACAAAAGCAAGGAAAAAAAAAATGGAAAAAAATCCACTGTCTTCAGTTTGTTCTTTTTTAAAAGGTCATTGCTAATATATCCAGTGTGAAACTTTTTGAATTGCAATGCTGAAATGTGCCGTATGTTGACTAAGCTTGAAAGTAAATTTTTGCCTCTTTCTGATTGTTTTTACATATAAAATTACCGAATACTGTGTGTATCGTAAACCTTCTGAGCCTCTGCATTGAAAGACTCAAGTAGATTTGCATTGAAATGATGTTTCACACATCATGTTTGCTTGTTTATTTTTTCTAAAGCAGTCCACTACCAGTGTTACCAGAACTAAGGGGGAAACAAGATTTCAATGACGTGAGTCAAATTCTTGCCTCGAATTCTTACCAGCAGTGTACCCCAGTATCATCACAGTGGGGTGAATCTGAGTAGACATTAATCTGAACATAAATGCTTCGTGCTTTACCTTTTCTTTGTCAATATTTGGTCATCTTAGTCATCTGGCAAACAGATTGTATTTCTGCAAATAGTTTCTATTTTTACATAGAATAGAATTTCTCCTGAAATCTGAGATTCAAAATCAGGTGAGGAATTTTTTTAGTTCATCTTTATTAAAAATCTAATAATAAAATCACTTTTATTCTATGAATTTATACTTGTTTCAAAGCTTTGAGGGTAACCATATGTCCAGTGCCTATTAAAATGAATGCAAATTCTAAAGGCAGCTTAAAAAAAAAATCAGTGTGAACTTGTTGGCTGCTTTGTGAGAAATTTGCCCTCAGACCAAATTTAGACAATAATTGGCCCATTCTAACCACTGGTCCAGGAAACAGTGTTTCCTTTCCAATAATACAGACTGCTGCCTGTGCTTTTTGGTTTAGACTTCAATCAGTCTGGGAAGATGGTAGCGTGTGTTTAATGCTTAGAGGTGAGCACACGTTTTAGTGCTTCACTGAGCAGAGAAAAATGGAGGTGCACAGGATCCTTAACATGAAAGATGAGTGTTTTGTGAATAGAAGCTCTGATGACCTACTAAAAATATATATTTGCTTCTCTTTATTTGTAACAATAACCAAAACCCACTGCTTCTATTAGTGCAGAAGATTCTGAGAATTTACTGCACTTCCTAATCAGGAGAAGGTAAAGCAGCTCTCAGAACAATAAGGGCTGATCCTGCTCCCACTGATGTTTTGCCATTGACGTCAGCAGGTGCAGGGTAAGGCCTGAAATGTTACGCCTACAACTTCATCACTGTGGGGGAAAAGGTTTCCCAATATTTCAGTACACATCTTTGTGTTTATTCTGTATCCATGAACCTGTAAAAATCCTGTCTGCAGGGTTTGCATGAATGTGTGGCAAAATGTGTTCTCTTTAAACCACTTGATTTTATTGCTGTATTTAAAATATTTCCTTCAGTGAGAAGCTAGCAGAAAGAACTGGCATTCTTTTTTAAAATACTGGTGATAGTCATTAAAGAGAGCAATAAACTTAAGCTTTTGAGCATAACATGACTGTTAGTTTTATGTAAGTCTTGACAGCTATAGTCTCTGTGCTACCAGCTTCTTCGAAGGGGTAACACTATTCCGTCTAAGCACTCCTTTAAAATAACAAAATAGCCATTGATATTCTGGTTAATATTGAAAGTGGAACTCCCTGTAAATATTTTTCAGCTTTTCAGTGCCCTTCCATGTCAAAACCGACTCAGTGAATAAAACTACTTGCTCTGTCATCAGCTTCCCATGCATCTGCTAAAGAATGCTTGTTGGCTGGAGGGCAGTGTGCATATAGGAGGTAAGTTCAAAATATAAATTGCCTCCTGCACAAGGAGGTTTTCTACAGGAGAATAACTTTATGGTAAGCAAGGTAAAAAGGGCTCTAAGATACTGACCTTGAGGTCCTTGCACAGTTGGCAGTGCCTCACTGACTTGAGTAGAAGTGAATGATTTACAACAATGAAGGAAATCTGGCCTGCTGTCCACTCCCATTTTACACGTGTGGAATGTCCTGAGAGTGTGGTTGTTGATAAAATCAGGTTGTTTGGCATCAATTCACTGCTACAAAGCACATGTCAGCCTTGTTGTATGCTCTGGTGATGAGGGCTGCACTGCTGTCACCTCATACCAGGCAAGAGCAATACCACTTGGTCAGGATCAAAATATTCAAATGCCTCTTAAAATGTTATTTTGTCTGACAGATTTGGAACTAATCCTCCTATTTACTCTCTGGCCTTATCATAATTAACATATTTCTGCCTCTTTTTTTCTTTACTTTTTTTAAATAGAATTTCAGATCTGAAGGATGTTTTATCAGCTGTTCTGATCTCTTCTGGCAGCAGAGGTAGTCTTAAGAAGTGCTTAAGATTAGGAGAAAGGAGCTCTGGCCGTGTGCAAGCACTTGAGATGAGTGGGGCTGTTGCTTCTGTAATCAGTGTGTTTGAAACTGAGCTGACAATAGGAGCTAAGCTAAGCTATGTCTCTGGCTAGTCTTTTTACTCCTTCTCTATTAAATGAAAATTCCAGGCATGCTTCATCCACTCTCTCCTGCTCAGTGCCCAGGACTCTTTTGTGTGTTAGTACCTACAACACAGTTGCTTCCCAGAAGACTGAATTCCTCTCTCCAGGTGGGTAAAAATATAACAAACATGAGATTATTTTATTTAGAACTAACTGCAATATATTCTGTTTGATAAGCTTTTTCACACTTGGAACAGGGCAGAGCCTAGCTCAGTGCCTTGGTTGTTTGCTGGTAATTTGGTCAATTTGGTCACCACATTTGAGCAGTTTTATCCTGTTCCTCTTTCTGTCATGGTAACAGACTAATGGCACATTCTGTCCTCGTGCAGGTAGTCTGAGATCAGCAGATGCCAAAGTTATGTGAAAACAAAAACTAAGATTGCACTTGAAGGGCTGTCCCCAGATGAAGCACGACTGGCTCTCTGAAGGATCAAGGTAAAGATGACTTAGTCAAATTATTCTTAAATGTCAACTACCTAGTAGTCATGTAGGGAAGAGAACTGCATTTCTTCCAAGACTTTCAAAAGTATCTATTTATTCTGGACTTTTCTTTGTAATTAGCCTACAATGGAAAAATCTTAACCTGTGAATTTGCAGTTGCAAAATGGACTTGAGAATGAAGACAGGACAAAACAGGACCTTGGTTCCTGTGGCTTCCCTGCTGTCTCTTCAGAAGAGGAATCGTGCAGCTTGCACATAGATGGTCATGCCTTATAGATTTGCTATGGAGAAAAAACAAAACACTTTTTCTGAAGTCCCTTTTTTCTTCTGCCAAGTCTGTAGATGAGTATTTCCTGGAAGAGTGACTGGAAGAGTGACTGTCACCTTAGGATAAAGTAGGGCAGCTCAAGGAAGTTTTTTCCCTGCAAGTTAAAAAAAAAAAATCTCCATTCAAAAGCACAGAAGAAATAGGCGAATGAAAGCAGCATTTGCAGCTTTGTGTGCATAAGGTGTAGGCAATCAAAGATCTGCATGCTCTAGGCAGCACAAGCATTGATTTCTAGTGCCTCAATATGTGAATTTCACATATTCACAAAGTTAATTTCTTCCTTTACATGCAAGGAAAGAGAAGCATCTAATCTCCTTTGAGCCCTGATAGAGATCAGGCTCCAGCACTTGAACACAGCAGATGCTACATTCCTGTGGCGTGGTGTGAAAGTCGCACAAGGGGTTGTGATTAGACCTGCCCAAGCTTCTGGGCCATATAATACCCAGCAGGGCAGCAGTGTCAGGTTTACTCAGATGATGGCAAAGCTGAATGAAGAGAAACTGAATTACTTACTCAGAATTAAAAGCCATATTGGCACCAGAGCTAGCAATATGGCTCTGAACATTTGAGAACATAAAGCATAAACAGTCTGGCAAAGGACTTGAATATTGCAATTCCTGGCCCTTTCTCCCTGCTGGACCATGCTACTCAACTTGTGTTCCCTCTTGGTTCTTGTCTTATCTGCCTGAGGCTGCTTATGCTTTAAATAGAATTAAATGTCACTTTATTTCACTACTACTACAACATATTAACCCAATATGTTGATAGCCAGTGTTTTCCAGAAATCATCTCTTTCCTTGAACAGCGCCTGTCTTACTAGACACCCTTCAGAGGGCTCAACCTCTTCTGCATAGATCTTCATCCCAGAATTCTGGAGGTATAAATCTGCAGTTATGTGCATCTTAAAATTGGCATTTCTCCGTTTAGAAAAAGTTGTGTCTGCCCGAATTAAAGCTTTTTATTAGTCTCACCTTAACTCCCCTATTTCCAGTACCAGGTGCAACTTTCCTCTGAAAAGCCAAAGGCAATATTTCCATGGATCACAGGGGGAAAATCCTTCATAGATCTCCTTTGCATGTTTAGCTTGCTTGCCTCTGAAGTGGACACAGGAAAGCATGTCAGGAAGTAAATCAAAACTGATAGTGCACAATGGAAACCTCCTCTTGTAAATGAACTTTGACTCCTTCTGTCTCAAAAGAAGGAAAGCCATGTGTGATTGGTTTTACCACATCCACTGTTGTCTTTTTGGTATTTAGGATGCTGTGAGGAGTACAGAAAGCAAACACTCAGGCAGCACAAAGGTCAGGGTGTCAGTTTGGATGGGTGGGAGGAATTGGATTGTGTTGGCAGTATTTTGGTTTTTCCTGGGGAAAACACAACTTTCAGTCCAGAAAGCAGGTTTCTCTGCAGCTAAGTTGGGCTCTTGTTGCTGAAGTAGAATACTGAAGACATAAGTGAAGGTTGGTTTCTTCGTGCATTTATTAAACAAGCAATAAGTCACACCTTATCTACTTCACGACATGACCGGTCCCATTTCCACACACTTCTGATTTGATCTGTGTTAACAGAACACGAGTTCCAGACAAGCAAGCACAGAGTGTCTGCCTTGCTGGATTCCTTCTTTAGCCTGTGAAACAGCATATGTTTGTTTTGGCTGTCTCAATGTGGTATTTTTTGCTCACTGGAAAAGCTGACAATGTTTCAGCCTCTGCACTGTTTTTCTCTTGTTTTTTGTTAAACTTTTCACCTTCCCCTTTCTTTCCTAGACTAGCAGAATTCACCTAAAAATTATCAGGAAAAGGTGGTATATTCCTGGAGGGGGATGGGAGGCTGGGGTGTCCATTGCTTTTTCCAGAGTTTACCCATAAATTTATTCCCATCAGCCTGTGGAAGTTGGTTAGATTTTTATGTTCTTTGGTTTTCTCAGTTCCTGTGTTTTGCAGAGCATAACCCAAGTGCCTCCTGCACTAGACTCCATTTTAAACTGAATTTAACATAAACATGGAGTAAACAACAGCATTCTCTTCCAAAGAGAAATCAAGTGAGGTCAGTTAAGCAGTTTATTGCCACTATACCTTGTTAAGCCTTTGTTGCAAGCAAGATAGGTAGTTTGTGTCCTGCAGGATGGATTGGTCTTATCCACCTGAAACAATCTCCTGCACTATGTCAGCAATGCTGTGGTCAACACAAGTGAAGTTAAAAAAAGCTAAATACACTGTAAATAAAGGATCCTTCCCATTGGGAATGAAGTCATCCATATGAAGAAGTGTGGCAGAATCTTAGACTTATTAAGGAATAGAAGAAAGCTGATTAAAGAATGGTCTCCAGTCTGAAGTTGTGAACTGATTTTCTAAAGCAGAGTCCCTGCTTGAGTAACTGAATGAACTGGCTGGACTTGGAAATGAGAGAAAGTGCTGCATGTATAATTTTAAAATAAACAAAGCCAAAGCCTGGAGGTGTGAAAGCAGCACTGGGGAACAACTTAAACATCAAAACAGGATTTTTTGAATGTTTAACTGTTTGAAACCTGGAACCCTGTATTTTGGTTTTAGCATGAAAAAAACCCTGTTAAATTATTTCATAGACTGCTTTTGATCAAAGTTTTGAAATGGTGTCAAAATCAATCATAAGAAAACCTGGGATTGTGGAGGTAATGTTTATTTTTAAATAAAAAGGTATCTTTTTGACCTACAGAAGGTTTATTCCTTTCAGCATCATACTTGAAGTTTTATCACCCCGTTATTCCAAGAATGAGAAAGTGCTGAAGCCAGTGTAAAGGATGTAACAACACAGCCCACAAGAGGCCAGTATGTACTTAAATTTTGAACTATTCAAAGCTGTATTTGTCCCAGTGTAAAAGGACCCAGGCATCTTCCTAGGAACACAACAGGCTACACAACTTCATGTGAGCTGAGGGACACAGAAAGGTCGATAATGGTTGTGAAAGTTCCTGTGGTAGGAATAACCAGGACCTTATTAGCTGGCATAAAAAGGTAACATTTACATAAACATATATTCTCAAGAATGTCATAATACTTCGTGTTCTGTGCCTGTGGTCAGGCAGGCTGGAAATTGGCTGTGTGAGTCCAGTACCTTTAGACTCACATCTGCTTTGCTTTTCCTTCCCTTACAAAGAAAGCAACTTTGTAAAGTTTTGCTCCAAAGTGTAATTTTCACCTTCAAAAAACTCTGTGGCCTAGGATGAAAATTTTGATCAGACAATAGAAATCTAAGTAAAGGGAATTGCATTTTTGAGGTGAAAGGGGGAAATGTAAAGGTGATTGGATGACTTTTAAGCCATATCGCCGTAGCTTTTGTAGGATTTGAAAATGCAAATCTGAAGGCATGCAGAGCAGTAAGCGAAGCAGCATCCTATATCCCTTCTCATCTTAGCACTGGGTGCTGCTGCTGTGGATTTGCCTCACAATGGCAGAGGGGCAAATCCACAGCATTCTGTCCAAGTGCCTCTGGGTGTAGGGTAATATCTCTTCTCTTCCTAACCAGCCCAAATCACTGTTGTCACCAACACCCATGACCATTAGTACACAGGAGTGAAGGGGTGAGAACAGGACAGTGAGAGAAGGTGGCAAAGGGGATGGGAAGACCCTTGGGCAGACCAGGCATAAGGAGACAGAGTATTTGTGTATCATACAGGCAGCTTGGAGGCAATAGCCAGCTCAGCATGGAGATCAGGGTATGTATATCCTGTTAAGGAAAAGGATCCCTTTGGGGGGATGCCCAAAACAGAGCACTTCTGGCATATCTGTAATTCCTGCTGGCAAGAAAGCAAACTCTCAAGGTCATATGGTCTTAACATTGTCTTTCCTGTGGGCTGTATCTTATAGGTTGCCATATATGATCCTAATTTTTTCATTTGTGCCCCCCAAATCTTGGGAAGGCTTTTGGGTTGATTTTCTTCTGCCCCAAGATCTTTCAGCAGCATAAACAACTGTGTCAGTGGCTACAATTCCTTACTGCATCTGTCTTCTCACAGAATAATTTTTAAAACTAGAGAGCTGCAGTTTCTAGATGACTAATACTCATCCCTCAAAGACAAGAATCAAATAGCCCAGTTTCCCCAAACTGCCCTTCACACATGGACCAATCTTGGATTATCTTGGCTTAAAGCAGCCTTCTTACAGTCTTGTCACTAGAGTGAGGACAATGACCCAGTTCCCAGCCACATCCACTGGGAGCAGGTAGGGCACAGGTTCTTGTGGAATTCACAAATCCCTCTGTATGTGATACACTTAGGAGAGCTGGGGAGGTCCTTGGTTAGAAAAAAGTGCAGTGAAATAGTCTAAATTAATAAGATGGATTAATTCAAGCTGATAGTCAAGCTTCTTTTGATGTTCCTGGTGTAAAATGGAGACATTTTGCTGCTAAGCACAGAAAAATAACTCTGCTTCAGAGTGGTGTTCTCAGGGAGCTTTAGAAATTAGTATTCAGGGACAGCTCCTTACTGGTCAGTTTTTGGGGAAAGATCTAAACCAGTTTTACTTGGACTTAACAACTTGTTGATGCTAAAATAAACTCAATGGCTTCATTCTGATGGAAAAGTGTAGCTCTTTGAAGCTTTCTGCAGTTAAGCAGTTTAAAGCAGAAGGATTTGTCCTGAATTATGGACATTTACCTAGACATAGGGCATGAGCAGTACTGAAGAGTTTAATGCAGCTTGTGCTGAACAGAGTCAGTTCTAATGGGCTTTTTGATCCATCCAGCTGTGAAGCCTTCTTGAATGACACCTGAGATCGAGCGCCTTGCAGCGCTCCTGCACAGTAAGGCAGCCCCATTTTCTCATTGTCTAGGTGACAAGATATATACAGAGAGAGCAAATTACTTGCCCAGAATCCTGCAGGAAATCAGGAAAGAATTGAGGAGATGATCAGCAGCCTCCCACAGACAACTAGAATTCTTCCCGCTGCACAAGCCTTTCTCTCTCAGGAGTTGCAGGTGATGAGCAGTTCTCTGTGTAGCTTTATCTTTTGGGGCTTCTTGTTGTATCTACTCTTTCCCATTCCTGGTAAATAAATCTTGCAAACAGTACCTTGCTGTTCACTTAATTAACATACTTTTTCCCCAACCAAAGAAATGTTTTCCAGGAAGTCTTCTGCCTTGTTGGAACACTGTAGCATGCTGATGTGCTCCTTTGAGATCCTTGCTGGAGAAAGCCCTCCTGAATTTGTGGGGAAACCTTGTCCACTGAAAAAACCCAAGGGTGAGTAAAAAATATTTTTTCTGGAAGACCTTTAGCTAATACATGTCAATAACTGCCTGTATTTCCAGGTGCTCTCAGATATATTTACAAACTCCATGCAAGAAATTACAGTCTGTCATCTTCCATAACCAGAAGAGGGGTAAACAAAAAGAGGTGCAAACTGCAGTTACCTAGATCCATCCTCACTGTTTTTAGAGATTTTTCATGGATCAGTCAGATCAGTGGGGAGGCTGTTGTTCATTTAAGCTACTGGAAACTTGTCATTATTGATTTAAATGCAGCAGTTCTTGTTATGCAGAACTCATGATTGAGTGATTTGGCTAGGGCTGGAAGAATGTGACCTTTAATGCATAAGTAAATAAGCCTTTCCATCATGTATAATCTCTCCCATATGACAGATCTGTGACTGTCTAAAGTGACAGAAAGACTGTTTGAGTCTTTATTTTTTGAGATATATTATCACAAAAAGTCACAAATCATTCCTGTCAGTGTGCAGAGAGCTGCTAATGAAAGAATTTCATTCCAGAGTGGTATCTGTGATGGATGTAAAGCTGTAAGAAGTACAGTAAGTAAAATAAAGCAAGGGTAATCTAATCTCTTCCATAAAGCAGACAGGAAAACAACCTGTGATTTAAAATAAACTCAAACAGAGAAAGTAAGTAATAGGCCACTGTTCCATTTCATTCATTCATTTATTAATACCACTGTTTCTTCTTGAAATTTAGGAGACAAAGCAATTTTCTGAGCTAAATTTGAAAGCAAACCAAGCCCTAGTGAAACATGGGAAAGACAGAGCGGGTTATTTTTGTTACTTAGCTTTGTGTTTAGAATAGTGAGGCCCTAATTCCCCTTGTGTGTCATAGAATCACAGAATGGCCTGGGTTGGAAGGGACATTAAAGGTCATCCAGTTCAACCCCCTGCCATGAGAAGGGACACCTTGCACTATCCCAGGCTGCTCAGAGCTCCATCCAGCCTGGCCTTGCACACTGCCAGGGATGGGGCATGCACAGCTTCTCTGGGCAACCTGTGCCAGTGCCTCACCAACCTTACAATACAGATATTTTCCCTAATACCTGATCTAAACCTACTCTCTTTCAGTGTGAAGCCAATCCCCCTTGTCCTGTCACTATACTACTGCCCCTGTAAATAGTCTTCCCTCATCTTTCTTGTAGGCTCCCTTCAGGCTCTGGAAGGCCACAATTAGGTAACTCCCAAGCCTTCTCCAGGCTGAACAATCCCAATTCTCTCAGCTTTTCCTCACAGGAGAGGTGCTCCATCCCTCTAATTAACTTGGTGGCCTTCTCTGAACTTGCTCCAACAGGTCAATGTCCATCCTTCAAGTGTCATTCAGGTAAAACCAATGTTAAATCTTAGTAATTCAGAGTATTATTCAGGACACGTATCCCAGTTCATTCCTGTTTAATTTGTGGTATCCCATGGTTGCAGAAGTACTGCCCTTTCTGTTCTTTTCCTTCCCTTGCTCTGTCCCTCTCTCTCCTCTTTCCTTAATTCTTAATTTCACTCTAATTCACCTGTTCCCTCAGGCAGTCCTTTGCTTGCAAATCTGCCAGTCAGGCCAAGTCAAACTCTTCCTACAGTACTTCAGAGTCTTCAGTCCCACAGCTCCCATTCCCCCTTCTCTGGTCTCTGTATTCCTCATGCAGTGCAGGGGGAATACTCACAGCCACTGGGAGCATTAGAATAAAAGAATGTCTCTGAGAAGTAAGGTGGCATCAGTTTTTCTGCCTTAGGCCAATAATGCACCTGCTCCAAAATACATCACTAGCAGTGGAAAGACTTCTGTCTGTTTCTGGAGTTTTAGGAAGGCTGTGAGGAACCTTTAGGGATGAGGGGGAATTGGATTTGGCCTCAAAATTTCTGCCCTCAGAGATTCTGGATTTTCAACAGGTCAGTTTCTTTAGTGAAAAAAAAACCACTGATATAAACACAAATAAAAAGAGGAGTTCACTAATACATTTGTCATATCCCCAGCCTACTGGGAGGTTCTGCTTACTGCTTCTCTATGTTTTTTTCTCTTTCCAATCTGAATGCTTCTCCTGAGATGACACAGATAATTACAAGTCTGCAGTGTTCTGTACCTACACTTTTGCCATCTGCCCAACATCCTTGATCATGACTAAAGCAAAGCTCTAGGGGTCTGGCTTCACTATTGCTCAGCCAGTTACTAACAACCAAGCTTGTAAGAGTTCTGGAGTTAGGCAAAGGGCAGATTTGCTGCAAGTAGAGAGAAGTGAAGTAGGATGGAAGAATCTACCCCCTGCTGGCTTTGAGCTCCATGGCTCTTGCCCTCTGAGCCCACTGCACAAAAAGAAAGATGTGTTTTCACAGGTGCAAGCATTGTGCTTATTATGGAGGGGAGCCTTTGCGTTCCCTGTGTTCCCTGAAAAAAAATAACACAAAGCATATAGGTTTGAAATATACACTGTGCATCTGCAGTGGGAATGGGGCAGACCTAGGCACCTACAGCCTTCTGTGGCTGACAGGAAACTTTGTTGTGCAGAGAGTGATAGGTAATGTTTGTTCTCAGGCCTGTGAGGTTCTTTGTACAATGTCAA
The DNA here is from genome assembly GCF_901933205.1 of Camarhynchus parvulus. NCBI lineage: Eukaryota > Metazoa > Chordata > Aves > Passeriformes > Thraupidae > Camarhynchus > Camarhynchus parvulus. Next base: position 13,800,760 of record NC_044575.1, on the reverse strand, counting down.
CATCAACTGCAGACAAACATTTGAGGGTCAGAATTGGTGGACCAAACTGTAACTATCTTTTCTTACATGTCTCTACAACATTCATGATTCACTAGTCTTTTTAGGCTTGAACAGAAATCTAACTTGTACAAGTCATAAACCAACCTGCAATTACCAGAGCACCCATATGAAAACACCTTTCAAGAGAGAGCAGATTTCAGTTTGAAGCCTGGTTATTACACATAATAAGCCAAATTCTTCACTGATGTCAGTGTGGAAGGGGTGTGAGTCACCACTGAATTTGGACCAGTTTTAGTCGAGAAGATGGGACTGATGAAATGCACCTTGGCACTGTCCTTTTAGTGCAAGTGAAATTTGCCCAAACACTCTTGCACTCACAGGAGTGAGTGGATGGGCCTGGGCATAATGAGAATAATCATTTTTTCATCTGCATATGCTTCCTATCACCAAATGTGTGCTTGCTTTTTGAAAGAAAGTCTAGCCTATTTTATGCAGCAAACTAGCTTTTAATCAGTGCTGAGTAACAGTGATGCTGCCTGCCTGCCTTACCTTTTACTGCAGCAGGACCATCTCTTCAAGATGAGCTTTGCCATTAGCATCATCTTTTAAGTATAATACTTACCTTTTTGATTAAGTCCTAGGCAGGGCTTGGGCACAAGCTCTTTGGTAGTGTGGTAGATTACCTTACTTAAACAAATAGTGATCCTGTGCCAGGCACTGCAGCATTCTTGGCAGGTAAAGCAGTAATATGGCAGTCATCCTTCAACTTGTCAGATGGTTCCAGGTAAGCTTGCAGATGTCATCTGCAACTGCCTGAAACCATTTACTTTACAATGACAAGGAGAGAAAAAAAGCAGAGCTGGGACAGGAGAACTGAACAGAAAAGCTGTGTGTCTGTTGGTAAACAGCTTTATAGGATTATGTGCAACTTTTAGTGAGCATTATGAGCTATAGTTAGCTTAATTTCTACCGAAGTTGAAGGAGTGAATTTATCTTTCTGCTTGCAATCCAGAAATCAAAAGTATTTCACTGACATTTTGCTGTTTAGTGTAAGAATTTGGATATCAAGAACGAAAAATAACAGACTCTTTGTCTTTTGTCTTTTTTTGAATGTTTGTCTTTTTGGTATTTTAACAGGTGTGTTCCCTAACTCCTGACAGAACTGCGACCATTAAAAGTGAACAACAGACAGTAGTGCTTGGAATCTTCCTGGTAAAGAAAGTGCAAAGCTTCACTTAGAAGTTCAATGAGAAAGAGTCAAAGTGGAATGATAAGTATGAATGATGATTCAACTGATGATGGATTGGCCCACACTGTGAAAATGAAGGGTGTTCAGCCCAGTTACTTAAAAGGCTTGGGTGTTAGGACTGAAGGTCTAGTACAGAACACTCTGCTCTTCATTGATCATAAGTGATGGAAAGTAAACATCATTGCACAGTAGGTGGATCACATGACAGCAAGATTTGAGCTGCAAAATTCATAAAGCAAAAACACAAAACCCCAGAGCTTGGGCTGACAAAATTGGAATCCACAGTCTTGTAAAGCTAGTGTGACAGGCAAGCAGAGGAGCATCAAGACATCTTTTGCACACTGAAAGTAAAGTCCCAAGCCTGGAATCTCTCTTGCACAGGAGCCATGTTATATCCTGCAAGGAATAAGACACCTGTTTTGATATTTTTCTGGTATTTTTCTTGCCCATCCCTTCCCGTTTCCCAGGGATTCTAATTCAGTTTGTCAGCGATCTCAAAACACCCAACTGAGGAGGAAGGGAAAAGCCTGCCTGGAGTGTGTGCTAACTCCTGAAGGTGTCACCATGAAGAGGATGAAAAATGGATGAGTGATAGAGAGGTCTCCTGAGTAGACCAGGAGGCAAGAAGGGGAGAGAGCAGAGCTTACCATTTAATGCAGCTGGGCTGAGTGACCGGGGAGGTTGCACAGTGACCACAGGCTAGACAAGACAGTGACCCTAAGGAGCAGTACAGCAGTGCCAGTGCAGCTGTGGGAGGTAAGTGGGGATGACTCAAGGGAGGAAGAGGAGGAGGAATATTTAGTGGATTTACACTGTTTTTCAGTGTGAAAGTCTCCAGTGGAGCAGTGCTGCTTTGCTGGAACACCTAGGAAACTTGTAAAATAACACTGATCTGCAGTCATTTTATTGTTTAATGTGGAATAAGCTGTTAGTCTGTACCTTCTGTTGTATGAGAGTAATAACGAAGGACTTTCTTGCTGTATGAAGTGGTAGAAGCATAAAGCAGTAAATCTTTAATTTAAGTCCTTACACCTGTCACCTAAACTAGGCTAGTAAAATATATTGTATGCTTTATTTTAGTCAGGATTGCCCTAATGAATTCTTATCCTGATTCTTTAAAGTGACCCATGGGACTTGGACTTGACTGCAGTCTGCTGAGGACCAGCAGCACAAGAGGAGGCTGGTAAATGTTTAATATCACGTTTGTTTTGTGAATTAATTTTGCAGTAGCATTTCTGGTATTTTAGTCTATCATCTTTACAGAAATACACACAGCTGTTAAGAAAACCAGGAAGAAAAATTCAAAAGTTTAGCTTCATGCTCTCAACATAGGCTGGAGGAAATTTCAAAGTTAGGCTGTGGGTTTTGTTGGCTGTTAATCTTTGAGATTACTTCTGCTAGATGTGGACCAGCTTTGAACTATGCCCAGGTGCATAGTTCACCATTAAATGGTCTTTAAAACCATTTTAAGACCATTTTGAAATGACCTACATAGGAGGAGGATAAAATGATAGCAGTGCATCCTTCACAAGTTCAGTAATTGCTGTTGGTTCTCTTAGTGGTATGGTAGAAAGGAAACTTTGGGGGCCAAAAGAAGCTCAGCACTGGGGGCAGGCAGATTTTCTCACATGGAGGATGGATCTGCCCTAATGCCCACCCTTGACATGTCTCTGTGAGGCTGGTCCTGCATTTTCTGTGTCAGGCTGCTGCAGGATGGGTACCAGGCCTGGTGTCTGAGTGCCTTCTGTGCGCCATGGCCAGGGTGGTCTGATGGGACGGTGCAGGACAGGGGCCATCCCTGGTCATTCCTGTGTGACAGAAACCACTTCTGTGGCACAGCTAACCTGGAAGCTGTATCTGAGCTGCCTCTGACTCCTGTGCACGCTGGAATTGTAGTCTGGTATCTTAGTTACTGATTCATCTTTGCCCATCAGAGTTCAGATACAAATATTGTGTAGGCAGTAGAGGGAGTGTTTGGCTGGTGTGTCAGCTCCTCTGTACGAGCTGTGAGAATGGAGCAGTGCCAAGGGGCACTCTTCTGCTTCTGCTTTTGGATTCCTATAGCTGCATTCCCTTCAGTGAACACATAAAAAGGAGAGGGAAAACTACTTAGGAACAACCTTTTTCCATCCCCCTTTCTTCACAGGATTTCTTCCAATTTACTAAACCACTTTCATTCTGTGATCTGCCCATTTTGTTAGGAGATCTCCCTGCTGTTCAACACCTTCTTGGTGTTTGAAGAGCTCAGCTGACAATTCTGAACAATTTTTTGTTCATATGCTTCCATTGTGATTTTTTCCAGAGACACAGTACCAAATCTGTCAGAGTTTAAGGAGTTGTTTAGTCTTATGGTTTAGTTTTGGGCAGTCCTGCAAGGAGCAAATAACTGAAATTGATGATCCTTATAGGTCCCTTTCAACTTGAGCTATTCTATGATTCTATGACATTTGCAGCCATAAAGTGTGTGACGTTCATACTTTTGATTGGGGATTCTGACAAGCTGTGTTGTCCTAAATTATGCAAAAGTGGGAGGAATATGGCTCAAGAAGGTAAATAGGTAAAATGCCCATAGAATGATCAGTATAAGGAAAGGCTGCAAAACCCTAATGGGACTTGGCATGGTGTTGATAAAGGGCTTCTAATTGAGGACAAACAGATGGGCAGATCAGACAAGAACAGATCATATCCTTCCCACACTACTACTGCCTCAGTCTTACTAAGTTTTGGCTTTGGATCTTGGCTTTGTCAAAATTTTCCTTTGCAGTCTCCTGTGAAGATGCTTTCACATTTGCTAACCCATTTTCTCAGCCTGCAGGCTCACACTCTTTCCCACAAGGCTGGCTTCTCACCACCCACCCTTCTCCCTCTCGTGGTCTCTGATTTCCAGAGTAATCAGTAAATGTATCCTCTGCATGTGAATGCACACCCTTGAGCACATACCATGTGGCTCATCTAGCCAGATGCACAGATCCATGAAATACTGGATACATTTTGTCCATGGATCACTTTACCTGAGTAGGAGCCGGAAATCCTGACAGCTTAGACATCTTAGGGCAGGAAACTCTGATCACAGGATTCAGGGACACGGCTGGAAATTCTGTTTGTTGCAGTCTGTGTTGTTTCCTGCCTGTGTCTTTTTACTGGGTGACAAGGTTGAAAAGGATTTGGATAGTGAGGCAGGGAACCACCCACAAACTCATCACTGACCAACTGGGAGAGGAGCAGGGGGGCAGACTTGCCAGTGGATGTAGCCACCCTGCGTCCTTCCTGCTCTTTACCAGGTGTGCACAAACACCTGCAGAATCAGTGCTTCACCAGGGCTCCTCACCCTGGCCAGTAGCATTTTACAGGCTTATCTGTGTGCACAAGCAAAACCTCTTCCTGCTGCTTCTTTGTTTCCCGAGGGGAGACAGTGGAACAGTCCTACTGTTGCTTTTAAGTCGATACGTGAAGAATTTCGGCCTGAGCCTTTGCTTTAAACGCTGATGTCATGAGCAGCAAGCCAAGCACCTTTTCTGAAATGATGACTAGAAGGAAGCTGCGTGTATGGCTCGGCTCCTGGCAGGCAGATGGCGCCAGATGGGCGTTCGGCGTGGCAAAAAGCCTTTTCTGCAGGCTGGATCAGGGCACCAGGATAAAACCACAGGCGGGACACACGGCAGTACGGGTGCTGTGCGTGCCCCACTGAATGGTTATCACACTGTGCTGCAGTGAAAATACATCCACAGCAAAGCTTTGGTATGGAGAGCTGATTTTCCTGAGTATCAGCAGAGAATTGTGGTTTCTAAAACTATGTGTGACAAAAATAAAGAAAGGAACAACAACAGATATGTTTAGAATCATAGAATATCTCAGGTTGGAAGGCACCTTAAAAATCATCTAGTTCCAATCTTTCGCAAGAAAGGTTGCTCAGAGCCCACAGCCTTCCTGTGGCCTTGAACACTGTCAAGGGTGGGACATGCACAGCTTCTCTGGGCAATCCCGTGCCAGTGCCTCACCACCCTCACAGTAAAGAATTTCTCCATAATACCTAATCTAAACCTACTCTCTTTCAGTTTGAAGCCTTTATCCCTTGTCCTGACACTACATGCCCTAGTAAATAATTTCTCTCATCTCTCTTGTAGGCTCCCTTCAGGTACTGGGAACCTGTAGGGGGATAGAATATAAGAAAATAAAGATTGTGGAGAAAGTAATCTCACCCCTAAGGAGTTGCAGCTGGGCCAATTAGCAAAGATTAGGAACAGGCCTGACTTTAACAGGCCACAGCTGTAACCAATGAGAAGAAGAGTGCTATAAAAGAGTGGGGTGGCTGGGTGAGAAGGGAGCTGGAGTCAGTTGGCTGCTTTGTGAGGAAGAGTCAGTGCTCTGAGGAGCAGCCCATGAGAAAACACCAAGAAGGTATGAAACTTCTGTGATAAGGAGAAAACAGTATGGAACCCCTGCAACAAAATGGCAACAGGAACCTGTTGGTTTTGTTTAGGGTTTTATTACCATGTGGAAGACATCCTTATCATGCCCCCATATTATTCTGCTACAAATGAGGGAGCATTTTCTTTGCTATGATTCTACTGTCTTTATCGTGATCTTAGGTATATATCCCCAAGGGACTTTAGGGAAGAACAGCAGAAAGATGCTTTACAAAACCAAGAAACTGCCTGGAATCAAATCTCCAGGTCCTGGGAAAGTGAGGAGCTTTGGGATTTGCTACTTCCCAGAGCTCCCTCTTTTTCTGCTGAGGTGAACAACTAAAGGAGGGCAGGTGACTCACTGTATAACAAACAGAACTAAATCAGCGGAATCAAAGCATAAGAGAAAATTCTGAGTGTCCCTGAAGACTGTCACAAAACACCAAATTCTGATAGTAGAAACATGAAGGAGTGTATGAGGGGCCCAGTTTTGGACCACTTGTTCTGGGAACTCGCAGATACAGGATAGGTGTCAAGTTATATTTGCAGCTGCAGCCTTCAAATTCTGTTCTTTCTTCTGTTCTTTACAGATTCTTCAATTACTGAAGAATCTTTCCTTGAGATTTTTGCTACACACAGTGTCACTGTGAAGAACCAAGCTCACTGCAAGCATCAAGGTCCCTTCCAAGGCAAAGCCAAGGCCTAGAGTCACATCAAGGACAATATGGAGGAGACAGAGGAAGAAAACATGGTGTTGGAGAAAGCCAGTGGCTGCACTACAGCCAAAACCTTGGTGAGAAAAGACAGTGGAGCCATTGTGCTGAATCTGAAAAATCACTGTCTGCAGAGGAATGTAGTGATAGGAAAAGGGACAATGGCTTCAAGGGTATGTTTGGATTAACATTAGGAAGAAATTCCATACTGTGAGGGGGGTGAGGCACTGATTGTCCTGAGAAGCTGTGGTTGCTCCATCCCTGGAAGTGTTCCAGAACAGGGTTGGATGGGGCTCTGAGCAACCTGGTCCAGTGGGAGATGTCCCTGCTCATGGCAGAGGATTGGAAGGAGATGATATTTAACGTTCCTTCCAACCAAAACCATTCTGTGAAAAACTCATTTAGTTAGAAAACACTGCTGAACTATCTACTGGGAGTTACAGTTCAGGTACCTGATCTTGTTGAAGATGTCCCTGCTTATTGCAGGGGGATTGGACTAGATGACCTTTAAAAGTCCAAGCTCAAACTATCCTGTGAGACCTCTTGTTCCTATATTTGATCCCCAATGACAGCAAATTTCTATTTCCATTCCCAGGACCAGAGTGCATCACAGGATATACAAGGCAAACAGCAAGTTTGTGCTATTGAAACATTTAAGAAAGAAAATCACCATCTTGAAGCAATATATATAATTTTTTCAGCTAAAGCTTTGCACTTTTGTCCAAACTTTCTATGGATTAGGGAAGATGTTTCTGAACTACTCTGTAATGCACTGCAGAAAGAGCTCATTTTCAAACTAAGTGCAATAATTGAAATGTTTAAACATACGAAGTGACCAAGGTGGCAAAGAAATAGTCTTTAGAAAAAACATTGTGACCATGAATAAATCTAAATGAACAAGTTACCCTCCTTGACTTCCTGCTATGCATACATGTATTTCTTTATACACACAAATATAACAAATGCACATCATTTGGAGTCAATAAATTGTGATTGTTCTGTGCTAGTTTGATTTCCCTCTGTATAGAGCCTCTGAGAGAAGTGTCTCACAAAAGTTGTCTGTGGTTTGTTATCCATAAGGAACAATGAGAGGCCAGAACATTCACCATCTCTGAAAGTCACACCTATGGGTTTGGGTGTCTAATTTTGACTGCTTTTTCCTGAATTAGACCAGAACTGACTTGAAGAAGTGGCTGATTTTGTTGTATCCATCAGATAGCAACCGTATGATCCATGCTTATCACAGCTTGTGCAACACATGGGAGTGTTCCTATCAGCAGCAGCATCTGACTAACGAGACTGTTGCTCTTCTTTTTCTGTTAATATTTTGGCTCTTTCTTGGATTCTTTCCTCTGTCTCATTCAAAATGTTGGGATTTCTCATTAATTAAATTGCAATCACTCATGGTTTTGTCCTGGTTTCCACTGAGATAAAGTTAATTTTAGTCTTAGTAGCTAGTACAACACTGTTTTGGATTTTGTAGCTAAGTTGTGTTTTCTCTTATTAAGGGGCTAGTTTCCCATGTTCTGCCAGTGAGCAGGTGCACAACAAGCTGGGAGGGAGCATGGCCAGGACAGCTGGCCCAACCTGGCCAGAGGGATATTCTCATATCATAGACTATCATGTTCAGTATATAAACTGGGAAGAATTGGCTGGGGACTGCCAGTCACTGCTCAGGAACAGGCTGGGCCTCAGTCACAGGGTGATAAAGCCATCTCTTGGATTTTATTTCTCTGTCTCTTTCTCTCCTTTTCATCTTGGCTTATCCCAGTGCAAAAACAATAAAAATTAAATTAGTGATCCCTATGTAACTATTAAAATGGACACAGAGATTCCCAGCTATGGGGAATTAAGTATCTGCAAACAGCAGAGATCAACATGATGAAGGTGTTCTGAGGTGTAGGTAGCTTTGGTACTTAAGGTTCACATCGAGGTTGCCAAAGGCCCTGATGTATGACAAAGAATATAATTCCTCATATGTTACTGTGCTCATCAACCCCCCATCAGCCCTTTTAAAAGAAGAGAAAACTCCCATGAGATTCATGAAAGTTGCTTAAATTTTTAATACTGGATTTTTTGTAGTAAAGAACCTGTGCCTAGTTTTGAACTGATCAATATCACAAACTCCAAAGGATTACAGTAGCCTCAGAAATACTCAAATGGGCAGATTTTATTTTCTGCCAATTATAGAGACTTCTTTCTCTATATGACTAAAGCATTTTACAAAAAAAAAAGACTGTTAGATGCCATAAGTAAATAGCCTAAACTATTGATGGAATCCTGTAATAGATACTGAAGTGGGCTTTAGTAGCTGCAAATAATTCAGAAAAAAAAATGGCCAAGTGTGGAAGCCAGCATAGCTAAAAAACCAGAGAATTCTATGTTGTAAATGAAAGCCTTGAGGTCAAATAGTTACTCAGATGGGAAAGCATTACATCAGAAGACAACACAAAACTAATTTAAAGCCTGGAGCTATGATTCTTTTCCTCTTTGAAGACTTGCATTATCTCACATTAGGCTTAGGAGAGGAGAATATTCTCTGTCCATATGCACTGTATTCCTTATGACCTCTGTGCTCAAGTGAGAGCCTTTTATAAAAGCCATTAGCATCAAGTTTGTTATGGCATGCTGCACTGGATGACTTTTTTGGTGCCAGGGGGAAGGTTGTTGCATTTTAGCTGAGAATTTCAGAGGAGAACTTGTATTTGGATACACAACTCTCTATTCTTTTGATTGAAAACTTACAGGTTTTTTTAACAGTCCATCTTTTGCTCTTCTCATATATAACGGAGGCTGCTGCAAAGTGGGCTAAAGAGCAAAAAGCAAGATCTGGATTTTTTAAAATGACTAATAATCAGGGGTACTGTAATCTTTGGCAAATAAACTTGAATAACATTAATAGGATCTTGTAAGTCAGTAAGCACATTCCCTAATCTCAGTCCACATATCAACTGACTACTTCCCACAGGACTGTAGGAGGGATTTATTAAACAAGAAGAGACACGAGGGACTCAAAGTCATAGAAAACAGGTTGTAGAAAATGTACTGCAGAGCTCACCAGCCAGCTAGGAAGAGACAGAAGCAAACCCCTAATGCTAAGCACCTCTTCTAAGCACATGTGGAAAATGAGTGGTGGGCAGTGCTCACAGCAGATTCCAGATGATTCTGGGCCAGAATGTTTGAATTTTTTTTGTGTTTTTTTAATGGCCAACCTTGAAACAGTGTCTCCATTATGTACCATCTTTGAAACTACGTTGCTTTGCTGGACAGAATTTGCTCTGTGTTTCTTAAGGCTCATTTTATACCCCAAAACCCTGCAGGTTTGGCATCCTGAGATGGGACCAGCTCTGTATTCATATCTGCAAGCTGTGGACTCTCCTGCTGTCACAGAGCCTTCAGAACTGATGAAGGTGGTGGATTTTTCAACTCCAGCCGTGGCTTAGCATGGCAGGGAACCAGACCGTGGAGATGTCCTGTCAGGATACACATTAGAGACATGAGTTGAAGACACCAAAAAGCAGAAAAAAATGCACCAAGATCCCTATCTCTAGTACCACTTACAATAGACAAATACTGCTTCTGAACCCAAGCCATGAGTGAAGCTGATATGGGAGAAGCAGCATTGTTAGAGGAAGGAATTCTGGCAATACCACCTTCAGGTAAGACCTGTGGTATCCATCTAGCTGGAGCTCCTATCTGTCAGCTGTTACTTTCTTTTGTTTTTAACATATAACACATTTTGTAAAGCTTTATCAGATTCATCTTGCACCATAAAAAAGCATTTATCATCACAGCTTGGCTGGGTTTTGTTCAGTTTTCAGAGGTTCTGAGAGGAGATGGAGAGCAGCACAAGGTTGTCCAACCCTTGAACCAAATTTAAATAATTCTGCCATCCTTCTTGCTAAGCTGTCCCCTCAATAACTGTGTCAGGTATAATGGTGTAATTGTTGGTTTTTTCCACCACATGACTTCTTACATGGAGTTACAGAGGTCACTGTTGGAAGATTCTCTGATTCCTGATATGGATTCAGTATTCTGAGTTAGGACAGTTGATGCTACAGTACACAAACCATCATGTTTGAAACAGCCATTTGCTGTAAATATGTGGTGTTACTGAGACAGGATTATAATCCTTTCAGGCCCTCAGTGAGCACTCAGTCTTCTGGCATTAAAAGTTGAAGTAATATTAGCAGAGGTCATGCTTTAAGTACACTAATTATGTCTTGAGAATGAAGATATGAATGAGAATGACCTGCCATGAAATCCCCAGCTACCTTACTAATTAAGGTAGCAAAGCATCTAAGTCTTTATTGTTTAGAACTTGTTTGCTTAATTATTAATTAGAAAATTCAGGCTTTTTGTCTAAGATACTCCCAGGTGACAAAGCGTGGTGCTGGCTGTCCTCAGCAGCAGTAAGGCCAGCAGGAACAGGTGATTCATGAGTAGAGCACAAGGACTTCCAGGTTTCACTGAGGAAGTCTCAGAACACAACGTCCAGGTGGCCAATATGAAAAATGGTCGTTTCTCTTCTGTCTCCACTTTGGAATTGCACAACCCATCCATTGGGTATGGCTTTGTCACTGTATCATCAAATAAACACCAAAAAATCCCACAGAGACTGTAGGCTCCAGACAAACTTCTCTGGTATGGCATGGCAACATGAAGTACTGTGCTGAAGAGTATGAGGGGTCCTCTAAGAAGTAGACATTATACAAAAACTGTTTCTGGCAGAATTTGGACAGTAAAATCATCAAATGAGGTATTAAAGCTACCTTTTCCTTTCTTTTGTTCTCATTCATGTATTATACGTAAACTACGGGGGTTTTGGCACATTTTTTACAATATTTTAAAATATTCCTGTTCCACCCACCTCACCTGAAATTGTCCTGAGTAGTGCTCATCAGAAAGCAATTGATTGCATTGATGTTTTTTCTTGTGTTTGCACAACTGTTGAGAGCAGAGCTGACAACATTTTAACCCTTACATGTAGTGCCTTCTGCTGAAATAGTCTGAAGCATTCTTCTTACAGTCTCTGACATGACTCAACAGGCTGAAGAATGACTTTACCTTTCTGTGCAATCTCTCACTCTCTTATTTTAATTTTTTTCTCTCTCTGTCTGTTTATTTTATTCCTGCCTGCCCAGGTTTGATCTGATTGTGAGGCTGAAGAGTCACATGGTGGTTTGTGCTGGGACAGCACCATGCCTTTGCACATCTTTTCTGTGAGCTTCTGTGTTGTGTCCTGTCAGAGCAAGAACCCTGCAATTAGTGTTTTCTTGGGCATCTGGTGAAATACAGCTGCAGAGTTTGGGAGCCTGGAGCTGTCCTTTAGCCTTCATCACAAGCTGTCACTCTGTTTTCAACATTGACTATTGGAGAAAAGTCATGCAGAGCTCCAGGTTCACAAAGTCCTGCATAGCTGCTCAGTGCTTTTATGGCAAGCCTTTTTATAGGTCTCCCTGTGGTGATAGAGGGACTCAGTGCACACAGGTTTGTGAGCTGCACAAGCCAGCCCTTTACAGGTGGAGCACCAGTGCTCAACAAACCATAAAACATTGGGGAGGCTCTGTGATTCACCATGAGAAGCAGAATTTTTCAAGCATGCAACTACATTTCATGTTAGGTGAAGAGAAATCATTCTTGATTAAACCTTGAGTGACCTAGGGTCGTAAAGACAGTGCTTGAGGTCCCAACACTGTCCTGAGGTACAATTTATATTGATGTGGATGTTTAGTTCATTTCTAGAGATGCTAACAGCAATTTATATGCTTTCTTTTTTTTTTTTTTTTCAATCCTAGACTACTACATGAGCTCAGGCTCCACAGGACCTTGCAAAATGAGCCCCACTGTAAGAAGGTACCTCTCAGTTTAAATTGTACGAGTTGATCTGTATCACACCAGCTGTTTTCCCTCAGCTTCCAAGATGATCAAAGTAAAGAACTGTAGCATGAGGTTATGTGGAATCTCCCAGGCCACACCAGCTGTGTGCATTTTGCTGGGGACAAAGCCTGCCATTGCCTTTGCAGATTGAAGAAATCTCCAACATTGGTGTCCTTGAAACATTTTTCTATCGGGCTGATTCTGTACAAGTAGCTCCTGTAGCCACAGACATCCCTGTTGTGCTCAAAGATGGGGATTGTTTCTGTTGCTGCCCAAGCCAGGAAGCAGAACTTCATAGTTGCAGTTTGCCACAGTGTTGTGGCAAAAAGAGAGGGAGGACAAGAACCATTCCCAGTCCTGACCCACAGCACCAAGTGATTTCTTTCTGACCTGTTTTCACATTATCCTCAAGAGAAGCTGCAGAGATATCCTTTACAACATTAACATGCAAGCTGCAGGTACAGTGTAGAGAAAACTCCATCACCTTGGGGTGCTGACAGGAGGTAGTCTTGTGCTGATGGAAATTATACACAATTTCTGCATCAGTACTAGGGTTAGGAAGGTTGGGGTTTTTCCTTTAAAAAAAAACCCCAAAAAACAGATGTTTCCAATGATACAACCCTTTATCCAGAAAAGGCCGCGGGAGCAATCCAAAATGTTTCCAGTCAAGTGGAGGAAGACTCTCTGGTCAGAAAAGACTTTCCCACTCCTTCATTGTGTTTCCCAACTCCCTCCTTCAAGTTAGCTGATCCAAGCCTGGAGCAGCATGGCTCAGAGCCAAGGAATAAGGATGGTACTGCTGAGGCTTTTTTTACTCTGTTCAATGTGGAGGGAAAGGGTGAAGCAGTTATTACTCCAGACACTCCAAATGCTACCTTGTTTTTCATGTCATTATTTCAACAGGCAAATCCCCATAACAGCACTCACTCAACACTGTCTGTCCCCTCAGCAATCTGGTGACATCATTTTCACTGCCAGTGGGTCAGTGCCAGCCAAGTGGAGGCAGGCTGGCTTGGGTCCTTAGAGAGACTCCTGTTACTGTAATGATCTGCTGGGGTTACAGACCTATGTACTTATCATCCTTTCAGAGAATGCTTTTCAAAAGTAACAGCCTTATTTTTTCATCAGAAGGTAATTACACAGTACAAATTGGCCCTCGGGTTGCTCAGGGTAGAAGAAATCAATGAAGGAAGTATTTTCCTAGATACACAGTGACTTTGGAAGTTAAATATTTTTACCCCAGAAAAGGACAGGGAGGGAGCCCAACAGAATAAAGTAGCGCTTAAATAGCTCATTAATTCTTAGCTTTCCCTGACCACCCAGTAATCTCTAGCTGGCTGAAGGGGTCCCAGAACCATGGCCCTAAACCACAGCTCAGATGCAGAAGACAACTAGGAGATGTGTTATGGTGTCTTGCAATGTGATGTCAGTACTGGCATGTGGTTCACTGGCACAGAGAAGGTTACAGCAATAAATACCCTGTCATAGGCCTGCTCCAGGGAGGAAATCCTTCTTCTGAGTCATTGTCTGCCATGACAGTGGGGACACTGACCCTGTGCATTCTCAGGAGCAATGGAACATCTCCAGACACAGAGGTAAGCACAAGACTTGGGGTTAAGCTCAAGCTCCCTATGTGGGCTTGGGTATGTCACTAACCTGCTTTGCACCTCAGGTGCTCACCTGGGGATTAGATACAAGAACACCTCCTCTTCTATCCCTTCCATTTGTTAGCAATCTCTTCAAGACCAGGCTTCCTTTTACTAGATGTGTATGTAGCCATAGCACTTTATACTGGTGCTGCTTCAATTAAAATTCAGTACATGCGTGTGCTCAGAGGGTGATATTATCATGTCTTGACATAACAGAAAATTGGCGTTACAAGTCATTTTTCTTGTAGCACATTTTCAGTCTAACTGGGATCTGTTCCCTAAATGAGAAGCAAAGAAATCTGTGACACCTAGGAGTCTGTGTGACAGTCTTTCTGGACCAGAAGTCCCGAAAGCACATTCAATTAAACATTTAGGGGTCATCTTGTCAGGTAAATGCCACCTTCTTTGTTCAGTTGCTCCCTACATATGCCTAATCATATCATAGATGTCTAATCAGCAGTGCTCCTGAACATAACTGAGCATGGCCCAGCTCATCAAGGCAAAATGGTAAGTGATCCTTCTGCCCAGTCTGGAAATTGCAGAATGCAGGGACTATAAATGGGGAGATAAAAGACAATCTTTTTGGATTGGCCTGTGTCTGGTGTAATAAACAATATAGTGATATAAAAAAAATATATATTAATACATATTACTAGATTAGGCATCTATTTCTTCAGAAGCCTATCCACATGCTGCTATGAGTCTTCTAATCCCATTAAGAGAAATGGGCAACACATTAAGTTGACAGAATGAGTGGTACACTAAGGAGTAATGAAGTGTCAAATTGTGTATTTGTATTTACCAATCAGCCTTTCCTGATGGATTAGACCATAGGTGTGTTACTTTGGCTATGTGTGCCGCTGAGAAAAAGCACTTCCAGTTACATGGCTGTAGTTGTGTTCTTGTGTGGAAGCGCTCCAGGCCTGGATTCTACAGAGCCTCAAATTACCAATAACTTCTGTGCATGTAGGCAAGTGTAAGAGAGTTGTAAATGGGAGAAAGTTAGGTTGGCTCTGCCTTGCACTGCATTCCTTTGATAATAGCCTACCTGTCTTCAGGCAGGACCAGCAGGACACAGATGTGAACTGATTTCCTAGTCTTCATTATAAATGGCAAGTCACAAGGTATTTGCATAAACCTGAGAGATGGTAGAAAAACTCTGAAGGAGAATGAGGAGATAAGCTCTTTTCTGAGACTGAGGTCTTATGAAAGAATTTTGCCATACAGTGCTACATTTACAATCCAGGGGATTTACCTGATGAGATCCCATGCCAATGCAACAAGAAGTATTAAGTACTTCAAGAAACGTGTTTAAATACAGGCTGAAAATGGAAGATTTGCAGTGGACAGTGGAAGTTAAATTGTACATGCAGTTCCCCTTGATTTCCCCTGAGCACTCTGTAGACTATTAATGCCTCAGAGCAACACCAGCAGAGCAATATCCCTTCCTCTACAAGATCACCTGCTTTGGTTTATAATTGGGTGTAATTTAATCATGCGTTTCTAAAGTGCTTTGGGAGCCAAATATCCGACAACACTTTACAATTTAATGGCATTAGTGAGAGAATGCATCGATATATCCTTGTGGAGCAAAAGTCTGACACCTCAGTTACAGCTGAAGAAACAAAGAAATTAATTGCTTGCTTAGAGTTGCATAGCAGATTAATGGGAAAATGAGATTTCCAATTCCTTCCCCTCTTGCTTTTCATTATGTATTTGTTTGCTTGTTGAGACAGGTATGCTGGTCAGATGCCAAGAGAAATGTGGTGTATTATTCTTTCTCCCTGCTCCCTGGGTTTTCCCTGATGGGAAGTAAGGTCTAGGTCATGAAATGTCATACCCAACCTCTTTAAGATTTGTACTCATGCACAAGAAGACCCTGTGTGCTGATGGTGCTGGCTCTGTTTGCATGTTTGTGTATGCAGTGGGAAGCAGCCTGCAGTGACTGTCCCCAGCAGCATTTTGACTTCAAGATGGAGTATCCTGGGAAGGACAGTGGTTCCTGCTTCATGGCCCCACTGAGGAGCCACAGCGTGTGATAACAGCTGTGCCCTAGCCGGGCTGTCATCAGTGACCCCAGTGCAGGGGCACTCTTAGCAACACCTCCAAGCCTAGGCTGTGGCTCACCTCAACAAGAAGCACCTGCTCGCTTATGAACCCTACAACCTGCAGCTGCAAGCTGATCATCTGTGGTGGGTCAGGTGTGCAGCCACTGGGATTTGTTGGGGGTGATTCCCTGCAGGCTGAGGAGCCATGAGATTTCATGTCTGAATGCATTTCACACCCTGCTGTTTCCCAGGACAAACACACTTGCTGGGACAGGCACTGTGGATCTCACTCCTCTGGGCTCTCTCCCTTGTCCAGAGGAAGGGGTTGCTCAGGCTGTGGGTGCTGGAGCTGCAAGGGTCACATTGTAGGAACTTACTTACCTTCATATCCAAAAAAACCAGACTTAACTCTGTCTGCCTTTGAAGTCACTGTGATTTATCTTCAGTTGTTTTAAGGCAGTCTTATATCCCTTAAAATGGCTTGTTTTGGCCAGCAGGCCTCATGAATTCCCTAAATGGCTCAGAAGCAAACATGGCCGGTTCTCAGTCCCTAACTAGGCTTGCTCTGCATCCATGGCATACTTAGCACTTCCAAGCAGTCCATGGATGCACTATGCCACTAGCTTTGTGCTTTTTTTGCACAGGCACTGCACTGGGTACATCTGTTCTCTTCCTTTGTAAAGTGGAAGGATTTTGCCAACATTGTATGACAGCTAGTAAGCTTTCCAAGACAAAAAGAGGAAGAAAATCAGATATTTCATATCCCACTCTCCCTTCCCTCTTTTGTTGAAGCCAGTGAAGCTTTAAATCAGGTTGTAACACAGAGCTTGGTTCCAGCTGGTTCAAATTGGTGGTGTGAGCATGGACTCTTCCAGGTGCATAGGGTGACGTTTTACAAACATGTTTTAGAGACAGGCCCTGGTGCCTCAGGTCTGTTAGTGTCCTCTTAAAAGGGACAAGAGAGAGAGGCTGCCAGGCACAGCTTGAAATGAAACTGATACAGCACCAATAATGAGGGACTATATTTGCAAAGATCTTTCAAGGCTATTTTTGTCTGAGATCGTTACTTCTGGACAGGCTGCTGGCAACTGCTGGGCACACAAATACACCCCACCCAGGGTTTGGTTCTCTCTGCTAATGTGGAAGTAGCTCACAGGGGGTCAGCAGAGGGAAGGGATGCTCACACTGGGTTTCCTGCTCTGATTTTCAAACTGATCTGTGTTTGTATGTACGATACATGCAACACTTCTTCACTGAAGCCAGCAACTGCCCACCCAAAAGACTGGAAGCAATTCTTTACCATTTTTCTAAAAATTCTTGTTGTTACCATGTGTCCCACTTCCCATGCACCCTGGTACACTCCTCCCTGAAGGCACAGCTGGAGCACACCTTCCCTGTCCCTAAAATCAGTGGGAGCTTTCTCTGTTCCCAGCCAGGCTGATGCAAGGAATCCTGAGAGTGCTTCACCCTGCTCAGGGAAGGCAGACAGGCCTGGGGGGCACAAGAACAGCTCCCTATCCTCTCAGAGATCTGCTTGCTGGGTGGCACCCACCTTCTGCTCTCCCACACTGAGCTTGTTGAGCTGAGCACTGGTACAACAGGAACACACCTCTTCAAAGTTATTCAAAGCAGCACAGCTGGCTGGGGAGTGAGGCTTGCAAAAGCACTGTATGGGTGAGGTGCTGATTTATACCCAGGTTTCTCAATGGGAGCCTATGTCTGAGAGCTCCTGGGGCTCCTCCTTGTCTTGACCTCGGCAGTTTCTGGGTAGGGTCTCTCTGCTGCCAGATATTTGCAGCTGAGGTGGGAAATCAGGAGTCAGAATAAGAGACTGTAAAACTGACTTTAGCAGATAAGGCATTCCTGTCAAATCCAGCTTAACTGAAGATTTGTTTTTATTATTTTAGGAACTACATTTTTGATAAGTTTCGTTCTGGAAGAGAGGTAGTTACTGCCTGGAGTTGGGCACTGTAGGCTGGAGGGCATCATGCCTCATGTGGAAACAAGCACTCTTCATTAGGAAATGAGCCCATTCAGACCAGGACTTAAAAGATTCTCTTTAGGGACATTTTTCAGAGACTTTCAGTGGTCTATACCTGCTGACAGGCTGTCCTATGGGAAAGGAGTAAGGACTGATCTAAGGGCTGAGCAAATCTGCTGATTTGAGTAACTGTGAAGAGTAGCTGATTTCTGTGTTGATTCCACAGGGACTAAACCTCTATCTCAATTCCTCTTAATATATTGTGGTGTGTTTACCCCAGCTGGACATCTGGTGCAGACCAAAGACATTTTATCACTACCCTCCCACAGCTGGACAGGAGAGAGAAAATTTAACAAAAGGCTTTTGAAGCATGGTAAGGATAGGGAGATCACTCACCAATTCCTGTCACAGGCAAAACACACTCAGCTTGGGGAATTTAATTTATTACCAATCAAATCAGAATAGTGTAAGGAAAATAAACTGCTAAATTTTAAAACATCTTTCTCCTACTCCTCCCTTCTTGCTGGGCTTAGCTTTATTTCAGAATTCTTTACTTCCTTTACCCACTGGTGCAGGTGGATGGGGAATGGGGTCTGTGGTCAGTTCATCATGCCTCATCTTTCTCCCTCTCTCCTCTGCTGTCACATATTCTCACTCCCCTCTTTAGCTGCAGTTGCTGTTGCAGTGTTCTTCCCCTTCTCAATAGTGTTGACACAGAGGCACTGGGACCCATTGCTTCTACTGGCCACAGGGGAAGCTTCCAGCAGCCTCTGACAGAAGCCACCCCTGCAGTCCCCTCCTGCCACCAAAGCCTTGCCACACAAACCCAATACTTATGTACTCTTCTATTTCTCTTCTTTAATTGCACTCTTCTGCTTAGCCATGTTTTTCAGTTTTAGCCCTTTCATAATATTTACAAAAACAAATAGGACATGGCACCACCTCAGTGAAACACAGCAGCAGCTCTGCCACTCTTGTAGCTCAGAAAAGGTGAATATAATGAATTTTCCTCAGGCTGGGAGGGGGCAGGTTGCAAAGAACACAAAGACTGTTAGACCCAAAGTAAATTATTCAGAACAGTGCTGAAGTGAACAAGGGGAAATGGGAGTGAAAATGAGAACTCCCTAAATCTGAACTGTCACTTCCTACAAAAACTGTGACCAGACTTTTTCCTTTATACAGTGGAAAGCCTTGTAGAGCTTTAAAACATTTAAAATTCTATAAAGCTTTTTATCCATAACGCTATGAGACTTGCACTCAAAACATAGGGTTGACTGCACTAATTATGGCACTTAGTCCTTTTTTTTAGAAAAAGATGGACACAGGGACAGGAAATTTGCAGAAGTTGAAACATAAGATATAATTAGTGGAACTAGCTGTGCCTGGTCTGGCAGGCAGAACAGCATTGTTGTGGCTGTGTAGTTTGCCTTCATGTGGCTCAAAATGCAGCTGCCCTTGGCTTCTCTGAAGGTCAGTTAGACCAGGTGGTAGAGTGGGGCTTCTGCTCAGCAGGGGCACTTCCATTGTTTCCATCTTCCTGCCCTCTAAGTGATTTTGTACAGTAGGATGTTAAAGGTGGTATTTCTAATACCCTCTGCTATCTTAATGGTAATAAAAGGAGCCAAAGATTGGAGAGAATCCTGCTTTCAAGTTCAAGAATAGACTTGGATTCTGCCTCCTTTTCTCCAGATTGCCCAGCAGGAGCTCTGTGATATTTTAGGCTTCTTTATGTGAGATTGCATGTAAACACAGAGTAAGCAATAAATCTGAAACACTTCAATCCTTGCAATACCAAGTAAATACAGCTTTGCATATGAGGAGTCACTTTGTAAAAGAGCTGGCCACAGAAAGTGCAGGAACTTCACTGTTGTGGCCATGCCTAGATAAGGGATTACAGAAAATCTGAACCACTGAACAGGCTGACAGGTAGATCAATACAAATATACATTGGTGCTCGTTCTTTTAATGTAGACTGAAATCTTCCAGGAGCCAGTTCTGGAATGAAAATACAGCAGTGGCCAGCGACCCAGACACACTCAGTCTGAGAATATTGTATCACTTTTGTTCCATCTGGAGCTAGGAAGGAGGTATGAGGAAACAGGATGCTCCTCCCAGCAGGCCTCTAAGATTTTGAAAGGAATTGTAAAAGACAAAATAAAAGGAAGAGGAGAGAATCACTCCCTTTTGCCTCCTGTTAACCCCTTTAGGCTGCCTTGAAAATAATTTAGTTTTATTTCTGTCTGGTACTGATTAGTTCTCACATCAGGAAGGGGAGTATGAAGGAGTCTCCATTAAGCCTGCAAGCAGATCCATTTAACTGACTGGGAGCACTTAGACCCACTGGGTTTCTATGCTATAAATCCTTGGAACCTGTTCCACTGGTGACAGATGGCCTGGCTCAGGATTAATGAAACAAAATATCTGTGCCACTGCATCAAACAGCTGAAGAAGCTGGCATCAGATCCCCAACCAGAAAAAAGTATGCAGACTACTCTACTCCTTTCCTCCTGGAAATGTTTCCTGGGGCAAGGGGCGAGAGAGATTAGGCCATTAGTCTGGGAATTGCTGGCAGTGAGCAGTCTTCCTGGAGCAGCCCTGTGCTGCAAGCTCCCTTCTCCCTGGAAGTGTGGACAAATGGCCACTGTCTGTGGGAATGGCTGGAGCACCAAGGGCCAAGCTTGCTCCTGAGACTGGCACGCCAGGGCAGCCAGGATGTGGTGTAACACCATCCCAGTGCCTGGTTGGTTTGTGTTGGATGTGCTCTGTAGGGTGCACGTGGGTGTTTTCCAGGGTTCCCAGGTAGGAATGCTGTGGCTGACTGTGACTAGTGAGCTTTAGTGGGGTGCTGAGCTGCTCCAGCACAAACTATGCTGGAGGGTGTAACAGGGGCACAAAGCTGCCCGGCACAGAGGGGCCTCAAATTCTGTGCTGAACCAGTGACAGAAACAGAAAATGAGCAAGGAGACGTTGTATCTGCACAGTAAAAATACCGAGTAAATTAATATTTTTAATTGCTGTTACACACAGAAGAAATTAGAAAAAAAATTACATTCCAAACAAAGAATAGTAAAATCAGCATAGAAATGTGTTAAGAAAAGATCCCAGATCAAGTGGCTGTACTGCATGTGGTGACCTTTACAATCACAGTAAAGAAAGTAAGTGCTAGAGACTTTCAAACATGGCAAAGTGCTTGGCTCCCCAGAGGAGAGCAGCTGCTTCAGTCACATTTTCAGTACACTCTGCCTGGAATGTGTGGGAGAGGGGCTGGAGAAAGAGACTCACACGGGTCCAAGACATAGAGATTAGTGTTCAGGGCAGACCAGCCACTCTGCATTCTCAGGCAGGCAGAACTGCCACTTACCTGGTGGCATTTGCTTTCTCCTTCCTTGTTTGGTTTTGGTTTGGTTTTTTTTGTTTTGTTTGTTTCTTTGTTTGTTGTTTTGT
The DNA here is from genome assembly GCF_901933205.1 of Camarhynchus parvulus. Lineage (NCBI taxonomy): Eukaryota > Metazoa > Chordata > Aves > Passeriformes > Thraupidae > Camarhynchus > Camarhynchus parvulus. Next base: position 13,779,390 of record NC_044575.1, on the reverse strand, counting down.
TTGTGTGTTTTTTTTTTTTGTGGTTTTGGGGTTTTATTCTTGTTTTTGTTGTTGCTTTCTGGTTTTTCAGTTTTATTTAACAAAGCTTCAGGTTCTGCTGGCCTGACCCTGCCCCAGCACCATAGGCTTGGAGCAAGCCTGCCCAGCTGATTAGGAGCAAGGCTTGGTCCAGCAGGAACCTGCACCAGCAGGGTCTAGACAAAAATGTTTGTAGTGATTCAGCACCATCGCCCAATGGGCTGGTTTTGGTTTCTTGCTTCTGTCAGGAAAAGGTGTCTTTTATTTCCTTATGCTCTGTCTTTTGACTGATCCAAATTGGCCCAGTCATGCTCCCACTGAAGTCTTGGTGGCTCAACACCTGCACCTTGTGCTTCAGCCTCACTTTTGAGCCATCACACCACTCCAGTAAGCTCATCCGACAGCAGCACAGTGTCACCACAGAAACAATACAGACCACAGAAGTTTTGGCATTCCTGCCAACTGGCCACTTTTTTTCCATTTGTAGTCTGTCTAGAGTTGTATATTTTTATTCTTTACAGTAAGAGCAAAAATAAAATAACATTAAGAAAATTTTCTCCAAACTAAGAAAATGAAAACCCATCAAATATTTTAAAGAAACCATAAAAATTTGCATTGTGTTTGCTTCTGAGTTCATATTAAGATTTTACTGCAGCTGCTTCAAAATAATGGTCCATTTCACAAGTACACAGCTCACATTCCTTGGTGTGTAATTCCTTGCTTTCATTTGTGTTTGTACAGCAGCTAGTGCTACAAAAACTAGGTAGTTTCTAGCTGTGGTCCAGATTTAGATCAGTGAACAGTGGCATTTTTATCCTAGTTGAGAACACGGTGAGAACACGGTGATGGTTGAGAGCTGTATTTCTAGATCAACTTTTGTTCTGGGCCAAGGGACTGGTGGTACAAGCACTTCCTTTGCTACAAAACCCACTGCTTCCTTCATTTGGATGAAAGAAATGAATCCAAGAAGGATGTGCTGACCTTATTGATTCCATCAAGGCTTTCTCTCTCTGCTGATTTTAAAGCCAGTGAAACTTAGAGAAATTAAACATCCCTTTGAAAGCTGTCTCATAAAACCCAGCTGACCTTCTGCAGACTGAAGGTTGAACAGAATTACTTCATTTTCTGTTCCAGCTTTTTCAAAAGCCACAGCAGACTGTGAGGCACTCTGTTTTGGCTGGATTATATTTACTCTAGCTAACAGTGAGGGACAAGACCAGACTGCAAAAGTTAGATGCAAGGTTCAGAGCTAAGAATTTGGTCAAGGCTTTTAGAAGAACTAAAAATCATCTGTAAAACTGAAATTAGAGAGTTCAGATTTTTAAGCTAAACCTCCCTCAGAGTTCAAGTGAGCTGAGCCCATCCTGTTAACCAGCGTGAATAAATATTTTGCAATTTTTTCCTATCTGATGCAATTTGAAAAGGCAGTCACACATTCCATGTTTTAAGAGAAGTCCTGCAGATCCCTAAAAGCAATTTTAACATTAAAGCTGGATAATACTTGTGACTTACACAGCACTTGACATCTTCAAAGTGCTGTATGAGCATCAATCCTCACGATATCCTTGTGAGGTAGGTAAGGGGCAATATCTCCATTTTAGAACGGGGGTGAGGGCCTGGTTCCCTGCTGGGATAACTTGACATTGCACTGGTCCTCATACACCACATGTCCTCCTGGCCCCAGAAAATTTAAGTGACTCACCTAAGGCCACAAAAGGAGTGAACATGGATAAAAGGCAGGAGGATTTCTGTCATGAGAAGTCAGCAACTTCCCATCCTCTTCCAAGAACACAGTTATGATGCCTCTGCTTAACAGACCCCCTGTCTGTATTCAGAAACCAAGCAAAGAGAAAGAGGCACCTGCCACTGAGATCTACAGTTGCTGTTTGCTTTGATCTGCTTCTTCCAGAACAGCTCCCAAAATACCATGACAGCAAGATGAAAATGCAGGTGCTAGTGTCAAACTACAAGTCTGGAAAACTTTGAAGAGCCACGAAAAACTGCCAAGTTCCTCCTGGGAATTTTATAAAACTTCTGTAAAAATATATATAAATTGCCTCCACTGATGACAACGTGAAACCTTCAAGCAAACTGCTCAAAAGCCATGTTAGAGTAATCCTGAAACCAACCAGTCTTACAGATGCCTCAATAGGGAGGAGTAAGAAGCCAGGTATCCAGCACAGAGTAAGAGTAAAGCTTATAGTTAAAATCCTCTGGCTTTGTTCTTCTTGACATGCCATTTCTACATGAGCATCACCCTGTGACACAGCATTACCAGCACTTACAAACAAGCTGCAATTAGCACTGCTTCTCTGACTGACCCTGGGAGTTCTGTGCTGAAGGATCTGCCTACAGAAAGAGGCTGAAGTAAACATGCTGCATCTTTTATATGTCCAATTAAAGAGCCAAAGGACCTCCAAGAGGCTGATAACTACAGAAAGTAACCAAACCACGTGTGTAGGCTCAAGTGGCCACAGACAGGGTTTGCAGTGTGAAAAGAAAGCCTCTGTGCTTAGCAACAAAAGGAGCTGCTGCTGCTGGGGCCAGGAACACTACACCACCTGGAAGGCTTTATTCTCTCTGCAATGTTCCTGGGCCAAAGACTGGGTGCTTCTCAAGGACTGTACTCCTGAAAAGGAGAAGAATGGACTGATCCTCAGTTTTACAGTGCAAAGAGGCAACAGGAGGGTACACAAAGGCAGCCCCACAGACAGTAAAACCATTTGTCACATATGAACACCACTCTTTTTTTTGCTCTATTTCAAAGTGAAGATTGCCCTCACTGGGGTTGAGGGAACAGTTTTAATCCCAGGAAAAGTTATTTAACAGACTGCCAGCAACTGCTTAGTGCTTCTCAGGATTTAGGCATCTCAAAATTGTGTCAGATCACAGTCCACAGCAGCTGGTCTCTTCCCAGCAGGAAAGAGCCTCCAGGAAAATGGTCTCATTCAAGTAATATGGATTAGAAAGTGGAATACAGAGCCAGAGAGAGATTTTGAAGATTAAGAGCCTTTGCCAGCAAACCTCCAAGCCAACCAGGACTCTCCTTTGTATGCTGAGGGCTCTGCCTCATGTTCCTGGGAAGGCTGAAGCTGTTGCAGCAGCGAGATGGAGCCAGTGTGACTGGCCAATGTGTCCCAGCCAGGCCACTCCAGGTGACCTGTTCCAGGACAGCAAGGGAACAACAGCCCACTTGGGCTGCACAAGTTTCTGCTGTCCCACCCAGAGACCTCTGCCACCAGAAACTGCACCTCTGATGGCCAGTGGAGAGGAGAGGCCTCCTAATAACACGTCAAGACTCTTTTCTGCAGGTATTCAGTGGCTAATGGTACAGCAGGACAGCAAAGCCAGCCAAGAAGAAAAAGCACACAGAAAAGCAACTCAGCTATTTTCAGGCAGTTCAAGACTACTTGTTTCTAGAGAGGGAGAAAAGAGAATCAAAACTCAAGACTTTTAAATAAAGCTTACTTTATCACACAAGCATTTCCCTCAAAGCAAAGGGAAGCTCAGGATGTGGGGGAGCTCCTCTGAAGAACTGCCAGCTAAGGACTGAGTGTGCTGAACCGTGCCAAGGAGCTGGGATTCAAAGACGGCAGTGTGCTGTTTGCTCACATGCTGGGAGGATGGTGGGGTTCGCCCCAAATGCTTAGACTTCCTCTCAGCTGGGTCACTTTTTTGCTGGAGGAGATTTGCAAACAGCCAAGCTGAGCAACAGCAGGTGACATCTGCAGAGAGCTACACTGCAGGGTTCAATCTGTGGCCAGGAGATAAGCAATGCTGATGAATGAAAATGGTGTATGGCTCTGAATTCCCTTAGCTGTTTACTCCAGGCAGGCCCCCATGTGCCAGTGAATGAATACTGACAGTATTACATAACAGCATTAAAGGGAAGGGATTACACGGGGCTCTGCTACCTACAGTGCTTTCCCTATCCATAATGCAGCTGACCTTTCTGATCCCTGTCTGAAAAGCAGCAGATGCCCCCACGGGGTCAGGATGTTAACCCAGATTTCTGTAATACTGGCTGCATTTGCTCTGATGGAGAAGTCGTGGGGAGGCAATGCCTATTCCCTGCCAGGCACACCAGGTAAGGCTGGAGAGGAGCAGGAGACCCACTCAGCACCTCTTAACACAAGGGAAAAGCTAGCAGGGTTCTATGTGAGTTCATGTGAGTTTGAGAAGGAAGTGGCAGGCGTGTTGAACACAAAGGACACTGCTTTTCAGGAAGCTCTGCTGAAAAGGGGCTTTCTGACAAAAAAAGAAGTGGTGCAAAGAGGATCCTTTTCCACCAGCTGGCAAAACATGGCAATCTACATCCAAAATCAGGGCCTTGATCACAGGAAATGCTCACACAAAGATTTAAGATACTGCAGGCAGCAGTACTAAAAGTACTACTGGAAGTGCTACTAAAACTTAATGAGTACATGGAATATTACTTGTTAGGACGTTGGAGAAAAAGACATAAAGATTAGATGCCTGTCTGCCATGCTAACGATAATTAGGACATACACTAAGACAATGAGTATGTTCTGCTTTAACAATCAAAGTTCCTCATGTGCCCATTACATCTCACTGGTGGCTGCAGGCACTGTGTAGCTATGTGCACGTGGAGAGGGAGAACACTGAGATGTCCCTGAAATCCCACCAAACTCCTGCTCTCCACAGCTCTGCCACAGGCAGCAATGCTGACCTGCACCTAGAGACCTGCCCTGGAGCAGTGAGCACTGCAATCAAAGCACACAGCACTGCCAGCACACCTCTCACTCTGTGCCCTCAGCTTGGGGTTCTGCTTTCATGCTGGCTCTGCTGGCTACTGCCCCACATACTGCCATTGACTCCAGAGCTCAGCTCACAGCTGGATATGCTCTTTTTATTCTCCCTCCAAGCTTCCTTTCAGTAGAGGAATAGCTCCAGTTTGCATACTGCAATGCACAAAAAGAGACAAACATTGGTTAAATTAATTTTTACCCATGACTTTAGCAGAGATCTGTGCCTGTCTGCCTACAGTCAAGAGCAAGCCTTTTAGCACAGTGCATGGCCAAACCTCCTTTCCACCAGCCCTCCTCTTCCCAGACATTCAGCATCAATTTCAAGACTAACAAGTAAAATGCAGTAGTACAGCACTTCCAAGGAGGAAAAGTTGAATGAGTAACTACTGCAGGGACAGTCTAAGCTTTCTGATGTGGACTCCACACTGAAGTAAGCTGTATTCAGAGAAAGCCAACAAAAAAAATGTAATTCCCAAAGGTAATGCTTCAAAGAAGCAAAATCAATATCACCAGTGTGCCTAGAGAAATGGAGATCTCTCTCAGGGGTGAATGCAGCTACAGCACCTGAGATATAACCCACGTGTTCACAGACTGCTGGCACTCCACCTAGCTCCTCTTCCTGAAGTCCTCCTCATCCCTGGTCTCCACGGCCGAGAGCGCGATCAGCATCTGGGCCGCGTAGTAGGTGGCCATGATGATGAAGCGCGAGTAGGGCACGGGGAAGCAGAACTCATTGAGCGCGATGGTCAGGTCCGACACCATGAAGAGCATGGCGCCCACGCAGGCCGACAGCTTGGTCCACGTCCACAGGTCGTTGCAGAGCTGCACGCCCGCCACCGCCCGCCAGCCCATGAAGCCGATGAGGGCGATGTAGACGGCCACCAGGTAGGTGAAGGGGCCCGAGAGGTAGGAGTACAGGAAGGCATAGCAGGAACTGGAAACGACACCCATCAGCAAGCCGGCTTTGAGGTCCAAAGGCTTCATGCCAAAGGCTGACGAGTACAGGATGTGTGTGATGCCGAACATCAGCAGACCTGGAAAGAGGCATTGACACAGAAAGTGGGACCTTTCCTCAGTGACTGGTAGGTAGTAGCAGAAGAAAATATTCCTTGCAGTGTTACCTACCAGTAACACTAGCAGTGACAACCATACTGACCACTTGGGACCATTTTATTATAAAAATCTGTGCATGGGAGATAGCACCAAGCCTCCAACCTAAAAAAAAGCCCCAGCACAATTACAGCTGCAGCCAAGTACAGTTCTGCTGTGACAAAAGCCTTTCTGCTGAGAAGCTGGGTGGAACTAAGCTGCTGGAGAATGAATTGATCTTGTTTTTCAGGTAGTTCCTCTTCCCCTGCTTTGGGTGAAAGGTTGGGAGCAAGGTAGACCAAAAACCACCCCCTCTAACTATCCATAGTGTTTTGCTCATAGGTCACATGAAGAACAAGAACACTGGAACCACACCAGTGTAGGAAGAAAATGTGACAAAAGACACTAATCCCTCTGAATCCTGACACAAAGCTTGCCCGTATTTAGCCGCAAACCCAAAGGCACTTGACGACTAAATCTGGCTGCTTCTCCATCTCTGCCCATAGCTGGGAGAAACCTAAGCTGGAAAGAAGCGGCTGGCATATTTCAGGGACTGCACCAATGTGATCTGCCAACAATTTTATGGCTATTTGCAAGATTCAGATGAACCTTACCAGGAATCAGTCAGGGAAAATAAAATGCCGGCTTTCCTTTGAAGTGCAACACCACTGAGAAATGCCAGATGTGGGTGTTGGAAGGTGCTGCCCATATGTTATTAACTTGCCACTAATCCATTTGATAAAAATATATCCCAATGTGTTGGCACAGCTGCTGCCTCCAAGCTGTCATGACAACTGTAGATAATGGGCCACAAACAGAGCCCAGCTCCTTGGGTCTTCTGGTTCCCAGACCCACACATGGTGCAGCTGCAGGCTCTCCTGCTTTATCTTGACAGGGATATTAGAGGAGTTAAGTTATTAGAGGAGCTGGAAGTTTTCATGCAACTCTAAAGCATGAAATGGAGAAAAGGATCTGGGAAACTGAATCCTCCAGCAGGACAATTGTTCACATTTAACACGTGATGCTCTGGTGTAAAAGGCAGTCACAAAAACCTGCAGCCGGCAGACGTTGCTTCATCCTACTACTCTTGTGTTGAGGCAGCTCAAGGAAGAAGTGGAAGTGTCTCCCTGCCTTTGGGAAAGACCAGATCAGACACCCACTGAGAGCTCAGCCATGGTGGGATGAGAAAGAAATCCACAGGAAGGAGGGGGCCGGTGGGATCTGTTTTGCAGGGTGAGGCTAGAGAAAATGGATAGTGTGAAGGGGAAAGAAGAGAAGCACAAAAGAGGATAATGAGAAGCTGATGTTTCACAGAGCTATTGCACCTCATGGACAGAACACTGAAGGAACTGAGAAGGGATTTAGGACAAGAACTTTTCATAGAGTTATAGTGCAGGAAAGATTAGAGCCCAGGGAGGTGGTAAGGAGAAGGATGTGTCGTCCTAGCAGTGAGCAATGTTTTTTTCCTTCAGTGGCATTATATGGAGCATTCTGCGACAGGGAACTGTGTTGTCCTTCATGCAGGCATCTGGCAGCGAGGAGGAGGAGGAGGAGGAGGAGGAGACAACAGGATGCAGCAGGCAAAGAGCCTGGAAAGGCAGGAGGAGTTTCGTGATAGGTGGTGAGGCTGGGCACAAACAAGGGAGTCAGCTCCCAGGTTTACTCATTCAACACCCACAAATCAAGCCAGGAACTAGAGAAACCTGTGATGGCTACACAGGGAAGGGGGTGCACTTCTCTTGTATTTCTCAGCCTTTAGCTTGGTCCTCTCAACCACATCAGGGAGATCAGCCCTTTTCTCCCACTTTCTTCCTCTGAGTTTCCTCTGTCTTCTTCACCAAATGCATAAATTGTTTCTAAGTGCCTACAAAGGAGGCAGTGTCAAAGGAGGTGGATATTAACACTGTAAAGTATCTTCTACATGCAGTAAGAGTAGTTAGAAAACAGTGTGTTATTAGTGGACTGAAACAGCAAAAATGAAAAAAGAGTCAAGGGTGCCAGGAGTAGGTTCCCAGGCTCTCTCTTCCCTATAAAGTAATGAACAAATGTCCTTTTATAAACTCATTGTCTCAAAAGCTTTTCAAATGAGCCCAGTTTCCAACCCTTTTCAGCCCAAAAACTGCAGGAATTGAAGAGCATATACATTTTTATCCAGTATTTCCTCTTCTCTCCCTAAACTTCAAGGTCTCACAACTGATGACATCAAAAATATTGTCAGTTTTCAGCAACAGCAACCTGATGAATTTTAAATAGGAGAAAATACTTTTTGCAGACAAAGTGAGAGATGAAATGGAGCAGTGCACTTTATGTGCTTATATCTGAAATGCAAATATTAACACTTCCCTACAGAAGGTAGCAGCTCAGTGGGCTGAGATTTTCAAAATGCTCCAAGAGATGCTTTTCTTCTCCTTAAGAAGAAAAATGTGCCTAAACCCACAAAGCAAAACCTCTCAGTTGTGAAACTAGGGCTGAAAACCCAACTCATTTGCAGATTAAAGCACATTGACCAGATGCTGAATTGCTGTGACTGGCTAACCTTCCTCTAGCAGTAACTTGGAGAGGAAACTCACAGATATATCAGTTACACGGGAATAGAGAGGGGCAGAAGAGTCCACACACAAAAATGATCATGAGGACAACTGGGCCTTGAATGTTTCCCAAGCCATAGCTCAAGGAGCAACTCCAGGAGGCAAAACCAGTTTGGCTGAGGCAACTGAGCCAGGTACTCCTGTTGGGAGGAGGCCTGTTGGTGGGAACATCAGCACTCAACACAGAAGGGATGGCACCTCAAGAAAGCTGGAACTCCTCAGCAATGTGCCCAAGGCTCAGCCAGATAGATACAATCCTCAGGGCCTAATCCAAACCCCAACAGAATCAGTAAACATTTTTACATGAACTTTTAATGGAATGGGGATAAGCCCTTGGGAAGCAGGATTAAAACCAGATTCAGAGCATTTGGCCTTTCATATCTGGCACCGCACACACTTCTTTCTTGTAAAGAAAGAGCTTGTGGGAATCCCAGAATAAAACTAGATACTAACCTCATGAGACAGGGCAAAAAATAAGCTTTGACTTTCAGATCTAACAACAGCACAAGTCAGGAAAGTTCTCTCTTCTCATCACACTTTCCAGTGGGACAGTTACAGCAGCCACTTAATGGTGGGTGTTATGTGCAATCCCTGTGTTGCTTAAATTAACTTCAGAAACCCCACCAGTCAGTTCAGTGAAGAACTCAACTGCTGCTGATTTCTTTTGACAGTCCAAGGCTAGGGAGAGAGTTGCTGCAGGCAGGTTCAACGTGGCTTTAAATGATTAATCTGAATCATTATGTTCCAGTCTGCAAACTATCAAAATAAACCAAGCTCATTTTGCTCTGAGAGATGTGGATCTTTCTGTAGAGAAGACCAACCACTGTGGTAAGGTTTGTCCTTGATTGACCATCATTTAAATGTTTTGCAAAACAGACATGTCTTGTACAACAGGCTGCATGATTCACACTGATGAACCTGCAAGTAGGACAAGATTGCTGCTGCTTTGGTTTCTATCATCCACTTAATGCCTCCCCCAGGCTATGGGCTTGTCTATCAAAACATAAATGTTCTCTCCACCTGTTCTCCACCAAGGAGCTCCATCCCCAATCCCCACAGCAAAGGGCTGACAGATCTCCCTGCAGAGGGATGGGAGGTAAATACTTCCTGTAGCTTCATGGGAACTGACGAGTGCCACAAGCGTTTCCTTCTCTTCCCCAGGGAATCTGCCACACCACCTTCTCAACTCCAGCCAGCCCAGATGCTGTGACACATGCCAGGAAACCTAACCTGACCCAATTACCTCTCTAACCTCAAGAGAAGCTCAAAAGAAAGACTCATCCATGATTTGCTTCCCCAAACCATGATGGATTTTAGTCAAGGGATGAGTGCTTCCCAGCGCCTGGGGCTTAAGCTGTACATGAATAAACAAAACATGTGGCCCAGCAACTCATTACTAAATAAAGAGGGTAACAGCTGGGCACTGTGGCATCCCTTCAGGACTGACATTGTACTCACCATGAATGAAGTAGCCTTGCTCCTGCCAGATGAGAAAGGCATCTCCCACTGCCGAGAATATGAGTCCCGCTAGGATGCGGCTGGCACTCCGGTGTGACACTAAGAAGTTAATCCCATGAGCCAGAAGGAAAACCCACAGGCAAAAGATGGGCAGACATTTAATGAGGGCACTGAACCAAGAGGGGCTGGAAGTTGGCAGCCAGAGGACAAAATAGACACAAGTGGCTTTAAAGAAGGGGACCAGTTTAGGGCCTTCACTCTTCACCTAAAGAAAACAAACATTAAAAAAACAGGAAATTAATAGGATCATCAGAAGCATCAGTGAAATAAACTTCTTAACAGAACTGGCTCCTTCCCTTTGAAAGTTGATCTTCCATATACTGTCAGCTGGCAGTGTTCCTACCCCAAGAAATGCTGGTTGAACTTGACCACGATCCTCTGCATAGATCTTTGTGACCCTCTCTGCTGAAAACACTTCTCAGTTGGCAGGATGGGCTTTGGGTGGTAGATTTGGAGGAAGTTTTAGAACTCTTTACTTGTTCCATTGAAAATATTTATGCCGTTAGTCAAACTCCTCTGGTGCTCCTCGTCACCTATCTTGTGTTTAGGCCAACCTAATTTGTAGGAAGTTTTAGAAGTCATTACTTGTTCCACTGAAAATATTTATGCCATTAGTCAAACTCCTCTGGTGCTCCTCATCACCTATCTCGTGTTTAGACCAACCCCTTTAATATACCTTTCCAGGAGCTGTGAAAATACTGCATGCCCAGATATATCCCAGCAGCAAACAAGGCAGTAAAGGCACAAATCTTCTCTCCCATCTTCTCAGATCCTCCTGCTTAGCCAGTTGCAGATCACCCTGAGGATACAGGCTCTCACGTAACCCATTCTTTCCCCTGCCCTGTAGCCTGGAGCTGGCTGTTGGCATCACAAGTGTCAAAACCCAACACATCAACCTCCCAGGTGAGGATGTCACTTCCTCGGCTGACTAATACCAACATCAACCTGGTGTGCCTTTGTTCTAGCAATATTCTGATAATACAGTAATTGCAGGAAGTGTTTTGACTCAGGACTCTACTGTGTAAATACAGACATAAAAATGTAGCACGAGCACTTGGCTACTCATAAAAAAACCACAGCAGGGGCAGGGCACAGAGCTACAGGCTCCACAAGCTGGGTCTGCTCTTGACAAATACTTAGCTGAGACCACTCTGCACAGTGATATGCATTGTGTTCACCTGCCCTCCTGCCACATTTCTGCATTTCAGTGCAGGTGGGTAAAAGCCTATGTGAGAAACAAAGCTATGATTTTATTTCTTCCTGGAGAAGAGCTGAGGGCCAAGATAAGGAGCAAAGGAAAGGACTGTAACTGCTTCCATGCCTGCCTGCCTGAGCTATGTCCCAGAGTCTTACGGGGGGGGCTGTTTCCTCTTGCACCTAAGGCAGTGCAACCCCCTGAGCTCCCCTGCAGGCAGGGGTTCACCCTCAGTCTTCTCATTTCTTTGGTCAAGCAAGATTTATTTCCTGCATATCACAATGATTTCCCAGTACTCATGGCCAAAGCACACAGAGGCCTCCTGCACTGGAGGAGGACATGGGGGGAAATTTAGATGCATCCGAACAGATTCCACACTGTCAAGTCCAACTTGTCTTTGGTTTGTTTGGGTTTTTTTTCCAAATAACTTGACCCTTTTTTTGCTTCCTGCATCATGGGACATTGTCATGACCAGTGTCCATCTTCCTTTAATGCAGGATGCTTCAGTGCAGATACCTAGAACAGGTGAAGATTGCACAGGAAATAATCCATGCTTACAGTGCTCAGGTGATAAAGCCTAATCTCATAAAAATTCAGGATCATTTATGGGCACAAGCAAATGGAGTCAGGTGGAGTTGGAAGACAGAGGCAGAGGCAGTGGAGGGCATCTTCACATGCAGTATCTAAAAAGGGAATGCAATCTCTGAAGCAGTGAGGCTATAAATAAAGGGCATCCCAAGAAGACAGTGACTTCAAATTTTTTCTCACATCTGAAGGAAATTTCCCCAGCATATCAGCAGTTTCTTGGCAGTAAGGTATTTCATCATACATTATTCATAGGCTATTGCCAACACAATTTTTAAACACTCCATTAAACAACCAGGCTACACAATTCCCTAACAAAAGGACATCAGCAAGCCGTTAACTTTCTTGTATTACATGGGGAGCCGTCGTGAGTCCTCTACTTAGGCTGTCTAAATTAATCACCATTTACCACTCCTTGTCTGCATTCCCTGGGAAAATTCTGGCAGCAAATAGCAAATGAACTTGAAGTACAAGTCATAAAAACCCATATAGTCTCTTCACAGTACTGGGGTTGCCTGGGAACTATCAAGTTTTGTAGAGGAAAGAGTGCATAGAAGCATACAGGAGAGTATTTGGGTTAGTAAACATGGTAGGTTTTATTTAATACCTCATATTAAAAGAAAAACACCTGCTAGGAGCAGTTACAATTACCATCACAGCTTGCCCTCCCCTGTGTGCACACATTATGAGACAGGTTTTAATTACACTTGTCATTTCCCCAGAAACCTTGCCTTACTGAAGCTAAGAACTTGTGAAGAACAATTATGTTTACTTGGTAAGCTTAAAATTACTTTTTCTCACTATCTGAATGTAAATTTTGCAAGCCCAGACGGCTTTATTTTAGAATAATGGTTTGTGTTATTTCCATCCTAATAATAATTGAGGAATTTTTCATGCATAAGAGTTACAGGACTCTCATGTAAGAATGATCTCATACTTCTAAAAGGGCTGCAAGCTTCTCATCATTGACACTTTATTTCTTAACACTTCTCCAAGTATACTTCAGATGAGTTAGTTCCAACCATGCCCTTGCCCATCACAGAATGCTGCAGCTCACTGGAGCCCCTTTTATGGCTCTGTCCAAGATGAGAACCCCATGAATGGCATTGGGAATCCTTTGGAAAAGTCCTCCAAGAAAAACTGAAGCAACCAGAGGGTGAGGCTGGGGATTATCCTCTGTTTGGCCACAGGGCTGAGGCTTCGAAAGGGGTGATGAGGCAATTTGCCACCTGAAGGACAAGTCAAGACTGGTATTGGAAAACCATGTACCAACATGACTGGAAGCTGTGGTTTGAGGAAAGCCAAGCATATAATAATCCATAATGGGACTTGCTGTACCACAGGGAAGGGGAACATTATTTCTTGTCTGCATGGATAAATTGGATTAAACCACTCATCTCCTTTGTCCCTGTGTCTCAGAGACAGAATGTGAGATGGGGCTGCACCATGGGGCTGGAAAAGGAAGCACTTGATAGAGGTGACAAGATCTTTTTTGCTAATGTGTGTGATTGTCATGGCTTTAATCTGGGTTTTGCCATTTTGTTACAAATTCTATTGCATTTTTCTTCCCAAATCTTTTCTCCTGACACTGCTAATTTACTTTGTGCTGAAATGCAGTACAGAAAATATCTTGAATGCAAAAACAAGGCAGTATTTCCAACATTTTAATTTCTAAACTGAGCATAATTTGGGGCTTTTTCTCAACTGCTATGTCTAAGTTACTCAGAGTCTTTAAAAACTAGTTTAAACTGCTATAAAGCCACTATCTATGTATTTGTAGAAGTACAGTAGAAATATTATTTATTAAATTATCTGTATTTCACTGGATTTCCAATCCAGTGAAACTCTCCAAGACTTGGGCAGACTAGGAGGAAGTTGTGTTTTGGCTCTCACTAAGAGACTCTGTGCCAGGTAATCTCCAGAGGTGCCTTCCAATCCCAACCATTCTGTGATTCTGTTCAATCAGAACATGGTACTGGCACTTGCAGCTTTCTGGAGGCTTGGGGCTTGGATATCCACCTCTCTAGGTGCTCACAGGTTTACAGGATCCCTTCTTGTTTTGCCTGTACTCATTCTGCTCCAGTTCGAAATATTGCTGTGTATGGCCTGTTCTGTCTGCTGCAGGCACATAACCAAGCCAAAAAATTTACACCTGGCTCCTCTTCTCCAGAATGAGCCCCATCCACAGAGGAACAGCTACACTCATAAGACAGTGCCTCGATTTTCTTTAACATTTTGAAGTCAGCTGTCTGTATCTGTATCACAAGTGGGAAAGCAAATCCAGCTGCCACAGGGAGGGAGACATCTTCCTCCTGAGGTACAGAAGAACATCAGAAGCTTGTTGCATTGAAATGCTAAAGTTGGTCAGAGTTCACTGTTCCTAAGCCTTGCACTGGTCCCAGGAAACAATGTGGAGTATCAATTAATGCTGTCCTCTCTGCAAAGCCCTCTAAATCAGCCTGGAATGAAAATGAGTATACAGACACCAGCTGAGTGCCAGCCTGCTGTGGGGATATGGCTCACACCCACTTTGCACTGGGCTGAAAAGTGCAGCTTTCCAGGAAAAGTGCTGTAAAAATTATACCCCAGCCATTCCACTGAGCAACACTTGAGCACAACTGTGTGCACTGGCCAAAGAAAGCTGGGCTGTCGTCCTCCTCACATCAGCCTTGTACCATTTTGTGTCTGAGCTGCTCCTCCTGCTTTTGGCATCCAGCATTGTGGATCCTGCCTTGGTTCTCCCCTACTGTGACAATAGCTCTCACCGCCAGTTGTGTGCCAATAAATATTTATTTGGCTTTGTTGCCATGTTTGCTGCCACTGCAAGCCCATGGCCCTTGTTTCTCACTGCCCAGAACATGTGGCTCTCTGCAAGGCTCTCCAGCTCTGCTCTCCTGCAGGAACAAACATGTTCCTGGGGAACAACTGATTGCCTATTGCCATTTGTCAAGGAAGGTACTGGCTTGTACGTGTTCCAAGCTGCTCCTGAAAAACATTCTGAAAATAAGTGCTCATTATGGAAGGTGGTGAAGAGTTACTGAAGCAGCCAGTCAACCTGCCTGCAATACTGTGTTGATGCAACATATTTTAGCAATTAATAGGAGGGGTTTTGTTTGTGTTGGAGATGCCAAGGGCCAAGCATCCAAAGCAGATGGCTCCTGAACAGGCTCCACATGCTGCAGGAAATTCATGGTGATATATAAACCCTCCTCCCCTCAAGTGGAGATAGGACTGTAGAGGCTGTATCTAAAACAGATTTGTGAAATAGCAAATAAATCACCCAGAAGCTGGTACGTGCTTTGCATGTGGGAGAATCTGCATGCTGATAATCCCTTCTCCATCATGCTTATGCCATGCAATGAGTTTTGCCAGGTCTTTATTGCAGCTTCTGGCACTCCCCAGCATAACTCAGGCCCTCTGTTTCTCCCACTAGGATAATGCAGTGAAACTCAGCTCATGCTCAGCTGTTCAGTCAGACCTGTTTGCAAGGGGTGAAAAAATCATGGATTTGTCTGACAGGAGCCTCTGTTGTTCAGCACAAGCCAAAAATAACAGGACTCTGCCTGAACACTTCCAGCCTGCAAAAGGACCATTCTCCCAGCTCAGACACATGAATGTCCAAGGCAGCTCTTCCACCCCCAGGGTCTCTTAAACACCTGCAAAATAGGGCTGATTTGTTGGCTTCCATCATTCCTCCCTCTACCCCAGCAGTCTGGGTATTCTCCCCCCACCTCAGTTAAGCAAACTAAGGTCCAGCTGTACTTCCAAGCTTTGCTTCACAACAGACCAACATAGGGTTGAGAGCTAGAAATACTTGACTTCTTTTTCTTAAGACCAAGCTATGGCTATTTGCCAGAAAAATACAATTAAAAAATTGGCACAGGCCCTCACAGTTCTTGGGTGGTGAGCTCAGCTATATTGCTTCCAAATTCTTGGCACCAGAAAAGTCGCCCTTTGGTGGAGGCACAGAGGAGCAGGCAGCAGGTGAGGATCAATCAAACTGGCATCTAACAAGGGCCCCCGTGCATGGCTGGGCTGCTCCAGACACAGCTGGATGCAGGAAAAGGAATCACACCAAAACTTATTTTCACCACCAAGTCAAAGTGCTACCCAACTTGCCGTCACATTAACACTCAACCAAATCTCCAGATTAACCATAGAGGGAATGAAAACCTGTCATCACTGGGGGTGCTTCCAGATGGGTGCAGAGAGAAGGGAGGAAATTTGCAGCACGAGGCTCCCTGCAGGTGCCTGGCAGCAGGGCAACGTTTGCCAGTGCCAGCCTCTCCAGGTGGAATGGCAGCTCAAGCCCCCACAGTGAGGCAGCACGCCTGGGCACCGCGGGGCACGGCACAGCCACCCAGCTGAGCCCAAAAATGGGCTGCTTTGTGCCAGGAGAGCTGGGCAGCGCTCACTCAGAGGCTCCTCAAGCTGTGGCAGTGGCAGTGGCAATGACTCGAGGCTGCAGACACCACTTCTGCAGTGTAAGTAAAACAGCAGCCCCGTCTTGTCATCAGGTGCTTAAAGAAGAAAAATGTAAAACACGCTGGATGCTGACCACGCTCACAGGGCTGCTGACAAGGCCAGGCTGGCTCAGCAGCCACTGTGACCTCTTGGACATGGCAGCTCTCTGCTGCTACACCCATGAGATAAAAAACATGCATCTGCAGACAGCCAGTATGTTAAAAAGTCACAAATGGGAAACTGGAGTCTTGCCCTCAAAAGACTCCCTGTAAGTGGCTCTAGAAATGTGAGGGAACAGTCCCTAAGGAGACTAAGGTAGATGGAGGAGGTTCTGGAGCAAAGGAAATCACCCCACAGCTCAGGGCACTGCTTGTGCCACAGACTGCAAGAGGAGCCCACTCCTACTTCTTGCCTTTTGAACCCTGACATGGCCCAGAGCTATCCTGAGACACCGGACCATGGTGTTCCCTCTGGCAGTAAAGGAAGTTACAGTATCCACAAAAGTTATCTCCTGTACTGAAGAGAAGACGAAATCCTGTTAGCTTGGTAATGAGCTACAGTGTCTCTGGGCAACAGTGTCTCTGGGACCTTCCTGCACTGCCCAGGACCTACTGCTACCAGGCCAGGCAAAGTCAGGCACTGCTACACCCACCAACACCTTACAAAGTCACTGCGGGTACCTGCCCTTGGCTTTCTGGCACTGCAGGGAAGCCTTCAGGGTGGTGAAGCCTTTCTTTAGCAGATATTAACTCATAAAATATTACAGACAGATACATTTCACCCTGAAGATTCAGCCTGGAAGTACATATTTTTGCTAGAGTTTGTTTTTGGGGGTGATTTTGCTTTTTTTTTCCATTACCCATCATCTGTCCTGTCTACCAGACTGGCACAGGACCACAAGCAGGGCTATTTTAAAAACCTCCTCTTAAGCTGCAGTAGTAATGATTGACTCTGTATCTGTAGCAATGCTATAGCTGTCAGCAGTTTTGAAGAGTATGGTCAATAATGTGCACTGCCAAGCACTAACAATACTAAACTAGTCAAGAATTCAAATGCCTCTTCAGGCCTGCAGGGGCTGTCATAGACTGGTGCTTTCATGATAGTTCAATGGCTCTCAGAAATGAAAGCAAAAATATAGCATTTGCCTGAAAGCATCTTATCTCAGAGCAGAGATTGCTTTTCCCCCCTGGGATTCCAGATCTTCCTCTTTGTGTAGCAGAAAGCAAGCCTCTCCAAACATTTCCTTTGCTGTAACACTCACAAAAGAACCCCTTGCAGGTGCTTAAAAACCTGAACCACAATGGTACTGTCTTTTCATTTTGCTCATCAGAGATGCAGCACTGCCACAGCAAGGGCACACACCCTTCCTCTTGAGTGAGGTCAGGTGGGGCCATATCCCTACTGCTACTCTGGACATCAGCAGGAGGCTGTGAAGGCACAGGGAATTTCAAGAGCCAGCACCCTGAAATGCACAGCTGGTACCTGTCCCAGGCAATTCCCCCCAGGATGGGAAGGGGCAATTATTTGCTCTGTCACACTAGAATCCAGATAAAAAATTCCTACTGCTTACGGGAAAGTGTCCCCAACTTATCCTGGGGAGGGCTTCCAGACTACAAGCACTTGTTCTCAGCAGACTCATGGTTATTTATATCACACTTCTCTGTGACAGGCACTTCAGACTTCTGTTACCCAGGAAGAAGCAGTTTTAGGCAAGCCCAATGTGAGAGCTGCAAGGCACGGAGCCACAGCAAAAAGCAGCATCCCCTTGCAAGGCCCATTGTACAGACAAGTGCCACCCACTGACATCTGCCCCAGAGCTGTGTGGCAAAACTGGAGCCTCTCTCCAGCCTCTGGCAGACCCAAAACAAAGCACCCCAGGGAGAGCTGTCAGTTCTTTCCTCGTCAGCACCAAGGGCAGGCTGAATCTCCAGGTAATAGCAGAGAGGGATCTGCAGAGAGAATGCTTTGTTCCCAGGGCTGAAACCCATCTTCAGCCTGCACTCTTCCATCTCCAGCATTATTTGCACCCCACAACCCACTGCAACATTTATGTGCTTGTTGGAGGGCCCCAGCAACTCTGTCATTTCACTGTGGCAGTGGGGATGCACAGGACAATGTGTACTCAGGGAAAATGGGCACTTGGCAAAGCTCTACCCTGCCCCATGCTGCTTTGCCACCAGGGATTGGTATTTGTGAGGGAAGGGAGGCCCTTCCATCCAGAAACAACCTCTTCAGCAGAGAAATGTCATTTTACCTACAATCTGTGGGGAAGAATGTGGGTCTAAAGGAAGGGCATTGCAGGCACTGGTGCTGTCACAGCCCTTTGCAGGAGCAGCCAAAGAGCCAGTAGTGCAGCCCAGAAGGCAGGTGGCACCCAACAGGCTGTACCAGCCCCACCAGCCATTGCCAAAGACATGCCAAGGGTGAAACTGCCTCAGGCATTCAAAAGGCACTTCTGGCTCACACAACAGACTGGTGCACACTTGGCAGAGGTGAGGCTTTTGCAAAAGGAACAGGAAGGAAGAACTGAAACAGGAGGGGAAGGCGTCTGCCAGTGTCTGGGAAAGCTGGCAGCTCTGCACAAGAGTTTTTGCCGTTTGAATCCTCACAAAGGGCTGCAATAATACCAAACAGGGCTGTGCTGGGAAACCCAGAAGGGACTGCTCAGCTTGTCTGATGCCTATTAGGAAACTGAATGAAAAGCTTTACTCTACCTGTGTATCATGTCCTGCAGGTTGAAAGCTTGTGAAATACTGATACTAAAGAAAATCAGAAGGGAAAAATACCAATGAATCCCAATAAAGATGTGTATTTAGAGAGATGCTGCTGTGATACCTTAAAAAAAACAGCAGCCCTCAATGTTCTCATGGGATCAATATGCTTAAGAGACAGGAGGGTGTTAAGGTCAAAGGATCACAGCAGAGCCACAGATTTTACTTCCAATATCCATTCTTGTGTCAAGATGCTGTGACCCAGATAAGTCAGTATCAGACACAACTTACCTGAAGACAAATTGGATCTTCCCAGCCCGTCTCAACAGATGTGGAGTGGGCAGGTGCAAACACTAACCTGCACAAACACTAACCCACACACTCCCAGGACTCACACTGATACACCAAGGCTTTTACTTGCAAAACCCCTGCTGTAATCCAGCTGCATAAACAAATGCAGACCACACTCACAAATGAATGTGCAGCTGCTTACCAGGATTATTCCCTTTATATTGAGGGTGCAAATCCAGAGATGCAACCAAGCAAAGTGGAAAGTTCAATTAAAACATCAATTAAGTGATAACCTTGTCATCACACTCCTTTTATATCAGGGTTGCAGGGAAAAGCCACAAAACTTGCTTAGTTCCTCCTGCAATGGAGAGCAAGTCAGCACTGCTATCCATACCCTAACAAAATCAAAGACACAGGTAAATAGGGATACAGTAGCCAAGCCATGGCCTCAGCCCAGCTCTGCTGAAGCCATGGGAGACACGTAAATCTGAAGATCTGTCTGGTGTGCCTAGAGTGTGCTAAAAAATGAGCAGCTGGCTTAAGGTCAAACTTCCCTCAGTCTCAAGCAATGATTCAATCAGAGACTACTTGCAACCAGCAGAAAGGCACTCATTTTGATATATAACAGGAAATTTAATGCCTGATGCCAACTGATGCTATATCTGCCTCCAAAGCTGGTGTCTGGTGAAAAGCAAAACATTAAACTTTACCATTCATTCAAACTTGACCAAAGTCTCAAGGCCAATTCGGTAACAAGGGTTGTCTCCTCTTTTCTCAGTTTTAGTAAGAACACATCTTGCAGTAATCTACAGGAATTAGTTTTTGGGAGAAGACTAGCCTGCTGGTTGAAAGAAGGCATTTCCATAGGATTGCAGTAAGGTGAATCAAAAGAGCCACTATCCTCACTAACAGGCAGGTTTGCAATATGAGAGTCAGCCTTGCAAAACTGACTTAATGCAAGAGACACACGTTGCATTTATTGAGAAATAGGAGAGAGAAACTGCATCAGAGGCTGCAGTGTGAGCCCCTGGGCCCTGCTGGTGTCTGAAATCCTTCCCAGCTCAGCACACCTGAAATCTTCAGGAAAGCTCTTGCCCAGCCCACCTACTGCTTTTCAGCTCTGGTGGTGTGTAAACACCCAGACATAGTTTTCTGTGCTGTGTCACCTGGATACTTGCTCACCCAGCATTTTATGGAGGGATGCTCTAGACTGACACATTTGTCACACAGAAACCTGTCATTAGCTGGAATGCTATTTAGATCAGGGCAGTGTAAAAAATGGGTATAGGAAGGGCACAAGCAGGCTAGAAGAAGGAATAACCATCACCCTCATTTTGTGTATGTTGCAGTAAGCAAAATCTGCATTTCTACTGTAATGACAAGTCTACTGGGCATTGCGTGACATGAAGGACAGTAGAAAAATTAAGTGGTGATATAATAACTACTTGGGCCTCCAGGAGGGGAGTTATGTAACTAATAATCTTCTTGCTGTTCAAGAGTTTCCACATGCTAGCAGAAGATGGGTTCCTGATGCCATCTTTTTCTAAGAGTCTAATTTCACTGGAGTTATTATTTCCTCAGCACTCTGAAGTTACCCACAGAGAAGATAACTTTGGCTCTTCTGCCGCACGCGGCGTATTTTGGATAGACATACTTGGGCAGGAGAAGAGAAGGGCACAAACGCACCTCTGTCCTTTCAGAGGAATTATGTGTAAGTACAGACTTCTGAGCTGCACCCACTATCTGAACGCTCAGAGCACACTCTGAACAACAGACAAGTGTGCCTTGAGTGATACACTTGGGTTAATGAAGCCTTTAATCCACAGCACTGCCTGCAGCAGTGATCAGCACTGCCTGCTTAGTGCTCCCTCCCTGGCACTGGGGAGAGCGTGAGAGAAGCCTGCACTTTGCAGGCTCCACTAGCCCACCCTCCCCTAGCAACAGCTCCAGCAAAGAATGTCAATGTCACAGCAAGAATGCACAAGTTCAGTCTGAACAAATAAATCGTGGCATGTAACACTATGCCTGGGCTTTAGCTGGCATAAAAAAAAAGCACAGCTTTTTGCTCAATAGGACCAAAGTTTTTAGGCTTCTCCCAAAAGGTGGGACTGACATAAATGTTACTGAGATCCAGCTAAGTTTTCCCAAGGTGATTATTCCCTCCCTTTTTTCAGTGAGCTCAGATGCTTAGAAATATTTTCTATCTTTCACTTAGATTGACTTGGTTTTTATAGTAGTGCCATATTTCCATAATTGTCTATGCAGTATATAAATGTGTATGTCTACAAGCTCCTGCATAATAAAATCCCAATTTATGATGCATTTAAGTAATGGGGGAAATTACAATGAAAGCATCAATGTTGCATAGAAATAGAGAACAAGCAAAATTAACCATAAAAGTTACTTCTAACTTAGATGATCCCTAACATTTCATTCATTAATGCAGAAACAATACATCCTCTCTGTAAGAAGCAAAAGCGGAAATAGTTCCAGTGTGATCTGGCTTTCTTGTTTTCAGCAGAAGTTTGAGGATTACGGAACACCCTTCCTAATAATAAACCTTTAAAGTTATGCTTCAACCTACTGCTGCTACAATTGCCCACAGCACAGAGCATCTAAGCAACATGATTTCAGGTTTCCATGCCCATCAGGATCTGTTCAGAAACACAAATGATACCCACCCAGTCCTCCAGCCCAATTCCATATTTCTTGCTGGTGAATATCTTTCCAGACTGTTCCTTTCAGATATTTTGCCCAGTTTTTGCAAGTCACTTTTATACTCTGTCCCAGTGACATCCTGCATCTTTCCTGAGGCTGACAAGGGCTGGTCTCAGGAGGGTGCTGCTGCTTCCCACCCAGAAGGGATGGGGCTGAGGGCTCCACTGCCTTCATGCAGTCAAAACAACATATCCTTTTCCAACCCAGCTATCTCTGTTTAAAGATGCAAACAGACCAGAGGACGAAAGGGAAGGGATGGGGATTGTTAAGATATGGATCCTGGGCAATAATCTGTCCCAAAGAGTGTTTCACCTGTCTCCCAAATAGAGGGCTGTGCTAGGTCGAGTACAAGTCAGGAGTGGAGGGAATGTTGTAGGGATGAGAGCCCTTGTTTATCTTGCTCTAAAAGACACACCCAATATCATCTATAACTTCCCCCAAAGAGATCTACCCTCAGCCAACTAATATCTGTATTTCCCATGCCCTGTTTTCCTCAAAGTGCTGTGAAGCCCTACACTAAGTTTAGTCCTAACTTGAGGGACAAAATAGGGTCCCTTCGAGCAAGGAGCATTATGTAAATGTCAGAATGACTGCATGTCTCCAGGCTCATCTCCTGCACACTTGTGGCTGCTGCAGTCATGGTGCCTGCTGGGCAGAAAGGTCCTTAGGGCAAGAGCTGTCTCCCACAAGCTCACACTAAAAACTACTTAGACAACAGTGTTGGGTGTGGGGGGAGCTGGACAAAAATCACTAACGAGTGCTCTTTTATTAAGGTGGGACCAGTGATGACCAAACAAAAATGGAATTAAACCTCACATGAAGGAATGAAGAGAAATGGAATTAAACATCCACGAAGCAAACATGCTGTTTATCAATACTGTGCTCCAACTGCAGGCTCTCAGCCCACATGGCTTTATGCAGAAAAAACAGCTCTTAATCAGAGCAGTATCAAGAATAATAATTTTGAAACAGGACACTCCTGCTTGCCTAGCAAAGTAAGCAGTGAAAGCTTCCCTGCAAGGTGACTTCCAACCAGAGTGAGCATCGCTCACCAGATGGAACAGGATGGCAGACAAATGCATCTTCCCTGCCACAGCCCAGCGCCATGCAAGTCTAGACTAACATCAGCAGGACTCCAGAGTTTTATCCCAGCTGAGGATCTGGCACAATATGTTAAAAGGTACTTTGGCACCAGACTTGTTTGTGGGCATGCTCCCCGCTCAGCACATAGGAATTGTGCAGCATCAGAGACCACAGCTTGACAAGCTCTGCACAATGCTGTGGTCTCTCTGTGTGCACTGGGTGGAC
This sequence comes from Camarhynchus parvulus, assembly GCF_901933205.1. Lineage (NCBI taxonomy): Eukaryota > Metazoa > Chordata > Aves > Passeriformes > Thraupidae > Camarhynchus > Camarhynchus parvulus. The sequence continues at coordinate 13,756,136 of NC_044575.1, read as the reverse complement.
ATTCCAAGCCCTCCAGGCAATGATGCACACCTGGCAGCCAGCACAAACAAGCAGTCCTGGCCTGGTCCTCTCCATGGACCATGCCTCCTTGAGTGGTTCCTTCCCGCTATCGGCTGCACAGCAGACAGAGCTCATGGGTTTTGACTCTTGTTCAAAGCATCCTAAGGAAGAAAAGAAGGGGAGATGCAGGAAAGCAGGTTGTGTGTAAGCAGCCAGGGCCACCTGCTGCAGTACTGTCCAGAGGCCATCACTTTGAGAGCAGCAAGAAAAATCCTGTCACTCTCAGATGTGCTCTTCTGGTATTCTCCCCATTGAGGCTGATGCTGCAGTGTGCTGGGAGAGGACATACACCCAGACAAATCAATTCCTCTGGTTAATTTGATTATGCCTCAGGTGCTGCCCCTCCAGAGAATCTGCCCATCATGTCATGGCAGCGATATCCATGCTGGCTCCAAAGATCCAGAGCAAAGGCAGTGCAGTAGAGAGATAAGGGCTGGGCCCCCAGGCGAGCAGCCAGCTGTGGCCAGACCGATGGCCACTGCCCTTCCCTTCAGCAAGAGACTTGCTGGAGGGAGCCCACCAGCTGTGGGGCCATCCTGCTCCTCACCCCCAGCTGTACAAGGGCCACACCACGCTCCTGGGCAGCACAGGCTGCTGTGTGACACCGATTCCAGCCGCCCTTCCCGGCCGTGGCACAGCCGGCGTGGAGCAGCACTGTGCCCTCCTTCAGAGGAACAGCAACGTGACAACCACTGACAGAGAGGTGCAGAAAATTGCTCCTCAGAACACTGAAGGCTTGCAGCTCTTTTTCTGTGAGCTATGTGGAGGATCAGTCGCCCTCGCCTCTCACCTCCACAGCAATGGCAAATAGCTGCAGCTCTGGTCACAACTCCCGGTCTTATCATCCCTCCAGTTCCCCATAGTTTCACACCTGCATTAGTGCCTTTGGAGAAGTAAACTGTTCACACGTCAGGGATACAGCCAGAGCAGAAATGTACTTTGTTACATGTCAAAAAGGCACGTGAGAAAATAAGATTTTTTTCATTTTCCTCCCCAGTTTACCTTCCTAAAGCCTTCTGGTCTGAACTCTGTACACCCTTCCCAACACGTACTCGTGCTTTAGTCATTTGCCTCAAAACTCGGTTGAAATAACACTCTGCAAGACCACCCTGGATGCACTATCACAACAACCAAGTACCGCCTTCTGCAAACTGTGAAACAAATCCTGTCAGTTTCTGAGCCATTCCAGTACTGTCCCAACATGAGATTTTACTTCCAAGATACACATAAACAATTCACTATAACCAAAAGCATTACTGAAGGACAAATTTAGTCTATGGCACAGAAGCACAAAGATACCAAACCTTTTAAACTGTTTTGGAAAAACACAAAAAAAAAAAAAAAAGTTTGGCAGTACAATGTTATCATTTCCGAGCTACTTCCCCCTGTCTCTAGAGATAAAAGTCATCCCCAGGCTCCTGATGAACTTACCAGGTACATGTTAATAACTGGGGGAAAATTCATACAAACTAACAGAAAATACAGCCTGCAGTGCAGAACTGGCAAAGCAATTTAAAAGTTTTGAACACCAGCTTTGTAAGTTAAGATCAGGACAATATTTCTACCTGCCAGAGAGTTTGCAATAGCCTGGCCCTTAACCAAAGTATTTCAAAACAAGATGAGAATGGATCCACAGGAAACAAGGACACCAGCAGTAGGTGTTCAGCGCTGCAGCAAAGCACCAGGAAACTTTCCCACCAACAGTTATCCTTACAGTATGTGTTAAGTCTGCTGGGATATTCCAGCAAATCCCTCACTTGCTACAAAGGCGAACATGCAAAGCAGCATGTCTAACAGTGCAGCTTCTCTGCTGTTCCGGCAGTTCTTTCAGCATTGAAACAGCCCCGTTCACCTGCAGGGGCAATTCCTCCTATTGCTGGCACAAGCCACCGCTCCTTCAGTTACAAGCTTGGTTCCATCAATCCAAGAATTCTGCTGCACACATCACCTACTGACAGGACAGCAGCGAGTTGCTATCTTATTGCTGGTTTCGTTAACTAAGCATCGTGACACCCCATGAGACAGGCAGGTGACACCAGTTCCAGTCTCATGTCGTTAGGCGGTGGAAGTGCCAGACTGACTGACAGACGAGACGAGTTCTCAGCGAGAGGTCACCCAACCTATGGAAAGGTCTGTCCCACACGGGGGTCAACACACGCCTCAGCCCAAACCAGCACCTGGACAGCAAAGCAGCCCCGGCTGGCGAGGCAGAGGTGCCTGCGAGGGCAAGGGAGGCCGCGGGGACAGGAGGATGCTGCCGGGCACTGCCGCGACGCGAGCCCAGGGCAGCCGGGCAGCGCCGCTCTGAGCAGATGCAGCGCACGTAGAGCAGATGTGCCGTGGATGTTTTTAAAAACAGACAGGACAAGAGGAGGACACGGCGGAGAGCCGCCGGGGCAGGCGCACCGCTGGAGCAACAGCTGCCGCGGGAGGCCGGGGTGAGCATCGCGGGGTTCGGGGGTGGCCGCCAGCGCCGGGGTTCCCGGCGGCTCGGGGACAGCGCCCGGGGAGCGGGTGGGAGAGCACCGGCCGGGAGCGGGGACCGGCCGAGAGCAGGGACAGCGGCCGGGAGCTGGTGGGAGGGGGCGCGAGCCCCGCCGCCCGCCCTCCCGCCGCGCGGCCCGCACTCACCACGGTGACGGGGGACACCATGTCGGCGGCGGCGGGGCACGCTGCTGCTGCTGCCGCTGTGGCCGCTGTCGCTGTCGCCGCTGCGGCCGCTGCCCAGCCGTGCCCTGCCTGCCTGCCGGGGCGCTTTTTTAGGCGGCGCTGACGTCACAGGAGAGGGGCCCCGCGGCGAATGCGCTGCGGGCAGAAGGAGGGGGCGGCCCCGGGCCCGCCCGGGCGGGCGGCGCCGATCGGAGCGGGCGGCCCCGGCCCCCGGGCCGCTGCCGGGAGGGCGAGCGCCTCGCCCGGCCCCGGCCACGGCGGCGTCAGCGGCGCCTCCGCCTCCCGGCCGGGTGCCCTTCGCAGCCGGCGGAGGCCGGGCCGAGCCGCTGCCCCTCCCCGGGGCGGCCGCAGCGGGCGGGTTCCCCGGCGGCCGAGGGGGGCCAGGGCCGGCCCAGCTCCCGCTCCCCGGGGGCTCCCGCCCGGCAGCGCCTCGCGGGTGCGGAGCCCCGGGCCGGGCACTCGGGGCGGGTCCTTCGCTCCCGGCACCGGCCGTACCAGGCGCTGGGCGGGAGCAGAGCACCCTTCAGCCCTCGCTCTTTGCCAGGCCCGTCCCGTCGCGGCTCCCCGCTCCACTCACCTGGTCCCTGCCTGTGCCGCACACCCCAGCCCCGGCCGCTCTCCTCCCTCCCTTCCTGTGGCTTCCCGCCTGCCACTCCTGCTCCTGCCCTTCCTTTCTCATCCCTGTTTCTTGCACAGTCCCCTGCGGAGTCCCACTCTTTCTCCTCCACCTTGAATCTCCACTACCCTATGTTTCCATGCTGTTTCCTTTTCAGGGGCTTCTCCCGTTTCACAATTGCCCCCTTAATATTTCCCATCATCTCCATCTTATGACCTCATCAAACCCCTCTCACTTGCAGGCTCGCTGTACCTTCCAGCCCTGTTCCTGCTGCCAGTGGCTCCTGTGCCCTCCCAGGACTGGGTCCCTCCCAGCTTACATCCCCATCCCCATCCTTCTGCCAGGGTCATTCAGAGGCTGCAAAAATGTTGGTGTTGGCACAAAGACAAGGCAAAGAACATTTAATGTGGGATAAGAGAGAGTGGGTTGCATCAGCCCAGACTTACTAAAGTGACCCGGGGACTATCTTTAATTTGTTTTTACTTGAGGATTAGTATTTAGGATGCAAGAAGCCACTTTACGTGTAATACGATCTTGCTCGCAAGTTCCACTTCATGACAAAACAAACAGGTACTTAAATAGTTGATGATTAAGTAATTTGCTATTTGCAGCTTGAGCAAAAGTCGTGTTCAGTATCTATCACACCGAGGGAACACTTTCTTCTATAAAGCAAAAAGAAAAAAAACAGTGCAATTCTTTTGCAGTCTTTGTGCAGTAGATTGGTATCACATTTCTGAGGACAAGATGTGCATGAACAGCAGTCCCAAGGTCCCACCTGGGCAGCACAATTCCTGTCAGTAGAGATGTGTAAATGAGGGGGCAGTGTTTGGCACACCACCATCTGAAGGCACCAGGATGAACACTGCAACCTTTGTGTCACTTACCAATCCAAGGGGGATTTCTGCCCAAAAAAAAGACCCTGCAACTCTGCTATATCAGATCAGAGAGGCATTGCAGTGAAATCTGTGCTAGGTAAACCTCAATCAAATGAAAGCAAATTGCAGTCTCTAAAGCAAAGATCTGTGTGGCCACAGCCAGGGGAACGATCTTACAATTTCAGTTAAAATATTTCATAGGGCAGTAACAATTTTTTTAAGCAAGAAGAGGATAAGCTTTCCCATTTTGGGGGAAGGTAGGTGAACTAAAGAAGGGTAAGAAATTTCTAACCTTTTCATGATAAAAGGCTTTGCTCTTCTGAAATCAAGGTCCATAGCAGAAGCAGTACAAGCAGAGGTATTTTGATGTTCAGTGATGCAGTTCATTTGCTACTATACAAAATTTTCAGAAGCACCAATGGACTCACAGAACTTGGGCTCCTAATCGCTTTTGGAAATCCTTCTGGGACCTTGATTGAGTCTTGGCTTTTCAATATCTAAAAAAAGAGAAAAATCTGCTCCTTGGTCCTTAGCCAAGTGTTCATCTGCTTATCCCAGGCTCTCTGTGATGATCCAGGCCTGTGCAGTGGGCAGGGACATATTTGCATTTAGTGTTGTCTCTGCTGCTGTATAAGTGAGAGGATATTGACAAGAATGCAGCTTTAGATGAGTTCTTTTTCTAATGCAGTTTCTGTCTCCAGTGACTGCCAGCTGAAGCTTTGCCTGGTCTCACATATAAGCTATTTCTTTGTGTTATTGATGCAAAATTCAAAATACATTAGCAGCTCAGGGTGGGTTTTTGCGCAATGTTATTTTCTCAGAGAAACCTATCAGAAGTGAAAGGGAAACTGTGTCCATGTCCTGACTTCCCCACCTCAAACAGGTCCTGGAAAACTCAGTCTGACTAGTTTTGCTTGGGAAGGGGTTGACCTTATGGGATTTCCAGACAGTTCCTTCCACAAAGCTTTTAAAAATAGAGACTCAGAAGCTTAAATGGCAAATATGGTACTTGTATATTGAGCCATCTTGTAATAAAAGATAGCTCGTATGGCAAAGTTTTTACAAACTGAATTTTAGTTGGAAATTTGTTGTTGTTTAATATTACATAAATTTTATGTTCTTTCAAAGACTTCAAAATTAAGTGATTCATCAATGGTAAGTAGTTCCATGTAAGTGAGAGACACCTCAGAGTATAAATTAGGAATTTGGATAGAACAGAAATGGCTTGCATATCATTTTACATTTTATTTAAATAAGAGAAATATTTTATGTTTAGTCTAAGTTAGGAGTACCTTGGAATATAAACTAGGAATCTGGATATTGCAGAAAGATTTTACATTGCATTTAAATGCAGGCTCTGATAGAAAAGATCCCAGCTCAAATCCATTCCCACTGTTGAAACGCCAAGCATCAGATGAAGAAAGGAAAAGGGATACAGGACTGATGCCATCATAACAGTCAAATTTGTCTAGGTCTGTGCATGCCGTGCTTTTGGTGGGGTTTTTCTGTTTGGTAGTGTTGCAGTTTCCTGTCCTGACTAGTGCGGGCAAGAGGGATCTCATGTGGCTCATCACAACATTTTCTTCTATATCAACTGCAGGAATTTAACAAAAAATAGAAACCAGTTCTAATTTGGGGTGTGTGTGGTATTTTTAACTCACTATCAGTAGGCAAACAGAAAGCAGTAATTACATGAGCATAAATTTATGAGGGTTGGGTATAACAACACAAACCATTAAGTCCTTCTGTGCATGTTTGTGCTTGAAAATACTTCTGCTGGGCCATGTTTGTGGTGTGCAGGGTGGGGGAAAGACAGCAGGAGAAAACTGTTTATTACACAGGGAGGGGGTTGTCCTACCTCCAGCAATGGCTGGAAAAGCTGCAAAAAGTTTCTCACATGCAGGTGCCTCTGGAATGAGGGGTCTCATGGAACAGGCTCTGCCAGTGGGTCATGGAGGCACATGCTTTGTTTTGCACTTTCAGATTTACTATCAATACAAAAGTGACTGGGAATTCAAGTACTCAAGAACCAGAAACAGGTGTACCATTGAGGGCTGGAAAAGTTTTATTTTAATTCATTTCTGTGAGATACTCCTGAGCCATTTTCTTGCTGGCTGCTCCAAGCACAGTGTCCCAGTTCCAGGGGCAGCAGTGTCTGCAGGATACATCCAGTGTGGCTTTCTATTTTGTCATATCCAACCTGTCTAGGCTTGTTGGTGGTTTGTGTACTGGCCATTGCACAAGTTCCCAGTGCTTTCCATGTCAAGTAACCTCCTGCTTCCTTCTGCACATGAGGAGATATTGGGCTTTTTTCTTTCTGTACAGATTTATTTCCTGATCCCTAAAGAAATGCAGAAAGTGCAATTGCTTCCCTCATGATGGCAATTTCTGTACTGACAATAAAGTATTACATTTAGACAGCAGAATTAACCTCTCAGTGAAATAAAGGGGGGACACTGCAAATTCATGTCTCCTGAGAGCACTTTTTCAGACTATTTACTGAACCAGAAAGGCAGCATATCATCTATTTATAGGCTATGTGTTTGAAAGTTTTCTTCTCAGGCATAAAACTACTTTGCTGTTTGGGCTCAATAAATGCTCTGTATGTGTGTGTGTGTCCATGTTTATTGAAAAGTTAGTATTTCTGGGGATGAGCAGCTAAGGAGGATCCAGAGTACAGGTCCATTGTGGGACTTTCCTTGTTTTTATTGGTTTATACCCTAACCACCATCAAAACAAGTATAATCTTATAATCAAGCATTATAATCTTATTAAAAAACATCAATGGGGAAGGAAAAATAGTCCCCATTAAAAAAAAAATCCATTCATCATGGAAGTAAATCACAAAATCTAAAATGTTTACAGTTTATCATAGAACCATGGAATTAATTGGTTGGGAGGGACTTTTAAAGATCATCCAGTCCAAAGCCCCTGCTGTGGGAAGGGAACTTTCCACTACATGAGGTCGCTCAAAGCCCCATCTTTCCTGTCTTCAAACACTTCCATCATGGGGCATCCACAACTTCTCTGGACCTCTTCATAACCATTCTAATAATTAAAAAAAAATCCTCTCTATATTCAATTTAAGTTCATCCTCTTCTGGTTCAAAACCACTGCCCTTTCTCTTATCACTCCAGGCCTCAGTAAAAAGTCTTTCTCTGTATTTCTTATCAACTAAAGGGCAGCAATAAGGTCTCCCTGAAGCCTTCTCTTCTCCAGCCTGAAGAACCCTAACTCTCTCAGTCTTTCTTCACAGGAGAGGTGTTCAGCACTGAATTCCACCAGGGCAAGATGGCTGCAGTCTGAGCTATCACTAGTTTTGTCATCCCTAATAGTTCATCCCTATTGATAAGCAACAGGACTGGTAATGCTTTTCCTCTGATCAAGCTGTTTGTCACCTGGATTAAGAAATCACCCTCAACACCCTCCAAGAATCTCCTGGATTGCTTACATCTGACTATGCTGCTTTTCCAAGAGATATTAAGGAGTGCTCCAGCAGGATCAGAGCACGGGAGCACAATGTTTCCTGTAGTCAAAGAAAACTTCATCAACAGCTTCCCTTGCTCTGATGCTCTGCAGGAAAACCAAACTTGAGTTTTCCTTTGTTGGCTTACCCCTAGACTTTACTTATAAGCCCTCAACCTCTTGATCACTGGTTTTCAAAGACAGTTCTGTGCATTCAATCTATTTTTTCACATGTAGGGCAAACACCCTGCCCTCTATCCTTGCCCATCCCTTTCAGGCAGTCTGTAGGCATGAACTGCAGAGTTCTGATGTAACTACAGTTTCTGTTTCTCACTCAGATGTCCTATTTCCCAGGTTAGAAAACCCTCAAAAAGAGCTCTGATTTATCTAGTGACCAATTCCCTCGTGATTTATTGATATCTACAAGCAGGATGTGGTAATAGCTGAAGTATTAAAACATGCAGGAAAAGAGGTAAAGGCTTGTCCTGGGAATCATCATCAGATGATTTGTAGCGAAAAGCATGATGCAATTAAATGGTTAGGTTACAAAACAGAATGTAGGTAGAGCAAATGCTTTCATGTCTATTTTCATTAAAGGAATCTAGCTGAGCCTCTGAGGAAAAACTGCTCCTGGTGGGAGAAAGGCTTTAATGAAAAAGAGGGAGAGGATCCCAACTCAGCCTAAAGCTCTTTGCTGGTAGATGAGACCAACTTGTGGTGGCACTATAGGTTTTGGTGGGCTTATTTCCATCATGAATGTGTGGTGTCATGTGGGATGAAGGCCAGCCAGAAGCTGGGAGGGGAACAAGGAGTTGGCCTGGAAAGGGTGGGTGGTGGTCATTAGAGCCATAGTAACCTGATGCCGTTCATGTCATATTTTCAAAAGTGACTAGTGGCTTTCAGACCATGGTCTAGATACCCTGAATATCTAATTTTCAGAGGGCATTTTCAGTGGTTCTGCTCTGTTCCAGGATGCTTTCCAGTGTCCCACTGTAAAAGGCAGTATCCAAAGTCACTGATCACTTCCAAGTCCTGTCTGTGGGCAACAGGCATTTTCTGGGTTGCTCTAAAATGAGTCTGAGTCACTAATCAGTTCAGATACAGTTTTTTACCACTGTGTTTGTTTAAAGCAAATCACTGTTACATTTCCCAGAGGAAAACACTGCCAGCACTGTCAGCAAGCAATACATTGATTTTAAATCAGTAAGACTGCCATTGATCTTAGCAGCTATTTATTGCACATGTTCCCAGCAGCCACTTTCTGATGGAACTTTAGCAATTTAGTGGGGTCACTTGAAGGTCTCAAAGAAGCAAGGGAAAAATTTGTATCCTGCAGGAAGTACCTCCCTAAAACAGTGCCTTGAGAAGTGGTGCACTTCTCAAGTTTTGGTGAATCCTGATGATTAATTTTCAAGACATACATAGTTCTTATTTTATTCAGCTTGTCCTGGCAATATAGACATGGTTTCACCTCTGTCTGACGAATTCCCTCAGCTGCTGGTTGCTGCAAGCTGGGAAATACAAAGCAAATATGTCTGGCCTCTTGGCCTCTTCTGGGGCTCCGCTGGCAGCCTTAGGATAGACAAACCCTTAGCTTGGTGCATCTACCCTCAGATTGAAAATACTGGCATAAAAACTGGTCCAAATAGGCCTCTCTTTCTCTTTCCTCTCCTGCAGAACTTGGCCTTTTTATCTGAGTTAAGGTCTTGCACCAGAAGGACAGTTTCTTGTTTGGGTATGCCATTTCCAATGGTTTAACAGGAAGCAACATGCAAAACATTCTTCTCTCACACAAGCTACATTAGTTGCCATTTTCACTCTGTTTTCTTGTGTGTGATCTCAGCTCCAAAAGTGTCGCATGGATACACGGGCAAAAATAGGAGGAGTAGGAAGGGAATAATGATTGTTAAATGCTTGAGAAAAATGATAGTTTATCATAAAACTGAAAGGGATAATAGGGGATAAAGGGAGGAGGTGTCTGGTGCATGCTTTGAGTCAGGCTGGTGCCCTGCCTTCAGTGCTCAGGTTGTGTTTTGGAATTGCCGCATGCACAGAGGTTCCTGCCGGGGCTGTTACATCCCTGTGGCCCTTGGGCACAGAGATGTCTCTTGGGCATCCTCACCCTGCCTGCCAGGCTGGCTCTGCACTCTGGGTGAACACAGGCCACAGACACCCTCACTGAAGCCCACAGTCCCAGCTATTCCTGAGGAAAGGTGTTAAGTCAGGACCTACTGAAAGGCTTCCAGAGGTTTGTACAAATAGCAGAACCACACTTTTCTCTGCCTCCTACACACACATAACACACATCACCCAAAAGCCACAGGTAACACAAGCACTGGACAGGTGCCTGTAACTTTACCTGAGACTTCACTTGTAAGAGTGCTGTGGTTGTGTTTCCTTGCATACTACAGACTGCAACATAATCCAGCAGATAACGAAGGATGAGGGCAAAGGAGCTTGGTGAGGAAGTGGTGGTGTCCATCACCTCCACCGCCTGGCACTGAGCCCAGCAGGGAGGATGTTCTCTCTGGCATGCTTCTTGTGTGTTGTGGTGGGGACCAGGATAGCAGTGTGATTGTGTGAGAGTTCCTAGGCCCTTTTGGAAGGTCTGGATTATAGCAGGGATAGAAGTACCCCCACAGATAGAGAGCAAAAGGGAAGGTGAGAGGCAGCAGGTTCTAATAAATAAGAATTAAATAGGACCTGGGCTTCCAGCTGGGCTCCTCCGCTGACTCAATGGATGATCGTGAGCACATTTCATGGTTTCTGCGCCGTTCTGCAAAAGGAAACAATGGGTGAAAGCTGTCTTCAAATCTAGCTTTTCCCTTTATATGAAAGGGCTAAATGCAGCCAAAGTATACTCCTTTTTTTGACAAACATCATTTTACCTGTGATTAAGCCCTAGTGCTCAGGAGTAGCACAGCCCACAGGCAGCTAAAAGTGTGGCTGGTGGGCAGGAAGGTATTTGAAGCAGAGCCCTGCTGTGGAGCACAGCAGGGGCTGGGGAAGGCTGCTCAGGAGCTGGTCACACTGCTGAATTTCTGGCTAATACTGAGCCAGGGCTTTTTGGACCTTCACAATGGTGCTACAGTTCCCTGTCACTATGGAAACTGGTTTTTGAAAAGGCACTAGTTTTAAAAAGTGAATTGAAACCAAAACTTGTGCTTCGTTTTCATTGCTGGCTCTGGGGTTCCCCTGGGAACAGGCGAAGGCTCCTGGATGCTGGCCTGCCTCCTCAAAACCCAAACTCAGGTTCCCCTTCCTGAGAGAGCCACAGCTGAATCAGTGGCGGGAACAGATACAGGCAAGAATCACGAGAGATGTTAACTCAGCAGGAAATAACTTGAGAGGAACAAAAAAGAGTGTCAAAGTAACATAGAGTAGTCTGACCCCCCCCCCCTTCATTACATGGCCCATTGGGGATGGCCACAGGGTGTGCAATAAAATTGTGTATGGCTCAGACAGGTTCTTCTGAGAGCATTAAACACTTAAGAGACATTCTCTAAATTGCTTTGTTCTCTACAGTCTTGCCAAAGCTTAGATACAGGAGCCCAGGAGACATCACTGGAACCTGAAAGTCCTTTGCAGAGACCCAGTGAGAGCAGACACTCATCTCCTTGCTGTTCCTGCTTCTTTCCTTGATTTCATGATTGTGCCCATGTAAGTCTCTGTGGAGTTCTGCTGTACTAAAAAGAATAGCTTGGGGGATGGAGAAGTCCAGGAGCAGGGCAATCAGTAGCCTGAGGTAGAGAAATGAAGGAGGGAGGTTTTTGAGTGAGCTTTGGCACTAAAGGAAATCCTCACTTAACTATGTTTCTGGGATCAGTTCTGGAAGCCCTATGTAGGACATACCCACTTGCAGCCCTTATGGACACCTAATTAGCAGGTGCCAGGGTCCAGGATATGAATCAGAGTAAATCATTTCTGTATACAATTGGCAGAAGGAAGTGAAGAGTCCGCCAGGGAAGACCCAGAAAGCCAGGTAATTACAAAGAACTGGAAAGACAAGGCACAGTGCTTCCTTCTTTCTAAAATTTCAGCACCCAAACCCCATTCCCTTTTCATGTCCTGAAACAAAATATTCATGTTTAAGACACGGAAATGGAGGAGCAGAATGTTACAATCACATCCAGATCTGGCCCAGTAAAACCAGTAGAAGCAAGCAGCTGGACCTGATTTTTCCAACAAATTTATTGCTAGTCTGTTATCATGTGGCCATGCTGGGTTCCTTGCACCTCTCAAGCCTTTCCACCATCCCTTCCCACTTGCTATGTCAGCATCTTGCCATGGATCCCCCAGCTCTGCTGGGAGCCTACAAGAAGCCCAGGAAGAACTGTGAGTGAATCCACATCAGAAGGTGCCATTGCAGTGAGGAGGTGCCTGCTCATGTGCAGAATTATGGTGCAGACCCTGCTCTGGAGTACAGGGATGACCCTCAGCCCAAATATCAGAGCCTGTCCTTTGTCCAAGACCAATACACTGTCTCCACAGCAGGCAGGAACATGTATGACACAGCCAGGGGCTGCTGAAGAGGACAAAATCACCTTTGGAAAGTACCTGGTGAGCCCCAGGTGCCTTGGATGAAGGCATGAGTCAGCAGCTTGCAGTTATTTTTGATCTGTTTTGCTTTCTTTCCCCTGGGGTTTGCTCTTCTCCTGGGCTGTCAGGCCCTGTGCACTTTGCCAGCACTGCTGGTCACGCCATGCCCCAGCCTGGGAGCTCCTGCTCCCGGTGTGGTGACTGCCACCTCCTCCAGCCAGAACTGCATGGTGGCAGTTTTCAGCAGGTGAGGGCAGACAGACATGCACCCATCCAGCCACCTGGGCTGACACTCATTGCTCATTCTGACCAGAAGGGCATTCAGGAAAGAGAAGTGAGGCAGGATCCATGTTTGATTCCTTTCAGACACTACCAGTATGCCAACACACCAGGAAAGGAGAGGCTTAGGAGGTGCTTAGGATATTTATTCGCACTTCCCCATTACCTGGAATTGCATTTTTCTGTGAATGTCCTGGGTGCTGCAGTAGACAAGCTTGGGAGGAGCTCCTTGGTCAGCCACACTGCCCCAGTGCTTTACCAGTTTAAAACTGCCAATTTGGAAGGCATAGCCTTGAATTTGGGCCAGCATTTCTTTACCATAAATACCTGTGATAGCAGCCTCAAAGACAAGGATTTTCCCCTGACAGACTTAGTGGTCTTTTTAACATTTCACTGTGCTACCAAGCCATTAGATTTCAAAGCACTTTCTGGTTTGTGGCTCCCACATCTGCACAGGAAGGACAAGTGCTGCAAACAGAGGGCATGAGTGGGAAGGGCAGATGCTGGTTCTGGAACCTGTACTTTCCACCTGCACCAGGGCTTTAGCACAGGTGCCAAGAGCAGAGAGAGAAGGCAAGAAGAGGTTTTAGGCTGAGCAGCAGTGTAGTAGCACCAGGCTGGCACCAGGCTCTTGGGCTGCATCCCAACCCACCTCACGCTCCCACAGCAGCAGGCAGAGGAAGGACAGCAAGGTCACATTTGCCCTGTAAAGACTTTGTTCTAGGAACTTGGGGCTGTGAGGTAATTAAATCACTATTTTTTGTTCTTTCAAGCATGGAAATATTTTAAAGTCATTTGGGATTTTTTCCAGCTATCCCTTAATAATGTCCAAGCTTCAAACATTTGTCTGTGGGCGAAATACGGAGGAACGTTAGAAACAAGATGAGAAATAGGAAAAGCTGACATTAACTGATGTCTTTGGAAAACAATTTCAGGCTCTTAGAAACATAAAAATCTGGTTACTGGTGGCTCCCTTCTTGGGGTGACTGACTGTCTTACTAGAGGATTGCTCTTCAGCAAGCACTTTTCATTTTGGGAAAAAATAAAACAGTTGTACCTTGCACAATATGTGTGATCTCCATCATCCTTCTGCTCATCCTGTGCCTCACCTTCTGCAAGACAGAGGTGGTTACACTGGGATTTTTATTGAGACTACTGAAGATTTTTAGCCAAAGAAGGAAAAATATTTTACAAAGGAAGATCTGGATGGTGCCTACAAATTTCTGTCCCTATTACTAACCAGCTGTAGGAGGCAAGTAATTTAAAAATCCCTATTTTGGCAGTTGAGATTTAGGCAGCATTTGGGAACTGAAGTCTAATACAATTACTCAGAAAGCAAGTTAGACTGCATTCCAAAATCACTCTTATTGATCAAGTAAACAATGTGTCCTTGCAGTTATCATCTCCTATCCTCTTGCTAAACACGGAGCTAAACTGGCTGACTCCTAATCTCTCTTCCATGGAGCAAAAACAAATGCAAACAGAAGATAATGAAGATCATCCTACCCTTTAGGAGAAGTCCAAAGTGCTTCTCTGCACTATTATCAGTACTTTCATATCAGATAAACAGTTTTAAATTTTTCCTGTTTGGCACAGAGGAAGCTCTCTCTGTCACCAGAGTTCATGCAACCTCTAAGAGAGAGTCAGCATGTGGCCAGAGCATAATGCACAATAAATCCAGCATAAATAACTGAATCTACATTTAGATCAAAGGGTGAATTACAAACGTTTGAGAAGCTTAAAGAAGAGATTTGAGACATCTTAATTTCTAAAAATAGGGTTTAATTTTTTTAAAAAAGCTTTTAGTTTTTAAAGCTGCTGGGGGGTTAACATTCATTTGTTTTCAGGAGGTGGAAACAGTCAGAAGATGACAATGTGGTTTTGCTGAGATCAGCTCAGATGTCTGTCCAGAACTGCTGACTTCAAGGTCTGCTGCTGAGTGTCTGTTTTTCACTTCATGATAACTCATGTGTGTTCATGATGCTGCCGTGAAAAAAAATGCAACTCTTTTCGGAGTTCAACTAACTTTGTAGTCAACTCCCATAACGTGAGAGCATGGTATGTGTTCCAGCAGATAGTGCACTAATGCTCCTGCTTTGTTTTGAGTAATTAGTGGGAACAAGGATTCGCTTCCAGTTGAGCTGGAATTTTCATGTTTTTACTCCCTTGGTCACAGATGGCTGCTCTCAAGCAGGATTGGGGAGATTGGGCAGCAAACATCCTTTCAGCTCAAGCCTCTCCTCCAAGGCTGGGTATTGCAGTGCACCTGATAATGCTGAAAAGTGGAATGGCAAAAGGATTAGGAAACTTTGAGCTCTGTGAGACGTGCACATGATCTCTTATCAGGGAGACACTGGAAACACTCATTCATGCTGTCTGTGGCAGAGTCCATCATTACTGCTGGGCAAGCAAACAGCACCAGGGTTGATAGAAACACCCCAGAGTCAGCCCTTCCTTTTGGATAAGTATTCTGCCTCCTGTGTCTTTATCAGGCAGACAGGATTAGAGAATATTGCACAGATACCTCTGCTGTTGTGCCTCAGCAAAACAAGAGGCATAACTGGGAGCAGGGAGAACAGACACCAGACTTGCAGTTCATGTTACCTGTTTTTAAGCCTCAGTTCTGCCACAAACTGCCTGTTTGCCTCTCTCCATCTGTCTCTTGCTGGGTACATGAGTGAGGCACAGGGCAACCTGGCATTTCTAAGTACAGCTGTAATAAATGTAGCATAGACCTCTCCTTCCCAGTGTTGTGCCCAGGAGAGTTTGCATTTCTGCATAAGTGCCTGATGAAGCAAGCTGAACTAGCAAGAGGAACACAGAGTAAAACAGGTGTTCTGCCTTTAAAGTCCTTGACCTGTGCCTATTAAAGCATTTGCTGCAGGTCTGATCACCAGCCTGTTCAAGTTAATGATAGACTGTGCATTCACCTCCATGGGCTTCAGATCAATCCAAATGAAATTAACTACAGAAACAATTGGCAGGAAAGAAACAATGAAAAGAAAATCATAGTACTGGAGGATGCAAAAGAGTGTAGTGGCAACAATGCTTAATCACATAGAACTGCTTAAAGGCTCTTCTAGGTAAATGATTATAAGTTTTTTGTAATTATTGTGAATATGCAGGATGACAGGAAAATTAGATTTCATATATAAAATAGATTACATTGGACCCCTACACGCTGACTTCTGAGTAACTGCATATAAGTGACTTTACAGCAATAAACTGACCAAGAAAATGACCAACCTGTTGATTAGAATAAGCTAAACTGTAAAGACAGGCCAGCCTTGCTAAAGTACAGGCTACAGGCACCAATGCAACTGCTCTGGTCTAAGGCAGTGACTCCAGAAGATACAACATTTGGCAGCAGTACCAGTCAGAGATATTTTCCTCCCCAGCTCCTGGGCTTGCTCCATTTTCCCCTTGCTCCTGCCTGCCCTCCTGCCAGTGCAGACCTTGGTACAGCCTTTCCATGAATCACATGGGGAAATGGAGCCTTTCAAACAGTCACACACACAGACAAGCAAACAAACATACTTTGCTAGGTTACTTTTTAACCCAAATCGCCCCCAGATCTGGCTCAGAGTATTGGCTTTGGAGCACAGGTGTTGACACCAGCGCCAGGATAGCACAAGGTGAGGAGTGACAGGACCAATGGGGCAAGAACAGAGCAGAGGTTGCTGGGCAGCCCTGAGGCATCAGCCAACAGCATTTCAAGCCTGTTTCTCCTTTGCCAGGGGATCCACAAAGCTCTCATATGATCTGAAGTTCACCAGGAATACCCATATTTGGGTTTCCGTTTGTTTGTTTTAGTGCAGTCAAAGGGTGTTTTACAGTAACCATTTGCTTTAAAAAACATTGTTTAACCTTGTAGGAAGTCATGGAGTGTTGCTTACTCATTCACTAAAATTCAGGAGCCTGAATATAAATCCTCCTCTTACTCCCATTCCTAGCACGTCATTATTCCAATTAGGAGAGTATTTAAGATATTTAAATAATCTCCCATACAGCTGCTTGTATGAGAAAATGCATTCACTCAGTACAATAATGCAGTTGTGCCTTTTCTCTGACATGGCAAAAGAGAGGGTTTGGAGCCATTTTTGAAAAGAGTAACTGAAAAGCAAAGGCTGTCAGACAGACTGGGCATGAGAAAACACGGAATCAAATAGCAAACGTGGGAAAAAGCCTCTCTGCATGCACAGACAGCAAAGAACAAAAGGAACAAATACATGAGATACTGAATTGCTTCACCAGCTGGAGAAGTGTGTTGGTTTGGGTTGACTCTCTTTCAAACTGGCCAAGAAAACAGAGCACGAGTGGACTGATGCTCTTCTGACTTCCACTGATGCAAATCAGGAGCAACTACACTCAAGCAACTAATTTAAGCACAGGTACACTGACATAACAATGATTTATGTGAAAAAAGGGTTCAAGCATAAAAGAAGAGGTGCAAAGCCTGGCAGTCAGCCCTAGCACTTTGTAAGAGCCGTAACATTTTTGTGGGGCTGACCTAAAAAACCTCAAAGTCCCAGCAGCAACTACTCACAGCACAGATGCTGGGACATTTTACTGCACAGACAAAGGATCAGCAGCAGAGGAGGCCTGTGTTTAGCCACAGAGAACAAAATGACCTTTTTACAGTTGTTTATGTTTATTTGGTCCATAAATATTGGGAGAGGATTCCTTTCTGGCCAGTCTGTGAATCCAATTAATTTGTTTTTCAGTTTCATATTTGTGACTCTGAGTTCAGAGGTGACTCAGGGTTGTGATACACAGCAACCACAGCTGCTAAAAATAGACCACAGAAATGTAAAACACAGAGCAGCCTTTAACCACCACATTCCCCTGTACCTCAGCTCTTTGAAGCCCCTGTACTTCATCACATTCCTGTGTTTGGAGGCATGGAAGCCTGCTGTGGTTGTGAATTACCATATCTAGAGCAACATGGGGAAGGAGACAAGGTGAAGCATCTCAAAGAATCATCCCGAAGCTGCTGGACACATGGCTGAACTCTGATCTCTCCCATTGAGATGGGTGGGGAAATATTTTCCCTCAGGAAAGCTAGGATTTCAGCCTTTTCAGTGTGGCATGGCATTGATTTCAACTGCAAACAGTTATTAAAATAGCAGCCTGGAAAGTCAAGAGGGAAGAGAACAAAAAGGATGTGACAGGAATCAGAACGATGCGATTTTGATCGATTTTTTTTCTTGCAAAGTCACAAGCCTAGAAATAAATCTTACAAAGCAAAGTAAAGATTCTCTCCTTTCCAAGAGTGGGGAAATAACCATTTTTATCCTGAAAATTTTCTGATGATCAAGTATAAAACAGCATTGGAGAAAATCTATTAACTCAGTGATGGTGGAAGTAAGCTCACCTAAGCCCTTGAACCCAGGGCTCTGTGGCACAGGGTTTGTCCCACCTTGCTGGGTCAGGGCAGCTCCAGGTGGGGCCTGCAATGGGCACCCTGAGCAGAGGGCACTGCCCTGGGAGCAGCTCAGGGAGTGGCCAGGGAACTTTCCAGTTGGGCTGGCAGGGGCAGGGACAGTGTTTTCCTGACTCCCTCCTTGCTCTCCTCTGGATAACTGAGCTGAAGAGGAGGCCTGGAAGAGGCAGGAGAGCAGCCACTGAGGAAGAGTGTTGGGCTAAGAGGGACAGGACAACTTCAGGAGGTGGGGATAAGGCTGGAGAAGTAAGGGAAGGGCTAACAGAGTGGCAGTGGAGGTGTTTAATCTTGGGCATGTGTCAAAGTAGATTCAGGAGAGGCCAAAGCAAGGTCAGTTAATGACCTGCTGCTTCAGGAGCTGCTTTCCAATACTGTACCTAGGAGCAGTTTCCTGACTGTCAGGTCTGGGAGACATTATCCCACGTACTGATGCAATTTATACTGTTCTGCTCGGCACATTCTTTTTCTCAGACTAGGAAAAGGAAAAGCTTTCATACAAAAAACATAAAGGGTTTGGATTTGGCAAGGAAAGACAACATTTACAGGCTGGAAGGATGCCATGCAGTCGGAAGGGGATGCAGCAGAGAACTCTGCCATTAATGATCTTCTCTGAGTATTTTCAAGTGATGTTGAGCTAAAGTTACTTGTCCAAGTAGCTTCATCAGTAAAACCAACAGCAGTGCAGAGGGTAGCCTGTGTTTCCTTGCTCTCTGACAGGCCCCATCTTCTTCATCACTGGGGGGAGACCCACCAAGCAGAACTCTCTGACAGCTCGACAATATAGCAGAGAAGAGCCAGGCTCTGCACTCCATTGCGAGCAAGTATCTGTCATGATCCATCACATCAGGGCTTTAGGTTTTTTAGCTGCCTGTACATAATTTTGTATTTAGGGCCTTGAATTTTGTGCTTATGGCACAAATTTGGCATTTATGCAATAATCCAGATGATCAACCAAAGTCCTGTCTTAAGCACCTCTTTTCTGGCATTTTTCCCTTCTCTCTTTTCATCCAGCTCTGACCTGGGTCTGCCAGTGCCCCAGTGATACCACAGGATCTCAGAGCAGCTGCTGACAGGCAGGTGGAGATCCCTTACACGTGAGGAAATGTAGCTACACCTAGAAATTATCTATGTCCCACAATGTCCCAGTCCTCCTAGACAGTCCTTCGTTCCCATCTGTGTCTCCAGTGAGTGTCACCCAATCCATCCCTGCTGTATCACTTCCTACATGCAGGGCTATTTGCAGGAGCTGTGTTTGCAAGACCACATTGGGTGATGTGTTTGTGCTCTGGATTAGTTTAATGGAACTGCAGTATATCCTGCAAGACAGTTTCCCAGCTGGTAAATCATGTTTAAACAGTGAAAAACAAATATGCTTTCTTGTTGCTCCAGTCTTTTTACATCTGGTTGCTTAGCATTGTTCCTATCTTGTGTCCACTTTGCAGTGCTTCGGCACAATTGCCAAACAAACTGGCTAAAAATCAATTAACAGAGATCAGAGGGAAAAAAAACCCCAAACCCAAATGAGGTACAACAGCCCCTATTGGGATACACAGACATATCAATTTGGCAGCCAGTCAAACTTCTTAGAGCCATCGGCTGTGCTCATTAAATGTCAGAGTTGTGAATTTTCCCCAGGCATTTTCAGCAAATGCTTGAACATAGCCCAGCTGAATTGTAAGTTATTTTCTTCCCCAAATTTCAGGTAAAAAGATGAACGTGATGCCTTGGGTTTTAGCTTTTATATTTTTCAGATTCTCTGCTGCCTGGCATGTAACTCTGAAACTTCATATTCAGTGTTAGTAGGTTCTCTTCACAGGGTAGTTAAACAGAACAATCGCTTCCCAGCTAGACAATCAAGGACAACCATCACCCAAAAAGCACAAACTACGGTGAAAAGAAGGGGGCAAGCCAGGGGAGTGAGACTTCATAACCTGGAGCTGTAATTGAACCATTGAACCCCATATGCAGATGAACTAAAACTTATAAGAGTGTAAAAACTCATCACCAGGATGCATCTTAGATTCAACCTGGGTGTAGCCCTGGTCAGGCTCTTATGCTGCCCAAGGTGTATCCTTTTAAGGCCTTTCAATAAATACCTATTTTGTCCATTTAGCTCTGTCTAGTCTGTGTTCCAGATCAGCCTCTCAAGGCATCAAATGAGAAGAGATGACAATAGCAAGTCCATACCACAGTTATAGTTCTAGAAACAAATTTCTCCGTCACAAAGACAGGTGGTAAAATTTTCCTTTTATTTCAGATAAAAATTAATATTTTCCCTAAGTACTTACAGCTACTTCTCAAGCCATGTCTCCCAAGTGATACAGACTTGAATTTCAATGCCAGTAGAACCAGTACCAAGTTTGTATTCTATAACGTTCATTTATACAGCAGTGTAAGACCTCAAATATTTTTCTCTACAAGCAAAAGTGATAAGGCTTCTAAGTGTATTTTGGTGGGAGTTTTTTGACATGGAAGATTCAAGAAGCAGGAAACACTCAACCTTGGAAAGAAAGTTGATGCTGTTACTGGAATGTGTTTTCTTTAATATCACAGCAGCTCACAGCTGCCAGGAGGTGACATAAAATTGAAGACAACTAGGGTGAGGAAGAGAAAACTGCATTCTTCTACAAACCAGCAAAGAAAGAGCAACAGCTCCCTTCCCCTGAGCAGTGCAGGAGAAGGCATGGCCAGGCCCAAGAGCTCCCCAGCCCTGAAAGGATCTTCTGCTCTACACATCAGGAGCTTCTCACTGGTTTAGATTCAAAAAGCATAAATTAGAAGATCCAATGGCTTGCTCTTTTGTGTGGGCTTTGGGAAAACTTTGTGACAAGAGTTTATACTGAGCAGGCATCAGGAAGGTCATCTTTATGCACCTGGCAGGATTTCAGTCAGGTATTGTTCAGGTAACTCTGCAGAAATTGGGGAAGTCTCCCACTACAAACTGGTTACCCAGTGTGGTCTAGATTATGAAACACACACCTGACCAGGAGCTTTGCCTCACTAAGGACCTTGGGATATGACCTTTAATTCTGAACATCTTCTGAACCCATTCAAGAAGACCTGGGCGTGAAGAGCAGGCAGGGGCCATTCTGGCAACATGCAGAACTGGTGATCTCTCTGAAGGTGAGACCTTCTTATCCTACCCCACAGGTGGATGGGGAGCTGCCCAGCTTTGTAGCCAGGGCCCCAAGCACTTTGCAGACCCCTCCATAGGACAGCCATTGCCTGGAATCTTCATGTGTGTGAGCATTTGGAAAAATGCCCAAGAGTCACTCATTCTCCTAAGTAAGAAGGAGATACTGTTGCTTCTGGCATGCAGCATTACTATTGCATGATGTAAGAACCACCATCAGTGTTTGGATTAATGCTGCTGCCTGTATCATATTTCAAAACAGCAGCTCTGTTGGCAAATGCCAGTGGCTCTGTGGCCTTTGCTCCCAAGCTCAGGTTGTGTAGATCCAAACAGAGGTGGGGAGAGAGGGCACCTGCAGCCTGGCTGAGTCTGAGCTACTGAACAACCACATTGGGAGCTGCTTTGAGAGTGAAAAGTCTGTCAGACACTGCATTTCTCTAGCACCCGACCCAAAAGGTATCAATTCCTTTGCTCCACTGCTCAGCAGCTTCAGGAGCACTTTGGTAGAAAGCTGCATTTATTTATTTGAGTGCTGAGCAGTATTTGCAATGAATAGGAGACAGTTACCTTGGCTGTTCCTTCCCAGGAAGGAGGGTATGCATCCCCACATTTAGCGTGCTAGTTCTCAGGGAAGAGTTAAAATTGTACCTGCAGCTTCAAAATCTGCAGCTCTTTGCACCTTGTCTTTGGGTCAGAAGTTTGCCTGATAAAGGAGCCCTGACCTCCTCACCTCTAGAGGAAAGTCCAAAGATTTTCAGAAGGTTTAGGAGTTGTTTACCAAAAAGCAAAAGTCCAAAAACCCATATAGGGAGGCAGCCTGGGAACGCAGGCCAGAATAGATGACGTAACATGGTGGAGGCTTCCAACTTCCAAGAGGGAGTACAAATCTTGACTCATAACTTTGCAATGTCCCTCAGCCATTTGAAATGCCCCCTTCATCCCAAAGGATGTCTCCTTTGAGTGACATGAACTGGATCTTGCTGGATCTACAATTCAGTGCCATAGTTACACTGCTTCCTGTAATCCCTTTGATGCTGAAGAGAACGACTTCTCTATTATCTTTACTTTTAAAACTTGGATTTCCTGTGTGGGGGAAGTCCTCATGTTAATAGCAAGCAGAGAAAATGCTTTAAAGAAGGAGATGAATGTGCTCAGATTGTGAAGCAGCTGATCTAAAGGCAGCAAGACCCTTAGGGAACCCTGGGCCACAATAGTTGACATTTCAGGCAGGAAACTATGGTTTATTTAACTCACTGAACTGAAAACACCAGGGAATTTATACGAGTGGAACAGAATTAGTAAGAGTATTTAGCTAAGACACACATGAAGACTAAAACTCCTATGGTTGTGGGAAAGAGAGATTTTACATCTGGAAGTGGAAGTGGCCTCTGCTCTTTGATTCATTTAAAAGATCAGGTGGGCAAGGGGTACCATGAGGGAGTTCCTACTTGCTTATTAACACAAGTGGTTAATAAGCAGTGGCTGCTGCTTCTCCACACAGTTTCCCTTCAAGCCACAGACCTGCCTTGAAGTTTCTGAGATAAAATAGCACATCTTGCAAGTAGGCTATTCTGCTCCTAAATATGCATGTTCTTTCAAATGCACTTTTGAAGCACTTTTCTGAGTTCAAAATTACCTTTTTTATCAATAATGGTGTTTCTTTTCAGAGGTTTTCCTCACTTTTAGCAATATGCAGTAAACACTGTGATTTTTCACTTCCTGTGGCAATGAATGATATCCAGGAGTTTGACTTTCCTAGAGGATCTGGCTACAGACACCAAGGTGACAGAACAAAACCTGTCTAAGTCAGACAACTTTAGTAACAACAACGGAAACTGAGAGAATGGCACAGCATAAAAGCATTCATTATTCATCAGTTGATACCCGGGGGAAAAAAAATCTGTGAGCAGATTTTGGGTTTCACAAACCAAGTCTGACTTTGCCAGGGCCTGGCAAAGATCCCAAAGGGTGAAGTGCTCAATGATCTCTTCTATCTTTGATCAGCAGAGACGTTCCCTATGGTCCAGGTTTCTCTCTTGTGTGTCCCTCTCCCTCCTCCCTCGCACCCTACCACGGGCCAAGGAAGTGTGCCCGGCCTAGAATGCACTGTCCCAGCTGCACTTGAGCCTGTCTGACAGTGAAAATGGCAGGTAGGTGTCCTTCTGCAAAGCAGTGACCTTAACCTCCTTCTGCAGCCCACTGGGAGAGCAGAGTTCAATGAACAAGTCTGGCTGCACTGCTGAAAGCCGTGGCCTTGCGGGAACAAAATTGTTGTTAGGTTTGTTTCCAGCTGGACGGTTCCTGGTCAGCTTTATTGTGCAATTCTACAAATCCTGATGCCAGTAAAAATAAGCCAGAGATACAGGCTGAGAAGAGGTTTCTTCTCCCAGCAGCTGTGCTGGCTTAGGCCATCCAGAAATGCTTGTGGGATGCCTGCTCCAAGAAAAGCTTGGCACAGACGTGTCGAATGTAAAACCCTCTGAGATGATTTTTCAGTCTCCTGCAATTCTGCACAAATCCTGGCATGGGCTTGTTCCTCCCTGTACTCCTCCTCTGCTCAATTTCTGTGTGCTGCAGCTCTTAAAACATTCACAGAGCACTACCTGGAGCAGAGTGCTTCAAAAGGGAGTGAGTCTGCAACACCAAATCATCTCCTGCTGAGCATCACCAAATCATCACAACCCTGGCATTCAATCAACTGGTTTTGTGTTATTTGAGTTGTCCTAAAGGCTACATTTCAAAATCTGAAATGTATGGATTGAAAAAGCTGGCAATAATTCATTGTGCTCAAGCTGTTTAGAAGCACTGCATAGACCTTGCTTGAAAAGATGGCTTTCAAGAGAGGGAATTTAACCAAATTCCACATTAGCTTGCTCCTCAGCTACGGTGAACAAAAAGCCTTCAGAATATTTAGAATCTGATTTAAGCTAACAAGTCAAGGAAATAGGTGTTAAGACTCAAACTCCTGCTTGATGCTCTATTTGTAATTCATCCAGTCGTTAATGAGCCAGATTCTTGACTGGTATATATGGGCACAAATCCGCTTAAGCCATGCAAGAATGTTGATTTATGCTTGCTACAATCTGACCTTTCAGTTCAGTGCTTCCTGGTAAGTTCCAATCCTCTTTGCACTGTTCATTTAGTGGAATGGAATTAGATTTACCAAGGTATGCTCTGACAAAATGGATTGCTTTTCCCTTATATTTTTGTGCCAGGGATAAAATGGTGGTCTTTTTCAATGTAGCACTATTAATAAGATAGGTTTTTTGAAGGAAGGTCAGAAATTATATCATTCATTACAATGCCACGTGTTTTTATTTCTCAAAGTTATACCAAATTATACAATATGCTCCACAAATTACAACCTCCTTCTAGGATATCTGAGATACATCTGCAGAATAGAGGTTAAATAAATTTAGCTAACAAGAAAATGCATAAAAGCTTAAATATATGAAACCAAATTATTTCCTGAGAGTGTATTGGAATGAAAGTACCCTTGTATTTGCTTAACTGAACCTATTTTGCTCCAAATGACCTTATGTTCTTTATTTCCAAGTTCACAATCCCTGCACTGAGACTCAGCACACTGCACAAAGCCAAACTTACCAGGAGATGATAATCAGGAATCTATTTTATTGGTTCAAATATAAAGCTCTTGATGTTTGACTATGCTAGCTGCATGGTAAATACAGCTCAGGCCTGCAGAGAACCTTGCTGAGAAAATTGTGTGTGAGATTACGCTGCTGTGAAGTGCTCAATATGGGGGCTATGCTCAAAACACAGAGCTCACGTAGGAGGCAGCAGCCTGTTTGCTAAAATCTGCTTCCCACATCTTACACTGCTGCCTTCAGTCTGCACCAGCTCTTCGTCACCTTCCCGATGACAACTGAAGCAGTTTGCACTGAATTGTTTACAGCGTGGCCAGGTAAAGAGTCCTCCTCTGTCGTGGCACTACAGCCACGGGGATTTGACAAGCAAACATTAGCTCAGTATGAATGGGGTGTGAACGGCCGTGTAAAAGTGTGCAATCGTTCAGAAACGACATGAAGGGGCAAAGGAATGGCATGTGCATCTTCTGAAGGCACCAGGGGGTGGAAAACCAAGAGCTGGCTCCTGCGTAGATTGTACACCTATGCTGGAGGCAGTTTTTTCCCAGTCCTGACTCCTACATCCATACTGGAGCTAGCACGTGTCTAGCCATGGCTCCCAGGTGAGCCCCTGACTTGTGCCACAGCTTTGCCCTCAGCCCCATCTCCTGAGTGGACCATGGAGTTTCGTGTGAAGCCTTGTCACTGGTGCCCTTGTTCTCCTGCTGCTCCTGGGTGCCTCCTGGCCCTGATTCATTAACTTGGCCTGGTTTGGGACAGTTGGTGGACCCTGTTATCAGTATCCAGGCCTGTGTGCCATGTTCAGGAGCTGGACACAGTCACTGAAGACACTGCCTATGCTGGGACTCTCTTGGCAAATTGAGGAAATGAAAAGGAAATTTCATTTCCTTTCAGGAAGGGAAACAAAATATTGCAATTTCAATGGGGATCAATTTTGGCAAGCTTTGGTCCATATCCCTGCACTTCATGGCATCCCATGCCTTTGGATGGCTTTCTTCGGCAAAAAAAATCTTTGGCAAAGATTTTTTTTTCTTTCAGCATCCATGCCATGTCTCTCACATCTTCCCCTCAAAGTTGTGTCTTCCTCCTTGATTTTTTCCCCTGCTTTTGCAGCATCTGTCAGGTTAGTTTTGGCAGTTTTGGTCCTTTGCACTGCACCTCATGTAATCCTGTCCATTTCCTTGTAGTCACTAAACTTCCCAATTTCCTGGGTTTTTTGGGTTTTTTCAATTGTATTTCATCTGATCATATCTCCTTTCCAGAGTGTTTGTAAGTCCTTCTTTTCAGTTTCTGAATTTCACCACGGAGGCTGCATGGCCACAACCATCTCCATTCTCATACATGTGAAAGAAGGAGTGAAAACAGTTTGTGAAAGAAAGTTAGGTGTGAAATCACATTAAAATAAAATAAACTTCCCCTTCCATCTAGTGTTGACGAACATGAGCAAAGAAAACACTCAGGTTGACACTGATTTCCAAGGGAGGTGCAGGGGGTTTTGTGCCCTTGATTCTGGAGCTCATTCCATTATAATGCATGAAGGAGATCAGATTTGTCAGTCTTGGAGGGTGGCAGTATTTGGTAATGAGGGCATGAGTTTCTTCAAGGCAGGGAGAGGATGAGATGAAGAGGTGCAATAAGTAGTGGAACACAAATTCAAGAAGCACCTCATTTTAGTTTGCTTTCATTTAGCAGCTTTCTACATTTTTATTTACATATGTAATATAGTAGAGATCTGTAAAAACATCTAGGAGCCTAACTTTCAGAAATTACATAGCCCTTCCCCAAAAATGAAGTGGATCCTTAAATCAGTCTCTCATTTGGAAATAAATCAAAATAATTCTCTGTGCATTTGAAAATAAGATATTTTGGCTTCCAAGCAATACGAGAAAATGTACCATCCATCTGATCTGCTTCAGATGCCACAACCATCTGCAACTGCATGTGGCAAGCACATTTCTCAGCTTTGCAGGCATGTATGATTATGAAGAGTTTCGAATAAAACAGATAAACCTTTGAGATGCTCTTTTTGTTGTTGACTTATCTCTCAGCAGCGTTCTGCGGGAAGCTCTCCTCCTGGAAGGCTGCGGGGGAGGGCTCTGCGGAGCCTTTCAGCGCCGTTCGGAAGTGGCTGAGAAGCGGCCAGCGTGAACAGCCACGGCTGGCACCAGCAGAGGTCACAGATGCTGCTCTGAACACGCCTTTGTGCAGCATCCCCGCGGAGTTTGGGCTCCAGCTGCCGCCGTACCAAGGACGCGGCCGCCACCTGCTGTCCCCAGCCCGGCCGGAGCGCCAAGGACGGGCAGCGGCCCCGGCCCATGGGCGGCTCCCGCGGGACGGAGCCTTCGTCTGCCCGCTGCAACCGCGTCTCTTCCAGCCTTGTCTTCAGCCCTGATCTCTGATTTATTCCTCTGCCGGTTCTATGAGCCGGCAGTGACACTGCACGGCATCCTCACGGCAGTGCTGGCTGCCATGTGAGATGGGGACAGAGGGGGACACACTGCCGGGGCAGCTGCACAGCCAGCCCAAACGCATAGCTCTGTCTGGGCTATGGTACTCGGCTGCTCAGCAGCGCTGGCGGTGGCTCTCCGTGCTCCTGCGATGCCCATTTCTCAGAGATTACGTTCCAGCTGGTCTGAGCTGGGAGCTCGGTGAAATGCAGACAGGGGATGGGTTCCGTGCAGTTCCAGGGCGCAGCGCTTGCCCGCAATGAAGGATGGACCTGTTGGAAACGGCTGCGGAGCTGAAGCCGCTGACTCTCAGTCCCTGTTTGCACCTGGGATGCTCTTCCTGAGGTCTCATGTTTCTCCCGTGATCTAAAATCAGCCTAATCCTGTCACCGAGGCTGCTCTGCAGTCTCTTACATGTGTTGTTTGCTTACTTTTTAACTCTATAATATCTGGACACATGCCTGCTTTTCAGTGTTTAAGTACTGTGTTTTCCACATTTACTGCAATTGTGATTTTTTTTTCCATTGCCTTCTTTTTAGCATCTTTGGAAAGGCGTTAATTCTCACAAAACAATATGAATACATATTACAGAGGGGTTATTTTTGTCTATTTCCCATACATTTATCTTTTGAGATTTTTGACAACAGGCACTTTAAAGATACTTTTGTTAACTTAAATATTGAATAAGTTAAACAACTAATTGGTTTGGAGGTTTAGCTTTTTTGTTATTGTGGGGGGTTTTTTTTTTTTTTTTTCTTGTTTGGTTTGGGGTTTTGGGGTTTAT
This sequence comes from Camarhynchus parvulus, assembly GCF_901933205.1. Taxonomy (NCBI): domain Eukaryota; kingdom Metazoa; phylum Chordata; class Aves; order Passeriformes; family Thraupidae; genus Camarhynchus; species Camarhynchus parvulus. Next base: position 13,728,217 of record NC_044575.1, on the reverse strand, counting down.
GCATTTGTTGGTTTTGGTTTGGTTTTTTACCCATTCTTAATCTTCTTTCTTCTCTGACTGGGAGAATACTTTGCAAATACAGCTATTTCACCAGCTGCTGTTATTCAGTATCATAATCCTCACTTCCTGCCAGATCTACTTGTTTTTGTTCATGTGGGGATTTTTTCGTGAAGAAGTCGGTATTTTCATCGGTACAGTCCTGATTTGATGGGTGGTCCACAGGGCCTGTTTCTTCACTCTCATGACCCAGTTTGTCCTTGGGGTATGCTGAGTGCTCACAGGGAGCCACAGTGTGACATAGGTAACTGCTTGATGGGGTGCAACCATGTTTGTTCACACTTAGCCCTGGACTAAAAAGTTTCATTGCCTTTGTTTAAAGCATGAAGCTGAAAATTGTCCTAGAAGAACCCAAGACAGCTACTTCAAATCACTTTTAATGACTAGGGAAGTTTGTTGACAGTTTGTTTCTGTCCCCAGTGCACAGCAATGTAAAAGTGATATTTTGTGATTGTTCTGGATTTGAAATACATATATTTTAGATGAAAAAATTTTTCAATCATATGTTTGCATTCCTCTGTTAAGAAGCTGTACCTGTTTTGTGACCTGCTGAGTCATTAAATAATGAGGTGCTGGAGTTAAACCTCTGCCTCCCCTGACACATATAAGTACCTAGAAAAGAAATTTCTAGATTTACTTTGTCTAGAATAAATCATGTCAGGCAGGCTCATTTCCAGCTCTTGGTTTTAGAAGGACTCCTAACACTCTCTCACATGTCCATCCATCTCACAAGCAAGTCCAGAAAAACACAAATGGATGAGTACAGAACTGGCTGTAAACTGGACTGAAATATTTTAAATGACCATGTTGCTAACTTGGCTGGACACAGCAAGCAGAATTCTGCAGGAATACCACAAATCTGATCTTTTTATTAAATAATTTAGATGACAGAACAAACAACGTTCTTGCCAGCCCCACTGGCTGGGAGGGGCAGGAAGTGTTAGAGGACCGGGCTAGGATCTCAACACACTTGGCAAGTTACAGCAGGGGGAAAGGAAGTAATTCAAAGGATGTGCTTTCACTCTCTGCAGAACTACCAACATCACAAATGTGGGTTATGCACTTACTGCTCTGATAGCATCACTGTATAACCTGTCGTGGTGGTTAGCAGGAATCCAAACCCAACAGGAACCAGCCCTGCCACCCAAAAAGGGCAAATAGCACTAGGAGCTACATAAAAAGGAATATTGTTTGCCAGGCAAATGAAGCCATTCTACTGTCATGCTTGGGGCTAGAAAACCTTCAGTCAGGTATTGTATTCTGCTTGGGATAGAGAGTTAGAGGTTTTATGATGAAGCATTGGAGGAGTTGGAGTGATTTATCCCAGAGAAAGGGGAGACACAGTAGGAGGGCCCTAAATATGTGTGCTTATGTCTAAGGTAGAGGGTAATAAAGTCTTCTCATCAGCTGAAAAGGCTCAGTGGGCAACAGAGATCTGGGTTAGATGTAAGAAATGGCTTTCTCAAGGTGTAGATGAAAAAAGAATGAGAAAATAATATAGGGAATGCCAGCCTTGGTTTCTGGGTTTCAAATGCAAATTGAACAAGTGTCTGTCAGAAATTACCTAATGTAATTGATCCTGCTTTTTGGGTGGGAGGAAGAAGGCATTTTCTGTCCCTGTTTTTCTGATATTTGTGTTTGGAGCCAAAGACCATAATTTATACATCTAAGTTAGATGTCTAAGTTATACACTGTCAAGACTAGCTAATTATCATCCCAAGGCTCTTCCATTTCTGTTGAATATATCATAAGGAAAAAAAGTCTTAGTGATTAATAATTCAAATTGGAAGCAGCCAGAAAGTAGGCTGTCACTATCCTATGCAAACTTGATTTGTTCAAATCCATGTTTTCCAAGTCCTAAACTTCTTTAGAGCATATATGGCAGCCCTGCTAACCTCTAACAAACTGATAATCTGGTGACCTGACTGTTGGACATCAGGATGATTCAGCCTAGTTAATAAATGCCATATTGGAACACCCATTTAACTCTACAGCAGAAAGGATGCTGAGTGAAAAGGGAAAAGGAGACCTCACACAAATATTACTCATTCACTCATTCAGAAAATGCTAAAACTCAGGCTCTGAACAGCCTTTGATATATGACCTCTGTAGATGGCCTGTAATTAAGATTCTAATCCTTTAAACACTTTAATACACTTCAAGTTAATAGGATTAGTCACATGCCTGAAGTGTGCATGGCTGGGCCTGAGCTATTGTTGAGCACAGCTGATTAAAAACTTGCAGACACTTTCTGGTGGAATATTGTCTTATATTGTCTAAGTCTTTTCTAAACAGTTCTAGTCACAAGTAATATCCAAAAGTGAAGGTATTTAAGAAAAATAAAACTTATCCAAGTTCTTCCTTAAAAAATGTACATACCAAAACAACAAATCTGTCTGAACTTTTTCAGCACCACAAATCAGAGGTTTGAGAGGAGAGATGGAAGATCTGAGAGGCGTTGTTTTGGTTTTCTGGAAGATGTAGGTTTAAATTCTCAGACTTTTGCAATTCTTTGAAAGCTAAGGTGATGTCAAAGCTGCACAGAATCAGACAGATCAGAGAGTTACAAAAAGGGGAAGAAGCATTTTCTATCCTGATTTTTATTTTATGGAAACATCAGTTTGGCTTAAAGGCACAAAGTTGTTTCTTCCCTTGCTGCTGACAGAGTAGCTGGGCTTGGGAGTCCTGGCAAGCCTAGTCTGGATCAGTTCATCACATTGTAAACATGTGCAGAGGTTGTGAGGAGTGAAGATAATTTGGGAAGCGAGTGAAGCACAGGGAGCACAGAGGTGCCGGCACACACAGTACAGAGGTTCCCATTTGTTGCAGGATGTCTGCCAGAAGAAGAGGCTGGGCCACATCAAGGCACTGTGCTGATGTGTAACTTGTGCTAGAGCTGGGTTTAAATGCCACGGGGGCAGCCTGGGAATCCCAGCACAGCTCAGCATTTCTTCCTACTGCCCCATAAAATGCCCACAGCACACATTTACACAGTGCTATTGTTTCTCCCACTGGAGAAACACGGAGGTAAATCCCCTCTGCTGAGGGATGTGATGTCACAGGATTGTCATTTACAGGAAAAGGCAACAGCTGTGGTTAGGGGTTTCCAAAGAGTGGCATGCCACACACTGCAGCTGCAATGCCATCCCCTGGCCCAATTGTAACTCCTCTTGTAGATGCAGGGAGAGATTTTCCTCCACTCATCTTGAGGATCACAGTCAGCAGAATGAAATCTACATTTAGCCAAGTGTTCCTGCCAACTCTAACTTGGACCAAAGAGAGCACGCACAAAAGTCAAAGAGCAATCATTGCTCTGTCAGTACTGCTGTCATACAGGAACCTGAGTCATACTAAAAGCCTCTCAAGGAAGGGCACAGTGGAGATACCAGAAATTCAAGCTGGAGCAGGGAAATTCTGATGAAAGCACCATAGCAGTGATGAGGTAGCAGATAAGACTGCCAGAAAATAGCATCACAACCTTATACAGTAGCACAGGGGGAAAAACAATGCCAAAAATGGGATGAAAATTGATGAGCCACTAACTGCCTGTGAAGAGAGCCACACTAGGAAGTCTTGAAATAAGAAAATCATAATACAAAGAGGGCAGGAACCAGAAGAGGTGACAAGGTCTGAGTCAGAAATAAAAAGTCAGTAAATGGAGATGAGAATAAAAAGGGGAAAAGAGAGAGGGATTAAGTTCTTACCCGATAAGTGGTTAAATCAGGACTGTCCCAAGCAAAAGCAGTGGTAGGTCAGGAGGACTGTCCACCCTGCATGGACTGATGCCATGCAGAGACACCACAGCAAGCATTAAAGGAACAACTTGGATCTCCTGTGCTCAAGAACTACAAAGGCCCTGCAAATTAACTAGTGCAGTGCCTGGCTCAGATAAATTGTCCTGTCCCTCCCATCAGCTAAGGCCTCACTGGGCATCTTTACACCAGGCTGCAACGTGACTTATAGCTATGCCCAGAACAGAGTATCAGATACAACAAAAAAGTGAGGGCACTGGAGAGGCAAAGGGAAACTGGAAAAGGCAGGAAGGAACTCGAGGAACTGAGAGTGAAGAGTTGTCAAGTACTAGCACGTTAAAGAATTTATGCTAAAGAAGGTTTAAATGAAGGAAAAAAAAAACTTTATTTCAGTGCCCACGGTTCTAGGAGAAGCAGTGTGTAGAGGAATTTTTGTCAGATGGATCTCAGATAACAGATCCAGGAAATGACCTGGTAACCAATGCAAGGGAAGTCTTCACTCAGCTGGTGTTCTTGCACAATTTTCTGGTTCATCAGACTTAGAGAAATATTTAAACATACATACACACAGAGCATTTTGTTTGGCTACGCTGCTGGTTGGCATTGCTCCTGGGAGCCCTGTTTATCCAGCAGTATTCCTGCAGCTGCGAGTGCACTGCTGAAGCAACTGTGACATCCCTACAAGCCAAGAACCAGCTCTGAAGCCTCGACAAGCCAAGATTGCTGAGGAAACTTAATCCATATTCCTCCTTTGTTACAGGATTTCTGCCTAGCTGATGTCCACTCAAGGACGAGCTGGCAGCTGGGAATGCAGGAGGGACGGGGCAGGTGTCCGGGTGTGCTTGGAGCTACTGGCCATTGCCCCCAAAGGCTTTTTCCTTTCAAACCACAACAATTCTCACTGTCACTGAAGAAATGAAGAGTTGCTACTGGAAAAAATAAGAAAGTACAAGTGTTTGATGTTTTATTGACACATCCCCATGCCGAGGTTGGGGGTGGTAATCACAGAACCATAGAATGGATTGGGTTGGAATGGACCTTAAAGATCATCTAGTTCTGACCCCGCTGTTGTGAGAAGGGACACCTTTCACTCGACCAGGTTGTGTCAAGCCCCATCCAACCACTCCTGGACCACTTCCTGGGATGGGGAACCCACAACTTCTCTGGGCAAGCGGTCCCGGTGCCTCAGCACCCTCACAGTAAAGAATTTCTTCGCGACACCTAATCTAAGCCCGCTCCCTGTCAGTTTGGAGCCATCACTCCTTGTCCCGTCACTCCGTGTCCCCTCTCTCTGAGGCGTTTCAGGGCCGAAGCCGAGGCGGGCGGAGGGACAATCCCCGGCACCGGCGCCAGCTGTGAGCGGGGGGCGGCGAGAGGCGCCGGGCGGGGCCGGGCCGGGGCTGCCCCGGGGGTCTCATAAGGCCGCCCCCGCCGCCGCTCCGGGCCCTGCCGTCCCGCGGGGCTCCCGAGACACCTCTCGCCGTTCCCTCCCCTCGCCCAGCCCCGTTTCCCGTGGCGAGGCTCCGCCACAGGGGAAGTGACGCCGGCGCCAGGCGAGCTTATATAAAGGGTAGGCGGCAGCGGGCGGAAGCGAGTGGGGCCGAGCGGGCAGGGGGCGGCGGGCAGTGTGAGCGGGGCGGCTGCCGCAGCCCCCCGTGTTCCGGCCTGGCCATGGATTTCCACAACATTCTCGTGATGGCCTCGGAGCAGCAGGGGCTGAACGCGGTGCCGGTGAGCTCGGGGGCGGCTGGGGCTGCCGGGGGGCGCGGGGCCGGGGCGCGGTGGCGGTCGGGCCCGGGGAGGGCCCCGCGGCCGCGGGAGCCCCTCCCGCCTCGGCCCCTGCCGGGCAGCGCCCGCCGCTGTCCCTGCCGGGCCTTTCGCCTCGCCGGCCGGGGCTGCTCGCTCCTGGGGGCTGGGAAAGCGTCTGTGTGAGGGGAGGGGGCGAGCGGGGCCCCTTCTGGCAACAGGTGCCGGCACCCCGGGCTGGGAGCGGGCAGCCGCGGCTCGCCCTCCTGCTCTGGCAGTGCCGACATCCCTCCCGCAGCGGAGCCGTGCTCCCGGGGGAAGGCAGTGCCCAAAAGCCGGCTCGGTCCTTTTGTTCGCTGTGAAAACGCGAGTGTGCCACGTCTCCAGTACGAGCCGGAGACAACGTGATAAGTTTCGGGTGAATGGGCTGCGATTTCTGAGGTCTCTGTGTGCGCCGCGAAGGAATAAGGTGTAACAGCGCTGTTGGGAGGGCTGGCCGAAGGCTTTTGGTGTGTTGTTAACATTGTTCTGAGGTCTGTACTTCAGCAGTTTGTGTTTTAGTTCAAGCTATCAGTAACGTGTGGATTCCGTGTGCAATAACCCACTGACTTGCCTGGATGAAATCCGGCAGGAGGAAGGGCACGTGGCCTTTTCATACATTCATATCCTGGGTTTTATTCCTCTGGGAGGACCCAAATTATAAGTCTTGAGTGCTTATTTGCATAAGAAATGTTTTCTCCTTGGTAGCCACCAGCTAGGGAGACCCTTTTTATGTTTGCTTTTCAACAGAGTGCCAGAGTTGTTTCTGTGATTAGTTTGCTCAAACCCAGTGTAAATGAGGGGTAGTTGTTTTTAGCATAAACTGTGGGAAAACCAGAAAAAAACCCCCATACTCTCAATTGTACAGTGTCTTCATTTAGGTGGTGTCAGAACTAGTGAATATCTCCGTGTCTCTGTATCCTTAGTAAAACTTTGGTAATGTTCACTAATAGCATGACTAGTTGTTAATATCTGCTGACCATATGGTAGATGTGAAATTAATCAGATTCTGTTGTGGGTTTGAAATCTTATAAAATTAACTTTTTTTATATTTAGGTACGTTTAATTTGTCTCTGACCCTACATAGGAATCTGGTTCATAATATAAATAATAAAGTAACAAATACGGCAGTAGTTTAGGATATTTAAATTTAAATGCCCATTTGATTGGTCTTAAGCTGTTTCACTAAGTTGTCACTGGGTTATTATAATTATTGTTAATAATAAATAACAAATACAGAAATACTTTACAATATCTAAATGCCCATTTGATTGGTCTTAAGCTGTTTCACTAAGTTGTCACTGGGTTATTATAATTATTGTTTTAGATGTTTAAAGCTTCTCTTTACATTCTCAGTTTCCCCAAGCAGCTTTACTGTGTGAGCCACTACTTTTTTTGTTGTCATAAGTTTTAATCCATGATGATGAATTGGTGAAATATCTGCCATAATCTCCCTTCTGGATGTGATGATGGAGGGAGGGGATCCTACTTCTTGTGCAATGAATGAGGGTTTAGCTACTCTTTTTAGTAAAGGCAGCATTATGATTTGCTAATTCCTGATTAACTCATGGAGTGAGAGTGCAATTGAATCCATAGTTGAAACAGTTTGGTTTAGCACATTAGTGGTGCAGCTTTTAACTCTGAAGTTGGCCCCAGTCTCTGAGCAAAAGCAGAGCTGCAGTTGGCACTGCTTGAAGTGATTTGCAGCTGCTGGGCTTTAAAAGAGAGCCCATGGAGATTTTACAATCACTGGACATCTAAACAACTCCACTGTGTTAAAGCTAGTATATTAAATGTGTTTATATAAGAAGAATATAATTATTTTTAAATACTTGTATTAAAAACACCATATAGACTAATTACACATTTACTGGTATATCAAATTACCAGGTTTCCAGAAATGTTAGTTCCTGCATTAACAAGCATATCCTCTGAATTTCTCTCTGAGAAGTTCGTTTTAAACTTTACAGTGCACCTAACTAAATGTTCCATACCCTTTGTAATGAAAAACAGTGACATGAACAAGTGTATATTCAAAGTATATATAAATGTATATGCACACTGTAACAGGTCATGTTTAGTTCAAAGTGGAAACTACATAAAAACTCTAAGAAATGATGTGGCCTTGTATTGTAAAAGAGGGGACTGAATAAAGCAGATATTACATCATGTCCCTGTAAAAACAAATCTGCTTGTTCATCTCCCTATGGAAATCCAGATTCAAAAGGAACATTGCTGATATCAGCCTTTTGGTGCCCTGTTAGTTGCATCAGGTTTTGTTTCTAAATAAAACAGTTAATATATGAACTACTGCCTAAGCTATTAATGATGTGCTGCTAATCATCTTCACAGCAGTTGCTGAGTAGATCCCCAAGTTTTATCATCTGATATTCCATAGGGGTTTCATTGTTGCATTTTGTTACCTGTGTTCATATTAGCAGTTCATCAGCTTTTCAGTATGGTCTTGCTTTGACTAGACATGATAAGTTACGAGATTTAATGTTGACTTTAGAGAGTTTTAAATAGATTGTGTCACTCTTCTTGATGCAATTGGTATACTGGCTAATGCCACATGTTTCACATGACATGACAAAGCACTTTCAGATATTTTTATTGTAGCTATTCTTTAAAATATAAAATTTTATTGCAGCTTAAAAAAAAGAAAACCCTGAGGACAGTTGGAACTAAGTCATTCTTTTATTTCACCTTAGTTTCTAATAAACTGTTAATGACAGTATGAACATCTCATATTTCTCCCGATTCCTTTTAACTGAGGGTGAAACTTTGGTGTACAGAATTTACAGAAATCCGATACAATTTAACCACAAAGAGGTGACGCAGAACTGAAAGAGCTCTTCATCCACGTCAGCACTTGTGAGGTCTCACTGTAAGTTGGACTAATACGAAGCAGCCTCCAGTGAAGCTGCCAGGAGGAATTCGGTATTTGTGAAGTGAAACACTAACAGAATCCCAGAGTTTGTTCAGAGGACCTTGAGTTACAGAGCCTGCCCATCGAATTCAATCTACAAATTATCGAGCGTTTGCCCGCAGGCAGGAGAAGCCCAGCATGAGAAATAATGGGAATGGCTGTGAAGTGCAGATTGCTGCTGTAGGACCAGACTCCCATCGATTGATGTGTGTGCATTTATTGTGTGCTTAAAACTGGCCTCAAAACGAGGCTAAAATTATTTGGATTGCCTCAGCCTCCACAGAAGGGATATACAATGAAAGATATACAATGTGAAATGTTGGCAGGGGTGAGGAGGGCTTTTGCTCTCAACTTGACTGCCCTGATAGTAAAGTTCCAGACTGTCGAGGTTTAAATGCTGACTAGTAAAATTTCCAGTTTTTCCTATTCCTGGTCTTTTTTTTTTTTTTTTTCCTCCTGTGTGAAGCAACTTTTCATAGAAATCTGCCATTTTTTTTTTCCAGCTAAGGGCTCTGCTTGGGTGTTGTGGCAGCAGTTGCAAAATTGGAAGAAAATAATTTTTGCTTTTTTAGAAATAAAATGTGTGAACTTGTTGAATTGGTTTTGGAAGAGGAGAACGGTGTGAGCTGATAAGCTGGGCGCTTTATCTTTCTCTTGGTAGGAGTTGTTAGAACCTGAAATGAAGCAAATTTAAACATGGTTGTTGCCTAGTACTTACTTTGTCTCAAGCAGAAATTGAAAGCAGCAGTTGCGAAATCACCGTGTGTGTATTCTAAGACAGTCTCACTGCAGAGTCAGCTGCTGGGAACCCCGTGGTGAATCTGTAGCAGAAGCTTTGGAAATACCAGTTCAGGATGAAGGGCAGAGAGGCCCCTGGGCAGTGAACACAAATGGCCGCTTACAAGGTGAAAAGCTGCCTTTTGAGGGACTGGCATTGCCAGAGGAGTGACACAAACAAGGATGAACCATTCCTGATGTTCTCAGAAAATTATACCCTTGCCTTGGTTTAAACAGACAGGTGTCTGCTAAGGAAGGCAGGAGTCTTTCTTGAAATGGAAAATGTAAACCCCCCTCCCTCTGGATCATAATTTTGAAATTAAGGATCTCTTAGGCAAAGATATCGGAATAGGAATAACCATTATTTACCAGGAAAATGAAAATAAAAATGTAGTAATAGAAAAAACACTGAGAGAGTCAGAATATGACCGGACACCCTGTGGGTCAGGGTGTTGCTAGCAGTCTGATTAAATGGTGGCTGCAGTCCTGCAGTGACAGATGTGGTTCTGTTGAAGCAATGATCCTACAGAAGGGTGTAGTTTTTCTTTGAAGGTCCAGTGGTGGTGTAGATGGGCCTGGTCTTCCTTAGGGAATTTAGTGGAAAAAGGCTCCCCTGGTGTTCCAATTGTCAGATTTTTATCTAGGTAGGAATGGTTCCTCCCCCTGGGCAGAACATCTCGCCATGAGATGATGTAATTTTATCAGTCATGCAGTGAGAATCACTGGCCCATTTACAGCAGATATCTCCCTGGATGGAGGGTGGGCCGTGGAAGAGATAAAGAACACTGCCTCACAGATGGGTAATAGAGTACATAGTTCTGGTTACATCTTGCATTGCAACTTAAGACAACCCTGAGGAATATTTGGGGGGAAACGGGGACTTCCCATTGGAGAAGGTTACATGTCTTGGCGAATGATAAGGAAGAAATGATCTATGAAGAACAGGCAAAGTGTTGTAACATGCTAGCAAAGAACAAGCAAATAAAAGAATCTCCCCAGCCTGTGAGAGCCCCTGCAAGTTGCCTGCAGTGGATAACACAGGTGGAATTGTCTTTGTACTGGATGTGCAAGCCCATGGCAGTAACTGAGCTGCTCAGGTGCTCTGCTTGAGAATTGGGTTTGGCAGAATTGATCACTTGCATTGATCTTGCATTGCCACCTGTGTAAATATTGACCATTGTTAAAGGCAATACTACTACTGCTACTTCTGGCTGGCAGTGGTGTTTGGTCTAGGCCCCTTGGGACTTCATTTGGGTGCCAAAAAGTCTGCAATTATTTTTTACATTCTGTTTTATAGTCCAAGATTTGGTACTTGAATGCTGACATCAAAGTAGCTACAACTCTATCAGGATCATGTGCCACGTTTTGCGGGAAGTCAGTGACTTCAAAGCAAATAGTCACTGTTTACAGATTGAAGAGTGCAGTGTTCTGGGAACAGCATGACCTGCTCTTTCCTAAAGGCTAAACATTTCTATTCCTCTGTTGATTTAACCAACTTAGCAATAGTTATTAAAAGCCAGAATAGTGCAGCTGTTGTTTGGATGGTATAGTGACATGTGCTGGCTTATTTGGCCTGCTTTACCTGCAGTCTGATGCATATTCATTTGTACTGCATATAAAACACTTTATTGGTGTTTGCAGAACGAGTGTGTGGTTCAGTGCTTTTAGAAAGGCTACCGTTCAGCAGGTTATTTTATGCTGTTACAAGTCTTGCTCACTTTCATTCAGTATCAGCAATAGTACAGAAAATGGATATTCATTTATTATTTTTTTGCTGTGTTTTCACTGTTAGTCAATATTAAGAAATGCTACTGATTGGAAATTTTAATTTAAATTTTGCATGATTTGTCATGATAACAAGAGTCAGAAATGAGCTTGTCTGTCCAGCTACTTTACAAACCTGCTCCTGGATAGGGCTGTTAGTCACAGTGCAGCAAAACAACGCCTGAAAACTGCTTCCCCATCACTTTAATTCTTTATAAGGTTTCCCAATAGAATAGATCAATCTACATTTGTCTCTGCTGTTTAGCAGTTTCCAAAGGTGCTCCTTAGACACAAAATCATTTAGGCTGGAAAAGATGCTTGAGTACTACACAGTTTTTAAAACAGAGTTTTCAAAACTGAGGGCACAGTTGAAGTGGAATAATTAAATGAAGCTTTGCTGAATTAGGTTACCAATGGCAAAATATGATGTGTTTAACTTTGTTAATGATGTATTTACAGATACATCATTTTACTAAGATAAGTATACTACAGAGTACTGCAAATAATTTCTAAGGTACTAATTTGCTTCAACCTGTTTCTGACAGGATTTCGACTGATAATGTGTGGATTGCTTTGCCTCTCTGTCTGTTCCAGTTCAAATGGAGTAAACCAGGTTTCTTTGGGACACAGAGCCATGGGCCACATTTGAGCAAAAGCTGAGAGGCAGTGCTGCATGGCAGCTCAGGTTTCCTGAGCAGTCAAGTCCTGGAACGCTTTTGGTGCAAAGAGGAAAATCAGTTCTCAGGTTGTGGTAAACCTCCTTGGAGAGAGGTGCAGCTCAGTAAATGAGCTTGGCTGTAGTAGGTCTTTAATGCACTGAGGTGACATGGCAGGTTTTAATATGCAATGTATGTGGATGATGCACCTTAGTAATTGTGCTCTGGTCATTTCAGAAACTGCTTGAGAAGACAACAAGTGGCTGATATTGTAGGTGCCCTTCTTGGAGCCAGTTTTGGATGCAGCTTAGAAATGAGCCTCCAAACCTTGCTTCTTAGTGCATGTGCATTCAAGCTAATTTATGGGTTTGCATTTTAGTAATTAAAGTAATCCAAGATCTATTTGTGTGCTGCTGATCAGTGAATCAAAAGTGAGAATGAAGGCTTCCATTGTGTGATATTGTTTATAGGGAGTTAGGCTGCCAGCCTGCCTGATTATTGCTTCTAAAGCATTTGGATGTAGATTTCCTTACCAGATATTTTGTTTTGATTATTTTAGTTAAGTTTCATCAGGCTTTATGAGGACAGAAAGATATTTATAGAAATGCTGACTTGTGTGGCTCTTTAGTGATAATTTTTATTTGGGTCTTTTTTCACATCTCTTTCATTTGGTGAGAATCTTAATGTCTCATGTGGGAGATCTTGGTTTAGATTTTAATCTGTTGGCTTACTTTTGAAATAAAAAACCCCACCCTCTGAAGCCTCAGTTTTGGATTGGGGTTTCTTTTATTCCTAAATGTATTCTGCGTTCCTTCTGCTTCTGGGTTTAACTGCCTTCTATTGCATTTATCTTTACAACTGTCTCTCTCATTGCTTTGGTTTTTCTTCTGTATTTTGTTTGTGGGAAGAAGTTCAAGAAAATTTCTTTTTTTTTTTCCTGTTTCAGGCACAACCTGTACGTTTGTGAAAGCCGGTGTCAGAACAGATGCAGCACACTAGTGCAAATGGTTGTTACAGAGCCTAGTAAGAGGCACTTAGGCACTTGGGCACTTAGCATTGATTTAAATGACCTTAACTGGATATAAGAGAAGCAAAAAAGGGGGTAGCATAGATAACTTTACACCTGTTCACTTGCTGGAACCCCAGGTTGAACAGCACTGGACAGACTTTTAAGCATGGCAAGCTGTGCAAATCCTGTATGTGGTGCATGTAATCAGTGTTGTAGTCTTTAGAGCTTTTGCAGGAGGTCCTCGGAAGTTAATAACACAATTTATCCTTTCCTCTGCCAAGGAAAAGGATGTTAAATGGAAACATGCAGCTACACCTCAGGATATAATGAGATATAGAATCAAAGACTAGGATCCATTAATGGTGAACTAGTCCAACTCCCCTGCAATGGGCAAGGACATCTTTAAACAGATCAGGTCACCCAAAGCCTTGTACAACCTGACCTTGAATGTTTCCAGTGATGGGGGGGGTCTACAGCCTCTCCTGGCAATCTGAGCCAGTGTTTACTGTTCCCCTCAAACAACTTCTGGTCAGAATCTGCCCTCTTTTAGTTTAAAACCAATAGCCCCTGACCTGTTGTTACTGTCTCTGCTAAAAACTGTCCCCAACTTTCTTATAAGCTCCCTTTCAGTACTGAAAGGCTGCAACAAGATCTCCCTGGAGCCTTCTCCTCTCCTGGCAAATTACATCATGTGTAAGTGCTGTAATTGCCAGGTGCCAGGTGGGGGCTGTGTATTCTCTCACAGTAAGTGCTGAGGTCACACTGATCTCAGATGATAAGTAGAGTTTCAGGTCTGCTGGTGTGTGGGTCACTAACTCCTTGATGTACAGCAGTATTGTGTTTAAGGTCACTGCCAGCAGGAACTAAAATCAGTATTGTTGGTTTTACGTCTGCCTATTTATTATGCTGGTGAAGTCCATTCCAGCTTTTGGAGTAATTAATTTTTTTAAGTTGATTGATCTATTTTTGTTGAATTAGGTAACCTGAAACTGAAATGAGTATCTACAAGAAAGCTAAAAATGGAGCTGTAAACCTGCAGTCTGGAATTGAATTGACTCTGGCAGCTTGGGCTGTAGTTGCTTTTGGTTCCTCTTGGTCAAAGGCTAAGGCTGAACTGAAACACTTTTATTCCATTACTAATGCAGCCATTGCATTCTTTATTACTCCAGTTCATTTCACTCATTTTGTTTCCCTGCCTGTCTTCTGGTTTCCTGTTCATTCCTTCCAAAAGCTGAGTGAGCCCTGTTGTGGATGTATCCACATATTCTGGATGTATCCATGTGAATATATCTCACTCAAAAGATAGGCAGCAATGAGATAAAATAGGTGTTCGGAGATAAAATAATGATTTGACAATTCACTGGAATTTAACAAAGTTCAACAGGGGTTTGACAAGGTTTAATGCAAGGTTCATTTTATTATTTTATTAATGGAAGAAACATACAAAAAAGAAGGTTGAGTTCAAATTAATTCATTTATGAACTCATTTAGGATAATTCTCAGGGACTGGCAATGCAGAGAGCAAGAAGCACAATCCTCTTGAGACACAAGGTTCTGTGTGGACTCCTTGCTTTCTAAACTCAGCTTGAAGTGGCTGGATCCATTTGTAGTCTCAGGCTTGGTCAATGGTATATATCTAATGGAATTATCCATACAGTGTTTGTAATAATCTGGGCTGGATGGATTAGTAATGTTTCATAATACTAATCCTCTGTCACCTGCTGAGGATCTGTCATGAGTAAGGAATCTTTCCACCTTGGGTAAGAAAGGATCTCTTAGTTTCAAGTAAGGAATTTCTAACCCTGAGAGGCATCCCTTTTCAAGGGGTCACCTGGCATCCAGGTAAGCTGCAGTTCAGGCAGAGCTCAAATCAGGCTCATCCTGATGGCAATGTTTGTAGGGTGAAGTAGTTGGCTGCTGGCCAATGGTATAGACAAGACAAATGTCCTTATCTTAGTGCTGATATCTTGTTCAGGACTTTGGTTATCTTGCTCTTCAGATGGTTATGAAGAAAAAAAAATTTTCCAAGACCCATCTACTCCCTTGGACCGGGCACTTTCTAGCTTGCAAGCTTCTCAAAGAGGATTTGGAGCTGGTTACTCAGCCTGAAAGTGCAGCTGTGAGTCAAGTGTATCCAGCACAGCCCTCAGTTTCAGTGGGAATTCATTGTTTACTCTGTAGCAACTCTGTGCCTAAGTCAAGTACAGGACTGTTATGCAACTCCTCAGTTATAAAGATGGATTTTTTACATTTCTTAACTCTTCTGACATATTTCTTTGTTCTTTGCAGAAAAGGTACAGTTTGGCTGTTGGTCCTCCCAAAAAAGTTCCCAAAGTCAAGGGTGTAGAGTCTGCAGCAGTGCAAGCATTTCTCAGACGGCAAGAAGAAGAAAAGAGAAAAAAAGGTAAAAGTACAAAATATCTCCTATAGGAGACTTTAATTTATTCTTTGCTATTTGTCACCTTATTCAAATATCTTGCAAATACAGCTGCACATCTGTTTCTGGAATTTATGCATAGACCTGATGCTGAGAGAAAGCTAGAACTAAGTAAGGGCTGGGGACATTTGCTTGCTTTCCTAAGGGGTTAAAACATTACTCAGCTACATTAGGATTTGTGGCTGGAGGTTGAGATAGTAGTTAAGGTGAAGAGCAAAAGGCTATCTCAACTTTTGTTAGCTTAACTTTGAAAATTTCATCTGTGTGAAAAAATGGAAAGAGTTGTCCATTGTTCTGTCTTAATCTAGTGTTTCAATGCAGTGAATTTTAAAGAGTCTGAGACATGATTTTTCCGCTTTTATACTTCCTTTAAATAGTCTATGGAATAAACTAGTACTGCATTGCTTCTGATGTTAATGTTTTGTTAAAGGTAACCAAATCTGATGGACTGGATGGCCCAGGTTATTCCTCTCCTGGACCAGTCATGAGTCTGTTCCTTAATCCTGTTGCCAGGTCCAGAAGCAAGACTAAGCACAAATTCCGCGGGGGGCATGCTGTCACAGCCCTTGACAATAGAATAACACAGACAAGGAATGGTATCTTTATAGACACCCAAAATATGAGTAGCCTGATATGTTTTCTAGGAATTTTTACATTTTCTGAATCTTCTTGGTAGTTAGCCCTTACTCCTTGGTCTGTCCAGTATTTGGTATTTAAATGTCTCATTCACCACCTAATTCATCCAGACTCTTGTCAGCAGGTCACAGACACAAGATAAGAGAGCATACTCATGCAGAAAACAGCTAAGCCAGAACAGAAGGGTATAGGACAGACTGTGGAGATAGGGCACAGGGCTCTATCAGACTTGTGTAATGACCAGCTGCTTGTTTATCTGTGTTCAGCTGCTTCTGTGTCTCCCTTATATCCCTCTACACACACACACACACACACTTAGGCTATTTTCCAGTTATTATCCCCCCAATACTCCTATTCTCTCCCCTTCCTCAACTTCCTTTAAACATTTGATTGTAAGTTCTGTATAGTCTCAAGAGTCTCTTGCTCAGTCTCAGAACTCCCTCCACTATGCAGAGATCCCGTAACTTCTGTACCTCCTTATACAAAGGCTCTCCACAATTTTCATAGCATCCTGGAAAGCTGCTTCCCTCAGAAAGCCTTAGTGGGTTTTGTTAGAGCAGCATTTTACTCAATTGCTTGCCTTTGTTGGAACAGCTGACGCAGGAGGATCAGCTTGTCCTGTTGGCAGACCTGGGATCACTTTCTCATCTATTTTGGATAGCTGTTAGCCAGATATCCTTAAGTTACTGTCCTAAGTGGTTTGTTAGCTTGGAAAATATTGACCTAAAAAGTAGTGCTTTTTGTGTAACTTTCTCTTGGTTTTCTTGCAGCGCTGGAAGAAAGAAGGAAGAAAGAGCAGCTCTTGGCGAGGCGTATTGAACTGAAACATGACAGAAAGGCAAGAGCTATGGCCTCACGAACAAAGGATAATTTTTATGGTTATAATGGTGTTCCTGTTGAAGAGAAGTCTAAAAAGAGGAGGGCTTGTGAGAATGTTGCTCAGGCCCCAGAGGCTGAGTATGCAACAGAAGATGAAACTGAGCAACTTGAATACAGTCAGACGGAATCTGAGCACGAGCAAGAAGAATATGAAGAGAAACCATCCAAAGCGGCAGTGAAACCAAAGGCACCTCCCAAAAGTGCACCTGCACCTCTAAACTTTGCAGAGCTCTTGAGGCTTGCTGAAAAGAAACAATATGAACCAGTGGAAATAAAACGAGTGAAAAAGGTAGAAGAGAGGCCCAGAACAGCAGAAGAATTGAGAGAGAGGGAGTTTTTGGGACGCAAAAACAAAAAAGTAGAAATGCATAAGAAAAGTGAGAAAGAGATTAAACCTACTGGGATATCCAATTCTTCAAAAAAACTGTCTTCGCAAAAAGCATCTGTAAACACAAAACTTAATAAAAGCTCCGTAGATAAACATTCCACATCTAAAAGTAGTCTGTCTCTTTCTATGGGTAGTATTGATAAGAAATCCAAAGCACCAGCATTGACTGAAAAACACCCACGGTCATCATCTTCTTCCAGACTTGATCAAATGGAAAAAACTTCACAAAATGGTTCCTTAAAAAGCTCTACTGGTAGCAGTCATAATAAATTACCTGTCAATGGTATTAGAAAGTCTGGCTCAAGCTCTCAGGTGCCACCCTCAAAACCCACGGCCAATGGGGCTCAGAGAATGCCATCTGTGAAAGAATCCAGCCTGAAAAAGCCTGCCCATGAAAAACCAGGAAAACCTGCAGCTCTTCAACATGGAATCAACTCCAATGCAAAGCGATCTGGCAGCAGCTTAGGAAAAGGAGGACCTGGACATCCCGGTGGCGGTTCAAGTGCAGGACCGGGACGATCAAGCAGCAGTTCTGGTGTGGGACCGGGAAGGCCAGGAAGTGGTTTAAGCTCAGGACCTGGGCGACTGGGCAGCAGCTCAGCCACAGGACCTGGGAGGCCTGGCAGCAGCTCAAGCACAGGACCTGGGCGACCTGGAGGTGGCTCAGGCGTGGGACCCGGAAGGCCGACAGGCAGCTCGAGCATGGGACCTGGGCGACCGGGCAGCAGCTCAGGCGCGGGACTTAAGCGACCGGGCGGCAGCTTGGCCACTGGACCGGGAAGGCCGGGCAGCAGCACAAACATAGGACCAGGGCGACCGGGCAGCAGCCTGGGAACAGGACCAGGAAGGCCAGGAATCAGTCCAAGCACAGGAGCCAGGCAGCCAGGCAGCAGCTTGGGCACTGGCCCAGGGAGGCCGGGCATCAGCACAAGCGCAGGAGCTGCGCGACCAGGCGGCGGCCCGGGCACAGCTGGGAAACCCAAGTGTACTGTCGTGTCAGAAACCATTTCTTCTAAAAACCTCGTCACAAGACCTAGCAATGGACAGATGAATGGAATGAGACCTTTTCCAGGGCATAGACCTGTGCTTCATCCACAAGGTATGCATTTATAGAACAAAGTATTTTTTCATTGTTGTGGTTTAACTCCAACTAAATACTGTGCAGCTGCTTGCATGCCCTGTTGCCCAGTGGGGAGAAGAGATGGAAAAAACTGAAGTGAAACTTGGATAAGAACAGTTCAATAATTGAAATAAAATTAAATATGGCAGCTTTTAATTTTTTTTACTTATTTTTACCTATGCTTGTAATTTTTGAAATACAGGTGGTGAGAAGTATCACATGAAAGAAAACTAAGCAGCCTGTGATGGATACTGGTATATGAATGCTGTTGGAAATAAAAGAATTTAAGGATTTGCTTCCAGCATTGCTTAATAGCTTAGGTCTATAAAACTTGATTGTGTCTTAAATAACAGATGCTTGAAGGGCTAGATGAAAAATCACTCACAGGTTTTACAGTTCAGTGTTTTGGCAGATTTATCTTATCAGTGACAAGCTGTTCTGAAAATTTATTTCTGATCAGGAGCAAGCAGTGTGGAATGTAGCGAATAAGTGCCTGGAAAGCCCTGAGCAAAGAACAGATATCTGCTTTCCTCAGGATGCCATTGCTGATCCTGATAGGTAATCTCCTCTAGCACAACTCAGGAAGTGTTTTCTCTTGCTAAGTTTCTAGGAAAGGCTGGTTAACTTGAGGCAGAACTTTTCCACCATGAAGCCCAGAAAATGGCTATGCCCAAGGTATAGCAAGGAGAAGTACTGTTAAATTAAAATTATGTTCATGTTATTAGTTAATGATTTTATTGTCTCCTGTCATTTAGGTCTTGGAAGACCGCCTATTAGTTACAAGAGACAAATAGAAGATGATGATGATGATGAATATGACTCTGAAATGGATGACTTCATTGAAGATGAAGGGGAATCTCAAGAAGAAATATCAAAACATATTCGGGAAATATTTGGCTATGACCGGAAAAGGTAAGACAAGTAACAATTTTAAGATACTGCAGAACAAGCAGTAGAACAAGCAATTATTCTTCCTAATAAGGGATACTAATTCATTACCTATTTTAATGTGCTACAAACTGATATTTAATTTTCAGGTACAAAGATGAAAGTGATTATGCCTTACGTTATATGGAGAGCAGCTGGAGAGAGCAACAGAAAGAAGAAGCTAGGAGGTATGCATGGATTTGAACTTGGATACAAATTGCAAAGTTTGTTTGTTGCTGAAGTCATAGGGCAAAGCTAGCAAATATCCACTCTGCTTTTAACAGCAAGCCTTACAGTTTTTTATAAGAAAGCTTAAATAAAAGATGGAATTCATATAGCCAGTGGTGGGTACACTAAATAAGTTGTTTATGTCCTTGTTTATCACAAACCTTGCTTGTTAAGAACTAATAAAAAACAAAATTAATTCATTTCAAAAAATATTTTAAAAATTATACGTTTCTTTTGGAATTCCAGATTCTTTAATTGGTCCCTAGCATTACAATATTCTTCTACTTGAGGCCTGGAAATTTTGTTTTTATCTATACATATGTGTATGTCTATTTCTATAGAAGTATAAAAAGTATGCTGACAAGCTTGTATAGTCACTGATATAAATTATGAAGGTGATATTTTCACGTTGGTTTTGGCCTTTGGGCCTGCAGAATTCTTATGAGATAAGCTGATTCTTTGTTTTTAAATGAGTGATGGGACAAGCTTTGTGAAAGCTATAAGGGTTTTCTGTAGAAAATGCAAATATTGGAATGCATGGAGTCACCAAATTCTTCAGAAGGTGCCTTGAACATTAGAAACTTGCATCTTTGAAGTTACAGTCAGTGTCCTTATTCCTCCTGGCTCCTGAGGAATATCTGCAGCCCATGGAACACTACAGTCTGTTAAGTGGATTTAGGAGAAATAAAGGGAATTTTAAAGTGATATTGCTGTTAACCAAACTGTTGACATCCTAGAGTGAGGTTTTGCAGAGTTGAATTCCTGACTGACTTTTAACTACACATGTTGCATAAAGGAAATGAAGATAAGAAACTTGAGTTAAATTCAATTTTACTTTTCCAATGGATGTGTTTCAGTAGCTGCTTTTTGGGAGAAAAAAAGACCTTATGTATTAAAATTATTTTTTATACAATCTTTATTTTTGACAGAAGTTTTAAATATTTTTTCCCTTGAAATACTTGATTCTGACCTTATGATTTAAAAAAAAAATCTTGATTTCTTAATGCTGCATTCATTCTATAATTAAAGAAGAGCTGATATGAAATTATTCTTCAAATCACCTGTAGTACTTCTAGCATTGCTTTTTGGGCTTGTAGAAGTAAAACCTCAAGTGTCCTGAGTAGCAGTGTAAAGGATTTAATCTTGTTTGGCAGCTTGAGACTCGGTGTTCAGGAAGACTTGGAAGAGCTGAGACGGGAAGAAGAAGAGCTGAAACGCAAGAGACAGTCTAAGAAGCTGAGGACGCGTTAACTGACTTACGGTGTTGACTTTGTTCATGTTTCTGCTCCCCTCTGCCTCCATACATCTCTTATTCTACTTCAGTTTCCATTTGCTTGTTAGCGGGCAAAAGAATATTTAAAGGGATTAAAGTACTGAAAAGCAAGGCTTTAGCTTGACTTAAATAAGATATTTATTTTTAATACTTGCCAGGGTTGTTTTTTAATGAAGAAATTAATGCACTAATGCATATTAAATGGAATAAAATTAATAGATGTTTCCATTGATTAAACCAGTTCAAGATGCCAGCAGAAATATTGACTAGCTATGCACTGACTTGGAACTGTGTGGGCCACGTACCAGTAAACCAATTTTGCATTCACTTGAAAGGAATAGCATTCTTGCTCCCTGATATTTCTTGAGACTTGGAGAGATTGTTCTATATCCTGCCCTGTCTCCCAACCTGAGCCTCAAAGTGTTAAAATGTCATCTTCTGCTCAGCAGTAGCTTGGGTGTAAATTTAACCACAGCCCACAGGTGTTTAAGGCAATGAAGTGCTGCAGATCTTTCTATTTGAGGACCCATAAAAATAATTTGAACCTCTTTATTTCTAAACAGAAAAGTGCATGTCATTTGCAAACTCTGCAGTGATGGATATAGCCAAAAGATTATGTTGGCTTTTGCTGTGTCTGGAATTCCAGTGCCAGTCTAATTCAGTATGAGAAACACACACCCTGAAAACAGAAATTTCTAGTGTTTGTATGTAACCTGTGCTTTTGGGCTCAAGCATATGCTTGGGAATTCTTCTCCTGCCCTGTAAATTTTCAGATTTGTTTAACAGCTTCTGCTGCTTTACAAACTGTGTTTTTTCTTGCATTAAACATCTGATGGTTTAAATTATTTAAAATGTGAAGCAGTCATTTATCTAATTAGTTTTACTGTTCAGAAAGAACATCAGAATTAAATTCTGTTAAGAATGCATTTGCAGCTTTTCAGTATTAACATCATGTTAACTACTTAATACTTGGGATTGATTTCAGTGAGCCAAAAACCTAAAATGATATGTATAGCAGGAGCCTTAGTTCAGTTACTTACCTTAATGCCCATATTTGCACATTATTTTTAACTATGCATTTAAAGACTGTTTGTTTCAGTAACTGAATTTGTTTACAATCAGCACAGGGTTCATGTAAGTCGACAGAAGTTGCACTGAGACCTGAAGGTCAAATCTGGTGTTGCATCTACTTGGGTTTCCCCAAGTTGCCCTTCAAAGCTCACCAGTGTCACTACTCAGCTTTGCCTCAAGCTCCAGGACTCCATTGGTAGCATCTGCCTTCAGCTGCTTCAGGCCATTATGTTTTAATGCTAGAAATATTTTAAGAAATAGAAAAAGGGCTTTGGGTGTTGGTTGGGGGTGGGGAAAAAGGAAAAATTACCATGTGGAAAAACAATGAAGGAACCTCTCCTCTTAGGGCTATTCTTAACAGTGCTGCTTCTAGGAAGCAGTTCAGATAGCAACCTGTAAGGAACAGTCTTGGAAGCTGCTGAAGTTGAAACATCTGATTCTTAATGTAAGAAAAAACAGCTTTGCCTTTTTAAGATGTTTTCTGTCAATGGTGTACCATTTCACTGCCTCAGCAAAATACTGATGTAAGTTACTGGTATAGATTCTCTAGACTATCTCAGTATTGGCTAACATGGAGCCCAGGTGAGGATACCATTGTTGCTCTAACTTTCTCTATTAACTAACAAAAACTGTTTCTCAGTGTATGCACTTGAGACCATGCAAGATAGTGTAGCCTCACTGTCTAGAAGTGTGTTGTATTCTCTGCTGCATTGGGACCATCTCAAATTTCCTGTTGGAGATTTCCTGGTTTCTAGAATTACCCATTCAGGACAATGGGCTTTGGGACCATGGTCAAGTTCTGGGTTTGTACTTTTTTATTCTTTTTAGCTGGAGAAAGACTTGAGGTCCATCAACCCAGACAGCTATATCATCTGTGAGCAACTTCCTGCCTGACTGGGGAGAAAAAAGTCTCTTATGAAGCAAAAGAAATATATTAGGTTGAAATTGGTTCAGTTGGGAAAGAAATCGGCATTTCAGACAAATACAGGTTAAGTAACACCTGATTATTTCACCACTTTCTGATTATTTAACCATGCAAGATCAGTTAAACTTGTTAATCTGTAAAGCACTTTGTCATTTAGATGGTGACTGGAATGTACTCTGCTAGCCTCCCTAAGACACTGTATAACTTTCTTCACACAGTGATCATTGCTTCAGTTTTGTCTATTCCATATGAAAAATTATTCAAGGACACATTTGTAATTTTACAGTCAAGAAGTACTTTCTCATAATTGGCATGGGATGCTGATGGGTTTCCTATTTTGTACAAATGTTTGGCTTTTAATGTGCTTGCATATTTGTTGCATATTTGTATGTCAGCTAGGAAGGAACTAAACTAGTTTTTTAATTCCTGACCTTGTATCCAAAAACCTGTTTACTGTTTGCCAGATTAATAGTATTTATCTAATGACAGTATTTCAGTACTTCCAAAGTGCATCTGAATTTGAGATGAAGAAAAACTGAAAGAATGCTTACATTGGTTTATTGGGATTGGATGTTCAGCTAATGATTTAATTGTATTTAAGGAAATTCTGGTTTGGTTTTAGATTTTTAATTCACCGTTTGAAAATGTGCCTTTTTACTAAATTGTGTCAAAAAATAATGAATGTAGGAGGATAAAAAGGTTGGTTTCTCAGATTCTATATCCTTAAACTTGAGAGTGTGAAATGACGTACTTTTCATAAAACCCTTCCAGGTCTGGCTTTGATTGCACAATTAAGGTAGCTACTTCTTTACTGCTAATGCTAAATCAAATGAAGGGCACTTTCTATTGATGACTACTTTTTGAAAATGTCTTGTATTTACACTTGAGCTGTATTTCACTTTACAGCAATGTCTTTTGGAGGCCAGGGTTTTGCATATCACAGGAAGCCTTAGTGTGCAACTCTGTGCTGTGCTTTAAAATAAAAATCTTTCAAGAACTATATGAGATCTCTATGGAAATCTGGATTTATTTTTGTGTAAAGCCCAAAATATTGTCCAGGAAAACTAATTTTCTATTTTTTTTTCTTTGCATTTTGTAACATAATCTAGTAGCTGATACATATTTCTAGATATCGCATATTTCTGGAGACCAAAACATGTCAGAAAATAAATATATGGAGAGACTGGTGTTTAAATTGTGATGAATGTACTTCTATTTATTTTGGTGAGTGGGTGTGACGCAATATTAAAGTGTTCGTGTGTAAATAAGGGTGCTTCTAGTTTTAGCCAATGATTTTTTTTCCTTTGGGGATATCATGTGTGCACAGTGTCTTTTTACACAATGTGACAAATCAGGTTAAAAACTCGTACATAGCTTACCTGCTCTGTGGTGCTGTCAAGGAAGTGTATACTTTAGCACACACCAAATGCATATAAATTTTGCTGAGTATGTGTACAATAAATTACAGGCATTAAACATTTTACTGCTATTTCTCATTGGTTTACTTTTATGGAAGATTTATCAGAATTACTTTCTGCTGTTTCCTCTGAACTCTCACATACAGCTGTGTCAGTCTGAATGTTCTCTGAGAATGGTTCTCATGCAGCCAGCAAGAAGGTATGAAAAATGTAATGGAGTCACTTAACCCTTGAGAAAATATCTGAAAGTTCCTGGTATCTCCTGCGGTTTAGGCTGTGACATGGTATGTGCTTGGAGGAACATGTATTTAGAATGATAATGTGCCCAAGTGTGCCCATTGCCTTTAATCTTTTGCATTTGAAGTGCTCACAAATGCAGCATCGTTCTGGGTTTCCATATTCCTG
The DNA here is from genome assembly GCF_901933205.1 of Camarhynchus parvulus. Classification (NCBI taxonomy): domain Eukaryota; kingdom Metazoa; phylum Chordata; class Aves; order Passeriformes; family Thraupidae; genus Camarhynchus; species Camarhynchus parvulus. The sequence goes on along the minus strand of NC_044575.1, from coordinate 13,703,781 downwards.
TGTAAGGAGTCTGAACTCCCTTGATGGCTGTCTCCTTGGAAGGGTTTTCTGCTTTGATGGTGGAAGTAAATGACTGCTCTGATCAACTGGTGCTGTGACCTACTTCCAAATGGATGAATGGATACACATCAGTGAGCCCACCTGCCTTTATGAGGAACAGCAATGCTTGCACACACTCTTCTGCTTAAAGAAAAAGTCTTTTTAAATATTGCAAATCTGCATGTAATGTGTCCTATGACTACCTTGTTTTGAAGGTGTGTAATCATATCTTCTTTGGAACTACCTTGTATGGACTTGCCTTGAGATTTTTAATGTATCTTAACAGCTGTGATCAGTCAATCTCAGCCATTATTTCAAGGCAGAGGTGTTCTGTTCAGGAGGAGGGTAGCTCTACATTGAGTCACTATCTTAACCCAGCCAGTAAAGCTAGTTCTAGGAGCAAAATTATTTTATTCAGATTGGGGAAAAACAAGTAATTACAAGTTTCCATTGTTTGAGGACAGCTTTTAGTTGTAGTTTATTTGGAATAAGATTTCAGTTCCACAAAACAGAATTGCAATTTATTTATCCCATAGATAGCCTCTTCTTACCCTTGGAACTGCATATGGAAACACTTATTTTTCCATGAGTCTGGGAATCTAAAAAGCCTGGGCATACTATACTTACCATACTCTGGAATGAAATTAAGGACAGAGGTCATTCCTGAAGTACTCATGTGTCATGAGTTTAGTTCTGACTTCTCTGTCCACAACTAATAGTTCTGGTTTTCCACACCACCTGGTGCTTAATTTTCTTTGAGGGTTCCTGCCTTTGGTTCTTCATGGCAGTCTTGAGTTTTGCTTGCATCCTTCTCCCTCCACTGGCGAATTCATGATTATTTTTGTATCCTGGATGTAACTTTTTCAACATTCCTTGCTTGAGAACAGGCAAATATCCTGAACTGATGCCATCTCATACTCTGTCTGAAAGTTGATGGCAATCAACAATTTAAAGAATCAAGAGCTTCAGTAGGTTTTTTTGGTTGAAGGAGTTGGCTTGATTCTGATTTGAAAAACACTTGAGTGTAGAGTTGCAGGTTTTGCAGTGCATGAGAATAACTGAACACATACCAGTGAACGCATGGAGTACAAAAGGCTGTGTGAGTGCCTAACCTGCACTTCTCCATGTATGAAACCTCTCTTGTGGATTTCTTCAGGAGAGGTAAGTAGCTTCCTTGAGTGATGCAACTAAGGGTACATGATGTTTGTTGTGGGTCTGTCCTCAGCTACCTGTCACAATAAGGCAATAATTTTCCCTGCCACCTTCTTCCAGCTCTTGTGTTGTATGGATGCCTTGTGGTCCTTACATATGTTCAGTATGTCAAGATTTGGCCAAAGAAATGTGTATGGTAGAGCAGAGCCCCCGTGGATTGACCTGCTGCTCTGTAGCTGATGAATAACATTGATTACAGTTATTTTTGGACAGGAGAGGCACTTTATCTGGTTCTTGATTTGTGCAGAATGTGCAGGAAGGGTTTGAGACCTCCACAGTAGTGTCAAATGGGACTGTAAATTATGTGTAGACAGGCATCTGGTCCCACCTGGTCCTGGTGAATGTAGAGAGCTCAGGCAGAGGGATGTGCTGCTGTTACCACCCCCTTCCCCAGCCAAAAGGAGGGAGCCAGCAACCCCTTTATTAGCCTGGCTTCTGTTTGCCAGCTGTGTACACAGGGAATGTGGCAATGGCAATGCATGGTGCATGACATGGCCCAGGCTATGGGGAGCCCTGTTTACAAGGAGTGTGAGATGCTGAAGCTGGCAGGAAAATATAACACTTTTGTGGAAAGTCTCTTCACTGTTTTTACAGTTAGCAATAAGGGCTGATGTACCTCATAGCTGCTGGCTTAAATCCAGCCTTAGTTGGTTGGTGCTTTTTAAGCGATTGTTACGACATACAAAATGGTCCCAGTGTAGATCACACACATGGGTGACTTGCTGGTTGTTCAGAACAAAGGGGAGCATTGAGATAAATAATGCTCTTAGTCATGATATTCCCACAGCTGGAGGTAGTTTGGGTTTTGTTAGGAAGCTCATTCCTGCCACTTGTGTTGTGGTTGGTCTGCAGTTATTACCCAGTCTTTGGTATCTGGGATGATCACTTGAGTATATTTTAGAAGTGCAAATTTTCCCCTTAGCATGTAGTATTTACAAGTTGAACCTGTAATTTCCATTCCATTATTCTGAAGTTAATTTAGACAACTCATAGCATTGCATGATTTTCTCCACTGGAGAAAATCCTTTAAAATGCTTCCTGGATAGTAGTTTCCTGTTGCTGAGAATAATTTCCCCTGGTTATCTCTAAGCTAGCAACTGTATAGATGCAGGATGTTCACAGGCAAGCAGAATAATAAGACCTGTATTTAGAGTATGTAAGTCTGAGGCTGTATAAATGTCATTTTCCTCTTGTGTAGAGCTGAATAAAATTCCAAAGTCATATGCTGCAAGACAAGATCCATGTCACCCCAGATTGTAATTTTGCTTTGCCCTCTCCCTTAGCATTGGAGAAATTGCAGTCTATTTTCTGTTTCATTAACCATCTTAACTTTTCTACCAAGTCTCAAAGAAAACATCTCAGGAAGATGATCTGTACTGCTGGCAAAATGCTGGTTTTTAATACATAGAGTAACCTTTTATGCAGTGAGAAGTATTGCTTGATAAATCCCAGTTTGGAAGAATTTCTACAGCTTGTTTGGTAAGAATATATGCAAAATTCTATAGCTTCATTTGAAAGAGTGTTCCCAGTGATGGGGGCAGAGGAACTACTAGAGGACACATGGAGTAGCAGGGCTGTGTGTTAGCCTGCTAGCAAGATATTTCATTACCTAGAGGTTAGTTTGCAATACTCTGTTGATGTAATACAGAGTTATTCATTGCAAATGGTGTTTAGAGATTTTGAGTCATAGTAAGTACTAAGAAATTTGCATCTGTAGTTTGGGTACAAGCTTGGTCAAGGGTGACTTCTAAGCCTTTAATAGAAACACTACTGGCAGCAGCAGTGTAGGACTGCCATGGGGATGTGGTCACTGTCCTGGTTGCTATGGTTGTTTTGGTTATGTATGAACATAGAGATTTTAAAAATGTTTCTAAACATCAAACTTACTAATAACTGTAAATATCTATCAGACTTTCCCAGTTGTGAAATAAGAAAAATTTAGATATTTGAGATTTAAAATTTTAAAGGAATGTTTTATTCTCAAACATTAGTCTGTGCTAAGGCCTTTATGAAACAAAATTATTTTCAAATTATCACTTAAAAGATTTAGATAAATGTTCATGCCGATCATTCTGTAAAAGTTTAACTGAAGATGTACTATCCTTATTGGGCAAATGATGTGTAGCACTTGCTGGAATCTGCAATGCCTGAGGACTGAAGGACTGATCTTGTGCTACTTTCCAAACTGAACACTGAAGCTGTAACATTCTTCATTACGTCACACACAGCTTCAGTATAGAAACACAATCAGCATCATTAAGCATTAGGTATGATGGAGAAGCTTAATGAAGGTTGTTCTAAACCTAATTATTTTCTGCTATGGCTGTATCAACAACTGTGCTCTTAGTTACTGTCTGCTTCTGGCCTCGTATCAGTGGCCTCAAGTGAGGGAGAAAAAAATGGTGTAAGCTTGCTCAAGATCTTGCTCCTTTTAAAAACATGCTACTGTCATGCTTGGTCTGTTCCATTCTGTCAGTTTTCTGGTCAGTTAGGGGGATAGAACTGGCATTTATCGCCATTAACCTTGCTAGACCTACTGTGTTTTCCACTGAATTGGCCATCAGACTTGTACGGCCCACTTTGCAAAAGGCAGTTTTCCAGTCTTTCTGCTATATTGTAGGGAGGCTTAAAAAATAAGAGAAAAATAAGAGAGTAATGTAGGGAAATAAATTCATGTCAGATTTCTATTTACAGACTTTTAATTCCATAAAGTTGCAAATCGGTTTTGATACTGTCAACACAGAGGGAAGAAATCCCTGCATCCCTAAAAATGTGTGTGGTCACAAGGATGGGGAAGGGTCTGGAGGGGAAGCTGTAGAAGTGGGTGAGGTCACTTGGCTTGTTCAGCCTGAAGTGAAGTGATACGTGGAATAAATAAACTTTAAAACCAGATATAGTTGTGAAGGGGTATGTATGTCAGCGCCCGGCACAAGCGAGATAGCTCTTATGAAAACTTGTGCTCCGAGCCTCAGTCTGACCCACATTTTTATTCACAAAGGTATTCCATATGCAATTCATTGCACAACTTTGCCGTGCATATTCAAGCCCTGGCCCCGCCTGTTCTCGCCTCGCATGGTAATCAGGTCCACGCCCTTCTGGGCGTGTGTTGTTTGCTGTGGTGGTCGCACGGGGGTCTCTGGTAATCTCTGAGGCTGAAGATTGTGGTCTTGTGGTCTTCCTCATGACTGAACTTTTGAACTTTTTTGTGCACGTGCTTTTGGTCCCTTGGTACTTATCTGAGTACCTCTGTTGGCCTCGATTAGCTTGGAGACGCAGGAGTCCCTTTATCTGGGCTCTTTGCATCCCTTGGTCTTCTCTGGTATTGTTCTTTATGCAAGAAGCTTCAAAAATTTGCATTTTCCTATGCCCTTTGTACCATGGCAGAGGCTTCTTGTGTAAAAAGGTTAAAATTCAACACATAGTTCTACAGGCTAAACTTTAAATGCTTAATTCATTTTGCTAATTCAAGTGAACTCTAAAAGTCTCTATTTCAGAAGGGGACTGAGAGGAGATGTCATTGCAGCCTACAACCTCCTCCTGAGGGCAAGCAGGGGGCAGTCAGTGATGTCCTTCTGTGGTGACCACGGACAGGACTCGAGGAAATGGCATGATGTGGTCAGGGGAGGTTCGGGTTGGGTATTAGGGAAAGGCTCTTCACCCTGAGGGTGGCTGGGCACTGGAAGTGCTCCCCAGGGCAGTGCTCACAGCACCAGCCTGGCAGAGTTCAAGAAGCATTCAGATAATGCTCTCAGGCACACGGTGTGACTGATGGGCTGTCCTGTGCAGGGCCAGGAGCTGGACTCCATCATCCTTGTGGTCTCTTCCAACTCACCATAGTTTGTGATTCTATGAACAACACCTTGATTTACTGCATCCTTAAAGCTTGTTCGTCCCACGGGTGTCCTTGACTGGACGCTGGCGGCTGCCTCTTCGTCTAATTAGGCTTGAAAGTATACAATGATCTTACAGCAAAGAAGATCCTGACTTAAGATAATCTCGACACATTCCACGCTTTGCAACACCACGGCGGGTGGAAACAGCACCTAGCACAGATGATCACCACGCTTTCAGGACCCCTCCGCTGCCCGGATGCCTTAGAAGGGCACTGAAAGCACCCGAGCCTCGCCCCGTTCTCCCGGCCGAGCGCAGCCCGCCCCCCTGAGGGCGGTGCTGCCCCGCGCGGGGCCCGCCGGGAAGCGGCGCGCGCCGCCATGGCGCTGGCGGAGGAGGTGCTGCGCCGGCAGCTGGGCAAGGTGCGCGCGCCCGCGGGGAGCCGAGGGGAGTGGGCGCGGGCGGCGCTGAGGGAGGGAAGGGCGGAGGGAGCCGGCGGCCGGGGGAGCGCGGGGCCCGGATCCCGGCGGCGTCCTGGGGCGGCCGCGAGGGACTCCCGTCCCCTCCTGTCCCGTCCCGTCCCCCGTCCCGTCCCTTTGCACCTTCGCATCCCGGTGTCTGCGCTGGCTCCTAATACAGCCGAGCTTTAAGTTGCACCACGCATCAGTTTACCCCGGTGGTCCACGCCGTGCCTCACGACTCAAACCTTACCCTTCACTCATCGGAAATCCAAACTTTTTTTTTACTGGTTTTTTTTTTCTTTTCTTTTCTTTTGGCATTCCCCGCGTTAGCCCTTCCATGCCTTAGGAGACAGGCGTGTTGTTGTAGCATCGCTCTGAGCGTTTTCATTCCCAAGTGAGAAACTGAGGGGGTTGTATTTGGGCTTCGGGCTTGCCGAATAATTTTGGGTGCGAAATGAGGAAGGTCTGTATGTGAGTCACCCCGTAAATCCTGTGATCTTTAGAAGAGGACAAACTGCTTGATAGGAATGTTTTGTATTATGAGTAGAAGGAGGCCAGCTGGGGAAAGATGACTTTGGTTTCACAACCAGATATATCAACGCCTCCAAAAATGCCCTAAGTGTAGGTTGTGTAGACATTCATAATTAGGGAACATTGGATTCTTTTTTCTTTTTTTCTGCATGACTTTGCAGAATCCAGTGATGGGGAGAAGCTGACTGAAAGGTGTTTTTTTGTCAGTAGCTCTGTTTTCCTGTAGACAGTAGAAAATAACTCTACCATGCTTACAGCTGTCACATTGCTGCTGGGGCAGCAGACCGAAGAGAAATTCGATTTTAGCTACTGTTTTGTGACAATTATTCCAGGGCAGTGAGCAGCTCTTTAGCCACTGTCAGACAGCAGTTTTGTTTGCTTAGGCAAGGGTTCCAAAAACACAGCACCAAGTTTCCTAAAGGAGAAGCAGAGGCTCTAATCTAGGAAATGGAAAATACTCTGTAACTTTGGGACGTGGGAGGATGCAAATCTCTTGGAAGTTCAGGTATTGGACTGGCTAGGGACAGTTTCAATGAAGCAGCAGCAATTAATTTTCTCAGCTCTCAAGGACAGCTTAAAAAGGAAAAAAAATTCCTAGAGGCTAATTACTTACACATTTGACACATTTGTGGAAAGTGACATGTTAGTAAGCTCTTCTAAAATGTGTGCAGGTGGATCTGAGTTTAACTGTGGCAGTAAGAAAATAACCTCCTTTTCCTAAGAGGTTCATATTTTTATATTCTTTTTAATACGTGCAGAGGAGACTAAGGTTTGCTAAACTTCTGCACACACAGCTGTAAAGGGGAAGAAATGGTATATAAGGAGTGATGTTCAGAATTTCAACAGCAGACCTGCAATAGCTTCAAAGTCTTTTGTAATCAATTCTTTTTGATAATTTGTTTCACTTCAAAACTATTTATAATACTGAAAGTAATTATTACCTTCCCCTTCTTGTGTTTCTGCCTTCTATAGTATCCTTTTCCCTAACTCTCCTACAGAAGCCTTTGGAGTGAAACTTTTTTCCTTATTTGTTTCTCCCTCTTCACAGTACAAGTTCAGAGACCTGACCATAGAAGAGCTGAAGGATGTTAGCAAGACCTACCCCAACTTCACCTTTTCCATGAACACATACAGTAAGAAGTGATACGCTTACTCTGAACTATTTGTGGGGATTCTTACTTTGCATAATTGCAGACTGTGTCTAATAGAATGTGAACATATTTCTGTTGTGTTCCTGTCTTTATGTTGACTTGCAGTAAAATTTCTCATGCCACGTTACTGTTCCTGAATGCTCTTCCAAGGATGCATACATAGAAAAACCTTGGCAACTCATTTACTTCATCTTACTTCAACTTGTCAGTAATTATAGAAGATTGATACTTTAAATTCTTTATATGTAACACCATTTCCCCATATTTCATTATTGTATTGAAAGTATTTTGATGGCTTTAGCTTATAGAGTGTGCCTTCCAGAATCCATCAGCCTGACTGGAAATTCCCGCAACATCAGAATTACTCAGGACAAAGAGTTTTCAGACTAATGATGTGCTTAGTTATATCAATGGAATTTCTGTTAAAATGTCATTAAGAAAATATTGTAAAAGGTAGGAGGGACCTTAGTAATATTCTAGCCTTAGTTCTTTCAGGAGCAGTGTATTTGATTTCTAAAGAAAAATCACTGTTGGATATTTGTAGTTGTGGATGGGATTGCTATGCCAGGTTTTAAAGGAGTTATTTTTTTTTAACTACATTTTTAATTTCAGCTTTCAAGGATGGATCCCAGAAGGACCTCCTGAATTTTAGTGGCACTGTTCCAGTGAAATATGGTAAGATAAATCAAATGTAATTTTCTTGGCAGCTATGAATCTAAATGTAGAATGTGTTGGGTACTGCCTCTTAACAGTTCACTGTGAAGCGTCTTCCAAGGGGACTGGAAAATATTTTGTGTGAATTGGCAGAAGTCACTTCTACCGCAGAAAGAAGTGCACAGATGCTGAAATTAGGTGTTATTAATTAAAAAAGTAAATTAACTATTTAAAAATTAGTGTTGTTTGAGACCATGTTGGCAAACTCTTTGATGCTAATGGAGCCTGTGTGAATTCTCTGAGACCTACACTTGTATAGACAGTGTCCAAAAATAACTTGTAGGCAATTTTTTATTTTCAACTTAAAGCCTTTGAAGTCTGATGCAAAGCTCTTTACAGATGCTTTTTTGCACTAGGTGTTAAGTCATAAAATAGGTATGAAATATATGTATGAAACTTTTCTTTGCTGGGAAAAGGGGGCACGTTGGCTGAGAGAGGACCCTGGGAAGCAAAAGAGCAACAGAGCTTTATATTAAGAAAGGCACAATAAGTAGCATTTCAAGTTGCTATGGTTTTATTAATTAGCCTAAGTAATATAAATATTTTCCAGTGTCAATCTGGAAGTGCTCTGTCAGGCCTTTTTCCTTTGTTACTACAAAGTGTGAATTACATCACACACAAACTGGTCTTAAGTGCCTCTTCTCAGTGCAGAAATTAGTAATGGCTTTTATTTCAGCAGGTAATTCCTATAACATACCTGTCCGGCTGTGGATCCTGGATTCTCATCCCTTTGCTCCCCCCATTTGCTTCCTGAAGCCGACTGCAAACATGGGCATTGCAGTGGGGAAACACGTGGATGCACGGGGCAGGATTTATCTGCCCTACCTGCAGAACTGGAGCCATGTAAGAGGTGGGGTGGCTGACAGGGGAGGGAAGCATTTGGGAATATTGCAGGGTATCATCTGGAGCTTTCAGGCAGTCTGAGGCTGGAAAAGCAGATGGAAGTAATTCTAATGAAAAAAGGGACTGATTCTTTACAAAGCAATGTAAGCCTCATGATACTTTCTTGCTATCCCAGTTCAGTGTCCCTCAGGAAATTTCAGTGGAAGTTTCTGCCTTTTGGATATGTCTCTTTTGGCAGAACTCTGAAACAGCACAGAGATTCAAAAGTCAGTGCTGTTGATAAATTATTTTATGCACTGTGTTAAATTACTCACTTAAATATGACTGCCAGGCCAATAAAAATTATTTAATGAATGCAAACTTTTTGAAATGAATGGGCTGTATTTTACATTATTGATACAGAAATTCCTAAGGGAACTTCTGCTGACTTCACAGTGTGTTTTGCCTGGAGGAGGACTGAGAGGCCAGAACTCTGGACAATTGAGCTCATCTAAGAAGACTGAACTAACTTCTCTTTAGCTAGGATTTGTCCCTTTTATAATACTGGATGTGGCTATATCAAAGGCTTCCATATATTCAATGGATGCCTTCAAAAACTACTAGCACTGGTAATTTCAATTTTAGAATGATTTTGTTAAATTCCTCATACTTCTGTTTGGAAAGTATCTTCTCAGAGTGATGCTTTTCTCTCCCTTAGGTGTTTGTATAAATGGTAAGAGTGTCAGTATTTATAATTCGATTAAATTTTGTATGGCTCTGGCAGTTCATAGCTGATACCACTACATGAAGTAGCAGTTCAGCTGTTTTGTCTTCTGTTTGTCTGCTGTATTTCAGCCTAAATCAACTCTCACTGGATTAATCAAGGAAATGATTGCAAAGTTTGAGGAAGAGCTTCCTTTGTACTCACTGTCATCTTCTGATGCAGCCAGGCAATCAGAACTTCTCTCCTATATTGCAAAGATTACTGAAGGTGGGGATGCTTTCATGGGCTCATTTCTAATGTTCTTATAAAATATATTCACTTACTGTCATTACCTGATGTCACAAAGAAACCTACGTGGTTTATATGTTACAAATTTTATGGCCATGGTCTGTATGCACACCTGCAACAGCAGCAAAGGGAGTGCTGGTTTTGTGGTATCAGTGTTTAACTTCTTGCTATTGTCATGCTTGTGTATTTCTGCTTAGTGAAAAAAACATTCCTGTCTAGAGAGGAATATTTGTTTTACATCTTGCAAGTTGTGATGGATTTTCTGTGCTCAGTCTTGACTGCTATTTTGAAAAAGTCCATGTAACTTGATTTAACTCTGGCAAAACCATGATCCTTTATGAAGCAGCAATACTCATATTGATACAGTGTGGACCAGCACCCAAGTTTGTGGTTTTCTTTTAATTGCAGGAGAGACTGACATGAAATCAAGGAGTAAAACTGGAAGAAAAAATGAAGGATGTTTTGACAAAATTACTGTTGTTGGAGCTGGAGATCTTGGCATTGCATGTGTACTAGCAGTTGCAGCAAAGGTACATAATTCTTAAAAATAGCAAGAGACCTGATTAAGAGAGAGGATTCCAATCTAGTTCTAAGGAATACCTCATCACTTTTAACAACTGTCACTGCATAGGTCATTTGTCTCTTCAATTAACTTAGGGACACGCAGAGGTGTTAATTTTCTGCCCTGGTTTCTCAGTCAGCTTTTTTAATTCGAAGGGTTGAGTATTGAATTCACTTACTTTGAAAATCCTTAAAGGATTCTTGTCTCAGCAGTAGCCTCTTACAACTGGGATCTCCTAGTTCCCTGAAAAAGGATAATCTGTAGATGGGCTGTACTTCAACACAGCTGTATGTTAGATACAACAGTAACAATACATTCTAACTATTTTTTAGCAACAGTAGCAGTAATTTTTGACTTCCCAAATGTAGCTTAGGAAGTCTAACTGGAAAAAACCACATTACAAAACAAACAAAAAACTCACAAAACTAAATCCTTTTCTTTGTGATTTGGCAGTAATTTTGACCAGAAATTTTGTTTGATTTGTGCACAGTACAGCAAACAATGCAATGGGAGGAATTTTGGTTTTTATTCCTCACTCCCACACAAACAAGTTTTGTTTTGGTTTATCTGTATTCTAATCTCTATTATTTTTATTCATACAGGATGTTGCAGACAAGGTGGTTCTTTTGGATCTTTCTGAAGGTGCAGCAAAAGGAGGGACCATGGATTTGGAGATTTTTGCTGTGCCAAATGTGGAGATCAGCAAAGGTATGAGATGTTGTTTCTGGAGCAGGAGTGGGTGCTGTACTTTGTGTGCTTGTGCTCATTGTGACAAGATCAGGACACCTGGGGAGATACAGTGGCACATAGGCTGTCTTTTTTTAAAAGTCTGTACTTGCAGGTAAGAGGCTAATGCTGAAATTGGACTCATGCAGAAACACAGAGAAGCCAAGCTAGAATTTCTGTGTCATGGGCAGAGGGAGGAAGGGAAGGGGAAAAAAATATTTGCATGGGAATTAGTGAAAGCTGTGAAAGCAGTGTTCAAAAGGCTGATAAATAAAGGTGTGTTTCAAAGTGCTGCTTTTCTAGCCTGATGTTCATTAAACATGCACATGGCCAGTAGTGAGTCCTTGATCTCTATCACTGCATACTCAAACAATGAGTTCTTAATAACCTTGTCCTCAGTCAGCTGTGAGCATACAAATCAAGAGAGTCAGTGCCACGTCTCTCTAATTAGTGATTAGTTGTAGCCTTTGATGATTGCAGAGGTTGAGGTCATGCAGCTCAAAAGTTTTTCCACAGGGAAAGCTGGAGCTGAATTGAGTAACATTCTTCCTTGCTTATGTGTCATGTTTCCATGTTCCTTGCACCCTTTGCAAGGTGAAATAAGGGGTTTTCTTGTGCTTCTCTTTTAATTTATCTAACTCTGGGGACAGGGACTAGTTCTGGTTCCACCAGGCATCTTTGTGGCTTTTTCTGCACCTGGCATTGCCTGCTGTACATTCTTTGATCTTATCTTGCAGGTTTTACTGCTAGCACACCTTTTTGCCTGAACCCTGGTTGTGCAACTGTACCACAAGTCTTGCTTGTGCCTCTCTGGTTGCCTGTTGTATGCTTGCATCTAGCTGTGATATAAGAAGCTTGGCAGTGTTACAGTACTACAAAATGCTTGTATACTGTCACCTATTTTAGTATGTTTGTATCTAGTTTTGGGGCAAGCTGGTATTAATTGTATCCTGCTTAGTATGTTTTTAATTTGTCAGTGCATTAAACCTCTCCTTTGGCTTCAGCTGGTTACAAAAGTGGTGCAACAGACAAATCACCTTATTTCTGTGTCCAGGCTGATCACCTGTGTGGCACTCAGATATTCAGAGATACCTGCTCAAGGCAGCTTTGACTTAAAAATTCCTGCAGCAAGTGTGGCTGTGTGTTTCTTTGGGCTAATAAGTATAATTTGTCTTTTATTTGAGTTAATAAATAGACTTTTGGAGTGCTTTTCATGTGTCTACATGCCCTTGATTAAGGTATAAGATCAAAAATTATAGAAGAAGCCTCAGATAAAGGAGTAAAAGTCTTTCCCCTTCTTTAACAGTTGGGAAAAAATTAAGGAGCCTTTTCATGGATTTTTTTTCTTTCTTGCCAAGAAAACTTGGAAAAGTTTATCTGTCAAAGCTGTCTAGATGTTTTCTGGTCTCTGCTCTGTAACCTTGGATAAATTATAGTCAACCTTTTGTGTTTGACACCTATAAAACAGGAAAGTAGCTCTGTGGGAGAGCTGTGTTTTATAGGTGCTGTGGAAGTGCGCTAAATTCCACACTGGGGGATATGAAAGGGACAGGAGGCAAAGAATCCCTAATTAAGCTGATGCTGTAGTTCAGCCTTTAGAACAGCTCTTGGTTTTGCATCCAAAACTCAGTAGGATGACATAAATGTCAAAATTAATTTTCTTTATATTTTCAGATTTTTCTGCTTCAGCTGATTCCAAAGTTGTTGTGCTTACAGTTAATTCTCTGGGTAATGCTCAGACTTACCTCGATGTCATACAAAGCAATGTGGATTTGTTCAGAGGAATTATTCCAGCAGTTTCCCACTACAGTCAGAATGCTGTTCTCCTTGTTGCTTCTCATCCAGGTATGCTGGTACTTTGCATAAGGTTGTGCCCCTCACTTGTCTTTTTCTCTGGCCTCTTTTAAAAATATGATGCTGCTGAATACACCTGGTTAGTCACAAATTCTTGCTACTCTGAAAGATGTTTTTCTTTTCAGCTTTGAGCAGGACACTGTCTTTGAGAGTTTTTTCTTTACTGTTATCAAGATAAAAGAAAATAATGTACTTTGTTTTGTGTAACAGGTATGTATTTCTGTGTGTTTCTGTGCATAGTTTCAACCTGACTGTGTCTACATCATTAGCATCCATTGGCTGTTGTCTTGCCAGTTGTGAGTTTTATGTGCACATTTCTCCTTGCAGGAAGGATAGATCCATGTGGGTTATGTGCCATATGATCACGCTTACAGGCTACTCAGATACAAAGTATAGCATTAATAGTGAATATTGCAGCTAGATTTTGGTGGAAGGTCTAAATTTCCAAGTTAGTGGTACTGTGAACAAAGACAAAGCAAAATCACTACTAAGAAAAGGGAAGGAAGTGTGAGCCTCTATCGTGTAATGCATTGAAGACAGTTCTTCTTACTCTCTTACCATTGTTGTTCTTATTTTTTCACTTCTTCCCCACCTGACTTTGTGTTTTAGGTTGAAATAAGCCACCAATATGTTCCCACATGTTTATGGCTTTTCTAAAGTAAAGAAGTCCAGAGTTTTTCATAATGATGATTCAAAAGTTGCAGTTGAGTTGAATTTTGAGTGGCCTTTCATTGACAACATGATTTTTTTCTTTGCCATTTAGTTGAAGTAATGGCATTTGTGTCATGGAAGCTGAGCTCATTTCCCAAAAGCAGAGTAATTGGAGTTGGTGCCAACCTCGATTCAGAGAGATTTCGGTACATCCTGACCAACCTTTTGAAAACAGAGGTGCTGGCAAAAGATGCCTGGGTTATTGGTGAACAAGGGGAAGACAAAGGTAAAGTGATGCTTTTTTATGACCATGAGCATGTAATGTCCTGGCAGTGCCCAAGTAACTGAATAATGAAAGAATAATTGAGAAAAGTAATGAAGATAATGAGAAAAGTAATAAGAAGAGTGTAAATTCTCATTATAATGGCTTTAAGTAATGCAGTTGTGGGGCACCAAATCTGTAGAGCTGGAGTAGTAGCCAAAAGTATTTGCCATTTGTCACAGAAAAAAAAAAAAACTAAAACAAACCACAACCTAAAATGCTTTTTGTTGTTGTTGTTGTTGTTTCTATTTAGTACCATCATGGACCAGCTGTAATGTAGCTGCAAATCAAACAGAAGCAGTGGCTGCTCATAACTCAAGGGAAAAGGTGGCTAACAGGTAGCACCATTATAACCTTCTTTTTTTCCTTCATGTTTAGGCACTTGATTTGGCACTTGTTTACATGTTCTTCAGCTCTTTATGAAGTGGGGAAAGCTTGCTCTAAAATGTTCATACATTGAGTTTATAGGAAATTGTAGGTCAAGTTGTCATTCACTTTTATGGATCTGTATACAGCCACTGTTTTTCTGAAATTCTTACTAACATTGTGCCTGTGGCAATGTAAAGAGACACCACAATATACAGCAGAATATCAGAGCTATTTGATTGTGTATTTAAAACAAATACTAGATAAGCCTTCTGGCCCACTTTTCTCAGAGCTTGTGTTGGAAGCATTTGCTTCAAAGTCAAGCACCAGTTTGGATGAATTTAACTGATTTAATTATCAGTTACACCTCTTGAAAGAAAAGAGAATTGTTACAAGTATAGAGAAAAATTATTGTAAAGAAATTCTTTTCAGCAATTCTATTCTATTGTCTTGTTTTCCAAAATAGAAAATTATATTTTTACCTGGTACACTCAAACCTGTATTTTGGGTTTTACATAAAAACCAAAATAAAAATAATTACAATCTCAACATCATGTTTTTCTCCTTTTCCTGGTTTATGTGTAGAGCCATGGAAGTCCTAAAGGGAAAAGGTCAGAGATCTTGGTCTGTTGGGCTCTCAGTTGCTGATTTGGTTGACAGCATTCTGAAAGATAAAAGAAAGGTTCATTCTGTATCCACTCTGGCAAAGGTAAATGTGTTAATAATACCTTTTGGTTGGCACTGTAATTATATTATTTATACCAGATATGACCATTAATTTTAGCAGCACAGACTCTCATTGTTCTGAAGTAGTGCTACTGCAATTACTTTCTTCCAACAACAGCTCTCAATCCTAGTCCGAAAATGAGCAAAAATCACTTACTGTTTTAAGCTGAAACCAATAGTAAAAGTGGATTATTCTCCTAAAAATACAAGTCCAAAGAGAAAATACATTTAACATTGCTGCCCAGCACCCCTGGAATAGCTGGATTTGGCAGATGAAAAGTGAGTTGTAGTTCCAGAGTGCTTAGTATTAAATGTAGGCTTTTTTAGGAGCCAAAAGAATTTTGGATCTTTTCTGAAAGTAAAAAATGCATTTTCTGCCAGCATTTTGTTTGATTTTGAAACAGCTGTTTTTTTACTCCTTAGTACTTTCCTTAAGAGGAGATTATGAAGTAATAGTTAACTTAAAACTGTAGACTGAATTTTGTTTGAAGTTTCTCCTAAGAGGCTTCATTAAAGCATTAGGTCATTCCATATGAGGAGAAAACCCATGTAGAAACATTTATTTGTCACTTCAGTTTAGAGCCTTCAGAAGGACAATTTGCCTGCTCCTGTGCAGGGAAATTGAGCTGGCTGCTTATTTTATTGAGTACAAGCACATACCTAATTAAATCATTATGTTTCAAGTGAAGTTTTTAATCATTCCTGAACTAAATATAGATACAGAGGAGTCACAAGTCTCTTAAAGTATCTACAGAACATAAAATGTCCCAGATTACAAAAATGAACACAACCTACAGTGTAAACTTGAATTATAGGGATATAAATTTGATAGATTATTTTGCATGATCTGTATGGGATCAATATTTGAGAAATTTTCCCCAGTTCTTAGGCTGCGTTGTTTAATTTATTTTGTTCAGTCCTAAAAGGACTGATACTGTACTATGAAGTGTCCCTGCTTGTTCTAGCCAAGAAATGGTGTTTAGTGATATAAACTTTGTCTATAATCTGCATTATAGACATCTATCTATCCATCTTGGAAAAATTCCCCAATTGTGGCATGGTTCACAAATTTTTATCTGCATGGTAATATTTTACAGTTTCTATACAGTAATCCACTGCACAGTATCAAATTAATAGAAATTTGACCTATCCAGACATGCCATATGTTGGAATATCCTTGCTTAATTAAAATAATCAAGTCATTTTGTGTAATTGTATGCTTTTGTGTTGTTGCAGCAGAAATAAGTAACTGTGTGTGTGACAGCATTCTTTGTGTGTTGTTTCAGGGATGTTGCAATATAAACAGTGAAGTGTTCTTAAGTCTCCCATGTATTCTTGGAAGCAGTGGAGTGATTGAAATGGTCAGACTGGAGGAAGACCCACTGGTGCAGGATAAAATGCAAAGCAGTGCAGGCTCAATTCATGACCTTCAGCAGCAGCTGAAATTGTAAGGAACCACAAGGGAAGCCTCTGTGTCTGCTCCCTCAAGTTGGAGATCTGCAAGGCAGAAGAGGTTGCTTCATATATAAGGATTTCTGTAGAAAACAGGAAGCTTTGTTACTTTACTTTCCCAAAGTGCTTTCTCAGTTTAGGTTTAAATAATTTAATACCACACTGTATGGCAATTTTTTCTTTGTGAAGTGCACTTTTGGTAGCCAAAATGAGGCAGGTAACACAGAAGAATATTCTACCTAAATTCAGGTGGCACTTGCCTGTGGGTTTTGGCTGCCGGTTATAGCCTGATTCTTGGGTTATTCTTAGCTTTTTGCACCTCTTTATGAGACAAAAGAGAGGGGCTTACTCAGCTCTGCAGAAACTCCAGCGTGCACAGCCCACTTGAACCCTCCCTCATGGCTTTTAAATGCTGTATCTGAGGCTTGTTTAGGGTACAGTCACACTCCAGCTCCACAGGCACTGGGGATGCAATTCCATAGCTCCATCTTCTGTGGCTGAAGATGTCAATGGACATCTTATGTCAATGGACTCCTGGTATTTTGCTATTTACTAAGGGGAACGTGGTGTTCACAGTATCCTTCAAACCTGAACTATTGGCTATGGATTTCTGGTCACACTTTATCATGTCTGAAATACTCCAATCATGACGTGCTTGCTTTTATTTTGTGAGGACATTCAGAGCACTAAAGCACCTGCAGTTCTCACTACACACATGCAGCACTGGAACAGGGGCTCTTCCTGAATGGAGGAGCAGGAGCTGGGCTTCAAGTAAAAGTAAAAGATAAAATCCAGCAGTTAAACAGCACAGGAGTATCTGCACATTCCGATGTCAAAGCAAACTGGCTGGGAGCTTTACATCAGCCTCAAGAGAAGGCAACAGAACCTGTAACCCTTCTCCGTGGAGACCAAGGATGTGATTAAAAAGCAGGATGTGGATTTGTAGATAAAAACCAGATGGTTTTGAGATCAAGGGTTTTTTTTGGGTTCTAACTTCTTGATTTACTGCTGGTAAAAGACTGTGTTACTCCTGATTATACCTCAGCATCACACGGCAGGCACAGGGGACTTGGGCTCCGCTCCTGCTGTGTGCAGCTTAGGAATGTCATTCCACATTTACACTTTGAGAGGTGGCTGGTTGGAAATTTCCCAAATCTTGTTGGAAACTTTCCAGATATTGTTTGAAATTTGTTCTGAGCAAAAGTAGGATCTGTGGCAGAGCAAAAGATCTGATCCTTTGTGCCTTCTAGTTCCATCTGACAAAGAACCATACATGCAGGGAGTTCTGAGTGTATACTGATCTCAGAACTGGATTAAACATGGAAATAAAAAACCTTCAGTAATTCAGACCTTTGTTTTTTTGGAATTCCCAAATGTCTTTCACTGTAATAGTTAATGACAGGGCAAAATTAGTGATGGCTGCAGGTAACCAACTTTGCTGCTATATTTTTTAAAAGCTTCACTTTGGGGTTTGGTTTTTTTCACTTACTTTGAAAAAAAAAAACCTATGAATTTAAGGTTTTACATTCTTTTTCATGGTGGTGTTTCTCATCTGTTGAGCATTTATTTTCATGCGAATACTCAAGCTGTCGTTTATTTAGCTTGGTGTTTATGTAATAATTTTAATCTTAAAATGCTGCCAGCTCTTACAGGCGTGTTTTGTGCATTAATCTGGTGTCGCGTTTGTGTCGTACTCCTCGCTAACACCACGGGCCGCCCTCCGGCCCCGCCGCCGCTCCGGCCCCGCTCGGTGCCCGCCCCGTGACGCGCGGCAGCGGCGCCGCCGCCGGAAGCGGGCGCGCGGCCGCTTCCTGTGTTTATGTAGGGCCGGGCCGGCGGCGCCGGGAGCAGCGGGCACCGACACCGGCAGCGAGGGGCGGCCGCCATGGCCGTGTCCGAGAGCCAGCTCAAGAAGATGCTCACCAAGGTACGGGCGCGGCCCGGCCGGGCTCGGCCCGCGGGCGGCCGGGCGGCAGCGGGGCCCAGCGGCGGCAGGCTCCGGGGAGTTGGGTCGGGAAGGGAGGAAAGGCGCAGAGAGCCTAAAATGGTCGTGCCCAGCTGCGGGGCTAGGCTGGGACAGTGCCGGGCACACACGGCCCTTGAGCTCCCCGGTCACAGGAGGGGCAAGGCGAGCTCTCCATCACTGACCGGGGTGGGGTGCGTTTGGTTATCGCCCCTGTGTAAGGAAACGGGAAAATCTCATGGAAGGCAGATCATTAACCACTGAATCATGCCGAGCCACGCGTGCCACTCCTCACTGGAAACTGGCCTTTGTGCAGCAGCTGGGAATGAAAACCCCTAAGGATGGCACTTAGCGGGAGTTACGGCTTTGTTGGGGGGATTTTGGAATTTTTTGTGGCATTATTTAATAATACGTGTAGCGTTTTGGAATGAAGTGCAGTAGTTGAGAATCTGATCAAAACCAAAGGCACATCCACCTGGATGGAGTCATAAGCAGATTCTTTTTTATCAGCTTGAAAATGAGGGTTGCATACCTAGTCAGTGTCTGCAAATGAGATGATGTGTGTATTTGTATGCACCTGTCTTTGCTAAATTAATTACTGCGATGCCATAGAAGAAATAGAATTTGAGGTAGTCCATTGTCCTTGTTCCCCCACACTTGTTAAATTTATGCTCCTGTCTGACTTTCTGTAGGTGATGAAAAATGAAGATATTATTTAATTATATTTATTTTTTTTAATAGTTGCACTTTCTGTTCTAGAGAGGGAAGTTTAGTGATATTTCACATATTGGACAGTTCAGAGTATGAGATAACAAAAGCTTGATCCTAGTTTGGGGGAATCTAAGCACTTAATTTAACTTCAGATATTTACCTGTTGTCAGATCTTGAAAAGCTTCGTCTTTCTGTGATCTGTTTCCTGGTATGTAAAATGAGGGGAATGCATTTGCAATCTGAGAATGGAGGAGGAAAAAGGAGTCTAGAAATTTAAGAATTCAAATTAATCAGTTACCTTTGTAGAAGTCACTAGGATCTTATATTTTCCAAAGAGATTTTGACATTTATTGGAAATCAATCTAAGTACAGAAATTAACAGCTGAAATCAACATTTAATTTTGCTTGTGGCATTAGCTGGAATCACACAAATGTCTCTCTACTAAGTAATCATCATTCAGTGTAAAAACAGTTTGTAAGAATATTATCTTTCTTTGTTTTAATAGGGGTATGAAATTGCTTGCTTAATGTTCAGGTGTTGTGCCTGATTTTTGAAAGCACTCCCAATAACCAAATTTGTGGTTCATCAGCCCCATGGTGTACCAGATTCACAGAGTGCCTGCTGAGCAGGCAGGCATTGTTTTGTCAGTTCTTGACTCTACTACCTTGACATTCTTGTGCCAAAAGTGGAAGTAGAGCCTGACTCTGCTCACTTCTTTCCTGTGAGGATGGTGAGGCACTGGCACAGGCTGCTGGAGAAGCTGTGGATGCCCCATCCCTGGCAGTGTCCTAGGCCAGGCTGGAAGGGGCTCTGAGCAGCCTGGGATAGTGGGAGGTTCCCTGCCTTGGGCTGAGAACAAGATCATCTTCAAGATTGCTTCCAACCCAAACCATTCTATGATCCTTGTGCTTTTTTTGAGCTTCTGTTAGCAGAATCCTGCTCTCTTTTTAATAGTAATTATGCCAGTCTTGTTGAGGCTCTATCCTGGACCATAAGGTTTGTTCCTATGAGAAGGCCCTGCCTTTTAAAAATAGCTGGTGACCAGCTGTCATTTGTCCTGTGGTGACGCCTGCAGTGGCGTGGGTATGTGCTGCCAGTCTCTGGCTGGTGTACATGAAAATTCCTCCATGTCCAGGCAATGCCTGTTCCTGCTTCTGCCAGGTGCTGGGGAGGGAGGGAGGAATGTATTCACATATTAACAAAGTTGTCTCTCTGTCAAGCCCTGTCAAGCTGCACACTCCCAATCCTGCACCAGTTTTACAAAGGAGACTGAGATGCTTTGCTGCAGCCCTCCCACCAAAACAGCATCCAGGGGCTGACTGACCTCTGTGCTGGTGCTTCCCTGTGCACACAGGAATCCCTGCTGGAGGGGTTGCTTTCTGAACCACAGACCAGCACTTTGCAGACAGACCATGTGGCTGTTTTGTCCTTGGTCATTTGAGGGAGAGCAGTCACAGCATCACCCGATGTGCTGGTGCTTCCTGTGGGCTGAGGTGGCATTGTGGGAAGTGGCATGGTGGGTTCATCTCTGCTCAGTAAATCCAAGTTGTCATGCCCCAGAGGAGCATCCTTGTCAGTCTCTGGGGGGGACAGGAAGAAGAGTTAATGTCTAAGCTTCACAACTCATGAGTGTTTGTCAGGGCCAAGGTGACCTTTAGCTGTGGCACCACAGTTTGCTCTTGGATGATGTCTGAATTAATTTGTTCAGATGTTGTTAACATTTGCTTGCTTTGGATGTCAGACATTTCATTGTGCTGGGCCCTTTGTCTTCCTACCATGGTTCAATGAAAGGTTGCTGCCCGTGTTCCTTAAGGCATCTGAAGATTGCAATTTTTTAAAATTGTATTAGAATGAAAAAATGTCAAGGGACCACATTGCTGGATTTTCTTTTTAATAGTAATTATCAGGAGAAATGACAACAAGGCTAAAGGGCTGCACTGTGTGGTGAACCAACTCTGTTGCCCAGGAGCCTCTTTGCTGTCTGTGGGTTATGGCTCTGAGACTGGTGAATTCTGTAGTGGGTATCTGTGGTTTACAGGGCATGTGTGCTCTTACTCCCTGCTCCTGATAAAAGGACAGGGGTAAAACCAGTATTATTGCTGGTAATATTGTGCCTTGATATGTCTGCTTTCTAGCTGACAAAATACATGTAAATGCTAATCAGTGATTGATAAATATGGTGTTGCTTTGAAAAGTGCTATGAAATAGATCTGTGTGGTTCATATCCTACATAGCTGTTCAAAACATCTCTGTATTCATTTGGAGATGACTTTTTTTTTGTTTTTTTAAGATTCATTCATACAGTTGGTTGTGGTAGAACACGAAAGAAAATGCAATAGCTCTTTCCCAAATCAGTTGATGCTTACATCCTTGTTAAGACTTAACATCTTGTTAAAGTTCAATGAGTTACATAGGCAGTGGTCATTTAGATAATATGGACAAATAGATTATTATTCCTAACTAAGAGTGGAGAAGAATGTCCATGTATAGATGTAAACTCTCATAAATGCTGTCTGTTGGGCAAAATAAAAAATTGAATTAAATTATACTAAAAACTTAGCTTCTGAAGTAATTTCTTTCTCTTTTGTTTTCCAGTACAAGTATAGAGACCTAACCATACAGGAGACAACCAGTGTTATTAGTCAGTACAAGGACCTCAAACCTGTCATGGATTCATATGGTTAGTCTGTGCATGAGAAAATTTTTTTGGTGAATTGTTAATGTGTTAGATGTCTTTGGTAGTTTTTGTAGGGGGAAAAAAGAAGATTAACACTAGAAAACAACTTGAGTTTCTCTTTTTTGTCTCTGACATCAACTTCTTTAGAAACACAGACTCAGTAATATAATAAAGTTACTTTAGAAAATAACTATCTAATGTGCTAAGAAGTGTCACGTTTTTCACAGCTTAACGTTTAGTTAATCACTCGTTGATGTCATCAGTTAGTGTCCTGAGATTGCTGGTATCTTACAAATTCAGCTTTGCTGCCATATAGACGTTTTTAAAATTCTGTGTAGGAAGAACTGTAAATCAATGAAGAAATGCTTCATTTAAAATCATTGTGGTAGTCCTTAAGAGTATGAAGAAAACAGAGCCAAGTATACAGAAAATTGGCATGAGAGTTTTGTAATGCAAATTATCGATGATAATCACTGTTTGATAGCTGTTTCAAAGTATCTAGGTTAATTTAAGTTTAAATGTGTTAAAGGAAGATGGTATCTAGGGTTTCACAGCATACAGTGAGCCAGTGTAGGTGCTGAGGTCAGCCTTCTTCACCTTTTTTTTAACTGTTACCTGTGGGATTCCTGTGTGATCTAATTTATATTACTAATACATCATCAAAAAATTTTAACGTCTTCTGCTTTTTAAGTTGTGTGTCTGGATTGAAAAATATTAAGAAGGGACGTGGACAGGTAAAAGATGAATTAGTTTTAACTTGAGTAACTGCAAGCCAGCAGCTGTTACAGAAATAAAAATTCATGCAGTGACTGGAGAAACAGAACAGGAGTGAAAGGACTGTGGCTGGAATAGCTGCACAAGTTTGCATAAGATGGTGATCACAGTTCCAGATATCCTTGAGCTGTAGCCATTTGTGTTCCCTAATGCTTTTTAAGCTGCTGGAAGAGGCTAAGCACAGAATCACTTACAGATAATCAATATTATTTGTAGCAGTGACATCAGCTGCAAGAAAGTGATTACATGTGGGAAAGGGATTTGTAGAGAATTCTTGTGTACTTCACTGTACATGACAAACAATGAACAAAGCCATCAAAAAAGAGAGAGGGCCATCTCAAGAGAGAGGGGGAAATGTGGGAAATAGATTTGTAGAGAATTCTCAAAGCCTGACAGAAGGCTCACATAGGATGCATCTGTATGCAAACTTTGAGATAAAAACTGCTGACTTAGAAAGGCATGGAACTAGAAACAAATTTCAAAGAATGGCCTTGCAAATAAGACTAGATACTTTGGAGAAATAGAACTATGACAAATACATTATAGTAAGACCCAGGAGGGATAATTGTAGATGATTTGCTTTAAGACATTTACAGCATGGTGTAGCAAAAGCTGATAGGCCAAGAAACGCTTATAGTGTATTGTAATTAGGAAATAGCTTCTAATTATGATGGTGTAAATTATAACATCTGTTACAATCTGTAGATTACAGAGACAATCTGTATTGTCTCACCCTTCTCATGAGACTAAAAATGAAATAAAATATTTTAAAATGCCTCTCAGTTGCCCCATCTCTAAGTCAGAGAAAAGCATAATCCGACAATTACATTGTTGATGAGACAGTTTTCAAGTTCATATTAATAATTAAATACATACCCCCACTGGCATCCCAACATGTTCTACCTGCCTTTGCAGAACATCAGCACCACAGTAACCTACATTTGAATTATGGCTAGAAACTTTCAGTAGGAATTAAGAAGATAAAAGCTTCCTCCACAGAAGCTGATTCATTCAGCCAAGAGTAATGTATTGGATTAAAAGTATGAGGAAACTAAATAGAGCAACTCAGTAAATTTAGGTCAGAGTTCTTGTGCAGTTTGTGACTAATATTTGTCAGAGTCAAGCACTTTTTCTTCCTCTTCAGTGTGTTACTGTTTGGTTAAATTACCTTTACTGATTTTGTAATAAATGCCTGTGGCCCAGGAATTTTCAGTATTCTTGCTTACCTATTTTTTCTTTTTGAAGAAGGCATAGGGAATTCTTTTATAAACCTCAGATGACAGTTGTTTTTTTAAATCAAGTTTGAGTTCAGATTATCTTTGCAGCAATTTGCATTACTTGCAGTTTGCAAGGTTCCATCATTTTGTTTGATCACTGAATGAGGAAACAGTTTTATTTGTAGAGAAGGTAGTTTGACAATGGTTAATCGTTCATTTCTCAGAAGGGTGTTATTCATAAGGAGTTGCCTGACTGTGGACAGTCATCTGCTTATCCATAAATGTGCAAGAGTTGAACCTTTCAGGCTGAGTTTATATGTGTGTAACCTGTGAAAACTTACGCCAATAAATAGATGGGGAATAACCTGAACTGAGATTAACGTAACCAGTATGTTTGTTTTAAAAATATTTTTTGTTTTCTTTCAGTTTTTAATGATGGTTCATCCAGGGAGTTGATGAGCCTCAGTG
The DNA here is from genome assembly GCF_901933205.1 of Camarhynchus parvulus. Classification (NCBI taxonomy): domain Eukaryota; kingdom Metazoa; phylum Chordata; class Aves; order Passeriformes; family Thraupidae; genus Camarhynchus; species Camarhynchus parvulus. Next base: position 13,679,538 of record NC_044575.1, on the reverse strand, counting down.
GAACCATTCCTGTGCCTTACAGAGGTATGCATGTATTATAATTATCATCATCCCCATTATTTTCCCAAATTGCATGAAAAACTTGGATTTGTCCTGATTCAGCTTCACTACTTTGGGGATCACTCTTTTCTTGAAATCCTTTACTTGTCCAAAGTAAAATATTTTAAAGAAATTGTTCTCCATTTTTGCTGCAGGATAACATTTGAATGCTGAGCATTGCTTCTTCAGTCATTTACAGCTTCGTAGAATCTTTTTTTCTTTCAGCATTGCACCTTTTTTCAGGCTTGTCAGTTGAATTGAGGGTTGCAAACCATTTATTGCTGCAGCTAATGATAATTCAAATTAGAGTCTTATAATGTTGCATTATAGAACAAATGAGATTGTGCATTAGTGGTGAGTGATAATTGTAAATCAAAGTTAAATTATTCTGAAAGATGTTGAGTTTGTGGCCATAGTGTTACCTATTCATTGAATGTTATTAGGAAATTTTGGCTCTGGCTTCTAACTTTGTTATAAGTTGAGTTTGCTGGGTGTAGGAGTTTTTTATGAATCTGAATACAGAAGGACAGTTGAAAAATTGGGACAACTTCTAAAATCTCTCAAAATATCTTTTCTAGGTAACACATATAATATCCCAATTTGCTTGTGGTTGCTGGACACCTACCCTTTCAACCCCCCAATTTGTTTTGTTAAGCCTACTAGCTCTATGACAATAAAAACTGGGAAGCATGTTGATGCAAATGGAAAGATATACCTTCCCTACCTGCATGAGTGGAAATATGTAAGTATAGGGAACTTGAAGTTCTCAAACTGCTCATTCTGCATTCCTCAAGAAAGTTGTATCATTTTTAATGAAAACCATAGTCTTTATTAGAGATCTTAAACCATTTTTAAAATAAAATCAACTGTGTGTTTTTTAAAATGTCTTAAAGTTTAGGATGTTGCATTCTGTGTTCTGGTTATTTAATGAAATTAATTGTATTTTCTGTTACTGCTTGTCTGACTAAACAGTGCAGCACAAGGTGTCCTCTCCCCTGGCAAGAGAGTGATGTGAAGATTTGTGAGATAAGAATATTTACAGGAGGGAAATTATAAATTTACTTAAAACATCTCTGTGACTAAAATGGACTTTTACAAGCTCTTGAGTTCTTTATGCAGACATTCCTGGGGCCTCATGTATATGGATATATTTGCTTTACCAGTAATGGAGGCATTGAGCAGTGCAGGCCTCATAGAAGTTTTGGCCAAAACATGGACTTGTAAAGAAGCTGAACTGTGTTGAGAAGATTAGAAAAATGATACAAGATGCATGGTTCTGTAGAAGGTGATTAACAAGAATGCATTTACTAAGGCTGGGTGTGTGGTAGTTCAGTGCTTGCATAGTAATAGTGGAAAAAGACTGCCCAGGTCAGGTGTTGCACAGAGCAAGGGGATCATCTAAGGTACAGCTGATACAGAATTCTTTCAGTTTGAGAGGTTGGTAAAAATAAGTAGGTGGATTATAGAGCTAAGTAAACTCTGAATTGGGGTATTTAATCTGGTGCTGCATTCATGATGCTTGTTCTTATTTTGGCAAAATGAAATCATGCCTATATTAAGTAGTTAAACCAAGCCTCTCTGTTTATAACTGTATTTCAAGGAGGTTTGTGCCACTCCTTAGTGGGTTAGGATATTTTTTCTGTTGAGACATTCTGAATCAGAGCAAAAGCTGTGATGTATGACATTGAAATGTCTAAAAAACTTGGGGATCTGTATACATTTCATGTTGGGGGGTGGATTTAATTTTTAAAAATATTATTATAATTCATCAGTGGACATTTATACCCAGTCATTTATTGTCCTGCAGTTGATATGGAGCCATGTATTACCCAGTTTATTCTGGGTGTGTTTTGTTGTATGGTTTTGAGTACAAGCTGACTGGGTTTGGTATGTGTAATAGAATCCAGAAAGGAAGTTAATTATGCACATATGTATACACGTGAGAGATACACATTTTAAGAACATTTAAACCCACAAATAAAAGGAATGCCTTTGAGAGCTGATGGACTGGTATCCTGTTGTTGCTACAGTCAGTTAAACTCCCTGTTAGCAAAATGAACAACTTGTGATTTGCTTTCCCTCCCAGCCCCAGTCAGACTTGTTGGAGCTGATCCAGGTCATGATTGTTGTGTTTGGAGAGGAACCTCCAGTGTTTTCTCGTCCTACTGCTTCCTCCAGCTACCCCCCTTACCAGGCAACAGGCCCACCAACCAGTAAGTGCTCATCGCTGCTGATTTCTGCAAATAATAATATTACATAAGGATTATTGCCCTCCACAGTTTGCCCACAAATAATGCATTTTACTTTTTATATGAGCTGACTAATGAATTCACCTGGGCTGTGAATTTACTTCACTTTACCTTGTTGGACTCATTGATCTTAAAGGTCTTTTCCAACTAAAAAAGTTCTGTGAGTCTAAGAGTTCATGTGAGCCTTTGAGTTTTAGAGGGGAAAAATCAAATTTATATTATAACACACAGCAAAACCCAGACAAAACCAGAACGCCCTCAAAACAACCAGTGTCCTGTCAGCATTCCAAGACAGACTTACAAAGTGATTATTCAAATAGCTTTGTATCTCAGTTATTTTCATTCTAATAATACAAGCCCATCTTTTAAGTATCCTGCAACCATTGATTTCATAAGCACAAGCATGCCTACAGCTTGTGTATGCCCATGGTCCTGTTTGTGTGGTTTGTTTTTCTTTTTTTTTTTTCAAATTGCTGGCTGAATATTAAAAAAAAACTTCCTTGTGATTTTTTTGTTCTTTGTTCTCTGTTAAGTTGATGTTCTGACTTGGTGCCCATTCTTATTTTCTTGCAAAAATCCTCAAGCCTTTTAAAATCATTTATTTATTTAAACCTCTGGAGGCATCTTATTTTAAAGACTGGGGATAGGTAAGTGGGGGAAAAAGAAGAAGTGGGAAACAGAAAGTCCTCTTCCAGGAGGAGACTCTGTATTAGATGGGAAAAAGCCAAAAAAATATTAGCATAGACCAGAAGTCAAAGACTGGGACAGTAGGGAAGGGGGAGCAGTTTAGCTGGAGATTGTTTATTTAATAAGGTTATAACAGTTCTACATGAATTTAATGGTACAGTAACTGTATTTGGGGTTATGTATTTTTGCCATATTTTTAAGGCTGTGTCCATTTTCTATTGAAATATGGCTTTTACTTGATCACAGTGTTACATTTGAAAAGCTGAAGTGCTATTCATTGCCATTTCTGGCAGAACCCATTTTTAGCAAGGTTTTAGGCTCTGGACCTGTGAGAAAATGGGTAGCAAGCATAAATGGGGCCATTAGGAATAATTGACTAAAGGCAGGTGTTTGGGACTTTTCAGCTTGTCTGTGGCTACCCTGCTTGTGAGAGCACCAGAGGGTTGGGTTGTCCTGATTTTCCAGAACAGTGGGGGTCAGTATAAGTGCAGTTTTAGCAGGGACTGTGACTTGTGCCCTAAGGACAAACCTGCAATGAGCCACATTTGATTGCTGTTGTAGTCACTCAAAGCTGAAGTGCTTCGAATTCTAGTTTCAATTGAATTGAGCTGAAGTACTATGAATTAATTCATAGCTGAAGTAATTCTAGTGAAAATGCTTCAGTGTTTTGAAAGTATTAATTGCTACTTAGTTTTACTAGTGTAGTCAGACTTTCCTTATTTTACAGACCTTTAGGGTTTGGGTTTCTTCATGCTATAGATACCTTGTTTAAGAAGAAATAAAGTTCTTTGACAAAAAATTTAATCATTTGAAAACATTGAAGAGTGGAAATAGCTCCACTCTTAATAGCTCTCAAAAAATAAAAGGTTATTTGATGAAGTATTGCTAAAATTGCTAGAAATGTGGGATAAGTATGTCCAAAACATAATTTTGTCAGCTTCTCAAGAAAAATCTTAAACTTGCTAAGACTATTTAGACATTTATATATGCTGATAACAAATTTTTAAATACAACTTCTAAATAGCAAAATATGTCCTCACTTAAGGACATAGTTGGATCATGAAACAGCTAATCAGCTACTCTGAAGGTACTTAAATTATGCACTTGTTATTTAGTGGGAAGACATCATTGGCTAGAAAGGTTAAATTATTTTTTCAGATATTACATAAAAAAAGCTCTTCAGGTGGGTCATCTTTAATACCATGTTTTGGGGTTTTTTTCGGAGTACCCTAGCTGCAGATTCTTTTTTTTTTCTTAGTACACCTATTTGTTGTGCACTTTTAAATTAATACCTACTTTTATCCATGCAGTAGTTAGTTTAAAGTAATGATTAAGAAAAAAAATCCATACAACAATAGGATTATTTTTATATATGAGGAAGCACTTCTTTACATTGAGGATTTTAATTTCTGAAATGTAAAAATGCACAAAATTCTTGTTTTATTTAGCTTCCTATGTGCCAGGAATTCCAGGTGGAATTTCTCCCTATCCACCATCAAGCACTCCAAACCCAAGGTAAGAGCCCCTTTAAACTATCGTCGTTTTCCTGATGGAGAATTTCACTGAATAGTGTCTAATCATAATTGTATTTTCTTATGGTGTATTTGTTGTATAATTATTCATGGTATAAGAGTTTGTTAAAAGGGAGGGCCGAATTCTTGTCAGTAGCCAAAACTGGAGGAAGGTGTAGCTTTCTTAGTTGCTTCAAATAAAAAATATATGGGTGTGATAAATAGATTTTGAAATTACCTAACTCTCAACTGTTATCTTTCTTCACTCATATATTTTTATATATTTGTATTTTACATGATGTAGAAAGAAATGTACCCCAAAAGTCAGGATTTTATTAGCATCTCAAAAATTGAACAAAATTTTGCTGAGTTAATACAAACCTTGACTCCAGCATAAACATGGACTTAGAGTAATCTAAGGGAATATGAAGAACATAAAGTTACTTCAAAAGCTTTTTATTAATATTAACCAGGATTTCTTTCTATATAATAGTTAGGAATAAAGCATTTCCAGAAGACTTGCAGATCTGTGTTAGTAAATAGTGAGATGTTGACTGCTGCCTCCTAGTGTGTACTTATATTTTTTATATCATAATTAATTGTTTTTATTATTAATATCCTTGCGTCCTGATTTTGTGGTAGGAGCATATGAGATTTTGGTGTAATATGGAGCATTTTTATTTTAAAAAGACATTTAAAATGTAAAAACCTCTGAGGATTGGGAGGTGGGGGGTCTTATGTTTTAAGAGGAGAAAAGTTAGGATTTTTTAAGTTCTTACAGCATGGTTTTTCCTCCTAAATATGTTTGTTTAAAGCACTCTTAAGGTTTGCACAAAAGTAATAGAAGAACTGTTTTAAAATATATAATTTATTAATAGGAAGGTTTTAAGAACTATTAAATTTGCAGTTGCCTGAAGAGAGACGGAACATGCTTATTTTATATTTTGCAGGGGTTTTTGGACCACTTTGTTTAATTATTACTATAATGATGGTATTATTATTATAGTAATAATAATAATACTCTGCTGCATGCAGGTGTTTGTCAGTCTAATTTGACTGACTAATTTGTCCTTGTTTTAGGTGACAGCAAATGTATTTAAGAAAGGTGTTGTAGACTGTCACATGTCGTCTCATAATTGTTTCAGTGAGCAAATGAATACTTTTGCTTTCTTTATGCATCAGAGCAGGACTGAGAATTTCAGGGGGAGTAGGTTTCACCTTGCAACCGTATTTTGCACAGCATTTTTAGGTTTACATAAAGCAGTTCATCAGTCATTTTCTTGACTGTTCTTGTATTAAAAATTATTAATTTGAAATTGTTGTGTGGGAGTTTGTGTCTAGAATAATTTCTTTTGGTTACTTGTGGGATTTCATGTAGCAAAATGAAGAGATTCAGTAGGATTTGTTATCCAAATGTTGACCAGGCAATAACTAGATAGGGTTTCAGATAAAATACCAGAAATACCAGTTGTGAAAGATGTTAGTGTGAACAGGAAAAAGGCCTGCAATTTTAACATTTTATTATGCAAATTACTGTTTAACATGGTGGCAATAAAGATAATCTAGGTGGATGATATTTTACTAACAGTTGCATAACATTAGCATGTCTTTCTTTGTCAAAGCAGCTTCCCAAACTATCCTTACCCAGGTGGTGTTCCCTTCCCAGCAACCACTAGTGTGCAGTACTACCCTTCTCAGCCTCCTGTCACCACTGTTGGTGAGTACCTTGGAAAGGGTTTCTCTGAAGTAAAGCTTCTCTCTATAACTGATATGTAAAGAAAGAAAATGGGAAAAAAACCCCTGTTATTCTTACTCTGAAGTTCCAAAGCACTGATCTTTAATTAAAATGTGTTTTATTCACCTTCAGTCAGGAATTTGATAAATTCCTGGGTTTATGCAATACATTGTGTGTGCCTTGTGAATATTTTGAAGAGCACTGCATGTAACTACATGGGATTTTCCTTTCCCTTTAACTGTAGGTGACTTTTGATTGTCTCCCTTGCTCTGTTCATGGTTTAGAAAAATACCTTTATCATCATTTAAGCAGCTAATGGACTCTATTTATACTTTCTTTCCTCCCAAAATAGTAACTTTCTAAAGTATCAGTTTGGAACGAGCTGTATTTTTAGTGAGTTTCTTCTCCAGCCTCTTCCCTATTGCTTCTTACTGATCTCTACTCGTCACTTGCTCCTTTGTTCCCTTCGGCATCAGCATTTAGGCTGCTGACCTGTGTCTTTTCCCAGTCTGCTGCTCTGTGGCCCTTGCTTTTCACCCTGCCCCTCACTGTCAGTATATGTGTAGAAGACTGGGAACCAGTGATAGATGTCACCCAGTTCAGTAGGAAGCTGGTGCAGGAACTTTCCAGCTGGCTGATATTCCCTTTGGCACAGTTACATGGTGAGGGTGTAGATTCTGTTGTGACCTTGTTCATTAGCAATCCACTGTAGACTCTTGAGCCCCATAATTTAGACATGCATCCGTAGGTTCTTCATCTGATGTGTGAACTCAGTTATTTATGGAATGGACTGGGTTAGAGTCATAGAATGTCTTTTCTTTCCAGAACTGTGTGTATTTTGTGATTTTTCTTCACATACATGGGGACAAGGCAAGGGAAGAGAGATGCTTCTACTTTACTCTTACTAAAATATCTGAGGAGTTCTGTTACTACTGAATTTGAAAGCAGCAGTAAGTTGAATGTTGTATTTTTCTTGTGCCTGATCCTGTCCTTTGTGTCCAAGTTCTTTCAGCCTTTTCAATTAAGAAAGTATCTTCTGAAAGTTCTTGGCTGCTTCAGTGGTCCCCTTTACTCTGAGGTGATGTGAGTCTGCCATGCACAGTGCAAGGAAGCTGCTGTCCCACTCAAGTCCCTCAGACAGTGCTTGGTGTTGTGGGACTGCTCTTGTGTCCTGGAGAATTCATGGTCTCTGCTGGCTATGTGTAGGGAGCTGATAACCTTTCCAGGCAAACTTGGCTTTCTGCAGTGTCTTTCTCAAACAAATCCAGTTTTGCCTTTATGTAGCAGAGTGTTAATTTAAAATAGAAATATATTCTATTTGATTTTTTCCTTTCCTTTTCAACCCCACTGGAGATTAATAGAAGTGCAGTATGTGGCAAGGATGCTTATACTGATCCTGATACTTCCAGTCCAGTATTGTTTTTTTCTTTTGAACTGAAAATGTTTCTTTCCTGTACAGTTTGTTTATTTGGCTGTGGTTTACTGTGATAGTTTATTTAGGAGCATATCAGTTGTTACAACTTCAGAGTTTTGTGTGGGTGGTGGTGTTTTCTATAGTGAACCTAGTTCAAACCTAGTTTGAATTGAATGAAAATGTTCATGCAAAGTAGCTCAAGTTTTTCACCATCACTGTTTTTTCAAATAGTCCTTTAGGCTTTTTCTTTCTGTTCAGTCATCTGCCATTAATTACTTTTCTGATGCAGTTCCTGCTTTGATGATTCTGTAAGGTCACTTCTGAAACCAGACTCTGCCTAGTAAAGGTTAAAGGTTTCAGAGTTCTGTTGATTTAAAGACCATGTGCCATAAAATCTTCTCCAAGCTGGGCTAATTATGGAAGTGACAGAAGATGCTATGGGTTCATGCTCTGTAAGAAGATACATTGATTGAGCTGTATTAAAATGATGCTTTTTATGTTCAAAGACCTCTACTATACCTGGTGGCATTTCTGTGGGAACTTTCATTGTGTTAGGTGTATTGTGGTTTTATATTTTTTTTCCTCTGTCCTACTTTACTGTTAAAGTGAGCCTTGCATAAAAACACCCAGAGTGAGGGATGTCAGGGGAAAAGAAAGTAAGCTTAAGTTTTACTGATACTGGGTCTGGCTGATTCTGACTTTGTGTTAGAGTATAATTCATTATGTAAAATAAACAGTAACTAGAATCATGCTAATGCTGTTTTTTGAAGGGAAATCAGGCCTTACCTTAATCAGGAAGTCCTATACAGTGAATAAACTCTGTCCTAGATAGTTTAAGTTTTACTTCTCAGTGTAGAAAGTGCTCTTGTTCATTTCTCCTTTTCATAAGAAGCAGCAATGATGGATTCCTGGGTTAGTGTATAGGGTGCTCTTTGACAACTTCTGTTGCTGGCTCTAAAAGGTAACCAAATTTTGCAAATTGTCTTGTTGACTAGCAACAGAGTGAATTTTCTCGGCCACAACTGTAAATCAGATGAAGTGATGGGACATTTATATTTTCTTAAGGCTGTCTTTGCACCAGTTGTTAATAATGCAATCTATTTTTCAGTGGTAATTTGCTTAAAAAAAAAAAGTACATATATTCTGATGCAACTTATATGCCTGCAAAGTGCTCACATTAGTAATGATCAAAATTTATGTTTTCTGTATTTTAGAAGGCTTTGGTGGATTAGTAAGCATGATGTGCTTTTTCCTGTAGTTCCCGTTATTCATTTGCATAGCTTTACTTTCCTACCTATGTGGCTTGGTGTAGGTTTTGTGGACAGGAACAGTGTGAAAAACATAGGGAAGAGATACAGTTTTATGCATTATTATTTTGATAGCAGAAGTTTTAAAAAAAGTATTCAATTATACAAGAATCACATGAGCAGTGATGAGTATTTTTTCATTTTGTTGTTTTTTGAAATGTAGAGCACTGGAAAATGTGATGTGCATAATGCCGTAACAGCTTCAGGGTTTTGATAGCTGTGTCTCTGGATAAAAAGATACTCTGGTAAAAATTCTTCTTGCTTATTTTCTTTGCAGTTATAGTACTTCGAATCTCTCTGTGTTTCATTCATAGCAGTTGTGAAGTTTAGGCACAAAAACTGCTGTAATTCTTGCTGTGTTGTTACAATGCAGTTGAAATTTCATTGATCTAGCAGGTGTGAGGCACAAGCCTGGGGAAACTGTGACCCTCCAGTTCTTCCCACAGAATCATTGAAGTGGTTTGTGATAAATACCACCAGCAGCCACTTCACATTTGCTAGAGCACTCTGAGTTTCCTGGTCTGGAGACATATTGCATTTCTTGTGACAGACACAAAGTACTTGCCTTTCTATTTAAAAGTGTGTTAGTGGCAAACTCTTGAAATTATCCTTGAAAGGCTGATTTTCAAAAGCTTGTTCAGGTGTCCTGCCCCTTCTGCTCACTTGCCCATAGGGATATAATGTTCTTGAGCCTGGAGGAAATGATCTTGAATATTCACCTGCTCTCTTGGACCCCTCTTCCCTCTATGGTAAATTCCCATGGAGTTCTTCCAGGAAGGTCTGCGAAGAGGCCAAAGTTAGCTCTTATGAAGTCCAGGGTTGCAATCTTATTCCTTGCCCTGCTTTCTACTTGTGGGATGCAGAACTCCATGGTCTCATGGTCACTGCAGCCAAGGCTGCCCCAACCCTCACATCTCCAACCAGAAGTGCCTTGTTCGTTCTACAAGGTGCAGCAGCACATCTTTCCTCATTGGCTGCATCTGTATCAGAAGTTATTGTCAGTGCTTTCCAGGAATCTCGTGGATTGTGTGTTCCTGCCTGTGTTGTCCCTCCAGCAGGTGTCAGGGTGGCTCCCCATGAGAACCTGGGCTGCATGCCCTTCCTGGGAGTATTGCCACTTGAGCTGCATGGGTGGTGTCTATAACTCTCCCTTTGTCTTTCCTAGTTTAAAACTTTCCTTACCAGACTAGGCAATTAAAAAAATTAAAAAAACAACAAACCCCAAACTAATACCTGTAGTAGGTAAATTCATTGTCTTGAGCCAGCTGTGACATTAATTGTGGTTGGATACATCGTGCCCTTAACTCTTGTTCTTCGTTAAAAGGTCTTGTACTAGTAACATTTATGGACTTCAGAGGAAATGGCCACCTCATTTTTAAAACTAAAAAAAGAGTGTGGATGTGGGAACAGTGGAGTGAATGAATGGATGCATATTCTGAAATTTACTTGTGTCTATCCTAGTGTGTATTATCTCACTGTGATCTCTTTGCTGCTTCTGGAAATTATTAGGGAGAGCAGCTTATTTTAATGTCTCACTGACACTAAAAAGTGAAGTGAGAAGTACATAGAGCAGCCTGGCCACTTGCTATTGCAGCTGGCTTTATAGTGCAGCCCAGCATGGTTGTCGAGCTTGTGCAATGTCCTCATGCAGGACCCAGCAGAGATGGCACCATCAGCGAGGACACCATCCGTGCCTCCCTCATCTCGGCCGTCAGCGACAAGCTCAGGTGGCGCATGAAGGAGGAGATGGATCGTGCTCAGGCCGAGCTCAACGCCCTGAAACGCACAGAGGAGGACCTCAAGAAGGGGCACCAGAAACTGGAAGAGATGGTGACTCGCCTGGATCAGGAAGTGGTAAGCTGAGAGGAGCCTCTGCTCCCCACCTGAGTATTCCTAGTAGTGAACAGAAGCTTGGAACTAATTAATCATTATAGGAAAAAAAAAGCTTCCGGCACATTGTGCTTTCTCTCTTCTGCAGCTGGGGGCTTGTACTCAGACTGAACTGAGTCAGAAATAGCAGTGACCACGATATGTAGTGTCCTGCATGTGTCTTACAAATGTCATTGCTCAGTAGTAGAGGAACAGTGTTATTTTCCCCCATTCTTCCTGTGCAAGATGTTAGTGGTGCGAGATTATTTCATATTCACATCTCAGTTTCTTGATAATAATGTGTAACAGCAGTACTGGAGAACATTTCAGTGTCTTAGTGTAGAGAGCACTGATTTTGGTCACAGCCTCCTTGTATAACTTCTCCTTTCCGAGTAGTCTCTCCTACTCACAGTATGCTCAGAAATTCCTGCATTTTTTCATTAAGGCATCTTCTGCTTAGTCCATCTGCTCCTTGCACTGCTGCTCAGGAGAAAGATTTTGGGATTGATGAACAGTTTCTGAAACCAGCTCAGTGTTCAGATGTGGTTTAAAAAATTATTAGAAGTTATGAGTTGGACTAGAGAACTGGGGAATACTGCATTCTAAAGAAAATAATTACTTTGGCTTTGCTGTTACTATCTTTACCTGGTTTAAATGGTTATTTTCCTAATGTGGCAACTGAAATACTTGGAGTGTTGGCATGCCTTCTCTATAGTTGTAAATGGGTAATGGATTGACATTATCTAAAGCAGATGTTACTTCTTTAAAAGAATCTGAAATCTACAGACTGATAACTCTTTCTTCTGTAAAAATCATAGTAAAGATAAGCAAAGAAGTACAGAATGAACTGGTATGTCTAAAAATCTTTCATCTAGACAATTGTATCACAAGAAGAGAAATAAACATCTCAATTGTTTTTAGGCTGAAGTTGACAAGAACATTGAACTTCTCAAAAAGAAGGATGAGGAGCTCAGTTCTGCCTTAGAGAAAATGGAAAGTCAGTCAGAAAATAATGACATAGATGAAGTTATAATTCCTACAGCACCACTTTACAAGCAGATCCTGAACTTATATGCAGAGGAAAATGCAATTGAAGACACCATTTTCTACCTTGGGGAAGCACTGAGACGTGGAGTGATAGATTTAGATGTCTTTTTAAAGGTATGTTTCTTGGGAGATTTTTAAGATGTGCATTTTAAATGTGTTTACTTTGGAGTCTTTGGTTTGGCGTACTAATGTGCATGATCTCTTCCCAGAAGAGCATCCTGTAGGAACAGGAATATTTATACATTCAAGCATAAGTTTTAGAAGGTGATTTCAGAATTTAAAAACCAATTTTGAAAGCATTATAGGTACAAAGTCATGTTGTTTCCTTCTTGTGTAGACCTTGCTAATTCTGTTTATCTGCTGTTAGAAGAACCATTCTCTGCCCTATGGGAAGTGCATTAGTCTGATTGTACCTTATGGAGTGTGTATTATTACTTTGATAAGAATATGCGTGGAGTTAATAATTATTGTTATAATTATTGAATTAGTTAATAATTAAAAATCATAACAAATAGACTATAGCAATTGCACTTGGTAGCCATCTGCCAGTCATTTTAAGCCAAGAAAATGCTATTTAGTAGAATAATGAATTTAGTGTTTCCAAAAAGCTGACATCCCATTTGGGTCACAGAGTACATTTGTATGGCAGTATTTTTTGGTCAGAACTTTACCATAGCCAGCTGTTGTTTTTCTGTCTGCAGCATGTACGTCTCCTGTCTCGCAAGCAGTTCCAGCTGAGGGCACTGATGCAGAAAGCAAGGAAGACTGCTGGACTCAGTGATCTCTACTGAATTCCCCAGCTAGCTGGGAAGTTGGGTTTCTTGTGAAGCAGCCATTCTCTTGATCTTTCTCTTAATCAGTAGGTGCCCAGAGTAAGTTATTACATCATCCAAGTGTAAGATATTTTGAATCAATAATATATTTTCTTTTTGGTAAAGACTAGCTTTTATTAATGCACTTTCTATCTCCTGTAATCTTTGTGCTGGTGGACTTAACACTGAATAAAACTTGTTGCATATTTTCTTCCTCTACAGAGCTGTGTATGACGTGCTTTCTTTTCAAATATGCAGTGTCAGCTTAACCATGCTTTCACTTGTGAGATTTGGAAGATGTGCCAAACTGGAGAAAATCACATTTGTTATGACCAGTGAAAACTGAAAACTCAAAAGGTTCTTCGTCTCAGCACCATAACCAGTGTAGCTTAAGACCGAGCCTTTGCCTTAAGACTTTTCATGTTCCTGCTGGCTCTGAAGAGGTTGGAGTTTATTTTAAAAACCTGGATGAGACTTCCATAAATATATAATTGCCTGAAGCCTCCAGCACAGCTGAACACATAACATGATTACACAGGTGATGTTTGAGTTAGTGTGACTTGAAAAATAGAATTGATTTAGGTGGGTGGAAGTAGAATTGCATGTGGAGACAAAGCCCTATTAAGAAAAACAAGGAGACAGAAATAAGTTTGTGGTTTATTTGGTGTTGTAGTTGGTACTACAGTTGGACAGTCACTGTCTTGTTGCACATAGAAACCTTAACATCTTTTAAACATGCTCTGGAGACAGAACTTACAACTAGACTGATATAGTACACAAAAATAAGGTTCTCTAAGAAAAAAATACCCACAAAAATTCCAAAGCAGTGTTAGGAAAATACACTTGGACCTATCAACAGTGAAATATTTAAGCGATTCAGCTGGCAGAAAAGGTTGGTCAATTGGCTTGACAATCCTTTAACTTCAAGAAATGTCTTTGGTTTCACATTGTGTAGCAATTACTCCTTATTCCTTTGAACCAACATGAAACAAGAGGAAAAGGCAAAGGGTTTTTTAGGCAGTGCTGCTTTGAATGCTGGATTTGTCATACCACTTCACTGAACAAGACTGACTAGGTAATCTAGCTCTGGCTAAGAACATGGGTGTCTGTGAACAGGGAAAACCCTAGATTAGTTTCCTAATGCTATCTTCAGGAAACTCCATTGTTCAGATTTGAGCTTTTTTTGTGTTCTAGTTGAGATAATACATTGAAAGATTTGACTGACTTGGAAAGTGCAACGTAAGACAAACCACTAAACCCGTTAAACTGCTAAGACCCAAAAACTGCTTGGGCAGGTTTAAAACTGTAGTTCCTTCTGGATTGCCCACAGTGTGTCTGCACTCTTCCTTAATTTGTCCTCTTCCTCAGGTTTTAGGATCATCTTTACTACATCAGTGATGCCATTACTGCCCAGTACACAAGGAACACTTAGGAAGACATCTTCTTTAATTCCATGCAAACCCTGAAAGGTACATAAGGATTGTTAGGCTGGAATTTATATATCTCTGTATATTTCATATAATATCTTATAAGGAAACCAAATTTAATTGAAATTAAACTAGAAAGCGATTGCTGTTTTTTAGAATTCCAGACATACTTAATTCTCAGTAAGACAAAAATTAGGAAAAAAGTGCTGCTCACCTTAACAATGGTAGAGATGGGGTGCACTCTTCTCAAATTCTTCATAATACTTTCAGCTAGGTCTCCCACAGAAAGGCCAATAGCCCAGGACGTGTACCCCTTCAGTTTGATCACCTCATAGGCACTGCAGAGACACAACACTCATTAAAGAACAAGCACCATCAACTGAACAGCTTTGAGTTTGTCAGAAAGGCTTTCGGAGGTCTCTGGATCAATTTGGAGGCATCAGAAGCTTGACTGATTTTCTGGCAGGACCACAATTAACTCAGCAGTGAATAATTCTATTTGCATTTTACACTAGTCCCCACAATTATACTGGAAGCCTAGAAGTTTAAGCTCTTCCCTAATTTAAAGCTTACTAATCATGAAAACTTAACTACATTACTCCTTAAAATATTATTTCATGTTCCATTATGTTTGCATCCTGACATTTGGGGCTGCTGAGGTATTCTAGATCTGGGTACTGCAGAACAGAGATTTTTCAGCCCTTCATGACTTGTTCTTGTGTTGAAATTTATTAAAAAGCCAGGCCAGTATTTACCTGTCCACGACCTGCTTATGGACTTCCTTCCAGTGTTCCTTGTCTCCATCAGTTCCCAAGTCTGGATGAAGAGCCTTCAGAGAGACGCCAGCAACGTTCACTCCACTCCAGACAGGCACTGAGAGTTGCACATAGATTAATTATCTCACAATATTCAGTCCTTCTCCAATTAGCAGTTAACATAAGATCTAGCTGGATTAATCCGCAACACATCATTATGATTTACCTATGATCTTACATATAGTATGACCTATGAGGCCAGCCTGAATTGCAGCCTTAGAACCTAGGAGCACATCAACACTTACACACGGTGTCACAAAGTTTGAATACACTTTTGTTAATGTGAAATACCTGGGCAATATGAACTGAAATGACAGTCACTGCATTTTGCAAAGTTTTCCCAAAGTAAGAATTGATTCCAAGTGCATTCTGGTGGGTGTCAGGAAGCAGACAGCACAGCTCTGGTGCTGCTTGGAAAAGTACAGGTTAAACAAGCAAAAAGTGCTTTCTCCTGTCCTCCAGACTTGCCTCTGCAATTCCTATATACAGTGATTAAGAGATGCCAGGAATGGCAGCTGAGTGACTGCCAGTAAGTCTGGTGCAGATCTTTGAGAGGCCCTTGCAGAGAACTTTATCCTCCTGCTGCTTCAGTTTGGGTTTTTTTGGGAGTTACGTGAACAATCTAGCCTAGAAATGTTTAGCCAGCTCAGGTTACAGTAACGACCTTTTCCAAGCACAGTCATTCAGGTCAAATATAGATCATCTAGGGTTACTCTGTGCAGCAAATGACCTAAATCAGAACTTGCATTTTTAAGGTGCTGCAGTGCAAAGGTTTTGCAGCAATGTTTTGCTGTAGCTTTTCAAGGTGTCCCTAGCAGACAGCATCAGGGAGTTCTGTGTAACAGCCAGCCCAATTTCACCCTTACCACTGGAATCTCCGTGCTCTCCAACGATCCAGCCGTGGCAGCTCAGCGGGTGGATGCCCAGCCTTTCTCCCATGAGGTGGCGGAAGCGGGCAGAGTCCAGATTGCAGCCACTCCCAATGACACGGTTTTTGGGGAAGCCACTGATCTTCCAGGCCACATAGGTCAAAATATCCACTGTGAGGAGAACAGGGGCATAACAAACACCACTCATGAGCAGACTGGTAATGAGGATGGTACCTTGCAGTCATCTGTAAGCATTTTACCCGCATGCTAGTTTCAGGAACAGAGCACAAAGCAGTGCCCATGGCCAGGCACTGCAGTGGGCTAACATAATGACTGTATAATATCACATAATGACTATTTTGAACAGTCTCTCAGCTCTGCCTTTATGCTATGCATGCTATCATCAGTGACCCTAGTGTGCTCAAGATCACTTGGTCTGAAAACCCAAGTTTATTTCTCAGAAGACCAAACTGCTGAGCCTGGAGAGGGAAGATGATATTTTTTGCTATACAGATACCACAGAATGGTTTGGGTTGAAAGGAACCCTAAAGATCATTTCATTCCAACCCACTGCCATGGGCAGGGACACCTTCCACTAGACCAGGTTGCTCAAAGCTCCATCCAACCTGGCCATGACCATTTCCAGGAATGGGGCGCTTCCCTGGGCCACCTGCTGCCGTGTCTCACCACCTTCATAATAAAGAATTTCTTCCTTATAGCTAACCTAGGTCTACCTCTTCTAGTTAAAGCAGTTGCCCCATGTCCTATCACCACATGTCCTTGTGCAAAGTCCACCTCTCTTTTAGGCCCCTTTAGGTACTGGAAGGTTCTCCAGGGTCTCCCCAGAGCCTTCTCTTGCCCAGCACAAGTGTTTTCTACAAGCCTGTGCACTAATGCCACCTTACTGAAGAAAGACTATTCTCTAAGCCAAATCCTCTTATGGCAGCACAAGACAAACCTGGGTTTGAGACAATAAGCAGCTTGCAGTCAGGACTGTATTTAACGACGTTGGGAATGATGAATTTGAAGATATTCACGTTGCGCTGGACCAGGTTAAGGCGGCTCTCTCCTTCTTGCTGCCGGGCACCAGCAGTGACAATGACCAGCTTGGAGTGTGCAGTCACACTGTAATCTGCAAACAAAAGGCTCTGTCAAACATGACCTCTACTACACGTGGTTCAGAACAGGAGTTCTCACTTCCTTTCTGAACTGGGATCTCAAATTCTCAAGTTTGAGTGTGCAGCAATTCCCTGGTAATTGTTACCCTAGACTTTGCCTCTATAGAAAATTAAATTTAATTTTAAGACAGGGGCTCTTGCCACAACATAGAGGCACGTTGCTGTTTTAACACACAGCTGCAGGCAGCCATGCTCCTTGCTTCTCAGCCACAAACGGGACTGGGGATAGCTGTTGGGATAGCATTCAGGGTAAGTGCTGTGTAGAAGAGGAAGAAGGCTCTGCCCTCATAACCTACTACCTGTAGGAGATGTAATTAAGGTATGAGCTGCTTAAGCCTTTGCCCTACTCAAGGCTGCCACTAAAAGTTATCAGAATTAAGCAGTAATGAGTTCAGGGGTTAATTGGTCATGAAATAAAGTTCTCTAAGGTGCACAGGTACTTAAGAAATCCATCTTTCTGTACTGAGTAGTGAACCCTGGAAGAAAATTCTTAGCTGGACTGGCCATAAGAAGGTGTATTTTAAAATGTCAGCTGAATACTATATCCATGAGCTTTCCCACCAACAATTAGGGTGACAAGCTGTCCTTGTGTGACCTGAAGTGGCTATCTCCATTTAGAAATAATGGGCACACGAGAGCCAACTACTTGCCTTTGCCAGAGACGATCTTTGGAGTTTTAAGGAAGAGGCTGCCATGCTGGAGATCCAGCATCTCTCCTCTGAGCTTGTCCTCCACAACATCAACAAGGGCAAGTTCATCAGCCAAGTCCTACAGGAGACCAAAAGCAGTGGTGAGTTTGCTGCCTCTTTCAGCAAACCATGAAGTTACAATTATTTTAAAAGCTACTTAAACAATTTGGTCATCTCTAACACTTCACTTCTTCCCAGAGTCCCTCAATTAGTCCCCAGGGATATCCACTTCCTTGAGTTCACTTTATACTTTTCATAACCACATTCTGTATGAAATAGGAGTACAATTAAGCAGGACAATAACAAAGAATAATTTAATAGTGATTCATATGCAACCTATTTGACCATCAAGAAAAGCAAGCCTGATGTTAACCACGGCATTTTCAGTATGATAAATGAAGGCAGAAGACAAGTCATTCAGAGTGTCAAGGACCAATTTTTCCAGACTACACTGCAAAGAATCATTCAATTGCTCTGCTCAAGACAAAATAATCCTCAGTCCTCAATCTTTTTGTATATTTAGAGTGTTAAGAGAATTCCTACTTAGAAGGAAGTCTGCCAGTCCCACAAAGGTAAATGCAGCTCTTAAAATGATACATAAAGGACATTCTGCCTGATCCTGAGGCAAACTTTATCTACAAGAACTGCAGCTATTTGTTCTCTGTCAATAGCTTGAAGACTTGCTTCATTTCAGGCCCAAAAAAGGATTGTATAACCAGAAGTTCATCTAATAAGGGTGACTACTTTTTTTGCCCCTCTTTTAGGTCTCAGGTTCTTCTGCTGCTTCCTCCCAAGCCTGACACTTACCTTCATGAGGATGCTGATGGCACAGGCCATTCCCACTGCACCCACACCAACCACGCTGATCTTATTTTCAGCATGGCTCTCCTGTTTGGCGAGAGTGTGGATGAGCTGATCCTTGAGAGACATGGTGCACTGCTGAAAGGAAAGAAACAGATCATTTCTCTAAGCTTTGGAGCTTTTACTGACACCAAAATTTATATCCAGCAAGATAGATTTTATTCCAGGATGATAAGAAAATGGATACAAAACACATGAATAAAATGTCTGGCAAT
The DNA here is from genome assembly GCF_901933205.1 of Camarhynchus parvulus. NCBI lineage: Eukaryota > Metazoa > Chordata > Aves > Passeriformes > Thraupidae > Camarhynchus > Camarhynchus parvulus. The sequence goes on along the minus strand of NC_044575.1, from coordinate 13,660,814 downwards.
ATAGTCTGTATGCCACAAAATGATTGCAAAACTGAATTACTGGTGACAATCCTCTGTTCAAGCTCATCCTAGCTTTGCCTCAAGTACAGCCTGAGAGCCATTGATTATATTACATAGCTGGTGGCACTCCAGCAGCAGCAGAATGTTCTAAATGGCCATCCATATTACATTTAGGTACAGGAAGCCATTTTAGTACTTCTAAGCACAGCACAGTCTGGCACTCTCTGTTCTCTCACCCTGAAAAACTGGTATTCTGTGCCCTGAAGCCTTTCCAGAGCCCAAGTTGTGCAACACTTAGGCAAGCCCTTTTTTAGGGCAGCATGAGCCTCCAAGTCAACTTCATGAATTTGTTTAGAAGTGAAACTGCAGAGTTTTGAATTAAGATGGCTGGAGAGATGGCTGGAGTCTGGTGTTACCATCTCTCCCACCCTCACATTTTAGCTGCAGCTGCACAGCATCCTGGTTACTTGGGTTCTGAGAGCCAAGGGGGTGCAGAAATGGCACAACGATGACAAAGGATTGTGCATTCATCCCCATCTCTGCGTGGAAGCCACCACCACGCGTTCCCAGGAAATGGTGCTGCACTGGGAGCTGCGCTGGGAGCAGCCTGAAGAGCCCAGCAGCACAGACAGATGCAAGTACAGACACCGCATGACTCTCTAGTGATGAACAGGCAGCGACTCGTACAGAGCATGAGAAGCCGAGCAGAGCAACAGGTAAGGATTGCAAATTTTGGGGCTGAGGGGAGGGCCAGGAAGCCAGCAGGGCCCATATTTAGGAAAAACCAACCAAGCTACGTCAGTCTTCCTGTGCAGGAGCCTCCTGAAGCGTGGCCATGCAGCGCACTCTCCATGTGCCAAGTCCGCCCTAAGCACTATAAGCGCTTCAAGGCTGATCAGAGCCACCCACTCAAGCACGTCTCTTACACTTTTTTTTTTCTTTTATGAGTGCCATACACCTCAAAGAAACAAGTTAGGGGAGTGGTAGATGGTCCACTAACGCTGTATTTGAAACGCAGCCCTAAGCCCATCCTCAAGTCTCTTTGCGGGATCACTCCCTGGGGCCGCACGCACGATTACGGGAAGCAAGCTAATCCACGGAGGCTCAAAGGCGTGGAGAGAGGGACGATGGGGGGTTGTGAGTGGAAATCACGCCGGCTGGACTCCAGCCCAGGCCTATGCAGGTTCCACCACACACGGGGGGACTCAGCGGAGCAGGTGGCGTGGAGCGGACTTTGTCCATTTGTCACCGCCTGCTCCACCGCGTCCCCCGGAGGTTTGTGGGACCAGCATCCCCTGTGGGATCAGCACCGCCTGCGGGACCAGCCCCGCCTGCAATCCCCCTTCTCGCTCTCCCCCTGCTCCTGCACCCCCGGCTCCCGCACCCATCCCCACGGCACGGCGATCGCACCTACCGAGCGTCCTCACCCAAGCGCTGCTGTGACGGCGGAGCGGGGGAGGCGGCGGCCGCCGCCTTAAATACGGCCCGGGCGGCTGACGCGCGGCGGGCGGGCTGTGGCGGTGGGGACGTGCCCGCCGACACGTCGGGGTGGAGAGACGGAGAGGGAGGAGGGGGAAGGAGCAGTGGGAAGGAGATGGAGCGGAGAAGCGGAGGGGAGGGTGGAGGGAGGTGAGCGCAGGGGAGCTGGGGCGGGGCTGAGGGCTGTGCTATGCGTGCCCTCAGGACTCGTCTGAGGGCCCTTGTCTGGGGAGATTTCACTCTCTCTGCTGTTGGCCGGGATGAGTGAAAGCAAACGCTCCGGCTTTGCGGAGTTTGTGGGAATTCAAGGCATTCCTGCCTTTGTTTCCCGCCCGGGCAGTCCCAGCCCTGTGCTCCTCCTCAGGGGTTCATGGCGATAGTTCCGAATGGGGCCTCTTTTCGGGTGGCTGAAAACCAGCCTCTAATTTCCATCAAAATCAATAGACATTTGTGGTTTTTTGTTTACTTCCCCTTTCCGTGTAGTTACGTATCCGATTCCATCTCATTTGTTGTGCTAGGTTATATAAGCCAAACATTTTGAGCCCTGCACAGTCATACAAGCAGTTCCCTGGTCGTTGGGATGTATGTTCTGCGGCACTTGCTCAATTTAAATACTTTTAAAATGCTTTTTCTCCTGAGAGAGGCTGCTGCATGGAGTGTCAGACGGCGATGCCTCAAACACAGCACTAATGTTTTCCTGAAGCTAGTGGAAATTCCATGACTGGACTCACACTGGTCAGTTTCTGTCACACCATGCTGTCAGTTTCCTGTCACCCTGCGGCTGGTTGGTGAAGCCAAATCCTTCTCCCGTTCACTTATTTCTTTCTCGGACAAACAACAAAAAAGCAAAACCAATTTTCTTCCAACAGAAAGCAAAACCAATTTTTTAAAGTTTATTTCCTGAATGCCTGAAGTTTCAATTTTATACTACACTATTTTGTGGGTCATCCTACAAAACTGGATTTTAGTAAATCCACGCTTCCTTTTAACCCTTTGTTATTCATTGAATAAGATGTTTTTAGTTAGATTCCCCTTTGCAAGTTTTTCAGAAGAACTGCACGTACATCAAAATCACAGGCCCAAACTGCTCCCACCATGGCTTACTTCTTAGAACTTGCTGTTCTCTGGCCCTCTAGGAATGCCTTCAAGTAGGCAAATTTACTTAAAATCTTTTGGATTTGTGCACATCAGGGTTCTGGAATTGAGAATGTCTGGCTCCTCCAGCTGGAGCACAGCAAACTCAGTGAGTTTTGCTCACCATCTGTGAGTTGTGTTCATTTATTACCTTTTACTCACTTCTGCTTTCTCTTCCTTGTCTTAGACATTCTGTCTTTACCTCATGGATTATCATGTTCATCCTTACTGAAAATCAGGTAAGTATTAATTTAATCTTGCGTGAGTAGCTGTGTTACCTTTATTTTCTCATTCTTGTTTTTACAGTAATCTTTTTGGTTCCTTTTTTTCCCATTTATTTTAGTTGTGGTACCTTTACAATCTTTGACTTTCATTTCCTTTTGGGATTCTGACTCTAACTGATTTTTGGCCATATCTGTCCTCAGCTCCTAGGATGTGCTTGAGTTCCTTTTGAGGTGCTTATCTTGCTGTGGCATGCCTGGTCACACACCATCCCAGTGACAATTCCCTTCTGCTGGGGTGATCTGACAGCAATGGTAACCCAAAACCTCACCATTTATTTGACAGCCCATTGGCAAAATAACAAACAAAATTTCTAGAGAGAAAACATCTTGAAACATAGAATTTGCATAGATTTGCATGAAACAAGACAGAAAAATACAAAATTCTGCTTATTATAAAGACCAGCACTTCCAGCAAGGGAGATTAAATATACATATTGGTTGTTAAATATACATATTTATACATAAATATATATTTTGGTTGCACTAGATGTGCTCTGTTCCTTGCTGCTGGTGGAGGAAGGAGCAATGCCTGTGGGATGTGCCATGCCAGAGAAGACTGGTCACTAAGGGAGGGAAGTCTGGGTAGATGCTGAGCTTGCCCAAAGCCACATGAATGCAGGGTGAAAAGGAAACATAGTTCTGTCATTCTGCATTATTCTGGGCTCACTGAGCATCTTGTTCTCTCAGAAGCCTCAAGGATGGATTAGGGAGCTTAGGTCTGCATCCCAGGAATCTGTATTTACAGTGGCTCTATATGAATGGGACTGAACATCTCATCCAGGTTGGAATTACAGACATGTGGCAGGACAGAAAATAAACATTTGACAGGAATTAAGACCACTAAGAAATATTTTTGCCTGTAAAAACTTCTAAAGAGTTTAAATGCAAGATAGGAAGCTTCTATGACAATACTGGCTGAATAGAATAACTAGCATTTTAAAATGGGTAACTAATGTAAAGCAAGTGGTATTTTACTACTCACAGTGAGACCAAACTCCTCAGAGAAGACTATTGGTATTGTAAGCATCTTCTTAGGTTGTGGCTCAGACAAAATTAACTTAGACATGATTTTCAGGGTGTAAGTTCCAGTAACATCTTCACTTGCCTTCACTTGTGTTCGTGTTGCTTGTTCCTGAGAACAGAACCAAGAATGAATTGCTGTTATCTATAAGGCAGCAGGTTGTCCTTGTCTCTCTGGTGCCTGTTCAGATACCAGGGGTCCTACTTTTAGTAGAGCAGGGCAAAGAAAAACAACTGGGATGTTTCAAGACCATCCTGGTCCCAGTGTGTCCTCAGTGATGATGATAAGCAGATTAGAACCCTTTTTTTTAATTAAAAAATAGAGTCAGCTTTTAATATGCCAGTGCTCATTCACCTTTTAACTTATCTCAGTTGCAGAACTGAGAAGGCAGCTGCGATGGCCAAATTTTTCCTTTTATGTGGCCTTTGTGATCTTATTATCAGCAGTAGATGCTCGGGAGGAAAGCAGTCATCTGGCATGATTGACATTGATTTTCTGCCTCAGAGAGCTTCAATGAGAGAAGGCTCAGAACTGCACATACAGAACAGGGTGAGCAAATTACAGGCATTTTTCTTGCACTTGGAAGATGGAGGCCAGGTCTGTTTTGATTTCCTGTAAGTGATTGATTGTAGGGATGGGTTGACTTATCTCACATGTGTACATATTCTTCCTGCTCTTTCTCCACTGCTGCCTTTTATTGTGGTGGCAGGAGGTGGTGTTGATAGAGTGATGGGAATGCCAGAAATGTGACAGTGTCTCTCCAGGGAAGCTTGACCCTTCCTCAGCTTGCTTGCCCTCCTTTCATATTAGTTTTCACAGATTAAACATGAATAATAAAGCAATAGAAGTTGCTGAATGTAGAAACATTTATATTTTTATTCTAGGAGTTAGAAGCAGAGCCTTTCCACTGGCCTCAGGTGGCATTTGATCAGAATGTGAGTGATAATAGATGGAAACAAATGCCACATTCTTATTAAACAATGCGTTTGCCTTCAAACTACAAGATACCATTAGACCATTGTCACAAAAATAAAGTCCAGAGACAGTTAAACAAGGTGAGTTCAATGTGTACATTTTGCTATTTTCAGTAAAACATTAAATGTTTGTAAATTTCTCTCCATTTTGCTAGTATACAAGAGGTTTTACATGGTGACATGCTCTCTCCATTTGCTCAGGTCCTGGCTCATAACAGACTGAGTCAAATCTGATGGTGCTGCAGGGGTGAACAGGGACACCAAACCAGGACCTGCAGGTTTGCTGAGTGACCTACAGGTCACCTCAGTAACCCAAAGCTACTGGGGATGCTGACCAGTCCCGGAAAGGTCAGTGGCATTTCTACCTGAGACCTGAGGTTTAATTTGCCCTTAAAAATCCTAGGGGCTATTCCATTTATGATCAGTCCTTGCCTTTGCTCTGACATCATCAAGGGCTCTGCTTTCACATGCTGTCAGTGTGTGAGGGAACCTGGCACTACACATAGCTACATCATGTTCCAGTCCTGTCTTTCCCTTTAATTTATTCTGAGACCTGAACAATTTCCCCTAGCTTTAATGGCTTCATTTCTCTTTTGTAAAATGTGAAGGTGTTTTTGCCTACCAACCTGATGGTGATACTGCAGAGATTTGTTAATTATGAAACATTTTAGCTTTATAAAGCAGCATGAAATTGATGGATGGTATTTTCCTGATCTAGACAGGCCCAGACTCCAGAGTGGAACTTGACACCAAAAGTTCATAGAGCCAGATTTCTTGCATTATTCTTTGAAAGGCTTACCTTTCAGGGTAAGATACAGGAATTAGTTCATACTCCATAAAAATCTGTATCTTGTGTTGCTCCAGTTTGGTGAGTATAGCCACATCAAACCGTTTGAACTGAGAAAACTAAAAGCTGAAAGATGAGTTTCACCATGGCTTGCACTAGCAAGTATCTCTGCACAGAACTGATTAGCCAGGATCCATACACCTCTGGGTCCCTCCCATTGGCTGCTCCCATGCACATGTGAGGATGCTGGTGTTACAGAGATCCAGGGCTTTTGCTGCTTCATGCCCGGTTTCTCTGCACTGTCATTGTGGGGAAGGGGAGGGGCTAGCTGATGCAACTCACATTTCCTGATGTTTACGGCTCTGTGTCTCTGCAACCTATTTTTAAATGTGCAGGAGGGGAATAAATATGGAGAGCTGTGTAAGTAAGAGTCAATTTCTGGAACACCCAGACTTTCACAATGTTTTTTTGGTCAGTTGTGTGGTTTGATTGCAAACTACTTTCTAGCTGACATCTTTCAATACCCAGAACTGCCAGGTTACACCAGTTTTTCTTTTCCCCTTAAGAGGTTGGTTATGTTTGCAAGTACAGCTGCAGTGGATTATTAATTCAATATAAAGCTAAATCAAACTATATTTTTTTTGCAATGGCTTTTTAAATCAACACTCTAGGTAGCTGGACTAAGTAGAACACGTGATTTTGTCTTGTTTCTCTAAGGAAATTAATTTATTCATGAAAACATGAGTCACCATGCAAGATTCCAAGCCAAACCCATTCCCTTCATGCAACTCTGGAATCTTACTCATTTACTTCGGAACTGCAGGAAATGGGATGCTCTGATAAGTGACACGCACTTAACTACATAATATTGCCTCCCTTTTGGACAGAGGCACTTTTCCAGCATTTCTAACTTTATATATCTGGTTGATGCTCTGTGTGATAGCAGATTATGCATTCTCTCCCAACCAAAAATCAAAAAGTTTGTGTCCAAACTTTCATTTCTGTTAATCAGAACTCCAAGTTACATTGCTGGAAAGTCAGCCTCCTATGGGGGTGAAATTGCTGGGCCATACCAACCACTGCAGGAAGCTGAGAGCACTTCTCAGCATTACAGACACACAGACTTGGTACAGGAGCCTATGTAATAAATGATTATCCCTTCCTTGGAGGAGGAAGATGAAGTTTAACTTGCAGTTCAACAGATGCAGCAATAGAATGGAGATAGGCAACCAGGTGCTTTCATTTTGGTTCCCACACTTGGGCCACTCCTTAAAGAGCTGCAGCTGGACTGGCTGAGCCCAAGGGTAACAGTCCTGAGGGGTGATGTTGGCTTGTGTTGCAGACCTCAACTCTTCTGCTCTTCTCAGAGGGGAAAAACAACTTCACTGTTTCTGCACAAGGTATTCTTTTAAATATTTGGTTTTGTGGTGGTAGTGGTGGTTGTTGGTAGCTCTGTAGGTGGATTCAGAGTCCTTGGCAGAAGACATGACTATGATATGCAGGTACTGTCCTGAGAGATTACCAGGCAGAGTTTTAAATGAAATTTATATCCTGTGTGCTAACAGCAGAGCCCTGTTGTCATACGTATGTTCAAAGTATGGCTTGTCAGGAAGGGAAGAGTGATTTCTTCTCCTTTGCAGGAAAGAGTTGCTTTGTAGTCCAAATTTCCTTCCACGTGTTTTTAATTTTAAGTGCCCATGTCTCTTAATTGAAGCATGATATGTTGTACCGTGACTCAGTACCAAAGGTCTGAACTATGGCAGTGATTCCAAGGAAAAATAAAGATGGGGAGAGAGAGGTGCAGCCTCAGTTGCTATAGGGAAATGGTCTTTTGACCCAGCTTGATTATCTAGCTGTAGTGAGATCATGAATACGCTTCAGGCAGGTACCAAGCTGCACAGCTTTGCAGCACAGGCACTGTAAAGGCACACAGCAGAAATGGCTCATCAGCTAAAGAGGCATAATGAACCAGGGGGGTGAATGTGGTAAAGCAGAACAATTGCCAAATATGGTTCTTGACTTGGCACGCTGTGTTTTCCAAGAATATTACACAAATACCAAACCTTATCTCCATTGATTAATTCAGGGGTTTTATTTATACTCGAGTTTTAAATAGAAAATGAAAGGTTGCTGCTTGCCTATGGACTGCCAATTAATCGTTTTCACAATGCTGTGCTAAGTGTGGCATTTTTGACTTGTGTTCCCTCTGTGCCTGTATTTGGATGAAATTGCACAAATGTTTAGCAAACATTTGCAGGGCACGACCTCATTGTTTTGCAAACTGTGGTGAGCCTTGTTTAAGGGGGAGAATATTACCAAAGGGAGGAAGAGAGGAAGCATGACTTTTAGCTCCTGTGGAGAAATCCTGGTGCTTACAGAGCCTTGCGGTTCTCTAAGTTGGGCCCTATAGTAAAAGGAGCAGCATGCCTGTGTCCTAAGTGCAAAGTACAAGCATTTCTCATTGGCCACCTCAACCCTGTGTTGTTTTTCTCATGGCTCTATACAAAATCAGTTTTATCCCTAAACCTTATGCAGTTCTGGCCTTAAGAGGCAGTATCTCAGTTCAGGAGCGCTTTAAAAGATGCTATGTGATGAAAATGTGAGATGCTGGGAGACAGTATCATGTGTTCTCTTGTGTGTGTGTGCACAGAGCTGGATTTCTGGAGGCTGAGTCTCCTGAACAGTTCACTCCCCATATATTCTCCACATCTTTTCTGCTAGTTGTACAGCATTTCTGCTTTATGCATCCTGTAGGCTGTGTGTTTGTGTGATATTTAATGCTGTGATGTCAGAAGGGAAAGGATAGCTGCATGCTTTGTCTTTTGCTCACTGTGTGAGGGCAAACAGTGTCTGGAGTGGCAACAGAGCTGTGCAGTCCCCTGTGTCAGCATTAACTCCCTGCTTCATGAGGAGCCTTGGGCAGCTGCTGGGGCAGTGGGGCTCACCCAACACTTTGCTCTTGGCCTCTGGACTGAAATGTTTGCAGTCTGGGCAGTGCCAGTTTGCAAAAATGTCAGCATTAGACTTTGAGAGACACAGGACAGTCAAGAGGCCAGGTTTCTGGCTGCTGGGGTGTGATGTGGTGTATTTATGTGCTCTGACAGATGGAACCAGGACTGTTGCTTTCTTTATGGAATATTATTCTGTGCCTGTGTTTGGCTGCTAACCCAGTGTTCCTCATTTTTGAATCTCATAAACTCTTTGGGGGTGCATATTTTGAAAAGAAATCTGTTTCAATCTGAAACTTTTGGAGCTGCTTCTTCTCTGGGTTTGGACTTGAAAAGTGAAGTCAGTTAAAGGCTGTGGTACTCAATAACTTTTGGAAAATTCTGGATTAAAGATATGTCCTTAGTGTTCTGTTTGTATGTCTAGGTGTAATGTTGAGCATGCATTCTTTGGGTAATAACCTTAGGCTTGCAGTCCCTTTTAAAATGTGCTCCTTTGCAAACAACATTTGGAGTCAGTAGTGTGTTAGGTTATGGAGAGAATGAAAATGTTTTAAAAAAATAATCTCTGCAATGTTTCATATTTACTAGGCAGAAGTTACTGAGGGGCAGTTAGTATGGTACATGAAGCCTCTAAGAGTTCTTAGGCATATAAGAGCAGCCAAAAATAGCTCCTTGGAAGGTCAGGGAAGGCATCTTTTCTGCGTGTGGGTAGCTTTACTTTTCCATCCTGAAACATCTATATGCCTTAAGGAAAGCAAGAAAGAAGGGATGGAAAGAAAGTAGAACATCAGAATAGGCTTGGAGGACAGCCAGAGCCTGTGTCATATGTTCCTATGTTCATGGGGCACTGCCAGCTTTGGACATGAATTGGAGAAAGCCTGCATTAAGTTCTAAACCATGTTTCAGAGACGGAGTGGCCAAATAAAGGCTGGATTCAGTCTATTCCATGGGTGAACAGCAGCAAGAGGGATCCTTACGTTTTAAAGTGGAGCCATAGGCTCACATCCAAGTGATTTTAAGCTTCTGACTGACCCTGGAGCCTGAAAGAAATTTCAGCTTGTCAGACTGAGTGTTCTCTTTGGTCTGATGTCTGCATGCTGAGACAGAGTTTACGAGAAGCTTTTATAGCAAATCCCAAAGTTGGAGTCACTGCAGAACACGTTAATTATTGAATAGGTGAGGGCTAATGGGAGAGGGAAAGGCTCTGTCGTGCTCTGGGTATTAATCTCCTCCCCCGCCCCTTCCTGCCCAAATCCTGCTGTTAATCAGGTTATGTTTGCCCTATTTCTCCTGGGGAGCATGCAGAATGCAGTGTTGCTACAAATGGAGGAAGGGAAGGGAAAGAGGAGAAGGGCATGCAGGAAGCAAGTGGGGGTAGAGAATGCTTCAGAAATGGAAGCCTCACTCTGACAGGGTTCCCAAGCACCCAGCAGGATGCCTTCAGGTGTGGCATGTCTCTGTGCCCTGTCACACTTGCTGACATGCATGGTCTCACATCCCAGGCCATGTGCCAAAGGACAGTGAAGGGGAACCTGCCTGCCTGTGCCCATCCTGGAGGTGCTGGCAGTCTCTGCGGCCAACAGCTCCCTTCCCCACCACCCACCCACAGCCCGTTCCAGCTGAGAGCCCCTGGGAGGGGGAAGCTGATGTCCCTGAGGAGGAGTAGCTGATGTTCCTGTGGAGCTCAGGCTGCCTGCCATTAGCCTGAAGTGCAGGTGGTTAATCCTGGGGAGGCAGAGTGTGCTGCATGCTTCTGGGCTGTCACACAGCCTTTCATTCTGGCTGCACTCATCCCCTTGGGCATGTGGCTGCAAGCCACAAGAAAACAGCACAGATGGACCCACCGAAGTAAAATGCAGCTATGATAAGCAGGGAGCCAGCACAGACACAGAGGGCACTGCTGACCTCTCTCCTAGTGAATCTAATTTTCCCCTTAGTCTGGAAGTCTTGGAGTTTAGCTGTGAGTGTGCTATGATGAGGGTGGTTCTCTATGTGGGTCTGTGCCTCAGAAATGCTCTTATCTGCTCTCCTGACTGGGAGACTGTGGTCCAAAGCTCTTCTGTGCCCAGTGTCAAAACCCAAAACTTGCAGCTGAAACTGTTCCAAGAATGTGCAAAATTGCTTATTCTGAAGCCTGGGTCTGTTTAGTCTTAGGAGAACCAGGTAAATCTTGATGGAAGAATTGCATGCAGTGACTTGAGTGATTTTGGGACTGTGGCAGACAATTCAGAAGGATGTAGAGCTGCAGGTCAGTATGTGCATTTTGTGTCTTGAGGTGAATTTATCTAAAAGCTCAAAGCCAAGCCTTTCTAGACCAAATTACAAAGCTTCAGGGAGTTTATATGTAACCCTCTGGTCCTGGCTCAGGATCAACTATCAGACCATGCTTGCCACCACTTGCAGACCACTTGTGCCAGGAAGTGCCAAGCCATACAGACATTGCCTAATTCAATTTTGATAAGAAAACATGTGCTAATGTCTTTACAAACAGTTTGATGGATGAGGGTATGGGTGTTGATGTCTTTGAAATGAGTTTTAATGTCTCTACCAACTTGAAGCCTTTGTTACAGACAGAAGTAGACAAATGGGTCTGCACAAGCCTGAGTTTCTGATTTTTGAGGGAAAATGGCAGGTTCAAGGGGGAGATACATGGTAGGCAGCTTGGGAAGGCCATACCTCCCTAGTGCCTCAGCCAGCGGGGAAAGGAAGAGGGCAACGTGCAGCTGGGAGTTTAGGATAAAAGGAGTCTGTGTCCTCCAGAACCTTGTGAGAGAAACCCCATGGGAATATGCCCCAGTGGGCACTCTATCCTTTCATTGGGATGAAGTCACAGGACTCCTCTGTCTCCTTTATGGACACTGACTTTTCATAGTGTGATTTTTCCACGGTTTTGTGTTCCGCTTCTTTGCTTGGATCAGGGCGCACTGTTTCTTTGAGAGACATGGGTTATTAGAGGAGGTTTTTATCACCTCTCCTTGCTCACAGCATGTATCAGTAACATTTCTGTAGCTCTAAACCAGGTGAGTGCTCTAAGGCATTCTTCCCAAAGCATAAACATTGGCAGGTGCAAACCTGAGCCAGTAAATGCTGAAGCTGTGCCATGTTCTCATGATTCCACATGCTCCCCAGCACAGAGCAGCACCAACTGGGTGGCCACAGACCCTGCAAGAATGAAGGCAGGCAGGAAATGAACGTCCAGACACCATTCCTTGGCAGCAAAGGGCTGTGCTGAAAGGAAGGCACAGCAGCCCTGGGCTGTGGCAGGGACACAGGTGCCTCCAAGCCGTGCAGGGATCCCAGCAGCCGTGTTGCCGTGGCACAGTGCCTCTGGAAGCATGTGCTGGGCTCTCATTGATGCCTCAATGGCCGTGGGCTGGTTGCACACTGCTGCAGAACCAGCCACCAGCTCTGGTGGCTTTGCTGTGCTCGGGCATCCTCTGTGCATCCTTTTCCCAGCTCTGTGGAGAAGCTGGAGTGCGGTGCTGCAGGCTGGTTTCACTGCAGCGGGCGTTCCCGCGGCATCCCCGGCCCGCGGGAGCCGCACGGAGCGAGGGGAAAGTGCTGATCCACCCTGAGCGGCTTTGGGCGGATCGGCAGCGGGCAGGAGCTGCCCCTGCAGCCTGTGCGTGGGAGGGCTGCTGGAGCAGATGGTTGGCATTCCCAGAGTGCGGGGCTGGCCGGCTCCGGGGAGATGCTGGCTGTGTGCAGGCAGGAGGAGGATGCGCACAGCGTGGCAGCCTGCAGGCTCACCTGAACACACAGGAGGCTGTGCTGGAACTGGCTGAATTACAGCATGATCCAAAGAGCATATCTCATGTATTTTCTAGGCTTTTTCTACTTCTCTTCGATACTGACAGGTAAAAGGCTGTCAGTTGAACAAATATATACCTAAATCTCCTTTTTTCCCCCCTACCTCCCCCACTAGGCTCCCAGAATTACATGACTTCTTTAAAAAATCAGAATTTACCATCTGGTGTGCTTCTAATTGCCTTTCTGTCTTCTAAAACCTGACTTTCTGCTTCCAAGAATCTTTTTTATAAGTAGGGAACTCTTTGTTCACCAAGTCTCAGGACTCTAGAAAGCGGAGCTGTAAGGGAAGCTGCAGCAGTGGCTTAGCCATGGTAGCACTGAAAGGAAGCAGAGAGGAAAAAACCTGCCCTGAGAGGGTGAGCCAGGAGGCAGGGCTGGAACAGTGGCCCAATTGTTTGACTTGTGCTGGAGCCCATGGATGTGGCTGCATGTCCCAGGGAGCAGCGTGTTACAAGTACATAGGTCATGATGTGCACACCAATCAAATCACCAGGTAATTGCTTAATAGAGCTGTGCAAGTAGTGGAGGTTGTGAAATAGGTTTAATGAAAAGAAATATCGACTCCCTAAATTTCAAAGCTCTGCTCGTATGATCTGGTTTTAGGAGAGAAAGAAATAGGAAGTTTAGAGATGAAGAAATCCTTATCTTGCTGATAGTGAATTTTGATAGGGGCTGTGACTGTACTCATTTCTGTTTCTGAACAGTGAAGTTTTTAACCACTTAAAATTCTAGGTATCTAATGCATTGAAGGTCTGATTTTGCAGAAAATACTGGTACAAAACATCCATTAAAGTCAGGGCACTAAAAAAATACATAAATCTTTAGGACCATTGATACAATAGCAGGGGATGAATTTGGTCCACAGATCTAAAATTTCTCATCATTGCCATGCTGTTCTGCTGAACACATGACATGGAATTTAGAGAGTGTGGAATAAAATGTTAGGATTTTAAAATGTAACATATTAATATGTCAGTTCTTATGTGCAGTTTCATGTATCCTGCAGAAATCAAGTTCTTGGCATTTGGATACTTCATGTCTGGACAGTGCTTCCTTTAAATACAGCCTTTTTAAGCTGTGGCACAGTTTCTCTGAAGCTTATTGTCCCCAGATTGACCTAATCTGTCTGGAAACCTAAAGCAGAGTGATAAGCTCTTTATTTCATATTAAATCTTGAATGTGGGTGTGTGATCAAGTTGGTAGATGCTTAAAATTGGCCAATGTATTAAATAGTTTGTTGCATTTCTAGTACTTATGATTGTACTTATAAAGGTTGCCTCCTGTGATAAAGCACATTTGAGAAACTTTTTGTGTCAAGTAGAAACAAGTTTCTTTTCCTATGATTTCTGCCCTTTTGAGGGAGGGTATAACATCTAGCTTCTCTGAAATGAGTATAATCACTGCCATCTCCTTCTGACAAAGAAATACAAAAAATAAAACGTGTTTCCCAGCAAGTATTGATAGCCTGCCCAAGTTACCTGAAAATGCCTCTAATCTCAACCTTATAACTGGACTAAAGATGTCATTAAAGGCCTGCTGTAAAAATAATTGTGCAAGGCCTTTAATATGAAAATTAGTTTGACCTTTGTGCTGGTCCCGTTTCCTCACTTTATGTAATTTGCCATTATTACATGCAAGTAATGGGGAGGAAAAAACCAACATACCCAAAAGTAAGGTCAGCCACTGGACTCTGGACTGCTTTATGTAGTATTTCCACAGATGGAAAAAATACTTCAGGGTTAAAGATTTGCCTTTGCAATCCTTCTGTAAACTGTCTGCACCTAAAAAGAGCCTGAGGGCTGGCCTGGGTGATGCTTTTGTTCATGTAGCTGTGGCACTTCCACCAGGGCTCCTTCCGTGGTCAACCAAGAGAAGTCATTCCATGGATTCTTCCTTGAGAAGAGCTGAAATTGGTTTCTCTCCCCCTTAGATGGGTTTTCAGCCACTGTCATTTGGAGACCCTTGGAGATGTGTGTGTGTGGATCCTTGCACACAGAAGACAAGCTTTTTTGACCTGAGAATGTTTGCACATCTCTTGCAATTAACCTGTGGACCCTCAGCAGCCTCAGAATGACTCTGATGCAATCCATGCTTTTGTCTTCCCTTAGAGTGAAGAAGAGCCCAGCTTTGAGCTGAAGTTGGCCCTTGTCAGTATCCTTTCTACTTCTCATCCACTCAGTCTGCTTCTAGGTGTTCTTATATATTGTCAGTTAGGAAAAATTCAAACAAAATAGACAATTCCTCTGGGACATCTTGCTGAAAAACAAACCTCCGTCTGTGACCTAGATCCAGTGAAGTTTTGAATTATTTAGATCACGTCTTGCAGATGATGCAGGAAACTTGGGTTTGGGAGAATGGTCTTTTAGGTTGAATTAGGTAATGGTCTTTTCTTTAGAACATTCGATGCTGACTAGCGTTAGCTGAAGGGCTTTCACCACTGCTACTGACTTTTTGATTACATAAACATTCCTAACAGCTGATGGTAACCTTGGGAAACAACAGATCCTAAATGTTGTCCCCGATCAGTTCTTTTCCCTCATGCAGTTGTTTGGCAGATGCCGATTCCAAAGCAGCTGTACAGGCTGTGTGTGCAGCTGCCAAGGTTTGGGCCCTGTGCTGCCCAGCTGCACTTCTGCCAAGCAGTGTCAGCAGGGATGGCCCAGGGTTGGATTTTTAAAGTTCCAGTAAGAATTTTAATCCTGCTGCATCTGGTGGGAGTTAGATGCACAAATACTTGCTTATAAATTGTACCAGGTAGGTGGGGAAGCTGCAGACAGAGCCTGGGGCTCTGGCTCACGGTGCTGCTCTCTGAGGATGCCATATGGCTCATGCTGTGCCAGGATCTGTGGTGCTCCTGCAAGGCACACACTGCTGCAGCAGGGCAGTTCACCCAGCCCTTTAAAAGTGACAGAGCTATCACCCTGTCAGTCAGCTGAAAGTGAGTAACATGAACTACTTATCTGATTTATTAGTGTGAGTTAGTGCAGCTAGACCGGTGCTTCCTGGTGCAGGTGTAAGAAGAAGTTTGGGCAGGAACTTGCCCTGCTGCTGCAGGGAACAGAAAACAGAAATGTGATAGAGCTGTGAAGCCTTGGAGTTTGGAGCCTGGCTTTTGAAATTAACCTTTAAGTGAATCAAAGCCATTTCTTGGTCTAGCAGCAGTGCCTTGGCAGTGAGATTTGCATGGAACAGTGGGCAGCTGTGTCTGCATTAACAACCTGTGTGCCTTAAAGGGGGCTGGATATTGAGCAAACAGTTGATAGTAAGGACCTGACATCCTCTTTGTATGTGTGCTTGGGGTTTTACTTCTGGCAAACTCTGGTCTTGTCCTGGGGACTGACACCCGCTGCTGACTGGAGTTCACCTCTGGTTTAGTTTTAGACCAGGGAAACCTGCAGTGCTTGCAGACTGCCTCGTCATCTGAACCAAAGCTCGGTAACCGCGGCCACTCGGGAGATTTTGCTTTAAGAGTTTGTCTGTGATGTGATTAAAATGCAAATGCAGCCTGTGCCCAGGAGCTCCGAGCTGTGTTGTGTAACACAGCAGTGTGTGCTGTAGGGCTGTCTAATTATAGCATCAGATTCTGATGGTGGAGAGCTCGATATTTATCACTCAAAAGGGGATGTGGGTGATGTTTGGGGGGCAGTAATACTGGAATAGTGCCACGAGCTGAGGCAGCAGCGCAGGCGCCGGAGCAGGAGGGTGCCTCTCTCCCTCCCTCCCTCCCTCGCAGGCTGTCTGCAGCCTGGCAGCCGTGGCTCCGGCTGGCACCGGGCATCGCCGGCTGCGCAGGAAGTGGAGCTGTGTTGCATAAAGGGAAGCCACGGCTGTGAGTCAGGGCTGCAAGGGAGAGGCGTTCTTGCAGGGAAGGAAATGTCAGAGTTCGAATGGAGGGGTTCTGGGCAGGGCTGTGCTGTGCCCTGTAGGATTTAATAGGAGTCTGACTAGGGCAGAAACAAAACTGCTTTCTGCTCCTCTTTCTGAGCTTTTTCTCACTCATGTCTGTGGGTTTTCCTGTGGTGGAAAAAGCATTGGGTAGTTCTAGACATGAGCTGTCATACTCCTCCTTTCCCAGGAGGTGCAGGTTAGCCATGGACTGAACCAAGCTGGCAGAAAATCAGCCACTGGATTGAAAAGTGCAGCTTCTCTATCTGCTACTTCTTCCAGCACAGGGTCTCCTGGGCACGGTTGGGTTTACAGCTGTTGACACTGACACATTGAACCCTTCTGTGGACAAAGATCTCTTGGAGCAAAAGGATGAGGTAGAGCCCTCATGCCTGCTGGCAGGAACCTGGTTCTGGCTGCCTGATGCCAGCTGTGTCTGGAGGAGAGCACTGAGCCAAGTCCAAAATGATAAGAGGCTGCAGAAGGTGCTTTTCTGTGTCCCAGTGCACACACAGCCCCAGGAGTGGAGGCTGTGTTTGTGAGTGTCTGTGACAGCTCCAGCTGCCCCCAGGCAGGGTCTGTGTGCCAGGTCAGCGTTGCTCACCCTTCCCTGCTGTCTCCCTAGGAATCTGCTATTTCTGAGTGTAGAACAGAGCTCCACAGGCCTGTGGCATTCTCTGTGTGGGTACAGGGCACAGCTGCAGGGCACAGGAGCCTGATTCACACTAGGAATCAGGCTGGGATGTGGTCTAACTTCCCCAGAAGCAGCTTTCCACACAGAGATTTCTTCTGGCTGGTCTCCAAGGGTACTGAAGGAGTCACTGACCCCCATGGAGACTGGCCTCTGCTTCCATCTCAGGTGGCAGTAATACTTGCTCTTTCTCCTGTGTCTCCAGATACAGAGTCTGGGGATTGGCAGTACTTTTTCCCAGCTCTCATCCAGCTTGGACATGACAGGGAGCTCTCAGGGAGGGGTTCAGAGCATGTCTGTGGCCTTGAAACCAGGCTGCCCACACTAAACAGGGCCGGGGGGTTAGGGATAAAGGCTGGGCTCTGCCAGCCATGCTGCCCTGGGTGAGGAGGGGAGCAGAGGGTATACAAAGCAGCCATTTCCCTGAGAGTGAGATGTCCCTACCTAGCTGTCTGTCATGATGCTTATCTGAGCAGGTGCTGGCAATGGCTAGCGCCACTGAATTTGGGGCTGGTATGGAAATGGACACTGCTTTTTTGGGGGTTGGTTTCTCTTCTGCCCCCTCATGTGCTTTGATATGAAGGTATGTGGCACAGAGTCAGTTTGTTAGTGGTATGGCTGGGGAATGAGGTTCAAAGCTGCTCTCATCAGTCTCCTCTCATGAGAGAGTGATCAGCACTGATGAAATTTTGTTTTCCAGATGGGAATGCTTGGGCCTGGCTGAGATCTGGGGTCATCCCCTTTTCTAGAACTAAGAAGATTGCCAGTCTTGTCATGTGAAGTCTAGAAGTTGTGGTGTGAAGGGCTTCCTGGAAGGGAGTCTGTTGAGGAGGGCTTTCCTGCCTCCCTGGGGAAAAATTAATCTTAAATCCCTGGTTAGAGGTCCTGAATACTTTAGCTGAGTAGGACCTTGCTTAAGGACTGGATCACAGCTCTGACACTGGTTCTGGTTTACCAAAGTGTAAAGTAGTGGTTATCACCTGAGAATGGTAATCACAAACCCAAATGGTAACCCCTGTGTTTGTCTTTGGGCTGTTATGTGTGTTTGCTTTTGTTAAGGCAAGGTGAGGAGCCGTGCCCAGGGGAGTGGCAAGCCATGGAGAAAGGTGGTTCCACTGCTGCAGCACCCAGGATCCTCATCCAAGACTGAGGTCCCTAAAGAAACATTCCACTGCCTGCTATAAAACAGCACAAACCAGTTTGGGAGCTCTGCCTGAGGGGTGAGGGAGGCAGAAGTAGTGAGGGTGCAATTTCCTGAGCTCTGCAGGGCTGCAGGGCAAAAGGAAACATTCTGGTTTTGGTGACATAATGTCTCTGTACAGAGAGACGTCTCCCCCTGTCCCATGCCACGCTGAAGTATTTTGCACAGTGATATGCTTCACGTGGTCTGGTTTTGCAGAACAGGTTGGTTGGTGCTTACCAGCAGAGATGGCTGCTGCCTGCTTCTGGCCCAGCAGTCTTTGTCCTGCTGAGTCACACCTGGCAGGGCAAGGTGTTGATGCCAGCCTTGCTCTGCGTCCCCTGCTGATGCTGCTGGTTCCCTTCGTGATCAGCTCGTGATCGGAGCGGAGGGAGCCGTGCCCAGGCTCAGGGATTGTCACTTAGGGACCACGTGGCTTTACAACTCTGCATTTATTTCCTTAATGTGCTATCTGCAGCTGGACAAAGGTAGAAATGGGGGGAGTGCTTACAGGGAAGTGCCTGTCGTGGAGCTGTCAAATTGGCGTTGTCAGTTGCGATCATCGGACGCATTGTATGTCAAAGTTCCTGTCAGTGCTGTTTTATCTGGATCAGCCCATCAGCTGCAGGTGGAGAGGCTGTAGGTGAGGTCAGGGAGGATGCCAACATGCTGCTGTGGTTCATGTAACAGGCTGGAACACCCACCTGAGGCCAGCACTCCGTGTGCAGCACCTGGAGAGAGGCAGCCTCTGCCCCAGAAAGTCTGGTCACCTCTGGCCGATTCCCAAAGTTTTTGAGTCTTGTCTTTTTAGCAGAAGCTTTAGCTTGGGTGTGCTCCAATGCTTCCCTCTCTTCCCTGGAACTTGCAGTTGGGGTCCTGTTGAGATGCTGCAGGCAAGGCTTAGGGTTTAGGGGATGGAAGTGCAGAGCTGTGGGTGCACATAGGTTGTGTTGGCAGCCAAGTCCTGGGGAGGTTACACAGAAGGGATCTGGGATTCCCAAGCTATGAGGTGCTTGGCCATGGTGTCCAAATGTGGTGGAGACAGCATTGTGCCAAAGAGGTGATGGGCTGTGGGGGAGCACACAGGGCAGGAGCTTGCTAGAGGATGGTGGTGCAGGGAAGTGGGGATGTCAGCAGTGCTTGAGGCTGCTTCTGCTGGGTGCAGGAATTCTAATAAAGTGATGGTTTGGCAGCATGTGCCTGTGAGTGGACTTAAGAGTGGAAGGGAATAGAGTGGGGCTGTGTGGAAGGTGATGCTCTAAGAACTGTCTCCAGGTTTATGGGTATTTGGGGGGAAGCTGCCTTCAGCAGCTTCAGATTTAACTTATGGTTTGTGAGGGCTCTAAGTGAGATAATAAAGCAACAGGATCTTAGCATGCATGGAGGACAGGGTCTAAGTCCAGAGCATTTTTTTCCTTGGGGATATGCTGACAGCTGAACTACTGTAGTAGTTTGGCTTTTCCACAATGAAGGGACTTTTATGGGGAGAGGAAGACCAGAGGGCTGGCAGGTTTTGGAGGGGATGGAAATGTTCGTGGGGGGAAACACAGCAGCTGAGAGCATGTGTAAGTGCCAGCAAGGAGCCCCAGCCTCGGGTGCATTCCTGAAGGCACTTTTCCCATCACTGTGGTGGCACTTTGCCACCTGGCTGCGAGCCCAAAGCTGCCTGGAGAGCAGCACAAAGGAGAACTGGCACGGTGTGGGCTGGGGGGAGCAGGGTGCAAGGGTACAGAGCTCCCTCACTGAGGGTACCAGGGGTCTGTGGGGTGCTCACTGCCCAGGGCTGGACACAGGAGTGCCCAGGGGGTGGCTGGCTCTGGTCTGTGACCTGGGGTTCCTTCAGCCAGGTCAGCTGAAGGGGGTCCCTTTCACCCCAAAAGAGCCCCCACAGAGCACCTTCCATCTAGGATGTTAACAAATGCCCTTGCTGTCAGCAGACAAGGGCTTGGCTATCTTTTGGGGAGATGATGTACTCAGAGAGCTGAGAGGAAATGCTGTAGCCTGAAAAACGTGTGGGAGATTGGGTTAGGTAATTTTGTGGCTCCCCAGGCTTTTGAGCTCTGCTGTAGGAACACATGTGTCACTGGGTTCATTGAGGATCAGTGTTAGACCACCAGTAATGTCTGATTGCTATTCAAGAACTTGCTGTGTCCCATTTGGATTGAGCTCCAGTGCTTGCTGCAGGGCAGGGGAGAGCACAGAAACAAGCTGAGAATATCATGGCTCACACTGAAACTCTTCCAGTACAAAGGCTCCTAAGCCACAAGGATGCTTGGGCAGCAAGCCCTTAAGAAAGGGAAACAGGATGGATAATGGAAAACAGTCTTAAGCTTTCTCATTGTTACCTTCTCTGTTTATTAAAGTGACTTTTTGGATAAAGCAGCTGTTCCATAGGAGTTTGGGCAAGGATAAGGAAAGCTTTCTAGCTGATACCACCAGAAGTTGTAAGGATGTACTTACAGCATAAGTAAGGGAAAATAGTTGTAGCTTTAAAAAAGCATCTTAAGCCAAGAGTGGTGGAGAAACTCATCCATCTGGGAAGGCACAACAGGGCCTTGGTGAGATCTTGGCCACGTTAGGAAGCTGCAGATGATAGTCTTGAGAGCTACCCTGTGAGCATGTAAGAAGCTACTTGAAGGGAGGCCGCAGTGGAAGGCTTGTCACCTCCTGTCCCTGGCTGGGGAGAGCTTTTGGGAGAGAATTAGCCCTTTTTTGTGGTGCATCTAAATATCTTCATCTGCTGAAATGCACGGGCTGGTATCTGCATTATCCTTTCTCCATCATTGGCAAACCTTGGATTAGAGTGACTGACAAAGCTCCTGTGCAGCTCTCCTGAACCAACAGCTGCTGCACCAATATATGGAACAAGCAGAGTATTAATCCCTGGAGACTTAAAGTGGCTTTTGTATGATAGGGAACAGAGGGACAGTAGCCATTAGTAATGGTGTAGAGTTCTGAAAAGGAAACAATTTGACAATAATTATATTGTAACCCTTTTGATGCTAACCTATCAGCACCAAGGGACAGCTAAGTGAGTTACACACAGTTCTCTCAATTTAGACCTCAGCAGAGCCTGTTAGGGATTTAATTCCATCAGAAAACACAGCCTAAGCATTAGAAAAGACTTCACTTCAGAATTCAGTAGGGTTTATTCTACAAATCTTAGATCAATGCCAATGATACAAGTTTTATGAATTCTCATTAAAAATACAAGTCAGTATAAAGATTCCAATAGTAATATAATGCATGATGATTCAGTTTCAAAATTTAAGGAATGAATCTGTGTTTTGGACCATGCTACAGAAAAGGGGAACACAATGTAGAAAGAATATTTAGTTTACCTCCCTTTACTTGAGGAGGGGCCTGTGCCTTATTGCCACAATACCTGAAAAAGCAATATGAAGTGCATAGCAGCCTTGCCTGTACAGTCTCTAGGCAAAACTGTTGAATTTAGTATCATTGTCCTCCTCCCCCTAGTTCTGGTCATTAAGGTAATTTTGATAGCCTGATATCATTATAATAACTTAAAGCTATTGCAATACCATCCCCAAAATGGTTATAAACATCACTCCTTGGAGCTGTAAAATGTTCTTGTGCTGCACTGACACTTTTTCACCATGTTAACCATTTTGCCCAGTCTTTCCAGGAACACTAAATACATTCCAATTAAAGGTGAATTTGTTCCATATTCAAAACTCTCCTAGGATTTAAATGAAGTCTCAGTGCAGTCTAATATTTAAATGTGTTGTTCATAGCTTCAGGCACAGTTAGAATGTAAATCAGACCTGTTTTCTTGACCCTAGCCCTCTGATGTGATGGAAGGTGTGCTAGCTTTAAAGGAACAGCTGGAATTTGGCCCCAGAATTGCTAGACCAAATGCTTTGGATCGGGGGAGAACAAAACTACTCTTTTTTTTTCTGGGAGCTGCCTGCACTTAGAAGGGGATTCGGCTTCATAAAGCCACACCCTAAGCCTAAATTTTAGAGAAAGTTTAGTTCTCACAAGAGGTAACTCTTGACAAGATGTGCACCTCATCCCCCAAATGCTGTAGTACATCTGTTTATTCCCAGTGACATTTTCACCCTGTCAAGCCCAGTGGGCATCTGTGGCTGAGCCCAGTCATTTCTTGTAGCAGAACCACGTGGATGGTGCAGAGCAGGGATCATGCATGGATCTGCAGCAGCACACAGGGAAGGAGGCTGAACAATATGCACACAGCTCTGAACAGGACTTTGGTGCAGACAGTGATGCTTAACTGAAATTCAGCTTTTACCAAAAGATTATAGCATAATACAGAAATCTGAAAGAAAAGGGTCAAAAGAAGCCGCTGACTTCCATGCACCAGGTAAAGAAAAAACCCCTCTTGCATAAACTGAGCAGCTGCACAGAACAAGCACCCAACTTGGCTACACCAATACATCTTTGCTGCTGTAGGAATTTTCAAAAATTATTCACCCAACATCATACTACCGTGTTTTAGCATCATACCAAAATGTAGTATTAACCATCATGCAGGTTTGGGGAAATTCTTCTGCTGTACTAAACACTGCTGTGCTTGATTTGAATACATATTGTCAGTCTGATTTGTCTTTGTAGTAGATGCATCTTTAACAGTCACATTTAATCTGAAGTAAAAAAAAGTTCAGTAGCCCATACTGAGCTGTTGTCTAGTCAAAGTGACAAAAAAATACAAGGTTGTCATTAAACTGCATATATTCTAGAAAAGGGGGTTACTTGCATTTAAGTCACATTTAATACAAGACAAGTTGGTCTGAAACTGTGAATTGATTCCATTTAGAACAAAGTATGGCACAGATTCCCAATACCTATGGACACTGTGTAAATAACACATTTTTCTCATTGCAATGATTATCAATTCGCCAAAAGCAGTATAATAGTCAAAAGGGAAGGGTGAAGGAAAACAGATTTTGGAGAAGAAATAAAAAATGCCTAAGAATTGAAAATAAATGACTTCTTTTGTAAGAAACTTTATTTAACTTCATTTTTAAAAATGCATTCTCTCCTCAGAACAAATGCCACCATAAAAAAAAAAGATTGCAGTAGCACACACTTGCACTCAAAAGGAAACATGCAAAACTGATGGCTGAAAAATTTTTGCATAAAAATCGAAGACTTCAGGCAAAAGCTTGCCCCTGTGTACCTTTAGGGACCCCAGACCATGAACAGCTTTCAGTGCAATGTCTCTTGCTTCCAACTGGTGGGGAAACATATGGCAGGAGCTTGTCTTCTGACAGCTACACTCTCCCAGATGTTTGAAGCAAAAACAGTCTCAGCTATGTTTTAAAACATCATTGTTATAAACTGTTGCAGGAAGTACAAACAGAATTCAAGAAAATGTCAGAATCCAGTGAAGAAAAACTTTTGAGATCTACCCTGTGCCATACACTTCTTAAAAAAAAATTAGACAGAAAAACAAATTTTATTAATACACCCTCTTTAAATTTTTTATTTCTGAAAGCAGCTTTTTATGCAAATCAAAAGCAGTTCCTGAGTAACTGCAGTAAACAGTGTCTTTTAAATATATTTGCGCCTCAGCTCTTCCGTTTTGGTTCTTCCTTGTTTTTCTCCCCAGTTTTCAAGTTTAATCTCAGTTCTTTTTCAAAAATGTGCAAGTTCAGTTAGCATCGTTTCCAGAAGTCCACAGCTTGCAGGTCTTCCTGCAAGAACTCTAAGATCTGCACATACCTAGGCTGTAGTCCTACCCTATTGCAGGCTTTGTTCTCAGACCTGTACAGGATGTGCCCTCACGTCTTCTTCAGCATGCGCCGGGACTGCCACGTGTGGAACTTATTGTAGGCTGTCTGCAGCATCTCTTCTATATGACTTACCAACTGAAACAGGAAAAGGGAGAAAACATTGTCCCAGCTGCTGGAAAACAGATCCCCTCCCCTTTCTTTCAGGTGCATTCCTGCTTTTATTCACTGCAAGTAATCTTGCTAAAATCAGAGAAAGGACCTTGAGGCTTTGTTGTAAAACAGAAAGCAGTGCAGAGAGCTGCTGAGCTGAAAGGGAAGGGGGAAGTGACCCCTCCATTGTGCTGTCTGTTCTGGTATTTAGTCTGTGACCACTTCAGAACTCTCCCCCCGTGTCAGATTTGAAGTTGCTCACGTTCTACTTCACAGTGGAAGTGAAAAATGAAATGTGACTTCCTCTTTCTTTCTATCACTCCTGTAATTTCAGGTTACAGTTTTTGTCAGTTGCTGGCATCACTCAGCGAATTGGACAGGGAGAGGCAACTGCTTAACTGTGTACCCAATTTCCCTCTGTCCATTTCCTAGTCAACAAAAAAATTAAAATGTCCTAGGATAAGAAGTAACAAAGCTATCATCCTCTCTTAGTTAAGAATGAAATTATTAATATGCACCCACATAATTAAACAGTACTTTCCCCTTACATTTGTGCTTAAATATTGTCTCCGAATCTTTTCTTGGAATGGGCAGAGCTTTGTAACCTGAAATCTTTCCAAGTTGCTCCTCATTTTTACAACCTGAGAGAGACAGAAACCAGTATTACAATACTGAAGAATTACAGTAAGACTCAAGTTTCATTTCCTTTAACAAACTGTTCTCCAACAAAACACCTGATAACTAATTCTGGGGGCTACTTCAACTTTGTGCAGTTTGAGGAAGGGAAGTTATTCAAATATCAGTCTCTAACACTTCTCTGTATTTTTGAGATAAGTGCAGTATGACTGAAAGTGCGGTGTGCCACTCTGATTATTACCTCCTTAATAAACACTATAAATAGATACAAGATATTCACAAAATGTTTTTCTTTTGCAAGCAAAGACTGGATTTTCAGGACAGATTTTGCAGCAGATATGCAAATGTATCTGAATGCAAATTTTAATCTTTGTTATCCATGTCAGGTCAAAAGTAACAGAAAAACAGTTACAGTCATAGACCTGGCTGTAGACAAACATCTGTCCTTGAAGGCAACTTAGCTCTCAAGAGCAGTGTGTGTTCTGAAGGTATGACAGTGATTTTGCAATGGATACAAGAATAAGGGAAATTTGGTTGTACTGTCACTGTGGAGGTTATTTCTTGGAGCTGAGGAAGGGAGGCTTTAGTTTTTGTGTTTTGAACTGGAATGAGAACCCTGCAGCTGCAACTGAGCTGCCCATTCTGTTTGAAACTGGCTAACAGCTACTGTTCCTAAAGGGAGCTAACAGGCAGGCAGGGACAAGGATGATTTTAATTAATAGTACCAGCAGAACTGCTAAGAAAAATAAGGTTTCATGTTATTTTGTGACCTTAAGTTCTAGGTATGAGTAAGCGCTGTACTGATTTGAGGCATGTGTATTAGTTCCATACTTCAGTAATAACAGCTATTCTAAACCACATCATAACCAGGGCCATAGGAGGGAGCTCTGCCTTACCTTTTCTTCTAGGAATGGCGTGTTAACGGGGAAGCAGGACCAGAAGTGTCGTAGCAGTTCCCCTACTGCCACATACAAATGTTTTAGTTCAGACTGAATGTCATTTGGCACCATCTCTGCAACAGGAAAAAGGGGTTTTTCACATCACTCAAAGGTTCCTATGAAAAATGAGAACTAAGGCTAACAAAGGAGCTCAGTGATGTACACTTCTACAGTCACAGAATGACTGGCTGGGAGGGGACACTGAGGTGCCTCACAGCAATTAGATCAAGACTATCAGCAGCTGTTAGATCAGGTCAGCTGCTATTTATGGCTCTATACTTGGAAGCTTGTGTATTATTTAGGAAGATCCATGCCAGGCAAAGAATGGACACCAAACCTAATCCAGGATTAGAAGCCGTATATTTGTATTGTTCTAACAGTGTGGCAGTGCTGCTGCTGGCTTGTCCTAACAGCACAGTGCTACAAACTCCATGGTGGGTACTTCAAGTTCTTCCTTCTATCTTATGTTGGCAATATGGTTACAGCATGTGAAAAATGAAAAATCCAGACAGGAAAAAAGAACTGTGTTCCAGACATTCTTGGAGAAGAAAGGGTGACAGGGTTCAAGAACAAGGAAAGAGCCACAGCTGTAAAAACCCAAACAAAAAGTACAAGTAGTCACTGAGGATGAGCACAGTGAACTGAACAGTGAATATAAAATATTAGGATAAAGCTGTTAAAAGAAAGAAGTGGTGGTCAGGCTCAAAGAAGTGAAGTGTAGCACCCTATATTTCAATCAGGATGGGTAAGAAAGCCTCACCACTGCTTGCTGATTCCTTTTATTTCAGTACCATAAAGAACTCATACTTGCTTTTTCAGCTGTCTGAATTACTTTCTGCTGCTTTTCAGAACAAGTAACACAAGATAAACAGGAAAACTCTAATAAATCCTGTGAATAGGGATTCATCTGCTGTGAGATTGAAGAGACAGGAACTCAAACTGGCACTTAATGTGACAATAGGGAAAGGGGTCGTTGAATGGATGTGTGAGAAGGAGAGGCTGTCTGATTTGCCCTTGCAGTCTACAAGGAAGTTGCCTTTTTTCCACAGCAAGCTGTGAATCTTAAATGCAGGCTGCAAAAAACTTAGTTTCAGATGATTATCTAGGCTTTGCTTCCTTAAGTTTTCACAGATATGTTCTATTCCACAATCCAGGGAAAAAAAAAAAGCTGAACAAGTAAAATCCCATATCTGTAAGACAATTTGGTATCTATGAGGTGTTTCCTTCATTACTTGCTGTGTAAAATGTTCACTTGCCTCAGTGCTGGTGCAGCCATTGCCACCCCCATGGTGTAGCTGGTGCTTTTCTTTTGTTGCTGTAACCCAGTACTACTCCAGCTACACATTCCCATACTTTCCTTTATCACTGGAACATGTTTTAAGGGAGAGATGAACCAGCAAGCCAGCTAGTGCTGTGCAAGGCACCAGGATACAATTAAAGCATTAGACATGCCAAATCCTTACGGTTTATGGCTTGCTGTGTTCCACCCTGCATAAGTGCTCCTCCAGGTGACAGGACTGCAATAGTGCTGGCAGCATCACCACTTGAAAGAACCTGGAGAGAAAGGGAACAAATCTTTCAGGTCACTTTTTCTAATATTTTTTTTTTTAAATAAGATTAGTGTTCAACACCTACATGGAAGTTCAGGTTCGGCTCTTTTCCAGAATTATGTGCTACAGCTCATTTGCAGTGAAAACTCTCTAATTAATCATAACCTTTTCTCTGCCTAGACCTTGATCAGGCTGTGCACTTACTCTGAAATAAGACAGAGTATTACTATGCAGAAGTGCAGCAGAATTGTGGCAGCTTTACTCAGGGCCAAACGAGGTTTACAAACAGCTAAGTTCCGATGCTGGCTGGGGAGACTGGCCACAGGGCTCTGCTGCCCTCCAGGTGCCAGCACAGAGCTTCTCTGTAGCCCACAGCACACTGACAGCCTAAGTGCATTTAGGAGCAAAAGACCAGTTAAATTAAAAACCTGCTCACTGTAATCTCCTAAACTTCTCAGGATGGATGAATACACTGGCCTGTTACTGTTTCTTCAAAAGAAAGCAGGAACAGAAGAATATAACTGAGCATCAGCAATGACTCAGTTTCCTTCAGTGTAGATTTTAAACATAACAGCTCAAAAGGTATCATCTAAACCTTTAAAATCAATCAGTTAACAAAAATTGGAGATAATTGAAGTTTACAATGAAAAATTTAAACTTCAGTAGACATGAGACACAGAACTGTATAGAAGGTAAGATGCTAAGCTAAGATCAAGAGGGGCATTTTTAAAATATACTTCCATACCTGAGTTAGTTTGGGTACATATGCTTCCATTTCTTGTCTAATACTCTGAAATGAATTAATTATATCCTGACTAGTTGCATATTGCTGTGATTGAATTGGAGTTGGACCATGGTAATACCTGTGAGGTGAGAAAAGGGAAGGGAAAAGTGTTACTAGTAAGAGTGAAGCAAGAGAAAACTCCTGGACAGTTCTTCTACTGTTTCTAATTTTAGATGCTTTGCAACTGTTACCAGTGCTTTATTTATTGACAAAGTACAATATATTGCCACATGGGAAGAGGCTGGGTTAGGCATAGTATAGCAGCAAATAACAGCTTCAGTTGTTGAATCTGTGATCATCATTTTGCCAATGAAAAGCTACCCTTGCCACCAAATTCTGAAAATATCAATAGAATGGAGCAATTCATATAACTTTCAACTGAAATTAATGTAAATGAAGTTAGGTGCACATGTGGAACTGTTCTCTTTCTGTAGTACTGCTCCTTTTCTGATGTTACATCTATGGTTCTCAAACTCGAAAGTCTAGAAAACAGGAGGACTACCCCTAGAAAAATCTTAGACCCCTGAGCAGTCCAAACTATCCCAACTGCACTTTTTTGCCTGGGAGAGGATTTTTCTTGGAATTCCATATATTTTCATATGTAACACATTTTTCCACTGAAAGCTGCAATGATGTGCTGAACTGTGAACAGAGCTCTGTTAGGCTTTCACAGAAATTACATGTCAAGGTCATTCAGGTTGGCTTAGAGACTTACCCCTGCCAAATTCCATCTTACTTTTCAGAGGGTTATTGGACTAGATGATCTCCAGATGTCCCTTCTTACCCCAACCACTCTGAGAAATAAAACTACAAATTTAAGGGGAAACTGGTTTATGCAAAAGCTCATATTAGGTTCCTAAACTCAGTTGTAACACACCTGAGTGTGGCACAGTAGGGACTAAATCAGCTGGTCCTGTGTGGGCTGTGATGAAACCCCTGCTAAACTGTCTCTGCTGAAATAGCTGTGCATTATTTTAACTTACCTATCAGACTTCTTTAAGTTTAGTGCAATAGTTTTAACGCTATTATTCTTTGATAAATCTTCATATTCAATGGCCTCCTGCAGTTTTACCTAAAATTAGCCAAATAATGATACATGTTACTAATGAAGGCACAAGTCCATACATGCAGTGCTTTCTTCTGCTGCATCAAGTTTGAGCTGAAGGGTTACTAAAACCTAAAAGAAAACCCAGGTATGGAATGACTGATGCCTACCCTCCAGAGGGAATGATGCCCAGTGTTGTTCAGGATGGGCCATTTGGAAGTCTTGGCACCATTGCTTTTTCTCCAGATTCTGCTAAAATTAGGCAGTCCCTGCCACTTCCAAAACATGTTCCAAAAGGTATACATAGATAATAATTTGTGCTCTCTATTTATGTCCATCTAACTACAGATTAGCAGAAATACTCATGATTTCATAGCTGGTGCACAGGAGTCTAAGACTAAAACCACAGTAATTACCCCAAGCTATCGGGGGACAGCAGAGCTGTGGAGTATTAGCAGTGAGAGGTAACAGCACAGTGACATCAGACTTTGTACAACTAGAAAACTATTTCTGAAGTCTCCTATTCTTCTGCTACTTTCACTCTCCTTTTCATCACATTTCTTCTAGTCTTGCTATATAATTTTCTGCTGAGTAAAACTTTACAGCTTTTGAGGAAAGTCAAAGACTACCCCAACACTTGCCAACACATGTATTCTACAAAGTTTTCTCACAATACAACCAAGTTTTGAGTCTCTCTGATGTTTTCTGTTGAGACTGTCAACTCCAGGAAGAGTATTCAATTCAGTTTTATAGCAATTACAGTACTCACTTTGTGAGCTGCTCTGGTTAGTCTAGACCAGGCTGTTGCCCTGTATTTCACTGCACTAGGTGTCACTACACTCAGTTCAACCTCACTTAAGTTTCTGACTAAGACGACGGCTGTCATGTGCCAGTTTCATCATCCCCTCCACAAACAACACACTTGACAGGTTACTATTGGTGCTTGAACACCAATATCCTTTTCTGATGGATGTTCTCTAGAAGTTTTCAGGCATTTGAAAGAAAAACAAAAGGAAGGAAGGAGGCTGAAAATAGAACTGCAGCAAATGGAAAGAACCAGATTTCTGAGTCCAATCTGAAGTATCTTAGAATTTTTTACTTTCATTGGGCACTACTGAAGAGCTAAACAGCACAATACTTCAATGTGTAACTTATTTGTGTTTACTAACAGAGGTAACAAGGCTTCTTACAGGCTGTCAGGTTGTTATTCTATATACTTCTAAACAAGGCTAAAAAAGTTTTACTTCAGATGTGTCATAAACCAAGTAAGGAACTTTCAGCAATTTTTTGAGACAGAGCTTCCAGTTCCATTCAGTTAGAATCACATCAGCTAACTTTATACCTTTTTCAGTGGTGGCTGAAAGAAATCTGAATCCCTGGAGTTTCCATCCGTACTGCTGGTCTCACTGTAATGGTCATTTTGTGCTTCTCTTAAAATAGAGAAACAGCATTAAGAAGAATTCACCTCACAGGAAACTTAAGATACAAGCTAGAGACAAAGTAAATACATCTGTTTCAAAAACTTCATATGCATGTTCACATACTTTTTTCCCCTTATGTCTTAATTTCTAGCAGTTGGTGTAGACAGAAGGAACCAACTCCTCACATTAACCCTGTTTGTCACAGGGGAAATTCCACAGCAGGGGAAGGTGCTGGATCCCTCTCTTCAGAAATAGCAGCATGCCAACAGTGCATGTGGGACACAGCAAAATCATGGCTAAATTAGAAACACTTTGTATACACAGTTATGCAACCAGGTATTAGCAGAGCTCTGGGAGCCCTGCAGTACAACTGTTCCAGGAGCCCTATCCTGTTGTGCCTGTCTGAACTGAGAAACAAACACACTTGGCCCAAAAGAGATTGCTTGAGGTGCAGGGTACAATTTGTGCAAAACAGAGGAACAATGTGAGGGACCCCAGCCAAACAGAAGGAAGTATTAACTAAGATCTCTCACAGTTAAGGTCTGTAGGATTTGGGTAGAGTAGTAATCCTTGCTGGTTGTCCATAAAGCAGTTGTAGAGCAGGTGACCTGACAGGTGTTTTTGGTCAGGGGCAGAGTACTGCACCTGAGGAGTCTTTCATCTGATCCACCTATGCCACACTGCAGGAAGCCCCAGCAGACCTGCTCCTGGAAGGCAGGAAATAGGAAATCGCTGCACCAGATCTCACTACTTCTGCTGCCTTCACCAGGGCTAGACATCTAAGGCACACCCATTCTTTTCTTTTTAATCTGCTTTATATCATAACTCAGTTAAAAATAGCAGTCATCATTTCAAACAGCTCTGAAAAACTTCTATGAAGTAAAATGAAACCTAAAGGTATTTTCATTTTTAGAGGAAAATAATTCATCCATAAAAAATTAAAAGAAAAGGTTGTATGAATAACTGAAGATGTGCTTTTGTTTTGAAAATTCCTTAAAATTTACTCCAGAAATCTATTACACAACACTGAAACTTACTGTTTCCTGAGGCCAGCTGCAAGGACCATGGCACTATGATGATTAAAGCGTTTTATGATGGCAGCATTGCTGCTTTCTCTAGCAGACTTTGAGGCATTTGATGTAGAGGCCACAGAAGCAACACCATAGCCCTGCAGAGAAACAACATTAATTCCCTCTTGGCCCCCAGAGCAGCAAGACAGTTCTGTTTTCCCTGGAGCCAGGAAGCCATCTCCTCTGCATCATCATCATCCAGGGAATAATTTTCCTACTTTTGCCCCACCATCTCCTTATGTACTTTGAAAAATCTCCAGTGATTATTTTATTCTGCTAACACTTGCAATTTAGAGGTGTCAGAGAGAAGGTAACAAGTCTTATACAGGTAATTTTATAAGACCACGATATAAGTAAAAACTGAACTAGCTTAAAAAAATTAAGGACCACCTGTGCAAAACAGGCATTGATGGCAAGGAAAAGACAGCAATTGTTTTACTGACTGATTTTTGACATCTAGTGGGACACCAGCAGCCTACAGGCTAAAATATACTTGTCAGGAGGATGTGATACCACTAGAAAATTCAAAAAACTTCAAACCTTAAAATGCTGGCAGAGTTCCCCACTTGCCAGGTGGCATTTTACCCCATGGGCTTGCTGTTAATCAGCCTCAAAAGCAAATCAGGGCAGTTTGCAGAGCACTTCAAACACACCTATCCTAAATTCATGGTCCAGTTTCAGACTGCTAGCTTTGGACAACTCCCACAAAAAGAAAATGAAAAAGGAAAATCAGAAAAAACACCACAAAAAAACTTTAAAATGCAGCTTCATTATTAACTACAACTGAACATTTTCAGTTACATCAACTCCAGAAAAGCACATCTCTTAAGTTACTTCACATTATGGTACACCACTAATGTGAAATGTTTTAACTTGTTCTTGGAGGCAGGTAATAGTTCAAGTTAGTTGTAATTTTAGCAAAACAAAGGTATTTGAAGCTAAACAAAGAACACTGTATCAAGTGTCTTTCAGTTAGGCCAAATCAAGTAGCAGTGTTCAAAGTAAGAACAAATCAAAGACTTTATCCTGGTTTGTGCTACTCTTCTGTACATTGTCACAGACTCTAAAAGGTAGGAAAAAAACCAAAATTCACTTTAGACTAAAAAGCCAAATGAAAGAGTAATTCTTTAAAGAAGGGAAGTTCCTGTATTTACACCCTGCACACCAAGGCAGATGTGACCACACAGGTCCATGGGCACAGTCTCCATTTCCCTACACACACACAACAGCAGCAATGTTGAGCACCCAACCACTACAACTGCCTAGTAAGGGATTTGTGTTAGAATTAGCATCTGTAGTGGTTTTAAAAGAAATATCCACTTTAATGTAACTAAGGAAGGGGTATAGTTTTCTTTTGGACTTTTTGTTTGTTTTCTGTTTTGTTTCCCCAAGTACTTACTTCATCTAATGTTTTATCTTCCAAAGCTGTTAAGTCTATCAGAGGGTTTTTCACTCCTTGAGACACCATTGCTTTTAAGCCTGTGTGAAACAAATTTTAAAAGATCATGAAAAACTGTATCTAAACAAATAGCATAACTATGGGATCATCAGGTTATATTTAATCTTTAAAGGAAGACAGAGGTTCTGCACAGGCCCAAATAACACTGGGACTAAAACCCTTTAAACCCTTTTTAAAGTTCCATTTAAAGTAAGTGATAAATGTGGGAAGTTACTCCAAAACATCTTTCTTCTAATTAGCCCAGTTTTCAATTCTTCTAATTGCATCACTGAACACTGATTAAAAAAATAAATTGAGATGCAGTTATAGTAGTGGGATCTGGGAAGCCAAAATTGCATTTCTTCTAATTTTGGCACTGTTCTGCTGCCCTGTCTGGGCAGTATGACAGTTTATATCTGGTGTATATCTTTGACTTGTGAAGGGTTTTACATTCCTGATAGAAGGCTTTCAATACAGATTATGGAATGGTGGTAAGTGATCCCAACTCTCCACATTTTGGCATCATCACAAACCTATCTCAAAAGTTCATAAAAAACTTGAGTCAAATAATATGTTAGAATTTCAGATTAAAAAGACTGACAGAGAAGAAGGATGACAATTCATCTGGAAAATCTGGGCAAATAGGAATCTCATTTACTAAAACCCCATCTATAGTAAAAGCTCTACCTGTTGTAAATTGTGCATATACTACAAAACAAAACCTATTATGTACACAGAATTGTTCCATAGTAACTGATGGCACATAATCAATCTACCAGGATGGCATGCTATGGAATTTGTAGTAAAGCTTGCATCTAGTGCTGCTACTTTCCGAAGGTACTTTGTTCCAAGAAATGCTCTCACTATGAAACATGCTCAGAATGGCAAAGCTGTAGCTAACTTTCCATGACCATCTGTAGTTTTCAGAGACAACCAGCTTACCTTTCTCATCCAGTTTGGCACATTCTGCAAAGAGGTCTTTTGAGCCTGTATTGAGCCTGTCCCGATGAAAATAATGAGACTGAAAAAATCGTGTCCAGAATTCCCTCTCAGTCATGTTATGTGGAACATTCTCTGCATATTTCATTTTTACTGTGAACAAAACCCAGAACAATTACAAACTGTTCCACAAATCTTAACATGGTATTTTAGATCACCATTTCCTTGATGACTTCCTTGCTTTCTGGCTGCTTCCATTCACTCCCATTAAATGGAAGGGACTGCAGTAGTTAAGCATGAGTGAACAGGTACTCATTTATGCCTGTAAAGCTTTGAAAAGTACAGGTAACAGTGACCTGAACACTCTTGAATTGCCCTCACACTAGGGGCAAAAATGAATCAGTGTCAGTGCTCATTACAGTGGATGGGAAATGATGGAAAACAGGTTATTTTCCTCCCAAAGGTGATTTCATGAAAAATAACAATTAATTGGAACACTGAGTAGGAGAGTGTCATGGAAATCAAACATTTACTTACAATTTAAAAAACAAAAAGTCAACACAAGGTAAAATGTTTTCATTTAATAAAATCTCAGATGAACATTTTAGTCTTTCTAGAGTAAGACAGTAAAAAGACCAATCTTAAATGGATGTATTTGGTATGTAAAACACTGCTCTTACCTGCAGGGTACGTCCGAAATATGGATTCAATAATATCCGAAGTCAAGTTGTACCTCAGCCCATTGCAGCCGTCTGTCTGAGGCCGTACATCAGCCTGAGGAAAAGCACACAGGGAAAAAACAGTCATGTCTGGATGCTTTTTCTAACTGGAGAAGGAAAAGAACTGGCATCTTGCAAGCAAAGTCTGCTGCAGGTAAAAAAATCTTCCTCCAGTAATCCATAACGTATCTGATCGTACATAGGTATTTTAGAATGAGGAATGAACAAGCAAACATGAATTATTTTATTATACTTGCCATTTAAAGGATGATTTAACAAGCAGACTGCAGGCTTTAGAAAGCAAAGAGCACTCCACTGGTCAAAACAAGGTATGCTTAATTAATTCATGCTTATCCTTGTGTCAAAGTTAAAATAAGTAAGCATACTGTATGTGCCTCATGTTTTATTGTTC
This sequence comes from Camarhynchus parvulus, assembly GCF_901933205.1. Taxonomy (NCBI): domain Eukaryota; kingdom Metazoa; phylum Chordata; class Aves; order Passeriformes; family Thraupidae; genus Camarhynchus; species Camarhynchus parvulus. Next base: position 13,625,802 of record NC_044575.1, on the reverse strand, counting down.
ACTCAACAATTCAGCTAGTGAATGACCAGTGACTATAATGAAGTGACAAAAAAGGATTTACGGCTCTTACACCTTATTCCCTTATAATATAAGTATACATAGTTGTATACTAAAAACATCTTAGTGTAACTGATAAGTAACACTGAATTTAAAGCTTGAGGATTAGTGTTAGTCAGAACTTTGATCTCAGTAATCTCTTAAGGAAGCTCTGGAGGAGGAGTGCTCTGTCCAGTTCTCAGAAACAGGAAAAGTACATGATTGCGCAGGCTGCTGCCTTTTCCTCCTTTTCCTGTGTACCTCAAGCCTAGCTTTTGTACCATCCTCTTCCTAGGCTGACATGCATTCTGAGCAGAGCCAGTCAGATTTAACTTGAATTGGGACACACAAATATCTAAGATATCTTCTTCACAAATGCAGAGAACACAAAGATAACCAGGTGGCTTAAGAATGTTTCAGTTTTCAAGGTTTGGTGGGTTTACTTTTCATTGTGGTTTCTTTTTTTTAACATTGAGGCGTAAGAATAATGGGAGACAGGAAATCAGAGCAATCAAATTTGTCTGGCAACTGATTCAGGTATTTCCACAGGGGGGAAAAAATCAAATGGTTGTACAGCAGCTAAATTAAACCAATCCTACCTCCTCTTTCCCTCCCAAATCCACTGTGGGCACAGTCATTACAAAGGTGGAAGTAGGATTCTATCTAAAGAGTCCTGTCTGTGAGTTTTGTTGCAGAAGCAGAAACATGTCTCTGTGTGAGCAATCTGATATTGTACCTAGATTACTTTTAGACTGCATTGAATTTACTGAAGCACAGGTTCTACAAATGTGTAAAATAACTGAAAGTTAGAGAAAGAAAGAGAGAAAATGAGCTTCTGGATACACAAGTTGTTCTTCAAGTAGCTGAAAGCATGTACTGGTTTAAAAAATTGGGAAGGGAATAAAACCCTTATGTGGAAAGGTTCATTTGTGCATGTCAATGCTGTCACAGATATACTCTTTAATTTAATGAGCTCATACATTTTAATCTAGTGACCATATATTCACATCACTCCTGTTTTACAGAAGGCAGAGCAGCAGTACAAACATCATCTGCCTATTGGCAATTTAAAGTTCAAATTGGGCATCTTAAACTGACAAAATTTTGAGGTTGCAGATTAGCAGGAAACCTTTTTTTTTTTCTTCCTTTACACTTGGAATAGCAGAGAGATGTTGAGGAACCAGGAAAGTTCACATATATGGGAATAAAGTGCATGAGCACAACTCTCACTTTCCTCAATTTGTTTGCTCTAAAATCCTATAAGTTAAAGGTTCAACATACCAGGAATGCTGCAGAGATGCCCACATCCTGCTTACTAGGTGCTGCAGAATTATCCCCTGCATTCAGGCTTAAACGGTTGGCCCAGAATTCTTCAGCACTGATTACTTGGCTCACAACAAGGTCTTTATAGAGCTGAAACAAAACAGGATCTTCTTGCAGCATTCTGGTAAAAGAATGTATTGAATAGAATTGAAACACTGCAGAATAAATCACTAGTATTTCCACAACTAACACAAGTTCACAAAAGGAACAGAAACCAACTTTTGTTTCAAAATGCTGTGCATTTCTGAACAAGACCATGTAAACAACCAATGTCAATAGCACTGCTTGTCTGAAAATACTTAGGAAATGGATGTCAACACAGAAAGTTAGAAAACAGTAATGCCTAAGTAAAAGTTAGTGTGGGATTCATGTCTTGTCCTGAAATGTTCTGTGGTGCTTTTGTGTCTTTGCACACCAGGACTGGAATCTCCTGAACTGTAAAAGCACAATGATTATTCTTGCTGCTCCATAACAGAAATATGATGAGGGAGAAAAAAAAGGAGATCTGAGTGCTGTCCAATTCTTGGTTTAAGATCTTAAAATTCAGTAGCTACAGAGCTCTATTCTAGTGCAAGAGTATACATCACAAAATAGGTATGGGATAAGATCTCTTAAAACACATTACCCCAATGGTTGTTCATTTATGTTTCTGTGGTAACAGTAGGATCTTCATGCCTTAATCAGATAATCAGACATAGCACAAATGTGAGACACGTTCTGTGTCACTAGTTCCACCAGGGAGCAATGTTTACAAAAGTTATCCATATATCAGATATCACTACCCAAAATGCAAAGACTATGCATCTGAATCTTCACTCATGCTTAAGCAGCTGTTTTTACAGCTGTGTACCTTATCAGAAACACACTGGGCTATTTTCAGGGAAGCATGCATGTGTGTTCACAATCTGCCAATAACCCACCAGTCTTTAGCATGTACCTCAGGGTCTTGATCAATTGCAAACAATGAAAAAAAACCAGGAGTCTTATGGATACATGGATAAACTGCAATCTGGACAGAATGAAAGCCTTCAGCTGCTCTAAGGACGAAGCAGGATGAGGTGGAAGTGAAAGCTTTGTGACAGGATTATTATGTTTTAACCAGCAGGGTTTCTCCAGTTTTTCTTATTGTCACAAGTATGGATTAGTGGCAATTCTTACAAATTAGTGCAGCTGAAAGCAGTCTGTTATTCTTGTTATTTCATTAAAGCTTGGAATTTTGGTACATTCTCAACTCCCACATATCAACAAATGAAGGAAGTGCCATGGGGACTCTGGATGTTGTACCCTCCCACAACAGGCTGGATCCTTTCTGCCTGATCTGTTGCAATTAAGCTAATGAAGCCCCATCACTAGACTTGGGCTTCTAATCAAGAGAACAAACTATGGCTGAGTAGGTGCAGGGATTCTGGCTTTTCTGTAACTAGAAAAGCTCCTGATACTTCATGGTGTGATGCTGTAAAACTCTATTTAAGGAGGCAAAGATTCAGAGCTAAGACTGCCTGTGTTCTCAGCACCAATACTGTCAGAAAAAAGGCACATAGCATAAAGAAACGAGTATGGGAACAGTGCCAATGCAGGCTGCACTGCTGCAGACCCTAGTGGCTGCTGCAGTACTGGAACCAGTTAATCCTGATTGTGTCACAGCTCCAGCACAAGGGCTCTTGCCCTTCTGCTGGGAAATCTCCTTGTTAAGATCCAGTCTGTCCCATGAGGCAATGCTCTCATGTTTTGAAAAATCTATGTTCAGAGCTAGAAGAGTTTTTGGAAATGGAAACCATAGACACAGGATTCACAGCAGACACTAAAATGAAGTGCAGTTTGTCAGGGGAGATGCAGAGAAGAGAGCTCTGTGGCCACAGGGATTGGATTAACAAACATGTTAAAGGAACGGAAATGTATCTCAAGAGCCCATATGGGAAAAGGACTTAGGTCCTCAACAGCTTCTCAAACAATTTCTTAGAATAAACATCCTGTATGCCAAATAACAAACTGCAGCCTCTCAAGTGAGATGCATGAAAATACCTAACAATTCAGTAGTCTATAAAATATCAGGAAAGATTTGAGGGGCAAATTGGGCTTTTTGGGGGGGAAAAAAAAATCACCAGGCTCCACAAAATTTCTGGAAAAGGAAAAAATCAAGCAGCTTTTCTAAGTGATGCATATATATTTAAGAAGACTAAAGAGACAGGCTGCCAGTTGGGTGCTCTCCTCTGATAGCTATGGGTAAGAAAGACCGGGTGGCAGCCAGACTGGCTGCCTTGACACCTCAAGAACGTGTCACTAAGCACACAAGTGTAGTCTCAATATGTGACAGTTATGCAAGTCTCAAGGAACTGCCTCGAAATGGAAAGCAGGGAGATTTTTACTAGGGAAACAAATGCTGTATCATTCATGATGTTGAAATAACAACAACTGTTTATAGAAATCCACAATAGTTAGCTAACAGTCAGAAGAAAAAACCCCAACAGACTTTTAGGTTGCTATCCCTTTACCTGTTCTTCTCCTCAAGTTCTTTATTAGCTTTCCTTTTGAACTTGGGCAAGAGCTGTTGAAGAAGATCCTTGACCGCATCTCGCTCCTTCACTGCTGTGCTTTCATTGGAGAAGTGGAAGTTGGTTGTGTCCCCTGCATGCAATACCAGCTGCAGCTGAATTTTAGCTTTACCTTCTGGACTGATTTTCTGGCCTAGATTGCAGAGAGACAGACAGTAAGCTTATACAAGAAACTGTCTTCCCTAGAGTATTTGCTTATAAGCAGTTATTCTCATCATCCAATTAAATACCATTACCCTGCATGTGAATTGCAGCTGTGAAAATGGAACAGTCAGTCTTTCCCTTGAATTGGATTGAATCCTGCACCTTGTTCACTCTAAAATGCAAGACACAGACAGTAGCAGCCTGTTGCTTAATATCCTTCAGCTCCTGCTCAGGAGTCCTGATTCATCTTTTAATTCCCCACAGGATCCATTAGAAAACTGCTGCAAATGAGGCTGTCTTCACCTGGACACTTTAACATGGAAGCAATCCAGGCTGCTGCTGAAAGGTGACCTCATTCCCCCTTTCCATTTCTTCCTGCTGCATTTCTTGTATGATGGCTAGCGTTTGTGCTGCAAGCTGAACCAAGGAACTGATCCACTGAAAAGCACCCCCTTTTGTTTTTGCAGCTGGCCCAGCTCCTGCAGAAGGACAGTGGTACGAAAGCAGAGGTAGGGTGGGTAGGAGCACATCTGGATCCCAGTTTCCAGTGGTGAGCTAAGTGCAGTTAGCCACTAGTGCTCCCCAAATTAATCACCAATGCCTCCAAGGTACTACTACACTCTCATGAGTCATAAGAATCTAATTCCTGCTTCCATCCTCATAACCAGAGGGAGCAGAGGCTGGGAGACCTATGCTTATGGACGGTTGTGCTATAGTGACTTTAGTGAAGCACTGCAAATGGCACTAACCTAACTTTTAATAGCAGCCCTTTCTCTAAAGCAAGTGGGAGACAGGAACCAGATGTCAACACTAAATCACCTTCTCTATAACAAATTGACAAAAACATCTTACCCTTTTTTATTTCAGATGACAAAAAGCACATCTTTCATCTAAGTTAAAAATACTTCAATGCCTATACATGCACGTATTTAAAATATAAGATCCTTAAGTGTAAGTTAATAGCTAAATAAAACCTTCACAAAGTTGATTATTATAGGTGAATGGGGCTTTTAAACTTCTTATCACTTTCATAATTTAAGAAAATATCATCTTAGTTCTGATCCATCACACACTTTCAATCATGCTGCAGTGCCTGTATGTGACTTTAAACAGCAATAATCACTAAACCATTACCAAGTGACACACACAACTTACTTTTTATTCCTTCTTTGGCATTAAAGAACATGATATATGAGCACTAATTGGAGCCAGAAAGGCAGCATGCTATAGACATCTACTGTTTAGTTTTGACTTGCAAGTACTCTGCTGTTGTAACAGCAAATGCTTATTCAGAATGTTACCAGCTAGGCCAAACTACAGAAGCTGAAACTTCTGAAGCTATGGTCTGTTGGATGAAAATAAACTGAGCTCATTTGATATGAAAAGCGAAACAGCTTTAGATACTGAGTTAAACAGATGACATACCAGATAGTTTGTGTTAGACTGAAAATCCTGTATCCTTCCTTGATCCTCCTCTCACCCTTCCCTCTACAAGCATATGGCATAGATTATTTTTCTGTTCAATTTATTGCAGTAGTTTATCAAGGTTAATAGCAAATGCAGCAGATGTAAGTTAAACATCTGAAGACTGCAGAAGTTCTGTGGTAGCATCCTTAAGCTGGTGATACTTTACCACAGTCCTGATCTCTGCTACTACAGAGTAGCGTGGCCAGAGCTCCAGACCCCTGCAACCCTCCTGAAGTATCAACACCTGCAATTGCATGGCAGGTGAGCTTTGTGTGGTATTTAGGTGTCTGTGGCACTCATGCTGAGTGCAGCAGGCAGTGCTCACTCACATTTGATGTCTGCATACATGTGGCTGACGGTGAAGCGGTCCTTGCCCTCGGGAGCCCAGGCAATGCGTTCGGCCATCAGGTACAGGGCCCCATCCTGCTTCTTCTGACGCACCTTCTTCACTATCAGCAGCACTTCTTCAGATGATGTTGCCATTGTGGCTACAATGAGCTGTTAAAAACGTACAGTTGAGCTGATTAGCTATGCTGTAACTCTTTCACTACTCCTATCTATATTAAAGTATTATAGCCCCCATTTACTTGTTCATGCCTATATCATCTTGGGACTATTTCAGATAAATGTGCTCCCCTCTTTCAGTACAATCAGCAAATTTATTTAAACAAAATACTCCCACCTACCTAAAAAATTCATCTAATTATATTGCTGATACTGCTTTTGATCCACTAAAAGACCCACAAATCTTACATTTAAACTGATAACTAAATTTTCCTGGTTTACTGTCCTTTTACTGGTTTTTCTAGTTCAGAAGAATACTGAAGCTAAGCAATGATGAATTCCAAATCTTTTCTGGCACTGGCAGCAATTCCCTTCTTCAGTGGGAATGGCAGATGCTAAGTCATTTCAGAAAAGGGAAGGATACAAGGTATGTGAAAAATCATGGATTTTCAGTTCACTGTGCTAAAGATAAGGTAGCCCAGTAAGATTCAGGTGTTCTTATTGTGGTGGCTTTTGCCCATGGCCTGAACAACGTTTTGTACACTTGACTGCAACTGATCAGTCCCTCTCCTCCAAAGTCTGAGGAACTAATGTTACATGTACTACAGCACAATGCTAATTCTGTCAGCAGTCTCAAACCAACAAGACTTTGGATACTTGCTGCATTGTTCTCCCCAGCAGTCACTGTCATTCCTCTCCCCAGGTTCAGCCTACAGCCTTAAATTTTTCAAGAGATAAAGGATACAGCAAGTATTCCTATACTCTGTCAAACATACTGTTGGTACACTTATCAAAAATGTACATCTTTGCTGAAAATGTTTAGTATGTCCAGTTGCTGTATTTTGTGTATCATAAACTTTACTACTGATATGCAAAATATTATTTTTCCAAGCTAATGTGGATGTTGCGTGTGCTTCAGAATACCTGTAATATTGCTGGGATGCACACTGAAGTTCAGATTGTAACCTGCATCAGCTATCACACTACTAGTAGGTATCACAAAATGGTAGTTCTAAGCGTATAAATTCACATATTTCTTTTTTTCTTAAAAAAACCTAAAAAACAACGAAACACCAACCAGCAGCAGACAAGACATTTTATTCTGACAATTTGGACAGTAGCACAGCATTCTCTTCAACAGAAGTCTTACAAGCTCCTGTGCAAATGAGTTAAGTAACACACTAGATGGAAAGACATAATGGCAAAAGGGCTCTGCACTTACTCTTCACTCCCTCACCATTCCAGCCATCCAAGGCTTTGCTAAAGAGTTCAGTCATGCCAAGCTGAATGTGAGGTTTCACATCAGCACCACTGCAGCAGTCACTAGAACACACTGTGCCACATTCAGAGCATCCTTGGTAATACTTCTTTCTCAAAGAAAACTGCATGGCATGATTTCAGGACTGTTCCCTAGCATAATCCATTACAGTCTGTCTCCCAGCAGCACTATTCCCTTTCAATGCTATTCACACAACCATTTTATGTAGTTTCCTGTTGTGGGTCTGCAGTCTCATCAGCACCTTATCCTTACTGGAAAAAGGCAGCTGGCCACAGACTCTCAGAGACTGGAAACCTCACCATGTGCAAGACTAGGGATTTGGTGTTTTTCTCCCTTCGTTACTTTATAGTCCTTTAAGGTCGTTATTATCCAATGTAATGGAGGCAAAGCCACAGAACACAAAGGAATTCAACCTGTACAGAACAGCAAGAAAAAGGAAAGCATTCCCACAGTCAGGCTCATTCTGATGCCAGCTGCTCTGCTTTTCTACCACGCCATTTCACCTTCCTACACCCAGTCTTTCAACTACAGAAGCAAAGAATCAGCAGCTACCAAGTTCTCCTTCAGAGCCCTTCTAGTACCCTGCAGTGTGCAATCTGTGAGAGCACAATTATCCCGCAAGTGGCTCATTCCACCTCCTGGGAGGGCGAGCACATGGCTCATGCTGTTCTTCTTTCTGTCACGGCTCTACTTCCTTTTTCCTGCAGTAATTTTACAGTGGCAGTGGGATGATACAACTCACAAGCACAGTAAGCATTACCCAAAATGGAGAAAACCCTGAGCTGTCTTTTGAAGAGTACATCAGAAAGAATAAAAAAAACTATTAATAATAGGGATTTAGGAAGGTTACAGTCTGTCACTAATGGAAACAAAATGGCTTTGTGTTACAAGAAGTACAGGAAAAATTCTAAAATAGGAATCTTGCTTCAAGATTTCATTCCCTGTCTCCTGCAGGGAAGGCTACATCCTTGCTAAGCAAAGCACACACAGTACACAGCTCAGCTTTTGGGTTTTTTTGGGGCATGTAAGGCTTACTATGCAGCAGAGAGCCATCAATGATGTACTCGTTCCTGCCCAAATCTCATAACCTCTACATTTAACATCTGAAGCTTCCAGGAATCAGTGCTATGGATGATGACATTGCTGCTGTGCAGGGCAAGAACTGCCACATGCACACAGAGAAATGCTGTTATTTTGTGGCTTTAAGTGATAATTTTAACCTGCTACAGCATTGGTGTTCTTCAGCAGCTGGTTCAAGTATGAACAGGAAGGTCATACAACTTATTTTAAATTCCCCAGCAACAGAGCTTGGTCAGCATTTCTAAAAACACTTGGATCAACCAGAAGCCCTAACAATGAGGTACAACTTGTCATCAGGCCTGTCTTGGGGATGTTAATTTCAGCTGCAGTTTACAATAGGCAAGGTCCATCAGGAAGCTTCAGTTTTGGCATAGACCAAAAGAAATGTTCTGTGTGCTTATCCACCTACAAGCCCTCCCCTTGCAGCTCTGTGGGAGCAAAGAGCTTCTGGAAATACCATCAAATTCCAAAAGCTATCTTTCCTCCATTGCAGGGAATCTTCCTAAGCACTCTTAAGATACAGTACCTCTGATCTGTGTTTTACAACACCTGTTCTGAACACTCTCCCTTACCAGCACTTTACTCCAGTCTCTTTCCATGAGCAGAAATAAAGGAAACGTCTGCACGTTTTAATAATCCTGACTTGGCCAGGGTGGCCACGGGCTGGCAGGCAAGCTCTGACAGATCAATGCAGGCCTTTCTGCTGCTGGGCTTCCGCTCCCCGCAGGCAGCAGCAGAATCACGGAATATCTGTGCCAATGGCCCAGTCTGACCCGCAGCGGCACAGGGACGCTGCCAGCTCCGGGCGGGGGCAGAGCAGCGCCCCGCGGGGTGGAGGGGATCTGTCAGCGGGATGGAGAGGTGGCAGCAGTGCCGCTGGTCCCGGGCACACCGGGGGGGATGCACCGTGCTGAGGGGCCAGCCCGGCCTCTCCCGATCCGCATCACCCACGCTCCGCGAGGGATGTCACCCTGCCACCAGACCGGCCCGAGGACACCCGCACGCTGCCGGCGGGGACGGCGCTGCCACGGCACCTCTTTGTCTGCCGCCCGCACCGGGCCGAGCGCGGGGCGAAGCCCGGTGCCCCGGCAGCGGTGCCGCCGGCGCCGCGCTGCCGTCCCCGCCACCGCCCGCGGCCCCGCGGAGCGCAGATCGGCGGTGCCGCCGCCCCTTTCGTCCCTTCCCTCACCGCAGCTCCGGCCCGGCCACCGTCACACGTCCGCCGGGCAGGAAGGAAGCGCGGGAGGCCAAAGGCCGCCGCGGCACCATCGCGACGCGGTCCCGCCGCCCCCGGGGACGGATCGCCGGGGCAACGCGGCGGTGAGGCGGATCAGGCCCCGCGGCCTGCCCGGCGCCGCCGTTCCCCGCGCCCCGCGCCGGCGGCTCTTACCGTGCGGGCTGCGCCGGGAGCTACTCCGAGTGCGAGCGGCGCTACGGGGGCCGGGCCGCGGCCGCCGCCGGGGCCATGGGGCGGGCGGGGCGGGCACGTGACCGGAACGGGCCGCGGGGCGCCGGGGGTGGGGCCCGCACCACGTGACAGGAGCGGCTCCGAAGCCGCGCGTCCCCGGCGGTCACGTGGCGCCGGCGCCCCTCCCGGCCCCCGCCCCGGTCACGTGACGGCCGCTCCCCCGTCGCCATGACGGCGGCGGGCGGAGGGGCAGTTACGCGGCAGTAAAAACGGTACCGCCACCGCCCCCCGCCCCCATCCCCGCCGCGCCCGGCCCGGCCCGTTTCCCACCGTCACCCGTCCGCGTGGGCCCCGCTCGTCGCCCGCCATCGGCCCCGGCGGCCCGTCCTGCTCCGCTCCCGGGTCGGCGGCGCCGCCTCGCTGCGGGGAGGGGCCTCGCCCCGGCCCGCGCGCCGGGAGGGAGGGGGCGCCGCGCGCGTCACGGCGTCACGTGGCCGGCGGGCGGGTGCGCGCGCGTGACGCCGCTTCCTCCCCCTCCTCCTCCAGCTGCTCCCGCGCGGGCGGCGCGTAATGAGGCGCGGAGTGAGCGCGCGCTCCCACCCCGCCCTCCCGCCGGTCACGTGGGCGCGCTGTTTGGAGGCGGCACCGGGAGAGCGGTGAGGGAGCAGCGGGACCGGGAGAGCGCGGGGCGCGCTGAGGGAGCGGCGGCGGGAGAGCGCGCAGTGGCGGCGAGAGGGAGAAGGAGCGAGCCGCGCTTCCTCTGCCCCGCCAAGGCTAGCCTCCCGTCCCCTCCCCGCGGTTTCTGAAGGGGTTTAGGGGATTCCTCTGTCCTTTGCGAGCCTTCGCCTTGTCCGGGTGCGGCAGACGGAGTCCCGCGGCTCAGCCCCGGCCGGCCGCTCACACCGGCGGGATGTGGCGCAGAGTGGGCAAGGCAGAAGTGGCCATTAACGTTTTTAAGACGCTTTGAGAGCTTAGAAGAAATAACTTTTAGTTTCGTTGGCTAAATGTGCCTCTTCCCTTTTCCTAGTGCCTGGTGAGAGTGAGCGCTCGCTTTCCTTTAGAGGAAATGTAAATTTCCTCCATGACGGCTTTTCTGGGAGGGAGTTCCTTAATTTATGGGACCGCATCCTAAAGGGTACTTAGAAATTCCCGCACTTGCCTGTGCAGTGTAACAGGTTTAGCCTTTTGTTAAGCAATGTACAGGTTTAAACTTTAAACTCAACAAGAAGTTGTTTTAAAGTATGTGCTGCTTAGAAAAAATATGAGGTTGCGATTTCAGTAGTTACTTAATTCTTGGATTTCACTCTGTGTTATCTCTTGAATGTGGGAAATGACATTCAGTGGAGAGCATAGCTTATAATTGTATCAAAATGCACAAATGCAGCTAATTCTAAATTTTGTATAACTTGAGAATAATGCTCCTTAAATTTACTTTTGGAGACGATATGATGTAGTTATAAAATGCCAATGCTAGATGTTTCCTTGGGAAAGCTAGTTTCAAATCAAGGTTGCGTGCTGTGGAGAAAAGTGAATTTTTCAAGAAAACAAGGTGTATTTAACTTGTTTCACAGGCAGATGTAAATATAACTGCAGTTTAAATATTTCCAGTGTGTTATATGATAGATTAAGTTTTCAGAAATGAACTTGAACAAGAACTTCTCAGAAATGAAGCAGGAGTCTTATTTTCCAGCCCTTGAGCCTCTTTTTGGTGAACTGAAACCTGATGGTTTTTGAGTAAGAAAACATTTGGTGTTTCTTTAAGCACAGAACACCAGCTCAAATGAAAAAAAAAGTGAGCTAATGAAGAACTTTATTTTTGGCAGGTACAGCTAAAAGCTAAAGCTGTAACACACCCATGAGTGAGCAACACTAGTCGTGTGCATCCATGGCCTCTGTGCCAGTAATTCCAGACTCTTACAACCATGTCTTGGCAGAGTTGGAGTGTTTGGATCCGTTGCTTTCTGCACTCAGGTTGGATTCCAGTCGTCTTAAGGTGAGTTTGTGGTGTGTGGCTTTTTTTTTTTTTTAATTTTTTAAAAAATTCAAGTAATGACCCCATTTGGCTAATTATTTGATTAAGCCATAGGATTAATCTAACTCTTTTTGGGGTGTATGCATGCTATCTTAGTGGCGGAGGGAGTACTTTGGGAAGAAAGAGTAAAGATAATGAGCCGTGTTGCTCTGTGTGTGTTTCCTTAATGCAGCTGTGGGTGACACAGCCTGACTCAGCTTACACTGTTTGCTTCAATTGCAAAGTGCTGTTTAATGATCTTCACTGCCAGTGGTTCAGGAGTGGTACACAGAGCTGGCAAACAATGAAGCCTTTAAAAACCCCACCATAATAAATGTAAGAAAAAGATGCTGTGATCAGAACTTACCAGGTTATGCATTATGATTTTTATTCCCTCAGTGCACGTGTGTAGATGTGTCAAAGAGATGGCTGGCTCTAGGCAGCTCAGGAGGAGGACTGAACCTTATCCAGAAGGATGGTTGGAAGCAAAGACTCTTTCTCACTCACAAGGTAAGGATAAAAATTTTAAATGAAAATTTCCAAAAATGGGGCTGGGAAAGAAACATTATTTGAAGTTTATGTATTTTAAGAGTCAATAGGTGCTTTCAGCTTACTGGCTTGTCCAAAGAAGGTGAAGTTTTGGACTGCTGTGTTTAAAATAGGTTGTGGTTCTGGAGGGTATCCCCAGAGTGTGTTAGATTTCATAAAGTGTGAAAAATATTACTTCAGAGTGTCAGACCTTTGTTTTTCAAATTCTTACTTTTTAACAGCAGCAACGAAGTCACCTGAATATTTAAGGATCAGAAGAAAATTTTGTATATGAAACTAGAGCAACTCACAAGTAGATAGCTCCCAGTGTTTGAATGTTCAAACTGTGACATACCTGGATAAGTGAAGAAAAGATAGGCTGACTTACTGTTGCTGGAAGAGATTGTGAAACAGAGATTGTTATTTGTACAGCCAGGTGCTATTTCCTAGGAGCCACTGCTGCTTCCAGTATAGCATGAATGCAGCCAGTTTATTAAGGCTGGGAGCACCTCACTTAATTCTGTCAAAACAGCTTCCAAAGGTGTGAGGACAGAAGAGTGATTTCTGTGCTTCCCAAATCAGAGAATGCACTGCAGTCCTTGCTCTTGATGTTGTTGTGCTGTTGTCAGCTGCCTCTTGGAGTAAACTCAGTGTTTGCAAACAAAACCCAAGCAAGCAGTGAAAACCAGCCACATCACAGCAGAGTGGTAGCATCTCTTGGCATGAATCTGGTTTATAGCTTAAAGATGAAAGCTGCACGGTGGTAGTGGCAGTACAGGAACAAGTTTTACCTGCTCTTACTCCTGTGCTTGCTTTCAGGAAGGTGCCATTTCCCGGGTGGCCTGTTGTTTGCATGATGAAGACTATGTTGCTGTTGCCACCAGGTGAGTGGTCTGCTCACAAACCTGAGCACTGGATTAATATTTTTAAGAAGCTTCAAGTTTCAGATGTGACAGCTGCTGAGAACTCAGAGTTAATTTACCAGGTTAACTGGTGGAGGCCACTACAGGATAATTTTCTGCACAGACAGTTTGCTTAATTTTTTTTTCTGGAGCAGTCATTCTAGAGTTAAGTATTATTTCTCTAACTGAACATGTATGGCACAGCTCTTGCATGTGAAATTATGATGATAAATGTCTTTCTGAGACCTTTCAGCATAAAAAGAAGCATTTTCATTAACATGGTAGAGTGAGATTGATGGTTAATTCCATTTGCATTTATTAAAATCCATTTAAATGTTTTTCTACATCCTCACTTCCAAGTGTAATAACTGTAAGAATAGCCTTACAAAGCTGCTTGTACATTGCAGTGCAAAGAAGGACACTTATTCTTCTGCAGAATTAAGTGTGACACTTGTTGAAACCATGCAGCCTCAAACAGAACCAGCTCTGAGGCATGCTGCTTTGCTTGGGTCTCCTCTTGCTTTGGGAAGAAACATCTTTATGAGAAGACTTATTTTCAACTTGTATTCTCCTTTTAACTTGTTGTAGCCAAGGCCTTGTTGTGGTTTGGGAGCTGAATCAAGAACGCCGTGGGAAGCCAGAACGGATTTATATTTCCTCTGAGCATAAGGGCAGAAAAGTCACAGCTCTGTGCTGGGATACAGCTGCCCTTCGAGTTTTTGTAGGAGATCATGTGGGGAAAGTATCAGCCATCAAGATTAACACATCGAAACAAGGGAAGGTAAAATGTTGCATACTTTTTTTCAGCTTAAGTCACAGGGGGTGATGTGGGGAATCTTTGTTTATTTTGGCAAAGTGGAACAGAGCAGGACTTGCCAGCTAATGAAGTTCTGGTGGCTTTAACTGTTGGGATGAAGAACCAGTGTCTTGAGACAACCGTAGAGATCCTGACCCATGAACTCACCCCATCCTTATTCTATCTATTTTAGTAATGCAACTAGAAAATGCTTTCAAATGTTCAGAATTAAAAACTGGTCAATCTCCTGCTTCTTGGAATTCACAAGTATCAAAATTAAGGGCCTTGGTGTTTCTCAGCCTATTGGATTCCTTAGACTCCAGCTACAGGTTCAGCTGTTTGTTTTAGTCCTCGGTTCAGCTGTTGGTCAGAGAAAGAGCAGTCCCAGACCCTGATTTTGCTTGGCTTTGTCGGGATGCTCTGATTGTTAAACATTTGGATCGGATAAGATAAATGGTAGGTGGTCATCGAGCCTACATGCTTTATATTTTGTGCAAAGGACACACCTGTTAGTGATAGCAGCCTGATTTCTAGCCCTTGAGTGTTCTTTAGCTTTTACTTCTACTGGGTCCTTTCTTTTTAATCAGTACAAAGGAGCAGAACCTGGAAATAGTTGTGTTTGTCTGGGTGCTTTCTGGCCCTCATGGAAGATTTTGATGGAAAATTGACTTATAAGTAGCAAGACCATTATTATATTTAAATAAAGAGCAGGGAGGGGGGTGGGGAGGGGCGGCGGGGGAAGTCAGCTGTGGGAGGAGAAAAGGGCAAGGCCCATGGAATCTGTGTCTGTTCATGTCTGTTAAAGGAGCAGGACTGTTGGGTTTCTCAGATAATGCAGTTAGTCATATTCCTAAGCAGGGAAAACACCAAAATGGTGACTGTCTGACAGCAAATTGAAATGCAGTTCCCAGTAGTTTCCTTATCCATAAGTCTATCTGAGACTGCTCATCCACCCATGCAAACGGAGACACTGGTAGGATAAATAGTATGTGGATAGTTTGTGGTAGGGTAACAGAGAAGGTGAGTTTGTGAATAATTTAATTCCAGTAGAAGTTTTTTTTTTTTGTATCAATTAATCCCTCTGGTCTGTTTCCATAAAATTGCTAGCTCAGTGTACCTGTGGGGAGAACTGGAAAAAAAGCACAAAGCTTACAATAGCAGGCATAAAACTCTCTCTTAATGTTACAGGAAAAAACTCTTTATAAAGAAATATCAAGATGCTACAGGGATATGACTCTTTTTTTCTTTAATCTTCAATATTGGTTTTGGGAAAAGGAGGATTTAGATTTCTATGCTTCTGAGTATTGTAGCCTTGCTTTGTAAAGACAAAAAAGAAAGGCACTGCTCTGTCTTATGCTGTGTATTCATAGCATACATGAGTCTTTTCTGAGTTTTGCTGTTTTAACATAATGAAACAGTCTTTACTTTGAACTCAAGACCACCAGCATGTTTTCTCTTTTTTTTTCCTTTTTTAACTGTAGGCTGCAGCTACTTTTGTGATGTTTCCTGTCCAGATTATAACCACAGTAGATTCTCGGGTGGTTCAGCTTGATTATTTGGATGGAAGACTGCTCATATCTTCTCTTACCCGCACTTATTTATGTGATACTGAGAGGCAAGTTCTATTTTATTTCTGAAATAATGGACTTCAGAGTCACACACAGTTTCTGAAATTACATCAATGTCTCTTTACCTAGCTCATGCTCCCTCAGTCTGTTTCTGAAGATGCTGGGAGGGGTAGTGTCAAAAGTTTTACTGAAATCAAGATAAACAACATCTGCTGTTCTCCCCTCAACTACCCAGCCTGTCATTCTGTTGCAGAGGGCTGTTAACATGACTTCCCTTCCATAAATTCACACTGACTGTTCATAATCACTGTCTTATTTTTCATGTGATTGGAAATTATTTCTGGGAATGTTCCCACCTTCCCATCACTAGGTTGAACAACTGGTTCTGCTGAAAAAAAACCCTTTGATCTGAGCATTCATTTCAGTTAATGAATATTTCTGCACCCTGTCTTGTATAAACTTTGGGCAGGCTTTGTAATATTCATTACAGATTTTTTTAAGCACCAAAACCAATTCAGTGGTGGCGATTAAGAAAAACATAAAATTAATTAGAGCTTTTATTAATGCTGCCTTACTTAACAAGTATATTTTTTCCCCTCCAGAGAGAAGTTCTGGAAGATTGGTAATAAAGAGAGAGATGGAGAATTTGGAGCATGTTTCTTCCCTGTTGGAAAAAGCAGTGGGAATCAGCAGCCATTAATATACTGTGCTCGACCTGGCTCGAGGATGTGGGAGGTGAACTTTGATGGGGAAGTGCAAAGCACACATCAGTTCAAGCAGCTGCTCTCATCACCACCTCTTCCTGTTGTTACTCTCAGGTAGAAACATGAGTGTTATCAGTGTTAAACTTGTTTGGGATGTCCTTAAGACTGAAAAGACTAAATCAATTCCTGCTTCAGTCAAATGTTAATCCTAGTTGTCATCTTAATACAGGCTCCTCTAAGAGGTGTAGCCAGTAATTATCAAAAATGCCAAAACCTTGGTTCTGCAGCTATGTCTGTGAGCGCAATGAATGCTGCTGTTATGAGACTATATTTATTTAAGCCAGCCATGCATTTATAGGATTAAGAATTTTAGAAAGTAATGGTATTGTAGCTATACTTATACTTGATAATAATTTTATTTTGCAGGCAGGATCCTCATTATACTGGTTCCAGCTGCTCTCCACAATCTTTATCTTTCTCCAAGCTGCTGTATTTGACGTGAGTATTGACAGCATAGCTTCCTGTTGATAAAGTTGGCTTAAAAAAATATATATTCTCCTAATTTATATTACCAACTTCAGGTTTTTGCATAAGAATTTCCCAAGTATCCTGCTAAGCCTGTCTCACATCTCACTTGCTATGCTTAAGCCAATGCAATCTCTGCATATTTTACATTTTTTTAAAATTTTACCTATTTTATCACAATTGACTGTTGCTTCATTAACATATACTTTAATTGCAGTGAGCACTGTGTGGTGACCTGGACAGAAAGAGGCATTTATGTTTTTCTTCCCCAAAGCCTTCAAGTCTTACTCTGGAGTGAAGTTAAAGGTAAACTAACGATTCTTAAATGTTGCTTTGTAACATTGTCTGTTACACTGGTCATTCCTGAAGTCCTTGCCTAACATGGAAACTATTCAAGCTCAATTTCTGCAGCTGGATTGCAGAATATTTATAAAAAACTTGTCATCTGTCTGGTATATCCTTGAATATTAACCATCTTTGTGCCTCCTCCAGCCAACCCCTCCTTCCATAGATCTGAAAACATGCTTCTGGAGAAACAAAACATGGTGTAGAGTGACTCATAAGATACAGTAGTTAAAACAGAGGTGATTAACCTGCAGTATCCTTTTCTCTTTACTCAGGCTCATTGTCAGGTGTCCTATGAAGGATAAACTGGCTGCTGAAAGTTTAAAATCTGGGGTTCTTTTTTCTCTAAAACCTGCTTAAATTGCCTAGAAGGAATATATTTATTTGGCAAATGAGTGAAGCCTCATAAACAGTGGTGTGCTTGGTTATAAGCAGAGTCCTACAATAGTTATTGTCAGTCAGTCTTTCCCCTTCTCCCCATTTTGGTGTAAAGTTTGCAATACCTTTGTTGTGGAGTGTTTGCATACAGCATTAGTATTGTATTTGAAAACTTCTGGAAGACCAAAGTTGTTTTTTTACCAGTGAATATTTTCCTTCTGTTTCAAAGCTAACAGTTATGTATTTATCATCTTTATCAGGCTTTAATTTTTCATCTCAGAGCAGAAGGAAACTTTTTTGTAATTTAGTGTATTTTTTGAATGTTTTCTAGAAATGCAACTCTGGAAAGTTTTGACTGTTTTATAGTGGTGAGGTGCTAGGTCAGCACTCCTCAGTGTTTGTTTTCCCCATGCATCTCATGCTTTTCACTCATTTGCAGTCAGGTGGGAATATGCTTTCACCTTCTTTCATGGACAGAAAGGAGTGTTGATTAATGACTTTAGTCCTTCAGGTATTGCTGTGTGTGTGGTTTTGCAGATATTCAGGATATTGCAGTTCACAAGAGCGAGTTGTTCTGTCTGCACACAAATGGGAAAGTTGTGCACCTCTCCCTCCTGCTGGTTGATCGCTGCATAGAGCGTCTGATGAGAAGAGGATTCTGGACCCTCGCTGCCAGGGTCTCTTGTCTCTTCCAAAATTCAATTGTTTCTTGCAGAGTAAGTAAATACCTCCTTGTAAATGTTCAATACAACATCACTGTTTTTCCTGTCCTCCCCCTCCACAAAGTTTCATGGTCACTGAGATTCACTTTGTTGGAGTTTTTAAAGTTATTTAAACATTATACTTTAAGGATGAAAATCATCCTGCATATATGGTATCCTTTGTTTTCACATGTGCATTAGAAATAATGCTTCTGTTTCACTGGGTGCTTTTAGGCAAGAAAAAATTTGCCTCTAGACAAGCTGGAGCACTTGAAGTCTCAGCTGGATGCTTCGACCCAGCAAGATCTCACTGCACAATTGGAAGAACTGATTGCAAAGTTGGAACCTCTGGATTCTGCATGCAGCAGTAGAAGGAGCAGTATTTCATCTCATGTATGTGTATTGGTAATGCTAAAAATGTGATCTACAGGTTTTATCTGTATGGCTTGAAGTCACCTCATTGCTCCCTTGGAAGATGAGGCTTTCATTTCTACCCTGTCTACTCCATCTCGTAATGCTGCATTCAAAAACTAGGTGTGGTGAAGAGGTATGAAACACCATTACTTGCATTCTGGAAGCTCAGACCTCTGCCTCTTTCCCATATTATTTTAGGGCTAATGGCTGAGATGTGGACAAAGATTGGTACGAAGATGGCTTTTTCCACAGCTCTGTTTAATGTTTTAATGTGCTTCAGTAAAGATAGTCTTGGTTATAACTCTAGTTTTATATGATGAAAATGAATGTCTGAGTGATCAGAGCTATCTTAGCCCTATGGAAAAAATTGTTGTCTCTAAGAAGCTTAAGGAGAAAGCTCTAAAAAAAATAATCAAAGCATATTTCTAATAAGTATACAGCTGCTTTGCAAGAAAGGGGAAATGTTTCATAGTTTATACAGTATCAGCTCCTGGTTTCACATTATTAACAGTGTTTAAAAGGAAAGTTTAAAAATCCAAGTAATGTAAATACCATCTTGATGGGGCAGACAAGTTTTTCTTCATTAGCCACTGAAAGTAAACCTGTAGACTGACCATGAGCAAAAAAATGTGTGTTGGTCCTGAAACGGAATCGTTTTGTGGGGTCTGTAATCGTGCTAGCTGGGTATGGCTGACCAGCAGGAGGACAGATTCTTGGGTATGCAGCTACAAAAGGGTGAAGTGACAGTTTTGACTGCAGGACTAAAGCTGAGGTGGGTTTTGCCTTGCACTGGGTACAACAGTTGTTCCATAGGCTGCTTTCCTAAAAGCAATTGCAGCACACACATCTTTTTAAAGGCACTGAACTGCACACTTGCTGGCATCTGTGCCCTGTTCCATTCTGGATATGGTAGAAGTACTCTGTTAAATAGGAGTTTTCCAGGCAGTGAATTATGAAATGTTCTGAGGTTGTTTGTGTGGGTACAGTTGGTTGAGTTCACGGCAGAAAGTTGAACAAGGAAGTGCAACTCACATGATGTCTAACTCCCCTCCTTGGTCTGACAGGAAAGCTTCAGTGTCTTAGACTCTGGAATCTACCGTGTTATCAGTCGAAGGGGCAGTCAGTCAGATGAAGACTCCTGTTCCCTCCACAGTCAAACATTCTCAGAAGATGAGAGACTTAAAGAATTTCCTGCACACCATGAAGATGAACAACTAGAACTTGGTAATGCTTCTTAATGAAAATGTTTGTTGACTATGTTTGTTCATTCTACAAGAATTTGTGTTGGCTCTGTGCTCTTGCTTTCCACTTTCAAGTTATTCATTATTAATACATGTAATGTGATCAATTGAAAGGGTCACCCCACCTTCCAGCCAAAATCCTTCCTGAAACATTAGGTTGAAAAGGTGTCTCCACAAAATCCAGGCTTGAAAGCAAACAAAACCCAGTGAAACAAAAGGTCCAGAGGGCTTAACCAAGCATGGGCTTCACTCCAACTTCCCCCTCTCCATGTGTAATCGAACATTAGTGCTAAGATTCTTTCAGCTGTCTATGCCAGTATCAATTGAGCTTCAAACAAGATTTGTTTGCTGCCAGTATCCTTTTGTAATATTTGTTCCAGAAAATAATTTCTTAATCTGGATTGTGGCTTGCATTTCTTCAGGGAAAGCAGAAGGATTCTCATAAGTGTCCTTTTCACAGGGTCTCCTTTGTACAGGGGATCATCTCTTACATATATAAACATTAGTGGAGGGGTGCTAGAATAGTTAATAACTGACATTTAGCCCATGCAGGGAGCTTTTTTATTTTATGACAAATGCCTGTCACTGGGCTTAAGCTGGAGTGAGACTGTAATGGGTCTTGTTCTCTGCTCTGTTTGGGATTGGGAGGGGATGCAGAAACCTGGGATGATGAGGAGCTGCCTTGGGACTAAGTATGATAGAGAGGCTTCCCTATAAAAAGGCTGGTTTTTTAGCTTTGCAAGGAGTAGGTGCCAGTTGAGGATGGAGAGAGTTTGGATGCTTTGGAGGAAGCCACACTGGGGAGGGAGAGCGCAGAAATTGGTATTTAGTCCCTTGTCAGTAGTGTTGTCCTGCTGAGTAAGATACACTTAGGTGTACATGTGCCTCTTTCCCTACATCACTGCAAAAACAAGTGAGGAAACTCTGAAGTGCATCATTCCCAACATTAAAAGTCAAAATTCAGGTGACTTAATTTTTGAATGTCAGAAGATAGAAAGGTTCTGTGTGTTCCACAAGAGATGACAAATTTGCTGATTATTTCCAAGTAGAGAAGTTCTAGATACTTCTTGAAGCACGAGTACTTGATTTGGTATTTGGAAGAAATGGACTTAGTGTTCCCCTGCTCACAGTGATATAAGATGTAATGAGTTTTTAGGTTTCTAGTCTGCATGATGAACAAAAGCAGCCTTATTTACAGCTAATTGTAAAGTCAGTTGTGACCTTTAGGCACTGTTGAGGGATTCTGATGGTAGATTTTTCTGTAACAGGGCAGCATCTTTTCCCCTCAACGCTGTGGTTACTGCTAACTGTTGCAAAATGCAGTGTTATCCTGGCTGTAAATGATCCCTTTTTTCTTGTTGACATCACTTAAAGATACAGTGTTTGCTTGTAACAGGAAATTATTGAGCAAAACACATTGTAAATGCTGTTAGGGGTATGGGAGAGAAAAGGAAGTAGTCAGTGATTCTGTATTTCTTCTGATTCTTACTAAAAGCCAGAGAGCTGTGGGCTCACTTAGATTTTTAAGTCCTTTCAAATAAGAGATTGATTTATACCCTAACCATGGCTTATATGTCTCTCTGCTCACATGTGATTTAGGTTTTGAAAATCATGGTCAGAACTGACTTCACCATCGGTTGTGAACTGATATATGCCACAATATTTAATTTTCCTAGGTGTTTAAATAACTCAGTGGATTAAATCAAGGTTTTGTCCTCTAAATGATCTGTAAGTCTAATTTTAGGAGATAGCTTTCATACTGTTGTTGGTGATTGATTATTTTTCTTGCTGTAAAACCAAAACACTATTAATAAAGCAGACTTAACTAGGTTCAAAGTTAGTAGTAACACGGCCCTTGAAACCTGGCTCCATGTGTTCTTGAGTATTAAAAAGGAAAGTGGGCAGGTTATCCATTAATGAATTAGTGACTTGTAGGTCGTTTCAGTGTTCCATTTTTTGCCAGATCACTGTTTCATGACTTTTAATTTTAATTCCATTTGTCAGAGAACGTATCTCATGCATCTGTGGTGATTGAGGCTGACCGGAATGAGACATTCCTCCCATTCAGTATTCCTTTGTCATTCCGTTCCCCATCTCCTCTCGTCTCTCTCCAAGCTGTCAAAGAAAGGTAAAACATGCAGCAGGTTCATTCATCCATTACATCTTGCCCTCTTCTGTCCCCTGGATTTGTAGCATTGTGTGGTTTAGTTCATACTCTGTTCTGCAAACGTGTAACTCCTGAACTGGAACGCCAGAGATGCAATCAGGTTTGCCGGGCAGTTTAAATCTTCATCTTGGCTCTAGTGAAGATACAAAGAGCTGCTGGTAACTTCAGCAGAGCCAAGACTTCAACCTCAGTTTTAAACAGTTAATAATTGTTACATGTCTAGGAATATTTACTGTTACTCTGTAAACTCTGGCTGAGGTTTGTATTCAAAGGCAAACTTACTGAATATTGTCTTGGAATTTTGCCTTCCTGTATCTTAGGGGGAAGGCTTCTTATGTTCCATAGTGACAAACATTAGAATATTCAAAGCAGATAGATATTGCTAAAACACACTTGTAAAGTGGTCTGTCCTATCCCCACATGAACTTTTCAGTGAATCTAATTGGTTTCCCAAACACTTATGGAATAATGGTAGCTCATACTTGCTGCAATTAGATCTGTATCCATTTTTTACCAATCACATTGGAATTTTAAAACTCTTTTTATAAAAATGGAGGATAAGGGGGTGGGTGTACAAATACAAAGGTGATGGTGTTAAATATTTAACTTAATTTCTATGAAACTGCTGTATATTAATTACTTAGCTAAAATATCTCTGGCCTGGCAATGGTCTGAAAAATTGCACAGCCTTCCCTTGATCACATCAGTATGTAAATAGTGTCCTGCAACAAAGAATTGTTGTTGCTATCAGCAGTGTGAGGGTCTCAGAATAAACATCAGAAGTACGTGCAATGTTTTGAGTTCTCTCTAAACTGTAAGCAGCCTTGAGGACCTTACTAGTAGTATTTCTGCTAACAATGAAAGCTACATTTTCAAGTATTCACTGCATGCAATTAATCATGAAATATAGTACTATCATATTTACAGTTAATTATGCTGAATTGGGTTGTTGTTTTTTTTTTAGTTCTAGAGCAGAAAGCAGGAAGCTTATTTTTCTGTCCAAATCTTGTTGACGTAGTTCTCTTCATGGCAGTGGTAGAAATAATTGAGTTCTGGTATGTTCACTGAGCTTTCTCTTCAATAAAACACCTGAAGGAATAGGGACTGTTGAGTGAAAAGGATCTTGTTGGTGAGCTTTGTAATCTGAAGAATTTGAAGCATTGTCAAGTGGTTTCTTACCACTAAGAGTGACTTAATTTCCTAAAGATGCTTTATGTTCAAAAGCTTTAAAATGCAAAAGCTAAAATGTAGCCAATCTGCATTTATTTGCATACAAATCACAAATACATGTCAAAAATCTATGGCTAATATTGGTATGTGATCCTGCTTCTCCAGCAGGAGTGTTAAGCATTTTAGGTTTCTATTCTGTGATAAAAACATGATCATGACTGGAGTACATATTTTGAGCAGGTTCTTAGTAATTCTGTTCCTGTTGGTCATCACTGCTCTCATCCTTTTCTCAGGAGTTCTTCAGATGATAAAGTCTCTGAAATGATAGTTTGAATGAAAAGAGTGCTTGGTTTGTTTGCTTCTGAACTCCTGATGTTAAATGTTTGAATTAGTGTTTCCAGCTTTGTACGCAAAACCACGGAAAAGATTGGCACACTTCATATGAGTCCTGAATCTAGAGGGAAGCATGAAGCAAAGGATGATGAGCAGCTGCCAGAACTAACTCTTAATCCTGTAGCATCTCCCCAGGAAGAAAAAGGGTGAGTGCAAAATCACATTTTCTTAGCAGTTGTCCAGCATTTGCTGGATGTCCTAAGGATAGAAAAAAATTCTTTCAAGCAGACAGTGAGGAACTTGGCATTAGGTTTTTCCAGCTGCCTTCATTCCTGTGGTGGGTTTCAGTGGTTCTCCCAGCTCCTTTCTTAGAGCTGATGAGGCAATGAACACAGAGCTAAGTAATTTCATATTCCAGTGCTTATTTACCACTTTGGACTAACTTTCATACAGTGGCATGGTACTGGTTTTTGTTCAGTACCTGCAGAAATCTACTGTAGCTGGTGTAGAAGCAATAATAGAAAGCCACAAAACAGTATTATCTGTTGCTCTTCATGCCCAATTTATCCATAATTTCTGTTGAGCTTTTCCTTCTTACAAGTGATAGCTTTGTAGTTAATGAAGGAATTAGTGTTGAGGAAAATTTTCAGGAAATCCTCACTTAAATTATTGAAGTTAATACTTCAGATAAGACAGAAATGAATGTGCTTTTCTAGGTCAGAACCCCAGAACTGCCAGCTTCCTGAGGAGGACCGTCTGAGAGATCTCAAGGCTGCAACAGCAGAAGCTATGTAAGCAGAGAAACTTTTTACTGTATAGATATGTAGGCCTTTGGCAGAAAAAAATTATTGGGTTTTTAAAATTTTTCTTTTAATTTGTTTTACATGCATGTAAGAGTGATGCTCTAAATGTCTATTAACATAACCTGAAGGGATCTCAAGGTGAATAATTTGATTCCTCTTTTTAAAACCAAGCAAAACTCACTAAAAGTTCTTCTAGCGTTATTCCTTTGTCTTAAGTACAGGCATAGTTTAAAAAAATGAAAATCACAAATAAAAATACATTCTGAAAGAAATCCTAGGGAGCTCAGAATGTGCTGAGTTCAAATGTAGACTGTGTGAAGTAGCCTAAAATCTGTTTGATGCACTTAAAATCACAAAAAAACTAACAACTGAGTCCAAGTCAAGTGTAGGAGTATAGTTACACAAAGCATATTTGAAATTTTACTTGTGGTTTCTTATAATTGTTAAACTTAGCAAACTTCTTTTTTATGCTGCAGAGCCAAGCTCCAGGATCCCCTGGTTTTGTTAGAACCTCAATGTATGAGAAGGGTCTTACAGGAATGGCTTGTCCATCTAGAAGAAAAATTCAACCAGGAGCATTCTGCTCTGTCTCTTAAGAAAAGCAAGGCTGTGTGTGCTGAAAATCAGAGGGCAGTCCTGGAGGAAAACCTGCAAGTGGCTCCAGCTGACAGAGACCCAGTAGACAAGGAACAGAGTGATATTTTGGAAGACTGCATTGAAAACGAAAATACTGATGAAACCTGTGTGAGCAAATCCACATGTGAAAATGGTGCTGATGTGACTGGGCCTCTGGACTGTGGCTTTCAGGTGTCTCCTCCATGTACCATCGAACCTGATGTTCTGAAAGATCTCGTGGAGCTGACAACTCTGTGCTTTGAGCTGTGTGTCTTTTCTGCTGGGAGAGCTGAGGCTGAGGAGAGCTCTGAGGGAAGCCTGCCACCAGCAGCTTCAGGGACCTTGGCTTGTAGGTTTATGCAAAGCTACTTCTTCCTTTTGGATTTAAAGAGAGTAAAGCAGTGCATTATAACCACGTGTGCCACCAGCCCTAATGTATGGGAAACATACATTGCAGGATTGAAAGGTAAATTATGAACGTTTGATGCCCCTTCAGTTTTATTGAACCAAAGCTTCATGATGATATTGGAAAACAGAACTTTTCTGTTCTCTGCACTCAGCTTCTGCCTTATGTAATTCTTTTAAGAGTGAATTAAAGCCTTAGTATTGATTCTGCTCCAGCTGAGAGCAGTTAAACCACAGAATCTTGCTTTGTGGGTTGGTGTTTGTGTTTCTGGGAATCTCTTCACTGTTTGGATTCTGAGAGCCCTAGAAGTGAAAGTAGTGTATGCATTCCTAGTTTGTCCTTAGTTGGACTGCAGTTGTACCTGGACATTAATACCTGCATTTCATTGGGATTGAGGTGGGTGTTGAACTTCCCATGAAAGCAGTGATAGCTGTTGTTCAGCAGAAGGACAGAAAGGAGGGCCAGGACAGGTTAAAGAAAAAAAATGCCCAAATCTTGTAACTTGTCTGCTGATTTCTTTCAGAAATAACTTGTCACAGTCCAGTTGCTTTAGCAATGGAAAGTGAAGATATGTTGAAAATACTGAAGCTGCTGCATGACCTGGGGCCATGGGATGACAACCCATTGTTGCTGGCACATGCTCAAAGGTTTGTACCCAAATCTGAACTTCCTGGTGGGAATTGCTTCATGTCATGAAGCTACCATGTCATGAAGATTCCATTGCTACCATGTCATGAAGATTCCTGGATCTCTTAGAGAGATCACCCTTCAGTACTATTTTGAACTTGCAGGAGATCTTGAACAATTTATTTTGCTGTTTGGTACTGAAAATAGGTTTTATTCTCTTTCTTTCTCCAGGCTTTATGAAAAATTTGGGGAAACAGCTCTTCGGCCTTTGATCAAGTTCCACCCCTCTATTTTACCTTCTGATATTAAACAGCTTTGCAGGAATGATCTGGCTCACTTTTTAGCATATTTAGATAGTCTGGTGAAATCAAAGCCAGAGGACAAAAGGTGAGGGGAATGTAGAATCCTTTTCATCTGTCTGCTTTCCTCATCATAGGTGTGTTGGGGTTTTTTTTTGTTTTACCTTTTGGGAACATTTTTTTTTGTGTTTCTGTATCTGTCTGCTTGGTGTTCTTAAGTATTAGATTCTAAGTAATTCTGGCAGTTGTAGCTGGCCTTAGTCTGGAGTTTTTGTTAGGTTAGTATATAGTTTTAAAAGGGATTTACTAAATAATACCTTAAATGGAATTGATTTTTTTTTGTTCATATATCTGCAGTTCAGTGTACCAGGATTAGATCACATTTAAAAAGCTCCAAGCAAACCAAACAAAAAAAACCCACAAACCTGAAAAAAACCCAAACCAAATGTGTGGAAAGTCAACCTGCAAACTTGATTTTCTGTGGTTGCCTCAGTTTATAGAGACATAAATTATTTTAGGCTTCTCCACACTTAATTTTACATCCCTCCCCCCAACCCTTTTTTTTTTTTTATGTCAATTTGTCCACACACAATCTCTGCTTCTCCATATCTGGTATATTTAAAACCGGTAGGATTTTTTTTTTAGTGTCTGCTTTGTTTTCCAGGCCGTTTCTCCTTAGGTCTCTTCTGCAGCCGGAATCTGTACGGTTGGATTGGTTGTGCTTGGCAGTTTCTCATGATGCTCCACAAAGGGCAAACACTGTGGATGAGGAAGGAAATCCCAGGTAAAGTAGATTTCATCCAAGTTCCTGAGTGCAGCAGAAAGACTTAACAGATCTGGTTTTGGGTTAGATTTTATGTGAAAGTTTGGATCACTGACTCCTTGGAGAATTTTGCAGTGTTCAGCAGAAATGACCAAAGGATTGAGTAACTTTTATTTGCAATACCTTCCAGAGTGACTGCTCTGCTGAGACTGCACATGGTGTTTCATTCCTTTTTCCTCCTCTCTCCATAAGTCTGCCATAATGTTCTGATGAAAATCAATAATGCTTTAAAACGGAGTTTCTCATCTTCTAGGCCAAGATCACATTTGTTTACCTGGGGCTACAGCCAGCTCATTCTGCTCTTGATTAAACTCCCTGCTGATTTTGTTATGAAAGAGAAGATGGCTGACATTTGTAAATCACATGGGTAAGGAGAAGACTTGGTAATTCTAGATACTTGGTTATTAGGTATTCTGACTCTGAGAAGATACAAATGTAAATGACCTATCTGCTTTTTATTTGGACAGGGTTTTTTTAAAAACCTTTCCTTTTTTGAGAGTGAATATTGAATGTCCAATTTAATGTATCAAATGGGATGTATTCCTTTCTGTTTCTGACATTCATTAAATATAGTTGCTTTTGTCTTCACTGATGTGATTGTTCTTGACTTTGGTTTGAACTGAGTATTTGATTCCTAGAAATGTTTACTCTCTTATTCAAGATTTTGGCCTGGATATCTTTTTCTCTGTCTGGAGCTGGATAGAAGAATAGAAGCCTTTACTAATATTGTT
This sequence comes from Camarhynchus parvulus, assembly GCF_901933205.1. Lineage (NCBI taxonomy): Eukaryota > Metazoa > Chordata > Aves > Passeriformes > Thraupidae > Camarhynchus > Camarhynchus parvulus. The sequence goes on along the minus strand of NC_044575.1, from coordinate 13,597,922 downwards.
CATTTGGATGATTTGAGCCTGTTGAATGGAGAAGATGGTTAGTAATTCTTAAACTGTATAAACATACTTCTGTAATGTAGGAACTGCCCTTATATAGCAGTTTGCCCAAAGCTGAATTCAACTTTCATCTTTTGAAGTGTTTTTGTAGCTCTATGTGTAGTACAGCATATTTGAAACACATAAATGGGCATTATACTCTTGTAACTTCATGCTGTGCTTTGTGAAATCAGTTGTGCTAGAAAAGGCTTAAAAGTTAAAGAATCTTGATTTATTTATCAGTTGGGAGTAAAAGCTAATCATGGTGTTGTAGACAGAGCAGTAGGAAGCCTTCCTGCACATCACAAAACTCCCCCCTACATGTGCAGACACCCAAAGTTAGGGTGAGTGAAGCATTGTACCACAAGGCAGAACTCGTAAGAAAATTCACTCTGGCCCTAAGATGGATAAAACTTTGTCTCTTGACTTAATCCAAAGCCTTGAATACTGAACTATTGTGAAACTATGTGTGTTCACCACTGAATCTTTACACTAAGTTAGGGCAGTACATTTCTGTGTACAATTTGCTTGGTTTCCTAAAATTTCAGAGTAAAACAGAATAGCTAGCTTCCCTTTTAAGTACAGATATAGTTTACATAGTAGTCTTAGAATAATCCTTGCTTTACAAATAATGTAACAAACTCATTTTACATCTAGGTTCCATTCCAGAGACCATAGAAGAATGGAAGTTTGTTCTGCATCTTGCACAGAATCACAGCACAGCTTCCCACCAGCACAGCCCACAGAACGGGAACGCTGTCAGCAATGGAGGCCTGAGCTGCCCTGACTGCATCACTGTGGAAAACGTCGCTCTGCTGCTGGCCAAGGCCATCGGCCCAAATCGAGCCTTGCCTCTCTTGCAGGAGTGTGGCTTAACACTAGAATTGTCTGAGAGGTTTACTGGTGTCTGTGAGATACTGAGAATCGCTGAGAAAAGGCAGAGGTAAGACGTGTCAGCAGAAGATCCCACCCTGTTCTTTTTGGATCTCCTCCATGCCTTAAACTTCCGTTTTCATTTACAAGAAGTGCTTCACATTTTTACCTTCGGTTTTAGACTCATCTGAAAGCTTTCCTCTTACTCATTTGAAAGCTTTCCTATTATTTAAGTGTTTTGCAATGTAGCTGTTTTAAAATTGAAAATGAGGAAACAGGAAATCATACATGAAAGGTGTATGTGAAGGAAATTCTCTGAAAAAGATCTGTCCTGCTGAGACCTGTAGAGACTCTGATCTCTCCTTCTCCTTTCAAAGGTGAATGATGATGTCAGGATGTTACTTCTGAAATGCGATCATGTTTTTTACAAATTTCTCTTTAAAAAGCAAACCAATGCTCTGTTGTTCTTTCTGTTGTTAGTTTTTTTACTGTTTGACTTTTTTTGTTCCCTTTGCTTTGTTTGCAGAGCGCTGATTCAGTCCATGTTGGAAAGGTGTGACCGGTTTTTGTGGTCTCAGCAAGCATAGAAAACAACTTGGGAGAACTCTGGGAACATTTTATACTGTCGTGACTGTATATTCAAGTGCCTCTTAAGTTTCACAGGCCCTTAAAAATAACAAACTCCTGTCTAAAAGTTCAGTTATACTGAGCCAGTCTCCATCTGGCAGATATCTGACCTGGAAGTGATGACAGTTCTTCCGTATTCCTTTGGAGAAGACTTTTGAACTGTAGAATATAGATCAAAACAAGCCAGTATTTATCTTGAAACTAAGCTTACAGATTTCCAAGATGAAAATTGCTAAATTTATTTTCTGAGTCTATAACTTAAATGTTCAGGGATATGAGCCCCTAAGTATTAAATTATGGTGTATAAAATTTGTTTGCTTTTATGTTTGTAAACATGAGAAATTCCTGGGAGGTATCTAAGTTATACTTGTTTAACTTTCCTGTAAATGACATTTACCTTTAATGTTGCTGTAGAAGTGTCTGTCATGGTACCCATTGGTTTTTTCCCCTTCTTAAATTATACGGACAGGCCTTAACTATTTGAAATACGTTAATTAAGCCAAGTCTTAAAATGGGAGGGTAATATTTTTAAGTAGTGGATTTATGGTAAAAAATGCTGATTAACAGACAGACTTGTTAAATGAACTTGCTGTTAAACTACAAACACAATATTTCTAAGTTACCCATACCTGTTTGTGCACTGTGACCATAGACATCAGTTGGATACTCCAGCAAACCTCAGGACAGTGCATTAGAATCAGAGTCATTTAAGTTGCAAAAGACCCTGAAGATCCAGCCCTCCAACCATTAGCCTCCAACCACTGCCAAATCCACCACTGAGCCATGTCCCGAAGTGCCACATCTACATGGCTTCTAAATGCCTCTAGGGATGGTGACTCCATCACTTCCCTGGACAGCCTGTTCCAGTACTGGACAATACTTTTGGTGAAAAAATGTTTCCTGATATCCAATCAAAAGTTCTCCTGGAGCAACTTGAGGCCATTTCTTCTTGTCCTATCCCTTGTTACTTGGGAAAAAGAAACCCAGCCCCACCTGGCTCCAGCCTCCTTCCAGGCAGTTGCAGAGAGCGGTGAGGTCTCCCCTGAGCCTCCTTTTCTCCAGGCTGAACACCCTCAGCTTCCTCAGCCTTTCCTCACAGGACTTGTGCTCCAGACCCTCCACCAGCCCCCATTTCCCTTCTCTGGACTCACTCCATCCCCTCAATGTCTTTCTTGCAGTGAGGGGCCCAGAACTGGACACAGGATTCAAGGTGTGGCCTCACCAGCACAGGGGGACAATGGCCACACTATGGCTGATCCAGGCCAGGATGCCCTGGGCCTTCTTGGCCGCCTGGGCACTGCTGGCTCATGTTCAGCTGCTGTCAGCAGCACCCCCAGGTCGTTTTCTGCCCAGCAGGGTCCCAGCCCCTGTGGCCCAGCCTGTGGCCCTGTCTGGGGCTCTTGTGCCCCAAGGACAGGCCCCGGCCCCTGGCCTGGCTGACCCTCACACAGCCGCCTCAGCCATCGATCCGGCCTGTCCAGATCCCTCTGCAGAGCCTTCCTGCCCTCCAGCAGATCAGCACTGCCACCCAGCCTGGTGTGTGTGCAGCTGGCTGAGGCTGCTCCATCCCCTCATCCAGATCACTGAGAAAGAGATCAAACAGGGCTGGGCCCAGCACTGAGCCCTGGGGAGCACCACTTGGGGCTGGCCACCAGCTGGATTTAACTCCATTTCCCACCACTCTCTGGGCCTGGCCATCCAGCCAGTTTTTTGGTTGGTGAACAGTCCACATGTCCAAGCCACGAGCAGCCCATTTCTCCAGGAGAACGTTGTGGGAGACAGTGTTAAAAGGTTTTCTTGAAGTCCAGGTCAACTTTGGTAATTCCACAATTAATTCTGACATTTTGGAAAGTGAGAGGCCTTATTTTAATAATATTTTTAAAAGCTGAAGGTTTACATAAGTATTTTTAGATGACTGCTGTCAAGAAAGAAGTTTTTTTACATATTAGGTTGAATATGAAGATTCACAAAATCACTTGTATTTTATATCTCATTTACATAACTATGCTTTGTACTAGCACTCTTTCTGCATTTAATACATCTTTGAACGAGTTTCTTTTTAGGTTCTAGTTTTGATCCTTTTCACTGTATGACTCACATTTTAAGCAGAAAGCCACAGCATCTGGTCAATATTCAATTTTCACAAATCTAATTTAAATAAAAAAGTAATGCATTAATTGGAACTAAATTTAATTCAAATTCGATAATTTTGTTGTAAAATGATGTGAAAATACTGCTTTATAAGGAATCTTTTTATGTAGACTTGCAGCACTTGTAGTGGTGCAAAATAATGCTTTTAATCAAAATAGGACAGTACAATGTTTGGCCTTTTGAGAGATGCAGTCTGCAGAATATTTCATCTTGTCAGCAAGAAAAATTTGGGTGTGGTGGGTTGGTTACTTAACATGGGGAAGGGGAATTCCAGGGTCACAACACATGCCAGGCTTCCAGCCAGAGTGTTGCTTGTGGAAATGCCAATACAGCACTATTTCTAAAAAACCAAACTTTAAAGCTTCTGGGGTTTACATACTGCCATTGGAAATAGAAGGATCTGTGCCATCAGGAATACCCCATGCTCTCACAGTAAGGCTTGGAATGGGAGTCAGGCACCTACCAGATGGTGTTGGTGCCTGTTCTGTTCCCTGCCAGATGAGCTGCTGCTGCTGCCTCAGGGGCTGCCACAGTTACCTACCTCGGGTTCATGCAGTGGGTGATGTAGCTGAGTGCTCCCCTTGCCTTCCTCAGAGGAATGCCTGGATTTCTGAGAATGTGCCTCGCGTACCTCTCTATGGTTCCACTCTATTTGCTTGGTGTATTTTGTGCACACATCAGTCTCTTTCTTACTTCTGTGGGGCTTTTGTACACTTGGTTAACTTTGACTGAAGGTTGGAGCCTTTTTTCTTTGTTTGTTTTAAGTAAATCATAATTCCAGTTAGAGGCTTTTCTTTTTTAAATCATGTCAGAAGGGTCATACATATAACATAATGGGAAGTGTGTGTTCAGATTTTGTGTCTAAAGTGAGCTTGTGTTTATCATTTCAACCAACTTGGCTGTCAATAAAGAGTGAGAATGTACTCTCTGAAGAAGAATTGGAAAATTAATGTTTCCTATTCTGGATGAATTTGTTTTCATCTCACATGGCTAGGGTGAAGGGACTGAAATGAGAGGGTCTTCTGTTCAGAAATTACTGAAACAGAAATTGCCTCAGTTGCACAGAGCAAGGCTCCTGTCAGCCAGCTGAGCACACATCACTGACAGCTCAGCCAGCCTCATGGGGAAGATGAGCTGCAGCTCAGCTTTGGCTTTTGTGGGTGACTGGTGGTGGGAGAGACCCTTGAGAAGCAGAGATAAATAAAGGGGGCTTAGCCTGGAGCAGCTTTAAATAGAAACTACCAGTGGTATTTTCTTTTTATCAAACAAAAAAGTATCATCATTATTTCACTATTAGAAACCTATGGGTAAATAAATTTTACTTCAGATAAATACCTGCATTTTCAATCTGCTTCTTGAAAGGAGACAAGTTTCCAGTGATTCTCCTTGTCTATAAGCCCAAAGTCACTGGCAGTGTATATTCAATACTTAGCAAAATTCTTGAAGTGAATTATTGCACATGTAAGTGTAAAAAATGTACTGTTCTTTCCCAGATTAAGAAATACCTGCAGATATTATTGTGTCTGAGCTGGGAATTCATCTCATCCCCTTTCTCAGATTGCAAAATTGTGGAATGTTTGAGGAACATAGTTTGCAATCATAAATATTTACAGTTAAGGGCAACCACCATGGGGTTGCTTTTTATCTTAACTGCATCAGAATGTACAAACCAAGAAATGGTCTCCAGGCCCCCTCAACGTGTTGTTCCCCAGTGTGCACATGCTGCCAGTGTTTCTTGCTAGGCCAGGAGGAAATGCTCTGTTCAAACCCTCCTCCATGCTTTGCCTCTCTCTGTTGTGAAAGCAGCAGTGTTGGCTGCAGCTCATTTCTGTGAGCCAAGGGTCATGACCTGGAGTGCAGGCCAGGAAGATATGGTGTCACATTCATATTTTCTGAAAATCCCTTTGCCCAGGAGTTTCTCCTGGGAAGCTGAGAAGCCTCAGAGAAAAAAGGAAAATAAATTCTTACCTCATTTGTTTCTCCTGTGTTGTGGTCACACGTGGAATGTGTTTTGAGGTTGTTTATCCAACTGGTGATTGTTTCATTGGTTTGATGTGGATTGTTTTGACTTATTGGCCCATTATGGTCAAGCTGTGTCAAGGCTCTGGAAAGAGTCATGAGTTTTCATTATTATCTTTTCAGCCTTCTGTAAGTATCCTTTCTGTATTCTTTATTATAGTTTAGTTTAGTATTCTTTAATATAATATAGTAACATAAAATAGTAAATTAGCCTTCTGAGAGCATGGAGTCAGATTCATCATTCCTTCCTGCCACGAGGCACCCCGCAAATACAATGATTCAGGAAAGCAGGGCTCAGGCTGTTCCCTGCTGGAGCCCCAAGCTGCAGCTTTATCTCAGCTCCAGCATTGTTGTCACTGCTGCTGTCCTCCTTGCTGGACACCAGGGGATGCACTCTGAGGTGTTCAAAAGAATCCCTTCAGCACCTGCCTTCTTGCAATTATCCTCATGTTTTGCAGAAATGTTTTTTTTTTTTTGTCATCATTGTCCTTCATGTTTTACAGAAATGTTGGTTTGGAGGGTGTGAAACAGTGTAAGACTCAAAATATCCTCTACAGTCCAGAGTGTGTGAGCTCTTGTAGGGAAAAGGTTCCTTTAGGTCAGTTTTGAAGGCAATGCTTTGTTCTAAGTCCCTGGGCAAAGTGCCACGTGCCTGTACCCCAACTTTCAGGAGTCATTTTCCTTGTTTTGTAAAAACCAAAAAGGTGATGGCCGGGGCGACTTGCAACCAGCAGAGAAGGCACTTCAGCTGCCGTGTACTGCGAGGATGTGGGTCATCAGGCTGTGAACTGGGTTGTAGCAAAACACAGCACTCCAGTCCCTGCAGTGGCTAAGCTGTTACGCTGTGAAGTATCAGGTTCAGGAGTGCCAGGGGACAAAAATCTATGTCCTTGTCCATTGGGTTTAGATTTTTGTTGCAAATTGTTCCATTCTGAGATACATTATGCTACAGAGTATCTGTCCTGCTCCAGGTTGTGGAAAATGTCTCCGCTCCTCTTAAGCTAATTTTTTTTGACTGAAGTCCAGCGACGCCCAGGAGCAGTTACTCTTGACACTTCATTAGCTTTATTGCACCTCTTTCAACTCATGCCTCTGCCCTTCAGCTCCAGGAGCAAATTGTTCGCAGTAGCGGAGTTGTGAGTGGGGCAGCTACCCTTCACTCTTCAGAGGCGCCCCTGAAGGGCTCTCCTAGACTTGCCAAATCATGCACAAGGCCACACAGTGGGGACACTTCCTGCACACTCGCTCTCGAGTGCAACTGCACTCAACCCTGGAGTTTTCTGCAGAGGAAAGGGTTGTGTCAAGCTGTTAACCAAGGGGAGTGAGCAGGCTTTAAGCAGAGAGGGCACAGTGGGTACTTAAACAGTGAACCATGCTAATAGGGCCAGACAGTTGATTTAAAGTCTAGCAGAATTGTGGCTGTATGGATCTGAATTAAGTAAAATGTTTACTGCTATGTCCAAAACTTTCCACCTGAGCCCCATGGAGCTGCTGTTGCAGCAAGGTAGCTGGAGATCCTTGAGGGGGGCCTGTAAGAGCAAGCCAAGGCATAATGAACCATTCAGAGCCTCTTGATGGTCTGTGTGTCTGTGCTATCTTAGAGCATGATCAGCTGGGATGTAGGTGTATGTGCTTTGCTTTGCAATGGAGTTAAGAGCAACACTTCACATTTTCCATTTCATTCACTCTGGAATTCATGTGGCAATCCCAGCACACATGGGAATTTCACTTAGCAGTTCATGTAGCCCTTCTGGTAACATTCCTTGTGAACAGACAGAGACCTGGCCTTGTGCTGCAATGTGCAGACAGTCAGGCACCTTCCCCTCCCAGCTCTGTTCAGTCCAAGATCCAAACAAAAGCATCACCCTTAAGATACCAGTAACATTTCAAGCACATGGAACTCTTCAGCCTTTAAGGAAATTTGTCAGTCGGATTGTTATGAGGTGCAAATAGTCCCAAGGGCAGCTGAAGGAGTGCCATATACTCTCTAAAAGATTGCGTAACAGGAGCTGTGGACTTTCAGTAAGGACAAGTTTCCAGTAATGATTTCTGCACTGGAAGTTCTGGTGGGGATTTCCCAGCCATAGTTATCCTTTCCAGTTCCCTCTTTTGAAGTGTTTGAATTGCTTATAAATACCCTCCTTGAGTCTGAGAGCACACGAGACCATCTCCAGCTCCTTTGTTGCTGTTCTGCAGTGGTGAGTGACATTCTGAATTTGTGAGCTGTGTGCAGTATTTTGAGCGGGTATTTTGGGAGCAGAACCAATGTTTTAGCATGTGGGGCTTCTTTGTACTCATGACAGGAGCAGCAGGCAGTGCTAAAATGCAGGTTTCTCATGTACACCTGCTTTTGTTGTGGAGCTTGTGATTGCACAGAGGGCACCACTCCTTGCAGGGGGAGAAGGGGGTCCTGGGTGAGCCCTCAGCACTGAGGCAGCAGCCCAGGCAGAGCTGGGGGTGTGGTGGGCTCTCAAAGGTGCTCCAGAACTGCTCATCTCTCTCATTGTCTCCCAGCTCCTGTCAGACTTGGCCAGGAACCATGAGGCTCTGGGTCTGCATCGCGTTGCTCTCCGTTGTTCTGTGTGTGAGTGCTGACAGACCAAGGATAGTCGAAAAAATAGTCAGTGCTGGAAAATTTGCCCGGGATGCAGTAGGAGGTAAGCTGCTGTTACCAGGACCACTTCCCTCAGGACCCCCCTCCCAAAGCACAGGTTACCAGCAGTCAGTGGTGCAGCCCTCAGAGCTGGGAAATCCTCAGCTCCACGTTAGAGACCCCCTGGTTTCTGCTGCTGGACGAGGGCCTTGATCAGCCGCCACAGGTGCTTTCTGTGCAAAGGCTGATGTGGGGCAGTGCATCACTCTGTTACTGCTCCTTGGGCCTTTCAGCTCCTGACTGAGGTGGTGCCCAACTATTTCTGGTGTGACTCTTTCAAGTCAACATCGTTTCTGTTTCTCTGCCTTCTTCAGGGGCACGGGATATGTTCAGAGCATACAAGGACATGCGTGAGGCAAACTACAAAGGTGCTGACAAGTATTTCCATGCCCGTGGGAATTATGATGCTGCCCGGCGAGGACCTGGTGGTGCTTGGGCAGCAAAAGTGATCAGGTAATGGAGTGTGCTTGGCTTGTTAACAGTGAGTTATTAGGGGTCCAGGCATTCCACCTGCAGTGAGGTCCTTTTTGACTCATACTCAGCTTAGTGCCTAGAAGGACAGCAGAGGGGAGGGGAAGAAGTTCCCATCTGGACAGCTGGTCTCTATAGGAATGGTGCCACATGAGCATGAGCCTTTCTTCTTGTCGGCCTAGGAGGGCAGATTCCTCTCTCTGCATTTCTGATAAGGAACTTTCCTTCCTTGTTGGTTCATTTCCTGACATATCAGATATAGATTCCACCGGGGGCTCTCAGACAAAGGCCAAGCATGAGCTTGCATCTCACCTTGAGAAGCCTTATGGAAAACACGAGTGAGGGAACCAACACAAGGCTGAGTTAGATGTAGTGTGTTCAGGTGCCTTTTCTCCTTCCCCACAGCGACGCCCGGGAGGGCTGGCAGAGCCGCGTGAGCGGCAGAGGCGCCGAGGACACCCGGCTGGACCAGGAGGCGAACAGATGGGGCCGGAGGGGCGGGGACCCGAACCGCTACCGGCCCAAGGGGCTGCCCAGCAAGTACTAGCCCTGTACTCCGCTCCTGCCACACCTCGCTTTGTACAGCACAATAAAGGAATCCTCCTGAGAACTGTTCCCTTCACTGCGAGCATCCATCCTCCCGGGGCGCGGGACTGCGGGGGCGGCCGTGTCGGTGTCGGGGCATCACGGGGGCTGCCAAAGGGTCCCCCTTGGGACCCTCGGGTGCTCCGGGAGCGCGGGTGCCGCTCCCCGCCGAGGGAAGGCCTTGGGCGGGTGGGTCCCGGCACTATCCCGTCACGGTCCCGGTGCAATCCCAGCACGGGCCCATCACGGTCCCGGCACTATCCCGTCACGGTCCCGGTGCAATCCCAGCACGGGCCCGGCACGATCCCGGCGCAGGCCCGGGGGCGGGAGGCGGCAGTGGCCGCCGGTGGGCAGGGGGCGCTGTGGGGCCGCGGGCGCCGCTCAGGCCGCGCCGCCGCCTCGCTGTCCCGCACGGCTGTGGGGCCACCATGGACCGCAACCCGTCGCCGCCGTGCAGCGATGCGGAAGAGGAGGAGGGGGACGCGGTGGGCAACACGGTGTACAGCAAGCACTGGCTCTTCAGCGTCCTCACCCGCCTCATCGAGGTGCGCGGCCGCCGGAAGGGAGGGAGCGGGCGGCGGGCCCGGCGTCGGTCACCGCCGGGTGGGCGCGACGCGATCGCTTCCAGGGCCGGAGGGGACACCGGGGACCAGCCGGGGCAAACCCGGGGACACAGCTGGGATTCACAGGGCACAAATCCGGGGGCCGGGCGGGGACGCAGTGGGAAAACACCGGGAGGGGACCCGCGGCTCCCGGGTGGCACCGTGGGTTCAGCCGGGTCGTTCCCCCCCGCCCCGCTTGCCCCAGGTCATCGCCCCCGCGGAGCCGGACCCCGCCGCCAGCCCCGAGGGAGCCCGGACGGAGCTGGACGAGGAGATGGAGAATGACATCTGCAAGGTGTGGGACATGTCGATGGACGAGGTAGGAGCCTTGTGCGGCACCTCGGGGCGCGTCTGCCCCGAGTGTCCCGTCAGAATGGTGCTGGCAGCGGGAGAAAGCAGGGAATCTGCAGCCAGCTCGCTCGTTCTGGAGGTGCTGCCCACGCCCGGGTGTGAGGCAGGACAGCTGGGCTGGGGCGGCACCGAGCAGCCTCACCACGGAGCCTGCCCTGGGAAGAGGAGCAGGGGCAGGACAGCAGCTGGAATTAACTCGGGTGCACAGCCTGTGCCTTCAGCGCTTGGATTATAGGAATAGTACTGATGCCATCTCTAAACAGGCATATTTTCCTCTAGCAATTGCAATACATCCTGATGGTAAGCATGGCTTTCTCTGATAGATAAACAGCCTTTCAGAGTTTAGCTGCAGACTTGCAGTGACAGTGTAACAGTATATTTCTCAGCACTCTCAAATGCTGAAACAGATTCTTGAGTTATATATATAGAGAGAGTATTATTATTAGTTAAAGTATTATTATTTAATAATTAAGCATTAACTATTAGTTTAAGTATTATTATTTTATTCCCTACCTTGTTGCTCAGATTTTTTAAGTAAACATGGAACATGGGTCTTTTACTCCCAAACAGAAAACTAATCTTGTGTTTTAATGTGGTAAAATGAAGAAGAGATTTCTTCTTGTGTGTTCTGATCAAGTGCTAATGGCAGTCTCTTTACTTTCTCCCTTTTTTATATGTCGTGGTGATGTCATGCCTTAAAACATGATATTTACTGAATTTTGGTTGAGTGTCTGTTTCTGTTGAGATAGGGAGCAATTTGCATTTTCTTGCACATGTGACTTCTTGGCTTATTCTACAGCAAATCACTAGCATACTGAACCACCTGAGAGGCTTGCTGGCCTCCTCTCATTGGAAAACAAGGATTATTGGTATTAACTGTTGGCAAATAACAAATTCCTTGTAGTGACTTTGTCATCTCTTTGATCCAGTTCTTGTGCTGTGGGAACACGTTTGATTTTGCATTTGGAAATTGCAGAGGTCCATTTACTTCTCCATTCACTTTCTCCACAGGATGTTGCTTTATTCCTTCAGGAGTTCAATGCCCCCGATATATTCATGGGAGTTTTTGCCAAGTCCAAATGCCCTCGGCTAACTGTAAGTATGGGCTGCCAAAAAGCTGTCCTATGTTAATAGCAATAGTAGATAGCTCTGTAGATGCATTTACATTTTTTCCCTTCTCCCATTGCACGTGTAATGTAGAAGGAGAACCAGGAGAAAACATAAAATCAAATTGTAAAATGCTTTTTCACTCTGTTTTTAACAAGGTCTAATCAGTAAGAATTTTGGTGGTGCTGAAGCTGGTACATGTCTGCTCACACATTCTCATCTAGATACACTGATGAAGGACTGAGTTTATCAAACAGTTATAAAACCTTTTATAAAACCAGCAGCCTGGCCTTTTTTTCCCTTTTGACTTGTTTCATGATTACTGAACAGAGATGGCCATGAATTTGTTTAGCCAGACCTGTAGAAGTGTGGCTGGAGGTCAGGTGCCCACCAAAGCTGCTCTGTCATTCCCCTCCTCAGCTGGACAGGGGAGAGAAAATAGAACAAAAGGCTCATGGCTCAAGATAAGGGCAGGGAGAGGTCACTCACCAGTTGCTGTGATTTGTCATGGGCAAAACAGACTCCACTTGGGGAAAATAATTTATTACTGATCAAATCAGAACAAGATAATGAGAAATAAACAAAAAAAAAATATTACAGAAGGTAATCTTTGGAATTGTTAAGACACCAATACTTCAATTTTTTTAAATTTTCCACTTGTTTTGATGTCACTGACTTCCATCTTGCTACACAGTGCACTGCAAATCTTAAAATGGATTTTCAAAGGTATTCAGTGTTGATGTAAATCCTCTTTCTCAGAAGTTACCAGATGCTTTACTCCAGAAGATCAGTAGAGACAAATAGAGCTTTGAAAGTTTAGTACTTTGTCTTTGGAAAGTACAACCCCAATTTGCAAGTGAGTGCAAACTGGCTGTCACAGCTGCTATCATGAAACAGTGTTTGCTGGAGTGCCTGCTGTAATTTAGCAGAGGTTATGGCATGTTCATAAGTAAGAAGACAACCTTAGTGGAGAGAGTTGATTTCTGACTTTAAATTGCTGCAAACTAATGACTCACTTTGTTTTAGCAGCAGTCACCTGCAGGTGTTTCAGAGCTCTCATGGTCCACTTCACACAAGTGTACATCCTCTTAATGATTATCTTGGCATGAATATCCTAATGGGATGCACTGCTTCGGGGCTTGTTTTTTATTTTATTTTAGGTCTCTTTAATCAGAAAATGGGCTTTGCTGGAAGCTTGTATTAAGATCCCTTTCTTTTGTGAGCAAGTGAATATCATGAGGGTCACATTTTAGTGATATTTTTGTTTTAGGACTCCTTTTTGTTTTAATAACAGGATTGTCAAATCAGCTTCAAAACAGTATACAAAGAATATGCAAGCAGAGCTGATTTCAAGATACATTTGCTTTTATGGAGCACCTAAATATCTGCATAGTACCTGAGTGTATTTTAGGCTAGTCTGATAGAACAGCAAAATCTGTATGGAATCTGTGGAAAAATTTGTATGTTTGTCATGAAATCAGCAGGTCATACAAGCTTGGAAGTGAAACCAGAAAACATCTTTGAACCTCTCTTACTTTTGTCTTATGGCTCTGGAAGTGAAATTGTGGACTGGCAGTTGTCTCATTATACTGTGTTTTGACTTTCCAGGAAATCTGTGTGGGAATATTAGGGAATATGGCCTGTTTCCAGGACATCTGCATGTCCATTAGCAAAGATGAGAATCTTGGGTGAGTGTCTGTGTGCTTTGTACATGAACAGGTACTGCTTGTCTGGACTCACAATCAGGAAATTCATGTTGGAGAAGGATCTAAGCTTGCCTGCCCAGCCTCATCTTCATTCATAACTTTTGGCTGGCCATGTTTGTGTGGGAAGTGCTCAGGAAAGGAAGAAAGGACACAGACCACTATTTTGGGGGATTTTGAATCACTAGTCAATTTAGTTTTCAAGTTTGGTGATCTTGAGACACTGGAAGCTCATGCACAGTTAGGAAAAGCTGGCATTAATCTCAGAACATGGCTGCAGTTATGAAATTAATATTTTTATACCTTTTTTAGAAATAAAGATGGATTTTATTAACTTTGTCCCCCTGCATTTTCTCCTTAAAGCCAAGTGTTACTGCAACGTTTGTGTGATTCAGACTCCCCAACCCTTCTGGAAACAAGCAGGTAGGACATCTCAGGAATTAATGCATCATTAGTGTAGCTCTGCTATGCTCTGAGGCCTGGGGAGAAAAATGACAAGTGGGCTCACTATTTTATTATCCTCTCATCCTTTTTTTGTTTCTGCATTGTTGTGGAATCACTTTGCTGTGAGTTAGATTCCTGTTTCTGTTTCCACTGTCATTATTTTGGATTTACACTGGTACAGCTAAAAGGAGTGAACTGGCTTCTAATGTGTTAACTGGGGAATTCTTGCCTAGGTTGTTGTTAACTTGCCTCTCCCAGCCTGAGGTGGCCAATGTCTGGGTGGAGAGGATCCGAGAAAACCCCTCTGTGTACGACTGTGTTTGCTTCATCATGTCCAGCTCTACAAATGGTAAGGTGCCAAAACAAGCTGGGATTTAGTGGGTGTTAGCAGAAGATTTCAAATACAATTTCAAATACAAATATTTTCAGTTGGGTTAATTTCTTTAAAATAAAGGAAACCTGGTGAGCTTAAAGGACACCAAAGCAAACGTGCCCTGCCTTTGCAGGTTTATAAATATATATAAAACTAACCAGAAAAGCACTCATAGAGGAAGAAGAAAGCTCGGGGGGGGGGGGAATAAAAATATGTTTAAATTGTTAAATTGAAGAAATTGTTATTTTCCACAATAAAAGAAAAGAAACAGTCCTCATTCAGGGATATACATATGTCATTTTTGAACCTTGAAACAAGATCTCATTTAATGTATTTTTTTCAAGTCAGATATGGATTTTCTGTTTTTAAAGCTACTGTATCTGTGGAATGTGAACTGGAGGAACAGTTCAGTTACCCTGGCAGCTGAATATTGTGCAGGCTTTGGTTAAGCAGAGAGTGCTACAGAAATCTCTCTTAGCACTAATTTAGCAAAAACTACACCAACCACATAAATATAGAAATATTTTGAATAGCATTTATGTTTAACATCCAACTTAGCTGCAACAGCAGTTGTTATTTGTCAAGAATCCTAATAATACAGCTTTTTCAATTTTTTTGATACATTTTTTAATGCCAATTCTCAGAAATCCTGCTCCATCCAATTGAAATAATAGACCTGTGTAAGTAAAATGCAGATTGGCAGGTGGATGATTAGCATAAAACTGCATATCTAGGAACAAATCTTGAAAAGATTTACTTCAGAAGCAGAAGTTAGGACTTTTCAGGAGCATAGCATCTCTTTGCAGAATAAAGTTACTGCTTCACCTGTTGCATGACAAGGTAGAAGGTGTCATTGGGCTTTCTAACAATCCCTATGTAGCAAACTCTTTATGTGGTCTATGCCACATAAGGAATTAAACACAGCAACCAGTAGTAGGTCACAGAGGAAGTGAATTTATTTCAGTCCTGAATTTACTCCGAATACTTGTTTGTATATACTAGCATTTTGTGAGCTAAGTTCTGCTCTTCATTTTTAGTCTTGTTGAAATAACAGTAACAGTCTCTCTTGTGCAGTTGAATTGCTGGTGAAAGTAGGTGAAGTGGTGGACAAGCTCTTTGATCTGGATGAAGAGCTGATGTTAAACTGGATCAAGAGTGGCACTTGTCGCTCTGTGGGACCATCTGTAGATGATTCTCCTGAAGAACTTCCAGACTTTAAGATTGTGCCTTGTATACTTGAAGCAGCCAAGCAAGTCAGGTATGGGAGATTTCTTTTTGGTTTCATGGCTGGGGAGATTCCTTATAACCTTGTAAGGCCTGTGCCCAAACATCTTGCTTTTAGTGGCACAGTTTGACAAATCACTGGGGTATGTTTTCCTGGACTTACAGTTTGATATGAGTCAACTTGTTTGTTTGCAAAGGGAATGGCAGTGGCTGCTGATGGGCTTCTCTGCACTTTAATTTGTCTTTTTGGTGTTTGTTCTGTGTAGATCAGATAACCCAGAAGGATTGGATGTTTATATGCATATCCTGCAGCTCCTGACCACGGTGGATGAGGGAATCCAGGCTATTGGTAAGAACCTGGAATTGCTGGGTGTGAGGGGGCCATAACTTCTGGATTACCACATATTTATTGGGGAGAACAGGAATTCAGTACCTGGAATAAATTTGTTGGGTTGGTGGGTTCTCTTTCTTTCTTTCTCAAGTGCAGGCTCCTGATGGAGGAAAAGAGACTTGGAGTTTGCTTTATGAGCTCGTTTGCCAGGAGCTTTGCCAGCCAGATGATCCACCCATCATTGTGCAGGAGCAGAAGACTGTGCTGGCCTCTATTTTGTCCGTGCTGTCTGCTATGTTTGCTTCACAGACAGAGCAGGAGTACACCAGGATGAGGAAAAGCAAGTCATGCTTTTTTCTGTTCTTTTAAGTTAATATTCACAGTTGGCTTTATGTGGGTGTGGAAGGTGGTTCACTTCAGTGACACTGCATATAGTAAAACTCTTCCCTGGTTACTCAGAATCATAGCCAACCCAAAGTTCAGTTACCAGGTGGGCTGTAAATTCTGAGGAGTTACCAGAATCTACAGATTCTGCTCAGTCTCACTCCAAACTAGAGAAAATTTCAGAATTTATTTTTGCTAAAATATAGTAATACATTATTACATTGATATTTTACACATAATATGTACAACATATATTTTTATGTAGTATTTTTTTAATAGGGGGAGATTCTGCACTTACTTAAATCCCTCTATCATTTCTTACTTTTCAATCTGTGGACAAGTCTTTAGAATTAAATGCCTGTCTTGAGAATGTGAGTCAGGGTCACCTGCAGCAGAAAGATGCTGTGCAGTTTGGTTTGTCACAGAGGATTATCTGGATGCAAATTTACATACTGCCCTCCCTGGGTACTACTAAAGACAGTTTCCTTCTCATGTTCCTTACACTGGCATATAGTTTTTATAGATACAGGTCAGCTTGCAGGAAAAATAATTTGGGTTTTCTACTACGTTTCCACTGGCTTCTTTAAAACTGTCTTTGAGTAACAAAACACAGCACTGTCAGAATATACATCCCTATAGCTTTTGTGTAAACATCTGAGGGTGTGTTTCAAAATTCTAATGCCTCGAAAGGATGGACAAGAATTTTCAGTGTTAAAGTTCACTGTTCTTGTTACTTTGTGTTAAGATATGCCACTGATTGGGAGCTTGATTCGTATTTTACAATACATGGAGGGCTGTGGGAAGAGAGCTGTTGAGAACTCCAAGGAATCCGAGCAGGAGGAGACTGGAAAGACTGATGTAAATGAGGAAGATTTCCATTTAAAAATTTTGAAGGACATTTGCTGTGAATTGCTTTCCAATATGCTTCAAGAACTAACCAAGGTAAGAATAAACAAAATTATAGTAGGGATTTCTATAGGGTAGGTAAGAAAAAAGTATTTAATATTAATGTGGACATTTTTCTGTGCAAGTGCAGTTGCTTACTGGGAATTCATTAGAGAATCAACCAGAAGTAGCAACATTTGTGGGAGATGGGAGGGACACAGGTTTTCTGAGGTGTGTGCCAAGATTCTGTATGATAAATTCTGTAGATATATGTTGCCCTTTCTTTTGAATGAAAGTCAGTTTATTTAAGAAAAGGAAATACTGTCAATATATAATCTCACCTTCTCAGCTGGACCCTTTTAATTGTAGAAGCATTCAAGTTAAGAGACATGTGATGTGTGAGCTTCACACTTGTTGGCATCAGCTGTGTCTGGCTTTCTCTGAGAACTGTAAATTCTGGTTGATTTACCCATTTATAAGAACAAAGCACATTCTGTAGATGCTGTGCACAGTTTTGAGTTTGTTCTTTCAACAACTGTTCACGACATGCTGGTTGTATTTCTGATTTTCCAGGAGAATACCTTGGAAGGACTGCACCAGGGACACCTGAATGAACAGACATGTTCCTGTGCTTTCCAGAACCTCTTACCTCTGTATTCTGCTTCGGTGAGTATGTGGCAAGGTCTGTGACACAGCTGAAAAAGTGCTCCTTGGGTGGCAGGCCCTTTCCAAATCTGATACACAAACAGGACAGAATTGCTCCGGCACAGGTAAAACACCATCCAGTGCCCCTCTGTCTGTTCTGCCTCACTTCAGCCAGAGCATTGATGAGATCTTCAGCTGATGCCAGGGCCAAACTGTGCTGATGTGAATGGACGTCTGAAAATTTATCCTGGCTGAAAAGTTGTCCTGTATATTTTTATAAAGGAATTATTCTAAGTATTTTTCATAGGGAGCTTTTCTCTGGGTGATAGAAGTTTCTGTGTTTCTTTTAAACAAGAAAATAAGGGTTTGAGGAAAGTGGTACAATTTCAAAACTTAAACCAACTGGAATTGTGAGGTTTAGGAGGGGGGTAGCTACTGTGAGGTATTTTCCATCATTCATTGTAGTGGCTGCTGCTGGCTGCTCTTATTGGGAAGGTACAGAAGTAGAAAGAGCCCCTGTGCCACTATAAGAATTCTGTGTTCCATGCAAGTTGGTTTTGGTTTTTATTTTTTCTCCTTGTGTGTGTGTTTGATTTCCAGGTGGAGAGTTTCCTTGAAGTCCTGCGTGAGGCTGATCAGACCCTTGCTGACAATCTAGAAAAACGTTTCCCAAGCCTGAAGGTTCACACCTAAGAGTGAACATGAAATATTTTACTTCTTTGTAATGAAGATTTTTGACTGTTTCATTACAGCATTTCAGAAATCAAGTTTTCAGTAAATGCAGGAGAATGAGTCAACCTCTTTACCAGCAGGTGGCTTTTAAGAAATGTTCTGGATAGCCCTGATTAACCTAGGGTTAACCTGGTCTGCAAGGGGAAAGAAATGACTGTGAATCACTTCTGCATCTTCCATCCTGTTTGCTCTGGTAATGAGAGACTGTTGATTTCTAATTGCTCTCCTGCAGAGTAGTTTTCTTTGAATAACTCTCAATTCTGTGCTTTTCAACTGAGGTTGAAACAGCAAAATGAATGAAATGCACTGAGTAGTTCTTTAACATGGTGCTGGTTACTTTCAAGTTGCTGTTGGCAAAAGGAGGTTTGCTCAATAGAAATCCCTCTCAAGCATCTGATAAAAACAGTTAAATTATTTGGGAATTTTTTTAGATCATATCAATACCTTGTGCAGGTACTGTAACAGAAAAGTTTCATTCTGCTCCTTTCAAATCTTCACGCTTCTACTGCAGCTCTGAGCTGTGGTGTCTCAGTCCTGTGCAGTTAAAGGATTTGAGAATATTGTTACCAATGGTCTGTGCTACAGCTTCCACCCATTGCAGGTAACTACCCACAGTTCAGAGTTGCAGGGCAGCTTTGGATTCAATCCCTGGTATACTTGCAGACCTGTGGGGTTTTTTCAGCAGTGCTTCGGTGTAGGAGTGTAACGTATCAGTTCTTTCCTTCTTGATTTGTTATATGAATTATCTCAGAATGGCATGAGAAATGCCATGTTTTCCATGGGGGAGGTTAGGGTGTTAGGTCACTTGCAGGAAATTCAGTGTACAATCTCCTAAAACTCCCACTTTAATTATATGGTGTTTTAACTGCATTACATTTTTAGATCCTGTGTCTGCAGGCAATGGACCTGACATGTCCTGAGTCTGAAGAGACAGCACAGCAGCACATCAACCTCACTGTTTCTGTAAATGAGAGTGGAAAGCAATTGGCCTTTGTTATTAGGTTTGAGATGTAAAAGCAGATGGGAACCAGAATAAGTGAATGTCACATACACACATTCCCTGGCTCTCCAGGTTTTGCAGACTTTAGTGTTGTGCTGGGCCATGTTGTGTTACCAGAGTTACCTGGACTTGTAGTAAAATACAGTATGTGTATATATATATATAACCTTTCCATCCCAACCTCCAGTTTTCAAAACCAGTGCAATTCAATCATCCCCCTGCCAGAATCATCCCCCCGCCAGCAGCATCTTTGTTGTCAACAGGGAGTTTGGAATTGCAAATACCTGACTTGTGTTGCCAAAAAGAATTGCCATGGTTTATATCAATTTTTGTATGCTATGTTTGTTGGAGAAAACTGGTGACTGTGAATCAGATGACACCATTTTTCATACTACTTTGACAGTTTTTTGGGATATTTTCTTAAACCTACAGATTTGTAATAAAGCTTCTTTTTTAAAAAAGAACCAAACCTGTATGCTTTCCTTCATTCTAGTGTCAATTAAATTTGTTTTCTGAGCCACTGGAAGTGTCTGTTACTCTTAAGTGTGTCAGTTGTAAGAGGGAAATCCAACCTCATCGTAATGTCTGTGTGCTGTAAAAAGTTTTCTTTCATTGAATATTTATTCTAACTCTTGCTTTTTTTGCATAGTCATTTTTATGGTCTGGAATTAATGTGTGTCTCATCCCATAAACATTTTTTGAGCTTAGTTTGTCCCCAGCTGTATCATAAGTGTCTTCCACCATAGTGAAGAATTATTTTTGGTGTGCATCTCTTGAAATTTGTGGTAGTTGAAATTCTGCAGTAGCCATGTGATTTAATGTAGGAAAAAAGCTGAGACAAGATCTGTTGTTTTATTTTGTTCCTTCTGCTTTTCAATACACCAATATCCAGTGTTGGCTGATGAACTGTTAAGTGATACTGATATCTGATGACAGAAAAAATTACTGATGTCATGTGGGAACCCAGGTGGGTCCCATCCTCCTGCTCACCTGCAACAGAAGGAGCTGCAGGCATGGTCAGCCAGCCTTGCTTCAGCAGAATGGTAACTCGGGTATGCTGGGAATTTTTATTTTTTTATTTTTATTTTATCCTTGATGCCCAGGGTGGATTGGAGACTGGGATTCCCCCTTCGCCCACCCCTGTGCCGTGGGTGCGTCGCTGCCTTGGGGAGTGAGGCTGGTGCCAGGAGGGTGGATGCAAGGGAACTGTGCTGTGTTTGTGGGCCTCAGAGAGGGAAGAAATTACTTGTGGGGGTAGGTGGAGGATGTGTTTGGAACTGGTGCACGTGTGTTTCATCATCCTGCCAGCAGGGACCTCCCTTGGCCTGTGCTTCAAGAGCAGCAAGTGTTTGGGGTTTCGGTGGGGTTGGGCTTTTCCTAGGGAGGGGCAGGGAGGGCTTGGGAGGAGTTTGGGTTCTGAATTTGGTATTTTTTTTAATTCCCTCTCCTAGACCTGTTTTGACACCCACTGGCAAGCTGGACCTCTCTAGGCCAGTTGATTCAGATGGTTATCTGTCTGTCTACAAGCAGGTGAGCAGCTTTCTTCCAGACCAAAGATCTGATTAACCCCAGAACATCCTCCTTTGGGGAGAAATGAGAAGTACTTGTCACTGCTCTGTGCAGAGCTCTGAACAAAAGTGGGTATCTGAAGCATTGAACTAAAGCAACAGGAACTCAATCCTGTTTGGACAGAGCTGGATGTGACTTGTGGCATAAGAGCAGTCATAGAAAATTGAGGCAGAAAGCAGACCTGAAGGCCTTATTTTAAATTAGTCTTAATAGATCCATATAATAATTTCATTCAAAGATAGATTCTAACATTCTGTTGACTCAACTTTTATGCACACGTGGCATCTTTATCCCACATTGTAACTTTTTCCTGGTGGGACGAAGCACCACAAAACCAAAGAAATTTGGGATGTGGGAAAAAAACAGTGGCATTGGAATGCTTTATCTGCTCCTTTGGCAGTGCAAGGAGGTGGTTACTGATATCCTAATGCTTGCTCAATATTCATAAGGCAAATTTGTTCTTTCTCCATGAAACCTAAAAAGCTCTTTTCTGTGCTTCTCCATATCCATGTCACTCTGCTTGCTTAATTTTCTGTCACTGCTATTTTAGTTCATACTTTTTCTCAGTGCTGTGGTGAGTTCTTTGTAAGATGAAACTGCCCTGTTATAAACACCTGTCACTGAAACTAACCTGCATCCAAAAGAGATAATAAGATAAAATCTTTATTTCTAAGTGAAGTATCTTCATAGTTTATTATATTGGCATTAAAAGGTATGGAGGTGTTATTGTTTGCCTAGAAAATCTGTGTTCTTTCTCACTACTCTTATTTTGGCTGCTACTGGGAGTTACAAAACCAGCAGTCTTTCTTTTATTTTTCACCAAAAAATTTGCAATTTCTTTTCCTAGAGCAGAATATTTTAGCAGCTCCCTAATGTATCTTTTACTCCCCCCTCAAAATTAAATGTCCTTTTCCAGTGCTCGCTTTGTTGGCGATGATGATGAAATTCATGTGCTCTGCCAAAGTCAGTGAGAAAGGAAGAACCTGCTACACCTGGGGCAAGGAGCAGTCTGCTGTGCTGTTATACAACTTCCCAGAACCCTTTCATGTGAAGGCAAGCCCAGGCAGCCACGTGCCTCAGCCCTGCAGTGAGTGAAGCCCCTCAGTCAGAACTAACGGGGCGTGAGCTGAGCAAACCTGACATCACCAGCATGGCTAAACAAACCAGGTTATTGCCAACAGCTATCCACTGAGGTTTGCAATGGGAAATGCTGCTCCTACATCTCCTTTTTTCCTTTCCTGATTCACTTCTGCAAAAAGAAAGCAGGCTTTATAATGCAAGGAGCTGACATCTAAGGTGGGTAAGAGAATGGGTTTGCTTCTGAGTTGTTACTGTGGAGAAAATGAATGAACGCAGGGAGAACCCAGTGGGGCTCCATTTCTCTTTCTCCCAGGTCATTGCATGTGAGCTGCAGGTCTTAGTGATGGCTCAGTAAAGTCTGAGAGCTGAATTTCATACAAAGGCTACTGTGAAAGAGCTCACAAAGAAAAGGTAACAGTGGTAGGAGGCTGTGAAGAGAAGTAGAGGAAGAAAGAAGATTAAGAGATACTGGAGAAAGAAGGCAAATAGGGAAAAACCTGGAAGAATCCTGACAAAGAGGATAAATAATAAGTGAAGGAGAAAGGTTTGACATATCAGTAATTATGTTAGCATTCTAGATCTGTCCAGGTGGAATAGCTGATGTGCAGTCACCTATTGAAAGTCTAACACCGATTACATTTTCTGTTTTCAAACCTGAATTTCCTTTGCAATTTCTCCTGATCTTATGGAAATGAGACAAGCCTAAGGTGAACATGAGGCCTTAAAAACCACAGCAGGTGGGCTGATGAGTATTGCTAGATTTTTTTAAAATTTGTTTTTTTAGTTCACCAACTTTCCCCCCTTGTTTTTTGCTGACTGGGTGAGGCATCAGGGAGCCAAATCATGATGGAGGCAGTCAGGTGTTGCAAGCCCTTGTCTGGCATAGATCTTGAGCATGACAGAGTCAATTTGTGAAAGCAGAGTCCTGCAGGGTTGGTGCTTGTGTTGCCCACTGGTCTGCAGCAGCCTGCAGCCTGCTCCTGGCACAGGCACAGTCACTGCCTGCATCTTTGTGCCCATGGTAACTTAAGTCCCATGTTGACACTTCCCCAATTTATGTCCCTTCATCCAGTTTCCAAGGAAATCTTAGAAAAGCAAATGCACCTTGGTATTCTGTGTTGCAATAGTGGCAGTTATTTATTCTGTGCTTCAGCTTATGCAAACTTCATTTTAATTTTTCAGTGAGTTTGTATCAATATTACTTTTATTGTCATGTATATAATTTTTGGTGACAGCTCTGTTTAAAGAAGATGTAACTTTAACAAGCCATCTGTTAACCTTACATAGAAAGGAAATGCTTTTGTCAATTATTACAATGAAATCAGAAAAATAATTTCCTGGCCTCCAGCAGCAGACCAGTCTCCCTATCTTCTGTCAATAGGAGGATATTGAAACATGCAGGAAATACATGCACACCTTTATCCTGCCCTGCAATACAGCCACAGTGCTGCATTATAATTAGCCAGTGATGTCAGAAGGTTTCATTTCCCATTAAAACTTCTTTGTAGTGCACAAACTCTTTTATTCAACATCAGAGAGTTTCCTCATTATTCAGGTGGGAAGGCTGGACACAGAAACCATGGGAAGATATTTTGAGTTTATGCCAGCCTGATTAGTAAAGGTTTTGCTTTAATAAGTTAAGAAAGTAGAAAAGAGGGAGAAACACTTCAGATTAGGTGGGAATGAAAAAACCTGCAAAATGACTCCATTCTGTCATTTGGGATGAAGCCATAACAAAGGCTGAATGGAAGGAATAGCAGCAGTGGACAGAAAAGCCTGGAATAATAGGGAAGAGAAAAATGAATGGAGAAAACATGGAAGAGCAAGGGAGGAGTCTGGTTTTGTGAGGTTAGTAGATAGAAGACATTTATGAGTGGACAAAAAGAAACACAAGAAATTTCCTATGAGCTGAAAAATGGTGCAGCTCCAAGGAAAGTCTTTGAGAGACATAAATATTTTGGGCACTATGTAGTGTGAGCTGTTCTTGTGGGAGAGTCCCAAGCCCAAATAAAGGGAAGATTTGTCCTTTTCCTTCTTCCTTGATTGGAGAGGTTCTCACGACTCTTAAAATAATTTGGGAGATAGATGCAAAATATACTGGCCTTGAGCTGCTCTGGAGAGGGGTTGGTCCAGGCCAATTCCTGCACAGTCCATGTGCCTATGGACACAAGCAAGAGCAGTCAGAGGTAACCCTGAGAGGCAAACTTCTTGCAGCTTTTCTGCTTCTCCAGCCTTTCTGGACAGCAGAGCAGGTGGGTGAGGACAGCATCCAGCAGTGTGTCTGTGCACATGTGCTTTTGAGCCCACCCTGCTTGCTTCCCTCTTGTCCAGCACTCAGTGATGAACATAAAGATCAGAACCAGATCTTTTATTGCAGCTTTATCAGTAACTTTAACCAACAGATCAGGAGTCAGCCCCCACAATGGAAGTATTGAAAATAACCACAGTGCTACTCCACAGCTGTCAGCTTTTGCATTAGAAGAGCTCTTAATGCTGCAGTGTCACCTGGGAGGCAGACATTTCTTGTCTGCAGTGTGGAGGTTGAGGGTGCTTTGTTGGAAGAACCTGATGAATGTGACACTGCATGATATGATTGCCCACACAGGGTAAAGGAAATGCTGTCATGATTTAATTAATCAGTTCTGATCTGCTGATCCCTGAGTTTACTTAGACTTGAAAGAAGTAAATATAATTAAATTAAACAAAGGTCTTTCCTTCCCGCACATGCTCTGGGCCCTTTTGCGTCTTCCGTGAGATAACAAAAAGCTTATGAATAACAGGCACAGGGGTCTTTGTTGTTGTTGTTGTTGACTTAATGCAGAAGGCTGGCAGGAGGAATATTATGCACAGGTGCAGCATGTATGACATCAGAAGATGACACATGGGTGCTTGAAATGAGTTTTTTAACATTTGATTTCCGGTGTCAGGTTGTGAAAGGACAAAAACATCAAGGTTTCAGTGTTGCCCGTGGCAGGTCAAGGTAATTTTGACAAAATGTGGTAATGTTTGATTGAAACCTTATCAAAACAGAGGAATGAGGTAGAAGAGGTTCGAATTCAGCTCTTGGTTTATCCAAAGGCCTTTTGTGTGTAACTGCCTAAAGCTGTGCAAGCCCTGGGTGCTGTGGGGTGATTCCTCTGCAGGGCTGGATGGTTTTCCACCAGCCAGAGATGGTGCCTGTGCACTTGTACTGCTCAGCACCTGCCTGGCTGCCTTTGAGAGCACACTCACAAATTTACAGTGGTTTCTTTGGCCACAGATATTGTGTAAAACATATCCTTGTCCAGTTGTGGGCTTCCTGCCTCCTCTCACACGGAACTGTTTCTGTCAGCGGCTGGGACCTGCCCTCTCCAAGTACCACATCTTCATTCCTAGTCTTGTGTCTGTACTGGAGAGGTTTGTGGAGGGAGATGTGGCGTTGGGGAAGGCAGTTCCCTTATATTCTACTGCATGTACTCATGTCATGTGTTTGTCATTCCCGAGTGACCCAGCATGTGGCTGTGCAGATGTCATTTATGGTGTGCTATGCCAAATTTACCAGAAAATCCCTGATAACTCCATTTACCATGTGGTTTTTTAGGTGAATTTGCCCCTGTCTTTCGGGAAGTTAATTCTAGACTGTATTTTTTAAATTGTTTGTACTAATGGGGTAAGAGAAAGTGGATGGGGTGAAGAAGCCTAATAAAAATGACAAATACCCAATCTATTTAACCCCCTTTGCTCTCTGGAGTATTTCTCACAAAAATCAAGGCCAACATTGATTAACACCACTTGTTCTTGGCTAAAATCAGATTTTATATTAAGCAAATACTTTGTCCATGTATTAAAGATTAATTTGACTCATTCAAAATGAACATTTTCCCCATCTTTTCTTTCTAAAAATTGGTACTGTCTTTTCCAATCCGTAACTCTTTTCCATTTAGACCCTACTAGCATGTGAATAGGTGAAAAGAATTGTGACTAGATGGGAGGCACAGTGTCAGTTCACTAAATATATTGCAAATTGCACTGAGCTCTGCTTGCACCTCTTTGACAAATCCTCATTAGCCTGTTTTGGTCTACACTTGCATCTTCTTGTCAGCTGTAAGTCTGCTCACAGTTTGCCACCCTAATCTTTTATCCATGATCCTGGTTACTATTTAGCTAATGCTTTCAAGCTTAAATAATCTTATAATGTTTATTTCTCTGAAATAAAATTTTGTACCTAGTGTCCCTAAAAGCAAAGCTGTCTAATCAGGCAGATGAGACTCATTAGTGTTACATTTCAAGGAACCTTTGATCCAAATTAATTAATTTTGCCCCAATACAAAATTGTCCTAACTATAATGGGAACTAAAATCTAATAAGATAAAAGAAATTCAGAAGGGAAAAAATATCTGTCATGAGAACACAGCAAGATGAACAGCTTTTGCCAGTCTTGGAAATGATGATGTGTTTCACAGCTCTGAGGCTGGACATTTTACAATTGCCAGTGTGTTTAAAGTTGCTGCTGTGAATTGATGGGTTTACATTGCTGGTTTCCATCCCTGGAGCAAAAAAGTGACTGTGATTTAATTTATGTTGTTCACGCTGGTCTATGGCCAGTGTCTAGACCAGAGGCTGCCCTCTGTCATCTGTTTCCTGTGTGATTTCAGGACTTCAGTGGATGGGGGTGTCTGCAAACAGAGAATGGTCGGTCCTCTGAGCTCACTTTGGTGTGAAGCCCTGAGGGACTTTAACAGACTGGCTGGGAATGAGCAGCCTGACCATGGCCTCTGTTTCAGAATGGCTGATCATCTTCAGCACAGGGGTGAAACACACCAAAATCCTGCTGGAACAGGAAAACCCAAAGTCTTCTGGGATTGTTTGGGCCTTAGAGTCATCTCTTGATTTCCCTTGGCCTGGCTATGTTTAGGGTGTGTGAAACTCATGGCATACAGTCTGCCTGCTCTTACATCCAGCAAATCTAACATTGGATACACTTCCTAAGCAAATGTGAATACAGCACAGGCTGGTTCCTGCCCCAAGCCCGTGGTGAGGCTGTGTCAGAAGTACCTGGAGAGCTCTTGTTCTCTTTCCTGAGTGGATCAAAGTCTGCTGAATCGCTTTCTGAGCTCTGCTTACTCATATCATTAGTGAGTACAAAGCTTTCCCCTTTGTTCACTTCTCCACCTCACTCTGAAAACACAATATGCTGCTGTTCCACTAATTAGGCCAACAGGCTGAGGTTAATAAACACTCTGTGACTGCTCTTATCAGCAGCCTTATTTATGCATTTGACTATTTTGCTTTGTGTTTGTCTGTGATGTGAAAGCGCTGGATAATTCCTGAGGTTTTGTAATGATAATGTAGTAGAAATAATGGTACCAGGGCGGTTCCTCAATGAATGGAGTCCACTTCTACTATGACTTGTGCTTAAGGGATGGAGAAATATCAGGACCTGGTCAGAAGTAATCCCTGAATGCCATGAGGGGCTGTTTTCTGTCGTGGTGGCCGAGGTTGCCTTAAGCTCTGGCACACACTTCTCTTTTTGGACGCTTTGTCTTTCATTTTCAGGTTGGGCATTTTGCACCTTGTACCTGGTGCCAGAGCCATCAGCACTGAGCAGCTTCTCAGCCTCCCCACCCTTGCCAGGCTCTGGGAGCTGAGGCCAGGGCTGGTGCAGTGCAGAGCTGTGACCTGGCTCAGCCTGTGAGAAACCAGCTGGGAGCCTCCCCTTCAGCCCTGCCTGAGCACAGCAGTATCTGCAAGGCTCCATGGAATATTCCCTTGTCCTCTCCAAGCTGCACTGCATTTCCAGGCAGCAGGTAGATCTGCTTATTGAGCTTTGCCACTTGGTTTTCCCCATGCCTGGTTGATGCTTCTGGAGGGACTGAATCCTGTTTGCTCTACTAACACAGGGAATCTCTGCTGGCTGGTGGGGGACCACGTTTAACTTGAGGTGGCCTGAGCAACCCTGAACAGACAAGGAAATAAAAGGAAGTTGTAACTGGCACTTCTGTACCCAGTAACTCCAGAGTAATTGAAGCAAAGAGCTCTTTCAGGGCTTTGGTTCCCAGCCAGACCACACTTTGGTTTGAAATGCAACTGATTGATATTAATTTTGTGATATTATTTTCCCTAGAGAAAACAAATCAGAGCCTGGTTTGTCCATTGTCCCAGCAGCATCTAAACTAACCTTTTGTAAAGAGTTTACAAAGGTGCTGTCAGGAAAAACTACACCTTATTTGCTCAGAGCAGCAAGTAACTCATGTCACTTGTGATTTCATTTAGCTTTTATGAAATGAAAAATATTTCCTGCCTCAGATGAAAAGGCTAATATTGCTTCTTTAAACAGTCCAAAGCAAATATACAAACAGTGCATGGTCTGTTGGCTGGCTGTGCATCAGCAGGTTTACACAGCAGCTCTGGCTTTTCAAAATAAGTGTGCTTGAAGGCTGTTGATACTACAGCTGGCTGAGACACGATGAGAGGGTAATTTACCTCATTGGTTCTTGCACTTTTCATTGGAAAAAGATATTTGAAAATGTTTTAAATACTTGCACAATTGAAATCCCCCTTTTCCTTTTGTTGCATATTAACTGGTTATGAATGAAAGGCTTTATTAATCAACAACTATTCAGTGGCATGAATTGTTAACTGCTAAGCCAACCTCACGGGGATGTGGTTCCCTTCTCAGGGACTGAGCCATCCAGGCATTTCTCAGAGGCTGCTCTGAGCTCAGGGTGTGACACTGTCACAGCCTCATGCCGGTGAAAGGCTGCGTGAATTGCTCTGGAAAGTGTTTGTTGGCAGAACTGTGGCTTGTAGAAGAAGGGAGAAAATTGAAGAATTTTCTGTAGAAAGACCTCAAGATTTCAGATCCATACATTTCTTTGAAAATTTGAAAAGCTTTGGATTTGGAGCTTTTTGACTCCCTGCATTTAGGTAAATGCCACGATGACAGGTTACCTCATTTAGGTCAGAGAATTCAGAGGTTGAGAGAATGTAGGTTAGAAAGTGATTGGAAGTAAATGCTGTTGCTTGGGTGTTGTGACAATAAATGCTTTATAAATATTAAAAATCAGTAGAAAAAAACGAACCAGACTTTCAGACCAGCAGTTTTTTGGGCATCAGTATAAAAGGACATTGAAAAAATTAAATCAGAATATGAGGAAAATCCATGAAACTTATACTGGAAAACAAACTGTGCATAGGTCTGCATGATGCTCATCTTCACTCTTCCCTGTAACTTCCACAGTGCTTGTCTAAGTGCCATGACATTCTTAAGGCATAACTTGTCTGCAGCAGTTAATTAACAGAAAGGCAGAGGGCTGTGATTAGAATTTTCAGTTTTGTGCTCTGGAGAAAGTAATTATGATTAGAGCAGGCTTGGTACTAAATCGTATTAAACCTGTTTTGTTCAGGGAGTTACCACTCCATACCTTTTTCTGGAAAAGTTTCAAGTGGCCCCTTTGCCACAGACAAATGATCCTGCTTGGAAAGGCAGATGCCTGGGCCAAATAAAGTCCAGGGGGTTTACACCTCAGAAGTGATGTTGTGAAATTGCTTTATTGGAGATTAGAGCACTTTCTCCTATCACATGGGGAGATCAGGTAATTCCCACTGATACCCTTGATGGGATTGAGAAGACTTTAGGGCTGACTGATTCTCTCCATCACTCTTGCTGCATTCAGGTAGATAATCTTATATTTCAGCAGAAGATTAATATCCTTGCAGAACATTCTCAACCTACTTTTCCATGTTCTTCCCTGACCAGTTCAACAATACCATCCTCTGACCCTGTCTCTGCCCCACAGCAGAACCCCTGTAATACATTGATTTTTCTTTTTTTCCACCTTTATTTTCCCCTCCCAGACCAGCTTCCTCAAAGTGTTGGTAAATACAAGATCTGTGTCATGTCTGGAAAGATGTGCCAGGTTAGTTGAGTCCCTACATTTTTGACCCACAGAGAACAAACTTTCTCAGAGTGAGAGGAAGAGGAGAGGCAGGGCAGAAGGTTTATGTTGTTGTGTTTCAGGGAGCAAAAAGGGTCCCTTTACAGTATGTCTCTCTAGGGAGAGGGAGATCTGGAGGTGTGACAGCTTGGTTTTAATACTTCTCAGCCTAAAAATCTCCAGAGCATTTATCTGCAAATGTGTACCCCCAAGTGTCAGAACCACTGTTTGATTGCAAACTCTGCTGTCAAGTTTCTGCTTGGAAGAGCAAAACAGAAACTCTCTGAAAACTAGAGCAGAGTCACCTCTGAGCTAGCAGATGGGAAGGAGGAATAGACTCATGGTCTCTTCTGGAGCTGCTTGATGTTCCCGGAGCTACTCCAGCAAAGGACTGAGAAAAGTGCAATGACTTCAGTCTGACACCACCCTGTCACTTGGATCTGAGTGAGGAGAGTTCATTTAATGAGTAATTAGGAGGGAAAATGTAAGTAAAGCCACTCTGGCAGCCTTCACAGTGCCATGGTTGCTCTGTGCCAGTGAGAGAGGTTTTGTGGCAGCTGCACATGGCAAAGCCCTGTCCTGCAAAACGTGACCAGCTTGATCCCCTTTTGAGCAGGGTCAGACCTGTGCTCCATCCTCAGGTGCCGATTATCTGTCTGGAGGGCTTTGAGTGCATGAGAGGCTCTATGTGAGAAATCTCCTGCAGGCTTTAGAGAAAAATCAATCCCTGTATTGCCTTATCTCCTGTGCCATAAGGGGAGGTCTCTCTCCCTATGGTTTTGATGCCCCAGTCCT
Organism: Camarhynchus parvulus; assembly: GCF_901933205.1. Lineage (NCBI taxonomy): Eukaryota > Metazoa > Chordata > Aves > Passeriformes > Thraupidae > Camarhynchus > Camarhynchus parvulus. Next base: position 13,567,366 of record NC_044575.1, on the reverse strand, counting down.
CCACAGTTCCTTCCCACCTCAGGGTCTGTGTAAATTTCTGACATCCCACTGAAAACGTTTGGCCTCTCTTTGCCTCGGTGCTCCTGCAGACAAATGAGATCACATTTCAGACCTTTTCTGGGTCAGTGTTTGTTGTGCCACCTCCTCCAGGATGAGCAGGGTGGTTCCTGTGCATTTTGCTGTCCTGTTTGTGTTGTCTCCATACCTGACTGCTGTGCCATACTGCTCTTTTCTGTGGTGAGGGGTCCAAGCCACCATTCTTAAATGGTAGAATACACTACCCGCTTTTGGAAAAAGGTAGAAATTTTTCTCTGTGTGCAAAAACACAAAGCAGCAGCTGTGCTAGTGACAGAGTGAGGGTTTTCCAAAACCCTGCAACTCTAGAACTGTGAAGATTCAGCTTTTGGATAAAACCTTTTAAGTAATTCTCCTATACAGCCATCCACAGATTCCTAGGAGCTGGAAACCCTGTGTGGAGAGGAGCAGAGCAGGCTCCCGCGAGCACGCAGTGGAAACAGGCTGTAATTGAGTCTGTTCATGCTTTGTGCTTCTGCCCTTTCAGACCACGGGGCATTGGCTGTGGTGAACAAGCACTTCTTACCAAACCAGTGAATCAGCTTTAATCTGCTCCCCAAAACCCCGGGCACCCCAGTTATCTCGTTATGCAACCAATACATTTCATATTAGGTTAAATTTCCTTGGCCATTCCTGACCTCATTCCCATTGTTTCATCAGTTATAGGTCAGGCTGCCCATGGGTTCCCCATTTTTATTGCTTCATTTGAGCTAGGGAAAATTGACAGATTAGTCATATTCTATCATAAGTGTCTTACTGTGCCCATGTTTACAGATTTGTCATTAACACCAGGCTCTCACACACTTAGGGGTCTGGGTAAAGATCCTACAAACTGTTTGCTCTCTGAGTCAGCTCATCTAATGGGGAGATTTATTCTTCAGGAAGGAAGTGAAATGCCTCTTGTAGAGATAAGACATATATTGATAAATACTGCATTTTCTTTACGCAGGGAAAATTGAAGCATCTGGTGACGAAATATGTCCCATTAGCAAACTGGAAAACAAAAGGGTTTTTCCAGCTATGTCATCCTTCACAGCCCATGCTGTGTCTGAAGGGCTGAGCTAGTCACTGTTTCCAGCTAGAAACAGGATTGTTTGGGGTTCAATCCTTCTAGGAAGAGGGAAGACTGATATCATCATCGCAGACATTGGTGCAAGTGTGACTGTGCCTGCCTGGGTTAGGTGTCACCCTCTATATTGGTTTAATCAATATGATTTACCAGGTGTGTTACACCAGTGTCTAAGGGATCTAGCTGAAAAAAAACCTCAAAAACTCAGTGCCTTTTGGGCACTGAAGAGAAAGATACTGGGGATTTTTCCAGACACTTGAGTATATTTGAATGAAACTAGTTGCTACTGATTTTGAGTATTTCTTTGAGAGGTTCATTAAAAAAAAAAAACATATTAAAAGGATCAGAGTCTTTGGTTTTGGATAGCTCAAATAGAAAATAATCAATCTCTCCTCCCCAAGAGACCCCTAACACCTCCAAGAGATTATGTTCCCAGGAAACGTTTTGGCTTCTCCTGCTGTGTACCAAAATCCCGTTATCTTAATGTTGACAAGTTGAGATGAGACAGTGAAGTCTGGAGTCGAAAAACCATGAGTTTTTATACTATAAACACATCTAGATATATGCAGAAAATAAATGACAGCATAAATGATATGAAAAGATGTAGTTTTCTGCTAATAGAAATGTAGTTACTATTCCTGTATGTACAGGAGGTTTTGAGAAAGAAGGAATACACTGCAATTAATTTTCACAGCAGAAATGCACTGCTGTTCTTAGTGAAGATCTCAATACATCTGCCCACTGTGTTTGGGACTTTGGGACTACAATCTGCACTATGTGCTGTTGAGAATTTAGGATGTTGCTGAGCCCCCTGTAGCCTTGGAGGCCACTTTGCTCAGAGCCCCTCTGCTACAGGCCCACTCTTCAGCACCTCTCACTTCTGATGGAGTTTGCCTTCCCTTTCCCGCAGGCAGAGTACGGAGCATTTTACAGGGAGTGCACAAGCGTTGGGAAGCGCCTGTGTGGACACGATGGAGGAGGAGCCCCTCACCCAAATGCTCGCTGCCCTCAGCCCCGCAGTGTGTGAATTTATGTTAGCTACAGAACCCCTAGAGTCACCCACAAAAAGTCACTGTCTGTGACTCCTCTTGGGTGACCCTGTCCAGGTAACTCAGGAGGCAAAGGGCTTCTCCTTGTGCGGGTTTTTCCGGCTGCAGTGACGGGGAGTGGATGCTGGCTGTGCCCGAGCATCGCTGCTCTGCAAACCGGGTCAACGTCGTGGAGGGGCTCAAGGCGCCCCCTTTCCCAGCTGGGCCGGGCAGCGCCTCCCCCGCCTCCCCGCATCCCTCCCCTCGCTCAGGGGCGGCTCTCGGCCCTGCATAAAGCCGGCGGGGCCGGGCGCTGCCCTGAGCCTGCCCGGCCATGCACCCCGCGCCGCGCCGCGCCGGATCCCTGGAGGCGGCGCCGAGCCCGCGGGACCCCGGCAGGCAGGTGAGGAGCGGGATGGGCACCGGGAGTGTGGGATGGGCACAGGTGAGGAGCGGGATGGGCACCGGGAGGTGGGATGGGCACAGGTGAGGAGATGGGCACGGGAGGAGCGGGATGGGCACGGGGAGTATGGGATGGGCACAGGTAGGGAAGCAGGATGGGCACAGGGAGTGCGGGATAGGGGAGAAGGATGGGCACGGGGAGTGTGGGATGCGCACAGGTGGGGGCAGCAGGATGGGCACAGGTGAGGAGCGGGGCGGGCACGAGGAGGGTGGGATGGGATCCTCGCTGCCCGGCCCCAGGATCGGTCCCGGCTTGCGGAGTAAACGCGGCTTTTGTGGAGTCACAGCTCGGGCGCTTCGCTGTTGCAGTTCTCGGGACGGGGATTTGGGAAAACCGGGAGCTTTCTGGTTACTTGGAGGGCAGTAATTGGAGAGACCTGGGGTGCGGCTCCTCTGGCGTCGGTGGCAGCGTTCGGTGCCGCTGGGATTGGGATGGAGCTGCTGTTTGGGGATAAAAGAGCCGGGGGGAAATCTCAAAGTGTAAATGCAAGCACATGAAAGTAAGGTAGAACAAAAGCAACTTTTGATGTACAATTGCTTAGGAGACAGAGGGTGTGACATAGCCCAGAAGAACTCACTCCTGGCTTTATTTATAGAACTCACTCCTTCCCTATAAACGGGGAATTTATAATATTCCCCATGATAGTGGGAATTGGCTTAGTGCATCCGAGATCAGATAGAAGCAGCACTGGCTGCAGTTACTGATACTGTGCAGTTGATAAAGTCTGTAAAATTCCTTGTGAAGACAAGAATGCTGACAGTAAAGTTTCACAAAAGTACTGCTTTGCTGTATCCCTCAGGTACCTGGAAGCCAAATAAGCTGCTCAGCACAGCTTTTGCTTTGGTGTCTGAGAGCAAAATCTTAGGAAGAACTTTGGTGTAGCTGGAAAATGTAATGTGATATCTAGTTGTGGTCACTCCTAATATCGTGTATTCACCCTTCCCTAGAAGTGTGTCAAAAGGACAGCAACAAAGTAAGCAGCTACTTAAAGGGAAGAGAATATAAAATACCCATTGTCATTTTTTATTAATTGTGATTAATGTCAATCAGTATAAAACGTTTTGAAAATAATTTTTCATCTTCATTTTATGAACTGAAATGTGATTTTTTAGGCAAATATGTTCAGATAATTTTAAATCCTGATTATCCATTAATATAAAGAATTAAAGCACAAAATATGCTCCCTCATATATCTTTCTCTCTGTGAACATCCTTTAGGGAGAGGGAGAAAGGAAAGATAATTGCTATGGGTCCTAAAAAGTGAAATCTTTAACTGGACAGCACCTAGTTTTCTACGTAAATAAAGGGCTTAGAATATCCCTGTGTTTGTGTATTTTCATCAAGACTGAGTCAGGCTGGCGGAAAATCAGTTAAAGATTTGCATCACTAATAAAAAACTTCACTGCAATATTTACTCCCCCTTCCCCCTCCAAACAGTTCAAATGTGTTACCATGCAAAGGAAAAGTTTCAGATTTTATTAGAGCTGGGTAGCAGAGTTACTGATAGAGGTTAAAATATAAGTGAAGTGCAGCCCCAGGAGGAGAGGAATTGTTTCTGTGTTACCTTTTCTCCTGTTGCCTTGCACCCAAATGATTGCTGCATTACTGTATTCAGTTCATTTTTTAAATTAAAGCAAAAGATGAGCTTTGGTGTAGGGTTAAATTTGTATATGGTGTGTATTTGGCATTGTAAGCATTGCAATTTCTCTTTTCCAACTTGTAATTCCTAAGTTAGAGGTCATTTCTAGAGCTTGATATAAGAACATTTTATGTTTTGTTGATTTTCTTCATTGATCTCTTAAACATATAACTTCATAGATGCTGTCACCTGATCCCAGACACAGTGCAAGTTGCAGCAGCAAAACACAAAAGAAGAGCATTAGGTTTTGGTGCAGGTAGTCTGTCCCAGCTGTGCACCTCATAACACTGCATGCAACTGTGCCAAATCTCATAAAGGCTGATCCAGGCTGAAGCCAACGATCCTAGATGTGGAGTCAAGCCAACAGGCTGCACATTAGCCTCTTCTGTAAACCAGCCCTGCATTTATTGCCTTCAAAGACCACCACCTAACTCTACTTGTAGTGGAGACTTTGCTTCTCCTACAGCAGCCCCATCTGAGCAGGATTTGGCTCACACAAATGGCTCTCTGCACCTGAGAAAACAGCCCATGACCTGTATGTAATCGTGGTGTTTGTAGCTTTTTATGTTCTGCTTGAAGTGCCTTTGCTCAGTGCCTGTTCCTGGCTCTTGTGATGGTGATCTGACCCTGGAGTGGGCTGGGAAACCTGCAGGATGCTCAGCTGAACCTGAGCTGGGCTTCCCACACACTTCCAGCGGAAAATTTGGTGTCTGGACTCAAGCTGATGGAGTTCATTGACTTTGGTGGATCAGAAACAGTGTGATGGTCTGACTCCATTGTCTGGGCTCATCATGTTGTGGCAACTCATTAGAAGTGGGAACCCAGTCAGAAATCCAAATATTTTCATTACGTTGTTAAAGTTGGAGAGACTGTATGAGGGAATCCAAGGAGCTGGTGCATTTTGTTTGCATTTTTGTTTTGCTCTTTTTATTTCTGAAAATTTCTCAAGATAGCGATATCTTTAAAGATGTGTCAGATCAAAAAATAATTCCAAATAGCAATAATGTGCCTTCATTGTTCCTCTCCTCTTTCTCGCTGACTCATTCAGAAACATCTCCTTTTATTCTTTCTTTTTTGCAAGGTTTGAAGACATATGAGGGACAGCCTCTGTTCATAAGCCTTGTGTTTTTTCTTTACTTTGCATTTTCCCTATTCTTTACTGTTTCAGTATTATCTCTATTTCTGGCCTGGCTACATGTGGCTAAGAATATGATCTGTGATAGCTGCTGATTTCCACACAGCCAGGAGTGTGTTCACTAGCGAGGTACAAAACCACATGGTCTGACAGTGTGAGGTATCTGAATTTTCAATGTGTGATTTGGGTGATTATGCCAAGGGTTTGACACACAAATTAGGGGACATGGCAGATGGAGCAGCAGGGCTGTGGTTGATCAGACAGGGAGTGTCTCTACAGCCAACAGATTCTGGTCAGCAAAACATTTTACCTCCTTAGGTTTGTCTCCTTGCCCTATGAAAACGGTGTTTTACAGTTATGTAACAAGAGAGTGATTTTTCAGTTCTGATCTACTGAATCCTGATTCATCTTTTCCCACCTATGTCCTGTGGGATTTGGATTATTCTCTTGGCCAGTGTTCACTGAACTTGCTATCAAGTGTTTTTGTTCAATGTACAATTTCTGCTGACATCTTATTGCTCCCCTTCCTCCCAGTAGCAATGTTAATTATAAACTGTACATTGAAAATATTTTCTGCATCCTAGGGAATGAATAAAGATGTCCATAAAATCATTCACTAAAAAAAGATATCTTGGTATTTCAGTCTCTCACAAATTCTGTCTGTGACTAACTTTATTCCTATTAATGTGTAATTGAATTCACAATTTTCCTTTTGTGGTTGATCAAAGCACAGCATTACCCAAGACACCCTGAAATGTAAAAACTTACACTTTTTGCACTTCTACCCATTCAAACAAATTTTTTTTGTTTGTTTGCATCTAGTTAAATAAGTCAGCCTATATGATGATTGAAGATAACAAAGAGAATGAGGACCATGCATCTGAAAGAGGAAGGACAGCCATCATTTTTTCCTTGAAGAATGAAGTTGGAGGACTTGTGAAAGCATTAAAACTCTTTCAGGTATGTATGTTATAATCTTATGATCATCACAGCAGCTCTGCATTTTTAAATTGCAAGGGTAGTTTTGGAACACACCAGAATTGATTACATCTGTTTATTAAGGATGTGATTGTTAACCTGCCTCCCACTTGGCACCCAAAATTACCCACAAAGGTAAATGTGTGCCTCAGAAATTAGATGATGGCTGGCTAAAACTCTTATCTGCACAGACTATACACTGAGAGAAGTTTGTCTTTTCCCCTCATGACAAAGAGGATTGGCACTCGGTGGTTTTGCTGGGAATAACAGGTGGTCTGAAGCTCCTGCTGATGGCAGGTAGACACTTGGGGTGTTGATCTGTACCCTGTGCAGTGCCCTTGCCACACTGCCCAGGCAGACTGAAGGTGGCAGAGGAGCTGCAATTGCACAGCTGCTGGGCAGGTGCTGTGTGAGGAATATGTGCAGTGTCACTGTGCTCTGGTGTGTGGCCCTGCGTGCTTTAGCCTGGGGTTTTCTCAATGTTCCTAATATAAAACACATGATTAAATAATTCTTCAGATTAAAGAAAAGTGAAACTAATGCCCTGAAAACTACTGCTTTTAAATCCCTTGCTTGCTTGTGAGATAATTATATGGTGACTTGATTGGCATTTTGGTGAATTTTGCTAATCAGCTTCCTACGGGAAAGATAAAAGAAAAAGGTCTATGAATTTAAACCTCCTGACTGTGTCTTTATGTGCTTCCTGAATGTAAATAAAACTGAAAGAACACAGGTTTGCTTTCAGTTTCTTCTGAATAGAAAATCAAACCTTCCCCCCCTCCAATAAGCAAATTGCTATCAAGAGACCCAATTAACAAAAATAGCTTCATAGAGGTGGTGAATAGTTCATTGCAGTAGAATATTAACTTGAAAAACTATTTTGACTTTTAGTCAATTGTTTTTAGCCTATCTCTTTGAGAACATTGCTTCTTACTAAACAGGAGAAGCATGTAAATCTGGTACACATTGAGTCACGGAAGTCCAAGAGACGAAATTCGGAGTTCGAGATCTTTGTGGACTGTGACAGTAACAGGGAACAGCTGAATGAGATTTTCCAGCTCCTGAAATCCCACGTCAACATTGTCTCTGTGAGCCCAACAGAGCATTTCAGTGTCCAGGAAGATGGTAGGTACAAAAGGCAGTTCTGATGAAAATGCACTTCCAAATATGTTGCTTTGAAATCTTTTTATGGTTGTCCACACCTGCACTTGTGTTGTGTCTTCAGGCACCTGCTGCCAGGTATCTGTTTCTGTGCTATGTGTGAGTGTAGTCTGGCCTGAACCTGAGAGTTCAGGCTGTGTCAGGCTGCTGCAAATTGTGTGTCTGCTGTCTGTGCTCCTGTCCCTTCGCAGCACAGCCCAGCTGGCACCAGTGGGAGCCCTGCAGGTCAAAGCAGGCTGGCCTGTGGGCAAAGTCTGAGTGCAGGGCTTGAGTACGCTACGATGGCAGAGGTGTGATACTGACAGATCCCAGTTCAGTTCAGACACTGAGGGGAGTGCAAGATGGATTCTGCAATTTCCTCATTTAGTTCTTGATTTTGCTGTCTTTTTTACCCACTTTTAATCATAACTGGCTCCTTATATTAGTACAACACAGGTGCCCTTTACTTTTAGATACTACATGTTGTGTTTACACCTTTACTTTTAATTAAAGAGATGCCCAAATTCTGGGCAGCAGGAAACTGGTCCTATTAAATTTTCAGTCATTGTGCTTGGGAAGGAGAGATCTGGAGTTCTTGGATAAAAGGGCTTACTTTAGCCCTAAGTAAGGGGAAATTCAATCTAAACAGTCTCCTGACCTTTTAAAGTAAACTAAAGAGCATTGAGGCAGAAAAAGAGTGTATTAACTGCTCTGCCAAGGGTTTGGCAAAAAACTCTCTTAGGCTAAAAATAACCCCAAAGTAGTTGGTAGCAAAACTGTAATGATGCTCCTCTCTCAGGCAGCAGGGCCTCCTGTTCCTCCTCCCCCCCATACCCCTCAAGGCAAAGCTGGGTGTTTCCCATGTACATAACCACGGGGAAACATCCATTTCCCATGGTCAGTAAAACAGGATGAGAGGACTCTAACCTGCTCCCACTCTGCCCAGGGACCACAGACAAATCACTTCTCCTTTGCACCCTTTGTGCCCTACAAGATTCCCAGCAGCTGTACACAGGGAGACCTCGTCTCCATGGGATCCTCTGGATGCCACTCTAACTGCAGCAGAGAAACCCATGCTTGCTTTCCTTCCCAGAGGCTCTGGGGCTGGCTGTGCTCTGCAGCAGCCTGTGGCAGTGACCGAGGAGGAAGTGTGAGCTGGAGGCTGGTGCCAGATAGGCAGAGGCTTCCCTTGTCTTATTCATCCCCTTTAATTTATGGGGTGAGTTGTAACCGCCGTAGCCATCCCTGAAAACAGTGCTTCCTCCCTCGGTGTGCTGGGTGTTATTAATAACCTTGTGGATCCCATGCCTTCCCCAGGCATGGAGAACGTTCCCTGGTTTCCGAAGAAGATCTCAGATTTGGATAAGTGTGCAAACCGGGTGCTGATGTACGGCTCTGACTTGGATGCCGACCATCCCGTAAGTACTTTTCCCTCCCTACACCCAGTCCATAGTTGGAAACATGCTTTGTGGAGCTGACCTAAAAAATTGCAGCTTTTCCTCCTCCCTCTCCTCTCCCTCAATGGCATCTCTGGAGGTCTGAGCACCTTCTCTTGGGGATTTCATGTGTCTTTCTTTGCTCAGGGAAGACTGACTGAATTCAGTTCCTGTGCTTTTCTGAAGGGCTTACTCGTGCAAGAACTCCAGGTCTGGGCCTTGAGTGGTCACATACACTTTAAGGAAGCTAAAAGAAAATTATTTTGAAGCAAGCTTTCTTCTTCCTCTTTCTTTCTTCCTTACTGGAGAAACCAAACTGGTATTTGGGCAGTGATAATGGGCAATTTGTTCTGTAATTTTGAATAATCGTGCACGTAACAAACTTTGTATAAATACTGATACAACTAAAATGAATCCTTCTCTATGGAATATATAGTTGCATAAATCAACTGATTCCTACTTTGGAGTATTTGCTCAGTTTACATCTATTAAACATTTCAGACTTCAGCTATGATTTTCCTGCCCTCTCCTTTCATTCTTACACATCATACTTTTCTATTCCCCAACTGCAGAAATGTCAAGTGTTCTGTTTTATATTGATTGATTTATTTATTATGGCTTGGAAACTCACTGAATTGTGTTTTCCTTTCTCTCCACCAGGGTTTCAAAGACAATGTTTATCGCAAGAGGCGAAAGTATTTTGCAGACCTGGCTATGAACTACAAACAGTAAGCTTGAATTCTTCCAGAAGAACCCTTCTGGGTGCTTTGAAATAACAGCAGAGTGGGCTGTGAGAAGCTCACCTTCCTGGGCTCAGATCAGGCTGAGACATGCAGGTTCAGCTCAGCGATGAGAGCCAAGGAGGTGGAGGGAAGGGAGATGTGAAGCAAGATGAGAAGGTAGATCGAGGCAGCCCTGGTCAGTCTGGGGCTGTGTGGCTTGGCCAGCTGCTCTGCAAAGGAGAAGGAGGGGAGGCAAATCCCAATGTACAGCCCAGTGACCACTGAGAGTACACTTTCTGAGCAAATGTTAATACTTGAATTTTCTTTCCTGGTTCAAACTAGCATGTGTGATGTGTAGATAACATGTTTTCTGTGAAAAGAAATTCTGAGAGCTTCTGTCTTTAGACATGCTTCTTGGCTGGGGGTGGAGCTCTTAAAGCAGTTAGAGATTCATAACCCAGTGCTGTAAATTCTTTCTAAATGTGATTTTCATGTGGCCTGATTGAATTTAGGTGTCAAATTCCTCAACTGAAAAAGACCTAGAAAAGGTCTGTATTTAGAGTTCTATTGCACTGTGTGTTTAATGCAACTGGTTACCACAGTCCCAAGCTGGTTACTGTTAACCTGTTGTTGACAGAGATTCCCTTGGGAAAGCATTTTCCATGCCAGTTTCCTGGCTGGCAGTGGAAATGTAGTGTAACACTGGCCTTGCCATAATCCATTTTATCCAAGGTCCTGAGGACTAAATAGGAAAGAGAGACTAAAATTAATATTCTCAGACAGGCACTGGTCTCCTCTGCACAGAAGCATAATTTTTACCTGATGTGTATATTTAGCTGCTGTCACACAATGTGTTGGTAATTTAGGAAATTCTCTGTTCTTAAAACAAATTAAAAGGGTAATGGAAAATAATTGCAGGCTTAGAAATCCAACATGGAAAAGGATGTGTTATCAGCTCCTGAAGCTGTGAAGAGATTGTGTAGGTATTTTAAACCTTACTCTTGGCATTAAACAATTAAGAAACTGTTTACAGGACCAATGCTTTAAGTGAGATCAATGCTAAGATTCCTGACAACTGGTTAAAGTGAAAGAAAGGCAAGTCCTTAGACTAAAAGCTTTCCAGGACATAGACCAGATCTCACTGTATTTGATAGAGTCTAATGGCAGGTGTTACAGTCATACAGGTGTTAAATACTAATAGTAGATAAATTAGTCACCTCTTATTAGCCATTTTCTAAGCAATGTCCTTTCTTCCTCTTCTCCTTGCAGTGGTGACCCAATTCCCAAGATTGAATTCACTGAGGAGGAGATCAAGACTTGGGGCACTGTGTACCGAGAGCTCAACAATCTTTACCCAACTTATGCCTGCAGAGAGTACCTGAAAAACCTGCCCTTGCTCACCAAACACTGTGGGTACAGGGAAGACAATATTCCCCAGCTGGAAGATGTGTCTCGCTTCCTGAAAGGTAATCTGCTGGATTTCTACAATTTTCTGATTTTCAAAATAAACTGAGGTCCATTGCAAATCCCACCATTTTGTGGGCACAAGGAAACGTTCTTGATGACTTGTATTCATTCTGGTCCTTTAAGAGGCCTTTTGGCCATTTGTGTGTTAATGTATTTGTCTTCAGTGCATGCAGTGACATTTGAGGAAATCCATTGGCCCAGAGATAGGGCCATTTTAAAAAATGTTTCTTGGACTCAAGCCTACACCTAATTTTTCTAATTGTGCCTCATTTTCCCACGTGCTTTTGAGCCAAGGTAGTGCTGTGGCTGTCACCTCAGCGCCAGCAGAAAAGCTGACAACGCTGTGCATCCTGTGCTAAACTAATATACAGCTTCTCTGGTCACTTTCAGAGCGCACAGGCTTCACCATTCGCCCTGTGGCTGGATATCTGTCACCCAGAGACTTCTTGGCAGGACTGGCATTCCGAGTTTTTCACTGCACTCAATATGTCAGACACAGCTCGGACCCTCTCTACACACCAGAGCCGTGAGTCATTTAATCTTGGGGTAGAATTTGTGAGGAAGTTTTGAATCTTGCTTGTCCAGAGCCAAGTTACTTAAAAGCTGTTCAAGAACACCAGCATAAAACTTATTTTTAAGGTGCTGAAGACTCAGCCTTCATGCTGAATGTAATGAATTTACAGCATGCTGAAGTGCCACCTTCATAAGTGTAGGATTTTCAAAAGTACAGCTTGCTACTGGAGATCTCCTCTTGATATCACTGTGTGCAGTTAATATCCACTTTCCTTATGCATGGGGAGCTCAGACTTTAATTTTAGGCACCTTCATTTGAAAATCTCATTTTATGCGCTTTATATAGGGTTGGTATGATCTGCTAAGTTGATTTCAGAGAAATGGGCAACACTTTTAGTGTTTAAGTTTAAAGTTTAATGCAAGACATTGTATCTGTTCAGTGGTGCTGCTCTTTCACTTTGCCACAAAGACAAATCAGGAGATTTCTTGTTCTGTTTCTTTTTCCAGTGATACCTGCCATGAGCTCCTAGGTCATGTCCCTCTTTTGGCTGAACCCAGTTTTGCTCAGTTCTCCCAGGAAATTGGTCTTGCATCACTTGGTGCATCAGATGAGGCTGTCCAAAAACTGGCAACGGTGAGTGTTGAGTGCCTGGAGATTCCATCAAAACCTTTGTGCTTCACTAGGCTGATCCCATGCCATTGAATAAATTTGGAGTTTCATGTCAATGTTAGCCACACCAGCTGCTAGATCTTTGTGTTTCACTGGTCCCTGGATTTTAAAGGATGAAAAAATTTTCCATGCTAGGAAAAAAAAACACTTTAAAGTTGATATGTTTGGTATTTTTCTTCACTCTACTGTCAAGTAATAGTTCAGCTTCTAGTGGTAGATTACTTCTTGCAGGCTGAAATTTTATGGTCTATTTCTTTCAGACAAAGTCTTCTTTCTTCTGGGAACATGATTCAATGATTTGAAAGTGTTCTATTTCTTTAATGTGTAGAATGAATTGAAATTATATGGTATTGAATGTGGTGAGTGCTAGCATTAGACACTTTTCAGTCAAGAAATTAAAATAATATAAACTAATTTTCTGGATATCAGTCTTTGGATGCCTTGGCAGGAGTATTTTAAGATTAAAAGTAGATTTTGATGAAAAATAATCTGTGCCAGTTATGCAAGAACTAGCTTGCTGATTTTAAAAATTTCTTTTCCCATGTCATGTAGCTAGTGGTAAAACTTTTACTACCTTCAGTGGGAGCAGAAATAAACCATCTATGAAAACAGTGTTCCTTCCTGTATAGCTGCAGAAACCCTGAAATTCAGCAAACAGAATGTCTTTAATTTTACGGCACACTAAGCAAATGAGAAACAAACTGCAGTGGGCTGTTCTCACTCACCCAGAGATCCTCTCTATCCAGTGATTGTTTTAAGCTGAGGCTGTGATTTTGTGTCAGTATTTCTCAAAACAGATTTACACCTCAATATAAATCTGGCACTAGCATTTTCCAGCCCAGCTGGGTGATCTGTGACATCCACCTTTCTTATGAGAAACATGCAATCCTGTGGTTCTTCATCCTTCCATTCTTGCTTTCCTCCTCTTTAAATGTCTCAGGATAACTGAGTGATAACTCTCTGATATTTGCAGCTATTTGATGCTACCTACAAATAGAAATGCTTTCCACCTAGTTCACCACAGCATCTTTGATGGAGGCTGAATTGTTTTACTTCCTTCTCTGTTTCAGTGCTACTTCTTCACGGTAGAGTTTGGCTTGTGCAAGCAAGAGGGGCAGCTACGAGTTTATGGGGCCGGCTTGCTCTCTTCCATTAGTGAGCTCAAGGTAAGAATGGCTACTACTTGTTTGCCTCTTTTCTTTGTGCCTCATTATTATTGCCACTGTTTCCCTCTGCTTTTTATGAAGTATAATTTCTTGATGTTATAGTCCAGGACTACTAAAATAGTCCAGGTAACTATTTTCAGATCAAAGCTTTGCAGGTTTAACCAGATTCTGAAAATATTGCTCTTGTTTATACACCAGCCTTGTGTCTGTGGAGTCCCATTTCTCACCCAGACTGGCAGAACATGACTGTTCAGAATAATTCAGTTTGTTAGGCTTTAATCACTGTTCATCTGCAGATAAAAATTTTAAGATTAGATGCATTAAAATCATTTCACATAATCCTTTTTATTCACTTTATCACATGTCATCTTCCTCCTGGATTCTTTGGATGGTGATGTTCCTCTGACCCATGGTAACACCTTACCAGCACTCACTCTCTGACAGCGCCAAAGTCAAACCTTTTGATCCAAAGGTCACCTGCAAGCAAGAATGTATCATTACAACTTTCCAGGAGGTTTACTTTGTTTCTGAAAGTTTTGAAGAAGCAAAGGAAAAGATGAGGTACAGATTCTGCCCCCCTCACCACCCCCTTCTTTTTATAAAAGCAGATTTGGTTTTACATCTCCCTCCGTAGCAGCACGAAACCCTTTTAGTCTTATCACAGTTTTGTAACTATTTTTCACAGTAAAGGAATTTTGGTTAGTATTTTCTTGGTCTTTCAGGTACTGGGTGGGAGATATATAACAATTATATTCTTAAATATTTTAAATACTATAGAAAAATATTTTTAATTACTTTAGAAAAGTGGGTATTGATACTGGCTGCATACAGAGAATGCATTTGTGGTTTATGTCCTGTTTATAACACCCTCTTTTGGTTATAACACACTCTTTTTTTTTTTTTTTTTTTTTTACCTCTATAGAGAGTTTGCAAAAACCATCAAGCGTCCCTTTGGGGTGAAGTATAACCCCTACACTCAGAGCGTGCAGGTCCTGAAGGACACGAAGAGCATTGCCAGCGTGGTGAATGAGCTGCGCCACGAGCTGGACATTGTCAGCGATGCCCTCAGCAAGATGGGCAAGCAGCTGGAAGTTTAACAGCCTGCCAGCACTAGGCTGCAAGCCAATTCTTCCCTTTCCCCACTGATTTCTTTCTAGGCATATAATGTGTTGCATGCAGAACTCACTCCTTTGCACATGGAAGACTGAATGGCCCATAAGAACGTAACAATTTTATCTTGTTGCTCTCTGTAAATTTCCTCACATAAATGCATTCCTCCATCCCCCTTAGGTAAAAAAGGTCCAGAGTTGCCTTTTAGAAGCTTGTAGGGGAATGGAGAAATTGTTAGACTGGAGAAAAAGCGTGGTGTGTGGATCAGGGCTGGGATCAGATGCTGCAGGAGGTGGCTTATGAGGCTAAAATGGAGACATTCACCCTAGGGAGAATTCAATTTCTGACTCCAGCAGTCTATGCTACTGATTGTATGGTGCTGAAGACTTGACAATGTAGAAGCTGTGGCAATTAAGTGTTTTGAAGCCTGTGCTGCTAAGTTTGAGACTTGAACGATTACAATGCAGGCATCAGGACATGAATAGCTGGAGGTTCAACATGATAAAAGGCAGGGGTCAAATCTTGCTTTCAAAGGGATTATTCTTGCCACAAAGAGTTGCAAATGTGATGTTTGGCATGCTTCTAGTATAAGGAGAGATACAGCTGTTGCATGAAATCCTAATTACGTTTATTTTAAGTGATATGGTATTTCATCCTAAGAGTCAGGATTTTTGTTGCTGTCCTTGATATTGCACCTGAGGGAAGACCTTTCCTTACAGAGATACCATTTGCCTTTTTCCTGATTGAATTAATTTAGCAAAAAAATACAGCAAGCCATCAAGCATTGATTTAGCATAAAGCCCAAAACCATTTCCAAACTGCAACTTTATATTCAAAATAGCTTAATTGGCTCTAAAATAACATCAAAGTTTAAAATAACACCCAAAGCTCATAGACCAGTGTGCTTTATGTAAAAATAAATATCCTGTTGATTGCTCAGTCACTTTTTGACCTGCACAAGCTACACAAATATACATTTAGTATATACATATACATTTAGTTTCTTCTTTACCTGACCTGAGAACACCTTCATTCCCTATCTATCAAATTATAACTAAAAGGCCCAAGCATTTCATAGGAATTCTGTGGTTTTGAAGGCAAGAAACTACCTTGTAGTGTAAAGCATACCTGATCCCAAAGAGCACTTTAGAAGTGTAGGGAAGCAGTGTCCTGCTGAATTGTCTGCATTGCACAGTAGCAAACTCGCCTGTGTTGAGGGTCCCACAGTTCCAAGCACCTTGTAGAGCTATGCAAAGCTTCTGCCACCCCTGTTCTGGCGTGGACATGTGTGCAGGATGTGAGACATTTGAGTGGGGGATCTGTGATGTGCAGGATGTATTTAACAGCACCCTAGACACTGGTTTTTTCATACGTAGATCTTATCAGGAAATCCAGAAAGTGTGCAGGAAGAATCGTCTGAAATCTTAAATACACTGGAGATGCTAGTCCAGGATTTTGAGAACTTGAAAGGACTTTCGTGAAACCTCTGTGCTTGAAAATTAGCTTGAGTTTCATATGCTTTCTAGTAGGACAACTCTGCTCCATAAGCAATTGCCAGGCCAACCTTTCCAAGAATACTCACTGTTTAAATCAAGACTAGATAGATTTTTCTGTGGCTATTAACCCACTATAACTTTGTTTTATAGAGCATTTAAGATGTAGAATTATGGTCTACAATGTTTATGACTTACATTGCACCTAATTTAAAAATAGATTTTAGGAACTTTGTCTTTCTAAAGAAGAAACCTTCCTCTAACTGAGTAGTAAGGAAGGATCTGTTTTGTCTGCTTCTGTGATAACAGTTAATATTCAGCTACAGTTTTAACAACGTTGTATTTATGATGTTGTTGAAGTATACATAGGTCTGTGTTACTTCAAGCCTTGTCTGAACTATGTATAAGTTTCAAGTAGGAGTTCTTAAACTTGTTAAAGTAGCACCTACTTTCAAGAACTTCGTGAAAAACAGCAGTTGTATCTTTATTTGCCTTTGTGTAGCAAAAGAAAAAAGTAAACTGCTAGAAGTAATACTGAGACGATGCACTTCCACGGCACTAACAACACGTATGTGTGGCTTTGCCCACCCAAACCTTCAGTAAAACGATGATAATTTAAGTATTTTAAACCATTGTGGAGGCTTAAATGTCAACGAAATAAAGGAGTTGCTGATAATTATCAGAACCACCAAGGCCCTTTACTTTGGCGCCGTAGCAATAAACACGGGAGGAAAGCTCGTTTCTTTACAAACAATTTGCTGGGTAGAGGTGTGAGTGTCAACGTCAATGAAATGGTCACCAGTGTCTCCACTGACTTTGGGTAGCGGGTTTGTTGCAGAGCCCAGGCAGCTCGGCTCCTAACAGGGACATGGGTCTGCACAAGCCTCAGCTTCTGAATTTTGGGGTAAAATAGCAGGTTCAAGGTGGGATATGTGGTAGGCGTTCGGGAAGGCTGTGCCTTCCTAGCGCCGCAGCCAATGGGGAATGGAAGAGGGCAACATGCGGCCGGGAACTGGGATAAAAGGAGGGTGCGCCCTCTGAAACGAGAGAGAAAAATCTCACAGGTGCGTGCCCTGTGGGCTCTCTCCCTGTATTCACGTAAAGTTGCGGGACTCCTCTGTCTCGTGTTTTGGACATGAACCTCTGGCATTTGTGGATTTTCCGGGCAAACACGAAGCGCTCGCTCAGGGCAGGCGCTTCCCGGCGCGGTTCGGGCACTGCCCGCCCGTGATCCCGCCCCGTGCCCGCCCCTTCCTGCCCGGCCCGCGGGCGGCGGGAAGCGCCGGGAGCCGCCGGCCCCATCCCATGGAGTCCCGGCTGTTCGCCTGGGTGAGTGGGCCCTCGGCACGGCCCGGGGGGCGGGAGGGTGGCGGGGCCGCTGCTCGCCCTGCCGGGACGCTGCGGCGCTCGGCCCGTGGCAGCGGGGCCGCGGTGTGCCCGCTCCGCAGGGACACAACGCCGCGGTGTCACCTGCCGGGCACGGCCGGTGTGGGAGCCGTGCCGGGGCTTCCCTCACGCTGCCCAGCCCCATTTGCCCCGCGGGGCCGGCTGGAGTGAGGCTGGCGTTGGGACGCCCGCCCGTGGCTCCCAGCCCCTGGGCTCCTTCTGCGGCTTGCCTGGCTTTGAAGGCTTGAAAATTCATGGCGAGTTACGGGCTGAAACGGGAGGTTGTGAGACATCTTTTGAAAAGACTTGCGCCTGTTAAGTAGTTCCACGCTCTAAAGCGCGTATCACTGGCAGTGGCTGTGAGGGAACACTCGGTGTGCCGGTGCAGCTCCGCTCCTGGTATCTCCCCCGCCTGCCGGCTCTGGGCTGGCCGAGCAGCCCGGTGGTTCTGTGTGAAGTGTCGGTGTTTCTGAAGGTACAAGGTGGTTATTGCTGAATGCGGCATTTTAACATTCACCAGGTGCTGCATCTTTCGGGGGAGGTGGAGGATAAATTGAGAGCAGGTGGGTGCACAGGTGAGGTGGGGATAGGATTTGCTGTGGATTACCAGCTGTGAGCATTGTGGGTTTGGAGTGTTGCTGCAGTGTGTGGGATGGGGAAGGTGATGTTATCCCTTTTTTGTGAATGAAAGTTGAACTGTTGGACGCAGAGCTGAAATTGACTAAGAAATACCCTGACTTGTTACCATGTTGACGATTACTGCTTTCCACGGTGGGTTTTGTAGCTATAGTTTTGTACTTACATATTTATACTACCTGTAATTGGTATATTTTCACTTGGACCTCTTTCATTGAAAACATTTAGTTAATGAGTTTAGTTAATGTTTAGTTTAGTTATTGTTTCTGATTTACTCGTTTAGGTTCCAAAAAAAAGGTTTTTCTGCTCTCGTTTTGGAGGTAGCCTGCCAGAAAGCAGTGGCATGAACACCTTAGTGATGAGTGAGAATCATTGGTATTAAAATAAACGTGTGGTAATCATCCTGATAGAAAGGTTTTCCTCCTTATAAACTGTGAATCTGCAGTAGAAGTTTTAACAGGTCGTATTCCAGTATGCTTTTTGAAATACTGGGGCTGCACAGATACCCTTAATGATAGCAAAGTTAGGACAGTCCTGGTCTGTAATCCTGGGAATCCTGTGTCATATCAGGGGATTTTTAGGAGCAGGTTAACCTGTGACATATCCCAAATATGCTTGTTTGTCCCTGGGAGCATATGTTTGTTAACTTTAAAAAAAATGTGTTATTTTTCTGTGTGCATTTGAAGGGTGCAAACAGCTATGGACAACTTGGTCTTGGTCATAAAGAGGATGTGCTGGTTCCTCAGGCCCTGGAAGATTTTTCCTGCAAGTGTGAAGACATTGCAAGCATTGCTGGAGGAGGGGGACATTCTGCAGTTGTCACTGGTAAAAACACTGCTCTTGCACGGGGCGTTTGGCTTTTAATTAGTTTTTTGTGTGTTTCCCTCTTGGTTCAGTGCTGCCACCTCTCTGTGGCTACTGTTTCTGAACAAGTACAATCCTTAGCTGCAAAACAGCTTCCTCTCCTCCCAGTTAACTCAATATTTGGGGAAATGGGGGAAATTCCTGTTGCTCATATATTGTGTGGTTATTTTGTGGCTGTGTGAGGACTTTTTCTTCAGCTGTTTCTTTCATACAAAGACACCAGATTTTCTGTATTGAGGATGGGGGGTGGGAAGGAGGAGTCAGAGGTTATTCAATCTTAAGAAGTGGTAAGGTAAGGACCAGGACATAACATCTGGCCCTTGAAAGGCTGTGCTGTATGCCACAGATAATTATGTAAAGAAGGAATACAGACAGATGTGAACATGATAAAAAAAGCATCTTGGTGTGAGAGGTGCCTGTCTCACCATATGGATTGTGTCCCTTGACAGACCCAGCTCTCCACAGCTGTAGTTATTCAGAGATATTTCTGATGCATCAGAAACAACTGTTTCTCTTAATCATTTTACTCGATTGCAGTGCCTGAAGTGACACATAACCACTGTCCTTGTTTGTCACAGGATCTCACAGATGCAGGTTTCTCTCTTTGGTCTGTGATGTGGAGCACAATTGGTTTGTTTGTTTTTCTTGCAGGTGCAGGACAACTCTTTGTCTGTGGCCACAACAAAGATGGGCAGCTGGGACTGAATCACACAGAGGATGTGCTGCGTTTTACTTTGTGCACTGCCCTGTCTGGCTTTTGTGTAAAACAAGTTGCATGTGGCTGGGATTTTACAATCATATTAGTAGGTAAATCTTTCTCTCTAAGAGCTGAAGAAATACCTTGATGTAGAGAACACGCTGGAAGTTCCACAACACTATTGCTTGTGTGGTGTGAGGGACTTGGATGAGTTTGAGAAGAGTCCCATGGGAACCTTGGGAAATTCAACAAAGCCAGGTGCTGGGGCTGCACCTGGTCAGGACAGCCCTGGTACCAGCACAGGCTGTGGATGAGCAGATCCAGAGCAGCCCTGCTGAGAAGGATTTGGGGTGCTGTGGGTGAGAGCTGGACATGCCCCAGCCATGGCACTCCCAGCCCAGAGAGCCAAACGTGTCCTGGGCTGCACCCAGAGCCCCGTGGGCAGCAGGGCAGGGAGGGGATCCTGCCCCTCTGCTCTGCTCTGACCCCACCTGCAGCTGCATCAGCTCTGGGGTCCCAGCACAGGAAGGACAGGGACCTGCTGGGGTGAGCCCAGAGGAGGCCACAAAGATCATCAGAGAGATGGGGCACCTCTCCTGTGAGGAAAGGCTGAGAGAGTTGGAGCTGCTCAGCCTGGAGAAGGTCCTAACCCTGGACACATTCTCTTAACCTTATATGGAATTTCGTTTAACAATGAATTCAGGATTTAGCCATTCTCTGAAACCTGACATATTTGAAAGATGGCTTTCACTTTATAGCAAATGCTACTGATGATCACATTCAAAATTTCTCTAAGAGTAATGGATTCAGAACTTGTTTGCAGCTCATTATCAAGTACCCAGTCGTGACATCCACAATCAATCTTAGTAGTACCTTGACTAGTCCCATCCACATGATAGATCTCTCTGACATCAGTGGAGCAGATTGAATAGTAAGGTATTACCTACTTTGATTAAAATGGCATAACTGAGGCTGTGGTGTTCTGTATTTTGCACATCAGACATAGATTTAGCAAAGGAGCTACCACCCCTGTAATTATACTGCCTTGTGTTGTATGGTGCATCGTGGTCACAAAGCAGCACAGCCCCATCATAAACTAAAGGTTGCACCTGCCCTGGGACATCTGTGATGGGAGTGACCTTTCAGAACCTTAAAGGAGCCACAGGAAAGCTGCAGAGGAACTTTTTACAGGGGTTTGTAGTGATAGGACAAAGGCTGAAGGCTTTAAACTGAAAAAAGACAGGTTTAGATTAGTTATTAGGCAGAATCTCTTTCCTGGGAGGGTGGTGAGGCACTGGCACAGGTTGCCTGAGAAGCTGTGGATGCCCCTTCCCTGGCAGTGTTCAAGGCTGGGTTGGATGGGGCTCTCAGCAGCCTGGGATAGTGAAAGATGTTCCTGCCCATGGCAGGGGGATTAGAGCTGGATGATCTTTAGGTTCCTCCCAACCCAAACTGTTCTGTGACTCTGCGTGCTGGCACTCACAGGGTTTAAGCTTTGCAAGCTAAATCACCCTCTGTTCCTTGTGTCCCAGTGAACTTGAGACCTTTTCTGGACATGGTGTGTAAGACCAGAAGCCTTTGGCCTCAGGGGCTTTGTAAGGGGACGTGTTAAGTAATTTCTTGAGCTGCTTGGCTGTGTTATTGTGCTTGTTATAATGTTACAGTGCTATTGCTCCTTGCTTTATTGATTCTGCTCTAACACTTCATTTTTTGCAGGATCTGGCCTTGTGCTGTCCTGTGGGTCAAACTCTTTTGGACAGCTGGGACTTCCTCAAATTTCAGGCCCATGCTTGATTCCACAAAAGATTGAGGTAAAGATTTAGGAGGGGCTGTGTTTTATATTGCTTCCAGCAGCTTAGAGAGGTCATCTGACCTCAATGGGCTTTAAGCCAGACTCTTCAACTAATTTTTTATAGTGCCTATCTGCTACAGATGAGCTTACAAAGTAAAGGCCCAAGGTGAATTGAAGTGCTGAGGCTGCTTTTCTTGCTGTATGAAGGTTTCCCACTTCTAACAGAATGTTGATTCTTTCACTTCTCAGACAAGAAATTATTTAGCATCATGCTCATGTCAGATATTCCTGTGCTGCTTTTTTAATGTAGGAGAAAGAGGGTGGCAGATCCCTTAGGTGACCTCTGGTGAGTAGGACTTAGTTCACTTGATGTTCCTGTGCCCTTGATGTTTCCTGAAAGCATCCATTGCAGAATGGTGCCTTAAAATTGGGTGGTATTGACAGGGCTGATGTGAATCTCTCATTGCTCACCATACAAACTATTGATGCTGAGTATTTGCTCTTTTGGTTGGTATCCCTTAAATAGTTGGGCTTGAAGCCACCTATTTTAAATACACCTGCTGCTTTTCCACCAAGGATAGATATCCAGAGGGTTTGCAGAACTCTGTAAGAGCAAGACAGGATGGGATGGGAGGTAACAGAAGAGGGAAACTTCTATGTGATTCCTGAGATCTGTTACAGTGGAGGGAAGCTTTCAGGTTGTTCTCCAGTTGAAAACAAAAGTTCCATCAATAAGTTGGCAGGACTGAACAGGTTGATGTACCATAGCATGGCCTATCACCAGTATTTACTGTGGAGTTTTTTTTGGTGTAATTCTTGAGGAACACTGAGTTAAAATTAAGAAGTAAACATTTTTGTATGGCCAACGTTTCGTTCATATGAATGTTTTGACTGTGGCTTTCTATTTATTGCCACAATGCTGTGCAACCAGTTGCTTTGCTGATTTATTTTTTATTTCTTGAAGGTGTTCCCACTAATTCTTATTGGTCAATATGTACTTATTTTGTGATACAAAATGTTGGTATGCATTGGGACGCACAGGCTGGGATTGAGAGCACTATTTTCTTAGTGTTTCATTTCTGTTTGGCCTATTTTGTTTTTAGAGGCATTAAATGCAAAAAGCAACTAAATTATAATTTTCTTTTATTTGCCTAGTCTCTCAAAGAGAATGTGATGAATGTTGCTGCAGGACTGAGACATGCCCTTGCTGCTACAGGTGAGTATGTCATAATTTTAATCTTTTAAAATAATCTGAAAATTTATCTGAAAAGATACATAATCTTTTCAGTAACAAATGAAATGGGATTTTAATGGCTTAGAGGAGGAGAGGGAGGAAAAGAGGATGAAATATATCTAATCTACTATTTATTTTAACTATCACAGGGAAAAATACACTGTAAAGTCATGGACTGTAAAATTTTGGGACAAATTAACATGAATAATAAACATTCTGGAACCATCTTCCTGGAAAATCATGGGGAAAAACTTTTACCAAGAGTTCAGAGTGATGGTTTATTAACAAGTTAATTTTCTGATGGATGGAACACATACTGATTTATTTTTTCTTATTCTGAAACAAAACATAAAAGGAGCTTTTTTCAGGAAAGAGGATTTCTGCTCAAAGTATCTTAGGATTTGAACTCATTATAGTATGCAAAGTAACTTCAGTTTGTAGAAGATGCCACAATTTATGTGCAGTTCCATTTTGAAGCTTTTTAGATGATGTAATTGAAATTGACACCTGGAAAATCACAAGAATGAAACTAAATATTTCTTCTGCTGTTTTTAGCGACTCTGAGTTTGTTCATGGTGTAACAGTAGAAATCAAACTCTCCCTTTTAGCATGGTTGTGTTAAAACTGAGGAAAAACAAACTGTACCAACTCTTGTGTTTGGTTTAGTTTTGTGTGAACTTCAGTATGGATTCCAGATAGTGGAGCTGAAGGTGCACAGGAGATGCCTGGAAGAACAGTGGGATCTCTGGTGCTTTTATAAACATGGGAATTGAGATTCCCTGTGCTGCACAAATTGGCATCAAGAGGGGGAAAGGGAAGAGAAAGTACAAGAACTTTATATCCATTCCTGAGGTACTGCAACCACAAGATTTGTGTTACTACGTCTCCAATAGCTTCCCACCTTCTTAGTTTTCTTACCTGTGTACTGAGACTACAGCTGTTTGTTGCTTGTTGGCTTCACCAGATAAGAGGGTGGGAAGCTTCTGGAGTTTTTTGGCATAAAGGTCTTCTAAAGTGTAATTTGAATCAGTGAAAATGATTTGAATGAGCGACTGCTCATTAACATGTGAGGTGACTTTTGTTGGTGGCTGATGTGTTTTAATCTCTTTTATTTGTGATTACTCTGAAAAGACAGCGGTTTGGTGCTGCAGTGGGGCACTGGGATGGCATCTCAGGCAAGGCGTGCAAGCCAAGGAAAAGCTCTCCCTGTGTTCCTGACAGCCAAGGAGCCCTGTGAAGTGGCAGGTAACCCAGGAATCTGCTTCCTTTGTGTGGGTGGATAGAGCAGAAGTATAATTTGGAGTGGTACATATCTTCCTTTTTACAAAGCCATGTGGTACTGTAAACGTGGAGTGGAGTACCTGAGGGATAGAATGGTCACAGAAAATCGTGAACTGTGGAGAAAATGAGAGTCCTGCCATGTGTGTGGCCCAAGGACAGAGCCTTTTGTTATAAAAGTCATCTCCATCCTGTTACACTTGTATGCATGTTTGTGTGTGAATTGATGCCTGCTGTAGGAATTTTATGCTACCATGTTTTTTCCAGGCCTGGCAGATGTAAAGGTGAAGGCAGTTGCTGCAGGCTCCTGTCATTCCGTGTCCCTCACAGGTAGGCCTCAGGTACACAGGTGAAAGCCCTCACCTCACCCTACAAAGGGTTCTCTGCTTCTGAAATGTTGTCAGTTTTGGTAAAACTGGTGAAATTTGATCTGGCCTAGTTAGTGCTGGTAATTGTTCTGTAATAGTTTTGCACTCTGAGAACTTCCCTTTTGTTTTAAGAGCTGGATTCATGTTTCAAGTTCTCTGAGATTTTGCATTTTTCTTGGGGTCAGGCCTTAGCCCTTAGGTCATTCAGGGTCTGGGCTCTTAATGGCTGGAAACTCTGAAAGGATTTGTACTTCTCTGGAGCTGCAGCAGGATGCCCTCCTGGGTAGCTGGTTACTGCTGGAGCCAGTGCAGTAGTGCTTGCCCAGGGAGAAGAGCTGTGCTGGGTGCTTGTGCCAGGAAAGGCAGCAGCAGCAGGGCAGCCCCAGCAGTGTGAGCTGATGCCTCTGCATGGGGCAGTGCAGGGCTGTGAGCAGGCCTGGAGCTCTCTGATGTGTCTTGGGCTCCACTGTGACAGTGTGCAGATCTCTGGTGTACGAGCACAAAGCTTATTTGAAGAGTAGGAAGCTGCTTTAATTGCTTAGGCACTTCCATAATGTCTCCCATTTGTTCTTTGATCCTTGGGCTGTGCTCCCATGCTAGAGTACTGAGTATCCAGTAATGAAAGTCTAATAAAGATTTCTTTTTATTTTGACAGATTGGGAGAAGGGGAAACAGAATAGCTTTCATGCTGTAATCTTACAGTTTTGAAGTGTGTAAAATATATTGAACCTTATGAAGAGAAGTCTTTGCCAAACTTCACAGGAACAAGTTCTTAGCAAATCTGCAGCCATCTGGTACCTCTGTCATCATTAAAGGAGCACTGGAGTATTTGCTTCTGCAGATCTATAGAGATTTAGTTGTGTGGGGAGATGTTCCAAGATGTAAATTGTATTGAATTCAGAGATGCAAAGTGTATGCAAGATTAGTGAAGACAAACTGTAAGAACAAATAAAATCTACTTTAGATAATTGGCAGTCTATTTAGACAGTGAGCAGATTATTCTTTCATGCTTTTGCTTTTTATTCAAGAGAGCGGTTTATTTGGCAGAAGTGGGACCAAGATTGAAAAAATAAATGCCAAATACTTTTATAATGTGATGCTGTTGCTGCCCTTCATCCTGCAAGATAGTTATTATTTAAATATTTTGTATTTTAAAGATGCTTGATATAATAAAGATACTGCTGCAGGGTGTTTTATTTAAATGGGCCCTTTTTTCTAGGAATGCCTTTTACTGTGGTGCAGTTTTCTTTGCCTCTGTTCCATGAGTCACCTGCTGGTGGGATATCAAATACCTGCAGCCAGGCAGGCTTGGGACACAACTGTTGATGTGGATTACAGACATGGGTGGGGGTTCCTTGGAAAAAAGGATGGTAGAGTCTACTGATATCCAAACTGGCCTGAACCCTCCAGGGGTGAGAATATGATGCTAAGTCTAGTGTCTCAGTTTTTGCTCAGACCTACTCAAGAGATGAGATAAGGGTTGAGCATGTGACTTTTCCCAGGATAAAGCAAATACACCTTCTCTAAAAGGAGGTGACAGAGGCAATGCATGTTATTGTCGAATATGAATGGCCATGGTGTTTTTCTTTGTTGTGTTTCTGTCACCATTTTTTTTTCTTTTCCTCTCCAGGTGTGTGTACTTCATGCTGGGAAGGAATTAATCAATTTTAGTGGAGAGTTCAAATATTTGAATGAAACAATTGCTTGACTTGTTTTTCCTTTTTATTTCAGTTGTGTTGTTTTAAAGAGGAACATGGGAAGTCCTGCAGATGACTGTCAGTACTGGCTTCTCCCCCCACTCCCACTCCTTGCCAATCTTTAACCAGCAGTAGTATAGTGGAATTCTCCTGGCTTACTCTATTGCTGTTACCAAATTGAGATTATTAAAGATACTGTAGTCTAAGTTTTACTTTTTTTTTCTTCTTTTCCCTCTGAAAAATTTACTTCTGTCATGGTGCTTGTAATGAGTTCATTGCTGACCTGAGGCATCCTAATGCCTTGAGTGTTGTGGAGGTGTGCTCCAAACAATTCCATGTTGGGATGAAAAGGGCATCCAGTCTTTCTGGGCCCACAGTAATGTGCAAGATCAGGTGTGCAAGATTTATTTCTTACACTTCCAGCTTGTGCAGGCTGGCAAAGACTTCAGGGAGGCCTGACAGCTTGTGTTCTCTTTAAGTGTTTTTGGTGGATTTTTTTTTTCCTGTGGAGGCCTAGGAGCTGGGAGGAATGGTTTTGTCCTGAAAAGATGGAACTTATGATATGTCATGTCTGCAGAAGGACTCCTCTGAGCAGTCACTGTGTCAGTGTCCATTGGTTGTTAGGCTGTGAGCAACTCCAGCTTGCACTGATGTAAAGGACTGTGGGTATTTCTGTGAAAAGATTTATTCCTGTTTGGAATCCTGGAGTGTGCATTTGAACAAATACCTGTTTTAGAATAGAGCTGTGGAAGGCAAGTGACCACTTACAGAAGTCTCTCAGGTATTGTCTGGTGTGATTTTGAGGCACAAAAATTTTTAATTTTGCCTTGTGATGGGTGATGCCTGCTTCAGTTGTGTGTTCAGAGCTGCATGTCCAATTCCTTTAGGAAGTGACTGTGCAAGGTGAGCCATGGAGCACTGGACTATCCTTGCTCTGGGGGATTTACTGAATTTGCTGAAGCTGAAGGAGACAGAATTGGTATGAGCAGAGCTGTGAGTCTGGCTCTTGTAGAGATTCTGGGAGACTGTAAAGCAGAGCAAGAGCAGCCAGCCAGGCTTTGAATTATTTGCTGCAGTCCAGAAAGTTATTTACTGGATGTAATCAAAGCTTTGGAGTGGAAATAATAGCTGGTCTGCAAGGACAGGCTGGACAGAGAGGGACTGCTCAGTGAATGTCTCCAAGATGCTTTGATTTTCTTTTACTCAGAGAAGTTGACTACTGTGGTTAGTTTTTTAATAAAAATTAGTCTTTGTTATAAACATCTAGGCTGTTTGACCTGAAAGGGCTCTCACTGCTTCAGGGAGTCTGTAGCCCTCAGAAAATAGGCTGTGCTGTTAAGGCCCTTGCAAATAATTCTGATAACCCAGTTACAATGGTAAAGAGTGGTAGGAAAAAGCATACAGTGAGAACATAAATTGAATTAAATGTTCTTTCCTCAGCATCACTGAACTGAGACTGTATCTGATGGTATTAAATCTGTATCCCTTTAAACAGATTTTACTTCTCTGTCTGTTGTAGATGAAGGACATCTGTATGTCTGGGGCAGCAACAAACACGGGCAGCTGGTGAGCAGGAATATCTTTCTTGCTGAGCCCAAGAAGATTGACACTCAGTGTTTCTCACATGAAAGGATTGGAGCAGTCTGGAGTGGCTGGACCCACCTGGTGGCACGGACAGGTAGGAGATTTAAAAAGCAGTAACATATGGCACCCAAACAGCAGATTGTAAGCTGTCTTTGTTTCGGGCAAGCAGTGTTCTTTCTCACTGATAGTGGCTGGACACACAGTGTTGCAGTGTCACCCGAGTTCAGTTGTCTTTTGAAAAACGATGAGGACAGAAATCCTTTGGCTGCTCTTTTAGTAGGGCATTAAGGGCAAAGAAAAGAATATATTCATAAGAAAATCAGTAAACTAAAATAAGTTGGCAGAAAATATTTGGAAAAGACAGGTTAAAAGAGGCCCCATTACACTTGAAGAGCATTCCCTGAAGATGGAAATGAAGGCAGATTTCATGCTGAAACTGCACTTTCCTGGAAATCTTTGTGATGAGGACAGTGTGAAAGCTGCCACATATGGAGGGCTGTGGGGTTAGATTCTTACCTAGGAGGAGGGTTATGTAACAGTGACATTCATGTGTAAAGAGATGGTTGAGCTGATGAAGCTCATCCAAGTGTGAAGCACAAAGGCGGGAGAAAAAGGTAGATGAGATGGAAAGGCAAGACAGGCATCTGAAGCTATTTTGTGGTTGTGTTCGTTGCTTCTCCTGTTGCACAGTGTGTGGTGCCATAGTTAAGGCTAACAGGAGGGTGGAAGTCTTCCACAGAGGAAAAGGAACAGCCAGAGCTGTGATGTGTGACTGGAAAAACAAATTGGTTGTTTTCTGTTTCATAGCGTTCATTGTTTGATATCAAAGTATGTGAGAGAAGCGTGTAAAAAAATCTACATCAGCTGTTCTTTTAACTATTTATAAGAAATGTCTGAACTCTGATTTTAGAGGATGCTATACTGAAAATTTGAAAGCTGCAATCAGTGCTATGAGCTGCTTGGAAACTTTTCAGGTGGAGTGAAAGAATTTATCTCAAAATCTGTAGTTCTTGAATTAAGTGCTTGATATCATCCTCATTGCAACAGAAATGGTAGAAAGAAGCCATTAGTCAGGATAACCTGATTTTTAAAGAGTGACTTGACAACTTGGTTTGCTTTCCTTCACTATGTCTTAATAGAGCATACCCACTAAATAAAATTTCCCCAGAGTTTTAGTAACTTCAATGTTTCAGTTACTTGATACTTATCTGTGGGTATTACAGACATGGAATATTTCAGCAGGTGTTTTTATACAACAACAAGAAGTGTGTCAAGGGACTAGCAGGGCTGTTTTGCTGGTGAATGTTTAAAAAGAATTTATATAAAAATAGGCTGACTTTCTACATCTGCATTAGAAAACTGGCCAAGTGATGCAGTGGCACAAGTTATTGCTGAAACTGTATTTTATGTATTTAGAATTTTAAATCTCTTTGAAGAGCAATGGACTTGAACCTAAATCATCTGGAATAAGATTTTGAATGGCCTTTGGCAGCCTCCAGACACCAATCAGGATCCCATGGGAATTTCAAGGGTTGTTCAGCTACTAGATGTAGTGTGAGCTAGAGCACTTAACTCTTTCTGGAAAATCATTTGCTGCATTAAACTTGCAGCTGAATAACTGAGAAATGCAGCCCACTTGAGAGCTGTCCCCTGCATGCTGTTCTTCTCACCAGTATTTTTACCTCCTTCTGGCAAAGGAGGAAATGTTACTTCAGTTTCCTGGTGCTGAAGTCATAAACCAATGATCCCCAAATGTTATGGATCACTAAAGTGTTTTTTTGAGCATGCAGCATCTACTATGTTTACACTTACTTATTTGTAAATTATAGACTTACAATGCTGCAATATGCAAACTGTAACATATGTAAAATAGAAATTCTACAAAGGATGAGATAAAGATAAACACTACTTAAAGTATTACTTTATTGACTTAAATAATTAAAACCGTTAATAATTTATTAATAAATTAAAATATTTATATGTCATTTTCATCCTGCCCTCCAGTGGATTGTCTTGTAAATACCTAGGGCTGCATGCACTTCACTTTAGAGATACTGATACAAAAATTTCCTGCTTGTTTTACTCTGGGGAATTCCCCAGTTAGTGGAAAGGAGGCAAAATAGAGTGATTTTTGGACACAGGAAAATAGAAGGAAGGGATATTGTAGTATGATGCTTGTCTGCTCATTGTGGAAGATAAAAACTTACTTTGGAAAGACATTGCAGTGTACAGGGATTTGCCACATGAAAGAATGAGTAAGATTTTTCCAGTTAATAATCCCACCACAATGCAAAATTTGGTAGTTTAAAGTTTGTTACTGTATCTGAATTATCATCTGGTGTTTGCCACAGAAGGTAGTTGAATTTTAAGAGGCTCTTACAAATACTCAGAGTTCTGTTTTTTTCCCCAGAACATTAATCCTGGTCAGAGTAGTAATAATGAAAAACTTGTTATTGCAGCTGTCTTGGCAGTAACTAAAAACTCTTCTCATTGGAAAGACACAGGAAGGAACTGGGTGGATAAACACTGGACACACAATGCATAAATTCACAAATTCTGCCATTTCAAAATGACATTTTAATCTTTATCTGCCAGGTGAGCAGTCCTTGGCTGCAGAACTAATGGAAGAGTGAAAAGTAAATAAGAGTGATGTTGTTAAAAGCAACCATCTGGAGGAATAGTTGCCAGTTTCATGGTTGCAGTGGTTTGACAATTTTAAAGTGAGTCCAAGCAAGTTACCAAGTTTGTTATCAGAAGAAAGGAACACAGCATAAATATTTTTGTCTTCTGTCTTTCCCTCTTATGTAAGTTGGCCTGTTTTAAGACTTGCTTTGTTTTTCCTTCATGCTGCTGGCAAAATTTTGTACTGTAACATAAAGCAAAACGCAGAACTAATTTTAATTTCTTCCCCATTCTCTCTTTACACGGGATTTTTAATTGCACCTGAAATCACTTTAATACCTGCATCTCTTTCATATCCTATGTTCTACCTCATTCAGCAGAGGTTTCCTGTAATTTCTTTTTAGAGTTTGAGAAGTTCTTTTTTTCATTTGATGTTCTTTATATCATAAAGCAGTTTGGATTCAAGACATTAATTCCTGAGAAATTAATTCCTTGACTTAAAGGTGTTAAGGAGTATTTTCACAAGATGTTGTGTTTTTAATCCTTACCTTTAACTGATCCTCATCAGCTTCAATTCCTTATTCTTTTTATTATAGAGGTATCTTTTGGGGCTATTTCCACTGTACACAGTCCTACTGTAAAATAACTCACAGAACCCTTCAAGATAGAGGAGTGCTTTCTTTTCCTGCCTTGATTACTTTTTCCTACAGAGGATGGAAGCACAGTTTGGCTTCATGGCATCACCAGTACTCTTTCCAAGTAAGTTATATTATTCTGATAGTAGAGGTGGTCCTAGTTGATGGTTGGCCCAAAAAGATGAAGGTTGAGAAGCAATGGTTGCTCTTTGATCAGGTCTCTGATGATGAGATGTGAACTTGCTGGTTCCTTTGGTTTATTTTCTGTTTTCTGTGTGAATGTTTGGTTCAGGTGACTCTCAGGAATGCTTTTCATTGATGGCAGGGCAGTGCTGTTGCTGCTCCATGTGAAAGACAGAACCAGGTGCATTCTTGTGGCCTTGGACTCCAAGTACCAGTGCTGTTCTCTTCGGACAACCACTCTGTATAAGGCTGGCTTCCTGTCCAGCACTCTGCTTAATGGCACAAGGAGCACCACTGCAGTGTAGGTGATACTGGTTTTGAATAATGAGCAGCTGTCTTGCATTGCTCTCCTTAACAATGTCAGCTTTAATTTGTGGTCCCTCTGGAGTTAATGCAAACACTTGGAGGGTAACTGCTGAAAGAGAGGTTATTGCTTAGGTCATTTAAAAGAGAGCTAAGCTGTGGCCTGTAATGTGGAAGATGTAAATTAGTCTACTTTGGGGAATGATAGAACCAGTCTGACTTGAAGGCAAACCTAAATATAGCAAAAGAGGTATTTTAAAGACTTTGAGGTGAATCATCAACTTCCATTCAAAACAAGATGTTTTATTTTTAACAGAGAAGCCTAATAAATAACCTTCTTTAATCTGGCCTGGTTTATTATCTCTATATTCTCCTGAATACATTCCCTAATCTATTTGTCACATAGTGTCACATGAAGTTATGCTTTGTTTGAGCTCAGATAAAGAATTCCAAGCTCTTTCACTCAGAAAGTTACACTATTTTAACTGCATTTTTGAAGTTTCTGCTGCCTGTGCAAAACTGCCTACAGCTAAAAAATCTTGGAAGAACAAAATGCTGTGACATAGTCTGAATAATATTCTGAATCCTCATTCCAAATGTGCATCTGAATTTGTGCATCTTTGAATGTCCCTTGATGTCATGGCATTTAGGCCACACAAAACCACTCTGAAGGGGACATGTTAGTGACCTACACAGTAAAATAGAAACCATCTCCTGTTTTTTTCTGAAGCAAATGACAGCGTGTCCCTCCGAGCACCGAGAGCAGAGTGAGAGAACATTTCTAATGATCTTGTTTGAGTCATTAACCTTTAGCATTTCAGTCTTTCACAGAGGCTGTAGCTGCACCTCTAGGTGCCTCTTCTGATGGCAGTCACAAGGTAAAGCTGCTGGGCTTTGCTGGCAAGTTGTGCAGCTGCAGGGAGGTGAAGGGG
The DNA here is from genome assembly GCF_901933205.1 of Camarhynchus parvulus. Lineage (NCBI taxonomy): Eukaryota > Metazoa > Chordata > Aves > Passeriformes > Thraupidae > Camarhynchus > Camarhynchus parvulus. The sequence continues at coordinate 13,535,051 of NC_044575.1, read as the reverse complement.
AAGGACGTGTCTGGCACCCGAGCAGCACAGCCTCAGCCCACTAGAGGTCCTTTCCAGTTTGCTCTTGAATCCAGGCTCTGCAGCCTTCCTCTGGAAAGCAAACTTTCTCTGCCTTGAGATTTTCAGCAGCTCCCTAGGATAGCAAATACTAATTGGTGTGTATGTGTATATATCATATATATTTTTTGTTTTAATGCTTGTCTCTTTTTAGACATGGCAGCCAAGAGTTTGAAACTGAAGCCCTACATGAGGGAGCTGCATTTCATTGGAAGGATGCTGGGGTTTGGGAATACAGGTGAAATACTAAAAAATAGTTTAATCAAAACCTCCTGATCAATAGGTACCCCCGAGCTCCTTTGAAGCAGAACTTGAGTTCAAGAAATGAGTATTCAAAGAAGAAAAGCCTTTGTCCACCTGCTTGGGGGTCAATTTTGAAGCTTCAGGGCCTATCTTGAAGTTCCTGCATTTCATTATAAAGTGTAGAGCATGGCAAGAGGAGAGAAAGAAATGCACAAACTTGGGGACCAAAATTCAGACATGAACACTGGGAACTGTGGGAAATTTAGTGTGCAATATCAGGATGAAAGATTCTAGATGCATATGGAAATTTCCTTGTTTTCTATGTTGTCTTCAGAGCTGTCTCCTCATTCTGTCACATGTTCATCTCATTGGTGTTTCAACTTCCACAGTGATTATTTTAAAATTTTGTTCTAGATAGCTGTAAATACCTAGAAAATTTTGGCATTTTTCTTTGGCTTCACGGGCTGGCATCATTCATTGGCTTTATTTTTAAATTTAAAAAGTTAAGAGAATGTGTGTGTGTTTGCTTTGTGATTCTACACTCCTATTCTTGCTTTCCCTGCTGGGAGTTCTACATGGTTTTGATAAAAGTCTTGAAGAAATTCATTCAGTGGTTTGGTCACTGAAGAGGAAGTTGGATCCAATGGGATCTGAAGGTATGTTCTGAAACGTTATTATCAAGTGCTGAGAGTTGTTCATATGCAAAGATTTGTCACAGAATCTTCCTAACATCATCTTTGAGTAACTGAGTTGTTTTTTCAGTCACCAGCCCTCTTTTACCTCTCCTTGTTACTAGGAACTTCCAGTTGTACAGTAAATAGCCATGCATGCCATCTTATATCATTTCTGTGTGAAAAGAGAGGTTGTCAGGAAGATGCTAAACTGTCACTAAGTGTGATTGAAGGTGCTCATTGTAAAATGGAAACATCAGTGATTGGCATTAAGGACACAGAAACTTACCTCAATATTTGAAATTCCCTTTCTGGGTTGTGACATTTCATTGGCACATGGAGATTCAGGTGGCCTGGGAAGAGTAGGATTTAAATGGATTTTTGTTAAATTTAGCTCAAGAGTAGAAATGAGCTTAACAGAAGGAAAACAACTATCAAAGATTTTCCAATCTGTTTTGCTCCTCTTACATATGGGGCAGTCACAGAGTGCCCTTCCCAGAGCAGAAAGGGAAGATAAGGTAGGTGAGGCTGGTCTGTCTTGGAGCCTCTGCTGGATCTGTCTTGGATTTTCTGGCTATGGCTTCCTCTCATGGAAAGGCCTGTTCCTTCCTTGGAACAGGCTGCCCAGGGAAATGGTGGAGTCAGCATCCCTGGAAGTATTCAAAAACCTGTATGGCACGTGAGGACATGTTTCAGTGAACATGGCTTTGGTGCTGGGTTGACAGTTGGACCTGATGATCTTAGAGTTCTTTTCCAACTTTAATGATTCTATGGTTCTGTGATTCACATTTGCTTAGTCCTGTCCAGGTGTATTTTACTAAGTACTCCATGATTGTGGGAGTTTGGAAAATGACTCAGCCATCATTCAGCATTATGTTCTGGGGCTTTAGGCCACATGTGTGGAAAGAGGGACTATTACATTGAATTTATCCCTCCCCCTTTTTTATTTTTTTGGTGTGTCATATCCTCTCTTTTACTAGTGGGAGCAGTGATTGTTGTGGACTTAAATAATGTAACTGTCCCAACTTAACAGAATTTTCATCTTTAAAAAGCATTCAGAAAAAAATTACAGTTTTAAAATGTGGCTCTGGTATAGATTTTGTTCAAGTCATTAGTGGGTGAGATTAGGAATTAATTACTTTCCTTAATTTTCCTTTTTTTTTTCCTTTGGTTTCTGTGGTTGGACTGCTGCAGTTTATGGCTTGCCATCTATTTAGCAAATGTAATAAATAAGGTCAGATACATTAATAAGTATGTGCTTGTGTGCAGGAAATATGTAAATGTGGTGTTTGTTCTGTTTTCAGTATCCTCCAGCACCAGAGCAGCTGTGCAAGAGGGGCTGTAGTTTTGTGGACTGAGAAGGGCACCTTGTTGGCTCTGAGCTATTCCTTGGGGGTTTGTTTTTTCTTACTCTTTTTCTCTTAAAGCAAATTAAACTCTTGCAAAGGTAATGATGATAACTGCATTGAAAAAACCACCCCTCTCACAACTATTGTGAAACCAGGACACAAAGCTGATACAAATTTACTTGAATTAAGAATAGTTTGGTCATAAGTGTCCCTGTCTTTTTAGTTCTTCTGACTACTTGCAGCTGGAACTGCTGGTGCTATCTAAGCCACTTGCTCTTCTGATTGACTATTTCTGCTTTGTTATATGTCAAACCTTTTCTCCTGAACCATACTGAAGTCTTTCACATTGTACTTGGGTCTCTGTCAATTCACCTATTTGAAGCTGAAAAGAAGCAAAGGTAAAGGCAAGAGAAAATTCACCGTTTCTTAACTTTTGTCATAAGCTGCCTCCAAGTTCCGTATTCATAGGTATTAATAGAGTGAGATCCAAATGCAGAACTCACAAGAGAGAGAACCAAATGTGGAACTCACAAGACCACTGTTGTGTGCTGCTATAACAGACTGGGCCAGATGCTCTATAACTCGCCTCCATTATTGCTTCTCAGCCTTTAATTCAGCTTCAAGGCTCTCACATGCTGTGGGTCCCAGCAGCTATCCACAATGATGCTTCCGTATCTTGTTATCCAGCAAAAAGAGCATGGACTAGACTGGGTTGGGAGGTTCTTCCCTACACCCTCTTCTGGGAGATCTGAGTGGGGGACAAAAAAATTTACAATCTCATTTTGGGTGTTATCATATCATATGACATAGCTTGCATGTAATAAAAGGATGATGGGATTGATTGAAATTTTGGCAACTCAAAGCTGTTAGTGTAGAGAATTGATGTGAAGCACACAACAAACAGTGAGAATTTGCACTTCAGAATTTCTACAGTTATGCAAACTGGATATAACATGGTCTCAGACAAAGTTGGAATCCTTAGTAAGGTAGAAGTGCATGGTAACGGATTGCCAAGAACAAGGTATATGTACTCTGCCTTCTTAGATGTATTGGTCTTTGAGAAGACAAGTGGCTACTGCATTTTCAAATAACTTCATTTAAATCTAGGTATTTACTAAGCTAAACATTTCTAAGCTCAGCTTCTGAAAGCAGCTGTCTATGTGAGCACCATCTGTGCATGTAAGTGCATTGATCTTAGTTAGCCTTAGTAGTATTTTAAGGCCATTAAATACTTGTTTTCATAATCTTTAAGTGACATTTCTTGTTTAGTAATTAATTATTCAGGTTTAATGAGTCTTACTATTCAAACATAGGTAGTGGGCTTTTTAAGAGCTGAGTGGCAGTTGAGTACTTCTGTAAAACAGTACTTTTCAGGAACTTTTTTTTTTCTTAAAAACCTAGACACAAACAGGAAAAATATCTGTAAAGCCTACATAGATTGTTCCTTTCATGATTCCCCTGAAGTACTTTTGAAATAAATAATTTGATGTAAGGTACTGTAAGATACAGGATGTATATCAACAGCTGTAAATTTTCAAGAATGAGTCTGTAGTCTTGTAGAATGGCTCTGATACTTCTTGGATAGTATGATGAGATCTGCCAAGAGTGTGTGGCTCTTGTTTTTTAAAGTGTTCCAGTTGTGAGGAACCACAGCTTGTGGTGTGGTGGTTGAAACTGAGGATGAACTCCCTTTTTTTTTTGTAGTTCCTATTTGGACTTCATTGTCTCTCAGGGTAGCTACATATTTTCTGTATGGATCCCAGACAGCTGAGACTGAACTCTGCAGATGAAGGGGAGTTACATTTTCTATGTTGCTTAGGATACACTTTAGGTTTTTGGGATGTTCTGCTGGATTTAAGAGCCTGTGTGGTTCAGGTTTGCTTTCTTCTCTATCCTGTATTATGGGGCCCACAGTAGGTAATAATAAAATAATCACAATGGTTTGTTTTTGGGGGACAAAGACCTGGAGGAATAGACGGTATTAGCATCTGATTCATGCAGGAGAAAAACCCTAGGAGGGGTGGGATTTCCTTAGGTGACTCATTCTCTGTTTTACTCTGTATCTAACTAAAAGAAAAAAAAATCTAAAAAACACTGTGTAGTCAACGATCTATTCAGGGACAGTGCTTTATGTCACTTTTGCTAAGATCTTTTTATTGTGAGTATAGGAAATCTTACTTTTCTAGAATTTTCAAAAATTTACCTTTACAGAGCTGCCCAAAATATACATACAGAAACTCCTTAAGGAGAATGTTTTCCTGCTTGTCCTTTCCACTCCAACCTAGAAAGCAAGCTGAAAATCAGTTTGGCATTTCTCATCTTGAATTTTGGGTCTTGTAGCTGATGGATATTTTGTAGGAATTTGCCTGTACACACATTTCAGGCTTGTGCCTGCTAATGACACATCTGCCTGGAGCTGAAGCTGTTTATCGAGGACAAAATGGACACTAAGACATCCAGAAGTGAAGGTCAGGCTGTGGGGACAATAAAAGGGTGGCAGTGTGGATTACTAGATATTCATGTGGGTTGAAGAGTCATCCTGACAAGTCACGCAGCACAAAGGAGGGTGTTAAATCCTGTTTTGTCTCCTCTTGCTTGTTCACTTTGCCAGAGAGAAACAGAGCACACAATGCCAAAAGACCCCCAAAATGCTGTGGCCATGCACACTGGTAGAAGCTGATAGTTGAAATACAACAAACTTCTGCTGTGTGTGATTTAAAAATCTGGGTAGTTATTTAAAATTCCTCTAGTTCACCAGAGCAGTGTTCCAACAAAGTCCACGAAAAGCTGTTTTAGCACAGGAGAAAACTCATGGTTTCTTTAGAAACTGCCCTATCTCACTGATTTGTGTGAAGCATGAATAGAAGGGTACAGCTTCTTTTGATCAATATCCATTGTAACATCAGAGAAAAGAAGGTATTGAAAAAACAGGAGCTTTTTGTTCTTCATTGGTGTCCCCTCCTTACTCCTAATGAGAAAAGTTCTTTTATTTCTCCCTTCTCAATTTAAAACCGAAGCCCCTCTTAGTAACAGGCTCCATAGCACATCAATACTTATATTACAACCCTGTTCATATACACACTGAGGTAAGCCTTAAACATAGATGTGCTGGCACTGCAAGCAGATACAGATGTTGTAGCTCTGTGGATGTGATTGTGGACAGCTGTTGCTTCACTGGGTAAGCATCAGGAGTAAATCTCACTGGCATCATTCTGTCTTGGCTGGGAATTTCAGATTCCTTTACAGGACAGACTTGCATTGCATTCATTAGTAACATGTCTATAATGTTTCTAAATTTTTAACTTGCTCTGTGCCTGTGGCTCTGAAATGCTGAAAACACCCCACAATGGTAAGAGACAGACACAAGAAGTCAGGAGTCAAAAGGAACTCTGCTAGCTACATAGTGTCCCCTTGTGAAAGATGGAATTTTTTTCAGGGCATTTGGATGCTTTGACGATTATGCAACCATTTACACCTTTGTCCATTCTCTCCCTGCAGTTTCCTTGATGTTAAGGATCTTGCCATACCCATGTGGAATCTTGTGTTGTGCTTTTATTTCTTCCTCCACCCCCTTACCCAGCTCTTAAACTTTCTTGTGGGTGGAGAGAGAAATTGGGATGATATTCCAGAGAGAATACATCACCCTATTGCTCATTATTCATCTCTTGACTTCAAAGGGTATGAATTTTCCTTCCCATCCCCTTTTAGACTGTTTTGTTCCTGCTGTCAGCGGGAATGCTGCTCATTATTTGAGGTGCACAGCCCACTCTGTCTTAGTCAATTGTAGCTGCTCTTGTAATGATTCTGACTGAACAAGGCGGGTGATCTCCTGGGAGGCTCTGGAGGTGCCATTGTTGGATTTGTGGCACTGTTCTCTTCTTTGTACTTTCTTTCTTAAGAACAGCACATAGTTAGGGTTGAACTCCATGGGATGTAGAACTCGGCTGCTTCTGGAGTGACTGAGGAAGTTCAGGCCACTTAGCAAATCCAAAGACTGCTCTTCTAACACTTTATTTCTGTATTTCTATCTGAGGCTTGTTATCTAGTGAAATCTCTTGTGCAACTGGTCTCTGATTATTGGGAGTGCATCTTGTGGCCAACAGTGAAAAAGCCCAGCTCTCCTTCAGGCTGCCATTCCAGAGCATTTCTTTTGCTTTTTCTCTGTCTGCTTTTCCACAGCATGCCCTTGAGCCTTTTGACAAGGTAAATATTAGCACTGGGAACTTAATTACCTTCCCTTTGTTTATCTCTTGTATGCACATGGCTGCTCCTTCTGGGGCTCAGATGGTGATGGGATATTGAAGGTAGCAGGATCTTGAGTTCTCCAAATTAGGCAGATTCACAAATGTTTGCAACATTGCAGCCAGAGGGAATGCTTTTCATAAAATGATCTAGAAAACATGCCTATGCTGTAATTTGTAATCTTTGAATAAGATTCTCTGTAGCACTGTACTGTGTAAGTCTAATGAAACACGACATGGGCCTTGCCTCAAAGGGGATAAACATCTAAGCAGTCCTTTTACAGACAAAAATTAGGAAATTGGACATAAGGAAATAATTGGAAACAAATAAAAGCACATGCAGCATATTGTGATAGTTCAAGGGTGTTGTTTTCCCAAAATGGTGTCCAGAAAGACCTGTATGTATTTTCAGTTTTCTGGGGAATGTTAGAGGAAGAGATGCTCAGCTGCAGAAGGAAGGAAATTCCAGGTTAGAGAGGCCTGTATGGAATAAAGCATATAACAGTGCAGAAGGGCATGGAGATATAAATATAGAATGTCAGTAAAAGTGTATGACTCATACTGCTGTAGTAGCATAGTGCAGAATTTATTTGCAGAAGTACTGAACAAAAACCCTATGGTATACTATGATGCTTTTGCAGATAGTTTTCTAGAGCTGCTTACTGTTTTATGTATCTTGCTTTTTTGGAGACATCACCAAATTGTGCTTCAATTTCCTTTTTTTCCTGCTTTTTGTTAGGACTTTGTTTTAGTTGAAGAGTTAAGTCCTCTACTGAACCTTGAATGCAGCAATTCTGTTTGCTGGGTAGAGATGAGTTAGATTTGTTTTTAATCATGTAACTAAATTTAGCCAGCAATCTGCATTTTAAGGCATTGCTATTAAAAGTCTAAAAGTGAGATATGTATCATAGTTTGAATTTAAAATAAGCCAGAGGCACAGCTGGTGAAGCAGTCATGACTCTCTAATCATGAGTGGAGGGAAATAAGGAGGGAATTTTCTCACCTTGCAGGATGAATGCAAAGTCTAATAGGTGCTTTAAAATCCAACCTTTGCTCCCAGCCCCCTTCTCCAGCTTTGTTTCATGATTGCATGGATTTCATGACATCCCCCCACTTTCTTTTTTTCAGCCAGGATGATATCAGCATATGAACACAACTGCATGTGCCTTTAAATTGTTACATTTTAGTTCCTCCGGTTTATCTAGAGCTTTGTGTGGTACTTTATATTTCCAGCCTCTCCTCTAAAAGGAGAATGGAGATAAAAAGTGGAAATATAAAGAGAGAGTAAAATGGCCGGTGTCCCGTGGAAAACGTGAACCAGAGACAAGACTACCAAGGCATCTGGAAAGTCCTGGAATTTGCCATATTCAAAGTTATTATTCAATCTTTCAAAGCAGTGGAGCATGCTGTTACGTGTGTGAATAATCCCATTAACAGATCATTGCCCATCTTGAGACATAACTTGGTGTAACTATGGAAGCAAAAAGGAGGAGTATGCCTGGTTTTTAGTGAATGAAAGTGAAAGCTGTTTAAATGTTTAAAGATGTCCAGAGTGCTGGTAAAGATGGATCTGTTGGAAATGTGTATGACAAATTTAGCATGTCATGGAAATGGCAAGTTATGCCTAGCCTATCATATGGAATATTAAAGTGACTTAGCACTGCCTTCAGCAGTGTTTGCTGTAGCTAAACTTCCATTTCCCAAGGGTTTTTTTCAGCCAAGATCAAGTCCTTATCTTAGTTTACCTTCCCTTTTACAATTAGCTCAAGCACAATGAATGCAGGTGTCCTAGTGAGGAGAAAACTGTTTGGGTCCAAAGTTTCTTGGTGTAAACTGTTGCCAAAGGAGCTCCCATTCTGCACTTTGAGGATTTCAGTCTGTGTTAGACTGTTACAGTCCTGGTGTCTTCTCTTGGTGAGTCTCACACATCCTCAAAGCTTCACCTGCTTAGCTGAGTATTTTCCATTATATCCTGGGTTCATACAAGTCCTTGGGTATTCAATATTTTGATATCACCAGGAGGCTCTGAAAGGAAACAGGATGATTTTCTTATTTTTTTAAATTTTAATTTCCACAGCAGTGGGAATGGGTCACAGTGAGAAGCCATTTGTTTGCTGGATCACAGATGAGCTTCTGATTGTAGTGATGTGAAATCTTGTCAGTTTGTCTTGTCCACATCCCTGTGGTTAAATTTGATCACCGGGTTTGGGGACAGCTGATGTAGCTCGGGCTGGCAGGAATCTTTGGCCCACTTGATGAGTGTAGGAGTTCTAACTGGCAAGTCCATAGCTGTTACAGGAGGACTGGTGATGCCCTTATGGTTCTCTTCCTGTGGCTCTTGTGGCCTTTTGTTGCAGGTTTAAATCTCTTCACAGAGTGCTTGGAAACCCTTGTGAACCGCAGCTTGTTGTGTGGGTGCTCTATGGACTATTCTGAAGCAGCTGTGTATTGCAGCCTGTGACTGCAGAAGGCTGAAAGTGGCAATGGAAATATCTCTAGTTTTCTGTTGCTGTCAGCCCTGAAATGCTTTTGCTGCTTTGTTTGAACTTCCCTGGTGAGGCATGACCTCAATACTGTGCATAGATTTGTGTTTTAGTGATACATTCTTAATAGCTGTTATGAATGAATATGGAAAAAATTCAGGAGTGCCCTATTATATGAAGCTGCAGCAGTTTGTAAGGAGGTGATGGGAGGAAGATGTGTGAAGAGATGTGGATAGCTCTGGTATGCTGAGCTCCTGTGTTAAAAGGATCAGGGGGCCATTTAAACCTTTGCCAGGGCAGATTATCCTGTGTTGTACTGAAACCATGCACAGGTGCAGGTGCTAGACTACAGGTGTGGGGATGCCTGGTTTCCAGCTGCTGAATCAAAGCTGTCTTCAGCCAAGAAGGAATTTAGGATGTATTGATGGATGTTTTTCTGTTAGGTTACCCTGCACAAGGGCTATTTCTAGGCAGATGAGGGCGTTTCTCAGAATGGGTCAAGGACATCAGTGGTTTTCTGAAGGACAGCAAAGATCTGTAGATTTGGGAGAAGTGTTAGACTGTGTAGGGCAGGGAGGAGGCAAGAGGCAGCCTCTAAATGTCAATTTTTAATGCCTGCTCCTGTGAATTTTCATGTGAAAGGAAGCATTAAGAATTTTTTATATAGAACTTCATATTTCAAGCCTGAGATTAAGCATTCAGTGTGAATATCCAGAGTTCATTTGAAAAGTAATCATTAATGCAGCCATGAACTGAGATAGCCTAGATGAACTCTTTCATCTAGTATTTATGAAGGAGAGTTCAAAGCTTGCCTTGGTACCAAATAGAGACTTCAAGGAGATAACACTAGTGCATGTTATTATGTTAAAACAGGAAAATTGATATAAAGATAAATCTGAGTCTAGTGAAAATAAGTAAATTTTAATGTACCTATTTATCTGAGAAACAACCAACCTGTTTTTAGAACTAATGTACTTATTTCTTTTATTGCTAATTCTTTCCACTTATGTGGCTGAGCAGATTGATTAAAAAGGTGCTAAAAGGGAAAAATAACATGCTCTGCAGTCTCAGTAGCAGTATAAAACAGCACAGGAAAAGCTACACTGTCAGGCAGGAAGCAACTGGAAGTGCTTTATGCAATGTTGCCGGATTTGCAGTACTCTGAAGGCTATGAACTTGTAATTTTGAGGACATTCTCAACTGTCTGTGCTTTGTTATACATGAGGACAGAAGGATGATGTGAAGAAAATGCAGAGGAACCTTTCAGAGAGTGGTTTGTATTCAAGCCCTTGAATATGTATGTACCTTCATCTGTATTCTGTGAGGGACCTGAGCATGTGTTTTGGGTGATTTGCTGCTGTGTGTACACTGATGCAGACTGCTGTGTCTACAGTTCAAAGAGCATGAGCAAACCAGATCTGCATGATTGTGTAGAATCTCAAACAATGTAGTGTACTGTTGTTTGTCTTGTTTACTTAGGAGCTGTCAGAAAGTTTTTTCTTAAAAATCTTCTCTCCTGTGTCTTTTTTTCCAGCTTTCTAAGCTCCTGTACTGTGTGGTTCATTCAGGTTGTAACCTGGTATAACACAGGATGCATGATTTTATATCTCTTACTCCTGAATTCCAAATGGTATTGAACCCTCTGGACTTTATTTGATGTAGCATTTGCCTGGTGAAAAAGTGAACAGTTGCTATGAAGTCATCTGGGACAATGTGGATGTTCACAGTAGAACAATTGAAATGCCTTTTGGAGGCACCATGCTCAGAGCATGGCAAGATCCAGGTCTTAGGAAGCATTGTTAGTATCTTAGAAGAACTGGAAAGGCTTTCCAGAATTGTACCCTTCTTTCTACAAAAGCTGTAGAAATAACTCCTGCCTTTTGTGTGCCCTCTTCCTGCACTGAGTTTGGTATGAAATACATTTTCTGATGCCTCAGCCACTTCCATGGCTGATGTACTCTGTCCAGTTGACTCATCACTGTGTATGTTTTCTTGACTTCTAATTAAAATCTGTCCTAGTCTAATATTAGACCAACCCTCCTCGTTATATCACCCTTCATTCTTAAGTAATTCATCCTGCAACCTCCTTACTCTGTATGACTAATGTCTTTTTCTCAAATATTCTTAGAACATTTTAAAATACCATCTATTTTATAAGCAGCACAGTAGCAATACCTCCCATTACAATTGCTCAATGCTTTCTGTCATAGCTCAGTGCTTTCTTTTCCTTAGGATTTTGACGAGACTTTAACCTTTGGCGGAATTTTCCATGCATTGGTGTTTGCCTCAGCCTGAAATTTCCACTTGAGGCTGGGGTTTTTTTGTTTGTTTGCTGAAAGTATAATCAGGATTTCATAGAAAAGGCACATCTAAATCAGCTTCTGTTAGTTTCTCTCACAGTAAAGACAGATTTATGTACTTTGAGGTTTGTTTTTTGTTTTTTTTAAGGATCCCTGAGCAATTGTTTTTTGGCTGAAAAATAGAAATTATTGACTATTAGCAGGAATCTGAGCATGGGATGGGGAATACTCAGCAAACAGGAACAAGTCTGAGGAAGGAATATGTCTCAAAAGAGCTGAGAACTGCATTGATGAGCAGTGAGAAGGGTGTTGCTTAACTTACCTTTGAGCATTCAAGAAATTTTTCCTAAAAGCAAAAATTAATTTATCTGGTTTTAATATTTTTAAATTAATGTTCTCCACGCTTGAGTACTAACAACCACCTGAAACTTGTCTCCCTTATTGTGGCAGAAAAGAAAAAGTTAATTGCAATGATCTGTGTTTGTAATCTGAAACATTTTACATTTATGTTTTACAGAAATAGTTTACATTCTGCTAAGGCTTCTGTTTGGTTTTGCATGTGTAAGTGATTCTTTGCTGGCTTGTTCAGTGATAGAAAATAGAATCTGTGGGTGGCAGGTGTTTTGTTGCAGCTAAGCATTGTTGCTGTTTTAATCCTTCATATATGCTTGCACTCTTGAGTTGCACTGGAGCAGTACCCTGGTGGGATGGTGCAAAGGTTCATTTTTGTTTTGTGAGTCCTGGTGTTTCTTGTTCATGTCTGGGTCCAGACAGAGCACCAGATTCATTTGAGGGAAGGAGTTTTTTCCCCCAAAAGGCTGAGTTGAGAGAAACCTTTATTGCCTCTGTGTATGTTTAGTGCTGCAGACTGTGTGAGGATCTGGGTCTGTATTACCAATTCAAAGCTTGCCTTCTCAGAGGCCTTGCAGCTTGCTGATGTTTTTGCCTGTGGCACTTGATACTTTTGGCTTCTGAGAGCTGAAATGCTTTAATTCAACTACAGTCCTTGGGATCAATACAGCAATGTCTGGGTAGGGCTTGAGAGCCTGTGGTAAATTAATGATCTAACTAGATGTTACAAAAATTCTTTCTGGCTTTAGATTTCATAAAACTCAGTTTCAGTTCCTGTAGTTAATATAAAATAGAGCAGCCTGCCTATCCTTTCTCAGTCCACTAATAGGGTTCTGTACAAGGGCAGTAACCTGGTCTGATGTAAAAGCCTGAAGCTTAGTGTATATTCAAATTTGTTATGTACATCTTTGCAGCTGCAGATATTTTTAGCAGAGATCTATATAAATTGCAAAGTAAATATACTAACTTCAGAACAAGCATGTTTTTTAAACCTCAAACTGTCTTCCTAATCTAAGATACACTAGTAGTTTTCTTAATGAAATTTATTTTTATCCTTTAACCTAACAAAATGTTGCCACTATGTTAAAAGGCCTCACTTGTATTAAATGTAGTATGTGACTGTTTTCAGCTTTTCCCTGAACTGAGAGGAAGCTGCAAAGGAAAAAATCTTTGTGCCCTTGAGAGAGAAGGACAACTAATTTTATCACTTAATTATTTTAGGGGAAGGATTATCAGTGAACTGAGGAAATGCATCTGAAAAACTTGGAGTGATTGGAGTGAAAGATACCACTGCCAGCAGATTTCCAAGGAAAATGCCTATACTTCTGTATATGAACTGAGGTTTCCAGTTCATTTACAAACTGCATTATCACCTCAAACTCCACAAACCAGCAGTGCCCACCTGTGTCCCTATCAAGACAGTTTAACAGCACCCTAAGGGAAAGGGAGGTGTTCAGATTTCCAAGGGTTTGTGTTTTGGCATCTGCTTCTAAACCTCTCGGTTGTCACCTTTGGGTGGTGTGATAATACCCCCTGCACCTGACCCCTCTGTTGGGCAAGGAGAGGTGTGTGTACACAGCTGACTTGCTGGACTGGATGGTATTTTCCCCAGATCCACATCTTTTGGCATATAAATGTGATGACTTGAGTTCAGCTCTGGAGAGCAGTTTGAGGCTTGGCTGAAGCGTGTGCATAACTCAAGGTCACTGCAGGTTTCTTTCTGGGCTGGAATATGGGCTGATACTTCTAGTTAAAACCAACTTGAGGACTTTACCTTCTGCTGTGTGTATATAACTTTTTAAAATTGTAAACCCAGAAGGGACAGGCGTATCTGCAAGGACCTAGTCACTTCATTAAGAAAATAAAGCTGTCACTTTTTATGATTTTTTTTTAAATTCAAGGAAAGCAAAGGTAAGAAGAATGTTTATGGACGATATCCATACAGGAGAGTGGTGTTTTGGGTGTCAGTCCTGCAGCAGTGCACTTGGAATAATAACCCTTGGAGAGAAGGATGAGCCATATAGTGCTGATTTCATTTAAAGTTACCTTTCCTTGGCCAGCGTGTGATTCCTGTGAAAACAAAGCAGTGCATTTCCAATGCTTAATGGCAGTTGAGCTGGTGCTCCTGACTGACCAGCTGTCTCCTGAGGACTATACCTCTGCTATAGTAGTGACAGAATGTAACTTCTATCAGGAAAACATAAAACTCTGTTAAATGCAGGTCATACAATGAATTGTCTAGGGCAAAGAATGGGAATAGAAAATAATTCTCTTTTCTGTAATCTTTTATGTACAAGAATAAGCTGTTTTGTTTGTGCTTCCATTAACCTAAAATATGTCCTTTAGTTAAACAAAGTGTATTTATTGTATGCAGAATATCCAGGTTATGCAGCTTTACTGACATGGTTTATTTACAGCCCAGGCCACCATCCAGATGTTATTCTGCTAGAAAACAAGTTAATGAAGAATGAGTTCATAGAAGTACACTTCATAGAAGTATAACATAATATCTTGAGCTAGTTTTTAATGTTTTTATTTTGTTCTGTTCCCAGAAATAAGTTTTCACCAAGCTTTTGAAGCTGTAGATAAGATGCATTTACAAGTTCTGGTTTTGAATTGGCATCCACATGTTTCAGGAACTTGGTGAATAAGTAATCCTGAAATGTGTTTTGTGTTTAGAAGCTGGCAAGGTGTTCACCTGGGGCAGAGTGGACTACGGGCAGCTTGGAAGGCACGCGGTGGTTCCCAGTGGGCAGCAGAGCACAGCATCTGAACAGTGCTTGGAGCTGGGGAACACCCCTGTTTCAGTTCCTTGCCTAAATGGAGCATCTCAGGTAAAGAAGAAAATTATAATTTCTACCCCTCTCCTTTTTTTTTTTTTTTTTTGTGTCTTAAAATAATCAGGACAGTTTCCCAATAGAACCCATCCAAATGCTGCAGCACAAGCCCTTGCTTGCTCTTCCTGTAAATTCAGAAATTAGTAAGATTCAATTATTTCTTTCAAAAGGCTTTTGCATTCAGGAACTGATATTTTCCTTGGTGGAATCAACCTTAGCAAAAGATTCCAAGTTCTCTCAGGTATCAATGTGTGCAGGTGTAAGCTGTGCCTGCAGTGCAGCTGAGCAGAGGAGGTGGGACTTCGCCCAGGTGTAGCACTACTTTTGTCTGAAACTCCAGACCAGCACTCCACAAATCACAGCTGGTGGTCCCTCTGATCCATGGGGGAGACTTGCACAGCCATGTAAACAGTTCTCTTGGCTTCTCTGTATTGCAGCTAAGAGTGGAAATTCCCAGTACTGTGGGGGCAGGAACAAAAACTTGTGATGTGTTTGAGACATGTGGTTGATGGCTGATCCAGAACTTCTGCCCACTAAGCTTACTCTTGATCTCTTGTGCTCTTTGAGAAGTCTCCAGTTTGAGTTGTAGGGTGAGTGAAGGAGGGGACGTGTTCAGGAAAGCAGAGATGGGGGAACAGGCAGAAGATGGGCTTTGTTTGAGGTGCAGCTTGTTGGCTTAAAATCAGATTATTGATCTGTCCAGGTGCCACTCAGAGTGTAGTCATCCAGGGCATTAAACTTTGGTGAGGTATTAAAGAGAACCTGTGAAACTTCTGAAGAGTTGCCTTGTTCTAAAAAAGGCTGAAGAGTTTCAATCAACCAACCCAAAACTTCTCCAGCCACATGGTCCAAGTTGCAGAGCGCAAAGGCAGGGACAAGGAGAGGGAAGCACTGCTTACTTTCGGAGAAGACCAGGTTTGAGACCATTTGATGAACCTTAAGGTGCACAAGTCCATGGGACCTGATGTGATAAATCCATGGGTCCTGAGGGAACTGACAGAGCAACTGGCTAGGCCACCATCCATCATACTTGAGAAGCTGTGGCAGTTTAGTGAAGTTCCCACTGAAAAAAGGGAAACATAACCCTGATTTTAAAAAAGGGAAATAAGGAAGACCTGGGGAACTACAGATTGGTCAGTCTCATCTATGTGCCTGACAAGATCATGGAACAGATCCTCCTGGAAACTATGCTAAGGTATATGGGAAATAAGGACAGCCAACATGGCTTCACCGCAGCAAATCTGGCCACCATCCTGACAAATCTGGTGGCCTTCTATGATAAGGGTTACAGAAATCGTGGATGAGGGAAGAGCAACTGACATCATCTACTTGAACCTGTGCAAAGCATTTGACACTTTCCCACATGACATCCTGTCTTTAAATGGAGAGACAAGGGTTTGATGTGTGGCTGACTCAGGGGATAAATGCTGGCTCCATCTCTGCAGTCATGGGGTTGAGGTCAGTGGGGAGTGGTGTTCCTGAGGCACTGGTACTGGGACCAGTGCTGTTTGTCAGTGACAAGGACAGTGGGATTGAGGGCACCCTCAGCAAGTTTGCGACACAAGCAAGCTGTACGATGTGGATGACACATGGGAGGGAAGGGATGCCATCCTGAGGGACCCTCTCTGGGGCCCCAGAACCCATGATGCTGCACTAATGTTTAGTCACTTTTAACTCCTCTGAGCCTCAGACAGCTTTCTTACCCATTTTGACACAGGGGTCCCTACTTTTTGTCATTAGTTATGTATATACAGCTCCATTTGTGAAGCTGCTTCATGCTGGTTTTCATCTGTGCTGTGTGCAGTGTCTCAAATACGTTGTTCTGTTGTTTCTCAGACAATACAAAGCCAAGGCAGCTGCAGCTTTTGCACAGTGGAACTTACCCTTGGCAGGACAAGTGATCCATGAAAGTGAAGGGATGTATTCAGATAGATTCGTTGAAAAGAAAGAGAAACAACAATCTCATCTTTATTCTGCTGCCCTCAGCGCTGTTCCTCCTTATAGACCTGTGAGAGACCTGATTTGAGTGATTAGCAATGGCAGTGTTCTGGAGCAGACATCATTCTTTGCAGAGATAACAGCACAAAGATGACTTAAGAGGATCATCTGCATCCTGGGATAAGCTGTGTTGATGAAAAAAGGAAAAACGGATAATAAGGACCTAAATTGTTTCACTTCAAGATTACAAAATAATGCTAAAGCTAGAATTTATACTTGAAAATGCATTAAATTGCAGTATGTAGGCTATGTAGAGTGAGCTGTTCTTTGTTAACACACAAGCTACCCCTTTTTCCATTTGTTTTCATATGGAGATAGGATTTGATTTGAGAGCTGAATTGAAAGGAATATAGAGATGAGTTCTTTTCCATGTTTACCTTGAATTAACAATTCCAATTTTTGTGTTTAATGCAGAGAGACAGTTTAACAGTTGAGGATTATGACTGATGATTTTTATTCATGGTCTATTTTTATAAATCACTTTTAATGATTCAACTGAATTTTTGGCAAAGCTGTGGTCTGCTGATTGCCTCTGCACTTCAGTTAATATTGTTTAAGTCAAAGTGGAGAAACTAATCTAAGGATTAGAGGACAGTGTAAAAGACACACGGGTTTAGCTCAAGGACGGAGGAGTAGATTTAACCTCCTGTGTTGCTCTGTGTCTCCATGCCCATGGCTTGCCTACTTTCTCCACCAAAGACCAGGGATTCTCCTTTCTTTGAACTGACACTGTTATAATGTCTGTCTGCCACTTCAAAACCTGATTTTTGAAGTGTTGTGAGTGACCTCTTCCATTGTGAGTTTGACTTCAACTGAAAACATTGACCTTGAGAAATAAGAGTACTTTTTTCCTTTAAACTGAAGCAAAGGAGGAACAAAAGCCAGAGCTTTAGATAATTATCCACTAATCTGAGTGTGTCTTCCTGGCAGGTTGAAAAGCATGGAGGTTCCTTGTGGTATTCACATTCTCTCAACAGAGAGAGACAGAATTCTCTCTCCCAGGATTTTTCCTGGGGGAGGCTCTGAAAAGCTCAGAGAAGAAGAGAAAACAATTCTTATTTTCACTTGCTGCGCCTGTTGTTTGGCACATGTGAAATGAGTTATGGAGCTAGTTTAGCTAGAGTGATTTGTTAATTGGACTCTGCTGGATTGACTGGCCAATTGTGTCAAAGCTGTGTTGTGACTGTCATGGGTTTTTCTTTAGAATCCTTTTAGTATATATAGTATCTCATTAGTATAGTTTTAGTATAGTATTAGTGTAATATAACATAGCTTAATAAAGCAATTGTTCAGCCTTCTGAAATCATGGAATCAGAGCACATTATTCCCTATGTTGGGGTCATCCTGCATTGATAGTTCCAGCTGTTGAATGTGTTCAAAGTTCTTCCATTTTGCCACTGCAGGTCTGTTTGCTGTTTTCTTCTCAGTGCTTCAGTGCCTAACCAACATGGAATAGGCCAAGGCACTGAGAAGTTGTTGTGTGAGGCATTTTTCAGGCAGTGCTCTTGTGTTGTGGGGCGTCCTTGATAGGACCTCTTCAGAACATCTGACTCATCTGATGTGCATTCATCCACCGCTCTTCAGATGAAAGGACAATTAAATACAAATGGCCCGAAATATGATGAGTCTCTCTATTTAGCAAATGCTACAAAGATCTGGTTTAATGTTTCCTCCTTGTCAAAATGCTTTTCCAGTCTGTTTGATATTTTTGGCTTTAATAGCTATCATTCTACTGTTTGTGGTATGTTCAGCATGTCATTCACATTGCAGCAAACATTTGCTGCAGCAATAGACAAGTGAGAAGTGTCTGTGCAGTGCTGAATGTTTCTTGCTAAGCTGGATGGAAGGAAGGGCTGCAATTATTTTGGATATGCATGGCTTCCCATGGAGCCATGTTTTCATCATGTCCTTTTCTACTCAAAGCAAACTGTGCTAGATCACAATTTTCTGGGGAGGGATCTCTGAAATTTCAGTTGGGAAATTAAAAAATAATCATCACTCAACTTGCATCTTGATGGATGTAGGGACCAGTTGTGTCAGGGAATGAGCATAACTGATAGACTGGTGACAACATGTGCCTACTGTGTTTATCCTGATCCTACTGTGGTCTATGGTTCTAATATGCATGTTCATGCAATACAGTACAATAGAGTTTATTCTGGATCCTCTGTATGGTTCCTTTCTTTCAGGGTATGACACCATAAATACCCATGTTCTCATGGTGCTTTGCAGTCCAAATTTATTGCTGTTCTTTTCCGTGCAGTTGCAGTAAGATGTCATTTTTGTTTAAGTGTTAGAAAGGTAGCTTTGGGTTTAGCATATTCTTGTTTTTCTTCCTTTTCCCCATTCATGTTGCAAACTATTAAGCAACTGCCTACAAGACAAATTTAAGGTATCTGTATGATGACAATTAATTGCTTATATAACTGATAGATTAATGTATACACATTATTACCTTAACATATAGTTACAATAATATTGAAAATGGAGCCTTTTGGTTTTAAAAAAAATGACAACTGTTTGTGACTTATCAGGGAAATTTGTTAAAGGCCTCTCTGTAAGTAAACCTATAGTTGAGGCTTTAAGGGATATCAAAAGAAATAACCTCATATTATTATATGTCATCTCTGTGCTCTGTGTGTGGCTTTAAAATACCTATTTGTTTGACTGGCTACTGTGTTTTTATTTTGAATATTCAGAATGAGAAGTTTGTGTTTTTGTGGGAAAGAAACAAGTTGAACTTTCCTAAACCAGATTTTTCTGCTCAGAGTTTGAGAATATGTGTGAAGTAACTGATCCAATAAGCTGCTTAAAAAAAACCCCACTTTGGGTGTTAAGGAAGGAGGTAAATGCAAAAAAAAAGTTGAAGTGATGTGTAGTTTCTCACTTGCTAAGCAAGTAATACTTTGGTGTGTGTTGTGAGTTTTTTGGTTTGGTGTTTTTTTTCCAGTTATGAACTGGTGTCTTTTATGAGTTGGTCTTGATCCATGTCTTTTGAGAAATGGCATTGTTGAATTTTCCTTGATTGATTTTGTTATGCTGTTTCAGAGATGCAATGATGAAAATTTTAATATAGAGATGGTCCCTTTAATATTCTTGCATCAAGTTCTTGGCTTATCAATTAATTTTAAGAGACAATAAAGGAAAATAAAGGCCATGGAGAAGTGTACTCCGACTACAGTTCACTGTGTGAATGACAAATTGCAATTAAGGATGAAACTAAGAGACCAAATGGTTGAAATTATTATTAAGGGGGGAAAACCCAAACAGGATGTAACAGAAGATGGAAACTACAGTCTGCATACAAAATGCAGCAAGTCTGTGTTTGATTAGGTGTGTTTGTGTGCTTTGCATGCCCTGTGTAGGAGAGTAACACCAATCTTGGCAGCACTGCAAGAACATTGAGAGTTCACAGTCATGTCACAGGCAATGAGGGAACAGGATTTATTTCTTAGCTTAGTCAGTTCTCTCTGCTGTTCTCCTAAGCAGAAAATTGAGAGCAGAACCAAACTGCTGCAACCCAAATGCCACTTTTTGCCTAGGTAGCCATCCCACTTTGTGCTTTTCTTATCCCATTAAGACATGACCGTGGTTTGTGAAGAGTATCTCATGGCCTGGGTAGGGAGACATTTAACATGCACAGCAAAGTCATTTCTGCAAGTTAAGAATAGCAGTGTGTTAGGAGCAGAGCCTAGCTCACCAACTCTGGGTCTGTAATTTTTGGAAAGCAAAGAGGAGGTGATACTGGTTTCCAGCACTGTCCTTCCTGCCACCCCTACCAATTTCCCTGCAGCTGGCATTGCTTGGAGGGAGCTGGGAAAGCAAAGTCACACCCAGGGAATGGCAAAGGAGAACTCCCGCGCTGCCTCTGCGTGCCAGGGAGCACATGCTGTGTGGGTACACACTAGAGGCTTTCCAAGTAGCACTTCTGCACATAAGGATTGGTTTAAAATGACCAAAATTTCTCTGCTGGGGCTGTACTGCAGCAGTGAGGTGGCAGCCAGGGCCAGGCTGCTTTGCAATCTGTATGGGAGACCAGAAAAGGTCGATTTCCTGACAGATGGGGTGGTGTAGGAGAGGAATGACATGGGATGAAAGTCAGGAGGTGGAGACCCACCCAGCATGTGATAACTGAGGTGTTACAAATGTGACTCTGGGCAAGCCTTAGTCTTCATAAGTCATAAATTAATTTTCAGTTTGGTGGTGTGTTGCAGTTAGAATTCCAAATGAGTGTCTCACTTGGAGATCTCTGAAAGTATCAGGAAATGAAAATGGAATAAAACTACTTGCAGCAGTAGCCATGGCTTGTGCAGACAGGCATCAGCTGTCTGTAGTGAGGCCCCAACCATGACACCAAGTTTGCAGCTCTATTTAATGAGCTTATTGGTAGCAGAATTGCTAATCTAAGTTGCCTTGCAACTCTCTGATCTCTTCATGTTTACTGCTTTCCTTAACTTGAAAATACTGGCTGGGTCCCATCCTTCTGCATGGATTGTTCCAGTAACAGTGCACCATGACTGCAGCTCTGAGCATAGAGACAGCTTGTGATCCTGCTCCTTGGAAGGATTTCTTTGCTCCAACCAGTGCCATAAATGCTCAGTAATGACCTTCAGATGCATGCTGCAGTTAGTGCTAATCAACCAGGGGCAGTGCTGCAGAATTACTTAAGAATGTACTGAGTTTTGAGACAGTCTCTGTGAGCAGCAACCTTGGAAGTGACAGAACTCCAGCTCTGCCTCACTGGTGTGATTTTGGTTGCCTCATTCATCCATGAGAAGCCTGAACAGAAAGGTTTCAGTGTAAAATGCACCCAAGCTAGTTTAAGGTGAATCAGATCTAACCTAGGGTAAGTGCATGGACATGTTCCAAGTTCAAGCGAAAATATGGTTTGAAGCTAGAGGCTGGTGGAAAAGGCCCTAAAGCATGCAGTTTTTCATTCTCAATTTGTCATTAGGACTGTTACAGAGAAGAGATTAACAAATCAATGCAGGCTAAAACGAGAGAAAATCAATAAGAAACTGTAGTGAACTGGAACAAAGCTATCAATTTGCAGTGTTCTCTGCAAAGAAATCTCATCCATAGCTCCTTTTATGGATGGAAAAATAATGCCAAAATGATGATGATTTGAGGTTAGAGTAATTGTTTTTTACCTGGCTGACCCCAGAACTTTAGGTCAAGAAACTTCTGGTGTAAATGCTGCTTATCTGCCCTATTTCAATTGTGTTGATGAATTTTATTGGCAGGTTCTGTAAGACTGAAATCTTATAGAAAAATAGTCAAGGAGAAATACATAATTTAAATTACCCTCACAGGAATTTGATCAATCTTTTTAATGGTTTACTTTTTTGTATTAGTGGAAGTGACTTTGTTAGCTGCTCATTGTTTTCCTGTCTCCTAAAGAAGAATGTTACTGCTTCAAAGTTGTTCTTTAATAGGTAGTATGCATTCTGTAGGCAGAGAAATGCAAGTATGCATTACTGGGTGTGTTACTGCAGGTGAATGAGATGGGAGAGAGCTTAAAGGTGCCAAGACTACCTGCTTATTTTGTTGTAACATTAGTCCTTTCAAACCCATTTGTCACTGTGGGGCCATAAATTCACCAAGGCAGTGCCAGCAAACAGACTGCTTCTCCCTGCTTTTAATTTAGGGGTTTTGGATTTGGTTTGAGCCTGGGTTGTGCCTGTACTTTTATGCCTGTGATGGTGTTTGTTTGTGTTTGCCTGATGTTTCCAGCTTTCACTTACCAACAAGTCACTCAAGCTCTGGGCCCTGCCAGTCCCTCTGGCCTTTGTGCTAAGGTTATAAGGTACTGTAAAGCTACTGTTTAATGAAAGATTGAGCAAAGGGAGTTTTGTGTTTCTGCTGTGAGGCCATGGCACAGCTTTCCAAGACTGCTGTACTGGGAAGCCTGCTCAGTGACAGGGACCTGTTTGTCTTCCCACCTGGTGGCTCCCTTGCCTGTTGGCTGCCTTTCTCTAATTTAAACTGAGGTTGTCAAGGGCAGGAGCTGCTTCTGGACTCTGTTTCTTGGATAGTCTTATGCAGTCCGTGGCCTTTGCCCCAGCATTCAACCAACAGAACCTTTTTGTGGAGGGAGGAGGGGGAAGGGGAAGAAAAAGTAAATGTGATTCATCTAGTCCTGTGAGGACAAAAATGCTAAACTGTCTCCTGTTTTAAAACCTGCCTAAGGGCTTTTTCTTGGTCTCCTGGCAGTTGATTGCTGAGGCCTCCATAAATTCAGTGGATTTTGCATGTCATCAGATGCCAGCAAAGACTGGAAAAAAACTATGCCTGGCAGTACTTGTTTCTTGGTTATAGCAAAAGTAAATAAAAACCTTTAAAAAGAATTTTAAAAAAATCATTCTCAGAGAGAAAAAATTTGATAGTTCTTACCTTAGAAGTATGATTTTGAAAATGCCTCCTTCTACAGATTGCCACTTCAACTCCCATTTTTACAATTCCTCCTTCCCCTCCCAGGTGTAAAACTAATGTGATCAATTCCTTCCTTGGTAACAAGTGCATCAGGAGGCAGTAAGGAGTTTTTAGGATGCATTTGTTTTGCCAGAACATTGTTTGGCATACTGTTGTTCTCTTAAGTGTTAAATTAACAAATATCAAATAGCCAGATTTCTTACTGGTGATTGCTTCAGTGGAAATCCCTTTTGTCCAGCTTTTTAAATTTTTTTGAAGTTGTCAAGGTTTTCCTATAGCCTCCACTGTTGGCTAATTTAAAAAGTATGAACCCATTTAAAGCTTTGGAAGTCTCAGACCACGGTCCGTTCCTATAGAAATTAAAATGAAAGTTAAATAATAAAAAGCTAGGTGCTGCTGGACCTCACAAGAGAATACTGAGGGGAAGGGATGAAAGCCATTTAACAGATCAGACAATGATAATACAGTGTCTGGCATTTGATTAAGTGTTATGACAAGATACATTGCTGGTGTTTATAACTATGCAATTCCTTTATTGCTTTTCTGTATGCCAAGGTGTTGTACTTTGTGTTGTTTCGTGTTCTGATGCAAGTACAGGATATGATTTTTGCTTCTTGGATTTATTCCCTGCTTGTATCTCCTGTTTGGCTCTCTATTTTGATTTCGCATGGTTTTGTGGTGCGGTTTTTCCTTTTTAATGTGTGGATGAAGGAAAATCCTTTTTCTTCGGTACTTTTGGGAAAGGGTTTATGACTTAAACACACGAAAGTCAATTACAGAAGTAGAAAATAGTGAATGGGTTTTTTTTTCTTTGATTTCTTCATCTGCTACTGCTTCTTTTTAGGATTTAACCACTACAAAGAAAAGATAAAGGCATCCTGATTTTTTAAAAGATGTATTACTCACTGTGGTAATGAAGTTGAAATGCAAAAGGAGCACCCACTTCTAGGGTAAGCAGCTCTGTATCCATAACATTTAGACAATAATTGATTTATGATTATAAAAAGAATCCAACTTTGTGACTTTTGGGAGCACATTTACAAGATTTTTTTTCAAAATGTTGCCAGAAAATAAGGACAGGAAGTGAGATAGAAAGCCTTACAAGGTGATTACAAGCATTACAGAGGCAAATCTGTCTCAACATCTTATATTTAGAGCAGCCGGCAAAAGGCAATCTTTTCACCTTTACTGGTCTGCCTTGAGAATACACATGAAGAACAGATTCAAGTCAGAAGCCTCTATTTGATCCTACCCTTTGTTTCATCTTCTTGAGTGGATTGTTGGGCAAGGAGTGCATTTATTAAAACAATTCTTATCAGTGCTGGAAATATGGGTATTATGGAGCCTAAGTTTTATTAACAGTGATCTTATCTTCAGCTAGTAGGTGTCAGTTTGTCTTTTGAGCATTTGAATTTTCCATGTCTGAAAGGATTACTTTGAAAGTGCATGCCAAGTTCCTTAGAACACACAGATTGGTTTTTTTTCACTTCACAGTGAATCTAATGTTTTCACTGGGAAGGCAAGTCACAGGTTGTGGTGGGAGGGGAGGTTGTCAGTCTTCAGAAACCAAAAATTCACAATCTTCTTTTTGCTGTTTCATGGCACCTGTTGTGCTTGGATTCCTAATTCTGTTTTAAAAGAATACAAAATATTATTTCATGGTTACTCTACCAAGTAACCTTAAACAAATGAGATAATGGAAATCTGTGATGACAGTCACTTCTAAAGTTTTACTGCACATTCCTACAACTTCTTCCTCTCTGATACTGCTGATTTGACTCAGTATTTTTATCTGGGACCTCTGTCACACAGAATTGGGGCTAAATGTAGAGACTTGTAGAAATGCATTTACATGGTCAGTTGTATAAATTTCTCAGGATTTTTTTTGTTCAGTTTACATGTTAGACATAAATCTCCTAAACAAAACATAATGTTGAGATTTGCAACTTCTGAAAATGAGAAATTACTTGTAACAGAGTAATAGAAGGGCTCTCTCTTGGTTCATCTGTTTGTATTAAGTCTTAATAGGATTAATTTGCTGTCTCTGGTTTTCCTTGCCACAGCAAGTCTGAAATGCAGACTGCTTGGAGGAGCATGAAAAGGAAAATGCTTTTGTCTTTTTACTTAGATTAAGATAGCATTTGTGAATTACAGTGATGGTGTTTAATAATCTTAAGACACAAATGTTTTAATTTAGCTGACAAACTGTTCAGGAATATGAAATGGGATTTGATGTGGTGTTAATGTCTTTCATGTTTGAGAGATAATAAGCCCCATCCCCATCTCTTTAACAAATGAGGACAGAGTAGTGCCCTGTGTTGCTTTTCTGCATGGTACATGGAGACATCTACAGTGTCTTGTGGCCAAATGAGTCAGGGGTGCACTGCTGGTGTTCAGGGTCTTCAAGGATGGCTGGTTCTGTGTGTGAGGCCTCAGTTATGCAGTCAGATTGGTAGAAAGCCAGTGAGAAAGGACTATTTATTCACTTATGTTGCATTAATGCTCAGCATGCCATGCCAGAGAGAATTCAAATAAAGTCATTTTATCAGAGGACTTCAAATTTAGTAATGCTAAGTATGTGAGAGACTACTGATGTACCTCTGCTGAAATTAAATATACATTCCAGGTTGCTCTTTCAGCCCTTTTTTTTTCCCTGTACTTTTCCTCTTTTGCTTTATTTACTGACAACTTCTGTTAGATAACTTGTGCCCCTACAAGGATTTCAGATTATACTCCTGTTTATTATCTTTTGGCAATAGGTTACATGCTTCAAAATCATGTCTTCCATTCAGTGAGACTGCATGTGCAGTCCTGTGTTTGCAAGAGAAACATTCTCTTCTTTGGTAATTATGGAGCTAAGCACTCTATTTTGATAATTCAAAGAGTTAGGAGCAAAGTCCAAAAAACTTTTATTCATGTTAGGTCAATATGATTGTGATGCACTTGTGTTATATGCTTATGCATTTAAGAGAAATTTTAATATACCACATAATACTCCTATTTGGATTCCATCTAACTCTCTTACTCAGTGCTGTGTGTTGGCTGATACTCAGTGGGAAGAGGAATCAAAACCATTAAAACACTTGGAACTGTGAGGCTAAATTCGTTTTATGTTTGAACTAGCAGAAGTGAATCTCTGAATTCTAGCTTAGATCCTCAATGAAGCCATTTTAATGTCATTCACTTAGTAATTTTTAATTCAATTCATGGTAAGACAGAGATGTAAGAAGTATTTGTGTTGTTACATGTAATATACATCCACCCAGATATTATTGAAGACGATTGCTTCCATTTTGGAGAGCTAGTATTAGAAAAACTGTGGTTTTTACATTTGTCCAAGCTGCACTTCCCAATACTTCAAGTAATTTGCTTTCACTCATAATTTGTTTGACAAAGATCCCTCATGCAGGACCATAATCATTCCACAGGCCTTAGCTGGAGTTTCCTTGTGAGGTATTTTGCTGCTGTGCTTTTTCCTCTGTTTTTTTCCCTCGCTGTCTTGCCCAGGAGAGTTGTTGTTGTGTAGACCTACTGAGAGCCATCTGGTGTGCCTGCTGGGAAGCCAGAGCTGCACACCTAAACCAGCCTGTCACACTGTTCACATTTGTCACCGTGCTGGACCTGCACCTGGGAGGGATGGTCTGCAGAGACAGCTTTGTTACCTCTTTTGAAAATGTCTCTTTGGCCATAAACTTTTGCATACTTCAGTGCATTATTTATTACAGAAAAGACTTTCTCCCAGGTTCATGTGGCTGTAAGCAGGTGTCCTTGGCATTTGAAAGTTCTTCAAGGTCTATGGTGAGTTTGGACCTTCAGGGGATACCACTCAGGCCTGCCAGTCACTGTCTCCAGGACACTGTATGCTATGCATTCTCCTGCTTTTGCAAAGACACTTCTGTACTGTAGAAGCCTGAAGGTATGGCTTCTTACTCATCCTTTTTTTCAGCTAACAGCAGTACCTTGGGGTGAGATGTGGTAGCACTTTTATTTCCCCTGGATCAGTGTCAAACTTTTCAGCTGAGTTTTAGAGCTGACCTGCCTGATCCTTAAATACCCTTTTTCTTGCTCTGGCTATGTAGCAGCACATTTCCCCTGCCCTCCCCTGGCAGATTGTGCTACCAGAGTTGCTGAAATTAATAAGACTTAATGGTAAATAGTTACATTCTCCACCTCTTTCTCAAAGCATAAGCACTGCTACATGTAGAAAAAAACCCCAGATGTTCCCCTCCTGTCTTTCTGCCTCTGTAAGACACTTCAAACCTTCTTCAAACTGGATGGAGATGTGTGAAAACTTGAAGACCAGCACATTGTCAGTCATAACAAGGCAAACTTCCTGATCCTGAGGGAGCAGGAGGAATGCACCAGTCATTTACATGACTGCAAAGTTATTTTGTCAGCTGAGTGTGCGTAAGCCCAATTGCATCTTCCCATCTAGAAGGTTCAAAGTACTGTTTGTACTGCTGCTCTTGTCTCACTGCCATGCTAAAATCAGAAAGCATTGTGTACCTGTCTTCTGCTCTGAGTCATGTCCCAGTGGGCAGGGTTCTCAAACAGTCTTTGCAGGTGAGCTGGCTCAGAACAGCAACACAGTTCAGAGCTTATCTTAGGAAAACAGCTGCAAAAGGGAGAGGGGTGAAGCCCCACATGGTTAAATAGAGCACCTGGGTTTCTGATGGATGGAGGAGAATGAAAGGCATGAGGTAAAAGCTAGCATGCATTCCTATGTGCAGTGTAACTCTCCATAGTAAATCTCTTGTGTAGAACCCATTGACACTCTCTTGCAGACAACACTCAGCTCTGTAGTACCCTTGACAGGAGACCCAAAATGCCGCGGGAGTTCCTGGGTCAAGTTCAGTGTTGATACAGAGTGGTGCACTCAAGTCAGCGGAGCTGTGCAGTATCCAGAGTTGCCTGCCAGGTTGTAAAGCCATAAGATTGCTCAGTTTCTGGTGGCTGTCACAAAAACTGATGGCATAAAAGTGTGTACCTGAGAGTCATGTAAGGTAGTGATGACAGTGATTATCTGTGAGAAGCTGAGTATGGTGTTAAGGCAACTTTTCCTTGAATGGCTTGTGGTAAATGTGATGGGTTTAAAAAAAACTGTATGGAAAGCTTGTTTTCCAAAATTCCTGAAAACATAACATTTCAGGAACATGCTAAAGTGAAAGAGGAAGATTGCAGCCTCATGTTGCCTATTTAAAAGAAATCTCATGTTTTTAATTTAGCTTTACAGTACTGTTGTACCTTCAACTGAGTTTCTAAAATGTTTTTGGATAAAATATTCTAGTTGTCATTTGATAAACATTCAGTTTTAGATTCAGCTATGCAAAAAATGCTTAATTAGGCTATTGGTTTGAGAAGTAAGGTAAAACTGGAGATGTTAAGTGTAACAGATTTTAGTGCCATGCAAATGTTTTTAAGAAATTAAACACTTACTTATGAGCAAGAATAAGCATACCAACTTTGTCTCTGATGGGGGACAAGTGAATGAATTGGCTAATAACACAGTCAGTGAAATGGTGGGAGAAGTTAATGTTTGTTGTCAAGTCTCTTTTTTTCTTTAAAATAATTGAAGGGTACTGAAAAATGGAGGCAGTTTTAAAATGTGCTGCTGTATTCCTGTGTGTGTCTTGTGGCAGCTTACTGTTCATGTGGCATGGCATAGGCTGCTCAGGCTGACTTGAAGTTTTTTTTATATTGGCTTTGAGAAATCTTCTGGAATTGGGCCAGAGGGTTATGAGTTCCAGTAAATGACTAAAAGTGAAATTGTGTCTAAATGACTCTTGCACTGATATCTAAGCCATTGGAATATGTGTTATCACAGTGGCTGAAAAATCACTTAATTATTTCAGAGAGCTTTATTTTAGTTAATGTAACCATCTTCTTTTTTCTAATACTGATTTGGTTTATGATCTATTGGATTCAGTATTTGAAGTTTGAATTTCCATGCCCTATGTCATGTTAATATGTTTTTAATGCTCGGAAAGCGTAATTTATTCCCGTGAAGGTTTGCAGAGTAATAGCACATAGATCCTTAGAGAAGAGAGAACTTTAACAGCAATATTATGAACCGAACCCAGTATATTTTAGTGCTGCTATGTGTGAAGGCAGCATAGCATTTTCTGTTCTAGCTTTGTTTGGTTGCCCAAATTTATTGCAGTAATTTGCTACTTGGAGAGAAATTTCAGTGTTCACCCTCTGTTCTCAGTTTGCTTTATTTTGAAACAGTGACTAAAACCAATCCATTCATCCTTAAATTGTAGGAGACTTTGTTCAGCCCTAGAGTAGTATTGATGATGCTGAAAACATAAGATGGGTTGTTCTGAGTAAATACTTGCTCAGAAAAGGGAACTTCCCTTAGAAAAATCAGAGTTCAAAAGCCCACTCCTGTGAGATGATTACAGTTTCTTTGAAGATCATGTATTTATTTTAAGACCCGAAAGTCGGAGGGGTTGTTTTCAGGAGGTAACTGTCTCCATACCTTGTTGACTCTTAACTGAAACTGATGGATGAAAATCTCATGATGAAAACCTTACTAGGTTTGTTCAGCAGGGAGAAGAGAAAGTTTCAAGGGTACAGAGTAGCAGCCTGGCAGTACCTGCAAGGAGGTTCATCGAGAAGATGAACTTGGAGAAACAAAAGACACAAATAGAAACACGAGGTTCGGACTTAATGTAGGGAAAACCTTTTCCACCACGAGGACAATCAAGCAGAGGAACAGGCTGCCTGGGGAGGTTGTACCATGTGAGCCTTATGGAATGGAAAAGATCTCATGGCTGATTTGCTTGGGAGCAGGAGGTTGGACTGAACCTCTGGAGGTCACTTTGACCGTGGATAATCCTGTGATCCTAAGGTCTTGGTTTTGTCCTCAAAACTGTTTCCACACATGCTGGAGGCTGAGAATTATGAAGCTTCAGCCCAGTGCTGTAATAATAAGCTGTCAGAGGGATGAGTTTTCAGGGTAGTTGTTAAAATGTAATAGGCAAGACTCAAGTTCAGTTTGCAGGAGCGATGCTTCTTACTAGGGGCAACTAGTGAGAGAGAAGGAAATTGAAGAAATCATCCTGCTTTTTTCCTGTCAGCTATAATACACATTTTGGGTGCAGCAAAACGTATAGAAGCGTTATGCAAGCAGTTCAGAGCTCTCAATGTGCCCCTTTGCATAAAATAAGGTGCTTGTATTACTCTGATAGGGTAGAAGCTGGCATCTTCTTTCCAGCACTGACTAGGGAAAAGAAAGCCTGTAACTGAAATAGCAGCTTGGAAAAACTGCTTCATGGTTCAGTAGTTCTTTGTTGTTATTTTGTTTCAGTCCAGAAACACTAAAATTAGCTGTTCTCTCCTCTTTGTTCTTATTTTCCTTGTACTCCAAAGTTTGCAAAGTAGAAAATGAGTTGAGAAGCCACTCTGCAGTTTAACTATCCATGCACTGAAAACCAGAGCCCTTGATCTGGAGGCTTAAGATGATAATTTTGATTTTCATGGCTTGTTCTGCAGTTTCTCTAGGTATGTGCCATCTTCTAGCATAAATTCCTTTTTGGTCATATAAAATTAAGTTGAATTGGTTTACGCTGACAGTTTTGCTCTAAATTTATAAGACAAAGTCTTATTCTGTGCCCTTCTCCCTGTCCTCTGTTTTCTTTTGAGCAGCAATAGATGCACAGGCTGTGTGACAGATAGGCTATTGAAATTAGTTCACTAAAAACAGGCTCTGCTCTTCGGAAAATTAAAAAACCTGATGTCTGCAATGTTGTGTTCTTCTGCAAGGGTAAACAGAAAATGAGACAGAGGAGCTTAGAGGTGACACAGATGTGACTTTGTCATTATTAAAATGTTTCTTGAAAAAGACTGTCCTGATTCATGAGAATCTTTTTTATTTGAGTTTTTCTTCGGAGTTGCAGTATTAGTCATCTAGAATCATGTATGCTGTCTGCAGTTCTTTTTAAGGATCTTTGCTTGTCTGAAGAAGTTCCCTTTATTTTTCTTCTTTCTCACAGCAGTTTGTGAACCTTTAAGCACAAAGCTAACTTTTTCACCTCAATTACTCTTGACATGTTAAGTCAGCTTTATCCACAAATAACTGTGCTAGAAACAAGCCTTTTGTATTTCATTTGTTTATTTTCTACATATGCCTGGACTTTCTACTTTGGGTTTGAATTCAAGGCCTCACAATCAATTTTGTGGAAAAACAGCACGTAGTCCAAGGTTTTATTTTTCTTTGAGATCTGCAAGACAGCTACAAGGAACCTTTTCAGTTCTTTGCAAGAGCAGCAAATCTGCTTTCTTACAGACCATGTTGCTTGTGGGTCTGATGGAATCACTGGGGTTTGAGGAGCTGTATATTTGCAAATCACCTAAAGCACCAGCCTTGCTTTTCAAGGATTAATGCATGGTGAATAGCTGATATTTACTTCCTAGTAGTTGCCCTATGCAGAGGAGAATAAGGAATGGGAGAGCACCTGATAGTTTTTCATGGCAGGTAAAGCACTTCTGTGGGGTTGCTTGGGTACCTTCTACAAATCTGTTTTGGATTAAACATGGCTGGGGAGAAGAAGGGTCTGCTCTGTGTGCAGAGCAAGTGGCAAAGTGTTGTGGTGGGTGGCTCACTGCTAGTGAAGATGCCACCCCATGGGTCTGACTGGGAAAATGCTTTATTGGAGGCTTTCCTGCAATGTTATAGCAGGGTCAGCACCGCTTCCACGTGTGGACAGTCCAAGTTGTTGGTTCCTTCAGTGCTGTTGGCAGAGGTGGTGGCTGCTGGCCTTGCATGCTCTGAAGTCAGAAATCTGAACAGCACTGGGTGATGCATCCCATACATGAAGCTGGAAAGGTGCCTCATCAGTTTAGTTGAAGGCATAGAAAGGATACCACAGTGGACTGAGATTGTTCTGAGATTGTTTAAAGTGCTTGAAAAAGTTTGAGATGGTTAAAAGGCAAAGACTGTAGAAAGGCTGTTCTGAATGCAGCTTGCCATTGAACCTGTAATCCCCTGTGATACCTATTAATTTGAATTTCTATATAACAGCAATGTTTGGGGCAAGTGATAAAGTGTGAAATTTGTCTTTTCATGCATAAAACTTAGCACTACAAAGGGTGTTTCTTGCAGGTTTGCAGATTTTTCAAAATTCTCTGTAGTTGTGAAGCTCTAGAGGGTTATTGCAGTTAGCGGTATCATTTTGTGTGTGTCAGAATTGTGGAATAGGCAAAGGAGAAACATAAAAAATAAGTTACCCTTTGTTTTTTCACGTGTTAAAGTACATTAGAAATCACACCAGTTACTTAAAAGTGCTAAATCCTGTAATTGTTCAGGTAGAGAGGGCAAGCCATAGTGGTTCTCAACAGGATTTGATTTCACATGGAGTTCAAAATATGTACATCTGTAATGCCGAATGAATTTTGCAGAGTTGTGGCTATCTCTGCAGTGTATGTAGAATACCATTGAAATACATAATATTGATACATTTGGCAGGATTTGTAAGCTTTTCTGGTACTGACAAAACAGACATTCTTTGCTGTTTCAAGGTGAAGTCCAAAAATAAGCACCTCAATTTATGATAAATAGCCTGTGCATTAGATGTTGTCAAGGGCTCTTGAGTTAAACATGCTTGAAATTTTTAGATCAGGCTGGTTTTGAGAGATGATGTGCCAAAATAGAGCTGGAAAATTTTGACAGTGGTACTGCA
Organism: Camarhynchus parvulus; assembly: GCF_901933205.1. Taxonomy (NCBI): domain Eukaryota; kingdom Metazoa; phylum Chordata; class Aves; order Passeriformes; family Thraupidae; genus Camarhynchus; species Camarhynchus parvulus. The sequence continues at coordinate 13,502,406 of NC_044575.1, read as the reverse complement.
TTTTTTCCATTCTTTCAGTCACAGAAGGGAACAAACAGACCTGAAGGAAACATACCTGTATTTTCTTACCCCCCCCAGCCCTGCTCTGAAACTACTGCCTGATAAGTGTAGGCATTGAAGGGGAAGAAGGAATTCTTTTGTATTCTGTCCCCCTAAATGGTTGCATGTCAGAGTTTATATTGCCCATGTTTTAACAGTGGTACTGCAGCTCTGTAGGAGCATTCTGTGGCTGTGAGCCTATCTGGCAGCTTGATTTCGTGCCTGCAACTTGGCTTGTTTAATTCTACACAAGAAATTCTGTTGAAAATGATCTGGACATAAGGGTGTAGGCATTTTTCTTGCTGCTGTTGCAGAAAAGGAGGCATAAGCTGGGTGAAGGAAGGGATTTCCAGTGGTAGATTTATTAGGCTGTAAAAAAAAATCTCCAAACTCATCCAGAGGGTTAGTTAGACACCTGAAGAACTTTTTTGCTGAGTTACAGTTTAAGTTTTAGTCTGTTTTAATCAGGGAGTAGTGGATAGCAAACTTTCACTCTCCTGGTTTGATTATCAGTGAGCCCTGCTCTCCCTTGTATATGGCTGACAGGATAATAAAATTAGATAGTGTTTCACTACACTTTCCTCAGTCAGAAACTCAGAATTGAAGCTGGAAATGGATCTCTCAGAATGAGGCATGTTGACTTCTTGGTAATTTTACCGCCAAAATCAGCTTTCAGAGTTCTGACACCTCTGATCAGGGACAGCTCTGTTGGTGTCGCACGAATGTGCCACGAGTCTGTTCTTGGAGGGCAGCAAATTTGTTCTCTTGGAAGAAGGTGGGTTTGTAGCACTGCAGGTCTGAAATCAGAAGTATGATCTAAGTCTGGGAGTCAACTTGAAGGCAGAGCATCAAGTTCTTCCTGAAAAGTTTTAAACTCATCCACTGGGTGAGGTAAGAAGCTGAATTTGAAGAGGCAGCTTTCACTTTGGAAAACTAGCATGGATATCAAGCAGCTTTGTGGTTTGTGGTTGCATCACTTGTCGAGTGGCACTGGTTATGCAAGTAATGTTTGAGTGCTCCGCTGTCCCTAGAAGAGGGAAAATTGGGGTTTAAGGTGTGTTTCAGGTTTCCTGTCTCACTGCCAGCTCTCCTCACTTCCTAAAAGACAGAATGACTCGGCAACCTACCAAAGCCCCTTATTTTAGTGAGCTGTGTTCTTCTAAAGATATTATCAGCTGTCCTCTGAAGTTTGAAAGTAGTACACACTGCTCAGATCAGTAGCTGAACTGTCTGGGTGGTGTCCTCAGCTGTGCTGCAGTCCCCTTGGAATTGCTTGGGAGAGCTGGAGCAGTTTAGAGCAGCCCAATAGCCCAGGGTGTGACTGCAGGCTGGAGGGGACTCGTGGTGCCACCACGGCTTCTGGGAGGCTCCTGGCAGCCCCTGGCAGCGTCTGGGATGCAGGGCTGCCCTCGGGAAAGCCTCTGGCATGCAGAGCTCAGGGGCTGTAGGGCTGCTCAAGGCTGCATTCTGCAGGCACTGTGACCCCAGGGAGAGCCTGGGGGCAGGTGGCACCAGTGGGGTCATGCTGTGGTCCCTACAGCTGGAGCCAGGGGTGTGCTGATGTTTGAGCTGGCTGGAGTGAGCCTGGGCTCTGCAGGGCTCTGGGAGCTCCTGAGCTCCAGCACAGAGCTGCGCCAGCACAGTGTGAGTTTCCAGGCTGGGCTTGGTTGGTGTAACTTCAGTGAATGCCTGGGTCAGCCTGCACCTCTCAGTGCAGGTGCTCCAGGGCTGGTTTAAGGACAGCCTAAACTAGCTGGTTTAAGGACAGCCTGGCTCTTGTGCACTGTGCAGTCACCCTTGTACTGCACTGCAGATATTTGCAGGGTAATGTTCTGGGGTTTGGCTTCTTCATCTGGTATTTGAGGGGTGCAGAAGTTGGATAAAGCCTTGCTCAGGCTGCAGTTTTTGCTCTGTACCTCTGAGAGAGGCCAAATAAAATATTTTTCCTCGTATTCACAAAACAAAAAAAATTACAGAGAACCAAAATTGGATGAGAAATAGAACAACCTAATGCATTCTGAGAAAGCAGATATTAAGACAACTGTTAGAAATAGTGGTTTATGTCTCTAAACTATTTATAGTGTAGTCATGATGTCTCCAAAGAGAGCAATACTATATCACCAACATTTGATAGTGGTGCTCTGAATAGAGAACAGAATGCAAGACAGTACAGATGGCTGACAGACTGCAGCAAATTCCAGCTAATGAAGAAATGCAGTATGTTTGTTTACATGAAAGTTGAAACAGTTGGCTGTTAAAATTGGTTTTAAATCCAGCTCTGAGCTGTGTAAACATAGATCACCCTTATGCAGCTAATAATAAAAGATGTGTTTGCATTTAAGGAAAGAAAAAAAAGCCTTCCTTTTGACAGCATTGCTGCAGTTTGATAACTTGGCTGTGCTGTATTTGATGATCTTCAGTGCATGTGCGAATTAATGCTGCAAGAAACAAACCCAGTTTACTGAGTGAATTTTTACTTAACCTCAAACTGTGAATTTATATCCCTGAAGTGCAGGTTTTATGATTAGATTCTGGAAAAAAAATTAGTAATTTGGGTAAGTTCTGCAATGCCCTGGACATATAATTCAAGCAGAGGGAGCAGTGAAGACCCAGACATTCTGCTGAACTGCTTCATCCAGTGGATCAGGTTATAGTTTTTCTAGGAGCTTACATGGTGAATCAGGGGGGTGGGAGTGTCTGATTCCTGAATTTTAAGAGTGAATTTCTGATTATAGTAGTTTTTTCCCCTGCCTCCTTCAAAAATGGCATTTTTGAGCAGCCAGCAAATCTGTTGTTATTTAATATTAGGACAGAGATGCCGTACAATAGGAATACTGCAATCTCTTGTGTATCAGGTAGAGACAGACACAGGAAGAATAAAATGAGGACTTATTAGTACATCCTTTTCTGTAATACATCTCCAAAATGCATGATTTGCTTGTCAGAGTATTTCTGAGAATAAGTTCACTTTACTGGGGCAGCATTCATCTCATTTGCTATCATTTTTTAGAAGCATCATCTGTATTACAGAGAGCTGTTAAAATTCTGGAGCACGTTTCAGGAAGATGTTTCAAATGTAACTTATTTGCTCTTGTTTTCCTTGCTGATGGGTGTTTAGAATGCATTTACTGGTAAGCATTATGTGACAATGAAAATGTTCTTTATTCTCCAGCAGCAGGCACAGGCAACTGTTCTGCACCTGACCACAGTGGGCTCTGCTCTGGAGTTGCCCATTGATAGGAGAAAGCAGTAAATAGGATGGGTTGTTGTTTGTGTTCTTTACCATAACATTTAAAGGCTTTCCATGCAGAGGATGTGTTATCAAAGCACAGGCCTGCAGAAGGTGAGATAAATCACTTCTTCATGTGATTGGCTTTCAGAGGCATGTATGTGCTTGTGCAAAATGCCAGTCCTCACATGTGGGCTGTAGAGAGAGAGAGACCAGAAAATGCTCTGTGATGTATACACACATACATGCATTTAGTTTATGCTGATGAGGTGGGTTTTTCACTTCACAGATTGTAGTGTGATGGACAGTTGCTGATTCATGGAGAAAAACAACCCTCCTGCCAAGAACTGGAAATCTGCCATGATGCTAAGCGATCTGAGATCCCACTCCCAGGGGCATGTGTGGATTTGCAAATCAACCAGGAGTCAGCCTACTGAGCACAGTAACATTGAAAGTAACCATCAAAACCAAGGTTTATTTTTGTGATTTTTCTCTCACTCTGACTCCATAGTCCAGGACTAAGAAGCAATTTAGGGGATATAATCTAAGATGCAATCATTAAAGTGCTTTCTTGATTTGCCAGATATTTATTACTTATGTAGTTTTCCATGTAAACCAGAATCTGTTCTACTTTTGCAGCCAGAATTTTTTAACAGATGTTCAAGCAGTAACAATTCAGATTAGAGCCTTGGATTCCTAGACAGCTTTTGTTTGATTAAAAACAATAACAAATGCTTTGGAGAAGGAAATATATCATAGCAGGGCTCAGTATATGTTTGGATGCCAATATCGAGCATTTCCAAATTCACATTAAAAAAGCAAACAAAGATCTGTATAGTTTCTTGAAAGGATATAAACTTTTATGGACCCTAAAAATAGACTTGTAGGTTATTGTGTAACTGTCTGGCAAGAGTTTCTGTTATGTGCTTGTGAAACACTTGTCACTGGAGTGGGCTGATCCAGTATAGTAATTCATTTGCTCTTCCTAAACTCCAAGGCCTCACTATGTATTCTCTACTTGAATTGAGTAGATGTGAGGTTAGAGAAACAACTTCTGAAGATCTAGGTTTAGTTTTGTGGTGCATGGCTCAGGAAGCTAAAATCAAATGATGTACAAAATTTAGTCCTGAGGAAAAACTGTCAAGAAGATCTCTGCTTTGCCAAGCTCTTTGCCCTGGGACAGCCCTGAGGGTGATCTTATCTTCAATAAATAACAAGGCTGCAAAATAATCTCTTAGTGATGTTGTTGATCCCATCGTAGGTAGGAACAAAGAAGCTCTGTACTTTTAGATATCCCTCTTTGCTTGCCAGGTCCATGTGAGTTATGGTAGATCTGTCACTAACAAGTGTCCCAGCTGTGTCCTTCCTGCAGAGCCCTGTTGGAGTCTGTCTGCTTGTCTTGAGTTTAAGTGTGAAATACTTGGTGTGAGGGCACTGGTGGGTAAAAGAAGCAGTCTACAGCAGTTTTTTGAGGTTGAGTTTCTTCTGCATCTGCACAGCTGCTAGTCTAAGGGTGCTGCTTTATGTAAGCTGTGCTTCTCGCAGGGTTCCTTAATCATAGAAATGCAAGTCTGGATAGCATCTTCCATCTGAGGAGGTCCTCCTTGGGTCAAGGTAATGAGTGATGAAATATAATTACCTTGTACATTATAATAATGACTCATATATTTATAGGTGCCTGTGGTATGAAATTTGGATGAATTGCACATTCCGATGGATGTTTAATTTTGTTTTCTCTTGGTGTTGGCTGGTACCATCCCACTTAATGGATAATCAGACTTCTTGTTGGAGATATTTTACATAAGCATTTTGGGGTCCATTTTTGGGAATCATTGGTTTATTTAGTAAATTAGTGTGATTATGGTAGTGCAAATGCAAAAAAAAAAAAAAAAAAAGCCAAAACCCACCACAATGCCATCAGTTTGTGGCATTTGCCAAGCCACAAGAATTAGTTTTTAGTAATAGTTCTTGCTGACCAGCAAAACTGGTCATATTGCACATGAATAAACTCCTGCAAAGGATTGAACTTGTGCTTGTTCACAGTGCACAGTGGGACTGCTTTGAGAATAATTGCTCCTCATGCTCCCTCCTGTACACAATACATTCTGTAAGTGATGCACACCTGTAAGGCACTCATGGCCCCACCTGGTATGTTCAGTACTTTCTGTTGCTGCTTTTATTTATCATCAGTCAATAAGTTTGTACTAGTTTGAGTGTTTTAAATTCAGTGTATCTAATCTTAAGACACTTAAAATGTTTTGGTATAACAATTCTGAGTAACTCGCAAAACCTTTCTTGATAAGGATCTGAGTTTTTAAAGTACAAAAATATTCCACTGAACAGAAGAAGGGTCTTGCCAAGGAGTTGGTAAGACCCTCGAATGTTTCATATTTCAGTGCCTTCTATGTGCAAAATATTAGCAGTGTATGGTATCCACTGCAGAACTCTCCAGTTAACTTCAGTGCCCAGGAAGGAAGTAAAGATTCGTAGTATAGTGAATTACTGCCATATAACTTAGGGGCTTGGCAATTGGATTTCTTTTCTGAGGCCCATATTATGGCCATTTTTTACAATATTTACCTATAAGAGAAGGGAGACGCCTGCTTTTTTTTTTTTTTTTGGCCAATAAATGAAATATGACCAAACTCCAGTTTCTTGATCTCAGAGATATTCACCTATTACACCTTAACTTTGGAACTAGAACAGTCCTAGCTGTCTGGTACAATCATTAATTTTCCAAAACCAATTTATCCCTTACACATGTATGTGCAAGTAAAATCTGAAGTTAATTGCAAGTAGAATTTGAAATTAATTCTTAAGTGGCTGTGTCTGAAGGAGAAATTTGGTTCTTGCACGTAAGAAGATAATTTTAATAGCTGTAGTGAGATTAAGTTTACAATTTCACTGGACATTAAGGTGTAGAGCCCCTCTCTAGTTAAGAATAAATGACAGTGGAAGGAACTATGGCAGGTTTTAAGTGGCACAAGTTCTAAGATTGATTAGGTAATCCAAAGAAAAGGTACCAGCTCTATTAGCTTTTGCCATTTGCAGCCCTTGAGTAGAAAAGATCCTTTTGGATTTACTTTATGCCTAGCAGATTTAGTAGATTCAAAATGAAAAGGCATCTTTTAAATCTCTGGAGCGCTTTTGTGTGGCTGCATTTGACGTCAGCTGCTGAAGATGACTTCAGCGTAATTAGGCTCCGCTGATACAGTACTTTTCCACTGGATTGACTCGCAGCTCGCCAGGCTGCTGGAACGAGCTGCACTGCAGGCTGCAGTATCTGATTGTCATGCCAGGAGCATCACTAGCGTAGAGCTAAATAGAGATTGGTGAGCAAAGTGGGTCAGGAAGCAGGCCTACTGTACCTGCAGAGACTGCAGAGAGCAGCGAGCCCGGTGTCCACAGCATGGCACTGTCCTACCAGCCATCGAGAGCACAGCGCCTCAGCAAGTGCTTAGGAGAGGATAAGTGGCGTGTCTGGGAGCAGGAGATGCTGATTTTATCCTCCCTTCTCTCCTATACTATACACACTTGTTTTCCTGGGTGATTTTAGCAGTGCACATTTCATTTTTTTCTCTTTCTCTCTTTCTTTCTCTCTCTTTCTCTCTTTCTTTCTCTCTTTCTTTCTCTCTCTTTCTTTCTCTCTCTTTCTTTCTCTTTTTTTTCTCTCTCTTTCTCTCTCTCTTTCTCTCTCTTTCACCGCCAGAGGTCAAAACTGTCCTGTCCTGTCAGACAGACTTCTAGAAACTTTCTTGCTGTTGAGACAGAGCTAAATGTTGCTAAGGACTTTCCTGCACTTTTTGGATGTAGGAGAGGAAAAGGTGTGTGGGATGCTGTTCTGTAGACCTCAGTGTGGTTGTTTAAAAAAGCCTTTTCTGAGCATTTCTTGCTTCACTTGCAAAACTAGTCTTGCCAGAGGTGACATTCAGAATAAAATTACAGTCCAAATGGAAAAAGAGCAATAAAAACTGAAGCATCTCTAAGCAACCAGTTGGACAGGCCAAAATTAGCCGAGAAGTGGAAACTACAAAAGAAAGAGAGAAAAAAATTCCCAGAAGAGCCGTCTTAAGAATTTTTGCTCACATGTAAGAGGAAATGGTGAAAGGAACCAAAAAAGATAATTTTGAAGTTCTTCAGTTTCCTCTGCTGACTGCCTTTGTCGCTGTGGAGCTTAATTGTTGTGGCTCAAAATAGTCCCTTTTTGTAAGTCTTTTGGTATACTGTGTGCTTGTCCATGTCCTGACCTTAAAGAGGACATCTAAAGCAGAGGACAATAACAGACTAAAAAAAAGCACAATAATCTTTAGCCTTAGACATAGATGGTTTCATTATACTTCATTTATTTGAGAAGGAATATATTTCACTCGTGAGATTACAGACCTAAGAGTAGGAAGGAAAGACAGAAAGGTAGTTGTCTGTTTTTCAGTGGGGAAAGGCCCATACTAAAAGGGAGTGTTTTCCAGGAATCTTTTGGAGTATGAGTCTATTATTAATCCAGAAAAAAGAAGAGGGATTGGGTTTAGAGGCCTTCAGACCTTAGGTGGCAAAGCCTGCAAGGTTCTTACATGCTCAGCTTCCACAGCATTGATAAATGGTGTAAACCCAAACACTTGTTGAGTTAAGTGGAGGGATTACCATTGATTAGGTTAAAATAAAACTTGAAGGAGAGATAAGGTAGCTTGATACTTGCTACCCTATTGTCTCAAGGTTTGGTTGTCAGAGACATGGTGAGAACAGGAGATGGGTCACAGCCATTTGGTGCTAAGAAAAGCAGAGTGGTGCAGAGGGCATGATCGTGTGCCTTCAACCTGCTTCCATTAATCTTGGCTTGAATTGTTGTGCAGAACAGAACATCCACACTGGAATGGCACAGACAGAGCAGATCAGATCTGCCAGTAACTCATGCTCATCATGACTGTAGGGAAATCAGTTGTGTGGAGTGCTCAGACCACTGAAAAGTCTCCTGTTTCATTTTGTGATGCACATAGAATGATACTGAGAAAATGCTTTTGAAAACTAGGCTTTGGTTTATAAGCAACTTGGATACTCAAAAGAAGAGACATCCTCAGTGTCATAATTTCCAGACTGTGTAGTAAATGAATGATAACATTAATAGCATTTCAAAGACAGGGGAATAAATGCCTCAGACTGAGACACCTTCAGTTGCTGTAGGAGCATAGACAGTTTAGGGAACTGAATATATTAAAATTCATGGATGCTAGCAGCATTAGTTTTATGTTTAAACCTGAGAACAGCTTTACTGTGATAATTCAGCAGAGTAATCAAAACAAAAAAGAGCTTTCTTCCCTACTATGGGTATTGCAGATAAATCCTGTGAATTTCCTGGTCCAGGTTACTGAAATGGACAGTGCTTTGGATCACTGCTGCTTTTCAGAATCAGCTGCTCTGGGGATCCATTGACCACCTCAGACTGTTCCAGCTCACAAGCCTTGATACAGGGAGCATAAACATATAGGGGTAAGCAAACATGTGCCAAAGGTAGCAGCGACAGCATTCCCTGGCTTTCTCTCTGAAGGGAGATGACTTCAGTTCCTAAAAAGACAATTTACAACATGTACCACATGATCTGTGGACAAGGTCACGGAGTGCCTTATGTGCTATTTATGTTTAAATACCAAGTGAAATCTTGCTAAGCTATCAAGGCTTTTCCTTCTTAATTGTTCTTTTATTTTGCTTTTAATCATGGATATGGAGTTAATGTGATAACAAAAAGAGAAGGTGAAACTGTATGTGGTGTTTGCTTGCTTTCTGCACTTTGAGTGCTCGTGCTACCTTGTTCTAGGCCTGCAGTTGTGTCAGCTGTGAGGTAGATTTTCTCCTGAGCAGTATTATCAGCAGTATTATAGCAGTATTATTTCCTGAGCAGTATTATATTAATACTAGCTTGGCCACAGACTCATAGCATGGTTCAGGTTGGAAAGGACCACTGGAGGTCATCTAGTCCAACCTCCTTGTTCAGGCACATTAGTCAGGATTGTCCAGATGGCTTTTGAATATCTCCAGGGAAGGAGACTTTACAACCTCTCTGGGCAATCTGTTCCAGCACTCAATCACCTGCACAGTAAAGAAGTTCTTCCTGATATTCAGGATAAACCTCTTGTGCATCAGTTTGTGCCCAGTGCCTCTTTATTGCTTGGCAGCCCCAAGCAGAGCCTGATTCCATTCTCCTGACATCCTCCTTTCAGACACTGACAGACATTGGTGGGGCACCCTCTCAATCTTCTCTTCTTGAGACTGAGCAGGCCCAGCTCTCTCTGCCTTTCCTTATGAAATAAGTGCTCCAGTCCCTTAATCATCTTCAGAGCCCTCCAGCTGCTGGACCCACTCCAGGAACTCCAAATCTCTTGTCCTGAGGAGCCCAGAACTGCACACAGCACTCCAGGTGAGGCCTCACCAGGGCTGAGCAGAGGGACAGGATCACCTCCCTGACCTGCTGGCAATGCTTTTCCTAATGCCCCCCAGGATACCACTGGCCTTCTTGGCCACAAGGACACACCGATGGCTCATGGACAGCTTGTTGTCCACCAGGACCCCCAGGTACTTCTGCAGAGCTGCTTCCCAGCAGATCAGCTGCAGCCTGTACTGGTTATTCCATGAGGTTATTCCTCCTCAGGTGCAGGACCCTGCACTTGTCTGTGTTGAATTTCAGACAGTTCTGCTGTTGCCATCTCTCCAGCCTGTCAAGATCCTTCTGAAGGGCTACACAGCACTCTGGGCTGTAACTCTTTTGGATCAAACTCTTTTGAACAGAAATTTTGTTTTAAAATGAGACTGTTATAATGAAAGGCACCCAAACCTCATCACACTTGTGCAGTGTGTTGTGACAGTCTGCATAGGAATGAGCAGGTAATAGTCCAAAGTTTTGGAAGCTCTAGTTTAAGTCATACTCTGCTGTGTTAGTCACATAAAGCAGCTGATTTTCCAAGATCCTGCTTGTCTTGCAATTTCCACTTGCCATCATTTTTAGAAGTAGGGTATTTAAACTCCTAGATATGTTATTTAACTGTGTTAAATTTTAATCAGATCTCATTTTAAAAAATTATAAAATCTTTGGCTCTCCCTGTGGAATGACTAAATCCTTTGACAATACTGCAGACAGACCTGTAGAGGGGTTCTTCAGAACTCGGAGTCTTTGGAGGAGATGTCGGGATTTTTGTGGCTTTTTTTTCAATTAACCTCTTCATGGAGGTGAACCTCTTCATCCTGTTCAGTCCTGTCAGCTCCATGTCACCTGTCAGGAGAGAGGCTGGACTATTTCTCTGGCTTTTCTGAGTTTGCAATTGGCTTTTAGTTTACAATTGTTCCTGCAAGCTGGATTAAGCAAACTTCTGCCTTGCTTTTCTTACTGTAGTAAAAGATGCAAAGTTTCACAAAATGTACTTATTTTCATATCTTTAAAAAAAAATTGCTAGCTGTTTTCTTAAAGACTACCGACCAAAAGCTTGAAAAATTCACATTAAAAGCAATAATTTCCTAAAGAAGTTTTTCAAAGTTTGAGCTCAGAGATGCAAATCCTTCTTCTCAGCAGAAACTTGTCCTAGGAATGCTTATCACAACACCATGTTGGCCAAGAATATCTTAAAATAATTTAACTTTAGTTACTAATGGAGATGATGGTGTTCCCAGTGCTTTAGGTGTCCTGTCCTTGGTGCTTCTGACCTTGCAACTAGAACAGTCTCTTTGGAAAGTTGTAGGGCCAATTACAATTTCTAATGTAATTCCTAATTTCAGGCCCCTTGGAATTTCTCCCATAACTAATGTGCAACCCTTTCTCCTCTGGTTTTGGATGGGAGCTCTTCAAAACTGCTGCTTTAAGCTATATCATCAGTACTTGATCATCATTTCCCTTGAATGCTTTATTAACCTGTCAATGGCTTTCCCAGTGGGATAGTTGCACTCTTAGACTGCATTTTGCTTTGTGCCTCCTGTGCTACCCCATAGGATTCCTTGTCTTCAGAGTCCTTAATATCCTTACTGTTATTTTAGATTCTACAACCCTTATGCTCAACCCTGGTGCTATAAATATGTGAGTAGGAGTGGCAGACTTCTGTTACAAGCTAACATTTCTCTTCCTTGTATTTTGCTTTTAGGATGTGTGTTTGAGTGATGAGGAGCATTATTATCTTATTTAGGGTAGAGGCAAAGGACTTCCAGACAGTCCTAAACCTTGGTCAGAAATTCAGTGAGTAGAAAGGGAATCAAGCTACTTGTTCTCTTCTTTCAGAAGAAGGGAATTTCTAATATACCCAGATTTAAATGCAGTAGATAACTTAATAGGCAAATCCCTGGTTTCAGGATTTTGCATTTCTACTGTATTTGAAATAAGGTAAGGCTATTCTTGTTCTTCTAATTGGAAGTCCTCCTTTCAAATGGAGCTTCTTCTGCAGATGTGTTAGGGATAAAGGGTGATGAGTTTTTTTTTTTTTTTACTTCTCCCACAAATTTCACTTATATTTTATTCATGCTCCCACATGTACATAGCAAAAGGGTGCCTTCTTCCCCTTCTCCCACCTTGTGAAGAGTTAGCTTCTTCCTACATAGTTTTTGCCTTGTCTCATTCCAGTGTTATTCATTAAAGATGCCTTCCATTGTAAGGGGTAGATTTTCTTTTCCACAGTAATTCAGAATTTGGTGCCTGTGATTTTGTGTCCTTTTCTAGCATTGCTCCTGACACCTGGCTCTAACATGCTACTGTATGTGTGAAATTTTTAAGAGCACAAGGACTATTGAAATTACATAGTCATGTTTTCTTAATTCAAGCTGGAGACTTTACTCAAAACCTGCAACAGGAATAAATTTTTTTTGTGTGGTGGCATCTTCCTTAGGCTACCCAGTCATGACTTTATATGGTGGAGGACTCAGCTTGTTCCTGCTGAAGTTGCTGCAGTAGCTTCTTTTATCTTGTGCTTGCCTGTTCTTCTACAGGTAAAGTTAATATCTGTTGTGCTGCAATGTCCTTTATTAACAGAGGGCCAAGAAATTTGAAGGCTTTTATAAAACTTATCAGAGCTAATGTGATTCTTTTCCCCCAACTGTCAAGGCTTGCGTGTATAATTGTGTCTCTGCAGCTCTTGTAGCAGACAGTTTCTGAACTGCCTGTCTTCTAGAGGAGCCTGAAGCACTCTTCCCTAATGAAGCTCTCTGGTATGGTGTGACAGCCATTTGCTTGAAACTATATATACACAATTGATGCTGAAATTACCTATGGTTTGTCATAAAGATGTATTTCAGGAACACGCTGTTATCTTTATAGATAGTAAGACATAAATGCAGGAACAGTCCTGTCTAATTTGATTAGTTTTGATCCTTTGCCAGCTTCCAGTCTTTTTGGATGTTTGTATCCCGTGAGCCAGTTGCAAAGCAGTTCTGCTGTGCCATTTGATTATGTGGGGGGTTACTTTTGCAGCTTTACAGTCAAGAGATTGCATGCCAAAAACTTGAAAATGTCAAAGTTTAAAACTCCTCTAAGCAGAAACAACTGATGAAGAAATGTTTCTTCAAGTGATATTTATGTTTTGAACAAGTCCATATTTTTTATTCTTTGGGAGTGACAATTGATCACTTAAGTGTTTGAGTAAAAAAAAATCTTGCATTTCAAGGGGAAAAGATTGATGCATTTTTGTTTATCTGAAAAACTAGGAGGAGCAAATGAAACAAGGTAAATAACTCACTGGTGTAGTTTAAGCTTGTAAATTATTCAAGTGCTCTGTTTGTGACCAGTTTTTTCTCAAGACGTGCTGCACCATATACTTTCACTGCCTTTAAACAGCATTAGTGGAATGATAAAAGTATGTGTAAAAACAAGCAGCTTAGATGTTTTTTTTTTTCCTTGGTTTGGGGAATTTTTTTCTGATCAGTATTAGAAACTGAAGTCTCTTGCTGCAGAAATGTGCTGTAGATCTTTATTGTAATCTAGTAATTTTTAAGAAAACAAAACAAAAGATGAAAGCATACTTGATTCCAGCAGATCACACTTGTAGTCTGTGGTGAGGTGACAGTTTATTAGCTTGCAAGCTGTTGCTGTCAGATGGCACTTTCAGAGCCCAGCCCCTGCTCTGTTCCTGCAGTGCCTTTTTCTTCCCTGTGCTGTGGCCATCGTTGCATCTTTTCATGCAGGAATGCTCCAGACAGGTGCAAGATGTTGTCTGATCCATACAGATCCCTGTGCTAAGTGGTAATCTGTAGGTAACTTGGTGGAAAGCGAGAAGCTTTGCTGAAAAATTTCCCTGTGATGCTGTTGCTACGGCAACTGTGTCTATTGTGTGTGCACTCAGCAGCGTCTGGCTCCTGCATACTGCAGTGTGCAAAAGCTTTGCCTCGAAAAGGGCCTCCCCTCCCCCATTTCTGGGGGGTTTGTCAGCAGCAAAGGCTGATAAGGCCTCCCTTATCAGGCTCACCCTTCCTATTTTGCTTTTAGTTTTGCTGCTAGTTAAGGCATGCTGCCTAATAAGACAGAACCATGCTGAAAATGGAAGGGCTGCTGACGTCTGGCTGCAGCTCAGACTCTGTTGCTCTGTGGTGATAATCCAGGATGATTTGCAGAGGCAAGGCAGCAACGCAGCAACAGGGCAGGGGATGTCCCCTTTCTTGCCCTGCAGAGGGAGAGGAGCCTTTTGTCTGTGACAGTGAGGCGGCAGTCGTGAGCAGTGGAAGAGTACTGGAAAAGATGTGTGCTGCACAGTGGAGGAGTGGAGAGGAGCACACAAGGGATGCCAGAAAGGTGGGCTGAAAAGATCATTCATCAGCAGGAGTCCTAATTTGTACTCACTGGGCAGTGAGCTGGCTATTCCTGATTCATAACCATAAAATGTCAGCATTTTCTTAAACCAAAATAGCAATAATAACAATAATAATGATGATATCCCAGTCTGCTTGATGGTGCAGTTTTCTGCTACTTTGAGAGGGTGCTGGGGGGTAGTCCATCAACCAGAATCACCTTCTGCAGTTTCACCTGGATAAATATTTTTTCTTTCCATATATGAATATATATATATGTACTCATATATATTCTGTAGAACATTTAAGTGTGTGTACAGTCCTGTTCTGTGCTGGCAGTGTTTTAGTGGCAGATGATTGAAGGGTACCAATATTGTGCCTTGAAGAGGCTTGAGAATCAAAAAAAAAAAAGCCCCGTTGATGTGGAAGTGCAAAGGAAAATAATTTTCTGTAATGAATCTAAAATTTATTAGGCTGATGAAGTGGATGTCAGATTCAGCATTCCCTTCCCTCAGCTGCATGACCTTCCTGTGGGAATGTGCAGATGCAGTAACTGGATGTCTCTCTCACCATGGGTAACAAACACCTCCTGCTTTGGAAGTGAACTTGACCGAGTCCTATGCCTCAGTTTGATGAAAGCTTTCACCCTCCTCCCTCTGCTCTGTAGTTCAAAAGGGCTTTAAAAATTCTTTATGAATCAAGAGAGCCTCAGTTTTTGCTGCTGGCTCCTGATTTAATATTGCTGAATCCCAGAATAGGGCTCTGTGTATTTTTATCTGAGGTTATCTGAGTGAGAGAATGAAGGTGACGTGAGGAGATGCAAGCGACATGCCAAACAATGAAGCTGTGCTTGGACAGCATCTGAATGGAAGCCAGGGAAATAATTTTAATGGATAGCCTAGCTACTCAATTTTCCCCCTCCAAAAGAGTATTTTGTTGTCAAAGTATATTTTTAGTCTTTTTTTCTGTCTGGTCAACATTTCATTCATGTTTGCATTGAATAGATTGTTCCTTCAGTTTTCAAGGGACTGATGCCTGTAGAGGTGGAAACAATTTTCTTAATTGCTGAGGCTGAGGTGAATGCTACTGCCCTTCCTCCTGACCTGAAAGAACCTCTTTCTTCAGGCAGTCTCGTGGACAATTTAGCTTTTGATGTTTGTTACTTTCCTTTTAGTCAAGATGGAGCCTGCGTAAAAAAGCACGTGAAAAATCCTTCTTTTAAAAATTATTTTAAGAAGCAAAATTTTTGCACTCTGTAGATCATAGTTTTATACTAAAATTATTCTTTTTAAAGGTGCAGCCTAATTTTAAGCTTTTTCTTATTTCTGTTTGTTTTAAAATTAGCAGTGCCTTCTTTTCTCAGGAAGATCCAAAATAGAAACTTATTTTCTAAGTATGGTCTTATATATGTTGCTAATAGTGATAAATTTAGGGTTATGCTAAATATGTTCCTCTGTATGAGTAAATTAGCAGTAGTAGTCTGTTCTCTCTTGTATACAAGGTTGGCTGCTCTTTGGTGAGGAATTGAGGGTAGGAAAAATGGGGAAACAGTGTATGGGAAAGGTTCAAAAGCCTGATAATTTTCCAAGCAGGAGGGTAAAAGAGAAACTTTGCACTCCTCTTTACTTTCAGTCCCTTTTCCCTTTCCGTTTTAGATCATGGCAGACTATAAAGTTCACCAGGAAAATCTACAGAATATTTTACTGCCTCGTTTTCCCTTACAAGTGATCTGAAACATCTTCACAGACCCTCTGCTCATCTATTAGCCCTTTTCCCCAATAACTTCACTCAGTTGTTCTTTTACTTGTGGGTGAATGTAGGATGTCCTTTATGTGCTCACAGAAAGAAAATAAGGTAGGAGACTGCAGAGGTGAAAAGAATGGATGAATAGGAAAAGGAGAAGTGGTCCAGGAGAAGAAGTGTGTGTGTGACACTTGCAGATGGTTTGCTTCACATCATACAAGTGATGTGAAGAATTCAGCAACAAGTGAATGGCCAGAATTGTCTGACATGTATGACAAATGATGCTCAGCAGTTGAATTATAGAATGCTTCAGTCCTCTGAGCTCAGGAATGGATTTCTTCCATCTCCAGCAGTAGTCCTGTGAAACACTCTTTGGGCAACTGGATAGGTGGAAGCTCTTAAAAAAAAAGTTTTTCAGGTATTTAGTAAGAAAAACGGTTGCAAATATGACAAAGGTATAAAGATTCAAAAAGACATGAAATGTAGCAGAAATTCCCACATAGGGAAAAAGTATTTTCTTGGACAATATAACATTTGAATTAAAAGTAAGCTAATTAATCAAAATATTTTTTAGGTTGTGTGTTTCTAAAGGTATTATGGCTAAGCAAACTCTCCCCTATCCAGTAAGCACCATAGTGTTTCAGCACTAGGTTGGTGTAGTGGGATAGAATATAAGAAAATAGTGTAGAAAGTAATCTCACCCCTAAGGAGTTGCAGCTGGGCCAATTATCAAAGATTAGGAACAGGCCTGACTTTACCAGGCCACAGCTGTAACCAATGAGAGGAAGAGTGCTATAAAAGAGTGGGGTGGCTGGGAGAGAAGGGAGCTGGAGTCAGTTGGCTGCGTTGTGAAGAAGAAAGAGTCAGTGCTCTGAGGAGCTGCCCAGAGAAACACCCGGAAGGTATGAAACTTGTTTGATAAGGAGATAACAGTATGGAACCCCTGCAATAAGATGACAATAGGTTAGAAAGACAAATTGCCTACAACTGCCATTCCAGGTTTTTTTTGGCCAAGTAGTTGGGAATGAAGTGCTGCTTTGTACTTTGCAACACCTCAGATACTTTTGAAGTGAAATTTGCTACAGAAGATGATAACCCAATATATTGAAATAGTTGGAAAATCATATACTGGTCTTTTTCTTTCTGTCTGCAGTGGTTAAATGTGTTTTGAGTGACTGGAAGTGATGGACTTGAGTTGCTGTTGTTATTTGAAATGGTAATAGCAGGGCAGCAATTCTGTGCAGAGACCACCTCTATTAAGAGGATGTAGCTTTTGTTTAGTGTGGCTATTGGAGAGTCTGGGCAAAGAAGTAAATGTTCAACCCCTTGTTTATCAGTAGACTGGAAATGTGAGCTGCAGCTCTCATGTGTTCTGTGTCCAGGAATGGTGTGCTGGCCAGAAGTGCTCAAGACCGAATGGCAAAATCTTTGGTTACTGCCAGCCTCCAATGCTCCTGATATTTGCTGGTGTGTAAACATCATGTGTGGGCAGGAGAACACACAGGTCAGGTACACTTGAACAGTGGTTCTTCACCTCTCACACATGATGACCTTCCTTGTGAGGGTAAATCACTTCTGAAGCTGATGGACTGAGAACTCAAGGCAGATGAGGGTGGGTTTTTGTGTTATGCAGTTATTTCAGTTTAATCAGGTTCAAGAATATCCAGGGAAGGCTTTCCTGTTGTTGTTATTCTTAGCTGGGCTTCATATTTTGCTTTAGGTTAAATGAGTTCACCAAATGTCTGGAAGGTTCTGAAATAGGGAGAATTGCAGCCTCTTGATTTCCAGTTAAACAGTGATGCCACTTGGAATTACAAATGCACAAGAGGTGGGCGTGTTTTGTAATTAGTGGTGAAGTCTGGTGGGCTGTTGACTTTGATATAACCTCAGTACTTTTCATCTGTTGCAAAAACGCTTCTACTTTAATAAAAGATATTAGAACTCTATTCTTGAGAGTTTCTATGTTTTGTCTTCTGTCAAGTGGCACAGACTGTTGCATCAGATGAAGCTAGGATTTAAAACCACATTTTATTTAACTGAAAATTTTATAAATTGAAAGGAAAGCAGGTATTGTGAAGGGATTTCTGATCAGTAAATATACAGATATATTACAGATATGTATCTAATATATGTATCTAATAATATCTATGTTATAGCTAATAATATATATATATACATACAGATATATATGTATAAATAATGTAAATATACAGAGTCACAATGACTCCCTAGTTGTATTGAGGAATGTGTTCCTGTCTTCAGGATTTATTTTAAAGCATCCATTCCTTTTTATAATGAGAATATAGCACTGCTCATGAAATGTTATTTGAAAAATTGTCCTGTCTGTCTTGATGATTCCTGTGTGCTGTTACAGAGCCACCCTGTGAGAGCAACAGGAAAAATGTGATTTAACAGTAGGAGGATAGGGGCCTGACTTCTGTGCACGTGGGAATGTTGTAATCTTTCTGAGCAGCAGGAAGACAGATGAATTAATGCAGGAAGCCACTGATAGTATCTCTGCCCTCCTCACTCTCCTTTAAGCCATGATGCAACAAAATATTTCAGTGTGGAACCCTATGGAAAAAGCTGTGATTGCAATATCAGTGACTGTGGTTACAATTTATTCAGGAGGAGGGCATTTTATATTAAAAATATAGGAGTTTTATACTAAAAACTGCATTACCTGTTTCTAAGTCATTAACAAGTTGGAAATAAGAGGTTTTAAGGGATATCCCACAGGTGGGAAATTCTTCCACTCCCCTGAATTGAAACATTAGGCACTGCCTGCAGCCTGGCCTGTGAGCTACCACAGCACAGAATGACCAGCTCCAATTAAGAGGGATAGGAAAAGACCCTGAGGGTGAGTTTGCTCTCAGGCAAATAAAAGAGACTATGCACTGTCAATGCTAAAACATCTTAAATATGTCTATTGGCAAAACCCTGGGAAGGCAAATTCTGTGTTAGTAGAATTTTCTATTTTGAGGGAAAAAGCAAGAGTATCATAAAGGGATGAGATTCTCTTCTCCATACTAGCATTTTTTTCAGCCTCTAGAGGTAGAATTTTAAAAATCAAAGCTGAAACTTTTTGGTTTTGGGAATTTAAAGAGAGATGGCTCAAGTGCTGTATAGGTTGTTGGTGTGAATAATTTTTTCCCAGAACGTCAGGTAAGTTTCAGAAGATTGGTTGGAAGACAATGCCCTGCCAGTATTTTAAAGGACTGAACAAAATGACTCAAATAATTTAGGCTTGTCAGCCTGGTATTTGCCTTGGCTAAGTAATGGTGTGCCTGACATGAATTTGGATCAATAAAAGTTTAAAGATGATGATGTAGTTGCTTGCAAGTGAGTATGTGACTATGGAAAATATATCTTGTCAGTCTAATGTGATACCTAATTTTTGTGAGATAAAAGCTTGATAAATGCCTCACTGTCAGTTGCCTGGACAGTGTATGGCATTCTGATCAGGAAATTAGAGAGATACACAATTGCAATAACAAAAAGAAAAAAAAAAGCCATAAAAAATTGTAACTTGGCTCTGAGAAGTCCTGGAAATATCACTTTAAATCAAAATCTTTATCAAATATGTGTTTCTTGTGGAATTGCTGGTATTAATAAATTACCAGGACTGTTTGTGGGCTTAGGACTAAACGAATCTAATTTCTTGCTTTTTGTGTTGCCGTTCCTATTGAATGGATATTTCTGGTGACTTGTCCACAGTGATGCTGTATAGTTCCCCTGAGAGGTTCCAACTAGTTTAGAATCTTTCTGTATATATGAACAGTCTAAATTTTTCTTTTTGGTATCCAGAAAGATTTATTATGCTTTACCTGACCACGCTAAATTTTGTCTGTCTCAGTCTTGCCCATTTATCAAGTTTTATGAACTTCTTCTGGAGGTTTGATTCAAGAACTCTAAATGAATTCACACACACATTGCAGAACCTTCACTATCCATCCTGTTCCCTTTGTAAGGAAGAGCAGTAAGGAAAGGGGTCAGCAGAACTGTTGCTGTGGACTTCCAAACTCTTTAGGAGCTGGATTGCCAGAGTCTCTTGGGAGGCAATCCTGAAGGGGAGGGAAGTCAGGAAGGCTGGACATTTTCCAATAAGGAAATCCTAAAGGCACAGGAACAGGATGTCCTTATGAGCTGAAAGAAGAGCTGGTGCAAGACCAGCCTGGCTGAACAGGGAGCTTTGGCTGGAGCTCAGAGGCAAAAAAAAGTGGGTTTATCACCTTTGGAAGAAGGAGTAGGCAGCTCAGGAGGACTACAGGGATGTCATGAGGTCATGGAGGGAGCAAATTTGAAGGGCCAAAAGCCAACTGGAATTCAATCTGGCTGCTACCATGAAAGATAATAAAAATCTTTCTATAAATACATGAAGAGCTAAGGAGAATCTCCATCCTTTATTGGGGGGGGAAATACAGGGTGACAGAGAATGAGGAAAAGGTTGTAATGCCTTCTTTGGCAGTCTTTAATAGGAAGGCCAGTTGTTCTCCAGGTACCAGTCCCCTGACTTGGGAGTCAGGGAGCAGAATGAGGCCCCCAGAATCCAAGGGAAATGGTCAGTGGCCACTTAGACACACACAAGTCTTCAGGCTGGAGGGGTCCATCTGAGGGTTCTTAGGGAGCTCCTGGAAATGCTCACTGAGCCACTTTCAATCCTTTATCAGCAGTACTGGTGCACTGGGGAGGTTGGCAAATGTGACACTGCGTTACAAGAGTGGCCAGAAGGAGGATCTGGGGAGCTACAGGCCTGTCAGCCTGACCTTGGTACCTGGGAAGGTCACAGAGCAGATTGTCCTGAGTGCCATCACGTGGCACTTGAAGGACAACCGGAACATCAGACAGGGGCTCGTGAAAGGCTGGTCCTACTTAACCTACTTGATCTCCTCTGACAAGGTGACCTGCTGGGTGGATGAGGAAGGGGCTGTGGATGTTATCTACCAGGACTTCAGTAAAGCTG
Organism: Camarhynchus parvulus; assembly: GCF_901933205.1. NCBI lineage: Eukaryota > Metazoa > Chordata > Aves > Passeriformes > Thraupidae > Camarhynchus > Camarhynchus parvulus. Next base: position 13,481,692 of record NC_044575.1, on the reverse strand, counting down.
TTAACACCATTTCCCACAGTGTTCTTCTGGAGAAATTGGCAGGCCGTGGGTTGGACAGATGCACTCTTTGGTGGGTAAAAAACTGGCTGGATGGTGAGGCCCCGAGAGTGGTGGGAAAAGGGAATTGAGTCTGGCTGGTGCCTGGTGACCAGTGGTGGTCCCCAGGGCTTAGTGTCAGGTCCAGCCCTGTTCAGCATCTTTTCAATGTTCTCAAACATCTTTTTGAATCTGAATGAATCTATGATTCTATAGTTCAGCTTTTTAATAAAAATGCCTTTATATCAGCTGTGTATAGTCACTTCAGACATGTTCTTTTCCCTGATTCTTCCTTTGTGTGTAGCATCAGGGCTCAGTCACTACTTAAGTCCTTTCAAATGGTAAACTTATTTATTCAGAATAGCTTTCTTACTAATTTTGCATTGGACTGTAAGCAAGTTTACATTTTATTTATTTCCAGCAAGTTTGCTTTAGGGAACTCTGCAGTTAGTAAGCGCTACAGAAACAGAGAATCCAACATTGAAGAGCAGAGTTACATGATACCCTAAAGATATAAGCACCATATATTTGGAGAGGTAAGGGAGCAGACAGTCAGCAAAATTCACGGCTTGGTATTTTTGTACAAGGATATAGAAGCTGCATGCCTGCAGCTCTTCTGGAAAGCAAATGAACCAAGAAAATTCTGACTTCAAGTTGAGGTAGTTGGTGTATGAAAAAATGTTTTTGTCTTCCTCTGTTATTTACTTTGTCATATTTTAGGAGAAATTCTTAATTTGCTGGTGTTTCTTTGGCTAAGAGTTATGTTGATAACATTTCAATTTTTACATGCATGTTTGTGGGGGAGGGAGAGATCAGTGAGTGTCATGCTGGAAATCAGGCAAAGATTTGCATTCTTGAACAGCTGCTAGTTATCTTGAATAATATTTCCCAGAGGCATTGGGTCCTGTAAAGGATGCTTCTAATGATATTACACAGTAGTAGTCCAGTACTTTAAATGACCCGCTTATTTCTTTCAAATAACATGAAATGTTTTGGAAATTTAGTAGGTTTTTTATTTCCTTCAATGGCACTGTACTTGTGTACTGCCAGTTTACACAAGCAGCAGTACACACTAAGGTCAGCCGGGCTAGCATGGAAATGAAAGCTCAATCCAATTTTGCATGAGAGCTTCCTTGAACATTTAGTAATTTCCCTGAAAATTAGTCTTCCCACATCCAAGGTCTGGAAGTTGAACTGAGATGTTTAAAATGCTATCATAAATTTGGGTTTACTGGTGGAAGAAGTAAAAAAGCCCCTGCACTATGAAATCTATGAAATAGGGGTAATATTCCATAACGACATCATTACTGGTATTATTTTGATAATATTGCCAGGAATTTTGCATGCAATTTTTTATGAAGGATTGCATGGGTAAAAAGCATGTGAAAGAAGAAACTACTGTAAGGATGTTGAAAAAACCCCACATGCTAGAAAAGAAGGGTTATGGAGGGTGAGCAAAGTCAGACCTGACAATGGTGGGGCCAGTTCCCTCTGGCCCTAAAGAAGTGGCCACAGCCACTCTACAGCACTTCCCTCCTTTAAAGGGGTATTTTAGGGACACCGTCTGCCTCTTCACAGCATCCAGTTAGACTACCTTGACAGTCAGTTGTTTGAGGGTATGAACTTCATAAGAAGTGCTATTTTTCTTTTGAGCCCTAAAAAAAAAATGCAGGGCTTTGTGCTATTGTGTAATCCTGCAGGCTGAGTGTCCTGAGTTCACTGCAGTGTGTTTGTTGTGGAGAGGAATTGTAGCGACACGTCTTGCAGTAGCAGCACAGTGAGGGGAGAGCCGAGTTCCTGAGAGAGCTCAGTGCCCCTGATATGAGTGTTTGATTGCTCTCTGATTCTCCCCAGCTGCACTGAATATTCCAGAAAATATTCAAAATGCATTAAAAACAGTAGATTGTTTTGCCACAAGGAAAGAGATGTGAAACCCAGATTCTGTTGCTTAAAACTGCAGTTAGACATCCACAAAAGATGTGGTTGTTTAAGTGGAATTCAGTGTTTTGTTGCCAAATAATAACATGCTGTCATGACTTTTATTCTAAGCCTATAAAATTATTAATAATGATATATACTTTGACAGAATGTTTGTCTGTAATCATTGTTTAACAGAACCATTGCATTAATTTCAGAGTACTAGAAATTAGCACATTCAGATAGACAATGATGACATTTATATGCTATAGTGAACTTTTGTCTTTTTGTTGTTTTCATGTACAATAGAAAGAAAAGACAGATACTGAGTGAGTTTTTTGCATGCTGCAAGCCACAATTCTTGACCTGAAAACATCAGAATAATCTGATCATAAGGATGTGTGTGTTGATGGTAGAGACAAATCAGTGTATAAGGAGGTTTTGAAACTTTGTGTTTCTGTGGCCTTGGCTTCTTTAATTTCTTATGTCAAAATGGTGTTTGTGGCCTCAAAGAGCAAACTAGTTGCAGTCCCCAAGGCAAACCTGAATAGATTGTAAGGTATTCATCTTAGTGCCTGTCATTCAACTTATGAGAGAGTGACACTGAGAATGCAAGGAACTGGGAATTGTGCATGAAACAAACCAAATCAAAGTAATCTTGAGACAAATGGTGAAGAAGTTCCCTTGGGTAAAATTGTGCATTTGCTGAAGACCTCATTCCTCTAGCTCATACCTGGATGTCTGTAATGTTAGTAAGGATTTTGGTCTTGTGGGATTTGCAGTGCACAGTTGTAGGTTTAGGAGTATGTACATGTTAACAGGGCTGCTGTGATTAATGGTTTCTTTTTCAATCAGTAGGAATACTTCAGTCTTAATTTTCACAAAATAATGAAGACTGAATCGAGAGCTCGTTACAGGAAACAAACTGAAATCGAATGACCATTACTTGGTTCATTTTAAAAATGATGAAAGGACAGGCAAAAATTGCTTTGTGGCTGAGGTCTTGATTACAAATATGGAAAATTTTGATGGACCAGTGAGACTGTGGGATATATAAAAGTGGCAGAGCTTGATTTTCCTGGAATGAAAGATACTAATGTTTTCTGGACCCCAAGGGAGTGAGAGAACTGCCTGAAGAAGGGTACAAGAACTAATTGGAAAATCTCGAGGCAAGAGAGAAGAGCCAGCTGACCTTGCTGACTTGTAAAGATTTTTATCACACTTGTTTTGGCTGCATTCTTGTAATTCAACTAAAACCTAATACCATTGAGTGTTCTTACTGAGATCTCAGCACTTTTTGTTGTTCTGGAGTCATCTAAAGATGAGTTTTTTTCATAGGTGGACACAGATCTTACTCTGTGTTGACCTCCTCAGTCTTTTCATTCTCAGCCTTAGGCAAACAGTCCATATTTAATTTTTTCAATGTGGCCAGTTTTTCCATGTGATCTCCCTTCAAGTGGGTTTAGGAGGTGGACATGGGTTACTGTGATGTAAACCTTCAGTGAAAATGTTGGCTGCTTTAACAACTAGCTTTCCTTTCATTTTCATCTCCTGTGCCTCATCACTAATGACAGGGTTTTGGGGTTGTGGTGTTTCCTCTCTGATACTAAAAGATTAGTTGGTTTTTGGTATGTGGTTTTATTTTGGCTGTTTGGGGGGTTTTTGTGTGTTTGTGGGTGGTTGGGTTTTTTTCTTATGGGTGGTTGGGTTATTTTTGTTTTTGCTGTTAGTGGTTTGGTTTTTTTGGTTTTTTGCTTTGTACTTAACAAATGTTTCCATCTTGTGCAAGCACTTGAGACCCAAAGTGCACCAGCTGAATCACGGCAGAAGTGCGGCTGCACCCTGTTAACCCCAAGATGGCTTTCCTGGAAGTGTGGTGCTCAGTCAGGGGAGAGCAGAGCAATTTCTCACTGTGGTTAGTGTCATAGAGAGGGAAGGTGTGTAGGGACACACATATGTGTCACATGGCACAGAGGGTGGGAAGGCAAGCTCTTGGTGTTGGCCCCCTGGCTTTTTGGTGACTGTAAGGCAATTGGCAGGGCAGGGTGTTGAGTGATGGAAGATGGGACTCTGAAAACAGTGGGTAGAGGAGCAAGGGAAATGCTGCATGGGGGAGAAGCATTTTGTGTCTTGTGCTAAAAGTGATGCAGCTTGGCATTACTTTCAGGCAGGGAGGGCACAGATCATAACTCTGGAAGCTACAGGGAGCTGTAAAATCTTCCTTTGAGAGCTTACTGCATCCTGGCAATGCCTTAATGCTTCTTCTTCTCCTCCATGCTTGCAAAGGCCTGCTTATGTGCCATGTTAGCTTTAGGTCAGGTGTGTTTTGAGAAGAAATGTTTTCTTCCAGACCTTCTTATGTGCGTTCAGTTTAAATTTTATTGCGGATTTTCTTCTTGTAGGGGAAAGTAAAACTACATAAAGACTAAAAAGCCAATCACCCAACTATGAAAAAAATCTGCTTTAAGTAGAAAATTTGATGAAAAATGGAAAATATCCTGTGATCTACAGGACACTAGCCCTCTTTCTTTTCACCTGCTGCAGCCAACAGCTTGGAACATGTTCTGCATTAAACTGAACTTAGTCTTATGCTGGCCAAGGAATGTGATTAGGTTAGCAAGCTGCTTTCTTATCAATCAGGAGTCAAATGATCCAGAAGAGGAACACAGAGTTCCTAGTAAAGGATCATTGGAAGCAGGACAGCTTTGCTAATTAGATTCCTTTTACTTTATTTTTACGCATCAATAGAATTCTGCATACAAATGCAGTTGCACCGAGGGTGTCAAACAGTACAAATTGTTGTTACACACATTAATCAAGGGCATGAAAGAGCAGCTCGAGGAGAGAAGATTCCCCTGCCTTATGTAAGCTTTGATCTGCAGTCTCTCGATCACCTCGTCTCCTTCCCTTAGGACTTCTGATCTCAGAAGGAATAAAATTTGTCATCTTCTGGCCCTGGCAATTTCCTTACGGTGAAATTGGTCAAAAGACATGCAATACCATGGCTAAAGTCCTGGATAAAAGTACTTATGTGCCCAGCCTTTCAGAGGTTTCCTTCCCTTGCCTCCTGCCCTCTCTGTCCCCTGAAAAAGAGCTTTGGTGCAATTAGGAAGACAGAGACTAGAATCTGCCTGCAACTTAAACATTAGATCTTCATTCATCCTTAAAAATCTTTGTACATCATGCTCTCATCTCTAAGAAGTGATAGAAGCCTCCACAGCCTTTCATGTTTTGGGAAATAACTGCACTGAAGGGAATTAACGTGCGTTTATAGGGTGGTGAAACAAAAATAAATGGCATTGAGGTATTTTTGTTGCTCTAGTTTAACACCTTGATGTTTGGATGCTTGTGATTTTTCATACTGCAATCCCTCTTGTGAGTCCAGCTCCCTGTGCCCCTTCCTTGCACCCTCTCCTGTGCTGTCCCTTCCCCTCTGCTGCAGTGGGAGGTTGATGTTGCCTGCAGTTTTGATTCTGTTTTTTTCCTGGTGAGTTGCACTCAGTCAAAGCACTGGGGTTACAGAGAGAAAAGAAAGAATAGCCTTGTGGTCATGGTACTAGCCTGAAACTTGGATTTTTATATGCTTTGTCAGACTTGTTTTGTTACAGTACTCAGAAGTCCCTTAGGGGATGGTTGGCAAAAGGTGTTTTTGTCTCTTAATTATCTTTTGAAATCCAAGGGAGACTGCACGTCTAAATATCCACAGGAGTCTTGTCCTGTATGTGTTGGCTTGCTGTCTGCAAAGGTGAGATCTCTGTCCCAGACAGAAAATGCTCTGTCTGAAATTTCTTCCCTAATAAATATCTTGTTTAGTAGATAACCTTCTTTTCCTACTATGCATATATATATTCTTTTTTGTATCTATACACACACCCAGGTATATATGGGAATGTTTATATAACATGTGCTAAACATTATTTTGCTTATTCATGTAGTGCTTTTAAGATATAAAATATTTCACTTAAGCATAAAATATTTTTCTCTTTTTTGCATAACCCCTTGATTTTACATTCAGTCAATTAATTTTTGTGAGGACTGGGCCATAAGCATATATGTAGGCTGCAGAAAAGTGTTGGTGTTTTGCCCAGAGTTTGTGGTTGCTGTGCTAAGGTCTTTCCTCACCATCCTTGCAGCTTATGTCTGTGATTATGCTATTTATCATACTATTTATGATTAATAAAATGTTGGTCCCTTGGCTGCTTACACCAGACGTGTTAATTCTGGATGGATGGATGGATGGATCTGAACCACAGCCATTGCTAGGTACAAAACAGCTTGCTAGCACACAATTTAAGGGAAGAAACAAACAATTTATGTATGGTTGAAAGAGCACAGATAATAAGGTAAATAAGTTCTGGGTGAAATGGTCCCTAAGCATTCTCTGCTTGCCTTATAGACATTTGTCACGTGCCTTGAGATAATTTGTATAGAGAACACAATATCCTTCACAACTTCTCCCATTTCCCTCCAAACCGAGAACTTAGTGTGAATTGTTTACTGTGTAGGGAGTTATGTTTCTTGAGCTCACAGAATGCTTTGCTCAGTAGTAGTCTCTCTGATTTGTCATTAAGTTTAGTGATTTTTTTTTCAATTAAAACATAATGTAAAATTATTGCCCAATTAGAAAGCATTATTATGTGTTTATAAGCGTCCCTGAATGTACTAACCCACTGGAAGCATGCAGATGTCTGTTGGAATTTAATTTCTCTGCAGCACATTGGGGGTGGGTACAGAAGAGAAGTAGCCAGAAAATTATAGTTGCTGCAGTAAATACCAGGCTTCTCCCAGTGACCTGCACTGACTGAAGGGTTTATTACATCTAATGGAAGCATAAAACATCTGTTCAGCAATGCTGTTCTCTGGCTGGTCTGTATTTGTACCAGCATATCAATCTCTCTTGGCTGATTGTTGCCTGTTGTGGGGAGTCACAGAGAAAAGGGGGTGCCACATTTTAAACTTTATTGTATGAAAGATGTTGTGAAAGACCTGCAAGGTTTCAGTGTACATTAAGCAGGGGCAACCTTGCTTCACCTCTGCGGTGTGGGCCCTCCTGAGCTCCAGAGGCATAGGTGTGCAGGCCAGCAGGAATCCTGTGGGTGGATGGTGTAGCCTGTAGCAAGGAGCATGGATGATGGACAAGGTGTTCCAGAAAGCTCAGTTTAGAACTCTCTAAGGTTTTTTTTTAATCTGGGGGTTCCTACAAAGTCAGTCTGTGTTGTCAGGTGGCTGACACCCTGCGATAAGGCAGAGGTGTGATGAACCTTGTGCTCTAAATTGAGCAAATTCTACTTTGGAGCACAGAACTGCTGCTGGTACAGGGTGTGTGCTGTCCTTGCTCTGGGCTGTCGAGGGTGAATCCAGGGCACTGCCTTCAGCAGAACCATTTTACTTGGTTCCAGTCAAAGCTGGCACTTCACTGAGGTGGCTTTTACCCCCGCAGAAGAGGTGTTTTTGTGCTTTGCAGTAGGTTGTACCCCATCAGCCCCAGTGCTGCAGCATGTTGGCCATGAGTGGCTGCCTTGGGGGCAGCTCCCCAGGGCTGGCCAGTCTGTGTAACACAGCAATTTGACAGAGTCCCTCACAGCCTGATAGCTGGCTAGTGGGAGCTCTGAATGGTGGCCAGAGTAACAGCTACATGAGCAAAGCTGTTTGAGATCACCAGCATTCTTTTATCTGCTTTGCAGGCTCTGTACCTGCTGCTATTGGATGTAGCAAAAACAAAAAAAAAACTTCTTTGTCAGGGGTGGTTTTTTACAATCTAAATAACACCTTGTTCGTGTGGGGCTTTTTTTTTTTTTTTTTTTTTTTAATGTAGTGTTTCTGGAGCAGGTCCTGGCAGTGTCAGCCACCAGCCTGAGCAGTTCTTTTGTGCCAATGCTTTTGAATCTCTGCCTGTGTCAGTGTATTTCCTAGGGAGTTAGCCAAGATTATTCACACCTCAGATAAAATTTATTTATTCTATTACCAGCAACTTCAGTATATCCAATTTTCAGCACTTGGTGAAGAGGAGAATTTTGCTTTTTTTGCTAGAAAGCCTTTGCATGTGCTTCCATGTGTGGATCTTGTTGCCATGGCATCAGTTTATAAGCCTGAGAAGCACAGGTGGGAGCATTAGCCAGTAAATAGGCATTAGGAGCCAGCCCTGCTGCTGTGTAGTGCTCAGTCTTGTGGTGAGGATAGAGATGTGGGATATGGCAGTGATTTATGTATTTTAATGGCTGGGACTTGGAGCTTTTCCTGTCTGCAGTATTGTGGAATAAAGGACTCGATGCAGTCCTGCTAGTGCTCTTGCAAAGGCATTGCTTTTCCTGCTGCTTTCTCTTGATTTTTCTGAAGATGAGGCCATGCTGTAATGTGCTGTGACTTGAATTATTTTTCTTGCCTTATTTTCCCAAATGCTTTAATGTCTTGTCTAAGCACCTTTATTCTAAAGAGTCTTTTTCTTCTTCCTTGCCACTGTTGTGTTGGGATGGCTTTGCCCAAATGTTTTCATGCAGCAGCTGTGACATGGGTAAAATGTGACTAGTAGTGATTGTGGTGTTCATTTGTAACACAGGAGCTCAAGCTACTCAGTGTGTCAGTCCTGGGTGTCTCTTCACCAGTAAATACTCAAGCACAGTGAGCTGAGCACAAGGCCTGTTTTATTAACTTCTATGGTTTTATGTTCTGCAGACATGGAGGTGATTATAGCTGTTTCTCTGGCTGTAAAAGCTATAAAGTTATGCATTCACAGAACCATATAAACTTTTGATGGTATGGACTTCTAGTTTTTAATATAAGTGAGCATATACTCCTGTATTATATTTTGCCATTGCAAATATTCTTTAGGAAGAATGTGTCTATTAATTTTCTGCAGCTCAGTATTAGGTATAATGGGCAAGTACTTTCAAGACAGTGAACTGGATACAGGATTTTGAGGGGGTTGCTTTTATTGAAATTAAAAACTTGAGGACACTCAGCAGGGTAACCTTGTGTGAAGTGAAGTCTCTTACATCAGACAATTATGCCAGCAGTAACCTTGCAAAAGAAATTCTGTAGGAAAGACAAGCCCTTGCCGTAAGGACAGGAGACTTCTCTTGGTGCTTGTGTTACCATCATTGGTGGGCAACTTAAAAAACTCAGTACACCAAAGCAACTTAAACATGAGACATGTTCACAGCAGCTACAAAGAAGGATGAAAAATACCTGAACCATAAGTTTACTTTGAAAAGAAATTCATAACTGATTTCCATCATTAATGAGCTAACAGAAGGGTTGAGTCCCAGGGTAGTTTTTCTCCATTCTAGGCAAATGACTTGTAAGGATCATGTCATATCAGGTTTATCACACTGAGCCTGTATACTTTGAGCAGTGCCTCAGGGGTCAGCTGGAAAAACAGTATAGGTAAGAGAGATGGAAATCTTCATCACCCTTTTGATTCCCAGCTGCCTCTGTATGGATTAATCTGTGTTTGCTCTGTGCCTCTTGTTGGATCCAGTGGGTGTTAAAGGTGTGATGTTTTTGCAGGATCATTGCTAGTCTTGCTTGAAAGGGTTGAAATGTCTGCATTTTGAGAAGAAAATACCTCTTTATTAAACAAACAATCGTGCACTCCTGCCACTAAGCCCCTAAGTGAGGCTTCAAATGAAATTCCATTTAAGAGTGAGAACACTTCAACCTTGATTTTGCATCCTACAAACTGTAGTTGTTTGTTTCAGGTTAATTTTTAATTTCCTGTCATAATTGTGACTGTCTTCCTTCTGGTGGGCAGGTTCTGATTTAGTCATTCATATTTCTTTTTCAGATCGCATGTGGCTCAGAGCATAATCTGGCAATAGTTGGTAAGTAGCTTAATTTTATAACAAATCCTCTCACCTTTTTTCATTTTTAGTAGCACAAGATGAAAGAAAAATGTGTACATCAAACATACTGAATGATTATGGGCATTGTGTGCAGCTGAAAGGAGGAAAGTAACATATAGATGAAGAGAAACTGGTGACAGTAAGTGCTGGTGATGAAATTGTGGCCTTGTAGACCAGCCCCTGTAAGGAAGGAGGAGTTGATGGATGTAACAGGAAAATACATTTGCAAAATGTTACAGCCTGCTTTAGCCTGGAGCCATTGCAACAATCCAGGCTGCAGGTTCAGAATAGCACCCAAGCTTGGTGCTGGTCAAAAGTATCTTTGTTTAACAAGATGGAAATTATTAACATGGAAATTATTGCTGAAAAGAGTCCTGGGTCTTTTGTTGTTCAAAGCTTGGAAAATCTTCAAAATGTCAGTCAGTGTAGACAGGTTCTTTAGTGCATTTTAGCATAATGCAGCTGTAGTAATAATGATGGAAGTACTAGGAAGCTAATGTCTGTGCAGAAATTGAATTTTGTGTACTAATTCCAGGAACAATCAGATTCTTGCTTTCATGTGATGAGTTGATAACTGAAGTTTGATACATGATTGCTATTAAATATAATTACTTGTTTAGGAACATTTTTAACTGTAGATTTTTGAGTGCTTTATAAAGGAGGTCAGCATAATTATCCCCATTAATACACAGGACAAGACAGATGAAGAAAGGAATTCTCTGCTAATGAGAGCTGGAAATGAAGCAGCACTCCATCCATGTAGATGTTTTTGATTGCTGTGACTGATGCATTGAGGTGTCAAGTAGAGAATTTCCTTAATTTTCTAAAGTGTAGTTTGACAGAGGTAGAGAAAAGCATCCATTTGGTATTCAACCTGCTTTCCATGCACTATTTTTTCAGGTTTTGTTAAGTGGCCACAAAGGTGGCATTTTCTATATTTCCATATCTGCTGTAGTATATTTTCTAATTATCTTTCTCCAGTTAAACCTTGTAGTGAACTCGTTAAGTGCTATTAAGTTTATGGCTGGATTGAAGAAAAGATTTTTCCTTTTGCCTTCTCCCTACTTGTTCAGTGTCACATGCCTGTATTAATTGCTGGTGCTTCTGAATGTCGACTGAAGAGCAATCTTGTTTCTTGCTGAATTGATGAAGTAAAAATGTGCTGCTGGCAGATTCCTCCAGTGTGCATGAAAGCAAAGCATTGAGTTTGAACAACCTTCTCTCTGCCTATGTCCTTTTAAGCTTTCTGCCTTCTAGGCAGAAATCTCTGGAAAAAATGGGTTGGGGAAAGAAATTCTAGAAGAAAGTTACAATAAACGAAGAACTTTGCATATGTAAAGAACACCATATGCCTATCTAAGCTGCATGCTATGCTCATTGAATTCAATGGGGGAATTATCAGTGCTGGAAGCCAGTCAATTTTATTTTAAGGACAACAGAAATGTGATGTTGCAAATTTTTTGAACTAAAGAACTATGATACAATTTTCCCTGAATTGAATTTTACATATGTTTTTAAAAAGTTGACTTTTAGAACATTCTGTGATAAGATTTCTCTGATCACTGGCCATTCTTGGTTCAAAGCTGTCAGCTGTTATAGTCCTTAAAAGATATAACACAGATTTCCATGAATGTGTCTATTTGATTGTACAATTTTCTAATAACTTATCATTCAAGCAGAGTTCATTTATAACAACTATATCAGCCATGTCTTTCTTAATTAGTAAATGCTTGAGTGATTGACTTTTAAACTGAAATAATTCAAGTTCAGTATGACAGGTAAACTGAAAGGCCTTTAACAGTATAATATTCAGGTCAGTGTTTCTGGTTGTATGTACAAATGTGCTTGTGCTTTGTTTGTTGCATCATCTTTTAAATAGAAAGGTTTTTAGGACAGAGAGGCTGGATTAATGATTAATTCCACAAATACTGAAGTAGTGTTCCAATCATTTACTGTTGATACAAGCTGTTTGATTTGTAAGGCTAGCAAGCAGTTAGGATTTTTCATGTGACTTTATATAGTCTGCATCCATTTGTACAGTTCAGTTATTTGAATTCTCTTTTCTTGCTTTCTTCTACTGAAGTCAGTGCAAAATTTTTCTGTTCTCTTCACTGTGATGAATCTTGCTCCTTTTTTTGTGGCTATATTGGTAGTATTTTGGTTTTTATTTGGTTTTCATCATGAGGTAAATGTTTGATATAAAGGAGAATGAGATGTATGTTGTCTTGAAATTTACCTGGTTTTCTAAACTTAATGAGTTAAAAGTTGCTATTAGTTCATGAAAAAGTGTAAACACCTTCACTCCTAGCCCTTGCTGAAAACACATTTTTATCTTCATTTGTGGTTGTACTGTGAAATTAATTCTAAAATTTGTAAGTGTTGTAATATTTTTATGTTTGTATGACTTTTCACTTGAGAACTAAAATCCTAGCCTGTTAAGAAAAGACCTTGTAGTTTTCACCTCAATCAAGGATTAATCATCTTAGGAGCCAGCCTATTTTTGTACTGAAAGAAATGGGTAGTTATTTAATAAATGTTGTATAACATATCTGAAAAACACCTTGGTACACTGAAAACTTGTATGTACTTACTGAGCACTACAAAGGTGCCTTTTCTACCTGAATGTGATAGCTGCAATGCTAGTGCTGAACTTGGTGATACTGAGACAGTGTCTTTGAATGACTGAAATACATGATGGAACTAAATCACTGTGATAAAGCTGGGCTTTTTCCAGGTTTGGGAGTCTCTAGTATTTTCAGCACTGAAAATGTGACGAGGTTTGATTCTTACCCTAAAAAGCCTGTGTTTAAAAGCAATATTTATGGAGAAGGCTCTAACCAGTTTCCTACCAACACCCCAGTAAGAATTTGGTGCTCCTTTTTTGAAAAAGAGAATAGTTATCTTTTAAAAGAACATGTAGCTCATGCAATGCTGCAACTTAAATAATCAAGCAATATTAACTGTGCAGAAGTAGAGACGCTCTTAAATGCAGCAATGCCATTGACTATGCTGCAACCACAGAGCACAGGACAGAATACCATGAAGAACCTCCAAACGCACAGGTCTTATTTTAGTAAAAATTAAACCATGGAATTTTAGTCCAGCCTCCTGGAGGTAGTCAAATCCCCCCCAGAAATCATTATGAGGATGACAGTTCTGTAGTCTGTCTCCCCAAAGCCTTGGTAATGCGTTATATCCCTTTTTGGTCTTGCTTTTAGTCATTTTCTCCACCTGTATAAACGAATGAAAATCTTTTAAACAAAAGATACTGGAGGAGGTGTAGGGAGGAGTGCTTGTTTTAAAAGCTAATTAGTTTCTGTTGAAGTCCAACTTTAAAGGAGCCTTCAAAGGGGAATTTGTTTGTTTGGAAGAGAAAGACGTGGATCTTTCAAGTTAACATTTTCTGGTGTGGTGTTTTGAAGGGGATAAGTGTTGGGACATGTGGCTACTTGAGATAGTGCAAGAAAAAGCTTTTTGCATTTTCATAGTTAGCACAGTGCATTCTGACTTCTCGTTTTCTTGCATGGAAGATTTAAAACATCCTTCAGTGAGATAGTCCCCAGATCCTGACTTGGGCACTGCTGTGTGGTCACCCACACTACAGAGGCACTGCCAGTGCAGGTGGTGGTGGTGCAGTGGTGTTCACAAGGAGAAACTGGGCTTTGTGATTCATGTCGTTGTTACTCATTTGATACTTTTGTCTCCTTTGGCTTTTTCCCTACTTAGGTTCCTTACTCCGGACTGCTTAACCCCCATGATTAATGATAGTGGAGAGGGCACCGTATAATTAATGTTAAAACAATAAAAATGAGCCCCAAAGACCCAACCATAAGAGTGTTTTGCACATGGAAGTACAGGTGACATGTGAGGAGACAAGGTCCTGGCTGGTCACACAGAGTTTCAGTGTGTTCAGTGCAGCAGCATTACATTTTTAAAATCACTTCTCAACTTTCTTCTAAACCACAGACCCTTCCAGAAGAGGGTTAGTTTTGTCTCCCATTGCCTTTTTTTGTTTTGTGTGAATTAGAACAAGCTTCAGGATTTTGTCTTCTGTGGTTCATGTGCAATCACAGCTGTAAATATCACAACATGGGCATTCACATCCTTCTGAAGCTGCAGTTTGAGAGTAAAACCCAATACTAAATTTAATGGAAAATTAGTCTTTGTAGAGAAAATTAGGATTAGACATCCTTCCACTCAAATGGTAGCTCATACCTCAAGTGGTCTGAATTCAAGTATGCTGTAGTGTTAGAGGGGCAGTAAAAGAGCTGTTACTCCATGATCTGCTGAGATTTTCTTTTTATATTCCTATCCTGGAAGAACATAGCAAATATGAGCTGGAAAGCAAACATATTCAAAGCAATCAAAGCTTAGGGAGGTGGTGGTATATATCCTAAAATGGTGGTGGTGTTAATGCCATCCCCAAACACTTTGTTTCTATGTTTTTTGATAAGGAAGCTGAAGGGTTCCTACATGCAAGCCAGTCCCTCTTAATTAGCAGGGTCCCGTACTTTTAGTGGAGTTCCATGGTTCGGTTCCACGATTCCAACTGAATTATTGTACAAAGCATCAGCTGGGGAAAGGCTGTAAGAGATGATGGAAGATCTGTTTCTCTGGCAGAGTGAGCAGCAGTGGGGAGGGGAGGCCGTGCAGGCTGAGGGACGGATCCCTGCCCTGTGGTGACAGTGTTATTTAGCTGTTCACAGCTGCCCTGCCGAGCAGCAGACAGAGTCCTGTGTCTGACATTGGGCCCGGGGGACTCAGCAGTCTGTCGTGAGGAGAAAAATCATAAATTCTCTCTGTTGCTGTGGTGGTTGGAGGAATCTTCAGCGTACACAGAGGAGGGCACTGGTGTTCAGCAAGGAGCCTGAGTCTGCTAGTCTGTTGCTTTATTTATTATGCATGAAAAATCCCAGTGCAGCCAGGGACTGTATTGTAAAGGTTTCCTGGCAGGCCAGCATGGAGTCATGTTGCAGCACGCTGTCTCTTTGCATTGCAGCACTAATCACATTCTCTGCTTATTAAAGGGCACCTGGCAGGACTTCGAGTAACCATCACTGTTGTCATTTTCATGCGGGTTATATGTCGACCTTCTAAATTTATTCTCTGGCAGAGCCATTTCGTATGTCATCTAGCTCTTAATGTGGCTTTGACTGTTAAAATAACTCTTCAAAATATAAGCTCCTTTGGTTATATTCGTTGAGAAAAATCAGCCTCATACCTCTAATTACCTGATCGCCTCTCTGAGTGCTTTGGACATAGCTGGATATAGATTTGACATCACTGTTTTCCTGTCATGGTTAGATACAGTGAGTTGTTAAAATATCGTCTCACTTTGTTTTTCTTTTTTGTATAATGTTGGTGCTCCAGGCAAACTAATTGTTCTTTTGGTAAGATGGAAGCTGAAATTGAATTTCAAATTTCAGAAGTCTGATTATTTAGTTATTTTCAGCAGGTTATACTCAAAAAATCTGATCCTCTGATCTCATAGTGTTTCTTTTCCAAAGGCTAATGGAAAGCCAAGTTGCCAACTATCTCAAGAATTTGTGGGTGTAAGGTGATGAGGAGAGAAATGAGGAAATGCTAATTTGAGTGTTTGAAAAAGCCTTCTGATGGGGCTAAAAATTGCTTTGTACCAACTGAATTGTCTGAAGTCAGTGGCTGCTGGCTATAGGAAAGGATGGATATTTTGCTGTGAAAAGCTAATTAGATTCACAAGAGAAAATAGGATTGCATTGACTCCCTAAAAAGGAACTCCAGAGTTTAGGATAAGATCTGACTTAACTGCATCTTCTGTTACTGAAATGAAGTCCAGATTTTGCAGCTGCCTTCTCTTGCAGGCTTTGTCACCCTATTGATGCATATTTTGGGTGACTTAACTCTCTGGATTGCTGTGTTCAGCTTCTTTTCTCTGTGTGGCTTGTCAATTTACCTTGTGAAATCTTTGGAATAAAAACTGCCTCTTAGTGTATTTTAGAACTGCCTGGAGTAAAGGGACCTGATTTTTATTTTTGTTTTAGTATTGCATTGCAACTAATAATAGTTGCAGTCACTTCCCTTCCCCTCAGAGAAGCAGTTTTAAAATATAATTAGTTGTGGTGTGTGTGTCTCTATCTTAATTTATATCATTTAGCATATAAACAGGTAATAATGTAGTGCTTGTCATATTGTTTACAGTGTGGTTTCCTGCTGCTACCAGATGCAGAGCTGCTTAGGCAGGCTCTGAAGATAAAAGCTGTAATTTTTTTGCTGTACGAAAAGCTCACGGTTCTTGTAGAATTTTCCCCTGAACTTTGGATATCACGGTGGGGGCAGCTTAGAGTCTGTCTAGAGCTGAGCTGCTGTGTGCTGTCAGTCTGTTTCCTGAGACACTGCATCACATCCACAGGGATAAATCTGCTGTGTCAAGAGCCCTCCTGGAGATGGGGGAGAGGCAAGGGAGCAGTGTTAACCTCTGGTGACAGCTAAACCCATCCAGCTGGAGCTGGGAGTGGCAGCCGGAGGAGATAATTGTCATGGGAAGACAGCAAACAACCAGCCAATGCTACCAAGAAAGAATTTTTGCTTGAAGCTGAGCGAGTAGGGAGCCCTTCCTTTGCCGGTATTTGTGGAAAGGAAAAGTCCTTCTACCTGGTTTTGGAAAATCACAGAGGATGAGAAAGACTCTTGACAGAGGGAGCTGCAGTACAGGTGCTTGCAGCTCTTTGTCAGAGGGTTCACTGGATGGATACTGAGAATTTAGAGAACAAATCAGGTTTTATCATATTTGTTTATTCACAGGCTCTAATCAGAGCAATTACTTTGTAGTAGAAGAGCAATACTTCCAAGGCATATCTAAGACACATTTACCTGAATTTTCAAGGAAGCAAAAAGGAGTCCCAAAACAAGGCTCCCTTGGTCACCAAAGAGAGGTTAAACATTTGGTGGCTATAAAATGAAATAAAAAAAGGAATGACAAATGTCTGCCTTCAGGGAGTCATCTGGAGCATGTGGGAGAGGTGTTCACCCAAGTAAAAGCACAAGCCCAGCAAAGCAGCTCTCAAAGCACTTGGAAGGGCAACAAATTAAGGCATTGATGCCCTTCTGCTGAGCAGCTCTGCAGTGAGCTGTGCTGGTAATTCTGGGTTCTCTACATACAGCCTAAGTTTAAGTGTATCACTGAGTAGAAATTTTGCAGCTAAATGGCTGGCTGGCAGGAGGGCAAGGTGCTTTATATTTAGAAAGCTGGCATGAGGAGTGCCCTGACCCTGCTGGGAGATTTGTGGCTCTCTAGGCGGGAATATCTTGCTACAGAACCTTGGGTTGACACCCTTGTGTCAGTGTGTAGTCACTAGCCAAATCCTTTATGGAGCACTAAGAAATTTTTCTCTCAGCACATGGGTAGATATTTGTGACCAGCTTTGTTACATGCTCTGAGTGAATAATCTCTGAAGGTTTTTCCTTTTGATATTTGTTGTGTGTGTGTGTTTTACTAACAGCATCTTAAATACTCTGGGTAGCTTTCTGCATAATAAAAAGATTGAAGTAGGGATTTTCAGAGATTGGTATGACTGTGAGTTGGGTTTTTTCACAAATGCACTTCAAAAGTCATCTTTGCTGCCCAGTTTTTGGATTTTGCAGCACGTTTTGGTCATATGGTTCTACTGTTCTCTTTCAGTTATGAAGGTCAGAAAAATCTGTCAAGAGCCGAAGCTGAAGGCAGGGATGCTGACAGTGACATGGGTCTGAGAGAGGGTGTTGTAGGGATATATGGGAAATATTGCCAGGCTGCTGGTGAAACAGGGACACTTCAGGGCCAGTGCTGCTCTGTGTGGCTGTAACTGCACAGGGCTAAATGCACACATCAAAGCAGACTTCCTGAGGCTTTTGTAAAGCAAGGTGGGGGGGGAGAATTGTTTCTGTACCTTTCCATAAGAGCAGATCCTCTTTTCCTGCTTTAGGATTTGGGACTTGGAATTTGAAGGTAGTTGAAATTGCAGTGGAGAAAATCTTGAGGCATTAGCTGGCAGGCAAGATTATTTTACTGCTAATAACAAAGAAGAAGCTGTTCAGGCTTGCAAGGCTAGAGCAAACTTTCTTGGTAAAAATAAAGAATTTTATTAAAAATCATTGGTTTTATTGAGATAAGTATTTAAGAAAAATATTAGAGGAAAAAGTCAAATGAAAAGAGATTAAAAGAGATTAAAAGTTGGGATATTTATAAAAATTACCCTTTACTTGTCCTTGCTTTTTGAACTTGTTTCACTCAAGTGCTTCTTTATAGAAGGTAGGTAACAAAGTAATTAAAATTAAAAATGCTTTTGAGACTCATTTCACTATTGTGCTTTTTCCTGTGCTTTTTTTTCCAGAGTCTCTGAGGAGCAACTAGGCTAAACTGGAACTTTTATTATTTCTGAGAAATGTCTTCACATAATTTTATTTTTAGATTGTTGGTTTTATTTGAACTGTGAGAAAGTGTGAAGGACTGAAAGCTATATGAACAGGATTTTAAGAGGTATTTAGCGTACAACATTTACCATTCCTCATGGAGCAGTGGGAAGGGTTGATATATTCCTGGTGAACAAGTAAATCACACAGGACTCATGTCAAGCATCTTATATTTGTTTATGGTGAGGCTTCAAACATAACTGGTTAGCAGGGAGCTGAATGAAGTGAGATTACTGCCACATATGCAGGTCTTGGTGCCCATCAGTCTTTGAGGAACAAAATACCTCTATTGCCTGAGTATTTGATAGCTGTGAACCTGCTAGGATGGCAGCACATCTGTCAGTGTTCTTAAAACCAAAGAAACCCAACCACCACCAGCAGCAGTAACACACATGAACTGTAATGATTTTAAAAACCAGTCTGCTGAGGCCTTCCTGGCAGATTTTTCAGATGAGATAGTGACATTTTCCCTAGCTTAGTTCTGGTCTACATCCTCCTCCCCTCTACAAATCTAATGGAATAATTACTTTGAGAAGATAATATAGGATGTATTGATCCCAGTATGAACTTTGTTTGTATTTGTTCTAGCCCTGATTTGCTAAATTAAATGTTATCCAGGAGGACCTTTGCATGATGCCAGGAATTCATGCTATAGGCTTTATCTTCCTTTGTTCAGATTTAGCATCTATCCCTGCTCTGTAGCCTTGCATTGGAACAAATGACTGGATTACTTGGAAGTGGTTATGGTGGGGAGCACCAGCTCAAGGTGGGACAGTGAAGCTTCCAAATGAGCCCATAATGAACATGAAATCCGGTTTTAGCTCTGCTTTTATTCATGGGTCGTGTTCACTTTGATTTTTTTTAATATGGGTTTTTCAGTGAGTGGGAGGTTACACCCAGGGAGCCTGGCCACCATATCTGCTCTTTTGTGCACCTTTTTTTGGAATACCTTTGGGCAGCTCAGGGGATGCTGTACCACAATGACATTTCCAGTGCTTATCCCAGCTGTGAGAATGATCTCCATGTCCTTTATGGCCCCCCTTTGGCCTTTCCAGCCCCCTCTTCCTCTGGGGAATTTTGCAAAGTTGTATCACACTCTCAGTTCGGATGTTACGTGACCTGCAGTGTTAGTGACTGAAAACCCTACAAGCTGTTCACAGATCTCCTGTTATTCACCTTGTAAAAGAGAATCCCCCAGAGTGCCACTGCCCATGACATGTTCTGTAATGCCAGACACAGCTTTTCTGATGAGTGAGGGACATACATGGCTAGAAGGTTTCACGTGCTATTTTTCTCAGTAGGAAGGAATTTCTGTCAGCTAAGACTTTTGAGTAGAAAGGATTTGGAACTTGATGAGTTTTCTTTTTGTTTTCCTGGTGGATGATGCTCAGAACAGCAATTCAGTCAAACATGGCAAAATTATTTTATCAGGATACATCATTAATCATCTCCCCTTCCCCTCCTTTAGGCATTATAATACTAATTTAAAAAAATAACTAGTTTGCCATGACCTTGGTGACAAATTTGAGTTGCCAAGAGATTGAACAAGTAAGCAGCTGCTTTGCTGAATGTCTGATATTAAACTGGAGCTTGGCTTCCCTATGCCTTTGGTTTTCAGTGACACCAGCTGCTATTTTGCTGAGTTGAGACATCTCAGAAAATGGGCAGGATGGCAAGCAACACTAATCATATAATTCTGAGTAGGAAGCTCACTTGCCTTGAAAGATAGTTTGCTTTGGCTTTCAAACTTCTTATTTTTTCCTCCTGAACTGTTTCCTCTTATGCACTGCACTTTTTTTGATTTATGAACATTTCAGTCTTTTAAAATTGAATGTGATGAAAGGTGTATCTCTTAAAGGCCTGCAACATGTTGTACTTCTAAATGAGCACATGGGACACTTGGTGTGTGATGTGGTAGTGGTGAAAGATGTATGTATGCTCAAGGGGTGAGAACTTTTTTCCAGTGTAGCCTGCTGGATTTTGTTCTATTAACAGAATCTTGGTAGCTGTTACATTTTTCAAGGTGTGCTTTTTTTTGTGATATTGATTTAATAAATGCTTGCTTGAAACTCCTGTAAAATAAATTGTTCCCTAGTTTTGATAGGAATAATTCATAATTTGTTACTGTTCCCTGCTGATAGATCAAATCTGAGACCTTTAGTTCAAGGGAAGCTCTATTACTGAGGCCTCCAAAAGAAATTATTTCAGAAATACCATTTGCATATGAGTTCATCATGTTAATGTGTGCTTCACATTGAGCCTGCAGGATAATGTGTGTTGTGTGACAGATTTGGAGCACTCACTGGTTCTCTATGATGCAGATGCAGTGCATGGATGATTCTGGCCCTTTTGAGAAGCAGATGTTGGCTTAGGCAAGAAAAGGATTTACTTTATTTGTGTTACTTTTGTACAGAGGAGGGGAAATTTGTCACCAGTGTCTGTGCTCTACAATGGTTTGTTGGACTCACCATCTGATTTGTAGTCATTGAACATAACTTTAGTCTCCTTAATTGTGGGACTTCTTGGTGACTATTGAAAGGTTTCATACTGGAGGCAGCTTTTAGGTGTGTTTATTTAAGCTGGAGTCTTCTTTTAGTCCCAGTAGCAGTTCTGTTCTTCTCCCATGGAGAAATGCCAGGCAGGAAGCAGCCAGCTGTTAGTCTTCCTGTGCCAGATTGGAGACTGCAGACAGGACCAGGTTAGTCTGTGCTGCTTTTTTTCAGTGCATCTGGCCAGCCATAGCCTTAAAGCTGACATGAACTTATTTCTGTAGGTTCAAAAGAGAGCAAATGTTAAAGGTATCAGGAATTGGTATCCTTGCTGCTATGAGATCATGCACCCTATTTTTAAGGGTTTTTTTCTGGCCCAAGACTCCTCTTGCCACCTACCAATGAAAGGAGGCAGGAATCCAATCCAAATGTATTCTGCTTCTATCCAAACCTTGTGTTGCCTGCCATTTATAGCAGGAGTAGTATGATGGTTTGCTGTCATTCAGATTCCTCCAGTCTTGCTACTATGCTGTTGATCAAGTTAACTGCAAGGCAAGATTCATCCTAGGTAGATTCTGGGTACCCTTAAATAAAAAAGCCTGAATGCTATTGTGTAGCTCTGTAGATTTTTTGAGTAAAGAAGCTAGCACTTTAATTTTTTTAAGCACTGTAGTAAAGAAATCTTGTTCTGTTGACAAGTTCAGCATGTGTCTTGTGCAATACTTCTCTGTCTGCTTGGATCCTCCTCCTTCTCCCATCTGCCACCTTCTCACTCTGGGGAAAGGAAACTCCATTCTGTCAAAGCAAAGTGCCAGTGAAAAATGGGGAAGACTTTTAAGAGTAGCTTTTGGATGAAACCATTCACTAAAATCAAAACAAATATAACCACAGCTCACTCTAGTTTTGCCCTGTGTAC
Organism: Camarhynchus parvulus; assembly: GCF_901933205.1. NCBI lineage: Eukaryota > Metazoa > Chordata > Aves > Passeriformes > Thraupidae > Camarhynchus > Camarhynchus parvulus. The sequence goes on along the minus strand of NC_044575.1, from coordinate 13,460,066 downwards.
TTAGCAAAAGGTTAAAGCTGACAGGTAGTAAGATAGAGCACCTCAAGTGAAGGCTGTGCAGTTCAAAAAGGCAGAATCATTTACTTCTGCCTGTGATCAGTGCTCCATGGCAACATGTGCTTTGCAAGGGAAATAGCATAAATACCTATTAGGCAAAGAGATTCCCCAGCAAGTGAATTAAATGCCAGAAATCGAACGAGAGTGAGGTTGGTGGTTTTTTCCTTTCAGGGTAATTAGGGTACCTACCAATGAAGCATAATTGTAATGGATGCGCTCTGAGTCTTCTGAAGTACGAAATGTCCCTCATTTTGAAATATCCTGCTTCAGAGACTGTGCATTTCTGTATTTCCCAGTTATTACTCTTTTTATGCTTTGTGAAGCTAATGCTTATTAACTTTGAGGATTGTTTCCCTCTGCAAAGATTTTGTGGTTTCTTCTGCCTGATGCTGACTTGCAAATTCAGAGTGAACAGTTAAGGCTTTAAGAATGATAAACTTGTATTATTACAGGGACTTTGTGCAATCACTGAAGTCCCCAGCACTGGAGCTCAGACTTGGTAATTGTCTTGGCTGGAAATGAACGTGCCAAGTTTCACCCTCATGCCTGCAGCTGGTGATCTCTGCCTGGGAGAGTGAAGAATTAGACAACTCCAGGGCTGGTTTTGATAGTTTGGCTTGATGTGCAGTCACCTACAAAATAATGGTAGTAAATGTGCTTATGCTTTCTTTATAGCTGGAATTTAGTTGGCTATTTGAGGCAAGGGCAGCAGAAACCAACAGGACTTTGTCTGCTGGAGGTGCTGAGCCTTCAGGCTCCAAAGCTCAGAGTGCTGAATATCCAGGGCAACTAAACCCATGAGGTTCTGCTTGAGTCACCATCCCTCACTCTCTGCTGCTTTGGGCACTCCAGATGACCCTCATCACACATTTGTTGGGGTTCATGTGGCCATGAATTTGATGGTTTTCATTTCCTCTCTTAACAGGGTTTTCTAAATCCTCATTCCTTGGCTGTCTGCAAGCATGCTTTACTGTTCAGTGTAAAGTCTTAGGATATGTGCTTCTCTCCTCAGCCCTAAAACCTAGGCAAAAATTCTAAGTCAGAGTTTTGTGATCTCCTTGCAAAAATGTAGGACAGGTAAGAAAGAGATTATATAGGTGAGAACTGTGTAGATAAAACTTGTCTGAAGTCTAGCTTCTCTACTTTATCCAGGGGAATGACGGCACTGCCTCTATAAAGGCACAAAGCAAGTATTTTGTCCTGTGAAGAGCTGATTTCCAGTCTGTTATACAGCATTGTAAAATAGTCTACTGGCTCCATTTGTGTTGGCTAGATGAATTAAACTTGGAGTTGGGCTTGAATCATGTTTTAAGTTGTTAAACCCCTGGCCAAGACAGTAAAATGTTGATGACGCTGCAGTACTGCAAAGCTGTAATTTGGTGAATAAATACTTTCTATAGTATAACACACCTCTGTTTGGCATTCTGTACATAACAATGAAAGGCATTTTGAGACACAGAAGTTAAAAAATAGTTTTGTTCCCTTAATTTAAGCAAACAAATGTTAGACAGAAGTTGCTTCCATCTAATTACATTTTTTCCTGCTCAACTTGAGGCCAATCTCATGGGTACGTTCTCTATCCCTAAGTATAGAGAAACCATGCTGAAAGAAATGGAAAACCATGTAATTTAGTATACAGTGGGAAAGTTGAGTTTGTAATGCATGATGCGATGATCCATCTGACTTGGCATTTTAAAAAATTATTTATGTTTTAAAAAAGCTGTTCTGTGGCTTGGAAGAGCTGGAGTTGAGCTGTTAGGCTGTCCCTAGCAAGCACAATATCCAAAAAAACCCCCATGGAACTGTGATGAGTAGGTTTCCCTGGAAATGAACTTCACTCCCTTCTAGTCTAGTTAGCTGCCATCAATTTATGAATGTATATATTAGTTTAATACTGATCTCTTTCAGAGCTAGTGAACCTGTATCACCTTCCTGCTCTGGAATGTTTCTGGTGCACGCTTCCATGGTAAATGGGGCATGAGACACTTGTGTGGAATTGGGATGATTTCAGCCAAGATTTTTAGAATTATTTTAAGATTATTCATTTTTTGTACATACATGTCTTTTGGGCACCCACCTTCTTGAGTTCTTAAGGCAGGCTGAATTTCATCACAGTGAGTAATAACAGGCTCACTGTGATGTATCAGATTGATCGCTGTTTTTGAGTATTCCTTTTCAAAGTTTTACTGTTTTCATATCCTGGGGGTGCAGGATGGTAGTACTCCTCAATTGCTTTCTACTTTCCATCCAGATTGCAGCCCCTTCATTCTAGAATTGCAAATTCTCATGTCAGAGCCAGGCAGACACAGGCATTTAATGCTTCAACCCTTAGAAGAAACAATTGGATAAGTTTGAACATACATATGATGTATTGACCTGGGTTTGTGAACCATTTACATTCAGATGGATATGTCTGAAAGATGGGAAACCACATGTACAGGAATGACATCTCAAAGTTGTGTCTTTTTCATTCATGTTCCAGGACTACCGTGCAATAAGTTAACTTATTTCCTCTCCATATTACAATAATTTTAAATATTAATAGTTAAATTAAAATAATGTTAAATCCCCTTTCCTGAGAAGGTTAGGCTGCTAGTCTAGAATATAATAGAAAGTATTTTTAGGGATTTCTGGGTCTGGTTCTGAGATTCCCCCAATTTGTAGCCATTTAAAAAAGGGGATAAAATAGTTTTTAGTTGTCTCACTCCTTTTTAGTTTTTTTCTGAAGAATCTGAGACATGCTCAAGGTAAGAGAGATTCTCAGGCCATTTTTAATGTGGGGTTCCAAGGGAACTGCTAAGTAACTTCAGCCTTCTTGTTTTCTACTATCTGCACTACTTATCCATCCTGCTCACTGTGAAGTGTTGAGTAGCTCAATTTGATCATCTTCTAAGTTTTATCAGTGTGATTCCCAGTTGAAAAGTTCAGGTGCATTACTCTGTGTATTTTGGACAGGCAGAGAGGTGACAGGGAAGTTGATACAGCTGTTCACATGAAACCATTTGGTGACAGATGAGTTGCAGTAAGATGGATCACTCTGGAATAGAGGGGGAACAGATTTCTCTGCAGGGCACAAGGAACAATCTGAGATTCTGATAAATGCCTTAAGATGGCCCAATTAATAATTTCAGCAAACGTACAGCTGAGCCTTTGATCTGAATGTTAAGTAGTTAGAATCTCTAATATTTTTGTGAGGGCAGTGGTAATCAGGCGCTCCTTTATAACTCATCTAGTCTCACCCTTGTGAATTTGGTGTCTTCTTTTCAGTATCTTTACGTGTGTTCTCCCAAACCTACTTTAGTTTTATATATTAATATTGACTGGATGCCTTCTTAAAGCTCAGCATCTTTTGCTTTTCAGGATTTGTGCTTTCTCTTCCATCTTAGACTGGCACTTTGCTATGTTGTGATTTTGATAAAACAAAGTCATCTTGAGGGGACTCTCAACTTTCCTGTCATGCACTGGTGCTGCTGTTCTTCATGGCAATCAAACTGGAACAACTCTGCCTTGTGCAAGTCAGTGCTCAACAGAGAGGGGATGGAGTCTGTAATAATTCAGGGCAGTAGATGTTCCCTCAGAGCACTGCAAGCTGCATTGCACAAAAGGAGCAGTGGTCTGTAAATAAGGTTCCAGCATGTGCAGAGCCTCTGCCTTCCTCAGTGGGTTGGTTCACAACAGCTGCAGCAAAGGAGAAGGGGAAAAAAGTTTGTGAAAAGCACAGGAAGTGCTTCAGCTTTCTCATAAACAAGCGAGACATTTCTCCTCTGAGAGTGCTCCTGCCAGATTTGCTGTGCCTTCTGTCTTTATCACGGCAGGTTGGAACAGGCATCATAAAGAATGACCAAGAAGAGGGTAATGTACTGGATTTGTGTCTAAACATGTAAAAACTTGGTGTAAATGTGATAGTTGAAAACACTTTATTCTGGGGAGAGGAGGGGGATGTGTAATTTCCAAGTCAGGTACTTTGTGTACAAATAGCTGCGTCGGCAGTGTGCACTTTATAATCCTGAAAACGAGGAGCATTCGCATGAGGATTTAGGTGGGCAGTGTATGCAAATCTTGGTTATTCTCCATAAAGCTCATAGAATGCATTCTTACATAGCTTCTTGCTTCTGGGGCAGCTGTACCCAAATAGAATTAGCAAAGGAGTGACAGAGACTAGACCAAAAGTCTAGTATCATAAAGGACTTCTCATCTCAAACCAAGGCTCTCTTTGAACTCTGAATACAGAGTAACTATGTCTCCATGATGATGTCTGTGATGATCTCTCTTGTTTCTGGCCTATTTTAAGAAATATATCTTCTCTTCCAATGCAATTTAGGTGTACAATGATGAAACTAAAAGGAACGTCCTCTCGGAAGTGACAGAAAAAAGGATTCAGTGGAAAGTTTTTATTTAATCATAAATGGTATGCTGAAGTCCAAGTGCCAGTTGTGGGGTTATCCTGGGATGTAGCAATGTCCAGGAAAAGAAGGTAGTTTCATATTTAGGGTTTGTATTTATGGTTTCAGCTTAAATTTGAGCCTGAGTGCAGACCTTGCACTGGGTTTGCTCTGCCCTGAGGCTGCCATCACTGCCTAGTGGGAGAATTTCCCCTCCACAATCCACATCTGTGGTTGGGCTCTCCACCCAAAGACCAGACAGGGATCCCATTTGAAAGGGCACATTGTCAATGGCCACTGCCATGGTGCAGTGCCTCATTACATCATTAAATGTATCTGTGAGTGTGTAGATCAACTTAAACTGTGCCTGATGCTTTTCTGCTTAGCAGCATCTGATTTTGCATATTTTAGATGTTTATCCAAAGGTCTCCAGAGATGCCTTTCATGGTTGGATGCAGATAATTGTAAGTTGGCAGTTTTCCTGCTCCTGGATGTCAGGTAGCCTTTCAGTGAACCTGACCCTTTCAGAGGTAGCTGTTCCCTGTGGCACAGTGGTGGGAGCTGTAGCTCAGAAATGATTTGGAGATTTCAGTGGTGCTGATGGCTCTTTACCATGCTGAGTTTTTAAGAAACCTGGCTTGCAGCCCCAAGAGGCAGGACTGACCTTGGGTTACCCAAGGTTTGACTAGATGGCTAATTAGTGATAGAAGAAATCTGACAAATATGTGACTAATGCACAGGGATTCACCTAATGAAAATAACACCTCTTTCCCAAATAGCTCCCTTGCAACATTTAGCTGTGTAGCAACTACTGCTGTTGTGTGAATGAAGCAAGTGGATTCCACAGCAGTCTTTATGCACACCCCCCACCCCTCATTTGGCCCACAAAATTATTCCATTTTAGTGGTTTTGTAGATAATATAAGGAAAAATACACCTGATATAGGTAATATACAATACAGGCAATACTGCAGCTAAACTAGATGAAATGTAATTTCTCATTCTTGCAGAAGGCTCCTTTTCTGTGAACCTAAAGTGTCCTGTAAATGTTGGAGTTTGCCAGGAAGTGGCCAAAAGCTGGAGAGTAAGTTCTGCAATAATAAGGTTCCATTCCTTATTGACCATATTTTTTTCAAGTTGTGAGGAGGCAATGATAGCACATATAATTCTGATCCCTGATAAAATTGTCTCATTTGGTCAGTGTGAGCATCAGTTTTACGGGCTGAGAATACTGCTTTAAATGATTGCTCTGCTTGTAGTTAGCAAGAAATTCATCCTAAAGAGCCAAATAAGCATATAATTTTGTCGTGGCTAGTCAAAATTTCAATGTATATTTCAAAGGAGGGTAATTTTCCCATTTCTATTTTAGAATGTTCCTATTCTGCCTTTATATTTTTGTCCATTTCCTTATTAGTGCTCCTTTCAGAGCCCAAACATGTCAACCAGTGATACCATTATCAGCCTGAAATAAAGGAACAAACGTTCTCATCTTCAGTTATGGTTTGCCTGTGGCAGCTATTTTTAATTTTGCAGCTGCTAGAGGATGAGGCAGATTTGCAGCTGAAGACGTGGCCCCTGTATCACATGTCCAGTTTCCAAATGCTCTCAGAGGTGTCAGGAAGCGTGGGGGTTTCCAAGGGGTCTCTTCACTGAAGTAGCACTTCTGGAAAAAGAGACAGGAGAGAGCATGAGGCAAAGCAGTGGCAGCAGAAGGGAGGTACCCTGCTGATTTAGCATTTGCTTGCAGATGTTCAAAATGGAATGCGAGGTGGCAGCTGATCCTTTTTTTTCCCACCAAGTGTGAATATGAGCTGAAAACCTCGTGCACTCTCCCGTGTACTCTGAGCAGTGTGAGTTCCAGTGGGTCCTCAGCCTCCAGGATTATTCTTTTCTGGAAAAAGAGGTAATGTGACTTTTTGGCCGTGAGGAGCAACTTGTGCTCTTCCGAGCCTTGACCCCTGCCTGTTCTTGGCTTCTTCTCTGTCAAGGTCAGGATTGAAAGCACTCAAGATGATAGTTCATGTTCAGACTCAAATGTTTATTTTTTCTTATCTGTGTTACAGTCTCAGAGGCAGTGAGTTTGCAGTGTTCTACTAACAAGGTACAAAATGGCTAACTATCTTTCCTTACCAGGTCTTTTAAGGCTGAACTATGCAATCAAGAAATGACACCTAAATGATTTTCACTTGTAACCCAATAACTAATCACTCAAAGTCCACAATGTGGACTTTTCTGTCCAGTTACATAAGACCACCCAAACCCATGAAGAAGAAGGTGAAGAAAAAGGATGAGCCACTGCCCTAAAACCTCCATCTTAGCTCTGTAGGTATTACTATATTCTAAAACCTTAAACTCTAAGTTTTCCACCCGGTGATATTACACACTTCTAATCAAACTACACACCCGTAATCCCTGTGTTATCAATCAATTTTGGAAGTCTTCTCCATGGCCTCAGGTCAAATGTAGTGCTCTCCTGGGGGCCAGAGTCTGTCAGCACAGAAAGTCTAATGTTCTCATCATCCAGAACTCCAGCAGAGCCCTATTTCCAAACTGGTGCCAGGACTCTGAGTTGAAGATGAAGCTGCAGAGCACACAGGTGTGGCAGTGACCTGGGCCTGCCTTGACGTGGGCATTCAGCCACATGAACTTTGGTGCCCACCACTCGCAAAAGTGGCCAGGCATGGAAGCACAGTTGTGGGAGTGTAAACATTATTTATTGACTTGTCACTTCATCTAACCTTGTTCAAGGCCTCAAAGTGTTTCCTTTGTCTTTGTGCCAATATTTCTGTAATTTATTTGCAGTGATAGAAGTTAAGATATGGCAGTGCATTTAGTTAGTACTTCTGAGTGGTGTGGACTGTTGGTAACAATCCTCAATTTTCTTAGATGCTGAAACAAAAAATACTTTATTTTGCAGCTCCCCACAGTCAGAAGACAGTGATGTGAAGAACTGAGCCTAAATGATGAACTGGTTGAAGGTTTAAATGGTAAATTCTCTGTTTTGGAGCCGAAATATATTTTGAAACAGTTTGTTTAGTTTTGTCTTTGGCATTTGGCCCAAAATGCATTGCATGTTGCCTACTCTTTTGCCAAAAATTCAGTAGCAGTGGTGCCACGTGTGTTTTCCCTGAACTTTGAAATCTATGTTAGTGGATCCAGGCAATTTTAAAGCCGCATAGATTTTCTAGTGATCCATAAAGAACAGTTTATCTACGTCTTGGACAACTTTAAAGCTTCATAAATATAGTTGTTTTTTCTTTTGTTGGTTTGCAAACTTGGACTAAATTTTGACTTGTAAAATGTGATATTAACCATTAAAAAATAATAAAGAGGGTTCAGATACTTCCACATTTGGCCATGGTGTTAATTAGGTGGTTAAACACTTATGATCTTTTGGTTTCATGTGTGAGGGTCATGGAAAAGCGATGCAAGTAATTTATTTTCAAATAATAATAATGATAATGCTTGTATTGAGCATCTTTGCTTGAGTACTGTTGTTAATTATCTTACTGATCTGAACTTAGCTGATATTCCTGTTGTTTACCTGACCTATTGAATAGTCTCTTGTATGACCTTGGACTTTTTGATCATAACTCTCTGAGAATAGATATATATATATAGACATGCACATATAAATAGGGTTTCTAATTGAGGCAGGTTTTATTAAGCAGAAGCATTGCTGGGAGAGTTAAAAAAGAGAATGAAGTAATGTGTCTTTGAAGTGCAGTCATTGCATTAAAGTGCTCCAACATAACACTCTTTTGATCTCCTAAGAAATAAAAAGGCAGTTCATGCTATAGCATCTCGGAGAAACTAAGGTCTAAAAGGACATCCTGTTGAGAGGACTCATTAGTTATGCAGTCTAAAACTGTGGAACATGCTTGATCTTGTAAAAAGTAAAAAGGGCTCCATGTCTTCATTTTGTAAGGAACTTAATACCCATCTCTCTTGCTTCAGGTGGCTAACAGGCCTTTCAGGAAATATCATGTTCATTTAAAAACAACTGTCCAGATATGCCAGGCATCTCCAGTGTGTCACTTGTGCCCTGTGACTTGATACCACTGAAGTGGGTAATATATCTTTAAAATGTACAGTTGATGAAACTTTCAAACATATACATGAAAAATACATGTCAACACACCAGCTTTACCATGCCCTACTGGCTAGAAATAGGAAAATGATATCTACTTGGTGGTTTGTTGTTTTGTTTTGTCTTAAATCCATAGTCAATCCCTAGCAAGATGTGGTAAATCTTGAGCTCAGGATGATCATAAATGCAGACCTAGGCTGTTTGCAGTGTGTATTTCATGCTTTTTCAATGAGTGGGAAACTAACTGCAGCTTGGCTGGCAGGGCCAGTTCCCTCCTCCTTCTGTGAGCACATTTCAGATGTTCTTGATAAGGGACTCTGTGGTTCCCCTTGTGGTGATGTATTTGAGCTCATCTCTCTCAGCTGGCAAGGCCATGGACTTCTCACACAACTTGTGACCTACAGTGCCTGCAGCATCCCTGTAAATGGCACCAGCTGAAACTCAGGCAGAGCTGAGGCTGTTTTGTCCCCTGAAGACATTGGATTTTCCCTCTGTCAAAAAACCCCAGATTTGGCAGATTTTATTCTTAGAATAGCAGGAAGGGAGAAACTTGGTTTCATGACTAAATAGCAATAAAGTTAGGTTAGTGAGCCTGTGAATCATTTGAATGGTTCAGCCCTGTGTGCATCTGCTGCATGCTAAAATATTCCCAGCAGAATTTGCAGTGAAGCAGAAAGCTGACATAAAGTAGTTGTCTTTGATCTTTGCTTGGTTTTGGGGTGTGTTGGTTTAAGATTGGGAAGCTATTGAAGTAATGAAATGAAGATGCAGTATTAGCCCAGGGAAATATGCTGGTCTTAGTCTGTCTAACTCAAATAAAACAGCAAGGACATAGCATATTCTTTATGTTTGTTCACTATCAAGCATGAAATGGTCAATAATACCTATTTCAGTCTCTCGTTCAGGATCCTCTAATAAGTTCTTGCTCTGTAAAGTTCACGCCTTCCTCTTCCTCTCTCTTTTAAGTTGCCTGTGGCTGTTAGGTCTAAATTTGCCAGCTCTCTTCATGGTATGATAATCACAAGATGCTTTGGATTGGGAGTTGCAAACACAGGATCTTTTGAAAGAAGATGCTGTCTTTTTAATTTGGAACATTTTGACTGATTCCCTCTTGTCCTTTGCTTTCCCAGACTTATCCTAGTGAGGGGGCTAAAAAAGAAAGACTTGGCTGTTCTGTCAATAGAGAGGTCATTGGGGCTGCTGTTGTATCACTTGTAACATTAAATCCTTTGAAAACATATCTTGCAAGAATAATATTGAAAAACATATTGTGAGTGCAGGCAAATTGGAAGCCCGGCATTTATTTTCATGATGCAATATGAATAACTGGGTTTGGACATTTAGCTGCAATGCAAGAAACATTTCACTCATATAAGCAAAATTGTCTGTGTCTTTTTATCCGTATGAGAAGACTGGCTGCATCCCTGGCAGTGAATAAGTTAACCTACTTAGTGTTTTGTGTGTAGGCAGCATGCAGTTCTGTGAGATTGCAGTGGGCAATGAAGCAGCAGAATTCAATTTGCAGCAGTGACCTAAGAGGGACTATTTTTAGTAATAAAATAGGTCAGGGGATGTGGTAGTGCAGACTGATAAATGAACAGTCTTCCCTTCCACTTGTGGGGCATGTTTTTGTTCATCGTTGGTGAAGCTCTGGGATGGAGTCTGTGCTGTCACGTGGTTAGTGTTTAGGAGTTTTTTATTATTGTGAAGCAATCATAGGAAAGTGCAAAGTTTTATTTTGGTGAAGAAATAATATAAGTAACTACATAGGGATTCATGGAAGGCAAAGCCAACTTAGGGAGCAGGGTGTTTTGAAGCTATTGCTCAAAGCTGGTCTCAGCACTGCTAGAGATCTCATTTTGCAGTGTTGTCCATGTGACAAGTTGTTCTTGCAGTCTTTTTCCCTTCCACTCTACTGGCTGTTCTTATGTGTTTTTTTAGCTTGCTTCTGTTTCCAGTTTGCTTTCTCAGTAATTTATGCAGATGAGTGTTAGCTTCTTTCTCTCAGGGTGGCAAAGATGAAACACGTCTTTATCCTGTTCCTTTGAGTCTTTGGGCTCTTGCAGGAAGCTTGCAAAGGATCCGTTCAGCCCATTCTTATGACACAGAGCAGTCCAAGTCTCTTTTTAGTATTATGCTACTTGACTTTTGTATTTTCACACTTCTGTGGACTTCTTGAAATTCTGTTTCAGAGCAAACTTGGAAAGTGCCTGTTGCCAGTTTGTGCCTTTATAATCCTGCTGTTAATTACCACTGTGGCAAAGTCCCCAGAAGCTCTAGTCATGGAGCAGTGTGTCTTCATGCTATATCAACAGCAGAAAACCAGCAACTTGAGCCCTAAAGCCTTTTTATTTTTACCCTGGAAAAAGAATGCTTAGCAGGAAGCAAGAGATCTCCAGTCCTGGCTGTAGCTGCATCGGTATCAGTGTGTCACCCTATGTGAGAAGTACAGTGCAGGATGCTCAGGCTGTTGCTGGAGCTATATTCAGAAGTTAATGAGCCCTGGTGAGATGTACTGGGATGCCCAGTTCTCCTGCTTTGGAACTGAGAAGATCTCTTCTCCTGGGGCTGCTAAATGTTGTGTGAATTACGTGCCTGTGCTGGTGCTCGTTTGCCCGTTCCTGCCCTGCAGTGCTCTGTGAAGTACAGATATGTCTCTGTGGCATTGGGGAGAGATGTCCTTAAACTTTCCCTTATTTTATATCCCTTCTAGCAAAATGTGCTTAATTTTCATGGTCTAGTTAAGACCATGGTGAAATATCATCTAGCAGAGTTTTTAAAGTGCTTAAAAGTCCTTGAATTATATCGCTTTGATGTCATATTTATAAGGAAAGTAAGCTCAACATTGATCACTGGCTTAAAAATTGTAAACTCAAACTGTCCTTGACCCTTTTCATTTTTTTAAGGTTGCAAGTTAGTTATGAATCATCCTCTAATATAAAAAAAACCTTAATAAACTGGTAAGTAATTTGCATTTCTAACTTCTGTATTTTTCTGCATCAAAGACCCATTTCTATATTGCAAATAAGCACTGCACACCTCAGATAACCAAGAAAGAGCCATGGGAAAAATACAAAAAGACTTCCAGTGGGATCAATACAGTGGAGTTATTTTCAGCAACACTCTAAGAAACTTGAGGGGGCTTTTGTTTATATTCCATCATCAGTGTGGTTTAATGTGCTTCTAAGGGACATCTTTTACTATGAATACATGGCCCTGCGCTTTCCTTTCTAAAGAAAAGGCCAGTATTTTGGTGGGTTTTTTTTTCCCTTGTTAACCTGTTTTTGCAAAAGATAGCTTGACAACATCATAGAATATCAACTTAATGGTTTGGTTTTCCTGTCCACCCTGCTGCTCATCGTGGGAGCTGGAATTCATGGCTGTTCATAGCCTTTCACTGCACACTTGTGGGTCAGCTCAGGTGAGCAGAGTACACTGAGCCAGGAGCTCATTTATTAGGCATACGAGGAGAGAAATCCACAAATACTCAGTTTTTCTTCTTAGGAGTTTGGAACACTGCAGTCCCATATTCACCCACCCTCTAGATTACTGGCCTGTCCAATATCTGGTGTGCTCTGCTCTGTTCCTGAAATACCAGAAGTGGAAAACTTGCACTCGGAAAGTAACTGGGATCATCCTTTTGCTCCTAGCATTTAATGATGGTTTCACATTTAGAGGGTGACTTTTTCTCTCCATTACAAACTAATTTATTTTAATTGATTTTTGAAAACTCTTGCTTTTCTGTATTTCCTTGTGTTTTCTCAGCATGACTGAATAAAAAAGCACTTTGTGCCAAAACACTGAGCTGGGAAGATGGCTCTCTTTCTCTCCTGTGAAATCATGTTTGGTGTAGTTATCACAGGTTTGTTTGTGTGCAGTGTTTTACAGTGCCTTGGTAAATGCAATAAATGCTCCAGCATTTATTTTGTGTTTGTTGTAGGGGCATGAGCCTAGTGAGGAGACATGAGCTGCAGTATCTGACAGTGGAAGGTCTGGTGGGAAGGTCACCAGTGACTCTGTGACGATGCTCTGGGTCTGTTCAGATTATCCAGTCAGCACTTGAATAGCCAGTAGGCTCAGGTATGGGATAAGTGCATCCTGCTCCTGCTGCTGTCACTGGTGCTTTAGCTGACATGAGGTAAATGTCCTCCATCATGTGTCCCTCCCCCTTTTCATTTCAAAAATCAAGATAATGATACCTGATCTCCATCAGGGGAAAGGATATATATTTGTCATCTCTAAGCTTTTAATCTAATCTTTCCAAAGTAAGGATTTTGTGGTTAATTTCTGGACTGGCCTTGGCCTAGAGAGCTACAAGAGGAGCCATGTGGTTTGATCTGACTGTGTGCTGATCAGAAGGAGAATCCTTGCTTTCTGTGTTCTGGATATATTTCCAACCAAAAACCTAGGAGTGAAACAAGACATTTGTTGTCACTCTGAACATCCTAGGTCTCTTGCAGCTCAAAAGACTTCCCAGAACAAGTAGCTCCAAAGTTAACTTGAAGAATGTGATTATCATCCAGAGGTGGAAAACACAGCATTTTCACACTAGGTATGTCCAAAGCCAGTTCATATCTTGAACAGCTTTTTGTTCCTCTTGCCTTTATATGCATTCACACATATTTGAGCACTGAAGAAAACTGAGGCACAGCAATCTGCCCATGTTTCCCAGTAGGAGTTCAGCAGGAATGCCAGGAATGAGTTTTCAAGTCACAGATAAATTTGTCACCATATTTGCTGCTTTTTCAGCTCTTTTGTGCAGGGGCTGTCTGTGTGTACAGGGATGCCCATGACCTATCCCTTCCCACTGTGGCATGGCCACAGGGGATGGATTGTCAGAAGAGAGAGGAAGTACAGCCCCAGAGGGTGGCAAAAGCAGTGGATTCTGGGCATTGTTAGTAGCGTGACAGGACCTGCAAAATTAATATGCTAGCTGGAAGGTACAAAATGTAGCTCTGTTCTTCCTTTAGGCTCTGACTCTTCTCAGGGCAAAGCAATGCCTGCAAAGTGTTTCTGGTGTTGCCTGTCACTCCTGGGTGTATTGCCTGAAGGAGGCAGCCTGTGTAAGGAACAGGTGAGCTGCAAAGGGCAGCAGACTGTGTCCTCCCAGCAAAGTCTAGTGTCCTGAGAGGACCCTTAGAACTTGTTTTTTGCTGTGTCTAAGCTGAGAAATTCAGAATAATATGCAGGGCAGGCTCTAATGGTGCAGCAAGCTTTCTGACTTGCTTGACATAGTGTTTAATAAAATTATTGTTGGAGATTTCTGTCCTTGCCTGCTCCCCCAATTCTATTTCATTGTATTTCATCACTTTAATTCCTACTGTTCTGGTACAGGGCCAGATGAATTGAGGATGTTAGGGCTTTTTTTTTTTTTTGTGAAAAGTAGTGTTGTGTCCTACTCTCCTGCCTATTGCTCGGCTGATCTGCAGGGCCAAGCAGAGCTAGCAGCAGCCAGGCACAGTTCTCCAAGCTGCTGTTCACCATCCTCTCAGGAGAAATTTGAATTAGGGTCTGTGTTTCTGCTTGGATTTGTAGTGCTGTCATGCAATTCTGATCAATCTTGGGTGAGTTTGGGCTAAAGACCTGTGTGTCTGTGTGTGCAGGTGGAAACCACCTCGTGAAAATTTGGCTGAGAAATGGTGTCTCAGTTACAACTGAGAGTACAGGTACATTTTGTTGCACACAGGGCAGGTCTTGGCTATGGTTAGAACTGTCTGGGAGGAGGAAAATTGGTTTCATTGCCAGGTTTGGAGGTGACCTGAAAGGATTTCTGTAAAATTAAAGGTCTCTACTGTGTAGAGACTTCGATTAATAAGCTCAGTGAGGAATCATGGCTGCAATAATTGTAATTGGAGGCAGGCTTTTGCTGATGAGTCACCTTGTTGGGGCTGGGCTGTCTTGACTGCCTCCTTGAGCAAGTGGAAATCTGGATGAGAGGAATTTGTGTGACCTGTCAGTACCAAGCTGGCAGCAGAAATTGGCGCAAGCTAGACCCTGCTGTTGGAAAAAGCCTGGAGAATCAGCACAGTCCTTTGTGCTCAGTTGGTGCCAGTTTAGATCACAGGTGTGTCCAAGTTGTATCCAAAGGGAGAAAAGCAAACCAATAAAGATGATTTCAGCATGAAGGAGTGTGGTAGAAATGAGAACACCAGGGACAGCCAGGCAGCTTTGTCCTTCAATGGCCCCTTAGGTTTCAAAAGTTTTGAGTGTGATCATTTGGAGCTTGCAGAGAATCCAGTCTTAGTAGGAGAACATTCTTGGCTTTTGCCTCTTTTGTGTAAATTTGGTGATGGGTTTCTGTGAAGAGCACATGTAGCTCCTGCATTGAAGCATGCATTTGCAAAGTTCAATAGAAGCACGATCTAGTCGTTCCTAAATTTTTGGGGAGAACTGGAGGGAGATGAGAAGACTATTGGGATTTAGTAGATGAGCTTTGGGGAAAAAAGACATGTGCAACTCAAAGGCAAACAAGTTTGACTCAGTTTTTCAGGCTTCAGTGAAGCTGCTCTTTCTTTTCTCAATAGTCTCTTGCTTTAAGCTTTTCCAGAGTTACTGTTTAATTTAGTCCATTGTTGCACAGAAAATTGAATAGTAAGTGGAAATTTTCAAAATGTCTTTGACAAAACTTTAAGTTATTTTTGTCTGTATCCCAAGGGTAAACCCCTCAAGTCCCTGATGGAAAGAGAGTATAAAAGCTTCAGGCAGTGATAACTTTCTGCATGTCTGATATCTGTTTGTACGAAGTTTTAGCCAAAAAGGGAAGAGCTAGGGCCCTTTTTGGAAAGTTATAGTTATCTAGGCACTAATAACTTGCTGAATACTCACAGGCTTTTTCAACCTGATATTAATTTCTTTGAGGATTAGAAACCTGGAAAGAATAATATGTTCTGACACAGTGTTCTTGGATGACACTTAAATTTAAAATAACATTATATTGTAAATGGTTAAGAATTAAAGAAACAACCAATTGGTAATGTAGGCCTTGAGCAAAGTACAGTATAGGAAGCACTGAAAAATGTTTCTCTGCATGATTAAGAGAGTCTGGTTTGCTGTTTGATTTATTGGCTGGCTGAATGAATTCATTAATTGTGTATGACTACTTTTACTTCTGGGTGGTCATTTTTCATTTCAGATTTCATTACTGAATGAGCTTTTCCTAGGGATGTTCTTATCATCCAAAATTAAATACATGAAAATGTTAGGGAGGCTCAGCCCTCCCTTTGCATGTTGGTATTTTTCTTACCATGGTTTTACCAACTGCAGAAAAATTCACTTAGGCTGCAATACCTTAGGTTTTGTGCTCATTACTTGAACACCAAAAGATTTCCTCTTACTGCAATACAGGCCATGTTCTGTGTTATGATTTTCAAAACAGTGGTATGGAACTAGAAACCCTCTTTGTTAATTAGATGGTGAGGAATGAGACAGACACTTGTTTCTGAAACATTTCAGGTGTTTCAGATGTCAACATTCAAACACCCTTGTGACTGCATTTGTAGAATGGGAATTCTGGGAGTGCAGCTCAGTGGGAGGTAAGGATAGGTAACATTTGTAAGGAATCAGAGGACTTAGGGAGAGATCCTGAACATCTTGGCCTGTAGTTTCAACACAGTTTTTTTATAAGGACTCATTTCCTGGACAGCTTGCAAACAGTATGGTCTGCAAACATTCCTCTCTTCAAGGATCTTAAGGCTTTCAGCTGCATGGAGAAGAAGCATTTCAGGAAGCATATAATGCCACCACTGTCTGCAGCCAAGGATGCTGTTGCAGGGAATGGTGCATCTCCTGGAAGGCAGCTCAGCAGAACCTCAGTGGCCTTGCTGGCCCTTCCAGACAGAGGGTAGCAGTCTCTGGATGGGCCCTGGGTCCATAAGGGCAGTGGGGTTGGATATAGCTATTAGGAATTAATTTCATTCTCAAGTATTCTCCTTAAAGTGAGGGGAAAAAAAGAGAGTGTAGGGAAATCCTCACCTTCAGGTTTTTGTCTGTAAGTAGAAACTGCAGAGCTGTTAAAGACTACAGAGTGAGGACTTTGTCATCCTGTCTCTCCCCCTCAGTTTTGGCTCAATGCTGACCCCTCTTCCTGTAATTGTGTAGCAGATGGGGTGGGTGAATCCCCAAGTTGCTTTTGTGGCAGAAAAGGCTACTGTGATATTTTGACAAATCTGTTCTTGCCTGTGGGCTCTGGCACTCCCAATGTTACCTCGTGTGTTTTCTGTGAGAATTCTCTCTGACTATGTAATACAAATGAAAGGTCTTGTGAGGAAAGGAGGTGAATGAGGGAACTCTTACCTCTCCTGTAAACATACGGATGTGATGAGCAGGAACCTGGGTAGGAAGCATTTTTCCTGCTAGCTGGCTTGGTCTCATTCAATACCAGCAAGCCATAATTATTATCTCTTCCATAGTTTATTTTTTGTCTGCTTTTACAATACTGATACTTATCTGTAATGCCAAACTCTAATTTACACCTGCTGTCCAAAATGGGAATAATTAGCTCACACTTCTCTGTCAGTCACTCTGTGGAGAATGAATGTAGAGAGATAGAGCCTACTGAAATATGATTATTGCTGTATATATGATGTCTGTGAGTAGTTTATTATAAGGAAGGATAAATTCTGTAGTGCAAAAGGTAAGATTTGTATTACTTTGTTTCTAAAGTCATCTGATAATTAATAGTATTTATACTTTTTTTCCAGGTGGATTAAGTAAGCTTTACCTTGGTAGTCATGTACTTAGACAGCAAAATATAGCAGAGACATTAAGGATGAAACTGATGTGAAGCTGGCTGATAAACACCGTGACAGTGCCATCCTATTTTTGTCAGAGCTTCCTCCCGCTCTAGGGTCTGTAGAGTGACCTTCTCTCCATAATTTAGGATGCATACTCATTTGAACACAAACACGGCAACGATTCTCACTGGCATAGGGCTAGTCAGGGTAGGTTTGAGTCAAAACAGTATTGTCCTCCCAGCAAATAAATGTATTGTGTAAGGATAGTTTCAGCAGATGAACCCAGCAGCTGGCCTTGAAGATGGTGCAAATTGGTCTGTTCTGGGTGACAGGATGAAAGCTGGAAATGTCAAATCTTGTTTTGGAGAACATATTTAGCCTGTTCGTGAATATATCTCTGTGTGTGCATATAACTTACAAACACAGATGTGTACACACACAAAGAAAGCTCAAATTTGTGAGATCTAGGATATGGGGTTGGGTTTTTTTTCCCCTTAATATTAATTTGGCTTCATTATAAATGAATACTCTGCTGTTCCTGACTGTTTTGTCTCTGTATAACCTGAGCTGAGCTCTTCTTTGCAACACAAGGTCCCTGTCACTCCATGATGCCTCTGGCCTGGAGCAAAGCTGGAACATAGCAGCAAGGGACACATGTCCCTCCTGTCCCCTCCTGTTACCCAAGCCTCTGGCTGTTGGTTCGCTGAGAGGTGTTTGATTGCTGGTTTGGGGTGAAGAAGAATATTAGCAAGACAACATGGCTTTCAGTCCAAGGAAGACAGAAGATGAGGAAGTTGGACAAATTCATCATATTCTGTAGCTCAGTCTTGATACAAGCAGAATTGGCCCTTAACAACAAAAAGCCCTGTTTAATGTCTGTTATTTTCCACTCTTCTCCAAATAGCAGTCTTGATACTCTGCAGGATGTCAGCTACAGTCTTAAGGACTTGAGAACTGAGATTTTTCTCTCAGTTCTCGGCAATGTATTTGTGCAGTGAGACACTTGACTGCATTAGGGACATCTCTTGAAACTTGAGCATCTTTAGGGATGTCACATCCTGCAGCCAGAATGTGGTGAGTCAGCACCAAGGATAGCAGAAGTTCAGTCACTTCCTCCTCTTCACTGCAACTGCAGGATGTCACTACTTACAGTTCCCTCCTGTTGAGTAACTTCTGATGTCAGTTCTTTTTTTAATATTTATTCAGTTGGAAACTGTCTGTAGTTTTGAAGTGCTTATGAGGCTTCTTTTCTTAATATCATCATACTGGGAAATCTGTAGAAATGGTAAAGATGTAGGCCTTGGCATAATGCCTTAACTACCAAGGTTTTTTATGATGTTAGGAGAGTTGCACCCCCTCAAAGTCAGAGTACAGTAAGGAAAAATTATATGGACAAATGGGACTGATTATCTTCCCAACTGCCAAAATCAGTGACAGAATGGAGCCTTCAAAAATATCTGCCATATTAGGAGTAGTTTTGGAGCTCTTTTGGGTTGTTTCTGGATAACTTATCACCTAATCCTGTGTGAAAAAATGAGAGAGACTGGGCTTGACTTCAATTCCCATGCATAGAGGGGTAACTTAATGACCGTTTGCTTTGTGTTGTGGGAGGTAAGTCAGATTTATCATGTTTTGTTTGTTGTTTTTTTGTTAATTGGCATTTCTGCTATGATCTGTCTTCTTACACTCCAAAATAAGTTGCTAACCTTTATTTTAAAATGAAAGAAAAAATCTCCAAAATCCCTGCTCCATGCTGTAAATGATATGTTTTTGAAAAGACTCCTATTTCTGCTCTGTTTTCTTTTTCTTTGTTGAAGTTCCTGAGCAAAGCTGTGTGTTTTGATAATTTAATGCTACTGTTAGTAGGTTTCTCTTCAGGAAAAGTGCAGACACAGAGATCTCACTCTTCATGGACAGGTAGGAACACAGCAAGCTGCATGCTGCCTGCTCCAGGAGGGCTGGATTGCAGCCAGTGCTGCTCAGTGGTGAGTCCAGAAGGGTGACAGCTCTGATCTTGTGTTCCCAAAGCTCAAGGCAGAGCTTGCTTCATCATGGGGATTTAGGCAGAGTGATAAGAGGACCAAAGAGAGGAAGAACAAGGAGGAGCCCAGATTGTTACATAAAATTACCTTAACAAAAAAAATTAGTTTTTTGTTAAAAAATGACCTTAGGTAGTTGTTAAATTGTAGGAACAAGATACACCATAAAACTATTACACTGTCTCCTTGTGGTGACCACTTGTGGGCTTTTCTGCATCTCTACAGACAGGCTTGAAATCTGTAAGAAATTTATTTGTGAACTTCAGGTAGGCCGAAGAATGGTGTGTCCCTGGGGTGGAAGCCCATTCACTCTATGCTCATTTTGGACTTTAGATATTTATTATTGTGTCCCAATGTGTAACAGTTACAGCTTTGTCCTCTACCATGCTTTTAATTTTTAAACTGGAACTGCAGCACACTTCACATGCCTATGCTATGGGTTCCATGCAATTTTCATGAAAAACCCTGTCAACAAAAATGATGAAGATTTTACTCAATGTTGCCTTTCACTCTGTCCTGCAAGTGAACGGAAGGGAAAGGAGGGGGAGATGAGAATTGCCTCCAAGTCAGCTGGAATAAGCAGCATGGCCTTGAATTGACAAAAGCTCAATGTCAGAGACAGCGCACAATGGTAATAATGAAAAATCCCAAGTTATTGCTTGAGTGCCATGAGTGTCTGCTCTGTAATTGCACTCAGTCTTGCCCCTGATTTTCTTTATGTGAACCTAAATATTTTAGCTGTATCTGAGCCTTAGAGCATTTCCTACTCTTCCACACACCTCCCTCTTGGGAGATTAGTAGCCACAGCATATTGATCCATCACCATTTGATTGGGACTTGCCCTTTGTCTCTTGGGCTGCACTTTCTTGTACAACTTCAGCTGTGTTCATCCAGCAAGTTAATTGTCCAAGAACTAGTGCAAGCTTCTAGATGAGGCTCCAAGATTTTTACAGGTCTCAAGTAATTAGATGACTGCATGTTGCTATATCCATAAAATCAAATAGGTCTCCTTAATTGGAGATAATGTCTTTGACTGAATGAGAATAGCAAGAAAACAAAATGTAATAACACTAACATTGCAAGGACCTCCTTGTTTCCAAGCTGCATTTGGCTTTCGTTATTCTTTCATCAGGTCATTTTTCCCAGAAGTGACTAACAGGTCTGTGAATCCCTCAGGTTTTGGTTATAAGAGTTAGTTACAGGCAATGAAGATACCTGATTTCAGAGGGCAAGAGGGGCCAGTCCTAAAGCTGTAGTTCTTTTTTGAGTCTCACCAGGAATAACTTATTACTCTTTTAAATGCTCATTTAACTCTGGCTGCATCTAATCCTGAACTCAAATCAGGCATTAGTGTGTGCACTGCCTTTCATGCACACATGAACACAATCATGTCTCTCCATCACACTTCCTCACAGAGATGGACTTATTTATTAAGCATTTGTAGCATCCTGTATTCTTAACTCCCTTTCCTGTGTTTAGTTATGGTATTTTTGTTTTCAAAGAGACTAGTGAAGATAAAGAGATTTGTTCTTCTGTTTTATAAATTTGTGTTTTGCACTCCCAGTGCAGACTTGCTTACTGGTATGATACTCCTGGACGACAACAGTTTTCTTCTTCACTGTTCCAGTTAGCTTTATGGACCAATGTTATTTAACACTAAGGTAATATCTTACATGGCCCATGAAGAGAGAACATGATTTTGAATCCCCCTTTTCTGGTTTTCATTTTGGAATGATGCTTGTTTTTGCAAACCATTAGTTGCCAACTTCAGCTCCAGTACTTGGATAAAAGTTAAGTGCACTTTCAGTGTGTGCTTAAGTGTACAAGTTCAGTACTTGTATAAAAGTTAAGTGCACTTTGGGTACTTCAGTGTAAAGTCTAACTTTTCCTAGCTCAGATTTAAAACAGTTTGTACCAAGTCAAAAATACATCCCTTGTTATCTTGTCCTGTCTGTGGGCTTTGTTATGCTGATGTGTGTTGGTAACATGTTCCAGAGTATTGTAAAACTATTTTTTTGTCTAGATTCAAGGATCAAATTTTCCACTTGGATATCATCCTTGTGTAACTAAATGCTTTGCTTAAATTCCTTCATATCTAAAGGCAAACTCAGACCTGTCTAAAATGGGAATAAGGAAGCTTGCAAACAAGATTGGCAAAAGGATCAATGAGTGTGGAGGTCACAGAAGCTAGATCTTAGTTTTGTAAAGGTTTTTCTGTTCTGCCAAAAGAGAAAAGCAGGAGCACAATTGTTTTTATTGAATGTCTCTTTAAAAGGAACTTATTTTTTGATAACTGATTCTGACACACATTCAAAGTGAAACTCGCTGTCTCAACCTCATGGCAGAACAAAGGCCAGCAGATGTAATTACTAAAATCTTGAGATTCAAGTATTGGAGAAATCACCAGAGTTAGCAAGGGCAGTACATTTAATTGCTTGCAAAGGTTATAGGTGCATTTGCTTCTCTGATTGGAAGGCTGGAATTCAATTTAAAGTGATGCAGGATGTGACCTTGTAAAACTCAGTGCAGATTACTGGTAGGTGTGTGAGGGTGTGGGGTCTTCCAGCTCTGCTCAGAAGGAAAGGAGACTGTGAACAGCCCATCTGAAAGTTGAGCCTGTTGGTTGCAAAATGTGTTCAGGAAGAAATCAGCCTGGAAAAGGGAAAGATGGTTGTGTTTTACCTTTTTTTATGGTAATATTTGAGGGTAATTGCTTTAGCTAAATCCTTCAGCTATAAAGGACAAAAGGTCTCTCAGTGTGAGGAGATTTGGGTAGGAAACGAATGGGATTGGTGATGGAGGGGTATGGATTGAAGGATTAGGACATCTAGTGTCTCTCACTGTTCAGATGCTGAGATGCTGGTATCAGCCTTTAGTAGTCTCCTCTCTGTTCAGTTACAGCTATAATTCCTGGTTTTCACCTTTTCTCTGCTAGCCATGTTTAATTTCCCTTGTCCTTGAAGAAGGAACAATTTCTTACATGTCTAGCCATTTTTTCCCCTTCCTTCTTTGTAAAGGTTATCATTGCCCATAATCTCTCAAGCAGCTGCTGGCTTTTATGCATGGCACCTTGCTAGATGGCCGTAAATTTTTTACAAGACCACCACTGTTTTCAGTGAGCTAGAAAAGTGTAAGTAACTATTCACACAGCAGGACTCTTGAAAGATTCTCTGCGTACTTCTGACTGCAAGTATTGGGGTTTTTTCCTGGACTGTCAATTTTATATTTGGTGTATCTGCTTTCAGCTTATGCTTGAGGACCCTCACATTTTCCCCTTAGAAATGTGATTAACCTAGACAACCCTAAAGGAGGAAACATCTGAGCTGTAATTGCCAGTATTTAGAAATATGGTTGCTTGCCCAATTCAACAAGCCCTACTTTCTCTGGTATTTTTCCTTTCCTTCCTCTGTCTCTTCAGATTTGCTATCATCAAGAGTTTTTAAAATATATTCACATTTCAGGCTTAAATATAAATTTAGATTAGCTACCATTTAATTAAGATAACATCATCAGGATAATTAATTTCCTGAGATGGAACAACTATGCCCTTGTGATTTACAGCCTGTGCCTTGTGATTTTTTGTTCTGCACTGGAAATTCATGCAGGAGTGACATCAGCTTTGAGATGCCACGTCTGGTCACAGTGCCACCCCCAGCCTGGCTCGCTGGTGGGAGAGGAGTAGGGCTGGCTGAGGCTGAAGCCATAGCTGGGGGAAAACTTGACTGCATGGGAAGCAGTGCTTTTCTGGAGCTGCTGTAAGCTCTGAGCTATAGACTCATAAATTATTTTCCACTCTGGTTGTGGGGAAAAAAAGAAGAAAAAGTACCATATATTTCATATATTTTAGCTGTGTTGCTCCCTACGCTCCTAAAAAGCTCTTTGTGTACTTCCATTTTGAGTTCAGTGAGGTAACCTACACAGGAAAAACCAGAACAACTTTGTATCCATTCCACAGAGATTTGCTCCTGGCAACCTTTGAAGCAACTTATTAAAAGAAATATTTCTGCACTTGTAACTAATTGTGTAGGAAACAGACTTTGGTTAGCAAATACGTTTTTATGAGGACAAGCTGATTCATGCTTTTCCTTCTACTACATAAATCTATGCAGATGAATATTACTCTTATCCTTCCCATGCAGCTCTTTCAGAAATATTTTATAGCAAAACAAAGTAATTTTTTTTCAAAAATAACAGTAAATTGACTCAATGGCTTGAAAATTAATATTTTATTCTTGAATAAGATGTTGCTTGAGGAAATGAAAAATCAAGACCCATAATAAATATAGCGGTTAAAGATTGGCCAACTGGAAGTTTTTGTATTTTAGATCCAAATATACATTAGCTGTTGGAGAAATGGTTAGACAGATGGATGTTTAGTGTATGTGGATGGGATTTTTTTCTGGAGTTCTTGATTTAGCAGATGTACAGATGAAGTCTGTAAGATAATAGTGCTGAGCCAAGGCAAAGTTGCTGAGTACAGTGCTTTTTTTTTTTTAACTTATGACTCATGGGTGAATCTAAACTAGAACTATGTTTAATACTAATATGAAATTCAAATGATGGCTTTCATGGCAGACACTGGAAGTACATCTTTGGATAATCTTAAACCAGGCTTTTATTTCCTCCTGAATGTTCTGTGGTCCTCCAAACAGTAAAATTTTGCAGTGAAGGAAACTTTAGAAGAAACAAAATTGATCCCCTGGAGCGTATTTTCAGCATGCTTGTACATAATCAACAACTTCCTGCATTTGCTCTGGTTGCCAGCTCATGCCCAATTCCCACCAGTTCTCCACTATTCAGTGCCAGTTAAGACTCTTAAGACTCATGGTTCTGATGCCCTGAGCTATAGGGAGCTTGTGAAATCTCCTAGTTTGACAGGTCTGCCAAATTTTAGAGAAGGCAAAAATAACATTGCAGAGTAAATTTCCAGTGGGGAGTCGAGAAGTATGGTATAATTGCAAAATTCAAGCAGTAAATAAATGTGGATCTGTGTAAAAAGAGGACTTTGGAAGCAAAGGAACCAAGGGGCCCAATGTATATAAATAAAGCAATTTGCTATTTCTTACACCTCCCAGTAAGGACAAAGGAAATGACAGTACAGGTCTCCTCATGAGTGTTTGAAAGCTGCACTGTAGTGCTGGATTACTCTTTGGCAATCTTTTCTTACCCAAATCTGGCTGAAATCTGTCAAATTCCAATGGACAGAAACAGAACCTGATTTCAGAGTGTGTAGTTGACCTTTTTTTAGCTTGCATTTCCAAACCCTCAGCATGTTTTTGTTTTTCCACTGGGCAAAAGCCTCGGGTGCTGTGCAAACACTTCACCTCTCTGCGCTGCCCTGTCCCCTGCAGTGCCATCCTGCCCTGGGGACAGTGGCTGCACCAGAGTGGCCTTGTTTGCCGCAGCTCTGTGTGCCCAGCTGCTCCTGGAGCTCTCCTGGCTGAGCACAGGCAGGGCTGCTCTGTCTGGTGCTCAGCTGTGCTCCTTATGGGTAACTCTGCTGCTGCTGCTGTGGGCTCCTTCTCTGCCCGAAGGGACTAGGGGAAGCTCACCCCAGCAGCTCAGCTACAGCCAGGCCAGGACTGAAACCCCAGCTGCTCTGCAGCTTTTTTGGCATGGTCCATTCACCTAAAACTTGATGGGCTTCTTAGGTAATCCTGATGCATTCTGGAATGTGCTGTGCAGGCTCCATCGGTGCTGTT
The DNA here is from genome assembly GCF_901933205.1 of Camarhynchus parvulus. Classification (NCBI taxonomy): domain Eukaryota; kingdom Metazoa; phylum Chordata; class Aves; order Passeriformes; family Thraupidae; genus Camarhynchus; species Camarhynchus parvulus. The sequence continues at coordinate 13,435,065 of NC_044575.1, read as the reverse complement.
GTGCAGGAGGTGAGGTGAGGTCTGTAATGTTAGCAGAGCCCTGCCAGTGCAGTCAGCATAATGGCTTTGTTGGAGTCATTCAGGTGCCTGAGCTGTTTCCAAGCAGGTATAGGCAGACTTCAAGGACAAGATATGAGCATATCCTGAGCTCTTGCAGTGAGTGACTTGAGCTGGTAACTACTAAACAGCAAGTTAGGGAGTTTTGTTTGTTTATTATTATGTTCATTTGGTTTGTTTTGTTGTTGTTGTGGGGGTTTTTGTTATTGGGTTTTTTTTTTGTTTTTGGTTTTTTTCAGCAAAAGGCTGCAACTCCTCCTCCTTTCCCCCACTCCCAGAGTCCTGTGAGAAGAGTTTGGAGGTATGGATGCCTGCCTGCAGTCCCTGCAAAAGGCAGCAGTGGATAGTTCCAGCTAGGAGCACCTCGGGCTGTGTTTGTGCCTGATGTCTTTGGCATTAGCAGGGAGCAGGGGCCGCGTAAAGTGCCACAGTTTGCTCCACACCGAGGGCTGCTTCTGAGGCAGGGAGGTATAAAGGGAGGAGAGAGCTTTCCATGAAGATGCTTCCTCAGGCTAAACAAATGCTATCCTGTGTACTTCCCAGCTGAGGCTTAAAATAGAGATAATAAATTGATACATGTTGTGTTTTGTTTTTGAGCTGGTCTTCAGTCTCCAGATTGGCTTTTAAGTATCTTGTTGCTATGGAGAAAGAACAACTCTCTCTATGCAGTGGGTGAGGAGAGCAGCACTCCTCACAGCGTGGTGCTGTGCTGCCTCTTCATCCTGCAGCTTTTTTTCCTGAGGAAATACTGCTGTTACTGGTGTGCTGCCGTTTGATCTTGTCTGTTCTTGTGATTGATTTCCTCCCCCCTTTTCCTCGTGCCCTTTATGAATGCGCTTTCACCATCTCTGATTTTTATCTCCTCTGCCTTTTTTCTCAACGAGTGCTCCCTTCACTTCCAAATGAAAATTAGACTGTTTGCAGAGACTTATCCTCTCTCTCCCAGACACTTTCTTTTCTGTATTTGTGGTCAGTGGGAGATGCCAGATTTGTAGTGGGCACAGGAAAATACTTTGCTACCAATACATCTGTTTCTCTTCCTTAATTTTTTTTTTGGAAGTGAAAATTAGAGCCTGCACTCTGGGTCTACACACACAGCAGAGACGAGGGGTGTTTATGGAGGTTGCAGCAGCATTGTGCATCTGCTGCTGACTCCTTAGAGCAGCAGAGTGTGTGTCTCAACAGGCAGGCATGTCAGGAGCTGAACATGTATGGTGTTGGTGTCGCTCTGCTCCGTGTTGTTTCCCTCACCTTGGGCTCGGTGCCCAGGCAGTGCAGGCTGCAATGCAGTTTGCTCACAGGTCATCTCCCAATGATGAGATGATGTCTGTGCTGGGGGGAGCGAGGGGGAAGGCCAGGCCCAGGTGGTGGCAGGGAATACAAATGCACAGCCCCATGTACCCCCCTGTCCTTGGGATGTCAGCAGCTTGTTCAGCCCTGCTGTGTCAGAGCCCTGGAGCTGCACATTCGGGTGCATTTCTCAGGCTGTATCACTGAGAGCTTTTGTTTTTATGCTTTTCCTCCCCTGCTGCTAACTGGGGAACCAGTTTGGAAAATAAGAATGGTATTTTAATTGGAAATACACAAATGGGTAGGGAAAACTTGGAATGAGCCAGGGGAAATGCTGTGAAAGCAAATTCACCTCCTTTGCTGGTGGTTGCTTGATATCAAGGGACTGTTCCAGTTATTTTGAAAGGGCTCAGCTCCCAGTGGGACTCTGAAGTGAACAGGCCGTTTTTTCAAGGCCATCTGCTGAGCTTCTGGGTGCTGCTCATTTCTGGAGACCTCTGTAAAAATCTTGTCTACTTGTTTCAATGAGAATGCCATGTGCATACCAGATTGACCCAAATTTTTCTCTTGGTTTCCCTTTAATTTGCTATATTAAATTGATTCTGTCTCCATTTTCTGAATTATCTCTGATCCCCTGTGGTGTGAAGGAAGGCTGCTCATCTCCTGCTGCTGCTCTGAGCTGATATTACATTGTTAAACTTCTTGCTCACAGCCAGTCCTGTGTGTGTCTCTCCAGCCAGGGAGGTCTGAGTGTGTTGCTGCTCTGCCCCTAATCCTGCAGTGTCCATGGCTGTCTGCCTACCCTGGGGTGGCCTCATCTCCTTTGGGTCTGGCAGTCTCTGGTGGTGCTGCTTTGTGCAGCCCAGAAAGCAATTCCAAGAACAAGGCTGGGTTTTCCTTAGGGCAGTGCAGCCATGTGTGGAGGGCAGGCCAGTGCTCCAGGCAGTGACCGGTCTTGTGTGAAAGGGCTGCTTTTGGAGAAACATGACACAATTCCTCTGGTGGGCTCCACCTGGCCTGAGCCCCTTGGCAACCCAGCCCTTGTGTCCATGTGAAGTGCAGTGGCTTTCTTGCTGTATTAACAAGGAAGTAGGTTCTCAATCACTAATTATCAGCCATCGTTATTCAATGTACTGAGCAACAGGGTGTTAAGAACATAGGCAAGACAGTGTCTGGTATTCCCATCAGGGGCCCTCTTGGTACTACCAAAAGAGAAATACTGTTAGTATTTCAGTACTGTTAGTACTGTTCTGATGTGACCTTTAGGTCACAGCAGGTTGGCACTGCTTCAAGTGTTTGCTGTCATGGTCATCTTGGGAGCTGAGAGCTCAGTGATCAAAGTGTGGAACTTGGCAGAACAGTGTCAGAGGCTTTTCCAGGATTCTCTGCTTGTGTCTCCACGCTGACACTTCTGTTGCTGGGCTACTTTTTTTGGGAAACAAGCTTCTTGTTACTGAAACAATTATATTCAGTGATACCTCCATGAGCAAAGTGCTCTACCACGCTCCCTTTGTGAGGCTGGAAAGGGAGAAGGGAAGAAGGGGACTTCACAATTCAGCTTTCAAATAGTAGTTGCTAGAAAAGGAACTGTGTGCCTAGAAAAATTTTCATTCTGTGTTTATGAACAGGTTTAAGTGTTTCAGAACCAGGCTTAGAAAAAAATGTGTATGTATACATAGCATTAATATAATTGGTGTATTTCTGTAAAAACAGAAATCTACTTATCTGCTGAAGGGAATTACAGAATGCAAATGCTACATGATCATCATCTCTGCTGGCAAGATCAACCCAAGCATGAAGCAGGAGGTTGTCAGGATCTCTTGTTCCTGGGAAACAAATTGACACAATAAGACAAAGCCTAAAATCTCACAAATAACACAGATGTGAAGAATTTCTTTTAAGGCAATGTTATACCAAGCTGTAATGGTTTGATATGTCAATATTTTGATTTAAACCTATACTTACATGTTTTGTGTATGTGTGTATATATGTGGGAGTGAACAGAGCTTGTGAGCTTGTGCCTTTTCCTGTTGGAGATGACAGAAATTTTTCTGACTGTGTTTTGCAGGTCACAGTCCTAAGTCCTTCACTTGGACTACACATTATGGTCATGTAGTGATAGGTTGGACATGAAGATTTTTTTTCTCTCAGTACCAGGGCTCAAGCAATATGGTCTTGGAGGGCTCAGTGTATTGTTTAAGACCTTGGAAATGGATGAGATACCAAGGCCAGAGCTTCCTCACTCACATGTGCTTAGGACAGTTAAGCCATGGAAAGCAAACTGCATCCCACCGCATGGCAGAGTTTGGATTGCTCCTCTGTAGGAGCTCAGGAGACAATCCTTTCAGCCTTTCAAAATGCTTCCCTGGTCCTGTTTAACTCACCTAACCATTAGGCACTTCACTGAATGAAGGGCAAATGGTTTATTTTGACAAGCACTGTAACCTTTGTTTCAGTGTTTTTTTTTCATCCTCTCAACATGTCTTGCAATAAGAGACATTTGCAGACTTGCAAGTTTGTAAAGTTGCAATTATTTTGGAAACGTATACAATGTGAGCTACAGCAGTTTCATTATCAGTGCGAAGCCTGTAGCTGGAAGAAGGAAGAGGAGAAAAAGACCTTGAAGGACTATCATTTAGAGCTTCTGTGCTGGTACATTTTGAGGCCGTAACCTGATGGCTCAGCAGCCAGCAGGGCTCAGTCCCTCACTCTGTGGTCTCTGTGTCAGCAGGGTGTTTAATATGACAGTGCTTTTTGTGATAGGAGCTGCTGACTTCTGGGACTGCCAAACAGATGGTGACTACGTGAGAACACATGTAAGTGGCTGACACTGTAGATCTTGTTTTCCCCAGTTGTCGTGCTGCTCAGGATGCACTATTTAAGGCTGGAATCAGCATAAAGGGTCCTATCATCAAGAAAAAAAGGAAAAATAACAAACCCTCAAACCAAACCAAACCCAAACACATTGAGACCTCATGGTTCTGATGCCCTGAGCTATAGGGAGCTTGTGAAATCTCCTAGTTTGACAGGTCTGCCAAATTTTAGAGAAGGCAAAAATAAGACTGCAGAGTAAATTTCCAGTGGGGAGTCGAGAAGTATGGTATAATTGCAAAATTCAAGCAGTAAATAAACGTGGATCTGTGTAAAAAGAGGACTTTGGAAGCAAAGGAACCAAGAGGCCCAATGTATATAAATAAAGCAATTTGCTATTTCTTACACCTCCCAGTAGGGACAAAGGAAATGACAGTATAGTGTCTCCTCATGAGTGTTTGAAAGCTGTACTGTAGTGCTGGATTACTCTTTGGCAATCTTTTCTTACCCAAATCTGGCTGAAATCTGTCAAATTCCAATGGACAGAAACAGAACCTGATTTCAGAGTGTGTAGTTGACCTTTTTCTGAGATGGATCTCAGAAACGTCAGCCTTCTGACGTTTGTTCTTATATCAGCATATCTGCAGCTTGTGGAAGTTTAAATATTAAAGCATAATGTCTGAATCATAGCAACCCCTTCAGTGTCCAATGAGAAAGCCAATCTGTCATATTCACATGGTACCTTTTACTCCATCTGCAAAAAGTAGCTTTATGTATGCTTTTTAAAGTAAAGGAAAAAAGAGCTGAAAATCCAACCCTTTTTGAAAATTACACTATTTTGGAGCTGGCTAGTGCATAGGATTTTTTGCAGAGTAACATTGAGTTTCTCAGCAAGAATGAGGATTTTTGTCTGGAGAGAAGTGTGAGTAGAGGAAAAGCAAGATCCCACAAGTTTGGAAAAATGGGAAACTTGGTTGAGATGAGCAAACCTTAAGCTGCCTCAGAGTACCCAATTGCATCCAGCAGTCTCTCTGGGTACTGTGCCTGGTGCAAAGTGTACGATAGCAGTGCAGAAATTTCAAGGCATGGGAGTAGTTGTAGTAGTAGCACTCAAGCAGAGAGGTTAAGCAGATGATCTCCAGAGGTCCAGACTAAATTGTTCCATGTCCTGAATCTGTTCTTGCCTGGGGTCCATGAAAGTTCTGAACAATAAGCTGGGTTTAAAATACAGACATGGAAAAAATGAGAGTGGTGAGGCCACACTGGCTTTCAGGCAATAAAAATGATATAAATTAGCTAAAGTGTCACGACTAAAATGAACTTCCATGCGGAAGGGAGGCTGGGGGCACTGTGCTTCAAATGTCACTATGTCATTCTCACTTTCCCATAGGCTGTTTGTCTCCAAAATTTTGGAGAGACAGTTGCCTGGGTGGAAGGACATTTGGAAATAGTTTGGTAGCCAATGGAGATGCCCAGGCAGCAGCTAAACCCTTAAAAAGTAACAGGAATGAACCACTGTCATATTGACCTTCTGAGCCAAGGGGAACTGCTGTACTGCTGAGATCCTGGTTTTTATTGCTGAAGGGATAAATGAACGTACTTATTTAGCGAAATGCTCAGAAATTTGGTTGTATATTGCGCTGCTGATGAAACTTGATAATGATTTTGTTCAGGTTATTTTTGCATGGCTGGAGAAGGGACAATGTGCGTGTACTTTGTGTGAGCCTTTCCAGACAGCGTGTGACTGTCCTGACCTGCTGTCCTTGGTTGTCTCCTAAGAGAAGGTGGTTAAATAATGCTGGAGTTGTATGACAGGGGTTTTGTAATGCGAGTAAATATCATCTGTTTAGCTGTAAGCAAATAAATCTTTTAAAATATCACAGTGGATACCTTAGGGGAAGAAGAAATATAGCTACTGCATAATGCTTACACAGTGGGATCCTGGTTTGGAGGAGGGCTCTGCCTGCAGTTTATGTCTTCATGTTAATTACAAAGTCAGGAAAAGGAAATGGGAGTGTTGTTGGAGGAAATCAGTGTATTTCAAGTTTAGTTTAAAAATAACCAACACCTTAAAAATCTTGTACAGTTGATCAGGAGATTAGTGTCAGGGTTTTTTAGAACACTTGAATCCTGAGTATAACAGTGGATACAGACAGCCATATTCTTGACAGTGCTGGTGTGTTCTGGGAGCAGAGCATGGAAAATCACCCCTACTTGATATCTCTGAAGCTGAAATCAGATAAGTCTGGCCTCTTTAAAGGACATATTGTTCCTGCTGTCACTCATCTCTTCTGACATTGGTACTTCTAATACTCTGATTCAAGATCTCAGTGCAGTAAAGATTTGTGGTTGGTAGGTCTGAGAGTTGGTTTTCTTCCTGAATGACTTGTCTGAATGAACTACTAGAGTCCTACCAGGAATACTGAAACAGAGGAACATTGTATATGTGAATGGAAATTAATTAAAATTTTAAGATAATAATTTATAATGTATGACTCTTGTTATGGTTTCAGCTGGGATAGTGAATTTTCTTCCAGTGACTGGTGAAGTGCTGTGTTTTGGATTTCAGATGAGAAAAATGTTGATGTACTGAGGATTTAGTTCTTTTGAGTAGGCTGGGAGAGGGGACATAAGGAGCTGGGAGGGGACATGGCCAGGGACAGCCAGCCCAAAGTGGTCACGAGGATATTTCATACCATATGGCATCATTCTGAGCAAAAATTTGGGAGGGGAGCTGCTGCTGCTTAGGCAACTGGCTGGGCATCAGCTGTGGGGTGGTGAGCAGTTGTATTGTGCATCACTTGTTTTTGTGTATTCTTCTATCATCGTTATTATTATTATTCTTTCCTCCTTTTTTGTGCTATCAAGCTGTCTTTATTTCATCCCACAAGTTTTACCTTTTTCCAGTGCTCTTTCCCATCCCACTGGGGGGCAGTGAGGGAATGCCTGCTGAGTTAAACCACAATTACATTAGAAAAAAAACCAAACAAAAAACTGCACCTGTTTGTTCACAGTATGGATTTCTTGTCTTTTCAGTTTTGCTTTGCTGTTTTGTGATCCAGAATACAGAGCTTGTTAACTGTTTATTACTGTACTGGTAGTCTTAACATTGTCCTTAGTTATTTATAAAGAATGATTTAATAGATTAGTAGTAGCATTAACCAAGTCTTGCTTATTGATTTCCCAGTATAATAACAAATAAGTGTACTGCCATAGTTAACTGTACAGACAATTAGTGGCTGCATGTTTGGAGCCAGATGCTCTGCTATGATAATAGTGAAATAAGTGGAGATTTGCCAGCAAATAACTTGGCCTGCTTTCTGTTTGGCTGTTTAGAAATGCATTTCTACTTTGTAAGCCCCAGTGTTTTGAAAGATCTGTCTGCAGGTATGTCATGGTTAGATGGAAGCTATAATTTCTAGGAAGCAGCAGATGTTTAGTGTGTCTGGTGAGTGACAACACTGGCACTGGGCTAATTGTCACATTCTTAATGGTCATATCCCTGGTCAATGGTCTTAAGCCAGTAATAATCAAAGGCCTGATTTATTGAGTTGATGTGGTTGCTTTTTTGAAGGAAGAGGAGGTATGGCATATTGATTAATAAATTAAAAAGCAGCTTCCTACATGCACAGGATTTTAATTTGGGAAACTGGTATCTATTGCTGTGTGGAATAACAATTTTAAGTAGCTGAACTAGAGAAGTGCATGTTAACATTGTTTGTGAATAAATTAATTCTTAATGTTGTAGGGCATAGCTGGATGCAGGGAACATTAAAAGAGCTTGACAGTATGTAAACCAAGATTCTGGTGTCCAACAGGAGGTAACATTCGCTTTATTCTAATAATTGATTAAAATTTTATTAGCAGACTTTAAGATATTGGTGGGGCAGCTCTTCAGGGATGAGCAACCTAAACAAGTGCCTTCCTGTTTCCATAGCAACACATCATTTTCATCCTTTCCAGGCTGCCAGGATTGCATTGTGTACTGCAAGAGTATTAGACTCAGTAGAGCTATATTAACAGCTCAGTATTTTCCCTAAACCTTGCTATTAAATATTTTCATTTTGGATGATGATTAAAATAAAAAAAGTAGTTGTGATTATTGTGCTTTTTTGAGAGAAATAAATCATGACAGCAGAGCAGGAAATGAGACCTGGTAGCTGGGGTAAAGTGTTTTGGTCCCCTTCCTTGACTGCAAAACTGGCAATTCCTGTGACCATGCAAATCCACTTTGTCAATAAGGTCAAGGTTTTTGCAGGTCTAGCTCTCAGTCTGTTGGTAATTGTTAAAATCTTTGGAAGTGTTTTTGATTCATATTGTTTAAGCTGTTGGAGAGAACTGAAGCAATGTAGTAAAGGTTAAGGCTATAAATGGGGGCCATTAGCAAGGATCAGTTTTCCAGCACGGTGGATCATGGCCTTGGAAGCACATTTAGAGGTGGCATTTTCAAGCTCGACGTAAGCTATTTGGTAACTTTCCAGGATATTTGAGGCAATTTCAGACTGCAGCATATTCATATTTTGCTATGAGCTTAAAACTGTTCTGTTGGATTTGGAATGTCAAACTTGTCTATCAAGTCACAGAACTCTTAAGACTGGGACAAAGGATCTCAGTATCATTTTCACACAGTTCTCAGCTGCTGTGAGCACAGGAAAATCCTTTAAAATGCATATCCTTTGGATAGAGAAATACCTTTTAGAAAGATGTGTCTTTTGTCTTGTCTGCCGGAGATGAATAATTCAGTATATCCCTATGCAAATGTTTGTTACTCTATGAAAAACTGGGTGCACCTTATTCTTCTCTCCATTTATGTAGTGTCAGTTTCCCAGTGATGAATCTTTGTCAAATACAGCAATGTGCTATAGTGTTTTCTGTGCTGATTGCAAGTGTGTCTTCTGTTTTGGCATTGTGGAGGCTTAAATCGCTGTTGAAACTGCAAATTTTAAAATGCTGTTTTAATGTTACCGCTATACAGTAAAAGAAGCAAATTGCCACGAGGAAGTATTTAAGCAATGCACGGAGATGCAGATCACCACAATATTTTCCTTTGGCCTTTAGGATGTTTAATTTTCTGTTTCTCTAATTGTATAAATTTTTCCACGGGGTGTTGCAAGGCTTGTCAATAAAAATCTAGAGCTTTCACAGTGGTTGTCGCTATAGTTACACAGTGCAGCTCTTAGCCTCCTGCACAGAAAGTAAACCTCCTGCAATCTCCTAAAATCCTTTATTGGCAGAGAAAGATTGAAAGAGACTGCTGGTGAGCAGGTACCAAGCAGATTCTCTGTTGCACTGATACATTTGCAGCTAATGCTGTCTTCATGCAGAGGTCTGCAGAAATGTTGCGTGGATGAGGACAGCAGGGAGAGGGAACAAAAGGCATCTTTTTAGGGGGAAAGAGGTGCTGGACACAGAAAGAGGAAGGGAAGAAATAAGTGCCAAAATGAATTAAAAAGAATGTCAGTTCATAGATGATGTCTCCATGAAAAAGGGAGTAAGATGCCTTTTACAGCCCTGTGAGCTGTAGCCCTCCACAGTGGCAGAAGTGTCACACTCACAGGATGCTGCTCTTCTCCTGACTCTTTAATTCCGTGCTTCACTTAATCCTCAGGGTCTGTGCAGCACAAATGTGGAAATCAACGCTGACTCCTAGCAATAGCTTTTTGTCTCACCAGATCCCATATGCATTCAGGAGCCCTCAAATGGCTTTTAGCCTGGCTTGTCTGTACTTACCTGAGTTCTGCCTTCACTCTGTATTATTTTCTTTCCTTTGTCCTGAATGACCATTAATTTAAGGATGTTGTATGAATTACTCCTGTAAATCACGAACTTGTAAAATTTTCCCTGGGATAGTCAAATACCCCTGGACTATAGGTGGGTGAAAAAAAGCACTGAGGAGCATTTTCCCAGGAAATCACTCTTTAAAAGCAGGCCTATATAAGTCACCTTTGCCTTAATGATTCCTTCCTTAAGTTCTTTTCGTAACTGAATAAAGTAATATGCATTTATTTCATATCAGTCACCATGTGAGAAAGGGTAATTAAGTGCATAATGTCTCGTGTTAAATGTAACTGTTCATTTTTTCAAGTGTATTCTAAATACACAGGTGAACCAAATAACACCTCCACTTCAGGATTTTTATTCACTTCTTTTCTCAAGTTCCAGATTTACAGAGCACTGTGAATGTAAACCCATGGATGATTAAACACCATAGAGATTTTTAGAGCTTTTTCATTGTTTGTTTTCATTACATAACATCCATGGGCTCAAGGTGAGGTCAGACCCTTGGCCTAAAGAGGTAACAACCTAAAGTAGTTAAAATTAGGTGGGAAAAAGTAGAAAGAGCACAGTCAGGGAGAAGCCTTTAGCCAGTAATGCGGCACTCAGAGGTGTAGTCCCCTGCTGCCTGCTGCTTCTTGTGATGGTTTCTGCCATTTGTCAGAGGGAAGGTCTGACCAGATCCCTTCAGAGCTCAGGAGGGAGGATTATAGTTCTACTTTGTGCAGGGCAATTCTCCCTCTGTAATGAGAAAGTTTGGAGTCACACGGCTAAAAGGAGCAAAGCGTCAGTAATGGAAACAGCTGGAAATGAAGGAATTAGTCATGACTCAGGGTTTTGCTTTCAGTTGCACTCCAACTTTTTTTCTCATGGCTTCTTTTTTCATTTCAAGGATAAGCAATTGGTCCACTTTGCCTTTCCCATCAGGGCTTGCCTTTGCTTCTTAAATCCTGTTAAGACCTTTGCTGATTACCAGTTGGAGAAGCAGCTTTGAATCCATCCATGTAGTCAGCCTGAGAACTGGTTACCTAATCACATTGCCAGCTAAGGAGTTTTTGCACCTCCTGGGGCTTGGGTCGAGCCAGTGCACACTGACACGAGGCTGAACTTGAATTACATTGCCTTGTAGATGGAAAGTTGTGGTCAGTATCATGTCAGTCAAATAAAACCTTCAAAAATAGAATTATGCTTTGGGCTGAATACAATGTTGTCATTGTTTAATTGTCCCCTGGAGAGCCAAAAAAATTTCTCAGTAACAAAAGCGTCCAAAAAGCATCTCTTGCAGAGAAAGCAAGAAATATTTCTGCCTGAGAGAGCTTTGGGAGCTTTCTAAAACAAATAAAAAAACGCCAACCAAGCCAAAAAACCCACAACACCTAATTAAAAAAAAAGAATTGAATTCAAGAAAGTGCTCTGGGAACTGTAGACTAATTAATTAGAAAGACTGCCTAAGAAATTTCTGAAAAAGATAACCTTTCATGCTGGAAAGTAAACAATTCCATGAGCAACCTTTCAGCAAGACACACTGGCTAGGGGAGAAGGTGTTGAAAATCAGAGCAACCGAGAGTATTCAAACCATATTTCAACACAGTAATTTAAAGTGTTCAAAGCAATAGCTACTACTTAAACATAAGAATAATTCCCATTTCTTCAAAAATTACTCCAATGTAATGTGTTTCCTCCATAATAAGAGGCATTATCATACAGAAATTGGTAACAATCCATCAGGTAGCTGAAAAATCTTGGGAAGTCCCTTTGGTGTATATTTGAATGAACTAGGTACCAAAGATGCAGTAAAACTAGGAAGACACAGCTTCGTGCTGAAGGGGCTCCTGATGCAGAGCTCACCATCTTGCTATAGAAAGCTTTGTTAGGTGCACAACATTCAGGGTTTTCTGTGCATAGATGACATTTTGGATGGGTTACATAAGAATGTTCGAAATTGTTTAAAGATTTGAAATGTCAGTGGATTTCTGATTTTGCCTGGGAAGCACCTAATTTTTCAGAAAGCTCAGTGTCTCCTGGCAGCAAGTTTGTAAAGCAGGTTGGGCTGGGTATCTGGGGTAAGGTCTATTTGCTTTAACTTGAAACTCTGCCTGAGCTAGTCAGCTATCTGTAGGCAGTGGAGAGGAAGAGATGGGTGAAAGGGTGGCGATAGAAGGATTCTTTTGACTTCAGATATTTGCTTTGGGTGAGATGAACCCCACTCTAAAACAGCCTGTTTGTCGCTGGAGTGTGAGATGATTTAGATTCCTCTGTGAAGGGTGTCTATGTGCATGCACAAGTACATACACCGTGGATGTTTTGGGCTTAGGTAAGATGAATCCCACTTGTAGAAACTCAGGTACTCCAAAACACCAGTGAACATCTGCAGAGGGATGTGTGCAGAGACAGAAATTGTGTTGTGCTGCAAATCGCATTGTTGCTACCAATGCAGGGTCTGAAAGCATGAAATCTGTTTAGCAAACATCCCTGGTTATATGTAGAATACATGTCTGCATGTGTACAAAGAAATATTTTGCAAACACAAATATTAAGTGTAGTATTGCCACTCGTGTTCTAATCCTTTTTAATATCTGTTTTTTGGACCAAAAAAAAAAAAAAAAAGACACATGGGTAGCTGTGGTCATCTTGAAATTATTTGACCTGGGTGGTTCTTGTATCCTTTGTAGTATTTTATAGTATTTTTTTATTTTTAACCTTTCTGTGTCAGTAATTGTTACAGAGAGCTTTAAAATGCTGATAGTGCCTCCTCCCTCTCCTCCTAAGAAAAAAAAAATTAAAAGAAATGAAAAGGCTTTAAATCAGAGAATCCAAGCATTTTGAAATCTTTAGATTAATTTGGAACATAAATCACTTCTGATAGGTTGATTGAATGCTTAAAATTCTTATTCTTGCTTCATCTATTCGTGAATAGATTTAAGAAACTTCCATATATTGGGTCTCACTGAGATAGAGTTCATTTTCCAGAATCATGAGAATTGCATTTTGGTTCACCCATGAACAGAACTACAGTTCTATTAGTAAGTGAGCCTGGTAAGTAAGGATCTCTCAGCTGTGCTGTACAAGGAATATTTTCATGATTGGTGTTCAGCAGGCTTTAAGTTATTACAAAACGAGAGAAAAAACCATTTCAAAGTGATTTAAGAAAACATCTCAATATTGTCTGGCTTTGTCATTTTCATATTTGGTTGTACTGTTTTCCAGCAGTGTAAAGAATAAATTCACCTTCTCTCAGATGCCTGTTGGAGGTTAGTGAGAACTACTTTGTGAAGTGTTCATTTGTTTGGATGTTATATACACAGTCCTGTGGACATACAAGCCTGTAATCTATTGCCTTTCTTGCTGCATACTGAAGCTTGCTGTTTTACCAGAAGTTTGGGCTTGATTGGATTTTTATCTTTTACACTATGTTTTCAGTATTATTATCTATCACTTTAAAGGTTTTCATGCTGTTGGCTTTTTCTCTGTGAGTAATGATAAATATTTTTATAGGGCCAAATGTGGCTTTAAAATCTACCTAATCCTTTTCTGTCTGCCTTTCTTTCTAGGCTGCCTTCTATATCTGCTCCTGCTGTGTAATTAGTCTAGTGCCAAATATAAAATGGAAGAAATTGGCTTTCTGCATGGACACAGGAAAGAATAGTTAGGCCAATGTATGGAGACCTCATATTGCCAGTGCTTCTGTTTCCTCCAAAGTGAGGAGAGCAAAGCTCCTGAATTCTTATTTTGGTCAATATTATTTCAGACATAGAAGCGTTTGTTTGGTTTCACTTTTTTATTTTGAAGAATACTTTGTTATTCCATGTCTCTGGTAGATATAATCCTTCCAAAATGGTGTCAAATATTTCTGTCTTCAGTCCAGCTAGTTATGCAGAGGATCCTGCATAAGGTTATGCAGAGGATCAGATGGGAAAGTGCTGAGCGCCGTTTCAGGGACCCAGCTTGCATTGTCCATTCTGGTCTCCAACCTTCTGGAGCTGGCATGGTGCCTCTGAATCCCTCTGCCCATCAGCTGTTCTCCCTATTGTGGTGCCAAAGACAGATTTTACTTTCCAGACTCAGATGCCCGCACCTGATGTGTGAATGCTGTTTTCAGTACAGCTAATTTGCCAGCACCCAAAAAATGTAGCAGAGCAGAAACTATCAGAAAGCATCTCACAGCATTGATTACTGGAATTATTCATTGCAGGACACTGTTTTGTGCTTGCCTTTCTTCCAAGGACTGGCTTGGTATATTCCCTCTGCTTAAGGAGCTACCCCCAATTCAGAATTTAGGTGCATCTTCTACTGATGGAGGCAAAGTGGTGAGGTGTCCCCAAAACATACCTTGAGCATTATGTGTAAGGGATGTTGTTTGCCTTTCCTAATCAGAACAACTAAAATGGTGTCACTTAGCACCCATTAGCATACCAAATTCTGCCAGTGTTTCTCTCCTTGCCTGGTGCACTTCTAGGGAAGATTAGGTAAGAAGGATGTGAAGTGGGGGATATCTGACCACAGGGGAGGGTGAAGGTAGAAATGTGAAGAAGTTGGGCTACAGCAAGGTTATTTTCTGACTGTCTGGCCTGAATATTTAAAAAATGCACACCAATCATCTGCTCCATGCCACTCAGGGCTGGGGTCTGTTTAGCCCTGTGTTCCTTGAAGTCCTCATATTTTGCCAGCTTGGTATTGAAATTTAACAGCTTTGTTTTTTCCATCAAGAGTTATGGGTTTGTAATAAAATAGTTCAGTGAATAAGAGTAATAGAGAATAGGGTAAAATTTGTCAATGCAGATAAAGAAAGGTAAAAGTTTGCAAGCTATGCTTTACATGTTGCCCAGAACCTCTGTTCTGCACCAGAAGTGATGTCTAAAGCTGTTTCCATCTAAGCAAACTCGCCTTTGGTTTTAACACATATTGATGGCAGAACTCTTCTTTTGCTTGATATCAACAAGCAATTCCTCCAGACCTCACTCAACAGTCATGTATGATTTTGAAATGATGATTAGAGAAGCAGATCCAATCCTGCCTAATAGGCATTTTCCTTTTGAGGCTGTCTGCTTTGATTCTCTTCCTGACCATTTTTAATTCTTAATGGTATAGTACTTGTTTTTAATTATAGCTGGCTATAGAGTTCTCCAGAACACTCTTTCTTTCATAGCTAGTTTTGACCACTTGCTTACTTTTCCCAGAACTCTTAGTGAAATGTGACACTAAGTGAACTCTTGCTTTAAAAGTACAGCTAAAAGAATAGAGTTGTTATTCCTGTGGTCCTGGTGTCCCTAGCTATTGCTTACCTGTGGAGAAAATTCATGTATCCTATCTGGTACACATTATTTGGCTCATTACTTTGCATAAGTTTCTTGACACAGTGATATGACTGAAGTTCCTGATCTTTTCCTAGCCCTTAAGAAATAGGAAGAGCTGGACCACTTGGTCCTGCTTGGCAGAAATCAGTCTAAGAGCTTAGCCTTGTGGATGAGACTGAAGGTGCAGTTTGTGGTGTTAATACTTTTCAGTTTGTTTCGGGTTTTGTTGTGGTGATTTTTTGAATTGTTTTTCTTCAGTATTGCCATTAGAAATTAACACCAGCTCAGCCATGCACAGCCAGCCTTGGGTAAGAGCATTGTGTTTCATCAGCCCTTCTGAGAAAACGTGACTTGTTTTTGGTGCACACACTTGACGTAAACCTCTCTATGGTTTGTGTTTGAAGTCTGAATCATGGGAATTTTCTTTTTTTTTTTTTTTTTATTGCTTGGTTTCATCTTTTGTCATAGCTGTTATCTGTCCGTTTTCTTCTTTGAAAGGGGTCCTGTTAGTTCACAGAACAATATTCTATGAGACAGAGGGCAACGGTGGCTGCAAATGGCATCAGTGTGAACATGAGGATGTTACCACTTTTTACTCCTTTTCTAGGTGCTCAAATGACCCAACCCTTGTTGTATCTGAGCAGGTCCCGAGTTAGCCCATTCAAACTCCTACACAGTGGTGAGTATAAGAGTCCCTGTAACAATAGGCACAGACTGAGACAGACAGACAAGACAAGGCACATGACCCACAGGAGTTTTATTAGATGTGCACTTGCACTACAGTACAGTGCAAGTAGGCACAGTTGAACCAGGTACAAGTGGGTTAACTCTAGTACAACAGTTGCAGCACAGAGGAAACTTAAAATCCACAAATCCTGCCCAGAAAGGAGGGTTAGTTCACCCTGAACTCTCTCTGACTACAGCTATGCTATAGCTTTTATCGAGCTATGTATTTTAAAGCTCTCACAGTGCAGTACTACAGTGCTGTCACGGTTACAGCTGCACTGTGACACTTGCAGGGTGCCACCATCTGAGCCATTGTGATACACCAAGATCACAACTTGAAACTTTGCAAAATAAGGCATCCTAATATCAGCAGTGCTGAGCTGCAGCTACTTTTGTTCTGTGGCGATGTTTGCGTAGCAGTGAGAAAATCTATCACTTCAATCAGAAACTCAGCAACTCAGTCGCCACTTGTTTCCTTGATTTCTATCTTTGCATTTCTAACACTTTAGCTTATGACTGCTGGAATTGATCTCAGATTACTTGTTAAGCATGGTGGGGAAAAAAAGCCCTCACTTGTTTAATATCAACAAGCAGATTTTTTAGACTTCACTCAACAGTAATGCACATTCATAATCATGTGTCTTGAAATTTGACCAAAATGCAGCCTTGCAAATTGCTAAGGGAAAATGAAAGGGAGAAGTTCAAACTAAAGCCCATTTAAACACAAAGCTAATTTACATAAGATGTCCATGTGGAAGGTTTACACATTTCAGTTCTTGGTTCTGAGTTGGAGAATTGTGTTCTGCAGAAAAGGACACCTTCAGAGATAAATCCCAGAATACTCACTCTTGTTCAGTGCAAACAGCCCTTCAGAGGAAGAGAATAGCAGTCAGAAGAGAAGAAATTGTAGGTAAATGTAACCATATGGACTATCTCTTCAGCTTTTGTTATATCATAAGTATTTTCTATAAGTTGCCAAGGACTGACAGTCATCTATAGCCTGGTCTGTGTGGTTGCCTTAAAGTTCATGCTTATAAATAGACCAGTGTTCTACAAAGGGTTGCTGTATGAAATATGTTAAGCACCAAAGCATTTCCAAATATCCTTTTCCAACCTAGCTGTTCTTCCTGGTTGAGAGAATTCCTGAGAACCCAGCAGGGTCTCTAGTTTTAGACTTCAGCCAGCAAAGTAGGAAGAAGCACCATTTCACCTGCATGCACCTGCTCATCCTGCTGACTGTCCTTTCTCCTGCTCTTTGATCTGCGTAGTGCTGTGAAAGCTACATGTAGACCTGGAATTTAGTTTGAGGGGGTTCTCAGATTCTTGCTTCTGTGTTCATCTATGACTTTTCCTAGGCCTGTGCTGAAGATGCCCTTCAGTTCTAGGTCTTGGAGGTAACATTGTAGGTCAGATGAATCACAGCTGTCCCCTCCTTTTCTTTGTGTCATCACTTAGGTCAGTTTGAAGTGTGTGCAAATTTGAGGTGGTAATGCTTTACTGCCCAGACTTCATGGGCGCAAATGGCCATGGCACCACATGGTCCCATGGGACACTTGGATGACTCACACTCTTCTAGATGAGCTCGGACATTCTGCCTTGCGTGGGTGACCTCTTACTAAGCACTGGGTGTAAGGTATTTTCTGCATGTTCTGTTTCATATAGTACAGAGGATCATGAGACTGCAGGCTCTGGCTCTGTGGTGAGACTGTGATTGTCTACTTCTGGCCATATAAAGTTTAAGCACTGTGACACATTGAATGCCTGTCACTGTGAGAGGCAGGGATATAAGTTCTGAATGAATGTCACTCTCTGCCATGTCTGATATCCTGATGGAACAGACACTAGTGCCACGGTCAGAGCTTCAGGACAAATCTCTCCGTTAATTAATTTCTGTCAGGTGTTTTTGTCCTGTACTTATGTGACCAAAATTCAAAGATTTTCTTGTCTTCTACAGGTGTAGAAAAAAGCATCTTTAATGCTTAATCCTCTCTGCACTGCAGCTGCTTCGTGTATGATATAATCCTCATGTATTGTCAGTGGACCAGTAACGTTCAGTCTTGCGCAAAGTCGTGAGCCCAGGTTTTGTTCTGTGTTGAGTTGGAGATGCTTTCCTGTTGGGAAGGAATTGACAAGTTTGAGTAAAACCAAAACAAAAACCTCGTGCAGCACCTGTGAGCTTTAGACATAGTTAATACTATTCATGTTTCCCCATGGAAACAGAAATGTGAACAGATAATCCTTGCAGTAGATTTCTGTCCTTGCTACCTACACAGAGCAAAGCAACTGTCTCCATCCTACAGGGCTTCAGTTCCACCATAACAACTACATGGGTGCATCAGCCCAAGAAATCTGTAGTTGCAAGTCTGTTGTTTTTAAATCCTAGGATACAATTTTGTGAAGTTCTTGCTCTTTTTTTTTTTTGGTTCAAAATGACTATGCCTTACAGTGAAGGAAAAAATAAATTCTATCATAAACTAGACTGAGTGGTAACCTAAACTGTTTATTTGATGTAATGTGGAGTGATTCTTTCAAATAGATACATATTAATTTGTGCAGTGAGCCATTCAGCTCCTGCTTTGAAGTGCCCTGTGAGAACAGAACAAAATTTCTATTGTCATTGTAATTTGGCAAGATAACACTTCCTCTAGGGGTGGGCTCAGTTATTTGCCTGATGCTAAAAACAGTGCACAGGAAAATGCACAGCAGGCTTGCATGGATCTGCTACAGCTTTTTTTGCTAAGTGACATCTTACTGTGTTTTTCCCCACTTCTCTGCATTGCTGGATGTGGGACTCCTTCTCCACAAACAGTTTTCAGGCTGTGGCAGATGTGCTACATTTCCCTTGGAAATTATCATAAACATTATTCCTTCCCCTTCCCATTTTGTAACTCTTGGCTACTTAAATGCTGTGGAAATGAAACGGAAAAGATTAGATGTGCTCTGTACTGTTCTTTTTGCTGTTTGTGGGATAGACACTGACATCGAAGTATAAACTAGAAATTAGACTTTCCCAAGTGAAATTTAAGTGCAAAGGAGATGTGTAGCCTCATTGCTGCATTTTGCAGTACTGCACATGCCAAAGCTCCTACTAGGCTTATTGTATTCTCAATTTGATTTTTCTGACTCTCTTCAGTAGGTGGTTATGGATTGTAATTGGATATTCTGACAGCTGGCCTTGAGGCCGTGACCCAGTTTGAAGTCCCTGCTGTATTGCAAGACACAAACGTAGCCGGAGAGAAGGTCCTATAACAAACCAGTGCTTCTGCTGAGAAAAAATAATAGTTCACATAACATATTAGTTTAGAGATGTCCACACAGTGCAGGCTTTGTGCATTTGCTGTGATGAATTGTTTGAGGACGTTGAAAGTTGCTCTTTCCAGGTGGCAGGATGAACCACAGACACATGACCTGAAGTCAGCTCCCTTTTCACTTGTGTAAAACCTCTGCTGAGGGGACTGAGTGGTTTAGGTCCACTGCCTGAGGAGAGCTACTAATGATGTGAAGGTGGAATGAGGGCAGGTTGTTGACTGGAGGCTAACTTTGAAATCAGCATGCCTTTAGCACCATGGCTTTGTACTTAATATCAAAAATGTATGGTGTTTCTTACCTGTATATTGTGTTAGCACTGCAATGTGTCTGATTTTTATCCAGCTTGTTCCCTTGAAAGCCAGACACACATTTCTGAGGGTTGAACAGCAATTGGATGGGCTGCCTGGAGCACATGACAGCTTGCTCCTTGAAAATGTGGCTCCATAATAAAAAATGAATGTGATTCTTATGGTTCTTTCCTAGTTTTGGAGGTACAGCTGTGTATTGATATGATGCCATCATACATTCCACTTACCAAGCTTTGTCTTTAATGAGATTTTGCACAATGCCTAGACTTCCCTTTTAACTACTAATGCAGTTCCATGTTTTTCTGCAGAAAGCAATTTATATCAAGCCTGTTTCTTACAATTTAAAATTGCAGATCTTTTGCACTAATGGCAGAGTTGTTGCTATTAAAAATACAAAAGTTTAGAGGGATGCTTATTGCCTTTTATTTTATGTGACACCCTGAACAACCAGATGGCCTGAAAAAACCAGAAAAACATAGTAATTTGTGTTTTGCTACTCCTTGGGAGAAGTATAGTCTAAATCTCCTTCTGTGCCATGTTACATTGTTCTTTGAGAGGTTTTTACGGCTTTCAAATAATCAAGGGAAGGTGGCTGAGACACCTGAATTTTGTTTGTGGTCCAACCCTGATGCTGTTTAAAGAGTTGTGACTTGATCTGAGTTGGTCTCCTGCCTACTGTAACTTTGTCTATAACAAAAGAGTAGAGTAGCACTAATTCGAGGTAAAAAAGAAGTAATAATTTGAAGTATTGTGGAGTTTTGCTAAGAGCACAGAACCAATATAATAGAGCTGTACTAAAACATTTTAACATTTCCCTAAAATGTGAAGCTCTCTCTTGAATAACTTGACTTGAAGATACTTTGCTTGTCTGTAAGGCCAACTTCTATTTATTTGCTGGTAGAAAGAATGGGAAAGAAGAATACGAAAAGAGGAGCTTTTAAAGATTTCAGTGATAAGCCTCCAGGGCACAGGCTGGTTTAGAAGCAGACTGTTTGAAGCTAGGCTACAGTGATATTTGCAGCTTCCGTGTTTCCAGTTTACCTTGCTTTGCCTTCAGACCATTTGTGAAGATGTGATTTAATATAACCTGTCTTCAGCTGCATAAAACTGATATGCCAGTTTTCAGGCTGGGACAATCCCCTGGTCTCCCTTTATCATCACTGAAGTGAGACAGACTTGATTTTCACACCAGTGTTTGGATGAGATGAATCTCTCATTCTGCTGGAGAGATGCAGATATCTGTTGGCTTTTGAGAAATACTGAGGATAATGATCTGTAGCTAGGTTGCTTGATTTTTTGGGTGGCTGAAGTTCTATGCAGTGAATCTCACCCAGAGTGTCTTATTTGCTAGCATTGATTCTTCCATCTGAGGATTCCACTCAGCAATAAGGAGCAACTCTAATTCTTTTCTTTCTCCAGAATTCTCTCGTCGTATTTTATCTTATCTAATTTTCTCTTACTATATCTCTGCAGCTTTATTTTACCTGAAAATACTTTTTTACTTTTCTCCAATTTAATGAAGCTCTAGATTGCTGTTGTCACTTCAGTTATCTTGAGAAAAGCCTGGATAATTATTGCAGACAGAAGGAGATCAGTAGCCCCTTCTTGTATTGTTTGACCAAAACAGATTTTCTCAGAATTTTGTTGTCCCTCTGTCCTGTATATTTAATGTTTTGAGAAAAATCCTGCATAGCCTGACTCTGAACTTTGATTAGAGTCACTATGAATGAAACGGAAATTTCCTTGGGATTCTGCTGTGGTGCCATGTGAGTTCTGTGGGTTTGGTTTGTACTTTGAGTACTCATTTTTAAAAGAGAAGAGTAAATGCAACATTATATGTGGTTTCACTTAACCACTAACATGGAGTAATCTTCCCTCACTTCACCAAACACAAATCCTTTGGTTTGAGAACACGCTGCACTGCTTGCTCTAAATTTTGTTAGAAGCAATTTGTAGATGTGCTAATACCCATCATTCTAATGCTCTTCCACACAGATATAGAAACTGAATTTTCTTGTGAAGGCATGTAGGGCTGCTGGTTCTGTGTTTTTATCAGCAATAAACTGGGGAAAAAAAGCAACCAGAAATAAAGGAAGAAAAGGAAAAAAGAAAGGGAGGGGGACATGGGAAAAGGAAAAAAACATTAAATGGTGCCCTTTGTCCAGAGGCTAGCCATTAGCTCTTCTTAGGGTCTGCCTTTAACTCTGCAGATACTCTTTTATGTAATTTTTGAAATAGATGCTTCATTACCTTCAATCTTCACTGACTTTCACATCTGTGCCAGTGATTCACATCACTTGTTCCCTCCTGGCCACTTTGACCACCCTCATTTTGCCCAGCCCTCCTCCAAGTTTTGTTAATATGCTACTGTCAAAAAAATGGACTTGGTGTGTTTTCTACAAATTCTGCTTTCTCTGACACAAGTCAAGCATCTGGCTATTTCTATGTACAAACCTTTGACTGAATCTTCTACAGGCAGATGTGGTACAGTTACACCTTCCACAGCAAAAATTCTCTGCCTTTTGGCTTTCCTGGTTCTGACTTGATGGTGATGAGAAACATTTTCGTGGCCTGTCATTCCATATCTGTCAGCTGCCTTTTCATCTCTTCAAATTTCTGCCATCTCTCCATGGATGTACAAGGCATTTTTGTGTAAGACCATTCATAAATCCTACTTACTTTCTATTTTTCTTTTGCCAGTTTTCACTCTTGTCCCATTTCATTGACCTTAGAGATCACTGGAATCATGTAGAAAAATCTATTTTGGTGGCCTTTTGACATGCTTGGAGAAGTAAAGTATAGAAAAGACTCCACAATCATTGTTTTAGGAAAGATGTTCTTGTCTGGGGGGTCCCTAGCTTGTAAATTTTTCTATGATGTATTTTCAAAAGATGTTTCACTGGATATGTTTATCAATTTGAGAAGTTAATGTCCTAATGCACTGTTTCTCTGACTATTTATTATAACAATAAAATTCCACTGAGTAGTTTGTAATACAAAGTGACCAGAACATTTCTGGTTTCCTCTCTCTTGTCCTGATGGGACAGGATGAAAAGAGAAACATCTTTAAACAGATGTAGTGAGTATTTACAGAAGGATGTAAACTGTTGTAGTAATTGCTGCTGTCTGGTTACAAAAAGTTACCACAGTGATCCTGTTAAAGTTAGGGCTTGTTGCATTCTCTTTTCGTCACATTTGTAAGCTTGGCTCATTCTGCAGGGTTCACACATTAACTGTGCCAAAATATGTCATTTCTTAGGTGCAACTTCCTTGAATGATTAGTCTGAGATGTGTCTCCAGCATGGGCTTGAGGTGTCTTTTTTTCTGTGTTTTAATATTTACAGAAACATTTTTTACCTGGAACCTTACCAAAAAGCAAAATTCCCTTAACCAGTAGGACACTGTGTTGATTTTTAAATGGGATCTGTTGCCCACTCAGATTTTGGCACTTTTTGGCAGCACATGTGAGTGCATTTGGGGTGTAGGTTGTGTTGTCAATATTGCACATGCACAATCATGAGAACATCTGGTGCCTCCTGAGATAAGAGAGGTAGAACTTGTGTATCAGGTGAGATGTGCCTTGGCTACTGCGATGTTCTGGTGGTGCTTTGTTGTGTTCCGTAGCCTTAAAGATTGTCAGGAAAATGAAATGTCATTGCTTAGTTACATCTGGCCTCAGTAATGTTTACACTTCATTGCAGAAGAGGGGAACGTCAATATACTGATAATGTAAAGAGAGCAGAGGACAGTGAAATGTTACAGGATTTGCAGGGAAGATGGCCCTGCTAGCTGTGCAATAACCTGTTTCTGAATTTTGAAAAGTAAAATCATGACTGGGATTAGAGTTTGTGAATTTTGCCACTTTTCTTCTCATTATTTGGAATCCAGAATGCTACTTCCTGCTGTTATTACCTGTTGTTTTTAAAAAATAACAAAATAACAGTGGCATCAGTAAACATGATTATATGGCAGGATGGCTTTTTTTTTTAGTACAGAAAGTCACAGACACAGTCTCTGGCAGCTAAATAAGGAATAGAAAATAGGGAAAGAAATAGCACTTGTAGTTCATAATTAGGAGGTTTTGGTGGATTTTTTATTATGTCAGCCATTTATAGAACTAAATTTGCATGTTTTGCTTCAATAAAGAGTACTATGGGGTAATAATAATACATGAATTGTTATTTGGGATATGAAAGAATAGATATTACAAAACTAAATAATAACGAGGAAAAATAAGAATAATAAAAGCAGTGAAATGATGTCAAAGCAAGCAGAGGAGGTAGGATGATTGAGTAGGGCAGGCTGTTGAAGACTTGTATTTAGAGTAAAGAGGTGACGTGTGAACTTGAAGCTAGGAATGAAATGCAATGTGGCTGAACTGTGGCTCTGTGTTCCCCAATCCTGCAGATCATGATGTGAATGAATAAAGTCGCTGCTCTTGATTTATCATACTTCTGCTTACTGGGGGAAACTTGAAAGAGATTCTACATCATTTCAGGGAAGGCTCTTAAAATGCAGAGAGACTTCTGCGGGCTCTGCCTAAATACTGAGCTATGTATTTACTAAGAGATTTTCAACTGTCTTTGTTATTTTGATGTCTCTTCTGTTGCTAACAATATGGAACAGGATGGGGAATCAGTCATTTGGGTTTATTTACATTTTCAAGAAAACCAGAATATTTTTCCCATCTTGGCAGAATTTCTTAGAACCTAAACAGAAAATTACTTGACAATCTGCTTCTCAAAGCTAATCAAAGCTGTTGTGTTTCTGTGGTGTTTATTCTGTATTTTCTGTCCTCTCTTACAGGTGGCCAGTGCTTCTCTTGGGGATGGAATGAACATGGGATGTGTGGTGATGGCACAGAAGCAAATGTTCATGTCCCAAAGCCAGTCAAAGCTCTTGGCTGTGCAAAACAGATCTTAATTGGATGTGGGGCAGGACACTCCATGGCCCTCTGTCAAAACTCCTCACTGGACCCAGCACATCTGGAATCATAACATCATGGATGTGGGTGGACACCTTTGGATTGTGTAGCTCAGAGGCACTACAGGGGAGCTGCCCATGATTAACAGTAGTTGGAAACTGCAGATATTTTTCCTAAATCCTAAAGGAACGACTATGCATAAAAAGCTGTAATATTTTAAAAATTGTTTCCTGGGCTCTTGCCACAGGAATTGACTTTCTTACCTACAGATAGAATTACAGATGTTCTGCCTTGATGCAATACAACTGAAGACAGATTTACATTTTCTTCTTCTTCTGAGAAGTCTTTGAGGAAGAAACTGACTGCTTAATGGTTTACTGGTGTATAAATTCAATCTGAGAAAGATGCTTTTTGTTATTGTATCTTTACATCATGAAATGTTTCACCTGCCAACTTCTACTGCAGTTGTGACCTCCCAGCAGCTCAAAAAATTGTGTCACAGAGAAATGCCAGTGAAAGTGGCTAGATGCATACACAGTTTTTAAGCAGAAGATTAGGAGTAAAAGAAAAGAAGCAATATAATTTAGAAGGCTGGCAAAAGGGGAAAATGAGGCCCTTTTGAACTAGCTTTGTCTTGATTAAACTGTGAAAGGAGCAGTATTTTTCATTGATTATTTTCTCTGCTGGACATCAGTTTATTGTAGATTTACAGGGATGCAGACCTGCATAAGTTATCATTAACTTGCAAACTAAACCTGAAGTTTCTGAAGCTACTGCTTAGGGAAGGAAAATTTCTAAGAGCTCTTAGAAACATTTAAAAGGTTCCTATCAAAGGGCATAGGTCAGTTGTGGCTGCTGAGGACAGCTTGATCCAATGTAGCTCCTGTGTTTCCATCTGCCTTGGAATAGGAAGACATCAAAATCTAACCAGAAAGATTTTACAAGTTCTCCAACCTAAAAGGCAGACCAGAATGCTCCTGATAATTTCAGGTTAGTTCTCACTTCTGTTTTACAGCCCAGCTGATTTGCTGTTCACAGCACGCCCACAGCACTTGTTCCAGGTGGGGGTTTGACAGAGAACGTAGGCCTAGCACTTGCAGGAGAAAGGAAAAAGTGTAAAATGAGATGTGTTTGCCTGTTAGTAGCAACATTTTGGAAGCTATTTATAAAACTGATTTTTTTCCATACAAATACAGTGGATGCCATTAAACTGGGTGTTTACCACCCACAATACTTACATTTGCTGTGGTATTTAGCGTATTTCAAGTTCTAAATATAGAGAATTCTACTGTGTAGTAAATGCACCTTTTAATGAGACCTACTGTTGCTAAACAGTGGTTTAATTTTTAAAGCAGGCTTGCCAAGGAAGAAACCTTACAGAATTACAAAGTGCTCAGAGAAAGGCTCTTAGGAAATAGGACAGGAAGACCTTCTAATGATGTATCAGCTTACACATGAAGGGGAAGGAATTAAGGTGATAATATGGGCTGCATGGGTTTTTTCACCCTTGGTTTTACAGCAGTTATAGTTCTTGGCTTCACTTTCAAGAGTATTTTATTTTTCTATTCAACAGATGAGAAACTTGAGCAGAGTATGAAGCTGATTTTAACTACTACAGATATCAAAAGAATAATCAAATTAATCCTCTGCAAAATATGTAGAATTAAGATTTCTGTTGTAAAATGGATTTTTTTTTAAATCCATGTGTTAGTTGTGGATCTTCATGGCAATATACTGTTCCAGGCTGTGACCTCTTGCACTTTTAATTATCTAAGTTGATATTTATTGACTGTTCTCAATGCCACTGTCTGGATACCAAAGCTTCTCTATTATATGCACTGAACAGTTTCTCGTGCTTTCTTTGACAGTCTTGTCTGAGGTTTCTATTTGTGATTTCTGCAAAATCTGTCTACCAAATAAACGTGTTCTCTTGCTTCAGTAATCATCTCCTCTAACTAAGTCTTTTCCTTGATTAATCACAGCCAATATGTGCCTTATGTGAGGTTTACTGGACTAGACATGTTGTGACTGTGTGTGCTGTAGCTGCAGTTCATTGCAGAGGAGTCCAACAAATTATGTAACAAATAAATGTGAATTGGGTATTTGAAATTATTTTCAATTTTTCATGCCTGTAACATGGACACACTTTTGGAATGCAAGGAATGATTTGGGGTGATATGGTGAAGAAACAAAGGAGTATGTCAGCTTGTTCCTGGTCCTGATCTGGTGTTTCATATCTGCATATGATCTTCATCTTTGAAAGGCAAGAACTACGTTTTTCTCTCCTTTGTTGTGCCTATATAGCTTGAAGACTTTGGGGAGTAATGACTTTTCTTGACGTAGTGAGTGCTTTGTCATCAGTCAGGGCTTCTAGGCGCTGCTGTAGTACAGAGAGTGAATAGAATTCATTGTAGAAGGTACATGGCTGAATGTCAAAACCACGTTGCTGCTCATTCTTTCAGAAGTGAATGCCCTGTTTTGTATGTCAGTGGCTTTGTTTGCAGAATAAAACACTGTACAAAATCAGCTATGACTTTCTCTGTGAGGAAGGGAACACAGTGAAAAGTTCCTAATCAAGTGGAAGAAGACAACTTTCCATGCTGATGTTAAGAGTTTATGACTGTTGCCTGTTAATAATCCTCATGGATAAGGTCAGTCTCTGCAAGGCAAAATGCAGACCCAGTGTACTCTGGTTCATAGAGTTCTTTAAGAGGTCTTCTGTGGTAAATGAAGCAAGAAGCCTGTTACATAAGCATCTGCATTGAGGTTCAATTGGAAATAAACTGACAAAGTTTATAATATATATATATATTTACAAAAAGACACTGGAACAAGTTAACCACATGTCTGTGCAGCTGCTCTCCCCTCCCATTTTCTGAAGATAAATAAACCTGCCAGTGAGCTGACATTCATGAGAGAGAATAAGTTGTGAACTGTTGACCTTCAGTCCAGAGAATTTTCAGGCCTTTTGGTGGAGGGGGAAAAGGAGAAGAAAGCTGTTGTGTGCCTTTCTGTTATTTGAAGTCCTAAGAGATCTGCAGATGTTACTCATGCAACCTCCATGTGCACCTGCGCAAGACACTCCTGTTCCATTTCAAAGAATATTGGTGGGACGATGTGTGTGTTGTGCCAGAAGTTTCTGTCTCTTGGGGGATTTGTCTGGGCCACTTGGTGGTCACTGATGTTATTTGACTTGGTGTGGCATTCTGAGTTACTTGATGCTTTTGTGCTCAGCATGCCAGTCTCTGTATTTGAAGTGTGTTAGTTTGAAAGATGGAAGATGGTTTGCTCCTTATATGATTTCTCTGTCTGCATGTGGGCAGTCCTTTTGGTGTCTGACTAGTCTTGCCATCTGCAATCACCACAAATGTAACTTCTAAATGAGTGACAGGACCTTTTTCTCAGCTGCATGTTTTGAGCACAGAGAGATTGTGGGGAGGGTGGGAGAAAGTGATTTGATTGTGCTTTTCATGGCATGTGTTGAGTTGTGAGACTTGAAAATGAGGATGGACAACTGATCAAGGAGATCAGTTTGAATGTACAAGAGAAAGGTGACCATGGAAAAATATTTAAATGAATGGCAGTAGAGAGCCTAATGCAATCAGCTAAAACATTGGGAAAAGGAGGGGGAGGACAGAGCCAAGATACAGCTCCTGAGGGCTGAATAATCTCATGGCATAACAGCATTCCAGCCTACCGCTGTGGTGGGAGTGAGATGAGAGACAAAATCTTCTGTGTCATTGATGTTATTGTTCTCCCACTGTTTATTTATAATAATGTGAGTTGTTGACCTGCAGTGTTTGGGTGTTTTCTCATCCATAGCACATCTTGAAATTTCAAGTTCTCCTCAGCAAAAACAGCAACATCTGTATTTCACCTTGCAGACTCAGAAATACTTTGATCAGGCCTCTGATCTAGTCCAGCATTTAACCAAATGCTTACTATTTTGTCGATTTGATTCCATGAACTCTGGATCTGATTTAAACAAGACTTAAGTAATTCTGGGACTTCCAGTTCCTTTTTCCATGTTAGATATCAAGACAATGACAGACCTTTGTCACTCTGAGCAATTTTGATATTTTTATGATGCATGGTAAATCTTGGGCTTTTTCTTTTAGCTAGGCATTTTCTTGAAAAGGACCCCAGAATTTTTAATCAGTATTTGAGTCCTGCTTATGCTATTTATTAGTTGCTGAAAATTCCAAAGGCCTGGAATGGATACAGCCTGGAGTTGAGAATAATTTTGTGTGGTTTTGATTGTGGTTCAAAATGTGCACAGTAGAAAAGTGGCACTTAATGGAATTTGCTGACAACTCCAGCTGACACAAAAATAATTGGCCACTTTTAACTTTTTACATCTTAATATCTTGATACATAGCAAAAAAGAGGCAGCACATGCTTTGTTCTTTTGCTTTAGCTTTTGTGCTGTTCTCATTTCCCAGTAAATGCTGATCTTGCATGTTTTGCTCTATGTTAGCAAGAGTAATAGCCTTGAATTTAAATGCTTTGCTTTTCTGGAAATGGCCTTCTACTGGGTGAATATAACTGAAGATGTAGGCCTGTATCATATGTGCCTTTGAAGTTCATTTGGAGGAACTGCATGTGTAGAGCCCTTGTTGTTTTGTAACCCATTTTGTAGCCCTGAAGTCAGGCACAGTCTTGAGCTATTTGTGCATTTCATTCAGGTTCATCAGTCAGTTATCTCAGCATTCACCTGTTTTTAATGCAGCAGCAGTTTTTACTCATCAGTGCCTCTGTAAAACATTGAAATAGAGTATGTGACTGAAAATATTCAGCAATGAAAATAGTCTCTGTATTTGAATCATGGCCTGGATGAACCACGTGTTTCCTTGTGGGAGAGTGAAGAAGCATAAATTTAGAGTATTGGGAGAACACATTCTTGAGCTTGATTGGAAAGAACAACAACAAAGTAGTTATTCCTGAATAACTGGAATGAAAGAGGAGAAAATTCAGGGGTGACATTTATTTTGCAAAGTTTTCTCTGGCATTTTTCTTCTGTGACGTGTTGGATTTTGTCTCATTTCCAGATGTACCTTTGCAGTTTGGTAGGGATGGAGTGTAAGTCCAGTTCCTGTGTTGGTTAGCCTCTCTCTCAGTTCATTTCCAACTTCCTCATCTGTTTCCAGGCTGCTTTGCCTCTAGACCACCTGATAATCCAGATACTATGCAGTCTTGGGGGGGAGTTCTGTCTTCAGGTTTTGGGGTTGAGAGTTGTAAGTGGAGTTTCAGAATGTCAATTCAATATTGTTCCAGTACTCCCTGGTCACCAGAGTTCTTTCAAGTATATGTGAGCACTTTGCTAGCAGACTGCGTTTTTACTTTTTTTTTTGATTTAGAAGTGAGGCCAGGAATTGGGAGATTTTTAATGTTCTGACATGGCTTTAGTTTTTGGCTGCAAATGTCAAGTGAGTTTAGCTTTTGTTTTGTTTTTACTGATTTGAATGCATGAAGACATGTGGTACCTAAATTAGGGCAGCAGAGGAGTTGCCAATCAGTAATGAAAATGCTCTGTCATTTTAACTGTGTGGGTGCTTAATCATTTTCCATAATAATCCTCTGCTTTAAAGTACAAAAGAAAAGGGATTCCTACAGGGGCATTGTGTTCTTCTGCAGACAGGGAAATATGGCATCTTTTAAATAATGAAGAGATGCTTCTCTCCTCTAGTGCCTTAATTCTGAGTAGATTATAATAACTATTCCTTCTTAAATATGGCTTTTCCTCTTTTGACATCAGAACACTTTAAAAAGAGCATAATGTCACAGAAACAGAAGCTGAGGCACTAAAATTTAAATTGGCCCAACCAAGGTAACCCAGCATGTCCACAGGGGAGTCAAAAATAAAATTCCCATTTCCTGAGTCCCAGCCCAAGGCTCTACCTTGTAGGCTAGTGGTTCTTGAGGATTATTTTGAGTTAATCTCACTGCCATTCTTTCCCTCTCTCTTTGCTGTTCTTTCCCACTCACCACTGATTGCTGTTTCCACTGCTCCTGCTTGCATAACCCATTTTCCAAACTCATCCTGAGTCCTTCTCATTTCCCACCTCCTGAGCTGCTGCCTTTCCTCCAGTCACCCACTTGCACTGACACCACCCCAGCAAAGCGTGGCCCCTGCTGAGCTGCTTTCCCTGGGCTTAAGCCTTGCGTGCTCTTGTGCTGCTGTGACTCACAGTCAGCAGCCTCTGCACAGGCTGTGTCATCCCTGCTAAGCCCTTCGAGTCCAGAGGCACTGCAGGTACCTCAGAGTGACAGCTGAGCTAACACAAATGTAACATTTTGCCTTTTGCTGCCCAAGGAATCTCTAGTTTGAGCAGCAGGAAAAACGAGGGAAGCCTTGGAGCACACGCTTTTTATATTTAATGCCTGGAGATGTTTGGACCTATGCACTTGCATGAAGTTTTTTAAATGTTCAAGTGAATGCTGAGAGTTGAAAACCTGGCTTTGCCAGGCTGAGACAGGGAAGATATCTTGTTATAGCATTTGCTTTGTCAGATAAAGAAAGTCAAGAGATGCAGTTCTGGACCTGTTTTTTAACATTCGGTTAAATTTGAATTCAAATATTGTTCTTGATTGCAAATGAACATTTGGATTTCCCTAGGACAAAAATTGGGCACTTACAGTCCTAGATGAATGCAGAGGCTTTGGGAGTCCTGAACAGGCAGGTGTTTTATGCCCAAACTCAAGTAAGTGAATGACTTAAAAATAACCTGCATCATTTAAGCATATTTTCCTCATGTGAAGGTAGTTTGTGTGTGAGCTCAGAAGCAAAGTTCCTTCCAGGATTTATATGGAAAGCAGAAAAGCCGGCTGCCTTGTTTTGAAATTATGAAAGGGATATGCAAACTGGCAGGGTAATATCTTCAGGATATCTTTTTTGTAAGCAGCTCTGTGCTCAGTTTTTTTTTGAATGCTCTTGCCTTAGCCCTGCTTGCTCTCTTCTGTATTTCACTCGGTTCATTTGTCCTAGCAGACATTTGTTTCAGTGATGTATTTTCTTTTTGGCCCAGAAACTTTAAGGAGAGAGGAGACAATTTACATGAAAAATCACTTTATCCAGATTAATGACTGCTGGGCTTGACTGTTATCACAGCAGTTTTAGCTAGGATTTTTTTTTTTGGAGTGAGAAAGCAGAAACCTCTTCTCAGAAATTTCTTCTGTCTGAAATTGCAATTGTGGAGACACATCACGTAGGTCCAGAAAAAATGAGTACCTTCATGCAGTCAGAGGAAAAGCTATATATGTAGAAGTTGTGGTTGAGCTTTAAATGTTAGTAATTAATAAGCTACTAATTAATTGCCAGTGGGTTCAGATGAAGGGCCAGCTTTGGGTCTTAGAGCTGGGAACTCGCTGCTGAAAGCTGAGTTTACAGAGGAGGAAGCACCAATGTTCCTTTACAGCAGGAAGCAGGCAGAGTATAACTGAGCTGCAAAACCAACTTCTGCCCTTACTTGCAATGGTGTGAACTCAGGAGTAGCTGGTGGCATTAGTGAAGCCTGAAGTCAGAGTCTACCCACATGGATAGTTTTAATGCTTTAATAAAGACATGCACCTCCTGTAGGGAGAGGGGGCAGGCATGAAGGAATTAATGTTTTAATCATATTACCCAAGCAAAAGCTCCTTAACTGCGAGGCAGCTGGGATGATGTGGTAAATTTCCCTTAGGATTCAATGCAACAATTTGTGAGATTTTCCACTTCTCTTGTTTCCCTCTCACCCTGTGTTGTCAGAACTACCACTAGTGTGCAAGGGGAACTCTGGGGTCAAACAGATCTTAAGCTTTAGAGCATCTCTTGAAGGGCAGTGGATGATTCTCTTTCTGAAGGGTTTAGAGAAGTCACCCAGAAGACATGGTTACCTCAAATCAGACTGAGCAGAGAGGGGAACCTAAATGAAAACGAGAGTGAGGAATGTAAAATGTAGCACAGAATGACAGTTGTACCCAGCCTGTTCTCTAAGGCTCAGATAGATGCAAAGTGCAGTGGAAGGTGAAGACCTACATGGGATTTACAGGGCTGAATTGTTGATATTCCTTATGGTAATGGAGAATTAGCACTGGGCCCTTGAGTCAGTGTTAAATAAAAAATGGGGCAGATAAATCTATTTCTGGATTCTTAATACGTTATAAGAGGAAAAGTTGTTCATTAAGCAAATCCTGGATGAATCTGGATCTTACCTCTGGAGGTAAGAAATTTATCTTCTGAGAATGACGGCATAGAAACAGTGTGAGAAAAATAGTTCTTGGGAGAAACTAAAGCAGAAATCAAGTACTTAATGCTGTATCAAGGACTACAAAGGAGTTCTCTAATTATGTACAGCCTTTCCTCTATTCCTAAAACACAGCTTGAGGTCTTCCTTGTGTTTCTTTTGGAGTAGAGTTTTGTGATGACAAGGTCCAGCTGCAGGTGGGGTTTTTTTGTGTATAATTTAGCACTTACCAGAGCCATGAGTGTTTCTTCTGTTTTTTTTTTTTTGGGTTTAATCTCTACTTCCTTCAGGCTATAGGGAGGATACTATTCCTTTACATTTCCATTCCCGTCAGTAGTTGCAGATGCTGTAGGTTGCCTAGAAGATTGCCAGCTTTTTTGAAGTTCCTCACGTGAGGATAAAGGTGTGTATCCTTCCTTTATAGAAGTACTTTACCAAAAATGCTCAGGCAACTACAATGCTGTTGGCACATAGTCCATAGTTGTCATTTGTAGCATCTAAAATGAAATTTAATCCCATTGTATTTCTCAGATCTTACTGGTGCATGTTTTGTGTGGCAAATCAAGTGTGACTCGGACACGTGGATTTCTTTCCATTTTGGATCAGGTGGGCTGGTGTGGTTCAGTGATGAGCAAGTGAAGGACGGGGCCCGAAGAAGTAAGAAAAACTGAATTCATTTAATCAGCTAAAAAGACAAACATTTATTATTGTTGGGGAGGGAAAAGGAAGATACCTAGATCATTATAGGGGTTTTTAATCTTCCCTTGTAAAATTACTAATGGTGTGAATTCTTTAGACATCGGTTGTATCAAGTGTTTGCAGGCTTCATTTATTATCTACTAACCAAAATTAGCATTGTAGAACCAAAGCAATACCAAGCTTTTCTCCTACATTTCTGTTGAGAACACTGTATTTATTCAAGATCTTAGAAGCAAGTCTCTGGAAACCCCTGATTGCTTCAGAAAAGGATTCCCCTTTACACTATACAGCAGGCACTGAAACCATGATACAAAATTTATTTTCATGCTAGAATTGTTTTGCATAACATTGTGCATGCATTTTACTCAGTACTAAATTGCATACAATGCTGTTGTCTTGTTTCTTAAACTTTGAGACCATTTATACTTGAGTATTTTCCTGATTTTGTACTATAAGTCCCAGTTTTAAAATAACACCTCTTTTGTTTAAAATTCATACTGATTACTTAATATGAACAATTTATGAAGGGTCTTTACGTTGGATCTATACATCAATAAAATACAACATAACCAGAGCTGGAAAATTAACCAGCTGTAACTGTCAGGTCCGAAGGAAGGTCCCATGTGTCACAAGCATGCCAACAAAAACAGACAGGAAAAAGTTTTTCTTATTTTTATACACTTCTAGTTGGATTGAAAGTTCTTGATTTCCATGTCGGTGTGATGAACTGTGAAGGCGTGGTCAATATGACCGATGACTGCCTGATTGCACTTTTTAAAACCATTACTCTTTATCTTGTATACAAAAAGAAGCGATCCATAGCAAAGAAATGTACAGTTTTATAATGTTTTACATTTTCGCTACAACAATGTATGTAAAAGTAAAGAGCTTTGAAAGAAAATATATAACTTTGCTTTTTTTTTCTTTTTCTCCTTAATCATACATTTGCAGTGTTTCTCGTGTGTGTGTTGTTTTGTTGGTTTTTTTTGTTTTTTGGTTTTTTTTTTTTTTTTTCATTTTTGTCTTCATGCAAGTCATGCTTTGGAACAAAAAAATAGATTAAAAAAAAAAAAGATCTTCTACAGTTTTGTTACATTTTGGCCGTAGAAAAAGCCTGCATCTCTAGTACAACTCCAGAACCACGAAGAATCATCCATAAAACCTGCATGGAGCAAGTTAACTTTGTCCAAATGAGAAGGTCTTCTATGCCTGCACAGTTCCACAGAGATGTTTATTAGCCATCAATGTTCATCTCCATCTTGCCTTGTCAGGTCACTCTGACTGCCTCTGTTGGCATATATTTAGCAATGACTGGACTTTCTTTGCAAAGATCTGCATGTAAAGAATACAATCAGTACTTGAGCTTCTTCCCTGCGCTTTTCACATCAAGCTCGGCATCTTAGTGTTAAAGGAAGGAGGAAAAGGTGAGATAGCTACATGCAGAGGCAGCCATATTCTTCTTCAACAGGATTTTTTTCCCATGCAGTCAGCCAGACTGAGACCTCTCTACAGTGTGTCTGAGTATTGCTTTCAGCTTAAAATAGGTGCCCATGCAAAGTTTCATCCTACTGTGCTTGTTTGCTCAAACTCCTGCAGGGTTCCTATGGCTCAAAAATATCCTGAGAAAAGCAAAATCTTCCATCGTTGGCATGTTTCAGCATCGACTAAACGCCTAACCCATTCCATACAGAGCCAGTAGATCCACCATTAGCCACAGTAAGCATATACTAGCAGGATGCACCAGGAAGGAAGCCATCTGGTGCATCTACCCTTCATCCTATGTAGTGATACCATGCAGCACGTATGGCCCACCAGTGCTACGCCAATGCCTGCCTATTGTCATCTGAGTGCTATTTAGGAGTGTTGTCACCTAAGCATCAGAAGTAACACCGTTCGCAGCAGGTGCTACTGTGAGACATTGCATCTTCAGACTTAGTCACCTGGACTATATGCAACATCGCATAGGCTAATTGAAAGTAAAGCTTTTTAGACCATTCTCTGCTACTGATCCATGCTACAAAATAGATGGGATGGGAGACCAAGAACGTCTCACTGGGCTAGGAGAGCTGTAGGGCGCAGACACTGAGGATAATCCTATCGCTTTTCCACTTATGCCAGCTATGCTGTTAAGGCTCCGTGACATTTCGTAACCTTCATTTAAAAGAAAAATGCAAAGTACAGCATTGGATCAATG
The DNA here is from genome assembly GCF_901933205.1 of Camarhynchus parvulus. NCBI lineage: Eukaryota > Metazoa > Chordata > Aves > Passeriformes > Thraupidae > Camarhynchus > Camarhynchus parvulus. The sequence continues at coordinate 13,399,456 of NC_044575.1, read as the reverse complement.
ACAGAATGGACTAAGAATGAGGTCAACATTGTAGCCAGTTCAATAGCATCTGCATGCACGGACATGCCGAGAGTAGTATCGCTTGCAACATGACTCAGAAGGCCGTTGGAATACAGAAAAAATTTAAAATATATACATTAAAAAAAAAATCGTCATTTCTCAAGATGGTCAGGCTATGTAATTGATCCTACAGGCAGCAACATGGTTGTACCCTAAAAAAAAGAAGAGTCAGTGGGAGGGATTTTCTATGTCTCCATCATACACTCACACATACCTCTCCCTTCCACTTCATGCATTGTGACCTCAGGCAAAATTAAGGTTTGTGGTATCTTTGTGGGGCAGGAGGGGGACAAGGCAGCAAAATCCATAGAACTGAATGTGTTGCTCTAGAGATACTACTCCTTTGTTCTCAGCATTAAAAAAAAAAAAAGAAAAAGAAAGAAAACAAAATTGCATGCATTCAATTTCCCTCCCTCCCTCCCCCCACTTCTTTTTCAGGCATGCACGTAAACAGCTCAGCAAGTGTACAGAGAGTTGCACAAACTATGGATGAAATTCTGTTGGAACAACAATTAAGATGCTCTCAACATGTTTCAAACAGGCCAACAATATGCTGACGTATATTACTCTTTAGCCAACCAGCCTCTGTTTCATTCAGGAACGAGAGGAGGTTGCAGTGCATCGTGAAAACCATACATTCCCCATCCCAAAGGATGTGCCATTTGGAGTGTTCCCCTGATCCACTGGAACCACCTGAACTCGCCCAGGCTGAATGAACACGGCCAATGCTTATCCAATACAGAATCAAGTAAAACGCTTTGCTACAAAGGTAAATTTTAGAGGATATACTTTCATATGAAAGTCTTGTGGTCCTACTATATCTTTGTTGATGATAAGCTTTAGACTTATAAATACATACACTATCTATAACTGGCATTTACTATGACTATTGCCCATCATACAATGGCACATGGGAATTCCATACTCCATACTCAGTGTATGGTTATGTCATACAATCTTTGCAGTTTTAAAATATTGACTCTATCTTATACTATATACAGTACACCAGTGGTAAACACTGATTTGAAGAGAGTGAGTTCTTTTCCAGTTTTCCCATTCCTTTGATGCATATAGATGTAGCTCTAATTTTGGGTTTGTATGGTTGCCTCACATTAAATTATTTAAGCAAAACAGTCTCTTTTAAGAAGGGAAGGCTTTTTTAATGGGATTTTACTTTTGTTGCTAAATAGATTATTCTGGCCATTAGCAAACTACTTCTGAGAGAGTCATACCTGTCAGAAGTCTGAGAAACTAACTAATAATGATTTATTTATGAAAGGATTTTAGATGGATTATTTTCTGATTTTAAGGAACCTGTGCCAACAGATGTTCATGCTTTTCTTTCTCTATTGAACTAACCAGCTATGAATATTCAAATATCTCATTTTAGTGCTCTGTTAAGGTCGCTAAATAATAATTTCTTTTTTTTTTTTGAGTATGTTTTGCTTTTGTGTTTTATCTCTTCTGTCTGCCACCTCCAGGTCTGTGCTCCTCAGAGTCTGGTAAGCTCTGTGAGCTTTCCAAGTGGCAAACCTTCATTGCTATGATACATTAATTGATCTCTCCTTATGGGATGGGCTAATTTAAGGACATAGTAGAGCATCCTCCACTAAAGCTTCCTGCACCAGCTGGGGTGGAAGACTCAACTGCCTAGCATATCTGCACGGGGTAGTTACAGCTCCTCAGGCTTTTCTTTCTGAAAGAAATAGGTTAGAAACTCCAAATGCAGACATCAGGTGGTGGTTTCCAGCCCAAACGTGCATCTCTACAGCAAGCGCACTATCGCGTGCTACAGCTAAGCTGACTTTCTCTTAGTTATTTAAACCGGTTTAATTGCTAGCTACATGGTACAGGGCCCCAGCTACATACCCTTTCTTATTCCTCCATCAGGCGGGCAGGGATATTCCCCGGTTGATAAGAGGAAGCAGGGTCCATATCTCTCCCGAGTGCCAGAGCGGGTAAAGGGCAGGCCCTCATCGGGCGTAATAGCCTGGTCTATGTGGGGACAGTCTTCGTTTGCCAGCGCCGCCTTGGCCACCTCACCATTCAGTTTCGAATCTTCAAACATATAAGCAGAAGGCTATTGAAACACTATGCACTGTTTATTAGCGTTCCAGCTGCAAATTAAGGGTTCACAGCTAAAGACTTCTATAGCGACACTCTAAAAGGTAGCACATCTGTCCTAGACACTGCGTTCGTGTGCACTGCACCAAAATAAAATAAAGTCTGTTAAGTGGGAGGAGAAACAAAAGATGATTCCGTTAGGTGTGACAGCAGCCACCTGTACGTCCGCACTGAGGGGCCCTTTCAGAAAGGGGCGTGCAGTGGTTCCTAGTCCTGCGAGCAGAAGACCGCGGTTAGAAATCAGAGTATGTTTTTGCATGACACTGGATGGTGCATGGATGACCTGTTTGTCATGGAGCCTACTGTCGCTCAGAGCTCTGGAGAGGCAGTGGACTGAGAGTTGTGTTTGAGTATTTGAGTATATTCTGTTTGTGCTGGTTTACACCCATGTGCAGTATTGCTGAGGGGGAAATTCCTGCTCTTCCCCTCCCCAAAATTTACCCAGGTGGTTTTATAGCATCTCCAGTATCAGTCATGCAGAATGGCTGTACACGTTTTAGACACACAGAGTATGTTACTATGGAAATACGACAGCAGAACGTGGATTTAAAGAAAACCCAATCCATTTTCTGATGTTCTCCTCTGAAACACATACAGTATTTGCAATGCCAGCACAGGACACTACATACACAAAACACTACAGCAGGCCATGAATTTGGAAACTAGGTAGAGTAAAATTTACTTTTGGCTGTAAATAGTGACAATAGGTTGTCAGATTTGCCCATTTTGCTCCACACATTCCCATGAGGATAGACTGAGAATCATATGTTTTCTCTGTGTGACTGGTTTTTACATTTATAAAACAATTTAAAGTGCTATTTAGTGTAGAATTTTTTTCCGGGTTTTAAAGTGCAAATTAGTGTATTGAGAATATACTCGAAATATGGCACAGCTTGGTATGAGTATTTTGGTTGAAGGGAAGGAAAAACAGTCAAAATGTGCTTTCTGAATCTCCACAAGTGCCAAGATATGTTAACTGAGCGGTACTGGCAGCATCCTACACCTCGGTTGCACAATGCTTATTACCTAGACACTGTAAGGCAATGGATGATCCTGCAAGGTTTAAGGAAAGAAATTCAATGGATAGACCTAATTTCAGTTCCCCTCCTACTTTCGTGTACTAGCTTGTTCTAAATGCTATATAATATTGTCATTTAATTTGCGATTATTTTGAAGCCAATTAATAAAACAAGCCTCAAAGAAAAAAAATACAGTTAGGTAGGGTTTGGAGGTATGATTTTGATCCTCTGATGGACAACAGATGAGTAGAAGGCAGAAGCATTTTCAAGTTATGTTTGTTACTTTACACACACACACACACACACACGTGTACATGACACACACTACGCATCTATCATGCACCAGTAATTGCATTCTAGGCCTTTATTTTTCTTCTGTTTAGATGTCACTGGTTTGTCACAACATAAACTGTCTTTGCTGCACATCTCACCTCTGCCTTCATTTTTCTCTGTGCAGAGTCAGCCAATTATTTCCCCCAAGAGGGATGTAGTAATATTTTGTTTTGTTCTGTGAGCAATTAAATAATTAGGTCTCTCAACACATTTAAAAATGTGGCAAAAGCTGTAGGGGCATTTTAATACTTGCAGACACTAATTTCAATAGGATTCTAAAGTTTTAAGGTTTCACTGAGTTGCAATTCCTTTCCGTTCATAATAATCATTCCTATTTAATACCACTCTGAACAAAAAGCTGGCACGGCTGCCATGGAAACCGTGACACTGCAGGTACTGAGCCATGTATTTAAAAATCACTTAACTGTGTTTGGGGAGAGCTGCGGTCCTCCTGGGGAGGAGCAAAGAACTGGGCTGCTTCATAAGCCTCTACTGCTACAAGCTGGTGGCTCTAATCCTGAAATGAGGCAGCTGAGTCAGCAGAGCTCTGCACTGAAATCTCTGAGACACCCACTGCTGCTCCTAAGCCCAGGTTTGCAAATGAAATTCTTGGTGATCGAGGGCAAATTGATCCATTCAGGAGTTCAAAACAAGTCTGAGCAGAGGGGTTGTGGGTCAGGCTGCTCACGGGTAAGAGCCATTGATTCTTTTGGGAGCAGCTTGCAGGCTCTGTTGTGCTTGAATGGCAACAAAATTGACCTTCTTCAAATTAATTTCTTAAATTGCATTATAAATCTCTAGTAGCTTGAGCTGGAACTTGCTCTTACAGCCTCTTCAGGGTCCCTTAGCACTGATGATTTTTCCTCTATGCTTGTTAAAATTCCACAACCTTGTTATTTTATTTCTATTCAAGAGGGAAGAGAACAGAGTAGCTGGAGATGTGGGCAAATTACTGAACTATCCTATTAATGTCCTCTGAACATTACAGTCACGGGCCATGCCTTAGGGGTCACATTCTGGATAGCCATGCTAATCCACAATGACAACTTGGGTGAATATTTAGGAAGCAGAGAAATTACCAGCACAGAACACTGCATCTATTGTTGGTGTATATAAGTAAGTGCTAAGTAGAATAGTTGTGTTCCAAACCAGTGGCTACAGCAGCTAATTCTCTGGAGGGCTGTGATTAGTCTGTTACAGGAGTAAAGAAAATATAAGCATCACTGATGCCATCAGTCCACAGCTAGAAGTTCCTGTTGTTTTAACTAGCAGATTGATGTGCTGAACAATTTTAGGAATAAGGTCTAAAGATGGAATGAAATTACATTTTTTTCAGGTTGATTTCTTAAATTTCCATTTGCATGTTTGCTTTTTCCAAGGCTGACCCTGTGTTTTAGAGAACTCCAGATAAAGAAAAACTATGCAAGCATTGCTGTCTGGTGACTCTGAGTCCAGTTATACTAATGACAACTATTTCTAGGTGCTTAAAACTTCTAAGGGTTGATTTTGGCCTAACAAACTCATGAATCTCCTTCCGTCCCTGCTAGCAGAATCTGAATTAGGCTCATACAGCATTTTTTGTTCTTTAGGTTCTGTTCTATGAAGAGAAGTCAATATTATCATCTCTGTTTTACAGATGGATAAAACTACCATGCAGTGAGGTGACTTGCTTACTGCTATGCAAGAGGTTATTTACAACGAAATCTTCTGATTCTCAGCTTGGCACCTTATCTCCCTAATTGTCCTATCTGTGAATACCTAGCTATCTACACCAGCTCAAAACATTCTCTTGCAGAGATTTGGCTGAGAGGCTGAAGAAAATATTCAGCATATTTACCAGGTTAATACTTTGTGTCACAACTACATCATTTTTGTGGTTTCCACTTGCTTTTTTTCCCCCCCATCTCATCCCTCTTCATTTGTAGAAACGTACATTAAAATGCCTTGTGTATTTCCAAGCAAATGCTGGATTTCAAAATGGGGGGAAGGAATTCTGAAAAATATCCCTACTTAGGAGAACTGCTGGATTTTTTGCGTTAGGGTACTCTGCTTATTGTGGAGAAGCACAGTAGAGCTGCCCATGTACCTGCTGCTCCATTACTCATCTCTTTTGCCACAGCAAATGGTTGTAAATTGTTACAGTGGTTTTACCAGTGCTGCTGGTTTTGATTATAATCAAGAGTCTGACACTGACTCTCCAACTATTTGAACTGCACCCTATGTTCAGAGTATCAGTGGAAATAATTGTATCATTCGTTTATTGACCTCAATCTATGCTTAGAAATGTGGCACCTGTGCTGAAATGGTTCCTGCAGGGGGAAAGTCACCCCAGTCCTTTTCCCTGGAGCAAACACTGCCATTCTCCAACAGCTGCCAAGAAACAAGTTCATGGTCTACCCTGAAGGTATTGTCAGAAGTCATGTTGGGGTTGGGGGTGGTGGCAATTCTCCCTGCTTCATCTCAGGATTGTAGCTGTGTCCCCAAACCCCCACATCTTCCTCTCCCATGTGTTTACAGAGCTGTGCAGTGTTCACTTACTCCAAAGACTGGATGAGTTTAAAGGTACTCTCAGAGGGGATAATTTTCAGTGTTTACAGGATCACTTTGACTGAAACAGGGCAGAGAGAAACCCCACAATCCGTAGCAAGGTATCCAAGCATAGTCACCCACGAGTCAATGTCTGAACATACACACTGTGACAGATTTGTCCACATTCTGCTGAAGAAAATGGGGTTTTCTCAGCTCTAGATCAGAAACAGTTTCTGATACATAGTTTTGGTTTTTTGGTCAAATGAAGTGACTGACAATTTCCTCCAGAAGAACAAAGAAAGTCTTGCTCCTACCTTTGTTTAAAGATTGAAAGAGCTTGAGTACCTACAGCTTTCCTAAACAGGCATTGGGTGACTTCAGAGCTTCGCAGCCTGTTTTGAGGGAAGGGTTTAACAGGCAGGAAGCAGGCAGGAGCAGCTGAGAACAGGGCCAGAAAAGTAAGTTTCTTGAAAGATGAAGATCTTGCTGCTGAGGAAGTCTTCTCTGAGTAAAGTTACATTTCACATCCCCACCCCATGTACACCTAAAAATTAACCTACCACTTCTCTAGATCTCAACGGTGCTCTTATAGTTCTAATCCAAACCTGGGACTGCCATCATTACTGTCTGTGGATAGTCCCACTCCTGATCAACTGAGTGTCCTTTGGTTCTTTTTCAGAACATGAGGGTCATTTTCATTTTAAATGTGTCATTAATGTTTACAGTAGCTGCCTGAAGAGTTTTATGAAGAAGGATCTCCATGAGATTCCCTAAGAGCAGAGACCTTTAATCCAGCTGGCTCCCTGAAGAAAGTATTGGTATGTGTTCCATGAGTTAATTACTCTTCTGTATTTCAGTCCTGTCACACTCTCCTGGTGATGTAAAAGGGTTGTTACTGTGGCAAACATTATCTGTGTCATACTCTGCAGGCAATGGGGAATTCTTCTTGAGAAGATGGGTTTCCCTGGCTTTTGGGATCGTGACAGAAAGCTACAGGAGCAGGGGTGGCACAGCTGAGGTGAGGGTGGAGAATTGCTGTGCTCTAGCTTTTCTTAGCTACAAGGCTCTTATCTGGAAGTGGGAAGTAGAGCAGCCGTGAGGCTGCTGGAGGACAGATTTTCCCAGCTGTCTTTTTCTAAAAAAAAAAAAAAAAAGCAGCAAGGATTTTGCATTCCTTTTTGCATCCTGGTTTTGCAGCAGAACTTTTGCCTGATAATTCTTGTGCTAAGCAAATGATTATGATTAAATTAGGAGTAGGAATTCAAGTATTCAAAGATATTTACTTTCATTTGTGGAGGAGTTAAGAGCTGCTTGCTATCTGAAAATATCCATTGACTTTATATCCCTAGATTTTACTTCTCTAGTCAGCCAGCTAGGGAATATACCTCACTGGACCTTTTTTTTGTGAACAGAGATGGGCTTGTGGGTGATGTGATGGTCGGAGGCGTCTTGGGCACAGGAATCATGAAATAATACAGATTTTGATTCCTAGAGAGTAAGAAAGGGGGGTCAGCAGAACTGCTACCTTGAACTTCTTGAGGCAGACATTAGGAGCCTGATTGACAGAGTCTCTTGGGAGGCAATCCTGAAGGGTAAAGAAGTCAGGAAGGCTGGACATTTTTCAATAAGGAAATCCTAAAGGCACAGGAACAGGCTGTCCCTGTGTGCCAAAGAATGAGCTGGTGAAAGGAGACCAGCCTGGCTGAACAGGGAGCTTTTGCTGGAACTCAGGAAAAAACAGGGCGACTTTCACCTCTGGAAGAATGGGTAGGCAGCTCAGGAGGACTACAGGGATGTCATGAGGTCATGCAGGGAGAAAATTTGAAGGGCCAAAGGCCAACTAGTATCTGGCTATTGCCATAAAAGATAATAAAAATCTTTCTATAAATACATTAGCAACAAAAGGAGAGCTAGGGAGAATCTCCATCCTTTATTGGATGTGGGGGGGATATTGGGTAACAGAGATTGAGGAAAGGCTGAGCCGTGTAATTCCTTCTTTGCCACAGTCTTTAATAGTCAGACAAGTTTTATTCTGGGTATTCAGTCCCCTGAGATGAAAAACAGAAATGGGGAGCAGAATTAGTCTCCCATAATCCAAGAAATGGTCATTGAGCACTAAGACACAAGTTTTCAGGCCAGAGGGGGCCACCCAAAGCTACTGAGGGAGCTCATGGAATTGCTTACCAAGGCACTTTCCATCCTTTATCAGCAGTACTGGTGCTCTGGGGAGGTTGGCAAATGTGACACTGTGTTACAAGAGTGGCCAGAAGGAGGATCTGGGGAACTATAGGTCTGTCAGCCTGACCTTGGTACCTGGGAAGGTCACAGAGCAGATTGTCCTCATGAGTGCCATCATGTGGCACGTGCAGGACAACCGGGGGATCAGGCTCAGACAGCACAGGTTTAGGAAACACAGATCCTGCTTGGCCAACCTGATATCCTATAAAAAGGTGACCCACTTAGTGGATGAGGGAAAGGTTTTCCACAGCATTTTCCTAGAGAAACTGTGTGCTCATAGCTTGGATAAGTGCACTGTTCATTGGGTAAAAAACTGTCTGGATGGCTGAACCCAGACACTGGGGGTGAGTGGATTCCATCCAGCTGGCAGCCGGTGCCAATGGTGCTCCCCAGGGCTCAGTGCTGGGGCCAGTCCTGTTCAAAATCTTTATCAGTTTTCTGGATGAGGCGATGGAGCAGCCTCAGCCAGCTGCACACACACCAGGCTGGGTGGCAGTGCTGATCTGCTGGAGGGCAGGAAGGCTCTGCAGAGGGATCTGGACAGGCCGGATCGATGGCTGAGGCGGCTGTGTGAGGGTCAGCCAGGCCAGGGGCCGGGGCCTGTCCTTGGGGCACAAGAGCCCCAGACAGGGCCACAGGCTGGGCCACAGGGGCTGGGACCCTGCTGGGCAGAAAACGACCTGGGGGTGCTGCTGACAGCAGCTGAACATGAGCCAGCAGTGCCCAGGCGGCCAAGAAGGCCCAGGGCATCCTGGCCTGGATCGGCCATAGTGCAGCCATTGTCCCCCTGTGCTGGTGAGGCCACACCTTGAATCCTGTGTCCAGTTCTGGGCCCCTCACTGCAAGAAAGACATTGAGGGGCTGGAGTGAGTCCAGAGAAGGGAAATGGGGGCTGGTGGAGGGTCTGGAGCACAAGTCCTGTGAGGAGAGGCTGAGGGAGCGGGGGGTGTTCGGCCTGGAGAAAAGGAGGCCCAGGGGAGACCTCATCGCTCTCTGCAACTGCCTGGAAGGAGGCTGGAGCCAGGGGGGGTTGATCTTGTCCCAGTAATAAGTAATAGGACGGAAGGAAATAGCCTCAAGTTGCAGCTGGAGAGGTTTAGATTGGATATCAAGAAACATTTCTTCACCAAATGGGTTGTCTAGCATTGGAACAGGCTGTCCAGGGAAGTGGTCCGGTTGCCATACCCAGGGTTATTTAAAAGTTGTGTGGATGTGTCACTTTGGAACATGGTTTAGTGGTGGACTTGCAGTGCTGGGTTAGAGGTTGGACTTGATGACCTTAAAGACCTTTTTCAACCTAAAGAATTGTGTTATTCAATGATTTCTCTCTGACATGTTGCATGGAAAGGAAGTACTTACAGTTAAATTCCCAACTCTCTTGAGTCTCTTGAAGTCAAATTCCACTTGTGTTAGCAAGTTTTTTCTGTTTTAGTTGCCTGGATAGTGTTTACTCTGCATTAATTGCATCAGTATGAATTACTGTATTCTTTTATGCTGGACTTCATGGAAACTCTGCTGTGCTTCTTCACTTACTAAGAGAGGGTCAGAGCATAACAGCAAATCAGGTAGTAAAGGAATTTCACACTGAGACAAATAATCTTTTCTTGAGTTGGTACGTGACTATAGTGATTTCTGAGTTCCTGACAATTAAGAATAAGCAATAAACTTCATGCTGTCCCTCTGGAAAGTGATCAGAATGTCTATCAGCTACTTTTTACCATTCTTTAAAACTAGTTTATGGGAGTAATTGGGGAAGATTGTAAAACCAAATGCTTTACTCAGGACATCATTCAGCAAAGTAACAATTATGCTTCTGTGCCAGACAATCTTTGGCTACAGAAATCAATTTTACAAGCTACAGAGCCTCATACAGGATTAAGAAATGTGAATCCCATGGGTGGGGACTCATTTTGTTGTTGTTTAATCAGGTCCTCAAAGTGAAAGGGATGTAACTATATTACATTAGAAAAAGAATTATGTAGAAGATACATTAAACCACAGACAAAGGATGACAAAATGATGAAATGATGACTTGGGGAGTGTGAAAGGAAGTTTAGCAGAGAGAAGAACAGCATAGAAAATATGGGTTTAAGCCTTTGAAAATGAGCAATGATACGTTGACATAGGCACCATTGGTTTTCAAATGAGAGTGACAAGAATCCTAGATTGGTAGGTTTGGGAGTATTTTCTTCTGGAGAGTAATGAAAATTAATTTTTCCCATGCAGACTATCTGAAAAAAAGAAAGTAATTTGACTAAATAGCTCTATTTTCATACCAAGTACTTACTCTTTGCATTAATACCTCGCATCAGGTTTTGTGTCACAACCTCAGTGAAGTTACCTATAGTCTGTGACATTCCTGGTTCTTTTGCAATAAAGAACTGTTTTGTAATCTCCTCGGCTGCCCAACATGGAGCTCAGGTTGATGGGAATTGGAGAAAAACTTCACAGAATAAAATGTGACAGTCTGTAACATACACAAGTCGCGAGCAACGTAGAGCAATAACAAGTAAATGTTAACAAACAGAGCGAAAGAGAGAAAGAGAAAAAAGAGAGAAATGTGAACATGTAAAAGAATTAAGATTCCTAAATAACAACTTCATTTTAGTTACCCCAATATTCTAAGGCCATTAAAATCAGTATCTTTATCTAGGTATGTTTATTATAGTTTCCTGGTTTTTATATTACTGCATATTTTGAAAGTTGTTATGAATCTCTTCTGAGTATTGAAGGACTTTACACTGCACGAGGGCAGAGTTTAGTATGCTACATGAATTATGCAGAATCCTTCCAACCCAACCTACCTCTTCAACATTTACTCACCACCAGGGTCCCTCCAGGAAGCCGTGTCCCCCAGGAAAGGCACTCCAGTGACGGTGGTGACCGTCTCTCCCAGTACTAACTTGGCCAACATAGTAACGTCACTCCCAGAGAATATCACCCTTGACAGGTACTACTTCTTGAAGTGAGGTGACAGTATGTTGGCTGCCTACCTACTGGTACTGCTAGAGAAGTACAGGAGCTCTAGGAAAGTCGATCCAGTGCATCTTGCTATTTATAGGCATTATTGGATATGTGCTTAATGCAGTGCTGAGAACGGTTTCTTCTGGAAATCCTGCATCGCAAAGAGCTCTGGAAGATCCTTCCTAGTTTCATCCTGATCCTCTTGGGGGTTTACTTATACCTACCCTGAGCATCTGTGAGTCTCACTAACACCAGGGGGGTCATTGACAGGTCAGGTAGAGGTTACAGGAAAATGCAGTCAGGTGAGTCATGTTACCACCTTATATTACTGCTCTGACTGAGGAATACAGTATGATGATCTATACGGTACGGAAGGTGTCTGAGACATGGAACGTGGATGAATGAATACAAAGAACAATGACAGCAGGAATGGTAGAGTGCTTGTTATTCCGGCTTTGTGCTTATAAACAGACAAGCAAGTCAACAAAAGGCTCAGAGAAAATATCCAGCAAATATAGTCCAAGAGGGATACAAGCAAGTGGACTGGGCACAGAACTGGGACCTCATACCCTATACCTCTTTGCCCCTGGCCTTTTGTAGTAACAGGTAAGTGATCTGATGTGTTTAATTGTTCTGCATCAGAAATGCACTTGTTGCACAGAGGTACCTTTTCTTGTATCTGTCCTGCAAACACTGACCATACTCAGTACAGCAGAAGGAAGAGATGCCAAGAGTATCTCTTAAATATTCCAGGAATGCATTCTGCACTGAATGGCATGGGAACCATGTGCTTGAGAAAGAGGATTTACCGTATTTATATCTGCTTTGTGCTGGAGGATTGGCACAGGTTGGCCTTATTTGGCTGAAGTGCTTGTATCTGTGTTTTCTCATGACTCCAAGTGCCTTGTGCTCATTAGGTTATTAAGGCATGAAAACTCCTAACATTTACTATTTAGTTCAGCATTTGTTTTTTAGCTTAGTGCAGTCCTATCCCTAAATACTCTCAGCCCCAGCTCTGGCCTACAGGGTTTGTATGGGGAGATTTTCTAATTTTAGATATTTTTTTTTCATATCTCACGTAGTGCCAGAAAAAAGCAGGAAACATAAAGCACTGTGCTTGGATACATAGATCCTCCTCTTTGTTTTCAAATTACTTGATATAGAGGATGTTATTTTTTACTCACATTCTAAAATCAACAGTAGTACAAGTGACACCCACTGGTTTTATCTCTACAGGAAGTGACAGATGAATAATTGTACCACAAGGTATTACATTATATTAGTTATAGATTCTGCTTTACATGTGACCCTCAGCTGTGAGGTTGCAGGAATGCCACATGGGGCAGGGGGCAAGGAATAGATCCAAAGTGCTTCCACAGAACTGTAGGCACTTAACTGACAATATTGAATTAGAGCTGCAGTCACCTGTGATCTCTTATGGACAAAGGCACCCCCAGAGGACAGCTCAGGTCATAAATGAGTGGATTACTCTTGGAGGCTGCCTGATTCTTCTTCTAATATAAGAGGGACCACAGACAAATTAAAATTAAGTTAGATGAGAATAACTGAGTGTTATTCCTTTTGTTTTGAGCTGTTAGCAATTTCTCCATTAGATCCCAAAGACTCCATCATCAGTGATATCAAGATGTGATCATTACCTCATTTGCTATTTTGGAGTGAGGAATTTTGGATTTTAAAGACTAGGAAGGCTAAGTATAGTGAGGAAAGAAAAAACACCCCCCTATTACCTTTTCCACCGCCTCTTTAGTACTTTTTATGTCCAACACATTTAAACACCTGAGCTTTTTGAGCTGAAACAGACCTAAGCTCTTAGCAATTACTTTGCCATCTACTGTCCATCTTACAGAGAGGGGCAAAGGTTTTATGACACTAAAATTAGTGTTCAGAGACACTTGATCAGAGAATTTGCTTCCTGGAGGTTTGAAGGACCACCACAGTGACTACATACCTATGGCTTTAACAATGCTTTGTTCTCCATAAAAGCCACTGAGGTTCACAAGCTGCAGTGAAATGTTAGGCAGCAGAATGGGCCTCTGACAAGAGCTGCCTAGAGTTCCCAGCTCCCACTGAGCACTGGCACTAGAATTACAGTGCTCAGCACACTTCTGACGTTAGAGCCAGTGTGTTGCACAAGGAATAAGGGTTATTTAGGTTATGATGACAGAAGAGATGAAAAATGAAGCCCTGAGAAAAGAGCAGCTCCTTCAGAAAGCATGAGTGATAAAGCTGGAATGGGTAATTCCACACGATTTCTTTAAAAGGAGATCAGCTCTCTCTCAGGAAATTGCATTGAAATAATGGGTTCCTAACATCACAGTTTGTTCCAGTTCATCTGACCATGGAGTACACTGGAGTCACTGCAACTTCGTAGCTCCTTTCTGTCAGTGTTAGACTTGGATTACTTTAACTATTCAGACATCAGGATAGTCCAGGAGTGGGCTACTGAAAATTGGCTTAGGGGCAGAGAAGTAAAAGAACCACAGAATGTTTTTCTGAAGCTGAAGTCTGTGTTAGTAATGACAGATATTACCCCTCTCCTCTTAGCTGCCTCAATTCTAGTAATTTTTTTGTGTATTTTACAGCTGTGCAATGAATAGAGAATTTTGCCACCAGTACACTGTGAAAGAGCCTGCACAAGGATATCTTTGGAGCATAACTTAAGTGAAGCTGCATGCAGAGTGGATCAGAGAGGTGAGAAATTCCTCATTTGGCCATGTTAAAGTCAATATAAACCTTTTGTATGCTGGTGTTGTAAATATATATATGAAAAGAATAAAAGGGTGGGGTACATCTCTGAACAAATCCCAAATAACCCATCTCCTTGGGTTATGTATTATGAATGCATTCTTTAGACCATTGCTGCGTCGCACCAGACAGTACTGTAGGCATCAAATGAAGTTATGAATTCCTGAGCTCATGTTCTAAATTTCTTTTACACTGTTGGGATGTTACTTTCACTGCTTCATCCAGTGACAACTCTGAGATGTCACCATGCAGTCAGTCAACTGGTCCAGCAGGTGAGCACGCAGCACACGTAAGAGAGGGGCTGAGGAACTGGGCAACACTTTAAAAACAAAACTGAGAGCTTTTAATATTTGTTTTGCAAGTTTTGAGGTCTTCTTACAAACTTGCACCTTAAAATGTTTCACTATGTACTGAATTAAATTTATACCTGTAGGGCAGTGTGAGGTTTGGGACAAAATGTTTAAGTGGTAACTGTCTTTTCCTGGGTTTTGAGGTTTTTTGTTTGTTTGTTTGTTTGTTTGGGGTTTTTTTCTTGTTTGGTTTTTTTTGGTCTTTTTTTTTTTTAACTTCTGTTAGGATACTGACTGTTTAGAATACTCAAGCCTTGAGATATAAGACACTCCAGCATAGCAGACTGGTTGACTGATAATTTTTTAGTTATATTCAACTAGTGGCTCTGCCACAGATCTTTCAAGTAATCTTCCTTAATTAAATCTTCTCTTTGCTGTCCAGTTAGCCTGTTGGGTATTTGATTGCAGTATAGTGGCTGTCCTATATAAAATGATGCCAAAATGAAGCCCTGACATTAAACAAGGCCGGTAAACAGCACTGCAACATAAAAACATCAATCCTTTGACATAGGGATGCTAAAATTTGGTGGGTGTATATTAAGTGAGGGGACTCACAGTTCTCTGTAGTTTGAGATATCCCCAGGTCAAGGAGTTTTGGTCAAATTGGTCAGGTGAAATCTGCTGCTCTGTATCGGGCCCAGTTTCACCAGGCACTCTTTAAGCAGTATCTTGAGAATTTATGGGCAGCAGAAACCGCTTTGCAGACAATGTTTTATATAGGGGAGATTTCTCCTTAATGCTGCTGGTGAAGGTCTGCCTGCAGCTCTAGCTCTGCCATCCTCTACTCTGAAATGCCTTTCCTCCCTTTTGCTGCTTTCCCAGCCTCCCACTGGTGAGATCAGACAGGATGGAAAACAGGAAGAGCTGCTGCAGGAAAGGGGGGTAAGGTAGAATGAAACTGACATTCTTAAACTCTGACAGATCAAAATCAAGTGCTGTTAATTAAAGATACCCTCCTGCCAGGTGTAGATTAGTCCAGGACTGAGCTGCTGAGAGTGTTGGGGGTAATAAAAAGATTTAATTCAAACCTGCCAGTCTTTAAATTCAAAGCATCTTTGCTTTGGCTGCAAATGACCACAGCATCTTTGGCAGCAGCTGTGCAGCCTGTGGGCAAAGCTCTGCTGTTTGCATGTCTGTGCCAGGAAAGTGCTCCTTATCCTGGGAGGAGGCACCGGGCAGAGCTGTGCTGAGCTCTCTGTAGAGCCCCCTTGGCCCTGAGGGCATGGATCAGGAACAGATGTGAAGTGCTGACTCGGAGAATGAGGGAGGGAGTCACGTGTAGAGCTACTTCATGCTCAGCTCTGTTTGGTGATGTGTTTAATCACTCCACCACCAATAATATATAGAATTAATAACTTCATGTGATGTCCTTTACACCTGAGCAACTAAGCAGGCTTTTTGTTTTTTAATAACATATTGGATACAAATCACACAATCTTATGTGACCTAGGCACTGTCACACTGAAGCTTTACAGTTAAAAATGACAAGAAATATGCTGGACAACTTGGACACTATTTTAGAAAACTTAGGCACCCATTCTGTGTTCCTAATGCAATATTAACTATAATGTTAACCGTAACTAGTTGTTTACAGTTAGATGATGTTAATCAATCTAAAGATTTTCACTGCTTGCAAATCCCTGTTTTCATATTATGTGCTGGTAATGGTTTCAAAAACAAGTCAGTTCCTGTGAATGCTTCATGTTACAGAAATGAAACTTAACATCCAAGGCAATGCAGATCTTGTCTTAACAGTTTGGTCCTGATGTTAGTATTTTTTGCTTTTCTCCTGCACACATATAGATCTTTCCCTATTGGGAAGCTAAAAGATGCCGGCAATATTTTTTGCTGCTAGTGGTGCATAATAATTATCAGAAACAGAACTCCAGCTACAGTGTTACAATTTTGTTAGCTGAAGTGTAAGTGTGCTTTGTTGCTTCTTAAAATATATATGCTTGTATATGTATACAAAAATAGTCTCTCTTAATTATTGCAGAAATAGATAAGTTGCTGCTACTATCAGTACTTCATGGATATTGTGGTAACAGCTGAGTTTAGAGCACTAATGGTGGCGAAACAGTTCCACATTGAACCAAAATTACATGTATTCTCAGGATACCAGGGCGGAATTGTACTGAACTTGTAGAGTTCCTGGTCCTCCATTTCCCAGAGAGGACCAGGGTAGGTAATGGAAGGAACTTTATAAAGCCAGGGATTTCTGAGCTGATTTCACTCTGTAGCTGACTGCTAAAGTACCTCAGAGTCTGGCATTTCTTGCACCCTATCATAGGCCAGTTGGCACATTGCTCATGGTAGGAGACACACAATACTGCTGTGCCCTCTTTCCCTCTTGATCCATGATGCCACAAAAGCATCTGCTTTATGAGGAAGTTTGCTGCTTGAACATGAGCAGTGGTAAGCATTTGCAACCTGAGGGGAATGGATGATAGAACCATCGCTTATGTGTGCCAAGGGTACAATTGGTACAGTCTATCAGTCACGTGAATTGTGATTGGCCTGTTGCAATGGAAATAGCCTTTAACAAAAACAAATGAAAGCTATTTACCTTTTGAATGGATTTTACATACTTGCACAGAAGGGAAAAGAAATAAGAAAGGAAGACAAAAGAGAATAGGAAAGAAGAGAAAGATTCCCACCAGCTCTTCCCCTCCAAAATTAGCATTGGCATTGGTGAAGTCACACACAAAGGAAAGTCTCACTTTCTTTGTGCTTCTCACAATGACATCAACATGCATGGCTATGAGATGATAAGAAAATATCTCGCTCACAATGAGTAACAAATCAGAATTTTCTTCAAAGCAAAAAATGATAACACAAGACCATCATAGGTATATGCTAGCTCTTCCAAAACAACCTGATTCGAACTCTGTGTCAGTTGAGATCACTTGGCTGGCAATCTGTCCTTTCTTATATAATGCAGGGGGATATTCTGAAAAGGCTAAAGAATGTCTACTATGCAACTTGGCTGGAATATCTGCCAAAAATGAAGTTGGCATTGTTTTCAGTGTGGTTATCTACTTGCAAATTACTCCATAGAATAGATAGTGATATTCCATGGGTAGAGGTAGATTATGGGGTTTAAAAAATCAAATTGGAGCCCCGTAATTTTGTGTGCTATAGGAGTCTCATAGAACTGAGATATTCCCATAATTAACCACTAGCCATGGGATATTATAATATATTCCATGGTGACTAGTATTCTTTCCATTTCCCTCCCCACTCCCAGTAGAATTAGAATGGTTAATTTAGCTCTGGTTTCACCTATTGCTAACATGAATCAGTACAATTAAAAATAAGAATGAGGCAATCACTGTTTAGGCCAAACCAGCTGGTAATGACCAGTCAGACCTTTTACAGTTGGCCTTTGCTGCTAGAAGGTTGAAAGAGCTGTAACTCACCAACCCATACTTGCAAAAGGAGCATGTTTTAGAAAATGTGGTTCAAAACTCGTCGTAGTTCTAAATGCTAAATTCTAGTGGAATATTATAGAATAGATTGATTTGCATGCCATGGAATAAACATCCTTACATCTAGTCTTGTCTCAGAGTGAGTCATTTTGCATTAGTGTCAAGAATTTGAGCTGTTGTTCTACTTTGCAGTTAATCATCAGAAAGAGACTGGATTGTCTCATGAATATGCATGATGGTATAGTTGTCCCTTCTACTTACTAGGCACCTAGTTTCTGTAATGAGATGTACAATATCTGCCATTTAAAACAGCTGAAAGGTCCCAAATGGGAACAAATGAGAAAGCATCTGGCTGTTTCAAATTCCAGCCCTGTTTTTGTCAGAAAGCTCTGTAATTGCTGAGTACTTGGCTCCTACTCTGCTCTATGAAGCATTCAGCTCTCAGGAGCCTCTGAGATGCATTACACAGTCCAGCAACACAGCTGTAGAACTCTCAAAATTCTTCCACTAGATGTAACAGCTTTCCAAAATATCTTGAGACTTGTATGCCCTTAACCAGGACCAAAGTTTGGGCTCCTAGAGCGTGCTCTTATCCTTAGTTTTGCTGATCAGCCTCCACTGTACCATTTGTCCCTGCAACCTAGACTTCACACATATTATTCACTGTGTGATGGTGGGACTAGAATGGATAAATGTGCTACCCATTGCTCTAAGAAAGCAGTCTGGCTGAATCTTAAATCACTACGCGGGATGGAGGTTAACGGTCAGATGGACATTCCTCTAAGAGGTTTCCTACCTGCTCTGTTAATTTCTAAAATTTCTTCTTGGGCCAGTGGGCAAGTGTCGCTCTGAGTACTGTGGTGTGGAGAGTTTATGACAGATTTACAATAATTGGGGGATCCCAGCTGGGGTGGCCTCGGGATATGCTTCTTTTTTTTCTTTGGTAGCTTCTGCTTAGCCATAGCTAAGGAGTAATACATTCCGAAATTGTTCACAATGACAGGGACAGGCATGGCAATGGTCAGCACACCAGCGAGAGCGCAGAGGGCCCCCACCAGCATGCCTGACCAAGTCTGAGGATACATGTCTCCGTAGCCCAGGGTCGTCATGGTGACAACAGCCCACCAAAAGCCGATGGGGATATTTTTAAAGTGTGTGTGTTCACTGGCACTAGGGTCATTTGGTTTAGCACCTATTCTCTCGGCATAATAGATCATCGTGGCAAAGATTAAGACGCCCAATGCCAAAAATATGATGAGCAGCAAGAATTCATTTGTGCTGGCACGGAGGGTGTGTCCCAAGACCCGCAACCCGACGAAGTGGCGGGTCAGCTTGAAAATTCGCAGGATTCGCACAAAACGGACTACGCGGAGGAAGCCCAGGACATCCTTAGCAGCTTTGGAAGACAGGCCACTGAGTCCAACCTCTAGATAGAAAGGCAGTATGGCCACAAAGTCAATGATGTTCAAAGAGTTTTTGATAAATTCCACCTTGTTTGGGCAGAAAGTGACTCTCATCAAGAACTCAAATGTAAACCAGACCACACAGACACCTTCGATGTAGGTGAGAAAGGCTTCCGTCTCTGCTTCCCTGTAGTGCCGCACCTGGGTGTCATTCCCGATGAATTCAGTTTCTGTCTTGTTCACAATGGGGTTAAATCTCTCGTGGGTCTCGAGGCAGAAGGTGGTAATGGAGACCAGAATGAAGAACAGGGAGGCAAATGCCACATACTGTGGAAAGAAAGATATGAGAGAAATGTTAAACTGTAGGTTAAGTACGGGGGCTTTGATTCTGAAGCATCAGGGAGAGGCAAGAGCTATATTAAATGTGAATATAATGCCAAGCTTTCTTCCTGTGGGCTTAAGATGCCAAGTCTCACCTGCAAAGACAGTCTAACATTCAGCCTGGGAGGGAAAGCAGTATATAAGTACAGGTTAAAATCCATTCTTATATAGATAGTGCCTTAGTGAGAGTGTACATTTAAGCAAGCACTTAAATCTCAGGACTGTCTGTGGGATTTAAGGTTAAAGACATATTGAAATTGTACCTTCCTGAACTTAGTCTTTTGTTACTTCCTTGCCTTAAAGAGAGAGCACACCTTCCAGGACAGCTGCCAGGCAGTACTTTTCTCAACATTCTCTCAGCAGTATCATGGCTGCTCTCAGCTTAGTGAGAGCTGTGATATTTCAGATCTCAGAAAGGTGCTAGTAAATACTGGTGGCAGTCTCAGGTGGGCTCTACAGCATGGAGCAGAGTCCTTGGCACCATCAGACTTTCTTGGCAAACCCCAGACACAGGCTGAGAAGAGTCACATTATCAAACAGAGCTCTCAAATGCCTCAGTTCTCAGTTCCCTTCTCTAGATCTTTTGGGAGTGGGGGATAGGGAGGTAAGGAAGAGGTTTCAGATAAGCCTGTCAGCTGATCCCAAAGGAGACAAATCTATTGGCTTTCACCAGACACAATTTTCTTGAAGAGATTCTCATTATAGTGTAAGACTTGTACCAGAATTAGATGAACTTTTTTTAAAGGTTGTTGGATTACTATTACAATCTGGCCTTGAATGTTTCCAGCGATGGGGTATCCACCACCTCTCTGGGAAATCTGCCCTTGTGTTCCACCACCTTCATTGTAAAAAAATCTCTTCTAGTATGAATCTTCCCTTGTTTAGGTTAAAAACATTACCCTGGGTCCTGTTACAACAGGACTTACAAAAAAGTAGATCTGCATCTTTCTTATGAGCTTCCTTTAAATATTGACAGGGAGACCTTGTTGGCAGCAATAATGTCTCCCTGGAGAATTCTATTCTCCAAGGTGATCAAAGCCAGTTTTTTTAGCTTTTCTCAGTGTTTCCTCAGCCTAAAGGAGATCTTTTGGTTGTATTCCAGGATAATTGAGGGGTACAGTCAGTGCAGTCAGGCCAAAATTCACCAGTCTTGGAATCACAGTTGCCCTGCTCAGTCCTCCTTTAATCAATTAAGTAATTTGCACATATCTAAGTCTCTTTGTGTGTTGGAGTAGTACCGTCATGGTAGTACCTCTTGCCACTCCCTCCCTACATCTGTTACCTTCTTGTTTGTTATGTGTGTCACCTTGACAAGAGATGTCATATAAGGCATTTCCCTGTATTTATGAGCATGAGCAACTGTGATGATAAAAATATTAGTTTCCTGTTCCTTTTAGTTTCCTGTTACTCAGAGTGTCCCTTTTTCAACAGTGTAGTCAACATAGGGGTTAAAAAGAACTAGTTTCTTCTAACTGGGTGTTGCCAGTGAATGCAGTGCAATAGTCTGATCAAAACTGCTGCCAAAGGAACAGACCCATTAAAAATAACCTATACTTCAAGCTATCAAAACTCTCCTGCCATCAAGAAATTCCTTCTGGGTAGACCTAGTGCAGAATTACACTTGACCTTCTGTATTAGCAAACAAAGGCAAAAGCACGGATTTGCCACATTTTGAGGGGAACTGTTTAATAGAATACAAAGAAAATGGAAGATCACAAAATAATTTAGGTTGGAAGGGCCCTCTGGAGGTTGTTTGGTACAACTTCAAAGCTGGACCGGGTTGCTCTTGCCTACTCCAGGTGTGAGTATCTCCAAGGCTGGAGATTCCACAGCCTCTCTGGGCAGCCTATGCCAGTGTTAGGCCAGTAAGAGCAAACAAGCTTGGAAGGATACAGAAGCAAACAGACTCTTGTGCTTTTCAAATTCAGCTTTGTTGCCAAAGAGATCAGAACTGTTGTCACAGATTTAAACAAAAAAGTGATATTTTCCCCTAAAAACTTCAGGTTCTCACAGCACTGTTATGTGAGGATCTGCTATACATGCTGATATGTGCTAAAATCAATGCCTAATATATCTGAGAGATAAACAATATGAAGATTAGGGAACTTGAGAAGCAGGATTTTTGGGTGTATTTTTTGTCAGAATCTCCTGTTAAATTGAGAAATTTCTTCATGCACCGTTTCTCCATCTGTAAAATAGGTGGCGTTGACCATGTGCTTTGTGATCCTATATAAATGTGTGCAGGTTCTACATGCTTTTATCTAAATGTTAATGGCTTTAGTATATCAGCAGTCTTCCTGAAAAATCCTTTTTGTGTACTTCCTGAAAAATCCGTTTTGTGTATATCAGTAGCTCTCAGATATTGTCTGCATGTGAATAAAATGAGAAACTAAAAGCATCTTGCACCAAGCAATCAGGAAGATGTTCGTAGTAGCCTGAGCATGTCTGCTGTGTTCCAGCCTGGGGCAGATTGTTTCATGGAATCATAGAGCCCTGAGAATTCAGGCTGCAGAGGGAAGTGCTGACACTTCCTTAAGACAGGTAGGATGAGAAGGAGAGAGGGCAATAAAACCATTTTGCATTTTAAGAGTTTATGGAGATGGCCCCTTTCTTTATCTTGACTCCAAATGCAATCCTCTTCTTGGTGTATAAAAATATATCTCCTGAGTTAGTTTTTCCTGCTTGGGACAACCTTCAGACTGACCTTGCACAGCAAGTATCTTGAAACTGATCTTTTACTGTATTAAAGAGAACAAATAGCCAATTCTGACCAGGCATTAAGTTTTCTGCAGTGGTACATGTTGGCAGTGCTATCGGTAGAGAACATCACACCCACAATCTCTCATTGTTAGCCCTTGTGTGCTCACACCTTGGCTTCAGAGAGTAATTGAGAGCTTTTAGTCCCCACTTCAGCAGAGCAGGAAGCACTTCCTAAATGAGTGTGAAGTGTCTGCTTCCTCCTATCTGGTTTTAACAGCATTTTTCTCCGGGATGGGCATGTTTTTGTAGGCTTTGTGGCTTTGAAAGCATGAGTCTGATTTCAAGATTTCATTAAACTGTGTATGAGTAATGGTATTGACAGGAAGAATCCCAGTATTTTTCTCCAATTTAACTTTTCTCCAATTTAAGTTCAGAAATGCCTGGAAGTCAGACCTGACAATTTGTTCACTGGCATCCATCTCTGATAGATTTATCACCTGCAGCTTCTTGAAACACAGGAATTTATCAGCTTACTACAAGTATCACTGGCACAGATTTATGTTTGTGATCCTCAGTTTATATTGCTCTCTTCCCTTCTTTCTCCCGAGTATTTTTCTTTGTTGATCATCTGAGACATAGCAAACTGTAAGCATGATCTAATAACACAAAAGTTGGTGAGTAGGCTTTTCTACGAAGACCAGCATTAATTTTTTCCAAAGATGTGGAAAAAAAAAAGAGTTCTCCCTGGCCTACCATCAGAGGCCCATTGAGCCTAACATGATAACTTGTCAAATCCAGAGATGGGCAGTGCTGATAAAATCTGGTGAAGACCATGGGACTCACACGTGTTCTATTGTCTTTGAAAATAAGTCTGTCTCTTTTTATTTCACTAATAATGGTCTGAAAACTAATCAAACCAATGGATTGCACTTGTATAATTTAGTAGTTCTTAATCTTACATTTTACAGCACCTTCTCTTCCTAGAATTGGAATGGGCTGAGGGAAAAGAGTGAGGATTTTAAGACGTGATGTCACATGCTGTTGAGTTACATAATGGCATATAAAATTTCTATAATTAAAGAATATACCTAGGTAAAGTGTTTGAAGTGATCAAAACTCTTTTATTTGCTTTGACATGTGAATGATTTCTATTTCACTAGAAATGCTGCTGCTATCACTTTTTTTTTCTGGCTCTAATACCAACAAAGAAAAATCTCAGATTGTCTAAAATCACAAAAGCCATAAGTAAAGGCAGAGAAGAGATTTAACAGGGGAGATTTGGATTAAAATGTAAGTTATATTAAAATATTTTCATTCTGGAGACAGAAGAAATTACACTCCTGCATAATTTCTCTTAATACTGGCTATATTTTAATAAGTTTATTTCGAAAGAGTCTAAAAGGTGTCATGCCCCTAAGTGGAGAATTTTGTAACCTAATTTATCTTGCCTTTGATTAAATCTATCTATCTATCTATCTATCTATCTATCTATCTATCTATCTATCTATCTATCTATCTATCTATCTATCTGTCTGTCTGTCTATCTATCTATCTATCTATCTATCTATCTATCTATCTATCTATCTATCTATCTATCTATCTATCTATCTATCTATCTATCTATCTATCTATCTTTTCTCCCTGCCTTATGCCTAACCCAGCCATTTTTGCCAGGGCAGTGGGAATATGAAGTACCAATTAATTCATAACAGTAGTGTTTCACATCAACCTTGCATGGCTGTAAAGGGAGCAAGGTAATGGAATCAGATATAGCCACTCATGAATAATTAGCCAGCATCTTTCCACTCAGCATGGAAAGAAAACAAAAGCCCAACAGCCTTAAAAACCCAAATAAACCTTCTAATATATGAGGATTTAGAGGCTAGGCTTAGATAAAAGGTCTGAGTATTGGACCAGACAGGATTAAATACAGAGGTTTTGCTTTTTACTTCTGGGAGCAGTTTTCTAAAATTGCACTTTACCTTGCCTGTCTTAGATAGTTCTGGTCTTGTAGATAAGAAACCTTCTTTTATGCTTGGGTCCACGCAAATATGCTGGGTGACCTGCTAGAATTCATTGATATGGTGCCTGGAATTCCCAGACTTCAGTGCAGACAGGCAGTGAAGGCTGGTGACAAAAGTACTAGATCAGAAATCAGGTGAGTGAGGCTCTTTTCCAACCTCCTCCATTGACACATTCAAGCATGTGGGCCTGCATCTTTTGCACCATCCTTTTTTCTATTTTTTTTTAATTTAATTGAGATAATAAACTCTCTGGGGCTTGGAACTGTCTGCCAATTTACATTGGCTCCCTGTCCAGACCAATGTATGTCTGGAGTGAGAACTTGGGAAGGGAGGCCTTGGCTGAATCTTGGCAGCACTCTTAGAGACAACAAGGAAAGTGTGTGGTGGCAATGGAAGCAGCAGGGCTTTGCAAGTCAGGTTTCAGTGACTGCAGAGTTTGTTTTCTAGGAAATAGTGGTGTACATGACATGCTATTCATAATTCATTCCAGATCACACATTCAGAGCAAGTTAGTAGCAGCTGCACGCTGCAGACACGTGCTCTTCTCCTTTGATACTGCTCAGAATCATTTAACAATCCTACTCAAGCTAGATGGGAGAAAAGAAACACAGCACACTCAGAGAAGATTTGCCAGCCTTTTCCATTCCGTCTGCTATCAGAAATATTTTTGAAAGTGATTCTTAATCCCTGTCCTTTTATAGGGAAATTCAGGAAATTCTACCCTCCCTAGAACTTCTGGATGAAAAGCAGAGGAAGGTGGCATTTTGATTGAACTGAGGAAATTCTCTGTATAAGTGGCACCATCTCTTTGCTGTTGAACTAGCAAAGAAGAGGAACTAAGCAGTTGTCATCTCAGTCTGCATGAGCAGGGCCATGAGCAGCAGGAGGTTTCCTGCTTCTCTCTTAGGAGGACCCAGAGCTTGCCAAGACTGAAATGGGAGGTGAGAACATAGAACTCACCACAGGACTTTGTCTCTGCAGAGAAACGATGGTAGTCTTACTGCCATGGAGCTTCCAGAAAAGTATATTGTGGCTCTAATGAGTTCTACTATGTTTGAGTTAGTTTGTTTTGGGGTTTTGTTGTTTGTTTTGGGGAAGCAGGAGAGGACTGAGGGGTGTGGACGGGCAGAATAATATAAAAATCACAAGTCTAGTAATTATTCGCTTTGTCTATCACTGCTACACACTTGCAGGAAAAGGGCTCTGAAGAGTTTCAATAATATATGCTGGCAACAGAGGAGTTGGTTTTCTACAAAACATCAATAATTCAAATATACCCAGAGATCTGTACTAGACCTGTATAAAGCACTGGCGTTTCTATGCACAAGGTATCAAGTACTTTACCAACTTTCTTTTACAGTAGTTCATCTGATTGAGATTTGTCTCTAAAACTACTGCACTTCCATGAAAAAGCCAGCATTGTGACTCAAATCTCAAAGCTTTGCCTAGTTTTTGTTTTAATCTGTAAACAGTACTTTAACCACTTTTAATTTAAAATTAATTTAGTTCAGCCTATGTGTCCCCAGATTATTTAACAAGACAAATCTTTTTGCTGCAGCTCAGCCAAAGTATGGGTTAAGTGAAAGCTGCCTTAAATACTTAGCTTTATAAACACTTTATTATGTCAAGACCAATTTTCCAGGTTTTCTTAGAGATATGGACCCTGATTCAAACAAATGACTAATTTTTAATGTGCCAGTAATTCTGCTGAATTTTTGAAAGTAATACTGAATCTGTATGACTGATCAGATGATTAAATGTGGGCTCATGATGCCAACAACCAGATAATGCTGGGGAAGTGAGCAAAAGCTAGGACTCTGTCAAAAAGCAACCTCTGCAATATTTCATTAAGAATCCTAATGGAAGATGTTTCAAGATCCTGTGAGCAATGATCATGAAAAGGAAATTATTTGCCTGGGAAAAAAAGTCCAGTTCTTTTTTTATGGGTGTGGTGTAAGTATATGAAGGCACAATCAGATGTTAGCACCAAGCTGTTCTCAGTGAAGGCAGAGATGACCCTCTCAGCAGTCTGCCTTTCAGTGAGATGATAATACAATTGATAGAGAAGCTCACATCAGCAAACATGCTGGTTCACTCACAAGATTATTCAAATTCACGTTTTGTAGCTGAGACAAATGGAAGAAGGAGCCTTGCGGATAGATAGAGCTTGCTCTAGAGTTGGATAAAAAGTCCACAAGCAGCTCATGGATCAAATGATTATGTAATGCCAAAAAATATATGACAGCTTGCAAAAAAATCTTGGAATGCTTTGTGGCACACAGACATGAAACAGCGTGTTAAAAAAAATGTGCAGTCATCTGTGGAAAATATGCTTAAGTTATTCGGCGTTGACGTTGCAATAAATAAATTAGAAGCTGATCTCTCAAATGTTAGTCCTAGCAGGCAGCCATGTGCTTTGACGAGGTAGTTACTGGGATAAGCAAGGCTGCATCAGAACTGGAAGTGGGGTGTGGACTGTGCTCCTCTGGGGCCACACGGCCAGCCAGGTGGTCACAAGGCAAGGGCTGGAATGGTTCTTTGTAGGTCACAGGCAAGCCTTCCAGTTTTGTCTGGGACAGATTAAGCCTTGTGAATTAATAGGAACATTGACACAGAAGAGAAGTGAATTTATTTTGCAAAGCTTCCTTGCTGCTCCCTAGTCTGGTAGTGAGAACTAAATGGGAAGAGTATGGTGGGACCTAGGAATGCTTCATATTGCTCAGCAATGGCGCAGCGGGAAATTCTTAACATATATAGATTCCTGATCCAAAAGGGCCCCAAGACTCCTGCAGCTGAGTATATGAGACACAGCAGAAGGAGCTGTAAGTGTGAAAGTAAGCCTTGCATCTCTGAGGGACTGCAGAAATGTGTGCTTAATAGGGACCTTCAAAATTGTCATTTCCCTGTCCCAAAGCACAGTCTTTGATCATTCCTGAAAGGCAGCTACACTGGCTGTTGTTAAGGATCTATACTGGTGAATATAATGGAAATTCTGCAGGAAATTTATCCTAGTACTTCACCATTTCTTAATCTATATTTTTTCTTCCTAATGCCTAAACAAAATCATCTGCATCTTAAGCTTTTTCATTTTTGTCCTATCTATCACAGACAACTAAGCATTTAGAAATTTTCAGGCATTTTCCTTCTTTTGTAAGCTAACAACCACTAAACATTCAAACACCCCATGAGTCCTAGACTTCTGTTTCATATGCTCATGCTTTTGCTGCATAAATTCAATATAATTATTAATCTCATTTTCAGATGATGCCACACACTTTTATGCTATCAGTTCTGTCAAAAGCTTTAGGATTAAAGAAACTGAGAAAGTCATGTAATATCTCATACATGGAACATCAACTAACACATGGCAAAAGAAACCAGACAACTTTAATTGCCCATTAATACAAGGAGTTTCAATTTTTTTCTGTTAGGCAGTTGGTAACATTTTTTTGACTTTACACAGTTTCTGTTCTAAACTGAATGGGAGAGTTTTGTAGCAATCAATGGTGGTGGTGTCATGCGTTAAGATTTTCAGGATCTCACCTCACCACCTTTGTTCTGGATTTATCTCCTGAGAAAATCACACTTCCTTCCTCTCTAACTTGCTGCTGGTCTATTTTTTTCCCTTTTTGTTTTAGCTTCTACACTGTGACTTGCCCAAAGGTGGTTTAATTCATATGCTTATATGCTTATATGTATGCAGCGTCTCTCAAACCTGCTTTTGAAGTGGTGCTAGAAGCCTTTCATAGAGCTGGAGACATTATTTCTGCACCCTTTTGGAGCCCACCCTCAGTGAGGTTTGATTCACCAACCTCAGCTTCACAGCAGCCCCCAGGAATGAAATTGTCACAGGTATGAAGGAGGCAGAGGGTGCTCAGTGGTCTCCAGCTCCTTTAGAAAGAGCATGCCCTGCTTACTTACCTTTTTTTGCTAGAGGAAACCCTCCAGTGTGTGGGAGTATTGAGTAGAAAAGTCCATAAGGAAACACCTGAAGCACAGGGAGGCTTTGCCCTAAATGTAGAACTCCTTAACTTAACATGCAGGGCCAACTTTCCTCCCTGTGGCTTTTAAGCCAAGGTATTTGGTGTGTGTTCCAGATCATGTTTGTGTGCAGACAATAATGCTTCTGCTTCAAGACAAATTAAAATGAGTACCTGTCCAACCTTTTGTAGTTTCCCATGTGGGTGGGCTGGCTACATAAGCAGCCTTGGACAGGGTGTGAGGTCTATCTGCACACCTTCCACACACATTCAAACAGAGCTGCTGGAGCGTGGCAGGCTGTAGGATGATGCTGGCAGCTCCTACTTAGGATGAAGTGGAAGGTCCAGAATGCATCAAACCCCAAAGGTGAGCAGTTTATGTCTGCAGTCTTAACCCAATTTCTCTCCCAAAGCAATACTATAGCAAAAATAATTATGATAGAATTCATCTACAGACCAATTTACTTCATATTTGACCATGGATTTTGAAACCTTGGTTTCTGACTCTGTGTGATATGTTCCAAAGAGATTTGAATTCAGGGAGCAACTGAGTGTTTACCCTCTGATAGTTGAGTTTAGCACCTCAGAACAGAGGCACTCAAAATAACTCCTCACCCTGGAAAACTGGAAGCCCTGGTATCACTATAGTGCCAGTAAATGTTGAGCTCAGGATTTCCTGTTTTCACTGCAGTTTATGTGGATGGATGTCACAGATGATGTATTCCCTGAAAAGCCAGAGTTCTTAACAAGGGGTCTAAAAATAAGGATGTTAAACCTCAGGCATTTCAGTGACTGCTTCATTTTGGATAATTTCACCATTTCTTCATATTTTTTCCAGATTATGACTAGCAATGAGTTGTGGGCACTTTCCCTTTCATATTGCTTGGCTTAATCCATAGCTAGCAGTTTGTGCTTTTAAAGCATTATGGCCATAATTCTTTCCTACCTTTGGGCAGTGTGTAGCACAAAAGTCCTGTTAAGCTCCTAGATGGCCTAAATATGGTACTAAATATTGAGACCTTTTTGTGCCTTTGCTCTACTTATCTAATATTAACATTAAATATCAAATATCAACCTAAATATAAAATATCAACATTATTATATAATTATATAAAAGTATATCCACCTTATTTATAGTTGCAACTATTACAAATCAAAAAGAAAACCCAACAATGATTTAAAAAATAGGCAATATTTTGGAAAGGAGAGTATGTTTTCATTCCCGAGTTAGGTAGAGGCTCCTGCACAGCTTAATTTGTGCAAGGATAATGCACAGGATGGGAACATACAAAATTTCCACTGACAGCAGTCTTTGGGTTTTGACTGGCTGTGAGCCATTTCAGATATCCAAATTAGTGACAACATAACTTATAAAACTGTGTTGGTAGCTCTTTTAGGCAACTTCCAAAATAGTCTTTGTCATATAAGAAAGATGAGGATGAATGTTTGAGCAGGGCCTGTTGCAATTACATGAGAGTTAATGGTTTTAAACTTAATGAGGGAATCAGGCTCAGATATAAGGAAGAAGTTTTTTCATTATGAGACTGGTGAAACACCAGAGCAGGTTGCCCAGAGAGGCTGTAGATGTCCCATCCCTGGAAACATTCAAGGTCAGGGCTCTGAGCAACCTGATGTAGTTGAAGATGTCCCTGCACACCGCAGGGTGTTGGACCAGATCACCTTTACAAGTCACTTCCAGCCTAAAGGATTCTGTATAGTCTGTCTTGACTCAGACCAGCAAGATTGAGGGTATTTTTTTCAACATCATTTCTCCTGTCTCTCTGAAGAAGAAAATATTTATTCCTGTATTTCTGTGGCTCCACTCCAACGTGTCAGCAGTAAGCAACTGGAATCATAGTGTGGCCACTAGGTGCCAGTCTCCTGTTTAGGCAGTCACACACTTTGCTTCCCAAGTAATGTTTTTATTCTTTATCTAACATCTCATGGAAGACAGCCCAGTTTGGTTTTGGTGAGAATCCACTGTTTGGTGGGCAAGTACAGATGTGATGTTTACAGAACGCATAACATACAACCCAGACTCGAGGGCATCTGTCATGGCATGAGCTGCCACCATGGTGACACAGGGCAGTCAGAGCATGTTGCCACCCCCCTTGCTGACCGCCCCATCCTGATTTCAAGGAGAAAGTCGTAGCATCTTTTCTTTTCATGGTACAATATTTTTCTCCTACTGTACCCAATCTAGCCACTTGTAAAAACTCTGTCCTGACATGGAGGAGAGCAATGAAAAAGTCTTGTCCTTGTTGTTATGTTTTTTAAAGCTAAATTGGTCACATCTAGCACCTTTGACACCAACCCTGCTGTGAGCTACAGGTGGTGATCACCCCTCCCATAAGCCAGTTCAGGGCTGGCAGCTGTGGAGGCCTTGCAGAGGGAGGATTTCCAGGGCGTTGCTGCAGAGCTGATTGCTTGGCATTGTCAAAGGGGCTCCCTACAGCCCCTTGCAGGTGAGAGCCATTCTCTCATCTGGTGCTGCACCACGTACATCACTCTGTTAACCCCTTTCAGCTGGGGCTACAAAAGGCCCGGGAGGAGCCCTTTGAACCCCTCCTGGGAGGTGTATTGCATAAGCAACAAGCAAGGACTTCTAAATCAAACTTCTTGTGCAGTCAAGGTTAAAAGAAAGATGGAAATATTCAGAAGGATGACAAGGTAAGTCACAGCCTAAACCTAGAGAAAATTTGCTTTCTGGACAAGGTAGAAGGAGTGTACAATGTTTTAAAAGGTTTGCTAGCAATATTATGCAACTGTGTTTAGCTTGTGTTCTGCAGTATACTGAACATCTTGTTGGATGATAAGATCCTCTCATATATTATTGTTTACTGTCTTCTGGCTGCATCATCTGTGGTGTGTTTTCATTTCTTAGGTTTATACAAGTGCACATGCTAAGTGTGTTTGGAGAACCAACTCAGTTTCTGAATTCTAACCTCAGACATAAAGGAAATATCTTTCATTTGAAACAGGTCTCTTTGAATATTATGTATCTACCTGCAGTACAAAGAATCCAAAACACTCTATAGCCTCTAACAGTATGGAGCTTTACACCTGCTGTTGCAATGTTAATGTAGGTATCAATCTCTGCAACTGTTTTGTAAGGCAAAACAAGTAGCTACTACTTCTGTGCCACAGACAAAGTGATTGTGTTTAGAGCTTGTGTTTCTCAAGTATGGTGTTTTAACTTTGAGTACACAACTACCAGTGTCGAGATATTGAATTGGGGCAAAATTAGGGGACAGGATTCATAATCTGTATCTTAATATCTAAACTTTCCCAGGGTGGATAATCTGTGAAATCTTGAGTGCTGGGCTTTTGTTAGGGTACTGTGTCTGTTGGC
The DNA here is from genome assembly GCF_901933205.1 of Camarhynchus parvulus. Taxonomy (NCBI): domain Eukaryota; kingdom Metazoa; phylum Chordata; class Aves; order Passeriformes; family Thraupidae; genus Camarhynchus; species Camarhynchus parvulus. The sequence continues at coordinate 13,367,805 of NC_044575.1, read as the reverse complement.
CAAGATATGGTCCCCCAGAAGTTGTGTTTGCAGAGTTCAAAGCAGGCTGGTTGTGAAATTCCAGCTCAGACCTTGAGCCATGTTCTTCCTTTTAACCTTGCAGCTCAGTGAGTCCAACACACAGCAAATGTGTGTAGGGGGTGTAAAGAATGGGGGGCAGTGGTCAGATCTGTGTAGGCTCTTAGAGTTTTGTTCTTTTTGGCATCAATGACTGTGGAAATGGCATCTCTGGGTTAAGAAAAGTGTGAAAACATTTCCACTGCCCTTTCTAGTGTCCTCGATACTTTGTCATGAGACTTTGAAGTCCTCAGCACTAGGAAATCTTATCAGATATTTTACAATGATAGGACTGATGGCTTATTAAAATTTAGCCCTTCAGGAGATTTTGGTTTGGAGACTCAATAACAGTGAGAAATACCAGCCAGAAATCACTAATCACTTCTGGAAATCTTCCCTAACAAGTATCCATATAATAGGCACAAAACTGCATAAAAATGTAAGTGAAAATGAGAGGGAATTGAGGCTGAAGGAGGAGAAAGGCAGGACTCATGTTCAAGCCAGGTATTCTGTTGGCAAATAAGGATGAAAAATAGTATTCACCCCAGAGGGCTTATTTTCACTTGCTCCATTTCTAATTCCTAAGTGATTTGTAGCAATTGTGTGCTGCCATAAGCCTGCTTTTAACACCAACTATGTGCAATTGAATGTTTTGGGAGAGCACAAAAAACTGTTTCCTAGGGAGGGAAAATTAAAGGTGATTTTAAAACATAGAGCTAGCTGGGAATCAGAAGATGTTCAAATCAAGATTTGTGATTAGTTTTAAAAAAATATTTATCAATCAGAGCTTGAAGTATTTTTATATTTTATTTTCAGTAAAACCGCAGTGATGTGAAAGAGACATTGTGACCTCTTCCTTGAATGCCTTGTGTCTCAGATTGAGGTGCACAATTTTCTGGAAAGATGGAAAAGCCTTTTCCTGTCTTGATGCATTAGGTGCAAGAAACCTCCCTAAACAGATTACCTGCAGTTTAGGAACATAAATGCCACTCTAACCTCAGGATAATTCAGAGGACACTGATTTGAGTGCAGTAAATGGTTTCCTCTATAAAGCCATCCTTTCCAGAATAGGAAGCACATCTTGGGTGCTGACTGGAGCCTGGGGATGTGAATGTTGCCACTTCATCTGCCTCAGAAAAAAGAATCCAGGATTTCCAACCTTTTTTCCATCTTTCACTAAGCAATCCAGGCAGCTGCCTGTGTGTGAGGAGCTTTGATATACAGAGAATTTGCAATGTGGTAGGAGTCCATTTTTGCACCTCTTCTTCCAGTGAACACCAGAACTAGGTTTTGATATGAAATGTTGAGCTATGTGATCATCAAGCTCTTCATAATCCAAGATTGTGGATTCCCAGATCTAAGCTCTTCATAACACAGTGTCTCACTGAGGTGAAGATTTGCAGCAGAAAAATTAGCTTATCTTTAACCCGGCGTTGTGGGTTGACAAAATTTGCATTTTGTAAACCTTTTGTCTCAGTGCAAGTGTTGACAGAGCACTAGAATTTCTCTTTTTTTGTTTTTTAAATTCCTTTTCAAAACAGTCACAAAAGTTGGGGAGGGAGGAATTGCCAACTATATTTTAAAGGAGCTGTAGCCATGGTAACTGAGGTACCTTCAGTTGCCACGGTAACAAATGCAGCTCGACTGCCTTGCTGTAAAGCCAGACAAATCTACTCATGATCTGTTGATTTTAAGATGATTTATAAATTGTTGAGCTATTTTAGGCACTTAAATCCATAAATCAAAATGTCTGTTAAAACGACCAATACACTGTGCTATTTATGAATTATTCACCCCATTCTTATTTCACCAACTGGATTTTTTTTCCCCCATCAATGTATCTAGGCTTTTTCCAGTCCCAGTTTTTCTTATTTATTGTTTAGAAAATGATCTTTCATCAGAAACAGATGATTCATATTGCTGCTTGTAAATCTCATTTATTTGAAAAATTCTAGCCCCCTCCCATACCTCCCTGTATGCAGTCCTGCAGTCTCTAAATGGAGCTTTATGTACTTCTGCCCTGAAACAACAAAATATGCTTTGCTAAAATTTGCTAATGAATTAAATCAATACAATTTGGAATGAGTTCCATCTCAAACAATCAATACAGGCCCAGTGATGTACAACAGGCAGGCAGGTAAATTGGTCTAAATAAATTTACGATTGATTTTACTTTAAAACCAAATTAGGACACTTACAGTCTTACCAAATAAGATAAACTGCAACATATGCAAACAAGAGTATTCCTGGTTTTGTCTTTTTTAATACTAGTAGTGAACCTATTACCTTTTAGAGCTCAGTAACTTTTGTTCCTGGGGTAATATGCACGATTTCTTGGCCTAAAAGCATGGGCAAAACAGGTCATGTTTATTCATTTCCTCAGATTGTTTTTGCTAGTAACTTGTGGTAGCCTCTGCTTGTTAATGAGCACTAAAGGATTGCATAATTCAGTGTAAGTTATGTAATAAGTTTGCACTTAAATAGGTTTGTGTCCTGGTATGGATGTGCATGAGGGCCAGGACCTGCTTCTGAAGGCATTGCTGGGTTGAGTGGGCTCACCAGCACCCTGTGCCTTTGTTTCCCTCTTCCCCATCAGAATTCCCCACTTTGCCACTGGCTTTTGTCCCCAAAGAAGAGTAGAGTCTTGAAGGAGAATGTTTTTGTCCAGCTGGGGCATTGTGCTGAGCCTACACTGCTTGATGCTGGCAGGAGCATGTCCAGAGCCACGCAGTCTGAGGTCATCAGAGCTGCATGGGCATAGAGGGCTTGGATCTGCCAGGATCAGAGCTGTGACAGTGTGCCTAAGTCTGCAGGATCTGCGTTCCTAATCTGCTAATTTGGAGGTATTTCCCCTGCACTGATGACTCATGCAGAGACATGCGGCAGGCACATCACTGCCAGGGGGGCGAGATGTAGAGATTCAGAAATATGCAGTGCCTGCTGCATTCATTTCTTGTGTCTCCAGCCATGATTTTTCCGTAGTTACGCAAAGTTTACAGTCTGAAACCAAGTAAAAAAATCTGAAAAGCTGAGTTGTAGAAAGTTCTCTCAGGTCTGCTAGTTTTCAGTAGTGGTGTCAGCAATGCTGTAGGACTGATAAGGTTAAGAAGCTGCCTTTAAAACACCATAGATACTTAGGCAGATGCTGTGGGATTTAACACAGCCATTGGGTTTTAAAGGTGCTTATTTTCCCTGAACAACATATGCTTGCTTAAGAGCATGATGTTACAGTCCTCTGATCTAGTGTAATGACCATTAGCAGTCATTCTCCTTGCTCAGAAGATCCTATTAATTCTTCACATGTGTGCGCAACTCATACTAGTATTAAAGATGAGCTCATACTAGTATTAAAGATGAGCAAATCAGAGTTATTAGGTGGTGCTTTACCCCTAGGATTTCAGCATATCAGATGTAAAGTCTTACAGATGCATATCAGATACATAATTCTTACAAATTTTGGAGGTGAGAAATGCCAAAAAGTATGTTTGTACATCCTGCTGCAACTGCGAGGATCTTCCAGGGTATTATAAGGGGCTTATTTCGCTTCCTTTAAGGGAGAATTCCTAAGTGAAAGAATTTGATTCAATTTTTTTTAGCCTCACCAAGCTTTCATTCCATTGTTCCTATTTACCTGCTGCTTAGTTTTGCTTGACCTTTTCCTCCTTGGTCAAAGTGCCCTTCAGATTGCTGCAAACTACTTTTTTGCCTCTCTAGTCTGTTGCTTAGCAGAGATGGGAATACTGAATTGGTTCAATCTGTCTCCTTAGTTTCAGCTATTCCAGCTTGCAGATGTGTCTTTTGATATTAGTGATGATTGCCTAAAAAATAAGGATTGGGAATGCTGGGATCTCTTCAAAGCTCAGTTTAAATTGTAATTTATTTTCAATATTAACCCTTAAATGTTATTGTTCTTATTGATGGAGACAATGAGATATCTTGCACAGGCAATTAATAGAATGGTATAAGGGTTTTACTTCTCAATACCTCCGTTAAAAAAAAAAAATCTAATAAGTCTGCCGCTTTGTCTGCCTTTCTAACCTACTCAACAAGAGCTCAAGTACAAGATGTTCTCGTCTGCTGCAAGTGACAGATTCACTGCACACACCCAGCCCTCCCCTCCCTGCCAGACAGGGAGCTGTATCGAGATAGTCAAGCTGCCTGAACATGAGGAGCAACTCTGTGTTTCGTGGATGCAAGAAACACAATGCAATGTGTTTATTAGAATGTCATGCTCTTCTCAGTGGACTTGGATCTCTGACTAGCTCTCTGGGATGAAATATTTTCAACAGTGACTGGAGTGTTTCCCTTCCCAGCTCTCACTTAGGTGTCATGGTAGCCACATGGCTGAACTTTCCTTGGGAGATGTTTGGAAAATGACCTGGTTTCATTAATCTCAAGGGCCAGGAACCCTGGATATGCCATGGCCATTAATGCTAGAGCCAAAATAGAATGTAATTGGGCCAAAATGGGGAAGCACAGAGATGCTATTTTGTAATGCATGCCTTTGTGTTTTCCAAAAAAACCCACGTAGTGGAAGGTGATATGTCAGCAGTTTCAAAAAAAGGGAGACTAACTCCTAATCTCCTTCAGAAAGGCAGCACTGGAATTTGCTTTCATGCCAGACGCAGTGAATTTCATAACTGTTGATTTTTCTAAGTTCTAAATGGCTGTTGGGCTGACTTTTGGCCATGGTCTTGCAACCAGAAATTCTAGTAGAGCCTCTAGTTTATCACAAACATCTAACACTTAGCAGAAGTGCTGGGGGTGGAAAAAAAGGTGGAGAATTCAAGCGTTTTAGCTAATGATGATGAATGGTGGCTATAAGAGCTGGAAAACTCCCCTCCTTGTGCTGTAAGTAGATGATCTCAGTCCCAGTGCCGTCAGACTCTGCTTGGCATTTCCTTGTCTGCCTTATTTTGACCGTCTTACCCCCTTACCTTTATTAGATTTGTATTTGCAGTCAGTTTCTGCATTCTGGGATCCCTTTCTCATCTGTGCCCATGTGTGTAAGGGTTGCAGGAGTTGTTTTTAGGACCTTCTGCTATTTCAAATACAGAAATAGATTTGAGTCTTCTGAAAAGGGAATAAATTCTTCTCATGCTACTAGGGACATGTATCGCTGGGTTAAAAAAAGAGTGCTGATGCAAAGTGAGTCTGTAGCTTGGAAGAAAAAAATCTTTTTGCTCTCCACACTCTGAAAAAGATTACTATTGTTTGGAAGCAAAGAAATACAAAATGGGCAGAAGGTGATGTGCCTAAATGGATTACAGTGGATAGCTTTAGAATAAGGCATCTCTCACCCTAGCAAATGAATTGACAGAAGCTGTTGTGGTTTTCTGACAGCCTTTTTTTGCTATGTGCACTGCAGCACAAATGCTAAATTCTCTAAACTTCCCTCAAAAGGAGCTTCACCAGCACTGCAGTGAGGGTATCTCCTGTGGGAATACCTGCTGTATTTCAGCTGGCTGGTTTGGGGGTAGGTAAGCAGCACAGCCTGACCAGATGCTTGGCTGGAGATGTTAATGTGCTCTGTGACCAAAGGTTATGGCGATTTGCATTAATAAGAGCAACTGCTCTAGGGGAGGGAGTGTTTCCATAGGCTGAGTGCAAATCTATGCTTTCAATTCTCTTGTTTCTTGCAGCCAATTTACCTTTATTTTGGGAATGTTGAGGAGCAGTGTGCATGTAAGTGGGAAGGAGCAAGAGATGAAAACAAGGAAACATGACATTGTGCTAATTAGCTTTCTGCTGCTTGGCAACAACTAAATACTACCTGGGAGCAACAGAAGGAAGACTAAAAGGAAAAGCAGGTAGCTGAACTTAGGATTTGACATTTTTTTTAAAGTCCTCTGCTCCTTACTCTTTCTTCAAATCATAAACAGAAGAATAAGGATCTGAGTGAGATTTTTCCCTGTCCTTGCATGTTTTCTTTGGGAACATATAACTGCCAAATGGTGTATGCACATAGTATACCAAATCTTGTGTATTGAACACAAAGTCATGGGGTCATGAGACATGGTTTTCCCTTCCCCAGCTGATGGAGATCTCTAGATACATATTACTTCATTAGCATGATAATTTTGCTTGGTTTTGGATAGCTTATTTGTTTGCTTGGCTTATTTTCATTTTTTCCAGTAAAACAAATTGGGAAATCTATATTTTATATACCTTGCTCAGAGAGAGCTCTTTGTAGAGCTTTCAGATAAGTCTAAAAGAGGAAGATCTGTCATATTTTTTCTCCCTGAAGCCAGCAAGGTTAGGCCAGAAATGACCAGGTACTCTGTGACACTTGGAAAAGAATGAGAAAATAATACAATTATTTTAGACAGAACTTGCTTGAAATGAGAGACTGTCAAAGTAGAAAGCACATTAAAATAAAATCTTCATTGCCATTTTATGTAATCATCTAGGACATGCCACTGAGACCTAGAGAGGATTACAGGGACTCCCTGCAGCCAGGTTTGTGCCTGATGGTATCTGCCTGGCTCCCTGCAATGCCTGGAGCTGATTCTCAGCCCACCTCCCCTGTGATGCCTCAGTGAGGGGTGTCTGGCTCTCCTTTCACACACCTGCCCTCGGCTGACCCAGCTGTTCCTTGCACCATGGAATTATATTAGTCAGTTTTATGCCTTTACCATTTGTAAGTGGCACGTTAATTTTCAGTCTGATCCCTGCTGCACAAGGCATACTTCTGGCAGGCTTTGATATTAATGCTTTGTAGGATGTCAGATGTGTGAGGCTGCCTACCAGATGTCAGGAATGAGTGGGTTTTTTAATCCATTATGATGGGCTTTGTTGTTTTAAAGAAAAAAAAAGTGGCCAGGTCAAGGGTACATTTGTATGAGAAGAACATCAAATGTAACCAGCCTACAATGAAATGAAAGAAAAACTCTTAGGGATTGGAAAACAATACATTAGTGAGGAAAGCCAAGCATTCCTGGAAAATTTGTAGACCAGAGTTAGGTTTTGGGTTCAGTGCTCTTCCCTAGAAATCAGTGTTTCAGTTGTGAGGTGACATTGGCAGCAGATGCAGCAGGAGCAGCTCTGCTGGGTTTGATCCTTCCAAACCCTTATCCTGATTGACTGATGGTCACACTCTGCCTGTTGGGTTCTGTGACTGGAGCAAGCTGCAGTGAGGCAGTGGAATTCCTGAATGGAAGCCCAACTTCAGACACTGTATTTGAAAGTGCTGAGCAGTGAATCCTAGAAGTGGAGTCCTATTACTTTGTCTCTTGTCTCACACACTGTTAGGGAGGTTCTAGAGGTAGAGGTAGGAACCTACCTCTACAGCATTGAGTCAAACTGCAGAACTGAACTTTCAGTTTCAACTAATAATTTTTTGCACTTAATTCCTTGTAGGTTTTTGACCTAATTGAAATGGAGTAATGGCAGGTAGTTGGAGAGGGGAGAAGAAGAGATGGTGTTCTGCTCATTTTTCCTAGAAATCAGTGGCAAAGATTAGTAGTGTTGTGTTAAACAGCTTTTCCCATGAGCATATCTCAAACTGATTTACAAAAGAGATGGGCTAACATGGATTCCCCATTTGTGGTTGGGGAGGACCGAACTGCAAAGGTGAAATTCTGTTTGCTCACTAGTGAAGTATATGTGCTTCTAGGAAATAAATAAACACAATCCAGAATGTAGTGTGGAATGTAGATATGGCAAAAACATCCCTTGAGAGCAGGTATTGCTTTTAAGCTACAATGTCAGTGAGCATTCAGGCATGACTAAACATGATTCATTAAGTCTGTTTCTTTGAAAATTCTGTTCAGATAGAACTAGAAATGGGGCAGTAGCCAGGCAACTTCCAAATATCAGAGCACTGTGGCTTATGATGCCTCTATTCATTTGCTGCATTAATGGTACAGCTTAATGGAACTGTGAAAGAAAAGGCAAATGTCAGTCTTTAGTAGCTTTAGCCTGTTAGACACATATTGACTGTAGGGTCATTCAGAAAACCGAGTTCTGTAGTCCATTTCCTGCACCTTCTGCACCTCCAAGGATGTCGTGACTCTGAAAAAGAATAGGGCCTGCTGCCTTATTTTTCCCTGACTCATTATTTAGAGAACTGGTGAGATTGGTGAAAGATACAGGCTTCACAATTTCATGTGTCAACTTGTGGCTTATTTAAAAGGACCAATGAAGTGCATCAAGACAGCTTTGGTTTTTATTCTCATTATGATTCTAGTACTAGCAGATTTCAGGAAAGAACTTAATGTTTAAGACTGTGTTCAGGGTACAGGTCTCAGCTGTGGCTTAAAATCAGTATGTTCACCTCAGACCAAACTAAGGGGGGAAAAAGACATTGGCAAGATAACAGGAAAATCACAACAGAAGATAATGTAGCTCCCTATGAAACCAATTCCCAAGCAGCTAATTATGAGTAGCAAGACTGGTGGGAGAGCAAGGACAAACTCCATGTGCTGTGTTCACAAATCTGCTCACTGTCTCTATTCTGGAAAAAAATCAAGTTTTGCTGGTGTGCAGAACAGAACTTTTGGAAATAGGTAGAGACTTAAGAAAACTGGATGATACAATTTTCTTGTCAGCTGTCCTTTTAACTTGGGCATCAAGATATTCATAATTGACTTCTTTGTCATAGAGGGTTATATTTACAAACCGGTGTGCGCGCTTTTTTTTTTTGTATTTTAACCTGGGGGCAAAAGTAAGGTGCTCCTTTCCAAGTGGCTGAACAAAAACCTAGTGTGGAGTTTGTCTGCTTATTGCACAGGAGTATGTGTTTAGAAGCATTCAAACACAATTGAAGGACTGCTTTCTTTTTGTGGTCAATTTATTCCTATTCACATGGAATAATAAGAAACCCATGTATATAATGACTTTTGCAATTTATATATGTATTTTTAGTCACATTCCAGGGGAGATGAATTTACTCTGAATGATTTGCCTGAGTAAAATGAGAAGCTCCTTGAAGTGTCAGGAGCTACACAGAAGGCCTTGGAGTTCAGTGCTTTAGCTGCAAGACTATTATTCTTGTCATATTTTTCCTCCTTTCAGCAAAAATATCAGTGTAGGCCACAATCATGCTGTTTTTGAAATTGGTGGATAATCTGTGGCTTGTTTCAGTGGTTAGAAAATTTATTTTCTGGTGTCTATGGAGCAGTGAATTGTGTGTTCTGTCCAAAGCTGTTTTCAGTCATTAGAACAGTTGTGAACCTTTCATTATTGAGCCAGACTCACTCATAAAAACTCAGTCCATAGCTTTTTTCTTTCTCAGTTGCTTGTTATGTATTTGATGTGGAGTTTACAGTGCACGGACAATTTATCCTTTCTACTTGTAAACAACTAACTACATTTTGAAGCAGTTGTTGAAGTGATCCCAAAAATGTGAGTTGCTGCAGATATGGAGAGCTATCTTTGTGTCATGGGGGCATGTTGGTGATGGGTGAAAACACCAGGCAGCTCATCTGGGATCAACTTGTACTCCTAATAAAGACAAAGCTCTTGCATCTATAAATGCAGCAGGGACCTCTGGAGACCCCACCTCTTTCCGTTGAACTGTAAATCTCATATCCTATGGGAACAGAACTAGTGAAAGCCATTTGTCACAATTTTGGGTAGGACAGCAAAAGGTTACTGAGCTATCCATCTAAACCACTACCCAGTCTTAGCAGCTTGGTTAATTCACTTGCTTCTGAAGAGTAATTGTCAAATATTTTGTTTTAACAGCCTGAGGACTAGAATATCAAGTAATTCCTGGTTTCATCCCCTTTCCACTGTCCTATTTTGCCAGGGAATATGCACTCAAATACACATAGCCAGAAATACTGTTCCTTCATGGTTGGGGAATACCTAATCTTTTAAAATAGATTCCTGACTCTCATGCTGTGGGTTTCTTGAGGGCAGAACATGATGTCCCATATGTACAAGGGACTGCTGAGAAATACCATCAGTGAGACAGGCAGTGAAATTCCTGGGCACAGTCAGGACTGGATAATGCCAGTGATGGAGAAAAGCAGCCAGTTCCTGGTGGGAGAGAGGTGGGGAGTTGGCAGTTGTTCATTTTTTTGCAAGGGGAAAGAGAGGCACTGTTAAAAGAAAGATGCATATACAATTCTTGCTAGCCAATTCCCACTTCACAATTCATGTAGCAAGTTGGCATTATTGACTTAATCATCAAAATACTGGCCTTCATGTGTTTTCTAGGTCTGTGCAACAAAGATATCTGTATCTTCCTCTGTTGTCCTCCAGTTTATGCTGAACTGTAATACCCTTGAGAGAACAAATGCCACAACAGCAGGTTTATACTGTAATTTGGGTTTTGGTTATGCATGTAAAGTCCAAGGCCTTTTTCTTTATTAGGTTACAGCTGGCATTAGTTTTATACCAGCCAAACTAGGGCATTTGACAGCAGGTACCAGAAGGCAGAAATCTCACAGCTAATGCTTTGCCTGTGTACTGATCATCTTGATAAACTGGGAGAAATATGTAAGCTTAATAGCTCTTCATGATCTCACGTATCCCTTTTCTTTAATGAAGCTCCAGAACCATCTGCACTGATCTTCCACTGAGTCTGAGCTAAGGCATCCCTCCTAGCTGTTACCTGGAAAAGTCCTGTGTTTTCCCAGTGTGCTGTGCCTCCCTGTTAAATCTGAATTGGTGATGGTGTGGAGAGGAGGAGGGGTCGCTGAAACAGGGCCAAAAACTGCTGAAATTGTATACACAAAAATTAATATTTGACAGCGGATGCAGCAATCCCTTAGAAGTCTTCAGACTTCCTGAACCCCATCTCTCAACAGAGAGGTTCAGCTAGCTATCCCTGATCCACAAGTTCTCATTCAAATGCCTTCTGCCTGGCACCATCCACCACGCCCCAGCATCCTGCATATTTGCAGATATTGTCACAGAAAATTGATGTCATGCAATGATGTGAGAAATTCCGCATTTGATAAATTGTTGTGTGACTCCATTTAACAAAAATGCTCTTTCCTTAATGTTCCTTGAAGCCACAGCAGAATTTCCAGCAGTGTGGAATTTGGCATGAGGGTCACTAAGAGCCACAGGGGGTTAGTGTGGAATTGAAGTGGTGATTTCTGTGCATTGTGTGGTGGGGGAGCAGCAGAGAAGGGTGGGCTATCTGTGAATGTACTCTGGAGCAGTGGGCATACACGAGGGAATTGGAGTGTAAGTAAGTGGTGGGACACATTCCATTTGCTTGTGTTCAGTGTGGCTAGAAAAGGTGCATTATCTTTTTATGTAAGCCTCATGTTTGTTGTGGGTTCAGCTTCCTGACAGGAGAACAAGCCGTGGCTGGGTTGTGTTTTCCTCAGGGCTGTGTAACCCTGAGTGGTGACACACGTTCAGGCTCTGTGCTGTGTACACCTGATGGCACATGGAGCATGCTCCCATTACTCCTTGGAAAGCTGCTTGGTGCTGCTGAGCTCGAGTGTGTGCAGCAATACAAAACCACTGATCCTCACCACATGTGGTAGAGCAGGGAATAGGCCAGTTGAAAAGGAGAGTAAGCTCACCAAACAGTGGAGTAATAAAAAACAATCCAGCTTTCCAGAGAAATATACAGTGTTAAGACATTGCCACCTGGTTAACTCTGGAGAGAGGTCTTCTCAGTATGTACTGATTTTCCCTTCCTGTGTACTGATTTTCCCTTTCCTTGCTTTCCTGTGTTTGATTATTGTGGGGAGCACCCACAGCAGACTGCTTATTCACTGTAGAGTGGTTAGTTATATTTCAAGATGTTTAGGGATAGATATTTTATTTTTCCAAGAGATTTCATTGTTAGGTGACAACAATCCTTATGCCGCCCATAAAAAAACCCCAAACAAAACAGCAGAGCTTTGATCTTGTCTGCATCTTTTTAGGTTGGCAAGGATCCATTTGGGTACCACAGCAGCGATGCTGTTCAGCATTTTATTGCTTCCTGTGCTCAAAGCAATTTATGTGGATTTATGTGAGTGTTGACAAGCTGATCCTTACAATTTACTTCTGAGATTGCTGGATTACTGCTGTTACCCCATGTGACAGACCAGGAAAAGGAAGCAGGTGAGGGGCAACACTGAACCTTGGATAAAGAGAAAACCAGAAGATTCCAGTTCATTTTCTGTTGCTTCAGGTAATGTTTCATTTCAGTTCCTGGTTTTAAACATCACAGAGCTGCACTTAGGCTCTAAGGACAAGCAATGAGGTAACTTAATAGCAAAGCTATTTGGACCAACTGAAATCACAGCAAAATTGCAAAACGATCTTTTGGAAAAAGTAAACATCCCAGAAATCAGTAATCAGAAAAAAATCACAGGGTGTGCTGAATTTGCATCTTACAGGGTCTGCAATAAAAGCCACTGTGAGCTTTGTGTTAAAGTCATGCCCTACAGAACCAAAAGCTCTGGAGGACCCACAAGGGCCGTTTGGTGGCGTGGCCTGCACAAGTTGCACTGTCTCTATAATTACAGTGTATTTCCCTCCAGACTGGGCACTTTGAGCATGTATTAAGTGTGCTGCCAAAGTGCAAACTGTGATCTGTTTGTAAGTTATTTTCTGGCTTGCTTAAGGAGCCATCTTAGCAGGAGCTTGTAAATGTGGCTTTTCCTGTTGAGATTGCATTTCCTGGACCCTTACAGTCAGAATTGCTTTTACAAACCAGCCGTTTCCCTCAGCTGGCACTGCTGCATTATTAATGTGCTTGCCTTGCTCCAGGAAGATACTTTCCCAGTGCAAGATGAAGTTTAGGTGACAGGCTTTCATGACTGCCCTCCCCTACCCCCTCATAAGCGGCTGCTACTAGCTGGAATTTTAAGCTTTTATATTTAATCATTAAATTTGCATTATCTGCTATAACTGAAGCCTTGATGGATGGGCTACTGCAAGTACTGTATTGGCCAGGCTGCTCAAGCATGTTATCATCTGCATACATATTGCTGGATGCTGTACTCCACATGTGTCCCCCTGGATTTAAATTAAACTTGCCTTCCAGTTGATGTTATTCCAAGAAAAGCCAGGAAGACAAAGTATATTAAGACTGCTGTTATGATTAACAATAGATTTCCTTTGTTATTGACAAAATAATTACTACTGTTTAGTAAATGCACATAGTAATACATCCTGACAGGAAAAACATCTCTAGAGAGATGACTTGGAAGAGAAGCCCAGAAAAGTGAAAAGATTTGCTGAGTTCTCGCAGCAGGAGGTTAATGGCAGAACCTGCTGGTCTCCTGACCTGGCAGGGCAAGGTGTCTGGAATAGATTCAGTTAGCAGAAGTTGCACTATTTTTTAAACTTTCCTGTCATTAAGAAAGGGTTTAATGTGAGTTAATGTGGCTTTGTGTGCAGGAAGGTGGGAGAGTTATAAATAACCTTGCCTTGCATTGTACTGCACCTTCTCTCTGTGGATATTGAAGCACTTGACAGATTAATTAAGATGCATGACTCTCATAGGAGATCCATAAAGCATCAAAAGCTGTTGAGTTACCCAAACCCTAATGACTTTTGCATGTCATCTGAGCAGCATTAGGTGACTGGGAGCACCCTTAAGCCATTGCCAATGCAAAGAAGGGTTCATTGGTGTAAATCCACATGAGCATATTTAAATCATAAGGATGGTTATTGATTCCTCTACTTGGAAGTGGTGACACACCAAGCTGTGGGTACACGATGGTTAGGAGGCTCATTCAGGTAATCACACTGCAACAACAAGTGTCCTTTTCCAGAGGGAGACAATGGATGCCAAGTGACTAAAGGCCATGTTCTAAAATGAGCTTGTCTCTGGTTTCACTCTGGCCAGACTTTCAGGTTGCACCCAGAACACTAGGGGGTACTCTTAGCTTTTCTCCTGCAATGGGAGCTCAGTTTTGCTGTTTCCTGTTAGGATAGGGATGAGTCATTCAGAAAATTTCTGGGTTTGTTCAAATTTACAGGTGATGGCAATCCCTAGAAATAGATTAAAAGACTTGAGGGTGTTAGCTGGGATTTTTGTAAGTGAACCTAAGTGGATTAGGAACGCAGCACTCTTCACAGGTAAGTGGGATGAGGCGTGTGATTTCTGAAGATTCCTTGTAAAATCTGACTCTGGCTAATTATGCAAAATGCAAAGAGATGCATTCAGGTGTTGTTAAATAATGGAAAACATGAATGTAATGTGAGAATCCAGTCATGAATTTTATTCCTCTATATCCACTCGTGTGTTCTGTGGCAGACTATGAACAGCTACTTCTTGGATGTCATTTTCTAAAGGTTCTGTGAGAAAACTGGGCCAGGAATAGCACCAGCAGACAGAAACATCAGACATCCCCTCCAGCATGTAGTGAAAGACTGAGTGACTTAGCAACATGGGATTCCAATTTCTCATGAAAGAATACCTGCTGTGGACACAGGAAAAAAAAAAAGAAAAAAAAGGAGGGTGTGGGGGAGGCTTGATTTGCCTGGTAGCTGAGGATCAGCATTCCTGGGAGCTGGTGCATGCATTAGGGAAAGCTTGTGTCCTGAGGTCTTCAGAGCTGTCACGAAGGAGGTGTCAGGGTGCCCAGGCAAGCAGAATCCACAGAAGGGGATCTGCAGGGCTGCCGCTCTGGCAGCACGGATGACTGCAGTTGTCACTTTGGGGTAATGTGATGTGTGCATTAAAAGGGGGAAAAAATAGCCACAACAAAAAACCTCCCTGAAACCCCTGTCAGCTGCAAACATTAGTCTTTAAGCCTTGTACACAATATGTGGCACAACTATTTATTTTTAATGCCTGTGTGCTCACCCCACTTCCTCTCTGCTCTTGCCTCCTCTTTTCCTGTCTTCTTGGCTGTGTCCATGGAGAACAGCACTCCCAACAGGCTTGCATCTGTCAGATTCTCCTGTCCTGGACTGCCCCTTCCCTTTCTGCCATTTGGTTGAGTTTTGATCCAGGGCAGTTGGAAGCCTTGCCCCTCACATGTTGTTTCAAAGTGCCAGGGACAGAAGATATGCTGCAGGCTTAGGGTATAATCCAAAGCCATTTGGCCTTTTGGATCAAATCTTTTTCTGTTTTAAAAAGCTGGCAGCAAGCTTGGGACTGTGCTGAGCAAGTGTGGCTTCAGGTCACTGATTTATTTGTATTTATGAAGTACTGGTCCATGTAGCTGTGGTGGCACTAATCTCTCAGGCCTGTTGGCTTTCTCAAGGAGAATGCAGGCAGAAGGCTTTTTAAAGAAAACGTTTTCTCCCTTTTCTTCCTTCTTAACAAAAATTGGATGTTGAGAGAAAAAAATTAGCATCCAAATTACAGCCAAGTCCATGTGGCTGCTTTAAAGAGATGAAGAAAATAAGGAGCAAGAACAAGGAGCTTTGGGCTCTATGACTTTCAAGACCCAGCTCTAACCTTGCTTTTTCCGTGACTACTTCTAGGTCATTCCTTATCACAGTCCTCTCCTCTCAGCTCCTTACACTTTTACTTGCTAGACAATGGGTCTTGTTTTTATTATTTCAAAATATGGCTGGTGAAGGCTTTGTCAGGCTTTTCTAGGTGCTTCCCAAAGAAGGTCTTGTTGCTGTGGTATGGGAAGCCAAATCCAGTTCCAGGTTAGCAGCACCTGGGGCAGCCTGCGTGTCCTTGTCCCTGTGAAGTGGGACTGGGCACACCTCATTTCTCTCTCCTCCCCAGCCCTGCTGGGGTGCCAGGCAGAGCTCACCAATATCCTTAGGGAGTAGGGTTTACATTAGCAGGGCTCCTGGGGATTTCAAGCATCCCCTCTATGCTTTAGCAGAGCTGTAGCAGTGTGCTGTAGGTCAGCCTGAGGTTGGCTGTGGTTTCAAAATATCTGAGAGCAACCTCCTGCTGTAAAGGAGCAGGAGCTGTCTGTGGTGCCATTCCCTCTCATGCTCTCACACCCAAGCCCTGTTTGTGTAGCACCTTCAGGACAGAAAGAAGAGCCTCTTTGTTCTTAATTACATTTAATCAATGAAAGAAAAACCAAAGTAGGAAAGATATCTGCTGGATTGGCTCAGGAATTCTGCAGGCAGGCTCTCTGCTGCAGTTCTTCTGCCTGTTTCTACAAATCTATCTCAATTATGATGTGCAGCATTTACCCCTTTCCCTCTGATTTTGTACAGGCTGCCTATGGTAGCAATTTTGCAGTACTTCAGAAAACCATCTTTCCTCCCTTTTCCTTCATTTCCATCCCTGTTCTTTTTTTTTATTATTATTTCAAAAACTAGCTTAACAAAGACCTCCAAAAGATTCCTGAGGGATAACTGAAGGATGAAAGTTATATTTTTTTCCTACATAGTGAAGTTGTTTAGCTGTCTTTGTTTTTCCATTAGCTGAAGCCCCAAAATAGACCACATAATTTAAAGGAAATAAATCTGAAATCAAATCATAGAAGCATCAGGGATAGATATTTGGCATAGGCTCTCCACATCAAACCAAGATAACAAATCAGAACAAAGAGGAGAAAGGAGAAAGTAATTGCTTTCGTTTGTCTGCGCTATTCATATGAATGTCACAGATTAATACATTTTACAGGATTTGGAAGGCTTTCAAAAGCCAGCATTGCAGTGGGATCATCCCTATAGCAATATTTCAAAACAGCTGTTACTAGAAGAATAACGTGAAGCATGATTTCTAATTAGCTCCAAGTTTATCTCTGTTCAACCTAATCTCCTCTGATACTCCGTCTCAGTATTAAACGCTTGCTTAGATTGATAAAGGACAGAAGAACTGAGCAATTGCTTTTCTACTGGACACATTTTGGACTTCCACTCTTCTTCTTTCCAATATTTATAGTAACTCCTCTCACAAAATTAGCAGATCTGTTTCAGTTTAGAAACAGATTTTCATATTCAGTTGCCTAAAACTCTTGCAGGGTAACATGAACACTCAGCTGCTTTCCCAAAAGTGATGTCAGCTCAGGCAGTGCAAGCACTTAAATGTTCAGCTATCGTTTTCCATTCTCAGCTCCCAAGCAAGCACAGATACTATTTTTACATGGAAAAATGAGTCTGGTGTATTAAAACAATAAAGACACACTAAGAGTAAGGACTCAAACTTAATTTTTTCCCTATAAAAGACATTGTTGCCAACCATAGAGGCTTCGTTGGAAACTGAGCAGTGGCATTGCGCACAGGCCTTTCCAATTCCAATTTTCCAATTCCAAGAAAGTGATCATTAAGTAGAAACCCATTTATAAAATTGCTGTGGTACAAGACCAAGACCTGTGGACTGGATTTTACATGCAGCAAGATGAGGCACCTGACTGACAGGATGAATGCATACAGCACTCTCAAAAACTTTGGGGTCACCTTGCTTTGTATTGTCATGCTCTTTTTTAACTTCAGAAAACTTTTTTTTATGCTTTTCAAAAATTGAAATATACATTGAAGGTTTTACTGAAAGGCACATTACTTACACAGAAAATTAAATTTATTTTTTGTTCTGAAACTAAATACATGGAAGTCACCATTTACTCATGTAGATTTTCTTTTTCAATTCAAAGCCATTCTTAATACTATATTTTCCAATTTTTAAGCTTTATTGAAAAGCAATTTTAATATTGACAGAGCGCATGGGGCATCTCTAAGTGATACCAGTGCACCTTCATCATGAAATTGATAGAAGAGCAAAGATTTTTGGAACGGGTTTCAGGAGTTCATAATCTAAGCTGGGGTCAGGGTGTGAAGGAAGTGAATTATTTGTGGTAGTTTGGGGGTTTTGCATGTGTGAGTGAAGCTCCATTGTGTTGACTTACACTGGCTGACTATCTGACTTGGTACAATGAAAACTTCTGGTAAAATCTCATCCTTAGTTGAGCTCTCTTATTTTTGCAGTTTCCAGTGAGTAGGGTAGAAATTATTGTTCCCCCCCTGCTGCCTCTTTTTATTCTAGAATTTTGGGCTTTTGATAAAGATACAGTGGTCAGCCTATCTTGCCCTGTATTTGTCATCCTGTTTCCACCCCCATGCTTTCCTGGGTTCCCTCTGGTGTTTTGCGCCAGTCACAGCATTGCCTTCCCTCTCTGCTCCCAGTCGGACTTCCCTGCCTGCTTTGAGAAAGTGCTGCTGCTGCTTAATAAGAGCTTCAGTGGTGCTGTGAATTCACCTGGCTTTCAGCACCCAGTTAACACTCTGCTAAATGTTTCAGAACATGTAATGCAAGGACTGGTACTGGCCGTGCTGAAATGCCTTTCTAATTAGGGGCCAGGTGCCACACTGAGCAGTCAAGGTGACAACAGAGAATGAGTTTGAAGGTAAACATGAAGATTTCAAATTTTACGTAATGTCTTGTGTTCTAGAGGAATATCGAGAATTCAAGCTAGGATTGATAATCTTCATCTCAGCTGGAAGGTTTAATTCTTATGGTTCAGAACGTATTTTTAAGTCCTTGCATGGATGTCACTGCTGATATTCTTACAGTTAGATTGTGTTTTAAGAAGTTATTTATGTCAAGTCATTTGGCCAGGCTGAGGACATAAGTTAATTGTTTTGTCTCCAGAATGGCTGCAATGACCTTGATCATGAACCTCCCTAGAATGATGGAAATTAGTTCTTTAAACAAGGAAACAAACTTGAAGTCATGCCTTGACTTTCCATTAATTACTTGGCTCAAGGAAGAAACCGAGGCACAAGGAAAGTACCATTTCCAGCAGCTGTCTAAAGACAGCTGTAAATAAATAAACTGAAATGAATTAAGTGGAACTAAAGACAGGTTTTTGATTCTTGGCCTCCTAATTTAACAAGATCTTTCTTCCTTATAGCAGGTAGAGATGTACATCTGCTTCTATACACCTTGGAAAGAAAGGTACCTTTCAAATGCAACCATATCTAGAATGTAAGTCTGTGCTACTGCATTGACATTGGCCTCAGTCTGTAAAATGTCTGACAGACCCACGCCTCTGTGGCTTTAAAAAAATCTGTATCTACATTGCTTCCTATACATGAAATATGTATTTTACAAATAATAAAACCCAGTCTGTTACTGTGTTGTCCTGTTCAAAGGCACTCTTAGGGCTGTGACTGCCAGCTATGTACCTTTGAGTCTCCTTGAGTACTATAATATCTTCTTGCTACTTTTTGTGTCACTTAAAATAAACCCCAAACAAAAAAAAAATCCTGAAAAACTCTGATTAGGTAATGCTGCTATAAATTACCTTAGCTCACAGCCCAAGAAGCAATGCATAATGTCCTCTTCCATGCTACCCTCCTCCTCACTTCAAGATCCTCCCACCCACAAAAGCCTCTAATGAAGTAAGTACACAGTCACTCAAAGTGCTGGGCCAAGACTCAGATGATGGAAAGGCTTTTTCATAGCTCTGCAACAAACTTCCTTCTGGCAGTGTCTTGGTCTATTTTCAATTCTTACTGGTAAAATGTGATTCATACTACTTCTGTTTTTCTTACCTTTTGACAGGCCTATGCAGACTTTAAACTCTAGATATAGTTCATATCTCACTATGTCTTGCTATGCTTATAACTGCATTGATCATCTGTCTGGGGAAGATGCTGTCAGTAATAAATGCAGCAGCTAATTGCAATAAAATGTCTCATTCATGTTGGCGCAGACAAAGGTTCATGTCATACTCAGGGCTGATGGCAAAGGAGGAAGAAGCAGGCAAGGAGCTCAGGAAGGGACCTGCAGATGGAAGGGATTTGCATACTGAGAAGTGTTTTACATCTGAAGCTTTTTATTGCACTTTCATGATGCATTATCAACACCCCTCAGAATCACAGTCCAGACCTTTCTAGCTTGTAGTGTTTTGAGCTTTTAGTACAGATACTCTTGCAAATTAAAACCAGCTGACAGGAAGGCTTAGGTCTGTTCTTGGCAACAGGATTTCATAAAAAACAGTCTTTCTAGCAAAAAGGGAACTATAGCCAAGAATTTTAACTGCTGTCATCAGTTTTTATATCCAGACAGTTTCTATCATACTCTTTATTCCCATTCACCATAGGGGAGAATCAGTAATAATCAATTAATGTTAGTGTTTGCAAACATTTTCAGGTTGGTTTTTTTTTTTTTGCATATTGAATGATTAGAAAAGAAGGTTATTATAACAAAGAATATTAAACAACCTCATAAAACTGCCTATGTTTCTTGCACTGCTTCTAGTAGCTGTGTTTCAAAAACAACCAAGAAAAGGATATGACAATATGAATCTGATAGTGACCCGTCACTTTTTCAGAAGTCTAAGAGTTTAATGAAATTATGTGTCCATGAGAAGTAAATCGACCAGATAAATCACAAACATGGTGGTGTTTCCTTGAAGAACAACTACAGTGGTCTTCAGCACAGGCTTTGAACACTCCTGTCTCCTTCCTATCCTTTCCCTTTTCTACAGTGATGTGATCTCAGTATGAAAACATGCCCTGCCATAGCTCTGTATCCCATGGTATTGAATAGAATTGTTTTCTTCAAAAGGTGAGGCAAACATGTTTCATTGAATGTTTGCAGACTGCAGAAAAGACAGAAGACCAGCTTCCTGCAGGTTGCAAATCAACCTAGTTCCACTTCCTTCAGCAATCATGATTATTTAAACAAGAGCAAGTGGCTTTTTCTCCTTAAATTTCTGTTATGAAGGGTACTGAGTACCCAGATACATTTTCCCCTCCTTGGAACCATTAGATTTACTTCAAGAACCAAATATAGATCCTTGCCTTCAGGACAGGTTTGCATCTTGTGTATTGTAAAGTCTTGGTCTTTCTTTCTTTCAGCCATGACTAAAAAAGATGATTTTTGGCTCCTAATTAAATCAAGATTTTATAAGCTATTCTAGGAAACTGTGGATATCATAAATCATCAATTTCATTAAAGAAAGTATGTAAAGACACATTTTTGGGAACAGTACCAACTGTTGGGTCCCAGCACACTGTGAAACAAAGTTTAGAGTTCGGTTCTTTTGCTTAGAAAAACTGTCTGCTAGTGGAAACTTATCTCAGCTTGGGAAATGCCCTGTGAATGGGAGGCAGTAAGAAATTGTGCCTTCTTGGAATATTTGGCCTCTGAAAGCACTCAACATCAAAGCTGTAATTGTAGTATTAATGTTTTATTATAACAGTAATAATCTATTTTGCATCTGATGTTAAGATGACCTAAGGATGGACATAAGGTCTGTCCAGTATTTAGATGCAGAGGATTCTCCCTGCTCGAGTGTGAGGCATCTTTTGGAGATGTCTGGGCTCAGATTTCATTGGGAAGTAGCTCCTTCTGATGAGACTGTGGCGTTGCTAAATTCAACACACTCCAGCTTTATGCTGAAAAGCTGAGAGAATTTTAAAGACTTGAAGAAGAAAAAGGGGAGTGCTTCTTGACCAGGGAAAGAGACACTGTTCTAGTTAAAGAAGAGAGGAGTAAGGCAGAGGTAGAAGAAAAGAACTTATGAGATGTCAGAAGCAAAGACAAGAAGCTTAGAAACTGAGGACAGGCAAAAAAAGTCTGAGCCACAGGCAGGGAAGGCAACAATCTGCAGAGTGTGAGCAGGCTCAAAATAAGAGACTTGAGAAAGAAAAGTAAGCTTGAATTCAGTGTTGCTACTTCCCAGTGGAAAACAAAGGGCCCTTAAAGAACAGGGTAGGAGTAAGGGAGTAGAAGAGTGCCATAAAAATGACAGCAAGATGGAGGAGCAGAGTTCATGGGAGACTGAGCAGGTGAAGGGTGGTAGGAGATGATTCTCATATCATGACAGATTCCCAGTAATAGCACTGGAGGGGTGTTTGGAATAGAATGGAAACAGAAAAGTTGGCCAACATATGTTTTGGGCATGGTTGAAGATAAATGGGGAAAGCTGGTGTGCAGATTTGGGGGAAAATCCAAAATAATACATTAGGAAGCAAACCTGTGTCCCTTGCTTTTCATGAGGTTTATGATGCTTAAGATTGTTGAAGAATATTCATATATTATCCTAATCACTTGCATAAAGGTATAGATATCCATAAAGAGGAGGAGAATGTAGAGAATAAAGGAAGAGACCAAAAGTACATCTCTCAAAAAGTTAAAAAAGAGTCAGAGAGGGGAAGGTGAGGATACAGAAGAATAAAAATGAAAATACATAACACTGTATTGAAACAGAGGGAGAAACCTTTCAAGTTGCACATCTTTTCTGGGGGTAATCATCTTCATATAGATGTGAGCTGGCAAGGCAGAAAATTATTGTCAATGATTCTAAAATGTTATTATCTTGTCAGACTGATTATATTTGATTGTGTTGATTATGGCTATTAAAATAATTTTGCTCTGATGAAAAAATGTATCCTTGCAGCTTAATTGCAAGTATCCAAAACATAGATTTAATGAATTGTATATGCCCTCTGCTTAAAAGTTCTCTTTTAAATATGGAGAGGTGAGAGGGAAAATCAAACATGCAAAATGTGATTATTTGTTTTGAAGTACTCTTTCCTGGAGAACTTGTGTTTTTCCTTGCTTGTCCCTGAAGTGGTGTAGGCTATGTATCATTCAGAGGAAATAAACTGCTGTGATCTCGAATTAAAGGCTATGCTTAGGTAGCTCAGGTGAGCATTTTTAGTAGTTTTATCAGAAAAAAAAAAAGAAAAAAGAAATGTGTTATGGAATGTCTGAGTTTGAAAAGTGATTAGCGAAATAGCTAATCTCTCATGTAAGTAAAGGCAGAGAGAACTGGGACTGTTTAGTCCGGGGAGGAGAGGACTCAGGGAGGGATGCTGTTAATGAATGTGGATACCTGAAGGGGGCATACAAAGAGGATGGAGCCAGGCTCTTGTTAGTGGGGCACAGTGACAGGACAAGAGGCAAAGGGCACACACTGAACCACAGGAGGGCTACCTTTCAAACAGGAAACACTTTGCCTGAGCAATGCATCAGGTTACTGATAGGGGATGTGGAGTGTCCTGCTTTGGAGACACTCAAAAGTCCCCATGGATCTGGCTCCAGGTGACCCTGCTTGAGCAGGGGTGTTAGACCAGATCAACATCCTGTACCAGTGTAAAAACACTGCACTTACATATTTTTTTAATGCAAAAACATATTGGACTCTATTTGGAGATAGCAAAAAAAAAATTTCCTTAAATAAATTCTAACTATAGGGTACAGCAGTTATTTCTCCCAGAAAAAAATATACATTAGAGCTTAGTTGTCTTTCACAGAAGAAAATTTCACACAAATCACTCCAACTTGCTCGTGTGAATCAAGAACTTGATTTTTATGAAGGTGGTTGTTGTGGAAGCTACTACCTTCTGACTTTTTTTTCACAGACTCAGTATTTTCTAACAGTGAATGTGCACTTTTTAAAACAGTTTCTCTCTCTCTTTTTTTTATGGCTTTATGTGATTGTATCTAAGATTAAAGAAACAAACATGTGAGGTTTGGCATGGGACTGGGATTCGTGTTGCATATTATCTTGTGTTCTTTGACTGAAAGCAAATGACTTTTTTTCAGGGAGTTTGAAAGCCAGTGCTATTTTGCAGAGGTATCCAATACATTCATTCAAACTGAGCTGCAGACCTGTCATTTTGAAAGGCTGGTTGCCTTCCAAACTCCACTTCTAAAAAAATAAAGATTCTTGCACTATATGTAGGTATGCCTTTGTGCTGAAGATTGTGTTGGCATTTCATTTTGTGGCACTTCTACAATTTTCATCCTGTATATTGCCTCAGTGGCTTCCTCTGAAAGAGTAGTTGGAAATCAAGATCTCACTCAATTTTCACAATGTTGGGACAGGGAGAGGAAAGAGAAAAGTCACAACTGAGTGTCTAAAATCAAGTGGCAGGCTTCATGAAGCTGGTAACAGTTCCAGGTGTCACCCAAGTTGTACATGGCCTGACTTTGTCCTTGGCCTTTGAAATAATTTTTTTTTCATGGGTGGAGCTAAAGAGGAAAATAAAGGAAAGTGAGAAGGGAGAGGCAGAGAAAACGATGACCTAAAAGTAATGGAAGTTGGGACAAAAAGTAAAGGACTTGTGGACTAAAGAATGAAAATATAGAATATTTTTGTAGATCAGATACTATGTAACAAAGTTGGCAGGAGGTGGGAAAGAGCAAAAAGAATTCCTGAGTGTTTCTATAAGTCCTCTTCATTTGTGAATGGTTTTGCCCTGTGATTTTGAAAGTCTACAGTATTTTGTATGTGTGTGTTTATCTTGTTTAGAAATGTTAAATGTGCCCAAATGACTCAGAAGTCAGAGGGCAATTTGAAGACTAGGCTATATTTCTCTGTGGAGAGAATGTCTGTGGAACTAGAGGTGTGTCACTTTCTAATAATTGGACGTTTTTGTTTTGCTTTTTGTGGTTTCAGTGCTTTTAGAAAACATCCTAAATCTTTACAGAACTCTTTAAGTTAGTAAAATATTAGCTCGTGTAGTGTCAGCTTGCTGAGGACAAATTAATAGAATAGACTTGTTTGTTCTTTTTTATAATTAAGGTGCTTTCAGTGAGAGTTGCAGGCTACAAGGGATATTGAGCTTCTAAACAATTAGGATTTCCATGGGCAGCTAACTCTCTCCCATAATTTCAACAGGCCTAAGGATGAATACTAATTAGGAGAAAGTATGTGCCAGACTCTCAGCCGGTGGAAGAGGAAATCATTCTCTTCCCTGCAGTGCTGCCAGGTTCGCTTACATCACACGAGAGTCTGACCAAATATCCTGGAAGACAGTGCAAGGCATATGTAAGATCAGCCTAGGAAAGCCTAAACCTTGGCTTAAGTAAGTACTAAAAGTGGTAGGAAGCCTTCTGAATTTCATCAGGAATGACTTTACCACCACAACCCTATTCCTGAACCATCCAGGGCACAGCACTGTGTGTAATAAATAACTCAGTTGTAAGCAAGGGAAGAAGTAATTAGTGGTGTTGAGTACATGGTATATAGCACTTTGTTTTCCCCTCTACCCATTGTTTCCAGTAAATATTGTGTGTGCATCTTCCAAGATCAAATTGCCTGAACAAATAGGTTAAATTTTCCTGATGAGCATTCCAGAGCAGACTGTTGTTCTAAGGCAGACAGACCTGAGACTGTCAAATGTTTGCTAATAAAAAAGTTAATTTTGGAATGCAGCGTAGGTGTTTTTAACATCTGTGCATTCCCCTGAGTAATGCCTTGCTGTCAGCTGTTCCTCCATAGACTTTGCCAACCCTGTTTGTGTCCTAAAGAACTGCCTGAGCAGATACACCCCAGGAGAAAACAGAACCTGGCTGCCTATTTTGCAACATCTCTTTCCTGGTGTTGAAGTGTCTTTAGGAGGAAATCACTTTCTGTTTCCTCTTTGTTTTCACACTGGAATTCTGTGCCATCAAGAGGGAAGGAGGCTGTTGCTTCAGTCAGGCAGGTTTCAGTCCTGCAGCAGTTTTGCCTGAGAGAAGTTCCCTTTGACTCCAAGATTCAGTCTGAAACACTGTAACTTACTGAGCCAATTTAAGTACCACAAAGTGCCCCTTTGCAGTGTAGAGGAAGTTAAGCTGTGTGGCTTTTTACCAGGCATGGGCAGCTGTGTCTGTGAAGATCACACTGGTCCCCTTTCTGTGCTGTCATTTGTGGGCTT
The DNA here is from genome assembly GCF_901933205.1 of Camarhynchus parvulus. Taxonomy (NCBI): domain Eukaryota; kingdom Metazoa; phylum Chordata; class Aves; order Passeriformes; family Thraupidae; genus Camarhynchus; species Camarhynchus parvulus. The sequence goes on along the minus strand of NC_044575.1, from coordinate 13,342,314 downwards.
CGGTTCAAAAGTCCATTTGGAAATAGCTGACATGCAATATGAAGGACAATTACAGGCAGCTGACACTTGAAGTCTAGATCATTATTGTTTCACTGGGTTTCTGGGAATAAGGTGATTATTTCTGTACCTTTCAGTAGATATTTTATGTGGGAGATGGAATGAAAGAGGGTCAGTCTGGGCATTGCTATGTGGACTCTAATCCATTTGTTTCTTCCATTAGGCAGCATTGTCATTCAACTTTTGCACTTTGAACACCAAAATCTACTTCCTTTCGAGTAGGTTGCTTTCGAGATGAGTCAATAATTTAATGGAAAGTTTTGCCTCATTTTAGAGGACAAATCAGTGCTGAATAATCCCTGTAAAGACCAGTCTACTTATAATGCATTTCCTTGGGGCTTTGTGCATGTGACTTAGACATCCCCAAGACCCCTTTACTTCTGCAGCATCTCCTGCTAGTCCTGGGGACAGCAGTGGTTTGGGCTGGCATTAGGAATGCCTTTTAATGAAAGAGTTAAAGCTTCCTTTCCTTTTCAAGCCTCTTCTGCAGCCATCTCAGACACCTGGAGATGCATCAGCCCCTGCTCTGGTCTGGTAAGGGGTGCTCACTTCTGCACCAGTTTTAGGTGGGGAGGAGGCATTCTCCTGTCTGTCAGGCTGCAGGAGAGCTCTCCTCTGCTCTGAGGGACAGGAGGCAATAGTGGGGAGCTATTTACTGCCTGCAGAAACAGCAGCCACTGCTGAATTATGAGTGGAGTTGTTCCCAGGGAAGAAACTTCCAGTCTCAGATGGGACCTTAACTCTAATGGTGAAACTTGGCATCCATCTTAAGACTATTAAGTTTTTTAATAGCCAGCTTTTGTATTAAATCAATGCTTTACACTGCCTGAAGGCTCTAGTACTGGAAGTATCACACTCCTGAGCAGCTTTGTAATTGCAAGGTAATTGTGCTGTCTAGCCAGTGCATGTGTTTTTGTGCTTCACCTGCCCTAGAATGGGTGGTTTCATCCCAGGTCTCCAGGATCGCTTAATGAATGGTTTGATAAATAAACTGATTTGTAGAGATAATGACCATATATTTCTTCTAAAACTCTGACTAAGAAAAAAAAACCCACCAAATTTTTACTGGTCATCTGTTTTTTTTTGCACATTTTTATGAACAGTATATCTAGTACAAATTTGGGCTTGACAAGTTTACTCAAGGACTCTGCACAAGTAAGCATTGTCCAGGATTAGAAGGAAAGCCCAGCCTGAGCTCTTTGAGGGGTGGCAAGCTTGAGTCACATGCTATCCATGGAAAAAAAATGCAAAGTGATTATATTCCTTGTGGTGCTTTGAAAATCTAGCTGGAAATTTAGCTCCAGAGACAGAAAAGCTTTCAGACAGAAGAGAGCCTGAACTATAGAACAGTCTGGAAAGTCGTTTGCCAGGGCACAGTGAAAATCCATGGTCAATAGGGGATTTGGAAACAGGTGATAAGACTTCAAAAATGGGGTTTGTTGCAGAAAAATCAGTTGTGTTCACTCACTTGTGTTACAGTTGTTGAAAGCACTTCATACACACAGACTCTCAAAAACCAGAGAAAGGACACAAGCATATTTGGGGGCTAAATTTGACCTGCTAGAAGTTGCAGGAGGGGTGGCCTCAAGGTCTGTTTAATTCCTCAGTCATCTCATCTGATGCATCTCTGTTCTGCTCTACTTTTTGCCTTTTGTCTGTCCATTGACAAATGTAATAACTGCTGGTAATGGCCACCTCTAGCTGGTATTTGTACAGAGCCTGCCATAAAGGGCTCTCAATGCTGCTTTTGGGGCCTGTAGACATTTCTGTGCTGGAAAGAATGGTCTTGATATGTTTCTTGTTCTGGATAGTTACATTTCTGCATTGAGAAAAGTAAGACTTCAATTTTGTTTTTATTTAATGAGCTTTGCTTCATGACTGCTGGTAATGGTACCCTGTGTGTATGAGTGTTTTACAATAGGAAGAGTGCACTAACCTGTAAATCTTATCTCTGCGGAAAGGTGCCTAATTTATTGTGTGCTTTTAAGAAGTGGCTTTAATGTACAACTAATTTATCAGGCAGATCTATGAGATTTGTAGATCCCAATGCTACTGTGAAGGGCATGCAGAGAGGACTGTATTTAAATATTTTTAGTGGGATTTAATCAAAATCTTAAACTATGAATTACACTAGAACTTTGAAATGGTCATGGTGAAATAAAAACAAGAACTCAGTGAAATATATGTTTTTCTTTTCCCAGTTTCCAGAACTTCCAAATGCAGTACCACTAAAAATGTTTGCACTTGCAAATATTGTGTAGCATGAATGCTGGGATTTTCATGCTGTAGTGCCATTAGAGGAAATAATGCAGCAGTAATTAATGAATTGTCCTTGTCTTTTGGTAAGGATTGGCTAGGCCATAGGTTTTTACAATGTGTTTTCCAAACAGGTTTATACCATCTTGTGATCTTCAGAAGATATTAAAAAGTTTCTCAATGAGAGGGAGACTGATACCAGTGCCCTTTTAAGACACCAGCAATGTGACCTCAAAACTTTAGTATCTGCTGGGGAAAGGCCATTTTCAGGGAAATGCAGGTCCCCACAGTTTACTAAATTGTTAGAACTCTTCTTTTTTCCTAAACTGAGATACCAAGAATTTTCCTTTTACATAATATGAGCATTCCCAAATGTAGTTTACTCCTGACTTCCATATGGCTTTGCCATGGTTTTGTTTATATAGCTTTGCTTTTGCTGTGGGGATTATTTTATTCAGATTTCAAACTAGCATGGCAGCAAAGTGGGTCTGTGTTCACTCTGTGCTAAATACCCTTATTTAAGTCATAGTGAAAGAGTCTGAAAGCTTTTTAAAATCCACACACTTAGTAGTTCTAGCAGTACATTAGTTAAAGCAAAACCAGACACTGCTGCAGAGTGATGAATTCTGAAAATGCACATCTTAGTTTTGTAAGCACAAAGTTAAGAAATAGAATTAAATTTTGATTTCTTTCTCCCCACCCAAAGCTCTTGAATCCAACAGTTCCTGCAGAAGCCACTTAAAAATGTTTCCACTCATTTACTGGGTGCTGAACACTTCAGAAAATCAGGTCAGTTCCTTAGGTTTCCAAATACAGATTTAGGATCCTAAATATAAGCATGTTAGTCAAAGAAAATTTGGCTTCTCTTTATATAGATTGTGAAGCTACAATCAAATTCACTTGACTTATGCTATTTGCAGCTCTTATGGAGGTCAACAACAATTGTATTTCCTGCTTTAGCATGAAATTTTCCTTCCTTGCAGGTGAGTGGGTGTGATTTTCTAAGTCTCTGATTACCTGCCTTTCCTTATTAATATAACAGGCTATTTCTTTTCATTCCGAGCTATCCAAGAGCATATGAATTTCTTAAGCTCTGCTTATGTACAGAGAATTGTACCTTCCTTCCAGATCACACCCTATCCGTGTCCTTTCTTCGGGTTTATTCTTTGTAGGATGCCCTAAGTAAATCTGGTTACTATTGGGTGAACTCCTCAGGGAGAGCTTTGTCCTAAATGAACAAAGTGACTCTGAATAGCACAGTAGGTGCTGAAAGAACATGCAAAGAGTTTGTACTTACTAATATACTTAATCTCTAGCCCCTGCTATTAAAGCAGTATTTTCTCCTGAATTGCTTCTGCATCACTTTCTTCTGCATGTGAGGGCTAAACCAGAGACTAATAAGAATACCTGTCTCCTCTATGCCATGTTTTAGCCTAGAGCCTCTATCTGCCAGCATTCTTTTGCCATAAATCAGAGCACCTCTAAACTCACTCTAGTTGATTTCAACTGAAAATCCTACCCTAATAAATATAAAAGCCCACATACAACATCTGCAAGTATAAAATATGTGCAGGAGTGAATTTTCTCACCTCCGGAATCAAATGTGGCATTTGGTTAGCCACTGTAATTAAGGACTGAAAATTGTTAAGTTTGTTCCACTTGTGAACAAACCTGCTGGAAGAGCTGAAGTGAACATGGTATGGCTGCATTTACCCCACAGGGATCTGGCAGGCCTGCAGACTCTGCTCCCAGAGGCCTTTGAAAGCATGCAAGTCAAATAGCTGGGTGCTAATGGCCATCTGGGAATTCAGTTGGCAAAAAGGAGCCATGTGCTGGCACAGAGCTATTGGAGCTGCTTCCTGCACTTGCTGTCCCACTGCTTTTCCATGTAGTGGAGAGTGAGGGTGCATGGGATGCTATCCCTCTGGCAGGATAGCCTGCTGCACATCTCACTTCATCCTGCAGGAGCTTCTCCCCAGGACCACCAGCCCTCAAAGTCAGAGTCACACTCCCCAGTGGCTGCAGGAGGGCTGAGCTGCCCTGGGAAAGCTACCAGGAGATCTCTATGGATGGGAAATGACTGCTCCCTCTCTCAGCAGCTCCAAAACAGAGCACCATGTAGCACCAAGCTCCAAACCGCATGAGCTGGAGCTAAAGGCTGCGAGTGAAGTTCAGTCTCTGTGAGACAGAGTGCGCTGTCAAAGCAACGCAGTGAAATTTATCATGGTGCCAAACTTCCGATAATTAAAGTTTCATTGTGATGTACCACTGATTCCATCTCTTAATCTTCCAAATAGCAAGTGTCTAAAAAAAAAGTCTCCTTGCTGTCTGTTATGTAAGTGGTTCTGTAAGATTTAAAACAAAATCATTTTCAAAATGTTGAACCCACTGAGTGCAAGTCAGCAGCTTCCCCTTAACTGTTTTATAGAGACATATGTCTCTTGGGATCACTTAGCAAGGAAGTACTTTTTTTTATAAGTTTGCTTGAGGCCAATTTATCCCAAGCATTGAATTTATCCAGCTGTAACTGCAAAAAGAATTCATTTCCTGACTGCCAACTTGCAGCATTTCAGCCAATGCACGTAGAGAAGGAGGGATTGTTATTTACCAGAAACAAGGGGTCCATTTCTTCAATTATGCTTGCATGCCTATCCTTGTTTTCATAAGACAACTTCTACCTTTTCATTAGTAAGAAGAAAAGAAGAACTGGAATCAATGAGTCAGATCCCTAATCATTATAAATTGCAATAGCTTTCTAGTTTTTCAATATTCAGCTGGCTGTGCTCTGTTGACCTCAGCTGTAGATACCTTAACTGTCTGGTGTTTAAGTGATTTGTGAATTTTCAAGTTTGTATCTCAATCCCTATTTGCTTCATTCCATCAGTGGCAAAGAAGGCTTGGTTTCCAAGGGTAATGTTGATGTTTCATCTTACTTAACTTAAAAACAAAGCTGTTTTTGATGAAATGGGGCAATCTGCAACATAAAGGTGAAATTACATTTGTCATGCCTTTCTTAAAAAGCAAATGCGTTTGTCTGTTGACTCATGCTAGTCCCACTAATGGAGCAGTAAAAATACTATTTTTGGTAGGGAGAACATGGATTAGCAGTTTTAGGAGTAGGTATTTGCTGTTGCTTAGGACTGTCAGCTGAGAGTTAGCAGATTCTTTTCACTTCCTGCTCCACAGTCCTGTCCTGAGGTGTGATATAGGGAAGGGGAAAAAAGGTTTGGCTGCCTACCTCTGAGCCCTGGAGGCAGCCCTCGGAAGTGGAAGGCAGAATTAGACAAGGACCCTTTCTTTTTGCTTCCCTGTGCACGAAATGTATTTGGCAGGAGCTTGATAGTGGCAGCAGAGGAGGGCTTGTGTCTTTGCTTCCAGGCTAGCTGGCAACACTCAGGAATTTTCCATTGAAATAGATTTCAGTTAATGAAATCTGCATATTTTGGAAAATCTGATTTTTATTCCACCTTGTATTACACCTGAAAATTTCAGTTCAGTTGAAATACTTTAATCTTCTCTCAAAGAAACAACAATTGAAGTCTAGGGCTTCTGATCTGTTCGAAATTAATTAGGCTCTATATGGTAGGTCAGTTCTTGCTGGGAATTCTACTGGTGCTTCTTTGTCTCTTGCTTGTGCTGTCTACTTGGTTTTTTTGCCATGTTACACAGCAGCCTCTCTTTAATTAAGCTGTTCCATGAGTTCATGTAATCCATATTAATGCCCTCTCTCTCAATTTGGGGCAGAGAAAAATTGCTGTTCCAGCTTTGGTAAAGCTGCTCTTCTTTGGACTCTGAAAGAGTAGGACATGCCTCAAGCCCTCCCACATTTCTTGGAGTGTAGCTTCATTTAGACCTGAAGCATCAGACTGATGAATCCATCTACTCACCTTCCTCTCTCGGGGTAAGAGCAGATACAACCCAAGAATGCCTTTTTGGCAGTGGTTTCCCTTTTGTTGCATTGTGTTCATTTTCCCCAACATTTGCCATAGCACCCCTGGAGAGCAGATGGAGAACTGAGGACTGATGAAAAGGAGGAAGCAAAGAGGAGCACTGATAGCAGGAATGCTTTGCTGCCAGAGGTATTTCCTTCCTCCTGCTTTCAGTGCAGTATAATGATGCCCTTTGTGCTGGCACGGGTGGTGGTGGCAGATGGACCGGCCATGGCAGCGCACAGCCCACAGCTGCTGGCACGTGGGGAGCGGGTTTGCTGCCATGCCTGGTGCCACAGCCAACAACCAGCCTCAAAGAGGTGCAGGGGGAGATTCTGCACAGCTGCTCTGAAGAAAAGATACCATGGAAAACTTCAGAGAAGTGGGTAATTAGTGAGCAAGTTTTATTAAAAAGACCTGTACAATTATTTCTCTAGCATTTTAATGTTGCTTTCTATTTGCAGTTATCCATTATTTTTACACTGTTTTCCTGCTCTTCTCTTTGCTGTGTTTGGCTGTTTGTGTTCCCAGCTTGAACCTTAAAGTCAGGATTGCACAAGGCATTGAGAATCAATTTGACTCACTCGGCGGGCATCAAGGAAATTAATTTAAAACCCAGTGTTAAACTTAACAGCATGCAATATATTGCAGAACTTCCCAGTAAAGGTGCCTCCTGAAATCCTCAGAAACAGCTGTGTTTTATTGGGTTAGAAGTTCCATTAATGTCACCCAAGTCTAGCAGTTTCAGCATTCTTATGGAACTAACAACACAGGAGCTGAGCTGTGAAGTGTTGCAGTAAATTCAGGACTTAAGCCATTTTACAGGAATAGAGAATGTATCTACCTCCCCTATAAAGGCCTGGGTTTTTCCCTTGCAAAAGTTTGTAACTACTTCTCACCTTACTGTTCTTTTTCACCTTGGTGCTTTTGACCCTGTCCTTGCTTTTCTGCACAGAGAAATTTTGCAATTGGTGTGAATCAAGATGGGCCCCCACCTGCTGACTGCTAAAGCTGCTTCTGCTGATTGTAACTGTAGGATTACTCAAAGGCAAGTCTTGGCAGCATGTAGACTGTTTGGGGGGTGGTGGTATCAAGATGTTGCAAACATGGTAAAAGTTCCATTCCAGAATGAAATTAGTGCTTTTGAACTTTTAGGCCAACTATTTGCCATTCCTATGAGAGATCTTTCATTACTGGAGAAAATTAGAATTGGGGATATTTTTCCCCAGACCTTAAAGGTAAAATTTGCAGCATGAGTTAGAAATTATCTGATCTGGAAAGCAGAATGAGCATAGCTCTTGGATATTTCTCCTATCCCTAAGGAAGATTAAAGCCAAATGTTTTGACAAAGCAGTGATTTTTACCAGCTCCCCAGTTTCAAAAAGAGGTTGTTCCTCTAATCTCAACTCTGTCATTGAATTTCAACCAAATTGTATATTCCCTTTAATAAAATTATTGCTATATCTCTTATTAGTCTCACAGGCTCAAATCACTTAAATAAGTGTTTGAAAACAATTTCGGATTTTCAGCTGAATAATTTTACGTAAACTTGAGTTTTAGCAAAGATTGTGTTCATACAAGCAATACTTCCCATTCCCTCTCTTTTTACAGCAATAGCATAAAAGAATCACTTAAAGATGGCCCGGGTAAAGAAATTAATATAGAAACCCCATGAGTTGTGTGGCCTGATCTTCCCCTCAGTTTGTGTTTCTAACCCAAGTTAACCTCTCCTCTGTCAAATCCATCTACATCTGTTTGAAAGCTACATTATGTTCTTCTCCTCTGTAGTGTTTGATCTATGGATTCCTTTTGCATGTTAAAATTGTTTCTAATTTCAGCTGCAAGTTTATGATGATAATAATGGCAAGTGCTCTGTGCAAGGTACATCTGTAAGGATTGCCTTTCAAAGGATCTTTTCACTTATATCAGAAACTGTCTTTGACATGTTATTTTTTTAAAAAGTATTGTTTCCACTTGAAGGATGGCTCTGAATGTTAGATGAAAGGAGAACAACTAAGCAAACCAGTTTTTCCTTCACATTAGTTAAAGGTCAATTATCCAAAGCTCTTCTGCATTACAAATCCATGTCATAAGAAAGTGAATTAGGATAGTGAGAGTAATTGTATTAGATTCTTTGAAGCGATGATATTCCATAGCAACTTCACAACCAGACAAGTTGCAGTAACATTGATCTCTCAGAAATTGCTCTCTCTAATTCAACAGGGATCTCCACTCAGAGAGGAGCAGCACAAAGCAGACCCAACTTTCTTATGCTGATATCTTTTCTCAGTGCTGGGCACTGAGGAAGCAATTGTCTTTTAAGATCAATGCATTTGTGGAGGAAAAGTAGCTATTGATCACATTAACTTGAAGTTCATTTATTACCATACAAGTGGGGGGGAAGTATCCTCTTTGTGAGAGTACTCTTTGCAAATAGCCCAGAGGGTGGGCAGCTGCATTTTCCTGAGCTGAGCTAAGAAACAAAGAAAGCATCCTTAGAAACTTACATTTTCCTTAGAGTCACACTCTGCCCATATTCCCCCACTGAGGCTTAATTGCCTAAATGAAAAACAAAACAAAAAACTCCCAAAACTCCCAGATACCCAAAAGGCTGAAGCTGTGTACTGGGGTAAGTTGGTGTGCCTCTGAAATTGCAAACTATCAAGCCAAACTCCCTTTTAACTACACATACCTGCAAAAGAGCCACCTGCTGCTTTCTTTGAGCATCAGTTTCAAACCTTTATGCTAACCTGTTTGTGCTGTGCCACTCACAGTGTTTGTATGTGGGTGACACTGGCACTCGTCCTTGCCCTCGCATATGAATGTCAAGATGAGGAAAGCAGTGAGGAACTTTTTTATTGCTCATATGTCTCTGCCAAGATATTGGATTGGTCCACGGTTTTCTGATTTTAATGAGACTGGAACTCAGCCCAGACTTAGTCATTGCAGTGAATTCAGATGATTTTCCTTTCCTGCACATATTCTATTTTCTCTAATTCAAGAAAGTAGTTTAGATTGCATCCAGTCATGTGACAGAATAATTTTATTCACATGAAAACTTTTCCAGTTAAAAATCGGTGTGGAGATGCCAAGTCTGATTTATCATTCTTTTCATTTAGGTTCATAAGAAAGGAGATTTGGATATTGTGACCCATGCCTGTTTTTCATATGGGTCCTAAGTTAAACCTTTGTAGCTGAACACTACTGAATTTCTGCAGTTAGAAACTGCAGCTCTTCTTTGGCAACACTCTCCTTAAGAATTAGAGCAACTCTTCAGCTACTGCTAAGAGCAATGTATAGCATATTGTCTTAGCATAAACCAAAATGGTTTCCATGAGTTTTATGATCCTTAGAGAACAAGTGGTGCATAATGCTTTTTTTCCTTTAAGTGTTGATGCAAACTTCCACCAGCAGGAACCTTATATCTCAGGTTCCTGCTGTTTTCCTTTTAGGTTGCATCCCATGGAGGAGTATTAGAGCACACAGCAAAAACAAGTAATGACCTGACACCAAATAGAAATAGCAGGGCATAAACCAAGAGCCTTGGATTAGCCTGCGCCATGTTGAACCTCAGGGAGTTAATCCAGTGGAGGAGAGTGAAGAGGGAAAGCCATTTTTTTCTAATTAAAAAGAAATGTATTGCAAACATTGGAAGCATAAGGCTAGATCAAGACACTACAAAATAGTTCTTGAGTAAGGTTTTTGTTTGATTACATTGTCAGGATTCTGAAACAAATTTTAGTCACTTTGCTTTTCTCTGGCTTTATCAAGGTATTCTTATCTGTACTGGAGTTTGTAGTGAGCAGATTTTACATAATCCTGGGCTCCTGCTGAGACCCTTCTCCCTGATTGATGACCAACTATTTCTCACCTTGAAACGTGAAAAACAGAGGTTGAAGAGTCTGACTGGGGAGGAGGGGGTTAGTGGTTTGGGTTTCTTTGGGGAGCGTCTCTTTGGTTGGGAATTTTTTGTTGGGTTTTTTGTTTGTTTGCTGGTCTTTGGGGTTTTTTGAGAATTAGCTGTGTGTGTTTTCTTCCAAGAGATTGTTTTCAGATACCTTCAGCAGACTAAGGTGCAAATTTCTTCCAGAAAATACCAGTCATGAATGCACATGCCTGGCAGAGCTGTCACAATGCTTGGTTTAAGGACTGCCCTTGATTTCATTAAGCTTCATGTCAATTCCTGAAGGGAGACCAGCTACTCTGTGAAATCACACACTTGGTAATCTTGCTTCTGCTTTGATTTTTTTTTTTCTTAAAACCACACAGGGTTTTCACTGTCTTTTGGGGAGCAGGAGAGGGGGAGGCAGAGTACATCACATGGCAGTGTTGCTTGTAGCACTGTTCCATACTTGGCTAGGGATGCCTCAGAACTGCAGTGGTAAAATCCCAAGGTTCAGGTTAGTTTCAGCCCTATTTCAATGGATCTTGCCAGTGCTTAAATGCATAGAAATTGTCTAATATTTAAAGAGCTTGAAAGCCTTACCTTCTCTATTAATGGGGAAGTTACAGCAATTAGTTTTCCTTGTTTTGCAGCATGGAAATCAAAGGACAAAAATGCAAATGTCCCATATTTCTGACTTGGATCACTTCTAAGCAATCTCCTGATGGGAGCAGAAGGCAGTCATAGTCAGGATTACAGCTGCTGCCTACCCACCAACAGTTCATGCAAAACTACATTGGCTAGAAGTTGTGGGCTTTCTATTGTGGTTTGTTTGTTTATTAATTTATTTTTAGCCAGGATTCTTTTGTAAAAGCATATAAGAGTACTTAAGCTTTGGACTTGGAATGCAATCCCGGAATTCTTGGCTGAGCAGGACATCATATGCTTGTCCTGCTCATTCTGTTCAAATTAGAAGGAAGACTGTATATACTCTTTGTTTGACAAGTAGCTGCCAGTAAGATTAAAGGAAGCTTCAGTTTCATTCAACTGATGGCTATAAAATTACTTTACATTTTCATTTGTTCAAGCCTTTTTCAAATCTCATGTCTTTAGCAATACTTATTGGTGTTGCCTGGTCTGTTTTTATCCTATTTTCCAGCAGCTAACTTATTTTACTCATGCTAGCAACACAAATTATGGTAATTTGCTGATGTTATGTTATATACTATAATGTATCAAGACACAAAAAATACGAATTATTGCCTACTTTATTAAGTTTTCCAGTTTGATATTTTAAAGTTTCTTTTTTTAACCTTTTTTTTTCTTCTTCTGGGTTCTAAGCACTCAGGTTGTGGCCATCTCTTCTGCCTAAATTCTTAGGACAATCAATAGAACCATTTAGTCTGGAAGGATGTTTTAGGCAATTAAGTTAAGCATGTGTTTAAAGGCATTTTTGGTTTAAGATGAAAATGGTCAGCAGCTGTTGGAAATAAGTTCTTAAGCCTTTATTAGAATGCATAATTAATCTTCTGACTTGATGAGAAGGGAAATATTAATTGGGTAATTTTCTGCCAGGTCTTAAGTGGCTTCATTTTGTCTAAATCAAAGTAATTAAAAGAGACTAAAAATGTAAAGTTTATGCAGTAGAGAACTGCATCTAGGCAGTTCTGGTCTGCCAAGTGAATGAATTTCAGACAGGAAGAGTGTTCTCTCTGAAAGTCAAGAAAACATTACTGATAAGATATTCCTCCTAATCTTTTTGAAATTGACTGAGGTTTTTCTTACCTTTTGAATGGCAGGGTTTTCAAGTTTCCTACCAGATGCTGTTGTCGATTTTTGTAGTCCTGATTGGGTTCAAAGTAGGTCTTGGTACTGATGCTAAATCAGGCTGGAAGGACTCTTTGTGATTTGAATTTGATAGAAATTAAAATCCTGCCAGCTGTGTTTTATGTGTTCGGGCTCTGCATAAATAAGCATAAATCTCTTGGATTCCTTGATAAAAGTAGGTGTGCTTCCTTGCAGCTTTAAATGTGGAACCTGGAAGCAAAATTATATTTTAAGCTAAATGTCAAGCTTTAAAAGTTAAATGATTTGGACTTGAGGTTCTCCTCCTTTTCTTTCTTTTTGTCATTAAAGTGATGTAGTAAAAATACCTCATAAGAACAAAATGATTGTGTGGGCCAATCCAGTTAATGCACAGTAATTTAACATTAGAATTAATGTAATGCTGTGGATTTCAAGTGGTTTAATTGACTTGTAGACCCCACTGCTCACCTCATCCTTCCTCTGGGGCTATCTAGAAAATCTTGGGCCATTCTTAAGGCAGATCCTCTTTCTTTGTAACAGCCTTGTCTCCAAGTCCTTAATGCTAAGCAAAAAGGATTACTTTGGTTGTGCTTGGGAAGTAATTGACTAAAGATACGAAGTAATGATAGTGTATTAAAACATGTATCATGTTTAAATAGCACTTGTATGACTCCAAAGGGAACCAATGGAGATGTGGAGTCATTCAAAGCCTATCTAGGGTTTATGATATCCTGTACACTATTTTAAAAAGGTTTACATCTAATGGTTTGGCAAAGTTTGAGCATTTTGCAAATAACACTTTGTGGAGTGTGGATCGGCTTTCTCCCAAAACCCTTGGAGGGAAGCGAAGCTTACATTTTATGGAGTTGGTTAGAAGCAATAAATGTGCAACAATGTTATTGCATTTCAGTGATTTTTAGTGTTGTAATATATTGAAATCTTCTTCTATGAACACCAATATTCCTGTGCTTAAGAATAAGCTAGAGATGAGAACAAAGTGTGCACTCTGTATGAAGTAGTTACCAGGGTACACCCAGAGTTTCAGGCTCACTAGCCTTGAATTTTCACATTCCTGTAGAGGAGCCTCATCATCATGCAGTCTTTACACATTCCTTACACTAATTTAGAAATTAGCCCCAAGAAGACGTGATTTGAAATGCTGACCTACCTGGCCTCAAATCACTGAGTCCTTGCATTGCTTGCAGTGAAACCTGCTTTTCACTGCAGGCCTTCTGAAAGGGGAAAAATAGTCAATAAAATGAACATAGTGGGAAAAAATCCTGCCTTAATTGCCAAATGAGAAAGGGATACAGTGAACTATAGGATCCTGAATACCTTCCTTTAAAGTCAAGAGTGCAGAATAGGAAGCCACTTCAGGGAATGTTTCCTTTATTTGGATTTTAGGGCTCTTAGGAATGCAAGCTGGTATCTGGCTAAAATCTGGAATCCAAAAATCTTTTAAAATGCTATCACTGTCTCTTTAATGGGGTGAAGGGACCCATCCCAGACCAACCCTCGCCCTTTAACTGATGAAATGGTGCCCAAGAACAGCCATATATTTCAGAAGCTCTAGAAAATGTTAGTTGTAAGAATTACAGGAAAGGGGTTGGATTCCTGAGAGGATGGGCACAGCTGGGCAGACCCAGCTGGAGAATGCAGTTGTCCCTTGCTAGGTGATGTGCCCACCTGCCAGAGGTGGCTTAGAAGACTTGAAAATTTTGTTTGACTGTCTGTGAGGGACAGACAGCATGCATCAGTCTCAGCTCTTGGGAGGGAGGAGGCAGATGCCAAGAGTCTGCAATGCCATGCTCCAGCAAGTACCAGGCACGATGTCTGGTGCTATGGGGCTAAAAGTAGGAAAACTGAGAACTGCCGAAATGAAAGCTGTTTTCAAAGAGCTGAGGATTAAGCCTTGCTTGGATCACCAACATATAATTAAAGCAGTTTTCAAGATGAAAAGCAGAGATCTGTTGTCTCCTATTTCTAAGCCTTAGTCCAGCTAAGCAAGAACTATATGTTTAATTCTGAAGAGCGAATAACTTTGATGCCCAGTTCAAATGGGCTTGAGTTATTTGAGCCCTTAGCTAGATTGGGGTCATATTTTTTTGTTCCCCTCTCTCTAATTAGTGCAACTGCTTAGCAATGATATTTCCCAGGACTTAGTGGTAAGTCACCACTTTATAATTTTCTTTTAACATTTCTGAACTGATTTCATTTTGAAGATCGCTACCAATTAGCACTAATCTTCCTATGGACATTGGTGGACTTCCAATGCTTTGTGAAGTTTATGGCCTACATTGAACTGAAGTTAGTTTTAGAAATGCAAAATAAGGGACACATGGCTGAGGTTGGGTTTTTCATAACATCACAGTTGTGTGTCTTTAATAATGATTCTCTGATACTGAAGACATTTCACAGGGTCAGAGTACTTCCTCTATTTCATTAGAATGAAATAGAGACTACAGATAAGTCATTAAGTGGCCTGGAAATCCCTACTCTTGCGTGCAGTCTTCTTTCCATTGTGATTTATACTAAGCTTAGAATAATCTCTTTAGAACTTTAAATACAGTAAACAAGACCAAATTTCACGTTGCACTAGAGTTTTCAGATAGAACTAAGTAGAATTATGGCAGGGCTAAATCTGACTAGCTCTTATGGATTCTCTGGCAGTAAGATATAAGAAGGCAAGGATAAGGGAGATCAGTGCTTTGGTTTTGATCTCTTGGGACTCGCTGTAAGTCAGTAAGGCAATAATCTGAAATTAATGCCGTGACCATGGCAATAGTGATGTGAGAACACACTTGGATCCATTAACTCCTCATTCCAGGTGCTACAGAAGGGCTGGGACCATGCTGTTTGCTCTAAGCACTGTGAAATGCGTTTTCGGTTGTGGTTCATACCCAGCTGGTCCAGCCATCACCAGTAGTGTCTGCCTACCTCTCTAAGCTGCCTAGCTGCTATAAGAATTCAGAGGATCCATGCAATACTGGAGAGATTTTCATTCCCAAAACATCACTTCCTGTTAGATTCAAAGGAAGAGAAATATCACTCCTAATTGATTTCTTCTCCTTTTGCATCAAAAAATTATCCCTAAAGTATTTTCAGGATCTTGTCCCTTCACAAAGCAAGTTCCAGAAAAAAAAAATTGTTCTGTGATCTTTGTGGCAAAATGGTCAACCCTGATCCAAGTTAGCACAGCCCTCAATTTAAATGTTCTCTGCAACACAGGCAGAGGGGCTACAAAATGTTTTGTTGCTGCTGTGTTTTGTTAGATGATCTTGATGAGAATTAATCTGAGTTCTGCATCCTTTTTATCCTTGTGGCTAGAAAATACAGCATCATGATATTTCCATCCTGTCCCAATAGTATTGTTGTTCTGGGGAGACAGACATGTTAAAGTGTCAAAGATGGTAAGAAAGCTGGATTTGGGGGATGCAGAAGGGAAGACTTTCTTTTGTTACACCTAATAATAGTTGTGCCCCCTTGCAGAGGCCACCTTGTGCCTGCTTCTGGAGCATGGTAGTCCATTGCTGAGCCATGGTTCTGGCTTTTGAACCTTTTGTGCAGTATTTCCCTCCTTCCCCAGCCAGGAGGAATCAGGAGTGTGATTTCTATTTTGCAGCAATGAGCTTTTCACTTTGTATCTTGGGGGAGTATCAGCAGAGTTTGGAGTATCTCCAGTTCTCTCTTCCACATTTGTGGAACGCGTACGTGTCTGTCCCCTTCGTTTGGCACGTGCTGAATGCTCAGTGCCGCCATCCACATCAGGCAGTCCCTGAGCTGCCAGGGTCTCTTTACATCTGCAACAGCAGCTGTGATATCCCTACACACAGAAGGATTTCCCTCTCTCCTCCTCTCTCCATCCCCACAGCGAGCTGTAGGGGCTGTCTGAAGTGAAGCTAGTACAAATATGATCTTCCTGGAGAGTCTTTGCCTCTGGAGGCATTAATGACTTTTGAGCCCTGAGGGCCAGGCCTGGGGCAAGAGGACTTTGTGGCTATGTTCCAGGTTAGCATCCCTCTGAAAGCACTTCATCCAGGAAGGAATATCCTGAGAGGGGAAAGACTACAAGGCTCTTCTCCTTATGTTATTCAAAGGAGATTTGTGTAAACTAATTGCTTCTTGGAAGTAGCATGGTTGCACAGTCTCTCTGGGGTTTTTTTGGGGTTTTTTGGGGGGGTTTTTTTGGTTTTTGTTGGTTTTTTTTGTTTGTTTTTGTGTTTGGGGTTTTTTGGTTTTTTGTTTCTTTTTTTTTTTTTTTTGTTTTGTTTTGTTTTGTTTTGTTTTTTCCTGAAGGATGTAGAGTAATTGTTAAACAAAATAAACTTGTTAAATCAGAATGAGATTAAACCAGCCTGGTTCATTCCGACTACTTTATATTTGTTAGCTGTTTTTCCATTTCAGTTGCGTGCAGTGTGCTTTTGCTAGCATTATTTTTGTTCAGTGAGAGGGTAAGCAGGAAGGAAAATGAACTCTCACTGCAAATATTTGGAAAGAAGGAGATCAGGCTGTGTGAGTGAGAGAAATATTTGAGCTATGTGATTTTAAATGTTGCTGTACTATCTGGCTGTGTTTTACCTTACATACCACAAAACAAGAGAGACCTGTTAGGATTCTCCTCACTAGTAAATAAAAGGTTTCCTGCTTCCCTACAGGCTGCCTCATTTTCTCCCAGCAGTTCATAAAACTGTGGCATGTCAAAAAAACCCCCTCTTGATGTATTGACTTGATTTTTCCATTAAAAATTAATTGCTTCCTATTTGATGAATAGTGATAAATAATGACCTTTCAAATGTGCTGCAGTTTCAAGTATACTTAAAGCTCTTAGTCAAGGGACTTTGTAGGTATCTGCAGGTCATGGCTTCACAGAGGGGACACAGGGAAGAAAGATTTTTGTAGTAAAGCACCACACAAATCAACAGTTGAGTTGTTAACTCTTACCTATAAGTGGGAATGACTTTAGTTAACAGGTGGTGTATACAAAAGCACCATTGTTGTCCTGCTTGAGTTAGTGCCATGTCAAGATCTGGCAGATCTTTTATTTCCTTCCATCCTAGAAAATCTTAATTCAGTGTAGTTGAAAAGAAATAAACCCAAAAAATTGTGCAAAAATCACATGCCATGTCAGGATGTTATTTTGTGGGCAAATTAAGACCCTGACCAACTGATTTAGTTCAGTTAATTGGAGGAACACACATGAGGAACTTGAGCACATAACCGAAAAAATTGCATGTAACATTTAGACAGGTCCTCCTGTTCCCACCCTATTTAAAAGAACAAACTTCTGGTTTCCTTTTACTGTCAACTGCAGCAAAATTTCAATCAGATTCAGTTATGTTTTGTTTCTTATAGCTGGCAGGTTGCAGGTTTTCTGATGTCTTACTGCAACCTGTCCAGCAAAGTTTATATCCATGCCTGCTCTGGGTGCCCTAAAATGGACTTAAGTCTCAGCTGTTCCACGCCATTCATTGCTTTCAGCTCCTGTCACTTGTATCTTCCTCTATGTACTTATTTTTCTGATTTTCAATTGAATCTATATCTCTTCGTGTTTCTTCCCAATCTCCTTGGTTTTTAATATTATTTTTCAAACACTGAAGAGCATTTTAGAAAACATTGAGTGCATGCAAAATATGTTTTAAAATATTTTTATTAATTGGGCAATATGCTCAAAAGGAAAGAAACTCTTTGTTAACAGTTTTCTGCTTCTTAGTTCTGTTCCCCTTGTCTGGGTCTTTTTCTAGTGTCTCAGAGCTCTGCATGCAGATGAAGCAGAGAATGTGAATGGGGAGTGCAGAGTATCCCTAAGGAGTCTTTAAGCATCATAGTGGTAATGTATTTCTTTTCCCCCCTTAATTTCTTGTGCCTCTGAATGACATTGAAAAAAGCCAAACCTTTTCTGTCTGAAAGCAAAGCAACATCTTTTATGTAGAGAAACTGCATGGTGGATCCCTATGTGATTTGCAGTGAGACTGCTGGGTTGTGTGTGAGGGTTGAGGGTAGACAGGAAAATCTGCATGTAGCACATCAAATTATTATTAAACAGTTCTGGCAGAATCTGTCAAGGAAAGAAACATAAATCAGGGTGAAGGCAAAAAACAATTGTGTAAGATGGTTTATACAAAGCAGTTGCCATTATAAATAATAAAGCAAAAAGGCTCTTTGGAAACTTTCCAATTCATTTTTACCAGTTCTGCCTTAAATAACTGACAGTTTTTGTAGTACTTTGTGTTCTCACTCATTCCTCTTCCTTTGCTACAGGAATCTCCACAAGTACTCTTGGCTTCTTTGTTTGGATCATAAATCTGCATCTTTGTTTCTTGCTCTTGTTTGTTTGTTTGTGTTTTGTGTGCCACATCCTAAGACCTAATCACTAAGGCCATGTTCTTTATATAGATCTCTTGGCATCCAAGGCTTGTTTCTAGCCAGAACCCTCCCAGATAAACAGAAACATGAAACCTTGGCCATTAATACCCTGCTCCACTGAATCCTTTGTTCTCAGAAAGAAATTCCAAAAACCTGTGAAAACATCTATGTTTTAAGGAAAAGTTAGACTGCTATGGGATACTGACAAGACCATAATTAAATATTGGTACCAATTTATCTTTCAGTTTACAAGCAAGCAAATTATTAATACAGGTTTTTAAATCCAAGGAAAATTGATAAAACAATTAATTCTTCCTGTCAGGAGTAGTTACAGAAACACTGTCTCTGATGGCACAAATTCTCTTGGCCAGAGACAAGGCTGCCAATTGCTGTATTTAGCATCAGTGCAGCATAGAAGTCCTGCTGTCTCAGACATCTGTCAATACCAGATGAATTGTTTGGTTAAGTATGGAGGACAGAATACAGGTGAGGTTCTCTTCCCATTGCAGTCAATAATGAAATTGCTGATGTCCAAGGGCAGTGTAATAAATATGTGGGGAAATGTTTAAGCCCATGACATCTTGAAATATTAATTAGTATAATGAAATGTCTGATTGTTTTGCACATACCTCGCTCCTCTCTTTTCCTTGCCTTGGGCTAGTGGTCTTATTATTTAAGTATAAGAAATAGAATAGATATTATCACTGTTCTAATTCTAGGTTAAATATTAGCCAATCATAATTTAAAAATACTTCTAAAGCAAGTGGTAGGTGATGGTTTATGTACTCAAGCAATGAGATATATTTTCCTTATAACTGGATAAAAACAGGTAGTGGTGTTTCTCTTGGTATAGTGAAATGCTGGCTAAATAATTAGAAAACTTGTAGTTAACCGGCAAACTAAATTAATTTATTTTTTAAAAAGCTGTTAATTTTAGTAGAATCAGAGAGGACCATTTGTAAAATAATGGATCTCTGTTTAGAAAGTATGAACTTAAGTTGTTGTGCAATTAAAAAAATTAACTAAAGGATCCTGTCTCAAAATGACAAATCTGTAATAGGATTTGTTAATTTAGGTACCAGTTCCTCTTGAGGTAATTATTGCTTAAATTTGGGAATCAAAAAGTATCCCTCAATATCCATCAGGTACCTTAAGCATTGCCTTTCAACATCTGCCAGATAACAACATTTCATGGAAAGGGGCACCTGAATTGAGCATGGAATTCTTCCTTCAGAATCAGGCCTCTGGATCTAATGACTGTCCTTTTCCAAGGACATGGATTGGATCCTAGTTGCCTTCAAACACAGGGTTATCCAGAAATCCTGAGTAGGAATCGGCCCAAACTGAAAGTGGATTGGGCCCAGATTTGACCATCTGAACTACTGAGAGAGGAAGGAGAGGCTACAGCAAGGAGAAATGAAAGCTGTTGACATGTGGCAGATGTGTCATGTGGATTGATTAAAACAGAGCTAATCCTTGGGGGACATCTTTAGTGTGGCCTTTGGGATTTTGCTTTTTTCTCTTCTTGCTCACATGATTGTGCCGGGCAGCCTTTGGAGCCTCTGGTGTGAGAGCAGCTGTGGGTGACCTGAGGTTGTCCCTGTTGGAGCAGCTGTTGAGCTGGGAGGGGAGGCTGCTCCTGCCTTTCCAGGGCCATCCCCCTCACTGTGAAGCCATGCTGACTCAAAGTGCTTGCAGCTCTGTAGCTGTCCTGGTGTGACAGCTTGATGTGATGTTGGAGAGCAATGACAAACAGCCAGGAGGTGATGGGAATAGCTCTTGCCTGTTGTGAAAGGAAATGCTAAAAGCCAAAGAGCAGCCCTGACCAGGAGAACTCCCCTGTGAAAAGCAACTCAAGGTCCATCTCCACTCAGAAGCTGAAGTAATGTAATATTAAAAATGTGCTGTAACACATGCAACACTGGAAATGCAGCTGGAGCACTGCTAAGTCGGAGTGCTCCAGGACCAGCCCGACACCTCCATTACCCTGACTCCTGGTGCCACAGCCAATTGAAGCCAGTTTTGCCATGGTCAGACCTAACACTATAACAACTGGGGTTTGCCAGCCCAATAGATGGTGCTGGGGCTGTTTATTTTCAGCAATGTCACCAGCACATCAAACAACTTCCAGAAATAGCTCCACCTTGCTTCTGCCAGTATAAGTCTGTTGTTGACTGCAGCAGGATTTGGGCTGTCAAGTGATTGGTGTATGTCAACATATTTCTATGGAATATTTGGCATTACTTTAGCACTTCAGGTCAGGCAGTGATTTAGCTGAGAATGCTGTGGTTATGGTAGCCTGAAATGTCTGTGTTAAGGAGCATTCTTCAGAGCTGGATTGAGAGAAATGAATGACTGTGCCCCATTTTTTTAAGGAGCTAGTCCTGTTGTCTTAGTCAACACACATTTCATAAAGCATATGTGGATGGTGAGAAGCTGGTGGAAAACTAGTTCAGGAGTTTCCATTCTTGCAACTTGTTTGTCTTCCATTCTTCTGTTCCTTTCATGACTAAACAAATTTGTCTGGATGCCTTAGTTTCTACTCAATGAAACTTCAGTACTCTGTGGGAATTCAGTAAATCAGAAACACAGTTTGGTGCTTGAGAAGCTGCTTCCATTTTGAGAATGTGTTTCTAGAGAAGTAGGGTGTGAGTAGATGTGGGTAGTGAAAGAAATGGCACCAATCATTGCAGTTTTGATTTCTGAAGGCATTTCCTGAGTTATTTTA
The DNA here is from genome assembly GCF_901933205.1 of Camarhynchus parvulus. NCBI lineage: Eukaryota > Metazoa > Chordata > Aves > Passeriformes > Thraupidae > Camarhynchus > Camarhynchus parvulus. The sequence continues at coordinate 13,321,292 of NC_044575.1, read as the reverse complement.
AAGGTTTTACGTATGGTTACTGAAACCTTAATTCTGAATATGAACTGTTTTTCTAAAATGAAAACTATTAAGCCTGGACTTCTTTGTTGCTTCATTGCAGTCACTTGAAATGCTTTATTCTCTGAGATTCACACACAACAATTTCTTCCATTGAAACAGTATGGACAAACGCTTTACCTGCTCTTACCTTTCACATCATGTCATCTTCTATTTGCTAGTATATATGTGTACATATTTTTATACTCTGTACTTTTGTTTTCTGTTTTGTCATTTTTATTGAGTTCACATCTGCTTTTCTAAAGAATTAATTTTTCTATGTGGACAAAAATCAGCTGAGTTTTATCCTAAATTAGAAGTTGTATTTCATCATTGGCAAAGTGTGGCATGTGCGGTATGTCACATAGGACATTTGCTCAACGGCTTCCAAATGGAAATAATAAATACTGTAGGCATTAACAATTACCTTGTAGAAATGGATCATAAACTGAGTCAGAAAAGGTATATATGTAAACCAGGCTCGAAGGTAGCTGTTGTTTACATGCCAGCAATTTACACTGACTTCTTTCTCTATGCAATCAGTCGTTACCACAGAAACTGGAACAACACACGGCACCGGAGAGACAACGCTCCTTCATTAAGAAAGGCAATCACTAGCCATAAAATTCTCTTCATCTTATCCCCGCTGTTCAAAGGGTGTAAAATGCTGGTATGTCACAGTCTCATTGCAAACAAAGTAAATTCAGCCTTTTTGCAGGGAAATGCTGTTGGTTATGGCCATTGGAACACCTTGGACAGTGCAGCTTTTACTGAAAGCTCATCTTTGTGCTGCTGCTGGGTTAGAAACAGCCCCATGATGTAGACCTTGAATGAAGCATGGAAGAATTTGGTAAGAATTAACCACTACCTCTAGTATTCTTCAATGAATTATGGGGAAGGTGTTTTAGTTTTTTTTCCCACAGGAGCCCAGTAAAAATGCATTCAGATGCTCTTGTGCAGGTCTGAACAGTGAGTCTGAGACTGTATGGACCCAGTTTTTATGACAATGCTGATGGAAGTGAGAACACCCTTTCCCAAATCTTTTTCCTTAAGGCAGAACAATAGGTTGGTGGCAGACTTTAAAACCCCTTGAATGTGAGGGAATTTGTGGCTGCAGAAATTGTAGTCAGGTTGTGTCTCCATGGCAATACAAGGGTGGACAGGGACTCTTCTGCCATTGCTTTCCCTAGAAGCAGCTGTGCTTAAGGGCTGGAGAAAAGTAGGCAAGCTGATGTGCTTAAGGCCCTTAAGAAAGAAAGAAACTGACATTTCTTCTTCATAAACTCAGTACAGCCCCTTTTTCCTTTACATGAGACTGCCTTTAGGCTTTGACTGCAGACTCATCAAGAGTGGACTTTTTAGGGATTCCCTGTGGGACCCAGTCTGCTCTCTGGGCTCTCCAAGCAGGAGTTCTATGAAGAAATAGAGAGGAAAAGGCTTTTCCATGCTTTAATAATGTGTCTTAATATGAATCACTTTCTATGTGCAGGAGCAACACTATATTTTCATCCGTGCTCTTGCTGCTTGCTGGACCCCTTATCCATTTGCAGCAAATGTTGGACACCAGATTTGCCTCCAAGGGTCAGATTCCCACTGCAGGATGTGCAGGACAGAGTGGTATCCCCAAGCATGGGCAATGTTGGTGCTTGTCAATCAGCACCATCTCCCATCTCTGTTCCTGGGGCACCTGAGGTCACAGTTGAAGAACAGGTAGCTTCAAGGAGCCAGCATTCCTTCTGTTTACTGTAAAGCAGTGGAAAAGACTCAGACTGCCAGGAGGGAGAAATGATGGAGCTCACTGTAATCTCACTGCTGAGTATCCTGTGAGATGCTGACACTCTGCCTTAATGGGCTTGAGGTAGCTTAATCCCTTTTAGGAAAATGATTTAGTAGATGGTATAAGCCACAGTCTGGCATGATAAACCTCCATGGATACCAACAAATTTAGGCAGAACTCCTGAGCTGCTCTAGACCTCTATCTGGTGGTGCTATATAGCTTTAAATGAAGATATTGCCATCAATCAGCTTGTCACCTACCTCACTACCCACTTGTATTAAATGATTTCACTATCAGCTAAGATGGAGCACACCACTGAGTGTCAGATTATAAGTGTCTAGAGAGATTAGATACTGAAATTAGATGGATAACATCCAGGCTGCTGTGCTGGATCTCCCAGTATTGCTGTTGCCAACGTGCCCTGCTCCAGTCAGATAAAACCTTACTGTGCTGTGCTCCCTCACTCACTTCCCTGAACAGAGAATGCAAGAATGAGGGTTGTGAAGTCCTGAGAAAGTCCCCACACCTGTGGGCACTACATGAACAATGTGGCATCTAATTCTCCTCTACAAATGTGTGGTATGTTTCAGCATGTGCCTCAACTCATCAGATGCCTTAGCAAGCTCTAACTCTGTCTTGTTCAGTTTCTTAAATCAGTAGCTTCTCCACCAGTTTTTCCTTGGCTTGGACTTTGACCAAAGATGATTTTAAAAAGTAATAATTACATTATTGGTGAAAAAAAAAAATGAGCTAAGAGATCTGAAAATTGGTGAGACCCAAGATGACAGCCATCCTTGGGGAAACTATCCTTCTCCCTGGGAAAACTGATTTTAATGTGTTGGAGTAGCATGGGATTTAAAACTGGATGCATGGGTGTTAACATAATGCCTCAGTTTCTGTCTTCTTATGACAGGAAAATATTCTGCTGAGAAAAAGCTAAAGATATTGAGAGATAGCATTTAAATTCCTGTTTCCACTGGTGTTATCCTTTTCTAATGGAGGGGCACAACCTTAGGAATATGCAAAGGGACAAGTGGGTTGATTGGTGGACTCTGATACAGGAAGTCAAAGGCCTTGTCGCAGATGTCTCTGGATTATGTTAGAAACTGTTTTATGAATGCTGTGGAAATATTCACAAATGTGTAGGAATTATTTAATTAAACTTAAGTCACACCTGTAGAAACAAGTAGACTGCTTTTTGTTCATATTTTGAGGGATAAAGAAGAGTACAAGAGTACAAGAACTCATTAAACAATCACAGTGACTTTTCTAAATTAAAGAACATAATGCCTTAGGGTCCCAGAGATTAATACTGGCAGAGGATCTCCTCTATTTTCTGTAGAAAGATTTTTTTCCCTACTCTCCAACTAAACTCCACATTTGTAGAAAAGAGGAAAATGGTTCTTAGATTTTAAGTATGTATGTGGATGTACGTACCTATAAAAATTAAGGTTATTTTGCTCATACTAATTATCATTGCAAACTATCTCAATCTCCCTATTAAGTGAGCTATCATAGCATGGCTTTGTTCTGTAATGGCACCCTCTCAGTGCTCCTCCATGAAAATAATAAACTACAGTCAGGAAAATAATAAAGGCAGTACTATGTCTCCAAAATAATTTTGGGGAATTTTGTGGGAATTTTTCATGGTAGAAATGTTATTTTTGGAAATCTCTATATCTATTCCTGAGCTGCACCATTTGGCAGTCTTGAAACAGAATTTAGTTTTATGCCAAAGATGCCCTTAATTCATGTGCTATCTTAAAATCATTCCCTGCAATTTTTGTTACAAAAGACTGATAAAAGAGAATTATTTTTAAATTTTTTTTTAAGTGGGAACTTAATATAGTTGTAAATTAAAAATTTCAACCCTGACAAGATCACAGGTAAGAATTCCAGCTCAGCTTTACCAGCAAGTAGGAGGGTCAACTATCAAACAAAATACAAAACTACTCAAGAACTCCAAGAGAAGAGCTGAGCAATGCTTTATTTAAGAGAGCTGCTTCAGGAGTTTAGGGTAGTCAGAAAGTTCAGGCTCCTTGCCCAGATTTCTGTCTAGCAAGGAGCCTGAACTTCAGTGGTCCCAGTAATGGGGCTGAGCTCAACTAATGAACTGAAGTATTGCTATAAGCAAACATGGGAGTGTAAAGGGTTCCTGCATGTTTGGGATTTAAAATTGGACCATTGGGCCATCCCATGCACAGGCTGCTGAAGGAAGCTGAAGTAGTTCTGGAACATTTTAGTATTCTTTGTTATGGGGTATGAGATGCCTGACTATGATGGAAGTTCTGCCCAGTCCCTCTGTGCTGCAGAGCAGAAGTAAGAATTTCAGTTTACTGGCAGTAGTTTTAAACTGAGCACCTTGCAAGCCAGTATGGTCAAGCCACTGAGGGGAACATCTGCAGGGGATGGTGAGGAGGAAGGTGGGAAGGGCAGGTGCTATGTTGCTATTGAGAAGTGTTCCTACACTCCCCTTTCCTCTTGTGGGATTCCTCTCATTTGTGCCCTCGGGCACAAACAGCTCTGTTGACTAACACAGCACAACTTTTCCTTTCATTGCAAATCGCTCCCCTGTCTTTTCTCAAGAGGTGGCTCTGGCTCACCTTGCCTGGTGTCTTTCTCTTGGAGGATGCACTGGCCAGCAGCTCTTGGCCTCCTCCCTGTGTGTGGTCAGGAGGCAGCAGGGACAAGTCCATGTCCTTGCCTGCACCTCAGTGGCGCTTGGTGAGTCTATGATATTTGCACATTTGCTAGAGAACAAAGATGGGTCTGCATGGAAAAAGACCAAGATGATTTTACAGATGCCCATCTGCCCAGAAAATACTGAGCCTTTGCTACCCTTCTCAGGAAGAATCACAGGTTTTAAAGCAGCATCCATTGGCACTAAATACAGCAGAGATACCCCTGGATTTAGTATTACTGCTTTTGACCTGTTTAAATACACTGGCAATGGTGACTCTGGTGATTTTTTTTTAAGCAGGGGGAGCCAGGACTTCTTTCTCATTTTTATTAATTATTTATTTTGATTAATTTAAGAAATAAGCAGTGTCTTTTTGTGCCACAGATTACACATCTTGTGAGAAAATTGAAAGAATGCTTGCATATCTCACTAAGGATACTGAAAGGATTAAGTAATTTTTGTAAAGTATTTTTAATTTCTAAAAATTGTTATGGACAAGGAAAATATTATTCTCTTTGCATAAATATGAAATGTTGAAATAGAGCAGGGATACCTATGATAATCTAAAACTCATCTCATACATTTATAAATCCTCCTCTTTTTTGGCTATTCTTATAGGTCCTATTTCTGAAGATGCTCACTGTCAGCAGTTTGTAGGCAAATCACTGGAATTTAGGGATGCTCAGCCCCAGTGCTGATTATTTTTCTTCATCACAATTCACAATGCTTTCTTTAAGCTCAGCGTTGAAGACCAGGTTCTTGGCTGGAGTAAAGGCAGGTGGTTGTGTTCAGGTGAACATCTCTATGCCTTATTTGTGCTAGATAAAGGTCATGCCTGTATCCTGATGTACAAATGTCTCAGTTTGCACTGTGAAAACTATTGCTTTTTGTTTTCCCAGTAGTAAAGATACTGCAGAAGAAATAGGTTTCAAAATCCTGCTGGTCATCTCTAAGGTGGTTTAGAGTTCATCCTGTTCTGCTAAGACATGACATTCATAGTGCAGGGCCTGGTGAGGGAGTAAACTGGAGCAACCTCATAGCTGCCAACATCAGCAGAGACAACTGGATGCTGCTGCAGGGTTTAGCTGGTATTATTTCAGAATAAAATCCTTTCTTTAGGGCTTCAACTCCTGCTGACTGTCTGAAATGCAGCTGCTGTGCTGCAGAACCTCCTGAAAATTTGTATCATGTGGATAATTTCAGACTGTCAGCAGTACCAACAGTAGCAGGCAAGGAGATTACAAAGAATGGGTTAAATCACAGACTTCTTGCCTCTTCGGTATTCCTGGATAATAATCCACCTACAGTGACTCCACTCTGTGGGTAGAAAATGCCTACCTCTTTTTAAACATAATTTATGCACTCCTTTGCCTTTTGAAAAGGATAGACACCAGCCAGGTAGAAGACTGCTCTGCTGCATTAGGGCTCAGAATTAACCATCAAATGTGTGCCTGATGTGCGAGTCAATCTGCCAAGTCATAAATGTTACAAGCAGACATCTGACTACAGCGTGTATTTTTAAAGTGTGCTTTTTGGCTATGTAGCCTCAGCAAACACTGTTCCTTCCAACCTGTGCTAAAAGGACAGGGATACATATGCTGTTAACCTGGCACAGTATGAAATCTGCCATGAACTGATTTCCCCAGAGGGTTTCTCCCTGCAAGGGCTGTGTGCTACAAGGAGGTGTCTCCCAGCAGATTCCCAGTGTCCTTGACTGGATCTGCAGTGAGCAGGAAGGTGCGTGATACTTTCTTCTGTGATGCAGTGGTGGCATCTGAGGGGGCTGAGGGTGTGAAGGAAGCTCATTCCTTCCCTCCACCCCACCCCCATGACAAAAAAGTTCCTGGGCTTGGACGTGAAGGGGTTGGTTGGTGAGAAGTTTCTGATTTTCAAGTAAAAGTCAGACCTAGAAAATTCTATGGTGGTTGCATAAGTACTGAAATTACCACACAGCTAAAGCCTGAAAAGCAAGCAATTGACAAGGGAACATATTTCTAATATAATTGCTTTTTGACCCTTTTTTCTCATCTTGCTTTGAGTTTTGATTAACTTCACATTTATTATAATTAGTGAACACTGAGGAAGAAAGGAATGGTTTTGTTGGTTTGGGTTTTTGGTTTTGGTTGTGTTTTTTGGTTGAAATTCCAGCAGCTTTCTGTTGTTATTCTATTTGGAAAAGCAGTAATTCCTGGTCCTTTGAGGAATTACTCAAGGAAAAAAAATGAACAAAGAAGTCAAATTTGACACTCTTGATCCTTTGAATTAGGTAATGATATAAGCGATTTTGGGCTATCCCTGTGTGCTGTAAGGAATAAACTCATGGTAAATATGAGGTACAATTACTCTTTCAAAAGCAGTACATATTTTTGAGGAACACAAAAATGGCCCCTAAGCAATGCCCAAGGCATCCAGCCATTTTCTGCTCACCTATAGCAAGAATTACCAGATTATTTCAGTGGAGTGTCTTGTGCTGCTCACATATCTGCAATACACCCTCTGGTCTGCATCCCAGTCACAGGGCATTTTCAGAGACATTGGCATCTGGGTAACCATTTTATCATCTGCCTTCCTCCCCAAGTCTCCAGGGCAAAAACTGGGCTACTACTTGTCTCAACACACTGCCAGAAGTGGTCCCAGTGTCATTCTGTCATGTCTCTCCTGACTTTTCTGCCTCCTTTCTGATCTGTAACAATACCTTTGTCCCTTCCCTGGGGGCTGAAGGTTTCCCTGGGAAGTGATTAGTTCACCTTCAATATGTGCCTGATGCTTTTGTGTGAGAGGTCTTATAAAATAATGATGATCCTGGAGACAGAGGCAGCCCAGCTGAGAAAAAGGTGAGTGCTCCCACTCTGCTTTGTGCCTTCCTGGGATTGTTCAGGGTGTCCCAGCCTGTGTCAGGCTTCAGCACATACAGCATCTGCTCTGGCATCTTCTTCCATAGGGTGCTGGTCTCTTGGGAGAGACCCACCTTGCTAGACACAGCTCTCAACTCATACAGTCTGCCTGCCCTAGGAAAGCAGGATGTGTTTTCTGACAACAGCCAACATAAAAATCAAAAGTTCATTCTTTTGCACTTCAGGGATGATGAATAACTTGCTCCTTCCATTCAGAACCTTTAGTCAGAATACACAGATTATGGAGAGAAAGGGTTAATTCACTTAAACTGTTTTCTGACTCTATGGGATTGCCACAAGCCAGGGCCAGTTAAAATGTGGGGTCTGGTAATGGGATGTTAGTGTTTAACTTGACATGTTTTTGTTTTCAAAGGCCTATATGAGGAGATATATGTTTAACTTTTCTCATCATGTAATTAAAAGTTATTTATTAGATCTGTCGATAGTCTGTTAGGCACAATCTGCTGGGTGCATCTTGCATTAATTTTTCATCTGAAATGGCAGAAATAATTTTGTGGATTTTGAACTGTTGTTTTGCAGATGCAGTTTTAAGTGTTACTAGCTTTTACCTTCCTCATCCATGAAAGCTTTGTTTTATCATTTCCTGTCAATCTTACTGAGGAGTGCTGAATAATCAGAATGAAGCAAAGATAAAATTGCCTTCTGATCTCTCTGATTTATTTTGAGAAAACTTTGGTTCCTTCTGTGTCATGTCCTCACTTCACCTGCTTAGAGAAAACATGAGAGTGGAAATTCATCTAGTGTCTCCAATTTATCTCCAAATTACTGTGCAACTGTTAGTCTCCACAGTACCCAGAAGAGTTAGATAAATAATGTTCTATTATCCTGATTATAGATATAAATCATTACCAAGAAGTTGTGGCTTGCCAGAAATCTCATTTGGAGTCGTGGCAAGAGCTGGTGCATTTCTGGGCTTCCCAAATTGTTACACTTTGCTACCTTATCTCCTTGTTGCTTCAGCTCCATCACTGTATCTGACACTGAATCTTACACATATTTTCATATTGGAGTCCTCAGTGAACAGAATACATTAAGAAGCCACAGCTTTTCATTAGACAGCAAATATTCTCAATTAAAGATTGCTCATTTATTCTAGACCCCTTTTGAAAAAAAATGTGATCAAACAAGGGCAAAGGGGTGCATGAGAATCACCCCCAGAATAACTCCTGTATGAGGACCACTGCTGGAACCAGCACAGCATCTTTTAGTCTGACAGAGCAAGTACCTGTGGTGTGCTCTCACTTCCACAAGTGCCCTATGTATTCAAGCCAGTTGTTTTCTCCTGAAATCCCATTTAGTCTTGGATCACAGCTGAAAAGAGTGTGTGTGTGGTGTATGAAGGACGTAATGCTTGTGCAGGACTCCTGAGTGGAGAAGGTAGTTTGGCTAGGTTGAAATGCTGAAATATCCACTCTAGAGCTCTTAAGGAAATGAAATTGGCCTCTTTCTCTCCCTTTTTTTTTTGTCCTGCCCAGTTCTTGTGCCAGCCATCAAGGTGTCTTACCTTCACAGAAGAAAATGAGTGTATCAGAACAGGCTGTCCAAAATCCTCACGTGTCCTTACAGCAAAGGCTTCTCCAGAATTAGCACTGGTCACAATACACAAAGCTTTTCACGTGGAACCTAATCCTTTTTTTATTATTTGGCAAACTTGCAACAGCAAAATCTTCTCTTTTGACCTCAAAATCTCTTACTGCAAACTCCCTTCTTCCTGGGCTCTCATGAGGGCTGTTTCTTTGCTTGCAGCACATGCAGAAGGTACTGCATGTTGCTAATTCACTTGAATTATTCTGAATAGGTTGTCACCTTACTGAAAAAGGAATTGCTCTAAGTGGCCACAGTCTGAGATTTCAAACTCTTGACTGTCTCTGTCTCCTAGCAAGCTGCTGATTTGTCATCCTGTGTTCCCTTTCCAGGGTCCTAACTCTATTTGTCCCTCAATATCCAGTGAACCTTGAGGGATGAAACTTCCCTCTCCCTACAGTGATTTATTTTTCTAGCTCCGAAGACTCCTTCCATCTCCTATTTCTAGGAGATATATCCTCCTCCAGGCATTCTCCTTCTCACTGCTTACATTGCAACCACTATTTTCTGCAGTTCCACTTCAGGAGTGTCCTTCTCACGTCTGATGGTGACTGCAGTTCCTCCACTGCATAGCATCCCATGCTCTGTGAGCGGGAGAGCAGCTATTCAGCAGTGATTAAAATGCTGTTTAAAACCCAGAATTGGTGTCACAGACTCTGGGTGAATGAGGAACTATCAGAAGGACAAGAACATGTTGATGTCTCTAAAAGGGAGAGTATTTTTATGTCCAGAAAAGGCTAAAAAAACCACAGTGCCAGGTTGAGAATAATTTGAAGATTTTTTTTTCTGACCTACATGGAAAGCTGTTTATATTCCCAACTAATTTTGAACAAACCAAACAAAAAACCCTCACCTCAATCAAGATAAAGACTGCAATAAGATGGATGTGTATTTGTAAGTAACACAATGGAAATGATAAAAAGCAATTTGGAAAAAAAAAAGGAGATCCTCTTTTCCTTGGAAATATTCAACAAGGTTTGTCATATTTGTCCTTCAGATTTCAAACAAGTAAGGTCTTTTTCTTATGTGCAGTTTTTAGCAAAATATTGTGCAGAAACTGATTTCCTTTTTTTCTCCCTCTTAAATTTTGCTGGTTTTTTTTTTCTGAGTACCGTTTTTGTTTTCACTTTTTTATTAAGTCAGTGTGAAGGGAGAAAAATAAATTAATATTGGGGAGAGAAGAGAAACTGGGATTTTTCTTATGGGGGAAAGGATAAAGCTTTGAAAAAGTGTTATTTGAGAGGAGGGAGAGAAATTGGAGGAAAAAATATTTTGTTGCCAAAATGTATCTACATTTATTTGTCCAGCCCTAGATCTGAAACTGGGGTTCAGACAATATTCTTTCTCAGCCAAAACATCTGTGTATCGTGAGAAAGCTTCCCAAATATCATCTGTAAAATTTCCAAAAATGTAAACCACCAAAAAGATCAAGTCATGAATGGTTTCCCTTCCTTGCAACTGTCACGAGCAGCTGAATTGGAAAGACAAATAACCTTGTGCAATAAATGTTAGAGGGGCTGGTGGCAAGCATGGTGTCTTTACTTAAGCCTCATGTCTTTCTGTGTGTTTAAAAAAAAAAGTCTCTGCTTCAGCATAATGAGAGATTGAAAAACATGAGTGACCACTAAGCATTTTGATGAAGGCAGATGTATTTTAAAAAAAGAATATATTCTACCCTAAGCTGCAAGCCTATGGTGAGTTTTGTTAACTAGAATTTGGAATTTAGGCAACTGAGTTGGCTTAAAAGCATTTTTGTGGCCTGTGGGCATTTTAATAGCAGGACTCCACTGAGTGTTATTGGGAATTATGCAGCTTGAGAGTTTCATGCCATCCTGAAATTTTTCTTGATTATGGCTAGTACCCTATGCAGTGTAAGTACTAAATGGAAAACATTTTTTTTTCATTTGAATCCAAGTCCTTATTGATATTCCTGTCAAAATACAGTTTCTGGTCTCTCAAACATAGAGCAAGACTTGTGAATGTAGTTTTCACACATAATTTCTGGATGTATTTGTAAGCCTTTTGCCATCTGTGTACATTACAGATCTTTAGAAAGATCTGCTGTGCAAGCTGTACAAGCAGTTGGACAGTTGTACAAGCTCGTAGCAGAAATCTCTCTTTTTACTTTTTATTTTCTACAATTGTCAAAGTGAGGAGCAAGGGATGTCACGTAAAAGTATTTCTGCTATAAGTTTTGCAGTTACTAAAATTAATTATGTGCCCACAGTTATCATAAGTAGAAATTGCATCTGTTAGACTGATACTGCTAAATAAAACCTAGTTGACTACTGGGATGAATATCCTCAGACATCTTGTGGCAATAAAAAAAACCCCAGTTATTCCTAATATTCACATCTGAAACCTCTGCTTAAATTTACAGCAATTCTTGTGCCTGTAAACACATACATCTCACTTCTAAAATAGATTTAGAACAAAACTATTAGATGCAATTTCCACTCGTCTAAATTAGATCTTGCTATTGAAGTCAAGAGCAGGAAAAGCTTATATTTGCAAGAAATGCCTTCAAATCAATGAGCAGCTCTGCGTGTTGTTCTCAGCAGACATGCAGCTACATTGAAATCCTACCTGGATGAAGAAACTACAAAAACCACTTCACCTTGATGCTTATAAAAATGATACCTGAATGGTCAAAGCAAAAGCCTATGGATACATATTCCCCTGTGCAGGATTCTATAACCATGTAGACCCAGGGAAGAGAGCAGCTGCCTGCTTTGCCCAGTTTTATTTCCTGTCGGATAGAGGTTGTGTAATGTGTCTGTATGAATGAAGAAATGGCTCCAATTGCTTCAAAGGAGAGTTTTCCACCTGCTAGTAGAAGGAAAGTAAGACCTCCCCAGATTCTTACGTGTGAAATGTAACATTCCCCTGTTTGCAAGAACCCAGCAGAATCCTTGTGGATGTGCCCCGTTCCTCTGAATTTTCTTACAAAGTGATCTGCATCCTAATTGTCTTGAGTATTTTGCCTTTCAATATCAAATACTTGCTTCAAATTCTAATCATATTTTCATTATTGTTGTCCTTTTTGTAGCAGTTTTTAAAGTATTTTCATAAATGGTTGAGACTCGCAAAACCTTGTTGATGCAGGGCAGTATTAGTACCAGCAGTCTCCTTATCAGATGGTGATAAATAGGTGTACAAAGCTATCACAACAACATTTTAAGTTTTTTAGTGCTTAGAACCTTTGGAGATCAACTTAGGGACCATCTGCACTTGGCACTGACTTCTAAGAGAGCTACAAAAACTGGGATCCAATGCTGGAATTTCTGTTGTGACCGTGGTGAGCTCAACATTTATATCTAGAGGGAACTTTGATTAGGTTGTCAAAGGCTTCATGAGACCATGGAGACAGGACTCAGCCCAATGCCTGAAACACACTTGAGATTAGCTGTTTTTTCAGATGTGGTAGCAAGTCTTATGGGTGCCTGAGAGTCTTGAAAATACCATTCCTCCTATTTCAACAGCATAGTTAGTTTTTAAAAGTGCATATTTAATTGCAAAATAGGCTGGAACTGTTTTCATACAGAAAGCAAGGGGCTTAGGAGCACAGCTTTAAACTTCCTGGCTTTTGCTCATATTCTGCCACGGTTCCCAATAAGATTTCTCTTTCATCTACATTTGCCATAGTTCCTTTCTTACTTTCTAATAACTTAAGAGACAAGATGACAGAACAGATTAAAAAATATCTATAAATAATACCGTACGTAAAGAGGCATTTACCCACTGAGTCTTAAAACTCATTCCCTGATTTGGATCTATTTTTATAAGCTTCATCTCACTTGACACTGACAATGATTCACATAAATATTAACTGTTCATTTTTAGTCCAGTGCACATAAGTGAAGCTAAACTGTAGTGTTCTTTAGAGTTTTTACCCTGGAGGTCCTTACTTAGGATGGAAAGAGGGTGAGGGGGATGCAGTTCTTAAGCACTTTACAATCATCACAAAGCTAGTGTAGATGGAGCATTTTAAAATTTTTCAATGACATTCACATTTCAAATGGGTTTTTTTGTTGACTTTTTTTCTGTAGCATATAAAAATAGGGTATGTTATCCTGAATTAAAGTCTAAACCTGAAGGCTGTGGAACAACATGGTTTCTTACTGATACCTCTCTGTTGTGTTGTGGTTATGTTCAACTTCATCACTATTCTTTTGCTGCATCTTGTTTTTTAATTAAAGCAGCCCTGAGATGTTTTATGAATCGTCCAAACATTTTGTTCTTTGAACTATGCAGCAAAGCTATTTAAACAATGAAAGAATTTTTTTCATTTCAATTTTTGTCACTTCTAAATTCTGATACAATTGTGTTTCTGTTATAGCAGGAGTATATTTGATAACAGATGGTAAAACTGCAAAACTATCTCCGCTTCATTAGCGTCCCTGGCAAGTCTTCCTATATAAGGTGAGTTACAGCAGAGAGGGATATTTAACAATATACCCTTTACAGTTTCCAGTAAGATTTTGGACTAGTTTTAAGTTTATAATGAAAGCAGTGAATGTAATAGCTAGAATGCCCATTGATCACTTGTGTGTTGGTTGTTAAAACCAGAACTAAACATACATGCTATAAAAGGCTCTGATCTAGCAAAGATGTTTTAGTGCTTTTCCAAGTCAGATTTTTCCTGGCAATAATTTCATTGAGATCACTTTCCTGTAATGATGATCATGGGTTTTTATTAAAAAGTAATAAAATATAAGTGATCAATCTCCATTTAAATTAAAAGAATGCTTACGTTAAAATATTGATGAAAAGGCAGCCTTCAGAGATTTTAAGAATGCTTTTATTTCCATGGCACGAGTGAAAGGTGACAGATTGATAGCCCCGGGAAACGTAGGTCTTTTCAAAACAAATCATGTGATGTGTCCTCACACTGACTTTGGAGCTCGCTTTGCAGCATGGCAGAACTGCTCAGGCTCTGGGGTGAAAAAGTCCTGTCTAATTCTGCATATCATCTACTCTGCATATCACTTCCTACATTTCTGTGCATTTTTTGCACATTCCTTCTCCATAGGGGCTGCACAGAGATCCCAAAATCATTATGCATGGCTCACCCTGGAGTCCAGTGCATGAGGACAACATATGGTTTTTTTCTACCAGGACCTGGCTTCCAACAAGTGAGTGAAAATAAAAGGACCAGTCTGGTCATATGCCAACATTAAATAATCTCTGATAATGCCACTATGTATATCTGTTTTGTGCTATTGATCTAGCTGAATTCAGTAGCCTAGAATTACCACAGAGGAACAGCCTCTTCCACATTATTGGGAAATGGTGCTTTGCCATCTTCCCAGTATAATGGTTTGTAAACTCCTCATGCTGTGCAAATTGGATTAACTTCGCTAACTGCCTGGATTATGCAGCTTTGTGAAGTGGGGAGGACTCCCAAGCAGAGATGAATGAAAATTTGAAATTGTGCACTGGGAGGAAAATATTAAATTTGAAATTTCACATTCTAAACAAAAAACAGTAGCCACTAGATTATTGCATCCGGGGAACTGTTTCATACTACAAATATCTCATGTTTTTGTTGGAGTATGTTTTTTAAAACAGTGTATATTCACTATGTATTTGGCAATCTCATTTAAAGGATTTTTCTATTAGTGAAGGAAAATTATGGGCATCAACCAGGCTTTGATATAAGGTTGTTGCCAACAGTGCTAAGGCACTTTTGGGCACATGCAGAAACAATGCTGTAGGCACTGGGAAATTTTAATATGCATTTTAAAAAATTACAAATGCATGGTTAGTGTTTTGGGAATTCTAAGCTTGAGCTGACATGGTGACACCCTTCCAGGAGTCTGCCCTCAGAAGTGAAGATGTAGGAAGTGACTGCTAGATCTCCTGGAAGCAGGAGGGATGGAGAAGGTGGTGATGGAGAAGCCCTGCTGTCTGTGCACTGGCCACCACAGCTCAGGCACACACTGCACCTTTCAAAGGATCACAGCCTCGGGCAATCTTCTGCTGCAGTCCAGGTTGGTTTGGAAAACACTACATCTGAGTATAGTGTAAAGCCTTCCCTTAGATGCTGTCAACTTGCTGTTTTTATAGTACAAGCATTTAGAGGTGTCACAGAAATTATAACTCTATTGTGCTAGCTCCTGAAATAAACAAACAGTAAGGGAGAGAGGAAAAAGTGCAAAGCAAGTAACCTAAGAAATTTTGGTTTTCTGTTTTGAAATCGACGTAGTAAGATTAAACATCTTGGATGATTTCACACACAGTAAAACTCAAAGAAAATGAGAGGGGCTGAAGCATACCCAAATGATGTGCCATACTGAGCTAATAAAATGTGGTGTTTGTGTGCTTGTGCCCATTGCAAATGTTCATTTGCTGAGCTAAATGTGTGTGACCTGCCTTTGCACTATTGGCATGCTGCAGATGCTCCTCCTGAGAGGATCCTTCATAACATAGGCAAGCAAGCAGGGCTTTGGTCAGATCTTCTAACAAATGCTCACTCCATAAACTGCATTAGTTCAGTTGCTTGCAATCATTTGTCCAAATCTCAGGTTTGGGGGCTTTTTTAGGCTTTTGGTTTTTGTTTTCTTGTAAATTTCCACTGTGTAGGTCTGTGTACTTGTCTGACGACGTGGGAAAGTTCTGAATGAATGTTAAAAAGCACCTCGTAAAAGCCAAGGCTTACCGTGCTGTCCCAGCCAAGATACCCTTTGGGAACGGTAAATGCACAGTTGTAGGCGTTCCTACAGCTGATGGTAATATGGAGATGAAGATAAATTTGTGGTTTGGAGTTGAAGATGCTATAAAATTTTTACTAAATTTCAAACTTTCATTTGCCTGTAATCCATGGCACTGACACAGTGAAAACTGAGCTTCTTTGCTTAGTAGAGCAGGTTCTCCAAAAGATGCTTTCTTTAGACCAGTGAATGCACTTTTACACTATTGATTTCCTGCTGCTTAGACATAACTAACATTTTAAGTAATCTATACAGTTTTGAAATTTACATTAGGTCTTTTAATAAAATCCCTAGCACCTCAGGGACTTCTTGGTAGGATAGACAGTGAACTGAACACTAGACTATCAACTGAACACTAAACACCAGAACACTAAATTTCAATATCACTTAAGCAAAATTCTGACCTCAGCTGATCTGCTACTGCCCCAAAACCAGAAAGCCAAACACCACCACACAGCAGTTGCCTCAGTCTGGGTATTGGTTGAGCTATCAGAGCACAGTCAGGTTGCTGTTGGTTTGTCCTTACAAGTGCTTTACTGAGAAACCCTGAGTTAAAATCAGTTCTGCATTATGTGGGACACATTCCTGAGAAGTGCTAAGATGTACTGTCACTAGATTTCTTGCAGAACTCCACACTGGATGAGAAGGGGAGATCCATGCTAAAAAAGGAAACAGGAATAGCACAATGTGGCTGAGATCATGTTGTGGTGTTTTTAGAGTAGAGATCAAAGGCTGCTGAGAAGGCAAGCCCTTTTGCATTGCGTGTTGTGGCAATTATACAATTGTCCTTGTCCTGAAAAATTTTACCTGAAATAGGTCTGCATGGGTCTCTGGTTGGATCCCACTAAAATCAATGGTAGTTGGGACTGTGGTCCTACAAAGTGGGGTGGGATTTTAGTGATGGTCTGTTCGCTTCCTGCCTGTGTCCTCTTCTGCTCTAGGACATGACCTCCCTTCTGCTGGAGGATGTAGGTGCTCAGCATTTTAGACATTTCTTCCTCTTCATTTTGTTTTGAAGTCTGTTATCAAGTCTGACGCATTCTGACTGAAGGTTTTAATTTAATCTATAACTGGATAAATCACAGAACTGGCCTCCACCATCTATACCTGTCAATTGATCTGGTGTAACGAAAACTGCAAGAAGCTCAAGCTGATATATAGAACAGGGGTATTGGAATGAATGTTCAAGGGAAATTTGCAGCTAATTTTCTTAGGCGTGTTAAATGATAAGCAACCCAAGCTGACCAGATCTTTCTGTATTTAAGAATGTGATTTTTGAGGGCAAATGTGGGCAGCAAGAGAAACTCTGCTGCAGTCGAAACAAGTAGCTGTTAAGTAACTGTTGATGTATCTCTGTGTACCTTTAATTTTTTTGTGAATGGGTAGATAATCAAGAAAATTCAGAAGAGAAGATCAATTTGGTTTGGCTGTGCAGGTGAAAATGTATGTCTTAACTTGTATTTGCCTCTGAAAATTGTGAGACTCAGTAGCAATAGGTTTTGCCTTTGCTATTTAAAAGCAAATAATCCATTTTATTGCCTCTTAAAAGGGGCATTCTCTCTCAGGTTTTCAAGTAAAAAGCCAGTATGATGTTTTAAGCTTTTTCTTGTAGTCACAAGACCTCAGTGGTCCTGACCCAAGATTTTTCCAAGTCAATCTAGCAGTGCTGAGATTTACTGCTGCTCCTGAAGTATCAACATAATTACGTAAGTGTGTGCCAGCAGTGTGTGCCTGTGTTGGTAGCTCATGTGCAGCACACACATTGCTGGCTGTCTGCAGCACACTGAAACCTGAGATTTATTGCATTTACAAAAGGCCATTACAATGCAATTTTAACTTACTGTCATTAAAGGGTCTTACATCATAAGCAATCACGGCAAAAAGCCTTGGCCCACAATTTATTCATAATTTTTATTGCCTGATTTATTAGCGCCTCTGTTACATTTTATAAATCTTATCAGAAAGAAATTAAAATCAATTAGGGCCTGGTCCTTTTACCTTTACCCGTGTTGGGTGGTACCTTGTTCTCAGCCTGACGGAAATGGGGATATTCCTGGAGTAAGCTATCACTACAGGAGTAGGAGTGAAGATAGCAAAATCTGGTTACTTAGTGAGCACAGGAGAGAGATGTAAAAATTATTCTAGAAATGACAGCATTTGGTTTATATTCCAGGGGGAGGAGGTGGTTCTCCATGGATTCATAGATTTCTCTGATTTCATCCGATCCTACCGCTTCTGTGTACCATTTGGAGTGAATCACATATTTATGTAATTCAATATTCAGCAGGGAAAGCCAAGTCAGCCTTCTAAACTGTTCTTTCCTCAGATCAAATTCAGCATATAGTAACTGAGAAGCTAATTGTAAGACAATTGCAAAGATCTCAAAATGGCTTTTCTCTCAGTCTTATATCCCAAGAATGCACACAAATCTCATAAAATCAAGCTTATACAAAATGGAAACTCAGTTTTGCCATCTATATTTGCATGAGAAAGAATTACGCACTTGATTATCAGGGCCCAATTTTTCAATCTGAATACCCCTGCTTGCCCTTTTTATTATGAAACACAGCGCTTGGATATGATTTAGTTGAACGTTAATTGAAGTCATGTGGTTTAAAGGGGAATGTATTCTACAGTCCTTTGCAGTAAAAAAAGCCAATAAGATCATGATGAGCTTTGTCAGTATTAGAGCTCTATGTTTTGATACAATGTACTAAAGATGCTCATGTCTTTAAAAGATTATGAGCACATGTATTTGAATATGTATGCTCCTAATAAATTGCTAAGATCTATTGCACTTTAGTGCTTTGGAATGGAAATAGGCACTGTGTCTATTAAAAAAAGCAGCACACACCAATTAATTTGTTATCCTGAACCATACTGCAGGAAAATTCATTTCTATCCTTGAAGTTGGTGGTAATTTTGGCTGAGTTGCAATAACAGTAAGGCTGGGCCCTCTGTTGCTGATTTGCTATCATCTCTCCTTATGTTAAGAGAAAGGCAGTATGTATAGACTTTACTAAAGTACTACTGTAAATATACACTATGCATTTGTACAAATAAGAAAGACAAATACTGATAAATGCTAGATTGCACAGCAGAAGGGAAGAACAAGATGGAAAAATAGTTTTCCTAGGTATAGTCTAATACATCACATTTCTGTGAACAGTTCTAAAACAGAAATATTATAATTGATCCACAGATCTTTTTCTCCTTTGTCTCATGATAGACCAACAGAGAATTACCAGTACTTTGTTGCCTTTTTTGCCCTAACCAAAACCAAAATAGCAAATGTCAGGAGAAGGGCAAAGAAAATAACTGAAGGTACATAGGGATGGATTGAAGAGAGAAGGGACCAAATATCTTTCTGAAACCAGCCACTAAATTCACATTGATTTCAGTGGCACCACGGTTACTTCTGCAGAAATATTTTGGGGTGGTTTAATTTTGAAGTCCTTCCTCATAAGGAAATCCCACTCAGCATCGTAGGAGGTGGCAGCAATAGGAAGGCATATATATGTGTATGCATATGATGGTATGATCCATACAATCACAGCCTTGGCTAAATGAAGTAAATTTTGTAACCTAGAAACATTAAAATTAAGTGAGATTAAAAAAATTGAATTAAAATGGCAACAGATGCTGTTCTTTTTCAAGGTTTTAGAATAATAGAAATAAAATTGGAAATAGGAAAATAGATTTTAAAAAAATGTCCTTGAATTCAAACTGCTCAGTCTGTACTAGGCAGCCATGGAATTGTCAGGTGGGTAACATCATCTCTCTCATCTCCCTGTGAGATCGTGACTTCAAAGAGATTGTAAGATTTTCTGGGCAGACATCATATCTTCCTGTGTGCTTCTGAGCAGCTCAAACTGGTGAAGCCGTGATTCTGCATGGCTGTTCTGGTATTTTAATTTTTTTGTATGTGTTTGTGGTAGTTTAAAAACGTATTACTTCTGAGTTTGAATGGACAATTCCCAGGAGTTACTTGTGTACCTGCTCCCACCGTGACCAATTTGATAGGGACTGTATGTGGGACTTGGAGCAGTGAACACTTTCTAGCTGGCATTGCGAAGGTTTCTTTGGTCAGGATGCAGAGAAGGCTACCATGCTTACTAGTGGGTTATATAAGGATTTGCAGTAACGTGTTCCTTGATGGGAGAAAATAGGAATAAAATGGAATTTTAGGAACTACATTAATAATGAATGATACAATGGTAGTTAATAATGTCTGTAATTCCATTATACTACAAGTGCAAGGGAAACCTCATTTGATGTGGAAAGATTCTCATTTTTCCAGAGCTGTAATGCAGCGTGCAGTTAAAATTAGGCTGTCTCGTTAATTGTCACAGTATATGGTGAGAATTCCTGCAGCCAGCTTCAGTGCAGGATTAGATATGGCTCTGCAGGAGACACCTTCCAGAAAGGCTTAAGGTGGGAGAGCAGCTCCAGCAGGGCCCCTTTGGAAGCTGTCCCTGAGGAGGGTAGTGGGAAGCAAGCGGGGCAGCTCTTATCTCCTCTGCCCCTGTCTGCTTCTGCTTGGTGGGAGGCTCCAGACCACTGTCTGTGGAGTGCTCCTGTGTCAAGCATGTCCAGCATCACACATCTATGGAATAAGCTCCCCTTGTGAAGGATGAGGAGTATCTGTTCCCACTTCCTGAGATTTGCCTCAATTCCTGAGCTAAGCCATGCTGGCCAGGAGTAAGGAACGAGCAGAACCACCCCAGCCTCTAATCCTCAAGACAGTGTGATTATTCAGGAACTAGGATCCCATAAACCTTTTCATACCTATGGGTTGTACTTTATATAGTGAAAAATCAGTTTAAATGAACACAGCAAGGTTGAAATGCTCCTGAATGTACAAAAGAAAGCTGGAAGAAATCCCTGGGGAATACCTTTCTCTCATCCCTTTACCACTGTCCTTTTTCCTGTCTCCTTCTCAGTGTCAGAAACTTGTCCTTCAAAAGTCACCCACTGAGGAAAGCAGATTCTTCTGCAGGATGTGAAGGGGAAACATGAGGGAAGGGTGAGTGAGAGTTTTGCTTTTCCTCTTACAGATCAAAGTGGTACAGCATATGCCAGGATTGCAAGTCAAGCTGTTGAGGACTTTCCATAGGACCCTAACCAGTTTTTATTTAAAAAACAGTAAAGGTTTATTTGGAAGGACTATAAAAGCTTTCCTGAAGCTTTCCTGAGAGTTCATTAAAAAAAGCTTAACTGTCCAATTTGAATGTGAGCAGTAGCACACAATCTCAGCTGAAAGCTCCTCGTTCTCAAACACTGAGTAACCCAAGGAATGTGAATTAACACAAACACAACCTTATCCTGCTGAGGAGGAGGAGGAGGAAGGGGAATAAATATGTTAGATACCTGCAGGCCAAACTCGCCGGGAAGTCAGTGGGAGCTTTACTAGTGGAAGAACAGCATGACCAGACATAAATATAAAGGGGAGAGGATGCCAAGAAAATATTTTTCACACATTTGTGTACTGAGGGATTTATGAAGTCTAGTAAGTATAGAGGGCAGAAACTCTACCACACTGTAACTCTCTGCTGCTTTAGCATAGCTTTCTGGCTGACTCTATTTCTCCCTTTTTGCCTACTTCGAAAAAATTAATTTACAAAGTTGTCGGATGATGCAAAAAGGGCAGTTCTAATGACATTCAAAGAAACATCAGTTTAGGTATGGTCAGTGATATTTAGCTGTCTGGACAGATGATTTTGACAATCTTCCTGGATCCCTGGATCTTTCCAATCATCTTTTGTTACTCTGCTCAGATCTCAAGGCACAAGATTTTGCCTCTGATATCCAAATGTGGATTCTTTAGCTTAAGGAGAAGTGTAATACCTGTTTATCTTACTAAGATAGATGTCTAAGGCAGTCTATCATTTGAAACAAACTATCTTTTCTTATTATAGATACAGAAGATTATGCAATTTTTGAAGTGTTTCCTCTTTTTAGAAAGAACTACATTATTAAGAAATTAGCACGGAGAAAATTTGAAATTAATTAAAATCAGCGACTATTGTTTTAAGGAACAACTGTTGACTATGTTGCACCTAAAGAAAAATGATTAGTGGCTAAGAGCTTTGCTTAATCAAAGTAAGAAATAAAATTTGCAGAGTTAGCTGATTTTGCCTGACGTACACAAATGCACTTCCAGTCTTCCCTGGCTGTCTACGAGATCAGAGGTAATTTAGTATGAGTCAGGTGGAGGTGAAGCAAAACAGTCAAATGTACTTGTATTTGCAAGCAGTGTCCATCAAAATCCTCCAAGAATGGCTGGGTTTGAGTAAATGCTGAGCTTTTCATAGACAGTTCCTAAACATTCACTGATCTAGCATACCAGATACAGTCCAGAGAATCTTGCTTTATACAGATATGCAGATTTTCATTTAATCTTAATATTCAGAGACTGTATTCCTTTTACTTGCCCTAGTGTAACACTATAATGGTTATGTAAACTGATGCTTACATTGAGATGTTATTTTGACATGCATTTTGGTGCCATATGTAAACATCAAAGGTCTGTAATAACCACCCTTAGTACAGGTCCCAGTCCCCTTTAGGAAGAGAAAATTTTGTGGGGTTTTTTTTGACAAAATGGCAATGTGAATTTAGATTTTTGCACAACTGCATTGCAGTTTGTAACTGAAAGTAGCGGACTCAATTAGAAGTGGGGTAACAGTGGATTTGTTGCCTGACTCTACCAATAATTGCCTTAATATACCATTCACTTGTTAATGATGCTATCAATTATTTTACTATAAATTAGCTATTGTGAGCTTCAGGTCTTTTTGCAATGTCTGTGATAGGTTACAGGAGCATAAATCAAACACCCATCTCTTTTTACATCCATAACCATAACTTATGGCTTTTATTAGGAAATGTTAAATGTCCTATAATGTCTTCTTAATGGACAGTGTGTGCATGTGTTGATGAGGAAAGCCATCTTCCTTCATGCAAAATATTAATGCATGTGGCCTACGTCTCCATAGATACAAGTTAAAGAATCATATTTAACCCATGAAATATTCAGAGTACTCATATTTATCTAGTCTTAACAATCCTCTAAGGAAAGAACAAGTCAGAGGTAAATCAGGAGTTGGATTCTAACAGGTATGCACAAGTGATTGTGAATAAATGGTACATCATCCACTCAAAAAAAAAACAAAACCAACAAAGCCAAAACATTTTATAAAAAAATTGCTAAATGGAAATACCCTTACAGAATTTATATCCTTCTAGAATTCCAGCCTGTGCATCACAAAGACTCCTACTATTGGTTATAAATTCTTGTCCTTCTCCTAAAATATCATAATGCCTCCAAGCAAAAGGGTGTTTTAAGCTCTGTATCCTTTTCATTGGGACAACATTATCCATTTGACTTTTGAACCATTTCCCAAAACCTTGAACAAGCACATTACTTTCACTTGAGATATGTTTTACCAACAGATTCCTGGGTACCAGAGAGATCTGCTATTCAGATTGCCAGCTAACACTGGGCTTGATTAACGGAAACCAAGCATTTTGAAGGATACCCTCCAGCCTTGCCTTTCGCTTTCCATGTTCCCTTGGCAGAAATCAGGGATTTGAAAGCTGCAATACAACAGCATCATCTTTCCATCTTGTGGTAAATATTCTATTATTCCTTTATCCTCCATGCTGTTTAAAGGAATTAATTTAAAATATTAACTCCTTTGTTCAAGGAGGAAGTCTCTAAATGGTGTACAAATAAGAATCTTTAGAAATGCAGCAAGATATAACTCCAGGCTCTGCTCCAGCTTTCCCCATTCATTCAGTTTGCAGACTTGGTGTCTCCCTGCTGGAGATCTCTGCTCAGACCAAGTCTCCGGCAGCTGCTATTCCACCACCCATTCATACACGGCCAGCTCCCCTCTCCCTGCTCCTTGCATTTCCACTTCTCTTTCCTCCATCCATCCAATTTTCTCCCTAATCTGATCTCACTTCTTTGATCCTTCTCAGGAACACTGATCACCCTCCCCCACCAAAGCACCACTCATCCTTACCGAGGGCTGGCAGAAATTAAGCTCTAACAAAGGTACATTTAAGAGTAGAGCCTATGCCAACCAATTTCTTTATGAAGGCACTATCTTCCATCTGTTTCACTAGTTATCAAATTGACTGTCTTGGGAGTTAATCCTGCTGCTATTCCTGAAGAAAATGTTTTCAGTACTTTTGATCTCAGGAGCAGAATCAGGCCCTAATTAATGTAATTATTCTCATAGCATGAGGAGGTGCCTACTTAAAGCAGTTGGATGACTGTTACAGACCATTTTTATCCACATCTATGCTGTGAGCTGCACCAGTGTGCATTCCCTTTCCAAAACAACCGCAGGCACCAGGAGGGGAGGAGTTGTCCTTCAGTAGCAGGCAAGAAACCTGTCAAACACTGTGTCCCTTCTACATGAATGAAACCCTTTCCTCTGATTAATACTTTGCATTTCCCACAAGGGAAAAAGAGCCAGAGTGAGCGGCTGAATTACCCATTTTCAGAGAAGCATGTTCATAAATATTTAACTTGGTATGTATCAGAAAAGAGAAAGGCACTGACTCCCTTTCCAGTCCAGGCTGAAACTCTCCAAATCCCCTGGTACTGTTGGGAATGCTTACTCCCATAATCCTTTCCCCATCTCGTGAAGGGGAGAGAGCCATTAGTAAGAAGGCTGGACAAGGTGTCTCTCTTTGCTGGGGGATGTCTGACTGTAAGAATCTATGCATAGAGGGAAATTACCTGGTGTAATAGAGACCTCTCTGGCCTATGACCGGGACCCTGCCCCAGGCTGGGAGTTTTAGGAGCCTATTAGAAAATCAGGGTCTCTGGAGGCCCACATCTGAGTACATAAGCTCAGGCCTTGGTATCTACTAGTTCCCCATGCCTGGGGCCTGCTTGAGAGTGTGGGTTACATCCCCATAGACCCCACGTGATTTTTGTATGGCCATACACATGGATGGCTGCTCTGCTCTGACAGCTGAGAGAACCCTGGTGATGCTGGGAGGAAGTGGGACCGCAGGGACGTTTAAGTGTTTCGATGAGGGTGCTGATTGTATAGCTTACCCTTGCATATCTGGAGGAGTAGGGATCCTCAAAGAGTGCCCAGATGCGGGGCTGCCACCGTCTCCAGAAGCCCCCAGACCTGCCATCTGGGGAGTCACTAAGTGCTAGGCGTTTTGTCATCTCCAGCTCATCTTCACCATCACCAGAGTCTCCGGTGCCATCTATGTCTCCGTCCTCAGCACTGCTATCCAGGGGAGCCCCACCAAAGCTGTCCAGAGCCTCTTCGGCGTCGCGGTGCTGCCGGTAGGTCATCCAACAGCAGGGCTCCACATCGGTCTCATCGATGCCCCAGAAGGCCAGCTCTTCCTCATACAGGGGCCCGCACACGTCCGCGGGGCAGTGCAGCTTGCCAGTGCGGTAGTAATTCAGGATGTGGGCGAAGACGCCCGGGTGCCGGTCAAAGAAAAACTCATCCGTGCGGGGGTCATAGTCAAAGTGGCTGTGGGCATCGGGCTCAGCGATCCAGGCCAGCCGCGTGCCGGGCAGGGTGCGCAGGGTGCTGCGGTAAGTCTGGTGCCTAGTCCCTCCCACGTTGATCACAATGCGGTCGCTCTCGTCGCCCTGGCCCATCTCGTCTCTTATTAGGCATGTCGCAGACTCATCCAAGCAAGCACGGCAGGCAGCAAGCCCGTCAGGGGACGGCTGCTCGGCGGCAGTCGGTGCCTAAGCCGAGCCCCGCTCCGGGCCCGCGGGGGCGAGGGGCCCCGGCCAGCCCCGCTCCCCCGGGGCCGCTCCGAGGCGATGCCGGTGGCGGTGGCTCCCGGCGCTGCGCCGCCTCCGTCTGGAGTCAGACGCTCGGGGTCCGCGGCAGCTGCAGCCGCGGCGGAGGGGCAGGGGCAGGGGGGGCCATGCTCCGGGAGCGCGGGCGCTGCGGTGCCGGAGGGGGAGGGCCTTTCCCTGGTTGGACGTGGCCAAAAGCACAAGGGAAAAAAAAAAAAAGGAAAAAAGAAAGGGGGGGGAAGAAAATCACGGCACCGGCGCTGCCCACAGGTGCGCGGGGCTGCGGGGCGCCGGTGCTGGCTGCAGCCCCCGCGGGGAACGCGGGGCTGTGCCCGCGCCCCTCCCGGCGCTGCGGGGCGGGGGCGCCGCCGGTGCTGAAGGGACAGCGCCGCGCTCCCGCCGCCTCCGCCCCTGCGCCCGGCCGGCCCGGGTCGAGCGCTTGCCGGTGCGGGCGGCGGGATCCGCGGCGCTGCCGCCGCTCCTCCCGCCGCTCCTCCCGCCGCTCCTCCCGCCGCTCCTCCCGCCGCCGCCGCTGCCGAGCCGCTCGGTGCAGCCCGCCCGCCGCCCGGCACCGCCGCGCAGGCGCCGCTCCCGCCCGGGTCCTAGCGCGGGCCGCGCCCGCCGCCGGGACGGGGGTGCCCGCTCCGGGACCCGGGCTGCGGGCAGAGCGCCCTCCCGCCCCGCTCAGCTTCCCGCACTGCGCGGCGGTCACACCGAGCGTCCCCTTCGGGAGCGGTGCCTGTCCCGGGGCTGCCCCTCGCTCGGCTCTGAGTGACCCTCTGGAGCACCATTGACATGAGTCACGGCTGTGCTCGTCCTGCCTGGACCCGACTGGCTGAAGGGCACAATTCAAGATCTCCCCAGGTGTAAATTTCTTCTCTCACAAGCAGGGGTACCCAGGGCTGTCCCTTCCTATCACGTTGTGCTTTTACTCGGTTTTACACCACTTCTCCATCTTTTCCTACTGTTCACTTGGGTTTTTTTCCTAATGCCTGTGTTGGTAGGAAGTTGCAATTTGGGTTTGTGTTTTCTATTCTTTTTTTACTCTCATTAA
The DNA here is from genome assembly GCF_901933205.1 of Camarhynchus parvulus. Classification (NCBI taxonomy): domain Eukaryota; kingdom Metazoa; phylum Chordata; class Aves; order Passeriformes; family Thraupidae; genus Camarhynchus; species Camarhynchus parvulus. Next base: position 13,294,734 of record NC_044575.1, on the reverse strand, counting down.
TTCACAAGGAATGACAAAGGAAGTTTTGAAAGCCCCCCAGCTCCTGTCTTGCAAGGAGCTTGAAGAACAGCAAGAAGATGGTTGTGTGGAAAGGAAGTAAGACAGGTATGTAGATGTGTTCTGTATTTTGTTTTATTTGCTGCCAACGTCTCAGGAGGAATGGGCTTATGGGAAAGCTTGGAGACCTGACACTTTGTGGATTGACCACGGAAGGTCATGTCATGATGAGTGGGATAGGCTGGTGAAACATACAATTGAAAGGTACATGGTTAGGGAATGCTGATAGAGTGTACCAAGTGGTAGGGACAACACCATGCTCAACAGAAGAGGGCAGACCAGGGGAATGCAGTTAGGTTGAACTTGCAAGTATGAGAGAAATTCAGATATGTGGGAACAGCAGGTGAAGAACAAGTGGAAGGCTGTCAAGGAGCAGTTAGTGTGCTCCGGTTTGTGAGACGAGGTGTTTGGTCACCTGCAGCTTCCTTGCCAAGAGCATTGCATGGTTGGGATGCAGAGAAGAAAACTGCAGTAGCTGTGGAGAGACATTCCAAAGAGGTCTAACCAGCAGATTTGTCTGTGAAAATGGTAACAGACTGCTCTTTAAGCTGGTGGGGTAGAAGGAAGGCCTGGGACCTGGTGCTATTTGTGTGCGACTCTTGGGAAAAGGGAGGGAAGACAGCAGGAATGGGAGTATGTTACTCGTATCAACTATGAATGAGAAATGGGAAAGTGAGGCTAAATCAAGGCAACTCTGCACTTCAGCTAGCACAAACTGATGAAAAAATCTCCAGGAAGAGATGCCAGACAGCAGCTTCAGCACTGGAACTGAACAGAGGCAGAAAGGTTGATGACAGAGGGAGAATCTGAGAATCACAAGTACAGAAACACTATCTAAAATCCTTGAGAATTGCCAGCCAGAGGACATAGAGGGAAAAGAGGGCTGCGAACCCAAGCCTGGCATTAAGAAAGGAAAAGAGGATGTTGACTCTGACAAAAATAATACATGTGAAAATTCTTTTAAATCATAGTAAATGCCTAGTTTTGATAATAATAAGTCTGGGGACCAATGGGAAAGAGCTGTAGGGTAGATTCTGAGAGTTAATGAGGGCTGTGGAGGGCAGGTGACCCAGGAAAGATGTTAAGGGCCTGTGACTCCTAGGCTTGTGGGTCCTTGTGGTCACATCCACAACTTTAAAGACTCTTTCCCAGCTCATTAGCTCCTGCCTTCCATGTTACCTTACCTGCAGTGAGTGATTCCTCTTCAGGAATTTCAGTGTTGGGATCTAAGGCAACTGTGGGAATGAAAGAGATATGGTGCAGCTTCCCTTGCTTGGGTTTCCCTTCTTTTCTGGGGAACTGAAGGAGGGTGGTGCAGGACCTTAGAAGTCATCTGGGAGTACATGTTAAAAGTAGAAAGCTTGTTTAAAGAGAGTTTTCATGGACTCAGGTGGGGAGGCCATGCTTAAGTGACCGGCGAGGTTTCTTTGAAGTTACTAAAGCTGTAATTGATGAAGAAGCATTGGTAGAATCAGAAGAGTTGGATGTTTCAAAAGACATGAAAGAGGGCCCCAAATCAGAGACTGGTGGGCAAGCAGGAGCTTGTGAGATCTGGAGCAAGATAGCTGCTGAAATAGAAGTTCTTTTAGAAATATAAATTGGAACGTAAGTTTAGACATAATTTTCATGTGGAAAATGAAAGATAACATCATGTTTGAAGTTGATATTGAAGCTTGAGAGGGAAAGTGTACAAAAATAATATCTTTATTTAACAAGGATCCTTATTTAACAAGGATCATGGCACAAAATAACTGCATATTAAGGCACAAAGAGTTTGCTTTGCATGGTCGATTGCAGCATGATTTGCATTTGTTTAATTAGCCACAGTTGATAACACCACATAGATGGCTGTTGGTGTGCATGGAATGGAAGTTTTAAGGCAGCCTAGCAGCTGCTGTGTCTGAGCAAAGTTTTGCTTTAAGCTTGCCATATAGCATTATAAAATTCTAGTTTAATTTTAAAAAGTAATTTTTCATAATTTTTCATGTTTGGATTATGATAGACAAACAAAATAATCTAATTTTCCAATTTGCAATCAAAACTTACTATGGAATTATGATTAATCCCAAACTTGACGGTAGAACTTCTGTCCTCCTAGTCCCATAAAAATAAGAATATTATAACTGGATTTTATTCTAGTTTATGTTTGACATCTTCAAATCCTTAAATATCTGGTTTATATTTGATATATTTAAGGAGGACTTAATATGAAGGTGGATGTGTGTCCCCAAGTTGTCTAGCTTTTCTGTGATACAACTTGTCATTTTAAGTTAAATTATTAATTAATTTTACTAAGTTTTACATGTTAAAAAGATCTAAACCAGCTTTAATAATGCTGGGAGACCTCTGTAGGAAGCACAGAGTTGGTAGGTTATCCAAAGAGTTCACATTCTGTTTGGATAAGGATTATGGTATAGCAGCAGCAGCAGCTGCAGGTGGTGTTACCAGAAAATTTTAAATGCATTAAAATCCATACATCTTGAAAATAAATTTTTTTCCCGTGAACTGATTCTAATAACTGGTGAGAGATTTAGATGATTATCTATGTTGAGCTGGGGCTGACCAAAATCTGGCATAAGTGAGAAAAATGAGCTGTAGAGTTTCGAAAGGTCACTCTGAAGGTCTCCCTTGTGGCACACCTACTGTCAGGAGAGTATATGTGCACTTTGAGCACTCCTGTTGGCCTATCTATAATTTTAGCTGTTCTTGTAACTCAAAAGTTTTAGTGGTGATAGTGGAAGAATAACTTTTAGCCGTAGATATATTTTAGTTTTCAAACTACTGTGTAGCTGAGTTAGAGAGTGAGTCCATTTACTAATTTTGTCGCTGGTGTTAGGTCACCTCACTGTTCTGATGACACAGGAAGAATAAGTCCTTCTTTTCCCTTCTGTGTCTGGTGTACTGGGATCACCTTTGTTGCCCTATACTTCAGCATCCTCAGGACAATCATATACAAAAAAAGGTAGATTGTCTTTCAGACAGAAGTCTAAATTTTGTCTACAAACTAAAAAAAAAATAAGCTAGTGGGTTCACATGCTATTCTTTTGTTAATCCCCCTGCTCTCTACTTTAGCTGAGAACTGCAGTGATTTCTAACCCCAAAGGAGCTTTCTTCTCAATGTGGGAGATGACTGAGCATATATTCCCTAACACTCCTAAACTTAGTAACTCATTAATTTGAAGTGAAATTTTAACCTTTTTCTAAAATTTTATTTAATTATATTCATTATTGTATGAAGATATTTTGCCTCTTACCGAAGACACTGGATTGACAGATCCGAATCCCAGGGCCGTATAGGCAGAGAAATGCACATCAGGAGGCTTTGCTGTATGCTTTGGTGCTTTACTAGTGTGTAAGAGTACTTGATTCTGCGCTCCTCTGTAGCTTCTTCCTTCACTGGGGTTTCTAGGGAGGACACCAACAATGGTGACTGCTAAAGAAGCTCCCACTCCTGACATGTAAGCCTAGCTCTGACTTCATCACTTGGTTTCTTTTCAAAGAAAAAGAACGACCCATTGTAACAATATGAAGAGGAAAAGGAGATGTTGAGAGAACCTGTGACTTTGTGCACAACTATGAATATAACTGGAGAGTACTTTCAAAATGTTTTAAAGCTGGAGGAGGCTGAGAGAATTATTTGTAAGAGTTATAACCTCAAAAGAAAAGGCAGCCAGGGTTGGAAGACCAGTTTTGCAATGCTTGAATGCTATAATTCAGCCTGTGCTCTCTTGTATTAAATTCATGACAACTCAACAGTATTTCAGTGCAGTTTTTTATCAGTTTTAGATTACATCATGCTGTGAATTGCTCTATCTGTTAGCACTGACCCTTGTAAATCATTTGGTTTGAGGTCTTCAAATGGAAAGCTGTGATGGATTTCAGCATGCAATGTACTCATTTTGTCCTTGAAAATCATTTAAAAATAAAGCAGCTGCAATTGCATAGGTGTTATTGCTTTTCTGAAACGCTAGATTTGCCCCTCTGATTTGTCATTAATTGGATGAAAGCCTTTCATAGAAAGAATGAGAATGGAAAAAAAAAATTGTGGGTTCATGCTTGATGTTGACTGAGGGAGTCATAGAGAGGCCGCATGTCTGAAGAGATGTGTAGCCCAAAGCCTGATACAAAGAAGTCATGATGCTTTTAATGAAAGTAACCAGAGTAGCAGAAGTTGTGGCTAAATCCTTGTTCCTGCACTTCTACAGCTGGATTTTTTTTTCTTAATTACTTCAGTTTTGCTTGAATACGTACTTCATTCCCATCCATGTTTTCCAAGTGTTGCATGGCTTTGCTTTGAGCTGAGAAGCATTTGCTATGCTCTGCCTGATGAGTTGCACTTGTTCATCCATTTCTATTGGGCTGACATTTCTGAGTGAAGGTTCTTTGTGATTTGCAAATTCCTTTGGGACCCTTCAGAAAGTATGCCTCAAACGGTGAGATAAATGGAAGCTGCTCTGGGAAAAAATGGAAGTAATATTGTGACATGTTAGAGACCATCTTTGGTCTTTACCCACTCTGTTAGCTAAGAGAAACTCCCACCTGAATCCATTTGGTTTTGCTGAGAATTGATGGGAGATGGAACCGAGCAGATGCAATTATGGAGATGGTGCCCACAAGTAAGGCAAGGTGGTGGAAGTGGTGTTCTGCTGCTTGCTGAAGGACTAGGGAGATTTCCAAACTGTTTTACCTGTAGGGAAAGAGAAGACTGCACCTTCCTGGCAAAAAGGGCAATAAGCACTGCAAAAAATTGCTGAGTTGTCTGTCTCACCCCCAGCTCCTTAAATCTGGCCTGGGTGAGGCACTGTGCTTCTTTTGGAGCACATCCTTGGATCAAGGCTGTAGTAAAAGTGTCAGAATTTTTCTTTGATGAGATCTTCCCCAAAACAGAAATTATTATTCCTCAAGAAATCATAGAGCTAAATCACACCAAAATCTACTTTAAGCATCCAAAATTAGGCATACAGCTAATGTGCTACTTTGTTACAATGCCATGTTATGAAAGGATATGGATTTGTCCCTCTCCTTCGTGCTGATCTAGGTGTGATCCAGCAAAAATCCAGCTGGTGATGAGGAAAATTGAGCTTACAATTGAAAGTTTCCTGTCAGCACATAACAAAAAACCCCTTATCTAAACTCATTACTACAAGCTGAGCTCAGTCATCCTGAGGGCTCTGAATCTGCATTGCCAAAAGAGGGCACATAGGTTGGAGCCATTTAATTCCTACCATGTACTACAGCTAGAGTTTCAGAAGAAGCCAGGGACTTGGCTTTATTTTATCAGCTGATTTGTTTTGGTGGTCCTAGAAGGTCCTTGACTTTCTCAGACTGGCCTAGTCAGCCTTTTCTGAAAACAAAACTCTACTAATGCTGTCACTATGTTTTTAAGATCAAATTGCAGGTACATGAACATAGCAACAGACACAAACACATAGATACAGACATATGTATTTCACAACTACTATATACAGAATACAGAACAGGAGGTGCTAGTCTTTTCTTGAAAAAGGCATGCAGCTCTCAGCACTGCAAGTGTATCTTTTTTATTTAACCACAAAAAAAACAGAAAAAAATAGGGTCTGTTTCTGACCAAGGAGTATGGAATATGCTCCATTTTATAAAATGTATGTGTTTGCCCATCAGCTAGCTATTTCTATAATACAACAAAAGAATTAGAACAATTACTTATTAGAATAATTTCTTACTTTTTTTTAGTGAAATGAGAACTTTATTTTTGTTGAATGATTCACTTTTCACAGCTGTTATCACTTCTTCAGCCTAGTGAGTTCACAATAGTAACTGAAATGTCCTCAGACAAACAGATGGGAAAATGGCCTGTAAGTCTTTGTTGTTATAAACGATTTGTAAAACTTTAGATGTTGAAAGGTAAGAGAAGTTTAAATAAATCTCAACAATGCTGACTCAGAGGTTTAAAGCATTGCTTAAATCCCTTGATTAACCCAGCTTCTCAATATTTGACATGAATCAATAACTCTGAGATGTCTTTTCTGTTCTCTAGCTTTGTAAATATTTACACGGCCAGTCCCATGAAATATGACATTTAATCCTGTTGAAGTAATTGTTTGAATGCTGCATATGAAGATATATGAAGTATAATAGTTCCAGTGATGGTAGTTAAATAATTGGCACTAAGGATGAAATCTGCTGCATTTCTTTTGTCAAAAGCCACGATTTATACGATATAAATGTGAGTAAATGGAAAGCAAAATCCACTTTCTGTACCAAATCTTGGACCAGCTGCTGGAAATGAAGGTTTCTTTATCCTGTCTCATGCCTGGGCCTATGCCTTGGCATTGACAGCAGCCTTTTGTTCCAGTTAAATGAAGTGTTGAGAGCTAGAAGAAAGGCAATAGTGAAGGGATGGCACCTCTATTAGCTTGTCCTCTGCCTTTCCCTTCTGGGACACGCTATAATGAATGGTCTCTGCACTCCAGGAAGCAGGAACATGCTCTACCCAGAGTTTCTAGGACCTGGGGAAGATTTCTGTAGGAATCCCAGTGCAATAGGACTATACCAGCCCTCCAGACTGTAGCTGGTATTCCTGTTAAGATTTGCAGCAGGTTTGTATTTAAATGATTTAATTTGAGGCACGGTGATATGCTTGTTCCTGTGACGCTGCACTTTTAGTCATTGTTTACTGATTCAGTCTGATTCATCTGTGGGTTCTGCCAGGTTTTGCAGTTGTAGTCTTTGCCTCTAGGTAGCCCAGCAGTAGAAGGAATTGGGAAATAATGAGGAAGTAGAGAAGGATCAGAGTGGGACAAGATATTCAGAGTTGGCCTGGAAGAAATCAGAGTTGGGTCTTCCTTAAGAAATACTCCATTCTCATACAAAATTGGACCTTTCTGTTCTTCTTGGATGGATTCTCATCCTAAGATGGCCTACAATAGCATATTTATTGGCTTTCCTATGGAGCAGTGAGAAAAAAGGAGGGTCCAGTTCTCAAATCTATAATGAAGACCTTTTTTTCTTTGAAAATTTTCCAACTGTAATAAAAAATACAATAGGTTTCTACTGTTTCTTCTGAAACTGTTCTCCAGCTTATTCTGCCTGTTAAAAAGTGGAGGAAATGGCTGATTGTGTGGCAGTAATTCAGGATGTGGGCAAAGATGTTTCTTAATTGCTTTATCATGCCAAGCCCCTTCAGAAGCCTTCACTGTATAGATAGGTGTCCACGCAGAAGTGCTGAAGTGGTGCTGTGCTCGTGTGGCCCAGTTTGACCCCTGCATAATCCAAGCAGACAGATGCATGCTGCAAAGGACAGTGCTCCACAGAAAAGGTGACATGGCAAATCAGAGAAATTACTCTGTTTTCCTGAGTTTATGCTTTTAAAGCCCTTAGGAGGTATTTTGACCAATATAGCCACAAATAGGTATAATTATGTCTAGGGCAAAATCCAGATGATTGTATTTGTGTTACTAATGGAATCTTCTTCAGCTTTTTTTCCATATTCTGTTGTATTGCTTCTCTTATTGATCATTTCTCCCCTCTGAACCCTAGGCTGAATAGCATCTGCAGAATGCTGCTTATATTTAGGGATGTACTTTCAGGTACTTTGGGATTGAAAAAAAAAAAAAAAGATGTCTCTGGACAGAAGTTTGCATTTTCAGGTACACCTGAAAGTTTTGAATGCCCAAGAGATTTGAGGCGATTTGGTCCAATTGGAAATCAGGCTAGAGATAATGTATCAAAGTATAAATTAAAACTTTCAAAGATGAAAATATAAAACTAATTATCTTGGTTAAGAAAAAATAAAATCTTTTGCTTAGTCTGGCCAATTAATGTTAATGTGTAGATATCAAGTTACCAAGTACATAAAATAGCAATGGGACAAATTAAGAGAGGAGCCTTAATGTGCATAGACATTTGCTCAGTCAACCAAAGTTCCTAAAGGCTCAGCTGCAAGTCTGGAAACATAAACACTGACGTCTAAAATAGAAAATGTTATTTTTTGGTTTTTTTTCTCTTTCTCCATTTTGTGTTTTACCACAGAACCAAACAATAACAACAAAAAAAAAAGGCCGTAGGTAATGGTCATGGAGTGCTTGAAGGGCATCTGCCTTCCCTCATCACAAAGTAAAGGTATGTCAGACACTTCTAGCTGCAAAACATACATGCAGGAATCACTGTGCAATTCAGCTGTGAGGACTAAGTGATCTGATCAATATTAATGAATCTCTTGTTCATAATAATTATTTGTACTTAAAAGAAGGAATAATTTGAGGAATGGTTGGTTTGGGGTTTCTTTTCCCCCTTAGGTGCAGAGCAGAACTCAGAATTCTCATGGCAAAAAAAGGCCAGAGAGCAGATGAGGTGAGATGACAGATTGGGGTAAAACATGAGCAGCCAGCTCACAACAAGCGAGTTCATTGCGTGACAATCTTCCTGCTCTTCCCTAGGGAGTCAGCAGAAGGGTTCAAGAAGGAGCAGATGGAAACAGCTGCCAACAGATGAGTACTGGAATGGATTCAAGCCACACTACTTGCTGGAACTTGAGAGTTTGTGATGGCCTGAGCTTTCCCAACCACAGGTATCTAAGATTTGGAACCAGGCAGCTGTCAGTCAGTTCTTATTTATGAGGACCAGAAAAAAACTCCACTGTTGTCCTGTAGTGAGGGGAATCTTTTAAGCTGTGGTTGCAGATAGTACTAAAGATAAAAGAACCCTCCTAAGATATTTTTCATGAATCGGTCTGTCTCATAGTGCATTCACTTAAAATGGTTTTTCTCTTGACCTTGAGCTGAGATTTAACAGGTGGGTAAAAGATAAATTTAGGAAGGCCGGTGACGCAATGCTGACACTTTTATGTCTTCTTGCATAATTTTGAGCATACCATGAAGAATAATAAATGGCAAAAGCTAAAGTGTCCTTGGCAAACAAACAATCAGAATAGCACCCTGTGATATTTTTACCTTTGTTTCCCCTTACCACACACAGTTTTTACTCCCACAGAGCTTGAAATATTAACCCAGCATGTTAATTTATTTCTTCCAGAGTTGCCCTGACCATTGCATTTAACATCTCTCTTGGAAGTACTTCAAACCAAGTGGCTGGCTCCATCTCTAGCTTTGTTAATTAGGCACATTACTTCGTTGCTTTTTTTTCTTATCACTTAATGTAATTGGCATTTGTGAAGCTTTTGAAAGGCATGTTTGGGACTACATTTTGTGCAGCTGGCTTTCAACTGCAAGCTGTTTCAAGTGTGTAGTTCTGCAGAGGACAGCCTTTGAGAGCCTAGAGCATGAGTGCCTAGCACATACCCGCTTCCCTTCCAAAGGGAACAAAGGGATGTGAGTGTGACCTGTCCCATACAAAGGAACACGTGTGACACATGAACCCCCTTGCATCCATTTGTATTTCTATGCCACTAGATCTGTAATGAGAGCATTACGTGCCCTGGATGGAGAATGGGTCTCCCTTTACAAGCTGTTGTATAAATGCTTTGCTCTCTGATGCTCTTCATCCCGAACTTTAGTCCATACATAGGGATGCCTTGCCATATAGACAAAAAAACCTGTAGTTTTTTTTCCCACAAAAATGCATCTTTGAGCATCCAAACTCAAACCATGAGCTTGTACTTGCTGTAATAATCCCAATATACTGTGTCAACTGCCAGCAAGACTGATGAATTTACACTGGGTAGGAATTCAGCTCATTGATTTCAGTTGTTGCGGTGTGAAATTATGCTCTCTACCTGAACTGAGAAAGAGTTAGATGTGAGAGTTTAGGGAGGAAAAAAGGAATGTATACACTAAAAAAAAAAAAAAAACAAACCAACAAAAAAACAGATGTTCAAGTCCTGTTTTTCTTGGAAATGCTGCCCTCCGATGGCCTGGAGAAAAGCTTACACACTGCTTGTTGGTTCAATAATGTACTTTCACACTGCAGCAAGCCACAGCTCTCAAATGTGGATTGTCTAGGCTCCTGCCTCAGGAAACTCGCAGATGCCATAAAAACAAGTTTAAAAATTCAGAACGCAAAGGTATTGTTTCATCTGGTTTAGGATTCAGAAGTAGAGCATTGATGTGAAAGAAACAGTGACCAAAGTATAAAAGGAATCATAGAATGGTTGGGGTTGGAAAGGACCTTAAAGATCATCTCGTTCCAACCTCTCTGCTATGGAAAGGGACACCTCTCACTAGACCCGGTTGCTCAGAGCTTCATGCAGCCTGGCCTTGAACACTTGCAGGGATGGGGCACCCCCAGTTTCTCTGGGCAACCTGTTCCAATGCTTCACCACTCTCACAGTAAAGAATTTCTTCCTAATAGCTAATCTAAACTTATTCTCCTTCAGTTTGAAGCCATTCCCCTTTTTCTGTCACTACACAGTCTTTTAAATAGTCTCTCTTCATCTTTCTTGTATTTTCCCTTCAGGTACTGGAAAGCCACCCTGAAACCTTTTTTCCAGGCTAAACAATCCCAACTCTCTCAGCCTTTCCTCATAGGAGAGGTGCTCCATCCCTCCGATCATCTTGGTGGCCTCCTCTGGACTCACCCCAACAGGTCAATGTCCCTTCTGTGCTGAGGACCCAGAAATGGAGGCACAGCTCCAGGTGGGATCTCACCACAGCACAGTAGAGGGGAAAATCACCTCCCTTGGTCCAGTGGCCGAGATTTGTGCCCTGTTGAGGGAATTTGTCATCAGAGAATGTCATTGTGAACCTGCTGTCATCTGCAGTTCCTCTGCATCTCCCCACCTGCCTTCTTGGCAAGCAGCCTGTCTCCCTCAGGACCACTGCTCTCAGCACAGGCCATACAATGCATTGAAAGACCTTCCATTTTCTCCCTCCTTCTGTCTTTATTTTTCACTTAAAGAAAAATAGAGTGGTGCCCCAGAATTTGTCTAGCAATAAAAAAGCCAAAACCCAACCAACCATACTACTCTTACATTTTTTTCTCCCTGTTTCTGTAGAAGGTTCTTGGCAGGGAAGAAATTGGTTTTTCTAATATATTTTCCTTGATGTTCTTAGTGTATGGACCTCAAGATGCTGTCTGAAGACTGTGAATATCTTTGCTGTTTCTGCACCAACAAACCTTACATTAAGGAAAGATGATAAAACAGAACACGGAGTTCACCAAGCAATGATTTCAGGAAGAAATGTAGTTAATATTTTTCCCAGCAGATGTGGCTGTTGGACCAGAAAAGGCTCAAGGTCAGTCGAGGTGGGTTAGGGAGAACTGTGGAGATTTGGGGATCCCTTTGACTGCCATGGATATGCAGCACTAGGTGGTAACTGTGCTGAGACACAGGCTTCTGAGTGAATTTGACCCCCAACGTTTCAATGAAAATTGCAACCTCCTTCAATCACGTGATTAAGTGGGTTATTGTCTGTTAGGGTTTTTAGTAAATTTTTAATAAATAGTTACAGCACTTGCCTTGCTATTGATAAGTGTGAGATTATGCATTATTACATAAATAGCACAACTGTTATCTTGCTAAGATGCCTGTAGATGATAAAAGTTATTTGTGTTGTAGTAAGTAAATTGTGAATTCAGTGCCATGTTGACTGTATTATTGGGAAACCCCTGAGGTTTTCTATACTGCCATGGTTACAGGATAAATCAGTTTTCACCATTAGCTTACAGTGTTAAATCTTTATTTACAAGTGTATGCAAAATGTAGGTTTCTGGGTCCACAGGGAAATTTCTGGATTCCTTGGACTCACCCAAGTGGCTCTGCCAGACACGTTCCTAATTCCTGCTGGGTCCTGGGAGGGAAAGGCCTATCTGACAGCTCTTCTGTGTTATGCTAGGGACCATCCCCTCCCTTGTTAGCCTTGAAATGTCAATATGGAAAGGTCTCCACTTTAATGACATTCCCAGTTGCACAACAATCCTGTTGAGAAGGGAGCATGCTGCATCCATCAAGGAAAGGAGGTCATGGCTGTTCAACAGTTTTACTAGAAAACCAGTGATTTGAGAGGCTGAGGGAGGGTGAGCTGATAGTAAATAGTGCTGAATGAGGTACTTGGATGTGCCTCCCAAGATGATGTCTAGGTCATGCACTCTGACTCTACACAGGCCTTTTTACCTACTGCCTGTAAAGCCAAGATTGCCACATGCAAGTTACGTGAAATGACCTTCATACCATCTCCTGCTATCACAGGCTCCGTGTCAGCCACTCATTTAGGAACTGTTGCAGGCTTTCAACACTATTATGGGGGCAGTTTCTGGATGGTACTTTCAAGATCAGGTGAGCACTAAAGCCTGGCAGCTTGTTCAGAGGCTTGTGCTCAGGGGGATCAGTACATCTGAAAGTGTTGTGACAGAAATGGGTCAGTGACCAGAGCGCAAGCAAAGGGTCACAGCAGGGAGTTTGTCCTGGCTTTGCACTGCTATCTGAACACTATCCCAGACAGTATTATGTGCAGTAGCCTGAAAATATTCCTACTGAAGCTGGAAATATTCCTACTGATTTCAAGGAAATTTTTAAACAAAAATGAAATATTAATTAATTAATTCATTACAATTCATGAGGTATAAGGTAAAAAGGTTTCCTTGTCTGTTTTGGATGTAGTTCTTCTGAAGATGGCAGTTTTGGCACTTTGCACACTTTGAAACTTTTAAATATCTCTGCAAAATGTAAGATGTAAAATGAAAACTGCTTTTCTGTCCACTTTCAAGGGTTTTTTTTAAGGTCTTTATCTTGAGTTGAAAGTGACAAGTCATTTTAGAAGAGCAGCATCTGGTGTGAAGCAACTGCCAATTTAATATTTCTTTAATATATTTAGATACAGATAATAAAATCTTTTTAAAGGGAAAACATATACCAAGAATAGTTCATATATCTTTTACCTAAAATTGAATGTTTGGTATGTGAAATACTTCTGTAGCAGTATTTCTATGATAATGCAGGAAATGATGTTTAATGTTGTTATTTGCAATTTTATTGCAGTTTGTTGTGGAATATTGAAAGTAGGAAAAAGATCCTCTTCATTCTGATACTGGCAAATGATCTGATGAAATGTAAAACTGGAGCATTTATTACATGTAAGTGAGATATAAATTTATTCCTCTTCACTTTTTCCGTAGCAGTGGTTTGAGTGCGATAAACCAGTAATACTGAGTTTGTCATGCAGTGCTTTCTTAAGCTACCAAATCAAATCAAACATGCCTAAAATGTGCACTTATCATTATGTTTGAAGACAGCTACTTTCCTTTATTTGTTTGTATCTGTATGACTTTCCGTGTGGAGGCAGTGTTCCTTAGGAAACATCATATTGAGCTGGAAAGTTTATGTGATATAAACTTCCAGACTATCATTTTGTGTTTGGAGCCCATGCTGGAGTGTTTCTGTAGACCAAGGTAGGCTGCACTTTGTTTTGTAAGATCAACCCTAAATGCCTAAATTCATCTTCAGGAGTCCAGTTTAAGACCCAAAGTTTGTATATGTTGGATCAGCCTTGCGTATACTCCTTGGCTGTGTCAGAACTAAAGTTCTGAATCCAAATATTACTAGCCTCAAAATATTTACTTATAGACTGGGATATATTTCTATCAGTTACATGCTGTCCTCTTCATGCACAGGGCTTTGTTTTAAATATATTTATTAGCTTAGAAATAAACAGGAAGAAATGGCACAAGGGAACAATTTTCCTTATCTAAGTAAAAAATAAATATATTTGTAACCTAAACATGTATTTGTCAGTGCTGACGCCCTTTGGCCTTACTCCAGTGAACTTTTCTCACTGACATCAATGAGAGAAAGATGGGCTCTGCATAGGAAACCTATGAATATTTTTTCCTCATCATCCATCCATCTATCTATTTTGGGATGTGCTAAATGCCTGTTCTCTGTTGTAACATTAACATCAGTATGTGGAAACTCGGGTGGCTAAAATAAATCAGTGAAATGCAATATACATGACTTCACATCGAACTGCATGTACATTGTTGAACACAAGTGCCCTGTGCCCGCTCTGCCATGCCAGCCCTACAGCCAGATACCCCCATTGTGTCTCTCAGAAGTGGGGTGCAGGCAAGGCAGCCATGAACAGCCAGCCTGCCAGCATCTCCAGAGCCTCTGTCATTCCTGAGCTGCCAAAATACTTTTTGGTTGCTATTTATTGGCATTAAATTGATACTTTTACCAGCCTCAGATTATGGGGATTAAAAGATCTTTGGTATTTCACAAAAGCATTTATTTGAAACTTTTGCACTGTGGGCCTGATAGTTTGCTGAAGGCAATGAAAATTATATTGATGATGTGTGAGGTCCTGATTTGTGAGGCAGCTGTCTCTCCTTAGCTTTTGTAAGGGATACAGGCTTCCAACTAACCTGGGCTATTTTTCCAGCCTTAGTAGAGACCCTCCTGACTAATGATAGTATGAATTAGCACATTCTCAAGTTAGTTTGATTTTTATCTTTAATGGAAAAACGAAAGGGGTAAGCTCAATCTTTATGGGCTGGAGTGTTTTCTGCCCACAGGGAGTCAGTGGGAGACCTTTACAAACTGGACTTTGATGAAGATGATGAGTGGCCAGTCCTGCCTCAGAGTCTCCTCTGATCTGTGGGGGCCTGGGCTGCTCCACAGAATGGTCCCATGCCTCGACACTGATTTATCATCCACCATGACCCCAAGCTCATGGATGAGGAAGGAATACCTATGGCTGCTACCATCCCTGCCCCTCTGGCTTCAGAAAAATCACCAAGCTTGGAGCATGACTGCCCCAGGAAGGAGGAGAAGCAACTGCATTGCTCTGCTCAACACATGGCAGCTTGCTCCTCTCCTCTCCAGAGAACATTGATCTTCAAGGCCACACATGATTAAAGGAGTGGGAGACATTCCCTGGAATTAGCTGTTCCCTCTTTCTTTTTCCTGCTTAAGGTAAGAGCTGCACAAACTCCCTCTATAATAGTCATCTAACAGAGAACACAATGACTAGTCTGTCATCAAAGTATTTAGGGATGATGATGATACCTAGATTGGTTTTCAGTGTGCTTTTTGTTTTTATTTTACTGTGATGTTTCTACAAAATCCATAAATCATAGGGATGTGAAAAGAAACAGGTTGTAGTTGCTGGTTATTCTTGTCCAGATGCACAGAAATGCCCTGATTGTTACTTTCCAATGACAACCAGCTCAGGGCTAAACATTTTTCAGTTGCGCAGCCAGCTTTCAAGGTTACACATAGATACTGAATGAAACAGAGCCCACTGGTTATTTTTAGAGAGGCTCTAAACAAGAAGCAAATCCCTGGAGCAGTGCTGCCAGAGATGCATAAAGTTCAAATCCAAATTAAAACTGCCTATCTTTGGCCTACATTCCAGCTTGAACTTGAGGAAAACTGTGACTTGAACTTTATGACAAAAACTCATTTGCAATTAGTTTCTAATACCTGAGAATACACGAACTTGGTACAAACACTTGAAAAATACAACTTGAATGAAAAATGTAAACAGTTGTCCCAAAATGTAGTACCTGTTCTTGTGAGTTTTGTATGGGGTTTCAGTAGCTACACTGGGATTTGGAGAGTCTCATTTTTTGTGATTCTTCGTTTCAACACATCTTTGTAAGAACAAGTCCTACAATGTAATTGTAAATTTGGGGGGAGGAGGAGAAACATGCTTATTTATTGATCCCTCTAATAATGACCTGTGATGCTCAGGTCTAGGTTTAGTAGTGACCACAACAGAATATGAAGAAAGGAGACCCTTTGACAGCAGCATATTTATGCAAAGTGGTGCAACTGAAGCATGTTCTTGATTTCTTTGCTGAATCAGAGCCTGTATCTTCTTCCTGCCAAGGCAGAGATCTAATACCACTCCTAAATGCACTAGTAATTCTAGAAGCCCTAATGAAAGTCAAGATAACACCACAGATTTTATAAATAAGGGTCTTTATTTAGAATACTGTTGAAAACATTCTTGGCAACCACATCGTATAAATATATAAAGTTAAAGTTTGACACAACAAACCAAGCAACATTAAATATTTTTAAATTTTTCCCCTTTTTAATTTTTTGGTTTTTTCTTTTTTTAAAATTTATTTATTTTGCTCTTTTTTCTTTTTCTTCTTCTTTTTTTTTTTTTTTGGAAAGCAACTCTTATTTACAATTATACAAAAGTTTTATAAAAAATGGTCCACAACCTTATTTTGGCCAGAACAGGAGTAATAGGAAGGATCTATCATGCCACTACTGCTGTAGATTTCTATTTTCCTCCACATTAAACAGCCAGCTTCCTATTCCCCAGAGCCCAGATTAAACATTGGCCATTTCATGGTATACAATTTTATCTCTAGATGTATTAAATAACTTTAGTTTAACAACCAATAAATAACTATGTGTACTTTGAAGTGATACAGGTTTGCAAAGTTAGATAGTTGAAGGAATTTTCAGTGATATTTTAAAATTGGAACAAGTCTTAAGAAGTCTTTTCGACCTTAGAAGGCAGGTCTTGAGCAAGGCCAAACGGAGCAAATCGGTTTTGGTGCAGTCCAGCTGGAGGGGTCCTTATAGCACTTGGTAGATGGGGTTGCTGCTGCTGCTATCCTGGGGGAGTGGGGTGCAGTTGGTGGGGGAAGGAATTTGGGCTCCACCATCATCCAGATTCACTCCTTCTGGAGGGGAACAGGGACTCCCTTCAGCAACAGTTTCCACCGGAGGCAGTATAGGGCATGTGGAATTATCTGTGGAAATCCTCTCTACAATGCTTGAGAGGCAATCAAGACTGGAAACAACAGAACTCTTCCCATGCTTTGGATCTAAAAAACAGACAAAAAGATGCTCAGATTATCCAGTTGGTAATTAACATCAGTGGGCACTGCACATTTGTGGGCATGTGAAGACTTAAGAGGAAATGAATATTGGTGAAGGACACCAATAACCAGAAAACAGATTGTCATTTCACAGTGGAAGAGGTGTGCAACTACAGTGTGCTGCTCTGGGGACAGGGAGGATCTAAGGCTTCACCGAGTCCATAGAAAGGGAAGAGCAGATTTGAAATCAATCATAAATTACTCCATCAATGATAGAGTAAGAAGTCTTCATGTAGAATATGGTTAAATGCTGAAATTAGTTGCAGAGAATAGCATACTTTTATCCAAATGTTAGATTTGCAAAATGGAAAATACAGCTATAACACATCGCCGTATTTGCAAATACACCTAGAGGAAATCCAGTGCCCCTACCAGCAGCAGTGGCTTGCTGGCTGAAAGGCAGGTTCCTCTCTCAGCCCAGCTGGACACGGAGCAGGCACAGGGAAGGTGCTGCACTGCCTGCCTCTGTCTCTGTGTTTCACACTGCTGTTAGGGTATGTACTCACCATTTGGGGACTCTGTGTAGTAGCTGCTGTCATAGCTGTTCCTTCTGCGAGAGCTGCAGGGAGGCCCGCTGTACTCCATCTGGGAAGGAGAGAAATCCAAGTGAGGTCAGAGTCTTACCCAAATCTCAGGAACCATCTAATTTCGTATTTCAGGCTCTGGTCTGTTGCCATCATTTCAGTCCTGTCTGAAATGCCATCAAGTAGTAGATTCTTTGAGTAAGGAAAAACATGGCTAGAAGGGGGTCCACCTCAGAATGTTTTATGTGGCACAGCTGTTCCACAAGAAAGTTACCACTCTTGCATCGAATGCTGCAGCTTTACAGATGAGATAAGACTTTCCAGCATTCTGATCAGATACAGCCCTTCATGTATCTTTAGTTTACAACAGGGAGACCTGAGTATCCTGAGACCTGTGTGAAAGGGGAATTAATGTCTTTTTAATTTAGTTTTTGAAGATTTTTCTAAACATGAATTTCTCTTTAAAAGCCTCTGTCTACCTAGTCCCTTTGTATTTCCTTCAGTTTCTCTTCCTATTTCCATTTCGTATAGAAAATGCTCTAGAACATTGACTAATATATTTGTTTCCAATAATTTAATCCACAATCAAATTCCTGTATTAAAAGAGACTGTATCTTGAAGAGGAATCATTTGTGTAAATCTCTCCAATCTGTTAAGTATCTCAGAATCGCAGATACTGAACTCAATAACGACTATCCCCACCAGAGCACAAGAAGCAGTCTCTGGTTTGAAAGGGCAGTTCATGGCCTATCCAGAGAGCTGTCCTGGACTCTGGTCACCACATCCCACCCACCCAGAGTCAGATGTGAGACTGAACCTACAGCCCCAGCCAAAAGATGTGGGGATGAGACACCCTCTCTGGCACCCACCCTTCTTCTCCCATGCCTATAATGTACAAACAGGACTGAAAGCCTGGATTCTCCTTCCTATTGCTTGTAATATCTATGGAGGGGATGAAGTGAGTGAGAAGTGAAATGGATAATCTTTTTCTTAAGGGTCAAAAAAACTAGTTCTTCTTGCTTAGACACTCCTCCTGTTGTCATGATGAACGGCAGAAAACAAAACCCAGACTCCTACCAATTCCCATGTAACTACCATGTCCTAGGGGGCCCTTGCTCTCTGCTGTCCTTAGAGGATTCAAAGGTAATGATACAGCAGAAGATGGAAACAGAGATGCCTCAGGAGGTATGGGATCACAGGCAATACCTCCATTCCAGGCAGCTTCCCAAAGTTCTCCCCCAGCAGCTTTGCCCTGGCTCCTCCAGGACATGAGGAACCTGCCTAACTTCTCCTAGGGAACAAAGTGTGTAAGAGAGTCTTCTTCTTTCCCAGACATCCTGCCATGTGGGGACCCCACCTCCCTTCACTGCGGGTGCTCAAGGCACAAGAAAGGACTTTGTCTTCTGCCTGGGGAGGTACAGAAGGCAGCTGCTATAGGAAGGGCAGGAAGAGGTGACTCGCCCTGCTCAGGTTTGGACCAACAGCGTCCAGGGCACCTTGGTGGCAGGGTGTCCTCCCTGGGGCACTCACCATGCCATCGGAGCAGTTGGAGCGGGGGCTGGAGGCGTCCGATTCCCCGCTGTAGTGCTCCAGCACTGGGTAATAAGCGTCCTCCTGCTCGCGCAGCAGGGCCTGCAGGCTCTCGATGTAGCGGATGGCGTTGCGCAGGATCTCCACCTTGGGCAAGCGCTGGTTGGGATTGGTGGAGGTGCAGCGCTTGAGGGTCTCGAAGGCCTCATTGACCTTGCTGAGCCGCCGGCGCTCCCTCATGGTGGCGGCCTTACGGCGGTCGGCGTTGGTGGTCTTCCTCTTGCACGCCTTGCAGGCCCACAGCAGGCAGCGGCCAGCCTGGTGGTGCCCGCTGGGCGCCCGGACGTGCTCCTCCTCGTGCCCATGGTGGTGCCCGTGGTGATGCGGGTGCTCCTCGGGCTTCAGCAGACCCCCGACGTGCACCAGCCGCGGGTCCAGGTCCTCGAAGAAGTGCATGTCCGACGTGTTGAAGCACGGGTCATCGTAGAAGTCATCGGCGGCTGTGAAGGAGCAGAGGGAGCCCTCCGTCATCTCCATGGGGCCAAGTAAGTCCATGGGGGCGGCAGAGGGGACAGCGGCTAGGCCAGAGGGGACAGCGAGGGGCTCGGAACGGAGGGGCCTTCGACCGGGCTGCTCTGCGGCCAGGCGGGTGCGCAGAGCCGAGACTCTCGCAGCCTGTCCCAGGCGAGGGCACCAGCGCTGGCTGCTGCCCCGACCCCCTCCGCAGCCGCGCCGGTCCGGGAGCGCCACTCGGGGCCGTATTTATGGCCGAGCCCCCCGGCGCGGCGGGTCGGGACGGGGCGGGTCGGGGGGCGCGGCCGGGCGGGTCGGGGGCCGGGGCGGCGGGGGGGCGCGGTGTCCCGCTGGGGCAGGGGCAGCGGCAGCCCGGGCGCTCGGATGCGCGCAGGGCTCTACATTTCCCCCGTTTGTTTTTTTTCCTTTCTCGGCAGCCCGCCCTGCCGCCGCGCCCGGGAGAGCAGCCGCCCCGATGGCCGAAGGTGCCGGGTGCCGCCGGGCGCTCGCCGGGGGGGACAGCGGCGCGCCCCGCTGTCCCCGCACACACCGGTGTGAGCTTCTTCCTCAAAGGGAAGCAGCCCCCAGCCCCTGGACAGGCCTGTCTGCGGCTCCGCGGCCACAAGGGTAATTACTGCGGGGGCGTTCGTGGGGGCGGGAGGCTCCAGGGGACACCGCGGGCAGCCGGGACCGTGCGGCACGGTGGGGAAGCGGGGACACCGCGGAGAGCCGGGAGGTGCGGGGCAGAGGGGACACGGGGACACCGCGGAGAACCGGGAGGTGCGGGGCAGAGGGGACACGGGGACACCGCGGAGAGCCGGGAGGTGCGGGGCAGAGGGGAAGCGTGGACACCACGGAGCGCGGGACCGGCAGGTGGCGGCCACCCGGTGGCGCTACGGGCCTGTCCCAGCGGGAAGCGCCGCCGTGCCCGCGGTGAGCCAGCCTTCCTGCCCTCGGGAATTCATCCCTGCGACCTTTGGCGTTCCGGGTTCCTCCTCCAACTCTGTTCACCTTCACTCGGAAACCTTGGGAGAGATGGATCGCACTCCGTGCCGCGGCGTTTCGCCGCGGTTGCGCTGCGGTTGGACGGCTCGCTCGATAAGGATTTATTTCTAGCAGTGGGAGAGTTTGGAGCTTGGGGAAATGGGATGGGTTTTGGTAACGTCTCTCAAGGGTGCCAGAGTTTTTACTCTGTTTTGTTTTTTTTTTGAGTATCATTTGAGATGGGAAATTTGGTTCTTAGTGGAATTCGGTAATTTAGCTGTGTGATTTCACTGACTTAATGATTAAAATAGTAATGCACACATTTAATGTCCCACAAGCTAAAAATAATTTCTGTTCTGCAGTTATAAACGTTGGCGAAATTTCAGCTTGTTCAAAATCAGCAGCAAAGCTCTGTCTTCAGTGGGACAAGGGGCTGACTGACAAATCAGAATTGCAAAAGGTAAAAAACATCCATCAATTATAAATTCCCAGTCCCTGTGACTTCTTGGATGGGCTGTCACGATGGCGGCTCCTTTTGTTGTTACACGATTTGTTTTTTGGCAAAAATTCCTAATCTGCACTCCCCAGATTTTCTACTTACCTAAATATCTTTGAGTACAGACTAAGATGAGAGTTGTGAGTTGCATTCTGTCAGTATCTCTAAAAGATAAAAGTTTTATTTAAAGATAAAACTATATGTAGAAATTCATTCTTTCAATGTACCCGATGCTGAAAAATATGTCCCAAGAAGGGAGATCAGCTACTGACCACCCCTACACATTTGGAAATGTATCTCCCAGCTGTGTCTGAGAGGCAGAGTGGCAAATTTGTGGAGACACTTCAATGTTATTACAGATGTTCTTTGATCCAGAAGGAATAAAGATAGTTGGTTTTAAATCCTTATTGAGCAACTAACAAAGTAAAAATAATTTGTGTTCAAAATAGTGCAAGGTACACAATAACGTAAAATAAATTTAAATGAGAAAGAGTTTTGTGCTGTAACAACTGAACATGTAAAATGGGATATCAAGGCTTTGTGCTGGCAGTGTGACCCACTCAAGACACTTAAACTCTCTCCAGACCATTTGCTTAACTCTTGGAAAAAGGTAATTTTACCTAATATTCAGTCAGTATTGTAGCCTTTTCTGCCTCTGTGTGTTTGTAGCTTATATGTGACCCCAGGAAAAGACACTCAGGGACTCGAGTGAGTGGAGTTACCTTGGGCAAAGTGGTAACAAACAGTGGGGCTTGGAAAAGCACTACAGGGAGTTTGCCAATAATCGCCCATGAATGTGGGCTCAAGTGCATTAATTCCTCCAAGTGAAAAGGTCAGGAGAAGGCTGTGACCACAGAGTGAATTCCACACAGTAGTCTTCTAGTGAGGGTGCCCTTGAGGACACTTCTTTGGGTTTGGACATGCTGATCTCCAGACACACAACCAACCCTAACAATTCTGATTCTGTGATTCCCTGCTGGTGCCACCACTAACATCCACTTTCCAGTGTCATTCCCAAAGACAGGTTTGTCCAGAAAGATGTTGCCATGTACAATGAGGCCTGAAAAAAATGTCCTTTGAAAGAACAAACCCTGAGATGCTCTTCTGGGTTTTTTGTGGCCACAGTGGAGAGGATGAGGGACAGAACAATTTCCACTTGGAAACTTTTAAGGACATTGAGAGCAGGCAACCATAGGCAGTTCTTATGGCAAGCATTTACAAGGATTCCATTGTTTAACCTCTTTGAAAGCCTCTGGGGCTGTAACTCATAATTTCAGTTAAGATCGTCTCTCCTGAACTTCCAGTTTGGATGCTATGTTTAGGGTACTGATGCTACACTAGCTATTCAGAGCTGTCCCAGGTTGTGTGTTTGGATTGTTTGGGCACTGCTTTGGTAGTATAGATACAGAGAGTGTGGATCAACAAGCATTCAGGAGAAAAAGATAATTTGCAAAGTTTCTATAGGAGCTGTTGCCCTTAACCTATTCTACATTCATCTTTGATATATTGTTTTTCAGAATGTGATTGGAAAGCTGGGAAGGCAGAAGCAGGTTGTACTTCCTACATTGAGAAACATGGATAGACTCATCCTATACACAACTGACAGGTATTGTTAAAACTGAGACCATACTCACAAGCACGTGTGCTCTCAGAAGAAGCAGCATGTGGACAAGAGCTTATTATCTACAGTAACTGGTTGATTTCTCTTTTCTTTTTCAGAGGATAGAGGCTGGGGAAACAGCTGCTTGTGAGTTTATCTGGAATTAACAGAACTGTCTTTAGAGGCAGAGGGTCCAGAATGTGTTCTGGCAAAGGAAAAGGGAGAGAAAAAGACTTAAATTCTTAGAGTGTGTAGATACATTTGGTTAGAAGATGAACATGAGAAGTCTGAGAAACAGACATGGCACTACTTCATGGAAAAATTAGAGGCAAGTAGGTCTGGCTCTGAAAAATGTAAAAGTCAGGTTTTTTTGTTATGTTGGACTTTGTTAAATGCTGTAAACCATGGAGGAAGCTGTAACTATGTTTCAGGTCATCAGCTTTTAAAAGGTGAAGGTTGTTGTACAAGTAGGTCAAACATTACTAGTAGTACATGAAGTAGTTTTATACAGCACTAGTTTAGAGTTCAGTTAGTAGCTTTGCTCTGGTCACACTTAGTGGGCTGTATTTTAATACTGAGAGGGAAGGATTCCATTGCTCTTATTCATGTTGAGTTGCAGTCACTGGAACTAATTGTTGAATAAGGTATGCTCAGCATGAGGATGGGTGATGGAATCTAGCCCAGATGGAAATATCTTTTAGTCCCCTGCTGTATTAGAGAGCAGCAATCTCAACGCAGGCAAAGCTAGCATGATTCTAAAAGTGCTTTGAGCCATTCCTATGGCACATGACAGTACTTTTATAGATGAATACAGAGGTTGTTTTAAAGTGGTTGTGTTCCCCATCTCTACCCCAAAGCTGAACCACATTCAGAGAAAAGACTGGGAAAACATCTGCATTGTTATTTTCTGTCCCATGTTACAACACCAACAGAAGGTGGGCTTTGCAGAAATTGCTACTTAACTGTAGCTGTATCAGTTTACTAAAAATGTTTCATTATGAAGTGTTTTAGAGTAATGCAGTTTTCTGGCATTTATTTTCACTCTGTCATACTCTTCCATCATGCACAACTTCCTCAGATGCAGAAAAATACTGGCACAATTTTGTATACATATGCAAAATCTTTTGGAGAAGAATACCAGCATGCCTGGGTGGTGAATTGAGGAATACACTGGAGATACAGACATGGAATTGAATTTATTTTCAAGCAAAACAGGAGTATCAGCTAAAGTATTACACAAAAGTGTGAGGCAATCTTCCAATGAATCAAACCCCAACTGCATAAAGATGTATATAATGACAAAAAATCCCTAACTGCAGGCAGCTGATCTAGCCAGTCTTCTTAGGTGACCTTGGGAGCCAGGGTACAGAATGAGGCACTCCGGCAGGGGACTAATGAGAGGAATTTGGACACCTCTGCACTTGAACCAAGCTGGCTAACACTGCCCTAACTGAAAGGCAGAACTAATGAATAGCCGTTCTCTCTGATGCAATTCTAGCTAAGTGTGCTGTTTTTTCACTAGGATCTCATGCCCCTACTTGGGACCAAACAGGGAATATAAGAAGTAGCAGGAGTGCTACAGTAATGCCTTTAGTGAGCTAGCTGAGATAGGGCTCTGTATCATAATTAAAGCAATCATTCTACCTTAAGTCTGGACAAAGTCCTAGAGCTACTCTCTTTGGTGACACTTGCAAAATATGCCCTAGAACCTCTAAAGTTCTCATCTAATGGGAACTCCTAATTTCTCTCTCATCTGCTTTCTGAGGATGACAAAAGCCAACTAGGCAATAACTGTAGAGAAATCAGCACATTTTCTTATTCCCACTGTTAAGGAAATGTTTGCATCCTTCATCCTGAAGTATACCACTAGAAATAGCTGATTAGTAAATGCATTACACTACTTCTTTAAATTGCTACTATGATAGAAATAAGACAAAAAACTCATTGTTTTTGAACAAGTATTTTTAAAAAGTTCATTATTTTACTATACTTGTTAGTAATTTAAAATACTGAGTAGTAAAATATTCAGTAATATAAAACTAAATATTTGTATTTTTTGCCATGTAAAAGTTTCCTTGCATTAAAGGTGCAGTGATTTCTTTTTTATTTGTTTTAATAAAATTTATACATATTCTTAAAATAATTTGCACTAACTGATCCTATTAATCATTTAAGAGAAAGAAGAAGCTTAAGAACTTTTGGCTTCTAGGAAGAATTGCATAGATAAATGTGACAATCTAGCTGGCAACCTTGCTATCATTTAAAGCAAATAGTGGTGCGGGCTAGATTTTGAGCTGTGACTCAGCACAGGATGAGGGGATGGGATGTAAAGCAGGAGGAGGGACAGAGCATTGTGTCTCCTGAGTTTTGGTCCCATCTCCACCCTCAGGACAGGTTTGCCTGAGGAGCTGCCCTGTAGCTGCAGCAGCCTGAGCATTAAAGGCCCTCCCTGCCCTGCTTCACCTTTGCTCCTGTGCCATCGTTACACTGTGGCAGCATGGTGGTGCAGTGTATGGTTGCATATATTGGCCCTATGCCATTTCTGTGCTGGGAGCATTCTCTCTGGGGTCGCTTCAGACCTTCTGCAGCTCCTGTGCACTGCTGGAGAGGCGGGCAGGGGCTGCAGTGATCACTGGACTCTGGCTCTATGCTGGTCCTGAACTCTTTCTGCAGCCGGTCCATAAAATAGTCCCCAAGACTATTTCTGCCATCCTGGGAACAGTCAAGCCTGCGAGCATTGGTCAGCAGATCTCCCATCAGCTTGATCTTCTGGATTTTGGGCCCAATAAATTGTTTCTTGATAGTGCTTGCACTATGAGGGTCTGCATTTTCAACACTTAGGGCATAAAGCTCTTCAAAATATCGTAGCATAGTTTTCCATTGTACCATTGCTAGTTCCAGGGCTTTCATCAGACCGACTGCATAATCACAGTTTGGTTTCTGAAAACAAAGACAGAGTTGTATTTACTCAAAAGAACAGCTCATGTATCTGTATTCATCAATGGATTCCTGCAACTTAACCTGGTGCTCTAAAAAAGTTGTACTAGGATTTTGCAACAACTGCTTCCACTTTGGTGCATCTATTGTTTTTTGCAGGCTTTAAACATAAGTGGAAGAATCCAAGCACTTCTTCAAGGAACAGAATTACATAGCAGCAGCTATGCCTGAAGAGGGTTCTTACACCAGGAAACCCAGTCACAGAATGGTTGGGGTTGGAAAGGACCTTAAAATCATCTTGTCCCAACCCTCTGCCATACTCCACTAGACCAGGCTGCTCAAAGGCCCATCCAACCTGGCCTTGAACATTCCCAGGAATGGGGCATTCTCTACTACTTTGGGCAAATTTTTCTAGTGTGTCTAGTTCATCCTCACAGTGAAGAGGGACTTCCTAATATCTAGCCTAAATAACTGCCCTCTTTCAGTTAAAATTTGTTATTCCTCATCTTAACACTGCATCCTCTGACAAAATGTCCTTCTCCCTCTTTCCTGCAGGCCCCCTTTAAGTACTGGAAGTCCTAAGCTCACCCTTGATGCAAACTGAGTATTAAGAAAGATTTTTACAATAGTCTTTTTACTCTCTACAGCTTAACTGCTACAATGGACAAAAGAGGAACATTCTGTATTAACTAATTTGGTAGAGGAGAAGCAGCCTCTTGGTCTTAAACAAATGAGGTGGGTTATTTTTTCCTGAAAACATTTGAGCTATTCCTTTGTACCTTTGCAAGCTCGTTAGATGTTCAGACAGTTCAAATTCTGTTATGAGCTGTAATTTAGGAAATTAACTACTGCCCCAAGCTGGATGGTTCTCCTTCTAGTCATGTCTAAGCTTCCAATTAGGTTCAGTGTGAAGGAGACAAGTGGGCTGTTTCAGCCCAATTTAAGGAGCCATAATCCATTACAGCATAGTGGAAACAGCAGTGTCCAGCTGAGTAAAAGAAAAGGGGAACACTGTTCTTTTGGGCTGGAAAGCAACCCCATAGAGTTAGGACTGTATGTCTGACAGTTTCTAGGCATCACAATCAAGAACAAAACCATGTACACAAGTATGCCAGACAAATTATATATGGAAATCTAATAGTAGGTGAATGCAGAGATCTGAATTACCAACAATATAATTCAGTAAGTTAAATGGATCATAGCTGCTTGAAAATTTGTTGACTACTACCCACCTGGATGGTTTTAGAGCAGTAATGGCCTCCTCTTTCCTGCTGATACTTCATCAATGCCTCTGCGGCTTTTCTCTCTTCCAGAGCTTGATGCAGGAAGAACTTCGAAATATTTGGTAGAGCCACATGTGACTGATCAAAATATTCACCCTAAGCACACAAAACAAGAGTGTTAAGATCTGCCAGATATGGGACTCACCTGCAGCAGAATGTGGCCTTAACAGAACGCGGGAAACCCTTCCAATGGAAGATGTTTTGCTCACAAAGCACAATCACTTTGGAGACGTTGATCTGATTTCTACAATAAATTAAGTGAGTAGTTAGAGTATGAAATGAAAAATCTATACTTCTACTAGAGCTCCTTCTATCCTTTAATATTGGTCAGGCAACTGTAGTAATGATGTTGCTCTTGCAGTAACAGTTAAGAGATCTTCAGAATATTTTATTTATGAGTGGTGTCTGTTTTAGCATGTGTCTGTTTTGTAATTGTGTTTTGTGGAGGATTTTTGTTTTGTTTTTTAAACATACTCCCAGAACGGGGAACATAAAATTTATCCCTGCAGGCCTGCATTCCAGTCAAAAGTTAGCTTTCAAAGGTATGAGAAACATGAGGCAAATACCAAAAAGAGAACAAGCACAAGTTTACATCTGTTTATCAGCTTTATTATGGACAATGGTGTTCCAAAATAATGGATACTGCTACTGAACTATACACCTTCAATATTAGATGTAAGTCATGCCTGGGAAGGTATCTCAGGAAGAACATAAATCTGTTGGAGCGAGCCCAGAGGAGGGACACAAAGTTATCAGAGGGATGGAGCACCTCTCCTGTGAGGAAAGGCTGAGAGAATTGGGTTTGTTCAGCCTGGAAAAGAGAAGGCTCTGGTGACCTAAAGGTATCCTTCCAGTACCAGCCTGTAAGAAAGATGGAGAGGAAGTTTTTACTACAGCATGCAGGGACAGGACAAGGGGCTTAAAACTGAAAGAGCAGGTTTGGATTAGGTATTTGGAAAAAACTTTACTGTGAGGATGGTGAGGCACCAGAACAGGTTGCCCAGAGAAGTTAGCTCTGAGCAGCCTGGTCTTGGGAAAGGTGTCCCTGCACATGGCAGGGGGTTTGCAACCTGATGATCTTTAAGGTTCTTTCCAACCCAGGCCGTTCTTTAATTTCAGAAATATTACAACCCCAAATCCTCTGCTGGCTTTTTCTGTATGGGAAAGTAACAACTTGAATCACTGCCATATTTAACCATGCTAACAGATCTAATAGCTCTTATGTTTAGAATATTTTATCCATCGTATGGTTGTCTCATAAAGAGAAATCGTACAGGGAGGTAGCAAAGGAAAGCCCGCAGGTTACACTGGTTGGAACACTGGTTCTGCACAGCTCTAATGGTGAGGAGAATGAGAAGCAGCAGCTGGCACTTTGCCAAGAACCAAACTGAGGGAGCTACAGCATCCTGATCTGCTGGTGCCCTGACCACGAATGTGCAACACAGCACAGCTTCTGTCCCTTGGGCATGGGCGTGCAACACAGCACAGCTTCTGTCCCTTGGACATGCTCTGCACCACAGTACACATAACTGCACATCGAGCTGTTGGCTTGTAGCCTGTCTAGGAGGGGCAAGCAACAAGTATGTGCATTTCTTAAGTTCTTCTGCTTCTGATTGTCTTCTCTGCTTCCCTCTACTACCCTGCTTAAATAGGAAATACTTTCATTTCACCTATGTTCAGAAAGAAAATGTAGACGTTAGACACACAAGTTTATGTTTTTCTCTTATATTTTCAGGGCCTTCTTGGGATAACCTAAACCTGTGACACATACAGATGCGCGCAACCGTAAACCATTGAGGAGAAAGCACATACTGGAATGTTTTATTAAGAACATTCATTGCTTTATTTGCAGAAACCTTTTCCTCAAGTCACTCATTCCTGTTTCTGTTGACAGCACAGCCAAGATTGAATGTTTTATAAGCAGTTCCTCAGTGAAAGTGTGCAGCACAACTTGGAGTTCAAGTTAACACATGTGCTTAACTGTTAAGGTAAATTTTTTATGTCAATCATTCACTATTTAGGATGGTCACATTTCTAGGTTTGATTTATCCAGTCAATTTCTGAGTTTTTTCCATCCCATCCAGCTGCCAATCACTACAACTTTTTTCTTCCACAGGTTTAACTGCATACTTAAATTTTCATTGAATTTATACTTGACACCAAACTCAATTGAAAGATCTTGGGGATATACTGAATATAGTTTGTGTTGCTTCCCCGTGGATGCTTGCCATCAGAAGTTACAGCATTGATAATTTTGATATTTTTTTAATGTTAATGCCTCTGTTAAGTAATATGTTTGCCTTAACACTTGACATGTAGCTAGATATACTTCTGGCATGAATTTGACATGGTATCAGTGATACCTTTTATGATTTCATGTCTAAAGTTCATGCCTGTGGAGCAAGAAACCCTAAGCCATCCATGATGTTCACAGACTATAGTTAACCACACACAACTATTCACCAAAGTTTGGGGAAAAACCCTCTCAAGCGTTATACTGCAAAGCTGTTAGCATCCCCTGTTCCTGTCCCTTTTCCCCAGGTAAAAGGCCCTCTGTGAATTACCCAAAACACAGGAGCGCTCGTTTGTTTCACAGCCCGCGCCTTACGGACCCTCGTCGTTGTTTCGTGGCCGTGCGGGCGCAGCGGCCGCGGCGCGGCTTTGGCAGGAGCGCTGCCGCCGGCGGGCTGGGCAGCCCGGAGAGCCTCCACACCCCCTGGGTCAGCACACAGGCACCGCTGTGCCGTCCCTGCCCGACTCTAAACCCTCCTCAGCCGGGCTCCGGCACCTCCTCTCCCCTCGGCCGCTGGGGAGAGGGGCACACGCAGCCCGCCGTGCCCTCCCGCGGCCGTGCGCGGCCCGCCGCCTTACCAGCGCCTGCAGGCAGTAGTGCAGCTCCAGCTGGGCGCCGGTGAGGCCGCAGAGCGCCTCCTCCACGGCGGGCGGGAAGCCGTGGCGGACGCGGCTGGCGGGCAGCGGGCGGTGCGCGGGGCAGGCGGGCAGCGTCACCCGCGGCCGCTTGGAGCGCGGCTCGGCCATGGCCGGCGCCGCCATGGGGCAGCCGCAACGCCGCCGCCGCTGCGCCGCCTGATATAGCCGGGCACCTGGGACACACCTTGCGCGCCGCCGCCCGCCCGCCCAGGGAGGAGGAGGAGGAGAGGATGTGGGTGTGCGGGTGCGGGGGGGCCGGCGGGAACTGCCGTGGTGCGCAGGGCCCTGGGCAGGCGCGGCGGGAGCGCAGACGGCTCCGAACAGCGCGGAGAACCCGCGGGTGCCGGCAAACAGCGTGAATAGTGACTCACTGACATAAAAGATTTAACTTAGCAGTTAAGTAGTTGTGTTAACTTGGCCTCTGCTTGAAGTCGTGCCGCACACTTGTGCTGAAGAAGTGGTTAAAAAACATTGGATCTTGACTATGAGTGACTTGACGAAAAGGATACTGCAATGAGTGTTCTTAATCAAACATCCCAGTGTGTACTTTCTCTTCAGTGGTTCATGATTACACATGTGTACATTTGTAATGTGTAATCTTGGGTATCCCAAGATGGTGCTACAAACATAAGAGAAAAACATAAACTTGTGTGTTTGACGTGTCTTCATTTTATTTCCGAACAGAGCAACACAGCCGAAGTGAAAGTATTTCATATTTAAGCAGGATAATAGAAGAAGGCAGGGAAGACAATCAGAAGCAGAAGAACTTAGGAAATGCACATACTTGTTGCTTGCCCCTCCTAGGCAGGCTACAAGCCAACAGCTCGATGTGCAATTATGTGTACTGTAGTGCAGAGCATGTTCAAGGGACAGAAGCTGTGCTGTGTTGCACACCCATGCCTAAGGGACAGAAGCTGTGCTGTGTTGCACGCCCATGCCCAAGGGACAGAAGCTGTGCTGTGTTGCACATTCATGGTCAGGGCACCAGCAGATCAGGATGCTGTAGCTCCCTCAGTTTGGTTCTTGGCAAAGTGCCAGCTGCTGCCTCTCATTCTCTTTTACATCGGAGCTGTGCAGAGACAGTATAACCTGCTGGCTCCCCTTTGCTTCCTGTCTCTAATACATTGTCTGTATGGGACAGCAAAACCATGAATAAAACTCTTCTAATGTAAGAGCTGAGCCCTTTTCCAGTACCTCTGGGTCCAGCAGCAGCATCTGAGAGTGTGACCAGGCTGGGCCGAGGCTGGAGTGGCTGGTGATAATGTCTAGGCAGAGGCAATCCTGAGCTCTGAAAAGTCCTGTAAATCTAGTAATGTGTGTATATATCTTGGCTACAGGGTAAATTCTTTAGGTTTTTTGGTTTAGTGCTAAAAATGTTGGTGCTGAACTGGTCCTACCTATGCTTGTTAAACTATCTTTAGTATTTTAGTAACCAGTAATCCTCAGATTGTACAGTAACTTCAAAATACACATTACTGATTTTTTCAACTTTTTTACCATGTGGATGGAACTCGGCATTTCTTGAACATTTTTTACCTTTAATAGCTTCTGACCAGTGGAGAAGAAATATGAGTAATCTCAACACCCTTCAAAATCTATAATTTTCTCTTCAATGACTTTGTTTAGTAAGCTCAATGTTATGTGCTGTTTTGTGGAATATTTTTGTATCAGACCACTCCCCCACCAACCCAGGATGCTAAGGGCAGAATCGTTTTCCATTGCCTGTTTTAATTGTTATTGGATCTGACTGCCTAGAGCCCAGCATGCATCATCTGACAGTAGTCACGTAGAGATATGAGAACATTGCTCATGAGAAACTTAAATAATCCTTGTTCAGTGCCTCCATCTCATATGCTGTTCAGCCCTCTTTGTTGCTGCAATTACCCATTTTTTACTTCTGATTCTTCATGTTTTAGTTAAATTAGAAGTTTTGCTTTAAAAAAATCAAAGAGCCTTTAAGCATTTGGGTAAAATTTCATGTGAGTAATATAACTGTAATGTTTGCAAGGCTAAAATAAGTACCCAAAGTCATTAAATGTCAATATATTGACAAGATACTGAGTGACATATGACGTTATTCTGAAGTTCTCAGTAGGCATCCTCTTCTTCAATGTAGTACTAGGGACTTTTGCTGGAAGGACATACCTCTATCAGCTACCTTTTGAATCCTTCCATTCCAACTGTCCTTGTTTTGGCCTGTGAACTAGTTGACCTGTAAAGTAGTTGCTAGTGTTTTATTATTCCAGAATAATCCCTTGATTCCCTCAGAGGAGGAGGAAGAGGAGCAAGTGTGGTGCCTCTGTGTGTGTATGCATTGACATCCCAACCTAAATAAATGCTTGATGACCTCCTTTCTTTGAATAACTTGAAGTGTGAACTAGCAGTAGCAAGCAAGTTAGCCGGTGTCCCCATGGAAAAGTTTGTAGTTGTATTTAGTTAATTGGGCATTTATTATGATAATTTCTGAGCAGATGATCTCACAGAGGTTTGTCTCTGCATTAATGGGCTTTGGAGCCTTGGAAAACAATATTAAGTTATCCCATTTCAGTGATGGACAGGTAAGAGACAAGGGCAGTTCTTAAGGCCTCCTGTGATGCATGGAGCTGATCTGAAAACTGACTGTAAAGTTCTTTATACTCCATGTGTTCATTTTATAAGAACACCATTCAGTTTATTTTGCTTTGTGCTTCATAGAACTAAAGGAAATACACACCATTTGCACAGTTATCAATTGTATTATGGAAAAATTCCATGACAAAGTAATATAGGGATTCTTGCTACATAGCAGGAGGTATGCTATTTGTATCTGGACTAGGGAAGGTATCATCTGATCCAAAAGCTTGTGACCTCAAGAAATGCAGCATTCCAGGGAGCTGGCTCTTTGCTCAGTTTCTTAGTTACAACTTTTCAGTGCAGAATCACAGAATATTCCGAGTTGGAAGGGACTTACAAGGATCATCAAAGGGCTGGTTACAGGCACATGCCTTGATGAAAGGTATCTTTTCATTTTTATGATTTGGCAGGATTTTGGTACAACACATTTTAAAGTGTGTTGAAAGTATATGGCAGAATGGGAAGCCAAAACACCACAGTGTGGTATACAGAACTACAATTAAAATTCCATCAATATGAGCTCTCTTACAGATAAATCTATACCTTCTCTACTCCCCACTCCTTTTCCTATTTATTTGTTGGCAGAGTGCAGTAAAAATGATTGTTTGTGTCAGTGGGCCTTAGCAACCCTCTCAAAATATTCTTTCTCCTGAGCCTACTTTGTAAACATGTAGTTGTATCTGGCCATTTTCTACCCTGATTCTCTCATTTAAAGCTAGACTCTTTTGGCTGCACTTTGTGATCTGGAGTTGGTATTGTTTATTCTTTCACCACAGGTAGTAAGAGTTGTGGCTGTTGCTTCTCTCCAGCTACCATCTGTTTGCTTCTTTCTAGCTGTGATGGGTTTTTCACGTGCTTTGCAAATAGTCTATCTAATGCTGCCAGAATTTTCTCTCATTCAGTGCCTATCAATAGCTATGATGAAAACAGAGGACTGTGTGAGGAAAAAATAAAAAACAAATAAATGTACAATATGTATGCTTGTGAATTGGTTGTCTTAATTCATCATTTTGTTTTGTAATTAGGTGAAACCAAAGCTCTCTGGCAGGAAATTAGCAATGATTCATATGAACACCCATGAATTCATGATTGCTTTTATTGGACTTGAAGTCCCTTAACCCATTTTTCTTACACTTTTCTAGTCTCAACAGGTGCTTCATCTCACTACTTTTTTCTCTTTTTTACTTCCTTTATCCACGGAGGAAGAGCCAGCAAGACTTCTGAGTTGTTTTGTTGCCTTTTTACACTGTATGACTCATAAAGTTAAAAAAGAAGCCTGAAATTTGGGTTGTTACTACTTAAGTAAGCATAGCAAAATAACCTCTTTATATGACTTTCAGTAAAAGTGGTCATCAGCAAAACATGAGATGGCCCTGGAGAGGCAGCAGTGTTGTGACCAGATTGCAACATGGACATTCTGGAAATTTTTTTTTCTCTCTTTGTCACTGACCAAGTGGAAAGCACCAGTTTGCTATAGTGCTCTGAAATCAGCATGTTTTATTGATACAAGAGAGAGATTGCTCGAAAAAAAAAAGCCTAGTCTCTTTGAAACCAGTCTTGTTGCTGTCAAACAGAGCAGACAGAAGTCTGTATTTTGGGTTTATAGGTACTGAAAATTCCTGTACTGCACCAGATCTGCATGTATTTTGCATATATTCAATTTAATAAAATGAGGTACCATAATGAAATTCTGTTTGAAAAATACTTGGATTAACTTTTAATTTTGGAAATAATTTTTAAATGCCTTTTTTTTTCACTCCCCTCAAATACTCCAAGCCTTAGTTTTCATTTGCTTTCCTTTTCTAGAATCCCCAAAATTTCTTCTTGTCATTGAGATTTTTGTGTTTGCCAAACATCCATTACTGCAGTGTTTGAAGCCAGATGAGGTGTTTGAGGATGTTCTCATCACTGGAACCAGCCATGTCTTTTTTGCCTTGAGTTTTCCCAAACGTTGCTTCAGTAGCTTGATAAAGTTGTGACACTTTTCATTCTGTTGTAACTTTTATCTGAGATACTTTGTTTCCATAGGCTTCCTAGGCACAAGTCTGCATTGCACAGATAGCGAGATGTTTGCTCGTTGTCGCTCTTCTTTGGCAATTAAGTTCTTCCCTAAGGAGCTTTCTGAATGCTGGATAACATAAAACATTGTGATATATATAGAATTCTTTGAAAATTCACTGATTGAAATCTGTCCTTCAAACAGAATGCGCCCACAGCCCACACGCATATCTCTGCTGCGTCTAAAGCTAACATAGGAGACAAGCTTGTAAGAGTTTCTGAAATGCAAGCAAAGCTTATCTTTAACCTTGTGTCACAGAATACATATAGGAGGGTTTTCTAATCCATGCTATTTTCTTCTCTGCAGTATTTAAGTTAGATTATCTGTAGTTAACGCTTGCTGCTACCATGGGACCCTTCCAGGAGCAGGAGTTGGAGATGGACAGCCTCTGTTGCTTCTCAGCTGGGAACTGCTCTGGGGCTTTGGTGTACAGGGCACATCCTGCCTGAGTACCACCAGCCCTCACCCTCCTGCTGGTCCCCAGGTGCCCCTCCTTTCTCTTTCTCCCTGGGGGCTCTTTCCCACTGCTGCACAGCCACAGTGCTCAGACAGCCTCGTCCTCTCCCTTTGCTCCACTCTCCCTTCTCTGGACCTGGGGGAAATTTCTGTGCTAAGAGGAGGTTTGGGGTCTGTGTGTAGCTCTGCAGTCAGGCCTAGAAGATGTAAGTGCATCTCAAGTGCATCGACAGACTCTTGCTGTGACTGTTGTTGTGCCCCAGCCCGGTTAGCATTTGCCACCTTCATCTTTCCCATAGCATCTCAAGCCCAGCTGCACGTGGCTGTATTTTTGTGACTGCCTACATGTGTGGGGCTGCAGGGCAAACTGGGCTGTGCCCACTGGTTAACTCATCTCTAGAAGCTGTGTGTCACTATTTTCTCTTAAGCACTTACCACTCTCTGCATTTTTGAATGTTGATAAGTCACCTACACTGAGTTGTTCACTGTTGTCTTTTCTCCTCGTATTCACAGATTCATTTCATGTCCTGACTCAGCTTACCAGCTCACCTATGTCTGTAGGAGCCCAGGCTCTGGCAGCACTGAGGAAGGCCATGGCTGGGACTGAGCAGAGGCAGCAGGGAGAGCTGGAGCCCAGGGGCAGCCAGTGCTCCCAGCCTGGTGGCTGCAGAGGACTGGCAGCTTGGCTAAGGAAGCTCCAGCCTGGCCAGCAGCATTGGCTCTTCCATCTCCATTTCTGCTCTTATAAATACACTTGAGTTTTAACTGGACTATTCATTTCAAGTGCTACTGGCTGAGACTACCCCTTTGGTTTTTCTAAAGAGGCTGTGCTTAGGAGTAAGTTTCTATAAATTGGCAGGGTTCATCTGCCTCTGAGATTTTGCAATTGTTATTTCAGGTCACATTTAAAAAAGCATAGGCCAGCAAATGTAAGGCTCATCCATGTAATGTGGTATATCTGTCTGTGGTATATCATAAGTTCAGTCAGTAATTGCGGGTGGAAGGCACAGGGCCTCAGTGCTGGAGCATATTTAAGGGGATTCTTTGGAATTTCTGAAAACATGAGGCTTCCCTCAGGCAATGTGTTGCATAAGGGAGTTGTGCAATGCCAAGCTGCCTAAAGTCTGTCATAATTTGTCTACTTTGAGTACTTGCCTTTCTAGTCTAACTTCCTTTCCACATCTGTGGGTTAGAGTCTGTGCTTACTCTTGTGTAAATGAGAAAATAAGACTTGACACATTGAAAAAGGCAGAGCCTTTCTTTGTGTGTGTGCAGCCTGTGCCACCTGAAATCAGTGACCAGGTAATGCCATCCAGGCAGTGTGGACTTCAGGAGGTGCACCCAGTGCTCCAGGTAGCCCTTGAGGGGACATCAGGCCTCTTTGAGGTCTGCATGAGCAGATACACTTCATACATACTCCGAATATCTGGGCTAGAAGAAGTAAACTTTGGGCAAGGGATGAAGACCCAGAAACCATTTATTGTCTTGCTGCTGTATGCTACTGATAATCAATGTTCATAGGGTCCCTGCTAGTACCAGGAGCACCTTATTCTGAGGTACAGGGACTCCTGGGAGTTAAACTGGTTTGACTGGTGCCATTTGCTATTTGGCTTTAGAGAGAAGAAATTAAAGCCACAGTTGTGGTAAGAGGAGTGTCAAATGTTTGCAGGTGAAGAGGAAATTATTCTAAATGTTTTGGCTTTTGTAATCACCAAAAAATAACAAATCACAATTTTTTAAAATAATCCTTTCAAAGTCTTGGTGAAACTGCTTGAGAAAAAAGATATTTGAAATTTTAATGTAAACATTCATCAGCTAAATGTTTGTTTTAAATTTTGGAATAAGATGGAACCTGTGATGGTGAATCAGACAAAGCAGAAGTGGATAATTTCACTCAAACATCATGGACCTTAAAGGCATTGCTAAACTCCAATGAAGTAATTCCTCTTCTAGTTCCAGTCACAAATGACCCTTTATTGCTGCTTTTTTGGTCAAAGCATCTCTTTTAGACCATCTTCATTGTCTAAGTGTTGTGATTTTCCTGGGGTATCTCTTTCCCTATCATCTTCTGCCTAATTCTATTTTAATGGCTTTAAATACATTTTTAAAACCTTACTACAATAGGTAGTATCGTCGATTGTAGTAAGTTTGTGGCAGTATGTCCCAGACAAAGTCTTCTCTGCCAATCTGCAAAGGATAAAACAATTTGTTTTTTCAATTTCAGTGTCTTTTTGTAGAGAATTTGTTGAATTGAGCATTCTCCTGAGTTCACTGGAATTAAAAGGTAGAACTCAGAGTATGTTTGGCTCCTATCACTTAAAGCGGTCAGCACCGTTAATTGGTAATCTTGGGAAGTTAATTATTCTGATCTTTAGCACACAGTGGGATTACCCACAGTGATGCAGTGAAATGCTTCAATTTTTGATTTTTAAACCACTCCACTTGCTATCATTTTTTTTTATTTTCTTTTTTTTAAAGAATTTAGAATTCACTGGGCTGAGTATTTACAAATTTCACAGAACATTTTGTTCTCTGATTTAAATCCTGCATACCAAGTGCCTGCCTGGGGCAAAGACAAAAAAATTTAGCTTTGATACTCTAAAACTGGTTGAATAAATCCTGTGCAGCTGGCCTGCGTGAAATGTGCCCAGTGACAGCAAGCGGCAGCGAGGATTCAGAGGGATAGAGAGAGCTCTGTGCTGTCAGATGTTACAGTGTTTTATTGCTTTGCCTGGGAATGGCAGGAATGTGTAGGTATCTCTGCTGCTCAGTGTAAGGGTGCAGAGTGGTTCCCTCAGGCATGTACATGGACCAAACTGCTGCACAAGTGTGCAATGTTGCTTTATGTGTGTTTGTAGATAATCTGATGTTTTCCAACTTTGGAACTGTGGTTAAAGCCTTAAAGAGAATGTGTGAGTCTGCAGCAGCTGAGAATACATTTCCAGCACTGGAGGTTCCCATGTGGTTGTCTGTCTGTCCCATCCTCAGTGAGGAATTGTCTAACCTGTACTGTGGTGTTCATCAGGGGAAATTCTTGGAGACTTGTTTAAATGTTCAAGCCAACGCAGTACAGGTTACACTTGTGTGTACTTGTGGGTGAGATGTCAGGGACTATTATGGATTGGAAGCTGTTTTTTCTGCCTGTGCTGTTCTCACTACCAGCTCTGTTCATCCAACTGTCTCTCATCACTTTGCTTCTCTTTGTAATATAACCCAGCTGAGACATGGTCCTGAGGGAAAAGTGGCTTAAATCTGAATCTTGAAAAGTCAAGAATTAAAAGATGCATAGCTCAGGAAAATAAATTTTGGAATACGAAATTATGAAGGCTGTGACTGCAATTTGCAGCAAGGTCATGTTTTCCTCTGATAGTGCATCAACAGGAATTTGGAAATCCTGCTTTTACACATGTGGTGTGAGCAGAGTGCTTTTAGCCATGCTTTGCAGTGCCATCTCTGTGAATCCAGCTCCATTCTCAGGCTCCAGAGAGCTTCCAGGTTCTCCAGAAAGAAGCACAGGAGTAATTGCAATGATTGAGATCAGATTTACAGAACTGGCCTCTGGAGAATGGCAGGACTCAGAAAAGAAAGAAACATAGAGGCTTTCATTAGTTCAGGTGTTTATCAGAAATACACTGAGAGGGACTTTAAAAAGAGATTTGTATGTATTGGATGGTAAACAAATTTCCAGCAAAATGAAGATGAGGTAAGAATAAAACTTGCCTTGGAGACGGTTAGGCCAATAGTTTCTGACAGGTTTGTTTATTTGTTTGTTTTCTCTTCCTGTGTCATTTGTAGAGATCCTACATTGAAATTTTGCTCTGTCCTACAGGGACCCCTGGCTTGAGCAAGTGCATGACAATTCTTAGGATGCCTGTGCTGAAAGACTTCTCTTAATGGAGTTTGGTTTCATTTGTTCCAGAATGGGATTGCCCTTGTTGCTGTTGCTGCAGGCTCATGATCTGGACCCAACCCCAGGACTCAAGCAGGACTGAAGGACACATGGTAAGATTGTGTTACCTGTGCACAGGAGGATGGTGAAATCTGGGATATGTAGCTTGTGACTTTCAGCTGTCTGGTCTGAAGCAAGGGACAGGAAGTTTCTGTGTTGATGGAAGAGCAGTGGAGAGCAAGAAGAGGAGGTGAAAAATCCTTAGGAAAACTAAAAACAGAAGAGAAGCAGCCCTGAGAGTGAGCCAAAGCTTTTGGTTGTGTATGTGAGCATTACTCATATAACTTCAAGAGGGTACATGCTTTAACTGAGCATGTACCAGCTGAGGACTTGGCCCATAATGTCCTTTATAAAGCTCTGGTTCCTCCCCAAATAGTTTTTCCCTTCCTCTTCAAAGGGCACCTGTTGTTGGTGGAGTTGGTGATGATACTGGATTAGTGCACATGCAGTCAGCCTGCTTGGCCTCGGCCCTTTGGACCCAAAATGAACTCCAGCTGCTGCTGCCCAGAGCAGGTGCTTCATCCAGCCTGAGCAGCTGTTAGAATGCACACTGTCATGGCCAAGAGGAGGGGGGAGGTCCCCTGGAGGACCCAGAGGAACAACTGATCCGCAGCAAGCAAGGAACAGGGAAGTGTGCCATGGAGACCTGGTTTTTATACCCAGCAGGCAAAAGTTGTTCTAGCATTTCCTTGTGGAAATAGGGAACAGTGGCTGTCACTGCGCCCACTGGGCCTGCCCAGTATCATGATGGATTATGGTTCTCAAAAAGAGGCTGAGGGACCACTAAAGACCAGCAGGACTGACTGGTTGTAGTCACTGGTTTAAAGCTCCGGTGAGTGGCCCAGCAAAAGTGAGATTGGGCATAGAACAGTGCAGAGGTTAATGGCCTGCTACTTGTGATAGCTTGGGCTTCACTCTCACATTGCTGGAGGGAGGAAAACAAAAGCAGAGTTATCTAGGGTGTGAAGCAACTACAGGGAACAGTGCCAGGGAATGGAGGCAGAGGGGATGACCTGGGGGTATATGGAGATGTGATGGTTGGGAGTTTGGGGTCAGAGTTTGAGGACGGGGCACAGATAGTTTGTGTCAGAGATAAAGCAGCAGCAAACCATGATTAGAGTGATAGGGACAGGACAAGGATGCAGGTTTTTTGGAGTAAAGGAATCACAACCTTCAAAGGGATCAGGGCAGCTTGGAGTAAGGTTAACCCAGACCTACAGCAAGAGGTAGTGGGGAGTACCTTGCAGAGCAGAGAGTTTCACAGGATGAGAAGCTGTTCAAAGTAATTTCCATCACTGGCATCACAAACAGCCCTTTCCAAGTCCCTTACAGCATTCCTTCAATTTATTCCCCTTCAACTCTTGTCACTGACCTAGCAGTGTTTCCCATGCAGTCCTGCACACTCAGATTATTCTCCTGCTGTTAGCAACAGTGCTCCTGGCCTCCCTTTCCAGGAGCATGCACTCTCTGGTTGTGTCTGCATATGTCACTGTTGGCATTAACACCAAGTTTAATGTGACTCCTTAGGTCCCATCCTCTTACCTGTATTCATTAAAGTTACTAGAGTCCTTCCACTTCCTCTGATAGGCTCACGTTGTGTCCTGTCCTTTGGGTGGTTTTTGTCATATCCCATCAGCCAGACTTTTCATTCTGTGCATCTTTGCTGATTGCTCAACCAGGTTTCCACTGAACCTCCATAAGGAGGGGTAAATGCTAAGCAAGGATACTTCCTTGTACAGCTGTAAAAGGATTATTCAGGCCAGATTTCATTACAGCATAGCCTAAGAGTAGGAGAAAACATGAATATCAGAGGCCTCTCTTTGTCAGGAAATGGGATTTCCGCAGGTGCTTGGTTGT
This sequence comes from Camarhynchus parvulus, assembly GCF_901933205.1. Lineage (NCBI taxonomy): Eukaryota > Metazoa > Chordata > Aves > Passeriformes > Thraupidae > Camarhynchus > Camarhynchus parvulus. The sequence continues at coordinate 13,254,169 of NC_044575.1, read as the reverse complement.
AAATGCTTTGCATGCTTCTAAGGCTTGGCACATGGCATTGCTGAATCCTGATTCAGGATGCAAGAATGTCTTATGACCCCTGCCATGAAAACTGGTGTCTGGCCATGTTTGGAAATCAGCCGTCGATGATGACAGTAGATGAGTATGGGTGAAATGAGCAGCTTGGCTTCGACACTAAGCGAGACTTGTTAAACATTGTAAATACAGATGTCCAATTCATATTTTGAATAATGAATATTATGAACTTTTCTGTAGCAAGTGGTAAGAAACTGGATCATCTTTCTTCATCTGCTCACTGCCTTCACAGAATTTGCAAGTGTGACAAAGTATTTCAACCCTTTACAGGATTAGGTAAGATTGGTGGTCATAATTCATGGGTACAGTTGCACAGATATAGTCTAGATAGCCAAATATATTGACTTAAAGCTACTTATGTGGTGGCAGGGAAGTTGTTTCCATTTTGGTTTATTTGTTTCTTGGGTTGGTCAGGTTATACAGCTGACTTCAGTTGTTTATTCTTTTGGATGAAAATCTGCAGCTGTACAGGCCTGTACAATTTCTGTCCCAGTGTAGCTCTTCCATCAGGTATTCCTGCTATTTGCTTTGCTTCTACATGAAAATTAAGGAATTGGGAAGATGGTACCAGAAACTCTACATGAATGAAATTCTCAAGGCTGTTAAGGAGAGAGATTTGTTAGGAGTAGGGTGTTTCTGTGTTCTGTTCTCACATCCCTTGGACATCCACTGTTACATTTGGAAAGAAACACAACTGTTACCAGTGTGTGGTGTAGCTCTGTGCCAGGGGAAATGTCCTCTGATGCTCCTGTGGATGTACCAGCAATAGTTCTGTGATGTCTCCTTACCTGTCTGATAGCATGGCTGGCTGATGTCCACACCCCTGATCACCTGGCAGCTCCTGCCCTGCCTCCTTCCTCTCTACTTCTCTTCCTCAGCTTCCTTGAACTCAAGACGAATGAAAGTTCAGCTTTTCAAATCTTGGTGGAGTAGTGAATTCTTGCTAAAAACCAAACCAAATGCCATTTTCAGAGTGGCTCTCTATTTAAGTGTGGTAACACATTTAATTTGGTGTTCCAGAGGTTTTTAACAACCCACATGTAGATAGGGATTTTTGAAGCACGTCTTTTGCTGATGAAAATGTAATTAGGTACCAAGGATTTAAACCATCCTAAAGGATGTGTGGCAATGCCCAGTGTCCTGTCTGGTGAGGAACCACAGTGTGAAACAGTTTGGGTGTAGTAGATCATAATTTACTAACTGCTGGATTAAGACTAAGGAAATAAAGAGCTTGTTAGCAGGCCTCCGCATTTAGGGGATCTGGAAAGCCAAGAGGTTTACTTTATATGAGACCCATGTTATGCTGTGCAGGAATTCCCAGTTCAGGGTCAAAAATACTGAGAGTGCCCTTTCACCAGAGAGCTGACAATTAGCTTGCTGCCGGGAGGAAAAACAGCCTTTAAGTGGTGAGTGAGTGAACAGGGTGTCAGCAATGTACCTGGAGAGAGGGGCAGCACACAGTCAGAGCCAGTGACATTCTTCACACCTGCTGTGGGGCATAACAGTAGCTGGCTGCCTCAGCCCGTGGCACTACAAGCAGAGCATTGTGCTGTGACACAGCCTGGACAGCGATTGAATTACACACCGATTAGGTCTTCGCCTTCTCCCTGTCACTGTGGACAATGGAGAATCAGAGAAGTGGACATGAGAGCTTTAGCAGGCCTTGTGCTCTCCAGCAGAGGAGGATTAGTTTGTAAATGGTAAATTGTGTTGGGGCCAAGAGTCGTAAAACTGAACTCTTGCCCTACTGCTGCCTCAAAGGCACAGGCTCTGCAGAAAAGCCCTTCTCCCCCCTTCTGCTAAATGCTGTGATCAGGGGAGGGGTGGGCATATGGTGGAATCTGCTCCTCCTTTCCTCTGCCAAAGAAGGAAGAAGAAACTGGTGCATTTGTACAAATTTTGCTCCTCACCATCTCTTACTATCTTTTCTAAGGAAGGACATGGGGTTAAATTAACCAATCTTCTGCCATTTCCACAGGATGTGGATTTGCCTCTCCCCGAGGTGCTGCTGGCTGGTTCACTGCCTGCTGAAGGGTGTCTCTAAGACCTGATGTAACCTGAAGCATGCACTTCTGCAGGAGGCCTGCAGCAGGGCTGGAGGACTGCAAACACTGCATCCCTTCCCTCCTGTCAGCTGCTGCCGCATGACTGCAGTGCCTCTGCTGTGCTCTCAGCTCCTTCACACTGAAATGTTCCTCGTGGTGGTTTGTATGGAGCTGCCTTGGAGGCTTTACTTTTGGTAGCAGTTGCCATGTCATTCATGAAGATGGGTTTATCCTTGCCTTTATTCCACTGGGACCAGCTGCTCTACCCACAGGCACCAAAAGTGGCAAATCTTCCATAATATTTTTTAATTTTCAATTGAAGCTCTACATCACATTAACTTCTTGGGGTTTTTTGAGAGGTAAAGACACTTTTTTTTTTTTTAGAAACAACACCAAATAAAAACCCAAACACCACAGCCCAACAAACCCAAAACTAACAGAAAAAAAAAATCAAAGCCCACACATTGAACCCAAGTTGGAGAAACAACTGCATTGTGTGACTGATACAGTCCATGGGAGTACAAAGCATTCCAAACTGATCTTGCACATCCACTCCTTGTACCTATTAATAGCTTTTAGGCATGGGCATAGACATGGAGATGGGCAAGAGTAGTTTGTCATGCAAACATTTATCTGGGATCTATTTTATAAAACTAAATATTTCAATGTGATAAAGTGGAAATTTTAAAGCATTGGGGGAGATAAGGGAGGATGTAACTGTCCTTAAACTGAGGTTGGATTAGGCAGTCTCACATCTTGGAGTCTGCCAGTAAATAGCAAAGTATATGAGCAATGGGAATATGTCCTTCTTAATCTGTAAAAAGAAAAGGACTGTTTTGAAAATCCATCAATCTTTCAAATCATCTTAAGGCATATTGATCCTGAATCATCCCAGGGTAATTCAACAGGGGCGTTCTTGTTAGTGATCTAAAAATACAAATGTGGTTGAATACATGCAAAACTGTATCTTATTCCAGTTGTCTTTATTACTGCAATAAATGATACCAACTCTCTCTTCCTACAGACTTTATCTCATCTGTTTATAGTGTTGGCATTTATTTTGTTTTGAGCTGAGAAACAATGCATGCCTAGATACTGTAAGGTTCTAGAGGCTTAATGAACATACCATGTAAAAGGAATTGTTTCTGCTCTGGTTACTAGTTTGAACTGAGAAAAGATACTCATATTTCATACTCCTGAAAGAAATCGTAGACTTGCTGTAATACAGCAGTTCTGAGTAATCTGCTCATAAATGATCCATTCTGGATCCAGAAAACTCCCAAATCTCTCCCACCTATTTTCTCTAATAGGTGGCAAATCCTTAATAGCTCTCAAAAATGCTGACAAGTCTGCAGGGTATGAAGGCTTTGCTTTGGTTTATTTTTTGTAAAACTTGGTAAAAAAATATGAATGAGAAATGTAGCTGTTGTTCAACACAGTACTGATAACTGAGAGTTCATTTTCAAAACTGGAAAACAACCGCTATTCTAAGTAGTCACTGTTGGTTTTACTGCTATGGAGTTTTTCAGAGGTAAGTTTTAAAACAAAAATGGAAAACCAGTCATTCACGAGTGCTGATACAGGAATGACAGAGGTTAATACCACTGACATCATGTTGGAACTGTATAGCATTTTGTTAATGGTTATTAATGCCCTGCTGCTGGGAGACAGACAGTGCCAGCTGCCATTGGTGTGGTGCCTCTGCGGGTGTGCCTGGGCCTCTCCTCAGGAAAGAGAGGGCCCTGAGGAAGGCTCAAATCTGCTCCCTCCACTGAAACAGGAGGAGAGACAGCACTGAGAGAAGGCACTTGCAGTGTCTTGTTCAGAATAGGGCTTGGAGAGTGAAGCAGGAGCAGTAGACACCTATGGAGCCGCATCCAGGAGGTACTGAGGACTTCTGTTCAATTCAGATCTCCAGGACTAAACTCAAAGATACACATCCTTTGGAAGAAAACAGCAATAGATTCAGATAAGCATGCATGGAAATGATGCCAGTAAGCCTGGGGGAGAAGCCTAGGTTCATGTAAAAGAACTCAGAGCTTTGTACATCAGGGGAAAGGAGTCAGAAATGCTGTAGACTGAAGGAGAAAAGCCCTTGAGAGGAAGGGAAAGGAACTTTGTAATGGCAGAATGATGATGGATATGGAATAATTAATTAGCTTTGACTACATCATATTCATTGTACTTCTAGATTTGTGGGTTTAGCTGCCTCACTTGGGGCTGGCTATTACTTTGCATAATACCTTTGAATTTCATCCACCATAAGGGAATGAAACAGATACAGAAAAGTGCAATATGTCAGTATAGCATATCAAATTGAGACAGGCATTTTTAGCAGTCTGTACTGAACAGAGGTTTAAGCCTGCATTAGATTATTCCATAAGTGTATTGTTGTTATGACAAACCTGAAATGAGCTAAAAGCATTTCAGTAGATCAAAAAAGGAAACTTTGATTTTCTTTCCCACAGCCCGGACCCAAAATAGGATTGCCAGCCAGTCTTACATGGCCTGGCTGTGTACTACACAATCCCCCCCGGCGAATGGGAGCAGAACACCTGGAGATGAGTTGTGAGTCCTGAGTAACTGGCTCACCAGGTCTCTCCAAATTGTTCAGCTTCTAGATCTCTTTAAATGCTGGTGCAGTGTAACCTGAATAATGCACTGGGAGTGTTTAGCCAAGAAATACCTGATGGCCAAAGGACATTTTGATGATGACTGCTATCTGATGTGCCACACAGACTCTTGTACTCTCTTTCATGCTAATTAAAAACTAGTATATCACTGCTTATGTCTTCTAAAAGGGAAAATGCGAGTTTGATCCCAAGAACCTCAGGTTTGGGCACACAATTTAGTTTTAAACCCCATTAATTTTGCACAGCCATTAATTATAAGCAATAAGTGGGAACATCCATGCAATATTGTACATGTACTCCCCAGTTACGCAGCCTAATATTCAAACACAATGATTTGTACAGACTTTATTTTCTCTGACTTTTACAAATAGAGTTGCCCATACAAATAGTTTGCAGTCAGTTTTCCTCAGTTCAAAGTGTGAGCAGCAGGAGCAGCAGGTCAAGGGGAGCAGTTTTTCCCCTCTGCACGGCATTGCAGCATCATTACTGCAGGTAAATTGTTTGTCTGGTTTTAAGGACTTTCTTTATTATTTTTTCTTTAAAAATTTTCTTTAGCCACCTAAAATGGTTCATATTACTCTTTCCAGTAGCTCAGACTTCTATAATTACTACAAGAAATTTGCAAGGAAAAAAGAATGTGTAACCAAACACACTGGCAATTTTGAAAAGCTTCAAATTGAAAGTAACATTGGAATTCTGTATTTTTTCAAGAAAATAGACTCTTACTCATTAACTTCTAATCTTTGATTATTATTTCACTTTGTTGGTAGATAATATTTAGAAGAATTTTGAATGGCTGTGGCTCAAGCTTGACTTTTCATTTGCATTTCAAACTGGGGCAAACAAACCAAAATGAAGTTGAATAAGCTTCTACTCACTCCAATCAGTGCAGGATAGCCCCTACAATCGGGCTTTGCCTCTTGAAATTTTTCTTCTGGGGGTGAGGAAAGAGGAGAATTTGTCTAAAATTTGCAGTTAACAGAGTCTATAATTAATAATTAACAGAGCAGCAATGAGCCTCTAAAAGGTGCTTTTATCTTAAAGTAATAAACAATCAATACAAGGTCATTTCTGAAGGATAAAGTGGCAGTTTGGCTTGGGTGGGGTTTTTTTGGTGAGTTTGGGTTTCTTTGCATATAAGGAAATATGGTAACTGGTGCCTCTTATTGTGCCTACAATGTAACTGACTCTGGAAGCTTGATTTATTGTTTTGGATTTGTAGCTGGTGAAAAGGAAGTTAAAAATAATTTCCAAAACCTGATCTCTAGCAGATGAAGATCTTGCAGAAAAACAGTCAGGTATGTTTTAATGCACTGAGATTTGGGTCTTCTTCTGGGTGTTGCATTATGAGTCTGTTCAAAGTACTTCACCTCTTTAAGATTTTGACTATGTTGCCATTTCCCTATAGTTGCCAGTGTGGCGCCTGTCTGGAAATTAATCATCCTGTATTTGTGTCAACATGAGGTGCTTGTCTGGAAACCTGTGTGGAATGGTTGAATGTGCCATGGGCTCTTTATTGGTGTGTATGACTGCTGTGTACAGAGCCATACATTGAGCTATTTCTGGCTGTGTTTTGGAGGGTTTGAGCTGAATTCTGTGTCTCTTTACTGACTGTAATGTGTGTGTGTTTTCTTCCTTAATGGAAAGAGAATAGGACTTTTGATCTGGTCAAGACAAGAGAAACAATGAAAGACTTCCCTGTGATGTGTAATATCATTTTTATGGTCACTGTTGATAAAAGTAACTCCCTAACCTGAAATCATGTGTGCCAAGTTATCTTCACTGTCATTGTGAGAGCAGCAGCAAAAGGTTCACATAATTATTAACTGGACTTTTATGGATAAAGTACATACAAGTACATACCTTTCTCCTAGAAAGAGGTAGTATCCTACCTGGTTTCACTCAAGCAACAGGAAGAATTTTAGAATCACAGAATGGCCTGGGTTGGAGGGACTTTAAAGATCCACCCCCTCTGCTGTGAGCAGGGGGGACACCTTCAACTAGACCAAGGTTGCTCAGAGCCCCATCTCCAACCTGGCCTTGAAACACTTCCATGGATGGGCCATCTACGCTTCTCTGGGCAATCTGTACCAGTGTCTCATCATTCTCACAGTAAAGAATTTCTTAATATCTAATCTAAACCTATATTCTTTCATTTTAATACCATTCTTCTCCTGATGAAAAGTCCCTTCCCAGGTCTTGTAAGCCCCCTTTAAGTACGGGAAGATGCTATAAAGCCTCCTCAGAACCTTCTCTTCTCCAGGCTGAACAGCCCCGGCTCTCTCAGCCTGCCAAATTTCTTTAGTATTTGAAAAATGCTGAAGAGCACTTGTTTTTTTGCTTTTCTTCCCCTCCTCGTTACGAAATGGAAGGACTTGCACTCTTGTTACTTCTTGGGAGATACATTAATTCACCATAGGCTTTTATACATGAACAGGTTTATGGAGTTGTGTTGCCAAATTGATAATGCCAGAGGAAGATGTAAAAGTATAAGGGAAACATGAAATTGAATGTCTTAATTAAAGGTACAAACTGCAGATGTGAGCAAACTGTAAAGCGTTTCAAACTGTGAAGGAAATGAAGGAAACTGATTTCATTGGGAGCTGAAGATGTTAAATAAGCACCTTGAGTAGAAAGGATGCTGGCAAACACTGAGGATGGGGTTTAGGTGCTGGGGAACCATGTGATGCTCCAAAGCTAGGTTTTTTTAGGGAGTTGAATGGGTTTATAAATATGAGCACTTCAGTCATGTGCCTCAAAAGAACATCTCTTCAACCTGTACATATTATAAATAAAGGAGATTAAAAGGGAGAAAGTTGAAGAACTTTGTTCAAGTGCTTAAGTATCTGGAAACATCCAAGTGAATCAGACTTGTCTTGCAAAAAGAATGGTGCAGTAAGTCAGTGTTGTAGGCTATCATAAGCATCTGTCTCTGAATCGGCATATATGCCATCATGAAATTGCAGAACAGGGCTCATAAGAACAGTCTAAGATTTTGATTAGTAAGGCTGAAGGTTGGGGGCAGCTCCTTGTCTGCAGAGACTGCTTTCTTTTGAAAAACTGAGGGCTTAGTTTCCCCTGCCACAACCCTGTGGCGATTGGCAGCACCTCAGCCTGATCTATGAACTTAAAACACATTTGATCTATATGCTGGTGCTCACTGCCAGGTCCTGCCACTCCACCTGAATAACTATAACATGCTCATAAATCAGGAGAGAGCATTCCTCGCTGACACCATCCCAAATGCCCTACTGAGCTGAAGCCTGTGTTAGCCATCAATGTCTCTTACATAAACATGTCATACTTTAAAGTAGGGTCTTGCAAAAAGCACAAACAATATGCTGGTATGGAGGGGCCACACAAAGTCAAGAGCTGTTAAGTGGGGGGAAGAGGAGAAGAAGAATCTCTTGATGATAAATATATCTACCAGACACATATGGAAAGAAATTAGTTAAGTCTAGCTTACATTTCTTTCAAAATGAAATAGTCAGATGTGGAAATGATTGTCATATTCCCTGGGGAACTTGGAAGCTAGGAGCCACAAGAAAATAGTGATGCACACTTTGGCTTTTGTTGTATTCCTTTCAGCCTACTCTTCATCCCACACCTCATGCATCAGATTCCCAGTAGTCTGTGTATCGGATTAGGTAGAGAAAAAACCTCAGTTGCATTTGGTTTGCTATAGAAAGCTGAGTGAGAACAATGGCCCAGTCTGTGTGTGCATTCAAAACCACTTCCTAAGCCTTGTTTAAAGTCACCCACCAACACTGTGGCTGGTAGTTCCTGTCTCCCAGATCTCAATCCTCACACAAGCTGATGCCAATTTTGAACATGTTAAGAGAAATGTTAAGGAGCATCCCAGGCACACCTTTGTTATAGTACACAGCTGAGTGACTTGTAAACCTCATGTGTTTGTGTTGGTACAGCCTTTGATGTGAATTGGTAAGGAGAGTGCTCTCCACCCCAGCAGCTGGAACACACACAGCCAGAAGTGACACCAGGCTGTAAAGAGCGTCTGCGGCCGCCCCTGTCAGATGGGTCACAAATCACGGGGCTGACAGGTGCCTGTGCCGGATCCTGAGCCAGGGTGTGCCTTGGTGTGCAGCAGCAGGTAGGAAACCTGCCTGGTGGGTGGCCACATTGTACAAATGACTCAAATTCTCTGCTCAGGGGCAGCCTGTTGCACAGCTTGGCGCAGAATCAGGAACATTTGCTTTTCCTTAAATTGGGATGAGTGCTGCTTATGCTCTGACTTCAGGTTGGGTTCAATTTCACACTCTTTAATAGTCATGATAACCTTAGGGTTAATTTGTAGTGTTAAGGCAAGAGGGGTTTGTGAAACACAAACCTGAGCCTGCAGTTCCCCAATTGCTCCTACGGAAAGAGTCAGGCCTTCAGCACCCATGTTGCTCTCCCAAGGAGGGAGATCCAGCATGCAAGAGGGAGGTGTGAGTGCTCACATCCTGGAAGGGCTTCAGGGTGTTTGGGCATGGACTCTTCTTATGGAATATCTAATCTATCCCTGTGAGTAATTTCTAACTGATGAGGATGATTGATGAGTATTATTCTGCTGTGGGAGCCTGAACCATAGTTAGCATTTGTGATGGTGATGACCTTCCAAAAATGCATATGGGAGACATGACACAATTTTTTTCCACTGTCTGCTTAGAATTGGTTTTTACTGCTTTACCTTCTACCCATATACATTAATGCCTGAGCTGCCCTTACCCCCTCACCACCTTCTTCTATATATAATTTAAGGTCTTTAGGGATTGACACAAAGCAACCAGCCTCTAGTAGATTGCTGTTTTCATCCTAGCCCCTCGTTGGTGTTAACTGGCAGCAGCACTCACCTTATGTAGTGCTTTGTGGCAGGTCTATGCTTTTACATCCCAGCCTTTAGAGAAGCAGGCAAGCTTTTGGTCAGGGGCAACAGCTTTTACATGACTTTTTTTAGAACCAGAAGGCAAAGGCTGAGGCAGCAGCTCTGAACATGTGCTGGCCTCCAGAGAGGCTCCTCACTGCTGTGCAGCTGTTGTGAGAGCTGGGGAGGACATGGGGCTCCAAAGCCGAGTGCCACATGTGCTTAGGCAGCCCCTGGCAATCTTGCCTCAAGTTGGCTTCTGTTTAGGTGGTGGTGGTTTTTTTCTTTTTCCAGGCAGTCACTTGATAGGGTATAATCCTGTAAGATACTCAGCAAAGAAGCTGATACAGGAAAGTATTTCTGCAGACGCTTAATTTTCAGTGAATAAGTGGTCCTTTTATGTGGGTGGGAGCACTCATGTGCTTAAAGTTAAGCACATGCTTAAGTGCTTTCTTGGATTGGGGCCAAAATGCTAATGTGATGGAGATTCCCTTTCTCAAGTAACTGCAGTGTTCAGGACTTCATGTGGACCCCTGGGCCTGCAGGATTACTGAAATACACCCATGACTGGTGAATATTGGACACTTTTGTTCTTAAACTTTTCATTTTCAACAAAACCTTCATGCAATGTTGCTATATTATGACTTTTATATTTTGCATACAAAGAATAGTTGTTTGCTAGGCCTGTGACAGACTTGAAAAGAAACTCTATTGCTGACCTCAAATTGATTTTCTTATGAGGATATTTTATTTTTTCTGTTTTAGGAAAAAACAAAGATTCCTTCAGCACCTTTTGCTATGTTTTTGATCTTTAAACTCTTCCTACTACACTTCTGGAAGAAAATCAGCCTTTGAGGGGCACCACTAAGATGTTGAATTCCAACTGCTGGGAGTCTCTCGTGTGATGTTGCACTTGCTGACGATAGTCTGCTTTGATGACAGCAGTGGTAACAAGGCCAAAGCACACATGTGTGGGATGTGACAGGGCTGTGCACCTGTCTCGGGCAGGGGGCACCAGGTCTTCCCCGTGGCAGCCTCCTCAGTGGCTGTGCTAATCACCGGCAGTGACACGGGGGTGACACTCGCCGTGCCCGGCAGACAGGAACGAGCAGGGTGCAGGGGCTCTAAGTACACAGCTGCTTCGCAAATTATGATGCACAGGGTCAGAGGTCACTGCAGAAAAAGCAGATAAAATTATGCTTCCTACTGCCACCATGCCACATCAAAATGGTAAATTGTTTGTTTTATAGTAGGTCTGTCAAGCTGTTCTGCTGTAGCAGACACGTGAATTTCTCAGCTCACTTGTAGCTCTTTAACAATAAAGGGGTTTGTTTTCTACATATTGTGCTAGAGATTTCTTTCTGTACCTGTTGTTCTTTGCTGCTATAAAATGGAAGTTTTTAGACATTTTTAAAGTGTTTCCCTGGTGGTGAGGCTTGGCAGCAGGGTGAGGGTGTGGGGCCAGCAGTGCTGCAGGATTTGTCTGCTCTGGCCATGCTGTGTGTGGGCACAGCAGCTTGTGGGCTCCCCTTGGATACCTGGGATATGGAATAAGCTGTGGGCAGATGGCTGTGCACAGGGTGAGCCATCTAGGTTAATGACCTGGGCAATGCTGTCTGCTTCTGTTCCTGTTTCAGAAATAGGGCAGATCTTTATCCTGTGTGCAGCATCCACTCACTTTTCCCAGAGCTGACACCTCTCTGCTGTCCTTTCCACTTGAATTTGTATTGAACAAGGGATGGTGCTTACAAGAAACTTGTGGAACTAAGAGTGAGAACCAGGCTGGAAAAACCATAAGAGTTCAAATATGTAGGGTATGTGATGCTTTCTCCAGCTTTGACTTTTTTTGAGTTCCTTTTTATTGTGAAGGGCTTGTTAATTTTTTGTTAAATTCTTCAACCATAACTGTGACCAAAGAGAGGAATGCATCTGACAAGTGCAATAAAGCAACTGTTCCGTGTTTATGGCAAGTGCTATACTTTTATGCTATTAATTCAAATTGCCTGGATTTTTATAAAACTGGGACAGTATAGGATTACCTACCTTGCTAGAACAGTTGAAATGGATCACACTACAAAGTAGAACACAACTCCCTATCAAATTTTAGAGGAAATAATCTTGGAGTCATAGGGGAGGCGTATGTCTCTGGAGCACAGCTTTTAGATGCATTTTTGTAGCCAGCAAATGTTAGGAGTCCCGAAGAGAAATAACAGGAAAATGCCATTAAGTAAAATAGAAAGTTCAGTCCAAAAGGCAAATCAGTTGCACTGCATGTAAGGTAATGACACTTAGGAGGACACAGGTAACTCAGAAATGTGTTTTGCTACACTGCTGTAACTAAGCAGAGAACGTGACTGCTGTACTCAGTCCTCTTCCAAGGGGAAAAGTGGTGACAAGTGTACATGGGCACAATTTCCTTGAGCAGATTCTGCTGAAAACCAAAGGTGAGCAAATAAGTATTTTTCTTCAGGTTGATGGTTGTACAGGCAAGGAAAAATCATCTGGGACCAGAGAAGTCTTTAGAGAATGAAGAAAGCATGAATGTGTTCCAAGACCAACACACTGCTTCAATTCCAGGTATTTTTAATTTCTTTTTTTTTTCCAAAGTAACAGCAAGAAATCTGGGGTCTTGTTTGTTTATTTGTTTTTGTTTGTTTGTCTGGGGATTTTTGGCTTTTTAATTAACAAGGTAATATTCAGAAGTCATGTGGAGCTCCAAGAGGGAGGGAGTGTGGGCATCCCTACCTCTTTACATACCTCCAGCAGGGTTAGCATTCATGTCACAAAGCTGTTGATGCTCTCCTGTGAGCCTGGCAGAGCAGAAAGAGGGTCTGAATTCAAGTTTCTGCTTCCAAAAATAGTCTGACCACCGAATGAAGGATATGAAGTGGAAAACCTGGTAAGAATGACCATAGTGACCAGTACATGAATTCCCATGAATGTGTAACTTGTTTTCTTACACTAAAAAGGAATAATGGGGTTGGGTAGAATGGACACCCCCAAATAAGCTGGGAAGACTCTCTGAGACAAACCTGGCTCAACATTACTTGAGTTTAGGATAAGTGCAGATAAGTAATTAAATGTTCTTAAACTTTCTTTCACTTAGGCTTTCTTTGAAGCCAAGATTTTTGGTACAGAGATAAACTGCTCTGCTGCTCTCCAGGGAAGGACTGGGTGTTTCTCCCTGCTGGATCTCATGTTCATGGTGTGCTCAGTCAGTTCTGGTCAGTGACTGCAACCCGATAGCCATTGCTAAATCTTCAGTGTCTTCTTGAAGGGACTCTGTGGAAAAGGGATAGTCACCATGGCAAGAACAACTTGTATTAGAGTCTGAATGGAACCAAGGCATTTGGATTTTGGAGGTGGTTGCTCATGTGCCAAAGAGGCTAACCCCTGTTTTTGTCAGCTCCCCATCTTTGTGGGATAGTCTAGCTCTCAGTGCCTACTAAGCAGTTGGTGTGCAAATGTTGGCTTTTTGAACTGCAGTATTTGTTTGAGCCTTGTGTCACCTGACTTTGAGGTCAGTGAACCTCACCATTCATCTTGGACAAATTCTTCTTGTATTGTCAGGCTTCTGTTTTGGAAATGAAGTTATGATCCTTGCTGTCGCCTCATGAGTGACAAATATAAGGCAATGGAAAAGGACTTACCCCTAATCCAGCAAAATTAATTGCATAACAAAGTTGATCACTGAACAAGAAAATAGAGCTGGGCAGAGAGTCAAGATATCTCCATTTGGTTTGAGCCAACTTCTTCCTGATTAAAAACTGTAACATATTTTATTTATAATACCATTCTTGAACTCTTACATTTTTTACCACTATCTTAATCACTTCAAAACTACAGTGTTTGCTCAGGTCCTTAAGGTGACTTCTAACAATAGCAGCAGAAAGAATGATCCACTGATGCTTTGTGAGGATAATCCCGAAGTCTGTGGCACGTCATCAACCAGAGGGTGTCATTCCCTGCCCATTATGTTTATTTTTTTCTTGTACTTGAGAAACAGGTTTGTATTTGAGGTTTTCAGTTTAGACCTGTGTCCTTTGTTCTGAAAACAATTCCTAAGCAGTTCCTGAAGATTTTCCTCAAAGGTTTGGGAGGGTAGAACTAGAAAAGTGAAACTGCTTCTAGGCCAGTCTTTTCTTACTTATGTTTCTTTCTTGGAGTGCACTGTTAAATGCACTGTGGAGCCTGGGATGAACAGGTCATCCCATGCTATGTGTTACCCTATAGCTAATGCCAACTGCAATTTCAAGTGCTCCCTCCTAATCTCTCCCCCTCATGCATTATTTCCTTGTGCAGCATTAACACACCACATGCTGATCCACTGTTGCTTCATGGATTTAGAAAATAATCTGGAGGCCTGCAGTGATGTAAAACATTAAATATTGTTTTAAATATCGGAGGCGCCATCCTGCCTACACGGTACTTAGGGTGGGCAGCACGCCAGCGCCTTTGCTGGCATGTGCCTGAGAACTGGAGCATGCCTGCTCCCAGGGAACAAAGCAAAGCCCAGGACAATAAGGCAGGAACGATGACAGACAGGGAAGGGCTGGCTTATGGCTTGTGCTGTTTGACCATAATATCAGCTTTGGAGACTATACTGTCTGGAGGGCTAAGAGTTTCTTTCTACACTCCTGCCTTACTGCCTGCACCTGCCCATCCGAGGGCAGGCAAGAATGAAAGGACACTTTATAGAGCTTCCAGGGGCTTGTCGGTCAGTTATTGTGCAGTGGGATTTCACTGGATGATTCATACTCCTTCTTTCACTCAGCATTGCCAGGTAACACTGGGCTGAGTGCATTTCTTCTTAGTTTGCTTCCCTCTTTCTCTTTGACACAGCAAAAAGCTGGTTTGTGTCTGGGAGGGGAAGGGGCTGGGGAAGCCTCTGTGCTGTGCTGGGCTGTGTGTGTGGAGGGAGCAGAGGTAGTGCAGTGTGCCTCCTGCACTGCTTTGGGACACCTCTGAGCTGTGCCTTTCCTTTCTGCTCCAGAGGAGTAAATTCCCACTACAGCCCTGCCTGTGGATGGGCTCTTCTTCAGCCCCAGGTTTTCAGTGCTGTATCCACACCCATGCTCACTATTTGTACAGGGACGACTAGAATAGAGCATGTGTTTTCTTTTCCTTGCAGTGACTTAGGCATGAGTAACCATGGGGAGTCGTCCTGTTTCCATTCTGAAGAGCTGCAGTTGCATGATGTCAGCTGAAAAGCTGCAGAAGCTCAGAGTGGTGTGTGCAGTTGCTCAGCCCCCTGGGCACAGCCTGCCCCTCTGTCTGCACTGGGCACACATAAACTGAGCCAAGGCTTTAGGTCACTGCCTGAGGACTGCTGACCCTGTCCTACCTGCAATGTTCCTGCTGTTGGGAAAATGTCTGTGCCCTTTAACTTTCTCATCACCACATCAGCTCCTGTCTTTGTGCCCATGGATCCCAAGTTCTTTGTGAGAGGGAGAGCACTCAGCCTATGCAAGGTGGGCCAGCACTTCTGAATTCATGGCACAGTGAATGATGTTTTGGAAGGCAAAGCCTCAGGTACTGTTGGGAACATCTACCCATGAGATGCTTAATATAGTTCATTATATTGGAGTGTCTGCATGAAAGAGGCAGGAGAAAAGGGTTGCCCACAAATATTATCAGTACAAATCAGCATGGCATTAATGCAGCCAAAGGTATGGTCTGTTTATACACCCACCCTTTAATGCATGTGAATATGCTTAATTCTGTGAGAACTTGCAAAGCCAGGAGCTATATGAACTTGGCTGTCACACACTTCTTAAAACATTATTTCTCCTTTTGCCTGCAGATCCCTCTAATGCCAAATGGCCCAAGAACTTCAAAGACATGCTGCAGCTTAAATCTGTCCTTCATGCTTTTGCTTCCTTCAGCATCTAGCTGTGGCAAGGCCGGCTTCTCACTGGCTCTAGAGGCTCTCTCTTCAGACTTTTAAATGTAAGTGAATTGTGACAGTTCATGTAACCTGGTCCAGCTGCACTAGAAATGGGCACCTTGACTCATTAGAAAAGCAGGCATCTCTCTTCCACTGGGTCCAAACTCCTCATTAGCTTTGAAATATTGCACTCTGCTCCCACCCCTCAAGTTACAGCTTCTTTGGCCAAGTTCATTACTTCTTATTTCCAGAAACTGCTATATTTCAGAGGGCTTCTGAACTGCTCACAAGGCAACTAATACAGGTAAGGTACCTGACCTAATTTTAATGTAATTGGCATTACTTTCTGAAGTTGCTTTCTCTTCAAGAGATGGAAGTGCAGAGTGTTAATGTGCCGTCTTTGAGCATTTATAGGATGAGACTCCTGAATTTTCTCTCTGCTTGCTTAAGTTTGTGTAAGCTTAGCCTCTTTCTTTTGAAGAGTTGCTGTAACTACCAACTTAACTACTGTAGTTACATTGGAACACAAAATCAGTGAAAAACAGAAATGCAATTTAGCTAGAAACCCCTAAATGCAGTATTCTCATGTTTTAACCCAGCTGACTGGTTAAGAAAGCAAGTGTGGAAGTAACACTTCCCACTCCCTGGCTGTTCCTTCCCTTGCTGGCCAGCAGCAGGCAATAGTGTCCTGTCATGTTCATGTGCAGGTGTTAGTGGGTCTCTAGCCTGGACTACTAATGGATGGGATCATCTCTGAATGTGTGCAATAAACTCAACAAATGGAAAAGCAAAAGGAAGATATTCCTACAATACCATGTATGTTGTTGATATATGTATATATCTCTTATTTCACTGAGCTGTGGGTAATCAGAAGATTCATGTTGGGTTATTTCTGAAGAAGAGACTCCCCCATTTAATGTCCAGCATAGGTTGTTGTTTCAGCCTGAGCATGTGTGCTTTGCTTGTGGTGTATTGGAAAAATGTGATAATGTCTAAAACAAGAATTATGTGGGAAAGACATGAAGATGCATAAAATGATGAAAATCCATGGGTAGAAGGATCTCATTAAGTGGACTTAGGGGATTCTCATAAATATCATTTTAGTGTGATGTAGTTCACATGATAACAAGATATTTTGTTCCACCAGCAAAATGGAGCATTAGCTTAGAGGGCTGGATTACTCATGGCACAAACATGGCTGTTATGTGCAAACTTTCAGTGTTCTGCCAAGGTCAGTTTGTGGGGGTTGAGATGAAACTGTTTCCTAAACTGTGAAAGTGATCCTGGGTGCCCAGGCTGCTGGAATGCCTGGAGGTTTTATGGATTCCTTCCCCTTTAGCCCACTAGCAGGGTATCTGCTAATGCAGGCTCCCCTTGCCTGCCTGCATCGCTCTAGTGAGGCTGGCCTTAGGAAAAGCATTGCTTCAACTCATTTTGTTTTCTGACTTCTTGTTTGCCTGCAGAAGGAGCATTTACAGCAGCCTTTTCTGTAGATAACCAAGACAAAATGTTGACCTCAGGCACTGGAAAAGATGAATGTAACACTCATGTTTGAATATGATACCAGACCCAGGATAGGAGTGGGAAGGTGTCAAGTTATAGTCAGATCTACTCTCACAGCACCTCAGATGAGAACATTTGTTTGGGAAGGGCTGGTGAAAGGTTTCATGTCATGCAGGTGAAGGGAACAAAAGGTAGGAAAACAGATTTTGGCCTGGGGCTGAGAATCTGCAGTGGGCTTGCTCCTCCTGCCCACTTGGAGGGGATGTGCACTTGCAGGTCCTGTGACCAGGCAGGTCTTGGCTGTGCCTGGAGCTTGCTTCTTGGAAAGACCATTCCTGAGGGTGCCTAGCAGAACTCCAGCTATGTTGCCCCTGCGTCAGGCTGGCTTTGTGTCCTCCCCTTGCAGCTCCCAGGCTGTTGCTGGTCTGGCTGTGCTTGCCCAGTGCTCCAGAACCTCAGCCACAGCTTCCCATTCCTGATGGCTCAGAGCAAAGCATCTCTGCTAAAGCTTGGTGTTAGAAGCATGCACTGAAATGGAGGTGTCAGAGTGGTCTCTAACTGCTGGAAGTGGTGCAGTTGCAAACTGTGTCTGTTTAGGAGCATGCTTTGTTATGGAAGGGTGTGGAAGACTCATGGAGGGAAGCTGATAAGCAGCAAATGAAGTTGGAAATACATGTTCAGGGTGAAGTTGGGGGATCAAACACAGATGATGTTCCTTTGTTTAACTGCCTTCAGATTTTATAATTCATTAATTTTTTGTCTGTGCTATACAGGATGCTAATTCAGGAGTTGAAAATCTAAGGGACATTTAGGAGGATTACCAGGCTTCCACAATGTATGTCACTGTCAGACTTAGATCCTGGGAAGATCTGTTGTAGGGCAGGACTTGTGGATGAAGGTTCTGTGTGAGTACACAAGTAGGATTAAATTTCAATCAAACCCAGAAAGAAACAGTAGAGGGCTGAAAACCATCTTCCCTCAGCTGAAGTAGTTTCTCTCTTCATACCTGTAAAGAGGACCTTGCCCAAATTCCCTTAATTTGCTTTAAAGTACATCTGAGGCCACAAGCAGATCTCAGCTCCAGTGTATTTACTGCCCTAACAGAAACAATGCACTACAACCTCACCCTAATTTTACTGGAATTGGCTGCCCCTACTCTGGAGCAGAGAGCAAGAAAAAACAAAATTAATATCTGGATAAACAGCCTATTAATTTGATGACAACTGTTGTTCTCCATGTCAGGGTCCAGAGAGCAGCCTGGGCAGTGAGCTAATGAGAACACCAGAGCCGTGCAGCCTTGGGGGAGGTGGGGGGTAGAGAAGAAAACAGAACAAACACTCCTTTTGTAGCTTGGAGCTAAGGGGATTCAGCCAAAGGTTAATTGCTTTCTACCCTAAAATGCTGTGAAGTGTTTCTGCGTGGTGTCATACAGCTGCTTCATCCCAGCCTAAGGGTGTCTGTTTCACTGGTGGGTGGCATGAGCCAAGATCCTTTTTTTAACCGCACGGGGGTGTTGCAAGGTCTCTTGAGTTAAGGATTCCAAAAATCTGGTGGAGCTTGGTTGGTATCGTTTAGGATTTCACCACATCATGGGAGCAGTTAGCAAAAACACCAAATGAGCACCAAAGGAACAGATTGTTCCTCACTAGGAATTTGTTTTAGGAGCTGCAAGTTTATTGTTTCCTCTGATTCTTTGTCAGACAATCAAATGAAAGATGCTACAGGAATCAAGAGATAAGGACAGAAATGAGTGTAATAGTAAACTCCACCTTACTGTCACCTTTGCCTCTTAGCCAATGTTTGTTGTGTGAACTTTAATTTTAATGTTCAAATCTGTTATTCCTAAGAAAAAAAAATCTGGTTTTGTATTTTTTTCCATTAATAATTCTGCTCGTGCAACTTCTGCACCGTGTAGAATTTAAAGCAATAAAATAACTTTCTATTAGAATGGGCCTGATGTAACAGATTGGGACTCTCCTGGTTGGTGGGACAACAAAAATTTCAAAAAATCAGGAAGTTGTACGTGGGGAAAATCATCCTGTGATGTTGTGGAGTCTTGTTACAGTGTCCAGGTTCCCTTGTCTGGAGATTACCATAGTGGAAGAGAATTAGAGCAGACTATTTAAGTTGGGAGGGACCTACAATGATCATCTAGTCCAATTCCAATTGACACTTGTGAGATTAAATGGAACTAATTACAAATGTGATGTCTGATCTTCCTGTAGCGTGGGTAAATTTCTGATTTTAGTGTTTGTATGTGAAGTCTCAATATTGCAAATATTTCTGCTGATATCACTTCTCTGACCTTCTTGCCTCAGTTTCTCCTGTCTGGTCATTCTGCCCATTTCCTTGTGAACATTTTTATCTTTTACTTTACTAGTACTTTCAACACTTACTTTAGTTCATGACTCCACAACTGAAGTTTATCATATACAGGGTTTAAATTCATGACCAGGAAGCTTGAGCAAGTATGTGCTCGTTGAATGTCAGAGCTTGAGTATTTTCAATGCCCATTTCAGGTAAGGAGGAGCTGTTTCCTCTGTGATTCTTATACTAAATGACAGGATGGTCTGAGAAAACCCTGAACATTTCATTAGTGTCTCTTCCTATCTCAGTCATGTGTGCATGGCTCACCCTGCACTGCTGGGAGCCCAGTCTGGTTCCACCCATCCCCCAAAAGGCAAAGTGTGGGGTCACAGCACTGCTCCAAATGACCAAGGTTTCCCCAGAGTTAATTCCCCTCAGAAAGGAGACAATTCAGGCAATAAGGGAACTAGAGATAGGAGTGCTTTGGGCTCTTGTTTGCCCTCCATGTAGGTCCTTCCCTGTCCCTTTCTGATAATGAAAGAACAGGTCTCAGTTCTTCTGCTTCCAGGGAATAATGTTAAGTCTCCTGGTGCTCAGGCAGCTAATGGTTGAATTGGGAGCACAGACAATAGCTCTTAGAGCAGTTTTAACATATGGCAAATGTTTGAAGCATTTTTTCAACAAGGTTTTGGGGTGTTCTGGTTTTGAAGTCCCCTATACCAAACAGGGTGATGTGTGTACCTCTGCTTTTGTCGGAGCTGAGTATCACAAACAGGACGGGGCTTTCTTTCTGCCTGTCAACACAGTAGAAACCCATGAGTTTTTCTAGGAGAATTTTATTTGACTCAGCAGGATTGCCTAAACTTGCAGAGACAACTGCAATCCACACTACCAGTGGTAGAGCTGCCTGGTATCACTCCTGTTTTCTGTTCCTTACTTAGTCCTCTGGCCTAATTGAAGGTGCTGACTTGTTAGTTTGCAACATGAATGGTCCCTGAGCCCAGTGGGACTGGGGAGAGGGCTCGTAATACTGATTGCATGACTCTATTAGCAACAATTTGTGTGACTGATTTGGTAGAATAGTTATGAGCCATCTGCCTGTGTCTGCAGTTACTCAGTGCCTGAAAGTGCACTTTGAAGTCAGCTTTACTGGAGCTGACCCTACTAAGTTCTTGCTTCTCATTCCTAGAACTGTTGCACAGTTAACATCAAGTTCTGCCTTGGAATCCTGGATCTTTCCAGTGAAGCAGATAGGAATTCTGAAAGGTTCTGCAGTGTCCAAGAAATCTTCAACATGGCTTTAGACTTTTGTGACTATTTCATGGGAAACAAATCTTTCCCTGTTTTCTTTTTTTTTTCCACTTCATAGGAGCATTAAACTCATTTTCTGCAAACCTGCTTTCAACGGCCTAGCTAATTTTTACTGGAAGTAATTGGACACACCTAATGAAAAGCAGAGTGGAATTTTGCTGTTGAACTGCAATGTTCTCTTCAAGTCACTGCTCTCTTCCATTTGATAATTGTCATAACAGCAGTTGAATAACCCGACTTCTCCTCTTTCCTGCCAGTGATGAAAGCTTAAAATGAGTCTTCAAAACTGTCACTCTTCTCTTAAGTTTTCTTAACAAAATGGCATTTACTCCTCTCTTAATATCTTGCTATCTAACATTAGCTTGCTGTTCAGCCTTCAGAGAGATCTCACTGGAACAGTCAACCAGGCAAGGGCTTTAGATTCTCTTGGGGTACTGCTTATCTTGAGGAGTCCAAGGGGATCGTGGTGATGCTGTTTGGGACCCCAGTCTCTTGCTGTGTAGGGACCACGTTCATCTACTCTCAAATCCATAGTAAATTCATGTTACTGCTTACTGGTTCCATAGTGGGATTCTGCTCCATACCCAGAGCTGTGCTGTTTCTGGGCAAGAGCAGCATTTGTGCTGCTGCTGTGGTGGCAGTTTTTCCTGGTGTGCCCCTGCCATGGCAGCTGCTGTATGGACAGAGTGTTGAGTTGTTCCCTCAGCTCTTGTGTAGGATTAACCAGACACTGCCTTTCTTGTGCTTTGTGGCGTTCTCAATCTTGTAGCCTTCTTCAGCCTTCAGAGAGGCTGTGGAGGTGTGTACAGAAGGCACCACAGAGCTGTCAGTGAGCTGTAAATTGCTGCCATCTACCAGCTCATGTAGGGGGCTCCCACCTGGTCTGGTGGGTGCTGGGATCTATGCCCTAGCTCCAAATCCTGGCTCCTAGGATTTGTCTTTGACTGGGCCTGTTCTCAAACACTTGAAGGAGGTGGATGCCTGGTCTGATCACTTCATAGACAAACCAACATTGTCTGTAGGTGCATGCAAAAAAACCCCCAAAGACCCAAACCCAAACAAAACCAACAACCAAATGACCCAACCCCAAGCCCACAAAAAAACCCCCAAGCAATCAAACAAAACCCAAAAAAGCAATGTGGATCTAAGGTTCTTTAGCAGTCCCTGTCTAGCCTAACTTATATGGGACTTTTTTATATTACAGATTCCTGCCCCAGAGGGGTTTTTAGCAGTCAAGAGGGTTAGAGGGTATTTGAGCTGCTACAGTGTATCGTGTTCTCAGCAAGAGCTTCTGCTCTCTGCT
This sequence comes from Camarhynchus parvulus, assembly GCF_901933205.1. NCBI lineage: Eukaryota > Metazoa > Chordata > Aves > Passeriformes > Thraupidae > Camarhynchus > Camarhynchus parvulus. The sequence goes on along the minus strand of NC_044575.1, from coordinate 13,232,241 downwards.
CAGTCCAGAGAGGGTCTTAGCCCATCTCTGTGAGCATAACTGTAATGCTATGAATTATTCCTTGTGGAAACTTTAGCTATTGTGCTTAGTGGGTTTACGGGAGCTTTTTCAGTCTGCTTTTAATGTATTTGTGTTGGTGGGGATTCTGAGTGGAATTACATGCCCAGGCTTTCAGATAACTGCTGTAAATACACAGATCCACTCTAGTCCCTTACTTCATAGTAGCAGCTGCTGTGGTGTTGCAGAAACTTCATAGCTTTGACTGCATCTTATTAGTTCAGCACACTATTAATAACCCAGAAGCTTTTTGTATTAGTTTCCACACTTAATATTGGTTCTCCTTCCTTCTTCCCTGCCCCCCTTCACGCTCAGTCACTAAACTAAATTCATCTTGAGGCTTTTTCATTTAAGATGCCCTTGCTGCCCACACCAAAGGGGGGAACCAGACTGGAAGCAAACCAATTGTGCTAACAGTCACCTGGTATATTTAGTGGCAATGTCATCTAACATGCATTTGTGCTCAGAAGTAGTGCCTTTCTGCTTCTATATGGAGCATTTGTAGTGCTGGCAAAATCTTTCCAGAGAAACAGCTGCTGATTGGCTCTTCTTGTCTATTTGGGGAAGGATGTCTTTAAATACTTAGTTATTCTGCTTTCTAAAAATGGCATCAAGCACTTGGCACTATCAGGATTGGACTCAAAACTCTTACTGAGATGATTTGGGTGCATTGCACCAAGACCTGGTGAATCCTTGTCTCCCCTGGAGGAATGACCGCACAAGTACCATTAAATGGGTGGAGGAACACCTAGGGCAAGTCACTGCATGGGGCTCTAAAATGCCAATTGCAATCTTCCTCTGGAAGGCTTCAAAGCCAAATGTCACATTATTATGGTTAAGTGGCTCTGGTGAAAAGGCTACAGGACTGAGATGCATCTCAGCTAATATTTCTTCTGAACGTAAAGCAATCCTGTCCCAAATGGCAGCAATGCCTCTCCTTTGAGGTGCTGTGTCTCAGTAAGGTGGAGAATACAGGTTGTCTTCTGAGTAGGGATTGGGAGCCAACTTGCCTTTGCCATTCTGCTGCTGACCAGAGGCAGGGCAGGGACGAAGGCTCCACCAGCATTTGGCACAACTGCCCCAGCCTCCAAATACATAAACCATCTGACTGACACCTAACTTTGACTCAGGATGAGCAACTTTGCTCTAGGGTGAGCAGCTCACCAGGAATTGTGTTGTATCCCTTTGGTTGACCCTAGGTGCTTCCTACTGTTCCTCAGAGCTTGCAAGGTCAGGAAAACTTGACCTTCAGAGAGCTGGTAGAGTACCAAGGGAAGGGTTTTTCCCCAGAGCCCAGGGGTTTTGCTCACCTGTGAGCTCTTGCTGTGACACCTCCCTCACCAAGGGAGAGCAATGGGTGGATCATGTAACACTCCTCTGAAAGAGAGGCTAGCTTAGGACAGCCTGAGGGTCTAGGACACTGAAATATCTTCCTGTCCAAAATAGTTTGAATTAGTTGATCTGCATGGCATGCTGCCAGGCTTCAAGGAGAACTGGGGAGACCTGGCTACTGGTCAGCAGGCTGGACTGGGTGGTAGGAAGTTATTAATAGCTGCTCTTCCATGGAAAGAATGAGTTTGGCTTAGATGTGATGTAAAGCTGCTAGCTAGTACAGCAAGCAAATGCTGAAAGTCTTGTCTATTATCATTGAATGAGCTCTTGTGCCTTCTGGAGAGCCTTGAGCCTCATGACCTCAGCTCTCCTGGTATTGGCCTCTGAATCTGAGCTGTGTGGTTGGGCAGCACTGGTGCAGGTCTGAAGAAAAGAAGCTGTCAGCTCTTGGTCAGCCTCAGGGAGTGGTGGGTGTATCTCCTGTTCCTCAGCAAGTTTAGGTTCCCTCAAGGTCCCTTATGCTCCAGTTCCCACCTATAAGAGTCAGCTCCTTGTTTCTGAAGCAGCTTAATTTAAGGACAGAGATGTAAGAAAGATGCTTTTCCACACAGTAAAAGCTTTGGAAAGAAAGACTATCTCAAAAGCTCAGACAAGACCAGTTTGGAAAAAAGGGTGGAGGAGACTGGGTGAAATAAACAAATAAAAATTCTCTTCTTGAGTGGAATGGCAATGAGGAATTTCTGATGGGGGATTTAGCTGGATCAAAGGTTACAGTAAAGCACAAGTAATAGATTTGTTTTAAACTATACCAGCTGGTCCTCTCCTTCTAAAGGCTTGTGGCAGAGTGGCTTTAATGATGTTATTGTGGGTATCTGTCAGACCTGTTCTTGTGCACTTGTTTAGAGTTTGTCATTTTTAAGTTGAAGGCTAGGAAAATCAAGTGGTGCTACATTCAGTGTGAAGCTTGTATTTCCTTTTGTATTCTTCAGTTCCCTTCAGGAACTTTTTAGTTTCCTTGTAGGAAACTAATACAAGGCTCTGGGTTAATACACAGAGGTCTCCAAGCCAAGCCCAGTTTCATCCCTTGTAACAACTGGTGCTTCTTAAGGGAGTTGCTAGCTCCCAGAATAACTGCATGGGATCAAGTTTGTCATCTCCCTCATCCTAAAGCTCACACTTCTAATTGTCCTGCTTAGAAGGAGGGAGAATAAACAAGAGTCAATGGAATATCCATTTCTCATTAAAAATAGTTCTTGTCCTGACTATTGTAGGGAAACTCTATTTCCTTAGTGGCTTGTTGCTGATCTCTGCTCCTGTCTGTGGGATTTCCACCCTGGAAAACAGGTGTAGAGATGCTATAAGTAGCAAGAAGTCTGATGCATGCAGTGAGTTCCTTGAAGACTCTAAATTACAGTTTTCCTTCCTGTGCTACAACCTCAGGTCCCTGACCTGCAACTGCAGCATATTTTCTGTGACTAACAGCTGTAATTCCCTAATTATCATGCTCTGTTCTCCTGCTGTGCTGTAGATTTTGTTACCAAGGAAGCAAACCAAGTTTCTTCGTTCCTACCCTTGCTCTGTATGCTCCCAACTGTTTTAAATCCACCATTTGATGCAGCCCATAAAGACAAATGACTATCTCTTGTTTCAAATATTCAAAGTTTCCAGAACACATTATGTAGCTGCATGCTGGGGACAAAGAAGGAAAATTAAGTCTTTCTGGCCTTTCTTTTAGTGAAGGCAGCTGGTCCAAAGCTATTGCTAGGTTAGAAAAAGTACCTTTATTAGCTGTAACCATTCTGTGTGGAGGGCTGGACTAGAGGTAGTCTCAAACAGTGAGCCCAAGCAAATGGTACTGTTGCAATGTGACTGACAAAACTTTTGTAAATCCCTGGAAAATGAGGGTGTGCATTAAATGGCAGGTTATGTGTGTGCCATAATTTCCACATAGCCTCATCATTTGAGGATGACTAACAAGGGGTCAGTTCCTTTTTACCTCCACTGCTTTTGAGGTTTGGGATAAATGGTTGTGTGCCACATGGAAATGAGAATAAACCTGTGCTAATCGAGGTGATTAGATCAATACAGCCAGACTGTATTGTGACAGGTAAGCAGCTGGCTAAAGTATCACAGAAACATGTTAAGAAGAAGAAAAAACTTCTAGTTTCCTTAAACCCCACAACCTTTACCCTTCTAAGTGTGCAAAGGTATATTTGACTGCTGCATGCACTGAGGTGATGCCCATCCTTCTCCTGCAGGATGCAAAAGGGCCAGTTTAGTTCTTTAGGCAGTTGTCAGTTTGGCCTCCATCAGTCTAACGTGGCTGTGTCCACAACATTTGCATCCAGCCCCCAGTGCCCTGGAGGGCAGTCAGTGACAAACAGCAATGCTTTCCACGGGCCCAGCCTCCAGTAATTAATTCATTACTCACTCCAGAAATATCAACCAAGTTGCAGCATGAATGATGTCTCCTGGGTCACAGGATAAAAGTTACTGACTCCATATGGGGGATTTTCTGCTTGACTCCTCTGACCATTAAACTAAGAGCTGGGAGGCTGCTCCTTCCTCTGGATCACTGCGATTAAATCCACAACTGGGTCTAGAACATGTGACACCCAAGGTGGGGAGGCAATGAGGGAAATTATCTGCTTGGCCTCAATCAAAGGAGAAGGAAAAATGAAATACAAATGCCAAAGAAAAGGAGTAAATTTAGACAACACAAAAGATGTCCCTAGAAGTAAGATTGTCCAGCATTGCTTTATTTACAAACTTCCCAAGGGGCTTCAATAGAGTGCATTATGTAGCTGGCAAGCATGGATCAGGTAAGGTATGGAGGCACATAACTCTATGGGCATCATTGTGGATGTATTTTTCACTACAGAATAATGGTGGGATAACCTAGGAAGACACTTTTGTTCTGTTTCTGGAACTCTGCTCTTGTGCCTAAGTGTGTTTAAATAGTAGGTATTGTATACCTTAGCACACACATGTCAGAATATATTGTGCAATGTGGGAACTTACCTTTAAGATTTCTAACTCAAGGTTAGAAATAAAAACTTCAGTACTTCATAGAAACTCAAGTTATGGTGGCAGTTCAGCAGATGTTTTGACTTCATGTCACCCTGAGCTGGTGTTATGCTCTGCTAGATTGTACCTATAATAACCTGATTTTTTTGGGGGAGAACTTACTCTTTGATGTGATTGTACCTGATTTAGGTTTGTGTCCACACTTGTGAGGCTTCCTGTGATGGCCAGCAGGCTGCAGTGGATTTGCCTGAGTCTCAGGATGGGAGGAGTCACCAGCACACATCATGTTACCTGTCACACATTGTGTGACCCTTCAGCAGCAAGGCATGCAGGTCCCCCTCACCCCTACCACCAACAGCATTCTCTCTTGGTGCCAAAATCCCTTTTAAAATAGGAGCTGGATGTGTAATTTAAAACCTTTATTCAGAAATAACAAAGGATCCCCAGTGTCTTTCCCTTTGACAAGGCCTGGGAGAAACCACCTAGTGCCACTCTGTGGTTAATACTCATGAAATTGGTACCTCAGAAGGGTATTGGTGGAGGTAGTTTCCATACTTTGGTTTCACTGAAGATGTGCACTCCTTTTGTGCAAATTCTGAGCTGTTCACTGCTTCCAAATTTCATAAACTCTGCAGGTAAAGTTGCTTTTTCCCCAGGGAACTCCAAGGACATGTGCTGCTGCTGGCCTCAGGCTGGGAGTGACTTTTGGTGGGTGGCTCTTGGTGGACAGAGCAAGTGACACTCAGATAGTGAAGGACTCCAGAGGGGAGCAGAGTGCCCTCACCTGTTTCTGACTCAATACATAAACAAAAAATTAAAAAATCCCCCAAAACAGTAGGTCCTGCTCTCCTCAGCCACAGCACAGGCCTGCACCCTGAGGTAGAACATGCAACAGCTTATTATGCTTAATAGCATTTTTTCTTTTTCGGTTTTGTTTTTTCGTTTTTTTTTAAGGTGTGGGCCTCCATGACAGTTAACCTGGTGGGTCACTCACTCCAGCATCAATCAAAATACAGCTCTTGCTCCAGGCTTGGTTTATTAACAGTGCCAGGAGCAGTTATGTGTGTGAGGCAGGTCTCTGCCTTCTGGGCATGCAGGAGAGAGAAGGAAGATGTGTGACCATCAAAGCTATGCTCAGCAGGCAGGAGCACTGTCCTGCAGCATTCCTGCTAAGGCTCACTCACAGCTGAAGCACTCAGGCTGTGGCAGGGGGAGTTGGGTTACACAGGGGAGCAGGCAGGCTCTTCCCTAGCTGAGCATCTGCTGTGCACAGGCACAGGCACAGGCACAGAGAGAGGTGTCTGGGGGTTATCTCTGGCTTGCTGCTGTGCAGGTAATATTTGCTGAGAGTGCTGGACTGGGCATCTGCTTCTCCTGAGAGGGGACAGAGGGTGGGTTGTTAGCCACCTTCCTGAGATGGAATGTTTTACTTGGGAAAGGGTGCATGTCAAATAAAATGGAGCTTTGAGCAGACAGTTGTGAATTAAGCCAACCAACTTGAAGCCCACACTGCAGAGAGATGGTTGCTGTACCATAATGCTAAGATACAAAAGCTTTTTTGTTGTTATTGGTTTTGGTTACTTGGCTTCAAACAAGTGACTCAGGTAGGAAATTAACCACTGTTATTAAATATTTGGGGGAAATGAGTGTCAGTCTCCAGCTTGTAACAGCCTTCAGCTCCTGAGCTACCCAGTTGTGTCTTTAGCACTGTGCATGGCTTAGTGTGTAGCACCAGGCACAGCATTGCCTCTAGCAAGACTTGAATGCATCCTGATATTACTGAGGGTCAACAGGACAAGTGCTTTGGGAAGGCTGAGATGGTCTAAGACAAATATTATGCATGTTTTTTGGTGTTTGGTTAAAGGTGATGGGCAGAGGGAAGAATGGAGATGGTGAATGCTGCTTTCCCTGCTGTACTCCCCAAGGGGGGTGTGCTGAGCTCTGCTTTTGCTGACTGTCAGTGTAGGAAAGGAAGAGGCTGGGAAACCTGAACAGGCAAAGCAGGAGCAGCACCCAGACCCTGCCTCCACCCAGGCTGGCAGATGTGGCTGGTACCCCGTGTCTGCAGCACAGCCCTGCTTTGCTTGCCATGTGAGCAGTGTGGCAGTGCTGTGCAGCAGGGTGCTGTGTGTTTCAGGAGTGCAGGGCTGTGTGGTTTGTGTCTCCAGTGTGGAGTGCACTTGGGCCATGCACGAGGGGTTTGTGTCTCACACACGCAGCATGTGTGGTTTGTGCAGTGCACGAAGCAGCACCCCTGGGTGCCACTGCACTCCCCCCACAGCTGCCCTGCAGCCTGCTCCAACCCTGCCCAGCAGGGCTGTTGTCATGGCCAGCTGCAGCTGTCTGGGGATGAAGTGCCCTGCTGGGGTGCCAGCCAGTCTGGCGGCTGTGCAGCCAGATTCTGCCTGCAGTCCTGATGGTTTCCTAAGGCTGGAAGGGTTTTCTGTGTCCCACTCCCCCTCACAGCACAGCCCTGGGTCTGCCAAGGCTGGCCTAACATCCCCCTGCACACAGGAGCAGGTTTCTGTGACTGCAGGAGCCACAGCCCCCCAGGTGAAGGTGCAGGCATGGTGGTAGCTTGCTCTCATGCAAGCACCCCCACAGCAGCAGGAGGGATGCTGAGGGTGCAGGAACATGTCCAGTTGGGGTGGGACAGAACTGCAGCTCCTGGAGCCAAGTTGCTGCTCTTCCTCCTCAGGGAAGCAGATCTGCAAAAAAACCTAAATCCAAAGCAAGGTAATTAATAGTTAGAGACATTTCTCATTGCAACAACCTGGATTTATAACTCTAAGGGAGTGTCAGTCTCCCAGCCTGCTTTAGGAGAGGTCCTGCAAGCCTCTACACTAGTCAGCGAGCCAAAAACTCAGTAAAGCTTGGGCTCTGGAGCTGGTTTTTACTGTTTACCCTGTTTTCAGTTGCCCCAAACACAGATGAACAGTGCAGGGAGGCATTAGGTGTTTGTTTTCAGCCCACTCACCGTACTGTCCCAACTCTTGATTTATATACCACCTCATCAGCTGGACCACAACTGTGTGTGGTCTTGCATTTTAACTTACCTGAAAGAAAAACATATATCAATCATATCATGCAGACAGTTAGAATTATTTATTTTTGATTTGCAAAGCAGCTCCTTCAATCTGTTGCTAGCAATAAGTCTGTAAAATACAGTTTAACAGCAAATAGATGAAGCAGGGGCAAGGGGTGCTGTACATGTCTCACAGCCAGACAAACCCCATGGTAGCAATGCCCTTCAGAGGTCTTCCACTGTTTCACCATCCACCAGAAAAGGCTGATTCAGGCTGCTGGCCACATGCAGAGGAGATTTCTTCAGCAAAATTTCTTGCACAGAGCCTGTGGGCTCAGCTGCTGCCTGAAATAAGAATCACACAATAGAAAAGCTACAAAGATTTGACCCAACAGCTGCTTCATCTTCTGCACTCATTTAAAGCACCAGAGCCCTTTGTCAACCTGGCAATAAAGTCAGGCATTTATATATTTTTTAACATGTACATAAATGATGTATCTATAGATATGTGTGTGTATTTATATACACACACACACCCAGCCACACATAAGTACATATATTTTTACAGATGTATACTTATATATCTATATCTATCTATATCTACATACAAGGGGGAAGAAGGACATATACTTGACAAAAAAAGACACTTGGGGCAGCCAATTAATAATCAAGACTTTATTATTCAGTTCAGCACAGGGTGCAATCCTGTGCACCTCGCAGGCCCAGCTAGTAAATGAAAATGCAACCTTTTCTGTTTTAGCCTGTGTGACAAATGGCACGAGTGCAGCCTAGGGGCCAGCACCAGCCTGCCTGCCACTGAGGGCCAGTCAGAAACCCATTTCCACCTCAGCAGCTGAAACTGTGCCTAGTATCTTTTTAAAGCTCCCATATTACAATTTTTAAACAGTCAACAAAGAGATTGAGGGGGGACATGACAGCAGGAGTGGGAAAAACTGTATTTCCAGAGACACGATGGTTCCTGAGGTCAGACAAGAGGTTACCAGACCCTGCTCTGGGGTGAGGATTCCAGGCGCCTGTAGGGAGATGGCTTCTGCCACTCAGGTGAAGCCCATCATTTCTTCCTGTGGTTTACTCCATTCCAATGTCTTCCTTCCCCTGCCTCAGTCTTGGGAACTCAGCTCTTGGTTAAGACATGAGCATTAAGTCAGCTGATTCATTTGTAGCTGAAGTGTATTCAGCACCTACTGAAACAGCTACAGCCCTTTATAGATACGTATAAATATATATAATATTAGATATTTAGATAAGTAATAATATGGTATGTCTATTGAGATGTGCAGATATACATAAAAGATATAAAAGGTCTTTTTTAATAAAAAGACCTGTACAAAACCATCTGGCATATCTAGGTGACCATCCAACACTGCCCCAACACTTCTGTCACCTACAAATGGGTGCAGAAACTTGTCACCAGAACTAAGGCAACAAATAGTGCAGTGTATGGTCACACACCAGGGCTGTGCTTGTTGGCCTGCTCCTTGGAAGTGAAAGCACAGGGTAAGTTACTCCACAACATATGTTTTTTCATGAGAGGAAAGCATTTACAAAGCTTACAAGACAATTCTATGGCTGTAACAGGAGCTTGTACCATACGTGCTTCTGATGGTGCCTCGTTACCAGGCTCATGCTATAGAGCCCTCTCTGTTATCTGCAGAAATCTTGGTCTCACTGGGCATTTTCTGCACACGCTTTGCATTCCTCCTGCTTTCCCCAATCGTCCTCTCCCAACAAAGGCTCCTTTTTCCAGGAGAATTAAGGCACAAATTGTCGTATCTGTTCCAAGGGCAGAGTGTGCAGCTCTTACTCTGTGAGGAGTACTGGCATTCATGGGACTCCAACAGCTGGATCTGAGCATTTCCTTTAATTGAACAGGTTTGCAGTCTCTCTGTGCTGAAGCAATTCTCCACATCACACAAGCCTGCATTCCAGAATAAAATGAAAATTTAAGAGCGCTGGCTAACGAGACCGAGAAGCTCATTGTTTAAACAAAAGGCTGATTGTCTGGGTGCTCCAGTGGCCCATTCCTCCAACATTAAACCCACACGAGGGACAGCAGCCCTAATCCACAGCTTGCTGCCAGGTGGTACAGAAATTAATCTTCCACTTACCGGGGCTGCTCGTTGCAGTGTTCGCAAAGGTTTGCAACCCAACGAGGCCAGCGAATAAAATTTTCCCCTTGTCATAGATGGGCATGGCAAGGTGGTGATATGAAATGTCAGCCTCCAGGAGCGTCCCTTGTGGTGAGGAAAGTGTGGATGATGTGTATCAGGGAGGGGAATGGCATCCCATTAAAATCTTCTGTTTTAACCCAGAGCCCCAGGCTGTCTAACTGCACAGAAAATGTGTGGGAGGATGAGGGATGGACTGGGAAAGCCCAGGCTCAACAAAGACCTAAGCACAGGCCACCATGATGTGCAGGGCTGAGCAAGTTTGGTGTTTATGAAGACAGAAAATAAAAATTTATTTTTCTCACGTTTTAACAACACCAAAACTCCCATTTCTAGTCTGACAGCCTGTTGTGTGTACTGGACACACAACACAGAGACCCTCATTAGGTCTCCCAAAAGCTTAGGGACCTGCTTGCCAGGCATTCCACTCATCTTCCAAGCAGGATATGAGAACAGAGGAGGAAGAGAAATCCTGCCTTTTATTAGTCTGCTGCTCCCTTAAAATCCAAGGAGGAAAGGGAAAACACTCAGCTGCAAGCAGGTGATCAAAACAGGAGCCACATAAACATAAACATTTGGAAGGGTAAAGCCTCAGGAGTGTTTAGCATGATTGCTTCCAGTTTTCATCTGCTCACATTTCACTGCAGACATAATTCGCTGCAAAGCACTGCCAAAGCTTTTCACAACACCAAGGCATGTTGAACTCGATGCAGATAATAATATTTACAAATACTGCAGCTTTCCTCCTAATGTTTTCCCAGCAGCTTGCCATCCCATTTGGCTTTGGCTGTCCTTACTGCCCTCCCAAAGACTTTCCTTGCATCGGGAGCCCGTGGCTGTGCCACAGGGAGGTGGCAGCCCCTTGCTTTGCCTGCCTGGCTGACCAACCCTTCTTGCTGTGCAAATGGAAAAGCAAATGGCCATGGCCAAGTGCAAGTCAGTCCTTTGCCATGTGTTTGTGCATGACTCTGACTTGGTGCCCAGGTATGTCTCTAGGGCATCCCAGGTTATTCCCTAATCCAGAGAAATGTTTTGCAAAGCAACAGCTTTCCCCAAACAGTAACACCACAGTCCCACTTTGCTCCATATAATCCTCCTGTTTGTGTCCTCATGTGGCAGCAATTAACAGTTCATGCACCAGCTTCTTCCATGTCTGCTTAGCAAATTTTCAGTTAGACCAAATTCTTTTTTTCCTAGGGTTTAATTAGGCTGACGTTCCAAATTTTTGCAAGATAAAAGAAGAACTGAACAAATCCAAAAGGCCATAATGCAGATTTTTAGTGGATCCCATGAATAGCAGCAGAGCTTATGCACAGCTTGGACTTAAACGAATTTGAATCCAAATTATTTTTGTTCCTCATCTGGCTTGCTTTTTAAAATATACAGTCAGTAATTCCACAGCTTTTGTCAAACTCCTTTCTAAAAATGACGATTTACTATTGAAAAGAAATGTAAAGGGTCAGAACTATGCACAGAGATTCACTCATCACCCACAAAAGGAGCTTCTAAATGCGTTGGACACAGGCAGAAAAGTCAGTTTACCAAAAATATGAAGAACTGAACAAATGAGGTTTTCAGTTGTTCAGTTATATATTTTTTTTTTTATTATTTTTTTTTTCACTCTGGTCCCATCCCATTATTTTAAATCTGATATTAATCCCACCTGCAAGCACTGCCCCAGGATGAGTCCCTAGGCAACACAACCCCAGCAAAGAGCAGAAGGAAATCTGCAGTCCCAGGGCGACCCTTCATCCTTAGCTGTCACTAGATCCAGACTGGTAGCTCCTTCTAGAATCAAAGCTAGAAAACCAGTTACAGGGTCCAGCTGGGGTCTTGGCAGTGGGAGCTGCAAGGCTAGCTCTGTTCAGCAAGATGGTTTCATCTCTGACCAACACTGGATGGGATAAAGCATTCTCCTTTTTCTCAATCAACTTTGTCTGAAGTGCAGGGATCCAAGAACCAAAGCAACAGCCTCAGCTTTCCTGAGCTGGAGCCTCCATCTTGACGCCTTGAGAAGGCTGACCTAAAACAGAGATAAAGAATAAAATAGGGATTTATTAGAGGGCCTCAATGGATCCACCTTGGGCAGCACAAGAGCCCAGCCAGGGCTACACCCAAGATGAACCAAAATGGTCACAAAATGGATGACTGGTCATGGGGTCTCTCATTTTCATAAGTTCTGGTCCATTTGCATATTGGAGTTAATTGTCCAATTACAACTTTAGGTTATGAAGACCCATCCTTGTTTTTCTCTCTTCAGTTCATGTTGTTTAGGCTCTTGGGCCTGAAATTTGGATGATTTGTCCTTGGTCCCCAGCTAGAGAAGGAATTTCTTTGTCTACCTACTCTGTGAAGAGAGCTCACCATCCCTTAATATGAAGCTCAGAACTGCACACTAAAGCAGTACAGATCTGAAAAATATAAAAGCTAAAACCCGAGGCATTAATCTTAGCACTAACCACTGCTTTAAACCTTACAGAACTATTTAGTTCAGTTTAAGAAAACGGAAATTTAACCCTGTCCCAAAGAAGAGCAGGTTCCTGCAGGCATCAGCTCCCACGTGCAGGGGTATATCTCCACAATAAAATATGTTTGAACCCTTTGGTTGGCAGCCTTCAAGCTAGTTCCAATTCCACTCATAAACAAAGCCACAATCAGCTGAACCTAGTCACAATCAGCATGGGTCTCTCTGGCAAATGATGAGCAGAAATGTGTCTGCTAAAGCTGGTCTTTATCTTGCAGCTGCAGATATTTAAAGGTCCACCAGTTACACTGGCTCAGCTACCTCTATTTTTCTGAAACACCTCTATTTTCCAGGTTTGGTGCTAATCCTAAAATCAACAGCAAACAAGGGGAGCAGCCTGTGCAAAGGACAGCAAGCGTCTGCTCTGAAACTGACCGACCAAGACTGGCATAAGGCAGCAGACTCAGGACCAGCCTTCATCTGGAGCAGCCAGGAAAAACCACCACCCTGGGTCCTTACCCAGTGAATAGACATAGTCAATTGTCCATGGCCTTTTTTGAAAGAACTTTTTTTAAAGGCTGCATTTAGCAATTCCAACACTAGGTCTTGCTTTGGGAGAATGTGTTTTACTGTGTCTCTGGAACTGAAGTACTTGTTTCAGTTAGACAACAAATTTAATATCATCCCCACACAGCAGCCACCAAAGTGCTGCTCTTTCAATTCCTCTTGGCTGAAGATAGGGGAAATGATGCTCAGCTCTGCTGTGCCAGCTCCCTGTAATTAATGTGAGCTGTTAATAATGAGGCTTCTCTGTTTCTCAAATCAGACTTAAGCAAAACTTAAACTCTAGACTTAACAAAAGCAATAACAAACATCAATGATTATTCCTTCATAAAATAAGGAAATATTTTATTAAGTATTATATTAAAACATTACCAGTGTTCATACTTATAACTAGACACCTCAAACTTTCTCTTTAAAGCTAATTTGAGTTATTAGTATTCCAACACTCAAATTATAGTTACAAACAAGAAAATATGTCCCAGAGCATTGCTCAAAGTTTTAATTTACAGTAAGACCAGCACAGACTGCCACTTTGGAACAGCAATCATCTTAAAACCTTCTAATTGCACTCTCCAATGTTTTTCATCACTATTTTAATAAACATTTAATATCAAAAGTATGATAAAAGAGTCTTTGGAGTAACAGATCTACATACTGTTTCCATTTGAGAGGGTACCAATATTTCTCTTATATAATCTACTGTAGGTTGGGGCTGTAACATCACTACAATGTTTTCTCCTAAAAGTTTTTGTTACTCAGCATAAGAAAACCATTCTGTTTGATACTAAACTTTCAAGTAAAGTGTATGTTATGTTTTATAAATACTGAGAAGTTAAATAAGTTGTCTTTCTATGTACAATAAATATAAGGAAAAGCGACCACAGTGCTAGATGAGTCGTGTGCTACCTTGAGCAGATGGAAATGAGGGTGGAAATGTGTGTGGTTTACAGGACTGACAGTCTTTATGCTAAAAACCCCAAACCAACCCACACAAGAATTAGCCAGTCATGGGCTTTGCACAGTCATTGCTATTGAATACAAGTGGGCAGAGGAGTATTTGCTTTATACAGGCAGCACTTTTCACCCTGTGGTTAAAACACAGCCCAATGACTGCTGCAGGCACCACAACCTCAGAGAAACACTTTGAGCCAAATTCTGCCCTTTCAGAAATCCTCCTCCACAGCCATGAAACTTTTGTGGCCATCTGTTCTGCACAAACCCAGTTTGCTGGGTACACCACCTCAGCACCATGGCAGTCCCAGCCTGGTGAGCATCTCCATCTGACACCTCGGGCCCCACCTTCTAAATTATGCCTCAAAAATGGGAATTCCTGTCCACACACTCTTGGTCCACACGTGATGAGTTGAGCAGAGCTCCCTGTCCCCAATACAGAGCTTCCCCTTCCTTTTAAATCAATTTTGGAAATGCAACGGCATCTGCCAAGAAAGCTGTCCTCTACCAAGGACAAATCATAAAAGCATCTCAAATTGGCACCATTACCTTTTTATTCAGAAGGAGCAAGGAACACTAAATGGCCCACAAACACTAAATGGCCCACAACCCAGCATCTATCCAAAGACATGAGGTCATCTGCCACTGATGCACTTAGGGACACTGCAGCACAGCATACAGGGACCAAGGGCATTAGGGGCCCATGAGACAAAGCCTGGGAGCACTGATGAGCTGGCCCAGTCACCTCCCTGCAGCTCAGCTCCTGGGCTGTAACTTGGAGCCCTGCCCTTGGGATGGGTATTCACACTTTGCAGTTTCAGGCTGCAAGATCATAAGAGAAAGGAATAAACAGAAATGCATTTTTTAAAGACTGGGTATATGTTCTTCCAGTTGCTCTCCATTTCAGAATATTCTTTATGTCCTTCATCAGTCTTGTACTTGGTTACAGATGGAAAATATTAGCTCTGGTTTACACAACATGGCCCTGTTTCCTGTAACACAGCACAGGTTGGACAAATCTGTCATTTGAGTAGTGTGTCTGTTCTGTGGCCAATTCTGTAATCTACAAGCAATGTGATCCTAAACAAGGAATCTCATGTTAGCAGCCAAGATTGGAAAATCCCTGTTTAGTGTGATTGCTGCCAAAACCATCTCACTTGCTAAGGACAAGCTAATTTTCAATCTGCAGTTTGGAAGCTGTTGCTTTTCCTCTTCTTATTTTCTTTTCTTTTTTTTTTTTCTTTCCCCTTTTCTTTTTTAATATAAATAAATAAATAAAAGCTCATTTTTTAAGATGGCAGAAATACACACTTGATTTTAAAAAGTGAAAATGGATTTAGGAGAGAGTTTAGGGTATATGAAAAATACTCCACTGTCTACTAAAAAAAATCTATTTTTGAACATAATTTAAACACAACTTGAACAAGTGCTATTTTACAAATAGAAGAGTTGTAATTCAGAACAAAGAGCAACAAGACTGTTGTGTACAAATACGAGGAGAAGAGCAAGGAAGCAAAGAAAAGAAGTGTTATATGATAGAGACAGGACATAGATCAAGGATGATCCAGATACAGCTTTAAATGAGAACTTGGCCTCATTTTTCAAGATGTATCAAGGCAATATAAATAATGGCAACAGGGATATGAGATTATCAAAACTAAGATGGAAGCAAAGCTCAAGAAATTTAATATATCCAGGTTGGCAGACACAGAGATGAAAGGCAGAAAAAGTTACATTAATTATTTATTATAAGCTTTCCAGCTCACAGATACTTCTTGCTGATAAAAAAGAAAAAGCCACTACACAAGTGTCAACAGTATCCTTAAGTCAGTATGCTTCCACTCAGTATTTAGGAAAGGGGAATTTCATTTGGAATACATGCAGGGAATAGTCACAAAACCCCCATCTTGATGCAGAACTGGCCTCATTTGCTATCACATCCACTTTTTTCAGTGTTAGAATTCTTCCTTCTATGCCCTTCTCAACGCTCCTTTTGTAGTTCCCTACCTGAAGAGATTCCTTCTGTTTTAAGAATGTTGGGATGGGAGGTTGTGGGGTTTTAATTTTGTTTGCATTTTTTAAAGCTAAATATTACTAATGTCAATTTTTCTTGCCTTTTCACTCCCTATAAACATTTAAATTCATACACATTATAGCATGTCACGCTTTGCCAGCCCACTCAGGGGGTTGATGGCTTATCTTAGGACATGGGCGGCAAAACAGGAGCAGGAGGTTGCAGTGTCAGAGCAATCAATGTCTGGAACAGTTTCTCATGGAGAAATGTCTGAGCAAGACTCGAGGCTGTCAGGGTGAGCTTGGTAAGGTTAAGAGAGGGGCAGGCCCACATTTCCCATACAAAGAGCTCTAAAGGACAGGAACCATCATTTTCCATGGGTTACTGACGTGGCAATCCAGGTGCTATTGTCAGTGTCTGCCTTTTGCCATCAGCAAAGTGAAGGGTCACCTTGGTCCTTCCCAGTTTGAAAAAGCAACACTCAGAAAAAAATCAGTTTTAGTTCCCCAAGACACCTCAGCTCCTGACTTTTTTGTCTCTTACCCAGCACACTCAATTACAGTAATTAGCAAGAATGCAGTGCCAGTGTTGGACTCAGTTATGTCCAGCACCTCTCTGCATCTGTGGCCCCTCATTTCTGTGTGGCACAGTCTGGTCCAGACCAGTTCCCACTGGGAAACACCAGTCCTGAAAGCCTCAGGGAAATTTGTCTGGCCCCCTAAAGAGCTTCTCTCATCCCAAGCATCATCTCCAGCAGAGAGCAGGAGCTAATAATATCCCTCTGCTTCTGTAATATAGCATTTCCTCCTCTTTAACTTTTACTGGTTGCATTACCAGCTGCTCCTTTGCCCCTGCCACACGACCGAGTGGCAAAAGAAGCCATAAATCAGATTATGGCATTCATCAAATGGTGAAACTGGTGCTTTCTCCCCTTCTGAGGGACTGGAATTTCAAATGCAGCTTCTAAATATACTTTAAGATATTATTATTTTAGTTAGCATTCAAAAGACTTTTTAAGAGACAAGAAAAACCCAGCTTTTCTTGGAGAAAGCGTGTACTGAGATTTCCTCAAGAAAGCCTCAGCCACAGGTTGGCACAAGAAGGACAAAGCCACAGTTCCAAATCAGGGATGTGCTGGCAACCACAGTCCTGGCCATGACAACCAAAACCCTTCCCTGGTGCTGCTGTGCTCATGCAAACATGCTTGTTGGAGAGCTGGAGCTTCCAGCAATTTCTTCCTTCAATTGCTATTACTAATAAAACATGAAATACCTGTATCAGAGTTTATGGCTTCCTAATAAAAATGCAGCAACTGCACATTAAAAATTAATGAAGTGTATGATTATGAATATGGGCTATGTGATGTATTCTTATCAAACTGGCAAAAAGTTTCTCTCTTAATATTTACATTAAAATGCTCTGTCAAGATAGTTTCCTGAAATATTTTCTCAGCAACAGAGATTAGATTTCAAGCATTAGATGGAAATAATGAACAATTGACCAAGGGGAAACAAATTAGAGCTAAATATTTTTTTTTAATTCAGCAGCTAATTTAGAACAACTGAAATTTAAGCTGCTTGCATTCATCTAGGAAATACTAACAGGAGTAACTATTTGCTCTCTGCTAGCACCCCGTCTTTGGTTTCACATGGATGATAATCCAGGCTGCTTTTGCCTTAGGAGCCAGGAGTTATGTTTCCCCCTGACCTTCTACAGAGCCTTCCAAAAATAGGGAACTGGGAGAGGGATGGCACCAAGCACCCATGGAGCGCTAGTGGCTCTTCCTGCTTTGCACCAGGGATGCCGAGGATTTCAGCTTTCATTTTCTTAAATGTTTTTTCACTATTTCTCTACAAAGGTGACCACGAAAACACTAACTAATAGAAGTCAAATGCACTTTTACCCCCTATTTCTGTTAAACAAATTCTGTTAAATTTCTCTTCTAAAGAAATAATTTTAATATACTGCCACGAGCACTCAGGAATTACATTGTGGAGCTGTCAGCTGCAAGTCATCTTTTTAGGTATTTGCTTTCTCACGGTACATATAAAATTTTTTCCATGTAATGACATCAAGTCTGATGACATACATAGAATGCACAAAGTGTAAAAATGAAGTGCACTGCAGTCTTCCTGCCCTTTGAAGAAATAGAGAGTGAACACCTACAAGGAAAGTCAGGACACAATGAACTAATATTTAATATTAAAAATTGTGTGGTATCGCCCACTTTTTAGAGTTCTTTTCACACAGAGGATAAGTAGAGATACAGACGAGTTGTTCACATTTAAGATGACTTTTAACTCTTACTACTTGTTTTCAATTCTTGACTAAAAGATCAAATGGCAGCACACTTTTGTTTCTAGCAGAACAAAAAACCCCAAACAGTGCCCTGTCACAATTCTTGAAAAGCAAAAGCCTTTCACATGGAATAACTGCAATAAATTCATCTTGGCAAGTGACACTAGCTCACAGAGTTATCCATATCTACTTTTGGGAATGAAAAAATGTGTCAAGGTCTTTGACAGCACATTTTCCATTTACCACACATTCTGTTTTACCACATTTGTTGCAAGTACTACAACACACTTTTTGCTAAAGCACAATGGACTTTTTTCAGGAGGAAACATTAATTGTTTTAATTGTTTGGAATTTCATACCCTGTGCAGGTGTGAAAGGCACCTGTGACTATTCCTCCAAGTGGTGTCCATTTCAGTGGTGAAACACCACTAATTATCCTGGCATAAATTACACTTTTCCCTTATTCTTAAAAAAGACCAAAACAAACCCTAAAGATACACATTCCCCCACCCAGTCCCGCAGGGGTTTTATGTAGCATTGCCACCTTTATACAGTGAATTTCATATGCTTATTTCCACAAAGAGATTTTTCCTTCACAAGCAATTTTATTCAGATAGCTGCTCTGTTAAGACATTTTCAGATTACAGACCCATTCCACCCCAAAAAATAATGGATTTAAATAGCATAAGCATTAAGAGCATGAAAATAAGATTCAAGGCACTAAGAACTACTTAGAAGTCATAGTTCAGCTACAGCACAGCAGTCTGTGGGAAATGTTGGTTTTCAGTTCCTCACTGAAGCATGCTCATATCTTATCCTACAGATTCACACACCAAAGCCTTGAACAATGCTGAAATCATCCCCACTGCAGGTTGGATTGGCACCACAGATGAGCTACATTAAAGAAACCTTACCTGGAGATAGGGAGGCACATTCCCATCCCAAATGGGGGGATGTTTTCACCCTGCTGTGCATTGTGGAATTCCTAGAGCTGAATTTACATTATTACAGTGATGGATTTCCCTGCAGAGGCACACACCAACCTACAGCTGATAAAGTAATAGTTTAGTCCCCTGGGTAAAGAAAAATAATGTTCTGAATACTGTTCTAAATGCCACCCAAGGATACAGGAGTTTAAGTGGTAACTTGGTGTGTGATCTTTACCAAGAGCACTTGTACAAGTGCCACAAAGTGAACAGGAGCAGGAGATGTCTTTGCACTGAAGAGCCACAAACAGAGGAGCTGACAATAAGAGATAATTCCCTGGGGCTCACTTGAGCACTGTCTCTGTTCACTCTTTGCAAATGCAGATATCAGAGTTCCCTTTGTTAATATCATGGTGGCACTAGGTGACAGCAGGGATTTATTATTGCTGTGCCAGGCTTTTTTTGGGCTCATAAGCAAAAATATCAGATGAGTATGATGTATAGCACTTTTTATCCCCCCCTACCCTCCCACCCCAAACTGTGAGCACAGAATACTGTAAAGATCTAGAGGCTCAAGAAAATTTGTTATATATATTTATTTTTCTATTTATACAAATTTATATAATTTACATAATTTATAAATTATTATATTAATTATATAATAATTATAATTATATATTAGTATGTTTATGTTATATTATTGCATCATTATATAAATAATATTTATAGATAAATTATTATATAAAGTATTATATACATTATATAAGTATATAAAATATACACATGTATATAAATTTATATAAATTTACATAAATTGACATATATTTATAAATATAGATTTTTTATATATTTATATATAAATAGGCCGTCCCCATCCTGTTCACCTACTCCAAAGAAAATGCTTGAAACTTTTTATTTCACAGAGGAATTGAAATGAAAGAATTTTCAGTTTTCTTCCTCAAATACTCAAATATTTTGGGTAACTGAAGCCATAGTTTGGATGTGTAGGTGCAAGATGAGAAAAGCTAAGGCAGAGATGGAGTAGGACTTGCCAAGGGATGTGAAGAATAACAGGAAGGGATTCTGTAAGTACATAGGTCAGGAGGAAAGGCCAAGGAGGCTGTGCAGGATGGGTATGAGAAGAGGGATTTGGTGACTACAGATATGGAGAAGGCTGAGGTACTCGGTGAATTCTTTGCCTCAATCTTCACTGGCTTCCCAACCTCTCAAGGGATTCTGCCCTCATGCAACCCCGCCTGGAGAAAGAGCTGGGCCTGTTAGGTGGGTCTAGAGGAGAGCCACCAAGATGATCAGAGGGTTGGAGCACTACTGCTATGAAACTGGGCTGAGATTTGTCCAGCCTGGATGAGGCTCCAGGGAGACCTCACTGGGCCTTCCAGTGCCTCAAGGGAGCCTGTGAAAGAAAGGAGAGCAGCTTTTACACGGGGAAATAGTGACAAGACGAGGGGGAATGGTTTTAAACTGGAAAGGGGCAGATTTAGGTCAGAATTTAGGAAGAAGCTCTTTACTGTGAGGGTGGTGAGATACTAGAAGATGCTGCCCAGAGAAGCTGTGGATGCCCCATTCCTGGAAGTGTTCAAGGCCAGCCTGGACAGGGCTTTGAGCAGCCTGGTCTAGTGCAAGGTGTTCCTCACCATGAGATGATTTCTAATTTCCCTTCCAACCCAAACTGTTCTGTGTTTTTCCTTTCAAATTCCCCTACAATTATTGCTGCTTTTGAGGGTACATGGAATGAAAGTTTTCCTATCATTTTTGGAAATTATTTCTTAGCTGCCTCAATCAGCTTACGTGAGCTACCAATGTACAAGTTTTTCCAATAAAAATATATATGCTAAATACCAGATGTCTCTAAGTTCTACCAAGAAGTGTTGATTAGACACAAGGCAAAAGGCACCAGCCTGGGTGAGCAACAGAGGCTGTCAGCAGGAAAAAAAATACAGTATTCCAATAATGACAAGAGAGGCCTGGTTCTTTGCTAATTCATTTACAAGCACATGCATAAATTCCTATTATAGATAATTCTGAATTTAAATTGCCATTTAGGGATTTACTTCCTTGCCTAGCATTTATCAAAATTTTACAGAAAACCTTCTTGTTGTTCTGAGGAAAAAACAAAACAAAACAAAACAAAACAACAAAACAAAAACACCAGAAAAAACAAACAAAAACCAAAACAACAAAACAAACCCCAAAGGCTACTTTGGTTCAAATTATTTTTATAACATTTTGGCAAAGCAATTGTCTGCATTTTCCCAAGACTTTTAGGACAAGGACTGTACCAATTCCTGTTGTCCAGATGTGGAAAGTACTGGCACCAACAAGTTGCATATAAACATCAGGTATATTACAGCGATAAAAAAGCATCCCTTCAAAATTGAAACTCACAACAGATTTAGTTTAATTATCTGCCTAAAATAAACCTGAGCATACAATGTCAGGGCAGAGGATGAGACTCCCAGGGGATTTCTGCATGAGGAGTCACTGGCAGCACATGAGGATAACTTCATGTGTGCCCACAAGTCAGTGAAGTATTTGGCTTTGAAGTCATGAAAACAACAGAGCTTTGTTCCCCAGATAGTCAAACTGGCAGCATCTCATTAATGATGCAGTCTATATGTGTGCTCAATGTCAAGAAATTATGAATTTTGTTGTATTTTTATATATGCAGTTATCTGTAGATGTCGAAAAACAAATCAACCAGCAACCAAACAAAGCATTTCCTAACAGAGGGACCTTCTGTCACACTCTGCACTGTTCCTGTGACAGTGTTTGATGACAGGACAATCTTGAGTTTAAGAAGAGCAAGAAAAATTTTTCTGTCAATTCATTGGTGTTACTGGTACCACCTAACGGGACTTAAAGAAAGTCTTGCCTGAAAAAGGTTGCATAGTTTTTATCAGGTATGCAGAGTTACCAGAAGCCCAGCTCCTGTCCACCCACTAGGAATGATTCCACCACCATAAGTCACCATTTCAATTTTCCAAGGATGGTGCAATAACCTGAGTTTCCATCACCCTATTATGCTTTTACGGATTTTCACAAGTTATGTCTCCCCATTACAGTACTATAAAAACAGTTGCCAATACTGACATTATTAAAGAATATTATTTTTTTGCATAAATAGGTGCAGCACTTAAGAAAAGTCTGCAATGACAGAGGGGGTCCAGACCAGTTTTTCTTCCAGGTCCTCTCAAGCCCTTCACCCAAGCACCACGCTGGGCCAGACCCTGCCCTGCACCTCCAGCCATGGATTCAGCACACTGCTCCTGGAGCCGGGCACCCTGCAAGCTGCAAACCATCACGAGCTGTCAGCAACCTCCACAAATCTCACAGACATCTGGGGCTTATCAAGCCAGCAGCATTTTTCCTACATTAATCTCCACTAGGCTTGCCCCAGCTTTCATTTCAAAAGACTTGGCATGGTATCTTCAAAAAAAAAAAAAAAAAGAAAGAAAGAACAAAAATTAAAAAAATTGCTCGATTTCTTGCGATGCAGCTGGTCAGGAGCACTGCCTTTGAAATGTGAGCACATTGCAGAGATGGGGACATGCTCATTGCAGGCAGCTTGCAGCACAGGGGGACAGAACTAATGACTGCAAAAGGGTTTTAGAAACTGCCTTTGGGTGATCCCTCCCCTTCTTTTGGGGGAGTTTGGGGAGTGCTTTAAGTAGCTGCTGTGCTGGGGGGTTCATGTGGATACAGTGCATTGTGCTGAGCACTCTCCAGCAGCCATGGGTTCTCCAGCAGTTCTCCAAGCCTGCTGGAAGGGCTGCAGCACCCTGCTGGCCACCTTGGTGTCTCCGTTCTCCAGCAGTTCTCCAAGCCTGCTGGAAGGGCTGCAGCACCCTCCTGCTGGCCACCTTGGTGTTCTCCAGTTCTCCCAGCAGCTCTCCAAGCCTGCTGGAAGGGCTGCAGCACCCTCCTGCTGGCCACCTTGGGGTTCTCCAGTGCTGGCTTTGCATATGGTGGCCAGGTTAAGGCAACAGCCTCCACTGCTGGTGTGATGGAAGCCCAGGAAACTGCTCCACCACACTGCACACGTCCACCTTGGACCCCTCACCTCACTGGCCAGCATCCTTCCCACAACCTGAAGGATATCTTATAACCTCTCCATAAAAATCTTAGGGCATAAGCAGTAATTAACACTCATATTCTTTGCACAGCCAAGAAACCATAACACAGCAAAAGCCCAGCCACCAGTGCCTCAGTTTACCTGAGCATACCTTTCAATGCTCCTGTAGAGCACAGGTGGGGCAGGTGAATGTCCTCCTTGTGGCTCCAAAAGCACAGGAGTAAGGGTGGCTGTGCTCCACACAGATGGAAAAAAAAAAAAAGGACTAATGGTGTTTATAGTTACAACCCATTTCCAGCTCCAGCTGTCTCAAAGCAGAGTGACATAAAACACATAAGTTCATTGTATTTCACAAGAGGATATCCATATCCTTTCATATCACATTAAAAATGTCAAAATATCTTTCCGTCCAGAGCGTGCATGCCAGGAAAAGGTCAGAGCAGATTTTCAGTGCTGAGCACAAGGTGCTCATCACTAGACCAACTCTTCCCTGCCATGAACATCTCAAAATCAGTTATCAATTCAGATATCCTTCCTTCTACAGCAGAGTGATGCATTTAAAAGCAGAAAACTTAACACTTTTAAGGTCAAGAGAAAGTTAAAAAATTAATTTCTATTTCCTCCAGAAATTCAATGAAGCGAGTTCATGGTTAATATTTTCCAGACAAGAACTGGCAGCTCACTTACCTCTTTATAGTGGTCTATATATGTTTTAGGAAAGATTCATTGCATTGTGAGATTGAAATTACTCACTTGAAGCAGCTTGAGAACAGCTCTCAGTATCATTGAATGTCCAATGGATCCATTAAATTAAATGGAGCACCAAGATGCTTGAGTCTTCAAATAGGCAGAAAAAATTGTGACTAAAAATGAAGTTACTTAAAATATCTTTTCAAATGAAATTTCTCAGCCAATTCATCCTGAAGAAGCTGAGAATTTATAGTTCACTTACTATCTTCAGGCAGGGCTGTAGTTAGAAGGTGTTGGAATCCCATCAACTTTGACATAAGAATTTGCTACATTTAGAGACCAGGAATTTAATAAAAACAGGGTTTCATTAAGAGGACTGCCAGAAACACCCATCCAGTATCTCAGGGAAACTCTGGTCTTGCCTCACTAATCATTAGCAGTCACAAAATGTAACTCCAATTATCTGATGAGCAATCTGAAAAAAATCTTTCATCCAGTCACATTTCTTTAAAAATTAGATGTTTTTGTGTAACCGACGTGATGATGACTCAAAAAGACATGAAATCTCATCCCTCTACCTCTACACTGGGTTTAGAATGCCCCATCACTTCTGGGTGACTTTTACAAAGCAGAAGAAAGCCTAGGGACACTGGGATGAGCGTCCCAGGGATCACAGAATCTTTCAGGTTGGAAAAGACCCCCGAGATCATCAAGTCCAACCTTTGACTCATCACCACCTTGTCAGCTAGACCATGGCACTAATGCCACATCCAGGGGCACTGAACACCTCCAGGGATGGTGATTCCACCACCTACCTGGAGGGCCCATTCCAATGCCAGACAACCCATAAAGAAATTCCTCCTGACTGGCAGGATCCTGCATTCTTGTCCAAGTTCCATACTGCAAACCCCAATTTACAAATCTGATGATAACTTTTATATTTCATTTTCTGTCACAAGAAAAAAAAAAGATACTTCTAAATTAAAGATGTTTTTTCCCCTCAGCAAAGTTGGTAATTCCCCAGTGATAAACCCCAACAGACGTCTTATCCTTAAGAGAAAAATTTGAAAGAATTACACCAAAATCAGTACAGTTACATTCATGCAAACATTAAGCTCAACCTTTTCACTCCACTTTTAACATCTTCTTTCTCTGATCTATTGTAAATCTCTTTGGAGCTATGGAGACCCACCTCTCCATGTCCAGAATACCAGCCTGTAATGGAAATTTAATACCAGTTTGTACCTATTGACGAAACACCACTGAGGCCACCTTTACCATTACAGGGCAAATCCTTGAACCAACAACCATTTAATCTTTAAAGGAAGTTGGGAACATCAAAGCACATACAGTTTCCCATTTAATGTGAAGCAAAATGCAATTCCATAGGAAGACACCTGGCTACTCTTATCAGAGAGATATTTCTCTTTTCCTTTAAATTTTTCCCCCATGCTACCTCATCTTGACCTATTTCTTTCTCTCAAGCACTGTTATTCCTAATGGTTTGGCCAACTAGAGATAAACCTGCCACTTTTTCTGATGCCCATCCATGTCCAGCCATAGAGATCTATCAGCTGTTTACCATGAACTGAAGCCATTTCTATTTTTTATTTTAAATAGGCTTATCCATGCAAAAAGGGAACATTGCTCATCTTGTTCTTGTTGCAATCAGATTTATAGAAACAGAATCTTCTGAGCTGGAAGGGACTCACCAGAATCATCAAGTCCAACTGTTGGCCCTGGTCAGGACACCCTGAGAATCCCACCATGTGTCCCAGAACTTTGTCCAAATGCTTCTGGAACTCTGTCGGGCTGAAGCTGTGACCATTGCCCTGGGGAGCTGTTCCAGTGCCCAACCACCCTCTGGGTGATAAGCCTTTTCCTGATATCCAACCTGAACCTCCCCTGACCAGGTCATGCCATTTCCTCAAGTTCCTTTGTATACACATTTTGTATACATAAAATATGTATTTGGATCAAGCTCTCATGAAATTTGAGCATTTCAAGCTGAAATGGAATGGAGTACTCAGGGTTTAAAAGCCTTCCCCCTTACCAGCAGCTTCTGTCTCCCTAGTGTGATCCCTTAGTGTGGGTTTTCAGCTTTCCTTGGCTCTGGGTTTGCCTGCCACCAGCTAAACCACAGAAAAACAGAGCACATTTCATTTACATTTCATCTGTTCTCAGCCTTGGGTTTAAGTCATGTTTTTAGGAGCTCTGCTCCTTGTTCACAGTAGTTTTTGAATATAAATCAGGAGGGTTGTTAAGCTGTTAGGCTCATGCTTCCCCCAGGTTTCAATTGAACTGGGTAGCAGTTTTGGGTGTAACCCAAGTGTTTGCTTCCATAGGAATATTTTAGAGCACTCCTTACTGTGGAAAGTAATGCTGTCAGTCCTGCTGCCCTCTCACTGCTCAGAGAGCTTCACTGACATTGCTGCTGTAGGCCTGATGTCACTGAACCCCTCCTGCACAAACCCAAGGGTTACACACTTCCTTCAGCTGCCCCAGGCCCTCTAATGCCTCTCTGCTGTTCTTCTCAGTCATGGCCTGGTTTGGAAGGGACCTTAAAGATGATGTAGCTCCAAAGCCCTGCTGTGGGAAGAAACACCTTCCACTGGAGCTGGCTGTTCACAGCCCCATCCAGCCTGACCTTGGGCACTTCCAGGGATGGGGCACCCACAGCTTCTCAGGGCAGCCTCTTCCAGTGTCTCACCACTCTCACAGTAAGGAATTTCTTACTGATATCTAATCTAAACCTCATCTCTTTCAGCTGAAGTCATTAGCCCTCATCCTGTCACTACAGTCTCCAGTCTGTAATTTTTCTGCTTGTATTTTTTGTGTCTCCTGTGTGTTGCATCCTTTTTTTCACTAAAGCTTCTTCACCAAAACCAGTGAAGAACTCTTTCATTGTTAGCTGCTTCCCACCCCAAACAGTTCCTTCCCCACATCCTCTTGCAGGAGACAGGGCATACCCAGCACCACCAGAACAGTGTGGGTCAACTTCAAAGCAGGCTCCTATTGACACACTAATTCCCTGTCACCTCAGAGATTCCATGTGCCAATTTCTTCAATAAGTAGGCTCTGCCAGCAAAGAGGTGAAATTATTGTT
The DNA here is from genome assembly GCF_901933205.1 of Camarhynchus parvulus. Lineage (NCBI taxonomy): Eukaryota > Metazoa > Chordata > Aves > Passeriformes > Thraupidae > Camarhynchus > Camarhynchus parvulus. The sequence continues at coordinate 13,205,505 of NC_044575.1, read as the reverse complement.
TTAATATTAGCCTTCCTTTTATCTCTGAAAAGGAGCATTTGTTTTGGCACTATCAAGACAAACCTTAATAAACTGACTGGCAAACAGTGTTTAGCAATGAAAATGATACCCGGACAGGGATTAGAATGCAAGCAATAAAAGGGAATAGAGAGATTTAGGAAAGGATGTGATTTATAATGACTTTAAGGAGGATAAGCTTCTACATCTGTGATTGCTTGATTCTATAATATTTTAATTGATTATCAGAGCTAACAGGTTTATTTTTTCATGTGAATAAAAGCTGCTTTACTTCAGCTTTTGCTTGCATTTATTTTACAGCCTATATTAACATGGATATTTTTTCATAAATTTTGGCTCCATCATGTTGTACTCATTCCATAGGCTTAGAAACCTAAATTAGCTAGGGCTGGAGGAGGGAGCTAGGAAAGTTTGTGGTTACACCTGTTACTCTGCATAGTAGTGGAGGGGGTTTTGGGGATTTTAGATGAAAAACAGTATCACTCTGCACTGACTCACCATCCTTTCCTCTACTCTCTGCTGCCAGGTCCCCCAGCAATGACCACTCTCCCCTTCAGGCTGGTTTTCAGCCATGCTGACAAATTAAACACAAACCCAAACAATTCAGGGAGGCACCTCAAGCCATCCAATGTATATTTTTTGTACCCCACTGAAGGGAAAAGGTACCAAGCTGGTAACTCACCCTCTAAGCCTTTTCTGAAACAAGTTAGGGTTGGTTGCTATTTATTTCTCTATAAATTAATCATTCTCCCACCAACTCAAACTTCAGGGAAGCCTTTAAGTGCTGGCAAACGTGTACATTTTTTTAAACAGGTACAGAAACTCACAGTGCTGCTTATTTTGGGTGGCTCTCACACCATGTTTTTAACTTGCATTTACAAAAAAGGTGGGATTTGACAATATTTTAATAAAAATTATATTATTTATAGAATATATTATTGATATTTGCTAACAGAGTGCAGGAGTGAGAGGGAGCACACCCTGAGTTGTACCTACTTGTGAATATCAGGCACCTGTTTCTGAGGCTTTCAAAGAAATTTTTAGTTTTTGTACAATCCCCCAGCCTCATTCAGCATTTGGGGATGGAGGCAATACATCAGAACAGTTATGGTTGGGCTCTATGATCTTTAAGGTCTTTTCCAATCGAAATGACTCCATGACTCCACAAAGCTCTGGGATGCCTGAAGGAACCAGTCGCGATGAGATAAAGCAAATCCTGGGACAGCCCCTGGGGAAGAGGCAGAAACAGCCTAAAGCTCAATGGCTTTAAGCAAAAATAGTAGAAGAAAGAATTTTCTGTCACTCAAACAAAACAAAAAACCCCAAACAAAAAAACCCCAAACAAACAAAAAACCCAACAAAACATCTCTATGAGAAAGCTTTTAAATCTAAACATCAATGAAATTTTTAAGAATTGACATTTGAAAGCTCTTACCTCTTTTTACAAAAAGTTCAATTCTTCATAGCACTGCATTTGCTTGAAAATCAGGTTATACCACATTAATCTAATTCATTTCCTAGCTGGATTTTTCAACTAAGATCTTAATTTTTTTTTTCTCTTATGAAGTTTCAAAAAAAATTTCAGTGTAGTTTCTCCACAGAAAGCCCTAGGAGCCAAAAACTTTAAGTAAAATTTACCTCACTTGATTCCAGTGGCTGTGTAAGAGTGGACTCATTTTGGGAAAAAAATTGCACAAAAATCAAGGTCCACTTGTAGATGGTAGACTTACCATGTAAATGGTAAATTTTCTCTAAGCAGTGAGTAGTGCAGATATCCTGAATGAATAGGTAAAATATGGGTTCAGGTCAGAAGAGCTCAAATTTCCACTGTGAAAGCAAGAAAGCCTGAATATCTAAATCTAAAGATTATTTCAATGACATTTGTACATGCAGACCAGCCTTCATATCTGTCAACATATAACAGAAGAATTAAATACAGTCTTAAAATTCAAGATAAAACAAATGCTTCATTTTCTCTCCCTACAAAATTTTCAACAATTTTTACTTCATTTCAATAGAAAGCAAGTAAAGCTTTACTTTTGAAGCACGGATTTGATGTGCATCTATGCAAAACATTTGCTTTTATTAAAACTGTTGGGGAAAAGGAAAAAAAGAAGATCAGATTAACTGGCCACTGCAGTGGATATTTTAAAGGGGGTAAACATCAAATTAAAATGAAGACCATCCCATAATACGTTGTGCAGCTCAGAGTGGAATCAGGCCCTATGAAGATCAGTAGGGATTTTGCACATTTGATCTGTATTGAATATGTGCAGGTCACCTTGCTCCTGGCTTTGAGGCTGACCTGTATTTCGAGCATCCTGCAGTGCCAGTTTTTACCTTTCAACACTTGATGGAGCAGTTTCCCTGGATTTCCTGCTCCAACCCACCTTCCTGTTACCTCAATCCACCACGAGCATTTCCTACCAGCTTGGTGCTCTGAAAGAACCACCCCAAACTGAGAGACTTGTAGAATAGTGTAACCTTACACAAAAAAGAGAAAGTCAGGAGCTTAACATTCAATTCCTTACATTCATATTGCTAATTTTTTTAAAATGCTGCAATTCTCTGTTGTTTAAGTGAAGCCATTACAATATATTCTGACACAAGGAGAATTAAAAAGTGTTTGGACAATTCCCTCAGGCACATGGTGTGATTTTTGGGATGTCCTGTGCAGGGCCAGGGGTTGGACTCAGTCCTGATGGGTCCCCTCCAACTCAGCCTATTCTGTGATTAAGCAGGGATTTGGAGAACAGACCTCAGGGCTTTGTTCTGGAACATCTTCCAGAAAAGAAATTGGCTGGCTGGCAGACAGTATCAGGTATGGCCAGCATCCTCCAAAGGGGAATGAAGTTTGTTCATCTCAGTACAAAACCAGACCTCAGCATGGCTCTCCCTCCTTGTGTCAACATTGTCAAAAACCTGCTTCTCTTTCACAGAAATCTTGATAGGAAAAAAAAACCAAAACCCCAAAACTACACACACGGTCAAATGAATGGGCCAAACTGACTTAGCAAAAAGGACACCTCACATTTACCTTACCAAATAAACTCTCCACTTCATTAAAGATATACAGGCACAAGCTAACACAGAAATAAGGATACAGGACATTCTTCTGAAGGCTTTAAAGATCCTCTGTAATCAATATACTGGCAAAATACAACTTCAGCAGAAGCAGTTCAGTATCTGGCTCACATACTGATCCTTTAATCTTGTCTGCTACAATGACGCTTGAGAGTGCCAACAAATGCCATGCCATAAAAGGTGGGTATTCTCACATACTTTCCTATGCTTTGCATGATTAGAGCTTAATTCTATTAATCACAAACTTCCTGAATGAAAATGGGGTTTGGGCAAATTGTCAAGATTTCATGATGACACTTGAGAATTGTAGTCTTTGGCTGAGAAGCATCCTTTTAGACATAACATGAGTCAAAGTTGCTTCCTCCCTTTTCTGTTTGCAAATTTCAGCAGTTTCCCTTTGTGAAAAGTGATTCCTACTCAGTATTTTAATGTAAGATTTTGCACTGCCCTGATGGCAAAAGGTGATGGAGCTGATGCCATGGGTGACCCCCAGCTTGCAACCAAGCAGTCCAAGAACTGGGGAGGCACAAGTACCAGATTGCAGATTTCTCAGTGAAATCTGTTTTAAAGAAAGCTGCTGCAAGTCTCTCATAGTCTTGTGCTGCAAAGTATTGATTACTATTTTGATTAAGAAAAAGACATCCTAAGAACAGACTGCTGTCAGTTCACACCTCAGTGGTCAAGCCAAAACTTCTTATATTTCCACTGGAGTAGGCACTCAAAAGGTAAAGAAAGTCAGGGACAAAAAAAAAAAAAAAAAAACAAAACAAAAAAAAAAAAACAACAAAACAAAACAAAACAAAACAAAAAAAAACAACAAAACAACAACAAATCCTGAACAAACACCAAGAAAACCCACCAAACCAACCAAACCAAACCAAACTCAACCCAACCAAACCCCAAAACCTCTGCTTTGATCCCATCTGATACAATTGTAAAGGTCAAACAAAAATGTACAAGACCAGCAGGAGTGGAAGGAAGGGAAGATAAAGAAGCAACTCTAACATGATTGCAGAGCTGCTGAAATTAGAGTATTTGAAAATAAAAGTCAGAGAGGCTTCTTTGTACCAGAGCTTTAGCCTGGCCCCTGGGCCAAGTCCCTGCCTGGCATAAATCCCAGCAGCTTTGCTGGGGCTGCCAGTATTTATAGCCGATGGAGCTGGCACTGAGCTGTGCAGAGCCTCAGGTCTGTACATGAGCAGCTCCTGAGGAGAGCATGGCCAAGGAGGGCTCAGCAGCAAACCTCACGTACTGTCCTGGTGGCCAAAGCTGCTCCCTTCTTCTTCCTAAACCATTGCAGGAAACTGGCCAGGCTAACATGGAGAAAACCTATCACTTCTTCTTTTGCCTATTTCTCCTACATCTCTGGCACTGCAGGCTTGCAGGGACACTTCTGAGCATGAGAAATTCCTCTTGCTCAGGATGACTGAAGGCTCTCCTCCTTCATGGGGTGACTAAGACATCAGCAACATTTGATGCCCATCACTCCAGGGTTTGACTGGGCACAGTGTGATCCACCCTACTCCTGTTAAGCTGGAAAACGCCCTTTAAACTTGCTCAGTCCCTGTGCTTTGTCATTTAGCATTAAAAAAAAAAAAGAAGAAAAAACCCCAAAACAAATCCCACCCTGTGGGGGAAACAGATCAGTAAAGATTAAAGGAAGCAGAAGTGATTCTTTTCCCCCAGGGCTCTCCAAACCTCATCAGGACAACAGCAGTGCAGACCTTTGAGACTACTTGGCTTAGATGGTTGTAGTGAAACTGAAGCACAAGGCCACACTGGGGGTACACCCTGTCCCAGCCTGTGGCAGGAGGCCACAATGCACAAGCTCCCCTCACACTTACATCCTAAAATTCCTGCTGTCATAACCCAAACTGAGCTGCTCCCACCTTCACACCCTGACTTTTTATGCTATTTTTCCTGTGTTGTTGGTAGATTTCTCCTTTCCAAGTAGAAGCGGCTTTTGAGCTCATTACCGAGCAGAACTTATCTGAAAGGAGCTGCTGTCCCTCAGGAATGTAGTGGAAAATATGAAACCACAATGAAAGTTATATCTGGAAACTTCCCCATGTGATGAGCTTAAACTTTGTTATGGTAAATATGCTGCTTCTGCTCACCAACAACCTTGGCAGAGCTGCAGTTTTTTTCCCAGAAATCAAGTCCTGTATTGCTATGTGACAAAAGTAAATAATGACTCATTAAATGATCCTAAGAAGAAAAACTGAAGGCTTGCTCCTCTCAAAGGTATTTGCACTGGGAAATTCGATAATGTCACCAACCACAGCAGCAGACATTACTTGAAAGTTTTCTCCCTTGGTTGAACCAGCCAGGAGCATGCTGAAACCACTGCTCTATGTGGTTGTGCAGTCACCTTCACAACAAGGCTTTGTTTTTCCATCCTCAAAGACTGATACAGAAAAAGGGATATGTCAAAGGGCAGTGTGAAGAGTTAGGAGTGTCACAGCTGGTGCTCTCAGTGCCAGGCACGCTGTGGTTCACAGAGCAACTCTGGCACTGAAATGCTCATTTCAATTCTGCTTGAGTTTAGCTAAATACCCCAAACCCAACTCCTTTAAGAGCCATTCACAGCCCTGTGCTAAACTAAAGACTCATGCAAGGCTCCCAGAGGCAAGAGGCAGGTTCATTGAGCAAAAGCAGGAAACCACAATACAGCTTGTGCCATATGGAAAGTCCATGTGGAAGCCCTGACACTCCACCATGCAGCAGGGATTTGAAGCCAACTCCAAAGGTATATTTGGATTTAAATAAGTTCTTCTTCCCCTCCATTTCACGGCAGCTAAGGCACCAGCACTGCCACAGGCAATTTGTTTATGCCTGTTAAGTTACCTATCCATAGAACATTGCCTTGGCTGGGGCTTTGATGGGGGAGAGGAAAGAATGAGTTGTCTTTCATTTGCAGCCACCATCCTGGCATTGTAAGGCCCCTGCAATAATACTCTTCTTAGCAACCCCTCCAGCACAAGGAAATGGTGCCTTGATCTTTGAGAGAGACTAGAGAAGCAAAAGTCATGCCTATTAGATTGAAAACTAGGTAAGTTCCATCTAAGAACAAATTAAACTCTTTTATGCATTTGTACAGCAACAATTTATGGCAAATTCATACCTGGAACTTTAATTTATTAGAAGTAGCTGTCTACAGTAATGAGAATATTCATTTTCTACTTGCAGCTTGACTCTCAACTATTGAGATTTACAGGTTTTTTAATACATTTTCATCCAATTACATGCAATTAAATCGGATACAATCTTTCTACAATAATTCCTTCACAGTGTAGGTTTATAACTACATTCCTTTTTCTTTCAATGGACATATCTTTCCATGTGCACTCCTTGGGTACCTCTGGGATCCCGAGGTGCTCCCCAGCACTGGCTGCCACTGCCAGGAGCTCCCTGCACACTCAGTCAGAAGCCTGGGTGCTATCCCAGCTCCAGCTTGTACTCCTGAAATGCACCTGGAATGCATCATTAGGCAGCACTCACCATCCTTTGCAGTCTTCATCTGACAATAAGCTGTGGCTGGGTCTGTTTTAGAGGAAAAATACCCTCTGAAGAGGAGGACCTGTCTGCCCAAAGAGGGATGATGCTCATGTGCAACACTGGGTGAGTGGTCATCCTGAAATCAGTAGAAACAGATGGATCCTCTTTAGCTGCTGGCCACACACTGCTCTGAGCCTGGATAACTTTCACCAGGTGCAAAACCTCTGCCTTTATCCAACTTCCACATAATATACTGGAAATGCTGTGCCATTATCAGTGGCTTAAGGAGTTCATTTAGTGGCAATTTCACAATCTCAGCAATTAAAAAAAATCTGCATTAAAAATACTTAGATATTTTAGTCCCCTTTAAGATGAATAAAACCAATACCTTTTTTTTTTCTCATCAGTTATTTGCTCAGGGTTTAAATGGAATATTCTGGGCACTGCTCTGAAATGTCTCTAACTTCACTTTTAGTTTCCCTCTTCTGCTCCCCACCTTCCCCATAGACCACATCCTACTTTCTCACATCTGTATCTGACAACACACAGAATACTCTGGAAGGAGAAAAGACAGCAGTCAAATTTTGAGTCACACTAAAAGCCAGAGTGGCATTCTCTCAATGTCTCCAAAGTCAATATCTTTTGTGAATTGCATAAGCATGTCAAAGCTACCAGGCTCTGCCCACATTCCCATTCATGTCTCATTTCTCAGTTCATCCAGACAGGTTAGCACAACTGGAGGATGCTGTGCTTCCATCCCTGCTCATGGAAAGTAATGCCACATATCTCCAGCTTGCTCTCTTCACCATGGTCAGCTTGGACCCAGTGCTGAATGATCCATATTCGTTAGGTGACAGCCTGTCCAGAGGAATGGAGCAGCTCTCTCCTGCAAGCACAGCAGGTACAGCCACCCCTGCTTAGCACTCACCATGTGCAGGACACCTTCCCCTAAAGCAGCACCCACAGCAGTAAAGCAAAGCCTCCCTCTGCAGAAATTACCCAAGCTCTGCTGAGGCGCATGAAATGGTGGCAGCTATTTCCACCTGACAACCTGCCCTGGGGACATCCTGCTGCACCAAGTTTTGTCAGCACATGTGTTTGAACGTCTGGCAATGTGTGCTCACAGCCCAAAAATCAAACGTGTCCTGGGCTGCATCCAGAGCAGCGTGGCCAGCAGGGCAAGGGAGGAGATTCTCTGCTCCTTCTGTCCCTCTGTTCCTGACACCCCCCCTGCAGTGCTGCATCCAGCTCTGGGGTCCCCAGTACAGGATGGACGTGGATCTGCTGGAGTGCGTCCAGTGGAGGCCACCAAAGTTACCAGAGGGATGAAACACCTCTCATGTAACAAAAGACTGGCAGTGCTCAAGGCTACGTTGGATGAAAGGTGTCCCTGCCCATGGCAAGGGGTTGGAACAAGGTGACCTTTAAAGTCCTTTCCAACACAAGCCATCCTATGATGACTGTGAAGTATTTAAGGAAAAACCTGAGAGAAAACTCAAAATCTTATCAGAGACTGCTCTGGCTAGAAATACCTTGTCAGGAAAGGTTAGCCGAAAGCATGGGGCTTTCTCTGTCATCGACCCTGCCAGAGGTGCTACTAAACATTATCAACTGATCTTTCTGGTGAGTAATCCCTGAATTTCACCTGCAATCCCCAGCTTTCATCTGCAGATGGCTGTGTGAGTGGGTTTTTCCTGAGCAGCTCGGGTGTGCCCCTGCACTGCCCTTCTCCCTGTGAGCCGCTGTCCACTGTGGCACAAGGGAAACCAGCTCACAGCGGGGTGGAACTATTTTAGGTAGTTATGTCTGATACTAGAGGAGCATGAAATTCAGTCCTATCATAGCTGAAATGCCTAAACCCCCTCCCACCCTAAAAAAAAAAAAAAAAAAGCTAAAACCCTCCCAGAGGCTTAGAAACTAAACTCTGGAAGTCGCTCTCAGGTTGTAAACCAGTAAAAATTGTGTTACCTTACAAGGTGCTATCACAAAAATGAAACAAAATACACCTATATATTGCAACAGTCACACAGAATGTTATCTGTCACTCGAAGGCTGAGTTGTAGACATGAGTTTCCAGGCCAGCATTCTCAGACCTGTTGTTGTGCACACAAAAGCAGCCCACTCAACAACAATGTGCAATCGGCAGCACTGCCAGAGGGTTTATCCATGGCAGAGAAGACACTGAGGAGAAAATGCAGTGCCACAAATTCCTGTAAACACACAGCCCTTCCCTTCCAACACAAAAACTAGGGCCAAGGAGTCTCATTGGTTTGGCTTTAGCCAAATGCTGAAACATACAGGATTCCATCTAGAATAGTCAAACTCAGCTAAAACCATAGAGAATGGAAGAGGAAGATCTGCAATTGCTCTTTGTGTTACATTCATCACCCCACATAAGCAGTGAAAAAGCCCTGAACTGTGGAATGCTTAAAGCTTTTGCCTGCTAAGTTCCCCACTAACAATTTTTCCTTCCCCAAGAAAGCCACAGACAATGCAATCAAGGGAAGTCTGGGTTAGGCACACCAGGACCAAGAAGGAAAAATGATTTGCTCAATGGTGACAAACCCCCACTCAAGTGCCCCAAAACAACAGACTTTGAACCCCCTCATCAATAGCATTTCCACAGTGCTGGAGAGTGGGATGTGTCTTGTCTGCTTGAAGACAGTCAGCCAAAAAGGAGGTGACCAAGGCCCTGACATCCCAAATGTATCCTTTTCCTTGGTGCAAAGCCAGAGAGGCACCTCTTCCCTAAGCTCCCCTGCACTCTGCTTATGGCCAAAGCTTTAGCAAGAGACTATCTCAAGCCTAAGGCAGGCACAAAATCAGATTGGGTAAGTCTGTTGGGTTTTGATTTGTTTTTTGGTTTTGTTAGTCCTTTTCTCCAGATTCTTGGATCATTTTTCCTGATTAAATGTAAAATTTTAGCACTGTGTGTCATGAGTTATTAGTACACTCAACCCTTGCATTACAGCATAAGCAGTCTTTACACCAGCAGACTAATTTTCTTAATGGGTGTACTAAAACACCTGATTAACTGCATTTCTTTTTCACTGTAAATAAGTCATAAAAATATAACTGAAGCCTTTTTTTTCAGAGCTGGTATTCAGCTGATGTCACTAATGATAATTTGCTGCACCTTTCTGTTGCATGCAGAATGCTTTGTCAATGGAACTCGATAGCTGTGGAGGAAAGGACAGGCCCTTCACTGGGGTAAGTTGTCAGAAATCCACTGGAAAATGAAAAACTGCAGCAAGACACCAGCTGAGCATTTTTCTTTAGATGCAGCTGCAGCCATAAGATGCAAAAGTCATTTTGCTGGGTTTTATCTTTGCATGGTAACATTCCCCATCTTAAAAATAAAAATACAAACAAACAAACAACCACAAACAAAAACCAAACTAGTCCCCCAAAACCCTAAAACAAAAGCAAACAAACAAACACAAAAAAAAACCAAACACCCCAAGTAACAAACAAAGAAACAAAAAGCCACCAAAAAAGTGGACTAGGCAAATTTTGATATGTAGTTGAGAAGCAGTGACATTGCCACAGCTCAGCAGAAATTTGGCAAATATGTTCAGGTACATTTCAGAATAAGAGGGAAAGCTACTCCCATCTCTCAGTACAGACTTTTGCTCCCATTTAGAAGCTGAGTTGTGAACTGATGAAAGAGCAGGCCTGAAAATTATACTTTGGAAGTGAGGAACATCACTTCCTGGGGTGCTTATCCTTCTTCTGAAAAGCTTAAATGATGTCTAACACATCAAGATATGCTCACAAAGGCAGTGGCAGAGGACAAAAGCATTTTTGTAACTCCAGGTTGCTAAAACACTTGTATACTAAAATGAAGATGTGAAAAAAGTTGTCACACACTTAGAACACTGCCTGTCCTGCTCAAATCCAAAATATCTCCATTTAAACTTGTAGCCCTATTGGAGATAATTCAGAAAGGCAAAAATAAAAGCAGTAACACCAATGGAAAAGGATTTTTTCCTAAATATTAGTGCCCTGAGTTGAAGTCTTTTGCTATCCCACTCATGAAAACAGTAACATGTATCATTACTGACAGAAATTAAAGCCAGGTTAAGGCAGTGTCACACCACCCTGTGTTTTTAAAGCCTTTTTGTCTTGTTTGCCATTTCCTCCCCTTTCTCTCTTGTGAGTGCTCAAAGCCTGAACCTGGAGGCAGCTCATTCCTCTAATGCCCAGCATTCACCCTCCTCAGCACATCCAGGTGTCAAAGGGAAATGCAGAAATGCTGCCAGCAGGACAGCAGAGTGCACAGCTCCAAGGACAAATGGAGCACAACAGGAACTGGCCCTTCTGCTGTCCAGGTGCTCTGTGCGGTATTTCTGGGACTTTCAAACATCCAGTGCTTCATGGAGGAACAATATAACACTGTTCTTCAAAAAGGATAAAACAAAGTGTATCTGAGCGCTGGTGGCACCTATCCATGCAGTAAGAGGTCAGGGGAATACTTTGTCAGATGCTGTACAGACACACTCCCCTCACATTACTTATGAATGAAGAAGCCCTGGTTTAAAAAAGCAAGAGCAGCTGTTAAGCTGAACACTGGGGTCTTTGAAAGTTATGTGACATCTTTAGAAGGGGAAAAAACTATAGCTCTAATCACAAAAATGTGTTGGTTATATAAGTGATGAAATAGAGGAAAGAGTTGAAGGATCATTATTTTATTTTTTTTTAATGACCGTGACTAATGCAAGTCCTCTTTGGTTACTTGCTACTGAAACATCAGAGTGTAAAAATATTACCCACCTATTTGGTGCCTGTTGGAATAGGTCACTTTGCTTGTGCCACACTATAAATAATGGTATTAGTGGCAAGGAGTCAAACCATCTAATAGAAGCAGATCCCCAGCACTTTGCTTGTCTGGGCAAGCAAATGCTTCAACTTCACACATCTCTTTAAAGAACAACTGTTGGCCACTAAATCTTACAGTCATACTTTTAGATTGGGCTTTTCCTGGGGCTTTTTATTTTTATTTTTTATTTATGACAGTTTCTGCTTTTCAAGAATGCACAGGGAAGCACAATCTCCTTTTAGAGTTAGGGTTTCCTTAACCACTTCCTGCAGGCTACACCCTGGCTTTCTACTTGTGTTTTCTTTCATAATATCCTTGTAACTGGATCATAGGTAGAAATAATTAATATAGGTAGAAATAATTTACTATGCCAATTCCATAATAAGAAAGCCCCTAGAGGCTTGTCATTATAAGCACTATAAACCAGGTCCAGATCTACATTTTAGTTAAAAACCTTAACAAAACACAAACCCAAACATTTTCACCATGTTGTCTGTTAACTGCTCCTTGGACTGCTTAATCTGATAAAATGCTCTCTGTCTGAGATCTCTTCAGAAGGGCTAATGTAATAAGTTTTAATTAAAGAAGTTTTAATTAAAGAAAAAAATAGCAACTTCTCATTCTTTTTTCACATCTTTCCTTCATGGGGTGAAGGTTGCCATGAATTGTTTCCAGCCCCATTCTTACACACCAGGGTTCTCTGTGAAATTTTGCTTCAGAGCAAAGACTTCACTCTCTCAGTCATCAGCTCCTCATGCCTGGTTTCTTTTTTGCACAGACCTTCAGAAATGCTGTGGTCCATAGCACTGCCTGAAGAAGCACTGCATGGAGCATGTCATATCCAAGTACCAAGGGGATTTTCAAGGATCTAACAAATATGGCAGCTGCAAGGAACTGTTTCTGGTTCATACCATTGTTTGTTCTCTCATTAACACCTAGAAATAGAAGTGTTTGAAGATAATCATGAAGCATGTGAAAGGAATTCTTCTTGTCCATGTGCTGGACCTGCTATCTCATGGAGTCATTTTGGGTGGAAGGGACTATTAAAGGTCATCTAGCCCAATCCCACTGGAATAAGCAGGGACTTTCTCAACTAGATCAGGTTGCTCAGAGCCCCATCCCACCTGACCTTGAATGTTTCCCGGGATGACGGATCTACCACCTCTCTGGGAAACCTGTTCCAGTGTTTCATCAATGTAAAAAATGTCTTCCTTATATCCAGCCTGAGTCTCCTCTATTTCAGTTTAAAACCATTACTCCCTGTCCTTTGCCTTAACTTTATCACTTCATCCCAGCACATCAAGCCAGGAGCATGCAAAGTGTCAGTTCAGGGAAAAAAACACCCCCATGGCAACAAATGTTATAATTTCCCATAAGCCACACAGAAATTCCAGTATTATTAAAGGCAGGTAGTCTTCACAGGCAGTGTGGAACACAGTCTGCATAACCAGGATAGTCACAGAAACTCATGGGTTGCTCATGCTGCAGCCACATGGCACAAGGCAGAAGATAAGTGAGAGAAAATGGGAGAAGTCACCAAATGTTAGGCATTCCTACCACAAAAAAACAATGCAAGGTCATGCTGGCATTAGAAGAGAAACCATAGCCAACTTGTATTTGATTAGGAATATTTACTAGGGATGTGCAAGAGAAGCCTTTTGACCTATTGAAAGGCAATGGTTCCAACAGCCTTATTATTTTACATAAGTATTTATTTATTTTGAGTTGAGCTTTCATTTTACCTGAACCCTTTTGGATTAAAAGCCTTCAATTGCTCATTTTTCAACAGAACAGGTTTGATTAGCCTAATTTATACTCTCCTCTCTGCTGTGGGCAACGATGAACTTGCATTTCAAAGTCTTGAGGATGTCAACACTCACTGAATAAAGGATAACAGTTTCTCTTTCAGCTTCACTGTTAAGAGTTATTTTTATGTCAGCAAGGATTTACTTTCCTTTCTAATACAGCAACTTAGGTATCTAAAAAGCTATAAAATGGGATGAGAAACATGCTTGAATGACACGTGCATCAGCTCCATCCTTACACTCACCTACCCTACCAGACTCATGTCAACAGGGCATCCAGGGCAGACTCCACACTGCCTCCAATCACTCCCCTCTACAGTCCCTGAACTCCTCAGAGTCCTTTCATTTGGCTCTGAGCTCCTTGCTGAAGAAATTGCCTTCTAATGCAATATAATTAACATTTCACCTCAACAGTTGCTCACTATGCCAGCAAAAACCAACCCCAAACCAAAACACACCACAAAACACAGAGAAACAAACTTCTAAACAAAAAGGTGAACTAAACTTAGCACTCAAAGCCTCATAATTTCCGGGTCTTGACTTGAGATCAGTTTTATAGGTTCATCATTTTAGTTAGTATTAATATTTAAATAAAAAACAACCCAACCCAAACAAAAATGAAAACAGATGAAGAAACATCCACTTTCTTCCTCAAGTGGAAAGTCAATTATAGGAGAAGATTAAAAAGAAATCTGAGTGAGATTCAGTTTGAAACCCAGTTTCAGTTTTCATGTTGATTTCAAACTGCTGCGTCTGTTGTTTAAGCGTAATTTATGAAAATTAGAGAATCCCTTTAAAAGACAAACTTAAGGTGAAGTTATCCCACTACACCATATTATTACCATTAATATTCACAAGTGTACATTAATTTTTCCACTACTGAGATTTTAGGCCTGGTGCTCTCTGATGTCCTTAACAATGTATTAATATTTATAAAGAAATTGAACATATATTTTTTTAACTCAAGGGTTGCTTTAAGTATCTAAAGGATCATGCAAAAGTGTTTTGAAAAACAAAATGAGAAAATAAATGAGGTTTCTTTTGCCTATTACCAGAAAACACAATCTGGAGTGTCTCCATGCCCACAGGATAAATTGGAAATAAATCCATTGGTTTCAGCCCACAGCCATACATCTTCTGCAGTTTGGACGTGGCTCCCCTTAGTCAAGAGGCATTAAGCATTTGCAGGGGTGAGTGGGTGTCAGCTCAGCCTCATCCATCTAGCAAAGTGCGACATCAGTCCATGTCATCCTCTGGAAAAGTAACCAGACACCTTCCCCAGGGCAAGGAGAGATCATGTTTCGTGGTCCATGGCCTGTGGGAGGGCTGGTCCTGCCTCACAGCTGAGGGAGGCTGGCCAGTGTTCAGTGCCTTGTTCGACATGGATGGCTTCTCCCTGCCCCACAGGCTGGACCTGCAGCAAGCCCACCTCAAGGTCAGCTGCAGATCCCTCACCAGGCTGATACTGAGGTGGGGAAGGACCAAAGTCCTCCCTGAAACCAGTACTGCCCTGTGCAGCCTCCCAGGAAAGGCAATTCAAGAACATTATTTCAGCTCCCCTCTCCCCCCTCACCGCGCGTGTGAGCTGTGGCAGTACAGACTGCATTCAGAACCTCAGCACCCTCCATGGCCTGAGTCCACGGCAAGAAAACTTACTCCTCTCTTGCTACAGGACCAGGGAGATTGAGGAGAACAGACAAATAATAAAAGGATGAGACCATGTGACACTGCTGACCGTCCCCTGGATGCTGCCATCACTCACTCTGGGCAAAGTCACTGCAGGAGCCTCAGCCCCATTTACACAACCTCAAGTTACATCCCATGAAGGAGAGTGCTGAGAACAGGGAACTCTCCAGTCGCTCACAAATCATTTCCACCCCCTGAACTCTCCAATCACTCACAAATCATTTCCACCCCTGAACTCTGCAGTCACTCACAAATCATGTCCACTCCTCCGCTCTATGGTGAGCCTCAGGCTGTGAGATGCTGCCACCCTGGAAGCAGCGTGGGTGTTAATTAGTTTTGGCAGGGTGGGCATTAATGAGTTCTCCCCACACCCAGAGAGCACCAAGGGCTCAGTGTGGCCCCCCTGGACTGGGACCTCCCACTGCATTTATTCAATGGCCATCAGCACTGTCAACTAAGCAAAGGCTCGCTCCACAGAGTAGTTTTTAAAAATTTCTGCCTCTTTCAAGTGAAAGTTCCAGTAAAACACTGAAGGAGGGGACAACTTTTAATTTTATTCCTGTCAGGCAGACCATGAACCATCACACAGTCACGGTCTTTCTTGCATCCATGAGTTTGATGTTTCCACTGTACAACAAAGCTCTGGAATGCAGCCCTTGCATAGCTGGAGGCTTAGAAAGAGAGAAATGATCAAATAGGTGAATATAAAAAAATGTTTGAAGAGTTTAAATTTCAGCCTTGGGTACAATAGGAGCCTGAGACATGCCCTTGTGTAGAGAGCATAACTTTCTGTGCTCAACTCTTCACATCTTTTAATCATGCTGGAAGGAATTCTGACAGAGGCATATTCCAGAGGCTAAAGGGATATAGTGCCAATATTCCTCTGTGTGCTTTTTACTAAGTGAAGGGCACATTAGTCTTTCTACATAAATAGTCAAGAAAAAAGATACAAAGTTTTAAAATTAATAAACTGATTTCAACAGATGGAAAATATTACCATTACATTATGACTCCTCTTGGCAGATTAACCTTGGGTCTCAAGGGACCTGAGAGTTCAACATCAGCTTTCATTCATGCACAAAGATGTAAAAAGTTACTCTCAACCTACCTGAACATTTCTATACAAATGCTGAACTACTTTACATCCCATTTGGGCAAAGGAACAATAATAATAATGTACTTCTATAGCATAAAAATAAACACATTATTTCAGCAGTTACCTGGACTAGGATAGAAGCCAGAAAGCAAGTTGATGTGAAGGCCTAGGAACCTATTACATCTTTCAGTTTAAAATATTGCAGGCAGATAAGTCTGAATATTTGCTAAGAGTCAGTATTACAATAATGATCTATCATTACTTAAACAAAGAACAAGAAGGTAGTTACATGTCAAATTAATACTACTGACTTGCAACATCAACTTAAATTTGCTTCTAATGTACATCTTATTCTCAATACTAAGTGAAACTGTAGGCATTTACAGAGGAAAATAAACCCCACAACCAAAACTTACTCCCTCCTACCTCCAAACCTAGAGCACAGATCACATTAAGGGCATCAGTGCTGCATCAGTCCCTGATCCAAAAAGCATCAGCTGACCTAAAATAATGAAAAAGTCAAAAGGCATAATGATGTGATTTCCCTTGTCCACCATTTGTTACTCAAGTTTATCAAGAATAGAAAAGGGGAAAGAATAGCTTTCCAAATACAGAGCACCTCTAGTTATTTCTCTAACTTGTGTGCTCTAAATAATTAGATTTGCTTTTCTATTGATGTTAATCCTTATAATATTGACTACCGTGTATTAATTAAAAATTAAGAAAGTATATTAAATATTAGTTAAGTAATATTTTTCCAACATTAAATTCTGTATTACCCTTAATTTAATTTACCAAAAATAATAAATACCAGAGAGCCTTATTTTGGCAGCATATTGTACTTTGGAATAATTTAATTAATCTGGTCTTAGTAAAATTTGGAATCAAAGTACAGCTGTTGAGCTGTAATGATTCTTGAATCCCTGGTATCACGCTGAAAATGTTTCCTTTCTCGCATTACTGCAGGATGGTCTAACATCAGGGAAGTTTAGAAAGATAGAGTCCTATTTCTTCTAAAAGCACTGATAGCCAGGACTGAAATGTGCTGCCTTCCCTGGTCACACTGAAGCAGTCCCTGATTTCAGCGTCAGCTCAGATGGTGATGTCTATGGCAAAAGATGCTGATTTCTATGGCAAAAGATGCTAATTTCTATGGCAAAAGATGGTGATTTCTATGGCAAAGATGGTGATTTCTGTGGCAAAGATGGTGATTTCTATGGCAAAGATGGTGATTTCTATGGCAAAAGATGCTGATTTTTATGGCAAAAGATGCTCATTTCTGTGGCAAAAATGGTGATTTCTATGGCAAAGATGGTGATTTCTATGGCAAAAGATGGTGATTTCCATGGCATTGAAGGGGTATTTTAATCAACAGCTGGAGGTGGTTTCCCTTCGTATTCAACATGCCCCATGTTCATGTTTTTGATGCTGCTTGCTTGCGCTGGGGGACTTTGACCGCACCACTCCCAAGGCACGAAGGTCACGCAGAACCCCACCCCACCACTGCCCCCCTTCGTTTCGCACTCCGTCTCTCTCTGCAGCAGCCCTGCATTCCCGCTGCAGGCAGAAATGCATTTCCCTCCCGCAGCAGCTCGGAAGCCCCTCACAGTTTACCTTAGCGCTCAGCCCCGCGCAGCTGCGGGCGCTGCCTGCGGTGCCTCCGGGCGCGCCCGCCCCTGCGCCCCTAATCCCGCGCTGGCTGCGCTCCCACCAGCGTCGCGTGAAAAAACAGATGGCAGTAAGCGATACGGCCTGTAATTGTGGCCAGTTAATAGCAGAGGATAAGAGTGAGATAAGGACCGAGCGCTGGTGGCCAGCTGCTGCCGAGTTAACCCTTGCCGGCATCACCTCAGCTCCTTGAGCTGCTCACGTACACCCAGGGTGGCATTGTGGCTCTTCCCAGTTCCCCTTCTTTGCTTTTTTTTTTTTTTTGGCTGTTTCATTCATTTCAGGGCTTTCGTGCCTATCAGAATAATTAATTTGAAGCTGGATTCTTCCTTTCCACCTTCTAGTCAAGGATCTCAATAGCCACTGTTGTGACAGCATTTCTTAGTGGAGCAGGTACCCTGGCTCCATATTAATGAGAGGTCAAAGAAGAGAAGTCAAGTGGCTTCTCCAAAAGCTCAGGTCCAGATTTATGCTGGTATTCATCTAGCACAACCCAGTTTAAACAAAGGAGATGCTCTGTTTCAATCAAATTCAGCCTTCAAAGTAAGTATTAAGAGAAGTTCCTTATTCCAAGCTACAAGTGCCAAATTGAAAAAAACGAGAAAAATAAATTTCAAAAGTAAGATACACGAAGCACAACCAATTAATGCAAAAGCAAGCTCTATCCAAATCAAATGACTGAGATATTGAACTTTATCTGCAAGACTTGTATTCCCACACCATAAAACCCAAAACAACACATACATCACCCCATGAGGTACTTGTCATGCACTGCTTATGTTGTCAGCTTCTCACTCCAGGAAAAAAATCAACTGTTGTTAAAATTTATTCAAAATAAGTTCATCTTGTCTATCTCCCATTTGAACTCAGGGATATTTTAAAGTCAAGGCTTTTGGGAAAAAACTAAATCTGACAACACAGATTGGGGTTAAGATACTGAAACTTAATTCACATCAAAATATCTTGTTTTAAGTTCCTAAGAAGGAGGAATACCTAATTTTACTTTCAAATTGTATTGGAACTTTCATGTTACTGATCTAGACAGTATGAAGAGAAAAATGGAAACCCAAGGAATAAACATTTTGAAAGTCTTTTCCAAGAACAAAATGGTTTAATAACTTACTCAAAGTTTTCCTCAACAGAAAGCCTAATTATTTTTCTTTTCCACTCTAAACTGAAAGAGTGACTTTCCAAACTCTTAAAACCCCATGCAAAACCCCAGTATTTTCTCTCTTCACAAGATCTGTAACAGCCCTAGCTTGCTTCTGTAAAAGGCAAGTACTGGCCACATTCAACAAAAGGGCCTCCTATGTACAGCTCAGGGCAGCCATAAACATACACCAGCCTTATGGATTTGGTAATCTAGTTAAAAATAATCCTGTTTCATAAAAAAGGAAGAAGTAGATACGAAGTAGTTTCACTGTATATAAGATATGTCACTATTTTAGTCTAAAGCCTGTGGTTTGTCAAACTCCTCCACCTTTTTTAGCCGAAAAAAGGTTGAATCACCGTTGTCAGACAGTCTCTGAGCAGCTGCAGGCTGTGCTCCAGTAGCACATTCCCAATCCCACATCAGGTAATACTGCAGTGTAGGTGCAGTCCTTAGGTGGCAAATGCCCTTTCCACAGGTATCTCAGCTCTGAGTAAAGTGTAAAACAGAAAGGAGTCAGAAATTTCCCTTTCCCCTCTATTGTGGACACTAATAGGGGAACCACTTCCCATGCTGTCATGCAGTGTCTATCTCCCTACAAACAAAGAGCACTTGCTATTCTTGAGCATCAAGAGTAAGAAAAACCCAGACATGAACCAGTATGGACTTTCCATTGTTGTTCTCTGGCAGCTATCAGGCAGATCTTCTCCCATCCCATACAGTAGTGCATGTAGAGACCTGTTCCATCCTCTTAATATCACCAGCATTCAGAAAGAAAACCGACCACAGTTCAATTACAAAAGCCATTGTGTTACAGTATAATGACATCATCAAAACAGCAGCAGTGAATGCAGCAGCAAGAAGTCATCATCAGCTCAAACCCTGTATGGCAACACAGACAGTGCACACTACTCTGAGAGGCATCAACTTCTGTTATATCCATCATGTATCTACTCCAATATTTCACCATTTTCATTCATCTCAAAAAACCCTCCAAAATTAGAGACTTAGGAGGAAATTCCTTGAGTGTTTCTTTCCACTGTGTCTGCTTGGGAGGAAGAAATGGGATTTGTGTTGATGTAGATCTCTGTATCCTGTGCAAAGAGAGTCAGTCAGACTCACAATTCATCCAGCAAGGCAACTGAAAAGGCAACAATCTAAACCCTTATATTTAGGGCAACATATACATAAATACAGAAGTTTTGCATCTCTTAAGAGGTGTCCAAAAAATGCAGCAAACTTGGGTACCTCCATTGTTTTATCTGTCAATTAGTAAGGAATTGAAGGGTTGGCTGCATATACCATTTACCCCTCAACTTCCTTCAAGCTTCTGAAAAATGCAACTTTTTCCTTCAGCTCAGTTTGATCAGGAGCAAGTTTGGCCTCTAGCTATTAGTGGCATTCTTATCTGTTTTTACTTTGTTTTTACTTTACAATTTTAGATAAAAGATAGCTGTTCCAGAGAACTGGATTCTTCTCTTGATTAGCTACATTTTTGTTAAGAGTTCTATTGGGAATGAGTTCCCATATTGTAATTTTTAAACTTGCCACTTGCAGTGTGGGGGTGTCTGCAGCAACACAACAGAGAAAGCATCTCCTTGGAAATACTGAGCTAAATTCTGCGGTGCCATAGAGGCATTTCTTGGCTAAAACACAGGAATGGCTATGGCTTGAACCCCATGGAGCCTAAGAAGATTTCACCCAAGTACAGACTTCATTGGGATTAAGACAAGTATGAGCCACACCAGCACCGGGAGAGCAACCGTCACTTGATGCTGTACAGTGCAGGGATTGTAACGATTATACATCTTCTAATCCTGCTTCCTTCTGGCAAAACAATAGATTTACTATGACTTTATGGCCACTGTGTGTCAATCAGTTGGGTTTCCATCACCAGCATTCCTCCCTCACCACTGGCACGTTGCTGCCACTTGGCCATAAGCCGCAGGCTAAACCCTTTCGTGCTGTGGAGTTTGATTTGGGCAGGAGGAGCAGCCCAGCTCACGTGCCCCTCTTGGAAGTGCACAGGGCTGCGGTTGAACATCTTGTTTTTTCATTTGCTATAGACATTTGTTCTTGCAGCTGACCATGTGCAGGAGAATTTGCTCATGTTCCAGGAAAGGACAGCTGCACCACAAATTACCTTAAACCTCCTTGCTCCAGGGATTATCTGGGTACAGTGAAGTGTGTGTATCCTAGGGCAGGGGTCTTTTCTTACTATAAACAGAGTTATTAACCTCTTATTTACCAAAAATGTTTATAAGCTCAGTAATGGAGACAGTTTGGATATCAGTAGTGACTTCTTCCTGGCAATAATTTCTTGGAAGGTCCATCCATTTGCACTCACAGGCTGGTTTTCTTGACTACTTCTTTTTTTCCAAGACTTACATCTGCCACTAGCTGCCTGTCCTTAGGGGACAACACGCACCTGATGGGGATGACTGCAGCAGGACTGATGGCTCCAGCCCCTCTTTGCCATGTTCCCTTCTTGGATCCTGCTGCAGTAAGCTCCCAGAAGTCTTCCAGAAGCCTTACTGAGCTAACTCTACAGTAGCTATGCCAAGCATGTCTTGGCTGTTAGCACACTTATCTTGGCATTTACGGGAGATGGAGGAGCATCATTAAAGCCAAAGACAATTCAAAGAAACATTTCCACCTCTAAATTTGTAAGCATCCCTCCAGCAACAGAGCAGCTACAGAAATAAATCTAGGTGCAGGCAGCAAGAAGTGTCACCAGCTGACTGCTGACTGTTCAGCACCAGGTGAGGAACCAGGCAAGGGAAAGGCCAAGACAAAGGTCCAACCAACTTTTCACAAACCTAAGTTATGATAAAGACATAGCTCTATGGACCTTCAAGACCTCCATAGCAGCTATTTGAAATAAATTCCATTAGTCTTCTGTTTTTCTCCTTTTATGTTTTCCTTTCAGGCAGACATTTTCCATGCAAAGAGTCTTTGTACACGTAGCTCATGTAATACTGTGTTGCTTGCCTCTGGCTGAGATCCATGTACTGCCTTTTCACTCCTGCTCCAAACCCAGTTCCTGCACTTTGACACTGCAGCAAATCCTCTACTGCTACTAGAAACAGCCCTACCCATTCTCAAGAGCAGGGGTCCTGGCTCACTCCCCTCCAAGTTCTCCCTCTATTTAAAGCATCACAATAAATGAGAAGTTGACATTTCTAACTCATGCACAAACACACTCATTATACGAAACATGAATCTCCAAGTAATAAGCTAAAACAAGAATTAAAATAATAGAAAGGGACCTCAACAGGGCCCCTCCACAGAGAGTTCCCTGTTTTAACATCAAAAATGCATTTGTGCAATTAAAATATGTATCTTCAAACTCTAAATAGGACTTGAGGGGAAATTTCATGCATTCTCCAGCTCTTCATTTGTAACTGGATGCCAATAAAAAGGCCTGGAAACACATGCCAATTGAAAACCTGAACCGTAAGAGATACCGTGCAAATAAAAAAAAATACTAAATTGAATATACATTAATATCTCTTCCTAGGCATCTCAGTGTGCCTATTAATCAGTCTCATAATTTTTTTAAAGACAGCTAAAATCTCATCTATAGATACCAACAGACAGCCAAACACAGGACAGATTTAGGAAAACATTTTTTAAATGCAAAAAGCACTCTAGCTATATCCTCCTCAAAGTTAGAAATTAGATTCCAGCTGTCAAGGTAAAAATTAATAACATCTTCTTTTTAAAGAAACAAACAAGCAAAGACACAAAAAACCAAACTATAAAACAAACCCCAAAACAATCCTCTTCAGCTTCTAACCAATGAAAAAAGCTGTCTAAAGTGGTTTTCAACATTTTTAATCATAAGCTGCCCTGATATAAGTAGTTGTGACCCTCCACGTTCAGTGCCACAATGTGATCTGGCAACAAGCTGACTGTCCTGTGTAGAGCCAAACACTTCCTACACCCAGATAATCCTGTATTTAATTTTTAGGCCACTCTTCCATTTATAACACTCATTATCCATAACTTTGAGCTATTTGCATACATCTCACAGTTTCAAGATCTTACCTAATAAAAGTAAGGGTATCACTACACATTAATTCATCAAAGCTTTTGCAAGTACAAGCTGTAGCATCTTTCTAGGAAGTGTTTCCATTTGTTCCATAACTTTCACTCTGATTGCAGGTTGCATTATCACTGTGATGTTTTTTATGTAGGATGTATATTGTATTACACTCCTAGGAGTCAAGGGTTAGATATTGCTGGGAAAACTATGCAACACAAATTCCTGAAGTGTACTGGCAGCCACAGCCACATCAAAACCAGTCTAAAAATAAGTCAATTTGCTTTGGTCCAGAAAGAAAAGTACCAACACCAGCTCGTTGACACAATCTTCCTTCCATGACACCAAACAAGCCAGAATCACTATCTGCAAAAGAAGAAAGCACAAATCCTTGCCCTCGGGTATAGTAGTAATTTATGAACTTGAAAGCATATTT
This sequence comes from Camarhynchus parvulus, assembly GCF_901933205.1. Taxonomy (NCBI): domain Eukaryota; kingdom Metazoa; phylum Chordata; class Aves; order Passeriformes; family Thraupidae; genus Camarhynchus; species Camarhynchus parvulus. The sequence continues at coordinate 13,182,200 of NC_044575.1, read as the reverse complement.
GAAAATAAAATGTCAGCTGTGTCTCTGATATTAGAGTCTCAGTCTGTTTTTATGTCACCACAGAGTCCTGCCTCTCAGTGTCTGAGGCTGTCTGTGGTGTCTGTAAGCTGCATACAAATTTCTCTCTAAGATACTCCAAAAACCAATCTGGTAACCAGTAGACCAGACCCCTTTTTGGTCTCTTGAAAAAATCCCAAGCAAAAACCAAAACCAAACCAGACCCCCCCAAAAAAACAACCAACACCAAAACAAACCACATTTGTACTAGTATTCTTTTGTACCACATGAGCTAGAGAAAATTCTTCAATTTTTCTCATCACTGCTTTCCACTACAGCATGTAGGGAAGTCCAAGACCCTGGGAGGCACCAGCCCTGTTCACATTGCTTTGGAACAGTTTCCTTTTCACTGGGAAGTATGGAACAGGGAATATCTCTGACCTGGAGCAGATGGACCCACCACCCTTACCAAAACTGCCAACTCTATTCTTCTGCCACCAGAGCAGAACATCTGCAAGGAGACCAAACTGTATCTATTCTGCCTTTTACCCTTTAAAGCCTTTTTCTCCTCAAGTAAGTTGCACTGGTCTAACAGGGATCAGCCAATGTTTTTCCAAAAAAAAAAAATTATCCTTACTGATTCAATACAGACCATCATGTGGGGATGGGGAGGAACTATCTGCAATCTGGCAGTCCTTTCATGGTGGATCAGATGATTCAGAAAAGAAGTAGTATCTTAGACTGTAATGGATACATTTGAGTTGGTATCAGTCTTTGTACAATCTTTGTGTACATTAACCGTGTATTCACAGACTAAGTTTTTCTGGATACTGCACTTGTGAAAATATATATTTCCACTTGTGCTGGAAATATTCATTGATCAGTCCACAGTTTCCCACAAGCCTCCATGTTATAAAAAGCCTACATCTCTCACTCTGTCAGTCTCAGTTTCCCTTTCCCTCTGTACAAGAAAGGGCCCCCCAAACAGCTGGCACAGACTCCCATTTCTAGATACTGTATTTCCATACAAGGTCCCAAAAAGCAGGGAGAGGGACAGAATGTCCTCAGGCTCCTGCAGGAAGGGGAGAAGCTGTATTTCACCAAGGAACATATCATGTCCTCCACCCAAGGCAGAAAGGGATGTGAAACTTCAGCGGCTGGGGGGAAATCCCTGTGTCTGAATGAGACTGGAAAGAGTTTCACTTCCTGAGAAAGTCTTCTGGGGTGAGGAAGAGGGAAGAGATGGAGATTAATTGTTTTTTTCTCTCCTAGAGACTTTGGAGTAAGGAAGAAAACATTTGTTCAGCTGGGATGACAAAGAGCCTGAAGTCCATGCTGTAGGCGCATTTGTTCCATTACCAGGCAGTTTCATATTTAAGAAACAGAAGCTATAGAATGCATAATGATTTTTATTCCCAGGAAGGAGCATAAGGATATTAATGACCCTCACAGACAGCTCTGGTGCAAAACGGTGAGAGAGGCTTCTCACATGCACATCCACAGGGAGCAGGGCCCCACACTGCACTGGGGCAGCCAAGGGCAGAATTCACCTTCCTGATATCCCTGTGGTTATCTCATGCTTGTGATGCAGCAAAGCAGAAAGGTGCCCCTTCCAGAAGAGCCATTTGAGGAGAGCCTGAAGCACATCTCAGAGCCCATTTTGAAATATTCACCTTTGGACTCACCAGCACCTGACAGGACCCTCTTAACCATGGCAGCTCTGTGCAGAGCACACGAGATGCCACCAGGCTGTTCAATGGCAGCAGGGCATCCAAACCTTCCCAGCGCATCCAGTACATTTCAGCAGGACAGACTGGCGGGGGCTGGTCCTCCACATCTCTCAAAGTGTTAAACAAATCAGAGCTTAACAATTCCATAGTGTTAATTATATTGTTTTCTGTTAAAACAATAAAGTGTGCTCCACTTTCAATCTTGCTTAACATGCGTTAGTTAAGGAAAGAAGGGACTGTCCCACTGCAAAACATCTGAAATCACAGAAGAAATTCCTATCAAAATAGCATCTCAGCTTTTATCTCCTTGCCATCACTAGGTCTAAAACAAAGATTTGTTTTCAAGTGTTTAGACTGTCTGAAGAGAAAAAAAATAGGGCTGAAAGAGTTAAAGTGTTTATTGTACTTTTACACATTTTAAGATATCATCTTTCTACAATGGCAGTAAAATCAGCATGTAGCCTTAATTTTCTATGGTTGAACCTTGAACGTGAATCATTATATTACAATGTACTTATTGATTTCAACAGGAAGAGGATTAAGCCCAGAAAATCAGGTTAGGAACCTGAAACTGGACTGAGGAAAATGGAATTTTTCTGGTACTAAAAACTTCTTATGTTATGTAAAATACATTAGAATTTTAAATATGAGATTTGGCCATTTGGAAAATATTCTTAACATCTTGAACTCAGCAGAGCTGTGACAAGGTCAGTGAACTGAAAATCCAATTAGTAACCAGGGCTTTGAATAAATAACCTAGTACTACACATATTAGACATCAATGTCTGATTTTACCTACTTGCACAAACATACATATATAAAATGAATGGTGCTTAAATGGAATATTGAACAGGTATAAAGAGAAAACATTTGTGAACACTGAGTGCTGTCTGTTGGCCAACAGTACCACATATACCATTGGATGCATATAAATACATTTTATATATGTATATAATATATATGCACACGGAATACGCACAGTGTAGACACACTTCAAGTACAACCAGGACATCAAACTGAAATTTATTTTTCAGTTTCCCTGTTTTCAGGAGCCTTTTCAGTTACCTGTTCATTGGAAGTACCAGGCTAACTTAGCTATAGGTGCTTAGTTTATGGCAGGGCAAGCAAAACAAATTTCAGCTGCACATCCATTAACCCTCCATGCATTACTATTTGCTAGAGCTGGTGACAGAAGCCCACCCCCACATAATTTACCCAGAAGCCTCTCTTGTAAAAATTCTTATTTTGAAAGTTTACAGTTTAGACAACCAAATAATTTGGACAGAAATTTTCTGTAATGGACATTGTCCTCCTTAAGTTTGCAGTGTGTGCTACCAAAGACTCCACATTCAAAAAACATTTCTCAATTGCTCTAAGGCTTTTCTTGCACAGAGAACAGCAGTATCTCAAAGACTGCTGCAAAGATCGTGTTCAACTGCTTTGAACTTCAAATGACCTGGTAACAAAAACAAGCTCTGTAAGCACTGAGCAAGTCACATACTTTGGTGAGTAAGCACACAAGTCACTGAAATTTCCAGCTTATTACAAATACTTAAATCAGAATAATCTATGCCTGAGAAGAGGAAAAATAATTCATTAAAATTCATCAGGAAGACAGGGATGCTGGTAGCACATTGATGGAAATCACTCCTGTGGTACTTTCTCATTCTTATTTGAAGCAGTTTGGGGCAAACTTAAAAGGCTGATAAAATATTTAGAGCTATACAAGGAGATTTGAACTAGAATATGAAAGCACTGGAAGTGGTAAACCTTTCATCAGGCAAGAGAAGAAAATGCAGCAAGGATAGGAAATGAATCCAAATTCACAGTCACAAGGCATCTGTCCCTATGCTCCCCTTCCCAGAGAGCCTACAGCTACCTGAACACCGGTACATCAGTGAATCATAGTCACAGAATGGTTTGGATTGGAAGGGATCATCTCATTCCAACTTCCCTGCCATGGGACACCTTCCACTAGACCAGGCTGCTCAGAGGCCTATCCCATCTGGCCTTGAACACTTCCAGGGATGGAGCATCCACAACTTCTCTGGGCAACCTGTGCCAGTGTCTCACCACCCTGACAGTAAAGCATTTTGTCCTAATATCTAACCTAAACCTACTCTCTTTCAGTTTGAAGCCATAACCCCTTGTCCTGTCGCTACATTCTCTTGTCCCTCTCCATCGGTTTTGTAGGCTCCCTTCAGGTACTGAAAGATCACAATTAGGTCACCTCAGATCTGTCTCTTTTCCAGGCTGAACGAACCAAATTCTCTCCACCTTTCCTTGTAAAAGAGGTGCCCCATCTCTCTGATGATCTTTATGTCCCCCTCTGGGCTCACTCCAGCAGGTCCCTGTCCTTCCTGTGCTGGGACCCCAGAGCTGATGCAGCCCAGGACACGTTTGGCTCTCTGGGCTGGGAGTGCCATGGTTGGGGCATGTCCAGCTCTCACCCACAGCACCCCAAACCCTTCTGGGCAGGGCTGCTCTGGATCTGCTCCTTCCCAGCCTGTGCTGGTACCAGGGGCTGTCCTGATCCAGGTGCAGCCCCAGCACTTGGTCTTGTCAAACCTCATGAGGTTCCCATGGAACTTGTCCAGGTCCCTCTGGGTGGTCTCCTGTCCTTCATGTGTGCCAACCACCCCACTCAGCTTGATGTTATCAGCAAATTTGTTGAGGGTGCTTTGATTTATCCGTGGTGGGTCACAGGCTCTTCTTTGTCACTCCCATGACTCATGGCCAGCTACCTGGCTCTCTACCAGCCCTCACACAGAGGCAGAAACAATTCTCTTTATTTCCAGCCCAGCAGTGCTTTGAGAGATCAAGGGAAATAGAGCTATGGGGTTCATACTGCTTTAAAAAACACACAATGAGGGGTGGTGCAAGCCCAAGGAAAGTGATACTACCAGAGTACTCCAAGCCACAAGACAGAAGGAAGATTTCTTGTTAAGCTGCAAAAGTTGTCTTGTAAAAGAGCAGATGGCACTAAGTTGGCACAGATGGCATGAAATCGTTTAGGGTAAATTGCAGTCTAAGGTAAATCTGCACAAATACTTTAATTCTGTTTCTAATAATTCCACTGTTAATGGAGTTAATCATCTGGTCACTTGGGAATAAGCCATTTGCACTGAATTCAAAAGTTAAAAATTGCCATATGGAAATAAGCAACTTCCGCTTCCACTACCCACTCCCACCAAGTAACTTCCAAGTCTTTCCAAAGTTAAATTAACAACATAACCAACAAACCCACAATTTTCTTTGCATTTTGGCTCTCCAAGGTTGACCTGACATGTTTCCAAAGCTCTGAGGCACTGTATTTCACTTGGGAGCAGGCACAGGATAGTGCTGGAGGAACATCAGAGAAGGCAAGAGCCATGAGCATCCCAGCACCTCTGTGCTAGCTCCAACCTAGCCAGAAAGGAGCAGAGTGTGGGTCAGGAATGTTGGTACCCAGCTTGGGGCACCTATTATGAAAATGAAGCTTGGTGCAGAGAGCAGAATATCCAAGCTCCACAAAGGTGACACCCAGGGCATCTCATCTTTGGGCACAGCCACCATGCTCCCCACCAGCAGCAAGGCTTCCACTCAAGGTAAAATGCAGCAATAACAGTTTGCCACCCATTACTCAGTCATGCATGAAGTGGAGCATCTGAAAAATGTTGCTGCATTCTGGAAACACACTGCTCTTACTTGATATTGCTGTATAAGCATCAAACTATTTTGTTTTAAAAGCCATGGTAAATTTATGAATGAAACTGTGCAAGAGGGATTTAATGAGAGATCCATAGCAAGTGTTCAGTGGTCTGGATGTTGTCTGCCACCAGGGTAGCATGAAATCATTTGATAATTAGACCATGGCCATGCAGGATTAGCATACCTTGAAAATATAGGGCTGCATTATTTTTATTTATATAACAGATGGATATTTTAAAAGGTCGTGCATTTTTTAATGAATGCAACATCACGCCAGTGTTGACAGAAGATTTGGAAGTGCTACAATATGACCAAATCTAAAGCCTAAAAATGATACCTTCCCTTCCCCCTGTGCTCCAGACTTGGAGCCAACAAAAAAAATGTGCAAATGCTGTAAATTTCCTTCCAGAGATCAGCTTAAATACAGCATTTACAGGGCACTAGGTTGTATTAACTTCCATTTCATGTCAATTATAGGTAATTAAAAGACTCTCATTTTTAGAGTTACCTGGAGGCCCCACACTTCTCCTTTAGCCTTATGACACATGAATAAGATAAGAGAGAAACTTCTATTGCCTCCAGTAATCCTGAACAAGAGCTGCACTCAAGCCCATTGCCATCAGTAACCACAGAACAAGTCAGTTTTCCTTCATGGTCAAGGGACGGACTTTTTTCCCACCTCTAATGCTGAAAATCCCAAGAGGCTCCCTTAGGTACTGACTCCCACTTTCCCCTGTGTAACAGCTTCATGATATTTGGGCTTGACAGTCCAATCTGAAGAAAAAAACTCCTAAATGTTTTCAGTCAAAACATGATCCCTCATCTCCTTTCTGCTCCTTTTCCAGAGCAGAAATGAAAACGATGAGATCAGGATCAAAGATATTGGTATTTAAACTCAATACTTGAAAATAAGGAAGTTGCCATAAAACCACTTTTAACATTTTAGGGATTTTAATCAAACATGGTGGGGTTTTTTGTTGTTTTGTTTTTTTTTCATTCAAAGTTGTCTCAAGTAGGTACAACAAGCATTTATTTATATTTCCTAGACGGATTTCACTAAATTCTGGGAATCACCTTACCTTTAATATCTTGGAAGCCAAAAGCGTAGAAAACAAGATCAGAAATCACCTGCAGATCTCAAGCCAGTATCTATGCAATGAAAAGTCTAAAAAATAAAAAAATGTTAAAACTCACTCACCTTATGGATCTTTTCCAGCTAACAGAAGACATTGCCATGGAAATGAACACATGACATCTTTGCAAATTCAGCTGTGCTTTTCCATCTTGAAGGTTTGGCTGATGATGATGTCTGTCTTCAGCTCTAGAGATACAGGGATAGTTTTATAGCTGTTATACAAAGTAAGAATTCTTGGAAACATGCAGGAAACACCAAAAAGGACACTCAATTCAGCTTCATGCAAATCAAACATTACCATTAATCACCTCATATGAGGTTGTCAGATAAGATATACCATAATCACTATCACAGTAGCTGATTTTTGAGCCTGTTGAGATATCTTTAACCATTAAAGATGAATTTAATGTCAACTAATTGTAATAGTCCAAAAGCAAATTATCTAACCATATTTTACTATCTGGGTTCTCTCCACAGTGAAAAGGAAAGATGGCACATCTGGAGGATAAATCACCATATCAATCTTGGACACTTATTTTAGGATGGGTTGAGTCACTCTGGATGCAGCTCTCTTTGGTGATGGATGGAGCCTGGGCACCTGAGTTAATTCAGATATCTGTGTTATAAACAGCTGATGTGAGGTGACGTGACCAAAGCCTTGGTCAGGAGTCCATGCAGAAAGCAGATCTGAGGGGATGGCAGTCTGTCAGGTGCTATTTCTAAAGAGGTTAGATGTCTTCATCACACTAAGAGGGGATTTTTCCAAAAAATCACCATCTGCATAGCAGCTGTTACCTCGTTTTAATTATTCATAGCTAGCCACTTGTAGAGGGGAGAGAGAGGTGGTGTGGGCAGAGATAAGAGTGAGGGCAAAATTTTTTGAATGATTTTGGTCTGACTTCATGGGCTGCATACTTGAGAGCTATCTGAGGGGGTGTAAGTTTTTTAACTTGTGACTAATAGTTCACATTAAACTGCAGCCCAGCAGATGCCAGTATCTCAGATTAATTTACCAAACCACCAGGCAGCCCTATCACTAATTAGAGGAAGCATTACTCAAGAGGCCATTATCCTGAGCCCAGATCATGTACTAATAACCCCAGAGAGTGTGCATTTAGAAAACACAATTGATATCATTATATTTCTTCTTAAAGGTCTTTCTCAAGGGCCAACATCCATAATATTCAAGAGTCCAGCTGCCAAATCTCATCTTTTCCTGTGAATCAAGGCTGGGTAAGCTTGCCCAAGGTAATGCAAAAAAAATATGTTTTTTAAACGAGATGAAAATGGGCAATCAGCACTGTAACAACAAACCAATGTTTCCATACTCAAATACAAAACTTTTCATTCAAAGATGGAAACCCCCTAGCATTAGGAAGGTTTTAATTCATAGATTTAATGAAACACAAGCGTGTGATGATTCCCTCCCAACATTAGGAATCAGTTTCTGTGCATGCAAACAGGGTTATTGGGGTGAAATAAAGTTCTGAGACTTTCAAAGAAATGTTAAGAAGCCTCAGTTCTGAGACTTTCCAAGAAATGTTAAGCAGGTCAGTTTCAAGCAAAGGATTTAATAAAAAGAAAATAAAATTTGTTTCGGACTCAGTCATAGTTACAGCCCAAGTACCTCCAGCATGGAAGGGCCAGATGAAATTCCCATAGAAGTCCCTTTGGCTTCCAAAGATGTGGAAGTACAGATAGGGCACATCTGTTTCCAGCTGAGCTGCTTTGTGCAATGGCACTGTAAGGTAAATACAAGGTAAGGGCCTGGGTGGCTTTGAACAACTCCAGAGAGGCTGAGGATGTGTGAAGGAATTGAACGCGGAGGCAGGATTAAAGTAACTTCCTCTGCCATGTCAGGGGTAGTTTGAATCTTTCCCCTTGTTTCTCCCAGCATAAGCCTAAAGTTTGCAAAAGCAGAAGTAGGGACTTAGCACACTGTTTATTATTTTACTGCTGAAGTAGCAGCAGGGGTCTTTGATTATGGTTACCAGACACACTACTGTCAGCTTTCTGCTCTCTGCCTGCATTAACTTTTGTCTTCAACCAAAAGCTGAAAGTTTGGATCTCAAATGCTTCTCAGAGTTACTGCCTTGAGCTGCTAGAAACCATCAGCTCTCTGCTCAAGTGGCAAGAGGAGGGACCACACTGCAGCACAGGGAAAAATGTTGGTTGGCCTAATTCCTGCTCTACTTCTGTCCCTCACGGTGGTGAAATTTGGAACTTCACACAACTATCATCTCAGGTGAGAGCAAAAGAAATGTCTCTTAATTCCAGCCCTCTAGGATGGCATCTGCCAGCTGGTAAACTAAGGAAGGTTGAACTTCTCCTTTGAAAATGCCAAAGCATAAATTTTAAGCACATGGTGTCAAGGACTTGACTCTGCTCAATGCCTTATAAACAGCATTTTTTCCCTCTCAATTTCTAAAGGATGGATTTCTCCTAAATTCTGTCCCTTCTTATTATTAAGAAGACAGCTTTGTAAAAGGAGCATCATCTGCAAAGTGAGCAGGGACTGCACAAACAGCAGGTAGAGCTTAAAGACACATTTGGCCCTAGGTACTGAAGGATGACCATCACTACGCAACAATTACTCAAAACACAGTCCACACACATTGCAGTCAAACTGAAGGTTAATTCAGAAAAAATATGGAAAGGGAATCTGCAGAAATAGATTCTTTACACATTCTTTATCGCCTGTTTTTCCAGGACAAACAATCTGACAGTGTCAGAGTTGTGTTGTTACAGTTTGATGAACAAGCATTCTCCAATTTTTATTTTGAATAAAATTACATAGATGAATTTTGCATTTCTGAGGCTGAAAGTGAACCGTGATGAAATCAGAAAAATATGTAGATTTTTAAAAATCCATGAGCAAGTCTTCCTCCCTGATGTACTACTTGTGATGTCAGTAAACACTAAAATTACCCACGTGCACCACTGAAGAATATTAGTAAGTATAATGTGTTTCATCACATGGCAGTAAGCTGCTCTAGCAATGATAGCAAAATTAATTGTAACAAAATAAGACTTCCTGTTGTTTATTAGATATTGTAAGAATGAAATGTACAGTATACAAAATTAATATCAAAAATGTTCATATGATTGATTTTAACAATGCATTTTTCTTTGAATTTACTGCAGACAAGCAGCTTCCAAAGAGGGATGCTGAGATCTATTTAATCTTAAAGATCTCGAGTGTATCACTGCATGCTATCTACGATTTTAATCTACAAAACAAAAGCTACTGAATTTTTGCTTAATCTCAGTAGTGTTTGTTAAAGAAGAAGAGAATAGTAACATCACCTTCGAGAAGAAAAAAAATCAGTTCATTACAAAAAAATTTAATTTTTCAAGTTCATAAAAAAATTGCTTTTGAAATTTCAAACCTTACAATTGTACATTTTGAATTTCAAGCACTTGCCATAAGAAGTTGCATCTACTATACAGGTGACAAAGACTTTCAATGTTGTTTTTCTTTGAGGCAGATACATATAATCCTCATTTTCTTTTTCCTAATGAACTTTCACATCTTTAAAATTAGTGTTAAACAATGTTCATTCTCCTAAGAGACAATTTAAGTATGGTTCATTTCATAAGATGAAAGTTTTCATTTAAATTATACCTATAAAAAGGAATATAAAATGGTTTTTGCTTTTTAAATCTGTGTATTTTCAGTTTATGTCATATTGTTTAGCAGAAGGATAAAGTGACTAATGGCTAAACTAGATAGCCTAAAGACAGCAGATCTGTTCCATAAACACATGCTTGCCATAATGCTTTTCACTACAATATAAAATACACTAGAAAAACTGAAATTATTCACAGGGAATGCTACATACAGTTATCAGTATGAATAATGTTTCCCTGACTAAAAAAAAATAAATTCTACATTGAATTTCTTATACATGCTCTACTTAGCAACAGGAATATGATTTAAACTGAAAATTCTTCTCATGTTATCCAAAGAACTTTTCTTAATAGACACTAAGAATACTTGCACAATTACAATGCTTTCAAAACAGTGACCTGCTGCCAGGTAAGTCAGGCAATGATGTAAAACTGGGGTCTTGACAAAGAGTGGATCAGCCTTCCAGAACAAAACAGATGGTGCTCTTATTCTTTAGGTGTCACTAATGTAAATCACCTTTTATGTTGGCACGTATCACAAGAACCCTTAAAACAATCCCTGTGAATGAAAATGAAGACAAATCACAATACAAATGATGCAAAGCCACTTTTCAGAAATTTAGGAGAGTCCAAATGTATTTGTAGTCTTCTGCAGTAAACTGGTGACATTAAGGGGATTGGCCATTGTATTAATAGATAAACTACTATAACATTATGCTATGAACAGCGGGGCTTGCTGCTTTCTTTCACTTTTTTTAAGACCACTGGCAAGAGCAATCAGTGGGCTCTTGGATGGAGTAGCTGACCCAGGTGGAGTTGCTGGTGCAGTACAGCTGCACAGTCCTCCTCTGCAGCCCCAGCTCCCTGCAGCACTTGCAGAACCTGGCGTAGGTGTTGATGTTGTAGTTGTAAATGCTGGCAGAGGGGCACTTCCCATCACAGGAAACAATGTTCACCTGGCAACACACAGGCAGTAATTAACAAATGGGAGCAGGCAGGACAGTTAGTGTTCTCAAGGAATTCTCAAGGACATTAGGCACCCAAATCCAACAGCAAAGCAGTGAGAAAAGTGGATTTCCTCTACCCCGTTATGAAATCCCACCACATCTGGAAATAACCTCTGAAGTGCACTGCCCAGACAGGTCTCAATGTCAATATTACTGATGTTAATGATGACTTTTCTGTCAATTTCAGTAACAGATTTGCACTATTTTAACAAAGAAGCAATTTCAGTTTTGAATTTTAAAGTATTCATAACAACATTGGCAGGAACACAGCACCAAATGTTCTTTCCACAACTCCTTGCAGTATTCATTTCAGTGATACACTGATGCAATGTTGCTATACTGGGTATCAGCAAGGAGGAATAAAAGAACCAATCCTTTGGAAAGCTGAGGGGAATTACTACTAACGACACCAAATGTGTAATGTAGACTGTAAGACAAATAGGCTTAAGAATCTGATAATTTTTTTCAAATTTAATAGTCAGGATTTGTGTTTCTGTTCAATGAAACACTGAGAATAAATTTCCTGGCTGCTCAACAGCTTACTCTACAAAATGTACTCTTGGAGTCATTTTAGAGGCTACAGCTGTTTCCCTACTCTCTTTTATTACAGCTTTTCCAGGCGCTCTTACACATCTCACACGAGACGTTTGTCTGCGCCCTTGCTGCTGCTCTCAGCCTCACCGCTCAGCAGGACATGGTTGGTGTCCTCCAACACTAAATCCTTTGACAGGCACACAGATAGTGTGCCTCATTCTTCCTTCACATTTCACAGTGTGCTGACACTGCTGCCTAAAAAGAGCTTTCAGGACCCAGGATTCCTTTCTTCATGAAGTTGGCATTTAAACACCGTCCCTAGGCAGATGAAAAATTACACACATCTGCAGTTGTTTTAGCTGTAAAATATCAGGGCAAGGTTCAGTTTTAATAGTTAATTTGCATAGAATAATTGCAGTATGGGGTGAAATAAGACTAAATTGGCATGCACCTAAATGCACACATAGAAAAAGAAGCAGCCTCCTTCTTTTGTTATTGAGAAGATGACTGCTGAGAATGTAGGGAAGCATTAAAACAGTTCTGTGAAACACAGAAACCTCTGCCTCTGCAACAGAGATGGAGACAATGGCCTTGTGGAATCTGAGTTCCCTTTCTTCCTTCTTTTTAATATCTCAAAATGTTTCTCCTCTAGTGAGAGAAGTCACTATGGCTTTGTACTTACCGGTGTGTTACTCCTGCAGTCGTTCTTGCGGATGGTCATCCTAACAGTCACCTTCTTACAGAATTTACCATCTTCCTTACCTGCAAAATGGGCATAGATTTTAAAATATCAGCTCAAATTTCTAACACCTCAGAGATAAGAACACTCCTGACCATTTAATGGATTCAAGAGACACAAAGAAGAAAATACCCAGTACATCACTGCACATACACAACTTTGGTGAAGTAACATTAGCTGCACACTGAATCACTTTTAAGATTATTTCATTCATTAAAGTATCTCTTTTTATCTTTAATAACAACTATAAAAGGTTTATTCTTCATTCAGAAGCCTTTTATGTGTAAGTCTGCTGTTTTCAAAAAATTTTTGTAAAATTGATCCAACTCACTGTGAGAAGACTTGTTAATTATTCTAACTTGTTAATGATACCAAATGGTATCATTATCAAAAGGTAAATTTGTTAATAAATAAAAGTGTATTTTCTGTGAAATAAATACAACAAATTTTAATAGCAGCATTTGTTCTCCAGTGGTGTAAACAAAATTTAAAATAAATACATAACAGAATACATAACAGAATCTGATGAAGAATAGGTCTTCGGGGGCTTTACATTTCTGTATGTTTTCATTAAATCAAAGAACACCAGTTAAAAAATGAAATTTTTATTTTCGTTTTCATTAACATTATTTCCACATTTTTTTCGTACAAGGCACATAGATCAAATAAAAGAGATCACAAGTAATCATGAAATTAAATGAGGAGTTCCATTTAATTTAAGAAGCGAATGACAAACATTGGAAGCAAAACAAAGATGTTCAGTTGCAAGAGAACAGGAAGAGCAGTATCTTCTCAGGATGATCTTCTCTGTGATGATAAACCCCATCAGGCTGCAGATCTGTAAGAGAACAAACAGCCCATTCCATTAGAGGAGTTTCCACTGTTTCAAACCAGATTTTACACACCATGATGCAGCCCCCAATGACTCTCCCCTTACAGAGCTGCATTTTCTTTGAGCCAAGAAATCCAAAGATATTGACAAAAGGGAAATACTGTTAGCTCCAGAAAAGCAAGGGCAATAAAGGATTCACTGCTTTGAACAGTACCCAATATTGAACTGTGACACAATTTATTTACATCTTGATGCACAATGTCCAGTTCCCTGCTCTAACCTCTGTCAAACTAGTAATACTGCTTCTTGGAGAAACAGATTTTAAATGTTGTCTGTTTGGGGGGTTTTATTGAGATTTTTTTGTTTGGGGGCCTTCTTGCCTTTTTTTTTTAATTATATAAGTCTGATATCCTCTCTAGACATAGCAGAGTTTTCTACAACATGACAGAAAGGAGAGCAATAAATCTTCTTGGAAACAAATAAAAACTTACAGACAAATGTCTGGCTACTGCTTGACTGTCACTGAATTATGTTTGCTTAGGGAAAAAGTAAATTGAGAAATGAAGGAAAAAATAAATAGTTTTTAAAAAATCCCAACTCACCGTTATTTCATGTTTTTCAAAGTTCTTTTCATGGTTCTTTCTTCTTTTACATTATACATGGTGTGTAGGGTGGAGAATTCAGTGCAGCTGTGACTATGACTTCATCCAGGCTATGGTGAAAGTACATTGTATCTCATACAAAATAAATATATAATGTATTTCCATGCATGCATTCTAATATCCAAAGCCTTTTTAATGAGCTTTACAACAAATATACATTTACGTGAAGAATCTTACAAAACATGGGAGCATTTTATATGTGTCATAATATAATGAGATTCTTTTGCACCATCGGTATGGTTGAAAATCCTTCCTTGGTTTTTGTGTTGACTCATAACACTGTGGTCATTTGTTGTGACAGCAATATGAAAGAGAAATACAGATTTTGATTCAGTAGTCCTGGAGTCAGAAGTGTAGTTTAATGTAGGATGTATCACTCAGTGGTGTAAAAAATTACAGTCAACACAATTTCTCTTACAGAAATTTGGAGGGTTGTTTTCACGAAATAAATGCCAAAACAAGCATGCTACAATTCAAAGAATTAACATGCTTTATGAAGAAGAACAAAGATAATCTCCAATTTTCATGGACTAAGTACAGGCTTGCTGCTTTCAGTACGTTGTCCTAACTATGGATGGGAAAACAATTACTTGTTTCTACTGTACATGGCAAAACTGCATGGCACATCATCTGCAAAAATGTGGCTGACATAACAAGCTTTAACAAGCAAAGCAATTAGTCTCTATGTTCTACTGCACTGTAAACATGATGGGATTAGTTTACCCTTTTAAACACAGCAATTTTACACATGCAGCAAGCTAAAGACTATGCAAGTGCTTACTACCAACAGTACATTGTTGGCTGACAACAATGCACCGCCCACACAGTGCAAAGTGAGAAACAAACCAAAATGGGAGCCACTCTGAGCAACCATGAGCAGCTGTGCTACACTGCAGCTTTGGCAATAATTGGGTAACGAGAGGTCTGGCGCTCCTATCAGGGAGTACATTGTTGGAAATCAACAATGATGCTGTTTGGGTTGGTCCTACTTATTTCAGGAAAAGGTACCTGTGTGACAGCCAGCATAGGCTGTAGGAGTGACTGGGCTAACAGGGAATGGGAGGAGCACTGACACTGAAGAACCTGGTGAGAATATTACACATTGAACAGAGCACGTGTTACAGAGGGTTTGTATGAAAACATTTGGGAGTTACTAGATTTTGGAAAACAGAATTCAACTTTAGGATGTTTGTATATTTCAGGATCACAGAATGGCTGAGGCTGGAAGAGACCTCTGGAGGTCACCTGGTCCTGCTTCCCTGCTGAGGCAGGGATGTACCAGCAGCTGAGTACCACATCCAGGCATTATTTGCATTGTTAACCTCATGTGCAAACCAGGAAGGATCTGGTCTACCTTGGTATAGCCAAGCCAGTCTGGTATCCTGAGTCCAGTATGTCCTTTGGGGCTACAACAGAGAAATAGTGTAATTTCCTCTCTAGCTTTTGATGGAGCTCCTGGCTCTCCATTTTCAAGACCAATTAAAACTGAAATTGAAAATCACAATTGTTTCTAATGGCGAAGTAGCTCAAAAGAAAACAAAACACTGGTAATCCTTCTCATAAAACATCTCCTACAATTACAACTGGCTGACAGCTCTCATGGCAGTTTACTTGGAGTCAGAATGATTCACAGAGGTTCTGTGTTGTGCACAAACAGGTGTGAAATCACAACCTAGAAATGTATGTGTAAATGCATCTCAGAAGTCACTGGGTACTTCAAGGGTTTAATTTTACCTTGTGAGGCATGTCCCAGGCTAATTTACTTTTGTCTTTAACAATTAAGGAGTGTGGTTATAATCTTTCTCTAAGCCTAGCAGCAAGATCTTCTGCCCTGTTGAAACACAGCTTAATGAATGTTTAACTGTCCTACTGATTTGTTCAGAAGCTGGCTTATTTGGCTGCTAGGGCACGGAAAGGCAACGTCTGATAATCAAAAACTGATCTAAGAGTGCCTATGGAGAATTTACCACAGAACTAGGTAGGACAAGTGCTTGAAACACAGGTCTACCAGAGGGAAAAACTTGGATATTATCATGCCTCTATGGTGGGAGCAGAGAAAAAAATCCTAGATAAATCTTGTACAGTTTCCATAAACTTTTTCCCACAAAATGTAATACAAGGCAGTAACACCAAAAGGTACCTCCCAGCTGGCAGCACATAACCCACTGCAGTAACTGTGCACATGGTACCATGTCAGGTAGTCATAGCTGTGCAAGCTCCATCCCACCCAGCAGGAAATACTGCACTTCTCTCCAGCTCTCTCCCACACTTTCAGGTCACTATTCCAGCCACTTATGCAAATCAAGTCAGATTTTTTGCATTTTTAAATATTATTATACTGCCCAGTATAAAAAAACTCTTTTCATTTGCTTCCAATAGTATCAAACTTCAGCCTAAGGCCTTCATGAGATCAAAATATTTCAGCTATGTAACAATGTGTTAAGAAAAAAAATTATTTCTATTAAGACATAATATCTCTCAAACTTATTCTGCAGAGAATTTTTATTCTGTTTTTTTTTTTTTTTTGCTCCAGAGAATCTTTATTAGCTCTCATAAATAATCAAGAAAGGGAGAATTTTTCAATTGCAGAATTTTTTAAGAGATGCCTGAAGGTTTTTAAACTGTCTATTAATTACTATATTCATTAGTTACAGAATTAACTTACAAACCACATAGATCAATCTTCATTTTTACAAAATATGAAGATATTAATGTAGATGATGCACTTCTTTAAGGTGCCTTCTAAAATACAGTACCTTTTATTTTACTTAATGCAGCACCTAAAATTTTGAGGAGTTTTACAGAAGAACTACAAAACAGTCGAGGTAGGAATTTCGGTGACCTGATCAGCTACAATCACTCTCAGTGGAGTAAATGTTTCCATATTTAAGTGTTTTCTTTTGATTTAACTCCACTATTTTCAGTGTTATGCACATGAGTAAACCTGGGAAAAGCACAGCCTTTGAGATGTGAATCAAGCTTTCATATGGGAAATAATCCACTTTATTCATAAGGTAACAGATCAGAGACTTGTGAGGCAGGAATTGTCAATAATCACTTACATGTTTTGCAGCATCCTTCTAAGAATGGCACAACATAGCCTCCAACCTGACCAAGAGAGAAAATAAAGAGGAAAAACTTGATTTTTTTCAAGCATTCATTCCCATGTATCTGCACTATTAGAAATATCCTTCAGATAAAGCTCTGCGTCATTGTTCAGGCAAATGCAACACTCTGCTGGATGGATGAAGGTTTGGCTACAGAACTGAGACAGCTCAGAGGAACCAACCCGCTGCTATTTGTGAGGAAGAACTGCAGCCACTCAGTTCCTGCAGGACTGCTCCCTGCTTGTGTAGCATCATCCACCAAGGAGAGTATCTTTCTATCCACATGTAAATGTAGAACTACAGAGAGCAGTAAGGGAATTCTCCTTGCCTCCATTCCCTGGCACTTACTATAATCTCATTTTGCATATTCAAATAGAACTTTTGTTCTTGCTCCAAAACTAGTTCATAAAACTTTATGTGTCACTGTAGAAAAGATGCTCCTGATTTTCAGACAATCTTGCCTTTTTTCCAATGTTTTGATCATTATGCTGAATCACATTGCTATACATGGAAAATGTTAGAAAGGGGAGGTCCAGCCCAGAAAAGCATCCAAGTTCAGACAGTTCTATGAAGACTAGTTTGATATTACAAAACCCAATTAAAAAAAATATTCCAAGAATCAGAAGAGGTGTGTACAGCTCTGTAACTCAGCAGCCCGGTGGCACAGTAGTCTGGTGTGTGGTTATACCTTTTATCTTTAAATGTCTAGCAAAAAATACAGGCACTACAAAAATTAATAATTTCTCCCTTCTTGAGGAAAAAACATCTTTTGTCAAAGTGAAATCTTTTCATGCAAACATAGATCACAGCTAGAATGCAAACAGTGTCTTGCACACTGACCTTGACACATTCAGTTTCATTAAAGGGTGGGCATCCAACTGCAGAGGACACCAGAACTGGTCCTATTGCTGTGTTGGTGCATTCATATCTGATGCAGCTTGAAATCCAAACAGCGCCAGGCTGTCAAACATGTTAAAACAGAAACTTTACTCAGCAAAACCAGTGTTTTAAGTATTAATTTAAAAATTTCATTGAATGAGATCTTGCTTGAATCAACAATAATACAGCAAAATATAATTTAGATGTATATTCTGTTTAAGTACTGCATTTGAAAATCTAATAAAAAATACATAATGCTAAGCAGGTTCCAAAATAGTCAAGTTGATGGTAATTCTCTCATATATATCAGAATCCTTTAATTTTTGTTGACAGTTATATGATTGACTTTCCAATAAATTAATATTGTTTACATGCAAAACTATTCCTAGTATTTGGTCAAATAAAGCTCTTTTCTGCACATTCTTTATGGCAAGATATGTACAATATTTCATTATTTTTTGCTTACTTCTATATATTTGGAGGGAATAAAATATGCAAACTCACCTTAAAACTGGTAACTGTGCCATTGCTGAAAGTGTGGAGACAAGACAAGTTCTTGCAGCTACCACAGCAAGTTGTCAAATCTTTTGGAGGCTGATAGACTTGGTTCTGCAAAATCAAATAGATTACTCCTTGCATGAAATCATCTTGCAGCTCAATATTTACTAGTGCAACAGGCAGATTTTTTTTCAGGTATCTGATTTTAGGGATATTTTTAAAATACCTTTCCAAACCACATAGCTTACATTGGCACTGCACACCCATGAGGCTTTTATAAAATACATTTAATCTTAACTGAAGTAAAAGGGGAGGAGTTCCAAATCTTAGAGAATTCATTGGTCTTTCTACCATTTTCAAATGTGACAGCTTACTTCAAGAGCCACTGAAACCTTAACTTTTTAAACATTAGCCATTAAGTAATTATAAAATCAGAAAAAAAATCTGTATAATATTCCCATGGTAATGTATTATATCTTGTAAAAAGACAATGTAACATTTGCTTATTTTATAAAGCTGTCTTCACTGCATTTACATAATTATTCTCTTTCTGATTCATATTCAGCTAATGTCTGCCAGGAATTTGTACCAGTTTGCACATAATGCAGCTGGAGCTCTGCAGGGATGCAAGGAGGCAGCATGCCATTAATCCAAGGATGTGTTCACTATCTGCTTTAATTTGTGTAAGATTCATGCAGCAGAGAAAACAGTGGAGGGAGGGAGACTTTTCAAACTTCCACCAAATTGTTTTAGCACATCATTAGAGGGAGATATCATAATTACTCTTCCTAACTTGCTCTATAACTTTCATCTGCTCAAAAAAACCCATCACAAAGTAATTCAGGCCACCAGACAATTCACAGGTTTAAATTTCTGAATTCCTTACAGCTTTGCAGTTGACAGCACAGTCTATGGAAGATGTGTTTATTTTGTAGTATTTAGTGGAGGGATCAACCACATTTGTACAATAGGAAATATGGCAAATGCCATCTGCACTGTGCTCCACAATCCTCTGCCCAGGAAGCAGCACACCTCTCTCATTACTCAGGCAAACTTTGTCCCTCACTGCAAGAAAACACAAACAGCATTCTCAGGACAAACAGCTTGGCATCAAAACTCAACTAAAAACGTTCCAAATGGTGAAACAGGAATGGAAAAAACTACTCTACCTTTTCTAGGCATTTTCAAACAAAATATTAATAGTAAAATAATGTTTAACTGCAGTCACCAAATCTTTTCAAATATAGCCATGCATGAAAACGAAATATAAAATATTTTATTTGCTGCACCCAAGTGACAGTGCAGGCTCCTTCAACTGTTTTATTTTGTAAGACTCCTTCAGGGTAAGAAATGTATCTGAGAAATGTCTATTTACCCCCACTAATTACAGAGGACACAGAGGAAAATTAACACTATTTGTGAATTAATTAAATTAATCCTGTCCTCTTCAGTGCCACGTTCAAAGTGAGTGCCTGATTTTTAATTCCTAATTTCCCTTAGCACTTGAAAGGCTATTTATTTGAATTAAATTATTTTCTGACTTACCACATTTGTACTTCACACAGTTACAGACATTTTCTGTACTGTTCTGAAACAGTTCATCTATCTGAAGTTTCTGCCCCTGCAGGTATAAAACCAGAAAAAAATATACATGAAACAACAGTAGGTTTTCTTATTTGTATGATCTTTTTCTTTTAAACAACTTTCCTGCAGAATTTGGGTAGCAGTATCTCTTGAAGGTTCTGCTTAGTCAGCAGCCTGAGCGCATGATGTATGTTAACATATTCACCATAACAAATAATATTAACTGTGATGCTTGAAAGCATTCAGTTCAACCCTTTAAACCCAAAATTTTATCCTGACTTATCAATTCTGTGTGCATGAAAGCAGTCCTACTCTACTAATATACTGGGGCAGAATATGATAATAAAAAGCTCTGGAAATATCAGGGCTGTAGAGTACTGCGAGGTGTTTAGACTTAGGTGGCTTCTTAAAACTGTATATATCTTACTCTAAAGAATTTTTTTTAAAAAGAGGTGATGCTGTGTCATTTCATATTCCATGGATAAAACTATTATTCAGATACTGATAGAGATTTATTAAGAAATTATTAAAAGAATGGTGATAAGATAAATTTCATACCAGTTTGCACTGAGGTTTGGGGATTGTTTCACATGCACATTCTGAAACAAAATACATCAGAAATAGTAGGTTAGCAATTTATATGCCATTTGCTTACAACAGAGCAATAGAGAGAATAAAAATTCCAGATATAAAAGTCAGCAAACCCAATACAGTAACTCTTACAACACTTTCAAGATTGTAAATAACCCTATTTGGACAGACAAATTCTACAGGATGCAAGAAAAGCAAAACAGGCAGATTAGGAAGTTCTGCAGCATGAAGTGACTTTTCTGTATCATTTGTTTGTGAGCAGCTCACAATGGTGTAGCTGGCTGAAACCAAGTGGCCAAAGCTGCTGTCACCTCTCATTGTCTAAGGCAGCTTTAGTGAAAATCAGTGATTTTACCACATGTCCGGAAGGGGCAGCACTTCTCCGGGCTCCACACCTCCACCAGGGACATGCCCAGCATGCACCTGAATTCAGGACAACGATGGATTTCACAGACTGAAATCAAAGGAAAGGAAGAACAATAAACACAACGTTGTCACTTTTAGATGAGTGGAAATTCTAATCAAGATATAGTGAATTACTTACAATAAATACATCTGGATAACATCTTTCACTGATAAAAGTATGGAGTACAAAATACTCTAGACAAGTATTTAAATAATTTTAAATATCCAGAATTTGAGGTCTGAAACTACTCACTTGTAGTTTGAGGCCTCAAATTCTGGAAATTTAAAATTATTTAAATCTGGATATTACTTGATACAGATATCAGAAGATGCTTTACACACTTGAAGTTTTAAAAGTAAAGATTATTAGTTCAGGACTACAGATGATAGCTTGCTTATGCTTGTATCTCTAACCCAACACTTTGACACTGAACATCCACACCACAAAATTTCCCATGTTCTCTGTTATTTAAAATTTCAAAATCAGGTCAAACTTACTGCACTGGTATGTAGGGCAACACCTGCCAGTAGTGTTGCCATCCACAATGAGAACTTCTCCTTCTTGACATTTGGGAATTTGATCTGAGCAAGCCCCGCATGCTGGAGAAAACAATTATTTAAATCTAAAACATTGGAAGAAATCCTAGAAGACTTGCTATAAGCTTGTCCCAGACTCATATTAAAGAGAGCAGAGGTGCTCTGCATTCACTGCTTATAGACCCTATACAAAAGGCTAATTTTTAGTGCAGCTTGCCCCTCTTTCCTTTGTTCCCTGCTATGAAGAATTAATACATTTTTTGTAAGCAAACAGGATTTTCCCTCCTTCCCCTATTATGAAAAATTTTGCTGGGTCTTCTCTCCTGCTGTTGCTTTTTTCAGGGACCTTCGATCCTCAATAAAATGATCCCAGTGTTATCCTCCCACTTGAACACATACGACAACCACAACAGGAACTTTTCAATATGTACACTGTAAAGACTCATTTTATAAAAAAAAGAGTCAAAAGGAGACTCTGCAGACAGTGAGAGGAGCCAAATGCTGCCCATTGTTAACATATGATCAAACAATCTGATTACTATAAATAACAGAACTGCAATTCACATTTCCAATTAGCACTCAAATATTCGCACGTGGAAGGTGCTTTCCTTCCCAGATATCTGTTTGAAAATAAAATAAACTCAACAGCACCTCATTATCAGATTATTATCAAACAGAAAGCAACTGCATGGTAAGATTGGAGCTCATATAGTAGTGGCAAAAGTGCAATTTCATTATTGAATTAAGTCATGAAAGGCTAAACTCCAAAAGAATAAATAAATAATAATAAATATACATAATACTCTAATATGGGATATTTGTCATCAGTTAAGATGGGCCATAGCTGAGACAGCAGGATACAGGGAATAAAAGCCTATACAACTTCAGTCTTCCTTCAGATGAAATATCTGTGTATCTAGTATCTCAAAAGCTCTGAATTCCTTCATCCACCAAAACTCCTTTACTTGTCCAATGAATACTACTCAGTCGCACAAAGCCATTCTGTGACTCTTGAATGCTTGTTGGCACTTTCAGAAAATTAATTAATTTTAGGTTGTTGGCATATTTTAGAAAATTAATGCAAATTTTTAACCACTTTCAGGCCTTACTATGTTGGAAGACCTAAAATACAAGGAGTCTTAATTGGCAAGATACTAATAGACATAATTGCATATGCAAAACCACATTCATAATCTCAACCAGTCAGACTACTGTACCACACATATAGGAAATGCAGCAGGTATTCTCCACCCGAGCAGCAATTAGTGTTTGATCATCTTGACAGCTTGGCATCTGCTCCAATGGTTCACATTTTTCTGGATCACATTCTGAAAAAAGGGCAACAGATATATTCCCTCAGATGAAGCTCAGCATTCCTCCTGTGTTATGCTATATCCCAAGGAAAGGCAGTATGGAGTACAGAGGTACTACAAGCTGCTTTAGAAAAGTTTTTGCCTGGTATCCCAAGATCTTGCCTGATCATTTAACACAAGATTGCATCTGCTCAAACTGAGGCACAGACCAACCCTGAGCTATAGACGAAAGTGAATTTTGTAAATGGCCATTCTAACAATGTTACCTACACTACCCTCATCCTTCTGAGTCCATCTATTTAGTTTACTGAATGTCTTTTACAGAGTGCACTTCTTTACCTTTTAAAAGAAACCTACCACAAACGTAGCTGGGACAACAGGATTCTTCATTGTAGTAGGTGACCAATTTCTCCAAGCTGCTACACTCAGGGATTAGGAGTTCACAGAGACTCTGATTACAAACTATCACATAAAGGGAAAAAAAAAGAAAATAAGCACCTTCTAAACTATGCATTCATTGGTTGAGTAGAGCAGTGGCAAGCAGTATTTGCAGTTAGATACCCCAAAACTCCAAATTATAGGCATGTGAAAAACACAGTAGAGCAACAAAAAATTCCCATGAGACAGGATTCAGAAGAGTTCATCATTTGAGCACTCTCCATTGAGGCGACTTTAAACTAGAGCCGAGTCCTTGTGAGAATTAAAAAACCAAGCCTCCTCTGGAAAACTCACTGCAACACAATAACAGGTGGTCAAAACATGAAAATTGCTTGCAGTTTCTTTTTGAAACTTTCTAAGCTAAGCAATAATTAAGTGGGGAAAAAAGCTTTTCTATCATTTTTTACTGCTCATTTTATAAATTAGGTAAAAAATTAATCTGATTTATTTTTCCTCAGAATTATCCTGATCATTTGTTTGTATTTGGATATTAAAAATAAAACAGTAATCTCTAAATTCAATGGAAACACAATTCATATTCAAATAAACACAGTGCTATTTCAGCCCTCCTATCCTCTACCCCAAAACCTACTGGATATTGAGCCAAACAGCTTCAACAATTTTCTACATAATCTGTAAATTCAAACCAAAGCAATTTCCATTTTCTTCGAAAGTAGCACGTGTAACAGGAGAGCAAACCTCAGAGAAGGGACATCTGCCTATTCCAGTGGGCAAGTATTCACAACCATGAAGGAACACTTACTACAGATCTTCTGAGGACAGCATGTCTGATCATCAGGAACAAGCAAGGCCACTTCTGCAAATCGCTGACACTCCGAACTGTGGATCTCCGAGCAGTTGTGCTCCACGGGGATTATGGTCTCACTGTCGACACATTTTTGCATACAGCATCCGCTCAAAGAAGTTCTCCAGATCTCACCCACAGCATGAGGGGCTCCTGAGCTGTCTGTACAAGCTAGATCAGGACAACAGAAAACAGAGTTTTTAGAATTCCTTTTAATTTCCAATTTTGATCACCATTTTTTCCATAGCGGATGTGGATCTATGCAGCATAAAAATTCCAGAGTTTTAAAGGCTTGATTATGTCCTTCACTCCACAAAAAACTGAATGAGGAGACAGTCTGTCACTGAGCTTATACAGAAAGCAAGACACTCAACACCTTCCAGAAGGTCCAAACCTCCCATTTGTTTTGTGCCTCCATGGCAAGGTCCGTCACCTAAAATCCTAATCGAATCCTTAATTTTTAAAGTAATGATCTGAAAAGAAGTTACTTTTGTATTTCACAAATGTCAAAACTATTATTAATTTACAGTGCTTTAGCAATCTGATTTATCATAAACCCAATCTTTAAGGTTCACATTGTTAGGGAGAAGAATTGGTCCATTATTTGGTGTGGTGAGGCAAAATTGCAATGAAAATAAACATGCATGCTGGCAGGACACGCACGTTATTATTCAAAATGTGTAATTAACTGCTGCTGCATGTCAATTTGAATGGGTATCAAAAGGTTGGACCCTTGGCAAAGGGCTTGGGTGAAAAGGAGGCCAAGACTAACATGCTTACAATAATTGAATATATAAACTAAGGTAAAGACATTGAAGAGCATCCTCCAGAGAGAATGTGAGCAAAATTGTGCATCACAAGGACAACCCCTGCTTGCTCACCTGCACATTTAATGTTTACTGGATATCTAGAATTCTCAAATGAATAACATATTCACAACTCACACAACACCAAACCAGAACTCAACTTATCAATAATGAAGTGTCTGACCACCAACTTGCAGATAATAAAGAAGAAAATCACATCCAAATATACCACATTTTTCTTCAGGAATACAGACAGCGGTATGAGTCCGGTGAAGGAGGGTCCCTCCAGCACAGACACAGCCTTCTGTCAGCACTGAGCAGGAGTCTGAGCCCAGAGGAGCCACCTCTTTACTCTCACAACTCTCTGGAACCTCACAGGCAGCTATGCAAGGCTGGTAGGAGAAGTTTTCAGAGCAGGGGAAGGCTGGGAAGGAAATAAATAAATTGGACATTGTTCAAGTTGTAATCCCATGAGGCAACACTAAGAGAACACATTATTGTCTTCTTGTCAACTTCCTGCACTCGCCAATTGAGTTGGATCCACCAGCCTGAAGCACCAACACAAACCAGTTACCTACATAACAAATTAAAACATAAGCAATCTGCAAGCACTTCTGTTCTTGTAATAACATTTTCATCAAGCTTCAGTTTGCATTTTGGCAGCAGAGCTACAAACCATGCAACAGTGTTGACACAAAATAATTCAAACTTCAAAAACATTTTCAAATACTACATAGAGTGCTCTGAAGGAGTAATCTAAATAACTTGCCAAAGAAAAGGCATCACTCTGGTATAAAAATAAGTATAATGTGTACCTTCAAGATGGATAGAATACATATTTACAGCTATATTTTGTAAGAGCTCCTTTTAACAGTTTTTGCTAATAACATCCATACAAACTGAAGAATTTTTTTAAAAATTGGCTCAAAACCACAGACCTCCTTATGTTATCACTGAAGGGGGCTTTTCCTAGGTGATCATGGACAGCATAAGGAGATACTGTGATGCAGCTACAGATCCCATTTGGCCTTACATTTTAGTGTTGCCGTGGGAGAATTCTGCTGCCAGGATGCACTAAGATCTCAGGTTTTATCCTTCACGCTCCATCTAATCTCAAAGATGTTTCATTTCCCTAATCCCATCTCCAAAAGCACAGCTTTCTGCAGCAGCATCAAAGTACATGAAGACTCAAGAAGCACTGGTATTCTCAACTTATAATAACTCTTAAATTAGGCAGATTTTGTCTAAAAACAGAGGTGGGCACACATGCAGAATACTCACGGCAGTAATCAGAGCTCCTCCACTCTATGCAAATATTGAATTTGTTGCACATTGCCACGTAGGCAGCTAGTGAAACGCATGGATTTTGAATGTACTCAGTGTCTCGAGCCCACATATCACAGAATTGCTCAGGTGGAATCTAACAAAGGAAAAAGGAAACATTGATGGCACCTTCATAGAGGCTATGCTAGGTAGGAAAGCCTGACCTTTAAAAATATCCACTACAAAGAAGGCAAGATTTCTTGGTTCATGGTAAGCCTTCATTAGTGTACAAAGATAACCCACTAGTATTTAACACTGACATGATTATACTCCTTAATTTCATCTCTTGTAAGTGCCAAGGTAAGAAGTAATACAGTTTTTCTAGTAGAAGGCACTATTACTTTGTTCCTTCTTACGTGTACATTTTTACCTATTTTTGGTCTCCTCTTCATCAAAATTAGCTGTATATAAAAGGTCAAATGGTGATGTACTCATACGTCCACAAATAATTTATTTGCACACCAGGAGTCTGTTATTTGCTTTAGGCTTGATTTCAAGGGTCGGTTCTGCCCTCTCACATCTCCAAGATGGAACTCTGTCTCTAGAGCCTTTGAGAATGCAGGTTCTCAGATTACCTATTGCAATTTTGGACTTGTTAAATTACTGAAGGCTTAAGGATTAATTAAATCCTAAAACTACTTTATGTTTTTCTACATCTTATTCATACAGTTGAATTATCTGTGACTGGTTTATGAATTATGTGGTATGTCAAAACTAACAGAGGTGAAATTCTGAAAATTGTTTATTGCAACTCTCCTACCAAGCTGCCATACTCTTCAATTACTTTTACCTTGCAACTGTAAGCACACACAAAAATATACATCTCATTCAACAGATATGGTTACATGTAGCCTTACATTAGTGAAATTACCAAGTATATAAAACTTATATCTGAACTGCAGCTCTCTGAAAATGTAAGCTTTGAAATAGTTAACATACATAAGGGTGACAGCTGCTGAAGGTCTGGTTCAACACCATTCTTAAGCACTCTGAGCAGTCCATGACTGAGCAATTAGTTTCCTGATGCCTGTCTTCTCCAACATACTTTAACGTGTCTGGCACTTGCCAGCTGTCTATAAAAGTCGAGGGTGAACTGCTTTGGCTTAAAACTGTCCTGTTGGGAAGCATCAAGTCATTTTCCAAGCTTCTATCACAAAACCCTACGAATTACCAGAAGGGGAAAAAAAAAGCAGGTTAACACATGTGAAATATGTTTGAAGAGGTATATTCAAGGAAGTAAACATCTTTTCAAAATCTTATACAACACGACAGTATCACAACCTACAGCAGATTTAAAAAGTCTTCATTAGGATCAAAACACACAAAATTCAGAAATATGAAGGAAAGCAAAAGTAAAGATGCATCTCTGAATGGAAATCTACTGCATATCAAACAGCTGCTTAGAGAGCCCAGCTAAGAAACTAGAAGTTTGCTCCTAAGCTGCACAAATACTAAACAAAAATGCATTTTAAAAAAGGTTGCAAAGCACCTCCATGCATAGCAACAACTTAAAACTATCAGAAAAGGGAACAACCATAAAATGTTGCTTATGTGATGCTTATGCGATACCAGAAGGCAGCATCACATTTTTCTTTCTGTTTTAACTAAAATAGTAAGAAACTTTAAAACACTTTGGAGCAAAAGGAGCAACTCAACATGGATGGTAACTGTGGTCAGCAAAGTAGTCTCCTCAGAATATCCTTTAAAAACCAGCAGATAGAAAAAAGCAGAATGATGGATCAGACCCCATTCTGTCTTAATCAGTTTCTGAGACTTTTGTGTCAGACTTCTAGAGTGTTTTCTTCTATTGTCTCCACAAGAACGATCCTAATTCTTTATCTGTTCAAAACAGTATTTGTAGATTCCACCCCTTTCTAAAGAACTGGTCTGTTTTACCATTTTTAGCAATTCTTGATGACAATCAGTGATACAGCAACAGGCATTCAGAGAGTAAAACAGCTTTCCAAACTGTGTCTGACTGAACCTTTTGAGTCTATATTTGCAACACAGGAAATACATGATGATTCTGAAAGACTTCAAAAGATTGCTGTCATGTTAGGGGGCAGCTTTTCTCACTTCTTACACATTGACAAGGAGATTTAAAACAACAAAACTAAAACTCCACATTTTTGTTGGCAGGATCAAGTTGCAACTAAACTGACATGCTTTAAATCTTTTTCAGCAGTTTTGCTATAGAAATGTCCATGTTCCCCTCCCACATCCCTCATCTCCCATCCCAGCTCTTCAACAGCTGCCACATCTGCCCAATCCTTGCACTGTAAAAGACAGTGATGCTTCTGGATCCTTCCAAAGGATGCTCGTGCTACAAACCTGTAATGGTCTTCTCAGTTTTTAGCATTTCCATGAAGCTGAGAAATCAAGACTTGCCAATACAGCAGTTCAGCTAAAAGATGAAAGTATGCTCCTGAGAAAGCATGCTGCTAGTATTTGCACTAACACAGAAAGCACAGAAAGGAGCTTAGGCCGGACTAATTCACTCTGAAAAGATGCAGTACAGCAAGCTCATTTGAGGCAGGGTCTCTAAGTGGCACCAGGCAGCACTGTGCAGGCAGACTTATGCAGAGAATATTCCAGTCAGAGGTCAACACCAGAAACATAGGGCACATCCCCTGAAGTTGTACTTGCAACACCATCCACAGAAATGTGTTGTCATCCAGTCAAAATGCCTCGTAAACCAGGAACATCATGTTCCCAATCCTCCCTACACAGTAAACAAACAGGTAAAGGCAAAAGAGATTCTCTGGATAACTTGAATCAGGCTTATTATAAATATCCACTGTCTTTGTTGCCTTTTTTCTGTTTTATCTAATTACAATACCAATTAGCCAAACACAGTGAGAACAATACTGAAAACAGAAGTTAGGGCAAATAAGAGATAATCAAATTTTAAAATAGCATAAATTCAAACTCTCTTTGTGAGAAGCACATTTCTGTCAGCAGGACTGGAAACTGGACTGAGCTATTCCTGGTATTTGATACTGAGCTACAGGCATTTGCCCTTTCTGAAACTGGAAAGATATCCACTGTAATTATATGATCTCCTTAATCCTGATTTCCAGCTTCAATTTACAGCATAAATTTACAGAAGCAGCTACCAAAGTGGGGATTGATATCAGCAAATACATACCTGCAAAAGCTGTAACACCACCAGCTTATTCAAGGCTGTACATTTTAGAAAAAAATAAAGCAGGGGAACACAGACCTAACAGTGCAGACCTAACAGTGCAGTGCACATAACAGACCTAACACAGTGCAACATTATCGAGAAATTCCCGCTAAAGTATTTTCTCCAACAGTTAAACTAATATTAGTTCCCTGAAGTTTACATTTCCTGGGAATTCTGACCTTTAGAAACTGAAAATAGCATGTACCACTTCTATCAGATGGCTATCAAACCCTAAATCAGTAAATGACCATATTTGAAATCATGGACTTAGATCTGTCTTACTTATTTGGGTTTGGCAACTGCAATCATCGAACAAAAGCAACACTGTGGGCAAAGAGTGATGAGAGGAATAAACACAAATATAATTTCAACAATAAACAAAATTAGTAATAGGTTAATTCTAACAGTATCTTAAAATTTGCAGTGATCTGCAATAGATTTTTGGGACAGACCCTACAATAAATAATCTATATAATTAGGAAAATGCGTCTCACTAGCAAAGCATCTGAAATTCTTTGTTTCTTGCACTATTCTATACTTACCACATAGCCCCAAAGCTTTTGGTTCTCTGGTATTATTCAGCTCAATAATCATCACACCTGTGCTGTGAAACCACTGAATTCTGATTTTTGTTGGGGTCTCAACTGCATACTTGAAGCCTGAATCTTCAACTTTGTATCCATATTTTCTAACAGTAGGCCAAGCAGATCTTGAATTTACTGTTATCTAAACAACACACAGAAGAGAGGTTAATGGTCTGGAAGAAGAACTGAGGCCAGATTTTTGACAGGATTTAGGAATCTAAATCCTATGTAATTTCAGAAGTAGTCAGGCTTTCCTCCATAAAGGTAATACAGGTACCAAAGGTACAATTTATGTATTGTTACACAATAACAATTTATGTGCCTTACTCTGAGTCTTACCTCGTTAACTGCCCTTGGATCACAGTTTGGCTCTTTGAATTTACCAGGAGAAATTTACTTAATTATAAAATTGGAACAATGAATCATACAACCTATGGCGTTCTACTCTACTCCTCAGTATCCCATGTGAGGAGACAGCTGACTGCAGAAATAAGGTGTTACCTAAAGGAAGATAAAACCCCTCAAAATACTTACTTTTCTGCTTAAACGATTGATAATAATTTGATTTGATACATAAGTTAGGTTCAACATTGCCAGGCACAAAGAAGTAGAATTTGAATTACTCTGTGGAGAAAACAAAAGTACATCACTCACAGCCATGATGTGCAAAATCTGAATACACTGGTGGCTTACTAGTTTTAGGTACAAGGGCATTAAGGATTTTGGGAGATTATGCTATTAAGAGAGAAAACCGTTGGTCATTATAGTTACAAGACATGATTACAGAATTTCTCTGGATAAATAAACAAAACACTATGATGTCATTGTTTCCAGCAATTGTGCTATATCATTCAATCTTGGAATTAAAACAGAAATCCAGGTTTTCAGGGAAAAAAAATATGGCGACCTAGCTGCTTGAACAAAAAAAATCCCACAAACTACATATCTGAAGGTCTGCAAGGATGAGGTTGGGAATGATGAATCTGTATGATATGTACAGCACAGAAGCAATGGATGAGGAACAAATCCATACTTTCCTGAGCTGTATATAAGGGTGAATAAAACAGAACGTATTGAATACAAGAGGAAAACAAATCTGAACATCACAAACACATAGTCTTCATATCATTCATACTGAGCTTCTGAAATTAACTTCCATTAGGTGAAACCTGGAGCCAAACTTTGCAATGGACATTTATGTAGACATCAAATGACCTAGCCTTCACAGGAGAGACTGGAGTTAAGGGGAGTTTTGAAAAGGCTCACAAGAAATGAACTTTTCATGACAAAAGCCAACCCACACTGCCCCATCAGACAGGGTCCCCATTAGGCTTTCTCTCACTCCGTGTCAGAAACTTGGAATGAACAGGGTGATCCCATTCAGTCTGGCATTCCTACAGTCTTTTATGGCTCTGAAGATGGGTGTTTCCAGCCTGTATCTGTCTATATGAACACAGATAAAAATCCTGCACTGAAAGAGATTGGTGGTACACTGGTACAATTGTGGTGGTATTGGTAATAAGACAGCACTCACAGAAGTGGCTAATGATGTAAATCCACTTAATCTTTCATCACCTTGTCCATATTACACATACCACAGGGTAACATGGACCCACCTCTCATCTTCCAGCTGTTTCACAAGGAACTATGCATATACAGTCAGGTGTTAGAGTGTTACACAATTGACAGGTATTGTGAAATGCAAGCACAATTCATAGATATTGCACAGAAGTGAATAATAACCACAATATAAAGTATTATTATGCTCTTGCCTTTCAGATACATCTTATTAGCAGTACCAAACACCTTTTGTTAGCTGATAAATGTTAGTTACCATTCTACAGTCAAGGACATGGATGGTTATAGTTTCATCTGGAGTTTGACTAACAATGTAGGATGCTTCTTTGAATAAAGCCAAATGATTTCCATCATAGGTTACAATGCTCAGATCAGAGAAAATGGTGCAACGACCTAAGGGGAAAAAAAAAAGTAAATGTATTTTCTAACTTACTTTAGAATTCCAGTAAATCTTACAACATATGAAGATAAACAAATAAATTTCATAAGATGAACTAGCTTACTAAAAGGTTGATATATGCAGTACATTTTTGATACTGGTGCATCTTTGTAAATGGACAGCAGAATCAAATTCTGAGTATTTTCAGAGGGGCAACCTGCAGACCTCTGCAATCAGCTATTTCCTTACAGTTCTTGCCAACAAAGGCTGGCAATTTTTAGAAACCCCAAACTACAAAAAAAAAAAATCATCAGTGACAGCAGATCATGCCAGATCCATAGATCCCCTATAGTCTTATTCCTAAGCTTCATTTTTCCAGAGTCTTATTTCAGTGGGCTTGGAATCCTATTCCAAGTGATTTCAAACTCTAAAGCCTAAGCAGAAGTTCAATTGCTAACAGAGTCCCCAGACCACTAACAGAAGTAGTTAACGGTCTAGGAAATCTTTTCCTCCTGAAGTAGTTAAAAAATGAGCAAAAAAAAATCTGTATTGATTAGGTGTCCCCTGATTAGAGAGATGACAAGATATGTCTAAGTCAGACCTAAACATATCCACTGCACATACATAATGCTGAGTATGCTAAAAGAACATTTTTATTTTATTCCCCTGGATGAAAAATTACAATTATAAATTTCCTTCACCAACAAGTAACCCAAAAAATGTGTGTCTTTTACTTCTATGCTACGGTATAGAAGCGTGAGTTCTTACCCTTCTTACACATGCATTGAATTATTACCTGAAAGCACTTCAAAAGTACTGCAGAATTAAAACTTACATGCACATTCCCACTTTGGGCAGCATTTGTCACCATTTGTTTGAGTAGCAAATCCTAAAACTCCACAGCTGGGTTGAGTAGCATTGTATGGGCAGTTCTGTGACTTATTAACCTGGATCAGCTGTCCATCCACACAAATGTGTTTTATGCACTCACTCTCTGTGATTGGCTAAGGCAGATTCAATAAAAGACAGAGGTTACCATTCATACCAAGTTAGTATCACAATACTGTATAAGTTTTGTAGGAAAATGAATTCGCATTCTTCAGGCACCGAATACTTCTGGATCCCCATGATGCTGATGAAGCTACAAGCAAAGAGCACCTTTGAAAACCTGACCATTTTGAGGATAGATTAACATTGTTGACCTATAGTAAACATGAGAACAGCACTTCTGAATTTTTAACTTTACAATGAAAAAAGTTGAGAAGCTAAAATATGGAAGGAAACAAGCAGGTATGGTAACAGGGGTATCTGGAAAGATGTGCTTTAAAGAGGGCAACGACACAAAACAGTGACACTGGACATTATGAGACATCTTTTTTTGTCAAAAACCCCATTCTTGTAACAGTCACACTCAGAAAACTGAGGCCTGAAACCCAGTGTAGTATAACATTTAGAAAAAAATGTTATGCATAACGAAGTTATCCAAGGTTTCGGATACAATGGATAACAATCAGTCTCCCTTGTTTGATACAGATACTTTAAATCCTAAAGATCAAGGCATGGCTCACAATTTTATATTTTAATCAGTGTGTAGAACTAAGACATGTTCCAAAAGCAGGCAGATGATTATTTATATCTACTCACTGTACAAGTTTGAAGAGTTGCTGTTTCTTGAGGCAACATAAAAGGTGATGTTGCAGCTCCTGCCATGGCTTCAGCTATTGTCAGTCCATCAGAAAACGTTGTAGTCAAGCCATGAAGTGGTTTGGTGGATGAAGTAAATGAGGAAACTGATGAAGCTGCTGTGTCATTTGGATGTTCAGGTATCATTAGCAGTGAACTCACAGATGGTGTCTGCATCTCAGATGTTACTTGAAATTTTGAAGTTTGAGTAGTACTGACTAATGATGGAGCTATAGAAGAAAACACTTTTGATTCAGCAGGTGAATGTACAGTGGACAGAACTGAAGTTGTGTTTGTGAAATGCAGAGGGTAAAATGTCTGAGGTGTAACAGTAGCACCCTGAGTAAGGACAGACTGGAATCCTGTTGTTAATTCTGACTCTTCAGACTTCACTGTGTCGAGGGGCAAGGCTCCTTTTGCTTCTGAAGTAACAGAAGGAGAGCTGGAGATGGGCTCTGTGACTGCTGCTGCTGTGTCTGAGGCTGCTGATGCAGTACTGAGGCTTTGCACAGCACTGCTTATCACCGGAGAGGCTGAAGCTGAGGAATGGGCCTCAGTGGACAAGGCTGTCCTTGGTAGGGTCATGGAACTGGAGGTGGTGGCTGAAGGTGTGACCTGCTTAGGCAACACCACAGCTTCCTCTGTACCACTTTCCCTTGATGTGGAGCGCAAGGCAACAGGAACTTCTGTTGTTCCTGGTGACAAAACCATTGAAGAGGTTGCTTCAGAATCCAAGGAAGGTGATGCTTCAAGTGTTTGTCTTGAATCGAGGGATTTAGTAAATGTGGCTTCATGTGTGAATTTTAGATCTGTAGCTGTCTTTTGCGTGGAAAATGAAGGAATTGGTTCTTTTTTAATTGCTGTTGAAGAAGGGGAAGTGGCAAGCAGTTCTGGTGAGAAAGGGGGAAATTTGGTGTCAAAAATCAAGTCAGCTGTTGTTCTATCTGGGACTGTAGGCTGCAAAACAGAAGTTCTTGATACAAGTGGCTGTGTGACTACATCAGTTAAATGCAAATATTTTTGAGTTGGTAAAATAACTTTGGTAGGACCTACTGAGGTAGGTAACACACTTGAATGAGTGCCTTCAGGCAGCAGGGTCTTTAAGGAAGTCAGTTCTACTGTAGCTTCAGTTGTGCTAAAGAGAGGTTGTGGCTGACCAGGGGATTTTGTTAGAGATTCTGCAGGATACTGGTGAACTCGGCTTGTCAATGAAGGTTCAGATGTCTGATGGCCAAGTTCTATAACCTTCTGAGTAGCATAAGGTGGTATAACAGTGGTCCTTGTGGTCTGTAGCACAGCTCCTGAAGATGTCTGCAAGGAGAAGGGGCCTGCTGAAGATGGAGGCAGGGATGGCTGAGCTGCAGCTGCTGGAATTTTCACTGCTTCTGTCACACTTTGGACTGCAGGTTTTAATGCTGTAGAAACCATTTTAGTTTCTACTAAATATTTTGGTGTGGTTGTTACTTCTGGTAGCAGTTGTGTTAAAGGTGAAGAAACTAATTTATCTCCTAGATACTGAGAGGTGGAGAAAGTGTGAAATGGCTTTGTTACTGGAAGTGTGACAGAAGGGGACAGAGAGGATTTTTCTTTGCCCGTCATTATTTTTTTGGTTGTTATGAGCCGACTGCTGATTTCAGAGGTTGGGGAGAATGTGGCATCAGTGATATTCACTAGTGATTTTTCATCTGGTACTGTTGTTATTGAACTTGCTTGTTCTGATATAGAAGATAAAATAGATAAAGTTGGGACTGGAGAGGTCTTTTCTGTTAACACAGATTTTTGTGAAGTTGTTCTAGGATATAAAGAGGTTCTTTCATAGGATGTACTCATGGGGCTTAAAGTTGTCAGCAACGCTTCTTTTCCATCTGAGGGTAGTGAAGGAAGAGAAATGTTTAAAGAAATTAGAGAACCTGATGGTGGAAAAGACAAAGCAGATGGCTTTCCAGTAGAGATGGTAGTAATACTTTCTACTTGTGATGTACCAGGCAGTGTTGTCAATAATGTGGTTTCAGTCCCAGTAAGGAGAGCAAGTCGAGATCCAGTGATGGATGTTCTCTGAGGTGATTCTCTTTCTGTAGCTACAAAAGGAGCTGTGGTGGTTTCCTTGGTTTTCATTGCTGATGTTGTAACACTACCTGAATATGCTGGACTGCTTGTCTTCACTGTACTTGAAACCAGAGCTGACTTGTATTCAGTAGATATTTTTCCAGAAACCAAAGTTGACTTTGTTGCTATTTCAAGAGGGGATGTTATCTTGGATGTTACCTTAACAGACAAAGGTGTCACACTGCTAGTCTCAGCCATGACAGGATATTTAGTGTATAATGTAGTCAGGAACTCAGTTGTATTTAGAACCTTGTATAAGGGATATCCTGTTGTTGAAACAGTTTTAAATGTTTTTTTTAATTCACCTGAAGCTGGAGAAGCAGGAATAGGAGCAGACACTGCAGGTCTCTTTGTAGAAAGAATGAAGGATTTTTCAGTACTAGAACTAGGATGTGGTGAATAGGGAGGGATATAGGAACTTGACTTATGCTCCACATGAGATGTTATTTTTGGGATTTCCTTTTTAGGAGTTGCAAATGATAACAAAGTTGTTTCTGATGATCTCTCTTGGGTTTGTAGAGTCGTCACCTTTGGACCTAGAGTTGTAGTGAAAAGAACCTCTGGAGTACCAGTCAGGTGTTGAACCATTCCAAGAGGAGGTTCTGTAGTTGTCTTTCCTACTGAAACAGGTGGCATGGATGTTGGTGAAAATGTAGTCTTGTCACTCTGTTTGGTTAAAACAGCTGCTGCTCCTGTTGTTGTTGAAGACACTGGCTTTAACAAAGATGAAGTAGTGAGCATAGGAGAAAATGATGTCACTGTAACATTAGCTGCTGTGGTAAAAGACTGTTCTACGCTTATTTTTGTCCCTTCTGAAGCTCCTGTTAAGTTTACTGGGGGTGTATATGAAGGCACTTCCAGAGGTGATGTAGAAAGCTGTGGCACAGATGCAGTAGTTTTTTCTGTTATGGATTCAAATGAACTGGGTGTAAATGTTGTAAGTCCTTCTGGTTTTACGTGTGCTTCTTTCGTGGGAAGTGTTCTTGTGGCCATTTCTGATAACTCCATTATTTTAGTTTTGACTGGCATTTCTGTTGTTCTATGTATAAGTGGTGTCCCAGTAAAAACAGAAGTAGCAACTGGTTTGCTCTCCGTTTCTGTTCTTGTGGTCACTGCATGTGTAGCAGTTGCTGTCTGAGGTTCTGTAGCCCTGAGCACTTTAGTGGAGCCACTACTGATCAGCTGTATCCTTGTGGAAGTTTCTGAACTGACAGCAGAGGGAAACAAAGGAGAAATGTCAACAGAACCAGACAAGCTTACATTAGATTTTGTTGTCCCTGTTGTTGCTGTAGTGCTTTTCCCAGATGTCATTTCTGTTGACTGTGAAGAAATAGTTGGCAATAACGTTACAGCTGGAAGCGTTTTGTTGGATGTAATAGCCAAAACTTCCAATTTCTCTGTAGTTGCTGTGAGTTGCAATTTTGTAGCAAGTGTTGTTTCCGTGTCCTTTGCTTCAGGCGCAAGAAATGAAGTTACCTCCTCACTGATCACTGCCAAACTTGCACTTGCAGTTGGAACTGCTGGGGTTTGAATGCTAAGAAGCAAAGGTGGGCTGTCATCTGCAGGTTCAATGCCTGAAATCAGACACAAGAGAGCAGCCTGAAATTGGTGAATAATTATAGTGATGGAGCCAGCAGAGTTCTAGGTTAAATAACATAACTAATCTTTTCAATAGACTTAAAACTTCTAAAACTCATAGACAAATTTAAAAATAAATTCATTAAATCATTTGCTTGACATCTAATGTTACTGAAATATTTTATGAAGAAAGAACAACTTTCTTAAAATTTGTCTCATATTTTTGAGGAACTAAATTATTTTAACTAATATGTATGTTTAGTGAGCTGAAGGTTCACATAACTAATGTCACAGTTACACAAATGTAAGCAGGGATTTTTGAAATTATGATGAAAAAACTAATTAATTATTAAGCTAAGTTAATATATTGTATATATATATAAGTTTTCAGACATACAGTCTTCAAAATACACGCATCTTTGAGTGATTTCATCCAGCAACATGTTGAAAGGACAGGCAGGGATGCATCCTTCCACTCTAAAAAAAAACAATTAGTATTAGCTAGTCAAATAGTATATTCTGCATGAAGCATTCAATTTCAGGAAAAGAATCTATATATGAAGTATGTTTAAGCAGACAGCCTGGTACACCTCAGTGTACTCCTTCAAAATGTCATTGCCGTGGCTTCCACTCCCACTCACGTCTAAGGGAAAGCGTGAACTCTGTGACACTCAGCTTTTGAAATGAACAGTCACAGGTTCAAGAGTGAATATTACTGCTATAAGAAATACCCAATATTTTTATATGTCAAAGTCTGAATATCAGTTTTACCAGAATTAGCACAAATTTCACTTCACAGGAAAAAGCAAGGCCAGATATAGCTGTTGCAATGACATAATGGAAAATCAAGGGCACAACTGTTTGAAACAAAGTTGTGATAACCTCTCTTCATTAATGTTCTGTAATACTCCCAAAATGAAAGTTACAAATATAGCAGTCATTCCAGAACTTGACAGTACACTAAAGGCTGAAATGTCATGTTTATGTGGCTACAGCAGCAGGTTTTATTCCATTTCTTTCCTCTTTCACTTATCTCC
The DNA here is from genome assembly GCF_901933205.1 of Camarhynchus parvulus. Classification (NCBI taxonomy): domain Eukaryota; kingdom Metazoa; phylum Chordata; class Aves; order Passeriformes; family Thraupidae; genus Camarhynchus; species Camarhynchus parvulus. Next base: position 13,143,826 of record NC_044575.1, on the reverse strand, counting down.
TTATTCAAGAATACAGTCCTAATATGTTAAGTGTACATTTGGGCTCTCGTATTCCTATTACTTGCTTAAGTGTCTTGTCTAAATTACACACTTTTCTATAAAAATACAGACACTTACTTTGGTACTGTCTGACAGTTTTTTCCCAAAGGGTCCCTGCATGTCTTGAAGCAAGGGCTTGTGCAGGCATCATAACGCCATTCACACGTAGAACGGGACAGAAGCTTAAATTTGACATCTGAAAAACACCAAAGATCTGTTATTCTTGTATTTCTTTCAGCACTCACAGACACACGACTAAGAGGCATGCCTTACATTCACTGTAGCATCTACACACAGAGTGTTTATTGAACGACTTTCAAGTCACACTACAGAAACACAAATTCAAATGCACTCCAGCCCTCCCCCACCTCCACACAGAACAGTTCCCTGCACAATGCTGGATCAGCCCAGTGGCTCTGCCAACACCTGCAAGATTTACATGCTGTATCTGGATTTCAGTCCCTGCACTATGACAGCCCACCCCAGCTCTTCTAGCAGCAGCCAGGGCAGGGCAGTGACATTTCCTGTACAATCATGCCTGCAGAAGACAACCATCATCATATAAGCATCCCCTCTAAACTCGTAAATGTGAGCTCAGAGCAATGTTGTTCAGAGCCTACACAGAGTAACTGCTCTTAAACAATGCTTACATTAAACACCAGAAAGCAAATGCTAATTACTTAGAAAGAATTTCCATTTTTGTGTTTTTGAAGTATTTTTTAAGTTTTCCTGATCTTTGCTTGACTGAGATACAAGGAGTAGCTCTTGTACATCTTCTTGAAGACAGCCAAATTTTCCATGAAGATGCTGAGAAATTTTTATTCCTGCAATTTAGAGAATCTGCACTTATAATTAATTATCTCTGTCATTATTAAGCATTAATATGTTCACTTAAAATAATAATATTCTCTTAAAGATAGAAATCAATCTCAGACAAAAGGGTGTGTATGTTGCCATCTAGTGTTACCCCTTTTACATCTCATTTTATCCAGGAATGTAATTTGTCACTCCTTTTAAAAATGCAATTCTTATGACAGTAAAATATGCATTTCATATGTTCTCAAAAGAAGTTAAGTACATGTGACTGAATTCTTCTGTGACCCCTTCCATTGACACCAACATAAGTTACATAAATCTAATGGAGGAAAGGAATTTTTGCCATACATTTTGGTGACTGATGTATAAGGTCTTGTATGCATGGACTTGTTGAGTGGTAAGGTTTAAGGACAAAAGAAAATACATAGCAGAAATACAAGGTTTAAGGAAAAAAAGAAGATATATGGCAGAAAGACAAAATATATCAGAGACGTGTTGGCACGGGCAATCACCAAAAGTAGTGATAACAGTACATAAATCCAAGATGAATCTAGGAAATCTCATTCATTAGTCTACCCTATATTAAGTAAGGAGACAAATCCATAACTTTTAACTCTGGCCACAGAACTCACCGTTAACCACAAAGTTTCAAACACAATAGAAGTACAAGTTTGCAGAAGACGCACTGTAACCTGATGAAGAACTACAATTTAGCAGAATGGTGGCCATGAATTAACACTGGGATAAACATACCATCTCCCGTTCTCCAAATGAACCTTGACTTTTATGAAATGATAGCCACATTTTCCTCAAGATTTCCTACAGACTAAGCTCACAAGAGTTTGGTGGTGTTGCATGCCTTGGTAGGATTTAGGGTGAATCTCCACATAAATGCACACCATTTGTTGAGGGTTTCATAAATGCTGCTTTCAGTCAAGAATGAAGTCATGCTTGTTCACAAATTTTGTCTCGACTTCTACAAAAACAACTATGGACAACAGAAGAATTTGTGAACTTGGTAATTAAAAATTTCTTTCAAAGAGCTGTAGAACCAATGGACATTTCATATTCCAGTCAAGGAATTTTAGAGAATGGAGTAGGCCAGTCCAAGCTGTACCAGTGTTTTTTAGTGTGCAAACTACATTAAAGAGCATGCCAAATAACCACAGGAAGAGTTGAGCATTTGTATGAATTGTTTTCCTTTTTCTCAGAAAGTTCTCAGGATGTCTCTGTAAACCTGTAAGGTGTGATATCTCTGCTTTTTTATGTATTGTGGGAAAATTCTTTAGCGTATTAAGAAAACATCAGTTCAATAATTCATCATATTTAGAGTTTTCACTATTGTCAACCTAACTTCTGGAATGCCTGAGCATCCCCAGGATCAAGCCACTGTAAAACAAAACAAAAAACAGCACAAACACACCTGCTCAGCACTGGTGCAGCCTCACCTCAAGCTCTGTGTGCAGTTTTGGTCACCACAACATAAAAAAAAAGGACATTCAGCTGTTAGTGAGTGCCCAAAGGAGCAATGAAGATGGTGAAGGGCCTTGAGGAGAAGCCACATGAGGAGTGGCTGAGGTCACTTGGTCTGTTCAGCCACCTCCACCACATGCTTTCCATTTTTTTAATACTTAAATTCCCCTTCCAGCAACCAGTAACACGAGCTCATTGCAGCCTGAGCACCAGCAGAGCTCCCTCATCACAGAACAATCATTTGCAGTTTACAGACAATGAATCAAGCTTCTCGTACCAGGCATGTGCTCCTCAAAAGGATTTGTCACGGCATCTGGAGATAGCCATGTGTCTCCTTGTCAAGCCTACCAGCATTTGTCTCCTGCTGACAGGGTGACACAGCAAATCCTTCCCAAAGTGGTGACGGATGTCCTGGGTGACAGTGGCTCCCGCTGGGTGATGTGCCAGCTGAGCCCACAGTTCTCTTACCCAACAGAAGCTGGGCACATCAACATGCCACAGGACAGCAGGAACCCCTTGTGGGAGCACAGGTATGAACATGGCCAAAGATAATACATTAAAAGATATTTCCCAACTCCTCTGCTTTCACACCTTCTTGAACATCAGAGAAGCATTTTCTTCCCTGTAATTAATTATTTTCTTCTTCATGGCTTTCAAAAATAAAACTGGGATAACAACAGAAGTTGCTACCATTTAATGAAGATTTTTGCTATTTTGTCACTGACAGACCACAAGGTTCTGCTGAGCCATAACTATCTTTCTTAGTACCTTGGCCACTTCTTTTTGTGAGTTGACAATTCTTACTGTTCACAAGCACCTGACCTTAATTTTCTATGCTGACTTTCATGTCACAGTGACAAAATTTGCCATTATTAGAACCTCTGGAATATGAACAATTACAAGTTATGCTCAAAAAATGTCTATTTACTTAAAAACAAACCCTAAAATTTGAAATGTTCCAGTGTTCATAAAAGGTTGTATTTAAAATAAACATCTAAAAAAGAATTTTAAAAATAAAGTATTTAGATTTTCATTCTTACCTGATGCTTTTTTCTTTTTTTTTTTTTGCTACTTTAACACAAAATTTTTAAAAAATTGAGTAGGCACAAAAATTGCTTCAGAATTAGTTCTATTTATAATGGAGGCAAAACTCTGCTTGGTAACTTAGATTGCCTGTCTCCTCAGTTACAAGTTTAGAAACATGAAATCCTATCTACCCACTTAACACACACAAACGAGTAACAAACCCTGCTCCTGACTTCTAAGTTTCTGCAATGAGAAATGTAAGCAAATATCACTGGAAAAACTAAACTTTGTGCCCAGCCAAAACATCCAAAACTGGAAGCAGAGTGCAATTACCTAACTCTTGTCTACGTACAGTTTAGTTGGCTATTACAATGTTAACGCAACTCTTTAATCTCCTCCTATTTATTCAGCCAAAAATGGAAGGTCAAATGTTTGTGTTTGCAGCACAAAACAGAAAGATGTTATTGTACAGAACGCTCAGTCTGATTGCAGGAGCTAGCCGGCAGATGTGTTCAGTGGCACACATGGGATTTGCAGGTACAGCAGCAGTTGCTCAGCATTTTCCAGCCCCAGGGCCCACATCATGAACTTCTGGGCCAACAAAGCACACAAGCTCAAATTAAACTCAACGGCAACTCATTATGAGTGAATCAGGACACTCCAGAAAATTAATTCTACTGATGCAAGTGGATTAGAGTACATTGATGTTAAAGTAGTCGGTAGTATCATGTGTAAAACCGACTAAAGGTAAAAAGATGGTTTTGTAAAAAACTTTTTCATTGAAGTTAATTTAATTTTCAGTTTTACACCATGTTTCTGAATGTGACTGAGTTAATTAAACTACCAAGGTTAAAAGTGCTCTGTATCAAACTTAAACACTGAAAAATGCCTCTGTGCAGCGGGCCTATACTTAGTGCATCTTGATGTTTTAATTTTAGCTGAAAATTCTCTCTAAAGCAGGCCTTATATTTACAGCAAGTTAGCTATTACAGCACATAACTAGCATTATTAAATACTTTACTGCAGAATGTATATGGGGCAAGTCGCATTTTCATAAGAGACATAAAAATAATTCATAGTGATCCTAAATGGGTGACAATTATATGAATGATAAAAGGCGACTAATTTGAGTATATTATTTTTAAAAAGGGTAAGAAAACAGCAGCTATATCCACTAAAAGGTCATTAATTCTCTACATACACTGATTTCCCAGCAATCTCAAATGGGAATTGATGGCTCCTTCATGACACCTTTGTGTTTGTCCATCTGTTAAGAGTAAGGGTATTCTTTCTTTTGACTGAATGCATACCAATTCATTTGCCAGCAAAAAAATTCCTGAATAGAGTGCAAAAACATATTTTCTCATGAATAGGTACAGACTACATATCAAAATTCAGTTTTCTACTCAATTTCCTCAAAAGTTTGTGGGAAGAGGATAGCAGAAAAAGTGAAGTACAATGAAAGTAACCCAATTTTAAAGCTGAAGTGACTTCTCATGGCAAACACTTCCCAGCCTTGGTGTGTCCCAGTGTGACAATATTTATTGCGATGAAACTGGAAAAAGTGACTCGTCAGCTGACTTTAAACAGACATGTGTCTACTGCTGCGGTGATCAGGTCACTTCAAATTCTTCCTTTTGCATGTGCGTCACAGAGCACGAAGAAGTCTCATGAGGAGCTTTCTGGCCAAGGGGATTTACTGGGCCTATTATTCTGCTCCTGATATTTATCCTCTGATTCCGCAGGAATAGCTGCTCCCAGTTCAAGAGTTTCTGATCTAATATGCAAAGCATTTACAATAGTCAGCAGGAAACCCAATACGCTTTTGCCTGCGCACTCTGGAGCTGGTGTAACTTTTCCATTAACTTAAACAAATGCTGCTGTATTTTTAGACCATGTAATTACCCTACATCAGCAGGCTGGCCCTTGTGAGAGTACACTGGAGAAAGATTGGAGCCCTATGCTCCTCTGCTTATAAAACTCTGAAACCCAAGCCCTCGGATGTGGTGATTAATGAAATACCTCTTGATCATTTGATCTGATCCCACTTGCTGAGGTAAATTGTTTTAGTTTTCCATTGGCATAAATAGGATTTTTCGGTATAATGACTGGAGGGTAAGGACTTCACACATGAAAAGACATACCATTCTGTGTTAATGGACGACCACTGAGAATTGGAACATGCTTTAACCTTCTTCATTCCTCCATCAAAGATAAAAGACCAAGGAGATATTTTTGTTATGTCCCAAAAAAGTGCCTTGCTTGAAATGCTGTACGAACATCCTGGTAATAGCATTAGCCCTCTAATTCTGCCGCTCAAAAACCTCAACAGCTCTGTGATTACAAGCACTTGTCAAGAGGCAACAGGCATTTGGCAATGACAAAATCTGTCATTTTTCTGAAGTTGGAGTGTGCCAGTCAACAGCTGCATTAGGCTGTCAGAGTAATGTACTGCAAAACATGGGCAGATTCACAATGACACCATTAACACTTTAATTCAGTGTTTTGATAACAAGAAGCTCCATGAGGCATACAGTTGGCCTCTTCTGTCACAGAAACCAGAGGTTGCTTCAGGTTTGTCTGTGCCACAATTCAACATGGTCACTGTTAAACATGGCCAGGCCATGCTTAATTTCATACAGTGTTTCATTTTCTTTCTTTGCTTGTAAAATACACTTCAGTTTCAGAGAACAAACAACTGATTTTAAACCACAGTATTGCCAGGAACACTTATTAAAATATTTCTGCTAAATAAATAAATAACTAGTTAATGCATTTAGAACTACAGTACAATAAGATTTTTAGAACGTAATCACTTGCAGTGATTTTGGAATTACATATACTACACTTAGTTTCAGCAAGTAATTGTTGTCACTGAATTTCAAAAACAAGTATGTTTGAGGTACCTAATGTGTTAAGGCAAGTAAAAGCTAAAGCAAAGAATAGTTACACGAATAATCTGTTTTGCTTTATTTTATAACCAATATAACTTGCATGTTTTTCCTGACCTCCAAAGCAACGTTCATTTCAGCACATGGTTCCACTTGTTTAAGAATACATAAAAACTGCAATTCTTATTATTTCTTTCCCTTACTGATCTTAAAAAACAAACAAACAAACAAAAAAACCCCAAAAAATAGAAATAGCTTGAATTACGTGATTTTTTTGTGTGGTTTTGTCATCAGCTCTTGTAGGAGCAACATCTGAGCCAGCTCCTAAGAAATGATCCTCAAAGTGAATATCTTCTTCATTTCTGATCCTAATGTCTCAGTGGAATGTAACTATTATGGGAATGGGAATCTCACAGGTAGGTAGAAACACCCTCACAGCAGTCTGTTTTGTATTCAAAAGCTGTATCTCTTCAAGAGACATTAGGGAAATGAACATCTGTATCCCCAGGAAGGGATGAATACGCCCAGCTAGATGATGACTGAAACACTAGTGGTTAACATCCCAACAGACACGGCATCTCTTAGTGTGTAGTGGATAAAAACCAAGGTATTTTTCAGGAGAAAAGGAGGTTTGGAATGTGTAGCCTACAGGCCATATCCTTAGCACTGGATGGCATTACCCTTGAGGAGGCCACAGGGTTAGCAATGAGAATTCACTGTACAGAAATCTCTCTCTTGGCAGCAGGCAAAGGAGAGCAAATGTTGTCTACACACTTTAAATTTTAGAGATCTGTTCTTTTCTATTTCCTTTGTGAATCCATTTTTTATGAGTATGAATGTTCTACTCCTGAAGAATTTTCTTACCACCTCTACAGCAACTATTGTCCAGAAACTGTGCACTAGGATATGTATTTCCAAACCCGTTTGGCAAACGTGTGTTAAGTTATTTAATGGCTTTTCACAAGAAAACACAATCTCATTAATCTCATCATCACTACAACGCTCAGGGAAAAATATTTTGAGCCCGGATGTCCCAGAGTTCCCACAGTTCCCAGTAATGTAGGGGAGAGGTAAGCAATCTCATCACCTCTGAAAATAACACCACCATTTAGCCTGGATTTGCACAGGGAGAAAACTGCTGTTCGTAACATTGAAGTGTAATTACCTACCCACAAGTTTAAAAAGGGTTGACAGTCTGAACTCCTCTGAATGATGGTACTTCAAAAGCCCAACTGAAGAGGCTGAAATGTGGATGAAGAATCCTGGTTTTGCAAATGACTCAAAGGAACTGTATCCCGACAGCCACGTGTTCTTGTGAATGACAAACGTAGATCTGTTGTGAAAATCTTCTGATTTTTTCCATTTAGAAACAGCAAGAGTATTATTGGAGACCAGCTGAAGAAAATAATTCGGTCTCTCAGCTGTTTCAAATGAAATCAAGCTGGAATCTGAAAAAACAAAACAGAAGAGAGCACACAGAACTTATTTATTTGCTGATAAATGCATAATAAACGAAGTTCATTCTGATGTACCACTACTGACTCTAGTAGCACGAGGAATGAAAATTGGCTTTGAGCTTACCAACGAAAGCAGCCTGAATCTTATAAGAAAATACACTACGTATGGATTGCAGAGTGCTAGATTGTGATGCTTATTAAGTTTTCTAAATACTCTACAGATTCCAACGGGAATACAAAGAGATTGAGACATTTGCCCACACCAGGATAAAGGAACATAGCCCTGCAGTCAAGCAGAACTTAATTTACAGTCTTTACTAAGCCATTTGTTTAATAAAAACTTTAGCTCCATCTAACTAGGTTTAAAAGTAACATTTGCCATCAGGAATTGATAGCTTAAAAGCTCAGCCTTTCATTAAAAATAAATTAGAGAACTGTATTTTGCATTCAGCTCTCTAGCTCTCCCTTTAAGAACAGTACAGCAAAGTCTTTTTTCTGGCAAATATTCCCTCATGATACCTTACCCTGCAGTACTTCTGATTTCAAGCAGCCTCTGTACAGCCAATTGCAGGGCATCAGATCTTGAGCCTGTTACAGGCATCTGTTGCTCACAGAATTACTTCATTCTATTTTGCTGTAAACTCTGCTAGTCTCTTGAAAACAGCCATTAATCTACCGTAAAATCAACTAACCCACCAGGATTGGCTAGCATTTCTTAAAAAAAAAAAGCTTAGAAAACAAATGATCTCTATTAAAAGGATATATTATCACATTCTGGCGTAACACTTCTGGAAGACCACCTTGTTTTCTGAGCATAAAAGCTTCAGATGATCTGAAAAACCTAGCAGTACTAGTGAATGCCTTTTTATGAATTGTCTGTAGCAAGCAGCTCTTTGATAAGTAACAAAGGACAGTCAGTGTGATTTTTAACACCTGCTGTATAGCCAATCAGTGCATTAATGCCCCAAACTCTCCATTGTCCAGGCATGCCTGAAACTGGTAAGACATGCATTCTGCTGAGGTACCAAAGAGGCACGAATGTCTATAATGATACAGAACATTGACTGTGCAAATTCCTCATGACCAAATGATGAAATTACATGTGCTCAAACTGGACCATAAGGCACAAACTCTATTTGCCAGGTTAAATTCCAAGCAAGAGATTTTTATAGGGGAATGGAACAGTAGGACTGATCTTCCCTTTCCAAAGATAAATTGAACACAATGTACAAGTGCCTCAAAACTACGACTAATAAAAGAAATCTATCCGCAGCTATTCTGTTACATGAGCTCTTGTGTCAGTTCTACAGACAGCAGTATTAGTAATCAAGCACTTATAATTTTTTAAGTGACACAAAGCCACCTTCAGGCTACCCAAAGAGCTCATCAGGGGACTCTGGTCAGTAAAACCATTGATACCCAAGTGTTCTGTGGGCATTAAAGCTGTGTATGCAGACAACTTCAGCATTTAATGAATCTCACAAATGCTGGATACACTCTTGTAGGCTTTCTGCACATGTCTGAAGGTGTGCAACACATTTTCATCTGATGAAGAAAGGAAGTTTCCTTCAGGGGAAACTTAAGTTGGGACCCAAAGGAGACAGATTTGCAGCACTCACACTTAGAGAGCTCAGTCAGTGCCAAAGGGCATCTCTGTGTGGGTGGGCAGACAATGAGTGATGGTGGCAGAGGAAGGGAGGTGGGGAGCACTTTCCTTGCAACATTTCTCTCCCATTCTTTCCCACTTCCACCAGAGGAGAGGTAAAGGGAGCAGCACACAGATACTGGCTGCAATACCTTCTGAAGGCTGGGATGTGGGGAGGCAGCTGCTTTTCAACTGCTTACAAAGCTACCATCTAAAATCCACCAAAGAAAATTTTGGCAGATATTAAAGTGCACATTCAACTGACTGATAAAGCAAGAAAATTTTAACCCATGTTTATTCTTAAAGACAAGGGCACAGTCTGCTCGGTCTTATTTAAGAAGCTGAAGAAGGTTATTATGAGTTTACCATGTGCTTTGGGTTTATAAAGTCCTGAAGTCAGCATGAAGCTCACTACATGCCCAGGAACAATATCATCTTCTTTCACGGGGAAAACAACGCCATCCACCAATTTTGCTGCTATTACAAATCTTCCATCCAAATAGCTGACCAGTTTGTATGGGCCTTTTCCCAGAGCTGTGGAGGAAAAAAACAATTATATTTCATGTCAAGCGTCACAAATGCTTGAGCTCTAAGCATTACGGCAGAGTGAAGAAAAACACATCTCATCACTCAACAAATAGATCTAGGTGCCACACACTAAACTTGAAAGAAAACCAAAACAAACCTTTTTTAGAAAATAAATGTTCTGAAAACCATAAAAAATACCTACTTTCAATTTTCAAGATTCACAATCAGCTTCTCCTTTTTCTCCCTCTCATATGCTTTGCTTTCGTAATCATTTTATTGAAGTTAGCTGGCCCCTTGGTTATTTGATTTAGCATCCTCCAAAACTATTTATTTGTATGGTCAAACTGATTATGTACACTTCTTCCTACTTCTTAAAACCTATTTATTAATGTCCAAAGCATGAGGCATAATGCAGAGAATAAAAGTTTGTTGCCAACAAGCATCAAAAAACTCCTTGAACAGTGAAGTCTTACTTGTGAAGTAAGACAGGAAGAAATCAGCATCATAAGCAAAGAATGGTCATATTTTATCTGTAAGTTAAAAAAGCCAAAAATATGCAAATTTATTTTTAAACCTTAAAATGCCACACCTTCTCACTTAGATCAAACTTTTACAGAAAAATAATTTAGAGTTTATTTTTAAATGTTTGAAACTATTTTTGTTAAGTTCCCTGTTAAAAGTAGGCATTTTATGTCTCACCTGAGCAGTTCACCTCATTACCATTTTACCCACATGCCAGGACATGGCAAGCATATATCTGAGATAACTGCAGCTATCAGCTGGGGAGTTAACAGCAGTGACTCTTAAAATCTGTTCCCACATGTTGAAATTTTGGACTGAAATTTGCAGCTTGCCTTCATACACTGGTGCTCCAAAAGCTTAAAATTTATTAAGAGTTTTGAAATCCTAAGGATGCTGCATTACAAGAAGAGCTTTAAATTCTAATGTTATGAAAGACAGCCCGTTAGGACACAGGTCCATACCCACCTACACATGTACAAAGATATCTCTTTACCTTCAGTGAAGGGAGCTGAAAAGCCATGCTTAAATTACTACTTAAAACTGCTCTGGAAATATCCTTATATCTTTAAGTATCCCATCTCAGGCCCATCCAAAAGCTGAGAGACCACAACCACCAGCTGAGGATTTCCCTTGACCAAAGACAAAAGGCTTCTGATTCTAGTAGGACTGGAACTATTTCACTCTGGATTCATCACAAAGTGAGTATCTCTTCCTGGTCTAAGAGGACTTCTTAACCTTCCTGTCTCCAAAACTAGGTAATTCTGGGTCATCCTACTCTAAGTTACATAGACAAGAAAATATTCAGCATGGAGATGATTTTTTTTTTGTCCACTGATAGCTCTGAAACATTCTGTGTTGAATACTGATGAGCAATATGTTGAATACTGGATTAGCAAAGAGCAAAAAAATTCAAAGAAAGAAGTATACAATAACCATGTTTATTTCAAGGCTGGTCACATACTCAAATCTCCACTATTACCATTAATTTCTGTCAGTGAGAATTCAGTAACAAAGGTAATAACACACCTTAAAAGTATGTGTGACCATCTAGCTTCACTATCACCACAGATGTTAGAGGCACTGCACTTGCAGTCTACCTGCACTAACATTGTCTATTATCAAACCGTATTTCTTTTATGAAAAAATACAAATCATAAAGAAAACCTCAAACCTTCAATCACCTCTAATATTCAACTATCCTATTTAAATTAATTGAAAGTCTTAAATGGCAATTTAGATAAAATTCCCATGCATTAGTGATTTGACTCCACTCAAAACCTTTTCAGGAGTCAATGTATGAGAAAAGGCACACCTCTTGGCCATATTTTTTGGGCATGGCACAGTGCATAAGTCTGTCCTAATTTAACTTGGTCCCTTTCTGAGACCTTTCCAGGAGTGAGCTGCTGCAATATTGATCAGAAGACCAAAATACTCCATGTCATGTGGATAGACAGGCTTCTAGATGAGCTGGATAAAGAGTTACAGCATAAGCAGCAGGAGCCCTGACCCTTCCTCACACCAGGCTGCCTTGTGTGCCACAGCTGACTGCGCAGCCACAGGCAGGGCGATTTGGAAATAGCCTGAATACAGATTCCAGGGCTAACACAGCACTACAGCACCCCATGCAGCTTCAGGGTATGGTCCAGCACCCCACACTCACTGACAGCCACCCCAATGCAGCAGCAGTGCTGGTCACTCAGGAACTCCAGGCTGGGTCAGACAGACTAAAAGGAGTGTTGTTCCCCTCTGGGGACAAAAAGTTGCCATAGCTTAACAGCTACTTCCCTCTGGAGGCTGCACAGGAGCCTGTGAGTGATTTAACAACCCACTGGGCTCTGTTCAGCTTTGAGCTGTGCTGCACCTTAAGCAAGTAATGCCACTGGCACTTTTCACTTGATATTCCATTAATTACTTGATGATTTAATTGTTTAATCATCATCCATCGCTGCAAAGATAATTAGTTGGACACAAATTCTTGGGAGAGGTCCAGGAATTATGAAATTAAAAACCTTTGAAAAAGCAAAATAAAGCAGCAAAACAGAAGTTAAACTACAGTTAAACAACTTGCTAGTTAAACAACATAATGTTCACAAATGGTTTCAGTAATACAATTGTTTTTATACAAAGATTCTAAGACTTAAATTTAAAAACCCCAAGAGTCTGTTGATATTTTGTCACTTCCTTTAGAACTTACCTTTGTTGAAATATTCACAATCATAAGCTAAAAAAAGAAAAAGAAAAAAATGCAGTTACAGGCATTCAGTAGATAAACATAGACTAAGTTTTCTATTCCCCTTTACTATTAAGATGTGAGCCAAATGCTTGGCCAAATTATATCATACACAAACATTTATTTAAAAGTTATTGTCAAATATTTGCTGTACTTTAGATAAAATACTAATTTAAGCTACACAGATGTAAAGACAGCATTGCTTCCCAGCAGGAAATACTAAGTTTATACACCTACAGCTGTCTTTTTGTGACCTCTAGTGGCTACGACTGAGCTTCACATTAAAACACACCTTTTCCATCCAAAGTTAAGGGTAACCCCCTCACTCTGTGGCCAGTTTGCTGTGTGACCCTGAGCAAGCTGTACACTCTCTCTGTACAACTGCAAAGTTAGAAAAATGCTTGTTTCCTTCTATTCTTTGCATCTCCTCTTCTTTTATCCTATCTTTGGGGAAATGACAGCCTCCTGTTAGGCATTTCCACTAGATGTTCAAGAAAAGGACCTCAGATTTTTTAAGTTCTAAGAATTGTTGGAGAGGAATCCTAAGGTAATTACTCTGCCCAGCTTAAAAACTAAATTGTTTTTCTTCAGAAGACCTTTATATTTCACACTTGCTCTGGGGGCTCCAATAAGGCATGTATGTTTACTAGATCTTATTAAGTGAAGTTCTCCTGAAGATGGAAATCACTTGAGCTGTGAACTTTGCACCTTTGGTTTGAGAGATGCATGCTGTACCCTAATACAGATTTCTCCCATGACTTCTCCTTTCACATCATAGGACAAAGGGATTAAAAGTAGGAAAGTATCACTCACAAACACAGAAAAAGCACATAATCCAGCCAGACCAGAATGAAATTGGAGTGAGAGGCAACAGCGAGGCTTAGATTCAATTCATGGCCCCAGGTCAGCTGGTGTGACTGATTTTTTTTGGGTCTGGCTGCCACAAATGCAGGGCAGGGGCAGCCCTTGGCAGTGCTGGTTAAACAAACTTACGGCACACTCTGGGAGACCTCCAGTCCACAGCAACTCCATGCTGGCAGCACTGATGGGCATAAGCTGAGACACTTGTACAGAAACACTCACAGTCACCACCCTGGTTACAGCCACAAGTGTCTGTCAAGCAGTTGGAGTAAAACCAGGTGACGTCAATCTGGAAATGAAAATATCGCTTATCAAAAACACTCCTACAGGAGCTGCCAACCAACACCTCGACACAAAGCTGTGGCTCTTCCAAAAGGCAACATATCCAGCTTGGAAGAATTAAAGATTTCACACTCAATGCTTCCTGACACATGAGAAAAATTGTTCATTGGGACACTCCATAAAATCTTGTCCAGCCCTTAGCAACCCAATTAAAGCAATCACCCATTAAGAACAGGCACGTTAAGATACTGATGTGGGCTTGTGTTTTGTAGTGTTTTGTAATATTTAAGCCGTAATAAACTGTGAAAAACGTTTATGAAATAAAATTTAAAGGAAGTCAGATACACATAAAATGTAAGAAATCAAAGTAGATGGAAAACTCTTCTTTATATGCAAGTAGTTAATATTCTCTTCATATTATCAGGCAATTTCACACAAGAATTTGTCATTTTTCCTTACAGTATCTTCAAGTCTTGTCTTAAGTGACAAAATTTCAAAGAAAACTGTCAATGCTAATTTTCTTACTGAATTGTTACACATTCTACATGGATTTACACTTGAGTAAGTTTTCTAGAAATGAACTTTTCCCATCTGACATTGCCCATTCAATACATTTATTTATATATGCATGAAAAATGTGCATGCCACGTAACACATTTCATGAAAAGCAAGCAAGTGGTTATGCCTACACAAATAAAGCTTGTGATTAAAAAGAAAATATCCCAAAGTAGTTGTATTTTTGTCTTCATTAATAACAAAGAGCTTGACGTTGAAGAGTAACATTTCTCTCTGGTGCTATGTTCAATGTCACTTGTTTATATACAGGACTACAACTCACCACTGGGTGGCAAGCTTCAAATGCTTCACTTAGCAGTATCCCACATTCCTTCTTGGCAAATGGCTCTCGAAGGGGGTTCAAACTGCATGGATTTCGAACGTCAGAGCTGTCCACACACTAAACCAGGAAGCAAAATGAAGGTGAGAAAATTTTTTCAAAACCACTTTGTGTTTTGAACTTGCAAATCGTATTTTTGCGCTTTTTATTTTTTTAGGAAGATGCAAAATGTGAAACAATTGCATTATTTATGAAACTGAAGCAGGACTAAGATATAGAGTCAAAAGCTAATGCTGATGAAGAAGAGATGGAAAATGATATTATTTGAAGAAACATTCCACTGAAAGCAGGAGAAAAACACACACATACTTATGGGTCTAATCAGAGGTACCAGAGAGGCACATAGAACTTTTTTCTTTCCATTGCTATGGCTGCACAGTAAAACATTTCCCAGCTATGAAAAATCAGCTAAACTGTCAACACACTCTAAAACGAACTCAACATTCTTCCATTATACTGAAATCCCACTACTTTATTGTTCAAACGTAATCAAAAACATTTAAAATACTGTTACAGCATTTTTCTTTACTCTCTAGACACTCTGCAGCAAAAAGGTGATTCTTTTCTTTTCTTCAACAGACTATGACATCTTTAAGAACCACTGATATTGTCATTTGTATTGCTGCCTGACTGGTTCTCTCAGCAAGGAACTTCTGATTTCATTCAAGGTGAACTTTATGATATAACAGTAAAAAAAATCTACTAGCAAAATATACTAGTAAGCACATTCTCTTTTTCCATGTACCTCTACAGCTGTCCAACTGTTTCCAAACTCTTGTGCGTTTGTTAATTCAAAATTATCTGGAGTCCTCAGTTCATTTACTGTCTTCAAATCAAAATTTCCACACAATCCAGTCAATTCTCCCTGAGAAAAAATTATATATATACACATATATACACATTTATAAAATCGTATTTTCACAAGAGGAAGTACTGTCAGTCATAACCATTTTCAAAACTTGCATCTTCAGCTGCTTAATTCTAAATTTGTAATATTTTGATCCTTTTTCAGCTAAATTTCAGTCAAAAGAATGCAGCTTTTTGGTCAGAGGAATTCAGTAACAAAGCTATGGAGGATATCTTATTTTGGCAATGTCATTATTTTGCCTTTTCAGTTATGTGTCCCCAAGCCTTTAAAAAAGGAGATGACCTTTTTGTTCAGAAAAGGGAGCTGTTAGCCAGTTATGTGTTTTTTTAAGCCTCAGCAAAATAACATCTGCTTCAGTCACGTAAGGAATGAGTACTGAAGGAAAACTTCGCCTCAAAGATATTGGCCTCTGTTGTTACAACAGTTATACACAAAAGAGTAACTAAAAAAAAGATAAATGAGAATGAATATTTTCATTGACAAGGTAGCTGAATGCTTCTTTAATTTATTTCTGACAGACTATTCTATGAAGAATTATGTCTTATTTAACAAGTTTTACATAAATACCTCAAAGAAATGGCAATAAGAGTGTTGACTTGCACCTACCTGCCACTGATGGCCCATCTGCACGTGAACTGTTGTCCTCTGATCCCAAAGAATGGTAATATGTTCATCAGGAAAGTGAACAACAGTGAAAAATCCAGCTTTCCATAACTGCACTTTTTGTAGGCCATCTATGTAACTAGATAAGCTCTGTTCAAAATAAAACAAGGGCGTGAATAATGGAAATAATATCTTCATAAAACATTCACTTGACAGGAAACTAAACACCTAAATGAAATTAACAACGTGGTTCTCTGACACGTCCAAAAACAGGCAGAAGGCCACAGAGGGGAAACATGTTTAAGCAAAAGGGGCCTGGATTTTGGATGTGAACTGTATTGTATTTTTATGATTTTCCAATTTTAAAAGTTGATTTTATATCAAATTTATAAGATGGGTAATGGACTGAAAATTAGAATGTTAATGATTCATCTGGTCATGAGTAGTCTTAAGGCTCCTGATTATAGTTTTCACTTAGGTTATAAGTAATTCTGTCACAGTCACATGCTTTTTTTTTGAATATGGATAGGTAAAAAGGATGCATGAAGCAGCCTCTGGAAATAAGGAATCATCCAAATAAGTCCCTAGATCACCATCTTGTTTACAGCATTTTTCTCTTAATCCACTAACAATCAGACTGCAACTTATTTGTAGCACAGACTAAGATGCCTGGTTTAACACAATATCACAAACTTCCTTTCTATAGTCAGTCTATCAACTGCAAATAGTACTATCTATAATTACTAATATACTAAAATACTAAACATTTACAGAATAGAGTTTGCAGTTTGGCCAAAACAAAATCCAGGCTGTGGAGGATATGCTCCACAGGGGCTGTAATTTGTTAGGATTTTTAAACTGCATAGAAATATTCCTCCTATGTATTCCAGACCTAAGCTCTTAGTTCTAGTACAATTAATAGCAAAACTCCCACTGACTTCAAAATACTCGTATTTCTCCTAAGATATTAAACAGGTATTAAATCTAAACAAAAGAGCTACAATTATCTCCTCTAACATTTTTGTTAAATACAGACAAGATTTTGTTTAACGTTTCCACTGAACAATCCACATGTGATCAGCATTCACTGTAAAGATATTTACACCTCTGCTACTGAAGTGGCACAGTAAGTTTTTGGTTATGAAAGGAAGAAACACCCAGAGAAGTACATATGCTGCTTTTTGATCAGCAGTAAGAAATGAAACTTACTGGATTCCCAGTTTCATCATCAAATACTAAAAGAGATTTTCCAACGTTAATGAAAATGTTTTTTCTGCAAATGATTCCAGTACTAAAGCAGTCAATATTTTCTACAATGACAGAAAGACTGGTTGAAGAAGTCCCCTGGAGAAAAAAAAAGGTCAGTTTTTAAATATATTAATATACATATTGTTACATAGTTCAATTAGCAGAAACCTCACAGCATGTTTATGTTATGTATGATTCAAAGTCTAAACAATGCCCAAAATGAAAAAAACAGGATGTAGGACTCCATAAAATGCACACACAGCAAGCACAATGGTAGATTTTAACAAGTAGTTTTAAACCAAATTTTAGGGAGTTTTACACAGAAGTCTCACCTTAACCAGGTACACCTTACAAGTTCCAACAAAGTCAAAGGTGAGCCCATCGAAGGTGCGGTAGTGCCGGTCCCCGTACGCCGTGCACATGGACGGGCAAGGCTGGAAGGTGCACTGGAACGACCCATGCTGGCAAACGCTGAAAAATGCACCACCAATTATGGGAATATCAGCTGCAAGCCCAGACAAATGATTACAGCTATTACACTGAGAAGCAAAGAAACAAAAGCTGTGCAAGCGTGAGGAGCGTGGACAGAAGCATTCTGAAATGTTGGCTAGAAGCAGGACACATCAATTAATTCTCTGGGGGAAAAACGTCTAAGTTTCTTCTTCCATGAGAATTTAAAGGCTCCAGAATATATAAGGCACCACAAAAGGTTTCAAAAACCCCCAAAAATACAACAAAGAAAACCAACAAAACAAAAAACTCAGTGCAATGTGATACAATTTATTCTGTAGTGCACACCAATAACATGCCACAAGGAGAAAGCCTTCTTTTTCAGTTTTTCACCTGAAAATGTTTTTCAAACATTTTTTTCTGCACAAGCTAAATCTTAAGAGTCAAAAAGTAGCATGCCTTGTTACTAGAGTCTCCACGCATTCTCTGCTGGAATGAGAATTCCACAGAATTACCAAGGAAATGTTACAGTAGCATTTTGGAGCTTGGGCTCCTTAAAAGAACCATGTTGTTGGACTTAATCTTTTTCCAGATGTCATCACCCCCAAACACCAGCCTAAGAATTTAGGAGCCTCTAGAACAGTCCGAATTATGTCTGTAGCCACATTAACATCAAAGGGTTTTCACCACACATCTACAAAATGAGTGCTCAGACCTTGCTGAATTCCCTTTGCAGCATAAGAGAAGAAGTGAATTCTTTTTGCACAATAGGAGGCTTTGAAGCGTTGGCTATTATGCCTCTTTCTGAATCACCCTCTTGCAATCTAAAAACCATTTTCAGAGATGATATAAGTTTTATAAATAATGGATAGAATTTCATTTCCTGCATCCATGAGCAATCATTACAATATAATTTCTGTGTTCCCAAATGACCCAAATATTTAAATTTTCCTTGATAAAGAGACACCAAAGCTGGTGCCTTGGCATAGCTTTAGTATAGGTATCTTTATAAATGTAGGTTAAACTAAATACATCATGTGATATAATTTTGGTACATGCCTAACTTTACTTTTAAAAAAACTATTTTTAATTTCCTCATTAAATGAATGCTGAATATATTACAGGTAAAGTCTGAATGTGACTTACAGAAATACTGGATAAATCTCTAACATTTGACATCTCATATACTGAAGCGGCAGGAAGTATGAAGTTTTCTCTCAGTATAAATTCTTGTCAGTGGAACTTTTCCTTCATATTTCTATCACAGTGCCAGTACACCACTTTTTCAGAAGGGCAGCAAATATCTAGAAAATCTAGACTGCTCCTGCTACTGCTAGCATCAGGTTTCCTCCAGTTCCTTTAGCAATTAACTTGCACCTACATGGAGCCACTGTGCAGGTTTTCCAAGACTCTGCTTATCCCATCACTGATTTGGTCCATGCTTGCATTTTGCTCCACTACATGTATCAATACACTAAGCAGATGGCTAAAATAAGTTAAAAATACATGTGAGAAGTGTTTTCTGCAGCAAAAAACAAAGAAATAGCAGGACTTGCTAACTGCAGTCACCTCAGAACAGCAGCAAAGGAAGGAACCTCATCAAGCTGATGGAGAGAGAGGCAAACAGAAGAAATTATGTTTGGACTGCAAAACTAAATGCTGCTTCTCATGTTCTCCTGAGACATTAGGTTTTAGTTTCACTCATGGCCCATCCAAACCTCCATACACTGATGCCTTAAGGGTCTCTAATGTGCAGAAACATTGTTTAGCGTGTAAAGCCCAAGGAGATCCTTTTATTTTTGTTCAGGAACACATTTATAGTCAGAAGGAAGAGATTAAGAAGTACACAACGTCTTTAAAGTCCTCTACACCAGGCATGTCTCATACTAAGTGAACTAACATTTAGTTATCAGAATCTAGAGAGCCCTAGTTGAAAAAGCTGAGCTATCAGAAGCTTCTAAACTTCAAATAGTGTTTTATAAAGCATATTTCCAAGAAGTATTTGTTAAAGAATACAGGAGGCTCAATTCAGCAGCCCACAGAGAATGACCAGGAGTTACTCAATGGTCTCAGCATGATGACAGCAGACCAGCACATCTACTTCAAGTCCATCTTACCTGGCACAGCACACCATCAAAACATTGCTCTGATAGCCTCAACATGAGAACATTTTGTGTTTAATGTTGCCATTACATGCTAAATATTTCAGGTACTTGCACTGAGAACAAAACTTGGGAAACCTAGAGCCACAGGCCAGTCAGACCTCAGAGATTGGTTTGAAAGTTCCTGTCAGTTCACAGGTAGTTTTTCCAACTTAGGAAGTTTGTCTGTCATGTTACTGCTCAACAGATAGATCAATATTTATGTTGCTATCACTACGCCAAGTATGAGTAAGATATTTATTGTCAACACACACCAATTCAATGCACCAACCCCACTATGTGATGACTTCTGTGAGTGCCTAAGTGTGTTTGTTTGCACAGAAGCACTCTCATGCTTTGCATCTTTCCCTTAACACATCAGATACAACCCTGCATACCCACTCAGCAGACTCAGATTTTTATAAGCTTTGTAGCATGCAGAGCTTGTTGTAGGCTCCCCTCTATTCGTCAACAACTGGTTGCCAAAAAGCCATCATCACTTAATCTCTGCTTAGTCTCTGCTTCTGGGCATGGAAGACTACAAAAGCCATGCAAAAGCCATGACAACATTAATGGTTTGCATGAATTAATGAGCCTGGCCTCAGGAAAAAAAAAAGAAAAACGAAAAAAAAGAGAAGGCTAAATATCCAGTGTCTTTCTGCCTGCATTGCTGCTGCCTTTGGTGAAGTCTCATACAGGTTAGTTGGGATAAATTAATTCTCTCTGATGCAAGCAATCCCACACCAGGTCCAAATGGAGAGGCCTTTGGAAACAAGGGGGTGAATAACCCGGGTCGCTTTACCTGCCTGCCCAGTGGAGATGCCTTGTAAGTCGCTTCACCAGTCCACCAAAGGGCTACAAATCTCTTCTAGAGCAGCTACTGAGGACCTGACAAGAGGCAGAGGAAGGCAGTCAGCACAAGGCTGGAGGGGGCACGACATCCAGACAAGGCAGAGCCAGGTGCTGATGGGATGAGCCTTCTCTGGGCTGGGCTACCCTGAGCTGTGCTGGCCAGGAGCAGCAGCTCACCAGGGGACACCAGTTAAAAGCTCCTGGTAAGCTACAAAAAGAGGGAGCTGCTCTGCTGGAAACCTGGAGGCTACACCTCTACCACAGCATCATGGTGCTTGGCAGTACAGCTGGTTTTTCTGAGGCTCTGGAAAGACAAACAGCATTGCTTAGTGCCAGCCTGCAACATTCAGCCTTGGCCAGAGAGAAAAACAGGCAGAGATTGCCATGAAACAAGCTTGTTTCAGATCAGGTAGGTGGGGTGTATTTTCACACTCCTGCAAAGCTTATTAAAATGGCAATAAAACACATCCTACTGAGAGTGCTCGAGGAAACCTGGCAGGGTACGGGCTGCATTGACAACACTGGATAGCAAAAGGAAAAAGGAATCCGTGTCTGCGTGTGTTTAAATGATCCTATCAACCCTTTCCTGTTGGAATTCCCCCTTTGATGGATTCATCAGTTATCCACACACACAAAATCAGTGATCAATCTGTCAGTTTCTCCGCTCAGTACATGAGGTTGCTCAGTACTCCCCTTAATTTAACAGAGTTGTGGATGCAGATTTAAGGACACAGGGCTATGTTCTGGTCTCTAGACTGCTCAGATTCAGTGCTAAATGCAAAAATGAATAAGCAAAAAGCTTTCCAAAATGTCACTCAGGTGTAATATTTAAGGGATTTTACCCCTACTTTAGGAATACTAGCCATAACCTTGAAAATAACAACAAAAATATAAAAACTCTAAATCAAGATTTTTAAAGACCAGAAAGATGCCAAATCACCATTATTTTGTCATATAAAGCACTTTGAAACAACAAAACCTGAACCAGTTTTAATAGCTCTTTGAAGAAATGTAAATATGAAGTCAAAGTAGATAATCTGCTGTGAAATTTATGATCAAAACACATGAAGGAAAAACAATCACCCTACAAATACACAACTAAAATTAACTCACTTAAATAGATCCCCACTTACCATGTATGGCAGGCAGAAATGACTTTGTCACCAGGAAAATATTCCTTTCCTTTCCATGAGCATGGACACTCATCTGCATCCAAGCACATATCCCCGTGTTTCACAAGACTAAAAAAAAAAAGCACAAAAAATACTCATCCAGCAGCAGCATAAATACAAAAATACTTTCCCAAACTTGAAAGTTACTACCACTTATCTTATTGAGACGCAAATAATATTTAAAGTCTTCTGAAACTGAAAAGGCACCATTTTGTTAATCATTGTGTGGGAGCAATTTAGTATCTTCCTTTCGCATGTACCTGAACATTTTATCTTTATTAGGTGCCACCACTTTGGGCACTAACCTTTTAATCACTAACCCTCTAAGACTGACTCATGAATATACAAATTTTAAGGTCAGGGAAACTATAAATTTCTAGAAATTCTCTAAATTTCACCAAATTTCTTGTAACTCAGTCAATTAAACTGCATTTGACTCAAGCCAAGAGATAATCCGTGAGATGTAGGATTTGTACCACAGCCCTTTGTTCTAGTGGTATGCGCCCTTAATCTCCAAAATTAGTGGCATATTTAGTCTAAGGTTTTTTAAATGAGGATTTCTTCTTGTCCTATTCTTTCCTTTCACTGATTGGAAGAGTTTTATTTTACTTGAGTTTTTCTATAGCCGTAGTTACACCTCTTGCTTCATGACTAACTTAATATCAAAAGAGCTATCCTGGCTACATGAAGCTGTTGTATTAATTAATATTTATTTCTGCACCCTATTTATTTCTGCAAGCAGAAATATTACAGGCACCTACATGAAAGCGATTACAAATATACTCAATTTTAGTGGCAGAAGTATCCCTACACTCTTCAAGGGATATTTTCATCATACTGTAGGCTAACCATATGCATAGCTGTTTACAGTTTGACTAATGCTGTGAATTTGTGTTTATACAGAACTCCTAGACAAGCAGATAAAAATGGAAAACTATTAAAGAAAAAAGAAAGTTAAAAAGATTGCTGTTATAGAAAAAGAACAGAGAAATTCTTGCCCAGAGAGACTAAAGCAACCAGTCCTAGTTTTAAAGTAAAATGTTTGTGGCTTTTTGATAATATTCAGAAAACCTGAAACTGGGAAAAGAGATAGAGATAAAGAGAGATCTCAAGTAGATTCTACAAATAAAGGTCATAAAATACACCAGAAGCACTGATTTATTTTATTAAATAATCCATCACTTCACTGAGCCCAAGAAAGTTGCATTTCTTGCAAAAAACAATACATTTTATCAGAAATATTGTCACAGTATCAGATAAGCAAAGCAATATCACTATGGGACCTGAGGGTCCAATAACAGATAGAACAGCTGTGATGACAAATCCATTTCTCAAATGAAAGCTGTGAAACTTGAACTCTTGACAAGCTGCAGCAGTGTCTTTCACTCCAACTTCTGCAGCTCCAAGTTGTTTTGATCCTGCCCCATTCCCTACAACACAAGAATCCAGAGCAGCTAACATGCCAGTTCCACAGTAAAAGGATTCCTTACAGGCACCATGCAGTCTAGGATTATCCTTGTTTCTAATGTTTGAAATGTATTTGTATTGACAAATAAAGAGTCTCTTCAAATGGTACTTTTAGGCAGACAAATTATTTTTTTTCTTCAAGCTACGTTTTTTTGGAATCCCAGTACCTCTCTGTAGTAATACAAATTTTATATAGGTTTTTCTGTGTTCCTAACAGAATCATTGCTCCTGATGTTCAGCACTGTCATTTGGGCAAGATATGGCACTATGGATAAGATGTGATAGGTGTGAGGCACATCCACGACAAACAGGGTAACAATAATGTTTTGTTTCCCTGCTATCCAAAAAGAAACATTTCATCATTGAATTTATCACAGGAAATTTTATTTGTTCATATTGATGAGCTGGTAATTTGTATTTTTCAAATTACATTATACAAATTTGTAACTTGTATTTGACTTAGACTCTTCTTCAGTGCATTATGTATCAGAAAGACATGTAAATTTCTGTGAGGCTTATGAATGGGAACATGCAGAACACCATAAACCCTCCTCCCCCATTAAACTGAAAAACTAATTTTCCTCCAGGGTAGGTGAAGTGTTCTTTCACCTTATTTCAAGCATTGTGTCACTTGGAGACAATCAACTGTGAGACTGAAATTCCCACTGGTTTAAAGCTGCTCAGAACTGAACAGGGCACATTCAGACACAAAGAGATCACACTGACAAGGCAACACTAAATGCAGGTTTTTCCTCATGTTATTACACTGGATTAAAAAAAATGTGATAACAGCTTTCTCTCTTGTAAAGCCAAGCAAATGGATAGATTTCAATGATCTAAGAATTCACCACAAACACCCTACAGAGAGGCCTTGCACAGCTCCTCTTTGAAGTATCAGACATTTTTCTTGATGCTCATACTTACTGTCCAGCCTACAGGATAATGAACTGCAAAGACACAAGGACAACTATCCATCCCACTTCACCCTGCTGAACATTCACTTTCTTTATTATCTCATTATATCTAGAGCCTTCAGCATTCACACACAAGAAATAAGTAAATAATCTTGGTAAAGGCACTATTAGAAGTAATGTCGCCTGTGACTCATGAAATACTAGTTCTGCAGAGATCCCAAATCTGGACCAAAACAAAAAAAAAAAAAATCACTCTCCCAGGTTCCAGCAGAGCAGTTTTCAACAGTCTATGTCTTGTACAAGCTCCCTCCCCTCTCACCTGCAACAGCCTACCATCAATAGATTTATGCACCCACAAGTACTTTTGCTGGAACATAAAATTTGCTCTCTGAAAGTTTCACAGATCATCCTACAGAGGTCTGTAATAGAGTTTAAGGGAAGCAAAAAATAAACAAAATAAGCAGCAGGGAGCATTTGACTTGTCTAAACAAAAACAAAGTAAATTTTGAGAGAAATACCCAAATGTTAGCAACATGACTGTAGCACATAATGCCTTCATTAGGGTTCACTGTCTACACAGGGAGAGTTAATATATTCAGGCCGTTTTCTTTTTCGCTTGGGGAGCTTCTAAAATCTCCTCTTCCTCTTTCCCCTGGTTTACTATATATAAAAATATTAAGTAACTTTGTAGAATGCTTGGAAGGTTTTCATTATTCTCACTATACCTTCCATCTTTCTGTGTTAACAAATGATTTTGATGCTCTACCTGAGACCATCAGTTTCTTTTGCAGTTTCACCCTGGATTGGAAACCTTCCTGCAGTCAGCTCTATCAACCAGCACCAGAATTTCAGAAGGTAACCCTAAAGATAATGGAAGTCTTCCTTTGGACTAAGCAGTACAGTTCAATATATCTCTTACAAACAAGTCAGAAAGCAGAAGGTCATATGAAAAGGTGCTCCAGAACCTGAATGATACTGGTGAAGTTTTACTGTCAATTAACACAGATACAGGGGAAAAAAAATTAGAGATTTATTTGCAGCTGGTATAAACTAGAAAGTATGAAACCAAAAAGGTTGGTAAGAACTGCAACAGAAAATAAGGAACTCAAAAATATATGAAGAAAATTTGCAAGTCTGCAAAGCAGAAAAGGATGGAAAATAACTGGATTGTCTTGCAACGGCACTGCAAAAGAGGTTTTCTTTGGAAATGAGCTCCTGCACTTATAGCACATTGTGTCTATTGCCATCAGAAGTAGAAACCAGCATAAAAACTTGTGTGGACAAGTATTGGGTCCTGAAACACCCAAACACAGGAACATTGATACAGTCTTTGTAAGAGAATTGTATTTTCCTGAGGAAATATTCAAGTGCATAGCCACGACGGTATCAATTCTTATTTGCCTGGAAAACATCAAATCTCAACAGACCTCTCCAAAGCTCTGCCTAAACCAAAAAATTAAAAATACTTAGCCTGATAGCAGCAGCAGGGCCATCTGGAAGAGTGAAGTTTGGACAGAACAGAGTTTTTATTTTCATGCTAATATTAATAGTAAATTCTGAGTTTAAACTGAGGAGCAGTAGGTCTTCTGAAAAATTATACTAAACATACACCAAAAGCACAGGATTTTTATTTAATCTAAGGAGACTTATTTTAAGACATAACATGGTTAATGTAATTATATTAATAAAGAGTAGTTTTCTAAAAATATTTGAAACTCATCTGTATTCTTCCCATCTTAATTCTTCATTAATATAGTTGTTTGTCCATAGGTACATTTGTAAGACGACAACATTGTTTCCTTTGTGAAAATTAGAAAGTTATGAGTTTTCTTTTTTTTTAATAAAACCTTGCAAGAATGTATTTCAGCTTGTTATGTGTCACTTGATACAAAGCACAGAAAGAAAATAATTGAGAAAGTTTGAGAAGGAAAATCTGGTATGATATTCCTTAGTTACAAAACTTCATTACAGTTACAGGATGTTACAGCTTTGAATTCACTAACTCTTCACTCATCTATTTTATGGAGCAATAAATGATAAAAAAAAAGAGAATGCCATAAAAATTCTAATTACGTTACATTTCCTCAAATTCAGTAAAGTCTAGTTTTTACACAAAAAGTATTCTTCTGTGTTTTAAATAATAAGTTGTCTCCAGAGGGTGAGGATGGGAGAAAGGACTGTTTATTTTTTTTCCTAAAGGTACATACAAAAAAATTTGTCAGGCATTTTGCTTAAAAAGATGGCCCACATAGTTGTGAACAAGTTGCATTGTGTTCTTGAGAGTCAAACACGCACAGGCCATAAAAATAAATACACATACTTGGAATTAAGGAGCTCACTATGTTCCTAGTTATTCTAGAGTGGTGATGCTTTCTTTTTAGGATCAGTCTGTTCACACTAAATAAAATATCGAGTTGGGTATTGGATGTTGCTGAACAGTGAAAAATTAAGTGACCTGAATGTACAGATAACCACTGCTAGCAGCCAGCTGAGAATTAACTTTTTATTCCCTTGCAGTACTAACATTGAAAGGGAAGTTTTTAAAAAGTCACTGAAACAAGGAGAAAATTACAGCCAGTTTTATAAGCATGATTAGGAAGAGAAGTTTAGCTATGATTTAGAGTTCAAATAGAAGTTAGTAATGAAAATTCTGAACCTGAAGTTTCAAAATACTGCAGAGATAGCTTGATCTAGGTTAACTGTATAGTAGTTGTTTTAACATAGCTTTATAGAGGGAACAAAAACACAGAAGGGAAAAAATGATGAAGATGTAATAGGCAGATGCAAAAGAAGCAAAAAACATTACTAATTGCATTTGAGACAATATGTATTTCAAGCTATTGACATAATTCTCCTCATTTGTATTTATTATTCGTATTTAGAGGCTGGTGGGCCTTGGTTTTTCCAGCAAGATGGAATTATTATGAAATAGACACGGATATTGCTAAATATTTCAGCTAATGGAAATAGGAATGGATAACATGATCTAAAATAAATACTGATGTATGTCATTAAACAACCTGAGTCAGTCCACATGAAAGCAACTCTATTCAAAAATCTGACAGGGCTCTTGTTAGAATCATTAAACCACTTAGGTTGGAAAATACCTCTAAGCTAATTAACTCCCACCACTGTAGTACCCCCAACAAAACTATTTATATTGCAAATACAGCCCAAGTTTTATGCTGTACATGCCACAAAGTACAGATCAGTTAAACCCAACTCATGCTGCTGTCAAAGGGCAAAATCCTGTCAAAGAGCAAAGTGGGAAAACTCAAGTAATTCCTTCAGGAAAGGGACTGCTTTTCTTGGCAGCAACACTAAGAGCAGGTTGTAAGCAGCAGTGAACAGAAGCTGTTTTGGAGATCATTACTGGTCTGACTAGACACCAGGGAAAACCAATGGAAGAGGACAGGCACAAATGAGCATATGTCCATTTGGAGCAAACATGTCACACAGCATCCAGAAATGTAGGAAGATACTACTGTTTATTTCTCTCCTTGCCCTTTACTGTCTTTTCTCCTTGTTTCTTCTGCAGTCTGATTAAGGATCCTGTCTCCATGTCAAATCATGCACATTTGGTATAGTCCAGGAGGAAAAATAATTTGATTCATAGAAATTCTGAAGCAGAAAATGTAATTCAAATATTGTACTTGAAAAAATATGCACTGAAAGTATCTTTCTTACCTTTTTGAAATGCAACATATAAATATAGAACATTTCCCTTTAAATGGTGACAGATGAAAACCAGTAAGGAAAAAAATAAATAAAGTCTTAAAAATTACTTAATATGTCAGGCAAAGTAGGGGGAATCAATATTAGGAAGTGAGTTCCAGGAGAATTAATGTTTGATTTCAACTGCTTTTAAAATAGATGTAAAGTGTATCATCAATTTTTGTACCATAAAAACTGTAAGCCATAGAATGATCTCCTGTAAATTTAAGTATTTACTTAAGCATGGTTACTTGCATCTGATTTACTGGCTGTAGAGGAAAAAGAATGAAGCACAGCTGCACTGTAAGCACAGAAAAGGAATGCTAGAAGTAGTGAAGTATTTGAATGAATATTTCAGCTTTCAGATACTAGAAAGATGCACTGAAAAACAAAAATATTGCCCCCTCGAAATCTTAACACCTCTTCTGTGAAAAGAGGTTCCTTTTGTTAAGCACCTTTCAGGGTATCACTGCAGAATATTCATCCCAACTAAACAGATCAGGAAGGTCCTTCTGCCTCAAAAAATCGTAGCTTCCTACATTTCTACAAACAGGTTTCCTAGCTGTGACATATTCGCTTTGCTTCACTCACTTTTAAAATTATTTTACCTAAATCAACTAATCAAACACATTAAACTGATTTCATTACTACTTAAATCAGCTTAGCTTACATGCAATGAATCAAGATAAACTGATGCAAGATCTCAAACAGGAACAAAAGCATGAATAAAGGAATGAAACTTATTATTTCAGCTAAAGGACTTATGTTAAGATCAAAGAAATTCCATGGCTGTTTTACCCTTTTAAAGTGGACAATGTCACCTCAGTTTTCTATTTCACCACTAAGAACTGATAGCCTAGAAAAGGGATTTCCAAGTTGCATAAAATCACAGTGCTTTTGAATCCTGCACTGCTTGAAAGGACATGAACACAGGATGAGGCACTGTATAAAGGTGATGGTATTATACCCATTTTTCTCTTCCAAAAATTTAATTAAAAACTTTTCATTACTGTGAGCAACTTAGAGCCAGTACACCAATCTGCAGCACGAATCATAGTGTGAATTCAGTGACTGACTTAAAACATTAGGGCTCTTCATATCCAACTTCTATCCGGCTTCTATTAAATGCATCTATTACTAAAATTCCTAAATAATTAAGATTCATTATCTAAATAAATAAAAAAAAAGGCATAGTTAATACATAGCATGAGTCTCTCACTTTTCCAGAAGCACACCAGAAAGCCACACACTTTTAGGATCATCCTAATTTTTCCTAAAGCAACCTCAAATAAAAACATAAATATATAAGCAATATAGGACCACTAGAGCTGAATATTTAAAATATACAAGTTTTGACAAGTTTGTAAGTGACTTAAATTTCTACATCAGTATAGACTGATATTCCTAATTGAAACCTTAGGCTTGTAACCCTGTTTCCTAGTTCTGCCTTAAGCAGCACCAAGGGTAAAATCCTGAAACACAAAAAAGTCTCTCTCTTTGCACATCCTCAAAAAAAAACCAACCCAAACAAATAAAACAACCAACAAAACAAAACCAAATAATTTTGTTCTATTATCTCTACAGGCAATATACTGTAGAAAAGAAAACAGTTTGCTCAAGTTACAATAAAGACAAAACATCTTAGTTTTGTATTTTTGTCCCTAGGAAATCATAACACTTTGCCCCTTACAACCATAAAACTGTATTATCAGAGTTTTGGGATCCCCAACACTTGACACTGAGTATCCCAATGCCAAAAAAAAAAAGTCATTGCTTACATTCTAGACCTAAATTCCACCAGGAAGCAGTAGAGATCACAAGCTCAGGGGTTATGCACAGCAAAATAGGAGAGAATAAAGTTTATCTGATCTGAGCTGCCAGCCATATAGGCTGCTGAAGGTAGCCTTGAAGTATGTCAGCCTGGTCCAAGAGGGTGAATTTTTGCAGTTCTGAAAATATCTGCTTTCAGTTAATTCCACAGTCTACCTTAGCACTCTTCAATATGGTACCATACTGTGAGGTCCACTAATTACAGGTCCATTTCATATCAACCATTTCACATTTCGTGTTTCTGAGTATTAAAGTAAAATCCCAAAATCCTGAGCAGCAATATTTTATCATGAGATAGAAATATCTACACATTACTCAGTATGAGATCCCAGACTTCAGCGGAGCTATTTCATCAGTCCAAATTATTTCAGAGTTATAACACCAAAAAACTTCAGGCCATGGGCTTAAGAAATTAAATTCCATCAAGACTAACATAACTTAAACACAATCATTGTTATTTTTATAATCCAAATTCTCTCAACAATACAGTGCTTGATTCCACAACAGCTCATCTGTATATTATCAGCATAAATCCCCAAGACTTAAGAGATCCTTTTGAGGGAAAAAGTAATGAAAATTATGCCCATGAATAAATAGAATTACCTCCCTCAGCCAAATATTGAAAGAAGATGCTAGATATTTGAAAAGATCTAGATAAACACTATTCTACTGTAACAAAACAAAATGAATAAAATTGTTTCAATGCCATTTCTATATTCTTGGATTTTTGATCATATTATTATCAAGTATTTAACTCACTTGTCTCTTGGTTTAGCATTTATTATGACTAACAGCCAGTATTGTAGGGGAAGTCTTCACAAGTTTGATGCTCAGACTTTGAGATCTCAAATTGTCCAAGTAGAATTAATTACTCAATCATGTTTGTGCAGCAAAAGATGCGAATGTGTCTGTACTCACCCTGGTGGGCAGACACAGCCTGACACACAAGGAAGGTGTGCTGAGAAAGTGACGTTTAGCAGCTGATTCTCACAAGTCCTCTCTCTGCTGAGCTCAGGATTCACTTGTGGATTACTGCAGTTAATATAAATCTGTCCAACTGGGCAGCTGTGTGCTGGGGGGAAATGGACAAATGCTTTAGTCTTCACACCTGAAATTTGTAAAAGAAATCATCCAGCAATACTAGTAATATACCAGCAATACTAGTAATACTCAGCTGCCTCTCCTCATACTATTTGGGGCAAAGCTAACCTTTGTTTGCCCTACTGAAGGTCTGCTGTTTATCATGAAACCAGCTTATCTGCATTAGCATGCAAACAAATCAGTATTTTAAAGTACTAGGGGAAAATGTTGCTCAGATCTAACAATATTTTGAACAATTAGGCTGGTACAAATCAGGAGCATTACTTTCACACACAAATAGGATCCCCTCTCAGAAATTAATTAGTACACATTGCACTATATTCAAGACTGGAGGAAATATATTCACTGGGCTTGAAGCATCTTTTCCTACTCCCTTCACTCACCTATTATGTTCTTGTCACAGTTCATTACTCCATCCCTGCAATGGCTGAAATAGAAATACACAAAAATGTACTGAGAGCCAGGAAGAGCTAAAATATTAATATATTCTATTTAGTAATGCAGAATAAATCAATAGAAAATAATTTTATAAATGTCTGCACTGAACATTATAACTGTGGATAAAGAGTGCATCGCCTTAACTCATGAAGAACATTAGTTAAATTCCAAACTTTTGCTTTATGCATAATGTTATTGGAAGTTAAGAAGCATGAGCTAACAAAAAAATATGTACAGGAATATGCTCCCATACTGCTCCCCAAAACACAGTTCCCCTGCATGAAACAGTTCGAAGCTGCATAAAACTCAACCTAACAGGATACTGTGTGCAGGGAAGCACTGAGAAAACTAACACTGTCTGCTCCTTTCTAGTTTGAGCTAAAATAGTCCAACAGTCTCCTAAAATGGTAGCAGCTCCTATTGCAGCTCATTGTCAGGGAAAACTGTAGCAGTGCTGGCTGAGTTTCAGATCCTGGTCATCACTAAAGAACCTGAGGCCATGAAATCCAGCACTATTTTCCCATTCTTTTGCAATGGCTAAAGCATCCCCAGGACTCCCATGGCTGGTCAGCAGACTGAGAATCAAATTCTGTGTGTGCTACATCCTCCCTGTGAACACATTTGGAGTTGTGTATGGATCCCAAAGCCCTGCAGGAAAAGCGCTCATGGACTGCACAGTATCACTCAGGCAAGAGGAAAAGGAGTACCAAAGGCAACTGAGAGGGAAACATCTCAAAGGCTGATATAACATGAAAGAAAATATTTTAAAGAACTTGTTGAAAGTAACAGAGCAGAAAAGCTATTCCATAGAGAAGAAATTCTACTTTGAAAGTGGGAAGATCCAAAGAGGAAGCAATTGAAAGGAATAAAGGATGGGGAGAATAAAATAAAGATCATAAATGTTTCTAATAGAAAGCGACAGATAAAAAGAACACTTCATCACATAGCTTTTTTTTCCAGTTCATCCACACATTTACTCCTACAAGATTCCTAATGCATTACTCAGCATAAGGCAATTCCCAGGAGCCGACAGTCTGTACTTGCTGTCATCTTATTGCAGGGGTTCCATACCGCTGTCTCCTATCACAAAAGTTTCACACCTTCTGGGTGTTTCTCATGGGCAGCTCCTCAGAGCACTGACTCTTTCTTCTTCACAACGCAGCCAACTGACTCCAGTTCCCTTCTCACCCAGCCACCCCACTCTTTTATAGCACTTTACTTCTCATTGGTTACAGCTGTGGCCTGGTAAAGTCAGACCTGTTCCTAATCTTTGCTAATTGGCCCAGCTGCAACTCCTTAGGGGTAAGATTACTTTCTACACTATCTTTATTTTCTTCTATCCCCCCTACATGTACTTCTGCATTTGAAAGCCTTTCCTCTCAACAAATCTGTATATCGCCTTATAAAAAAAAAACACATCAAGTAAAAATTGTGACTAGATGGGAGACACAGATGTCTAATTCCAGCTAAAATCGTAGTAGTTATAAACCAGTAGATTAATTTTATTAACTAACAAGCTGCCAGATCCCAAGCAATTGCACTGAAATCAACATGAAGAGGATTTTTGTCTACAGCACTTTTTAAAAAAACTACATTTGTGGACCATCACATGATCTGCATTCAACCATATATCCCATCACATGGGTCAGCAAAATTAGCTGAACTAGACCTTTGAGGAGGAGGACTAAAGATTTAGCAGGAGAAGCCCCTTTTCCCAGCTGCCAGGGCACATTCTGTAAACAAAAACACCTTGGGAGGGCAGACAGCAGTGCACCCAGCCTTTGCAGGGCCTCATGCATGATGGGCTGCCTGGCACACACCAGGGAATCTGCTCTAAGGTAAAAAAATGAGCTAACTTTATGAGTAAGATATAAATTTATAATAGTCAGCATTTATAGACTGCTGACAAGAGTGAGAAGTGGTTTGTGTGCGCTCATGAAGTGCCCCCATTGCAACAGGAGTCTGACAACCCCAATCTCTAATGTGGCCTTTGTAACAAATTAGTACTACACTGATCTATCACAGACAATTCGGTCTGCTCTGCTTTTAAGTGCTGTAACAACTGATACAGGCAGTCAGAGCTCAGATATTATTTCCGAAATCTCGTTATTTACAGAGCTTGTCATCCACATTACCTAACCTTCTCCAGACAGAAATAACTGCTGAAAAGGATGCAGCTGGCAGGAGCCAGGATCACCTAACAAATTTTCTTCTTTAATGTCAGGACTGCAATGATGCAAATGGAAGAGTCAGTGGACAAGAAGAAATGCCAAATGTAAGGAACAATAACGGAGATGCTTATTTACCATTGGCTGCAGCTAACCATTTTTTGTGTTGTTTGTTAGTTGATAAAACCCACATTGCTCTTTTACAATGATTCTGTAGTAGTGGAAAACAGATTCTTAATAATTCTTCATAAATGGATTTAGAATCTGGTAAAGAGAAGGAGAATAGCAATGAAGATCTATGGACAGTCAGGAAATGTCTGTGCTGCTCTGGAGCACTCCACATTAGTATGATGTAAGAAATTATTGTGGCTTTTCTTTCTGTTTTGCGCTTCAATATATTGCATTGCAAAGCACAGCAGCCTGGAAAGCCTAAGTTCTAAAGGACTTTTGTCAAACAGAAAACTGATGCAGGTTTATTCTGTAGGTATCATTTGAAATAACTAAAACAACAAAAAGAAAACCCAATAAACCAGCTAAAATTACTTGAAAGAGCTCTTAAAAATATGACAATTTAGTTATGTGAAAACACAATTTAGTATCTCACCATTTGCCTAAAGATGTCATAACATTTTCTCCTGGGGGATAGTCAATTCCTTGAAAATAACATGGGCATTCATTTCTGGAATAGAGGAAAAATATGTAACGGATAAACCCAAACTGAAAAAACAGGATAAAATTCCCATTAAATTGCTGTTCAAATTTCAGTTGCTGTGCTGTTTTTGGTGTGGTTTTTTTGCTTAGCAGGGGGTTTTCTGGTTGTTCAGGGTTTGTTTTTTTTTTTTTTTTAATGCAAGCAATTGATCTCAATACTGCTGTATAACTCAAGCACATTTCAAACCAAATCAGTAGGAAATGGAAGGTTATGTTTTGTATCTCTTATGCGCCAAAAACCAGACAAAAAGTTACAACTAGTGCTGATGATGTTGGATGAGTGGCCATGTATAAAAAAGCTATTTCTGATCATACAGACATCAGTTCTGTATAATTCTAAGAGACCCTGTCAAGTTTACAGATGCCTATCATCTACAAGGATACAAGTTAATTAGTTTTCCACTCTGACTTGCAGATGTGGTGGTCTGAAACCACACAATGAGTGTGGCCATCAGAACTGCAACTTTACCCACCGCTGCACGCATCGCTCAGTGCTGGTATCCAAATACATTCCAGAGGGACAAGCACAGCCTTCAACGCAGTCACTGCTGCATGTCTCTGGCACAGACAGTGCTTGGCAGGTCCTGCCACAGGTAGATACACAAGTACTGTACTCCTTTGTGTCTTCACATGAAAGAGCTGTCCAAACAAAACAAATCTCTCAAATTACGTTGCAAGAGACTCAAGGACCTCACAATAGTTTTCTGATAAACATCTCCATTCTTTTGTTCCCAATCACATTAAATTCCACTAAAATTGCTATCTTGGCACTACGCTGTGTAAACTACACAGATGTAAATCCACAGTAATAACAAGTGCAATGAGTCTGTGCAGGTAATCCAGATTTACGCTGTGGAAACCGAACAGCTGAAGCCTCTTTGCCTCTAACTCTGAAAGCACTTGGCATTTGTGCACGGGCTTTTGGAAATGCACAGCACCTTAAAAGAAAATCTTAAAAGCTTTAAGTAAAATTTATATTTGCAGATGTTGCAAATACCATATTAAATTTTGCACAATGTTGCACAATACCGTATTAAATTTTCTTTTATATATATCGATATATCTGTGTCTCATAAACCTCTACTAAAAAAACACTGAAGCTCTTTAAATACTAAGAGATTAACATATTTTAAATGCTACAGGCATGTCTTTTAAAATATACTCTAAGAAAACTATACTTGTTTCCAGAAAAGTAAAATAAAATGAAATTGCTTGACTGACTCAACCGTAAGTGGACACAGCCATTCATGCCCTAATAATCGCAAACCAGGCAGTCTTGTCAGATATACATACAGATATCCCAGCTTAAGATGGTTAAGCTGGACTAAATTACTTCTCTTTATCATGCATTAAAACACAGATAATTACATGATGTGATGACAACTGCTAAATGCTAAGCTCTTGAATGCTCCTTAGAAAAGATTCTCAGACTTGTTAATAGACCAGACCTACAGCAGGGGTATCAATTTCAGGTTGTTTGATAGGGTTTCCAATTCTGTACTTTTTAATGTATGTGAGGGCCCAACACGCTCTATCAATCTTTTTCATCACTAAAATTTAATATAAAGAATTTAAGATTATCCTTTGCTTGTGAGGATTTACAGATTAGTTAACAGACGTCACCTTTATCTATAAAGATACATATATTCTATAATCTTCTATTCATTTTAAACTAAATAACCATACCGAAGTTTCAACACTTGCTTCAGCACTTTGTGTATTTCAGTGTCACTGACAGTAAGAGAATAAGCCAAGAGACTGTCAGACAGCAGAAGTAGTCAATAATCCAACTGAAACTGCTTAATGCTTAATACTTAATTCTTCATCTTGTTCATTTAAAGAATTAGATAAACCTACCACGTACAAGGAAAAGAAATCTATTTATGCAGTCCATGAATAATAACTATATGGTATGAGATATGCAATGCCATATAGTAAGGATTGACATATTTTGAATTCTGTATACATTTGAAGACTTCCAACTACTTTAAAAATGTTTATGATGTTTCATAAGTCAAAGAACTACAGGAAGGAAATTATAAAGGAAGAATCATCTAAAGACACTGGTACAAATTCTGTCTTGACAGAAAATTATTTTTAAAAAAGAACCTTGCCCTGTGTGCAAAAGGTCATGTTAAAATTAATCATTTTTTAATTTAAAAGACTGTATTGATTTACTTTTATTTGCTGATTGTCTCCAAAGTCCTCAGGCATTAATTATGTAAGTCTAGAAGTGACAGGAAACTCACCACAATCTGGGACAGCTCCTCTGAAATCTATTACAATTCCAAACCTTCGGCAGTGATGAGCGTAATGGGCCAGAGCAGAGCAAAAACAAGTCTGTCCACATTTGCAAGTGTCTCTTCTGCACTGCTCAAAATAGGGAACAGGACTCAAATAGGGGTAGCATGGAGCAAAAAGATCTTTCGTAAGGATGCTACAAGCTTCCGCTGCATAAGAGGCTACACAAATAACAGATTAAAAACTGTTTCAGTGAGGGCGTTTAAAAAGACTTGGAACAAAAAGTGTCTTTTACACCATGCAACCAATCATGCTTATATATTATTGCCACATAAATATTTTTCTCCTTGCTACCTATACAGCTGCACAGAAGGACTAACACTCACATCCCCAATCTGTTACCAAGAATGCAGCTTTTTTAGCACTGCCCATTGTGTAAATACTCAAAAGACAAGTGATGTAGCAGGAGACATGATGATTCCCTAGCACTGCTGAAATCACAGGGAAAACCTTAATATTCTACCTCTGTGTCTTTACAAGCTTTTAGTGTCAATACAAGAAGTGGAAAAAAATTGTGAAATAGATATAACTGATGACTTAGTGACCATCTCTGGTCCTCATAGCATCAGCCACCTACATGTTATCTCAGCTGGATATTCCCTTTCAGCTAAATCTATAGTCTGGCAGTGTGTAAGCATATTTCTCCTTCTCATTCTCTTCCACAGCAGACAACTAAATCAAGTAATTAGTTTTTTTCAGCATTCTCAAAAATGAATACTGCAACAGTTTTGAGTCTCCATCTTAACTAGCAGCATCACCAAAACAAGAGATTCTACCAAATTTTAATGCGTGTCCAGCTTAACACAGCATAACTGCAAACCAGAAACAAAAATGAGGTATTTCCAACACCTCTGCAAGTATAACAAAATCCTCAAACAATTTTTTAAGGGATTGAACTCAGCTGCCTTCTATACTACCCCTAGGTACTAATTTCTTTAACGGGTAGGTCTGGTTATTCCTGTACCTGATCCAGCTAGGAAAATAGGCACAGGTGTACTAAGCAGAAATGCATTTGTCAGTAAGAATCTGCCCTGGCTGCCCACCTGCCTGCAGATGAACATCACACGGATCCACCTGTGAGCTGTCATGCGCAAGAACGCACGCCGATGAAGTCTTCCACGTGTTTCCAAACAGCTCTGGAGTGCTTTCTGTTACTCCAACTGGAGATCTTGCACAAAACAGAAGTCAGTCAGAAAAGGTATAGTGAATTTGCAGAATGATTTCAGTTCTTACACCCTCTGATTCAAGTCCCTCTTTCACTATTTCATATTCTCGTTCACTTGCCTATAAAACTGCAATCGTAAATTTCAGGACTCCTTTGTTTGCAGGTAGAGGCCCAGAAACAAAAGAGGAGATGTCTTTTAGAGACTTTCTAAGGAAGAAAAGATCAAAATATACCTAATTCCATTCTTATAAGAGAGCAGGGAGCATCACTGTCCTGATAGTTTGAACTCCCCTTATTTGTCCTTTTGGTTCCTTAGTGATATCCAATCCATATTTAATCTCTCCTCTACCTATAGTGTCCTGTCTGTTGCTGACTTCCTGGGCCCTTTATTCCTTGTAGGAAAGAGAAAAGAAACCCAAGCCTCCAGAAATATAACTGCAATTAATATAAAAGCAATTGAACTGATACCTGTGAGGCCTAGGTAATAGAAGCTGAACAATAAGACTTTGATCAAAATAACCAAGGCACAGCAATGTTGTACAGAGAGAATAATCAAAACTACGCATTTAAATATGGAGCATTATACTTGAGGGCAAAGACTGCATGAGGCACACAGTCAAGAGTACTGTCACTGCTAAAGCAGCTGGGAGTGAAGGTGTTGCAGAAGACTACTGACTATGGCCAAGTTTCCCAAATCTGCTGTGGATCAGGTTTGTGTGCATATTAAGATGCCTTGATATCACAATTTGTGTCATGTCTGAGCACAACTTGTAAGACCCCAGGTTTAAGGACTGATTTTACAAATATCAACTATTGTACAGCTTCTCATTTGTGTGAGAGCAATCCAAAGACTGTCATCAAAAACACACTACAAAATTACCCGTCAAACAGAAATATTTTAAGTAGATTTACATCAATAATAATCTCTCCATTTAGATGCTGTCTTTGTATTTCCTAGTCTCCTTATAAATAATAGTCTGATAAGGCTTTTTAATCTGTAACATAACTGTTCAAAATTCCACTGGTATATTTGTGTATCTGTCTTTTTAAATGGGAATTACAACAGAAAACTTTTCCATTTTCCTATTAGCTTTGAGTTAGAAAAATTCCAGCTGTTCTGAGAGCATAAAATTCTTCTATCATTTCCTTTTTTTTACCCTGTTGTATCCTAAATTTGTATTCTTCTCCCAGCTCCATTAGGCTACTCTAATCCACTGGAAGCCAATTTGTTCTTTAGTGTCTGTGAGACACATGCTGCAAAGAAGCTGGGCAAACAGCAGCTTTGGCTGTAGTGCTTGAGCAGCTCTGAGCACTTCTCCCTGCACCACAAGGAAGGGAAGCTCAGGCAGCAGCCAGTTCCTCTCACTGGTCTGCAGGCACTGAACAATGGAGGCTCTGTCAGACACAGCAGATTAGGGCTCATGGGAGAAAATAGGAGCTGGAAAGAGATAGAGCCTTGCAGAGAGGCAGAAAGTTCTGTATATAGGCCACTCTGTAATTTGGACATTTTTTTCTGGTAAAATAGCTCTTGTGCATCGCATATATTTCGCCAGAATTTTAAATTAAAATATTTCTAGCAAAACCAGGCTTGATATCCTGTAGCTGAAGCTACAGATTTTCTGTTGGCAAACTGAATCCTACTATCTATCTCACTAATGAAAAACTTCAAAATAAATTATTCTTGGTATCTGTACTTTCAGCTTCAGTACACTTGATCCACCACTCTAACTACAGATATTCATATACTGGCAGATAGAAATCTTGCAGCTCTGCATACAGAAAATCATCCTCTGTGTTTCCATTGAAGGTTCCACAAAGGCCCACAGTGTCATCCTTCCACCGTTCATCCACTTGAAGGTAAAGCCTCAATCCTTCTCTGTCATAGAGGATCTGTAACCCAATCTGGGTCTTTACTTGCAGAAATACAGAGGACAGTTTCCATATTTCAAATGACTCTGGGGAGTAAAAAAAGAAATTGTTGAAAGGAAACCTGATTGAAATTTACATTTTGTTTCTTGTCATATCAACTAGCACTGGTTTATATGACTTTTATGTAAGTTTTTTTCCTATTAAGGCCCTATTTTCCTCTAAACATTGATTTCCTGTGAAAGGTTATACTGATTCAAACTTTGGGAGCAAACCAAGAAACTTGTGAGAATCACTACACTTGTTTAAAATGCATTGAGAGTTCACTGGAATATCCAGAAAGGTAAACTAAATGAAATCAATGTAAATATATAAATATTGCAGAACATTTTTGTAGACAAATTAATCCTAAAACCAGGAACATGATTCCTATGTTAAAACCTTTTTTTGTGAAATTCCTAAAGAGCCAAGACCTTGCAGACACCAATTGTGCTAATGATTTGCATACAAAAATCTCATTAAAGATAACACTAAATCTCACAGTCATATATACTATGCAGAATACCAGACATCTTCAGGACAGAGATTTAAAAACTCAAAGCCAAAAGAAACAAAATAAATTTTTGTCTGAAAATCTGTAGCTCATCTCTAAGGGGCAGTAGGGTCCTTTCTGCTTAAATTTACATGAGTTGCTTACAAAAATGGGAAAAGAAATTATTCAAGAATCAGAGGAAAGAATTTCCCCTCTGGCAAGAACTAAAAAACCTTGCAAATGTGAGGGATGGCATTTGGACTTGTTAAAATAAACAAAATCTTAATGTAAGAGACAACCAGCCTAATGCAGCTACTGCACAACTACCAATAGCGTAAAAAGTACATCAAAAGTTAATTTGGGAAGTATTTCATAAGAAATAACAATATTGACACTAAAATATGCCTTTTAATTTCTGTATGTTAGTAATACTGACAGTGCCACAACATGCACAAATGCCATTGAAATACTGCTCTAGTGTTTGATAAGAGTTATATGGTTATGTATTACTCCTTACCATCTGCATAAGGCAGGTTAATTTTGTACTGGTCATAGATCAAAACATCTCCTGAATGAGTCAGGGTCACTTGCCTCTTGGGGTCCTGCTTAAGAATAAGGCTGACAGATTGGATACATGACCCATCCTGGTTCTGCAAGAGAGAGCAAAGCAAACAACAAAAGTTATACTTTGCGGGAGATTGAAAATTTTAAGATACACCCTGCTTCTTAGCAGAGTGCACTTAGGAAACGTGCAGCCTTACAGCTAAGTAAGAAAAATCAGTATTCTGAATGATTTCTTATATGGGTTTAATAAGAACACTAACATGCTATGCAAATACAGTGCAGAAGTGGGATTGGAAAGAGAAATTTAAACAACTCCCACATAGCTCAGTACCAAGACACACACAATTCATGA
Organism: Camarhynchus parvulus; assembly: GCF_901933205.1. Lineage (NCBI taxonomy): Eukaryota > Metazoa > Chordata > Aves > Passeriformes > Thraupidae > Camarhynchus > Camarhynchus parvulus. Next base: position 13,102,704 of record NC_044575.1, on the reverse strand, counting down.
GGCACCCTGATTAAAGACCCACTGAGGCTGAGTTGATGCTCACTGACAATGCTGCACTACCTGCAGAGCAGTGCAGCAAACTCCTGTTTTGTACTTTAATGTATTCGGATGCATCCAAGTTCTTCTAAAGCATATTTTAAGATATAATTTTTTTTTTTAATGCAAACATTAATGAAAGACAGGAACATCTTGTGAATTATTATTTAAAACAGGACTTAAGTTCTTTATTTCTGAGGGGAGTTGAAGAATGGAACATGTTCATAAGCTCTGTGGACGAATATTGATATAAAAAAGGCAGCATACAATATCACAACATCCAACTGACCCAGCTTGCTTATTGCTGCTACCATTGCTTATTCTTATTTCCATTTCACTTCTTGAAGTCAAAAGGTCACATAGAAAAACACCTGAGTAGGAATACTGCATTGCAGTCTGGATGAAATATTCTTTAAAAAAAACACCCTAGACCAATCCTATTTACTTTTTTTACACCCACACTCTTCAGTGAAACTTGATTTTCAACAGTTCTAAAAGCAACTAATAAACTGAAATTCTACAACAAATATACCTCTATTAAGTAACATGGAAACAAGTCAAAGAGGTGTTTAACAGAATTCAGTTAGAATTAAAATTTTCAGGACAGGACTTCCACTTTCCAGAGGAACTACAGGTACTTCAGTTTCTAATGTCAATATGAAAAGAAGGATTGTTAAAGCACATACACATTAATTACAGCAGATTCATCGATTTTTCTTAACAGGATGATTTTGATCACTATTTAGTTTTTTTAAAAGAAAAATGTCCTATCAAAGAGAATCAGGTGCAGAGGTGGATCAAGAGATGACTCAAACTTCCCCATGGCAGCACTGACCTTGCTACATGCTAAAAGACGTAAGAATCCCAATCTACATTTTACTCTTTCATTGCTCTAGAAGGAAATAGGGTTTCTGACACTCCAACTACCCAAATCTCTTCACCATCACTTGAGACACCAACTTATTTCCACTGGTTTGGTGTGGCTGGATGAAGTTGAGACTGTCCATTCCCTGCCATCTGGAGATGAAAGGGGGGAGCACCCAACTCTTGTTTCTTCTATTCAGCCTCCTTCACTGCAAGGCCTTGTAGCCCTTTAACTATTTAGCTATTCCAGAACAATGACAAAAATTGGGTCCACTCTTGTCACACTCTTTGTTCATTTTCCTCTCATCTCGATTATGCATCTTTGATGTCTCAATGTTGCAACAAAAACATCTTACCAACACCATTTGGAGCACAAACTCAAAACAGCCTTATATACCAGAACATATACATGTTCTGGTATATAAGGCTGAAATCACTTGGTCAAAGAGCTGTCTAGGTCTCCCTGCAGAACATTCCACACCGATTGGACCTGGAACTGTACTGCAGCCAAGGAACAACCACCAGAGCTGTTGGAGGCTGCATTATTCAGCCCCACTGCCTCCAATGAAGAAATAACTAATGATGAAACAGTAAAGTTTTAAGCATTTTCAGTTCTGAAAGAGGCACTGAAAAAGATATAGTCGAGATAACTTTTGGACAGTTGCACAAACATCAAAATTATACCGTGACTAGCACCATTCATGGTGTAAAGAGATCAGAATGCTCAGCTCGAAGATTTACACTTTTATTCAGCTCTCTGACTTTCACTGGGACTTGTCTAATCCAGGACAAATGTTGCCCTGCTTGTTGAAAACCACTCCTAGGGCTGCAAGGTCCACAGGACAGTACCATGTGGCTCTGACAGATGCTGAACTAGCAGCAGAGCAGATCACCTGACAGCTCTTCAAATACCACGGACACAAGTACGCACAATGGTGTGTAAAGATAAAGAAATACATGCAGAATTTCCCAGTCTCTAGATAACAATGCAACAGTGACCTTTCACCAGCAGATGAAATGATAAAATGAAACTTTAAAATGGGAAATTATAAAAATAGCTGGAGATATTTCATCAGCTCAACCAGCTCTTCCTGGAGTGACAGTGAAGACAGACATCTGCCTCATGAAACCGTGTGCTTGTAGCTTATCTTGCTGTCTTGCCTCTTTACCAAGAAATTAGGTTTCTGTGCATTTAATTCATCAACAACAGCTACAGATTGACAATATTGTTTGTCTTTTAAGAAGCTAAAATTTAAAGAATGGCTGGTGGCACGAGGAGCAGAGGAGAACCAAGAAAACAACCCTCCATAGTATATGTATACATTACTGCACAGTATTGACAGAAGCTTTATTATTCCTTCAGGATTAAACTGAAGGAGAAATTCTGCCTGACAATTGTTCCCTGTTCCAATAGACTGTTTCTTTCACAGCACTGCCCCTGCCAGTTTTTGGCAGGTGTTTTCACAGGAATGGCCATTTCTCTTACTAGATACTTGAAAAAAAATAAATCTATATTCAGAAGACCTTTTCATCATACAAACTACAAAGCCAGTGAGGCTGTCACCTGAAACTCAGATAAGGTTAAGCTGTGGTGATCACTTGACTGATTCTCCTTCCAGAAAGTGCTTAAACAGAATTTCACATCGTTTTGAAATAACTTGTTGCCTGATGACTGTTTATGTCACCAACTCGAAGGCTCAGAATGACTGGATTCTTTGTGATTCAGAAAGCTAAAATCTCCCCAGGTATTTTCTTTCCACATTTTCTAGTCTGCTTGAATGAGATGGGAGTGATAAGGCTTTTTTACAGAAGCACATAAAATCTCAAACCATCAAGAAATACGAGATTCCACATTACAAATCTTTTAGCTTCCCATTTCAATTCATTAATTTTAATAAATGGGCAAAAAAGATAATGGAGGGTGCCTGGGGAACCGAAAAGCAGCTCCTCTGCCAAGTGGTACCAGTTGGTTGATAATTAGACACTTGAATAGCTGCTCTGAAGCCCCACATTCTTGCACTCTACTACAAAAACTGTTCTCACTACCCTCTTACCACCTGTACACTGATAATTAAATCAGCAGCACGTAGCCCTGGGATATATCCCATAATCCTCTGATTACCCACCTGATTGCTAACATCCAGAATGCTTTACTCAGATCTCTGTAAAATCTACACCTGTTAGGACTGATCAGGTTACCTTTGTTAAAGGCTAGGTGAAGTATGAAGCTGAACATGCAGTAAAAGCCTAGAGAATCTGGGGTTTTTTTTACCTGCAAACCACCTGGACACAGAGACACAATAAGCAAAGTCACTAAGTCAGGCTGAAGAAGGCAAGAGTCACTGCAAGGCACTGCACAGTCTCAGCAGTGAGGCAGAAAGCCAACTAGTTTGGTTATCACCTTCCCCAACAAAAACTAACCACAACAACTAAACCAAAAAGCACAATTCTGTCTGTTTTGTACAGAGAGAGAGAAGCGTTCCCAACACAAGGGAATGAAACACACATACATACTCTGTCCATTACCACAGGAGGTATTTGCTCTATTGATGGGCTTTCCAATGAAAACCTTTCCAATAAAAACCTGCTGTGAGCTGCTGCAAGAAGTCACTTTGGCCTCAACTCTCCTTTGATAAAAAAGTTGCCCAGTTTCTCTGGGATTTCCTTTGCTTTTCTTCCATGATATAGTACAGCTGCACTATACACAACCACTTTTATCAAGCTTCTTGGACTCCGCAAAATTCTAAGACTATGAGACACTGACTGAATGGATGCATGCTTATGCTTATATTTTGTTTCACTTTTTTTTTTAATTGAGATGATACTAACTTAATCAGCTCCTCAGGATTCCAAGGTTAGCACAGAACGAAGCCAGCCCAACTTGCTAAAATAAATCCAAGCTAACTAAAATATGCAGTTGAAGTAGGGAATTGTAACAACCACCAAATACATCTTGAAACAGCCTCAATCGTCCTATAAACTGGAAATACTAGCAGGATCACAAGAATAATGCACACAGAGGTTAAAGCCTAGAAGATTTTTTAAATGTCCATGTCCTTGCCAACATTACATTTCACAGCCCTCACTGTAAGACTTCTATGTCAAAGAGCTAAAGACTGTTAGAGTATTATACAGCAATTTTACTTGCTGCTCAGGAATCCACTTTTTCAATAGTAGTAACTTCTAGGCCCTGTCATATATCTCACCTGGTATCCTGATATGGTTCTCCTAAGAACCACAGAAGAGATATTTATATCTGGATCATCAAATTTCCAAATATATATTTGGTCTCTATCCAGTTAAACTATTTTTCTTACTTCCCAATTCGTATCACTGAGATCAGGGGGATCTCTGCACTCAGTCTCTTATCTCTTACCTGGATTGCAAATAAATAATTTCTATTATAATAAACTTGTCACTGCAACTTTATTCTAACTTTCTACTTAAGTCTTTTCTGTCCTGCAGAGAAGTAGGTTAAAATGCAGAAATAGAAAATTACTACTGAAATAGGCCTTTAGACAGTGTAACATGACAACTTACATAACCATTTCATCTCCCCAAGGAAATCTCAAGTGCATGAACAATGGGAACTGCAGAGAAGAGTGATTGCAATCATTAACGCAAAAAGGACTTATAGAATCATACATTTACTTAGAACACAAAAGAAAACTAATGTAGTTACCTGCACAGAAGTACAAAGCAATGGCACTAAATCTGATTTTATGTGAATTATGTAATAATGTGGGCCTAACCTATACAGATGTCCTAGAATTACAGCTAAATCATTTAAGGCTATATACATACACCTCAAATACCTGTGCAGTTGCTTCTAAATAAAAATCATTGCAGAAAGCCATTGGAGACAAAACATAAATTAGGCCAAGATGCAAACTCTCTCCTACTGCAAGTCCAGCAGCTTGGTAATCACAACTTAATAAGTGTGGCCAAAATCCTGCCCTTACATGCACATATAGAACTCAGTGTGAGAAAAGCCTGATTCCAGAAAACAGCAGAGCTCTGTCACCTGCACTTCCCATACCATGTATGAATTTTTAAGACCTCTTCTACCTTGACATAATTTTCTGAAAATGATAAGCCCTACCAAGACTGAAAAAAACAAAACTCTGTAGTCAAAAACCTCACCAGTGCTCCACACCTCATACATAGCTTTATAATATATGCTCAGAAACGCCTACACAAAATAGAGGAAAGAATGGGTCTTAGACATAAGGCAAACAATATTTGGCGATGCCTGTGCACAGCTTCATAAACTTTCAAATATAAAATAAGACAACCCTTCGAATTATCTTTAATAGCACCATTAGTATCAGCCATACACATGCACAAGTTTGTAGCTTGCTTTTCTTCTTAAATGCTTTTTTCCCCCTCAATTAATAGACCCTTCAGGACATGAAGGTCACAAGAAGGCTGCAAGTCCTACCTGTCCACAAGGGGCATTCTGCAAGGATACAGTGAACATCCCAGACGTGCGGCTCTTGGCCAGGATGTACTGGCAGGTGGCTTGGAAAGTGTATTTGCGCCCATCAAAGGTCATGAAGTGAGTGTCTCCTGAGACTGAGCATTCAGCTGAAAAACATCATAAATAATGCACCTAAATCTGCAGTAAAGACAGCATATTCTTCACAGTTATTACTGCTGTAGAGTTCATACACTCTGACACATTCTAGAACTTATAAAATTGTATTTCTATCACAACCAGGTATTAGGAACCAAAACTTCTCCTTGCTTTTGTTATGGAGTTCCTACATGATGCCCACCCAGGATACCTGAACAGCTCCTCCCCCAGAAGGAGGCAATAACATCTGTCATCTGCATATTATGGGTATTTGATTTACGGCTCTTTAAACTGATTTTCAGAAACAGTAACACATTTAACTGATAAGCCAAGGCATTTTAATACTTAATCTACTGAGTGTGTAGATTGAAATAAAAATGCAAGTTACACAATGAAACACCACATTAACATCTAAAAGAAATATTTACTGAAGTAAGACTTGAGTTATCAAACAGTATTTGAGACTCTCACATACCTGGACATGTAAAATTTGTACAGATCCACTTTCCTCCAATGCAAGTGCTGAAATCAAAAGAAATTTTTCATACTTTTATTCTGTGAATTATACACAACTGTCCCTCAGTTGTTTTCCCTGCATCCCTTCTCTATGGAATGAGCACCAAGTGTCTTGAGTCTTACAAAAGAGTACAACAGAGTTAATTAGCAGTGTCTTCATGGCTGGAAGCTTGTTATGAGGACACGATCATGTGAAATTTCATCCATGCACCCAGTGTCACTATCATTTCTTTTTAGCTCCTTAATAGCCATTAGAAAAGTTAAGGATTACTAATATATATTAATAATATTGAGAAGAATAAACACAAGTAATTTGAATCTTATGACTTTTAAAGATAAGAATGTTGCAGGGAAGAAAAAAGTTGCTCATCTGCAAGTTCATCCATTTTCTTCAGTTAAGATGATCCAATAAAAGGCACTTTCTCTTCCTACTAATTTTTCTTCCCAATTCATAAAATTGACTTTTAAATTCCAAAACAGCAGCTTAATATCACAATTACATTAGGCTCTTTATGTCTAAGTGAGACAATACAAACAGGAGACAAAATCAGTATAATTCTACTGTTAAGATTTTAAATTCTAGATTCTTTTTACTTTTAAGGGAGAGTCCAAAGTGAAAAACAGGACTAAATATTACAATGTTCTCTGCAATATTTGTCATTTTCTTTTCTTCCGCATTAATCGTTTAATAGTTTCTCTTTTCCTTAATTGCAAAACATAGAATAGCAATTTTTTAATGTAGAAGGAGTAAGCACTTATCAAGTTTATCCAATTTGTAACTGAAATAGGCCTTGAAGAAGTTGTTTCTTATGATCATTAAAGGATTTGGTTCACAACGTAGTAAGAAAAATTACTCACCAGTTATTGCATTCTTCATAAACCACTGAACCCATTTCAAAGAAACTTCCATGGTAGTCACAAGGACAGTCCATAGGCTTGACACACGATTCATTTTCATAAATTAAGCCTAGAAGAAATAAAATAGAAAAAAAGGAAATATCCATGACAATGGCTGACAGAACACTAACAATTATATTCAAAAACAACACCAATGGACATTTCTGTATGATAATACATCTTTAGACTATTTGTTAGTAATTTTCACAAAAAATGTGCATTTGAATTATATTAAATAAATTATATTACAGGGATCAAGTCACTAAATTTCTTGAGATATAGTAAATATAGTGAAAACAACAAATATTTAATTACTGGGTGAGAGAGAGTAACACACAAACAAAATAACAAACACAAACATACAGACCATGCTGCTGTGAGTGCCTTTGGCTTATTTTCTAACACATGTACAAATCTTTGCCTCTATGGTCCTCATTTTACTAATTTTTTTTTGCCTTTTTCTCCTTATTACTATAATTACTATTATTATTATTATTTTCTTATCAGAGGACCAGAAAAAAAAAGGCTATACTGAACCATAAAAGACAATTTATGACAAATATTATTAAACTCATCAACAATAAAGGTAGACATAAGAGGCAGGACTTGAAGATCCATCCGTAACTTTCTCTGTCCTCTTTTAGATAGAATTCTGTGCTCAACAGAAGCCAATAACTAGGGGAAAATTGGATATCAACATCTACTTTGGTGATGAGGGCAAAGTTTTGCTACAGACCACACTGCTAAATACCTCACTTGTCAGAATGATACAACAGTCTACGAACCTTAGTATCAAAACCTGTTTCTGGCCACAGGAATGAGTTTTATTTACATCATGATTTTGAGCTTTTCTAAGCACCCTAACCAGAAAAAAAAAAAAAACCAAAAACAAAAAACCCCAAGCTACCAGAATAATCCTCGCCCACCAACAAGAAACAATCAGCAAGCACCACAATCAGCCTGCCCTGTAACCACAGAGCAAACCCCATTTTTCACTGAAATTGTGTAGCTTCACAGGTAGAACGTGGTTGGAGCTGAAACCTATTCCTACTTTTTATAGGGAGGAAAAGGCTCCTGTCAGTAAGGAAAACAAGGTCAGTTACCCAGGCTGCTGGCACTCCATTTATAAAGAGCTCCTGCTTTTAATCTAGGCAGGTCAGAGAGGGATGTAAACCTGGGGAGGAACAATCTGAATGTTGTGTGGAACCAGGTGTGTCCCTGAGAAGCAGAACTCACCATCTGGGCAGTAGCAGCCATCAATGCAGTGGAGCTCACTGCCAATGCACTGGGATTGCTGGTGGCATGAAACAGGGCAGCAGTTGATGCACTCACTGTAGGTCAAGGGTTCAGCACAGGTAATGACTGAAATGCAGAAACAGGCAGAGAAATTAAAAGGTGTACAGCTACTGTCACAGGGCATCAATGGATTGCACATGTTCCTTTCAGGGATCTATTTCCTGGCATGTACGAGTGTCTGTTCTCTAGATAAACACTGTCTAAAACAATAACTTTCCTAACACACAGAGAATTAGCACATATTTACATATTGACATTCTCTCCATTAAAGGTTCATTAAGAAGGAATAATCTTAAATCATGCTTTCTCACAGCAGAGTTATTTAGATTCTCAGACCATCATTAGAAGCAGTCAGGACACCCACTAACAGAGAATTTTTGGAACGACAGTGGAAGTCTTCCATCATGGATGACAAGGCAGTTTTGGTCCTGTGGTCCAGGCAGGCAACCAAATTAGACAAATCTCTTTCAAACTTACATTACATGACAAGTAAGATGAAGTCTTATGCAAGTACAATTTAAATTTGATTTTAACACTTGTGACACACATTTTTCTGTATCACAAAGCCATGAAGACTTTGGCAATATTTAAAAGAGTAGCTCCATGAAAATAAAAATGGTTAATTACCTTGAAGAATCGCATTGTAATAAGCATAGTGCTTCAAAAAAATTCAGCACAAATTGCACATAATAAAGAGAAAATCCATGGTATTTATGTAGCCTTGAAGTGAGTCTGACTCAATCACTTCATTATGAATTATGAGTCCAAAATTGGAGAAAGGCAAAGAACTGAAACTATGAAGGGCAGCCTTTTCAAAATAAGGAGCAAGCAGCATTTCCAAGTAGAGGAGCACGGGCATTACCACACTGCTGGAAGTGCACACGCCATCCATGAAGTGGCTTTCCTGCCTGGGCACACGCCCTGGCGTACTCAGTGAGCGCTCGACACCAGGTTGCATCATCAGCTGCTGACCTTACACAAATAAAAGGTGACATATTATTTTGCACCTCCATTCAAGCACACACTCATAACCTCATGAATGCTCCTGCACTGCATTCAGCCATGCTGCTTGAATCTACTTTAACAGTGTTCTAAGGTACTGTGCTGTTGGACTAGGTTAAAAGTCTTAAAAGGATAAAAAATTTCTGCCACCCTTGAAGGGAGGTCATCAATATAAGTATCAACACTTTTGAGACCTGACACTATTTATTTTCCTGAATAAATCCACAAAAGGCAGAATTACAGCAGTATAAGGAGACTTCGGTAAAGCTCTTAATTTTTACAGAAGTAATATTTTGCAGAAAACTCACAAGAAGGAAGTGTAGAATTTCTACCAGTGAGCCACCAGAATACAAGAAATGGAAATTAAATTTAAAAAAAAATAAGGCAGGTCAGAAGATTAACTGGTCAAAGCTGTTCAGACCAGGACTATAGCAGGTTATGAAATGTCAGCATAAATTCAAATCATTACCAAATTCCTCTTTTCAATGGATTACCATACAGCTTGCAAAAGCCAGACTGACCCATTGACAATGACATTTCACTATAGGCTTTAGAATGGCAGAAAGCACCTAAGGATGTTGCACACTCAGAATCAAAACAGATGACATATTCAAGGCAGATAGACTAACAACTGGAAAATATCTGGGCCTGACTTTGTTATACCAAAGAAAATAGGAAGAACTTCACATCGTTCCACAGCAGTAAAACCAGAACAAGTGAGAAAAGCAAGATAACAGAACAATGTTAGATAAAAACTTACATGCAGACAAAACCACAAATCAGCTCATTTGACATTTACAATTCATTCTTACGATAAAAGGACCGTGGGTTTTTTATAATAGCTTTGGAATTAGCCAAAAACATTCACTTACATGCAGAGGTCATTTGTGCAGCTTGCCATAAAAGAAAGAGGACTCACATACTCATGACATTGTTTAAATGGGGGATGTAACAGGATATTACACAGAGCATATGCCCTCTGAAATGAAAGAGACAGCTGTTATAAGAAGGTTTGCAAAAATAAACATATGCAGAATAAAATAGAATGCTTTGGAAAATCAGAGTGGCTCCTTCCTGTGTCTAGGAACCACTTTCCTCTCACCAAACAGAAGCAGAGTTTAACAATACATTGCTCTCCATGTCAGAGTTTCCATAACATTGAATTTTTCATCCAATGTCATAGCAGTGCCCAAAAAGGGCACAGATAATTTTGCAACTGAGGCAAGACCACCTAAAAAAGCCTTCATTTTAATTGAACTACACAGTAAAACACAAGAGAAATAAACCATAGCTGGCACCAGCTTTAGTTTCAAAGCACTTTGATTTAAGGGTTATATCCTGAAAATACTAATTAAAAGGAAAAACTACTTCAAAGTCATGGAAAAAAGCAACAACAATTCTCTTTTTAAACACTGGCAAATAATGACAGAGCAATGCTCTGACTCTGGTTTTGCATCTCTGCTTCTTTCTGTCCTTCCTATGGATAAGTTCTAGAAGAAACCTGTATTTTAAAACTTGTGACTCATTCAGCTTCATAATCAAACAGTTCTATTGGCTGCTATGCAGACAGTATAATATTTGAACAGATCAAGAATTAAATACAGCAGAAAGGAGGGGGGCAGTGGGGTGATCAGAGGACAAGGGAAGACCTGTTGCAGCAAGCATTTTAATTCATCTCTCCCAAAAAAAGATGCAACTATTTCCAGGCTCCTTCAAAGCTTTAAAATTTGTCAAATAATTCATTGAAAATTCAAATTAAGTCAAATGTCAAATTCTTGCTCCATTAGAATCACCAGCTACGCCAATAACCCTTTTGTGTTGACCCAAACCTGCAGAGATTCATGGCTTTGTGTCAGGCACGGGGGTTCACTGAGGAGAGATCTGTCCCAGTCAGGTGTTCCTTGTGGAGGATTTTCCTGCCAGCTCTCTACGAATTCTGTTACATCATCTGTCAGCTTTCCTGGACAAGACACACACACAGAGTCACACACTGACTTCAAAGAACAACAGTGTTTCTATAGGATTTCCCAGGGAAACGTTTCAATAATCAAAGCACACCAAGAACAGAACACCCCAACCCTTCCTTCTGCCAAGTGAATCAGCTGAAATCAATCTGGTCCTTTCAAGAAGCAAAAAACACTTCTACAAGGAACTCGAGAAGTGGGCTTTCAGGTGGCAGAAAGCAGCTCACTCAAGCAACTTGGCAAGGAAGGGATTTAAGGGAGAAGGACCACACCTACCTTAGTCCATCAATGGAATAAAGGAAAAAAAAGCTTAGATAAATTAATAAATCAGACATAGGTTGATGCTGCTACTTTATAACAGAATGCCCAACAGGGAGTCCGAAACCCAAGAAAGATGAGGCGTTCCTGGGTCATTGCAATGGTACAAAATGATCGTCTGAATTACTCAAATACAGGCGCAACTCTTATTTAAGTAGAAATGTCCATGCTAGGGTTAAACCAACAAATCCATCATTATTATTATTCACCCTTGGGCACGTGGTGACACATTACTGCTTTGATTACCCACAAATGCATATCTTGCCACATTACTACCACTGCTCCCCAAGCCAAGCGGATAAAGCTCATGCACAGTGAACTCACTACTTGTGCTACAAATGCAGATTTAAGGGATGGAGACACTGAGAAAGGTGAATTGAGAGAGAAAAGTCTCTGGGGATATGACCCCTTTATCTTGGTATTAGTATAAACACCTTGATTTAGTGAGCAAAGTATTAGTGGGGGTTAACAGGGCAGGGCTGGTGCTTTCTGAAACTGAGGGGAATGCACAAACAGAGGAGACCACATCCACTCTGAGCTTTGAAGGAGTGCTCTGCAGAAATACCCTCAGGTTAAAGAGGAGGAGCCAACAGTTAAACAGCCCAAAGCAATAACCTCCAGAAGTTTTTATGGCCTCACTTAGGATAATTTTCAAGGGACCTGGTCTTTTCCTCCTCTTTTTTTTCCTTATGCATTATATACATGTCTTCACTCATTATTTACTGAAAGGAAAGCCTTTTGACAGTGTCTGAAATTGACATTGAAAGATCACTGATTATTTCTGAAAGGTTTAGCCCATATGAAATGCCAGATCAAATAGGATTTGACAGTTTTTATTAATTTTATGTACTAATTATCAATTTATTCCCAATTGCAACGCCTCAGGCTTCCACAGGCCTCAACATTTCTAAAAGGCCAGTAAACATCTAAAAACAGATTTTACCTTTCAGGTCCCAGGAAACTGAAGTACAAATACCATTGTAGGTAATTGAGTATGACAGCTTTAAGATCTTCCTCCCTAGATCCCCACCTACACTGAAATTGGTCCTCTTCACTAAATATCATTTAGCAGAAGTATTTCCAAATAATATTTTCCATTTCAAAAGCCACCCATCTTAAATTCAATCAGCATTACAACTGAAAACTAAGTAACATTTATCTCACCAGGAAAAAAAAACAAAACCCAACACATTACATAACAAGAAGTATATTAAATACTCACCATAACTAGTTTCCAGATCATCCTGCAGAATAGCATTATTGTTTCCACACAGTCCATGGGTTTTGCCCAGGTACTCTGGTGCCATTTTGATGTACACTGCAGATGTACCATCCCAAGCCAGGGTAAAGGCATACTGGTGCCTGACCAGGAAGTATCCAGCTAGTTTCTGGATGTGTAAGTTTCCAACAACATAAGGTAATTTTACTCTGGAACCAAAAATATTATGTTAGGAAACATAACCATTAAAAATAAATTACCTGCTGATGCCTTCCACATACAATTGAAAATCCCTGATGTAAATATTGAATAACACCACAAAACCAGATGAATTTGCAAATAACAGCAAAAATCATGAATGCCAATGATTATACTTAATTCTATATACCACTAATATAGGTATCACCTTTCTCAGACACTACTCAGGAAGTGGAGAGTAATTATTGCAGCTGTGGTCTGGATGCTTTTTCAGCCTATCAAGGAATAACTTGACATCTATGTCATGGTACCATGTATTAATGGCACCATGATATTAAATCCAGTATAACTACAGCATTAGAAACATGACTGCAATTACCCAAATCCTTTATAGGTGACTTCACTGCTCATCTTTATCTGTTCATCTCCAGAAAAGAATAAACTAATGGACCTCTTGCAGGAGTAAGGAGAAGAATGGCATCCAGGATCATTATTCACCTGCCAAATAAAATCAAAGTCAATGTTTTAATTAAATTCTTTATAATAAACGTGTAACAGAACTAATACCCCCAAATCTGCTCTCAGCACGGGAACAAGAAGTTTGGTCCCCCTCTTGTGGAAAAAACTGAGCAGTGTTTTCATAGCCATGGTCATGGAGTGGTCTTTTCACAGCTTTGAGTGAACAAAGCAGGCTTTGGAAGGACACACATCAGTCTTATTCCAGCTGTTTACATTCTATGCTATCGTAACACGTATCCCACATCATGTTAAAATCACATCTAGATTACATTTTACAACCCCCTATTATTATCTCAAGTTATTTTTAATCTGCTAAAATTAATACATTATTAGCATGTTCAGCAACAGTTCAAAATAAGGTAGAAGTGCCATTCCCTACCTGTATGGAAAAGCTCTGCTCATCCAATTCAGCGTGTCTCACAAGGGCATATGTGGATTTCCCAGAAAAGTAATAATAGAGTCCATCAAAAGTTTCAAAATTATACTGGCCCCATGTCCTGCATATGTGATCTCTTTCAGCACCTGTGTTATACACTAACAAAAGGAGATTCACTTGAGACACAGCGCTGGTTTTTTGATACACGCAGGAGCTGAGATGGGGCAGTGCACACAACATGCTGTGAAATAGAATGACATGAAAGAAAGGAGAGAGAAAGTGCTACAGCATGAAGGGAGGCTTTAGGCAGAGAGTAGTCATTGTAGCTGTGGGAACATGAGTGCAAGCCCAGAAACCCAGTCAGATTTCCCTCTTTACACACCTGTCTGGCATTGCGGCCCCGTCGCATTAAACCGACTGCAGTTGCACAGCTCCCTGTACACACATTCACCTCCATTAAAACATGCAAGTGAATCTGAATGGAAAAAAACACAAGGCACATCAAAAATAAATTCTGATAGTTTTCGTTCTTAAGACCCAGTTTTCCCAATGAATATAACTCTGAGAATGACAGGAGTTGCTAACGTAGCAATAAAGTGTCCTGGAGAACCTAACAGGCCCACAAAAATGAAACAGTGTGAAGGCTTTAACCCAAGTTACACAGCCAGATTAATGAACCTATTGCACCTTTAGAGAAGCCAAATCAAAATGCCTGTGACATCTGTTAGTCTGACATGTTTTCAGCCCCCTAAGCAACAACTAGAGGGAGTGAACAAGTACAGCACCACAAAGAAGCCGAGAGCCTACATCCACACACAAGTGACACCCTGTGGGTAAGCTCTGCCAGGAGGAGAGCAAGCTACCTTACAAATAGACATGTTCTGATCCCAGCTGTGTATCTTCACCTGCCTGCCCTCCTTCCATCTCACAGCTTCCAAGTACACCATCCACAAGCACTTTTCATCAAGACACAGAACCCTGACTTGCAAAGACACGTTTGGGTTTGGGCTTGGGGGAGGAAGCTGTTCTTTTGGTTTGGGTTTTTTTAAATTTCAATTTTCCCTGTGAAGATCCCTATCAAAATATGACAAAAGTTTTCACAGTCTAAAGAAAAAGCAGAAACAAAGTTGCCTGTTACTAAATTTAAATTTCATTATTAAATCTTCTAAAAATTGTGATCCATTTACTTATTTTGCTAGCATTTGCTCCTATAAAGTTTGTTTAGGAAAGGATTTTCATTTTAATAATTTGCTATTTAGCAATCATAAAAATTTTTTTAGAATACAAACTGACATTGCTTTTGTTGCAGAAAGCAGAAAAGTTGCTCAGAAGAAACTGTTTCAGGAAGATACAAACTGAAGGCTTGGCTTTCTTTTCTTTATCTTTACAAATACATTATTCTTGAAAAAATAATCCTAGAATGGTTTGGGTTGGAAGGCACCTTAAAGATCATCTTGTTCCAACCCCACTGGACCAGGTCTCTCAAAGCCCCATCCCACCTGGCCTTGAACACTTCCAAGGATGGGGCATCCACACCTCTGAGCAACCTATTCTAATGTCTCACCACCCGTATAGTCAATAATTTCTTAATAATACCTTTAAATAATATCTTATCTAAATTTACTCCCTTCCAACTTCAAGATATTACCATTTCCATTTGCAATCACATTATAAACATGAAGTAATTATCTGAAGATTTTCAAAATATCCAAACAATTAATTTTGATTTCCTTGCTTTCAACAAGCAGCCTCCCACCCTCCAAATTATAATAATAAAAAAAAATAAAAAAAGGAGGAAAAAAAAAAGGCCATGCTCATAAGGACAAGGCAGGTATACAAAGTAAAAGGCAATGCTTCTTTGCCTGCTAGCCCAACTATCCTGCTCCTTTCCCTGCCTGGCCAGTGTCAGGTCAATAAAAAATAAAGCAAGCACCGTGCAGAAAGGTCCCTACTCACCCTGACTGAGCCATCTCATTTACATGCTCACAGTGACCAATCTTGTCAATAATGCAAAAGCCTGTTCCTCTTGTCAAGAGAGGCAGACATTGATCTCTTTCATCTTGAGTGTTGCGAGACCTGTGTAACCAGAGCTCTGGTCTCTGTTCTTTGCTTCTCTAGGATTGCGCCCTGTTGCCTGTCTGGTTACAATAATGTGCAATTAGGCTGCAAGTCATGTTCCTCTGAGCTGTAGAGGAAGTTAGCCCCCTTTTGATGTTTCAGGTTGAATGATTCCTCTCTAAGCATGGCTCAGGTGACCTGCTTCAAGACATGTTTGTTCAGATTGTGCAAACAGTCACCTGACCTGGGGACCCTTGCTGTCACTGTGAAGGATCTCCCTGGGTCTCTTTAGAGAGAAAGGGTGTTAGCAAACCTGAATCAAAAAAACAAATTACTCAGTAATGAGCATCTTCTTCTATATGAAGATCTCTTGTCTGTATGTGTATGATTCTGAGAAAATATGATCTCAGCTGCAGAATTTGTTTACATCCCTTTTTACATCATTGTTAAGCGTCTTTCCTTACACTGCATAGAACACCTGTGTGTGCAAACATTAGTTATCATTAAGCAGGCAATGAGGGAAGCAGCATTGTTTCCGATCACATTTAGTGCTCCTACTACTGTAAATGTGGCCCCCTTTAATCATCCCATTCTGATCCATTAACACAGAAATACTTCCTAAGGTATTCAGAAAAAATATCCTGTAACAAAGGTTTCATTCTAATCTTTGTCATTAAAGGAATATGAGCTCTCCAAATAAGCTAACCCATATGACCACCACAAAAGTTTATCTTGCCCCTAGAAATGTGAGAAACATTTTCATACTTGCAGAAAGGGAAAAGACATCTAGACTAACTGATAGTTAAAATTAGGAAAACTTACAGAAGAATATTTTGTCCTCCATTAACCTGAAAGCGACACCTATTAAAAACTCCTCAGCTCCTCTTTCCCCTTTGACATTATGCCAGTTGAGAGCACTGGGTTGGAATCTGAAACTGAAAACTGGTGAGAATTTTCTAGCAGAAAATAGTAGGCCTAAGTGGCCTCACATGATTTGACTCACATAAGTAATAATGGCATTTCTAACCAGTGTTGCCACTAGCACCTGAAGATCACCCTGATAAACCCACCATTACTGTGATAAAGCAACTAGCATCAAATTCCTTCTTTATCAAATAAGATGAAGACTTGGGATCATCTTGTAACACAGGTCTAAATTCTTCTCTGCTGTTCTCAGCTTAAAGACTCCAACCCCCTGTAATTACTGACTAGGCTGCTGCCCCATGGGTAGGGTTATTTTAGTCCCTTGAGCACATGGGCCTCCTTTTCAGTTCATCCCACTTTGAAAGTCTTCTATGAGCAGTAGCAGAACCTTGAGCCCATTATTTATCAGAGCCTCTGAAAAAGTGTGACTGTAATCCAGCCCACATCAGTTCTAGGAGTTCTACAGAGCAGTGTCCAAGCTCCACACTGAGACATTCCTTAGCAGCATCATGACAGCTGTTCAAAGGCATCTTGCATCTTCACCAAAATACACATTTATGTTGAAATAATATTATTGATGCAATGTATTTTGTGGCTTTGCATCTCTGATATGGTGCACACTTAAGCTTTGTCTGCTTTCTTACATTACTTCTTCTCCAATAAATACTTAAAATCTCTTGAATTTATTTCAGTTCCAGTTCAACTCTATGTCCTGTTCATCCATGATTTGGTCTTCTGATACAACATGCTCATTTAGGAATAAAATTTATATAGTGTGGAGCCATTCAGCATGAAGTGAGATAGTCACTAAAGAAATGCTCTCCTTTTGGAGCACAAGGAGGTAACTGCAAAGAAACTTTCTCTATGTATTCCACACAAAAGATAACTTACTAAATGAAAGTGACATCTAAAACAAAACTTTCTCACTTTCATTCAAGAAAACATCCATTTTGAAACATTTGATTTTTGCTTTCACTATCACGTGAATACAATTGCTTGAGCTCAGGTCTGACCTCACAGTAATACACCATTATCACCTGTACACTACTAATTCTTGAAGATTGGTGCCCGACTGATACCATTCTATGAGTATTTTTCTGTAAAACATTAAGTACTTCCTAGTGCTATTGCTTTTTCTACTATTTAACACAGAGCATGAAAAAAAAATAGCTCAATGCAAAATAGTAGACACAGATTTCCTGCCAGGGTATTCATTACTAGATTCAGATGGACAGAAAACTAAGTATGAAAGATTAATTTTGAGATCTGAAGTGGTAAGTTGCTGAAGCAAGATACATACAAGATTGAGCCCATGCCTTCAGTTCTTACGATTCTGCCTAGACATCGACTTTGACCCAAGCAGCTTTAGAAATTTGAGGTCACTTTCAGAAACAGAGGAATTATATTTTTCAGAATTCTTTAAAAATTGCACATTTTTAAAGTAGCTATGCAAGATTTGAAGAGTAGTTCAGTTGAAAAGTCTGACAATAA
Organism: Camarhynchus parvulus; assembly: GCF_901933205.1. Taxonomy (NCBI): domain Eukaryota; kingdom Metazoa; phylum Chordata; class Aves; order Passeriformes; family Thraupidae; genus Camarhynchus; species Camarhynchus parvulus. Next base: position 13,084,450 of record NC_044575.1, on the reverse strand, counting down.
TCACAGTACTAAAATAACTATTTAAAAATCAACAAATTTCATTCTTGAATAGAAAGGTGAAAAAGCAAAGCAGATAAGGATAAGAATTTGCAAGAAACTTAAATTAGATCTAGAGCCACACATAAAAGAGTAGAATATGTACAAATATGTAATATTTGAATTTTGCTGTCAACTTCCTTGAAATTCTAAATTTTGTAACTCTGAATAGTTTCCACTGCACGTTTCTCTAGGCGCAAATTTTCAGGTGTTCCTTCAGCTGTGGGAGAATTAATACAATAAGTATTTCCTGCAATCTTTTATACCCTTCAACTTCACAGTCTTTGAGAGCACCTGCCTGCAGTGGCACAGGTTTTCCCTGGCACCCAGGCTTCAGCAGGATGCAATTTTACAGGATGTAAAATTTTCCTCTCTGGGATTCTGAGGTGAATGAGATTTTAACACTTCAATTTTAAGGGCCTTCCAGTTAGCTGCATATTTTCTGTTCTGGTACACTTCCTGAAATCAGGTCTCAAGCACACATTGTAAGGGATAAACATCTCCTGTGACTTCCATGACTTAAGCCTGCTACAGCATTTCAATACAAGAAAATCTGTAATGCTTAGAATGTTAGAAATCCTCAGCAGTAGCCTGAAGACTTCCAAAATAATTTGGTTTCCCTGTTCCAGGTTCTTAATATGCTTTAGCTCACAAGTTTCCTGTTTGAGGCTTAGGGCTTTAAAAAAAAAAAAGTTTGTTATTTTTTAAATTTTGCATGAATAAGATTTGTGTGGAAGGAAGTTAAAAGTTGAACAGCTACATAAACTACATGTTAACTTCAATTATTCTGATACACATTTCAAATCCTATGTTCCCTGGCTACAAGAAACTAACACAGAACTTTTCTCTTAGCATTTGCTTGTGCTACAGCAAATTTTTTGTTCCATTGACAGATAAGTCACAACGTCACTTTCTGAAATGCTTTCAATTGACTAATATAACACAAAGGTAAAGAGATCTCTTGGCAAAAGTTATTCCACATAAAACACATTGGTTTATCTTTTTATACATTTACAGAATGCAAGAAAAACTGGTATTGCAGGAAGAAATTACTGAAATATAATTTCATTATAATCACAGTTCTACAAGGATTTCAAAGAATAATTTTCTTAGACACATCGCTAAAGTAGAGAAAGCAGCTGACAGCCTACCTGGCTGTTTTGGTTTGGGTTTTGTTGTCACATTAGTTCAGGTTTGTAAACAAAGGTTTATTATTTCATATATACCCAGGTGTCTGCAAATCCCATTCCATGGGCAGAGTTATCACAGTTCTCATCTCTCTTTAAATTGGAGAAACCAAAAGGAAAACTATTTTTCTAAGTATTAGGAGCACTGTACAAAACAGATCAGGTTATTCTTTTGTTTTTTAATACATCTTTCACACACAGACAATAGACCCCAATTGCCACATGCTTTACTGTGATTTTAAAAGGAAACTTCCAAGCCCATGCACTCCACTGTTTAAAAGAGTTTAATAATGCTGATTTTATTTGCCTTCAAGTATGAGCAATCACTGATAATTTTTAAGGTGTGTGTTCAACAACATTGCCTTTCCAAAACAAATACATCAGAAATGGAAAACCCACACTAAATAGTTTTGCCTCACAGAAAGGCAAATTAGAAAGAAAACAAAAACTTTATACTGATGCATCTACAGAGAGCAAAAAAACCTAATTCTTGCCATCATAACTGCATCCTCCTCTAGAATCTGGGCCATGTGATGAGTTAGCATGAAACATTTTATTCTCCCTAGCTCCACATTTCTTCTACCATTTATTAAATATTAGGGCTATTTAAGAAGCAATAAGCTTGCACGTAAACCCCTGGCAAAAGCTCTTTAATAGAAGTCTTGCCAAGGGTCTATGTGCATAGTTTTTATTGCACGCTTAAACAGTAACACATCTCAGAAGCTTTTTTCCAGATCTGAAGCAAAAATGAAAATCTACTAGTTTTAATTAAAGAAATTTTCACTAGGCAAAGACTAAACCCAGGGAAGCAAACAATTATTATGACAACAAATTTCTCAACATGATCTGCTTATTTTATCTTTGTCAGTTGCTTTATTTAGTATAAAAAAAAGGCAAAACAACTTCTTGGTCAATAAGATGGTACAAGCCTCAAAAACAGAGGAAGTTTTATCAGTATAGAATTCTAGGTTTCTAAAGCAATTTTATCATACAATAGCTATGATTTTTTTTCATATACTGGAGAGATATTCATAGGTTATAATTTTTATTTGATCAATATTATGCTTCCCTAAACTCTATCATTCCTCCATGTTCAGCTACACACTTCCAAAAGGTTCTGAAAACAGTGTGCACTGAAGACATTAAAAGCTTTTGGAGATGACACAATTCTAGTCACAATTTATGAGTCCATTCCACACATCATCTTGCCTTTGGGGCTATAAAGCTATGGGATGCAAATTGAGACTATTCACTATAATGTAGGTCCCACATCCAATGCAATCAGGCTGACTGCAGAGAAACTAGAGAGTCTGCAAAACTAACTAAAATTACACTGAGTTATTTTGCCTCATTCTTCTCCTTTGTACAAGGCAAGCATGACACTGACCCTTCTCAGAATTAACACAGAAAAACTTTACCCTTTAGCAAAGGTATTTTAAGCCTGTCCACTTAACTTCTGAAAATAAGATGAAACAAAAACCCAGATATGCACATTCCTTAAGAAAATGCCCACCACTGCAAGCTGGTTGCCAAAAGGGCCTTAGCCTGCTAACCCATAGATGGTACACACAAAAAGCATCTGCAGGTTACCTCAGCAGAAACAAACAAACACTCTCCAAGCACAAAAAAGGTACAGGACATGCAATTTAATGGTGTCTGAACATCAATCCACATTTTTAGGTATACCACTATAAGAGAAAACTTCCTTTCTGAAAACTCTTTATTATAAAACCTGCAGTTAGGAACAGTCTTTCAAATTATCAAATCAGAACCAGGTGTAAACTTAAAGCTAGGTGAAACTCCATGAAAAATTTCCATACTCCTGTGTACCTTTGAAAACAAACAAGGGAGAGCCTCATTATCATTAAGGCCTCTATTAGCTATTTTAGGATTTTTTTTCTTCCTATGAATGATTAAGCAATGCAGAAAATAAGGGAAAAGAGAAGTCACTTTATGTACAAACATGAATAACTTACTGGGTGGTCCACATTTCATACTGTGAGTTCTCCTGTTCCAGGACAAGGACATTGCTGTAGGTGAAGTGTTATAAACTGCCATTCCAGACTCCTTTCAGGAAGAACAAAGAAATCAGCAGCTATAAACAAGATACCTAAAAGTCTCTTCAGTCAATGAGTAAATTCACCATTTTTAATAAGATCATTGCTTCGTATTGGCTTACTATAAAGTTCTCAAAAAACACCATCATAAAGTAAAAAGTACTCTCTACTCAAGACTCCAATATTTTTTTCTTCTTCCTTCCTCCTAAACATACTCCTTACTGAAGGCTTCTGCTCAGTAGGCTAGCCCAGAAAGACACAAAAAGTTTTTTACTGTATCTTGTATTCTTGGTGGGAGAACCTAAATCCAGGAGCATTCACTATTACTGTTGGTTGATTTGGTTACATGTTTGCAGTTATGTGACATTTTTTCTTTGCTGAGCTTTTCCCAGAAAGAGCAGGGAGAAAGCAGAGAGAAAGTGACTCCCTCTGAGGAGCCAGGAACAAGGACTACAAAGCAATCCTGCCTTTTCCCACCCTCGAACAAGGGAGCGGGAACCACACACCCTAATTACATTTCAGCAACGTGCCATGAGTGACACAGTCGAGTTGCCAAGACAAACCACATCCAAAAAGCTCCGTGCTGAGCTGTAGTGATCCGATAGTGCCAGCTCGTTTACCTCTACCGAGAGGCAAAAAGGCTCCCATAAAGCAATTGTTGACCTCAGACCTCAGCTTTTCCTCGAGCAAGGACACTCTGTACAACACATAACTTCTTGACCAAGCTAAAGCTCTAGATACAATCACAGAACTTTTCTCGCTGTTCTAACACTAAACTTTCATTCAGGATTGACAATCCTCCTGGCTGGGATAAAATACGCATTGGAGGGCAAGTCCTTAAGAATTATCAAGGGGAGAACACCCACTCAAAACATGGATGGTATCACAGCAATGTGCAGGTATATTATTGAGGTGCACATTATTCTGATGACAACCAGAACACGCAACCCTCTATTCTGCACCGCCAGCCCCCTCAGAGAGATCTCCCCGGGCAGCGGCGCTGGGAGCCTGGCACCACCTGAACTCATCAGCCGCCCGAGCCCTGGATGCAGTGTGGTGGATGCTCTCTTTCCGGGGCCTGCCGGGTGGGAAGCTGCCCATCCCAGCGGCCCGGTGTCCCCAGGGAGGTGCCGTGGTACCCGGCCCCGCGGTGCCCGCCCGCCGCTCCTCAGCCCGGCCGCATCCTCACCTGCACCGCCGCGGCCAGGCCGCCCCCGCTCCGGGCTCCCGCCGCGCTGCCTCGGCTGAGGAGGGAGAAAAGAGCAGGTTTAGCTGGGTACGAGCAGCGCAGGCACCCACCCAGCCCGCAAAGCCCCTGCTGTGCCCCGGCCGGCTCTTACCTGGGGAGCGGCAGATCCCCATCGGCCAGGAGCTGCGCCCGGGCACCCCACGGAGACAGGGCTGGAAGGCAAGGGCGGCAGGTTAGCGATGGCCCGGACTGCCCTAGCCACCCTCCCATGACCATAGCATACCATACCCCGGCGGGCAGGACACTCACCTGAGGACAGCCAGGCGCCCAGCAGCGCCCCAAGGAGGAGCCGGGTCTCCATACGGGCGAGCAGCGGCTTCCCGCGGAGCTCCGGCCGCTACCTGCGCCCCGAGCTCATCCCGCCCGGGCGGGCGGGGCGGCCGGGGGCTTTATCCGCCGCCCGCCCCCGCCCCCGGCCCTGCCCTGCCCCGGCACCCACCCCGGACACCGCCCCGGACGCCGCCCCTCGCCCGGCAGCGGGTCCGGCCCCGCTATCGCCGCTCCCGCCCGGCCGTGCCCGGCGCTGACCTCGCCGCCTCCACGCATTCGCTTCCATTTGTCCGCTCTCCGCGGCTTTGGGAGGTTCGTGTGCCCGTGTCTCGGCAGCCGCAGCCGGGACCGCCGCTCTAAGCGCCCACTCCGGGGCCGGCGGAGCCGGGGCTGCTCCCGCAGCTCCCGGGATGGATGAGCACGGACCGAGCGCTCAGCTCCTGCCCGGAGCGGCAAATCTTGTCCGTGCTCAGCACGGAGCAGTGGCCGCACTGAAAGAGGTGTCAGGGCTTGAATAACGGCAGACATAAGTGAGACATACACTGAATGCAGCAGGCAGCTAACGTGTAGGGATGGTTTCTATAGCTTCTGATAACTTTTTTTTTTTACTATAAATTCACACTCTGGAGCTCTCTTTGGACCCTTTTCCATGTTTATTCCTCCTCTTTTTTCTTCCCTTTTTTCACTCTTTATGATTAAATTTGCTTCTTTTCATTATGCTTTTTTTTCCTTTTCTCTCCTCCTATTACTGTTACCTTTGCTGTTATTTTCCCTTTCCCATCTGCTGCTGTCTCTCTCCCCATCATTCTTCAGGTTTGCATATCTTATGACAGAAGCTTTAAAAGCTGCCCATACCAGGTGAGAAACTGTCTCAGACAAAAAAGGGGCCTTTTCTGACTGCTTTGGGAAGTCTGTTAACAGTAAGTCATTAAAAAGATCTCTTTTCTGCCTTTGTAATTTGTCCCTGTGGATTGTGTTTCATTTCTAATGAAATGATGGAAAACTAGTGATGTTTTCACTGAGAATTCTATTCCCTCCTGTAAATGTTGAAGGAAGAATGTGCTTGAAAGAAAAAAAATGTGAGGAATAAAAGATATCCTTTAACTTTGACATAGCCTCTTCCAAATAACCCCAAACTAATTTTTAGAACTATGTGCTAGCCTCAGCCTATATCTGCTCTGAGGGCAGCAAGTGCTTGGCTTGCTTAACTTTCACTGATCCAAGTTACATTAATGGAAGTAGAGAAAGTAGATAAAAGCAACAGGGATCAGATTACACAACACACGCTTTAATGTATTTCTTTGCCTACTAAATGAGCTGCTCACTTTGTTCATTTTCTCTTTGTGTCACAAGTAGCAAACAAGAATTGAAGCTAATTTAGAACCGATTTGGATGCAATTTGATTTCTTCCTAGGAAAGATTTCATTATCTTTCAGTCATAATTGTACCATCTTTTAATACATGGTGCATTTGAAGCAATGAAAACTTCAGAACCATTTAATAAATTTACTGGTTATCCAACTTCCAGTTCTGGAGCATGAGTTAGCTTTGTGGAATTGTTTGCTTTGTATTTACACACAGTAGAGCACAGGAATTCATGTAACAGCAGAATAACAGCCGACCAAGTTTGTCATCCTTCCTGCACTGTGTCCTTTACATGATGATTCGGAGCAGTTTTCACATCACCAAGTGAAGTCAATTTCACAATTCTTTACTACATGGAGGAGTTTCTGACTCCTGGGAAGTTTGTCTGTATTATAAAAACCAGTACTTTCTTTCAAATATCCATAACTTTGAGCTTGGATAAGATCTATTCCTGTAAAGCCTTCTAGAAATGATTGATAGATAATCAATGATTGTTCTAGACTATATGTAAATTTAAAGGCTCGACATGCCTGGGTTCTAATGTGTGCTTTAAATTTTTGTTGTTTCTTTCTTTCTCTTTTCAAATACAAGATAGTTTTGTTTTGCATGTGCATGGCAGGAATTCTGTATCTCTGTATTTAATTCTGTATCTGTGTGGAGAAACTAGCTTTTTGGTATTGTGTGGTACTGGAACTTCGGTTATAGTGATTTATGTATTAGTAGTTGCAATTTTAAGAGAAAATCGTTTTCTGAAAACAACTGTGTTTATTTGTATACAGGCTTAATATGCACTCCTCTCATATTCCTGACACCTGATATGAGAAATGGGTAGCATACATATGGCTTAAATGTTCCAACACAGCAAAACCATCTGAAAGGGCTAAGAGCAGTTTCTAATGAGCCAGTAAAGCTTACAAAAGTTATCACTCAGAAATAATAAAATAGAACACAGAGGGGGTTTATGATAGTATGGATTTTTTTTTTAATCATGCTTTTATATGTATTCATACACGTTTCTACTCGGTTGGAAGGAGGAGAGGTAAGTTATCTGTCCTTAAGTATACCCTGCTCTCTCCGGAGTTACGTGGTTAAAGGTGATTCTGCATGGAGACCAAGAGACTTGGGTGAGCACGTGTCCTCCACTCACTACCCTCCTGATTGAGGAAATCTATGATCTTGAACCACAGTAGGGAAAGTGAGGAAAGAACCAGCTCAAGACAAAAAAGTATGAAAGAGATTAGTCAGAAATAGGTTCCTCTTCAGGTGCACCAAGCTTGATTCTTCTGCAGTTACTCAGAGCAGACACATCAGAGGTTCTATTTGTAAGCAACAACATTGTGGGAAAGGCTGGGGGAAGTCTGGTCTAGACAATGATGCATTAGCTTCACTCTGCTTACCTAAAACCAAAGAAGTTGACATTATTTGCCATACAACAATTTATTGAAGCGATTTTTTTGTTTGTTTGGGCCTAGATTGTTTTTTGTTTGGTTGTTTTGTTTTTAACCCGTGTGTTAATATGCTTTAAAGTTCACATCTTCGTGCTTTCCTTAACTGTTAGCGTTACTGACATTTCACGCATACCTACAAATACAGGCGAGAAATTGGTATGGGAGCTGAGTTCCGTTTGAGGAGAAGAACCAGTTGTACAAATCAGCGCAGGGAGAAGCCCGGGTAGCACACCGCGGGGCAGGGGCCGTGTATGGAAGGATGTTTATTTTCCTTTTACTTCCTCGGCCTTTCCAGCCGCAAACCCCGGGCGGGTGGCGGTGCCCGGCTGCCCGTGCCCTGCGATCTCGGGGATGCCGGAGGCGGCGGCGGCGGGCGCGCCTCTCCCGCCCCGGGGCGCGGCCTCGCCCGCGCAGCCGCCCCGCGCAGCCCGCACCGATCCCGCGCAGCCCGCACCGATCCCGCAGCCGCGCCATGGAGCGCCGCGTCGCCCGAGAGTTCCGGCACAAGGTGAGGCGGCGGGGCCGGCCGGGGCCGCCTCCTCGGCTGGAGCGGAGGCTGCGGGCGGCACAGCCCCCCCCCGGCCGGGCACGGCCCGGCGGTGCCCCGGTGAGCCGCGGGGCAGGGAGGGAGAAGCTCGGGGACTTTGCCCTGCCCTGCCACCGGCGCGGGTGGCAGCCTCCAGAAACGGGACGGGTGTTAAAGCCCTTAGAAAGAGAGGGAGAGAAGAGGATCGTTCCCCAGTGCACGAGCTTTTTCAGGGCTTGGAACAGTTTATTTTGTGTTCAATGCCCCGTTGGAGCCGGTGCTGCTCGGGGCAGGGGCCGGAGTCCAGGCGCTGGCGGTGCCCGCTCAGCCCTGCGCGCACCCCGCGGGGCTCGGCCCGCTCCGGTTCCACCTTAACATTCCCCGGCGCGCTTGTGCGCTCATGTGCAAACACACTTGATACATGGAGCGGCTCGGGCTGCCTGGCATTTTGTCGTTTTGTCATTTATCCGGTTAAATAAGTGCTCGGCAGAGCGCAAAATTGTATGAGCGAAGAACGCTCAAAAAGCTCTAATTAAGGAAAGGAGGAAAATAGTTTACATGTGTAGAAGACGTTTTTGCCAAGCCGTTTAGGACTCTCTCAGGTTAAGGTTTTCTGTAGTGTTTTGTGGGGTTTGTTTTGTTTTGTGAAGAAAGTTGTGGTTGATTTGCTTTTTTCTGGCTTTTTTTGAGGTTTTGTTTTGTTTTGTTTTTATCAGCTAGGACATGCAATTTCCACAAAGTAATGTAATGTTTTATAGAAGTATCTGCCACCTGTAAGGCAATCCATTAACCAAAGGATTGTTAGGATGAATTAGAGGGACTTCAAAAACACTTCTAGATGTCAAATTGGAGTTCAAGAGCATTAAGGCCCTGGATACTCCATAATGATGACTGTAGCCATCTAGCACATTGTTTCTGCCTTGCTCCCTATTACTATATAACTCAACAGTGGGTTGTGCAACATTTCTGTAAAGACTCTTCTTTCTAGGTGGGTGGTTACTGTCTTGAACTTTAAACCTTCTCCCTTTCATTGCTGCTATAATTCATAAATCATTCAAACCCCACCCCTGATAAGGTGAGACGTATTGTCAGTGTTGCTGCAAACAGCTGGGATGCAGGTGTCAGTGACAGCTTTATCTGAGTTAGAAGACAGTGAAATAGGTCTTCTTTTATTTTGCATCATGCTGCTTCTAGTGACCTCTGCAGCACCTATAGTCTTGGATGCTTACTTTCTCTGTGACATACCAGTGAAGATGCTCACTACAAGATCTAAATTTGCTCAGTTAATGGCAGTTATCTTATTTAACTTTTTTTTCTTAGTTTCTTTTTTCTTAGCAATTTTAATCAGTTTCCCTATCAACCAAGCAGCAACGTAAAATATGCTATACATCCAAACCAGTTTTTCCCTTTCCTTCAATAGTTTTCCAAAATCTGTGTAGCTTAAACAGGACTTCATACTCTTCTTTGAAATCTGGCAGATTGGAATAGTGCTAACATATTGCATTATTGTCATCTGAACTTTTTCCACACCAAGAAAGTGCTTTTTCCTCCCCACAGTTTCTATTCCACTGAATAAACTTAGGTAGACTTCTTGACAGACTTCATTTTTTTAATGTATGTAGGTGCAGATTGTGTGATGACTTTTTATTAATTTCTGTAGGGCAATAGAATATAAGAAAATAGAGTCTAGAAACTAATCTCACCCCTAAGGAGTTGCAGCTGGGCCAATTATCAAAGATTAGGAACAGGCCTGACTTTACCAGGCCACAGCTGTAACCAATGAGAAGCAGAGTGCTATAAAAGAGTGGGGTGGCTGGGTGAGAAGGGAGCTGGAGTCAGTTGGCTGCGTTGTGAGGAAGAAAGAGTCAGTGCTCTGAGGAGCTGCCCATGAGAAACACCCAGAAGGTATGAAACTTGTGTGATAATGAGGCAACAGTATGGAACCCCTGCAATAAGATGACAACAAACTTCTATGAAAAACAATGCAATGTATGTAGTGAGAAATGGAGCATAAACAACTCTGTGTTCTAGGGTTATCGATGATACAACTACTATAAAGACTCTTTAAATAATCACTGGAGGGTTGAGAGTGGAAGGGATACCTGGAGGTTGTCTGCCCCAACCACCCCCCCCCATGCTCAGGGCTGTCAAGAGCCAATTGTCCAGGGTTGTGTCTATATGGTTTTTCTAAAATATCCTTGGTTTAAAAAGGAAATCACCTATCCCCTGACTCAACAGTAATTTTCTTGAGAAATAGATACTAAAATACTTCTGTGATCCAAGCTATACCATATCACCACTAATTTATTTTTTTTTAATAGTGGGGGGGATGATATTTTAGGATTTATGAAACTAGAATCAGTTTTTAAAGCTGATAAGTTCAGGTAAAGCATAGGTTTTCAGTAAGATTTAATCCCAAGGAGTTAAAGAATTAGGAAAATGGCATTAGATGCAGGTGGCTATGATGCAGTGATAATTGGTGGAAGAGAAGGCAGAAGAAGGAGAATGACCCATTAGTAGGAATGGCCCAGGATGATTAACTCAGCTGTAGCATTCTGAATATATTAGAAATCACCTGGGTGTTGGGTTGGGTCAGATGAGAAGGAAGTTGCTGGTGTAGGATGAGAAGTGCAGGAGTCAAACAGAAAAACCGAATATTTTGTCAGAAGAAATAGCAGAATTTAGACATAGCCCTCCATTTTCTGAGAGGGAATGAGAATGTATCCACCAGCAAGCATATTAGGAGAAAATTTGAATGTTGTTAATCTTTGCTTTCTTTGTCAGGAAAAAGAGATTATGATGGTTTTGCCCTTTGCTGTGTAGGGTTGATGCACTTAAACATTTAATGTTCTTTGTGAGACACTGCTCATACAGTATCTTAGCTGGCATTGGGGATTGAGCTCTGTATTTAACCTGTTAGGGAAGTGAAAAATGGATGCTGGAATTAGTTTTACCTGGAGTTTTACATTTACAATTAGCCTTGCCTCGAGTCTTTGCAGAGTATTGCTGAAGTTTTGATTGCAAACATTTTATTTCCCTTTAAGACAGACTTTATGCTATGTGTTTTGAAATTCACAGTGAATAAATGGTATTCCCTGGTATAACTGTAACACAGTCTTGACCTGCATGTAGCTTCCTGGCCTTTAGGTGTTTTGAAAGTGTCTTTTTCCAGAGGAGACAAGTAACAGAAAACCACCTGAATACGAAGTCTTGCTGGCTTTAGAGAGCCAGGAGGTACAAGTAATAGAAAACCACTGGTATGTGAAGACTTGCTGGCTTTAGACGGCCAAGTGGGACAAAAGGAATATGAAGCATGTATTTAGTTTAGAACATAATACAAACCATTGCAAACCTGGAAAGAAAGGGCCTTTCTTTAAGTATGCAAATTGCTTCTCAGTCTTCACGTCACAGTAATATTACCCTTTAGGTCAGATGTAAATTGCTTTCCTAAACATCAGGCTTGTCCAGATGTATAACTGGTGTGATGTGACCTCTCACTACAAGTAGGATTAGTAGGGGTCTCACTATCACTGAATATAAATTGAACTCCTCATGTAAGAATTTGGGTTTGGTTTTCTTTTGCTTTCATTTACTGTAATTATCCAAGAGCGGGCATAGTAATATGACACTGGTTTAAGTAAAGGTACTATTAGTGGGGGAGGAAAGAATAACTAGCAAGTTCTATCAGTTAAGAGCTGGAGCAAAGAGGAACAGAGGTATAGCAGTTTGCATAATGCTATAAGTGAGCTCCTGAAATCGCTGGTTTGGACGACAGCACAGAGATTGTATCTCAGCGCGGTAGTTTTATCTGTGACAGCATGTGCTACATTAATGAGTGGCCAAAAAGGTTTCTGAAGACATTTATTCAACAGTACAGTGATTATCAGGTAAGACAAATATGATATTACTGTAATAATACTACTGCTGAGAGGAAATCTAGTATACAGAATATATCAGGATTTGCCACCTTGTCTAATTGTTGCTATACTAATTGTAGAAAGTCTCATTGTAAGTGTGACACTGTGAGGTAATGCTCTGTTGCAAAAACATGTTTATCTTTAAAAAAATTCTTTTTCCTTAATGAAACTTTTGCTCTACAGCTTAAGAATCTGTGAGAGTCTCTCATGTTCAGCATTTGGGGCTATTAAGTCAGAGATTAATGATAGTGTCCTTGGGTTTTCAGGTCAATCTATTAATTGACAATGAAGCGGAGAAGGATTACCTTTATGACGTGCTGCGGATGTACCACCAGTAAGATCTAGCTTTATATATCTTGGTGTGGAATTTTACTAATATTTTTAAATTTGAAGAATTAATATTCATGATTATTTAAATAGTCTTTCTATGTGCTACTAGAAAAGTAATTGAAATAAAAGGTTTTTGGTCTGTTTAATGAAATCTTGTGGTTTCGCAGCATAACCTGCAGGCAAAGATGGAGCATGTCTGTAATCACTTATAAAACTACTTTGGTTTTATGACTTGGCAGTTTTTTAGAACAGTTTGGTGGATTCATATCTGGGGGTGTGTGGAGGGAGGCTCCTGCATGATAAAACTCTTCTTAGGAAACAGGAAGAGAGCGTTAATAATGTTCATTAATATTTCCAAATAGTGCTTATTTGTTTGATACGAAGCTTTTGCTGACATCACTTTTCAAAGATTTTTTGCTAACTTTTCAGATAAAAACTTTGCAACTGTCCTTCACAAATCTGGAAAAATATAGTCTTGGAATTTGTTTGGCATGTTTAATGTCTCTGGCTTATGCCAACACAATGGTAAAAATTTGGAAAGGTGATAGGCCTATTACCAACCCTTTTGCTGAACTGATTTAAACCACAGTTGCCTCAGACTTGTTTTGTTGCAAATGACATCAGCCCATGACCCATTGTTTTTCAGAAAAGATGAGAATGTATTTTCCACTAATCATAGACAAGTGGCTCTCATAGACACTGTTTCCATTCACATTGTAATTAAAAGGTTCTTAGTTGAGAAGTGTATATGTTTCCATCTGATGTTTGTAGTTATGGGAGTATTCAGCTGCATATCTGATTCAGTTTCACTCAGGTCTGTCTAATTGCTTTTCCATTCATAAAGACTGTTGTTTGGAAAGCCAGTTGGTTCAGCAGGTCTGAATTATTTAAACTCTTCTTGCAGTTACAAAATTAACAATGCATACGGCAACTTTTCTTCAATTTCCACAACTGCAATGTCTTGGACAAAATTTTCAATATCTCTGCGAACATATAATGATGATGTATCACTTCCTGGGAATACATTATGAAATATCCCAGGGCAAAAATATGTGTGCTTGCTGTTGGAGTTAGCACTTAATTTCTGCTTCACTGTGAATAGTACTTCCAGAAGTATTTGACCTCTAATCCTATATAGGTATTACTGATCTGTATTTTCAATGCCCATACCTCAGAAATATTGCATCCCAGGAAATGTAAATTTAAAGAAAGGGAACAGTAAATAATACAGAAAAAGTTGAACTGAATGTTTATAGGAATAGCTCCACTGAACCTTAGCTGTTCCTCCACTCCTGCAGCTGTATAACAAAGTATATTTTGTAGACTATAACCATCTCAGTGCTGACAATTTCAAGGAGACCGCTTTGCTTAGCTCTCATGAAAAAAATGTTTACAACAGTTTAACTTCTGTAGGTTTTCTGGATTAGTTAATCACCCTTCAAATTTCATTTTGAACAAAAACTGGAACTTAAAGTCTTTGCTCTAGCTGCTGAATATTGTGGGTTTTTTTCTTATTTTTTGTCCTGGACTGAAACAATTTGTCAGTCCTCTAAGTTCAGGAAAGGAAGGAGCTTGTAGCCTATATTTACTTACAAGGATCCCTAGCTAATAAGGAAACAAAAATCCATTAGGCAGGTGGGTCTAATCTGGAAAGTTATTTTCAAATGGTTCCATAAATCTTGTAGGCACTCTGAGAATGAAGTTGGAGATGTCATCTATAAACGTGATGTGCATGACCTTAAAATATCAAGTGGATGTATAGAAGACTTCACATGTTTTGAAGCAAGTGTTCTTTATTTACAGAAGGTTTGCTTTCTCAGGGACTATTTTGCTGTCATCAAACCAATGTCTGCATAAATATCTTTTTTGATAGCTTGAAAGGACATGCAAATATTGAAGCCATGTGCACAACAACTTATAAAAACTGAGCTTTTTGTTGGTGTGCTGTTTACCTGTGTTTGTTTTGTCACTGTGTTTTTGCAGGTCTATGAATCTCCCAGTGCTTGTGGGGGACCTAAAACTGGTGATTAATGAACCAAGCAGGTTGCCTCTGTTCGATGCTATCCGCCCACTCATCCCATTAAAACACCAGGTGGAATATGATCAGCTTACACCCAAACGATCACGGTGAGACAATGCAGAACAACAAAACAATGCAGTTAACTTATATAAAAAAACAGAAATACTGAGTTTACTGAGGTAAATTCAGGGTAAGATATTGTTCATCTGTGTAGAGTTGGGCGTAGTTATTTTACTTTTGCTATATTTGCTAGAAGTACAGCTGTGTGTACTGTACTTAAATTGTTTTCCAAGTGCTTTAATCTAGTAAAAGCAGGTAAAGGAGCCAAAAACAATATTTTCTCATTTTTCTTGAATTTAATAATAAAAAAAAATCTTATAGCTCTAACCCTCTAAAAGCAGATTCAGTGATTGCAAATATCTTTTCATATGAATTAACTTGATGGTTTTAGTTAACACACATCCCTCCAAATTTCAGTAAACTTGCTTTTTATGGCTAAATTATGTAAGTGAAAAATAATGTCTAACTTTCATATGCAACATTATTGAGACAAGGTGTTATGCAGCTGAACACTCAAGTGTTTTCCATTTTTGCAGAAAGCTGAAAGAGGTGAGATTGGATCGATTGAATCCCGAAGGGCTCGGATTAAGTGTAAGAGGTGGAGTGGAATTCAGCTGTGGCCTCTTCATCTCCCAGTTAGTTAAAGGGGGACAGGCTGACAATGCTGGACTTCAGGTAAGAAAATTCTATTCCTGTTAGATGCTAAGGGTTGTCCCTTAACATTTAGAAATTGATTTTGCTAAGATGCTCTTTGTCTCTTCCAGTAGAATTCCTAAGATATGTGAAGTAATGCCATGGTAAATACCATTATACCAGTGGTGATCAAGTCATTAAAAATGTTCATTTTGCTGCTTTTAATGATATGTAAACTTTTCTTTTTTTTCTTGTTTGGGATATGCTAATTTTTGAAGGTTAAAGGTTTTTCTGTAATGCTTATACTTCATGAGTAGCAACAGTTAGATATATGTAAGCAGATGGAAAGAAAGATTTCTACACTGTAGAAGAGTGCTTTAAGTTGCTAAGTTCTGATGAAATGTAGAACAGAACATATAAATACTAAAAGTGTTAATTCCATCTTGCACAGATATCATTTGTGCAATGAAATGCTTACTTGAAGTTTATGTATTAATTGTGGGGGTTTTGGTTTATGCAATAAAAAAAGAACATATTTTTCACCATTCCCGGTGTCCTCTGTACTGCATAGAATTGCACTTTCTGTGGTTGAATTTTGGATACATGAACTTGCCAGCAAGGTTGGCAAAAATAATTATATGTAGAAACACTGCAATACTTATGCAATTTGCATTAATGAAGTTTTGGGTGTTTAGTTTCTTTTGGAATGTGGCATTGCTTAGTGAAGAGAGAAGTGAGAAATTGCTGTGGCAAATGTCTGCATCTTTCTATCAGACTTTGAATCTGATAAGGTGTACTAAAGGTCTGAATTTCTGACTGGAAAGGCTAATGTAATATATATCTAATATGCCTGGCTACTTTTAATTTGTCAAGTCTGAATATTTGCTGTAAGTATTGATGGCTAATGATTGTGTTTAACACTAGTACAAAATACATTAGGCTAGCACGATTCATTACAGTGTTTAATTAAGCTAGCATGTTTTTGTAGATATGCTTTAGTATTACCTCACAAGTATCTTAGATGAAAAAATAAAAATAAATATCTGTCTCAACAAGGCAGTCAAAGTTACGTTTCCCTGTTTGTGTCACTCATGCTGAAAGCTTTCTAAAATTTAAACTGTTCCTCTTTCTGTTTGCATGCATGTGCATGCCCTTCTGTTTGTGCATTCATACCTATATATCCCATCCAGAATCACCTTTGAATTGGTTCCATCTTCTGTCAGCCTGCTCTGCACAGGTGCATGATTGGCATGCATGACAGGTGCATCCAGGGGGATGCTTTACAAACCCCTTGGAACAAAACCACAAGTTCTGTGTGCAGTTAGAGCTGAGAGGATGTTGTAGCTCAGCACAAACCTTGTGCTCCATGAGTCCTCAACCTAATTTAAGCATGGGATTTCCAATGGGCAACTGCAGAAGAGGACATTGATGCACCCTCTCAGTTTGCACTGCAAAAGTTCATGTGCCTCATCTTCTCCATTGCACAGCAAGAATGGGAAGTGTAGACAAGGGAGTTGTTACTGGGCTGTGGTGAGCTCAATAGGAGAGATTGCCTCTGCTTCCTTCCTCAACTGCTGGAAACTTGAGAGAAGGATCAAGACCAGTCCCTTATTTGGCTTGTTTACAAACATCTTCTGGAAAATATTGGAAGGCATCAATGATACTGATCAATAAAGGGCTTACTAGCCACTGCCTGAAATACATTCCGATACATTGGTGTTAAGCCTGTGTTGCAGTTCTGCTTCTCTGCTTGTTTCAGACTAACTTTTTGACATGATCACTGCATAAGGAGTGACGTTCATCTGTTGTGCTCTTATTAGGATGTCAGTTGTCCTGCTTTCTCTGTACACAAAAAGGCCCCTTGGCTTTCTGTGGCCAAGGTCATTGTTGGACGTGTTGGTGTCAGTGAGGGGGACTGTAAGGGATCTTTGGGCTGGAGTGTACAAACTCTATTGCAACTCAGAACATTGTTAGGATTTAGCTGACAAAGTAGGGACAATAAGGGGAAAGAATGCCTGAGACTGATTCTGAATTTGTTAGGATTAGATTATATGAATTCATATGGGCAGATGGTGCTTTGCAGTTCCTCTAACTGCCTGGCTTCTGGTTTTTGATATGTGGTGTTAAAGCTCAGCCTAAAGTGCCTGAATAATAGGTGGCACTAGGCACTTTCTGAACCTCACTGAATAACAAGACCTGACAGGCAGCCCATTGTTCTAAATTGCTGTCTCACAGTAAAGCCAACTGCTTCTGAAATTTCAGCTGCCTGATTTATTTAACAAAATCTCTACACATTTTCAATCCCAAAAATGCAGTCTGAGAAAGGTATAATGATTTTCTATTATACCATCAGTTTTACATCCTGCAGCTTTTAAAATTTCCAGTTCAAATTGCATGTTTTCTCCTTGAGGTGCTTTCCAAGTTACATTAAAATGACCAAATAATAGTGAAGGTTCTCTGTGGCACTTGTAGGTTTGACCCTTTTTTGACTACAGTTTCTCTAAAAGGCACGAGTATTTTGTCCTTCCATTAAGAAATGGACTTCATCTCTCTCCCCCACAGCTTTTTGATACTTGTGTGTGAGGATTCTGCTGAATACAAAGAGATTGGTGTGAATGATGAAAGTGGAAGCAGTATACAAAATGGGAAATTTGAAACAGTTGATGTTATTATATGAAGCCCTTCAATTTCCTAGAAGCACTAAATATTATATTTCTCATGTTAAAAGTTAGAAATAATAGGCATTTTACTTGAGAAAAGTTAGGTTTGCATCTTTTTTCTAAAAAGTCTGTCATCTCTGTTGGATAGGGAAAGGGGAAACTGTGATATAATACCAAAATAATTGTTACTGTTCTACTCTGCTCAGTCCCACAGACTTTTATCTCTACAGCTCTGATTCATTAGCTTGGTATACAGTGATACCTGTACAAAAGTAACAAAATACATGAAAACAGCTATTAATTACTCCAATATTAGATACCATTGTTCAGGAAAAGCTGTTCAAGTATCCTAAAGAGAAGCAGTTTGCTGTATGTCTATAGATCTTCTGTAGCTCAGCCTAGATTGGGTTATTTGTAAAGTAACTTCCGTCATTGTCTGTCAGCGATACAAATGTCATTAGGTTGAGTGAAGAGTGTTGAGTTTCAGAAATGACAGTCTAGTAAAGGAGAGTGTTAAAAATATCTGTATGGCAAAACTCTTTCCCATACTGGAGGGAAAATAAAATATGTTCTTGTGTGCATTTATTATTTTGCAAGTGCCTCTTGGGGAAATGAGAACAGGTTTGACTCAGTGAATGCTGACATCCTCAGAACAATGTGAGTTCTGCTGGTGCAGAAACCCCAGGATGACACTGTCATTTGCAGCCCTGGAACTGGGGGTTTCTGTGTGTTGAGGCATGGCAGCCAATAGCAGCATGATAGGTTACTCTTTAGAAGGGTCAGGTTTGTGTAAACCCAAGCTCCATGCTCTGATAGAGTCTGCGTGATGTGGAAGATGTGAGTAAAGGGGGAGATCTTGAACTAAAAGCAAACCAAACAGAAAGCCCACCCTCCCCTTTTGCCACATATGTAAAATCAGCAGAAGATGGATAAGGGTGGATGGACGTGGTTTTGGATGTTTGGAACAGTTGGTTAAGCGAGTGACAGCAAGAGCTGTCAGGGATGTAACTATAAACTGCAGACCTCATGTGCTCTGCTTGTCTGATTCTGTATTTTACCACAGGTTCTATGTTCAAAGGCCTTTATTACTGACCTGTTTCTGCTGTTACAAAAGATCATTTTAAAAATCTGACTGTCAAGCTCTTAGGAGTGCAGGCCATTGCCCTGGATGACATTTTTTTGGATGCCCAGCAGAGGGAGTGGATGTCCCGCTGGTCAGGATCTAGGGACCACAGTCCTGTTTTGCCTCTGCGAGTGTGTTCCTTTCTGCAGGACAGTTTTCTTTGCTTTCATAGTCTTCTGATGCTGTGTTGTGTCAGACAAAAATCCTCAGCTTCAGTGGAAAGTGGGACGATGAGCAATGCTGATATAGTGCACATGTTAATGTTTTGTATAGTGTTGTAGAGCATGAGACCCTTCCCAGAAGAATTAGAAAAGCTTGTGAAAGAAATAAGATACATTTATGGGGTTTTCTGTTTGTGCTGTTTTTTGTTTTTTGTTTTTTATTTGCCAGATCACAGTAGGAAGATTCAGGGAATCATTACAATATGAAAAAAGGCAGAAGGTGATAGCAACCCTAATGTCCTGTCACACAATGCCGTGTCCCTTTGTGTGTTAAAGTCTCTAGAACACAGGCTATATTGAGGAATTTCTACTTCCAGTTCCACTGAGTCCTCTCATATAAAATGAAAGCACAGAGCCTCTCATAAAGTAATTGTAGATTTTTTTCCAAATGAGCTTGATAATGCATTCCACCTGTATTTGGTTGAATAAAAATACAGTTTCTTTAGCTTTGCTGAAAACTGAAATCAGCCTAGTGCAGATACCAGCACGGAAAACTTAAGCCTGAAGTGATCTTTGGAAGCTGGACACTTGAGTCTTTAAATGGAACATTGAAGGCAGTCATTAACTAGGGATAATGCTGCCATGAAACCAGACACATTTGTGAGGAGGCACCCAAAGTTTCATTGACTGAGAACAAAATCCCATGCTGTTGGTGTTAATGAGAAAAGTCTCATCAAATACATTTTTCATAACAAATATTCACAATAGTTGAGAGCAAATGCTACTGGAAAGGACCTGGAGTATTTGGCTTTGTCCATATGGAGATCAGAGGTGTAAGGTGATACGGTTGATGGTTTGTTAAGGTAATTTCATGGTAATCATTTGTATATTTTACTGTGCAGTGGATTGATCTGCATTGATAATGGAAGAAATCATGCACTAATTTTCATACAGCAACATCATGTGGTTCACATCAAGTAAAAGTCTTTGCTTATGGTGCTCCAGCCAGGACCTGGCATTTTTCATTGTAATCTTGAGCAGATAATAAGGCACGACCTTAAATGAAGTAGGCAATGTCTTCATCACTGGTTCCTTCTCAGCCTAGCTGTGTAGGAGGATCATTGGGCAGAGTTCATAAAAACTTGGAAAATTCTCTCTAGTCATCATAGCATATCGAATTTGGATTTATGTTAGAGGAAGAGAAACTTTTTGATTGTACTTTGATAAATAAGATTTGCAATTTTATAGAAGTGACTGAAAGCACCCTGTCAATTCTATACTATTAAATTGAACACTGCCGGGGATGTCCTTGGGGTGCTGCCATTGGATTGCCAATAAATGTTAGCGGGGTCCCCGAACAAAGAAAAGAAGGTAAAATGCCTTAAAACAATGCATTTTCTCAATCCAGAATCAGGCAAGATAATAACACTAAGTTTAGTTTCCTATTGATCAAATATTTTAAGGAAGGTATCTCAGAAAACATACGGTAAAAGCAAACTTTAACTTCTGAAGTATAAATCAGGAAAATAACTCCAAAATTATTGGAATTAAAAAAGACTCTTGTTTTTAAGGTAATCTGTGGAGTACAAATCTGATGTATAGTAGACAGTATTTATAAAATTGTTATTTGGCCGTTAATTTGCTCTTTTGGTGTTTGGTATTAATTTAAAACAAATACAGGTGGTAAGTCTGATCTGACATTATCTGAGATTCAGAAAGTATTCATGAATCAATGTGATCTAACCTTTGCATCAAAATGATTGCCAGATTGCATTCAATCTGAAAAACTTCTAAAATTATTAACTCACAATTACTTTTGCTTTTCCCTTCCATTTGTGAGGTTGGGGATGAGATAGTGCGCATAAACGGATATTCCATTTCGTCATGCACACACGAAGAAGTCATCAACCTCATTCGTACGAAGAAAATCGTGTCCATAAAAGTTAGACGTAAGTAACACAATAAGTCACCTCTATCACCAATGATTGCCATTTATGGATTGCTTGTGGTCTGCAGAACCCTAACAAAGTATTTTTCTTTTTCAGATATTGGCATGATACCTGTCAAAAGGTAATGGCTTTTCATTTGAAAACAGATTCATTTTTGCACAGCCTCTTCTATCCCAAGAATCTGTGTTTAATTATGAAAATGTGTGAATGCTGATTAAAATGTCACATCCTTTTTAATGAACAGGCAGATGTCTTGCTTGATGAATCTGATATTATACCAGTTGCCTACTTAAATGAACCAATTTCTGTTTCCTCATTTGTTGCAGATATCTCATGGAAATTTAATTATCAATGCACCTAGCTTAGCAGAGAGCTCCACTGCTTCTTTGTGTATGTAGCATTTGATGATGGCTTCAGAGTTTAGAAAAATTTAAAATTGCTTTGGTCTTGCAATTTTCATTGAAAAGCTGAATCTTTAGGTGGAATGTTTGAGAAGTGTTAATGACAGGAGGTGTCGCTCTGCATAGACATTTCTGTAAGATGTTTGAGTGGTTATGGCTCATTTTACAGTCGTCTTCTCCGAGTTTCCTAAAATTGTTTCACCTGAGAGGGCCTTATCTATTTTATATTCAATCTGTACTAGCCCCAGTAATTGTACTCTTGTTTAATGTTCTGTTTAAATTGCTGGAAAATAAACCAAATGTGAATGGTATCCAAAGAAAGTTGTGGATGCCAAACAGAAGGCTCCATTCCAAAGTAGTTTCTGGAATACACTGACATTTATTTTGTCCAATTATTTATTTATTTATTTTTTCAGTTCACCAGATGAACCCCTTAAATGGCAATATGTGGATCAGTTTGTGTCAGAGTGTGGGGTAAGAGATCAATATTTTGTTAAATGTCTTCTTGGCAATCTGTAATGGTTCTGAAACACTTTCTCCTCTGACCTTATCAGAGAAGCTATTGATTCATTACTGTAATGCAATATCTTGTTGAAAGTATTCTGTGAGGAATATCTTTTGTGATATGAAATTATTCTAGAGCTATTATATAAGAAAAGGGCAGGACACAAATGAAATTGCTTTTACACATTAATTGCTTCTTCATTTTGCTTGAGCTTATTAGCTTCCCAGGCTGTAGTTCTACTGCATAAATCTTTATCAGATTATTTGGCCTATTTTAGGCATATTAGTGGAGGAATTACAGCTTTGAATGCAAGTGACTTCTAAGGGTTGCAGAAGTGAAAAGAAACAGCGCAATTACTGTTCTTTTGCTTTCAGGAAGAAAGACTTACTTAAATAGTCAGCCTTATCATGTATTTCTCCAACCCTTTTGTCAGGGAGCAATAATCTAAATTATTATTTTTCCATATCAATTTCCTCTAATTTTCCTCCACTTTTTTCTGAGGACAAAATTTGACTATTTAAGTAATCTTCTGCAAACAGATAAGTTCAGTCTTTTACCTCAGCCATGCAGCTCCACTGAAATGACTCTACCTCACTTTCATTTCCAGCAGGATAGGACCTTGGAGCTTTGAATAGGACCTTGAATCTTATCTTGATGCTGGCTGGGATTCATCCTGGCTACATGAAATTTTATAGTAGTCTTGATATGAATTCAAGACAGAATTAACATCTGCAGCATTGTTTAATCCCTCTACAGGAAGGAAAGGGCAGTGTGGCTGGACTTGCTTCTTCTGGAGGGAGAGACAATAAAGAGAAGAAAGTCTTCATTAGCTTGATTGGTACAAAGGGCATGGGATGCAGGTGGGTACACATTTTTTATTTAATGTCGCTGTTTTTTAAAGGTGACACTCAAGGCAGTTATTTCCATCCTTCTTGGATATGATATCAGGAAAATAAAGATCCATGCTGGATCAGGAAGGCAAACTAACAGTAGGGTATCTGTGGCACATACTACATATTTTTAGGCAAAGCGTAAGAACCTGTGTTAAAAGTTCTGTCATGAAGAAAAAAAACTTTAAATTTTAAAAATAAGAGCAGACTGAAAGTGCCTTAGTACAACTTGTCATGGAATTGGTTCTTTTAAATGCTTTTACATTTTTAAATACTTAAAAGTGCTGCTCAGTGATATGGCAAATTCCAGCGCTGTCCGCTGTCAGGTTTGCTCTCTGCCTTCTCCGACTCTTTTCAGAACTAAAACACCATCAGAAAACTACGTCCAGCTCCTAAAATTAATCTTGAATTTGCAAGATATTTTAGAAATATGATTCTGGGATTCTTGGACTCCTTGCAATACTTATGGAGTTTTTGGAGTGGAAGGGATATTGTAGGATTTCTTATATATTTAGAAATATATAGTTGTAGTTATCGGGACTTTTTTCTCCTGTAATTTGGAGGATGTAAATGTTGTTAAAAAATAATTTGCAAACCTGGAGAAGTGGCTCAGCATCACTCATAGAATATATAATCTACAAAATAGTTTATGCATCTAGGCCCAGCTTAGATTGCAGCTTAAAGTTCCTGATCTAGATGTTAGCCTCTGGGTGAAACATCCTTCTTGTTCCTAATAAATAATCCTAACAAAATAACAATGGTTTATACATACAGTGTCTTGCAGTTCAGCAAATTCTTCATTGTGTTGCTTGCTCACTTTCAGATATCATTAGTGCCCCAGTCCTTTAGACAGTATAGGTCAGCATACATATAAGTTTCAGCAGGTAAGGCAAAATGCAGAAGATTGAGTATTTTTCTTTTAGGTTTTTCTTTTAAACCAGTTTTGTGGGGTAGAGAATAGGAAAATAGGATGATAAACCATTGTGTGTGTACTGGTAGGTTTTGGTATTTGTTTCAGAATTGGCTAATACCATAAATATTATTCAAGCAAAAAAAAAAAAAAAAACATGAAGATACAACTAAAACTACTCACTGTATTACACTGTATTCCTCATAAATATTATTCTATCAATATTATCCAATTAATGTTTATTTTTTACATTTCCAGTATTTCCAGTGGTCCAACACAAAAACCAGGCATTTTTATCAGCAATGTTAAGCCAGGTTCTCTTTCAGCAGAGGTGGGCTTAGAGGTAAGTTTGCCACCTTCCAAGGTAGGTACCACAAGGAATTCTTCCTTTGTATTGACAGCTCCAAGGATTCATGGGGGATTTCTTCCCCATAGGAAAGAACTATCCGGCGATCACATTTCAAACAAAGCTAGTTTTCTGAAATTTCAAGAACAGAGCGACTTGGGTCAGACCAATATTCTTTCAAGTTCAGGATCTGATCCCAAGCAGGGGCAATAGCAAATCCCAGTGCAGGAGTATGCAGGCCTGACCAGTTTCCAGTCAGTTCCCCTTGCAGTCTGCCAGTACCCATGATTGTTGTGTGAAGGGTGTTAGAGAGCACATCTCTCTCTGCTTTCATTGAATATATGTACTAACTTAGCATCTGTACTAGAATTTCCTTTAATTTCTTTAGGTTGGTGATCAGATTGTTGAGGTGAATGGAGTGGACTTTTCTAATGTGGATCATAAAGAGGTAAAATCAAGTCTTCTTAATTCCCTGGATTTGTAGTTGTCAGTTTATTAAACATCTGTCCTGTTTTCCTGTCCATGAAAAGTATGTTCTGATTCTGGGCTATTAACTCCTCAAGGGTTTGTGTATTGAACATGGGATTTTGGATATTTGCATATCTACCACTCTATTTAGTTCTGGAAATTCCAGCCTTGGTAACTAGCATTATACTGGCTTTTATCCCTTCCTTCACACTGGTTTTTGTTTTAATTTTCAGGCTGTCAGAGTGCTCAAGAGCAGCCGTACTCTGACTATCTCTGTGGTAGCAGGCGCTGTAAGTATTATATTTGTAAAAGCAGAACATTTCTAAGCAGAAAATTGCTATGTGAGTAAATAAATGGTAAAAATAAATTGATAAAAACAAAAGCTGTGTTTCTGTATAAGATCTACGCCTCTGTCAAACCAGCGCATTTTTGAGTGGCATGTTATTCTTTCATACCTCACCAAGTGTTGTCAAATAAAACATGATTGTGGGCCAATGCAAAATCATTTCCTTCCCAAGGAATGGAAATTAGCTTTATTGTAATTGTCTCTCATGTTTGAGAGCTTCTGTTCTAATAGATAGTTGCTTCTGCTGAAACATGAAAGGTGAATTGGATTGGAGACAAATAATTTTTAATCCTGAATAGCTGATGCCTTTGTCTTATTCCAAATGAGTTCCTTTTGTAAGTGTTTATCTGATCTCATTAGTGTATTGACACACTGAAAATTGCTCAGTTTTTCATTTCCACTGTTCTGTGCAACAGAACTATAAGCCTTTGAGGTTTAATCTAAAGCCAGCTGAAATTAATTAAATCTTTCCTCTGTCTTCAGTGTGACTTTCAATAAATGTTTTAATGTTTTTACTGCTTTAATCCTTCTTATAGAAAGTGTGTGGTTGTATACAAGAGGATAATCAAGTTCCATAGAGTAATCAAAGATGGTGCTTTCTAATTGCCCTGCAACTGAATTAAATAGGGGGGAAAAAAAGATTTAATAAGTCACTTCAGCTACTTCCTGAGGGCTCATGTATACTGTGTAGCTACATTAAGGAATTAACGGTTTATTTGATCTACTCTTAGAGTAACAAAAGATGAAGTTGTCCAAAGGCACTGTAGAGATTATTTAAGCAAATACTCTGGGCTATTTGATTAAGCTCCAGGAATTCAGTATCCTAAGGACTTCATTTCAACTCCCAGTCATGTTAACAACTTTAAAAATATGAGTTCTACCTCAGCATGCATCATAAGGGGTGGTATCCTTAAAATGGCAAATTGTTGCTATGGAACTCCTCTGTTCCTCACTCCTTCACCTTGCATCATCTTGTCAACAGACATCTTTGTCTGGAGAACAGATAGCATAAGCAAAGTTTCCCTACTATGGTGCAAAGACATTCCTCAATGCCTGGTTTTGTTCAAGACATATACTTTGCACTTTAGAGACAGGAAAAATCCTACATGCCTAATTAACATGGGATTTTGATTTCAGAAATGAAAATTAGATCAGTGTTATCAAAGTGTTCTACCTATAGCTGTATGGAAATATGTTTCTTGAGCAGAAAATAGTGCTGGTGTCTTAACTGTAAAGCAAATGAATTGGGAACCAACTGAAACACATAAACTGAGCAAACTGAAATACATAAGACCAACTGAAATACGTAAACTGCAGCGTGTTTTGGGGATGTACATTCCTTACATTTGGGTTCCAGAATGATGACACATTGCTGCAGCAGCCAGGCATAAGAGCAGTAAAACACAGTGTAGCTGTCTTCACACTGGGAATCATTCAGTGTTTTATTCTCTGGTATTTAATTGCTCAGTGAGGTTTCAAGAAAGTATAATGTGAATTTTTTTCTGAGTGACACACTGAGCATAAATTTGGCATGACCCCTCTGGTGTTGTTGCTGACTTCAGTAGCTGCAAACCTTGTTTGAGGTGTTTTGTACATAATAACTGAGAGGCTGAAACTAGAATAGCTCCTTGGAGTAAGCAGTCAGGTGTTTGAGGCTCTTCCAAGGTGTGTTCCTCAGGAAGAGCAATGTGAGGAAATGGTAGATGTGCTGTGGATGGTGGCAGTCTGGCCAGAGAGAAAGTCAGATAAACTTTCTCAAGCTCCTCCA
Organism: Camarhynchus parvulus; assembly: GCF_901933205.1. Lineage (NCBI taxonomy): Eukaryota > Metazoa > Chordata > Aves > Passeriformes > Thraupidae > Camarhynchus > Camarhynchus parvulus. The sequence continues at coordinate 13,057,825 of NC_044575.1, read as the reverse complement.
GAGTAATGCCTGGGAAAGTTTATCTGACCAGACTGTCAGCATGCACAGATGTGCTATGATGTAATTGGGTTTGAATCATCTCCTAGAAGAACTGCATTAATGAAGTATTTTCACAACTGATGGGGGTGGTGGTTTTGATTGCAGGGCAAGGAGCTGTTCATGACTGAAGAAGAAAGGCAAAGAGAAGCACGTCTCCGTGAGCTGGAGCGCCAGGAGTTAATGCATCAGAAGCGGCTTGCGCTGGAGACCAACAAAATCATCAAAGAGCAGCAAGAGAAAGAGAGATTGTGAGAACTCACTATAGGACAGCCTGAAAAATTTAGCTTGGATTTGGAGAGGGCATGGAAGACAGGAGCACATAATTATTTCTGTGATATTTCTCACCAAAGTGAGAAGATTCTCAACTTAGATTAACTTTGTTTTGATTTTGTGGAGTCTCTGTTCATAAAATATTTGTCTTGTGATGCTCTTGATATTCTGGGCTTTCAAAGCTGATAGCATTTAAAGCCATCTTGAGTAGAAGAGTTATGCTGCTCCCTGACTCTCATACCCCAATGTGTGGTATTCATTATTTTCCTGATGCTATTCACTCATGCTTTGTTTTTAGCAAGATAGTTAGAAATTTTAAACTCATACAAAAACACACTATGGTCTTTTCTCAGAAGAAGGTAGTGACTCAGAGAATTAAGTAGAGTATATGCCCTTATTATCCATGTGGTCAGGAATGTCCTCGGGGTTCCTAGGAAACTGTACCGAACCTTTGGTGTCAAAGATGACTTTTAAAACCGGGCATTTTCTCCCAATACAAATGTATTTACTGTTTTTAGCTTTTAACTAACTATATGCTGACACACTTTGTTCAGGTTCTTACTCAGAAAATACTATTTTTATCATGTTGTCCTAATTCCACTTATTATAGAAGAAAGCTGGAGATTTCCCAGAAGGCTGCAGAGGAAGAGGAGAGATATCGCAGAGAAATAGAGCAGTGAGTAAAAACCTTACACAGGCAATGTGCCACCTGGAAAAGGGTTCCTTGTGTATTAGATTAGACCTGGCTGAAAATATTCTGCGTGTTGCTTTCAAATAAAGTTGTATAATATTTCCATTTAGCTAAATGTAGGATCCAGTACATATCAGTAAGTACACCACAGTTAAAGAATTGGAAGCTGATCTGAAAATCAGCACCTGTAAACATGAGGATTATAAATAAACATGAGGCAATAATAAATTCACTGTGAAGTTGAGAACTTATTTTAAAAGCATTATTAATATATAGAGAAACTTAAGATTCAGGAAATTCTGTGCCCCAGAACTTGTTTACTTTGTTGTCACTGAAACACTACATTTAATTCTAAGAGCAAAAAAAACAATTCTGCTAAGAAACAGATCAGTACTATATTTTTAACTTAACCATTCTTTTACATTTGGAAGTTTGAAATTAACCACTTGTTATGACAGTAACTAACTTTCCTTCTAAATGATGCTGGGAAATTGCATGAAAATACAAATTGCAGAATAATATCTGTTTTGATTCAGCCTTTTAGGGCTAAGATTGACCCTCAAGTCTTTGGCTTTGCCCCTTTGACATATTAAGGCGTTTAATTTAATTCATTTAAGTCTCTTTTAATTTATCTGTATTAACTAAAATTTTCTGATAGAAAAAGAGCAGGGAATTCTGAATTGGTAAGGTGCATAAAGAAATATATTCCCCAGCTGCCACAAGAGAAGAATCTTCTGGCAGTCCTGCTGTAGGCTCTACAGCAGCACATGGGTGAATTCTTATGCGTTTCCCTTTTCTGATCCCAGGGAGTTGATAACATCCTGTTCTGTATTTGTGGCCTATATAGAAATTCCTGCATTAGCCAAAAGCTGCTATAAAAGCAGGCCATCACAGGTGAAGGATGATTCTGTTCTCCAAATCTAGATTGCCTGTCTGTTATAATGAATGTTGGATGTCTGCTGTGTTGTGCTGCACTAAGAGCATCTTTACTCACTCAGCGAGGGCTTTCATGCCCCGAGGGCTGCTCAGTGTAAAGTCTAGCACAGGTTTATACTTCCTTCTATAGTTTTTAAGTGTTGCTCAGGCATTTTTTAGCTTTTCCATATCACAATCCAAACTGTTAAGTTGGTGTCAAACTCCTGGGTGAGGATGAGGGAGAATGGTAGCAGAGGAACCTAGATGAAATCTAAAGTTGAGATTTAATGAGCAGTTGTGGTAGGCTAAAATATAATGTTTTTCAGTATTAGTTGTTTGTGAGTATTATGCCTTGCCTTCTTTTAGGAATCCTTTCTGCAGGAGTTCCTTGTATAAAGTCACTGTGCCCTTTTTTGGTATCTGACATTTGAAAAAAATTGCATACGTGCCTAAATGGCAGAGGTCCCTAATGCTATGTACTGGAAGTTACATTGTAACACCAACTTTTAAAAACTAAAATTAAATGAAAAAACATTCTGTCCATTGTTCCCTGACAATGCCTCAAAATTTAAATAGGGAGCTTAGCTACATATTTAAGAGTGTTTTGACACCATGTGAATATTTTTTCCATTTACTTTAGCTAATTTAGAGATGTGATGGATAATCCAAATATAGGTTCATATATATCTGAGACCTGGTAAATTTTGGCACCACATTATCAGTTCAAGGCAAGCTATAATCAAGAATAGATCTTGGATCATTTAAGGCAGCATATATGAAGCTACATGTTGTCAGGTTATTCAGCACTTCTGCTGTGACATACTTGGTACTTGCTGAATTTTTGCTTGAAACATATTTTTTCTCTGATCAAAGTGCCATACTAGGTAATTTGCTTGTTTTGCATGCTCTTGTCCTGAATTGTGACACTCCCTGCAGCACTCCCATTCTTTATCTGTACCTGTCTATTCCCCCCCCCCTCTTTTTTTATTTTTTCCCTTTTTTTCCTAGAATATGGAATTTAATATGATTTCCATTTCAACAGTATTTATTTCTTTTTGGGAAGAGTCAATTTTTATGACAACCTAGAACTATGTGTTTAGGAAACAATCATCAAAATAGATTTAAAGATAGAAAGAGGAGTCACATGGTTTTTAGGTATAATTTGCCATTGTGACTTCTGATTTAGGTGTATGGTAGATATTCTGTCACTCAGTGTTTCAGTTTTTCTGGGAAGTAATTCCAGTCCTAAAAATGAAAAAATTGCTAAATGAGAGATGATTTTTTTACTTCATTTAAGGTGATAGTACTGTAGTGTGCCACCTATGCTTTATTATCTGTGCAGGTGTTATATAACAAGCCGTGGAAGTCTAAATGTTAAATAAGAATATCTTCTTGCATTGTACTTGACAAATTCTCTTAGTAGGTTAGTAAATTAAACAGATTGATTAATTCAGTTATGAGGAAGGAGCAGCTTATTCTACTTTATATTCAAGAGAAAAAACAAATATGCTGAAAAATTATAACGGTAATGAATTTATGCTGATGTTGTTCATTTTGTACTCAGAATGTTTAACTGCATTTGTTTCCTCTAGGATAACAGCAGAGGAAGAGAAATTTAAAAAGGAGTGGGAAGAAGACTGGGGTCCTAAAGAACCACCCAAGTCTCTAAAAACTGTAACTGCAGAAGTGCACTCTCCCCCTCGTTCCAAACACAAAAGTAAGTAATTGATGTTAAATTGCCTCCTTCTATTTGTCTCAGACACATCACTGAGCTCTATGGAATATACCACTAGTTTGTCTCCAAATTAAGCCAGCTATGAATTGGTTATTTTCGGAAGACTGCGAGCATATGATAAATCAATTAAATAATTCTTATTTAACAGTTATCTATCTTGCAAAATCTACATCCATTCACATAGTCATGGTTTTTAACAATTAGCATCAGGAAAAATAAAAATAAGAAATTATCTGAAGCATCAACCTTGGGGGTTTGGTGCATTGTTTTGCATGTTGTTTGTTCAGTGTTTATCTGTCAGCCTTTTCACAGTTTGGCTTGGGATATTAAAGATCACTTTGTTCCAACCCCCTGCCATGGGTGGGGACACCTTCCACTAGACTAGGTTGCTCAGAGCCCTGTCCAACCTGGCCTTGAACACTGCCAGGGATGGGACATCTACCACCTACCCTGGGAAACCTGTTCCAGTGCCTCACAGTAAAGAATTTCTTCCTAGCATCTAATCTAAATCTGTCCTTTTTTAGTTTAAAGCCATTCTCCCTTTTCCTGTCACTACATGCCCTTTTAAAAAGTTCCTTTTCAGTTTTCTGGTGACCCCTTTTAGGTACCAAAAGGCTGACCTAAGGACTCTCAACAGCCTTCTCTTCTCCAGGCTGAACAGCCCTAGCTCTCTCAGCCTTTCCTCATAGCAGAGGTGCTCCAGCCCTCTGATCATCTTCATGGCCCTCTGCTGGACCCAATCCAACAGGTCCACATCCAGCTTGTATTGGGAGCCCCAGAGCTGGATGCAGCACTCCAGGAGGGGTCTCATGGAAGCACAGTAGAGGGGCAGAACTCCCTCCCTTGCCCTACTGGCCATGCTGCTCTTGTTGCCGCCCAGGATGCTGCTGGCTGTCTGATTTACTTGTCCAAAGGGAATTAAGAGAGTTGGAACTTAGCTGGCAGTTAAGAAGCTAAATTTGAAGCTGCAAATTGTATGTGGAGAGTGTACTAAAATTGTATTGTACAAAGAAAAATGTGGAAAGTTCTTGTTGCATAATTTATAGGAGACCTGGTCTGATTCCTAACCTGATCCTATTTTATTATATTATTTTGTGTGTGACTTTGGGGCAGTCTGCTGATGGTTCCGTTACAGGAAAAGCCACCAAACTCTTCAGGCTTCCCTTCACCACATAGCAGACCAGTTGTCCACATGTAGATTCTATCAGCTCTTCAGGACTGGAGGAGGTTGGAGATTGTTTTAAGTAGAGCCTTTTTTTTTATAGTTCTGTAGAAAAACATCCCATCACTTACTACATTTCTTGTTTCGCAGAAACTTCTAGTCACACATTACTGATCTCTTTTTCATTTCATGGGAACCTCCAGCTACTGTCACTTCTGTCCCCTCACCCCTTTCCTCCTTTGTTTCTCTAGAAGATTTAAAGGGACTTGCACATGACCAACTTGAAACAGATGACATGGATGAAGTGAACATGAAGCAGGACAAACAGGTTTGCCACTCAGCCCTGACTTCCTATCCTGATTCAGATTCTTCCTGTGTCTCACCTCCTCCTGACAGTCAGTCTTGACATTCAGCTAGCCGTTTGGTTTTCATAGGGCAATGTGTGTGGTCCTTTAGTAAATGATGAAAGATTTTGACACTACTGCTGTCGTTGCATCTAAAGATAACCTTGATATGAAATCTAACAACCCTACAGAAACGTGGACTATATTGAGTACTCTGTTGGCAGTGTTTCCCATATAAAGTTATGGTAACATATTCTTTTGTATGTTTTTACTTAGCAATATATTTTATAATATTTATGCACTTGGCTTGAAACATTTTGTCCTGGGAAATGGAGCTTCTCATGTCTCCTCAAAAGCCATATTCTGCCACAACCTTGAATGAGTTTGAATACCTGGTTAACTTTCATAAGGCTTGCTAAAACTACAGTAAAGTAGGAATGTGACCATAGAAATCCTAGCAATGCACATGGCCTGTTTGGTTCTGTATGAAGATTACTTGTTGCATTTTCTTTATTTGTCATAAAATGTGTATCATTAAAATAAGGGAAGCCTATGACTAAATCTTCTAGAACAATTTACCAAGAATGTAGCTAAGAACTTGTCACGTAATATCAAACCTCTGGTGTTGCACCTTCAAATAAGTTTTAATCCGTTACACATTATTAGCATGGATTGGTCTGCGTATGAGCCTTTTCTTCAGAAAACAACTTTTCCTTTACCTTTTGTAGCTTTTGAATGGTTTTATCGGTATGAAGGGAAATTTCCCACGATCCGTAAGGTACAAAGTTTGAAATGTGAATTTGTTTGCTGTGTGCATGTTTGAACTGGAATTCCTCATTTTTCTTCTTCTCTGCTATTAGTGAATACTCTTTATAGTCAAATGCTCCTTCTTAATCTGTGCACAGATTAAGATGTCTTTGGGATGCATGTGTCTAGGACTTTGTCCTTTTGAGTCCTTCAGGCTCTGGGTTCTGCCATGTGCAGAGGGAATTGTATAACAATTCTTTGCAGATGTTTATTACAGGTGGGCAATGTATGTCTTCATGTTCTCCAAAAGTCCTCAGAATCATGTGTATATAAAAACAGTAGAGACAAAAGTTATCCAGTTATACCTTTGCAAATCTCCCTGTAGGAGTGCTGAAGGCAAAAGGCTTTTAGGCATGCACATATGAGCAAAAAAAAAAGTTAACAATCTTTAAGCTGATAGAATACTTCTGTATGGAATACTGCTGAAGTATTGCAATATCAATTAATGGGAGTTTCAATTAATATTTTGTACTTGGTGTTGCTTCCTTTTCTTTATTTCTTGCAGTGTATATTAGCCATATTATAGGGTGTTTGTTGTTGTGTTGTGTGCTTTAGTGGTGGTTTTTTGCTAATTAACTGTGATGAAAATACCATGAAGATTTTGTGTGTGTATCTGGCAAGAACTCAAGGTTTCAGAGGAGGTCAGGATTGTCTCTGACAGATGAAGTATTTGTGTCACTGTTTAGGGCTATTACTTTGACCTTCTGTGTGCCCAGGATATACCTGCTGCCCTTAAAATAGATCAGGAGAAGATGGTGCATTCCAATAGCTTTTTGTACTGCTAGTGACTGTAAAATCATCATGGATCTGTAACCTGTGTGAAAACCAGGGCAGTTGGGATTTTTATCCAAAAATTATAAATGCATGCTGTGGAAACTCTTCACACAAAGAGGGCAATGCCCAAATACCTCTTCATATACTAAGGATCTTAACATAATTCCTGTTGAACTTCACCACACTGTGTGCACTGGAAGCTTGGAAAGATTTTATTTTCAATCATTTGGTTTTGGCTGTGGCGAATTTCTATCCTACTCCCTATTGCTAATGATTTTTTGCTTGTTTTAAAACCAATATTTTACTCTGTACTAAAAATGTCTATAATAGGAAGTAAACTGAATCCACAGGGAAAATTGTAGGAAAGGATGAATCATCCTGTTGCTTCTGAATGCTGTGAGTGCAGCTAAGACAGTGAGATATATGTTCATGTTCTAGAAGACTTTGGCTTGTGTACTGCTTAGTGGGCCTTTGAATTTGGTAATTCTTCAAATGTTGATACCTAGCAAGTTGACCTGCCTGATTGTTACATCTAGCAGACGGTACTAAATGTATCTTTGAATTTTTAAGAGAATGATATTGGCAGTTGTTGTTAAGGTAAAAACTAATTAGCCCTGAACAAAATAGACCGCAGAATTAGGTTTATGTTAAAATATTAGTGTGGAAAGCTAGATTTTTTTTTTAGTTAAGCTTTATTTCCAATGTGTTTGGGGTTCCTTTTCCCTCCCTCCCTAAGATACAACCACCATGTAACCATGAAGCAATAGACCACACCCCACTGAACTCAGCAGTACAAAGTCCCAGTTAACTGCTTGACTGGGGGAATTGGCTTCTGTAGCTGCCAGGGAAAATGTCTGTTCTCCAAGGCTTTGTTATCAATATTAACGTGCAAAAGGTGAAAGGAAGACAAATAATGCTATTTAATGTGAAACAGTTTGTGGTGGTTTTGGGCATTCAAAGCAAGAAAAGTCAATAGCTGATGATGATGATGATAAGAACAAAATCAAACCTGAAGCACAGCATTTCTGGCTGTGGCAGTAATTGTCTATAAGTGGCCACCTGCTCCTCTGTTTTACTTTTCATAAATAAAAGGAGAACATGGCATTTTGAAAATGAACTAAGTCCTACCTGTAAAAATGTGAAAGGGCAGCAGAAATGTAACATCACTAAAGAAGAAATAAGGAGCAGTGTGTGTTTTGAAGACAACAGGAACAGAGGCTTCCAAAAGACTATGTAGCTTTTCCCTTTGTTTGTATCCTACATCTAAAATTTTAGAGTCACTTTGTGCTATATTATTTAACTCATCTGAGTAGATTTTATCCAGTGCCTTGTAGGATCTTACATGGTCTTTGTGATGCAGTGTTCCTACTTGGAAGTAGGAACTAAGTTTCTGCACTGATCTAAACCTTTTCTTTCTAATTCCTTATTTCAGTTTTATTAGGGGATGCAATGATGATTTTAGGGCATATGCATGAAGCTGTTGTATGCATGGACTATGCACATCTACCTATACATGAGCATCTGTCACCTGAAAGCAGTCATTCATATATTTATATATAAATGCCAAAACAGAGAAATGGCAATTTAAGACACAACCAAAACTGTTTGAATACTCAAAGTTTTGTAGTGGGCCTGTGTGCCCTAAAGTTGTTACTTGGCAGAGGAACAAAAAAGTTGAACACTCTGATCTCAGCCAGCTTATGTTAGGGGGCGCAAGCCCTCCAAAAAGCTTGAATTTCCTGCAAATTGCTGGGTAAAAAAACTTTGGATTTTCTTTAAAAAAACCATTCCCATACTTGCATAGACTGTAATTATTTTTTCAAGGCAGACACTCATGTACCAAAATTGAAGTTTCTGGTGGTTTTAGCTGATAAAATATTTTTGTTACAAAACCTTCCCAGAAAGGGAAAGAACGAAAGAAGTCAAAAAGTGATAGTTTTTCTGAACAAAAGAAGAATAAAAAGGAAATGGAGTTTGAGCAAAAACTTGCCAAAGAGAAAGAAGGAATGCTGGAGAAAGAAAAACAATTGAAAATAAATCGTCTTGTGCAAGAGGTATGTTGTGATCTATCAAGTGCAAAGCTATATTGAAAGAAAATTAAATGGATTTTTAGTGGAATTATTTTAGCAGGACAGTTGTTTACTTATTCAAAGATAATGACATTTTTTAAAACTGTTTTACTGCAAAGTTCTGTTGTCACATTTTCCTGTTTCTAGTCAGCTTTTGGGCCCAAATGAGGATATCTCTGCAGTTGTGTCCATGTGTAGTGATGCATTTACTGAAAAATGGCAAAATAGGGAATCCTTCTTAAAAGTATTATTATTTTTAAAACTATTTTAGCTGGCATTTCATGCTTTTGAAACATAGTTGTCTTATGACCATACCTATAACCTTTTCTAATGCACCAATGTTATGGTCAAGGTATCTGAGACAGAACGAGAAGACCTGGAAGAATCAGAAAAGGTGCAGCACTGGGTGGAAAGACTTTGTCAAACACGGTTAGAACAGATCTCCTCTGTGGAGAATGAGTCTCCTGAGGTAAAATTCTAGCTTTTCCATATATTGCATCATCTCTAAATAACTGAAAGTTGTCTCCTAAAAGCAACAGGTTTTACTGGTGGAAAAAATCTTTCTCTTTCTTCCTCAGTCCTTTCTCAGAGAGGGAGGAAAAAAGTCAATAATTGATGAGTTACAGTCTATAGAATTTGCTTTTACAATATTTTATGAAAATTTAAACATTATTTTAATGAACTGATTATCTTTTGTCCTTTGAACTCTATTATCACCACTAACTTAACAGTTTTGTCTCATGCAATATTTGGGCTAGGTGGGACATGCTGCCAGTAACAAAAGCTAGATCCATCTATATTTATTAGTATCATGTGAATATAAGAATATCATTTATTATGAGCTCTTGGAAGCTTCCCTGTATTATGTGAAATAAAGGAACAGCATGAGAAAATTACAAAAAGATATGAAACTCACAAGGAATAGGGTTTGGGCTTGTGCTTTAAGTAGTCCCCTTTAATCAGGGGAGCTGCAGAAAGTGATTGTTCCTTAGAGCCTGATGGTTCTAAATGTGTGGTGAGGCTTTCCCACCATCCTGTTGTTCTGGCTGTCTTCCAAGGACAGCCACTTCCAAGAGGAACCCTGCAATCTGAGCTCTCATGGGATTGCCGAGAAACTGCAACCACAAAAGGGACCTTGGGGAACGCTCTTGCATGATTTTCCTTCAGGTCAGTGTGGAGCAGCTCTGAAAAAAGCAGCTGATCTTTTGTTCCTCATGGCCCTAGGCTCAGATCCATGTGGTTTTCAGTACAGATCTTTAGTGGAATGATTATGCAGAGGTTTTCTGCCACTATCCAAACTTGGCAGCCTGTGTTCTGCTAGGACTTTGTCCCCCTTTGTGAACTAAGAAGGAGCATAACAGATTACAAACAATGTTGTATTTTCAGAACTCAACCTGGATTTAAGACCAGCATTCTGTTATGTTTGTTCCATCAATTTTTCTTTTACGTTATGTATAATTTCTCTACTACAATTTTTCTACAAATCTGCCCAGGCAGTTAAAGCACATGAAACACAAAACCTGAGTGCTCCTTAGGGGTAAATGCAGCCGAAAGATATTCAGGTGCTACAGACTGAACTGTTTCTTGGGAACAAGAGCATTCAAGATCTCCTCTGCCAAAGAAATAGCAATTTTTCAGCACAAGGAGGTGAGCATGTTAGATAAGAAGAATGTGAAAGGTGTCACCCACTGAGGGACATGTTGCCATATTAGAGTAAGATGAATGTGTCTGTCAGACAGCTTATCTATGTAAGGTTTCCTCAGCTGAGTCTGCAAAATAGCAGAATGACTGAATTTTGTCAGATAGTCCAGTTGGGTCACTGATAAAAGAAATGTTAGCAACTCTAACAGCATATGCAGATGCCTTCTTCACACATATCCTTATTTTTTTGGATGAGCTGCTCATTACATTCTGAAGTTGTTTAGTACCCCAATAGATCTGGTGTGGATTAACATAAATTATAAAATCTCAAGCCCCTTGTGGATTAACATAAATTATAAGATATCAAGCCCCTTGAGGTTCTGAATTTAATAGCACACTAAATTTTTGTTTTGATAGCTGCTTAAGCTTAGTTTCCTTTCTTGTACTAATGTGTGGTTATGTTTACACAACTTTAACCCCTTTCCCTTTTCGAACAACATAGAATCTCAAGGCCTGTCTTTGATTATTTTCCTTCAAATAATCACCTTTTTGAGGAGCAATCCTTGCTTTCTCCTCATAAGAGCCAGAGAAGAGGCAAAAGTTGTGTTATCTTGCTTTGTCTTGTGATTTTGCCTTCTGAAAACTTCATGCCATTGGGGTTTTGTGGGGTTTCTTTTGTCGACGCCCTTACCCCAACAGCTGCTGTCACACCACTTGGGTTTTTCTTCTTTTTAAACTGGAATCCCAAGGAGAGCTTTTGGAAAGGCTTTCAGAGAAAACGTTGGTGTATATTCTGTGTGGGAGAAGCAAAGATCTTCCTGTGGAGGAGCAGTTGGGCTGAGCGGTGTCCTAGGGCTGCCCATTCTTTGCAAGTGTTGAGGCAGGTTTCTGTTCTGTTGCCTGTAGCTGGCGAGCGGCCGTCCCTCTGCCTCCCCCCCTGCCACCTCGATGCGGCGCTTTGCCGGGGGCCTGCAGCTGCACACCACAGACCTTGATGACATCAACTTAGATGAAGTTGACAAACCCAAGCAGCGTGCACCGCCACCTCCGCCACCACCACCACCCCCTACTGTTACCCCAGCACCACCAGCTCATCCACCTCCTGCCTCAAATGCTCCACGAGGTCCAGCCCTATTGGTAACACCAGCTTCCCAGGTGACCTCGGGATCTGTTTGGATGCATGCACCTTTGTGATTCCCCTGCGTGCCTCCCATCACCATCTTTGTCCACTGGACCTACCCTTCTGCCCCTTGCAATGTCAAAGGAGGGAATGGGGTGGTTTCTTCATTTTTTCAGTAGTGAATGCAGTCCAGAGGTAGTTTCATTTTGATATTTTTTAAATGTAAATCAGGAGGAGTTTGCTCTCCTGCTTATGTACCTTGTAACCCTATTATTACCTGCAGATGTACTAAGCAGAATGTATCAGTTTAAAAAAAAAAGGCTGTTTGGACTTGAGTGATTAAAAACTTTAAAAAGCTATTGCAGGCAGCAGATTTAATTAATTGTTAAATTTGAGAAAAGTATCTCTGTAGTGGAAATTACTTGTAGAAGTGCTTTAAATGTGTCTTCAAATTGCTTTGTTAGGTGAGAAGAGTGGACAAAGAAAATTGGCTTAAAGTCAGAAGGTCAAACTTTTAAAAGGTCAAAACTGTATAAAACAAAAAAGCAAGAGCTGGTAACCTGGTTTGACCTTCTGCACTTTGCGAAAACATCAACTTTCTCCTTATTGCAATCTGAGTTCAAAAGAGGATCAAATAAAAGAAATCTTGTGCCAAATCTCGCTTTAGGAAAGAAATGGCAGCTGACTCATCATAATTCCCTTTGCTAAGCACTGTAGTGAGAATCATGTACTTGTTCTTTTGGCAAAAGCTGCTTACTTGTTTCAAGCAGCAGAAGAGGATCCCATATGGTCACTTTTTTCCTATACAGTTTTCTGCATGGGTTGACTGACTGCACTGTTGAGTTTTGGGGGTTTTGCATGTTTACTAAATAGTCTTTTTATTTGCATGATTTTCCTTGGGTGGGGAAAGATATGCAAATTTATCCCTTTTTGGTGGAAACTGGTAGATTCTCTTTTTGTGAATAATTGCCCTGATTTGACCCATGAATCTCTTGTAAACTTATGTGGACCTCTGATAGTGTTTGATCTATGTGGTTCATATATTTGGAGTGCCAAGAATGTGCAAGATCTACTGAAATGGAAATATCATATGTTCTTATGGATAGCAGGTTTCCCAAGTTATTTGCCAAATAAAAATGATGTGAAAGGGCACAAGTGTTGAGAGGAGAAATACACTCTTTTAAAGAGAACAGAGACTATTCAGATAGAAGGAGTAATATAGGATCTGCCATACTTATCTGGCCCCAAATCAATATAATCTAATATTTGTTTCTGGTAGTTTGTCACTGCTAGCTGTGTTAGAGAAAATAAATTAATAATTAAGAAAAAATATGTTAGGTAACAACAAATAACCTAGTCTTTGAAATTAATGTCAGTTTTCACTGAATATAATTACTGTATATGAGGAAATAACTAGGCTCTTAGTAAAATTAATTGAGCCGAAGCTGCTTTGTTTATAAATCGATAATTTAATATATCTGATGTTGTTTCAGAAATGGAAGACAAATCCAAAGCTTGACAGTTTATTCTTGCTGCCTTCTACAAAGTCAGTTTTTAACCCCACAGATAAGCAAAAGCAGTACATTTGTGTGGCTGTGGATTAAAGATCTTGTGTTAGTGCCTGCTAAAACCAAAAAATAAGACAACTGTAGTTGTCCCATAGGTTCATTTTTCTAATATTACTCAAGCTGGTACATCTTCTTTACATTGCTCCATTTTTAGTTTTAACTCAGATAATTTAATTTCCAATTCAGCTTGAACAAAACCTGACAAAAGGAATAAAATCCTGTCAGAGACATTCTTGAGAACTAGCTGTTAAAATATCTGGTATAATTATCTGTTTCTGAAAAAATTATTATTAGCTTTATATGAACCCAGTACTAAGTGTGTTGCTGTTTAGGTTGTAAGAAACACCTCCCATGTTGGCAAAGCGTCCCCTGTGTCAAGCAACCCGCTGGTATGTCACGAGCTGTTTATCATGGCTGTGGTTTCATGAACTTCCCATGTAGTGCTAATGACAAGGAAATGCCAAAGGTTTCACTCTGCAGGGATAATTTCTTTAAAATTCAGAACAGGGAATGATCTGTGTGGATATGATGCTGTGGTGAAAGCCCAAGTGGTGGAAGTGACTCCTAATGGTCCAAGGATTTTGTATTTCAACAATTTAGCAAAATGCAGTCAATATTTGCATGTTGTGAATGTCTGTATGTCACAGCACATGTGCTTTGTTCTTCCATCAAGGCAAAAATTGCTAAGTTCAAACTACCTTTTAAATATAATGGGTGCTAAGATGCAAGTTTCATCTCAGAACCACCATTTGTTATCTCTTTGCACTGACTTTGCATGATCAGAATGGTCAGACATCCATTCTGCCCTCTAGAAAAATCTGTTGCTAAATTATGCAACTCCAGGAGAAATCATCCAGTTCCAGCGTAGCTTAACAAGTTGGTATCTGTGAATCTGTTGATTCTGATTCTTCTAAGTTCAGAATATTTAATGTATTTTGCAGTGCGGAACAACATTAGTTGAGTGATATCCACAGGGACTTGTAAATATCTGATTCAAACTTTTTTAAAAGTTATTTAAGAAAGGAGTGGATGGGGGGAAACAAGCCCACAGGGGAAAAACGCACACACACACACAAAAAATAACAAACATAAAACCAAATCCAAAAAGTGGCTTAACCCATTTGCTGGAAGCTGATAAATAATTTCAGAGGTTACAGCTTGTACCATAAGAATGATCTCTGGCATACATCACATTTCCTATGAGAAACATTGCGAAAAGTGTCCCAAGAGTTGCTGGGACTAAGTCAGAAACTGAACCCACAGGACTCAGTTTTGAACTCTTTTCTTGAATAAAACTCTGCTTGATGTCAGTGGGAGTTTTGGCTGAGTGAGAAGTGTAGGATTGGAATAGGACATACTGAATGATGAGGTCTCTGGGTCTCTCTACTTTGTGGAGTCAAGGGCACGGAATTGACCTAACAAACCCTTGCTGTTAAATCAAGATAATTTAACTTGAAATTCCTTATGGAAAGCTGTTTGCTGCAGCCCTGCTGAATTTCATCTTAAAAGATTTATTTAGCCATGGATTAGTTAAAATCTTATTTTGGGTTCACTGTGTTCTTACACTCAACTTTAGCAGTTTTGGGTTTTTTTCCCTCTAACTTCTCATTCAGTTTGTTGCCTTTATGGGAAAAATGCCAAAAGCAGCACTGAGATTTTTCCATAATCTTTTTGGTGAAGACAGACTTTAGGTGAAAAGCTACTACTTGGATATAAGAGAAATTGTGTTTTGGTTTGTTGACTTTGTAAGCCTTAGTTAAAATAATTCTGTCAGCTCTGTTTTGTATTAGTGTCCCTGAATTCATTATGATAAACCATTTGAATTGAGGAGTCTTGGTGAAATTATGGATTTGCATAAATTAGGTTGTAAACTGTAATTTTCTTAAATTAATTCCATAGCAACTTGCTCCAAGTCCACCTACCCAGCGTCATCCAGGGGTACCAATAGTCTCTAAACCAGTTATGCTGCATCCTGACCCAAACTTCGTGGTCAGGCCAACAATCAAATCAGAGGCCCTGGTAAGCCTTTTAATGTCCTTTTTCTGAGTGCTCCAGTACTGTGGGAGTTTAGTTTTGATATTGTTCTTTGTGATGTCCTCAAAGAATCAATCTTTGTCCCATTTCCTGCTAACTAAAATTCCTGTATATTTTCAAGCAGTCACTAATGGTAAGTACAAAACAGTATTTTTCCTTTTTTTGGCAAGGTGGAAAAGCCACTTTAAGTGACAATTTTTGTACAGAGGTACATAATTTCAGAGCAGTGTAAAGCCCTAGAATTTGTACATCTTATTTCTCATTTATTCAGATGCTGGGTTTTATTTTTATAAATTCTGAATTCATCAGAAATGAAATGAAAATTAAGTAAATTGCCTTTTTCCTTTGTAAACAGTCATGAACATACTTGAAGACATATGCCTTATGATATAATTTTTCCTATATATATATATAAATTTATAATTTAAATGTATCTTTTAATTTCCAGGGGGAAAAATGTGTGTCATTACATTAGACTCTAATATAGTAGTCATGCAGAGTTACTGCAAAATTCAGTTGCAATCAGCTTCTTTTTCTTATTTCTTTCCCATTTCTGTTTCAAATGCAAGTGAAGGGGAAAGTCAGAGGCTAAATATTTTAGGACCAACCATGTAGCATCCTTGGGAACTGTAGTTTATGAGCGAAGTGAGCCAAGGCTTACTGAGCAAAAAAAGGAGAAATATGGAAAAATTGCTCAGGCAGGTGATAACTCCCAGTCCTTGAAATTCATCTAAAATAGCTGGTGAACTAGTTGGTAGTGTTTATTCTTGAGGGTCATCATGACTCAAGCTATTTGTGTCAGAGTTCTGTTTGTTGCATGCGTCTGTATGGATACATGTATCTATGTATTTGTAAGACAGTAAGTGACAGAAAACTCATCAAATTTGTGTTGTATTTATTTAATTAAAAGCTATTTCTGGCAGTAAGTTATGTACACAATATTCCTAGCTGTGTTTCATTAAAACATAATGGATTTCTTTGTCATTTTACGTTTTAATATTTTAGATAGTCTTACTTCTTTATTTTCTCCTGTTACACATTGAAGAAATTTAAGTGATACTTAGTAACCACTTTTCACACAGCCAGAGTCATCTTGAAGCTTCTACATTATAAATTAATTGAATGGTAATTGGAAGCAGTTTTAATAAGTTGCTTAAGAGAAGGCAGGCACATGAGCTAAAAATAAATTCAGATCCCTCCAGTGGAGATGTTCCCTTCAGTTGGAGCTCTCATTTTGATTGTGTTCAGTAATTTAACATCTCTAAGCAATATGAAAACCCTTAGGAGAGGAATGAACAAAGTCCTAATCTGCAGTTAATATCATCTAGCTCTTGGAAAAGTGTGTTTATGTGAACTAGTTTGCAAAATGGATAATACCTTTATGTGTGCTCCAACAGTCTTGGTACAAATTTTAAAAGGCGCTTTTTTTTTTACTGACTATATACAATCAGTTTAAGAAACTGGCAACAGGATCCACCTCCATGGGAAATGTCTTATGATTTGTTATGCATGCATGCACATTTTCCAAATCACAAGTCTGCTAAAATCTTTCAGATTCAATCATCTTCCTTCCCAAACTGCCTTATATTAGTTGGAAGATCAAAATTTCCGTGGGAACAATATTCTGGTGGGACTTCGAGAGAAAGATCAGTCTATAAATTGGTTTGGTCGACCTTATACCTCTTACTTCCATTGATGACTTACTGCAGTAAAGGGTATTTATTCATCCTCACTGCAAGGAAGTCATAAGCATGCGAAATAAAAACAGCATGGATACTGAAGAGGAAGATTACTCCCATTAGTTAAAAAAAGAAAAGGCCAGTGTATGACAAACCAAACAAGACAGTGCCTGCCTGTCTCCAGAAGTGTGTAAGAATTATAATTAGATTTCATGCAAAAGGGGAGTGGGGTTTGATTGGTTGCTATGTGTGGGTTTGTGCCTGTGTGTTGAAGTTCATTGTTCACATACAGGACCAGTTCCACTTCTCTTAGTGGAGAAGAGTATCACCAAAGACAACATGTAGGGGGATAGAATACAAGAAAAATAAAAATAGTGTGGAAAGTAATCTCACCCCTAAGGAGTTGCAGCTGGGCCAATTAGCAAAGATTAGGAACAGGCCTGACTTTACCAGGCCACAGCTGTAACCAATGAGAGGAAGAGTGCTATAAAAGAGTGGGGTGGCTGGGTGAGAAGGGAACTGGAGTCAGGTGGCTGCTTTGTGAAGAAGAAAGAGTCAGTGCTCTGAGGAGATGCCCACGAGAAACACCCAGAAGGTATGAAACTTTTGTGATAGGAGACAACAGTATGGAACCCCTGCAACAAGATGCCAACAACAACACGCTATTTGCTGTCTGGTTTCTCATCTTCCTAGATTTCACACACCTTATGGAACTCCAGCTTTTGTGTCTTAATTTGACATAATGCACACCACTTTTTCTACCTTGTTTTTACCTGAATTTCCCTTTCCTGAGTAGCAAGCTCAAGAAAGTGAGGTTGATGGATTTATTTGATTCAAGAAACTAATCCAGTTGGCCTATATTCAAGCAATTAACTAGTAAAGATGAAAAAGCATGTATTTAAGAATAAAATAGGCATGCAAGAATGGGTAAAATTCTCCTGTTACCTGGAAGGTAGTTGGGCCAGATAGTTTCTGTCATGACTTAAGTAATCTTATTAACTAAATTCAGGTCAGAATTACCAGGTCTCTTAACAGTTTATGAATATGAAATTTTTTCACTTATAAATAGGGAAATGATGGGAGATGTTTAAACCTTAAGTGTGGCCTTGAACACTGAGGGCTGCTCTGAGTGAAAATCAGGGTGAGCTGTGCTGGAGTGAACTGGAATACTCTCCCAGAAAAGCCAATTAAATTTTGGCTTAGAGAACAGGAGGGGACTGTTATGATTTAGTGGTGAGATTGTCATAGATGCAAAATCACCAGGAACATAAGTCTCTGCTCTCCCATCTATCAAAAACATCCTGTTGTGTGAGTTACAAGGCCCTGCTGCACTTGCTGCTACAAAAGATTTTTCCTCCCTTTTTTGTTTACAACTGGAGGAAGAATTTCTGAAGGGAAAAAGAATTTAAGCTTTCCTCCAATTTGCAAGATTTGAAGCCTGGTTCTGCAGGACTGAAGACAAGACAGGTGCTTAGATACCATGTGGCAAGATGGGGGAGGATTGGAAATTTCAGTTAGTATTTGTTATAGCCATACCAAAACAATCTGTGTTGAAAGTGTTTTGGTTTTTTTTTTAGAGAGGTTTTAAAGAGATTTGTGGAAAATCTTTCCAAACTTGCCCATAAGTCCTCCAAGACAAAAACATACAGTTTGTATTAATTGAACATAAATTACATTTTATTAACTCTAGAATATTTTTCCAAGTAATGGTAGG
Source organism: Camarhynchus parvulus (assembly GCF_901933205.1). NCBI lineage: Eukaryota > Metazoa > Chordata > Aves > Passeriformes > Thraupidae > Camarhynchus > Camarhynchus parvulus. Next base: position 13,039,263 of record NC_044575.1, on the reverse strand, counting down.
ACTCTAGGACACTGAGAGGAACATGAGTAAAACTGATACATAGTAATTGGTTTCAAAGCAAATTGAGTTTGTAAAGGTAGATGCCAGAGTTGGGTCTGTAGGAAGTTTTTCTTGTTTCAGAAGACTCAGATACATTACCTGATTTGCTGCAAGGTTTTGAGTGGAGTCTGGGGAACTGTCAGTAGTGTTTTGTATAATAATATGAGAGTTAGCCCATTTCAGTTTTGAAAATTTTTGTAGACTAAGGAGATATTCTGTATTTTAAGTGATTCCAAACTACTGCATACCATTTTGTTAGAATAGTGGAAGTGACAGAAAAACAAAATGAATATGGAATTTAAGACCTTGAAGCCAAACAGAATAAAATAAGATCCATTTAATAATAGAATTCACCTTCTCAGTATAGGAAGTCCTTGGTAAGCAAACCTTATCCTAGGAAAGCAAATGTTAAATGCATAAATGTATTTTTACTATGACTTCTCAATAGTTTGGAAATTATTATCTACCATTTTGTCCATGTTTAGGGTTGGGGTTTTTTTCAATTTTCTTTTCTTATATATCATGGATGAGAGACCCAAGCACTGTTTTGTAGAAATTAGTTTTAAAAGCAGTCATGGAAGATATTTTTAAGAAATCTTGTGGTATGGAAATGTGCATTATTTATGTAGTTTTTCTAGAATTCTTTCCACTTTGCATTCAGTACTATTTCTCTCTGTGTGTTCTCTCATTTTGAAATGATACAGGGAACAAGCACTAACAAGTCCAAGTGTGATTTAGTCCCTAGGAGAGCAAGATAAGCAGTAAGATAATTTATGAGTAGGTGATACGTATTTACAGCAAAAAGTTAACACCTGGTTTGGCGATTTTCTTTCTTTTGCAGCCACAAGAGATGTTTAAAAGGATGGTGGTTTACAATTCATCATTTAGATCTAACAAAAAACAAGTAAAATAATGTTTTCCGTGTTTTGTGTGGTACTTCTTGTTTGATCATAGATTTAAAACTTTCCTTTCTAATTCTGTTGCTCAGTTTCTAAAACAGAAGATGCAAGACAGCCCTAGTGCATGAGAACTGCTGGTCTTTGTAAGCTTTAAGTGTGTGCCTGTGGCTCCAGCTAGGCTAGGCAGAGAGAATGAGAAGAATGAGAATAAATCCTTCCAGCTGAACCATCTGTAACTCCCTATATGGTTAAGTGCAACCTTTAAAATAGCTGAACACTGATAACTGATCTGATACTGATATTCCTAAGATTTCCTTGTTTCTTTTAGCGTCCAGCTGCAATGCTTTCAGTGATAAAATACTTTATCAGATTAACAAATAGAGCTATCATCATAACATAATTACTGGTAGGAAATTAGAGGAACTGGTGGTGGAAAGCCTTGTTCATTCAGCCTTCCTGTATTGTGTAGGATTTTCCTGCTGCATTTTTACTTTTGTTGCTTTCCTCTGTCATAATGATGAAGTTTTCATCTCTTCATCTTTGGTTGCCTGGTGGTTCAATAGATGGCTCCTTGAAGAAGTGAACTTTAGGCTAAACTTCTCCACTGCTGTAAAATGTGCCAGTACAAAACACCTTTGGTAGCGCAAGCTAGGTTACATGGATTGACATTATCTGAAATGTTGACACACAGTATTGAGCTCACAGTGTGAGATTTTGAGCGGTACAACATAAAGATTAATAATATTTTTTTTCTTCTTTTAATCAGTTTCAATCTATATCTAAAAGGGATAACTGACTGAAAAAGATCCAACTTTGAGATTATTTATTTGCCAGTAAATGCTAGTATGTTCTAAATATATAACAATTGTGTTCTTAAAAGAGGGGGTTTTTTGGAAAGTTTGTTATTTCTGGTTGTGAGTTTCTCTTTCAATTAGTTGTTGTTGTTGCTTGGGGTTTGTTTGTTTGTTTGTGGTTTGTTGTTATTTCTGGTCTCAATTGCTCTTGACTATTGTTGTTAGAAACCAGTGAAGCAGTATCATTAGTATAAGTGCTCATGTTTTGGAGGTTGTTTTTTCTTTAAACAGTAACTTCAGCTTTCACCTCGAAGTCCAGAGAGTTGTGTCAGTGAAATCAAATATTTTAGTGTTCCATTTTCAACTTATGCTTGGTCATCTGAATGTTTTTGTAAGTCAAGAAGGGATTTGAATGCTCTTAACTCTTTCACCTGAAACATCCTGAGTGGTGGGAGGGTAGGCTTAGGACTGTGCTTTCCACTTAGTGTTCCTTGCTTCATTCATCCCTGCTTGGATATGGAGTGCACTCTCTGATCTCTGAATCTGTGGTGTCTATTTCAGGGAAGATATATTATGGTTCAATGCATGTCGTCTTTCTGTCTTAGCAATATTTGTACACTATTGGATCCAGATCATATCTCTGATACATAGTGACATGAACCCGAGGGGAAAACAGTTTAGGTTGAATATTAGGAAATGGTTTTTCACCCACAGGGTGGTTGGGCACTGGAAGAGGCTCCCAGAGGCACCAGCCTGACAGCTCAAGAAGCGTTGGGACAGTGCCCTCAGGTGCATGGTGTCACTCTGTGCAGGCCAGGAGTTGGAGTAGTGATCTTTGTGGGTTCCTTCCAACTCAGGATATTCTGTGTTTCTATGACTTTTGCTTTCAGATTGTTTTTTTTAGTGATTTTTTAAATTTTATTTTGTGTGTTTGTTTTTGTGGAGTTTTTTGGGTTTTTCCTGTTTAAAGATTATTTTCCCAGGGAAACTTCCTTCAAGGGCAACATCTGTTTTTCATGAGGACAACCTGGGACAAAGAGTTCACTGACTTCCTTTAGATTACATAATGACTTAGTGACTTGGCTGAGATTGGAGTTCTCTTCTCTAAATTACTTGCTCCAAACCCATAGTTATCTACTTTAGCCATGATTCCAAAAGGCAGTACTAACTTCAGTTATTCCAAGTATTAATTGTTTGGGTAGCTTTCATTGTAAAATACTTCTCTTACAGTTTTAGTTAAATGGTTCATAATATTAATACACTTTGTAAATTAATGAATGGTTGATGGAAGTTTTTCCCCTGGGATGAAATTCTGCCCTTGCCTATGTCTGTGAGGAAATTCCCATTTATCTGGTTAACAAATGTAATGCAGTGTAACAAACTTAATGTAAAGCAGTGCTGTTATGGGCGAGATCAGAGCCCAGAAGGTTCATAGTCACATCAAAATTAGGCAGCCAGAGGAGGTGAGCAAGAGTATAGCAGAGGAAGCATTAGTATTTTCTGCCGGAACTTTGCATTTAACTACTACCCCTTAAATACACCACAGGAATCTTAAGCTGTGTGTTTGGTTTACAAGTGGAAAAAGGCTTAGGTGAGTCTGGCAGTGGAATAGTCTTTGCTGTCAAATGGATCCAGTAGAAAAGAGGCAATAATGAATATATCAAGCTTTATCATGCACTGAACCACTGGTCTGTATAAGGTATTGGCTTGCCTGCTGTGTCTGCAAAGGGTTGTGTGCTGCTGTGTTCCCCTGTCAGCAGGTTATTGCAGCTTGAGGCCACGAGAGTGGGAGCTGGGTGCCTCAGTAAAGATTTTCTTAAGTTCTGAAGTCCTTACTTTAGCATGCAGGGTAAGTGCAGAGCTTTCATAAATCCCTAGCACTGGCCATACAGTCTCACCCAGTAGCTACTAATCTTTCTCAAGAAACTGCACTCAAACACCATTAACTCCTGATGGCTGGTGCAGGAACTCTCATCCTTGCAGAAAAGGTAACTCCTGCTTTTCCCTGCAGTCTTGGTCTGACAAGGGTTAAGCACTACATTTTGTGAGTCTCCTCAAAGTCCAAACATCTTGCTGTGCCTAACTGCAGTTTCATCTTCTGCATTTCAGGCATTTCCTGACAAAACGTTTAAGTCCTCCACAGAACCATATGAAAACAAAAATCATATTGTTGTCCTGCAAATCGTCTAACAAATTGTTGTCCTGCACTTGCTTGTGGTATGGAGCCAAGTCCCTGAAACTCCACATCCAGAGGGAGAAAAGGGGGCTGAAAAAGAACCCTAAAACCCAGACAGAGTGGAGTAGTGTTGCTGACAGGTGAATTGGAGCCTGTCGTTTTCACCTGTTACCATCCAACATGTTGATATTCCCGAGAAATGTTGCTCCAAACAGTGTGACAGAACATATCTGCTTATGGTGCTTTCAAGATTTGTTCCTGTTCTGTCAGGTGTAGAGAGGAACTGCAGAGGTGACAGGTGGTAAACTCTTCCTCAGAAATGCTTCATTATATGACCAACTCAAATTATTGATCTGTCATGAGGTTTTGAAATGTCTTCTGACTGTCAGGATGGACTCTTTGCTGTCTCTCTGGACTTTTCTTCCGTTTCTGTCTTCTTTCATAGCTTACAGAATTACATGTTCTCTCACTAATAAATAAGATGGAATTTGTGTGTTAAGTGTGTGAGTGAGTTGCTGGTTTTGCAATTAAATATCATTTTATTCTCAGGGCTTCCAGAAGTATGTGGAAGATTTTGATCCATATTCAATGGTAAGGAGAGAATTTAAATGTGCTTCACTGTTTAATATTAAATACTCTGAAAAAAAGCCAAATCCTTTATTTTGAGGGCTGGGAGTAGGTAAGATTCTTGCTTGTTGCTTTTCTGGGTCTTGTGTATTTGTTTTTTCTGGTCATGTTGAACAGGAGCATTCTTACAGAAAAAGGTGATATGGTGTTCTGATCTCCCTCTAACACTATTTTAGAAGGCGGAAAGTTCCCTTTTTCCCCCAGAAATTACATAGATCAGCTTAATTGTTTTGTCTTTCCAAAGTGGAAATGATTAATCATCATATCTTTTCACAGTTTACCCCAGACCAGATTATAGACAAAGACGTACGGCTATTACGAATAAAAAAGGTAATTGCTGTGTTGGTTGGTTGATATTTAAAAAGTTTGTGTAAGCATTTGATGTACAGCATTATTTACTAGGAAGAAGGAAAGATTAAGCTCCTGTTAATGGCAAAAATAAACAGACTTTTCTGAACTAGAACTGCTTTTTTTTCATAGGAAGGATCACTGGACCTTGCAGTTGAGGGAGGAATTGATTCTCCAATTGGAAAGATAGTTGTGTCTGCCATCTACGAGGACGGTGCTGCAGACAAACATGGTGAGCAACAATGGGGAGTTTGAATGCTGCTGAAAAGTGTTCCCTTACACTGGCTGAGAATGGTTGGCTGATTTCATAGCCTGGTACTGAAAGGCTCACTTAGTTTGCCCAAGGACCCAAGTTCTGTCTCAAGTTTAAGGGCAGCCCACATGTGTTGCTAAAATTAATAGTTATGTAAAATTTGTAAAAACCAACACCTGATTCTCTGGTGTATTCTTTAGTCAAGGAATGTGTTCTCCATTATTTCACAACTTCCAGTGACATTTGTAATAGTTCCACATGCAAAACATGTACCTGACCATAGCTACACTGTACTGCTTAGTTTTATTCTTTATGCTACTATAAATAATAATTTGTCTAGTTAAGCAGCTGGCTGTACTCCCAAAACGCAACTAACGACCAGAGCCTCTGAAGCTTAGCTCTTGAAGGCACAAGAACATGCTCACCAACACATCTGGGCTTTGCACCTGGTGGGAAGTATCCGCCATCCTTTTCTTGAGAACTCTTGTGATGACCAGGTCAATGGAGAAGGCAGTATTCCCTTACACTGTCTTTGCTGTCCTTGTCCCAGCCTGCACCTAAGTTCAAGTGAAAACATTTCAGTCATTTGATCTCCTCAGTGCTCTTTTTGGCCCTTCACTCTTTTTAGGATCTCTCATAACTAAGGCTGACCTCTAATCATCCTCTTCAAATCCAGTTCTAGTTAACTGGTTGTGCTTCATTCCAGATTGGCAAGTCAAAATCAGTTCTAAGGAGCAAACACTACACATACACTTGCAAAGAAATTACCATCATGCAAACCCTTGACAAATGCCATTTTATTCCTTCAGGAATTTAATTAATTTTGCCATTTTTATGGACTCATGGAATTTTTTGGGTTGGAAGTGACCTTACACATGATCTAATTCCAAGCCCCTGCCATGGGCTGGGACGCCTTACCCTAGACCAGGTTGCTCAAAAGCCCCATCCAACCTGGCCTTGAACATTTCCCCAGGGTTGGGGCATAGTAGTAACGTTCTACAGTCAGTCACAGTTTGTAAGCTGTATATCTGGATTACCCAAACAGGCAAACTGTAGAAAATAATATTGAACTAGTTCCTTACTGGTCATGATCAATAAGAGATTAGTTTGGCTTTAGCGTGCTTAAAAATTCCTTTTGTCTTTGCCTGTAGCAAACTTCCTACAATTTTCAGTGCAGACTTTACATCCAGTGAGAACACTTTTCATTATAGTCAGTACTCCACAAATATGGCACAGAAAAGGCTCCTAGAATTTTGTTTTGCTTATATGTATTTGACACATTTGTCTTTTCCCCAGGAGGCATAGTGAAAGGGGATGAAATACTGGCTGTAAATGGCAAGATATTAATTGACAGCAAGCTGGCAGAAGCACAGGCAACTCTAGCAAAAGCTTGGAACATGGGTGGGGTAAGTAACCTGGAATACTACATCATTCTACCTACAGAGCTCATATCAGAGCTATTTCTCTTTTATGACATTGTCACATCAACGCAAACAAGGTTACAAACATCAAAAGTAGTGGATATGTCAGGTACTCCCAAAGTAAGCTAAAATCTGCAGAAGATGCTGGTATGTAGCATCTCTGAAAACCACATGTGTAATTTACTGGGAAATTTCATGATGTTTAGCCACATGTCAAGACTGGTATTTAAACACATTACATTCTGAGTGTTTATAATAAATTTACATGGAGAATCACTCTTTGATATTGAAAATTACTTGCAAGCTGATTGGAATTTTCTGATAATAGCTTATCTTTGATTTCTTGATGTACAAGCAACATTGCCCTTCAGCTATAGTGAGTGTTTCCACAGCAAGAACTGTTCTCATTGCTCAGAGGACCAATACAGGATGATTCTTAGAATAACTTTTTTAAAAAAAAATGTTATTGCAACAGTAGATTTTTCTTTAATTTCAAGATAGAAATGAAACAGCTCAATCTTTAAATGGTCTTCCTATAGAAGTTTTTAATACAGACCTTCTTCCTTCTCCCTGTGGTTTTCCAGGAATAGATTACCTCCTAGATTCTCTATCTGACATTCCATGGTGGTCCACTGGCCACCTCTAAAAGCAGTATTTAGCAGCAGATGTTCGCCTCTGCTTTTCTTTTTCAGGATTGGATTGACTTAGTCATTGCAGCATCACCTCCAAAAGAATATGATGATGAAATGTAAGTGCATAAGCTTCTTTCTCTGGGGATTAAAAGCTGAGTAACAATAGCCAGTTTGCTTTTTTTGTCACACATTTGTCAAGTTTCTTCTTCTTCTTGTGGACTATATAACTTCCTGCTTTACATGGTTGCTAATTTGATAGTTATAAGTAGTTGTTATGCATTACAGCAGTGGTTCCCAGACTGCAAATCTGTGATTCTCAGAATTGGTTGTATGTGACTACACACTCATACTTTCAGTGTAAAGTTTGAGGATTTTGGGTTTGCTTTTTTTCAGAAGTTACACTTAACTTCAGTCTGAATCATTTACTATATTCCCATAGATCATCATTTAGGGAAACAAATCCCTGTAAACGTTCTGCATCACAACCAGGCATTTAATTCTCTTGTTTGGTTTGATTTGGTGTTTTTGCTTTTTTTAAATTAGATTGCAGTTATTGTTCTTGTCTAAGCAAGCATATATAATATTTTCAAAAGAGATTAAGGGGTTTGGGTGTCTTGGCAATGCTCACAGAATCCTTGTTTTAAAGATAATCAGCATAGGTGTGAAACAGAAGAATCTACAGCTACAAGTGTGTTAGAGGTATCAGGGCTATACAGTTTGCTTTACTTTGGACAGTTTCAAGAGCGAGACCCATGTTTTCTAGTTTGATTGAAGGAGATTTGAAGAGATCCTTACTACCAAGTAAGATGGGAGAGCAAGGTTTTGTAGTCACTGTTAGCCTGGGCTCTTGCTCTGTGCTGGAGTATTAGTTGCAGTAAATCAGTTTTACGGTCTAACCAACTGTAGATTGATGTGAAATTTTGTTTAATACCTGTGCATAAACTAATGGGCAAGGAAATAACTGTTATTTTTGTTTTTATATTTTGTATATTTAGCCCTACCATTCCCTCATCAGCAGTCAGTCCCAGCACACACAGAAAGGTTTTTGAAGGCAGTGCACCTGTGTACAGACAAGGGTATCTCCTGCAGCTGTAGCCACTGCAGTGTCCCTCATGGTGAATAGCACACCTGGCTTAACATGACTGGCCATTGTGAGGCTGTGTTATTTTTTCAGCATGTGCCTGCCTGTGGATTGCTTGCCATCCTTGCTTTTGTTCCTGGCATGCTGGAGCTGGAGTGTTCTTTGGGCTTTTGCCATGCCTGTGCTATTAAAATATAAGTATTTAGTTTCTACTTCATAAAGTCCCTCAAAGATCCTCTGCAGAATTGGTTTATCACCTGACAGACTATTAAATAAATAGGCCCTTCCTAAAGAAGTAGGATTAACCTAAGGTTTTTTTCTTTATCTGTGGACCACTGCTGTGGCTTTCTGAGCTCATCAGTATATAAGCAACTATAAATTATTTTCTTGTGAAGGCTTGTCCAAAGAACAAGTTTCCATTTGGATTATTCACAGTGTGCCTGTAAACAAGTATTCATCAGAGTTTGGTTTCAGTGAAGTTTGTGTCTGTTATTTTGTCATATACCTTTATAATGGGTTTGTTCTAGAATTATCCTTCTCTCTGAAATTCAGTTTACTCTGTATGGTTTCTCTGTGGCTGTAATCACTGTAAATACAGTCACAGATCTCTAGAACTACCAAGGTAAGATTTCTTGCTGCATGTGGGCCTTCTCAATTATTGCTTGTAATACAAATCAAAACTATTTAAGATCCAGTTTAAAAACTGTGCTTACTAGAAAGATTAAAAGCTGCATGAGAGGTAACAGCATGTTTCTCACTATCTTTTTTCCCCCCCTCACAGGACATTTTTTTAAGGAAGACTACAAATCTTGAAATGGAATCTCTTCTCAGCAGAAACCTGCTGCTCAGTAAATTAATAGGAAATCAATAACCATGTGAAATGTATCTTTATTGACTGACCTGTAAATTGAACTAGAGACATCAGATTCTTCAGATAACTTGAATAATTTATTATTATTCTATAGACATACAGCAAAACTTTTTTTGCATGATGATTTAAAAGAACTGCTGACCAGCTTAGTTCAGACTGTGAGCACTCAATCTCTTTTTGCTATTTTGAGGGGCCAAATTTTGCAAATCATCTTTCAGTTTTCCTGGAAATAGACTCTAAAATGACAAATGAAGATAGAACACACATGTCTGTTCCCACATGCAACACTTGTGAATACACATTCACAGGCAGTTTGGGTGTGAAAAGAATTATATTTTTACTCCCTAGATAGTGATTTTCATGGGAAAATGGGAAAGTACACAGGTAGTTTCTGTTCTCATATTCTTGTAGCTCTCTTAATGTCCATTTTTGTGTCTCAGTTGTGAGGGTTTTTTCACCATAAAAACCCTGCTGGTACAAGAACTGGGAATACCAGGAATGCAAGCATTATAATCAAATAAATTTGATTGTGTTGCTTATACAGTATGGAGGATCTTCTGTACCAGCAGAGTAAATAACTAGCAAGTAGCTCAGTTAAAATCATTATGTGCAGTCACATCCATACTCCCAAGTATTTGTATTGTTGGCAAAAATTCCTCCCTCATATAGTCATGAGTGGGAAATTTGGGTGTGATTCACAGTCTGCTGTTTTGTACTTTGTTCTCAGTGAGCCTATATATGTGACTAAACTGTGCAGGAAGCCACCAAGTGTAACTTTCTGCTCTTGGTGGCTCTGTGCCTTAGGTTTGAGTACATTCCTCAAGACCATAAAATTGATACTAGCTTGGTTTCAAGTATTATTACAGTTATAGACTTAATAATTATATTCTAGAGATATCTCGTAAGAAGTGTCATTGTCTTTTTCCTTTCTTGTACCTGCCAGTTTGTGTTCTGTTTTTCATGTTTTGTTTAGATTTTTCTCACCTGTTCTACTGAGAGACAGTTCATTGGCATATCAAATTCCCCCTGAAGTCTTGCCTTTTCAAAGTTTGGAAGCACATAAAAATAACAATTGAATTCATGAGAACTCTGTACTTATATGCAGATGCTTACTTATTGACTCTATTTACAGTATTCTTCAAGATGCCAATTAATGTGTGTGGCAGGGTATATATGTTAGAATATTTAAAATGTTGAACTCTTACAGCTAATCCAGAAATAAAATTGCATTTGCCAAATGGAAGAAGTCTAGTTTCTTATTTTTCTCTGGTTTTGTACATCATAGTAATAGTTAATCTGCTAAAGTACACAGACTTCTGAGTTTTTCTTCAATAGCAGACCCACTTGGAAGAGATTGCCACCTTTGTGGAACTTGTAATACACTCTGCATGGGAGGGAATTTTCCCTTGGCTGAGCTGCAGTAATCTTTTACAGAGTTTTTGGGGGCAAATTTGGTCATTTGACAGCTGGCAAGCTACCACAGTTCCTACAGTGTATTTTTTTGCTAGGTCTTAGCGTGCATCTACGCAGGCCTGTACACTTCCTAACCACAAAGTAATCTAAATGCTGAATGCATCAAGATCAGCACTAGAAGGAAATGGCAGCAGGATGTACTTCTCCTGCTGCTTTGGTTCCCAGTTGCCTACATACTGCAGCCATCTGGATCGCATGACAATGCATCAGAGAGATGAGAGGTGCTATCCAATCAATGTTCCCCCAAGGGCTGCTTGGATGTTTTGTACCAGCAAACAGAGAGCCACAGTAATGCACCAGTAAAAAACTTCGGTGCTTGATTGTGCTAAACACTGTCTGAGCACACTAAGAAACATAACACAACAAAACTTAGAGGTTAGATATTAGAAATATTTCTATTGGTGTTATTTTTTCAGAGTCAGAAGGAGTACAGAAGACTGAGCTGGGAAATCTGTGGGAGTACCAGCAGTTTAGTTGTAGCCTTGCTTCTTAGTCACAGAACTATGTTTCTTCTCCCCATCTACCCTGTTAACTTGATTTGCTTGGATACAGCTTAAAATGCATGAGAGGCAGTTGAAGAAATAGCTCCTGCTCAGTACTCCAGGTATATTAATAAAGTGTTGCTTTGAGAGTTTAACCTCTGTTGCTTTAGGCAATGTAAGTAGGTAGTGTCAGGAGGAAGGAGCCTGTCACTTCTGAAACCTTAAAATGATCTTAAGCCATTAGCCAGGTAGTTTTTTACTGTATTTCTGACTTTCAGTGCCCTAGAACTGCATCCCATCTTTCATTTGCCAGCTAGCTCAAGGGGTTGGAAAATGCTACAAGAAAATACATTTTTCAGGCAACTTCTCTTTCAGTTACTTTGATGTTGTGAGCAGTGTCTCAGGTGTAAGTAATTTAAACAGGAGTGCCCATTTTGAGTTGCTACTGCATTGTTCTTTGGTGGCTGTCAGTCATTACATGTGCTTGTACCTCATCTCTGTTCAACAAGCCCACCTTTGAAAAGGTAACAGTAAGAGTAAATGGGACTTTCTCTTGCTCAGCCAATGCTGTTTCCTTTGGGAGTATGGAAACTGTGACCTGCTGCACAAAGCAGGAAGAAGTCCAAGTACTTCACTGACAGTATCACAAATGCTTCAAACCACTTTTAAGAGAAGATGGTTTTTTGTTTTTCATTTGCTGTAATCTCAGAGGGAGTATGTGTAGTTTCTCAGAGCTGTTTGTTTGGTTAAGACTGCCAAACCGCACTATCTCTCTCTATGGGATAATAACCCAGAGGAAGACTTTCTCAGAACTGTTAACAACCATTCTTATTCTCTCAGGAATTTCTTGGCCATGTTTTCTTTAGCAAACCCCCCACAGCTGCTGAACTGGAGCATGAATTACACTAGAGACTTGTGACTTTCACATTGCTCTGTGAGGCTGTGCGTGCCTGTGTGCAGGCAAAAAATGTGAGACCCTATGGATCAGAACCATGGCGTGCATTACAGGATAGGAAATACCATGGTTTATTACTCATATGGATATTAGCATAGGGAGGTCTTTGATCTATTTATTGCTGCCATTCTGCTAATTCATAATTTAGCTACTATTTATCGTGTGGCCATGGCATATTTTAGAAATTGTGCGTACATTTCAGAGAAGCTATGTTTTTTAAAAAAATGCTCTATTCACAAACAAATGTACAACATAAGGAGGGGTGTATGCATGTACATATAGGTTTTTTAAAATCAACTTAATCTGAGGAGCACACATGTACAAATGACCTTAGCACTTCACAAAAATGAGACATAACCTCTGAATATATATAATTTGTTGTAATTCCTCTCACCATAAAAAGGAGTGGAAAATTATGGCTTTGTGTCAAAGGATACCTATCTGGTTGTAAGGAGTTTGATATGCAATAGTTGATAAATGTCCTCACATTTGGTTCAGCTGTATGTTGACCCTGATAAAGTGTGGTCAGATTTTGGGTAGCTGCTGTGGAATTCTTAGGCATCTTTCACCACAGAAAAATCCCCCTGGGATCTCTGTTGATATGAACAGACACCTTGACACCATCTAAGGACCAGGTCTAGTGTAGAAAAGCCAGTGTCTTAAATGTAAGTATGTGACCCTTAGGATTATAAATCAGTGGGTCTCTTGTAGTCAAGTGATGATAAGCTAATAAGTGCTTTATCCTCATACTGAGTTTGACCTTCAGTGTTTTTCTGCTGTCTGCCAATTTTATCTTTTGCCATTGTCCTTGATCTCATGAGGTTTCTGCTTTTATGACTGATGGAAATTTCTGGAACATATTTCAAAATTGTTTTTCTGCAGGCTTGAGCTCTGAGATGGTTCCAGGTGGGCCATTCACAGATCATGCAAACTTTTTTAAGAACATTGACTAGGATGCTTGCTTTCCTTCTTCCTAGGGAAGGCATCCAAAGGTTTGCCTCTGCTGGAATACTGGGGGCCTCTGCTGGAATTCTTCTTCCTCCATCACTAGGTTCACATTTGATGTGTTATTGAAGGACACAGATAATAGCACAACACTTTGGTGAAATTCAGGGTCTACTTATATTTAAAGCAAAGTAACTTGGACTACTTTTGGTCTCTGCTGAAATCATCTAGGATGAAAGAGGAAGCGGAGACAAACATAGGAAAAGCAATCTATAAAATTGCTGTACTCTAGAAGGGAAGTTTTTGAAATGTGAAGTTTCAGAGGATCACTGCTTACATTTCTCCAAACTGTGATGATGGATGCATACCATAATATCAATGATAAGTGTAAAAGCCACTGGAAGGAAGTTTTAAGGAATTAATTTTGAATAAGTTGCAGACTGACAGCGCTTGGGTATGTAAGCCTGAATGGCTGTTGTTGAACTCAGAATGTTTACATGGAAAAAGGGAGTCTGATGTCCTGCAGAGAGCTACATCATGATTCACAAAACCTGCTGCATGATTAGCAGTGGGTATCCCTTGCACACCTGCACTGTGCTTAATGGATGTTTGGCACTTAGCAATCATAGACTAGAACAAGCAAAGCACTTAAGTACATGCTTAAATTTAAGCATATGAACTAATCCCATTGACACAGGTTGAGTTCAATAATTGTCCTCAGGCTGGATTTTGCTGGATGGAGGCCTGAAGTCAAAATCTGAAGGCAATTGATGCCTTAGTCCTGGACGTGTTTAGTATGGAAACTTGTTATGCTCAAGTTCTAGTATTCATACTGAATTTTAGTTCCTCCTCATTTTCTCAAATAATCTTCAAAGGTTATTCCTCCCACCAGCTCCAACTGCCCATTTTCTTGGCTTGTCCTCATCTTATCTTTTCTCACCATTTCTCTTCCAAACATCAGTAAAACTCATTAGTCTTCAATAGCTATAACAGAGTTTGTTTATATGGTGCTTAGAGTAAAGTTTGGAAGAAGGAGACTGAGACTCTCCCAACATAAACTGGGCAAGATAGAAATCAGACAGCCTTTTTGAGGACAAGGACTTTTCTAAACAGTAAGGATGTGAGAGGGAAAGTTGCTAATAGTTATTCTTTATGCAAAGCCAAACACACACATGTAAAACCATGAGAGTTTCAAAATACTTTTTCTGAAATGTTGTTCTCTTTTCTCTGTCTTTCCCCTAAGCATTTCTGGGTGCTTTAGCACTGGGACTCCATGTTCATGTTGGCAGCAGCCTGAGGCTTTTAAAGATTAATGCTACTTAACAGAGAGCAAAGAACACCAGCTATAAAACATTTTTAGAAACACTCCAGAGAAAATTAAGCTTTGACAAAAATCTTGTAATAAGGATTTCCCCTGACAGGGTGAAATAACTTTTCAGGGTTATCCTTTGAAACTAAGTAGATTATAAGTTTGCAAATATCAATATTTTTGTTATTCTTTCTCCCCCCCAGTATAAAATGTGGAATTTTCAAAGTGGAGACACCCATTAACAGTTTTTAATTACCAGCAATTCCAGCTTCAAGGAAGGACAGAGGGAAAGAAAGAGAAATGCATGTTCCCAATTTGACTATTTACAAAGAATTGTGGTGAAGCAGATCTCTGAATGTTATTAACCTGCTAGGACAGAAGAAATTGCATACTCTTCCTCAGTGGAAATCAGGCAGCTCCATCTTAATGCAGAAGAGTGACATGAACAGCAAGAATCCAGACTGAGAGGACACACAAGTCTTTTCTCCAACTGATGTGTAAATTTCTCATCAGTCATTTCAGAATTTGCAGGTGGGTGCAACATAATTTATAATGTTGTTTTTCTTCTTGGAGAGTTTGCAACAAGTTTCTGTTAACACTCATAGGGCTGATTGAAACAGAGGTGGTGGGCATATTTTGTGGTTGGATGATTCAGAGGGGAAAGTAAATTGTGTGTATTAAGTTGCCATTAAGTTGCAGTGATTTGTCCCATATTGTACTGCTGCAGGAAAGCTGTGTTTCTTTGTTGTCAGCTGTGACAATATTCACATTTCTTTTCCTCTAGCCAGACAGACAGATGCAGAGATGGGTTTTTATTTTCTATTATGCCATTGAAGTACACCAGGAATAGTATAACTTCTCAAGGATAAAGATACCTGGTGTTGCCTTTTCTAATGGTGTCTTTAAACCCATGTGTACCTGTTTAAACAGATGTTTAAAATACCATAGTAAACAGATGAGGAAAAGTGGCTAGAGATATAAATGACACAAAAGGACAAAATAGTTACCCCTTCTTTGCACTAGGACAAGTGACTTTTATAAAAGGAACATCACCATTTTCCTAAGTAGATGGCATCTGAGTATGAAATCTCAAGTATTCTTTCTTTAACAATGATGTGGTCTCTTAGCCACAGGGCAGTGATCACTACAGCCAGCTGTGGAAGAGACAGGAGCTTTTAGCTACCTGTAGCATAATCCTTTCCTTATCTTAGTCCTTATATCTTGAGCCTTCATTGCCCAAACTACAAACAAATGGGGAAATGGCAAGTGGATTTTTTATGATGTGGTGAAAAGAACGGTCAATTCAGAACTTAAGTTCAGTTTGTTGAAGAAGACATAGCCAGTTCCAGGACTGGGAAAATGTAAGAAGCAATCTCACTTTTTCTGCCCAGTTGCTGGGAGCATGTCCTGAGGATTTGTCCCTGGCACACATGAGAGAATCATCCCTTGTCAGTGCTCTCCAGCTGGATGTGGCTGCTCTTGTCTCTACTGTGGTGCTATTTCACTGCAGATGAAAAACAGACAGCTGAGAGTTGCACGTGAGAAACCTCCATGGCTGAGCCTCAGCACTTGACATTGCCCTTCACATTTGGGCTGCCAAAATGCAGACGTGCAGAACGCTTCCACTGGCTCGTATTGCTGCCTTATCACAGGAGACAAATATAGCCTGGGGAAAGCATGCTGAGAAAGGCTACCTACAGCCATGAGAGAAAGAGAGAAATGGGAATAATTCCATGTGGGAGGGAAGATCAGAGTGTGGGAATTATGTCCTACATAGATGGTTCTGACACATCCCCTTGTAGTGTCAGGTGGGCAGCCAAGGGTGTGTGTGCCAGCGTGTGGCTGCCCAGGTACCTACTGGGACCCATGACTTAGGCTGAGAAGTACCTGAGGCTGTTTTAGGATGAGTCTCTACCTAAAGAGACACTGCAAACTCTCCACAAACTAATTCCTGACAGGAAAGGCATTTCTATCTACTATGTTTTACAAACTGGTCTCATGGGCTATTTATATGAGAAACTATAGAACCTGACACAGTGTTCTTTCATGTTACTGGTCAATTCTCATTATATCCTCAGCAGGATTTCAGCTCTCTCAATCACAGTTGTGTTTACAGTTTTTGCACACTACAAATTAACTGCTGCACTCCCTAGTCAGCATTGTTTTCATATCTAATGCTACAGACTCAGACAGTGCAACATATGCTGTTAGGAAAGAAAAACATTGAGCTTTGAGAATTTTTTTTTTTCAGAAAATCTACAACAGAAGAATTCGGCTTCTCTTTTAAGAAGAGATTTGCAATAGAAAACATTATCTTTAGCCTTGTGGTATCGCCAGTCAGGAAAAATTAATACATGTGCTGAGGGGAAAACTATTTCTGAAGGAAACAGGAATTATTCTCTTTATAACCATTATCAGGAACACAAGGAACTTTCCCAAGTTTTTTTTTGTTACCACAACAGTGTAGATTTTTTTCTTTAATTATATGATTTTTCATAATATATAGGAGGACACAGTATGGGTAATGTAGAATGTACTCTTATCCCTCAATGAGTTGCAGCTGGACCTTATTACTAAAGATTAGGAGCAAGCTGGATGATAACAGGCTGCACCTGTAACCAATAAGAACTAGTGGTACTAAAGAGGAGTCAGATGGCTGCTGCAAGGACCAGGAACAGTCAGTGCTCAGAGGAGCTGCCTACAAGACACATTGAGGAGGTATGAAACTCTGAGGCCATGGAACCCTTGCACCATAATGATAAAAGAACTCTTGATATATAAGACAATATAAGACAACAGAACTCATGATACATAAGACAACATATAAGGATAATAGAACTGTTGTAATATATAAGACAACAATAATAGGCACATCATATTCCTACCAATAGCTCATACTTTCTTCAGAGCAGTTCTCACAGAGAGATCTGCAGCTGCTTTACATCCTGCACTGATGTGGGTACCTAGAATTTTTTCTACCACTCGTATCATAATAGTGCATGTAAGTGCCAGTCAGTCAGATTCCTGATATGTCTTAAACATTGTTCCACCTCTAAATATTCTTGTTTTCAGAGAGAGAATAATTCTACATAGGAATAAAAGCAGAATCTCAGAATCGCTAGTTTGGGAAAGATCTCTCAGGTCATCAAGTCCAACCCTTAACCCAGCATTGCCAAATCCACCACTGAACCATGTCCCTAAGTGCCACATCTAAATAGCTTCTAAATAACTCCAGGGATGCAGACTCAACCATTTCCCTGGACAGCCTCTTCCAGGGCCTGAAAACCCTTTTGGTGAAGAAATGTTTCCTAATATCCCATCTAAACTTTCCCTGGCACAACTTTTGGCCATTTTCTCTCATCTTATTATTTATTACTGGGAGAAGATCAATCCCCCCTGGCTCCAGCCTCCTTCCAGGCAGTTGCAGAGAGCAGTGAGGTCTCCCCTGAGCCTCCTTTTCTCCAGGCCAAACACCCCCAGCTCCCTCAGCCTCTCCTCACAGGACTTGTGCTCCAGACCCTCCACCAGCCCCCATTTCCCTTCTCTGGACTCACTCCATCCCCTCAATGTCTTTCTTGCAGTGAGGGGCCCAGAAGTGGACACAGGATTCAAGGTGTGGCCTCACCAGCACAGGGGGACAATGGCTGCACTATGGCTGATCCAGGCCAGGATGCCCTGGGCCTTCTTGGCCGCCTGGGCACTGCTGGCTCATGTTCAGCTGCTGTCAGCAGCACCCCCAGGTCGTTTTCTGCCCAGCAGGGTCCCAGCCCCTGTGGCCCAGCCTGTGGCCCTGTCTGGGGCTCTTGTGCCCCAAGGACAGGCCCCGGCCCCTGGCCTGGCTGACCCTCACACAGCCGCCTCAGCCATCGATCCGGCCTGTCCAGATCCCTCTGCAGAGCCTTCCTGCCCTCCAGCAGATCAGCACTGCCACCCAGCCTGGTGTGTGTGCAGCTGGCTGAGGCTGCTCCATCCCCTCATCCAGATCACTGAGAAAGAGATTCAAACAGGGCTGGGCCCAGCACTGAGCCCTGGGGAGCACCATTGGCACCGGCTGCCAGCTGGATGGAATCCACTCACCCCCAGTGTCTGGGCTCAGCCACCCAGACAGTGTTTTACCCAGTGAAGAGTACACCTGCCCTCTCCATGGGAAGCCAGTTTCTCCAGGAAAATGCTGTAGGAAATGGTGTCAAAGTCTTTCCTAAAGCCCAGATAGGAAACATCAACAGCCTTTCCCTCATCTACTGAGCAGGTCATTTTGTCACAAAAGAAAATCAGGTTGGTCAAGCAGGACCCGCCTTTCATGAACCCCTGTCTGATCCTCTGGTTGTCCAGTTTGTGCCATATGATGGCACAAAGCTCTCATTTCTATCATTTGCTCTTTAAAAAGGCAACTTGTTAATGCACACATTGAAGCTAATCTGAATATCCACTGCTCCTACTCACCCACTACTTCAGCCACTTAAGGAATTCAGGTTGTAAGAGTGGAGTATGTTCAAAATTCCAGGGCACCGATCGTTCTGTGAGGTGACTCCTCTGTGAGTCAGAGTGTGAAGGACCTGTGGCATTTGCATGAACAGCTGAGACGCTCCATGACCCTGAATCCTAAGGACAACGTATTTGCTGTCTAGAGGCTGGAAGCCTGGCCTGTCTCAGCAAAGCCTGTTTCCTGTGTGCTAATGTGACTGCCATGGTGCTATTTTCTGTTATTTGCATTTGCTCCCTTAGAGGAGGAGTTTGGAATTTTCCCTCTTTTCTTTGGCTAAAAACACTAATTAAACGTGATCCAAACTTGTTAATAGTTTTAGCCCCCTTGACTCTGCGTTATTTTGCCCAGCTTAAGGGGATTTGTGAAGTTTTGGTACTTTGTTGTTACAAACTTTTAACTTTCCTATGCAAATATATAGACTATGTTAAAAAAATATTTTTCTCTTGTTGTGAAGAGAGTGAAAAATAATGCCAAATTTCAATACTGGAGGGGGTTGTACAGCTATTTCTTACTTTTTGCCTTTTTACAAAAGCTACTCGATTCCTCCTAAATACTGAGAGTTTAAAGAATAGTTACCCAGAGCAGAGCATCTCTGGCTGGTTTGAGGGCTGAGGCTGTAGACATCTGCCCTAAGTGAGGATATTCAGGAATTACTGCTGCCAGGTAAAAGTGTCATACACAATTTAATTTCCAGGAGAGCTTCACACCTAAAAATCCAGGTTCAGCACTTTGCTGTACAAAAAACAGCACTATACTACTCCAAGAGATAATGAGCTTCAGGTTCAAATCATCATGAAAATAGGAAAAAGATAGAAAAAATACTACTGGCTGTAAGTTCAATTACTAAACTATTAAATTAATTTTCTTTATATTTTTATGGGTATTGATTGTTTTAACTCCCTTGAGTCTCTGAAAATCCCAAATGTAGTCTGCACGTGGGCTGGACTCAAGAGAAATGTCTCCTGAAATAGGCCTTTTAAAATTAATTAGGGATGTGATAAATTGCAACAGGGAATTAGCAGTATTTGCTATGCAGGACTAAACCCTTTGTGCATATTCACATTTTGGGTTTTCTTATGAATCTGTAATATGATTTTTTTGTCATTATTTTAAGAGCTAGAATAAATGCTACATTGCAACCTATTAAAAAAGAAATAGAAGAAAATTCTGAAGCGTAAAACTTCATTAAAGTACAGCACCCTTTTTGTTAATTTTCTGCATAATTTTGTCAAATAGTGGCACAAGAAAAACATATTCCAAAGCTAAGTCTGAACTGGTAGCTTTGTTTCTCTCTAATTGTTGTGTCGATTTTACCCAGTAGAGAAATTGAGGGTAGCCTGGAACAATCCCTGATGGTCAATAAACAAATCAGCTAAAGCTCTCTATGCCTAAGCAGAAAACTGTTTCATATTCTGAGAAGGAAAGATGATATCTTTGGTTGGTTTCTAATAATCTTCAAAAAACAATTCAGATCTTAGTGTTCAATCTAATTTGTGGTTTTCGAAAGGGTTTCAAGACAGACCGGTGACTTTTAGCCCTGTTATCTTTTGAAAATGAATGCTGGATATTTGTTATGGTTATTTGTTAGCATGTGTAACTTTTTTTAGTATAAACAGGCAGAATAATCTTTTATATACAAAAGCCCACATACAAGGCAAGCATCATAACAGCACTGAACTGAACCAGTAACTAAAATAATATTTGCTGAAGAATACCACACTGGAGCTAGCACGCAGTTGTTTATTGGCACGGGTTAGTTCACAGCACTCAGTTTATTCCCCTGAGGAAAACACAACACTTGTACTTCAAGTACTACCCAGGGAGTACTCAACACCTTAACCATTTAGGTACTGGAGATGAAACTAAGGTGTGAGGTGATCAGTGAGATCATGCAAAGATTGTAAAAGTTCATCTGTGCACAAGGATAGTCAGGAGTGAATAGAAAGTTGGTTTAGTGTTGCTGTCGCTGTTGTGGAGAATCCTGGTGATTGAGGAGGGCAGGGAGAGCATCAAGAATATCTTTAGGCGAGGCTGGTAAGGGAAATAGCCTGCAGCCCTTCAGGTGATTCGCCCTGAGTTGTGCCAGGTAGCCCCAACTGCATCAGTGTTTGTTTAATACTGCAAAGGAGAGTGAATGAACAGAAAAGTGAGATTTTTCACCAGGTTTCAGGTGCCAAGTCAGCACTGCTCTGGCTCTATTGAACCAGGAAGCTCCTGTTAAACTGAGGAGCTAGTTCAAGGTGAGATTAATTGGCTGAATATTATATTGGATGTTGGAGAATGTGCTTCATAAAATGACTTAATGATAGAGGTCATTGATATGGCTGAAGCCACAAGACGTCTGAACACACTTAAAGATAAGCTGCTCCAATCTAAAACACTTGTCTGAGTGTTTGCCTGAAGGTGATTGCCCAACAAACAGTTTGTATTTTGTTTCCACTCAAAGATAGATCTGCTTACTCATAAGTTCTTTCTTCATTTTTAATAAGGGACAGTAATTAAAAATTAATAAGGTTTATTTAGAGAAAAATAGCTATTTCTGTGCATCTCTGTACTATTATTAAACTGAAAGAGGGAAGGTTTAGTTTAGATATCAAGAAGGAATTCTTCACTATGAGGATGGTGAGGCACTGGCACAGGTTTCCCAGAGAAGCTGTGGATGCCCCATCTCTGGCAGTGTTCAAGGCCAGACCAGCTGTGGATGGGCCTTTGGACAACCTGGTCTGGTGAAAGGTGTCCCTGCTCACAGCAAGAGAGCTAGAATTGGATGATCTTTAAGGTCTCTTCCATCCCAAACATTCTAGGATTCTATGATTATGCTTATTGTATGAATTTTAATAGCAGCACCTTAGACTATTTTTCAAAGGGTTTTTTGGTGGTTTTTTGGTTTAGTTTTGGTTTGGGTTTTTTTTTGGGTTATTTTTTATTTTTTGGGTTTTTTTTGGTTAAAAGATGTCTTCTATGAAATGATAGAATGGAGTTCTTTGTTCCACAAGAATAAAGTAACACTTTTCTCTGGAGGTGATTTTCTCCCATTTTTTTCCTCAGCCTTTCCCAGTGTGCTTCAGATGCTTCAGAAAGGGATTGGTGGCTTCCTCCCACACATGTATAGTGCTTTTCCTCTCTTCTTCCAAGATCAGAATTAAATAGGAACCAGAAGTCATAGTTTAGTGCATATTGTTTAGCTAATTCTAAATCACAATGAGAATTTGCTTTGTTAGCACTTTTCCCTACGATTTCCGATTTATAATTGGTCTCATTAATGACTTTAAAACACACAGGAAAGTGAAATTTTCCTGCGTGATGCCTAAATTTATGTACCTAACTACCACAACTTTGAACATGGGCTGTGGGTGTTCAGAACTGTCAAACCTTTGGGGGTTTTTCTATCTGTATTTCTAGATACAAACAAAAGCACAAAGCTTACAGAAGCAAACCATGATTTTTAGGAAGAGAGCACTTCATTGACGAAAAAGAGAGGCCAGTGTGAAGCAGCTGAATAAGAGAAGTGATACAAATGACAAAGGTAGGAAAGAAAAATGAAAGCTCCCACATAAATTAATATCTGTTAAAAACAACTGAATTCTGAAAGTGACAGTGCTTTACTATAAAACCAAAACCTGGCTTCATCTTGCAGACAAAGACAAATTCCAAGGCAAGCATAAAAAGTGGTTTTTCCTTGAGTTAAAAATATTGTCCTTGTCTCTCTGGAAATCAATTTTATATAATCAAAATGCTTTCAAAATATTTCCAGTCACCTACTGAATGTGCTAGTGTCTGCCAGCATCTAACTTGATGTTTCATTCCTAATAGATACACAGAAATAATGAAATAGGAAACTGACTTCTTGTCAAATGGAAATAATCAGGAGTAAGAGAAAGAAGATGTAAAGGGACTTCAGTGGAAAATCAGGTTGCATTTGCAGCATGCAGATAAACATGGCATACCTGTTGGTTTCATATTTTCTTTGCCTTTCCTGTACTTTGAAAAGGAATTTTGCTTTCACAAAGCTTCATGAAATTACAGTTTTGAGAGAGAAAATATTCCTCTGTGACCTGCTCCAAAGCCCACAGGAGCAGCAGAGATAGTCTGGATAAGGAAGTTCATTCCTTTGACACCACAATCACATCCAAGCCTTTTCTAAGAAAAGGATCAAACTATGTCTTAGCATTATTTTGTGAAGGCACAAAATGGCTGTTTTACCATTTGTGAGTGAAAAAGAAATTATTATTTGATGCTTTAGTAAGACCAGTATTTGTCCAGATTAGTCACTTGATTTCATTGTAACAGTAGGGACAACACTGGAACATTGTTATTGGAAGTGTGTTATTTAAAGAGTTTCCGGTGTCTGAGTGTGTCCCCATTTATAGCTACGAATGTTCACCTTACCAATTTCAGTTTACCAACTATTTTGATTTCTATCAGTCTGAGGGGTTTTTTTTTTCTGTATTTCATGAAGTCATTAATTCCTTATTTAATCCAGCATCTCTCTGTTCAGGGTGCCAACACATTTCTGACTCAACTTTAGCTCTGTGACAGGAGCAGATCTGTTGTAGGAGAACAATAAACTGAGAACATTAATCTTAGGTCACCACATTAACTGTGCAATCCAGGCTGTGTCTGAAAATCATTGGAAAGATAACTTTCAAATTCAAAACCATCGAGTTTCCCAACTTTTTTTGTTTGAGATAGACATTTTTTTAAATGTTGTGATTGGCACTTTGTAGGTTCAGAAAACATGCAGATATTGGGCATGTGAGCTCAGTTCTTGGATTTCTTCAGAGATTATGGCAAACTTTAATTTCTGTGTAAAATTCTCTGGCCACAGTTATTTCTTCCTCAAATCTTAACCATATCAGCCTACAGAGTGTAAACTGCCAAGAGTTCATTGTTGTTCTTTGTTCATGGTAACACAGAGGTCTTGTGTCACTTGGGGACTCAGGAAATGCTAAAATATAAATTACTTTTAAATTATCTGCATGTAAACTGCTCATACTCTTTATTAAATAACTATTAGGGTAGCAGAGCTGAGCTTGACCAGAAGCTCAAATGAATGCTGGATTCTATCCAAAACTTAAAATAATTGTAGTCTTTCCAGCGTGGGTGTAACTTTCACATTTGAGAATACATATACACAGGATTTGGCTTGGGGTTTGTCTTTTAATTTTTATTCTTAACCACACTGCTGTAACTCCAAAAGAAATGTTATAGGAAATAACGTTCCATGCAGAGAATTGCTTTTTCTTTGCTCCTGTCCAACAGCAAGATCAATAAAAGTAACATGACAAAAGTAATTTTCAGGTCTATTAGTAAAGCTGTCTGTCATAGAAATTGAATGTTACGTTGAAAGAAGAAGGAAATTTTTCATTTATGTGTTCATTTCCCTTAGAGGCATTTAGCCAACTTGTAGCTTTTGCATTTTGAAGAGTGAAGCCTGGATATATGGACTCTTTTTGTTGAGTTGTTGAGTATTTCATGCCTACACACCAGAGATATTTGAATCTCGGACATTGATTCAGCCTGTGCTGGGAAGTGTGTGCCAGGTCCAGATTTCTGATGCACATCACATTTTACTTTCCAGTGCTATCCCCTAGCAGAGAGGTATTTCATCAGTTTTTGTTTGGCATTGGCTCAGTTGAGCCTAACTTCCTCTTAAGAAAAAAAAGGAATTGGAAATTTTGATTTGTATATTACTTTGGTGTACATAAAAATGTTTTTAGTG
Source organism: Camarhynchus parvulus (assembly GCF_901933205.1). Classification (NCBI taxonomy): domain Eukaryota; kingdom Metazoa; phylum Chordata; class Aves; order Passeriformes; family Thraupidae; genus Camarhynchus; species Camarhynchus parvulus. The sequence goes on along the minus strand of NC_044575.1, from coordinate 13,014,750 downwards.
AGTGATTTGGAGCCCACTCAAACTAATGATCTGATTCTCAGAGACTGAGGCAGTCTTGGGGAGAAAACAGTTAGGGTTTAACTCACTTTAGGGATTAAAAAAGGTAAGGCAAAAACACAACAGCTGTTCAGGATATAATGTTGAAGTCTCCTTTGGGAGGAGGCTATGGCTGAATACATGACTTAATCTAATAATATCTTTATCATAGTCTAGAAAAAAGCAAGAGCTGACAAGGTTGAAAGAACACACTTTCCGTAATCTGTAATTCCTGTCATCACTAATTTAGTGTTGGATATTTAATGTTCTGTCATATTAACGATGCATGAGGAGCTCAATACCGATCCCGAGAGCCCAGGAACACGGCTCTGGTGCTCTGGGCTACCGAGGGCTGTCACGGCGCGCTCGCACCGGTCCCTGCCGCGTCAGGGGAGGCACGTCCCGCCCCCGCCCCCGCCGAGCGCTCCCGCAGCGCCCTGCTCGGGGCTGTTCGGGGGCGGTGCCGGGGCGGAGCGGCGCCGGGGCGGGCGGAGCGCGGGGCCGGAGCCGCGGCCGGGGCCGCCGCCGCTCCCGGCAGGTGCGGGCAGAGCCGCGGCCGCGCCGGCCCCGCCTGATGTGCGCGGAGGCGGAGGCGGCGCCCGGCTGCGCGCAGGGTCCCGCCATGGCCCTGGCGTTCTGCGGCGACGAGGGCAACTCCACCGCCTACAACGTGGACCACGGCGTGCTCAACAACGGCTGCTTCGTGGATGCGCTTAACGTGGTGCCGCACGTCTTCTTGCTCTTCATCACCTTCCCCATCCTCTTCATCGGTGGGTGCCTGCGGCTCTCCCTTCCCCTGTCCGCCTGTGCCTGTCCTATTTGCCCCCCTTTTCCTCTGCCTCTCTGCCCCCGTGCTGCTTTGCCGCGTCCCCCCGCCCGGCTTTGTCTCGCCGTGGGTTTCCCTCCCCCGCGCGTGTGCCGCGTTTCCCCCCGCCCGCCTGGCCTCCCCTTGCCGTGTCCCCCGGCCTGGCCCTGCCCCCGTGCCGTGCGGGGAGGCTGCGCCGCTCTTGGGATGCGCTGCGAGCTGCGGGATGCTCCGGCGGCCGCCTCTCCCCGGGCAGCCCCCGCACCGCCCGCTGTCCGCCCGGGCAGCGGGGCCCGTCTCCGTCTGTCGGGGCAGCCCGCGGGGCTCCCCGCAGGTGAAACCCCTTGCGCAGGCAGGGCGGGAACGGGTGATGCTGGAAGAGACCGCAGGATTTGCCCTGCCGGTGCAGGGCAAGGAGCAGAAATAAATGTGCTATTAAAGCCCAAGAAACCTGACAAGTAAGTGTTGCGTTATGAAATATCACTCCCAGCAATTACTGCGGGGTCCCAGTCGCCTGGCAGCCCCCCCTCATTACAGGTCCTGCCCCGCTGGCTTCTGCGGTACCTGAGGCGGGTACCGCGATTTAATGTCACAAGCCCGGCGGGGCCGGTAGGTGGCCCGGTGGTTCAGCGCACGGGGCTGTCACTGCTCCGGATGCCCTCGTCCAAAGCCTGGACCGGCCCGCGGAGAGCCACGGCATGGGTTGGAGTAACACTCGCTCCTGGGGATAGGAAAAGTTCCGGTGGGGAAATAGCAGCCCGCACGGCTGTGAAAACGGGGTTAGCTGCTTAGGGTTCCCTGCATTTATCTGGAATTTCTCAGTGTTGCTAATTTTTAGCAAGATAAAGCTTCACACCTCATCTTTTTTTTTTGGTTTTTTTTTTTTTTTTTTTTTTTTGTTTTGTTTTTTTTTACTTTTTAAAATAATTAAAGGGAAAAGAAGTAGTGCGTTTATTAGAGTGCTTGTGTGTATTTGTCAGAACGTTAATTTGTTGTTCATTTAAGCTGTGAATAGATTTGAAAAATGTTTAGTGCATGTAATTACTTGATAGTAAGTTGCTAGAAGTATAGGAATTAAAGGCTATGTCCTGTCTGAATTATTGATTTTATTCCATATGAAGTGAGATAGTGAGAGCACAGTTCTGATAATAATCAAATGCACGTGTGTTTAACAGCACAGCTGTGTCAATGTTGGTATGCAAGGTTGTTACATACGTGGTTTGGGGTTTTTGTAAGCAGGAGCTTTGTGTGTCACTCTTGTAAAGAAAGCTCTCTATAATTCTCTTTTCTCTTTTAGGATGGGGAAGTCAGAGTTCCAAAGTACATATACATCATAGCACATGGCTCCATTTTCCTGGCCACAATTTACGCTGGATACTGACTTTTATCCTCTTGTTTGTGCTGGTGTGTGAAATTGCAGAGGGCATAGTGTCTGATGGGTAAGTGTTTGTCTGCCTTCTCCTGGTAGCACTGAGCAGTTTAAAGGTTTCAGAGTAGATATTTCCTCCCTAAATTCTCATCTAAACAATATACCTTGTGGTTGTGAACATATAATCTGTTTTCTTAGTGATTAACCTACCAGTCTTGTATCAGAAATTCCACAGACCTTGCCAAGTGATGTACACATGCACAACTGACCTTAATCATTTTTAGTTCAGCTTAATGACACTATCTTTCCAAAGAGCAATCATAGATAAATCCTAATGATTCAAGCAGATGGTGACATTTTCATGATGTGTTTTATGTCCAAGGACCCAATCCCACAGTCGTTACTTAGGAGGAACTCCCATGTGCACAGTAGGTCACACCATTCACCCCCAGGCTGAGTTCTTTTCATCTAAATAAGAGGAGTGAATCTGCTGGGCTTAAGTCACACCCCACAGGGTTTCTTCTGGTGACTGTGCACTATATCTCCTGTGTTACCTAGAGCAGAGCAGCTGATATTATATGAGCAGGAACCATCATCCTTTATGCAGTTTAGGATGTCACTAAACAGAAATCTGTGGGAAAAAATTATTCCAAGTGAAACAAGTGATACAGGAGAATGATATATTATGAAAAAAGCTAATTATATAACAATGAATATGATCTCTTCTTATGAAGAGAGGCATGATTTTTCATACTGATTATGAATTTGAACCCAAGGATTATGAAATGGAAGCTCCTAATTAAATAGGGAAAAACCTCCCTGATTTGCCATCTATGTTACAAGTATCCACCAACCAGTGTGAAATGCACTGCAGACTTCTGGTGTAGAAAATGATATCATCATTATTATTTTAACTTCTCTTAAACATATATAAATAGGATGTTTCTTGCTGCCAGTTTTTTTTAAAGGAATTTTTCTCTTGCTTATTCAGAGTTATCAGATTGTGGGATGCTCAGAGCAAAATCTCCTGCTTTGAGTTTTCTCCTTTATTTTTCTCGTTAGCAATGCCTCTCATTATGTTTATTTGCTATTTAACTTGACTCAGAACACTGCTGTTAAGTAATAGGTGTCACCTGATGAGAATCAAAGCTCCGAGCTCTGCTGGGGGAGTGCCAACCCACAGTCATGCTTCCTGAGCATTCAGCAGGCTGGTGAGGGCTCTGGTGAATAGAAGGGAGTTTTGATATTCATCAGCTTTCTAAGAACCAAAATGGATTGTGCTGGTGAGTCCTTTTGGCAGCAATTGGCTGCTAAAGGCTTTGGCATCTCAGCAACAGAAGCGGCCTATTGGAGGTACAGTTATATAGGGGAATTCCAGCAACTGTGAAATAAATAGATTTTAAAAAGCCTCCCACTGCTGCAGTGTTACCTACTGAAGCTTAGGCTGTCTGAAGAAATCTGTTCTTGTTGGGTTTTTTTTGTCCTTGCTGAGAATTCAGCCCTGGTGTATAAAATCTCTTGGCATTACTAGGAATTTCAGAGGATCTTTTCTCATTTTGCTGTATTGACATCCAGCTATTGTCAGCAAGAGGAATTTAGTGTTCATGACAGGCTGTGAGCATGGCTCCAGCCAGCTCTGCAGAGTTCACCACAATCATCATTGAGGGAAGGCTCTCCTTTCTAGAACGGAGATGCAGGAAATGGTTGTCCTGAGCTCCTATGGTTCTGCTAGACATTTGGAATCTTCTGCTCTCAGAATTGTGATGTCCTGTGATGATCTTTGATCTCCCTCCCAGCACAGCTCTTCTTGTCTGTCCAAACTCCACAAAAGTACTGTTTGATGCATCAAGAAATCCATTCAGAGGACACGGTGTCAATTTCCCTAAATGTTTGTGTCCTGAAGTCATCTTGGTGTCTCCTGGTGAAGCTGGCTGGGAGACAGAGGAAATTGTAGCCCTTGATAGCTTAGGGCATTAAATTCTTTTTGTGAAAGAAAGAAGAGGGGAGAGGGAAGGAAGAGAAAATGAGTAGGAAGAAAGAGGAGGAGAAAACATATTTCTATTGAACACTGCACAAACTAACAACATTGCCCAACAATTCCAGTATTCCCAAAGGGCTGTATTTGGTAGGACCCCTTCTGCTGCTGCCTGAAGCAAAGCATCAGCACAGTTTTGCTTTATAGGACAAAACATAAGAGTGCATGATTCTGTTATAGGGTTTTTTTTTGTTGTTGGCTTGCAGTCACTGAAGACAGATCTCACTGTAAGTAAATCCTGTGCTGTGGTGCTGTTCCTTCTTTGAAACTGAAAAAAATGAAACACTTTCACAAAATGCTTCTGTAGAAAATCTTGAACTGTGCTGTCAGTTGGTCTTATCTGCATATTTTGATGGACAGCTCCCAAACTAGTTTAGCTTAAATTAACTTTTCTCATTTTGGAGATGAGCTGCTTGTCCTAATTTAAACAAGTGTTCCAATTTATTTCAGTAGGAAATAGGAGTATACACCTTTCATTTTCAGCACAGGGGAGGACTTTGAAATCCAACTGTATGAGTTAGGAGCAAAAATTCAATTAAAACTTGGAGAGGTTTGCATCCATAACTCATTCTAGAAAGTCCTACATCAGAGCAAGGTACTCTTCATGAATTAAAAGGGAAACATTTAAATAGCTGAGAGGTTTGACTTTAACAGATATTTTTTTGTTTTGAAGGGTTTCTGAATCCCGCCACTTACACCTGTACATGCCGGCTGGAATGGCATTCCTGGCAGCCATCACATCAGTTGTCTATTACCACAATATTGAAACATCCAACTTCCCCAAACTCTTAATAGGTATGTCTCAAAATCTGTGCACCTGGAGGTGTGGCTGTGGTGCTGTGTGCTGTTTTCCTTGGTGATAGGTCACTGCAGTTCTTCTATGACCAAAGCTACCCCTCTATGTATGTTCAAACATTTCATTCCTTTTAATGCTTTTAACTTCTAATAATAGTCTCAGGGGTTATTGTAATGTTCTCAGGGATTCAATGAGCCAAAGACTTCTCTAGGAAAAACTGCTTTTGTGGGAAAAGTAGCATGGGAAATTGTTAACTCTAAATCCAAACCCCCTTGTCAGCCTGTTGTGTGGAAGTGTGATGCAAGAGTGAAGAAATCTTGGTGTGTGTGGTCTGTTGAAATATGCAAGGAGCTAAGGAATGACATCGCTGACTTCCAGTCATGAATATATTACTCTGCCTGCTTGCTCTTTCTTCACGTTCCTAAAACTCCCTTTGAAAACTGCTTTAAGGCGTTTTGAATGGAAAATGCTATGAATGAGAGCTACCTAGTCTACTCTGTATTTTGCCAGATTGTGAATAAACTGTAGCTATAGAAAATCCATTGCTGCTGGAGGTCATGCACTTGTTCATGTGTTCTCATCTGTTTAAGTAGACTGCAGTCTGGGAATGGCTACATGTTTAGTCACATCCTGTTACCTGTTATTTCTTCGGTTCTGGCTCATCAAATTTTGTTTGAGCTGGATTTCTGTATAAATAGATCCTGCTAAAGTTTGTCTTATGCCATTGTAGCTCTGTGTATCTGAGTTCTGTTCTAGCTTTTGTCAGGTGGGGAAAAGTCAGTAATAACTAGATTTGAGAAAGCTTTTAAATATTGAAGATTATTTGATCTACATGTTGGGGTAAGTGAGAGTCCTGTTCTGCAGAAATAGGCTGTAACTCCTGAAAATAAATCCTCTCCAAAGACTTAGATTTCTATCCAGGCTTAGCAACCTTTATGTCTTCTCCTTTGGGACTGCTTTTCTTCCTCTACCTTTCTTTTAAGTAGGATCTTTTTTATCCTTTAAGAACAGGTGAGGTCATTTAGTTGCTTTTTAAATAAGTCAACAGAGTATTTTTAATGCTTTCTCACAGGAAGGCATTATGCCTCAGGAAGCATTGCTAGCCTGTTACAGTTGCCTGTAAAGCAAGCAGTGATTTTTGTGGTTTTGGTTTTTAGGTTGTTTTGTTGTTTGGGCTTTTTGTTGTTTTGTTTTTTAGGTTGTTTTGTTGTTTGGGCTTTTTGTTGTTATTTCAGATGTATAATGCAATGTTAAATAATTTAGTGTCACAGCCATATTCCTGCTGTTAAGTCTTTGAGAAGGGTAGCAAAGTTACAGCTGGTAGTTGATTACCCATTTTTGCATAATTCCTGCTCAGCAGAGATTTCTTTTTTATGATAATGTTTTTCAGTGTTTAGAGTGCTGATGCAGGATAAACTCTGGACAACACTTGAATACTAAAAAGTTGTGCCAACAAATACCAACACTTAAGTATTATGGATGAATTTTAATTTTGCAAGAATTTCCAAGAAATAGACTCTCTTAGAAAATCTGGTCCTAATAGCTCTTAGGCAAGAAAGAAAATCAGACCATCACAGTCTTTCCCACTTAGCATGTCTGATTTGAATTTTAGTCCAAAATCTTCACAAGCTGATGGTCTTTGATTTTTATTTTCTCTTTTCTTTTGTTTTTCTTATATTTGTCCTAAGACAGACATTTCTGGAAGTCTCTATCCTTTGTTCTTAACTGCACAAACTGGGAGGATTGTTAGTTATCTTTCAATCTTAATTGCAACTACTCAGTATTGACATCTGGGACGAGACAATGAGCACTTTATGCAAGTGAGCCCAGTATGGATAGTTAAATTATACCTTTACTCACCTGTCAACCCACTAGAGTGCAGTGTGGCCATGAAGCAGCTTTGCTTTAGAGCCTCATTTTATAAGGTAAATGAGAACCAGGAGGGAAAGCTAAAGCTGGTGATAAGCTTTTTGCTGGGTGTATGGGCAAATGGGCTCGTGTAGAAGAGATCTAATGTTGCACACACAGAGAGCAAAGTAGAAGAGCTGATGTGACATCTTGCTGCTTCTGAGCATCAGTGAATTTCCAGCAAACTGCAGGGCATCATCTGCCTCAGCTGCAGGATGAATGCTTACAGCTGCAAAGAGTTGGTAGCTGTTTAAAACAAAGATAACAGAGCCTTATCCAAAAACTATTAAACCCAGCAGGGGAACTCTCACTGATGCAATGCAGTAGAGCCTTAAAGGTCTGGTTATTAATTCTGAACAGGGTGAAATTTTCCAATCCCATGAAATTCTGAGATGTGTTGTTTCTTAAAGATCCTTTTCACTCTGTACCTCAAGGAAACCAAATCCATTTGTTGCTCTTCTTGAACAGGTAAGAGGCAGATACCATGACAGACGTGGGGATTAGTGTGTTTCCTTCGGTATGCAAATGGAGGATTCAAAGTTCCTCTGCTGATCCTGACCCTGCCTTTCAGCTTTAGCCCAGGCACTTGGCTGTTTTGAAGTAGTAATTCTTAGTATTTCTTAGCAAAAAACATTGACAAGGTTTGGAATATTTATTCACTGAAGCTAATGATTGAGTTCATGAATGCAGTTGAGTGACCCAGCTATTGGAACACCTTGATCTGGTCTGAAAGTGTTCTTTTTCTGTGTGATTTTGGTCTGCAATTATATTTTAACAAATGTAGCTGTTCCCATGTAGTGCTGTTTACCAGGGCACTCTCATAATAATGTTGATTTTGATGCTGTTTGCACCACATGGTTGCATAACATTTGTACAGTTAAGCAGGACTCGTTTTAGAGTAGTTTTCATACTGGATTGTAAAATCTGCTGCTTTCTCGATATTTAAAATACACAACTGAATGGTAGCATCTGACTCCACTATTTTTAAAGTTAGTTTCTTAGTTTTAAAGATAATTAAAACTCAAAAATTAATAGTAGGAGAAAACTACGAGATAACAACAGGACTTCAAGGTGTTCATCTGAAATGGGTGGTAGTGTGGGAACAGATGAATTTTTTCATTTTAGAAAATTATCCTTTTTTAAACTAAATTATATGACTGCTTTACAGTATATGCCACAGCATATGTCACAGTTGAGATGGCCACAATACACAGAGTGTCACCATACAGTTTCAGAAAGATTCAACCCATACAGAGTCACATCACTTCAGAAGGCTGCAAGCATCTGCTCTTTCTTGTTCTTTAGCCCAGCCTTTTATACCCCTCAAGTTCATGCATTGCACCTGTGTGCCCTCTGTTCCCTTTGGTGATTGGTCAGTGCGCCTGGGCACTCCATGTCTCATTACCTTCAATATTATCCACCTGTCCTGCACAGCTGTAGCCCATTAGGGATGAGGCTCTGCTGCAGCTCCACTCCCAATTACTACAAACTGTGTGCCTACACCTTACTACTCCTAGACAGGGATCTATTTTTCTGATTCAAAATTTTTGTCCCTTTGCATTGTAGTTGTTTCCCTTGGAATTGGTTTATTCTCTAAAATAGAACTTCTTGCAGAAAAATATTGCTTATTGCTTAGTACAAAAAAGTTTCTCTCCAAACAGGCACAGGTTAATTATCAAATCCCATCCAGTTAAATGTGTGGCTTTTTTGATTGGACTTAATTCAATAAAGGTGTAGAAGACTTTGAGTTGTACATTGCCTTATATTTCAGAGGTGTGGCCCAGGTGAGAATCTACACCTTGGTGGTGTGGGTTGAGGTATCTTACATGGCCCAAGAAAAAGCAAGGTCGTTTAGGCATGTAGCATAGGTCTAAAGCAATCCAGTAAATGCCTCTGTGGTCTGATCACTTTGCAGTTCAGACCAGTTTAAGTTCTCAGTGATAATTTCTAAAAACTCTCAGCCAAAATGTACTCACCAGCCAGATGAGAAAGACCTCATCTATGAAGAACAGAGCCACAACTGGATTTTCCAAGGAGTCTTGAGTGGCCTGTGAGCATTCTCCAGATCAGATTAGATACATTTGTTTTCAAAAGTGAAAAGCTAAGTAAATTCAAATGCTTCTAAGGAAGTGTGACTTGAGAATGTTGTGCTTGGCACTTCATAATACTTCTTAGATAAAAGATAAATTAACATTATAACAATAATAATAAAAGGTCATATAGACCGTTATTTAAGCCCTAAATGGAAGAATGGCTCTGCTAGTTCTTATTTGTAATTCCAAGACATACATAACTGCCTGTTGGCTTGGTTATTTTTTTGCAAGCCCTCCACTGGTGGATATTTTCAGTGTGCAATGTTTAAGTCCCTTTTATTCCAAGAGGGATGTGTTCTCAGCCTGTTGTTGGAAGAATGAAACAAAACAAGGCTTAACAGATAAAGGTGGTTAAGAGTAGAACAGCATGGGAGTGTAATTCTTGGATGAAGTGAGACTTGATAGTCAGAAGTACTGCAAATAGGGAGGGATAGAGCCTTAAAGGAAGGAAGCAGCCTGAAACAGGATGAGAAGCAATCTAAGTTGGGAAGATGGTAGGAAGCCTCACATTAAAAAAGCTAAAGTTTTACAAGAGAAATTTGGTTAGTATATCTTTAAAACCCTCTCTGCAACCACATCGGCCACTGAAGTGCAGTGTGCAATACTGCATGTGCAATGTGCATACCTGACCACTCAGTGTTTTTCTCTTATGAACTGGCCTCTTAATTTTAGAGGAAGAGAGGCTCCCTTGGCAAATGTCCTAATGCACAGTGTTTCTGTACTGTTCCATTCACTGTCCTCATTAAAAGGAGAGGTTTTAACTTGATTTCTGTAGAAGCAGGACTGGCAGTCCCAAATCTCACATGGATTCTCTGCATTGAATTTAGCTTTGCTTGGAAGGGTAGTCCCAGAGCACATCTCCAGAGAGCTTTCTGGTGCCTCAGCATAGCTGGAACACCACCAATTCTTTGAAATTTATGGAACTTCGTGATGATTATCCGTATTTAAGCTAGACTTAGAGTTGCTAATGCCTTGGTTGAAGTCTTTCTGTGGTGTTCCGGCAAGGCACTTGGAAAGCACATCCAAGCTTTTCTTGGCAGTTAGAGCTCATTCCATCTGTTGCACCATGGCAGATACATTAGCAATGAAAGGTTTATTTAAAAGAAGATAACCCTGGGAGGCATTTCCTTAGGAATAGGGAACAGGAGCTGGCTTATGGTGTGATGAATGGTATGGAGGGTGCTTCCAAGCCATCAGAGCTTATTCCATGGATTATTTAACTGTAGCTGATGGTAGCATGAGCACCTTGAGACAAGAGGTTTCTTAGAACACTAAAAAGTGAGAGTTGTATTCCATGAATGCCAGAATATACTTCCTTGATGTGACTGTTTTATCTACATTGTAAATTACATATATGCAATTTTTGTTGAATGATAGTGCAGCACCAGTTTGGACAAAGTATTTTAATATCTGTTCCTGACGCATCCCAGAGATTCACAGGGAATTTTCCTTCAAGCCACATTCATAGCAGTCTTGTAGCATTAACCAAATCTGAAAAACATTATTCACAGGCACCTTTACTTTTGGAGCAACAGCCTCCCTTGAGCTGATCATGTGGACACAGTTCTACAGCAGATGAAATTTCCTTCTGCAGACTTCACTTTGTGAAACTTATGAGATATCACTAAATCTAATAGAAAAGGCATTAGGAACTAACATTATCTCACTATTTTAATGCTTTTGGAATTAAATTAGGGTTCTGTTTGACATGAGGAAGGCCATTCTCTGGTTTTATATATTTTAGTGAATTATTCTTTAATTCTATTTTATTATGCCTTTGTGTATTTTTGCAACCATGGAGCTGGTTAATTTGTTTGAGTTTTTTCTCTACAGCATTGCTGTTCTACTGGACTTTAGCTTTCATAACTAAAACCATCAAATTTGTGAAGTTCTGTGATAATGGGGTTGGATTTTCTCAGCTTCGATTTTGCCTCACGGGACTCTTGGTTGTTCTTTATGGAATGCTACTAGCTGTAGAAATCAATGTCATCAGGGTGAGGGTAAGTAACTGTGCTAGAAGTCTCCTGTGGTTTTTACTGGTTGTTTTTTGGGTTATTGGTATTTTTTTAATCCCTTTTCTAGGTAGTTGGTGTAAAATGCGTTACTAAAGGAGAACGAAAAATCCAGTTAGAAATTTGACTATCAAGGGCTAATAGTATTTCACTAGGCCAGATAAATGTGTAATTTCAAAAAATGCCAGACTCTGTTGTTGATAATTTAAGATCAATTTCATCTGTTCAAGTTTGCTGTAATTTTTTTAATTATTCTGTTTCAGTCATGAGAGCCAAGTATTTCTGATGCAAGAGAAGACTGGTAGAATGGAATTGTCTGCTCTATCAGAGAATATCTTAGACACACAAATAGCATCTCTCATTTTCCAGGAGACAATCAGAATAAGTGATTTATTTGGGCTACTAGGTTCCTTCCAGCTATATTTTTTTCCCTCTGCAGTGTCTGCAGTCATAATATAAACTGAGACTTTGGAGACTGCTGGATACATAAATTCCAAAGTTCCCTTCAGCTGGCACTCACCAACTGTGCACACAAATTAAATTTAGGAGGGAAAGAAATATTCCCATGTAATTTTTTTTTGCTGCAGCACCAATAGCTCCATGTTCTGAGCTAACAAATGTGAAGCAGTGTGGTGTGGGAGATGAATCCCAGCGATAACCTCAGGGCTGTGCCTTAGCTCCTGTGTCCCATGTTGTGCTGCCTGGAACTCAAAGTAATGCTGGGACTGTCCTGTTAAAGTAATTGAGGGGGTCAGTCTCTTCTGACATGTCTCAAGTGAAAGGACAAGAGAAGGTGGTCTTAAGTTGCACCATGGAGGTTCAGATTAGTTGTTAGAAAAACTTTTTTTTACTGAAACAGGGGGCAGGCACTGGAATAAGTTGCCCAGGGAGATGGTGGAGTCACCACATCTGGAAGTGTTCCAGAGGTGTCTGGAGATATGGTGTAGGGATGATTAGGGTGGTTCTGGCTTGGTGGTTGTACTGGATGATCTTGAAGGTCTCCAAACTGTGTTGATTCTGTTTCTGTGAGATGGTTTGCAGTTTTTTTCCCCTGCAAGTATGCAAATTTTTGCACCATAAGCAGAGTCATAGTGAATTATAAGAATTACTTATTTCTAGACTGGATGCCTCTGATTAGCCTCAGTACCTGAGGAAACTGGATTGCTGTATTGGTTTAGAGACTCGAATGTCTTTTAAGAAACCAAGACTGATTCATTGATTATCTGCAATGTCGTTATCTATTCTTTGTGCACTTGTATTTTCTACTCATTCACTGTGATTCTGCTGGCATTTTTCTGCATTTCAGAGGTATGTTTTCTTCAAAACTCCTAAAGAAGTTAAACCTCCTGAGGATCTCCAGGATCTTGGTGTGCGATTCCTGCAGCCCTTTGTGAATCTGTTATCCAAAGGAACATACTGGTGGATGAACACATTCATCAAGACTGCCCATAAAAAACCAATAGACTTGAAAACCATAGGCAAGCTTCCCATTGCTATGAGAGCTCTGACCAATTACATTCGCCTTAATGAGGCCTTTGAAGCACAGAAGGTATGCAAAGCATGGAATTATATCTGTCTTCTTTCTCAGAGCTTGTGTTTTTCATTAATTTTTATCATACAAGCATGACACAAGGAGATATAAACAGATATGATGCAAATGAAGTATTCATTGGCACAGCAGTCCATACACCAAGAGACCACATTCTCAGTTGTACCTCGTACAAATAATGAAGTTTCTCTAATCAAACGTGCATGTCAAACACATTACTGGTTAAATGTGTGTAAAATGTGTACAGCCTCTATTTTGATGTGGAAAGTAATCGTGGACTGTGTTCACTGAACGCCGTTATTCCTCCTAATAAGACCCTGGAAACATTCACAGTCTGTATTAATTAGGCTTTGCAGGGCTATTTTTTTTCCATGTTATTTCAGTTACAGTTTGTCCATAGGAGAGTTCAAGGCTGAAACTACCTCAGCTCAAATTAATATTCACTTCTCAGAGGGAGCTGAGTGTGTACAGTATTCTATGAGAACTTGTTTGCATCCTGCCTAAAAGGTGTATGCTTCCAGTCTCTGTGTTCACCAGAGAACAAAAACCTGTCACTTCCCTCCCTCTTTTTTTTTCCTTCCTCAGTAGGCCACAAACAACACACTTGATCCCCATTAAAGGTAGGAAAGAAATCATGGTTCCTTTTGTGGAGAGGAGTGCAAATTATTGCTTTGTTCTGACTCTACAACTCTACAAAAAGAAACAATAGTTGTAGTTCCTCTGCTTTCTACCTGAGAGATTACAAATGGTTGTCAATGAATTAAAGCAGTGATAAAAACACCAAGTATTTGTCAGACCTGAGGTTAATGTATAACATAATTCTTATGAATTTTAATTTAATTCTGACCAGAACAAAAGATCATCATCTCCCCAAGGATCCAGATCCATTTGGCGTGCTCTCTGCTGTGCTTTTGGAAGACCCTTACTCCTGAGCAGCACGTTCCGTATTCTGGCCGACTTGCTTGGATTCGCCGGGCCGCTCTGCATCTCAGGGATTGTTCACAACGTTGGAAAAGGAAATAACACCATCCGCCCACAGGTACTGTCAAAATGTCACCAAAAGAGAGGAGTCCAAAAAGGGATGCTGTGACTCTGTATTGCTTGTCCTCAGGAAGGAAAGCGACTCTCTGCTGTGTTTGTGAGTGCTGGCAGTGCCAGTGTCCATGTGCTACCTGATACCCACCCTTGTACTGTGATGGAGGGCATCCTGTGCAGGGCAGCAAAGGTGATGAAGGGACTGGAACATCTCGGCAAGGACAGGCTGAGGGAGCTGGACCTGTTCAACCTCAAGAAAAAGTGACTGGGAGGGGACATAATCAATTTATATAAATATCCAAAGGGAGGGTCTCAAGAGGATGGAGCCAGGCTCTGCTTGATGCTGCCAAGCAATAGGACAAGAGGCCATGGCAGGAAAAGATGCACAGGAAGTTCCACCTGAACATGACAAAACTTCTTTACAGTGTGGGTGACTGAGCACTGGAACAGGTTGCCCAGAGAGGTTGTGCAGTCTCCCTTGCTGGAGATACTCAAGAGCAGTTGGGATGCAATCCTGTGCCATGTGCTCAGGGATGACTGTACTTGAGCAGAGAGGTTGGACTAGATGACCTCCAGTGGTCCCTTCCAACCTGATCCATTCTGTGATTCTTTTGGGAGGAAAATATGTGAGCCATGCATCTAGTCAGCCTTGCATTCTGGAAAATAACCTCATTCAAGAGAACAGGGAAGTGTACCCAGAATCCCATCAATATCCTAAGGTATTTAGTTGCAGTCTTGAGTAGAGATTGGATCAAGTATGTGACTAAGTGCTTTCCAGAAAGGAAAAGTGTTTTTAATAGGCTTGGCTTTTCATTTCTAAAAATGAGGGATGTCTAAGAGGATTAAAGCAGAGTTTTGTCATCATCATAAAATGCCAAGTAATTTAACTGTGACCAAGCATTCCCTCTAGTGCCTTTGGGGAGGCTAGTTTTGAAAGATCAACTGAAACATATTTTTAAGGGATGCTATTTAAATGAATGCTTACCAATAGGAAGCAGACATATTTCTTGATTAACTAAAAATAACAATGTAACTCAGGAAGCATCTTTTCATTATAAGGTGAGGTCACTCGGGCTGGATTTCTATGGGATAGATCAGTTTATTTCTGCAGCTCACTTAGTGTCTGATATAAGACTCTTTCTAAAGTCTGTTGACACTAATGGAAATATACCCATCCATATTTAAGTACTCTTTGGATTAGGTCCACTGTAAATATTGAAGTCCATCAGCTGCAGCGCAGAAAATTTAACAAAGGCCTCAGGCTAAAATTAACTGTTTGTCCATTTTGCAAACCTTATCCTAATATTTGGAAACTTTATTATAGTGAGTAGGTTCAATGGAAACCATTTAAAGCAGGAAATGAGAAAATTAGGACTACAGTACTATGTTGCAGCAAAGTACTGTGAAAACTCTTGATTCTGCTTTTCAGTAATTTGTCTGGGACACTGTTTCAGCTGAAATTGTGGTTTAATATCATTTACAGATTGTCCTATTTAATTCTCCTCTAAAATTGTCAGCTACTGCTTCTCTGTGAAAAATAAAAAGTTCAGGTCTGGTCCTGACAGGCCCTAAGCAGAGCTTCACCAGCCTAGAATCCTCACTCACTAGCTGAGCAGTACCTCACTGTTGTCATTGACACCAATTTGGGATCGCGTAACAGCAATATTCACTGATGGTCTGTAGTCCACAGGTGACACTTAAGGGTGTATTTTAGCTCTGCTTATGTTTTTCTTATGTTTTGACATTGTTTTTGTTTTCTGGTAAGGGTCTAACTACATTTAAGTTTGAAAATTGCTTTTTGCTGGGTGAGATGAAATAGCTTTCTAATGAAGATATCTTTCTAATGCTTCTATTCTCTTCTTTTTGCTGGGTGAGATGAAATATCTTTCTAATGAAGAGCTTCTATTCAAACCATCTGGAAGCAGGCTGGGGTGTTCAGGAGAGCTCCCATATATGTTCACATACCTAGCCCACTTGGTCTGTTTTGGAAAGAAATACACCACCTCTACTGCTAGGAATGCTATATCCCTGCTTGTAATGAATCAAAAGAGGAAAACCTTGCCTTATAGTTTGCCCCTGTGAACCTCACAGGTGTGAGAAACAAGCTTTCTAAAATGATGTCATATGGGATGATAAGTGGGGGGAAACAGTGTTTGTGCTTGGTGCGCTGCTGAGTTTGAGGGCACTGGAAAGAGTTGGCACACAGTGGGACAGAATCAGATAGGCAATAGATGTTGTGAGTACGATGGAGAGTGTCTTTTTACCCATCTCTTACCCAGCTGCATCTTAAATATTTAGATTGAGATATTGTAATGAATCAACTGTATCTTTCAAAGAGAAATTCTCTTTGTGAAACTGAAGGCGAAGGGATAGAATAATTGTTCTGTTCCTCATGTCCTTTGTGACAGATATAACCCACCATGGAGCTGTAACTAAAATCACATGGGTGTCACAGGCAGTATTAACTGCTCAAGTTAGTGCTGTACTTAGTCAGAGCACAACAGTGTCTTAAATTCTGTCATGCTCTTCATGTTTATTTATAACTCCAGTATCAATATTTATGGCCACCCCAGAACATTCCTATGACACAGATTTCTCTGAGTGTTAATCATTTCACACTGGAGAAGAGACTGACAGGATGATAACCTTTATCATTTGCTGCTAGCATCTTCCACGTTGCAATGTTAGGATTAGCAGTTCCAGTATTAGGAGTGGCTGCTGACATAACATGTTCAGAGATGCAGCAAACTCATTATTTAAAAATCTCTAGTAGTCATAGGGCCCAGTGTAGCAAAAAGCCCAGTATTGACACTAAGATTGTTTGAGTCTAGAGTGTCTATGCATTTAAATAGCAGCTTTTTACTCAACCTTTTACTGGTTGGAGCAACTTTTAAGAATTGCTGTTACCCTGAAGTTGTCAGGAAGGTGGGACACTGAATAGTCCCAAAGCCATTTCTGAAAAAAAAACCATCTAATTATTTCTGTCAACTTCTCAAACAAGGTTATTTGCCTTGTATGTGAAAAATTCAGGAAATGTTCAGATATTTCTGTTTCCCACAGGCTGACAAGTGTGTGTTGAACCTATTGTAGCTTAAACACAGGTATACCCAGTAAGCCATAATGGCCTGATAATGCATCTGAGGCTTGGCAAACATCTTGCTATCAGCAATTGTGTGATCTTTATGGATGTATGTTTGTCCTCTTTTTCTCTCAAGGGAGTATTAGAAGGAAGGATGAGAATATTCATCTCACTTTCCCTCCTTGTCTATCAAATAATGTTTTGATGGGGATCAGTGCTGCACCAGAATCTCATTGCTAGACAAGCATGATTTGTCAAACATAGTTGTGGGAAAAAAAAGTATTCTTTTACATACAGTAAAGTGATATTAGCTGCAGAGATTAGCAGTACTGGCCAGATGTGTATGGAGGACAGCACTAAAAACCTGAACTTGTAAGGCTGTAAATAATCTGGAAGAGAAACTCATTTTTAGTGTACTATAAACTATGTGTAATAGGAAATACTGCTGTAGCCTATGAATTGCTATAAGTAATTAATTAGGGCTTTAAAATCCCTTCAGGGTGCAAATAGGTAAAATAGCAGTTAAATGTCTCTTTATCTGAACTATAAATGCTGACATGTATTGTAAATGTTCAGAGTTTTACAGTTAATACAGATTTTAAAATCTTTCTCCTTTTACATTCCTTGTCACCTCTGCTCCTCTTTTCTTCTTTGCTTTATATCTCTGGCACTACTTGGACACTTTTTTTGGTTCATATGGCCTATTATTTTTTTCCTGGGCAGATTTTCTTATCTCAATGATTTGAATTGGCTCAGGAAGAAAACCAGTTAGCTCCCCAGCTAGTGCACAGTAAGAAACAGAAGCGTGCAGGTTGGAGCAACCAGGATATAAATAAGAGTAGGGAGAAATTTGTTCCTTTTCCAGCTGGTTCAGCCAAAAGAACAGCTTAAAAACCTAAATTTTGCCTCTGTATGAACTTGCCATATGGGGTTTTTATGAAGTTAACTGCCAGGTGCAGATCAGATCTAATAAAATGTACAGACACTGAGAGTTTGTGAAATGTAGCTGATTAAGTGTTATAGCACTTGTGAAAACTTGAACAGCAAAGAAACTATGTAGGCAAGAAAAAATGTGCTGAGCAAGGGATCCAGCAGGAGTGTTAAGTTCAAGAAGCCTTCTGAAAGGGAATAGAAGGATTCATCTTCCAAATTTTGCCTTTAATGGAAGCCCAATCCAGCAATCAAAGTTTTGAAGGAGCCAAGAGGAGAAAGAGGAGGATGGAGACATTTTAGTTACAGGAGGCTTCTCGTGGTGAGCCAACCTCTCAACTTGTTGTGGCACCAAAGATGTCAGCTTGTTAAATATAATCTGAAATAAATGCACTGTTTTCCCATTGAGCTGTAGACATGCATCAGAATGCACTTTGGTGATCTCATGAGCTTGCTAGAAGGTAATGACCATGTATAATGTGAACAAGATGCTGCAGGCCAAAATAATTTGCATGGTTCCAGGAGTTTTGGGTTTTTTACGAGTTCTGAAGGTCATTTTTAGTGTTCAGTAACCTGAGGTGTTAAAATTAAGAGAGTAATTTTCCCCAAAGGATGTTAACTGTTCCTTTTTGATGATGGGCAGTGCACATTTTTTAATAAATGACCATATGGAGTGTCCTAGAGTTTTGGAAGGATATCAGAAATACTATAAACATCATTTTGCATTTAAGTGAAGCTTACTGAGTTGGCGTGTTATGCGACTGTGTCTTTGTGGTGATAAATTGTGAGGTTTCCGACAAGGCTGGGAGCACTTTCAAAGTAATAAACTGTGATTATCTCTGCTTATTAATTATGCAAATTACCATTGCACCTCAACTTTCTTTCTTTTTGCAGATTAAAATTCTTGGTGTTTTCTTTATTTCATCGCAAGAGTTCCTGTCCAATGCTTATGTTTTGGCTGTACTCTTATTTTTTGCCCTTCTATTGCAAAGGACATTTCTGCAAGCATCATACTATGTTGCTATTGAAACGGGAATCAACTTGAGAGGTGCAATACAGGTACCCAATATATTACTAATTAGCCTTTTCACACCCTCATAAACATGTAGTTTTAAATATAAATTATATAGTTGTTAAATTCTGAAATGCTTCTCTCCTGAAATGTTTTGAATGTACCATTGCTGTTAGAAATTGTGCTAGCCCTAAGTTGTTTCCTTTGCATCTCATTTTGGTGATTTTATATAAATGTTTATTTTCAATTTCCAATTATGTATTTCTTCTTACCTTCGAGTAAATTTGCTGACAGTAAAACTGAATGTAACTTTTGAAGTAATTTAGGTGTGAACTGCACTCTCCCATCTCAAAGGCATTTTTTTGGTAACATCACTTCTCATGCAAACAAAGCATCTTTAAAATGTATTGCAAATATATTTTGGACAGAAGGATAGGCTGTATTCCCAATGCATGAGCAGTGTTTTATTCCAGGGGTCACGCCGCAAAGTCTGCCGGGCACAGTGGAGTCTGTAAGCATTGAGCATAAGTCAGATTGCAGAAATGGGGTCTGTAATCGTTGTATAGCTGACAACTATAGATCAGAGTTTGATGTAGCGTACAAAGCTCTGTGCCTGGAAATGAGAGAATTTGGTGTAAGATTACAGTGTGCCCTCAACAGCATGAAATCCAGGCTTAGTGTAATTTATAAGTTACACTATTTATCCCCTGAGCTGCATGGATCCTGTGGAGAGTCTCCATGATGGATGGATGCTTTCAATAGCAGCCTAATTGTTTAATTGTCTTTTGATCTTACACTTGGAAGCACTTGTCAGCTGACAGACTTCTGGTTTCCATCCATTGGTTTTGCCTGACTAGAGTAAAGTAGAAAAATTCTACAGGAATAAAAACTTGACCCGAAAGTACAAAAAAAAAAAATTGTGACTTGTCTCAAGTGGAAGAGCTGCAAATGACTAAAAAATACAAGGACCAAAGCAAGTGCAATAGGGGAATAGTTAGAAAAGAGAGCTAAATAAATTTTGTTTAAGAAAAGCTTTGTATTTGCTGTTCTGAGTATTAGAAGTCTAGGTAATGCCAGTTGGACTATTCAAATTGGAAAATTTTTAGGCAGCATTCTAAGCAGCAGATCAATGTTAATGGCAGTCTCCCTGCCAATATTTTTATACTTTTTTTTCTATTTTTTTTCTTTAAATCTTTTCTCTCCTCCTGTCCTGTGTAAATCTGCCACTGTTCAGTGTGTCCTATTTGATTTTTACCAAACTAGCTGATAAAAGTGTGCTTTCATTATTCTGTACTGTGTTATTTTTATACCTGGTGCCTGATTCTGCTCTGAGGCAACTGCTTAATTCAGTACAGAATTGTACCCGAGACATTCACTGTCTGTGAATTAAACTGTGTAATGGAACTGAGTTCTCTAAGCAGAATGTAGAAATGTTCTCAGTCAGGGACATTGTGCTGAGGTTGGATGAGACCTGAATCAATTGCCAGAGAAAAATATCAAGGATTATAGTACATGAAGGATTATATATTGAATCTAATAATATCTTAGTGTTAGTTACAGGAAGGGCACTTGGTGGAGATGCTGGGTGTAAATCAATAAGAGAGTGAAACCTTTACTGCCTAAAAATGCCCAAGAACCACATTAGCTGGATTATGAAGTTGCTAATGTGTTCTTGGACATTTTTGGGCAGTAAAGGTTTCCTTCTCTTATTGATGCACCTGAATGAAAAAAGGGAGTACTTAGACAACCAAAATGCACGTAACAGCGCTGTGCTTTGTGTCAGGGAAGATGAGTAGCTTTAAATTTTATGAAATAACATAAAAGGCCAAATTTTATTCTCTTCACTCAAGTTACTGGAAATATTGTTTGCCCTCAACATGCTGGGCCTGGAGTTTAGATGGAGCTAGAAGTCTCATTTTATTTCTGTATGCTAGTACCTTTTGATCTCTCTTCCAGACAAAAATATACAATAAAATTATGCAGCTTTCAACTTCCAATATGTCTATGGGGGAGATGACAGCAGGCCAGATCTGTAACCTGGTTGCCATAGACACAAATCAGCTGATGTGGTTCTTCTTCCTCTGCCCTAACCTTTGGGCTATGCCAGTACAGGTAAGGTGATTAAATGTGCTTTGGTTCTTAATGCACCTCAGTCTGTAGTGGTTCATTGCATGCGAGTTTTATGAAAGTGGGGATATTAAAGAAGTTAAAGAATAACTTGAAATAAAATTTCAAGCTATTAACATCTAGAAATATTGTCTGTATTAGGTTCCATATCTGTGACTGGACTTCAGGTATTTATGATTGTATTAAGGTCTTGGCTGCTGTCAAAAATGCTTTGCATTTGTAACAAGAATTTATAGGGTGCAGCAGGTTGCAGTGCATTCATTTATTACAACGGGGAAGTTAACTGGAAGATATTGCAATCATTTGTCTTCTGAATCCCAGCAGAAGCAAGAGAAGTAGCATAAATATGATTACATAGAGATGATCCTTTGGACATGCCTTGAAATTACTGCTGCTTTTTGGATGAAAAATTCCACGGTTTGTCATTGTTTCAAAGGCTTTTTTTTTTTTTTTGTTGGAGCATATTTGTTATGTAAAATGGTTTTGCTGCTTTATCCTCTGGTGTCTTTGGCCTCCTATATCTAAACAGCCGTCTGATCCCTTCAGTCTCCTTTCCTGCTCAGATCACCCTTTACTTCTATTTAAGAATTAGACGAAAAAACTGACAATAAAGCATGAAGTTTCATCTGATACTCAGTGCCCTGCAAGTCTTCCTGCTTTCTTCCAGCTACTTGGTGCACTTTTGTTGGGTGTGCTTTTTGTTGTTCAGTGCTAGCAGTAAATACAAACAGAAGAGGCAGTAGAGTTTAAATTCTCTGTTTGGCAAATTTGGTATTTTCTAGACGTATAATTTCATTTCAAAAACATGATGAAAACTTCATTGTGTTCATGTCACAAAGGCAGTCTGGTTCCAGCACCACACAGAGGCTGATTTTGCTGGTGTGTAAGTCAGAAACCTGCAAGTAATCTATCCAGCAGCTTTGCATTTTGGGTTGCTTGCCCTTGCCCAAAAATTAAATGGTTTTCATGAGGCTGTATATAGACACCACCTGGCAGATTGAGTTTCCAGGCAGTTTATGGTGTGGTTTTAGGGGTGTTGCTTAGGAGTTTGTGTCCATCAGCATCTTATACAAGTGATTTGTCTTAATCTCTGATAAAACTTTTGCTAGCTCCATGAGACTTGTGCAAAGCCTCAGATCAGGATAGTGAGCCTATTAAGGTGTGAACAATCAGAAGTTTGTTGACTGATGGCTTCTTTTAACTGTGCTTTCTACATGTGTGAGATATGCAAACCATGCCTGTTAAAATATTGAGATTTAAGGTGATTGTGGCCATATTTATTTTACTGTGTGGTTACCTTAATGCAGTATGAATGCATTTTTCTCCTCCAACAGAGTTACTCCTGTGCAAGAGGTATGGACTAGTTTTTCTGATCTACTCTGGAGGAGCTTATATGGCAGTTTAAAACATTTTGCTTTCTAGAATTAAGGGAGGGTGATGGATATAGCAGTTATCATATGGAATTTTTGAGAAAGCAACTTATTTTTTGGCATAGTTTCCCTGAAATTATGGGTGGGAGAGGAAAAATGGGAACCGGATTATTTTAAAGTGGGGAGGAAAAAAATTATTAAGGAGTATGGCCTAATATTGATGTCTAATTGCAAAAGAGAGGATAATTATAATAATAATAAATTGAGAGGAAATTTCATATTAGATATGGTTACATATTGGCAGTTTGTTGGTAATAATTTGGATGTCAGGGTATTTTCATTCCTTTTATGGGAAGCACACAGTAAAAAGTCAGTGATTGTAGACTGCTAAAGTAATATTGCTGAAAAGCTATGGAGAGTCAGGAAGAGTCCACCCCCTTAATGATAATGTCTAGGGTATCAATTATTATAGACAAACTATGTACAAGCTATCAATTTCATGTACACTTATTTTCTAAGACCTCTCTGGCAGCTCAGCGTAGAGAGTGCTTTAGTGCAACTGAGAATTAATCCAATTCCATTGCATATTCTGTAACAACATTTTGTTCTAATGGGCCAGAAGTCACATACTCATAAAGACTTCCTGACAGTCTGCAGAAAATAAAATTATATTTGCATTAGAATTCCTGCTGTGATGCTCCTTGCTAGATGAGGACGATCAGTGCTGGAGCGTGCTCCTGTTTTGTGGGTCATGCCAAAATCAGTGAGTCACATTGGCCACAAAGGCTTCTTCAGGAGGTTTTTCCATAGCTTTCATTCAGTACCTTGTTTTATGAGGCAGTGAAAACAATTACTGGCTGCTTGAAAGATGGCTAATACTGCATTGCACAAACTCTGTGATTATTTAAAACAGGTTTTTAATTGTTTTGTAGCTCTTAGTCTAGCAATCAACATTTCAGCATCTGCTGTAGATTTTAAATAGCCATTCATGACAAGGTAGGTTTTCTATACAGTCCAGATAATTTGAGCCCCATCTTTGCTCTGACTGGAGTCAATGGGAGCTTTATCATTGCCTTAAGTTACTGTTTGAATGTTATTGGAATCCATGAGAAGAGGCCCAGGGATGCCAGTCAGTTGAAAGATGCCCTCAGTAGGTTTGGCTGAAACCCTGGGAGCAAAATGAGGCCTTATAAAGGCCTTCCCCCCATGCCTCCATTTGATAAATACCCTTGTTTGATTTCATTGTGATTATTAAAAAATCCTGTATTCTCATATCTCTGGCTCATTGGTAGGGACAGCTTACACTTGTAATGAAAGGACATTTGTCTCTTTCAGAACTGCCCACAAAGCAGTTTCTGGCTGCAAGTACTTGCCATCCTTCAATAAATAATCAAGACAAAATAACCAGAGCTATTGGTGAGCATTTCACTCCTGATATTTATCTCTGGCAGAGAAGAGCTTTGGGATTTTGATGAAGGAGAAGCAGTGTTTCGTTACACAGACTTTTTTTAAAAAATATGATTTTTGCCTTCTCAGGAATATTGATGAGAGCCCTCCCATCTGCCAGATAGTGTCCCCCAGAGCTCAGATGTTATCTGTGTAGTCTTTATTCTTGACTCCATACTTTGTGATGTGATATAGAATTATGTTCAATAAGATTACAGCTCTTACCAGATACAATTCTTCTCCTTTGTTTTCCATACATGTTGAAGGTATTTCAAAAGTTTGTCTGTATTATTACATTATAAAGAAAATGAAAATGGGATAATTTTTAACCTATTGGAAACATGGGATTTTTATTGCCAAGACTGACCCTCTCAGGAGCTAGGATGAGGGTTGGAAAAGCAGCTGTGAGCTAGCAACTCCCTCAGGATCCAGCTGGGGTGGCTTTCTCCTTGTCTATGGGAGAAGCTGATGCTCTCTTTTTAGAACCAGGTGGTCCCATAATGTCCTTGACAATCAACCAGTAGTGAGGGACAGCAGGAAAACAGGGAGTCAGTGTTCTGCAGTGGCTTCTCACTGTTCAGTGCTTTCCTGTATTTTGAGTGCCCTCAACATCTGCCCATGATGAAGCAGCTGGGAGTGAAAATCTTGATCTGTAAAGACCAAGACTATTTTGTGTTATGGAAGAGAGTTCTGCCAGGGGTATCTGGCCTTGTGTGTTTTGTTTGGTTTCAGACACTCATTAATTTCTTGACTTCAGGTGGAAACAGATTGCTCACTTACTCATCACTGAAGGATTTTTTTTAATTTGCAATTTAACCTTGCCTCTTATTAGATTTGTGGTGCATATACAATGGGATTTTACTTTCATGTCAGTACATATTTTCTTAGTCAATACTGTGGCTCTTTTTGAGAGTCATGTTTTAGTTTAGTTCGGCTGTAGAGAGGCATCAGAGGGTTCCTAAGAGGAAAATTTTTTTTTTCTCTCTGTGCTTTAAAATGATGGAAATGTGGAAACTACAAACTCCTTTTTTTCATATAAACAGCCAATTCCTATATATGTGTGGAAATAGGCATATGACTATTACGCTTTGGAATGATGGAAGATGGTGAAGGTTATGAGAGTATACAAGCATATCAATAGTAGTAAATAACACATTAAGGAAGTTTCCAATTATTGGTTTTTTTTCAATTAAGGGAAATGATGAAATTAACTTTTTATCCCTGTGTCTTCTGATTGATTTATCAGCTTACACTTTTAAATACTTAGATTGTCAATGTTGCAGATTGTTCAAGAGTCAGTCATTACATAGTGATAATTAACTTTGGTAGATTGTATATATTGTTTGTGTTTATTGAGCTGCTTACAGTAAACCCTCTCCATCCAGACTGTGGCTTTCTTCTAGGTTCTTAATTATCCAAAGACAAAGGTTTGGGGTTTTTTTTTACAATGTTTCTCTAATTCTCTTTCAAAAGTAATTGTCTTTCTGGCACTGTAGATCCTAGTTAAATTATAGAAGATACACAAACCTGTAAAACTTTCTTTTACTGTGCATAATGGGGAGAAATACAGAAACAGAAATACAGAGAATGCCCAGGCTGGGGGAGGGGCACTGGGTGGGTGTCTGGGTCCCTGGGAGAAGCCCTGACTGATCACATTGGCTGTGCCAGCAGTGCTGAACTTGTGACATTTGGGGTGGCTCTAACTGCAGCTGCAGTTGGTTGAACAAGGTCCCATACGCTGAGATTGGTCTTTGTGGTGCATACCCCAAGTGAAGCCAAGATCTCTCCCTCACCTTCTTTTATATCAACAGATAATTGTAGGAATTCTTCTGCTCTACTACCTTCTTGGAATCAGTGCCTTAATTGGAGCAGCAGTAATCATAGTCCTTGCACCTGTTCAGTACTTTGTAGCAACAAAACTCTCACAGGCCCAGCGAAGCACACTGGTGAGTGTCTTCAAACTAATTTGTAATCTAAATATCATATCTGGTAATTGTGCATTGGTTTGTGCCTGGAATTACAACGCTAATCATGGATGTTGACCCAGAATTGCTTCTCAGACATTTTATAGTGTTCAAGAATGCAACGTTCAAGAATGTGAGATTGTAAGCATAGGCAGTAAATACATATTTTTGGGGGTTTATATTTTTCAGCAAGTATGGTTCCCTAAGACCAAAAAAACCTTTAAAACCTTCTAACTTACAAATACAGATGATCAGTAGCCACGGACTGAAGAAGCTGTGGGCAGTGCACAGAGCTGTGAGTTGTGCAGGGCAAGCTGTCCAAGGGGAAAGGAAGTAGGAATGCTGTGTCCAAACTTGGACCCCAGATGTGGAAATCTGTCAAACAGATTTATTGGAACAAACCCCATGCAGTCCTAACTCCCACAGTATGTGGCTCAACTGGGGAGCCTAGAGGTCTGCTAAGTCACAAGCTGTTCCTTGATGCCTCATTTGGCTTGTCTATAATTTGAATCACCTGCACCACTGCTGAAAATGTTACCTTGCTTCATTGGCATTCCCATGCCCAGCTGCTGTGAACTTATTCCACCTTTCAGCAACTGTTGCACTGCCAAGGAGGCCACAGGAACTTGTAATGGAGCCAGAGCTTGCTGAAATCTCTTCCACCACAGATCATGGGTCGTGATGAGAGTTATTTGTGCGTCTTCCTGTGTGTAGAGGAATTCCTTCCCATCAACAGTATGCACCCTTCCAGAAATGTGGACAGCATTCATTCTTGCAGCATCCTGTCATAGTCAGTGTCACCTAGAAATTCCTGCAGATGGGAGCAGTGCTGTTTGTGATGGAAATGTCTGGAAATGATGGGGGCTGCTTATAATTTATGTGTCATCCTTATGCTTAGGGAACTGGTGTGTTTTTATTGTACTCTTCAGGTAAATGTGTGTGTAAATGTTGCAGGAGTACTCCAACGAGAGACTGAAGAAGACGAATGAGATGCTGCGGGGCATTAAGCTCCTGAAACTCTACGCTTGGGAGCACATATTTCACAGCAGTGTGGAGGAAACCAGACAGAAAGAAATGACTAGCCTCAAGTCTTTTGCCCTTTACACCTCCATATCCAGTAAGTCTGTTCCTTCACAGTAATCCACTGCTCAGCTAAGTGCTACTGAATTAGTAGCTACTAATGAGTTTACCATTTCTCTGTTGAGATTATTTCAGTTGCTTTAGGCTCTGATCTGTACTTCTCACTTTCCATCTAGTCAGACCCTGCATTTAATTCAGTAGAACTTTGCTTGTATGGGAAATATGCCTAAAAGAAAAAATCTGTGCTTCAAAGAATTGACTTTTTCTGGACAAAAGCTTTCAAAGGACAAATGTTTCACAGACTGTATTTAGCCAGCAATATTCTCTTCTAGAACACAGCATTCAAGAGGAAACTGATGCTGAAATTTATTTTTTGAGGGTTTTTTCTGCATTTTGCACAATTCAGAGCATACAAATAATATGTGACAGGCATTATCTTTGCACTGAAGCTCCAATAGACAATATTTACATATTCTTACTCAAAACTTGGATTTCTTGTTAAAATAAGTGATTGTTAAAACCATTTCTATATGCTGGAAAGAAAAGTATGAGCATTCTGGCAATTTCATCATTCTGTATCCTGATTCTTTCCTCTCCTCTTATTTTTCAAGCTGCTTTAAGACTTTATTGTGTTTTTAAAAAGATCTACAGCAAATCGAACTCTGTGTTTAAGGAGATTATATGCAATACCTATATAATTGCTATGGTAATATTTTAGAAATAATTAGTAAAGTCACACCGAAGAATATGTAATCTGTGAGATATTAATGAAATGGAAAACTTTAGCAAAAAGTTTTTGAGCACCACTAGGTACCTGTACAAATATCTCCTGGGATAATAAGGAGGCCTAGTTCTTATGATCACATAGGTAATGTACTCTAAGAGAAAGATCATAATCCCACTGAATTTAACTGACATTGAATTGAGATATTCCTTGTCTTCTGAGACCAGAATTTCTCTCTGGCAATCCTAAGCACTGTGGGCTTGGAGAGGAGTTTCTGCTTTGACATAAAACAGAATTTAGCTGTATGCTGTGTTACTCCCGGATCAACATAGATGGGTTCTCTTTGTCTGCAGTGCTTCATGTGGCATTAAAATCTATTTATAGTCAGGGCCAAGGGTTCAGCTGTAGGGCTGTGAAGGCTTATTGGATTTTACATCCTCACAGAGTCATTTGCAACAGCTAGGAGAAGGTGTATTCATCCCAGGGGTAATGATTATTCTGTGAAGCAATGACATAATCTGTATTATTAGAAAAACTTTAAATATTTACTGATGCTTCTTGAAACATTACAAGTTTGCAATTGCATTCTTATTTTGTATTAAATGTGATATTTAAGTATGGGCAGGACACAAGGGAACTTCTCAGTTGGGGTAAAGCAGTGCAGCTTTATGTTGATGGTGCTTATCATTTTGGCTTATAAAGGTTACTGTTATTTCAACCTAGGAGTTGCACCTTCAGACTTTGGCAGAAATTACATTTGTCTTTGCCAATTTGCACTTTTGCAGACTAAAAAGGGAATATAAATACAGGAGAATTTGCTCTTTTACCTTAAATATAATTAGAATGAGAGGCATAATCAGCCCAAAACACATTGGCTAATATTGTAGTGAACACATTATGTAATTTCTTTCGGAAAAAAAAATTAAAAGGCATTAGAGGACCACAGTTTTTTGTATTTGTGATCTGGAGGAAGACAGAAAGATGCTAGAATACTAAGACAGAAGAAAAGATATTTTTATATGTAGTTCTTTTAACAGAGTGTTGAATAGACTCTGGAATTCTTTTCTAAGTACACATAGCCATTAACAGAAATAAAGAATGTGGTTGGAGTTACTTTATTCATAAGCATTGGATTATAGAAAATATACCTACAAGTTTCAGGGCAGTGTTGGCTAGATTACAAGAAAATTACATTTCAAGACCACATGGAAATTGGATCTGGTGTGTCTCACCCTGTGCCAGGATCCTGGCTATATGTATATGGAATTGTTCATGTGTACTAAAAGAGCTACTATAGAAATTACCTCTTCCTATATTTTAATGAAGGGTCCCCACCAGAATCAAAGTTGGGTGACATCTTTGCAGTCCTGAATTTAAAATTCAGGAAAGACAGAGAAAGAAAGGAGTGGTTTTTCTACTTCTATGATTTTTTGCCTAATCTTTCAGAAGCAAAATAACTCCAGGCTTTCTCACAGGAAAATAACAGTGGTTACTGTTACTAAAATATCCAAACCAACTGAACATTTTTCTTGGTTCTTAGTCCACCTTTTTCCAGTAACAAAGTCCTTTTGACTCAAACGAATTAAACATAAAGTCTTTGCTGCAAAATAGAGTTATTTTAGAAAGCATTTGATTATTCTGGACACTCACATAATTGGAAAAAAAATTAAAAAAAAAGCAACCCCCAAATTCCAATGGCTTGTATTTGTTTGGTTGAAAGAAGTTTGAAGTCCTTGTATGGACTGGTGATTTCATATAATGGCAAAATTCAGCTCAGCTTCTTGGGAGCCACCAAGTAGTTTAGATGTCTTAACTGCAGCAAGCTTTGCCAAACCTACAGGATATTTATTCCATCCAGCTTCCTATTTGACAGGTATGATCTTGTACTGTGGACAGGAGTAGAGCAAGATCCATCTCTGAGAAGCTGATCAGCTTTGCTAGATTCTCTCACCAGATTGCTCCCTAAAAGCAAACCCATGTACTGCAGCAGTCTCAAAGGCACATTGCAAAGGCAAGGATTTAATGGCATTCAGAAGGACAGAATTGCAGGCAGCAAGCTTCCCTTCTTTACAATTTCTGTGCTTGTACCTACCTTGAGTTGATAAAAAGTGTGAGAACTGGTCAGGAAGTAGAACCACTAAAGAGACATGAGAGGCTGCTTTGTGTTCCAACACAGAATATTTTTCTCAGAAAAATATGTAGGGTTTTTTTTTCAGGGGTGAGGTGTAAACTGTGCATTTCTAGACTTTAATACATGTTAGTCTTTCAAAGCTGAAGCTTTTATTTTGTAATTGCACACTCTAACATACTTATATTTTTAAATTCTCCTCTCTGACAAGGAATAAGAGCTATGTGCAATAACTCAGCTATTTTATATAAGCATGACTACAGAATTTAGGAATGTGTTAGATATTCATTAAAGCTCATCTAAACGTAGGCAAGAGAAATATCTGACACTATATAGAGTCCTTCAGGGGTTTATACTGAGAAAAGGGTGACCAAACAGTCAACCAGAGGAGCCAATGACACTTCAGATTATGTAATTGGAGAGAGTTTTTACCGTTTGAACATGGTTATATCCGAGAGAAGAAAAGGACAGGCACATTTTAAACACAAAAGAACTGTCCAGCCTTTTTCTGTTACACCTGTACTGATGCCTGAGATCTATTTTAGTTCTAGAGTCTATATTCTTTCTCCATATAGTTTACTTATGTGAAATAAAGTCGAGTTAAGGTCAAAATGAAAAGGTGATGATTAAATAATATCCTCAGGTTGTGATAGAAGGGACAGACATGCAGAGTAAGAGTGTAGAAAATACCACTAGCAGTGGTGTAAAGCACTGTTAGTAAGTGGTAAAGCAGTGCTAGTAGCATTTTAGCATTTAGCATGTCTGAATGAAAATTGTTCCTAAATGTTCCTATGTGTTTTCCTTCACAGTCTTTATGAATGCAGCAATACCAATTGCAGCTGTGCTGATAGTAAGTATGGACTTTCTAAATAGTGTTAATTACAACTGCATTTTCAAGTGTAAGTGATGTGGAATTGGGTAAGGAGGAGAACAGGATACAAACTTGCTGCACATTTGCAGTTCCTCTGGGAAAGAATGGAAAATGCCCACTTGCCTTCTGGCACCAGAAGCAGCCCAGAGCATGCAGCACTCCCCCAAACTGTTAAGAGAGTATGAATTAAGATTCTGTAAATGAAATGGTTGTGAAATATGAAGTCTGTTTTCTTCTTTATGGCAAAGCACTGAGGATGATGTTTGTCTCTTTGTAGACATTTGTTGTCCATGCTCATCTGACAAGAAAGGCTGACTTCTCCCCATCAGTGGCATTTGCCTCCCTCTCCCTGTTTCATATCCTTGTGTCTCCATTGTTCCTGCTCTCAAGTGTGGTAAGATCCACTGTCAAAGCATTAGTAAGGTAAGAACTGTAAAATTAATATCTACCACCTGCCCAGTTTCTGAGAATGTGTCCATTGCTCATTTTACAATTTCAAGTTTGGAAATAGCACGGTGATTATTTATCTGTAAACTGGTCCCCAACTTCTTTTCCCCTCCATCAAGCACATAGAAGGGTAAAAGGTAATCACAGAAGGACATGTGATGTCATACTTTCTGATGAACATTAGTTTGAGTGTTCAAAAGCTAAAAAATAACAACCAGTAGAATTGCTATTTCACTGGGAATTTTAGTATCAATAGATCAGTGTAAAAACCTCCTCATGCTTTTTCATATGCAGTGTAACTCTACCTGACTGATAGGAGAAACAGAGTTTGGGTTTACTTCTTTATTAGGACAGCTTTGACCTCCAATGAAGCTGTCTGACGAGCTTATTTAAGCTATGGGACAGGTATTGGCCACCACCTCTTGCTTAATTTCCTTTGTGTTGCTTTGGAGATGGAAGGGAGACTGCAGCACAAGGCTGAGATTGCCTTCAGTGTTTGAAAATTCCCTGACAGTGCAAAGTCACAGCTGTGTCCTCTCTCCTAAGAAGTGTGAAATCTGAGAGCATCAGCAGCTGGCAGGAAATGTTTTGCAGCCACTGTGGTAGTCCCTAGAGCCATGGCAAATTTTCATGCAAAGATTACAGCCAGCAAAGTGCCTGGGAGCCCACACTGACTCTGCCTATTGCCAACAGGCATTTGTTTTGGCTTGTCAAAGGATTTCTTTGCAAATGAATTGTGCCTGCTAATGCCACAGGAACAATTTGAGAGTGATTAGTATCAGCCAAGTATTAATTGTTGCTAGCTGGGAGTTCTTGATGGGTTATTCTGGAGATAGCTTCTTGTTGGCAGGCTGTTGCCCTGCCATTTGTGGTGCAGGCAAAAATCAAGCTCTGTAACAAAGCTGACATCATCCCTGCTGGCTCTCTGTATCACCCAGGTAGTGTTCCAGAGTGCATTGCTCCACAGTGCTGGTGGTGCTGCCCTCCCTAGAGTGTCTCACCCTTCAGAGGAATATTTTGGAAGCATGTGCCATATATTTTCAAGCCATACAAAGACGTGGCTGCTGAAGTACTTTAGTAAATGTTAAAAAGCAGACAGTTGAGTTTGCACTAATTGAACACAGCTATTGTTTGCTTGCTGCAACTGAGTCCTACTGTTACACCTTCCTGCTTATAAGTAGCTGGTCAGGCAAAGGTGACCTAACTTGGCAAAGTTGTATTTCAGCTTTTTTTAGGCTGTGATAGTCTAACTGATTTTACCATGTTTGCAAAGACAGCTTCTGCTGGAGTGACAGGAAAGGACTAAGTGGTGCAGAAGATGATCCAGCAGTGAAACCAGCATGTAAAGGACAATAAAAGTGTTACTGGCTTTGATTCCCAGGCACTCCACAAACTCTGCTCTGTTAGTCTTGGCTACAGTTTTGATGCCTGATGCTATCAAGGACAATAATACTGATCAATAACCTTGTCAGTATCTTTAATTACTACACATTGCCCAATTGCAAAGCATTCCCATGGATGGGCATTGACACACTCAGAACCACTGTGTGACTGACAGATTTAAAGCTTCTGTTCCATGTAGGACCCCTGAAAATGTTCCAAGTTATGGGCTTGGGTGTCTTCTTCTTAGAGGAGCAACTGTTTAAAGTCTTTAGGAAGGTGACAAATCTGATACCTCTTTGTACAGTACTTTGGAGTTTTTAATGTGTGGAGTGTTTCTACCACTGAAAACTGAAAGTGAGGAGTCAATGGATACATTTCTTCAATGTGAGTCTTCAGGGACAAAGAGTGCAGTGTACCATTTTCAATCAGCAAAGGTTAAGCAGCAAGAGTGGTATTATGTCTCTTACTGGGTTTTATATCAAACCATCTTTCCAGTCAGCTGTGCAAATAACAGTGTTTTAATCAATATGTCCTTTCTGTGGCTTAAAAATAAGTTCCCCTCTGGAGATATTGGAATACTCAAATTGTGCTGTCAGCAAGAGCTCTGCAAAGAACGTCCTTTTTCTGTTCTTTAAGAGTTCAGAACAGTCCAGCATCCTCAAGTAAGAGCTGTTGCCTCTTAACACAAGATTTTCTCACAACTCTACTGTGTTTCTTCAATAATTGCCTCAGGAGGAGTAATTCCAGAAATATGCAGAGCATTGGGCTGGGGTTTGCAGAGAGTACAGACACCTGCTTACACAACTAGAGAATAAAATCAAATTGTTGTATGGCTTAATAGAGACATACTCTTGTTTGGATATATGTGGTCTGAGAATGTCTGTTTGCTGTCTTCTCTTCCTACCCCTCTAGACCCTGGATCAGATACATGGGGGACTTCTCTGTCTGTTCCTTCTATCTTCACAGCAATTTCTCAAATATCAGATAATATAGGTGCAGCTGCATATCAAATCCATATAGGCAGCATCAAACCATCATTTAGTCCATTGAAAGACATTTGAAATTTTCTTTTAAATATTTGGTTCACTGAACAAGAAGGGTAAGATTCCTAGCCCTGTTTTCCAGAGCTTTGTGCAAATAGATATTAATATCTCTAGCAATGGAGCTTCTAATCACTTCCTTTGAGATAAAAGACCTTCCCATTAAGGGATCAAAAATTGATCCTGGATCAATCATTATTCCTTTTGTCACATCCCAAATAGTTATTCTTCCCCTTTTTGTTGTTTAGATTGTAGTACCTCCTCTAGCTAAATTCCCTCCACTGAATCCACTAAGAGATCCACTGATCTCAGTCCCCAGCTGCCATTAGCAATCAATAAAGTTGACAGAAAAACTCTAGAACCAGTTCTCTCCTAGGGAGTCCCAGGGTGACTTTGATCTCTGCTTGCAGGCCAAGTGGTAGCTGTGCAGGGAGTCTGCCTCAGGCATTTCTGCAATGCCTGGATGCCAATGTTTTGGCATCAGTGGGGGATCTCATAAGGTTCTTAGGAGAAACTAAGTCTCTGTCTAAAGAAGAAATTCCTGGTAGTGAAATGCAAAATAAATCTTGGCAGGTGAATTCTTATTTTTTAAGATTGGCATCCTAACAGATTACCACATATCACAATGCTTCAGTGCCATTGTTTTTCCTCTTTCTCCCCAGTAAGCCTAAGTCTAAACATTGAAATAAATTTTTTTCAGCTCTTGTCCATAAATTTATTTTTAGGCCTTCTGGCACTTTATGATTTTGAAGACTTATTTCCAGCTAATTGAGCTCCTTTGATGTTGAGTTCATGATTCAATCCAATTCTTTCACAAATTTCATTTGGTGTTCCTGTGAGTAAATTAGACATACATTTTATAAAGTCAGGTACAGAGATAAAATTAATGCCCTGATCTGTTAAATGTCTTAATAAAGGCACATTATCTCTTAGCTAATTAAATCTTAAAGCAGCTAGTGAAAATTTTATGCTTTCTTCTTTGTTGCTGGTTGTCAGGATTCCTTTTATATCTCATCTGTTGAACACTATTCTGTTGTGGTGTATTCCTTTATCTAGTTACCTTATGCACATCATATTTCACCACAGATGGTTGAATTTGGCTCACAGTGTACAGCTTTTATAAGACTGTTCAGCAGGACTTACTGGGCCAAACTTGATCAGCATAAATGACTAAAATTCTATAAAATTCATATATGACTAAAATTGGGTGAGTGGTTTCAAAACAAGCCACTGCTGTAGCCCTTCTGTGTCCCACCAAATGCCTGAAAAAACTTTTGAGTGAGATCTTTCTGGTGGTGTCAGAAGAGACACGACTTGAGGAACATGTGAACAAATTGTTTAACTATCACTGTTAATAGGCAACAGGACAGGTTTTGAAAGCTTCCTTGAGTAACTTCCCATTGCACATTTTCATACACCTGTAACCAAACAAGAACAAACTGTGCCACAGACAGCAGCTGAAGTACAAGAAGGGATGCTCTGTAATAAACATTGCACTGAACAAAAGTTTTGTTTCCAAGGTTGAGGTGTCATTGTAGGGTTTTTTTCCTGTCAGTGTGCAGAAATTGAGTGAATTCCTGTCAAGTGAAGAAATTGGAGAAGAGCATGATAAATCTTCAGAGCTAAGAAGTGCAGATAATCACAGCAAGTACCAAGCAGTGGTGAGTAAAGTTGTCTCATTGCTGGTGAAGTGACTGCAGTCATTTGTACCCAGAATAAATTTTTCACTTCTCCATTTCCTACTGATTATTTCTTGCAATTGCAAAACCTCTATTTTAATACCCTGAACTGTATCATTCACACTATGGTTGCTAGAGTTTGGGACATTTTGCTGATGCTGCCACCAATTAGTGCTTATTTCTGTCTCTCTGATTTTGCACAGCCACTCAAGGTTGTGAACCGCAAGAGGCCTGCCAGGGAGGACTGGAACAATTACAGCTCTCACATGAGAAGACCCATTAACATCACAGAAGCAGATGATTTTTGTGTAAAGGTGATATGAAGGTCACTCTAATAACACTTATATTAGCTCACTAATAGTCACTTTTGTACTCTGATGGCAGTTTCAAGTTCAAGACCCAGCATTTGGTGTGAACTGTTAGACACTTGTGCACTTGTCAGAGATTAACCTCCACCTTTCTTGTATCTGTCTTCCTTTTTAAGAATTAACTACTAATATCTAGGTTGTAATTAGTTGCAATTATTCCTTTCGATTTCACCCAGCCATTTCCTATTTCAAGTGTTTATGTCATTAGCCCTGTTCTCAGATCCAAAATTTTTAACTCAGAACAGCCAAGGTTGGAAGGAACCTCAAAAGATCGTCTGACCCAATCTTTTATGTATGCCAGACTCTTTCTTCCAGTTCCAGGATCTGTATAGAATAATAGGATGAAGAAAATCGAAAGAATTTGTTCTAGATGTTCCCAAAATAATGTCATTATGGGTCTTACTATTTTGGAATTCCTAGTAGCCTTTCCCCAGATGAAATTAAAAACTAATTCCCAAAGACCTAACTTGTCTGAAGAAAAAAATTACAATTACCCACTTTGAAGACTGATGCTCTTGATTTGTTGTGGAAATGGCCAGAAGTAATAAAAATCCTGATGGTTGTTATAGTGATGAAGCTGTTTATTTAGGGAGCCTGCTAATACATTTGCATTTCCAGCAGAGGAGGATGAATAATTCAGTTTCATGGGACAAAGTAGGACAACTGGTAATGCTTTCAGGGGTTTTTTAAATACATGCTGAATTGGTGCAGGATGCTTCTTGAACAGACTTCCAGGAAAATAAGAGGAATATTTGAAAGAGAGTTTTGGGGGCAGTGTTGGGTCAAAAGACTGCCTGGAGTGCCAACAGTGTCACAAAGGAGAGGCCAGTGCAGTAACCTCTGTAAGGCTTGAACAGAAAACCAGGCCCAGGGATAATTTTTGGCTCCATCTGCTGACACCACTGTCACCAGCAGCCCTGGGTCAGGGAATTTGTGCAGGTGCTGCCTGTCTGCAGCTCATTGCCCAGGAAGGGACATCAGTTCAGAGAGGATCCTCTGGCTGCCTTTGGTAGTCCAGAGGCAGGAACACCATGCTCGCTTTTGCTCAAGATAGGAGTATCAGCTTTTCTCAAGGGTGTGATGGAAGTGTCCCCTTCCACTCTTCTTAGATGAAAAATTGTTGTACCTTGCATAGCTGAAAGGCTTTGAAGGCTTTAGTGGCTCTGAAGAAGTGAGAGAAGTGGGTCCTGTATAAATGTAGGCCTTTTAAAATTGTCTCCCATTCCTTGTTTCTCGTAGTATCCATGGAAATCTCCATTTAAAGTCTGAACAGGCTTTGTTTCCTGGTTTTAGTCTTTTTCAATGAAATTATTTCTGTATCTAGCAAAACCTAGATTATCTGAGAATCATGTCAGAAATACAAAGGAAAATGCTGTAATGGGCAGGATCATCTAATTTCATGGAAGGTTCTGCAGGTCTGCTTGGAATTTGGGTGGTGTAATTGCTGTGTAAGCTGCACTGTGTCTCAACTGACATTCAGGGCTCTGCAAAGAGCAAACTGAGCGTGGATGTAATTTCATTATATTATAGTCATTTCACTTATTACATGTGTCCACCTTACAGACAACAGAACAAGAGAAACTCTAAATGGCAACTTTTTTGCCCTTTCAAATTGTCAATAATTTTCTAATAGTCTAATAGTGCTTGTTTGAGTTCAGAGGTTTCTGCCCATCAAAGTGCAGTCCTTCACAAAGTCAGTCACTTGAAGATCCATTTCCTGCATTGGGCAAAGGCTAACTCTGTTCCCATGCTCAGTGTAATGAAAAAAGAAGTGTCTCTGATGTTGGGGGGAAAAAGTGAG
The DNA here is from genome assembly GCF_901933205.1 of Camarhynchus parvulus. NCBI lineage: Eukaryota > Metazoa > Chordata > Aves > Passeriformes > Thraupidae > Camarhynchus > Camarhynchus parvulus. The sequence continues at coordinate 12,977,663 of NC_044575.1, read as the reverse complement.
CTCTAAATCTGGGTTTCTGTTTATCTTCTTTCTCCATGTTGTTATAGATCACAAATGGATTTTTCACTTGGACACCTGAAGGTCCTCCAGCATTGTCCAATATTGATATCCGAATCCCTCAAGGTACAAAATTACATCAGATAAACAGAATAAGATATTTTTCCATAGTTATTTGGTAAATCGTAACCTTATGTATACCTTCCTGCCTCACAGGGCAGCTAACAATGATTGTAGGACAGGTGGGCTGTGGTAAGTCATCTCTCTTGCTGGCCATACTTGGTGAGATGCAGAAGATCTCTGGGAACATATCCTGGACCAGGTAGGGGCATTTAATGTTAAATTCTAATTTAATTCAAAAATTCAGCTTGACTAGAGTGGTAACACAGAAAAAACTCAAAATCTCTCCTGGGAACTTCTGGTGTCAGGGATTTTCTAGATACACAGTCAAGATAAAAAACTTTACCTTAAGATCAGAAAGAATCCCCACCCAGGGTGAAACAAGCTGCCTATTCCATTCATAGGAAGGGACAACCATTCTTGAGCATTCTGCACTCCAGCAGCATAACCTGAGTGAAACTGTAACTCATTTGGAATTAGAATTAATGAGCTTGAGGTGTTGCGCAGCTACAGAATGATGTTTGCACTTTCAGACCTGAGCTGGTGTGGTTGCATGGAGCTCTGAAGAGGTTCTGGCTCACTGGGAGCAGTGCCTGGCTCAGATGTGTGCTCCATCCCAGCACCAGGCTAATGCCTGACAATTTGAGGAGTGCCTTTCAAGTGGCAGTGACCTCAGAGCCATCGCCAGTGCATCCTCCTGATCTGACAGGAGTGAGTCAGCCATGTCCTGGCCTCCTTCCCCAAGGGGACGCAGCACCTGGACTCTGATAGCCACTTAGAGATTCCACTCATGTCTGACTTGGGTATTGGCCTTGAAGGGAGGGAAAAAAATTGTTCTGAACTCCAGCAGCTTCTGTTGGGACTTCTTCTCTTGACCCTCAGGCAAGGTAACAGATGGTAAAATATATTGCAGCTCCTGTATATGGTTTCCAGTAAATTCCTGCCATCTCTAATACACAGTTTGATCAATATGTGTGAACATTTTTGGCCTGTTTATTTCACAGCAGCAGACTTCCTACCCCTACAGTCTGCACTTTGCCCTTTGGGCTATAATTATTTGTAGATAAAGCTCAACAAATTGCAGAAGTACCTAGAGAAACAATTAATTTTATTTCCAATTGATTGGGATTGAAGGAAAACCAACCTACCTATAAATCAAATCACACACTCTGATGGACAGAGGGTCATTGTTATGCAATGGATTCTGCAGCGATTTTGTGGAAGGGTTCTCTAAATTCCTTGAGTGTTTGTCAAGAGATATGATTTATATCCAGCCTTCATGTGTAAGCCAGTCACACTGCTGAGAATTGCACGTGCTTTAATAGCAATAATCTGTGGAAGGAAAGTTGTCTACTTTATAGGTGGGGAAAATGAAACATAAGAAGCTGACCCTTTCAGCTAGTGAGGGAAACAAGCACAGCAGCCAATGTTCCAGAATGTGGTGATCTATCCATGAGAATATACTTCCATAAGTAGAAAATCAGACTGGTGAGGAACCATACAGAATCCCTGCAGCCTTATTAGGTGAACTAATTTCATTTCAGCAAGGCTGTAATTTTTTACAGAGGACATAACATGATTAAGAAGTGTAATTTGAATGTCTGATGCTAAACTAAAACACATGACATGATGTTTCTGATCAGAAACTGTGGTGTGTTTTTAAATAGCACTTGTTTAGAAGTATGTTCTTCCCAACAGTGGAAAGGTCAGAACTGGTTTTCATGTCTTCTATATGTGCCAAAGTATCACAAGGTGCAATTCAGTTGTTATCACATTTGCTGTGCTATCTGTCAGATATGTAGAAAGGGACTTGTGGCTGAACAATCTGAGCACTGTAAGTGCTGGCTGCGCTGGGGCAGATTAGGTGTTGTCTCATCTTTCAGAGCTGCTGCCATGTGCACTGGTCTATTCAGAGTGATGGATGCAGCCAGTGTGGGCTGCACACTTGTGTTGTAAAGCTATCAGATGAAAGCTCCCTTAATTTGATAAGAAAATACTAATGCCTGACTGGGAACATGCAACCTTATCCCAGGTTCAAGGAGAGTAGTCTTATCAAGTAATCATCAGGGCTGGTAGCCCCAGCTCAGGCAATGAAAAGTGTAACCAAAATCACTTAAGTTCCTTGTTAGAGCTCTTTCTTTGGGAATGCTTGGCCTCAGTCATTCATGTTACAGAATAGACCTGAATTAGTTCATCCAAATTTCCTTCCCCTTCCCTTCCTCCAAGGTCATAGCTGTGAAGATGAAGGATGTATCCTGCTGACATGTCACTCAGTGCTCAGGAAATCTGGGTGCTGTTCCTGGCCCTTCCCTTGATCTAATGGATAACAAGTTATTTCCCTACTCTTTGCCTTCATGCTTTATAAATAAAACAGTACTAACTGTGTATCATTCTTCTTGTTTCTTACAAAAATTCTTTCAAACCCTAAAAAGTAATGTAGTTTATTCCTGGGCTAGGAGGGAGATAATCAGAAGTGAACCATGGCTCATTTGTGATATTTTTGTTGTGTTACAGTGTGTGTCCAGAAGGTTCAGCTCAGATTAATGCCTCTTGTCCAAAACAGCCTGAAAGCATCTCAGTATAAATATTTTATAATATGGTTAGGGATTTAACAAAAATAGAAGACTCATTATTTACCTTCTGTGCAGGTGGTAAATGGTAATGATTTGACCTGTTATTGAGTAAATAATTATAATATATGCCATACCAATTTCTTCTGGGCAGTATCTCACTTTTAATAGTCCCAATTCAAGTCTTGTTGGAGTAAATAATACCAGAAAACTGACCTAATGTTGCTCAAACAAATGTGTTGCTCAAACATAATTATGTAATTTTAAACAGGACATACATTCTTGCATGTGAATCTTAAGTCCTTACAATGTGAAGGAAGATAGAGATTTAAGGTTGTTAACAGTAGGTTTTCATCTTAGTGTGGAGTTGACTGGTTTAATCTAATTTAAAAAAATTAAAGTTGTCTTTATGCCTACATAGTAAATTGGTTTTTTAAAATACATGTTTACTGAAGTTTTCAGAAACATCCAAGTACTTAATTTTACTTAAGGGGGATATCAAAATCTGAAGGCTTGAAAATCTCAGTAGGCTCATCTTTGCATCATTAGACATCTAAAGTACCTTGACAAATTAGATCTAGACCTCATTATCAAACATATGTTACTTTGACATTTCAGCATCCTTAATTGCCAAGAGTATGTAGGAAAATGGGGAAGGAAGGGATAGGACAAGTGTGGAAAAGTTGGTTGACAAATTTGTGCTAAAACTCCAAATGGAGAATAATTGTTTTCCTGCTACAGAGCAGAAACAGAGATCAGGGAATTGATTACAATTGGTTCAGGGTCTTTATGTCATGCAGGGAAGGGCTGGAAAAGGAATTTTCTATTTCAGCCTATCACTAGTTCCTGTGAAGAATGTGTTTCTAGTTAATGATATGCAACAGGCCTATGGGTTTTTGGAGACTGGACCACTGTGGTCACTAAAGACCAGTGGAGTGTGAGTTTACTGTGGAAGAGCTTTGTTCAGTACACAGACCTTTGGAGTAAAGGTACTGGTGGCTGGCTGTGCTCTCAAATTGTACAGTAATTTGATTTAGATATGGTCATTGCTTATTATGCATAAATTTTATGGAAGTGTCTCAAACCAACTTTTGAATCTGCAGGTATAGTTTTCACTCCTGGATATTTATAAGCAAATTGTGTTGGCACAAAGTTAATGAGACTGTCCTCTTTAAAGCATCAAAGACTTTGTTCCTTCTTGATTTTGTTTATATCATTTGACTCACAGATTTTTCACTCTTTTGAATGGAACTGAATTTAGCATCACTAATAAGTATGCCCAGTCGTCTGTCAAAACAACTCTGAACATCTTTGTGCACATTCAAAAATAGCAAAACCAAAACCTGTCTGTCCTTTGGACCTGCCTACATTTACACAAGCACATCACCCCAAGGATAGGGCTGGACAGGACACAGTATGTGGCAACTGAAGGTGGGGTTTGGGGTTCACAGTAACCCATTATATGCTGTAAAATGCAATTACTCTTGTGGGGAAAAAAAAAAAAAAACCAAAAACAGTATCACAAATTATCATTTGGTTTTCCCAGAAAATGAACTTTTTATAATGGAACATCATTCTTGTCACAGCAGGACTTCTCAGTTCTGCTAGCACCTCCAGGACAGGGTGGAGGTGCTTTTATTTGAGTCAAATTAAGGTTTATAAGGTAAAAAGGGGTCACCAAATCTTCTTGCCTGATGAAATCAAGTCAGTTTGTGTAGAAGGAACAGATGCTGCACTGCAGCCCTGTGATAAGTAATGTTTGCAGCCTGTGCACTAAGTGGAATTTAATAGTTTTTCTTTCTGGGGCAGATTGCTTGTGCTCACTTAAGTAAACAATCTTTGCTTTCTATTTGTGATGCAGCTGCACTTCTGACAGTGAGACGGGGGAAGATTTCAGGTATGGTATTATATGCAATTATTTGCTTTACTGCTAAATTGATTGCAGTAGAAAAAACCAAAGGTTTCTAAAATCTTAAGATATAGAGTCAGAATTCTGAAAATCAGTGAAATTTTAACTGCATTATCTCAGGTTACAATTTTTGAAAGCACTTATGCAAATTATGAAGAGTTGAATTTCTGTTATGAAAGCATTGCCATTTGGAGATTTTGAAAATTCTATCCTGATATGTCTTTGAAAATCTTTCTCTAAAGATCAGAACCAGGTTATGTTACACTTTGAAAAATGCTATTAAGTATTTAAATGTCTCATTTATTAAAACAAATTCTCCCCATTACCCTTCTCTTCATTTATTTTCACATCCTGTCATAAGCTTGTTTTCTCACCTACCATTCTTCAGGCACACAGAGAAGTGTGGAGAGTAAGAGATTAGTCCATCTGTTGGCACAAAAATTATTTTTACGTGATTAACATAGCTCAGCTTGGATTTTGGGAATATTTACCAAATCAGCTAAGAACAAGGCTTTCTGATTTTGGGGCACAAACCTCCAGAATGGTAAACCTTGTAAAAGTGGTGATCCTGTTCCTGCTGGACTCAGAAGTTTGTTGTTGAAATCAGCAGTGTCAGATGGCCTCCCTTACCTTGACTTGGGCTAAATCCCGTGGCTTTTACTGACCAGAATATTTTCTTGGTTCTGTAATTCTCCAGCTATTCCCCTGCCTTTTCTTTAGATTTGCCAGCTTCTTCTCTTCCATGTGCTTTATTTCTCAGAATTGTTGCCTGAGTCCTGCAAAACTGCTGCTCCCATCTGGGAGTATAAGAGGAATTTTCATGTACCTTGTGTCTAAGTCTCATGGTAAAGGATACTTTGAAATCTTACAGTCCTTTCTGTGTTCAGAGACTGAAGTTTTTGGGCCAAGTTGAAGGAAAACCATTTGAACCCATTAAGATACAAGAGAAGTATGGTCAGAATTAGTCTCATGTTTGAAACTGGTATGGAAATAGGTGGGGAAGTGTGAGATAAAATGCACAACAGTATGTCAAGAGTATTAAAAATAGGAAAGAATGTTAGACTGGATGAAAAATTACCTACATTATCACATGTTCTGGGAATCCTGGTTGGTTAAGTGCTATAAGAATACCTTTTGTGGTTTTGTTGCACTAACATCCTGTAGAACGTTTTTGGTGTTCTCAGAAGAGAATTTTGGGTCAAAGTCTTTTGAGGTCTTGAGCATTTACTCATAGGTGTTGGAGGCTTTCTATGAAGTTGTTTAGCACTTCTCCAAACTGAAGCTTTAACTCTACCCTTTTTAGGTCAATATCATGTAGCACAGAATTTTAGCATAAAAAGAACTTTATTTCTGTTATGCAGTCATTTTGCTGTATTTTTAATTGTAGCATAGTTATATTAATTTGTGGTGTTATTTGCACTGTTTGAATTTTATTTTTTTTAAACCCTTGTGTTTGTTTTCTACAGCCCAGAGAAAGAATCTCCTGTTGATATGGAAGTCAGGTACAACATTTTATAAACTAATGGGAAGCTCCAGAGGTCTCTTCCAACCTCAGCCATTCTGTGACTTGGTGAACATTATTCAGCAGTCTGTGCACTTAATGAGTTTAAAATTCCCCCTTAGAAGACAAAGATGTCTCTGTATACAGCTACTGCAAGATCTAAAAAAAAAACAAACAGGTGACCCTTGAAGTTTAATAATGGCAGGTAGATTTCTTCCTAAATGCTCAGGACTGGCAATACCAGAGTGCTCCAATACTTTCCATCAGGCTGAAAATACAAGAAGCATATTTTTGCATGTGCAGTTGTAATACAGAACAGTACACATTTCTCTCATATTTGAAGAACATTTGGATTTGAGTTGACTGGTAGTAGAAGTTAATGAATTGTGCAAAATAATCAAGACAAAACTGTAGTCAGCAATCGCAAAACACAGAGGAAAGGCTTTGCAATATATTGTTTCCTCCATCATCATAATCCTAACTCCATTGCATTTTAAGTGCACCTATTTGCTTTTAAAAATTGCCAACATCTCAGATTTCATGGGTTTATTAAGGCATTGAGATTCATATATGAGTGTTCCCTTAACTATTTTTGTTTGATCTTGGAGATCTACTGCACCTCCTGTACTTAACAAAATGAAATGTGAAAGTAGAGATAGATTAATAAGTTTAAGCAAACAATCTTCACAACAGAATGACTGAAAGAGTAAGGTTGAAGGGACCTCAGGGGTCATCTGCTCCAACCTCCCTGCTCCAGCAGGGCCATCCCAGAGCACATGGCACAGGATTGTGTCCAGATGGTTCCTGAGTGTCTTCACTGAGGGAGACTCCACACCCTCTCTGGACAGTCTATCTGTTCCAGTGCTCAGTCACCCATACTGCAAAGAAGTGAATGTTGTTCCTTTTCATGGTGTTGTTTCTGATTAATTAACCTGGTTCATAATTAGTAAACAGGCTTGCTTCTATATTAGACATAGTTCATAGTCTCCAGGGAGCTCAGGGAAGTTTTCCGTATTTACTGCAAGGCTGAATTTTTTGTCTGCACCTCTGTGATAATTAAGAGGCTGTGGTTAGTCTGTTGTGTTATCAGAGGGGAAACAAACACTCCATTGCTGAAACACACAGTTATTTATGCAGTCTGGGGACAGGAAGCAATCACTTCCCGCCACAGAATAATCCCTGAAAGTCCTGTGTCTCCTAAACCATTGGTTTGTATTCAGTCCTAAAACTGTGAAACCTTATGGATATTCAAGGCAGACTTTCGGAGCAAGTCTTGCACACTCCATTGCAGAATATTTTGTTCTCTAGATTTTCAGCCATGTGTTTCTCACAGTTTCAGTAACAATTGTTTGATTGTCTTTACTGTGTGCAGCACTGTGGACATGCAATAGATTTCATATATGTGAAAAAGAAGCTTGCAAGCACTTGCAGGCTTTTTGTGTATGTCAAAATATGATCAGTCCTGATATGCCATCCTAGTGTCAGTTTGCAATTGGGATTAATTTAGAGGAATTTACTAAATCCTCAGTCCATAATCACTTTTGGCAAGCTCACTGCCTGTTGCCAAGTTCCTTGCAGTAATGAATTCTCACTGATGTCCTAAAAGCAGAATGTAATCCAAATGTGAGTGATATTCCCAGACATTGTGCTGGTTCTCAGCATGGAGTGCATCACACTGGTAGGACCCATATCTTCACTCAACCAAAGAACACTTTCTGCCAAAGTTGTAAAAGCTTTTTCCTCGCAACTTTGCTGATATTTTTCAAGAAGTAAATTAGCAGTAACTTTTTGATCACATTGAGAATTAAGAGCTGCAAAGTCACAGTTTCAAGCAATGAAAAGGAGGGGAAGGGAATACATCTTCATCTTGGAATGCTCAAAGCAATTTTTTCTCAATCATTGGGATGAAAATTTCATACAAACTGAAAAAGTGCTGCTTTCTTGAGGCAGACCTGAATGCTCTTTGAATTAGATTTTGGGGCTGCAGGCTGGGCTGCCTAGGGGTTATTTTCTGTCTTTTTTTTTTCTTTTGTTTAGCTATTTCTGTTTCATTTTCCAATAAAGAAAATGCATAAAGCATAATGAAATTCTGGCGAGCCATCAGAAATTTCAACGTGGAAGCATGTTAGCAGAATAGTGGAATTGTATGTTCTTTCAGGTCATCAACAAAAATTGGATCCTATCGTGGTTTCTAAACAAGCTTTGTAAAAGCCTGAAAAAAAATGAATAGGGGAAGTGACCTTAACTTGTAAAGAGAAATGAAATGTACTTTGTCAAGTCATGGTTTGAATTGCTTTCAGGTCCAACTAGAAATAGGTTGCCATAGTGGCTGTCTAGCAGACAAAGGCTACGTTTGGGTGAGAGGTCCTGTCTTTTTATTGGATTAACTGATAGAGCTGGGATGAAAACAAATATGCTTTTAGGCATATGATCCTTCTATCTACCTTTTCTGTAGGAAGGATGATATGCCAATGAGTTTTCCAAAAGTATCAGTTGCTCTGATAAAAGATGGTGCATTTCTCCCAGCTCTGCCTTACTGGGATCCTTAATGCACCACAGACAACAAAAACACAAGTTCTCTAACAGGCAGAACTTTCATTTTTATTATTAATAATAATAATAATTTAATAATTTCTTTTAAGTAATATGTGCATAGTGAGTAAAATCCTGTTGACTGTACCTGGTAAATTGTCCCTTCTGATGATACATTATGAGGGCCATTTCACTGGGGGAAATTTAGCAAATATTTTTTTGTCTGTATTCTCTTTTCTTGCCTTTATAGGCACAGAAATGACTTACTCATTTACTTTCTAACTCTAGTTCTCTTCTAAGAATGGGGGGGGGAAATGGGAGAGGGAACTGCCTTTGTGCATGTGTAGAGTTGTTTGGATCTTTTTCAAACACTTTATCTTGCTAGAATGTCCCTCCTGAAATGTGCTGCCTAACTAGTGATCTGCTACACATTTAATTTTTTACTTATCTATCCAAACAGAACTGGGATTCAGTCTTTGGTAATTTTCCTCCTGCCATCCACTCTGCTCAAGAGGCAGCTTTATTGAGCTGGACTCCCCAAATCCCACTTCACAGTAGGAGAAGAGGGAACAAAGTGAAATTCAGTTGGGTAAACAATTCCAGTATTCTGTCAGAGATTTATCATCTTATGTATTTCCATGATGGAAAAGCTATTGATTGTCCTAGAGAAAGAAAGGAAAGCATTTTTGAAGACTAATTACTAGTTTCTTCCTTTACAAGAAAATGGTTTCCAAAAGCAGCAATTTCACTGGTGAGCTGGGAACTCCTGTGTTTGTTTTCTTCCCAGGAAAAGAGGTGCAGTAGCTTATGCATCCCAGAAGCCTTGGCTGCTCAATGCCACAGTGGAAGAGAATATCACATTTGAAAGCTCTTTTAACAAGCAGAGGTAACAGGTTCCAGCACTGTTGTGTTTTACTCCCCTTCTCCATAAATATTGGGGTCGTGTGGGTCGCACATGGGGCCCCATCTCCCTGTAGGAACAAACCTACTGCACCTGCCTGAACATGACAACCTCCCCTTTTGAGCACGCTTTTCCTGAGTGACACAGGGGACAGGCTTGGTCTCACTTGAACTCAGGTGTACAAATGTTTCCATTTCCAAGGATTGTATTTGTTTAGCATGCAGTGTTCTCTCATGTGATTGACTAGTTTGCCTCTCCTGGAGGGACATCACCTGTTTGGGAGTGGGAATATTGTTTGTAAAGAATTAGTGGGCTGCCTTTTTATTCAGTATAAATGCCCACATTGTAAAATACTTGGAAATCAGTTGCTGGTATTCCATTCCCCACCCTTAAAAGAAGTGGTTGATTATGTATTTGCATCCTGCACTCTTTTTTTTCTGTTGTCCTTGGATATTGAAACAAGAAACAAAGGCCCTGGGTGTGAAAACCAACTGCTAAAAATAGCAATATACCTTGAAAGAAGTTATGTTTGTTTTTCCTGGGTTTAACTATTTAACATTTTATTTGGGAAGCTAACATAAGATTTCAGCTCAGCTATTTCTAAGCTGAAATATTACTTACTTGCCTGTGATTGAAAGAGATCCCATTAGAACAATTAGTGGCTAACAAATATGTTTTCCACTGTGTGATTTTTTCCAGCTGGTTAGTTTTTGTTCCTCTGCAGGTAGGAAATGTGCTTCTCCAGCAGTATCTGTATGGATTTTGTTGCCTTTTTTGTTTCCACAGGTACAAAGCAGTAATTGATGCTTGTTCCCTCCAGCCTGATATTGACATTCTGCCTCACGGAGACCAAACCCAGATTGGAGAGAGGGTCAGTAAACAGCTACAGGCTTCTATTTTTGGTTTAAATATATAGAGGGGGTTTATTATTTTGTTGGTTCTTAAAATCTTACAGGTTATTTGGCAACAAAGGTAATCTTTTAGTTAAGTGTATGTTTGGGTCATTAGTCTGAAAGCTCATTGCTCAGTGAACATGGAAACACTGTCGTTTATGTGAGGTGCAATGATTTAAATGTGCTGCTATCAGAATGTTTGACTGTTCTGCAGCTGCTATTGCAAATATCCTGACTTAACAGGATATTTTTTGGTTTCTTTAGAAGTAACAGAAAAATAAATAATAATACATAGGTATATTTTTACAGCTCTTTCACTTACAGAAGGGCAGGTGTTTAATCAATAGCTTTATCATATCAAGGAAGATTAGGGAATGATGAGAGTGGAAACAGAAGTCACAGATTTGTAAACAATTTACTCTAGCATATACTGGCACTGGTACAAACAAAAGAACCCCAAAAATGCCCCCTAAAACACCACAAGGATACATTACAGGCCCACACATTGGAAAAATTTCTCATGTTTCCCTGCCCAGAAAAGTCTTCTATGGATAATCCGATCAGAATAAGGAATATGAATATTCAGTTGATGTTTTCTTTAACTGTCTGATTGTTTCTCTCCTCCTTATCTCCAGGGTATTAATCTGTCTGGAGGGCAGCGCCAGCGGATCAGCGTGGCACGAGCACTTTACCAGCAGACAAATGTTGTGTTTCTGGTGGGTAGTGCCCTTCTGTTTATGCTCCATGCAGAAGAAGGAGCTGCTTTTTCATTTAGAGTATTTCATGGGTCACATGCTGAACATTGTGTTTCACTGAGCTGAGCCAAATGTGCACTGTGTGTTTTATATCTCTTGTCAGCTAGCCTGCAGGTAGGAAGCATTTTGTAAATGCTGCAGACAGACAGGTATTGCACATAGAATGGCTGATGCTTGTCCTCTCAGTATGTTGAAAATTCAATTTGACCCTTGCTTTTATTTTTCAGTCTTAGAAATGTAATAGTTTCAGCTGTATTCATTAATTTCCTAAGCTGTCTCAGGCCTAAAATTAAAGTTACCTCATGTCTGGGGTGTTTCCTTTCTGCAACAAACGAAGCTGCTTTTGCACCCTGAACTGCCTGTTGTATATCCTATCCCAGCTTCAGCTATGGAAAGAGAGTGAGAGCAGGTTCTAACACCTTCTCAGGTCGGAAAACAGATGCATCCTATGCACTCACTTGTAGTGAGCTTGCTGGCTTTTCAATTTAGGACTTCCTTCTTGTGCTCAGTTTTCTAGAAGGTTTGAATCCAGCTGTTATGACAGTGAGACATGAATCATTAGGATTAGAAAAGCTGTGCACATTAGATGTCATCCCTAAAAGAAAGGGAGGCTATTTAGACATTTCCCTGTAATTAAGCTGATCAGTTTGTGCTTGCTTCATGTGTAGGGCATTTCCAGGCAAAGATCAGAGTGCAGGAAAGTAGGGAACAGTTGGGTCAGGTGCTGCAAATCAGCTGATCCACTGTTAGTCTGTAACTTGGTTTTGCCCTTTTTGTCCTTCTGTGAAGGACACTCAATAGCCTCCTAAAAGCAGCGGGTTCTCTTATGGTTTGGCGGTGGAAAAACACCTACAAATAAACTTTATTTGTGATGCTCTGGTTTAATAAACTAAGTGAATCTAAGTGTCCATATTTATCTTACTGCTAATTTCAGATATTTTTGATTTCTAATGAAGCCTGGGTTTAGTGTAATATTATAGTATGAAATAGTAACACTAAGTAAATCCTACAGCCGGTATCACTATTGCAAGCAGAAATATCAAATCAAATCACAAGCTTTGTGATTCCGTATAAATAGGATTAGGTAGAAAGTTTCCCAAAAGATGGTACAGATTAATTTATGCCTAAATGAATTGCATATAATTGACTGATTCAACAAGATAATGTAGGTCTCAAATCAAACATCTGAGCTGAGTCAGCAAAATGAGCAATATTGCTTCTTTTGTGTTTTTTGTAATTCTTTGTTAATAGAGTATTGATTTATGAAACAAAAAAAAAAACAAACCAACAACTGAAGGCAGTGATGTTCAGGGGAAACAGAAATATGCTCATTGTCCCTATCCCTGGAGCAGTAATGCAATATCTGCCGCAGACCCACACTGGGACTTTTTCTGGAGCCTGACAGAAGCCATGCTCTCCAGCTGTGTGGGCCATGAACACATCTGGAGAGAAGGAGTAGGTTCCAGAAAACCCTACAGAATTGTAGAATTGACACAGCTGGTGTTACTCGGTGGTCTCTGCAAAAACACAGTTCAAGGTTTGGTGTTCTGTAAATTAAAGAAACTGTTCCTCAGCACAATTTTGATCTGATGGCCTCTTTTGTGTCTCTCTGTTGATCTACCTGGGTTTACTGATATTAAAACCTGTCAGTTGCCTTGGATCCCACGAGTTCTGGCTCCAAAACCTGACCCCTTATCCTTATGACAGGATGATCCTTTTTCTGCCCTGGATATCCACCTGAGTGACCATCTCATGCAAGAGGGGATCCTGAAGATGCTGCGGGAGGACAAGCGGACGGTGGTGCTGGTGACCCACAAGCTCCAGTACTTGCCCCACGCTGACTGGGTAAGGAACCTCTTCTCAATTTTTCTGTGGAGGAAAAAGCATGGCAGGAACATGTCTTGCTGCAAACAGTGCTTTCACTTCATCTCTCCACCAAGTAATAGTTCAGTGAGAAGATATGTAATAAAGATCTTTTGAAAATCAGCCAGTTAGGGGACCCATAATTTTGATATTCCCATCTTGGAACACCTAAATATGTTGAATTTTCATAGAGCTGCTTCTTGATACTCTTATGAAAGCAGGTGACATTTAAAATATATTGAATATCCCAAAACATTTGTTATATTGGAAAATTTTGGCTAATTTTTTGATCTCAAACCAGTGAAATATTTGAATAACACCTTTGCCTCTGCTGGGATGTTACTAGGAATTTGTGCTATCACAGGAAAAGGTTCATTTATGGAAGGTGGATATTGAGAGGTATGGAAATATAAGGAAAAACCCAGTGTTTCCCTATGGTTAGTTACTAGTATATCCAGAACATCTTTGCCCGTTGTGTGTGGGCAAAATGTTAAGAAATCTGTAGTATTTGATTGTTCTGTTAGGTTTCTTTTTTATATCTTCTACTTTAATGGGGAAAAAAATGGAGGTATGCTTTCTATACCAGTTTGTAATTGGAAATGTCAAAAAGATGAAAAGGGAATTTTTAGGGGTTTGGATTCTTTCTTTTTTAATTCATTGGTTCCCATTGGCCTTGCACTAGTTCCTGCAGTTTTTCAGCCTCCCAGGTCTCCTGGCCCATGGTGATTGATGACTGCAGTTATACCTCCTAGCAGGACTTCTCGCCTTCACATCCTGCACAGGCTATAGCAGCAGTTTCCTGGTCTCAAGAAATAATCATATTGCAACTGCTTCCTGAGCTTCATGCTGGCTTGCAGATAGACATTCATCTTGTTCTGATCAGGTGTTTGGTGGGCAGCAATTGTTATTTATGGTCTCTGCTGTGACCTTGTCCCTCAGTTGTTTGTTTACATTTAGAGTTACCACTGTTCTCAACATAGTCTTGGCTTTCAAATTAGTGTCTCTTGGGATACAGGAATTTTCTGCCTTCTTCCCCTCCTTATGAGTCCATCTCAACTTCTTTTTTATTGTTATATATCTGCAATTTTTTAAAGGCTATGAAGGCTATGGCTGTTCTTCAGTGTAATTGTTTTAATTTTCTTTTTGAATGTAAGACCCATTTCTAGGTTTTGGTGGTTTTAGGAGATGTATGAAAATTGCATTATTTTTATTATCTTCTAGATGTGTGATTTTTTTATGAAATAAACTGTTTCAAACAGTAGCACAGGAAGGATTTGTATAAACTTTATAATAAAAAATATTTATTACAAAATAATTCAGGTTTTTTCCCTAAGTGTAGGTTTCATTAATCCTTAGCAATTCTTACCCAATGGAGTGAAGAGGGCATATTTATTTTATTGAGAAATTTTAAATAAAAGTATGGTTTGAAGTGTGTGTCATGGTCCCCCTAAATATTTTCAACAAAACCTTCAGAAGAATTCAAGGTCCAGCCCAGTTGTAGGTTTCCTGAATGAATTGATCACAAAAAGATCTTGTTTTCTTTATTTTTACCTTCTCTCTGGTGCAAATTCATAGCAATAATTGAAAGTAAAATCTTAGCAATAAATTAAATAGTTTATTTTCTCACTCCCTGCCTGTGGAAATTTCTGAGTTTCCAAGGAGAGAGAAAAATGAATAGTGCATTAACTCTTTTGTGATGATGGAGGTTTGCAATCTGCATGCCTCATTTTCCAATTGTCCCTGTCAGACCCAGAGTGGTGGTAGCTACGTTGTGTGTAACGTAGTTACACTGACACAAACTGGAAACTGCTCCCTGCAGACTTTGTCTTGCCTAGATATTTTTCATTTCCAAACTGTGCCCACTATTTTATGCTTTTAAAGCTTTAGGGATTCAAATTGCCTAGCTCTTTCTTATCAGTCTATGGTATCAGAAAAGGAGCCAGCATGCTCATATCTAATTGCCTGAATGAGGGCAAAACCTCCTGCATTCAGTGTCTTGCTAAAAGCTTTTTCCTTTTAGGAGGTAAGAGAGCTCTAAAATCTTATCTTGCTAATGACTTGTATTCAGGATCTGCTCACAGGGATCCCATTCCTCTTTCTTAAAAGCAGCCTTTTCTGAAAACATGGAGTGCAGGAAGTTTCTGGGTTTTCAGCATCTTGAATGAAGGGGATAGAGCCAAGAGATAATGCCACTGTCTTTTTAGAAGACAGATTTGTTTGTGGAAATATTATTTATTATAGAGAAGAGAAAATCCTGTCAAAGCACAGACACATAGCTTTAAAATAAATAGACATACCTGGCTATTTATCTCAGCACTTGTGTTTCTGACTTTTCAGATAATTGCAATGAAAGATGGTAACATCCAGAGAGAAGGAACACTCAAGGACATTCAGAAATCCGAGACTGAGCTCTTTGAACACTGGAAGACATTAATGAATCGACAAGACCAAGAGCTGGAGAAGGTTTTTGATGGGCAGGGCAATCAATATGTGCAAGAAAATGTTGTGCTTTTTTTTTTTTTGCCTTAGTTTGAAAGGTTTAACAGGAATTGACATACTGTGTGTGATGTCTAACTTAATATGAATGAGTATTGGTGTTACCATTATTATTTATCTCTTAAGATAAATTTCTTCATCTGCACATGTCATATTTCGTTGATACTGTTCTAATCATTCTTGATAGGAAGCCCTATCAAAATATTGCCACCTGAGGAATATAAATATGGCCATTTTAGGGAAAGCTTTGCTAATATTGACAGTTGGTTTTATAACTATGCCTGAATTTATTCATTGCCTTGGGTGGAGGCTTTGCAGAATTGCCTGTATCAAGTTCCCTAAAGGATGAAGACGTTTTGTCTTTCATGCTTATAACACAGGAAGAATGAGATATTAATCTTAGATCTTATCAATTCAGGATAACTTTCCAAGTTAAGATTCCAGGAGGGCTGGGATTGACAACCTGAAATGAATGTTAGATATTTAATTTATGTCCTTTGGTTTTATACAGAGGTAGAAAATCAATCACTTATGGCTGCCTACTGTGAGATTCCCACTTCTGTTTTTCACTGAGTTTTATTACAAGTATCATTTTTTTGTATTGTTCTCTGGTTAAAAACACATGAGCTGTGCCTTTTTCAGGAAACAACTATTGAGGAAAACCCTGTTTTGGAAAGAACGAACCTCCGGAGGACGATGTATTCCCGGGAAGCATTGCTGAAAGATGATGAAGAGGATGAAGGTAAAGGGCACCCTTTGAGCCCACTGCCAGTACATTACTGTTTCACTGTTAAATGATATTAGAATGAATTAACACCATTCAAACTGGCAAGAGAACAAAACGTTTTTCATGTGAGTTGTGATTTATAGGAGTGCTTGTTTCCATTGCTTTGACCTCTGGACCAGAGTGATTGCAAGCATTCACAAGTCATCTCTTCCTCCAGACTGTTGAGGCTTTTTCTTATAGGCAAATATGATTTAATAATGAATGAAGAATAGTATGCTGGGTGAACGTCACCTGTCAATAGCTAAACATACTTGCTTAAGGTCTTACAAAGGAAAAAGATTGCAATTGATTTTTATCCAGCCAGTGCTTTCACATTGCAAAAACACGGTTGAAGAAATTGATCACCAAGTGCTGAGGGTTTTTGCATCTTTCTAGTATGCATTACTATTAAGTTCAGCAGGTTAATACATGCAGTTCTGAGCAGGTGCACTGACCTTAAAGCCACCCTTTATCCTGGATAGGAATGCCTGGTTTGTAGCTACCTCTTGCCAGTCCCTTTGATATGCATGTCAGCGTGACTGTCCTTTCTTCTTGCACCTTGCAGAAGAAGTAACAGAGAGTGATGATGAAGACAACCTGTCTTCAGTGCTGCATCAGAGAGCCAAGATGCCCTGGAGAGCCTGTGGCAAGTACCTGAGTGCAGCAGGGATCCTCCTGCTGCCGCTGCTGCTCCTGTCCCAGCTGCTGAAGCACACGGTCATGGTGGCCATTGATTACTGCCTGGCACTCTGGACTGAGCATGCCATTTCTATCAAGATAGAGCCCGAAACAAAAAACTGCTCCCAGTGCATGGTAGGCACTGCCTTCTTCACCTGCCTCTTATGATTTCACTGGGGGTATTCTCCTGCTGTCAACCTCTGCTCCAAGATTTGTATGCAATGTACTATTTTTCTATACAAGAACCACTCCAGGGTATTTTGAAGCTCAGTACATTTTTGCATACATGGTGCAGTAAAATGAAGTTAAGTTTGGTGTGTTCTCCTTTTGCTAGATTTATTGTATATTGATATATAGTGTATTGATATATTGTATTTTTATACCTGGATTTCTAAAGTATTTTTGGTATCAGAGTTCTTTTTTGTTTTCCCTGCACTGTTGCATTCTCACAGCAACCTGGGCTTTTTATGGTGTTCCTTGATTTTAAACTTCTGATTTATCTCTTATTTCCATGCAATCATTTCCCTCTCCAAAGGATAATAAATTGTGATTTAAGATGAGTGAACATCATCGACAGTTTAATTTAGGGAGCAAAAAGGATATACTCTCACATTTTTTCACTTTTGTGCTTCTGTGTTTACAAAAATATTTTAAATGTAATTTAAAGTGGATATTTGTGTTGCTCTTTGTTTCTTAGGAATTTGACCATTCTCAATATTCAAAAGTTTTCAGCATCCTTTGCTGCCTTGGCATCGTACTATGTCTTGTCACATCAATAGCAGTGGAGTGGACTGGCTTGAAAGTCACCAAAAAGCTACACTCTTCTTTACTAAATAAAATTATTTTGGCTCCAATGAGGTATTTATTTGATTGTAATAGAAGTTTTATTATACTAATTTTGTCTTCTTTACTTCAAGACAGTCTCCTAAGTGCAGTTTTTACTAAGAAATGATTGTGCATCGCAATTTTTTTAAGATAGTGAAAAATCACCAGGTGTCAAGTTTCTCAGTAGTTTTTGAAAATGGTACCCATGCTGCTTGAATTCCTAGACACAAGTCAAATGCCTCTGCTGCCCAACTGTGACTTCAGAGATTTACTTCCTTGCATGTTTAATTTCTCTTGGCAGTTTTTAATTAGGGAGAAAACGCAATTATTGATCAATATGTGGTACAGATAATTCATAGCATGCTTCATCATCTTAATCACTGGAAATATTTACTGTCAGGCAGTGATTGTGCAAGTCTAGGAAAGGTAATGAGCTTAGACAAGTGTCATTAGAGGCATCATTAGAGTATACTGGGATGTACTTTGTTCCAGCAGAAGCCTTGGTTGTCCTCCGTAAGTTTTTTTTCCTGTGCATGAAAAGAAAGATGAAGCTTGATTCAAACCTGCAGCTCTAGGAAAAAAAAATCTTCTTATTTTTAAACTAACTATATTTGACCCAAAGAACATGGAAAAATCACATACATGAAAACCTCAGACTTATTTTTAGATTTTTGTTCCAGGATAGACTTCAGGTTCCACATGAGTTATGGTACAGCTAATATTTGCAGAACAATAATATAGTGTGCATTTTGCAAATCTAAATGTCTTTTAATATATTATTCCAACAGTAGTTATTCTTGTTACAATTTTCTGTTCCCAGAAATATGCAAGACTCTGCAATTTAACTTATTTTGAATTTTTCCTAAATTGAAGTGGCTTCAAATTAAAATCTGGAAGGATTTTTTCAAGTGTAATCATGTGATGTCCATGGCTCAGGCAGTAGAGGGAGCTGAGGACATGCTTGCAGTCGTAGGGTTCTAAGTGCTTGTAGGTTCATGCTTGTGGTTGTAAATTCAAGACATTTCCATTGAATTGGAGAGCCATAGGTACTGGGAAAAAATGAGAAATTTTACTATGGCTACTTATTTGCTTGTTTCTGTGATACAGTACCTAGCTTAGGTAAGACAAAATAATAACACAAATCGGTTCTAATATCAGTATTGTAAACTTTGCCGTTCCTTGTACCATTTTAGGTTTTTTGAAACAACCCCTCTGGGAAGTATATTGAACAGATTTTCAGCTGACTGCAATACCATTGACCAGGTACTGATTAAATATTTTCAAACTCTCAAGTTGAAAAAGTGGGGTTTCATTTATTACAGACTTATCTAGATGAAGCTTATGGATGAGCTATAGACTGTATCAGTTTGCATCGTAATTTTCTTGGTTCTGTATGAGCTCCTCATCTTACATGCACATTGAAAAAACATTTATTTTGCTAAGATGTCCTGTATAGAAAAGGGAAGCAAAATAAGATCAATAGTGATATCCCTAAATTAAAGAGTATCGACTTTTTTTGTGAGTGAGTAAACACATTCATTTGAGGAAATTAAATGAGAAAAAAAGCAAATGCTATTGCCCAGAATAGAAATGACTGAAATTCAAATTACTATTACTTACCCCAGACTGCATTGCCAGGATTTATGCAGATGCTAAAATCATCTACTGCATCCCATCTGTAATCCTCTGACATGAGGATTGTGCTCCACAATGCAGATGTGAAGCAGCCTCACAGAAATCCTTTCAGATATCCCTAAAACCCAGTGGTAAATTCAAGAGCAGACCTGCATGCTTAAAATACACACGGAATAAAATTTTTGAGGAAGCAGGAGAAAGGAAAAGGAAGTAGTGTGTTAAGCTTGGCATGTTATGGAAGACTCTGTGTGCTTTTTTCTTCTCTGCACAGCACATCCCAGCTACCCTGGAGTGCTTGAGCCGCTCCACCTTGCTGTGTGTGTCTGCCCTTGCTGTGATCTCCTATGTCACACCCATGTTCCTCATTGCCCTGGTGCCCCTGGCCATCATGTGCTACTTCATCCAGAAGTACTTCCGAGTCGCCTCCCGGTAAGAGCACCTCCAGCACATCCTGGCACAGGGACAGTTCCTGCAGTGCAGGGGAGTGAATTGCAGAATTGCAGTTCAGGGGAGCTTCATGTTTGCATTTGGTCCTGTCAAGGCTGTGGCACTGTCTGCAAGTGGGACAAATCCACTGCAGTGGAAGTGTGTCATTTTACGAGTGCCATTGTCAGCAGCTCTTCGAGCGGAACTTGGGTGATGAAGCAGACTCTGCCTGATCAAAGGTTTTTGGAGTTCACAGGACACAAAAAAAACTAACTGGATTCTGTCCTTCCCTAAGGGCTGTGTGCTGGGTGCCTGCAAGAAAATGTGACAGGGAAACTGAAGTCTGCCTGTGCAGGTGAAAGTGGAAATATGTTAAGTCAAGGAGAGGCTGAAGAATGCAGCATCACCATGGTGGTACTGCTAGCCACTAAGGATCCAGTGTGCATGAGCCCCCTCTTCTGTTCTGGGTGCCTTCTAGTTTTTAAAAATATGAAAATTTTAATTGTATCTGAGACCTTACTCCTTCTAAGATGATAGTTTCCCTCCTATGAAATGTTTGCAGCAATGCAAAAATATGCATATTCCCTCATATATGCACAGATTGAGAAGGAGTCTGCAACCAATTTACTTCCTGCTGGAAGAAACTGAGACTAAATAGATTTCACCCTACATGTGCTTTTACTGATATGAGGACTAAATATGACATTGAAAAATGCAACTTAATAATGAGTGCAGACTCTCATTTGCTGAGTTTATGAGATACTGTTGGCTCAGTAGTTGTGCTGTTATCTGGGGGTGCACTTTGTCTTCTGCTTAACTTGAGCTCCTATTTGCAGCATTCCATTAAACTGATATTCAGTACAGAGACAGAATGGCGTTTAAATCAATAAAAAATTGACTAGAAGAAAAAGGAATGTAGGAGAAAGGAGGGAAGGCAGTGAAGGGAAAACCCCCATTCAGAACTCCATCTAGTTAAATGTTAGAAGAAAAATTCTGCTGGGAAATTCATTCCGCTGCAGCACTGTTTGCAATCTGTCTGAGCCTTATGTATGTGACTATTGCAATGCTATTCCTTTTCACTCCCTGGGCCTGATTCAAGAGAGTAACTGCACAACAGACCTGCTTTTTTACTAAATTCTTTTCCTAACCCTCTCCAGGGACCTGCAGCAGCTGGATGACAGCACTCAGCTACCATTACTGTCCCATTTTTCAGAGACTGTTGAAGGTCTTACCACCATCCGAGCCTTCAGGTACAGATTTATTTTTTTTAAGAAACATAGATTTTCAGAAGTGAGGTAATGTTATGATGTTATGTCTTAAACTGTTCTGTCTAAAAAATCCAAAGCCCTCACAGCATGGGCAAGGGAAGGATGTCAAACATTGAAGAATTTTAAGCATTTTGTATGCAGAGGAGTCGCTGTAAAAAGAACAAGCACATGTGGGTAATCTGCCCTGTGGTTGCTGTCCAGACACTTGCATGCAGCCTGAAAAAAATAACTCGAGGGCAAATGTGATTTAAGAAGTTAAATTAGCCTGCAATTACCACAGCCTGTGGTGTGGCAGCCGATGGGCTTGGACAGTTTCCATGGCAGAACTAATATGCACCAACTTGGTACAGACTCATCTGTGTCCATGTCCTGGGCAGACGAGCTGTGCATGCTGCTGACTTCAGAGGCTACAGTAGCACCCTGCATTGTTTTTCAGTTTGCTAGCTCAAAATGTGGGTGTTTACACTGATTTTGGAAATAGACAAGCTGGAGACAAAGTATTTCCTTGCCTGTTTTGGTTTGTTTTTCCATGCACATAAGCTCCCCGGAGGGCAGCCCAGGAATACCTGATAACGTGCCTGGGTTCTGTATGTGTATTAGAAAACTGGCAGTCATGCTGATACCTCAGAGGTACCAATAAAAAAGCACTGCTGAGCTTACCAGCTGCTTTCCCTGAACCAGGGCTATTCTTGTCTTTTCCCAGTTGACTCAAACACGGTCAGCTTTTCCACTAGATTCTCATCTAGATGATGTCTACATAGTTTGTCAGTTAATTATTACTGTTACACTTCTATCCTTGAAACAGTAGGGTTTATTTATTCTTCCTAATATATATAATTGTAGTTTTGTAACAGATGTAATGCACAAAGGTAACTTAAACTATTTTCAGTAGGTTATAAATAGATCAAAGAAAGAATAACCAATTTAAGAGTTTGTTTCTTTTGGACTGAAGGTAGCTTACCCAAGAATGGTGAAGCAGCTTAATGTTTTCCATTAATTACAGTTGTTGAATATTTAATTCATTAAGTGCCAGCAATGTTCTATGGTTTGTAGTTATGTCCATGTTCAATTTGCAGGAAAATGAATTTTTCATTTAATTTCTGCTTTTCTCATTCCTATATCCTTTTACTTAATCAAAAGTATCTTTGAAGCATTATGGCTGTATATTTTCTGGTGTTGATACAGAAAGCAATATTCAATGCCATCTAGCTAATATTTTCAGTCTATCAGAGCATTCCCTCTTGATTCTTCCTGTCACTTTGTAATTAATTCCTCTGTCAAAGAATTGTGTTTGGTGCCTCCTTTTTCTTAAATCCTGCAGTAAGTGATGTGTCTCTGACCCAGCCAGCCATGTGTGTGCAGTGAGTTCTGTGTTCCATCTGTCTGCCAGCCTCCTGCCTCAGCTGCTAGCCCAGTTATTTTTAGGGCTGTGTAGCTTTTCAGCTGCCTAACATATTAGCAGGAGTGGAGTTTAGACTTGCTAGCGTGAGCATCCCTAAAAATAACACTAACGCAGGAATTCGTTCTGTTAGGAGGTGCCAGTTGTTCCTGAAGTGTCCTTACCCTTGGTTAGGATTTATTCAGGATGCATATGGAAAGAAATTTACAAAAAATCTAGGGGAGTTCAGAAAGACAGCTACTGCTGTGCCTACAAAAACTCCTTCAGCAGATGCCCTGGCCTGATTTATAGTTTATTTTGATACTTCAGATAGTATCTGTGTTAAACAATCAACAAAATGTAAATGTGAATGATTCCGCAAAGACTTGTGTGTATTCTTAAAAACCTGGTAATCTGGAGACACTTTCTGAAGAGAAATTCTGATATTTTTGCATCAATCCAGCAACTGTGGTAACTTTGCATCCCTGTTGCACGTGCATGTGCATGACTGACTCATGATGCATACCTTACATTCTCCAAGTATCTGCCTCACATTCTCTATCTGCCTCACACAATTCCTCATGGAATGAGATAGGGGAGTTAAATGTGGCTGAATTGGTTGCAGCAGCAACATGGCCACGTCTGTGCAGTGAGGGCTGGGGGCAGTGAGCCCTGAGGAGAGGAAGGGCTCCCTAGCCCTGCCATGGTGACACTAATGCCTGATTTAGAAACAGCCATTCTGCTGTGCAAACACACCAACGTGCTCACAGCCAGCCTGGGTCCTGGGCTGCACCCAGAGCCCGTGGGCAGCAGGGCATGGAGGGGATCCTGCCCCTCTGCTCTGCTCTGACCCCACCTGCAGAGCTGTGCCCAGCACAGGAAGGGCAGGGACCTGCTGGGGTGAGCCCAGAGGAGACCACCAAGTTGATTAGAAATGAAGCACCTCTCCTTTGAGGAAAGGCTGAAAGCTGGGTTTGTTCAGCCTGGAAAAGAGAAGGTTTTGGGGTGACCTAATTGTGGCCTTCCAGTACCTGAAGAGAACCTGTGAGAAAGATGAGATGCCCTATTTACAAGGGCATGTAATGACAGGACAAGGAGAATTCTTTCAGACTGAAAGAGAGTAGATTTAGGTTAGGTGTTAGGAAAAAATCCTTTATTGTGAGGATGGCAAGGCAGTGACACAGGTTGCCCAGAGAAGCTGTGGATGCCCCATCCCTAGAATTGTGCTAGGCCAGGTTGGATGGGGCCCTGAGCAAGCTGGGCTGGTGACAGGTGTCCCTGCCCATGGCAGGGGGTTGGAATGAGATGATCTGTAAGGTCCCTTCCAATCTAAACCATTCCATTATTCCCCACTGCACACAGCAGACATATCTCTTATGTCTTAGCACATGGCTAAGTTGTGGGCAGCTGAATTATTTCTTTTCCTCAAAATCATAAACTTTTTATGTAAAGTCATTCTTGTGCTCAGAGGAGGGATTAAGGTATTCTACAGTGAACGAGTTTGAAAGCTTCTATAAGCCATGTACTTCATACATAGGCATTCTGCTAGATCAGTGTTAGGAGAGCTGAGTTTATAAATAATCAGTGCTTGTCACAGCCATAATAACTAAAGGATAAGGTAAAGTTTCAGAGGGGGAGATCAAGTGTATTAAACTTTATCATTTAATAAAAGGGGGGAAAAGGCAAGATTTGGGTACTTGAACTAAATCTTCAGGCTTTTGAGCTTTATATCACTACCCTGGAAAAGATTTTTGTGCCAGACTTGTGCATTATTAGCTGTAATTGTTGATACACTTGATTATTGACATCACTTTAATTTACAGCTATGCAATTAAATATGCCCAGCTAAAAGGGGTGACTGGCTGACATGCACACTTGCCAAGACCCCAGCAGGGAATCACCTCCCATACCTGCTGAATTCATGGCAGGTTTCATTGGCACAGCTATTCAGATGAGTGGGTGAAAATTCACTATAACAAACCATAAACAGGCTTATTTGTGATTAATCCTTTTTTGTGTACTGTGCAGTAATTCCTTGAGGGAAGGGAAACAGTTCTTTCCAAGCTAATACTTTTTGTTGTGCCATGTTCTTGGACTTCCATTTTCCAAAGTGCTCCATTTGGTTAATGATAAGGACAAATGCATTTGTTTAATATGGGTGCTACTATAATGGGAAGTTCTTTGAGTTTATACTTTTTAAACTGTTACCATTTCTAGGCACTATGGTAATATAAATTTTAAAACATGAGTTTATATGATTGAGGAAAACTGAATTCTGCAGCATTAATGCTTCTTTTCACAAGTACAAACATGCATTATTTTTCTCATACATATTTTAAGTATTTTAGTTTTAGATTTCTCTCTCTCTCTCTCAATTATTATGTCATAAAATACATTTATAAAATGTCCAGTGGGATCTGGAAGTCCCAGAGAATTTCAATACAATAATTAATGCAATAATATCCATAAATTACTTCTCAAGATACTGCACCAATACACTTTGCCTGTGTCTAATACAAAACTACAAATGATGTCACTCTGAGTTCTTGATAGGCTGATTAATACCCTGTGCCAAGCTGTCCATAAGCACATACCCCAGAAATTAAATTTTACTTTCTATTTTTCTGAGACCTCAAGGCCTGACTCCTTTTTTTCTTGTTTCCTCTTGCTTTCCTGCTTTCTTCCTTTCTTTTTTTTTTTTTTTTTTTTTTTTTTAGGTATGAAGCCAAATTCCGACAAAAACTTCTTGAATACACAGATTCCAACAACATTGCCTCCCTCTTCCTCACAGCAGCCAATCGCTGGCTGGAAGTTCGCATGGCAAGTACAACATTATTATTATTATTATTATTATTATTATTATTATTATTATTATTACTACTACTACTACTACTACTATTACTGTTACTGTTACTATTACTATTGTTATTATTGTGTATACACAAGGAGTTTTTTACTTTGTTCCAAGTAATCTGATGAGGTATCCAACAGTTTTCCAGCCTCTTTTCAAAGCTCTGCCTTTGCCCTCTATGTCTCTCTGGCTGTAATGAGCATATGCCTAACCTGTCCTGGACACTGAATGGGGTATGAATTTTCCCCATAGCCTGCAGCTGTTTTTCCAAGACAGGAATAGTTTTCATGGGTCACATTGGCTCCTCTGTGTGTGAAGAGTGATCAGAGCTAGTTAAGCAGTGCCACCAGCCAGCATGTCATTGTGGGACCATGACAGTCAGTGTCAGCAGCCTCTGCCTCATGGCTTCCTAGAAACATTTCAATATCTTGGAAGCTCTTCTAATGAGCAGAAGGATGTAGATAAGTCTGAGTCTGTTTTGGGGTCATCTGAAGAACACCAAAGATATTCAGTGGCCTGTTTTCTGCTCAGTAAAGTGGCCTGGCATGAGAAGTTGTTTATTAAAAATAATTCTCTAAGAAGCGAGTCAAGGAATTTTATGTTGTGGAATGTTCTGTCACAATTTTAAATGCAGGTCAGGTGTACTAATGCTGTTCTGGTAACATGGGCTTCTTTTAGCTGTGCTAAATGTATATTAATTCACTTTTCATGTCACACTCTATGGCTTCATTTTGGACTCCTCCTTAACTGGTACCTTTTGCTAATTTAGTTCAGGTATTGGGTATGACTTGAATACAATATTATTACCCTATTATATGTTCAGGGCTAGACCACCTGAAGTCCCTAATTCTGATCAATGCCTATATCACTAAACAGTTCAAGCACAGACATATGATAGTTATCCTCCCACAGAGTTTGTTTTCTAGTCTGTTACACAATTTTACTCAAAGAATTGTCCATGGGAAGTCAAATCACCAATGATTTAAAGCAGAAAAAAGACCCTTAAGGTAATAGGTGTGTGCTGTGCAGGAGTGGCTTGTTTGAACAGTTATGGGTGGTAGGAACTCAGCAGCAACAGCAGAGCCTCCCAGCAGTTCATCATCAGCCACAGAGATGGGATGCATGACCACTTCCCTCCTGTCCCTGGTAACTTCAGCTGCATGATTTCAGCCACCTCCATTACATGCTTAAGGTATCTGTGTTGACTTCCCCAGCACAGCCCTGCTGATAGCAGTAATAATGGGTTCCTGGTAGGGTCTGGATGGAGTTCCATGGGGTTTTCTGCCTGTGTTTGGAAATTGTGCAATGGGTTTGTTATTTGGTGTGCAAAGTTATGAGAACGTTTTAATCCTTTGTAGACTTATAATGATGGAGCTTATTCATATTCCTTCAGGAGTACATTGGAGCATGTGTGGTGCTCATAGCAGCTGTCACTTCTATTACCAGTTGCCTGTATAATAAAATCACTTCAGGACTTGTAGGCTTGGGACTAACCTATGCTCTTATGGTAAGAATCTCAGGATCCTTTCTGTCTCTCCCAAACATTTTTTTGTAATTTCTCAGGGCACAAAGATGAACAGGAAGATTGAAGGTGTCTGTACATCTATAGTGGGTACTGTAACATCATGGAAACCATGTGTTTACTTCAGTTCACATGTGGTGGTTGACATATTTGAGTGTATGCTTTCTTCAGCTTTGAGATCAAATCTCATCGAGGTGTTAGTTCAAATATGTCAATGAAACACGGACAAGTTGCATCATAATTTTTTATATCGTCTGGCATTGTGAAGAATACATTTTCAGTGCATCAGTTGTAATTACGCCCTGGTATGTCATTCTAGATTGTCCAAACTTGAGTTACCAAAATTATGTCTTTTCACCTGTCTTTATTGTTCCCCCACCTTCTTTTCTGTTGGTGTAGATCAGATCTCCACAGTACCAAAGTATCTGTGCACTGCAGTTAGGAAATGTAACCTTTAGTCATTGTTGCCTCCCTGTTGGTGTTGTACCATCCAGTGCATTCACAACTTCCACTTACTGAGGTGTTCCTGTGTAGGAATATAAACTGCATGCTGGTCAAATGGTGCAAACTACTAAAAATCTGGGATTCAGTTGTGTATTTGCTTTACATCAGGTGTCAAACTATCTGAATTGGATGGTTCGTAACCTGGCTGACATGGAGATCCAGCTGGGGGCAGTGAAAAGGATCAATGGCCTTCTCAAAACAGAAGCTGAAAATTACGAAGGGCTCCTTTGTAAGTGCAGTTTTGTGCAGCATGCAGAAAGAGCCTGCTGAAATTTTAATGACTATGCAGTGTATTGCCATGAAAAATGCCATGAAAACCTAATAAACCAAATAATTTATTATAAGGGGGTTGATATTTGGTTTTTCCCCCTGTGCTTGTGATACAGCTTCATCACAGATTCCCCAGAACTGGCCAGACAGAGGGGAGATCCAAATCCAGAACCTCAGTGTCCGATATGACAGCAACCTGAAGCCAGTGCTAAAACATGTCAATGCCCACATCTCACCAGGACAAAAGGTAAAGAACTGCAGTGGTTCTCAGAAGCACATCACATAAATCAGAGTTAAAACATACCACAGAATGCTTTGGTGACTGAATTACAGATTATTTTTTTCTCTCAAAGTATGTAGTGCACTGTTAAGGAGTCTGGGGGATTCTTAGCTTGGTGTATTGAGGCAAACACTCTCCCTCTCAGTATCCCAGTGCACTCCTGTCAGCACACAGTGCCAAATGAAGTGACAGTGAGCCCTTACACTGCTAGACCTACTTTTCATCCTTCTCATGTGACTCTCTTGTCTTTATTACCATCATTGCCATTCTTCTATTGTACCTGTTATAGGACTGCCCTTGATTTATCCTTAAATACTCAGACCCCTAAAAGACAAAAAGTGAACACAGCAATTCCGTAATGGCTGGTTCAGTTTGACAGATCTGTCAGGAAGAGAAGAGGATCATGTGAATCAGAACAGCTCTTCCACCCTCTCATCTGCAGTGTCAAGTACAGATGTTATCCATTTCCTATATTTCCATTGCCTGATGTTCATCTGCTTTTGTGTCACAGATTGGGATCTGCGGCCGAACAGGCAGTGGAAAATCCTCCTTCTCTCTTGCATTTTTCAGAATGGTTGACACCTTTGAGGGTAAGATAACACTGCTGTGTGTCACTCAAGCTTAGCTCCTGAAGGTTCTTTGGTAGTCTTTTCCTTAGCAGCAGCAGCAGCTCTGAAGTGTGATTTTCAAGTCTGCAGGACACACTCTCTGGCCTGTGTAAAGCGATATCATCTGTCACCTAACAGCTGTGCCATTTGTAAGCCAGATCAATAAAAATTCTGCTTGATGGAAGCAAAAGTCCAAGAGTGACAGATGACGGCCTTTTGTGCAGTTAAATCACAACAGTAGGACCAAAGCATAAAAGGGCAAGGTGTTCAAGTGTAATCTGTGCTCAAGGCACAGATGGGATCCACTAGGCGTAAAAAACTCAGCACTTGGGGGTTGCAGCTTGGCCTGCTGCCCTGGAATTTCCTGCCATATTTCCTGCTCTGTGTGCCTCACAGGGTGCATCTCAAAAAGATGTCAGCCTGTTTCCCAGCCACATCACCCACAGAGCCCCTATGCAGAGACAGACAGTTGTACTCAGAGATAAGATTTCATAGTGCTCAACAGTAATTTGGCTTTCTGAAAGGCTTGTTGCCCCTGGTAGTTAATCTCTGATTGAAGTAATGTCTGATCCTGTTGTTTGATAGCTGTATACTGATCAAGCAGTTAAGCAGTGTATCTAATCATTCATGAGGTACTTCAGGTCCCCTCTGTATGCTTTCCAGCTGAGCTAGTCTCCAGAAGGCTGTGCTGGCTTTCTAGCCAAAGCATGTTTCTTTGGTGAAAAGGGGCTGTGTGACCCAAGGTCTGCTCCTGCTGTACTGCCTTTCAGCCTGGAAGTGAGCCATGTCTTTGCCAGCAGCTGTGTGGCACAATAAACACACTGTCCCCTTTCTTTTGAATAGGGAGGATTATCATTGATGGTATAGATATTGCCAAGCTGCCCTTACAGACACTGAGATCCAGGCTGTCAATCATCCTCCAAGATCCTATTTTATTCAGTGGAACAATCCGGTGAGTATTAAGCACCAGCAATAAATAAAAAACATGTAATTGCTTCTGTGTCATACAGTATGAATTATATGTTATAATTGTACTATATAATGACTTTTATACCAAGCTGCTCAATTCCAGTCTCCTCAGCTAGAATAGGGAGGATCACTGCCTTCTGTCTGTGCTTTTAATTCACCCCTGCCAGGCTAAATGTTCTCCATGCCTGAGCCTGGACAGGACACTGTTGGCAGAAGACATCCCATGCCTGGGAAGCAGGGAAAGCCAATATTTATTCCTCCAGGATCCAGTAACTGTTTAGCTTACTGATCAAATACCATAACTACCCAGCATTTCTTGAAACTTTCTTTCTCCTATGTCTGTTTTCATCTGTCTGCCTTAAAATATGTAAAAAATGCAGACTAAAAAATTGCTGTAGACAGAGAGAAAGCAAAAGAACAACATGAGAAGTACCAAGAGACTGGCTGGCATGTTTTATCCTGGAGCCTCTATCTGTGTTTCTTCTGAGCCATTTCATCTGTGGCACCAAATATGTTAGCTCTTTCATTTTTAGGTTGTTTTGTTTGTTTGTTTGTTTCATTCTCCTCCTACTTCTCTGAGCAGATGATGTAGTAGAAACAATGGCCAAAAGTTCCAGTTTCCAACAAATGCCCTTCCCTGTGTCTGTGCCATTTACCTTAGGAAGAAACAGTACAATCCTCAGTGCACAGTTACCTCCCCTGCAGTTTTAGTTTCTACAGAAGTGATTAGAGTTCACTGAAAAGGATACTGGCTTCAGGACATGCCTGAATAGACCATGATTCATTCACATCAGTAGATGATGTGATTTTATTCCTTTGTTTTATTAATTAATCTATTAAAAATGCATTTAGGCCAGCATCAATCCTTCACAACTCATACAGCAGGAGTAAAACGTAAAAATAGCGTCATGCACCATTGAATCTTTTATTGTCATTCTGCATGCTAATGTAATATGATGTGAGATTCACATTTGTTGCTGTCACTTCTGGGCCACAGCAAGCTAAAATAATGTTCATCTGTTCAAAAATCCAAGATTTTTTGAATTGCAGTGAAGACTTCAATCTCATAATGCAGTATGAAGCTTGATTTTTCTGTTAACATTTCTATAACAGTGAAGAACAAAGAGACATTGTATTTAAAAGGAGGGAGGGTAGAATCGTGGCCTTTGTTAAAATTGAATGTTAATTTAGACTGAGCATAGTCACAGCTTTTTCTAGTAAAACATGAGATTTCTCTAGTTTATACAGAACAAAATAAATTCCAAAACCATAAAGATAGCCACAAAATAGCAAGCTTTCCCTTTCTGCCTAACTGACCGTCAAATTTTCATCTTAATCACATTGGCATAAACGTTGATTAAGTCTGGGAAATTCAGTGGATTTATACCAATGATAGATCAGAATCAAGCCCAGACCTTCAGTGGGTGATTCTAATTATCTGCAGGTTTGTTCCTAAGCACACTAAAAGTAGAAATCCATTGCAGCAGTTTCTGTTGAATGATCACAGAATCACAGCATTTCTAGGTTGGAAGAGACCTTTAAGATCATCGAGTCCAACCCATCTTCTAACACCTCAACTAGATCATGGCACCAAGTGCCAGATCCAGCCTTTTTTAAACACATCAAGGGATGGTAACTCCACCACCTCCCTGGGTAGATGATTCCAGTATTTGATCACTCTTTCTGTGAAAAACTTCCTCCTTAATTCTAGCCTGTATCTCCCTTGGCGCAGTTTGAGACTGTGTCCTCTTGTTCTGTCTGTTGTTGCCCGGAGAAAGAGACCGACCGCCAGCTCACCACAGCCACCCTTCAGGAAGCTGAAGAAAGTGATAAGGTCACCTCTGAGTCTCCTTTTCTCCAGACTGAACAATCCCAGCTCCCTCAGTTGTTCTTCATACGGCTTGTGTTCCAAGCCCCTCACCAGCCTCGTTGCTCTTCTTTGGACACGCTCAAGCATCTCAACGTCCTTCCTAAACTGAGGGGCCCAGAATTGGACACAATACGCAAGGTGCGGCCTCACCAGTGCTGAGTACAGGGGAAGAATGACCTCCCTGCTCCTGCTGGCCACACCATTCCTGATACTGGCCAGGATGCCATTGGCCTTCTTGTCCACCTGGGCACACTGCTGGCTCATGTTCAGCCGACTGTCAACCAGCACCCCCAGGTCCCTTTCTACCTGAGCGCTGTCCAGCCACACTGTCCCCAGCCTGTAACATTGCAGGGGGTTATTGTGGCCAAAGTGCAGGACTTGGCACTTGGACTTATTGAACTTCATCCCATTAGATTCTTGAATTATCTCTGATGTTCTTGAATTATGTTCTTGATGTCTATGATGTTCTTGAATTATCTCTGCTGCAGGTTTAACTTGGACCCTGAGAAGAAGTGCACTGACAGTATGCTCTGGGAAGCACTGGAAATAGCACAGCTCAAGCATGTGGTGAAGGCACTCCCTGGGGGCCTAGGTAATGAGACTTCTTTCTGAGAGTATTGTTTCCAGCATTCACAATGTTCCTGTTTCACACTTATTTATTAGAAGGGTAGTTGATGAAGAAAGAGCTTTTAAAGTTTGTTGAAGGTGACAAAAAGTGCCTGCAGGCAAATGTCCTATATCTGTATAACTCCTTTACCAACTGTACCTGGGGGGCAGAATCCTCTTTTTTTCAAACGAATGGTTAAATTATTTTATTTCAGTATGTCTTCGTTTTGAAGCACTGAGGTTTATGGATCTTATGAATTCAAATAAGCTGTCAACAAGCCAGGTGTTACCTAGAACACTTTTGTGTTTTCCAATAGTCATGTCCAAGGAGGAAGATTCCTAAAGCTTCAAGGTGTGAATCATTTGGTCATGCAGAAAAAAAAGCAAACCAAAAAACCCCCACCAAACACCTAACAAAAAACCACCAATAAATTCCCTTAAAATAGTAAGTTATACAGCCCTAGGGTAAAGAAATGATGGATGCTGGTTTGACTGGGGGTGCAGTGTCCTAGACTGTACATGTTTCAGAGGAACTCACTGTTGAACATCCTCAGCTGCTCTGATGTCTAACAGATACAGAGAATATAGGGAGACAAAAGTACTGGTTGTGTTGGACACTGGGAATAAGCAGGCAAAAATGTGTCACCAGCAGCTGTAAGCTTAGGAAATATTACTTTACACTGAAAGTGAGACTGTTTTCCAAGCGTATGCTCTATTCTGATCTGACCTTAGTGATTTTCTGTATCATATCCAGATGCAATAGTCACAGAAGGGGGTGAAAATTTCAGCCAGGGCCAAAGGCAGCTCTTCTGCCTGGCAAGGGCTTTTGTGAGGAAGACAAGCATCTTCATCATGGATGAAGCCACAGCATCTATTGACATGGCAACAGTGAGTTTGGAGTGCTTCTGATTTCTTTTACTTGATATGTGAACTAAAAAATGGAAAGCAATTCTGTCTATTCTGTAATATGCTTACACCATATTTAGTTGCAGACATAATTACAAGCCCAGGTAGTTGTGAGTCACTGCTAACAAATCTAAAGAGCTTTCAAACCATTTTACTAGGGGTTGAATAGTTATTCCAGAGCTGATTGCATTAGGAAAATGAAGCATGTTATTTTAATTGGCAGTGGGGTTTCTAAAGTAACCAAAGCTGGGGAAGGTCAGCTGGGATGGTCAGCAAAGGGTGAATTGGCAAGTGACAAGTTTTCCCAGCATGGCTGGCAGGAAGTTATAAAGCTTGAAAGTAGAGGCAAGGAAATAAACAGAGACACAGAAAAGACATACTGGATTATTTCATTAATTGCCTGGAATTTCTAGGCAGATGCTTAAGCACTCAGTAATACTGCAGTGACTGGGTTTCAGCCAAATAGAATAGTACATTTTTTCATCTGTTATGTTGTTACAGGAAATATTTCCATTTTCTTTCCGCTGTAAGTAGAGCACATAATTGGAGGGGTTTGTTAGAACAGCTACAATTTTTAGTTCAGTAAAATGTTAGTGTTTGAGCTTCAGCAAGGGAACCATAGTGCAGTTAAAACACATTTTGAATTTTAATGCATTGAGCATAGAGTTCCTCCTTTGCAATACCTCTCTGAAGAGCAGCTAATAACAAATGAAGGTATCTGTGCTCGTGACACTTCCAGGCAGTTTGGAATGCAACGACAGTCTCCTAAATAGCAAAGGATGAGTACTTGTTGAGTGAGAGCTATGTATGTTAAGGCCATCTTAAATATCATCTCCACTGTTAGATATGCCAGGTACAGCACAGTCCCTTGCCTGTCCCTGCCACCCCTTGGTGTTAGATGTCCCCATTGTGCTGGGACATGCCTGGGCTTGCACTGGGGTGAAGGACACGCCACAGAGGCGCCGGCATGGGCAGCCTGGCAGCACCCAAAATTCACCTTGGATTTCCTCAGTGTCAGACTGAGGCCAGGACAGCAGGAGCTTGGGGCCAGGGCACAGCTCTGGTGTCTGCTGAACCCCAGAGGCAATGGCAGGAGAGACCAGGCTCTGGTGCTCTGGCTTAGTTCGGACACATAGCTAATTTTTCATTTCTGCAATGGATGATAAATAACAGCATGGAATAGTCAGTGCTTACTTACTGAAGCCTTCTTATTCTTTATCTTGTCTGTGTCTATCATGCAACTTCTGTTGTTTGAAAAGCACCAAATGTTGTTCCTTCCCTAGGAGAACATTCTCCAGAAGGTGGTCATGACCGCGTTTGCTGACCGCACTGTGGTTACAATAGCAGTAAGTACAGTCCCTGCTGCCATCCTAATGCTAACAAAGATGTGAAATGTCCCATTATTCACTTCTTGTCAGTGTTAATAAATGTGGTAATTGGGCCAGTCATCTTTTTCTTTTTTTTAAGTGGTATCTAAATGTAAGCTTTCTTTTCCTTTTTAGATTTCTTACTTAAATTCATACGAGTGGCTTCTTAAATGTGTTGCATGATGTTAAGTCAAATTGCCTGTAAAGGTACATAATCTAAATATGCTCTCTATCTTCTGTTTCCCATTTTAAGCTAATTTAAAATGCCATATACTTTGCTGCAAAATATAAATTTCATCAAGCTAAAATAATCATTTAACTAAGGACAAGTAAATACACATTTCAGGGAGGTGAAATTAAGTCAGTATGCTTCTTAACATTTAAAAATTCAACATGAGATATCTGTGCTCAGGAATCTCTGAGTATCATTTATTTTCACCTAGCAAATGTATAACAGAAGACCTGATTTATCTTATAGTATCCATCCAGTGTATCATTATGAAAAATGTCATAACCATGACATTTCCTGATTTCTCTGCATGAAATTCAGATTTGCACTGTATTCTGCATTTATGTATCTTTTTCAGTTTGTTTGGGGACAGGCTGAAAAAGCTTTATTATTCTTTGGCACTCTTAGTGAGTTTTAAACTGCACAGTTGAAACAACATCTTGGAATAAACTTACTTTGAATATTTTTGCTTACTTCAAATTGTAAATGAGGTTTACAGCAGGTGGGTTTATATTCAAAACATTCTGTAGTAGAAACATAACACAAGGGGCTTGTGGGATGGGTAGTGGGTTTGGGGGTGTGGGGTTTTTTGGTTTGGTTTAGTTTTTTGTTTGCTTGGGGTGGTTTTTGTTTGTTTTGGGTGTTTTTTGTTTGTTTGGTTTTGTGGTTGATTTTCAGATGTGGTTTTGCTTTGTCTTGGTGTTTTGGGTTTTTTTTTCCCCAGAAAAAGCAATTTATTCCTAATTTCTGTTTAGGAAGAATGGGAATAGTAGGAGTTATAGTACTGGCTCTCTGTTATCTTCTGTTACTCAGGATTTCCAGGGTGGCAGCACTGATTGTGTTACACTGAAAGAGATCAGACAAGAGCAGTAAATTCAACTAGAATGTGATATTTCAGTCCCCTGCCCCTGCCTGTGGAATGGATAAATGTCATAGAAACTGCAGAAGAGATGAGATTTGTAGATGCCATCGGTGATTATTTTATGGAAAATCTGGCTAGGAAAACCAGAGAAGGAAATACTAGAGTTGTTTTGATACTGAGGATGCTCAAGACTTGATTAGGAACCTTATGGGTGAAGAGCAGCTGTGTAACAGCAACCATAATATTCTGAGATTAAATATCCCTGAGGGAGTGATGCAGATCCAAAAAAATCCCATGCAGTTACAGTTAACATGAAAAAGTGGAATTCTGTCAATATGAAGAGGCTTGCAAAAAACCAAACCCAAAAATAAGTGGTAGGGAAAAAAAAAAAGCTAAAAGAAGCAGCAAATGAGATTGGATCTGACAGGGATTATGGAAATTTCTGAAGCATTTTATTTAAAAATAAGATGGAAACAATGCATGCTATTTATTTAGGTAATGCTTGAGTTAGGATAGAAAAATGTGGTATAGATAAAGAAATAGAAAAGATTATTAGAAACAAGAAGACTGAACTCAGAGTCCATAGTTCACACATACCTTGAATATTGTGTGCAGTTCCAGTCTCCTTTTGCCCAGAATAACACATTACAAGTGAAAAATGCTGAGAAGCACAGGATGATTTTGGAGGTGTTGGATTTGCTGCTGGAAGGGAGCAGCTGAGCAGGCTGGGGCCCTCCTGTGTGGAAGAAGGACAATGTAAGGACATGAGAGAGGTCTGCAAAGTCACAGGCAAGGGGCTCCAGGTGAAACTGAGCAACAGGGCCCAGAGCACACAGAACAGGGAGTACTTGTTCATACAGTGGGGAGAAAGTATGGAAAAGTCTTTTCCAAAGGATATGGGTGCAAAATGATTGTGAAAGCTTGGGAGAAGATGTGGCCCAAGTCTTGTAAAACTGACTAGATCAGCTTTCAAACAGACAAACCACACCAAGCTCAGGAACCACCCCAGACTCAGATAGAATCCGGAGTGGGAGAATTCCCAACTTCCCACAGGCAATTCCACACTCAGTTGCCCAGTTCCTACTCTGCCTGGCTGCCTTCTTTTGGCTGCACTTGGGAGCAGGACTCTGGGCTGGGGACATTCTAAAGGCAACTTGTAGGACTTTTCATTCTCAAGTACCTGTGTATTTTTTAGGTACTTGAGTATCCACCTGGCTCTTGGTCTGTATATTTATCTGTAGTATTTACACAGAAATTAGGATGAATGGTAGGATAAGTAGCCTTAATCAAACTTGAACTTGACAGGAAAATTAGTCTGTCTTATCCTGGAATATATTGAATAGAGAGATACACTGACCTGGCATTTTGTTTATTTGTTTTTCAGCACCGTGTGCACACAATCCTCAATTCGGATTTGGTTATTGTAATGAAAAGAGGGGTTATTTTGGAATATGACAAGCCTGAGGTTCTGCTAGAACAAGAAGACAGTGTCTTTGCTTCTTTTGTACAAGCAGATAAGTAATAAAAATAAAGCATTTTAGAATACAATTTTATTATTTTCTAAAAATGTAAAATACCTGTAAATAAATATTATTTCATAATAAATTGAGCTATTCCTTTTTTAATAAAATGAGCCATTTTT
The DNA here is from genome assembly GCF_901933205.1 of Camarhynchus parvulus. Taxonomy (NCBI): domain Eukaryota; kingdom Metazoa; phylum Chordata; class Aves; order Passeriformes; family Thraupidae; genus Camarhynchus; species Camarhynchus parvulus. The sequence continues at coordinate 12,940,664 of NC_044575.1, read as the reverse complement.
TCCATCCAAAGCATTAATGATTTATCTGTGTACTTTACTTTTTGATATACTACTGCTTTCTTTGTATTTGCTGCCAAAGAGTCATGAAATTTAGTTGAAAAAAACTACATTGGTGAACTACAGCAGAATACACATCAAACAAACATAACCAGCATGGAGTTTTTATGTAACTCTCAACCCCCCATCATTTATTAACATGTTATTTTTTATGTGTCATAGCCCTACTGTAGATAATGTTCATGACTGACTAAATGCAGAAGGAAAAATGATATACCAAAGGTATCTCTCAAAAGCTTGTATCTCTTTCAATGAAATGACTCTGTAAAGCTTTAATATCTGAATACAAAATCTATAAAACATTTTTTATATTGTGGTTTATTGATAGTGCCTGAGTTGTGCCTTAGGCTCTCCTTTAATACTGTTTAGAAATTAATCACAATCTGATTCCATCTTTCTGCCCACTGAATACTATTACACTGATTCCAAGCAGGATGGAGGCAGACTCCCTCCCAAACTGTGAAGAAGCTGAGGGGAGGCAGGCTGTGATAAAGTATCAGTGTTTAATGTACACTGTTTCCAGACCAGTGCAGATGTACCAATTCATCTGGAAATGATCCCTCCAAGTCTGGTAAATAAACAGCATTAAACCTTTCAGTGCAGCTCAGGGCCATGAGAGCTTGACTCATCATCTCCTAGTTTCACATATTTCACCCACTGTTGTGATGTCTCTAGATTTACTGTGACCCTTACCAATAAATTCTGTGAACTTCAGATAACTTTTAACCACTAAAATTATCCTAATTCAGCTAGACAGCTACTTATCCCTGCTCTGTGACAGTCATTCCAGGACTTTGTCATTAATGGAGGGTTAGAATGTCAATAAAGGCTACAATGAGTTTTTCACTTATTCTTTTTACAGCAAGTTTGCCTTTACATCCTTTTTTTTGTTTTGTTACTTCCCCTATTTGAAAGACTTCTAGTGCTTAGGAGAGCTCTTTATCTTTTGGGGTTTTTGGTTTTTTTCACTCTTTAGCCTGCTCAATTTGTTTGGAACTTCTTTTTAAAAGCTTTATTTTCTAGAAAAAGACACCTCAGTGTTCTCATGGGATCTGTGATATTTTAAGGCATTACTTCTAGCACTGCAGCAGAGAGCCAGGGAAAATGAAGAACTGTTGTTGCCATTTCTGTTACCAGTTCCAGAGCAGAGTATTTGCAGCACATCCCTCCTGTTATTTGGGCAGTCATGAAGGGCAGGTAAATGGCACCAGAGGAGAGTGCAGAATGAACAGTGGTAGAAGTCAGGAGGTAGGATGTGGTTATGCAGATGAAAGGCATGAGCTCTGTCATTGCCTACCACCCTTCGAGAGAGAAAGAGGCCAGTTGGGAGCTTTCTCCTCCTCCAGGGAATTGTTTGCTGGGCAGTGTCCAGGAAAGAATGGCTGCAGAACTCTTGGTGAGCTTTCACCCTGGAATGCCAGGCTTCCATTAGGGCTGAGAGAGGAGAGGTGGGAGCAGAAGGGCACAGAGCAGGTTTCTGCCACAGCTCCTGGGCATGCTGTCTCCTGGCTTCCCATTACTGCTCTAAGGCAGGATCTCATCCTGCAAAGGCTTAGGAAAGCACCCCTCTGCAGGACTCCTCAAACTCACACTGCAGAGGCTCTGCAGCCCTCTGTGGAAGCTCTTAGAGATTCTAATGGCAAGGGGAGAGATGCAGAGAAGTGAGGTTTCATGTGCTTTTAATGAAGTGTCTGGGATTTGACACTGCAAGTTGGGCTTGTTCCTACTCCACAAGCTCCTGCCAGCCTCACCCAGAAGGGAATGCAGGGAGGAAAGGACAAGGGGCTGGACTTTATCCTGCAGCATTAAGAAATTAGAACTCAAAAGTGCAAGTATCACATTTCCATTTTAAATGGAGCTTGTAATTCCCAAAGTAGCATTGCAGGAGAGTAGGGTGAGTTCATTTATATCCAACAATTACCAATTTTTAATGGTACCCCACTGCTGAATGAATATCTGTGAACAGGGAGGCTCTTGGCTGCCACTGGGACAGGGCATTTCCTCAGCACATTTCAGCTGGTCTTGTTTATGTGGGGCCAGGGAGTTCCTGCCCCTAACTCCAAAGGATTAAGGGTCTCACCAGTGAGCAGGAGCAGTTCCCAAGAACATTGTTCTGTGGTGTGAGGCTCACTGACATTACCCAGGTCAATAGACCTCGTTGCCATGAGATGGGCAGCCCAGGAGTCTCTGTTAACCAGCTCACAAATGTGTTTGTATGGCAGTGAGGCATCACTAAGCAAAGGGCTGTACTGCAGTGGCTGCAAGGCAGTGCAAGCCAAGCCAGGCTTTCAGTTTTCCTGAGGGATGGGACTTGTCTCAGTCCCAAAGGTGTTAGGGAATAGGCTGCCCATGGAGCTGCACCAGAGGTTCTCTTGTTGATTTGTATAAATGCCTCCACTATACAGAAAACTTTACAGGGTTTATTCCCTTGTCTTAGTGTGGCCAGGAAACACAGCATGGCTCTGCTCATCAGTCCTCTTCCCAGCTCTGCTCATGCCTCCCCTTGTGGCTTTGCAGAACCAGCTCTGATCTCTTTTCTCTGCCTACCTACTCGTATTGCAAGGTGATTCATGAGGCTTCATTTCAGACTAACACTGTGTAGCCTCTGAAGCTTTACTCAGCTTCTAAAGGCAGAGTAAAAACATGGCAACAACTAAATTTTAATTTGACAGTTATCATAAGATCTTAGTTTGATAGCCATTAAAATTAGAATAAATGAAGGGGGGGTTTTGAAGTGTAAAACCTATTTTGTGGGTGGAAGAACTTACCCCTCATGATTCAATACTACAGAGTGGGATTGTTCATTCCTGTGATCCCAATTGTTTTCAGCAGCTCTTAACACAAATATGTTGGCTCACTCAGAAGATCTGTCACTTTCTTCTTTTAAGTATCTGCCACTTGATCCATAAAGACAGCTCTAGAAATTCTTCAGCAGAAGCCACTGGCTTTGCTATCCCATCTCAGCCCCTAAGTGCTCAGAGATGAAGGAAAAGAAGTGGCAAATGACAGTCCCATTGCAGAAGTGGAAGCAAGGAAGCACTGCTCTAGAGAGTTCAGGATTCCTACAAGCAGCGTGGTGAGTGTGCTCATAAATCACCCCTCCCTGGGTCGTTCCTAGCACCAGGCCATGCAGCAATTCACTCTTCCTCCAAAATCCTCTTCCCTGACACAGGTTTTTATCCATCCCACGTTTATGGAGGTACCGCCCTCTGGAGGAAAAGGCACAGAATAAAGACCACGCATAGAAAAGAGTCAGGAAAAACGGCACAAAAGTCAGGATTGCCTCTAGAATCCCTATGTCCATGTCTGCAAGGGTGTAAAACACTGCCCATGAGTTGCCTGGTATTCTACAGCCTGTTTATGCTCACTGCAAAATTCTGGGATAGGACCTGCCATCAGCTGCAGAACTACACATCTGACAAGTAAAACTTAACTCACTTCATCCCTTTGGGTTATGGGTTTTCTTTTTCATGTTTGGAAAGAAAAATTTGGGTCTTTTTTTTAAATCTTTAAAAAATTAAATTGTCATATAAATCATGTAGTTAACAAACTAAAAGTGTAGGTGCAGGTGACATGCACACCAAGGGCACAAAAAGAGTCCAGGAGATAACTAGATGAAGGGATGTAGAAGAGAAAGAGCTAGAGAAGGGGCTTAGCCACCTTTAGCTAACTCAGTGGCCTGGCAGGGCACCTTGTTGTTTTTCTAGCTTTATTTATCAAAGCAGCAAGAAAGATGAACCAGATTGGGAAACTGACTCCTCCAAAAGGAATTGATGTGTGCAAGGACATGCCACTATTCATACATAAAAAGTACAAACAGTCCAAAGTAATAGTAAACAATTAATTACAAGACCTATAACTGCTCAGAGAGCTCAGGGTGATTACTTCAAATTTCTATTCCAAAATCCCTAGGTGGGCTGCTTTAAGCAGCTGTAGGTGGTGGAAGTTACTTTCAACCCCAACTGGCTGATTCCCAGACATCAACTGGATAATTGCCTTGCCCAGGGAATGAGTGCCAAGAGCTGTTTACAGTGTGTACCAAAGCACTCAGAGCCAAAACTAGAGGGAAAGTCCATGGACACATGTCGTGCAACTAGAAAATAAATAATCACAAATCCATTGGCACTAAAGAAAAACCTCTTATCCAGAATATCCTGGGATGCTGTAGAAACTCCACAATGTTGATGTCTAAATTGAAATAGAAACAAAATATTGAAACCAGAGGAAATAAACACATCAATGAGAATATTGCTGTTTATACAGCAGCAAAGCCACATCAGAATGTTTTTACATAATGCATCTTGTCAGGAGGACACATCCTTATAGGCATGCCCATGTATGTATTTATACCCACAGAGACATCCCAGTGTCCCAAACAGGTTCTAGCTCCCTGCCTCCCTTTGTTGCCTCTTCCGAGGATTTTGATGCCTGTCTGGAAGTTCATGTCACTGGGGGTTAACCCTTTCTGGCCAGATTTATTTTTTTTCTCACACCATTTCACGGTCTCCTCTCTGCACTAAAAAAAAAAAAAAAAAATTGAAAAAAAATTAAAAATCCTTGTTTATTCTAAATAACTCTGGCAAAATTTCAAACTTTTAAGTGGGATTGAGCCCCTTTAGTTCCAGGTCTCTGTTTAGCCATTATCTCCTTGGATTCAGCTTATTCAAGCGAATTTCCTACCACTGCCTGGCAATTTATCAGATGAATGTTTTCCTCCTACTTACCAAAAGACACACAGGTGAATTTCAGTATATACATTATTTATTTATTTATTTATTTATTTATTTATTATAATAATAATAATAATAATAATAATAATTATTATTATTATTATTATTATTATTATTATTATTATTATTATTATTATTATTATTATTATTTCTTCTTTAAAATTGGTCCGTACCTTTTTTTCCCCCCGCCCCCATCTCACGGAATAATCACCCGACATGAAGTCACGGCATCCCACAAAGGAGCCCCTGCTAATGGAAGGCAGCAAATCCGTCCTGTATCAAATGTTTACATACAAACCGCGGCCCGAAACCCTTTCCCCGGAGGGAAATTAAAAAAAAAAAAAAAAAAAAAAGGAAAGGAAAGGAGGGTGAAAAGGTAAAGAAACGCCCCCAGCTCCGGCGGGCAGCGCTCCCGGGCCGGCTGCGGCGGCGGGGGCTGCGGCGGCGGCGCTCCCCGCTCGGCGCCGGGAGCGGCCGCGCCCCCGAGCCCGCGGCGCTCCCTCGGCCGCGGGCGCGCAGAGCGCACAGGGGCGCCCAGAGCCCGCAGGGGCGCAGGCCGGGGCGCGCAGAGCCCGCGGAGCACAGGGGCGCGCAGAGCGCACAGGGGCGCGCAGAGCCCGCGGAGCACAGGGGCGCGCAGAGCGCACAGGGGCGCGCAGAGCCCGCGGAGCACAGGGGCGCGCAGAGCGCATAGGGACGCGCAGAGCCCGCAGGGCCCTCCGCCCCCCCGGCTGGCGGGGCGGTGCGCGGCGGCGGCGGCGGAGCCATGCTCTCGAGGAAGGGGATCATCCCCGAGGAGTACGTGCTGACCCGGCTGGCCGAGGATGTGCCGGATCACGCCCGGTACCGCGCTCGGGAGAGGCGGGCGCGCTTCGTGGGCAAGAACGGCGCCTGCAATGTGGCCCACAAGAACATCCGCGAGCAGGGGCGCTTCCTGCAGGACGTCTTCACCACCCTGGTGGACCTCAAGTGGCCGCACACGCTGCTCATCTTCACCATGTCCTTCCTGTGCAGCTGGCTGCTCTTCGGCATGGTCTGGTGGCTCATCGCCTTCGCGCACGGGGACCTGGACCACAGCACCCGGCTGCAGCGGGACCCCGCCGAGGGGACGGCCGGGCCCGCGGCCGCCTTCGTGCCCTGCGTGACCAGCATCCACTCCTTCACCTCCGCCTTCCTCTTCTCCATCGAGGTGCAGGTGACCATCGGCTTCGGGGGGCGCATGGTGACGGAGGAGTGCCCGGCCGCCATCCTGGTGCTGATCGTGCAGAACATCGTGGGGCTGGTGATCAACGCCATCATGCTGGGCTGCATCTTCATGAAGACGTCGCAGGCGCACCGGCGGGCCGAGACCCTCATCTTCAGCAAGCACGCGGTGATCGCCCTGCGGGAGGGCCGGCTCTGCTTCATGCTGCGGGTGGGCGACCTCCGCAAGAGCATGATCATCAGTGCCACCATCCGCATGCAGGTGGTGAAGAAGACGGCCAGCCTGGAGGGCGAGGTGGTGCCCCTCAACCAGATCGACATCCAGATGGAGAACCCCGTGGGGGGCAACAGCATCTTCCTGGTCTCCCCGCTCATCATCTACCACGTGATAGACAAGAACAGCCCCCTCTACGACATCTCCCCCATGAACCTGCACCACCACGAGGACCTGGAGATCATCGTCATCTTGGAAGGGGTGGTGGAGACCACCGGCATCACCACCCAGGCCAGAACCTCCTACCTGGCGGACGAAATCCTCTGGGGCCAAAGGTTCGTGCCCATCGTGGCGGAGGAAGACGGGCGGTACTCGGTGGACTACTCTAAATTCGGCAACACGGTGAAAGTGCCCACGCCCTCGTGCACTGCCCGGCAGCTGGAGGAGGACAAGAGCATCATGGACACCATGCCACTGTCCCCGAAAGGCACAATTAGGAAAAGGTCTGTCAAGCTAAAGCCCAAGTTTACCATAAGCGAAGAGCCTTCCTGATGCCTTCTGACTGGGAAACTCTGTTAGGGCTTTGTGTCTGAATGATCTCATGAACTCAAAACACTGAGGTGGCCTCTTACTTTTTTTTAAAATTCAGGTTGGTAGCACAAGGTATGTTCTGGTGTTATTTATTGTGGGGAAATCTAAAGCTAATTATATTTTTTTAAAGGTGTGAGAGATTTCAAGCAGAACTGAGAGTGGGGAGAATCATGGTCTGCAGCTTTAAATTTCAATTCAGACTATTTAATCGCACGATCATTCTGCCTTGATTCAACTGCAGGTAATGACACATTTTCTCAAAAAATAGATGTATATTTATCATCAGAGATTGCAGGTTTTTTAGGGTCTTGCAGTGTTTGCAAGTCAGTAGTTTTTAACTGGTGGTTTTTTTTCCCAACTTGAACAATCAATATAGCAAAATAAAAATATTAATAATTAATAAAGTAGGCTGGATTTAAATGATAAAAAAAGAGTCAGGCAATGACACAAGACCAGATCTGGAAGTGTCTCTATATTATACTGTATGTCTCAAAGAAATTAACTGCTGGATTTGCATCATCCATATTGTGTTGTATGGAGCCACTCCTACCACATGCAGTATGAAATGTATTTGAATATTTACTTTTGTTTATTTTAAAAGCCTTTACACTTCCAAAATAAAACATTCAGGAATACCTTTTTGTACTGTACATTTCTGAGGGTAAGCAATACTTTGCCTTTAAAAGGAGTAACAGATAATATACAACTGAAATGAATTATAAATAGGAAAATTCTGCATTTTAATTTCAAAATGAAGAGAAGCAACATTCCCTCTCTCCAAGCCACATGGCAATAGGATATTCAGTACAAGAATTAACCTCTCCCTTGGGTCACGGTGAATTCTGCTAGATAATCAGGGAATAAAAATAGAATTACATATTTTAAATGAAAGGACAGTGCTGAATGCTGAAAACATATCTGCATGTGCTAGGGAAAACCTTTTACTCCTTTCCCTTTTGCAAAAGAAACAAAGGTTTTTTGTGCTTAGGGGAAGGAAGGGTGCATAAGACAGCGTGTTCACTTCTGGGATGCTGTGTCAAAAACATTACTGCTGCTGAGGAAGCAATTCCTGTTCCAATCTCATCCTGACCTCCCTGTGCAGCTGGTGCCTGCCTTGGTTTTTAGCTGGCTCCAAGATCTGTCATTTGCCAGCAAACATGAAGGAGCCATGTTCACTCTCTCTCGGTCCCACGGTGACAACAGGAGCAATTCCCCTTCACCCACTCCTGCAAATCCTCCCTGGAGCTCCTGGTAACAGCAGCAAGTTTATTTCTACACAGGGTTACTGGGACATGGCACCAGCATTAGATACAGGGCAAACTGCCACCCAGGTAAAAAAACATATAATGTCCAAATAAAACCTATAGAAGCATCACAGAACTGATCCCACACCTGGGTTTACAGGCTGTGCAGAGACAACCAGCTTACTTTAAACATCATTATTCAAGGAGGATCTAGTGTCAAGACTTGTGTGCTCTGTAGTTCACAACAGACACTAAAATCATTTGTGTTGGCAATAATATGGCAAATTTCTGATGCCTTGTCAGTGTAACTGTATGACAAACTCATTCAAAAGGGTAAGAAAACTTCCACAGTGACTGTGGAATATTTTCAGGCATCTATAATAGAACAATCAACGTTTGGTGAAATCAAGTATTGGGTTAAAATGAAAAAACATTTGTTATGTTTTTGGTGTTTATGTATTTTGGCTTTATGAAGCATTACCAGACTGCCAGTTACAGGAATAAATGCCTGCTCAGTTTCCAAATCCCCAATACACCTATATTATTCTGTGAACAGCTCTGAAAATATGAAATGAATTTCACAACAAAATGACAGTAAAATTAGCATTAGCAAGTAGTCAGCAAAGAGAATTTGGAAGGGCACATTTTATATTATAATCATACCCCTCCCCCTGTTTTTTAAAATAGGGCATGATTAAATGCCTTACGTGATTAAATTTCTTCTGTAAGACCAAGTTGATTTGTCACATTATTTTCTGGCTTTCCCTTTTTACTGCCCCAGTCTCCCATTGCCTGTCAGAGGGCACTTACAGTAGAGCTCCCTGCATCTCCCAGGCACCTTTGTTCCTTTGAAAGTTCGTTGTTCTTTGTCACTTGCCACAGAATCAGTGCTCTGCTCTCACAAGAGTCGTACACAAAACATTAGTTGGCTTTCCAGTGACTTGAAATCCTTGGCCTGTCCCTAACTCTCCTTAGTGCCTTATTTCACTGTGTAAGATGCACCTCAAGGTTCTCTCATAAATACACTTCAGCTCTGGCTGCAGATCTTCTCAAGATTTGACCTAAATGTGAAGCAGTTTCAGCAGCAATACCATGCAACTATTTTCAGGGACTGATGCAAGCTTTTTGCCCTGGGGAAGTCTGTGAAGCTGAGAGGTGGAAAATTCTCTTTGTTCCCTGTGAGATGGGAGGGGAAGGATGGGAAGAAACAGCTTCTGTTCACTGGGCTGCTGTCGGGAGCATCTTTTATGTCATTTCTTTTTCAAAAATCTGCCTGATTTTTCTGAAGTCTTGCAAACCAAAAAGGATCATAATATTATGAGGAAGGCAGGATTTGTGCTGTTAAAATCACCATAGTGAATTATTTGAATCAAAGAGCTGGTGATTTTGAATCTCAGGATTGTTGAGATATAAAATCCTTCTGCTCTTTCACCATTTCAAATATTCAGAAGCATTTTGGGGGCAGAGCAAGGAAGGATGAGCATATTTCTTTTGCACTAAGGATATTACTTCTTTTTGGGAATCCTTTCAGTTTGTCACTTGTGAGGTATTTGGGAGCACAGGTATCTGAAATGGTGCTTAGAGTTCTCCTTCTGCTGCCCACCCCCATTCTCCGTGGGAAGGCTCTGAAGAAGGCAGCAGTGCCATCATTTTTACACAGAAAAGTCCTCGTTCCCAGCAGTGAGCAAGCACTGTGTTTTCCATGGTTGAACTCAGAACTGAGTGGGCTTCTGAACTTTCTTTCGCAGCCCACGTCTCTTTTGGGAGGTGGTGTCACAGTTTGGATCCTGCAGAGCAGCCGGGAGAGCTGTGGCTCCCACGTGTGCTGGGCACAGAGGGGGCTGTGGGGGCAGCTGGAGTTTGCATCCCCTGCTCAGGGCTTGCACTGCCTGAGCTGGGCACATGGGTACAGGCAGGAAGCCCAGGGATGGGTTTTGGCCGTGGCAGAGCCAGCTGAGTGCATGGAGCTGCCTGTTGTGTGCTTCAGGAGAGCACTGTCAGTTTGTGCTCACAGGGTCACACTGTTCATTCACTGCTCTCAGATTTGTGGAGCTGCTTGGATGGGGAGCAGGATCACAGAGCTGGTTAATCAGAAAGGGAGGCTGCAGAACACTGGGATGTCACAGCTTTGAAATACTTGTAGTGACTGCTGGTGAGCCACTGGGCATCTCAGTTCATGCTGCATTTCCTAATGAAATCCAAACATATGTAAACAAAATTAGGTTATAACAGGGTCAGAATTTCTCTCTTTGGCACATGATAAGTGCAGTGTTACAGCAGTATACTTTGGTGGGACATGTCCCTGTGAAATAGATACAAACAGGAGTGAACTGAAGGGAAAAGAGAGTCAGGGATACAGGATAAATACACTTAAAATCCAGAAGTTACACAGTGTGGAGACAATGGCAAGCAGTAATAAACAATTTTATTTTGAAGCACCAGCAATGGTGACGATGCTCAGATGAGAGATCAAAGCCCTAAAAAGCAGATCTGGGAGGCTGGAATGAGAGTCTTGAACAAGGCCAAGGTCTGCATGCTAGCACAGATTAGCAACAGGGTCAGTGTCAAAATTCAGGCTGCCCTGAAAAGTGAGACTGGGGCTGGGCATGGCCAGCATTGCTCAACCCAGTGGGTAAATATTGCTGCTTGTTGAGCAAGGTGGGAGCCACAGCAGAGCCCTGCTGGAAGCAGTGCTAAGAGGACTTGTGGGGGTCTGACCCCTGTGGTTAGTTATGTTTTATTAGTTAATAATATCAAACTAATAAGTAATTAACAGCTCTTGGAAAACTGAATTTGTTTTCCTTCCTTTTCCACTCTTTGTACCTCCTGAAGGTAATTACTGTAGGTGTGCTAGCACAGAGTGTTTTGATTTGGGACAAAGCACAAGTATGTTTTGGAGAGTAAAATACAAACTTAAAATAGACACTACAAACCCTAAAACTTCTGTGAAATTGCCCAGCTTGCAACTTTCACAGTGATTACTTGTACAAAGCATGGAAATATCTATTAGGATATTGATGAACCACCATGGGTTTATGCTCCCTGTTGTTCGTTTGGCAGGTCTGAGTGGAAGGGGAAGTGCTTTAGCTCTTCTGAATAGGGTTAAGGAGAAGAGATAAGGTTCAAAGTCACTGCATTTAAGGCTCCCTGGTTACACCTTTTCCCTCTCCCTGTGCTCAGTGTCATCCTGGCATTCCCAATAAAATGGGCAGGATAAGTGCTCTTTGCAGGGCATGTTCCATGAGGAACTCCATCCATCCAGGGCCAGCTGCCCCATTCCAAGGTGGACATCTCCAAGCCAACAGCCCTGATCCAAGCATCCTGGAAGGCAGCAGAAAACTTCCCACCCATTTCAGTGATAGAAGCATTTCAGTGTATTTTTGGATCCACAGACACCATCTGCCAAGCTGCTGGGAGCACGTGCTGAGGCAGAGAGAGGATTCTCTCCTCCCTGCAGCCCTCCTGGAGCAGGAGTGCTGCTGGAGGTGAGGAGGAGGCCTGGGGAGCTGGGGACACGTGCTCAGCGTGGCCAGGCACTGCCTGTAACCAGTGACTCAGGGCACTATTTTTGATTCAGCAAGGGGAGAAAGATACGTGATACAAACCTCCACACCCCACTAAGGAGAACTATTAAAAGAGCAGAAGACATTCCTGAGAGGCTGCAGATGCTGCTCTGTCCTGCTCTGAGCACTGCAGGGTGCCTGCAGAACATGCTGCAGGTTCTTCTGGCTTATGCTCCTGTTTTAATTTATAGTGTGACTTTGATGAGTTATCACAGGGCAATGACTCTGTGAAATTCTGTTCTGTTTGAACAGAATTTTCAAATACCAGAGCCTGCAGCCCCTCTCTGCCACTTGCCCCTGTTGACACTTGTGCCTGCCTTACTCAGGAGTTGAAATGCAGATGACACCACCTCGTGAGGTTTCCTAACCAGCTCCTTCCCTGCAGGGCTGAGCAGCATCAAATGGCAATCCCATCACAACTGGGGGGGTCTAGGGCTGCCTCGTGGCAGTGGCCCCACACAGAACCTTGTCCCCTCTTGCCCTCCCTCACTGGGAGTGGGGCTGCCACCCTTTTCCTCCCCCAGCTGTTCATTCAGGTGGCCAATACTTGCTTAGGAGCTTTGCCTTTGCTCTCTGCCCAAGAGAGGGGAGGCACAGGATGTAAACACCATTACTGTTGTTATATTCACCATAATGTTATTCCTGAGTGGAGTTGGAGCACTGGAATTGACAGTGAGCATCAGTGCCAGAAACAGAAACTCTTAACTTCAGTAAACTTCAGCTTCCATTTTAAAGCCTGGGCCTTCAAATCCAAGGATTGCCAGGGAGTTCATTAGCACCAGGATTTCCCTCTTAGGGCTGGGCACTATTAGGTTAATGGGGTGGGCAGCTGACTCAAATAGCCTCTGATGGGCCCTTTGCTGCAGCAGTGATGTTGTTTCTCAGCTTCAGCAGCTCCTGGGAACTTGTTCTTCTGCCTGGTGAGTGAAAATCTTGCTTTATTTCCTTTTCTCAAGCTTGAGAGAATATGGTCCTCGTGCATATTTTATAACCTTTTTGCCAAGGCATTTGACTTTGTTGGATGTTTATGTCACAGTCTTGCCATGTGCATGAAGTGTTGTTGTAGTGAGGTGAGTCTTGGTCTTTCTCCCAAGTAGCAAGGGACAGGACGAGAGCGAATGGACTCAAGTTATGCCAGCGGTGGTTTAGGTTGGATATTAGGGAAAGTTTCTTCCCTGAAAGGGCTCTCAGGCATTTGAACAGGCTGCCCAGGGCAGTGTTTAAGAGCTGAGTGGATGTGTTGCTGACTGACCTGGTTTAGTGTTGGACTTGTCAGTGCTGGGCTAGCAGCTGGACTTGCTGATCCTGAGAGTCTTTTCCATCCTAAACTCTTCTCTGATCATAAGTTCTCACTGTGTCTTGGTGAGTGTGTGCTTATAGTAATGAGCTCAATAAAGTTGTTGGTTCTGCTTTGGCTTTACAACCTGAGGAATAAAAATTAGCAGGGTGATGTTTCTTTCCTGGGATAGCTGGAGAAAAGAAGCAGTGAGATGAGCAGGAAGATCAGAGTGATGCTCTTGCAAGTTGTATGGATTTTGGTGGAGCAGAGTGCACAGAGAGCAGCTTCTTTGTGGAAAATGATGGCAAATTCTTATCTAATTAATAAGCAGTAAACAAATATTTTTCTGAAGTCAGCATCTGTCTTTAGAAGTGATTTTGTAGGAAGTAGCTGTTACTTTCTCACAGATTTTTTTCTATCAAGTGTTGCCTGGATTTTCTACATTTAGAAGCCACCTGCTTTACTAAATGGATGCTTTTGACAGTGATATTTGATTATTTGGTTTGAAAGGTTGTTCTTTCATGTTTCCTTTTTTACATTACACCGAAGTTGTTATTAATTTAATTTACTCTTTTTCCTGCTTTCTTTGCTCATTATTGTATGTAGCCTGAAAAGCGTGTCACTTCTGTTGTGCTCTTGTTTAAGCAGAAAAAGAGAATTAAAATGCCATAGCCCTGTGAAACATGGTCAGAACTCTTGAATTACAACACTACCACTCAAGGTATTTCAATGGTATCACAAGTGTTTCTACTCTTACATGTCATTCTGCGTTCACTGAAGCATCTGTTTTCTTTTCTAAGTGGAGCTAAGTTAAATTCTAAAATTTTTGTGTCCTCAAAAGTCTCATCTTCAGTAGATTCACATCTGAACCTACATTCTTCACTCTATTTTCTTTTTGTAAGTTATAGAGGAGTTTAAACCAGACCTACCCCTATCCAGTCCTTATTTTCTATCTTTGTTCTCAAGAGGGAATAGTTCCTTAAACCAGATAACTGAACTCACCCATTTTCTCTTCCTTGCACACACCAGAACTGAAGTGTTTGTCACAGTAGCCTTTGGATGTGCAGCAGTGCACTTCTGTCTCCAAAGTGGGAACTGCTGCTTGGCTGGATGGACCAGGACTGTTTATTTTCTTTTTTCAGAGGGAAGTGAATAAATGTTTTGGCAGCAAAGTCACCCCATAAATGTGTCACATTATAGCTGAGTGGTTTGTGTTTTACTATTAAAACTGTAATTTCTACGTTTCACTGATGTCCTATAATGTTAAATAATTACTTGAAGAGACAACTCTAAATATAAGACTCTCTGCTACCTTGTTCCCATTGTTTGGACTTGGCCTTGAGCAGGCCAGGTGTGAAACTTGTGTGCTCAAAGCCCTTCTCTTTGTCTCTGCACCTCTCAGGACTGCCAGAGATCCCTCACCTTCAGCTGACTTTCATATGGAAAAAAACACAGCTTGGTTTAAAAACTATTATATTAACCTGGAGACAGCTTGTGGTGGTGATGGACAATACAGATTCTGCCTCTTTCTTCCCATTCCACGTGCCAGTTGCTGGTCCCAAACCTGGAGTTCTGTAGGGCCAAGCAGCTGCTGAGTCCTCTCACTTATCAGATGTTTGCCTGCTGAGGTGAGGATCATGCTCAGGGGTGATATTACCAGAATGGCCTTTACAGTTTTGTTTTGTTCTAAAACTATGAGGACTTTGTGTTTATAAGATTTGCTGTTTAGTAGGTGCAGTTTATTAGCAGCCCTGTTATCTTCTTCAACAAAGCAGGCAGGAATTAAGTTATTTGCAATAGCAATGTTCTTACACTGACCTGTTGTAAAGGGAGTTAATATATCCATGGAAAAATCCTCAATCTCACATTTTAAAGTATTTCCCAATTTACACCAGTGCACAAACATTTTTAGCAATATTGTTCTCATTGCTCAGTATCCAGTGCTCGCTGCTTTTCACATTGACTCTCAGGGAAGCTGCTCCAAAGTGTGCTAAATTCAACAGATGTCATCTCACTGGCTCAAAACAGTCTGGATGTGGTTCAGAGAGTGCCTGGATAAAATGGTGTGCTGGTGCTCACATTTCATTCCTTTTCCTGAAACAGTTTAAATAAATAAAAAATACTGAGCAGCAATTGTTGGGAGGGTTCCCTTGATCTTTAGTGAGTTAGAGATGCAAAGTTATGTTAGTTTGTTTTTGGAGTTTACTTTGTAGCTACAGCTCATTCATTGCTGCAGGGGAATGGAATATTTTAAAAACTTCCACAGTTTTCTGACCTACAGAAATACTTTCTTAAAGACATGATGTCCTTTAGGTAACACTCCAATACCTTTAATAACTTTGTGGGGTCTCTTGTTCCTTTATCCAGCCACAGTAAAAGAAGCTTGAGTGTTTGCAAAACTAGAACCCAAATTTAAACTAACTGCTAAGAGGTAACAAATAATTATAAAATAATACAGTTTGCCTGCAAGAGTGAGTTGATAGGCTTCTCCTTGTCTTAAGAAGGTGTCTGTCAAGTTTTTTTTCTGGCAGCAGGAGTAAGATCAAAGTATGACTCCTATCAACATGATAGCAATTAAGCACCAGACTCAAGCAGGCTGTTTTCAGCCCAATCACTATCATCCACAAACTAAAACTTCGTTACTTTGCTACAGAAAAAGCAGAAGAATTATAGGTAGAGGACAAACTAGTTAAGAAGTAAAGTTTGTTTTTTGGCTAAAAAACCCAAGCAAAGGTTTGATGCTAATGGTCCTCAAGTGTGAAATGCAAAATCTATATACTGCTTTCTAGCCTCTAGGATTTTACAGCAGGGCAAATATTAATTTACATCTTGTGGTTGAGAGGGGAGAAGGAAAGAGAAATTGTTCCTGTCAGATGTGATCTCATGGAAAGCAAATTGGTGGTGGAATGGCTGGATTAAAGATAACAGAACCTCAATTTGTGGCTTTTATTCCTCAACCACTTTCAGCATTTCATAGTGTGGGGAATATAGCATTCTTCAGTCACTTGAAATAAAACAATTCAAGCAAAGCAAAAACCCAAGTAAAATTCAGCCTTTGTTTATACCAGTTTGTTGGAGATTTTGTTGAGACTCTCAATAGCAAAAATAGCATCCAAGTGAACACATCTTGTGGAGCACTGCATGGAATAGTTTGATATAAAGCTGCAGCCAGGGTGGGCTGAACTGTGCTTGCAGTGACTCATGAGTTACCTTTCTGGCCCAAATGACTCTGTACAACTGAAACAAAATTACTGTCCCTTACAAATTGCATCAAGCAGTGCTCTGTGCTGCCCTTCCAGTGAGAGAACAACACAGATTTGTTTTACGTGCCTGACAACCTTAGAAGTGTCTCTTTTTTACTTTATTTTTAAATCGGTTTCTCCAGGCTTTGTATATTACTTTGAAAACAACTTTATTTTTTGACAAATATGAAAGCTGTGGTGTCATCTGAAGCACAATATAAAGGTAGAAGCAGTTGCCTGAGTGTCCCAGCAGCTCTTGTCTGGCATTGATTATATCCTTCTCCAATAACCACTGAATTTTAATCTCTTCAGGTCAGAAACCACTTATTCTCTGCACACAGAGAGACTATAGAGTATTTCCTACTAGATAAGCAGATAAAGATGTGAAAAGGAGATCAAAGAGACTTGATTATTTATCTCTTGGTATTTATATATTTGATTATTTATAAGGGAAGCAAGAGGAATTCCATTTCAGGAAGAAATATGAAAAATAATAGATTTTTAACAACCTATTAAACAAAGTTTAAACACAACTGAACTTCAGTCCTCTGGCAATGAAAATGAATTTATTTATATTAATTTAATACTCATCCAGCTACAAGGCTTCTGTAACAAATGTACCATGTAATTACCTATTTTATTTTCCCCAGTTTATGAAGTTCCCAGCTTCTCCTTGCCAGTCCTTGTCCTGTCCCTGAGACAGCTATGCCAGCACAATTTAAAAACTTAGGAATTACAAAGTACAAGTGGCTGCTTCCCTGCTGCAGGAGAAATAATCTATTTATTTTCTCTAAAAGAAAATAAAGGGTCAATGTCATCCTATTAAAATATGCTTCCTCAGGAAAACACCAAACTCCAAGAGATATTTCTTGAAGCCTTCAAAGATAAGTAGACCATAGGGAATAAGGCTCTCTGATTTTCAGTAGGGTAGACAGGAATGCAGATGCCCTGGACACTTTGAAATTGTCAGGCTTTGAAATTCTCTGTTTTTTAAGCTTAATCTAATCCTCAGGTTAAATTTAGGTCTCCATCTACATTTTTCTTCTTTTATGCATTGGTTTGCAAGTGCAGTGCTCTGTAGATGTCTCACAGTGGGACAATGAGGTCTGTGTGGGATTCTATTTGGTTTTTTCCGAAATACTTTATTAAGATAGTGTTGACAAATCCTGTGATATCTTACCAGGAGCAGCACTTGTGTTGCTCCTTAGGTGCAGCCCTGTGCAAACTCTGCATTTCTGGTGTGTCAGAGTTTGTAAAGCTGCCATGCAGGGCACAGCTGCACTGACCTCCCCCAGGGCACTCCTGCAGTGTTTGACTCATGGCAGAACCAGCACAGCTTTAAAGGCACTCTGTCCTCCCCAGGTGCTTTCAAAGAGAAAAGCACAAACACCCTGCCCAAAGGAGACAGGATAAGAGAATCACCTTGCAGACTGAGAGGATTTCCTTGCAGTACCCTTTGGGTGTGCAGCATCAGCAATGAGCTGTCTGTGGGGCTGTGAAAATGGAATTTGGCTGTCTTTGCAATGCAGTTTTGTCTCCAGCAGCAAGTAAAAAATCTTGTCTTCAGGATCTGCAGAGGATCCTTCTGACAGCTACTCAAAAAAGATGAACTCTTTAGGCAAAAAGATCATTTTTGCCTAAAGAGTTCAATTCCTCCAGGAAAGGAGGAATGGGCTGTACAAGTGGAGGAGCCTTCACAGCAGCTGGCCTGCCCATTGAGCATTGCGCTACATCCAGCTCTGGTGGGGCTAAAAAATCAAACCACCAGATTTATAGAAAGTTTTATCAAGAGGAGAGAGCACAGCAAGGTGCTGATTGAGGGTGTCACCCTCTCCCAGCCACTGAGCACACAACCTGCAGGGGAACCCATGCTGGAAGCCCAGAGCACAGGCAGAAAGAAGAGGGTTGGGGAAGGATGGGCTTCATGACTGCACCCAGTGCAGATATTAAATTCCTCTGGAGAAACACCCAAGATGTGTTTGATTTTCCTGGTTTGGCTGTGACCAACAGTGCACAAAAGTTTCATTGTCCTGTATGTGTGCCTGAAACTGAAAAGCTTTCAGTTCCCCCTGGTTCTTTAGCAGAATTGCTTTGTCTTCTCCCACAGCACTGCTTTGCATGTCACAGGAAAATGTGTACCTTCCTTTCTTGTGGATACTTCAGATAGAAAGCTGTAGTAGTAATGGTTTGGGATGAAAGCCCACAAGCTTGTGATTCAGAGCAGCTCCTTCCAAATGCTTCTTTTCTGTGCTTCCTTCGAACAATGCTACTTTTTGAGGAGCTGTAAGAAAAAAGGGAAATACCCTTGTCTGTGGATGCACATTGATCCCAAGAGTGGGACAGCCTGCTCAGCTTCTGGGACCCTTGGGGAGCTGTGTGGGAAGGGAGCTGCATTTACACAGTGCAAGTGCCTGCCTGAAATAAGCTGGAGTTTGCTTTTTCTCTCCCCCAGCTCATAAATGTGAGTGGGTTCTTCACTTTACAAAGGTTTAGATACTGGACTGTGATAGTGCATTAAGGTATTTTATTGCCTTATTTCTTTAAAACATGCAGTTACAATCTCTTAGTTGAAAAGCTGCAATTATTTAAATAGCTTTTATTCCACCACTGTTGCCAGGTATGTGACTGAGAGTCAGCTACAGGCAAAGATTGTGCTCTGTGAATTTGTTTGGGAAAGGGTTGTTTAGATGCATGAGTTTGTCACAGTTTAATAATAAAGAAACCATGTCATCAGCAGTTGGGAGTTATCACTTTGAAGTTCTGCTGATGACACCTGTGCATCAGGCATGGGCAGGAGGATGTGCATGCGCTGGTTTTTGGGTCAAACTGCATCTATTCAGCCAGTCAGTCATGGCAGGATGGGAATGCACTGCCTCTAGTCCCAGCACAATTTTTTCCATGTTTCATAACTGCTATGTTGCAATACATTTTTGAGAGGCTTTGTTTTGTTTTTAAGTTTTAAAAAATGCTCTGTGCACACTTGGTGCCACCCTGGCTTTGTCCTGAGGTTCTGAAACATTGAGGAGCTGTCTAGACTGAAAGCTGAGCTGTGATGAAACATGCAGGGGCTGCCAGGGCCAGGTCTGCAGTGCCACGTCAGGCACAGATGGTTTAGCAATCTCCTGCCCAACTGCAGCTGCCAGGGGACCAAAGGAAAACTTTTTACTTTTAAGCAAATGGGAGCAAAGGTATGTGAGTGTTGTTTTTGGGAGCTGGGGTGAAATCCCAGTCATGGTAAGGAGTATTCCAGTGCTGGCTACAGTTGTTCATCCTTCCCATTAGCCTCAGAATAAAATCATCTGCAGGAACAGTTTTCAGTGTAGAAATTGTAATAGAGTCAGAATTGAAATTGAGACTCTGGCAGCCACTGACGTGATTGGTAGTGGTTAATGTACAGGAGAGCTCAGCCCAAGGGGAAGACAAGCAGCTGTTAATCCAAAGACTGAGACAAATGAAGTGCAGCTTGGGGCCTGTAAATAATTAATAGGTAAATTAATAAAGACTGTTATGGTGATACTGTCATTACCTGTGGATTGAACTAAATACTCATCAGGATGGATAACTGGCTGGTTATTTTTCTCATCTGAAAACAAAGTAGAAAGTTCAAATACAGATAGTTAGACTAAGAAATCACATATACTATTCATAAGTTTCTTCATATTTTATAATACTCAGTGAACACAAATAAATTAATATCTACAGCACTTAACTTTTTTCTCTTGTTAAAAAGAAAAATGCATAGAAAGAGGGTTTTTAGGCTAAGAATTATAAAGCTATTGTAGTTGAAATTCAGTCGTGGCTTTATATGAAGTGAGCAACATGACACCGAACATGGAAATTAAACTAGGGATGAAGGCAAACTGCTCATAAATTTAAGGTTTGCCTGGATGGCAACTCCTTATTCTTTGATCTGAGTTCTCATAGTTAACAGGATGATTTTTATGAGTTTTCTTGGCTATTCATTGGTGATCACCCTTCCCTGGGAGCTTCAGAGACCAAGCGAAGCAGCATCCCTAAGCTGGCTTCAATATATGCAAATTTCACCTTTAGAACTCCTGAGGGGAAAAATAGCAACTTGCATCTGCCTCCAAAGTAGCTGTTTCTTGAGCAGCCTCTGGAGTGACCATGATTATCTTGTTTCCTCCAGAAAAAGTACAGGTGTTGCCTTTTTTGTTTCACTAACATGTAGGATCCTACTCTAGGATTGTGTTTTCAAGGTGTAAATGTAAACAGTAGCTTTTCATGGTCAGTATCTTGGGGTTTTAAATACCATCTAATCCTCATGTTGTTCCCCAGCTGTGGTGTACTGCAGTGGGTGATGAAGCCTGGTACAGAGGTGTCTATTCAGGAGGAACATCATTAGCTTAGTGCTCATTTGCACTTTCAGGGTCTCTTTGAAAAGGAAACAGCATAATGCAAGAAATGCCTTCTGTAGAAGGAAAAGAAACAAAAGCCCTTTTGAAACACGGCAGCTGCTGTTGTTTGGCTTTTGAGGGGTCATTCCCTTTCCAACATCCCATTTCACTGTGCCACCGCTCTGCTCCTTGATCAGCTGCGGAGAGGGCTCAGCAATGCTTGTCTTGAGACTCCCTCTAGTGAGGGAATGGTGTGCACATTGCTCTGGGAGCTGAGACATCCTGGAGGGTTGTGGCAGATGTTGGGGGAATCACTTCTGTGCGCGGCTGAAAGCACTGCCAGGGGCTGCACTGGCAGCGGCTGCACTGCCAGGGTCTGTACAGCCTCTGGGGCTGGCCTGGGCTCCGGAGCTCCGCCTTCCCGGGAATGGCAATTCCGGGAAATTCCGTTTGCCGAGGGCTCCATGGCTGAGCAGCTCACCCTCTCCTCCTCCGTGGGCCCTGCATTTGTGCTTTGGGATAGCCTGGAATGGGCACAGAGGAGCTGGAGGGCTGGCTGTGCCTCCATCCCCTCTTCTGCCATGACCTTGGTGACAGGAGGCACAGAAATGGAATCCTCCTTCTCGGTGCATTATTAACAGCAATGATAAGATAGTGAGAGAGGGTGTGAAGTGAGATATTGGAGGGGAAGCTGTGCATTGTATGCCCTGGCACCTTCTTCAGCGCAGAAATGTCTCTGTGGGCAGTTTCTCGGGAGACAGCAGCTGTGAGCTGTTATGTGTTTAAGGAAATACACGTTTGAGTAAATAGAAATTGTTTGCACGGGGACTGCTGTGCAGTCACTCAGACTAACAGCTGCTTGAATTGATGGAAAAGGAGCAAAGAATGGAAAGGTCAGTTCTGCTGTGCTGCTCTGTCCCTGCCTTTGTCACTGAAAAGTACACCAGGTTTAGAAACTAAGTTATCTCTGAAAAATTATTTTCCCTCACTGATATTGTACCTTACCACACAAGCAAGTAGGTAGGGTGTTATTTAGCACAGTTTTTTTAATAGTATAATTATAAAAACTGTTACTACTGAATATAACCTAGTTCTGGCAAGTGGAGCTTTTAAAGCATTAGGTAACATTTAAGGCATTAGGTAACTGTAGATGGTTTTGATATTTGCTGCCTGTGGATGCATAAATAATAGGACTCAAACTCACTCCCTCCTTTCTCATTATGTAAAAATAATTCATTTTTAGAAATGTAACTAAACTATAGTCAGTGTTGCTGTTTTCAGATGGAACTCTCATTTCACAGCCTTGGTACAACTGGGACCAACCTTAGGGACAGCTCTTGGCATCTGCTGCCTACTTCTGCATAAATCACCAAAGGACGAGCCCTAGTTCAAAGCTTCATTTCTTTACAAAACCCTACCATACATCATATTTTCCCTAGTCCAGATAAATTCACAAGATGGAAAATTCTGATGCGGCTGGATATGGCACCCCATCCTGTGGATGTAAGAGACACCTTGTCCCAGCCATTCTCACATCCTGAAGTGGCCAACACCTGACTAGGAATGCAAAATCGAGGTGCAGAATACAACCTATAGAAGAATGTCTTACTAAGCCCATGGGAGCTTCACCTTTTCTGGAATTTCTGTTTGGCATGTGAACAAGTCAGGGAAGTGTGGGGTGGTGTTAGGAGTGTGTAATCCTGTGGCACAGTAGGATTTTAATTAGTTTGGTTTGTGTTTTTATGAATATAGAAAATTGAGTATTCGAGTACCTAATTAGTGAATAGCTACTGCAGTGAGGCAGCTGGTGCCAGGGAAGAACACAACATCTCTTACATCTTATTTTAAATTGACATCTTTCTAGAAGGCAAGAATTGCAGGGCAAACAGGAAGGACTCCTAAGGAGGCCTCAGGGTGACCCAGTTGTGGCCTTTCACTGCCTGAAGGGAGCCTGTGAGAAAGATGGAGAGAGGCTTTTATAAGGGTGACAGGACAAGGGGGAAATGGCTTCAAACTAAAGAGGGCAGGATTAGATCAGATATTAGGTTAGATATTAGATATTAGGAAGAAATTCTTTACTGTGAGGGTGGTGAGGCACTGGCACAGGGTGCCCAGAGAAGCTGTGCATGCCCCATCCCTGGCAGTGTCCAAGGCCAGGCTGGATGGAGCTCTGAGCAACCTGGGATAGTGCAAGGTGTCCCTGCACATGGCAGGGGCTTGGAATGAGATGATCTTTGAGGTCCCTTCCAACGCACTCTGATTCTATGAGTACAAACCCAGCTCTTGCCCACCCACTAAAAATAAAACACTAAACCTCTGTCACTGTGCTGAGTTTCAGTTTAATCCAGTTAAAAACTAATCTATACAAAGTACAGAGTGGGGCTTTTTTTTTTTTTTACATATATTGCACCAGAGATATGAATTTGTACAACATTAACCAAATTTTACCCCTTCATCCTCCTACCAAACCCCAGCCAAGTACAAAACTGAATCTCTGCCTTTTTGTGGTGGAACTGGTGTCTGTATAAAGTCAGATACAGTTTTGTTTTAATCACCTCCTAAATGAAAAGCAGAATACAGGCATAAGCACTTGTGCCCATGATATTCCAGTCCCTTACTTCTCTGTGGTTATAACTTTCCACTTCCCAAGTTACAACACTTCTTTACAAAGCTCTGGATGTTTCCAAGTAAATGGGATAAGGGGGACAATTGCCAACAGCAGAGTCAGGACCTTGCAGTCAAATGTAAGAGGCTGCACTGAAACTGAAGCTTAAGCATTACATTACAAAGCTTTGTGACATTTAATGGCATCTTAGGAGGCAGAAGTAGCCTGAAGGAATGATTTGTATGGTAGAAATGCCTTCACACCAAAGCTTTCAGTCCTTGAATCTCTACAAACATCTGTGGCTGTATCACTTGTCCTCTGTAAACTTTCATGTGAGATGGGGAAAACACAGTAAGATTTCCCCTTGCCTTTACCATGACATTTGAATAATACCCTCTTTGTTTCCCTCCTCACCCTGTTACCCATTATCAGGCTGCAACCCCAAAGCCAGGGCTGTGCCCAGAGAAAGTTCATGGAGCTCTGACTATGCTGGGCCTCTCTGCAGACATATGAGGCTCTTGAAAGATATTTCAGTCTCCAGACAAAGACAAAATCAAACTGTTTTAGAATTAAATGGACACGACAAACAGTGGAGACATCGGTTTTGCAAACTAAAAATGTCATCTACTTGCATAAAGAACAAAAAGAAAAGGTGAAATAAGTCAAACTGGGTGGTATAAATGAAGGAAACGCAACATGACAACAGGATAAAATAGATAAGGAAACCTAATCTAATCTGTTCTGGCACTGAGTTCTGCTGCATTGTGTGGAGAACACGAATATGCCCAGGTCTGATGAAAGAAGCCTTGAGCATGGAAGGAATGTGCCTGGCTTCCATCAACCAAAGTTCTTCACAGTGAGAAATTTCCCAAATGCCAATACAAAATGTTAGCAATTGCCCTCTGGTTTGTTGAGTTTGCCCAAAATATTCAAGTCTTATTCTTAAAGGAACATCTTTCTCCAACAGAGATGTGCTTCTGTTTCTTTGCTCAAGCCCCAAAATATCTCTTTTAATGCCATTGTCAGCAGTTAGCCACAGAACAGGAAGGAAATGCAAAGGATGCAGGCAGAGGTGTGTGTATCTGCTCAAAGCCAGCATCATACAATCAGAACAATCCCTGTTTAAAAAACAAAACAAACAAAAAAACAACCACAAAAAGCCAAGCAAACAAGGAAATCCACACAGGGTTTACACTTTTGGATAGCTTCAGTTTGAAATGAACAAGAAGCAGGGACACTGGCACAACTTCTCAGCATTATAATAAAACTGACATGAAAATCAACTTACTCTTGTAAAAATCTTGGCTTGCAATGCTAGGGACCTAACCTGGTTCAATACCAAAATAATACAATCAAGCAGCACCCCTGGCTTGGGACACTTCTTAACCATAGACCAACTGCTGAAAGACTCATAAGAGTCACCAGTGAGACCCCTAACAAATCCCAGATTCATGTCTGGGAAGAGCTCTCTGAAGCACATGGTGCACTTTGAAAAATCTGGTTTTATTGTAGGAGGTAGGACAATTGCACAGAAGAAGACAGTGAGTCTTGTTCTGTTTTGCACAATATTTCCATCAACATAAAAAGCTAACTTAATAACATGCAAAATTTTGAGATCAGCTGGCATCTGATGAAAGAAATGGGGACAAAAGTGCTGTCCCAAGGGCCAGTTGAGCTTTCAACTGCTACACAGAATTCATCTCAACAAGGAGGACGGTTCAGATCAGTACACAAGCACAGTATTCCTTTTGAAGGCTTTCAGTGAAATTCTTAGGTTTCTGTAAACATGAAAAATATTCACTGTTCCACATAACTCTTTGCTGTGTTTAAATTTTACAAAGTGCAAATTTTCTGTGATTAAGAAATTTCATTTTTATTTGGTCTCAAAGAAGAAAGAGTTTGGTAGTGCTGGAAATAGGCCTTTATCTATGGTCTTTGTTTCCCCATATTTTGCTTTTCAGCATTTCTGGAAAGAGTTTCTACATCAAACTAGACCTAACTTAACATCCAGGCCTGTTCCCTGTTTCCTCTCTGAGAAGATCCTGATTCATGTCTAAACACAGAATGGCAGACATCTCCCCCTTCTTTGTGAAGGGAGAGTTCAACAGCTCAGTCCCCTGGCCATAAAAACCTTTATTATTAATGGTTTCCTTATTTTCCTTCTCTGCTATAGCCTCTACGTGATCCCCTTGTGTTTCTTACCAATGCATTTGAGAGAAAATTAATTTAACTTAAAAATAAAATCTGACTGATACTTCTGATACAGAATGATCTGTATCATTCTGGATGATTTTACAGTCTGAGGGAGAAAGTTCATGTTTCACTGTGATTTCCTGTCCCCCCCACCCCTCCCTCCCCAAATAATAAAGATGCTATAAAGTTGAGGCACAAGTGGTTAAGGGTGAACTGGATCAGTTCTGACAGCTGCTTCTTGGACGTGTCCTGGTGGTAAAGGCTGATCTCCTCCTGCTGGGTGCTGTGCTGCATCTGCAGCTTTGTGTTCAGCAGCTGCAAAACAAGAAGAGAACCCTTTGTAACATCTCAGTAAACTGGCCCCAAATGTGAAAATTCTCTAAATGGGAAGTTTCTAGCATAGGGACACTGAAACAAAACCTTCTATTTTCTGGCTTATAAGTGGAATCAAGAGTTTTTGGGATTGAGATCCAACAGACTGCACTATTAGTCAGGGTTACCTTTTAGATTACAAGTTATTTCTGCTTTCTGTGAAATATTCTCACATAACACATTGTTCTTTCTGAAATAAATCATGTTTCTACGAGACCTTTAATTCCAATATGGGAAGCTTGAAAAAGAAATAATTAACAACTTGCTCCTGTATGTTCCTCCTCACTGCATCAGTACTTACAACGTTATCTCTTTGCCTACATTTGACTAATACTAATTTTCATAATTTGATGAAGATTTCAGAACATGCAGCTCCATTTCTGAATTTTTTTTCCCTCAAATTACTCTTAGTAGCTCCAGTGGCCTAGAGATTTAAAGTGGTGTCTACTTGGACATTCAGTGAATGAGTACTGAGTGACCAGTTCTGGCTCATATAATGAATTCTCATGACACCTAATTAAATTACTTTACAGAATGATTTTACATAAAAGAATACACGTGTTAAGAACAGTATTGAAAGATGTATCATCTGCAATTACACACAATGCTTTTACTGAAGGTGAGGGGAATTGAGGCTCTTGGAATAAAGGATTATAAAATTAAGTTACCTCCAGGTAGTTTCAGAGTAAATGAAAGGCAGAATTAAATAGGTTCTGAAATCTCATCAATTCCCTTCACAGAACTGAGTGGGCAGAATTTCAGGGTACCCAACAAGGTAAGCTGTAATCACTGAACAGAGCTCCTGAGGTTTGAAATCCCACTGCTGGCCCTGCAGGAGCAGTTAAGAGCTCCTCATACTAAAAAAGCTGCCTAGATAGATCTGAAGCTTATATTTGAGATCAATGTCAGAAGTTCTTGAGCTTCACTGATCATGTCAGCACATGAACAGGTAAGCCAATAAAGCCAGCATAGCTTCAGCCTTCAAGAAAAGGCTGATTTAGGATGCATGGAGCAGCAGAGCACAAAGGAAACCTGGGCAGTGTGCTATGGATAAGAAGTGCTAATACATCCCTGACTTTTGCTGCCACTAGTGATGAAATGCAGTGATTTTTTTGTGCCACTGCCTTCTCCTGAGGGTGTTGAAGCAATTGGTCAGTCATACTGCCCAAGGCTAACTCCTTGTGTCATGCTACATCCAGCTGCTGCCAAATTGGCCACTGAGGATTTTAAATGCTTTGATTTGTTCTGCAGCCTCAGACTGCAGTGCAGCCATAGATCATGGGACCTGTCTTTTGTATGTCCCTGTTCTTCCCTGGATGCTCTAATCTCAGTATTTCAGATCTCTGAAACAATCTCTGCCCCCTGGATGCCTTGTGCTAGGACTCTGGTTTCTTACTATGGACTTAAAAGCAGTGAGATTTCAGGAGGACTTAGTTCTTACTCCCCTATGAAAAACAGGTTAGTGAACCTCTCTCCAGAGGTCATTAAAGCTGCATTAAGTTAATAATTTTAACAGCAAATATGGAGGTAATGACTTTTACATTGCAAATCTGATTTTCAAGTTTGTGTATCTACACAGAAAGTCACATACGGGGTTGGATTTTCAGTTCTCCACCTGGTCCTGCAGGAGGACTTCCTTGCTGTAGTTTCTTTTGTTCCATCTGTTTTACAACCTGGTGAAAAATAAAATACAGCAGTTGAAAAACTTGAATTTGCCACCTTTCTCTGCTGTGACATAAATGAACACACCTAAACCAAATGTTGCAGTTATGTAAGGTCCTTCTTAGTGGGTGCAGTGCTGAGTTGCTTTAATTCAGAACACCAGGCTATGTTTTGCTGTGGTCCCATTAGTTTAGAATTCAGCTGGGACTCATATGAGAAATCAAGGTAAATCTCCAGAGCTGGGAATTGTGAGAGCCATTACACACACAAGGACAGAGAAAAGAGGAAAGCAGATATATGCTGCCCTCACACATGTACCTGCTGAAGCTCTTGTTTCTGAGCCTGAAGCTGATCGTGCTGCCTCTGTAGTTCTTCCTTCTGTTTCTGAAGTTCTTCTGCCTTCTTTCTGAGTTCATCTTCCTGCTGGGAAATGTGATTTTCGAATTCCTTCAGCTCATCCTCGGTGAAGAGCTGCTGTTGATCTAGTGTCTGCAAGAAAATACGTACAAGCACGAATACTTAGCCAGGAAAGCGTGGGCTTTTTTTATTATTTTCTTACTGAAATTCTTACACGATTTACTAAAAATCCCTCAGAACAAAACAGTCAGACGTGACACTGTGTACATTCAATGGAAAACAGCAAAACAGCCATTTCTCAGCTATTTTCTCAACAAAGCTCTACTAGGGATTTAGATGTAGGAGAAAAATATCCTCTTTCTTCCAGCTGAGCTCTTATCTTCCCTTTGAAGTGATTCATAAACAAAATGTGCATTTCCATTTGAAAAGCACGTGTGAAAAGCTCTTCCCGAATCCCCGGGGTGGCGCCAGACCTTTTCCGTCGGTGGAATTCACATCTGCATTACATTTAGGCAGCTCAGTGCTACCTTCAGCTGAGGGGCTTAACGACACACATACCAAAGCAGAGCTGAAAAAAACCAAAGGTCACAGACATGCCGCTTGGTTTCCTGCTCCAAGTGCTGGTAATGGTGCTGCATGTTATACTTGGAACACATTTTCATTACCTCCCAGCTATCCGGCTCCAAAAATTCCTTTTTCTCTGTAGCTCGCAGGAACTCATCCAAAGTCACTAGCCGGTCCTTGTTGATGTCAACCTATTTGAAGCAAAAAATTAAGCTCAAGCTAAAGAATAGGTTTTGGAGAAGCTAATGTTTATATTTCATCAATCAAATATAACCATTTTAATTGTTTATATGTCCCATTTTTGAGGGAGTGTCCACAACATTTTCTGAAAACTCCTCTCACAAGCTTATGTATCTTAACAAAAATAGAACTACAAAGTAAATCCTGACATTTTACTTCAAAATTCACTGGCTTTATTGGAAACACTTGTGCTCACAGTCCAAACACTAATAGCTGAATGCATTATTTTTTTTTGAGAAAGATGTTTTGTAGCTTTCTGGTAACTACTCTGACTCACAGTTACAAAATTATCTCCACCGTTGGAGTGGGAGGTTTTGAAAAACAAAAATCCCACCCAACTGAATTGTGCTGGAATCCTTTAAGGGGAAGGGAGGAAATGCTTCCCTTTATGACTAATAGATGACCAGGCTTGCTCTGTTCCTCAAGTTTAAGGAATACACTTGAATACAGAAATATTACGGGTGGAAAACACAGTGGTTCAAAACACCCCCTTTCCATTCCTGTGTCTCCTGAGCTGAAAACCCATCAGACCCAGTGAAAGTTTTCACTGTCACAGGTGATGGCTTGAGCTCTGAGCCCCCTTTTAAAGGCACAAAGCTGAGCTATATGAAAGAGGACATTGCTCTACTCCCTCTTCTCACACTTAAATCTTACCCATCTGCCAAGTGCCAAAGCAAATTTAGAGTCTTCCTTGTTTGACACACAACTCACAAGGAATTTCTGTTGAATCTCAGTATCTGCAAACAGCCAAGGCTACAGAACAATTCCTCCTCTGGAACTCCTTAAATGAAAACTAGCCAGCAGGCATTACATCAGAACAGAGGGACAGGGTTTGAGAACTGTAACTTGGCATAATCCCAGCACAAGCAGCTCCCCGTGTGACAGGCCACCCCTTTCTGCTGCACTTGGACAACACTTCATGTCAGGAGAACTGCATTTTTTGAACACAGAAAGGAATCAGCCCCCACCTCATTCATTACATGTTCTCTCATTCTCAGCCTTTCTTCTTCCATTTCAACCATGTCATCCTCTTCATTCTTGGGATCATAAACTTTTTCTAACTGAAATTGAAAATTAGTACATGTTAGTTTGAAGAAAAGGCTGCTCATTCAAATGGCAGAGCATATCTGGAAAAGTGGTGTGAGATGTTCTCTGTGTGCAATTTTCCTCTTTCAGCACAGTATTTAAGCAACAAGTGAGCCTTTCTTTCCTAAGAATGAAGTTTTCAGTTAATTCATGTGGTCTGTTACAATACAGTGCTGTGGCTGTCACAGTCAAGTTGACCTCAATGTGCAAAGTCTGATCCTACATTTGATTCAAAGCAGGCAGAGGTTCCATGTGGTTTCTGGAATGGGAGAGAGTGGCTTTTTCACCAGGCCGTGCAGCTGACCCCATAAGCATTCAGAGTATCACAAGACAAATTCAGTGCCAAATTTAATGGTTCACTTCTCTTCTTGCACAGTATCTTTCTGGAGAGTTCACAATTATGTGGTTGTACTTGGCTTTCTCAGGCACTGAGCTTCACTTGCCCAGCCACAGGTAATTTTAAGGCCCCAGACCATTAGTTTTTACACTACAAAACTATAAAACAGTGGGACACCTATCAAAAAGGACTGCACTGTATCTTCATTGAAGTGAAGGAGATTATAGCAAATTACTGTACCAGAGTTAAATGTTCAGACAACAAACCAAGGCTTAAAGAAACTAAGAGCCTGTCTACTTTATCAGATGTACATATGCTTCACACTAGCTAGACATAAACTATATTAAATTTCTGTAGCCATTTCTACAGTGCTGTCCCTGAGCCAAGGCACACAGGTGTGACCCTTTTTCTCATCAGACTTGTTGATGAACAGATTGAGCACAGGTGCCCAGCTTCAGAACCTTTATCAGGTGCACCTAGGAAGAGCAGCTCTCTACATTGCAATTTACACAGGTAATACCTATCCTGCAGATTAGTTACTGAATCTCCAGTGAGCCTGGGGCAGACAAATACATGAGCACTAGATTTCTGATGTCTGACTCCTATTCTTCAACTACTTTATTTTGCCTGCTTTTTACACTTTTGTAGAAATATTAAGGATGCATGAAACTTGGTATGAATACTCTATTTTGTAGTCCAAAGCCCCCAAATGTACTTGGGAAAAACAGACATCCCTGTAACCCTTTACTGATAGAAGATAATTTTTTTACCTCTTTAGTAAATAGGGCTTCTAATTCCTGCTCATCCAGGAATCCATCATTATTGACATCTACAAAAAGAAGTTTTAAAAATACAAGTTGAGTACATATAGAAAGTCATACATGTAATAGATCTCCAAGAGTTAAATAAGGATCAGTGTACACATTTAACAACAAGCTGGTTACGGAGGTTGTTTCTAGTGTTTAGGTTTTTAGCAGGCACTGGCTGGAGTGTCACTTTTGTTTGGTTGGACAAGTCTGCAGCAATCTCTCTACTTCTTAGATTAGCAAACTGAAATAGGTCACCACAGGATTGCGCAGACTGCAACTGCCAAAAAATATTGCTGAGAACAAGTTGTCCCCATTTAACCACTAAATTTGTAATAAGACTCAGGAGCAAGCACCAAGATTCTGCAGAAAAAATTTAACTGACAATATGATCCTTAAAAACTTAAAGAATTACATGAAAATCTAAATAAACATGCAGCACTTGAGATACGTGTAAGATGACTTTTCATGACAAATGCAGAGAGAAGAATACTTGATAATTAATGATCCATCTTTTATCCTACATTGTGCTCTGAATACTGTTATACTACCTCTGAAATTGAAAGAAAATATCCACTTCAAATTATTACCCAGTATTTTTGTGTAATTGCTTCAAAGTTTTCTACATACTAAGCTCTAAGGCAACAGGTGATTTCAGCTGTTTCTGTTTTGGTAGGTTTTGCACAAAGAAGCTACCAAAAAAATTCAGAAAGCTATCCTTCAAAATCTCCTTCTAGAAAGAAGAGATAAGATTTAGTAACTATAACTAGATTATCATTAAGGTCCCATTAGAGGTTACTTAAGGACCCAAACCACTCTATGATTCTGTAATAATACATGCTTATTATATAAGTTATAAACTGAGATAAAAGTTTAGGGTCAAACCAGAACACTTTTCTTTATCTGAATCATCATCTTTGAGATTAGTCAGATTCTGTGTACTGTTCAACCTTCTGCAGCCTAGTGCCAGGCAGGATCTACTTAAGGGCACTTTATGATGAAGCATTTAACAATATCAGAACAAAGTTTCTTGGTGACATCATCAGATGTAAAGCAAGGCGGTCATTGAGATGCATCCTTATCACTGTTACAGCTTGTTGTTTCTAGCTGCCCATTCCTCAGAAATCTAGGGGCAGGATTAGAGGGGTTTTTGTTTATCAAGGGAATATTGCAATTTCTGAAGAGTCTTGGCCCTTCTATGACCACTCCAAAGATTAGGGGCATCTGGTACTTATCTGCAGAGATGATGAGAAAGCAGGTTTTGCCCCTACACAAATCTCTGAGGATTTATTCCCAGTACCTACAGTGCAAGCAAAGTTATAGATATGGACAGCCCTCTAAGCACCCATACTTCCCTAAGGAATCCCTACTGGGTTTTGCCTGTATGATTTTAGGAGTAGTTCAACAAAACTCTGAATGTTTTTAAATTTTAAACTCCATTTAAAACATTGCATGAAATTTACAAACAGTAACAAATATTTTCTCCTCTGTACTATTCAGATTCACCCAAGTTGCTTGAGGTGTAAGACTTCATCCTAACAAATGACAAACTTGTCCTCAGCAGAATGTAACAAAATCACTTCACTTGTTCATGAAATTAAAACTAAACCTCTTACCGTGCAATTTGAAAAATGTTTTGGGGTCAAATTCATTAGGATCTAGTCCATCTGCTTCTTCCCACACCTCTTTCAGTTGATCTTTGCTTCCCTATAGATTGGTTACAAAGAAAAACTATTCAAAAGACAATTTAGTGTAATTTCCCTGCATTACCTTTGCATTATGGTTTCTCTGAAAGGATTGCTTTATTTGCTGATTAGTCATGTGGCAAGTGGAATCAGTGGCATTTTCTTTCCTTCCCTTTTGGTCAAGTTTAATACCTTCATTAGACAGAAAGGCCCAGGGAAAGAGGGAGTATAAAGGAAATGCGTATTTTGTGGAAAGGAACACCTGTAATAATCAGTCATGGCCACACAGCCCCATCCAGAAACAATAGCTGAAGGGAGCTGAATTATTTTGCCTTTCCTAGAGCAAATGTACTGTGATGCAGTTCCTTGCAGGCCAGGCATACCATGCAGGCATCCCCACAGTTTTGAATACTGCTCTGGCTTCTTCCTTATGAATGTCAGTGTCTGTGTAGGAATTCTGGCAGCAAATAACACATCTGTACAGAAAGAATGGGGGTTTATACAGTGGGGTTTGCATGGTCTCAGCAGTGTGCCCATGTCAGTAAGAGGAGGCAAATGATGAGAACAAACAAACTACACCCTTCTGTGTATGAGCTTTTTCTCTCTGGAAAGGAAAGCTCACACTCAGTCAAGTAAGAACAGGCCTTACAGGATGGTGAACTTTAGGGTGATCTCCATGTTTTTTCTTCATCTCCTCAAATTTGGATTCTTCTTTCTTCCTCTTCTCTTCATCCAGTGTTTTTAAATACTCTCTCCTCTCGTGTTCTTTCATCATCTCGTACTTCTTAAACTCCTCATGGCGAGTCTTATCATAGTTTTCCAGGTCACTTGTAGCCTAAAAATAGGGATATGTGCAGACAGATGATTATGTAACATAATCTGACATTAAAACCACTGTATTGTTCAGATCTGTGGGCAAGGCTGGCCATGCTGCCATGCAGGGCAGACCGGCTGGGGCTTCCTTTCACACAACAGTGATGCAGAAACATCTCCCCTCCCTTGGTCATTTTCACAGAAGTTAATTTCTAATGGTTCATCTGTTGGATGAACCATTAGAAGGCTTCAAGGTGTCCTTTCTCATCAGTGAGTAATAAATGAACTCAAGTTAATCAAGTCCTATACTAACATTACCATTAACTCCTCCATCATTTCAGAATAAGAACATTTGTAGCTTATCCTTCAGTTTAATGACAAATTGGACTTGTAGCAGCTTAATACAGATTAAATTAAAAAGCCCCAAACAATTAAATGGAGAGAAAGGGTATGAGAGGAGAATTTCTGAAAAGTTCTTGTATAGTTTAAAGTTGTGTCATTTTCATACAGGCCACAGTATTAAAGGATGTTTTGGTAGTGCTTTTCAAAGTAACATGTTTACACCTGATACTGTCTCTCCATTATTCACATTTTACTTTTCGGATTCACTGTATGTTTTAAAAAACAATTCCAAAGCTAAGACCCCCTTAAGTACCCATTACACCCTCTCAGTATCTTGGTTGAGAAATGAGAAGACAAAACAATAAAATATGTAATAAAAAATAACTGCCCTGTTAAGGATATGCTTCTCCAAGCCAACCAGAGTTTTCCCAGAAGTGATGTTCAGAAATGTTTAGAAAAATTGTAATATCTTTATAAAAAATAATTCTAGAGAAAATGGAGATAAAATCATCCATGGGTAAAAAAATTACACAGAAATTATATTTCCATTTATTTTGAAAGTATAAAAAAAACTGTTCAAATCCTCATGTCAGACATTCAGTTTTCTCTAAAGAATATCTGAGATATTTTTCCCCCTGGGAAGTCTGTTTTTCTCTAGCAGTTGAAAAAAGCCATGTCCTGCTTAGCTTAACTGCATCCCCTGAATAAATCCCACACACCTGTGACAGATACTGAATCTGCTGACCAGACACTGAATGCCATGCCCAGTATAAGCAACTTCTAATACTGCTACCTCAATTTCTACTCTGCTGTGGTTTTGCAGCTTGATGTATATACAGAAGATCCCAAAATTCATATGGCTAGGCTAGGGATAATTATTTTACATCATTCTGTGAGAGTTCTATATAATTTAGAAACAGAAATCAGAAAAAAAACATTTGGGAGAAATGCACCCTATCTCACCTGTATTTAATTTAAAGGCTCTCAGAAAGGTGTGTTTGATTCCCAAATAATAATTTGGGAAGTTGCTTGTACTGGCATATGACTGTTAAGTCCTGTTAAGGTGACATCCCAAAATGTATGGACTCTCTTGCATCATGCACACTGGCAACAGTTTTCAAGTGTGCATGGTGACAAGTGACTTTTCTCTGAAAATGAAAACTGCATGTCATTTATGAAATGTGGTGTATAGGAAAGGACTTCCCTTTACCAGAGGTAAAAAGCGTAATAATTAAACCTCCAACCCCCACAGCAGTTCAAATCTGGCACTCACTGCTTTGATCAGCATATCCAAGTCTTTAGGTTCAAAGGTGTCTGGATTCTGATGGTTCAGGTGCTCAAACTGCTTAAGGAGAGCCTGATGGTCTATACCAGTGTCTGGAAGAACAAGGTATACATGTAAAACATAAAAATAAATTTGAAATCCAGAAAAATCAAGAAATCTTTCATACAGGACCTTATGCCCTGTTAAGTACCTGAGGTTCCCTGAGGACTGAATAATTTTTTCATTGTTGGAGGAAATTACAGTAACATTTTTAAAGTTGCTTTTCCTGGAGCAGGTTGATAAACTTTATGGCAATTTGCACTACATTCTTCTGCGGGGTCAATGCTGCATTGCACCCAATCATTTTACATGCACAAATTACAGCTTCTGCTTCAGCAAGAGAAAGTATGATCAATTTGAGCTTTATAAACTAAAAAAAAAAAAAAATCTTTTATATAAATGAGATAGTTGACATTGTGCTCTACCTAAGCTAACAACCTGCATATTTCTCCTGCATGGGAAAAGTCCAACTCTTTTACTGCCCTGGATATTTTGCAAATGACACATTTGGCCAAAGATTTATGTACAATATGGTGTAAAATTGTATCAAATCAAATAAGCAGATATTTAAACTTCACTTGTAGAAAAAAGAGAAATGCAAGACAGTAGCGAGTCAGGTCTGGTGTCTAAAAGGTGGAAACATTTCCTCTTCCTTGTGACAGGAGTGATACCCACCAATATCATCACACAATGCACTAAAACTACACACATTTCTACCACAGCTTCTCTGTTACCATTGTCCCTGAACACTAATGCTACTCTCTTATGCTTTCATATATTAAGTACAACAGTTGTGACAAGCTGTTGCTAGATGGCTTAGTAAAGAATATTTTATTTGTTGAAAAACAAGTTGGAAAACACATTTTTGAATGTACTGTTCTTTCACAAACTATCTGCTTTACAATCAATGCTGTGTTTGTATTAACACAAAACAGCAAACTCTGGCCAGGGCCAGATTTCAGCCATCATTCCTCCCTGGTGAGATCATAATTTCTCTTTAAATATATGTGCCTTTGTCTGTGTTTAAAACATTTTCAGAAGTGAAGTAATAGACTTAAGAAAAACCAACAAACACTAAAAAAAAACCAGCCCCCAAACCCATTTTTCTCCACTTCTTACATTTAGGGGAAAAGATTAATTCTATTTGACACTATTTACTTGCCACACTACTGTATGATCTGAGACTCAACTCCTAACATTCTTCTGGCCTGTACTGATCAGTCAAGGATCTTGGTGAAAATGTTCAAAAACACATCTGGAAGAGGACTGAATTTATGCTGAATATAATCTCAGGTCTAGTTGTCTGGAGTTTTTTTTAACCTGATCCAGCTGAGAGGAAAGAAAAGAGGAGGGGTTTGTGTGCCTTTTTTTCTTTTTGTAGATCAGACAGAACTAAGATACTAAAACAAGAGCAAATAAAGGAAATCAAACCACTCTGCCTGTTGCTATTTCAATGCTCTTTGTGCCTATTCCAAGATGTTCTCTAGCTGTGTAGATGCAGATGTATTTTATAGTTAATCTGGCCATACTTGTGTATGATGCGAAGCACTCGTGGGCAAAGCTGACTATAAACTTTGCAAAGTGTTTTTACATGTTAGTACTCATCTGAATATTTTGAACTGCAATAATCTGTTCCCAAATGTAAGATCTCACATTTACACTGGAAGATCTGAGGTGTTGGAGGGAATTATTTTTCTAAAGCATGCTCTGTTAGTTACTATTGATTTATGAAGGCAGAGAGGGGCAGAAGTAATCAGTCCATTAAACTTCACAATACCTAAAACAACTATGTACACACCCAGGTATCATTAGCTGCTGTCACCTAGCTGTGAATGTCACCATGATGTCACTGGACTGCTTGTCTGCAACAGGAACAACATCCCTATAAAGTTTTTTTTGCCACATCTAAATTAGCTTAACCTGCAAGACAGATCCTTATTCTAGGAGTATTTTACTTGATGCATTATGTATTCAATTCCTTGGGATCCCCCTTGAAAACTTGCAAACATCTTTACAACAATAAAATACTGACAAAAAATTCATTTTCTACTCCCTAAGGATATTAAATACTGTGTCATGGCTTTTCTCTTAAACACAGTCCTGCTATGTTACTGGTTCTCTGTGAGTAATCTATGAACTGATGCATTACAAAATTAAGAGGTTAAAAATAAGAGGTAGAAGTATCTGAAAAATCCACTGACAAGTTCAGTTATTTATAAAACAGAGATGGTTTTCTCTTCTCCCCAGTTTCCTATAAAGACAGATCTGTAATTGCTCCAGGCCAGCTCAGAAAGGACATTCACTCCCAGTTTAGTCATTATTGGTGACAACAAACAATGCACAACTGCTGGACTTTGACATTTCTCTAACACAATTCCATCTTTTAACTCACCTAAATAAATTCTGTACTCTTACCTTGAACAGAATCCATTTTAGCTTTAATTAACATTCTTAATCTTGCTACCTCTTGTCTTTTTAGTTCATCCAGCCGTGTTCTTACGTGGTGGCTGACTAAATCAAGCTCTCTGCTTAGCTTTCCACTCTGTCAAAAACCAAAAAATATGCATAAACTGGAAGAAAGAAGCCTTTAGGATTCCCATTAGACATAAACTGCAAGACAGCAGACTAATGGCAGTCTCTGGCAATACTGTAGCCCACACTGTAAGAATCTCAACATTTTTTCAAAGAGCAGGTTCAAAATTTTTATGCCTATGGTTATGGAAACAGAGAGGAGTCCTAAAAGCTTTCAAAAAAGAGAATTTCTAAGTATCTTACTCCTCCAAAGACAAGACCATAACCTTGAGGGAGCAATGCCTAATAACATTTGTGACAGATTTCTTGATCAAATATTCTCAACTGAGTTCAAAAGAACCCTGAGAAGCCCACAAAGTGCCTGATCCTCTCAAGGAGGGCTGTTAGGCTTGAGGGAAGGTACAAGGCAGCAGCAGCCACTGATGTGTTCTGCAAGAACCTGGAAATGGAGAGGAATCTCCAAGGCTGACCCTAGATGCAGCACAGAAGGAAAAGATGCCACAAGCTGCTAATAGCAACAGGAAGGATTAAAGAAAACACAAAAGGCAGGATCTCCTCCTTAAGTCTGTCACTTTAGACTGTTTCCTACTTGTCCCTTCCTAAATTTCCAGCGCCCGAAGGGGCAATGCACAACAGCCACAGGAAGAAAGAATACAACATACATGATTATGGATTTAATTAACCTCAATTTAACTCTTTTTTTCAAACCTACCTTTATTTCTTCTATGTCAGCAGTCTGGAGTTTCTCCCTGAAATGCTTATCAGTTTCCAAGACATCTATTACTTGCCTGAGATATTCATCATAATAAAGTCCTGTATCCTTCAAAAGAAAAAAAATGGAAATTCAGGAAAGACCATACTGACAAACAATTAGTTAATTAGTTTTGCTTAAATACAGTTATTAAACTGACACTCCAATCTTAGCAACACAGGCACTATGGTGTCTTACACATCTTTGTGTTTTCAGATTTGCATCATTGCCCTATGGCAATTTATGATCCATTTGTTTCAGCAACTGACAAGGAAGAGGAGAAAAGTGATCAGGAATCCTTGTAATACACAAGCATCTGTCATGTTAATGTAGTGTGTAGCTTTTTTTAAAACAGTGCAATTCATTTGTTACTTTTCTATTTGAAACACTGAGCTGGGATCAGTGAGTGGAATTTCCTAAGGCACCCAATCACTTGAAGTAAATCTGTGGAACAGTTATGTGCTTCCTATTGTAAGCTGGGAATTCCTTCCATGTGCCAGCTCACCTTTAGCAGCTCATTAAAAAAAAATAAAGGGCAAATTTAAACAGAACATCCCCACAGTAGAGGACACACACACTGACAATACTGGGGAATCTCAGTTTCCTTCTAAAGGAGTTTGCTATATCCAGATCACGAACAATTAGGATAAACACTTAATCTCAGATCAGTTTCTTTATACTTACTGGATTTTCTACCTTCTCTCCTTCTACATGGCCTTCTGCCTTGACTTTTGTCTTATCTATGTCTATAGGTACAGCTTCCAAGGCCATTAGGAGACATGTCATCAGCAGCAGACACTGCTGGGGCAGGACAGATAACCTCTTCATCTGAAATGAGACCAGGTCACAAAAATTAACATACATCATGTTAACCTGCTGTACTGAGGAAAATTTTTTTACATTCCTACACAAATACCTGTAATAACCCAGTTTCCTCACAATGTTCTGCTCTCAAGGAACACAAAAACTCCAAGTAATACAGTCTTAATTTCTGAAGGTCATTCTTAGGCAAACAGATTTCCTGAGATTGGCTTCCACTTGTGTGCAAACCTAAGCTATAAATGGTGAGGGGTTTGTAACCTGCTGAGGTATTATCAATAACAGATGCAACACCTCTTTAGGATGTTCAAATCTCATATAACTAATACTGACATTCCTACTTGGATCATGCCTTTGCTGAATTTACTGAGTTTACACTGGCAAACTCCTAAAGAGCATTTAGGGACATTGAACCGGATCTTAGTGTAGTAATGCCAGTGGATTTTATGTTTCAACGCTGCAATACTTTGCTTAATTTGGAGTCAAGATCCCCTCCAAAATTTATTTGCAGGAAGAATATTTTACAATCCATGTATAGCCATATTTTAGGTGAGTAGAGATTCCTGAAAAATGCTATTCACATGACCTGAAATTGTTGCTGAGGCCAGGGCTTTATTAAGACGGTTTTCCCCACCTTTTTTAGTGTCTTAGGGGGAGATAACTCACACATACTTTGATGAACACTGAGCAATTTGAGTTCTTGACCTTTGTCTCCTTCTCCTCTATCAAACTTGGTTGAAAATAATTCATTCAGAAGCTAGTAAGATGGAATAATTAGATAGTGAGTGCAGGGAATCCAGCTAAAAAAAGTAATGATGGTAATCCAGCATCTGACAGCAAAGTCAGGCTCTTGAGACAATCTGGCCAGTTCATAGTGACACTCCTCTATCTATGGATATTCTATTGGAAGTTTGAGCATTATCCAATAGATAAAACTCCAGTGTTACATTGGTAATATAAATCACCTCCTAGAAGGTGAAAGTTGCCAGTCAAAGTCTGTCTAAAATTAGCTTATATATGCTAAAGAAAAAGACATAATATTGAAGAAACATGCAGTCAAATAAATCAAAAGTACACCTGCTAGAAGAGGAATTTCTGTACAAGTGCTTCAGCAAGTCATGCAAGGAATTCTGTCAGAAGTATTTATGTCCACCACCACCAAATCTCTTTTTAGGGGGAGGGGAGAGAGGGACAAACTAATTATGATGTCAGTGCCAGTTTTCCTGGCTGCACGATCTGGTACTTGACAGAGATGCATTGCTTTTGCTTGGGTTAAGCTGCCCTTTACTATGGCAATAAATGTTGATAGTGGCACACACTTAATATTAAGCATTGTTGACACTCTTTATTCCCCCTTATTCAATGCTAGAAAAATAAAAGCACTCATATAAAAAAAAAAAAAAAGGATGCATTCAAGATGTGTAGAGATATTATTTCTTTTTTTGGGGATGAGGAAGTGAGGAAGTAGCTGGAGATAAAAGTATATCCACCTATCAATTGTTTTATATGTCAAAGGCTCAGGAATTACAAAAAATTCTGTTAATTCTTTAAAACTGTTTTTTTTAATCATATCTTCAGCAAAAGGTGCCTAAATGGATTATGCTCTGCAAATACCTGTTACTTGCATTTTTAAAAATAATATCTGACCATTAGCAGATGGGATAGCAGGAGCTATTGTTGCTGCCACATTGAGCTTTTGAAATTGGATGTCAGCATTACTGTCAGATTCACAAATCTGACTAGCCTTTCCTAGGTTATGCCCTTAAAACAAGCAAACAAAGACACAAAGAAAACAGAACCAGAATGATAGCTGCTAGAACTGGTAAGTTAATTTCTGTACCTCTGCACAAACTGTTGGCTTGCAGGGACTTAAAAAGCTGAAAAGTGAAAGGGTCGGTTATTCACCACTGCTTTTAAAAATGCCAAAGTTCCAGTATGTTGGGTGTTTTTAATTACAGACTATTGTATAAATGCTGTGCCTAGGTTTGTAATTTCAACAGGACTTAATCACAGGAGATGATGATAATAACTAACAAATGCTAGGTTTCAAGTCTCCTAATCTTGATGTAGATGTCAAGACTGAGAGTAGTTCTTGGTACTACAGGTAAAACAAAAACCCACCTGGCTGAAGTTCTTGCAGAGTATGAATGGGACTGTCTAGTAATTTCTAAATGAAAGGATGTAAGCATACTTCAAGTCTAGGAAATGTGAAACAAAACCAATAAACCCCAAAATACTTATCAAGTATATAATAATTTTGTATATATACAGTCTCAGCATTTTGCAAAACATTTTTTAAAATGTTATGTACGTTTGAAGTATTCACTTTAAAACACTATTCACTGATAATACTAAAAATCTGAAACCTGATAGATGGGTATTTTTCAAAACAAAATATTTTCATATACATGAAATTATAGTAATAAAGATAATTTAGTATTATTATACACTGCTCTAGTTATGTGTGTAAACAGTGTTTTAGAAAATCATTATGAGGCTAGGAAATGAGCATGCTGAAGCCCATCAGGTGATGGCAGGGAAGCAGAGAAAGCCAGAAGCTCAGGTGCTTCCCACAGGTTTGGCATTGACTCATTCTTTGCCTAAGGCAAGTGCTAAAGCCAACACTTTCAAAATGACACCTGGTCTTTGATCCATTTTAAAGACATCTCTTAAAACTCCTGACCTACAACTCCTAGTGACATGAACGACTGTGGAGACAAGGATTGCCAGTTTAGGTTGAAGAGGGGCTCACTTGGATTTTTCAGACCTTTTCCTTGCTGCTGAGGAGCACTGATAGATAAAATGTCCATGCTGAGCTGAAACAACAGAGATATCAGGAACCATGCTGGTCTGCCAAAGCCCATGTGAGGGAGCACTAATCACCTCCAGATTTGGGATGGGCAACTGGAGCTGTGTCATCCTGAAGCACCTCTGCAGTATCAGCAGAGTTCATCTATCAAAAGGCCCAACCAAACCAAGTCCCACTGGCTCTGCTGACATTCTGTGGAATTTGTGCTTGTGGGCAATGGGGTTTTTTTTAAGCTTTGTAATTACATGCTGTCATACATAATGGGAAAGACTGGATGATATCACAGTATGTTCTTCGCATCTATTTGATGTAATAGGTTGCTCAGAAGACTTCATCAGGCAGTTTTGCTTCAGGTTGTGCAGTGGATGTTTTTATTGTAGCTTTTTGGATAAAACAAGCCAAAAAAAAATTCACACATAATGGGAAGAATTAAAAGGAGAGGAGTCTCCAAATGGGTAAGTAAACAATACCTCTATCATCATAGATGACTTTGCAGATAACTATGCCTAACACAGCATTTCCCACAGCATTTTCAAGAACCCAACTGTGATGTAACAAGTAAATTGGAAATACATTTATTAGAATAAAAAACAATTACCTAGTGAAGGCAGAGTTACTGTATTTAGGTACCTACTAGTCCAAGACTACACTCACCAAAATTTCCTTAAGAAAAGCAGGTGACTAAGACATGAGTCAGCCTTTAGAGTGTGCCAGTGTCACCTGAGTCACTGGGCACCTTCAACTCTGACGTGTACTAAAAGAGAGAAACCAGGCCCATTGCAAAATCTAACATTAATCACCTGCCAGAAAAACTCAATTCTCAAATTCAGCAGCTGTAGGGAAGAGTGAGAAAGGCTGGATGAGAAGAAAAGTGGGGGTTCCCCTTTCTGTCCTTCCAAGCGAATTCATTCCACTCTCAGCCTGCTACCAGCTGCTTTTAAGAGTTCTGGATTTTTGAAAACCCATTCATGGATGCCCATCCCTTCCCAGGCATTTAGAGTTCATCCATGTCAGGAACGTGGCTTTCTTCTGTACCAGGGCCACCAAGTGAGCAATCACAGAGGGTGCTGCAGAAGAGCAGCAGTGTCACTTTGCTCACTGCCATCAGCAGTATCTAATGCACAGCATACACCCCCCCTGCCTGCGGCTTATTATTATTATTATTATTATTGCTATTATTATTATTATTATTCCTACTTCTACAAGCTTTAATAGAAATATAAACTGTTCTGGATCTGCCCACTGACTACTTTCTCAAAGACAGATGGAGAGAGCTAATGTTACAATTGTCATCTGGAAATTAAGAGATTTTAGTCAAAGACAGGTAGCCCACCTAGATGTAAAGGTAGCATAACTGTATTCTGCTGGTATGAGAAATCAATCTTTACAAGAGGGATAAACAAACATTCCCACTTGTAGTACATAAAGAGAACTAATCATAAAAGTAGTGCTCTAGAACTGACAAATATTGTAGTTTATAAGCAAAGCCAATATCCTAAGCTTTCAGGGAAAAGGAAAAATAACTTCTCCAAGTACTTCAAAAAACAAAGTGAGAGCTAAAAGAATGAGACAGTCAGCAGAAAACAGAGCCACCAATGTACTTGCATGAACAGAAAAATACAACTGGAAAAGAAAAGCTGCGGGCTGCCTGTCAGCAATCTTGATTATTTGTTAATCACCAATTCCTATCAACATCAGTGAAACACGATTGAACATTTGAATTATAAAGAGCTACAGGCTTTGAGAGGAAACTTCAAAATTCTACTTTTAAAGTTTGTTCTAGCAATAGTAACACAAGCTGCTAAACACCTATTTTATACAGCTGCCAGGTGTTAAAATACAAACCCAAAAATTACTTTTCATTAATGTAGCACCCATTGCCCAAAAACAGCATCATGCAGGTACTGGTATCTCCATCACCTTCCCAGCAAAGCACAAATATTTTTAAAGAAGTAACACCCAATGTCAAAGTTTCTAAAACTGAGACAGGCAAAATGATATATTAAAATCAGGATGCAGTGCCTCCACATGTAGCAGCTTAGTGGATGGTTATGATGCAAGACAGCACAACATTGTAAATGTCACATCACACATTTGCACTTGCCAAGCCCATGTGTACAATGATGGGCAATGAAAACATAAATCTGGACTCACATAATACACAATAAACCTACCCATTCACAGATTTCACATATGCCTGCTCTATCTGATATGGAAGTAATTAAACCTGTGTGAGACACAGTGCAGATGTGCAGGACAACAGTAATGCTCTCTACAGTCATGACCATAATGTGACTTCCGATTTTTATGCTGTACACTGGAGAAATGAACAATCTTCACAGGCAGTGCTGAATTAAAAAAAAAAGCCAGGAAATAGATAAAATATATCTATAGATTTTTATTTTTCTAAGAATATTCCATCCTCAGTACTGGAATGAGTCTGCTCAGTCACCTAGCATCTTCAATCTGTTTTCATGTCTCTGAAACAGTAATATACCTGTCCATGTATCACAGTTTAAATAGGAAATGTTTAATTCCGTGGGCTTTTTCCATTTCTTTAAAATTTATTTGCAAATCTATTAATTGATCCACTTACAGAACCCTAAAAAAACTACATTAAATGTTTGAAATTAGGCAGAAACACATTACTCTTCTGCTATATTCTGTTTGGAAACACCAGTGTTAGTTCCTCCCAGTCCTTTTTGGGAGCACTTGCTGCACAGACACCCTAAGCTATCATGCCTTAAGCAGGGTATGAAAGTCCATGAACCAAGAGTTAATGCATCTTCTTCACATGGTTAGTCCAATGAGTTAATCTGGCAGAAGCACAGCTGACATGTGGCAGCAATTTTGAGAAGGAAGTGGAAAAACCTGTTTGCACTCACTCTGTTAAGCTAGAAACCTCTGGCTGTGGTGAGGGTTGGTCTCTGCACTTGGCCACCAGTCCCCCACGCTGGGTTTGCC
Organism: Camarhynchus parvulus; assembly: GCF_901933205.1. Lineage (NCBI taxonomy): Eukaryota > Metazoa > Chordata > Aves > Passeriformes > Thraupidae > Camarhynchus > Camarhynchus parvulus. Next base: position 12,895,925 of record NC_044575.1, on the reverse strand, counting down.
CCTTGAAGACGCGAGCAGGAAATGACATGCCAAGGGAAATGGCTAAAGCTGCAATAGTTTTCCCCATACAAGTGAATGTTCCAAACACAAAAACACCTGCACCCTTCCCTTCCCAAACGAAAACTGATCCTTTTAGAAGTTAATGTGCAAGCTATTAACTATTATAAGCCAGCTATTATTGCTATATAATTATATATATATAAAATTTCATTATCCTTTAAGCATTTTTCTTTTCTGTCAATGCTGTTCACTAACTGTATGATTCAGATGCTGCTTTTTATTCCTGGCCAATATCCAACAGGTTTCACATTGGTCATGCTGTCCTAATCTTTTGTTAGAGCACATCCCACTCAGTTCTCTGCACCAGGAGACCTTCCTTAATTTTCAAGAACCATTTTAATCTTGCATGGAAATAGCTCTTTATTAAACAGTATTATTTAAGTACATAAAGGCAGCAGAATCCTTTTTTCCCATCCTGTTCACTTGACTTAAATTCTTTTGAGTTGTATTTGTTACCTTTTCACTGCACTGGAGCCGTTTAATTCTCTTTACAACTAAAAGCTGGCTGATGGAACAGCTGCTTTTTTCAGCTTCCCAGAAAACACAGCATGCCTCAACTGTGCCTAGTACAACACTTGCTGAAAGAATCTCCTTTTTAAAAACGCACTTCAGCTGTTTTAATAAATGAGTCATCCAATAGTAACACAAACTATGAATGCTCGAGTGGGAAAGAGCAATTTTATGTTCAAACCACACACAGTACAGGACAATATCATGAAACAACACAACTGTGTCCAGAAAGAAAGATGGCATAGAAGCAAATTGTATGGCTGATGCTACACACGTGCTTAGCTCTGTCTTAAGTGAAGTCTGAAGACTTTTCTTCTTGTTGTAATGCTAATTTAATTTAAAAACCTGTGTGCACACACAAACACATATACATATTTATAATATAACCTGCCTCCAAGGAATTTCCCTGTCCTTGCTTCAAAAAAGTAAATACCTCTGTCTACAAAGCTATCTTACTAACTGAAGAAAGTTGAAATATTAGCCTTGTTTTTCAAAGCTACTTGCTTGGTTTTATTAATTTTTTTCCAACAAGGTTGTCTCAGAAAAAGATTTATGAAGCCAACAGTCAAGCAAAAACTTGTACTGAATTCAATGTATACTTCATAAAAATCTTATCAGCTTCAAAAGGAAATTAAAAAAAAAATTACTGTTACAACAATAGCTTCCTGCACTCTAATTTCAGTTCCCACACAGAACATAATACAACAGCACACCTGGAGTCTCATAAATGCAAATGGAAATATTGTCAGTGCTGACGTAAAAAGCAACCTCAAATGTGCTACTGCATGCAAACAATGAATTAGCTTTAACTCAAATCAAAAAGTATTTCAATTACTCTAACAACATGCATTTTGCTCTAGTCAACCACAAGTGATGATGCCCCAGAAGTCCAAGATACCTTTTTCCCCCTTTGCATAAAAAAAAATACAAAACAGCTGTCCAGAATAAATCTAGATCTAATGATGTGGAGCCAGATTTAAAAATATTTAGGCACTTAAAGACAGCTGCCTAAGGAGATTTATGTTTACAATTTGCTAATTCCCACTGATTTCTACTTGCTTAGAAACAAAAACACACATCAACATCCCATTCTACTTTTATAAAGACTAGCAGGAGAAAAGCAATCATGAAAAGGGTCTACACTTTTCTTGAATTACCTATGATGAAGAATAATATTTACAACTGAATATGATTTAAATAGCTCTAATGAAATGCAGTTTCTTTTGCTCTTCCAACTGTCAAATCACACGCACATGGAAGAGCAAAAACTATTGAGAGGAACATGACTTTTGACTGAATTCATTTGGTTTGGCATTAGCACCTGGTCATGCCTTTATCTCTACATAAAAGCACACCCCCGTGCAAAAGGCTCGTGTCTGCTAAGTATTGTCAGCAACTTCAGAGGGATCTTTTCTGCTTACTGAGCAATCAATACTGGCAGCACAAAGCCTCACTAGATCACATACCTCCACACAGGAGTTCAAGTCATAGGAAGCCCTGATAGCGGCTTCAAACTCACCAGTAAATGATTTTATCTTTCTTATGTAGAGTGCAATTGTTTAGTCAGCACAGCTCTGAAACTCCTGCGTCAATATTTCCACACCTCTGACAGTTAAGTCAATATATTCTACATCTTTTATTACCTGAGAGAATTACTGCTCTCCACTTTCATGGCTGCAATTTCTGTTAGGTATGTATAAGGGGAGGACGACAGTTTTGGACAAAAAATCTTCAATTTGGCTTATATGAACAGAAAGTTTACATCAGCAGCACTACCAGTACTGCAGAGCCAAGGTATGAAAATTTTGCCTTAGTATTACTAAAAAATAATTACTGTTGTTGTTGTTGCTTGGTTTTATTTGCCCAGTGGGGTTTTCTGAATATAATTTCAGACACCAAATAATGGGATCTCAGGCAGTGTGATAACAAACTTAATATCAGATGCCTTTGCAACCAATTGTTAATGTAAGCTTTAAGCAGACCCAAGAGGCAATATGAATTTATAATTTTATTTCCCCCTTTTCTTTGTCTTGGTTAGAAGTGAACAAGATTCACATTGCTCTGCATTAACACAATTAGTTTAAAACTATGTTATTTTTTTAAATAGAATTGTCTTTCTTATTCTGAAAGACATCCTACCATCCTGGAGATTACAGAAGCAAGTAAAAGGGAAAATAGATGATGACAGTTAGGAGGCACTGTATGTAACCAGGTTAGTAATCTGTGGCCCATGGTGGATGTAGCACTGTGACTGTGCAAGATCACTGTATAGTAAATGACAGTGAGAAACATAACAGGATCTTAAGTGCTTACAGAAACGTGGGCTTCTCCCATAAACTTTCTGTGAGTTTTAAGCAGAGGCCCATAAAGGTTACAACAAAATCTGGTTTCAAAGTCTTTGAGTGGCTCCTATCCAGTCCCTACAGTAGGAATCTTCCCTGTGCTGCTTTGTTTGGTCGACAGGGACAGTCACTTCAGAATTCAGAGTAGAGGTGCACCAATACTGAGTCAGCTACAGGACTTTTCTTGACACTGAGAGGAAACAAAGTGACAAAAAACCACAAACCTCCACACTGAACTTGATACCATGACTGTACAGGCATTTCACTGTTGATACTGTGATGGTTTCATGTTGCAACTATTGGATGTTATCTTTCCATAGCAAATACTTTTAAGTCAAACAACGAAGGCTTTTTTCTCTTACTTACTAAATAATGTTGCCAAATGCAATCTCTTTTGAAAGCCTTAGCCATGTTCATTTCAGCAAAAAACATTACCTCTCTACAGCCATATCCACTTTTGGAATTATATCTGAGTGTAGCAGCCAGCCTGGTTCTGAGTACCTTCCAGAGCTCCTCCAGGGGTACCAGAGTAACAGCACAGTAAGATGTGGTCAGCTCTGGGACCCCAGCACAGGAAGAACAGGGATCTGCTGGAGTCAGTCCAGAGGAAGCCACCAGGTTGGTTAGAGGATGGAGCACCTCTCCTCCAAGGAAAGGTTGAGAGAGTGGGGATTGTTCAGCTTGGAAAAGAGAAGGCTTCACGGTGACCTAATGGCAGCTTTTCATTACCAAAAAGCAACCTTCACGAAAGATGAAGAGCGACTATTTAAAAGAGCATGTAGTAACAGCACAAGGGGGGATAGCTTCAAACTGAAAGAGAGTAGGTTTAGATTGGATATTCGGAAAAACTTCTTTCCTGGGAGGGTGGTGAGGCAGTGGCACAGGTTGCCCAGAGAAGCTGTGCATGCCCCATCCCTGGTAGTATTCAAGGCCAGGTCGATGGGGCTCTGAGCAGCCTGGGATAGTGGAAGGTGTCCCTGATGATGGCACAAAATGATCTTCGAGGTCCTTCCAGCCCAAACCATTCTTCGACTCTAGACAGCAGTGCTCGAGAGCTGTGCCCTTTCTAGCGAAACCCGTCGAGTCTCCTGCCCAAGTTTTCCCTGCGGTTGTGCAATTACGAGCCACTCAACATTTCTGCCGCTGCTGCAGCTGCCGCCGCTGCCAGCTCCGCTTTCATTGCTGCCGGCGCCCTGCAGCCCGCCGCCGCCTCCCGCACAGCCGCGGCCCGGACGGGGGGACACGGGCATACACACCCCGCACCTGGAGCCGCCTTCCCGGCGGGAAAACTTCAGCTGCGCCCCGCTCCCGCCCGGCAGCCCCGAGCCCCGCGATTCCCCCGCCACCCCGCGCGTCCCGGCCTGGCCGGCGGGAGCGCGCCGCGACCCCCGCGTCCCGCCGCGACCCTGACAGCGGCTGCCCCGCCGCCAGGCCTCCGCCCGCGCCGCCGCCGGGGGGCACAGGGACGGGCGGCGCTACCTTCGGGTCCCGCTGCGGCAGGAGAGGAGCCGCTGCTGCTCGAGGGCGAGGTGCGAGGCGGGCGCTCCGGCGGGCGCGCTGCGGCTGCGGCTGCGGCTCCGGCCGGGCTCGGTGCGACAGCCCCGCGGCGGCCCCGCGCCCGTTGCCATGGGCACAGCGCCCGCCCCCACAGCGCGCCCATTGGCCGGCGCCGACCCGCGGCGGCCGTCGCGGAGCGCCCCGATTGGGCGGCGCGGGCCCCGCCCCCGCCGTGACGCGCGCGCCGCGGAGCAGGGAACGTGGCGGCCCCGAGGGGCGGGGCCCGCGCGCGCCGCTGGCGTCACCGGCGGGGCGGGGGGCGGTGCTCGGTGTGAGGGCGGGACGCGGTGTGAGGACGGGACGCGGTGTGAGGGCGGCCCTCGGTGTGAGGGCGGCCCTCGGTGTGAGGGCGGCCCTCGGTGTGAGGGCGGCGGCGGGCTGGCACCGGGGCCGCACCGTGCCCCGTGCCCCTGGGCTTCGGTGACAGCTCGCTCCCTGTCCCCAGCAGCGTCCTCTGCAAAGCTGTTCGCTGCGCCGGGCACTGCCCCGTGTCCGGTCGTGAGCTGCCGTGTGGGAATTTGAAAATACATTCCCAGGCGTCCTTACCCGGGACTGCTCCTTCCTGTTCCTAATTCTTTTGGCTCATTTGAGCTTCAGCTGTGTTCAGACCTGGTTTTTGCTTCCCCTTAAATGACAAATGTCTTGGCCCCCGTGCAGGTTTAACAGTTTAGGAAATTATATTCGACCTTTGCATTTGTTAATGCTTGGTGTAAGCTTGGGGTTTGATTTGTGGAGTTCCATTCCCACCTGGTTTCAAGGTGTGGTACCTGGTGGGTTTGGCTATTATTTTCTATGGGCATTGAACATTTATTCAGCACTAAAAGGGCTCAGAAAATACTCACAATTTGTTTTTGTTGGAAAGGTACGTACCAGCTGTTACAGCAAATGCACTGCACTTCCTATAAAATAGTCATTTTTGGAATAAGTATAAATTCTACTTGTAACCTCTTATGCTATCTCAAGACTGTAAACCTGTACTCCTATTTGAAGAGATGTACTAACATGTACAAATCATTGAAAAACTTTTATCACTGTGCATTGTGTTTCTGTTATTCTGATTTACAAGATAAGTATGTACAAGGTAAGGTCTGGGCTTTTCTGTCTTTTTTTAAAGAAACTATTGCAATAGTTTATACAAATCAGAGATAAAAATAAATTATTGAGGAATTTGCTCAGCCAAGGGAAGAAACTCAAAACTGCCACGGGGTTGAGGGTTAATTATAATTGAGGGCAAAGTGGTGGTTGGAACTGTAGTTTCTGCAGGTGAGAATAAAATGGGGATGTAAGCTGACTGTGGTGACATCTGTGGTCACAAAGCTGTTAAAGCAATAGGGCTGGCACTACCTGGAGCTTTCCCTTTCTCACAGAGATCCTGCTCCAGATTAGAAACCTGTTTTCCTACACTGCAGTTCACTGTAGAAACAGAGTTTTGTGGTGACTTAGCATTCTTTTCTGATTTGTGCCCAGATGTGGGAGCAGGGGGAGGCCGGTGGGGGCTGAGGGCCCCTCTCCTGGGGCTCACTGTTTGCATGGAAGGCTGTCCCTTGGGCACAGGGACTGTCCCCCAGGAGCCGCTTCATCCTGTGGGGTCCCCTCCCCACCACACCAAGTGTGCCCTCACACTCTGCTCATTTGAAGAACAAAGTTTCTCTCTGCTTCTGTGGCCTCCTGTTTGCCCCTTCCGGCTTTGCAGGAGGAACCAGAGTCGACGCCTGTATCCCTGTACCAGAGCCTTCCCACAAGTTTCCAGGGTGAACCTGCCCTTCTCACACAACTGCCAGAAGGTGGCTTGGAGGCACAGAAGGACGAGGTGACATCATCTTCGAGGAAAGCTGTGGTGGGACCAGCGTGAGCCGTGCCTGGAGGGGACTGTCCTTGTGGGACAAGGGAAGAGCAGTGAGAGCCATTTACTGTGACTTTAGCAAGGCCTGTGTGAAAAATGTGTATTTTATGATTGGCTTTTCACAAATATTAAAATGAGTATTGTATGTGTTGTGTTAGAAAGTAATGCTGTATTAATTCTCTTAAGCAGTGTGTTAAATATAGTTTTAGATTATAAAAAATGTTAAAATAGAAACTATGCTATGTGGGATACTTTTCTTTAAAGAAAGGACTCTCAGTGAGATAGCATCCACAGGACACATAAATCTTTCAGAGAAAAAGAATTTATTGCCCTCTTATCAGAAGAAACAAACTTCTTCCCTCCTCGAAGGCGCTGTTAGGATTCAGAGGAAGAAGTTGACCATGACCAGACAGAATCCTGTATTTGAATGGAGTTTATGCATCATGTATGAAGTGTATGAATATGCAACAGGCTATTGCTTTTAAGGGTTAATCCTCTGTTAACAGGGGTCCTTTTTTGGGCTCCTGCTGCCCAGAAAAAGGTACCAGGATGTCTGTAACTCTTTGTCTCTATTGTCTCATATTGTCCTAATTCAAATTGTCCAAATTGTTATTACTCTAATTGTATTACTATTTTTATAACCATTTTATTACTATTAAACATTTAAAATTTTAAAAACAAGTGATTGGCATTTTTCACACCTGTGACACAGCCCCCCACGGTATCCAAGTGGGTTTGGCATGGACAGGAGAATGAGACTCCTGTGCAATGGGCCTTGTGCTCAGCAGCACATATCCTTCATTAGTATTCTATCCTCTATTGGGTATTGATTTCTCACTGCTCATGCTAATTAATCCTTATTTTTAGTATTTTTTTCCTCCATTAGGGACTTTCCAACACATATATACTGAGTCTTTGTTAGATTTTCTTTATGCTTTGATTTCTGCAAAACATCTGTGTAGTCTATAAATTCTGTTCTTCTGGTCACAGCACTGAGCCTGGCGGAGTTCAAGAAGCATTTGGGCAATGCTCTCAGGCACATGGTGTGACTCCTGGGTTTGGTGCTGTGCAGGGCCAGGAGTTGGACTCCATGATCCTTGTGGGTCCCTTCCAACTCAGCTTATTTTGTGGTTCTGTGATTGTATCCAATTTAAACAATCCTTCACTCTCTCCCAGGCCTTGTTCAATGAAGCATATCAGGGTCATGTGCTGGCTAAAAGTGATTTAAGACTAACATGCTGCTCATAATTAATATACTGATTATGACTGATTAAAACAATTAATTGAAAATTGATTAGAAAATTTATGTCATTTTCAACAAGCACACATGGCCACTGCAGTGCAGGTGTGCAAAGGGCTGGTGTGGTGCACATGTGTTCATGTCCAGGCAGAGGGTGGGTGTGGTGAGGATCAGGGCAGCTGTGAGTTGGTTTCCCTGGAGCTGCAGCTGTTTTTCAGCTAGCTGTCTCCTCTGAAATGGCTGGGATTGCTCAGCCTGGAGAAGAGAAGGCCCCATGGAGATCTTAGAGCACTTTGCAGTACCTAAAGGGCCTACAGGAAAGGTGGAGAGGGACTTTTAAAAAGCGCAGGTAGCCACAGGACAAGGGATATTTGTTTTAAGTTGGAGAAGGGTCAATTTGGATTTGAAAGACTGTGTTAGGGTTTTTTTTATTCTATGATTTTATAACTTTAGAAAGAAATAGACTACAGCTGGAAGATGATAATTTCTGTTTTCTTCTCACAGGCCTCATGCTGTTGTCAAGCCTGCTGCTTGGACTGGAGAAGATTTCCATCATAGCTTTGACTGTTTCAGGGTTGTTTTGACCCTCTCTCAATCACAAGCTGATAAGTACCATAGCCCAGTTAGTTGTGCTACTTATTTTTCTCTCTCCAAATACTTACATGTTTTTTCATGTCAGGCTAGAAACTCCTTTAACTGAAGGGTGGAAAACCTCTGGGTAGGTGCATCCCCAGCTTTCTGGGGCTGTGTCAATGACCCCTCTGACAATGGGAATTCTTAAACTTATGCTAAGGCACATGGAAAATAAGGAGATGATTGGTGATGGCCAAACCTGGCTTCACCAGAGCAAATCATGCCTGAAAAACTTGCTTTAGAAACACAAAAGGACATGTCTTCATAGAACCAGGAATGATGTTCCCTCCAAAATAAGAGGGAACTGAGAGTTAGAGTTAGAACTGAGGTAGGATCCATAATATGTTTGGAAGTAAAGAGTAAAGTTGAGGGAGAACTGTTCTGAAGGCATAGGAAAGCATTAATACTGGTACAGGACACAAGTATAATTTCAGACTTGAAGCCACATGGAAAAGTCAGAAAAAGAAGGCAGAAGAGGAGGGATACCTTGTGTAAGAAGGAGGTAAGACATCTAAGTTGTTCTGATCAATTTTGGTACTTTTAACTCAACTGAAGAGAGGGTGCATTGAAAATGAGATAACAAACAGCAAGAAAAACAAGAAGTAAAAGATACACTTCCTGCTGTGGTTGCACAGGAAGTGTATCACAACAATTTTTTGGCTTCTCATTTCCAGTAATGGAAACATTTTTTTAGAAGTAGAACAAAAAGGCTTGTGGTAACAGACATACAGTGCGTGTATATCACACAAATCTCACATGCCACAAGAAATAATAAAAGGGTCTCATTAATGGAGAATGTAGTACTTGATTCCTGATGCAGTTTTTATTTGATTTCTCATGCAAGTCAATATTTTATTACTTTTTTTTTCAACTTATCTACAGTTTATAAGTGCCCCTCTCATCAAAAAGCAGGCAGGTAGCATCTGAATATTTGGCAGAGGCTAAGCATCCACCAGATATTTACAAGATCATGGTAGTAATTTTTAAAAACGTCTGTCTTTTAAAATTATACCGGCTTCTTTCTAGTCATGTCTATATGCATGTGATTATCACGCAGTTATTGATGGGCAAAAAGGGGCAGTCAGCATGGAGGGCTTATTCTTGTGATGTTTAGGGGTTTGGGTGAGTTTATTTACTATTATTTTTTTTATAAACCTTGGACTAATGGCAGGGGGAGTCAGCAGTGGTATTTCCTAGGAATTTATACTTGGCCTCAGTGCTTCAATGTTATAATAAAATTCCCAAAGGGGGTACAAAATGATGTGAGAAAATTTGCTGATGACTTAGAATTAAGGAATTACTTAGAAAAACCACACAGAAAGAAAACATTTTGCTTCATATCTGCAGAGTATGTAATGACATTCAGTAGCTGGGTGGTGAAGCAGTAAATGATACGTCAGTAATGCAAACTGACTTGCCTTGAAGAAAAGGCAGCCTTGGCTTTTTTAATCTCTTCCTCTTTTTGCTCAGATTGTGGATGTGGAATAAGAAGGTTCTGTGGTATTGTTAGTGCAATGCTTAGTGGAGATCAAAATAGCAAGTGCTAGGAATAATGGAATTGCTAGGAAAAGAATAGAATGTCATGAAAGGAATTGTTACATTGCAGCATAAATCCATTGTGTATCTGTAGGGTAAGTATGACATGCAGGAGTATTCCCATGAAGAGTGGCATGCTGGAAGAAAAGAGAAATGGTCACAATTTGTCATAACAAGAAACAAGCAGTGAAATCCTGTGGCAGATTCAGTGGTACATGCTGAACATGGTGCCTGTCTTTCCTTGGTACTACGTGTTGAAATTTCTCAACTCTCTTCTGCTCTGTGAAGAGTTATCCCCCCTTTTGGGCTGGATTGCAAATCAGAGTTAAAGTATAAGCTTATTAACTGCTTTGTGAGGAACGATGAGGTGGAATCTGATGTATCTTTAAGAGATTAAAGTTCAGGGCACACTTTTCTCTTTCCTCTGTGTGTGTTCTGAAAGGTACAGTTCTGCTCTTTAAGTACTGAGGATTAAAACTGCCACCGCCTTACATTGGCATGAATTGTACAGGCCAAAAGTCTGCCTTTCCCTTTAGGTTTTTAAATGGGCACCCTCTGTAAAATAAGAAAATGGAGGATTCAGACCAGGATTCATGGCCTTTCATTTTTCTGCCCCACAGAGCTGTTTGAGGAGAAGTGGCTCTCACTCCCCAGTCCCCTCCCTGTCTGAGTCATTTTCCCCTGCTGCGCTTCCATGGGGAATGAAGTGCTGAAGACTGAATCTTTGAGTCAGAGGGTAGTAAGGGTATTTTGGTCTGGAAGCCATTTCCCCAGCCTTTCTAGACTGTCCCCAGCATGAAGCGCCCTTATGTCCACTGTTTCATCCCATGGTGCTGAAATGAAACATGCATGTTTGTGGACATCTGTAGACCAGAGCTGACAATATTGACAGTTTTGGAAAACTGAAAACAAAACACCCAAAATATATCTGTGTGCTGACTGGAACAATGAGTTATTGACTGGATATGGATTTGTTTCTCACACTGAAAAAAAAGAGCAGTATTTAGTAAAAAGTATTGTTGGTGTCCCTGTTGGACCCTAACATTATCTTATTCCTGAAAAACTTGCTGAGGAAATTTGAATGTTACAAGAATGGGAGGATATGGTTGTAAACTCTGCTCCATCCTGTGTTGTTTTGGACCCTGGCCATCAGGAAACATTTAGTCTATCTCAGACATGAAACACTTTCTCTTTAGAAGTAGTATTATGAGCAAGATGTGTAAATAATCTGTGGCAAGCAGCAACTTTGTTACAGAAAGGGACATCATCCCAACTTTTCCTTTCCTTGATGAAATTTTAAAGGGAGATTTTTACAAACGATGTGCCAGAGGGGAATTTGCAAGGTTTGCATTGACCTACATAAACCCTAGTTGAACATAAAAGCAGATTAAAAGTTGTTTCACTCTGCTTCTGTCACCCTTTGTACTTTATCAACCACTGATCTTTATTCTTTGTTAATTCATCTATGTTTAATGCAGCATTACAAATATTTTTCCTCATGTCCTAAAGTATTCATAAAAATAAGGTTGGGTGAGAATATTTGAAAGAGCAATGTTTGTAATTTTCTTGTCTCTGCACAGCTGTGTGTCTAGAAAGTGGAAACACAGGCTCCTCTGTGCTGCTAGGAATGGAAATAAATCATAATGCAAACTCTTTCAAAAGAAATTGTATCCTGGAGTATCTCAGATCAGGAAAACATTTTGTTGCACAGCTTGAGTTTTATTTCAAAAGATGGACTCTATATAGACATTTGCTTTTGTATCTCAACTAGTTATTTTACTGAATGTATCTAATTTGGATGAAAAGTTATGTGGTTGACCTGATCAATTCATGCCATGGGTCGGTGTAGTGGAAACAGGAAAAGGACAGTTTGAAGCAAAGGGAACAGAAAACCTTGTGGAGGAAGAAGACCAAGATTGCCACGTAATCCTATGACTAATTATTCTCAAGAATATGTTTTTGCAGAAGCAGGAATGAAATAGGATATGAAAGGCAAAGTAATACCTTTGAAATTATTTTGGAAGCCCAGCATCAAATCAATTGTGCAGCTAAATGACCATCACATTATAATTATTCAGACACTCTTTCTTAAAGGCAGTTTTAGTATGAAATATTTTATGATGGTTAGTGTTCATACTTATTCTGTGAAACAGGGAAATACTAAGCCAAGTTTTCCATAGATTGTGAAGCAGAGAAGTTCTTCCAGATTGTGGAGCAGCAACAACACTGGAAATAAAAAGCTAGTCAAATTTCAACTTGTTGATACAACTTAAAATTGAAAAAACTGCCCTGTGAACCAGTAGCTGAGAACTTCCTAGAACTAGTTAGCCACTTGCTGCCTACTTTTCTGGTACTGATGTTGGATTAAAGGTAGCTAATGCTGCCTTTCTTTATGGTATTTGCTGCAATTGCTGCAGTGTTTGCAGTCCTGGAACATAGTGGAGATGGAAATGAGGGACAGACTGAGTTATAAAATAGATCAGGACAACAGCAGTTCTTCTGTTCTTTATTCTTCTGTTCCTAACAGTTCTTCTGGACCTTATTTTCTTTGCTGATGTCATCTCCTGGCCTCATTCCCACATCCTTCCATATTTTATATCCTCCTCCAATAAAAGTATAATATATGAAGTAAAAGCTTTTATCAGGCTATCTGAGAGTGCTCTGCAATTGTTCCTTGTTGTAAAAGTGTTATCAGACTCTACAGGCATATAATTGCATTTTAGAAAAAGGGCAGGCTCAGTTGTCTCATTACAAGGGAACTGGAAGGCCTGTCTCACAACAGTCCCTTTTCATCTCTCCATGTAAGCCTCTTCCCAAAACTTCTGGTCCAAAGGAACACAGGCACACCCTGCAAGTCCTCCTGAAGAGTCATTCTTCCCCAGCCTACCCAACAAATCATGTGGTCTGCATGCTGAATGGATTGCTTTACTTGCACAGATGGAAACAAATACTGCTTCCCATGTTATTTTAAAATTGATACCATTTTCTGAGCTTTTAAGGAATTTTACCCAATGAAATGACTGCACAAATTTTTCTCAGATATTCACAGTCTTAAGGTTTTATCATCTGGTCAAGGCAAAACTCCCTTCACATTAACAACTGCGGGCACTGGGTCCCTCATAGGACTCAAATTTGGGGCCTGAACTGATGTCTTGCATCAAAATATTCTCATTTGTGTAACACTATTGAGAGTAGTAGACACCAGTCAAGTTATTTAATGATTTCAGAGTTTTCAAAGCAAGTGAAGATATCATTGTCAGATTCTTTTAAATCCTCCCTTACTACAACAGTCTGAAACATTCATTTCCAGTGCTAATGATCACAGAGGGATATCCAGTTTAAACATGGGTTAAAAAAAAAAAGCTTTCAATACAAGCTTTGCCTCTGCCATCACATCTGTCTGCCTTTGGCCATTAGTAGGCAGTGTATTTATCTTTGAAGTCCTGTGTTTGCAAAGGTGCCAGTCATGCTCTATTAGCCCTCTCTAATCTCCATGTGTGCACTTAGCTGAGAGTGTAACACAATATTTGTTCTTAAATTTTAAATTTGTGGTTTCTAATGAGTTCCAGGGTCTCAGTCTGTTTTCATCCTAAACACCTTGGGCTGGGTCACTGAAACTGTATGTGGTGACATAATCTATCAGGCTTATTTGAGTTTCCTTAACCTATATGCTTATTTAAGAAAGGGGGAAAGGGCAGCAGTGGAAGAATGTTATTCACTAACTCCAAAAGGTTAGTGAAGTCTCTGTATTTTGATATCTGAAAAGAAATTAAAACATTATTAGTATTTCTAAAGTAACTTAATGTTAAAAGGGACTTTATCGGAACAATCTGGCTGAAAATACTCCAGGGCTTGCTGGATATCCCCTTTATTCAGGGGATGGATGGAATCTTAACAAATTGTATTGTGATACACACTGTCACAGAAACCTTTCCTTCCCTTCCTTCCCTCCCTCCCTCCCTCCCTCCCATTCCAAGCTCCCAGGGATGTTTTAGTCATCCTTGAGATCAACCCTGTTAATTTCAGTGCAAATAGAACATGAGTAAAGCTTAATTTCCACCAAAATCAGATTGAAGAAGGATTCTTTAAATGCTTTCAGTGTAAGCTCTCTACAGCTGTCAGCCTATCTGTCCTTTTCCTCAGAAAACTGTGCAGTGGCTGCAGAGCATATGAAACTGTGATATGAGAAAAAATAAGGATGTAGAAGTGGTATAATTGAGAATAGGATTTTTAGCCTGATTGTTCCAAATTGTAGGATTTGTGATAGCAATCAATTTATTAAAAAAAAAAAAGAGCCCCATCTGTTTCCAATCTGTACTCTCCTCCTTTAGTGAAAGCTGTGTGCATCCTCAGAAATATCCAGGGAATTCTCTAAAAGGCTGGGAATGTTTCATGTATTTTCAGAGTTGAAAAAAGTGTACTTCTGTCTGTCCTTAGAACAAGCTGTTAAACTATCTCTCAGCCTAAGAGAGAGGTCAGGGATGATCAGTGTATTCTTTGCTGCTTCAGGAAAATGTAGTTAATCTTTATTCAGGTTTTAAATCCTACAAAGACTACCAGGTTTTAGAAAAATTCTGGCTTAAACTTTGTGGATTTTTAAAGGTTTTTAATATTACATGGGTGGTGGGCATTTTGTATCAGAACCTAATGACCAGGAGTTGGACTTGTTTTTAATGATGTGAGACTAAGGAGGACAGGATGCCCTTGCTAACAGAGAATGAATAAATAGCTGGAGGATGTAACTTTTCATTAGTGTGGTATTTTAATATGTAGCTTCCATGAGTTAAGTATTCAGCCAAGTACCTTTGAGGATGCCAAAACACTGCAAGTGGATCCATCCACTGCTTTTTATGGAATAAGGCAAAGATAGTTTTGTTCTTTTTATGCTATTCTTTCAGTGAAAAAATAGCACAACTCCATTGATTTAAACACAAAACAAAGATCATGCTTGACGATGTGATTCCTGACTTGGACAATGAATTTCTGCTCTCCCAAAAGACTATGCAGTATTCTAGTAGAAGTAACATTTGCAGGTGACATATACACAATTTATTTTTTTTTTCCTGAAAGGCCTGGGATTTAGTTAAAACAAGGCACCTAAAACTGATTTGATTCAGAGGCTTCTAAGAGTTGTTAGACCACTCTATACTTTCACCACATACACACATAATCTTGAATACTTGCTTCACTGTGGCAAACTAGGTACCATAGAATCATAGAATGGTTTGGGTTGGAATGGGCCTTAAAAGTCATCTAACACCAACCCTCTGCCATGGCCAGAGACACCTTCCATTAGACCAGGCTGCTCAGAACTCTATCCCACCTGGCCTTAAATATTTCCAGTGCCTCACCACCCTCACAGTAAAGAATTTTTTCCTAATACCTAATCTAAACCTACTCTCTTTCAGCTTGAAGGTTTTAGTTTGAAGATATGGTCTCATAGGCAGAATTAGCCTATACTGTGGTGTCATTCCTTATCCATATCCTCTTACACATCCTTCAGCTACTCTTCAGTATATAAGCAAAGGACCATTACTATTTGAGGCTTAACACTGCATTTATGTTTGGAAAATAAGTAATCTTCTTAACATTAGTATTTCCAAATGCTTCAGTACTGCCTGTGTTCTTAGGAAAGGGCTGTATTTCTCCACAGTCTGATGTGTCACTGCTTCATTGCAGGAGGATGTGGAGCCCAAGAAGGTGATCTGACAGATGATTTCTCTGGCACTCTAGAAGATCAGAAGGGACATTCCCAGTGTGCTCTGCATACCCAACTTGGCTGTTCCAGCTCAATCCAGATGGAGTTCCTGCTACACTTGGTGGAATTGTTCTGTTGGATGGCATATCCACAAAGATGGGGTTTGTAACAAGGCCAAAACTCTGTGGTAAGTCCATCAGCTGTCCCCCCTCCCTTGAAGTTTCTCAGTGAGCTGTGCACACATGACCACACACTGCTTTTTCTCCTCCCACGCACACAAACTCTGTGGTAAGTTGTTCAGTGAGTTGTGACATGTATTAATGTTGTTGGCCTCTGATGTTATTTGGTTCCTTTTTCTGGGGGCTGACCACAGCAATCCTATCTGAAAAGTTTGCCACCAAACTCAGAGATCATTTTCACTAAAGCTCTCTCCAGTTTAATCCCTCAAGCATGGGTGTCTTTCTACTCGTGAATGCAAGCAACAGAGGAAAGCAATAAATCCCTTTGAATAATGTGCCAGTGCTCCACTGTTACATAACTGTCATCCCTAAGTAGAAGATGCCTATTTAGCAACTAAAGAATATTGGCAAGGATTTAGGTCATTTAAAAATAATTTTGCTGCTTCCAGAATTTGGATCATTCACCCTTAACCTGAAAACTGGTTTTACAAATGTCCTCCAGGGAACACAGTGTGTACTTAACTTCCCCTATGAAAACTACAAAAAATTGTATACCAAAATACAAGGATTAAGAGCCAGAGCCACAACATAGTTAGACGTGGTCAGGGATATGAAAACACCTCAGTGAATGTACTTGACAGGATAATTTCATTTTGCCATATACACTGTGTGACTACGAGTAAAAGCCTAACATAAATAATGGTTCTATACTTTTTTAATACTAGAATATTTCCATGGACTTGCAATGATTAAAGAACTGTGAAGTTTTTTTACTGAGGAACATAGGGTAGCTACAAGGAGTTCATGCACCTAGCTTGTACCAGAAAGGAAAAATTAGATTTTATTGGGAAGGGCTTTGATCTTTCATGGAACTACAGGAACATGGGCAACTGGGAGAAGACCTTATAACCCCTTTCTTAGCCTGTGGAAACCCCTGCGTAGGAGGAAGGACTCCTAGTGGTAGTGCTGGTTGGTTTGTTTGAACTTCTTGATATGGGATAATTCAAGTGAGTACTCAATATGCAGTTTTATCACCCTCTGCCTTTGGATGTCTGATTAAGCATGACTGGTTGTGATTGGGATTTTAAATACTAGCCGGCTTCCCAATTACCTCAATTATCTTTGCCCCAGGAATGATTGCTATTTCCAGGCACGCATCCTGTTGCCCACAGTTTCTCACGCAGGTTTTTCTGGTACCTTCCTTACAGTAATAGCCCTCAGCACAGCACACTACAGACTAAAAACTGTCCCACAGTACCTCCTGAGTACACTGCAGCACTGACACACTTGCATGCATTTTCTAACTCTTCTGCTTCCACTTTATTTTAGGAATATTCAGAAATTTCATTTTTTAAAAGATTTATTTAAAACTATAGCAGTCGTGCATATTGCTTAGAACACATTCTATCCAAAAAGCATTTCTTATAGTTTCTTCTCTGAGTAAATAAACCATCTGCAAAAGGGAGTTTATGAAAATTAAAAAAAACCCAAAAAAACCAAAAAAAACCCGAAAAACAAAACCATAACAAACTACTTACAGTAAAACAATTAGTGACATGTAAAATTATTTCTGTTCAGGTCCCTGTTCTAGTGACTCTTCTGGACATAACTTATCTGCAAAACTATGGGTAAATATGAAAAAATATTTTATTAATTTCAAATGTATGCCCTGTTATGTCATTTTGTTGAGAATATTGCCTAAACCATATGAGACATACCTAAGCTTCTGTGCCAAGATCTGTAGTAATATTTTCGCTTGTAATGCCTAAATTCCCATTTCCTGAAGAAAGACCTGGGTCCTAAGAAATTAACCCAAGAGAACATTTTACTTGCACTTGAAACCCCCAGGAGTTGTTTTTGTGGTTTTTACTTTAGCACAGAACTTTCGTCTTATATTTAGTCTTTAAATATGGAACTCATATGTAAAGCCAGCTGAAGTTATTGTTTAGATTTTGAGAGCCATATGCAGACTTTAGACATGCTGTAAACACATGCAAGCTGTTGCATGACAGTGAAACAACAAAAACAAAACCACAGTTTAATTTTTCTTTTAGTCATTACTAACACTGATATCCCTTTTCTCCCTGAGAGAAATCCATAGGGAAGTATTAATAGGAACATGCTGTTGGCTAAACATCTTCAGATGCAAGCAATAGCCTTTTAAGCTTGGATAAGCGCTAAAAAAAAGAAAAGTGAGTATTAATAATACAGTTCAAAGTGACCAAGAAAAGGCATTACAAGCCTAAGATAGGAAATGATAGTGAATTTTCAGAAGGTGTCATTTTTGAAGTAATAAAATCTTCTGTTTTCTTGCAGAGTAAAACAGAACCTGTCTCCCTCTGCTGGTCTTCAGAGAAAAAAAAAGTTTATAGATACTAAAAAACCCCTGGCTGCATTTTTGATACAAATTACCGGTTATTCCAAAATTAGCTCTTAAAACTTGTTGCCTTTAAATATATAGAGGTCACCTTGAGGCTGTCTGGATTACCTGAGGATTGGTAGATTTTTTAGTGTTTAGTCTGGTTAGGCTTAGTTTCTCAGCATATTGAATGTGATTTATTTAAGCAAATATAACAAGATAAATATAAATAGAACAAGATAAAAGCTGTTCTGTCTTTAATTCAAACATCACTGAATCTAGCAGCTATGCTAAGAGCAGCCTCATACTGAAGTTGTAGATGTAGTTGCATGATTTTCTTTTCCTGCATAGTCTGAGTTGGTCTACTTTCAGATCCAAACTTTGTGTTGCAGTCCACACCTCAGTGGACAAAATCCTGGGAATTTCCACGCTGCACAAAGTGGGTGTGGGGTTTTTACCATGTTCTGGCACATGGCATGGATTCTGTGAAGAGGTCTTTGTCCTTGGTAGGATATGCTCTGTCTTCCTATTGTCACAGGAAGCACATTTGTCCTTTAAATAATCCCTGTGCTCCTACTAACAATTTGTCATTTACAGAAAGGATACACTAACAGTACACATCAAGTTTATTCCTTCCAGTTAGTTAAAGGCAAGCAGCAATTCCAGTAGCTCAAGGCACTCACCTGTTAAATTTGGGGGGCACATAAATGCATTTTATTTGAGAAGAAAATTAAGAACATTTTGGCTTTAAAGTGATTGTTTTTAGTTTGTTGTTTTGTTTTGATTTTTTTTTATGAGAGTGTTTGGTTTTTTTGGGTTTTGTGTGTTTTTGTTTTGTTTTGTTTTGTTTTTTTTACTTCCCATGTGTTATAGTCACCACAACACATTTGTTAAGCTTTGTTATGTGTAGGCGTCCTTTTGATCTTGGTATATTTCAGGCTTCCTTGTATCCTGGATATTGTTTAAAAAAGCATCTACCAGTGACAGTTTGTCATATTTCCAGTTAATACCAGTGTCAATATTGTTAGTTACACAAGCTGATTTGGTCTTTGCATATGCTAGGTGTCAGTTCTTTTGGGATGTTTGACTATCAGCATAGCAAGCACAGCACTTACTCTCTCCAAATATTTAACCAAATTCTCTCATTTATATTGTCATTAAAATGTTATGTAATAAATTGTAGTGTTTTTTACAAGACATAGTTTTACCAAGTGAAAATATCATCGTTTTTATCATAGTTTTATCTCCTGAAAACCGTCAGGGCAACTGTGGCATTTGGTCTGTGTATCACAGAGAGGACACACAGGAACAAGGCAGTGAGGCTGCTGAGACACACACCTTGTGCAGTGCTTTCACATGGGCACGTTAGTAACTTCCTGTATGAGGAATACTTTAAAGCTGGTGTCACTTCTGCATGTGGGAATGGCTAACTTGTCATCATCCATTCCTAAGCAGGTC
This sequence comes from Camarhynchus parvulus, assembly GCF_901933205.1. NCBI lineage: Eukaryota > Metazoa > Chordata > Aves > Passeriformes > Thraupidae > Camarhynchus > Camarhynchus parvulus. Next base: position 12,876,510 of record NC_044575.1, on the reverse strand, counting down.
TGCAGGCTATGCCATTGTTCCCTGCTTGACTCAGCTCTCTAGGGAATAGTGTCACTTTGCCTGGAAGCTGAGCTTCCAAGGCCAACCACTTGTCTTTCTTGAAGGAGAACTGCTGTGGCTGCCCAGCTGTGGAGAGGCTGTGTGGCATTTGACATACAAATGCTGTTTCTAAAACTGGCTGGTACCACTTCCAGAGTGCACCTGATAATTGGTGTTGGGTAATGCGGATGTAGCTGAGAAACAATGAAAGCAGAGGCAAAAGTGCTTGTGTTGGAGTTGCTCTGCAGTGCCAAGTGCTGGCCTGTATCACAAATAGTGTGGCCAGCAGGATTAGGACAGTGATTGTCCCCCTGGAGCCCACATGGGTCAGATGGCACCTTGAATCCTGTGTCCAGTTCTGACCCCCTCAATTCAGGAAAGACATTGAGGTGCTGCAGAGAAGGGTGAGGAAGTTGGTGAAGGGTCTGAGGAACAGCTGAGGGAGTGGAGTTGTTTAACCTGGAGAAGAGGAGGCTCAGAGGAGACGTTATTGCTCTCTACAATGCTGAAAGGAGGTTGTAGCCATGTGAGGGTGTGTCTCTGCTCTCAGCAACAGGACAAGAGGAAATGGCCTGGAGTTGTGCCAGGGGAGGTTCAGGCTGGACATCAGAAATAATTTCTTCACTGAAAGTGTTCTCATGCACTGGAAGAGAGTGCCCAGAGAGGTGGTGGAAATACCATCCCTGGAGGTGTTAAAGAAATGACTGGGCATGGCACTGAGGGCCACAGTCTAGTTGACAGCACAGTGTTTGGTCAAAGGTTGGGCTCAGTGATCTTGGAAGTATTTTCCAACTGTAATAATTCTGTGACTCTGGGAAAGCAAAGGAAGGAATAGCACACTCAGTTTGTATTCAGTGTGATAATATGAAATCAGTGCCTATTTAACATGAAGTACCTTCAGAATACCTTTCAAAAATGAGATAGTGCTAAAAAGGATGGGCCTAAATTATTTTTTTTTAAATGCGGAATAGCAAGAAAATTTTTTGACAAGAAGGAAATAATTTCCAAGTAAAGGCACAGACAGTTCTTACAGTTAGAATGACACTGATAGACAGGCTTGATAATAGTCTAAAATTCTTCACTAATCCACAGAATGAACCAAGTCATCTTTCCTATCTCAACTAGTAAGATTCATATTTGACCTACTGTCACATATTATGTAATAACGTGGTGGATGTTGGTCAATCAAATAGCCGTGATCATGGAATCATGGAATCATAAAATGGCTTAGATTGGAAGGGACCTTAAAGATGTCTCATTCCAACATGATCCTGTTGAAACCGTTGGGTGTGGCAACTGCCTTTTGTTCAGACTAAGCAGGTTAATGCTCCTTTACTTAGCAGTGGATGAAACATAAATGGTTATCCCAGGACTAAACCCTGTGGCCAGTGAGTCACAGGTGCAATTGGGAGCAGTTTAATGTGACCTGTGCATGAAGGGGAAAGCAGCACAAACACCATGGAACTGGTTTGCAGCAGGATCCAGCAGAAAGACATTGTGCCTCTATAAAGCATCATTTATGTGTGTAATCACAATTGCTCCAAGTACAGCACTCTCCTGGCCAGGATCACCACAGGAGCCCAGCAGAGGAGGTGGCCTGGAGACATGACTGCCAGGACAAAATGTGCAAAATGCAATCTGAAAAGAAGGTGGATTTGGATAGACCATCTGGAAAGAAACCTTGAGCTTTCTTTTTTTGAGTAATTTCTTCTACTGATGCCCCATTCAGTGTTCTAAATTGGAGCAGAATTTGCTTATTGATTGTCAAAACAGGAATGGCATTAGAAAGGATTGATTTCTCTCCTAATAACTGTCAGCCTGAAAAATTCCTGGTGGCTTAGATCACAAGGGTAATAAGAACTCTGGTAATTTTTTTAATCTATGTAATTACAGTCATGTCTGTGATGATTCTCCAGGAACACATTTTGTGTCAGTCTTCAACATTTTGCTCATGTTGAAGTCACCTGCAAGGGCTTTCATTGACCTTAATGGTATCAAGTCAAGATCTATCCAATAGAAAATGCTTAGATGCTAAAATGATGGTTACATATAGCCACACTAAAAATATGACTGCCAGCAATGTATTCCTGAGTAATTTTTGATAATTCATTTGTATTGTAGCATCTAAACTGATGTGTCTTCTTTTCATGTGTCTTCTACGCTTCACTAAGTGTTTTGTATTATTCGAATTTCAGCGTGCTAAAAGTGCAGAATAAAGTACCAATGGGCATAAACTGAATACTTCTCTTATTTTAAGCAATCCCTGAGGGGATGGAATATAAAGTTATTCCCTCTGGAATTCTTTTGCATCTACATTAAAAATAATACTGCTATGTTTAAATATCCACGACAGCTTTTAATGTGATCTTATGAAAGGCCCATTGTCTAAACTTTGCATGAAATCCCACACGCAATACTTTAGGGCATATCCAAAGTATTTCGTTCTTTTGAAGCTATTGTGAAGGTCAAACCAAAATATTTAGTCGTTCTGAAACGTCTTGGTATGTCAGGAAGGTTGGAGTTGACAACAGGAATCTGCCCTTGCCGGCCAAGTAGTTTCTGAAGTTAAGCAAAATTCTGTGTTGTTCCAAACCACCGGGGTCGTCCACCGGCAAGCGCTGGAGGTTCATCCCTGTGCTGGGGGCTCCCCGGCTTCCCCAGCGTCACCGCTCGGCCCCGGCCCCGCTCGGCCCCGGCCCTTCCCCCGCTGCCGGCGGCTGAGGAAGTCCATTGTGTCCGCGGCGCGGCTCCAGCCCCCCCGACGGACGCTTCTGGTGCGTTGGGCAAGTTCCCAGTCATGCCGAGCATTCTTGGGAAGATCGGGCGATAAGGGGAGGAAATGACGGAGAGTCACCCCAGCGCCACCCGGCCCCACGGCCGCCCCGGCGGGACGGGCTCCCTGCGCGAGCCGGGGCGCGGCGGCGGCGGCGGCGCTGCGGGCTCAGGTGAGGCGGGGCCGGGCCCGGCGCGGCGCCCGCCCCGCTCCGCCCCGCGCGGCCGGGCGGAAGTGAGCGCAGCGCGGCGGAGCGGGGGAGCTGCCCGCAGCCTGGAGCGCTCCCGCCGGGAGCAGCAGGGACGAGGGGAAATGGCCGAGGTAGGCGCGGGGAGCCTCGGGGGTCGGGGCGAGCTGCGGGCCCTGCGCCGTCCCGGCCCCGTCCTGCCGGGGGCCGCTCGCTCCGCTCCCCGCCGTGCCCCCGCTTCGCCCGCCCCTCCCGGGGGTCGCCGCGACCCTCGGCCTCCGGGCGCTGCTGCCGGCGCGGCCCTGGTGCGGCCCCGGTGCTGCCCGCGCTGCCGGGCGGCACCTGCGAGCGGCGGGCCCGGGCCCGGGGCAGCGCTGTCCGCACGGCCCGTCCCGTCCCGTCCCGTCCCGTCCCGTCCCGTCCCGTCCCGTCCCGTCCCGTCCCGTCCCGTCCCGTCCCGTCTCGTCCCGCGGCTCTGCGGGCTCCCCGAGCCGGGTGGCGGCGGCGCCGCCTGCGGGAAGCGCTTCCAGCCGGGAACTGCGCGTCTGGAGCGCTGGAGCGGCGCCGCTCGGGGCGCGGAGCCGTCCGGAGCCGCTGCCCGCGCTCCGCAGGTGCCGGAGGTGCTGTTTGGACCCGGGGGTGAAGTCTCCGGGATGGCGGGGAGCTGTCACCGGCACGGAGCGGGGAGCTCGGGAGGTGCCCGGCGTAGGGGGCACCTTGGCGGTCGCTGCAGACACCCAGCAGGTTTAGGTTTCCTTTTTGTTCATCACCTTGTTGGCTTTGGACGGGGTTGGCTCACCCCGGGTTGGTGCGTGGCTGTGGTTCCAGAAAAGTTGGATGTTTACGAAGCTGATCCCTAAACAGCTCTGCTGTTTCCTCCGGGAGCTTTGCCGATATTTCTAGTGATACATGGAAGTTTGTGAGTACCTTGCTGTTCTTGGCTTGGTCTAGTTTATTATTCTGTATCAACACAATAAAAAAGGTATTCCTGCACCTTTGTTAGCACAAGTAACCTCCCACTTCAGCTATGCTGTTGTTGGGGGAAGGATGTGGTAGCGAGATGTAGTCAAAAGAAAAGCATTTGGAAGAAAAGGAGATTCTGGTAGTCTTTCTACTCATTGTATTACTTACTACAAGCCTGAAGCTAGGGCATAGCACAGTTAAACTGGTTTGGGGTAGAGGAAGGATGCAGAGGTTTTAACTGATAGCATTGCATGCTTAATGCAGAACTCTTCCCAAAGGGAACTGAAAATGTAAGAAAAAATGTCTGATGTTTGTACAAGATGTTGTGCAATACTTGCTTTGAATATAAACTGTGTTCAGGAGTAGTAGTGATGGATGATTTATGAAGAATCCAAAGGGGAAGCAGAAATGGGGCAGGGGAAATGAAATCAGACGAAAGTATTTTTTATATGGCTTTGTTGGCTTTGAAGGCAGTTGTGTGCTTCATTCTCCCAACCCTGAGAGTGGGCCTGTAAAAAACTTTATATATCTGGGAGGAAGAGAAATTGCTTAAATTGGCCTCATTTGGCGCATTTGTGGGAGGAGGAGAAAGGGATTACAATTCCCACAAAGTTCTGTTTGGTTTTTGGGGTTGTGTTTGTTCTTTTGTAAAAGCAAGTTGGAGCAAAACTGGTAAGAATAAGGGGACAGTGAAAGAAAGCTGCGTAGAAGATAAAGGCAGAGGGAGAGAACACAGGCAGAAATGACAAACACTGGAAGTTAGATGACCTTTTGAGGAGAGGATCACAAACCAGGCAAGTTGTTTAGAGTCTCATCTTCTTAAATGGTGTGCTGTATTTGAATATTATTTTATGTCTCTTAGAGATGCTTGTTTATGAAAAATACAAAGGAGATCTCGGGAAATATTTAATATTTTGATTGATTTAATAAAATAGATTTGTCTTAATTACAGTGCATTAGTAACCCTAATTTATGTACTTGAGGTTCCTCTTTCCTGTGGGTTATTGCTGCCATCTCTGAGAACTCAAAGGTTCATGAGGACATATAATCATTGTATGGAAATTAATGCTTTAGTGATTTTTATCTGATTTGAGTCTCTCTCTGTGTACTAACAAAGAAAACTGAACGCCTTAAATGGAAAATGATGCATTTCAAAATGTCAAGTAAAAAAATTACTGATTCTGTGTTCTTTTGTTAATTGCTTCTCAAACTAAATTGAAACTGGTGATATTTCTTGCTCAGTGTTGCTGTTGTATTTGCTGCCTAGCTGGAGACACTTGGATTAAAATGTTGTTTAAGGAATAAAAATGCTGAGGTGATGTTTTGGAAGATTTGTTGTTGTCTTAGGCTTTCATGTGAGACCAAAACCAGACAGTGTGGGCTTGTTTAGAAAAATGAATGCTAGATTTGAATTTTATTAAAGCAGGATTGCATGTTGTTTGTCTTTTAAACTCTTGAACAATCTTAAGGCTGTCTTATGGGAGCTTCAAAAGTTGCAGTGAAGTAACACTGGTGGGTAGGCCAGTTTAAGTCCAACACTGACATGACTCAAATTCATCAAATACAACATCAGCTTTAAAGACATTCAGGTGAAGATCTTCTTTTTTTGTTTTTGTTTTAGAAGTACTGCCTTTTAGTGTCAGCAGTCAGTACAGAAATTATTTGGTGTTTATGTGTTTTTAGGATAATACAAGCAGTTTAAAAATGGGAGAGTGTTACACAAATGTAAGTTGTTTGCTTTATGGATGTGTAACTGTGTAAACATGTCGTTCTATTTTAAGTAAAACATGTGGATGTGTAATTAATTACCAGAACCAGGGTTCAGTCTTTATCATCAATAAAATTAGTCATCTAATACAGCATCATCCAGCACCTTTGTAGGTGAAGAGGTTGATGTGATGTAACTTCGTGAGAAAAATGGTGAAGTTGTTTCCAGACTGGACAGTAAAGGGAAGGAGGAAATGTTTTGAAGTGTGCCAGTAATGATAAACCTCACTTAAGCTATAAAAAAAATTTAGAATGAAATGCTTTCGTCAATGGTCACATAAAAAAAGTTATGAGAAGCATTACTTCAGTCTGTAACTTTGTAGAAATGCAGCCTGAATGTATTTCCTTAGATTAAGCTGTCCAAGTGATGGTCACTTCAGAGGGAAGAAATGGAAATAGGAGGGAGAAGGTATGTCTGCATGTTTCATGTAACTTGTAATTTGAAGTTACAAACAAAACATCACTTACAAAAACCCAGGCACAACTTGCAGTGTGTAGTGTGTGAGGAGCTCGTGGTGTTTGTGCTAAGGGAATGTCACTGGTTCAGATCTGGAGGTTGTTTAGTGCATGGTGACCCAGAGGAAATAATTGAGGTTGTAGGCTTCAGTGTTGTAGTTGATGTTTGTAAGGCACTGATCAAGAACAGGTCATCAATAACTGATCTGATCTTCTGCTTAGGTTGTAGTCACAGCAGAGGAGCAGAGCGTGGTGACAGTGCTGTTATAAGGTGGGAGCTGGAAGTTTACCTGAGTTCAGCATCCACCTGAACAAATTCCTGATGAAAAAGTTCATCAAGAGTCTTCATCTTAGAGAAGTTACCTCAGGATTCAGGAAGTACTTGAGTGCCCAATTAGTGGAGACTAGAAGGGTATTTTGAGGAAGTGTTTGTGTTGGTTTAGCTTTTTCCTATTTGCATTTCCAAAGCCACCTTTAGAGACAAGATAAGGATGAGATGAAGCTTTGGTCTGAGTGTAGACACCCTGTTCAGTTCTCCACCTGTGTACTGTAAGAAAACCAAACCCAAACAAACCCTGTAATTGTTGAATCAATACATGAGATAAGCATTTAGTATTTTCTAATGGATGGAGCCCAGAGGTACACGTGAATGGTGCATTTCTTCTGTCAATTAGTAATCAGCAATTCTGCTCAATCTCCTGTGAATATGAGGTGTGTGACTAAGAAGCATCTGCTGGTTCTATCTGAAACTGTGCAAGTTTCCTGCCTGAGGGGAAACTCAGCTGCTGAAGCAAGTGGTGGAAATAATTTGGCTACTGCAGCAGAATTGCATTAGGTTAGACTGGCAGGGTGATTCTAATCCAGTGATACAGAGTTAAGTGGGGGCACAGCTGAGGTGTCAGTGTTTCCCCCCCATGTGTGTTTTTGATGATGTTTTGTTGAAGGTGTATGTTGTGCACTGCTGCACAGCGAGTAAAATAGGATCTCTGTGGGGGAGGGTTGTTTTCATCTCCCTGTGCTAACAGCCTCTGTACCTTGCATCATGAGCCTCCTGCATTTTGCTGTGTTTTCAATGTTTTGTGTGTGACCTTAGGAGGATGTCTGCAGGGCTTACTTCAGGCACATAATTTAGGAAAAATTGGGATTTTAACATGGTCCTTTCCCTATGTTTCAGAATATTATAGAAGTATATGGAAGGTGTTTGGGGATCTCTGTTGTAATTAAAGCAGACAGCACAGATGTTTCTTTCCTCTTTCTCTGTTCTACCTATACTAGACACCTTCTATGGTTTTGATAAAATTGGATATGTAGTTTTAAATGTTGTCTGTCTTCTGTTTAGTACCACTGGGATCAGGATTAATGCAAGTACTAGTTTATCTACATGCTCCAGGTAATTTGTTTTGCTCTACTGGGGTCAGGCCCCACACTGCATGAATAACTAAGGTCCCTTCCAGCCTTAATTGTTCCATGAAAGTGATATTCCAGAATAAAATTACTTTGCAAGTCAGGAATTACTGCACCAATTATTCGGCTGGGGAATCAAAATATTTGGGACAATGACCTCGCTTAAAGAATGGGAAAAAGCCTCCCCTTAAGCCAGCAGCTGATGTTGATTCTGTGTGAAAGTTTGTATTGCCTGAGTGTTTTCAAGTAGCCTTTGAAAAGCGGGATTGGTGGGGGGATTGTGAACGTCACCCTCACGTGGAGAAAAGCACCACTTAAGAGGTGTCTGTAGAGCAAGGGAACCAGTACAAAGGTTTTAAAAGCAGACTTTTGAAGCAGGAGGAGTGGAATTGAAAGCATTATTCTGTAAGGAGAAACATTGCAACAGAACTAGAATTCCTAGCACAGTCAAACAATGAGGGTAATAAGCTTGGCTGTAAGGCATGGAAAAAACTATCTTGGCCAAGTGCATCAGAATGAAACAGCCTGGGATGCCATCAGTTTCATTCTTGCTCTTTTCTGGTACCTGCATCCAGAAAATACTGGGCAGGAACAGAATAGGAGGATGCTGTTAGAGAGCTGAGAACAGGATAGGGAGAAATACAGGGATGCAAAGTTTGGTGAGTAGTTCTACAGCTGATGAAACCCATGCCAAGCTTCCTGTTGATTTGTGTCCTCTGCTGATTGGCTTTAAGGACTTCTTGCCATGATTCAATCATTTGTAAAGTTTATCCTGGTGATAAATCTGCAGAGCCCAGTTATATGAGCTCATGCTGCAGTTTTCTTTGATCTGTGACACCCAGTATTCTTGGCAGGGTCAGGGTTTTTGTTTTTATGAAACTTACATGGAATTCAATTATCTTTATGACCCCCATCTATTAACAGACCTAAATGGAGTGCTGGTTAGGTTCAGAATTTGAGGGGAGGAGTATAATAGCAGAAATGTGCTGAGTAAGCTTGCAAACCTGCTGTACCAAATCTGCATGTACCCGCATCTACTGAGGGATGGGCTTGCAGTGGTCAGTGGTGCAGACCATTGCAGGGAGGAGTGTGGCCATGGGAAACACATGATCTGTGGGGATCCGTAGCTGCCCTCCCTGAGATCTGCCTGGAACATCATGACAGATGCAGCCATGCTTCATCTCTCTTGAAACATTGATCAAAACCTGAAGATTCAAATTTACCAGCAGCTACAAAGTGTGCCACCCCTACTAATGATCCTCTGCACAGTGTCTTGGGTGAAAATTGATTTCAATAATTCATACATTTTTATAAGCAGTGAAACAGCTGAGGTTGGATTTTTCAAGGGATTTGTTGCTGATGTTGAAAGACCTTAAGGGCTGAGACTTCCTGTTCTAGTGCTAGAAACATCCTATCCTTGCCTAGCCCTTGAGATCAAAGGTTTTGTGATGAAATTGTACTTTTTAGGCGTATATGAAATTTCAAAATCAGAGTGAAGAGATGCAGTTCCTGCTTAGGTATTTATGATCTGAATTATTTGAGCAAAACAAATGAAATGAGTGTTGGTTCAGGGTTTGTGCCTAATTAAAAATTGCAGCTGTATTTGAGCTAGTGAAATTGTCTTTGAAGGTTCTGTAGATATGAGCTGAAGCAAAATGGATTCAATTTTCTGGTTAACTTTGTTAATCGCATTTGTAAGGAGGCACTTGCTAATTGTAATAAAATGACTGGGTTAGAGAAGCTACTATGTTTTTAGTGGAAAGATAATGTGATAGAACTGTATAGCTTTAACACTGACCTTTCAGAACTGTTTGTTATTGGGAAAACCTCCAGTTTAAACCTAACATTATTTTAAAAGAATAACAGCTTTACTTCAAGAAGTCATGACATGAGTATGTGCTCATTTTTTTGCTCAGTTTGTAGCAATCTGAATGCATCTGGCAGAGAGGGCTCCTGAACATCAAAGTTCCTGTGACTTTTTTGTTTCTTTTTTTGCTAAGGAGTTTTCCTGCTGTGGCAAATGTCTGGCTATGAATTCCTTTGCAGATGATTAATATTTTCCACAGTATTTCACTGCTGTCATATTTTGCTAAGTTTTCCCTGGTTTCCCATAAAACTGCTACTGTCTCTGGTATGCAGGCAAGATTTGTTAATTCCTAAGTTAGCCATGATCCAATGTGAGGCAAATGCTTCAAGTATTTTTATTTTTGGTTTCTTTAATGGCAAAATAACCTCAAAGTTACTTTGAAAATTGCACTTGTTTTGAGGAAGCGCTGGCTGCTGTATGCCAGAGCCTTGCTTTATAAGGAATGCAGGAAATGGCCTGACTTGTTATCATTGCTTCTGTATTTAGTGCTTGGACTCCAGGGAATTCATGTGCACTGATTTCTGATAGCTATAAAGTACTTCTTGTGAAGAAATTAGCAAATAATATGTTCTGTGCTTGCGTAGAACAGATTATAAATAGGGTATTACAAGCCTTGGGTGCTTTTGAAAAGAAAGCTGTGCAGCTCATCTGGAATAGAGAAGAATGGTGACATGTACATGAACAGATGGTGAGATTACCTCTGCTTAAGGTAAAACGATTTATGTCTGCTGAAGTCATCCCTTGCTCATTAAGATAGGAAACTTATTTTGATTTTGGGAGTCTTTGTCCTGGTAGGGATGTAATGTCCTGTATTAGTTCTCTGAAGCTTCTTACCAGAAAACTATAAATTCCTTATTGGAAAGAAATTTCTTCATGCTTCCATGTTATGTATTTGCTAGGCTAGTGCATATCTATTATTTTTTTTTTAATTTAAGCCTAGGTGGAAATCTGGTTTAAAATTAATTTCCATTCCATGTAGAGACTTTGATCTGAAGGAGATGGTCAGGCATCTTGCAGTTTCTTGGTTCTTGAGTATTAATAAGTTTTCTTGCTGTTTTGTTTTTTTTTTAAGAGTATTTTACTCATCTGAAAGAATGAGTGATGTGCAATACTCAAAATTATATAACAATGCACAGGTACTTGAGTGATCAAATTAACTTTAGGCTCTAAACACATTTATGTATAATTATTACCAAGGAAGTGTTGCTCTTGCAGAAACTCTGCTAGACCAGAGCCAAAGGGGTCTGCAGACTCCTGTCAGATCACAGCTGGTTGAGAAGGAAAATACTGCTCCAAATTAGTGAAATCTGACTGCAAGAGTCATCACCCTGGGTCAGGGCTGTAGATAAAAGGTGTGGTTGAGGTTTTAGACCCACTTTTAAAGGAAACAGGTGATGTTCTGCTAGTGCAGTGGAAATGTGGCGACTTCACCCAAATATGAGTGTGTCTGTTTAATTTCAAAATCAGGGGACAAGTAAGTGGTGTAGGGGATTGTTTTATCACTTCCGAATTTCTGTTATAATCTCTTCAAATGCTTCTGGCTTTCCTTTAAAAATAAATGAAATGTTTCTCACGTTCTTAGAGTGCTTGGCAAGAGGAGGGCTCTTGAAGGTGAACAGATTGACAGGTGAAAACTGATTATTACTGTTACTTAAGATAGTGTGCAGCAGTTCAGATGAGAGCAGTCCTAGCTCTGTAAAGATCACTTCTGGGTCTTGAGTGACCTCCAGTTGTTGCAAACTTCTGGTGAGTTCCTATAGCTTGGTCAATAATGGTTCAGGATTCCAGGATTTGAATTGAAACTTATTTTTCTGAGTGTTTGAGGAGTTCCCTGCTGATAGATGATCCTGATGGAATTTGCCCTTCTCTTTGTAAATGTTGGAGAAGTTTAAATTCTGCTCACTCTCTGCCTTTGAACTTAAATGGCTGCAAAGTGAGAGGTTCAAAGTGAAGCTAAACTTACATGAAAAAGTTAACTAATGCTGCATGCTTAGCATTTAAAAGGAGGTCTATCAGTATTTTAGTCATGCTTATGCCTAGGGAGCTTTTCTTCTGATGTGTTATATGAATTTACTGCTTAGAACTGGCATGCAGGATGAAGCTTTGCCAAAACTATTGCAATTTCATAAGATTTTTGTATTAGTTATTTTTTATGTCAAACTGTTTGAAAAAAAACCTGCAGTCTGCTTATGAAATTTGATAGAAATTTATACACTGACTTTAGGAGTTTCCCAAGGACAGGACTTAAATACACCAATCATATTGTGTGTATATATGCTGTTGAGGCTGTCTTGCAAAGAATAAAGCTGGAATTCAATTTTTCAGATAACCACTAACAATAACCTTCTATCTTGAGTGCTGGAAGTCACTGGATTTGTCAGTGCAAGTGTGCTGTCATAAACTGACTGAAATACAGCACTGCAATGTGGAATTGTGAGATAAACAAGCAGTTTCTGCATGACTGGGATTCTGTAGATGTTGTGGATGAAGGTGCTGTGGTAGCTGTGCACCCTGTTTCTGAGAGCTGAGGAATGTGTGTTTATCTGCAGTTGTGACTTCGTGGAACAGTGACCCTCCTTGTGAACAGGAGACTGCTTGCTGGTATGGAGATCAAGGCCATTGATTTCAGCAGACAAATAAGGCTTTTTTTTTTCTTTTAAGAGCTGGCTGTTGTTTTTATACAAATACTTTGAAGATTGTATGAATTTTATTTTCATCTGCTAAAGAAAAAATCACTTGTAATTATCAAGTGGCACCTGAATGGATTGATAATCTTGTAAGTTGTAGACCAAGCAGTTCTGAATAGTCTCAGAAAGTATGATTCTATTTTAGTTTTTTGAATAAAGTTCAGGAAAAAGCCCAGCTGCTCTTTAGAATCCTTAGGCAACAGCAAGACTCTGAAAACTGCAAACTGCACTTCCTCAGGCTGCTGCTTCTTGGAATTCTTGAGAGGGCTTTGTAAGTCAGGGTGTTCTTGCATCTAAAAATCTGACATAGCAGTTTAAACCAGCTGTAAGTTAATGAAGAGATTAAAGCAGCTTAGCTTTCTAGACAGTCTGAGAAGGTGGTGTCAAGTATATGAGACTTCTCATTAGGGTATTATCTGTGGCTGTAGGCTTAGACCATCTACAGAATACTCAGTACATCTTCAGGAGAAGTTTTAGTATGATTGTCCTGCTAACAGGGGCATGGTAAATAATTGAAGGCCACATTTGTGCCATTGATGGGACCAGAGACCTACATTGTTTATAAAGGAAGCCAGCAAAATAGTTTTGGGGTTTTAAAATTTATTTTCTGGTTGTGTTTTATGCTGAGCTCTGGAGATAGGCAGCAGACAGGACAATGGCAATATTTATGGCTTTAATGGGTGTCCAACTCTGCAGCTTCATACACTGTACAGAAGAGGCTCTGGTGTCATTTTTTTTTCTGTAGACTTTGTCTGTGCTGAATATTTACATCATTATCGTGTGGCTTGATTCATACCTGTAACTTCCGAAGCTCCTCCTTAAGACTTTATGCCCCAGGACTTGAGTTGTGTGGTTTTCAGGGTTTTATAGTTCTGTTAGTCTGTCACTGTTTCAGTCTTTCTGAAGACATCCTCTTTTGTGTGAATCTTGTCTTGGTAATTGTAACATCATTTCTGATTTAATTTTGCTTTGTGAAGGGTTTCACTTGGATTTGTCTTCAGACTGAGCTGAAATAGTATAGAACCTCTTATAAAGAAGTCTGTCCTTCACACTATAAGCCATTGAAATGAAGTAGATAAAACAAAAGCTTGGCCAGACTTAAAGAATTTAAAGAATCTGTTATAAATCTGCTAAGAATCTTGCTGTCTGTGTGGGGAGTCCAGAGAAATACAGTCACTCTGTTTGAAGCACATCTCACTGGTTTGATTCGAGGGGAAAAGAAACCCTATCTAAAATCCAAACCCTTCTAATGGGTGTGGATTGAAAGAGAACATAAAGAATTTTGAGTTATCTGCTTTATTTGCTGCAGAGAATTCTTAATTTGTAGATTGTTGCATGATTTAAACCCAGAATGATTTCCATCTATAAGGCTCATCTAGTTCAGTGAAACTGTGTTTTAATGAGGATTGCTGATTATGTAACCTTCCTAGCAGAAACTCATTATTCCTGATTTTTATCTTGCTGCTCAGTGTGCATACTGGCTGTTACTGGAAGACATCTTATCTCCTGAGCTCAGACCCTGCTGTGTGCAAAAAGCTGCAGAATAAAGGAGAAGTAATGCTGAAAAATAATACAGTTTTTGTGGTAATCTCTTGCAAGAATATTTTCATAAAGAGTCTGCATAGAGATTGTGGTGAATATAGGAAGTTGTATCATAGTCCTAAACACAAGACTGGAATTGGAGAAATGTAAAATACCATTTTTTTGGTGGTGGCCTTAAGCAAAAGTGACCTTTTGGAGTTTCTTTCCTTACCTAGTAGTGAATGACACTTCCTGTAAAGGGCTGTTAAAGAGATTAGTCAATGAGCAGCTGTACTTAAATGGCTTCTTTTGCTTGTCCAAGAAATATTATTTCATAAGCATTATTTTTAAGAGGGTAAAGTACAATATTTTCCAAAGGAAGAGAGGTCCTTCAGTGTCATTACGACCATTACAGTTATGGTACAGCAGTTTGAAAGGTCTGGTTTGTAATCTAGTGAAGTAAGGTGGAAGTCCTCTTCATAATGTGCTTTATCAATGCTGTATTTGTATAGTCTTTAGAATGACTTCTACTCCCAAGGTTGCACCTGTGTGATTGCTCAAGTCTGAAAACCGCTATGTACCTGAGGGTGCCTCTTGTGTGTCTTGGGTCTAGTGGGGCAAAAAGCAACTAAGTGCTTACTAGCACCAGTGAGCACAGTAAGAGAAGTAAATGGGTCTGGCATAATTCAATGAATTTATTTGTGTGGCTTTGTTAAGTTTGACATTCCCTCCCCTCAAATAAACAAAGATTTGCCTCTTCAAAGTTTTACATCCTGGGTTTCTGAAGGACGTGTGAAACTCAGTCAGCTTGCGGTGTGTGACAGTAGTTGTCCACATATGTTTGTTGCATGTGTTTCTAATGGTTCTTTTCCTTTTCAGGTCTGCTGAATCCGCTCTGAAGCCAAGGGTGGACAACCAGTGCAAGGGAAGTGTTGCTGCTTTACATGGACATCTGCTCCTGCGGCATGGCCCAGATATCCAGCAGCAATGGATTCAAACAGCGCTCCTCACCTTCTCTGTCAGCCCCAAGGGCAAAAGATGTGGACAAAGAGGAGGCACTGCAGATGGAAGCTGAGGCGTTAGCCAAGATGCAGAAAGAAAGAGGTGTAGCTGGTAGTAAACAAACCTTTCATTCTTTGAGCAGCCCCAGACAAAAAGCACAGACTCATAACAAGCAGGACCATGATCTCATGGTGTTTCCAGAGGCTGATGCCAAGAGCATGGAAGATAAACTAAGTACCATTGACATAGAGAAGCTTACTCATGCTGAACTAGAGAAACTGCTGCTGGATGACAATTTTGAATCTAGTAAAGTACCTACGTTACCAGCAAGTCCTGTTTTGAGCCCATCTGTGTCTTCACAATTTTACCTTGGGCCCACGGGTCAGAGGAGACAGTGGACACCTGGAATACCAGCACCTGTGACATGCACTTTACCTCCTATTTACACCTCAGCTTCTTACACAAAACAGACTGGTGTATTTCAGAATGGATTCCATCCAAGTATGTCATCCTATCCCCCTAGAGAGCCTATTTATCTTGGTCTTCCTAGACAGTCACAATACATTTCCTACCCCCTGGCAGCTACCACACCTTTCCATCCACATGGAAGCCTACCTTTCTACTCTCCAGTGCTCACACCAGAAATGGCAAAAGTATTTGACAAAATTGCAAGCACTTCAGAGTTCCTGAGGAACGGGAAGTCAAGCACGGACCTAGAAATGACTTCCATAAAGTCTGCAGTGTCCAACCTGCCGGCCGCGGAGAGCTGTGGGGATGTCAGTAAATTCGACTGGCTGGATTTAGATCCTCTGAGTAAACCAAAAGTGGACACTTTGGAGACTCTAAATAAGGCAGAGGGTGATGGAGAGAGGCCTTCAGGTATGACTGCTGAAGATCCATGGGATGCTGTTCTGTTGGAAGAAAAGCTGCTACTAAATTGTCATCTGGAAAGAAAGGTTAATGGGAAATCTTCTGGAGCCACAGTCACGAGGAGTCAGTCCTTAAACATGAGAACAACTCAGCTTGCAAAGTTACAGGGCCAAACATCACAGGTATGTCAATCAGTATCTTGAAATTGCAGTATAACAGTAAAGATTAATGACAGTATTTAAAGACACTTTAAGGTCTGTTATTTATTTTTTGTGTATTATTTGGCTTGAGCAGTGTCCAAACAATGTGATGTTATGGCATATGTATTAGTGCTATTCAGAAAATTGAACATAACTACTGAATTATCTCCCAAAATACCTTTTGCCCTTGTGTAATCCTTCCATATTTACTGAGGTAATTGCTGGTTTTCAACTCAACACTCCAGTAAGAAATAGAAATAATACTCAGCACTAAAGTGTCTAAATCATATTGATAAATATTTCAATTTTATGACCAATTCATATGATATGGTGAAATAAAAAGGTGGCGAGCTAAGCACTGAAAGTTTTATCTTGCCTTTTACAAGACCACAGTAATTCTCTTGTGGGTAGAAAGCTTTCCTTCTGTATAGAAAGGCTAGACAGAACTTTTGGTTTTGTGCTGGGTGGTGGAGTGGCTCTTGGGTCAGAAACACTGTACTGCTCTAGAAGAAGGCAGACCGTCTTTGCATGATGTTACTTTTATCAGGCAGGGCAAAAAGATGTTTGAGAGATTCTTCTCTAGGATCACTTTAATGAAACATTCAAAACCAAACTCTCAACAGGGGCTTTAGTTATGGCACTCCTATCTTTGAACATGGAGCACATGCAGTTTGTGTCAAAAGCAAACTGTGCAGCAGATGATCAATACTGTCACAGTCTCATCTGCTTAATTACACCCCATTAGGCCATCCTACTTTTTCCCAAGTCCAGTAAAAGAACTGTAGGTTATTTAACTGTAGGTTATTTAACTGTAGGTTATTTAAATTTTTCTATATTTTTAATTTTTTCTGTGATAATTCCGCCACAAAAAAAAACCCCACATTGTGTTTTAAAATATTAGTTAGCTCACTAGAAAGTGGATATGAATACTTCTGTGTATTGGGGTTTTTTTTTGGAGGACTAAAAGAGAAGTGGAGAAGTTTTCAGTGGAAAAGCCAGCACCCTGGCAAGTGTGATAATGGCCAAAAAAAATGTATTTGGAGGAACTGGTTAGAGAATGGGAATTAAACTCTTTGTTTGCTTTGGAGACTTTGGTTTACAGATGTTTTAAATCTTAGGTGTTGTTTTTCTAGGTGTTTTTAATAGGCTAGGGACATGCTGTAAAAAACCAACTGTTATCACTCAAGGATATTTTCCAAATAATTCCTTATATCTTCCTTCCCCACCCCCAAACTGGAGGTGATTTTTTCTCAGAAATAGGAATATTTACTAGACTGTGGCCTAAAAAGCTGTCTGAATTTCCAGTGAAGTGAAATTTTTGGCCCCTCATTTGAAGGGTTTCCTCTTTTTTCTGGGTTGGGTGTCAGTATTCTGGCAAAAGTTCAATAGAAGGCCAATGGAGAAGGAATAAAAACCACCCTGAAACCCAAAAAATGCATTTATGCATTTATCTCTGGTTTTGTGCCACGTGTACAGCTCTTGGGTCTGACTTAATTTTTTTCCCCCACTTGCTGTTGAGCTGTGATACTTTAACTCTGTTATTTAGTAGTGTTTGGAGAGGTATGTAAATTTGGGCTCTACAGCAGTTTGTTTCTCAGTTTGCTGTGTCACCTGGTGATGTGTTTGTCAGGTTGTCAGTGCTGGTTGGTTGGCTGTAATTAACTCCTGGCTAATAACTGGCCTACACTGGAGCAGTGCGGCTCAGGTGGTGTCTGTAGGAAGTGATGTTTGACTGTTACTGAATCAAATCTGGCTTTATACATCCAGGTTTTTTCAAGAATGTGGGATTTCAAAGGGTCTTTCCTGTTGATAAGATCCAGTCTCCTGCTATTTGCATGTCATGTACTGACTCCTGGTTCATAAATGAAGTTCAAGCTCTGCCTTCACATGTGGTCTTTTCTTCCTGCCACTTTTGATGTAAAGGCTGCTCCAGCTCCTCCTCTGGAGCAGGAAAATCATTCATCTGATTTTCAGCAGAACACGTTTGTAAGTAGTTCCTAGCAAATGTTCTTCTTTCAGGATGGAACAGCAGGTACTTAAGATGAAAGAATCATTTTGATATTTACCTCAACGTGTTACAAGAGATGGTGACTTTCTGTCAGCTTTCACTGCAAGCTCTGTGTGAGAGCTTCTCTTTGCTTTTTTATTTTTTTGAAGATGGCTTATGAGAATTTTAGCTCTCTGTGTGAGAGCACAGGGTACCACGTGCCTTGTACATCAGCAATAAACCCTCATGACAGGCAGGGCCATCCTGCTTGGTCCTCTTTTATTTATGATAGCACCACAACATCAATTCTGTAGGCAATTAATTTTTAAGTCACCATCTTTTTCAAACAAGTTCTTAATTTGTAGCAGACTTCTGCAGTGAGTGCCCAATTGAAGGTTTGAGATTTACTTTCCACTTGTGCCCCTCCAGACACTCCAGTTCTAGCCTGTGTTATGAAGGTGGGTGATGATACAGGACTGTGAGTTACCAGGGTTGTTTCTGCTGAGTTATTAAAGAAGAAAATAAATAGATTTAAAGATGAATCTCTCATTTAGAGATCCTTGAAATACAACCTGGATAGCCTCTCTTTTGCCTATCCTGTGCTTCTACTTTATTTTCTAGTTTAAATAATTTTCCACTCAGTATAAGAGAAAGCTGAGTTATGTAGCCTCTATTTTTTGGCAGTTTTCTTGTATTTTATCCAATTTACCCCAGGTTTATATGTTCTTCAAAGTATACTTTTAAGTCTTACATCTTAACCGTGTCAGGATCATTCCCCCCAAACCCTTCCTGAAAAACTCAGTCTCGCTGCCCCTTTAGAAAAAAATATTAGTATTTTGATTCTATCAAAACTTATGACTATCTATCTGTTCAATGCCTGAATCAATATATTGCTTTGTTTTGGTGAAGTATCTATTTGTATCTATTCTTATTATTGCCTATTTTGTGTATATATTCATATTTGAAGTAACTATACATTTAGTATTCCTGTTTATATACTTCAGTGTTTGTCACTCATTTCTGAAAGCAGAGACATAAAGCATCATTTTGTCCTCCCTATGTGTTGTTTTCTCTTGCTTTCCACAGAGCTGCAAAGTCTTGTGACTTTGTATACTCATGGAATTTTATTTAACTTGACTTTTTTGTTAGTTTATTGGGGTTGGGTTTGTTTGTCATTGTTCAGATTAATTGTATTTACAGATCACTTCTATTTTTGCAGCCTTTGCTGACATGAACTATTTATCTCATTTGGCCTGAAGTCCCTTCTTTCAAGTTATTTCCTGTTGACTGATGATAGCTTTTGCACCTCCTGGATTGACCCAAGTGGAAGTTAAAGGAATTAAAATTCTACTTGTTGCTCAAAACCCATCTGAGTCCAGGGGATTTAAATAGAATTCTTTTGTTTTTCAGAGCTTGTTGTCCTTAAATTATTTTCCCAAAAGTGATCAAAAATTAATACTGAAGTTTAGCTAAAAATAAGGAGGTATTTGATGTTCCTTATTTTCCACCAGGAGGTCTTTTCCATCATTACATATTTGTAATAACATGAGGTTTCTCTCCTTAGCCAAGTGTGACCCTGA
Organism: Camarhynchus parvulus; assembly: GCF_901933205.1. Taxonomy (NCBI): domain Eukaryota; kingdom Metazoa; phylum Chordata; class Aves; order Passeriformes; family Thraupidae; genus Camarhynchus; species Camarhynchus parvulus. The sequence goes on along the minus strand of NC_044575.1, from coordinate 12,857,207 downwards.
GGTGAACCATGGATAACCAAATCTGGTTTTTTTGCTCATTAGATTAGAATTTATTATTTACCCTGGCTAAGCTTGCATGTGTTGACATGCCTTGTTATTTCCCCAAACTTTGAATTTAACAGTAGAATAACCTGCAAATTTTTCTGTAAGGAAATCAGAAATGTCACACAGTGGCATAAAGTGGTGTTTCATCACTGGTATGACTTTATTTAAGTAGGCCCCTTGTTTAATGCTTTTATCCTATTTGTAGTATTCCTTAAAGAGTTTTTAAATAGAATTTAACATTTGTAGAGGTAGTTTCTTGATTTGCAGTGGCTGAGTTTTGTGTTGAGTGCCAGCCAGCAGGTGATTAACCTTCGTCTGAGGTGTTTGGCTTTCCCTGGGTATGTTCCCTGCCTCTTTCCTTGTGATTTTTGGTGGTGTTGGTCTGCAAGTGCTTAGAGAGTGTGTTTACTAGATACGGTTGCACAGGTTAGCAGGTCTTGTGAGGTTGCCCAGTATTTTTATGTGACAGAACTTGTCTGAGATGTTACAATAGAAGAACTTATTTAAATTTAAGGTATTATGCATGCTCCTACAGCTCTTTTCAGTTTTGTGGCTTTACAGCTTCCTGTTCTGATTGACTCCTGTGGTATGGCTAATCTCCAATTACACAGAATTTGCCCTTTTGACTGATCAGTGTTCATGCAACCAATATTTCAGCTGAAATAATTAGGTTTAAGTGCAATTTGGGTGGCAATTATAGGTTGTATCTCTTCCAAGTTTATGCTGTACTGTTTAAAGAAGTTAATTTGAAGGGAAAAAAAGTGCTTAAAGACCTGACAGTATGTGGTTCTCTCAGATTTGACCCTTTTCTGAGAGTCTAATTTATCTGTATTGTCTGATACGCTCTAATGAAATTGACTGACTACGTGGGCTAATAATAAATAACCCACATACCAGTTAAGTAGTTAATCACTACTTCAAATATGAATAAATTGTGGTGATTTTCAGAAAAAATGTAGTGCAGTCTGCTTTTTCCTGGCCTTGTGGTTGGATTAAAGGTTTCTACAAGCATTGTAAAATCTTTGGGTGAAAGATGTAACTGGGCATGTAAGTTTTTACAGGGAGGATCTGGCAGGGGCTTCACAAATCCTTCAGGCTAGTGGTGGCTGCTATGCTATGGACAGCTGAGTTCCACTGGCTATTCCAACTTTTCTCTGCTTTTTGCTCACTCCAGCTTTTGTATGGATGTGTTGTGAATTGGATCAGAAAACAGATATGGATTTAAAACCTGCTGCAGTTCTCTGTTTGTTGTTTTGGTTTTTTAAGTTTATTACATTTTGCTGTTTGAAACTGCAGCTCTCTTTTAGCAGTTGCTTTTTGAATTGGATACTTCAAAGATTGTGCTTTACAGTTTTGGGAGGTGATGGGAGCATTTGGCATAAGAATTAAAAGAGAGGTAAGTTGATTCCATGGGGTTAGTTGTAAGTTTCATGTTCTGACTACTATTTCCTCCCAGTGTTCAGCTTGTATTTTCCTGCTTTGTAGGAAGAGATAATCATGGGCACCAGTGATAAGTAGTGGTTCTTTCTGGAAGTACACTGAATTTGAATTGCATCACTGAAGGAAAAATATGTTTTTCTTCCATGTGTGGTTCAGATGAATTTAGCCAAATCCAAATGCAAGAGGTCACTGCTGAGAGCTCAGGAACTGCTTGCAACTTAATATTAACTGATAATGATGCTGGCAAATAAATGACCTGCTGTCAAGGAGTCACAGCTCCAGTGAATTTATACTTTTCAAGTTAGTAGCGATACATGATTTTCTCCATGTAGAAATAGACATAAAACTAATAGTAAACCTTAGACTCCTGAAAATCTGTCATCTGCATGTGGCTTTGCTGGCTTTAGGAATATGCTTGCAGCTATTTAAATCCTGTATTATCTTTGAGTTGCAGAAAGACAATGGGACCACTGGCACGCTGACAGAAAACGTGCTTCTCCAAGCAATTGAAGGGCAGAATCAAGAACTGTCAGCTTTTTCTGAAGCAGTTACAAAGTAAGAAATGGCTGAATATGAATTAACTTTCAGAATAGGAAAAAAACCTAAATGATTCATTTGCAGTTAGCTTGACAGGAACAGTTTTTTTTTTCTTGATGGGATAGATTTCAGTATATATCCTTTTTCCTTTTCTTATCTCAGTTTTTCCTGGTTTTGTTTGTCCTGGTTTGTATTTTTTTTCAAGAATGCAACAGAATTGTTAAGATCTTCAGTACTAAGATTATTATATTATCATATGTCCTCTTTCTTATTTTGGTCTTATGACTTTCACTTTTCCTTGTTTTTATCCTTTCTATCCTCAAAGTATTTTTCTTTGTCTCATTTTATTACAAAATAAAATGAGACAAAGAAAATGTTTTTTATTACAATTTCTGTTGAAAGAGTTTGAAGTTTTTGGTTTTTTTGTTAGCTGAGACACCTCACAATGTCCTATCACTCCATGGATTTCCAGCCTTTAAATGCTTTTATTTTTTGTTGCTTCCACAACTGGAATTCTGTAGCATAAAGCCTTTAAACTTGTCTCTGCTTTGATCCCTAAAGATGAAGTGAAGTTTCTTAAAGATTGTGTGGGATTTTTTTCTTACTGCCACAATTTAATGAGATTTGTTTTTTGTGTTTTTCTTGCTACAAACTACTCTTGCCTTTTTTACTTTTGAGGTCAAAATTCAATAAATAATTGAAGGAAATAGAGATCTTTGAATCTCAATGGTAGCATGTATTTTTTTTTAAGGAGGAATGTTTCTGAAATGGAAACTCCACAAAAACAATGAAAAATCATATACATGGGAAACTTACTGATGGTGATTAGGACAGAGCTCACATAGGATAGGCTTGTTGCAACACTTTCTGGTTAAATCTAATTATTAGATTTCAAGACCCAGTGTTTAAAATACTGATGAACTTTCAACTGGACAGCTCTTGCTGGAGGATCTTGCTATTGTCCAGAATCAAGATGATGAAATAAATGATCTTTATAGAGTAGTTCTGTTCTTAATTCCTATAATATTACTTAAAAATTGGCAGAAGTTTAAGGTTAAATTATTTTATCCATGTTAAATAGCAGAAGATTAAAAGCAGCTTTCCAAGTATGGTTTATTCACTTGTAGGTAAACATTCTATACTGCTTGTGCCCTGAATAAAAACCTTTACTTCAATTAAGGCCTCTTCCTCAACTTCCATAGCTTGGAATAGCTACCTTGGAATAGCTACCTTCTGCACGGTATCTAAGTTCAGATTAGACATCTAAAAATTGAAATGTGTGAAGAGGCTTGTTGTTATTTTAATTTTTTTTTAACTACCTTTTATAAAATACTGTCAATTACCTTTTTAAGAACTGTTTTAGAGCTTAACTTCTGCAGAAGTTGGATATGTCCTGTAAGAATTGACCTATTAAATATTTTAAGCTATGTGGAAAACCTGCCTAATTATACACTTAAGATTTTTTTTCCTGTCTTAACTACTAGTTGTATAATTATTGTGGGCAATGTCCTGTTGAGAGTAGAAAAAATTAGATGGTGCTTTGCACATGCAATTTAGGTAGAGAGCCAAAGGTAGTCTTTACAGTTCTGCCTTGTGGTTATTACCATGTTATTTTGCTTTGGTCTTGGACTTCTCCATTGCAATGTTTCATAAACCTTCTCTTTTTCCAGATTGAGGACCAAGTTTCCTTATACCGATCAGCAAACAAACCCAGGTTTTGTGCTGAGTCCAATCATGCTGCAAAGAAATATAAGTGGGGAGAGTGCCAGTATCAAGGTTTCAATAGAAATTGAAGAATTCCAGCAACCAGTAACGTTCACATGTGATGGTATGTTCCTATTTCTTGAGTTGAGTTTGCTTGTGAAAGACTGGAAACTCAGCCCAGGACAATACATTTCAGTTTTTGTAATCCCTGGGTCTCAGGGGCAGGAGTTGTTTGTGGGAAATGTGGAAAAGGGAACGCAGCAAAGGACTGTTTCTGGGTCAGTGCCTCCATCAGAAAATATTTAGAAGTTAACAAACTGAAATATTGACTGTAAAAAAGGAAAGTCCAGCAAACCTCCTCTGTCCATAGCTGGATAGAATAAAACAGTTTTTCACGACTTTGTAGTTATTGAGGGGATAATGACACCAGGACTGAGATTTTTAATGTTTAATTTTTTCATTTCAACACTCTAACACATTTTAAAACAAAATTTTTGTAGGCTATCTAAAAGTTCAGGCAAACTGCTGCTGGAAAATAGGAATAAATGCTAAAACTGTATATTACTTGTCTTCAATACATGCTTACGAACACAAACACTAAAATAATACTGTTGCATGTGCCACAACTGGCTGTCCCAGTTTTGTGGGTAACCAGAAATACTGGTTTGGGGTGGACCTTTGAGGTTTGCCTGGTTGTGCTACATAAATCCATATTCTCTGTGCAGTCTTGACTGCACAGTGGTTTTATTTGTAACTGCATGCTGTCAACTTCTGGCAGTTCGGGCTGATAAAATAACTGGTTATGAACTTTTTTGCCTCTATACTTCTGTCACTTCTGAGGGTTATCATTTGGATCTCAACTTCTGACAGTGTAGATGCTTCAGAGCTGGTTGTTCTCAAAAGATGTGGAGTTTTTCTGTTACTCACATGAACTTGCTGCTGTTTTGGAAAAACAAGCTCTCGGTGCATCAGGGTTTTCATTCCATATTAATTTGCTGGACCTTACATTTATTCTGTGGTGACTTAATAATCTTTTGTTAAGAAATTAGGTGGATTGTAAATATAGCCTAGGAAGGGTTTCTGTACTTAATCCTTAAGACTACACATTGCTAATATTACAGGCAAAATCCTTTCCTACAGAAGGCTTTGGTAGGGTAACTAAAATGTTAGGGCTTCAGCCCTTTATTTCTGGTATTTTCTGTGACTAGCTTGGAATGTGTTTTGTGTTGTAGCCCAACATACTTTCTTCTTTGCACTTTCTACTCCCATTTTGCTGAAACTAATGCCAGTTAAACTGCTTGTCTTCTATAGCTGGTGAAGGGTGGTTATGTGACTAGTAATGAGGGTATTTAAAGTTATCCTCTACCTTCAATTCCTTCTCTTCTTGGTCACATTGTTACATACCTTGGCATACTGATGCTCAGGCTGTTTTACTTCAGTGTGGCTTTCAGTCTTGCTCAGAAGGAGCTGCAGCCTCTCAGTGCTCTGACAGCTATTTGTAGAAAGGACTCAGGAGGGAAATGGATGAACTTTAGAGCTTATTTGGATTAATTTTGCATTCATTTATTAGACTTTGCATGGAAGTTTGCTCTGTCTGAGCAAACATTGTGTGTCAGCAAGAAATTAATGTCTTTGAATAAGATGTAGGGCAGGGAAAAGGTGGTAACATCTTTGTAGCTTTCACAGAGCTGGCAGACCTTTGGCAGTGCAGCCTGTGAGTACAGCACAGACACTGTCCCTGCATGAACTATCACTGTATCTTTTTTCTTTACCAACTCCCAGATATATTCTCTGCTGAAGGTAGTACAGCCATTTCACCCAATAATAAGTTGGAACAGTCTTAATGACTTCAAGTATTTCTGAATTTATACTTCCCATCATTGCTTGTTCTTGAATTTCACACAGTCATTCTTCATATGTGCTTGTATACATCTGTGCTTGTAATAATTAATCATTTGTTAATGAGATGAAGGACATGTGTTATCTTATGGAAAATGTTGTGGCATTACCTCTCTGTATCTACCATAGCAGTAATTTTTCTATCTTTAAAAAAAAATTGAGAAAATCAGGAAAGTCCCTGGAGTAGGAAAAAAGCCCTGCTCTGAAGGTACTGATGAAATATAAAATTGCTTTTATACAATAGGTTTTTTACAGAATTTTGAGGCACTTTGATATTATTTGCAAATGATCTGAAGGAGATCATCAGAAACTAGGTAGGGAGGGCCAGAGAGCATTTTGTATTTAAGCATTTGTTTCATTCAAACTTATCTGTATTTTTAGTCAGTGACAGCTGGTGGCTGTGGGGGAATGGATTTTGGGTTTGACTGGAATTATTTTTTTGCTCTGTAGTTACTGGATGGAAGAGAGATTATTTTCCAAAGAGCATTTGGAGCCTGATGCAAAAGTACTGGTAGCTAAGAGTTGCATTTTGCAAAGGCTTGGTGATGCTTACTGAGATCTGCTCTGTACTAACTAGAAACTTCCCTGGACAAGTGGAAAGGAAAAAGGGAAAAAGGACTTTCAGTAGGATTTGCCTCAGCTGCAGCTGATATTCAGTTCCTCAAAAGCCAAACAGAGGAGTTCAAGTATTCAGATAGTGTTTTTTAAACTGAAAGTGCCTCTGGGATCACTTACCTATTTGAAGTCCTTGCTAAATAGGGCAAATTTGTAATGAGATTTTAAAAAGAAAGAAAACGTCTATCCTCAGTCCTGCAGACTGTGTTCGTACTTCTGGTTACGTGACTACACTGTATCCTAATTTTTAAAGATGTTTTTTGGGCTTTTTATAATGGCAGTCAAGTTTCATGAGATACCTTTCTTTGTGAGAGAAAAGTGAAGATCTCAAATGATGACATTTAGGTGATAATAGAAACGTAAAAGTCTTTTCTACAAGTATAAAAATCAATTTCATTAAATAGCTACAATTTGTGAGTGAACAGTAGTTAATATCACTCGCTATAGGTTTGTATTTAACTTTTAGATATAATTTCTTTAAACAGTGAGTTCCCCTGTTGAGCTTATAATAATGCAGGCACTTTGCTGGGTGCATGATGACTTGAATGAAGTGGACATTGGCAGCTATATCCTGAAAGTCTGTGGCCAAGAAGAAGTTTTACAGAAGTAAGCAAACTCTTTTTCATTAATGCTTAATTTCATGCTTTTTTGTGACACAGTTACTGGGAAGTGTATCTCTAGTGATTAAATGTGTGAAAGAAACCTTAAAAATGTAAGGGAGTCACTCTTTTTACAAAGATCAGAAGTTTTTGGAGTTGCTCTGGGATACAGCACTGTAGGTTGTTATCAACTCTGTTCTAATGCAAATGCATGTTTCTAGAGCATTTCTGTATTGTCGCTTTTGACCACTCTTCAAATCTCAGAAACTGAAAAAAAACCAAACTGTTTTCTAATAAACTGAAGGAGTTGTGGTTTGCAGGGTTTTGTTTGTTTCTTGGTTTGATTTTTGGTTTGGTTTTTTTGTTTTATGTTTTTTTCCAAAATCAAATGGTTTTAAAAGCCCCATTCTGGGTTAGAATATTTGGTTTCAGTGTTAACCTCTGTGGTTAAGAGCTTTAGCACAAGTACAGGTATCTGTAGTAGTGTATAAAAACTTGTGCAGAAGTAAAAATCAGACCAAGGATGGCATGGAGGTTGATTCACCATTTCCTTACTTCATGGCAACAGGTTGCCTGAAATATTTGGTGTGATTTTTGGGCAAGCACTGCTTTGGTTGTGACTGTGCCTGCTTTTGTTTCTCAGCAAGCACTGCATAGGAAGCCACGAGTACATCCAGAGCTGCCGCAAGTGGGACACGGACATCAGCCTGCAGCTGCTGACCCGCAGCGCCATGTGCAGCGACCTGGCACGGACTGTGAGTGCTCCTACTCTGCAGGCTGGCACCTCTGGTGGGATTGACAAATCAGCATGCCTGCTTGCTCTGGGAAATGCTGTCCTCTTATCCTGCCAGGAAGTGAAAAACATTACTGAATTTTCACAAGGCAAATGACATAAATACGGGTAATGCCTCTTACTAGAGCCAGGTATTTTATACCTGGAAAAGGTATGCTAGCAGTGGGACTAAACTTGAGGCTTGGAAAAGAAGGAACAAATTGCAGAGTTAAATAAAAGTTGGGAACAGTTTTTGAGTGTAATTCAATATGCATCAGACCATCAAAGAGGAAGGAAGGAAGGAGTACTGGGTATCTGCATAGTTGGGCACTTCATGGCTGTTTCTTCCCTCTGTCCCCATGTGTACATATTTCACAGACTATTAAGTAGTTATTTGTTTTCCCCTTTGAAGAGATCACCTTACCTCTTTCCCCTTCAACACCCCAGGTGTTAGTTATTAATTCTCTAAAACATTATAGAAAGGTGAGAACTGGACTTAGTACCTCATATTTTATTGCAGGAGGATGATGACAGGACACCTGTACATCTAACCAAACACCTCCACAAAGTAGAAAAGCCTTTCAGAGAACCTATCATAAGGTAATGTTTGGTGGTTATTTTAATAATCAAGTGCTGATCACTGCTGAATTCCTGACCAAGGTGGTGTTCTGTTCTTGTACTTGTGTCCAAGAGCTTTTATTTCTTGCAGGTCTTCCATTGAAGAGCTTCTTGAGGTGTATCACAAGCAAGTTAACATAGCCCTTAAGAATGAGGTAAGGTTTATTGCTGAACCAAAAGTGGCCAAAGTCACTGGTGAGGTAGCTGGCAAAAAGACTTGCAGGTTTTCTTGGGGAGACTGAGAATCTGAGCAAGCTGTGAAATTATAATCATGGGTATTTAGATTTCTGTTCTTCTTTTCTTCCTGGCTTTTCTTGCAAACCTCAGTTATTATGTGACCATCACAACTAGAAATGTATCTTCCAAGTCCTGGGGTGCAAAATAACCTCTGCCCCAAACATGCTGGAAGAGGTTAATTCAGGAGAATAGGGAAGAGGTCAGAATTCTAACTATGGCTGTTGCTGACAGCCATGAAGGATGTATTTACTAACAGATAAAAATCTGCATAATAGAGAGCAGGAACAGTTGTGTACAATGGGAGTTAGAACTGAAGCATGTTTGGAACATACAAGGAAGTTCTACACAAAGTATAATTATGTCTTATTCTGCATTATTCAATTAATGTCAAAAATTTGTCTGTTTCACTGTATGACAGGTAGCTTAAAGCAGCTTGGATGTTGAATAGTTTACAGTAGTATCCCATCTGCAAAAGCTTATGGATACAACCTGCTAATTTCTTGAAGGAGAAGCAGCTTTTAACTGCTGATAGTAATATAACTTGGAGTCTTAAATGCTTAAACATTAGATAACTGTGTTTATTAACCAGTCTTAAAATGAATTACTTAATTGCAATACTTTTCATTTCCACTATGTTTGTTTGCCTCTCCAGGAATGCAGGCCTGAACAAGCTGCTATTTCCATATTCCCTTAATATTATTTAATTCCCATGCTGGTGATTCACCACGTTCTCAAGGGTAGTTTTGAACACAACCTTTTTGTAGAGGAGTGAGCTGTTACTGCTCCCTGCCATGGTGGTGCTTTTGTTGCTTTGCTCTTGCAGCTGCTTCAGCTTCTTTGTTTAGCTGTGACTTCACAGGCTGAGATAAGGAATGCAAAACATCTCGATTCAGATTTGTTCTACCCTTTGTTGAGCTTGTAGGAAATTGAGCTTTTTGAGGTTGGGAGATGTAGTTTGTAGGTGGTGATGATTAGGTCCAAATAGCAGCAGTTCTGCATTTGAATTTTTTACTTCATGAAGTGAATTCCTTTACATATTCAGTAGCTGAAGATTGCTAATCCAAGTGAAGAAGGGTAATCCATAAATAATTTGTATGTGGGCTTTGATTTCACATTGTTGAACTCTCTGAAAATTATCAATTGTCTTTTTATTGAGATTTGAGAGCCTGTGAGGAAAAAAGCAGTAGAAATTTTTCTTTCCATATCACAAAGAAGCTGTTACCTTCAATTTGTTAGCTTTGGAAAAATGGCTTAAATATTTACAGTGTCCTGTGGTTATTTTCTTACCAGAACAGTTAATTTTTGCCAGGTAGCTCTCAATTAAAAAACTTTCTGATTCAAATGGCTTCTTTGCTATCCATTTGTAGGAAGGTCACGAGTATATGTCTGGGAGAGTGGTGGTTGGGAATCAATTTACATCTTAGTGAGAGAATATTGCAATAGTTACTCCTCTTATTTAGTTGTAAGTGCTCGGAAGTTATTGTGAAAGAAACCTACTTTAAAAAGTAAACTATTATTTTGAAGCAAATATTTTTATTTTCTACATGTGTTCTTTAAAATCGGGTGAGGACTTTCGTTACATTAAAAAAAAAACCAGGAAACCTAGGATAATTCAGATTTCACTCAAATGGCTTTTCTTCTGTTGGAAGAGTAGAAGGAAGAGAATATTAGGAGCAGCTCAACTTTGTCTTAAGTAGCCTACAAAAGTAAATTAAAGTGAAGTAAAAAAGATTAGTTCCGTCATGGAAGCAGTACTGCAGTGAAAGTAGTTGAAGTGTCAGTGTAACTTAAACCTGTGGGCTGAAATTGAAACACTGCTTCTTTAGCATTGTTTCCTCACACTAATTGAATATTCTTTTTTGAACTGCACTTTCTTTTTAGGCCATGAGGGAAATTGAGCTTTGTATCTCATTAGAAAATAATTGTTTGCCAACAGTTGAATAAAAAAATGGTTGGGAACCTCCTAATGTTTCCTGGCACCCCACTCTATGATCTGTACTACTGTGTTTTTGGCATTCATAGGGCAGTTCTCAATATTGAGTTTGTTCTTCATTCCAGTCATTATATCACAGTTTAGTGTAATGGAGATGTGCATCTCATAGTGATGTTTCTTGGCAATTCATTAAAAAACATTAAAGCAATACTGGGTTTCACAATTGTGATCAGACCAATCTGTTCTCTCATACATTCCTTATTAGAACCAGCATAAAGCAGTAGATCATGTAATTAAGACTGTCAGAAAAATCTGTTCTACATTGGATTGTGTAGAGACTCCTGCAATAACGGAATCAGTGAAGAAGCTCAGGAGGGCTGTTAATCTCCCAAGGATTAAAAATGCTGAGGTAAACTTTCACTCTATAAATTGCATGTTTTAACTGATACATTTTATTTCGCGGTTTTTAGTAGCTGGAAATACCAGCAACAGTTCTGTCAGGGTTCTGTTGGGATTTTTGTTGGGTTTTATTTATTTATTTATTTTACTTGACATCTTCCATTTATTTTGACATCTCTCTGCTGTTAATGCATTAATCACTTGCTTTGGGAATATTTTCCTTTTCTAAATAGTGACTTTTAAAAACAGGTTTTAAAGTACTGTTTTCTGGTTCTGAAACTAGAAACTTGTGTCACAGCAGATGCCACTAAATCTGACTGAGGGGAACTGACAGGAGCTCATGCTGTCTAAAATTAATGCAGTTATGCTTTAAAGGAGGAATTGACATCATGTATTTTCCCAGTAGTGTTTGTGACTAGCAATAGCATCTTAAAACTCTTAACTGTTCATGCTCCTGCATTCCTGAGCATAAGGACAAACCCAAAATCTCTCAAACAGCCCAGAATCTCATGATGCAACTGCCTTATAATGAATGGTTCAGTTGAGCAGGGCAGTCTCAAGTCATGTTGTCAAAAACAGTCATTACGTGGAGAAGTGTGCAAATAAAAAAGCTGAATAACCTTTTAATGCTATTTCTGTTGTCCTGCTGCCTTACCAGAGTGGCAACTCATGTGATGCTCTATTTGCTTTTGGCTTCATCAGTTCAGTGATGTGTTTGTAACACTGAGCAGAAGACAGATAAATATAGTTGTACAAGAGCTAAAATTTTTACAGGGAAGTGCAGAAGACATTAAGACAACAGATAAATATTTTTCAATGTTTGCTTTTTGGTAGGAGAAAGCTGCAGAAATAATTAGATTTCAGTGTACAAATAGCTCCTAAAAAAACCATTGCTCCACTAGAATTTGAAAAAGGTGAGATTTTATGAATTTAACCCTGTGATTATTTTATGGTGGACATTGACTTACACAGTAATGTGTATGAAGACATGTAGGACTGCTTTCAGAAACAAAAATGCTATAAGTATTAGAGACTCTTGCATTGTCATATTTTGTAAGATATTTTTTGATTTTATTTCTTTTCAAAGTAATTCTTTGTGGTTGGACAAAGTGAGCACATTTTTATAAGAATGTGAAATTTTTTGATACTCAAACTTTAAGTTCAGGATGCTCAATTAGTACACTAGAAGTGTAAAGAGAGCTTTCATCTTCTGCAGCACTTGTGACAAACTTTGTAGGAAGTTGGGAATTCACGGGGTTTGATTTTAAACCACAAGCTTAGTTTTCATTAAAAATTTTAGTTTTATCAGGACTTGAATTAGGCATGAAATCCCTCCTGATTAGAAGGGAGAGAATTCCCATGCTTTGTTTGTCACCTCTTGGTTTCAATATTGTCTTTGTTGAGACTAGACATTGCTGTGATGTTGCATCATGTTGAGACTTCCATTTTAGCAGACCAAGAAGCAAACAAAGATAGTACAAAGTAATAGTCCTTACTGTTAATTTTCTCAGTTGTTTAATATTTTTTTATTCAGTAAATTTATAGCTCTGCCAGAAAAAGATACCAAATGCCACAAACAAAGCCAAAAAAAAGGAGCTGTTTAAAGCTGTTCAGATTTAAATTACTGGTCAATAAGCTAATGACCTCTGCTTTCATCCATAACAGCCCTGAGCAAGTTTTATCTCTGCCTAGAGAAGTTAGATTATCCTGGGCAATATTCCAATGTACTGTGTCCTTCTGGACTTCATATAAAGAGTGTCAAAGCAGTTGACTTGACAAAAAAATGAGCTTTTGAACTTGGTGAATAGTGGTTGCATCATATGGAAATTGTGATGCTATTAGTCAACTCTTGAGGAACTTTGAGTGAAAAGATGTGTTACATAAACTTAAATATGAGCTTAATTCAGATAGTTCATTATTTCTGTATAAGATACTTAATAGCCATGGAAAACTAAGATGGATTTTCAGTATCGAAATTTCCTCTGACTTTATTGTATAGGTATCCTTAAAATGTGGTGATGACAACAGCAAGAGCCCCTCTGGTGAGTAAAGTTCTTAAATTTTTATTTAAAAGCTGGTTTGAGGTGGCTAATTTAGGAAGAAGTGCATTCAAAATAAATTATCATTTAGGTTCACTGCGGCCTGAACACCCTCTGAAAGTGAGTATAGACCAGTTAACAAGAGCAGTTGAGGCCCTCCTGCAGCTCCACACAAATTCCTGTAGCAGTTCAGCAGCAATTTCTCCAGAAGAGAGTAAGAGTACCAAGGAAGCTTGGACTGCCACAGAACATCTCCAGTTCACAATATTTGCTGCTCATGGAATTTCTTCTGGTTGGGTGTCAAAGTAAGTGACTTACTTATTGTAAAATTCCTCCTTTTATATGTATATATATATTTTTATGGGTTTTTTATGTTTCTGTGTTTAAATTTTTCCTTACACAGTTATGAAAAATACTACTTGATTTGTTCTCTGACTCATAATGGGAAAGATCTCTTCAAACCTGTTCAGTCCAAGAAGGTTGGCACATACAAGAACTTCTTCTACTTGATTAAATGGGATGAACTGTAAGTGACTTCAATCTATTAAAACTCAATAAAATGTTTTGTTTTTGCTAGCTGTTGAATGCTGTCATTCAAGTAACTCTTGGTTCTAATTCCATTTCAAACATCCAAAGAACAAGTTACTGATCAAAATCAGAAATATTTTTCCAAATGGTATTTCAGTACTCATTGTAAAAGGGGGAATGGAGATGCTGGACAAATGCCCTGTATTAATGTGTTTGTAGCATAAAATTACAGAGAGATGGGAAGGTCGTAATGTTCCTTGCAATGGGAATGGCTTGTGCTGCTTTAAGAGGGATTAAAGAATAAAGCTTGCTTGTATGTACTGCTCAATTTATGTAATTGAGAGAGGAAAAGCAATGTCTCACTTTTACTAACATGAATGCTGAATCAGTTTTTATTCCAGATACAGAGGGTAGAAAGGAAGAAGGAAGGGCATACAGAGAAAAGATGGGGAGATCATGGCAGATGGTATCTGCTAACTGAAATAGGAATAGTTTTCATTATTTGTGCACAGCTTAATCTCTGCCACTTGAGTTATCAGGCAGCCTGTCATAGCTGAGGCATCATGTGAGCCCCATGGTGCCCCATATCTACTCTCCTGACTGTCTTTGAAGGTCAGAGATAGACCCTAAGGAATACCCTGAAAGTTTGTCGTGAACAAATTATTTCAGACCAGCAATGAGAGTTTCTAGAACACCTGCCTTCAGAGAGTACTCCTGCTGCCTTTTTTTTGATGCATGGGATTAATTGTCAGATCTTTTGCTGGCAGGTACTGGTGTATTACAGTGAAAGGTCTGCTAGATTGCTCAAAGGCTGCTGACAGCAGTGTGGTGCTTTATAGTGCAGTTGTCATGTTTTACAGAGAAATCAAACTAAAAGAACATTTTTAGGCAGTAAAAACAGTGTAAACAAAAGTGAAAACTTGAATAACTCAGTGAAGTGTGTACTTCTTAGCTGCTTGCTTTACGGGTTTTGTACTATTTAGAATTTAACTTTTAGTAGTTTTTGATTCTTTCATTTGGATGGGAAACTATTGGCAGCTGACCCTTTCAATTTGAAAAATTAGGAGGTGGCTAACATGGAATTCTGTGTGCCCTTCCTAGTTAGTGGAGTGGGAAAACTAATTATGCTGGGCAGTCAATTGTGTGCAAGGAATGTGATTTAATAGACAGATTAAAAGGGTTGTTCCAAATCTCACTATAGTGCAGGAGTGTAATTTAGCAGGTTTACAAACCATTAGTGTGAGAGATGAAATAGAGTGAAATATGATTGCATGGATATTTAACACTTGTTCGTCAATGTTAATTGACTTTTGGAAAGCAAGAGGCATAAATGGATTATGTGGATAAGCCTGTAACTTACTAACTGCTGCCTTTTTTCTAATTGACTTATTTTTAATACTTTTATTTTATAGAATAATTTTCCCCATCCAGATTTCACAGTTGCCTTTGGAATCAGTCTTGCGTCTGACTTTGTTTGGAATCCTAAATCAAAGTAGTGGGAGTTCCCCTGACTCAAATAAGCAGAGAAAGGGCCCAGAGAATTTGGGTCAGGTTTCTTTACCTCTGTTTGATTTTAGGCGGTGAGTATCTGAAATATGGGTAAAATTGTCAATACGATATGATCTGTGTAGAGGTTTTTCCACACCCATAACTATAGAAATTACCTCTCTGATATTGAATATAGTAGGCTATGATAAAGGTAGGAATTGTAAAATATACTGATACAGAAAAAGTACATTTCATTAAATAGAGGACAAAATGTGGTCTTGTGTTGTGGAATTTCCATTTCACTGGCTGAAAAAAACTTCACTGCTGGAGGAAGTTGAATATTGTTTGGATGATTATACCCCAGAATATTCTAAAATTATTCCTTTTGATTCAGAGCTGGGTTTATTTAAAAAAGTTAAAATAAAGGGATAATTAGCCAGTGTGTTAAACTTGTGGCATGTTTCTGGTTTGAACGGGCTTTCCTTCAAATACAGCTGCTGGATACTGTTGCATGTTTTTCGCTGAGGATGAAAAGCCTGCTGTAACTTTCCTAAGCTGAGTGTTTCTGGATTGGTTCAAGTTGCTTTGTTCTTCCAGCTTTGATTACAAAGCTCATTCCAAAACACTTATCACTGGGGCAGCTACTCAGTGAGACCTTAACCAGTAGGCTGGAACCACAGTGCCCAAATTAGACATCATGGTGCAGAGGTGATCACACCACTGTGAAACAGCTTCTGCATTCATGCTTAAGGTTTCCTGTTTGTGTGCTGCTGACTACTTGGGCTTACTGGGAGTTGAAATTGTCAAGCAAGGCTGCAGAAAGGCAGCCAGGTCTTTCCTGGGCAGTTACTGCTGTGTGTTGCTTGTGGCTGTTTCGTGTGCTTTGCGTCCTCTGGTTCTGGGTTTGCCTTTACTTGCTCTGCTTTCTTTTTTGTCTGGTGATGATTCCAACAGCTTGAGGGTGTCACAGAGTTTAGGATTTCCTGCATTGCAAAGATGGCCTGCAGCTGCTTTCAGTCTTCACCAAAGCTTGGATTTCTTTTCACAAACGATGCTTATTTCAACCTTCTGTTTAAATGCTGCATTTCAGTCTCCTATCCAAATACTACATTTCACAGTATTTGAAAGCACAGCTTTTGATTTGAATTGCAAATTTATCTTGTCTTCATGGTATTGTCATAAGAGTTAGTTTGGGGAGAAAACTGTATTTTCTGTTTATGCAGAGCACTACAATGGTGTGTGTTGTGCCAGAGCTTGGTGAGTGGCCTGTATGTAGGAGCTGTAGAGATGCTTAGTGGTCTAATCCACTTGCAGTCCACATAAATTAAATCCAGACCAAGGTAATTAAAACTGGTAGCCAGATATTCCAGTTACAGTTGAAAATAGCATCAATGGCAGGCAGGAGCTACAACTTGAAACTTAACTGAAATAAGGGGAGAACAAAACTGGTCATTTATGAGTTTTGGAAGAATCCATGGCCAAGTTAAAATTCCTTCTGCTGGAGTGCATGTGGAGTGGCTGAAGTCATCATTGCTTGTGGATGAGACAGAAGGCTGTGGCAACTGTATTAAATTGGAGAATTATTAAAAAGAATGAGCTGTTCAGTTGTGCTTTACTGGCACGATTTGGTAATCTTTATTGGCATGACAAGCTCCTAGTTAATCAATATTTACATATAACAACCTGTTCTTTATTTGAAGTACTTACAAACCCTAAAATGTCTTGCAAAATATACTTAAGGCTTGGCCTTCAAGCAGTCTTTTGAGCAACATTTTGATTTTAAAAGACTGATGGAAGTTTTCTGTACCTAACATTCAACGCTTAATTGATTTATGAAGTGTCTTCAGTTGTGCCCTCCTACAGCTGGAAATGGTATTAATGTTGGGAATACACTGGCAAATGCAAGTGTCATTTGATATGCCCTTGCAGAATCTGGTAATGTGAGAAGTCCAAGCAAATGGTGATGCCTGTAAGATTCATATGCTTGGACCTTTTTTCTAGAAGCTAAGAAAGAGTGTGTGTGTGTGTTCAGTTTTTTTCTCAGAGGGAAAAGTATTCCTTTTCTGACTTAAAGAACGGGGAGCACCTAATTTATTGTCAACTAAATCAACACTGAACTTTTTCCTTTGCCTTTTCCACCTAAAAGTTGTGTGCATCCCTTTAAAGCACTTAAAGTACAGATGACAGCCAGTGAAAATCAGTGAATTAGTTTGGCAACTAATATTTTGGCAAAGTTAACAGACTGTGATGCTAATAACCTGTACATGTTCTTTTCTCAGATTGTTAACTAGTGGGACGAAGCTGTTGCAGCTGTGGACCACATCACATCCACATCATGTGTCAGGGATGACCAGTAAGAAAGGAAATATGGAAAGAATAGTATTGCAGGTTATACATAATTCTGATTTACTCTGTGCTTTGTTTGAATGTTGTGATTTGTAAGTCATATTAGGTGAATGTTTTGGGGAGAGGGAAAGTACTGCTAAGTAATATTTGAAAGTCAGTATAGAATAGTGATTACTAAACTGTAAGGGCAAAGAATGGGAAGCTCCTGGAAGTCTCTGCAAATCTGTTATTGAATAACTGTCTGGAAGTAAGAGAATGCAGAAGTGCTTTGGCATGACATGCTGTCAGTACTGGGAGAGAATGTTTTTGAAAGCAGTCCATAGAAATGGGTGCTGAGATGGGAGTGGTCTGGACACCAGCAGTAGCAATTCCAGCTCCTTTACAGAACATAAGCACCTCTCTTTCTCAGTTCAGAGTTCAATTTTCCCTCCAAAGAGAAGATACCTTACTAGGCGTGGCTCAGCAGTCCCAAAACATGGCCTGAGTGGGTGGCTGGGTGGAAACCACTGGTGTGGGTTTGAACAGCTCTGATTATCTCTGCTCTAAGCATTCTCACTTCTCTTCTGAGGAGTGCTCCAGCCACTGCATTGTGCAACAACACAGCTGTACTTTTAGGAGCTGTAGTCATGTAGAAGAATTGAGATGGAAAAAAATACTCAGCAAACAGTATCTGGGGACTGTTGCACTTGTAGAACCAAAAATCTGAGATTACTGGAAGGGTGAGCTTTCTATACTTAAGGACTTGCATCATCTTTTTTTCTTTTTTCTTTTTCAGATTGACTTCCCATCCCATACTTTTGATATTGAATATAAAATTCCTCAAGCTGCAAAGACTACTGTGCATTATTCTGTAGAAACATTAGAAAAACCATTGAGAGAACGTCTCCTTGCCATTCTCTCCAAGGATAGCACCATTGGGTATGTCCATCTCTTCTTCAGAAAGAGCAGGGCTCTTTTTGCACGTGACAGTTTGTAACTAGGACATGGAATGCTTATGTATTCTTGAGTTTCTGTTAATTTTTTTTAATATATTTTGAAGACCTGTAGAGGCTTAAACAATAGATTGAATTAAACATGTGAAATCATGGTACTAACTTAATGAATTTCCTTCTGTTTTCCTTGGCTGCTGCTGTTAGTTTCTTGCTACAAGACTGCTGCCCCTTTGCCTGCCTGTTGTTGTCACCTGTTCTTACTTGGCAGCTTCTCAGTTCCAGGAGTTCCAGCAGTGGCTGTTCATGTGCCATGGGAGCTCTCCTGGCAGCCTTTCCTACTCATCTGCACCAAAAAAAAAAAGTTCTTGGTTTATTTCAGATTATACTAAAACTTAAGTTTGTCCTGCCCAAATTATAAATTAAACAAATGTTTTCTTAATGTTTGAGGCTTTGTTTGGCTTCCTGTTTTGACTTTTGTAGAGGAAAGAGTAATTTCAATGTAATTCCGTTCAGTGTGTTAAATTATCTGCCTGAATACAACAATCAGTGGCATTGGGGTTATTCAGGTGATGGTTTGTCATGTGCATCATAAACTGAAATGCTCTTGTCTGCAGGCTGTCAAAAGAAGATAAAGAATTTTTGTGGGAGAAGAGACATTATTGTCATAGCCATCCTAATAGCCTACCAAAAATACTGGTTAGTGCCCCTCACTGGGACTGGGCAAGTCTTCCAGAAATATATTCCTTACTTCAGAGGTGGCCTCCTTTATCACCCTTAGCTGCACTGGAACTACTTGATTCAAAGTAAGAAAACTGTAATAACTCTCTTGTGTTTTGTTCAGTTTTAAATGGCTCTTCTTTGGTAGAAGATCCTGGAATGGTGTTCTGTGGGAAAATACTGCTGAATTTCTTGCAGAAAAAGTTAAATGTTTTTAAAATTTTAAATAACCCTATGCTTACTTTATTGATGTAGGCTTATTCAAATCATGTAGTGAAAGCACAGCAACTGTGGTTAGGGTTCTGAAGTTTAACATGCAACAGTTGATACAGCCAGAGTTTTGAGAGGTTTTGAGTGTGCTTGTCCTAAACATGCACATGCGGTTGCATCTTATGTGAGGAAGGGCCTTGTAGGTCCCTTATTGAGCTTTTAAAGACTTTACATGGTTGCTTTTCTATCTAGCTGATCTCAAAAAAAGAATAAGAAAAAATCCTACATGAGTAGAGAAAACTTGATGTGGATTTGTGGTGACTTTCTAGGTTTGCTGATCAGGAAATACGAAATACAGCTGTGAACTGGATAGAGACATTGAGTGATGATGAATTAACAGATTTCCTCCCTCAGTTTGTGCAGGTAAGACTTTCTGCCTACACGGAGGTTTGAATTTTTCTGGCTCTTGAAAACCCAAAGGAGTTGCTGCTGCCCAGTAGCAGAAGTGCAGTTGTGTGCCTCTAACTGTAATGCACAGTAGGGGAAACAATTTGAATAAATAATCTCTTTGTGACTGTCCAAAGTATTTGTGGTAACTCTGTCTATGCATTAGTCACAAAATGTGTCTTCATCAAGAATTAAATGCAGACCTGATTTATGTAATTTCCATTGTATTTAGGCATTGAAGTATGAAACCTACCTTGACAGTGCTCTTGTGAAATTTCTTTTGGCTCGGGCACTGGGAAGCATTCGGATTGCACACTACCTGTACTGGTAAGGGGTTCTTTGTTCATTGCTCATGTAATGTGTGTGCCACAAGATTAATATTTCAGATAAAAAATCCTTATTTACATCATCATTCAATAACATAACAGTGACTGTTATGAATGGTGATTATACAGAATGTATCCTGGTTGTTGGTTTGTTTTTTTAATGAAAGATAGTGCCTCTGCAAAGCACAAACTTCTTGTCTTTTCTATCCTGTATATCAGTAACTTCAGACATACATAGTACTGATTCACTAAACTATTTAATGTCTTAATATTGCATTGTTTGCTGTATTTTCCATAGGAAAATTTAACTTATATCCTTTATTTCAGGCTTCTTAAGGATACACTGTATGATACAAAGTTTGGTGTAAGGTATGAGCAAATTCTTGGAGCTTTTCTTTCAGTCTGTGGAAAAAGGCTGAGGGAAGAGCTGGAGAAGCAGACCAGGCTAGTGCAGCTCTTTGGAATGGTAGCAGAAAGAGTAAAGCAAATGAGTGGATCTGCTCGGCAGGTGTGTATATATTTTTAATTCAAAACTAATTCACTTAATTGTCTTTCTAGTCTAAATTCAAAATGTTATGTAAATGTATAGGAAGTTTTAATGAACCTGTTGCTCTGCAAAGTTTAATGAAGTTGATGCTTTTGTCAACTTTGTCACCTGAAACATATGGTGGTGAGTTGATAGGGCAAGAAAGTATAGGATGGTTTCTGTGTATGATCAACTGGAAATAAATTTAAACTTATTACTGCTGAAGAACGATCTCATCATGCAAAGGAATGGGATATCTGGTTTTGTGCTGATGATAGAGCTTAGAGTTTGATGGAGTGGGATGCTGTCATCTGGTTCAGTCAAAAAAACCCCCACAACCATGTGTGATGAGTGTTACATTGCTAGGCTTAGGTATTTGTCATAGCTAAACCAGGAGCTGTAGTTTCTGGCATTCCTTTGACATTAGGGAATTAAAATAGTGCCTTCAGGGTAACTTTGTCCAGACTTTTTCTGTAGATGATTCAATGAGGAAAATGTCAGCTGAATTTTCTTTCTGTCTGCAGGCTGCCTTGCAAAATGGCATGGAGCGTGTGCAGCTGTTTTTCTTGAAGAACAAATGCCGTTTGCCTCTCAATCCCAGTCTTGTGGCAAAAGAGTTAAATATTAAGGTACTGCACATTCAGGGTTTCAAAACTCTTTTGTAAAAATTACATCTTGGCCAAGCTTTTACAAATGAAAAAAACCACTTCAAGTGCTTGAAAGCTCTTTATGCTGTGGAGATGGGGTTTAATTAAAAATGCTGATTGAATAAGGCAGCAAAATTCGGTGAGCAAAGATAAAATGTGTACAAATACAGTGTAAAACCAACAAGGGCACTTGTGTTAAAAAATATGGACACGTATCTGTAATAACTTATTACATCTTCAGACCCTGTCTCCTGAGACCAGCAATTCTGAAAGTGAATGAAAAAGTCCTGTGTGCATTAGTAATCAAAAGAGGAAATTGGCCAAGAATATAAAGTTCAAGCAGTGAGTAAATACTGTGAAACACGTGAAACTGCCTGATACTGATTGCATCCAGATATGCTGGGGAAGGAGTCAGTAGCTTTATTTTCTTGTGAAGGTCCAGCAAGTAATAATGTAGGAGAAGCAGGTAAATTATTTTTCCAGAACTCTGCAAGGTTTGACAATATCTACTCAACCACAGTCTTGATTATATCATCATGCATGACTGAGAACCTAAAGGTTTGTTAACGCTTCAACTAATCCTGTGTTTGAGAGACAGCTCATCTCACTTCTCTACTGTAACTATTAAATCATGAGCAGGGACTTGAAAGCAGGTAAATGAGAAGATACTGTGAAACACACAAATACACATTTTTAATACATCTCCTAGGTTTCAAGAAAAAGCTACTGATAAAATATTTATTCATGTTTTATTCACTCTTCCCTTCAGAATGTTTGAAACATCACTGTGCAGCACTGTTGGCTTTTGTACAAGAATTCAACAAATAACAGCTAAAGGGCTCGTTATTCAAGGGAAGCACGTATTCACCACAATGGAAATGTTAAAAGTCTGAATAGACACATTGTGTGTCAAACCTGCTTGTTGTCAGAATGTCTTGTTTTCTGGGCTAGCAGGAATAGTCCTTTCTGACCATTGACATTAAATCTACTTGCAGGCTTGTTCTTTCTTCAGCTCCAATGCAGTACCACTCAAAGTCGCACTGATAAATGCTGACCCACTGGGAGAAGAAATTAATGTGATGTTTAAGGTAGGCCTTGCATGTATACTGGAGAAAATAAAGAAGTTGAATGATAATCACTGTTTCATTGGTATCAATTAATTTTAGCATAGACCAATAAGCTTAGTTATTCCATGCATTTGCTCCTGTGTATCTAGAAAGCAACATGTGAACAGACCATAAAACATAAAAATCTACCATATGTGAAAGTTTAATTGTAGCCTGTTTCTCTTTCAAGTTTACTGTGTCACTGGCTAACTTTTTATTTTTCCATTTAAGGTTGGAGAAGATCTGAGACAAGATATGTTGGCTTTACAAATGATTAAGATCATGGATAAGATCTGGCTGCAGGAGGGACTGGATCTAAGAATGGTTATCTTCAAGTGTCTCTCAACTGGAAAAGACCGAGGTGCTAAACCAGATGCTGCCTTTAATCTTTGCTTCCCCCCTTCAATTTCTTGTCACACTGATAATGAAAAACTCTGAGCAGAAGGTGCCAAGGAACAGTTCCACTGCAAGGAACTTCAGTACTTGTATCATAAGTTAGATTGTTCTGAATTTCCTGATGTCTGAGTGGCATCCAGATGTGTTTTCTTGAGTGTTCTGTTGTCAGTGAACAGTGGAACAAACAAATAGAGTGATAAAAATCAAGGTTGCTTTTCACGCTCCTACTGCAACACAAGAAAATAATGTTGCTACAGCAGTTCTTGTTCTGAAAGTTTAATTATGGTGAACGTATTCCAATGCAAACCAAAATGCTGAAGTATTTGGAATCTGCTGCAGTTGAGTCATGGAGTATCATTCTGGTACTGAAACGTGCAAAAAAAAGCAAAATTTGAACCAGCCCTTGACATGCACACACACTGTCCCCCGGCATTTGTGTCATATTCTGGTGAAAGTTCCTTGGCAATATGAAGATGTTTCTGGGGTTTGAAAGTAGGTCACAGAACTCTGAGTGCAAATACTGTGCCCTGCACCTTGAACATGCTTTTGGCTAGTTTTAGCTAATTCTCTAGAGCTAGCCAATAGAAACCAAATATATTTAAGAGGATAAACAATAAATTAAATATTTCTTTAGTCAGATGAACAGCATGACCAAAACTCTTAAATACATGGAAAAGATGGAAATTTAGGTTGCCAAAAGCTAAGCAAAAAGCTTCTATTTATGTAGGACTTGCTTTTTAGAGAAACAGATGGCTTTTCCTCCTACTCTGAATGATGACTTGATTTATGTAGCTTTTTTTTCCTTGTTGCTAATATTAGTGTCCTTAAAGTACTCAAAAGATTGAAGGGGAAGAGTCAAATGGATGTAAATTACAGATGTACCTTTAGTAGCTCTTGCCAAAATAGAAGTAAAATTCTGTTAATCAACTAAATGTTTTCTAATTAAATAAATTTTATGATTTAGCTGTACAAATATTTTTAATAAATTATTTCTCCAAAGTAAGGCCACGTATGAAGCCCACTGTCTGGTCTCTTTCAACACTTGACAGCAGACAAAGTTACTAGATTAATTCACTATCAGTGTGTGGGAATTGCCAGCATCAAAGTATTTTGCCCAATTTAGAGTAAAAGTTTGTGTGGTAGAAACTAATTATTCAAAGTATAACTTAAGTATGCATTCTAGCAGCTGTAACTAGTTGTAGTGAAGTAATCTAAGTTGGATTGCTACATGTTTCATGGTTTACTTTGTAACATAGTCTGTGGAAATGCTTGGGGGACTAACAGAATTATTTTTACACATGACCAGGTTTTCAAGGAGGTTGGTCTAAAACTCTAAGATTCATCATTGTTAGGAATAAATAATAAAAATGCAGCATCACTTAAGGAGATGGCTAAATACACTTTATTTTATTCTATATCAAGGCATGGTGGAGCTTGTTCCTGCTTCAGATACACTTAGGAAAATTCAAGTGGAATATGGAGTGACAGGTTCTTTTAAGGACAAGCCTCTGGCTGAATGGTTGCGGAAGTATAATCCTACAGAGGAGGAGTATGAAAAGGTAACTTTTCAGCACTGGTTTTTTGGGTTTTTTTAAGATCTTCTAAAAGGGCTAAGTACAATATGATGAAAGAATGAAATTCATATTCCAGTTCTTCCATTGAATTGTTTGGTTTGTGTCTTTAAGAAACTTATTTTTTTTCTATACTTGAAAAAGAGTAAATTAAATTCCCCCCCTATAAAAAGGAGCCAGATGGATTCTCAGGATTCTCATCAAGAGTTTTTATTTGCTATAGAAAAAATGTACTTTAAATTTAAGAAGGGGGAATAGTGGCTGCTCTTAATTGTAGTTTAGGAGCAGTGGCCTCTTGTACACATGAGATTGAAAAATGAACATCTTTTTTTGTGCTATAATGCCATTACAGTACATTGGAAATACAAGTCTTGTACCTTTTTCTTTGCTAACTTCTCTTTTGTCTTCAACTCCTCTTTTCTCTTTCATTTATGTTAAAAATAAAGCAACTATTTTTGCTGGAAAGTGGGATATTAAGAGATTTTGGCAAAGCTAACTGTCTGAAGAACAGTATTTGGGGAAAAAAAGGAAATTTTTTTTTGCCTGGTTTGGATTTTGCACTCATCAAGGTTGACTGTTGAATACATGAATTATGTTTTTCCACTGATATTTGATCTCAATTCACTACTTTTCTCTCCCTCTCAGGCTTCAGAGAACTTCATCTACTCTTGTGCAGGATGCTGTGTAGCCACTTATGTCCTGGGAATCTGTGACCGCCACAATGATAACATAATGCTCCGGAACACTGGGCATATGTTCCACATCGACTTTGGGAAGTTTTTGGGACATGCACAAATGTTTGGGAGCTTTAAAAGGTATTTTCTTTACCTAAGCAATGTGGAGAATGAAGTAATTTTCTTTCCAAGTGCTGCTCTGGGAGATCTGCTGTAGGTCCAGTACTGTATCAATGTGCCGTGTAACCCCGGCCAGCACTTGGTAGAGGAACCCAATCCAAGCCCATGAAATGGGATTAATGGAATATTTAATATCATGACCTCAGGGTGGGGATGGAGGGCAGCAGGAAGCACATGGCAACAAAGAGACCTTATGGTGAACTCACAAATTCTGTGCTTCTTGAACAGGGATCGAGCTCCTTTTGTGCTGACATCAGATATGGCTTATGTCATTAATGGTGGGGAAAAACCCACAATTCGCTTTCAGCTGTTCGTGGATCTCTGTTGCCAAGCTTACAACTTGATAAGGAAACATGCCAGCCTCTTCCTTAACCTACTTTCATTGGTAATAATTTTTCACATTCAATTGGGACTTGATAGATCTGTCATGCTGGGTTGTATTAAAAATTATGCTTTTTATGCTCCAGAAATTCATAATGCATGCTTTTTTTAAAAGCCAGAAACATCGGATCTACTTTTTGGTAAAGCTTCATTTGGAATCTTTTAAGCTTTTTTACTGCCTACCTCTTTCTTGAAAGTTTAGAACTAATATACTACCACAAACTGCACTGCAAAGAGTTTTTAACTGCTTTTAATTCAGCAGAAATAGTGAATAACTGCTAATTATAAGTAATTGGTGTCTATTGCTGTTAGTATTAAGCAAATTAGTGCAGCTACAAATGAATTTGAGGGTCTAAGTCTTAATCATTTCAGTATAAAATCATATTTGGTTTATTGCATTAAAACTAAACTTCAATTTCTTGTAGATGCTTTCTTCTGGGCTACCAGAACTAAGTGGGGTTCAGGACTTGAAGTATGTCCAGGATGCTCTTCAGCCCCAAACAACAGACGCAGAAGCCACCATTTTCTTTACAAGGTACTGGAAAAGGGAAAACTAAAATATCTCCCAGTATCATCCTCTTAATGGGAGATTTCTGATAGGAGAAAACCTACTAGGGATGGTCACAAGCGTGTCTGTGCAAATTGAGCAGTTACACTGTACAGTCATGAAAGATCAGTTAACTACATAGGTAAGATCAATTCTGTGTAAGAGTAATGCTAGAGCTAAAGTACCTTGCAGATTTTAGGGGTGACCTTGTGTGAAAAATTGGTTTAAAGTGCTGAGAGTAAATAATTCTGTCTGGCTGTTTAACAGTTACATTTTGAATACACTCTAAATTGTTTAATAGCAGAGTATATGATGGAAAGCATGGTGAAGAAGTTCTCTCTTGGAGAAGTGCTTTTGCACACTGGGGAGGGAGGGATGATGACCCAGTGTAATTGGAGGAGTGCATACAGTGTAACCGAGATGTTGCAATGTGTTATAAAAGTGTTACTGTACTTCAGATACACAGGGGAAACTGCAGTGGTGTGCATGCAACATAGAATCAGAGAAAAGTTTAGGCAGGAAGGGACTTTTAAAGGCCATCTAAGACTAATCTCCCTGCAATGAGCAGGGACATCTACAACTAGGTGAACTTCCTCAGAGACGTGTCCTGGCATCTACAACCTCTCTGGGCAACCTGTTCTGGTGTTCCACCACTCTTACTGGAAAAAAATTTTCTTTCTTATATCTAATCTGAATCTGTCCTCATACACTTTATCCCTTGTCCTCTTGCAGCAGGTGCTGTTAAAAAGTTTGTCCCCATCTTTTGTATAAGTTCCCTTTAAGTAGGAATGGCCTCCCCATGGAAGGACACAATAAGATCTCCCCAGAGCCTTCTCCAGTCTGAGCAATCCCCATTCTCTCAGACTGTTCTCATAGGAGAGGTGTTCATCCTGCTGATAATTTCTGTGGCCCTCCTCTGGACCTGCTCCAACAGGTCTGTGTCTTGCCAGGGCTCCAGAGTTGGATGCATGTCTGGAAAGCCTTCACGTCTTTGCTAAAAACCTATTCCAAATTTGGATACTGAGTCTTCTATTAAATGTTGATATGATACTATTTATATAGCCCAGTGATCACTCTTAAAACCCTTTTCTTTGTCAGTAAGAAATAGGGTTTATTTTTCTTCTGATGCATTGACAGAACCACTTTTGTGTGTTTTGATGTTTCCTTTTTCTAGGCTGATTGAATCCAGTCTGGGAAGTGTTGCCACAAAGTTCAATTTCTTCATTCACAACTTGGCTCAGCTGCGTTTCTCAGGTCTGCCTTCTAATGATGAGCCCATCCTGTCATTTTCTGCTAAAACCTATTCTCTCAAACAAGACGGCCGAATCAAACAAGTGTCTGTGTTCACCTATCAGAAGAGATACAACCCAGATAAACACTATGTAAGTACCTGGGAGCTGTTTCCTCTCAGGGAGGATGATGGTGTATTTTCTTCCAACAAGGCACAGGGAGGAGACAGGGACAGCTGACCAAAACCAGCCAGAGGGATATTCCACAGTGTATAATGTCAGCAATAAAAGGTGGCTGTAGAGGAAGAAAGCAGAAGGTGGGAGAGGGTTGTTTTCCAAGGTGGCTGTTTGGGAACTGGCTGAGCAGGGATCTGCCTGTGGGCTGCGGCGATTGTGTTGTATCACCTTCCCTCCTCAGAACTGTCTTTATCTCAGCCCACGGATCTTCTCACTCTTGCTCTTGCTCTCCCCACTGTCCCACTGGTGAGGGGGAGGGAGTGAGCAAGCAGCTGTGTGGGTGCTGAGCTGCTGGCTAGGGTAAACCAGCAGCAGCACTGCTAGAGTACAGACTGGCATTTCTAACATCCCATAATATCTTGCAAAATGAAAACACCTCTTGAAAAGCATCTAGAAGGAAGTAGAAAGGGCAGAAGTAGTGTTGGTGGAGATTATTTTAAAATACAGAAAGTTGAGTCATGTTGATGGGCTTTTATGTAGCTGCCTTGTGTAAAATGGCTCCTTCCCAAGTAGGAGTTGTAAAATCAGACACTCTGGTTTTGGTCTGACCTTCCATTAAAGTTTGATTTGTTCCTCCTAGGTAAAAGCATTGTTTCCTCTACTAATGCACTTATACTCTTGGTCTCACTAGAGGCACCAACCACTGCAATTTGCTCTCAGGATTTTAATAGACCTGGGTTATACTGTGAGACTTAATGTTCATGTTCCTATGCAGATGTGCAACCTTCTTCAAATTTTATTAGTTGCTTTATTTCTCTACTGCTATTTGTTGGGCTGGGGTAATCAGCTTAAGTTACATTGTCCAGAACTTTTTTATGATGTGAGCTATATTGATAGATGTAAATGTACATCTCTTTCCAAGCTGTGTTTGCTGTAAATGTCTTAATCTGGTAAGACACCAGCAAAGGAAAGCAGAACAAATCTGACTAATGCTGGAAGTGAAGAGCTTTGTTCTGAATCACTGGATAATAAATGTATTTGAGTATCCTGGTCTAAGCCAAAACAGCCTCGCCTCTTCCAGGAAACTGTTAGGATGGTCTAGATTCTGTCTAGATTTTTCAAATTAAATTAGATGTTTAAAGTGTAACTCCTCTGCCCATAAAATGAGGATGCTGAACTGAATTTTCTGTGAAGCTCTCACACTTCATTTCCCTTGAATAATGTGAATGTATCCTGTGACTGTACTCACAATACTTGGAAAAATTATTTTTGTATAATGCAGTGCACTTGCATCCTCCCACCAAATTATCACTTTAGAAGTGGAATCCTTTAGAATCAGGAGGGAATTAAATTGAAAAAAATACACCTGAAAGGTTCTGTGGTAGTTCTGGCCCCACAGATACATGTCTTAATGTAATCCTGCACCAGTGTTAGTTAACATTTTGTATACCTGGTATGGACTTCCAGTGAGGCTTCAAAGGGAGACTGTGCACAGTTCAGCCTTTCCTACCTTCATCATCACCCTTCATCTGTCAGCTGTGGATCTACCTTGTGGGAAGACCATGTGATGTTACTTTGCATGATGGGCTGCTTATAGTTCTACTATGAAATGCCAGTGTTGGAATAAGGGATATAATAATGGGATATGTATTCAGGAGAGGGATTACTTATAGGAGAAAGAGTTGATTGAGAAGCAAATTATATTGTTAAGTCATTTTATAATGTTTTCATATGAAATACTTTTATTTTTGTGTTTTGGGCAGATCTACGTAGTGAGAGTTTTGAGAGAAGGGCAAGTTGAGCCAACATTTGTCTTCCGAACGTTTGACGAGTTCCAGGAGCTCCACAACAAACTTGGCATTCTGTTTCCTCTTTGGAAGTTACCAGGGTATGTTCCTAACTCACTCATCACTATTACCAAAGCAACAA
The DNA here is from genome assembly GCF_901933205.1 of Camarhynchus parvulus. Taxonomy (NCBI): domain Eukaryota; kingdom Metazoa; phylum Chordata; class Aves; order Passeriformes; family Thraupidae; genus Camarhynchus; species Camarhynchus parvulus. The sequence goes on along the minus strand of NC_044575.1, from coordinate 12,828,013 downwards.
ATCTGCTCCCAGCTGGGTGGAGCAAGGAATAGCTTGAAATGGAGACAAAACTGTGAGGGACAAACTAGACCTCAAAGTTGGCATTAAGGGAGAAAGCAGTTGTCTCTCAGTTTTAAGGAGGAGATCCAGAGGAGCATCTCAGTGATGTGGTCTGTGTGTCATATCACATATAATAATTACCTAGAAATATTCCCTTGCCTTTCTGGCGTGTCATAACCCATGCTGTGTTTCCACTCTGGATTGGCAAAAAACCCCAGATGTCAGCACTTCAGGATGGAAATGACAATGGAATCCCACTGTACTTACTTCTGATAAAGTAACTGAAAACTCTGTGTTGTGCTTCTCATGTAGCTTTCCTAATAAGATGGTTCTGGGAAGAACACATATCAAAGATGTAGCAGCCAAAAGAAAAGTGGAGCTCAACAGCTACATACAGAGCCTGATGAACAGTTCTCCAGAGGTGGCAGAAGTGAGTACACATAATTTAAATAAAATGCAAATTTTCAAGTTTTGGTGCTTTTTAACACTTAAACTAACATGTAACATTTCTTCCAAATTTAGTGTGATCTTGTTTATACTTTTTTCCATCCATTACTTCGTGATGACAAAGTGGAAGGAATAGATGGAATAGCCAGACCTGCAGGTAAGGGATGTTTATAAATTGAATTATATAGTTTGACACATTTACAGCGTGAATCTTTGAAATGTTTTTTACTTAACTGGACTTTTCTTCATTGAAAACTGCATCACTATCTTTCCAAATATGCCTACATACAATTTCAAGGACATACATACCAAAAATTGCAATAATGTGTGTGATGACTTGGGCTTGTTTATGGCGTGCCTGAATTATTCAGGTTTTCACTCCAAACCTCCAGGCTGGTTCTTGCAAGAGAATGCAAAAACCTTTAAAGCCTGTAGCCTTTCCCCTGTTAGAGAGCTAGAAATAAAATCAGGAACTGAACTTGGTCTAAGGCTTGTATTTTTTCCCATATGTGATAAGTCAGTGTAGTAGTGATAAAAATGTACCAGTATCACAGAAGAAATAATTGTTATTTCAGATACCAGTCCATCAAGTCCTACCTCAGGCAAAGTGGGAGGAGAAGTGAAGCTATCCATATCCTATAGAAATAGCACTCTATTTGTCATGGTGATGCACATCAAGGACCTGGTAAGTGGAGATCCTGCACTCACTGCCAAAAACTTTCCATTTTCTCAATTACCATCTTGACTTAGATTGATGCAGGAATGGTGAAACTCTTTTCTTCTAAATTTTCCAACTGCCTGCTTAATTAACTGCTGCTTTTGATTAGCTTGATTGCAAAGTCTGCACACTTGAAAATAAATATGCAGTTATGCACTAATTAGTTTTCTAACTTGGCTTGTTTCTTTGGCTGTAGGTTACAGAAGATGGTGCAGATCCAAATCCCTATGTGAAAACCTATTTACTTCCAGACATGCACAAAACATCCAAACGGAAAACCAAAATCTCCCGGAAGACAAGAAACCCAACTTTCAATGAAATGGCAAGTTAACATTTATGTGATAACTTCCTGTAGCTTACCTTATCTCTTATCCTAAGCAGTAATTAAAATATTACTGCTTTAGACTAAAAATAGTCTAAAAAAATATGTGAATATGTATAAATGGAAAAGGAACTGTTTCCAAAAACTTTGTACCCTGATTAAATAGAAAGGATCTTGCAGCATAAGATCTTACAGAGATCTTACAAAGCATCTTAGTGGGTCAGTGTGCTATTACAAGGAAGCAGAAGTTTCTCAGACTGACTCTGAGGAGTGATGTGGAGAAGATAAGGAATCTTAAACTAAAACTGCCCCTGCCCTGGATTCACTGACTCATGATGTGGAGAAAAATGAATTCAGAAGTTTTGGTGTATAAATAATACTTCAGTCATTTTAAACACGTAACATTGTGAGTACAAAATAAAACAGGGTTGTCCTTCAGCCCATTGTCTGAGAAGGGGTTGTGCTGCATGGTCACAGTGGCTGGGCAGGCAGAAGAAAGGGCAGTCTGAGTAATTTCTTTTGGCTAACCAGAAAATTCTTGCCTTCTCACCTCCCAGCTCGTGTACAGCGGATACAGCATGGAGACTCTGAAACAGAGGGAGCTGCAGTTAAGTGTGCTGAGTGCAGAATCGTTACGTGAGAACTTCTTCCTGGGTGGAATTACACTCCCACTGAAGGACTTCAACTTGAGTAAGGAGACTGTGAACTGGTATCGACTGACTGCTGTGCCCTATCTGTGAACTCAGTCAGACCAGAACAGTTGTATTCACTTGTGCTTTGAGCATCTTCCTACTTGAAGATAACCTGTACATCTGAAAACAAGAGACTCTCCATTTCAACAGATATATTTGGACCAATGTTCAGGTAGCCTAATTTGGAGGATTGCAAAAAAACTGGTTTATGCCTATGTGATGTTATCAAAGCATCGTTTGGAAGCATTTAAGAGTTGTGGGTAAAGGAAGGGGTTTTTAGACCATCAGTGAAGGTGAGATGAGCAGTTTGACCATGCTGGTTGGTTGAACCATAACTCAGTCATTAGGCCTGTGGATGCAGTGCATTTTTGCTTTTAATTTGTTGCCGCTGTTGTGTCATCCATGACATGATGCTGGAGAACATCAAAGAAGTTGCATATTTTAGGATTACATTCCCACTGCTAATGAGACATCACAGAAACAGCGACAGGTAAACTTTTGGTGTCTGCACACACACCTATAGAAATGAAGGTTGAAGGGCTGGAAAAATTCCTTAAAAACATTTAATTCCAGATTCATGCTTCTCTGAGACTTATTGGAGTGAGTGCCAATAGTGGAAGTTGTAAATAATGGTGCCTTATAATTCAAATACTTCTCTTTTACCTCATTTCTGGTATTTAAATATGTATACATATTAACTTTGAGCTCCTTATACAGGGGGAACATTCTCATATTTGATACCTTGCAGGTCCTACTGGAAGCCTTTTCCCAGGATGTGTTATTTACAAATAGCATCACTTATACTAATCTTCACAATTTGTTCAACTTATTTAAGTTTTTTTTCTACTCCATCTTCTACCCATGGTCTCCAAAAACTGAATGAAGACTGGCTGAATGTGGTACTGTAGGAAATGTACCCAGCTTCTCAGTGGGGATTTCTGTTGTAATTTCTAGAACTTTTCAGTACTGCAGTGATTAAGTGTGGAACAGATTCAAACACTAATCCAAAGCGGCATTTGCATCTGTGCTTCCAGGGAAAGGGTGGCCTCTAATTGAAAAGCACCACTGCTGGCTGAATTGCAGGCCAGAAATTAGTTCATATTAACAGCTTTGAGAGAGGAACTTGGCTGGTTTTTTTTTCATTTAGCAGTTCACAGCAATACTGTTTCTCACTCCCCGTAACAACTACTCCTACTAAAATACTGCATTCCAAGGAATATTAGATTTGAATATATCGTGACAGTGGAGTGCAAATGTCACTATCTCCCATTAATATCACTGGTTACTTAATTAGGCCTTTCTGCACTACAGGTGTCACCTTTTTTTCACCTTATTTGGGATTTAGGATGTTCATGTTCTGTGTAAAGAAAGCTCTAAAGTTGCACACTTCTTCAGTAAAAAATTGTGAAACAAACTTTTAAAGTGAAATATGCGACTATGAATGAGGACACAATACAGGGAAAGCCTTCTATCTACCCAACACTAAAAACCTATTTTATAATCCAAGTTTCCTTCCCCTGCTACTGACCAATCTCCCTTCAGTACAGAAGAGAGAAGTAAACTTGAATCTCTTGGTGCCTAAATAATTCATGGTCCAATTTCATAGGAATTATTGCAGTTAAAAAGCTAATGATACCTTGAATGTTAGAAACTGGGCCAATACTAATGGGCGCTAACAAATCCCAGTTGTAGTAGGCATCCTCTGCATATTTTTCATTTAGTATATAGCCTGTAAATAATAAACTATATAACTAACTAGATATATTTCCTGCTCACTTGATGCTTTTGAGACTTACTCCATTCCATCATTAGAATCACAAGTCACTTAAATACAGGAAAGTTAGACTACTGTTTTTGTGAAACGTTCCATTGTGAAATAAAATGAAAGCAATATGGACTGCCTTTTTTGCAGTTTGCTATTAAAGCACAGTGTCTTACAGCACAAAATACAATTAAACTAAAATCATTTAAAAGTTATTTGCAGTTTTAACAGTTGTCTGGACTGAAAACAAAATAAAAAAGTATAGTACTGTATTACTGTTAGCACACGTCCTGACTTCTGATTTAATCTTCTTCATAGCTTAACTCATTTTGTGCCTTTCCCTTCCTTTTCAAAATCGTCACTGGCTGGAGCTTTTTATGGTCATGGATTTTATGTTGTCTATGGGATCTGGCCTTGGCCTCTCCTCACGTGTAGAGGACCAGCACCAAGTTTGTACCTCTTTGCACTACTCTCAATTACAAAAAAACTGATTGTTGCAATAAGAATTTTACTGTGCTACATAGAAAAGCCAAGTGGATGTGAAAGAGGGAAATATTTGATTGGGATGAAATATACCAGTATGCTAAGTAGCTTGAAGATGTAGTTTTAACAGCTTTTTATATCTTGTTTAATGAAAAGAAAAAAACCCATCTTTTATGCACCGTTTGATCTGTAGCCAGAAGTGTAATTGTCCCTCCAGACCTTGTGTTGGTATCCAAGAGCAGCAGCTTGCGCTAGGACCTCTTCCTCTACTAACCTCCAACTTTGCACTGAACTTTTTATTACTGCCTTTGTACGACAGCTGCCTGTCTCTGGACGCATGTGCGATCTTTGGTAAAAGCTCTTTTCTCTGTTTTTACAACTGTAGGGTTGTGTAGAACCCCCGTCACCCGCCTTAAGGCCGGGGCTCTGCCGGGGCCCGCCGTGTCCCCCTCGCCGGGCCCTCCCTGAGGGGGCACCGCGCCGCGGGGGCAGCGAGAGCAGGGCGCCTCCCTCTGTCTGTGTATCTCTGAGAACCAAATACTTTCATTAAACGATAATAAAGATATACAATATGGCCCCGCGTGGGGCGCGTTCGCTGTGACTCCGTAACTCTCCTGTACGTACATTAAACACTATTCTGGAATAAAACCCAGCGCCTGGCCGGCTCTGTGTTGGAACGGGGCGGGGAGGGGGCTCTGGGCGGGACGGCTGAGGGGGCGCGCGCGGCGCTCTCCGGGCGCCGCTGATTGGCTGCCGTGGGCAAGGGGCGGGCCTGGGTCGCGGCCGACGCTTCCTGCGGAAGCGCGCGGGCGGGGCCGCTCCTTCTGCCCGCTCCGCGCTGCCGCCATCATGGGTCGCATGCACGCTCCGGGGTGAGCCGCAGGGCTGGGCCGGGGCCACGCCTGGGGGGTGCCCCGAGACTGCTCTGGGGGGCTGGGGGAGCACCGCGAACCGGGCCGGGGGCGGGAGGGGTGCTGCGGGAGCGCTCCGGCGCGTGTGGGGATGGCGAGGGAGGCGGGCGGCCGTGCGGACATGGCGGCGGGGTGGGGAAGGCTCGGGCCGGGGGCCGAGTCCCTCAGCTCGGGCGCTGAGTGTGTGATGTGCTTCCTCCCGCAGAAAGGGCCTGTCCCAGTCGGCCTTGCCCTACAGGCGCAGCGTGCCCACGGTGAGTACCTTCCCCAGAGCCTTCTCCAGAACCTTCTCCAGAGCCTTCCTTCCCCGCCCCGTGCGCGCTCCGGGACCCACAGCGCAGCTCGCAGGTCCCACGGAGGGAAAGAAAACGAGATCTGTAGTGTTTGGCGTCATCACTTTCAAATTGTGGCCTGTGTGAATGCTTCCTTGGCATGTGATGGAGTAGGCTTCCTGGAGAGGTCTCCCTCTGTGGAAGCATTCAAAACCCACCTGGATGCAATCCTGTGTAATCTGCTGTAGCTGGCTCTGTGCTGGGCAGGGGTTGGATTAGATGATCTCCAGAAGTCCCTCAACCCTGAAAATTCCGTGGTTCTAAGATGGTCCTTAGTATAATGAGGAAGCAAGTGTCTTTTTCTAGCCAGATGGTTCGTTTGGCAGAGAAGTCTTTTTTCGTTTTCTATTCAAGTATTTTTTCAGATACTTCGAATCTGTAGACGGTAATTCCTGGAGATTGAATCATTGTTTTCACACTCGAGTTTGCAGTTGTGGAATAAATCGATTGCCTTCAAAAATACTTGAAACCAATTTGGTGGTCGGGGCCTAAAAGAGGTAGTTCTGGTGTGCTCTTAGTTTTTTCAAGGGTACTTCCACGTAAGAAGGCTTTCTCTGTCCTTCTTTGCAAGATCATTTCTTGGAGGATCTTTTTGTTGCCAGAAAGAACAATTTGTGGTCCATGTGCAAAAGCATAGAGTAAAAAACCAGTGAAATGAGAACATAAACACAAAATCTGAAATTAAATAGATGCCATTAAAAATAAGGTAATACGAAGCTGCTTGAAGTCCTACTAAGGGTTGAACAGTTCAATAACGATTAGGATGAGCAAATGCTATATTGGTTTTTTAAAAATTCTGTGGGGATTTTTTGCTTAGTTTTATTTAGATTTTGTCTTAAATGGTGATCTTTAGAGCACTTCCGTGTTTATTTTTGCTGTGCTTTTCTATTTCATACTGTGACAGTACTAAAAAGTAAAAATCAGGAGCTTCTGAAGCTCATGGCAAGTCAGGATAATGTAACTTCTTGCTGTTGTTTTCTCATTAATAATCAAGGAAGCAGTGGCTTTATCTGTACTGTTTAACTTAAAACTAATAGAAAAGGCACAGTCTTATCTTGGTAGGTTCATTTAATTTTTTAATTAATCAGTGTACTTCAAGTCTGATTTTTCACTTCTCTCTGTAGGTGCTTTACTGAGAGGTGGCTAAATGGGTCTCGGTTTTGTATTTGTCAAAGGACCTAGGTGAAGAATTCCTTCCCAAGGACAATGATTTTTTTTGTCTGTAACATTGGATTTGTGCTTCTGGTGTGGCAGTTAAAGTGAAATGATGATAAAGCAGTTGGTTGGAGGCTTTATGGAGTTTTTTAAATGGAGACTCATCTTTACCTCTGCCTTCCTTCATGACATTTCACTAGCACTATAGGTTTGTTATATGCTAAAAATTCCTGTATCATTAAAAGTGCAATTTCAGTTCTTTATTATTTCTGAGCATTAGAAAGCATCTATTTCTTAAACGATTTTTTTATTATTTATTATTTATTAAAAGTTTTCCTGTAGCTTGCCTCTGTATTAAGCAGTTGTTAAACAGTTTGGGTTTTTTTTGTTTTCTAATTTTCTTTAGTGGCTGAAACTTACTTCTGATGATGTAAAGGAACAGATCTACAAGTTGGCTAAAAAGGGCCTGACTCCCTCCCAGATTGGTAAGGATTATAAACTACTCCTGGATGGGGACAAACCCACATTTTTCTGACTGTAATATTTTAATTGTTCCTTCAACATATAGTAAATAAGGTGTTAAGAGAACACAGCAGTTCTGGTGTACCTGTGTTCACTGTGGGTACCACTGCGAGTCCTGGGATAACTCCCTGCCACAAGGATCAGCAAGCCCAACACCGGGACATTGTGTGTGTTGTTCTTGCAGGGAGCATATTTAATGAGGCAGTGGGTTTGTTTGTTTTGTTTTTCAAGTAGAAGACTGTTTCATCTTACAGCCTGTTCTTGGGAATGTTTCATCTTATAGCCTATCCTTAGGAATGGCCACTGATAGGTGTTACAGGGAAGTTTGGTGTGCCCAGTCTCCTGGAGGAAATTTTCCATACCAGGAGCCCTATGGGGTTTACAGAGCCAGGCACTGCAGCTGCACCATGGACTGGTTCTGGGGTTTGAACCCTTCCAGAGCTGAAGTGTTGTGGTCATGAGCTGTGTATGCAGTGTAAGTAGGTGCTGTGTAAATAAATGCTTTTTATTATTGTAATCCTGAGAGCAATACTAATTCCTTCTAGAGGGATCCATAGAATGATTGAATATGTTGCTTTAATGAGTCCTGTTGAAAATTTTCCAGTAGTATTGGCAAAGATGAGCACCTCACCTATCTAAGCATGATGGAAGAGTCAGTTGTCTTTCAAGTGTTCCCAGATAAAGTGTTTCAGCTTCTGTAAGTTGTATTTTGCTCACTTATTGTCTGCCATTTCTTCAGTTGCCACTGGAAAGGTTATAACTTGGGGAAGATCTTGTTTTGGATAGCTTGTAACTGTAAGGTCAGTTTCACAAGGTTGTTGGTCTATGTTTCTTCTTTTCAGTGTAAGATGTACATGTTTGTTTCAGGTGTGATCCTGAGGGATTCCCACGGTGTTGCCCAGGTTCGCTTTGTTACTGGCAACAAGATTCTGAGAATCCTGAAATCCAAGGGACTGGCCCCAGACCTCCCAGAGGATCTTTATCACCTGATCAAGAAAGCAGTTGCTGTTCGCAAGCATCTAGAGAGAAACAGAAAGGTGAGTGCTCCTTCAATTGGATAACTCGGTGTCTGTGATTTTAAATTACACAGTAGTTCAGGTGCAGCTTGACAAAGCAAAGACTCCTTGTGTGATGTTAGCCCCCCTTTGAGTAAACTCCTGAGGCTGGGGAGGCATTTTGAGCAAGAAAAATGGTCTTTGAAAAGGATTTTAAAAGCAGTGTTTAAACCATGTGTTTCTGGTCCTGCTCTGACTTTATTGAAGCTTTGGTAACAGAAATGTGAAGTTTGATTATTTGCTTTACTGAAACTCATCTGAATTGTGTATTGAGAAGTCCAAGTAGTTGTGATGTTGGGGTTGTAATGTAACTTTGTTTCCCAGGACAAAGATGCCAAGTTCCGCCTGATTCTGATCGAGAGCAGGATCCATAGGCTGGCTCGCTACTACAAAACCAAGAGGGTGCTGCCACCCAACTGGAAGTAGTAAGTCTTCTCCTGCATTCCTCTTGGCACTGAAGACTGCAAGGTCTTGTAAACTGTGCTGGGCTGTTTTTCAGAGGGTGAGGAGTGCATTGTAATAGGTGTGTATCACACACCAGGCAGCAGAGAGCAAGTATTTTCATAAATAATCAATGGAAAAATCCACGAAATTTACACCTGGGTTAAATGACTGTTGTAACTCTTGGATAAAAATCATGATCCTAACAAATGAAGTCACTACCAGGTGATTTTTAAAACACTTTAAACTGCAATCTTGGTTCTCAGGTACTTTTATAGTTGGAGTCACTTTCAGAGCTTAGTGAGAAATGGCTTAGTAGCTGTGACAAAAAGGAGAGTAACCTTTTCTCTAGGAGAGGTAACCACCATAGAATTCCCACAGATGTTAGGATTAGCCTTGTTTCTTCAAGGAGACTCAAGTGCAGCTAGTCTGGCCTTTAAATATATGGGTTTGTGCTGTCACCCTAGGATTTTTATTGTAGAAGGTAGAGTGAAATCTTAGGCCACAAAAATTTTTAAATTGTGATTTAGCTGCTGGTAGTAGTTAACTGATAGTTAAAACTTCTAACTGAAGTGTTGGTTTTGATAACTAGGTTGAAAAACTACCTCTGCAATTAATATTTCTCTCTTTTCCTCTCTTTTTAGTGAATCATCGACAGCTTCTGCCCTGGTCGCATAAGAGCTGGCTGTGACTAACTGAAAGAATAAATTTTCATTACCTGAGTTTGTGTTGTCTCTAAGTGCTTGGTGTGTTAGAGGCTTCTGTTTGTTTTAGGAAGCTGCATTGAACAGGATGTTTTCCAGGTGGAGCAGGCATGTGGCTGTGGTTTCCATATTGCTGTCCTGCAGTATCAAATCTGGGTTGTGCTTGTTGCAGTGCTACACCAGCTGGATCTAGGTGTCTGTGCTTAAATTGGTTTGGTTTTTTTATTACCTGAGAGCCTCAAGTTAGTGAAGTGTCCTGTTCATTCACTGCAGATGCATTTTATTCATGTGGGGCTGTGCCTCTGGTGTCCTGCAGAACTGGGGGAGAAAGCAGTGACAGCAGAAAGATGTAGAACTATAAAAGTTGCAGAAGGGGTTATGCAGGAAGTGAGGGGTTAAAACAAAATTGGGGAGGTTAATTAATTCATCACAGGTCATGTGGAGCTGTTGCTTTTGCAGAGAGCTTAAGCAGACCTCAGCCACCTCCTGGCAGTAACTTGCTGTCATTTGTAAGTAATTTAAGAGTAATCTTTGAGATCTGGGTAAATGTGGACAGCAGTTTTAGCTGCTCTCAGATGTGTCTTTACTGAAATAGTTTTCCCTAAACCCTAAGAGCAGGAGCTATTGGATAGTCATTGTTGCCAATATTATGTCTCCAGATTTCTGATAGCTTTACCTGAAGTAATTTTTCTCCTGAAGAAACAAAAGATATGAAAACATACAGGGGAAAAAAATCTCCTTTTCTAGGAGAAAATTATAAATGGAGTTACTCTGAGTTGCTTTTAAGTGTGGGTGCATTACTTGACTTTTACCACCTTGAGAAGTTGAATAAAGTACAGTGTAGGAGCTACTTCCTAGATCATAACTAGCAGGACCTGGATTTCACAGAAAAACGGCATTCCCCTGGCTAATGGCGCAGCTGAATACAGACCTGTGAGTGGGAGGCATGTGCAGCATTCCAGCCGCACTCGAAGTGCTGCTGTCTGTCCGAGTCCCTGCATGGGAGCAGCCCGGGACGCGCTCCCCTCGCTCCGCTGCCGAGCGCTGTGTGCAGGTGCGGGACGCGGCCGCGGGGGCGCCCGCAGCCGGGAGCGCTGCGGCTCCGCGGGCCGAGCAGCGCCGCCTGCGGGGCCGCCGCTCCCGGCCCGGGAACCGCCAAGGATTTCCGAGCTGCCAGCTGCTCCTGCGGCTCTGGGAGCTTGCTGGAGCTCAAGGTGTTCTCCTGAGGATGGAAGAAGAGGCGTGCACCATATCTCTTGTTGAGGAATGGTAATGGTGTTGTGACTGTACTGTTAGGTTCAGAGTTCTGCTTATATTGCTAAAGATTCTGTATTTCATACAGGCTAGTTTAGGTAAGTTATTCTCAGTAGGATTAATCATAAAATCAGCATGGGCTGTATTCAAAGGGACATTAGAGGTTACCCAGTTCTAACCCTCTGCCTCGGACAGAGACAACTCGGAGCCCCATCCAATCTGGTCTTGAACACTTCCAGGGATGGGGCAGCCAAAACCTCCCTGGGGAGGCAGTTCCAATGCCTCACCACTCTCACAGCAAGGAATTTGATCCTAATACCTAACCTAAACTCCCCCTCTGTATTTGGCCTCATTACTCCTTGTCCTGCCAGTACAGCTCCTGACAAAGTATCCCTCTCCAGCTTCCCTGGAGTCCCCTTCAGTACCCGGAAGGCTGCTGTGAGGTTTGCACACAGCCTCTTCTCCAGACTGGAAAACCCCAACTCTCCCATCCTGTCTTCATAGGGCAGCTGCTCCAGTTTTCTTCACCAACTTCATGGCCCTCCTCTGGATCTGCTCCAATAGTTCCACATCCATTTTACTTTGGAGACCCCAGGGCTGGATGCAGTGCTCCAGGTGGGGTCTCACTGGAGCAGAGCAGAGGGGCAGAATCCCCTGCCTTGACCTGCTGGTGGTGTTGTCACAGCCTAGGGATTGTCCATCCCTTACCCTTTGGATTGCCATAGCCACAGCAGGAGTTGGGCTCACTTGCCCCAGGGCTGTGTGCTCAGCAGCTGCTGTGGGAGCAGTGGGGCCAAGCTCTGGCAGGGGTAAATCCCCCCTGGAACCTGTGAAAATCAGCAGTGTGTCAGAGGGATGTGCTCCAGGAGGAAAAGGGAAGCATCAGGTGAGTTCATCATTTGTGCTACAGGGCTGTGAAACTCTCTCAGGTAGTCTGCTAACTGTTCTGCCATGCTCTGAGCACCAGGACTGCCCCAGGCAGCTCTGGACTGGTGATCCAGCTGCCCAGGAGAGTTAGTGGAGTCTGCCACTCTCTGTTAAGGTACAGTAACTTCTCTTGTCTGGAGAGATGTGGTAATGGGGATAAACCCAGGCATGCATATAGTTGCTCAAAATTAATTTTTTAAGGGCTAGCACAAACGGGCTTCCCTCTCCCTTAGCACTATGGCTGTTCTCAGGCTTTGGGTCCCACTGCCCTCTTGCTTTCTCCTGTCACTGTCACGTGCTCTATGGCTTCCCTTGCCTTGATTTAACCCTCAGAATATACTGGTTTGCCTTATTTCCTGCAGCAATGTACAAATTTTCAGCATTGCCTTTTTCTCTAGCAGCACTTTTTGCTCTCCCAACAGGTACAAATCTGAACAATGATTTTTTTTTTTTCCTATCCCAGTGTGAGCTTTTTCCTGCTTTTTGCTGGGGCACACATCAGAAAGGAGCTCTCGGCCGCTGTCACTTTCATCTCTCTTGGCCCTTCCTTCTCCAGAGAGGGGCAGCCCCCTTTTTGCAAATCAGTCAAGGCAATTTTCTTCCTTTCCTTTAGGTAACCTGAGTTTAGCCCACCCTGATTTGGGTCAGCTAGGGCAGCGCTCAAATGTATGAACACACCTTCATGTTTTCTTCACTCCAGCCTGGAATGGTAAGTCCAGAAAGGTCTTTGGTTGAATCAATACATGCCATGTGCAGTTTCTACCTCTATTTCTAGGAAAGCATTTCAAAGGTGACTGTTAAGTATGAAAGGGATTAACCTTGACAGGGATTTAAGGGAAAGCTTTGATTCAGTCATGGCCAGAGGACTCTCTTAGTGCTAGGTATCTCTTTATTCTGGAGGCTTTGGTGGTGTGGGACTGGTTCTGTTGTGGAGGCAAACAAATTATCCCTGATTTTTTTCTGATTGACAGTTGCTATTTACAGGTACCTCTTTGAAAAAAAAACCCAAAAAACAAAACAAAACAAAAACTTAGTAATTTATTTCAACTAAGGAGACTTGAACACCAGTTATTCTGCTGTTAAGTTATTGCCACTGCTGGAAACCATTTCTTTAGCTGAAAAGGGGCAAAAAAAGTAAACCAAGCTACAGCAGTGACAATCAGAAAAGGCAAGAAATTATGTGGATTTGTAAAGGTAGAGCTGCAAGTATGTGCTGCTTTGTTTTTTCTTATAAACAATTTGTTTCCAGTTGCATTTTCTGCTACTGTGCATTTTAATTTTCAGCTCAAAAAATCATTGTTTGCAAGTTAATACCAAATAGCAAAGAGTGAATGAAAAGTGCACCATGGTTTTTTCGGAGCGATGCTGTGTGTGTCACTTTCTCCCACTGTTTTCAGTGTCACTTACAGACCATGAAACACAGTGTAGTTAAAAAGCACCTCACGTGTTTCTCGGGGCTCACGGGCCGGTTTCTTTCCCCGTTCCCATTTAAATAAAGAGCAGTAGAGCCTCTGGAATTCACCAAAGGCAGGTCCGGTGCTCGCTGGGCTCTGGGATAGCTGGAGATTCTGGCTTAGGCTAATGCTGCTTCACGTTCATGCGGTTGTTTTGTTCTCCTTTCAATGCTGGGATCAAGCTCGTGAAAAAATGCGGCTGTTGCTGGGAAGTCCCTTCAATAACTCGGCACATTTGCATGACAATGGGTGGCTGTGCCCTGGTAACCTCCCTCCTTGGCCAGCACATATCTTGGCAGCAGGAAATGCTTCCAGTGTTTGCTGCTAATGGTGTGTCCGTGAATGTCCTTTTCTTGCTTCCAAGGATTTTTGGACATAGTTGCAGTTGGATAAATGAAGGCTTCCCTCTTTTTTTCTCCCCCCTCTCCTGGCCGCTTTCAGGATAAATTTTACCTCTGTTTGGGAATGTGTAACTTTTGTAATGAACAGTGCTGCTGATCAGTGGGAGTGCTTTCCTCTGGCCTCGGGATTTATTAGCGATGTTACCCAGCACAGATGCAGCCACAACTGGAGCTGAATTGATAAGGAAGGATAATGATAATGGCACGGCAATGCGTATGGGATGTGAGGCTAAACTACACATTGTACAGTGTGCTACAGGGCCTGGCGGCTACAGAAGGACTGGCAGCCCCTTTCTGGAGGCTCCCTCAGTGTTTGGGGCAAAGGAAATGAAGCACAGCCTCAGGTGAAACACTGGGTGGCAGGTAATTATGTCAACTGTGCCCGAGGCTAGAGGTGTACCTACATTAAAAGATCACCTGAGTTTTCCAGTGACTGCTGGTTTTACAGGCTGATATTTTATTCCCTTTGAGGCTGCTTACTCAAGACCCCTTTTCAGGTCAGAATTCTCCTTCTTCAGAGTCAGGAAGGGGCTTTCAAGTTTAGTGCAGCTGTCAGGGATCAATCTCTTTTACTGCTCCTTCAAGTTCTTTCTGATGCAGATGAATAATTTCCGCAGATCCCGAGTCCTGTGTTATTCCGGAGTGGGAAGAGGGTGACTGGTGTTTTGAACTGTAGAAGCTGTTGACTGACTGGGTGAAGAAACCAGTGACAGCCATTAAAAATTAATCAGGTTAAATGAACTTGGGAAGGATCTGAATCTAAGGGGAGCAGTTCTGATGGTGAAGGCATTTGAGATGTGCAAGGAAGGGGATGGAAATCTCTTTCAGTACAGTATATTTTAGTGGACATGGGGGCACACTGGAAGCTGTTGTGAAATACAGGCTATAAAAGAAATTGTTTCCTCATAAGGTCTTTTTTCCTGCTGCTTTGTTGTTACAGAAAAACCATAGCATCTGCCTTTTTTTTCTTTCTCTTTTTTTTTTTTTTTTTGAAAGTTCATCCCATCTTGCTCAGCTCTGCTGGCCTTGACAAAACTAGGACTATAAATTGATATATTCTCAGAAACTGCTGATAGAGCAATATCTATCTATTATATTGGGTATTCCATTTACACCTAAAACTCATGCTACAGATTACTCCTAACACATCACTTAGGTAGTTGTTCCTGATAACTTTTTCCACAGTAGATTCAGGTCTGGATTCTCTTTTGTTTTAGTATTCTGTTATTTTCAATATCTGACAAGCAATACAAGGATAATATTTTTAAATGGTATTTAGCTAGTCTCAATCAAGCTAGGATCTCAAAACCATATGTGATTAATAAATAAAGCCCTTGCTAACAAATAACATTCCTGTAATGTGCAAGGAGGTGCCAGTTTCACTGGTCCCAAATTGTTTGTGTGTTGGGTAATGACCTGGGAATAGTCAGTTTCTGGAGAGTGTTTAGTTTTCTGGAATTCACCAAATGCGAGTGTTGCAAATGTGATGCTGCAGAAACACCATTTCACTGATGTCCAGCTCTTATGTAGTAGTTTTGACCCATAAATTCAGCGGTGTGTGTGAAAACAGAGTGGACATCCCCCAGCTTTGCAGGGTGACAGAGGCATAAAGCAGTGAAAGGGTTTGCTTGGGGCAGCAGGAGAGCTTGGCAGCAGCTCTGAGGTCCTGGGTCCCAGTCTGGTGTCCTGCCTGTGGTAGTTGCACTTTAACCAGAGCTGGGTGTTTATATGTAAATGGCCTGCATGGGCAGTGGTGCAGAGCAGAGCATGGAGGCAGCTCACAGAGGCTTTTGGGACCATGGCACTGACTCCTGGCACAGGATCCCAGAGTGTGGCTCTTGGTGGACAGCAGCGGGCAGTTACAATAATTCCTCTTTGCACTGATGGAGGTACAAGGCTTAGAGAGGAGGGAACCCTTCCCCAGCCTCTTCCTGCCCAGGGTGGGGAGCGGGCTGGACCTTCCTTCCTTAAAGGAGCACCAGGGAAATGCAGCCAGCTGTGTCTCTGAGATTTGTCTACCTGGTTGTGCTCTTGGGCCCACAACTCAGTTCTTCTGTCAGCTCAAAGCAGACCGTGATCTGGTCTCCTGCTGTTAGTTTGCCTTTCTGAGTATGGCAAATTTGGGTGTAGGGAAGGAGGACATAAAAAGCAGGAAAATTAAGGAGCTTGGCCCTGTTGTACAGTTGAGACACTGTCACTTCTCAGATTTGAAACTTCGCTTACAAGTTCTGTGGTAAATTCCTGCACAATATTCACCTCAATTAGGCGGCCAAATATACAGGATTTTCCTTTCAGTACAGGTAAATTCTGTGTTTCAGTGATCTCTGGAAAGTGTCTCCTCTTCTTAACAAAGATCACTCCCTTCTGCAGCTGTTTAATAAAACTCTGAGAGCTGCAAATCAGCCAAGTAAAAAATTCTGTTTCATGGAATGATTCCTGTCAGCCTTGTTTCTGATTAAGAGATCCAACTAATAGGGTTAAATCGGAGCAGTTTAATGGAACAATGTTATTTAAGCAAAGCAATCATGTCCTGCTGCAGCATTGTTTGGTATTAAACAGCAATTAGATTTGTCTGCCCAACAGAATTGCAAAGCTCCTCTGAAAGCAGCTGTAATCGGAAATGTCACACTGCAGATACCAGTGATAGATATGGTCAAACAAAACACAGGCTTTGGCTGCAGCTCCTCACATTGATGGGTAATCCCATGGCATGCAGCAGTTTAGGGCTGTTTATGTAGCTTGCAGTTTGGGTTAGGATTATTCCTTCCACTGTACTCTCCAAGCTCGTGTTTTTCTCTCCAGCGTGCCGCCGACAGCCAGGTTAAACTGGAGGGTTCTGTCTCCTCACTTACTCTGTAGTGAAGGTCAAGTGAAATGGCATTTGGGATGGTGAACCTGAGGTTTACCCAGCCGTGCTGGATATAACAGCACATGCATTGCACTCCACTCTGATGTCTTTGCTCACTCTGGAAGCACAAGGAACTGAGCAGCAGTTTTGGAAAGCAGCAGAGGTGGGTCATGCAAGAGCCAGCACCAACAGTAAAGCAGATGTGCTGAAGTGCTGATTTAGAGGGGTGTTCCACAGACACATTACTGGATTTGGTTCAGCAGGCTGCATGGGAACTTCCACAAGGGACACTTTGTGGATTGCACAAATCTCTATCTCCCAGACTCATGCAAATTTGTGAGAATTTTTTCTTAAAAACACCCCTAGAACATGTTGAATGTGTGTCAGCCAGTGTTAAAAAGCAGAACTTTTATTAGGCACAATACCCTAAATAAGAATCCTTCCTCTAAGCACCCTGACTTTTAATCCTTGAACATTTGTGTTAGAAATGTGTTAGAAGTGAAAGAAAGCTGTGTTAGCATCAGGCTACAGAGTAGGTACAAGTGCATGATGTGGGTAAAAGAGCTGGTCATGGCTGTATTTTTAGTCTTCATATTTCCTCTCCTGTGAGCTGAGATAGTAGGAAATTGCCTCTTGCTCTGTGTTTTTTGTGGGAAGACACAGATGCTGTGAAGAAGTGTTAAGGTGTAGTTGTCCTGGAGGTCTGCAGCAGTGGCATTGCTACGTGTCTTTATGGCCACAAAAACCAGCAATAGACCATAGATTAGATTGTGCTGGGTGTTTATCTCAAGCAGTGGGGTTTTTTTTCTGCTCCCTAGCCCCTGTGTACTCCTGCACTTATCAAAGCACTAAAACTCATCAGGGAATGTGTTCAAATGCCTGGAGTCCTGATGTGTGTTATTTGTGACTTTCTCTGATCAGTGACATTTAGATGTAGCTGAGGTTGTCTGAATGCTGTGTCTTCTATCACTTCCACTCCAAAATGGTGTATCCTGGTGATCCCCACTTCCATGGCTGGAAAAAGTGCCAAGCCTCATTTGTGTTCATTCTGGCTTCAACTTGCTTTAGGGGTGAGGATCTCAGGCAGAACAATGACTCTGTATCTGTGCACGGTGGATATATTCCCTGTTCATCAGGTGTGTGGCTGTTTCCTGTTATCTGACCCTCTTTCCCTCTCCTGCCACGGGCACTTTTGGCATCACTGGTCGTCACCACTCAGCGAAGGGGACCCAGAAGTTTTCTCAGCGGCAGTGTAGGGTGCAGTTTACCCTTGGAGCAATGCTGGTGTGGCAGCCTGCTGCTGCTGCAATTGCGATCCAGTCTGGATGTGCAGGTGCAGCTTGGTGTGCAGGCAGCAGATGTGACCCAAGGATGGAGGTGGAGCAGGAAGGGGAGGCAGAAGAGGATGCCAGCAGCACGTGTGTCTGTTCAATGCTGCCTGCAGGGTCAGCTCTGCCTGGCAGCTGGCTCAGGGCAGCACAGAAGTGACTGGGTGTGTGGGTCACGCAGCTCACACCGTGCTGGGGGAGGCTTGGCACTTCAGCAGCTTTCTCTCCATGCCTGCCTGGTGCCACCAACCCAGCAAATCTGGGAAACTATGTGTGAGATGGGTTGCTGTGGCCTGGTAGCAGGAGGCTGCTGCCACCAATGCCTTTTCTGGGAGACTCTCTTCCTCTCCCTGCTCTGTGACCCACATAAATCTGGATAAAAAGGGGGACAGCCAAGAGAAAGAAGCTTTGGCACAGACACATTGCCCAGCATCGATACAGGCCACAGCCCAAGCAGCCCAGTGAGGGGCAAGTCAAACAGAAAATTAGGATAATTAGTTTTATATGTGGCAGTGTTGTAGTTCCTCTCAGAGGGACCCCAAACTTCTTAGAAGAGTAGTTTTTTCTCTTTTAATTTTTGTTCAAATGTTTCTTCCCTCAGTCTTGAATTAATCTGAGTGCTTTTCATAGGTTAATCTGCCTCTTTACCCTTGAGGGTAATTGAGAAGTCACTGAGTTTGCATTTTTTTTCTCTTTATCTTTCAAATGTCTGTACGCCATTGTCTTTTTTTTTTTTAATTCATTAAACCCCCCTATAGTTCTTTTACAGTTCAAATTTGCTACAAAAGGAAGATTCAAATTGCACCATTCTCTATGGAGAACGATGAGTGTGTTATGTAGGGGTGCAGTTCCTGTTCTTGACGTAATAACTCTGGTAACAAAGACACCTTTCTTCAAGGTACCTTCCTTCAATTACTCTTTTATTTTTCTTTCTTTGCTAATGTTAATAATTCAGTATGTGGAAACCAAGTCTTAAAGGGAGATCAATGCTTTGTGTCCCGACATTTTGAATTTCAGTTCCTTTGGTAAATGCAGTCCCTGGTGTGTGTTTGGGCTCTAACCCTGGAGCATTAAGCCAGGAGAGGACAGTACTGTGAGTCAAGGCCTCAGAGCAGTTTGTCTTCACCTTTTAGAATTGTTTATCCAATCCCCTGGGAAAGCCTTTTAGTACTGCACTGTATTTTATAGTGCCTGCTTTTCCTGTTAAGGAAGGAGTACTTAGGGAAGGCAAGGGGAGCACTGGGTTTTGCACAACAGTAATTACTTCAGGCTTCAATACCAGGGACCTTTTGACCTAAAGCCACTCAGGCTGATTCTGTCATGTTTAATCCCTCATGCCCCATCCGTCCCTGAGAGCCTGCAGAGGTGTCCTGTTCTTTGCCCCGAGCCAAAGAGCTTCTGATACATATAAACAATGCCTTAAAGGTAAAATTCATGTGCTGTTTCACTTCAAATTATGCACTGTAGCCTTCAGGAATTGCTCTCAAGCTTTGAGGAGAAGCTATGCTTTTGTTGGGAGGCTGTGATGGCTGGTGGTTAAAGCCTGAAAAAAGCTGAGATTATGGATTGTTTCTCTTCTGTTCCTGCCCAGCAGATTTACCCAGAGCTGGTTGCTAATTGCTGAGCCTTTGGAATCAGTTTAACATTTTGGCTACATGTTTTTGTTTCCTCAGGGCTGGCTCTGCCCAAATAGCACAATTTAGTCATTGTTTAGTTTTCAGACTGAATGCTTCATGCAGGTGTGGGTAGCCAGTGGCTTCTTTGCTGGTTGTTAAAATCAGGCAGTTTTGTTAGCCACTGTTTTTTGTTTCTTCATAAATTCTGGATGTAGAAGTACAGACACAAACAAGCAGAGTGTTAATTAAGAGTCTTTTTGGCCTTATTACTTAGTTTGTCCTTGGATTGGCCCACTCTTAATTACTACCCGGTTACTATTGCTATTATTCTTGTTTAATGAGATAATCCAAATAATCTCATTTCAGTTTCACAGATCATTAGATCCAACACACTTATTAATAAGGCATTTGTGAGCTCTTTATGTCCACTCAGCTGTTTTCAGTCCTTCTCTTATCCTCTGTGATGGAGGGAAGGGATGTGCTGAACATTTTGTAGCTGGATATGTTTCCTCAAAGTATTAGCACTTGCCTCTATACGTTGTTTGAACAGCTGCTTCTTTTTGTTAACTGCAGTAATAAAAACGTTGTACATCTTGGACAGAGGTGTTGACTGCGGCAGCGAGGAGCGGCTCTGGCAAAGCGGGAGCTGCTGCCTCCTCTCTCCTGCCAGGAAGGGTCACCTTTCCCAGCCAGGCAGGAAGGGGCAGCAGGTGCGGGGCTGCTCCGCTCCGCTGGCAGCAGGGTGACAGCGAGCAGGGCCATTCTGTGCCAGCTTCCCAGCCACAGCCAAAGGCCAGGAGGCACTGAGGGGATGGACCATCTAGTTCATTGCTGCCCGATCTTTCCAGCAGCACGCTCACCGTGCGGCCAACTACCTGTTCTTCGGGTGTCCCCAGGGCACAGTGCCACCCACAGAGTGTCCCCAGCCTTGTTGGCTGTTTGTGAGCCCCTCTCAAACTCTCGGGTGTTAACTCTCGGGTGACATGTGCCTCGGAGCAGGGCATGTGGGTCAGGTGTGCCTGCTGGGATGGCAGGGGGTAGGTGTGCCCTTGGCTGAAGCCTGGCGGTGTCCTGTTACCCCGTGCATCTCCTGCTGACACCGATACCCATGCCCGTCCTCTAAGGCTGTGCCTCAAATGGAGCCTTTGGCTAGGGCTCGGAGAGGGGCGCTTGGATATCTGTTTGCTTGCCAGGACCGTGGCGTTTAAAACAGTGACAATTCTCTAAAGAATTGAAATGAACAGGTGTGTGTGGCTATGCTTTTGTGCCAACAAAGGAAAAACTCCAGTTTTTGCGTACACACGTGTGAATAAAATGCAAAGAGTAACACATACTTCAGTGCTTTTGGTAGAGTGAACCTTTGGCTCTGGAGGATGTGAGCTCTCCTGGTCATGTCAGTGACTTTGTCTCAGGGGTTCAGAACCAGGCACACACTGCTGACTCAGAACAGTGATCCAGCAGAGAAATAGCAAAAGGGTTAAAATAATCATCCTCATTTTGTTGTTGCTGTCTGAGCAGCTGAAGTTCCACCTATTCTGTGAGACTCTTCTCCCTGCTGTGTCACCCACGTGTGCCTGTGACAGAGATGGAAGGAGAGCTGCTAGAAAGGACTGCGGCTGGAGGCCCCATCTGTGTGTGGCACAGGCCAAGGCCCATGGTTCTGTTAAGCCTGGAACTTGCTGTAAAGGCAAGATCTAAAGGCTGCTGCTCTGAGTTGATGATTTCTCAGGGCCCACTGAAGCTGTTCTTTGCAGGAGGGAGGATTCCATCTGCTCCACTCATGGTCACCGTGGGCCTGTCTACACCCCTACATGGCTGGGAAGTCCAGCCAGGCCCCTGACTTAGCCTGCACTCAGATGCAAAAGTCTTTAGCCTGATTAAGTGTTAACTCTTTGTAAGGAAATGTGCCTTGAGGCTCTGGATTTCTCATGTGATCCCAGCCCTGCTTAAGCAGGATTTAGCAGTCTCCTCCTCAAGGCCCTCTTCCTACCCCTCTGTCCTTCCCTGGGTGTCAGCAGGGTGCTGAGCTGGACTGGGAGACAATAGAGTTTGAGAAGGAAAAAAACCAAACCATAAAGCAAGTGGGGGAGTTATTTGGTTGATTTTTAAAAAGAAATTCAAAGTCTTTTCTCTGATCTGTTTTCCCATGTTGCTGCACAAACAGCTCTGCCAGGAAGCGGAGCAAAGGCAGGAGCAGCCTCTGCCTCAAAAGCGACAGGGATTGCATAAGGTTTGTTTTTGTGTCTGGTGGCAGGGCCAGCCACAACGCTGAGCTAATGCCATCTGCACGGGCGCTGCGGCGCTGTCACCGGGGCCGTGCCAGGGCTGCTGGCTGTGGGGCTGTCACCGGGGCCCTGCGGGGCTGTCACCAGGGCCGTGCCAAGACAACTGGCTGTGAGGCTGCCATCAGGGCCTTGCCAGGGCTGTGCTAGGGCTGCTGGCTGCGGGGCTGTCACCAGGGCCATGCCAGGCCGGCTGTGGGGCTGTCACCAGGGCAATGCCAGGCCGGCTGTGGGGCTGTCACCAGGGCCATGCCAGGCCAGCTGTGGGGCTGTCACCAGGGCAATGCCAGGCCGGCTGCAGTGCTGTCACCAGGGCCATGCCAGGGTGGCTGGCTGCGGGCCTGTAACCAGGGCTGTCACCAGGGCCATGCCAGGGTGGCTGGCTGCGGGCCTGTAACCAGGGCTGTCACCAGGGCCATGCCAGGGTGGCTGGCTGCAGGGCTGTCACCAGGGCTGTCACCAGTGTCTCCCAGTGCTGCTGCCCAGCACAACAGTGCCATGTGCCAGTGCTGCTAAGCGCTCCGGGGCAGCTGCCTGTGCTCACTGCAGTCTGAGCAGAGCTGCTGGCTCTCCTTACGTACCCTTGGAGAGTAGAGAATGAGCTTAAGGATGGATAATCCAGGCTAACTCTACAGTGAAAACAAGTGCCTTACCTCACATATCACCCAAGTCTCTCCTGCCTTCCCAAACCTCCGGCTCCCCCATCCTTCAGCAGCAGCTGATATTCTCCTGGCACAGGCTAGAGCAGGGAAAATTAATTGTGCTGTAATGACAACTCCCCTCTCAGAACCTGGCCTTCTGCTCACTGTAAATGAAGGGCAATCTGTGGCCTATCAACAGACTGTTTCCACTGGGGAAACAGCCTCACACTTCTCAGATTTCCCTTTACACTACTGACTATTGGCATCTTTTCCTACCTCAAGATCTGCTACATTGGTGCAAAGGGTTTTTTTCTCTTTAATTAATTTCTTTCAGCTCTGTCAGGATAGAGGGTAATTAAATGCTTCAGTATCTTGTCTTAAAAATGCCACTTTTCAGAGGAATTGTCTTAATGAGCCTGTTTTTCAGTATAGCAGAGGCTCATCTATTAGTCCAGTGTATATTTTTAGAACATGGCATTAGCCAGAAAAGCCCATTAGATCGTTATACAAGTGGCTGAATCAGCAAACTGTATCTGCTGCTATTCTGTCAAAGCAATAACGTTAACATTATCAAAGTGATTAAAAGCCATTCATTCATTTTGCATCTGGGTTGACAAGTTCATTCCTGCAGAGGCGCACAGTGCGAAGCTGGGAGAAAGGAAAACTAAAAGCTCATCATCTCCCTCAACCTGAAGATCTACCAGTGTGTGACAGATGCAATCAAAACATGACAATTGAGTGGAACACCGGACGCCTGTGTTCTGTCACACGGTGGGTTGTCACTGACAAAGCAAAATCAGCCTTAGCCTGGGACCCTTTTTAAGGATTTGCATCTTTCTGTGGCAAAAAAGCAGTGTGTGCTGGAACAGGGCAGGGTTTCCACCACAAAAACCCTTGTACTTCAGCTCTGGGCCATCCTCCTGGAATTTCAGAGCAATAGAGGTGCTGCTGGCCTTTCCTCTGGGCTTGTTGCAGGTGTGTTGGGCCAGTGGCTTCCCTGGATCCTCCCCCTCAGGAACCATGAGGGCTGGCTACTCTAGCTGCAGTTCTTGGCCTTGGCAGGGCTGTTTGTCCGGTGTTTATACAGAGAGCAGAAGCAATGGGAGGATGAACAAGTGTTGGCATCACTGTCATGACCTTTCTGGCAAAGCTGAGTAGACAGAAAGCTTTGATTCCTGAGGACTGCCTGGGGAAGCTGCTCAATTAACTTGTTTGCAAAAGGTGCAGCATATCCAAATCCTTCCCATGGAGAGGGCACAATCCAATGGTAAAGGCCATGGGAGCTGCAAGAGCAGACCCTGAGGCTGAATTGAGCTTTTGGCCTGACTGAGAGATTTGCATTTAAAGGCCTCTGGTTTCTGCTAACAAATACAAAGCAGCTTTGAGTTCTGCAGGTCAAATGGTGCATCAAGGAAGAGAAAAGGCAGAGGAGAAGAAGGGCAAGCTGTCACTTGGTAAAAATCCACCACCTGCTTCCATCAGTGATCCCACCTACTCAGCTCTGGTCAGTACCTGAATGTGCTGCATTGCATTAAAAAGCAAACCAGTGAGTTATCACACTGGGGTACATGTAAGTTTTTTCCCATGTTGTGGATTGTCTAAATTCTGCTGATGTCAGTGTGACCCTTTATTAGGGATTCATTGTAATGCCATGAGCCTGTTGTGGCCAAGTGTCACTAACACTGTGTGTCTGTTTGAAACCAGTGTCCTTGTGATTGCACCTGTGTCACTGTGAGTGTCAGACTGGTGTGCTCTCTGTGCTTTTGCATGCCTGTCCAGGGGGTAGTTGCCTTTTTGATGGTTGGTGTCCATGCTACACACAAATTAGTCTTTCCTACTATTGTGAAGAAAACTGACCTTTTTTTTTCATTTCTTAATCTGCAAATAATAAAAAAGTAGCAAATCTGATGGTTGATGCTTATACAGGGGAGAATTCCTCCAGTATCAGTGATTCCTCCAGGGCATCAGTGATATTCTCAGAGCCATGAAAATGAAAAAATCCATTAGAACTCTGGATGATTTAGGCACTTTAGTTATCAAATTGAACTGCAGTTTTGGTTTCCCTTTCCCATTTCTAGGCAACTTTGTAGTCACTTGGTCTCCTGCTCATTGAATTTGTGCCTTCATCGTACTCTTCAATTCAAGAAAGTGAATGCATTTAGC
Source organism: Camarhynchus parvulus (assembly GCF_901933205.1). Classification (NCBI taxonomy): domain Eukaryota; kingdom Metazoa; phylum Chordata; class Aves; order Passeriformes; family Thraupidae; genus Camarhynchus; species Camarhynchus parvulus. The sequence goes on along the minus strand of NC_044575.1, from coordinate 12,803,516 downwards.
AGTTTGTCTGCATTGCCTGCTAATATGAATATGCCTGGGAAACTAATTTTTTTTTATAAATGGTGAATTCAAATTGTCAGGTAACTGTGAGAGTTGATAAATAGTGGTGTTTTATTTTGAGGAGTGGATTTGAACTTCTGAAAGGCATTTAAAACTGCACAGAATTGTTATTAGGTTCAGTCTGATTAAGGTACCTTGGTAGAAAAGTTCAGAAAAGAGAATTGCAAAAGCAGAACTCTCTGTGCAGTCCTGGCAATGACAGAGACATGAGGATGAACACCTGAATATTTCATATCCAATAAGACAAACTTAATGATCTACAGTTGCTTTTTGTCTATTTTATCTATTGAAAGTGTGGGCATCCATTTTTATCGGTGGGCACTTTGTAAATACCCTTATCCCACTGGATTGTATTGGCTAAATTGTGTGTAGAGCATTCCCTTGAAGTGTCTGCCACAAGAGAGCAGTGTTGGTGTGATAAGCTGGCAGAGCATGCCTCGGGTAGTGGAACTCTTCCATCAAAATGCTGCACGCTGAAATGCTGCAAGAGAAATTCAAATGCAGCACAACAAATCTTCTGGGAGCTCAGCAGGATTAAGGGATAAAAATAATGAATGGGGCCTAATTTCTGGTATTGAGATTTGAGTTTCTTAAAGGCATCATTGATATGACTGTGGGCTCTGGAAAATTTCAAGGAGTTGAAAATTTCATCATACTGCTGATAATCTAAATATGTTTTTTCCTTTTTTCCCCCCTCCAGTGTGACTCCATTGAAAACAGTGCTGTTTAGTTGGTCTCTCTGAGAGAGTAATCTGCTCATGTGTGTATATTTGGGTAGGGCGGCCTACAGGAAAGATGGAGAGGGACTATTTACAAGGGCATCTAGTGACAGCAGGGAATGGCTTCAAATAAAAGAGCAGGTTTAAATTATATGTTAGGAAAAACTTTACTGTGAGGGTTGTGAGGCGCTGGCACAAATTGCCCAGAGAAGCTGTGCATGCCCCATCCCTGGCAGTGTCCAAGGCCAGGCTGGATGGGGCTCTGAGCATCCTGGGATAGTGCAAGGTGTCCCTGCCCATGGCAGGGGGTTGGAATGGGATAATCTTTAAGGTCCCCTCCAACCCAGGCCATTCTATGATTTCCAGAGCTGACTCCAAGCTCTGTGGAGCCACAGACTTGGAATTCTGTGGATATTGAATGCTGGGTAAGGCTCCGTAGCACCCAGATTCATTTTTAAACACATAACCCAGTCTGCTGAGCTCTGTGCTTTTGGACAAGCGCAAATCTACTGCTCTGCTGCAGATGCCAAAATCCCAGTTATATGAAACAATTATTAGATTCACTGCACCTATACTTTCCTGGTTGGAGACCAGAGCTGCAGCAGTACTTGAAACATATGACTGCCAATTTCTCCTCAAAAAAAGAAAAAAAATTAAAGTTTTTTGTTGAGAAGCTGGTATGGATTAGTCTGGAAATAATTAACCCTAATTGACCTTAATTAACCTTAACCTTACCAGCTTGGTAATGAAAATCTGTCTCAATATTACAAATTATAACTGCTTTCAGCCTTGATCAAATTACTGATTTTCACTAAAATGTATTACAAACATTTTTCTGTCAATAAAAGCCAATACTAAATTTTTTTAAGTATGTGCCTGATGGCTCTTGACTTGAAAGCCTGGACTCTGATCTTAAAACTGCCACTTCACTCTGTGGCTGTCAATGATCTGTTTCCATGTGATGGAGAACTTGCTATCTAAAAATGACATGGCAAGTATGTGTCAAATAGAGATCCTACAGAAGCCAGGCTCAGGCTTAAGAAAGCAGGATGGATTACTCTGAAGACAAGATGTTTTTAAAGGAGAAAAGGATGTAAATGGGGAAAAGTTGCTATGGGGTTTAAAAGAGATGAAAAATGATCCAGTCATGGAGCAACATTTTAAGCTTGAAGTGAGTGGAAGAGTGATAGTAGACTGCACTCTCTTTTGGTGCAATAAAATGCTGAACTTAGCAGAAATGGATCAGCAGATAATTTGTTCCATTTGGAGGAGACCAACAACAGCAGTTGGGTGAGAGGAGAGCATGGCTGTACTACATCAGACTGTTGTGGTCTAGACAGGTCGCTGGCCTTTCTCCAAGTATCTGCCACTGGATGCTTAGGAAGGGGTAGCAGAAATGCATGTGACAAGTTTATAATTACTTTTCTCCTGCTTTACCCATACATTTTTAACAGACAAATAGGGAGAAGGGGTCACAGTGTGCAAGCAGTACCTTGTAGGTGAGAATGGGAGCTGGGATAAAATCTATCTGAACTGATTAGCCAAATTAGTGCACTTGCTAAAGTAGCCAAAACTGAGCTTCATTTTGACTAAAAATAGTTCTCTTATCTAAATATGTCATGTACCCACTATGCCTTCCACTTCCGAAATGCTATCGCAGCTGCAGTGTCCTGCATCCTAAATTTAGAACCATTCATGCCACTGAATTTTCCAGTACAGTAGATGGATGCAGCAGCTTTTTTAGAAACTGAAAAATAGGAAAGGTTAAGAATAACATAATGCGGAGCCGCCATTGTGAAATATCTGTGCTTCATCTTTGGTAGCCATTAGTGTCTTCAGTTCTTTAAGTAATGCTGATACAAAATGTGTGGGGATTTTAGTGCCTGAATTATCAGAGATGGTTCTGTTTTTTTCTAGAATGCTGATGAGTGTCCTTGACACTCCTTTTGTGAAACAGTGTATTTGACTACAATCTGTGAGTCACACAGGGCATGAACTGTACTGGCTGCTTACTGCTGTAAGTCGAATTTGAATGTGAAATATATCCCTAATATGCAGCAAGATGAGACAAAGGACCGCAGAGCTTTATAGATCTATAGCATTTCATGAGCCCTCACAAATAGAGGTTGTTTGGGATTTGTCTGGTTTTTGTTGTTGCGTTTTTTTTCACAGGTACACACAGAAACAAGGTCACAAAATCTTTTTTTTTCTCCTGCTCATATACAGTTGTCAGCACAACAGCCCACATTATATCTGATAGCCAGTATATTTTCATACTTTAGGACTTTCCAAAATACCTTTCACTAAATCCAGGTCTGAATGAAAAGTGTATGCTAACAGTTTAATAGTCTCTGTTATTAAATGGTTGGAAACTCTTTCTTTATGTTTTGTCTAATCAAAATTTCTTTGGGAGATACAAAACCCCACTCTGTTGACAGAGTAGGTGGGTGAGCTTTTATGTTTAGTTTAACTCTTTATGTTTAGATTAGTTATAAGGATGCTCATCAGATGACAAACTGAGCAGAGTTCTTGAAACAGCCTGAATTGCTTTTAGATCTAGTAAAATGCATATGAAATGTTGTGTTTGTTTGTTTGTGTTTTGCCAGTTCTTGCCAGTTACCACCTTAAAAATCTGGCAGTGTTACACTTGAGTGTAAATTATGACTTCACAAAACAAAGTTGCATTTTTGTGTCTGGCCAAAGATGCAGAAATCTTGAGAGACTAGTAGATTAATAGTAAATCTCCTGATTTCCTGTAATCTTTACACCTTTTTCCCTTTTGGAAACTCTATAAATTCTAGATACTGAGAATCAAGCTCTTAAGCTGGATTCCTAAAGTGACTTAGAACATAAAAATCCAATGAATGGTAGAGAAGCGGGGGGGAAAAAAGGTGTTTTCTGACAGTGTGAACATCAAAATGCAGCTCCTCATGGTGGTCAGGCAAGAGCAGTCTTTAGACTCAACTCTGTGAGCAGTGCTCAAAGTGGATTTCATGCTCACACGTCCTCCTTTGTGTTGGTGAAAAGAGAGGCTCCTGCCCAATGCGGGCCGGCGGGGCTGGGATGCCATTCCCAAAGTGGGCTGGCTGCGAGTCTGCTGCTCTCCCTGCACTGCCTGCTCTCCGAGAGAGACAATTTTGTTGTCATCTGCAATTTCAGTGCTTTTCAGAGAGCTGCAATTCCCTCGTAGGGAAGTTGTTGCCATAAGAGTAATCCTTACAGTGAGTAGGAGTAAGAGCTTGCAGGTGGGTTGGTGTTTCAGTCACCTGGGATTGAGTGGGGCTCCTGCAACAGCTGGATTGTTTGAGGGCTTTTTAAAAAATCAGACTTTTGTATTTTTTTTTAACTTTTCTTCTAATTCTTCATTTAAGAAGGGAGAGCTAGGGTGAGCATCCTCCTTAGGAAGTAATGAATTTTGCATCTTAAGCCAAATTGTTCTTTTCAGAACTGGACTTCATGACAATTTGCTTTTGGAGGGACCAGATGGGTTTGACGCCTGTCTGAACTCTGTCATTATCTTCTAAATCTCCAGGTGTAACCTCTGACCCTTCTCTGAGGCATCTCTTTGCTGACAAACCTGAAATCCCAGTTGTTAGCTACCTCACCCGGCTTGTTTTCAATTCTAATTCCTCAGCTTTCGGGTGAGCCAGTAAAACCTAGGTCCCTTTGGCTGTTTTCAGTTGAGGAGGGCACACTGCCATTTTCCAGCAAGTTGGCATTCCCAGCAAGTTCTGTTTTGTAATCACCCAGGCTAGCACTCTGGAAAACAGATTTGACCATTTCTTTCTTAAAAAACAACTCAATTTCTCACCACAATTACCTCAAACAGTTCTGTGGCAGTTTCACAGCTATGGCAATCATTAGGAATGTTCATTATTGCCTTCTTTATCGTGCCTGCCTTTAGTCACACATTAAATACACGTTGCTCTCTGAGACTCTGCAGCTCTCTTTGTGCATTGTGTGACCCCATACCTGGACCTTTAATCAGCCTGTGGGAGTGCTCCTGTATCACACTTCCTGAGGTGAAGAATAGGGCTCTGTAAGAGAAAGTGACTCAGGATCAAAGATTAATAATCACCCTTTCATTGTTGCTTTTGCCATTTTTCCATTTCAGAATAAAAGGCATTAAATTTGAGGGGAGGGAAAGTAGAATTTTAGGCAGCGTGATTTATGTCACACTATATTTTTAGATCCTTTAAGTATTTTAGTCAAAAAGCTAAAGGTTGCTAGAGTATGAACTGTGGGATATCTGCTCACAATTGGCTCAGAGGCTGTTTACAGCAGAATGTTCCTGCTCTTAAAGGCAGAGCCAGAGCTGAACTTTTTGCAAAGGTTTGAGGTGGGATTTGGTTCAGAATATGATTTGCTGTTAGAGCAGCTACAGGCCCCTGCTGAAATCAGAGCTTCCTTTTGCTAAGTGGCTCATGTCAATTAAGAGGCAGATTCACAATATGAAGAAAAAGGACAGAACAAGAGTGCAAGAAAGGAAACATTATTTTCCTTTGTATATTTGTAAGATGACAACTGAGTCTGAAACTTTATGAAATATTTGGGAACTGAACTCAGATGTTCCAGGCCAGTGTTCAATCATAAGATATCCTTCCTCTGGTTTGTTGCATGGCTGGAATGAGAGTAGAGTGAAATAAATCCTCGAGCTACTCTGCTTGTGTTTGGCAGCTCTGTCATGAGCTTCTGTCTGTATGTGCTTCCCTTTGCCCTTGCTTCCCATTCCCATGCACTGAAATTTCACTGCTGCAAAATTTCAGCTCTTCAGTAACAAAGATGTTCCGAAAAAAGGTCAAGTGACAGTTTAAGTAAAGGTCTCTGCCTGGCCCTTCACCCTGCCAGAAAGTTTGCAAGTAAAATGCAAACCTAAGGGATTTTATTAAGCTTTGCTTTCTGCTGTGTTAGAATAGTTCTTAGAAATAGAATAATTTTGGCTGCTATCTTTGTAGAATTCAATTCTGAATTGGATATTGGTATCTTTCATGCTTTATTATGTATTTAATAATCTTCTCCTTGCCCCTGCCCCCTTTTTCTTTTAGAAGCCTTGAGTCATGGGATTAGACCAGGCTGCCAGATTTTGTCTGAAAATGAAATGCTTACAGTTCTCCTGAGGGTGATTAGGGTCTCAGGAGTGTGAACCTAAGGCTGGAAACCACCAAGGATCAGAAAACAAAGACTTTTTAAAAATCAAAATAATTCTGAGCTGCTACTATTAGTTTTAGGGACTGACCCAGGTCTGAAGATGCAGGTTGGTGATACTGTGTTATATGTTCCATCTCAAAACAATGCCCAAAATACAGGGATGTGTGCTGGGCAGTGATTCCTTTATTTCATAACACCAGAGGCTTCACAGGCAATGGGCTTTGCTGGCAAATGCCTTCAACACAGAGCTCTCTGTGCTGAGCCTGCCCTGGCTGCTTGTCCTTTGTGCAGCAGCTCCAGCAGAGTGGGAGAAGGAGCAGGAGAGGTGCAAGGAGCAGCCTGGGTGTGGTGTCTTTACTTTCCTATGCACAGCTGATAAAGCCAAATTGCAAATTGTGTCAGCCACCGGGGGAGAAACTTTGGCAAGACCAGCCCCTGGTTGTATAAAAATGAGTGTGTAGAGGGAGCAGATGCAGGCTGTGCCTTGTGCCAAAGCAATGGAAATATCTTTTTCCTAGATATCTTTTTGCTGGATATCTTTTTAGTTGAGTAACAAAGGCAACCTCAGGCGGATGGTTTCTGTGTCCATTCATCTAACATACATATTTCAAGATTTACTCTCGTAGGAAGTTTTACCTGCTTTAATAATGTCCCTTTTATTGTTGTCTTCTGTCATTTGTCAGAGCAGTGTGCCAGGATAATGGGAATTGGGGCTTGGATTGTATTGTAGATATCAGTGGGAATTATGAGCATGCATCAGAGAGAAAACTTCAAAATGTTGGAAACAAAGATATTCTTGATCTCCAGTGCATAAAAATTGCATTGTGTTTAATTTAGGCAGTCATCTCATACTGTCCTCACATCCTCACGGTATCAGTGAGGGACAAACTTTTCTTTCAACTTTCCCAGCCTAAATCCAGAGTAGCTATGCTGGAAGCGTGTGAAACTTGACCTAGAATCTCTGCTAGTGTGGCATCTCCATTAGCACAGTGTATATGTGCTGTATATGACAGGAGCTATAGGGCAACAACCTTGCTACAGGGGAGCTTTGCTTAGAAAGGCTTTAGAAGGTATTAGTCTTATCTCCTGTTGCTGATTTTCCCAGAGACTAGTATCATGGATTGTTGCGGAATACCCTGAATGTGTTTCGTAGAGGTCAGCAGGTAAACTAACTTGATTTCAATAAATTAGCCTAGATAAGCAAAAACAGCAGGCAGTATTTTTTGCTGACCTTGGAGCTGATTAGTATGGAAACTATGTATTCATTGTAACCCGGAATGAATTATCACCATCACCATTAAGGGAAAAGTAAGATCTTGAAAAGACATTTTGGGGTAGTCAGAGGTAGGCATAATGATAGACATGGTTGCTCATGTCAGGTGTCCCTATAGATTTATATACATACCCCAAAACCAGGCTTTGTGTTACATGTCCCCTTGAGTTGGTGACACAGCCTCTTCAGTTTGAGAGCATGACAAGCACATCTTCTCCCCAGGACCCCTCAGCAAGCCCTGTTCCTTTTGCCAGGGGTTCCAAGGAGATGCAAGGAGTGCACGTGCTGGTAGGGCACTCAGCACTGCATGGGTTTCCACTTCTGCAGAGGGGGACCTGGGGGCTTTGAGTGTTAGGACAGCAACACCAGGGCAGTCTCCTCCCAAACCCAGGTGCCAGGACTCTTAACTTCTAAGGGAAACAGATAAATCAGAGGTTTACAATGAGATTTGATGGCGTGCTCAGGTTCTGTGGAAAAGAGGGGTGAACTCTGGGCTCCTAAAGTTGTGGTAGAGACCCACAGGTGAAACAGGTACCATGGCTGTTATCTTGTCAGCCTGTCTCACCAAGAAGGAGGGTGTTTTTCTGATGGCTACATGAGCCCTGTTTTGCCACTCAATCTGCATATCCACTAGAAGTGTTTTGCTGTGGCAGTTTCCTGGAAGAATGAAGTGCTTCTGTTGCACAGAAATCCTTGAACCTCCTTGTATCACAGCATGCAGTACTTTATTTTTCCAGGAACTTCTTTATGAGTGTGTCTGCACTGCAGCTATCAATCAGCTGCTTGGCTCTGATCTCACCTCTCCCTCCCTCACTCAGGGGGATGCGTGGAGTTTAAAATTTGCTTGACAAAGGCAAAATCACTGCTGGCCATGGCAAGGGGTTTGCAGACTGAAAAAATTGTTGAGATTTTCACTGGGCCCACCTCCTGCATAGCTGCTCAGAGCCCATGGTAAAGAGCTGCTGGCCAGTGCTGGTCCATGTTAGTGAGACTGGACCATGAGCTGTAGCTCCATGGAATACTGCTGCTTTATTCTCTCTCTGTAAGGCCTGGTGGTGTGATCAAACCACATTCCTTAGTCATCAGATTTGCATGCCAAATTTTTTCACATTAAGGCTGTTTTCTGTTGGCTCATTAGAAGCTGCGCTTCAGAACCTACTTGCTTTAGGAAAAGAGGATATAAAAATTAAAACTAGTAATAAATCTTTCTGGGCTCTTCTCTATAAGGGTCAGTGTGTTCCTTTGAAAACAGACATTGTGAACTTTGGGCATAGGAAACTGGGAAAGATGCCAGTACAGGATAGAATGAAGATTAATGCAGGCAGCTCCAAGGCAAGTTTCCATATTTCCTTTCCAGGATGTCAATATGCTAAGATTATTTATGAATTTATATAGGATATTGTTATAAAGGCTGCCAACAAAGACTCTCCCTCTTAACTTAAACTGTAGCAGTTCTAGTGTTTCAGTGTGAGGCTTCTCCTGCACAGAGCTGCTAGTGTGCTGAGCAGTGCTCCTGTGAAGAAAATACATTTCTGAAGGGATTACACTGAAATCACCCAACTTGTTTCCCTTTAGGCTTAAGTGAGATTTAAATTTTGGCTTGTGGATGTGAAAAACAAACACATTGATTTGCTGAATTGCTTCCTGTTCCCAGGAAGTACTTTCAAATAAAGATAAAATTCTTTTAAGGCTCTTTTGCTCACACACCTCAGTGCATAGAGGTGAGCTCCTATGAACTGAGACAAAACTGCCAAATTAGGATAAATATTAGCACCTCACACGTACTGTGGCCCAGTTTTCTATGGATGCTCCAGTTTTTTCCACTGTAGCCAATTATGTTTGAAACTAGCAGTTTGTCCCAGTTTCACTAAAATAACACCTGACGTTTATGAAGTGCCCATTATCACAAGTTTCCCCAGCATTTTACAAATGACAAAAATATCCCTTGATACCTGGGCAAGCCGGTGGGAGATGGAGGTGGCAATTGGAAATGAAATTACAGAGACAATAATAGCAATATGAAAAGACAAAGTACGGCACTTTGAATTGTTAGAATTAATGAATAAGTTTGAATCTGCTTGCATTTTACTCTGCCTGAGATCAAATATTGAGTCAAAATCTAGAAAAGCTGAAAATGTAAAGATTTGTTCTTTTTTTCTGTCAGAAATACCTTTGATTTCAGGAGAAAAAACTCGGTGAGCATTGCCAGGATTCCGTGTGGATTTCTATTACATCTCCTAGTAAAAACACATTGTTCTAATGCCTTTTGACTATGGGATTTCTTCACTTTTGGTCGATTTTATCAGCTTAATAAGAAAGCTACTGTTCTGTCTTTATTTGGCAGACTGTGTCTGCCAAACGGAAGTTCCTCACAAATTAATTAAAGATTATTTCCTGCTTTGCCTGGCATTCCTCAGTAATAATGCCATTTTTTACAGAATTCATGCATGACCTTCTCAGTGAAGCTGTCATGCACAAAAAACACCGAAAGCTTATCATAAGTGTATCTTAGACTCAGTGCTATTCAACACTACACAGTTCCATTTCTTATTTTCTTTATTCATTGGTGAGACAGGATAATTTTCTTTATTCCTTGGTGAGACAGGGTAATGCTTAATCCTATCAACAGCCTCATATTTGTGATGTGCTGGCATCTTTTCTAGGTATTGTGCTCTGTCAATTATTACAGAGGCTATTAGAGAGATGTGTATAGGACATTTCAAACTGTTGAGCTGGCAAATGTTTACTCCAAGTGGCTTTTGATTCCTAAGAAAATCCCAAGGGGATTTGAATTGGTCTTTTGCTCTTTGCCTTGCATGTTAATTTTCTGTTGTGTTTTTTTTTTTTGGCAGGGGTATACTAAACACTTATGCCAATAATATCCTTAAAAAATGCCACCAAATGTAAATCAGACTGTTTTGCAAAGCAATGTTTGTAAAGCACAAACAAACTTCACAAATAACCCACAGTGTACCCATCCTTTTACAGCTAAATTTCTCCCCTACACACAGAGGAATAGTGTTACCCCACTTCAGAGATACTAGCAATTGTAGGTGGTCTTAATTCAGCTATAAAAGCTGCATTTTCAGCCTGTGATTTGAAATCATGGAAATGATGGGGCAGGTTGCAAAAGGCTATCAAGCTGGTAGGTTCCCTTTCCAGGAGAAACAGCAGAGATATTGCTTGTTTCAAAGCAAGAAGCTCCTCCCCACTTTGCAGAATTTCCCAAATCTGCAAGCAGATTTTTAGGATGCGGAAGACTGTAACTTCTTAGAATGAATCCATTTTTCTCTTCCTTTTCCACCTGCAGGCCTGCGAAATACTTTGCTGTGCAACTCTTGGCTGGGGATCTGTGAGCCCCCCCTTCCTAGAAAGGCTGGTTGATGTTACACCATGTGCAGAATGAGCCATGTATTGCTCCTTGGCTCAGAGGCTCTGTGTGGTTCTGCATCTACCCCTGTGTCCTGAGACCCACCAAAACCTGCTGAAGTGGGCTGCCTCTGGACAGTTTTTGTTTGAAGAGTTGGAGGTGAAAGGCAGTGAAGCCAGACAGAAAGGTTCCCAGGCAGGAAGGACAGGGCATTGGCCTTAGGCACACTCAGGAGGCTGCTTTTGCTCTGAATGTTGACTCACCCTTTGGACAAGTTACTTTCCATCTCTTTTCTTCCTTTTTGTCTCTCCTGTCTTTTTATACTCTTCCAAATAGGACTGATCTCCCAGCACATGTTTTCATGGCACACTGTCAGTAGCACCTTGGGTGCAATTAAGGTCTCTGTGGTCCCTGTAGCCTGCTCAGTTTTCCTGCTGCTAGGAATTGTGGATGCATTGCTGCCCCTGAAAATATTTTTTCCCTTCTCCCTCTTTTTCAAAGATTGCTGAGTGTCTGGGAAACAGAGTGGGGATGGAGAAAGGCTGCTTTTTAACATCTTTTTTCCTTTCTTGCTTTGTAATATGTTCTGTGTGGCAAAGGAGCTCTGACGTGTCAGTGGCTGCCGCAGCCCTGCTGGTTCATGCTCTCCTCAGGCATGGAAGCCACACAGGAGCACGTGTGCTGGCTAATGTGTAACTACTTTTGTTCTGCTGCTGTTCTTTCTGAGGTTTGGCTCTTTTTTTTTTTTTCCAGGACTTCAGTTGGTTGGGTTTTTTTTTACTTTGAAATGTAGGGCCTGTTGGATCATTGCATCCAGCCTTCTGTCACAGGTGCAACGGCACTCAGTCTCTTCCCCAAACCTGACAAGTTCTGTCCTAAAACTGCTTACAGTGACTCCCACTGGAATGGTGTTATGAAACCTGCACATCTCACACTTGGAAGTATTATTGGTTTGCCTGTGCTGGTGCACTAGGATAGCAGAGGGCCATATGGAAGATGCAGCACGTCACACAGGGAAGTTTTTCTAGTGGGCTTACTTCCCCGTTTCCCTGAAAGCCACCAAGTAAGGCAACAAAATATTCTGTCATTTTGCCAATGTAGCCACCTAAGATATAGATTTCTTTTTACATTCTTATCTGGCAAACCATGTTATGAAAGCTTTGTAGAATAGACTGCAGATAGCAATTGTACATTTTGCAACTGCATTGTTTTTGGAAGATGCTTCAAAGTATGGGTCAAGTTTGGCACCAGGATTTACTTAGGTCAGGTTAGGGGAGGAAGGAAGGGGATAGCAGGTGAGAAGAGAGAAATGTTTGAGTTCTTCATGTCACCTGTAAGGACTGAGAAAAGCCAAACTAGAGGCTTGGGGAAAGAACAGCAACTGTTTTTTTTTGCTTGCATATAAAGAGGAGATGCTGTTTAGCTCCTCAAATCTTTTCACTGTTGCTGTGCTGCTGGCAAGGGCACTTTGGCCATGTGGGACTGGTAACAAGCTGGAGCTGTGCCCTCAGCTTGCCTCAGCTGCAGATTGCACAGCTCCTCCTCAGTCCTGTGCCCTTGCTCCTGGTAAAAACAACACATCTGGGTTTTCAGACTGTCTGAATAAACTGACATGCTCTCACAGCAGTATAGCCCTTCATCAAGCAAGTTGCTAAATGAATTTAGTTACATTGAGATTTCTTCATATGAATAAATCCTTAGTAGATGCTCAAGCTTAAAATTTTCTAGAAAACATTGCCTGTGACTGTTGGCATGCAACAATTTTCCTTGTTCCTTGAAGAAGCCTTTCAGAACTCATTTTTTAAGGGAACAGGAATGCAGGAAGTTGTTCAACAAGTTTTCTGACACTGATCTGCTGCCTCTTTAGATGACAGCTACTTTCTCTGAGAGACTTTCCTGCAGGAGTCAAAAGCAGGTACTAGAAATTACATTCTTGCTTAGGCAAATGTCAAAACAAGAGAATTTTTAAATTGTAGAACAAATTCAGGACATGTAAAACTGGCAAAGTCCAAAGAATGCTGGAGATCTGTCCTGATCCTTATTGTGTTAGGGAGGAGCTGCATTTCTCCTGGTCTCCCTTACCTGTCTGAAAGCCCTTTCCTCAGTTTTCACACTGTACCTGCTCTTTGCTTTCAGGCCATCAGGCACCCCAGGTGAGACATGATTACAGGTATTTGCACTTCTTGTGCCAATATATTGCATTAATCACCAGGGACTGCAAAGCTTTTGTTTGAACATGAGGAGGCTGCATCTTTAAAAGCACCCACAAGAATGAACCCTGGACACAGAACCATATAATGTGTCAGCTCCACAAGATGCTTTCAATCACCATATTCAATCATAGCTGCTCACATTGCCCAAAATTCAGAGGAATTGAACTGAGTAATCTTCAGGGTGTGCAAAATAGGTGTGAAGTTCCAAAATTCCTGTCCCATTTTCCCCAGCACTGACCACTAGTGTTTAATTGGTTAACTGCCTTCAGTTTGATCCCTCTGTAAACTCAGGTCAGTAATGTGATTAATTAACATTACTTAGAAGGGTTTGAAACTTATATTAATATTACTTAGAGGAGTCGAATATGCTGTGTGTCATGTGCTAGTGCTGCTACTAGCAATACAGTGGTGTATTCTGAACAGATTCAGGACAAACCAAACTGCCTTTTCTTGGAACAGACAGATTGGTCACATTTCTTTGTGCCTCTGCCTGTCCATCTAACCACTCCGATGTTCTCTCTAGAGTTTCTGCATGCTTTCAAAATGCTTTAAAAGATGTGATTTCAACACACCCTTTTGACAGTGGTCAAGATGTTCCCACTCCCCAAGGCACTAAAATGAAGGAGGTGGTTATTGTTTAATTCATATCTTGTTCATCAGGAGAACTTTGCATACATGATTTTCTGTAAAATGTCATGAATACTTTAATTTACAGTGTAATTCAACATTAATTATTCACAAGGAATTGTATATTTGTGCCAGCTGTAAAGCACAATTGCAATTGTGCATTGAATGCAGTGATAATGCAATTGAGAACAGTATTGGTCTGTTACAGCAATTTATCCTGGGTATTTGGAATGCTGGAGTATCCTGGTTATCTGAACACATGGCTTTTATTCTGGGCTGATGCAAAATTAATTACAATTCCTGATGTTGTATGTGCAGCTGTTTTCCCTGAAGAAGAAAATCCCACTGGGGCAAAAACTTAAAAAGAACACCAAAAGATAAGGGAATTGGCACTTGTGTTTGCAAGAATCTGAGTAATTTCACAAGTAGAACAAGAATCAAAATCTTTAATGGTCTGATTGCTAAAACCAGTAACTCCAAGAGGAAATCATTAGACATGACCTTCTTGCAAACAGGAATTAATAAAATGTAATCTTAGGCTACAACACATTTTAATTAACGTAATGCCTATTTCTGAGAGATGCTGGTTTCTATAAATACTATCTGCATATACAGTACTGCTGAGGAAATTGGTATAATCTGGAATTTCAATCATGTTTCTGCTGGACAATTTTTTTTGCTTTTAAATTTTTTTCCTTCAGTCCCCCCCACTGACCCCTTATTAGATTATATTTCAGCCAAACTAGTTACTATGCCTGGCTAATGAGGAAAACTGACATTAAATTTCCAAGCTGGCTAATTTAATACAAAGAATGAAACAATAATATGGGTTCTTCTCTGTCCAGGAGGCTGCCATGAACCACTGACAACTTGATTTTTTTGTTTATACATTGGCATTGATGTATATAAACATAAACTATACCCTCCCTTGTGTCCCAAGATGCAGTTGAGGAAAGTAAAAAAGTAGAAATAATCACCATTGACAGGTGTAGGGGAGATGAACTAATGGGCAGAAAGATGTGAGATATTAAAAGCCAAGGTTTTGCCTTCCCTGACTTCTCATTTATTGTGCACAGCATGATGTAGAATTAAAGTGTCTGGGCAACAGTTAGTTAATGTGGAAAGAAGGATTACTTAATCCCAGAATCTTTATTTTGCCTGATCTTTCTCTTTTCCTACTAAAATCTGGTTTTATGAAGTCTTGGATTTCCTTTAGAATTACCGGGACTACTCTTTATCATCATTAGAGTTCCATAAGATTTAATTAACAGCGATAAAGCAACTATCACAGTGTACAAAGAAAAAAAAACAGTTTAAGAAAACTAACATTTGAATTTTTTTAATAGATATTTATCTAGTTTAAAGAGGATACAGCATCTGTAACAGGTGCAATGGCACTGCAGCAATGGGCAAGAGAATCACATCAACCAGCAGACAGCACATGGAAGCATGAGGTCATCCTGTTTGCCATGTGTGCTCATAGAATCTGCTGTACCAGAGACTGTCAGAAAGCTCTGAGAAATTCCTGAATTTCTGATTCAGAATGCTGATCTTCCCGGAAGAAACAGGGAAGGAAGGAACACGCAAGGAATGAGAGGTGACTTCAGCTCTTCCCAGTGAGGGTGGTGAGGCGCTGGAACAGGGAAGCTGCGGATGTCCCATCCCTGGAAGTGCTCAAGGTCAGGCTGGGTGGGACTTTCAGCTATCTGGTCTAGTGGGAGGTGTCCCTGCCCATGGTGGGAGGGTTGGAATGAGATGGTCTTTAAGGTCTCTTCCAACCCAGACCATTCTATTGCTACTTCGTCTTGTTTATTCTCCAAGTAGTTCTTTGAGATGTGATGTGAGATTGCCTCACATAGGGAAAATATGGGTGACATGGGTGAAACAAGAGAAGAGAGAAAGTTCCTCAACTTTACCTTTGTCCCTGGCCATCAGAGTGGATTCAGTGGGAAGGAAGCACACTTAGCCTTTCAACTGCACAGGACTGTGAACAGGGGCCTGGTGAAGTAAAACACCCTTTAAATGCACATGTTGATGAGCTGCAGTGGCTTTTCTGAACCAGTAATCTACACTACTTCATTCATTGTAAATGGTCTAATGTTTTGCATTTTGAGAGTGCATTTCAGTCAGAGCTTTACAAATACTCATTAAGCCCTGAAACACTGCTCTGGAATAGATGAATAAATTATATGGGGAAAGTAATCATTAGAAACCTTGTTGTTTTGTTGAATGGTGTACAGTTTTCATGTAACCCAGGACTTAAGTGCAGCAAGTCCTTGACACCTATTTTCACTTTCCTATATGAATATTCATTTGGCTTAAGTTAGCATTTCAACCCCACATCTTATCAGAATTAAAATTCATCCTCTTCTAATGAAAACTGTGCTGTTTCCCTGCCACAGACAATGGTTGGCATCAAATAAAATTGTTCTTTGTTCCCAAACTATGGTTAGAATTCAGCGATTAATCAGATGCTGATAGCAAACTCTCGGGGTTTCCTTTACATCCTTGTGACAATACAAAAGACAATTGATATGTGGCTAGTGTAAGATTCACTCTGGACATTCCAGGCACACAGGGCTTTGTTAATACTCCAATTTACAGCTAGACAATATGTGTTGCCTTAGTCATGTTTCTTTCCCCTAGTGCAAAAACTGTTCTATTCTTCAAATTGTATCATAGATTTATCTTAAATACATGTATCTATGGATTTTACATTTTGTTAGTGCTACATTTTGTTCTTAAAATCCCTTTAGAGTGTTAAAATGAAAAGAAATTATGCTCCCAGGGACATATGGTGGGTTATTAAATGGTTCCTTCTAAAAATCCAGCCTGAATCTGGTCCACTTTGTTAATCTCCAGATGTTTCCCATTGCATTAGTATCAACTTAAATGAAACAAGTTTAGTCGGGGTGCTCATAATAGGAAAAAAAATAACCATAATGGTATCATTTTTGCTACTTTTCTCAGTGAAGCTGATGTTTGAAAGGCTGGAGTCATAGGTGCACTTGATCCTGCCATCATGTCTTATTACATCAGAACTTAGATGTTCACAGAGCCAAGGGTAAGACCTGCAATATCCTAATTCAAGTTGTAACTGCTTTATGAACTGTCTGTACAATACCTATTCTTCTTGGTTCACAAGCCGTAAAATAATCTTAGAAAAGTAAATATTCTCAAAACAGTTAAAACTGAAAATTGCAAAGCTGATTTCCCATGTACCAAAATAACCATGTACCAGAGTTTATATGACAAAATCATCAATACCACCAGCTGTTTTTTCAGCACTCCAGATGGATATAATTCTGATAAAACGTGGAATTTTAGTGTGATTTTATCTGGTTTGCCTTAACCCCAAAGGCAGGGTTAAGTGGAATAATGCCCTTTGGTTGAGGTATTCCTTGTGAAATTCACCGAGGGTGGAGAGCATGGCCAGAAGTGCAAATGCTGGCTTCTTGTCAGTCTGGAAATGCCTCGGGCCACTTCTGCCGCTATTACAGCAAAGCTGCCACTCAGGAATTAGTACATTCCCTATAGATTTGCATATAATAGGAGTAGTTGTGATAGTTTCTCAAAAAAGTGTTTGTTTTCACCGTGCCTTGGCCAAACCTGAGCCAGAAATGTGTCATCAAAGCAGTCATTTATGTGTTTAAAAAACGAGCGCTGTTTTCATGCTGTTGCCATGGGACAGCCATGGCAGGAAATGAGCAAAACACCCACATAATTATTGTTGACAGAATACAGTTTCAATTTTATCAACTGTAGCCCCTATGTGATATGTTGTTAAGGCAGCCTTCAACATCTCAGTGAGTGAGATGCTGATTTGAGGAGTCTGCAGTGCCCAAAAGAAACGTACAATTGTTATGCTTGAAAACCAGAACATGTTAAAGACGTCTGCCTCACTGATATGATATGGGAGTAATTACTGCAAAGTCTCCGAGGAGCAATTAGAGTTGTTTTTTATTAAATTTTCATGTCTTGATTGACATTGAAGCTGATCGAATCAATATGTAAATCCAGATTACAGTGATCTAATAAGAAATTGAGAAAGATGATATTTTATAAAACATTCTGTGGCAAAACTCTACAACACTGAGAGAAAAACCCCATAAATCTATCATTTTCCAAACTGCCTTGCTGTTGTTCTTGCTTTTGAATTTAATCTGTTTAGCTGCTATTTAAATTAGATTTCAGAGGATGCTGTAATTAAGAAGGGGGATATAATTCATCATTTGTAGAGATCACATCCATTATGTATCTAAATAATATAAGTTATTTATTACAGTGTTGTATAACAACCTTAGAGAGCTTTAACCATTAATCAATAACAATAGAGAGATGTCAATGTGTAAAATTGAATCAGGTATAATAATATTCCAGTTTGACAAGTATCAGGCTATTCCTTACTGAAATACATGATTCTCTCTCTTGATTTGCTTGGCTGCTTATTTCACTGATTAAAAGGAAATCTATTTCAGGTGGGTTTTGTTGAGAGGAGCAACACAATTTATGTATTTAAAAGATATATGGAATAGTCCTACTCCCTCAAGGAAAGAAGGATCAAATAAGAAAGAATAACTTTTTGGAAGGTAATGAAGATAGTTTGCTTTCTTTTAATCTATATAAAATAATGACTTTTTTTCAGTATGAATTAACTCTGTATTGTTTATGTATTTTGACATGTACATTCTAACACATAGGAATGAAAAGGTGTGACACAGGTATAAGTGTGTTGAATTACTGAACAATGTTTTGCTGACCTTGCTGACCTTTTGAGTGGTCAAGTGAGCTGAGGCCCTGACTCTCTTTTGGTCTTTTCTGTGGAAGTCCTTTTCATTCTAGGGAATGAAAGATATATGACAGTTAGAAAAAAAGCATTTTCTTTGTTACCTTGACTCAGCCCAGTTAGATTCAAGAGTTCTGCTCAAGAACCTGCAGAAGGTTCTTTTTCTTGTTCCTGTGTTTGTAAATTACCTGTGCTGCTCTTCACTGTCAGACATGGCTCTCCAGCTCTGTGTGACAGTGAGGTGGGTCACAGGTATCAACACAGGGCCTTACTGCTGGGATAGTGAACTTCTGCCTGTCTTGGATTTTGCAAACTCCGAACTCCAAAACTCCATATTTTTTTCTTTTTCTTTCAGGGAAAGAGACAACCTTTTCCTAGTTTTGTTGTGTGTGATTATTTATTTATTTTTCCTCCTTAAGCCAAGCAAAATAAAGTTTTATTTTTATCTCACTATGTTTTGGGCTAGGTGCAGATACAATCAGGCGAAGCAACACAGGAGGACATTCATGGAACTGTGCAATATTTGGGGATGAAGGAACAGTTGAGTGATATCCCTCAGATTTTTATCTTTTTTTTCAGTTTTGTTTAAAGCCTTCCTGTTACTATAGCTACTGTTTTTGTCGTGCTCACATATAGATGGTTTATCACATTGCCTTTGAAAACTGATTGCTGCTGCAAATCATTGAAGCAAGAAGTGGAAGGGGTACAGGTGTGTAGCAGGAGACTATGGGATGAAAACCACTGAAGGACCTGAGCCCAAGCATAGGAAGAAACAAAAATAGATGTGGAGGATCGTAACAAAAAGCAGGAAGAAACTGGAGAGAAGTGGGATATTGGGAAGCTGTGATGAGGTATGTACACTCCATGTTGCCAGAAAAATGAAGGAGAATGATTAACCCTCAGCTACCTCCTTCTGGAGCCAAGCAAATAATCAAGATCTTAGATTCTTTTGCAAAGGGGTCTTTGAAAAAGGATTTGGGAGACCAAGGATTTTGGAAGATCATTCTGCCTGGCAAAAGCTTATTCAGGAAGAGGGCTGAGACCTTGGCAAGTTCCAAGCCTGCTGAGAAAGTACCATCTCTGGAATGGTAGGGCAGAAGATGCTAAAATGGAATCTTGTCTGGAGTCTTGTGTGGGGATTGCTGTTAGTATGCATAGAGGTGTGGTAACTGATCTACAGAGTAGCAGCAAGCTATTCATGGGTGTATTAAGGAAAATGGGGTGAAAATCTGTTTTATCTTTGACATACTCAAATTTGAAAGCATCCTGTTGAACAGGTTAGTTTCCATTACTACTGTGGGCACTCCAGGGTGAAGTTTTGGGTCTTCCCAAGCAAATGGAGAGCAAACTTAGGGAGAAGCCTGGAAAGCGAATTCAGAGGTCTTAAATTTCATTAGAAAAAATGTCCTAGTGAATAGTCCTAGTGGGAATATATGACACTCTGCTTGCCAAAACTATGATATGTAGTTGTAAAAAATGGCAGTTGCCAAAAGGGCTGGAAAAAGGGTGATACCAGTCATGGAATGGTGGACTCAAAACTGGGGTAAAAAGCTTTGATGGGAATAAAGTGAGGTATCTCATACTGGGGAAAGAAATCAAATGCATAATTCCTGAGGAAACATCAGAAAATTGAAAAGTTTGATTTAAAATTGTGAAGATTTTAGTCTTAAGGATCAGTGATGTTTGAGTTTGCATTTGTCCCTTTTCTTAACAAAGGATCTCTTCATACTCAGATGTCATGGGATGACAGCGAGTCTGTGTTCATAAATATGGAATTGACTTCAAGTGTCTACTTTAAAACAAACCAAATGTAGGTAGTCACAGGTACATCAGTATTGAAGAACTGAAGGTTTCTCAGTGCTGCCAGGCTTACAGTGTCCTTTGCCAAAAAAAAAAAAAAAAAAATACCCTCAAATGTTCATTATACAATGTAAGTTAAATTTCTGGAAATGATCCCACGACTTTGGCACATAATTGTTCTTTTGTATTTCTCCCTTCTACAGACAACTTGAGCACTGCTCAGACATTTAACTATTGCCACCACTGTATAGAATGATAAGACTTGTCATGACTAAATTATGAGTATTTGTTATTTAGTTTAATTTTTGATTACCAAATCAAAATCTAGTGTGTGGATTCTAGGTGCTGGGTATGTAAATTATTGAGACTTTGTGAAATGCAAAAGAGAGAAAATGAAGAGATGGGACTATGTTAAATATAGTAATCATAAAGCTTGTGTGACAGGAAATTGTAAATTGACAGCAATTAGGGAATGCATTCATTCATTTTTGCTTTTGTGTGCATTTTTGTGCATTTCAGGGGACATACATAACTTGATTCTATGAATATAATTCTTTTGGGCAAATAGATATTCAGGTGAGAGAGAGGTAATTAGATATACTCAGATGTTTGCATCTAGAAGGTAAATCAGTAGGATGTCTTTAAACACGAAGGACATTTGTAAGAAAAACAGAATTATTTTGAAGATACCTTCTGGATTTCACAAAGGGTACTTTCAGTGAGAACATACTTTTGAAAACTGACGGTGGTTTGGAAAAGAAAACCTTTTAACTAAAGATAATGACCCTTTTTTTTACTCATAGCAGAGTTCAGCATGTTTTGGAAGGAGAAGTTTGGATTTGTTATGCAGCACCAGTGTTGCCTTCTCAATGTCATTTTCCCATCTGTCTTGCTCAGCAGTGTCACGGTCTGGGCTGGTGCCTGTGTGCAGTCTCCAGTCAGATCCTGCTGCACAGGGACACAGTGAGCCTCCAAACTATTCTTGTACAATGTCATGATCCACATCTTCCTCAAAGGAACCGTGGATACAATTTGAACTTGTTTATATTCTTTCCAGTGGCCAGGAAAATGAATAATTCCTTTTTCCGTATTTGGAATTCCTTCAACAATAGATTTACCATTATTTAATCTTTCTTATTTTATCAGCTATATTTATCTTTTGGTGCTCTTAGAATTCTGTTGCCTGATACAAGTCTCGTGGAAATTTAGGGAAACTTAAGTCTATTGCAAGGAAAATAGGCTCCAAAAATCTTACTTTGTCTAAAATTTGCCATCACTTTCCCCACAGCACAAATTGCCCTGTATATAAAGTGTAAAAGATGTTTCATTTAATGTCAGCATTTATGAAAAGGTAAAGCACAATCTATTGGCAACAATACCTTTTCTGTTCTGCTCAAGATTTATTTGGCATTGTACTGAGATATATATATTAATTGTGTCCTGGAAAGTGCTTAGGCTGGAAATGGGTGATGCCTTGCAGATGGTGTGCCAAATTTTTGTACATATCTTGTGCCTCTTACAGCCCTTCCTTCTGTCTAGCTCTCCTGGCTTCTGCAGGTTGTGTGGTTCAACAGAAAACACTCCAGATCAGGAACAAGTATGTGCTCTATATTTAGTCATGTCATCAGTAGTACCATTGTGCAAGTTGCTTATCTTTCTTAACTGTATCAGGGACTGTCCTCCCTCTCCTTGTAAATAACAGAACTCTTTAAATTCAAGAGGTTGCTGTGAATTCTTCCTGTCAACTAGATAGCCACTCAATAAAGGTGCTCTTTGGTACCTAATCAGCTGATGACAATTTTTGATGTCCATCTATTTCTAAAAATCTTAACATTTTGAACTAGCATTTCTTTTCATAGAAATATAGTCTAAAATGGATCCTGTGATATCATCTTTTCATAGCTCCTGATCTGAGACAGAATAAGTATGCTTAGAATTTCCCTGACTGAATTTTTTTCTGAGCCAGCCTTTAGAAATTGGTGATAAGGGAAATACCATGATATTCCTACTTAGGCTGCTTTACTGCTCATTACATTTGGGAAAATTTCTATGTATCAGCTATCTTTAAATTTATCTTGGCATAAAACAAGCTGTTTTCTACTCACTCTGACATGGATGAACAAGGAATAAAATTGATTGGTATGTATTAAATCTCATCAACTATATTTTAGTTTCAAAATAATAAAATAGTGATCTTTTTGTTATCTTGTTTGTTTTCCCTACCCACTAAGGTAATGTGTAGTCTTGGGCTTGCATCTTTTTAATTTGTCCTCTTCATGTTTTAAACAATCTTAAGACTTCAGACTGGGAAAAATCTTTCTGTATGTTCAATCTATTTAATTAAGTGCTCCTTCATCCTACAGCCTGACACTGGCTCTAGCTGTGTGTGGCCATTTTTTTCTTCAAATTGATGTGTTCTGTTGGTACTGTTCTCCTGAGGTGGCATTTCCCCATGCTGTCTGAGAATCCAACAGCTGAAGTTGTTTTCTAATTTGAACAAATATACCACAGTGATTCCTTAGTGTAGTTCTTCCATAACCTGAAAAAGTGTTGCAGTTTTAGAGTAATGGTATTGGAAATTTTCCAGGAATGTGGATTTGTCTAAAGTCTCCAAGATCTCTTCCCTATTTAACCTATTGTCTGATTAATGCATTCTTCTACCTCTAAGAATCAATGTATTAATTTCTGGTGTCTTAAGCACTTACCACTGCTAAAAGGGAATCACACTGCACAATCCTGAAGAACAACATGGTTGCACAACCTACATTTCAGTATAATCAGACAATGAATTGCTCTGAAATTGTTTTGCAAATTAATCTGTCTCACCATGAAACCTTTCATGATTTTAATTCTCAGCTGTTCCAAGCAGAGCTGGAAAATCACGCTAAAAGGCATAATACATGTTTTGCAGCTAAAGGGCTAAAGACATGGTTTGCATTATGGCTTATAAGCTTTCTTAACCAGGATTTAATAATTCAGATTCATTACTCTTCAAATGCTCTGCCTCTGTCTGGCCTCACATCTTTTATAAGCCGTGCTTATGCTTTATAAAATATACAGGTCAGGATGAAAAGGTCATAACTAGCAGGCTTTTCTATGCATTGTACCTCATTTAAGCTTCCTGAAATAGCAGCAGCTTTTGCCCTCTAAGATCATCAAATTCAATTGTATTGAATTCTCTGAAAAATAGGAAATAGATCATTAGAGTACACACCATGCTGAAATCCAGCTGTGATTCTGTAACCTTCTAGACACTGGATCTAATTATGACTGAAGGAAATGATACCTTTTTTTTTTGTGATCCTCATATAGCGTCTCCAGCATTATTTGCAGATTCCTACTCCATGTTTTGTTGAAAAGTTATAGCATATGAAGGGTTGAAAAAGTGCAGGGAAACATGCAGACATGAACGGTGCAGACCTGAAGGCGTGGGAGTGTGTGTAATGGAAGTGGAAAAAAGAGGAAATCAGAGTATTGGGATGTTGCCACTGCCAGGGTGAAGGTGGGTTGTCAGGGCAAGGGCTGAAAAGAAAGGGATGAGGTAGAAAGGATGCCCATATTAATGGAGTTTATTCTGGAAGTAGCAAGGGCATGGAGTGGTAGGAAAAGGGTAATAGTTTTATACTGAAAGAGAACAGGTCTGGAATATATATTATGATTAAATTCTTTACTGTGAGGGTGGTGAGGCACTGGCACAGGGTGCCCAGAGAAGCTGTGGATGCCCCACCCCTGGCAGTGTCCTAGGCCAGGTTGGATGGGGCTCTGAGCAGCCTGGGATAGTGAAAGGTGTCCCTGTCCTCCACGGGGACTGGAAGGAGGTGATCTTTAAGATCCCTTCCAGCCCAAACCATTCGTGATTCTCTGTTTCAATGAAAGTGCAGACACAGATTTTGGCATACTTTAATGAAGTAATCAAAAAAAGTGTCCCCAGAGGATGTAGACAGAGCAAGAAACATTAGTGATACATTCCTATAAAGCTGTCACATGTGGGTTCAAACTTGTAGTATTCAGGGACCTCATGATGTCTCCCTGAATTACCCAGTTATCAACAAAGGGAGCCTCAAATATCCTAGCTTTTATTAGACCATTGTTGAAGACCATATTTCACTTCCTTTAGCTGAGTTCCTGATATTGTGGCCCTAAAGTTCTAATTTTACCCCAAAGAGCTTCTTCCAGACAGTGCCTCTAGAGTGCAATGAATGATAGGTAAGAGAAAAATGTCTGATGTCAGCCAGGGAGGACTAGAACCAGAGCCTTAAAAAAAAACCAAAACAAACAAAACCCAGAAAAAAATCTGGTAATCTTATTAATGAATTATGCCTGGAGGCATTCTTCCTCCAAGGCTCTAAATCACAAACCTACATCCTGATGAGGCCAACACAAATCAGCTTGTGAACTTTCATGAATCTAGACTAAGTTTTCATCTTGATCTTAATTTTGGAATAGAGCTCTGCAAGTTATAGTAAGAAAATATGCTTTTTCAGTAATGCATTACTCTGTAATTTGCAGGAGTATGTGATAATGTGCTAATGCCTCAGGCACCATGATGCCTCAACTCAAGATCTGGTCATACGACAACAGTGACAAATTGAAACAGGGAGTTTCTAACTTGATATAATGGAAGTATTTTCACCACAGGGATATGGGAACTAGCTGCTAAGAGAGGCTGTTGCATTTCTGTCCTTGGAGTATTCTCACATCCTTACCTGGACAAAGGCCTGGGCCACTGGTCTAAAATCAATGCTGGCACTCCAGGAGGCTGCACTGGTGACCCCAGTCTCTTTCACTGCAAGAACTGAAGAAAATCAATGAAATGGGATCTGGGTTCACAACAAACAAAAGAAAGTGATTCCTCATACACAGCTCAGATAAGATGAGCATTAGGAACACTTTGCTGCTGCTGGGTGATAGAAGTTATGTGGGCTCTAGTCTGGACAGGTTCACAGAAAAGATCCATTAGGAGTTAGAGATGGAAACAACACCTTGAGCAAGAGCTTTCTGAGCCCACAGGTTCTGCGGGCAAGCACTGGATGCAGGTGCTGGAGCTAAGGAAAGAAGCTGGGGAGTTGCCCATGACTGTCTGGCTCCTGTGCTCTTTCCTGGCACCTGCTCCTGTTGGGACATGAGACAGACAGAACATTAGGCTAAACAGACATTTCATTTGACCCAGTACAGATGCTTTTAGGACCCAAAATCCAAACCCCAATAATGTTTATTCAATGAAGTTACTATTCATTTGAGGTGGATAAACCTGTTTTGTCATGGTGGACTTAGAAGCTAAATGCAGTGAGTTCTTGCAGCTGATGGAGCACGGAAGACTTGCTTCAGAGCATCATGGCAATGAGTGACTCCAGGGCAAGAGGTGGGCATAATCTCTGCTGCACAGACCTAAACATGCAATGACACCAAGTAACTCCTATTTGATTGACTTTGGAATTGCACTGGAACTGACTTTATCACAAGTTCTGTGATAACTCACACCCAACCAGAATGACTCAGAATCTTGGGGCTTCTGTGGTGGGTTGACACTGGCTGGACATCAGGTGCCCACCAAAGCTACTCTGTGATTCCCCCTCCTCAAATGGTCAGGGGAGAGAAATTATAATGACAGGCTTGTGGGAGAGATCCCTCACCAGTTACTGTCATTCTCTGGTCCCAATTCCTCCTTCATGCTAGCTTTTCTCCCTTTTAAAATCCCTTATCCAATACATTGGCCAGCATTGAATCAATCCTGGAGCTGGATGGCATTGCCTCTGTTGGATGTAAAGGAAGCTTCTGGCAGCTTCTGATAGAAGCCACTCCTGCAGCCACCCCACCCCCCCCCCCCAAAAAAAAAACAACCACCAACTTTGCCATTGAAACACAGTAAAGTTAAAAAAAAAAGAAAAAAGGCAGCACAGGAGTTTTGGTATTAGAAGTTTTAATCAAAATTCTGACTTAGGATAAAGGGCTACAAGATACTCTCTCCTGCTTCACAACTGTGGATAAACTAAAATTCTGTGGATTGTTAATGACCATTCCTGGTGGTTAGATGACACTAATATAGTGTACATATATATATATACAGTATCTTCTCCAATAGTGGTCAAAAAGGGAAATTTACACAAAGCTATCCTGATGCACCAGACCTGCAACGTTGTCTGAAACTGGCATGAAATAAAGCAAAGCCCTCTCTCTCCTGTCTGATGCTGCTTTTCTTGCCTCCTGCTTTCTTCTGATGATTTATTTTGGTTATTTAGAAGGAAAAGCAAACGTTGTCATTTTCCCTGTACTGCAGCATTCTGCCTTCTAACACTTTCCTACTGCATGCTGGCGCTCTCCCTGTCCCCCATAGCCGTGTCCTCAGTTGGTCTCCTCTGTTTTTCTTCACTAACCCGACCCCAGTCAGACCCACCTACCCTTTCCCACCCCTCTTTGCAGCCTGTCTTTCCCGTTTAACACTCTCCTTTCACGCCAAGCCTGCGAATGTCCCGTTTCCTGCCTTTTGGATCCCTCTGTCTTCCCTAGTATCAAACAGCACGAACCCCACAAAGCCATGCTTGGCTCCGCGCTGCTGCCCTCACTGAAAGAGGCATTTCTGCACCCTGAACCCCTTGGCTCTGTCAATCCTGCTGCAACTCGCACTTCGGCCAAGCCAAGGAGCTGGCCAGAACTCCCCACCTGGCAGCCATCCCTGCTCTGCTGGCTGGCGCTAGGATGAGAGTAAGAAACCTACGGTTTCTGCTGTAGGGCACACCGCTCCTTGCTCGTCCCATCCACTTTATCCCTCAACCACATTCTGAGTGACTGGGAGCACTTCAGCCGGAGCATCCCCACACAGCACACCAGCACCAGGAAGGGTTTTGGTCTGACGGGAAGCCGGCCCAGCCCCACTGAAATGCACCGAGCGGGATCCCTCACGTTACCCTCCAGCCTGTTCTAGGTCATGGATGAGCACTGGGGCTGGCACAGGTCCCTCCCGGCGCCGGTGACAGCTCTGGTTTGTCGGCCGGCTGCTGCTGCCGCCTGTGTGCGATGTTTTAACCTCGGTGCCCCCGTACGCTGTGCCCGAGGTTCAAAGTCCCCGCGGCCTGTCCGTCCCTCCTCACCTGGCGCCGCGGGGAGCGCGTCCCCGGGGCACGGCGGCAGCCAGGTGCGCTCACACCTGTACATCCCCCGCTCCGGGAGCGGGCCACGGGACAATCCCGGGCCCTCCGCCGGGCGGACAGCGCCCGCGGGGATGGATGTGCGGCTCCCGGGTGACGGCGGGGGTGCCCGCGGGGGCCGCTGCGCCGCGCCGGGGCCGGCAGCCCAGGCGGGGCCGGGGGCGGGCGCGGGGCAGCGGCGGACAAAGCCGGGCGGCAGCACCGCGGGCTCTCGCTCCCGCCGCCGTGCCCGCGGCCTCCCGAGGGGCGGGAGGTGTCGCCCCCCGCCCGCGCCGCGGTGGCGCTGCCGAGCAGAGCCGGGCGCTGGGCGCCGAGCAGCGCCGGCCGCCCGCCCGCCCGCACCCCCGCCCCGGCCGGCGGCGCGCACGGCGAACATGGCGGCGGCGGTGGGGCGGGACACTCTACCTGAGCACTGGTCCTACGGCGTCTGCAGGGACGGGCGCGTCTTCTTCATCGAGTAAGGGGGAGCCGCGGGAGGGGCGCGGGGGCAGCGCGGCCCCGCCGCCGCCGCCGCCCTCCTCGCTAACAGGTGCATGTTTTCCGCTTCTCCCTCGCAGCGACCTGACCCGCCGCACCACTTGGCTGCATCCGCGCACCGGCGAGCCCGTCAACTCCGGCCACATGATCCGCTCAGGTGGGTGCCCGCGGCCGGCGCCCCCTCCTCGCCCCCGGCCCGCGGCCGGGAGGCTCCGCGGGCGAAGTTCTCACCCCTCGTTCCCGCTCTCTCTCTCTCTCTTTCCCCGTCCCCCGTGCCTTGCAGACCTGCCCCGCGGATGGGAGGAGGGGTTCTCGGAGGAGGGCGCCAGCTACTTCATCGAGTGAGTACCGGCTCCCGGCCCCGCGCCGACCGCCCAGGGCCGGGGGGCGCTGCCGGCGCGGCCCCGGCCCCGGCCCGGCTCAGCCCGGCCGCCCCCGCACCGAGCCCGCACGTCCGCCGCGCTCGTTAACGACCCGCGCCGGCCAGAGCGGCACCGCGCTGCCCTGCCAGCGGGAAAGTTGGCTCCGGGCGCCGCGGGATGCGGGATCCCCCCAGCCGCGCTCCGGCGGTGGTCAGCAACAGGTTTCCTTGGAGGCGGCACTTGAGTTTTCCCTGTTTGTTTGGGTTTTTTTTTGTGTGCGTTTGTTTGCGAGCTGGCTGCTCCCCCCCCCTCCCCGCTATTCACGGTGAGGTTTGCGGCAGGTGGAGCGTTGCCGGGCTGAGCGCCGGCCGAGGTGGAAGGTGAATGGTGGTTTTGTTATTTTAAATGGCTCGTGGCTGTGGACGCAGCCCCGGGAAGTTTTGCAAGTGAAAGGATTCCAGTGTCTCCTCCCGGAGACGGGGCTGAGCGGATGAAGTTGCCTGCCAGGGCTGGTGGTGGCTGTCGGGATCTTTCATGTGGCGTTTCTTGTTCAGAGAGCAATTAGAAGCAGGGATGTGCTGCTTATTGAGGCGCTTTTATTCTATGAGATGCAAGCGTGTTGCAGTAAAGTAGGATAACTAAGAGAGCTTCTTTCAAAGATCACAGATATAAGGTTTTTACAAAGACAAACACCGATGTAAAAGTAGTGAACTAATCAAATGAGTAAAACTCTGGTACATCTTGGATCTAGAGTCACGTGTCACGTGTCATGCCTTTGCGTTTTCCTTTGCAAATTGGAATGCCTGACAAATTTAACGGAACCAATAGAAAAGGACTGGAAAATGCTCAGACTATCTTGTTGCTCCAGTGCAGAACTCCCAGGTTGTTAAGAACTGCCCCAGTAACTGCTGACAGCAGTGTCATGGTTGTCCAGTATTGAAATGCCTGCAGAGTGTACCCCAAAATCTTTGAGTAAGTTGAGGTTTTAGTAAATATCAAACTGCCAAACCATACTGGGCTGGGTGAAGGAGCAATTGACTGAAAGTATAACAAATGTCTCACATGTAGGATGTTTGTTAAATAAAATTCCAGACGATCCTAAAATGTCCTTTTTCACCTAAAGTGGAGGAAAAAAAGGCATTCAATCTTCATTTGTCTGAGCTAGAGAATTCCTTATAGTGCTAGGCTGGGCAGATAGTTTAGCCCTTGACTCTTGAGGAGGTAGTAGCAAAGCATTGGAGAGCAGCTCAGTAACACTTAGAGCTGCCACCCTTTATCTATGGCCAGTGTGTTGAAGGAATAAAAGTTCTGCTGGTTGCACAGGCCAGAGATGGAACTTTAAAATGTCCAGTCTGTAAATGTACTGTAAACAGATCCTTTACATGAGTACATAAACTTCTAGGTGTAGGAATACACCTATTTGTTTTGCTGTCTTTTCCAGAAACTGACTAGTGCAATTTTACAACAGCTTAAATTCCTCTTCCCAACTGCTCTGTTTGGAAGATCATCTCTTATCTTGTTTGTCAGGCAGTTGCAAAACTTTTGATTTCTGATCCATTGAATTGGAGTTCTGTGCAGTGCATTTTCATAACTTGTGCTAGTAGTGTTCTTTACCTTGGGCTGGAACAGCTGCAGGAAATGAAATAAGGAATGGAGTGTGCTCATTTTACTGAGCAGTTTAATAAGCTCAGTCATCTTTAACCAAGCAAGGTTTTGTGAGGAGACAAAGCAATGTTTTAACATAAATCTGTTCAGTTGAACTGCTTGAGACCAAAGATCCTCCTGATATGGAATACAATATTTAACTCTTCAGCAGTGATACTTCCCCCAGCACTGCTCTAACCTCTCTAATTTCAGCTCAGAGGC
Organism: Camarhynchus parvulus; assembly: GCF_901933205.1. NCBI lineage: Eukaryota > Metazoa > Chordata > Aves > Passeriformes > Thraupidae > Camarhynchus > Camarhynchus parvulus. The sequence continues at coordinate 12,773,670 of NC_044575.1, read as the reverse complement.
TCCCTGAGCCTAGTGGAATTTCTCAGTTTTTCTTCCATGAGCATACTGAGCTCTTGTTGGGCTCATGTAAACATCAGTATCCTTAGATGATGATTTCCATACCTCACTGCTCTGTTCATTCCTCCTGTGTTGCTTCCACGTGATGAGTTCTCAGCTTACAGAAAAGGTTACTGGTCCCTAAACGCATGATTTCACATGTTGTACTCTTAAATTCCATTTTCTGACATTCCAGCTCTCAAAAGCCATGAACATTCCTGGATAACTACCCAGTCCTCTCTGTACTGGTGACAGTTCCAGTCTGGTGTTGTCTACACATTGTTAGTCCTTGGATACTAATTTATTGAAGGGTGTCAGGAGGAACATTCCAAGTAACCCCTCCCCCTTGTGGTAATTTCCACAATTAATACAACCTATTGTAGTTTAACAACATTGGCCATTTAATGGATCTTGTAAGTCCTATTTCTCTAATGAAATTAAAACTTTTACAAAGTATTAGTGCTGTTTTAAATAGCTTCAATCAAACATTTTATTTAAACATATACAGGCTAACTTCACTTACATAACTGATTTCTGGTACAGACATCATGAAAATATTAGATACATTATTAGATGTGAGTTGTCTTTGATGTAAAACAACTTATGAAATCTTATGTCCCTGTACTTCCATGTGTTTATTGCTTCTTTCGATACTGTGGACAAACTTGAAACATCATATAGTAAAACAAAGGTTTGAAACCTTAAAGTCATCATAAAGTCATCACCTTTCACTCATCATAAAGTGAAACAAAGGTCTATAAGGTGGTCAAGCTTCATATCAGAGCCAGGTAAGTTTTTCTCCCCTTTCCACCTAACAGGAGTTTGAAAATTTCTAAACTCCGCTTCCATCGGATAGAAGCTTTCCAAATGAACGTGCTGTGGTTTAGAATGTTTTTGGTTTAGAATGTTTTGGTTTAGAATGTTCTGTGGTTGGGCAGCTGTCCTGTAGTTGAAGGGGTGCTCTTTTCCCTTTGGTTATTTACATGAGATGCTTGTCTGAAATCACATTCCCTCTTAGCCTTGTTTTGCTCAACTAAGCAAGCCAAGTTCTTTGTGCAGCCCTTTAGGAAGGGCTCTCCTTCTGTTTGATTCTCCTGTGGTTCTTCTCTGCACCTCTTGCAATATGAAGTCATCTTTGTTGCATGTGAGTGGAGTCCTCTGCTTTTGTGAGGCTCTCAAACGACAAAAGTGCTTTCTTGGCTTCAACAATTTCTCAGTTTTCTGCAGTTTAGGTTGTTTGCCTATTTAGAGAAGACACCCACACTGACAGCATATGTGAATGCTGCCAATTGACTGAAACATGCAGGTCTTTCTTTTTCTTTACTGCTTTAAATTTTAAGAAGTGTAATTTATGTTAGGAGGCTACATTCCAGTTCTTCCTATTTATGCTCATCCATATCTTTGCAAATGATTTTCTCTGTTCCAAATATTCCTCAGGTTTTCTTGACAGTGGCAAACCCTGTTAGGGCAGTTCTGTCTCTTATCCTAAAATCAGTAAATAAAACATTAAATAAGTGATGTATAAACTGATTCTTCTGGATTTCCATGTAATACTCTTTGAAAGTATCATGATTGCCACATTTTTTGAGTGCTGAATACAGCTAGCACTACACCTTTCCATCTCTTTTTTTGTTTGTTTACTGATGTTTTTCAAATACCTTGTGTTTTTCAAATACCTTGTGGGACAAGTGCTTTATGGGAGAGTCCCTGCAGAAAGGTTGTTGCTGAGCATATGTGGAGCTGAATGAGCACTGGACAGCACTGGCTCTGGTTTGTTTCTGGTGGTTGGGTTGCTGATGTGAAATGTTAATTGTGGTTGGCAAACTCTTTGTGGATAAGGAGATGGGACATGCAGGGAGGGCAGTGGTGATGGTAAAGCAGTGCATGGATGCATTACAGTGCAGGTTTTTCTTTCCATTTGCTTCTCTTTTCCTGATTGTCCAAAAGACTTGGGGAAGTTGGAAAGCTTGGAAAGTGTTGAATGCTTTTTTACTACCTTCTTACAAAAATTGAGGCGGCTGTTGGTGTGAAAGGAACTGTTCTTGCAGTGTTAGATACCTAACTGACTTGTATTTAAATATGTTAAAAATGTGTACTGGTGCTACAGAGGTTCTTTTTGAAATCTGCAATGGTATTGCACATCTGAAAGGTAGTCGTGCATTCAAATTATAACCTAAAATTAGGAACAAAAAAGTAGAAACCAGTACTTACATAGGTTAACATTTTATTTGTTTCTGAAGTCAGTTTCCAGTTCAGCTTGGCCTCTTCTTTGGGTAACAAAGTTGATGTACAAGAAACAAACCCATGAAATTGGCATAGCAATAGTCAGTAACTGTTTGCAACTGTTATTCTTTAATTCTTGTATTTAGCCTGTACTGTGTGTAGGAAATATGCATGGTATGTGTTTCAAGTGTTTGGAAATAGCAAAAGAGCGAAGCACACTAAACAGAAGTCTGCCTTTTTAACTTTGCTTCTTCTCTGCCAGGCATGTACATTCACTGAAAACCATGCAGGAGCTCAGATTCACCCACAGTGGGCTACAGGTGATACCCACTTAATGATTATTTAATAACAGAAGCCCAAAGGGAAAGAGACCATCTGGATTATTGAGTTCAGTCCTTTTGATTATCTGAGAAGATTGTTTATAATCTCAGTAATAAATTTAATCAACAGGTTTCTTCTGCCCTGCAGAAATTCCTGTCTTCTCCACTCTTAGTAAGATGTTGAAAACATAATAATTTTTTTTTGTGGCTGTTTAGCTGGGCTAAAACACTGTTTACTGTAGGTGTTCCTTGACCTGCTGTAAACAAATTATTATTTCTTGCTCTGTTCTCCATGATGGTTATTCCTGTAGAAGTAAAAGATACTGGAGCACTTAGCTTCTGTAAGGAATAGTGATGACCCTCATAATGAGGTCCTCATCTCGGTAGATGATGTCCTTTGTGGTTCTTGACCCTGTGCTTAGATAAAAGGTAATGTATGAGTAAGTACATGAACTGACATGAAACCCACCTGTGAGGTTGGGTTCACTTCACTGTGTCACTGCTGTGCATGGCCAGTTTGAGTTCCTGGAATGGAGTAAAAATTGGGTAGCTGGAACCACACGAGAACTTCACCAAAAGTGATATGTTCACACCATCTCCAGAAAATGTGTGGATAGTCTCTGGTGAAATGAATGGGTTTGTGTGCTATGGAGTGTCGTAGGCAAACTTTTGGGGAAAGAAGCCTGGAGTGGTTCCTCAGCAAGGGGCAGAAGACCTAGTTTGGGTAAGCCTGGGAGCACCATGTGCAGCAATGTGCATTCTGGCCACCAGTGATAGCCCACGGGCAGGAGTTGCCCTTGACCGGGACTGGACTTCACGGAGGTAATTTGTACGGGTGGAAAAGCGGGTGTGGAATGGAGAAGTGGAAGAAAAATGCCAGAAGTGGCTGATGGGGTGAAAGGCGAGGGTCGGGAAGCTGCTGTCCCATCCCGCAGTTCTGCGGGAGCGATCCATGGTCTTCAGCGGCCTCTACTGGCTCCTGGCAGCAGGAGGAGAGCTGCCAGGCTGGGTGAAAAACCCTGCTGTTCTCCCTCTTCTCATCTCAAATTTTCTTGGCAGAAAGTGTTCCGTCTGGGCTGCGGGAAAGCAGAACTATACACAGTGAAAGTAACTCTCACTGCTTGTATGGGTTTCTCTGCTTCTCTCTTTCTTGTCCTTCGTTCTCTCACGTTGGATTTGGTCAGACAGCCTCTTTAATACATTTTGTTGTCCTGGATTGTGAGCAGAATTGAGCTGGAAATATTGGATCTGCTGGTTGGATGCAGTAGCTGTGTTTCATTCCAGCTAGTGGAAACAATTCAATGTCCTTTTTGATGGCAGTGAAAATGGGAGATCACTCATTAACGAGTGAAATAAATGCTGATGGATTTGTGCTGGGGCAGGGATGGCTGACAATTGCAGAGAGCAAAGGAAGGGCTTTGTAGTTTAGCTCCCAGAAAGTGGGAAAAGGTACTTTGTGCATGGTGCCTGAATTTCAGAGTGCCCTCTGGAAGGGCAAGCTTGGAACTGTGCCTAAGGAAAATGCCATGTGTGGTTTGGTTCAGCAAGGTATGTGAATGAAGAGGGATGTGGTGTGCATTCCTTGGGGGAGGGAGGAGCACGTAAGGGAAGGTGCTGGAGTTTGTTTGTTTTTAAAGCAAGGCTGCACCACAAAGTACTTAGCTCGGTTCATTAATCTGTGTTTGCCTTTATTCCAAGATACACACATGTTAGAAAACTGAATTTTGACTACCTGAAGAGGCCAGCAAGGATAACACACGCTTAGAGTGAGATGCTTTTTTAGGTGTTGAATGCTTCTGGAAATCCAAGTTTTCTGGGAAATGGAGCAACCTTCTTTTGTTCTGGTTGGGGTTATGTGGCTTCCTTGTGTTGTAGCTCAGAAACAAAGGCATGAACTGGTTATTAAAAGCTGCCAGCCTCCACATTTTGTTTACTACACATTCCAGCTTTTTGAACATTAATGTGTAAAAAAAACTTCATTCATTCAGCCTCTTTACTAAAGCACTGTCCACTTCTGCATTCCTTGGATCCATGCAGGAGAATGTCTGTGCCTTTTTAAAGAAGGTGTATATGGCAGTGAGGGTTTCAGTATTTCTGAAAGTCTGTCTAAAGATCATGAATAAATACAGTCATACAGCTGTGCTGGGCAGGTATTGCTGTAGTCTTAAAAGTAGTTTTCATAACCTTGAGTTACATTTCAGACTCCTTCTACAACTGTGCAATATGCCTGTCACATCAGATGAAGAAACAATTTATTCAACACTTTTAATTTTATTTTTAATTTTACTTTTAATTTTATATTTATTAATGATAAATACCCATTATAGATACCCATACCAGATAAATACCCATTATCCGCCAGAAAAAAGACAATCTCAAATATTTGGGACAGCAGAATCTTGATTTTAATGCTGCATGTTTTCTTTCAAGAAGGTTGCTTGTTCATTCTATCAGTAGTAAACTCTAGCTACTAGACCTAGTTAGAAGGATTGCCTATCTGCAAGCAAATACATTGTGCAGGATGTTCTTATGTTTTATAATGGAGGAAACAAAAAGGTACCTTTTTTCCTGCAGGTCTGGCAATCCTGAACAATCTTAGCAAGTGCTTCAGAGAAAAGAGAAGCCTATGTAGCTGTGAAATACATGTGTTTCATACCCTGCATTTTCCCATCACTCCACTTGCTGCAGATGGATTATACTAAAATGAGTTTAACCTCACGACTGATCCAAGTTTGCTGTCATCTCAAATATTTACATTTCTTTGCTACAGATTAAATGTACTGCTTCAGTATTGCAGTGCTGGATCTCTGCAAAGACTGGCTTGAATAAATGTGGTATCACATTTATTTAATATCACATGCAATTCTAGTCAGTATGACTGTAGACTCTAGTTTGCTGCTAAATCTAATTTGTTTCGTCTTTGCCTCCTAGATGTGCTTTTTAAACTTTTTTTTTTATTTAATTATGGCCTTGGTTTGGATAACGGTGGTAGATGGGGCATTTTATTTATAGCTTAATTGTCTTTTCCTACAGCATTATTAGACTGTTTTACAAGGTCTGCTCTATGTCCTTAGAAGCAGAACTTTTAATTTAAAAGCAGATTTGTAATTAAAGATGTTAAAATCCAAGAAGAATCTGATTAAGCACCCAACCCTTCTCTTTTTGATTGCCTGCCACGGAGTACTTGGCAAGACTGTCACTGACTTGTCTAGACAGGTACAAAATCTTGTTACCAATACATAGTAGGTATGTGCTTTTCTGCCTGAAGTTTTGTATTTAAACCCTTGTTTTCCTTATTGCTTATCTGTACCTTTAAAGATTTTATCTTTAGTTTAATAAAAAGTACAACCGAAACCACCAAAACTTTTAAAATGACATTGGGATGCACTGCTGAAATGAAGTGTTTGAGTAATACTGGATTTTATTTACAGTTCTTTGTCAATTGAGGACTTTTATTATATTTTTATTTACTTACCAGAGACCAAATATCCTGAATTAAGAGCTGACTGAAGCATTTGAAAATAGACATTAATTCTGCAACACGCAGGTGACTTTTTTAAGGAGCTCTGTATAGACTCTGTAAAATATGAGTAAGCAGGAAAGCTGCTGTTAATTTTCTGTTTTATTTAATCCAAAAAAATGTAGTTATTGCCTTTTGCAAGTTGCATATTTGTTTCAAAATGTCATAATTTCACATTAATCTTCAAAGTGGCAAAATGCTTGAGCAGCAGTTTTCACTTCACTTTCACATTTATTGTTCTTTACTTTTTGCAGTTACTTTTTAGTTCTTTTTCTAGGGAGAAGGAAGATTTGCTTTAATTAGCTTAGGAAATTGATACCAATGTAAAGGAGAGCAATGAGAAGATAAAGACAGTGTTTGTCTATCAAGCAGCGTAAATGAGAGGCCAAAAGCTAAAGTAATTATTTTTTAAAATGTGTGTCTTTTTAAGCCAATTTTTGGATGTTTTAAATGTGTGCTCTGCATGTTAACCTCTGAGTGCTTGAGTCAATGCCTGCTTTGAATCAAAGAAAATAACTGGGCCTTATCCTAATACCTGGAATAATAGATCTGTTTGATCTTTTTCAGAAAAATCTTTAAACACATCTGGAGACAGAACTGTGCTAATGGGCATGATTCATTTTATGTAATTTTCACTGGCTGGTAAAGCAGTCATATTTTCTGTACCTTTTGCTGAAGATCAGGAGTTATAACATTAGCTGTTTGCAGGGTGAGATAACACTGACAAAATCTGGATGTAGGCAGTTGTTCCACAGAGGACATGGTGATTCAAGGCCATGTTGAATCTCCTGGACAAAATTAAAATTAAATTAATAAAAGTTAGCTGCAAGATGTTGAAATCCATTTTTCTTAGATGACAGTTATCAAACACTTGATATTTATTGTTGGCATCTCAGAATATTAGCCCTGTTTTAAAATTCTTTTACTTAAAGAGTGGAATTCATGAACATGCAATTTTTTAAATGTAAAGTCTTTGCTTGCTTTCCAATTAAGACAATTATATTGTCAAATGGCTTTTGAGCAGATGTTTTAATTTCTGTCCTTGGAAATAATGGATTAATACTGTTCTTTAAATGCTACTTTTGTGCTTTACTTTTTCAGCACAGAAATGCTTGACTACCTAAAACTATTTCACTTAGTGATCAGATTTATTCCTTCAATACTGCATTTTATTAATCCCAGTATTCAATTTTAAATAGCCTAACCACTTTTCTTTTGCTCTTCCAGTTGGCTTTGTAGTGAGGTGCAGTTTGAACTCGTTAAAAAAAATAAAAATCAATGACTTATTTCTCATGTGAAATCATTACATGAAATTCTTCAAATGAAGAGATTATAGGTAAAAGTTGGGCTTTGATATACTCATTTCACAGGATATTTAGTCCTTTCAGTTGAAATGTGGAATGATAAATCTTTACTTCAGTGGAGTGTATCAGTGTAACAGATATTTCCCAGTGTCTGGTTTTTCTCCCCTTATTGCTAACTTGCCTAGGAAGGCGGCCAGCTAAATCTCTGGATCAAGAGTCTTTCTTGAGAGTTGCATTTCCCTGCCTTCCCTGGAGAATACTGAATTGTCAATTCAATTGTCAGTTTCAGTATTCCCTGGAGAATATTGGCTTGTCTACGGAAATACTGAGACACCAGAATGGTGGAAGGGAAATTGAAATTACTGAGGTCTGTCTATGACAGCATCCTCTGGGAAAGAAGTAAAACAGCATTCACTTTTATGACTTTAGGTGTTTCCTTGGTGTGGCATGTGATTGTTGGGCATGAAATTCAGGTTTTGCTTCTGCATTCTCCTTGGAGTTGAAGGATTAAAAGCTATTTCAGGTAGAAGCAGAAGTCACAGTTAACGTTACTAACCCAGAGCATCTGGTGTCAAGGTTAAACACAAGTTATTAAAATACCTGATTAAGGCATTTAAACATAATACCCAGTATTTGCTGAGCAGGAGCTGGTGTACTGATGCAGAGTAGTCCTTGCTGAGAGATTTACAAATAATATGAATTTTTAAAGTCTGGTGGTTTCTCTCTCACTGAGCAATTTGAAGTGTTGCAACAATATTGCTGGTTTTCCAGGTGATGCAGAGGATTTTAGGAGAAATGTCTTCAAATTTTGCATGAAGTTGAAATTTTAAATAACCTTTGTGCTGGGTGGACTTCTGCACAAGGAAAACATCTGAAAGCTCTATTATCAGCAAAGGATTTTTTTTGAAGTGTCCCATTGAAATACAAGACTGTACAATTGCATGTTTTCTCCTAGTTCTGCAATAAGAAAGGGTAGTGACATTGCACAGTGGTGTGCTTGTCTTTGCTGGAGAGCTTCAACAACATTTATGCTCTATAAGGAAACATCTACTCCTTTTAGTGACTACAGTAAGCAATCATTTGGATTGGAAACAAAACCCATCATTAAACCGTGTCCCGAGTGCCAAGGAATTTCAATATGCCCAGGAATGGTGACTCAAGTGCTTCCCTGGGCAGCCGCTTCCAATGCTGGATGACCCTTTTGGTGAAGTAATTTTTTCTAATATGCAATCTAAATCTTCTCTGGTTCAGCTTGAGGCTAGTTCCTCTAGTCCTGTTGCCTGTTTCTGGGAGAAGAGGCTGAGCCTCACCTGGCTCCTTTCAGGTGGTTAAAGAGAGCAGTAAGGTGTTTCCCTAAGCCTCCTTTTTTTCCAGGATAAACACCCTCAGCTGCTCCTCATAAGGCCTGTGCTGCAGACCCTTCCCCAGCTGTGTTACATTTCTTTAAATGGGGAAGGTGGGATGGATCTCAGCTCTGACTTTCTGTGGGATGGCTGCAGAGTCAGAGGGCAGCAGAGGCAGTGCCTGAGCTGATGGCTCAGTTCTAAGTAATAATGATAATTAAATGTCCCAAATATTGGAAGTTTGTGAAAATGCTGTTTAAACTAATTTTGTGTAAAGAAGAGAACCAAAGTTAGCAGAGGAGGAGGAAGGATGTGAAATACTTCTGGAAATGTAGGTAAGCAGTGAACTGAAAGCCTTTCAGTGTGGACTTCTGGATGTGTTGTGTGTTCAGAAATTTAAAAAGAGATGCAGCATTTTGGACAGCAAGCAGTGTGGGCTTGGAAAGGCCAGAAACAGCATTTATGTTAGATAATATGGTTTCAAATGCCGTTTCTGCCCCTGCTCTCTCTATCTGTGTTCTCTTTCTGCACCATTTGCTGCATCAGCATTGCCTGTAAGGAGGGTCCCAGGGTTTTATTTTTTCCATTGATCAGATGCAGCAGTCAGCAAATAAACTGTTAAATGGTATTGATAAATAACATGGGCTAAAGACAGAAACCCAGGAGGAAAATCGAAGTTCCTGTGTATGGATGATGTGACTTTTCCCTCACCAGAAAAGCAGCAGTCAGAGAGGGGGGAGCTTCAGGAGTCCAGTTTTTTATACAGCTCATCTTCCTCAGTAGGTGCAATGGAGGAATTACAGTCAGCAGTTTGGGGAGTGCCTCTGATTGCCAGCCTGCTGTTCTGGTGTCACTGTGCTGGGCAGACAGCAGGAGCTCGAGGAAACTGTGGTTTGTGGAAATCAGATTAAGTGTTGCCTGAAATCTTGAAAGGAAGTAGTTGTAAACTGTGTTTTTAAGTAATGTGAGTAGTCTTTGAATTATTGATGAGCAGAAGAGCCTTGTTTGTGTGTGGGAATGAAAACACTTGTAAATTTGTGTTTAGACTGTTACACAGCTGTTTCCTGAGTAGTTTCTGTCGCTTAGGATGAGGTACATTGTAAACAGCCCAGTTGCTTTTTCGTTGTGGGGAGGGGGAGTATAGAAAAAACCCTTACTTTTTATATATTATGGGCTGCTGGTGAATAATATATCTTCTTTTGAAGATATATAATAGCTATATTTATATTTTCTTTAGAAAGAAAGTTCCAAATTGTTTTTTCTCATGGATTTTTAAGATTTCTGTGATTAGTAGTAGAATAAGAAAATTTGTTAATGCACTGGATAAACTGTGATAATTCCAAATGAGCTAATGCAAATGGAATCGGTTTAAAAGTACCATTCAGCATGAACAATTTTTTTTTTCCCCAGAATGTTAATGATATATTAACTTTTTGTTCCTTTTAGCTAATTTTCCAGGAACTCCATGAATGATAATGAACATGGTTTACTTGTTACTGGGTCTGTGTAACAGTTCTGAGTGAAACTGAGTGAGAGGAATGTACTGGAAGTGCTGTTCCCTGTGAATTTTGGTGTCTGTAAATGTTGTAGGTGAAAATACAAATTAAGCATGATTATATGTTTGATTGATTTAATAGAGTTCTTAAGCATTCTGTCACAGGGTTTCTTGGTTCTGCAGTAATACAGAAATTGAGAGATTGTTGACCTCTGCAAATATATTAAAAATTCTAGTGCATTAATTATTTTTGTGCTTAATTTGACTCAGCAGCTCTTCCATGCCAATTAACTTGACATTGCATTTATTTTGGCTGCTGATGTTTGCAGTGGAAATGTTAAGTTGCCAGTGTAAGAATTCTCTGCCAGGGAGGTGAGTAGAAATATGGAGAAGGTACGAATTGAGAGTGCTGTGGTTTGGGAGGATTGCCCATGTGAAGAATTAGAGTGTCCTGCTGATTTAAAGGGAGTGTGCTTCTCTCTCAGCTGACTGTGGTTTTCTTTAGGGTTGAGCTTTAGTTAAGAAGTTTAGGGTACAGCTGAACCTGCCACTTAGGAATGGATTATTTCAAGAAAACCCAACCTTCTGGAAGCTTTTAACTTTGTGAGATAGACAAAATAATTTCTCTGTAACAATCACAGAAATTACAGTTGTCAGCAGTTGAACAGCTGTCTTCATGAACAAAAATTACTTCTGATTATCAACTGTACCCTGCTTAACCATTTAAATACTTTTGTTTACTTGTAGGTTTTTTGTAATGTTTTGGACTGTTCTGAATTTGATGTATGAAATCTTTCAGTGGGTATTTCATACTGCACCATGTATTTCCAGAAATGAATGTTTGGTGATCTGGAGTAGAAGTGACAAAACAATTTAAATGGTGATAGTTAATACATGGGTTCCACTAGAATTTCACTTCTGATGTGGGCTAAAATAAAATATCTTAATCGTCTGTGATACAAATGGATTTTTTAAGTCTGACAGTACTTTTTTCTTGAGAGCTTCAGATAATTTTGAATAGTAAATTGTGATTTCCTTTTCTATTTTTCAAGCTGTTTTTAATCTAAAGCCATGTAAATTTGTTCTCCCATTCCTAGTGGGTCATAAATTGTAAAAAGAAAAAGTGGTTTAGGTGTGTTCCTGGTAGTTTTTCTTCACTTCTGACATACTTGTTAAGTGAATTCACTGAATGAGAGAAGGAAATATTTTCTCTGTACTTGCCCAGTAGCTAAAACATAAACAACATTTTGAAAGTAGTTAAGAAGTACATTAATTACTTTACCACTTTATGTTATGGGCAAATTAAATTAACAAGAATGATGTTAAAGTGCAGAGTTTCCAAAAATATGATGGGAAAGGCTTTTGTAGTAGTGTGTTGAAATAATTATGTGTGCATGCATTTCAAAAAGCTCCTGAGATGATTTGGCATCAAGGTCTTAAAAGCAAACCTATAGACTTAATCTACTGGGAAAAACCAAACACACCTCTATGGACTTTTGAATGCTGTGTGTAAAAACAAAAAAAAAAAAAAGGAATTTTTTTCTGTGTGTCATTCCATCTAAAATAACAATTGATTTTTTTTAGTGGCTTCCATTCTTTAAGGAAGTTGCAGAACTCTAATCTTGGAAGATTTTAACAGTGAAGCTATTCCCTCTTCCTAATCAGTTTGTGTCAAATCATGTTTATGTTAAAATACATTTGTAATTACATAGCTAGCAGCTCCTCCCCTCCCCTGCAATGAGTATTCCTGAAGCTCAAGCAGGTCAAAGACTGTCTAGTGGAAGCTTTTTGGTGTCTGATGCTGGATAAATAAATCTGAGAGGTGAGCACTTGCCATCTTCATAAAAACATGATAAATACTATACTTACTGATACAAATTCCTTTGAGGAAATATTTCTGTATTGGGTATTTTTTTATGCTAGGGAAAAATAGTTACATCTCTTTCAAAAGCTTTATAAAATCGTAGGAGCTATTCTGTCCTAAGTCTTTCCTGGAGTTCATGCTGTTTCAGTTGGGTCAGTCAAAAATTTGCAGTAAACTTTCAGTTTATAGATGTTTTTGTGTTCATTTTCCTTCCGTTTCAATGTGTGGATCTTTACCATTGTTTGGCATAAAGGCTCCTTTCACGAACTTAGTTTTCAAGTAGACCATGGTAACTCTAACTGTGAAGTTTTTAATGGTTTTTTGTTATTATTTTTAAAAGTGGTTAATCATGAGGAGAACTACTTGCTTGTCAACAGGTCTGACCAAGTAGAGGAAGGAGTTTGTGCTTAACCTGTAATGCAGCAGGGGAGGAATGCCCTTCAAAGCTTTCCAGCTCTTGGGTTGATATTCCCCTCCCCCATCAGTGCTGAAAACAGTTTCTGCAGGGCATGAAAAACAGGTTTTTATTTATGTAATGATTCTCTGGAAATAAACTTTAAAAATACTAAAAGAACGACAGATTTTAGGGATTTTGAGTTTTGAAAAGCAATAGTTTGAATGCTTGGAAGAAAGGCACACCAGGCCGCTCAAATGGGCTGCTGCTTAGTATGTTCTTAATAATAATGTGGGTTTTTTTATAAAGGCTTCTTAGATTGCAGGCTAAAGAAGCTTGTCTTAAATGTCACAGCTGCCTTTTTCAAGTTGCCTGGTATAAGGATATCCTGTATCATTTGTTACCTTAACTACTCTGAGTGGCTGTAAACTGAGGGACCTACAATTGTCACCTGAATTCTTGCCTTGTAGCTGATGGGGGAGTGCTCCTTGTTTGAAGAAAAGTGAAATACCTGTGCAATCGATAGCATTTGTTGAAACATGCATCACTAAGTGATGTTGTAAATGACAGACCTTCCTAGCTGCTCAGGGATTATGAGGAGTTATTTCCTGCAGGGATTGGGAAATTGTGCTCTCTGCCTAAATGGGTAGGCTGGTGCTCTGGAGAGGAGACCTGCTGAGTCAAGATGAGTGGGTGCAGAGATTGAGAATTTCCTTCCAGAGTCAGGAGAGAAGGGACTAAGAGAGCTGCAGACATCCTGGGACAGCACTCAGGTTATGATCTGGGATGAACTATGGAGAGGGGACTTTTTTGTTATGATATGCCTGAGGAAGGCTGGTTGAGGAGGAAGCCTACTGCTGATTGGAGGCTTAATCTCTTCCAGTCTTAGGTGTGGTTTAACAACCATTCTGAGGCAATAAGGACAATGGTGATTTCTTTTTCTCTCCTTCCCCAACCCATCCTTTTATGTGGGTGTGCACACACATACATCTATTGCTTATATTCTGTGAGCACTGCAGGAAAACTACATACAGCTGTGTGAAAAATGGCAACTTTTAATAGGTTGGGGTCTTGATCAGATAAGTGGTTTGTAGATCTTCCTATGGGTTGGTTTTATTCAGTGGCTGATAGTAAACCTTAGCAAGACCAGGGTGTAGAAAGTAGACACAAGGGAGGATAACTCTGGAAGGAAATATTGATTTATTGGTTTCAAAAGTGATGAAAAGCTCAGTTGTATTTAAGAAGAAAAGGGCTGTTGAACTGTTCCACCTGGAAGAATGCAGCCTAATGACTTTTGATTTGAGAATCATTACTGCAAGTGCTGGGTGAGCAAAATGTTGAAAAATACCTCAATCCTACTGGTTCCCCCTGTTGTCATGTTGGTTGCTAAACTCTGTCACCATAATCCTGCCTGGTTTCTGAACTGGCTGAGTAACTTTGCAGCGTGGCTGGTAGGGCTTTGTCCAGGGGAATCTGTTCTGATTTTCATTGCCAGCCATGGGTGTGTTTCCATGACCATTTTGTGGGTGTTCTGTTGTCTGGGGGGCCCAGACCACTACAAATACAGTGTGTGCATCTTGCTCTTCGTGGGGAGACTTACATCTCAGCTACAGACAAGCCAAGTATTGAGAAAAAGCTCACTAACTTTTGTCAAAAATGATTTAACTCTTTTGAGTTTACATCTGTGCTCTTAGATATGAAATAACCTAGTGATTTCACTGAGTATTAAACAGTAACTTAATTTTAAAATGCTTTGGTTTTATAAAAAGTATTTAAAAAAAGTTCTCAGAGCTTCAACTTCGAAAATGCCTTTGTAAAAGCCAGACATGGATGGCTTTTGTCTGAAAAGAAAAAGTGTCAGATACTCAAATAATTAAAATACCTTGTGTTCTAAAGCTGTCTTAATATTTTAACTAAAATTTTGTGCTTGATGGAGAGTTTGTAGTAGATTGAGTAATAGATTGTAAATACGGTTTTTTAATGCATTGTAAAACGGTTTTGTGGTGGGTTTTTTCCTTGTTTTTTTAATTATTGCACTGAGGCAGAAGACCAAAATGCATTTTTTTCTGTCTCAGACATAACACTTTGAAACCTGCCTGTTCTCTGTGCTGTGGGTGCTCCTGCCAGCTCCATCTGAGCACTTGGAAGGAGCACACCTAGGTGAGTGTGACCTTGCTGCAGGTGAGCTGGCAGCTGCAATAAGAGATCCCTGTGCCTCCAAACAAGTGCTTCCTACTTGAGCTGTGCTTTGGGAAAAACAGAGCAACACCTCTCACTGCAGACTGCTCAGAGAGGAGCAGCATGAGGGACCAATGCTGTTGGGGACTGTCCTCAGGAATAAAAGGAATAATTTGGGAGGCTACCAGAAATGCCATTGGTTGAGCAGATGCAGCCAAGAGAGGGATGTGTTAAAGAATGTGCTCTGTGCTGTATTGTAGGCTCAGGATGGGAGAGGCCCCTCCTCATCTCTGAGCATCAGGATTTTAGTGCTTGTGGAAGGTTGACTTCAGTTTAAAGGGTTTCTTTTAATAGCTGTTTTCCTTTTTTTGTTTGCTTGCAAATGAACCACTGCTTTTAATATCATTTTGGCAGGCTGAGAGCTGGAGAAACAGCAAAAATAATACCTGTGTGAAAGATGCTGCTTCCAAGTAAGGGAATTGAAGCTGTTGCAGCCACATTTCTATTAACAGAAAAATGTGTACTGCGCTAGATCTACTCCATGAGAGAAAAATTTGTTCATTGTAGTAGTCTATCAGTTGCTCCCCTCACAGGCAGTGGTACATCTGAGAATTAATGGTCTGAGGTGGGGGAGAGTGAGGCAGTGTTGGAAATTGTTGCCTATTGTTGAAGGTGTTGAAATTGTTTTTACACATATTCCTTAATAAAGAGTTTCAAGCAGCGCAAAAACTCCCCTTTCAGGAATCTGCTGAAGTGACAGTGCAGAAAGCAGCTTTCCCCAGGAATTGGATTATGCTCAGATTTATAGGAGGGCCAGATGTACTCACTACTTAGATTAACTCAGAAAAAAAAAAATAGAGTCACAAAGAGAAACTGGGTTCAAGCATTCATTCAAACGCTGAATGATACCTGCAGTTTTAGTTGACTTTATTACCTGCTTTCCTTATCTCATTTGCGTTTCAAAACAAGCCCTGAGCCATACATTCTTGTTCTAAAAGCTAAGTTGGAAGACCCGAGGGCAGGCTCTGCAGGGTTCTGCTGTGCCACAAGAGGGCATTTTTTGTGCCAACTTTTTGCAACTGTTAAAGAATAAATCTACTTTTCAAATGTCTCACTTCGGATTAATTGGTCTTGAAAAGCAGTTGAAATGATGCATCTTTTCTCTAAGCTCCTTAGTTTCATTACTAAGAGCAGCTTTAGATCTTTATTTTCCTAGATAATGTGGGATTTTTGTATCATTCCTGTAATTACATAAATAATGAGAATTCAGAGTGGAATTGTGGTACATTTGGAGTTTTGTGTCAGGTGAAGTTTATTTGAATGATCTGTCTAGTATTGATTACAAGGAGTTAAGCTGGACATGGAAGAAAATAACCATGCCAGAACTGTTTTTCCTTTTAGGACCAGTAACTTAAAATAATGTGGTTTGGTGTGGGAGATTGTGATAATAAGAACAGTGTATCCTTTTCTTATTATGGAATATGAGACCAGTAAAAACAAGGGCAGTGCACTATAAACACAACAACATACAGTACTTTGAATATTGCAAGGTATCATTATGCAAACATTTCACAGAGTTTGCATTTAATCGCCAAAGATCAGCACAATTGTAAGTGGCAGAAAAAACCTTCAGTTGCCATTTAACCCTTTGCAGTGGGATGAGCCTCTGCATTTTTCTGGAAGAGCTGGGGCTGTTGCTGCTTCTTGTGCATGGGGGTGTCTGCTGGGATTGCTCCATGGTGTGCCTGGGATGTGTGTGTGCACGTTGAAATACAAATTTTTGTATTTCAAAAAGTCAACATTGAAATACATCTGCTTTTGAGCATTCCTTGGGAAGTATGGCTGCAAGGAAGAGCATCTAAGGCAGATGAATTGTTCTGGCAGGTTTGGGTTGCTCTGCCAGCTCAGCTAATCTTCAGGGGCTTTCCAGTCTCACTGAAATCAAAACATGATTGTGGTAGGATTTTGTTTGTTTGTTTTTTAAAATATGGGGATTTAAGCTTTGCAAAACATTGCTTGTGCTCTGTGCACTCGGGTTGGTGGGCCAGGCTTGGGATCTGGAGACATTAGCAAATACTAGAACAGCACCGAGGGCTTGGAAGGTTGACACAAAATTTCTGTCTGCAGCAAAAACTGGCTGGATAGTTTTAATGTGATTTTTTCGCTCCACCAAATTCACATTTAGAATAAAAAACCCCTTATTTTTTAAATAACCAACCCGTGCATTATTAAATGTAAAGATACTATCTGATCTCTGTCCATAAAAGCTGAAGTTAGGGAAAGACCTTTAGCTTTATTTACTTCAGTCACTTGGTATTTTTTTCTCCAGTTCATAAATCAAATTTGTACTGAAATTGTGCCTTTAAAAGTTAGTGAGTGCTGTGCTGTGCCTCAGGAAAACAGACAGCTGTGCTTTTGTCATTTGGTTCTGCAGTATCTCTGCATGATTATTTGGAGGATGTCTGAAGCCTTCTGAGTACTTCATGTGGAGGGCACCAGTTGGCACCAGTGATTTCTAAACATCAGTTAAATAACTTCCTTGTAATAATGCTATCCACTTAGATTTGACATGGTTGATTATGAAAAACAGGAATTATTCTGCTGATGTAGTTTTCTATGTGGGATTTTTTAAATTGTCCTGTATATTTTTTCCTGCTTTTGTATATGATGTGCCTGTTTTTGTGGCTTGCTTGCTAATAATTGAATTACTCCATTGCTTGGTCTGGTTTTATTTGTTTTGGAGTTTTTTTCTTCTTTAAAAGAAAATCTACTTTATTTGCTTTAAAAAAGAACTGGCAAACAAAATATGTGCTGACAGAAAGGATAATCTTAATATTGCATTTAAAAAACCCCAAGCAGCTGGGTTCTGTAGTGCTCCTGTGTCTTCCACCAACTTCATTTTGAGGCTGTTACAGAATTTGAATAGTTTTGCAATGAGAAGGTGCATGTGTTGGTAACTCCTATTGTTTACTCTTAAGGAACAGTGTTTCAGTCATTAAAAACAGTTTATTAAGACTAGAATGGCAATTAAAAACCTCTAATGTATGTCTTTTTTTAAGTCTTTTTTAGTGTGTTTTTGCATAGAAATGCAAAAATAACAAGTTCCAAACTAAAGGCCTATTCTTTTCACAGTGCTGAGGGTTACAATAAAAAATCTAGACAGCTGCTGGAGATTTGGGTTTACAGATGCTTTTAGAGAATCTGTTGAATGAATAAAGGCTAATAAAGTGTTTGCAGTCTTTGGCTAGCCCTGCTTGGATTCTTAAAGCCTGCTCATATAAGAAGTGCTGGCATAATTGACACCAAGTAATTATTGTTTTGAAAGTCTTAATTGGGCTTGGCATGGATTGCTCATGGAATCTTTGTTGTTTTCCTCTATAAATTCTGCTATAAATTGGTGTTGAACTGCAGGCAAAACTGGTAGAAGTCCAAAGGTAGACCCTTGTGCAACAAATGTGCTTGCCTGCAGATGCATACATGACTTGAAACCCATACATACTGCCAATAAAACACCTTTCAAAAGCCTTTTTCTTATCATCTAGAGTCTGGGAAGTACGACAAGTTATGCTAGCTGTATTTAAAAACAATCATACCCTCCCTCTTCCCACACATGCACGTGTGGAAATGACAGGACTTAACATTTGCATCAGCACAGAGCTGCAGAGCTGGTGCTCATATGGAAGTGAGGTAAAAATCATACTGGATTTGTGGAAAATAAGCATTCAATGTCTTGTCAGAGGGCATGCTTTGGATGGGAAGTTTTACAGAGATGCTGCAAGTATAGTAAATATTCCAGTGGAGGGCTATCCAGAAAAGCAAGGAGGAGATTCCAGGCAAGTTCCAGTAAAATGTCATTGTTACTTTAAATTGTCAGCGTTCTTGGATCTTATGATAAAGGGTCTGTTGTAGTGTGAAGTATTTGTAGTCAGCCTTATTCAAACACAACAACAGCTGGTTTTGTTCATATGTGTGATGTAAATGGCAGTTTTCAACTTTTTTATGACTTCTGGTGCCTTCAGAATGGCTTTGGTAAATAGTATCTTCAGTTAAGATGCTGGGTTTTTGAATAGGCTGGATTCTTTTTGTAATAGTTTTCTATTTATACCACTAGAATAATGAATACTTGTTTGAAATATTTTAAACCATGAATGCTTTATTTGTTTTTAAACAAACATTAGAACAGTGAAGGTCATGTTTATGGGCTGCCCAAAAAATTTTTGCTTTTTGCTGTTCATAACAGGAGAGGCAAAGAGTTATTGGAGGGATGTGTGGATGTGTACAGAATGTGAGCAGCTGTGTATGTGTATATATATGTGTGTGTGTGTGTATATATGTATAATGTTGGGACATAAGCTTTTCCAAGGATGGTTAGGAGATTACTAAGTTGTATACTGATCAGTAAATGAGGAAACTCAGTCCCTACTTCTGTCATTGCTGAATTACTTGGTGTGGAAAAAATAGAGTAGTTATCAAAACAAACAGTGTATCATTACAGGATATAACTAGAGCATATCTGCTTGGTGGTTTAAAGCCAGGGCCAAATCCTGGGAATGTTAATTTGGCCAAGATGCACATGTGCATACTTGCAGTGCTTTTCAATATGTCACGTGCTGCCATTCTGTGGCAGACAAGATTGTTTGGTGTAGAGAATACAGTACCTCAGCATAGGCATCTGTACTTTTGTAAAATCCTCTGTGTGTGACATTCCAGGAATTTGAAAAGGACAAAGGAAGGGGGAGAACACTTTTAGTGAAGCTGGAGAGAATATGTGTTTGACTGGAACTGAGTTATCTGTGGGTGTATTCCTTAAATGTATGAATGATTTGCAGTTTCTGTGCGTAAAGTACTAGAACAAAACCAGAACAATAGCACCACACCATATAAAAGTTTGCTTGTTTATAAAGTCTCTCCTGCAACTATTTAATAAATAGGAGAATAATGAAGTTATTAAAACAAATAGGAGTTGTTTTTCCTATCACTCAGCGCATGTAATTGGTTGTTTTCTACTTCATCTCTGCATCACTTATTATAATTGGTATGAAATCAGGTGTCTGTACTGTCTCTGTGCTGGTAATGTTCACTGTTATAGGTGTGGGCAGATGCATTTACTGCTTGTTTCACTCATGGTTTTTATGAGGGGGAACCTTGAAATACAACAGATGATTTCTGACTTGGTTAATGAATGTAAAAGTTATTTAGTGATGATGCAGCTGGTGACCTTGAAGATTGTCTTTTTAGAAAATGAAATTTCTTCAGCAGTTAATGTTAAAACTTGTCATCCATTTTGAGGCATTTGTTGAGGGCTTTTGTTTTTAAGCTGCATGATGAAATTAGATGATAGATTATGTGTTTGCAGGTTTGAATCTTACTAGAGCTGGTCTTTTGTCAGTACTTAAAAAGATGAAATTTATGTAGCTAAAGTACCCAAAGTAAGAAAATAGTTGCTGCTGTTTATTTCTGAACAATCTAATAACCATATGTGTTTCTTAGGTAGTTTGTAGGTATACATGCATTTAATTTTGTGAAGAAATTTAGGTAAACCATCCTGCTGTGGTTTGGGTTACTACACCTGAGCATGTTTGTCCTGTCTTACCTCTCCTGAAGTCAGTGCAGTGTATTTGTTGCCTTGAGCATGAGGATTTGCTAGGTCTGTGTGATTGTCAGAGTGGCTGAGGTTTTGTGTGACCATAAATTCAGTTGCATCATGTGAACATAATTAACTCTCATTATGTGTGCCTCATAAGTTCCATTCAGTTATCGGAGTTGTCATCAGCTGAAGAAGTGGTGGAGGTCCTGTGCTCACCAGCCAGGCAGAAGAAATGCAGGAATGTGTAAACAGTGCTGTGGTTTGTGCTGGGGAAGGCTGGACATCGGGGGCCAGCCTGGAGTAGCACTTCAGGACAAGGGAGCTGAGAGCCCAGCAAGGACACAACGAGGCTCAGCAAGCCAGAACAGTGTGGGCTGAAACTGCACGCAGGATGAGGGACACAGGAAATGTCGTGGTGTAAAGGAGGAGGATGGTGTAGGGCATTTCTTCCTCAGCTGTGGATGTGCCCATTGCTCTCCTAAAATGATTGATGTGCTCCTGTTTAGCTAGAAGCTCAAGCTGCCACTTTGAGAGTCTCACATCTTGCTTGTAGCCGAGCTCCTGAATTTGGAACTACACTTCTGAGATGCCATGACCCTCCCCGCCAGTGAGTCCTCCTTGCTTGTGGTGTTCTGCCAGAATGTGCATCATCCTTACTCTGATGGGTTTTCTACCAAAGCACCCATAAATAGTGAGTATTAGCAAATATATGAAAAGACAGGAGACAAAAATTGTATGTGAAATAGAGGATAAAGTTGAGGGATAAGTGGTACTTGCACACTATTAAGTTAACCTGCTTAGAAGATTTGCTGGTTGATAAATAATAAAAGGCTTGATTCTGTCAGCTTTAAATCTCATGCCTTGACTTTTTCCAGAAACTTTCTGTTCTCTGAGGTAAATTCACAGTATCTTTGTTTCCTTTTATATGGGCTTTTAACAATAGCCGTTCAAGTAAGCGGAGTGTGCTGACAGGTGTGAGAAGTAGTCATAAGTGAAATTTTAATGGCTGGAAAATGAGGAATGTTAAATAATGGGTCACTCAAATAAGTTTAAAGAAAATCTAAATGTCTTGAAAGTTAATGTAGGTACAATCTCATAAACCCCAGGCTTGTCACAGATTCATTTTTGCATGCTGTTACATTCCTGACATGCATTTCTCCTGTCCTGCAGTTTAACTTTTTCTGAAGTATGATAGGGAATGTATTAAAAGTGGGAAAGCTGGGCTGTCAGAGTTCTGCATGTTAAAACAGGGCACTTTGATTAAAGAAACATGATTTCTGTCTGTATAGAAAATACTGTACTTGGACATAGCCAACATTTTGATAAAAAGTTTTCAGGCTGTGTAGAAATTACAGCAAAAGCTGTGGTTACTGGTATAGTTCTGGAAGTGGAAAAAGGGACAGAAAGGTCAAAAAGGAGAAGTGTCTTAAAAGCAGTATTTTGCTGTTTTTAACTAAGCTTTGGTCAGTTTTCATTCTTTCATTCTTATGTTTATATGGATCTTTGTTCGAAAAATAAAGCAGAAGTGGGTGGTATACAGGGTAAGATTTATTTATCATGTAGAACATTTGTAACTCTCTAATTTGTTTCTTGTTTGGTCCCCACTCCCCCCCTTCCCCCGTTGTTCTGTTTCTGGTTGGCTTATTCCCCATCTCACTACTCATTACCTTCAGATTCCTTGTCTGCTTCTCACCCAGGTTTTTTGATTAATAGTGTTTTAAACAATGTCATTGCAAACCGGTTACATTAGTCATCTTTTCTTTCAGTGTGATGAGTAAATGTTGTGCGTTGGGGCTTTTTTGTTGTTTTTTTCCCCCGAACTTTAAAGTTTGAATTAACTCCTCTAAGTACTCTGGGCGACTTCATTACAGTCAGAATCAAATGTCCAAATTATAATTCTGTGTGCTCTCCCCATGTGTATTTGGAAGTTACACAGTGTGCAGTGCCTTCCTTTTAAAAATCATTTCCAAATTGGAGTCCTGCTGCACATGATTCCTGTGCTCCCTGCTGATCCAGGACAAGCTGCAGTCCTGCCTTAGAAAGTGGATAAAGACTCCTTGGCTAGACTTTCTTGTGATACCAATTCAGCCATGAATTTAAATGTGCTTTCAGCTTTGGCATAGATTGCTTCCAATGGTGTTCACCTCCTTTATGTTCTTGGCTATTCCTAATGTAATCTTATCCTGAAGGCTCCAATCTAAAATTTACTCTTTTCAGCATCTATTTCTACAAACTTCTTTCCTGGCACAACTATGTTTGCAAAGAATGTTGTGATAGCCCTTGCTGAACAACATTTAAAATGTATATTTAATTTTAATTTTTTGTATTATATATGCAGGTTTTATGAGAGAGAAACTTCCAGGTATTCAGTAAAAGTCGCACAATTCTATGTGTATCTCGATAAATAGTGTGACTTGAGGGTATTCAGCAGTATGCTGCTCTTGGCTGAAGAACAATAGCTATTCATTTAATAAATTACTTTGGTAGTTAATATTTTAGCTTATAAATCTTTTTAGTACAGTCTTAGAATGAACAGAAGTATTGGCAGAATACTTTATATAAAAATATGTAGTATGTATATAAATACAAGTATATGTGTGTACTTGTATATTAAGCCATATGGTGCAGTTATATTTAAAAACGTAATCTATACAAAATTATTTTCTGTCCTGTCCATTAAAAAGTTTTACATTTAGAAACATTTTTACAGTAGCGTTCATAAATACAGGTGCAAATTATTTAAGTTTTTTTTAATTGCCTTGTAGTTTATTTAATGTCAAGAAGCAAAGTATTCATAAAGAATTAAGTGGGATTAGTTTTAAGTGTGCTTTTACACTGTTGACTGTTCCTTCAATAGAAGTGTTGTTTTGGTTCTGCCTTTTAGCAGCTGTCATTCCTTGTGCTATTTTTTTCACTAATATTATGTTTAAAGACGTTTTATGTGGGTTATTTTCTAGAATCGTCTTCACTAAGAATGCTGAAATCATGTTTTAGCAGAATTATGGGTTTTCTCACCCCATAAGAGGGATGGCACTGGGGGTGTCTGGGAGCCTTGTGTCCTGGTGTGACTGTGTGATGTCAGCTGCCAAAGGATAAGTGTGCAAAACAAAGTGTTCTAAAATCTGTGCCATTGTCAAACCTTAGTCTTGTGGGCACTCAGTTATTTTGTGGTTGCCCAGCTGTCAAGTGTGATGCTCACCCATGGCTCTTCTTTGAAGCCATCAGCTAGAAATCATACACAGATTTACTTTTTGTCTAGCTGTAGGTAACATGGAGATGGCACCTGAGAAAGTCACTTTTGGGTTCAAATGTAATTTCCAGGGCTACTTCACAGATCTTGACACCTAAAATAGATCAGGTGACTTGTTCTCCCGAATTTCCTTCCTTTTCACTGTGAAATGCAGGGGACTGCAATGCAGTGACTGGCTCAGCAACTGATGCTTAGAGATAGAAGAGTGTGTCTTCTGTGGAGGCTTAATGTGCAGTTGCCTTCTACCAATTCACTGTGCAGCTGGTACCTGGTTGGTGCTGGGTCTTTGGGAACAGGGCTAGAAAAGTCACTTACTTGGGTAAGGAACTTTCCTTAAATGCTTTCAATAAAGATCCTGAAATTAATACCTATGTGTTAATTGCTGTCCTTGTTGATTTGGGTTCAGAGAGGAGAGCTCTCTCCTTGCTGTGCAGTATTTTCAGCTTTCTACTAGCTCTGGCACTGATGAAATAACACGTATTTGTAAAAGAAAACAGTAATGCTGTCTTTCTTGAAACTCATTATTTCAGAATGGATAGTTGCTTCTGTGGTGTAACATTTCATGGGTTTTTCTTATTTAGCCTAGATGCTCTGGGATTAAACAAAGTTTTGATTTTAAATAGAGTCTGAACACAGACTCAGATATTGCTATTTTTCCGTGTTCAGTTTGGCCCTCAAATGTTTTCTGCCTGCCTGTAATTAAGTTGTTCAACAAAGACATAGTTTTGCTTCTCATTTGTTACAGTAGCTGTTGTGAGATTTCAGATTTCTAACAGCTAACAAAATACTGTCAGCAGGAATATCTAAGTGAAAGACAAAGAACTGGAGTCATCTAAGTCAGGAAATCCATGAATAAATCATTAAGGGTACTGCAGTACCTATTTTGAAGGTTATATTATTAAAAATAGTATTCATTTTCCCCCTTCATTTCATTAGATGTTCACCTTTTTTAGGTTATTAAATGTGTGGTGAGAAGAGCCAAGACTTTTTATTTTTTAGAAACAAGGGACTTTGGGTAGTTTTTTACTTTTGTTTTCTGTATGATACCGTTTCTCAAGTCCCCTCACTCCATCATAGCCGTATGCCTTGTGTATTCTGGAAGGCTTTAAATGGTGCCCTGGAAGGTTTGTTGTTGCTTCCTAGGACTTGGAATTTCTTTCTTGGGCTACTGTTTTGGTTAGGGGGCTGTTATGTGCTTGGTTGAAGTAGCTTTTGCCACCAGACAGAGGCTGCTTATAGCTGCTGTGTGGGAGAGGCAAAGGAATTAACATGTGCCTGTTTCTGAGCATTTCTGGGAAACAAAGGACAAGGAAAGTAAATTGTGTCCTTTCACCACTCTAGGTCATTAAAGGTCTAATCTGAAGCTTGCTGATTTCAGTGAGTTTTGGATTATTGCATGGCTGAGTTAGAGACAAATTAATTCAACAGCTTCCATTTCATTAGAAGGGAAATGTGTAAAGTCCTTTCCTGATGGCTGTGGATGAGCACACCACAAACTGGCTGGCTAATAAATTTCAGTGGGGTTTAAATTAATCCAAGAGTGAGTGTCGGTGAAGGGGATCCTGACATTTCCACGATATCTTGCCTTTGCAGTCCTCTCCTGACCAGTCCTGGAACACTTGTTTGGCAGCCTGATGCTCCAGCTCACTTCTTTGCTCCAGCCAGAAACACATCCCATGGGAAACTGCTTTCAGCTGAATCCCTGGCCCTTTGCTCTGCTGCTGGGCTGCATAGGCACCAGCACCAGTGCTTCCCGGGAAGGCAGGAGGTGGGACTACTCCTTTCAGCAGTAGTGGGATCTTTGTTGGACTTTTTAGATTTTTGGAAAATGATATGTTCAGTGGAGCTGCATGGCAGATGAGAATTAAGTAGAGCACATCTTAGAGATTTTCACCTCCCAAGAGAGCAGACATTTCTTGAAATTTGGCAGTTGTCCTTGAAGTTTGGTTTATATGCTTCCTATCTGCAGTAATTTTATCTTCCTTTTTATTACATTAATCTTTTTAGATCCCTCTTTGCTTTTTATGCCTGTCAGTTCCCTGAGCAGAACTAAAATAGCTCCAGTTAAATAAAAACAATGGATAACTAAAATTAAGTAGTTTTACCTATGAAAGCTTACCTTGGATTTCACGTGAGCTTTAAAATGAAGTTACTATGCCAAAAATCCTTTGACAGAGATAGGAAAAAGTAGCAATTTGCTAAACAATGCCTTTGTTTAAGTTTTATTGAAGAGCATTAAACTTTTGTTTTAAAAAATGGGCAATTTACCAATGCTTATAGACAATGAATGTCTTGTGAAGTTTAGAATACAGATACAAATTCTTTTAACATAGTTTAGGCTTTAATGTACTATTTATGGGAACTGAATATAAGGATAGGCAGACGCCCACGTTAAATCACTGATATGTTCTGATATGTTCTTTAAGTTTGTAGAATTTCCTGGGGATGGGGCACTTTGTTTTGCTTTATTGAGATGGACAGACATTTCCTTTTTAAGAGCTTTGGAAAATACCAAGCTATTGTTTTGGTACATGGAGAGTTACTACTGTAAAAAACTTGATATTTTTGTCCCCCCTTTTTTTTTTTTTTTAACAAGGAATACAAAGAATCATTCAAATCTCCAGCAGTGGTGGGAGGATGTGCTTTCTGCAGGGACACCCTGGTACATTCCATCTTGTGGAATGCACTTGGTGTGGCATTTACCAAAATGTGCTTCTTAACAGCTTCAAGAAAGGGCAGCTAAATTGTAAAGATGAATGCAATGGGAGCCTTTCCTGCAAGGTGGCATGCCTTCCTTACACACCTGCAGGAGGCATTTTTGGCCATGTAGGGAATGGGACTCTGCTGCTGGACAGCGTTCTTGAAGAATTTGTGGATTAAACCAAATTACAGAAGGCTCACTTCTATGTGTCCCAGAAAGCAGAAGGATTACCTGTCCATATATAGTTCCGGGTGGGCAAATTGAAGTGATTCATTTGAGTAAATAGGATAAATTGTTTATTGTTCTTCAGATGTTTATGTAGTCATGTTGGAAACTGCAGCTAATCTGCAATCTTCTGCTGTCTGCTTTTTGATGCTAATATGGAGTTATTTTGCAAGGGTTTGGGAAGGAAATCCATTATAGGGTTTATTGATCTTTGTGGTATTGACTGCCTGCAAAATAGTTTCCACAGATGGCAAAACAAACTCATATTTTTAACTTGAGGTGGTGAAATTGAATGTTGCCCTACGTCTGTTTCATAATGAAATCCAACAAAGAGCATAGGAATTGTGAGTTGGGTTTTGGTGTTTTCTTGTGTTGTTTTGTTTTGTAACAAAGCTTACTAGAATATTTCTTAAGCCCTAAGAGTTTTATTAGAGCAAGCGTGGCTATTTCTGTGCTTTTGGGTGGGGGAGAACAGTAACTTTTTATCTACAAAAAGAAATTATATTGGTAGAATATAGTGGTGATTATGGCAAAATATCAGTGAGAAATAATTCCAAAATTAAGCTCCTGTGTGTCAGTTGTGAGAATTTCTAAATTCTCTAATTCTAAAACAGAATCTTGTTAAATGTAAAAAGAAAAAAGAATTGTAGGGATGAAGCATTTTCTTTAAAATGAGCTTGTCACACATTTGCTTCTCTACATTTCTTCTTCACAGGAAATTCCAGATTGCAGTTAATGCAAGATGGCAATTATTTTAGGTGTCTCTGTTTTGATGAGGGGCTAGAGGTTTCAGAATTATAAAAATAGTTCAGAAAGAATTCAGTGAGATTGCAGAAGGAAAACAAACTGGTCAGATTTAGACAAAATCTTCCCTCTGAATTGGCAGGTAGGAAGAGTATAAAATTTTATGCTTAAATGTGCGCTTTAAAGAAGACAGGTTTAAGCCGAGAAAATTCATTTAAAGAAGACAGGTTTAAGCCAAAAATACAACGGTGTCTGGTTATATCCGTGGTGTGTGGTTATATCTACATATCTGAGTATTCCCGAAACAGTCGGAAAACAGAAATACTGGAATAAAATGTAATTTGAAAATATTCTTATCAAAGCCTGTTTTATGGGAATGGCATATATTTTTAAAATAGAAATAAGTTGCACTTCTTATTTCAAAAATCTCAGTGTTTGTATCTCTCTGAAATAGACAATGAGCATCCATGGTGTAATTTTCCATTTCTGTCTTTGTTAAAGCTTCATCTTTATTCAGAGTGGGAACATTGAGCTTCATGAAAATAATGGAAGTGTTCTAGTCTTCTGGAGAGTGCACTCAGAGGACCAAAGGAGCTCTGTGTGTGAGGAGGGTCTTTTTGAATTTTGTTGAAACTGATTTTTGTCAGATCTGTTTCCAGGTGATGGGGACAAGGAACTTGCAGTTGGCAAAGAATGTCGAGGCTTCCATAATTCTTTTTGTCAGCCTGTACTGTTCTGCAGGAGCCCGTCAGTCCTCATTAGAGAATCAGCTTACTGTGATATATTGGTTCTTGGGTTTGAGACAAGGACTATCTGTTCCTGACCCTGCCTTCCTGGTACTGCTTGTTCTGGGAAACCTGCAGGTGTGTAATACTCTCTTGGTATGGAGTCTTTTGTTGTTTGTTTCCCGCATTTATCTGCTGTAACATAGAGCAGAGTGTGAGGAGGACAGTGAGGAGGAACAAGATGTGGAAGGAAAATAGTGTCATAAATAAATAAATTGTGTTCAACTTCTTCACAAAGACCCAGAGGAGCCCTTAGTAAAAAGCTGTTTTGTAGCCAGCCGGTCTCCAGCCTTTGCTGCATGGGCTTATTCCATCCCACAAGCCTGCATTTGTCGTTCTTGGATGTCATGAGGTTTCTGTCAGCATGTTTCTGTCAGCATTTCTTCGCCCTCCAAATGGCAGCTCTGCATAGCCTCTAGTTTAGTGTTGTTTCAAACTGTCTTAGTAAGTTTAAAAGGTTTATTAAGCTTGGCTGTTGGTCGAATTTTGCATTGGTTTCCTTTTCAGCTCTATGCTGTGAAAAGTGGCTGTATATGGCAAAGCACCTTTAAAGGCAAGCCTGATTTTTAGCATCTTGTTTTAGCATCTTATGAGCACACAAAGTGCTTATCTATTCTGGCTCAGTTTGCTTAAATAACATAATACAGCTATGAAACTTCATAAATTTGGCAAGCCCAGAAGAGGAGTACTTGTTGTATTGGATTTTTTTTTCAAAGAATGGTTGTGAGCTCTGTAAGAGAGATGTTTGTTCAAATCTTTGTTGCTTATTGGGATTTTCAGTGTATGAGCTAAAATATTTGCAAGTAAATATTTGTTTTTAAAAACCATTTTTGTTTTCAATCAAACCACTGCTACCGAAGAACTCCATTACTGTCAGTGATGCTATATCAAAACTTCAAGCCAGTTACAGTCAACTTAAAAATGTCAGTGCAGGCACCTGTGATTGTCTTGCCCTAATTCTTCTGTAAGACTTGGCTGTGCTTGGCTCAAATGGTTACATTTCCATCTGTGTTACTTGGATCTTCATTGTGAGGGACTACAACAGCTTTATGAGAAAATCACCAAATTGCCTTTGCTTCTTTGTGGAATTTACTTGAATGGAACTTCTTAAAGGGTATGTAGAAATGAGGGATTGATGGAGCAGCTGAGAAATAGTAAAGCTGAAGAATTATGTGTGGTTTTGCTTTATTTAAATTCATTTTGAGCTGCTGTCTCTACAGGGTCAAATTCTGATTTTTTTTTTTTGTTGTTGTTGCAGGGGAAAGGGAAAAGAACATAAAAGGGAAATTGTTAAGGTTTAGAAGTTAGGAGCAACTTCTGAGCAAAACGAAAAAAACCAGCATAATTGTGCACCTGATTACAATTTATCTGTGGAGTGCAATAAAATGTCTAGAATCTATACTTCTTTAGAATTGCTTAACATTTTCTAGATTTACTGGCCTCTCTTACTCCTTATTTATACCCACATATTTATCTCTTTTTTTCTGAACCTATTCAGGGTCTATTTTTTTTCCTCTTAAAATGTGAATATTAGGATAACCCTTAAAAGATGAAAGCATGCATTCTCAAGTCATTACATGATTCCAGGAGCTGGGTTCTGAGTAAAGATGCCAAATACCACCTCTGTTTGCAAATGGCAGCTCTTAGCTGCCTGCCAGAAGCTTTTTGTTGGCTTGAAGGCCAGGCTGGCTCAGAGTCTTGGAAATGTGTATTTCCCTGACTAATGCCACTCTGCGTGACTCTTCTTGCTGAAGCACTAATGAGCAAATGCCTCTTAGCCAAATTTATTCCAGTGTGGTTGTTATTGTCAGCTCTTCCATGGCCAAGTCTAGTACTTATGGTGTATTGATTAAAAATACATGAATATTTCATTTAACATAATATTTATTTCTAGCATAAGTAAGAGCTTAGCAAATCCATCCTCTTTTCCCCCTCCCCTCCACGCTTTTGAAAAAAGCACACCTCAGAAAAATTGTGTGACAAGGATTGTACTTCAATTCTTTGGGGCTTGAAGGGACTGTAAAAGCACTCCACTCTTCCATCCAAGTACAGCATTCCAAGCCTTCACTGTCATCCCTGATCAGTCAGGAAAGTTGATTCTTCATTTTGGGAACAGTTAAATATTGGAGTAGGTTGATGAGAGGAGGGATGGAATTTCCCTTGCTGGAAGCAGTCAAGATTCAGTTTGGATGACTCTGGATCATCTGAAGTCTCATTTTCAGCAAAAGATCGGACCAGATGATTGCCCGAAACCTCTTCTTGTCCAGGCTTTTCCGTTTCCCTGTGATTCTTCACTGGGAAAGGGTAAGGCTTCCCCAAATTAATTTGGGGCAAGATTTTGGGTATTGCTGTTTCTCCTTTTATGGATGAAGCAGGAATATCTTTTCTCTAGATTTAGTTAGGTCATTTGATGCTTTTAACATCTGTGCTTCAGTGGGTTGGACATCCTGGCCCAGACTGAACAGCAACAAAGTGGGTTTATCATTCTGGGACAATCTAATGAATCCAGAGCAGGCTGGGATTCCTGACATGATGGACTTAGGATCATATCAGAAGAAGGTGAATTCCTAATGAAATTTTGTATGATAATTCAGTTCCTACTTTGCCAGCAAGAAGAAAATGCCCTTGTCATTCATTTGCTTGGTGGGGGAGTAAGGAGAAGATTCCAATACTGTTGCTGGAACCAAGGCAGTTTAAGGACACAAGAAAAGAAGAGTTAAATCTACTTTGTACAGTAGCTTAGCAGGGGAAACTCATAACAGATTATCTTCTAATATGCTACAGATGAAAGACTTCTATTGAAAATTCTTGATTCAGAAGTTTTGAAGTTTGAAACAAGTAGGTGTTTGCACATTTGGAGAAGTTTTGTGGTTTTAGAGATGTAGCAGAATCCAAAATATTTATTGATATTTACAAACAGCAACAAGTTCTTTGCATGAGCAGTGTTATGAAATACTGGTGAATTGCCCTTTGTTTCTAATGTCTGCAAGCAGGTATTGACTCAGTTGTGTCTTCTGATTTTCACCTCATTGTTATCTCATGGACTGATTAATTGCATCTGGGGTTTTTTTGTTTGTTTGTTTGTTTCTTTGAGGGCTTTTTTCTTTCTTTTTCCTGTATGTACCAGATTGTGTTAGAAATAAATTTAGGGAACCCAGGGTTCTGACTTGCATTAACTAGTGGCAGTCTGGTATCTGTTGGTCTCCTGCCATTCCTGTTTTTTAATGAAGGTATTTTTATTGTCTGGTATTTGTATTCCTGGTGGGTTGGTTTGTTTTTAAGCAGAGCAGTCCTACACCCCACAGAACAGAGGGCTATCAGATGTCAGTGTCCTATCTTCTGTTGCTCTGCCTCAGACACCAGCTTGGCTTTGCTTCAGCTCATGTGTTCCCTGCTTGTGTGCTGTGTTTTACCAAACCCATGAGCCCTGGCTTGTTCAAATGTCAGTGCTTGATGTGTCCTGATCTCTTCCCCAGCTACAAAAAGCCCTTTTTACACTCACCTATTTGATGGTTTCTAAGCGTGGATCATCTAGAATGTAGCATGATATTCTTGATAAAGACTTGCTGAAACACAATTGAAGGCTGCTTAAAATATTTCCCTGTCTCTTCCGGAAATACCTGTCATGGTGGATGCTGGCATTGAATTTTGTCTTTTTCACTGCCATGTTACAGAGGTGACTTCTGCTGGGTACCTCCTGCTTGCTGATCAGTTTACTGCTGGGCATTCATTATGCATTATCTCTGCGTTTCTCTGCTTTCAGTTGTTAGGTCATGCTCTGGATCTGGTTTTGAATATTCTATTTCTCTTACTTTTTAAACTTTCAGGCTTTTTCTTTCTTAAATTTGTGTTCAACTATTTATCTCCTACATATGAAAACTTTCGTCCCATAATCGAAAAAAAAAATTTGTTCTTGCAGTATTTATCATATGTTACATCTGTGTAAAAATTAGTGTTTTCTGATAGTTTCTAACAATGAGAGACAAGACTAGAATCAAACAAAATTGAGAGGGAAAGTTTGTCTTGCCAAATACACCTTTTCATATTTTTTTCTTTTTTAAGTGACAGGCTGTTGTGCAATTCCTGTTGCTTCTTTTAAGCTGGTTGTAGGCTCTCATGTCACAATATGGCCATGAATATTTCATTATATTTTTGAAGCGCCTTGCTGAAACTGTTAGAAGTGGTGGTTTCTAATTGCATCTAGGTAGTTCTTTCACATAACTCAATTGCCATCATGTTTCTCAAACTAAACTAATGTTACACAAAGGAACAAAAAGCTGTAAATTCATGTAGGACTGCTATTATGATGTTGTTTTTATATAGTAATGCACACAGATGTACATCCAGCAACAGTCTTGATTTTAGGCTGTGATTTTTAAACCTAGTAACTGTCCCTTCAGATGGAGAATTTGGCTTTTTGCTCTGCTTCATCTATTCTGCTTCTTGCTGCTGATAATGAGGCAATCCTCCTCTGAAGCTCCAGCTGCTCCCAGGCTTTGCTGCTCATTTGAAAAATCCTGTTAAGCAGAGGAAATGTTGTAAAGCCTGGCTGCTGTCTTGGCCAAAATAGCTGTACTGTAAAGGTGTATGGAGACAAAAATGGGAGGTTTCTGGAGGAATGATAATTCTCTTTGAAACCATAAATATTTGGAAGATGGGGTGTAATGACAACTACTTTTTCTCTGATGTGGTACTTATTTGCTGCTCACTGTGTGTAGTGCTTAAAAACAAGGATGCTGCTGGTTTGTTTTAATCTTCTTATGGTAAACCCTCAAATTAAGATATGGCCAGTCTTTTCAATCAGTGTAATCTGAGTCAGATTTGAGAAAATTAGTGCTAAACACCCTTCTTACCATAGTGCAGATAAAACTGCCAAGACATGAAAAGAGATAGGGAAAGCTTCACTACAGCAAAAAGCCTTTGCTGCTGCTTTTGGGTGTTACAGCAATGTTTGCTCTGTCCAGAAATGCCAAGCCAAAACAAGTATATCTATCCTCTGTTTCATGGGTTAGAAACATGGGTTTTTTGTGTTTTTCCTAGCTTCTGTTCTATCTAAACCAGACTCATAATTTTTGCATTTTTCCTTTCCTTATGGATTCTTTCAGTGTTTGTTAACATTTAGAAGTAGGGTGAGTGGCAGTTTATCTTCATTTTGATGGAGTGTCCAGATTGCTTGCTTTAAGCAGTAGGAAAGTAATCAGAGAGAGTGCAAACCTGCAAATTGGTAAAGTTTTTAGGTATATTGAAGCAGAAGTAGTCAGTAATGTGAAGATGAAATAAATCAAGATGCACTTCTGGTCTTTAAACTCTGTGTAGGCATTCTAAGAAATGAGTGAGGGCTTATTGCACTTCTAAAGGCTGTGACAGATATGAAACTTGTATGTGAGCAGGAGACTGGGGACATCACTCATTCTTACTGGTCAGTCTTTTCTCCTCCAGGAGCTTACTGTCCCCTTGGATCAGCTAAACATAACTGTTTATATTGTCTCTCCATCAGCTGCTGTCTGAGGGATCTGGTTCCTTTATACTCTACTGTATGACTTGAGTCAGATTTTTTGGTAGAACTTGGTTGAGGAACAACTTGTCGTGACTGATCTGAGGGGATCATTGGCTGACCTTTTCAAGTGGGAAGCAATGAGATTTTGGAAGATGGAGCCTCAGCAAACACATGCTTGCAGCACAGTCTGAAAAGAGTGATTTGCACTAGCTTTTAAACAGTCTTCGCAAACATGGTGATGATCTTTTTAATCTCAAACCTATTCTTAATCAACACAGACTTAATTGTTGTAATTTGTTCATAAGCTGAAATCTATGCAGATTTTGAACTCAGTGAATTTCATGCCTTATGAAAGTATACGACTGCCTGTAAATCTTAGTGATTTGTACACTGGGGAGGGTCAGTAAGACAAAGTGCCAGATTTTCAGAATCCTTCTGGCAATGGGATCTTGCAAGTCATGGTCTTGTCCTTTTTGTAGTGCAGAAACACTGAAAGCAAACAGAACTGTATGGAAGGTCATTCTTCAGAAGAACTTCATGGATCTTGACTGAAGCATTAACTTAGTGATTCACACAGATTTGTAGACTGTGCAGTTGTCAGAGACTTTCCAAAGTAGAATACACAAATGAGACAAAATCCAATGGAATGTATGGGGAAGCTGCATAAAACTATCTCTTTTCAAGGGTGGTACCTTGTCTTTCTTCATAAATTGCAGGTGTGAAGTAGAATGATACTCCTGTGGAATTCAGGGACTGAATCTAAAGACTGTAAAGTAGTGTAAAAATGGCATTGTGAAGAGGGGGAAAAAGGTAGTGAACACAATTTCTGGAGCAGCTGAGGCCTCACTTTTGTGTGTGTAGGAATGTGCATTGTTGTTTAGCACTTCATCAGAATGGTTTATGCTGCCATCATGAGGAAATTTTATTACAAGTAGCTGTTCCTGCAGTGTGGTACTTGTTCTTCATTCAAACAATTCCCAGTTAAGGTTATTGAAGCACCTTTGAAATGTTTTTCAGCATACTTACAGAATTAATAAGCATACTTTAGGTAATTAAATTGTTTTAAAAAATATTTAGAAATCTTTTGAGCTCAAGCATTTGGAAGTAAGATGAGGTGTAAAAGTCAGTCTGGGGAGATGTGGTGTTTTTTATGCTTTTGATAATTAATTTTTTTAAAAGAAATCTGGTGAAGTTTGCAGTGTACTACTGACATTTTGAATTTAAACCCAGAGAACATCTTCTGTAATCTTCTAGATCATTATTATGCTGTTTTTAGCCTGCAATGCAGAAGGAAAAGTCTTCTATAATAACACATCACTTATGATGTGAGGTTTATGGTGTGTCTTTAGGCTGAACAACTACTTGGAAGCTTCTGTAGTAGAATTGCAGTGCTTTTCTCTGTCTTAAATGGCAAAACTAATTTGTTGGAACACAAGTAACCCGGGAATGGCTTTGACATTTTAGGATGTTAGATGGGAATAAATCAGAATTTGAAGTATTTAAAGTCTAGTCTTAGAGAGTAGTAGTTTCACAGTCTTTAGTATTCCAGCTCTAATTTCTTTGTAGTACCAAACATGTCATGCTTGAGGGGATATGTTTTCTTAGTTTAGAGAAATCCATTGAAGGGATTTTTTTTGTAGAGCCATTATGATTTTAATTGGAGCTTCTTACAGAATTACATTTCCTATGCCAAAAGCTTAGACCTAAAGAAAACTGTGCAGACACCTTCACAGGACTTCAGAGTGTTTCTCTGTGCAGAAAAGCTGTTTAGCATATTGATACATCCTGTGTCTATTCTGTTTTAGATCATGTCCCAGAGCTGTAAGACAGGTCCACAAATCATCAGGCATCTTATGTACAATCCTGTTCTCTTCTCTTCAAAGGGCATCAGTAACACGGATCCCTTAGTTTAATGTTCCCATCTGTTAACTTAGTATAGTGATCCTTTGGAAGTTCAAAATTTGTGTCTCATTTTATACTTAATGCTTCCTTTTCCATCATTAAAGACTAATCTGTCTCCCCTTCCATCTTTGTTTTTTAAGTGAGAAAATTGTTCAGGTTTGCTAAAGTAACTGTGAAGTAAGGTTGAGATTTTTAGCTTTTTTTAATCTACATGCTGTGGGAAAAGAGGTGGTCTTGTTTCATGGGGTATAATTTTTTTTTATTATTATATTCATCAACTATTCTCTTTTAGAATTTAAAATTAGCAAGTGAAAAGTTGTGTACTTCTTGGTAATGAGACAGTTCTGGTTTTCAAGGGGTGGTGAAAATATGAAACAGTATTTTCCCCGAAGCCAAAATAAAACCAAAAACAGGCTAAGAAGTAATAGTTCCACTAGGAATGGCCAGAATATCCTAGTATTCTATGGAAAAAAAATCTGCTTTGCAGATGCCTGGATTTGACCACATGTTTTCGTACTACAGCCATTTGCTAAATTCAGAAGGTGTTAGGGACAGGTGATGCAACAGGAGTCTTGGAAAATGGAAGAGAAAAAGAGTGAGTCACCAATATGGTGAAGTGGTTTTAGGGAAGACTGGGGGAATCTGAAAAGTGGTTGGTTAAATATCCAAAATAATGGGATAAAACAGTCTAATCAACTCAACTGCTAAGTAATGCTTTTTAAACACCCCTACAAGCAAAAACCCCTTTTCAGCCAGGGATTGTAAGCATTGATTTTACTGGTGGCTCAATGTGGAAAAGGCATTTTTGGCTGGTCGTGAGAAGGGTGGGAGGGAGATTTGGGTTTCAGCAATTCCGTGTAGCACTGCAGGAAGCAGCACACTGCATTCATCCCCTTCTGCCCCGTGTAGTCTGTGGGAATGAACAATGTGGGAACTGGTGCCAGGCTAAGTGAGTAATTACTGCTACATTTGTATAAAGTTGAAGAGTGAAAGTTTGTCAGCTCAGCTGAGAGGCAACAGCTTCTTCCTGATGTTGCTTTTTTCTGGTCTAATGCACCCCTAGGAAAAGCTGTCTGGGACCTGTTTGCTGCTGCACCATTATGTAAATATTATTTCAAAGCAAAAGTAACCTACTGTCTAAGTGGCTGTCTAATACTATGGTTCCAGATTAAAATGTTCTGCAGGGAGAAGAGATCAATGTTATCTTTTTCAAACTTTGTGAGCACCTGCAATTAAATGTAAATTAATTGAAAACAAATGTTGAGTTAGGATAGATTGTCACTTACTTGCTAGATCTCACCTCTTGGTATATTCTAATGGAGGTACTTGTATAACATTTACTCCTAGAACCACTTCTTTGCATGTATTTTCATATCTCATTTATAAGGTAAGTAAGGAGTAATTGGATTATTTCCAAACTTTTGAAGTTTTTGATCCTGTGGTGATGAGGAAAATATAAGCTGAGGTAAAGGTTTAATTTCTCACACATATATTTGGTGAACAGGGAAGGAAACAAGGCTTGCAGTTCCACAGATTTTTATTTTATTTTATCTTATTTTTAGAATTCTGTCCCTTAGTAAAATGAGTATGGCAGTTTTGCCTTTTATTGTTTGCATTGCATTCAGCAACGAGAGTAAAGTCACAGCAACTTGGTGATAAATGACACCCCCCTCAGCCCCCTTCTGCTCCCAAATGCAGGAAGAATTTCAGTCATGCATTTGTAACTGATGGTATTTTGACAAAGGCTTCTCTGTGTATTTGCAGCAAAACAAAACTCGTATAAAATACGTATGTTTGATGTAAGTGGCATTG
The DNA here is from genome assembly GCF_901933205.1 of Camarhynchus parvulus. Classification (NCBI taxonomy): domain Eukaryota; kingdom Metazoa; phylum Chordata; class Aves; order Passeriformes; family Thraupidae; genus Camarhynchus; species Camarhynchus parvulus. Next base: position 12,736,490 of record NC_044575.1, on the reverse strand, counting down.
GGTTGCCTAATATTTAATTTCAAATTAAAAACTTTTTAGAGAAATTAAGGCAAGCACGTCTCTTGCAACTAGATTTATTAGAGAGAGCTTTAAGGCAAATCTAATTGAAACAATGTGACCTACTTATATTAGCATAATATGCTAGGTAATTGTTTTAACACAGTGTATTGTTGAGACAAAATTTAGTTACCAAGAGCACTAACAGTGAATTTTCTGATTGGTTTGTATGGAAGTTGGTAACAGGAAATTTTTTAAACTTACTGAAGCACTTAGACTAGAAGTAATTTTGTATTTTGAAGGCAATTTAAAAATAAAACATAATAATTCTTGATAATTTAGTTGCTTTGAAGTAGGAGTCATGGAATGTGTCAGTGCTCCTCTAATAAATTTCATATCTCACCAAACTCTACATATTTTTAATTAATAAATATGAAGAGAAATTTACAGGTTTAATCCCCCCATCCATAAAGTGCTCCAATTTTACAAGAATTTTCATTAAAATCACGCGTGCCAAAGCTGTCTGTGCTTTGCTTCAAGTAATTAACCAGAGTAGGGATATTTTCCTGAAAGAATATATTTAGTTTGGCTTTACAGAACAAGCTGATTAACTTGTTCTAGATGTGAGGACACCCAGAAGGTGGTTGTCTGTAAACTTTGCAAAGTTGCTGTGATCTCCACCACAGAAGTTGTGTGGCCAGGGACAAATGCTGACAGCTAATTAAAATGATGCATCATTTAAACACCTGTGCTCTGGTGTTAGGAATTACCTGGGATATAATATCATAATTGTGGTTTATTGATATGTCTTGATTTAAATTTAGTGCCTTTATCTCAAAACACATGAGGGAATGATGGCACTGAGTGGATGTGGTCATGGTAGGGCCACATGTAAATCACATGAGCGAGATAAATCAAGTTACTTCTGGTGTGTTTCTCTTAAGCCAGTCTGAAGCCAATATGGGGACCAGTTTTGGTCCTTTTCCTCTGTGAGGCTGACCTGTTGGGAGGAAATGATGGCAGTGTGGGTGGTGTTCTGCTCCAATCTTCCCTCCCCTTTCTTTCTTCCCCTGGGCAGAAAGAGAGCAGTGAAGGCATTAATGAATTTTTTCCCAGCTAATAGTGAGAGCGCAAGCATGGTCCTTTTCCACGACTGTGCTTCACTTTTGAGTGCTTATGAATGCTTCAGGCTGAATGATGAGAACTCTTGAAGGCTGGCTGGAGCTGACGGGTCTGCAAACAGTGTTATGAAAAGGTAAAAAGGTTCTATCTTAGGTATAGATCAGTACTCAGTCCTTGCCAAAAGAAAAGGGAAAAAAAAGAAAAAAAAGCTTGTAATGTTGCATTTGAAACTGTATTTTCTCTTGTGTGCTAAATGCCTGAGGTAATATGAGGATTTTGTACTGATGGCTTGCTAACCCTTCTGAGTTTTCCATCCTGGAACTCTAAATGTGCACTGTTTACTTAATGACGTGTTTTGCACAGTTTGCTTTGTGATTAGAATACCTGTCTGAAAGTTGAGTGCTGATATCTTCAGTCATTAGGGCAGTGAATGTTAGATATTGCTGCCTTTCTCTCAGTAGTTACATTCCAGATTTTTGAAAAATCCTGGTTGCTTCTTGGTCTCCCTAGACTTAGCCTTCAAACTAATGATTAATTCTTACCAAAGGAAATAACTATTTGAATGGTTTCCAAAGCATTTAAACAGATTTTATTATGAGGGAGAAAGAATGGAAGTATTTCTAATATCTTCTGAAGTAATGAAGTTGCTGTAGCAACCCAGAGCTTAGTTGCAAATCAAATCATGCCTTACCTTGGCTTTTTCTTACAATGCTGAGTCATAGGTTTCATTGTCCAAGTTTGAGTCTGTACCCTTCACTTTGTTATCCTTGTTGTTCTTAGGGGGATGAAAAAAGAAAATCCCTTCTCTTTTGACAAAGCACCTGAGGTTAGGTGGGCAGATGTCGTAAACATGAATAACTTCATAGGCTTCAGGAGATTATTTGAAATGTAATTAGTGATTTTTGTGTGTGTTTGAGTCAGTGTACATTGTAAGGGATGCCCTGTTTTTCTGTTCTGTTTTGTACAGAGATGCACCTTCTGCCCTTGAAAGCACATGGCCCCTGTTACCTTGTGTGTTACCATTCCTGGTCCTTTTAGAGATTTCTTTGTTTTTGTTTTTGTTTTTTGCAAATATGTTATATAAGTTCTTTTGGAATTCTGTGCAGTCTTTTCAGTTCTTAACAGTGTGACTGTGGGTCAGTTGTGCGTTGTCATGGTTAAGTTTAATTTCTTCCACTTCAAGATTGGGTATAATATGGAAAGAATAAGCATGTAGCAGATTCCTGTGTATGGGATGTAAAGAATTCTTACGATTTTTTTTCTGAGATCAATGTAGATTAATATAGAAGAAAATGCCAAAAGTAATTCAAGTTTGCACACCAACACAGAATGAAGAGTTTCAGGATTCACTGCTTAAAAATACTTGCATGAAATATTTACATTTGAGAGAATAGATTTAATAATACTTTAGGTTTTAGTCCTGAATTGTCATTAAGTGGCACATGAATTGACCTAGAAAATAAAAATTTTGCTATGCAAATTAAATTTATTAAGTGCAAATACAAGTATAATAAAAAGTGCCATCTGTCTAATTAAGCAAATTAAGTGTTTCTTCAGGGAGGCAGGGAAGACAAAATTCATTAAAACTATGTATGCAATAGTTTTAATCAATTTCTGTCTTGTAACAAAAGAAAACTCACCCTTTTTAGTAGTCCACGTGTGCCTTTGGGGACGAATAAGTAAAATCCCGTAAATGTAATCCAAGAATGGATGGACACGTTGTTTCTTTTTTTCAGTGCACAGATTATAATGCATGAAGTTGATAACTATTAAAAATCTTGAATTTATTCAAGTAGGGAGTTTTCACAACACTTGTTTGTAGTTTTAGGAATGAATTTGATATTTTCCTGAGTGTGACCTTTTATTTGTTTCAACGTTATGACCTTCAACTGGTTTTAATATACTGATGTTGATGCTAAAAATATTTTATCAAGAATGTTTCAGATTACTTGTAACAGTGGTAATAACTGAATGCAAGCCAGTTCTGGTTTAGAAGCCTTAATTAGGAAAGCTTATTTGGGAAGTGGTTTCATTTATCGCCCTGACCTCAGGAGTTTGTACACCCAACAGTTTCTTTTTACCTTTGCTCTTTGGAGGCACATTGAGTTAAACAAAATACCTGCTTAGAAGTGAGGTGACAGTGCTACACTTGCCCCTACTTGTAACACTTTTCTGTCACCTGAGAGGTGATTTGCACCAATTGCAAGGTGTTGTGGTTGCAGCTTATTTGCTAGTTTGAATTTTGAATAGGTTATTAGTACAGATAAGAATTTATCATCTCCCTAAAATATGTCTTGATTAAAAAGCACACTGTGTGGTGGCCCTCTTGTGCAGAGGACTTTGAGTTATCCTGAACCTCAATAATAGACTCCTGTCTGGATTTGCAGACCTACAAGAAGTATATTATTTACTCTGGGGCTTCATCAAGGGCCAGCAAGCTGAGTGTCATTAAACAGGCATCTCTTTAGTTTGTACTAATAAACTGTGTCTGTGGAGAGAGAAATTTGCTGCGTTCTGGTAGCTCACACAAGTTAATATTTGTGTCATGGTAGAAAGTAAATGCTTGCTTTCTAAATTGAAAGTAATTTAAAAAATTGCTTATAATAGCAGCGTTCTGACTTCTACATTTGTTTGAGGTGTCTGTTCCAATTAAGTCACTTCAGTCCAATTTACTTGCATGTAATACTATGTAATTATGCAATACTAGGTTTCCTGTTTGTTTTTAGCAAAAGTTCCTTTATAGTTTATTTGGATGACCCAGGGTTTTGGTGTGTGGTATTTGGTATTTTTTTTCTTTTTTTTTTTTTCAAATTCAATCATTTTAGTTAGTTTTCTGTTCAATATTTTCATGTCACTTGACAGGAAGTATTTGTCTCCATCCTGTATAAGTAGGATAAAGTAGCTTAATCCCATTTCTGCCTCTGCATATTTATTTTTTTTCTCTCTGTATATAGTAATGTAATGTCTACATGAATGCTATTTTTCTGGTTTTTATAGAAGTCATTTCAGATTTAAGAATATGTAGTTATTTCATACAGTGAGAGACTGTAATTTGATTCTCCCATTATGTTTGGGCTGAAATGTGTAATACCTGCCGATTCTACAGGGCACAAGATTTATACTCCTGTATTTACTCATGCAGTGAGCAGAAATTAGAAATGGCCTCTGTAGAAGGTACAGGCCCTAAAAAACCTTTGCTCTGTGGAGGGAACCTCCTGTTTGCCTGGAAGAACAGTTTCCCCCTTGCTGGTAATGCCTGTGTGGCCAGGTGCTGTTTGCTCTGTTTCCTGGGTAAAGGTCATGGGGATGGTAAAGAGTGAATGTGGTGGCTGAAGTAACATTTCCTTCTTGTGTTAAAGGTGAAATCACCCACTAAGTTCAGCTAGGTTAGAATTCAAGGATGTGCAGTGCAGGCTGTTTCACATGCACAGGTACAGAATAACTGATGTCTGTGTGCCTCAGGCTGTCCCCAGTGATCAGGAGAATCCTGGAAGTTAGTTTCCAGTTGCTTGAGGCTAATTGTTTCAGCTGGAATTGGAGCTGGAGAGGAGGGCAAGGCTTTAAGCAGGGTCCCTCACCCTTCTTGTCTCGGTCAAGGCCAATGCCTTTGTGTCTGTGTTGTTTCATGACTTGCAGGAGGTTAATTTACAGCTCAGGTGTTCTTCCCTGCCCCAGAAGACATCCTGATGTTTTACTGCTGACAGGAATGTTTCTTGTTCCTCCTGCAGATAGTTCTAGGCTGGCTCACACAGCTGCAGGGCGGAATGGCCTGCCTGGGAGCACAGCACCTGGTTACACAGCAACCTCCCTGTGCCTTTGGGTGTGCGGGCAGGAGGGCTCACTGCTCTAGTTCAACAGGACAGGGTTATCTCTGCCAGGCAGGGTGCCAGCCCTGCTCAGTTACTCATGAATCCATTGAGAACCTTTGGCCACAATGAAGAGTTGTTTAGCTTCTGCCTGAGCACTTGCTGAACAGCAAAGAAACATGCGCTGGCTATCTGACCTCTAAATGCAAATTGCAGTGTATTAATCTCAGTTCCAGTGCATGATTTTTACCCATGTTTGATATCACACAATATGTGTGAGAACCACTGAGAATTTTGAGAAGTCATGGCTGGCTGCTGAAACATCTGGTGGTAAAAGTTACCTAAGCTATGGAATAGCTGAATTCAGTGATGATGGCTGTATGAATGTGCAAAGCCTGAAGAAGGGTGCTGTCTCTTGAGCAGCCAGAGGAGAGTGAAAGGAATGGAGCCTTCAGCTACATATAAATTTGGAGTGCCAACTTGCAGGAAGAGTGAAAAAGGCAAGAGAGGGAGGTGTGTCACCTCTGTTTTGGGCACAGAGGCTGGGATGGTGTGCTTTGAGTATTCATGGCAATGTGTGAACAGTGCTTGAACAGTGACTTTTGACTCTTTGATGTGTTACTGGAATGTGCCAGGCCAATGTGCAGGCTGTCCAGTAACTCCTGGTACCTTTTGGGTAATGCTGGTTAGATGGCCTTGCAAGTCAGGGTGATGGTGTTGGACTCTGAACATCTTTACAGCCTTTCTAGTAAAGTAGCTAAGAGCAGTTTTATGCTTCAGCTAAAAATAAATCTTGTTTAGGTAAGACTTTAATAACTCCTTCCCTCCTTTTCCAGATTGGGGTAAAAAAAAATTAAAAAATATGACTTCTTAATCCAATAAGAATGTCTAGAAGGCTAAGGTAGTAAGTAGACATGTAAGTCTAGTAACTCCACTATGAGTTCTTCGAGATTTAGATTAAATTCTAGACTTCCTTTTTTTTCCTTCCTATATTTTTTCAGATATAGGAATTACTGGTCTCTACAGCTTCCTCAAAGGAGGCTGTAGCCAGGTGGGGATTGGTCTCTTTTCCCAGGAAGCCAGTGACAGAACAAGAAGAAATGGCCTCAAGCTCCACTGGAGGAGGTTCAGGTGGGACTTCAGGGAGAATTTTTTCACTGAAAAAGGGTTTTCAGGCATTGAAACAGTGCTCAGGGAAGTGGGCACTCTTAAATCCCTGGGGGTATTTAAGAAACAACTGGACATGGCACTGAGTGTCGTGGTTTAGTTGACAAGGTGGTGTTTGGTCACAGGTTGGACTTGCTGACCTTGGAGGCCTTCTCCAACTTTAATGGTTCTGTGATTCTCCAGCCTTAATGGTTCTGTGACCTTAAGGTAAAGCTTCTGGATGCAGAAATGTGTCTGTGCCTAAAATATAACCTACTGCTGTGTCTTCCTGTTGCTTCTGCTTCCCTATTCCTTGAAGGACAAATACTTAATGCAAATAAATCCCTTAAATTTCAGGTACTTTATACTTCAAGGCTCTTACTATTTCTACTTTATGGAGTTCTATCAGTCTTGTCAGCCTGCATGATTGCAGGGAGGAGTGAGTTGGCATTTCACTTTGCAAAGGACGTCTTCATCTTTTCCTTTCCTCTCTTCACTGTGAGGCTGGCACAGGTTGCCCAAAGAAGTTGTGAATGCCCCATCCCTGGAAGTGTTCAAGACCAGGCTGTGGGAAACCTGATCTAGTGGAAGGTGTCCCTGTCCATGGCAGGAGGTTGATCTTTAAGGTCCCTTCCAATCCAAGGCATTCTATGTGAAGTCTCCTTTTGGGGGAGTTTTAAATTTGCAGTTAGGCCCCATGTTAGCCAGTGAAAGGCTGGGTAGGTCAGATGAAAAAGTACTGGGGAAATTAAAAAAAAAAAAAAAAAAAGAAAGAGATCAACTTTTTCAGTGGTATCCACATATCCACATATAAGATTTGAGCTCTACTGGTTATTAACACTTCTTAGCAAAAGAAACAATATTCAGTGAACCCACTAGTCTGTCTCAGGGAAGAGTAAGAGAGACATTGATCTGCAGTGAGGTTAGATGGCTTTCTCACATGTTTTATTTTTCTCCATATACTGATGTTGTTTTTAAGTCCTCTTTCCTTCCAGCCACTACTTCTGGGGTTGTTTGGGTTTTGGGAATTTTGTTTGTTTGTTTTGCCCTATATAAATATCCAGTTAGTCTTTAACTCTGGGTGAGTTTTGAATTTCCAGTGATGGTGTCCTTCTTCATTTGCAAATTTGCTATTATTCTTTAGTAGTGTTGAATATTTATTTATTTTTGTACAGAAAGGAGGGAAAGACTTTCCATTATGTCATCTAAGTACTGCTCATTATATTGAATATCTTTGTAATATTTTCTTTGTGAATACTGCTATTTTCCAACTGCATCTAATTTTATTTTACATGTCTTGTTTTTGTTCTAATTCCCTGTCTAATTTATTAGACACTAATACAGCAGGCAGCGAAAATATCAGACATAGCACTTTAGATGGGAGTAAATTACTGATTTATGGTATTGATGTTACAATAACTTTTGTGTGACACTTAATTCTATTTTTATGAATACTGAACATTTTATGTGATTGTGTATCAAAATGCATATAATTGTCTACAGAATCCTCTCAGTTCCAGACTTGATGGAATTGATTGTTAGTTATGAGGTTAGTTTCTCTTTCTTCTTCAGCCTGACTTGGCTTTAAACAAATTTTCCATTAGTTTACCAAGTATGCTACTTGTTTGAAATAGCTGAAAATCAATTTGTTCTTTTCCAGTCTTTCAGCCTGTTATTACGTTTTGAACTGCAGTTAGATCTCAGTTAAGTATTTCATACCTGTTCCAGTAGCAGCATTAAATGCTCTTAACAGGTCACTTCCTTTAATACTGAGGTCACTGTAAATTCTGGAGCACACAGTATTTCTGTTTCAAACTTTTCTTGGTTTAATTTTGTTCCAGCAGAGTAATAGGTGTTACATGGCATGCTGTGCCAAACAGTACTAAGGTGGTTATTTTTAAGCGAGCTTGTTGGCTCAGAAACACAGAAGTAAATTTCCAAAAGATATGACTGCAGTTGGAATGAAACCCACTTGTCTCTTTCAGTGGAGGGGGTGTTTGGCAAGTTAGGTCTGGATCCCAAAAGTAGTTGTGTTCTGCAATCCAGTCTGCTTGTGGAACTAATTAAAAGGGGCACTTGTTAAATGTTGGGTTTCATTGTGGGGAGGCTTTCTCTTTGGTCCTAACCAGATTTTCTCTTTTCCTTTTCTCTGTCTTAAGCCACACTTTGCCTTTTTGTTTCCAGATGACTGAAGTGGTGTGATGCCTACCAATGAAGGGTTCTGCTTCTGTAAAGATCATTCTAAATACAGTTTTTGTCTACCTATTGTCATGTCACTTATCCCCATATTTAAATGCTGTGGAATGCTGTCCACACATTTAAGAACTGCACTTTCCACCATATTTTAAAATTTAAAGGCTTTTGTATTTAAATTAAAATTTCAGAGCAATAATGCTTCTGTTCTGTTAGAGCTAGGAGCAGGAGACAAAAAAAAAGCTCTATTCTGAATATTCCCACACATCTTTTCCCTCAAATGCTACAGCTGTTTTATCCCTTCATAAATCTTTAATCAGAGGATTTCAATACTTAATTACAAAAAAAAAATAACCTCACAGCATTCCTTTTCTGTCAGGCAGTATTTTCCTTATTATGTGGATAAGCTAGGCATTAAGGGACTATGTGATTTTTGCAAATTGTCATGGCAAGCCACTGGCAACCTCTAAGGCTCCTAATTTATAAGCCTGTAATCTGCTGACTTGACACTGACATTCTTTTTCAGCTGGCAAATCCAATGGAAACATCCTAAATCCTGGTTGGGACTAGGGGGAGTTATTCTGAGATGGGAATTACTGCATAAATGTGCTAATGCTGCCATTATCAGTGTTGAGAAGACACTAAATAGAAGATTAGTAAATACCAGAATAAAAGTGCAAGTGTTCCAGGGGTTTGCACACAAGGGGACTCCTCAGGGCCAGTCCCAGCAGGGCAGAGCAATCACTGGCACCTCCCTCAGCAGCTGTGGCCATGGGGATGGAAGTTCCCAGTGTTTATCCCAATGTCTCCGATTAGGCAAAGGGGACTTGGACAGGTTTAGTAGAGTTTTCTCTTCCTCTCACATGCACTCAACTTTTTTTTGGCATTTCCCAAGTAGTTCGAGAGTCATGAATTTTTGGACTGAGTGCTCCACACTAAAAGTGAGAGAGATGATGCTTTTTCAAGTCTGTAAAATTTCAGCTGATGCCACAACATTATTTGTGCTTGAATCGCCTTTTCAAGCTTGCTCTTTACAGCCAGGAGAGAGGTAAAAATTTATGTAAAACGATGTACCCAGAAGCTTCTTTGTTTTTCCAGACATATCAGTTGGGCAAATTAAAAAAAACACCCAAAACCTTTTTGGGCAGACTCTGCTCCCTTTGTGTTCCTGGCACTTTTATATGCTTTAAGGAATTGAAGCCCTGTGCAGTGACTTAATGTCTTTTAAATCAGACTTAAAAAGGTACTTAGGATAGTGACAAAGTTTTGTACCATTTTTCTTATGATGGAAATGTTGATTATAAACTTGGGATAAACCAGGTGAAACTGATTATTCTTTTTCCAAAACTGAGGCAAAATATTATGGAAGTAAATAGCGTGTCATTGGGTAGAGATATTAAACCCAACATTTTAATGTTTTCCAGTGCAGCTAGCATAGGTAATGAAATAATTTAAAAAATCTCTTTTATTTAAATTTTTTCTTAAATTAAGGAAATCCATGTGTGAGGGCACTGTACACCTTTCTGAAGAGTAGTGTAGGTAGATAATCATTTAAGTCTATTTGACATTAGTCATGCCACTGGGCAATACTGTGACTACTCACATGTCTTCCTTTTTCTCTCTTGAGGAAGGCATGCCCAAATAACTTTAATGTAACTTACCATTGTACTGTATATCAAAAGAAACATTGCTTTTGATATTTCTTTGATTTAAGCAGTAGTAAAATACTGCAGGGAGGCATGCACATAATTTTATAACTATATTCAGTAGCTTAAATACCGTGGTTTAAGATTCCATCTCCCTGCTTTTCCCATAGTTGGGGGTGTAGCATTAGAGGGAAAGCAGGGGAAGCTCAGTATGATTTTTTCCTGCTGCCGTGGCGTGCAGTGCAGTCTGCTCCTGCCTATAAAACAACAGTGTGCAGTGTCATGTTTGGATGACGTTTTTGTCCCCAAGTCCAAGGTCGCGGATCTGTGCGTTGGGAAGGCGATTCCTGCGGGGGGCTCTGAGGATGCTCCACCTGCAGCGCGGCTCCCAGCTCGCTGCTGGCTGCCCATGCCGGGGATTTGCGGCATTGGCAATAAGTTGTGCCGGCTGCTGGCTGCCTGCCCGAGCAGGGCTGTGCTCCAGCAGCGGGTCCCTGCCTGAGAGGCACCGCGCTGGCAGCAGGAATGCGGTGCGGGGCTCCCGGACCCGCGGGCTGCCCTTGCCTCGCTCGCTCCGACAGTTGCGTGTTTATGATTTGGTAGTATGTGATGTCATGAGGGTGTTGGCTTTCAGGAATTTCACTACTGAGGAAGCAGTTTGAAATGCAGGCAGAATCCTCGAGACCTTCGAATGTGCGCTTGGTTTCTTTTTAGCTAGCTCTGAACAGAGGTACAGATGGATACGTACGTACATATTTTTATAATGTAAGGAATTAACATATGGAATATAGAAGAGGTTTAAGTGGATACAATACCTGAAGGCAATGTCGAGCCAGTCTGGATTTTCAAACTCCCTTCCTCTACCAGGATATCCATTCTACCAGGTGTCATGCAGGTATATTGTGTTTTAAGTTTTACCTTTTAACGCGGTTGCATATAGAGCTGTAGCATGATGAGTGTGTTAACTGATTTTTTTTCCCCCATTTCTTTGTTCTCAGAAAAAAATTATGAAATTAGAGAGTTAAACTGAAAATCATAAATACTATTTTATAATGCTATGTGGCTGACCTTATGGTTAAGTTCACTTTTATTTAAAGCAAATATTTTTATTTCTAAACATGCTAAATATTTTCAGAGTTTTTCTAAGTGGAAAAATGAAGTTGTAACCTTGGAGATTTTTTTTTAAAGTGAGTTACGTATTCAGATATTTCTGTCACTTATTGGGAGCTAGACATCTATGGTGTAGAGAAAAGGAAATGATATAGATTTCTAAAACATGAATGATTTTAAGTCTTTTCATGTATAATTACATAAGGTAAATAAACAGAAGTACTTACTGACGTTTTGCTTCTAAGGCAATTCACACAAAATGTGCACGTGTGAAAAGGTTATAAATACCAATGTTATGGTAAAGCTAAATTATAAAAGCTTCTTATTTTATCTTTTTGACTCAACAGTCCTGTTTTATTAATAATCCTCCTTCTGAAAGTGCTGTATAACAGTTTTCTAGTGAATGGTCTGGATCCTAACCATGAAATTACTCTTCCTGCTGTAGAAGAGTGTAATATTGCATAATAATTAGAGGGAATGTGTTACAGTACTTCTGTGGCTGAAAGAGCTCAGGTTTCTGGCACACCTTAATACAGGAATGTAATCTCTCTTTATTGTGTCTAAATCTGAAGTCCCTGCAACAATAACAGAGGGAGGGGAAAATGGGAGTTAGACAAGAGTTTTGTGCTATTACTCATCTTTCAGTAAGACACATGAAGAGGAGGATAAGAGAATAAGTCAGTTATTAACATACTCAGATCTAGAGAATGAATCTGACAGTCTCCATAAACTGCAGCAGAGACAGTGGTTAGTTTGGGTTAGTTTGGTAAGGCTGCAGTGATGGTCACTTGTGAGTAGAAACAAGAGTGATTCTGCATAGAGTTGATTTAAACACTTTTTAATGTGTTTCTTGAAATAAATTTACATATTTGTACCTCTGCAGCCTCTGTAGCACTACTGGGGCTGTCCGCTCAAGGGTACCAGATTTAGCCCTTGAGAGGTCAATCACAGTGACTGCTCATAGTTGGCTGTCCTTTGGCCTGACTTCAGTGGATGCTGAAGTCTAGTAACATTTCTCTTTTTTGTCTGGACATTTTTTGTGAAAAAAGACATGAATAAGCTGGAAATTAGACAAGAGAAATTCAGTAAATGGCAGCTGATGTGCAAACCTTCTTGTCCCACCCATGTGTTAGGTGCTTAGTCAAAGTCACAGCTTTTCACTCCTGCTCCTTAAGATCAGAATGTCCAGAGCCACAACCCAACTCCCAAGTTTCCACAGTGACCTTCTGGACAAGAATGAAGGTCTCATGAGTGGGTTCCAAGTCCTCTGTTGTGAAAAGAGAGAGATTATAGTTCCTGAACTTTTGGATCCCTGTTGCTTATCTGCATTTTGCTTTTAATTCTCTCCTTCTGTTTTTTATGTGGTTTTAAATAGTCATTCAGCATTTCAATGAAGTCTGTGTTTAATGCTTTTCAGATAAGATAATTAGTTTCTGTTATATGCAAGTGAGCTTATTAAGATCCTGGTTTATGTATGTAAAATTGGGTGGACTTACTGCCTTTAATGACTAAGTCATTCTGACTTTGCAGCTCTGTTTCAGTACCTAAGAAGAGAAATTCTTTGCATTGTCTGCAACCACTGATAACTCTAGAATGTGAAATTAGTACTCCTGCAGTCCTTTTAGAGCTCATCCTCCATGCAGAATTTTTCTTTCAGAATAGTAACATACATCCATTTTTGCTTGTAATTTTGTGTGTAGTTTTGGGCAGTAATGTACCTTACAGAGACAGGGCTGAATTAGTTTCCACTCTAGTTGTCATACTCTGGTGAGTGAACTTTTCCCAGTGAAACAGAGGCAGTGGGACTACTGTTTATCATAATTGGTTTGTGATCATGATTGGTTTGTGATCTCTAGTGGAAAGGTTAGTGTACATTATGCTAGACTTTGACTATGCTATATTGACATTATGCTAGACTTGACTATGCTGTATTGACAGAGGCATTCAATCCACTGCGGCTTGCTGCTGAGATGGCGTAAAAGTCCTGAAGAGAGTTCTGGAAAAGCTCTCTCTTCAGGAAGCTTTTTGCCATTTTTTTTGTAGACAAAACTAATTTTCCACAGATCAGAGTTGTCACTGGGATTGCTTAGTGTTCAGAATGGATTGTGCTCTCTGTTACACATAAAGAATAATAGTTTTGGAATAGTATTTTTGTAGAAATGTGGATGGAGTATTGCTGGAAGCCTGTTCTGGAGGAATGCACAGTCAGTGTTTTGTTCATTTGTGGTTTTCTAGGATTGCTCAGGGCATTGTTTATCTTGGAGATGACCAAGATGCTGTCTCCAAATCTGGGTCACTCAGGGTAGCATGGTGTCCTGGTTGGCTGTGGATTATGGCATTGCCTTAGTCAGTTCAGCTTGGGGACTGTGTTTTTTATTGCAATTAATTTTTGGTATCCATGTAATGCAAAATTGGTGTTTCTTGCTTTTCTGTATTTGAACCAAATTTAGAGATTTATATGATTTAGTTCTATGTGATTAAAAATACCTCATTTTTTCTTTTATAAGGGTACAATAAAAGAGGTCTGATCTAGATGTTAGTTACAGAAAAGGTTCTATGTGATTGAAAAACACTTGAAGTAATTTATCATCTTTGTTCTGTTACTGATTTGGTATTTGATATAGAAATTCAGAGAAAATATGGCCATCTGTAATTCGTCTGTTTCAAGATAGGAAGCAGCAAATGTAGAATTTGTTGTTAAAATTTAAATGGTAAATTTAGCTAAAGTAAGCCTGCAAGTAAACCTGTCATTACTCTGGCTAGTATGGCATCAGCCACAGAGCTTGCATTTTTTCACTTGCTTCATCATGTAATGTTGGGTTTTCTTTGTATATCATATGGTGTAGAAGGAAGTCTGTTCAAAAGTCTTTCAAAACAGTCTTACCATGTTTGATTTTCATAAACTTAATCAGTAGAGATTAAGAACAAAGGCTGCACTCATGTCTTTCTCCCAGTTGCCCTGGTATGGCAAGAGCTGTTCATTGTAAGAACATTTGCTATCTCTCATTGCTTTAGGCTGCTAGACAAGAAGAGTGGAGTCTTGTGAGTATTTCTTTGGCAAAGAGAAGACATCTGGTATCCTAGACATGTTTCATGGGGGAAGCCAGAGCTGTCAGCTCCACTGGGCTGCCAGCAGATTATAGTCATTTTAGAAAACAGTTGTTTTTGTTTGGCTCACAGATAGACATTCAGGTGCAGTTTTGAATAGGAGTTACATCTCCTTCCTCACGTGGAGATGGGAGCTAATACAAAACCCAGCTGTGTCTCAGCTATGGAGCAGCTACTAGTGTTTTTGTGATGTAGTTGGAGTTTTGCTCGTGGACTGTGATACCCTTCATAAGGAGATTCCCCTTTGTCCTAACCAAACTCAGAACCTTCTGCGTGCCTGTGTAACACTGGAATTCCTGCTTCCAGCATGGCCAATGGAAACCACACTTGCAACAAAGGTCTTGGAATGGCACATGCTGTTGTACCTCTTCTGTCTGCTAATAAAGAAAAGGGGGAAAGCATAGTTATCCAGTTGTTGATAGTGAAAACTTGTAGTCTTGTGAATTCAGGAGGAGTCAATTGCACCTATGCAGTTGATTCTGAATGCAGTTAATGCAAATTCCATCCAGTCATAGCAATAGCCTAAGTTACTATAACTGAAACTAAGCAATGAATGTGCAGGAAAGGGAAGAGATTTTGCAGCATTAAGCCTCTGCTTTTCTTTTAAAGTGGGAGTCACTGCCCACTTCAAATGTTGCCTTTTGTTACAATCCATTTCTTAAATTTAAAAAACAGTTGCTGTATTTTAGACAGAGGAATAAATCTTGATTGCTTGCATGTTGTGCAGTGTTAGAAGACAGTGAATGCTTGTAAAGAAACAAATTTACTCAGTTTTGTTTGTAGCATAATTTGAAAAGTTTACCTAAATTAAAATCTCTTGAGAACTAATGTGCCCAGGCAAGTAGTAATCAAGAATAACAAAAATTATATTAAAACATTTGTTTGTTAGTGTTAAGGGAAGTCCTGGGTAGCTATTTAATATTGCTGTTCTGAATATTCAGCAGCAGGCATGTGTGTGACAGGGATTTACCGTTGCATTTTTCTTGGAATAACTAAATCAGTTGAGCAAAACTTCCTGTATTTTATGTTCTTTGCTAGTTCAGAGCCGTTGCCTTTCCTCTGTAGGGAGGAGAAAGGGGAGGGCAGAGTTTTTGACTAAATGGACAAAATATATGCAGGAACATGGTGTGCAAAATTCACGCTGGCCTTAGAAGCTGCTTCCCCATAGAATTTGGTTTTTATATATGGCTACAACAAAATGTAGCTTTCATGTTAGGAGAGGGAGGTTGGTCTCTGTTTTTTAGAAAGATAATTCCTTCTTCAGGGCTTGGGAAGAACTAGTAAGGAAAGCTGGTGCTGTAGGAATATATTAAGTTCGGATTTAGTTAAGAGAGGGAATGATTAAAATCTGAAGAGGACAGTTTTATGTATTTTATCCTCTGCAATATTTAAAATGTGGTCAGGCTATTTTTATATTAAAATGATTTAAACATGATATATATGTAATTGCTTTATAAGCAAATGAAAAGATTGCTTTTAAGCAAAAGACCTTTTTTTTCTAAGGGGCCTCATGATTAGAATGTTAGCAGTTATTTGGGCTTGACAGAACAAACAATGCATAAAAAAGCTTGCCATCATAAAATGTAACTCGTTAAGCAAGATTGGACTTGAAAAAAGAGTTCACTTGCAAGGAATAAATCTTAAGCACAAGGTGCTCTTTGAGAAAACAAAATGATAGGAAAACTGTTAAAGATGAGGTAGGTTGCAAGGTCATCTCTAACTTTTGTCCAGAGGACAGAAGCATGAGCTGGTGAAGATGTTGATTAAGGTGTGGGCTGCTGTTGTGGTTCCTCGTGGTGCTGCACAGCTTCCCTCCGTTCTTCCTTGGAAAGGTGGAGCTGGTAGGAATGCATCTCTTACAGAATGCCTCTGATAGGGCAAATCTCTTTGCTCTTCCTGATCTCTTACCTCTCCTTTGCCTGCCGGTCCCCCTTTTTTCCTCATTCTGTTTATTCTCCTTTTATCCACATTTTCCTTCTCTCCCGTGTCTTGTCCCATCTTAATTGGAAATGCAAAGTGAGTGTGAGTGAGCAGGAGATGTACACAATCCTGCCCCTAGCTCCCTGGTGAGCTGCAGGACCAGGTGTGGAGCTGTGTGTGCTGATGCTGTCCCAGGTTAAACTGTTGGCAGGGGTGCAGTGCTTGTTTCACCTCCGTTGATCTCCACTGGGTATTGCCTTCTTTAGGCATCTCTGTCACTTGGGGCTCCTCAGGTCTCTCCTTGCACGTTCCCAGTCTGGCTCGGGTTACACTTGCTGGGAAGGGTGTAATCAGATGAACGGGTGCCTGATTGCAACAATTCATTTTACATCATTCTGCCAGGAAAGAGGAAACTCTGAGGGAAAATGTGAGCGTTATGATAATGGTGTCTATTAAGTGTCCTTAAAAGGAGGCAAAAAGAATAAACTGCATGTGGTGCAAAGCAGTAGCTCTGATGTGGACTGCTTACTTTTCTAATTAATTCTGACTGGAAGTTTGAATATTTCTTCTTGTTTACTTTGTGCTTTCAGGTATTTCAGGCTCTTATTCACAGAAATGTAATTGCAGTTCTTCTAATGACATTGATATTTGGGTGGCAGAACCAGTTACGGCAAGTTCCGCATGGCTTTTTTCTTAACTGCTGTTTTCTAGCACATTATTCATTATGAAGAAAGGAAAAAGTCTAGTGCAACTAGAGATTCAGATGTAAAATGTTTTGTACTTGCATTATTCTAAGGACTTCAGCATGAAGTGGCAGTTTGTTCCTTTATTTTTGGAACGTTATGCATTATTTCTGTTGATTTAGGGGAATTTGTGTGTTCTGAAACAAAATTTCGTCTGTGTTGGTATAAATGTAGGCTGACTAGGTTTTGTGAATGAGGATGGTTCTGAATTTTCTTTGGTTCTTTCTGTTACCACTTCTGCCTCAACAGACTAATCTACTTGCATCATTAAGTTAATGGATTATCATGGATCTTCATTTAGAAGTGTGCTTCTCAAAACTTCCTCTCTGATTGATTCTCTTGGAGCTGAAGGTGCCTGGATAGCTCTTGATTGCTTTTTAAAAATCCTTACAGGGATGTGTGTGGAGGTTTTCTGAGATTTAGTTGGAGTGTTGAGAGTCCAGGTTAAGCAGTAAAACATGGGTCACAAAATCACCCTGTAGCGCTGTGAGTTTATGCTCTTAATAGAATGGTTTTGGAAGTAAATATGGAAACTAAGTTTGAGTCTTAGCAATTCAGCCTATTGAGAAATACTGTTCTTTCTAGTATACATGAAGGAAAGCTTGGCTTGTATTAAATCCTGCAGTTTTAATAATGGTCCTGGAAGTGGTCCTGGTTTGTGAAGTATTTCATTGATAATCTGAGAAATGTAAACTAGAAATTTGTTACAGTTTGGATTGGAGGAAGAAAATTGGAGTACTGGCAGAAAATTTGTGAAGCATAAATTTGCAAGTTTCTTCTTTATGCAAATTCAGAACTTATTAAATCATAAATGAGGGCATTGCAAAAGCTTAAAAGTTGTTTTTAAAACAATTAACTGTAGGAAAATTAAAACTAATGCTGTGATTTATGTTGATATTTGAATAAGTGTCTGCTAATATTTGAGTTATAACAAATTGTTAAATATAGATTGTATCTATTCAAATCAGATGTGGGTTATATTTAGTCTCACTTTTCATGCTGTTATTTTGGCAGGTGTGTGATTTATGACATTGCTAATCCAGTTTCATGAGTCCTGCAATTCATTTGAAGGACATCTTCCTGCAGGAAAGGAGAATAAATTTGAGCACTTAGTAAATGGATGCTTATATATTCCATTTTTAGACCTTTAGCAGAAAACCAGACTACTTTTTTCTCACATGCTGAGTGAGGAGAGCCATCTTAAATAAGACTCTTACTTAAGCAGACTGTTGGTCCTGTTGACGTGGAAATGCCTCTGTGCTGCTGAGATGACTGCAATGCAGATAATGCTGATGGTGCTTGCCTTTTCAAAATTTACATCAGGTTTTCAGCTCCTGCTAGAGGTTTCATTCACTCATGGCTTTGGGTGAGGAATAAGCATCTGCTGAAACAGACAATTACAGTGGAGAGGGCTGTAATGGCTGAGATTATGAGCTCATGTGGGGAGGGTGCCAGGGCACTACACTGGGATGTCTGTCTGGGCTGTGACCTGCCCGAGTGAAAAATCTCATCCCATTGAGCACTTCCTCAGAAACTGAGACCTCTGTTGTTTTCAGACATTGTTGCATGTCATTCTCTTTCCTTGGAAACTCTTGGGTGTTCTACCCTTAAACTTTGCTTGCTGTGGCATTGCTGGCTCAGTTCTCTGTTCCCTGTGGCTCCTGCCTTCTCATGTAGTGGGACTGCATCTCTGCTCTGTTCTTTCACTTTTCACATTTCAGCTCTGCCTGCACTTTGTTGCCCCTCTCCTAAAGTGTTGCAGACCTGCCCGTTTTCTCTTTGGCTTTGTAGAGCCTCCTGTTAGAGACCTTGTCGCTCTGCAGGGCTGCTGCAATATTCTGGGAGCTCTGTAGCACTTCCCCTCCTCTTCCCTGTTCCTATCTAAATAATCCACATTTTACCTGCTGCTTTAACTACATCATCCATTTGAAAAATCCGTTTCTTGGCACTCCTGTTAAACTGCATCAAGTTCAAGCTTGTCTTTCTTGCTTTAAGACATGTCATTAGCTCTGTCCCCACTCTGGTTTTTTACAGGTTACTCCCTCTGCTTAAGCCTATTCAGAAGTGGATGTAATAAAAATTACTTGCTTTATGCTTGTGTGCTGTTTACCAGGTAAGATTTCTGGATTTGAAATACATCCTGGTTTATAGAATTCATAACTGTCGGTTATTCAGTTATTAGTGTTCTGAAAAATGTAATTGTCTGGTCTTTCCCAGCTTTTGGCTTTTAATGTTTTCCATTCCCTCTTCCTGTCCCCTTTCAGGTAAAAGCTAGAGTGTTGCCCTTCATTTTCCTATAGCTGCTCTGTCTTTTCCATTGCTCTTAAAAAACAAAAAAGATTGCCTGAAGGGAATAAGGAAAGTAAAAGAAAAACTTTGAGCATTACCCATAATTGTGGAGTCTTTTAATTGTGCCTTTGTCTTCTGTTGGAGAGAGTGAGGTTTGAGGTGATTTAACAGGTCCAGAAATACTGTTCACAAGAGTTTCTCTGCTGTGACTGCAGTCAGCATGTGTGTATTGATTGGAAATAGGTATTTGTATTGCAAATCAACTGGATTTCACTTAGAATGATTTTCATGTGTGTCCACCAGCTATTTCTGGTGTTTTAACTCCAGCTTTTCTGAGCTGTTCTGTATCCCTGAAGAACAGTAGGAGGTGTTTGTATAGCTTTTGAATGGTGAAAGATACGGCAAATTTTTCATTCTGATTTTGGCTTTTCATGTGGAAACCTTCAAGGCAGGTTTGTTTTCTCCCTGCACTGTATTACCATAGATGGATAAAATGCAGAATGTGGCCTGTGTCAACTTGTTATACTAAAATCTCAGTTCACAATTTGGAATTAAAGAAAAGCAGCATGGATCTATTAATGCCTATTAAGAGTCTTTCATGTCCCCTGGCAGAAGTGTTTTTCTTTTATGGATTTATTGCTGCTGTCTGCTGGGCTTACTTTATTTCCATGTGCTGAAAACATTAGGCAAATGTGCAGTGGATTTGGTAATGTAAACTTTTCTATTGCTTTGCACCATGGGTCTTGATTTCACTCCATTGTACTTGCTCTCTGTATTCTTTTCTGCCCACTCTCACCCTGCTGGGTCATGATGTGCTGCATTTCAGAAGCTAAAAGCTCCTGAAGATAAGCCCCTTATTTTTAAGTACAAGCTGTTCTGTAAACCTGAATTGCTTAAATGTCATAATTTTGCGTAATTTAAAACCTAAATTTTCCCAACAATCAAAGCATTGAATGTTTGTACTTTCGAAGTCTGCATAGTCTACTTACTGCAGTGATTTGAAATAAACTTCCTGTATATGTTATCAGTATTAATGTATATTAAAATAGTATTCTAAAATATTCTCTACTCTTTCTGGTTTCAGTTTAAACTTGAGTAAAGTGTGGTTTGTAGAAGTCCACAAACATACTCCCATGATCTTTGTTTTTTGTATTATGAGTGAATTTTTGGAAGTTGAAAGTGTTACAGATAGAGAGTCACTGGCAGCATTTATTCTTTTCTACTTGAGTAGAGGATGTGTCAGGAGTTTGACTGCAATAGGAATTTGGGCTGAAGTTCTCTGAAGCAATGCTGGTGCCTAATTATTTCTGTTAAGCAGTTGTGTCCCAATACATGAATCGATTCTGTGCTGTTATTTTTAAACTCTTGCCTATTCCTTGGTTGCTTTTCCAATTGTGAATATCCTCATGCTGCACATTTGTCTTGACAATTTATTCAGCTTCTCCTTGCATCACATATAACATAGTAAGCCCTGCTTGAGTGCTAGCCAGAACTTTTTTGGTAGAGTGATGATTGTTAATCTGCTGATCACAGTGAAGTGCACTGATTTGGAAGTGGAGATGTGTAAGTGTTGGGACATGTGTCTTGGATCAAAGCTGTGCATGTGTGTTTACTTCACAGAGCTCTGATGAAATACTGGCAGCCTTGACTGGAGCCCAGCCGGAGGCACCTTGTGTTGTGCAAGCAATTGTGGTTCAGGTTTAGAAGTGTAGTTCAGATGGCTGAATCAGTTCTTTCAAAGAAAGAAACCCTTTTTGGACAGTGGAAAGAAAAACTGCTGTAGACCAGGATTGATAAACTCAAACAGCATGAATTGTCCTGTGAGAATCTGCAGGAACTGGTTGGAATGTAAGAGTTGCTTTGACTAGGCTTCTATGCTGCTGTTAACTTCCTTATCCATAACAATATTTATTTACCTTTAAAGCCTCAAAGTCAGAGCCATGCCAACCACCATGATACTCAGTACTAAGGCCATCTCTTTGAGCTCAAAACATCATTGGTTTCCAAATTAGCATCTCTGGCTTTCTTTCAGCTGCTGATTTATTCTGGATTCAAAGTTGTTATGGTAGAGCTTGGGTTGTGATGTGCTCATTTGCACATGTTGCTGTGTTCTATGGGGAGTTCTCACACAGAAACTGAGGAAGTTTTCTTTGGTGATTACCAGCACAGAAAGCAGAAGTAGGAGGTACCCCTAGGACCGAGGTGACTTCTCAATATTGCTATCAGACAACGGGAAAGCAGCTACATGCACATCAATTACATTTTCACAAAACCCCCTATAGTTCTACTGCCTTGATCAGATGTGATTGGTAATTTGGTGGTTGCCTAAGCAGATGTCTTGCATTCTTCTGCAAAAATGCTGCCAAAATAATGAGATCAGCAGCAGTCACACAAATGGTGCTTCAAGAGATGAGGATTGTTTCCCTGTGTCCTGGCTTATATCTACCATCTAGTTTGGTCTTCTGCTGCCCTTCTTTGATTTATTCTGTTTATTTTGATGGGTGTTTGTTTGTTTTTAGATGAAAATGGTAATAATTTAGCCATACATTCATAATGTACAACACACTTGTGTTTTGAAAAGTACCAGTGCCCTGCAGTGTGTTTCAAAAAATGTGTTGTCTGTTTGCTGCCTGTTTGGATCGCTGTGTTTTGGTGCTTGCATGAAATTACACAGGAATCTAATCTGATGGATGCATGGTCACTGAGTAATCACTAGGAATGCTCTTGTAAGAGTATCTCTGGATTAATTCTTTGAGGATTTCTTTTGTTGTTTGATTAGTGAAGAGCAAAAGATTTTAAACTCTGATTCTAGTGCCAAAGGACACTTACATGAGAGGGACAGCTGGTATGGGTATGGACTGGTGTGGACAACTGGGTACAGTTTTGAGGCAAATAATTTTGTGGTGTAAACAAAGGAGAACATTTTCTCTAAATATTAAAATTTCTAAGTATACAGCAGAGTATAAAACGTGCATTTTTTCCATTTCATACTTTGGAAGAGGTGGTTATAGCTTTAACTTGGAATTTGCTTTCCCTAAAGTTAAACCGCGTGCTGAAATTTTGCATCCTTAAAAATATGATGTT
The DNA here is from genome assembly GCF_901933205.1 of Camarhynchus parvulus. Classification (NCBI taxonomy): domain Eukaryota; kingdom Metazoa; phylum Chordata; class Aves; order Passeriformes; family Thraupidae; genus Camarhynchus; species Camarhynchus parvulus. Next base: position 12,714,326 of record NC_044575.1, on the reverse strand, counting down.
CACAATTGCTCCTAAAATGTTACTTGCCTTTTATAACATGTACCCTGATGTTTGTGATTTTGGAAGTTCTTTAAGATCCTTCAGGAAAATGAGCTAATGGTTGAAATAATTCCAGTAGCTTGATTAATATGATTAATGCTTTAGGTGTCTGGAATCAGTTGCTTCTCCTTTCTGCTAGTAAAACTAGTGCTTTTCATTCTGATCAACAGAAGTGAAATGCTTCTGTGCATAGAACAAACTGAAGCATTGACAGTATTTGAGAAATTGCCAAATATGAGGGCTTTATAATTCAACAGATAAAATTGGGATTGCCTTATTGGCTCCTCTTGTTTTAGTTAAATGAGTTCATGTTGGTAGTTGATGCTGGCTTCCATCACTTCATAATTTGATCTATAAATTTTAAAATATAAGGAAACCAACATAAAAGTGTTGTAGAGCACAAATGTAATTAGTTATTGCTAATAGATGAAGTCTCTTTCCCAGAACAGAGGAAAGCCAAGGACTGCAGAAACAGAATTGTTCTTCTTTTCCCTTTTATGTATTATGTTGATGGGATATGATGGAGGTGCAAGTCAGAGTGCTAAAGATAGCCAGGAAAATGTTTGGAGTGATTTAAGGTATTAATTGGGTAGTTGGCATGAAGCAAGTTTATTCCTTTATTTTAGATTTGACTTTCAGGGACGCTTCATCTTCAGTTAAGGCTATAGTAAATTAAGGTCACTCCTTTCTCACCCCACTTATGATACTGGTTAAGCTTTAACACAGGATCAAATTTTACTGTGTAAGGGAAAGTACAAAATGAGTGTGTGTGTGTATTAAACTTGTTCTTTTTATTCTTGTTTTAGTGATTATTTCTAAAGGTATTACTCTAAAACCACTGTCACACTGTGGATTGTGCATCTTGAATTCTGATCTTTTTTTCTTTGCTGCACTAGAAAATCTTATCCATTGTTGAAGTGAAATCCACTGCATCTTATCTTAGCAGATGAAATATATTGTAGCATAAATAACTTGCACATCTCTGTATTTCTTCCTAATAAGCACAGCTATGAGTGATCAGCTTTAAGACAAATAGCTGGGTCTGACACTTCTTAAAAAGGCTTGGATTTTTCAATTGATACTGGCAGTTGCTATCAGTTGAGGCTTATGTGAAAAGGGTTGAATACCTTAATATTTCATAAAAACCTCTATTCAGACACCATGTTAGTAGTTTGCTGTCTTGATCCAACCCAGTCTGGATTCAAGGTATTGATGTAAATAATTCCAGGAGTCCCCCTGAGTTGTTTGGTTCCTGTAGGAAATTTGACTGAAATCGTGTTGGTTATAAAGCCTCTACTGGTTTTAATGATTAACTTCTATAGCATGATAACTTAAAGTAAATACAGGTTATTAAGGATATGGATTTTTATTTAGTTGATTTTTCTAATCAGTACACATGCCAGAATTTTTTTTGGTGCTGATTTAGAACATTCTGCCTGTAGAACTTGCTGGGTTGTGTGAATAAGCCTGCTGTTGTTAAGTGGTGCATTTTAGAAAGGCAGCTATCACTCTTGCTTGATCATGGTTTGGACAAATATGCAGAAATAAAGGGCTTTGACTCCCTACCACTTCTTGCCCTTGGAATAATAAGCAATTCAATACTAACTCTTCATAGAAGGCCACTTCTTTTTGGTAGAAAAATATGTATGTATTTTTGAAGAATAGCTGACTTTTTGTGCTTTTCTGCTTCATTTAGTGCCTTGATGAGTTCTGGATGACAATAAAAATGATGCCCTTGTCTTGGAAAAAGTAATGAACCAAATCATTGAACTACATAGGAAGTTAAATAGTAAGATGAGAAATTTCTTGTGTACTGCATCTAACAGCCATGTACTTTTGAACATGTACTGTTCCTTTTTTGCCATCTGTGTTCTTTTTAATGACTTCATGGTTTAAATCACTTCCTGTGAAAAAGTTATTTCTAGACACTTTGGAGGCTTCTGCAATGTTTGTGAAGTACTTGGCTTCAGTTCCGTGCTGTCGGTACTATTTGTGGTATTAGTGAAGCTGTTTGCTTCAGACATGAATTCCTCTAATACTCCATTTTATGCATCCTCCCAAGATTTCAATGCAATGTCATTTACTTTCAAGAGATCAGTAGCGAAATCATGATTCTCCATGTAACACTGCCTTCTCAGTCATGTCAAGATCTTACTGATCAATAAAAAGTTACTCTTTCTCACTTTATCAAACATGTTTTTGTTCTCCACATTGAACCTGAAACTTGTAGGAATTTATGCTTTCCAAGCGTCCTCCTTGAATATTTGTTTTGGAAATCTTTCATTCAAAGATTTTTCCTGGGTTGAATCCATAGTTGGTAAGGATGTGCTGTAGTATCAGAATATTTGCTTTGTTCCTATGTGCTTCTGGTGATTTGTTTTGTTCTTCATATTGCATTTGGGGGTTTTTAGCCTGGGGAAAAGGAGGCTCAGGGGGATTTTTATCGCTCACTCACTACAGCTGCCTGAAAGGAGGCTGTAGCCAGGTCTCTCCTCCCAGGCAACCAGTGACGAGAGGAAGCACTCTTAAGGTGTGTCCGGGGAGGTTCAGGTTGGACATCAGGAGGAATTTCTTCACAGAAAGGCTTGATTGGGCATTGGAATAGCCTGCCCAGGGAGGTGGTGGAGTCACTGTCCTAGGAGTTGTTTAAGTAAAGACTGGACGTGGCACTCAGTGCCGTGGTCTGGTGGACATGGTGGGGCTCATGGGGTGGACTCGATGATCTCAGAGATCTGTTTGAATTTCTAATTGCATCTGTGATTCTGAATCTCTATGAATCTGTTTGCATAATCAAAACAGAATGCTTAGTGGCTCAGTTTGGGTTTTTTTCCCTTGTGGTGTGAACAAATGTCCTTAACATCAAAAGAAAATGGGATTTTTTTCTATTCCGTGCAATCTATCTACATTCCCAATTCATTGATGTTGTCTGAAACATGTATAAATACCAGTTTTCTCATCATTTTGCATCTTTATCTTAATTAGTGTATTCTTGCATCATAGGACTTTATTTTTTTTTTTTTTGTTTCCCGAGAGAACATGTCAGGGTAGATATAGGCCAAAAAGTCGTGTTTTTTTCTTTGTTGCATGATCTAACCTGATCTTCAGTAATCCAACACTAACTCTTCACACAAGGATGCTCTTCTGATAGAAAAATATGTTATCTCCTGAGAATAGTCAACTTCACTTCTTGTCCTTTGCTACTGGATTGATGTTCAGAATTTGCTTTAAATACCATTGTCTGATGATAGGCTATAGGACAGCTACAAATAACAGCAAATTTTGAGATTACTAAGGTGTACCCATCTGTAAGCTTGTTGGAGAAAAACATGGCTGTGTGGTTGTATAAATAACTGCTGGACTTTGTACCTTGTAGTAGTTTGGAGAAGAATTAACACCAAGTGTTCTGCTTTTTATCCCCTTGTGTATTTTTAGCAGGGAACTGAAAATATTTTCTAATCCCCAGAATTGTTTATGCATGCTGTGAGCAGTGAATAGCCCTGTCAAGGTAGAGAATTATGTTTAAGAATCTGCTGGATTCAGAGCGTGATGGCTTTTAATTAATTTTTTTAAACAGTATCTAACTCATTATATTTTTAAAAGCTCACAACTGCATTTATAATTATCTTTTTTTTTTCCTTCCCCAAGACTAGAAAAGACGTCTTGCCCTCAGCTTTACCTCCACTCCTTTGCAGGTAACCAGCCAATCTGTGGGGATATTGGCTTGGGCAGTCAGTCCCTCATACACACTTGAGATTTCCTGCTGAGGTGAATTAAAAAACTCAGTCTGCATTGACATGAAAAATATTCTGCCAGCCATCCTAAAAATCATATTTACCAAAGTATTTGACAAATACCAAATGTGAAATCTGAAAGTGAGGAAATTAATACAAAGAGCAGAATGTTCAAGGGGGGAAAAAATCATATAATTCTTGCCATTGTAAATTGGTAGTTCAATTTTTTATTTTAGAAAGTAGAATTTAGTTTCACTCAATCTGTCAACAGAATGAATTTCAGTGATTAAAATTCCTATTGTCTTCTCCAGGCATGAAAAGGTTTTTGTTGTTGTCATGGTGACAGTTGAGTGGCAAGTTGAAAGTAATTGCTACTGAGAGATCCATTATGAACGTTTGCAGTATTTCAGAAAGGATTTCAGGAAAAAATAGGATTTCTTTACCTGGTTTTCAAAACACATATGCTGGACATACACTCAGCAAGGGAAATTCTGCATTCTTGATTTTACAGTCTCCACAGTGCTTTTACCCCTGTAAATTTCATGATTTTAAAGATGATGAGGGAAGTGAGATTTACAAGGTACAATTCTGTTTGTAAGTTGTGATTACATCAGGTAGGGCAGCACTGAAGTTCGTGTTTGTCTCAAAACTCTGCATTCAACAATAATCCAGTCACACACATCCTCCTTGCCACACACCTGGTTTTCTTCAAATATGAGATACTTTCTTTAAGTTCTGAGAGTTGTTTTGGGGGAAATGTTTTAATTCCCAATGGTCATTGTTATGCATTCACCTGGCTGCCTGAGTTCATAATCTTCTTGCTGTTGGTAAACAAGAATTAATTTATAGTCTCTTACTGATCTATCAGCTTCCTGATAATCAAATTGAAGGTTTCTCTTGGATTTCAACTGGTGCAATTTAACACCTTTAATACCTTTATTACATGGAGGACATTTAATCAAAACCTTCATACTGCTACCACATGTGTAAAAGATCAACTTTGTGCATTTTGAGAACTTTAATCTTTAGGAAATCTGTGTGACTTCAGAAGCATCTGGAGCCTCAAGGTGAAAACCTCAAGTGTGCTCATGCACGTGCACATCGTACATGTATGTTTCCTTTTACATATGTATCTGCAAAAGTACAAGCAAATGTGCATGTAAACATATTTGGGGGTGGAGGGGCAATTTTAAGTTTTGGGTTGGGTCTCATAGTAGTTCAGGAAGACTTGTTTTGTGCAGACTGCCACTGAAATAGTTGATGAGCTGTGTTTGTGGAGGAAACACCATTGAAACTTTGCAATTAAATCTTCTCCATAATTGTGCATTTGATCAAATTAATCAAAATTTTCTCAGAGGTGATGAAATATCTTAGATCTGAACTGTCATTCTGTGCTTGTTAAACCCTGACAGGATTTGGTTTCATTTGCTAAGGAGTAAGTGAACTGAGGACATTCAAAGCCTTTTTTCTGTTTGCTTCTGATTCATGACTTTATGAGCTCAGTGATTCAGAACATGTTCTTACATGAAAAGCCCTGTATAAACATGAGGTTAAATACATTACATTAAGAGCACTCAAGTGTATTTTTTACTGCATACAAGCTTTAGGTATCATTGTTTTCTATATTTTCTCTCAGTATACTTACACTTTACAAGATTACCACTCTGTTTTAGCTCTTCCTGGATGTAATGATTTTTAAACTCCTTTTGCAAAACATGGCACATAAGAACGGCTCACAGACTGGCACAAGGTGTCCTGCTTGGTGTCCATTGATCTTAATTCTGCAAACAGTGAGAAATGTGAGTTGTCCCATTTGAAGAGTTTGAACTAAGCATGTCTTTACATTGTTGTACGTAAATCACAGATTACAACTGCAATCAGTTTTTCCAGGTTTCATTTGTATGGATTTATTTTGGTTTATGAAGTAATTCAAAAATTACCAAGGCTGTAATTTAGACTTTTAGGTGATACCATTAATATATCTCAGCTATGCAAAAGGTATTATTATTATTGCACTATTGTAAAAGTTCTTGCTGTTCTTTGGAAATTGTGGCTTCTGTCCCTCCAAAATTTTTCCCTTCCTAATGAAGATAATACTTTTTCTAGTTACTTATCTAAACAATACTTAGTTTATTTGTTTTGAACTGCTTTCTGTTTTAAACTACAGTGTGCTTTTTTTCCTTAATAGTAAAAATACCTCTGATACTGCAGTCATATTGACCATTATAATTACTTTCCATTGAGGGAGTTTTTAGTGTGATGAGTCATTTCTAGGCATTTTCATTCAGATAACATAGACAGTACTGGTTCAGAAAATACAATAGCTGATTCTGTTCTTGTACACGAGGGAAGAATGCGCATGGAAGTTTGTCATTTAAAGAAAAATAAATGGATGTATTTCAAAATAGTTTTTTTAAACCTGATGAATATAGGTAATATGAGACAAAACTCTTTTGTGATCCAGTAAGCAAAAAATGTGATCTCTGCATTTGTGTAAAATAACCATATTTCACACTGGAAAATAATAATAAGGGCCTGTAACTCATGCTTCATTCCTGAGTCCTCTGCAGGAACTCTGCTTCTTGCCAGTTAAAATAATGTGATTGGACTTTTAACTACAAAAATATTTGATGGACAAAAGCATCAAGCCACAAAAATTTGGCATTTTACAAGTTCTACCCTAATTTTTTCTTTGCTACCTGCTTTGTAGTAATTCTTCGTTTATGATTAGGAAGTGTTACCTGCTATAGTTCAGTGTTTTGTGGATGTTTAAGTAAACTGTTTGATTTTTGTTGCAGTAAGTGTTATTCATGCTTTTTTAGAAGTCCTAGCTAAAAATTTAAAATTTAAATTTTAAATTTTAAAATGTTAAAATTTCTTCTTAGAAACTCCACAGTAGAAATACAGAGATGCTGCAGTGCAGTTTTCTCTCTTTGGTCATTCTGACTTTTCAGTAACAAGAAAGTGATTGCGAATGGAAACATCTCAGTAAGTACAATGATATTCCTGAGAGAGATGAAGAAAAATACAGTAAGGAGGAGAAAGTGTGCCAGAGCAATGTTATTTTGCAACTCAAGGGCTTAGATTCTAATTTTCTCTTTATGTTTTGGTGCCAGCTTGTTGCAGATGCTGGTAGTTCTCCATGAATGGAGAGTGTAAAAAGTGAGTGGGAAATATTCTTGAGAAAGATTGAGAGGGTTGAGAGGGTGCGTCTGGAACTTTTGCTGGTTTTTGGAAGGTAAAATGTGTCTCTACTGTCTGTGCTCCTAGTTCAGGATTTCTGTAGTGACCACAGTGTTATGACAGGCTGTTTGGATTACAAGTAGTGCACAGGGGAAATCCTGCTGGAGGGTGAATAGTTTAGGGAGATTGGGGGTGGAGGAGCCTGAAGCAATACATGCACGGTGGGTGTTGCTACGACATTTGGAGGTAGGAATGTCTGAAAATTATTTACAAAATAATACTGTAAATACAGGCCCTGAGAAGATTTAAAAGGAAAAGTCTTCCAAGACTCTATTGTATTATGGAGGTTGCAGTTAAAGTGGTGTTGTGAAGACTGAATTGAGAATCTCGTTTTAATTATTTCCTGAGAAATCTGCTAATTGATACCATTGAGATTTAATTCCTAGATACAACTGCTGCTGCTAATGTTCCACATTCTGCATTCTAAATTTTCTGCATTTTAAAAAGTCTGCTTAATTTGGAATCTCATAGGTCAGTTAACACTTTGGTTTTGATTTGTGAATTTATGAATACATAGTGATCTTGATTGTAAATGGTGTATAATTATACATTAGTATAACCTATATGTTTATAATTTGATTATTACATTATTATACATTAATTGTTGTGTGAGGAAGAGGACAGGGTAATTCTGTGAAGAACTGGAACTACCTGTACTTGGAGCCCCAGGGAACAGTTGGGAGTTCAAGGAACAGAAGAGAACATCTCAGTTGTGGAGGATTAGGAAGCAAGGAAAATCCCTGCAGTGCTTCTGTGACTTTCTTTGGTTGCTGGAGTTTTGTTTGCCTGAGGGGAAGTCCTGTGACCTGAGCTGTGTGTGTTGCAATACCACGTGCCTAATGAAGGACACAGAATTTTTTTGCTAGTCCAGCCACTCATGGTGGTTTTAGGTGGCAGTAGTTGGTTTCTGATGATAGTTTTCCAGTCAGATGGATCCAGAGGGAGGCTGTGAAGATGATCAGAGGGCTGAAGCACCTTCTGCATGAGGAAAGGCTGAGAGAGTTGGGGTTGTTCAGCCTGGAGAAGACTCCAGGGAGACCTTACTGTGACTTTTGAGTATTTAGAGAGAGCTTGTAGGTGGGGATAGTTTCATTATTGGAGTGAAGTTATAGGATGTGGGGCAATGGCTTTCAACTGAAAGGGGGCAGGTTTAGATTAAACACCAGGAAGAAATTCTTTTCTGTGAGGGTAGTGAGACACTGGAACAGGTTGCCCAGAGCAGTGTCGGATGCCTCATCCCTAGAAGTGTTCAAGAACAGATTGGATGGGCTCTGACCCACGTGTTCTAGTGGGAGGTGTTCTGCCCATGGCAGGGGGCTGGAACTAAATGATCTATAGGGTCCCTTGCAGTGCAGACCCTTCTGATTCCATGATAACTGCACTGGAGTGACATGGCTTCCTAGAAGAGCATCCTGTTACCTGAACTGAATGCTGATTTAATAGGATCCAGCTGAAAAGTACCCCAGCTTTTTAACAGTTATGTAAGGTAACAATAGAGCTAATACCTTCTAGTATCTTAAATGACCTCTTTGCCTGTTCTACCAAATACACAGACATATCAATTCTACAAGCATGTAATGGATGTAATTAATGCCACTTACAGGACAGTCCTTGAAAAAGTTTAATTATTCCCTTGTATTTGTTGCTTGACTTACTAATGATTTTTTTATCCATCTGTTGGGAAGCAGTTAGAAATGTGGCATGTTGCATGCGTCTTTGATATGTGCTACTTGGCATTAGATGCAGGTTCCTTGCTTCCAAAAATAGTTGGTGTTACATGTCATGGATATGGATTATTTCTCTTCTCTTAAGAATTTGCTCTTAGCTATAGCAGAAAATGCCTTCAAAATTGAACCACCATTCTTTCATTTGGGATTTTATGGGTAGGGCAAGATCACTTAATAAAAAGAGTACATCTGTCCTTTTTCTCCCTTCAGGTAAACTTCTGGAGAATACTATTAGGAAACAGCATGGTTCTTGGTCCTGCTGTCAAAGTTCTTTTTTTCTTCCAGCAGGTTTTCAATGCAAGATGCTGGGAGACGGGCTCACACACAATTCAGAGCAGATTACTGGCTGATTTCTTTCTTTTGTTGTGGTTCCCTACAAGGCATTCTCACTAGTCTCAAACATTTCTGTTGGAGCTTCAATCTGTTCCATTGTTTATTTTCTTTAGATCCTGTTAGTTAAAACAAAACTCTGTCTATTTACAAAGTACTGTCTATTTCCAAATAGAACTTCAGTGGGTTTTTTTCCTTCCCACTGTAAATCTCACTTGTAATTTTCTAAGGCATCAACAAAATAGCTTTTGTGTCTATTTTGTAGTTCTCATGCTTACATTTATGTCAATAGAAGTATTTGAGAATGAAAAAAAATGTGTAAGGAATCTAGAACCAAACATTTTGAGGTGCCAAAAAGTTCAAACTGCTCTTTCTTTGTCTTTAGAATACAATGTCTTATTCTGCAAACCTTTCCACATCCAAGGAATGTAGAATATACCTGTGGTCTTTGCAGGATTTTTGGGCTCTCTGATGGTAGTGAAATTCAGGAGCTTTAAAGCTTGAAATCATGGCAAATAACATGAGGACTCCAGAATATTGGATAGAAAACAAAGTTTGTGTTATGTAAGTTAAGAATAATGAATTTATTTTTAATTTTTCCTAAAGAATGTCTTTGTATTCAGAAATGGGACCTTTTCCCTCTTTTCACTTTGATTTGACAGCAGTTTGCATTACAATATGGCTGTGTCTTTCTAGTGTCGTACTTTGAGATGAATGAATATTGCCACTCATCACTTCTGGAGTTGAATCTGTTGTATTAACACCACTAGCTTAGATTTGGATTCTTAGATGGTTTCCAAAGAGGAGTAATGAAATGACAACATGATACTACAGAAGCAAATGTTTTCTGGGTGATGTTAGGCTGAACTTGATGTTTCAGTGCAGTTATTTATAAGTTATACCTGGGTGAATTAAGTTTAGAGGAACTAGAAAGTAACTGAGCAGGAAGATTTTAAGTAGCATAGGAAAGTTCATCTCAGAGTGAGCTTAGTTTTGGAGACTTATATTTGGAGGTTCAAGTTTTCAGGTGGCATTAATTGGCTCAGCTTTGTAGAAGTGCACTGGCAGTTTAATCTTGCCAAATAATTTTGCTGAACTTGCTTTGTGGGTGTTGCAATGCTTTAGGATTCATTATGCTTGTACAGTCGTACCCTGTTTTACAGTGTGTTACCTCACAGCTCTGAAAGAGTACAGCAGGAAGAAAGGCAGCCACCTTCTTCCCACATCCATACCATTAGTTCTTGAAGTGAAAAGGGCACTGATGTTGCCAAAATGTTATTTCAGAATCACGATGATTTTATGTTGGATGAAAATACTTTAAAGAACAAAGTTCTAGGCACTGGGAGAGATTTTCTGTAAATCCAAAAGCAATTAATCTGGAATGCTGCAGTGTGGCTTGTTCGTCTAGGTTCAGGAATTTCAACCTGTTCTTGCTTCCCAGCTTTGCTGGAATTCTTTGGAAAGGTTGAAGTAATCCTTTCTGCTGTTGAAAAACAACGAATGTTTTTGCTTCTATGTACTGCAGTCGCATCCTGAAAACTGCAAATGAAGTTGAGTGTCTAAATTGGTAGGCACCTTTTCTCTCTTTTGAAGGTCTTAAATGTTAATAAAACAATGATTTCATAAAAAAAAATGGAGGACTCTACAAGAAATGTGCTTCAGAGCTGGAATCTGAATCTTGATCTCCCAAATCCCAATGCAGTAGTGCCAAAACCATTAACTTTAATCTGTTAATGATGCAGAAGAACTTCAGGTATTGCAAATCTAGACACTTCTTTCACTTTTCTTGTGGGAGAGCTTAATTTCTCTGTAAAGACACATTTCCCACTCCCAGCCCAGTTTCCAAAATAATTGAAATTCATCACTCCATGAATTCAATTTTTTTCAACTTTATAATGCAAAACTGATGAATATAACTTCACAGCAGAATCGCTTTGTAAGTGAAGACTTATTCAGCAGAAATCAATTGGCTCTTTTCTTTATTCAGTGCTGCTTTCAAATTTCTTGCTTTAACGTAGACTCTGCAATTCTAGGTTACGACGTTTTATTTCAGGGACAGCACATATTCAGGGAAATGGTGACATTTCTATAGTTTGTAAAATAAAATACAGTGAATCTACTTAAAGCATGGAAAGGTATGGTGTTGCTTGTAATCCTCTTGATTAAATATTAATGCAAATGATACTTGTCATGGTGCATTTGGAATGCTTGCATTTTAAAAATTAACATTGAATAAAACCCTTTTTCTATATGTTGCTCTGAATTTACCAAGAATGTCTAGCTCTTAGTCTGGCTCTATTCAGCCATATGCTTTGGAGAATGTTATTTCTGCTCTTGCTGTATCTAAAAGGGGAAAACTGGTGGACTATTTAACATCTGGTTTTTCAAGAGATGACAGAGTTTTCTGTAAGCTAAAAGATCCACATTTTTCAAAGGCATTCTATCATTGTATTTTCTGTTAAATAATTACCTAAAGAACAAATATTATTTCGTGTGAAGTTACTTCACCCCCTTAGCTGCCAAGTTTCAGTCACATGCTTGATAGAGGCTTTCTTGGCATTGAAAGGACTTAATGCAGGATCTGAAGAAGTTGTTTGGAATTTCTTTGAGTCTCTAATCCCGTTCTCACCCCAGGCCTTGTCAGCAGTGTGAGAGCTCTCCTGCTGGCAGCTTCTCTTGCTCCAGCCCAGCAGAGACGTGCAGTGCCTGTGCTCTGCCCTGGCCCTGCTGTTTGGCAGCAGCAAACAGGGGCATGCCTTGGGCTCAGGAGGTGACCCCACATGGGACTGTCCTCACAGCTTGGGGACGCGTGGCAGGGAGCTCCTCCTTGTGCTGCCAAGGTGAGACAGAGGTGGGTGCTGCAGGTGCTGAGCTCTGCTTTAAGGGCATGTCTCTGGTGCTGAGCTGTGTGGTGGAGCTGTGCAGGCTGTGCATCCCCTGGGATAAAGCAGCAGCAGCAGTGCTGTTGTACCCTTGGAGGTGTTTTCTGCCCCAGGGTCACTCCAGTGACAAGGGAAGTTCTGCTGGCGCCTCGGTGCCATGCAGATACAGGACAGGAGCCAGGCCAAGAGGCCAGGACACCCTGCACAAGTGGCCCAGGAGGAATGCAGCTGATAGCTCACCTATATATAGTGATGTAGTGCTAAGAGCTGGCTTTTGGCTGGGTTCTGCTGCAGTTTTGCTCCCTGGAGCTAAGGAGCCTGATTTTGTCTGTGCTGGCTGTCAGTGTTTTGGCCGTCCTGTGTGGTTGTTCACTTCCAGTCACATTGTGAAAGGTGGTAGTTGCTTCATCTTTCCAGTTACTTAAAAAATAACAGCAGCCTCCATGCTTAAGGAAGGGATTTTCATCTTCTCCAGTGGAATAATGTGGTGTCACGCAGTGTCATTCAGAACTGATTTTGAAGCCTCTTGCAGTCCCCAGAAGACTGCATCCTATCTAATAATGGATATTGATGTTTGCTAATCTAAATGAAACCTCTGAACCACTTCACGGAAAGCCAACAACGTTGTTTTACAACTGTGTTTGCTAGCTTAAGCACAGGAAGAGTGAAAGTGTGCTTCTTGATACATTGCTTGTGCTATTTTCCTTAGCCAATAGATCGACATACTGTCATCAGTTGTGTGTACTCTGGACTTTTTCTGAACTGGTTGTTTGGGCACTGTTGATGTGTCTTCTTAGTGACATTAACAAAATGCAAATATTTCTTCTGTGGCTGGGTTGTTTTCAGTGCCACTCTTGTCATTATGTTTTATTATATTATTTTATTCTCAAATTTTCACTTTCTGACAGTGCAACGTGTTGACCCAAGAAATGTAGCACAGAATGTTATTAAATGAGAGTTTCTTCACTTTCATTTATGTTTGGTTCACATGCTTAGACATTCAGTACACTAAACTCAGCATAACTTATGCCAGTAATGTAAATTGTTATTAACCAGCTGCTATAGGTTATATTGTGACCTGCATGCTTTGATTACATAGTGGGGAGTTGGGAATTGTGGTGGTGACACTGGATGACTGAAAATAATGGTGCTTCTGAAGAATTAGCTAATTGGTGTGTGTTTAGCAAAGAAAATGCTGGGGTTACACACACTAAACTAGTTCATTTCCAAAAGTTTGTTTGGCTTTCTGCATTGAGTAAAGTAATGAGAGTTAAACCAGAAATGTTTTAGAGGTTGGAATTATTTAGTACAGTATTGAAATGGTTAATGTGTTAATGATTGCATTTCTTCTTCTTTGTACAAATATTGTCTAGTAGTGTTGTGTATATTTTAGCATATTTTCCATTCTATAAATGCCAAAGAAAATACTTTAACACTACAGCAATGTTTCTGTGAGTGTTTGGAAATGTCTGAGGAGTTTCTGTGCTTGTCTGACTTGGGACCACTGAGTATTTCTACATCTCTATGAGGACAAGTTGGCTCTAGGTTATTTCTTTGGACAAGTTATACTGAAATAGTCAGCTTCAGGTAGCTTTATACCTTTATAGTTGCATAGCTATAAATCCCCCCTTTCTTTCTGTAATGCTGAGCTTTTTGTTGAATTACAAAGGTATTTCTGCATCCTTTATAAGCTGTGCATAATCTAAAAAGAGACTCTTCCATATCTGTTTGACAGTTCCAATCCTAAAGCATTAATCTGGGCTCTGTGTGATTTGCAGTAGCTTTCTGTGAGCAGATGCTGGTGCCATGGCTTTAGAGCATGTCAGTATTTCAGTGCTGTAGGTGCTGAGCTTCTTTGGAAAGGGAAGGAACAATGAGGTGTGTAATTCACAGCCCTGAAGAGTCAGCCTGAAAAGCTCCATTAATTCCTACCTGTTGCTCTAGGCAAGATGATCTTGCATTGCTAATCTTCTCTCAGCAAAAACTTGGTATTATGTGCCTCTCAGGAGTACTGTAGAGTCCATTTAATACTTAAGATTTGATAAGAAAAAGCATTTTACAAATGCACTTAACTTTGGAGGAGATGCATTGCATTTCATCCAACACAGTGAATTGAGTGAAATAGGGGAAGGAGGAACTCCTTTAAAACAGTCAAGAATCACACAAACCAAAAGAAATAATTTTGTTGCTGTAGTATTTTCCTTTTATTTCCCTAAGCTGCAGATGAATAGAGTTTGAAGTGTTTCAGAATTAACCACAGGGCTTCCATAGGCTGGAATAGTTTGTTGCAAATGAAGGAACTTTTATTAATATGTGTGCCAGTAAACATTATCAGCCAACCCACAAGACTAGGTGTGCTCTGTGGGAACTGTGGTTTCTTCATACTAAACTATGTATATTCAGTTAATACAATGCTGATATCCTTGTTTATTCTTTAGCCTGCTGTCTGAAGGGCATGAGGTTTGTAGGATTATGGTCAGTACCTCAGTAGCACTGTGAAGCTGTGGAGGACATGGGTAGGGCTGCAGAGGGACTGAGACAGACCCGTGGGTGTTCTGAATCACCTTTACTAGGAAAGACTTTGGTTGGAAGTTCTGTTCTAGCAGAAAAAAAGCACAGGAACCCAGCCCACATAAATTCTCTGCTTTAATGAAATATTTATTAGTGGAATGTAAATGGACTTCGGATTTATTTAGTTGCTGAAGGAGTTAATTAATGGTGTTATTGAAGACTGAAGGAAGAAACCATGTTTTCATGCTCTTTGGAGCTTTTCTTCCTAAGTGATGTGGAGTTTTTACATTTTTCTCTTGGTGGAATCTGTTATGTGAATCTTGCTTGTTAGTTTTGGGTTTTGTTTGCCTTCTGATACTAATAGTAGTTGTACCTAGCCTTGTGATAGTTGGGCAACTTGGGTTGGGGGAGGCCTTAGGTCTTCTGTGCAGCCCTCTGCCCAGAGCGTGGTCAGTGGTGGGCTCAGACTGGGTTTCTCCGTTCTTCCTCCACTCTGATGTTGAAAACTTTCAAGGATGGGACTGCCCAGCCTCTCTGGGCAGCCTGTTCTAATGCTTTGCCATCCCTGCTGTACACAGTTGTGTCCTGGAGGGGAAAAGGCTTCTCCTCCAAGCAGTCTGATGGTTTCTTGTTTCATTTTATGCTTGCTCCCATGAGGTGCCACAGGGAAGAGCCTTGGTTGGTTCTGGCGGGGCACTCTGAAGCTGAGCAAGCCCTCAGCCCTGACTCTCTCCTCACCACAGGTGCTCAGGACCATTTTAGTGCCTCTCTGCTGGAATCACTTCAGTTTGTTGATGCCTTTCCTGTATGAGGAAGTGCAAAATTGGATTCAGTATTCTAGACTGTTGCCCTGGGACGCTGTGATGGATACCAGCTATAATTCCTTCATTCCATCCTGGACTCTTGTGATTTTGTATTTGATTAAAATGCCCTTCCCCTGGTTTAGGTAGTAGATAAAGCCTTTCCATTTCATGGAGAGGTGAAAAGGGCAGTGTGTTTCCACATGGTCTGAGGGCACACACAGCAACGTCTCAGTCTCCAGTATTGTCCACTGATAATCACTTATTTTGTATTATGGATTAAATTCAAAAAATAATAAATCAGAAGTGCATTTATCTTCAGTTAAAATCTATCTTTGACATTAAAAAGTCAATGAAGATAAAATGTTTTGAGGTTATATACCATATGTGGCAGCAGAACAAGTTTTCAAAATCTGTTTTATTCAGTTCTTATAGCTGTTGTGTTAAATTGTTTCAACTTTCTACACTGTATGGTTTGCTACATAGATGAAAACTGGACGCTGGAAGACTTGTATTTGCTTTGATATTTAGAACAAAGTGGATTTTGTTGTCTGTTATCGCATGTGTGATGTCTTTGCATCAAAGTTTAATAGGTTCAAATAGCACTAGAGAGGGTTTTCAGTCTCCTTTGGTAAATTTAGGTGCTGTGCATGTGAGCACCTATCTTGCTTTAACCAGTTTTGTTATGGATTAAAACCTGAGATCTGTGATGTTTTTGTGTAAAGCTTCCCTTAAATACTGTTTCTGAAATGGTGTCTTTATGTGGCCCTGCTTGTTGGGCAGCTTCCTCACTAAACTTTTACATTGTGGTTGATACTGGAATATAAGAGTAAGTCGCTTTTACCCAGGGTTTTTTAATCATATTTCTTAAGGATATCACTACTTTCCTTTTTATTAGAGAATGAATTAATCGTTTAGTTTGTGTATCTCTGTTATCAGAGAGATTTTTAATTTAATTTTTGATTTTTGAAGGCAGGGACTAAAATTCTTCTAAAACTGCAAAAGTAATGAAATCGAATCAAATTCCTCTTTCCTAAATATTCTATTCTTAAGATTCCTTTTGTCAAGATTTCCTTGTCTGGAAAACTAACGTGCTTTTCCCATTTAATTTCAAGTTCCCTGAATGCATTTTGTTTTTGTGAGTTAATAAAACCCTGATGGTTTCTCATGATATGCATCAAAAGGATTTGTGAATCAGCAGATGACTTCAGCCTGTATTACTCATGGAAATCTGTGTTGATCCTGTGATGATAGTGTATTCATCCTCTTATCTGTGCTTCTAATGACTGAAAATACTTGTAGTGATTCTGTGGCATTTTCCATATTAGCTTACTGTTGTTTTATTAGCTCTGTTTTTAAAAGCGTGTTCATTAACAAAACCTTTCCTGCTGATACTGCTACTGGATAGTATAAATTATCTCTGGTAGTTCATTAAGATGGGAGAAAAGAATTTTTTCATTTCCAAGGAAACATGCAGTTGCCATTTAACCTCCTCATCAGTGAGCTGGGTAGAAGGATGACACTACATGAGGGCATGACTGTCAGTTCACTGTTTGTTTCAAATTCTTCTTATCTGCAGGCTTCTACCGGAAGTGAAAATACCATAAAATCTGATGCCAGGCCATCTTGTCCCCTTTCACCTGTCTTTATAAGCCCAGACTCTTGTGTTGATTGCTGCTAGTCACAGACACAGCAGCTCAAGATAGTTACAGAATTGTATTTGGACTGAACAGCTAAACACTTATGAATTCTCATCTGAGTAGCACATAAGATTTAAGAGAATCAGTTTTTCTTATGTAGTAGTTTCTAGGTTAAGATACTAATTCAACTCAGTGAGGGGGCGAAATTTTGACCTTATGAAAGTCTCCTGGACACTGATTACAGCAGGGCAAGGATTTTACTGCTGCTCTGATGAGACACTACTATTTTAAAGTAGTGGGTCAGAGTTCAGTGTCTTGAAAAGATGGAGTTTTGTGTATGTGCAGCTTGTAGTAGGTGCTTTTGCTTGAGTAATAGAATTATTTGGTATTGTTCCTAATCCTTCCAAGTTATATCTGTATTACACTGCATTTTTCTTCCATGTTGCAGAACTTTCAGGGCACTGTTTTTCTTGGACTATTTGTTGGTACTTGTTCTAACCAATTCTTAAAGCTAATATCCAAAAAAATACTCAGAAGGCTGAAACTATTTTGAAGCCATTGATATATTTCAGAAATATGTTATGAAATAAAGCAAACTATACCTGGCTGTTTGCCTGATTAGATACAGGCACTTCCTCCTGTTTGGAGTAACAGCTCACTGGCTGAACAGTTCTTCACAGCCCGAGTTCTGTCAGCTGCACCCACACCAAAATCACCCATGGAACTGTGGGTGGGTGCCCACACACAACTGTCATCACCATTTGGGGTATTCAACATAAAGGTATTTATGCTTATCTAGTCTTATAGGTAAGTGTAAAGGAGTCAGCCTGCCTGGAAAATAAGTGCTGTAGAAATGGCTTGTAATAATTTACAGGCTGTCTGTCCAATGACAACGTGAATTTTTCTCACAAATTATAAATTTGCAGTTAATGTGATATAGACTTCATCAATAGCTGATTCACATGTTTCAAGTTTCAGCTGCCCGTGCATTTAAATTACTCCAGAGACAATCTATACACTTGCTTGACTTCAAATGAAAGGTCATCAGCATCAGTCATGTCCAAAAATTAATAATTAAGACTTGGCTTTGACTCAAATACAAAATTAATTGAAGTTATATTAATTATGAGTTCTGCAAAAGGATCCATACAAGCAAAAGTGCCTGCCTGGCTCCATTATTCTGTAGGGATAGGGCCTGGTCTGCATCTGTCTTAAGACAGTGGGTGACTCAGTTTATGTTGGTAAAAGTTGTGTATACATGCTGTGAAATTGTGGTGAGCTATCTAATTACAAAGAAATGGATTTTGAACTGTGGTTCTTTTATGAAGAGTCTGAGTCTTAAGTATTTCTATACTTGGAAAGTGGTGTTCTGTAACTTTGAAATTCAGAATAATTTCTAACAGTCTGTAGTGTAATTTAATAGAGCTGGTAGTGGTAGATAGTAATCAATGTAATTTTTTGTGGATTTTTCATGGTTTTATTCTTGCTTTGCTTACACGACACTGATTACTAGTATCTGTACAAAATCAAAATAATATAAAACTACTAAAATTAAAAGATGGTTGCTAGGAAAAAATGCCACGATCACACATAAAATTCGTAGTGTTGCTAGAAAACTCAGCTTGGCATTTTGAATGAGTGGTGTTGTACTAATGCAAGCTCTGAGGCATTCAGAATTCACATGGTGAAAGATAGTAAGCCTTTCCCAGTTTTGTTGAAGCTATTACATCTTTCTCTAATGAAAAAAATAAAATAAAAGGGGCACGGAGAGTAGAACAGCTTATTTTTTTAGTGCCTTATATTAAGGCACATTTTTTTGTACCTGTTGTACGTGGTAGATTTCTGGTCAATAGGAAGACATTCAGTAGCTGTCATTTGGAGGAAATACAGGTGATTAACTAATTCTTGGGTAGCTGATGTGTCCAGACAACAATTGTGCCAGGTCTTTTCTTAGTCTGTGCTTGGAAAGAAAGGAAAACTTGCACTGCAGTAAGTTTAGAGCACTCTGACTGGTGATGTTATTGTTATAGGTGTTGTGTAAACAGATATCACTGTTAAGAAAATATTTAAAAGACATGAAAACAACCACAAAAAATTGTCATTAAAAATCTAGCTGTTCAATTTCTCTCATCCTGATAAAAACAAGCTGCTGTTAATCATCTTGGAATAAATCCATTTAAATACTGGGAAAGCTTCAAAGAAGCTTTGTTATAAGAATTAAATTGTATTTGCAGAGAAAGGATAGAGGGAGCAGCAGAGAATGACAGAACAGAATAATTTATGTTGGAAGGAAGCTCTGTACCCCATCACGTCCAGCCAGGCCAGCTTCAAAGTTGGAACCAACTTAGAAAGTTTGGTATTTGGCTTGGAGCCTTATCTGGCCACATTTTGGATGTTTCCAAGGAAGGAGATTCCACAGCCTTGCTAGGCAACCTCTTCCAATGTTTGACTGCTCTCATTGTGAAGGGAAATCTCCCTGCTATCTAATTCCTTGTTGCAAGGCATTAGCCATCTGTTGTATAGGTTGTTTTGAATAGTATCACTTAGTCTTAATGAGTCCTGTGAGGCAAAACACTTAAACTCTCACTTTTCAAATTCAAATAAACCACTGTGTTCTGCAAAACTAATTGTTAGTGGCAGGGGTTTCATTTCTTTCTTCCCAGTGAAGTCCTACTATTAAAGCTGCAGAAGTTTTGGGTTTATGTGCCCTCTCCTTGTCTGTGAAATTATCCATCTGCATTTTAGGCAGCCACAGAGCCATCCTTCTGTTTCTCTGCTCAGTAGTGTTTGCTTGATATGCAAAACTTGTCCTAAAATGCATTGCTCAGATATTTAAAAAAGTGTTTACTTTCCAGTTGAAATCTTTGTTATTAGTAAGTAATATTTAGTCTTGTTAGTAATGTACCTCCTCTTTATTTGCAACTAAGAGGACTAGTTCCTCTTCTTGTGAATTTATATCCTGAGATAGAATAAAGCATTTGTGTACATGCTGGTATGGTATCATGGGAAACTTCCCTTCCTGAATAACCCTAGAGCACTTCTGGAATACCGTTCTTTTTCTTAGTCTTAATTGAAGAGTGAGTTATTAATGATTGACAGCCTGCAGATGAGAGCTTGTTGGCAGTTCCTCTCCCCCTGGAGAATATAGCTGGCAAGGTCCTTTCATTTTTTTTAAGCTAAGAGGGTATCTGCACTTTTTTTGGTAGCAGTCCTAACCTAAGCATCAAAGGTTAAGCAGACTGCATCAGGCCTGCTTTGAAAGGAAAGGCTTTCAACTTAAAAATGGACAGTGTGACAAACGTGGAGGTCAGTTGTTAGGGTTATAATTCATTTATTTATGATTTTCTTTGAAAACATCTCAAGTTCCTATCCCACTCTTTGGATGTAGACACAAAATTAAATCTCACATAGAAATGCTTTTTTAGGAAACAATACTCCTCAGTGGTTTTCTGAGGAAATAAATCCTGGTTGCTTTGTAGATGTTATTGTGTGCTTAGTGAAGATACTTTGTCTAGGTCTCTGATTTCATGGAAAAACTGAAGAGTTAGAAACTTTATTAACCTTTATCAACCCACAGCTGTAGGACAGGTTAGTTCTCAGCACTGTAGGGAGCAAGGGCTATCCCTGGTGCAGTGGAGTAATTGATAGCCCATATCTTGTTCACAGTTTCCAATGGCTGTAGGGTGAGGATTTTTATAATAGGTGAGGCTGGAAAAAGTTCTTCTGGTGTTACATAAGTTGTTACAGCTTTCAGCTTATCACTGGAAATATTCATGATATGGGTGCCTTATATCTGACTTGCTGTAGCAAGGTGTGTTGGAAAAGGGTGAAAAGTTTATAAATATATCAAACACTCGGTGTTTATGGCCCGAGTGGGACTTAAGATGAGCACTGGATGGGGTTTTTGTTGTTGTTAAGGGTTGGTTGGTTTTGGTTTGCTTGGCTTTGGTTTGTTTTTTAAATCAAGACATGTCCTGAGCTCTTTACATTGGCATGTTATGGCTGCATGAGCTGTTTGATTGTTAGCTGTCCTTTAGTCAGCAGAGTGTTATCTCTTAGGAAGTCATTGCTCTGAAACCTCAAAGTATTTCTTTATGCCCTATTCTGTCCTGGTATCCTGGACAGCAGTGTCAAATCTGTAATGCTTGAAACCAAACAGGCTTTACAAGAGGAAAAACTCCAGCTCTTTAAACAAGAAAACACATCAAGTTTTCATTTTTGCCTGTTTGAGGTACAATTCTTTGAATGGCTTTGTTATTTTTGCTTTCTGAATACATTCAGAGTGTGTTATTATTTTGTTACATTTGATGTGAGTTGTAGTTTTGGATGTTATTTACCTAAGATCTGTTAACTAAACCCAGAAAAATCTAGAGTCTTAAATAAATGAGCTCTTGTTTCACAGATAGGTAAGATGCTTATCTTTAATGAAAAGAAATGTTTCACAGAAGATAGCAAAATGCCTAGATAGTGCTCTGAGGGGAAGCTTTATAGAAACCCCTGATTTTAATTCAGTTCTGATGAAATACTAAATAATGTTGTTTTATATGAGCTGTGCAGCTGCACAGCTAAGGTTATATGTGGTCTTCTGCATGAAGGTGTAAAGAGAAATCATTGGAGAAATACCACATTAGAGGAGAAAGAAACTTGCAAGAAATGGCTTCCACATAATTTCTCTCTGCGACCTCATTAAATAATCAAAATTGTGTAAAATGTTGCGTTTCAAATTACTGGTTCTAGTCTGTGAAATTTATGGAAACGCAAATCAGAAATGTATGTTGTGTAGTTTCTACGCTATATCTAAATAATCTGGTAACTGCCAGGTGTAAATAATCATAAATTCAAGTCTGTCTCACTAACTAAAGATTGCAACTAGTTTACTTTTAAAACATTAACTTGCTTAATAATTAAATGACACAGTGTGCCATTGGCAAAGTTGACAAGAACATAGGAAGGAGCTGAAAACATTTCAGACTTGAAATGTACCTCAGAAATATGTTTAATTTCTGGACTAGAGCAGCAAAACATCAATATAAAAAGTTGTACTTTTTAGAGATCATATTTTACAGAGTATAGCAATATTAATTTTTCTTTTTCCTTTTTTCTTTTTTTTTCCTTTCAGCCATAATCAGCAGACCACGTCATTTAGACATCCTGTGACAGGACAGGTTTCTCCAGAAAATATTGAATTTATTTTGCGAGAAGAGTAAGTAGTTTTATGCCCATGTCAAGAGATCTAAAACAGTAACACATTTACCTACAGCAGATTAGTACCTTAACTTACTGACAGTTCTTCCAATATTGTAGAAAATTTTAATTAAGGTTTGTGCTTAAAATTTTGCTTTTCATTGTGACAGTGACTACTTTCAAGTACTAGCTTGGAATCAAAAACTACCACAACGATAGTTTTTGATTCCAAGCTAGGACTTGAGGGAAAATATTTATCAAATCTTCAAAAATCCCCCAGACAAACTTAAAAGTAAACAAAAAAATTACAAAATATGCTTAAACAATAATGCTTTAGTCTTATATAAATATCAGGTAAACAGAACAGAAATGTAAAGTGCATATTGGAAGTTTTGTCCTGAAATTGAAATACACATAATACTACTAGTTACTACTAGTTTCAATTTTATTTCCTTGGTTTTCTTATGTTTAAGATGTTCCACATTCATCGCCTGTTTTTCTTTGTTCTAGAGAAATGGCTTTTTAAATCAAGACTTAGAATATATTTGAATATAAGGTGTAGAATATAAGGTGTAGAATATATTTGTGTCCAACATATTTAATCTTGATTGTTTGATCAAAAAAAAACCCAAACAAAAGTAAGAAATGTACATGTGTTCAGTTTGGTGAGTTTGTCACCTTTGGGTTGGTGTTAGATTGGATCATGCACCATTTCTCTGTAGGCTTCAGCTCTTCCTTGTCATCCTGGCTGCCTGCTAGATTGCTGCTACTGCCATCCTTCTCTAGTGGAATGACTGGGTATCTTCCCTAGACAGAAAACAGAGTCCTGGATAAAACTCTACATCACTCCTAAAGCCAAAGGGCAAGAAGAATGGCACAACCCCAGATAGTTTTTCTTTTCCAGGCCAGTTTTCCAGCGCTGTTCAAGCAGCCTCTGTCATAGAGCCTGGGCATCCTGCTGTGGTGGCCTGGATGTGAGGTTTGTGTGGCTGCCTGCATGATTCTGAGCTCTTTACATTTCAAATTCTGTGACATTGAATTTGCTCTACATTTTGGTAGGACTGCTATCAAAAGCAGTTACAGCATTAAGAAAATTGAGGCCTAGAAGGAAGGCTTTTCAACATTCCCAGGAGACAGAGCTTTTCCATGTCTTCTCCTGTGACTGGGAGAAACAGAACATGGCTGTAGAGCTCTGAGGTTCTGCTACAGCCCTGAGGAGAACTTCTCAAATAGTTTAAAAGCCAAACCAACCAACCAAAACCAACAATAGCAGCGAAACACCTAAAAAACACTGGCTAAACAGTTGCTCTCCCCCAAGGCAAAGCAAAGCCAAGGCCAAATCCTGTGTCAAGATGCCTGATGAGAACTAGCATGAAATATAACATTGTAGGAGAGGGCTGTGATTGGGTATGAAGGCTATGGGATGGCTGCTGAGCTGGAGGTCACCCCAGCTGTCCCATGGCATGCAGGTGCTTTGCTGCTCATTTACAGATATGAAACAAGCTGCTCCACCTTACTCTCCTAGTGAGGAGAAACAGGTATGATGCAAATCAGAAGGTCTCACAGAGAGTATGGACAGCAGGCATGTGTTCCAGCTTCCATCCATTAATTGGATTTTAATTTATCTGTTGTAATGGTTCAGTCAAATTTAATATGAATTTAAACACATGTACTGGAAAATAGGTGTCTGGATAATCTCTTGGAGTGCCTGCCTGGATTAGTCACACTTGCCTAGGCTGTTCTTTGTTTTGTAGTCATAGCAGCTGATAAATTATTAAAAACAGAATTGAAAGAAGTACTTGTTGGTGGCACATAGATTTAGTAATCTTTAATGTATGTTAGAAACTTTATTGGAGGAGAAATGGAAGTGCTTATTTGGAGGGGAGTCTGATGAACATGTAGACTTTAGTTACTTGCACTGAGATGCTATCAAACCCAGGAAAAATCTCACACTGTAGTAGAATTAGTAGAGAGTGGTGGTTTTAATTCTAAAAGAAGAGGAAATGGCTGGAGGAATAGAGAGAAGAGTAAAATGTTTCTAGTCGCTGCTCAGAAAACAGTCTTTGCAAGAATGTTTCTCTAAGCTTTATTATTGGCCTGAAGAACATACAGTGTTTTTAAAATCAGATGTTTGTAATCGGTCAGTTGAAATTGCTTTAAAAATGTCTTTTTTAAATGTGTGGGATGCTCTGGTTTCCTTAGTTTTTTACCACTTCTGTGCAGCAGTGGGGGTTTGCACAGAGACTCTTCACCGTGGTCCTGTGAAGACCTGAACTCTTCACCTGAGTTGCTGCCAGGTGATGATGTTGGCATCTGTGGATGTGTCTGGTGAAATCACAGGAGCTGCTGGCACCTCCCTGTCCTAAGGCCTAGGAACTGTGATGGAGCTGTGCCTTGTTTCCAGTCCTTTTCCCTCAGGCATCAGGGATTTCTTGGAATCAGTGGTGTTGGTGGTGTGTCAGTTTGGAGTCAGTGTTGTAGATCCCTGTCCTGTGATGAAAGGATTTCCATCAGAAGGGCTCAGGTCAGAGAGGCAGTCTCTGGGTTGGCATGGTCTGTGGAACCTTTCTATCGTGGCATCTTTTGACCAAGACTACTTTTTTTCCTGTAGCTGGAGAACCTTATCTGAAGCGGTAGCACTCTTAAGGGTTTCATAAAAGGAGATTTGTTCTTTAGTGCTGTTGTGATGTGATTTATTACTAACTGGTTGATTTTAATTTAAGATTAGGGCCAAGGGGTTGTCAACAGATGTTGTCTGGGAGCTGGTGGGGAAAAGCGAGCACAAATTTGTTCAGGCTGCAACAGACATATCTATTTAAAAGGACACATTTTACATCAGAAAAGTAGTTTACAGTTGTGTAGAAATGATGAATGTGGGGACTGCTCTGGCCATTCCTCATCCTGGAAACAGTGTTCTGGCAATAAGGTTTGGAAACAAGTTTTGGAAAATGACACCAAGGAGTGATGTAATCCTAGCTTGATTATGACTCAGTTGTGAACCAAATGCCCTTCATTCACTTGATCAAATGAGAACTGGACACTTTCAGTAAAAGGCTGGGGCTGTATTTCACTAGTATTTCCCCAAGGTGTTTAAACAATATCACATCAATTTTGCTTTTCAAGCTGAAACCTGGTTTTCTCAACTCCATTGTAGCTGGAACGTGTTACTTTTGAATTACATTATCTTTTGATCCTTAGACTATTCCTTCTTCCTAAAGGTGTTCTAATTTAGATTTCTTTTAAATAGTGGATTAGTAATTCCTTGTTTCCTAAAACTTTCTTAGCTGGGACCACTATCAAATCCCTACCTTGTACTCTTTTTCCAAGCTTAGCAGCTTTGCTCACTTGGTGTGTGGGGTGTGTGTTCTGTATCCTTCACTACTCTGCTTGAGAGCCAGCTTTTCTGCCTGTCACTTTTAGGTTTCTTTTTTTCTCATGGAATGGTTGGTCAGAGGTGACTGCAAGATTCAGCCTATGAGCTTACTGTTTGTTATAATAATTTAATTGTACTTTTTCTTCCCTATTCCTTTACTAATAATTCTTAATGTTCTTTGGCTACTGTTACTCATTGAGCTGATATTTAAAAATAACCTTTCCGTGGCAATGTTGTTTTGAGTGATAAAAGCTGCAGAGGTGGTTTTTATTTCTTCCTCCTTTGAATTATTTTCTGTTATTAGCATTGAATTCAGTTTGGCATCATGGTTATTTGTATTTGAAGTTATTTTTTTTATCTGTTTCTGCCAGCATTTCAGTTTTTGTCTAGAATAATTTTTATTTTCTTTTGACTTGTTCACCTCACAGTTTTTAGGATCACATTGAAATAATCTGAGCATCTTGCTGTATGGGAAGCCCCTCCATTTCACAACTGCTTCTTGATCTTTGTGCTTTGCTTTCATGTTTTTAAAGAACCCTTAATCCACAAAGGGACCTTTCTTAAACAGCTGATGGAGAAGTGAGAATTAATGATAAGTCTGCTAGACAGGTGTTTGGTTTTTAGTTAACTACATTGTTACATGTGCATTTCTCTGAAAACAGTCTATGATAGAATTATTGAGGATAGCTGTATAACATGTTTAGATTTCTTCTCTCATATCTTTGTTAAATAACAGTTCTTTAAGTAATTGTGAGCAGAGATGAAGAATCAGCCATGTAACTAATGTTAAACATTACTTTTTGTGTATTAGGAGCTGTATAATATTTGGCATAGCAGTGTGCTTGCAAATGAGGAGATAGTGCTTTAAAAAATACAAGACCATAAACGTAGACATATGGGGGGGGGAAATATACTGTGCTTAATCCAATGAGTGCTATCCTCTTTCTTGCCTGTTTTTGTGTGCCTGATAAAACCTGTGTATCACCTCTAGGGAGAGAGCCATCTTATTTTATCTATTGCATTTGGTTACTATAGCAGCAAAAATATCAGGTGGAGAGCAGAGAGGAGACTCAAACAACCCTAAAATAAGTATCTACCTTGTTTACATGTATAGAAATACTAGGAGGGTTGTTTTTTTTTAATCTAGCTGATTAATAAATTTATTAGTAATAAAACTACATTGACACAATGTTATTGGATTATGTCTGATTCCAACAAATAAACTTTTAAAGTTTCTGGTATGGATGTGGATCTTCCAAGTCAACTGATCTTTATGGTCTCTCGTGAGTATTGCATTTTCAATATGGGCTATGGTGTAGTCATTGTTTTTTATTGTTCTTCTTCAGTGTTAGGGTTTTTCAATAACCCAAATGTTGGCTATGTAATTTTTTCAGCTGGTAAATATGGTTTCTGAAGACATACTAGCAATGTTTAAGTGGAGCAGGGAGTTGCTTGACAGGAGATATTATATAGAGTGTTATTTTCAAGTACTTAAAAATATTTACACAGTATTGGAGCTCCAAATGGACATGCTGCAATTCTGTGTGTGCGTTCACACACTTGTGGGAGGCAGTAAGAAAACTAGCCTGAAAATAGTAAAACAGCATCTCTACGAAGACAGAATGGGGTATTTTGGATAACAGGTATTATCAAACATCTTTGGTAATAGAAACTTCGAACTAATGTTTCTGAATGCACAGAATCAGTGCTGTAGTTACTTATTTTTGAAGTTGAATCTGTAAGTATTACTAGGACTATGTTAATTCCCTTAACAGGCCAGGATGTTTCAGGTCATTCTGGATATTTTGCCTGTTTTTATTTGCTTTTAAAAACACTGAGAATATTGATTAGCTGTTAAAATACTTGAATACCTGAGTTTTATGTTCTGATTTCATGCAAAAATCCTATTGTATCCTTGAAATACTATATACAAATACTGAAATGAATTTGCAGTATTGTTTTGTGTTTTCTGTTAAATGTTGGGTACAGCAAGTTTGCATTACCAGGTTTGCTGCTGAAGACTTTTTATAGGAGGATAATAATGTATTTTCTCTTTCAATGGACTTAATATTTTGCTTGCTATTTGAATTCTTCCATGGCAACTACCTCACATTTTTTAAAGAGCATTTTTCTTCTTGTGAATTTGAAGTTTGTCATTAATTTGGTACTACTAGAAAGGGAAAGCCTTTTCTTGGCAGTGATCACTTGTATTAGCAAGTGGAAGAGCAATCACAGTATGATCACATAATAAATGCTTAGAAATTACATTTTTATCATTCTGTATTGTATTATGATTTTCTTATGATGGTCTTGTTAAACATATAGCTTATTTTGCTCTGTAATTCTTCTGGTTTTTTTTAAAGTGCATAATGTTCAACCTGCTGTGAAAAAGCATTTTTGAGAATAGAGAAAATCTGTTAAATCAGAGTAGAAATACTAAGTTAAAACCATTCCTCTGGGGTCATTTCTTCTTCATTAATTTTTTATTGGAAAAATTAATTCCAATTTGTCAAAATTTAAATTGTATTTTTCATTTTCATCAACAGGAATAGCTTAGTCAGGCAGTGTCATATATGGGAAGTTTCTTAATCTGCATTTTGCAGAGGCTGGATTAAGAGGTGATTAAATGCTGAACCAGGGTAGCTGGTCCATTAGAGGTGAGGCAAATTGACTCAAACTGACATGATTAAGTTCCCTTGCTTTAAAGGATGGCCAGGAATTTTAGGGGCTTGCTGTAGGTTGTTCTTATATCTTGGACCTGAGGTTATATATGAAATCTAGAAAGAAGGAATTGATGTCAGATATGCAAGATATAAATAAAATGGGACCTAACTTGTATTATTTACTTACAAGCTTCATTGAAACCCTGGTCACAAATGGAAAAATATGGAAAAACCACCTCTCCCAGCTTTTGAACAGATAATTGTTCAGGTTGTAACTGAGGAAGAGCAGTGGTGGAAAATACTTTGTCTTCCATTAAACCTTGTGTTGAGCTACTAAAATCACAGACTCTTCTCTGTTCTCATGATAACTTAATTATTCTGTTCTCTGTTGTGTTCAACAGATCTGGATTTCAGTGGTAGCAGCAACCATGGTTGGTGTAGCTTGTATATACCATTTTTGATTTTTCTAATAAATGGCTTTGGTGACTGGGAAAAGAGAAATCAGGTGTTGTTAATTGTTTGTTTTGTTGTGTTTTCTTTTCTGATGTGACTATATTGCTACTTGTTATTTGCTAAATTATGTTGTTAATGATTTTTGAAAATGCCACCTGTGGTTTTAATTTCATTCGATGCTGGTGTTGAGTTCGGCTGCTGAAGCTTCTCTTCACAGGGATTTTATTTTGCCCTTCCATTTATCCTCTCAATTCTTCATCTGGGTGGCTGTACTGAATTCTTACTTGTTGAACAAGTTCTTCTGGTAGGATTGACCTCACTCATGCTTTAAATGGATATCTGAGCTAGTTATCAGGATTTCTGGAATCTTAGGATGACTCAGAAATTACACATTTCTAACAACTATCTGCCTTGAATTGCACCATTTTGCTTAAAAGGTATTTTAATAATTCATATTGTGCTATGAATCATATTTTGGGCAGATTCAAAGATACAGCATTAAGTTAGTGAAAGATCTAACAGCAGTCAAGACTCAATTTGATTTCAAATCAAAAGCCTGTTATTGCCAAGTGCTGATTCCTGTCCTTTTCTCCCCAGTACTGGCTCTTTCACCGGTTTGGCCAATTCTCTAAATTGGGCACAGTTTGATTTCACTGCATAGGCCTTATCTTCTCTCTTCCTGCACTCCTTGTTAGATCTTGATTCTCTCTTGGGTTTGCAGAGAGTTTGGCAGGTTTCTCCCTCCTGATGCCTAGACCAATACCAATCATCAGATGTCACTGCTTGAGAAAGACCTGAAATCAAAATGACAGGAGTGGTGCAAAGGAACTTGCAGATGCACAGGGAATATTTGACTAACTTCTCATGCATTTGCACACTGTGAATTTTAAACATAAAAAGGCCACACTTAATGTTTGAAACAATGTGCTTTAGATTATCTGGTTTTGTTTGCTTTCTAGACAGAATTC
This sequence comes from Camarhynchus parvulus, assembly GCF_901933205.1. NCBI lineage: Eukaryota > Metazoa > Chordata > Aves > Passeriformes > Thraupidae > Camarhynchus > Camarhynchus parvulus. The sequence continues at coordinate 12,684,782 of NC_044575.1, read as the reverse complement.
ATCTATGTCCAACCAACAAATAAACCAAAGGCCTTCAAGCATGGTCAGTGAAACGTCCACTGCAGTAACTACGTCTGCTGTTGATGCAAAACCTGGCCCTAAGGTAAAGGAAAAAGCTATTTTTTTCAGCTTGTTGATCACCACTTCACTAATTTTAAATCCAGTGTTCTCATGCTGATTTCAGGAGGGCTGTGGATTTAGCAAAAAGTCTAGTAAGACCTCAGAAAAGAGGTAATATCTTCCACCCAGACACAAACCATTTGGCAGCACTGTTGCAGCTCTTTTAGAAGCACTGTATACCCACGTGACAGCATTGAATGGTAACTTCTTACATTGTCATTATTGGGACATAGAAAATTTGAGACTTACAAATGGAAATAAATATATGTAGTATTAGTGTTTCAGCAAGAGTTTTAGTAGTCCAGTGTATATGACAAAAAGTGTTGTATGATACCAGGAGTTTGCAGTTCTTACTTTTTCATGAAATCTTACTGCCTTTTCTCCTCCTAGTAACAGTTAAATCCTTTTCTGCCCTCACTGCATTGCACAAGCAGTGCAGGCACCAAGTTCACACACATAATGTTTAATAATAGAAAAGTCCATTCCTTGTCATTGACAAAGGACCTGTGTCCATTATTGAACAAAGTATAACAAAGTGCTGTACTTGAAGTGTCACCATCTATTTTAATACTCCTTTGACCTTACAATAAATTACAGAACAGTGAGAATGGTTAGTGGGTGGATAAAAAGGGATAAAACAATATTGAAAGAATTAACAGAGATAATTTTCTTAACTTTGACTGCAGTTCTTAAACTTCTCACTTTTTTTTTTTTAATACAAAAGTGGGCAGCCTCTTATGTAACTGAGTTTAAGAAAGGGCTTCACCGAATTGATTGCAAAGATGTTTTGTTTAGTTGGAATACTTAAAATCTTTTACTAATGTTTTGATATGCTTGAGTACAGGAGGTGATACAATTTCATGAGAAGCTGAAAATTAATTTTTTAAAATTATTTTTTAAACCTAAAATGTATAAGTTATTGAACCAACACCAAGATTGTAATGTATCATATCTCAAGAATGCATTAATCTTTAAAGAGCTAGATGAAGTTATCACTGCAAACAGTCAGCTTAGTAGGTTGCTTGAATTAGTTGAAACCTTCTTTTTGATGTTTGAAGAGTTGAATTTACCAAAGTATGGCAGCATTTGTTTTTACCGTATTTATCCTCCTAACTCTGATTTTTTAAAGCCTGCATTAGAGGCAGAAAACTCATTTTTTTTTCCCTCTTTAAACCAGCAAAAACTTACTGGGCACCTGATAGAGTGCTTTGAGCTGGGGAGTTCTCCAGTGGCACAGTTGGCTTTTACTTGGCCAGAATCACACTTCTGCCAACAAGTGTGCATCCCCTGACTCCTGCTGCTTCCCTCTGTCACCTGCTTGCACTGATCCACCAGAGACCAAAAATGGGGACTGGATTACATTCCCAGGCCACCCACATGCCTGGGGCATGTCAGAAGCACACAGCTGAACAGGAGGGTAATGCTTTTTTCATCACAGCTCAGAGAATATCCAGAATCACCTCCTAAGGCTTTGGTTGATCTGGTTTTGGTCTCTCTTTCTATTCCGTTTGCAGTCCACTGTAAGGGTGGCTGTGCATGCTTCTGGCAGGCTCCCAGGTGTGGATTTTTTAACACATGGCAACTAGACTTAGAAAAAAGCTCTCACAGAGGCTTTGCCAGCACTTTGCTTCTCCACCAAGTTTGTTTTTGTAAGATCCGTTCTGCTTTGGGTCCTTGATTAAGATGAACCAACATCTTTCCTACATATGCTGTGTTTCACCATTGCACGTGTTAACAGGCTTGAAATCACTTCTCTTGTTTTGTAGAGTGAGAAGATTTGTTGAATTCCTTCACAGTCCAACACAAAAATTATTTCAAGTGAACTAGTAGTGAGAAAAAAGGCTGTAAAACGACCTGTGTCCTCTGAATTGAGACTGACTTTTAGCAGGTTGGGAATAGTTTTTAAGGTCGTTCCATCTATTTCTAAATGTTTTCTTCCCTGAGTTCCATAATCATTCTTTCAAAGAGTGAGTTCTCAGATGCAGACAGGAAGCACAGTCATGTTCGTGTTCTCTAATTAGAACAAAATTAGCCATGGCAAATTTATTTTATTTTTATTTTATTTTTATTTTATTTTTATTTTATTTTTATTTTATTTTTATTTTATTTTTATTTTATTTTTATTTTATTTTTATTTTATTTTTTTATTTTATTTTATTTTTATTTTGTTTGTTATTTTATGTTTTTTTATTTTTATTTTATTTTATTTTTTAATTTATTAAAATTTTATTTTATTTTTCATTTTTTAATTTTTTAATTTTTTATTTTTTAATTTTTAATTTTATTTTTTATTTAATTTTTTATTTTATTTTTTATTTTATTTATTTTATTTTATTTTTTATTTTTAAATTTAATTTTATTTTTATTTTATTTTTTATTTTTTAATTTTTATTTTTATAAATTTATTTTTTAAATTTTATTTTATTTTTTATTTTTTAAATTTATTTTATTTATTTTATTTTTTTATTTATTTTATTTTATTTTTTATTTTATTTTTTATTTTATTTATTTTTTATTTTATGTTTTTATTTATTTTTTAAAAATTTTTTGTTTCATTTTATTTTTTATTTATTTTTTATTTTTTAAATTTTTTATTTATTTTTTAGTTTTTATTTTTTAGTTTTTATTTTTTCTTTTATTTATTTTTTATTTTATTTTTTATTTTTTTATTTTTTAATTTTTTAATTTTTATTTATTTCATATTTTTAATTTTATTTTGATTATTTTATTTTATTTTTTTATTTTATCTTTCTTATTTTATCTTGTTTTATTTTATTTTTTATTTTTAATTTTATTATTTTTAATTTTTTAATTTTTTTATTTTTTATTTTTTATTTTATTATTTTATTTTGTTTTATTTTATTTTTTTATTTTATATTATTTTGTTTTTAATTTTTTATTGTTTTATTTTTTATTTTATTATTTTATTTTTATTTAATTATTTTTATTGTTATATATTTTTATTTTTTATTGTTTTTTATTTTTAATTTTTTTAAAATTTTTTATTTTATTTTATTTTTTATTTATTTATTTATTTTATTTTTTTATTTTTTACAAATGTTTTATTTTATTTTATTGTATTTTATTTTTTATTTTTTATTTTATTTTATTTATTTATTTATTTATGTTTTTATTTTTAATTTATTTTTAATTTTTTATTTTATTTTATTTTTATTCATTTTTTATTTATTTTTTATTTTTAAAAATTTTTTTATTTTATTTTATTTTTTATTTTATTTATTTATTTATTTTTATTTTTATTTTATTTTATTTTTATTTTTTTTTTATTTTTTATTTTTGATTTTATTTTTTATTTTTTTTTTTTATTTTTTTTTATTTTTTTTTATTTTTATTTTATTTTTTTATTTTATTTTTTTAATTTTATTTTTATTTTATCTTTTTTAATTTTTATTTATTTTTATTTTTTTATTATGCTTCTATGATTTGGTCTTGCAAATGCCATCACAGAATGGTGTATGCATAGTGTTGGAATGCTGGCCAAGTTCAGCCTTTGTTTCTATAGAGCTGTGCACATTTGGCGCCAGCATTTTGATGCAGGGACTGTCTGAGTAAGTCACCTAAAGACTTTAGGCCAATGCACTCTGTCCTACTCTTTGACATTTGAGGGGTATGGGCTTGAGGGAATAAAAAGCAAAAGGGCATTTTCATAAACTGCAATTATTCTTTGTCCCAAAGATCTGCTTGTTCATAGCCAATTCAATTACATGATTAACCATATTAAAAGCCATTTATATTGATTAATAATTAAGGTTATGGAGGAATAAGGGTCTGCTTCAGTTTGACAGTAAGGTACATTTGGAATTTAGTCTGTCAAGACATCTGGTGGTGTAAATGGAAGTTTGTAAATGTTACTGTGCCACACAGGACTTTGGCCAAGTCAAAAATGAAAGGACTGTAGGGAATGTATTTACTATCTGCCTTTTGAGAGCCTGTTTTGGATGGGTTCTGCATAACACAAGTCATTGAATTCTTGATGACACTGGTAGCTGCTGGTATTTCCCTGAGGTAAACTGGTGAGGAATCCAAGTAGAGAATGTGTCTAGCAGCTGGAGCAAGCAGTGGTGACAGGAATGTGATGTGCCAGCTCTGGGACTGTCTGGAGCTGGAGTGCAACACCAGGTCTAATTCACAGCCGCTGCATGTGAATGCTCAAAATTTGGAGATTTTTGGAGAGTTTCAATTTTTTCTATCTGAAAAATAAGGATTTTGTTTCATTTTCTTAGAGATACTGAAAGGATTCATAAGTTCATTTCTAACTGAAACACTGAGATATTTTGACTTAAAGAGTTTATGATTTAAACAGGTGGCTTTTTATAGGTTGATTTTTTAAAATTCCTTCTAGGTTGAAAGTTCCATGTTTTATTATGCATATGTATTTGCATATTTTGACCAAAATACAGTCTTCCTGTTTACTATTTTAAAAAGTCTGTCTGTACTTTTTTTGTTATTCCTGTTTAAAAGAAAGAAAAAAATTACATAACAAGTTAGCAACTCTCCTCCTCAGCTACAAGCTGCTGTAAGAAAGGAGATGAGGCAGTGATGGAAAGGGATTTGAAAATTTTGGCTTCTGACATTTTTGAGTTTTGTTGCAAAAACTCAGCAGTCATTCACAAGCAAGTCAGCATAACAAATGTACTGAAGTCAGAAGTGACTTTTGTATCTTCTGTGATACAGACAGCTGTGCTGACGTGCATTTTTAAACTCCTGACAATGATATCAGAAGAATTCAAGTTAGGAATTCAGTGCAGAGAAATAGTTTAAAAATACACCTTTTCTTTTAAACCAATTTCTTAGTCTAGCCAGTGGAAACAAGGTGTGGCTAAGTATCTGTTATGCTTTGCAGTATCTGTTATGCTTTGTTTTATCCCAGAGCAGAATGAGATAATCAATACTGAAGATTATAAGAATTTTAATTACATAAAGCACCATAAAATGATAATTTTGTTTCCATTATGGGTATTGGATTGACATATAATACACAGCCTTTGGAAAAAATTTCCTACTCTTGTGCCGTAGAAATTATTTGGTCCTTTGACCAAGTCCAAGGATGATTTTTCTACATTGTGGTCTGCATTTTTAAATCATTAAGATCAGAGAAAGTGCTTGATTAAAATATCTGATTTAAAAAAAAATAAAAAATTTAATGCTGCTGTAAGGCTAGATAAGCTGCACTTCAGCTGCTCCTCAGTTCCTTCACCCTTCCAAAGATCGACATGAGAGAAAGATTAGAAAACTAAATTCTGTACATTTTGTAAATTGATTTATATTCAGCTGCAAAGTATAGATAAAGTAAAAACAAAATAAAAATAGATTTTTGACTTTGAGAGCTTTAACAAATTTGGGCCACATTATTTTTCATCACCCTTTTAATGTTGCTGTTGCATATTAACGTTTGGCAGCAATTTTTAAAAACTCAAGTGTCTTGTTTACTTCTCATTTTTGTTAACAAAAGCCCTTATATGGCTGTGTTTGCCCAAAGCCAGTGCTCTGCAGCCTGTTGGCTGAGTGCCTTAGCACAGGTCTGGCAGAGACACAGTCTGGGAGATTTGGTGATACCATCCTGACCTGACTTCTGCTGTGAACTGGCTTTTGCCAGCTGGATGGCAGGGGTGCCTCCTCAGAAACCTGTTCTACAGCCTGCTCTGCTGGGTTTGTGCCAACAACCCTGGACAGGTGGACAAGTGTGGGTTTTTCCTCAGGGGACCACCAGTGGTGCCCTGGGTGCTGCTGGGTCTTGTGCAGCCTCTCACGGAGCTGTCTGGGGAAATCCTGCCCTTTGATAGCTCCTCACTCCTGTTAAATCTGCCTTGCTGCTTTATATGCTGTAGCACCAAAAAAGAAGTGCATTTTTTCATACTGGTTTTAGCTAACCCTTCATTAAGACAGGAGATTTAGTACAGGTTGGTAAAGTCTGGCCTCCATCAATCAATCAACAGAATCCATTTAAAGTTATAATATTTTGCTAGAATTATTTACATTATAGACAGCAGTCTTCTACTCCAGGTGTTGCCTAACTGGCAGGAGCAGTACACTGAGATGTTATCCCTTGTGTGTGATGAATATACTTGTTTCTAGGGCTGTTTGCCTGCAGAGCATCTGTACCCTGACAAGCTCAGAGATTAAAAAGAGAGACACTGTAGGAAAGAACCTGGACAGCTCTTTTCTTCGAGAAGTTGGCAGCAGCTGTAAGGGTAGTCTGTCCTGAAGCATTTGGAGGAGCAAACTGGGCTGAGGCTGGAAAAGAACAGGCAAATTACTCATTGAGTGTTTCGTGCTTTTTCACACATAAATGGGCCTTGCTTGTTTGTTTTTGAAATGGTTTTGTCCATGTGGGTCAAAACTGAGGTTTCAGTAAGACACAGATCATTACCTCAGCCTTGGGATTTCCACTGGCTGCCGTGTAGGTCTCTTCCCTGGGAGCCTCACTGTCTTCTCATTTTGTTTGCAAGGCCAGAGTCCAAGCATTTTATTAGGCTATCAATGTTGTTTGAATTTAAACAGGAAGGAAAATTAAAATCCACCAAAAAACTCCATCAAAACCCCCTCAAAAAGCCAAACAAAGAGCAAGAGTAAGATTCATCTGCTCAAAGTCCTGTGTGTAAAAGAGACTTGTGCGATATTTTCTACAGACTTGCATGCAGCTCAACAATTCTTGCCAGGCACACTAAAATTTCCACAGTTCTGCCTTCTGACTTAACACAGCAGTGCTGCTGCTCTTCAGCAGGAGCTGGCACACCATCTTGATGAAGGTGGAAGATTGACTTTGCTCTGTTGTAAATATCATTGCCTGTTTACTTGCCCTTGAAAATGCCATGAGTACTTTGTTGCTGTGTAATGAAGTATAAGTTATTGCAGTGAGAGTATTTGTCATATGAAATGAGTCTCGGTACAGTTTAGAAACCACTGCTCCATTTTACTTATTTATAGGTTGTGAAGACTGGAAGCAAAGTTCACAGCTTTGGAAAGAGGGAACAAGCCATCCGGAGGAATCCCAATGTTCCTGTGATAGTAAGAGGATGGCTGCACAAACAGGTATGCATCTGATCACCTGTTTCTGTTCATATACTTCAATGCAAGCATCAAGGAGGAGCCACTGCTTCCAAGGACCTGAGAAAGCAGAAGCTCCAGTGTTGGTGGCACAGGGCAGTGCTGGGTACTTCCACAGACTTCCATAATCAGGAATTTGTGCTTGGCAAGTCTGAAAACCAAGGTTTACAAATGCGTTTGATTCAGAAGAGGAAACTTCTGATAAATGGACATCACCATCACAGCTCAGTGTTGAGGCTGTAACTTTGTTATCTAAATGTGGTTATTTTCCCAGGTTTATCCTGCTGGCTCAGTGTCAGGCTGATCTTTGACTCCCTCAGAACACAGCCTGAGGCTGGCTGTGAAGGCCTTATTCTATCCACTTGGTTATGCCCTTCTACCCTGATCAAAGGCTTAACCGGGTCCCTATGCCTTTTTGTTCTCCAGAAGAGGAGGGAGAAAATTATGGGGAATGGGGACATGTAGCCAGCTGACAGTAGCCAGCAAAGACTGGATTATAGAATTTCATTCAATGAACAGAATTCTACAGCTGCTGTGTCTTGAACTCTTAAGCTGACAGAAACACATCTTTGAGTGTTATAAGTAAATAAAGCTGTTTGTTATATGAGAATAATTCCCCTGCTTCTCATTTGGCAGCCCGTGTCTACCGGATTATCACCAGAGATCCAGCAGCTAGATTTAGGGGTGGGCAGGAGAAGGCTGAAATCTGAGGCTTACAATTATGGTTTTACATGGAAGTGAAATAGCTGACAGCTGTCTGCTTCCTCCTGGGTGGAGAGATGTAATTCTGCTGTGCTCCACTCGCAGCTCTGTTGACATCCACTACCCAAGTCCATTAGTTCTCAGGACAGAATCAGAACTCAGACACAGTATGTGTTGCCAGCCTTGTGGCATGAAAATGGGAAGGGAAGAAAGTCCTTCCATACTTAATTTGATTGCAGAAAGGAGGAGGGAAATAGCTAGGGCAATGTTGTATATCCTATTTCCTTCTGTCCCCTAACCTTGCTTGTAAACCCTTAAAATCTGAAGGTGTTTTTTATCCTGCTGGTCCCATCGAAGCCTACCTGAGCTGAACAATTTGTACTTGCCTAGGTTATAGTCTGGCAATTTTAAAAGCTTCAGAAATTAATTTCAATGCAAATAATCCTCCTTCTGACAAGGTTATATATATACATCTATATCTATATATAACTCCACAGGCATATTATATTACACTTCATTAAAATTTGCACATTATGCATCCTGTTTTATTTCCTAAGGAATATTTGATTAAATTATATTTTAGGCATGGGTAACATATGGTGATTGAATTATAGGATATCATTGCCTGAAATGTGAGGTCATACTTCACAGCTGTGTAGTGATTTTCATTTGGTCTGCAGGCAGTCTTTGTTGGAGTTTGTGCCATCCAGAAACACACTTGGTTTCCTTATTGCAGATAAATCTGAGCAGATAAAATAAGCATTGGTTGTGTACAAGGTTAATCTGAATGCTGTTAGGGATGAGGGTTTAATTACTTAATGAAAATTAGCAGTTTGACTATTCTGCCCTCATTACTTTATAGCTGGATGTTTTGCCTCTTATCTTTCTTAGTACACAATATTTTGCTGAGATATAAACAATTTGTTTTGCACTTAGCAATCATGTTTAGGTAAGCTTCTGGGAAACTGCTCTCTGGATCAACACTGTGTCTGTTAACTTTCCTTAAATGAAAAGTGTACCGCATTTCTTGCATTTCAGGATAGCTCTGGAATGCGATTATGGAAGAGACGATGGTTTGTGCTGGCTGATTTTTGTTTGTTTTACTACAAAGGTGAGTAAATATTAGCTGTTTTGAGTTAGTCTGAACAGTTCACCTGTACAAACCATGGTGAATGCATGAACTAATTGAACTCTTGAGATGAAGTTAGTCCATTCTGAGATGAACAGTGAAACAATTGCTTGGCCAGACATCTTAAATGCACAGCAAATTCTAGGCCAGATTAGGGGAAGCAAAGGATGCTGTATGATATTTTTTCACATAATTTGTGTTTGGTGAGTGCCACAGTTTACTTTGCAGAACATCTGACTGGAATAAATAAGATTTATCCCATCTGTGGTCTGTGTCCTGGTACCTACTTGCTTGCACTCGGACATCTGAGTTTTTTAAGAATGTGCTATGGTCAGATCAGGGCATTGGTTCAGTTTTAACCTAAGGGTCAAAGTAAGAGTGAGAACTTCTGAATCCAGTAATTCTACCAAAAAAAGAAAGGTTAGATGTAATCTTAGACCAAACTAGGCATTAGATAAGGTCATCTTTCAAGTTTTGATTACTTCATGTGCTACAATTTTTGAAAAGCATTACAGAATATCAGACTTGGAGTTCATATTACTAGATGCTGCATTTCTGCTGTCAGTCCCTTGGAGCCAGGAGTAAGAGAGGTTTCCTAATTATAGCCATTAGCCTAGATGTACAGTGCTAAATGGAAAGTCCATCATGTTTTGCAGCCTGTCACTGTTCATTTGGCACAATAAGATTTATACTTGAAGTGTATTCTTCTGGCTGAAGCTAAAAAGCAGCATCCAACCCCCACCCCCCAAAGAAAAAAAGACTCAATAAAAACTCAATCTGATTAGGAAAACAAACTCCAAACTTTTTTTCTTTAAAACTAAAACATTTTTCTGCATGTATTGTTGGTGTTGAGTCATAAGTGAATTTGTGTCAGAAGGGACTTCAGGAAGTGTCCCATCCCAGTGCCTGGTGAAAGCAGGGTCAGGAAAGGAGTCAGCCCAGATTGCTCAGGGTTTAGCCAAGTCAGGCATTGAAAAGCTCCAAGGATGGACATGGCACAGCTTCTCCCTTGGCCTGTGCCCTTGCTGCTCTGTCCTTGGGAAAATGCTTTTCCTTATGTTCAGTCTGAACCACTGTTGTTTGTGCTTAATGCCTGTTTTCTCTGTGTCCATAAAGGAGAATATATTGTTAGCCCACTGAACAGTGCAGGGAATTAAATTCTATTTTTTTATTCCACAGACAGCAGAGAAGAGTCTGTTCTGGGGAGCATCCCATTGCCCAGTTATGTCATATCTCCAGTTGGACCTGAAGATCGTATAAATCGCAAATTTTCTTTTAAGGTACATTTGCGAAGCTTATCAGCTAATCACAGTTTATTTGCATTAGAAAAGCTGTTGTTGTAAACAAGAAGACCATCTGTTTTCCTATTTTACTGGTTATTAGCTTTTAAAAACAGTCAGGTTTATTGACTGCCTGTTCAAATGTGACATAGCACTTTTTTTTTTTTGCTTATGAATTGACATTCACATCTGTTACTTTGTAAGTGTCCTTAGAGCTTAATGAAGTGTCTCTGAGTAAAGAGCCTGTTTCTAAAATCAGAAATTAGTATTGACAAGTTGTTCCAGTGCTGTGTACAAATTGAAAGAAAAGTTGTCTTATTTACTTTGTATTAGAGTACTTGATCTTATAATGGACTGATGTCTGTTTGGTTTTGTTGTGTTTTTTTTTAAAAAGAAAAGAATCGACTCAGGTCTCACAGTTAGAAAATGACAGCACTTACTCATCCTAAGTGATATGGACTTTTTAAAAGGAAAAAGTACTCTTGTTTGATATAGTTTATGGGTGGTTTTGTGGTTTTTCTTTTTCTTAAAAGAAATATAATTATATAATTTTCAATTCTAGTCTTCATTATAAAAGCCCACAGTTATGAAATAAAACATATATTTCTTGACAGTGCCAAAACCTGACTCCAAATGATTGTTAAAACTGCTGCACTTAGGCAAAGTTGAGAAACTTCCATGCCTATGGCAAATTTAAAGTCAGAGCAGAACTTGTTTTTCTATCAAGCAAATCAGCTATGTACTTTAAACTAACTTACAAATCAGGTTTTGATCAGACATACTTTAGGAGATCTAGAAGGAATCTGTGTTTAAATATTTTGTGCTGAAATTATGAAGAACATGTGACTTTCTCTTGCATTTTGATTTTTTTTGAGGTGTTTTAAAGTTGAGACTACCTTTTTTACTTTCAGTTCTATTTTCAAGTGGATAGTGGTTTGAAATTTATTAAGCAAATATTGACTTGGGAAATGTGTTTAAAAAAGACCTAGTGCATTTTGTGGAAATATTTATTGTACTTTTTTAAATGCATTGAGCATGAGTTATCAGGATTAAACTACAAAGAAATCTTTGTTTAAGAAAAACATTCCACCTCCAGTATTTACTGAGTGTGATTCATAAAGCCCTCCTTTTCTAGAGCCTTTTTCTAGGATGAAGCATGTACTGAAAGGGGGGAACTCAGTGTACTCTTCTAGGGTTCCCTGCTTTTTATTTTATTCAAATGGTGTTTACACACACTCTTAAGTCACCACTGGGCTAGGGGAGTGGAATCCGTGGTTTGGTCATGGTTAAACCTTTCCAGAAGCAAATGCAGACTTCCCCTGTTCCTTTCAGGATATCATAGAGCTGTATAAGCTCTACCAGGTATTTAATCTGAGTCTTTTTCTGGAAATATCAAGAGACTTTCCCCACAGGGTCTATCTATATCTATTGATATAGATAGAAATAGGGTGTTGATAGCAAAAGAAAGTTTATGCTAGCAAACTCTGTAAAAAAATCAACATGTCATGTATCGGTTTGTCAGGCCAGTTGTAACTCTGCTTTAGGTGTTTGATGATTGACTGCAGGCTGGATGCTGCAGTGTGATTTTATTCAGACCCAACTCCAAGGGCAGCAGGAGGATTTTGTGTGGTTCCTGTGGCACAGACCCTGTCCAGCACTGATGTTCAGTGGTCACGGAGTTGGCTGTGGGCACCCCACAGCAGGAGCACCCCGTGCTGGCATCCATCACTCAGCAGCCATTGCCTTTATCTCCTCTCTTCAGAACACCTCCAGACCCAGAGCCTAGCTGGACATTCTGTCTCGCAGCCTAGCACAGCCAGAAATAGAACACACGAGCAGATTAAGCCCAAAATAAAGATAAGACTTTTTTGCATTGAAGACCTGAATGAGTGAGAGTACGTGCTATGGCATTTCTTACATTTAGCCTGCTCTTCACTGAGGTTGTTGTAAATCTTCTGTTACAACAGAAGGATTGTCTCCCATTTGAAGTAGGAGTGAGTTTGGAAGCTAGAGAAACAGCAACACTGGAAAAAATTCAACTCTTTTGTTTGCAAAACTAGAGGAAGGATATTTGCTAAGCAAATACATGGGTGCTTTTTGCATATGATTTGGTTAGAAGGAAGATTGTAAAGTACGTGTTCACTGGGTCTGTCTTAAACCCTGCAAAGTGTTAAAACGTGTGCTGTAGGAGTTCACAAAATCCTTTTCCTTTCACCACCCTCTGAGGTCCAGCTTAAGTTTTTGTGTCTCTTTGGGTTTTTAAAAATTACAGGCCTGCAGAACAGCCTATAGGCTTTTGAAATGCAATCAAACCCCTACTTTGAAATATATCAGTATGTGCATTTAATTTCTTTTGTTTAGAAACTGTGCTTTTAGGTCTCTATCTTGATACAATTTTTGAGTCTTCACTCTTTTTTGAGTCTTCTCTATTTGTGCCAAGCAAAGTGCTGTGACTAGCTGGAAGCCACTGTCCCTAAGCTGTGTGTGACCCCAGAACTCAGGGTCCTTACTGCATATTTAGTTCAGCAGCTCGCATCCTAAAGATATTTAGTTAATCTAATAGCTGCATTTTAAAAGAATAGTTTTTTGTTGGTGCCAATATGAGTGAGCATGAATTAATTGTTTAGATTTTAATGTGAAAAGGCTTGCAAAGCATTCATATATAGCTGGAAATACTCCTGTGATTAACAGAGAAATGACTGTACTTTGCAGTAATACAATAATTTTGGACAGGAATAGTATCAGTTTGTGGAGGTTCATGTCATCACAGTCTCTTTAGTAGCCTTGTTGTCCTCAAATAAGGAAAATTATTTTTAATTGGTCTTACTAATGGAAGTATTTGTTCATTGCTTAGACCACTGAGACCAGGACAAACTTCCTAGCTGTTTCTTTGATCTCAGTGGTTTTCCTGAAAAAAAAAAAAGCCGTAGTTTGTTCCTTTATGTTCTCTGAGTCAGTGTTGCTTCCTTAGGCTCCCATATTGCTCTGGGTCTGGGGAGTCAGGTGAAGAAATGGCAAGGGTTGTAAATTTGAGAGGTGCTGTTTGTGAATTTGGAAGAGGGGAGGGTTCAAGCTTCTAGAAATCCTCAAAAAGCTCAATATTATTTAAGGGTGAAAGATGAGTTAGGTTGTAGTGGGCTGTTGTTGAGTTTGTAGTGAAGGCTCAGAGTATTATTTCAATTTTTGCTCAAAAAAGGTTCATAAATATCAAAATTAGGGGAAGGAAGAATTTTCTGTATATTATAGGTCATTGACAGAAATAACTTGGAAAGATTACAGTTATTAGAAAACTGTTCCTTTAGTTATCCCTTTGTTCTGTGAATGGTGGCTTTTCTGTCTTAGGTATTTTAAACAAGTGGAGGTGAACATAACAGCTGTAGGCATTAGTTACTTTTAGTACAGTCTTTTATTAAGGTTTTTTTGGGATTTGTTTTTTTTTTTTTTTAACATGAATATTTTATTGATTTTAACTTATTTAATTTTTTGTCCTTGTCTTGTCCTGTTGATATGCTCTTGGGGTTCACTGTCCATTTCTCCTACTGTGCACTATGGGAGAGAGACTGCTTTTCTTCTCAATCTATCCACATTAAGGCCTCTGAATGCATGAATAGGTACCAATATTATTTTTTCCCTGTTGTGTGTATGGTGTACATGTGAGCATGTGCTGTGTTCTAGGCTTTTTAGTATGCTCTAGCCATCCTAATAGCTTTGGCTTTAAAAAAAAAAATCCCAAACCCAGAAGGTCTGCTAGCTTCTGTCTGCCAGCAGGGACAGCTACAGGACGTTGGCACAAAGTTGTTTTCTTGCATTTAAAACACGCTACTAATAAATAACTGAAATAAATTTGAATTTTCCCTTAACCAGTGTTACATATTGTGAAATTCAGGATATTATGTTTGTTGATAATCACACACACCATCTCCACTATCCCTTCTGAAGCTGGGAATGGTTGTGGCTGTGAGAACTGCAGTCTCTCAAGAGAGAGTGGTGCAGCACAGTTTGCATTTTGATACTGTTTTCACCTGCAGCCTCTTAGGCAGTGCTTGCAGCTGTGTTCAAAGAGGAACCTAAAACACAAGTGGGTTATGTTGATCAGGGCATACAGGTCAATTAAGACATCTGTTAAATCCATTTCTTGGTGTGCTATGCAGTCTCTCCAGGTAGTTCCCCAAAGTTCTGGGTTTTTAAAGCAAGTATAAAACCAGTGAATAGTTGGGTCCTACTGAATCATCTGCAGTGGGACATGCATAGTCTGCTTTGTTGCAGGAATTGATTCACTTCTGAATTTTAACACTTTCTGTGGGATCAACCTGCTCCATGAAGGAACTCTGTAGTCATGAGGTCTCACATTAAAGTCACCCTTTTCCTTTATATCTGGAGCTGCCAGTTTTTGGTCTCTTCATACACTGGATGGTAACTGTAAATGATAATGAATTAATGCTTCTAAATCATATTTGCTTTGAGCATTCTTGTGTTCTGAAAAAATACAACCCCCAGTAACACCAAAGAAAAACCAAAGAACTCAACCAGGTAAACATGAATAAAGTCCTTTGATTTCTAAATATGTGATTGATCAGAGCTATTGTGTAGTATGTGTAAGTCCTGTTTTCCTTTGTTCAGGTGGGAATTGAGAAGAAACCACCTTGTATTCCCTTTTTGGCCAATATTGTTGGGAAGTGCAGACTCTTCTGAACAGGAGAGAGTCTTGACTTCTTTATGTAACCTTTTCCTTCTCTTCCTTCTCCTCCTCCTCCTCCTTTTTCTAGCTGGCTGTTCTACTTCAGTCTCCAGTTTTCAAAACAAGCTCGGCTTTCCTTGCCTGAGGCACAGAAGGGAAAGGCCACGTTTCACACCTTCAGGGGAACAGCCTGCCAGGGGAAGGGAGGAAATTCTGCACAGAACTTACTTAAAAGCACCGTAATAGCAAGCACATATTTTGCTCTTTGGAGTTGTTGATACAAGTCTGTAAGGTCATGGTAATTTGGGAAATTCTTGGTAAACAACTGAAGTTATAATGTTTAGGAAGGGCTGCACTGCATTAAATAGCCTGGATTTTGTCAAGACTATTGTATTTCTGAAGCCATCTATGACTGTCTATACAATAGTTTTTTAAAAATTTTATTTAGAATAACAAGGGGGAGAGGATTTCATCAATATAAAAAGACCAATTATTTAGGCAGGATTTACAGAGCACATTTATCCTTTAGAAACAGATGTAGCCAAATTAAAAATTTGATGTAATTCTTTTTCTTCTTAAAAAAACCCATCTCAGCAGTATTTAGCGCTATTAGTTTTTGTGTGCGATAGCAGGCTTAGTTTTATAAAAATAAGTTTTAATTACTATTTCATTTTAATATCATTACAAGAGCTTTCAAGCAGAGTATACAGTCTTCAATTTTTTTGGAAAGTAAAGAGATGAATATCTCCCCGCTAATCTGAAGTGTTGCAGGGCTTACATGATTTTGTAATATTTATACTATTGCTAATATGGATGAGATTTTATTAAATTCAACTAGCCTAGAGTTACAAAGGTATTCCACATTGAATCCATTTGAATATTGAATATATTTATAGAGAAATTGTCTGGTACCTCTAGTTTGCAGTGGAATTTCATGGAGTATTTTAGTGTGCAGAGATAATTGCCAGTATTTTATGTGCTGTGATAATTCCATCAGTATTACTAACTTCTATCAGTAAGTCTTGTGACTTTGCAGCTAATACATGTTCAAGTGCACGCTTTAACCAAGAGATCTTAACATGCATTGTAATCAATTTTTAAATTAGCAGTTTAATTGCTTAAAAGGTAAGATTTTTGTCTATGTTTTGTCTGAATAAATTTCTTTAATAAATGAGCTGGGAAAATTGACTTGGTGATGCACATCTCATTGAGAATTTCTTAAATTTGTTCAGTATAGGGATTTCTTCAGTTTGTTTAGTATAGTATTTGTGGCAAATGAAATGTATCAAATGAAAGAAAAAGAAAAGCTGAAATTTCCCGCTGTGAAAATCAGAAGCACTGGATTTTCAGCTTAATTCTAGAAATAGGCAGAAGAATTTCAGTAAAACTTGGAGTGCCTTTTGAGTTTGCTGCCCTTATAGCCCATTGTGGCAGCGTGATAATTCACCCCAAATTCAAGAAACAGTCAAGGAAAAGTTGTTTTTAAGTTAATTTCTGGGGGGAAAAAGGTGAAAGAGCTGTCTGACTTTTATTTCTTCTTTTTTCTTCCAGGCTGTTCACACAGGTATGAGGGCATATATTTATAACAAGAATTCTGTCATTGGCTCTCAGGCAGAGCACACAGGGATGAGGACGTACTACTTCAGTGCTGACACCCAGGAGGATATGAACGCCTGGATCCGGGCTATGAACCAGGCTGCTCTCATGCAGACACGCTCCTCACTGAAGAGGCAAGTTCCTCTCAGAAGCTTTTAAAAGAAAAATTAATACCTTACATAAAAAACCTTAAAATCTTACAAAAATGTAATATCTTCCATAAATCGCACCTGTGGTGGTGTTTGTAGATATGTACATAAAACTTCTCATATTTTAAATAATTATTTTTAATTATTTTAAATTTAGTTCTCTTTATTTTAAATTTAATTTCTCTTTAATTATTTTTAATTTATTCTGTTGCAAAATAGTTAACTGCTATTAATTAAGGAAACCTGGTGTTCAGTATCTGTGTATGCATGCAAATTGTGTGCCCACATTTAGTGAGCAGGATTAATTTCTCTCTATATATAAATATTTTAGGAAATTTCAGGTAAAAAGTTCCAGTTTCTCTGGGCAAATTCATACACCTGCCACAGCCAATTGGCTGCCTTTGGGAGAGAGAAATAAAAGAGAAAGAACAGAAATTTTATGAGTTGTTTCAAATGAGTGTTTAGAATTAGGATTGAAGTGCTGTTAAGGGGAAAGAGAGTGCTAAAGACAGGTAAATCGTAAGTGCATAGTTAATGGATGTCAACTAATTTATGCAGGCATGAGCTGATAATGAAAAATTCAGCTGTGCCAAAATGAGCTTCCAGATTTTTTCCTTTTTTGTAAATTGATGTAGCCTTCTTGATGTTTTGTCTTTGGAATGTGATTCTTTCCCTGCTCCTCCATGTGAAGGCTGTGTGTGACAGCCCTGCTTTAGCCACTGTGGGCTGTGAGGGTTGAAATGTTATGGTGCAGTTTCTCTGAGTATCTCACACTGCTTTCCTCTGGCCAGTCAAATAGGAGGAAGGGATCAGTGTCTCTTCTGGAGATTTACATCCTATATAATATTGTGTTAAGACTTTCTAGATTTAATTTAAATTTCAAGAAACAATCTGGTACCTCTTTCTTTATCTTCTTTGTAAGGACAGGAATAATTAAAATAATAAAAGAATTAAATAATAAAAGAAAAATTGGGGAGGTCTGGCACATTAGAAGTATTGATCCAATGTCCTTACTCCTAAGTAGACAATTCTTTTCTAATTAGACTGAAGTGAAAACAATATTGTCATGGCACTTACTCAAAATTTACTTTCCATAAAGCTTTAAAGAAGCTGAACTTAGTTTCAGAGAAGGGATGCTACCCTGAAATCAGTGAGAACCCATTACATTGTGTGAGAACAAAAGTTGCTGAGAAGCTTATTGTTATAAGGAGATGAAGAAAATTGCAAATGAAGTATATGTCAAAAGCAACATGAAACTTTCAGAATCCTCAGATATTTTATAGTGTGTTCAAATTGAATATCAAGATTTCTGATATTATTTCGGCTATCAGGTAGAGAAGTAAACTAGTGTGCACTGCAGCATGGAGCAATTTTTTCTTCAGGAGTAGCTCCCCAATAGAAATTCCCTGGGCAATAGTACTGACTTAAATGTAGGTATTGCCCTGTCCTCTTGGCCAGAAGTGACTAGTCCCTGAGGTGTCTACAAAGATATGAAAGACTTTTTTTTATATTTTGCCATGAGCAGTTGGCAGCTTAATTTCAGTTTTTTAGCTTTCAGTATTTCTTAGGACAGGAAGATTATTTTATTTACAGCTTTTTTGTACATTATGTAATGTTGAACACTTCTTCCGTATAATAGTAGTGCTTTCAGTCATTTTTAGAGATGTATAAGTCATTTCTGCTTCTTTGACAGCACAATAAAGGTAGCTTTTGTCTAACTGGGATAGCAATTGAGTTTTGCTGAGCATATTTATTGTAACATGTCAAATTTATCACAGTCTTCAGACAGTGATTTTGTGGGTATCCTTTGTAAAAGAGCAACAAGACCACACCAACTTTTTACAATTAAACAGTGTTTGTTACTGACATGCATTTTCTTTTCAGGGAAACGGAAAAAGTGGATCAGCAAGCTGTTCCCCAGGTCAATCATGTGGATGCCTGCAAAGAGTGTGTGAAGGCAGAGATTACAGACACAAAAGGAAGTTATCAGAAATCAGCTGAAATGCTTGGATACGATAAGCGGGAAGAGATAAGAAGAGAAAAAGAGGAGGAGGAGTGTTACATCCGCAGAAAAGAAACTCTGGAAACCAAAAAGGGAAAGGCTAAGCATGCAGTGACTGAAGCTGATTCATTATTTCCAGACTTGAGGAATGCATCCTGGTCCCAAGTAGCTCAGCCTCAGCCAGCTGAGAAGAATGGAACGCTCCCTAGTTCATTGAGTGTGGGTGCTGGCCTAGTGGAGCAGAATGGTACTGGCTCATATAAAAGAGGGTTTGTTCCCAGAACAAATCCAGATAAGCAGTTTCAAAGGAAGAGTAACATGGCTCAAGTGGAGCACTGGGTAAAAGTCCAGAAAGGAGATACAAAAAGGTTAGTAATAGTCTTTAACTAGATGGCCAAGTGGCATTGTCTTAAATTAAAGGAAAATGTGTGTTAGTAATGCCTTTGGTGCAAATCTGAACAATATTTTACAGAGACAATATGTAAGAAGACTTACTTTTTCCTTCAGTGCATTTATCTCCTGGGAAAGCCAATATGGGATTGGCTAATCAAATCTCTTTTATGTTGTCCCAGTATTGCAAACAGAACAAGTGAGATTAGCATGCTATTTTGTTTTCCTTCTTTTAATCACTGTGGATGCTTAAACCTTCTTAAAATCTGCTTAAATTTTGAAGAGCCAGAACATTACCTCTGTTCATAAACAATTACACAATGTAAGATGGCTCAGTTACCTCTTATTCATAAACAATTACACAGTATAAGTTACAGGTCATTGTTTTCCATTTCAAAAAGTAAAGAAAGCTCATTACTTTCCTTCTTTCTTCTATTGCTGTTCCAAACACACATTCACTCCTCTATGTCAGATCGCTGCACTCAGTCTTGGTGTGTGTATCACACATTGAAAGTCCCCATATATTCATTTAGCTAATGAAGACATCCTAGGATGGTCTCTGGGATTCTCTTTTCCATTTTCAGTCCCTGAAAATTACATTAATAGTACCAATAGGTCAAATGCACACTGGAATGCATTTGTAGTTTGAAAATCTCATAATTGTTTTGCTTTCGAAGTCAGATTAAGTACCAGTTGGAGAAATGAAGTGATGAAAATGTGTGTCTGTTCAGAATGTCACATTGTGTCAAGTGGCAGGAAAAACAGTTGGGCTTGATGCTACTTGCGAGAATTTTTCAAATATGCTTATTCTACTGAATTAGTGTTTTATAAATCTGCTCAAATCTAATTATAGTATAAACAAACAAGAGACATTGGCATGTGGTTTTTAGGAATGAGAAAACATTTTGGGAATTTTAAAAATTCTTTTTTAAGCTAATGTTTGTCAGTTCGGAGCCAGTAAGACGTTTAAGGCTTTCTAATTTTGTGTGGAAGTCCATTCTTCTACTCTTTTATTTTCAAAATTACCCTTGAAGAAATTTTCTTACTATTTTATATTATTTAATATTCTTTTAGCCTGCTAGAGTCAATTAACTACCATATTTTTTTGCTTGGATATCAATCAGGACTTCCCAAAAGAATCAGAGTTTAATGAAAAAATGTACTTGGTAAGTTAGTTCTTATTACATACATTGATTTCCCTGCAATAATATAGAAACCAATTGAACTAATGAGCTAATGCTTAAAAAGCTTCTGTTGATGTTTTTTACATCAGAAGTCCTGGCAGTGGCAGGCTTGACTGATAGCTAAATAAGTATGGTTTTCTTCCAAATTACTCTTTCCAGTAAATTAACTTTAGGGGTGTGTATCAGGTGCAGTGTTAAGATTGTGTTGTTGCAAGTGCCAGGCTTTGTTCTAGAAGAAACCAGCTACCTCAGCTGGAGCTGCTAAGTATTCAGTGAAAATCAAGATAGATATATGTATGTATGTCTGTGTGTATCTATTTCTAGATATAGCTCTATATCTGCATATACATATCTCTAAAAATGGCTATTTTGGCTCAGTTGACCTTGTTTTCTTTGCCTTTTCCTGACAAATGACATTTTACTCTCTGGATTCAGGTTAAATTGCATGTTATCTTCCCAAAGATTAACAGACTCATCTTTTAAATGGCACCTTCTCTTAGCCTGCTGAGTTTCTGCAGTCTTGTTAAATGATGGATAGAAGTGGAATGTTAGTTGTCAAATATCTTCCTGATTGCATGCTGTAGAAATTTAAGCTAGAGGTGATGTTTTGATTGGCATTTTGTTTTGATTTTAGAAGGTAGTAGTAGAGCACTTAATTTTTTAAAGCTCCACGTTGATTGATATTCCAGCTGAAATGTTACAAATAGAGAACCTCTGAGGATTCAGAAGGCGGGGCAGTTCTTGAACACAGAATGAGTACAGTTTTTATTTGTTTCCTGGCTCAGGTGTGTACAGATGCAGTGCTTGCCAGCAAATTGCTTATGACAAGAAAGAAGCCTTTCAGCTAAAGGGTTCACACAAATACTGAGGTTGTTCATATGACTGCTTGTAGGAATGGCATCTTTTATATAGGTCTTCAGACCTTTCAAATAGATGTTTTACTTCCCTTTTTAATGAAGCTCTCCATTTGCTGAGTTGTAAATGTTAGCGGTCACTTTGGGGACCCACCTCTCTTAGTGACCTCTCAGCTTCACTCCAGTGACATCCAGTGTAGCCATCTAATCCCACTCTGCTCTCAGCAGATGGGAATACCTGCTTTGGTAAGATTCATACCAGCCTTTCAGAGAGATCTCAAGAACTGGAGGTTTGAAAGGAGGCTTTCAGGAGGTTTTGGGTTTTAGTAATTAAAGGTCAAGGTCAGGACCATCAAATGGCAGCTGTTCAGAAATTGTTAGGTTTTGATTTGGTTCCAGTGCCTGTGTAAACTTAGTGCATAATTATAAAGAATTTGCTATTTCTAACAGTTTACTTGCATTTTAGAAATATATAAATCCAATTAAGCTTAATATTTCCTCACTAGATGCAGTCATGTTGAGATACTTCCTTCCTTGCAAATGGTGTTAAAACCTTTCTTGTTATGCAGAACTTTCTGTTCCTTCCTGATTTGCTTAAGGAGGAACATTACTTGTCTTTGTTAACTTCTGTGCATTCTCATGAATGGGCACAGTGTTTCTAATAATAGTACTTGTTGTCTTTTGAACATCTTTCTTCTCTTTTTACAATGTCTTCTTGTGTGATTGCTTCCCATTAAAGACCCTAAAAGTTTTCATGGCCAATGGTCATATAATATGACATCAGGCCATTTATGCACTCTTTAATGTCTGCTTTCCTTTTTATATTTTCTATACCTCATCATTCAAATGAGGGAGATTCTCAAGAACAGCTGCTTTTGCTCACTTTTAACCTCCAAGAAAGCAATAGTCCCTTGTGGACTAATTTGAGCCATTTGGGACATGGCTCTTTATCTAGAAGTTCGTGTGTCGTCTCAGAGCCTATTTTTATATGATGCAAATTATCTCTTAAGCATCTCAAACCTTGTGTGGTAGAGATGCGACCAGCTTAGAGCCTGTCATCTCATCTTGAGGTTTCTCCCTGCTTCAGATACTGAGAAAACACAATGTGCCTGTATGTAGGCAGTTGCCTCCAAAGTTCAGCTCAGAATGTGACTTTCCCTGTGCAATGTTATCCACTTTCAACTTTGTTCTCTTTTTATAGCAAGCTGAAGTATTGCATGAAACTGCCTCATATCAGCTGCTCCACGTACTGCTTTCAAAATAACCGTTTTTAGTTCTTCTCAAAAAAACTCATCCTTGTCTACAAGGAAGGCATGGCTGCCCTTGTCCCCAACAAAACTCATGTTGTCCTTGTTTTCAGGTTGGTTTTGCTCCTAAAGCTGCCAGCCCTGGTGGCTTCATTGACTGCCACCAATTCTGGCTGATCTTGGTATTCTGCCTTTTCATATCCAGTTAGAAAACAATCGCCCACAGGTGGTTTGCAACATCTGATAGTTTGCTTAGGCCTTCATGAGGTCTCCACTAAATTGGGATATAGGAGTGGTCAAGTCCCCCTTCCCTGTTTTTCCACAGAGAAATCACCAAAGGAATCCGTCTAATTTTCATGCCTGCCTCAGATGTCCTTTTGAAGCATTATCCCCTCCAAGCATTCTTGGTTCTTATTGCTGTCTAGAGGAAATGTATTTCTACCAACTTTCTACCATATGTTTTCTTGTGGAAAAAATTGGCAGCAAAGTACAGGACATTCAAAGTGCACATAATGCAATGAATGAGAGAATTAAAAGAGGTTCCATGACCACTGTATGCTGATCTTTGAGTTGTCTGTGTTCATACTACCTGCCTGCTTTAACCTTCACTCTGAAATTCAAGGTACAAGATCAAGATTTGGTGGTATGAGAGAGCAGAGACTTTACAGATTTGTATCCCTCCAGGCAGTGCAGGCAGTTATTCTACTTGCTGGCATGAGGGATTTTGTATCCTCTCGAGATTATCCATATTTCAAGGCAGGCCAACAGTGTCAAATCCTGCAAGTAAAAAGGGATGGTGGCAACTACTGAGCAGCAGTTGCTGGTAGCAATTCTTTCCTCCTTGCTTCAGTTATTCTTGGATGCTGAACAAAGATGTTATTTTCCATTCTGGCCTTTTTTTTATGTGGAATTCCTGCATTTTCCAAACCATGAGGTCTCCCTCTCATGCAGAGTGGAACTTACCGAGTGAAGTGATGAAAAGATGCTTGGAGTTTCTTTGTTTGTGTGGTTTTGTGCTGGGTTCATTTTTTAAATTTTGTCTTTTTTTGATGTCGATGCTTTGTAGCAAGCCTAGCAGAATGGTTTTCTCTTTGGAGATTCTAAATCAATGGGCAAATTACTTCAAGTACAAAATGCCCAGATAATTGGCTGAAGAATCAGAAATTAGACAGGCAGGCTCTTATACATGAGGCTACAGAAAGATTTTGTCTTCAAAGGAGGAGAGAGAGCTAAGTAGACTTTGTCAAAACTTTTGCCAGTTCTACCTACTGAAATACCTGGTTTGTACAGCTTGAGTGTTTTATAGGTCCAGTACTAAAGCCAGGATGTAATAATTCTTTTTATATTCTAATTTGTCAATGACCTTTGTTGTAAAAAGTCTCATGTTGCTCAAATCAGTAGAACCAGTAGCATTAGGTGGAAATAAATCAGAGAGACCTGTGGACTTTGAGCAGTTTCTTACCATTTTCTTTCTTTTTGCTTCATTCACATGAACAAAAACGATATGAAATATTCTGGAATTGGTGAGATTTGTTCTCGCTTTTAAAGATATTTATATTGAACATGCCTTTGTTTTCGTAAACTACACCACCTAGTGGTGAGCACACTTTCTGTGAAGAGGAGTATTTTGATTTACAGACTCATTCGATAAACATGACAGTAATTCTGTTCTTCATGTTCTTGACTTTCTTTTTACTCTTAGTGCATAATTCTGCTGTTCCTGAAGTTTGTTTCTAGTAGTTCATCCCAGGTTAAACACTAAATTAAAATCCTGTATTTCTGCAGTGTATTGTTTGTGTGCAGGATGTCATTAATATTGCTTTGTTAATATTTCTGTAAATTCTGTTAAAATGTCTGTTCTATGTCTTGTTGCTCCGATGCTTATGTCGTTAGAGGTGTTTTTTATCAGTCACTCCCACTTATCAGTGTGTGCTAAAATTTTCTTGCCTTTTTTTTTTTTACAGCCTCGCTTCTGATCAGACTCTTACACGTCAGGGTCCCAATCCTCCTTTTCCTGAGAACTATCACACTTTGCCAAAGAATACCAGGCAGCCTTCAGGGAGCTCACCACCACCAAACCGCAATCTGCCGAGTGACTACAAATATGCACAAGATCGAGTCAGCCACTTGAAGATGTCCCAGGAGGAAAGGAAAGCAAATAAGGATGGAACTGTTTGGCAGCTGTATGAGTGGCAGCAGAGGCAGCAGTTCAAACATGGCAGCCCCACGGCCCCACTTTATGTAGGTTCCTCAGACTTCATTGATCGTGCTAAGTCAAAAAGCTCATTAGATGTTCCACGGTCCATATCTGTTCCGCCCTCTCCATCTGACATTCCTCCACCTGGACCTCCAAAAAACTTTCTCCCACGGAGACCACATACTCCTGCAGAAAGGCTCACGGTTAAACCATCTGATGAGAGGCAGACTGTGGATGTTCCTCTTGCTGGATCTCCCAGGAAGATTTGGAATCGTGCTGTAAAGGTTGGTATCCGTTTAACTGATTCCAAACCGTTCTACATGTGGTGTCACACATGGGGCGTTATTTAGTCATGGTTCATTGCATCCTTCCTCGTGTGTGAAAGATCATGTAAGTTGTAAAAGCTAACACAAGGAATAATTTTCTCCTCAAGCTCTTGCCATTCTGACCAGAATTAATAATTTTTGTTGGTTAGGAAAGGAAAATTGGTGGCACATCACATAGGTATGGAATACTTTTTATTAAAAACAGGAGGGCATATCTTACATGTATAAAATGTAGATGGTAGTATTTTAATGTAGAGAGTATGAAGGTAAGAATATAAAACAGCAGGATGGAATCTTCCTTGTTTTTTTTTTTTTTGTAGCTTTGTGTTCGCTGTGCCTGCTTTCTCTACATGTTTTGCTATTGTAGTTAGTCTTACAGCTGATTCTCATTTTAGTTATGGCAAAGCCCATTTTATTATTATTAGATATATTAATACATATATTAATATTTTAGGTCCATTGCAGAGTCTTTGACATTGGGCTAGCCAAATTCAAATAGTGTTGGTCTGAAGCTTCAACTTTCTGAGTAGTTTCAGTATGGGATTGTCTTGTAGGGACTTTTGTACCCTTTTTTCCAGAGGTGACAGAGGTTTACCTATTCAGTACTAATACTAAATGCTCTAGTTACTTAAGGAATTTGGAAATTTGTGTTGAATCAATGAAGGATTGATTTATCTTGGTAGATTTGGAATAATTGGTATTGAAAGCCTCTGTATTCACTTAAATCTTCAACCTCAGCCATGGGCTCTGATAAGGGAAGGTATTTGCAAAGGATATTGCAAAGGGATAAGGGGAGGTATTTACAGGAGAGATCTTGTAAGTCCAGATACCCAGTGTGGGTTTAGGACCATGACTTCAGTCTGCAGCTTCATGCACAGTTTAGATTTTTTCCAGTGTATATGTGGTGTAGCTGTTGGGTGTCTTTCAGCATTTATAGTTTTATAATATTCTGTCAGAGGGTGAAATAATCTAGTGATTTGCAGAATTGGAAATTAATACTTTTAACTCCTGATTATATTCTACCACACATTGGTGTCTCCATGTGTAAGTTGAAGGAGCATTGAATCCTTACAAAGGCATGTACAGTAGTCTTTTCCTTTCCTGTGCAATGGAACTGCAGAAATTTTAAGCTCTTTTTATGGCATCTTGGCTTTACCAGTATTGGGAAACACGGTTCCTCATCATGAAAACTTCTCTGTGGAACTTCAGAGAAAGTTTGTAGAGAAAAATGCTCGTTTTTCTATGTAAGCACAGTGTCATTCTACATTTAAATGTGTCTGCATAAATCCATGCTCCATGTTCCCTGTACTGCTTTATTAAATTCCATCCAGTTGCACTTAAAAAAAAACCCAGCAAGGCAGGTGAGGCAAATTCAGTGAAATTCAGAGACAGGAATAAAAATAACTGAGACATTAATTTTGCCTTGAAGAACCCATAGAACTTTGGCTTTAAGAGAAAGATGAAAGAATGAGAGTGCAGTAGGCTTTCTTACTGTAAGCAGAAAGGGGCAGATCAAAGATGATTATTAAAAAACCCCTTAGTATTGATGGAAGCCATTGCCCACAAGGTGTCAGTCATGTCAGTAGCTTCATGTTCCCTGGCTAAAAGAGAGCATTCACAGTTGTTACTATGTGCAGTACAAGCCTGCTGTGGGAAGGCATCATCCAACCAAACCTTTTTCTGGGAGACGTTGTGTTGGGAGGGAATTGATGAACTTTTTAAAAATTTTCTGAAAGATACATTGGATATTCTGCTGAGGCATCTCATGCTGCCACAATCCGCTGCTCTGCCCAGCGTCACAGGTGCTGAATTTGTGTTTGTTCATTCATAAGTGTTTGATCATAAAAGGATCAGGCTGGCCAGTGTGCGTTACCCTCATCTAAGCGTGCCACGAATTCAAATAGAAAATCTGTGGCAGACCTGCAGAGTGAATTTGCCACAGCTGGCACTTGATCCAATCCTTACCTTGTGGCTGTGGATCCTTGCAGAGCTCCACTCACCTGGATCGTCGCTCCATGCCTGCCATGGGCTACATGACACACACGGTGAGCGCGCCCAGCCTGCACGGCAAGTCGGTAAGTGCAGAGCGCAGCTCCTCTTGTGTCCTTCCACTAGTGCAGCCAAGTTTTGAAATCCAAAGTCTTTAATCTTAACTGTATTACTTAAAGCATAAATAACTCGAATGAGAACTTAACCCAGTAAAGCCTATAGGATTTTTGCCTTTATCTGCAACGTGAGCAGGCGTGAGCTTTCTGTTATTACAGGATTCAAGTTTTATTATGTTTGTTTGACCAAATGCCGAGTTAATTAAATAATTGCTTAATCATGTCAAGTAACTGCTTTCTGGGCACTGAGGTGAAAAATGTAATTATAGTTCCTCTCCCTGAAGACTGCTAATTTCCTCTTTACAATGTGTCTAAATACCTGCAGCCTGAAGAGCTAACATTGCTTCTCATTCGATTAAGGAGACATCAGGCTAAGTTGGCTAGTATAAGAAATTACACAATCGCTCAGTTACTGCAGCACTTGCCAACTAATTCCACCTATCAGGTCAGCTGCTGCGTGGCTCATCTGTGACATTTTGTGACTCTGCAAATGCTTCATTAGTGGCATGCTTGAGTCTGTGCTTCCTTGCCCATTCTTTGGTATTCTACAGTGCCCAGGTCGTTTGTGGTTTTTCTTTGCTTACTGTATTTGCTATAAAAGATAAGCATTTTTAAGTTACAGGGCGCCAGTGCATCTGTTTCAAAGTGTCTACTGCCTTTTTATACTGTGTATTTATACTATTTCTGAAAATGCTGCATCTTCAGAAATGTGGGTTCAAATACTGTATAAATTCATTCTAAAGCAAAACCATTTCTTTGTGCTGCTTTCATGGTGGGGTTGGCTCCCTGTGCCACGTGCTGCATCACCTGCAAATTGAAATGCATCAGCCAGTCTGTACATTCATATGAGCTTGTAACTGTGTCAGTTCTGCAGGTGAACATTGGTTCATAAAAGCTCAGGAGCGTCTTGGATCATCCGCGGTGCTCTTGATTGCACTGGTGTGTGAAACTTGTAAATGTGAAATCAAATAGAAATGTACTCACAGAGCTCTCCAGTTCCTGTTAGAGCCTCAAAAATGGAGCCATCTGGGAATAAAATCTGGTGACTCTACTTGGAATTGGTGAAGGCTTTGGCCCAAAACTAAAGTGATTTTTTTGGAATTGAAGAAGTTTCATTTCCCGATTACCTCACCTACAGAACAATTGCACTAAGATGGGTGGTAATAACAGGGATTTCTCCTAAAATGGGCAGACTTTCTAGTCAAGTCCTCAGCCAGTCTTACAGGCTGATCTGACAAAAATTGTAAGTGAACACCTCTAAAGAAATGCAAGTGTTATCTATTGATTTTATGGCATAAAGGGTTTTTCTTTTCTTTTTCTAACTACACATTCTCATTGGCTCAAAACTTGAGAAAAGGTATAGTTGTGTTTTTCTTTTATTCTGAAGTTAATTGCATCCAGGATATGGAATGCTAACAAAATAGCAGTTAAAATTCTAGGAAGTTTTGGGCATTTTGGCTGTCTACAAGTAGCACATTTGCAGCAGTTAAACTTTATTTTGTTTTGCAAATATCCCCTTTCAAGAGAGGAGAAATAACTTTGTTATGACTTCTGTGCATGTTTTCCTTGAAGGGACTGTAATAAAGATGTTGCTAGGTGAGTGTAACTATAAGATTAAGCTGATAGCAATTACAGGCGAGGCAATGAAAAATAAGGATCAACTTTAATGCTGTTACTTAAAAGACAAAATGGATTGTCTAATCATATAAATGAGATCTTCTTCAGAATTTTCTTCACAAAACTTATTTCATACTTTGTCTATCTTAAAATGCTTATAAATTGTGATCAAAAGTATTCTAGTGATGTATTATGTGATGTCTTCTAGTTACATCTGTCATTCAGTCACACCACTGTAACTTTTTCAGTGAAGGGCTAGTCAGTGGAAATTGATCTTGAAAAAACAGCTTTTAAAGATGTATTGTTTCAGATAGTTCTGTGTCCTATTAGAGGTGGAAACAAAAATCTAGGTGTTTGGAGGGGGGGTAATGAGGCAGTAATACTCTTGGGAAATATTTTGCCCATTTTTTAGCTGTAAATAGCAATATGCTGGTGGAGCAAATGTGCTTTTTTCATGTGCTCCTACTCTGTTATTTTGTTCTCTCTTCCATGTTTTCTTGTATATAGCAAGTCCAACTATTCTGAAATGGTTCCAAACATTCAAATATATTGCACTGTTTTTTCCCTATGTACTTGCCTGAAGGCGGATGACACTTACATCCAGTTGAAAAAGGATCTGGAGTATTTGGATCTGAAGGTAAGATTTTAAATGAGTCTACTTCATTTTTTATCTTTTTTTCAACCCAGTTGTCTTTTTTGCATTGTGTTTGTACCTGTAAATTTTAAAGTAACTTTCTAGTCTGAGATGGAAACTGTCTTTTGCGTGTGCTTAGAGTATTGAGTGTCTTTTTAGTAGTGACTATACAATTAAAGTGGAAACTCAGAAAATGTGGTTGCTTTATGTTGTAAGAACAATTTTTCTTCCTGGTACTGAGATGGATGATATGTGTGTTTAGGGAAATCAGAGAAAAAACAGATTGAAAGTGTTTCTCTGCTTAGCATTAGTACCAATATGAAGTCAACACCTCTAAGTTAAAACTCGTGTTCTTTTAATCCAGCTTTTCCCCTTTAAATCTTCTTAGACTGACTTTTCCATTATTTGTATAATGTACCATATGTTCTTGTGAAAATGTGATTAATTAGCACTGTCATTGTTTTCATGTTATTACAGCTAAAAGATTTCAAATGCACCCATTCATCCATCCATCCATAGAGAGAATCTGATCAAGTAATGTTAGGAGGTATTTCTTTTTGAAAAAGAATTAAATATTATACTGAGGGCCCTATCATCTGTCTAAATGACTTCTGTGTCTGGTACACTTGATGGTTGGCAATTTGAAAACAAATCTAGAATTCTTAATATCAGGTTTTGAAGGGAAAAAAAACAGCAAAAAAGATATAATTGTTTTGCTTAGCAAAGTAGTTTCTGTGGGATGTAGGATATTTTTATAAATCACGTGGTGTTCCTGCAAATGAAGGCGAAGGGAAATTTGACACCTTGTTGTCTGTCTGGTTTGCATGTACAGAGCTCACTGATGCCATGGGGTGTTGCCTGTGAGCTGATTGCACCTATGAGGATGTGTCTTTCAATCTTGTCTGATGGCTGAATTCCTGAATATATAACCAAATATATACATGGAAAATATTACTATAGAAGCATATATGTATTTAGCATATAATATAGGTGGTGTATATGTAATCTAAATGATCAAACATGTAAACTGTTGGAGTCATTAATATGCAAATTTAAAATTGGTTGGGCACATTTGGTTTTAAGCCTTGTCCTTGGTTTGTCCATGGCTTTGACAAATGTAACTGCAGCCCAAGCCATCAGATGAATTTTATGACAAATTACAATTTAAAAAGGTGAGAAACCATTAATAATCACAGTCTTTTTTCCATTATAATACACAATAATTTTCACAGTTGAAGTGACCACAGGTCAAGCTTCTGAAAATGTGATATGCTTAGCAAAGTTCTTGGGGGGCTGTTCTTAACTTTTTGGTGGATTCTGTTCAGATGAATTTGTTGCAATCTGGAGGACAAGGACATATTTGGTCTCTTAGAGCTTCCCTTGTGCCTTCCTACTACTTGTAGCACCTAACAAAAGCAGCCAGAAAGAAAAATATATGTTACTGATTCTTCTGTGCAAAGAAACTTAATGCCAGCTGGTTTTCTTCTGAACATCTTGACACTCAAAATGTCAAATGTATTTCCAAAGGAGTGATGTAAATTTTCAAAATGGGCATTTCTTAATAACCTTCTTTCAGTCGTGGTCCAGAAATGTAAAATTTCAGGTCAGGTTGCTGAGTGAAACTGGAGAAGGTGTCCCTGTATTGGTTACATTTGTGCTTTGCCACTAAATGTAGCAATGCTTTGATTTGTGATACAAGGAAGAGCACACTGCATGAAAGGAAGCAAATGATACAGATTTTAGTAACAGCAAATTCCCAGGTCATGTATGTAATATCTTCCATTTAAGACACTGGAAACTTGGATAGAAAGCCAATGAGTTCAGGTATCTCTTTTGACTACACTGGGCTTTGAATTAGACCCATCCTGATTAAACAATTTCAATTAGGACATTTTGGAATTGGCGTTATACTGTTTTTCTTTTCACTAAATCCATTATTTCTGGAGATCTTTCTTAGAGATTTTGAAATAGAACTTTTCAGTGTGGAATTGTGGTTGAGCAATTAACTGCAGAGTGCTTAGTTGTGACCTGGGAGTGTGTGATCGCTGCTGCTTGTGGAGTTTTGAGTTCTGAGGTTTGGGGGTTTAAATCTTGATGTCTGTAACAAGCTATGACTAAACTTTTGTTTGAAACAGATAGAAAATAATGGACCTCTGATCAACATGATATACAAAGTGCTAAAGAACTCAGCACAAGGGTTACTATCCAGTATACATGTAAGACTGCTTGCATTGAAATGTGCTCATCCCATCGCTTTTTCAAGTAGCAGTCAGTGTTCTGGCTTTTTACAGGTGTCTTTTGGTGCACAGTAGTGCTTTCTGTAAGATTTTTTTTTACTTCCCTGTTTTTTCCCCCTCTTTTGGAGTCTGTATGCGAGATTATGGCTGACCTCAGTGTTTGGTTTCATTTTATCATGTTTTGGAAATGAATGTGTCAAGTAGTGACTCCTGTGTGGAATTTGGAAAATGTGAAAGCATGCTTAATCCTCATTATGTTGTCATGTTCACTGCTTGATAGTTAACAAATTCCTTACAGTTCTGATTATGCAATTTAAAGTACCCCCAAATTCTGTAGATGTGTTTTTATGTTAATTCTGTTGTTTTGAAAAAGGCTTTTGCATTGCCTTAGCTTGCAGGTGATTAAATGTGCAGAATTATTACTTTTGATATGCTGGTATTTTATGTTTATATTTAATTAATTGTTACAATTATCTATAGGATTTAGCATTTAAATAATTTCATTAATAATTTTGAAAGATGCTTTTTTCTTCTATATAATATGTAACTGTTGAAAAAAAAACTTGAAAGCTTCTAGAAGCAATAAATACTATTGATTTTGGTGGTGCAGAAGTAGTATTTTACCACTCAAAAGTACATGAGAAGTCTTTAAATGAGGTCTGCCTCTGGAGGAGAGAAGATGATATTTACCTCAGGGTAAAATTTAATTACTTTTAAAAAGCTTACATGATCCTGTAGGTGACTCTTAGGTTAATAAGTAAAATATGTAGCTTCAAGTCTGGAGAGTGCCAGTTGGTAAAAAAGCAAACTGCCTCTTTATACCCCTCTATACCTCACTAAAAAAAGCCAACAAATTCAGCTTTTGTATCAAAATCTCTCCTCTTATATTACTGAAGACAATATTGAGGTGAACTTTTCTTCTTAAACTTTTGCCTGTATATGGATAAGAATATGTTGTATATGAATACTACTAATCACCAGGTGGTCCTGTGGTAAGATAGTATTTGCTCTAATGAACCTTCAAAATGTTCCAAAGAGGTGATATTAAATCATTAGATTTTAAGGCTTTGAACAAATGTATTATTTATGAGCTTCATTCTGTTGCTCTTTTCTTAACCTCATTTATTCACAAAGAGGGTCCCATGTAGGCAGTGGAAATAATAAACATTTCTACAGACACAGACATGCCTTGATTTTTAAGGTTGATGTAAAGGTTGGAAGTACAATTGAGTATTGTTTTGGTACTGATTCTAAAACTGTTATGTGAGACGATAGTCTTACCAGAAATGGAATATGAAAACAGTGATTTAGGGAATGAGAGATTTGGTACATGGCAGCCATGTCAAAATAGATTAATTACATTTAATTCCACTATAGCATTTTTATAGCAGTCTGTCTTTAGTAAAACCCACCCCGTGCTGAGCAAGATACTGTCCTTTGTAAATTGAAACACTTGCCAAAAGTTGTATTTTTAGTCATTCATGAATGTTGCTATTGTTGCAACCATGCATTTAAATGAATGATTCCATTCCTTTGGCTTCAAGAAAGCTATTAGAGCAGAACTGTTTAAACTACTAGATCTTGCAGGAAAAGGACTTTTGTAACCAGAGACAGGTGGGATTGTGCTGTTTTGTACAGAATTCCAAGCTGCTGGAAGAGTTACTAAATAGCTTAATATAACTAGTAATCCCTTTTGTTAACACTTCTCAAAAGCCAGATTTCAAAATACTTGTATCCTTTTTTTTTCTTAATAAAAGTGAATGTTTAACAAAAGCTTTCTTTTCACCGCTGAAGCATCATTAGGTTTTAGTTTGCTACAAATTTCTTACATTTTGAAATTCTGTTCCTCTTAGGTGACAGGACGTGACACGTTGAAAGAAAGAAGTGCAAAACCTGTCAAGGTTGCAGAAAGTGATATTGATGTAAGTATCAAACAGCACTTCAGCACCTCTTGCACTGATTTGTCTATTTCTTTTGTACAGTTACATGATCATTATTATGCTCCTTGGGGTGAAGTATTACAAAGGGATACTTTTCTGCTTGGTTTTTAAAATCTAACCTTACGTATGTGTATGATTTCATTTCCAGGTGAAACTGAGCGTTTTCTGTGAGCAGGACAGAATTCTGCAGGACTTGGAGGACAAAATAAGAGCCCTTAAGGAAAATAAAGTAAGTAGGTTAAAAAGGGCTTAGTAAAGCAAAACAGAAACTTTTATCTAATCGTGAAGTATAAAATAGGAAATTATAAACAATAAATTGAATTAATGGATGATGATTGCACTGTATTGTCTGTATACTTCTATCATAACAAGAACTGGGTTTTATTTCAGGATTGAGTACCCATTCTGAGGAAACATGTTTTTGAAAGCGATTGTTTTAAACCCATCTGCTTCACTTCTTGTGAGCTATAGCTGTCAATAAACTGAGGTGGTTATAAAAAAAAATAATAATTTTAAAAATGTATATATCCTAAAAGGAAAGTGCTGTTCAGGTGGATCCTGTGGAAGACCTACTGTGCAAAATTAATTCTGTGTTATTTACTCCTGACCAAATGAATTGGGCCTGTTTCATGTTTTAGACAATATTTTAAACCTTCACATGACTGTTTCACCCACAGCAGTGAAGGAGAACCTGTCCTTAAACAAACAGCTCATGCTGGGCTGTGGTAGGGCTCTCCTAGTTCTATACTGCTTAAGGGAATTCTTCTGAAACTGTAAATTACACTTTTGTACGGAGGGTAAACAGAAGAATTCCCCTCTCACTGCTTTGTGTTTTCAAAGGTTTTGGCTCCTTAATGGGAAGATTTAATAGAAAATATCAGATAATTTTGGATACTATAGGTAATTAAGGCTCTTACAGTTTTTGTTTACATGTGAGCCTCCAAAACAGGAGGCCAATCCTAACCTCTGTTGGTTTGTAGGGCAGACTTGGGGCATGGAAAACACCTTTCATATTCCTGCAAGTAGGTGCATAAATTTCCATGTAAATGTTGTAAACTTACTGCTGTCTTCTTTGTTAGGATCAGCTGGAGTCTGTTTTGGAGGTTTTGCACAGGCAGATGGATCAGTACAAAGACCAACCACAGCATGCAGAAAAAATATCTTACCAGCAGAGACTTTTGCAAGAGGACCTTATACATATTCGGGCTGAAATATCCAAAGTTTCAACGGTACGTGTGTTTGGTTGCTTCAAGAAAACCAGGATTAAAATGCCAGTTAGACTAAAACTGTGTTGGTCATTGGATGGGGGAATTAAGACCTGTTCTGAACAGTTTTGGTTAAGGTACAGGATACTAACCCAGACAAAATTAAACAATCTCTCCAGCTTTGCTTTTCAATGCCTGCCTCCCACATCCCCAAACCAAGCAAAATTCCCTAACCTTTTCAATGTCTTTATATGTTAAGTGTGGGCTTAAATTGCAAATCTTTCAGCTAGTCCTTTGAAAAGATAAATGTGATTCCAGGATGTTTTTCCAGGGTAAAAGGAGTTGGGAAAATCTGTTGATATTTCAGTAAAAATTTACCGTTCATATTACAGCTTAATAAAAATCAAATGTAATTTAATGTTGGTTTCACTCTATTATTACTGCCTCTTCATGAATATGAGGCTAGCTCTTTGTAAGACTGTTTCTAAAATTGCATGAGCACCTTCTCTGTAGTAAGGCCTGATCACTAAAATGACAGTATTATTTAAATGTATCTAGTCAGTTTGTGTCTATAGAAAATGTGTGACTTCCACAGTCAGCACGTAAAATGTACTTGTGGGCATAAATAGCAGGTCACTGGAAAAAGTGCTGTACTGGTGCAGGGATTCTGTTACATGCCAATTTGGTTTTTATTCAGGAAGCTGGCCAGGGTTTTTTGACTGTAGGTTCTTGACTTGATTGTGCAAGCTATGAAGGGTTTTCAGGTGTATAATCAAGTCTCAGCAACCATGTAGATTGAAATGGATTCTTTGCTTCTTTTTATAATAGAACAACAGTAATTTCAAAACTCTTTGTGCTCAATTAGAGGATGGAGAAGGTGGTTTTGAAGTTAACACTGTATTAGAGCATTCCTTCTGTTAACAGGAGATGGAAAATGCCTGGAATGAGTATCTGAAATTAGAGAAGGATGTGAGCCAACTGAAAAAAGCCTTACAGGAGCAGATGAACAGTTCATTGGTATCTCAGGTGAGCCCATTTCCAGACACTGTAAACACTTGGAGGAAGGCTTACTCTGAACTTCAAGTTACCGTTTCATAAGAGAAATATTCTCTGCCATTTTTGCAGTGTGTTCAGCTGTCATGTAATTTGGTTTGCAGAGTTCAGGCACTGTGGCAGCATGGCTGTGCAGTGAGGAAAACCCACTGCATTGTCTTGCAGCACGTGCAGTAGTGCCATAGTTTCTCATAAGTTGTCTATGCAAATTTGTCATTATTTTATTACATTTTTATTACATGCTGACATCTTGACATTGATAACCTATTGAATTTATAAGACTGTGCAGGACTTCTTAGCCTTCCATTTATTTGATCTGACATTGTTGGCTTCTTTATCCATTTTTAAGAGCATCAGTCACTGGTTGTTGTTGTCATTACTTGTTCTTTGTCATGTTCTTCTATTTATGGAAGATTTATCTCTGCAGATTGTTTTGTGAAGTGGAATAAGTGTTTAACAGCCATCAGTAATTGAAAGGCATCTCGGTTTTAAATCAATTATTCAGTTTCAAATTTTAAAAAGAAGATTTGTTTGAAGCTCAGTTGTTTTCTTTGCTGAAATTGATGTGGAATACCAGATTGTTTCCACATACCTACTTACTGCCGGTGACTTTATTCTCAGGGAATGCTGGATCATTTTTTCCTTTGTGTGAGCTGAACACAAGGAACACAGTTAATGTATACATTTTTCTCAAATCTTAGTCTACTTTTCCAAATATCCTGGACCAAAAGAGCTCACTAGTTAAATTTTTAACTTGTTTGCATTAAATATCTGATCAGATATAATTTGAAGCCTGTTTATTTTCACTTTTAATGAATAAATGTTAGTATCAAAGCGAGAGTTGTAAAACCTTTTTTGATTGCATCAATCTTCAAAGTACATTTTCATTTACTTTTCATTTTGGTGGTGTCGGAAGTGATTCAGTTTCTGGAGTCAGAATAGGTAATTGAGCTCAGTTGTAGAATATATTTTAAAGAAAAAATCCTGGGGGAGTATCAGAATAAAATGGTCCTTGTATGAAATTACTTAGTTTAACAAAGGCAAATCACACCTTTAAACAAAATACACTTTTTTAGACTACTTTGAGATAAAATCTCCAGTTAGGCGTTAAACATGCTTAAAATAAAATACTGGATGTGTGGCATGGGATTTACCAATACATATGGAAGGGAGTGTGGTTTGTGCAGAAAAAATGTTAATTCAGTTTGATTATCATCTCATATCACATAAGTGATTAATTATAAATACACACACAGCCATAAGGACATTATCAGTCGTATATGTGTATACTTTTATATATATCTATACATATAAGTATGCACAGATATATTTGGCTAAGTTTTAAAAAATGTTTCTGAATACCTATTTTGGAGATTCTAAGGGGAACTGATTTTTTTGAGAAAGTACTGAATATTCTGAAAATCTATATTCCTTCAAAGAAATCTCACTTGAAGTACCCATAATAGTTAGAATTTTTTTGATCTCTGCCCAAGGGCATGTAGACTCAAGATTGTTTATCTAGCATTTTCCAATAGCACTAAATTAATAGACACTGTATTTTAAAAAAATGCAGTCTTTGTGGAATATTATTAAAAATTCAGTAAATTTGCAGGCTCAAGTTGCTGTAGGAGACCAATGATGTTTTTTCTATGTAGCATTAATTAAGAGGTTAAAACCTAAATGTTTAAGCAGCTCGGTCAGAGTAAATCTTGCTTTTTAGAATGTAGCTACAATTGTCTTTTGCTGAAGGGTTGGGGAGGATCTGAGCATGCTGAATTTAACTGAGATGAGTTATTTTATCGGTGATAACTTCTTAGTTGGTAAGTGTTTCTCCTCTGGCTTTATGTCAGTCTAAATTATGTTTCTGTTTGAAAGAAGTTAGAGAAATAAAATTTTCTCTCCAAGTTCCCTTTTCCTGCTTCCCAATAAAGTATGTTTATACCCCTCTGTAAACAGCAATCTTGGCTTTCATAATTTTAACATTAATTCATCTGCTCATCGTTCGGCCCAAGTCCATTTTAGATTTAAAATATTCTCTTCACATCAATATTTAAGTAATGGGAAGAAATAATATTAAAATATCTGGCTTTTCTACATTGCTAATCAAACATTTTCTGAGTGGTTTCAGAAGCAGGATTTTCAGTGCAGTGTAGTGGTTTTTTTCACCAGTTCTGAAGCTTGATTATTGTAAATCCATCATTTGGTTCCTTGTAGTATGATTAATCTCAGAAAAATGAAATGAAATGTGCAAATTTATAGTTTGTGTCCTGACAATCTTTCAAAATATGTCCTATCGAGTGAGTTTACTACAGGCAAATAACATTCTCCATCATTTAAATGTTTGCATTCTTGGCACCCTGTTTGCTGATCTGTAACCTGGCTGAACATATTTCCTGATTTAAGACAGAAAGTGGAAAGCAATTTATATGCCTTCCTTAGCTCTATGAGGTGTAACAGCTTTTACTGAAGTTTTTTTTTCACCCTCAGCCTTATAGGATTAATTAGTAGCTATTTTGCAGCTCATGGCAAGTGATCAATTTCTGGAGTTCTTGAGCAGTTTGTGAGCAATTTTTAAGTGTTTCACTGCCTTCGCTTTCTTTAATGGTATTGGCTTCACCAAGTTAATTCTTGATGCAAATTTCTGAAATCTGTGTTACCAGGCTTTAATGAATTAGATGACAGCAGCTATTTAAGATGATGGGGATGACTGAAATGGTGGCTTCAGGAGCCAGGCTGTGATGCAGATCAGTCTGTAGACAAAGCTTCAATTTCTTTCTTTCTTTCCTCCTGGAAAAAAGCCTTGGTAAAGCAAATAGGATGCAAGATGAGACCAAGTCCTGGAGCAGCAGCAATATATTAACTTGTAATATATCATGGCCAGTAGGCCTAACAACTCAAATATAAGCAGAAATTAAAATTATCACCACTTCTGAATCTTGGTTGTTTTTTTTTTTTTCTTTTTTAATACTGAATATTTCCCCTAAAAGTATTGAGATGTTTTTTAAGGTTGCTTTAGCAGTCTTAAGTTTGATAGGTATAGGATTTAAGAACAAAGTTCAAATTAAAAGATTCTGGCAACTCATTTTATGTAGAACATTAAACTATGTTTTTGTAGTCTGAACAATATTGTAGAAAAATAGACTTGTCTTTTCCCCTGTCTTCTATAGAAAGTCTTCTAAGAGTGAGAAAATGCTTTAATAAATTTTATGGACAAGATATGTTTGTGGGTGTTTTGCATTTATTAGTTTTTATTTTAAAATAATTATTTAACTAATTTCTAAACTCCTAAGTTTTCAGGTAAGTTCTGTAATTGTAGTTTGGTGGTATCAAAAGAAGGAAAGGCCCATCATAAATTAAAACCAAGGTATAATTGATTTTTTTTCTTTTACTACAAACAACAGGAGAAAACACAAATACAAAAAGACTTGTGGAGAATTGAAGATGTTACAGCTGGCTTGAGTGCAAACAAAGCAAACTACAAAACCATAGTAGACTCTATAAAGAATCCAGGTAAGGAGAATATGATGAAAAAATAAACAATATACCAATGCAGCTGAGTCTTTGGGAATCTGGAAATTTGTTCTGCTGCAAAAAATCCAGTTAATTCTGCTACTGGATGTGTCAGAAATCTCTGTTGATTGAGTGCATTAACTTGGTGTTTCTTTGCCTGAGGTGACAGAAAGGTTTTTTTCTTGTTTGTTTTCACATACCAATGGTTCTAATATCTAACAGGCCATGAAGAAAGGGAACAACAATAACAGTAA
Organism: Camarhynchus parvulus; assembly: GCF_901933205.1. NCBI lineage: Eukaryota > Metazoa > Chordata > Aves > Passeriformes > Thraupidae > Camarhynchus > Camarhynchus parvulus. The sequence continues at coordinate 12,645,305 of NC_044575.1, read as the reverse complement.
TGGGCTACATTTTTCAAGTTGCAGAACGGGTTCCTGTCAGGTGCCAGGCCCTTACCAGTGTAGAATCTGTTCCGCATCCTATCCAGGAGCTTTTCTCTGTGTTTTTTCTCTGTTTTTTTTTTTTTCCCTTGGATGCAGCCCAGCTGCCCTTGCTGCAGTTGCCTTTCCCCTCCCTGTTCAGGCAGGTGTTTGGTGGGCAGAGCAACATCAGATCTGGAAGGGAGGGAGGCAAAGTGTGTGTGGTCTGCGCTGCAGTGGCTTTATTACATTTCAGAGACAGGACCTGATGTGTTGGGGTAGCAAGAGACTGTTAATGCCTCCTGCAAAACTCACCTTTCACGTACAGAGATAAAATAGTTCTGAGATGGTCTAGATCTGCAGGCAACTTAAAGAATCTGTGGCATGGGGCCAGATGCAGCTTATGGACTGATTTCATGTAACTCCCAGGCTTTTCCTTCCTTTGGTCCCACTGCCCTCCACCAGGAATTTTACGGGATGACACCGAACTGTGTGGTTTCATTTTTGGCCTGAAAGACTTGCTGGATCCTCATCAAGAAATGTTTTTGTCTATTTCTCCCCTAGAGAGAAAAACAGTGCCTTCATTTTCTCAGTCTTCAGTGCCTTCCTTACCAGCTTCCCTTGCTGCTGTGGAGAGCAAGCTTTCCGTCCCGCAGAGCCCTCCGCGCAGCCCGCTGAAATCCCCTCTGGAGGTCAGGCTGTACCCACAGCCCTATTTCCAGACCAGGACACAGCACCAAGCACAGCAGCTGAAAAAAATCGAGCCACCTCTTCAGTCACCAGTCAAGCTCAAGCCAAAGGTTGTAAGTACTGCTCTTGTGAGATTCCTGCAGCAGTGTTTCCATTTCCCTTCTGTCAGGAGCAGTGGGAGTGCCATGGGTGGGAAGTGCACACACTGTGGAGGCACAGCAGTGGGTGTTTGTGTTGGAGCTGAGCAGGAGCACTTGCAGCACAATACATGTGGAGCCTAATGTACAGTGGCCATAGACTGGTTTAGAATGTGTTAATATTCAAAGCTTTCCTTGGAAATGCTTTGTGGTTGATTTCTTGGGTCTTGCTTGGGCTTTAAAACAAGGCAAAGTGGTGTGGACAGAGGAGAGCACACTGAAGCAGTCACAAATGCTTCACGTAACACACTGACCTTTATTTTGCAGTTTATGCCAGACTGTTTTCATTCTCTTTACCAAATCCCTGCGTTCTCCTGTTCCCAGGAAGATGAAGCACCGCCCAGACCTCCTCTCCCTCAGCTGTACAGCCCTGAGGATCAGCCACCAGCTGTCCCACCCCTCCCCAGAGAAGCCACTGTCATCAGGCACACCTCGGTGCGGGGCCTGAAGCGTCAGTCAGACGAGAGAAAGAGAGACAGAGAGCTCGGCCAGTATGTAAATGGAGATTACAGGGTGAGCACTCACACTCCTGTACCCCTGCACTTCAAAGACATGGGAACCTTGAATAAAAGATGTTATTGTTGTCTGTAAAATATATGGACCTTTAATAAAGTAATCATGATATGGAATGGCAGAGAGAAAACAATGACATCATCATAATAATAATGATCCATGCCATATAATAATAATGGCAGAGAGAGATGTAGCAATCTAGAAGCAAAGCTTTAGGATTTGTTTTAGGATTATTAAAACTTGCTGCCTGTGATTTCACTTGAGCTGATGAGTGTTTTTCTGTCTAGGTGGAGCTGCGTTCATACATGAGTGAGCCAGAGCTGGCCATGATAGGGGGTGACCTCAGCCACCCTTCCAGTGCTTTAATAAGCCCTGACAGTGGATACCAGACATTACCTACCCGTGGTAAGCCAGGAATTAATGGAATTGATTCCTAACAGTATTGTCTGTATAGGAGCTTTTCTCTTGTAGGGCTTCCTGGAGATGATCTTTATCACCAGATCATTGTTTTTAGATTAATTATTCAGTGGAAGTTTAGAAATTCTGTGCATTTTAATGGTGCTGTTACAGACAATCAGCCTTTAGCAAAGCAACTATGTATAGAAGGCTTAAAAACCCCCATAGCAAAACATGAAATTGGCTCTTAGAATGTCTCTTATATACAGTTACTTTTCCTCATAAATTCTGTGCTATATTTTGCAAAGTCCAAGTGTTTTTAAAACACCTATATTGCCATTAAAATGTAACTGATAAGGTAGATGAATATAGTGCTCCAAACATTATATCTGACCTGACACTCCATCCCCACTGTGCTATTGTCTTGCAACTGGTTTTGAGGATAGAGATGATATTTAGGCCAAAAGCAAATGATTTCTTAGCCATTTGCTTCTTATCTCTTCATTTCTAACTGTGAATGTTAAGGTTTAATTTTCTTAATAAATGTGATTATTAGTACCGTCTATCTACTCTTGTACAGCAGAGTTCAACCTATCCCTCCTTTTATGTAAGCTTCTAAATTATTATAGATTTTTCTGACTTTTGATCAGTAGTGACCTGAAGTGCATTGTGTTTGGCTGAAATGAAATTTCATGCCTCTTATGATCATCTGAATTGAAAAATGTGTGCTCAAACAGTGACTAGAATGCCACAGAAACTGGATAATAAAATTTTAAAAAACCAAACTGATATTTGTCTTATTTTGCCTGTCATTTGATTTTAAGGCATTCTCTTTTTCCTCATAAAGGTTTGTCTGGATCAACTTCCAGATTGCACCAGTCATCTACCATTTCATCGTTTGCGACACTTCGAAGGGATCGGTCCAAGGTAAGTTTTAAATAAACTGCTGAAGGCAAATGTCTGAACTGCTTGAAATAGTTAAGCCCAGAGTACATTTTGTGTAGCAGGAAGTGGGATTGCAGTAGCCTGGGAGAGGAGCAAGAGCTGTGATCTAACGATGTCTCCAATTCTTCACTTTCTTAAACGAACTGGAAAACAGACAAACAACTTATTGCATTTCAAATAGAGTTATAAAACAAGGTTTAGAACCAAAAATCAGCACTGCTAATAGGAAATACAGAGTTGAGAGAGTATATGCAAAGAAATGCAAAGTTAATAGAATAAAATTTAGTAATGAGATAGGAGAAGGAGTTCATTTTTTTTTTGTGTGTACTTCTTATAAAGTATTAATTACAACATGTGTTTTGTGTGCCTTGTGACTTCTCCAGGAGAGACCAAAGAGTGCCTTGGAACGTTTATACTCTGGAGACCACCAAAGAGGCAAGATGAGTGCAGAGGAGCAGCTAGAAAGAATGAAGAGACATCAGAAGGCATTAGTGCGGGAACGCAAGAGAACTCTTAGCCAAGGAGAAAGGCAGCCTGTTTCATCTCGCCCTTTCATCAGGCCCGTGTCTGCAGACGTAGGCTCAGTATGTTAGATATGCCTTAAAAGGACTAAACTAAAAATATCTTTGGATTTATTTTTCCTTTTTTTGTTTTTTTTTTTTTTTCCCCGGCAAGCACTTTCACTTGAGCGTGTGTGATGCTTCTAGTCCAGTTAAATTAGTGTTCTGTGGTATTAAATGAGTTCAGAGAGTGTGAGGAACAGATGATGTTTTTTACTTGTAGTTATGGTAAATGTAGCAGGTTCAGCAGGTAAGTTGGTCAGAGGTTAGTGATAAGTGGAGATGCCAGTATTTTGGGGTGGTTTCAGAGCCATGTTTTTTTTTTTCTCCTTGGAATTGTATTTAGAAAGTGACAGAAGCTTGTACAGTTTTAAAACTGCTTCATAATGGAATGGGCCTTTTAGAATATTGTTTCTCACCATGGGTGTTTTTCCTTTTAATTCGTAAATTAGCCTGCACGATAGTTGGTGGTAATATCAGACCAAGGTGGTATTTGTTTGTTCTTTTTAAAAAAGATGATAAATGGATAATCAGTTTTAAAATCTAATCATGCTGATTAGGAATTTATGTGAGAGCTAATGTATTCTAATTGATACAAATTCTTTAAATCTCAAAATGTAGAATATTCTAATAAGGCTCAAATTTAGGCTGCTAAAGAAAATATTTTTGTTGCTTTCTGAGAGTAAATGCTGGGCAGATGAGAAGTTTATAATGATACATTTTGGATACTAACCAAAGCAATTCTGATTGGTAAAGTTACCCAGTTGCTCACTTGGTGCTAAACCAGGATTGTACTGTAATTGCACTTATGCTGTGGTCTTTTAATTTATTTTTTTATTTGGTCCACTAGAGCTTTAGAATGATCACATTGTTTTACCTAATTCATTGCACAAGATCTCTTGCTTTTAAATTGTCACTCATCATACCTAATGCCTCTTTTTTTTTTTTTTTTGCTTGCTTTTAATTTGCAGAATTTTGTAGCTACTTTAAAATTTCTAACTGGACTACTCAATTTTTACCAGGCTTAATTGCATTTAGTACATGTGTGTCAATTGCTGGCATTGAAAAATCCTTATAATCAGCTTTTCATTCCCACTGTTCTGTAGCACTAATTTGCAGCCAGTTATTTGTATTTACTTTCCCAGTAAATACAACTGCACTGCTTGGAGACATTCATCTGTTTTGTCTTCTGTTTTGCTATGACAAATTTTTTAAAGACAGTGCATAATGTTTCGGAACTGTAGTATTATAGTACCACTGTTACTTTCATACTTTAATTGGAAGAAATAAATCTGAGCTTCTCATGTTTTCTGACTCACATAACATACACAAGTTGAATTGAAAAGCTTTCATAACACTCGTTATTAACATTTGTGGCAAACACTTTATTTATAAATTTGGGTGCCATCTTGGTCTTTTTCTTGCTGTAAAGAAGTAAAATAGAGTTTTTCAGCCCTAGTAGTGTTTTGTAGAGGTCATCTCTTGTACCTATGGGGCTTTGATATGCAAGAGCATGTTTGATAGCACAATTACTTACAGCATTACAATTATTTAGCAGCCACAATGGCAAACAGTTAAATGTATAATTGAAGTGCTGCTCAGTGTGTAACATTTGCTTTAAACATACATTGTATGTGTACTTCTAAATTTTAATTGGTCAGCTCTCAAGTGTAGGATGACATTTTAAGTATTGATCACAGTACATGAATTCATTTGTTATATAAAATGCCTTTTTAATGTAAAAGTTGCAACATCAAAGCCAATAAAAGAACTGCTTCATAAGAATGGTTTGATGTTTTTCTTACCTACTATATAGCAACAACTTGAAAATGATACTGTGTATTTCAAATATACTATCTCAATCAGGCCTGGTTCGAATATGAGTAGAAAGATGAGTTTGGAGTACTCATATGAGAAAATCTTCTTTTCTCTGTTGAATTCTGTAATGTATTAAATTTTGAGATATAATTGCCTCTTACCTACTTAACTTTTTAATATACATGGAAGATACTTATCTTCTGAGTGAATACTGAGAGCTTGTGCATGAATAGGTTTCAATTAGATTTATTAATGCAAGTGACATAATGAAGTCTAAGGACTTCATGTGGAGTTCAAACCCCATCCAAAACAAGCCAAAGATTTGTACCAGAAATACTGGAGATATTTTTTAGCAACTTAAAAGTGGCATGTTTGCCTGTTGATTCCCTCAGAACCCTGAGGAGATAATTTTGTTGTTGTTGTTGGTTTGCCTCTTCTTTTTTTTTCTACTGCTTTTAATATCATCTATAGTAAAGTTGCTCAGATCTACTGGATGGAATGATGCTACAACTGAACTTAATTTTTTGAACAGAAAGGTATTGGTAGTGTCCTTAAGTATGAGTTTATATGTAACTGTATTGTGTGTAGTTGTATAGGGACTACTGTGCAGTGCTTTTGAGTACTCTACATTATGCAGCTTAGTTTAAATATGCTAAATTTAAAAATCGATAAATATTAAATAGTTCTGATTTATATTGCTAAATATTCACGTTTTAAAGACTGTGTGGAAGACTTTTGCAGGTAGCTAGACTCTGCTTTTAGTAAAGTCAGAAGAGCTTAAAAGTCAATTTTTTTTTTCATTCAAGACAAGTTAACACTGATACACAATGTATTATCAACTTCAAATAGTAGGTATTATTCTAAAAAGATATATAAAATTTTCAACTTGTGATTTTCAACCAGCACTGTAAATAGCATTCCTGTGTAGTGATTCAGAACCACACAGCACTGCCTCTTTACAATGCTAAGGACTACTCTGCCAGCCTGTAGGCCCACTGGTAGTGACACCTGTGATTCCAAAGGTGTTTTTCCGTGTGTGGCTGGTTCCATGTTCATCAGCAAATGTAAAATTTGGATTAGTAAATCTCTTAGAATGTAATACTGCTGAACATGTAAAATTAAACCATACTCTGAATTCCTCACAGCACAGCAACAGATCAAAACTCCCACCCTTATGTACCAAGAAATGCAGTTTTATTTTCTTTCTGTTTTCACTTCAGGGGTTTGCCCTGCTGATTCTTTCAGCAGTGTAGCTTTTGCTGCAGTAGTAATGTGCATTGCTGTATGGTGAGGTTGGCAGTATGGTTGAATGCTGTTAATTGTTTTGTATCTATTACCAGTGGAAACGAGAGCAAGAATTTGATTTGCAGTTACTTGAGAGGGCAATTCGTGGAGAAGACAAGGATGAAAATGAGTGGTTAAAAGTTCAGCCAGTAGCAGTGACAGAGACAGACCTGGAGCCTCAAGACTATGACTTAGATATCAGCAGAGAGGTAACATTCACAATCTTTTGCCTCCTTATCCTCTGTCCCAAAACATTGACCTTTCTAAGTTTTAGGCACTGATTTCTCATCTTTTCTTTCAAAACTTTGCTTGAAGTTTGAACTAAAAGGATTTTGGGTACTGAAAATTTATTACCTGGCACCGTTGTAAGCTTTGTGTTTGTGCTGTGTTTTAGTAGAAAGAAGAAATTGAAAAGCTGGCTCTACTCTTTGAAATATATGTCTCAGGATTTAAAGGGAAGAGTGATTAAGTCAGGGAAAGTTCTGTAAATTGGGGGAAGAAAGACGAGAAGACAACATAATGAGTATTTAAAAATGAGAAGCAGGAAAGAAGGACAAGTTCGTTCCCCAGAGCTACCTCACTACTTTCCGTGTTGACTGGCAAATAATGATAGAGAAGAGGAAGCATGGCTTTATTTGGGCTTGAACAGAAAATGTATTTCTGTCAGCTTTTGGAATCACTTGGTCGGTGTGCTGGGCACAGGAGAGGTCTTTGCTCAGCTGCAGTAAGGGGAGGAAATGTCAGTTTGAAATGCGATTGAGCCATCTGCTGGGAAGGAGAGAACACAGCAAGTGGAAAGGCTGCAGGGGGTACCTTGTGCTGTGTTAAATGCCATGGGAGATGACAAACCAGAACAACTATTAATGGTAATCAGACTAGTGAGCACCTGTACTCTTCTGAAAGCTGTAGGCAGAGTATCATTTTACAGACAGAGATATTTGTAAATGGTTTACTCCGTGAGTTGTTATCTGTTGAACTCCATGAATGGATTTATCTTTCAGTTAATCTTTGTATAATTTTTACATAAAATACAGTGCTTCTGTAAACTTCAGAAACAGAAAATAACTTCTGTTCTTCTGTCTTTCCTTGTTGCACTCTGCTATTAATTTTTCTTTTCCAGAAGGCCTTTGGGGCTATGGGAATCACTTTGTACTCCCTTTAAGCCTTGAATAGGAGACACTTTTGCTCGTAGACATTTCTGTCCTGCTTCAGAGTAACTGAAAGAGGTCTGAAGCTCTGAGTGTAATGCTTCTTTCTCAGTTTACCCAGGTTAAAATCATACATTTGTGTTGGAAGGGAACTTAAAGATGATCTAATTCCAGCCCCCTGCCATGGGCAGGGACACCTTCCACTGAACCAGAGTTCCATCCAACCTGGCCTTGCTGTCCTTTTCCATTTCATGTGGCCATTCTCTTCACCTGGCAGGCACTTCTGTGTTTGAGGTCCCTCTGTGCCTCAGAAGGAGACATGCTCTGTTCTGTCTTTAAGGAAATCCATCTACTCTTGCAATGATTAATAGATTTGCTATTCTGAAAGTGACAGGATGAGCTAATGTGGGTTAGATACAATATGGAGGTAGAGATACACATTAAAAAAAACCTATACATATGTCTATATCTAGACCTCCAGAGAGGAGTTGGATTCAAAAGTAGGGAAGTGTAGTGGAAAAATGAGGATTTTTCTGGAAGCATTGGCTTTGGGTTTCCTGAGAGGGAAGTCTAAAAACTTGAGGCTGTGATTTTAATATTGTTGGGTGTGCCAGTGTGTGCTCTTGACATGAGATTTCCTGTGAATTACTCAGCCTAAGCACTGGGGGTTAGGTCAGGCCACTTTACATAATCCATTGCATTAGCATGAACCAAGGTCAGTGGTGACAAAATTTAGAATTATTTTCATTGAAAACTTTAACTTTTGAAGACTCATTGCCGCATGAGTATTTTAACAAAATTCCAATAATAATGAGAAAAAAATAGTTCTCCTTTACTTGATTTCTGTTTATTCACACATCCTCTATTTTTGTTTTCAAAAATAGTCTGTTCTGTATGGTAAGAATTGATTTGCAAAGTTTGTAAACTGTATTTTCATTGGGAGGAGTGAACAGTTCCCACAAAGTAATTTATCCTAGTAAAAAATTGTTTCTAGCTTTTGTGCAGTCATACTAAAATTTTCAGTCTACAGAATTAATTTATGCAATGTGTTGTTACAATCACACAGGATAGGGTATTTCTGTTTGCCTTTTTTTCCCCTCTGCTGCTCTGATTATCCAGTCCCAAAAGAATGACACCCTAGGTTAAAACTTTCAGTAATATTTCCTTTCAGATGTAGGAAGTTCTGGCTGGCAAGACACAAATATCATGACATCGATATCTCCGGGTATCCAGTCAGTCTCAGAGTGGTTGCTTCTTTCTGCTGTAAGAGCTTTGGGCAGTGTCCTATTTTGGGCTGTAAGCCTGAAGAAAGGTTTTCTGTTGATTTTGACTTCTTCTGTAATCCCTTTAAATATTTGTTCAATCTATCTTCTGAAGTAAAAAGAATCAGAGGGAACACTGTTGAAAGGGCATCAGCTAGATATCCAGAAGAACTGTTAAGTGTCAGGTACATGTACTGACTGTGAAAATCCATGCTTTATTCTTTTCACTCTGTTTTCCCATTGAGGAGGATTTATCTCAATTTCTTTTGTTATTGAAAACTCGATGCTTGCTTTCTTTCTACAGTTGTCAAAACCTGAGAAGGTTGTAATTCCAGAACGTTATGTTGAGCTGGAGCCAGAGGAGCCTCTTTCTACAGAAGAACTGGCGGCAAGGCAGCGTAAAGCAGAAAAGATAAAGAATATTCTTACTAAATCAAGGTTAGGCTGTAGGGTTTTTTCCAAATCTTACACAGGGGCTCATGTTAAACATTGAGAACTAACGTCATACAGCAATCTTTATTTCTGTTGCCTGAATGCAACTTGTACCTTTGAGAAAATGCACTCAGAATTTATGTGGCGTACTCAGAGCTGTTTTTTAAAACAAGGTAGAAGACATACTGATTAATTTTGTGTATGTCCATTTTCTTGTTTAGAGTCCTAAAACAGTAGTAAGTCCTTACCAAACAACTCTCATCTGAGAGTGAGGAGGAAGGAAAGGCACAAAGCTGGCCAAAAGCAGAAGAAAAGTCAGCATGAGAGCAAGTTTGTTGTGGCCAGAGAGCTGGAGTTGTGAAACAACACTTTTGGCTACTTACAGCTAATATAGTCAACTGAAACATTCAGTTTCCAGAATTTGATATGTCAGGTACCTGCTCTCTCTTTGGAAGGGCTACAGGTTTTTCCTTTTCCTCTGTGCACTAGCAAGGAATTTTGCTAACAACTTTAAATAAATAGCATTTTTGTAGTGCTTTCATTTAAGCACTTAAGGATATTTCTAAAAAAGGACTTTCACATGTTCTTAAGGCTATGCAGAAATTGTGATTGAACGTGTGGTGACTGTCATTTTTCCTTGTGTGCTGTAGGCATTTGCATACAACATCAACCCTGCTTTAAAGAACCGCAGTAAAATACGGAGCTTGATAGATGAGATCTGAAAACTGCTCTCTGAATCCAAGCTTGTTCTTATCTGCATGGTGGATTCTTTATGTTTGCAAATGTTAATGTTGTTTTTCACTTTCCCCCCAGTATGCACAATCTGCAGCCTACTGTTGCCCAGGACAAACACAACTCGATTGATTTAGATTCACAGCTGCAGGAGCAGGAGCGCATCATTACCATTTCATATGCTCTGGCTTCTGAAGCCTCTCAGAGGAGCAAGGAGGTAGCAGGTAATGCTTAGTTATTTACAAAATAACAGCTATTCCTTACCAGCTTCTCAAGTTGTGTGGGGTTGTTGCTGAACTCCTGGCATGAGAGAAAGTTTTAGTCATTCATATTCAAAATAGTGAAAAGTGTGTGTAGGTAACAAATGGAGAGGGGTTAATGATTCACATTGAGTGTTTGGCCTCCAGTGGACAGGATAAAGGAGGCAAAATACTATGATCAATAGGTTAAGAACTTGGAAATTTGCTCTAACCAATAGTGCTAAAAAATTAGCTTTTTAATTCTCTATAATTACATTAAATCAAATATTTCTATGTTCATTTTTTGAAAGTAAATGTGACTTCAAAAAACAATCAAGCGAAGAGGATTTAAAATCTTTTTTTTTAAAGAGAAAAATTCCCTTGTCCAGTGATGGAGATGAGGCTAGAATAATTTGCAGCTTGAGCTATGTGCAACAGGCTGAAAAAGAGCTTGTAACATGGGGATTGGCATGTCTGGTCACCAGGATGAGAGGTCAGAGCAAGACAGCTGTGCAGGAAGTCTGCTTGATGCCTGGAAATTAATAGATCCTTTGCAATATGTTGCTAAAAGTGATAATTTCACTCTTGATTGCTTTATAGTTGAAATAAGTAAGAAATGTCAAGAGATTTGTATCACACAGTAATCCATGCAGCAGCGATTTCCCCAAGTGTCTGACTGGCCATTTATAACTGGCACCATTCACTGTTCCAGTGGAGAATGGAAATAATGGAAACTTCAACTATGATGGAGAAAAAATATGCACATTTCTCATCCAAAGTTGTCAATTTAAACTTATGGCTCTTGCCACAGCAGCCCTTAAGACCTTCCCATTAAAGACAGATGATTCCAGTATCGGGATGCGTGACGTGCATCTGCAGTAACAGCGTTGATTGAGTGTGGCTGTACACTCAGGGGTGCAGTGCCAGCTGAAACCTGAGGGGGGAATGGCATTTTGAGGGGATGGAATACATTTCTAAGATAGGAATCTTGAGACTTCAGAGAGTTTCTGTGGGTAATTTAACTGACTGACAGAGAGAAAATGATTCGCTGAGGAGGCTGGACATTATAAAGCTAAACCAAACATATAGAAAAACAGAATTGTAAAATCATGGGAGCAGTTCAGGAATATAACCTTGTGGCTCTTCAGGCCATGGGTGTATCAACAGGGCTTTTCCACAGGTGCTTTGGTCCCAGTTCTAGAGACCAGAACCTCGTAACAGGTACTCCAAGCCTTTGGTTATGGAATGGGAATTTTTTTCATGAGGTATGAGAGTCATCATTTTGCCACTTGAGTTCCAGCTTTTGCTGGGAAAAGGTCACACATCTGGGCTAAGATCAGCCCAGATGAACACAGCCAGTACCTGAAATTATTCTTCTGTGTCAGAGCAGAGTGCCTGCCCTACTCAAAGGTCTTCTTGGGGCCAATTAAGTTACTTCTGGGTGTGCCTGAACTTGTAACAACTCTACAGTACTGAAATAGGTTTGATTGTTTTAAATGCTGTGTAGTGAATTTAGTATACTTTTATTAATATAGGTTTTTTATTTATGTATTTTAATTTTTTATGTTTAATTATCTCAAAAGTGTGATCCGTCAATTTTTTTTAGATATGCGCAACCACAAAATTCTTCTTAATTCTTTAGTTTCCTCAAAGAGGGAATTAAAGTGTGTGTTGGCACTGAAACGTTTAAGTGCTGCTTCAGAAAATTTGCAGTCAGTTGTGGGATAAGTTTTAGTTTCATTTTCTTTGTGAAGCATAGCAGCTACCTCTTTTGTCTTTCAGACACTGAAAGAAACCCTAACACAGTAGGCAAAGACTAAGGTTTTCAAGGAATTCCAAACTTTTATATTTGTGCACAGCTTTTGTTGCCACACTTTTATCTCAAAAACTCACTTCTTGAAACATGTCTTGCATTGATTTCAGTTATTTCTTACTCCTTTAAAAGTAAACAACTTCCATGGTATTCTTAAAAAGAAAAAAAACGAACCAGAGTGGTTTGGTTTTAATGGAAAATCTACAAACCAGAAAAGAGTTCTGGTTTTTTAGTTATGGCCTATTTTCTGATGAACTGAGGTGGTTAAAAAGGAAAGTATTTGACACTTTGCACAGCTGATTTTACATTCTCATTTAGTCTCATATTACAGATTCCTTCACGTTCTTATTTTTGTAGTTTGATTTTTGAAGTATGGGTTATTGTTTGCTCCTTGATGATGAAGCAGACCACATCTGAAAATCCCAAACTAATTATGTAGATTGTTTTACAAAGATTTGTTTATGAAAAAGAATGTGAAGCTTAATTTTGCCCATTTTTCAGGGGTGAGCACTTATGTTAGAATATTATGCTAATATAAATCTTTTAAGATAAGTTGTAAATTTATCTAACCTTAGCATTTTAGAGTTTTCTCTGTTCCTAATAAGAAATCAGTCTTTTGAGCGGAAATCATGCCAAGAATCTGGAAGATTAAAGTCAAATACAAGAGTATCAAAAGTCATTTCCTATGTTTCGTGCTTTGGCCTTCCAAAACATAAAACCAGAATTTTAGCTTGAGTTTCAGTTTCTGCAATTTTATGGTTATTGTCTTCCAATACTATACCATTATTCAGGTTTATAAACAAGAATAGTTTTATTCATTGTATTCTTTATCCTGTATTTTCAAGCTGAGGTATAAAAATGTATTTACTGTATCATGCACTGCACTAAGCAAAATGTTATACATATGTGTAATTTTGTATATATTATTCTTCTGTTTATTATTTTGGTTTCTGCTCACTGGCATATAACAAAGGAAATGTTGAAAACCTGTACAGCCTCAGTGAAGTCTGGAAATCAAATTAGCAAATATAGGTGCTGGTCCAGAGCTTCCAAAGCTTTAAAAGCAGGGCTGAGGAGAGTATGTCAGTGTTGTGTGCCTTCATAATGTTCCAGTGAAATTTCATCTTAAAATTGGTTGTCCATATTCTCATGCAAATAGGAATCTTTATTTTTTTGATTTATGCAAGGAGTAGAAAAAAGCAGCAGGTAGAAATGTTGTTTACCTTGTGTTCCCTGTGACTACAATAGTGTAGCACCTCATTCATTGCTCATCAGGTGGTAGAAAATTAAGGTGACTCCGTTTATGATGTGAATGTTTGATTGTGCAGCCTAATTCCTGTGTGTGATCCCTTCTAGCTCAGCAGTTGACCTACCCACCCAAAGCACCCTCACCTTCTGTACCACAGCCACCTCACTCCCCCTTAAGCAATGGATTTCACTACACATTTGTTTAAACACCTTCCAAGTAAGAACTAACTGCTCTTGGCATGTCTGATCTGCCATTGTGCCTGTGCTGTGGCTTGCTAAATTTTAACTCCTTTACTAAACCAAGATTCCATCTGAATGAAAGCATGCAGCTACTTTTTCAGGAACCTTTTGTCCTTGTAAATATTGCTTCTAATGAGCTAACACGTGGGCTGCTGAAGTCTTCAGTTAAGTGCTGTTGCTCTGCAGGTGAGGTGCTTCCTCAGTCCGACTGTGGTGAAGGGAGGAGACCTCTGTGCTCTGGGTAACAGGGGGCCAGGTTTTCAGCAGCCTTCTGCACTCTCTGGTGGCTGCTCAGGGCATACAAAGAGAGAATCCAAAGTGCACCCCTGTACAAGCAGGGGCTTCCTCTGTGGGCTGGTATCCTACACATGAGCTAGCATCAGAGTCTTAGCTGAAGTGAGCTGAAAATTTGGCCCTTTGTAACTAATTCTGCAATGTTGTGTTTGACTTTGATCATGCCTTTCATTGGATCATGTTAACAGAAGACTGGGTTTGTCTCTGGTTAGGTTATTTTGCCACTTCAGATATTAAAATCATGATAATTTTGTTGTCCTTACAAAGAAACATCTGTATTTCTGTCTCTTCTCAGTAGCATTTGCAGAGATTTCCCTGTTTGAAATTGGAGGTAGGAAAAGGTGTAAATATTGTATGCAACTGCTGAGTGTGCCCCTAGTTAAGACACTTGTTATGCATCCATATTTATTATGGATGCATATTATTCTTACCCTTCTGATTTTCTTTGGCTTAATTTTATTGCCTGAAATTGAACAAGAAAATAAAGCAGAGATAAAGTAGTAAAGAGGGTTGCTTGAGTAACTCAAATAATTGTATGGTGCCAGAGACTCGAACAAGGGGCTGGGGCTGACCTTCAGAGGTCCCTTCCTACCCCAACCATTCTGTGATTGCAGACTGACTTAAAACCATGTCTAGCACATGTCTGTACAGAGATATACACAGATATACAGTTACAGATGTATATTTATATAAGGTTATGTTTTCTTCAGAAAAAGAAAGTAGCTGTGATATGCTGGGGACGCAGGAGCTTGAGCATCAGTGGCATCATGAGACAATTGTTGGCTTAACGTGTCTGTATGAATTGTTCCTTCTGTCAAACTGCAAAAGGCTTAAAAAAAAAAAAGTTCCCAGCAATTTCTTACTGCTTGGCATTGGCTGACTCCCTTCAATATTTAACCATGTTTTATTTTCCTTCACACCAGCCAAAGCAGTAAGTGAGCACTGACGTGAGACTGGAGGCAAATCCCGCTTTGTGACACGGCGTGGAGGACAGAGGAGATTCTTTTCCAGGTTTCTGTGGAGATACTCCTTGGCTGGTGACACCTCCTTCTGAAAAGACATTCAGAGAATGATAGGGGGATTTTCTATGAAAATGAAGAGAACTGCAGATCATTTTTTATTTACTTCAGTTTAGTTCACACTTTTTATACAAATACACGGCACTTTTAATAAACTCTGTAAAATACTGACAATGTATTTTTAGAATGATGTATTTTAGGTTTTTTTTTTAATCAAGGGCTGAATTCATTTTAAAAGACACTTCTTGTATAGATACTAAAAGATACTGTTACTTCCCCCTCAGGCTCAGATGCACATCGTAAAGTTTTGTGAGGAAAATCCTGCAAATTTGAAGAAACCTAGAAGCACATTGATAGGGTATGGATAGAGCTAACACGGGTGACAGGTTTGGTGAAAGGGTGTTTCAGATTGAATATTTTTGTAGAGTTAATCACCCACCCTTTTGGCCATTAAATAATCCATTGCAAGAACTGTTAGCTTGAATTTCTAAATATTAGTAACCACTGTATAGCTGAAATTTCCCAAGAAAGCCATAACAAAATCCCGTTTTAACTCCCTTTTTTAATGATCCCAGATGATTAACTTAGTGGTATCAATCCACAGTTTCTTAGGTTGCCCTTGAAAGTAGTGCTGCCCCCTGTATAACAAACAACTAACAAAATTTTTTTTGGAAGTTGAGTTGTGAAAGAAGATGATTTTTAATTAAAATATGTGAAGTAAGCAATAAGCAATTACAGTGTGTCATTTGGCTAGTAAATACATATTTTTCTTCTGATTTTTTTTCAATAGACATTACAATGTGATGTACTGACTAGTATTTATCCTAGAAACAGCAAAACTAATGGAATGTGGCACCTGCTAATTTCCTGTGTATGTTCACCTGGTGCTTATCTTTGCCAAACTTTGAAATTCTGTGCTGTACTTACGCATAGGGCAAAGGGTGAGCTGGTTAAAATAAGAAGAAAATAAGACTAAATGTATTGCTGCAACTATACTTTAAAAAACCCTGTGTATGCATCGAATGCAAGACATGCAAAAACTTCCCAATGTTATGTAATTAGTAGCTGAGTTCAGCTCTGGATGAGAAATAACTGAGAAGTACTTCTACAGTATTTTGTGAAACCACTAACTTGTGTATTCCCTGTATTCAAGTAGTAGCTAAAAACCCCTTGGAATTGACCTTTGTGTTTCAGACTTTAAGACAAATCATCATATATTAACACTATACTCAGAAATATTCTTAAAAGTATATATTTAGCTAATGCAATCTATTTTACCTCAATACTGCCAGTATCAACTTCAAAACCTTTTGCCAAAATAATGATTTATTTTTGCCTTTATAAAAAAGTTTTGAAAGCATAAATGAATATTTTGCAAGAAAACATTAATTTAAATAAAATGTAACCGTTTGGAAAATGGTATATGTACAGATTAAAATATTAACATAACTGCCTCCTGTTGCCTCTGTCTTGTCTGTTCTCTTATCAGTGTCCAGCTAGTTGGAAATCCGGAGTCATTTGTGCTTTTATCACATTTTGCTCTTCTTTGGTTCAAATCCCATTGAAGCTCTTCACTTTTGCACTTAATTTACTGGGATTTGAATCAGGCTCTCTCCACACCAATTCTACATTTTGATGATGATTATCATTGTTAGTTGATTTTTTTGTTTTGTTTTTAGAAATGTTTTCTAAGCAATTGATGAAATCTGTCTTTATTCTTGAATAGCAAGAGTGGGGTGTTGGCAGAGGGGAAGGTGGTGGGCAATGGCAAAGCTGCAGCTCACTGGCAGCATTTGACTTTCCAGGAATTCCTGCAAAAGACATCCAGGCTGATGGAGAGCACTGGACATGTTGAATTCTTCTGAAAAAAAAAGCCTATTAAAAGTGTTTCTGTGGCTTAGTGTTGACTGCACAAACTCGAGGGTGAGTGTTTGAGGCTGTGAGTCCTTGGATTTTGGATGTGAGTGGCAGAAATTGAGAGCTGAGCTGCTGTAGGATGTGCTCATCCTGTTTTTGTGGGACACAAGAAAGCAATGAAGGGGAAGGAGCACAGACAGTGCTGCTCTGCAAGGTGGGACAGATGCTCATTCTCTTTTCTTTGATCACACACACAAAATCTGCTCATTCAAGCTTGTGTGGAAGAGAAGGATTTTGCCCTAAACAGTTACATCATTGACATTTTCAACAAAACCAGTCTTGATTGAAAGATTTTGGTCATGTCCCTAGTTAATCCCATATTTGGGAAAAAATTAGAAGATAATTTTTCTTCCAAAACTTTTTGTCGAATATGTGAAATGCTGTTCTTAATGACCATATTTTGTAAGGATGGGTGTAGTTTTTAAATAGGAATAACTAGATTTCCTATGCATAGAGTGTTTGGTTTGGGTCAATTTCCTTTTTCAGTTCTGTTTCTTTTAATCTACATGCTCTTTTCAGGGTATTACAAGCTACTTTCTAATAGTAAAACTAGAAAAAAATTATGTGAACTTGCAGATCAATATAATTTTGGTCAGAAATTGGACTTATTTTCCCCTCTGCCTATTGAACAATGAAGTGTTTGGGACTAATTGAACTCACTGATTAGAAAACAGTGTCAGTTCTTTAGATTGTGCTGGTTTTTAATTAGTGTTTTGTAATGTTATACCAAGAAAAATTTTGGAGGCTGAATTCTCTTCCCATATACATCTGTTTCCAATTTCTTCAGCTGAAGTTATTAAATGTTTACTGCCCAGCTGCATTTATAAAATACAGCCTGATAGCTGTTAATGGCACCTCTTTCGCCTTTCTGGACTTGCACAACAGCCCCCACCCCTGTTTTTCACTATTATTTTAAAGTTTGTGTGATTGCTGGGCTGCAAGGAATTGTGCTGAGCTCTAGGACTGTTTGTGCATCTGTATTATGCTGTTTGTTTTAAAGGACTGGGCAGGTAAGTAGTACTTAGAGGCATCCAGGCTGTTTTGGAATACTTGGGAAGGAAAAAACCACCACCACCACCAAGCCCCTCACAAACAAAACCCACCAGAAGTAGATGCAAAGGTTTTTCAGGAAACTACTGAGACATTCTTTTCTGGACAGTATCTTAGGTGTGGATGGAAGAGCTACTGAAGGATGCTACTAAACGTGTGTGCTGCTATTTCAAAAAGCTCTTAAAGCCCATCATGGTGGTTGGTTTGGATACCCCACAGCCTTTGGAGGGAGAGGTTGGTGTTCTGAGAAGGCAGAGCACTCCCAACCTATTTTGGTACTTCACACCATTATTTTCCCCCTGCACCATTTATTCCTCTGACTTCCAGATCTTCAAATATATATCTATGTTTTTTATATCAGTATCTGTTCCCCTCTAGGAAACTACATATTTCCCAGGTGTCTTAGCAATTAACTTCTGGATGTTCTATGAAGGAAAGACCAGATTTACCTAGTGTCAAAAGTTCGAAGATGCAGAAGGCAGGATGTGATGTTACCGCTCTGATTTATGTCTGTCTGTGGGTATTTTAAAGTGTTTGCTTGTGCTGTGTGTGTCTGTGTGCCCATGTACTGCGTGGTTATAAAAAGAACAAAGCCATGTACAAGAAAAACATGAAAAAATTGGTATATTTTCCACACCTGGTTAAGATTCCCATTGGTTATTTGGCTGTATTCAAAAGGCTAAGATTTTTATTGCTCTACTAGCAGAAGCAACCTTTCTTCATAGTGGAGCAGTACAAAGAAAGAGCACAAAAAAATCCCCACATCACAGTGCCTGAAATTCTGTTTGAACAACTGTATTGATTGGGTCTGACCCCTTTACATTTTTTTTCCATTATTTGAAAAGGTGCATCTAACTGCAGCTGAATTGAACCAACCGCAATGAACTTTCCATGAAAACTTCTTGAGATATTTCTTTAGTTCAAAGCTCTGGAATTTTAAAGAGCATTTTTAATACAAGTCTGTTGAGGTATCCTGTGCAACAACCACACTTGGAATGTTAAACTACAGGTAAATGTAAGAAGGAGGTAAGATTATAAAAGCTGCTGTGAAATTGCTGGGAGATGGTGGAATAACTTCAAGTGCTAATTATAAAGTAAATAAAACTAGAAAGTATTGAATATATGGAAAAAGTAAGTGCACATAGAAAGTATATGCACATTTGAGCACTGTTGACTTGTTATTTACATGCCAGTGCTCCTGGTTGCCTTACAGAGAGTGGAAAACAACCTCCAAAGAAAACAGAATTAGCATTTTTGGAGCAGCTGTTGGTGAAATTGTGTTACTAGATGTAAGCTTGAAGGACAATGATGTTTTCTTGAATCCTCTTACCAGGAGCTGTAGCATAAGGAACCGCTAAAAGAAGGAAGAGATTAAGAAATCAAATGTGAGTAGTGAGATTGTAGAAAATAATGGCAGAGATGTATCTGCAAGCAAGGTGTAAGTAAGAGGCTGAAGGGTGAGGGTGGCGAGCAGGCTGGTGGTGGGAAATGAGAGGTGGTAAAAAGGTGCAAAGAGCTCAAATGCATAGAGTTGGACAGCAGTAAAATGCTTCTGTGAAAGGACTTGGCCCAAGTTGTAGTGGAGAAGGTAAGAAGGAATAGCTGGGAAATGAGAATGTTTTATGTCCCAGTACAAAAAAAATACCTTGTGAAAGAATTTGAAATAATTAAACAAGGGAGTGGGATATTGGTGGTAGTAGTGGATGAAGGAGAATCAGTGATGACTTCAGGGTAGTGTTTTGGTAGCAGGACAATTGTCTTTCCTATTGCCAGTTGCTGTGCTTTTTTCCTAGACAGCATCTAAAGTTCTTTCAGTCTTGCCTTTTAATTTTTCTTCCCTGGATCCATACGGACACCATAAATGGTACTGGGTTTGGACAGATAATAGCACAAACAGTAAGTGTGAGCTCACACCTGTACATCAAAATTAACTCAGCTTGGGTTAAATCACCAAGTATTGTGTTTCTTTAATGCTGTGCAAAAACTAAGCAAACTCACCTCACATCACAGTGCTGTACATCTCTTGCACTAAGATATTTTTCTCAGGAAAAGTGCAGGGGTGACAGGCTTAAAAGCAAACAAAACCAACTTTTGCTCTGTCCCTTCAGTTGAGGGTGCCTTGACACATGGTCCCTTCTCTTAATCCCCTGACAGCTTCCAAGAGACTGATGCAAAGAGCCGTGCCAGGCTTTGATTATCAGATATTGCACTGCCACTTATTCTCTTTGTCTCCTGCAGTTTACAGAGGCAGCTTCAGTGCATAATTTAATCCCTGTACTGGGGACTGTAGCAAATCCACGGAGATTTCTACCAACCGTCCTCTCTGGCATCAGAACAACATGTGCACATCGTCTTTGATGTGAATTCCCCAACCAGAGCCTTAGAGGGACCTATAGCTTTGAAGCTGGCCTATAAATTGTGCTTTCAGGAATCAAGTTGTCAGCCTCCTCTTCAGGAAGAAAGGGAGAGTAAACTGCAAAGCAGTTGCATGAAACTACAGGGCAACTTACAGATCTGGTTTCCTTGGCCTTGGAGAATTCTTGCAGGATGTTGAGAATCCCTTTTTACCTGGCTTAGAAGCACCCTCTGTGACTGCCAGACCCATGGGCACTGGGGCTGTGATGGAGCTCACTGGAGGGGTTCCTGGTTCCAGGGCAAATGGAAGGGGAACAGGCACACCAGTGCATTTGACCTTGTTCAGGTGTTTTCAGTCTTCCAAAGCCAAGTGCTGAGACTGCACCTGTATTGCTCTTTGTGTGAGCAAATTTTCAGTGTGGTTTAGAAACAGATGAAAACTTAGCAGATGTGATGGTTGTTCTGTGACAAATCTCTGTGGCCTAACTTCAGTCCTTCCCTGAGGTGTAGGAGAACAGGCAGACTTCTGCCTTTCTATTGAGATGGAAATTAACTGGTCTTTGAGTTGAGGAATTTCAGTGGACAAGTCTTGTTTTAACAGACAAATGCACTTGCCCTTCTTGTTAGTCAGTGTCTGCTTATGATGTGTTCTGCTGTCATCTCTGGTAGTTCCTTCCACACCAACTTGAAAAAGCAAAGGGCTGGCTGGAGTCAACCAAGACGTGGACTTTGATTTTTCCTGTGTTCCCTGTCTCCATTGAGCTGAAACCATCCTGCTCCTACCCATGCCACTGCTGCTGATACTGTTGTAGCAAATGTTGCTAAAACTGACTCCGGAATTGAAACATTCACTGCACAACCTGAGCTAAATCGCCTTTCATGGTACATAGGGAGAAGCTTATGCTGCTTCATAGATCAGTCTGCAAGTTCTTAGAATGTTTATAAATGTTAGGCAGAAACAGACAAGACTGTGTAGAATAACTCTTCCTATTTTAAGCAGGTGAGTCTTAGGTCAGCATAACAGATGTTACCCCAAATCTCATCAGATGTTCATATTTGGTGTTCTGCTTTTGGGGGATGAAAGTTGTGCTGATTTTTTTCTTTTTTTCCCCAGTCAGAGCTGTATCTAGAATAGTTTAATTTCAGTTTATTTTTTTATCTTTGTGTGTTCTATTTATTTATAACTGAAACTGATGGGCTAATCAGGGAGGCAAGAGGCTGAGTGGAAGAGCCCCTCATTTTGTCTGTCAGTAGAGAGCTGTGCAGGGCTGGCCAGCTGAATCTGCTTTTCCTGGGTCTTTCCAGATCCCACCATGAATCTCTGCATGGCTGCATGCTGGTGGGAGAGCTCAGAGAGCAGCACTGCTGGGACAGAGAAGGCAGAGAGGTGAGTGGCAGCCACGGCTAAAGGATTTCAACAGTGAAATGCTGCGGTTTGAGTTTAGCTTGAGTGTCTAACCAGGAAAACCTGGAACTGGTCTATTAGGAAAGTGATCAGCTGATCTCTTAGGGAGGCATCTCACTCTCTTTCCTAGAGATAGAGCAGCTTTCGTAAGTCATGGCGAGTTCTTCTCTCTTCACAATGCACAAGCTACTTAAATTTTTTCCCTATGTATTAAAAGCTTGCAGTATGGGGAAAACAGAAAAATCTACACAAATCAAGTACAAATGATTGACCTTTAGTGGCTGCTGGAACATGGTTCTTGAAATGGAATGAGTGGAAGAGCTTGTATTAAATGCAGATTTAGTAAAACACAGTAATCAAAATCCACACTCAGTTTCTATTTACAATATTACTTTTATTTTTTCCATACTTATTCCAAGTCCTCCCCCAATAGCTGATGCTGCAATGTTTACATTCAACTAGGCAATGATAGTTCAAACTGCTGCTTTCCTTCAGCCGACTGGCTTGGAAACGTTGTCTGCACACCAGGAGTTGTACACAGAAACAGTGTCCAGGAGCACCTGGAGTGTCCCCCGGAACACTGCTGTGGGGGTACCAGAGGTACAGGGCAGATGTCCTGCTCTCCCAGGCAGGAGAGGCAGGTGATCTGTCTGACATACTAAGAGGAAAAAAAGTCTAAAAAGTTCTGGTATTTTATTCATTATATGAATGCAATGACTTTGCAGAGGAATGGATGTGTTTAATTCTTGCTGGGAGGAGTTGCTGAACTCCTGGCTTTCTAGGCATATCAGCTTGACTTGACAGCTACAGCCTTGTGCTAATTGACTCAGACCTCCAAGTGATGCATGTGCAGGGAGAAAAGGAAGAAGGGCTCGCATACTTAACTCTTTATTCTATATTTTAAAAAAGCTAAAATGATTTGTATATTCTTTTCATTATCAAAGTACACTTTCTCTTTCAAAGTAAACTGGTTTCTCTGGGAGGTGTTATTTTTAATAACAGCTCAATGCTCTAGCCAGGAACCAGTAATTCAAAAAATCACTCTTTTCTACCTAAAGGTAGAAATAACTACAGCTCCTCCCCCTCGTTAGAAAGCCAAAGAAGCAATTAGAGCCTTCTGCTGTATTACTCTTTTCTAAAACATATTCTCTATGCAACTGCTGTAGGACTAAAGATGGGTACAGTGATCAATGCTGTCACAAAAGTGAGCAATTTCTCCTCAGCCCTGCCAACACTAGCATCTATAGACAAAATCATTGTTTGAAGCTCTAGTACATCACAGAATAATGCTGATATTGGTATTTTACAACTAATGCAACATCACGTAATTCACATGTAATCTTAATAGTCAAAAATTCAAGACTGGGGCACTAACTGAATAAACCACTAACATGAAGCTTCCTTATCTGGCATGGAATAAGGGAAGGGATAGTTCAGATAACATTGTAAAGATTGGGCAGGAACAAAAACAAATTTATTTCTCCATCCAGGATTTTATACACTTTACAAAAACCAGTAATATCACTGCCCCCATAAAAATGTTATCCATGGCAACAGAAAGCAAATACTACTGTTTGTCATCTAACAGGGTCTTTTTAAAATCAAAATACAAAGATCTGTGCTGTAGCAGTCCTCCACTTTGCACTGTAACAATAAGGCTTACTGTACTTTAAATACAAAGCTGTTACATCTGCAGTTATGAACCACTGGCTTTCACAAACATCATTTTATAGTTGCTTTTTGATTCTTTTTTGTTTTCTGGAACCTCAGCTTCCTCATGTTTTTCGGTAGCTTGTAGCTCTTCTGCAGACTCCTCTTGCTCTGAATCAGAACCACTGTCAGAATCATCTGAACTCTCATCAGAGGAGTGTCCAGCTGCCTCCTCTTCTTGTTCATCTTCCTGAAACTGTAAGTTCAGATTATGAGAGAGATAAAATATTATTTCCTGGTAACTCCACTGCAGCCTTTAAAATGTCCAGTGAGATTGTTTCACTTAATGTCTTCTTTCATTTTGGTACTAAAATGGGTCATGTTGCTAAACAGAGGCCCATAAGACACAAACTCTTAGACAGAAAGCAACTCCCTGAAGTGGTTAATCATACCAGCTGTGACATGAATTCATCAGCCACTGGTTTATTTAGTTACAGCAGAAATCCTAAAGACACCATTCAGTGAGTCTGAAGTTCCAGATCACATCAGTTCAGTAATTCCAGTATTGACACTGGAATATTTGTCACAGAGTAACACAATGGAACTAAAGCTAGGCCATCAAGAATTCACATTTGTAACTGATCTCTGAAAGGACACTTAGCAAACTGCAGCATGAGGAATGCTGAAGTAATCAATGATACTGCTAACAACAATGCAGATGGTTATCCTGCCTACTTATGTATTCCTCAGCAACACCCTGATTTAATATATTAAAACTGTCACTCTGTGCCCTAATCAGACTGCTCTGGAACAGAGGTCTTCACTTCTCAGAACAACGAGAAGCATCGTCATTTATGAGCACCTAAATGAGTACACCACAGTGTACACAAACAGCAGCCAAGTGGCTGCAACAAGTTTGGCCTTTAACCCAAACCATGGAAGTCTGCATGGATTTTTAAACTCAGAAGCACCTTGTCTCAGTGAAGTGAAAGCCAAAGCATTGGCAAATGAACTCAGTACCTCGCTGAAGCCGAGCCCGCAGTGGCGCCGGTTCCGCCCCGACATGGTGCTGTCCATGCTCTGCTGGTACTGAGACTCCAACTCCTCGTTCATTTTCTTGTCTTCTTCCCCTGCATTGTCCAGGGTACTTTGGTTATGGTTATTCAAATTAACAAAGACACCAAATTACAGGAAGTCACATTTTCAAAGGCAAGAAGTTTAAATGCAACCATTCTAAACTAGGATCCAGTATTCCTGCATACAAACCATCAGACTTTAAAGCAACAGTACCAAGAGTGCAAGCAGGATGGCTTGGATACAAAGAGGAAGTTCCTGAGACCTGATGCATTCCACAGTTGCACTATGCAGTGTTATGTTCTATAGAACGAGGTAAATGTAATCAGTGTGAGTTCTCTGTGCTTCCAGCCAATACTGCAACATGCCCCAGCAAGGAGAAACTTTGTGACCTTCACTACATAACATGGGATTACTGTGATGAAATCATCCCTCAGATATAGCATCATGCCTTGGGACAATAGCACCACTCTTGTTTATGGAGCTGTATCTAAAACTGTTTCATGCATCCCAAATTACAAGGAGCAGTTACTACAGCTCTGCATTTTTCCATCCTTAGGAATTAGCAAAAAACTTAATTTTCATGAGCTACTTCTATAGCCCCTTTATTTACTTGAGTAAGCGGTCTAAAATAGTCAAGGTTCCTATGTACTTGGAAAAGGTAGGAATCTCTTAATTCTCCCCAGGAGGCCTACAACATTAGCTTTTAATTTGTATTTCTGTGAAGCTGAAAGGTTGTATTGCACATCCACACTTCCTCATTTGGAAATTAGAGCTGTATGTTATTGTAAAAGGACAAGAGCTCTATGTTAGACAAAGAAGTGTTAAAACCCCCAGCATTTTAACTTCTTGCTATTAACAAATGAGTACTGGTTCTGTATGACTTCAAGGAGAAGCATCACTTCCTTTCTAGAAATGCAGGTATGAAGGAGTGATTCTCAGTCTCTGTATGCTAAGAGCAGCAGCACCTGCAACCAATCCTCAGGCTTATTTTGGCCCATAGATAATTTTTCATCATGTGAAAAATGATCAGTGGAGGGCATCAGGGAAAGTTTTCTGGAGTGCTGACAGCTGCTATTCCACAAGGCTTTATCAAGGCTTCTCTCAGGCAGTGCAGTCCAACCCAGCTTGGTGCCATGTACTTTGACTTCCCAAGAAAGCATGATAAGGAGTTACCATGGTCCTACAAGACATGCAATTATTGCTGACTGCCTTGATCTTGCAGATGACCTTGCAGCTTTTACGTCTTTGCTTTACAGCTTTTCCCTCATTGCTTTAGGGCAGAGATCTTTCTATTCAATAGGTAACCAGGTCAGGGACAAATCAACCCCTGTTCTTTTCTATGTACATAGTTTGGATATCCTGGCACACACTGGACTTTAAAAGGCAAGTGAGTGCAGTCACAGAAACCATTTGTCAGTAATCTGACAGAAATAAGGAACTTCTACAACTCCACAGCCTGACCCATCTGCAGCTGCAGCCATGAATCTTGAAATCCTTCCCTGCCATATCTACCAAGCTCAGAGCACTGGAATGTTCCTAAATAAGGGTTAGATTTCCAACTTTGTATCAGCTGTTGGATAAACTGACCTGTCCTGAAGTGAGAGGTTGATCTGTGGTCTCCGATAACAAGGCGGCCAGTATGTTCTTTCTAAAAGAAAAGGCAGTTTGTTTTGGAGCTTTAGGGTGCACTGACAGCTCTGCCAACATCCTGGACATCTTGAATGGAAAAGGTTTGCTGTCAAACCCTGCCACCCAACTGCAGGACTGGAAGCTTTCCTAGCTAACAGCTGCTGCCTCTAGGTAAGTTTGTTTCATCTTTCTTTTGCTGAATTGTCTGAAAAAGAAACCCCAGCAACTACACACCCTTTGGTCTTCCCAGACCCCAGAGATAGTTCTATTTCACTCTGTTTCTTGCCACTGATACAAAAATTATACTACACGATGCTAGACAGGTGTATTCAGGTTCTGATCATTTACCCTTTGTCTGACACTCTGCAACAGTTCAGGCCGTGCATCTTACGATGATCCCGCTTTCAGACTGGTCACAGTGTCAGGTAAGCCCTTCACAGTGATGATTAATTTATTGGCTCAGTAGTTGCTCATTAGCAAATGTGTCCCAATAGGCAAGAACTGGCATTACACAGCAAGCAGCATTAAGTACCTAAGCAGACATTCAGATTAGTGGTAGTGGGATGCTTTAATGGGGCACTGTATCCCCATCCACTACAAAGTCCTAACCTTCATCTCTTTAACACAGCTATTTTAACTTACAAAATTACCGTATTCAAGCAAAATAAGTTACTACAGGTAAAAATGGTATTTTTTGAAAGTAAGTAAAAGTGCAATACTAAACCACCATTTTATACATTAAAAAATCATTATTACATTTAACCAGTTTTGGAGCATTTTTTGCAGCAAGCGTAATAGAAATTTAGTTTTAGTATATCTTCTCTCTAAAAATATTCCCTAGGTTTACTACTTTAGTGGTTCAGTCTTTAAGCGACCACTCTTATAAAAAAGTTTTTCCAGTGACAGAGGAATTTACAGACCTAGTAGGTAGGCTTGTTAATTTGTAACAAGGCCTGGCTCTCGGAAGCGCCAACAAGTAATTTTACCAGCCGGTCTGAAAGCATTTAAGGCGTGGGGCGGGGATGAAGCTGCGGCGCAGGACTCGACAACTTCCGAGCGCGGTTTTGTGTAACACGGCTGCTGCCACAACAGCGGTGAACCCCAAATCCTCCTCGAGGAGAGCCCCAAAGCCGGGCAGTTCGGGGTTGCTGTCGCTTGGCTCAGATCGCCCCGCAGAGCCCCGGTCCCCGTGCCCGCCCCCGTGGGGGCGATGGGCGGCGCGGCGGCCTCACCTTCGCGGCGCCCATCAGCCGCAGGAATTTCTGCTTCCGCTCCTCGTTGCCCAGGTCCGCCGCCTCCCAGCTGCTGGAGCCCTGCGGGAGCACACGCTCACTGCGCCCGCCCGCCCCGAGCGGCCCCTCCGCCCCGCCGCAGCCCGCCCGGGCGGCCGCGGCCTGCCCGCGTCCCGCCGGGGGCTCCGCCGCCGAGCCGCGGCCCGGCCGCCGCCCCCCGCGCCGCCAACCCCCTCCCGCCGCGCCGCCGCCCCGCGCCCGGTTACATCGGGGGAGGCCGCTCGCTTGAGGCCGTGGTGGCTCTGGGACTCCCTGGCGGAGCTCATGGCCAGGCTGGCTGACCGGGCCGCGCTGCCGCCTTCCTGCCGGAGCCGCTCCCGCGGGGCGGGCGCGGGGTGCGCCGGGACCGGTAGTTCCGGGCGGGCGGCGGCGGCGCGGCGCGGGCGGGCGCGGACTGCGTGTCCCAGAGGCCTCCGCGGCCGTGACGGCCGGGCCGGGCCCCGCCTCGGGGCGGGCGGTGGCGCTGCCGGGACACGGTGCCGGCGCTTTCCGGCACTTCCCGGCGCTTCTCGCTTCTGTCGGCTCTCGGGAGCGGGGACCCTGCCCGCTGCTCAGCTCGCTTCAGTGCCCGCCGGTCCCTGCTCGTGTGCCCCGCGTGGAGCGCTGTGTGCGCAGCTCCAGGTGTTGCCATGATCCCCTCAGGGCCGCTGGCTGTTTGCCGCCACTGCTGTTCATCACCCCCACACGTGTGCCAAACACAAATGAGGCACTGTCCCCACATTTATCACACCTCAAAGGCGGGTGCCGAGAAGGGGATGCCAGACTCTTCACAGTGGTGCAGGATGAGGAGCAATGGCCATAAACAAAAAGTTCCCCTTCAACATGAGCAGAAATTTCCTTACACTGAGGCTGGCAGAGCGCTGACCAGGCTGCCCAGGGAATCTCCATCTCTGGAGACATTTAGAAAAACGAGTGATTTTTTTTTTTTTTGACAAAGAGCCAATGTTAGTGTCTTAATTAGATCTCTTTGAGCAGGTTAGATCCATTCCAACCCAAACTATGATGATGATATTATATATGCTATGAAATATGATGTGATATGTAGAATATAATTATTTTCAATGGCTGTTTATACAGAACAGCACTAGGATATTGATGTTTTATTTCATGTTTGTGTTACTGCTCTGCTTCAGTGTGCAAAACCAATCAGAAAGGCACAGTTGTTACATTTGCTTTCTACAGCTTCTGTGGTTCTTGTTTAACAATGATAAATGAGCAGAAACAATAATTAATCTGAGAGAATCATATATTTGCATCTTTAACCTCATTTCATGTATTTAAATGTACAGACTATTATATAGAAACTGTAGGAATGGATTGATTTAAATTTTAACATTTAAAAATTGTTTCTAACAAGAGGAGTAAAATTGCAAAAAAACCCTGAAAATGATATTACTTTGTAAATTACAAACTCCATTTTTAGTAGTATCTAGCAGCCTTTTTAGTCTGTTTAACTTAATAAGAAGCATGGTAATCTAAAACCAGTAAAACTGTATTTTTTTTTTAAGTTTAGTTGTTGTTAGTGTTTCTGTACCCTTAAAGACCTGTGATCTCAACAAAAAAACAAGAGTGAAATTTTAACTTCATGGCTATACTTCCCTTGTAGGACAAACAGAGAAGGTTTGTCTTTGGGAAAAAAAGGTGTAAAAATTAAGACTGCTCAAATCAGCTATTATAACTGCGTTTTAGTTGTGGCTTATTGTTAGGTTCAAGTCTTTTTTGGGACAACCGAAATGAACTAATGTTTATGTGTCTGACCAATGGTTTGTTAATTTTGTTTTGTTTATATTTTGAATAATGATATGGTCGTTATTGTTCCCTTGTTTAAAATGCTCTGTTTTTGCAGGGAAAAGGTACCTTACCAAAGAAAGACATCCTAAACATTATATGGCAGCCATCTGCCTATGGGATCACTTAAAAATGGAGTCATCTGAATGTTAAAAAAATGTGGATTCTAGTATCAGAATGGTTACGTAAATGTTTATCTTCTGCAGATATTACAGATATGTCTGAGGATGTGTGACTCATGAGCTTTATATAATTCCAGTAAACTAATAAATGGTAAGAAAGGAGTTCTGAAAAATCCTGTCATGCTGGGATTCAGTGTTATATTTGCTGCATTCTTTTGAGCCACAGTGAAATGTCATTATTCTCAGAAGAAGGGACACTGAGTTTCTAAGGAAAAACATGTCTTTTCCAATCTCCGAGGCTGTTCTGGAATACAAACAAAACAATAGGTAAGGAATCTGGGCAGTATTTGTGAGAGTTTTGCCATAGTCTCTCTGAAGACACTGACCTGAAGTTAACATTCAATTCACAGGGGCGAGGTTTTGTCCTGAAGCACAAACTGGCTGTGATGCAGAAACAGAACCTCAAGCAAATGGCTGCCTGTGTAGAGGGAGGAACAATGAGGTTTCTTGTTGGTCACTAGCAGAGGCAATGAGGTAAGAAAAATGACAAGTAAGGTAACAAAATTATTTGCTGTCATACACAATTATCCCCTTGGACTTTTCAATATGTTGCTGCTGCTGTGGTGAGCTGCAGGTGTTCCCTGTGGATGGGAGCCATCCATGTGGGTGCAGGGTAGGTACACACCAGCCCTGTTACAGGACATGCCAGAAGAATCACTTGAATGAGAAGCTTCCAAGTTTTGAAGCTCAGCAGTCTGCATTGTAAAAACTTCCAGGCGGACAAAACCTTGTCAAGGAAAAAAAACCTTGTCAAGGAAAAATAGTTCTGGAATTAAGTGAAAACAATTAGATGGAATGGCACAAGGTGAAGTGCAGTGAAATGAACTGAAACTTGCTGAAATGATACTCACTGAAATCATGAGATCTCATTTCCTTTCGTGGAAAGGGATGGGGGTGG
This sequence comes from Camarhynchus parvulus, assembly GCF_901933205.1. Classification (NCBI taxonomy): domain Eukaryota; kingdom Metazoa; phylum Chordata; class Aves; order Passeriformes; family Thraupidae; genus Camarhynchus; species Camarhynchus parvulus. The sequence goes on along the minus strand of NC_044575.1, from coordinate 12,615,214 downwards.
GAAAGTTGAGTCCTAACAAGATGTTGTGGAAGCAGTTTCATGAGTGAAGATCCTGATATACATTCTGCACTTTTTTTTTAAAATTTAATTGGGTTTTATCTTTTTCTGTAGAAATAGGGTAGAACTAGATCTGACATCCAAATAATTTCTCATAGTACAATGTGGTAAGGATGTCTTTGCCATGCAGAGATTGACTGAGCTGCAATAATACAACTATCACATAGTGACCAAGGCAGTGGTCAGCCCTGGCTTGGAAGCCATGGATACAGGGTTGTATCTTCCCCTGTTTAGTCCTGACTCCGCTCAAGACTAAGTGGCTTTTGGCAAATTATCTTGCTTTTCTGATTTATCTGCGAAATTAGGATAATATATCTGCATGCCAGCATTAAGAATTAATTATCAGTTGCAGAGTGTGTGTTCAAAGCAAAGTATAAGTGCTAAATATTAGCTGTAGAGTAATTGGACTACTGTAATTTATAATATGCTCACTGACATTGGCTTATAAAAGAGGATCAACCTCTTCTCAAGTGCTGTAGAATGTTTAATTGTTACTAATGAACTTCTGATACTCAAAGTAGCTATCACCATGAGGCAGGGAATGCTGCCAGTACCTGTCTGAGAGAAAGCTGAACAAGGAAATGAATGCCTTTTTTTTTAGCTTGGAAAAAACCCAAATATATACACATACTCCTACTTTAAGTGCACAGTTTAAATTACATTCTTTTTAGACAAAAAGCTTTATTTTATATCAAATGGAAACATGACGTTACCCTACCTTTTCATCTCTTTCAACCTATTTAAGCTGAAAATGCTTCCTGTTTTCTGAGCAGCTTTGCTTACTGCAATATATGGAGGGTGCCACAGGGAAGAGAGGAAAATATTCTGAAAGTGTAGGAAAGGAAGTGTATATCACTGAAAGTGAGGAAAGAAACTCATTTACTGAAATCTGACTTGCCCAGCAAACTTATCCCATGCATTTTAGTGGCTCTATATCTGCCAAAAGTTCAATTCCAACCTCTTGTTTTCTTTTAAGGGGTTGGGAAGAAGGAGAGACAAGCTGAGAGCCGACAAAGAGATGTCAACAGAAGGATTGCTGACAAGGGAGCATCAGTTGAGCGAGGGCAGTCGTAGCTGCTAACATTTAAAAAGCCCTTTCAAGAACTAACAAAAAAAAGGATAGAGAGGTCCTCATCTTGAAATGGCTTTTATATTTCTGAACCTGTTGTAAAAGCTTTTTTAGAACACTTCCCATTTAAAACCAAAGTAGTTTCTATCATAAACAAGACAGACAGCACATCAATACAAAGACTATCTTCACTCACTTTTATTTCTGGACTAGCAGAAAAAAACGTTTTTCAATACCACAGAAAAAAGTATTGTTGCCCTGTTTAACAAAGGAAGAAAACAAAGATTGGAGAGATTATGTCCTTGAACCTAGGTCTGTGCAGGCTTCTAGTAACCCTGCATGCATGTATTAGGCTTCTACAAAGATTTTTTTTTTAATTCCCACTTTTAACACCATAAAAGGTATGTTAAGAAGCTTTGTTTTGATACAGTCCTAGTGCAGACACTTCTCAGGTGGCTTTTATATCAGTGTAGCCAGGCAAGGCCAACAATGTATCTCCTACTTGGAGTTGATGTGAACCAGCTACCCCAAAATAAGGAAATAGAGTGGTTTGCTTTCTTAAGATTTTACATTGCATTAAACTGACCAGGCTTCTTCACTTCCCGCTGTACAGGGTACAGTGCTAGAATGCTGTAGCTGAGTAAAAATCATTTTTATTTTAATGAAAATACAGCTTTATATATCTCGCTTCTTTCCTTTTTCTTTTGTGCTTGCTAGCACATAAAAGCTCCAGTAAAGACAGGACGTGTCACAGAAAGTATCTGCCAAGTTAAATTATTCTACTGTGAGGCTGAATGAGGAGAAAATCTTCAGTATTATCAAAATTAATTGTGTTTGTTTAGAGTGGAAACTCTGTAGATCCTTCCTTGGGTGCATCTTCTGTTTCCTTTGGTATACTGTTTCATCCATCTGTAGTAAATGAGAATACTTTAAGGAAAAGAGAATCTTAACATTTTTATCTTTTTGTCTTAATTAATTTATCTTGGGCGTAATTTGAAGATGGTGTGGACAAACCACTCCTTAACATACTCTAGGTGAGTAACACTGCTGGAAAGGTTGAACAAAATTAACATTGTCCTTTTTTGAGACTCACAGTGCTGTGTAAGCCAAAGTCTTTGAAGTCTGCTGAAAATAGTCTGTAAACAGAGTTTGTCTCTTCATATAACTGTTTCTGTTCCTAACAGCTTTGAATCTTTTATTGGATGAACAAAGAGAAATTAGAAGGAAATGTAAGTGGTATGGAAAAACTGTGACTCTGTTCTCCTTCCTAACCCTGTATGATTGTAGTGGTTTCTTCTCCCTAGGGATGACAGTAACATTTGTGGAAATGGTCAGTGGAAAGGAGTAAGAAATAGCTCCAGGTATCTTTATCCTGCTGGTTTCTCTTGATCCTTAGAGAAATATTTTAAAGGTGTGAAAAAAACAGGTGTGCTAAAGCTCTGATGTATCTGCACAGCTCCCAAGTCAGGGTCCTTTTTGAAAAGAAATGTTTCTCCTCAACTTTCATCATCAGTAGAGCACACAGACTTTTCATATGTACCCAGTGTCCAAATAACCTTTGAAGACTGCAGAAGATGATTTTTCCTGTCAATATCTGCACCTCCCTGGTAGAGCTGTATCACAATACTGTCCCCTGCCACTGCATCAGAAAGATTTTTCCTGCTGCAAAAACGGTTTCATTAATTTGTGTCCTCACAGTATTTGTTTAAAATGTGTATCACTCATTACCCCTGTTATTTAGCCAGTTTGGATGTGTTCCGTGACTTGTGTTCCTTAAAACACAGGCAGAGTGTCTCCTTGGCAATGCTGATTTTTGCTCCTTTTAGGTACTGGAAGATCTCTATTTTACAAAGGACATACAAATACATATTTGCTTTATCCCTCTGCTGGGCTCATGGGTTATTAATTGTGTTTCAGTCACAGCCTATTGGCTTTGAGTGACTGCCAGAAGCACGAAAATAAAAGAGAAATTCATTACTCTCTTTTACCTGTTTAATACCAACATCTTATTTCTTACATCAAGCCTTTAAAATTAATGTAGTGATCTTTTCAAAATCTACACTCTATTAATAAACTATAAACTATATGGCAGCATTGCTAAGAACTACTGTACACTCTGCCTGTACTAAAGTAGACTTTACCATTTTGATATTCATACTCTTAATAATAAATGACAGTAAGTTGCAGGTGCAATACTGTACCAATTTATGTACATTTTGACTTTGAGCATGGAAATTTGCAGCCCAAGCATCAGGATATTTTTCTTAATCTGAAATAATAAATTTTAAATCAATTAACCTAGGCATGAAAGAGTATGTCCACTTAAATGATGGTATTTTATGACAAGCCTGAGACTGTCATGGAATTGTGGGCAGGACAAAATCCTTTACATTAGGATAGTGGTAGTGACATACAGGCACAGTGTGACAGGAAGAAAAATATGCTGTTCCACTGACTTTATGCCACCTTCCCTGTTTTGCTGGGGGCATAACAGGAGCCTGTTTCTATGTTAAGTAATGCATCACTTCTAAAGCATTTGGGATCCAAAGTGGAAGGTGTAGTATAAATGCCATGTCTAATGCTGGTAATTTACTAGAAATAAGTTCTGTACAAAAGACTGAAGATTTTGTTTGAAGGAAAGGACAAGAAAAGTAAATGTAAGGCTGGCTGCTGGCCCTGAATATCTTAGTGATTGCCTGGAGTGTGATAGTCTGAAATGTTCCTGTATGTTGTTAAAAGTGGGATGTGTATCATACAAAATCCTAGCACACATTTCACAGAAATATGTAGATGGGAAAGCACCACCTGGGGGCCATCCAGTCCTACCTCTTGTTCGGTGCAGGTCCAATTAGAGCAGGTTACACAGGGCCATGTCCAGTCAAGATGGACTGTGTCCAAGGATGCTGATGCCACAGTGTTTCTTGGCAACCTAGCCCAGTGTTTGAGTACCCTGAAGGTAATATTTTTTTCCTTATATTGAATTGGAATAGTTCAGCTTGTGTTCATTGCCTCTTGTCATGTCCCTGTGCATCCCTGCAAGGAGCCTTGTTCCATCTTCCCTGCACCCTCTTGTTAGGCTGCTGCAGGCAGCAATAAGCTCTCACCTTCAACTGCTCTTCCCCAGGCTGTGCAAGCTCAGCTCTCTCAGCTTCTTTTCTATCTTGTATATCACACTGCAGCCTCCCAGTTGTCTTGCTTCACTGTTTCAATATCTGTCTTGTCCTGGGAAGACCAGAGCTGGACCATTGCTCCTGATGCAGTCTCTCAAATGCCAGGAAGAGGGAAATCACCAGGTCCCTCAACCTGCCGGCAGTGCTTCTCTTAAAACAGCCTGCGATGCTGTTGGCTGCCTTTGCTGCCAGGGCACACTGCTGGCTCATGCTCAGTTTGTCCACAGGGACCTCCAGTTTTTTTTCCCTGCAAATAGGCTTTCTAGCCAGTTGGCCCCCAGCCTGTACTGTTGCATGGGGTTATTCCATCTCAGAGGCAGGACTTTGCATCTTAGTGTATTGAATTGTAATTGCAGAATTCAATGTATTGAGTTATAATTTTGTGCTTGTAAGAATTAATAGCTCTGAGTTTGCCATTGGGGAATAGCAGTGGTGTGCCTTCTGAATAGCCTAAATAATGCAGAATTATGCATAATATGACTTATTTTTGGATAGCCAGTTTAACAAAACCACCCAAAGCTGACAATGTATCAGGTACATCCTGGGATAAATAAATGACAGAAATCATAGTAAATTACCAAAGAAAGGATAGCGAATTGTTTCCTGAAAGCTTGTAATTTTTTCAGACTAGCAATGCTTCATTTTTCTTTTGTACATTTATAAATGAAGTAGGCTGTGCTAATTTGGAGGCAAAACCAACACTACTTTGTGGCTATTCTGTTTATTGATCAACAGAATATTTAATTTTTCTTGTTAGACTAATATAGTGGGGAATATTCTTATTAATGAAAGGGTTCAAACTGTACTTCATTCTGAGGATATTGAAATACTATTTAATGTTATCCAGTGTTGTCATTGCATATTGAATGATTTTTGTGTAATGGCTGTTCATGACTTTCATGTGTACATAAATTCTCAAACTAGAAACTAATTACTTTTTTATATTCTATGTCAATCTTTATAAAATATTTTATAGACATTAAGAATTTTAGAATTATATGAGCAATTTTGTTGAAAATAGTTTTAGTTTTGGTTTGGTTTTTTTGGACCATCATAATGAAGATGGTTTTCTTTGTGGCTAGAAACCCCCTCAGAGGAAACACAAATCTTTATTCATGCTTTCTCCCCACTGTTCATTCATGTGCCTTTTTTAAGAATCTTGAAATTTGTCAGAAATGAGTCTGGGAGGATGAATTCAACAGATCTCTGTCCATGGTCTGCTGTGTCTTGCTCCAAAGGGCTCTATGGCTGCAGCGTTAGGAAAAATTTGGCGTATTGTAAATTAAACCTCGGTGCTGCAGGCTCTCAGCTAGGAGATGTTATCCAGAAAGCCAGCATTTCTGGTTCTGCCTGTGATTTTCAGCTGATGACCCCCTTTGCTAATGAAGCATGCAATCCTAATTTGGCATGGGCCACAGGTAGGACGGTCCTCTTGCAGGTGAAATGTCATTTGCCACATTTTGCAGAGTATTAGTCCGAACCTATATTTGGTTGGCACCTGTGCTCCTGAACTGGCATCCCACCTTGTGAGAAGGCAGCATGCCACTCTGACAGATGGGGAGGAATGTGAGCATGCCAGCAAACCAGTGTATGCATCAAGGGGTCACATTTCTCTCCAGGAATGTTGAAATACCGGTACACGCAGAGCTTCTGTATCTGAGGCACACGTGTTTCTTGGCAACGACCAAAGTTCCTGCTGAATATCTTGGCACGGGACGTAAGGAAGCTTAGTGAATTTTCATGGCTTTCATAGGGTTTCTACACCATGGGAGCCTACATATAATTTCTGCTAAGAATGGCCCTGTGAATGTAAACAGAAGAGGGAATCTATTTTGCAAATTATTCTTTCTTATTAATAGATTAAGAACTGTTAAAATGCCATCATAGCTTTCATGGATAATGATTCTTTTGATTAGTTAATGGTTGGTTTATCCTGGTCTGAGAGCAATAGAACGTGTGTTTTGGCAATCAACTCAAAATGTGAATGTCACAGCTTAAACTTCTACCACTTCTTTCTTGTACTTTATTTTATTTTAATTTAGAAGTAAATTCTGGAATCCCATCACACTTTTGTGCTTCATCAAGAAATTTGCTTTTTTCTGTGTTCCCCCTAATGATATAATGTATTAAAATTAACTCTGGGATGTTCCTTTATTTTCCTGAAGGTAATTCTGAATGGTTTATTTCAGTGTTTTTACTTTTTTCCTCCAGAATTACTGTAAAGCTTTTCTATTTCATCCATTACAGCACAGTGTTTTTCACATTTGAATAGCTGCATCAACATGAATCCTTTATAAGGACCTTAGAAACAAACTTTGCCAAGTCCCAGAATACAGAAGCTGATTCACATCCCAATACTCAGCTGCCTCATGAATAAAGGAGAGTCTGTGCCTGACACTTTGAAGCTGTAGCTGTTAAACCATACAGACTATTTACCTCAATAAATCATTATAAGAAACTAAGGTACAATTATACCCACAGAGAAATAGAATTCAAAACACTGATTTATGTGGTTCAGTGCCTGTTCCTTTTTCCATCATGTTTTGAATTTTATGCATGTTTGTCATCTTTGGCTGCTTCCATGTATCTTTAAACTAATAGGTCTTGCTTTTTTAGCATTCCTCATTAGGTTTGTTATTTCAGTTTGACATACAGACATGATTTGCACACTGTACAAAGTTTTGCATTTAAAATTAACTATCTAATTTCTTATGCTATAGACCAAAAATGGAAAATGTGTGTAATTTGTTTAAACTAACATACCCCCTTCTCTGGTTAATTTGTGACCATCTAAGCTGAAATCCCATATTAGCTGAGAATTTTTTTGTTGCTTATTTGTGAGATCTGCAGAGAAATTGTGATACAAAGGAATCCATCATTGTGCTTTTCAGAATGTGCCTGCTAATCACAAGGAGATGTAAGCATGGGAAATTACATTTGGAATAATTTCCTCAATTTCTTTACCTCTTGAAGAGGCAAAATGAATCTAAAAGATAAAAAATCAGTGAGATGAAAGTGCAGCCTCAGAGGAAGGAGTGGCACTGAAACCAACAAATAATTCCATATGAAATGGTAGGAGTAAGGTAAATATATCTAGGAAGGGAAGTCCGAGAGCAGCCACAGGCTCTTGGGCCACCCAAGCCTTCAAGAGAGTCCAGTGTTGTTCTCTCAAGCAACTGGCTGGGGAGTGATTTAATAACCAACAAATGTTCCTCAATAAAACTTCAGAAAGTCACCAAATATTGAAACCAACATTTCAGATATGAACAATAGTAAATATGCTGCAGTTCCAAATGCTTTATGCCTGGCTAATAACTTTCAGTGCTGATGCTTGGGTGGATCCAAAGGGTCTGAAGTGAGGGTGTGTCAGGCCACCTGCCTGATCCCAGGGGTTTGGATCAGAGTAGTGCTTTTCTGCACTATTGAGAGGGAGCTATAAATCCATCATTATTTCTGGAGTGATTTATAACATGAAGGTTTTTGGGCTGTGTGTATCTTTCATCTATCCAGCTAAAAAAGCTGTGTCTGTTGTAGACGGGTTTGGCCATTTCAGACTATTTTTGCTTTACATAACAGTAATTTAAGTGAAAAGTCTAAACACTCCATCTGTATTTTCATTATCTTACACTGAATTCTGTAAGATATTAAATTCATAAGAGAATATGCATCTATAATCTTTATATAATACATGAGTAAAAGCACAGTCTTTTTCATACGGTCTGTGATTTGCATAGATACATATATGTATATAAAACTCCTTTTGTTGTGTTTTTGTCTCCATGAATCTGCAGGAATGGTGTGAGGAAAGAATATTATACCTAAAGTTTCCACATGCAAATGATGTTACTTATTGAGCACTGAAAACTCATATAGGGTGTTCCATAACCTTGTCCCCAGTAATCCAAGAGTCTATAACATACTGCTTTTACAGTCTGCCAGCATTTAGAAGTTTCTGTCATCATGTCCATGGAGTTAATAATGCTTTTGTAGTATTGAAGTAGAGGTTTGCTTTGCAGTGCAAGTCACATGGTAGCCATGCTATGAACATTTCCACTGCTTACAGAACAATATGTTTATTAAACCTATCTGTTGAAATTCTGTTATTAAAGCTACATATTCTAGGGCCTTGTAATATTTTAATGTTATTTTTCCTCTGTTCCTAGTGCCCTGGAATAGAGATTCCTGCTCAATTATAAAAATAGCAATGTCATCAATGAGTAAGATTCTTATTAGGTATTTCCATTAATAAAATTTAAGATTATTGATTTTTCACATTGTTTTATAGTTCAGTGCTACCATGTAATAAAGAGCTATTTCATTTTGCAATCTACTGAAAAGAATCTCATCCTAAGTTGAAAAAAATTCTGAAATATTTTCAGCACTTTTTAAAATTTCAAATATTTAATAGGTTATGTCAGCTCAGGTGACTTTGCAACTTCAGTTTTTCAGTTGGCTAATCAATAAATAGAAATGCATGCTGAATGCTGTTTAAAGTTAGGGATTGTTCACAGTGAAAACTGCAACATCTTCTCAACTATTGGGATGCCACAGAAGCTCAGGAAATTGGTTCTGCCAGAACTCAGACCAGAAACTGGCTATTACATGTGAAACTTTGAATCAGCTCTCGAATAATACACATCAAAAAAAGAGAGTATTTTAATTCCTGGTAAAATCTCTTACCAAGATTTCTAAGGGCCATGTACTCTCAGATGTGTCTCAGGTTTGAAACACAAGTTCTAGAGCAGTATAAATTTTGCACATTATATTTTATTTAAGTAATTGTGCAGGTGTAGCCAGCACATGGACGCAACTTTAGTAGTGTAGAAGGGTTGTGTCCATCTTCCCCAATGAAGAACTTCACATGTAGAAAGCAACCTTATGATCTCATCACAGTACAGGGCTTGAGCTGATTAAATTAAATCAGTGTAATTAAGCATAACTTTTGTATGTAGACAAATCTTCAGCATTGAATGAACACAGACCAAGAATAAACTTGCTCAGTTTACAAAACAGTCTGTTAGCTGCAGCCTATCACGCAAATAGGGAGATGGGTTTTAAATAAACTTAATGAGTTAATGATGCAACACTGGATGTGTTAAGGAGGGCAAGATATGTCCCAGGAAAACACTGTGAATATTAACCTTAGGCACCTGAACCAATTTGTTCAGGCTGGATGCTGTTTTTGTGGCTAGTTTGCAGAACTAGTATCAGTAAGAAAATACAGTTTTCTGCAGCTTTTTTCCAAGCTTACCTTCTATTAGCAGATGCCTTTCACTCACCAAAACTTTAAGTTCAAACAAAGGTTCTTTAATTCTAGCAATGATTCTTCAGAATATCCAGGGATTACATATAATAGATTGTGAGTATAGCGTGAGCAAACAAGGCATCAATAATAACCTTCTAGCATGGTTTTATCTGGATGTACTGAATTACAAGGAAAACAGTTTTGGATTTTTTCCTAAGTCTCGTGGATCACAGATTGCGTGTTTTAAAGTGGAAAGGGAGTAGCCAGACAAAGGAAAAGAAACAACATAAAAAGCCTTAAGTTTGCATGAGTTTCATTATGCTGAAATCCTAACCTCAAATCAATAAGAAATCCTTTATCTGACACATATTGAGGGATTATAGACTCAACATTTTAGAGGATGTGTTTGAATAGCATTGATATCAAAACCTTCTGAAAACTGCAGGTGGATTATGAGCTGTGTACTGTTTATATCTGCAAGTACAAGCAGCTGAAGAATTATTTATATCTAGTCTATCTCTGCTGTAGTTTTGCAACTATGCTACATTTATTTCTTAGGAAATAATTAGTAGGGAGTATGTGTGGGTGTCTGTGTTGGTCAAGTGGTTAAGGCATAGGGAGTTGAGAGGTCAGAGTTTTCCTTACATTTATGAGACAGATGGTTTTTGTGTGTGGGTTAAATCAAGTCTTTGTTTTGTATCTCTGTTTCTCTGTAGGTACAGCACATGTAGACACAGCAGTGGTTTATTGGCAGAACTCAGTGGGCTCTTACAAGATGTGTTTTAATATTTTTGAAAGGTGGATGTAGTTAGCTTTAAAGGTACAATATGGCTCCACTAATTGTTGGGATTTGAAAAACATTTCATAATGGGCAATGCTGCTCTTCCAAAAAAGTGATGTCTTCCAGGAATCTCTGCTTAGTGAGTCTGGGAACAACAGTGAAGACACGCTGCTTAAGCAGTTGTGTTTGAAATGGACCAGTACAGGCTGCTCTCTGCATTTTCAACTGTTCAAACAACTTTGGTTTGCTGTGGACTGTTAAGGGTGCTGAATGCCTCAATGCAATAACCATTTATTTGTGTGCTTTGTGAGCTGTGTAACTTATTCTGGGACATTTAAAACAGTGTTTATTGGATAATCTCTTACTATAAAGTGTTTCTTGGACAGCCCTTAACATCTATTCTCTGTTAAAAGAAAGATAATAGATGCAAATATGTACCAAAAAAAAAGAGGAACTTGAAAACAGAAGAGAAGGAAAATTACTGTAATGAGCAAATCATTGGTCTATATAATACATATTATAAACTCAGGGAAATGCTCTAATATTTGATTTAGGAGACACTCATTCCAGAAAGCCCTTGGGAGTCTGAACAGTGTCTTATCAATTATTTTAACAATTTCAGCCCTTTGTTCCCTATTGATGGCCAGCTGTCCTAAAACTGAGAAATGTGGGGAAGCTATACTTTTAAAGAGGAACTTAGATAATGAATGTCTGTTTTCTCCTTGGGATTCAGGAGAAAAAGGTTTTGCATATTGAATAAAAACCTGTGATATACTTCTAGAAGGATGTTTATAATATTCCTAAAATTAGTCATCTGTTAATTTTCATGTCAAATGCGAAGAGACCAGTGGCAGCAGTCTTGTTCATGCAAATCAGGAGAACTGTGGACTACTGAAAGTAAAAAAGGAGCAGCCCCGGATCTGCTGTTATAATATTCCTTCTGTTTGACAAGCCTATGCATTATATTTAATGTGTATATTTCATATATGCTTTCTTTTTTAAATGAGCATTCAGAGTGTTCTCCTTGGCTGCCACTGTGAAGTACCACATTTAGTTCTGTGTTTAAGTGATGTGTCTTTTAGTTTGTTTGTTTTTAATAAAGTTTTAAATCTGTATTTCCTCATGTTTCTGTCAGGATAAATCAAAACTGTCTGTTTTAAGGACTGACAAAATTTGAACACAATTCATGTGTGATCAGACTTTAGCAGGTAAGTTTTTAGCACATCCAAGGCTGTGTAAGGGGAATTTATTTGGAGCTGTTTATTATTCTGACTGGTGTCCTTGGGCAACAATAAGAATGACAAAATCTCTGCTGGACAAAATGACAAAGCATATAATTTGATGATAGTTAAAGTAAAATGGTGGGCAAGTTTGCTTGCAGAAATACAGCAGGAAAAAAAAGAATAGGTAACACCTAAAATAAAATCTTACCTTTTGTTGGAAGATTGTTCTGGATTTAAGCAGGTGCAGGATTCTTTCAGGGTTTTCATGGCACTAGCACATCTCTGTAGAGCTCAGCAGAAAACATCATTTATCTTGTTTAGCATCTCTGCTAAAAAGTGTTGCCTTTATTCCAAACTATCACTTTGTGGCCTCAGCAGCAGCTTGGTGGCTGTGATTGTGATACCTGTGTGTGTTTGAAGTGGGACAGAAATGTTGCTCAAAGATAGCAACACCAAGACAAGCAGGGGGCTTTGAAGTCATGTTGAAGGGTGGTGCTGGATCTTGGAGTGGGCTTTGATTTCCCTGTTTCCATGAATGTTTTGACCTTGTCTGAGCATACATCTTGTACCACTGAGCAGTTTTGCTTTGACTGCCACAAAACTCATGTCTTCTGTCATGGAGGCAAGGATTAGGATTAGAGAAACAGCCAATGAAAGAGAGCACTGCACAGTCTGGTGTAGGAAAACATGAGTCAGAAAGACCATGAAGAAACCAAATTTTTCTGTTATTGTGCTGACTCCTATTAGCTTCTCTTATAATAGGAACTAATTTCACTTCTGTTAGAAAGCTGTGAATTATTTTTGCTTTCTGATTATAAATGTTAAGACATACAAAAAGATATATCTATTTTTCAGATAGAACAAAGATATTCAGTTTGTGTGATTGGAAATCTGCTGGACAAAGGTTTTCCTTGGTGAAGAAAGTCTACAGTAAAATTTATGACCATGCATTTTGCTCCGTCTTAATTAGCAGCTCATTAACAGGTAAAGAGTATGGACAAGCAAGGTGTTTTTCTGTTTTTCAAAATGTTTGGATTTCTTCAGGAAGCAAAATCATCAATGTGTATCTTCTGTGTATGTATTTATCTTCCCATGTCTTCATGCATATAAATAGATATCTATATCATATCTATATCTATATCTATAAATGTATATATCTGTAGGAATGCAAATGTATGTGTGTGTAATATAATGACTGTGACCTTATAGCCATTTTCTTACCTTCTCTTTTCCCCACATTCCACACCTTTATTTAGGCATTACATTCTTTCCTCACACCTTCTGTTTCTCTTGTCTGTTAAACTTTGGACTTTCCAGGACAGAATCTGCCTTTAACTGTGTATCTTCTGTCTATGAGTAGTGCCTGGTAGAATGGAATGCAGTTGTGAGTTGGTTTTCCTATTCTTTGGTCATTTTGTATCACAGATAAAAGTGATTGAATTTATTTTGTTGGGCTGATAAAAATGAATTCTGATTGTTGGGCAGTTGAGCAATTGAAAAGAGACAACAATCTTTTATATATGTAATGAAATTAAAATACAGACAATGGCTATTTTTATATTTGATCATGACTTTGTTGTTTTTGGATAACAATATAATTATTTTTTATCAATGAATTAGTATTTACCATATTAAAATAAAAATTATTTTTAAAGTCTTGGTGATGGTGAAAAAAATAAGGGATTCTAAATATAAGGTTACTTATTTGGAAGTGTGTGATAACATACAGAAGTAAATTAAAACTGCAACATGAAAGGCAAATATTGTTGCACTTTTTTGTTTTGCAATCTGCTCTAATGAAGTCTCTGTGTGCAACAGAGACTTGGAAGCAAGGGAGAAAATCATTGATAGTGAAATTGTTTACTTGGCCTATAGAACCACCTTTTCAACTTTAGTTCATAAACTTCTGGTCAAAAAAAATTGCTTGAAAATGTTTTTCTTGGTAAAGGCTAAAATAATAAATTACAGTGCCTACTGGAGTTATGTATATCTGTTATTTTTGTATGTTATGAGTAGCAGATTGGAACCATAACTGTTTCCATTTTAAAGTACAACTTTTCAATGTGTAAATAGGTAAGTACTGTATATTTAAAATTGTAAGAAAGACACCAAAATACAGTATGTAACTATTTATAATTTAATTAAGAATTCTTAATTTCAAATGTTCATATCTAATTCCTGAGAAACATGCAGAGTGTATGTACACTTGCAGGTATTTTTAATCATTGTGCAAGTAAACAGGCTCTAGTCCAGACACTGTGGATTAAAAAACCCCTTCAGTGTAGAGCAGATTTAAATTTGCACACTGTCCTATAAGCAGCCCAGTTCATATTCTTGCATTGTAATTAGTTGATTTGTAATCCTGGTGATAATTGAGGATGAAGGAATTTCTTTGGGTTTCTCTTTGTTCTCTAAGGATTTAACCTTTTATCTGTCTTCCCACAGGAGAGCTAAGATTTTGGGTGAGTTGAGATGGCTTCAGTCTGTTTAAAAAAGGAAAAAAAAGACAGCCTTAGTTTCTAGGGTTCTGGTGTGTTGGTTAACTACTTTAAAGCTTTTATATTACCAAAATAAGGCAGTTAATAAAATAAGGCAATTTATATTTGCTGTACTGATATGCATTTGCAGATCTGATATTCACTGTATTTTGGAGTGGTTTTATTATTTCTTTTTTATGATACCAAAATATCTAATCAGGCAAGGACATATTTCTTAAGGTATTATGGGAGATGAGTGACAATCTAGCAGATTTTAAAAGATCACTGATCACCCATGAATTTTCCCAGTGACCAGCATTTAATAAAGAAGATGTTTGATGTCATGAACTCATTACAAAAGGAGACCAGTGATTTCTGCCCACTTGTAATAACCTTTTAAGGTAAGAAATGTGTTACTGCTTTCGAATACTCTATGTGTTCTAGTAAATTAAGGTGGTTAGTTCATAACTGTATTATTGTAAAGTTCCCTGTTTATATCATAATTTGTTGTGATGGCAGGACTGTGAGGAAGCATGCTGGATTGAACAGCCCCATGGCACACAGCATGGGATAATTACCAACCACTGCCTGCATCATCTGCTCTGACGACAGCAGTTCCAGGCTGCCCCAAAGGTACACAGTTGTACATCAGCACATACTGATTAAAGAGAATATTGGTCAAAACCTGGGCACTCCATTCTCTGGAGACTGGCTTAGACAAGAGTTGTAGTTTCTAGGTTAAACTAATGCACATGGGAAAGATATTCTGTTGCCATATTCTTATTCATATGTCTACTGTTAAGAAGAAACTTCTACTTCATTATATTTTGATTTTTTTGAGTTTTGTTTGTTCGTTTTGATAACAATTTAAAAATGCCTTATTTCTGACAAATTCCCTAAGGAAATATGTTGAATCTAACAAATCAGATGTTGGATCTAATTAGGTCCATCCACTAAGTGTGCTTGAATCCTTGAGCTGTGCTCCTACAGGCAGTTTGAGCTCAACTGACTTGATCTGCTTGAC
This sequence comes from Camarhynchus parvulus, assembly GCF_901933205.1. NCBI lineage: Eukaryota > Metazoa > Chordata > Aves > Passeriformes > Thraupidae > Camarhynchus > Camarhynchus parvulus. The sequence continues at coordinate 12,600,168 of NC_044575.1, read as the reverse complement.
TAACAAAAACTCAGTTTTGAGGATTGCTACCAAATGTGTATAAACGAAGCTGAGCAGAAAGACATGGCATTTACAGGTGTTTTTGTAGCTGTACCACAAAAGGCCATGTTACGTTTTCCCAGCCTCAGGGATGCCATCCTGTTCTACCCCGTGCCACGAATTTCTCCCTTCCCAGGTTTCTTCCTGCTTGCTCAAGGACACAGAAAGTACAGCAGAGCAATGCTGCTGACAACAACAAATCAATACACATACAAATTGGATTAACCAAACTTTGCTTTTATTATCTCAGCCAGGGCATGCCAGTAAACAAAACCTTGAAATCAAGTTCCTTACCTTCCTTCTTCTCAATAACTGTACATAGCACCAGAGGAAATCATGTATGAAACTTTTATTTCTGAGAAACTTTTATTTCTAGAAATCTGTCATCCATTAATTCTCCAAATCTGAAAATGTGTTGATTGCATGAGCATTACTTTTGCCTGCTTTTCTCTTCTTTGGATTTCTCTGATTTGCAGCATTTTCCCCTTGAAGTATGCTTTACACTCTTTCCATACTGCTGTCCACTGCTCTCCTCCAGAATGTGTTTGTGTTAACCTTTAACATACCTTGACTACACTACTTTTGGATATCTCTTTTTGTGTCTGCAAATAATTTATATTAATTACCTAAATTATCAGCAGAAGACAGGAAGTGGGAGCACAAAAGTATCTGTAAATTGATTTATCCTAGTTACGTTCAAAGACCTGCCTGCTAATCAATGTATATCTGGGAACAGTTCATGTGTCACCTTGTTGTCTGCTAGAATTCTTCCTTCTGGGCCTTTTTGGCAAGTATATGGTCAATATAAACTTTCCTGAATTTTTTTAGGTGTTTTCCCCAAAATCAGTGACAGGTTTTATCTTCCTTCCAACTAGTGCAATCTTCAATGGGAAAGCTAAACATACTAATTAATATCTGTTTATTTATGTGCTTCCAAATAGCCTATTCTCTTTTAGGAATTAACACACCAATATTTTGGAGCTTCCCTGCAGCTTTTGTCTGCAATTTCCAAACCGATATTTTACAGAGACTTTTTTCCTTGCTGCTGTTACTGTAGTCAACGTATTAGAGTTTTTGCTTTATTTACAGTCTGAGTGTAATATTAGAAATTTTTTGTTATGGACTTCTTGTCTCCTAAGTATTTTTCTCCTTTCTTATAGATTCAGGTTTCCAACACTTCATCATGTGTATGTAGCTGCCCTTACAAATGTTAGCCAGATAAATCTGCTTGTTCTAAAAACGGACATATCCTCAAGTAAGAAAATATTCATGTTTTAAGGGTGTGGGATGGTGGAATTTAGATATTTGCACAGAGAAAAAACGTGCTGTCTTCCACACTATTAATTTTCCAAATGCCAGCTCCTACTCTTGTTGCTTTGAGTCTTTTTCAATCCTTCTCAAAGTCTCTACCTTATCTTCTCATCTACACAATGAAGGCTTAGAAAGGAGATATTTACTCACAAGTGTGATCTGTGTAGCTCAGAAAGGATTTTTCCTGGCCTGTTACACCCTATGGAAAATCTGCTAGATATCTTTAAGACCATGAGGGCTTTTTCTTGCTTCTTGACCTGTTCAGTGTTTAAGTAAGAATCCTGATTTTATTTCTCTGGTATCATGGTAATTTAAACTCTGTATACTCACTCTATCTCAGTGTTTTTAGAGAAAGTGCAGAGGTTTTAGGAAGCTTCTAAGCGGTCAGGCTGGCTCCAGCTCTAGGTCCATCACAGCTGGAGTTGATCTAAGTTTGGGCTGCCTTGTCCTCTCCTCTATTGGCTCTGGCTCTGTGTTTCCACCTTCTATGCTGTGCTGGCACTGGCTCTTGTCTGATCCTTCTGTGAATTGCTCCTTGGAGCAGATCTGGTTGAAAAGTTTTTTTGTCTCGTTCTTTTTTTTTTTTCTCTCTTCTCTTTGGTGGGGTTAGCTTACAGACAAGCAGCCTCCCTAGGCTGGCTCCTGCACACGTGGGTGGGTGTTAGTGCTGAGGCAAGGGAAAGAATGGAAAGCCTTGGTCGGCAGAGGAGGCTCTGATCACCTGAATTCTTTGCCGGTCTGAGCTGCCATCAGATCCCACCCGCAGGCTGCAGTTCCACCTTTTCTCTGAGCTGATCTCCACACCAGCACCCACTCCCGGCCCCTGTTCCCTCTGGGGCCAGCACTACTTTTTGTGTAGTTGTACTTCTCCAAATCACAACAGGAGCCCTCTCCTTGCCCCCTAAAAGCACAGCAGTTGCTTCAGCTGACAGAGCATGGGGCCATGTAGTGTAGGAGCATGGTGCTGGCAGTGAGGGTGGAGCAAGAAAAGTAATTTTTTTTTTAAGTAAAAAAAGTACATGCCAGTCATTAAGCCATGTAAAGTAACTGTGGAATTGCAACTTGTGAACTACATGTATATATATTTATTACATTTAACCAATGAACCAGCCTGTTTAGCCTTGACATGACTTTTAAGAAGACTGTTCTTGAATGGAAGATTGTTCTCCCCCGCCTTCTCCTTTCACTCACAACTCCCAGTTTAAGTCTCTTGGTAGCCACCTGTAAGCCTCTGTCAATATAAAGTCCAGGTCTGGCATCTTTAATATTCCAGAAATCCATGATGTGTCTTTACACATATATACATGTAATTCCATTTGCATTTACAGAGAAAATCAATAAAGCAATAGGGTTATGAAAAAAAGTAACAGATTTAATGGATTTTCATTGAAAAATAATTTCATATGGTTCCCAGAAGCGTGCAATTAAATTCATGGGGAAGGAATAGGCTGATGCTATTCACCTAAATGATGACTGCTCCTTTAGACTTTGCACAGATGATGATCTGCTCCAAGAAAACCATTCTGGAGTAGCACAAAGCAGGGAATGACTGAAGGTAAACAGTAAGACCAGACAAGAGTTGCAATTACTGTGCAAATTGAAATTAATCTCGCTTGCCTTAGTCTCTACAACACTGGTATCAAGCCTAAATTAATTGTTTCTAGGTCTTTTTTAAGGTGGGAGAAAGGGACAGACTTCTCCAGTGCTAGTTTCTCTTCTACTTCAAACCAGGGCAATACTGAAATGTGCTATGGTGGTACCTCTCTGTATGTATGCATGTATGTATTTGATTATAAGGAAATTCTGCACAGTTAGCTTATACTAGACAGCTACTTTTAATTTCCTGAACTTTTATGAGCTATAAACTAAGATTGAAGCTCAATTATCATATGCACAAATTTTTAATCCCTTTAAGTGTGGAAAACCTTTATATGACTGTCAGCTTTTTTGTATTAGCTAACTGCAAATATTTCATCAACTTATTAGTTACTCCTTACACAGACAGAGCTACATCCATTTTAAAGAAGTTCTGAATTTCTAAGAAATGTAGTGATTTGAATGAGAAAGAAATTTTAAGCAAACATCAGAGAAAATATATAATCTTTGAGTTTTACATTTAAAAAAAGTATCTAAAGTAAAATAATGCTGGAAACTTTACTGTGTTTTGGCAATAGCTTGCTTATTGAAAATAGAGCTATTTATTTAATCTATTGAGTATGTTCATGAAACCTTAGTAAATTTTTGAAGTAAAATTTGCAAGTAGCATAAAAATCTAGCTGGCTAATAACAGGATATTCTCTGCATAAGTGTGGTTAAAAATAAGAATTAAAAAAAATAAATCCAGATTTTAAGGAGTAGTATCTCTGCATCAAAAGGGCAAGAGTTTAAATCTAAATGTAAGTGTAAAAGCTGGAAAAGATTGAACATATGTTATTTCCCACCAGCACAATATTAAATGCAATTATTTTCTTTCTGCTAAAATCTTGAATATATCTTGCAACACAACCTCAAAGAGTCCCCTGCTGCTGTTGATTATAGTGAATCCCACTTCCTGCCACCCAGTAAGTCTTTGCAATTTTCTCTTTTTCGCCACCCTGTGGAGATAAATAATGTATATTAATGTGGAAATATCAACAGTAAAATCTCTTAATATTCTCCACAAAATAAAGCTTCCCTTTAAATCAAAGGATTTGTATCATTCATTAATTTTTTTCAGCAAAAGGAAGCAAGTTCCTTATGTAAAGGCTTTGAAAAGTTTGAATCTCACTATTGGAAAACAAGTGTGCCAAATACTGTATAGGAGAGAGATGAGTTTTTTCAAATTGAAAAAAAGATTTGGTATAGTGTACTACATTTAAACCACACATTTTAGTGTTTTCGTTTCTCAGACTCATTAAATAGACCTTGACAAATCCCTGTTTCTCTTCCTTTGGCCCAGAACCTTAGGAAGTGTGTCAGAGAATTTAGTGTTGTTTTTCAGGAATTGCTCCCTGTGCTGAACACGACTGTGGAGGATATTCTATAAAAGGTTTGTCATGTGTGGCTGTGATAAAAGTGTGCATTTGAATCCTATATATTGCTAATTCCACACTCAGCTGTCCCCCCTTTTGTACATTAAAAAAATGTAAACACAACAAATGTCCTTTGCAACTCTAGGCTGCAGAAAGGACAAGAAAAGCAAAGGCAGAAGCTATGGTGCCCTGAATACTGCTTTACCATCGAGGCTGAGGTTTCAGTGCTTAAGTGGAAAATTGCCATACTAAAGAAATTATTGCTTGCTGACTATACAAGTTGGGGATCTGGGGTGTGTGTGACCATATTGATTTTAAAGTGCTCTTTTTTTTTCTTAACATGTTTTTCCTTTTAATTCCAACTTCCAGGAACACGGACTCCTTTGATAAACACCATAAACATTTCCTAAGTTAATTTATGAGAAACCCCAACCCTATAATGCTAACCTTTCTATTGCTTAAACAAGAAAGCTAATTGAAAGAAATGTTCAAACCAGAAAATAAGAAAATTTTAAAATAAAAAATAAAAAAAGGAAAGAACCTTCTCAGAACAGAACCCTTAGTCAACAGCATTTCAGATGGCAGTCTGAGGAGTCTAACCATTCTGTATTATTAAAATACCATCAAATTAAAATAACGGCAAAATACTGAGACAGAGGCAAATTGTGTTCCCTCCTCTGTGGTTGTGGCAGGCCAGCAATCAAGGACCCAGCCAGGAGTGTAATTTCTGTGGGAAGGAGGGGAGGAAGAAGGCAGGATACCTTTTGTGTTTCAGGGCTGGGGAATGTGGTACTAGAAAAAGTGGGCAGTTGTGAGCTGCATTGTATTAGCTGGTTTGGTACTTGGCAATAGTGCAGCACCAGTGCAGGCTGTTACTGACTCAGGGAGAAGCTGATTCCTTCTTTTGTCCCCTTCTGCCCTACCAATAACAGCTGCTGGGAAGGTATTTTCCCCATGGTGTTTTGTTGAAAGGTAGACAAAATATTTTCAATTATCCCTTGCTGTTAGAATTCTGTGTAAATAATTTGTGTTATGGTAAAAATCCATCTAAGGCAGGAAGACTGTTTGCTACTTTCAGCCTAAATTCTGTAAACATTTCTATGCATGTTTAGTTTTCACCATGTGAGCAGTATCCATTTGGGTGAAGTTAAGGATGGCTGTAGCTGCACGTTGGAAACTTGACCTACTTTGCATATCATTATGCATGTAGCACAATTTTAGTCCAAGAGAGTGTCCCGGAGATGGGAAGTCTGAGTTGCGGAAGAGTCCGTCGAGGAAATGAAATCTAGCCAACTAATATGAATTAAATATTTTTGTACTGTACTGTAATATGTTCATTCACAACTGGAGAAGTAGTAGGAATAACATAAGCATTAACAAAAATTAGAATTTATTCAGTGGCTGAGGCAGTAACCAAAAGCAGCTTGGATGGTGGCAATGCACAGGTGATTTATGAGTGCCTTTTATGATTGGAACTGCAGATTTTGGAATTAGTTTACACTTTGCAAAGGGAGTTGTTTTATTTTGAAAATGTAGATATGCCAAGATTTCAAAAAATTTTAATGTCAAGTCAGCTATGCATTGTCTTATTTGTACTAGGACATTGTAGTAGCAATACTTAAAAATCCTCCTATCGAATGTGATGCAGGTTTTTAAGTGTGAAGGCTGAAGCTCATTATTAACTATGAGTATTTCTACACATTATCTATTCCATTAACTTAGTTCCTGATACTGCAGAAGTTTAGATGCCCAGAATTATACAGAGTGAATAATTCTGTTAGAGTAAATGGGACTCCTACAAATGTGTGAAGTGAGATGTGAGCGTGAAACAAGCGGGGCTGGGGCTTTTAATGGGAATCTTGTTATGCATAAATATAATTGGTATGTGAGGAGTCTTTCATGAATGAAGTCCCCAACAGGCTCCCTCCAGGTAGAGGAAGAGGAGAAGATGCGAAGTCCAAGAAGGGTAGGCCCCAGGTTTTTAGAGACTTATGTCCACATTTGCACGCATCGAAGCAGATAGAAGCAGATATGGATCTGTCTAAACTGAGGCAGGCATTCTTAGCATTTTTCTACTCAAGTGACTTGGTGTAAGTGACTTGTTCAGAAACACTCTGTAGGTTTGTAGCACAGCCAGGAATAGAACCCGCATCTCCTGACTCACAGTTATAGACCAGACTTCTGCTCAAATTTGTGTGAAAACTTAATTGGCCGTTTTTCTCTGTGAGGGGGAATTTATTAATATCGCTGCTACCTTAGAGTGTTTTCTTATTTTCTTGATATGGTCCCATTCAATAAAGGTGTAGAGCTGAACGTGAGCTTTCTCTGAGTAGATGCAGAGCATCTGGTTTATACAAATGGTTTCCCACCAAAAAGGAAAACTTGGAACTGTAGATTTTTAATGCACAGATCTTGTGCTGTTGCAATGTTAAGAAGTCCTTGTTGTTATGAATGTGCATTATGAGTATATTGTACACAGTCCTGGTATGCAAATGTGTAGCATTCAGAGAAGTGAAATAATTCTGTGTTATTATTATCTTTGTAAATTGCATCTTAAGAGTTTGTTGAGGACTTTACGATGGCAGTTTTCTATAGTCACAGCTATACAGCACAAAGTGTTTCTTTCATTATTAACAATAACTGAGCCAATGAAAATGCTTTTAAATATACACCAGACAAGCAGTTATCCAGCTCTTCCTTCTTACCATCCACAAACCATCTTTTAGCATCTTATAAACGAGCATGTAAAATAGCTTTGTAAACATCTGCTTTTCATTGTTAATTGTCAAGGAAAACTAGAGATTTGAATGCTTCTTTTGTAGCATTCCTTAATCCTATCAGAAAGGAGAGCTCTAGATGCTTCTCCTTTCTCACTGCAGATAGCTTCCATAGGCTAGGGGCTTTCTTCTTTTTTCCTTTTAATGTCTTTTCTTTTTTTTTTTTTGTAATATCAATAGTTTTTATTTACTTGTTTCACATCTCAGTTTGAAAGGTCTTGCAGATTCTAGTCTGTATGGCAACTCTGTAAATTTAAGCAAAATATACTATGGAATTATTGATTGCTGTATAAAATGTGTTGAAAATCTACATTTTTCTCTCATTACGATCAGCTCAGTATTTTCTTTCATATATAAACTATCAGGTCAGGTATTGTATCATACATATGCAATAAGAAAACAGGAGTATGTGTTCATATATAACATCAAAATAATAAATAAAAAACTCACCCTGCTACAATACAATTATTATTTTTTTAGAAACACTGCCTTTAGTTTGGTTAGCTTTTCTGTTCTAATAATCAAGTCATTAATGTCAGTTGAGTGTGTCTGGCAGTGATTTACTTAAGGTAGCATTCATAACACACAGTAGCTGCATTATACAGGAAAAATAAATCTATTCATGTTACATTTCCTACCTTTAAAGCTTTTTTTAAAATCTTATATTATGATCCTGGATTTGTAACATTTGACTTTTTCCTTCTTGCACACACAAAAGGAACATTGATGATTCAAAACTATTTCATGTTTTATATTTCATGGACAGGAATAAATCTTTTTTTTTTATGTTCCTTTTTTTTTTTCCAAATCTGCTTCATTTGGGAAAAGATACTTTTTTCACTTAGAGTTTGAACATTTCCACAGCTTTCGTCTTTTAATTTTGGTGTTTTGAAGTCAAAGTCTGCTTAACTAATTCCTCCAGCACAGTCATTATTTTGGAATAATTTAGAATTCTCCTTGTTTTGTTAATTAAATAATAATTTAAGGGTACCATTACCTATTAATGTTTTTATTCCTGCTGTTCAAGATTTACTTCTAGAACTTCCTAAAAGAATTGTTACACGGACCTCAGTATCACTGCATGTAAAATTAATTGAAATGACATATTGTTGCAGTTTCTATGACAACCATATCATGATGCTGATGCTCTCAAAAATTTATAAACTACTATTTCAACTATGTTAATAGCACTGAGTAGAGCTAACATTTATTTACTTAATATTCTTATTATAATCAAGCTTTCAATATTTCATGTTAAAAAAATCAGAAAAAGGCGTATGTCGGTATTTTTCGTTTGTCTGATGTTGGTTTTTTTTGTGAAGGAATTCTGGCTTTCTATGAGAATCTTTTTAAAATCTAACTGTGCTATGTTATGTTGACAAAGGGCTTATTCACTCAAAACAAAGAGAATGCATATCATCACTCACAAACTTTTAAACACGACATTCCAAAAGAACTCTTACAGTGCAATCCACGGCAAAAAGCAGTCTTGTTTTGCTAGTGGAATATTTAAAGCCAGTTTATTCCTATTCCTATTGTCCTAGATGCTAAACCTCAAATGCTTCTGACATGAGAGTACTGATTCACTAGCATGACTTACATAAATAAAATCACAAGCTGAAGTGTCTTCATGATCAGGCACAGAGTTATAAACCCCCTAAAATATTTACTTATTACTGCCTTGTTTTATTGTAAATGGGAAATGTGAAAAGGCTTTGCCTGGTAAGTTGAATTTTTTTTTCCATATTAAATACATACCTTCAGTACAATCACGTTATTTCATCAATCTGCAGGCTTTTAGAAGTTAGCTGATTTTAACAGTTTGACAGGGAACTCTATTACTCAGGCAACACTCACGTTGGAATCAATGAGTGTTTTACTTGAGTAAAAAATTTAGGACCAATGTAAGATGCCTTACTCAAGTTACTTCATAATTATATAGATTGCAATGACTTAAAAAATAGTGAGCTTTGCTCTCCAAACATAGTAATTTTATTCAGTCTAACTTGCACTTATTAAAAAAGTGTGTTTTCTATTCAAAATGTGTGATTCTCATATAGAAGACTTACTGATCATTGATCCAAATAGGAAATAAAACACCTTGATCTTTCAGTCATTTGTCTTAGGAAGATTCCAAAACAGTCCAATCATATTTACTTCACTTCAGTCTTAAATCTGATATTACCCTGGAAAAACGTTTCATATAATTGAATGTTCGAATACGTTGAGATCATGTCGCATTTCAGTTTTACCAGTATGAGTGCTTTCAGCAGTTTCTGCCCAACATTCCCGGTCTACTAAGCTATATTTAAACATGTTTTGAAAGATTTATACAGTGATTTGCTTCTTAGTCAACTTTGTTGCAAGAAGTTACTACTGCATATTTGGGTAAGAAAATGTGAAGTGCCCAAAGAGGAGAGGAGGGAGGACATGGTGTGGGATATGCCATGATATTTACAAGCTCCAAATAAAACTGGACAGCTTGAAACAACTCCCTACCCCAAAATATCTTTGCAGACATTTGAACCTCTTGTCTTGATATTTTCTAAACTGTTAATCCTTTCCAGCATCATCATTTTGAGTCTCTTCATACGAAGCATGCACTTCACATGCACAGGACTTGAGCTTTTGGATGAAACAACTGGCAGTGACATGAGCCTACAAGATTAGGCCATATTGTCACAAATCCAAAGGAACACCTTGAAACCAATGCAATTTATAAGTGCACAGTGGTAGTAATATAAAACACAAAATCATTGCCCTATCTTGAGGATTCCTTTTATTTCTGTTGATGTGGCACGTATATGTGGCTAAGTGGTAATACATTTATTTGCAGAGTGGGCCAGTCTCCAGGTCAAAGACAACTTTGTTTATTTATTCTAACCTTCAGGGTTGTTTTTTGATATTTTTGTTTGGTTTTGTTTGGATCTTTTTGTTTGTTTGTTTGAATTTTTTTTTACTCAGTATATGTTTGTAGCACAATACTTCAGTCATGGACTTTAAAAATTGTGCTTTGCTGGTGGGGTTATTTTTTTATTGACGGGGTGGGTGTATGAAACAAAAATAAACTGATGGAATAATTGCAGTGTTACAATAGGAAGCCTATACACGCTCTATTGAATTCCAGCATGTGCTGTCAGAATGGGACACTGCCAGTGAGAAAATGAAAGCACCGTGGTGTGCTGATAGGGGTTTGCAGTCATCGTGTTTCAGCAAGGGCTTTTGTGCCACTGAGATTCTAGGGGAAGATCCTCAGCAACTTTCATGTTTACACCACTGAGTTTACTCTGGGCTGGAATATAAAATAGAGCTGCTCTGGGCTGTAAGGGGGTCCTGTAGCACGAGTCCCCTCTCAACCCCTCTAATGTGTGTGCAGGTACAGCTCTACCTGACACAGATCTTCCTGTCCCCCCTCATACTCAAGACAAGCGCTGCTATTCCCAGCTGAAGCTGGGAAAATTGGTATAATATATGAGGCTACACAGGTGCATGCCTCAGTGTGAGTGTGATGATTGCTCTAAACATCTCTGGCATGGCTTTGGGTTGCTTCTGGAAAAGTGCATTTAAAATCACTGCTAATCTTGAGCTGCGTTTTTGTATGTTACCAGTGGTTTATGGTCATCCTGTTGTACAGAGATGGGAGGTGAAAAATGATTAAGATGACAAAAAGGCAAATCCAGCTGTTAGGTGAAATTCCCAGATTAGGAGGAGCAGACACATTTCAGTGGAAATATTTGCACCTTCCACAGTCACGCTACTGTTTTTCTACTTTAACTCTGTGCATGAAAAGCATCAGGTGATTCCAATCTTAAGGTGATTCCTAATCACAGCTGAATGTAATTGCCATCTTTTGGAGCTCGTTATTAGAGTTCATATGATTCAGGTGTGGAGGTTACTCTGCCAGTGCAGCTAGTAGGTGGGAGTTAAGGGACTTAAACCTTGCCAGTACAGTCACTGCTTTTCTGGGTGCCAGGATGCCCTGACGTGATGGATGCTTTCCAGTAGCTGGGATGCTTTCCACCAGCTGCTAAAAGCCTCCTGAGAGGAACCCCCTTCTGGGTTAAAGCTTTCCGTGAGAGGTAAGTGATGTGTTGTGCCCCTGTATAAATGGATCTGTCTCCTGCACTAGATCCGTTTTCATAGCTTTCATGTGTCTGGAGCATGCCTTAGAAACTCATCGTGCTGAGCCTTGTCCACAACTTTTAGCGGTGTCACCCCAGGTAATATCCATGGGTAGTGACAACCTAGTCTTTCTTATTTTCTTTTTTCCTATTCCCCTTCCATTAATAGGAATATAACCAAAACCCCAGCCTCAAGCTTGAAATCACCTAAAAGACCTGAGAAGAAAAATCTTCCGGGAAAGCCCGGGCAGTGCAACTGGCCTGATTTTGGCTGGGGAAGAAGGCGGCAAGAGGATGGGCAGAGGAGCCAGCAGTGCTCCCTGGCACAGTCCGAGGGGACGCTGCCTTCCAGCAGGGGGGTCGGAGGGGATGTACAGGGAGCGGTGCCGGCGGGAGGAGCGGGCCGGGATGCGCTCTGCCCTCCTCACCCCAATCCTTCGAGGAGCGCCCAGCCACGGCGAGACAGGCGAAGGAGGGAGAAAGTCTCGGGGCAGGGGGTTAAGGAGAACACTGGTGCGGTGCTTTCGCTTTGTGTATTCCCATCTCCTCAATTCTCCTTAAATCCTCCCTGTCTTTCTCCGGCCCCCGAGAGCGGGCGGGAGGCAGCGGCCTGCGCTGTCCCGGAGCCCCGGGCGCTGCGGGCTGCCCGCGGCGGAGCCCCCACGGCCCCGTCCGCCTTGCGCGGGGTCCCCGCGGCCGCGGCGCGTTCGGCTGCCCCGGGAGCGCTCGGTGCGGGGCCCACGGCCGCCTCACGGTGGCGCGGTAAGCACATGGACAGGCCCGGGCGGCCGGGAGCGCGCTCCGCTCTGCCTTCCCTGGAATAACAGTCCCGGTAATGCCTCGGATAAATCAAACTGCTGCTACAGCGGCGCAGGGACGGGGGGTGCGCGATGCTCCGCGCCGGCGGAAGGTGTTTCAGCCTCCGCGGTCGGCGCAGAGCCCGGCGGCATCGGAGCGAGGTTCTGCGGCATCACAAGAGCGCGGTCTCACCTGGGGTTAGTTTCCCCCTCCCCCTCTCCGGATCACTCCTCCCCCAGCCCCTCAGGAGAAGTTTGCAAAGAATGTGATGGAGAGTGTAAAGCGGCAGATGCCGACGTTAAGCTCCGGTTCGGTTCGGGCCCGAGGAGCTGAGCCACAGCCCCGAGCCGCCGCCCTGGTTAGCGCAGCAGCGCGCCCCTGGCACCCGGGGTACCCGTGGGGGGACAAACACAATGTAGAGTCAGCTTACCTCCGAGCCGAGGGAGAGCCCGCTCCGGGCAGCGGGAGCAGCGCGGCTCCTGCCGCCCGCCCCGGCCGGTCCGTCCGTCACCGCGCTCCGGCAGCGCCGCCGCGCCCGCCCCGCCGGGCTCCGCTCCCGCCGGGCTCCCCCCGCCCCCGGCGGGCAGTCCCCCGCCTCAGCCCCGCGCACATCCGCGGCTCGGGGGCACCGTTCCGAGGCAATCCTTGCCGGTGCAAATCCCCCGAGGCTTCTCTCCGCCAGAGCGTGGAACAAAATTGCCGGTTCCCCTGAGTTTTTGTCAGGCTGTGCTGGCGCTCGGGAGCAGGTAAGGCGGCTGCTGGCTGCCAGCGATCCCCGCTGCACTTGCAGCGAGCAGCAGGAGCCGGTGGAAGTGGGAGTGTGGTCTGCTCTTCATTAGGGAGGGGGGAACGGACCCTGGAGGTGATGTAGTGAAACACTTCTACTCCCTTGCATTGTGTTTGTCACAGACCACGGGCGCTCTCCTTTTATAACATTCACTTCAAGCGTTCTCAAACCCAACCGGAATAAGTTCTGATCCTCCCCTTTAGTTTACATTGGGGTTGTCAAAGGATTAAATAAATGAAACTTTATTTGACCGTGGAGTTTACAGACCCTGGGATCCCTGCGCGCTCTGGCCTTATTCTAATTCTATAGCGGTAATTACCCTTCGTTTCTTTAAGTGCAATAGATTTATTGCCTTAGAGACTATGCACAGTTTGATTGAATTATTCATTTTTTTTTTCTTTGGTGTAGACTGCATCTGGGGACTGATGTGACGTGTAGATTTTTTTTTCAGGAACAAAGGGAATGTGGAAATGAAAGAGAGAGGGAGAGAGAGGCTGGCAGATGTGATGAGATGCGGTGAAGGTGTATCCAGCTTGGCACTCCCACTCCTCTCTTCTCCTCTCATTGCAGCCCTGGGTGACTCTCAGGCTAACACAAACAGCTTTTCTTCCGCAGCCTGCCCTCTGTCACTGTAAGTACAACAGCCTTCTCTTATCAGCATGCAAATTCCAGCCACTCACTACCTTAGCCTGGTGTTTGCACTTTAGATTTACAGAAGGGACCTTTAAAATGAACTTTCCGAGACAGGAAGGGGTTTTCATGTCGAACTTGCTTTTATTTTCTTTGTAAAAGTTTATGTGGTTTTTCCAGTTCTCTCTTCCCCCCCCTTCCTTTTTTTTTTTTTTTTTTGAACGGCGGGGGCGTGGAGCGGGGAGATTGTTGCTGCGGCTTTTTCCTTCGCTATCAAGATGATGCACAGTTTAAAATGAAATTAAAATCTCCTTGATCCTTTTTTCTGCCAAGACAATACATTTTGTTGGCAGATGACGCTGTAAGGAATTCAGAGTTTTTGTTTTCAGGCAGATCTTTAGCTTTGAGTGTTACAAAATGCAAACGTCCCCTAAATTTGGAGGAGTTCGTCAGAGGTTCTTGTTCTAGGGGAACTCGTATCAGCTGATGGGTTTGCTTTTGAAGAAACGTGCAGTAATTTACTTCTATCTAGTCTAACAAAACTTTTCCCCAATCAGATTATCAGGCTTTAACTTCTTTTCCTTTAGCTTTCTCTCAGATGCTGTTGATTATTTCGCAAAAGTTTCTCTGAACGTCTTTAGCAAGCCTGTAACAAGCCTTCATTGTCGGACAGTGTCCGCAGAGGGAATTTATAAACATGCCTCTTAATTGTCCGGTATTAACTGGGGTGAGAGGGCAGTTTAGAAGCGGGTGAATGACTTTTAAAGTGAAATTTCTCGCCCTTTGAATCCAAAACTTCTGAGACTGTTCCGCCAACTCTGCAGGAGTTGCAGGTTTGCTGCTCAGGTTAAGGATGCGGTACGTACAACTTAGCACACAGACAGGTTGCCTCGCTTGTTGAACATTGCTTTACTTTAAGGCATTTGGTGAGACACACGGCGCAAAATGCCATGACAGCTGTGCCCAGGTAAGTGCCCCGAGCTGATGTGAGCGCCTGCGGTCCCTTCCCTGTGCAGGCATCCCCAGCAGGTCAGCATCCCTCCTCAACATCTGCCTGCCTTTAGCCCTCATGAAGCCAAAGCGAGGGCAGTCATTCCAAACGCGGTTTCTAAAAGTGGGGTGACGGTCCAAGTGAAAGCGTTTTCTTGTTTCTCGGCACGTGTATACGGATCCGCACGGCGGGTGTTCACTTATGCAAACAAAGAGGGCATCACAATTATCCCGGTGCAGCGCGCACACACACACACTCACATTTGCATACAATGCCCAAGGAATCCTCTTTTCCTGCCGCCGAGAAGTTGCCGCTCTCCGGCGCTGAGTTACATCTGTAACTTAATTGATCACACAGGGGAAGCAACAAGCTGGGGAGCGTTCCTTGCGCTCCGCATGGCAGCGTGGCCGCATCCCTGCCGTGTCCTGCCCCAGCCCAGTGTCATTCCCTGCACTGGAATTTCGGGTGTGCAGCGGGATGCTCCCCCGATTTGGAGCTAGGGGGGCGGTTAGATTCATCTGATGCCTTAATTATCTCTTGTCCCATTCCCGCTTCGTATTTAATAAGGCACTACATTTGAGGAAGGCTTGGGTTGTTTTTTTCCTTTCTGTTTCTTGGAAGAAAAAAACTTCCAGCAACAAATTACTAGAGTTGCAGACTGAGGCAGACTATTCGTCCTTGTATTCTGATTTATATCTCTTTTCTTACATAGCTCATTTAAATTTTTTAAAAATCTTTTTTGCGTGCCAAAGCTACACTAGTTGTGCAAAAAGTCAAGGTATTTCCTTTACTTGCAGCAGGTTTAAATGTGTTACAAGGAATGCGTTAGTGGCTAATCACGGGAATTCTTATAATTGAAGATTAAAAATGACAGAGTAGTATCTCGAAAGGCAGCTGTTTACTGTTGTGAATTTCATACACCGGGTAACTGCAGCAAGGTGAATACTTTGAATTAGCCGAATGCAGGTGAATACAAACTCAGTATTTACAACCATACAATTTCCCCTTATCTCTGAATGTCACTTTTTTAGTGTGTTTTATTAAAATTGAAAGAATGTATGAGAATTAGCTACTATGCCCTCATCAGCTAATTTGACGGTAAAGCTTTACTAGATAATTATAAAGTTCTGTTTCAAGGTGCTTGCTACTTGCCGAATAGGACTTGGTTACTCCTTTTATTGTAGTGGAATTGCCAAAAATGTTGTATAAAACAGGTCCGCTATTCCAAGAGGTTCTGACTTATAACTCCTCTTTTCTGAACTCGGCTCAAGAGGGGCGATAGTACCTCGGATAGCAGAGGATGCAACGTGCATACCTCCAGCAGTGTGTCGAGTTTTACAGCTTGTTAACAAAATGAGTCAGAGCCAGGTCATATCTGTCCTGTGCCATCGCGTTAATGTTCAATTTTCATCACGTCCTGCTGAAGCCAGGTTCATTCGCAGTGGGGCTGAGTATGCTTCTGGGTCTAACCTAGCCTGCAAATTTCTATTTGAGAGAGAAGGAAAGTGAAATCAGGCTCTCTCCTCGTCTTTTTGGCCTCTATAAGTTATGAAGCTATTTTAAAATTAAAAAGTTTGTCTGTTACTAACTGTTCCAGGCGCCTTCTGG
The DNA here is from genome assembly GCF_901933205.1 of Camarhynchus parvulus. Classification (NCBI taxonomy): domain Eukaryota; kingdom Metazoa; phylum Chordata; class Aves; order Passeriformes; family Thraupidae; genus Camarhynchus; species Camarhynchus parvulus. The sequence goes on along the minus strand of NC_044575.1, from coordinate 12,584,095 downwards.
AAAATGGGGAGAAAGTGCCAAAAATACAGAGATGAATCAACAACTTCTCTCTCTCATTTTGTGGGCTTGAGGTTGCTTTCCGCACTCCCATCTTAACAACAGTTTAGCCTAGGTGTGAATAATATCAAAAGAGGGAGACGTTCGCTCTGCAGCGCTGTTTGCCCACCTGATCTGCGGGGCCCCTGACAGTTTGAAAGACTCTTTTATGTTTACCTTTGGAATGCAAGAATACAGCAGGGAGACTTTCTTGGGTTTGCAGTACTCTGCCACTGGTTGATTTTCTCCTCAGCTCCTTATAGTTTTTCCCTTCTTTCTCCCAGATCTCCCCACCCCCCAATTAGCACTTCCAAGAGAGCGTGAGTTCCTAAATTGGTATTCAAGCTGATATTCCAGTCCTTATCTCTTGCCTTTTGGTAGGCAGAGAGAGGGATATTTATATATTGCCGCTGCTAAAATTTCTCGTCGTCGCCACGAGAATCCCAACTTCAGCTCGAGTCCGTCCTAAATCAGTTTTTTTCTCTCCGGCCGTACCTGTCTTTCCCTTTTCACTGCACTCACTTTTCACCTTTCTGCTGAATCCATCACTAAGTAGTTTGTGGACTCTGAGTGCCTTCTCTCCCCTTCCTCTCCCCCGGGTCCCTGTGGCTGGACTCCCATCTCTGGTGTAATTTATACTTTCCATTTCATCTTTCCCCCCGCCCCCCTTTTAAATTTTTTTTTATATATTTTTTTTATTTTTTCCCCTCCCGGCAGTGCTGTGGGATCGGGCTCTTCAGAGACCCATTTATCAGCTGTCACTAAGCGCTTGCTGAGTGCTTCCCTCTCGTCGTCCCCGCTCCCGCCCCACGTCGCCAGCCCTTCCCTCCTCCTGCCCATCGTCTTTTCTCCAGATCTTTTTTTTTTTTTTTTTTGTCCCCTTGTTAATTTTATTTTCCCGGTGTATCCCGTGAGCCGGCGGGACTCTCCCGGCGTGTGTGTCCCCCGGCGGCGCGGCGGGCGGAGGGAGGGAGGGAGGGCGGAGGGCGGGCCGGCCCCGTGTGACACGGCTCCCCCCCCCGCGCCGCCCCGGCCCCGCGAACCGGCTCCCCCGGGACCCCCCCGCTCCCCCTCCTCCCTTTCCGGCCCCCGCCCCGCCCTCGCACCCCCTCCCCGGTAACTTTCTAGTACCTTTCCTCACCACTCCGGGCAATCAGTGGTCATTAGCGGGAGCGGAGCGGTGTAGGGTTTCATGTGTCTAATGGCCCTGTGAGTGGTGATAGCTGCGCGGGGATGCGGCTGGCAGCCCGCGCCGATTTCACTTTCTGTTTTGTGCTCACTTTCTCCGCAGTTGTTGCTCTCCCCGCTCGCTCCCAGCCTCTCTCTCTCTCTCCCTCTGTGTGTCTCTCCCTCCCTTCCCCTCTCCCTCCTCTCTCTCCCTGTGTTGTCTCATCTTGCCTGTGCTGTCTGGGCGGGGGAGCCCTGCCTCCTTTTGCCTTCCTCAGATCAATGCCCTGGCCACTCACTTTCTGATGTTGCACGACGGGAAATGCTTTGAATACTTACGACATGGCCGCTCACATTGATTGCCAAGATTGACAGCAGTAACCATCGCCTTCACTTGTTTCAGGAGGAAAAAAAAAAAAAATGAACCTGATTGTAACCAAATCTCCAGGCAACCCATCCGCAAACTTCTAACGATCGGGATCCTGCACATCCATGGCCCGGAGAAACACCAGCAGACTCTAGTTCATTTATTTTATTTTATTTTACCGAATTACTACCCATTTATTCCTCTCCCCTACCTCCCCCCCTTCACCTCCTTCCCTCTTTTTTAATTTTTTTTTTTAATGAAAATTACCGAAGCGCGTTGCAAAAAAAAAAAAGGAGGCTCTCCCAGTGCTTTGTGCCACACTGGATCCCGAGGAGGTAACCAGGAAAACCAGCCCTATTGTGTTGTATACCTGTTGTTTGCTGTGGTGTGTAGTGCTGCGTGGCTTGGTGGCGGTGGCGGTGGTTTAATGGGTTTTCGCTGGATTTATGTCGCTTTGCAGGAGAGAATTCAGTTCCCCCTGCGCTGTCTTTAATGGGTTATTAGTTGCAATTGAGTGAAGCAGCAGCGTCCGGAGATAGATCTGTTGTTTAGCTTTTAACATTGCTGAATTCACCCCTTCCCCCGCCTCCCCCTGCACGATTATTTACTTTGATATCACGAGGGTGTTGTGTTTCTTTCTTCTTCTTCTTCTTCTTTTTTTTTTTTTTTCCTCCTTTCTCTTTAGGGAAAAGTAGTTATAGTCTCGTCCCCGTGCGAGTTTCCGGGGCTGTTTGAATCCTGAGGTTTCCGAGACGTTAAGGGACCCCAGTACCTTGAAATCACAACACTTTCTCATTCTTCCCGAGTAGAGTTTATTTTAAAATGTAGTGACAGATCAGCGTTGTATTTTAAGATCACCCACGGCAGGCGAACACATGGTGCGGGAAGATATTGTACGTAAGGAACTAACACGAGAGGGAGAAAGAGAGAAAGAGAGGAAAAATAAAATCCGAAATAAATCTTTGAGAGCGGAGCGCTGCTGTCATTGCTCCCGAGTGCTCGCGTGGGTTTCTCCTGGCGGATAACCCCGAGAGACGCGGGATGGAGAAAGGCGAGGGGAGTTTAGTGGTGCTTGTGGGTTCTGCGCGAAGTTTGAGGTGGGTGAGTGCTTTGAAGTTGGCCGGGGACGGCTGTGGGGAGCACACAAAGCTGCGGGAGCGGCGGCGGCCGTGCCGCGCTCGGCCACGGCGCGGCGCTGTCCCGAGGAGCCGCCGCCTTATCTCTGCCGGCAGAGCCCGGGATAAAGTTATACCGAAAACTTTAAAATCGATATCGCGCCCTAATTCGTGATACACAGGGAGGGGGGAAGAAGGCAGTCCATCATCAGAGAGCTCTGTTTACACCCGGGGAAGGGGAGATGCGTGCCGCTTTGTGGCAACAGTCGACCTGGGATTTCTTGCTGCCTTAGCTCTTTGCCGGAGGTCATGCAAATCGACCTTAAAAGAATGCATAAGCCATAAATTAAAATAAACCCTTAGCCAGAGGCTGATCCATAAGTAGACAATACCTAACCTGGACAAAACGGCTTCCTTTGCGAGCTGAAAAAAAGAATAGTGCCTAAACTAAATGCAAAGTAAGTTTTCAGGAAGTATTTCACTTACTATTATTACTGTTATTCTTCTTTTAAAATAAAATAGTTGCAGTTGCAACAAGCTAGCGCAGCTGTTTGCAGGCGGTGCTGCCGGATACGAGTGAGGCAAGGTGTGTCTTGTGGAGAGCTTGTTCTTTTCCTGGGTTTCACTACCTTGGAAGCTGTTTATTTCTTTGGATTGGGGATAAGAAGCCTCTTTTACCGTACAAGCAATTTGATGATTTATCTCGGATAACGCCGAAGAGTTTATGGCCAAATCTGGGTTGCCTGCAACTGTCACATGCGCGCACACAAGCTGTGTCTGTATATAATAGTCTCGGGGCTTGTTTTTTTTTCCCGCAGTTTTTGACAATTGTTCCATTCATGATCCTGAAAGGAATCATCAGTGGGAGCTAATGAGCGCGCCTCTGCGGCTTGCCCTGCTCCGGGGAGGAGCGGGCACCGGCGCTGCCCGCTCGTGTAATGCATGCACGCGTGTACCGGCGGCGGGGTCGCGGCCGGGTGTAGCCAGGGGACAGGAGAGCAGGCAGGCGCGATGCGAGCAGGTACTTCCAGGCGTGCCGAGCCGCCGGAGCGTGTCCCCGGGCCGGCAGCCCCGGGCGCGGCCCGAGCCGTGCGGCGGGGCCCGGAGGTCACGGCAGGCACCGCTCCTGTCCGCCCGAGCGCTGCCTCCGCTTCCTGCGGGCCGCCCCACCGTGGGCTTCGCTGCGGTTTTGTTATTTGTGAAAGGACGGGAAGGAGTGAAAGTGGCACCGTGAAAGGACAATTAGTGTTGCGTCTGAGTGGCCGGGGTGGGGGGGAAGGGGGGGCCGCAGGGAAAGGCAGCCCGGTGGGAGCCTGGGGACGGCAGATTAGTGCTGTCCTAGGGGTGTTTCCCAAAAACAGAGAGGTGAAACTTTCTGTGATAAAGTAATATATCTTCGCCTGCTGTTCGTAGATAAGGTATATGTTTATTAAGCAAATTTAAATAGCCTTCGGCACACGAGCGGCACTTTGTTCCTGCTGCTTTCTTTTACCCTCACTTTAACATTTTTTGCCATTTCCATCTTCAGTGCTGATCGTGAGGACAGGAGAACAGTTCTACCCAGCCCTCAAACAGAGTTTGAAGTCCAAAAATTAACGAATTTCCCTTTCTGTATTCGTGTAATGGAGCAATTTTGAAACCTGTTTTGAGACTTCGACTTGACTTGACTTGTTTTATTGACGTGCTTGTGCCCACTCATTTAATTAAGCCATTATAATACCATAAAGTAAATAATAAGAATGAATGTGAGATATGTGCACGCAGCCTGCCATTAAATACGAACATTTCCCTGGAAAGGACCCTTTAAAAAACTTTTTTTCAGCACCCCATGATTCTTTGGCAAGATCTTATTGCAGGTTTTTGTTTTGAGCCAGGATATTTCGTGGGTTTTTGTGCTCATGACGTTACATGCACACTACGCTTGGAATATAAACAGCAAGCGTACCTAGCAGCTCATTCTAGTAAAACTAAGGAATAATTATTTATAGTGAGTACATTTAAAAGAAAATAATGAGGTCATTTGGAGTATGCTGCAGTTTGAAGTAGCTCGACACCTGGCAGAAACTACATACGCGTTTTCTTCAGACTCTGCACTATCCATAACTTTTCCTTATAATACATTCTTGTGTTAAGTGAGAAAGGCTGTTTGTAAAACAATCCCCTGGCTGGTTCCAGTGTTGGGTGAAGCTGATCCTGTAATGGCATTTTGTTTTGAACAGTTGCTGTAGTTGAAGTTCCCTCATAAGGTAAGGTGGCACTGGGTCTGAAAGGAGGTCCAAATGCCACATTTATAATTAGACTGCCAATTCAGCACATTGTATCTATTGCTATACAGGGATATACTGCTGTGTCTGGTCTCTCAATAGACTGTATTCAGAATTAGCCAATTCAACTGCTTAAACTTTGGAGTCAAATTTAGAATAGGCAATGAGAGAAGGAAAGAAAGAAAACAATAATGCTTTCTTTTTTTCCCTCAGCTAGCTATTAAAAGCCAAAGAATATACGGAAACCAACCCAGGCACTGCTCTTGGAAGCCCTGCACCGAGCGCAGCCTGGCCAGCCTCGCCTGCAAAACCATTTTGAAGCGCGCGTCTCCGGGGGGAGGGGAAGGTGAGCCCTGGGCATCGCTCCCAGCGCCGCTCTCCAGGCCGCTTCCCGGGCCGCGCCGCCCGCCCGCAGCCGGGGAGGGGGAGCGGGGCCGGGTCCGGCGGGTCGGGTTAGCCCGGCCCAGCTCAGCCCGGCCCGGCCCGGCCCGGCCCAGCCCGGCCCTGGGCTGCAGCGACCCCCGGAGCGGCCGCGCCGGGAACCCCACACGTGTGCCCGCCGTGTCCCCGGGGGGCTGGCGGCTCCCGGCCCCTTCCCTCCTGTCACACTCCTGTGGCCCCGCTTCCCCCGGCCTCCTCGCCGGGAACTTTAATTCATTCAGCGATGAGCGCCTAAGAGGCCCTTTGGTCGGCAGTCTCGCATCCTCTGCTAAACGCATTATTCCCTCCCTCCCTCCTCCCTGCAGCGCAGTGCTCCGTCTCGGTTCTGCTGGGAGGCTGAACTGGGCTGCCTCAGCGCTCCCTCGGTTTCCTTCTCTGCTAGATGGCAGGGTGCAAGCCAGTGCCATGTGTATAACACAGCATAAAGGGAGCGAGACAGATGGCTGTCTCTCCCTGCACGTTCCCGACTCTCCGCTCAACTTATGTAACTGCTGCTTTTCTTCCTTTTTTTTGCCTTTACGCACCGGGGAAAGCGACAAGAGAAACAAAGTGGAGCCCATCAGTTTCACTGGTAAGGCCACAAGTGCCTTAGCAGCAGAAAATACTTGTAGGAAATAATAGCTGATGTCCAAAGTTAGTTGCCTTCACTTGTCAGCTCGGTTTTGTTCACAAGTGGGAACTGCCAGTGCTTGTTCCCTCGCCAGTGGTTTTTAATATGTGGCCAACAACTGTTCGTGGTCATTTCCCGCCGAACTACTTCTGCTCAACAGGAAAAAAAAAAAATCTCTTTGGACATGTTTTTTGCATCTTTGATCGTATTTTTAGTACAAAGTATCCACATATCCCTGCAGTTCTTGGAGGCCTTAAAATAGCTTGTGGCAATAAAGGCCAGAGCTTTTCATGATGATAGCAGTAACAAATACTTTTTTTTTTTTTCTCAGTTGGCATTAGAAAGTTTCTTTAGTCCTCTTTTATCTGCTAAACACTGTGATCACCTTGGGAGATAACACTTCAGGAAGCATATCTATCAATCTTTTACACTTGGGTAGATTTCTGCCTTGGAAGTGTATAGATCACACTCCAAAGGCTTCAGTCGATCAATTTATTTATTTATTTACTTTCCAGAACAAAAATTACTTTGGAAAGAGACGCCAGGATGCACTTGGCTTTCCACCCCATACAATGGGATGTTGTATATTTCCTTTTTTCCACAGTGTCACTTTAGAGATCAGCGGGCTCCTTTGGCAGACCTTGTGTGTAATGGCTAAAGTTTTCCAAAGTTATGTAAATAGGGGTGTTTGTGTATATGTGAACTATGTCAACTGCAGTCATAGAGCGACATATTTTTAAAACATTTCAGTTGGTACAGTAAATCACAGAGGCAGAGCCTTGAGACGTTTCTGCATGGTGTCAGAACCCGGGAGAGAAGTGCTGCTGTGTGAAGTGCTACTCGTCAAGTAGCAGCGAAACACACAGAGGTGCATGTTTCAGGTTGGCACTGTAGCAAGCTGGTTTCTGTTCATCCCTTTCAGTGGCTTTTTGTGTAATTTTTATTGACACAACTTTCTATTTTTCCTCAGGTAGAACAGCAAGAATGGGAACTTTTAGGGGACTTATTACCAAACCACAGAAACTGAATTTTCTTCTCTTTTGTATGAGCCATTTGGAGTTTTTTAGACACAGAATTCTCCCACAGTATGTATCTGTACATGTGTCATTGCAGGCCTTTGCACCACGTTATGAAAACAACAAAACATCATAAAATTCTATCACTAGTAAGGCTGTGTACTGGACTGGTGTGATGCCTGCCTGAAATACGTGCCTATTTATTTAGATGTAGCTCTGCAGAGAAGACAGAGATCTGATAGATGTATTTGCTGGAAAGCAGCCGATTTCTGCAGTGATAAAACCAGATAATTGCACGTTCCCAAAGCCTTTTCAGCACAGAAGTAGGTGTTCTTTTAAAACAGTATTCTGTGGCAACAACAAATATTTGTGACATCATTGTAAGAGATTTCCTGCCAATTTTTAGTTTACTGTCTTTCAGAAAGTCTAGAGTTCTTTGGAACTCGTGAAACTGCTACAGATACCCATCGTATATTCAAGTATTCAGTGAAGTTTTAAATAATTCTCTTTCAATTAGTACAACAGGAGCCTGAAAAATGGATTTTCTCTTAAAGAAACAAGAATCAGTACACAGACGTTTCTCTCCTCTTCTTGTATATTTTAAAATACTCATATCAGTTTTATGTTTACTGTTTTGTCTTCTTAAATTAAGTGTCCCAAGTCTGAAAATCATTGCTTGGAAATTAATTCAATCAAATATTTCTTGAATCTTGTGAATTGGAAAGAGTAAGATAAAATTAGGTATATTGTTAAACTAGGTTAATCACAGTAATTCCTTTATAGTGCAGAATGGATCAATGGATGTTTTTTTGAAGTCAGGCAAAGCATTCCATCAAGTTAATGTGTTTAAGGGTATCATATCAGGGACAGACAGGTACTAGCAGTGATAAAAAACAGATAACCTGCAACAAAATGATTTACAGATGGGCCATTATCATCTATAGAGAGCTTACACAGATCATATTCTTTAGAAAAAGAGAATGTAATTCTATAGAGCTAGGAGAATTACCTAAATAGGTCTGAGTATTTAATGTTTTTTCTGAGTGACTAGTAGAATTTGTCAAAGCAAAATTTTTTAGCCTTCTTATGGCCAGCATGTTAATATAAGATACAGGAAAGTACTGGGTTTGTATTTCAAGTATTTTTATGTTTATTTTACCTGTTTGTTGAAGTAAAGCTTGGGAAATGTTTTGCTTCTTGTGCAAACTTTGTAGTGCACATCTTTAAAATATGTTCAAGAATGTAGCATCCGATTTTAGGTAAAAAAAGGTGAAAAGTTTGATGTTAGTGATTTATTAGATTTCAGAACATATTCCATACAGCAAGTGGCTGAGTTGCATCTCTTCCATCAGTGGCAAGACAGGATGTCATTTAAATATTTTTTCTTTCTTCTTGAGCTACACAGAAAGGTGTAGTCAATTGTGTCTCCAGTCACTGGTAGACTGACATAAGGCAATAGGAAACTCTAAAACCTCAGAGGTGCAGTATTGATTTGATTCCTAACTGCAAATCCTTCATATCGTTGCTCCAAATATCTAACTTTACACCAATATTACCCATTCTTTTTATAGTGACACCATGCTTAGTAAAAAACTTCTAAGCACTGAGGTCAGGTGTTGAGATTGGATTCTAGTTTATTTTTTATGAATCAGATAAAGATTTCTGTGCATGAGACCGTATGTGAAGATGAGAGAACAAGAACATTTCCATATCAAAGGCAATATATCTGAGGCTGCATAGTAATTAAAATGCAGTGGTTTGGACTCTGTGCACTAGCACTTACGCAGAGCGTTGTTGGGACCTTGTGCAGCATGCAGGCGGTTGTCTCTTGCATACTTCTAGAAATATACTTATAATTTTGTACAAACATTTATGCCAGTCCACACTTTTCTGTGGATAATTTGTATTTCATCCAAACCATTCAAAGTAGAAGTTATTTTTTGAGCAACCCCCTCATTATGGCTTTTGTGCATCAACTATTTTTATTCTGGTTGTTTGTATTTCCTCTTACCAGAATGATGGCTTGTTTATAGTCATATTTTTTTGTGTATTTCACTAAGACCCCTTCCATATACCACTGAAATTTTACGACTTGCATAAAATATCTTGTATTAGAAACAAAAATGCTAATATCTTTTCAGATTTATTGCAAATGGTGTGATTTCTTACATACCATACTTTATGGCAAATTAAATGAATGTGCTGGAACATAATATTTTTAATGAAACAATATGTGTTTACTAATTCCAACTAACTGTTACACAGCATAAGGAGAATTTATATATTACTCCAAGGACCTGCCATTGTGGGAAAATTGACATAAAATACTGCAGGGCGCTCCCTATCTGGAAACTCTTTTCTGGAATAAATGTGACTTTAATTCCTTAGTGCATCACCCTGAGCTGTTCCGGAAGGGCTGCTGTTGAATTGTTTACTTCATAAACCCTGTTGGTCAGTGTCCCAGTGCGGAGGAGGCAGAGAGTTCTGCAAGTTTCCTCATTGCTCAGAGATGCTTGTTCTACAGAGGCTCTGCCCATTAAATGCTCCAGAACTACTGAGGTGAAGCTTTTAGGAAGTCTTTGTGCTTTAAACAGATGTTTGCACCCTGATTGTATTGCAGCAATCTTGCAGCCTTGCTTAGTTTTGTCCAGTTTTAGGTGATGATTGATGGATGTGTCCATGGGTACTTTGAGCTGGAATCCCACCATTCCAGAGACTGTTCTGCTGCCTCTTACATCTGGGAATTGCTGTGGATGGGCTCGTTCCACCAAGCTCCTGACCATTTGTGGTTAGTGAAAACCCATGGTATTTTTGGACTCGTGGGGGGGTTAACCTCAGTGTCATGGCCTAATTCCAGCCAAGACATTATGGAGTTGCCCATCTACATTCTGATAGTTTTAACTGGCTCAGTGAATCCTCACTTCCTCTCCTCAGAGTAGTAGCTGTGCTAAGGGCACTCACAGCATTTTACCTCAGCAGGGCCAAATCCACCTGTTGAATTGATAGGTGGAACTAGATGAGGACTCAGATTTTGGGAGCTTCTGGAGAACAGCAGTGTCATATAAGCCAGTCTGACTGGCTTATTATTATTAGAATGAGCGTTTTGAAGGATTTGATATATATGGAATTTGAATGTTGAACTATTTCAGAGGAATATTTTGATATAAGTTGGTATTTGACAGATTCTCAGCTGGTATAAGCCAGTGTAACTGTTTACTTAAGCAGGAGGGTGCCTTTTTACTCTGGCCACAATCACATTCCTTAGGCCAGGATGCAGTTCCTTCTGGGTTCAATGGAAAGAACTTTTTGTGACTGTGTGGGGATGGGGCTCGTGTGTCAAGGCCCTGTTTGCATTGGATTAACTGTAGAGAATAATTTTGTGTCAATCAGGGTGGAATCAGGTTTGCTTACATGATGTTTTTTTATGGCTTTAGGGTGATATTAACAGGAATTCACCTCATATAAATGACATGTTAGACCAACTGACCTCCATATCTATCTTCCAGCAGGTCTTCTGGCACAGTATATTATGCAGCATGTGGGGATTCTGACTGCTGGTTTGCTGGCTTCCTGTAATTGTAGGGACTGTGTCTGTGTGTTTTTCTTTTTGTTTTTGTTTTTCTTTCATTCATACCTGATCTGCTGAGGGCAGATTGTCTCCTTGCAGGTCCTTTCATATTTTTCTTCTGCTAAGGGATTCATGTAGGTCACTGTGGTGGGAATATACTTTATGCAACTTTTAGCGCAAATATATGTAGATATGCACATGGCATTTTTTTAATGTCCCTAAGTAGTTGTGTTTCATCATATATTTAGTAGTGATTTTGTTATGGTAATCCCTATGAGTGAAATAGAGTATCACCTCTGGTTTACATGCATACATTCTTACATTCTGCTGTCTGTATCTACTCTCATTGCTTAACCAAAAGGTCTAAGATGGATTCCAGGAAAATCCTTTCATGCTTTCTGGTTGCCTTCTATAAGCCCTAGTTCCCTTTATGCTACCTGTTATTTGGACATGGAAATTATGGTGCACATGGTGTTTCTCTTTGGAAGTAACAATGGAATCTTCATTAATTTCAAAGCAGGTTAGGTATGATTGGCTTTTCACCTTGATTTCATGAGCTAGAAGGCAGTAGAATGGTGTTGGGATGAGACAACGGCTACACAGACTGTGTGGAGTCAGTTTGGAGAAGAGTAGTGAGATGGAAAAATGTGAAACAGAAGAGACCAAGGAAGAAAAGTATTGCCATATAATGCTCTAGAAAAATAAGTAAGACAAAGCATATTCTCGTTCTTGTGTGTCTCTGTGCTTACCCTCAACACTCACCCCGGCCTTTAAGGAGCCAAGTCTGGTGTGTATTCAAGCAGTTCAGTGGGCCCTTGTTCCCTGCTTTGAAGATCTTCCCTCAATCTCTGGTGAAATCCAAAGGCTTTTCCTTCCGTGCTGTCTACACAGTTTTTCCTCCTGGTTTGTGTTTATCTTCAGTCAGTGAAAAGTCTCATTATTTTTAACTTCTCTACCCCCTCTAGACAAGACAGGTTCAATCTGTGATGTTTAAGAATGTAACAAAAGCTCTGATTAGCAGTGGCAGTGCAGCTACACCAGTGTGTATTTTACTGCAGCCACCCTGCCATGTGTTTTAGGGCTGCATGGGTGTGCCCACTAAAGGTTGATTTGAAAACACCGTTGCAAAACACTGTGTTGGAATGGGATCAACTTACAAACCCAAACTCATCACAATGGTGTAGAAGTGAAAGACTTTGAATGCTGTGAGTGTTGCATAGTCTTTTCAGGGAAACAGAAAATGTGTATGGGAGAGTAAAATGTACCTAAAGAGTTATTACTGAGAATTAGCTGGAGTTCCTAATTTGTGAAGTCTCCCCCTGGACAGGCTGAATCAATTTTTCACAATGGGAGTGTAACATAGCCAAACCCAAAAGGAGCAGAAGGAAACTGTTTGGCTGAATCCTTTGTATGGGTGATTTCCATCAGAAGAGCACACATCAAGGTTTAAGCTGTTGCTGTTTTTACTACTGATGACTCCCCCCGCTAGACCCCAGGCCAAGTGGCTCAGAAATCCTAGGATAACCAATAAACCAGTAAGAGTCAAATCCATCCCCAAACTGGTTTTGATTGCCCTGTTCCTGCTGTGGAAGACTTTTCTATTTCAGTAATTCTGCTTGGGATGATTAGATAAAGAAGGTGAAGGCTCGTTTCCCCTCACACTGGTGAAGCGTGGCTCCCACATGATACTTCCTGTCTTTCACATATTGTCCCTTTAGTATCAATAGCAACTGGATGCAAATCAGGGTGGCATCTGCCGGTTTGTTTTCAGCTGACCGGGCTAAACAGCACATACGGAATTTACCGCCAGGAGGCTGTGACCTCACCCCAGACAAGTGACATTCCCACAAGTAGGTAATGAAGCACCCCTATTGAGTGCAGCTAAAGTCCAAATCCTCAGCAGAGTTATTACATATTCAGTTTAAGCAGCTCTCCCAAACTTTAAAGCTGTCCCTTGATTTTTTTTTTAAATCCACTCACTGTTGTAGCTGGAACGGCAGCTGTTGCTGGTCTCTGCTGATGCCACACTGTGCTGAACTGGGCCTTCTTGAAAGTGTGTGGGAGAAAAGAAGGGATGAAAAAACAAAGGGATAGGAAGAGGAGGGGAAGGGCTATGAAAGGACAAAGATGGGAGGGAAGAGTGTGTGAATGCATATATAATTGAACTGAATAGTAACTATAATGCTTGTATTGCTGTTGAACATACATAGAGATTTTCTGTAGTTACATAGTATTTGGATATATTTTGATCTATGCAGATTTTAAAAACCTCTATATAGGTGGTGTAATGCTATCTTCTGAAGACGATAACATGCAGTTGTTGAAGAAGTCCCTTTAGTGCTTACAGTATTCAAGAGTGAATTCTGTATTCATTTTCTGTTGCTCATCAAGTCATTGACATCCAGTTCTTTGGGACACAAGTTATCTGTCCTTTCTGTCTGAGAAAATGTAGGTTTCTGGGAAAGCTTTGAGGCGATCAGTTTGGTCATATCAGTATTTTTTAGAAGTGTACATAAATATTATTTATAGTGATCAGTCTGTGAATGGTTAGTATGGATCATAAACATTTTTGTGTTTTACCAATCATTCTGACATCTGGTTGATAGCAAATATTTTTGAAAGGATTAATAGATTCTAAATGATCGGTGTAAATTAGTAAGCCCAATACATTTGCACACCAGTTTGTGGTCTGAGTGTTGGATGTGAAATGAGATTTTATTTTATGTCCTTTTGATCTTGCTTGTGATGAAGTTTTGAGATTAGCTAAAAGCAAAGCAGAAATTAAATAGGTACTTTAGCATCTGAAGTAGTTTCTGGGGATGGAAAGGGAAGGAGAATACTTCAATGAGAGGAAACAAAAGGAAGAAAGGGGATAGGATGAGAAGCAGACAGACAGGAAAAACCCTAGGATGTGCGGGGGCAAATAAGCATTAGTGGTTGCAGCCTTTCAAGGCATACCTAATTACTTTATTCTCCTTCTTCACTTAGTCTCTTCCAAAACTTTCCAAGAACTGAGGATGAGATATCAAAATCAGCACTTTTGTCGCTCACAATCAAATGGGATATTAATTGAGGTTAGAGGGGGAGTAATGATTGAACAGCTGTTGATAACTGGGATGTAACAACCTCCAGAACTGTGAATATTGTGTTATGTAAAAGGGAAAGAGTTTTTCTGTATTCTCAGCTTTCTGGAAAATAGTGCAGTTCTCGTGCTTTCAGCAATAAGTTTTTTTGGACTTCCTGTGGCAGACAGTTCTTTTAGAAGAGCTGGACCATGGCCTGCAGCCTTCCAGCTGTGTGTGGTAGGCTGGGCTGGGCCCATGTTTCAATAACTGAGATGCAGAGGTAACAAACAGGGAGCCACTCCAAAACCACAAGAAATGTGATGCTTTATCACAAAAGACACTGAGCCACTGGAACTTCCAGAGAAGGATTCGTATATCCTCAATGTTTCTTCTCAGGGTGCCCAGGGTTAGCAGGATCATTCATTACTGTGGCTTCGTTGGAATTCTTAAGCACCTAAAAAAATGCCACAGAGCATATTAATGCTTTTTCTTGCTGAGTGCTGGGGACCAGCAAATGGATCCCCCCAGCAACGTTCCATCTAGTTAAAGCTGCTAGATCATGGCAGCCGACTGTCTGATTATTTTAGGATCACTCTATGACTGGTTATGCATGTTCACTATTTCATTTCTATGCCACAGTGTAATACAGTTGTCCAAATGAGGCACAGCAGCCACTGCACAAAATAGCCATCCACAATTTGTTTCAAATTTTGTTTCTGGTATAAAGGTGCATGGGATTCGTTCTATTCCCTCTAAGTTGCTCTGTGCAAGTACTCATTTGATTAACGTGTCAGGATCTTACAAAGCTTCTTTAAAGTTCAGATTCTAATAAAATGGCTTTAGTTGTGTTTAAAAATATTTCATTTCAGAGCTGTTTTTTTTCTTTTGCAATGAATAGGGCCCTGAAATAAAAAAAAGGCAGAACATTAAACAAACAACCCCTTTTGCATGCAGATAAAAGGCTGTTTAATATTAGCCATGATTTGTTTGATGTGTAAAATTAATTTATTTGCATTTTGCTCTTCTGGTATTTTGCTTGTCCAAAAGCAGACTCAGTGTCACACTTGGGCCTCCCTCTCCTTGTAGTGAATTCCAGAGTTGTGGTGAAGGCAATTGCTGGGTAAAGAGATTCTTATTTGCCAGAAGCCATTGACAGCCACAGGCTGCCTGTTGTCTGGTGCTGGAGACATAATGACTACGATCAAAAGTGTGAAGAGCAGTTTGCCTCTTCTCACCATTTTCGTATTAAAATAAATAGCAATGACGAATTAGAGAGCTGGCATTTATTCCCAGAATTGATTCTTAACGCAACTGAACTGGGCAGAACATTTGTGTTTTCTCAGACAGAGGAGTTGATGGGTTTTGGTTCTTTGTCTAGACCTAGGGGAGAGTATGTATGTATGTATGTATGTATTTATTTATTTTGTGGTGTCAAAATTTGAACTTGCAGTTTCTGTGTGATTCACATCTTTAGAATGAAATTCAATTATTGACTAAGACAGGTAGAAATCTCATATACTTGAGCTCTTCCAGGTCCAGCTCCTAACACTCAAGGGTTCAAGTCCTCGAAGATACCAAGTGCTCTGGTCCTAGTTTAAAAAGCTATCGAAGCACATAGTGAGCTTTAAAGCCCAGGAATAATCTCAGTGGGAATGAGACTATGTATGTGCTTAAAATTCAGCATGTAGTTAAGTACTTCATTGGATTGTGGCCAATGTGCTTAGCACTTTGGAGGGCTGAATCCTTATTCACTAGTGGTGGTTTATATATTTTTTTGGCTTATGAATTTCCTCACTGACCTGCTCCTTTGTTTAATGGTCAGCCCGCTACATGGTCAGGATTAAAAACTTCTGGGGCTTGTTTTGTCTAGAAGCCTATGGATAATCTCCAGAGGGAATGGCTCATTTTACATAATTACTGATGCTAAATAAATATGTTCTTTATAATCAACTTATGTTTAATGTGAAATTGCTAAGATTTTTGATCAGGAGACCAACATTTGACCCAGATTTTATTTCTTCTTTTTTTGAACTGTGTTGTTTATCTGCAGAAATTAATAATGCCTGTCTACTGTTAGTATATAAAATTCTGAAAATAAATAATCTTTGTTTATATTGACTTTTCTGTTTCCAAGGTCTCTCTGCTTCCAACCACCATTTTTTTAAACTTGTTCCAAATAAGCATTCTTCAGATAATTATTAGTAGTGAGCTTTATCTGAGCTGAGATCTCTAGGCAGTACTGTCAGATATTTGGTCTTGACTCAAAATGTCTTGGCCATGTAAGGTAATGGTTCTAATTGTTTTCCTCCTCCTCCTCCTCCTCTCACCTGTTCTGTTAAGAAGCATGATCTTGGCCCTACCTCAGTAGTGGTACAGAAGCCAGAAAATCGTTTCCTGTAATTGTATGGTTTCTATTGCTCTCAATTATATATGAATTTTAAACAAATATTTGTCCATTATTCCCCAAATTCCTGAGCAAGCATCACAAAGGGTCAATTGAACAAATTGAATTTGAAAAAAAAAAAAACAGAAAAAAGGAAGCTGGGGGAAAATCCTAGATGTCTCCAGCAAAGGTAATGGATGCCATTTCTCCTCAGCAGGAACAAACCTTGATCTTTTCAAACCTCTGAGGGGAAAGACTTCCATTGTCTCTGTAAGAGTTTTTGCTTGCTCCCACCAGGATGGAATAGGGGTACAGTTAAGTGCTAGCTTAAATCTTGACTGTTTGTCTTTCCTTTTATGCTGTCTTTAAAATAGCTGAGGAAAAGTATTTATATAGCCTAGATTAGAGTGTAGACAGGCATGTTGTTGCACGTCTAGCTGGAGGGACAGAAGAAATCATACGTTTGGCTGCTCTTTCCTGCCTCTCAGCTGAGGTGCAGTAAATGGCTGTGGGATCGCTTCAAACGCAATGGCACAGTGCGGCCAAGGGAGCTGCTGGAGCCACGGGTCAGCCCATGCAGTGGCTGGGTGAGGGACAGCCAGTCCTGGCAGGGACAGCACTTCTGGTTGCACTCCTAGGAGAGGAGCAGCACACACCTCTGATGCAGCCCAGGGAGGAGAACTTGGCGTTATCGATTGTTTTGATGCCGCCTGCCGCAGACCGTGATTACTGATGTGTTACCTTACTCACAGAGCCCTTCTCTGCTCTTGTGCAATCTGCTGCCACTACAAGGTATAAAGAATGTCTCCAGCTCAGTGTCTGCGCTGTGGTTAGTGTGTTTAAGTGTGCTCGGGGAGCAAATGCTAAGAGCTGCAAATGTATGAGCAGATAAATTTAATGCTGCTGTATGGACATGTGCTCTGAATCCACCAGAAGAATGTAATTTCCTATTCAGTGCCAGTAAGGTCCTTCATGCTTAAACCACTGTGACTTTTTTTTTTTTTTGCCAACTACCAGAGATTCCTTGAAGGAGGAGAGTGAAGCACAGATACTTTTGAAAGCATTTATCACCTTATGACTTTATAAATCAGATAGCCCAAGAATGCTTTAAGGAAATTTAAATGGTAAAAGTGTTCCCAGTTCTATGAGTAGTGCCAAATGTGCCAACAATTATGCCACTGACATTTTTATCTCAATCTGAGTTCAATTTTCTGTTAGTGATGACTATTTTTTTAATATTTTTACTATTATTCTAGAGGTTTATTCAGCTTGACAGTTGTAGGATTAAGCCTTACAAACAAAAGGATAATATATCCTATGTTTACAAGTTAGCCAGAGGCCAGGTTTTATAAACTTTAAAAATACAGCTATCGTTAGTTTATAAAATAGGCTAGTCAGCTTTCCAAGAGAGAAAATAAATCCAGCAATGGAACTGATTTCCATGGCAGCCTGGTACTCTCATATATAGTAATACATTTTGACCTAAAGCAACGTTACACGTGAATCTTAAAAATGTTTTGAAAGAGGTAAAAATACGGAGCACAAAGCTGACACATATGGGACTTGATTGTGTGAGTATCTCATCCCCCCTCTGGGACCCTTTAGCTCCCTGGAAAGGGGCGCTGAGCAAGAGACATTCAGTGCCATTCACAACAGGGGACACTCAAGATTTTGGAATCTGATCTTTCTAGTGCTTTCTGACAATAGGAGCAATGGTTTTCATTAGTTAAAAATCTGATAATAAGTTCATAGGTGGACCTGTAAGCACCTATGTTAGCAACAGAGGAAAGTATCTTATGTTTTCTTCAGAAGGCCAACTAGGAATACTTTTAGTCTTAAAATTTCAATTCAAAACCTAAAGAGATCTAATGATCATAGCAAGACAACAATAAATTCCAGAAAAGAATTTAAGATGCGTAGGGTGGCACAAGGATCTTTATTTTCAAGCATGAAATGTAAAGAAATTCCACATAAAACCAGATTCCTGTTTTATAATTTGCAGCATAGAAATAATTAATCTTCACATCAGTTGTATTTGCAAGAGGTGAAGAGAACATCTATGGCTGCAGTGCTGGACATTTTTATTTAGTGTGGCTTTTTGTTTGTTTGTTTGTTATTTAGTAATGTTGCTCTGTGGGATTTGCCAGTGACTCTGGTGCACAGGTCTCCTGTAGCACCGAGGAGGTGCTGCCCTGTTAGTTCTCAATCTTGTCACTTCTGGGGAACAGCAGTGAAACTGTTTGTTCCTGACAGCAGACAGCCCCACTGCAGGGCCCTGGTTTCATGTTACATTAAGTATTAGCGCTGTTCTTTCAGGAGCTATTATGCTGTGACATCAAAGATTTTCTGACAGGGCAGTTGTAGGTTAGCACTGAAGTTGTCTACTGAAATTTTTAAGAATGGAATTAAATATATATGATCAAATTTAATATGAGAGATCGGAAACTGCATATAAAATGGAGTTAGTGGTTAAAGAAAGCTGCAAGAATAATTATTTGGTTTGGCCTATTTGTCCTTTCTTGTCCAAAGCAATTTTTATTGCCTTTAATTTCTACAGCAGTTCCAAAAATACTGCCATATGTTAACATTTTTGTGCAACTGGTTATTTTCTGAAAAATGTTGTGTGAAACAGGAGGAAAAGGTCTTTTATAAAATAAGTGTTCAGTATAGCCCCTGCAGTGCTTATATAAATTAACCCTTGAACAATAATTGTAATAGCCCAAATTATTTTTTTTTTTACTGATTGCCTAATTACTTAAAAGGATTGAGATACACATTTTAAATGGTAAGAAAGCAGTGTAAATGGTGAGCAAATGCTTAATAGTGATCACTTAAACTTCCATCTTTTTATAAGAGAGGAGCTGTAGCTGTGCATAGATTGCAATCTCAACTGCTGCCCTTTGGAAATTCTGAATCCAGTTTCTGTGTGACTTACTGGGAAGATGATAGGAATTTGAAACTTACTGTCTGTGTAGCTGTTCAGGACAAAAAAAAATCTTGAACATGCGCAACTTCAAATGTTCCTGTAGATTCTTATGTGGTGAAATCAGCACTGCTACAACTATAAAATTACTATTATGCTCTGATGAGGCAAGTTCAGTGACAGGAAATATCAAAATTAATTTTGGAAACACATGCCTGCATATTTTTGATTACGTTACTAAGGCATTTCTTCCATTTAGTATCAAGCAAGTGAATCATCCATTAAAAATGAAAATATGTACAATAGAGTAGTACTTTCCCAGGGGGGAAAAAAAACCCTCAACCAAAAAATCGCCACAACTAAGAAGTAGAACAATGCTGTGTAGTCATAAGACAGAAGACACCAGTGCAATTTTTGCTATATATGTAATACTTTCAGGCATGAGAAAAATTACATAAAGAATGTACCTCTTTCTTTGTAGTGGGGTCTTTCTGTCTCTCTCTCTCTCTCTCTCTCTTTTTCTCTCTTTCTTTCATTTTTGTGTATGATTACAAAGTTCTTTCTCAGGTAATTTGTTTATTTTGGGATTGTTCTGTTCACTGAAAGCTTGCAGGGTGAAATCTGAAGTTGATCTTGCAGTAGAATATGCTATTTGTGCTATGCTGATTGACCAAAACTGGCTGTATGGTAGCTTTGATCAGGCATAATGATTTTAGTTTATTTAGATAACATTGCTTGACTTCTCCTTTGGTTTTGCTGCATTGCAACACTCTTATCAGCAAATCAAAATCTTTATGGCTGAACATTCGGAACCAGATAGTTCAGAATGAAAGCTCAGCCCTTTATATGGATGTGTGAAGCTCTGGGAGTAGTGGCACTACCCTTAGGAAATACTCGCTGACAGGTGGCAACAGTGGAATACAAAATTATCCTTTAGCTCTGTAATCTCAAATCACAACATTTAAAGTGTATATATAGATATATTAAAAGAAAATGTGGATAGGAGAACTGGGTCTTTCAGGGAATTTTTAAAGTGATTATAAAGATACATGACAAAATCTGATTAGCTACTGTGGCTAAAGTATTTGTTGAGTAGTTCTAATGCCCTCAAGAGCATAAGATTGTAGGTAAATTTCTCTATGATGTAAAGCTGTGTTTTAAAACAGATTTTTAATCAACAGGATGTGCTATCAGGAAGCCATTTAACTTTTATGATTTTGGATAGAGTATCCTTTCACTTTGGCTGTAATTGCAGAGCGTAAGGACTGTTACCCTGGCAAGCATCATTATGTGAATGTGTCTGCACTGTGTCTGCCCCGACTACATTTTTCTTCTTCCAGCTTTGTTATGTTTTTTTTTTTCCCTTGACTATTAGAGATGTTACTGTACTTCAGAATAGGAAACTGTTTAGGGAAGGCTTGTCAAAAATTCCCTCCATATAACAATGTCTAGAGTCCTCTTAATTTCCTGCCCAGAATGCCTGGAGTTTGTTGAACAGCTAATATTTCAATTTCCATTTAAATAAACAGCAGCAGAACTGACTTGATAAGCGTGCCACTAAATAGATCATGTTACCACTTAACTTAGTGCTAATGCTTAACAGTCTGTTTTGCTCCAATTTGGTGGCAATAGTCATGTAATTCCAGGCAGTTCTAGGAAAGAAACAAACAGTAGTATTATATTGTATTACAGCAGTAATTATATTTGGTTATCTGCAAGTGAAAAGTTGAAAAAATATCTAGGGTGTGAGTGGACATTAAGCAATTTTTTAATTATCTAGAGGAAACAAAGGCTAATTCTGTTCTACATCTAAAAGATGTTTTAAAATCTGTTCTGTTGTACAGAACCCATGTAACAAACCCTAGGAAATCCGACCTTCTGTTAGGTCAGTCTAGCAGTAGCTTTTTTTTTGTTATAGAATGAAAGAGAATTGCCAAGTCATTAAAGGTATAGGATGTACACACATAGACAGTAAGACAGTATCCCTTGGCAGCTTCAGATTGATAGCTCTAGATTTTCCTGGCTTTTGTTAGGCTCCAGAGCACTTAAAACACTCTGAGAAGTTGTCTTTGTCTTTCCTTGCATGTTTAAAATGTATAAATACAATCAGGGGAGTATCAGTAGAAGGTGATAAAGTTTCTCCTCTCAGCCATTCAGTTTTGCTTTAGTACATAGATAATGAATCAGGATGTTAAACCTGTATTATATTTTCAGGGGTCACTTGGGCTTTGAGTGTAAACAGAATCAAATTCCTTGAGCCTGATTCTGTAGCTGCAAGGTGTTTGAATGTCTGTTGTGCATGAACTGGACTCGTGTGCTTGGACTGTTCATAAGGTGGCTTTTGGAAGACAAACATACCTCATGAGTCACAATTAAAATACCAGTGGGGAGGTATTTTTATCATTGAAATGAAGGACAACAAGAGTCCTTTTCCCCCTTTTTTTTTACACAATGGTCATTTAGATGCAACAGAAGTCTTAGATGTCTTAGCTTCTCATTATTTTGAGCATCTTATCTGTGTTCACAAAGTCAGGATTCACTTCCCTTCTCACAGCACTGTTTCAGAGCTGTTTGCCAGAAATAAGAGGTCAGTGGAAAATGGCCCATTTTTGGAGATGCCAGCAGTGCTGTAGATACTATAGGCAGGTCCTGGAAGGAAGCTGTGAATGCCTGTGTACGCCACCCTTCATTACTGAGGCTGAACAGAACCTTTCTCTGTGTCATGGTATGGTAGAAACTGTGGGTGATTCAGGCCTTAGACTCTGAATGCCTGCTGAGTAACCTGAATAGGTCAGCCCTGATGGAATCATGATAGGCCAAAAGTTGCTATCTGATAATATATTATTTTCATAACTGAATAGAACTTTGCCTCTTCCAGCTGATTTTTAAAGTCCAAAGAACTGGCAAAGCACTGCTTAGAACATGTGTTAGACAAGAAGGCACCACTATTGCCTTTGGGCCAGCATGGCTTGCCATGCAATCTATAAGAACAAAATGCAGAGACAGTAAAACCTGGCTTATGTCACTCTGTTGGGAGAGAAAAAATCCTGTTTCACTCTCCCTTGGTATCCAGTTCCAGGTTACTTGTCATTTGCTGGCTTTGGTGAGAGAAACCTGAGGGTTTCTGATGACAGGCATTTTCCTCCAGGTTTAGAAGAAGGTTAATGCTTTTATAGGAGTAAGACTCAAAGGAAAGTAAATATGGACCTTGGAGGAGATTTACTTTTGATTCTGTATGCTTTTTCCATGCAGTTTTCTTTCAGTCTCTCTTTTTCTCTGAGCAGCCTAAATAATCTACGTAACCATGATTAAGCTCTCTTGCATGTTAGAAAGTATGCAAGAGAGAAGATGAACAATTGCAATCTGTCTTTTACATTTGTTCAGAGGTGATAAGGGGTGTTGCAGCTTCCAAATAGACAAGATAGGAGTCCCTTTGTTTAATTATTCCTCCACTCTTGAGAGAGAAATACCGTAGGCAAGTATGTTTATTCTCACTTTTCCAGTTGGGAAACTGAAGCAGGAAGGTTTCAAGATGGTTTGGGTTCTAGCCAGAATTTGAACTTGGAAGATATGGCTCATTTCCAGGCCTATGCTTAAATGGCAGACCATCTCTCCTTATGCAATATTTTTTAATAAAGATAGGACTTTATGTACCCTTACATATATGTTTAGAAATGGTGCTTTAATGTACTTGGAGATGCCTTTTCTCCACGGCTTTTGATGGACCACAAGTCTGCTTGATCCACGCTCTAGGGAGGATGCAGCGTTCATGACAAATCTGCCATTTATTCCTGTTTTCTTCCTGCTTGAAGGAGTCTGTTCCCTTATGCAGTGGACCATTCAGCTTTAGGGCCTCAGTAGTTCTGTCACAGTGAACTCAAGATTGCAGCAGGCTCTGGCAGGCCGTGGAGTTCACTCATCTTGCTCTTAGCTAAGTAGCCATGAGCTCCCACCCTGTGTGTGACTGAACATCTGCATCTCTCCTGTTTGTGGCTGTGCAAGCAGGGCCTGAAATACAAACCCACTCCTTCAGAGCATGGCAGAGAATGAAGCTCAGTTAAATCTCCAGCAACTTTCTTCCAATTAATCCCGTCCTTGCATTCTTTTCCTGCGTACGTTTCATCCCGTCTCTCTGTTTTACAACTCAGCAATATATTCTGTCTTGAAAACAGCATTAAGTGTAGTTACATGCGCACACACTGAGAGGAGAATATCCCCCCACAGTGTTTACAGCAACACCTCTAGGTGACGGCAGGCAGTAAGCTTTCTTTTTATAGAGCTCCAGACTACAGATCATTAGCTTGATATGGAAGCTCAGTGGTGCAAAGTCATTTGAATATTTATTACCCTTCTTAAGACTTTCGCTTTTCAAGTGGGAAATAAATGTGATAAGACCCCCTTTCTGTCCTCTTGCCTGACATGCTAAGGCACAAATATGTGAAATGGATTTTAATTGTATTTCCTTGAACTTCCGTATTATAGACCAGCAACTTGGATGCTTTTGAGCAAAAACATGTGTTGAACAACTGCAAAGTTTGTTAGGCCTTTTTACAAACTGCCCTCAAAGTTAGATAGGAAGTTCAGCTCCAAAAACAAGTTGAATTTTCAAAATTTAATATATAAATATTCATGTACAATATACAAAAAGGCAGCTTTATAAACTTATATTTGAATGGGGCACTGTTTCTTAAGTGAAGTACAAATTTAAAGGCCCCTTAAAACTGGACTTTGCCAACAGTCATAGATTTTTGAGAAATTGTAACAAACCAAACATTGTGTAAATGAGGGCTTGTGGGGGG
Organism: Camarhynchus parvulus; assembly: GCF_901933205.1. Taxonomy (NCBI): domain Eukaryota; kingdom Metazoa; phylum Chordata; class Aves; order Passeriformes; family Thraupidae; genus Camarhynchus; species Camarhynchus parvulus. The sequence continues at coordinate 12,560,341 of NC_044575.1, read as the reverse complement.
AAAAAAGCCAAGCCTATTACAATACAACCAGCAAGACATGAAAGCCAGCAGCAGGCAACAGAAAGGCAGAGACAGGCTCCTGAATATATTTTAAAGGTAGAATGTTGTCAGTGTGTTTTCATTTAGCTATTTTAAGATGTCTATGTTTCACTTGCTACAGTCACAAATTCTAACTGTGAATAATAGGAATCATTATATGGGCGTAAATGGTATATTGACTACATTTTTCAGGCTCAAACACACCTTCCTTGTTGGCAGTGGAAGGCAATGAATGAGGCATTTTATTAAAACTGGTGCTTGTGGTTCTAATCAAAGGTCACTGGTTAGCTCTCACTTTTCAGTCTCAGATTTGTCTAGATGTTTGATCAGGGGGCTGCAATGAAATTATTATGACAAAGACTTTGTACTAGGCGGTATCTGTCTGCTGAAACTTGAAAGTCTTTGCCACAGTGATGCTGACAGCATGTGAATGCTGAAAGAATGTGCAAGAAATGTTACGTCTTAAAGAAACCTTTACCAAGTATCATCTTCCCTTTGTGTTACGTTTGAAATCATTTCAGTTGCTATTAAGGTACGAATGAAAAGGTGTTTCACTGATTAAAGGTGGCGTGTTTTTTTTTAAAGTGTACTGTGTGCTTTAAGACAGTCTTCCCATTACTTACTCTGTTCAGTCCCTGCTGCACACAGCAAGTTCATTAACATGCAGATATGCAGTGATTGAAGTCGGTCTGCCTTTTACATTGGAGTTGTCTTGATATAATGAGTTTCTCTTTAATGTTCAAAAAACTGTTGTTACTTTCTAAAAGGGGTTTGTTTGTGAATTTCATTAAATTTAATTCTGTCTTCAAACCATTTCAGTATTGTTCATTTTACCACAATTAACACGCTTGCTGATATTAAAAACTAATTTTTTTTTAAAGAGATGCATTTTAACTTTCAGGCTATGTGTGGTCTGGGGTTGTCATTGATGTTGAATGAGACACCTCCTGTTTAACTCACAGATTCAATATTTTAATTGGTGCCCATGTGCAAAAGTAGTAGAGAAAAGTAGGTTAGGGTTACTCCAACTGCTTTTTCTCTGGGACTGGCATAGACAGCATTCAGTCAAGGAGAGTGAAAAAACACTCACTCTGCTAACTTTATTTTCTTTGTTAGAATGGACTGGAAAAATGGAGAGGGAAACTTGTCTGTCAGATAACCTGTGTTTGGTAAAGAGAGCAGAATCCAGGACGTGAACTAGAAAACAATTATTTAAATTTTCTGCTCAGTATTTCTAACATAAAACTGTTTGTCCACCTGGGAAGCTTGAGGTAGATTCTTCCTTACTTTGAGGTCAGCAGACAGTGAACATCCAGCTGCTGAGATGTTCAGTCTGAGTCCTCAGTGTTGTTTCACACCTCCTTCAATGCCAGGGACTCTTGGGAACTGCCTGGAAAAGAAAATGAGGTGTAACATTTAGGAAGTGGTTGGCTTGGTCTGAAAGAATAAATGAAGGTGATATCATACTGAAGGTGGGGTAGGAAGAAAAATTATACTGGAAATACTTTTACCTTTCAACAAATGCGAGTCCAGCGCTGTAAGATGTACTATTACTACCCTGGAGGTCTCTCATAGATTAGAAATATTGTGATATTATATATTTTCAGGAGGGATTACGGTAGGGAACAGAAGCAACATCTTTAAGTTGAACAAACACAGTGGGGAAATAGGGAATAAGTTTACATCTTGCCATATTCAGATTCTTTTAAATAAATGACACAATTTCTGAAGCTGTGATTCAGAAAGAGTTCTGTGTGAATGGCGCCCACTTATAAAGGTGGTGGCATTGAAAATGGACCTTGATGTGAAGGTAATATTACAGTCTTAATTTTAATTTTCATTTCTACATAAAGATGGATTATTTACAGATATCCTGGATTGATGTGGGGTGGTTTTGTGGTCTTGAGAAGAATGCAGAGATACAGATGTGTCAAATGGAAGCTCCAGTGCTCCTTTCAGGACTACTAGATCTGAAATTTTAGATTCATTTCTGGACGCAGCTGGCAGAGAGTCTGGTACAGATTACAAATATTTTCCCCATTTGCACTACCATAACAAATGGAAGTTAATAAAACACTCTACAGCTAATAATACAAATGTTTTTTCATTATTGTAATCCCCATATATATATATATTTTTAAATCACCTTTAGTGTATTATTAAATGATCCACAGACTTCTTAGACTTTTACTGCTATGTCTGGGAAAGCATTCCTTGTGTTGATGGTTTTATTATCAGAATCCGTTTAATCAGTATTGAATTAATTTCCTTTACCGAACTTTTTTCTCCAGTGATGAATCTTCAGTATTAATCAGAACATCCTGTGATGAAAATCTGCATTTAAAAACTTAGTGAAACTGCCAAGTCTAACTTCTTTCAAAGTGCAATTTCTAGACACCTCCTAAACTCTGTTCATGGGCTGGATTTTCTTCTTGTAAAAATATTCCATTCATTTAACCTGAGATATCTTCTTTTTTTTCTCCTGGAGAAACTTTGTTGTCCTCCAAATGAAAATGTTCTCTGTGTAGTATGGAGAGTTTGTGTAACTTCAAGCCCTTTTATGCAGAGTAGAGAAAGGAACGTCTTATTCATGTTGCTTTTATGATTCTGGGAATGTTGGTGACTGTATGGTAAGCCTCAGCTCCTTTTTTAGGCATTTGCACAAGATATCTGACATGGTGTGAATATTCCCTGATAAGAATTATAATTTTATCTGATTTATCAGTTTCTTGGTAATGATGTAGTGTGACAGTAGCTTTATTTTGCTGCCAATGAAGTTAGTGTAAAATTCCAGGCAAACAAGAGTAGAAAACTGGGCATCTTAGTTGTAGAAATTTAATTTCAGAAGACATCTGTTGAAAATGAAGAATTCAATCCTAATGAATGTCCTACTTATAGTTACTGTCTCAGGCACATGATGGAGTCCCATTTAAGTCACATAAGACTTTTTTGGGGGCTTCAATTGTAGTGTAGCTCCAGTTGAAAATCAGATTGTTAACTGATCTTACCTCCAGCAATTTCTGGTTTTCTGTCTTTATTTTCTTCCCCCTCCCTCTTTTTCTTTCTTTTTTCTCTATTTGCATCCCTCGAAAACAGTTAATGCATTCCTCAGATCAGTTCTGTTTTATCTTTCTAGATTATCAACTTACTGTCTAAGTATTCTTTTTTTTTTTAAAGTAATAAAAATGCTTAAATGCTTGCATATGAAAATTTTGTAGAAATAAACTAGAGACTTCAAGTAGACTGGTAGCAGCAAGGATATACAGTGCCTGCCTGAAATGACTTTAGAGTTTGTTAAAATCAAATGACATTCAGTACGGATACTATGAAGAGAAAAATCAAAATAGACACCTAATTATAATTACTTTTTTTCCTGTCATTATATCCGTACGTGCAGAACAACTGATTTGAAATCACAACAGCTCAATTCGGTAGGTACAAAGGTTTTTCCTTTCCTTTTTTCATCATCCACAGGATGTAACATAATTTCTTTTACTGACCAAAGTCTGAAATTTCCTCAAGTCGATGGAAATGCTACCTGAATTAGGGAAATTAATTAATAGCACATGACTGCTATCAAGGTTGTAGACACTACATGTTAATCAAACAAGAAAATTAAAAGGTTAAGCTGCTGATTTGGTCTCATAGATGGCTTTTCCAGCTGGACAAAGTTGTTGTGTTAGCATATACTTTCACTGCTTTTGAAGAAACATATTGGAGACCTAAGAACAACGCTTAAGTGAGAGGGAGGAGGATACATTTGTTAGAAGGGCTTTGCAATTTTGGAGGGTGGAATGCATTGGCTTTCTTCCAGACTTTCATGATCTTTTGGAAATTTTAGTCTAAACTGCCAGTTCCCTTTGTTAGATGAAAAATAATGTTTATTTCTGAAACTAACCATTCATGCCTGTAGCTTTCAGTGTGATGTGGGCAAATAGGAGCAGTAGAGAAGCACTTCAGTCTGTATCTTATATGCTACAGAAGGACTGAATGCAACAGGTGCCTGTCATCTGTTTTCATATATTTTTGGAGGGAGCTTGCCTTTCTCCCTATAAAGGGTATAAGGGGTATATATACATCAGAAATATCTGCATGGGTGCATGCACATTTGTCTGATCCGGAGGGAAGGAAGGGAAGGAAGGGAAGGAAGGGAAGGAAGGGAAGGAAGGAAGGAAGGAAGGGAAGGGAAGGAAGGAAGGGAAGGGAAGGGAAGGAAGGAAGGAAGGAAGGAAGGGAAGGGAAGGAAGGAAGGAAGGAAGGAAGGAAGGAAGGAAGGAAGGAAGGAAGGAAGGAAGGAAGGAAGGAAGGAAGGAAGGAAGGAGCAAGCTATGCTTGTTAGATGATAGCTTGATTTAAAACTAAGCCAAAAAAGCCAATTAGTGTCAGATCAGAAACATGGTAAATACGAGAAGGTGTAAACTCCTGTATGAAATTAGGGGATGTTGGGATAGTGGCAGAAATGTATTGCTGGATGGTGCCATGATATGTATTGTTCAGGGAAGGGCTCAGAGGGGGAAAACCAATCATATGCTGCAAATTCTGGTTAGGGAAGTGTTACTGAAATCGTAGAATCAGTAAGGTCAGAAAAAACCTCCAAGCTCAAGCCCAACTTTGAGCAAATGCATGATCCCGTGAACACTGGGACTATGTTTTCAGTAGGAACGTCTAAAGTTAGAGTTCTGATTCACTCCAACACTTCAAAGTGTAGGTGTGATAGACTTCTGAAAGTTGCCTGCTGCTGGAGTCAGAGATGCTTGCCAAGAGCCTCCAAAATCTGGCCACCTTTGACTTGGGGGCTACAATATGAATTTAGGATTGGGAATCTTGCTTTAGGTGCTCCTGTTTCAGCTGCCTTAACAGTTACATTTTAGAAATGGCTCCCGTGGGTGTCAGTCTTACCGTAGCAGAATCTTTAATTTGCTATGCACTTGTGACAAAGCTGGTCACTCATGGATTCCCAGAGGAGTGCTCCATGTCCATGTAGAACCATCCCTGATTATAAACTGGTCCCCATTTTATCTGTAACACTTACATAGCTTTGATATGAGCCCTGATTAAATTGAATGTTCAATTTAGTGTGCCAATACAATGAAAGATGTAGGAATAGCTGAATTGTATATATTGTAAATCTGTCAAAATACTGTCCAGAAATTACTGGCTTTTTGTAAATCATATAAAACAGGTTATTGACATTGACAATTTTCCTCCAATATTTTTATTTTTTACAGTAAGATTTTGTTAAATAAAGTCTGCTACATAGCAAGTTTTAGATTAGTTTCCTTTAGCTTCACAATTTCCTAGGATACAGGAGGTAGAAACTCTTTTTACCACTTAATCAGTTTTGGCTTTAGATAATCTTTCAGAAAGTACTAATTTTTTCTAAAATTCAGAGATAAAATCAGAGGAGTTTTTTTTTAATATTTTGAATTATATTTCTTTTTGAAAACTGCTTTCAGTACATTGCACACAGAAATGTAGGCAAAAAATGAAATACAAATTTGGCTATCTAAATTGATTGGAATAATTCCAATAACTCATTGGAATTTTCAGCTTAAGCAGAAAGATAATAAAACACATTCTGTTTGGACAAACTATGCTTTCAAGATGCACTTTTTCCGTGTCTAAATTATTTACCTGCCACTACTTTTAAAAGATAAAGGTTTTGGCATAGCCTGTAAGCTGGAGAATACCACACAGCGTGTGTCTGTATGAGTTAGATGGTAACTGAGGAGACTATTTCCCCTGACCTAAAATGCTTGAGATGCTCTGCACCCTTGCCTCACCCAACATGGAAATATCCTTACTGATTTATGTTCTAGGATTTTTAATATTAGCACATCAAGCTGCGATGGGGGAGGAGGAAAGGCGTGAAATAGCGTGAAGTTGCGGCTCCGTATTTTCGAATCGTGAGAAAGATTTTTGAAAACCTCTTAAGGAAGCACGTGACGGAATAGTTGGTCAGAAGTGGCAGCAGGTGTGGCTCTGAAAAGAAAGGCATTGTTCTCCAACTGGTGGGACTGGGGGGCTGCGGGGAGGGAGGCCCCGCGCCGCCGGAATGCCGCGCGCTCCGCAGACACAACATGCCCCAGGATGAGCTTTGTGCAGTTGGGTGGCAGACTGATAAGCAGCTCGTTTTTTTGGAAGCAGACTCTAAAGTCATTCTCCCAGGGGTGTTTTGCGTGTGCAGATATCCATACATTGTTCCATACATTTGCTGTTTCCAATAACACATGTTGCTCTCTGATAACGAGTTGCTGCTTTCAGGGGCAGGCTGTCTCTTTGTTGCTGCAGTATCAGTGGGGAGGCACTGGACTGTTAACACTGATGCCTATATCCCATGTTATTTTGGGAAGTAATGTTTTAGGCAAATACAAATTATTTGGTATTTTTTGGTTTCAATTCTATGTAATATCCAGTTACATTCATCATGAGGTGGGGATGCACAGCAGCAAAAGAAGGCATCAGAGAATTGTCAAATTAGGAAAAAGCAGGAGAAAAAAGCCAGTGTATTGATTTTGTTCAGCCTAGAGACATATAGGCATTACTTGAAAAGAAATAAAAGTGAAATTTAAGTTAAAAATGTATATATAAGCAGAAAACATAAACCATTTTCTCTGATACAGATGCTAAATGCGACTAAGTGATGTTTTAAATGCAGACCTTCTAGAATTTGTACTGAAATATTCTTAAGATGGATGATATCCCCGTGAGATACCTAAGTGACAAAAATGAAGTAGGTTTTCAGTAGGTGCAGCAATATGTTACCCTGCCTTTGAGCTGTAAACCTTTGCTGTCCATGCTGGTTCACTGATGTGTTTGTGTTCTTCAATGTTTGCCATGAGCAGAGCAGAGCTGGTCAATCCATTTGTCCTGAAGATTCTTGTGAAAAGATCTAACTTGTTCTAACTTTTTTACACCATGCCTGAGTTATGACTCTACTATAACTTACCATCAGGATTTAAACAAAGTGCCTGACTGCTTCTAGAAACCATGATTTGCTATTACACTAATGACAGGAATTACTAAAAATCTTTGCTGCCTTATTGACCACTTAGAGTACTTAATATTTCTAAGCAAGCTCATGCTTTTGAGGAGTTTTGTCCAGAAAAACATTTCAAAAAGCAATTCAAAAGAACAGTGTGGAAATTTTCAAGTCAAACTATGATTTATAATATTATTTTTCTAAGTAGCAACCACAAAAATAATCATGCTGCTGGAGCCAACAACAGTATTTTTAAATGGTAGGATCTAATGTATGAGGTTATTGCATATGAATGGAGAGATATGTTATTGCAATGATATATTTTATTACTTGCTTCTGTTTTTATTAAGGATAATGAAAACCTTCTGTTTGGCCCTGTGAACAAAACTAATGTGACCTTCCATGTGACCCACCTGTTGTGCTTTCACAATTGATAATAGTTACCTCATGTTAGGGTGATCTGGAAAATAGCAGTGTGCCAGCACCACAGAAAACAACATTTGTGTTTCTGTACTTTGAATTTGTATTTGCCTCAGAACTGAAATTAAGAAAAATATAGGTTATCTAAGAAACTGCTTTAAAGGCAAAATATTATTGTAAGAGCATTGTCCGTGTTACTAGCAGATATGTTTTTAAAGCCATTCAGCTGCTGAATTATAGCTGTAAATCTGCAGAATTGGCTTAAAATCTGTGATTTTTAATAGTATCAAAGATTGTGAGAAAGTCCAATTAGCTCTTTTGAAAGTTACAAGAGTACATAAATTAAAAAAGTCAGTATATATAGTGCAATTTTCCCACTTTTTAATTTAAAAAATTACTTTTTCCCCCTGTTTCATGAAGTCCACAGCATTTATTTACTTTGAGTGGAAAACCTTGAAGGGCTGATTTATTCTAGACCTTATTTTTCTGATTGTATTTAGGTCTTGATTTTGGATACAAACCTTTAACCTGAGTAGTGCAGCGTTCTTTTTCTAGAGGTGCATGATAAATGTATCAGGGCTTCATTGGAATGACTTCTAGGTAATGGGATAAGGATTTGCAGGATCAGGACCCTAATTTCAAAGAGGTTTTCACATGTGGGTTAGAAGTACGTGTGCTACTGCTGAATTTGCTCGACAGACCAGAAAGGCTCTTTCCCTTTGGAGCCCTTATGGTTTATCTGGTCAATGACTTGCAAGCTAAGAAGGATTTACACATTGGATCAATGATCCATGAAATAAGGGGGATTTCCACAACGTCTGTCAGTGACAAGTTACAGTGTGGCCACACAGTATGCATTTTCAGAATTAATGTGTATGTAGAAATATGGAACTGTATAAATGATTATTATGTGATACTGCCTAATGGTCAGGGAAGGATGTAAATAATGTATTATGTGTATTGGTGGGAACTTGGTGATTCCTCTCTTTCTTTTGTTTGGATTAAGAAATGTGTGTGTACATTCTGTGGCAATATTCTTGTGGCTGTACATACATCAAGAAAAATTAGACCCCGTGAGCACAGGAGGTCTTTCAGTGCTACTTTCCCTCAAGTCAATGATTTTTTTTTCTCTTACTCAGTAAATGTCCCAGGTACTGAAGATCAGCAATTGACTGAAGTTACAGAAGGGGGTCAAATGTCTTCAAATGAAAGTGTCCTCCGAGCAGCACCTTTGTGTTGCACCACGAGCCTGTCAGTCTGAGTCCCTCCTGATGGCAAGTGCTAAGTTATGACTTAGGGGGAGAGGTATCCTACTAAGTAGGCAGGGCTTGATCAAAAGCCCCTTTGAAGTCAATAGAAAGATTCCTATTGACTTAAACAGGCTTTGGAGCAAGTCCTTGATTATGAGGGCATGTAATAATCTTCTTATTGCCTCATTATGTACAATGGTAACTTTAGACCTGTGACCCTTCTGGAGGGTGGACTCCTTATCTTCCAAAATCTCCACATCCCAAAGTGACTCACTAGCAAGAGCAGCACCCCAGGTCCTTTTCCTCAGTTCCTTCTCTTAAGGGTCTAAGCCTAAGGTGCATCTCAGCTCTCCTGCTCTGAGTCTGCCAGCAGGCTCATATCTTGCATTCCCCATTATCCTCCTGCAGTGAAGATGGCAGGGACTGTGCTCTACATTACACCTCAAATCTTGTCCACAAACCTGGCAAAGTTCTTGGGACCAGCAGCAGACTGAGCATGGCCGTGCAGGAACCATGTGTGCCTGGATCTGATCTCTGTCAGTGTGCTTCCAATAGCAGGAACAGTTTGGTTTCTGTGAGACCTTTTCATGACAGACGAGGCTAAAAGTGCAAATGGTGCAGTCTAGAGTTGCATTGGCTTTTGTGAAAAGTCTCCATGGAAACATTTTCCAGGGAGGTGAAATGAGCCTCTCTTGGTCTTCTCCTTCTTCTTGAGTCCATTTGTTGGCTGCTTGGTGCGTCACAAGAAGCCTCCAGGAGGTACATTGCTACAGAAGGCAAATGTCCTTAAGGAGGACAAATGATTCTTGCAGTTGGCATTTGACAACCAGAGCCTTGCTACAGCTCACCTTGAGCAATGTGTAAAAGGATCACTGAGCATTCCTTAGAAATAAGAGTGCTAGCAGCAGGGTGATCAAGTTATATGGGTTGAAAAGACAGATTATAGGATGTCTCACACAGCTTTTAAGCCACTTGGATTTCAGTATTCCTGGTTATTCTTTTGAGATTTCTCTTATAAAAACATTTGCTGTTGAGATAACTAAAGTCATGAACTGGCAAGCATGTCATACACTACAAGAAAGCCCTCAAATATGTAGTAGGATGTTTTGCACCTGTGTTTCAGTAACGCTGTAGTTTTGTGACTTCATATTAGAATTTTCCGTGTCTGCTGGCAGTACTGTTCTTAATCACAGTGTTAAACAAGTATGAGTGTAGAGGCAGCCTGGAAGAGAGGAATATATGAAACAATTCTTTCCACAAGTTTTTTTGGGTATCTATTTGGTTCTGTTTTGTCTGTCTGTGAGGTTTGAGGTTAGGGTCAGAATAAACAGAGAATGCCATATATTGTGTTTTTAACATCTTTCTTTGCTTTTTGTCACTACTTGTCATATCAAAATCTGATTTAGGTTCTGAATTGCATAAATTCCAAGCAATCTGTAGCAGGACTTAGGTCTTAGATTGTTAGCAAACAAACCATTTTCACTCTGCCCTGTGTCTGGTTACTTAAGGTCAAGACGCCCAAAAAGGCTTCATTTTTTCATGTTAAATAGGCAGGGTTTTCTGACACTGGTATCTGGAAGGTATCTTTGTACCACTGGTGGGATTTTTTGAATGCTGAAAAGACCTATATGTTTAATTTTCTGTTCATATGCTTACTACAATTTGAAGATCATTCAAGAGAAGAGTGCAAATTGGCATTTTTATTTAGGATAGATAAGCAGGATTAGTTTTTCTGCTTTGAAAAAATAATACTGTTATTTGGTTAAAAAAACACCAGTGGTTTTTATATACTAGAAATATTTCTGTCAGCCATTCATCTAACACGTGTTATTCTCTTCCCAGATCTTTTCCCTGTTGTGTCCTTATTGCAATCATCAAAACCATTTGAAGAGTTTAATTTAGACTGAAATGATTCTCCATAGAATAAACAGAATATCTCACCTGTGAAGGATGATTACATTTTCTAAATTTGTTTAAAAAGGAAGGACCTTCATAATTCACAAGTGTTCTACTTGCAGTTTTTATGTGGCAATATTCACAAGTTCTACTTGCAAGAGAAGTCTTGCATACTTTAAGTCTGAAAATAAAGCATTTCTGTGTTTGACTACTATCAGCAATTGTATCTTTCATTTTATTGGCACTGAAAGATTAAGCATCAGTGCTTTGATTTCAGATATCATCTGGCTTGATATTAGTGGTATTTTACTGTGAAAATACATTTTTTCCTGGTTATTTGAGTGCTCATGATGTGCTGTGTGAATTAAGGAGATTTCAGTTGTCTTTCAAATTAGGCATTAAAAGACAGTTGTGGCACAGCTTTAGGTAACGCTAGACAGAAGCAGAGGTGCCTTGTGGAAGTATTAACTTGGAGTTCTGGTGCATCTTCCACATGTGTGGGTAACTCTCATCTGTTGCGTAGCGGGGAGGTGACTGACTTGCTGTCTAAGCTTGGTTTGGTGAGCAATTCATTCAGGCACCTCACTGGCACAAGTCACAGTTGAGTGCAATTTAGGATGGAAAGTCAAATTCTTCACCTGCACATAATTCCATCTCTTCCCAGCAGCAATGCTGGTACAGATTTGCTTTGCAAATAAGAGTAGTCTTGCCAGGAGCTGTACAAATGAATTTCCATGGCATTCCTGGCAAGAACAGGACCGAAGGATGGACTTTGGTGTGTCTCAATGTCTCTTGCAGCCTGTGCAGGAGCTCTATGGCTTTGCTAGCTACCAAAGCTGCAGGTCCTCAGCGATGGGCTCTCATCAGGGCTGTGGCCCTACCAGCCCTGTTACTCTGCCAGACCATCCCCAACTTGCAGCATACACAAACAGCTAATCCATTTATGCAGCAGCATCTGGCTACTCCAGATTTCCACTAAGAACAGGGTCTCTCAATAAGATTTCGATCTCTCCGATTTGTTAAGTACCCTTTGCTCTCTCCTCCATAATTAAACAGATATTTAGATACTGTATTCCCTATATCTGCATCTGTGAAAAGATATATAGAATAGATGTTATCTCTGCCTGAATGTGTGAATTTCCATTCATTTTTTAGAGGATGAAAACTTTTTGCTGTGGGCCTAAAGCAGGCCAAATATGCTACTATGTGTTGTTATTTCTTAAGCTTATTACATAACCCAGTTTATTTTTAGTGTCTGTTATATGTTTTTTTCCCCCTCCTTTTATAAGAAAATTTTACATTTTTCTTGCTTTAAAGCTCTGTTAAAGTTGCTTGAATTCATTTGATAGTGGTTGATTGTTCCTTATACCTATTACCTAGCTTTAAAGTTCAAGGAATTTGTTCAGGATATTTCCAGCAGCTCACAAGCTATGAAATGTCAACATTTTCAATGCAAAAGCAGCTGCGTGTGCTTTTGTTTTTAGAGTTGAACTTGAGACTCTGTTGAACCAGTTTTTGGCACCATCTTTAGAAAAATCAGGGTCATCTCAAGATGGAGTCTTACAAAATTAGTAACTACTTTAAGAGCAGTTTCATTTTAAGTACCCTTAAATAGCTGCTGTAGTTTGGTTAAGTTATGTATCATTTGATTTCAGCTTTCTATTCCTTGAAAGACTTGGATATCTTTTCCTTTTGCATATTCAGGATTCCCCATGTCCCTGTTTTCTCTACATTGTCTTCCACTGTTTCACAGGAGCAGACTTCTTTTCATCCTGTCATATTTGTTCTGTATTAGAAACAGTATCTGAAAGCCAAAGGGGAATTTTGCATGCAGCAGTCTGGCCAAAAGTGTATCAGTATGGCAAAATTTTTGTTAATAAAAAGGAGGGAAAAAAAAAAGGGACAATTGCCCTTTTGACACCTCTACCCTCACCCCCAAATTTATATATTCTTGTAGGATTTTAACAGTTGAAGAAAGGTAAACAGTTATGTTCTCATTTTTCTTGAATATCTCTCAGTTCAGGAATATTCTGTGTGCATCTGGCTAGCTGTGAATGTAAATATATGTGTATAAACATGTTTTATAATTTGAAGTTATACTGTCTGTTAACTAAAATAATAGCCCCAAAAGCAGTTGGCCTGTCATAGATGATATAGTTCAGCTTTTATATCTGCTGTTCATCAAAAGAACCAATGAAAATTTCATTTTAACTGGCAGCCAAGTAGCTAGAAAAATAAAGGCTGCTGATGCCAGAATATGAGCAACACAATAATTTGCTAAGACTAATATGTCTGGCTGTAACCTGATCATATATGGATCAATTGATGATATTTTAAATTAATTTGTCATGTGACTGACTTGCAGTTCTAAATTCCAGGAAAATATCACCACTGAGTTCAGTGAAAAACAGCATTGTTTGTTCAGTAGAGACGTTTTTCAGCCAGACAGTGATGAAAGTGCTTGCTAATAAGTAGACAGGAAATTGAGAAACACATATTAGAATAGAATAAATATATTTTTTTTACTTGCAAACTTCTGGTTTTCTTTTCCTTAAGGTTTAGTGAAGGTGTAATTTTGTCTCACATAATCTTGTATTCTAATTAATTATTAGGAGGAACAAGGACAGGGAGCAACTTGCTTTCAGAATTAAACAGTATGGAATAATTTTTGACCAGACCCTGAAAAAAATTATTCTTGCGGGTTATACTGTTAAGGATTTATTTCCTTGTCCTCATTTCTTTTTTCCTCCTTCCCTGCTCCTTGCCATTAAATGGCAGGATTGTTTTAATTGTTTAAAGGAGAGGGGATTGTGGACTCTGCTGGAGTGTCAGCTTCTCTACCTAAGCCTTGCTGGCTTACTGAGCTTTTCCGGTTCACTGGTGCAAGTGCAAGCATCAAATGGTTCATATCCAGCTCTAATTCAAACTTACTTGGCAGTTATTTCTTGAATGGCCCAATTTTACATGTGATTAGTTTTTAATTCTTAAATCATGACATAAACTGTGTGTATTATATTACAAAGAAAGTCTGTTAATACGTAGGAGATGATTAGCTGGAAGTGCAAGTTCTGTTTTTCCTGGTACATCAGTGTGCAACCACTGTGGCTTCTGTGGGGACTCCTGGTCTGCAGCTGAAGGCAGAATTCATCCCAAAGTGGAAAAAAAAAAAGTGATGCAGATTTTTAGGATGTGACAAGAATAACATTACAAGATAGATAACTATAGCAAGGCATAACAAGAAAACTGTGTTTCTGTGAAAAGCAGACTGCAGTTATTTCTGGTCTGATCCTGCTTTCTGATTCACAGTTTTGAAGGCCAAAACATATAGAAATGAATATATTTGTGCATGGGAAGGACTTGGGAAATCTCTGCTGGTCTTGTTCCTATTTGGGTAGGCAAGAATAGGGCCAGATGAAATGTCTTGCTCTGTTTATATCCACCAGCTTCTCAGTTGCATTAGAACATAATTGTAGGAACAACCATGCACTGGGCTCATGATGAGCTCATCTGCTTAGCAAAAAATGTCCATTTTTTACAGCTGGAAACTCAACCTCGATATGTTCAAGGAAATTAGGTCTACTACTATCTCTTGTCATTGCTTGTACAGAATTTGCATCAAAAGTATGCCGGAATATATCACTTTTATGAATGGTAAACTGCTAGTTATATTAGAATAGGTAAAATGAAGACCTATTGTGTATATATATATATATATATATATATATATATATGTATATTTTACTTTCAAAGTGAGATGGAGATATTAGGTTGTCTCTTTTTTTAATGCAGACTCTATATCTAATTACTGTGTATTGAAGCAAACGAGGCTCCACTCTTTCTGAGAAATAATAAAACTGAAGTAACACATTGGTGAATCTGCTTTATTGGGTTTGGCCTTTTCTAGATGCTGTGAAATTTAGACCAAAATATTAGTTCCACTGGCCTGAAAGCACCAGCATTTTTCCCCTGCAGTTTTTCTGATGTTGTAGCAGTTGCTCAAGATTCTGAGGTGTAAGCTGAATGATTTTTCTCTTATTTCTTGTGCATTTTGATTGGATTGATCCTTTTGGGGTTGGTGTATTATTATCACCACATTGTGCCTGCTACACGTCACTGTGGTGAAATAGCTGGAATAACAGGGACACCCCATAATGCTTTTGTAATGTGGCAGCAATCTGATTAGTCTTCCTGGAAGTAAATACTTTTGATCTTTTCACTTTTTGGTAGAGTCTTCAGAAAGTCATGCTGGCACTCAAAAAATATGGGCCTATGACTTGATGGCAATTTGCAACTTGTTACAATATTGTTAGCTGTGATAAAATTAAAGGGGAAAAAAGGCTGTGGGAAATAAATAAGCTGTATTTGTTTTTTTAAATCTCTGATGTTAGGAAATCTGCTCCGAGATCCTGTATAAAAATAAGGATGTAATGTGCAGTTTTTTTGCCAAGAGGGAGATATAGACTCTTTGGAGTGTCACCAATGAGGGTGACACTCTGTGTAGTCAAATGTTTATTTTCTTGCTCATACATTACATTTTGTCTGTCTGATGGCTTGTCTAATAAGGATGAATGTGGTTCTGATGCCTGAGATTGCCTTGTGTACCCATAGATCTCTTCACCAAATAGACTGTTTCTGATTTCTCACTTATACTCTTGTGCAGATATATTTTTGTGTTACTACATATTTTATGCATCTCTTTTTTTTTTACATTTTGCTATTATAATTTCATGGAACTTTTTTCCTCAGAATGTTTTGTTGAGGGACTATCCTCTTCATGTTACTTGCAATAATAGCATCTTTAATTTCAATCCAAATTTCTTACGTAATTTTCTTACTACTATTTTTCATAAATTTTTGCTCAGTTCTCTGTGTGTAAAATGATTCAATCTTTTATCCTTTTACCTGTCAATTATTCACCTTTTAGCTGTTATTTCTATTTCTTTAGCTTCCCAATTTATATGTGTGAATACTTTGATGGGTGCAAATCCATGTTCTGGTATGAGCATTGGATTTGAAATCCTGTATTTTATAGTACATAAATTTTTGTGGTTTCCATGCCATATGTAGTGCAACACTTATTTGTTTGCTCTGGAACTTGTAGTTGGCATTTGGGATGTATTTCTATGCTGCACTATTTAAAAATGTGTATTTGCTTGGTTTTTTTTAATATTTTCACTAACTGGGGAGCAGTTGATCCATTTTGATACCAACCAGGTTAATAATTTGTATATTCAATAAACAGAAGTCTGTGAGAGAAGCATCTATTTCCACCAGGGATAATAGATAAAGTAAATTCCTTAGAATATATATTGCAATATGTTTGCATAATTTTGTGTTCTTGCTTATGGGATGCTTGTAGGTGAGAGACATTAAATGCAGACCTATCCTCACAATTTCTGAAAGTAACTGAAATGGTTAGATTTGAGAATCAATTCAATATTGAGTTTTCTGATTTTTGTTTTTTTCATGCTATCGATGCTGTCCAGAGAAAGCTGAGAACAACATCATTATTGCACAGAAATTTTCAGCTTCTGATACACATTTTTCTGGCAGAGATGACTAAAAGAAGTGAATTAAATGCAATCTGCAAAAGACTCTTATTAGTGCTTTTGGAAGTATGTTCCATGTTCTCATCATGTTTTCTTTTTTGTAGAAAATCTTGGAAACTGAGAGCCAAAAAAGAAGTCTAGTATCATTCAAGATTAGTCCACGTTCCCTGGTTCTCCCGTTGTTTTTCAGGCTTTCCTACATTTAGAGCTTGCTCATAGTATTGCAGTTTGTGCAGACTGAAAAAAAAATTGGTGGGAGAGTCCAATGTGAAATATTCTTGGTAGTGTTCTTCAGAGTATCATTGTGAAGTGCCTTTGGTTCCTTTTACTTCTAACAATTTGATTTCTGGTGGATCGTTAGTTTGATTTCAGAGCCAAGAATCTTCAAAAAAAAGGGATTTCCAAACTAGAGGCAGTTCACTTTACTCCTAACAGCCTAGACAATGCTTTGAATAATCAACATAGAGAGGTAACACAGAGAAATGAGTTTGGTAAGAGGTATCTTGTACGTGAAGGTGAGGACATGAGCCAGAGGTGAAGACATTCCTTCTTTCTACCCTGGTAGAACTTCCTAGGATAGAAGTCAGATTCTGGCGTGTTTAAATTTCCTTTTGAGGCCGTGCTTTGGCAAGATGCTGCCTTGTTGCTTATAAAATGACTAAAGTGTCTACCAAATGCAAGTGCCAAGTCAAAATATGTTCTGTATTTTGGTAATTGTGCAGAAAGAGCACCAGATGGTTCTGATGATGAAGCGCTTTGGGTGGGATCATCAAGTTTTAATGGATGGCAAACTCCAAAAGCTTAATTATCAACCTCTCTAGCAGCATCCTTTTTATTGGAGTGGACAAGTTATTTTCAGAGACAGAAAAGAAATAACTCTGTATTTCTTTGCACGTAGCTGAATAAAACCCACTTAGCTTCTTTGTAGGAATATCTGAAGCTCAGAATACTTGGGCCTAATAGAGAGGGTGCCAAGTTAAGTTCCAAAGTGGAAAAACTATGTTATGAATAATACTGTTTTTGTTTGAATAGTTTGATATTTTCCCAGCATGCCCAGTTTTCATGGTGTGCTGCTAATGTGTAACTCCCCTACAATATCAATACCCTACATTTTGGGTTCAGGTGTATAGCAGTGTTGTTTATTTTCCACATTTAGTCTGAAATGGCTCAAGAGTGGTCTGTTCTTTGAGAAAATTTTCCTATTGGAGGAATTTGGGCAGGCCACATTTAGAGCAAGGAAACTAAAAGATTAAATAGCAGATCTCATAGCACACTTTTAAACTCCTGCAATGTTGCTTGATTTCATAAAGTGAGTCCATTCAAGCTGGAAGTGTTGATTGATTTGTTTCTGTAGTGGTACAATTTGGCTTTTAATTTTAATACCTTCCATTCAAGGCTGGTAACAGCATAGCAGTAACTTGTGTGCTGTAATCACAGAGGGCTTTGTATATATTTGAATAAAATGTTCTGCATGTGATTTTTTTTTCCTTTTTTCATTTGTATATGTTTGCTAACTCCTAGTAATGGTAGCATTTGCTTTCAGTTTTTACACAGGAATACTGTTACCTTTTTCTGAAACTCTGGTTGTTATTGTCACTGAAATAATGGAAAATTTCACCATTGATTACAGGGTCAGTTTGTTGACATACTTCTTGGATAAAGAATTTTGAGCTAATGACACCAGGTACAGCCATCATTCACACCATGCACGTACTACTGTAGGATAGGACTGGATCTTCAAAATTATGTAAAATTTCGATTTTCTGAGATTTGAGAATCCTGCAACTTATCCTGCCACATAACAACAAGTAAAACCAGAAGGGCCTAACTGGTTATGTTTTCAGACCATCTTATTTTGTCTGCAGGAATCAGGTTTAAAAAACTGTTGGGACTTGCTACAGAGCACAGCTGCTTCTCCATGTAGGGAGAGATATCAGGAGGACTATCATATATGATTGATGGGAGACTGTCTTGTTGGCGTTGAGCCACCTTGCAAATTTTTTTATATAATTGTCTGTTAATTTTTGTACGTGCACTTCAGCAACTTGTGATGAGTTAATCTCGGAATCAGAATCAGCATGGTTACATAGAGGGTTGATCTGACTTTCGAGAGTAATGGAATTTTTTTAAACTTAAAACTTTTAAAATATTTAATATTATTTTTACTGAGTTTTGCAGTTCTACATGGCTTAGACTGGGATTCTGTTGTTTCTCATCTCATTAAGTAGAATCTTATTCTCTGATTTTCAAGGAGCTGACTTTTTATTTCACCAACTATAGGGCAGCAGAATTAGAAATGTGTTCCTAGGTCTTCAAATTATGGCTTGAAAATTTCACAAACTTTATGTTGGCACTCTGTGCAGAGGAAAATGTCATCCAACTCTAGTATTTTCAAATATTTATCTTGTAAGGTACTTAAAAATTTCTTTAGGAGGTGTTATAAAGGTGCAAAATATATTCTTGTGGTGATTTACCATAGTAATTTCTGACTTTGCAGTGAATTGCCAGGTAATTATAATTCAGTCAGGTTTTAGAAATTTCTAAGAGGTTAATTACCTCTTAGGGATGAAAGAATAAAGGGCAAAATCCCAGATCCATTAAAATATTTGTTGTTCTGTGATAAAACAAGTACAGGAGGGTTTTAACCCTGTGTCCCCAAAATAGGCACACTTCCCTGTGAATTTGGAGGAATTCCTAGGGTTTGCTATATTTCTTTGAGGGACCATATTTATTCACACTACATATTCACTACTACTTCTGCTGATATTTAGAAGTTCCTGTCCTCTGAGAACTGCAGGCTTTTCAGTCTCTCTGTGGCAATTTACACAGTAATAAGAACAATGGGATCTTGGACATAACTGTGACCTGCAGCATCACCCTGATGCCCTTAGTTGAAAAAAAAAGTGGATTAGGTTATTTGGAATCAAGGAGTAGTCAGCAATAAAATACCTGAAAATGTAAACGTGACCATTGAAACTCCAACTGGCACTTTACAGTTTCTTTACTGAAGAAAAAGGAGAATGAGGAAGAGAAGAATAAGGATTAAAAGTCAGAGATCTTCTAAGAACATGATCTTGGTTCTTGAAAGTGGAATTTCAACATTTTCTCTTTTCTTAATGTCCCAGAAATTTTTCTTATAAATTTACTTATACGTAAATAGTTAACTTTGCAGTGCATTCCAAAGAGTTCAAATGCCAGAAAAAGAAGGCAGGGTCACCTGGAAAAAGAGAAATTTCTAGCTCAAAGAAGCAAAATATGTTGAGTTAAAGTAAAATAGAGAACTAGAAAATTTTACAATAATAATAAAGAATAAAAAAGAAGACAACCTACATACTTTATGGCTGCCAGGGATTAGTTATAACTTGTGCTCTAATGATTTCTGATGGATGTTGCTCCAGTGTTCACTCTGGTGCTTGTTAAAAAGAAAATGGATAAAACACCACCCTAAAATTCTATAGCAGCTTCATATAGCACAAGTACTTCCTACAGAACCTTCTTTTTAGAGAAATATAAGTTATTCTCTGCATATTTTTCTTTTCTTCCTTCCTTTCTTTTGTTTAGTTAAGGCAGTGATAAGATCTTGTAATGAGACGTCAGGCTGATGAGTTAATTTGGTGAAACTTTTAGGTTTGCCAACTTCTTGATTGCGAATTCTTTTCTTTTTCCTTTTTTTTTTTAAAGTAAGATCAGTATTCCATTTACATTTTTGAAACATCACATGCAAAACACCTAGTAACCACCCCTCTAGCCATCAGCTTTTCATTGCTGCCTGTCAGTATCTTGCTGAGGGCAGGTGCAGGTAGCCTGGGGCTCAGAGATGTCAAGCAATGCTGGTAAATGCCTGGAGATATGGTTTTATATGACTATCTAAAGAGACTATGACTATCTAAATAATTTTCAGCACATGAGACACTCAACCTTTCCCCTAAACCTGTCTTTAAATTTGTGGCTTGGGACATTCTGTCCTAAAGAGCAGGGTAACTCTGACTCTGAGTTTGCTAATATGTGAGTCCTATAAACAGTGCAAAAACCAGGCAATGAACAAAAAACTCATCTTTTTTGGACTGAAAATGGAGATTTAGCATTTTTACCTCTTTGACTTCAATACCCAGGACTGTGCTTAAATTGGAGGAAGGGGTCATCATATAATTTTTTTGATGGGCAGTGTTGCCTGCAAGAATTTCTATCTGTGGTGAACATAGTTCTGGTTTCAAAATATCTTGCAGAGGTGAATTTTGCAGAAAAATAGGAAATCCAAATCTTTGGGTGATAGGCAACAAGTATTTGTCAAAAATTTCAAATCAGATTTTGACAGAGATGTCGTAAGTGAAAAATCCAAGGAAATTAGGGCTACACCTGGTAAAGTCTCCAAAAGGTGAAATGTTGCCAAACTGATAGTTTTACCATTGAAGGCAAATTTCTGTTCAAGGTGTACTCTTTCCTTAATTAGCACAATTTTTTCTTGCTTTTTTAACTAATCAAGTAGTCATCCTTTAGGAGACACTGAAAGGAGGCCAAAAGGTTTTTATTTTGAGGGCTTGATGAGATAAAGTGATTAATATTTTTTTTGGTGTGATCTATTTGTCCAGCAGGCAAGAGTTAATTATCTTCAGGGCTGATAATTGTAGATAATCACAAATAGAAGGGTCCTTTGGGCACAATACAAAGCAATATCCTTTCTGGGGCACTCTGTGCCCACATACTTGGGAACAGTTTTCCCACAGAGGATGCACCTGTAAGGTGGGATCCTAACTTAATGGGTCCTGGAAGAAAGAAATTTTATTTACTTATTTTTCTAAAGTGAAATGAAAATTAGAGCACCTGGATTTCCTTTTCTCTGATTATAGTGTCAGGATAAATGAATTTCAAAAATGGGAGCTGAGACGGGAAGTTAGAGTACGACTAAATGAAAAAAACAGATTTTAGCTATAATTATTATGTTTCAGAGTTTCAGGGAAGAAAACTCTGAGATATACAGTAAGGAGGTTTTGTCCCTCAGGGAATCCAGGGAAGTAGACCTGAAGGCAGACATTCTTAAGGCCTTCTAATTGATTTTTATGTCCTACTTAACTAGCTTTGAAAACTCTTAGCTTCAGTTACATGGGACTCTCCAACAGAGAACCCCAATATTTTGTCTGGATTAATATTAATTTCAATGGGAGCAAATGGCACAACTATATTATCATATTACAAAATAGATGTGTCAGAAAAATTGTTAGTTTGTATGCAGCTGACATCTCCTTTTCCCTTTTTCTATTCTGTTTTCCACCTTTTTTAAAAATTTAAACCAGCAATCTCTATTTTTTTGTTGTTATTGTTGTTGTTGTTGTTTAAGTACACCACAGTCAGGGCAGGTTGAACCTCCAATTGTCAGGGAAATGTCAAATCCATGTGCTATGTGGGATAATTATGCTGGAATTTTAAATATGGTGATGTGTTCCCATGCACTAGTATTATTGTTGATATCTCTAAAATATCAGCTCAACATTTCAGCTATCTTACAATTTTTAACTCTTGTAAAATGGTAAAACTGGGCTTTCAGAATTACCACTCCCTCTGCCCCCCTCATAGATATAGATATATATAATATATCTTTGCTCAAGGGCTTTAGTTTCCTGTTACTATTCTAAGCCTTGTCTATGCATATGTAGGTGTAACACTATAAAAAAAAATTGTACCAAGGAGTTTGCATCTGGTAAATGTAGCTCAAGCACAGTTGAGTAGGTGGTTAAGTCAAAGTGCAGTGAAAGAATCTGATGAAGATTTATCCTAAACTCTTTGTGTGGCCTGAGTGAGACAGCATCAGGCACTGAGGGATGCTAAGTAACTCAAAGCCTCCCAAGTTATCTAAGTTTCAACTCTACATGTTCTCAACTCTGCATAATTCTTGCTGCTTTGTTGGGCAAGGAAAATGCAGTCACAGAATTTGTTTTTATTTTCCTTTCCAGAGAGACCTTTTCTTTTTGCTCAGAAGAGGTCACCAGTTATATATAAAATATAAAAATATGTATAGGCAATAGATACAAAAAAATAGAGGATAAGTAGATAGCTGTAAATATACACAGTTGATTTGCATCACAAATCAATGCAATTCCATTCTGTTGTGTAACTGAATTTCAGTTTGGTCCAATCCAGAGCTCATGAAGCTAATCAAAGAGAATTAACTGCATGGTGAATTACAGTTTGAATAATATTTTATACTCTTTATAAAATAAAGAGTGTGACTGTTGTTTTCAGTCATATGACTGAGCTGAAAGAGCATACCTTCTTTTAAACACAGTAAGCCAATTCTTCAGCAAAATTATTTTAAACATTGGTCTGCATATGAAAGAGAAGGGAACCTGACACATTATGTATTCAAAAGATAAAGGGAGCCAAAAACTCCTGAAAGTATTGTTAATTTTAGTACAATTTGGCAAGAAAAATTTCATCCAAGTAGTAAGCTAGCAGCTCCTGCTATGTGTATTGTTGCATAAAGGTAGTATTATATACTGAACCAAAATGTTATTTTTTTGTGTTAAAGTTGCATCCAGAGAGCCCTTATGAGACCGGATTACGGTTGTGCCAGGAGACCCTGCTGTTGTTGCAAGTCCCTGTACACACATAGGAAGAGATTAAAAAGATATCATTCCACCTGGTGAGAGGAGAGTTGAGGCCCAGGGTGAGAGAGAGAGAGAGAGAGAAGGAAAAAAAAAAGGCCAAATATTATAATGCAGATCAATACCAACACCATCTTTTCGGTCTTTGTGTGATTTCCACAGGGGCGTGACAAAAGTGACTCCCTGCACAGTGACCCTGGGTGTCACTTCCAAGCCCTGTCATCTGCAGCCCACAGCTTCTCCAGGTGTAGAGGGTAACTGGAAGTGCAGTTTGGATCAGCTGTAAAGCTCTCTCTGTACTTGTTGCATCCTTCCAACAGCACCATCCTTCTAACACCAAGGGTTTCTTATGTTTGGAATCCCGCTCATACTTCTTGGGGCTTGTAATGCTGTAACTTTTCAGTCAGGGCTGAATTGACCTGGCAGGGCCGTCAGCACATGGATGGGCCCATGGAAATGCTACAGAAACAGGCCTGTTGTGAAAGCTCCCTCTGTTTCCTTTCATGCAGTCCTAGGGATCAGGAACGCCCCGGCCTGTGGCTGTGAAAACGCCGTGCAGCTCACCGGGAGTTCAGAGGTTCTTTTTGTGTCCCAGCACACCGTGTGAGTGGCAGTGGGCTGGTGCAGGAACTCCAGGGAAATCTGCGTCCCTTGATGTGGGAGCAGGCAGCCAGCAGCATTTACCACCTTTCCCCGGGCAACAGAGGAGGCTTGTGCTGTCTGCAGCCGATGAGTTATAACTGGAGTTCCTCCTCTCCCCTCGGCCTTCCAAGCAGCGTGGTGTATGTCTTGTGGTTCTTATCTGCTCGAAAGTATGCACACAGAGCTTATCAGATCTGGAATGCTAGCACCCTGCCTTTTATATGAAGCAATAAATGCATATTTAGGTATTGCTTTCATCTGCATGGTGAATTAGATGTTTTTGGTGTTTTCAAGTGTAATTTTAGTGGTAGATGTAATAATACGTTTAAATTAGTTGTTGGAGATATGCAGTACTTTTTTTTGTGAAAATCCTTTTCAGGCTTCAGCTGATGCTACATTATGAAGTGATACTACGTATATTTTGTATTCTATACTCATGTCCTGTAATGATTGGATGCTTTACAGATCTGAAAGCAGACAGCAGAGAAACCTTCCTGAATTGCCTGTTGGAGACACTTACACAATAGCACAATTATTTGTTAAAGAAGAGATGATAAGGCGATTTTATAGCCCATTATGTAATGTAACACTGCCAGCTAATGTGCCACTACCAAGTGACACCCTTTTGGGAAAGACAGGCAACCACTGTCTGTGTAGTTTGGCAAAAGTGGTCATGTTTACGGCGTTCCTTTTTTAAAGAGGTAGTTTACAGAAACACCGTCACTGTATGTATTTGTTGACATGTTTTTTGTAGGCAGATGTGAGGTTGCTCTAAACTGGAAGTCATGTAGTTTACGTAAGTGCTAACCAGAGCTAAACTGGATTAGAGTGGGTTTGTGGCCAGTCATCTCCAAGTGTGGGCAGAGTGAGCTCATATCTCCCTGCAAAGCTGTGGAGATGTAGCCTATTTTAGGTACTTCTTTTGAGCCTCATTTCTGTAATAATGACATCATAGCTTCTGGGGTGTAGAATCGTAAAGCACCACTGCTGCAGAGGGAAGAAATACTAGCTCCCTTTTGTGTATTAGGAACTGGGAAGCACAAGGTAACTTCTGATGAAAGTTGAGCAGAAAATCTGTAACAAAAGCATCAGCTGAGTACAGAGTTTTGGAGAGCAATTTTTACATTGTATGCGCTATGGCGTGGCCCTTATCTCCCTGTGATGCAACGTGTGTTTTAAAATGACCACTTGTGGAACAGGTGGTGTGCTCTGATTCCTTCTTTCATGGATCACTTGACTGCAATCTCTGTTAAGGAGTACAAAAATGCAAATGAAAATCACTGCAGAGGGACTACTTTAAAATGCAAAGCGATAGGCAAACAATGTTGTAGTTACATAGGTTTGGTTGGGCTTTTTGGGTTTTTGTTTGCTTGTTGGTTTGGGTTTCTTTTTTTTTATTTTTTATTTTTTTGGCTATGCAAAGAATGAAGAAGAGCAAATATTTTGAGAAAGAAGCCAGCAAAGGCAATAAAATACAATCCTTGAGTGTTTGAACAGGAGTGAAACAAAGGGAAGCTAGCAGGAATATGCTGGTAGTGGTTAATTACTGCGTTTGCTTTCCTGTTTCAAAATGATCACGTATGAAGAATATTCTGTGTGTAAGTAAAATATTTTTCATTGACCTATCTTGAATAGGTATCCTTTACCTGAATAAAGGAAGAGTTTTAGAAATCCAGTTCAAAGGTTTTCATTACAATCAGCCTACTGCCTCCTTCATTTTTGTGATTGTGTCTAGACACACGTCATTAATGATGCTTTAATTGGTAAGTATTGCACATTTAAGGGTGTGAAATTGCTGTGTGATTCGGGCCCTAAATGTGTAGTTTCATTTCTATATTATTCCTTTTTCTCATTTCACATTATGCTATAACTCTGAAAATAGTTTTTTAACAGTTTTTAAATGATACATATTCTAGTCCCAGGAGCCCACAATGATAGGCCACATTCTCAAATGATATAACATGATGCCATGCTTTTTACTAAATGACTGCTTCCATTTTTTGCTTCCAGGCTTCCTTCACGCTCACTGGTGACTGTGCACAGAAAATACAGGCTACCTGTAGAGACTCTATCTTAGAAGAATCAGAATATTTTAATTAAGGATTTTTTAAAATTAGTAATTTTTTTTTCTCCTCCTTTTCAAAACTGATGAATTTTTTTTTTCTGAAGACCGAGACCTATGGGAATTATTAAGGGTGACTATTTTTATAACTGATATTTGGCTTTTTATGGAATTTTCTTTGGTTCATAGCTCATAGGGTAAACAGGGTCCTACTGTCATTTAGTGATGTTCATAATCCATTTTATGTCCAGTGTTGGTGTCAATATGTCCTTGCAAGACAAACCAAGGCTTAGCTGTTTGAAAATTGAGTTATTTTGAAGGATTCTGTTAAATTGTTAGATGACTATGTATTATTCTTAGGTCAATGAGAAATCATTAACTTAACTAATTCTATAGCAAAGGTGCCTGAAATCAGAGTGTAAATTCCTCTTACTGCTTCAGTTACCTCCTTTCATATTGGAATTGGGAGGGCAAGTCTTTAATAAGGATGGTAGCAATCTTCTAAACATGCAGAAATTGAAGGTATTCAGAATGTTTTGAAAGAATTTCAACTGCAAAATATTTGAGTGAAATTTCTGGCGGGATTTGTATCAATTAAAACTACAGAATACTTTTAGGACAATTTTGTCCTTGTTATGTTTATGCAAGAGATTTCACTTGTGTGGTCACTTGGAGTTCAACTTGAGACTTTTTAAGTGAAAATGTAAATGGTTTGAGCTGCTAGAATAATTTTTTTATTAATATTGTGATAGTATTTGATGGACATAAAGTTCTTTTCTTTTCTTTTCTTTTCTTTTCTTTTCTTTTCTTTTCTTTTCTTTTCTTTTCTTTTCTTTTCTTTTCTTTTCTTTTCTTTTCTTTTCTTTTCTTTTCTTTTCTTTTCGGATAAGAAAATAGGGTTTATTTTCAGTTTAAGAAAAAAGTGCTTGGACATCTAAAAATAATAAAAGTGATGACAACTATAAAGTAGAGGAGTAGAGGTGTAAGAGAAGAAAAAGTATTTAGCAACCACTCAGTCTAATTAGGTCATATGGTTCATGTGGTCTGTGTCTTAGCTATATTTTCTTTCTTCTGGGCAGAGAACTGTGCAAGGTAAAATGAATCCAGGCAGTAAGGAAAAGGTATTTTCTTCCATGTAAACTCTAGATACCTCATACCTGAAATGTCACTGTGAATAACTTTCTGGTAGATTAGCCTGTTTTCAGCATTTTCCTTGCACTCTGCTTGTGTTTGTAGACCTTGAGTGTTGCTGAACGCTTCCTGGACTGCACTATTTTATTAAATTTTTAAGGGAAAGTGGTTGAAGGAGAAGTTGGTTTTGTACAGGCTGCTGAATGCAACAGACATCTCAGCCCTGATGAGTCCCTTTTGAACAGACCAGGCTCTTCAGGGCTGGGCTTTTTTCCCCCATCCTGCCCAGCTCCATAATGGATAAGCCTGCAGCTGATTCACAGTTCTGAAGCGTTATCTGAGCCACAAGCCTTCACTGGCTTGGGATCACTGGGTTCAGCCAGCCCTCTTCTGCCTTCTCCCTCACTTGCACTGTAAGAATTAAGGCTTCACATACCTATTGTTCTGTAGGATTTTTACCAAACTGAACTTTCTCCCTGGTAGATTTCCAGAGTGCTAAAGCTAAGTTTAAAATTTTGTATGTTTAACCTTTCCCCCTAATTGCTTGCCTGGAATAAAGGTTTGGTGCTTTGTTCCTAAATTCTCAACATGAGGTGGTGTGCATTAAAGTGTATTTATACTTTCAGATTAATTAACTCTGACCTTATGAACCACTGTCCTTGTTTAATTGGTGGCTCCAAAGCACACTAATGGCATAAATCAGCTGATAATGAGATTCAGACTTGCTTTTAAAATATATAATAACAACACTGCATTGATAGAGCAAATGAGATTTGTTGACTCTCTGTTGGTATTACAGGAGAGAAGACACAATTAAATGTGTACTTTCAGGATGGGGGAGGGCTTGGTTGGAATGAATAATATGCACTTCAGGGTGGGTGTATGAAATAAGGAGGATATTCTGCATCAAGATAAGTTTGGTATTCTCTCCTTGTCTCTAGGCACTGTGCAATACTGGCTGGTGCACTTTAGGATACAGAAATGTTGTGGGAAGGTGTTTCTTAAAGATTACTGGGGGCTAAGAAAAATGACAATTTCATCTTTAAATATAGTTACATGTTTTTAAACTGAGCTTACACCCACTGTTTTATGAGCTGCAAATTAATCAGATAGCTCGCAGAGAACAAAAAGGTTTTGACCTAAACTAGTTGCCCAGGCTCCATTACTATTTTCAGTTTAATGTTACCCATATCCATCCTCACATTTTGGAAAGAAAACAAGGGCTGTGCAACAAAGTTTCTTTGTTTTGCTAAGAACTAAAAATGTGCTGTATGTAGACCAAACAATAAAAATAAACTACTGAACTACCTTCTAATGCATGGGGGTTCTGCAGAGAGGAAACCATGGATATTTAGAGGCATAAAGTGAGTCATTGTGCTAGTTAAAGAATTTTATAAGGCGAGCTCTGTGGGTTTGAGTTGCATCTGTTACCTTTCCAACTAGAACTGAGGGGTATGCAGGAAAAAGAATGTTGGATTTAATCATGCCTTATAGTGACTGCATTGTACTTAGGCTAAGCTTCTAACTGGAATCTAGACCATAAGAGAACAAAATCGTTTGTATAAGTTTTGCCTTAGATGGGCTCAAATTAAATGACCTAAACAATAATTTTACACCAGGTAAGCTGCAAAATGCTGTTAACAAAGTACTTAAATTAAAAAAAAAGGAATAAGTGTTCTGTAACACTTGAGAACATAAAAAAGGAAAAATCTCCAAGCCAGAAACCCCCTCACAGTTATTTTCCTTATTAAAAGATAACCATGCTTGCATTTATGACGGTTCTTGGAAGCCATAATGGACTGGGTTGCTATGGTGTGAGATGCAGAACAATGAAATAATTGTTTCTCTTGGTATTGGCTTCCTGGAAACAAATTCTGTGTAAATTACTTGGCTGAAAGTGTGACAACAGTCTTGTGTTCTGTTTCATTTGGTTCATGGTTAAAAATCGTAACTATTTCATAACAATAAAAAAGCAACATTTATCAGTTCTGGACTTTCTTTTGTTTCAACTTTTTTTCTTTTCCTTTCATATTTTCAGGTCAGTTTCATGAATTCAAAAGCAACTTACCAGTGATTTCTGGGAGCTGGGGCTGATTTTTTGTGTATTTGTAAGTATTTATTCTTTTCCCTACTATGTACATCTTTCTAGTACTCTTTTGACACGGGGAATGTAAATTTGAAATTTCACTGTTGTATTGCAGTTTTAGCATGTTCATTTAGCAAGAGTTTGACCTCACTACTTTTAAACCTTTGGTAGATGTCTTTTTGCTACCAACTTATGCTTCTGCTATTCAGAGGAGCTACAAATACTGAATTAACAGTAAATATTATTATTTTGAGCTTTATTTTGGTTTTTGTAACAATAACAATGATGGGAGAACAGCTTACAGTAACGCATCAATGGTGGCACTTGCCAACGACACCACTGCATCATGTTTTTGCAGTGAAAATCATTTCTAGAAAAGAACTGGGGCTGTAACTCAAGACAGACAGGACTTTTAGGGGAAATGCTGTGTGTGTTGTTGAAGAAGCACTAGGATGACCAGCATCTGCTGAACTAGGAATACATTTTTATATCCCTTGGAGAAATCTGGCCTTTATGGTTTCAGCAAAACCGTGGTCATTGAGGTCACAGCTCAGGAACATGTTTCAGAGTATGCCCAAGTTCAGATACATCAAATGGGGCTACACCTAAACAGAAATGCTTTGAGAAAGGGAAAGCCAGAGGAGAGGATCAGGAGGAAGATAGTTATTCATGAAACAAATAGAAAGCTTTCAGAATCGCTGTTTTGGATGGTCCTCAGCTTTAGTCAAGTATAATAAGGAAAATCTAATGGGCCCTAGACTTGACATGATATAAATTATTGCAATACCTCACGTATGATGTAGTATAAATGAAACCAATCTATGCAGCTTGTTCTCTTAAGTCACAAATATAGTTTATGAAGAAATATTTATTCAATCATTTGTGGAAAAAGATGTTCACAAAACTGCATTCATCGGGGAAAAAATATGGCTGGTTCTCCTCTCAATATGGAAATGTGTTCAATTTGTACTAACCCTTCCTCTTTACAAATGTTCATTTTCACATATGGCTTTGCTATTCTATTTGCACTTTCCTTCATTTACAGGTCAGCATTTTTTTAATGAACATTCTCAGTCAGAAATAAAGGAAATATTATCAAATAAGACGAACAGTTTAAAACCAAGTATTACCATTGAAAAATAGTTCTGAGAAGGCAATATAAAGTGATTACTGAATTGAGAGTGAGGAATTTGTTATATTCTTTCTGGCTTTGCTACTGCTTTTTTTTTTTAAGCAGTTTCTTTTCTTCATTTTTCTCTTTTATAAATGGAAGTAGTAATATATTAATATATACAAAGAGTAGCTCTTTATACCTCAATATAGAGCACACTTTCCAAGGAAAAGGAATATTTCCAAAGAATAAATTCAGTGGTAGTTTCATGGCAAAATTTTTGTGTACCAAGCTAATTGTGTGAGAAGCTGTAAGTATTGTTCAGTTCAATACTTACAGTTCAGTACAAACATAGAAAGTAATTATATTTTGGGCTGCTGGTCTGAGTTCTGATATTCTCGACTGACATCAACAAAGAGCTGCAGTAAAGAAAAGTGATGTAAAAAAGTACTTTGAAAACCATCCTTGTGTTTAGGTCAATCCAGTAAGTATCTAAACTTCCAGGAGAGGTATGGGCTGCTTTGATCCCACCCCTGTACACTGGCTGTTGCAGGGAAGGCTGTTAGCACAGCTGAGACACCCGACATATTGTGGCCATGAGAGCTGGGACCTGGCTCAGCAGCCTGAGCATCGAAGCTGAGGTGATGGCTGCATGAAAGGATGAGCCACATCCTGGCCTGTCACTGGTGTCCTCTGCAACCCAGACCTCAGTCACAGTGACATGAATACTGGGAGAAGCCAACACTGTGCTGACTGTTCTTCTCTGCTTAAATGACTCATTCTAGTGTTTAGCACTATATATCTAGAAACATATGCTAACCTTAAGTTCACATAAACTGAAAATAAAATGAAATGTAGGAGGTACAACTGATGGATTCAGCCCTGTGCTCCTCACATACTGAGAAAAACATTGAAGTACAGCTTCTGCAGTAATACAGGCTTAGATCTTAAATCATCTCTATTGTACCTCTCCAAACTTACAAATACTCTGTACATGATTTAGGCAGATATAGATTCTTATTATGCAGTAACAGGACTATGCACAATGTCATAAATGAGACTGATAAAATAAACTAATAGGACAGGCTGTGACCTGAGGTACCTTCCCATTTCAAGACTTGATTTCTGTAAATACTTTTGCATGTGAACTGACCATGCAAGAAGATGGACTCAGGATCAGGGCCTGAGGCTGAACAAACAGCCCTAAGCAAAGGAGGAGGTGGGAGCTTTGGGGGTTGGTGTGGAAGACAAGAAGTTTGCCTGTCTAAGGGGTTTTGAGAATAAATTCTAAGCAGTATTTAAAAAATGCAAATGAGAAGTGTATACCTTTTTCATGTTATGCTGTAATATTTGGGCATGTTTTCATGGCGTGTTTGTTTGATCTGTACTCCAAAGGGAAGGAGCGCAGATCAGTGCTGGGAAGATTGATCTTTGAAACTCTGCAGATTTTTTTATGGGAATAGAGCAAGATCAGCTAAATGCTGCTATAGGTCTATACCAAAGCTATTTCAACCAGGGGCTATAATAACTTTTTCCTCAAATTTTTGAAAGTTTTGTCATAGATGCATTCTGCTGTAACATGTAATTACTTGGATCATCCAGTTCAGGCAACTTTGGGATTTTTTGGTCATATTTGGCTAGTTTTGTTCAGGGGAAAACAGGATTGATGATTCATACAAAAGTAAATTCCATGGAAAATGTGACATTTGTGCTTTTGTTTTATGCCCACAGAGTAATTGTCCTAACTAAAGGTTACCTTTTTTTATGAATGTGGTTTTAACGTGGTTTAATTTATTTAATTGTTCTTCTCAAGTAGGTTTGTCCAGTAGTAAACTGCAATAGTTATTTAAAGATATAAATGGCAAAATAAATATCATTTAATAACACAGCATTTAAACCCAATTTTGATTGTACTTCAGCAATTAGATACATCTTGTTACTAGCAGTTCAGTTTCTGTGTAAACATTTTATTGTGGCTTGGCTACAATGTGAAAACACAGGCAGTGAGAAAAATAAAACCTGAAATGAGGGGTGTTAAAGCCCATGAAACTTCAGTGTCTTGAGCTCTATAGTGAAAAACCTGGGTTGAAATCATGACAAAAAATATAATTTTATTTGGGAGTAAAATCAAATTTCTTTGAAAACAAAAACCAGGATTTTTGTTTTAAGAGGGTTTGAGAACAGAACCAGAAACACTCAGGGAACACACACATGCACACACGTTATGACACAACAAAACTGACATTATGGGTAGGTAAATTTTATCTTTTCAAACACTTACTCTAATCAACATATCAACAGAAGCATGCTTTGCTTCAAACTCAATATTTGATATTTTCCCCCAATCTTATTTTTAAGACAAAATTTGTACCTTTTTTTGTTTAATTTAGATTGTTTCTATTTAAAGCATGGAGCATCTGACCAAACAGATTTGTGCTTTGTATTTCTACCAGCTTATTTAAAAGGAGAAAATTATTTAATTGTGACTGTTTGTGTAACAAAGAAAGCACAACATATTTGGAGCACATATATCTTTGGTGTTATTACCTTATGGGTTTAATTGATAACATGTGATGTTCTACTGAATTACAGTTCAGATATTTGGGAAAATATTTGCTCTTTACTTTCCACAAAAACGATATACTGAACCCAAGTCTGAAAAAGTTGATCTCCATTTTTCTCTTCACAAGACAGTGTGTTAATCAGCATTTTGGCCAAGGAGATGTTTGCTAGCTTATCACATACCTCTTTCTACAAAGAGCTGAGTGCTTCAAAGTTCCTATTAAGACAGCACAGTGGAGCCTAACTAGAATCTCTGTTGCTGCAGCATCCATATCCTTTTTGGCACGTGTGTGCTGCAAGTACCAGAGGCCTTTATCCTCTTCTGCATCCTTTCCTGCTGACATTGTGACATACTAATGTAAAATAATCTGGTTGAACCATCATTTAACTAGACCCTCAGCAATTTGAAGTTCTTTTTTCCTGGGTTTATTTTATAAATGGTGGATATAAAATTGATTTCTTGTGGAACCCTATGTTGCTGTTTTTATGAAAGGGTTGCAACACAGAAAATTTCTCGTAAGAAATAAATTTCCAGTATATAACTTGTGGTGTAAATAAATAAAAAGAAGACACCCACCCTGAAGAATTTTTTTATCTGAGAATGATTTTCTAAATGTACATATTTTAGATGTTCTTAAGAGACAGTAAGTTGAGTAGAAAGAAAGTGGAAGCGGGAAAAGCATTTCTTTATACTCAGCTAAAACCTGGTGCCCAAACACATTTGCCAGTAAGGATCTGATAGATGCATTGTTGCATCTATCTGGAGCTTTGTAGCTGTACCTGAAGAGAGGAAGGTGTGGGGAAGGACTCAAGGGGAGCAAAAGGTGGCTGAGCCACTCCTTTTACTGAGAACAGGACAGAGCTCAAATACCAAAAGTCCCGTTTGTTTTTCAGTATCTGAAGTTCTCTCCCCAGCCTGTGCTTCCAACTGGGATGTCTGATGGACTCCCCTGTGTGATTTTATCCCAAGCTGCTTGGTTGTGGGAGGTCACCTGGGGACTTCTAGTTCTAATAGAAGGAAAGTCTGTTGCCTGATGCTGGCACAGAAACCTGCTCCTGTCTGAGTTCCCCTTTACCTTCCGAGTGCAGCAGACATTATTTTGGCTGCTTCTCTGCTGACCATGCAGGCTGTTTCTTGGTAATAAGTAAACAAATAAATGGGTACACAGAATACTTGTATTGTGAAAGCATTGTATTCATTTTAGACGGTTTTCCCTATAATAAACAAATAAATGCTCTTAAGCTACTTTTGGGATTTTGATATTTAGCATAGCACAGAAATCTCCTTCAGTTCTTTATGAAGAAAGATATGTATGGCACAAGAGAAAATACATAAAATAACAGTTTTAATTTACATAAACCCAAGGGGTCTCAGGCTGTAAGACTCTTCAGCAGTTACTGGGACGAGGACACCAATGTGGGCAAGAGCACCATCCAAGCAGGTCCTGACACAGTGCACAAAGACAGGGCCCACATGTGTTGTCTTTGCTTACTTTCTGATGAAAGTTGAACCACTTAGTGGAGCTGCTGCTAGAAATGGTTTTTCTTTTTCCAAGGGCTGTCATGCTCTGTATGTAAGCGGGGCTTCCTCGCTCTGCTGCTGCTCCATATGTGTGCTGGAAGAGATCCGTGCAATGCACTAGATCCATCTGCTGTCTAAAAACCCCTTTGCAAAAGTGCTAAGCAAGAAAATGCAAATCCTCATCCAAACAATTCTATATGCTGTTGAAGTTGTGTGCAATGCTTGGGAGAGTGGAATAGGAAGGATTTCTGTTCAGAAGCCCAATTAAGAATGCAGAAGCAAAGTACTTGCACAAAGCCATACCTGGACAGTTTTCAGTAAGGGATTGGCATTTACAGAGACCAAATATTTCTGGAAGAAATGGTTGTTCATCACAAACCCAAAGTTTCTGGTAATTTAATAACTACAATGCAGCATCTCAGGAAAGCTGTAAAAAGAATTTTCTCTAAGCCATGCTGTGAGTAATAAATGATATACAGTATTTCTCATTTTATATAAATAGGACAAAGAATGTCTTATTCTACAGTAGAGATGAACAATACCAACAGTTGATGTCAGCATTAACTTTTCCAATCATATTACTTACAAGGAAAAGGGTTATAAACTGTCCCCAGACAGCTTCATTTTCTCTCTGTCTTCCTAATGCCCATATACCAATGGCTGTTTGATTCATTTATTGACATAAAACAGAATTGCTTAGAACTAACCACTCATTCATCATAATCACAGTTACAAGAGAGAGCAGGGTAAGAGGTTAACTGCTTGCTAGATGTATCAAGATCTTTGGTATATACCAAAGCCTGACTCGATAGGAATCTGATAATGGTCTGCTGAAGGTAAAACATAACTGTTAATAGCTAAATAAAAAAATTGATAAAGACTGTGCTGTAAAACACTTACATTTCTTAAGTTAATTAAAAAGTGCTGATCAAAGTGAAGCCCGTATTAAAAATGTTACTTTAAGATATTAAAGATTAGATAAAGTATAAAGGTCAGTTTTAAAAATAAGTGCATTCAAAAAAATTTTTCCATAATTTTCTTTTCTTCTTGGTAATCCTTTAATTAATAATTAAAATACAAATAATTTGAAAATGTTAATTTTTTACTTTTAGTATTTTAAGTTCATGTACAGTGATGAGGAATTGATATTTTTGTGTGTCCACGTTAACAAGACATTGAATAAAATCAATTTGAAGTGGGAGCAGCTTCTGTTCTTAATACATGCATGTGATGGATTCAGTAGTGTGCATCATAAAATATTCAAAGGCTACACTTAATTGTGTAAATATAATCCTGGCTCTGAAACTTGGTCTCAGAGATGCTCCCTGCAGGATCCAAAAAGCCCCAGGGAGTAACTAATCCAATTCTCCAAAGCTAAAACAAAGCAGGTTACGTGAGTTTTATCACTCACTTCAGCCTTTCCAAAGGAAACAGTTCACAAAGTGTAAAATTTCACTCAAAGTTGTTGTTTTCAGGAGCTGACACATGGTCTTGCAGAAGACCTAAAGTCTTGTAGGGCAGCAGAGTGAAGAGGAAAGAATCTGGCAAACTGGCTGTGTATAGGAAATTCCTACTTTAGTATATCTTTTCTACTAAAATATTTTACTAGTTTGGAATACAACATTTTTTAAAAAGAATTGGTCACTGATAGGACACAACTACAGTTAGATCTGCTGAAATTATTAGAGTAAAGCTCAGGGATCTGAAGCCAAGCATAGTAAAGTGAAAGTGAAGTAAAAGTTTCCCCCTATTTAGAGGATGATGAGGGAAGCATAACCACACACATTCAATTATCTTTTTTGCTAAATTCCTCAAAAAAGTTGTAAGACCTTTATGCTCTTACTCCAGATTCCAGATTTGTACATTAAATAACAGATGTGTGTCCTCCTTGCAGGTCAACTTGAATAATTATGGAAAAATAATAATTTCTCTTCCTGTAATTTTTAAAACTGAATTTATACATTTTGATTGCCACCATTTGCATTATGGTTTTGTTTGATATTGTGCAATATTGAGCAGTAAGTTACAACAATAATCAGTGTTGTGCACTGTTTTAAACATTTAGGCAGAGTTCGCACATTCAAAGAGAGTTATTTTTTAAGACCTCAAAGATTTTGTACTTCACCCCAGAAACATGCTAACCTAGCCCTTTTTTTAAAAATATATTTTCCTCCCTTCTCTTTTTAATTCTGATGTTTTGTTTCTGTGTGTGAATAAACTCCTTCATTCCTCCAAAACAGCCATCCCTTCGAGATGTCTGTTGTTCATGGGTTTTTCCTCACCCACCCACCTGCCATTAACTATTTGGTTACCACTTGAAATACTTCATCATCCAGATTCAAACTCATTGTCCCATGGCCATTGTTGCTTAGCAGAACACCCATGCTTGCTTTCTACACAAACACACACACAAATTAATAACTGAGTGGAACTCCTCCTCCTCTGTGCTCCAGAAGGAGCTGCTCCAAAAAGAAGCCATTTATAGTATCAATAAGCTGCTTCTCCAAACCATGTACAGATGTGTTATTCAACCAGTTAATATTGGGGTAGTTAAAATCACCCATTATTATTTTTCTGGCAGATTTTGCCACTTCATTAATATCTTTCAACATACTGAGTTGCTTGGCTGTTCCTTCTTTTACATGGCTTATATCATATCATGCCATCACAGCATATTCTGTAGTTTCGAGTTAATTGCCCAATTAACAGTGGTATTCATGAAGTGCTAGGAAAATTCCACAACTAATGATTTGGACAATTTCAAAATAGGTTGGTATTTCATAGTTTAAAATGTCAAACATGCCAATAGCTGCAAGCTTAAGACTGTGCAGGCTTAGAACCCAATAGCTCGAAAATTCTGCATCGCAAAAATTGTAATCCAGCCCTCAGAAACATGTTTCCCAGACCCAAGTATATCACTGTAGGGAAGTTCTGCACCACATTAATTTCTTCTTAGACCAGTGAGGTGGAAGCATGAAATGGAGCCTCCTTGGCTTCTCTGTATTTTGTGAGAATATGGAATAAATACCTTCTGGCAGCAGTGAATGCACCCTCACCCCCAGCCTGGCCCCAGATGATGTTTATGGCAGCGCTGGGGACACTGCTGCAATAATGGTTGTTTATATGCTTACCAGAGCCAGGAAAATGAAGATGTGAGTGAGTTGGAAGGTTGTAGGATTTGCTAGGGCACTCTGTACTTTTCTTTCCCGTTGCCTGGATTAGGTAGGGATATTAACAATGCGTAGTTAGCTTTGATGGGTCATTGTTCCCAGATGCAACTGAGAGTTGCCAATAGACTCTCTAGGCAGTGATCTGATTTTTTTTGTTTTGTCTCACCAGCTGCCACGCAGAGATGCCAGGGGATACAGTGCCTCTCCTTTCTGCCTTTTCTCCGTACCTCCTGTGCCATTTGTGAGTTGTAGGACTGAGGTCATGCCATGGAATTAGTTTACAGAGTCTGGGGAAGGGCTGTGGCTGTAAAATAATTTCATTATCACTACTGAAGAAAGACAGTATTCATTTTCAGTCTCAGGGTCAGAGACATGGGTGTGATAAAGGAGACAAGCCACTGCCTCACAGCTAAAGAATCACAGGCTCAGGGGACATTTCTGACATTTCACACAGAATCATAGAATATCCTGAGTTGGAAAGGACCCACAAGGATCATTGAGTCCCAGTCCTGGCCCTGCACAGGACAAATCACACCCACAAATATCACACCATGTGCCTGAGAGCATTGTCCAAATGCTTCTTGAGCTCTGGCAGGCTTGGTGCTGTGACCACAGCCCAGGGGAGCTGTTCCAGTGCCCAGGCACCCTCTGGAAGCCAGGAAAACAACCTTTTCCTGATATACAACCTAAACTTCCCTTGATGCTATTTGAGTACTTTGA
Source organism: Camarhynchus parvulus (assembly GCF_901933205.1). Classification (NCBI taxonomy): domain Eukaryota; kingdom Metazoa; phylum Chordata; class Aves; order Passeriformes; family Thraupidae; genus Camarhynchus; species Camarhynchus parvulus. Next base: position 12,522,600 of record NC_044575.1, on the reverse strand, counting down.
ATTTCCCTACTTATCCATTCTATTGAGACTGTATTGGTGATCTAATGCAAACCGCTCAGAGGTGTATAATACATATGTGATTAAGGCCTTAATTCAGCAAGGTGCTTTAAATACTTTGAGGTCCCTCCTTGCAATAGACAGGACTTCGCAGGAGTTAAAATTCTGTGAATACTGAGGTCTTTGCTGTGATTGTACTGATTAGGTAAATATGGCTGCTGGATAGCTCTTTTAAAAAAAATGTTTAGATCTTCCTTTCAGTCCTTCTTGGAGTTGTGGCAGATTCTTTAGGATGTTTTAATTTACATTTTATAACAAAAATGTAGTGAATTGTCTTGTCTCATTTCTCTTGGCAACTCAGCAAACTATCATTAACATTTTTCATCAGTATTCAGTTTAGAGTTTTCTAAACTGAACAGTATAGTGGCAACAGCTCATTTTTAGATGCTGTTACAGTTCCTTCACATCTTTATAGTACTGTAGTAAAGCTGAATTTACTGGCTACCTTGAAAGCAGAGTAAGGCAGCATTAGAATCTACATTAAAGTGATTCAATACTCTTTAGAGAAAAGCCTTCTTAACATGAGATCAGACACAGTATGTGTTTTGGGGGTAGTTTCATAAGGATTGCCAATAAACTTGAATGCTACCAACAACAGCTGCTTCTTGAAATATTGCTCTGTCCAGCCCAATGAAATTTAGGGGATTTTTCTTTGCCTTGTAAGCACATGTGATAGGCATTAGCATTCAGGGGAGCAGCACCTGAGAATGGGAGGGAGGCCAATTTGGTGGTGCAACTTGGTGAAAATGAGAGGGATCAGCTTCCATGCTCTTGCTTCTCCGTGAGAGTTAGTGCCAGTCTCCAGTCTCTGGGGTGAGTACTATGCTCTGATATATTTTTCCTAAACATTCTTCTTGGTGGTTGTTTAGATCCTTCCCAGTTTGGGTGCAGAGAGAGGATGTTTTTCATAAGTTTTCATGAGCTAAGAAAATGCAAGCTCTTCAAGGTCATTCAGTGTTTGTGTCCAGGCAGGTTGACCTGCGGTGGTTGCTCCTGGTTTTATGGCTATGAGCAGCTCATTTCATCTTTGTTTCCTTTCTCAGTCTTTCATATTTTTTTTTAAGCTGCAATCATAGAAGGGATTGGAAATTCTAGTGCCCAAAAGAGGGATTAACCACAAATGGCTGTTACACTGCTTTCAATTATTACTATTATAAATACAGTAGTTGTAGTAACAATTGCTGCTACTTGTATTACCATTCAGTAGGGGCAATTTTAAACTACTGACATGTTAATAACTCTCAAGTTACCCACGCTCACTAGGAAATACCTTACTGCTTTTAAATGGTATATGGTTCTCCATGTTCTAGTTACTATAGGAATTATACATGTTCCTTCTGTTTTTAGCATTTTTCAATAAGTATGTGCCAAAGGCTTGTTTTCAGATTAGGCTTCAGTTGTAAAAATATCCTCTTCAGCCAATCATACTTTTAAAGAATATTGCATCTATATAGCTACAGGATAAAATGTGGTTTTTTTTTTGTAAGATATGTTCATGCAGTTCCCATCTAGCACAACAGAGCATTTAGTGTTCATCAAAGAAATACTTTCACTACCTTGAATACAGTAGTTTGGTATTTCTTTCAAAAAGTGACAGGTTTTAAATTTTTTTTACATCAGATTTTGTAAATTAATTACATTGGAGCCTTAATAAATTTTGAGACTATGACAAATGAATGTCATAATCAAACAGAAACATATCAAAAAGAAAATTAAGATTTTTTTTTTGGTTTTAATTATTTTCTCTGATTCAATTAAAGTTTTTGTTTTACTCCCGAGTAGGGACTATAAAACTAAGTGAACACCAAAATGAGTTCCTTCTGCTGTTAACCAATTGCACTAATTCTACAAACTGAAAAATAGCAGGGATTTAAAAAGTAATTGACTGTTCTTTGTTAATATAATCACAATATTACCATTAATGACTATAGTGAAAAAATGCAGTATTACAAACTAAACAGAATAAAATAGATTTTTTTTGCGGTTAAAAAATATAATTGGCAAATAAGAGTTAACTTACTTAATTAAAATGGCCTGAACATGATATAAGTGACAGAACATAGATATAAGTAGTATAATATAATTTCCAATATCTAGAAATATTTTATGTTTTATCCAGCTGCAAACTAAAACTTTATTTTGTGGAAAATGGTATTTATAGTAAATATATTAAACTTTGTATTTATAATTGAATATTCATTGTTGATAATGCTCAAAAATTTTGAGAACTGGTGTTTAACCTTCAGGTTAGGAGTTCCCAAACTTTGGTTGGCTAGTGCCATCAAACAGGTATTTTTACCCTTCCAGTAATGCATATGAAAAGTAACTGAAATATGTTACAAATATGTAATTCTGTCCAGGGATGGTAAAAGTGATATTACTAAAGGGAACTGTTTTAGCCTTTAGCTCTTAGCACTGAAAACTAGATTAGTTAGCTGAGTCAAATTAGTTTTCTAGTTTCTCTGACAAATTTGACCAAAGATTTCTTTGGTAGTGTTGCGAAAGTCTGTTTGCAAAACCACTTTCTAAGCCTAACAAAGCTGAAAGAAGTGTTGAATTCTGCTGTCCTAAAGTGTTCTTTCTCTCTTCAAAGATGTAGGATTACGGTTTTTGGTATTTTTGTGAGTGGAAGGGAGAGGTTATCTGGTGTTAGGGAAAGCAGCATTTTTTTAGTTTTTTTTTTTTTAAAGAAAGCAAATACATGTCTCACCAGAATAACCTCCTGGAACTGCCCTTTATGCAGTGTTTAAGGCCAGTTTATTTGAAACAACCATTCTAAAAACAGGGAGAAAAGAAAGAAAAGGATGATTCCTAATTACAGCTATTTCCTGGACCACTTCTCTGTTTTGCCGTCAAGATTCTAAAAAACCTAAGAGTTTACAAACTTTAAACTCTAAAGGTGATCCCAGACACATCCTGTTCTTGGTTAAAGGTTCTGCTATATCACTGCTAGGACAAAAAAGTGAAGTGCCTCTCCACCAGCTGCAGAGAAAGAAGGTGATTTGAATGTTAATGAAGGACAGAAGTTTCATAGTAACAGAAAAACAGAGGCTCTATAGATAAGAGAATATTTTCCCAGGACGTCTCAGTCTGCAGTTGTTGTAACCGGAGGAAGTAATATTACTAAGGAAGTATTTAAATGTCTTTAACAGATATTAGATGATGAAGTGGAGTAGTCATTATATTCCTATCCAAGCTCCCAGTGCGTGAGAGGTCTATTGAAACACAGTCTTTTGAGAATATCCACTTAGTCCTGTTTCTAGACTCCCAGATTAGTTTGGGCATCCTATTAATCTACAGAGTTCTAACACAAAAGATTTCTCAGAAGTTACTTTAGTTTCTGTTTAATATGGCAACAAAGATCACAAGGTTCCGTGTTTTTATAAATTTAAATGCCAACACTCCCCTCCTGCCCTTCTGTCTGGGCTGGAAAAAAATCCCTGACCCAACAGTTGAAATACTTTCCTGATATTTCCACATGAGTATTTTTTACATGTCTTGTACCTGACTGTGTCCTTGAATTGTTCATGGCTCTCGATGCAAACATAAGAATTCATTTTTACTCTCGCTTTTTGTTTGGTTCTGGTCATTCACTGTTTCAGGAGCCCCGTGACATGATCCATTCCTTATAACTGTCTGATTCCTTCATGTTGGTAGTTCTACAAACACAAACTGGCACTCAGGGCCTTCTGTGCCATTCCCCTTTTAGTGTTTGAGTCAACCTACTTATACTTTGAGGTATTCAAATCATAGAATGGCCTGGGTTGGAAGGAACCTTAAAGATCATTTCATTCCAACCCCCTGCCATGGGTAGGGACACCTCCCACTAGACCAGGTTGCTCAGAGGCCCGTTCAACCTGGCATTGAACACTGCCAGGGATGGAGCATCCACAGCTTCTGGGGCAACCTGTTCCAGTGCCTCACCAGCTTCATAGTGAAATTTCTTCCTAACATCTAATCTACACCTCTCCTATTTCAGTTTAAAGTCACTCCTGTGTGTCCTATCACTACATGCCCCGGTAAAAACTCTCTAGCTGCTTTCTTGTAGCCCCCATTTAGATACTGGAAGACTGCTATAAGGTTTCTGCTATAAGGTTTGGTTATTATTAAAAGCATTATTATTGGTGTTCTCAGCAGCTGTTGAGGTTTTTTAAAGCAGATTAACAGGAAAGTAGCAGTGAGTTCACAATAGCACCACAGAATTGCTCAGAGAATGGCTGTGAGCCTATAAAGGTACTGCATTTGTCATTCTGATGGATGATTTTTCCTGCCCATGAAATAAGGGAAGTAATCCTTCCTCATTCTTCTTAGTTCTCCCTAAGCAGAGGCATATATTTGGTTGCCAAACTCTCCTTTCCATTCTTCAACTAATCCCGGGGAAAGATGGAAATATGTTGAAAAGCCCATGACACATGGTGGATGAGCTGTTCTTTGCTCCCAGAGCACTCATCTGTTGCGCCTGACAAGCCTACCCCTGCTCTTATTTAGTATCTTGATGGAGTTGCTGTGGGATCCATTAAGATTGAATGTCTGCCATACATAGGAGATGTGTGGCTTTCTGGAATAATAAAGCCCAGTTCTGGCTCTCTGAATACCCAGTAGAGAGCAGAATGAAGATCAAGCTGGCTTAAGCTAAAACTGAGGAACATGCAGCAAGTGGTGTCCTTCCAAAATGTCTTTCTCTGTTGACTGTGTCTCACACTGACCTGATAGATTTCAGATAAATATGACTAATACTCACTTTGCAGGAGAAAAAAGGGAGCTCTGTAACAAAGTGTTATTTCAAAATATTGATTTGTTGGGGCAATGGAACAATGAGCTCTCTTTTCCCCTTATATTCTGGTTTTTGCTTCTTTTTTTCCACATCCCCCACCCTGTAATTTCTTCTGTGTGAGATGAAAAACTCTGAAAAGCACTTATGTAATAGTCAATAAGCCTGTTTAACTGTGTTTGAGAACCTCCTGTGGCCACCATAACCATGATATCTGAGTATCTTTCAATGGTTTTTATTTTTTTGAATAAGGCTTAGTTTAGATCATTTAAGAGGAGAGAAGTGAGAGCTTTCCTCACAGTTTCCAGTCAGGACTGGAAACTCACATACAGAGTTTTGAGAATCCTCTCTTGCATCTTATAGTGACAGTGGTCAAAGATACAGAAATTATAAGCTATGTTGCTTTTTTTTTCAGTTTGTTTTTTTTTTCTTCCAGCAGGAAACATCTGTATTCAACAAACAGGGTGACTTAACCACTGCTGGGGGGGTTTGGTATTACCAGGACAAGTTCAATAGAATTATTTTGATTTGCCTAATCTAAGTTTAGCTTTATAGCTCTAAGCAATATCAAAATGACTTTTGTGAAGTCGCCCCTTTCATTTATTCATCTCATAAAGTCAGTAAAATGTCAGTGGTGTCATGGGTTCGAATGCAGATGCTCCTTCTTTTTCCTATTTTTTACCCTTGTACAGGGAGACACTTAAGGTTAATTTTGGATGGATACTAGAAGCTAAGTGAGCAAGTAACATGAAGAGCTCTGGAAGCTTAGACATGTCATCCTGGTTCTTGTCTTTAAATATAATGCAGTGTGTTGTCATGTGCTGGTAACGTCAAATGTCATCTGAACATTCTTTGGACTATTTGTCTCCACGTGCTACTGGCACATGCACATATTTCTGTCCATTTTTTAATCATCCATACTGGGCTTTTCCTGCATCCATTCCTGAATGCAAACCAACTCTGCCAGCAGGAGAAATTTCTATCTGTTCCATGAATTAGTACAATCATGACTTAAAAGGCCGCTCCTTAATTCCTTCCAGCTAAAGTTTCTTCTTATTCTATATTACAGTGTGAAGGTGTCTCCTTTTGAGGCAATTAATTTAAACTGTTTTACATCTTTGATTTGTTCTATCAAGCAGTATTGGACACAAAAAACCCAGAGTTTTCCCTGGTACTGCCTTTAGCAATGTTTCTGTGCAATTACTGAGGTAGAAAAAAAAAGTGAAAGGGTAATAATTCTCAATGCTTGTTTTCTTACAATAGAAGGTATGTGTGTAAATCAGATATGGACTATAAATCAGAGTTATTTTCATTAATTCTCTGGTTAATGTTTTGTTCATATTTACATGTTGGAAAGATGATTCTGGAGAACAGCTGAGTAGGAGGATTCTTCTCTGTAGTCAGCCCTGACTGATAGCTTTGAAGCAATCTCCTTTTCTGTCTGTGAGAACATATCATTCTATAGTAGATGGGATCTGCTGGACATGCTCTTCAAGAAACAGACAAGTTAGCAACATTTTCCACTGGCAAATCTCCAGGGAAAAATATTTCTTATAGTTCTTGTATATCTTTAAACTTCATCTGCATGCTTTAATTTTTGTGTCTCAGTAATCTGCTTACAGGGTAGAAGTAGATGCAGAGTTAAGTGGTCTCAGCTTTTGACCACAGAATATTTATTTCCAGACCACTTCTTAAGTATCTGAAGACTTAATAACCACGGTATCAGTTTCAAAATGCCAGTTTCACTGTGGGTATCTAGGGAATGCTTCAGATACCTGCCTCAGACAACCTTGACAACAGACCCTACCAGGATCTCTGTGACAAGTATTTTCTGCCAGAAATCCCAGCAGATTTCTTTAAGGGTTTTGCTTTAGGTTTGACAAAATTTGAAGCCAGCCTGATAGTTGTAATAAGTTTTATAGAATGGTGGAATATGTGAAAAATTCCTATCAGTTCAATTCAGGAGTCTAAATCTTTCTGCAAGTTTAAAGTAGCAATGATTATAAGTGTCCAAGCCACTTGTTTTAAAACTCGAGTGAGAATTCATATTTGTTGTTAAATTTGGATTTTCTTCCTTAGGATCCTTTAAAATACATTAAAACAAGTTTGCTGTTGGAAACCGGATGAACAGAGTTTTGTTAACAGACTAATTAAAAGTTTAATCAGCTAACTGTACTTTTTTAGTATTTCTGAAGCCTAGAGCTTCAGTGGAGATCAGATTGCTCTTTAAAAATGCCTTTGTGCAACAATTCTATTTCCTCCTTTTAACTGTTTTGAGTACAGCTTCAGTGTGCTATGGTGACATGGAGAGGAGTGGAGCTGCCTCACCCTCTGAGCAAATAGCTGAATTCAGGAAATGTAGTCCTTGGTGGTAAGCTTATGGAAAGGGATCAAAAGTGTTCTGTTGGGTAAAAAAGTTAGGGAAAGCTAATATATTCTTTCATTTTTGAGGTTTTTGAGAGTTACCTTTTCAATACTTGTTCCTTTGAACTCTGAGCTGGGTGGCAAGTTGCCACTTGTTTGTTTGTCCTGTACTTCGGTGTGTTCTTAAAACCTTTCAGATATTAGTTTCTGAAGATTTTATGTGCTACTCTGTATTGCATCCACACACTAGGTTTCTTTCAGTAGAATACATTAAATGCATGTGACAGGGAAGAACAAAAATACATGGAAAAAGTGAACTGGATAATAAAATTTATTGTGGTTAGACAATTTTCTAATGGTTAGACAATTTTCTAATAAGTAAGAACACGTGTTTGCTATCTGCTATCAAATATTGACCTATGGTGAGATTCTTTTTTTTTCACTGAATATCAAAAATAGAAAAACACCCACAACCTACCTTGTGCCACCAGCATGGATTTGCCGTTGACTTGCATTTATTGACTCCAGCAAAGCCATTTTATTTGACTGCGAAGTTATTTTTTCACTTGAGGAAAATGAAACATTTTAATCATGAGTATGTTCAGCATGCTATGAGGAAAACTTCTTTCAGCTCATACTTTGTTGCTTCTGGTTTGTTCTGCAGTTTAGTGAGATTGTTATATTAGGAGTGTGTTCAGAGTGTGATGTAATTGACCTAGACTGGTGAGCACAGATGTCCCAGAATTTTGGAAGTTCAATGTGAAACAGACCAAACCCTTAACTTACAATTAAAGTTTACTACATTTGAGTAAATTTATGCCTTTGTATGACTGTAACCTGCTACATTACAAGGCCAGAGCACTGTTAATGAAACAAGCAGTGTCTTCTGAAGGAAAGCCAGAGAATCTGGCAGACAGCACTAAAATGCATAGGTAGAGGTAGAGTTGTTTAGCAAATTGGAGGTACCTTTCCTAAGAATTAATTATCACATTACGTACACAATAAGGATTATCATTTATTTATTGATTGATTAGTGAAGATACTTTCAAATATATTATATATTTATTATTATAAAGTAGTTGTATATGAAAAGCTTAATCTCAGTTTGAAAACAGAACAGAAAAACTGATTCTATGGATGCAGGACAGGCCTGACCCTAAATGACAAAATCACTATCCACTTTTAATAAATCAGATGAGGCTTGTAGTCCTAGGGCAGTAAATATGATCTTCGAGCATCACTCGGCACAGAATAGGTAGGAACTGGCAGTTCTGGAGTTCTGAATGATACACTGATGTGCACCAGTCCAGCTGAAGGTTGATAATTAACTTATGCTAAAGTGTTGTAGTGAATCAGTAAGAAGTCAAAGTATTCAAGGCATGTGCTCTGCTGTAGAAGTCTAAATAAAGGCATTGTACTTCTGTTGGTACACATGCTCAGAAAAAATGAGCATACCTTAGTGACCTGAGGTTAATATTTTTCATGAGCAATTTGTGCTGAATGCACATTTTTGGTTCTTGTTGTCCTTGATTTTTGTTGGACAGACCTTTGATATTTTGAAGTTAGGATGTAAATTGGTAGGACGCATTTAGGACAAGGAAACGGATTCTTATCCAAATTAAAAAAAACAAAAACGTACGGTTTAAAAGTAGCCAGCCACCTCAGGTGAGTCTGAGGTATGAGTCTGCTCTGCAGGAGTCATTTGATGCAGTAGATGAGCAAAGTTTTACAAATGACATAAATATACAGATAAGTCAATAGTTTCAGTTTCAGCGGCCTGTACAAAGCAAAGCACATCTGGATGAGTGATGTGATTTGCTTTTGCCCTGCAAAGCCATGAAGTCCAGTTTGCCTTTCTGATGCAGACAGAGCTGGGTGGAATAGGTGTAGATGTTCTTAAAAGAGGAAAAATGAACCATTGGCAAACCTAGCAGATATTTTTACATACTCTTGCCGCTGATAAGAATAATCACATATTTAAATGTTACCTTGCCTTGCACAGAAACCAGATTTAATAAATGACTTTATTTTTCATGAATCACTGAACACCCTGTTTCACTAATATGACCAAGGTTTTTTGGTGGGGGAATTGGGAGGAACAGGACCATGAAAGATGCTATAAGGCTGCTGATGGAGTGTCGTATAATTTTACTAGTTGCATAACTGCTTTTAACTACTAAATTCTCTCTGATTAAAATAACAATCGAGCTTGTAATTTTTCTGAACAGCTGCTGCTACAGGGGGTCATTACCTTGGAGAGCTTTGAAATAATCGTACTCCTAATACATGAGTTATGTAGTCTCATGTTTTACAGCAATGCACAAAGTTTAAAGTCTATAGTAGAATGTTATTTGAAAGCTGTCAAACCATGTTAAAAAAGACTGCATCGTCAAAGGCCCTTGTGGCCAGGATTCAACATGTAGCCTTGTCTTACTCATTATAAAATGCATGTTTATAAAGTTCCACAGAGCATCCAATTCCCAATTCACTTATATCAGCAAGACTTAACTTGCTCATTAATCTAAATTCTTTTGCAACTTTAATCTACATGTTTAATTAATCATAAAATGAGGCGGTAAGTAATTTCAGCAATGTGTGGCTTGTTATCAGATGCATTTAATCACTCTTCTGTGAGCTCATTTGGAAACACCTGAAGATGTCGAGAGCAGTTTGAATAAGCATAAATTATTCTTTGTCAGTGTACTTCACTCAACTAATAAGACATTAATTTAAAAGGCACTGTTCGTCATTTTTAGATCTTCACCAATATTTTTAGCTTAGCAGTATAAATCTAATTGTACATACTGTATGATTCCCAACATAGAGCCCAACACTGAAAAGAGTAAGAGTTACATTGAATTCATTTTTCTTATTTACATGTAATTATATCATGTAATTGTAATTTGAATGAGGATTAACCATAGGTATCAAATCTGTTAACTGTTCAAATGTTTTTGGAATAAGCTGCTAATTATTTGAAATGCTAAAGAATATCAGATGCTACAAAGAGTTATAGATTCAGTTTTTTCTTTACAGATAATAGCTCTTGTCATATTTGGAACACTTGTCACATAGTAACTTGCTGTAGATATATCTGAGTAGCTCAAATGTAGGTAGGATTAGCTTTCAAAAATATGGAAACAAAGACTGCAATATTGCTGGGCCCATTACATGAATAGCTGCTCTTTCATGTGCTTATGCAGGATTACATTGAATGGAAAATAATATTACCACTTTTCCTAGTCACCTAACTATTATGTAGTTGGTGATGGCATTCTAAAAAAAAAAAAAAGACATGACCTCAGAGCATGTATTTCAAAGGAGCTGAGCAAGTCATACATCTCTTCATGTCAAGAAAATGGGAATAAAAATCACATTTTATTGAATGCCATCACCTGTCTCTCTCTGCTGTAAGAGAAGATGACATTCTGTAAGAATAATTATTCCACTGGAAGCAAATTTATTTGCTTGCCATGGAGCATCTCAGTTAATCTTGCGTTTGAACAGTGGACTACATTCAATAGTTGACTGGTATGTTCCAGTGCGGATCAAAACAGGAAAGGGGAGGATATACCATTTTGCCATGAAGTACAAATCACTTCCCCGAATTTTTTTTCTGCTGTATTTAATGTCTGTGAATGAACTCTTGTTTTCTCTGACAGAGCAGTGCTCTAACAAGAATAATATTGCTGTAAGTGCCCTGCCATGTTAAAGTTGCCGCACCATTTATACTATAGCAATAAATTGTGGCAGTTGATCCTTTTCCCCCGCTGTCTACGTGTTCCTTTCTACTACAATTTAGGTTTTATTTTTATTCAGCTGCCTTTTGCAGATGGAACTGATTGTTTGTTTCTAGAGTGCTGAGAGTTTGAGAACAGTAAACCTTTTGCAGTGTCATATAGTACCTATCACCAGGCTGGACAGTTTAACAACGTTTTATGAAACCACAAAAAACTATGTACAGATTACATTTAGGGACTGACTAAAACACATGCAAACAAGGAAATATGAGCTCCTTCTAGGTCTTGCTCCATGTAAACATTTATTCCAACTTATTTACTCCATAGACCATAATGAATCCTTCACACATGTTACTTGGCCTGTTTTTGTCTGTAAAATGTCTCTTGAAACACCTATTGTCGAGTTTCAAGATGAAAAAGAACAAGTCCTTAGTTCAGTAAACTAAAAAATAACCAGTTCAATTTTTCTGTAAGTGCTCCTAAGTTAGAGAGTTATCAATACCTGACTGTAAATAATTCAGCATGTGTGAATGGAGGATTTTCAGGACTCTTTCAGCCTCTTGCTGTGTCTAGAATTTGTGCCATTGTTACTTATGTTCAAGTGGCTAATTTTTTTTCTGTGGATACCCCAAGATGAAGACTCATTTTTTCTCCCTTTTTTTTTAATTTAAAAATTTTTTCTAGATCATGGACAACCAGAGCTAAAATGTGAGAGCGTTGTAAGAGATCTTAGAACAAAAGGCATCATTCTAATCATTGCTTTGATAGATAGCTGATATACAACTTGTGGTAACTCTAAGGAAAAAACCACATGTACTTCATTAGGCAGTAAATGAATTTGTGAAGTTTTTCTGCTAATCACATTGGCCTTTGAAGGGAACTTTCTAATCACTTGTTTATATAGAAATTGCAGAGAGTTCATGCTAAATACATCCAATTTGCATAATATATTTTGGCCTTTTCTAATTGTTTGGATGTATCTGTTATCTGCTTCAAGCCAAAAATATTTATTGACTTTATGGGCTCATATGGGATATTTTAAATGGAAATTCTTCGTAAAGATACAGCTTTTACATTTGCAAAAGCCCATGTTTTCCTTTTGCAAGTGAGAATCCTGTCTTTGACAGGGAAAACTTGCATTAAAATCCGGGGTTTAAAAATTGAATGAACAGCCCTCCCTCAAAGAAGGAAAACAAATCAAAAGAATAATTTTTGCCTCGTCAAATTTGTGACTTTAAAGTTGGCATTTCCAAATGTTTCTGTTTCTGTGACTCTTACATGTAAGACTCCTTGAAAATGTACAGAAGAGGATGAGATTCTTCTGCTTCCATTACTCTGTCATGTCTCGAACAAAAAATCCTATCCCAAAACCCCAAAAATCCTATGTTTGTGAGAGGGTCTAAGAGGTGGCATGTGGTGTTCTGCCATAAAGCTAAACTTCTAGAAATAGACACCATAACAGCAGAGATGCTTGTATTAGAGCACCTGATTAATTGTACTTAAATATTCCAAGGCAGAAAACAAAGTTTTCCAAGAAAAAGATACAATTGCTCAGCCCTGGTTGATTCATATAATTTTAGCTCATAGTACAAATTCAAGTAGCTACGTGGAAGAATCATGTCTGAAAGCCATACATGCCAGCAAGCAAGTGAAATATTGTTTAATTTTCCCCAGAAATGGAGAAATAGTCAGTAGATGCCATAGAAATTAGACTGAATCTGTGGAATGGTATGCTACAAGGCCACGCCTGCAGTGGACAAAGAATTGAAAAGCTAGCAATGGCTTGAAAAATCAAGTATGTTTATTAGCTGAGCACTCTCCTAAAATGGAGGAAACACAGTAACAATTCTCTCAAAACTTTATTTGCTCTGATAAATATGGCTGTGAAATATTTCATTTTGAAAATGCCCAACTGGAGGGAGGTGCTAATCTATGGTTTCCAGAAGTGTACTTGCAGTTTTTTAGCTATCTTTGAGTGGTTAGGCCTCATTATTGTTAGAAAGCAAAGGATCTGGCAGCCAAACACAACGTCAGTTTTGAAATAAAATTTCAAAAGGTAAATCTCTTAGCTGAGGGCTGTGAATCTTATGGGGTTTTTTTACTAGTTATGGGTGTTTACCTCTTTCACCAAAAGGTGAATTTGACTCTTCTGCTTATGTCAAAATATGAATTTGAATAATGACCTTTTCCTGTTTCTAACGAAAGTGCCCCACTCTGTGCTTCAACTTTGTTCTTTGTGGGATGTGAAACTTCTGCGTGTTGCATGAAAAACAGATCTTGTGCTAATTCATTTGTACGTGAATTTATGGGATTTTGATGCTTGTAATTGGTCACTTGGGCCAAAATGCAAGTGCAGTAGTGGTGGTGTACTACATCTTGTCCTGGTGTCTTATTCAGTGTACAATTATCCATTGATTCAAAATTGTTGAAGATTCTCACGCTGTAAAGGAGCCACATGAATGAGTAATGGTGTAAGGTACAAGGAGGGTCCCGAGTTACTTGAGGCATTGAATTTGGCCAGTAGTTGTTCTTTTTGGTGTCAAATTAGTTTAGTGTAAGAAGAATTTTTGCATCATGAAATGCAGCTTGTGAACATTGCATTCTGCAGGATGTCCCGAAAAGGGAAATACAGCAGATTATCAAAGGAAATTATAAACTTCCTGCAATTTCCTAGACATTAAATGGGAGAATTCTTAGTACTATCACACCAGGCTCTATTACATTTAGGTGATTGAAAAGCTTAAAATTTGCACAGAGAAAGTAAAAAAAAAAAAAAGATATTTTATTTAATTATTTTTAGATGCATAAAGGAACCTCCAGAGACATCTACTTAATGCTGTGGGAGTTCTGAAACTGGCAGTATCTTTCTAACAAACATGTGACAGCCCCCGAGTTTGCTTCAGAGACTGTCTGACAAAAAGAAATCATTGAGAGTAGTAAACTTTTCAAATACTTACTATTTACCCTTGAGGACGTCATTAGTTACCAGTGATGTGGCTACTTTGGGAAGAAAGAAATCTTGAAAAGCCCAGGAAAATATTTTTGTGAATTTTAGACCAGCCTTTTTTGAGTAGTACAGCACTCTAAAGCTGATTTACGTGCTCCCCATAAATCAACTCTGTATAAGACCCATTGCTTGATTCAGTCAGGCCTGTGTTTGGGAGAAACTTGACACAATAAATAAAAACCTTCCATTGAACCAAAGAACATTTTGGTCCCATGAAAGTGAAAAGATTAACAGAATTTTTTGCATTATAGATGTAATTAATTTTACATATGCTTATAAAACATAGGAACAAAATAATTTATAAAAACCCACAAACACCACAAGCCTCAAAATACAATAGGGAATAATAAAAAGAGGAGGGGGAAATCAATTTTTGGAAAAAATATCCTGACCTTGCGTTACAAATTTCGGGTCAGTTTTGTAACAATAATAAACTTTTAAATATAATTTCTCTTTTTGAAAACAGAGTCTTCCCTGAAGTTAAAGAAATCATTGTACTTCAGGACCTATTTTTCCACTCAAAACTCAGTTTGGCAAACTTTTTAGCAAACCCATGGTAGAACATATCTAAAAGCTTCCTAAAGAGAAGGTGGGACCCTAATACCTCATACCAGGGAATGATCTAGTAATAATTAAATTACTCTGTAGGTATTAACAAATTTTAATAATCAATAATACCTGTCCAATGCAAGGCAGGCTTTGGGAGGTATGAAACCATGTAAGGGTACAGGGTTCACTTTTCATGGCCCACAGGTATCTGTAGAGGAACCCTGGCACAACAAGAAATTTGCTGCTCAAGGACAGCTGAGCTGGGCTGGAGAGCCCTCCCACACTGGTGTTTCTTGACCAGCTAGCTGAATGCCGTGACAGTTTTCCCTGGTTGTTTTTCTTAGGAGTTGAAAATGAATGTGAATATTGATCTCTGGCTTCCTGATATGCTCTATGTTGCTGATATTCTTACTGCTTGGACAACTGGCTACTGACCATTACTCTGTGATAAAAGAGCCATGGAGAAGTAGGTGTTTTTTTTCTCTGAGCAGTCTTTGTTAAAATTGTCCTTTCATCTCCATGGTATCAAAAGGGCACTTTGTAACAAATAAGGGAACACACCACCTTTAAAATAATCTTGACTTTTAATTAACCAAGTGTAACCATTGTGACTTTTATTCCTTTATTTCTGGGTTCTGAGGTAACCGAGAGCCTGTTCTCCGTGACACAGATTTTTTTGTTGTTGTGGTGCCTTAATGAAACGTGCCAAATGATAATGTGTCTTGTTAGAAGTGGAAATTGCATTCTGAGTTATAGCCTGTTCTTGATATCATCCTCATTTTGTAAGGAAGGGAGCCTGCTTGGCCTAAATCTTTCTCAAAGGGAAAATTTCAGACCTGAAAGGCTGAGTGGTTGATAGAACTGCCTATATGTTAATCTATATTATGCTGAAAGAAAGCAAAGTCTATTTTTAGATAAGATTGTTAAGGTTCATTGGTGCTGTGGATATTAAAAGAAATGTAAAATTGTATGAGATAAAAGGAAAATGGACAACATGAAGAAGACTTGTGAAGTTGTGGGAGGAACTTTGTTTTAATGAGTAAAATTAAGGTCCAGCAGTAATTCCTGGAATTTTTTTAAATTAAGTGCTGCTATATTTTAGATATAAAATATATTCTAAACTAGTTACCTGGTGTAAGAAAGATAGTAAACACTGCTCTAAAATAATAAACCCCACAAAATTGGTGTGGTCTATTTAGACTCAAAGCAAAGCCACAAAAAAAGCTCCTCCCCCTCCATTTCTCTGAACTTTCATGGAGTAGGAGTAGAACTTTGATCCTCACAAGAAATTCAAAAGACCTTAGTGGGAGTAAGGAAGACAAATGTCTGAACTAGCCTTGCTGTTTAGGCACTGATTTGGAGCTGAGCACAGGGAATGGCAAACAGTGATCCTTGAAGCTTGATGACAGCACACAAAGCTGTAGGAGACTGCGTGTGAAAGGCAGGTTGGTTGTTCTGATGGGAGAATGTTTGAGGATAGTGTGCTGACTGAATAAGATATGCATTAAATGCCTCTGGAAAACTGCAACTGGCTTTTCAAGAAAAAGATTGGCAAACATTTGTGATCCATACTGGAATGGGAGGTGCTATCTCCCAGTCCCTTAAGGCTGCTGCAACTCAGCTGAATTTCTCATCTGTCAAGAGAGAGAAGATGCACAAGCGAAGATCTGTTGTAGGGACACCAACCGGCAAGGAGAGAGGGAGGGTGGTAAGTGAGAGATTCTTCTTCAGCTTTGACAGTACCAGACCTTCCCAATATCTCTGGCAGTTCAGCTATTTAATTTGGAGCCGTGCTCACACTTCCAGGAGCTGGAACATCTGGACACTTACACAGCCAGTCAGAGAGTTAATTGTAAAGCATAGTGAACCACTTCTTCATGTTGTTTTTTCTTGGCTGCAGTGGACCTTCAGCTAAGGAGGGATCAAGCATTTGAATTCAAATACTGACATACCTGTCCTTTTGTCTCTGGAGGCTGCTGTTTGGCTGAAATTGTACTTTAGATTTTAAGAGAGTCATCTGTGTTGGCAGGAATTCTTGTTGCGTAGCACATTACTTTCCAGGATGGTTGAGATCCCCATCAATGCCTGCTTATCTTTAGGCTTCAAGTTCCTTAATTCTCTCCAGGGATGATTAGGCAAGCAGCAGTGTTCACTGTTGTTTCAGGAAAGAGCAATCTAGGTTTTTGGAAAGCAGGAAGTATAAGGTCTGCTCATTTCTGCTTAGATTTCAAACTATCATAAGGCTGCATAGATATGGATTTGAGTCAGACCAAAATACAGTTGCTCATGTTCAAATATATACTTAATGCTTTTAATAGGGCCCTGAGAGATGATCTGACGAGTACTTAGCAATGGATTCACAACATTACCATTCCATATGAATCACCAAAAGGGTATCAGATTCACATAATATTTTCTACTCCCTGTTCTCCTTCCAGCCTGTTAGGTGGTATGCTTAGAAAGTAATTTCTTGATAAAAAGAAAACCAAGAAGGTGATGTAGGTTAAATAACTAGGACTACTTAATAATTTCTCTAAAGTTATTGATACCCCATGGTCTGCTGAACATTTTGAACACACGTCCAATGAAAACAAAAGGCATAAATGTATACTCATGATTTTAATGTGTTAGGTCCTCTGGTTTCAGATCCTAAACATGAAAACTTAAAAATGAGTTCTTAATTATGGTAGCTTAAGCTGTAGGCAAGTACAAACCATTTATTTAAAATTTATTATAATTCTCATAATTAAAAAAAATTATTTATTAATATATAATTATTCCATACCCTTCTGAAAATACTTCATTTTTGTTTACTGTGTTTAGGATAAATTAAGTTCCTATGATGATTGAAGAAAAGGGTTTTATTTTGTGTATAGGATCATGAATTAAAAACTAATTGATCTAAATTCTGAAACATAATTTGTGGCATTTGTCAAAATTATAGGAGGCAAAGCAATATGTTGGAAAATTGATTTCACCTGCTACAAAGAATATTTCTTATATTTTCTTAAAAAAATCATACTATGCTGTTTAAAATCACATATCCTCTGTCTAGTGTATGAAAATGTGTGCAATGGTACTGAAATGAAACATGGGCTGAAGTGGTTTAGCAGACTTGGAAGCAGGGCTTTGAAATTAGCCCCATGTTGCCATTTATGTGTCATTGGGTGAGCCACTTAGCACATCTTGTCTTAGCTTCCATATCAGTAAATGTCCATGAAATGCCCATTTTACTGTTATAATATAGGAGTGAAGATCTGCAAAGTGGTTTCCCCAGAGGTGCCAGACGTTACTGAAATAGACATTATTGGATTCCTATTCTTCCTATTGTATTTGTATCCCTCACCTAAAAGTAGAACTCCCTTGAACTGAAGGTTTCAGTTTCACTGCTCCTAAGTTTACTTTCTAAATAGGCAATGCACATAAAAGTTAAAGGACTGAAAATATTTCATCCCTGTGCACTGACAGTAAATTTAGGTCAAAATCATCCAGCCTGATTGCTATATTAAATCAGTCTCTGCAGTTATTACAAACTGTGGGCTTTTAAAAGTTTAGATGTCTGTCCTTCAGGACAAACTAATCAAACGAGCTTTGGATATCTCAGTATGGGCCAGAGATTAATTGTGGTGTTTCCCTGAGTGCTTGCATGAAAGTCCAGTGGTGAAAGCCCACATACATGTTTGAAAAACTCCAACTTTAAGAGGTTGATAACTTTTAAGGCTATAGGGTCCACAGTAATTATTTAGTGTGACTTGCATAATGCAGGAATAGAACTGTCCCTAAAGTCCCCTAGCTGTGGCTGGAGGGCTACATCTTTGTGAGATGTAGCCTGACTGGAAAAATTTACAGTGACAGCAGATGTACCAGAATCTTTTGTTAATTTGTTTCAGTGTTTAATTTATCTCACTTATTAAGCTATGTGCCATAATTCTAGTTTGAATTGGTTTAATCTAAGTTTACAGCCATGCTTGTCTGTATGGTTGAAAAATCCCCTGTTATCATGTTTTCTTTCCCCTGTGTATACTGCTAGTTTCTGATCTAAAGATTTTTTTTTCCTTCAACAAATTTGATGGTGTAAGCCACTTGGCTGCCTCACTGCAGAATGTGTTTTCCATTATTTTAATCTTTCTTATGATTCTGTATTAGTTCTTCATAATTGTAAGGGAATTCTATGGAGAGGTAGTAGTACTTGTGCTGTCACCAAGTTGATTCTACTGAAAACTTCCCCTCTTTACAAATGCTTCTCTTCCTATAAATCTGATGCATTTCTCACGTGAGTGCTGCAGCTTTCTTATATATTGCTTATTAGCTAAGTTCGAAGGAAGAAAATTCAATAATATGAGTCAATTGTTTGAGGTCCCAGTTATGTTTATTTTCCTGTAAAACATATTTGATCCTGTTTTAAATAGAATTATTTTTATTTTCTATTAAGTCCAAAGGAATTCAGGTTACTACATTATATCTGGTGTTGCAAAGTTTATTCTTCCTCACAGTATCCGAGATTTTCTTCTTGCATTAAAATGGTATGTAATAATATTGAGCATTTTGAGTTTGAAATAATTATAGAAGGTTGTGAAAGTAATATGCTTCACAAACGGAAAAGTTTTCAACCAAGTAGAGAAAATTGTCAGAGAAACAACTAATTGATCTCTGCTCTTTTACAGCTGTGTAATGCTATGCAATTACTAAAAGCTCCTGTTAAATTAATTAATGATTTCAATTATGAACTTTTCTCCAAAATGTTATGATTCGTATCAAGCTGATAATGCAGTGACCTGGGAGTGTGAAATCTGTGTTATGTAGAGAGTCGCCAGTTAATTGATTCACAAATTATTTAAAGTTTGTTACACCCAGGGGAGTGCTCAGATCCATGACAGCTATTTCTTAAAGTGTGCAAACTCTCTTTTCTTTTAAGATTGTGTTGAGCTAACAAGCATGATAAGACGGTTGCGAGCTGGATATTGGCAGTTTGTAGTGCGCCAGTTAATGTATTCCAAGGATTTCTCTAGGGTTTTTTTTTTCCTGTATCACAACAAATGCCTGTATGAAAAGGAAACTTTGCAGGTATCAACAAGGAAAGGTTAACGTCCAGAAATTAACTTTAATCTATCTTTTTATACCAATTCCTTCCAAACTGTAATGTTTCTGTTAGCTTTCTTTATCACCTGTTATCACACCCACACCTGTAATTTCTGATAATTGCAGAGTAACTAGTTTCCTGTTAAGGGAAATACTATGAGGGTTCCTGAAAAATCTTCTGAGGTTTAAATATAGATTATTTCATACAATATTGTGGAAGGCTTCAGTTTCATAATACAGATGAGTAGGAATTACACCAACCTGTATTCCAGAATTTAATGATATCACATCCTGTATTTCACTGACTTTGTCATGTCTTTGTATGTACAGAAGCTTGAACAGGAATTTTCTGTCTTGCTACAGATGCACAGAGACAGGAGGGGATGTTCAGTGTAATTGTGTCTGATTTTAACATCTTAGTTCATGAGTTTCACAACAATTAAAAATTGAAATGTACAAAGAATAATATAGCAGGAGGTATTAAAATAAGTTAAAGTACAGTTAATATTTTATAAACCTTGATTAAATTTTTATAAATGTTATTAAAGCACAGTTGGGTTGACTTGAGTGTTGTATAAAATGACCACTTTCACAAATCCTTCTGTGAGTGCCAGATCTTTGCTGAAGGGACAAAAGGACTTTGTGGGGCTCCCTGGGTCTGAGGACACACCAGGAGTTTGAGGTGTGTTAGGAGAGCTATTTCTTGCTCTAGATTTCATGTGATAGGAATATTAACAAACATAAGTTTTCTCTGATTATTTTTTTCTTTTGTACTATCAAAACATTTGGGATCATGTGAAAATAGAAAATTATTTTAGATACTGGCAGTTAAATAGCAAAAAAAAAATCATGGTGGCAACTGGCTATTCCCATCATCTTTCTCACTCTTGGAACATTCTGCTGGCCCAAAGGTTTAATTCTCTCGATTATCAGTCACATTTCCCCTTCTTTTTCTTGGATCATCTCTCCGTTACTAAGACCAAATAAAACAATTACAAATGAATGTGCATCTTGTGTTATGAAGTTGCACATGGCTGCAGGGCCCCAAGAAGCTCCCTTGAAAGGGAGCAACTTAAAACTAATGTCTGTATTGTAGAAAAAAATACCATTTCAAATACTAAGTGACTGCTTCTGTTTCCTAAAATTAAGGAGCCTATAATCTCAGCACCATTAACAAGTGCTGTCATTCAGATACACAGTGTCTGGCTGATTTAAATAAAATGAAATGAAGATAGTTGTTTCTGGTCCCTTGGCTTCACTCATTGCCATAAACATATGCTCTGCGTCCCGCTTCTTTCCATCTTATTTATGACTTTAATTTGTTGTGTGGGCTGCGCTAGAAATTAAATTTAATACAATTCTCCAAGGGACCCTGTCATATAATAACATGGTAATTTCTGTGTATCCTTTTGAAAAATGAGGAAATTAATTCTTCCTGACATGTTCTAATTATTCCAGTGTGAACGGCAAATCCGTTTTTCCCAGCCCCTGAAGTGTTATAGGCAAATGGCTGCTGTTCAAAGCTGAGGTGCTAATGCTGACCAGCAGTGCGTTTAATTTGAAACATGAGCAGACACCTTTCAACACACCTTTGTAATATTGGAGTACTTTACAGAAATGAATTCACTACTTATTTGGCAGCTTAGCCTGGGGATTATAGTTTTTATTCATCAATACTATAGTCATGTTAGCACAATGTTTCCTGCTTCCTCCAGTGCTCTGTGCCCGTGAAGCAAAATGCAGGCTGAGAAAGGAGCAATGGTTTGTTTTAATGTACGTATTTTTAATGTGGGGATGCGAGTACCAGAGAAGTGACAATTCCGTGTTGCGGTGTATTTACAGTTTGGGAAGAGGTACTATAAGGCCCTCAGTGGTTAACAGTTTCTCCTGAAATTACAGGGAAGAAATTATTCTAACCAACTCTCTATGGAAGCGTTCTTCCCCTCGAACGCTGGCCTCTGTTGTGACAATCCAATGCCTGCTTCCATTTCTACTACATTGTTGAGTTCTAACTCAAACCAGAATGCATATGCTGTAAATTTAGGATTCCATAATATACTTGGCATAGGTAGATTTTTGCCAAGGAGAAGGCAACAAATTATCAGTATAGGCGCTGAAACTTGCACAAGTGATTCTGGGCATTTATGACTTTTGATATATTGCCTTTGGGAATTTCTATTTTAGTGTGTTCATTTTGTGCAGGACTGCCAAGTGAAGTCCTTCAAGAGTCCCAGATTTGTAATACACAGATGTTGTCTTTGTTAAGTGTTCTTTCAGAATTCAGATGCGTGGAAGTATAAAAGAAATTTCAACTATTCCAAGAAACAGAATCTGACAGAAGGCACCAAGTGGAAGAGTCTGGAATAGTTAAGACTTCATTTACAGCTTTTCAGCCTTAGATGTAAAGAAGAAAGGATAGTTTTCAGACATGTTGTTGAAGAACGGGAATGAGGAATTGTCTTAAAAACTTTGCTGACTGCTTAGCTATAGGGAGATATGTGGGGGAGTTCGTGGGGACTTCAATTAAGGCAGGAAGGGCATGACATCCATCAGGCTTGGCCAAACCTGAAATCTGAGTTTCTGACAAAAGAGGGGAATCAATAGAAATAGTTGGTCTATGAGAGGTGAAAGGGAGCAGTGGAAATGGGGTGGAGAGCTGTGAACAAAGGATATTAGCTAAGGCCAGGGAAGATCAGGTCGTGTTGAAAGTCATTATGTGTTTGGGTAGAGCAGTTGCAGTAGACTAAAAGGACAGAAATGACATTTGAGGGGATCTTAGAATATAGAACAGAAATCAAAGTTAGAGTTGTGGAGAAAGCTTACAAGTATAAAGAAGATCAAGGTAGTTGGTTATTGAATCAGTGGAATCATACAGGCACAAGGAAGGTTTATTTTATGGCAATGCCTGCAAGTGAAAAAGTGAAAAAATATTCTTCTTTTTACACATGGGAATAGTTTCTGTTAACAAGACAAAGAGTCAGTATTACAGCAAAGATTAGAATTACTGGACAACACCTCAGTATGAAATTCTTTATACAATGTCCTTTCTGTAATCAATAATTAGCTGAAAATGTGTTCTTCTCACTCTGAGTAGTTATTTACATTGAAATAATTGAATACAGAATGAGAAGAAAGAAATTTTACATACTATTTCATAAAGCGAGGTTTTAAAGGATAGTTTAAATTTCTTTTTTACTAATTCATAAGAAGTTTGAATTTCTTGAGGAGATCCTATAAGTAATATGCTGTCATAAATACTCCATGCATTTTTGCTCAACAGACTTCATTCAAGGATGTTCAGAATGAAATCTAAATAGTTTGATGACTGGATCTAGTTTTAATTTGAAAAACTAAATTTTGGCATTAGGGTTTTCACTATAAAGGCTGAGTTCTCCCTGTGGAACTCTGCAATGGAAGGAGTAATTACTTCCAAAAGGCTGGCAGTCTTGTGAATCACTCCAGTGGTAAAATATGTAAGATGGTGGTCTGAGTGCCTGAATAACAAAATACCAGCAGGCCATCAAAAAAGGAAAAAAAAGAATGGGCACATAAACTTAGGTGCTGTTTCTGGTCACTCAGCACTTGGTCAAGCCTGTGACTCACTGAGATTTATTTTGTTACCTAAAAATCAGTATGTAAAGGGCAGAAAACATGAGGTAAAACAAACTACGGATAGAGAAGCATCAAAGGGGTGTTCAGCAGAGCCAGTGAGTGCACAGCAGCCACAGATACCAGGAGGGACGTCGGCTGAGTTCTCAGGATTGTTACTGCTCTATCCTTTCCATATGCCTAAAGGAGCTAGATGTGAAGGTGCCTTCTTTTTCCCAGAACTGGAGAGATCTCCTGGATGCTGGGAGATCTTGCAATGCCACCTAGATCTCCTCTTCCCACAGCCTGCCTGCATGTAGCTGCTGCCAGCACGGCGGTGGAAGCTGTGGCCAGCTGTCTGAGATCTCCTAACATCTGTTGCTGCCTGAAAGCCTAGTTCAGATTCCAGTCTGTACACCAGGATTAGGCACATTACTCATAATTCACTGTACTCTCCTGTGTTATTCTCTACATCTTCACCAAGGCTTCAAGGCTTTAAACACTAATGGTTCTGCAGTAGTACAATAGTTTACTAGAGGCTTGCGAGGATGCTAAGAGGAATAATATAAACAAATTTATTTTTTCTTTGTCCACCATCACAGCAGTAATATGCATCTCTGTACAGAATTTCAGAATAAAACTCCCTAATAATTCAGGTAGTATTTAGTGCCTTGCTGCTGTGTGTTCATATCCATCACTCTGTCGTAATGTTCTTCAGTCACGTTTTTCTGATATTTCCCTGAAGATGAAGTTCATGGGAAAATTGAGATTGAAAGGAGGAGGTCTCTTGTCTTGTCTCTTGTCCAGCTCCTGCTCACAGCAGGGTCAAATGTGAGGTATGACAGGTTACTCAGGGCTTTATCCAGATGGGCTTTGCCAAAACTCTAAAGGTAGAGTCAGCACAACCTTGCGGGGCAGCCTGTCCCACTGCTCATCTCTCCTAAGGTTTTCATGAAGGGGCACAAAACTGGGTATCTGGGTGGTAATGTGTGATAGGTCTTTGAAAAATGGGTTGCCTTAATGACCAACAATATGCAACAACTTCTCTGCTGTCCTTTCTGCCTTACCTTTTTTCATTTGATACCTCTAGGTAAAGTTGATGCAATCACTTTTCAGTGGGGAAACTCCTCAGCTCTAATTCTGCAGTAACCATTTTGGCCCCATTTAAACTGTATGCTGTTAAACGTAAAAAGGCAAGCTAAGTTCCAACAGTGAGCACCAGAAATTTAGCAACAAAACCTAGCTTGTGAGCGTGGTGCAGTTGAAAACCCCTGAAGGGTGATTTTCTTCCTATTACGCTTCATGGTAAAGGCTTTCAGAACTGGATTACACACAAAAATAAGTATTTGTGTTTGACCCGGGCTTATGACCTTCAGTTTTTGAGCCTTCTTCTTTCCCTGTACTAGTAAACACTGATTTCATAATTTGTTAGGGTATTTTTTTTCCTGATTTTTTTTTTTTTGTTTTGTTTTTCCCTCATTCCTGGGATTGGATTGCAAAGGAAAGATTTAATTAGAATGGAACCTGTCATCCCAAAGGCCTCTGATTTGAACCCAGCCAAGTAAATCACAGCACATATTGGTTACATTTTGACAATTAGATTTTCTGTGTTGTGTTAACTGATGGTTCAGATCCACAGGGTTGTCCACAGGACCCACAGACACCAGCACTGCCTGAAGGCTTTTTGGCAGCTTCAGGGATTGTGTGAGGCTTGGAATGGAAATGGAACTTGATCTCTCTGCCCACTGCTGCCACTGGGTCAGGGTCAGTGCAGACTGGTGGGGCAGTGTGAGGAGGCCAGTGGCCAGTGGTGTGTCTGTTCTCAGCATCAATGGAGCCCTTTCAGTTTCGGAGGCTGTCAACCTGGCGTGAGCAATAAATTTACTTGTGGGCAGAAAACAGAAAAGAAAGCAAGACAGCCACATCTGTGTTGAAAGGTCTCTTGTTCATCAGAAGAAGGAAGCAATGTAGGAAATAGAGGAGGCAAGGTCTGAATAATTGCTTTTTCTGGGCTAGAAATGCAGTAACTTCTCTAGCAGATGAATGAAGAGTTGTTTGTCGCTTTTTTCCCCCCTAATTATCTTGAGTTCATTGTAGATATTTTCTGTGGCAAACCTTTTTTCTGTTTATCCAAGAGACATCACTGGCTGAATAATCAATAAGCCTTTTTCTCCTTCATCTATTCAAGCATAAGACTGGGAGTATTGAGTGAAAGAAAAGAGGGTTACCATCACAAATATTTTAGAACAATTTACAGTCTTTCTCTACTAGGTAGTTGAGGGGAAAAATTCTTGGAGGTTTTCTGATATTCTCTTGATGATTACTACTTTTACTGTAGGTTTATAAAAATACATACTTTATAGAATTAAGCTATGCAAAACATTAGTACTGAAATATCAGAATTAAAATTGATAATTCTAAGACATTAAGTATTCACTCATCCCTTGCTTTTTTCCTCTGTTCCTTAGTTATGTCCCTTCCTTATTCTACCATGATCTAGATTCCTCCTGTATTTTTATTTGATTTGTTTCATCTCTTAAGTTGATACAAGGGATTAATATAAAAAAAATGGACAAAAGAAGTCCAATAGCAGTTTGAATCCTTGAGTCTTTTTTTTCTTAAAAAATAAATTTACAAATTGTAGCAATGTTACAAATTCTAGAGCTGCTTTTATCCTTAAGTCTGTCCTTATATTATATTGGCAGATATTGCAAAAAGAGAAACTAAAACCTAGGAAACTCAAACAGAATTTTTTTTTTGTTTTTTTGAGAGACTATTGAGAGATTTTTAAGCAGCCATCATTTTTCCTATCACTTCAGTCATTGCAGCTTTTTTCCCAAAGTATTATTTAAAGTAATACTGGCATTTTATTCTGTGAAAAGCTATGCATGTTTTGCACATTTTCTGTACAAAAGTGTCTTACATACAAAGTTAAAAAAAATCAGATGGAAGTAGAAACATTACTTGCTACTTGGCAAGCTGCTTTTTCTCTTGCAGCAAGACACAGAAGTGGATGCACTGGCATTTCTGATGTACTGCTCTTCCTAACTTCTGTCTTGGTTCTGAGAGCTTCAGTTCCCTCATTTTGGTGGCTGCTGTGATGCCCAGTCTGACACTGCTTTTAGCAGGCTTGTGCTGCAGTTGCTGCAGGTTTGCATTGCCCAGTCCCTGCCTCTGGATTCCCAAGTGCCCTTTCTCATTGTGTAGGCTTGATGTTCCCAACTCATCTATCCCTAAATTTATATTGTTTTTGCATTATTTCACTTTGCTCAGTGAGCCATACCCTTCCCTGAGTCTGAGTGGGCATGGCCTTTCCTTTAATTCTGTACTATAACACTGTGTTATTTTTCTGCAACCCTGACCTTACTGATGATTGAATATGCTGAAGATGTTTTCAAAACCCCTGAAGTAGGACAAACAGAAGAACAAAACCTCTCTGAAATTATGCAGTAGAAGTATGAGCTGCAGATTACATTACTTCTGGATCATATTTATTTGCTGAATGACAGTGCAGAAGCGACTTCAAATTTCTCATTGTTGATTTAAAAGCACAGTCCTCTTGCAGAGAACTAAATAGTCACATGGAGTTCACTGGGTTGCTGTGGCAAAAGGTACAAAGTAGGCAGAATAGATGTAAAAGTGTTAGGCAAGGGTTCATAACACTATGAAAAAACCCTATGCATATTAATCTTCCATGTACTTTCTTCTTAGAGAATAACTCCTTCCACCATTTCTGAGAGAACTTTTTCTCACTGAAATAATTTTATACCTTATGCAAATTATCCCAACAGAAATGATTGTCATAATCCATTGGATGAATGCCTATGGTTGCTAGTGTTTATTGTTACTGATAGAGAAGAAGGTTATATAGAAACTGGTCGAAGAAGGTGAGAAATTCAGGGAAATTCAGCTTGGTCCTGACTCAAGCTAGGATTGAATAAGGCTGAAGCTAGGGAAGGCCTTGCAGGATGTCTTTATGGGCCTCTGCCTCAATCCGTCTGCTCTTGAGGAATGTGTCACAAAGGGAAAGAGAAAACTGTCCATGTTTTTTTTTTTTCCACAAACTGCTTCAGCCTGAGTGCCCTTTCTGCCTTTCAGCTACAGTGTGGGAGAGAACTGGTGCTGATCCCGTGTGAGTTAGAGCCCGAGATCACATTTTGAATCAATAAGCTACAGGAAATTGGATGCTCTTTAAAATCCAACTGAGACATAGATAGCAACGCTTTTGATAAACATTGCAGAATTGTGGCCATTTTACATTTGTGCGCACACACACACACACCTGAGACTGTGCCATGAATCAATTTGTGACCCCTTTGGAAACGTGTTAGTAATAACAGGGTCACAGTAAAACAATTTGCTTTGTTAGTAATAACAAGGTCATGGTAAAGCAAGTTGCTTAAAGAGGTCAGCAGTGAGATGTGAGGATGTGTCTAGTATACACCTGAAGTGAAACTGCTTGCAAAGACGTGGGAACATGAATTAAACATCATGTACATAAAGGAGTAACCCTAGGGAGAGTATATGTGACACTGTTACAGGATTTGTTTAGCTCTGGAAACGTCTATATTTGAATTGGCAGAAATTGTGCAGAGATCTCCCAAACAAGTAACCTAGTCAAGAGCAATAACCTAAAAGTAAGTAGGAGGACTGTAGAATAACATGATTGTTTAGTTAATGCAGTTTTTAGTATAAATAGAGTTTCAAGTCAGCATGACTTTAATGCTGACCCTCCCAGCACATGGAAAAAAAAAATATTAACACTTGAAACTAACAGCATGTTAGCAGCTAATTCGTGCATTATTTCAGTATCATTCATAAATTACTTTTGAATCCTTTGACTTAAGAAAAAGAAAATCCCACAAATCCTACTTTTGGTCAAAGCATAAGACCATAATTAACTCGGCATGTGCTTTTGAATTAAGAACACAGTGTTCTGAGCTTTCTTAAAAAGCTTTTAAAAATGTTGGGGGAATACTTTCCTAGAGCTTTATTGACTGAGCGGAGTTTAAGATTTGTCACATATGAAGTGATGTTAATTAAATATTGTTATTCCTTTCTGTCAATCAAGGAAGGTTAAGCTTTTTTTGTTACTTGAACAAAAAGAGAAGTGAAACAGGTGAAAATATATAAAACAGCTGTGAGGCAAACAGGAGGAATAACGTAGTAGGAATTTAATTAGTCAGAATTTATGGGGGATGCAGGAGGTTTAGGTGCTAATTCCAAAGCATTTCATCTTTTGCAGTATTAATACCATCTGAATATTTTTTTACTTTTTGGCTAGGTATCATTTACTTAATGAATGTAGAAAATAAATATAGTGGCAGAAGGCCAGTTTTTGACACATACATATGCTTTACTTAAAGTCATATTTGCAAACTGATGTTTAATGTGGCTGTCACTGAAATCTTCTTTTTATTAAACCATAATGTTGTTAATCAGAATCCCATTCAATTATGCTTCAGCTCTTTCAGATGCTATGGGTATAGTTTTAAGCCAAATGAGTTCTTATTTGTATTAAGTATTTAAATATTGCTGATAATGCTTCCCCAAACTGTGAATTTTAAAATTATTTGTGTTTATATCTTTTTATTTCTGTCAATGTGCCTAAGCCTATGGGTGTGTAATAGGTGGAAGAACATTTTCAGGACAGAGCGTTCTAGAACTTTCTGGAAAAAATGAAAATTGGAGTCTAATTACACAACTTGAAATGCTGGTAATTAAAATCCATCAACAGATATCATATCTTCTATATAACTATTACAATTGACAGTTCTAAGGACAAAATTGAGAAGCAGCTGCAGACCGATGTAGCAATAGCTAAGTTATATTGTTTCATCAATGTGTTAGGCTTGGACAGTGTATTATTGATGTCAATATTCAAACTTGCAAGGCATGAAAAGCACACAGGAAGAAATGTGGAGTTTATTTTACAGTTTCTTGTTTTCTGCTTAATGGGGGAGAAACTTCTGTGTGAACAGAATTAAGTCAATGTGGGAAATTCTGCCTCCAAATCTTTTGTTTCCAGGCTCATTATGTTTTCTTATGGGTCTTTGGAAACAGTGTGGCCCATGATGACCTAGGATCAGGAAAGGATGCTTCAAAAATGTCAATGCTTTTAAAATTATGTAGGTTCTGGGGTAATATTTCATGAAGTGAATGTCTTCTTTTGTGAATATTGTGAAATCTATGGAAAAGTGATGCCTGTAGTTAGTTTTTTTAACTTCATCTTGGATAACTGAGGAAATATGGGTGCTTGGAACAAGAATTCCAGCTACCAAAAAACCCCAAAAAAGTATAAAATCCCCCCAGTTTTAATATTGCACCTTTTAAAGGAGCTTAATTAGTACTGGAAGAGTCACGTTTTAAATATTTAGTAAAGTTTTTTTATTATTTAGGTATATTTTTTTTCCCTAGTACAGTGTGTTTAAGTTTTCTTTACCTGAGCAATGTGAGCTGCTGTGCGCTGGAGCCTCCAGAGGCCTCTGCCAACCTACCTGTTTCTGTGGGGCTTTACCTCCCTGACCAAACCTTGTGGGCTGAACTGTTGAGCTTAAGTGAACAAATGTCTCCAGGCTGAATGAAAGAGCCAGGGGATTCAAGTGAAGTGCTCTGATGGACTGGGTAGAAAGGGACGTATAGTATGTGCTGAGCATTGGCACTTCACTTTGACTTGGTTTTGCTTATAATCAGTTTTTAATTTTTTTATCATAAATTTCCCTTTCTACATCTTGTACACTCAGGTAAAATGATGAATTATTCTAGTTTTGATATTTTTTTAAAGGAAAATAACCAAAATATTGCTCTCCTTGAGCATTCTTAGAGTGCTCTGAATTTTGGAACTAGGAATGTCCCCTTTGGATTGGAAATATCACAGTGTTAAGTGCAGCATCTCTAGCACTTCAGAAAATCTGTGAGAGGAGAAAGCTACTCAAACCTGGAGCTGTTTTGTTCCACAGTACAAGATATCACCAATTAGCAATTAAATCAATAGATTTGACCTGCATTAGCTATTTGTTTTGATACTGACTGGCAAGTAATATATTACCCATCTTTGAAAAAGTCTGTTATACTTTGATCTGCAAATATTTTATTAACAGAGGCTATAAACCACAAAGAGTGGCTCAGTTGTGGGTGGTTTTTTGCATGCTTATTTTGATGATATAGCAGTATCTTGGGATGACATACTGTAGTGAGTGGGGATAAATTCGTGTTGCCAAGGTCTAAACAGCAGCAATATGGAAGTAATTCAGCAGTCAGTTTCACTCAAAGTTTGGAATCTGTGCTGTATTAGAGGTATGCATAGAAGCTGTGTTAATTGCTAGCTTGTTTTCCATATGGTTCTGTTTTAATGGAGCACATTTGTTGCAGATGGTTGGAAAGTGCTTTGGACAGTGCCTAAACTGGCTATGACTAATTCATACAGTGATTATACTATACTTTAATGTTTAACAGTCCCCTTTGTAAACTTCTTTCATTCACAGTTCCCTTGCCATTGAAATGTGGTCCAAGATAGCTGAAAAGTATTCTTCTTTATTTAAACTTGGCCTTAGAGAGGAGCAAGAACACGGAGTGTGTAGTCATCTTTTCCCTGATTCAAATTCAAAACCACACCCCAAACTTGGTTCTTCAGATGGGTTTATCTCCATTATTATTATGGTTTGGTGTGCGTATTTCGCTGAGGTAATGGTCTCTCAGAAGAGCCACTTGAGGAACTGAAGTGACCTTAACAAATGCTAAAACTGGCTTTGTTCACACCACAGTGCTTTTACCTCTTCGCTGGTTTGCTAGTAGGTGTAGACATTTTGGGTACCAACAGCCGTTTCTTGTTTGGAAGTTGTAAAATTGCTAACTCGGACTTGAGAACACTGAAAATTTGTAGTGCTGAGGTGAAAGTGAAGGAACAACTGCAGCAACAGGGCCATGGAATCATTTAAGGTGATGTTGTAGATCAGCTTAGTGCTGACATGCATGACAGGAATCTTTCATATATTAATTAATGTGGTTTTAATGGGTCTTCTATGAATACATGCTGAATCTAGAGAAGAAATAAAAATATAGAAGATTGCCCAGCATTGTTGTGGTTGATTTTTATTTGTATCTCTTGTGACAAAGCTTGTACAACTGACTTTTACTTTGCTGAGGACTACAGTGAATGTCACAGTCAAACTCCAGTCAATGGTTCTTTGTAAAGGAAAAAAGAGCTCTATGGTTCAGTGGGTTTCTCTACCATTTTTACTGTTGTTTTCTCACATTGTCACTAAAATATTCTCTTTGTTATCTGAATGGGACATCTGCTGACTGGCTTAGCTCTCTTTACCTGATTGTGTGAAAAGTCTTGGTTAAATCTGTGAGGCCTTGGAGGCCCAGTAACCTGCTAAGTGCTATAGAGCCTGAAAGACATTATGTCCTTGGACTAACTTGTCTGTTCTACTTACAGCTGTATGTGATAGATAAAAAAAACCTTCCACATAAAAGACTGGGGTGAATGTAATTTTAATATACTTGTGGACATATTAATGAGTAGCTGGTTTTTCTTACCTGAAAGTATATAAAAATCCAAACAAATAAGTTGTATTTTATAGTAGGGCAGAAAAATAGAGCAGGCAGTCTTTAAAAGAAAGCCTTTTTCTCTGGCTCTATCACAAACCTGCTCAATTGGAATTGATAATTTGTTTGAAGTGGTTGGAAATCCACTTAGTATGGCTAACAACGTAGAATAATGCAGACAGTTTGGCAGTTAGCACTAGGATGTCTAAACCACAGCTTTGATGCAATAATACTATAACTTGAAGATTTACCTAATTTATAATTTTTCCCAAAGCTCTCGCCCGCTCTGCGCCGCTGCTTGGCACAGTGATTTGTCTGCGCTATCTGGAGTTTGGTTTGAAACACGTTTGCATTTGATTGGTGTTTTTAGATTTTGATAGCTGCTAGTTCCTCTCCACAGAAGTAACCTTTTAAAATGTCAGTTTTAATGTACAAATTTTATGAGAATAAAAAGACTTTTAAAAATACTAATTTTAGACTTCTCGCTGCTGAGCTAGTAGTCAGCTGCTGTTGTCTCAGGCTGAGTCTTGGAAAATGAAGTCAGTGCTCACTATAATAAAATGTGTACTCTGGATTTCATGGGGAGAAAAAACACTTTTCTTTTAAATTCTTTTTCTGTAACTGTTGCACAATGGTCAAAGTAATCTTCTGTCCTTTGACTTGTTGATATTTACCCTCTTCCCATCCATCCTTCTGTCTGTCTGTCTACCATGTGCTGGATTTCCTGCAAGAGGGAATTCCTCTCCTCTTAGGTGATAGTTCTTCCTGAGAGGAGAAACATCAGGTGCAAAAAAAATAATCTTGTGGTCTGTAACAGAAAAGCTTTACAAGTTAGGCTGTCTGGCTTACCAAATATGTCATGTAAAATAGGATTCAAAGCATTTTCCCCTTGAAGGTGACACAATATTTAATTGCCACTAAAAGATCTGATAATTTTCTGTAATCTTAATTGCTGCAGGTATTCTTATAATTTGTCATGTTGGCTAGGTTGCTATGTCATATGCTCCGTAAGAGAGGTGAGACTGAAATTCAAAAGGAAGAGAAGCTTAAGATTTTTCTCCCCTACTCCAATGTCCCTTGTTCTAAATCAGAAAAGCACAATTTGTTTTGGCTTCAGGGAGCTGTGTGTTCATGCTCACAGCTGGAGTTATGGTGCTGCAGTGATGGTCACCAGTGATGGGAAGGGAGAGTATAATGATTAAAAAAACCCAGCAAAAACAATCCCATATAAAACCCCCTCAGGATTAAAGGCAAGCACTTCATTCTTTCCCTTCACAAAGCTCCTGTATAAATTGTGAACACAGATGAAAGAATTACAGAAGGGAATATGATTCCCAGATTTTAAATATCAACAGGACATATTTGGTTGCAATATTACCTCATATGGAAGTAGTGAGATTTGCTTTATCTACTTCCAGGTATGTGTCCTAAAATTGTGTCTTTTTTGGTCATGATTCTTTTCAAAGAAGTATCAGAGCTAAGCCATTTCATTTAAATGCACTAAAGTGTTGCCCTAAAGTGGAATAAAATATTATTTTTCTTTACTAGCTGGTATAGAAAAACACATAAACATAATAATAGTTTAACTGTAGTTTGTATAGATCTTGCCCATTTAAACACCATGCAAATCTTCCCTACTGCAGGGGAGACAACTGAGGAACTATAATGTGTGGTATAGCAGGCATCCACCATAAATTTGATACTCATGAGCCCTTCATATTTCATACAAAGAATCAGGGACAATAAAAAGCAGAAGAAAACGAGCTCTGAATGGAGTTATGAAATATCCACATGTAAAAGAAATAAGGAAAGATTACCTTGGTCTCCTGTACTCGCCTGTGCTAAAACTGTTGATGCCAAAGCTGATCAGATACTGTGGGTTATAGTGGAATGTGGGGATATTATAAAATCAGGATTCCTTTCAGATGTACTCCATTATTTTTGAAGTCCTATTAATTCCCCATGTGTTCTGGCTAACAAAATAAGAAAAGGACCCTTTTAATGGGGGCAAGATGAAACTTTACTGCTCAGCTTGTACATGTTATGCAGCTGGACTGATGGGCCACTGTTCAGAGGAACATGGGTGGGAGGCTATTTTAAAAGAAAATGGAAAAACATTTGTTTAACTGCATGGCAACACAAATATTTTACCAAGTGAAGACTGACTGCATATTTCATTATGACAAAAGGTGCAGGCCCAAAGGGAAAAAAGTAAAGCAAAATGCCATCTTTCTAGGATTTAAGATATTAACTCTATATGGGAGTATCTTAAACCTTGCTATAAATTTATGCATTTAACTCTTTAAATTCTCACATCCCTTTTCTAATCTGAAGAAATCTGTTGGAAAGAACTGCTTGCCAACATTTCCCATCAAATACAGATGCTAGGCAGAAGTTCCTGCAGTTTTGTAGGGAGTTCCTGGGCTCATCCAAGCTGTTGCCATTCTCATTCTCCTCTCCTTATTTCTGCTCCCTCCTCCTTTGCTGAGGCATCTGTTCCCTGAGGCTGTTCACATGCAGCCCTTGCTCTGTTCTGCACCTTGTGGTCCTCTTTTAGGTAGCAGAGCAGAGAAATGCCTTTGTATTCCATCTGCTCTAAGTGGTGAGCTTTGAAAAAAAGGCTGAAAACACAACCTAATGATTTTTGCTTAAATATAACTATACCTGTGGGTATATATACCTGCATATATATATATATATATATATATATATATATATATATATATAGCACACAGATGTATAGGTGTGCACATATATAGATGTATAAAATTACAGAAACCCATTTGGGATAATAACTTCAAAAGCCTTTTGGGATAATCATATTTGTCACAAAGGTTGAAGAAACCAGGTGGTTGTACAGTTCATTCTCTGTGGTTACCAGCAAAACTTTTATAGATGTGTTAAGTTAGCTTGGTGGAATGTGAAATTGATTACAGTAATTAGAAAATGTAGGTGGTTTTACTTATTTGCATCACTTTGCTTACTGAACTGCTTTGGTTTCCATGAGTATGATAGTTTCCAGCTGCCTTGCAATAGACATTTTGTAAAGATTTCAATATACCAAAACGGACACTTTTTCAAAATCTATTATCCCAAGTTCTTTGACAGTGAGCTATAAATGAGTCTCTGTGCTGTGGTTGACAGTATTCTCTTTATATAGGTTATATTTTAATTTTCATTCTTTAGAAAGGAAATATTTAAACCACTGATAATTATATGGGCAGAAAAAAAATGAGTGCTTGAAGACTGGATGGTGCATGCCATTAAACTGTGTCAGGTGTACCTTTAGAGGGGTGTTTAGTGTGTGAAGCTTTGATATTTGGGACTTGGAGAAGTGTTGTGGAAGTGCCTGTTTGCAGCACCTTCCAGGCCTGAAACACTGTGTGGCAGAGCTTCAGAAAGATTTGTCAGCCTGAAAGCTGATGCAGCTGGAGCAGGATTTCAGTCTGAAACCAAGACAGATATGGACAGGATATATCACATAAACATAGTGCACTTGCTCTCCTGGCTTGATTAATTTTTCTGTTCTGATTCACTTTGTAATAAAACAATGTAGAGATGTGACTGGCTGATTAGGTATTGGGAGCTCCAACATTAGAGAAAGAAAATTACTCACAGAATCACACACAAAATCGCTAGGTTGGAAGAGAGTTTTAAGGTCATAGAGTCCAACCCATGCAATTATAGCCAAGCAAACCCCCAAAATTTTAGGTTAATTTATTTGGTTTCATTTTGAAGTAATTCCTGTTTCATACTGCTTTGAGGTTCAGATTCTCTCATTCCTCCTTTTTCACAGGACATCTCAAAGAAGTAGAGAAAGGTGGTTTATAAAAATGTTGTTTTGCCTGTTTTACACCAAGGTATACCTAGGCACAACAAAGAGATAATGATACTGAATCAAAACTAGGCTTTGCATTTTTGTGTGGTTCCTTCAACGGACAATACTGATTGGCATAATTTGACTGGTGGAAAAATTGTAGGCCAAATGCTGAAAGATGCCTAGTGAATCATTTTATGAGGAGATATGGAAGTCCACCACGTGGTTATCTTGTGGATGTAAGTCTGACACTGTAATTGTATATGCATGGTGGTTTCTGTCTCTAAGCTGTGCTGGCTTCAACAGCAAACTGAAAACCCTTAACAGATTCTTTATATCTATATACATATACATGCATACAATATGAAGTAGTTTATCAAATTAATTTCTGACACTTATTATAAAATCACTGATGAATTGCATAGAACAATTCATTTTGCAGAAGACAGTTCGGATTATAATAGCCTTATCATTTATTGAAATCAAGTGGAAAAAAAGAAGAATGGCGTTGACTGTATGATTTTTTTTTCTTCCATGATTTACCTAGTTTACCCTCAGTACTTAAAAAATTATCAGATATAAAAATATGTGGGCTCCAATTGTGAAGAGTGTTTAACACATTGGGTGAGAAGTTCAATGGCAATTCAGGGGTAAAAACCCCAGTTCATAGGGTACCAAACCAAATAAGAAATTTGTAAAGGATTTGAGCACTGTTTTGTGCATTCTATCTCAGATGGGAATGGAGTTCTGGAGTGAGGTGTGATATCTAGGACTGCAAAAGAGTTAGACTTGAATTCTGACATCCAAGTTGCTTGGTCCTGTAGTTAGGGCTGAAAGGGAGGTGGTTTGTATGGCCCAGATGAGGTGCTTTGGAAACCCAAGGAGCAGACAGTTCTGCTTTCTCTCAGCTGACAGACACAAAAAGCTGTGCATACAGTGATGCCAGTAGGGACTGACCAAGCAGACCAGGATGCAGGGAACCTGTAGAGAAGGACACATAGAAAAACCTGAGAGTGGTTGTGCATAATGGGGCAAACCCAGAGAGCAGCTTCTGGTGCTCAGAGATAAGAGCCATTCTTCCTTCATGGTATGTGAAGATAAATTGCTGTTCTGTGTAAGCTGTTAATTTGGACAAGAGAATTTAGTTCCCTTGTATGATTGGTATATAGGTTCCATGATGTATAGGTGTTTCCATACTGTACAGGTTAAATTCTATAGATACACATACATATATGTAATAACACACTAATCTAAGGGGCTACTTGAATAAAGAAATGTAGCAGGAAGTCACTTTCCTTTTCTTCCTCTCTTTGGGTCAAATCTGCTTATGTATTATGCATGGAAATTTCAATGTCTTGATGATGCTTTTTCCTGGAGGTACATTTTATTCTGCTGTCCATCAGTGCAGAGCACATTGTGACTTTTTCTTGGCTGTGTGAAAGTGATGCTAGAAAAGTGAGGAAGCAGATTGCTGTTGCTCAGTGTGTTGGCCTCCAGAGTTCCCAGGGTCAATGTGGTGCAGCATTATTGTTACTCAGAGGTACAGTTTAATGGGTCCAGTTCAACTTGTGATGTGTCTAAGGCTAATCAGTGCCTTATTCTACACCAAAGCAGCAGGATTGTGTAGTATTGAGTGCTTTGCCAGTGTATCTGATGCCTTGTGAAGGCTGATCTAGAACAGAGGCTAGATGGAGTTAAAGAATAAAGATAGAGTAAGAGTATAAAGGTATCTATTACAAGGCCTCAATGGATACACCTTGGGCAGCACAAGAGCCCAGCCAGGGCTACACCCAAGATGAACCCAAAAATGGTCACAAAATGGATGACCAGCCATGGGGTCTCACACTTTTATAAGTTCTCATCCATTAGTATATTGGAGTTAATTGTCCAATTATAGCTTTAGCCCATGAATTCCCATCCTTGTTTTTCTCTCCTTGGTCCACATTGTTTATGCTCTTTGGCCTGAAATTTGGATCATTTGTCCTTGGTCCCCAGCTAGAGAAGGAATTGTTTTGTCTACCTATTCCCTAATATGAAGCTCAGAACTGCACACTAAAGCAGTACAGGATCTGAAAAATATAAAAGCTAAAACCTGAGGCATCATTTCTACTGTACTATGCCTCTAGCTGCTGCTGTGACAACCTGACTCTTGTTAGGCTCCTGCACTGGATTCTTAGATTACTGCTGTTCTTTCACATGTTTTTCTACATAACACATGGATATTCAGTAAAAAACACAGGACATGAAGTACCATGTTGGAAGCACAGACTGTACCTGGACAGCTCTCTAGCTGCTAAATGGGAAATGATGCAGATAATTTGCTATCTAAGCAGCTCTGATCTTAAAGCATGAATTCATATTCTGTGTAGGATACTAATGCATATTTTATTACTTACTCACTAAAAGAGTGTTGGCATACTTAATATATTTTAAGGAACAAATGGAACTTTTGGGAAACAGTGTACTTGCGTAGTGCATATCAATGCAATAGCCCATACCAAGATGCCTCTAAAACACACTGTTAGGTTGAATTCTACAAAGGAAAATAATGAGAATTTCCTGACTGTGAGTTGTAAAGGATAGAGCCACCTATCACTATGCAAAAAGTCTGTTTTTCATTACATGTTAGCTCTTTTTTTTTTCCTTTATAAATAAACTTAACAGTGTGTTTCTGTCTCACAGAGGTGGTTTTATTCAGGAAAAAATAACAGCTAAGAGGCAGCCAAAGAACACTAGTGGATGATACATGTGTCTGTGAAAACAGGTTCATGTATCTTAAGATGTGATTATCTTGGCTGAACAGAAGTTTAAACAAATAAATAAATGGTAGTACTGGCTGATGGCAGTGATATCTCAAAGTTGTAGAAGACTACTGTGGAGTTCAGATTATTTCTAACAAGATTGAATGTAGCTATGTAGCTAATTTTATTAACATTTTGTTTTCCACTTTTTAAGCAGCTCATGTATTTGAGTGTTAAGTAAATTGGATTTTCTATCCTTGCAAATAAGTGTAGGCTCCTATTTTTATGTAGGCCATGTAGGTGGCTTTCATGTAATCATGTTAATATTTTCCAAGGCAAGTTGTTTTTGTTTCTCAGGATTGGGACTACATGGTTAAGGGAGTATAGTGGCAAAAATGTGGCAGAATCTGTGTAAAAAGGAGACAAGCAATACAGAGTGTTGACACATGGGTTTGAGATGATAATACATTAAGAACCACAGATGTGCTTTAATTTGCTTAACCTGGTCACCTGGTAATTTATCTGGAGAGGAATTGGATTGTGTTTTTCATTGAGTAGCAGTTTTGGGGACACTGGGATTTGAATTCACACAATAACTTCCCTCCAGGCTGATGAACTTGTAAGTAAAATATAACGCAACAAAGGATTAAAAATTACTGAAAAGACACTTTGCAGTCAATTTTTGTCCCTTAATGGTCAATTAGGGATCACTTGAGAAAGGCAGGAGATTTCTGGGAATGAGCAGACATCAAGGCCAGCATAGCTGTTCAACATCTTATCCAACTTCCTACTAGTGTGACCCCTGAGGAACGCTGTCAACGCTGCGCTGGTATGTCTGGAAGGGCTTGGGCTGCGATCTTTGTGGTGAAGATGTCAGGTTACAGAGAAAGTAGTTTTTCCCTCAACTGTTGGTAAAAAGCAGGTCAAGTGGGGTTAATCTCGACTGCTAATGATTCTGGCCTTTTCAGGATGGTATTATTTGTGGTGCTGAGCAGCTGCCTCTGCTGCTGTTTGGGCCCAGTGTTGGCACTGGAGGCGAAGCTTTGCGTCTTTGTTGGTGTCAGGTTGTGCTCCTCTGGGTGCTGGGTGACATTTTGGCTTGCCAGAGATGTGGACTGCATGGCAGGAGGAGGATTGGGTCTGTGTACAGTTTTGGTGGCACAGAAGACTAATGAATATTTCTGCAGTTTAGAAAAAAGGAAGTTACTTAAAGCTTTGTTTTGTCACTGGAATGTGAAGGTTCTTTTCCTTTGAAATTTTGTGTGAATTAAGTTTGCTAAAAATCCAACATTGAAAAACCTAGAGCCTCAAGTACCATGAGGTTTAAGGAAGTGTTTTCTATTTGGTTTGAGTCTTTGAAGACACATTACCAGAATTTCTCCTGTAGCATATTTTAAGAAAATATCATCATCTAACCTAATTTTGTGTGTTCAATGAACTTGTTGCAATGAACAGTAAACTGGGAAAGGGCAAAATATACCTGTGTTTGGAGTGTTGTTGTGCATTGCTGCCCCTTTGTGAACAAAGAACAAAAGCAGAATTTATTACAGTAAGTTGGGGCTGTGTGCTTTGAGGTATATAGAAGTGCATCTGTAGCTTCTGCCCGAAAGGGGAAGAATATTCCATTCTGTGCTTTTCTCTGTGCCTGGCCCAGCTATCACCTGGCCTGTGGTGGTTTCAAATGTTTTTCTCCTGCCTCTCTGTGTCTGAATGGGCACAGACTTCTTCCCAGTTAACATACAACAATCCCTTGTGCTGACTGCTGAACTCTGATCTCTGGCTGGATGCACTCTTGTTTCTTTAAGCACGTGTGGTGCAGAGCAGACCTGGAGCTGGGTAATTCATAAGAGCTGGGTGTTATTGGTATTACTACTACTTGAATGAGCCTGTGTTATTTCGCACAGCAGCGTGGTCACCTGGCAGCAGGTCATTAACATTTTAGGTTTCTTTCCCTCACAACAACGCACAACATGCTAATTAGAGGGTTTTGAAAGCTAAGCAACCTGGTTTAAAATCAGACATTTTAATTTGCAGCTTTAATGGCTATATCATAATAACTGGCTTGGCTCGGGGCGAAGGGGAGAGAAGCACTTCTCATGTTCCAGTAGAAAGGTCCAATATAACAGAGGCTGACAAAATTAAAAACCTCATAATTTGACCTTTGCCTGGGATAAAAGGCTGTTTCATAACAATTTCCTTTTGTTCTTTGTTTAAGCCATTACTCCAAAAGGAGCCTCCGATTAATCTAAGTAAATGCATCATTACAGTCCTAATCCATGTCCTTCTGTCAGTGTCTGTTTTAATTAAATAAGAAACACTAGCAGAAAGATATCACGCACAAAGCTGTGATTGGAGAAAGAGGGTTGTTTGATCAGGGTGAGATTAAAAAAGGCTTTACTGTTTTGTCCTTTTGCTCTGGATGCCATAATGTAGGTTAAAGGAAGAAAACTTGCTTAATAGTTTGGCACATTGCTCCCCATTACAATATCCAAATAACCAGATTTACCCATGAAACTGTCTCAGACACTCAATTAATTACATACAGAACATTCACAAACAGATGATATGGCAACTTGGTTTGAGTAATTTGACACATTAATATGTTTGGGACTGTATACATGGCTGGCCAGAAATTGTATTCAAGTTGCAGGTTTTTTATATTAAATAAAACATTGATTAAAGCTATTTAGGTATTTTCTTTCTTTTTAGTACTTGTGGCTCACAAATAGTAAACACAATCTGCAAGCCCCTGATTTAAAAAAAAAAAACATTTCTGTTTCTCACAAAATCAGAACAATTATTTTACAGCAGTGAAGGATTGAAGGATCTATTTAATAAATGTCATAACATCGAACTAGTTAATATTGCTAAAGCAATGCATATGTAAGAGACTCTTCCTCAAGTTAGTGTTTCAAGATCCCTGTGGTGAGGGTTTTCTCCCATATCCAGGCCATTATTTGATGTAATGAAAAGAGAAAGTGTGCAACACAGAGATTGTTAATTAATTTAGCCTAACAAGATGAAGATAAATGAAGCAAAGTATGGATTGAATGAAGCAAGAGGTCTTATTTACAATTTAATACTACTTTATATTATGCATTTTTCAATTTACAAAAGAAAGGGCTTTAAAGAAAAGGTGTTCTGCAAATGCATGTAAGAATTTTTTTTTATTATTTTATGAACAGTTCCTAGAACTGCTGAAAATACCTTTTGGGTTAGCCGTTAAGTTTTCCTCTCCTATTTTTTCCCCTTTGCACAATCATTTTCTTAAATTTGATTTTAAAATATGTTGATAGGAATGAGAAAAATTAAACCCTTAACTTTTCCCATTGAAATCAATATCAAATTACCAATGGAAATTCTTGCAAGCCCAAATGTTACAGTTTTTCATTGTTTATATTCATCTAGAGTCATACCTTATTTTTGAGCAATTTGTGTGTAGAAAGGCGCATGAAGAGGTGTAACTATAAAAATACAATAAGATTGGATTTTAGTTTGCATTCCAAAGTGTAACTCTGTTGTTGCTTATGTTTTCAGCTGTCCTGTTGCAGCAAAAGCTAAAAGAGGAATCCAGGATAGTGTTAATTAACAATGCTTTTATGCAATAAAACTATGATTTTTTGATTTGGGAGAGTATTTTTTCTCTAGAACATATTTGTTTTAAACATTTGTGAAAAACTGTTGTTTCTAGTTTCTAAAAAATTAAAAATCCCCCAAGATTAAAAGGCATGTCAGGATTTTAGATGTTTCTTCTTCCCAGTCCCAGATTTAAATAAAGACTATCCAAAGCTAACAGTAAGCTACAATTTGCATCAATTCAGTCACTGCATCTCAAGGTGTATATTATTCAATTTCCCAAGGACAAAATTTACGGTATAATTCTATAGAGGTGAAGAAAAAAATGAGGTCTGTCATTTTTAATATATAAAAACTAATTAGCAAAAACAAGTCCTGTGTTGTGATTGATCAGAGACACCTTTATCAGTTTGTCCTAAACCCTGAATTGTAAATGACCAAACTTATTTGGCCTTTTTTTTTTTAATAAAACATCCTCTTTTTTACATATGAATTGGGTCTGTCCACTATTTGACCTTCTGCCATGATTTCTGTCTGCAAAGGAAATGCCTTCCTTCCTTTTGCAGTAGCCAGACAGGACAGCGTTATCTACAAGCAGTGTCACTACAGGCAGTGGTCGCCACAAATAGCATTATTATGGTCCCTATGTTTTTATCTTGGGGGTCATGAACAAATCCATGCAACTGCTTCTAAAGATTTCAATAAATAGGACTTTTTATCCAGACAATTGGCTTTTATATTACTTTTAAACAAAACTACTAGTCCATCAAGAGTTTCAAAAGGAAAACAATTCTACAGAGTGCTGGTATGGCAGCACAGACCAATCATTATGGCACCCATTCTCCAGTCCTTTATTTTTCAAGTCCACAACAATAGGTTGTTGATTCAATGGACAAGACCAGAACAATTAAGTTCTCTGTTTAGCAGCAGTGCAGCATTTTAATGCCCTCCTCTAATAATGGTCTCATTATTGTTATTCTAAGACTGGGCCTCAGGAGGAGGAATATTTGCTGGAGGTACGTCATTATTTTGCAAATTTCGATTAGCTCATCATGTTGTCTGTACTGTGAAAATCGTAGCTAATTAGGGCAGTCAGTTAGACTACCAGCTTTTGAGCTTATGAGTTAAAAGGTAGCGCACTTGATAGGCCAATGATGTGAAAAAGGTGGTAAAAAGAGGGATTAGAGCTGTTGCCTTAGTAACTCTAACTTCCATCTGTGCGGGAACAATGGACCTGTGTTTCTCCACCACCTTGGTGTAAAAATTGGTTTTGTTTCGAAAGGAAGGGGCTTTTTATGACAATCTGGAATTCAGCCTAACAGGGTGCAGTTTTAGTTGTTAGAGGAGACCATTGGAGGATAGGAAAGATGAAAGGTCATGGCGAGCTCCAAGGACATGAAAGGTCATTGTCTCTTGTAACAATAGTGGATTGTTTGGTCCCATTATTTCCAGCCAACTACTCAGTCAGGTGATAGAAAAGATACTACCAGTTTAGTCAGGTGGAACAGGAGAGAAAGATAATGCACCTACTACAGAACAAAAGATAACTATAATTCGCCTTTATTAAACAAAGTTGCACTTATTTGTGGCCATCCTCTGAAGAGGGTTGTTTACAGACTTACTATTTCAGCCTGCTTTGTTCAGCACTGCCTCTGTAGGCCATCACATCTCTGGGAAGCAATCCAATGTGTTAGAAAATGTTTAAGCTTTCTTCCCATGAAGAGGAGTCCCCAGGAGAACCACTGATGTGATACTTAAAAATAAATTTAGTTGTTGTAGCTTTATCACATTATTGGCGTTCCTAAAAGATTTTCCTTCAAACGCAGAATAAAATTAGCTATAAATGTGAAATAAATTTGCTTCAAAACTTTACAGCATTTTATCATAAATTCTACAGCACATATTGCTGAAAGTTTACAGCAAACTGTATTAAGCACTGCTGAACAGAGAGCAGAGACCTATAGTTGTGTAAAAATAGATTAGCTGTAGGACTACTCTTATGCAAAAATAGATAAAGTCTCATCTTTAAAGTCTCTGTGCAGAACCTGTAGGAGACTCTGTGTCTTTGTTTTAAGGGAAAAACAGAATTACAGCCATATTATTTAATAAAACAGCTATAGCAGAGTTCATGAGGAAAGCATTTCTGTTAGTGAATAGAGCTGTCACCTCTTATATTTTTCCAAGAGCACCCAAACCTCCAATTTACTGTTTTTCAGAGACTTTTTTCCCCCTTTCTTATTATTTTCCTATTTTTGTGGCAGTATGCCTTAGTCATCCTGCAACAAGTTTATTTTTCTTTTCCTCTTACCTCTGTCCACAATTAAAGCACATCCCAAGGTCCATCACATATCTCCTAAAGACTAATTTCTTTAGGTGAGCATTTTTAGAATGTTCCACATTCTTATATGAGATCTCTGAACTCTTTTACCAGGTTTGTTTTATAATCTTTTTACTCATTTTGCAACAGAGCGGCTAGAGCTGTATTGAATTTTTATGAAATGGATAACATATATGTAATTTACTAGTATTACACTAGAAAATAAAAATTATATATAATTTTTAGGTATCCCATCTTAAACTGTTCTGACCTCATTTGAACTCCCCTTTTTGGCCATTCTGGGCCTCTCTTATCTCATTTTTACTCCTGGCCACTCTTGCTCTTGCTTTCTGACAACACAGATGGGTGGCCTTGCACAAACTGATAACTGTGGCAATTTCTCAGCACACTATTCACTAATAAAAGATGTTATTTTCCGAATTAGGCAGGCATGTGTCATGCTGGCTGGCTGAAGATGAGAGGTCGAGCTGTGGCTTCCTGGGAGCCTGCAGTCGTATGAGCCATTGGACTTTACAGCTCCCAGGTTGTTGATGCATTGTTTTACCAGCAACTAGGTTAAGTAATTAGAGTCTTTCAGA
Organism: Camarhynchus parvulus; assembly: GCF_901933205.1. Classification (NCBI taxonomy): domain Eukaryota; kingdom Metazoa; phylum Chordata; class Aves; order Passeriformes; family Thraupidae; genus Camarhynchus; species Camarhynchus parvulus. The sequence goes on along the minus strand of NC_044575.1, from coordinate 12,477,845 downwards.
GAAAGGAAGTCTTGTTTTAAGTGTTTGTAAGCTTTTAGTTTTTTAAGGTAATCTATTCTTAATTTTTCTCTTTAGCTTGCTATTTCGTTCTCATTTATTTGCTAGCCTATGTTTTGTTATTTTTGTATTACAATGAGCCGAGGAGTGTAGGCTGCTTCATTCAGAATGGGAGCCCTGCAAAGGGTTAACCAGCAGAGAATTACAAATGAACTATCAGGAAAGTTGATTATTAATCCAGCAAGAGAGAAAATATCCTTCCAGTTAGCAAGAATTAGTACCTGAAGAGCTGATAATATTGTTCGGGCTGTTGGTGTGGAATGGCAAAACCAGGTAAGCTAATCATCTTCTCAAAGCAACAAAATCTTTTCTTTCTGCTTTTCATTATAAGAGAGTTTAGTTTTTAAAGGAATCTTTGTTATTTTACTTAAGGTATCAGCATGTGAAACAGCATATGTTGATCCTCAGTTTCCTCAAATGAATGAAAGAAATTAACCTTGTGTTTAACTTTGGTAAGAAGATACATTTCTAAGCCATATTTCTGAGCTACGCAATGTATGTAGCTGTGAAATATCATTACGATTCTTTCCTGGTTTGTGGTTAAGGGTGAGAACTGATTACAGAACCTGAGGAGTCCTTTGCAATTGCAAGCTAATATATTATGTAAGTCTGTCTTTAGTTATGCTTGGACATATTGTGGGGGTTTACAGGAACTTTTATGTTGCAGAGCTCTTTCATTCAGAGTTATTAGATTTCATTTTTCACATTGTAGGAATTATTTATTTAAGTTTGTTTTGATATTGTGAACACATTTCTATTTGTTAAAATTCTTTGGTTTTGTTTTTTTTTTTTGGTGGGGTTTCAAAAATCTATGGTCTGGGGTTAGAAGAAAATGGATGTTTGGTAAACATTCCACTGTGTTTATACAGAGAAATGCAAAGGAAATGATTAGGTTAGTTGAATACAAACTCATAATTTTGGTAATTTTTTTAAAAAGCTCAAAGCCCTATCTTGGGAAAACTTTCAAATTTGTGCCCCTGATACTAATAAATAGATATGATAAACATTTATGTTTTTCAATGTAGTCTTTACTATTTAGCTTATTATAGGAGCTGTGTAAAAGTGTTTAGATGATAGTCTAGTCCTGTGGAAACTAGAAAGTCTCTGTTCAGCATTTGATAAATTTTCCTAGTTGTGTGCTGTTACTTCAATTAGTAGCACTTTAAAAAAAATCCTGATTTACTTGTAGAATGAAATTCAATATGTACACGATGTCACTGCAGTATCTGTCTTGGTGAAAGAGAATCCAGATTTTAGCCTGTTATGTATGAAGTAGCCTGAAAGCTGTCTGAAAGGGATTGCAGTGATACAAGAGGGAAAACACGGATAAAACCAAAAGTATTCCAAATTTAAAGGCTGAGCCCTGTAGCAATGCAGTTCTACAGGGTAACTATTCATGACCCATAGAGAAAGGAAGAAGAGACCTTTTAATTTTGGGAATGGGAACAAGGTATGGCCTCGGGCAAAGGAGAAAGAGAAAGGAAGAAGAGGCAGTGGGAAAGTGAAAGGGAGAAGTGGCGTTTGTCTGACAGCGTCATTGCATTGCGTGTGACTTTGGCCTCCTCGAGCACAGGGACAGCTGGTGGCCAAGTCCTCTGAAGGGCGTCTCACCATGATAGAGTAAACTAAAGTCCTAGAATTTGCTGATGATTGAGCTGTCAGGGCAACAAATGGTGGCATTTTGGTTGCCATGCTAAGTATTCAGATATACATAGAGGCAAATAACTTCCGGAGGCACATTTTAGCAGAGTATTTTAAGGAAGAACAGGGACAACGTAAATAAGCTGCATTTTCCGAGTTTGATCACCGGCATCTAGGAAATATATAAAGAGCAAGAAACCCAATGATGAAAAAATTATCACACAGGAAATGATATACGTAGAAAAAACAAGATTGTAATTAGTGGAGGAAAGTAAGAAACTGATTAGAGAAATGAAATTTCCCAGATGTTTAAGGAAAAAATGAAAGTTAAATTAGATAAGCCCTTTTAACTAGTATTGGAGAGGAGTGCTTCCTTCAGAATGGGAGAGCTAAACTTAAAATTAGAAAAGAGCTGGTAACTTGAGTTTAGCTCAACTGTTTTCCTGCACGAGTGACTCTTAGGAATGCTCTGCTTGGAACATCATCAGGAACAACTAGTATAGAGCTGTTGGGGAAAAAGTAAAGCACAAAAAGAAACTCTCTGTATGCTTATTTACAATGCTTAAGGTGATTATATTACTTATGTGTGTACTAACCCACAAATTAGACAAATTGGTTGGATTTTGAGGTAGTACTTCAGGATTTATTGTATTTCATGTATATATGTAGTTGACACTTGAGCTCTAGCACTGCACTGGTTCAACTGGTTCATTTTAAAATTAATTGTAAGCATTAGCTTATTGACAGAATCCTAAACTGTCAAACGCTACCAGCAAATGAACAAATGAGCAAATGAGTCTTGATCCCCCTCAGCTATAAACCAGTGTAAATTAGTTGTTATTTTAATTATTATTATTTATATCAACTGGGATAAAAGTAATGTTCTTAAGCAAAAGATAGAAACAAAAGATATCAAGCAGAAACTCTGGGGTTTTGTGTCCATTCCAGTGGCTTGTTTCAACAACACAATAGTGTAACCTGGGAAAAATGTCCCCCTACAAGGCAGTTTAGCTGGCACCACTGCTTTTGTGCCAGTTCCTGTTCTCAGTTGTGTATTACAGGAAAAATGAGGAGAAAAAAATGCCCAACCAAAAAAGTTAGACGTGTCTGGAATAGGTTGATAAGAACATCATCTGATTTACTGGAACTAGTTTGACTGAGCAGGGTGTTCATGTTAAGTAAAATTGTATTTTCTTCAAGGCAGACTGTGTAGATCCCAACCTGTTTAAAGGCTTAATGTCAAGGAGAGATGAAGCTCCAGAGGTCTCTGACTAACTAGACACACATCTGGAAACACAGCTGCACTCAGGGAAGGCTGCAGAAGCAGTTAGCCTGCAGCAAGCAAGCCATTCTTGCCATGACATGGTTGGTGCAGTAAGCTGAGATGGTGCAGAGGGTGGAGCATAAATATCTGTATGTTGCTTGATTCTCTACTTTATAAAAACCTGATAGTAGCCAGGAAGAAGCTTGTCTACACAAACAGATGGCCAAAGCAAAGTTTGGGCCAGGTTATTTTTGTTTCTTGGACCACACCTTGTCTGTGGTGAGAGTACTGGAGAGAGAATGTGTTTCAGGTCATTAGGAGCTCAGTGAAGCTATATGGATAACACTGAGGTGTTTTATAAGATTCAGTGTAAAGCTGCATAGTTCAAGGAAGCTCATGTCTTATTAGCCATAGCTAAGGTCAGTTATCCACACAATGAGGGGGAAAGTCTTTCATAAACAAGTAGATAAATATGGTGCAGGTGGTGCTTAGCCTTGCTTCAGGCTGTAATGTTATCAAAAGAGCTCAAGAACAACTCCAGCTTTTACAGAGTCCTTATGGAGCATCAGCAGCATGGAGTGGTCAGATAGACAATTATGTGGAAGTTGTGTCATGGAAAAAGGACAAATTCAGGGCATTTTAGTGGCTTTGCATACAGGTGTCTATCTCTATAAGATACTAAAGAGAGAATGTAGAATCACAGAACTCTCCTAGAAGAAAATAAATTGTAAAATGCTAGGGTTGAAAAAACAAATTGAACTTACCTAACCTAAATATCAGAATAAAACAGGCCTACTGTCTTGTGGGTTTTGCTTTCTGCAAACTCTGTAGTGTTCCATGTATTTCAAAAGAGCTGTTTAGATATATAGGTGTTTATTAGCACATGATCCATGTCTGATAACAGAGAAAAATCATATAAGACTTAATTTTGCCTTTGGGGCTATCATTTTTGCTGTCTTTTGGAGAATAATTATATTTTAAACAGCTGCAAAAAGAGAAGAGCTTAAAGAGTTAATGGAATCACATGCTGCTAAAGGAAAACATTTTCTTTCCTTTTTTTTTCCTCATCTGAAGTAGGAGTTACATGTGTTCCTTATTACACCCAGCATAGTCCAGTAGTTTTTTAAAAAGACATACTCATGAAGCAGTGTATTCTCAAAGACACATTATTTTCAGCTACTAAATCCTGGAGCAATCCAACACGTGTCATTTTTCACCTTCTGACTAGAGTTCTGTGGCTGTAGTGGATGATAGCACATAACACCCATAGAACTGTAAAATGTAATTCCCTGTCTTTACTACACAGGTTTTGGGTGCATTTTTATAGATGCCAGAGCAAAATCTGCTGGCATTTCTTTTCAAGTCCAAATCAGTGCTGGTGTAGTTATTAATTGTTCTGTGGTCCTTGGGCCAAATGTTTTAATGGTAGCAAAAAAGTACACAAAAATAAGCAACCAAGACAAAACCCAGAGCAAATTTACTTTAACTGTAATCACCCAAGTTTGTGAGAGCCAAAGGACAGCAGACTGTTTTCCCAAAAATGGATCTCTTTACAGACCTTACTGATGAGGTTGTGATGTGCAGGCGTTCAGTTTTGGAGGCAAACAGGGGTGTTCAGAACAAAGTGGAGATTTTTCAGGGCACTTTCTGCTTCAGTAGGTCAAGCAAGCAAACTTCGCGGTGCTGGGAGAAGGCCAAAGCTGGGCGCTTCAGCTGCGCATCCTTTTGGCCTTTGTCCCTCTGAACAGCAATGGATCAAGTAAAAAATACCTAACAGTTTGTCTGCTGTCTAATAGTTTATGCTCATGTGCAAGTTTCCTGGCATTTTACATGTGTTTAAACCTCAGGGAGTGTCAGTAGCCAGATCCTAATTGTTTATGCTCTTTTTTTTTTTTTTCAAAGCAAAGTTTTCATCAGGACTGTGCTTGTTTAGTCTCAATTTAAAGAATTGTTCTACCTCCATATTAACTTGGATTTTAAAAAGCCGCATGTACAAGCATACACCCCACTTTTTGCATGAAAAATGTGAGCTAAATATCAAATGTCCTTGTACTTGCTTTACCAGGATAGGCTTTTAGCATTTATTGAGGTAATGCATATGGTTTACTAGTGTTTATACTGAATCTCTCTTGTCTGTGATTTTTCAGTAGACTGCTTTTCCTTTGAAAAAATAATTTTTAGGGTGCTGTTGGTTCATCCTTCTACTTTTCCCATCAGCTGTATTCTGTTTAATACTCTCACCACCTTAGAGAGCAGAGTGCTGAGGGAAAACAAAGTAGCTGTGGTGACCCCGTGACAACTGTCTGGTAAACCTGATTACTAACCTAGAGCGTTGTTTAATCTAAAGGCCAAATAAAACCCTGCAGGAGAGAAACATTGTTTTGTTCTAAATGCCTATTAGGAAGGGAGCTGCTATGTTATAAGCAGCAGAATAATAAGCCTCCCTGCTTGTCAGGGTTCAGATCTAGGCATTCAGTGCATACTTGCCTGGACTTCCTATTGCAAAGAAAGAGCTAAGTTTTGGAATTGATGTCGAAGTCAACTAAAACAATAATCAGTAATAGCGGCTTTGTGTTTCAGGGAGGATCAGAGTCTGCTTTGAGCTGTACTGATAGAGTTCTAAAGATAGTATATGGACTTCATTAGGGTTATTCTCTTCTGCACCCTACAGCTGTGACATGGAATCCAGTTACTGGGTCCTGTCTCCTGCTCTCTGCTATTGGCTGTTTTGTTTTCTTCTTCTTTTGTTTTCTTTCAAAGAAAGTACTGAATAAAAGTGACTTCTTCATCTACTTAGTATCACTAATAATTTTTGCATTGCATGAGAAATGTCACTCTCCCATTTTCCTAAAATTGAAGTTTTCAGGGAATAAATTAGAAAGAAAGCTGGGTGCCAGCAAATAAATTATTGAGCCTTTTTATAAATTTTTTTCCCCTATCATACCATTCATTATCCTTTAAGGGTATAATCAACATGCCTTAGGTCACAGATGATCATATAAGTTGTAGAAATTTTAATTTATCAAGGGTGATGTTCTGATTTTACTTCCTTAGCTCCAGCAGTGAAAGAACCATTTTAGTATTAAAAATGCTAGTATGGTAAAATACCTCTTCAAAAATTATTAAGACTACACAAAACGAGTTGACTGATCCCAACCAAATCTAGAGAGACTGAATCATACAGTGGCAATTGAAAGAAAAAATATTTGTTGCAAAAAAACTTATTGCTTTGTGAATCTGTAATATTATTTTTAGAACCAGAGTAGGAAGAAAATTTGCTTTAGAAAATTTGTGAGCAAGCACTATATCAATTACCATAGGTCTCACTACTAACAATTAGCATAGTGAATTCCATCCATATTATGTATAGGTGTGTCAGTCTAAACAATATATAATTATATGCAGGGTAGAGAACTTTTACCTCCATATTTGTATATCTATGTACATAAGCATGCACATAAATACATACACACATGGATACAAGTCCATTTCATCCATTATTTATATGTATTCTACATATGCAAATACATAGGTGAACATATATGTGCATCTAATGGTCATGAATGTACATGTTCACAGTGATACCCTATGTGATTTTCATACTAATATTTGGCACAAAGCTTCATACTTCCTTAAAAATACTGTCTGTCTTGCATGTAATTCTACTTTCAGAGATGACAATCTAAAATTATTGAGAATTGATAATATCAGGAGTACTTGAGAGTGCTGATGATTCTTCCAGGCCATTTGTAGCAGTTCTATTTGTGTTATGCATGGGTCAGTTTTAGCATGGCAATGAGCCTGTGGCCATCCCTGTGCTCTACCTTGCACTTGCAGGATTTCTATTATTAAACAAATAGAGAGTTGGACATTGTACATGTTTAATTATTAGCTAAGATAGTATTAAAGTTGTGTTTAGGGATTATAGAGATACTATTGATATTTTTGCCAATTAAAAAAAATTCTTTTAAATTTTTTTTTAAGAAAGATTTCAGGAGAAAAATCTTTTAAAAAGTACCTTTGTGGCAATATCTGTAGTAGTCTATGAAGAGCTTGTGTCTCCTAATTGATGTAGTTGTCTGGAATATAAATCCTTTTCTCATTGTTTCTGTTACCATCTTCTGTAGAATACCATCATCTTCTAATATGATATTATATTGTGAAAACTGAAAATTAACCTAATCAAAATAACTTTCAGATGCTTCATTAGATTTTTTATGTTTGCTGGAAAATAGGGTTTTTAATAGCTTTGTTTCTTACAAGATTAAGCAAGTATTAATTTTGTTTTCTAGTATTCATCCTGCTTTGCTGATCAGCCTTCTTTAATTATTAGAAGTATTTATCACTTTTCTGTCCCATAAAAGATACTAAGGTACATGCACTTTACAGCTTGAACCCACATGAAATGTTTTCTTTCATTCTTGAAGTCAGTGGACAAGTGATTAACCCCAAAAGTTGCACCAGTTTTTTTAATATTACCACTGATGGCTTTATTTTAATGATAATTTAGGGAGTTTTTACATACAATTTAAGAAAGCCCTGATTCTCATTATGTGATACAGAGTTTTTATGGAATTGCTGGGATTTGTGTGTTTGGTAGAGATTTGCTATTGGCCTGAGAATACCAATATTGCATTTGTGTTCTGAGGTGACCTGAGAATCATGGATTAGTAATAAGGTGCCAAAAAAAAGTGGGTTTTGTTCCATTTTGGTTTCAACAGATTTATACTCGCCTAAAAACTTTGAAAACTTTCAGTCATTTACTCTTCCTGCCAGGTAATTGTGGACTCCCTGGTAAAGTTTTGCTGGCTCTACCATTTTAGTTTGCAGATAATCTTTCCTTTTTTCTCTTCAGTTCTATTTAATATCATTGTCATGGCTGAAGACACAAGTCTCTCTTTCAAATCCATGGAGTGGTATTAATTTAATTTCATGAAACCTCGTAAAGACCATTAAGCTTCATACAGGCACCTGCACTTTGCTTGTAACTTAGACATCAGATTACAAGGTCAGGCATGTAATTTTCATAATTTAGAAATAATACTGGATCAAGACTTTTAATACATTGGTTTTTTGCCTTATGGCTTTGGATAGTGCCAATTTTTCTCTCTATTGCAAACGTGGCATAGCTACCCAACCTTTGTTATCCTATTATTCTGGTTTATAGGTTGATAACCATTCTGTGAGCCATGAGGTGTGGACCTGCCCCTGCTGCATTCCCTGAACTAAAGAGAAAAAGAAAAACAAGAAAGAAAGGAGAAAAGAACCCCCCCTCCACTAACCATTAAATTGTAGGGTGATCTGGAGATAAAAGCAGAATCTCTTTTTTGCTTTTCAAATATTTGCTTGGCCTTCAAAAGGTATTTGCCTTTTGTGTTTACATTGGATTTATTTTTTTGGCCTACATGCAGAAAGAGAATGATACATTAAAGAATAATGGACAATAGTGAGGAAAATGCTCTCAGTTTTCACATCTAGGCTGTATTTTCTACTTTAGGTTTATTTTTTTAATCTTGTCTACTTCTATTTAAATAGAAACTGCTGAGTATTGTAAAGGGCTGTAAATGTGAAAGTATCAGATGAAGTACAGTACAAGAAGATTATCTACAGGTTGGCAGGCAGTAATGAGAGTTGGCAAAGTTCCATTTTCTTCTATGAACCTTTGGGACCTCAAGTTATTCCTGTGTGTGGCAGAACAATGTAAGGCTTCAAAAGCCAGTGATCTGTCACTTGCAGGAGTGCTTTCTGCTGTTCCTGAGAGAGACAGGTGAGGTTTGTCTCTGTAAAGTTGTATAAATCCTCACCAAGGCAAAAGGGAAGATGCTTTGGCTGAGAGTTGATATCTGTGTCATGCCATCTTCAATTCTTTCCCTCTGGATGGCATTAGAGCTTCCTTGGAACATGCATTGTCCCTTGTGGATTTACTTTCATTGAAAGAGCAGAGTTTAAGCAAGTTTGTGTAAAAAATATAGTGTTGTTTAAAACCCCACACTCAAGGGAAGCACCACTTTGTGACAATTACCTGTTCCAAGTTTATCTTTTTGTTGCTCAAGTCAGTCCCTTTGCTGTTTTACACATAACTACTGCATCATCAAAAGCCTGTGATTTTGTTAGAATGAAGTAATGAGATGGAGATATTTCCCATATCTTCTTACTGTAATATTTAGTATTTTTGATGCTACTAACTGAAAAATAAACATGACCCAATGATTTATTCGAAGCATCTTGATTAATGCGCTTTGAAAACAGGGGCGTTTATAATAGATAAAAATACATTTCAGCACATGTATGCCATAAAGCTCTTAGTATGTTACAGTTTGTGAAAATTACAGTCAGTTAATAATGTGTCAGCTCCCCACTGTGTGCTTCGTAGGGTACTGAATGGGTGTTACAAGATTTATTTGCTGGGTTTTGCAGGTTTTCTGTAGCGTGTCAGATGCCTTGCTGATTGCTTGGTGAAGCCTAGAGCATGAGCTCCCTCCTGCAATGTTTACTTTAAGTCAATCTACATTTGCTTAAAAGTATGACGGGATTGAAATCAGATCACCTCCTTGGAACTTTCCTAAAAGCCTGGATACTCTTTAGTGAGACTATTGTGTGTAATTTAGATGCACGCTTTTGTGGAAATCACAATTTACTTCATAGTTCTTAGAATTACAGGGAATGGATTGGTAATAAAATGTGTATTGTAGAGTTGCTAAAGTGATAATAATGTTGCAAATAATTTATATACTACTCTAGGATTTTGAAGGGGGGATAGGGAGTTACTTCTTTATTGACTTTGTTCATGATGTAATTACCATTTTCTCTCCTTTTATACCTTTCATTCTTATGTATTTCCTTGACCTGTTCATGTCTTCCAATTCTTTCATCCATAGAGAGAATTTTTTTGCCTTGTTGATACAGTGTTATTTTACACCTAAAATCTTAGAAAGTGGGAATGTTCAGTGAAGTTTTGAGTTCTATTATCTTTCTGGTGATTTTTTTTTTCCTTGCTGGGAATACATTGGAGCATTTCTGTTTAAATGTTTCCATTCATGTCCTGCAGTGTGGGCAACCTTCAAGTTTAGTTAGAAGGTGCAGAAATACCTGTTTTCAAAAAATACAAAATCCTGAAGATAGTTGATGACTGAGATTAAAATTATAGGATGGCAGGTAATTTGGGCAACGCATAGGTGATGTCTGTGGTGTTCCATTGAACTGCCATCCAGAATGTTATATCAGGATAACATGATGGGTAAATTTCTGTGTGACTTCAAGAGCATCGAGCACCAACTTGTATAGCAATTGGCTTTAATAGGCAAAAAAAAATCAAAGGGAGTTTAGAAAAAGAGAAATTGTGTGAGCTGATTTAGGATTTGAGGCTCTTGTCTGATGCTAATAAAGTTTTCTGATGTCATTCTTTTTGTAGCTATAATGTACACTACAGAAATAATTTGTATAATGTGTGCTTGCGTGTTCTATCTTGAATGAGGTATATGTTTATAATTTCTGGCTTTCAGATTTAAATCTGTGAACACAGCAAGAGCTCAATGAGTTCTGATAATAATAGTCCTATAATGCAGAGAGCCTGAGAACTTCCTTGCAAATCGAAGGAGTCATTCATTTCACAAAAGTGGTAGAGAAAGAAACTTGCCAGAGTTGCAAAGAATCATTTCTGCAAGGGTCACACAGAATAGATTAGACCATAATCAAAATATTTTTGGGACATCTTACGATTTTGAGAGAGGTAGTTGAAAAGGAGCTTTGAGAATGGGTGTTTTGAGAAGTATATTTCAGATCTACCACTTTGACCATGTTTCTGTTTCATGTGCCCTAAACCCACGCATATTAAGAAATATAGACTTTAATTCCATGTCTGGTTTCTACTGAGACCATATATCAGGATAGTAAGGCTCTTTCCCAGGTAATTATTGGGGGAGTTAAAACTCTTTCCTATTTTGTGTGTGTAACTATGTATGCGAAGTAGCAGCGGTAGAAATTTCTAGAATTAATATGGAACAAAAGCTTATGTTTTAAACTTTGTTGTCTTTTTATTTGCAACTTCACCAAACATTCTTCTTCATTTAAAATTTACCTTTCTTCTCTGCCTTGTAAAAAAATATTTATTTTGTGTTGGTTTATCTGGAAATATTAGAGCACTGTGGGCAGAGTTTATGGAGATATCATATAGAGTGTTTTTTGCATTAAATGGTCGTTTTCTTTCTGTTTTGTATTTTCCTATTTGTTATATAGTTAGTTGCAATTGCATTTCATTGTGGAAGGTGTTTTCCACAAATGGGCTGGACTGGCACACTGCTGGGGCACCTTCAGGGGGCCCTGTGGTTCTGCAGAGTGTTATGAGCTGATAGCATATTTCTGTCTTTCTAGCTCAAAACTGGGGATGTTTGAAATACTAAGTTTGCATCTGGTCATTTTCATAAAGTTTCTGGCAAACCTAGAGGAGACATTCCCCAAATCTTCTCACAGTATATTACCATGATGGAATAATTCCTGTTCAGCTTTTCAGTTGGTGTCAGGTCGCAACTTTCTGGTAGGTGCTGGGCAGACATTCAGTCCACCTTAATCTGTCTTTCACTGGTTTAAGCTTAACCCGGTCTCTGGGCTTGTTTTAAAGTGCCTCCATCTGTCCTTTCCTCCCCATGCCCCAAAACTCAGTGCCTGGTAAAGGCACCTGGGAGAGCCCCAGGCACCTCTTGCCCCTGTTATTAGCCATGCAGAAGGAGGATGAGTGGGAAGCACTCCACAGCCTCGGGTCCCCTTTAGGAAGGTCAAGGTGCCAAGGCTGTTGGAGCTGGTGGTGACTGCAGTGGGAACCAGGGGGAAGTGTGCACCCATTTCCACTGGTGATCCACGAGGTCTGCCTAGTAAAGCTGCACCTTAAAATATCTTGAGTGAAATCCTGATTCTGCTGAAGTTGCTGGGTACTTAGGCATTAATTTTCTATCAGCAAGGATTTCACCAGTATTTTTATTTTGCAGCTGTAGAGGGGGGGAAGCCTGAACCAAGATGAATGTGACTTCACATTGTGAAATAGATCCTCTGCTAGTTTCATCCTTGCCTTCCTCCCATCTGAATAACTGTAAATGATGTTCTCTGTTAATAAGTGTGTACTTTGTCTAAATTGCATTTATTTTTCTTTTGACATATATACCATTTTACTATTAATCATCCCCTTCTGCTCTTTACTGTACAAAGACACTGTTGTGCTGATGGAACATATTTAATCTTTGGTATGTTGTATTTTATTTCTATTGTTGCTTTCCCATTTCTTTATGGAAAATCTTTCTTTATTGACTCTTAAATCATGGGTTAAGCCCTTATTGAAAACATGTTCTGTATGTACTTCTTGTGAGTGAAAGAAGTTCTTTTGAGGTTATAGGCTAGGCTTGTACAAATACTTCACTATACAGTAAAAATTCAGAGGTCTCCTATGTGTTATCTAAAGCTAGAAATATACCCATTTACTCAGCAGCACATCATAAAAGAGATGCATACTATGTTCATGTCTGTCAGTGCCTTAAGTCATCACTCTACAGCCTTTTTTAAAGTCTCTTCTTATTGAAACCAAGAAACAAAGCAAAGACCAAAAAAAAGCAAAACCAACATCAATTACATGTCAACATGACATCAAACAGCATAATATATCAGAAAAATAAATGTATGATCTGGTGACTCAATGATTTCTGTCCATGTGGCATTTAGAGAGGTAAAGAAAAGGCAAATAGCTGCACATCTATATTGAGAAAAAATGTCCAATATAAAATTGGCCATCGTGACAGCATCAGAAAGCTCTCAGCTGAGATTACTTGGAAATAAATAACACACAGAAGAGGAAGAGAGGTTCCAACAGTCTTGCTCTTATATACATTTAGAGTTTTGCGCAATGAGCATTGTGCAGGTATAAATCTTTGTGTAAAAACATTACTTTAAGGATGGAGATATTCTGCTTGCTGATGCCAGGTCCAGGTTTGTAGTTGGATGTGTAGTACAACTGCATGAAGAGCGATGCAAAAATGCAATGAGGAAAAAAAATCTCTGAAAATAATTGTGACTATCTGGTGAAACTATTAAAATGGATACTGACTCCAAGCCTATTTGTATATTTGCTAAAAGACATATGAAAAAGCCTCTTTGTATAAGTGCTAAACACATGAAAACCACTGAGAAATCAGTTAAGCCCCTAAAATAATAATCTGGGAATTCCATTCATTATTATAGCAAAGGGCATCATAACTTTATGGTAAGCAGGGAAGGGCAGGAGAGAGGTGAGACTGTGGGGGTGGGAACTAGAGAAAGAAAACCCAGAAAGATCCAGAATCAAACACAGCCTCTGTTATTTGAATTTGTTTTTCGTTTTCAATGGAGTGATAACTGGAACAGCTCAGCCTGAACTGCCTGGCTCGACACTCCCCGTTCTAAGGAACTTGGATGTGTTTCACAGCTTACATCTGGACAACAGGGCACAGGGAAAAAAAAAGGCTCAAGGATGGATCACATTCTCTTTGCACAGTTAGGGCTTGAATACAGTATGTAATAAATGTATGGATGAAGGAAGATATGTACACATAGACACATACATTTAAAATCCAGATTTACAAGGGACTTCTCATTTTGTTCTTAGGCTCAGTTAACAGATCTATGTTCTGTCTCTTCAGAGTCAAAAAAGTTATATTCTGGAATTTATATATATCTTTATATTTTTACCCAAGCTGACTATTTATTCAGTGCTATCTGAGATCTCTTTTTGTTAATCTTATTACAAGTACAGCTATAGGCCTCAAAGGAGGTGATAAGTGACCCATTGGACCTGGAAATGGTGCTTCCTGTGAGAGCAGGGAATACGTAATGAATTCCTTATCTTATCTTTTAGATCAGCGATAACTTCAGTGAGACCACTTGGTCAATATTGTACATCTCACTCTACGGTCTCCCCACAGCAGTGACAAAACTGTGCCTAGTGCATGCAACTTGGCCTCTATGGATGGCAGAGCAGAGCATAGCGCAGCACAGAGCCTGTGGGGAGAAGCAGCTCCTGT